>NC_136065.1:1409149141-1414149141 GCF_964261635.1 Lissotriton helveticus
TTTACGCACCCAATGTGGAGCAGTTGGCCTTCTTCGCGACACTGTCGGGTTCCCTGGCCCACTATCTGGTGGGGCCACTGCTGATGGGAGGTGACTTTAACTCGGTGGTGGATATAGCCCTCGATAGGTCACATCCCCCACTAGCAGATTCCCCAACATGCCGTATAGCCAAGGGTAGACTTGAACGGCAAACAAAATGGGGATTGACAGACATCTGGCGAGCCCAACACCCGCACACCCGGGATTACTCTCATTTCTCGGGCATTCACGAATTACACGTGAGGCTGGATGTGATCTTGTGCTCCGCGGAAATGACACCCGCGGTCACAAGAGCCGAATATCTGGTGATCTCTGACCACAACCCGCTACTGGCCGACCTCAGGTGGTTCTCGGGCGCCTCCTGTGTTCCAACTTGGAGACTGCGCCCTGAAATGTTAGAAGACCCAATATTCCGAAGGGAACTGGGGGAAAGGATCACTAATTATTTTGCTGAGAATGAAGGCACGACTGGAGAGAGGGCCACAGAATGGGATGCCTTTAAGGTGGTAGTGAGAGGCTATTGTATAGCTAAGAAGGTGGGGGTGCGCAGGGGACTACTAGATCACCTCGATAAAGCGTATCGTAAACGCCGTGAACTGGAGCTCTTGCGGCCCGGTCACCCGGAGCTGCAACGGCGGACCGCTGCGGCGAAAGAAGCGGTGGCGGTCGAAGTGGAGAGACTGCGCAGTTTCGACCATAAGGCTTATGTAACGAGGTCTCTCGTGGAGGGAGACGAGTCGGGAGCGTTGCTGGCTTGGCTTGCCAACCCCACGAGGCGCAGCTCCCCCACAGTCTCCATGCGCAACACTGAGGGTGTGGAGGTCTATGCCCAACCCGAAATTCTCCATAGTTTCACTTGCTATTATGAAACTCTCTATCAGAGCAGGTTGATGGTGGATACCACCCCCATAGATGATTTTTTAAGAGAGCTACCCATCCCGAAACTAGGACCCGAACAGGCGCAGGACTTGGGCAAAGACATAGACATAGGGGAAATCCGTAGTGCCATAAAACGTATGGCGCGCAACAAAACCCCAGGATTGGACGGACTACCCGTTGAATTCTACGCTGCTTATATAGACTCGTTGGCTCCACGACTATTGATAGTGTATAAAGAGGCAAAACGACTGGGGTATCTCCCGAGCACGATGCGCGAACCGTTGGTGATCCCCCTGCTTAAACCGGACAAAGAGAGCGGTGACCCGGCATCGTACAGACCGTTATCGATGCTCACAGTAGATTATAACATCTTGAGTAGCACCCTGGCGTCCAGACTACTGGAACACATGGGCACTTTAGTTCATAAGGATCAAGCGGGGTTCATACCAAACGTAATACCACCATGAATATACGCCGACTGGTTCGCCTGCTGGAGGAGGCCCACGAGGAGGCCCCTCACCCCATGATATTATCGATCGACCTGGAAAAAGCGTTTGATAGTCTGGAATGGGAGTACCTTCGTAAGGCGCTCAGTTGTTATGGGATAGGAGAGGGCTATCTGCGGTGGACTGCAGTGCTATACGCTTCAGCGAAGGCAAGAGTGGGGTCGGGCGCGCTAATCTCCCCACATTATCCGGTGGAGAGAGGAACGAGACAGGGATGCTCGCTGTCGCCATTACTTTTTAGCATTGGCGGTAGAGCCCCTTGCACTGTCAATCCGCACAGGGGCCCACTATAGAGGGCCGAGGACCCTAACGGAGCAACAATTTATTTCCCTTTACGCCGATGACCTGTTGCTCTTCCTTCAGGATGCTGATGGGGCCTTGGCTGGTGCCGATGCCGTATTGACTACCTTTGGTGAAATATCAGGCCTCAGGGTAAACTGGTCCAAAACATGCCTATTCCCAGTCCCTAAGGGGGAACCCCAACCTACCACATCCAGGGCAATTAGATGGGAACCCAATTGCTTGAAATACCTGGGGGTCTACATTTATCACAACCCAACAGATGTACTGGAAGGAAATATCTCCCGTAGTGTCAGAGCGCTGAAGGGCAGCATGTCCTTTTGGGCCACCCTCCCACTGTCGGTGGCGGGACGAATTGCACCACTTAAGATGGTGGCGCTCCCCAGGCTCCTGTACTATTTTAGGACGCTCCCGATTTGGATCCCTCCCGCTGTATTCTGGAACTTGAAGTCACTGATCGTGTCTTTCCTCTGGGGATCAGGCCGTCGCAGAGTGGCGCTTACGACTTTGATGAGACCTAAGGCGGAGGGGGGGGCTGGCTGTACCTGACTTCGAAGTGTACTACTTGGCAGCCCAACTACAGGTCTATACTCAGGAAATAGCACGGGAATTCCGGGGACCTGAGGAAGAGCGAGGACTGGGAATACCTAGACACGTACTTTCCTACATCGCAATGCAGCAGAGACTGGCCCTGCGCGACCTCACACAAGAAGAACGTACAATTAGGTTGTGTTGGAACCGCACACAGCGTAGAGCAGGAGTAAACCACCCCTATGCCCCTGAAATACCGCTGGGAATGCTCACAGCATTACCACATGGTGGGGATTGGTCGCAATTACAAAATTGGGAGGAGGCAGGGATACAAATAATAGGCGATCTATACGAGGATGGAGCGTTGCTGCCCTTCCAGGCAATTACGGACCGTTTCGACATACCCAGAGGTGATTTTTTACTACACGCGGCAATCACGAGGGCAATACAGGCGCACTGGAAGGGAGGACTTGAAGAACCGCAGACGACAATGGCATGCCAATATGTCAAGATGGCAGCGGGAACGATCAAAGCAGTGACATGTCTATATTCTAGGATGATTAACGAGAGACTACCTCCACTGGAGGCGCTCAGGGCCAAGTGGGAAGCGGACATAGAGAGGGAAATTCCGGAGACCACATGGGCTCAGCTGATGCACCGGGCCTGGAAGAGCACGCGCAATGCGCGGTTCCAATTGGTCCATTTCTACATCCTACACCGGGCGTATCTGACCCCAGGCAAGATACAAAAATATTTTGCTTCAGATACCGCGGCCTGCCCTAGATGTCAGGCGAGTGGTGCGGAACTGGGCCACATGCTATGGACCTGCCCTGGCCTGACCTCTTACTGGAGAATGGTGGGAGATACTCTTAATGAGGTGACAGAACGAACACTGCAGTACGACATGGCGGTGGGGATCCTTCATTGGTTTCTGCATACCCCTAAAACGAAAATCGCCAGCAAATTTATATATATGGGATTACTCGTAGCGAAACGAGAAATCACGCGGCGCTGGAAGGCACAAGTGGGTCCAACGGGTGCTAGATGGCGCAGCGAGTTCCTTAAATGGGCTGAAGGAGAAAGTACCTTGAGATACCAGCTAGCGCGGCGACAGCAGAATGAGAAGGCACTGGAATCTGCGCATGCATGGGAGGCTCTGGTGCAGGCTTTACGCGACCACGACACGCAAAGTGACATAGACATCGAAGGCAATGATCTGACTATATCCCCGTAGCACGACAGGTACACTGCATGTTTCCCCAACTGCTGACTGCTAGACTCCTGCTTCATTTTGTCTGTCCTACTACGATGCACCGATGGCGGAGGGGGGGGGAGGAGAGGGAGGAGGAAGGGGGGACTTTCAAGCTTCATAAAAACTTTTATAAGTCCAGAGATTGATGGCTTGCTGATGGACCTTAGGGGCAGTTTAGTTGGGTTGGTTGGGGTACAGGTTATAAAGGAAAAGCAGATACAAGCCATTTTAATAACCGGTCATGGCTAGCAATGCACAGTACACATGTACGAAACGGGATTGATACTTGCCGCCCGACCTCAGGGTTGTGGGCTCAATGGCTGTGTAATTAGAATAATATAGACTTGTCGTTACATATGATGATTGTACAGTTGATGACCGATGTATATCTATAAATAAATATCTTCAATAAAAATATATTTTTAAAAAAACAATGCAGCATTTGAGACCAATTTTGGGGCATCAGGAGTATGTATATCAAGTGTGTCATACTTGCTTAGCCACCTGCCTACTGTCCAGGGCTATACACTGTTTCACGTTAACCTTGGCAGTCATGCCTACTCCAGGGCGTTAAAACACTCTATACTCCTATACTCCCACTCCCATGTATCAACTTACAGATTGTGCTTAGTGAAATGTGCCCTCAGGTGTCTGCCTCTGTGTCATTGTAGTGTGGCTTCCTTTTTAGGACAACTGGGGTGTTCATAAGTTTGAGGGTCAGCAGGCCATCTGAGATGTGACTATAGGAGACGAGACCTGTGTGACATATAGGTGTGTGATCATTTGACTGTGCACAATGGTGTATGCAACTGTGAAGTTCAGGCAGCTGTGTTTCATTCACAGAAGACTGTGAGGTGCTCATGTTCAGGGAGTTGTGTTTGCAGTCACTCATATGCTTAATTTGTATCATGTGGGGTAATCAGAGTCCAGATTATGTTGTTTGCAGGGGATGGACATGTGCACTTGGCAGCTGCAGAGCTTGCATTTCCATTGACCTATGTTTGTGACACAGTGCAGACTGTTGTGGTCTGGATGCCCTGCCCTGTGACAGGAGACCGTGATGACTGGCTTTCCAGGCATGCCTGTGCCATGGCATTGAACTTGCTAGGAGGAATCCTGCATTGGAATCAAATGTGCTCCATGCACCCCATTGTGGCATTGACTATCAGGACATGAGGATATCATTATGTCTGGTGCTGGTATGCATCACAAGCATGTCAAATTAGACTCTGGCCATCCTTTCATCCTGATACCTGTACTGAGTCAGTGGCAAGAGATGTGATGTGTGTATAGTAACAAACTTCAACTGTGTAGGTGGTGCATATGTGCACATTGTGGTATCAGCATCCAACATGCAACAGACATATGGGTGCAAGGTCAGGAGAGACATGAGTGCCATGGTTGAAGGTCAGACTGACAATTGGTTTATTCAATTCAGTGTGAGCACTTTGACCAAAGTTCAGCTGATGATGCCAGGGATTGCCTTGTGATGTGCTGTACTCACTGTGGTGTGTGCAGTCTGTGCAGGTGCCTAATGTTGGTCTGGTTTTCCTAATTCTATCCAGATACATCCACGGCAACAGGAGGGGACAGCACCATGGATGAGGAGGAGCCACAGAGCCATACTGGGACAGCAACCGAGGTGTTGGTGGGACCCAGTGGCACGGAGGGTGAGGGGAGCCACACCGAGGAGTCCTCAGCACCATCCACCTCAGCTGAGGACCACTGCAGCTCAGATGATGACTTCCTTGAGGAGGCGGGTGTCAGCAGCCACCAAACCCCAGCTAGTGAGGCTGTCCCCACCACCACCACCACCATCACCACCCTCCCATAGGCTCCCATCTCAGAGGTCTGTGGAGGCTCCCGTGTTCATGAGCATATCTCCTTTGTGCCAGGCACGGCACCCCCTGCCCCTGTGTCCCCTGCTGCCCTGAGTGTGGAGTTTGTGGACTTGCTTCAACAGCTCCATGTAGGACAGACATCAATGCTGAGTGTCCTCAATGCACACACCAGTCTGTTGACACAACTGGTGTCATTCATGGAAGGCATGTCATCGGGCATGTCTGCCCTACAGAGGACCAATCAGTCAATGGCCTCCTCCCTGATGGCAGCAGTGTCCCTCCTACCTCTGCCACATCCACAATTCCTAGCACCCTACCTTTCCCAAGCACACACACATCAGCACATTCACGTAAACCCACAGACACGAGCAGCACACAAACACCCAAACCAATGTCTAAACATGCACGCAAGCAACCTCAGGGGGACTGGTAACACACTCACAGGGGACGGTTTGCCAAGCACACACACAGGCCTCCACAACCACTTCGCAGTCCTCTGAAACCTCTTCCTTCAAGACCCCTTCCCTTGCCTCACCTGCAACCCCATCTTGCAAGGAGCTCTTACTCTGTGACCTTGGCCTCTTCCCCACTGATCCAGCGTACAAGGGGAAGAGGAAGTCACCACACACAGAGGGGAGTGCCCTTCACACCCGGACAGCCTCCCTAGGTGTAGGCAGATTGAGGCCCCCACCCACAAGTCCCCTCAGACCTGGAAGAGCAAGACCCCCCGAACACCACCCAGCTCACAACACAGTCTCCTCCTCCATCCCCCTGGCCACCACTCCACAGGTTCCCCCGCCACACCCTGCCCGAGGATCCCCCACCCACAGATACACAATCCCAAAAATGCTCGCGTCCTCCCCCCTACCACTTGCTCTTCCACCCCCACCCCCACCCCAGTCAACCTGTTTGTGCTAGGAGTGGACAGCAAATTCTGTTTCGCACGCGGAACGTGCAAAATTTTGGCATTTCCGCATTCCGACTGGAGCGCAAATATGTCGAAACTTCCGCGATCTGCGGCGGAACAGAATTCGGGGGGCATGAGGTATTTTTTAACATCACCAGGAAGCACTTGCAGGAGCCAGAGTGTCCACTTCTCTGCTTCCCTCCCTCCTCCATCCCTCACTCCCTCCCTCTCGATCTCTCTCTCTTTCTTTCCATTCTTTCCGTCCATCTCTATCTCGATCTCGATCTTACTGACTTGCTGGCAAACTTCCTCCAATTGTTCCCCATTGAAATGGATCCAAAACTGAATGAAACTCTGTTGCTGGAAAAGCTGTCTGTTTCTTTCATTTTTCTCTTTCAAAGTGCAGTGTCTGAATGGAGAAGGGCGGGAAAAAAACGTTTAAGAAAATGTGAAAAATTAATAATTAATTAAAGCACGGCACATTGGCCGCAAAGCGGCAAATAAATAAAAGAAATAAATAAATAAAGCAAGACACGGTGACCAGGTTGGTTTTATTCTCACGCAAACACAGTAGCGCCACTTTACTGGCGATACTTTCGCTCCCAGTCCCCACCCATTATAAACAAGAGGCATGTGAACTCGCATTGAAGGCAGCACCGCCCCACACACACTAGCAGTATGCAATGTCTTTCCGGCAATTCCCCACGACGATTGACAGCTCAATCAAGGAACATAGGTGCCATTCGAGGTAGCATTTACTGATTAGCCAGTAGAAAGTACTCCAGGGCAGGGCAGGATTCATTCTGTCTGCCCCTGAGAGTGACCTCACCCTGCATAGGCTATAAGTGTTGGGCGCAGCAAAATCTCCGCGAGCACATGAAATTTTGCGTGCTCGCAGAGATTTTTTGCCGTTTCGCAGAATTTTGCCAAAGGCAACTTAGCAAATTCCACCCACCCCTAGTTTTTGCCACTGGTGTGGGGACTGTGGCCCCCCTCTGTCCTGCCGACCTCACCTGAACATCATTCTGCTCCCATGGAGTTTGGCACTGCAGTAGAGTCCACAACCACCCTGTCTGACCTTTCAACTGCAGTTGTGCCAGCACCCACACCATCTGACTTGTGCCCCACAGTTGTGACGGCACCCACTATGTCAGACACCTCCACTGCAGTTGCCAGTGACTAAGCTTGGGCCAAAAATCCATTCTGCTCGCAAACTTTGCGGATTTTCAGCAATTTCACGATCCGCAAATCTCGTGAAATTGCCAAAAATTCGCAAATTCGCTCGCGGGCGGATTATTTTTTGATGGCCAGCTCACTCAAGGGACCCCTGCGCCCTTCGGCGCGATGTTAGTAACACCCATATGGTCACTGGAGACAACTCTTCTGGCACTTTACGCAGCTGTAGTGTAGGAAAAGCACTATACATTTACCCAACGAGGTAGCACTTACTGATTAGCCAGTAGAAAGTACTCCAGTTGAGTAGAGGTATCGCACAAAACGATGGCGTCTTCTTGGATAAATATGAAGGGCAGGGGTCATTCTGGCATGTAAGGGCCTCCTGGATGCTCGGAAGCAACAAACAGCTGAGAGTAGTAAACACACGAGCAGTCCCTCTGTACAGAGGGGGGAGGGGCACGTGAGGGGGTACCCTCGCCTCATTAGTGTGCAGGTTAATAAGGCTTCCAAGCTCACCTGAGATGGTTAATAATATTCAGAGTTCTCCAAAAGGCCGGCAGCTGGCTAGTGAATATTTCACCAGGCGCTACAGTACATGATCATAGCTAAGCATGGGCGTAAAATCCGTTCCGCTCGCGAATTTTGCGGATTTTCGGCAAATTTGCAATCCGCGAACTCTCGCGAACTTGCCGAAAGTTCGTAAATCCGCGTGAAGCGGATTTTTTGCTGGGTCGCACTTGCCAACTAGAATACTATACAATTTTGCGGGAGTAAACACTTGCGAACACGTAGATGCAGCGGGCAGCGACAATCTCGCAATTGCGAGATTGCAAAATTTGCAATTTCGCACAAGAAATCCACCAGCAGGCAGCATAAACCTGGAAAATTATGATTTTTATCAGAATAACTCCTCAGGTTGACATTTGCCTGCACTTCTTTTTTGCAAGGAGTCCATTTGGGAGGGGGGTGGGAGGAAGGAAGTGCCTCACAGTCTCCAACTTCCTGTTCCTGCCCAGCAGGCTCCTCCCAGTGCTTTCTTCATGTGCTGGTCACTTTGATTTGGATCTTGACCTGGAAGGATTACTTTTTGTGGATGCTGCTGGATATTTGGATTTTTGCAAAACTGAAAGCACTCAGCAGGTGCAAAAGTTCAATCTTATCATTAGTAACCATTTCCTGTAGTGCCTGGAAGGATTAGTTTTTGTGGATGCTGCTGGATATTTGGATTTTTGCAAAACTGAAAGCACTCAGCAGGTGCAAAAGTTCAATCTTATCATTAGTAACCATTCCCTGTAGTGCTTCCTGTGGGGCCCCTTCAGAGTTCAGTTGCCTACTTGCAACTATTCTATGACCCTGCTCTGACCCTCACAGCAGGCTCAGAGAATAGCTACAAGTATACAACAAAGGTCCTGTTAAAAAAATTACACTGCAACAGAAAGCAATTACAAATAAGGAAGCAGGTGCCAGCCTGGAAGTTCAAATTCAGTGACACATTAATCAGCCCCTAATTCATTCATGTCAGTTGAGGCAGGGCAGGTGTGCATTTCCCCCCATAATCTACAGTGATGAACTAGAGGGTGGCATGGATGAGCCAGAGGGTGGCATGGGTGAGCCAGAGGGTGGCAGTGGTGAAACAGAGGATGGCAGTGGTGAAACAGAGGATGGCAGTGGTGAAACAGACATAGAAACAACATGGTCGCGACCGTTGCTACCCGACAAGTAAGTTCGCGTTTGCGAACTGGTAAAAAACCCTTGCGAAATGGCAGAAAAACTTGCGAACACAAAAAAAAAGGAATCCGCAAAATTCGCGGGAGTTCGTGGATTTTGCGGATTGCGAATCCGTAAATACGCAATTTCGCGGATTGCCAATTCGCAAAATCCGCCCATGCTTAATCATAGCACATGGGATTTCAAAATGCCACTTGCCAGGAATTAATAGTTTTGTGCAATTATTTGAAAGTGAAGTTGTTCCCTATCTAAGCGCGCACGCACACACACTCTGCATTCATGTGTAAGCATAGGCATGTTACACCTACGCGAAGGCGCCCGTGCACCACAAAGAAATACACACAGAAGCAAATAGGATCAGATGTAATTGCAAAGGTGTAATATTGCCCATTAGTCAGAGCTCCCGCATTAAATATTGCCATCCTTCACTTTCACGCGCGCAATCCCTGTGCAGTTCCTGTGACCAGGAGCTTATTTCTCCTCATCTGCTGCTCTGATCAGTCTCTGACCTTTTAAACACACAAGAGGCATGTGTGACTGTAAACTCGCATAGAAGCCCGCCCGTTTGGCCCCGCCCCACACACTAGCAGTGTGCACTGTCTTCACGCCATTTACCCACTATGATGGACAGCTCACTCAAGGGACCCCTGCGCCCTTAGGCGCGATGGCATAGTAACACACACATGGTCAGTGGAGACAACTCTTCTGGCACTTTACGCAGCTGTAGTGTTGGAAAAGCACTATACATTTACCCAACGAGGTAGTACTTACTGATTAGCCAGTAGAAAGTACTCCAGTAATATTTCTGCAAATCGCAAAAAAATCCACGAGTTTGCGGTAAAATCCACGACCTCGCGGATTCTTTTGCAATTTCGTGCAAATTCGTGGACCGCAGATCTGCAAAATTCACCCATACTTACCAGTGACTCTCTTGCACCCACCACCCCTTCCCTGCCTCCTTCTCCTGAGCCCTGAACCTATCGCTGTGGTGCCTGGCCTGCCCCCATGTATGCCCCTCCGAGTGGATGGCCCCTGTCCTTAGCAGTGCAGGCAAGCAAAGGGTGACAGTTGTCACTCACACCCTATTTGGACTATTGCTATGGACTGGCCATTGGCCTTTGTTTTTTCTGGACTTTACATTTGACTTTCCCATGTGCTCAATAAAGCATTTGTTGTTACCTTGTGATTTTGATTTAGCTGTACATTATGTTGATGATGTTATGATGCTGGATTTTCAATGTTGAAACTGAGGTGTTGATGTGATGTACTCTATGTGGTCCATGAATTATGTATCCTAGTCTGGTCAGTATCCATGTCATCTTTTGCAGCAAACTGGGTGTATCATGATTAACAAGTTTTGCACAGGGATGTTAACATTTCACTTGCATGGTCACATCTGTGGCTTGCAACCATGCATATATGATGTGCTTCCCATTGTCCAATTTGTCTGTTTCCCTGACTGGGCCCATCTCCACTGGACATGCAGGTATGGGCATCATTGGTGGGAGTCAACTGTGTTCTCTGTGCAACTTGCTAGACATATGTATTGAGTATGTGCAGATGACTTAAGGGACACTCCCATACCCAGGCTGATGTGACCAGAGCCTTCATTGTGTGGTAACTGATGGCTGACTGACCAAGTGTTCTGCTGACATGACTGAGACCTGGTGGAACTGTTTGGCACAGCTGAGCTTCCACAGGAGTTGAGTCCCGTCAAGTAAGTGTGTTGTTCCGTGACATTGCCTGGGCCCATGGTGTGTGTAGTGTGAGCATGTCTGTGTTGTTCCCATCCCTTTGTCTACACAGGCTGTGTTCCCTTAATATGTTCCTGTTGCTGGTGCTTGTGGAGTTGTCCTGTGTTCACCCCACATCGTTGAACTGCTCTTCCAGGAATGTGGGTGCATGACACACTACTGTTCATTGGCGTGTCATCAGTAGGGCTGTTCAGTTCTGATTGGTGATGAAGTGGTCAGACGCAGATGGAAAACAGTCAGGGGTCCCCAAGGCACTTCTTTGTTCCCAATGTCATGTAGTTGTCCCTAGGTGGTACCTTTCAGTGATTTAGACACGTGTAAGTGTGTGTGACTGCTCCCACTCGTCAGATTCAGAGGTGCAATGTTGGCAGGTGTCAGCATGTGTGCCTTGTGGTTCTCCTTGGCTTCTGCATTGTCCTGGGACTGTGGCAGTTATTCCGGGCCATGCTGAGCGCTTTGTGTTTGTGTGGGTGTGATGTACGTTTGTGGCACAGGACACATGTGCGAGTTTCACAGTTTGAAGGACATCTACCTTTGTCATCACAATGAACATATCATGCAAGCTTGTGTCACCACAATGTATGGTCCCTGGGGGTAGTGCTGTTGAGGGTCTGTCTCTTGCTGGTTTAGTTGCTGTTCATTCCAGCTTGCGCCACATGTGTCTGTTGGGATCCCTCTCATCGTACAATGCATGATTGCCCACTAAGGGTTGCCCAATGTATGGGTTACTTTTGTATGGCACTGTGTCCACATCTGTGTCATTGTAGTTCAGCCCCCCTCATGTGTTGTGTAGTTACCTGTTGATACTGAGAGACACACACACACATGTTGTGTCAGATGTGCAGTGTGAGGTTGCCTATTTGTAAATGTAATGTAAATGTATTTGAGCTTGTAAAGCGCACTGCTACCCGTCCATAGGTTTCCTGGCACTGTATAACTCTGGGGAACCCGTCTTGGCTTTCCCTGTGGGATGGTCCCTGCTGGGAGTCCCCAAGGTGGAGCCAGGCATCCCCGGAATTGATGGGGCCGTTGTGGAGATTAGGCAAGCTAATGCCCAGAGTTGCCGAGTGGAACCCCTGATTAGAGTAAGCACCGAAGCGAGAATTATCGAGACCGCTGACCCAAGTCCACGACCCTGCCGCGTCGGGAATTGAACCCTGGTCCCGGGCCGACTTCTGCTCCCGGGTCTGCCGCCTCTAACCAGTGAGCCACACTACTCCACAGGTGAGGTTGCCTATGTGTTGCCTATGTGTTTGTGCATCTGCACCAGTGCATTGGTATTGCTGTTGTGGGCCACTGGCTGGATGTTGGTTGGGTTATTTTCCCTGCTGTCCCTGTGAGTCATCATTCTTCACATTCATCCTGGTTGTTAGGTACCATTGCTGCCATGGAATGGGAGTTTGTGACCTGACACCTACAGCCTACACAGGATGTATTCATTTGTGTGTCAATTTTCAAGATATGCATATGCATTATGATGGTCACTCTGCTTTTGTGTCGTTGTACACTGTATGCACTGTCAGCCTCCATGGGTGGTGCTTGTCTGCACATGGCCGAGAGCATGTTTTATTTTCACTGCACTGTTAGCCTCACTTCATCTCTCTGGGTATGGGACACAACCACTACTTTGCCACAATAGTGTTTCATGTGTTGGGACCAGGAATCATACATTTGCAGCTTTTACCATGATGACACTTGCCTTTTGGTCACTGTGATGATGGGGGTTAAGACCCCATTACCACAATGCTCAACATTTGCTGCAGTTTAGAACCCCACACTTAACTTTTGTTCTACACAGTGATGGGGGTTAGGGCACATTGACACAGTGCTATTTTGATGCTTGACTTGTGTAGCCCACACTCAGTTCTTGGTCACACATGTGATGGGAGTTACAATCAACCACCCCACCACTTGGTGCCTTCTCTTCCCTCTCCTTCAGAAGATGTCCTGCTGCTTTCCAGCACTGCTCTGACGGGGTCTCACACAGTCCAGCCAAAGCAGCCTGGAATTCCTTTATGATGTAGCAACAGTGAGTAAGAATATCTGTAACCCACGGTTACAATGTCATAGCAGTGAATTATCAAATTTAGAATATTACATTCACACTAATGGCTGTCAGCCATACATAATGTAAGGGATAAGTAACACAGCCCGCCTTGCAGAGATATTGTAGGTCATCTTGGAGTCCTAGACAATAAAGAATAAACAGGCCAAAAGCTAAGGGCCCGATTACGAATTTGGCTCCGCTGCACCAAAGCCACTCAAAGACAGCCGGGCATATTACAAGTTGTAAAAGTACAATTAGTAATGTGGCTGATGGTCTTTTGGCCTTTCCCATGGCGGTGCATTCAAGACAGGCACCACAATGGTTACAGCCAAAAAGTTCCAGCACTGCATAGATGGTGATGTCCATGCCATGCTGGAAATTGGGGGGAATGAAGACAGGGGGCAACATGTTGTGTTCCCCGGAATGTATCCACATGGCTGGGGGGACAAGGGGGGGTCCCCTTTGCTCTTTCACAGCTAGCCTTATCATGGCAGGGCTCCACCATGAAAAGGCTGGTGGTCCAAGAAGTCAAATTATGCTGAGCAGACTGCGCCAGTCCCTACTCAGCATAATGCTTTGTGGACCACCACTGCTGTGCCACCGCGAGTCTGGCAGTTGTACGACCATCAGACTCATAATCAGGCCCTTAGCTTCTTTAGGAAGTCACTGCAATGTAATGTCAAGTGCTATATACTTAAAATGTAAAATGAGGATATTATACTCTTCCTAATATATGATCACACTACCACTTTTTCTGAAACTGTATTGCAAAACCCACAAGCCTTATGTACTAAACGTTTCTGTAGTCGCAAAGCCTGTGGATCACAAAAGTCACAATGCCCTAACGATACAGAGGGGCATATTTACTAGGAAACTGTTGAAGCACTGCGTTAATCCAAGAAGGCAAACGCTGCACTCTGAGTTTCCGAAAACAGGGATGTGCTGTATTCACAAGAATACATTGCACCCCTGCCTTTCCCTTAGCACTGGCGATAAATGTAGCTGCCTAGTGCCAATGCAGGCACACTTGCCTGATTGGGCAAGGGTGCCTGTGTTGCAGGGAAAGATTGTTTATATGCAGGACTGTGTCATTTCCTGCACATAAACAAACAGTAACGGCGTTTTGTAACTTCCATGTGCACTGCAGAACACATAGAAGTTGCATCTCACCATTTTTGTAATGATTGTTTATGTGCATTAAGGGACACTTTCCTGCACATAAACAATCAATGGCGTTTTGCTGTTTCTATGTGTGCTGCAAAACGCAGCACACATAGAAACAGCAAAAACAAGGAGAAACAAAGCATTTCTCCTCGTTTTGCCAAGTTAAGACCAGCTTTTCTTTGGTCTTAATTTAGGCGCTGCCCCATATTTATGCCACTCTTATAAAAATGGGACAGTATCAAAATCAGTGGGTGTTGTAGCTGAACGCCCACAGCAACACCCATTGCCCACCCCTTTTACACTAACAGCCTAATTAGGATGGAGGTCAGACTTACATCCGGCCGTCATCCTGGTGGGAAACAAGACTGCCCGACAAGCTGTTGGTGGTCTCGCACCCTGAATCAAAATGCAATCGTCTTCAAGGTGGTCGCAAAGTGTATATTTTGCATTGCAGCAGCACAAAATATGCACCCCATACATGTCCCTGCTCTATGTGGCAGGCACCATGCAGTGCCTGCCACAAGGTGTCAGAGATATGTGCCCCACAAGGGTCAAGTCAGAAAACTAGGGAGGAAGGGGGACCTGCTACAGGCTCCCAAAGTCCCTTCCCACCTGCTTTTTATGGCAGGTAAACCGCCATGAAACGGCCCATGGGTAGGGACATTGTAATCCCTATGGCAGTGCGTTGTAGGGATACAAGTCCCTCCGAAGGACCGAGGGGCTCCTTGAGCCTGCTGGATCCGTGGCGGTCAGTCTCTTCAACCACCAACAATCCACCCGCCATCCTAATGTGGCGGGCAGTAGTCAGTATTATGATGGCGGAGGGACCGCCACCGATGGGCTTTCAGTCGTGGTCTCACCATCATCGTAATCAGGTCCTAAGCGTAGTGTGGAATGGGGCCTTAGTCCCAAGGCTAAGAGAAAAAGGGGGGTGGGAGAACCCCATAAACTCTTGCAAGCTTGGGCCAATGCAGATAATATAGAGTAAAAGATACCAGCAAGGGATTTCGTTTCAAATAATTACATTTCATTGTATGATTCTATAGTCAAATAATCACAGAATCTTATCGAACCAATCGAAAACTGCAACAGTTTAACTTCAATTTAAATGAAAAGATTAGAGCATTAAACCAACCTAAATGAGTAAACACTCCACGAGATAGAGATGAGAAAGACACGTAGTAATAATTCTTTTGATAAAAAAATGTTTTTTTTAATATATTGCTTATTGAGTCAAAAGGGTACAGATCAACATTAATGGTTGAAACACAGTGCTGGACAAATGAAAAAGGATTTGTAAAATCAACCTATAATTCATTTGAAAAAAGTCCAATCATATGTAAATCCAACAGATGACATCTATTCCATCACAATAAGATAATCATCAGTGCAAATTAGTCATAAATAAAGAAAAGGATAGTATGGTCGACGTTTCGGTTTAATAAATCCTTCAGACCTTCTTCAGGACAGTAAAGTATGCAAACAGTTGTGACCCTTCACAATATAGTCCAAGTGTGACCTTGCATGTATCCACCCATACAAAGGCGATTTCCTAAGGTGGTCCTAGATGTTCTGCTATGGAATGCTGAGCTAGTTTAGGCTGTTCATATGGTTCAATCGTCCCTTTGTATTGGACTTTATCTGTATGGTTCTTCAAATTTCCAAACAATAACCGCCAGCGCAGACTGTTCGGGGCCCACGGTACGCGGCATTCAAGATAACCTCGACCACCTTAGGAAATCGCCTTTGCATGGGTGGATACATGCAAGGTCACACTTGGACTATATATTTCGTCTGTTAAGAGAAAAATATAAAATAGAATTAGTGAAGTGATATTAAAATTCTAAAAACATAGTCATCAAGACATTCTAATGTTACTACGGATTGCAGAGACTAGTCAAAAATGCTTGAGGGGAAAGAAAGAAAGATAGACGGGCCATAGACTACAAAGGCGGGAAGAGTAGGGGCTTTATAGTCTAGGTGTACATGCTACATCCTATTGCCTTCAATCATGTCACAGATGGTCGAACATCACAGAGGTCCCTATGTCCTTAGATGGACTGCTAATTCCTCATCTTGATTAAGACCACCCGGGTCTTTAGTCTGAAACTTGATGATATATTTTGATTCCTTTTGTCGTAGTTTGAGTTCTCTGTTCCCTCCCCTTGGGTTCCTTTCTATCTGTTGAAGAATCTCATTTCAGAGGGGTTTGAGAAATGCTTATCCCTGAAATGTCTAGCTACAGGGTACTTCTCATCCTTATGAATGATGGCATGATAGTGTTCTAGAACACATTTTTAGCTAGCAGTGTTGTGCTTCCTATATACCACTTGTTGCACGGACATACTATTACATAAATAGCAAAAGTGGTGCTACAGGTAAGAAATTGGGTTATCTCTTTCCGAGTCCCATTGTAACTGACCTCGTTGGTAAAACGGCTGTTCTTGCAGGCCTTGCAATGGCCGCAAGAGAAGGATCCCTTGAGACCATGGTGTTGTCCTGTTGTGTAATTGATGATGTCACTATTGACAAGCATGTCTCTTATACTTCTGCTTTTTCTATAGGTCACACATGGTCTATTTGATATTTCTTCACCAATAACAGTGTCACATTTCATATAATAATACATAGATTTCTTTTTAATTATTCAATACACATTTAATTTGATGAGTTAATTTGCAGTAAAGTGTTAATTTATTAATCACCAGGTTAATAATAAATATTCTAAATTACTTTACATTCATATTACAAACAAAAAATATTTGTTATTATTATTTTTTCTAAATAAATGTATTAACTTTCACAATAATTTCCCTAAGGGCCATCTCTACCCCAAAGGTCACCACCAATAGGTGAAAACTTACTATTAGTAACTGTACACTAATAAATAAAATTATTTTGTAGGAGTCTCTAGCCATTCATTTGAGAGGATGGAAACATGTAAGTGTACTTCTAGATGTAAATCTCCATGTGTATATTTAACCTTGTGAATCAGAGCAAGCATGGTTTTCCATAAAAATCTCTTATGTCACCTCTTCTATTTAATATTCACACTAAGTTAATATCACAACACCACAATTGGTTCTAAATAAACACAGATGACATTCAACTCAACGTCTGGTTGAAGAAGATCACAACAGTGGATACTCAACATGTGCTGAAGTACATCATTGACATTTAACATTTCCATCTCACTGAAGTATTTTACTACATTGTGTACTATGGACGGATCAGAGTGCATACACTGAGGCTTGGACAGCAGTGCTCAAGTGTACAGAGTTAAATAACAAGCAGCATCAGTCCACACAAGACGGGGGTGACCAAGCAAAAAGAGACACTTTGTCACATTGGTTAAATGTGGAAGAAGGAGGAATGGGACTTCTGGGGTCAATGCTGGTGGTGCAGAAAAGGACCCAGGGAGCAGACTTGGAAATAAGGCAGAATGAACACAGGCAAGGGAGGAGAAGGTACAGGGGGCCAGCAGTGTCCACCTATATCTGTACTCTGCACTAGTGTCCACATGTGCCAAAGCCACTGTTTACAAAACACTTGCAAAAATGCTATGTTTGCAGGCTTTTCATCAGGTTTAATTATTTTGTGGGAGTTACATCATGGGAGTTACATCAAAATTCTTTATCTCTGAGGTACGTTTTCAGTCTTTTACTTCACAGCATACATATATTGGAAAGGTTATGTCAACTGAAATGTGATGGTAATTTGAATTGGATTTAAAACAAATGTTCATAATAATCACTAGAACTACTAACTTTTAAGTAAATTAATTTATTTATAAATAATAAGCATTTAATTAAGAAAAATAACATTGAACTATGGGTGTCTTGGTTGAAATTGTTTAAAGATTAGATGGGGTAGTAATGGTTCTTTAGGGTTCAGGGACGGATAGTGTCTAGGAGTTTGGAAGGCTCAGGGATGTATGTTGCATAGGGGTAGTAATGGAGTTGTTAAGGCTCATGGATGGGTAGTGAGGAGTGTTAAAGAGCTGAAGGCTGGGGAGTGGGTAGTGGTAGTAAGGAGTGTTGTGCTCATGCGTTGGTAGTCTATACGGACTATAGGGGTAGTGAGGAGTTTCTAAGACTCAGATATGAATAATTAGTGGGGATATTAAGGTGTTTTAGAGCCTACAGATCAGTAGTCTAAAGAGAATGAAGGACTTTTTAGGGTTCTGGGTTGGGTAGTTTATAGGAGTAGTAGGGTAAAGGAAATGACAGTGTGCCAATCTGTACTATCACTTTTACCAACAGACACAGAATGTGTAAAACCCTTTTATACATCAGCCCCCTTTTCTGACAAGTCTGAATTGATAGCAGGTCATATGTCAAACAACCAAGGCTTTAAACATTCAATGCAAGGCAGAGTGTTAGGTAACTATGAAAAGAGTGCTATCGCCACACACATGGGATAGTGGTGAAAATATGATATAACATATTTCACAAAATTCATAGCTGCACTCTGTTCCATTGTTATGTGTGATACCTTCAGTTGATCCTGGCTTTCCATCCACATTACTGTTGGGGGCTTAGAGCCCATACATACAGTGTTAGCAGCAGCAGTTTATCACTAAAAGCAATACATTGTCTGGTAGAAGGTCAGGACTAAGTTTGGGCGTAAAATCCGTTCCGTTCGCGGAATTTGCGGATTTTTGGCAATTTCGCGGTCCGCGAAACCCGCGAATTTGCTAAAAAATCTGTAAATTGGCAAGCTGGCAGATTTTTTTGCTTGGTCGCGCTTGAAAAATACAATATCGTGCGCGGCGTTGACTTACTGTGATTCTGTGTTCGCCGAGTTGTTTTTCTCCCGGTTTGCGGGTGCTGCGCCATTTTGGATCTTGCTGCGTGATCGCGCGAGAGTTTTTCGACCGCAATTACGTCATCGCGGCCCGCCATCTTGCACAGCGAGAGTTTGACAACGCGAGTACGTCATAAGGGCCCGCGATCACACATGGCGGGAGTAAACAATTTTGCGAAATGTAGATGCGGCGCGCAGCTGACTTCCAGCGGAAGATTTGAACAGCTTGCTTTCCCCAACGTGCAAAAATTACAATTCTGCACAAGAAATCCACCACAGCAGTATAAACCTTCTGAAAATGTTGATTTTGATCAGAATTACTCCTCAGATTGACATTTGGCTGCACTTTTTGGTGCAAGGAGTCCATTTTTGGGGGGGGGGGGGTGGGAGGAAGGAAGTGCCCCAGAGTCTCCAACGTCCTGTTCCTGTCCAGCAGGCTCCTCCCAGTGCTTTGTCCATGTCCTGGTCACTTTTGATTTGGATCTGGAGCTGGAAGGATTACTTTTTTTGGCTGCTGCTGGATATTTGTTTTTGAGGACTTTTTGGACTTTGGAGTTTGGATCACTTTTGGATTTGAGATTTTACTAGTAAGTTGGTGTTGTTGGGGCATTGCAGTTGCTGCAACTACAATTTTAAAACTTTTTCACAACTTAAAAAAGATATATATTGTGAGTAGCCACAGTATCCAGTAGGCCCAGGGTTAGTCATGGGTGCATGATACAACTGTTTCTGTGAGTTTTTTAACTTAAATCTCATTTATGTCATGGAATTTTAGCTCACTGTGATTTTTTATTTTTTTTATTTTGGGGTGCCTGTAAAGCCTCACTAGCCAGTAGGCCCAGGGGTACTGAGTGGTGCATGGACCAAATCTTTTTGTGGGGTGTCTTGAATTTAAACATTATTGAGGGCATGGATGGCATTGGATTGTGGTGAATTGTGTGTGTTTTTTTACTTTTTGGGGTGGTGTTGGGGCCTGGCCATGTGGGTGGGGGCCATTTTGAGGCCTGGTCTAGGCAGGGCCTGGCTATGTGGTGGGGGTCAAGGGGCCATTTTGAAGCCAGGCAGTGTGCTCAGGCCTGCACCCAGTTTGCCTTGCTTTTAACCATTATGCACAGGAGTACTCAGTGGTCCATGGACCTAGTCTTTCTGTGGGGTGTCTTGAATTTAAACATCATTGAGGGCTTGGATGGCATTGGATTGTGGTTATTTTTGTGTGTTTTTCCACTTTTTGGGGTGGTGTTGGGGCCTGCCCATGTGGGTGGGGGCCATTTTGAGGCCTGGTCCAGGCAGGGCCTGGTCATGTGGGTGGGGGTCAAGGGGCCATTTTGTAGCCAGGCAATGTGCTCAGGCCTGCACCCAGTTTGCCTTGCTTTCAACCATTATGCCCAGGAGTACTCAGTGGTCCATGGACCTAGTCTTTCTGTGGGGTGTCCTGAATTTAAACATCATTGAGGGCATGGATGGCATTGGATTGTGGTGATTTTTGTGTTTTTCGACTTTTTGGGTGCTGTTGGGGACTGACCATGTGGGTGGGGGCCATTTTGAGGTCTGGTCCAGGCAGGGTCTGGCCATGTGGTGGGGGTCAAGGGGGCATTGTGAAGCCAGGCAGTGTGCTCAGGCCTGCACCAAGTTTGCCTGAGCTTTCAACCATTATGCCCAGGAGTACTCAGTGGTCCATGGACCTAGTCTTTCTGTGGGGTGTCTTGAATTTAAACATCATTGAGGGCATGGATGCCATTGGATTGTGGTGATTTATGTGTGTTTTTTTACTTTTTGGGGTGGTGTCAGGGCCTGCCCATGTGGGTGGGGGCCATTTTGAGGCCTGGTCCAGGCAGGGCCTGGCCATGTGGGTGGGGGTCAAGGGGCCATTTTGAAGCCAGAAGGTGTGCTCAGGCCTGCACCCAGTTTGCCTTGCTTTCATCCATTATGCCCAGTGGTACTCAGTGGTCCATGGACCTAATCTTTCTGTGGGGTGTCTTGAATTTAAACATCATTGAGGGCATGGATGGCATTGGATTGTGGTGATTTTTGTGTGTTTTCCGACTTTTTGGGGTGTTTAACTGATGTTCCTCTGGCTTCCTTTGCTTTTAGGTGCACAAGAGAACCACCAGTGCCAGGAAGAAGTCCTGCAGCGGTGTGTGCAGCACAACGTCACGTCACATCACGTGTGGCCACAGACAACTCTGCAACTCGTGCAACTGCGGCCTGCTGTTCTGACATCTGAAGAAGATGGGCCCAAACAAAGGTGGCCGTAGCACCTCTACGAAAAAAGTTGCCAGTGCCACTGCCAGTAATGCAGTCTGAGAGTGAGGCACGCCATGAGCCGACAAAGGTAGCTAAGCCTAAAAGGAAGGTTCCCGCAAGCCTTGGACTTATGGGTGATGACGACAAACAAACAGTAATGTATTCTGCTGCTGATGAACAGTCTAGTCTGAAGACGACCCAGTCATCACAGTCGTCACTCCAGCCCCAGCGGGCATGCAGCAAGACATTTTGACCCTATCCTGAAATGCTGCTGAGCGGGATGTGGGCGGTGTGGCACTGATACCACCACCAATGCAGTTAACTACTACACCAACATGGCCTACAGCTTCTATATTTTCATCAGAAGGTCCGGCAGGGACCTCCATCCAGCTCAACCTCCATTAACTCAAGTAGTGGTGCTGTAAGTGCACAACAGAGTCAAAATCAGCCACGCCCATCCTCCACTTCATCTGGCATTGAAAGTAGCACCTCCACCACCAGCAGACATCTCCAGTCCCCAGTTTGGGACTTTTTTACTGTTAGCAAAAAGGCAGAAAACATGGTCGTTTGTTCAATTTGTAAAGCTGTAGTTAGTCGGGGTAAGCTTGGTACCAACTATGGTACTGGAGGCCAGAGAGGTCATCTCCAAAAACACCGCACTATCATTTGGGAGGCGCACATGAGCAAGACCCGGGAAACCAACCGTACAACAAATCCAAATTTATTCATTCATATTGCATCTGATGATGACGAGGGGCTGATCGTGCAGGGGGGAAGTGAAGAAGCAACAGACATTTTTTCTGGTACACCCAGTACCCCTGGCAGCAGCACTGCAGTGGTAGCGCCCACACCCCCTACCCCAGCAACATCTATGAGACACACTTGCGGAGAAGTGTGGCTCAGTGGTTAGAGGCGGCAGACCCGGAATCTGAGATCGACCGTGGACCAGGGTTCGATTCCCCGCCTCGGCGGGTCTAGGGCTCATAAATTCCACGGTCTCGACAATTCTCGCTCCGGTGCCTACTCGACTCACGGGGTCACACTCTGCGACTCTGGGCAATAGCTTGCTTAATCTCCACATCGGCCCCTCGCGGCGGGATGCCTGGCTTTCATCTTGTGGATACCCTGCCGGGGTTTCTCACAGGGGAATACCAGGACGGGTTCCCTAAGCAAGCGCGGAGATGCCCCAGGGTAAGTCCTGCGCTATATAAGTTTCATACACTAAGAGTCTGGGAGAGACACCAATGCGAAAAAGTACATCAATGAGCCTAACTGGTTTGAAGAAGTCTGCATCATCATCATCACGTAAAACTGTCCAGCCCACCATTAGAAGCATATTTTGGTCGGATGCGCCATTTGAACGCAACCACCCAACGGCATGTCTGTATAACGCAAAGCTGGCTAAAATGCTAGCGCTGGACCTTCTCCCTTTTTCTTTCGTGGAAGGAGTGGGTTTTCTAGAATTTGTGGCAACAGTCTGCCCTAAATGGAAGGTTCCTAGCCGGTCCTATTATGCCAGAGTTGCTGTTCCAGCACTACATCAAGATGTGCTGGAGGTGATTGGCGCAGCTATTCAGAAGAGTGTTGTTCACACTATCCACCTGACAACAGACATGTGGACGAGTTGCCAAGCCCTTGATTACATGTGCATCACTGCACACTGGGTCTCTTTTGCAGGGGTTAAAGACAAGTTAAAAGCAGGGGTTCACACGGACACAGTTTTTCAAGCTACTAGGAAACATGCAACAGTAGCCATGTTCGCCATGGAGAAATCTCATACTGCACCTAACCTTTTGGAGGAGTTTGACAGGAAGGTCTATGAATGGCTGCATCCAAGAAATCGCATGATTGGTTATGTTTCCATGGATAATGGCAGCAAGGTGGCTATTTCAGAGTGCTGTGTTTGGCGCACAGTATTAACATTGTAGTGCAAGATTTCTTGAAAATAGAAATCACAGTCAGCAAGTTACTGACCACCTGCCGAAGAATCTGCACCCATTTCAGCCATTCTTTTAAGGTCCGGAAGAAGCTGAGCAGCATGCAACATGAACGCAGACTGCCAGTCAAAGGACTCATCCAGGAGATGGCAACATGTTGGAACTCAACCTTCTACATGCTTGAGCGTCTGTCTGAGCACTGGGGGGGGAAATCAATGAGTATGTCTAAGAACTGGGTTCTACTATGAAAGACATGAGGCTAGAGTTGTAGGAATGGAAGATAGTTGCAAGCCTGACAGACATGCTTCGTCCTTTTGAGGTCTTCACACGTGAAGGCAGCAGGGAGGACTGTTCTTTGGGCAAAGCTATCCCATTGTTGCGCATGCTAGAGCACCAACTGAAGGCGGTGTCTTCAACGTTCCGAGATGATGCTGAAAAGAAAGACGCATATCAGTTGGCGGAGAGGTTATTAAGCCGCCTAGTTGCCAATGAAAGGCTTAAAAACATACATACAGAACAACATTACATTTGTGCCACTATTCTGGATCCACGGTACAAAAAGGCTGTGGCCAGCAAAGCATTCATTCCTTTTGATGAAGCAGATGTTTCAAAGTACAAACATTGGCTAGCTCTGTAAGCCACTCAGTTCGAAAAAGAGCGGCAGAAAATTGAAGGAGCCGGCCGGAAGTACTACTGAATCAACAGGCCATCCGGCGTCAAGTTCCATTTCTGAATCTGTGGCTGAAAGGAATCACTTTCCCTCACAGCCGTTAACGACACCAGCATCCGTATCATCATCCTCACCTGCACCAGGCCCAGCCATAATATTGTCGGAAGCAGATTGGCTAACTCATCGAGGGTTTGCTCGTTCCAGTGATGCAAAGGCCACAGATGGTACGCAAAGTGGAGCAACCCTGGAAAACCTTGAGTCGATGGTGCAGGCCTATCTGGATGACCCAACAGAAGTCTTTGTTAATCAGAACCCATTGCTGTATTGGTATGGGAAAAGGCCTCTATGGCGACTGATCACCAACCTGGCTCTAAATTATTTGTCTTGCCCACTCGCAAGCGTATCTTCTGGACGTGTTTTCAGTGCTGCTGGTGCCATTGTAATTTCAAAAAGGTCCCGCCTCTCGCCCAAAAATGTAGAGAGGTTAACACTGATCAAGATGAATCAGCACTTCATACCACCAGATTACAAAATATGTGAATGCACGCAGGAAGAAGAGGACACCGACTTAGGTGACGGAAGTTCTTCTCTGTTAGCTGACATACTCCCGTCTCAATTCATAGAGTTTGAGGACGAGCTCTACTTCCCTGACACCGAGGCCTGAAAATGACTTCCTTTTTTTTTCTCGTCCTTATTCACTTTTATTCCTGTGTGTCTTTCTTTGTTTTGCAACTTTTACCACGACAAAACTCTAATCACCTGATCACAAAAAGTCCATCAGCAGCACTGTCTTCATCTTATTTCCTTATTGATTTGAAGGTGCTGCAGTCTGCATTCCTGAGGTTCACAAGTTTACAACTCAATCATGCTCCTTTATCCTCCTCCTCCAGACGCCCCCTATCAGATGGCTGGATTACGCAGAATAAAGAAACGTTGTCTTCGTAGACGAGTCCCCTCAAGTCGGACTGGAATTACTGACTACATGCTTGCTGATTGCTGACAGTTACTTCTGAAATTGACAGGAGAGGCTGCCCTGTGGCCCTCACTTGCAGAAGAAGATGCTGACAAAAAGTTGAACAGGTAATAAGTAATGAGAAGAAGATGGCATGCAGTGGACAGCAATGGCTGTCTGGCTCTGATGAAAGCAATTGCTGTTTGTTTGTTGTGCATGAAATGAATCATATGTCTTCTGTTATTATTTAATCTTTTACACACTAAATGTAACTCAAGTCTACTCTGCTTTTTTTTACCTTGTTTAATTCAAATCGTACTTCAACTGCAGGGGCCACTACATTGCATTTTCCAATATGCAAAATGTCAGTGGACTTTTTGTTTGCCAATATACCATGATGATTGAATAAATATTATATCTTTTTTCTTTACAGTCACTCACTGGGATGGATGGATCATGAGCGTCGGTTTACGGAAAAACTATGGCCAATTCGTGAGTGACAAAGAGGTAAACCAGTCTACAACAACTACTACAGCAGAACTACATGTCTGTCTAGTCGTGGTATGGAGTGGTCGAGGCAGTGTAGTGTTGTTATGCCAGGCAGAGTCCAGACAGCAGTTCATGTAAAATTGGGGCTATGTGGCTTTCTGCATACAATTAGATATGCTTTGTCTGTCTGTGACAAAGAGCCTAGGTATGCTACATCAGGTTGCTTCACAAGCATGGGCCAAAAATCCGTTAGGCTCGCAAAATTTGCTGTTTTTCAGCAGCAAATTGACAATTCGCGAATCTCGCCGCTTTAAAGTCCACAAAGCAGAGGTGGAGAGCCTGCTTGGTCTCTCTTGCCTTGTCAATGAGCAACGAGATGGCGATCAAGTTGGTTGTTGTCCCCATATCTTTGCAGAACCCCGTTTGGCTGGATGGTATTAAGCTTTGGTTTGCAGCCCATTCTCGCAGATGGATCAATAGGAGTCCTGCAAAGTATTTGGCCTCAACGTCAAGGAGTGCTATCAGTCTGTAGTTTTTTGGAAGGAGTCTATCCCCAGCCTTATAGATCGCTGAGATGACCGAGCCCCTCCATGAGGCGGGAAGACACCCAGATTTGGTGACAGATGTATAAAGGGGGATCAATGTATCGGCCCAGTAATCAGGTTCAAGTTTGAAGAGGGCCGGGGGAATACCATTTGGTCCAGCTGCCCCGTCTTTTCTACCTTTGGAGATTAGTTTCCTGATTTGAGCCGCAGAGGATACTAGAATGACGTCTTCACTTGGTGAGCGAATTTGTGGTTGTCTTATTTTCCTGTCCTGGTGATTAAAATGTTCATCCAGAAATAATTCCCAAGATGATTTCGATATGTGTGATGTTATACCGCTGAATTTTGGATTTAGCAGTTTGTTTATGATCGACCAGAACTGGGCGCTGTTGTTGCCCAAGGATGCATGATGCAGTTTGGCCCAGAAGTCAACGTCGTTAGCCCTTTTGATTGCCCATTTCAGTTTTTTTATATCCGCTCGGTACTTGTGGATCCATGCTAGCAGCATTACATCCCCCGGGGTTTTCTTTAGCAATCTTAAAGCTTTATTAATCGCTTTTTTGTATAATTTCATTGCCAGTTTCTGGGTGCCCGAGATCTTCCTTGTAGCACCCTGTGCTGGTCGTGGAAGATGCCGTACGGTTGTCGAGTAGTTGTTCGCAAACTCCATCGTAAATTGTTCCCAGCCTGCCACAATATTGCCGGAAGGATAGTTTGAGGTGGTCAATGGAGTTTTTGCCGCTAGAAGTACCTCCGCAGTATTTGCTACTGACGTTTTAATACGTTTAAGGTTGATGGTGTAACTGTCCTGCGGCCCAGTTGCGTTTAGAAGAATATCGTCTGGGAGGGCTCCTAAACTGACCTCTTGAGGGCGATGGTCACTTTCACCCTTGTCTCCTAGGTTGTAGCTCAAAATGTGATGAAATAGCGTGAGGGAGACTAACGTATAATCAATAAGAGAGGTGGTAGTGCCTGAGATGAATGAGGCCACAGATGGTGAATCCTTTACGAATCTTCCGTTTAAGACCCTCAGGCCCATGTGTTCAAGGTCTTCTAGTAATGCCTTTGCCGCCTTTGATGCCTTGCACTGACTGCTAAATAATTGGTTCGGGATATCCCAATGATAAGACTGTGCCTGAATATCATTGTTTGCTGAAGTCCCCAAGAGGCACTGATTAAAGTCTCCAGACACAATTAGATTTGGGGATGTTCGGGTGGTCAGAACATTGTATCGGTGGTCTGTTAGGATTTTTCCCTCCTTTCTCTTGTGTTTAGGGTTGACGTAGGTGTTTGTCAGCTGTACCGCTTTCTTCTTACCCCCAAAGTTGAATAGTACCTCCACTGTGTTTATGGCCAAGGAAGTTGTGCTGAGTGCCCGAACGTAACCAATCGTTGATATTGTGAGATAGGTTGCTAGGCCTCCTGACAGATGACCAAACCTGCTTTTCCTTGTGGCTGGGGAATGATGACAAGTATAACCCTCTAGATGAATAGGCTCTTCCAGCCATGTTTCCTGGAGGAGGATAATGTCAAACGATTTGACATATTGTAGGAAATCAGTATCCGCTGCTTTATTATAGAGCCCGTTGATGTTCCAAGAGCATAGATCCATGTGCGGTGCCTCCATACGCGGATCTCTCTCTGTTCGATGACCTTGTCATTGAGAGTTTCCTTGTGATTGAAAATGACCTTGTGAATTGCATATCCTGATGAGCCGGTGTTCAATTGTGCGATACGTGTTAGTAGGCCTTGAGATATTTTGCGTGGGTATCGCCTGTGGTACTATAGTAGAGCGACCCAGTGCACCCCTCAGCACGGACCTAGTTGTTGAAATTATGTCTGGACGCTGCTGGGGCCGCTCAAGTAGCGGCAGCGGGTATCCAGTGTTGTAGTGGACCGCTGTGTCGATCCCCCATGCTTTAAGGAGACCTTGCTCCTTAAAGATTTTGTTGACTATGTCAGGGGAAGTCCATGTGGCTTTTGTCGCCTCGTTCCCATCCAACCTGCCTGACTTTATGAATTCAATAGACACGAGGTCCGCTGAAGACAAGTCCTTAAGTGCTGGTATGGTACTAAATAGCCGCAGTAAGTTTCGTCTATTCAGAATATCAAACGGGCCCTTTGATTGATACTCTGGAGTAAAAAGGATGGTGGAAGAAAGATCCTTTGGATAGGGTTGCAGGGGTATTGGCTGGTTGTTACGAGCTTGCGGAATTGGATTGCTGTGATCAGGGTGCGGCTGGATCCCAATAGGATTTTCACCAGAGGTGATGGTTAATAGAGCGGGCATAGAAAGATCCATGAGGGGGCTGGCTGTAGTGGATGAGAATTTGATTTGAGGGCTCAGGATCCTAGGTACCGCCAGCTCTTGGGGACGGAAACTTACATTACTTGAAGTGGTTGGTTCATTCCGTACAGGATCCAAATTTTGGGTTGGCTGAACTGTTACCGGTTCAGATATCCGAGGTAAAAAAAGAGGAGGACTTACTTCAGTCGCTTTGCAGCGACTGTGTTCTTCAGGCTTATGTTGGAATCCGTTGCTGTTATCGGATAAAACTCTGCCATCCTCCAACGTGGAAGGGGTAAGACTAGCTTTTGGTAATACTCCATTAGGGGAGAGTCCGGGAGCAGTGGAGGGTGGATCCCTTCTGACAGAGCTTACTGCGATAGGACTCCTGA
Organism: Lissotriton helveticus; assembly: GCF_964261635.1. Classification (NCBI taxonomy): domain Eukaryota; kingdom Metazoa; phylum Chordata; class Amphibia; order Caudata; family Salamandridae; genus Lissotriton; species Lissotriton helveticus. The sequence continues at coordinate 1,409,177,588 of NC_136065.1, forward strand.
CCAGCTGTTCAGATTTTTTCCCTGAATGAAAGAGTGGGTAAACTTCTGGCATACCTATTGAGGTTTGTTTGTTCCGGCCTTTCCTTTTTAGCTGGCGCCGCCCTTTCGCGTTTAGGGGCGGCTTACAAGCATTTGGAGGCGAAGTGGAACTAGTTGCAGTGTGAGCCAGGGCCGGTGGCTGACAGCCCAACGGCGGCTCCTGTGAAACTCTGTCGAAGATGCCCTGTGCGAGTGACCCTCCTGTTGGAGCGTTGTGGTAGGCTGGCCCGTCCGGATTGGTGCACTGGGGCCGTCCGTTTGTCACTTTTGGCAGCCCTTCTAATAGGCAAGATACAATTTCCGGAAGTGTTGCGAGTTTATCGATAATGGGATCGCAGCTGCATGACAGCTTTGCCTCCTGCTGGGCCCTACTAATTAGCGAATTTAATTGGCCGAGTTTGTCATCTATCCGCCCAACAAAAACGGCCAGGGTGTCTAGTAGAGACAACTGTAGGTCCATTTTGTCTGATTGATATTGGAGGGTATCAACGGTTCGTTGCATAGTGTTGAGCAGGATGTCCCATGTTTTTGACACTTCAGTTACTTGTGACCTTGTAGGTTGCCCCATATCAAGGCCCCTTTTGTTGGGGGTTGAAGACAATGAGGCATTAGGTACGGAGGTTGAGTTTGAGAGAGGACCCTCCAGGCTTGGTCCCTGTCTGAAAGCCTGAGTGTTATTTGTTGGTTCCACCTTTGGTGACGCTGGATCCGTGTGCGTGAGTTTATTGGGGGTCGAAGACAATGTGGCGTTAGGCACGGAGGATGAGGTTGAGAGAGGACCCTCGTGACTTGGTCCCTGTCTGAAAGCCTGAATGCTGTTTTTTAGTTCCACCTTTGGAGACGCCGGATCCATGTGCGTGAGTGGAATGTATGTGGCAACTAGATCGGCCCATTCTTGCGAGCCCAAATAAGTTGTATTGGCAAGGCTGTCGCTCCCTGGATTTAGTTTGTTGGCACAGTCCTCCTTGCTGTAATCTAGCTGAACTTTTACTGCTCCTTCTGGGGGGTGTGAAAGGGATCTTGTACTAACCGGTTGGGGCAGATAACTGCTATCTTCAATCGGCGAGTTGCTTGGGTGACCTATGTCATCTCTGCACGTGACTTCTTGCCGTTGGTTGAGCTCCACACCGCTGCTGGAGGGAGAGTTATGCGTGAGACTGTTCTGCTTCTGGCTTAATGGGCACGAGTTTAAAGCCGCTGGATCCCCTGGAGAGTTTAGGTCCATGGCAGTAGAGGGAATATGAGAAACAGACGTTGCCCCCCAGCTGCCTGCTAGGGGTGGTGGTGGTCTACCAATAACGTTGTTGGAGAGCTTGTGTTCGACCAGGGCCCCTGTTCCCCCCTGCTGGCACTGGACTCAATTCTGTTTGACTGCCCAATGAGGAAGTGTGAAATGATGTACAGCTGGCTTGCTGTAAGGATTGAACAGGCCGCGAATCCATCGGGGAAAGAGGAAGAAGTGAATCCTGAAGGCCCACAATTTTCCCGCTAGACGAGAAGATAGTGGAAAAAGGATCTTTCATAAAATTAAATTTTGAAGTAATTTTTGGTTGTCGCAAGTTGGGACGAGGGATCACAACTGGAGAGTTTCGATCGCTTGTCGCTCCAGGTTCTCCTTGGGTCGCTGCCCAGCTCCCACTAACTTCTTTGGTTTTTCCTGTCTCGCTGGTGCTTGATGTGGGCTCCCCGTTTGCCTTTGACTGGGGTTTTGGTTTAGCCTTCGGCTTCTTTTCCAGGTAGACCCTTTTCTTACCAGACCTCATATTGAGATTAGCTGAGACCCCTGCGGTACTCTACGGACTGTCAAGGGTAACCGCACACCCTTACCAAGAGAGTGAGGGGACGGGGGGGTCGAGAGTGTGCTGGCCTCCCCTGTGAAGTGGAACGTCGATGAAGTGGAGTGACGGGGGGGGGGGCCTAGGTGAGGCCACCAACCTCCCCCTCACGCTGTGGTGCAGAGGAGGGTTCACGACCCCTGCTTCCTTCACCGTGGGTCAGAGCTGTATCGGAGCTGGTGTCCCTAGTATCTCGGTGGAACTCGACGGGCCTCAGTAGTTACAGTACAGTTACAGTAGATCTCAGTGGTGGTGGTTCCATGGCTCGTGGGGGGTTGCAGCTCACCTTGCACCCCTGCCCGTTTCACCGCTTTCCCGTTCTCATTCCCAGTCCCTAGCTCATCCACTGCTGCTGCCGATGAGACACAGAGGGGCGCTCGGTGCTAGGCGGAGCCCCCAACAGTCTCTCGTACTTTTGTGCAGATATGCAAAGATGCAGAATACCCCCGCAGGTACCCCCACAAATACTCCCTGCAGGGGGTACGCGGTTGCTGCTAGAGGGCTAAAGAGCTAGAGGACTCCCGCAGATGTAAGGTGATATGTAATTGAGGGAACGCTTACCACAAGCTTTTTCCCCAGGCAGCTCGAGACAGTTCCAACAGGCTCCAGCAGACTCCGGAGGGCGCAGGCGGTGGTTATCCCCGGTAGCTGCTGGTGCCCTGATATGAAGGTAGTGTGAATGCTGCGGGTCAACCGTGCTGCAAACCCCCTGCAAGTTGAAGTACAGGCTACGGCGGTGTTGTTTTCACAGCGCTCCGCACTCCCAGCGCTCACACCGGCACGCAACCTGCTCCGCTACTCCTCTGCTCCTCTGCTCCACTAGGACGGCTGCAAAACACGGACTGGCTGCCTTCCACGGACTGGTTGGACAGGAGTCTGGAAGTGTGTTAATGTGAGCGGGCTGCAGGCTGTAAAGAAGCTGTATATGTCTATAAGTCTATGCTCCATGCTCTATAAAGGCTGGAGGGGGTCTGTGGAGGGGGCCAAGGAAGAGCAAAGTTCTAAGGCCTCTTTTGCGCTCTCGCGCTTTAATACAGCACTCCTTTGCTCCCACCGCCGCTGTGAGCCCAGCCGTCCGAGGGACAAGGGAGCAGCGACGGAGCACCTTCGATCACCTCCGCCGGCGCTGACGCTCCAATCACCCGGTCAGCACAAGTGTTGGGGAGACTCCCGCTGCTCCCCCTGCAAGACCCTCGGGAAGGGGGGCGGAGGGGGGGGCACGGACGCTCAGGCTCAGGCTCAGGCCCAGGGTCTTAACCCGTGACTCTTGGCGGCATCCCAGCTGTGCTTCCCTCCTGCTCTGCTCTCGCTCTGGACTGCTGCGATCGTTTCAGGTTGCGGCGAGATTGCAAACCCGAACTGGATGCAGTAGTTGCCGTCTCGTCCTGCTCCCGAGCCCACAACCGCCGATATTCGACAAAATTGGCCTCCAGCTTATGTGCCCTGGACCGGACAGCCATCTCCCTGCGGGTGAGCTTTTTTGGAGCATCTATATGAAGAAACAAAGAAAAATACTGTAGCCAATAGTCTTTAACATTAAGTCAAAATAATTCAACAGAAAGTTGTCTCACAGTAACACTAGCAACTTGCAAGCACAGTATAACATTTTGGCATGTATCTTTCCGCATTCTTTGTAGGCCTGTGACATTAGTGGGAGTTTCAGGAATTCTACTAGCAGCACTATGGACTCACTACTACATAGTCAGAGAGTTAGAGACTACACCAGTCTTCTTCTTTTTTTCTCTTGTTTTGCAAAAGAAATTACTTGTACGTGAACTTATGGTAGCATAATGCCAGCTCACTCAGCTTGCACCCAAGAAAAACAGACACAAGCCATGATGACGCAAACTTGCATTACTTTAAGCAGTATATGCAGGTGGGGATAGGAAGTTCTTACTGTTCTATAGGGGTGGCACTGGCCATACTCGGTTACATCAAGGGCTACTGCTCAATGTAATTTATATTTCGCACTGCCCCCCCAGGTCTTGACTACTACAAAAGGAAAATGAAGATTAATCATTTCTGATCATATATCCTGCCGATCACATGATCTTTGCTTATATGATGGATGACTTTAGGTGCCTTGTTTTGATAGATTGAGTGAACAACAGCAATAGTCCACCCATTACACAACTGAAAGAAAATTATTAACATAGGGAGTGAGTGTGGTACCCATAATTGCCGGAGGAAGGGACTTGACTTGATATAATGTCAACTATACAATACATACACAATATATGATGTGCTTGCAAAGAAAACTACTGTACTGTTAGTCAAGGGAGTATTTATATTTTATGAACAATCACAACTTCTAGTATTTGGATTTCCTCAGCTTTGCTACTCTGGCACTGACATGCTGTTCAAAGTAACACTGTTCATCCGCTGAGCGTCTGCTCTACTACATACACCTCTGCTATCTATGAGGAAGAAGAAGATACCATCCAGGCTTCCAAAGTAAACATCTATCATTCTTCTTAATGTCTCAACTTGTACCAAGTTTACTTTTTCTCAACAACCAACTAACACCCTTTTCATTTTATTTGATAAACCCCCGTCTTGACTTGCATTTTAAGTTGACCCAAATGATATATTGCAATGCACACCACACATGCATTTTCTGATTCACCCACACAGGCAGTCATCTTTTCTTCCTCCTCCAACCATCCTTGCTTCAAGCAGCCATGCATCTGATTCCTTCCTATCATCCACCTCTGCCTGCATTCAAAAACACGTATCATTCTTTACAGTCATAAATCTTACGACTCGCTCGTCCTTCCTTTCACCCTTCTTTCCCTTTTTGTTCTTCACATCCCTCAAGATCACCTGATATGACTTGTCTTCACGATACAAGTTTCCCAGCTGAGTTGAAGTCAAATAGAGGGGGCCATTGATTACCCGAGAACTACGGCTGCTAATGCTATTACTAAGTCAAGGTTGACTGTCTTCTCCGTGATTTGCAAAACTGTAGTTCTAAATTAGTAACTGATCTTAACAGTACAGTGTACTTGTACTAGTGTACTGTCTACTGCACAGTACATCATACACTCCTTTGCGAGCCTACTCTAAAATGTCAATAAGTAAGGAGTATAATAAATTACCACCATCCGCCGCTGCTGAGCCATCCCCCTCAGCTCCTGCTGGTGGCACTTGTGGCGCCGCCGCATCCGCCCCTGGAGTGGACCCCTCCGCGCTGTTGGCCCCGGCTTTGGTGGTGGGTAGTGCCACATCCGATGTTGTGACGCCTAGAAAAAAAATTTCATATTTTTAGATGCCATACACCACCCCCTATTTCGTCTCGTAATGGAAGAGAAAATGTTAATACATATACAATTTTTAATTATTGGGACTGAGGAAAAGTCACGGTTTTGGGGAGGGTGTTAACTTATATGCTTAGCCATAACATGCAACACTTTTTGGCACAACTGATAAATACTTGCTTTTTAACGTGCAACATTTTTCTAATTACAGACAGAACCAACTACTCCTTATCAACACCAGGAGGACTTGAAGTTCCAACAAGGTGAGGGCTCCTGAGCCCCGCACAGTTACTTCTGACTGCGGTATGTGGAAAGTTGAACTGCACCTATCATCAACAATGTCCTATTTCTCTTGCCCATACTTCTGTATGTGCAGAATAGTCCCTGAAACACTAGTGGTATGGTATGTGCTACTATCAAATCAAAAGGCCATCTACTAGCTTATTCTTGGTTAACATTAACATTTTGTTGTTGGAAATTGTCAAAGCACTAACATTAAGAAGACTGGAATACACAGCAAGGGCAACCCAGAGGACTGCACTCAGTGCCTCTAGAGCTATAGCTCGATCAGAGTTTTGTTTAACACCGTTTGCCGACTGGGATAGCTTAGCTACCTACACAGACCGACTCATAATAATAGTAAATAGTAGTAGCACAGAGAGTGATGGTAGAGAGGCAGGATAAGAATGTAGAAACAGTCTACAAGAAGATCAAAGACTATTTTGTAAAAAATAGAATTAGGAAACAGTTTGGAATGAATAGGAGCTGTAAAAGTTAGGGAAGTATAATTATATTAACAACAGAACAACTTACTGGGGCCAGCAGAAGAGGGTACAGAGGACCGTTCCTGCCCACTTTCTTCCGCCGGAGTCTGGGGTGTACTCTTCTTGCCCCTGGGAGGTGCTGAATGTGAACATGAAATAAACACAAACATGGATGATTGTTTTTTTAAATATTTGATTTCTTTGACCACAATCTAAAATTATCTCGGGGAAACAAATTACCAACAATTGCACTACATGTATTGACCTATCTGATCTGGTCAACTAGGAGGATACTAGTACAGTATTGCTGGATTCGCAGACCGTCTACTTGGAAAGTTATGTAAATCACTAACTAAACCAACAACAAAAAGGTTCTACTACGACTGCCAGCACTCAGCAGCACGCGACGTGACAGACACAGTTCGTCATCATGATTGCAGACCACTAAAAAATGTCCTACTACTAATAACAAGTCATAATATACTCAAATAATCAATCCACCACTATCTCTTCTTCTTAGAGCCAGCAGGAGTACAAAGGAAGGACTAGACTTAAGTCTCTAGTCTCTCTAGCATTACGCAGTTCTGTAAAGTACTACACTCATACATATTCAGTCCAAATGAGCACAAAGTTGCAAACAAGTAAGCATAGTAGCAACGCCACTGAGGAGGCGAGCACCTGCAATCGCAGAAGCTATTTAAACATTATTTTACCTGCAATGTATGTGGTAAATATTTTAGTAATTTACCTTGATCATAATTTCAATAAGGTTAAGTATGAAGAGCAGAGTCCGTGGTGGTTCGAATTCAGGGTCTTTATTCAGTAACTCGAGTTAAGGGAGAGCTCCGTCACCTGAGGAGGATCGGAAGAATCTCTAACTTTATTATCTGAACAGACAGTATTTATACATAGAAAAGAGGAAGGAGCTTCCCTTCAATGCAGGCCCGGATCATATGTTGCATATAAAACAGAAGTCATGACTAGAAAAAGAGGCTGCGTCATGATTGGAATGAGGAAGCACAAGAGAAACAGAAATGTGGAGAAGTAACACTAGGCTGGTTCCTTAGATAAGAGAGAGATGGTCGTGACAGGATGTCTGTTTGTCGTGTTTCAGCATTCGGGGGCTCTTCTTCTCGGAATTGGTTGTCGTGGTCTAACAAAATGGGGCCCATTTCTCGGAATCGGCCTGATTATAGGGAAATGGTTACGAATGGGGGGTCTTGTTCTCGGCATCGGCTTGACCACAGAAATGTACGGTTTGAGTGAGGTAGCTGGTTCTCGGAATTGCTTTGACCATAAGGATGTACCTTTGAATTTTTGGGGAAGGAGAGTGCGTGTGCAACTTTGTGAGCGCGTGATTGGTTCGTGCTCGTGTGCTCGTGTGCTCGTGTTCCGGCATGATGGGCTCGGGGACGTGACTGAAGAGGGTGTATGATGGGACATAACCTACGAGAAATAATCATTTTCCACATTCCCTCCTTGTCCCATAATATACCCTTCTAAAATTCTTTTCCTTTTCTAATCCATTTCTATACTCATTAGGCCGTTTACTTGTTCCTGTAAAATGATTCTTTCCTTTTCTTTCTTTCTGGACTGGGTTTTGGGAATGCAGGTAGTGATACAGGAACTACAGAGTGCTGGACCGCACTGAATACAGAGGCAGCAGGTGAAGAGAATAGCTAGAGCAAGACCTATGACTGTAAGCACCTTCCATCCCCATGAGGACAGGAGGCCCCAGAGCCAACTTGTCAGGGACCAGGCACCAGTGTCTGCATCTAGTTTTCTGGAAAGTATATGAAGGTGGAAAATAGCGGAATACACCGAGGGTGCATTATCTGGGATAAATATACAGCAGCTGGACCCGATCAGTTCACATACACCACCACGGTCAGCCAATATGATATCCAGGACCATACGTTTCTGTAACGTCATGAGTCTGTCGGCAGCCATCTCAGCGGTGATGTTACTTAATGCACCAGCTGTTTCGTTTATGGCTCCCTGGACTACACGAGTCAGTTGTCTTATGTGGCGGCTGTTGATCATAGGCCCCCAGAATGGGATGGCTCCTTTAAAGAAGTCGCTGGCCTCTTCGTCTGCTGTATCTTCAGCATCTATGACCCCCCTTCGCCGTCTATTAATTACGGTCGGAGGGTCACTGAGATGGTAATCTGCTGGGGCGGTGTAGGTAGGGGGCAGGAGAAATGTAATGTAGCATTTTCCGGACCAGCCTTGAGGTAGCTAAGTGCGGGCGGGAGGTCCACATATAAAGTAGGTGTTGGGGGCAGCGGCCATCGTTGGGAAATTTGGATCAGGTAGGGTGTAGATCTTGTTACATTCACTATCTCCCATTTTCTGACCCTTGCCCTTTCCTCTTACGCAGAATAGGCCCTTGTGGGGCACGGCCCATCCTCCCTGGTCTCTCTGTCTCTTCTGGAATGAGAATATCTACCTAAAGGAGGTAGTGTCATTAAAGAGGGAATAACTGGTGTTTTCACTAATGTCTGCTTGTCCCCATGTTGCTGTGAAAGTTACCATCCTTTCGACGGCTCGTACTGTTTTTGTTTTTATCTCGTTCCAGGTACTAGCGTTCTTGATCTGGGTCTCAGGAATGTTTCTAACAGAGGCGGAAAATATCATAGAGAGTGCATAGGTAGATCCAGCATAGCCAAAAGGGGGAGGAATAAAAGGCATTCCTCCGTGCACAGAGTGTGGCATTAAACCACAGACCCAACAATTGGTTTTGTTAATCACCAATTGATGTTGGTGGAGTGTGGAGATGAATGTGTTATTGAAGAACTCTTTTCTTCTGTTCTTGAGATGGGGAGGAAGATCTACGTGTGAATGCATAGCAGTGTTGTTCAAAGGCGTGGGGGAAGACGGTGGGAAAGCTAGATGAAGGAACCAACCTAGACAAGCCATGATGCAGAAAATAAGAATCATGATAGAAAGGAAAAGGGGAATTTTGTTCTGTAACAATTTTGCACAATGAGTCTTTATCTTCATGATTTCGGCTGCTTAGTCTTGAGTAAAAGATGCACCAGTGACCGGACTCTTCCCAGCAACTGCTTCACCAAGCGTCCGTCTTGGGCTTAAATAGCCACTGGCAGGCCGAGGTCAGATGCAATGTCTCAAGTCTGTTTGGGATAGGATCGCAGCCGTGATTTGTACTCTTCTTTGGGTAAAAGTTCTGGAAGGGGTGAAATAAAGTCTGTCGTTTCAATGTCTTTAAAGTCTGATTTCTCTATGTCTCTGGTCTCAGGATCAGCAACAGCGTCCAAAGGAGTTGGTCCGTAGAAGGGTTTACAATGGGATACGTGTAGCCACCCTTTCCGTCCCTCGATTTTGACGGCGGTCCTCGTCGTCAGCAGCATCAGCTTGGGAGACGTCCACCTTCTTTCCAGAGGGCTGGTTCGGTCAAAGTTTCTGACGAGCACCCATTGGCCAGGCTGAAGGGAGTGCTCGTCGGGCGTGGTCTTGTCTGGAAAGGCTGCAGCCACCTGTGAACGGCAAGAAGGTAGTGCAGACATCAAAGAAGCCAAGTAATCTGTCAGTACATTTGCATCAATGTCAATTAGTTTTTTAGGAATGGGACACCCCAGATATTCGGAGGCCTCCCAAATGTGATCTCGTAAGGGGACAGACCCGTCCGGGAATGTGCCACCATTCTCATATAGAAGAGGGCAACCGGAAGAGCTGTAACCCAATCTATTTGTTTGTCAGCGCATATTTTTGCTAACTTCGTTTTTATTGTCTGGTTATGTCGTTCGAGTAGGACTGCTGCTTGGGGATGCCTAACACAGTGAAACTTCCAGGTGTATCCTAACAGTAAGGAGACAGCCTCCATCAATTTAGAGGAGAATGGTTGTCCGTCAGAGTAAATGACTCTTGGCAACCCATAGCGAGGGAAGAATTCTCTTACCAATTGCTTGGCAGTCATCTGGGCACCATAGTCTGGGACGGGGTATGCTTCAGTCCATCGAGTTAAGGTACAGACTACTACGAGGACATACTTATATCCCCAACATCTCTCCATCTGTATGTAGTCCATTTGTAGGACTTCAAAGGGGTGATCTGGAGGATGGAACCCTCCTTGTCCAACGGATACACTTTTCCCTGGATTGAACTGACAGCAAATCATACAGGTTCGTACTTTTTGTTTGGCTGCTGCACGCAGATGCTTGTTGTGCCATATCAGATTCAGACTGTCTAACATTCCTTTCTCTCCTAGATGTGCGGGACCATGGGCAGTTTCTATCATTATGGGAACCATTAGGTCAGGGAGAAACCATTTGGACTTGTCCTTTGTTACCCAACCTTGATCTGTGTGTGAACCTCCCTCCTCCTCCCATTTTCTCTTTTTGGTCTCTGTGGCTTGATTTTGGATGTCTACCACATCTTTGGTGGGATCGATAACTGGACAGATAGTTCTAATGGTGGTTTCGGTGTTGAGTGTTTTTGTCTGAGCAGCATGTTTAGCTATGGCGTCTGCCAGAGCATTACCTCTAGTGATAGAGTTTGTGACCTTGGTGTGTGCTTTGCATTTCAGTATGGCTATTTCTGTGGGTCTGTGAATTGATTCTAGTAGCTGGAGAATAAGATCTCCATGTTGGATCTTGGTACCATGAGAGGTTAGGAAACCTCTCTCCCTCCAAAGGATGCCAAAGTTATGGACTACCCCGAATGCGTATTGCGAATCGGTGTAGATATTGACTCGTTTTCCTTTGGACCAGTCACATGCTTGAGTAAGGGCTATTAGTTCTGCTGCTTGTGCTGAATGTACAGATATTCTGGCGGCTAAAAGGACTGTGTTCTCTGTAGTGACAGCATAGGCTGCTGAAAGTTCGCCTGTTTGGAGGCGCATACAGGAACCGTCTACAAACAGTGTGTGTTCTGGTGTACTCAAAGGAACATCTGTAAGATCAGACCGGGGTTTTGTGACTAGTTCGACTACCTCTAGGCAGTCATGAATTTGCTTATCAACTGGAACAGTAGGCAGTAGCGTAGCTGGGTTGAGGATATTGCATCTTTTGATGATGATGTGGGGTTGGAACAGAGTGACTTCATAACCTGTGAGTCAAGCTATGGTCAAGTATTGTGTCTGTGTTCTATTCAAGAGTAATTCTACTGCATGTGGAACTTGTACTTCAAGAGAGTGTCCTAGTACTATGGAATCACTTTGTCGTATTGCTAGAGCTGTAGCTGCAACAGATTTCAGGCAGGCAGGCAAACCTTGTGCAACAGGGTCAAGAGTGCTAGAAAAATAAGCACAGGGACGATGTTTTTTGGTTTGTGTTTGTGTGAGTACTGACAAGGCTGTACCTTCCCGTTCTGTGACAAAGAGGACAAAAGGTTTGGCATAATCAGGTGTAGCTAGGACAGGTGCAGAGCATAATGCTTGTTTGAGGGTGTCAAAAGAAAAAGTATGATCAGGTGTCCATGGCAATGGGGAAGAGGTTGTGGTCTTTAGCTGTATCAGGGGTTTGCCCAAGTATGCAAACTGGGGAATCCATTGTCTACAGTAGGACGTGAGGCCAATAAAGGCACGGACTTCTTTCTGTGTTTTGGGGACAGGAATGTTAAAAATGAGTTGAATTATTTCAGGTGTGAGTGCCCTACCCTCCTTTGACAGTAGATGTCCTAGGTAGGGCACCTGCTGTAAACATAATTGTAACTTCGAGGGTGACACCTTGTGGCCATGTTGTGCAAGGAACATTAGGACAACTCGTGATGCTTGCTCACATTCTGGTTCGGAGCGTGCGGTGATCAGCAAGTCATCGACATATTGTAACAATGTCGTATTGGCGGGCAGGTCAATGTCATCTAACTGTCTTTTGAGTGCCTGACTGTAGATACTGGGACTTTCTGTATATCCTTGGGGAGCTCCTGTGAAACAGAAGCTACAACCTTGTAGGGAAAATCCGAATAGGTACTGACTGTCTGGGTGAATAGGTACACTGAAGAAAGCATTCTTCAAATCGATTACAGTAAAGTGTGTGGCCTCAGGATCTATAGCTGTTAACAGAGTACTGATGTCTGAGACCACGGGGTATTGTGGTACTACACATTTATTGAGTTCGCGTAAGTCAACCACGAGTCTGTAGACGGGTGGCGCACCATCATCAGTTTTCTTTCGGACTGGCAGAACCGGCGAGTTACATATGTTGGAAGGTACTTCTCTGACTACTCCTTTTGTTATCAAATCATCGAAAATCTGAATAAGGGCTTCTTCTGCATCTGGAGGTAATTTGTATTGACGGACACGGGGTAGGACAACGTTTTCCTTCAATGTCACTAGGTGTGGTGTAATATCCATGAATCCTACATCTGTTGGATCAGTAGCCATAGCGTAACAGGAATGTCTCTTAGTCTGACATCTAGTTCTCGTGTGGTGAAATGACCTTTGAAATCTCGCAAAAACAGTCGGACCCCTTCCGGGGAACAACATATTATAGCACCTAGTTCTTTTAGTGTCTGGATGCCAAGGAGATTTTCAGGACAGGACTTTGTAAGCACCAAGTGGGTGGAAGTTGTAAGAGGACCAACTTGAAGTGATATTGTTTCCGAAACTTTGTTGATGACAGGTGTACCTGAAAAACCCAAGGAAATACTATTTGAGCCAGAGAGGGGTACCTTGGGAACTTCGTTGTGTTGTACTGTCGTCCTACTAGCCCCGGTGTCGATCAGAAATTTTGCTTCTTTACCTAGGAGTTTAGCATATACATAGGGACCCTCTTGATCAACTGGGACCGGGATCAGTGGACGACTATCGTGTTCCTCCCAGCTGTCTCATGAAATCGTGGGGAATTCAGGATAGGATGACCCTGGGTACTGATAGAGTTGGGTGGTAGGTTTAGCATCAGTTGGAGGAGCTGACGTGGGAACAGAAGGTCGAGGGGGATAGTTACGGGGTTGTGTTTTCCCAGTGGCAATATTATGTTGTAATACTGGACAGTCACGCACAAAATGACCTGGCTTTTTACAATAATTATAAGTAACTTTTTCCTGTGACATTTGGGGTTGTTTATGCTTCTGTTGGATCGTATTAGTTTATGCTACCAATACCTTTATTTTAATATCTTTTGTCCTTTTCTTGTTCTTGTTCGTCCCTAATTCTATTTTGGTGATATTGGAGCATCTGAAGTGCTTGTAAAGGGGAGCTTGCTTGCCAAGTACTTTCTACTTTCAGTACTCTATTTTTGATCGTGGGCAAAGCATTTTCTACGAGTTTGGAGACAAATAATCGACTATAGGCATCTCCACCTGAGGAGAGGCCGCTATTGATGAGAAAACATTTCTCTAATCTTTTATAATAGTCCCCTATATCCTCATCTGGTTTCTGTTTGCATGCAGAGATAGCATCCCAATCTTCTTTCTTAGTGGTCAGCAACTGGGATAGTATTTTAGGGAGAAGACGAGGGAGTTCCTGAACTAGAGGTCCCAAGCCTTGTCCAGGATTACGAGTAATGTCTTCTTTCTCTAAATCTGCCCATGCTACCTTTTTCCCTTCAATCTCCCAATCCTTTCCCTTTAGATTGTCATACGTTCCTTGAGGTAGCAGGACCTTGAGGATAATATTGAGGTCTTTATAGGTAAAGGAACCCATTTGAAGAATATCCTTGAGTTCCCTACGGAAACCCGAGGGGTCTTTTTCATGAGAAGGGACAATTTTTTTCATTTCTAGTATTTCTAGTTTTGTCAGGGGAGTGTAAACAAACGTTTGTTGTAACTTTCCTGCGGAATCTGCAAAGGGGTGTACTTCTCGGAGAGGGAACTGTCCTTGGTCATAGTGATGGGGATTTGCATCATAATTGTCTGTAAAACATTGAATATACCGCTGCCGTAGTTCAAGGAAGGTATTAAGAAACTCTTGTCCCCTGGACACCCACCTCCCTTCTAAACAGTCTCGTAAGAGAGAGTGTAACTTTCTGGGTGGGCAACCAGTGTCTTCGTACATTGTAATGAGGTGTTGAACTATATAGATGCTAACTAGCCTTTGAGATGCTAGAGGGATCGATAAAAACATTTGAGCAACTATATCAGGGCCATATATGGAGTATTGAGATACCCAATGGGTGCTTGTTCTGGCGAGTTCCTGCTCTTGTGTGGTGAGTAGAGGCTCGTCGTCCATCCAATCATCTAGAGCTTCTTGTGTTCATTGGAACAACCTATCTGTAGGGGCTGACAATTTCTTAGTTTTAAGTTTGAATTGTCCATTGTTCTGAAAACGAGGGATACTGGAGCGTACTGCACCATGAAAGGCAGTTCCTTCTTCTATGTCTTCGCTTGTACTCTCATCCTCGGTTTCCTGGGTATGGGCATCTTTTTGATGGTAATCAGAAACCTTGCTCGTAAAGAGTGGAATAATCCCTGAAACACTAGTGGTATGGTATGTGCTACTATCAAATCAAAAGGCCATCTACTAGCTTATTCTTGGTTAACATTAACATTTTGTTGTTGGAAATTGTCAAAGCACTAACATTAAGAAGACTGGAATACACAGCAAGGGCAACCCAGAGGACTGCACTCAGTGCCTCTAGAGCTATTGCTGGATCAGAGTTTTGTTTAACACCGTTTGCCAACTGGGATAGCTTAGCTACCTACACAGACCGACTCATAATAATAGTAAATAGTAGTAGCACAGAGAGTGATGGTAGAGAGGCAGGATAAGAATGTAGAAACAGTCTACAAGAAGATCAAAGACTATTTTGTAAAAAATAGAATTAGGAAACAGTTTGGAATGAATAGGAGCTGTAAAAGTTAGGGAAGTATAATTATATTAACAACAGAACAACTTACTGGGGCCAGCAGAAGAGGCTGCAGAGGACCGTTCCTGCCCACTTTCTTCCGCCGGAGTCTGGGGTGTACTCTTCTTGCCCCTGGGAGGTGCTGAATGTGAACATGAAATATACACAAACATGGATGATTGTTTTTTTAAATATTTGATTTCTTTGACCACAATCTAAAATTATCTCGGGGAAACAAATTACCAACAATTGCACTACATGTATTGACCTATCTGATCTGGTCAACTAGGAGGATACTAGTACAGTATTGCTGGATTCGCAGACCGTCTACTTGGAAAGTTATGTAAATCACTAACTAAACCAACAACAAAAAGGTTCTACTACGACTGCCAGCACTCAGCAGCACGCGACGTGACAGACACAGTTCGTCATCATGATTGCAGACCACTAAAAAATGTCCTACTACTAATAACAAGTCATAATATACTCAACCTATCAATCCACCACTATCTCTTCTTCTTAGAGCCAGCAGGAGTACAAAGGAAGGACTAGACTTAAGTCTCTAGTCTCTCTAGCATTACGCAGTTCTGTAAAGTACTACACTCATACATATTCAGGCCAAATGAGCACAAAGTTGCAAACAAGTAAGCATAGTAGCAACGCCACTGAGGAGGCGAGCACCTGCAATCGCAGAAGCTATGTGGTAAATATTTTAGTAATTTACCTTGATCATAATTTCAATAAGGTTAAGTATGAAGAACAGAGTCCGTGGTGGTTCGAATTCAGGGTATTTTATTCAGTAACTCGAGTTAAGGGAGAGCTCCATCACCTGAGGAGGATCGGAAGAATCTCTAACTTTATTATCTGAACAGACGGTATTTATACACAGAAAAGAGGAAGGAGCTTCCCTTCAATGCAGGCCCGGATCATATGTTGCAATAAAACAGAAGTCATGACTAGAAAAAGAGGCTGCCTCATGATTGGAATGAGGAAGCACAAGAGAAACAGAAATGTGGAGAAGTAACACTAGGCTGGTTCCTTAGATAAGAGAGAGATGGTCGTGACAGGATGTCTGTTTGTCGTGTTTCAGCATTCGGGGGCTCTTCTTCTCGGAATTGGTTGTCGTGGTCTAACAGAATGGGGCCCATTTCTTGGAATCGGCCCGATTATAGGGAAATGGTTACGAATGGGGGGTCTTGTTCTCGGCATCGGCTTGACCACAGAAATGTACGGTTTGAGTGAGGTAGCTGGTTCTCGGAATTGCTTTGACCATAAGGATGTACCTTTGAATTTTTGGGGAAGGAGAGTGCGTGTGCAACTTTGTGAGCGCGTGATCGGTTCGTGCTCGTGTGCTCGTGTTCCGGCATGATGGGCTCAGGGACGTGACTGAAGAGGGTGTATGATGGGACATAACCTACGAGAAATAATCATTTTCCACATTCCCTCCTTGTCCCATAATATACCCTTCTAAAATTCTTTTCCTTTTCTAATCCATTTCTATACTCATTAGGCCGTTTACTTGTTCCTGTAACATGATTCTTTCCTTTTCTTTCTTTCTGGACTGGGTTTTGGGAATGCAGGTAGTGATACAGAAACTACAGAGTGCTGGACCGCACTGAATACAGAGGCTGCAGGTGAAGAGAATAGCTAGAGCAAGACCTATGACTGTAAACACCTTCCATCCCCATGAGGACAGGAGGCCCCAGAGCCAACTCGTCAGGGACCAGGCACCAGTGTCTGCATCTAGTTTTCTGGAAAGTATATGAAGGTGGAAAATAGCGGAATACACCGAGGGTGCATTATCTGGGATAAATATACAGCAGCTGGACCCGATCAGTTCACATACACCACCACGGTCAGCCAATATGATATCCAGGACCATACGGTTCTGTAACGTCATGAGTCTGTCGGCAGCCATCTCAGCGGTGATGTTACTTAATGTACCAGCTGTTTCGTTTATGGCTCCCTGGACTACACGAGTCAGTTGTCTTCTGTGGCGGCTGTTGATCATAGGCCCCCAGAATGGGATGGCTCCTTTAAAGAAGTCGCCGGCCTCTTGGTCCGCTGTATCTTCAGCATCTATGACCCCCCTTCGCCGTCTATTAATTACGGTCGGAGGGTCACTGAGATGGTAATCTGCTGGGGCGGTGTAGGAGAAATGTAATGTAGCATTTTCCGGACCAGCCTTGAGGTAGCTAAGTGCGGGCGGGAGGTCCACATATAAAGTAGGTGTTGGGGGCAGCGGCCATCGTTGGGAAATTTGGATCAGGTAGGGTGTAGGTCTTGTTACATTCACTATCTCCCATTTTCTGACCCTTGCCCTTTCCTCTTACGCAGAATAGGCCCTTGTGGGGCACGGCCCATCCTCCCTGGTCTCTCTGTCTCTTCTGGACTGAGAATATCTACCTAAAGGAGGTAGTGTCATTAAAGAGGGAATAACTGGTGTTTTCACTAATGTCTGCTTGTCCCCATGTTGCTGTGAATGTTACCATCCTTTCGACCGCTCGTACTGTTTTTGTTTTTATCTCGTTCCAGGTACTAGCATTCTTGATCTGGGTCTCAGGAATGTTTCTAACAGAGGCGGAAAATATCATAGAGGGTGCATAGGTAGATCCAGCATAGCCAAAAGGGGGAGGAATAAAAGGCATTCCTCCGTGCACAGAGTGTGGCATTAAACCACAGACCCAACAATTGGTTTTGTTAATCACCAATTGATGTTGGTGGAGTGTGGAGATGAATGTGTTATTGAAGAACTCTTTTCTTCTGTTCTTGAGATGTGGAGGAAGATCTACGTGTGAATGCATAGCAGTGTTGTTCAAAGGCGTGGGGGAAGACGGTGGGAAAGCTAGATGAAGGAACCAACCTAGACAAGCCATGATGCAGAAAATAAGAATCATGATAGAAAGGAAAAGGGGAATTTTGTTCTGTAACAATTTTGCACAATGAGTCTTTATCTTCATGATTTCGGCTGCTTAGTCTTGAGTAAAAGATGCACCAGTGACCGGACTCTTCCCAGCAACCGCTTCACCAAGCGTCCGTCTTGGGCTTAAATAGCCACTGGCAGGCCGAGGTCAGATGCAATGTCTCAAGTCTGTTTGGGATAGGATCGCAGCCGTGATTTGTACTCTTCTTTGGGTAAAAGTTCTGGAAGGGGTAAAATAAAGTCTGTCGTTTCAATGTCTTTAAAGTCTGATTTCTCAATGTCTCTGGTCTCAGGATCAGCAACAGCGTCCAAAGCAGTTGGTCCGTAGAAGGGTTTACAATGGGATACGTGTAGCCACCCTTTCCGTCCCTCGATTTTGACGGCAGTCCTCGTCGTCAGCAGCACCAGCTTGGGAGACGTCCACCTTCTTTCCAGAGGGCTGGTTCGGTCAAAGTTTCTGACGAGCACCCATTGGCCAGGCTGAAGGGAGTGCTCGTCGGGCGTGGTCTTGTCTGGAAAGGCTGCAGCCACCTGTGAACGGCAAGAACGTAGTGCAGACATCAAAGAAGCCAAGTAATCTGTCAGTACATTTGCATCAATGTCAATTAGTTTTTTAGGAGATGGGACACCCCAGATATTCGGAGGCCTCCCAAATGTGATCTCGTAAGGGGACAGACCCGTCCGGGAATGTGCCACCATTCTCATATAGAAGAGGGCAACCGGAGGGCTGTAACCCAATCTATTTGTTTGTCAGCGCATATTTTTGCTAACTTCGTTTTTAATGTCTGGTTATGTCGTTCGACTAGGCCTGCTGCTTGGGGATGCCTAACACAGTGAAACTTCCAGGTGTATCCTAACAGTAAGGAGACAGCCTCCATCAATTTAGAGGAGAATGGTTGTCCGTCAGAGTAAATGACTCTTGGCAACCCATAGCGAGGGAAGAATTCTCTTACCAATTGCTTGGCATTCATCTGGGCACCATAGTCTGGGACGGGGTATGCTTCAGTCCATCGAGTTAAGGTACAGACTACTACGAGGACATACTTATATCCACGACATCTCTCCATCTGTATGTAGTCCATTTGTAGGACTTCGAAGGGGTGATCTGGAGGATGGAACCCTCCTTGTCCAACGGATACAGTTTTCCCTGGATTGAACTGACAGCAAATCATACAGGTTCGTACTTTTTGTTTGGCTGCTGCACGCAGATGCTTGTTGTGCCATATCAGATTCAGACTGTCTAACATTCCTTTCTCTCCTAGATGTGCGGGACCATGGGCAGTTTCTATCATTATGGGAACCATTAGGTCAGGGAGAAACCATTTGGACTTGTCCTTTGTTACCCAACCTTGTCTGTGTGTGAACCTCCCTCCTCCTCCCATTTTCTCTTTTCGGTCTCTGTGGCTTGATTTTGGATGTCTACCACATCTTTGGTGGGATCGATAACTGGACAGATAGTTCTAATGGTGGTTTCGGTGTTGAGTGTTTTTGTCTGAGCAGCATGTTTAGCTGTGGCGTCTGCCAGAGCATTACCTCTAGTGATAGAGTCTGTGACCTTGGTGTGTGCTTTGCATTTCAGTATGGCTATTTCTGTGGGTCTGTGAATTGATTCTAGTAGCTGGAGGATAAGATCTCCATGTTGGATCTTGGTACCATGAGAGGTTAGGAAACCTCTCTCCCTCCAAAGGATGCCAAAGTTATGGACTACCCCGAATGCGTATTGCGAATCGGTGTAGATATTGACTCGTTTTCCTTTGGACCAGTCACATGCTTGAGTAAGGGCTATTAGTTCTGCTGCTTGTGCTGAATGTACAGATATTCTGGCGGCTAAAAGGACTGTGTTCTCTGTAGTGACAGTATAGGCTGCTGAAAGTTCGCCTGTTTGGAGGCGCATACAGGAACCGTCTACAAACAGTGTGTGTTCTGGTGTACTCAAAGGAACATCTGTAAGATCAGACCGGGGTTTTGTGACTAGTTCGACTACCTCTAGGCAGTCATGAATTTGCTTATCAACTGGAACAGTAGGCAGTAGCGTAGCTGGGTTGAGGATATTGCATCTTTTGATGATGATGTGGGGTTGGAACAGAGTGACTTCATAACCTGTGAGTCGAGCTATGGTCAAGTATTGTGTCTGTGTTCTATTCAAGAGTAATTCTACTGCATGTGGAACTTGTACTTCAAGAGAGTGTCCTAGTACTATGGAATCACTTTGTCGTATTGCTAGAGCTGTAGCTGCAACAGATTTCAGGCAGGCAGGCAAACCTTGTGCAACAGGGTCAAGAGTGCTAGAAAAATAAGCACAGGGACGATGTTTTTTGGTTTGTGTTTGTGTGAGTACTGACAAGGCTGTACCTTCCCGTTCTGTGACAAAGAGGACAAAAGGTTTGGCATAATCAGGTGTAGCTAGGACAGGTGCAGAGCATAATGCTTGTTTGAGGGTGTCAAAAGAAAAAGTATGATCAGGTGTCCATGGCAATGGGGAAGAGGTTGTGGTCGTTGGCTGTATCAGGGGTTTGCCCAAGTATGCAAACTGGGAAATCCATTGTCTACAGTAGGACGTGAGGCCAATAAAGGCACGGACTTCTTTCTGTGTTTTGGGGATAGGAATGTTAAAAATTAGTTGAATTCTTTCAGGTGTGAGTGCCCTACCCTCCTTTGACAGTAGATGTCCTAGGTAGGCCAACTGCTGTAACCATAATTGTAACTTCGAGGGTGACACCTTGTGGCCATGTTGTGCAAGGAACATTAGGACAACTCGTGATGCTTGCTCACATTCTGGTTCGGAGCGTGCGGTGATCAGCAAGTCATCGACATATTGTAACAATGTCGTATTGGCGGGCAGGTCAATGTCATCTAACTGTCTTTTGAGTGCCTGACTGTAGATACTGGGACTTTCTGTATATCCTTGGGGAGCTCTTGTGAAACAGAAGCTACGACCTTGTAGGGAAAATCCGAATAGGTACTGACTGTCTGGGTGAATAGGTACACTGAAGAAAGCATTCTTCAAATCGATTACAGTAAAGTGTGTGGCCTCAGGATCTATAGCTGTTAACAGAGTACTGATGTCTGAGACCACGGGGTATTGTGGTACTACACATTTATTGAGTTCGCGTAAGTCAACCACGAGTCTGTAGACTGGTGGCGCGCCATCATCAGTTTTCTTTCGGACTGGCAGAACCGGCGAGTTACATATGTTGGAAGGTACTTCTCTGACTACTCCTTTTGTTATCAAATCATCGAAAATCTGAATAAGGGCTTCTTCTGCATCTGGAGGTAATTTGTATTGACGGACACGGGGTAGGACAACGTCTTCCTTCAATGTCACTAGGTGTGGTGTAATATCCATGAATCCTACATCTGTTGGATCAGTAGCCATAGCGTAACAGGAATGTCTCTTAGTCTGACATCTAGTTCTCGTGTGGTGAAATGACCTTTGAAATCTCACAAAAACAGTCGGACCCCTTCCGGGGAACAACATATTATAGCACCTAGTTCTTTTAGTGTCTGGATGCCAAGGAGATTTTCGGGACAGGACTTTGTAAGCACCAAGTGGGTGGAAGTTGTAAGAGGACCAACTTGAAGTGATATTGGTTCCGAAACTTTGTTGATGAAAGGTGTACCTGAAAAACCCAAGGAAATACTATTTGAGCCAGAGAGGGGTACCTTGGGAACTTCGTTGTGTTGTACTGTCGTCCTACTAGCCCCGGTGTCGATCAGAAATTTAGCTTCTTTACCTAGGAGTTTAGCATGTACATAGGGACCCTCTTGATCAACTGGGACCGGGATCAGTGGACGACTATCGTGTTCTTCCCAGCTGTCTCATGAAATCGTGGGGAATTCAGGATAGGATGACCCTGGGTACTGATAGAGTTGGGTGGTAGGTTTAGCATCAGTTGGAGGAGCTAACGTGGGAACAGAAGGTCGAGGGGGATAGTTACGGGGTTGTGTTTTCCCAGTGGCAATATTATGTTGTAATACTGGACAGTCACGCACAAAATGACCTGGCTTTTTACAATAATTATAAGTAACTTTTTCCTGTGACATTTGGGGTTGTTTATGGTTCTGTTGGATCGTATTAGTTTGTGCTACCAATACCTTTATTTTAATATCTTTTGTCCTTTTCTTTTCTTGTTCTTGTTCGTCCCTAATTCTATTTTGGTGATATTGGAGCATCTGAAGTGCTTGTGAAGGGGAGCTT
Organism: Lissotriton helveticus; assembly: GCF_964261635.1. NCBI lineage: Eukaryota > Metazoa > Chordata > Amphibia > Caudata > Salamandridae > Lissotriton > Lissotriton helveticus. Next base: position 1,409,199,348 of record NC_136065.1, read on the forward strand.
GCTTGCCAAGTACTTTCTACTTTCAGTACTCTATTTTTGATCGTGGGCAAAGCATTTTCTACGAGTTTGGAGACAAATATTCGACTATAGGCGTCTCCACCTGAGGAGAGGCCGCTATTGATGAGAAAACATTTCTCTAATCTTGTATAATAGTCCCCTATATCCTCATCTGGTTTCTGTTTGCATGCAGAGATAGCATCCCAATCTTCTTTCTTAGTGGTCAGCAACTGGGATAGTATTTTAGGGAGAAGACAAGGGAGTTCCTGAACTAGAGGTCCCAAGCCTTGTCCAGGATTACGAGTAATGTCTTCTTTCTCTAAATCTGCCCATGCTACCTTTTTCCCTTCAACCTCCCAATCCTTTCCCGTTAGATTGTCATACGTTCCTTGAGGTAGCAGGACCTTGAGGAGAATATTGAGGTCTTTATAGGTAAAGGAACCCATTTGAAGAATATCCTTGAGTTCCTTATGGAAACCCGAGGGGTCTTTTTCATGAGAAGGGACCATTTTTTTCACATCTAGTATTTCTAGTTTTGTCAGGGGAGTGTAAACAAACGTTTGTTGTAACTTTCCTGTGGAATCTGCATAGGGGTGTACTTCTCGGAGAGGGAACTGTCCTTGGTCATAGTGATGGGGATTTGCATCATAATTGTCTGTAAAACATTGAATATACCGCTGCCGTAGTTCAAGGTAGGTATTAAGAAACTCTTGTCCCCTGGCCACCCACCTCCCTTCTGAACAGTCTCGTAAGAGAGAGTGTAACTTTCTGGGTGGGCAACCAGTGTCTTCGTACATTGTAATGAGGTGTTGAACCATATAGATGCTAACTAGCCTTTGAGATGCTAGAGGGATCGATAAAAACATTTGAGCAACTATATCAGGGCCATATATAGAGTATTGAGATACCCAATGGGTGCTTGTTCTAGCGAGTTCCTGCTCTTGTGTGGTGAGTGGAGGCTCGTCGTCCATCCAATCATCTAGAGCTTCTTGTGTTCGTTGGAACAACCTATCTGTAGGGGCTGACAATTTCTTAGTTTTAAGTTTGAATTGTCCATTGTTCTGAAAACGAGAGATACTGGAGCGTACTGCACCATGAAAGGCAGTTCCTTCTTCTATGTCTTCGCTTGTACTCTCATCCTCGGTTTCCTGGGTATGGGCATCTTTTTGATGGTAATCAGAAACCTTGCTCGTAAAGAGTGGAATAAAAAGATCTATTTCTTTTATTTTATTGTAATTTCCTGCGACTGCTGCTTGATCTAATTGTAGTAAATCATCAGGGACTCTTTTTCCTGCGCTAGCTATCATTCGGATAAAACAAGTGATCATGAATCGTGAGAGGCATTTTTTATATGCTATGGGTCTATTTTTAATAGCTTCCTGTAAGGTTTCTAAATTTTCTCCTGTTCGAAGAGCCTCGTAAATTTTGTTTAGGCAATTTGTGACATTTGGTACCTCCTGTAAACCATCTAGAGCCTCTCGTATTTATTTATTTATTTATTTTTTGCATTTATAATGCGCGCAGATACCCACAAAGGGTTTCCCGGCGCCAATGGCGAAGGGAAATATTTGCTTGTGACCCTTCCCCTGGGGTTGGGTCGTAATCGCACTCTAACATGGGTGGAACTTCGCTTGGGGTGTCAGAGGTGGGTTCAGTCTGGGTGACTATTCGTCTAGCTATTATCTGATTGGTATAAGCGGGAGGAGGTTCCATTAAGTAGGTAGTAATAAAATCGTCGGGTACGGAAGGAACCTTAGGACGTGGAGATGCTGTAGGGGTACTAGAGTCTGAACTAGCCTCGGACCCTATTTTTGGTGAGAGGACAGGATATATACCCGTTACTGAGGCCGAGTCCTCCCTTTTCTTTTGTTCAAAACAAATATCATCATTCTGATCCTGTAACTTTTTCATCTTACTTTCTTCTGACATTCTCTGTGCTCTCAACTTTCCCTTGCTCTTTCTGTTCCTTTCGATGTGCTTCTTTTCGCCATAGTTCTATACTCTCTAACATCGAGGGTCTTGCTTTCCTTTCCCAACACTTCTTCTCTATGGCCATAATACAATTCAAATCCCATGTACCACTCTTTGGCCATCTAATCGCAATCTCTAAAAATTTTTTATAACCTTCCCAAAGATCCAAATACAAGATGGCACCAATTCCATATTTTGTATACATGAAGTAACAAAGGAGTATCCTTCGGGGGGACTGGTACAGCTTGTTCCAGTAACCCCTTCCGGGTACCCAGTTTACACAGTTTAGAGAACAAAGGCATTGTATTAGATACAAACAAAGCTTACACGTGAAAAAACTTGATATATTCTGAGTATCAGAATACAAACACACCGTTTTCTAGAAAACCTAGAACCCGTCTTTACCGTGCTCTGAAAAGATCAGAACCCGTCTTGACCGTGCTCTGAAAATCAGAACCCGTCTTGATACACTCCCAGCAGTACTCACCGAGGTGCAGAGAACTTGAAGACCTTGAAGATCTGGACACTTGATTACGCAGCGCTCGTGGACAGGGACTGGTCGGGTTTCAGACGACCTCGGACTCGGCAATCTTCACAGGTTTTCGGGCTCTGGGTCGAGACTTCCAATGTCGTCCTCACCGCCTCGTATGGATGCTCAGATCTTGGTACAGCCTCTCTTGGACATGAAGGAGTTCATGCAGGAACACCCTGCAGTGTGCACGTAGAAGTCCGTCGATGTCTTGAAGAGACCGGTCTAGGTCCGCTTCACCGGCGTGTGGGGAGAAAGGGAAGTCCCTGTTCGGGCGCCAATTTGCTGTGGTAAATATTTTAGTAATTTACCTTGATCATAATTTCTATATCAATAAGGTTAAGTATGAAGAGCAGAGTCCGTGGTGGTTCGAATTCAGGGTCTTTATTCAGTAACTCGAGTTAAGGGAGAGCTCCGTCACCTGAGGAGGATCGGAAGAATCTCTAACTTTATTATCTGAACAGACAGTATTTATACACAGAAAAGAGGAAGGAGCTTCCCTTCAATGCAGGCCCGGATCATATGTTGCAATAAAACAGAAGTCATGACTAGAAAAAGAGGCTGCGTCATGATTGGAATGAGGAAGCACAAGAGAAACAGAAATGTGGAGAGGTAAAACTAGGCTGGTTCCTTAGATAAGAGAGAGATGGTCGTGACAGGATGTCTGTTTGTCGTGTTTCAGCATTCGGGGGCTCTTCTTCTCGGAATTGGTTGTCGTGGTCTAACAGAATGGGGCCCATTTCTCGGAATCGGCCCGATTATAGGGAAATGGTTACGAATGGGGGGTCTTGTTCTCGGCATCGGCTTGACCACAGAAATGTACGGTTTGAGTGAGGTAGCTGGTTCTCGGAATTGCTTTGACCATAAGGATGTACCTTTGAATTTGTGGGGAAGGAGAGTGCGTGTGCAACTTTGTGAGCGCGTGATCGGTTCGTGCTCGTGTGCTCGTGTTCCGGCATGATGGGCTCGGGGACGTGACTGAAGAGGGTGTATGATGGGACATTACATGTGGAAAATGATTATTTCCCGTAGGTTATCGAATCTGCAGCATTCTTGCTCTTCGGGAAAAACATATATTAGCAATATAACATAGAGCAGAAGAAAACAAAGTAGTTATTAAATAGCTATTCACCAAGGCCAGGGATCTCCACGCCTATCAGGTCGAGCAGGTCCTGCTCCCGGTCGAGGAGGTCAGCCCACCGGTGCGTCGCTTGGTCATAGTTGCGCCGGTCCCCCGACTCCCTATGCATGGCCCGGCACACCTTATCCCACAGCTGGCAATGTTCCCGGAGGCCATACCCTTGACCGGGCCTGCCCCCTGCTGCCATGGTCTTCAGGAGGTGGCGCAGAACATAGAATATAAGTGCGGCTACCTCCACCGTGCTGAAAACCTCCCTGGCCACTACAACCTCCCCTCTCAATCGCCCACAAGGGAGCCGGGTATGGGGTGCGGGACCCTTCCCCTTGCTCTTCCCGGCTCCCTTTGTCATGGTCCTGGACAGCTGAAAAAAAAAAATAGGGAAAGAGTAAAGAAAAGAAAAGAGTTAGAAAAAGAAGCTTTAAAGTAACCAAAAGTAGAAAAAAAATATAGATGTAGAAAAAGAGAGGGATAGATAATGAGTAAAAAAGATCCCAAAAAAGTTCAAAGAAACAAAGGATTGCAAAGATTAGAGGAGGATTGAAAAAGCATGCCCAGAACGATAGCAATAAATGAAAAACAAGATAGCCACGCCCATTGAGGACCGCGTGTCTAAGTTTGCACGATATTTCCCCGGCGAGCACGCAAAAAAGCACACGAACACGTAATCGCACTCCGCGCACAACGTGAGCTTGCAAATAGCGCTCGGAAACGGAAATACGCAACGCGGATAAGATGGCCGTGCCCATGTACGACCGCATGGGTAACTTCGCGGTCGGTGCGCTGCAAGCAGCCCACGAACACGCAAAAAAAATCTGCAAATTCGTACTAATTCGCGGATTATGCGGAACGCGAATTCGCGTACGGCGAATTTGCGCATTTCGCCCATACTTAGTCAGGACTGACCTAAAGTGCCTTTGTCAACTACAAGTGCCAACGGAACTGCAGAACCACCTTCATGCATTCAGTTAAAGTGTGCTGAAAACCAGTTCCAAGCAGGCTTAAAGTTCAAGTATCAGGTGCCTTAGACTGCAGGGCTTGACATTCATCTGGTGCAAGTCATTCAGTCAGTCAAAAATCTTTTTGGTAAATTAATCTATAAAATAATGCTTAAAAACAATATATCTAAAAAAAAAGAGAGAGTTTTCAAAAATGAACCCAGAAAGGATCGGGATTATCAAAATCAAGTAAAGAGATTCCTTTCTGTGTGTTACAAATCATATACTGGCATTACCTTTCCACAATACCATTTGTTTAGACCAATTTCAAACTACATATGTAGCCCTGTGCAAAACATTATAATCAAAACATGAAAAATATATATCTTAGTACTTTTTATTAAAAGAGGTTTTAGATTAGATACAGGTTTGTTAACAATTCATAAAAAACAATAATCCATATTCCTCTTAACAACATTAAGTTCAATTTATGTGAATTTCACAATAAATCAATACATATTACACAATACATCATTACAAAAAAAATATATAAAATCCGTGTGTCGACGCGTTTCGGTGCTTCGTTTTTATAGAACACCTTCCTCAGGACGATATGGGTTAAATACATCAATTCTTCTTTCTAAAATTAAATACATACAATTAATAAAATTATAATTATATATAAAAAAACTACTTGTTGTTCACGGGCTACTAAAGTGAGTGGTCTTAAACAGATCTTACATAATTCTCAAATTATTCGGGTACCAAATATATCCCTGGGGTCACAGTGAATGGTGGACCTCCTCTTCACCTCTGTATTTCATCAGAGAATCTATGAACAAAACAATATATATTTTTTTAGTTGTTATATTTCAAATTTAATGTCTTATTTTATTTTTTTAGACATCTGCCCCAGTGTGTACTTACTTATTTATTGCCTGGCGGTGACACGCTTCATTTAAAACTAATATATCTTTTAATATTCAGGTTATTTCATTCTTGACCTTGCTTGAATGAGGATAATTCTTTCTTTTATCTCCTCTTAGCGTATTACAAGGTTCCTTCCTCTTTATACTTTGAGGGGATATTCAGCATCTAGGTATATAATGTACAGTGTAAGGGACACCTTACCCTTAAGTGATTTTTGCAATTAAAAGATACATTTCTACCTAATTGTCATTTCTATTGATTTTAGGGCATTCTATTCCCTCCATGCTTATGATTCAGGGTATGAGACCAACACATGGTTTTATGGTTTACCTTCCATGTTTATAAGTTGGAGTTCAGCATTCCTTATGTTCATTTATATATACTTAATATACATTTCAATTGGCAGAGCCCTAGATTACAATAAGGAAGTCTGACAGCCAACTCTCTTCAAGCAGTTGTTTTACATTTCCAAGCTTATACAATGACTCTTAGTGCAAGTTCCCTTAGTTAAACACCTGGGTGCACATTGGTCTATTTTTTCTAACAGTTATAGTATTATACTTATTCAGGTCATTGGTTTTGGTGAAAATGATCCGATAGCCAGCTAACTTTCGGCATATAGTGATTATATATTAAATCCAAAACTAGATAAATCACCTTTTAAACATATTCCCTCGAGTAATAACCGCGTTTCTAGGCAATCTAAGCTTTCTAACGTTACTACGGTCCCGAACACGTCCCAACCCACATCGATTCCGGCTTGCCTCACCTCTTTTAAGAATCGTAGCGGTCCGCCTTCCCGGGGTCCCTGGTATCCCGAGTCAGATACATCTCTGATATTACGCGCTCTATTTATACCCAGCATTACTTCAATTACACTAATTAATAACTTGCAGCTGAGACTAGTCAAGTGGGAATTAACCCCACAGTTCCGCTATCTTGGTAGTTTTTTGGTGATGGTTTCTTCATGCTATTAGGAATAGAAAGCGGTCTAAAACCTCCTTAGGACAGGGACCTGGATATGAATATATTATTCCAGTCTCGCCTCTTATCATATTTGATGAGTGTCTTTTAGTAACCCTTCCCATGGGCAGTACATCAATTTATCCATTAATTTAGTTATTAAGATGTCCTCGTTCATTAAATGTTTTCCGGTGCCGGTCGCGCTATATCTAAGCGTCTGCCATGTTTGTAGTTTTTTATGATACACGTGGTTAAAATATGTAAACAAAGGATGTTGTAGAGAACAAACTCAAGTTTCCAGAAGCCAAGTATCGATATTAAATCTGCTCCCTTTTCTCAAGATACTTATTTCTTTTTAAACATTTCCCCTGCCCCTCACTGACATTTGTTACAGTTGTTCGGACGATTGGATACCACTGTTCAATTGTAGAATATATCGTGGACCCTAGTTTCGCTTTTAATTATATCCACCAATGATGTAGTTTTTAGTTAAAAAAACGTTCTGGTACTGGTTTCTAAACCTCCATATGTTATACAGGGGCCCATGATTAGAATAAATTTTTTCTATGTATCAATCCATCTATAGCATTTAAACAGTCACAAAAATCACTTTGACAATGGAATTTATACAGAAGACATTTTGATAGTGGAATTCATACAGTAAACATTCACTCTTTTTCAATGATAACAAATTTTTTCAACACTGCACCAATATCGTACTTCGTCTCTAATTACATCCCATATTTTTACAACATGCCGTATTTGTAATCATTATCATTGAAATCGTATCATTGTGTCCCTTACACTGTACATTATATACCTATATGCTGAATATCCCCTCAAAGTATAAAGAGGAAGGAACCTTGTGATACGCTAAGAGGAGATAAAAGAAAGAATTATCCTCATTCAAGCAAGGTCAAGAGTGAAATAAGCTGAATATTAAAAGATATATCAGTTTTAAACGAAGCGTGTCGCCGCCAGGCAATAAATAAGTAAGTACACACTGGGGCAGATGTCTAAAAAAATAAAATAAGACATTAAATATTAAACAACTAAAAAAATATATATTGTTTTGTACATAGATTCTCTGATGAAATACAGAGGTGAAGAGGAGGTCCACCATTCACTGTGACCACAGGGATATATTTGGTACCCAAATAATTTGAGAATTATGTAAGATCTGTTTAAGACCACTCACGTTAGTAGCCCCTGAACAACAAGTAGTTTTTTTATATATAAGTATAATTTTATTAATTGTATGTATTTAATTTTAGAAAGAAGAATTGATGTTTTTAACCCATACCGTCCTGAGGAAGGTGTTCTATAAAAACGAAGCACCGAAACGTGTCGACACACAGATTTTATATTGTTTTTTTTGTAATGATGTATTGATTTATTGTGAAATTCACATAAATTGAACTTAATGTTGTTATGAGGAATATGGATTATTGTTTTTTATGAATTGTTAACAAACCTGTATCTAATCTAAAACCTCTTTTAATAAAAAGTACTAAGATATATATATTTTCATGTTTTGATTATAATGTTTTGCACAGGGCTACATATGTAGTTTGAAATTGGTCTAAACAAATGGTATTGTGGAAAGGTAATGCCAGTATATGATTTGTAACACACAGAAAGGAATCTCTTTACTTGATTTTAAAAACAATATAACACAGGTATTAATCCTTCATGTAATAAATACTATGAATAAAATAGAGCACACATCGCCAAATAAAGCAGAGGGTCATATGACCTAGAGCTCCATAATTTCTAAAAACTTTGGAAAGTGGAGAAGCTAGTACCATTAGCTGGTTTTTGAGGCCCACTGATACATAATGATATGTCAGTTAAAATATGGATAGTGTTTGCGCCCCTCTGTTCTCTAGTTCCTACAAATCTATATAGGATATGGGCATTTAGATAAGATAACCTAAGTTATTGGTGTCCAGACTGATTCCAGACACACCCAAAGGATATGCTAGTCTCGAGACCAGCTACCTCACAGTGCCACTATGATCCCCTCTTACAGAGGAGCAAATAGTTTCTGGCAACTATCGAACATGACAACCCTGACCCCTCTTTGACCGTGGAAACAGTACAGTACTTTTCACTCAGTCACTCGTGCTCACTCGGTCTCAGAGATATACACAGAATGAACGGTGGGGGCGTTTTCAATGAGCATTTTTTGAACCAGCCGCATTCTAGTATAAAGTATTTGTGCGGCAACAACCATTAGACAGAAACGTATGTACACGGTTATAAGCACCAATAAAGTAAAGAAAAGGTAGAATTCTATCATAGTGCTAAAACAATGAATGGATACATGACAGTAATAATGCGTACTTCTACGATGCTAACCCTAACTAGATGTATGTAGGTTTATAGCCAAGAATCCCTGGGGAAAGAGACAACCCCATTATGGGAAGCGAGAGAACGAAGGACCCCACCTTGGTCTTGAGTCGGACAACCCGCAAGGAATGTAAAACCACTGCGTGCTGGAGTGTCTACATGCAGGGACCTCAGCATCTTGTGTCCGCATGGAAGTCTTTTTCTCCTCTCCTTTACCCAGCAAAGATGTGGTACTTATATACCCGAAAGGTACCTTCACGGGTTCTACCTAGATACGACATGGTACTGTGGGATGTCGGCCAAGGATGACGATAGTGGTGACCCTTATACAGAGTTATTATGCAGAAGATAGTAATCCTTCTGTGATACTGAGAATCTTCATGCATAATAAATTAGGCTAGTTTTTAGAGAAAACCACACAGCATTTATGCAGCACCTTACTAGGTAAAATGTCAGCACCAGAACCGTCATGTAAAACAATGGTAGGACAAATGTAGGTAAAAGGTTGTGCCTAGGCCTATAATGGGGTACATTGGGGTTCATAACACCTCTAAAAAGAAGCAACATGTTTAATACAGTTCTAGAGGGTTTTTATACAAACATTCTGGGAGTGGGCCTGGTGAAGTGCAAGTGCATGCTCTCTATCAGTCTTGTTAGAGGACATAGACTACACATTAATTAAAACAAATAGCAGTTGGAACTGGTAAAAACGAGTTAAAACATATGTAGCCAATACAGTCTGGACTCAAGATTCAGATCCTTGTTTTCCCTCAGTATGCCCACCACAAACAAGTACATACTCCATAAGGACACAATACCTATTGATGTACTACTCTTTAAGGCCCTTAAAGCTTTGTTGTGTCATCTAAAGCCAAGCCCGATACACAGAGGTTGAACCCACTTTGCTCTTGGAGTTGCATAGGCCTTACAGAAGAAGAGCATGTGCTAATATTTTCCTTACAAGGTAGGTAGCACATTCAACAAATATCAATAGCATCTCTTTGGCTTCCTACAGTCCAACTAGATGCTAAAGAGTTTATTTCTAATATGCCATAGCAGAACTTGAGGTACAGACTTCAGTTGTTGCAGAATGTCCAGAAATGTCTCATGAAATAGAGTGACCTCAACAGTCAAGAACTCTTCCATTTGTATCCCCAATGAGGGATTACTATAGTGCTTCGTTATGACATACTCCCAATAGATGTGTTTAGTTTTTTTTTCAGAGGACATAGTTACATTTTCTCGATTGGGCCAGAACCTTTCAAGTCACAGACTCAAGAACCTTTGTTGTTTGTACCGAAACCATGAAAACATGGTGTTCTTATAGAGAATTAAAAGTTCCCTCAAGGCACACGTTTCTCAGCAAACGAAAGCCTCACTCAGTACAGAAAAAAGGTCTTAACCTGGCAATGCAACTCACCCTTTTAAGAGCTAGATCAAAAAACATTGGTAGCAAGGGGGTGTTCCTAGGTAGATGCAACAGAGAGCAAATAAACTTATTCTCACTCAAGGTTTTGCTCTCGCAATTGGCATGGCCATAAATTCTGGCACCATTGAGTGCCGTGAGTTGTGCCTCTAATTTATATACTATCATAGCAGAAACTGTTGATCTTGTTAATGACACCTGGTGTGTTTTGTGGATAGACGCTGCTTGGTATTGGAGTTCGGCCTTCCGCTTTTGAATGTGTGGGAACCATGAAGCCTTGCTGTCCAGCATGATTCTCAAGTATTCAAATCTAGAAACACACTCCATTTGCTCTTTGTCTAAGTGAAGATCATCTCTAAAGGACTTATGGGGTCTGACTACCATATATTTTGTTTTGGAAATATTGATCTCCAGCCCCTTGGATGGCTAGAAATCGTAAAAGTGCTTCAATAATTGTTGCAGACCCATAGTAGTTTGGGAGATTAACAAGGTATCATCTGCAAAGAAAAGAGCTGGCACGCATACCCCGTCTAATTTAGGAGCGTCTATGTTACCTTTAAGTAAAGACCCAATGACATCGTTCACAAAGCGTGAGAAAAGAGTGGGGGCCAAGACGCACCCCTGTCTCACCCTCCTACATACTGGGATTCATTCTGTTAGTTGCCCCTCTCAACCCCACTGAAATCCAGCAAAGTCATCTTGATTAAGTCTTATTAGCAGGGCAGGCAATGCTTCAGGAACCCCCATCTGTTTAGTGAGGTGAAAAGCAGCCCCCTTGGACCTAAGCTAAAGGCAGCTTTGAGGTCAACTAAAGCTGTATGTAGGTGTGTGTCTCTCAACTTTGTGTATTTCCAAATAATTATTATAAGCCTTAAGACTTTATTTATTGTGCTGACTTTCTCTCTAAACCCTGCCTGGTAGGAGGTCAAATCATTATTGAGTATTTGTCTACAGCAGACCTTCTGCAATATGTCTATTAAACATATTGGTCTGTAGTTACATGGGCCCCTGCAGTCCCTTTTTTTGTATATGGGGATTATCTCTGCCCCCTTCTAAGTATTGGGGATCAGCCCACCTATGGGTATATCATTGCAAAGAAAGTTTACTTAGAGGACCCAAATTGTTAAAGCATGGCACAGTAATTTGTCCAGGATTTTATCCAGCCCAGGTGCCTTATCTTGTTTTAATGCAGCAACAGCTGTCTTTGTCTCCAAAAGGGAGAACTGCATATCTCCCGGCACTTGGTCGGGCAACAGGGGGTCATCCCAGTCATTAGGCCTCTCTCCATAATGTTTAATCAAATGGGCGTCCTAGACTATTTGACTCAAGTAAATTTCAACCTGTACTTCGGAGTGTATATTCCCATGGGCAATAATTTTCCAAAAAGATATGGAATCTCCAGACCTTGCTGCCACTACTAAACCACTCCAATTGGAGTCATCCCAATTTCGTTGTGCTTGCCTTAATGTAGCTTTGTAGAGGGCTCTGGGTTTCTGGACCTCAACTGGTTCTTTAGATTTAAGTGTAACTATAAGATATTTCTTGGCCTTTCTGCAGTCTCTAGTGAACCAAGAATTTCATTGGCAATATGTTTCTTACATGAGGAAAATTTCCTCCAGTAATATCACGGAATATCATTTTTAGAGAGTTAACCAAATCACTGTGAACATCCACAATAGAGATCTCAAAAGTGCCTTAGCGCCTGATTACGAATTTGGCGGTCGTACAGCGGTGACAGGCCTCCACCGTCAGCTGTAGGGCTGCCAAACCTTTGATGTGACCACCCGCCAGATAAGGTGTTAAATGCTGGTCTGGTAGGTTGTGTTGTGGCAGTCTGACTGCGGCGTTCTGCAAGGTTCATAGATGAGCTTATAATGCAGACTGCCACTACCAGACCACAGATTGCACCTTCCTGCACAGTGTGGCATACATGCCACACCATGCAGGAACTAGGAGCGCAAATCTAAGTGGGCACTTCATATGCCCCCCCCGGCATGCACCCCCTGGGCCCTGAGGTGGCAGCGGGTCTATTTGGGCCCCTTAGTAGCCTCACCACCACCCTTTTCTTGGCATGTTAACCATCCTGATAAGGGTAGTGGTCAGGAACTCGAAATATGCACAGCAGGGTCGCTGCGGCACTGCCAGCATATCTTTGCCTCTGACCGCTGCAGGATCGTGGACACCTGGCGGTCACAGTAGTCTTGTGGCAGTCTGACCAGCGTAGTTGTAATACTGCGGGCGGTCCCACAATGCGGCATTGGTCGGACTTCTATCACAAACTCATAACCAGGGCCTTAGAATGCAGGGCTAGAAATTCATCTGGTGTAATTTAAATTTTGAAAGGTTTCACAAGTTACTATGCTGTTGGCAGGCTGTGCACCTGTACAATGTCATCATCTTCAATAAGAAGTTTGTGAACGACACCCAACTGTGTCCAGAATTAGTTTATTAAAACATTTGAATATAGCAATCTTATTTTTGTAATCCATTATTAGTCCTGGATACTAGTTCTGGCAGAATGAGTGTGAGAGATAATGAGATGTAAGAGATGCAAGTATGAGTGAGAGTGCAATACATAGGCTTTCTATGCTTGAAACAGCCTAACCCTGCGAATAGGAAAATGCCATATACTGTTCTACTTTAAAGTGAATATGCGCTTTATACCTATCACTGCAACAACAACATAAAAAACATGTTTTCTATATGCTGTAAAAACACAGTTTTTAACAGCTGAATAAGAACGGACTTCAAACGTTTTGGAAAACATTCAGATCACAAAAAAGAAACACTGAAAACAGGACAGCTTAATTATAATTTAGTAGATTAAAGAAAAAGTAACATTAATTTAGTATATAGCAAACACAAATATTAAAGATTCAAATTAAACAATTTCTTTAAATATCAGGTTTAAATAGAAATACATATATAGATAAAATAGATTGGATGCTTGCAGTCAAGTGTCTCCCTCTTTCTCTATGGGTATTGCGGACGGGTGCTATGATCGCAACGGGTGCACCTGCTTGCGTATACTAGCTCCAAAGTTTTCAAAGGGTAATCGTACCCAATAATTGAAAACCACTCTAGGGGTGAGTTCCGTTATTTTATTGATCTGACTCGTGCACAAACAGACGCATTTCGGCTAACGCCTTTCTCAATGTTAGTCAGGCACCCCAAACCACAATTTTTTTAACCATACTTTCATGTGATGACACTGAAAAATGACCAAAATTTAAATCATAATTGGTTCAGCATGGTGCATTTTTTTTATCTGAAACGACATTATAGAACAATACAGGATTGTTTACATTTTTTATATTCATTTGCACAATAAATTTGTTCGAATTTCAAGCTTATCACGCCCTTTATGGGCCAAAGAATCTAAGTGTATATGCATTTTGTCTGAACCACCTGTTATCTGCTTTTAGAGCAAAGCTGGTAACCCTCCAGTAGTGTATTGTTACACAATTCATACGATCACCATGCAAAAACCAATCTATAATTGGCTATTATTAAGAAACCTTAATTACGATTGTTTCTTATCATTTTAACACTTCTTCAAAAATGATATAATCTTTGCATGAGACTCCCTAAATGGGACTCCTTAAGTGTAATACAGGGTGAATCAATCATGCCCTGGATGGGCTAATTCTCTTAATCAATACACTTAGAAATACCAACTTGATACATACAGATTGTTCAATCATCGTGATTTCCCTTAACATAATTCATTTTGAACATGGTGGCATTCCTCGAGCAGGATTATGAAACAATCAAATCATTTAAAATCATTTGAATTCCTGATAGGAGAAAGAGATAAAGGTTGATAGATGAAAGGAAAGCAAAGAAAAGACAGATAGAAACCGAATAGGATCCAGTGAAAACATAGATTGCAAAATGGGTAGATATATGGGTACGTACAGAATTCTCCATGGCTATTTGCTTCTTTCACTGTACTCTGGCCTAATCTCCAAAATGCACTGCTAAATCTTCTCTGCTATTCATACCTTTAGGTTGTCAGTGAATCAATTATGTAGCGAGATTCAAGTTGTCTCAAGCGTAAGATTCTGTCTCCCCCTCTCTTGTTTGCTGGAACATGATGGATACAGAAAAACATTAAAATATCCCTATTCTTATGATGTTCTTTATTAAAATGTCTGGAACAGGATATGTCACATCCCCATTTGTAATGGCCCTAATGTGTTCCAATATACGGACCTTCGTAGGATGTATCGTACTGCCGATATATTTTAAACCACACAGGCAACTCAGGCAGTAAACCTTGTAGGGTGTTGTGCAAGTCAAAAATGTGTTGATACCTCTTGGTTAGTCCAATCCCTGAATACAAAAGGAAAGGACTCTCTTGCTACACCCATGAGTAAGGTCAGGAGACCGAAAGGCGTCCAGGAGGAACTCTTTGTGTTATATTCTGGCAAAAATGTAATAGATTGGATGCTTGCTGTAGAGTGCCTCCCTCTTTCTCTATGGGTGTATACTAGAAGTGGAATATATATATATATATATATATATATATATATATAAAAGCTCCAAGGTTGCCCAGCTGGCAGGAAGCACTCAGGGAATCCGCGATGCCACCTAGACTCTGTGACCCTCGGAATGCAGCCTGACGCGTTTCACAATAATTCTCTTCAGAGGCCGTTTCGTTGTGTGTCATAGCATAAAGCGCCACACCTTTATTCTGAGATGCTGCCTCCTGATAGGCCAAACAATTACAGCAGTCCCCCACAGTATTGTGGTATATGTAGTGCGGCGCTATTGATGCCTGTATAGGTGCTATTATCACAAGTCCACTGATTCATGCCCTGTATGGGCTCCGTGAATCAAAGAGTCTTTCATTCCGGCGCTTCCTCCCTCGTTGCAACCTGTGCTTGTTCACAGCTCGCCGACCCGCTTCAATTCTCGCGGTGGTGCTTCCTTCGCGGCAGGGCCTGCCGCGTATATACAAAAGCTCCAAGGTTGCCCAGCTGGCAGGAAGCACTCAGGGAATCCGCGATGCCACCTAGACTCTGTGACCCTCGGAATGCAGCCTGACGCGTTTCACAATAATTCTCTTCAGAGGCCGTTTCGTTGTGTGTCATAGCATAAAGCGCCACACCTTTATTCTGAGATGCTGCCTCCTGATAGGCCAAACAATTACAGCAGTCCCCCACAGTATTGTGGTATATGTAGTGCGGCGCTATTGATGCCTGTATAGGTGCTATTATCACAAGTCCACTGATTCATGCCCTGTATGGGCTCCGTGAATCAAAGAGTCTTTCATTCCGGCGCTTCCTCCCTCGTTGCAACCTGTGCTTGTTCACAGCTCGCCGACCCGCTTCAATTCTCGCGGTGGTGCTTCCTTCGCGGCAGGGCCTGCCGCGTATATACAAAAGCTCCAAGGTTGCCCAGCTGGCAGGAAGCACTCAGGGAATCCGCGATGCCACCTAGACTCTGTGACCCTCGGAATGCAGCCTGACGCGTTTCACAATAATTCTCTTTCGAGGCCGTTTCGTTGTGTGTCATAGCATAAAGCGCCACACCTTTATTCTGAGATGCTGCCTCCTGATAGGCCAAACAATTACAGCAGTCCCCCACAGTATTGTGGTATATGTAGTGCGGCGCTATTGATGCCTGTATAGGTGCTATTATCACAAGTCCACTGATTCATGCCCTGTATGGGCTCCGTGAATCAAAGAGTCTTTCATTCCGGCGCTTCCTCCCTCGTTGCAACCTGTGCTTGTTCACAGCTCGCCGACCCGCTTCAATTCTCGCGGTGGTGCTTCCTTCGCGGCAGGGGGACTGCTGTAATTGTTTGGCCTATCAGGAGGCAGCATCTCAGAATAAAGGTGTGGCGCTTTATGCTATGACACACAACGAAACGGCCTCTGAAGAGAATTATTGTGAAACGCGTCAGGCTGCATTCCGAGGGTCACAGAGTCTAGGTGGCATCGCGGATTCCCTGAGTGCTTCCTGCCAGCTGGGCAACCTTGGAGCTTTTGTATATACGCGGCAGGCCCTGCCGCGAAGGAAGCACCACCGCGAGAATTGAAGCGGGTCGGCGAGCTGTGAACAAGCACAGGTTGCAACGAGGGAGGAAGCGCCGGAATGAAAGACTCTTTGATTCACGGAGCCCATACAGGGCATGAATCAGTGGACTTGTGATAATAGCACCTATACAGGCATCAATAGCGCCGCACTACATATACCACAATACTGTGGGGGACTGCTGTAATTGTTTGGCCTATCAGGAGGCAGCATCTCAGAATAAAGGTGTGGCGCTTTATGCTATGACACACAACGAAACGGCCTCTGAAGAGAATTATTGTGAAACGCGTCAGGCTGCATTCCGAGGGTCACAGAGTCTAGGTGGCATCGCGGATTCCCTGAGTGCTTCCTGCCAGCTGGGCAACCTTGGAGCTTTTGTATATACGCGGCAGGCCCTGCCGCGAAGGAAGCACCACCGCGAGAATTGAAGCGGGTCGGCGAGCTGTGAACAAGCACAGGTTGCAACGAGGGAGGAAGCGCCGGAATGAAAGACTCTTTGATTCACGGAGCCCATACAGGGCATGAATCAGTGGACTTGTGATAATAGCACCTATACAGGCATCAATAGCGCCGCACTACATATACCACAATACTGTGGGGGACTGCTGTAATTGTTTGGCCTATCAGGAGGCAGCATCTCAGAATAAAGGTGTGGCGCTTTATGCTATGACACACAACGAAACGGCCTCTGAAGAGAATTATTGTGAAACGCGTCAGGCTGCATTCCGAGGGTCACAGAGTCTAGGTGGCATCGCGGATTCCCTGAGTGCTTCCTGCCAGCTGGGCAACCTTGGAGCTTTTGTATATACGCGGCAGGCCCTGCCGCGAAGGAAGCACCACCGCGAGAATTGAAGCGGGTCGGCGAGCTGTGAACAAGCACAGGTTGGAACGAGGGAGGAAGCGCCGGAATGAAAGACTCTTTGATTCACGGAGCCCATACAGGGCATGAATCAGTGGACTTGTGATAATAGCACCTATACAGGCATCAATAGCGCCGCACTACATATACCACAATACTGTGGGGGACTGCTGTAATTGTTTGGCCTATCAGGAGGCAGCATCTCAGAATAAAGGTGTGGCGCTTTATGCTATGACACACAACGAAACGGCCTCTGAAGAGAATTATTGTGAAACGCGTCAGGCTGCATTCCGAGGGTCACAGAGTCTAGGTGGCATCGCGGATTCCCTGAGTGCTTCCTGCCAGCTGGGCAACCTTGGAGCTTTTGTATATACGCGGCAGGCCCTGCCGCGAAGGAAGCACCACCGCGAGAATTGAAGCGGGTCGGCGAGCTGTGAACAAGCACAGGTTGCAACGAGGGAGGAAGCGCCGGAATGAAAGACTCTTTGATTCACGGAGCCCATACAGGGCATGAATCAGTGGACTTGTGATAATAGCACCTATACAGGCATCAATAGCGCCGCACTACATATACCACAATACTGTGGGGGACTGCTGTAATTGTTTGGCCTATCAGGAGGCAGCATCTCAGAATAAAGGTGTGGCGCTTTATGCTATGACACACAACGAAACGGCCTCTGAAGAGAATTATTGTGAAACGCGTCAGGCTGCATTCCGAGGGTCACAGAGTCTAGGTGGCATCGCGGATTCCCTGAGTGCTTCCTGCCAGCTGGGCAACCTTGGAGCTTTTGTATATACGCGGCAGGCCCTGCCGCGAAGGAAGCACCACCGCGAGAATTGAAGCGGGTCGGCGAGCTGTGAACAAGCACAGGTTGCAACGAGGGAGGAAGCGCCGGAATGAAAGACTCTTTGATTCACGGAGCCCATACAGGGCATGAATCAGTGGACTTGTGATAATAGCACCTATACAGGCATCAATAGCGCCGCACTACATATACCACAATACTGTGGGGGACTGCTGTAATTGTTTGGCCTATCAGGAGGCAGCATCTCAGAATAAAGGTGTGGCGCTTTATGCTATGACACACAACGAAACGGCCTCTGAAGAGAATTATTGTGAAACGCGTCAGGCTGCATTCCGAGGGTCACAGAGTCTAGGTGGCATCGCGGATTCCCTGAGTGCTTCCTGCCAGCTGGGCAACCTTGGAGCTTTTGTATATACGCGGCAGGCCCTGCCGCGAAGGAAGCACCACCGCGAGAATTGAAGCGGGTCGGCGAGCTGTGAACAAGCACAGGTTGCAACGAGGGAGGAAGCGCCGGAATGAAAGACTCTTTGATTCACGGAGCCCATACAGGGCATGAATCAGTGGACTTGTGATAATAGCACCTATACAGGCATCAATAGCGCCGCACTACATATACCACAATACTGTGGGGGACTGCTGTAATTGTTTGGCCTATCAGGAGGCAGCATCTCAGAATAAAGGTGTGGCGCTTTATGCTATGACACACAACGAAACGGCCTCTGAAGAGAATTATTGTGAAACGCGTCAGGCTGCATTCCGAGGGTCACAGAGTCTAGGTGGCATCGCGGATTCCCTGAGTGCTTCCTGCCAGCTGGGCAACCTTGGAGCTTTTGTATATATATATATATATATATATATATATATATATATATATATATATATATATATATATTCCAAACACTCATACAAGCGTCCTCACAATCCAGGGACAGTATGAAGCACGAACTCGAAATAGCGTGTTGTCAAATTATTTAATCAGCAAGATAGCAAACAAACAATAACTCTCGACGCGTTTCGGGGCTCCTCCCCCTTGGTCACGAGAAGTAAAAAGAGTAATAGGATCGTATCACATATACTGAGAATCACATGGTCTTGTGAAACACCAATAAACATAAACAAAATACTAGCGCTTTTGTCAACGCTATTTTGTGAAAATACTGCACTTAAGGGATAGAAAAATATTAAATTCCAAAATAAAAAGAAATAATAATCACAATGTGCAATCGAACATATTCATGATTTAAAATCACAACCCTGCTCATGTCATAAACATAAACAAATTACTCGGAATGATTTATGTGCCTGAAACATTGCGCACTTGGCCTGCATGACATTCGTAATTAAATAAGAGTAAGACTTAAGAAATTCAGCGCTGAGATCACCACCCAAGTGGGCAACTTAAATCTAAATTCATGTCAAGACAATATATTCGATCTCATGCATTACAGGCAGCTGTATATATACTTTACACGCCCATGTGGGCTAGAGTTAAACTGTGATTTCAATAAGAAAGAAATGTCAAGTAAAAAATGTCAAGTCAAATAATGCCCATGTGGGCTAAACCATTCGTGCGTGTTGATCAATCAGTTTTCGGTTCCAAGTCTGCTCACTGTTTGTCTATTATAGGGTTGATATTCTCATTCAAAACAAATTCTATATAAGAAATCCCTGAAAAAAAGAAAAATAAAACTAATGAATGATGATGAAAATGAAAAAATTACCAGTGATTCAAGATCAGAAAAATTACCTTGTACCCTTCGTAACTCATGTAAAGGATATAGAAGTTAAAAACAAGTATGGACAAAACATCATAAATACATAAACGTTTTTTCTACTTAGTCCAAACAGATCTCCTACTAGACAACAACTACAGAAAGCTCAATGAAACTACAGTAATACAATGCATCATCCTAAGTGTACTTCCATTTCTTCATCACAGTTATGACCATTGGGGACCATGGTTTTATGTTGAATAATCATTCTTGATACTAGTCTTCTCAACTTCTGTACCCGATTGCCCCCCCTCTCATCAAATTTAACAGTACACAGTACACAATAACTCGCATTTTGATTGTGATGACTGTGAAAGTGTCGTGCTATCGGGTACAATTTGTCCATGTTAGTAATAGCACGCATGTGCTCTAGCACTCTCAATTTCGCAGGCTTAATGGTACTCCCTATATAGGTTTTATTGCAGGGACAGAATAGAGCATAGACTGCATGGTCACTGGTGCACGAAGTATGTTCTTGGATAACCAGAATTTTAGATGTGGGTGACAGTCGTACTTTTTTCAAATTACGACTGTTTTTGCATGCCTTGCAATTTCTGCAGGTAAAAAAGCCCTGAACCCCAGTGGTTTGGGGTTTCTTTAGGATCACTGCTGTACATAATTGATCTTTTAGGGACCTCGCTTTCCTGAAGGAAATTTGGGGGGACTCATTGACATGTTCAGCCAAATCAGAGTCATTTAATAACACTGGCCAAAATTTGTTAAGACTCTTTCTAAGTAAGCCAGCTTGGCTACTATAGGTAGTTATGAACCGTGTCTTGTTGTCATTCATGTCTGTGGGTTCATTAAGTCTCGGCTGTAATAGTGACTCTCTTGAACGTTTTTCTACAGCTTTCTGTGCATCAGAAATAGTTTTAGTGGAATATCCACGTTCAGAAAACCTTTCAATCATGTTCTGTTGTTCAACCGGAAAAGTTTCTTCCGTACTACAATTGCGCCTGGCTCTTAGCAGTTCTCCCAATGGAATACTCCTAATTAGAGAGTTAGGATGACAGCTACGTGCGTGGAGTATACTATTCCCTGCTGTCTTTTTTCTAAACAGAACTGTTTCCAATTTACCATTCTCCACTTTAACACTTAAATCTAGAAATTCCAAACTCTCTTTAGACCAATTGCTGGTGAAATTAAGGTTGAAATCATTGTGATTGAGTTCGTTCACAAACATATTGGCCTCTTCTTGTATACCTATATTGTTTAATGCTTCAAATGTAATTAACAGAATTACAAGTGAAGTAAGAACTGACATTTCTTTCAGCCACAACATTTCCTGTCTTATCTAGTGTACCAACTGCCATTAAAAGATGACAAAATCTATTTGTATACAGGGCATGGATGTGCACCCCAAGAAATGTATAGATTAGTAGATGCTGCACTGTACGTGCATTGCAATGTAAGGCTGAACAAGCATTGTCAATAGGTCTTTTTTATGAATGAAAGCGCCTTTTGTGTCATTGATGGGCAGAAGCACTAAGTATCTCATCATACATGCACTCTATCACTCATCTTTGAACTCATGCATCAAGTCATAAATCCAATGACTCATTAGTGCATTTATCTTCTGACACACAAACTCAACAACATATGCAAGATAATTAAAAGAATGGAAGAAAATATATGCTTACATCTAAACACAACAGGCATATGCTTGCGATAACAAAACTAAACATAGCAGCAGGTGTACTACTTGCAAAGGTATTGTAAATAATCTATCTTTGTTTGAAAGTTAAAGGATTGCTGTTACATCTACAACCAATGAGTTGGCCATTATGGAATGGTAAAACCATGGACAACAGTATTCCATTTTGGTCTCCCGGTTTAGAGGAAGTGGGCACATGGGAAATGGCACACTGAAAGTGAAATGAGCAGCAAGCAAGCGACCCATTAGTACTGCTGGGAGAGCTGTACTAGCCACTTACAATTATTAAAATAATAAGAGGAGAAGCAAAGAGAGTAGGGGAACTAAAAGAGGAGAAACATCAAATCTAAAGGACTGATCAATCAGCCCTCACACTGGTGCACACTCTTTTTACGATAGATGTGCAGATCAGAAATTATTTAAGGTAGATAGAGTAGACATTTGACAATGCTGGATGTATTTAAATGAGATAAATCTCCATCATACCTGGTTAATCCGGCAAGTAGCATATGTTTTTTGCAAAGAATAAGCCATGCACTTATTAGTACGCATTAAAGGAATAAAATAAGTTCCTAGATTATTACCCCTTTTCAGAGAATGCCATGATTCACAGGAGGAGAGTCACTGACTGATGTATACTAAACCATTACAGCATGAAATGTGAATGTAGATGTAAATGTAGACGTACTTGTAAAGCGCACTGATACTCCTGAGTGTCCTGGCGCTGTACTCATACCGCTATGGAACCCTTCCTGGTTTTTCCTCGTGAAATGTCTACTCCTGGGCATCCCCAGGTTGCAACCAGGCATCCCTTGCGCTGTAGGGGGCCGTTGTGGAGACTAAGCAAGCTATTGCCCAGAGTTGCAGCGTGGGACCCATGCTTAGAGTAGGCACCGAGGCGAGACCAATGACTGAACACAGCTGACCCAAAGGTATATACAATTATGGATATATATTTATGTATGCCGAAGAAGGGAATGTTTAATGATTTTCTCATGACAACATCCTGGCAGGCAGCTAAGAAGAGATTCTAGTGCAAATTATTACAATGCATATCTTCTTCCCCTAGAGTTTTTCAGAGGCAATAGCCATCATCAAGTTCATTCCCTACAAAGGTAATCTGTGATATTGCCTATAACAAATACGGACAAATTACAATCCACCCTTAAGTTTCTATTGATTTTAACAAATGATTTTCAAAAATCAATAAGTTAGGCTTAATACATTGATCTTACATTGTTAGATCAGACCTATGGGAATATAAATAATTTTCCTAGTGAACCAATCAGGCATGTGGCTGTTATCAATGGCTTACTACCATAACCAACTAAGGCTTCCAGTACATGGCATAAGCTTTCCGCAAGGCAATCATCAGCATACAGTTAAAATATTACACAGTTGGCAAAGCAAAATGTCAAAGGGGTGACTGTAGGAAATTGGGTTATTGGTTGAGGGGGTGACTGGGATCAAAATCTTTAGTAAGATGATCTAATCATTTAATCATTATGGCTTTTCCTCATCACTATTTTCATTAACATATTTTACAAGAAGAGAAGGACAACACTTCACAATTTACACAAATTCACAATTTAAACACAAACAAATGAAAACAACTGGAACACAATTCATAAATGATTTCACAAAATAACAATTTGATGTATTGGAAACAACCAAACTTAAGCACATTCAAATAAATTAAACTGCTGCCACTCAGCAACAAATAATTGCTAAGGTAACCCTATAAAACTAACTCAGGGTACCATCCAACGGGGATATTTTCAATTCCAGCAAAAAGAGAATTAACAATGTTTAACACTAATTTCTTCAGTTGCTATATAATTTATAAAGCTAGCTGATCCCCTGTTGGTCCAAATGAGGCCAATGCGTTTAGATGGCCTTTTTAATTAAAAGGCTTCTTTTTAGGGCTGTGACTGGTTTCTGTTTATCAGTTGAAAAAATGCTCATCAACTATGTTGGAGGCCCCATAAATTCACATAGTATACTTAATGTCTGCAGCATTCAAGGTGCGTTTAATATTGCAGGAGTAGTTGTATAGAAGGAAAAGATTATGTGCCTTCATTTTAATACCTGTGCTGCACTGGAGTTGTTTTTCCGCTGAAAGCAACCGAGGCTTAGCCTCTATTTCAATTTAGCAGCCATTTGTGTCCATTTTACAGCTAACTCAACCGGTGACAATTATGTTAGACACCAAGGTGGGTAATTCTTCAAGCACGAAGAAGGCGCTCAGAGGCAACAGTTCTGAAGTGCGTGACTACTTGGATTCCATCTCTGCTCATATCTGCTAAACAGACTTCCAATGGAGTTAGATGTGTTCAACTTTATTATTGAATGACTGGTATCCAGTATCTAATACACGGAGACCTATTGTGATCAACTTCAACAGCCACAGTGATGCTCATCATTTGAACACATCTAACACCAGTGGAAGTTCAATGGTGGACTCCATGTATTAGATACCAGATGGTAGTCATTCCTACACTGGGTTAATTATCCGATACCCCAACCCTTTTTCAAAACCATGTATCTACAAACAGAAGCAAGGTGTCAACTGTCCCTGCCATCTTGTAAGAAAACACCTGCGGATGTTGGTCAATCAGTGTGAAGACCACACAGGCTGGATCCTAACCCAACACTGACGTTAGATTACTATAATAATTATACCACCGGCATAACAAAAGTGCCCTGGTCACCGGAATCTCCGTCCTGAAGAAACCCTGTAAACATAGAGGCGTCGAAACATCATCTACCATTGAAAGAGGATAGTCCAAGAAAGACTACAACATACTCGAGTGTCTACGAATAACTCTGAAACCATTATGGACATCCTTTCCACTCCAAAAACCAACTCCCCTTTTTAAAAATTGTCACTGTAGTTATATTCACTGTTTTGATTATGGTCACTCCACTAGGGTCACATAAGTTACGAATTTCCATTAGGGGTTTGTAAATAGTGTCAATAGACAGTACACATTTATGAATATTTTCTACTTACAATTGAAATGAAAAGCATTACTTCGACTGAAGTCAGTGTTGCATGAGAACTGCTTTGTGGTGCTGTGTTTTTCCTTTAGTCATATGTGTTCTTTAAAGTCAATTATTTAGTATAACTTCAAAAGAAAAACAAATGTAATACATATTGACTACATTGTATGCTACCTCTGCCTAAATCAATACAAGACAATAATACCTTGTCAAAATATAAATGACTCCATGATTTAAATGAGTTCCTTGTGAACAACTGTTGATTGGCTGTCATGTACTCATAAAAGTCATGGAAGTACAAATGTCTAAAAGATTAAAGGTGTCAAAGTAAAATACTCTCTCTCTCCTAAAACAGTCTAGCAAGAATTATTGTTGTTCATATATTATTATTCCCCACAGTTTGCTTAGGTGGCTCACCAACTCAAAACACTTACCTCCAACAGTAATCTGTGGAATTCCAAGTAACAAGGCTACCATCAGGCAGAGTCATAAAATTGCAAATATATACAGAAAAACTCTTGGCAATGAAAATATTTCATCTTTCCTAACAGTACAAGAATTCTCACACAACAAATCTTATGCTTCTAGTTTGTCAGATGGGGTAACCAACTACAAAAGCCATGTCTAATAATGTAAGCTATGAGATTCCATGTAACAAGAAAACTGTAACTATAAATCTGTAGGCTTTATTTCATAGTAATAACAATCCTCCTCTAACTGACTTTAGCACATGCTTTTCTTAACCAATATGTCAGGCTTTCTGCCTTTATCATAACTTTTCATAATATAATCATTGCAGGTCGACTGCCACTGATTCATAAACAATCAGGCATATTGCCTCTATCATTGGCTTATCACCATTAGCAACTCAATCCCATTGTATTGAGCATAAACTTTCCACAAGGCAGCCAACTGGCATATAGTCATAAAAGTACACAAATATACAAAATAGCAGGTGGCAAAGCAGAATACAAGCTCTCCTGAAACACCCAAACAATGATTATTGTAGTGTATATGCTCTATGACCACAGCTTGCTCAGGTGGATCACCAATACCAAACGCCTTGCCAACTATAGTAGTATCTGGAAACCTATACAACAAAATACTTGCCTACAGGATTAAGCACAGTGTAATAACAATCCATCTTTAAAAGACTATTGTCTTTAACACATGCTTTTCACAATAAGTAGGCATGGCCTACTGACTTTATTATACCATTTCATAATAAATTGATCAAATGTATGACATCTGGCATGACTCTTCGCAATGTCCCAATGAAACCTTTACCCTTTAACATTGTCTTTACACTTTACCCAACACAAGCCTATTCCAGTGCACATAAAGTGGCAATCAGTAAGTAAGTACCATTAAGTAAGGAGGTACTGACTTACTTACTAAAGTGGCAACCATCATGCATACTGTTATAAAATTACAAATGTGTAGAAAAATACAGCTTGAGATCAATAATCAACTTGTCTGAATAAGGCCTAACAAGAATCATCACAGTGAAAATACCAACCAACAAACAAGATACAGTGCAAACCAGGCTGAATGTGATGAGCCTTGATGCCTTCGACCCACAACTATCTCTGTTTGCCGTATCGCTTAGATTCAAACCGGACACCAAATTCCTCAAGTAACCGAAAAAAGATGGTCTGGTGCAAGCTCTCTCTTCTTAAGAAAGTCAACCCGGTTCTATCAGAAAGTGACTTCAAAACTGCTGTTTAAGCCCTTTTACTCTCTCACCAACTTGGTGATAATGCCCCATCTCAGGGACACCCAGTGTCTAGCGCAAATTATTACAATGCAAATCTTTTTCCCCTAGAGTTTGTCAGAGGCAATAGCCATCATCAAGTTCATTCCCTACAAAGGTAATCTGTGATATTCCCTATAACAAATACAGCCAAATTACAATCCACCCTTAAGTTTCTATTGATTTTAACAAATGATTTTCAAAAATCAATAAGTTAGGCCTAATACATTGATCTTACATTGTTAGATCAGACCTATGGCATAATAAATAATTTTCCTAGTGAACCAATCATTGTTATCAATGGCTTACCACCATAACCAACTAAGGCTTCCAGTTCATGGCATAAGCTTTCCGCAAGGCACTCATCAGCATACAGTTAAAATATTACACAGTTGGCAAAGCAAAATGTCATAGAGGTGACTGTAGGAAATTGGGGTATTGGTTGAGGGGGTGAAAACCCTTCTCAAACAATAACCACAAACCTTGTCAGGTTGAACCACAACAGTCACTAAATGAACCTCTGCTTCCTACTCGAGTAGTTTGGCACAAAAGCAGTTAGGCTTAACTTAGAGGCACTGTATAATGTATTTATGCATTACACAAATATTAAAGTGAAAACTCATCACAAGAAAAATCCCAAAACAATCTAGAAAAATTGAATACATTTTAATAAATAAAATGATGCCTAAGAGGCAAATGTCCAATCATTAGAACCGGAGATATGAAATGTTAAAGGTTTTAAGTAGATATCGCGCCTTAAAGCACAAAGTGCCACTTACGGTCATCTGGTTGTGCCAGACAAGGGGAAAGTCGAAAGTTCAGGCCAACTGCAGTGAAATGTGGGCTGGATACTAAGACTAGGTTAGTCCCGCTAAAAAGTTACCTTCTCAAAGTCTGGTGCAAAAAGTCTAGTACGCAGTGGAGGAGCCCACAAGGAGCAGGGAGAGTGCTGCAGATGATAGGGCTGTAGCATGATGAGCATGCTTGGGATTGTGGGCTGTTGTGACTGAAGCACGAAGAGACGGTCAGGCTGTGAGGTTGGTCGTTGCTCGAGGTTCACATTGGTGGCGACCGAGGGCTGTTGTTGCTCTAGTGCGAAGTGCAGATCTCACGTTGCCGGTCGTCGGTGGCGGTCACTGTAGCACAAAGAGTTGGGTTTACTGGAGCTTAACGTTGGCGGTATTCACGCAGCAGAGTCTCAATGTGAACAAGTCATGAAGAGCCCAGAACATCAGGATTTCTCCTCTCATCACAACACAGTGCACTCTGATGGCAGCCCAGGGTCCAGAACCTGAGGAGACACCTCTTGGGGATCAGGGACTCACTCAAATAGAGGTCATCAGGGCTCAAGGAGGTCAGGCGCAGGTTCAGGCAGATCCAGTTGCAGCAGGTCAGCTGGGCAATTGCAGGGAGGCCTATGGAGCTTGTTGTGTCCCTGATGTGCAGAAAAAGAGGTCTATCAACTGACCCTTGAAGTCAATCAG
Source organism: Lissotriton helveticus (assembly GCF_964261635.1). Classification (NCBI taxonomy): domain Eukaryota; kingdom Metazoa; phylum Chordata; class Amphibia; order Caudata; family Salamandridae; genus Lissotriton; species Lissotriton helveticus. The sequence continues at coordinate 1,409,226,965 of NC_136065.1, forward strand.
GTGAGCATGGTATGAAGGAGCAGGTGCAGTCTTCCTTCACAAGAGCAGGGAAGTCATCTGGAGAACAGGGTTGGTCTAAGGCAGCAGGGCTGTCCTCTTGTAGCAGCAAAGCAGTTCTCTGAGGAATAAGGCAGCCCTCAAGCAGCAGTGCAGTCCTCTTGGTAACAAGGCAGTCTTATCTCTGCAGTCCACATGTCCGGGACTGTATTGAAGAGTTGGTCTCAGGTTCTAATTTGTGTACCTAGTGCCAGCTTTGACGTGGGGTAAAGGTCTAGACTACCCCCATTCTGGGTCTAGCAAGTTACTTTCTTCTCCTGCTCAGGCTCCAAGTAGTCTAGGGTTACAAAGGACTGGTGTCTGTCACGATTCGCTCCCTGTGCTCTTGTGCCCTCGTGCCCACCACTAGGGGGCTGAACTGTGGGACTTTCCACTGTTATCATAGGCTTCTGGACCCTCCCCTTCAGGCACATCCTTATTTCCAGCCATTTCACTCTACTTGGAAATGCCTATCCATTCCCAATCCATGCCGGGTTCTGTGGAAGCCAGCCTGCTCATGCTTGAAGCCAGCCTGCTCATTCCTGAAACTCTATTACCTAGAATTCTCTGCTCACTGCTTTGTCTCTGACCCTGCAGGTAAAAAATGGGTATTGAAATCTAACTTACCTATGGCTGGCTGCTGCCAGTCTGCTCACACCTGATGCATGAAATGACTGTGAGCTCTTTTAAGACCCATCTCCTTTCATTTTATGGTTGGTCATTGTAGCTGTGTTGCAGTGAGACCGATCCTTGTTTGCTGAGCTTTTGATTTCGTTGTTGCATCTTTTCTGGAAACATCTGGTCTTTTGGACCACTCGCAGCACGGATTGCAGAGGGGCCATAGTACGGGTTCGGCCCTTACCATAGTGCTTGATAACATCCGCACTACAGTAGATAAGGGCATGAGTACCCTCCTTATCCTGTTAGATCTTACGGCTGCGTTTGATACCCTGTCTCCCTCGGTGTTAATATCTCGGCTGAGGGAGATAGGGGTGGAGGGGCCAGCCCTTAGTTTGTTGGCCTCCTTCCTGGACCAGAGGGAACAGAGAGTTAAGCTGGGGGAATTCCTATCTCCATCCAAGCCTGTGCAGTGTGGGGTCCCACAGGGGTCGGCATTAAGTCCGACCCTGTTCAACATCTATGTGACCCCACTGGCCAGGCTTATTAGATTGTTTGGGATGGAGGTAGTCTCCTACGCTGATGACACTCAGACCCTGTTGTCTCTCGCCCAGTCTGTCAGCTCTTCTGCCTCCAATTTTAGACACTGTATGGAGGCAGTTGCTCAATGGATGATTGACAATTCATTGAGGCTGAATGGCGAGAAGACAAAGATCTTAGTGTTCGGCGGGAAGGATGACATTTGGTCTGCTGAATGGTGGCCCTCATCTCTGGGGACTTGCCCTGTTCCTATGCTCTTGGCCCGAAACCTTGGGGTCATGATTGACCCGGTCCTTGCGATGGGTCAACAAGTGAATAGGACTATCTCCACATGTTGGGGCATTATTAAGATCCTGCGGAAGATCAAGCATTATCTGTCTCTTCAAGCCCGGAGGCAAATTGTGGTTGCACTAATAGCTTCTCGGCTTGATTATTACGATGCCTTATATGCAGGAATAAATAAGTGATCAATACAGCGCTTACAAACCATCCAAAACGCCGCGGCTAAGTTTGTGCTGGATTTGCCTAGGAGGTCATCAGCCACTGCCGCCAGGAAGTCCTTGCACTGGCTTCCGATTGAAGCCAGAATCTCCTTCAAGGTTCTTTGTCTGGTCTACGGGGCCTTGACCAGAAAAGAGATGGGAGGAATAAAAGACCTGTTGGTTCCACATGTTCCTTCTAGAAACCTCCGTTCTTCCAATAAGTTTCTATTATCAGTCCCCCGAGTCCGAAGAGCTAAGTGGGGAGGCAGGGCTTTTTCGAGCCTTGCCCCTCGATGGTGGAATACTTTACCTCGTGAAATTAGGTCCCTGCCATCGATGCAAGCCTTTAGAAAGGCCCTGAAGACATGGCTCTTTGCCAAACCTTACCCTTAGTTGTAGGGCTCTGCCTTTTATGATCTTTTTTTGATAGGCGCCTTGATGCCTTCGGGCAAAGTAGCGCTATATACGTTTTTATTCATTTCATTTCATTTCATTGTTTCCTGAGCTTTTGATATTCCTTGATTCCTGAGCTATAGTTATTCCTTTTTCCTGTTCCTGAGTTGCAGCTATCCCTTGTTCCTGATTAGCAATGCTTCCAGTGCTCACTTGATTCCTGAGCTCCAGCTACACTTGTCCCTGAAATAGCACTGCCTTCAGTGTTTCCTTGATTTCTGTTCCTGAGCAGTAGCTATCCTTGTTTCTGAATTAGTAACTGGCTGTAGTTCTAACTTGAATCTTGTTCCTGAGCTATAATATTTCTTCTTCCTAAATTAGCACTGCCTTCTGTGCTACCTTGACTCCTGATCCTTAGCTATTCATTCTTTCCCTACTTCCTGAACTAGTACTATTTAATGCATCATTGAATCCACTCTCTTGTACTTCCCTTGCCCCAGCACCTGCTTTTTTCCCATTACCACTGTTTCAGTCCTTATAATGCTGCCTTCCTGTTCTACAGTCTTGCTTCTAGTTTCCTTGCATGTTTGTTACTTGCTTTCCTCCAAGTGTGATCTTGTTTCCCTTCTTTCCTGTTAAACACTCCTCCTTGCTAGCCCCTTGTCTATTGAACTTGTGTTTAGTTCTACGCCCTTGCTGTTACTGCCTTGCATATTCCTGTTTGATCTGCAGGATCCGTGGCCATAGCTGACAACCAAGTTGGTGTTTCTTGTCTACTGTGACTATTGTCTTTGAGTTACATTTATAACATCACCATAGGTATCAGCTCCACAGACAAATGACTGGGAGAGGAAAATGCCACCTTTCTACAAGTTAAAAATAAGCAAAAGGGTTGGGGCCTGTACCACACAGCTAGATTGGGCCAGTAAATACATAGCGGTCCATTTAATGTGCTGTCAACTGTTTAACAGACTACGATCAAAATCTTTAGAAAGATGATCTAATCATTTAATCATTGTGGCTTTTCCTCATCACTATTTTCATTAACATATTTTACAAGAAGAGAAGGACAACACTTCACAATTTACACAAATTCACAATTTAAACACAAACAAATGAAAACAACTGGAACACAATTCATAAATGAGTTCACAAAATAACAATTTGATGTATTGGAAACAACCAAACTTAAGCACATTCAAATAAATTAAACTGCTGCCACTCAGCAACAAATAATTGCTAAGGTAACCCTATAAAACTAACTCAGGGTACCATCCAACGGGGATATTTTCAATTCCAGCAAAAAGAGAATTAACAATGTTTAACACTAATTTCTTCAGTTGCTATATAATTTATAAAGCTAGCTGATCCCCTGTTGGTCCAAATGAGGCCAATGCGTTCAGAAGCCCTTTATAATTAAAAGGCTTCTTTTTAGGGCTGTGACTGGTTTCTGTTTATCAGTTCAAAAAATGCTCATCAACTATGTTGGAGGCCCAATAAATTCACATGGAGTTGTTGTGTAGAAGGAAAAGATTCTGTGCCTTCATTTTAATGCCGGTGCTGCACTGGAGTTGTTTTTCTGCTGAAAGCAACTGAGGCTTAGCCTCTATTTCAATTTAGCAGCCATTTGTGTCCATTTTAACAGCTAACTCGACCAGTGACAATTATGTTAGACACCAAGGTGGGTAATTCTTCCAGCGCGAAGAAGGCACTCAGATGCAACAGTTCTGAAGTGCGTGACTACTTGGATTCCAGCTCTGCTCATATCTGCTAAACAGACTTCCAATGGAGTTAGATGTGTTCAACTTTATTGTTGAATGACTGGTATCCAGTATCTAATACACGGAGACCTATTGTGATCAACTTCAACAGCCGCAGTGATGCTCATCATTTGAACACATCTAACACCATTGGAAGTTCATTGGTGGTCTCCATGTATTAGATACCAGATGGTAGTCATTACTACACTGGGTTAATTATCCGATACCCCAACCCTTTTCCAAAACCATGTATCTACAAACAGAAGCAAGGTGTCAACTGTCCCTGCCATCTTGTAAGAAAACACCTGCGGAGGTTGGTTAATCAATGTGAAGACCACACAGACTGGATCCTAACCCAACACTGACGTTAGATTACTACATTAATTATACCACCGGCATAACAAAAGTGCCCTGGTCCCTGGAAGCTCCGTCCTTAAGAAACCCTGTAAACATAGAGGCGTCAAAACATCATCTACCATTGATAGAGGATAGTCCAAGAAAGACTAGAACATACTCGAGTGCCTACAAATAACGCTGAAACCATTATGGACATCCTTTCTACTCCAATAACCAACTCCCCTTTTTAAAATTGTCACTGTAGTTATATTCACTGTTTTGATTATGGTCACTCCACTAGGGTCACATAAGTTACGAATTTCCATTAGGGGTTTGTAAATAGTGTCAATAGACAGTACACATTTATGAATATTTTCTACTTACAATTGAAACGAAAAGCATTACTTTGACTGAAGTCAGTGTTGCATGAGATCTGCTTTGTGGTGCTGTGTTTTTCCTTTAGTCATATGTGTTCTTTAAAGTCAATTATTTAGTATAACTTCAAAAGAAAAACAAATGTAATACATATTGACTACATTGTATGCTACCTCTGCCTAAATCAATACAAGACAATAATACCTTGTCAAAATATAAATGACTCCATGATTTAAATGAGTTCCTTGTGAACAACTGTTGATTGGCTGTCATGTACTCATAAAAGTCATGGAAGTACAAATGTCTAAAAGATTAAAGGTGTCAAAGTAAAATACTCTCTCTTCTAAAACAGTCTTGCAAGAATTATTGTTGTGCATATATTATTATTTCCCACAGTTTGCTTAGGTGGCTCACCAACTCCAAAACCGTTACCTCCAACAGTAATCTGTGAAATTCCAAGTAACAAGGCTACCATCAGGCAGAGTCATAAAATTGCAAATATATACAGAAAAACTCTTGGCAATGAAAATATTTCATCTTTCCTAACAGTACAAGAATTCTCACACAGCAAATCTTATGCTTCCAGTTTGTCAGATGGGGTAACCAACTACAAAAGCCTTGCCTAATAATGTAATCTATGAGATTCCATGTAACAAGAAAACTGTAACTATAAATCTGTAGGCTTTATTTCATAGTAATAACAATCCTCCTATAACTGATTTTAACACATGCTTTTCTCAACCAATATGTCAGGCTTGCTGCCTTTATCATAACGTTTCATAATATAATCATTGCAGGTCAACTGCCACTGATTCATAAACAATCAGGCATTAGCAACTTAATCCCATTGTATTGAGCATACACTTTCCACAAGGCAGCCAACTGGCACATAGTCATAAAAGTACAAAGATATACAAAATAGCAGGTGGCAAAGCAGAATACAATCTCTCCTGAAACAACCAAACAATGATTATTGTAGTGTATATGGTCTATGACCACAGCTTGCTCAGGTGGATCACCAATACCAAACGCCTTGCCAACTATAGTAGTATCTGGTATCCTATACAACAAAATACTTGCCTACAGGATTAAGCACAGTGTAATAACAATCCATCTTTAAAAGACTATTGTCTTTAACACATGGTTTTCACAATAAGTAGGTATGGCCAACTGATTTTATCATACCATTTCATAATAAATTGATCAAATGTATGACATCTGGCATGACTCTTCGCAATGTCCCAATGAGACCTTTACCCTTTAACATTGTCTTTACACTTTACCCAACACAAGCCTATTCCAGTGAACATAAAGTGGCAATCAGTAAGTAAGTACCATTAAGTAAGGAGGTACTGACTTACTTACTAAAGTGGCAACCATCATGCATACTGTTATAAAATTACAAATGTGTAGAAAAATACAGCTTGAAATCAATAATCAACCCGTCTGAATAAGGCCTAACAAGAATCATCACAGTGAAAATACCAACCAACAAACAAGATACAGTGCAAACCAGGCTGAATGGCATGAGCCTTGATGCCTTTGACCCACAACTATCTCTGTTTGCCGTATCGCTTAGATTCAAATCGGACACCAAATTCCTCAAGTAACCGAAAAAAGATGGTCTGGTACAAGCTCTCTCTTCTAAAGAAAGTCAACCCGGTTCTTTCAGAAAGTGACTTTAAAACTGCTGTTTAAGCCCTTTTACTCTCTCACGAACTTGGTGGTAATGCCCTATCTCAGGGACACCCAAGCTCCACTCTGGCACCACTTAAGGACATCCTACATGCCACTGTACATCACATCCAGGTCCTGAAGAAATATGATCAGATGACCCCCACCCTAATGGAACTCCATTGGCTTCCCTTGCCTGCCCACACATTCTTCAAAATCAGCTGCATCATTTATACGGATATCACAGCCAGCACTCCTGATCATCTGTGAGACAAGTCCACAATCTCAGGTGGTTCTCACCACACCAGCACTCAGGACCTATCAGACCACAGACTAAGAAGGGTAAAAAAGGAAAAACAAGAGAACATGCATGTTGTACTTGTCCATCTCTATAGGGTCAACCCCAAAGATTTTGCCTTTAACCCTCCACTTTTTGCTAAAATCTATTTATGTTGACCTTAATACGCCGTGCACTGTACCACTGCTAACCAAAGCTAAAGTGCTTGTGTTCACTACCTTAAACATGGTTTAATTGTCTTATACTAAATAGACATATTACATTTACTTATACATCTCTTTTAGAGTGGTATACCATATACCCAGGGCCTTTAAATTGAAAGCTACCAGTGGACCTGCAGCACTTATTATGCTGCCCACCTAACTAGTCTAAAAACCAAGAAAGATAAGTCTGCCCTATATATTTTAATTACAGGCTCATAAAGAGTCCAACAATTTGCAAAAGCACAATAATGAGCTCACTGATATTTATGGCCACCACATTTAAATTCTTCACACATCATTTGAAAAAATATATCATTTTATTTTCGTTTGTAGGGATATTAATGTTATTCAATAAATATGGCAAAGCATCATTCAAAGATATACAGATCACAAAGATTTCAACACAATACAACATTTTTTACAATACAAAAGCCCCACAATACCCACTCGTCTTTCATTCATCATCACAGAATCATTCCACTAGGCTTGCCACACATTCCATCAATCACACCAGTTAACATAACATAAAAGCCTCAGTACACATGATGTAATAATATACTGAGGTTGTGGAATGATTCTGTGATGATTTGGTGAGTGAGCGACCACTGGCAGATTGTGTGTGGCAGCTCCGCGGCTCTTTGCGGCCGTGGCCGACTCCGTTTCGCTGGGTTTGCCACTCTGGTCAGGACTTTGCACTGATAGATGCGAGGTACCCATGCAGTGCAACACGAAGGGAGCTGGATTTAACGAGTAAGACCAACGGGTTATACTTCCAGCCCAGTGAAACTTTGCAAAAGAAAGATTAAAAAACACTGAGTATTACACTCTCTGGAATTGGTTTTTTATGTTTGTGCACATTGGAGATTGACGGACTGATGACTTGACTGCATTTTCTGCCGTTATTATCCGACAAAGTGAAATTGAGCTGTTTATTGTCCTTAATAACCGGAGGACGGCCGGGAATCAGAAGGCATTCAGCGAAGTACGTTTAGGGCAAGCAATTGTATCCTAAGGGGGACATCGCCAGCATTGTTGGGTGAGTGTTTGGTCGTCTGTTGGGCATGTACTTTTACATTTTTCATGTTCTAGCAGTGAAAAACTCCTAAATCTGTTTTTCACTACTGTGAGGCCTACACTTCCCATAAGATAACATTGGGTATTCCTTATTTCATTTAATACGCCATAATTCTCGATTTGGACCACATCAGCTTTATCTTGTTTGTTATCTATGAAATTGTGGTGAAGAGGCCCATTTAACAGCAAAGTCAAGTTTTTTATCACAAAAATGCCACTTTTAAAAAGTTTAAAAGAAAATTACCCAGAGATATATCTAGGAATAACCAGTGCACTACAAGCACGTCACTGTATAGTGTACACAACGTTATCAAGAACACTCATAAATGATGTACTAGTATTCTTATTGTAAACGGCGGTAATCCAACAATCTTCCAATGAATCAAAAGCTGAAAGTCAAATCTTCACGTCATGAAGTTGATTATAATCTGCTTTATTCTTAATAGTCGCAGATGTCATGTGGTTCAAACAATGGTAAATGATACAGCTTGTAATCAGCGTAAAACAACAAACTTCAAATATCCCAATGCATTTCGGGTTTTTCACATAAGCCCTTCGTCAGGGAAATCTGTAAAGTATCAATGAACTAATTTTAATGAAAGGTGTACAGCAAATTAAGGGCCGATTATGATGGCGGACGGACCTGAGTCTGTCCGCCACCATAGAGTAGGAGGGACCATCCGCAGGGGCAGCGGCGGTCCCTCCGTGCAAATTAGGATGTGACCGCCACCCTGGCGGTCACATCCTGTATTTTTATCATTGCGGCGGGTGCTGCTTGAAGCAGCACCCGCCGCAATGATAAAAATGTAATTTGTGCATTTGCATGCACAAAGCGGCAGGCACCGCCGGTGCCTGCCGCTTTGTGCAGGCAAATGCAAGGGGGTACCATAGGTACCCCCCATGTGCACCCCCACCCCCCCTTCACCCCTGGGGGCCCGCAAAGGGCCCCCAAACAAAAATCCGTATGCCTTTGCACGGCGGAAATGCCGCCGTGTAAAGGCATGTTCCTCCAGACATCCTAATATGGCTGGCGGTGTCTGATAGACACCGCCAGCCATGTTAGTGCTTTTACGCCGCGGACGGGAGGCGACCGCTGCGGAAAAGCTGCGGACTGAAAAACGATCCCCCAGCCATCCTAATCTGGCGGGGGGGCTTTTTCAGTCCGCTGCGGTTTTCCCGCATCCTCCGGGCCGGCGGTGGCTTTTTAATTGCTCCCAGTCCTTTTAAAGCTGGACGGATGCAGGACATATGCACACTTTTAAAACGTTCCCTATTGAGATCCTAAGATCAGCAAATGGTATTCTTCATGCCTGCACACCATCTGCCAGTGACACATGGAGGATGGTATGTTGTGATCTCTAACGAATACGATTCTGACAAATAGCAGTCCTAAGAAGGTTTCTAAGATAAAATTGTGCAGAAGGAATAGTGCTATTGAATAATACTGGTGAACCTTCTTTGTAGTTTAGTGCCAAAACATATATTATATGTACACTGAATTTCACCAATGTACGCCCTTTATGCATGCAGTAAATGCATGTGCGTCCATATGTTGACGGATTGCTTGAAGTCTTTAACATTGCGCAGGCAAATTGTTTTGCACAAAGTCATTTCTTCAAAGAACATCTGTTATACAGCGCTAAGATATCCTTCTGGGTCAATGTGCGCCTCACAAATACACATGTCTTGGTATGTTATGTTCATCATATCAGCCGCTTCAGCAATTGCAATCTGCCCCAGCTATAATTGTTCTATGGCCTGTGGGGTATTTACTTTTCCTAACCCCAAAAATCGTGCAGAGGGAACAGGCATAAATGTTGGTGCAAATATCTAACAAACATCTCTTTAAATGAGGCAGCATCATACATATATATGTGTGTATATTTATATATAATATACATAATACAATAGGAATATATGGGGATCACTTGGTATTTAAACCGTGATTTTGGCAGACAAAAGTGATAGGAAATAATTATCAGCAGGACAAAAGTGCAATATAATTGTACCAAGATGTTTTATATGTGCAATGAAATCTCAATTGTACATATAGCATGAGCAACTTTAAGCACTTTATACATCAACACTTTATTCAGCACTAATAAGCACGTTATTGATATGTGGATCATTGAGGAATATTTCCAAAACACAAGCATAAAGAATAACAAGGCACAACGGTATTTTACGTACTATTAGTTAGCATATAGTAATGAAAATGTATTATTCAGATAACCAAGTGCAGCAATATGTGATGAAAGCACTCTCAATATTACGCCTGTCCTCAGTTTAAATTATGAATTATTTTAAGGTTTTTACATAATTCAGTCAACTGTTTTTACACATTCAATATTTATATCTATATATTTTTTTATTTATGCAATTGTTGACTTAGAAAAATCAAGGTAATTCCATGCGTCTGATTTGATACAATGCCATATAATTATATATCAACAAAGCTTGTGAATGGAAAATGTCTTCTATGTCCATCACCAAAGTGAACTTTGCACTTTCCACGAAACACTTTGTCACTTTAAAAACAAAAAAAATGGCACTGCGTCATTATGTCATGTGATTATGGCTCTAGTGGAGCCGAAAGACGTTATGGCGACATCGAAAAAAAATAATGCAAATGAACACTCACCTCGTGGTCCATGTCCGTGTTTTGGTTGAGGATTTACACGAAACAACGGAGAGCTGAATATATATATCACAAAATTACCCGCTGGATCCGGACCTAACTTAAAGGAAATCATTTTTGAAGTGGTGTCATGCAGCACACCCACTCAGAGGAGATTCAGACTCGCTTTGGACTTAATGTTCCAAGATGCCTGACGGAAATGACACGTGACGAGTGCGGCCCACTAGGGGGCCAGAGTATCAATTAAAGCTGCAAAAATCATTCAAAAGTGAGTCCGTGCTGTCATTTGGGCTTGTAAGCCCAAGAAGAAGAGGACGTTTCCTCGAAACGCGTCTGCATGCATCTTATTCTGGAACAGGGGGTGAGCTCAAGACATCAAAGTGGAGGATAGGCGAGCTGTATATATATCGAGAGAGAGGCAACGAAAGAGAGAGAGAACAAATCTTGTGAATACAACTTGGAGAGCCTGCCTTAAACGAGTTGTAGACCTTGCACATACCTGCATGTGCATCTGCTCAAAAAACATTTGGTTGTCAAGGATTCCTGGTGTGATGTCATTGACAATTTTGAAATTAACTTTACAACCTGAAATTCATATTCGGTCACAAGTTCAATACTTATTATATTGACAGACAAGGAACATTTATTTTGACCTATGCTAATGAGTATCATTTTTGTTTGATCCAAATTTATGGTTAGTCCTTTTATACTCATTAATTTATGAAAAAGGATGCTGGACATCATTTGGCCTTATTACAAACCAACAGTAGCATATTGCAGCATGGAAGCATAATGAGCTAAACGCTCCCTAATTTGGGAAGAAAAAAACCACACCACTTAAATAGCAATATGCTTGTTAAAGCATAAGCCCCATGGGTCATGAATGGTAGTTACAATCAACCATTCACTAATTAATATGGGCTGATCAATATGTGACTGGCACTTACAACAACAATTATTAGCTGAGACAACTGACTTTTTATCCATTTATTTATATATGGGTCCTGCTTTTGCCAGCTTCCCTGCAACTACCTGCCGGTACTGGTCTAAGGAGGACCACAGGAGCTACACTTCCCTGCTTCACCCACACCCAGTACAGCGTCAGCAGACAGCGCCTTTAAAACGTGCCTGGGCCAAGGGCGGGCCCGTCTGCGCCCACCAGCGATGGGAGGAAGCACGGCTGCCCCCCCCTTTAGCCCAAGCCTACAACTCTGCTACTCCGGTACGACTTTGACATCTGCGTAATTACCACTGTCTGCAGTTATACATAGAACTCTAACAGCGCGTGTAAATTTGGTTTACTTCCTGAGCAACCATGATGTGGAAATTCAACCACAATTTTTGATATAATTGACCAGCCGCCAAGAGAAGCGTACTTGCAGTTTCCTCACCCTTTTCATGAACCTTTTGTATGTGCAGTATCTGAAACCAAGCATACATCATTTCACTGTCCGAAATCATATGAGACTTTTGGGACAGTGCTGCAATTGGTCTCTGTGTTTGGTAACTGGTTTAGGTGTCGTCCCTAATTGAGGCATCAACTGGAAAGATTGTATCAACAAAATTGTTCTTATTTAACGCTCTGATTGTTTATGAATGCTGTGAGTCTAACACACGGTTATATCGGGGGAGATCAGTATTCATAATTTAGCTACTATAGGTTTTGTATCTTTACATCAAAGGTCGACTGATTATTTCCCATGTGAAAGTCAGTAGCAGGGAAATCAAGACCCAGACCGAGTGCATAGACATCTATGCACTCATGGTTACCATACACCAAAGATTAGACCTTATATAAGATGAGAGAAAAACTCTCAATGAAATAGTTGTACACCACACACTTCAAACCAATTTTATCTTAAGCGAAACTCAAGGGAATAGTAAGCCACCACGGGGGAAAGCCACCTGCAATCAGAACTCAGGAACAGCAGATAGGTGCCCACCTAGATCTCACCCTACTCCTGCCCCTATAGAGACTCCCTGTAATAAGAACTTTTCAAGTGGTAATAGTCTTTGTCAATCCTTACCAGCCAACAACCACAACCTACATACCACCTGAGGGCTAGGCCAAGAATCCACCCATTTTTGCGGCAAAGGACACCTAATAACAATCCCCCTAAGACTTATATGCAAAACGTCCCAAATCGTAGGGGGTAGGAAGGGCTGAGTCAGAACTCTAGACCGGATCGGGGGTTATAGGTAGCCAACATCTAAGGGGAGCTTATCTATTACCCCAATACATATCTAGTCCTAGGGAAAACACACATAGTATTTTCCAAGTTTGAACAATGTAAAAAGAGAGGATGAAGAGTCCCTAATAAACAAAGTCACGCATTGGATTAGAAATAAACGCCAATGTCGTTCTCTAATAAGATCTGATATCCAAAAAGCGGAACGCATCCGGCAAGAAAAGGGGAACTTGGACGACATAAAATTAACTTTTCCTGCCAAAAATATCGTTAATTTGATATCCTTGAACTTAAGGACACATTCACTCTAAGTTTAAAAATGTGTTTTAGATTAACAAAAACATCAGCGGAGGAGAGAAATAGTCTATCGTTGGCATCTGAGGGGACTCACAACCTAGAATCAGTTGATTGACTACATGCGTGGCCTAGTGGGACTCCATCCAAGGGAAGCACACCCAGTCATACAAACTTGAGGCCCCTGAGTCCTGAGCAGGAACCACATGTTCTACATGATGCCAATTTGCATAGAACTCATCTACAAGATCCACTAACAATCCACACGGACACTGTCAATAATAGACATAGCTCCCTACACAGTACCCTCAATAGGCCTCCCTATGATATTGTCCTGAAAACCTTAAAGAGGATGTCCTGGAATATTGATGGGCTACATCATAAGCTTTCTGAGTCAGACTGGCAGGACTATGTAAATAACTTTGACGTGTGCCTCTTCCAGGAGAGATGGGCTATTGAGCCTTTGTACAAACTAGGCTATAGAACTTTTCACATAGGGGCCATTCCATCGAAGAGAGGAAGACCCTCGGGTGGGCTAATCATCTGGGTGAAAATTACCTTAAACACCACTATATATAGTGAACTCTGGTTCCAAGGACATATAAGGGTTACAGTTTAATGAATGGACTACTCACTTACCTTTTCACTATATATTTAAGACCAAGGGGGTATACAAAGGGAGCATTGGGTATCCGACATGTTGAGGAAGTGCTTGATAGCATTGAGTCACATGGAGGAGTCCGGGTGGGCGCGATTTTAATTGTTGCTATGAACCGACGTCCGGAATGGGCACAATCTTCCATGAGGAAGATTTGGCCATGGGAATTCCTCTACTTGCATTAAACAAAAAGGTAGTGAGCTCTACATCGGCAACCCAAATATTGCACTTTACCATTGAAAGAGGGATAGTGGCATGCAATGGGCGGTTCCCTTCAGACATTGGGTGTTTGAATACTTTTATTAGGGGAAATGCCACTTCCCGTATTGATTATGTGATGGCAAGCATAGCACAATGGAATAAAATCCAAGACTTCAGGGTTGATAAAAGATGGGAGAGCGATCATTTCCCATTATGTCTAGACCTAGCGGTGAGTTGGCTTGCTAAACACCCATCGAATCCAACAAATCGTAGAGAAGAGATTCAGCTCCCATTAGTAAATAACCATCAGAGAGCTGACAAATGGCCAACAATATTAGAACAGGTTGATCCCCTTACTAACATATGCAACAATTTCTGCAAACAACTAACGGGCTACGCAGAGTCATGTCCGGGGGCTATATTGTTCAACCAGATCCACCCAAAATGTCTGAGATTATGAAAATACAGCTAACTAATACCCAGAGGAATACCAATAAACCAAGATCGCGACCAGAATCCTCGAACCCATGGTTCAACAAGGAATGTTCCAAAGCCAAACGCAGACTCTTGGGATCTCTAAAATCTAAAGATGTAAACCAGATCAGAATCGAAAGATCAAATTACAAAAAGATACGAATGAATACCCTGAGGGATTGGGAGGATGCTAGCTGGAGTGACCTCATTGTAGCTGCAAAAACCAAAGATCAATCCAAATTTTTGAAATTATTAGCACAGGGGAACAAAGCAAGTGAGGTGACTACTGACCACTTTTTGGATCCAGGTACATGGTGCAGACATTTTTCCATGCTTTATGCCGCCCAGATGTACTTACCCCAGACTCATGCATATGCACTGAGGTATCCTTGCCTGAATCACATACTACACACCTTCAATTTAGTTTAGAGGACTCTGTGCTAGCTATAGATAGCATGAAGTCAGCAAAGGCGCCTGGCCCAGATAAAATTCCCGGGGACCTTTTGAAACATACCCCAGATGTTTGGGCTCCTTATATGAATCAATTGTGCAATGCAATGGCGAGGGGAGAGCCTATCCTAGACACATGGAAGGGGGCTGAGATCGTCCCTATGCACAAAACGGTTATAGGGACGATCCAGCGAATTACAGGCCTATCAGCCTGATTGATATTACCCAAAAGGTGTATGCCAAACAAATTCTGGCCAAGCTAAATGCTTGGATGGAAGAGAAAGACATCCTCTCACCATGTCAAGCTGGCTTTAGACAGCCAATAAGCACAATACATCAAATATTTAGACTCTTCAGTTTAGCTTGGAAGTACACAAAGATAAAACTTGGGCACTTATATGTAGCCTTCACAGATCTGAAGGTAGCTTTTGATTCCATTCCCAGAGATCTTTTATGGAAATCATTACGGAGTCAGGGAGTGTAATGGCCTGAAAATTCTGCCAATAATCAGGACATACGACCTTATCCCCTCTTGGGACCCAAAAGGACACAATAACTACCCAAGAAAGGAATAATAACACTACCTAGAAAATAGCCATTGCCGAGGAGCTCGCAAGCAACAACAACGCATCAAAAAACCACTGGTAACCACGCACAACAACGCAAGCCAAGGGCCACAGGGTATTACAACGCAACCATACCCACCCAGGTGGGACTACGTGTGTGTATATATATATATATATATATATATATATATTCAACGTATGCTCCTCCCAACAAGGCTTGGGGTGGAAGAATTAGAATTTATACTTCCCTGGATGAGAGCGGAACAACTCTCATTCGACAATTACCTGCAGTAAGGGAAACTTACCATCCTTCCGGTGCTACAGCATTTGGATCAGAAAGGTCCTGACCTCCCATCCCAAGGAACACAGACAAATAATCATATGCTCTGGGGTTTCTTTTATTACACAATGATATGATGAAAGGAAATTACTACGTCACAATAGGCCTTCTTCATATTAGCACCTAAGCAATTGCTAAATGCAATCAGTAAAACATATATAGAACTTATATGTGTATAAATGTATAGAACCTGAAAATAGAGGAGGATAGTTAGGCAAGAACAGTAAGAATATAAGAATTAGTGGAACACCTCACCAAGTATCTACACATCTCGCTTCCACTTTGCCGGAGGGGAGTCCGTGTCTCCAGCCGAATCAGAATTCTGCTCCACCGTCACAGCTACACATCTGTACTGTGATAAACCACCAGTGGTCGAGACTTAGATGCCCCCTTTAGTACAAGTGGAAACGTAGGACAAGGCTCCTGTGAGCTGCGCCTCCTTTTCCCATCAGATTCCGTACCACTCCACGCCAAGGCCACAGCATCGGCTGGCCTAGCGTCTGTTATGACTCCGGAAAAGAGTAAGCACATTCCTCTGACAAGAACCGGTTTCTACCAGCATACGAGGTGCAGAAAACAAGTGAAAAGCATAACATGGCTTCTCACCTAGAAAGGCTCAGAAGATGGCGACAGCTTAGTAAATAGTCGCTTAAGCATAGGCCACTACACCCGTAAATGAGCAAAATTAGTATGCAAGACGGCATAAGATTATGCCAAAGCCAATGGGCAAGCACTACCACGAAGCAAGATAAAGTTGGAAACCGAGAAGGCATAATCAAGCCCTACTTCACACTATGCAGGCCTACACATCACAATATTCGATCAGAATATACTGAGATGGTGGTAGGCAACGGTCATAATCAGGCGATTCAACCATATAAATGGCACAGTCACTACAGGGAGTCCCAGAGAAGATTTTAGATCAGATCATAAGACTTCATGATGGGAATTTTGCAAAGGTTCGCTGGGGTCGGAAGGAGAGCTGTCGGAAGAAATTCCGATTAGGAGAGGGGTGCTCCAGGGCTGTGTCCTAGTGCCAACCCTGTTCCTACTATATGTAAACGACATGGCAGTGTCCTAGTGCCAACCCTGTTCCTACTATATGTAAACGACATGGCAGAACATCTACATTCAGCTTTACGCGATTCCCCCAAGCTTGGATGCACCCATTTTTGTGCCCTCACCTTTGCAGACGACACAATACTGTTGTCACAAACACCTAGGGGTCTTCAAAACTTACTTGATAGCTGTTGTACATAAGGAAGTCCTGAGCCAGGAATATAATCAAGTTACTCTTTTTTTCAAGTTGGGTTGCTGGTACAGATCATAAGATGGTAATATAATAAAACTCCACCAGGACTGACCTCCCTGTCACTCAGCCTGCCTGCCACCAACTGCCAGTCAGCTACAGGCCAAGCCCCCAACATTCTACGATGTCACCAAGTATTCTAACAGTGACATCATGTGAGTCACAGGGAAATCCCAACTAGGAGAAAAGAGACATAGATCACATACAACAATAGCCTTGATAATTATTGCAAGACAAAAGGACTTGAAATACACACCAACAAAACTAAATATATGGCTATCAACTCTCATAGCAACTTTCAGAAAAAATTAACATTGAAAGGGGAGCTTTTGGAATGTGTCCCAAATTTTGTATATCTAGGTGTTACAATAGACTCGAAACTTCCATGGAAGTCTCAAATAAGTCAAATACAATCCTAATGCAGAATTCTACTCCTGTAGTGAAGAAACAGCACTCTACCTCATCAAAGGCCATCATTCCCGCATTAGAAGTTTATAAAGCCAAAGCTCAATCAGCTACACTCTATGGATCTGAGCTATGGGGGGAGAAAACCTTCAGCCTCTCATCATTGGGGAAAACAAAATCATGAGAGTGCTTACACGTATGCCCAAAAATACCCTGATGATCCCTCTTACATGTGATATTGGGATAAAAAGAATAGGATTTCTTGTTGTATGGAGGTTCTTGGCCTATTGGATCAGAATTTGGACAACGGAGGAATTAGAGATCTACAAGCAGACCTTGAGGGAGCTACGGCATTTGGATGTATTTGTCATTCTTCCCTGATTGGGCCACATCCGCAAATGGCTCTCCGACCTAGGTTTGAGCCGATACTCGGCAACCCCGAGCCTGCTGGCCCTTGATACAAAGAGCGAGATCAAATCTATATTCTGGGAATTCATAACTAAGGCTCCCTGTTTTCCGTTTGTACAGATTTTTACAGATAAATACAAACAGAAAGCAATGTGTTTTCTGTCTGCATTTATTTTTTTAAATGGATAAATACAGAAAATTGTGCTTCTTTTAAGTGACTCTCCGTGCTGTCTTTCATGAATTATAGGCCAGCAGCTGAGCAGATGAACAGCGTTGGAAATTAAAAAACAGGATGGAATTTCTTTAAATAAAGGCATATGTCAACATACATTCATGGAATAATGCTAGTATTTACCAGTGGATGTAATGTTTGGCAGCTTAAATAGCTAAAACACGACAGACATCAAAGTATGAGTGCGTCTCTATCAGTTAAATAGATATTGAAATGTACAGTTTTACAACTTCATGTAGACAAAAAACACAATAAATATGGATAAATACAGATCAAATGACCAAAAAATAAACATGGATAAAAACAGATGGAAATGTCCCAAAAATACCATAAAACCGGGTACCCTGTTCATAACGCACAAAGTCACTTTAAATCCTGAGTTGGGGAGACTGATTGCTCAATTTTTGTCTTTTAAACGGACTCCGAGCTTTTAGCCTTTTTTAGATGAGATTGAACCACAACTAGCAAAATCCCTCTGGATGAAAATTCAGGTATGAGATAGTACAAGCTAATGCTTTTACAGCTAAATGGGCAAAGGTTCAACTGAGGGCTAGTGATCCTAAATGCTCACTGTGTACATTAGGTGCTAATAAATATACTGCATGTTTTATTATTTTGCGCAGCATATGCTAGCCCGAGACGTAAGTGGCTCAAGCCCCTGTGCAGAATTTTGAAGATCAGAAGCTACTCAGGGTCCCTTAGAATTTTAAAAGCTGACAGTGGCCAAATTATTGTATTTGGCGTTAGTAAATTCTTGTTGGCAGTCAGTCATGTTAGAAATAGAAATGGGCTTAAATTTGAAAAAGTTTAAAAAACTGATTTTTAGAATTTTGTATGTATTTCTAATTTTTTTAATGGTTTTAGTCAGAATCATCTGAAAATCCCAGCAGTAGTGGAGCCCAAATTGGTCCGCTCGTGCTATTTGAATTGTTATCTTTGTACTGTATTGGGAAGAATTTTAATCAAATTTAGTGCAATAGGGGTCAAGACAAAAGGGAGAAATTTTAAACAGTATATATGTCTTTTATTTTAGAACCTTGTAAATATAATACGTTTTTATGTTCATATTTAGATGAACGTAAATTACAATGTGTACAAAGACCTGTTTTGTAAGCTTTGATGATTCTTTGAATTGAATAGAGATTTTGATGATGATGATGAATATATATGGCATTTGCTCTGGAAACCATCACTTGTCAGACCTAGGAGGCCTACCTTGAATTAACGCAGTAACAATCCCGGTAAGTTGAAAAGAGAAAGGTTGGAAAGCAGTAAATAAATGTATTACATTTAACATCTGAAATGTACCTTTCTTCATGGTTTGATAGCAAACTAATGTTTTCACACTTTAGAAATGGCACACAAGTCAAGCAACACATGGAATTAGGCAAAGAGATAGGCATATACAAAAATTACTCATTCTAAAATATTGAACATTTATTGAATCCTAAATCACACATATGCTCTTTATTTTAAAGCATATAAATGCTCAGAAACGACCATAATAACGAGTATCAAAACCTACCCAGTGTTACATTTGATACCACTGTGTGGTACAAAAGCAAACAGGCCCTAGGGCTGAATGCATAGGAGATGAACGCCATATTCAAGGCACCTCAAAATGTACCTTAGTCAGATCTCCTGCATCACCCTGGATCACAGAATGTGTTAAACCTCAATTTCATGAGACGATGTCTCTCCATGAAGGTACCTCCCAAAACATAAAAATCTATCTATTTATTGTGGTATGAGCAAATGTATCATTTCTTCAGCCAATCAGAGCACATGAAAAATAAACGTCATTACCCTAACACCATTCCATTTTGTTGAGTAAATATACTGCACCCTCTTTGCTAATGTCATCCGGAGATGTTCAATGAAATAAGAAACATTGACAATAAAACTTTCTTCTGATGAATAGATCCAGTGAAGAAATGGAAGAGTAGTTATGTGTAACAGCTTTAAATCTGAGCTGTGGAAGGTTTATCATGAGCAGAAAAGCAATATCCATAAACTGTTGTGACTTCAGCTTGACTGTGTGCTGCGGACCAAGTTGGGAAAGGATGTATGCAGAGAAGTACAAATGAGTGAAGGAGATGGTGTTCATCTTGTGTGAAACACATCAAAACACACACTACTACACATCATAGGACATTTCTTTGCAAAGCAATCTGAAGAAATCAGTCTGCAAATGTGAAACTGGGTATACATGCATATTGCACATTATTAATGATGCACAAAACTATAAATCTACAAAACACGTCTATAAATTAAAGGTGAAATAAATGTGATTCAGTTAGTCTCCAAGAGACAGAGACACTTCAAAAGGAAATTGAATGTTCTCCATTCACTGTTGAAACCTAATAAATAGGAAAGGAAGGTTGAGAAAAATGTATGGCCTGATTAAAAGTTTGGCAGAGAGGGCTACTCCATCACAAATGTGACAGATATACCATGTGCCAAATTACAATGCCATTATATCCAATAGAACTTGTAATATGGCGGACGGAATATCCGTTATGTTTGTTACCCAATGTCCCATCCATCAAACTCGTAATCAGGCCCTTACTGTACTGCAAAATTCAGCATTGCACTTATGAACAAACAATTTTGCATTTCGTTTTTTAAAAAGTCAAAATTCACAGTGTAGTTTGGATTTTGTGTCATTGGGAATTGTGGGCCAGATGTACAACCAGTTTTTGCATGCGCAAACGGGTTTGCGACCCGTTTGCGCATGCAAAAACGTACATGTACTAACACTATTTTGTGACTCGCAAAAAATTACGACTCGCAGAATAGTGTTTTACAACTCGTTATTAGGAAGGAGCGTTTCCTTCCTAATAGCGACTCACGAGCCATTCATGAATGTTTTGCAACGGCCATTGCGGTCGCAAAACACTCACAATTTACTGCCATCTTCAAGAGGGTGGTAATGGAGTCGCAAATGGGAAGGGGACCCGTTCCCCTTTGTGACTGGTTCTAAAAATATTTTTAAGGACAGGCAGTGGTCCCAGGGTGAACTACCTGCCCTTAAAAAACTAAATTAAAAAATTTCACGTTTCTTTTTTTGAGGAAAACTTGCTGCATTTAAAAAAACAAAACTGCTTTATTGAAAAGCAGTCCCAGACATGGAGGTCGGCTGAGCCCAGCAGGCCACCATCCCTGGGAGCCAGCCATTCCCAATGGGGTCACAAATTGCGAGTGGCTCATTAGAGCCTCAGGTTTTGCGACCCCATTAGGAATCGCTAACAGTGTCTCTGACACTGTTTTACGCTGGCTTTTGTGACTCGCAATTTTTTGCAATTTGCGAGTCACAAAAGCCAAGGGTCGTACATCTGGCCCTCTATTTATAGCTGAATTGTTGTAAGTGAGGTGCACAAAGAGTAAGATCATTTTTGTCATAATTGAGAGGGTACAACACCATACCTGTAGTGAGTAACTTTGAAGGTTATTGCTATTTTGTCGTATCTCGCCACCTGTCTTTAGGGTGGGTTCTAGGCTTTATATTGTGTAAGAGACAAATACGTTGTTTGATCCCAAAGTGAGTTCACATTCTTGAGTTTTGTAATGTTTATTTTTTTATAATCACATTGCTTAGTGCTGTGAGTATTGCTTGGAAAAGCATAAATTCATAATTAAATATTTAAAAAGCTAAAACATGCCAATGTGGCTTTCAGCAATTGGCAATTAAACCATATTTAAAACATATTTAAAAGTTAATGGCATGCTGATGGTTTCTGAGAATAAGAATAAGTGTTGAAATGTATGTGCACATTTAATTTAAAAGCATATCGGTATATACCTCTCTAGGTACATCTGATGACACCAAACCTCCTGACACCTCTCAATGCAATGATCCTCGTGGACATTTTTAAAGCTACTCCTCCAGCTGTTCGCTTCTGACACTCATTCTTTCAACTCACATTCCTGTCCTCATGCTGGGCCTTATTCATAAAAACAGACCTACTGGTGAAAACTCCCTGGTACCAATTAGCAAAATCAAATTTTATATTTATGCAGTTTTCTGACGTGCATAGGAGTTAAATCGCTTCCCAAGAAAACAACTTAAAACAAAAAAAACTGTACATCAACAAATCAACGGGTCAAAACATAAGCAAATATTAGAGTTATATCCAGGGTCAGAACAAACATAGGTTACAAATCATGGTGATTAAAGTTATTCAGTAAGGTCACTCCTTGTTAAAAGCCAGCAGCCGCCAGTGTATGGAGGCCAGAGAGGTTTGTTAAGAAGAAGCAGACTAAAATTTAAGTAACCAATGATCTCTCAGTGACAGTCAAAATATCTGTGAAACAGGAACATTTTCTGGTCTTAGGAGGATTTTGAACTTTCGTTTGAAAGTTGCAAGGGAAGCTATTGTAAGGAGGTCTGATGGAAGTGAAGTCCGAATGCTAAAGAATGGTTGCTTCATATTTTATTCTTGTTCAAATATAGTAAGGTAAAGAAGAAGGATTGTGCATTTATTGTCTCCCATTAGCAACCAGAAACAAGATTGATTGAGAAGAAGTAGGCATATAAAGGACTTCGTAAGTGAGATTTTAAATTGCGCTCTTGCTAAAAAGGTATGCCCAGACGTGGGTCCCATGCTCACTACACCACTGGATTCAAGCTAGCCTGGCTGATGTTATGTTATATAGGATTTTATAACGCGCTCAATTACTACTGGAGTATCCTGGCGCGTGTGGGCGATGCAGCAAATCAGAGGCTACAGGAAAAGAGGCAAAGAATTAAGATGACATTTTGAACAGGTGGGTCTTAAGCGCTTTTTTAAAAAGCAGATAGTTCTGATTCGTGCGAAGGGCCAAATGTAGAGAGTTCCAGGCCACAGCTGCTTTAACAGCAATGGATTGTCCGCCAAAACTAGAGCTTTTGAACCGTGGAACCGTCAGCCGGTATTGGGTGGCAGAGCGCAGGGGACGACTGTGAAGATAGAAAGAGAAGCGTTTCCTTAGATAGAGAGGGCCCTGATCATAGATGGCTCTGTGGGCGAAAGTGAGGGTCTTAAGGATAATCCGTTGCGACACCGGAAGCCAGTGCAGACTACGCAAATGGAGTCGCACACTAGTCCTCCTTGAGATGTTGAAAAGGAGTCTGGCAGTCGCCTTTTGGATTATCTGAAGACGGTTGGTCAAATATGCCGTAGTGCCACTAAACAGGGCATTGGTGTAGTCAAGGCGAGAGAGAATAAGCACTCTCCCCACTGTTTCTCTCGCCGTTCTAGGTAGAAGAGGAAAGAATTTCCGGAGAGCCACAAGGGTGCCAAAGCACCCGCAGATACGTTTTTTAATGTGGGCCTAAAATTTTAAGTCTTCCCCAAACCGCACCCCGAGATGTTTTGCCGGGTTTCCCACGGAGCTAGGGAAGGGAGAGGCCACAGGGATTCTCTAAAATGTGAAGGAAACTGCCCATACAGCAACATTTCAATCGTCTCTTTGTTGCATTTTAACTGGACAGAAGCCAACCAAGAAAAGACTGAGGAGAGACAAGTCTGGGCAGAGGCGACATCCAAATCCATAGCAGGCCAGGTGAACAGCAGCTGTGTATCATCGGCATACGCTATTATTTTGGCGCCCAGTTGTTCAGCCAAGACAATCAGAGGTGTCGCATATATGTTAAACAATAACGGACTTAAAGTTGACCCTTGGGGCAACCCGGTTTCAAGAAGCTTAGCTGATGACGCTAACGGGGACAGCCAGTACTGCTGAGTCTGGAGAGAGAGAAAAGAAGTCAACCACTCTAGAGCCAGACCAGTGACGCCAATGGCTGATAAGCGGGAAAGAAGAAGCTGGTGGACACCGTATCGAACGCGGCAGATATGTCCAATAATATTAGAGCCGCTCTGCCGCTTGCGTCCAAACAGTCCCTAATGGCCTCTGAAATTTCCACCAGTGCCGATTCAGTGCTGTGAGCAGCACGGAATCCGGACTGGGCCGGGTGAAGAGCATTAGATGTTTCAACAAAGGTATTCAATTGGCGAAAAGCAATCTTTTCACAAACTTTGGCCAACACTGGTAATAGGGAAATTGGCCGGTAGTTAGCTGGAGCTTCCGGATCCAAACCCGCTTTCTTCAATAGTGGCAGGAGTTTGGCCTGCTTCCAGCAATCCGGGACTGTCACCGACCTAAAGGAAAGGCTAACAATTTCGGTAACCTCATGACATACCACCTCGGCCACCCCGTCGAGAACACGCGCGGGGCAGGGGTCAGTAGGTGAGCCTGATTTCAAGGATTTTAAAACAGCTACGATGTCATGATGAAGGGTGATGCCCTGAAACCGGTCCTAGGATACTTGTTTCTGGTCCAGGGAGAACTTGGCTTGGCAGTTCGGGGTGGGCTGTTCCCACAAGGAACAGGGTCAAGATTGATTTGTATATGGCTGGGTCCAAACTGGGGTGGTGTTGTGAGCAAAAGAATGATGGATTAAACCCAGATCCTTGTGACTGGGGGTGAATGTGTGCATTGTCCAGAATTTCGGCCATCAATTGTTCCTTTTGCACTTGTTTCAAAGGAAAGCCAAAGAAGTTCATGTGAGGGCCAGGGATAATGTTGTTGGGTTTCTTGCATCTAAACCAAAATGAGCTGCAGCATGTAGCACAACTCTAAGAGCATGCTGCATTAGCTTCAGGAAGACCCGTGAGGACGGAATTCCTGTAGCCCACTTTAGAAATTACAGCTGCATGAACTAAACTACTTAAATCAAATCGGATATTATCTGTCTGGTTCCCCAAAGCGGTTTGAGTTGGTAGTGTACACTTTTGGCATAGCAGGAATTGTTTTTGAGATGAATTGTGTCGTCAAGGATGATGATAACCAGGTTTTTGACATTGTGTATGAGCGCAGATGTGCAAATCACGAAGAGTACAGCTGACCGCCTTCCTCGAGACGAACGGATCCCTCGACCCCTCGCAGTCCGGCTTCAGAGCCAACCACAGCACCGAGACCGCCCTCATCGCAGCCACCGACGACATCCGGACCCTGCTCGACAAGGGGGAAACAGTGGCCCTTATCCTCCTGGACCTCTCCGCTGCGTTCGACACGGTCTGCCACCGCACCCTAGTCCAGCGCCTCAGCAACATCGGTATCCAAGAGAAGGCACTGGAGTGGGTCATCTCGTTCCTCGCCGGAAGAACACAAAGAGTCCGCCTCCCCCCGTTTCGCTCCGAGGCCACCGAAGTCATCTGCGGCGTCCCACAAGGATCTTCACTCAGCCCCACCCTCTTCAACATCTACATGAAACCTCTCGCAGCCATCGCACGCCAGCACAACCTCAACATCATCTCTTACGCCGACGACACCCAGCTGATCCTCTCCCTCACCAGAGACCCCGACACCGCCAGAACCTGCCTACACGAAGGGATGAAAGACGTCGCCGAGTGGATGAAGGACAGCCGCCTGAAACTGAACTCGGACAAGATGGAAGTCCTCATCCTGGGATCTTCGCCCTCCGCCTGGGACGACTCCTGGTGGCCCCCAGCCCTGGGCACCGCACCCAAGCCAACCGACCACGCACGCAACCTGGGCTTCATCCTGGACCCCTCCCTCTCGATGACCAGACAAGTCAACGCCGTCTCCGCATCGTGCTTCAACACCCTGCGTATGCTTCGCAAGATCTTCCGCTGGATCCCGACCGAGACCAGGAAGACTGTCACCCAGGCACTCGTCACCAGCCGACTGGACTACGGAAACGCCCTCTACGCCGGAACCACAGCCAAACTACAGAAAAGACTCCAGCGCATCCAGAACGCCTCCGCCCGACTCATCCTGGATGTCCCCCGACGCAGCCACATCTCCAGCCACCTGAGGAACCTGCACTGGCTCCCCGTCGACAAGAGGATCACGTTCCGGCTCCTCACCCACGCACACAAGTCTCTCCACGACCTGGGCCCCAAGTACCTCAATGACCGCCTGACCTTCTACACGCCCACCCGCCAGCTACGCTCCACCAGCCTCGCCCTCGCAGCCGTACCACGCATCCGAAGAGCCACCGCCGGAGGAAGATCCTTCTCTTACCTGGCTGCCAAGACTTGGAACTCGCTCCCCATCCACCTTCGGCTGACCCAGGACCATCTCGCCTTCAGGAAACAAGTCAAGACCTGGCTGTTCGAGCAGTAGCATACCCCTCCCCCAAGCGCCTTGAGACCCTCCCGGGTGAGTAGTGCGCAATACAAATGGCATGATTGATTGATTGATTGATTGACTCTATCCAAGGTTGTATGGGTAGGTGGCCTTGTGAAGAGGGTTGAAAAGGAACTCTGTTTTTGAGGGATCAGTTTTTTGGTGAATAAATCAGCACTAACAGGCCTTTCAGTAATTATTCCAGATGTGCACTATAAATTCCCACTCACATAAGCCCTAAACCAGGTCAGAAAAATTCACTGAATGGTCCCTTCTTCGACAGGCTACCTGTGCACAGATACTGGACAGACCTAGACAGAAGTTCACCCAATACCTGTACACACGTGTACACATGTGCTCACGTGTAACAAGCCCAGAGCCTCTTACTATAGCTGTGCAGCAGTTTGACTAATCTTAAAAGGTCACTGGTGGTTAGTACTCTTAGCCCATTTCTATATAATTAAAAGACTCACTCACAGTAAGAGTCTAACACCCGTTAGTCAAAAAGCAAAAAATCCAGGGGCATGAAATGGGAGGACACATTTAGTGCACATGCCTTATGAGGTGATCAGAATAAGCTCAATGTCATACCTTTGCCCACAGCAGTATTGAGTGACTGTGGCTATGAAGGGCCAGGGCTGATATTTCTACATGTGGGACCCTACTGTCTGACCTGATAATTAAGATAGTGATGATAGCAAAGCTTTGAAAAACTTAGTTGCCAGACATGCCTTTTACAAGCCTGTATTCTCCTGCCAGAACCAGACACCTAACTGCACACAAACACACCACCCAGATTCATCCTTCACATGCCTATCCTTCACTTATGTAAATCTGCCTTCAGACTGCATCAGAACAATGTAAAAACGGGAAACACAATAAAATAAAATGAATATACCTAATAATGTATAAAGAAAACTAGTTAAACAAGCTTCTTAATCGACATTTAGTTTGAGTTTAGGTAGAAGAGCAGTAGAGTTTAGCATTTCATTTCTCCTTTTGAATCACCAGGTCATAAATGCATGTTTCATTCTGTCATTCGCTATTAATTCTCTCAGCTCATCAAAAGACATTTCTGTGAACTCTAATCATCTCATCTCCTGGTTCTTCAACAGATAATCTGACATGGACAAATATTAAATAAAGGAGCCTAGTATCCAAGATGCACCCAAAAACCCGACATTATAATGTAGATAGAATAGAGGATAAAACAAGTGATGTAGCTGATCAATTCAAGGGGCAATCCTTTCCAATATAAACTATAAATGGTTCATAGCAAAACAAAACAAAAATTATAAATGTTTTGGAATGTAAATTCCTTGTTCCATTTTGGACATTCTAAACCAATTATAATCATTATATGGTACACTACAAGTTATCTGACTGACTTTTTTGTACGGTTTCGTAAAAGAAAATGTGTTCTGTACAAATAATGAACTATTAAAATTCTTTTGACAATATGTTTCTGTATTTTTATCTGCAATCCGTGATTCAATTCCCAGATATCTCTAAACAAATACCCAGCTCTAACCTTCTAAAATACCTCTTACACATAGAGACTTAGGGCCGGATTCCGAGTTTTGCGGTCTGTGGACCACCAAATCCTGGGTGGCGCAGTGGTGGTGGTACCCCCTGGCAGTCTAACTGCTGTATTCTGAGTTTGGTGGTCTGACCGCCATTAGACTGCCGCAGCCAACGGGGATCTGTGATCATTCGGTGGTGGCGTGGCGGACTGGCCCAGCAATATTTATGTATTTATTTTGTGATTTGTATAGCGCGAGCATGACCCGTTAGGGTCATGTAGTGCTTTACAGCAGTGGCAAGTAATTACAAGAATTAGCATAAACAAATTAGATACAAATTGGAAAATGCAAACATGAGAAAACAGTGCAGGGAAAAACAGGCTATACACAGGGAATAGGAGAGGCGAACAGGAGAACAGTTGGGGAGAAAGCAGGAGGACCATGGCAAGAGCAGAGGGAGACTGAAGGCACCAGCCTTTGCCCTTAAAGTGACAGTGAGGTGCAAAAGAATGCAGACTGGTAGGCAACATCGCTGAAAAGGAGTCACATGGTTTGCATATTTGAGAGCAGAGTCGACAATCCCTGAAGAGTTCAAGTACAAGATTAACCCCTCTGCTGCGCTCAACGTTCCGCGCTGGAGCGGAACATTCTATTGCGCGGGCAGGGCCGGAACGTTCAGCGGACATGCACAGCACTACCGAGGTAGTGCACGCGACGTCCGCTGAACGTGGCCAGCACAGAAGGGGTTAGGCAAATCACTGGACTACTGAAACTGCAGAAGCGCTGAGAGAGATTAGGATAGGAATTTGGCCATTAGGATATGAATTTGGCCATTAGAAAAGTCTTTACTCCCTTTTTGAATCTAGGTATTCCTCTGATGTAAGGTGGCAGCAAGTTCCGGATTCTGGGGCAGCCCCAGAGAAAGCTCTGTTGTATGTGTTCTTCCTCCGGAAGAGGGGTGGTTTCAAAACAAAATCCCTGGCACACCGTGAGTGCCTACCTCCTTTGAGCAAGGTACGCAGGAGACTTGGAGTGTACAGCTTTATAAGTGATACAGGCCAGTATGAGTTGGATTCTGGCTTCATACGGTGTTGTGATTACAACTTTCTTGTGTTCCTTTTAAGTGTGGAGCACTGTGCCTAGTGCGTTCCACATTCCAGCTACTGTTATTAGGTTCTTAGTGAGTCAGTTGGTGCTTGGATGGCTGGGGATGAGCCATGCTTTCACCGCAGGCAATCGTGTATTTTAATACCTGCTACTCCTCTCCGGTGTTGTTTTTCTGCTTCCAAGATTTGGCAACGAGTTAGCCAGCAAACCTGTGTTGGCAAGTGGCTCTGAACCCGCTCACACAACTTCCTGCATTGCCAAAGTCTTTGTTTTATTCGAGGTTGGCATTTCCTTCACGTCGGAGACCTCCTGTGCATCCACAAGTCTGCAAGTCTTCGTAAGTTATTCTTATTTTACAAGAATCGGCGTGGGAGAGTGGTCCTGACTCAGAGCGAGTGTGTGGGCAGTTAGTTGTGCCTGAGACTTCGCATGCGCACTTCTGCCCTCCTCATCCTGCTCGACTCTGTACAGTCTCTACTACCTCTAGAAACAACGTTAAAACGATGTTGGCAGCCATCTTAAAGTGTGTTTTTTTTCTCATCACGACTTCTGTGCTTGCTTCAAGCAAAGCAAGCCCTACCTACTAATGCAAATGACGCAAACAACGTTGGCGGCCTGCTTAGATGTGTGTTTTTCACATACAAAATGTTATTGTTAATCTTTCAACGCTCTAGCTGTTCATTTGGTAGAAACCAACCGACTTTACATTATCGGTAGCTTTACCGCATCAGTGTTTATTGAACAGGGATCTACATTCATTGGACTACAGTTTAGTGAGCAACTATCAGCTTGAGTGGTAACTTTATTTCATTTAAAATTTACAATTCCCAAAAATGATTGGAATACAGATTTCCTAAAGAGATTAATATCGTCATGAATCGCTACAACTTTTACACTTGTCATCAAGAGGAGAATCAATCCATTGATGACTTTGTATCCAAACTCAGAGAACTATTTCTAAAATGTAAATTTGGTGCAATGGTGGATGAACTGGTTCATGATCAATTGATTGTTCATTGCAAGTGTAAAAGAACGCAAGAACGACTTTGGGCTGCTAAAAATCCTTCACTAAAAGATGCTATTGAGATTGCTAAAGTGGTTGAACAATCTCAACTATGTTTGCCTGGATTAGGTAAAAAAAGTGACAATCCGGATGGTGTATCTGTTCTAGCAAGGAGAGACCTTGATGTTGTGGCTGTACTCAAGTCTGGTAAACCTGTCAAAAGAAATAGACAACAATTTAAATCTTGTTACATGTGTGGTAGTACCTTTCACGATGCTGACTATCGCAAATGTGTAGCCATTGACAAAAATTGTAAGAAGTGTGGCCGCAGAGGTTATTTTGTTAATGTGTGTAGACAATCTTTCAAACAGAGGATTAACATTGTAGATGAGAATGTAAAGATGTTGAGGATTTTCCTCATAAAGATAAGATGTTAAGCCTCGACTATCCTTCCGATGACAAGGGCAGAAGAAATAGACCGAAAGCAGATTTTGTGATTAACGGAAAATCTGCACAACTTATGGTAGACTCTGGTTCCATGTATACCATTGTTCCTAAAACAGTGTTTGACATGCTCTGGTCAGGTACAATGTTACTTCCCAAAGACATTAACCCTGGGGGCTATCAAGGAGAAACTATAAACCTATTAGGTTATATGAACACTACCATATAATTTGGACAAGGGAAAGTGTATATAGCCACTGATGGTCTGCCCATTCTGGGATGGATGCACCAGTACAATCTGTGCATCATTGTTGATCCTAGAGATCCAACTCAAATAATTGTAGTGGAGAACCCTACTTTAGAGAGTATTTTAGATGAGGCAAAAGATGTTTTTAGAGAAACATAAGAACGCGTTGAGGGTTATGTCCGCAAAATAGTATTAAAGCCTAATTCTCTCCCTGTACAACACAAAGTACGCAGAATACCTTTAGTTGCAAAAGCAGCCATGAAGGATATCGTGTACTCAGGAGTAACAGAGACAGTGGAAAGTCCCATGTGGGTTTCTCCAGCCATTACCACTGAAATATCTGACAGAAAATGCACCAGTACAATCACTCAATCAAAATGTGGTTGTTGGTACATACCCATTACCCAACATTAATGAATTGATCTTAGTTTTGAGTGGTGGGAAATTCTTCTTGAAACTGGACTTAAAAAAATGCCTATCATAAGATTAATCTCCATGATCAACTCAAATCACTCACAGCTTTTATTACAATGGATGACATTTTTCAGTTCACCAGAATGTCTTTTTGACTTTGTTCAGCCGCAAGCGTTTTTCAACATAAGATGGGTGTTCTTTTCAAAGATGTTAATAACATTGTGTATTTTCATGATGGCATCCTCATGTTTGGAGACACCATTGATCAAAATAATTGCACTCTCAGGGAGGCGTTATTCAAGAACAAAAAATCTGGTTTAACACTTGGACATGATAAATGTAAGTTTTTGGTAGATAAGGTTGAATATCTGGGGTACACAATCTCTGCTGAAGGGTGTAATACCTAAACAAAATCTCTTGGATGCTATCAGATTGGCTCCTGCACCTTCTGACAAAGATAAATTAAGATCTCTTTTAGGTCTTATTGAGTACTACTTAAAATTTGTCAAAGATGTGTCTGCCAAACCTTCTCTTTCTCTCCCTATCAGACCTTTTGTGAAGGTTTAGGATGAATTGTCTGTTTGTGGTGACATGGTAATTATGAAAGGTGAATTATGTGTTCCTCCTTCTGGAATAAGAAACAAACTCATTAGATTGGCGCATGAGGGGCATCTGGGCCAAACAAGAACAAAGAAAAGGTTGAGAGTGAATTGGTGGTGGTCTGGGATGGACGCCTATGTGGATATTTGGGTGTAGAAGTGTGAAGTATGTAAAGAAAGTGAAAAGCGCTTCAGAATGGTAGTGCAAGCAGCCATGGGACAGATAGCCGAGCTGGGGCCACCTTGGCATACTATCTGCTTGGATTTCATTGGTCCTATGAATGAATTTAAGAGTGATTGTAGGTTTGCCATGGTAGTGATTGATGTTCACTCTAAATGGTTAATAGTTAGGTTAATGGAAAAAATCACAACCAAAGCCTCTGTGAATATTTTGAAAGAAATTTTGGGCGAGGAGGGTTTACTCTCTGTTTTAATAACTGACAACGGCACTCAACTTACTTCTGTTGAAATGCAAACTTTTCTGAGCTGATTTGGTATTAAGCACAACCGTACATCACTTTATAACCCACAAAGCAATGGTATGGTTGAGAGGGAAAACCGTTTGATCAAAGGTACTATACAGATGGCCATGTCTTGTGGGAGTGACGTTAACTTGTTAGTTTCAGAGATGCTGTGGGCCTACCGCTCTAACTTGCATTGTGTGACTGGTAAAACACCTTTTGAAATGATGCGTGGGAGATTGCCCAACACCAAACTTGTTCCCACTTTGATGAAAGATCTTGTGGTTAAAAAGCAATTCTCCCAGCCCGTCTCGTATTACTGTGAAAACTGGATGTAAAGTTTGCAAACGCATTTGCCCTGGTGATTAGGTGAAGTTGTGTAGTGGAAGATCTACTGCTGGTTTATCCAAGTTTTTAGGACCTTACAAAGTTGTGCATACTTTACCTTGTGCTGTAGTTCTTGACAATGGTGATAAATGGAATTTCAGGCGCGTAGCTCTTTATCAAAAGATTGACATTGATGATGTAGTTGTCAAGTGCAAAGATCAATATGCCAGCAATGTGTTTGTCAATGTCTGACAACAATTTAACTAGTCCCGTACAGGCATGTCCTGGTTAGGGTGACCAACTGGCATGGGTGCAAATTCAGGACAGTAAGGGTAAAAATTCAGGACAAAGGGTCAAAATTCAGGACGAAAATTCAGGACACAAGGTCAAAATTCAGGACATAACTTCGGGACAAAAGGTAAGTTTTACAGACACATCAGAGGAAGTTGCACAATAGTATAAAAGTGAGTAAATAGACAACCATTTAAGTACAAGTCAAAATAAGTTCAGATTAGGTTGAGACAATCGTGCACTTTATGGTTTTTCGGTATGCGTGCAGCTTTGAGCAACTGTGCTGTTTTTTTGTTGTAGTTCATATGATAGTAATCTATTAATATGGTTACTGCACTGGGTTGGCCAGTCCGATATTTTGTTTACAACTCATGGTCCCGAGCAGGCATGTTTGGTGAGAGAAGTGGCCAGGAAGATCTGCCCGGATAGTCTTTGTTACTAGCATCTCATATCCGAGTGCCATTGTGAGATGTAATGCGGCACGCATAGGCCAACTAAAGGGAGGATTGCTGTGAGGAACCCGCTATAGGGAACGCATTATGGGTGTTTCAGCAAGTGGAAATTAAAATACGGAATTTGACTTTGCTTATGGAGGCTTCCAGAGAGTTGCACTAGCTGACGAAGTCACAAAGGTGCTTTTCCCTGCAGCTTTCTTAAAGAAGGCACTGTCGATACACTATTACATCGTTTATTTTTGATGCTTTGCCTTTTGGTACAAACACAATATACATCTCAAGCACAGCTCATGGCACTATGAGGCTTTCCCTAAAACCTAAAAGAAAACATTCAAACATTTACAATTATTCGTGTAGCATTCAAGTAGCAGTTGGGTGTCACTCAAAATGTCATATGTATGATGTATGGATCCCACACATAAGCACA
Organism: Lissotriton helveticus; assembly: GCF_964261635.1. Lineage (NCBI taxonomy): Eukaryota > Metazoa > Chordata > Amphibia > Caudata > Salamandridae > Lissotriton > Lissotriton helveticus. The sequence goes on from NC_136065.1 coordinate 1,409,260,349, forward strand.
CAGCAAATACTGAAAAGTAACATATAAGCAAGGGAGTAGCCATAAAATTAAAATACCTCCCACTTTGAACTAAAGCTCCTATGGCACCAAGAAAGCAAATAAGTCATCACAGCCCTCCCCATAAGAGCTCTCTTGTCTAAGGATCTAGCCATCCATCCTTCCATCAAACTTCTGATATCCACCATTTCAAATTTACATTCTGTCATCTATTCATTCTTTCATCCACAATTCAGTCTTTCACCATTCATTCTGTCCTTCCATCTGTGTGCCCATCCATATCCAAACATTTTCAAACATTTGCAAACTTATCCATCATCTATCCTTCCATCCATCATTTCACTCATCCATCCCTCCATCCATCATTTCACTCATCCATCCCTCCATCCACCCTTTCACTCATCCATCCATCATCCACCCACCCTTTCACCCAATCCATCCTTTCATTCATCCATCCTCTTTTCCACCCATCCATCCACTCATCCATCCAGCCATTTACCCTTTCTTCCAAGCCAACCTTTCACTCATCCATCCACTCTTCCATCCATCCATCCACTCACTCATCCATCCACCCATTTACCCTTTCACCCATCCAGCCATCCTTTCACTTACTTATCCATCACCCAGTCACTCATCCATATACCCATTCAACTTTTCACTCATCCATCCATCCTTTCTCCCAGTTCTCCTGCCTCCCTTTCACTCATGTATGCATTCTTTCACACATACATCTTTACATTCTTCCTTTCACTCATCCAGACACCCATTCCCCCATCCATTCTGCCAATCATTCATCCAGGCTTTAACTCATCCATCCGTCTATCCTCCCTTTCTCGCTCCATTCCCCTTTCACTTAGCCAGTCATCCTTCCATCCTCCCTTCACCTATCCACCCACTCATAAATCAATCCATTGACCCCATCACTCATCCATCCTTTCTCTCATCCATCCACCCTTTCACTCATCTATCCATCCTTTTTTCTATTCTCCCTTTTACTCGCTCATGCATCCACTTGTCCACCCATCCATCCATTCACTCATCCATCCAACCATTTACCCTTTCTCCCACCCATCCATCCTTCCACTTACTAATCCATCAACCCAGTCACTCAGCCGTCTACCCATTCAACTTTTCACTCATCCATCCATCCTTTCTTCCAGCTCTCCAACCTCCCTTTCACTCATGTATGCTCCACATTCCAATGTTCTACTGTTATTTATTTCTTCTGCAAGCATAAGCAATGTGGAAAAAATAGCAAACATATTAAAAAGTCAAATAAAGGTGTGGCCTTGCAGCCCAGATGCAAAGCCCAGGCCCTGAAGGGCACCCCTTTTTGGGCTGTTGTTCACATATGATTTGTCACTTGCTGTGAAGAGACAGAGCCACTATGGGTTCACTCACTATGTTCAAATTCATGTTTATGATAAACTTTTGAGAAAGCATGAGTTGGGCCAAACCTAAAACTAACGCATCATTTAACGCGCAAGAGACAGCCAAGTCCAACAAAGTTGTTTACCAACCACAGCGTCCCGCAGAAGCACCAACTTCTCCCCAAAGCTTCCAATTGCCTTTAAGACAATACACTTCAAGAAAGTTAGGGAGCATCCTTCATCAGCGTTTATTAACTACGAGCCATTGATAGATTAATTATAAAGCATCTGTGTATTGAAACTGGTGAGCACGGGGTCAACTGTTTACAGACCGAAAGTGCGGAACAGTTTGGAGGGGCAGGGAAGTATGAATTAACATCTCTTAAAAAAAAAACATGAGGTCACAGATCACATCAGGCTTAAGAGTTGGATATAAAGTTATTAAAGCTAAAAACATGAGCGCATAATCTTCAAAGGAAAGAACTGCCGTTTTGGGATCTTGAAATCGTGTTGGAGGCAAATCTGGACGTGGGTGACCTGGTGGGTGAATCTGCAGCAGGCACCAATTGTGCGGGAGCAAGGTTTGTCAAATTATTTGATCAGCGCTGCTCCTGCCGCCCTGGCAAGCCTTCACAGCATGTGCATAATGAGCGTAATCACAACACTCACAGGAAGAAGACCAGGGCAGACCAATGGGGGCAAAAGCACATCTAAAGAGAGCAGGGTGCAACAGCTTAAACTGGCCCATTGTCATTCTGTATGGGGCAATCAGCCGCAGACAGAATGGCAATGGGCGGGGTGGGGCTGCTCTTATCCTCGAGGAAGAGTTCGAGGCACCCCATCAGGGGCCTGAGGCTTCTCACAGGGAGCAGTGCTGCTCCCTGCAATGGCCAGAATTACGGACAAAAGGCGTCCGTAAAAAGGACTCTCACGGACAACGGACGTGAGGTCCAAATTACGAACGGTCCGTGAAATTTACGGACGGTTGGTCACCCTAGTCCTGGTGCTTGTGATATTATTTGTGGCAGTGGTGATGCCACCACTGATTTTGAACACTGTGTTCCTGTTGGAAGGGAAGTGAGAACTAGAGGAGAATGAGATCCTCTAGGATATCTCAATGATTATATTTGGGATTAGTGTTTACATATGCATGTTTAACAATGTTTGATTTTTCTTATGCCACTTTCTTGTCTTTCACTTTCTTGTTCGTTTCTTTCTCTCTCTTCTCTGTTCTTCTCTATCTCTTTTCTTCTTTTTTCTTCTTTCATTAATTATTTCAAGGAAAGAGGATGTGCTGTGATTACAACTATCTTGTGTTCCCTTTAAGTGTGGAGCACTCTGCCTAGTGTATTCCACATTCCACCTACTGCTAATATGCTTGATTGGCTGGGGATGAGCCATGCTTTGACCGCAGGCAACCGTGTATTTTAATAAATACTTGTTCTTACCTGCTACGCCTCTCCGGTATCGTTTTTCCTGCTTCCAAGATACGGCAGCCAATTGAGCACCTTTAGGTGCGGTGAAATGTGATTGAATTCTTTTGAGCAAGTTAGGAGTCTTGCAGCTGCGTTAAGACAGGCTTTGAGGGGAGCTGTTGAGATCTTGGGTAGGTCAGATAAGGTTGAGCATCCATATTCGATCCTAGAGAGAACTAAAGCCTGAACTGCCTTTTTTAGGTCTGAAGTATCTAGGAAAGATTTGAGAAATCTCAGGTAAAACCTGGCATTTTTGGCCAGTGTGTTTATGTGGGGTCACGTGTTTAGGTTTTTGTCAACAAACGCAAAGGTGCACCACAGAGTTCTTCAAATAACAATTCCGTTAATGAATTATGCAAAGATGATGTCTTTCTTGTATTTTCAAAATTCTTTATTTTTCCAACGTTAGCACCATACAGCCGACGCGTTTCGTCCCTATGGGACTTCTTCAGGGCTCTTAATACAAATATATTTACCATCAAAATCTGATAAAAACAAAAACAGTTTACACTTAATAATTTACATGACATACTCATACTACATGATTCACCATAACAAATATACTACATAGACATCGTTAAAAATGTAGGCTTACTTCTTAGAACCAACTTTGATGAGCATAGATAATAGTAGGCCTAAATTCACATTTAATAAAATCTTTGTTGGACAGACAGCTGAAGTCTAACTACAAGTGAGCGAGTTTCCTGAGTCACCTAATATGCATTCATTTGATGTCTCCGATATTCCATTTTGTAACATTTTCAAATATTGTTATAAAACATTTCAGCTGGATGAGTTGAGAAAAGAAAATTAAGGATGGAAAAATGAACCGAAATCAAATTGGAAATTATGTAACAGAAACCTAAGTTTGGATCCTAAGTATATCTCAGGAGTATTGAATGTATTTTAATAGTAAAAGCTGGGGGAATTAGAGAAAAACTGAAAGGTTGAACCTAAGGAAAAAGTGCACAACATACTGGGGAAAAATAAACAAGTTAGAGAAGAGTTGTTTGTATTTAAAGAACTAGATACCTTGTGATTTGAAGGCAGTACTTCCAATTGGAGTCTTCAGAGTTGGAAATCTGTGTGGCGCCTTTCCCATTGAAATGTATTCGTAAAATATTATGGAAGGCCTGTGCTGAGTCTTCTTTTCTGGATCAACAGGGTTCCGGGTTGAACAGAAAAGAGAGAGGAGAAATATAAAAAAAAGGTGCTATCCAGTAGCGGAGATACTTAATGAGAAGCTAGCTTTATGGCCCTAGATTCTTTCTAAGGGCCTTAAGGTCTTTTCGCGAGCGATGCTTACGCACCCAAATGAAACGCCATGGTTGATTCATATAGACTTACTTTCTATGTTAGGAACTGGAGTCAGATGATATGGGTAATGCGGGCTTCATGTGTTGTCTTTTCAACTCCACCATATAATAAAGAAGATTTTTCAATCCATCAGAACAATCTGTGAAGTAGAAGTACAATGGGAAGATATATGGGGAAAGGACTAACGAGTATGGACGGGCTGGCATAAGCAGTGTGCTTGCACTTTTGCAACAGGTTAAAATAAGTTTGGCGCGCCCAAGGGGTAATAGCAATGGGGCATAAAACATTATGTCCCTAAGTGAGGACGAATGGTCCAGGATTATATAAGTAATAAGGAACAAAACTCATGAAGGGGTCAAAGTTCTAAACAACTGAAAGAACTATTACCTGTATCGGTATCAAATGTTATCAGGCTATTCAAATGTATAAATCACTAGGACTTATATGTGGGCACTGGAATACCAGCAAGTCTGAAGAAGAAAAAGGGGAAAAACAAGTCAAAAGAGGGAAGAGGTGATTTAGAAGAAATGAGAGGCATCCAAACCAAAAAAACTGATAAATTACAATAAACAGATGAAGGTCTGGTCAAGCGCCATATTCCAAATTCTGACTTCATCATGAAAATTTGGGCTATATTTATTGCTAAGTGTCTTTAATCTCTATAAGGTTCCTTCACTTTCCCAAGTCCCTTGACACATGGGAATCGCACCACCCAAACATTGGGAGAAAAGAAATTCTAATCACAGTTATAGTCAAGGACCCATAGACAAAATAGGGGCAGGGTGGTACTATCTTAGCGCATTACGTTCCAAAGTACGGGTAATGTCTAACCGCAAGTGATCCCATTGCTTACCGATCGTAATAAATCGACCTGTCCACATCCACAACGCCTTCACCTTCTCCGAAATATGAGATCCCAGCTGCCCAGACATAATGGGAGGTCAGTTCTGTTTATATAGTCAAGCAAATGAGGTGTAAGTGCCGACACCTGTAATTGACACGCGGAATCCAAGAGAAGGAAGCCTCGCTATAACATTGTAGTTACTTGCAAATACGTCGGCCATTTTAGAGTGTGTCCCTTAACTCTTGATTTGATGGCGATTGCGTCGTATTTAATAAGAACGGGCGTATTGTGGGTCCTCATAAATGAAAACTAGGTGAAAAGAATTTAATAACCCCAATGTACGGTTAAACAATAATATATGCCAAAATTAGAAGGCAACTGTGAAGTTGCTTGTTTGCGCCTACTATCATAAGCTAAGCGATTCTCAATTAATCACGAACTGGCCGCATATAACGAAAGCCTCTCCGATGTATAAATCGATTCCGAAATGTGGAAGGCTAACTTATACTTAGAAGCCCAATCAAAGGCAGAACCTAAGATCCCCATCATATTACACTATTGTAAGTAAATGGCGAAGGAAGGAACCGGACGAGAATGACGTAACCTGCCTGCCTCTAATCTGCCTTTGTCTGAATAAGACATATGTATAAATAACACTATTTTTCTGTAACATTGATATCATGATGTGATGTCATACCAGAGTAAAAAAAAATAAAAAAAAAATTAACACATTGTTTTCATGTTTAACATGGATCTTTATTTTCTTCCCCTTCCTATACTTTACTTACTTTCATTTAAACACTTATTCGGTTTTATGTTCGTTTTCTTTTTCTTTGGCTCACTCATGATATCTATTCAATTTGACCATTAGTAATACTCTTATTCTTTAGAATACTGTACAACATCGGGTGAAAATTTTCTTTGTGCACATTATATATTATCTATATCTAAATTGGTGTGTACAGGGCTTAAGCTACTCTCTATAACTACATACGAGCAGGGCAAAGGCAGATTAGAGGCAGGCAGGTTACGTCATTCTCGTCCTGTTCCTTCATTCGCCATTTACTTACAATAGTGTAATATGATGGGGATCTTAAGTTCTGCCTTTGATTGGGCTTCTAAGTATAAGTTAGCCTTCCACATTTCGGAATCGATTTATACATCTGAGAGGCTTTCGTTATATGCGGCCAGTTCGTGATTAATTGAGAATCACTTAGCTTATGATAGTAGGCGCAAACAAGCACCTTCACAGTTGCCTTCTAATTTTGGCATATATTATTGTTTAACCGTACATTGGGGTTATTAAATTCTTTTCACCTAGTTTTCTTTCATGAGGACCCACAATACGCCCGTTCTTATTAAATACGACGCAATCGCCATCAAATCAAGAGTTACGGGACACACTCTAAAATGGCCGACGTATTTGCAAGTAACTACAATGTTATAGCGAGGCTTCCTTCTCTTGGATTCCGCGCGTCAATTACAGGTGTCGACACTTACACCTCATTTGCGTGACTATATAAACAGAACTGACCTCCCATTATGTCTGGGCTGCTGGGATCTCGTATTTCAGAGAAGGTGAAGGCGTTGTGGATGTGGACAGGTCGATTTATTACGATCTGTAAGCAATCGGATCACTTGCGGTTAGACATTACCCGTACTTTGGAACGTAATGCGCTAAGATAGTACCACGCTGCCCCTATTTTGTCTATGGGTCCTTGACTCTATAACTGTGATTAGAATTTCTTTTCTCCCAATGTTTGGGTGGTGCGATTCCCATGTGTCAAGGGACTTGGGAAAGTGAAGGAACCTTATAGAGATTAAAGACACTTAGCAATAAATATTGCCCAAATTTTCATGATGAAGTCAGAATTGGGAATATGGCGCTTGACCATACCTTCATCTGTTTATTGTAATGTTTTAGTTTTTTTGGTTTGGATGCCTTTCATTTCTTCTAAATCACCTCTTCCCTCTTTTGACTTGTTTTTACCCATTTTCTTCTTTAGACTTGCTTGTATTCCAGTGCCCACATATAAGCCCTAGTGATTTATACATTTGAATAGCCTGATAACATTTGATACCGATACAGGTAATAGTTCTTTCAGTTGTTTAGAACTTTGACCTCTTCATGAGTTTTGTTCCTTATTACTTATATAATCCTGGACCATTCGTCCTCACTTAGGGACATAATGTTTTATGCCCCATTGCTATTACCCCTTGGGCTCGCCAACCATATTTTAACCTGTTGCAAAAGTGCAAGCACACTGCTTATGCCAGCCCGTCCATACTCGTTAGTCCTTTCACCATATATCTTCCCATTGTACTTCTACTTCACAGATTGTTCTGCTGGATTGAAAAATCTTCTTTATTATATGGTGGAGTTGAAAAGACAACACATGAAGCCCGCATTACCCATATCATCTGACCCCAATTCCTAACATAGAAAGTAAGTCTATATGAATCAACCATGGCGTTTAATTTGGGTGTGTAAGCATCGCTCGCGAAAAGACCTTAAGGCCCTTAGATAGAATCTAGTGCCATAAAGCTAGCTTCTCATTAAGTATCTCCGCTACTGGATAGCACCTTTTTTTATATTTCTCCTCTCTTTTCTGTTCAACCCGGAACCCTGTTGATCCAGAAAAGAAGACTCAGCACAGGCCTTCCATAATATTTTACGAAGACATTTCAATGGGAAAGGCGCCACACAGATTTTCAACTCTGAAGACTCCAATTTGAAGTACTGCCTTCAAATCACAAGGTATCTAGTTCTTTAAATACAAACAACTCTTCTCTAACTTGTTTATTTTTCCCCAGTATGTTGTGCACTTTTTCCTTAGGTTCAACCTTTCGGTTTTTCTCTAATTCCCCCAGCTTTTACTATTAAAATACATTCAATACTCCTGAAATATACTCAGGATCCAAACTTAGGTTTCTCTTACATAATTTCCAATTTGATTTCGGTTCATTGTTCCATCCTTAATTTTCTTTTCTCAACTCATCCAGCTGAAATGTTTTATAACAATATTTGAAAATGTTACAAAATGGAATATCGGAGACATCAAATGAATGCATATTAGGTGACTCAGGAAACTCGCTCACTTGTAGTTAGACTTCAGCTGTCTGTTCAACAAAGATTTTATTAAATGTGAATTTAGGCCTACTATTGTCTTTGCTCATCTAAGTTGGTTCTAAGAAGTAAGCCTAAATTTTTAACAATGTCTATGTAGTATATTTGTTATGGTGAATCATGTAGTATGAGTATGTCATGTAAATTATTAAGTGTAAACTTTTTGTTTTTATCAGATTTTGATTGTAAATATGTTTGTATTAACAGCCCTGAAGAAGTCCCATAGGGACGAAACGCGTCGGCTGTATGGTGCTAACGTTGGAAAAATAAAGAATTTTGAAAATACAAGAAAGACATCATCTTTGCATAATTCATTAACAGAATTGTTATTAGAAGAACTCTGTGGTGCACCTTTGCGTTTGTTGACTTGTATTCAGTTCCTTAGGGAAAAGGCACAGTAACGGTGGGTGCCATACAGTGTGCACACAAACCTCGATTGTAACTTGAGGGTAAGATACATTGGATTAGGGGGGATAGGATAGCAGGTGCTGATAGTAAAAAAAAAAAAAAAAAGGGTCCATCGTTGTGGTCTGTTTAGGTTTTTGTTCAGTGTGATTACTAGTGATATGAGTCCACTGTGTTCGGGGTGCAGTTCAACGCGGTGATCAAGTTGGTCCATTTTGCGTATGAGGACAGTAAGCATAATCGCCTCGCGCTAGCTCCGCTCTCGTGAAATTAATGCCACAGTACAGTTATTTTAAAAATTAGCACATAATTGAATTGTTTTTATCTGTTTGGCTCTCACTTGCTCTGGCGCTTTCCCCGGTCCACCGCAGCAATCTCGTGCTGTTTGTGTGGAGGGAGGCACTTTAGTTTTACTTCCTGGTTGACCACGTTAAAGCGGCCATTGTGGCAGGGTGGCGCTCTAGTGCTCCATCAGCTGCACGGTGTTAAAAGCCAGTTCGGGGCAGACCCACTCAAGGATAGTAAGCATAATTGCCTCACGCTAGCTCCGCTCTTGTGAAATTAATACCACTGTACTGTTATTTTAAAAATTAGCACATAATCGAATTGTTTTTATCTGTTTGGCTCTCACGTGCTGTTTGTGTGGAGGGAGGCACTTTAGTTTTACTTCCTGGTTGAGCACGTTAGAGCGGCCATTGTGGCAGGGTGGCGCTCTAGTGCTCCATCTATAACGTCTCCTATAAACCACACCATGTGGCTAACGGGCAGCCGACGCATGCAGCGGGTGCGCCAAAGGCAAGCCCGTCTGCGCCCTGCCGGGCCCAGGGGCCATGGATTATGGCCAAAACTTAACCTACTCTGCTAGGGAACTAAAAATACTAATACCTCCTTCACACCTCTGTCCTTCTTTGGACTTCAATACCCATCACCGTATTTCCATCAACGGCATCGCTAGGCCTCTATCAGAGCACCTATCTGCGGAATGAAGGTCTGAATCCCCCCCCTTATCACTAACTCTACCATAATCTCTCAACTGGATCTCCATTGTGTATATCTCATTGCACGCTCTTTGGTAAAACACCAACTTGACATCTACTTGCTACTTGCCACAAAAAAACCTGATATTCTAATAATCATGGAAACTTGGTTACCCCCGGACTCATTACCTGATATTCTAGCAGCACTTCTCTCAGATTACTACATCTTATCAACCAATCGCCCTCCGGGCAAATCGGGAGGTGGGGTGGCAGATATCATCCACAAAAAGCACAAGTTTGTTGCACTATCCTCTCTTGTCCTGCCGGAGGTCGAGAACTTAGTCATTAAACTCGACACTGGCTCGCTGGCACTTGCTATGGCCACATTTCCTACATCCTTGGGTGAGCAGATGGCCTTCTTAGTGGTAAACTTTGCTAAAGTTCTCCTAATTGGGGACCTGAACTGTTGGTTCAACAATTCCGCAGGCGGCCCTCAGGCGACCGATCTTTCGGAGCTCCTCCTGAACCTGAACTGGTCCCACATATACACTCCCCTACTCACAAAAAAGGACACATTCTGGACCAAGTATGGTCACACAATCATCCACTATCGTCCCCTTCCATCACGCCTTGTATCCGGTCTGACCACTACTTAATCCAGTTTAGAGCCACTATCAATGGCTATACTAAGCCGCTGCCCTGGACCGGAGAGGTAACCAGAAACTGGAAATCCTTAAACACATCGGCCTTTGTCGACACTCTGAAAACCACTCTACCCACTTTTTGCCCTGATGTCGACATTATGGAAGGAAAAATCACGGAGTGGTTAACAGCAGCCAGTGACACTCATGCCCTCCCTGTTAAATTCTCCCGCACACGCGGTATGGATGCCCACAAATGGTTCACTTCTGACTTAAAAGAATTAAAACTTGAATTACGTCAGAAAGAAAGAAAATGGAGAGCAAAATACACCACACAAGATAAAGAGGAATTCTCTACAGCCTGCAAGGAATATAAGAAAATTATCCTAAATGGCAAAGCGGCTTATTTCTCCACGAAAATACTAAACTCTCAAAATAAATCTAAGGATATTTTCAAAATAGTGAATGATCTATGTAACAGCGAGAGAACGGCACCCACCCAGACCCCCACCCAGGAGCTCTGTAACTCGCTGAATAAGTTCTTCATAGATTAAAATTTCTGCTATCAAAAACAGTATCCCTAACCTCCTCAGTCAGGAACCATTGGATGACATATGTAATAACTATCTTACTCTTACTCTTGATGCCCTTCCTCTCATTGACCCGAAAACACTCTCGGAGCTTATGACCCGGGTCAAGTCCAGGTCGCCCAACGACAGTCAGAGCCGGACTGAACCAAAACTGGCACTAGCAAAGTGCTTGTCGCATCCCCCTGGGGGATGGGACGAGCTCTTTGGCGGGGCCGGTTTTCGGCCGATTTTGTTACAGGGCCGATTTTGCAGTTATGCTGCAAAAAAGGCCCTGTAACAAAAACGGCCCCCAGGGCCCAAAACCGGCCCCCACCCTTGCGGCGCACCGGGGATTGCCCAGTGCCCGCAACGGCCAGTCCGAGCCTGACGACATTTGCCCACCACATATTATGAAAGAGGTATTTTCGGCCCTACCTCAGAGCATTCTCCCCTTCCTTAATGAATCTCTTGCACAGGGCAAGGTCCCTGGCACCTTTAAAAATGCAATGGTCATCCCACTCATTAAAAAAAAAAACTGAGGCAGACCCCTCGGACCCGTCTAACTAACGGCCTATCTCCCTTCTCCCGTTTGTGGCCAAAAAACTAGAGGCCCACGTGTTTAGATGTCTTTCAAACTTTATCGAACATTCTGACTATCTAGACCCTAACGAAGCTGGCTTCCGCCCGTCACACTCTACGGAAGCTGTAATCCTCGCAGTCCAGGAGTCTCTTAGAGTCAAAGCGGACAAGGGCAACCATCAGGCCCTGGTGCTTTTGGATCTGTCGGCCGTTCTGTTGAACGGTGTCGAACAGGCCGGCCTCAGACACCCACTTTTAGATGGATAGCCTCCTTCATCACCGAGCGGACGCAATCAGTAAGACTTGGAACCTTTACTGCCCCGAGACTCTCTTCCCTTTGTGGGGTCCCTCAGGGATCATCACTGTCGCCACTCTTGTTTAATTTGTACCTCAGACCCCTGATACACTCTAAAAAATCGCAATATCACTATAATCAACTACGCTGATGACCTACAGCTGATAATACCTCTGAATTCCCCTGACTCAGTGACAGAGTTCCGGGCAACTATGTCCCATATATGGAGGTGGATGGACTTGAACCATCTAAAATTCAACCCAGGCAAGAAGGAACTAGTACTGCCTGGGAAGAGTGAGATCAGCTGGGGCCCACATTTCTGGCCGACCGATATGGGCTCCCCCCACTGCTTCCCCTTCGGTAAAAAGCTTAGGGGTCATCCTCTGCGCCGACCTGTCACTTAAAGGGCAGGTGGGGGCTGTCGTCTCCTCTAGCTTTTTCCAACTACGGAAAATTAGAAAAATTGCATACCTGCTGACCCACTCTGCACTAATACAGGTAGTGATAGCCCTCCTACTGTTGCGTCTGGATTTCTCAAACGCCCTATATCTGGGCCTGCCACTGGGCTTGCTAAAACGACTCCAGATGGTCCAAAATCAGGCGCCCAGACTCATCTGGAAACAACCCAAATGGCGGTCAGCCAGATCATGTATGTCAAAACTACACTGGTTACCGATGGCCCATAGGGTTGCCTTTAAGACGGGCTGCATTGCTTTGAAGGCATTGCACGGAAATGGCCTCAATTTGTAAGAAATATGATCAACAACTACAAACCCCAGCGCAACCTACGCTCTGCCCATCTTCATCTGGTCACTATCCCATCGTTTAAAAGAAAAAGGCAAGGTGGAAGCTGCTTCTCCTACCTAGCCGCTACCTTCTGGAATTCTATCCCCTTGACACTTGGGTACTGTGACAATCTTCTGGTCTTCAGGAAGTCTCTGAAGACGTGGTTATTTGAGCAAGCTTACGTTTAGGGACCGGTTATGTCTTTCTGCACCAGCGCCATAAAACCTACGGGTGTACACGTGCTCTACAAATTGTTATTAACATAACATAACCTAACATAACATTAAGTTTGAGCTGGTTGCTAGCAAGCCATTGAAAAGTCTGTTTCAGAGCATCATTCATTATTTTGACCTCCTCTAGAGATGAAATTTTGTTGTAGATCTGAGTGTCATCTGCGTACATGTGAAAAGATATGTTGACGCTACGAAGAATTTCACCTAATGGTTCGAGATAGGGGTTAAAGAGAGTTGGGGAGAGAGATGACCCTTGGGGGACACCAATCGTAATTGGGGAAGGGGAGGATAGATTGCAATTAACTAAGAATCTCTGGGAGCGGTTCTGTAAGAAGGATTTGAACCACTCGAGAACGGTTCCCCCTAGCCCCATCCTGAATTCCGGACATTCTAGTAGCTTTTCATGGTTGACTGTGTCAAACGCCGATGATAGATCCAACAGAAACAAGAGACATGTTTTGTCTTGGTCCAGTGCTTGGAGGGCATCATCTACTATGGCTATGCCACTGCAGCACCGCCAAGCATATTCTGAATTTCCTCACCACTACAGATTAAATGAAAAGTATGGCAGTGAGGAAACTAGGTGTGCCCAACAGGGCCCCCTGATGCCTCAGGGCAATGGGGATACATGCACGGGGGCACATTGTGTGCCCCCTGTCTGAATGCATGCCCAGTTCATGCACAACTTACTTTGGTGCTCCTTCTGGGCTGCAGGTCAAAGGCTCACATATGAGCCTTAGATCTGCACTGTCACAGGACTGCAGTGCTGCCCACCCACCCACCAGACCATGAAATGACTTATAACATGGCAGGCGGCAGTTGACTTTAGTGGTGTGGGAGCGGGGCGATGGCATGGAGGATACAATTGCTAAAGCTTGCCAACCACATATTAAAATTAGAGAACCCCAACAACATTTTACATGGCTGTTGTAGTTAGTATTTTTAAAAAAGATAAAAACCAGGAAAACATCAATTCTTATAGACCCATAAGCCTTCTTAATGCAGACTGTAAATTCTTTACAAAACTGCTCGCCAATAAGATCGTCGGATGAATTACTCTCCATGACCAAAGTGGTTTTGTAGCAGGCAGACAGCTCTCCTCAAATACAAAGTTTTTAATTGAAGCTCTGGACTACTTTACCCAGAGTAAAATAGAGGCACATGTGCTATTTATAAACCCCGAGAAAGCTTTTGATTTGGTGTCCTGGGAATGTCTTTTTTTCAATTCTTGCTAGGTTTGAGTTTTCGGAAAAGGTTATACATATAGTGAACTATCTATCATGGACGCTTCGGCACAATTATTTATGAACTCCTGAAATGCAGGCAGCTATAAAGTAAATAGAGGTACACGGCAGGGGGACCTCTATCGCCAATTCTTTTTGCCCTATTTATAGAACATCTGCCAAAAAAAGAGCTAATCAGGGAAGCAAAGCCAAGACCTAGCAGTGCAAGGGAAGTCACTATATGTAGAGGAGCTTCCCCGCACAGCACATATGGTTTGACTACGGTATTTGTTAAATCGCTCTTCCGCTCCTGTGATCTGTATCCTCTCTCTTCATCTCCAGGCTATACACTACTCATGATAAGAAGAAGAAAGAAATAATATAGGAAACTAGAACAAAAACCAATCAACCTATTAGTTTGAAAGCATTGTTGCAATTTCAAAAATGGATGTTTTGATTTCTAATAAACAAGCCTTCAAATCCTCTTCCATATCAAAGTCATTGATTGTTTGAAAAGGTGTTGTCCTTTGAAAGGATCTTTGACACAGACAGGGACAGAATTTGTGTTCAGTGTGCCTAAGGTAGGCAGTGGGTGAGTTTCAACCTTTACAAATCTGCTGAGGTGAGAGGACGCAAAAAACAGTGTAGCAAAAATGCTTTAATTGAAGCAGCTTTGGAGAAGTAAACAAAACACTAACATTTACAGCTAAGGATACCTGCTGCAAATATTTATCTCAACAACACAATTATTGTTTTCTGCTGATGTCCAGCATGACTCCCTTCTTTATTATGGTGCTAATTAAAAATGTTCACATATGACAATGAGTGTGAGGAAAATTCCTTTGTACCTTAATTTTGTTTTGGTTAAAAGTCAAGAAACACTCCAACTTAAAACATTTTTCTGTGCTCAGATCTCTCTAGTGATCAATATTTTACCATTACTTGTATTTAAAAGATGAACAGTCTTCTTTTCTATACTTCCCCACAATTCTCTCATTTTATTTAATTACAGTGAAAATGTCTCACCTCGGACTTGACATTTTTTTATTTTAGAAGACAATATTTACAATTCTGTTAGAGTGAGAGCATTACTAATTAGACCCCTAATACAGAAATTATTTTAAGTGTGGTATTCCACCTCACCTCACAGCAATCCCCTACACAATGGTATTTAGCTAACACATATTATTCTGCTCAGTTCACCCATATTGACCCCAAGGTGCTGCTAATGAGAGTCTATGGAAATAATGAGAACTGAACCTCTTCTGCCCTTAAGGTATTTTCTTTAATGGACTCTAAAGGAATGGTAGTTACCTGAATGGTACTGCACTTTGGGAGCAGTTGCTTACGCTTTATACATTTTAATTTTAATTTAATTTCTGTTCACTAACTCCACATCACATTGTGGTGTGGATGGTAAGAAGGTCAAGGGAGAGAGAGCGAGATAACTAGTGGCATTCCTTTATTTCAGCCCACCTGGACCCACAAATGTGTGTCTGCATGCCACATAGCTGCTCCTCCAACACCGCAGATCTAGTATACAGTGGTTAACCATTTGGGCGCTAAGGGCATTTTGGAGGCATCCTTGGCACCATTGCTCAGGTGCCAAGGACATCTCCAGTACGTCCTAGCCCCAGCCAATGGGGGACTGCTGGTGCACCCCCTGTAGGGCCCCCTGCCATATGCCTCTTTTGGGGGTGGCAGCGGAAGAACTTCTGCTGCCTCCCCAAATCCTCCCCTAGCAATCTGATGACATCAGCCCGCACACAGCCATTTGCTTTCAGTATATCCAGGGAAGATGGCTTGTTGCAGGTAAGTCCTTGCTACCGGGAGTGATCAGTAAGGCAAAGAGACACTGGGGTGAAAGAAAATAATTTTCCCTGTTCCCTGTGTCTCTCTAAAGTGCATTACTGCACCAGGAATGTACCACTGGAGCCCAAGGATGTATTTTGTTGGTGGTGGGAGAGGCCCCTTGGCCAAGGGTTGTTCCCTTGGTGGAAACTACCATGTTTTGGCTGTTTTGTGGCCCCTCCACCCCAGGAGCAGATTGTTCATAATTTTTAGGCTGATCTGCCCTGTGGGAGGTGGAAAGCCAATAGATATCCAAGATTACGCAAACGTTTGTGTACGGGGAGCAACCCCTTGGGCAAAGGTCACTCTCCTACAGGGATATAATTTTCCTTTGTTTCTGCCTTGCCTGAGGGCAGATTGGCTGTTGTTTAGGCTCTCTGGTGGGATGCAAACCCACTAGACACCAAGGAAATAAATAATTATTTTTATAGACAGGATGTGCTTCTAAATTTGGGAAAATATTTTGCCCATTTTCCGCCCCCCACCACCTTTCCAGGGATCAGGCATTTTTTAGGCCGAACTGCTCCCACGGGGGAGAAAACCACTAGATACTAGAGATATATATTTAGGACATCAGGAGTGGCCCCTTGGGCAGGGCTTACCCCCAAAACACAATTGCACATATTTTAGCTGTTTTCTATCCCCCTGTGCTCAGATCGGCCATTTGTTTGGCCGATCTGCCTCCAAGGGGGGTGGAAAACCACTAGACACCAGGGATTTTGAATTTATGCATGTTCAGAAATCGCCCTTGGGCAAGTGTCACTTCCGAAAGATATTGGGACATCTTTTGGCTGTTATTGCCCCCTGGGGCATATCAGCCATTTTTCAGGCCTATCTGAAACCAGCTAAAAAACAACTAGACGTCGGGCAGTTCTTTTGTTTATATGTTAGGGAAGTGGTCCCTTGGTCAAGGGCCCTTCCCAGTGTTGCCCTCGCATGTCCTTTGTTTTCAGCTGCCGGATTCGGCATATCAGATTTTTTTACATGCCTGTCTGTCCAAGGGGTGGCAGAACACCACTAACCACCAGGGAACATGTTTTTGTGTGGTGAACGGGCATTTGGGCTGGTGGTTTGCATGAACTGGCATTTACCTGACAGTATATGTGGATTGGTGTGTGCCTGGCTGTTTGGCTGGTGGTGTGTGTGAACTGGTGGGAACAGATCGAACAGTTGTGATGCTGATCTGTTTACAGGGGCAGATTTCACTGTAGGTTATAACATTAACTGGTTAATTTTTTGTAATAATTTGCATTTAACAACTTAATGTGTTATTTCTTCTTTTTTATTGTAGTACAAATCTTTTGATTTCTTTCATGATGCTTCCTACTTGCAGTTTCAGCATTGATAGATCTGTAGTTTCTGTAGTTGCATATGTTTGTGAAAAAAACCTTTGTTGTAATGTTTACTTCAATGAGCGTCATTGTCATGTATTAATGCATTTTTAACTGTTGTAATAACAGCACCATACTTAGTTTCTGTTTTATAGCGTATCAAATTCACTTTCGATTTGTGCAGGATGTTTATTATTTTGTCTTGGTGTAATTTTTGTTTGATTCTACTGTCTAGTGGGATATTATTGGTGCTTGCTGTGTCTGTGCAGAATAAGTGTGCTTGATCCTCTGGATATCTGTATGTAGCACATGAGTCTTATTTTCTGGAGTATAAAGTTAATTGTGTGGTTTGTACAAGTAGTTTTTTCTACATCAGTGTATGTCAATAGTTATATTTACTGTTTGATACAGCCACAGTTTGAGTTGGAATTTGACTCAGTGTTGTTAATTGTTGTTTTGTTGCTGTGTTTCATTAGTAAGCATTATGGCTGCCAGTATGCTGACAGCCCAGCAGGTTGTTTGTTTGCCTTTTGACTCTGCCTCTAAACTTGGCTTTTAGACTGACTCTGCATCTGAGCCAGAGGATCAAGAGGAAGATTATGTCATTACATCTTCTGTCCAACATAAATCATCTGATAATGAAACTACTATTAGTGCTGATGAAGTGCCACTTTTAGAGGTGGAAACTGATAGACCAGTAGTGCAGCAAGATCAAGCTGGATTGCATGCAGGGTCTGGAAGTGAAGTTGCTCCTAATATGTTGCAGCCTGTTTTGCCTGTCTTTAGTGGTGATGTAGTGTATAGAGTCAATACAGACACCTTTATGGCTGTCAATCCAACTGTTTATTGATGATGCATTTTTGGATCATGTTGTTGAACAGACTAATTTATATGCAGAACAGTTTTTGAGGTACAACACTGCCTCACTTAAGACCCACTTTAGAGCTACCTGGTGGACTCACACAAATCTCGATGAGATTAAGCACTTCTGGTGTTTAACTTTTTTGATGGGATTGCTAAGAAAGGCAACAGTGGCTTTATATGGGTCCACTAGTACCTTGATGGCAACTGATATATCACCAGCCACTATCATTCGAGACCAGTATATGCTTCTGCATTGGATGCTGCATCTTGTGAATGATGCCACAGCATTGCCACAAGATCCCCTTGATTAGGACAGTCTATTCAAGATTCGGCCTTTTCTTGACTATTTAGCGGGTCGTTTCTCAGAGGTATATGTTCCAGGGAAATATATATCTGTGGATGAGTCTCTGGTCCTGTTTAAAGGCAATTTGGTTTTCAGACAATACATTCCCAGCAAGAGATGACTTTGTAGTATTAAGATGTATATGCTGAGTGAAAGTGTCGCTAGATATGTGTGTAACTTTAGGGTGTACACTGGTAGGGATCCTTAAAGTGAGCCCCCTGCTTGCCCTTGCACATTTTAAAGTCCGTGAAAGGATTGTGTGAGAACTTGATAGAGGACTTTTTAATAAAGGTCCCCATTTTTTACATGGACAATTTCTACACAGGTGTGCAATTATTGAAGGAATTGTTCAAGGAGGACAGTGTTGCATGTGGCATGATCTGCTCTAGGCATAAAGATTACCCAGAAGTGCTTGTGTGTAAAATACCTCAAAGGGGACAGAGCAGTGTCTTGCATAGTAATTAATTTCTTGCTTTTTCAGACAAAAGAGATGTCCATATTTTCACGACCATTCTTGATGAAAGCACTGTGACTGTTTGAGGTGCACAAACTGTGTGCATTTTAGACCATAGTAAGGACATGGCAGGTGTAAATAGGGTACCTCAAACGTTAGAGCCTGACAATGCTGCTTGAAAGTCATATACCTGGTACAAAAAGTTGTCTGTTAATTTATTTCACTTGGCTTCCTTCAATGCTTATGTTGTTTTTAAAGATCGGTCTCCAGATTCCAAGACAAGATTTGTACAGTTTTAGCAGTCTTTAATAGGCAGCCTTGTTATAGCTGAGCAGGCAAGGGTTTCTAGAGCCGGAGGGGTGGAGGAAGTGGCTAGATTGAAGGATTGCTACTTTCCTAAATACATTCCTCCAAACACCCACAAAATAGTTTCCTTGTTGGAGATATAGAGTTTGTGTCCAAGAGGAGTAAAAAACCAGAGTCGCATGTACTGCCGCAAGTGTCCTTCTAATCCTGGCCTATGTGTCCCCACATGTTTTAAATTGTACCATACATAACTCAAGTATTGGGAGCAATCAGGACAGTGAACGGGAACTGACTGTGGTCTGTAGTGCTATATATTTTCTGTTTAGATACCTGGTTGCCAGTAGTTTGATGTGCTTAGTTACAACTGTTGGATATGAAGTCAGTTGGTATTTCATCTTCCACAAATAGGTTGGTTCTTTCTATTAGAAAAAATAATGGCTTTTTGTAGTTGACTGTTTTATTTTTTCCTGTCTGTGCTTTGTTTGTGTGTCATCTGTTCATTGTGGGAGTGTTTCAGAAATGAAAGTGGTGTGGAGATACTTGGTGATGGCTGAGTGGTGTTTGGCTGGTGATGTGTGTGGCTTGGATCAGGCTGGCGATGTGTGTGGACTGGTGTGTGGCTGCCTTTGTGTGTGCATAGTGCCCAGCAGCAAGCCCCTACACACACAGACCACCACAGAAATGCAAGCCCACACATTTTGCCAGCTTCTAGGTGGTATGATTGTTGTATCTGAACTGGCATGTGACTGGTGGTGTGTTTGGCTGGTCTCCGGCTGGTGATGTTTGTGAACAGGCATTTGTCTGGTGTGTGCGTGTGTGTGGGGACTTGCTGCTGGTCACTTCACACAAATTGCCAGCCAAATGCCAGTCCACATATTGTGGGCATATGAAAGTGATGGGCCCTTGAAAGGCGCTGTTTGTTGATGTGAGTGTTGTAGTGTGTGGGCTTGGAGGATGGCAGTGTGAATGGTTTTGTGTGTGTGAGACACATGAAAGTTATGTGCATGGCCTGTAAAGAGGTTGGTGTCTTGTTGCGACTTTACAGCTCAAGAGCTGTGAGTCACTGGTTCAGTATTCTGAAATTTCAACTATCGTATTGGCAGTGATTTCTACATCATCATTTTTGTGAAATCTTTTGATCATAAAATTAACATTTTGAACTTTTCACTCACCCTCATGCCAAATCCAACCAGTATGTTTGTGTACTCTAGTAGTAGATGGTTGTGCAGTAACATTTGCTTTTTCTGTCTTTCTCTACCAGGGTGTACATTGTCTCAAGAGCAAATATACCTACCATGGATATTTTCAAAAACTTGATGCCAGGAGGACTCCAGGGTGGTGTGTCTTGTGTAATCTGAGGGGAGCTGAAACTTTCCTGCTCCACCAGAATGTTCCCATGTCTCCTGATACAAATGGTATTCCACCTGTGTGAGTGGGCCTAGCACATGCAAAATGTCAAGGTCCAAGACGCAATATAGCAACATTATCAAAAGGGTAGCTGCAGTTTTTAGGTCTGGACTCGGCCGCCACCCAGGAAAACCTACCAAACCCAGGCATTAAACACCAATGGTGTGGTGTCTCTCGTGGATCCTGCAACCTTTTCTTACCTACAATGCCCTGCAATTCTGTGACCGATTTTTCCAGAATCCGAAGTAATTCACAACATTCCAACCACCCAGCATTGCCCCACTTCTCTCAATAAAAATGCTGCCCCACTTGTGTAGCTGGGCCTAGTGCCTGTGACAGAAACATATCAAACTAAGGTCAATGGGAGTCGTTGCAAAGGGACACTCATTGACTTTGGTTTGATCTGTTTCCGTTGCCGGCACTAGAAACAGCCACACATTTATTGGTGTACATGGGGGAATGCTGGATGGTCTGAATTTTGTGGAATCCTATTGATTTATGTCACAGAAATGCAACAAAATGCACAATATTTGGAAATGTTTGAACTTTGCTGAGCATTGTAGGTAAAATCACTTGGTGGGACCCATGCAAGGCATACCACCCTGGATTCCATGGGTGTCTAGTTTTTAGAAATGTGTGGGTTTGGTACAGCCGGCCAAAGAGCACTACTAGTCCCATTACCAGATAAGGCGCAAGTGAGGTACCATTCTTATTAGAAAACTTGGGGAAACCATAAGTGATGAAAATGTTGGGGCTCTCTGCAAATTCCACAGGTTTCCATCACAGAAATGTCAAACAATGTGTTTTTAGTCAAAGTTTCATATTTGTATGGGTTTCTGGGTGGGGAAACCTAGTGAGAGCCACACAACTCTCCCCACCCTGAATTTCTCTGTGTCAAGTTTCCAAAAATGCGCAGGTTTGCTGGGTTTTCTGAGGTGCCTGTTGAGCTAGGGCCAAAAATCCACAGCTAGCCTCATTGCAAAAAAAGGCTCCGTTTTCAGTGGAAAAATGTGACGTGTCTAAGTTGAGTTTATGATACACTTACTCTGTCCTTAGTCGGAGGTGGGATGGGTGCTCTAGATTTCGAACTCTATGTGCTAGTTGTATGATGAAGCAACTACCACTTGAACAACTACAGTCTAAACAACTACTCCTTAACCACTACTTAGTCTAAACCACTAAAGTATTAACAACAACTATCTTTTACAACTACTATGCCTTTACCTCGCTTGTCTTTACCCAAATAATATATCTATTTTACTGGTAAGTATAAACCTATATATATATATATATATATATTACCTACTGGCGGTCGCCAGTAGGTATATATAGTTAGGATTTTTTCTCTATGGGATTTTTGAAAATTCTATGTCTAATAACTTTGGCGTTTGTGGACGGAATTGGCTGAAATGTTCAGGAAAATGGAACATTTTGTTTCTGAGCAGCCCCTGAAAATTTGGGGGGGGTTTGTCAGGGGGGGGCCGAGAAAAAAGGGGGGGTCCCAAAACGTGTTTTTAACATTGAGTTTTCCATAGGGCGGTTGGCCTCACTTTTAGCCCGAACGGCTGAATGGATTTGCACGAAACTTGGCAAAATTGTAGGGACTGGTAGCCCGATGTGGCTTTTGTAGGTCTCAATATATGTGCTCCAGTGGATTTTGAGAAATTAACGTTCAAAAAAAGATATATATCTGTAACAGTGGACCGGGCAGCGCTCCAGTTCGCGTACTTTTCGCGTTACGGAGCTTTGTGAAGCGAAGCTGATTGGTTCTCCGGCGTCTGTCAACATTCTAAACAGTCCGTAGCGGCCGCCATCTTGTCTCTCGGTAGGATCGAGAGACAAGAGGAGGCCAAAGCGAAGGGGCAAATGACCATAAGGGGGCATAGTAGATCCTCCCTGACCCCCTAGGTTTGATGTGGAGGTTTTAAAAGGGCCCCGCGGGGCAAAAAAAAATAAAAAATTATAATAATCGAACGGCAGAATGGATTTGCACGAAACTTGGGAAAATTGTAGGTACTGGTAGCCCGATGTGCCTTTGCTAGGTCTCAATATATGTGCTCCAGTGGATTTTGAGAAATTAACGTTCAAAAAAAGATATACATCTGTAACAGCGCTCCGCTTCGCGTACTTTTTGCGTTACGGAGCTTTGCGAAGCTGATTGGTTCTTCGGCGTCTGTAAACATTCCAAACAGTCCGTAGCGGCCGCCATCTTGTCTCTCGGTAGGATCGAGAGAGAAGAGGAGGCCAAAGCGAAGGGGCAAATGACCATAAGGGGGCATAGTAGATCCTCCCTGACCCCCTAGGTTTGATGTGGAGGCTTTAAAAGGGCCTCGCAGGGCAAAAAAAAAAGAAATCGTTTTTTTTGTTCTTTTGCGTGGAGTGCGCCCGGTTCGCGAACCGGGAAGCGTTCTGGGGAGCGTACTTTCTTGAACATTAGTGAAAAAAGTTAGAGTAAAATAATAATTGTGAGTGATCAGATGTAGGGTAGCTCTGAGAAGAGCTTTTGGGTTTATGGTACATTTAGGTACTTATAAGTAGGTACCAATGCACAGTCTTAAATTCAGAATGAAAATTCTGTTGCCCTCATCTGAGAAGTGAACTCCATTTCCTCTGTAGATATCTTGCATGTAGTAACGCAAGTTATTGTTGTACAAGGAGCCCATTCCATGGTCTCTCATGTAAGCTGAAACAGATTTGTTTACATGCTTCCTCGACTTCTAAATTTGTGGACAAAATTGGTTCGACCACCTCCATTTCTGTCTTTGGCATATATTTGAATATACCAAGGCAGTCTGAGGAAAAAGTGCCATCAGTTGCTCAAAGGTGTCCTTTAAAAGCATTTCCAGACCTACCCCAGTCAAAGTGCCCAAGTCATTACCTCCACAGTGCACAATTAACAGGTCAGGTTTTGGCAAATGCATAAAGGTTTTCACCAATGGTATCAATTGGTGACATTTTAATCCTCTGTGGCCAAACCACTTAATTTCCACATCTTGTAAATTGAGGTTAGGTAAATTCCTGTTTTCAGCGTACCTCTGAGCCCAATAGATGTAACTATGTCCAACAATCCAGACAGAAAACATGGCGAGAGAAGGTTCTCCTGCAGTCAGATGAAGTGTGGCAATGAAATGGCAGTTGAAAAAATAAGAGTTTAAAATGAAAGAAACTGTGGAGTTTCTGTGTTAATGAAGCAGTAACAGTGATTGGTGGATTTTGATTGCTGAAAACAGAAAGTTAGGGTGCATGGATGAGTTCGTTGAAAGATGTATTTTGAGTGGCGAAGAAAAAATCATTAAATGGAAGAATGCACTGGATATGCAGGTGCACTGAGAGTTCAGAGTTCAATTGCAACATTGTTGTGTGAACTTGCAAACACCAGAGGTCTTGCAAGAGGTGGTTGCTATGCAAAAAAGCAGAGAGGGCAGAGGGGGGAAGGGTTTTGATTTGAAAAAAAGTGAGGGAAGAGTTTTGATTGGGTGACATGAGAGATATGTGTGAAGAATTACAGCATTTCTGTGCTTTTGATAGCTGCAGACTCTGGAGTGCATACCTTTTGCTCTGCTGAAGACAAATTGGTGTGTTTCTGAGACTGTTTTGAAACTCAAAGTATTTGCTAAGGTGAGAAAAGATTTCTTTAATTTAGATAGAAAATAGTGTGCTTTAAGGAGAAAATTATGAAGAAAGTTGTGTTTTTCAAATGTTGCTTTGTCTCAAGTGTTTTACAAATAGATTTTGTTTCTTTGAGAAATTGTAATTGGAGAAAATGTGAAGCATTAGTACTGACAGGGTTTTAATGTGCATAGGAGCTGTGGAGTGTTTTCAAATTATGACTTGTAAATTGTTTTTGAGGAAAAGGAATGGTTTTAATATTTATGACAATGACATAATGGTGTATGCTTCTTTATAAGGCAATTGAGTGTCTCTGATGTTATTTTTCCCATTTTAATGTAAGACGTTTCCCTGTGGAGCAAATTGCTTGTAAATATGCTCCCACCTGTGCATGGCAAATTTAGATTTTGAATGTTTGCGTTACATAGGCATGTTAAAGGTGACCGAAACATGCTGCAAAGGCAATCAAAAAACGCTTTCATGTGTCTTAAGGACATTTTAAGTCATTTCCCCATGTGGAGTGTTTTTAAATTATGACTTGAAAATCGTTTTTGGGGAAAATTAATGCTTTTAAAATTTATGACAAGGACATAATGGTGTATGCTTCTTTATAAGGCATTTCAGTGTCTCTGATGTTATTTTTCCAATATTAAATTAAAAGACTTTTCTCCGTGGAGCAAATTCCTTGTAAATATGCTCCCACCTGTGCATGGTAAATTTAGATTTTGACTGTTTGAGTTACATAGCCATGTTAAAAGTGACCCAAAAAAGTTGCAAAGGCTTTAAAAAAACACTTTCATGTGTCTTGAGGACATTTTAAGTCATTTCCCCGTGGGCAGTGTTTTCAAATTATGAGTTGAAAATCGTTTTTGAGGTAAAGGAATGTTTTCAAAACTTATGTGCGCCATATGCCCCCAAATTTCTTTTTCAGGGGTGCAGCAGGGTGTTCTTGAGACACCCCTGCACCCTCGGAAAAATTCGTAATTTGCGATGAGCTAATTGCTAATCGCAAATTGCACGTTCATTCCTATGGGCCTCCTGCTCCATGGAAATGAATGGGTAATTTGTAATTAGCAAATAGCTCATCGCAAACTAGGAATGGTAAAGAATCGCTATTTATTCCTTAAAGTTCGCTATTTAGGAAATGTAAAAAACTTTGATGATACATATGGCGGTTCATCTCTAACAAGATAAGAAGCTTAGGGATAGATTTATGATGACTGGCGTATCATCAGGGATGTGCCAGTCATCCAGCCGCGGGCCGTGGAGGGAGTTACGGTGGGGCAGGGAGGCGGGGAGGGGGAGGGGCAGGGTGGAGGGACCTAAAAACTGGCATATGGATAATTGCAGGTAAGTACACAATTTAATTATTCAAATGAAATTCGTAGCGCGCACAGCATCGCATTTTGCGATGCAGTGCGCGCTACGAAATTCGTTTGGATAATTAAATTGTGTACTTACCTGCAATTATCCATATGCCAGTTTTTAGGTCCCTCCACCCTGCCCCTCCCCCTTCCCGCCTCCCTGCCCCACCGTAACTTCCTCCACGGCCCGCGGCTGCAGTCATCCTGTGCCGCTGTTCCGCCACCCATGGTGTGCTGCATTTACAATGCGGCGCATCATGGGGCAAAAACAGCATAGATGCGTGACGCATCTGTGCCGTAAAGGTGGCGCATTGCTGGAGTTGTATCGCAAGTGTGATGAAGCTCCAGCAAGGCTCAGGGGTGCCCCTGTCGCAGGGTTTCTGTTCTCACACAGAACTGTGCACAGAGGATTGGAACCTCGGCAAATTAGGGTGCCCCAAAACTGACCTTAGTACCCAAAAACCCCTTAGCAAGCTAGCTACAGTGTCACATTGGATATAACAAACTCTCAATGTTTAGACAATCCAGAATATGAACTTACAGTACCTCAGGATACGTGGAACTCATGAACACTCGGTCGTTATATATTCATTACAAACCAGAACATGGAGTTAAGAAGAACACATGTGTATTTGAAATGTTTATTTACTAATGCCGTCTTCTCAGGCGTAGTATCTTAGATAATACAAGTACACATCTTCGTCGCCATTGTAATAATGTGAGAACGTACGTCTTTAAATGCTTTTTAGTTATCTTTATTCCAGAGCGCCGGGGCTAAGCTGTTGCTCAACGGTCGGCGCCAAGCAAACAATATGGCCGCCTTCCGCTTTCTGTTTCCCCACATCCTGTTCCTGTGCAGGAACACTAGAACGCTACCACAATTATCAGTAGCAAAATTACCAGCATAGTTACTAGTACATAAAAAGCGAATGGTGACAGTATGTTAACATGCTGTAAATGAATAAGAGTTAGCAACACTTATATCTCACCCTCCCTAATACACATATTATATTATTTGCTAAGAAGGTCTCTTTGGGTTAGTTTACGGCGTGCCTATACTTTAGTGTCCTAGATTTGAAGGAATCACATCAGCATACACCAGCTCTCTCTTCATGTGAACCGCATCAAGTGTTGTGTATGTGTGTGTTCGGCAAAGCAATATAAAACCCGCCTCATGCCCAGAATTGGCAGAAGCTGCACTTATGTTATGACTATGAAGTCGTGGAGATCAGACCTCATAACAATTCTGTATCGTGTTGTTCTTGAAACTTCAGCACTCGCTGTACAGATATAGTTTAACAAGCAAAGCAGATAGTAGAGCAATAACATATTATTCTCATGTAAACCATGATGAACTACTAGGTTGAAAGCTAAAGCAACAACTAAGTGTCGTGTGCAGAAGTTGCAAAAAAGGAAAAATGGCGTTTAAACTGGTTATGAGCCCATGCTAACTTAACACGGTGTAAAGATATCCAGGATCTACATGACACCCCTCCATGATCCGGAAACGAACAAAATAAGGTAATAGAAGTGCCATCTCATGAGAGCAGATTGCAACTTTATATGTGCACGGTCCGCAAGGTAAAACATTAAAAACTAGCAAAATGTAATGCTAAGAAAAAATAAAACAGTCAACTAGTTTATCGAGGCTTAAGCCAATAGGCAAGCTAAATAATAAAAACTTGACAAATAAGTCAATGAATTGTCAATGAAATGCTAGTACTCAGCATATCAAACATGAAAAAGGTCT
Organism: Lissotriton helveticus; assembly: GCF_964261635.1. Taxonomy (NCBI): domain Eukaryota; kingdom Metazoa; phylum Chordata; class Amphibia; order Caudata; family Salamandridae; genus Lissotriton; species Lissotriton helveticus. The sequence continues at coordinate 1,409,287,466 of NC_136065.1, forward strand.
ATGACATAATTGTGTATGCAAAATAAGCTGCAACAGCCTCCAATAGGAAGTCACCGTCTTCATCCGAAAAGAGTTCAGCCATCCAATTTAAAAGCGGAAAAGAACATACGTGCTCTCCCAGCACCGGATCCTCTATCACCATCAGAGGACAGCTCGGTGGGTTTTCAAGAAAGCTCTGTTCCAAGAAAGACTGTGTTGCCGCCAGTAAATTCAGGGACCAATTAGTCCATGCATCAATGCCACAGCCATAATCCTTTCGCCAGGACAAACCAACTCGTGAGTAATGATACGACTCATCAGCTGATTAAAGTCGACGTCAGGAGAAACCGGTCCGCAGAGACACAACTCAATGGCCCAATCGAAATCACAGGTCAGGCAGTGAAATACAGGCTGGACACAGGTGAAGTAGGAGAATCGAAAAGATAATCCATATGCCGTGCTTAATATCGCCAACGGCATTGTGCCATAATATTCAAGCATGCGATTGCGGAACAGCGTTAGCAGCTGCAGGGCGGGACCTTGCACAGGAGGGACATCCATATTTAAAAATGTAAAAAAGCACAAGAGCGTCCGGTGCTAATGCAAGTAAAACTGGGAATCCACCAAACAAAGTGGAAAAAATAGAATGAAAGAAAGCAGGGATGACTCCAAAGATTTTCTCAAATGAAGTCACGAGACCACTGCTAACAACTTTTAAAAAATGCGCCAGGCCCTTTGTGGAGGACGCGTTAAAGATAGTCCGAACCATCTCGCTGAAATGCAAAGGCGAATCAGTATTTAAAAGGGTCTGCACCTCTGTACGGGTGTTCGCTATGTGAAGCACGAAAGTTTCACGGGCCGAACTCAAGGCCACCTCTCTCTGAGACAAAAGAGCCCTTATTCTTGCCATGCCGTTGAAATCTGCTCCCAAGGTTGGTATTTGTGGCCAGATTGAAAACTCCCTATGTTCATGTGTGGGAGGAAATAGAACATTTCTGCAGCAAATAACCCGTTCACTTACTATTACGATAAAAGGAATACTTTTAATTAACCCAGAACAATCTTCATTATTGAGCATCAAATAACTACCATTTTCCAACAACTTGAACGTGGGGATGATAGCAGGAACTGGCGTGCCTTGCAACACGCAAGCCATATTTGGTCGGTCTTTGTTGCATGAACCGTGTAACTGTATGTGCCTACACATTAGTGAATGATCTGGCATCTCAGTGCATTCCTCTCCATTCAGATAAACTTCTTGATCATCTTTGAAACATCTGTATGTGTATGGAAGCGACCAGACCTCATGAAGAAAACCACTACCTAAAGGTTCATAACGACCTATTGGTATATATTTCATACAATTTGAAAACTTATATAAAGCAAAAGGCAGCGTTATTAAACCGTGGATAAGGCACGTTGCCAAAGCAGCCAACCTTTTGGATTTATACTGGAAATGTTAAAGGAAGAATTACGGAGTAGGGCCTGTAAATCACTAATGGACAACCGAGTAAAATGACTCCAACCATCATATTCCTCTAACTCCGGGATAGTAGGGGTGTTTAATTTTTTAGAAGTAGCCAATCCAAAGCATTTGGTCTGGGAAATTGTTTCATTCACAAACAACATATGATTTGGGATGAGACATGCACGGTGCAAAGCCTCAGTGCCTTGTACCTGCCAGGTTCGTGAACCCCAAACTGATGTAGATCCTGGATATCTTTACACTGTGTTAAGTTAGCATGGGCTCATTACCGGTTTAAACGCCATTTTTCCTTTTTTGCAACTTCTGCACACGACACTTAGTTGTTGCTTTAGCTTTCAGCCTACCTGCGTCAAGATCTATGCCTGCTTCAAGCAGGTGCAGGGTTTTGACGCAGCTTTGTCCTATCTGATTGTAAATGCGGCACACCATGGGTGGCAGAGCAGCGGTGCACGTTAACTGGTGCATCCCTGGGGATGTGCTAGTTAACATAAATCTGCCCCTTTACATTTAATTATGTGCAGGGGACACAGAGTCGGTGAGGTTTATCCAAGGTTAAGAAGAGATGAGTCCTGTTCACTGAAAAATTGGACATAGGCTTCACCTCCTCACAGCCGCGGGCCGTGGAGGGAGTTACGGTGGAGCAGGGAGGCGGGGAGGGGGAGGGGCAGGGTGGAGGGACCTAAAAACTGGCATATGGATAATTGCAGGTAAGTACACAATTTAATTATTCAAACGAAATTCGTAGCGCGCACAGCATCGCATTTTGCGATGCAGTGCGCGCTACGAAATTCCTTTGAATAATTAAATTGTGTACTTACCTGCAATTATCCATATGCCAGTTTTTAGGTCCCTCCACCCTGCCCCTCCCCCTTCCCGCCTCCCTGCCCCACCGTAACTTCCTCCACGGCCCGCGGCTGCCTCCTCAGCATCGCTGGACATGGTTAAATAATAGCTGCAAAATGTTACTCTTGTTAAACAATTTTACTATTATAATCTCTGAGATTTGTCTCTTACTCTGCAACATCTCATTGTTGTTATCTTTCTTTAAAGATAAAGACAACATCAACATGAGCGACAATCAGCAATCAGTTGATTTCGACCTCATCATTGAACTCGTAATTGAAACATCAGTGGATGTTGATCCTTTGGATGATTTAAATCCTGAGGATGAAGAAGAACGTGATGAGGATGCAGATTTGTCAGAATTGTATGACATAGGATGGGAAGCTGACGTGCTTGAGCCTATGGAACTATAAACATTTATTTTATAAATTTATAATAAATAAAAAGTAAAAATGTAAACCGTTTAATTTAAAAATAAAGACACCTTCAAAAACAGGTTATGTGTAGTGTCTTCAATAAAATATTAAAATATGCTCATAAAATTAGATCAGATTCACATATAAAACAGCACAGGTAAAATGAATATAAATTCCATTTCTTTTCTGCTATTTCTGTATTCTAAATTTGCCATGCACAAAAAAATCTTCTATGTAAAAATGTTAAGTAGTGTGTTAAGTTTTTGATGACTGTTATTGATTTACTGTTGGGTAATAGTGGTTAATAACATTTTTTATTATATTTTACCACAGATTCAACTGCAGATCATTTCAAGATTTCAGCATGCCAACCAAAGAAAGAGTGAGAAAGGCTGCAAAACGTCAAAGACAGCAGGTGAATGAAAAAAAGCAGCAGTCCTCAACAAAAAGATTTGTCAAGTCACCAAGAAAGCACCGGGTAAGAGTACAAAAACATTCATAAGAAATATCTGTAGTAAAAAAAATATTACTACAGAAAATGTTTCAGTCCAGAAAAGGAGAAGCAATTCAAACGGAAAGGAAAGGCCAATGAAAAATGTTACTGCTAGAGTAAGAGATAACTCTATGCATGAAAGTAGAAGGAAACAACAGTTTAGGGACATTCGTAAACGAATGTTCCGCAACAGGATAAATGGCATTTTGTTAAAAAATATTAAGAAAGGTCAACAGAAAGTGGTTTTTTATAAGAGAAAAAAATAGTTGAGAAAGTTATTGATCAGGCATTTGAAATTAAACGTAAGTTATTTATTTTGACAATCAATAGAATTAGGAAGCTAAACAAGGCAATTTATGATTTCAAAAGAAATAGTAGATGGAAGAGAATAGTTAATCGTAGTAATTTTTGTGAAGTTTTTTCTGGAGAATGGATGCATAGTTCAAGCTCTGAGGCATTTTTTAATGAGGAGAGTTATTTCCAGGATAATGATTTGGTGCATGCAGTTGACACCAGTGGTCGAGCTTATGAAGTGAAAGATGGTTGTCCAGTTGAAAAAGAAAAACTTGTGACAACAGAGATAGAAGAGGTGTTAGGTAATGAGGTTTTAGGGAGACGTCCTAAGGGTCCTGTGTACACCTGGAAGTGTAGTAGTATTTGCAGTGTACGACAGGATTCCATCAATTTGCTTTGTGATTTTATACGGTCATTTAATAAGAAAAGTTTGAAGCAGAAAATGAAGTTGTTGCAAGAATTAGATCCTTGCAGAGTGAGAGAAGTGATAGGTTTGCATGGTCATTCACTGGCTTGTCTTTCCAGGAGAGTATGCCAGAGTGTTTTTCATCATTTCAGGATGCTAGCAGTGCATCATAATAAAGTGAGGAAATTAGTTAGAATGTTGTATTATGCTAAGAGTCCAGCAATTATGCTTAAACAATTATGCGCTGCTCTTTTGCATGGTTCTGAAATAGATGTGAAGAATATATGTGAAGAAATTGAGTTTTGTTACTTTGGAAGTAAAGAGGAGAATGTTGAAATTGACCAAGAAGAAGAGAGTAATGTGGAAGATAGTGTACAGGTTTCCAGTACAGATAATTTCCAGAGGGAAATTGCGACGTTTGAGGTGAAATCAAGTGAGAGGCCAAATTTCACTTGTGTGTGTTGTCGACGCACTTATTATAAGAATCAGACTAAGTTAGTGGATTTATATGCAAAAAGTGAAAGGGAAAATAATAGTGAATGGAAGGATTTTACAACATACTTGATGGTAGAAAATTGTTTTGATTTGGGATTGGATCAACGTGTGTGTACTTATTGTTGTAACAAATTAAATCAAAACCAGATGCCTGCTAGAGCAGTTCATAATAATCTGGAATTGGTTGAGATTCTTTCTGAATTGAAGGATTTAAATACTTATGAATCTATTTTGATTCAAAGTATTCATCCCTTTCAGGCTATTGTAAGAATGGAGCCAAAGACAGGGAAATTGCCTCCATCAGATTTACAGAGAGGATTAAAGGGAAGAGTTGTTTATTTGCCTCTAGATTTCAAGAAAAACATTAACACAATTGGAGTAGAAAAAGTGGAAGAGGAACCTCTGGTTATCTTAGTTAATGGGGTTCCGACAAAGAATAAGAAAATATGGCAAGATTTAGTAGATGTTAGGAAAGTCAAAAGGGCAACATTGTATTTGAAAAAAAATAATAAATACTATAAAAATGTATATGTTGCAGAAGAGGAAGTAAGTGAGGAAGAGGATAGCGATTTGTGTGCTGGTCAAATTGAGAAAGTAGAACCCTGTACTAGTGAAGAAATATATGAACATTATAGTGTTCATCCTTTGCATTCCAAGGAAGTCATGGGGAATGCTATTGAGTTGTTTCAAATGAAACAAGCCAAAGGGAGTCCCATTAGTGTTTGGGAGGAAAGTTTGGAAGCTCGGTGTTTCCCACAGCTTTTTCCAAGAGGTCAGGGAGGAAGATATGATGAGCGACCTCATCAAATTCCTGCTTCTGAATACCGGACTTTGCGATTGTATGCAGGAGATGCTAGGTTTCGACAATGCATTCCTTATTTGTTTCATCTCCTGTTTGAAAGCGATCTGTCTGGACTGTCATATGCAGTGAACCACATCTTGAAAAGTGGTATACACATGCAAAACATCTCGGCAAGTGACTTTATGGATAAAGTCAATGTCCAAGACAGTATTTTGGATTCTCACCTGATTAATCTCATGGCGTGTCAGCGTGGTACTAATGAGTACTGGTACCGTCGTCATGGTGATTTAAAATGTATGCTGAGGAACTTAGGAACTCCCACATGGTTCCTCACTCTGAGCTGTGCTGAGTATGGCTGGGAAGACTTACTTGAATTTCTACGAGAGGCAAATGCTAACGTAGAAAATATTGAATTCAAGACACCCGGAGAACTGTGCTCTTTGGATCCAGTCAATGTATGTAGGTACTTCAATCATAGATTTGAAGGTATGATGTCTTTCATCATGAATAAGAAGAATCCACCTCTTGGAGAGGTGTTGGATTTCTTCTGGAGAAAGGAGTACCAAGCAAGAGGTGCTCCTCATATACATATGTTGCTGTGGATCAAGGATGCACCTAAATTTGGAACGGATCCAGAAGACTCAGTGATGAGTTTCATAGAACAGTATTCTACGTGTGCTGTTCCAAACGCAAAGGAGAAAAAAAGCCTAAGAGAAAAAGTTCTACGTTTCCAAAGCCATCGATGTGGAAAGTACTGTCGTCGTAAATTCCGAAACAAAGACAAGTTCTACACCAAATGTCGTTTCGGCTTTCCACGACCGGGGATTTCTAAAGGAAGAGTGAACAGTTTGATGCCTTCGCTGCGACATAATGTGATGAAGAAATCACCTAAAAACACATACAATTTGAAGAGGAACGAAGAGTCTAAGTACATCAACAACTACAACCCGGTGATTTTGTCCATGTGGAATGCTAACATGGATATACAGTTTGTGGCTGATAACTGTATGGCTGTGGCTCGGTATGTGACATCTTACATCACCAAAAAAGAGAAGACAGAATTGAAGGATATGTGGGAGGACATTTCCCATGAAAAGAGCCTCAGCAAGAAGTTGTACAGTTTCAGTCTGAAGATGTTGTCGCATCGAGAAATCGGAGCTTACGAATGTTCTGACCGGTTGTCTTCAGCAAGTCTCTATGCCAAGTCCAGGAGTATCGTTTGGGCGAGTCTTGGTCTTGCTGCAACGCGTAATCGAGTTCTCAAACCTGTGCGGGAAATTGAGTATTTGGCGGAAAAGGAGCCAAACAGTACCGACATTTTGAAGACCAACATGTTGGATACATATTATCCAAATCGAAGCAGTCACCTCGAGAATGTTTGTCTGTATGAGGTTCTGCAAAATTACATATTCAAGAGGAACATCAAAGAAGATACTGAGAAAGGAGTGTATGTTGTAATAGGAAGTGAGGGATGTCTGGTGAAGCAAAGAAAATGCCACTTGATAATCCATCGAAAATTGAGTGGCGAATCTCCTGAAAAAAAGAAGTTTTTCTATTTAGCACTTTTGCAACTTTTTAAGCCTTGGCGTGCAGAAGAGGAACTGCTTGGAGATTTCCTCTGTTATGAAGACTCTTTCAATGCTGCCAAGGAGACCATAGAATGTCCTGCTTTTCCCAAATATGTAGAAATGTTGAATGTGGAAATTGAGCAGGAAGCAACGATTGCAGCGGAGATTGCCAGAGACAGTTCTCAGGACAGTCAGAGTTCTGCTTCATTGAGTCAGGATCCACTAGGAGGACCTGTTATCGAAAATGAAGCTGCCACTGCTATGAATGAAGTGGAAAGAGCAATGGCACATGCTCAGGAGGATGCGGTTAACTTAGAAGAGTTGGAAAGACAACTCAACGTTGAGCAGAGGAAAATATATGACGAAGTTACCATGCAAATTGATCATGGATTAAGTCATGACAAGAAAGAGTGCTCATGTACGTCGTTGAAGCCTGTTTGACTGTACGTGAGTGGAGAAGCGGGAACTGGAAAAAGTTTCCTTATTAAAGCAATTTCATGTTATTTGCAGGAAAGGACAGGGTCATTTTAGCTGTAACCAGGCGGCTACAACTGGTCCAGAACTCCGCAGCCAGGCTGTTGTGTAAGATTCCTAGGACAGCAAGGATCTCGAAGCACCTTAGAGACCTACACTGGTTGAAAGTTGAGAACCGGGTCCGGTTTAAGTCCTTGACCTACATGTTCAAGATCAGAGCAGGAACCGCACCACGGTATCTGCATAAATTGGTTAGGCCCCATGTTCCTGTACGGAATCTCCGTTCTTCAAATGGAGCAACTTTCATGGTTCCCAGATTTAAACTGGCCCGAATGGGAGGTAAATCCTTTTCCCATCTGGGACCAGTTCTTTGGAATTCCCTCCCTTTAGCCTTGCGCAAAGAGGAGAACTTCGTCAGTTTTAAGAAACAAGTTAAAACCTGGCTGTTTAATAAATAATTGTTTAAATAAATGGTTGTTGATCTGTTGACAGCAGTTGCTTTCTGTGTTTTGCTCTCTTAGCCATGGCGCCGGGAAACCCTTTGTGGGTATCTGTGCGCATTACAAATGCAAAAAATAAATAAATAAATAAAATCGCTGTCTTGTGTTGTCACCGCTCCAACTGGACTGGCAGCACATAACATTAAAGGGATTACTTTACATCGTTTACTGATGCTGCCAGTGGAGCATGACAACAAATTACAATATCACAAGCTATCGGGAGATGCTTGTTTTGAAGTTTCAAGAGTCTTGAGGAAAATGAAACTTCTTATCATTGACGAAGTAAGCATGGTTTCCAATGTCATGCTTGCCTTTGTGCATTTGAGAATGCAAGAAGTTCTCAAAACAGAGTATGATGTGTTATTTGGTGGCAAACACATCATTGTTTTCGGAGATCTTCTGCAGCTGACACCAGTGAAAGGGCAACCTGTGTTCAAAATGCTCACGCATGAAGATACCAGGAAGTGCCTAGGGAGCATTGGCAACGTCAATATATGGTTAAACTTCAATTATGCTGAACTGCATGAAAATATGCGTCAGGCGAAGGATGAAGTTTACAAGACTATTCTACAAGATGTTAGAATTGGAAAAGTGACCGAGCATGGGAAAGAAGCTTTACATGCACGATTACTGACAAATTTATATCCAGACCAAGATGTTGTGCCTGAGAATATTTTTCAGAAAATTACTGAGAAGAAATCTGGAATATGTTTGATGCCAACTCTTGCAGAATGTGCCAAATTCAACAACAAAATGTTGCATTTAGAAAAGCAAGAGATTATGAAACTGGAAGCTATTGACAGAGTAGAGCATATGGGATCAACAATTATTTTGTCTGAGAATCTGAAAACAAAATTGGATTCATTAGAGAAGAGTATATCTAAAACTGCAGGTTTTGAAAAGACTCTGAATGTGTGCTTGAACTGCCGTATAATTTTAAGAAGGAATTTACATGTTGAAAGAGGTCTGGTAAATGGATCAATGGGTAATGTTGTTGATTTTGTAAAATACAGAAATAGAGATGGAATTGAATTTTTAAAAATTAAATTTGATGGCATTGAGGAAGTAGAGCTAATTGGTCGTTGTTCTGCTAGATTTTTGCTTGTAAAAGACTTATATGTTCGTCGTAAGCAGTTTCCTGTTTGCTTGGCATATGCGGTGACAATCCATAAATCGCAAGGTTTAAGTGTAGACAGTGCATTGGTGAATATTGGCAGTTCTGTGTTCAAGGAGGGTATGGCATATGTGGCATTGTCACGAGTTAGAACTTTATCGGGATTGTACTTGATTGAGTGTGATGTCACAAACATTTGTGCGGATCTAGATTGTGTTAAGGAATACAATAGGTTAAGAAGAGAGTATGCGCCACATTTGCCTCAGTATCCTTTGTTTGAGAAACGTGTGGTAGGCCGGAAACGAAGAAATGTGACCAATATTGGGGAGGTTGTAGCAAAAAGACGAAAAGTCGATGAACCTGAAATTATAAGCGGAAACAAAAAGGATTCTGTTGAAGATGTTGTTGGTTTTCAATTTGAAAACAGTTCTGGTGTCAACTGCTATGCTAATGTAGTGGTTAATGTTTTGTTTTCTCTAGAAAATGTAAAAGAAGAGATTGTGGTCAATTCTGATCAAAGATTTTGCAGTTTGTTAAATTATGTGTTAGAGAAATGTAGCACTGATAGAACAAACATAGAAAGCGTGTCTGAAATTCGAAATCTGTTAGACAGATGTTCAGGCCAAACACAATTCTCTCAAAATAGTCAGCAAGATTGTCAGGAGTTTTTAATGTATATGCTTGATGTATTGCATGATGAAGGTGTAGATGTAGATCACCTGTTTGGGCTTTCTTATCAATGGCAGCATGACTGCGAGAACTGTAGGGTATCAAGTACTACTAGTGTAGACTCAGTCTCTTTTAATAAGCTAGTAAAAGGAGCTGATCACAACATGGAGTGTAGCCAATGTAAATCTGAAATGATGTCCACATTATTTATACGAACATATGGCCAGTATGTCATTTTAATGTTCCAACGATGTAGGCCTGATGGAACAAAATTGACAACTTTAATTAAAAATTTTGTGGCTTCACAGTTGTCAATATCAGGAAGGACTTTTGTAACTGTAGCAATTATATATCATGACGGTCCTTCAATAACATCAGGACATTACACAGCTTATTTAAAGTCTAGAAATGGCTGGTCATTCTGCAATGATTCTGTTTTAATTTTCAAAAAAAATTGCCGTATGACCTTAAAAACTCTTACCTGGTGTTTTTAAAACCACAATTTTAGGGAAAGAATCTCGGGATGTGCTCTGAGGAATTTCAAGAAGTTCTAATGGCTCCTACACGATTTGGCCTTGAGGATAAGTGTAGTACAGAGACATAACACTGGACGTCATGGAGAAATACGTGCACTTTGAATGAGTTCAGAAAAACTGTTTCTTTTTATAAGCTAATTGAAGCAGCCAATCAAAACATGGAGTAGAGGGAATGTAAGTCTGCAATGCTGTCTACTGTTTTACATTGCTTTGTGATTAAAAGTGATGTAGAGAATTAAATAATTGTAGTAGTCATAAAGGTAGTGTAAGTCTGCTTCATAGTAAGCAGTATCAGTGTCATAGGAAATGTAGAACATGATTGAGCAAGAAGGGGAAGATATTACTAGTCCAGGATTGTGAAAATGATCTTCAACATTTTAATTGTGAAAGTTGCGGAAATACAACATGACGGGATTGGCTTACAAGAATTCTAAGAGTTATAAATGGCTCAGACACGATTTGGCCTTGTGGAAACGTGTGGTAGAGAGCGAGAAGTCATTTATTGTATGTAACATGTTTTTGAAAACAATGGAGGTTTTCTTTCAGAAAGTGGTGGGTTGAAAGTAATAACAGCACAACAGAGTGTAAGCTGTTCATAGGACATCCTTCGCCGTCATGGAAAGTAAGTTAACTTTAAGGAGTTCTGAGTTCTGAATTCTGATTTGTTATGTTGTATGGGTTTTTTAAACACAATCATTTTGATTGTGGTTTTTTTTCCCCGCTGTTATATGATGAATACCTTCAAGTCACTGTTTTTAGTGAAATTTGATACATTCTGAGAACAGCAAAAATAAACCATTTAACATGTATAATTAATTCTGTTCTGTTTGCATTTATGATGTACATGTAGAACTGTGTAGGAGGCATGGAGAAGGTGAGGCTTCTGTAAGTGTCAAAGTTGTTGCATACAGTGCTCATATTCTACGTAGTCTTTCATATGATAGACTACATTTCCACAATGAGATACCTAAGCAAAGGAAACACAGGTGATATGATTGTGGAATGAGGAAAAAAAATTGCACGTTTTTCAATTATATTACCTGTGTTTCTTAACATTACACATCACATTGTGTAGATGAGGTTTAGGCCTGTTCCTGGAGACAGAGGAGGTCTAACATTTGTCCAAGAGTGCAGTCGACATGACACACTTGGTTGGTAGGCCTGCACATGTATTTTCTTCTCTGTATTCTTCAACAAACCTAAATTTCATCTGCAACTCTGAGTAGGACTTACCTGAAACAAATCTGTGAATAGGTTACACCTTATCGGCATCTTGAAACAATGATTTAAAATGTTAGGCTGAGATTTATGATGACTGTGCGCCTCATTTGCTCCGCTGTGGGTCACTTTTGTGTAAAACATGCACCATGTTGCAAGATAGGTTTCAGTTCATCTCCAGCAAGATACCATCACTTTGAAATGTATATAATTAGCACTGTGTAGGGGACATGCAGAAGCTGAAGGTTTTCTAAGTGTGAAAATTGTTGTATACACTGCTCAACTTCTGTGTACTGTTTGATATGCTAGACTCCATCTGCACTATGAGATACCTAAGCAAAGGCAACACAGGTGATGTGATTGTGAAATGAGGAAAATAAACTCCACATTTTTCAATTACATCACCTGTGTTTCCTAAGTTTACGAATGACATTGTGCAGATGAAGTTTAGGTCTGTCCACGGACACAGAAGAGGTCTAGCCTTTGTTCAAGAGTGAAGTGGACATGACTTACTTCATTAGTAGGCGTTCACATGTATTATCTCCTCTGTATTCTTCAATAAGTGTAAATTTGATCTGCAACCCTGAGTAGGCCTCACCTTAAACAAACCTCTGGATAGGCCACACCTTATTGTCATCCTGAATCAATTATTTAACATGTTAGGGACAGATTTATGATAGGTGTATGCCTCTTTTGCGCCACTGTGCGTCACTTTTGTGACGCAGTCGCGGTTGAAAAGATTTGGTATGAGGCGACAAAATTATAAAATGATGAATCTAGGCAGATGTGTCATGCTGTAAAAAAACAATGCCACATGAAACCGATGCAGCAGTCATGCAAAAGATGCACAATGTTGCAAGATAGGACTCACTTCATCTGCATCAAGATACTATTAGTTTAAAATGTATATTTTTAGGACTGTGTAGGAGCATGGAGAAGCAGAGGCTTCTGTAAGTGTCAAAGTTCTTGAAAAACTATTTGTCCTTCAATCTTTTCCCTTGTTTTTTCTAATTTATTAAAAACATGTTTTAATATTTTTCAAATGTTTGTTCTCTCTTTCACAGATTTTTTAGTATAAAAAGAACAAATGACTAACTTAACGACAATTATAAGGTAAATGTTTTGTACTCTTTTTGTTATATTTCTATCACATTTAACTTCTATTAGTTCCACTGCTTTATTTCTTTAAGAATCACTTTCCTGCCTTTGCTACTTCCCTCATTCCTTTGTCTATTACTTAATTACTCTACTCCTTCACTATTTTTCTTAGTCCCTCTCTTCTCATACTTCTTCACTCTTGGTCACTCACTCTGTCTCTATTACTTTCACTGTTTCTGACTGATCTAAAAAATTTTTTTTTAAAAAGAACAGTAAGTATAAGGGAAGGAAACAGACAGTTATGTTAAAAGAAAGACAGGTATAGGGAGTAAACTAGGGATACTGTTACCCGCAATCCTCTGCTGATGATGTCACTGACCATGTCATGAATGATGTAATATGTGACATCATCAGCAGTGGATTACGGGTAATAGTATCTCTAGTTTACTCCCCTATAGCTGTCTTTCTTTTAACATAACTGTCTGTTTCCTTCCCTTATACTTACTGTTCTTTTTTTAAAAAAAAATTTTTTTGGTTCGCTCCCGGTTCGCGTACCGGCGAGCGAACTGGGAAGCGAACTAAGAGAAATAGAGGTTGGCAGAGTTCCAAATATTCTACCAATTTTTTAATAACGGGGAGGTAGTTCTGAAAAGAACTTTTTTTTTATTGTTTTTGTTGTTTTATATTTTTTTTATTTTTTTTCTGAACATTTTTTTACTTTTTTTGAATTTTTCTGAACGGTTTTATATTTTTTTTGTTTTTTTGGGGGGGGGAAACGAAAACGATTCATTGTAAAGGGCTCAACAGGAGCAACAAAAAAAAAAGAATTTATTGTTTGCGGCGTTTCGGACAAATTGGAAGATGATTGTCAATAGCTCTGTTGATCAGAGTGATGCTACTTTCTCTGTAGCAAATGAATCCATTGCAAAGTACGCAGACTTGTTTTACTTCCCCAAATCTCAGTTGTATATTTGGCACCATCTCCCTGCCCTCTGGTCCCGTCACTTCCGGTACAACAGATCTTCTGGCCATAATAGGGGGATTATCTAGTTCGTTACGAAACTGTGCAGCACTGTAGTTGTTAGGATGCCACCTAGTCATATGGCAATGCATTGTGTAGTTTCCGTAACTGTATTTCTTCTCGGTCCCTCTGGACAGTCTATCTTGACATATAAGACAGTTACGTATCTTGCATTTACTTTTTTCTGGCCTTTGGGAAATTTAAAAAATTGCCAAATGAAGTTTTCTTTCCGGTGAGACCTCCTGGGCTCTTCAGGCAAAAACTGCCTCTCTTCCTGCTCTTCCTCCTCTTCCTCTTCTTCCTCTTCTTGCTGAATTATAACTTCAGCAGGTGGTCCTCTCTTCCTTGGATGTGGTGGAGGTGGTGGGGAAGCACCAGCTGAAGCTACTAAAGAAGCCATTGCTCACTGGTAACAAAGGGTCTTTCTCTCACAAAGATGAAAGTCAGAGTGAGGAAAGAAGGAGGGTTTTTCATCATTTGGGAAAAACAATTGTTCTCAACCAATGAAAAGTGTTAATTTTAGATTACATGACCTAGTGTTACATCATTAGGAAACCAAAAGTGAAATGAACCAATGAAAAGTGTTATTACCAAGTCACATGACCTGCTGTGTTTACGTTACGCGCTTTGCGCCGCCTCCCGGTTTGCTTCCAGGAACCTGCGCTTCGCGCCTCGCTTCGCGTACCAGTTCGCTAACGTAGCACGTCATATGACGTATCACGCGACAACGTGAAACGTCATGCGGACACGAGGCGTCACGATGTTTTCTAATGCGGCAGTTGCGTTAAAGGAACGTTTACCGGTTCGCGGACTATTTCACGGCATCAAGGTCAGCTAACGGGAAGCTTCCCGATTCGCGAAGCGGGAGGGAAGAAAAAAAAATATTAAAAAAAAAAATTATTAATAAACATATAAAATATATTTTTGGATTTAAAGAAGAATACATTTTACAGATATTAGCTTTTAAAAAACCAATGAAATTCACTGAAAAAACCATAGGTTATAGACCATATATAGTTAGGAATTAGCATTTACAAAACCTTGAAAATTCACTGAAAAAACCATAGGTTATAGACCATATATAGTTAGGAATTAGCATTTAAAAAACCTTATTTTACTCACACAAAACCATTGAAATTCCATATATAGTTAGTTGCACTAGTGAAACATTATAAAACGAATTTTATATTATATAAACATGTAAAAAAAAAAATTATACATTTTTTTTATTTGTAACCCGGGGGCGCTCCCGGGGCGCGTACCGGTGAACGCACGGGTAAGCGCAATGTTACGACGCGCTCCGGGGCGCGTACCGGTGAACGCACGGGTAAGCGCAATGTTACGACGCGCTCCGGGGCGCGTACCGGGGAGCGTCCCGTTAGCGCTATTCTCGCGAACGAAAACAACATTGTGACGTTTCGCGTAACCACGTGATGCGTCATATGATGCACAGCGTAATCGCAACTGAAAGCACGCGATCGCATACAATCGTGAAACGTCCTGACGCGCTTACGCTACGCACCCGCGGGCGCGCCCCGGAGCGCGACTACGGGCGCGCGCTGGTGCGCGTAGCGTAAGCGCGTCGGGTCATGTGACCTGAAAATAACACTTTCTATTGGTGCAGAACAGTTTTGGTTTCCAAATGAGTAAAGCCTGGGTCTTGTGACCTGAAAATAACACTTCTGATTGGTTCAGCACAGTTTTTTTTTCCAAATGATAAAAAACCCCACCTTTCTTCCTCACTCTGACTTTGTCTTTTGACTGAGGAAGACCTGTTTCATCTACAGAGACAATTCTTTTGTACTTTGAAATGGCTACTGTAGCAGCAGCTGGAGCATCTGCACCACCACCACAACCACCAAGAGGACCACCACAACAATACATTTCTGGTGGAGAAGAGGAGAAAGAGGAAGAGGAGGAGGGGAGCAGATGGCTGCCGGAAGAAATTACCCCATACAAGCCAAAAGAACACATTGTATGGGAGTTTTTTTCTCTTCCAGAGGGCAAGAAAAAAAGTTAATGCGGCCAAGGTAACGTGTCGAATCTGTGGTGCAGAACTCTCAAGGGGCAATCCAAATAAAAAATATTCATTTGGGAATCATACCATGATTCGGCATATGACCCGGAAACATCCTGCTAACTATTCTCGTGCAGAGATCAGGGAACTGGCCAGTCACCTCCCCCAGTGTTCAAGGACAAGCTCAAAAAGAAAGCAACCCAATCAATCGGACCCAGAAACAATGAAGACGATGCCTTGCATTCAGCAACAATTTGGTACTTTAAGAATCACTTGTACTGAATGTGGCAAGCTCATTGCCTATGGTGAAAACAGCGTAAAGCTGATTGTCCTTGCTGGTCAGAATCACATTTGCCCCAAACAAAAGAAGTAATTTTTTTCGTTTTTTGTTTTTTGCTCCAGTTGAGTAATTTTCAATTCCCTTTCTCTTTGTTTCTTCCCATAAAAAATACAAAAAAAAATATAAAACTGTTTTGAAAAGCCAAAAATAGTACAAAATGTTCAAAAAACATTAAAAATATATAAAACAACAAAAAGAATTTAAAAAAAAGTTCTTTTCAGAACTACCTTTCATTTATAAAATTAAACCTATATTTTTAAAGGATCTGTCAATGTTTTGTCCTTAGGGTACGCGTACCGGGGCGCGCCCCGCAAAAAAATAGAAAAAAAATATTTTATGAAGCAGTTAGCATGAGGGAATGACACAAAGAGAGTTATGTTAAGAGAAAAAGAGCTACAAGATGACCACAGAGGGATTATTTATTACATAGTAAAAAATAGAGAAGGTGTAATTGGATGAAAGTGAGAAAAGTAAAATGAGTAAAGGAGCGAAAGAAAGGAAGAGAGAGGAAGAACACTAAAGTAGAGATAGTGTTAGACTGTGATTGGCTGTTAAAAGAAAAAAAAGGACAGTAAAAAAATGGACAATGAAGGGTAGTGGCGGAACCACGATAAATGAAGAACGATGAGGGAAAGTGAGAAAAGACCAGGTAGTATAAGTAAAGAGGGATGAAAGAGGGAGAAAAATTGAATTAGGATAACACATGGGGAGTGACAAAGAGAGAGGACAAAGAGAGTAAAGGAAACAGTACCTGAATGGACTTGAGTAAAACAGTTAAAAAAGATAAGCAATGCAGTGTGTGTGACTTATAGGGAGTCAGTGGGTGTAGGTCGGAGTGTGGGTGTGTAAGGTGTGTCTGTGGGTGTGGTTGTGTGCAGTGTTTTGATGTGGGTGGAGGTGAGGATGTGTGAAATATGTGTGAGAAGTGTATGAGTGTGGGGTGTATATGTGTTTGATGTATGTGTGTGTATGGAATTGGTGTGTTTTTGAAGTGTGTGTGGGAGGTTTTTTGTGTGTATGAGGTGTGTGTGTGGTGTGTGTGTGGGGTGTATGTTAGCGGTGTGTGTATGTGTTGGGAGGGGGATGAGGTGTATGTGTAGGAGTAAGGTAAATAATTAAGAAAAAGAGAATGAGTGAAGAAGCAAAGGAAGGGAACAGAGGGTAAGTGAAGTAAAGAATAGGGATCGAATGAAGTTGAATATGAGAGTGTAAATAGGGAAAGGGGAGTAAACATGTAGAATAAGAATAAGTGAGAGAAGCAGAGTAAAGACACAGGAGTGAGGTAGATTGAGAAAATGTTAGTGACCTTAAAGCAAAGGGTGATGACAAACTACATTTTTTTAGTCATACTTACCATATAATAAATGTCAGTTTAATTAATTTTTTTTACTACAGTTTGTATCTGTGAAAGAGAAAAGAAAAAATAAGTTATAATTAGTAAAATATGTATTTTAAATTAAAAGATACAAATGAAGGGGTTAAAAATCAGAACACTCTATTTACAAATAAAGTTAGAGTGAAGGACACAGAAAGGGAAATAAACTAAGGTAGAAGGACAAAAAGAGAAAAAGAATGAGAGCAAATTACTAAGAGTAAGGCTTATAGATTCACTGACACAGAGGAAGAGAAGAACAGAGAAATGAACTGAAGGGAAGAAAGATACGAAAACAATGTGAGTTAGCAAAACTAAATCAGGAAACAGTAGTAAGTAAAAAGATAATGACTGAGACAGAAAACAGTCTAAGGATGCATTTAGAAGAATGAGGAATAGAAGATAACTGAGAGTAAGTGAATAATAGTCATAGAGTGAAAGGATGAAGGGAGAGAGAATAATATACAACGATTGAGGGAAATGGACTGAGGAAGTTAGAAGGCAGACACACTAAATGAAACTGAGTGAGGTGGAGTACAATGAGTGAGAAAAGGAAATGAGTAAGGGAGCAAAAAAAGGAAAGAGAGGAGAAGACGACTAAAACAATGGTACTGAGAGAAAATAATTTGGTGATGAAAGTAAAGAGAAGGACATTGAAAGAAAGAAAATCAGGGATAGTAATAGAATCAGAGTAAAAGAAATGGGATGAAGAACGATGAGAGAAGAGCAGTGAAGTTGTTCTAAAAGAAATGATAGAAGGTAGATAAACACAAGTGAACATAAGACAAGGACAGTGAGGCACTGAGGACATAGAAGTAGTGAACGAAAAATAGAGAGAAGAGGTCAAAAGTAAGGATTAAACAAAGATAAGCGAAGAAGAGTGGGTGATTTATAGTGATAGAGTGCGACAATACTGCTGAGTGACTAAAGAGGAATTACTAAAAGAGCAAAGGAGTAAAATACGGAAAAGGGAAGTAAAGCAGAGAGACTGAAAGCTGAAAAGTTATGCAAGGGAGAGAGGGGATGCACACAGTTGAAATGAGAATGAGGGGTTGTCAAAGAAGTGGAGTAAAGGAACGGGGTTACAGACAGTGAGAGAGAGACATTATAAGTGAGTAAAAAGAGCTGAAAGAGGACGGAAAAAGAAAAGTGAGTGTCAGACAATGGGAATACAATTTAATTTACACAATCCAAAGTATACAATAACTTGTACAACATGTTACATAGTTTATTTTTGCTGTTCTCAGAATATATTGAATTTCACTTAAAACAGTGAGTTCAAATTACTCATCATATGACAGCGGGAAAAAAAACCACAATCTAAAAGATTGTGTTTTTAAAAAAAACTTAGATACTGACAAATGACAAATGTACACTAATCTTGGATTGACTTACTTTTCCTTGAGGCCAAATAGTATATCATGGAGGTCCTTTTCTCATTGCAAAGTACTTTGCTGTTCACTTAAAAATCCATTTCATCGACTTTCTATGAGAAAAGCTCCAAGAACATCTGAAATATTTTCATATACTCCTTTTTTTCAGTCATGACTCTTTACTCATTCCTGCACCTTTTCATTTGGCCAAATAGTGTCAGATGTATGAGTATATATGAGTACTCCTCCCGTATTCATAGGCCAATTACCTTTACCTAAATTTTGGCTGTAAAAACACTAGGTATGAATTTATAAAGCCAAAAGGCAAACGTTGTTTGAAAGTCAAATGAGTGTCGTTACATTGGGTCCAACGTTTAGAAGTTTTTAAATAGCATGTGTAATGCCCTGATGTTGTAGAAGGACCGTCATGAAAAATAATAGCTACAGTTGTAAAGGTTCTTCCTGATATCGATAACTGAGAAGCCACGAAATTTTTAATAGAAGTTGTCAATTTAGTTCAATCAGGTCTACATCGTTGGAACATTAAAATGACATAGTGACCATAATTTTGTAGAAATAATGTGGACAGCATTGCAGACTTACATTGGGTACACACCATATTGTGATCCGCTGCTTTAACTAGATTATTAAAAGGCACTGATTTGCAGTCTGGTAAAGTCAAATATATAAATCTTTCAGAGTCTATTCTAGTAGTACTTGATGAAGCACAGTTATCACAGTCATGTTGCCATTGATAAGAAAGGTTAAAAAGATTTTTTATATCTACTCCTTCATCTTGCAATACATCAAACATATACATTAAAAATTCCTGACAATCCTGCTGAATATTCTGTGAAAATTGATTTTGACCTGAACATATGTCTAGAAGATTTCTAATTTCTGAAACACTTTCTATTTTTGCTCTATCACTACTACATGTCTCTAACACAGAATTCAATAAACAGTACAATGTTTGTTCCCGATTTTCATCAATCTGTTTTTGTAAATTTTGAAGAAAAAAAACAACATTAACTACTACATTAGCATAGCAGTTGACACCAGAACTGTTTTCAAACTGAAATCCAACAACATCTTCAACAGAATCCTTTTTCTTTCTCTTTACAATTACACTTTTATCTACTTTATGCCTTTTTTCTGATACCTCACTGCAATTACTCTCATTTCTTCTTTTTCGGCCTACCACACGTATTTCAATCAGAGGATATTGAGGCAAATGTGGAGCATACTCTCTTCTTAAAGATTTGTGCAGATCTAGATTGTGTTAAAGAATACAATAGGTTGTTTCATCACACTCAATCAAGTACAATCCTGATAAAGTTCTGACTTGTGATAATGCCACATATGCCATACCCTCTTTAAATACAGAACTTCCAATGTTCACCAAAGCGCTATCTACACTTCAAGTCAAGTCAAAGAAACTTTATTCTACACTTAAACCTTGAGACTTATGAATTGTCACCGCATATGCCAAACAAATAGGAAACTGTTTTCGGCGAACATATAAGTCTTTCACGAGCAAAAATCTAGCTGTACAACGACAAATTTGTTCTATTTCATCAATGCCATCAAATTTAATTTTTAAAATTTCAATTCCATCTTTATTTTTGTAATTCACAAAACCAACAACATGACCGATTGCTCCATTTACCAGACCTCTTTCAACATTTAAATTCCTTCTCAAAATGATACGACAATTTAAACACACATACAGAGTCTTTTCAAAACCAGCAGTTTTAGATATAGACTTCTCTAATGAATCCAATTTTGATTTCACATTTTCAGACAAAATAATTGTTGCTCCCATATGCTCTATTTTATCTGTAGCTTCCAGTTTCACTGTCTCTTCATTTTCTAACTGTAACATTTTGTTATTGAACATGGAACATTCTTTCAGAGTTGGCATCAAACATATGCCAGATTTCTTCTCGTTAATTTTCTTAAAAATATTCTCTGGAAGAATGTTTTCATTTGGGTACAAATTTGAAATTAATCGTCCATGTAAAGCTTCTTTCCCTTGCTCACTTAGTTTTCCGATTCTTACATCTTGTAAAATATTTTTATAATCTTCATCCTTTGCCTGCCGCATATTTTGAAGCAGTTCCGCATATTTGAAGTTTAACCATATATTAACGTTTCCAATGCTCCCTAAGCACTTCCTAGTATCTTCATGCGTGAGCATTTTGAACACAGGTTGTCCTTTCACTGGAGTCAACTGCAGAAGATCTCCAAAAACAATAATATGTTTTCCTCCAAATAAAACATCATAGTCTGTTCTAAGAATTTCTTGCATTCTCAAATGCACAAAAGCAAGCATTATATTTGACACCATGCTTACTTCATCAATGATAAGAAGTTTCATTTTCTTCAGGACTCTCGAAACTTCGGAACACGCATCTCCAGATAGCTTGTGATACTCCAATTTGTTGTCATGCTCCACTGGCAGCATCAGTAAACGATGTAAAGTAATCCCTTTAATGTTATGTGCTGCCAGCCCAGTTGGAGCGGTAACAACACAAGACAGCGATGATTCAGTCCTTTTCTGCAGATAAGTTGCAATTGCTGTAATCAGAAAACGTTTTCCAGTTCCCGCTTCTCCACTCACGTACAGTTGGACAGCCTTAAATGATGTACATGAGCACTCTTTTTTCTCATGACTGAATCCATGTTCAATCTGTTCTGTGACTTTGTCATATATCTGTTTCTGCTCAAAGTTTAGTTGTTTCACCAAATCTTCTAAGTTAACTTCATCATCTTGAGCTTGTTCCATAGCTCTTTCCACCTCATCCATGGCAGTGGCAGCTTCATTTTGGATAATTGGTCCTCCAAGTGGATCCTGACTCAATGAAGCAGAACTCTGACTGTCTTGAGAACTGTCTCTAGCAATCTCTGCAGCAATTGTGGCTTCTTGCTCTATTTCTTCGTTCAACATTTGCAGATAATTTGGAAAAACAGGACATTCTATGGAATCCTTGGTTGCATTAAAAGAATCTTCGTAACAGAGAAAATCTCCAAGTAGTTCCTCTTCTGTACGCCATGGCTTAAAGAGTTGCAAAAGAGCTAAATAGTAAAATTCCCTTTTCTCTGGATTTTTGCAACTCAATTTTCGATGATTAATCAAATGGCCTTTTTTCTGTCTCACTAGACATCCTTCACACCCAATGATAGCATATATTCCATTGTTAATATCTTCTCTGATGGTTCTCTTATAAATATAGTTTTGCAGAACTTCATACAAACAAACGTTCTCAAGATGACTACTTCTATTTGGATAGTATATATCCAACATGTTGGTCTTCAAAATATCTGTACTTTCTGGTTCTTTCTCCGCCAAATACTCTATTTCTTGTACAGATTTCAAAACTCGATTTCGTGTTGCAGCAAGACCTAGACTCACCCAAATGATGGTTCTAGATTTGGCATATAGACTTGCTGATGACAATCGATCAGAACATTCATATGCTCCAATTTCTCGATGCGACAACATCTTCAGACTGTAACTGTATAATTTCTTGCTTAGACTCTTTTCATGTGAAATGTCCTCCCACATTTCCTTTAGTTCTGTCTTTTCTCTTTTTGTGATGTAAGACGTCACATATCGAGCCACTGCAATAGAGTTGTCAGCAACGAATTGAATTTCCATGTTAGCATTCCACATGGACAAAATCACTGGGTTGTAGTCGTTGATGTACTTGGACTCTTCATTTCTTTTTAAATTGTATGTATTTTTTGGTGATTTCCTCGTCACAGTATGTCGCAGAGAAGACATCAAATTATTTACTCTTCCTTTAGAAATCACTGGTCGTGGAAAGGCGAAACGACATTTTGTGTAGAACTTGTCCTTGTTTCTGAATTTTCGACGACAGTACTTTCCACAACGATGGGATTGAAAGCGTAAAACTTGTTGCCTTAAACTGTTTTTCTCTGTAGTTTTCGGAACAGCACATGTTGAATACTCTTCAATGAAACTCATCACTGTTTCATCCGAATCTGTTCCAAATTTGGGTGCATCTTTAATCCACAACAACATATGTATGTGAGGAGCACCTCTCGCTTGATACACCTTTCTCCAAAAGAAATCCAAAACCTCTCCAAGGGGAGGATTTTTTTTGTTGGTAATAAAAGACATCATAGCTTCAAATCTATGATTGAAATATCTGCATACATTTACTGGATCCAAAGAACACAGTTCTCCAGGTGTTTTGAATTCTATATTTTGTATATTTGCATTTGCCTCTCGTAGAAATTGAAGTAAGTCATCCCATGCATACTCAGCACAGCTAAGAGTGAGGAACCATGTAGGAGTTCCTAAGTTTCTTAGCATACATTTCAATTCCCCATGACGACGGTACCAATACTCGTTTGTACCACGCTGACATGCCATGAGATTGATTAGATGAGATTCCAAAATATTATCTTGCAGATTCACTTTCTCCATAAAGTCCCTCGCCGAAACATTTTGTAGATGTGCTCCACTTTTCAGTATATGGTTTACTGCATAAGAAAGCCCAGACAAGTCACTTTCATACAGTAGATGAAACAAATAGGGAATGCATTGACAAAACCTTGGATCTTTAGCATATAATCTTACAGTTCGATATTCAGATGCAGGAATTTGAAGTGGTCGATCGTCATATCGTCCACCTCGACCTGTTGGAAATAGCTGTGGAAAACAACGTGCTTCCAAACTTTCTTCCCATACACTAACGGGACTTCCTTTTGCTGCTTTCATTTGAAACAATTCAATTGCATTCCCCATTACTTCTTTGGAATGCAAAGGATGAACAGTATAATGTTCATATATTTCTTCACTTCTAGAGACATCAACTTTTTCAATTTGGCCGACTGAACAATCACTGTCTTCATCTGCAGCTGTTTCCTCTGCTGCAACACATACATGTTTATAATACTTATTGTTTTTGACTAAATACAACGTTGCCTTTTTGACTTTCCTAACATCCACTAAATCTTGCCAGATTTTTATACTCTTTGTCGGAACCCCATTAACTAGAATAACTAAAGGTTCCTCTTCTACCTTTTCTATACCAATTGTATCAATATTTTTTTTGAAATCAAGAGGCAAATAAACAACTCTTCCCTTTAATCCTCTCTGCAAATCTGTAGGAGGCAATTTCCCTATCTTAGGCTCCATGCGAACAATACCCTGAAAAGGGTGGACACACTGAATCAAAATAGACTCATATATATTTAAATCCATCAATTCAGGGGGAATGTCTACCAACTCCAGATTATTATGAACAGCTCTAGCAGGCATTCTGTTTTGATTTAATTTATCATAACAATATTTACAAATACGCTGATCAGAACTCAAATCAAAACAATTCTCCACCCACAAATAAGTTGCAAAATCCTTCCACTCATAATTATTCATCTTTTCACTTTTTACGTATAAATCAACTAATCTAGTTTGATGCTTATAATGACTTCGTCGACAACACACACAAGTACAATTTGGCCTTTCACTTGATTTCACCTTAAACCTGGAAATGTCCTGCTCAAACTTTTCTGTACTTGAAATCTGTACATTGTCTTCCACATTACCTTGAATTGCTGTGTCAATTTCTACACTATCCTCTTTTTTATCAAAAAAACAAATCTCAATTTCTTCACAAATCTTCTTCACATCTAATTCAGTTCCATGCAAAAGAGCACTGTTTAATTGTTTAAACTTAAGTGCTCGACTTTTTGCATAATACAACATTCTCACTAATTTCCTCATTTTGGTATGATGCACTGCTAACATCCTAAAATGATGAAAAACACTCTGACAGACTTTTCTAGAAAGACAAGCCAGTGAATGGCCTTGCAAACCTGTCTTCTCTCTCACTCTGCAAGGATCTAAGTCTTGCAACAACTTCACTTTCTGCTTTAGACTTTTCTTACTATATGTACGTAAGAAATTACAAAACAAATCAATTGATTCCTGTCGCACACTACAAATACGACTACACTTCCAAGTGTACACTGGACCCTTAGTACGTCTCCCTAAAACTTCATCAGTTAACACCTCTTCTGGTTCTCTAGGCACAAGTTTCTCTTTTTCAATCGGACAACCGTCTTTCACTTCATACGCTCGACCACTGGTGTCAACTGCATGCACTAAATCATTCTCCTGGAAGTAACTCTCCTCATTAAAAAATGGTTCACAACTTGAACTGTGCATCCATTCTCCAGAAAAAACTTTAGAAAAATTAGTCCGATTAATTACTCTTTTCCATCTACTGTTTGATTTGAAAACATCAATTGTCTTGTTAAGTGTCCTAATTCTATTGATTATTAAAATAAATAACTTTTTCTTAACTTCAAAAGCCTGATCAACAATCTTCTCTACACTTTTTTTTTCTTATAAAAAGCAGCTCTCTATTTACCTTTCCTAATGTTTTTTAACAAATTTAAAACCACTCTATTGCGAAACATTCGTCTACGAATGTCTCTAAACTGATTCTGCCTTCTATTCCTATACATAATATTCTCTCCTGCTCCAGTTGTAGGATTCTTTGAGGTTCTCTCCTTCCTTTTCAAATTTACTCTCATTTTCTTTTTCTACATGCTGACCATTTTTTTTTTAAGTACATATGTTCCGAATAAAAGACTTAGTTGTCTTACCAGGAGCTTGGTTCCTGTTTTTTGAAGTATTTGTTGTGGAAGAGTGCTGTAATTCCGTTGCTGTTTTTGTTTTTTCTCGGTTACGTTGTTTTCTTGTCCTTTCCCTTGTGGGCATCTTTGCTTACTCTTGAAATCTTGATTTCAATCTGTGTTAAAGAAAAAAATAGGACATTATAGACCACTATTACCAAACAACAAAGCAATGACAAAAAACAAACGATCTATTCAGGGTTACAGATCAGGTGAGGATTCTCCAGGGGTACACAAAAGGTGAGGCCTGTATTGAAGAGTATAGTGGAAGACAGCTCTGTCCACAGGTACAAAGAAGATGAGACCTATGTCTAAGTCCACTGCACTCTTATACACAGGCTTCACCACCTATGCATCCCGGGAAAGCCCTCTCTCCCACTACAGTCTTGATCAGAAACCTCACCTCCTCTGTCCCTCTGGACATGTCTCACCTCATCTGCACAATCTACTTCCTAATCTCAGGTAACACAGATGACATAATTGATCCTCATTCATAAAGCAATGCATCAGTTTTGCACTACTACTGAAGCGTCACTTTTTGTGACGCATTGGCATCATAAAACATGTGCCTTGTTGCACCATATTTAAAAAGTGACGCATGTAGGTAGATGCGTCATTTTTAAAACCTTTTGCACCACATTATACCTCTGTCAAGTGTAATGTACAGAGAGGGGTCATTTCTCTGCAAAAAGCCTCGTAATAATGACACAGTGAAATCTATAAAACAAAATGATTATTTTTCACTACTATTTTCACTATTTTTCACCAAAGTACGCTCCCTGGTACGCTCCCCGGTGCCCGTACCGTGCGCTCCCCCTGCGAAAATCGAAAAAAAAAATTACAAATATTTTGGACCCGCGGGACCCTTTTATGGCCCCCACATCAAACCTAGGGGGTCAGGGGGGGTCTACCCTGCCCCCTTTTGGTTATTTCCTCCTTTGTTTTTGCCACCTCTTGTGTCTCGATCCTACCGAGACACAAGATGGCGGCCGCTGCGGACTGTTTCGAATGTTTACAGACACCCGAGAGCCAATCAGCTTTCCGTGCGCAAGTCGCGTGGCGCGCCCGGAGCGCTCCCCGCTACGCGCACCGGGGCGCGCTTACAGATATATAAATTTGTTTGAACCTAAATTACTCAAAATCCTCTGGAGCACATATCTTGAGACATAGCAAAGGCACATTGGGCTACCAGTCCCTACAATTTTGCCAAGTTTGGTGAAAATCCATTCAGACGTTCGAGCTAAAAGTGCGACAGACCGCCCTATGGAAATTAACATGGGGAAAACACGTTTTGGTACCCCCCTTTTATCTCGGCCCCCGCTTGACGAATCCCCCCCCCCAAACTTTCAGGGAAGGAGCGGAGCGCCGCGAGGCAAAGTTGCTAAAAAATTCAGGCAGATTCCTCAACTGGCGCCAAAGTTATTCCCAATAGAATGTTGCGATTTCCCTATGGAAATCAATCCTAACTATAACTACCTACTGGCGACCGCCAGTAGGTAATATATATATATATATATATATATATATATATATATTATTCCTATGCGAAACTCCTTCTATCCAATGGAGCAAAGATTGAGGCGCACTCAAGGGGGTAATTTTCTGAGTATTTATTGATCACAAAACAAAACGGCCCGACAGACGCGTTTCGGCTTCACGCCTTTGTCAATGTCGGGGAGGTCATATTTTCACACATTTTTATGCAAAACATTAAAAAAAACTCATTGCGTGAGAGGAAACAATCAAAACCTTATTACATCAAATTTGTATTCATTTCATGGAAACCGATGTGGGACATCCAGATCATAATGCTTACTACATTCTGTGGGGGCCATTTTGTAGTGTGTGTCTGTGAAGGGGCAAATCATGTGATTTCTCAATTTCATTCTTTGGGATCCTACTATAACACCCTCTTCATACAGAATCAAGATTAAAACACAATATTCACACCATTAGTTTCGATATAATTCAGTTCAAAACATGTAATGTTGGGTATTTTACACCTCTCAATATTTCTTCAAGCCCTGGATGGGCATTTGTGATCGCGGTATACTAATCCATGTTCTAGTCCCCACATCTCTCCTTCGATCTATGGGTGCACCTAATTCTCGGTGTTAATCCAAATTGGTTCATGTTTCTGTCTGTTACTTCCGGGCATTTCTTATCCTAATTAATGTAAGACCATAATTCCTCCTCATTGTTGAGTCCCGTAGGACTTTTCGACTGCATTAGAACTATGTACTTGGACTCTAGCTGTCGTAGCTTTTTTTACTCTGTCCCCACCTCTTTCACTCTTGGGGATACAGTCGACGCAGAAATATTTTAAAAGTTTAGAGTTGGACTTATGGACATCTTGGAAATGGCGTGCCACCGGGTACCCCATGTCATGATTCGTAATCGCCCTCATGTGTTCCAGCACTCACTTTTTAGCAACATACTTAAGTCGACATGGACAAGTAAGGCAATATATTGCAAACTCTGTATTGCAGTTCATCAATTTGTTGATTTTATGCGGGGTCTTCCTGCCAGGAATATTAAATTCCTTTACTTTCTGGCCATTTCTACACGCTTTGCAATTCATGCATGGAAAATATCCTGTCACTACTTCTTTTCTTTTGGGATATTTGGTGAAGTGGCTCCTCACCAAGTATGTGCTAAGTGCTAAGTAAAAAAAATAAAATTGAAATAAATAAATACAAAAAAATATATATATATTCACCGAAAAAACCATAGGTTTCACAGCAGTTATAGTTAGGAATTAGCATTTTAAAAAACTATTAAATTCACTGAAAAAACCATAGGTTTCACACTAGTTATAGTTAGGTGGAAATTTTACTCGCATAAAACCATTGAAATTCCCACGTTATAGTTAGTTGGACTCACTATAACTTGCGCGTGCAATGCACTGCTGATGACGTCACATATTACATCACTCATGACATGGTCCGTGACATCACTCATGACATCACTGATGACCTCTCAAATGACATCACTGATGACATCATCCAGTGAATGTGTATCTTTCTGAAAAATAAATATTTTTTACATATGTATATCTAAAGGTTGATGGAAGAATAAATGGGTAAATAAATGTCTAAATGGATGGTTTTTTTGTGTAAAATTGATTGGTTAACTGACTTATTAAATGTATCTTAGTGAATACATATATTAGCGAGTAATGTTTAAATATTTAAGTATCTGTGTCTCACTTTGTGTATAAGTGGCTGCATGGGTTGGTGAGTAGCTACATGAGTGTGTATATGGGTTATTAGTTGTTTTTTTGAGTATCAGTATCAGTGTCTGTATGGTTCGGTGGGGGATATTACTTAGAGCACAGATGCATGAATGAGTGACTCACTATTTGTATGTATTTTGAAGACAGCATGTGTGCAAGACTGTATGGGTGGATGATTGTGTGAATGGGTGGGTTAGTGAGTATGTGTTTTTATAATTGATTGTTTAAGAGAGTAAATATGTTTCCGTTTCTGTAGAAGTATGTGTAGTGGTGTGTATATAGCAGTCAGTCAATCAAAATACTTTATTGCGATAACTTAATATCATATAAAGACAATGGCAAAATACATATACAATAAATACATGGTTTAAAAACAGTTAAAATACATACAGGAAAGATAAAAATCATACAAAAAGTCATACCTATAGTGCAACATACGAGGTACTAAGAGCCCCAGAATAAGACAAATCTAAAACCAGATATGTCCCTGTTACAAGTCCTATTATAGTCACAAAGTGCCTTTTATAATACTAGGTTTATGCTATTGAAGGTGGATTATTATATTTTTTTAACCTAATGTTCCTGCTCCTAATAGCACTCACTAGGAAGCTAGCCACATAGAACATAATCCTAGGAGTCTGCAGAAGCTGTAAATAAATAAGAGCAGGTTTAACTTGAATGAATCCAGCCTCCTTTAGGATGGGCACAAGAAACTTCCTCCTCGCCTCTACGTAATGCCCACAGAACATTTATTTATTTATTTTATTATTACATTTATTAAGCGCACAGCTACCCGGAGGTTTCCCGGCGCTAGAGCAAACTGAACGGTGAAAGAGGGGAGGAACATTAGTTGTTAAAAAGCCAGGTTTTTATTCCCTTACGGAATTTCAGAAAGCACGATTCCGTGCGCAAGGATTGAGGAAGAGAATTCCATAAGGATGGGGCCAACAGGGCAAACGAACGGCCACCCATTTTGGCTCTGTTGATGCGTGGAATAACAAATTTGTTATGCGATGAGGACCTGAGTGTACGGGGGGGAACATATTGCTGAACTAAAGCAGCAAGATAGCGCGGGGCTCTATCAGTAGTGATTTTATGCATGTAGCAGAGTGCTTTAAAGTGCACTCTGCTTTCAATGCGCAACCAGTGCAAGTTACGCCTGTAATGAGTGACCGAGGATCTTGCAGGAAGGTGACAAATCAGGCGGACTGCCATATTTTGAACCACCTGGTATTTTCTGGTTACCTCTTTGGCAGCACCTAAGAGCAGGATGTTCCCATAGTCCAGGCGTGAGATGACAAGGGCCTGGACGACGGTCCTCAAGGTGTCTGTGGGCAGCATCCATGTGATCTTTCTCAGCCACCTGATGATGGTAGTGCAGGTGGTCGCAACTTTCACAACGTGGTGTTTGAAAGTAAGTTGGTTATCGAAGATCACACCGAGATTGCGAGCAGACACTGATGGAGTGGGTAGAGGACCCATCTCCTGAGGCCAATGGTGTGGGCCCCAGAGAGAGGTGTCGGGGCCAAACAGGAGCAGCTCTGTTTTATCCCCGTTGAGCTTCAATTTGTGCTTCAACATCCAGTCCGATATATGCTTTAGTCCAATTTGGAGTGAGGAAGAAGGGAGGTTTTTATTAGTAGAAAGTGAATAGATGACTTGAGTGTCATCAGCGTAGGAATAAATTGTGAGGCCCGCCTGTTCGGCCAGAAACGCAAGAGGCCTTACGTACAGATTGAAGAAAAGGGGACTGAGGATAGAACCCTGGGGGACACCGTGAGAGGAAGGGAGAGTGGATGATGCAGAAGTGGAAGAAAAAACCTGAAACGTGCGATCAGACAAAAAGTTGGCAATCCAGGCCAGGGCGGTACCACCAACACCAACTGCCTCCAGGGTGGATAATAAGATGGAATGGGAGACGGTGTCAAAAGCGGCACTCAAGTCAAGCAAGATGAGTGCCACCGTCTCGCCATTATCCACTTGGCGTCTGATGGTTTCTGACACGCCAAGGAGAGTAGTTTCCGTGGAGAAACCAGCCCTGAACCCGGATTGAGAGCCATGAAGAAAATTGGTGGATTCAACAAAAGAACTAAGTAAAGAATTAACATGTTTCTCCAAAATCTTGGAGAAGCAAGAAAGCAATGAAATGGGGCGAAAGTTGGAAGGATTGTTGGGATCAGCGTTGGCCTTCTTTAATAGTGGTACCACCATAGCGTGCTTCCATTCATTCGGGACAGTCGCTTCTACCAAAGAGGCGTTGAGGACATCCAAAATAATATGGAGTGGAACTGGGTCAAGGGAGCACAAAACTTGAGGGGGAAGAGGGTCAAGGGGAGAGCCAGATTTGATGTCCTGGAGGTACTTTTTTAGAAGCGCAGGGGAAATGAGATCCCAAGAAAGCAGTTGGGAAGTGGTAGGCAGGGAACAGGGAGGAATATCCAGGGGAGGGTAGTCGGGATTTTGAGCGACGTGAGAAGGGGAGGCAGAAGTGGAATTAAAAATGGCATAGATTTTATCTATCTTTTCACGGAAAAAGTTGGCTAGAGCGTTACACTGTGCAGTGTCTAGACAGGGGTCTTTAGGAACTGTGGAAGCACCTGAGAGCTCCTTAACGATTTTAAACAGGGCCTTGGGCCTGTTTTGAGCCGTAAGTATGGTGTTGTTGGCAAAGTTAGCTCTAGCAATGTCACATGCCGCGTGGTAGGATTTAAGAGCGGACCTGTAGTTAGCTTTGTGCTCAGGGTTATACTTTGCACGCCATATACGTTCTAGTTTTTTGCAATTGGATTTTTCAAGGCGTAAAGAGTCATTAAACCAGGGAGCCGGGGGGTGATGAATTTGAGATTTATTTTTTTGGGTAGGGAGGCAGGAATCCAGAGCTGTAGTTAGCCATGATGTAATGGCGGGTAGCTCTTTGATCGTTATGTTGGAAACTGACGGGGCGGAGTTGGCCAGAAAAGAGTTTAATCTGTCTAAGTCTAGACGTTTCCAGTTCCTGCTAGCTTTATGGGGAAGGTCTGGCCTGGGAGTGTCAGCTACACATGTTTTAATAGAAAAATTAACTAAGAAATGATCTGACCAGAGAACAGGGATGGAAGATTGGTAGGAAATGCTCGTCAGATTGGAAATGATGGGGTCTAAGAGGTTACCGGCCTTATGAGTAGGGTCGGAATTAAGGAGATGCAGGTCAAGAGCTTCAAGATCCTGTAAAAGGCGTTTAGCAGTGGCACATAAGACAGAATTAAAATGAATGTTTAAATCCCCAACAATAGTAAAATTAGTGGATTGTGCTAAAAAAGGAGCAATGAGTTCGGGAAGTGCAGCAGCCCAACCGCTCGCTGACCCCGGTGGACGGTAAATCAGGATACCTGTTAAGGTAAATTGGGGGGAAAGAGTTAATTTAAACAGGCCCGCCTCACAGTTAGGGAAGTCAAGGTCTTCCCATTTACAGGAGAACTCTCTTTTGAAAATAACAGCAATTCCTCCACCGTCTTTAAGCGCTCGGTTTCTCCCAACGTAGGTATAATCATTGGGGAGAGCCATGGCGATATCCGGGCCAGAGCTATCATTAAGCCATGTTTCGGTCACAAACAAGGCAGCGGGACGATCTGACTCCAGGAGGTCGAAGATGTCTCTCTTATGTTTAGAGAGCGACCTACTGTTAATGCTAATGAAGGTCAGGTCTGATGAGGAATTGTGTGAGGTGGGACGTACAGTACGCACAGGGGAGGGTAAGTTCCAGAACGAGGACGACATACTGTCGGTGCTTGAATCGAGGGAGTCCAGGGCCAGGGAGCAGTGGGAGCAAACAATGGGAGCATTTTGACAGTTTAAAACGGTATTCGAGGGGCATAGTGATCCCCGCAGCAGCAGGAGAGCGAATCGAGAGTAAGAAAGAGAAATCTGAGCAGAACGGCTAGGCCCTGGGCCCGTACCGGCGCGGACGGGCGCAGACGGGCAGGACTTTGGCACGACTTCGGCGCGAAGTCGGCGCTCCCGCTGTGCTCGTCCGCTGCGCTTCCGCCATTGTGTCATTAAGTACACAGGAGGAGAGAGCCACTAGACCGCTCACCTGCCAATTAGCCAGCAGGGCGGAAGTGGGGATACAGGGCGGAAGTGAGTGAGCTCTCGTATGGCCACCGCCGCTGCAAACGGCACAAGCCGTGGCGGATCGGTGCCAGGAGCCGGGGACAGCGAGATTCAAGTACAAAGATACAGGTATGAGTACAAT
Source organism: Lissotriton helveticus (assembly GCF_964261635.1). NCBI lineage: Eukaryota > Metazoa > Chordata > Amphibia > Caudata > Salamandridae > Lissotriton > Lissotriton helveticus. The sequence goes on from NC_136065.1 coordinate 1,409,320,121, forward strand.
ACGTTGCGCCAAGGGAGGCGATCAAAATACAAACGTTGCGCCGAGATCGGCGATCAAGAACAGAATGGAGCCGGTGTGCCCATTAAAATCAGCACACTACATGCAAAGCGGTAGCGCTGAAAAGCGCTAACCACAATTGTAGAAATGCAGTATTAAAATAATAAAAAGTAGCCAGTCACACACGAAGCCAAACCAGCCTCTCTCACCAGCAGTTAGCCATCATCACTAAGTGCATAGTATTTTGTTCGGAGAAATGGTCACAGGAACATGGTAACGCCTTTTCTGGGGTACTCCATACAGGATAAAAACCAAGATTAAAATGTATCAAATTAAAACGAAACCGAGTTAAAATAAACCTGTGGTAAGGATGGGTCACCATGTTCAGGTAGCTTTCTGGGCCGTCAGGTATAGATAATATTAGACTGACCCTAACGCTTGGTTTTTTCAACTCACTCTCTTTTCTCTTTCCAGGGATAAAAGCTCTCTCATTGCACACTTTGTTAATGCAATATCTTTGGGTGTTATGGACTCTGTTACTGAGTATAACTCTGGCCTCCCCAACTTGGTGAAATTTTCCTTAATGTAAGTCAACCACTTAATGTTATTAACTTTATCCAAGCACAGACAATCTTTCATAATGATATGATTTAGGGGAATTTCTTTGTTAAGCCACATCCTCAGCCAAGCTACAAGAGGTGCTGTTTTTATCAAGTCTGTGATGTATCCTTCCCCAAGTTCCAAGTGTACAGTGTAGGACCGAGTCGACTGTGGGACACCAAGAACAGATCTGAAAAATTTATTTTCCATGGTCTGTAGGGAGTCTAGACCCCTGTAACCCCAAATTGAGCTGCCATAAGATGCAACTGAAATACATTTAGCCTTATAAATTTTCATTATGGCTGCAATAGGCCTGGCCCCCAGTTTCTTAGAGAACCCCTGAAGAGCTGAAGATGTTCTTGCTAACGAGATTACTCTATTCTTTAGCTGGGGTCCCCAGTTACCCTTTTCATCAAATGTAATCCCTAGGTAAGGGAAGGAAGCTACTCGAGCAAGCTTCTCCCGTCCGCAAAAAAAAGGTTTTATGACAGTTTTTCCTTGCTGCGCTGCCCATATGCATAATTTGGGATTTCTTCGCATTTATTTTTAGGTCAAGTGAGCCCATAAAGGTTTCAAAGGCGTCCAAAAGACGTTGGAGCCCCACCCCGGTACGTGCAAGAAGTACCGCGTTATCCGCGTAAAGGAGAACAGGGATCCCCTGCTCCCCTACACGCGGAATGTCGAGGGTCACGTCCCTCAGGGCGGGTTCTAGAGCATTCACATATAATGTGAACAACAGGGGTGCAAGAATGCACCCCTGTCGGACCCCCTTTTCTGAGGCAAAGTCCTCCGTACACCGTCCACCCGTGGTGACTCTAATTTTAGCTGTAAGGCCCAAGTGCAAGTCTGCCAATAAGTTAACTATTGTCCTGTCCAAACCCATTTCTAGCAATATAGACCAAAGCTTTGATCTGTTTGTGAGAAGTTGGCCTGGTATATGATGCTCACTAGTTCTAGTGATCACCTTGTACCATGCCAAGCAACCTTTATGGTGCAGGTTGTAAAGTCAACCTTATAGACAAGCTATCCTAGGGGTAGCATGGACTAAGCAGTCTTAGGCTAAACTCTGTAAAGGCATGTGAAGCAAGCTGTTTTACCATACACAATCCCTTGAATACCAAATGAAAGGACACCACACAGATATATATTGAAAATATATATAGATTTATTTCTACAAATAACCCTGATACTCTTTATGAGCACAGAAGCAAATGCGTTAAAACAAAACACAGTTTAAATACACAAAAGTTGCACAATTATGGATGAGCCCTAGGGGCCACCTAAACCATATACTAAAATAGTGGTATAAGAACCACTATGGGGAAAGTGAAGAGGCCTAGGGCCTGGGGAATCGCTGGAGCTGTTCGGGACTAGCAGTGAAGAAGTCGGGAAAGGCCCGCGGGACTCGGGTGCAGTGCGGAAAGTGCACGCTTTACCAATGCAATGTCAATAGTGCGTAAAAGTTACAAAGTTAGTTAAAAAGGAACCTTCCGAGTTACCTAGAAGGATGAAACTTTAGACACAGACACCAGAGGTGTGTACCAGTGTGGGAACACCGGCGGAGCTGAGTTACCTCACCCACAGGAAGCGGGTGCATAGGGTCGAAGTAGTGTCGTGTTTCATCACGCAGGTCGATGGTGCTTGGAGCTGAAGATGCTGCAGGCGACTCGACGTGAAGAGTTCCGGTGGATCCAAGGGTGGATCTGAAGAGGTGAAGACCTGAAAGCAGAGGGGACAATGTTCAAAGTCACTAGCCAGTGACTACTGTGGAACCAGACTGGAACCAGGCAATATCGGGTGCAAACAGGCGTCGAGGTGTAGCTTCTCTCTGCAGCCACGTGGACACGAGGGGTCACGGACGTCCAGGAGTCGGTCACGAGCTGTCCCACGCAGGCTTCTCGCTGTTGGCGGTGTCGGCAACTTGATTGGAGCAAACAGGCCTTGGCTAATGCAAGCCACGCAGGAATCAAAAAAGGCTTGTTACTCGGACCAGCAAGGTCAGAGCAGGTGCTCCTTTTTACAGGAGCGAGGGCAAGTCTGGAGCAACCAGACCCGCAGTGTAAGTTGAAGGTTTCGTCGCCAAGATGGCCGCTAGCCACGTGGCAAGTGGCCGGGATGGCGCGTCGAGTGGCACAGTGCAAAAGGGCCCCACGCAGATCGTGGAGATGCTGGGGGGCTGATCTTCGGTGCAAGGGCTGCTCGAGGTTGGGGCTTCTCAAACCCCAAAGCACAGCATCGAGGGTGCCTCTGATGCTGCGCAGTCAGCGTTTCGGGGGTCTTCCAAGAGGTCCGGTCCCACGTCTCTCGGTGCCTCCACGGGTCCCTTCTTTGCAGGGACTGTGGATCGGGCGGTGAGAAGTCTGGGAGTCTGGGTCTTGTCAGGCTCAACAGCTAAAGGACATGGTTCCGAAAGCTGCAGACAGGCTCAGCTCATGCCAGAGCACCATCTCACATATTTCCAAGCACTCTGCCTCCAGGATTGATGAGGCCTTCCATAGGAGTGACTGATAGGAACATAGGTGTCCATTTTAGGTTAGGTATAGGCATACTACACCTAAGTAAGGGGTGGTTACACCGACTTACCCCAGCTGAGTGATCAGCCAGTTGTGTCAAATATGGAGGCCAGGCCAGGGGTGGCACAATACATGCTGCAGCCCCTGGTAGGCCTTGGAAGCACCTATGCCCTGGGTACCTGGGTACACTGTTACAGGGGCCAATAAGGTGAACCAGTTCCAATTTCATTATGCACCTAAAGTACATGGGTAACAATTTAGAGAGAGAACAGCAGGCTGTGGGTCTGATTAGCAGGCCCACAGCCACATTAAGTCATAAACCAGTGAAGCAAAAAGCAAAAATTTGGGGTGACCATAGGATAGCAGACCCTACTCTCCTACACAACCCCCCCCCCCAAACGCAGGGACATTAGACTAACCTTGACCAGTTGTGTATTCATGTTCTAAGTGGAAGTACCTGGAGAGACCATCTGCATTACCATGGTCAGTCCCTGGGCGGTGCTCCACTGTAAAGTCCATCCCCTGTAGGGAAATGGACCACCTGAGCAGTTTGGGGTTTTCACCCTTCATCTGATTAAGCCATAAGAGGGGCTTATGGTCGGTCTGAATCTTGAAGTGAGTGCCAAACAAGTATGGTCTCAACTTCTTCAGGGCCCACACCACAGCAAAGGCCTCCCTCTCAATGGCTGACCAACGTTTCTCTCTGGGGGTCAGCCTTCTGCTAATGAAAGCAATGGGCTGGTCTTGACAATCTACATTAAGTTGTGAAAGCACAGCTCCCACTTCCAACTCAGAAGCATCTGTTTGGACAATAAACTCTCTTGAGTAGTCAGGACTCTTCAGGATAGGTGAAGAGCACATGGCCTTCTTCAGGTCATCAAATGCCTTTTGACAGTATTCTGTCCACTGAACCTTTTTGGTCATCTTCTTGGATGTCAGATCATTAAGAGGAGTCACAATGGACCCATAGTTCTTAACAAACTTCCTGTAGTACCCAGTCAGGCCCAAGAAAGCTCTGACCTGAGTCTGGGTAGTTGGAGGAGTCCAGTCCTTTATGGTCTGAATCTTACTCTCCAGTGGTTGAACTTGGCCTCCACCCACAAGGTGGCCCAAGTATACAACCTTACTCTGCCCTATCTGGCACTTGGTTGCCTTGATAGTGAGGCCTGCCTTTTGCAGAGCCTCTAGCACTTCCTTCAGGTGGACCAGGTGATCCTCCCAGGTGGAGATAAAGACAGCAATATCGTCCAGATATGCTGCACAAAAGTCATCCAACCCAGTAAGGACTTGATTCACCAACCTTTGGAAGGTGGCAGGTGCATTTTTCAAACCAAAGGGCATCACCACAAACTGTTAATGCCCACTGGGGGTAGAAAATGCTGTCTTGGCCTTAGACTCCTCAGCTAACCTGATTTGCCAGTAGCCAGCTGTCAAGTCAAATGTGCTCAAATACTTGGCAGGGGCCAATTTGTCTATGAGCTCATCTGCCCTTGGAATTGGGTGTGCATCTGTCCTGGTGACAGCATTGAGTCCTCTGTAATCCACACAGAACCTCATCTCTCTCTTTCCATCTTTGGTGTGAGGTTTGGGGACCAGAACCACTGGGCTAGCCCAGGGGCTCTCTGAAGGCTCAATGACACCTAACTCCAGCATCTTTTGCACCTCAGCCTTGATACAGTCTCTGACATGGCCAGGCTGCCTGTAAATTTTGTTCTTTACAGGAAGACTATCACCAGTGTCCACCACATGGGTACACCAGTTAGTCTGACTGGGTGTCGTGGAGAACATATGTCGATATGACTGAAAAACCTGTCTACAGTCATGTTGCTGATGTTCAATGAGGCTGCCATCTAAGGCCACACCATCAACTGAGCCATCCTCAGGGTTCTGAGTCAGCAGGTCTGGGAGAGGGTCACTCTCTTCCTCCTGTCCCTCATCTGTAGCCATGAGCAAGCCCATGTCTGCCCTGTCAACATATGCTGTCAGCCTGTTAACATGGAGCACCCTCTGGGGGCTCCTGGGAGTTCCAAGGTCCACCAAGTAGGTAACCTCTCCCTTTTTCTCAATGATTGTATGGGGTCCAGACCATCTGTCTTGGAGTGCTGCTGGGGCCACTGGCTCCAACACCCATACCTTCTGTCCAGGCTGATACTCAGTCAGGACAGCCTTTTGGTCATGCTAAGCTTTCTGTAAGGCCTGGCTAGCCTCAAGGTTTTTGGATGCCTTCTCCATATACTCAGCCATCCTGGAGCGGAGACCAAATACATAGTCCACTATGTCTTGCTTGGGCTTTTTGAGAGGTAACTCCCATCCTTCCCTTACCAGACATAGGGGTCCTCTTACAGGATGTCCAAACAACAATTCAAAGGGGCTGAAGCCAACTCCTTTTTGTGGGACCTCTCTGTAAGCAAACAGAAGGCAGGGCAGAAGGATATCCCATCTTCGCCTGAGCTTCTCAGGTAATCCTTTGATCATGCCCTTTAGGGTCTTGTTGAATCTCTCAACAAGCCCATTGCATTGTGGATGATAGGGAGTGGTGAACTTACAGTTGACACCACACTCCTTCCACATAGCTGTCAAGTAACCTGACATGAAGTTTGCACCTCTATCAGACACTACCTCCTTAGGAAACCCCACTCTGGAGAAAACTCCAAGTAAGGCTCTGGCCACAACAGGAGCTGTTGTGGTCCTAAGTGGAATTGCCTCTGGGTACCTGGTGGCATGGTCCACCACCACCAGTATGAATCTGTGCCCAGATGCTGTAGGGGGATCCATTGGTCCAACAATGTCAATCCCCACTCTTTCAAAGGGCACCCCCACCACAGGTAATGGTATTAGGGGGGCCTTTGTGGTACCACCTGCTTTGCCACTTGCTTGGCAGGTTACACAGGAGCGACAAAACTCCTTTGTATCTTCTGACATGTGAGGCCAGTGAAAGTGACAGACAAGTCTGTCCCATGTTTTGTTCTGGCCTAGGTGTCCTGCTAAGGGAATATCGTGTGCCAAGGTAAGAAGGAAGCCCCTAAATTGCAGAGGTATGACCAACCTCCTGGTTGTACCAGGCTTGGGGTCTCTACCCTCTGAATAAAGGAGCCCATCATCCCAATAAACTTTATGGGTACCTTGAGCTTTCCCAGCAGCCTCAGCAGCAGCCTGCTGTCTGAGGGGTTCAAGAGAAGGACAGGATAACTGAGCCTGTCCCAAGTCTGCCCTAGAAGGTCCCCCTGTCCCCAGAAACTCAACCTGATCAGGTTCAAGCTCTATAGGGACAGTTCCTTCAGGGGTCTCAGAATCATCTTCCTGTGAAGGCTGATCCTCACTTGTAGGCATTTGGGAAGGCACAGTCTTTGCCCTCCTGTTCCTTGTCTTGGAAGGTACTTGGTCCATTGTTCCAGGATCCAAGACCTGGGGTTCAGAGAGGCACTTTTTGGCCTGTGACCTGGTCACAGCAAGGACATGTGATGATATCCCTAACATCTCTGCATGAGTCCTGTACTCAACTTCCGACCATAGAGAGCTCTCCAGGTCATTGCCCAACAAACATTCTACTGGGAGATCAGCACTAACCACAACTCTTTTTAGGCCAGTTACCCCTCCCCAGGAAAAGTTAACAATTGCCACACTATGTGTAGTAGTGACATTGCTGGCATTGGTCACCAGGTAATTATCACCTGGTATGTACTGTCCAGGGTCCACAAAGCTAGGTGTCACCATAGTGACACTGGCACATGTGTCCCTGTATGCTTGAGCCACTTTTTCATTAATTAAAGGTGTCTGTCTGTACTTGCCCAAATTATTGAGACTGACAGTAGGGGAAAAAACAATCTCCCCATCACAAATCAGAACAGTCTGTGTGGGGACTCTGACTAGGTCAGACTCTCCATCAGTTCCCAAGGTGATACCCACTACCCCCTTAGTCTGTGGACCAACACTGCCAACTGTACTAGTGGGTGCAGGTGCCTTAGGGGCTGCAGTGTTGGGGGCTCCACCCTTTTTACAATCACTTGTCCAGTGAGTGGTGTTTTTGCAAAAGCTACACCAGGGTTTTCTTTGACCTTCTTTCTTCTTCTTCTTGGAAGTTTGGGATCCACCCTCAGTATTAGTTTGGGGCCCTGTTGAAGACTTCTGGTCTTTAGCTTTCTGCTCCCCACCCTTCTGGTCTGTTTTCTTTTGGTCACCACCCTGGTTCTGGTTCTTTTGCTTAACTCTGGTTCTAAGCCATTTGTCTGCCCTCCTTCCCAATTCTTGGGGAGAGGTTAGATCTGAGTCAGCCAAATGTTGATGCAACTGCTGGTTCTGACAGTTATTTAAAATCTGTTCTCTCATAAGCAAATTGTACAATCCTTCATAGTCTGTAACCTTACTTCTCAGCAACCAGCCCTCCAGAGCCTTAGTGGCACATTCAACAAATTCAGACCAGTCCTGAGTCTGTGTCTTCTGGGTGTCTCTGAACATTAACCTGCACTGTTCAGTGGTTAAGCCTAACCCATCAATCAGAGCACTCTTCAGGACCAGGTAGTTTCTAGAATCCCCATCACTAACTGTGAGGAGTCTGTCTCGGCCTCTACCTTCAAAGGAGAGCCACAAGATTGCTGCCCACTGATCTTGAGGGACCTGCTGTACTTTGCAAGCTCTCTCAAGTGCAGTCATCATTTGTGGATATCATCCCCAACTTTGTAGGGGGGCACAATCTTACTCAGGTTTCTATTGTCATAGGACCTGTCTTTATCCTTAGGGATAGTGCTGCCACCAGTGGATTCTAAACCACTCTCTCTAGGCTGCCTTGCTCTAGCAAGTTTCTCTTTGGCCAGGGCAACTTCTAATTCTGGTCTCTGGATCCTAAGTTCGGCCTCTCTCATTTTGGCCTCATGTTCCCTTCCCTGAGGGCTAGTAAACTCCCTTCTGGAGTTGCCATGAGAACCTCTAGAAACATGGGAAGTATTGGATTCACCTGAGTGATTCCTCCTCCTATGCTCCTGGTTAAGTCCATTTGGGAGTCTGAATGGGTTGGACCCACCTTCAGTCCCAAATAAGCTTAAGTTAGCCTGGTTAAGCCTGCTGACTAACACCTGGCTATCTCTATCATCATCAGAATCACTTTCTTCCACCTCCTCTCCCTCTTCTTCCTCAGGCTGAGAATTCCCAGGGGTCTGGTCTTCCTCATCTATCTGGATGACAGGGACAGGGGCATCAGGGTTATCATCTTCAGAAGGAGAAACTTCCTCACCAGTCCCTGAGGGGCCTGGTTTGGAGTTTTTTAGAGCTTCAGACTGGTCTAATAGCTCTCTGAGGTGTCCTGTGTAGGAGTAGGACCTGCTTTGATTCCTCTCATGGAACACAGTTGCCTTAGTTCCTTAAATGGAAAGATAGCAAACTTGGATGGTGCCCTTGGAGGGTCACTCTCAACAGAGGTGGTTCCAGTGGATCCCTCTGCTCCAGACATTGCTCTAGTGTGGTGGATGTGTTGCAATCTACCTACACTGGTGTTTTCCTACAAAACCTATCTAGTAGTTGTAGTCAGGGTGTGCTACTCCCTATCCTCTACAACAACTAAGTTCAGTAGCACTTAAGTATATCTAGTCTTGTTTTAGTGTACCTATCAGGTACCTGTATGATCTTTCAAATGATATTTTCAAAGATTGTAATGGTAAAACAACAGCAAGCTCAAATCCCAATCCGCTGCTCACCAATGTGAGAAGTTGGCCTGGTATATGATGCTCACTAGTTCTAGTGATCACCTTGTACCATGCCAAGCAACCCTTATGGTGCAGGTTGTAAAGTCAACCTTATAGACAAGCTATCCTAGGGGTAGCATGGACTAAGCAGTCTTAGGCTAAACTCTGTAAAGGCATGTGAAGCAAGCTGTTTTACCATACACAATCCCTTGAATACCAAATGAAAGGACACCACACAGATATATATTGAAAATATATATAGATTTATTTCTACAAATAACCCTGATACTCTTTATGAGCACAGAAGCAAATGCGTTAAAACAAAACACAGTTTAAATACACAAAAGTTGCACAATTATGGATGAGCCCTATGGGCCACCTAAACCATATACTAAAATAGTGGTAAAGGAACCACTATGGGGAAAGTGAAGAGGCCTAGGGCCTGGGGAATCGCTGGAGCTGTTCGGGACTAGCAGTGAAGAAGTCTGGAAAGGCCCGCAGGACTCGGGTGCAGTGCGGAAAGTGCACGCTTTACCAATGCAATGTCAATGGTGCGTAAAAGTTACAAAGTTAGTTAAAAAGGAACCTTCCGAGTGACCTAGAAGGATGAAACTTTAGACACAGACACTAGAGGTGTGTACCAGTGTGGGAACACCGGCGGAGCTGAGTTACCTCACCCACAGGAAGCGGGTGCATAGGGTCGAAGTAGTGTCGGGTTTCGTCACGCAGGTCGATGGTGCTTGGAGCTGAAGATGCTGCAGGCGACTCGACGTGAAGAGTTCAGGTGGATCCAAGGGTGGATCTGAAGAGGTGAAGACCTGAAAGCAGAGGGGACAATGTTCAAAGTCACTACCCAGTGACTACCGTGGAACCATACTGGAACCAGGCAATGTCGGGTGCAAACAGGCGTCGAGGTGTAGCTTCTCTCTGCAGCCACGTGGACACGAGGGGTCGAGGACATGCAGGAGTCGGTCACAAGCTGTCCCATGCAGGCTTCTCGCTGTTGGCGGTGTCGGCAACTTGATTGGAGCAAACAGGCCTTGGCTAATGCAAGCCACGCAAGAATCAAAAAAGGCTTGTTACTCGGACCAGCAAGGTCAGAGCAGGTGCTCCTTTTTACAGGAGCGAGGGCAAGTCTGGAGCAACCAGACCCGCAGTGTAAGTTGAAGGTTTCGTCGCCAAGATGGCCGCTAGCCACGTGGCAAGTGGCCGGGATGGGGCATCGAGTGGCACAGTGCAAAAGGGCCCCACGCAGATCGTGGAGATGCTGGGGGGCTGATCTTCGGTGCAAGGGCTGCTCGCAGTTGGGGCTTCTCAAACCCCAAAGCACAGTGTCGAGGGTTCCTCTGATGCTGCGCAGTCAGCGTTTCGGGGGTCTTCCAAGAGGTCCGGTCCCACGTCTCTCGGTGCCTCCACGGGTCCCTTCTTTGCAGGGACTGTGGATCGGGCGGTGCAAAGTCTGGGAGTCTGGGTCTTGTCAGGCTCTGGGCTCGGGCTCCGGCGGGAGGCGGCGGCAAAGCAGACGTCGAGTTGCTGGTTGGTGCCTGTATTCACAGGGTGGTCACTCCTTGGCCACAAGGGAGATTCTCTTCCGTCTTCTGTGCAGCAGAATGTCGAAGTCCAGTCTTCTTCTGTATTTCAAGTTGATTCAGGATGATCTGAAGTCTCAGGACACAGCTCCCACTCTTATTCGAATCTGGGGGGCCGGATCATCTACTAGGTCCCTCCTCTGGGAGGAACCAGGAAGGGGGGTGGTTACACCCCCTTTCCTTTGTCCAGTTTCGCGCCAGGACTGGGGCTGGAAAGCCCCAGCACCGGTTTGAACTGGCCTATGCACAGGGACACCTTGTGTGCCCCAGGCATGTCTGATTCTATTCAGCCCTGTCCTACCCAATACACAAAATCCTGTCTGGAGTGGTGCTAGCACCTCCCCAGGCAGGAAACCCTTTGTCCAAGCTGCCCTCGCTGGAAGGACTCCCAGCAGCAGGAGGTCAGACTTGTGTCTGTGGTGGCAGCATCCATTTTGTGATGCTAAGGCTCTGTTTAACTTTAACCGGGGTTCAGGTTAGGTACATGTCGTGTCCCTCTAGAAGGGGGGAATGCTACCCCCGTTGCCAGAACTGGCGAGGGGGTAGTATTCCAATTCGTATGACACCTTACTTGACATGTTTTGATAAAGCCAAACCCAAGATAGCATTTAACCGCGAGGTTCATAATGCACTTAAGAGTATATGGTATGGCAATATCATGAAACAGCTAAAGGACATGGTTCCGAAAGCTGCAGACAGGCTCAGCTCATGCCAGAGCACCATCTCACATATTTCCAAGCACTCTGCCTCCAGGATTGATGAGGCCTTCCATAGGAGTGACTGATAGGAACATAGGTGTCCATTTTAGGTTAGGTATAGGCATACTACACCTAAGTAAGGGGTGGTTACACCGACTTACCCCAGCTGAGTGATCAGCCAGTTGTGTCAAATATGGAGACCAGGCCAGGGGTGGCACAATACATGCTGCAGCCCCTGGTAGGCCTTGGAAGCACCTATGCCCTGGGTACCTGGGTACACTGTTACAGGGGCCAATAAGGTGAACCAGTTCCAATTTCGTTATGCACCTAAAGTACATGGGTAACAATTTAGAGAGAGAACAGCAGGCTGTGGGTCTGATTAGCAGGCCCACAGCCACATTAAGTCAACACAAATGTGGACTTTACTTTACCAGTGAAGCAAAAAGCAAATATTTGGGGTGACCATAGGATAGCAGACCCTACTCTCCTACACTGACCAGATCAAAAGCAGAGGAGAGGTCCATGAAACCAAGGTACATGGACCCCGCCTTGGCCTTGGTGTATTTCTCCACCAGCATATGCAAATTAAGACATTGGTCCTGAGTGCTTCTTTTGGGTCTAAATCCATATTGAACATTGGTCAGAATGCTTTTCTCAGTTGCCCACTCATTTAGTTTTGCTAATGACTCTTCCTAAAATTTTAACTGATGAGTCAATCAATGAGATCGGTCTATAACATGCAGGATCCTGCCTATTTCCCTTTTTAAACACAGGGATGATTATTGATGTTTTCCATGACTCTGGTATATTATCATGGCTTAAGGCATTAAAGACCCTACAGAGTAATCTAGACCAAAAATTAGGGAAACATTTAAAAGCATCAGCAGGAACACCATCAGGTCCTGGCGCCTTTTTTTTCAGGGTACAATCTATTGCTTGTAAGACTTCTGCGACCTCAAAGTGCACTTGATTTCCACTGGCTATACGGCCAACCGGGCCCCCGGGACCTCCACTACTGTGGTCAGAATAAATGTCGCTAAAATGTTTTATCCAACCTTCATCAGGTATGTTAGTTTCTAGAGGAGTATTCTCCTCTCCTGTGAATAGAGGTATATAGCAGTATAATCAAGTAAATGTTTTTTTGATAGTTTATTTGCATGTGTGAATTTGTGTGTGAGTAACTATATGGATGATTATTAGTGTGTAACAGGATGTATAGGTGTATGAGTACATATGATGAGTAAGTACATGCATGAGTGACTATATAGAACTGTTGGTGAATGAGTGGATGTGTATGTAGATGTTGGAATTACCTAATAAGTTGTTGTAATTGGTATTGGTTTCTCCTTTTTTAAGAAAATGTTAGTTTCTATTTTTGAATGTGTGTGTCAAAGGTTATTTTATGCTGATAGGAGGTCTGCCACTTTGTCACAAGGATGTTGTCATCAGTGATGTCATTTGAGATGTCATCAGTGATGTCATGAGTGATGTCACTGACCATGTCATGAGTGATGTAATATGTGACATCATCAGCAGTGCATTGCACGCGCAAGTTATAGTGAGTCCAACTAACTATAACGTGGGAATTTCAATGGTTTTATGCGAGTAAAATTTCCACCTAACTATAACTGGTGTGAAACCTATGGTTTTTTCAGTGAATATATATATGTGTATATACACACACATGTATGTATGGGTAATGGGTTTGTATGTACCTGTAAAACACTTGAATTTCGTGGTAAATCATATATCCTATCACACACACACACACACACCTATACTCACTATTAATGTTATAAAATCCCTTTCCACCCAAAAAACCTACACCCACCCCACACCTTTAAAATTCCATTTCCACCCAAAAACCTATACCCACCCTAAACCCTACAAATTCCTTTTCCACCCAAAAACCCACACCCACCATAAACCCTAAAAATACCCTTGCAATCCCAAAAACCCATACCAACCCTCAACCCTAAAATTACCCTTGCCACCCAAATTCCATACCCACCCTAAAATTACCCTTGTTATCCAAAAGCCCATACCCACCCTTAACCCTAAAAATAGTTATCACCCAAAAACCCATACCCACCCTAAAATTACCCTTACCACCCAAAAAGCCATACCCACCCAAAACCCTAAAATTACCCTTGCCAGCCAAAAACTCATACCCACCCGAATCCCTTAAAAATCCCTTTCCACCCGAAAACTCATCCCTACCCTGAACCCTAAAAATGCCCTTGCAATCTCAAAAACCATACCAACCCTAAATCCTAAAATTAATCTTGCCACCCAAAATCCATGTCCACCCTAAACCCTAAAATTACCCTTGCAATCCCAAAAACCCACACCCACCCTAAATCCTAAAATTACTTCTCCCACCCAAAAACCATACCCACCGTAAACCCTAAAAATACATGTGCCCACCCAAACCTTAAAAGGTACCTTTGCCACCCAAAACCCATACCCACCTTAAATCTCAATATTACCCTTGCCACCCAAAAACCCATACTCACCCTAAACCCTTAAAAATACACTTGCAACCCTATATATACATATACATATATAATATATATATATATATAACTAAGGATGGAGGTTGACGACGACGAAGTTTCTAATTTAAGGAACACACAGTTGGTTATGGATATGGAAGTACAGCAGAAAGGTGGTGCTACGACTTTCAAACCTACCTCTACTTTCATGCTGGTAATGGGGGCAGATGCTATTGACACTTTCTCTGAGGCTGTTATTCAAGACCTACGAAACTTAAGGAGCACTATGAAATATAAATATGACAATCAGAACTTTACTAATAAACAACATCAGGCACTTAAAAAGTTATGTGAGGATTCTTCTTTAGTGTGCAAACCCTCGGATAAAGGAGGAAATATTGTTCTGCTCACCAAGTCACAGTATGAACAAGAAGCGTTACGCCAGCTTAACGACCCTACCACATACACTAAAGTTACGGAACATGTGTACAATACCAGTATCAAGGAATACCACAACATGATTCTTAAGTGGTACAATAGAGACATGCTGAATTGCGATGAACATCTATTTTTGAGATGCCTGAATCCAGTAACTCCTACTTTTTATTACCTACCAAAGGTACATATGGACCTACTGAATCCCCCTGGTAGGCCCATTGTAGCCTCCCAAGGCAGCCTCACTGAACATTTGTCTATATATATGGACTCTTTTCTTTCTCCACATGTGGTCAATCTGAAATCATATTTGAAGGACACTAAACATTTTTTGAACTGTATTGAAAGCATTAATTGGTGTGATGGGTATACTATGATGGTTATTGACATTACCAGCCTATATACGTGCATTGCACACGAAGAAGGGCTGTCAGCTATTTCATGGTTTCTAGAAAGTAGACCAGTGAAATATTACGAGCATAATAAGATGCTGCTCGAATTCTTGCGATTCTGCCTGAATAACAATATTTTTCTCTTTGGTAAGGACTTATTTAAACAGCTTACGGGAGTGGCGATGGGTACCTGCTCCGCCCCCAGCTTCGCGAATTTATTCATGGGGTGGTGGGAGGAGCAGGTGGCCTGGTCACCTGCTAACAAAAAATGGAATGATCTTGTGAAATGTTGGTACCGGTATATCGACGACCTTTTTATAATTATGGAAGGATCAGTCGAATTGGCTAGAGAATATATGGAAGTACTGAACATCAATCACAATAATTTAAAGTTCTCAGGAGAAGTGAGTAAAATTGAAGTCAATTATCTTGACTTGACAGTGTTTGTGGAGAGTGGCAGTTTGCAAACTAGACTCTTTTGGAAGGCGACGGCTGGGAATTCTACTCTATTTGCGACCAGCAGCCACCCGAAGAGTCTAGTTAATAGTATACCATATGGAGAATTACTCCGCATCAAGAGGAATAACACAAATGAACAGGAGTTCCGTAAAGCGGCTAGTGGCAGCATACAAAGGTTCAAAGCAAGAGGGTACAAAGATGGGGTACTCAGGCAGGCTTTGAGTAAGGTTTCCAACTTAGAAAGGAAAGTACTGCTAGAAGATAAAAAAGACAAAAGCGCTAAAACTGATGGGGGGACGTTTAGACTTATAACGACCTACTCCAGTAATGCTGCAGATCTGAAACGCATTATGCGCAAGCATTGGAACATCCTGATGACAGATAATGTCATAAAGAAGGACTTACCCTCTTACCCTTTGGTGACCTTTAGGAAAGCAAGAGCATTGAAAGATTATTTAGTGCATAGTCACCATGAAGAGTTACAACCCAAACCCAAGTCAGAACCCATGAAAGGTTTTTTCCCTTGTGGTCGCTGTAAGGCGTGTAAAGGGAGTAAGCGCACTGTACAATATATGGTGCCAGGAGTAAAACAACCTAGGAAAATACAAAAAAGATTCTTACCTGCTCCACGCCATACGTTGTGTATTGCCTGACATGTCCTTGTGGTAGAAGGTATGTTGGGAGCACAACGAACCCAGTGAAATTGAGGATTTTAGAGCACCAAAGAGCGATCCAGAATGCAGATGTGAGTTATCCTGTAGCTAGACATTTTGATAAAGAGCATGCACGCAACAGGGATCTGTTAACATACTTTTGTCTAGACTCTGTCCCCTTCAGTGTGAGAGGGGGTGACAGATTACAAAAACTCAGGCGACTTGAGTCGCGTTATATAATCGATCTGCAAAGTAAAATGCCTATGGGACTTAACATGCACGAGGACTTGGCTGTTCATCTAATATGACTGGAATGTAATGTATGATCTAGGATGTTTAACCATTTATTGCTTCTTCTTATATATAATTTTTATATATAATTTTTTGTATATAATTTTTATATATTTTTTCTATGATGAACTGTTGAACGATATATATTATTGTATATGTGATATAATTGGTTGGTCGATGTAGTGAACCATCACGTCCTTTTTAAATTGTGAGAGCTACCAGCCCATACAGGGCAGTATAACAGCACCGCTGGTGCGGGTCGGATGTTAGCAGCGGAGATACTGTATAAACATATGGATATCGTGAGGATGTTATACTTATGGTATAATTCCTCGAGCTACTGTGTAATTGAATGAATCGTTAGGTATTTATAAATTATCTTGGGCGATTCACTGCTTCATTCAATGTATAATATTGTATAATATTGTAACATAGATACAGACCCATTACAAGATGGTGGCCAATATTCTGTCATTGAGTCCTATCTTGATGTTGATGCGATTAGACACGTGATGGTTTTAAAATGGAAAGTGTTGCCTCGCTCTTCGTTTCATTACTGAGGAAGGCCGAGTGCCGAAAGCGCGTTATTTTGAGAATAAACTAACATTGATTTTACCCTGCGAGTGCTGCTTCCTGATTCTCGCACGAGTGCGGTGAGGGGCTCCTGGAGCGGATATTGATGTCGGGTGCACCCCCGACAAGCAGCACCAGCCTTTGAGTGCGACAGGCAGGTGCAAGTGGAGCGTGGATATATATATATTATACACGTAATACTTACCTTTAATACTTACCACAATACTTTTTTTTTGGGCGAGTATGCCCTTACCTTTATTGCATTTACAACGAAATTCAAACACGTTTTCACATAGTAAACACTATTTTAGAAAACGGTTTCCTAAAAGTATTCTGTTAAAAAACAAAACATCCACTCTACAGAACCATATAAAATACAGCCATCCATCATTTTAGCGCAATAGTAATACATCTTTCATATACAATCCAAGAGTGCCACCTACTGGCCAGAGGTAGTTGTAAATGCATTAGTGGTTAAAAGACTCGTGATTCAGGTTTAGTCGTCGTTAATGAGTCGTGGTTCAGGTCCTTCGTTGTGAATGAGTCGTTGTAAAGTTCGTTTCCCCTATGTGCTATGTACCCAAGCCAGTTTTCTCCACTTCTGGCCTCACCCCACATCATTCCAGTCCCACACTGTGGTGGAGACTGACCTGGCTGTCCCCTGGCCGTTTCAAACTGTACTATTCATTCCACCTAAACCCCCCCGAAGGCGAGATAGATACATTTGAATGTTTGCACTGGGCCTAGCTGACAACCCTGCGTTTCCCCAATTGCTGACAGCGGGCATGGCCCGCCGTGCTGCTCGACTGGACCTTAACACTGCATTGGGCATCTACCCCAACAACTCTTTCTTCTCCCTCCCTGATGGAGCGACTCCCCATGACAAGTTGTTATACTACCAAATTAGGACAACATGTAGGGAAGCCAACCCCGCGTTCCCACAGGCCCCCATGCTAACCATGCCCTTGAGTTTATTCACTCATCCAGCTCCATGCGGAAGTTGGTCACTAGATTATACGCCCTCACCTTGGCCGCCTCCTCCATTAACACGGAGCGTGCCTCCACAGCGTGGAGCCAGGACTCTGGAAGAGACCTCTCTCCTGAGCTGTGGCTTTATTGCTGCAATCAGACCAGGCGCCTCTCCCCCAATTAGCACCTGAGGCTCATCCATTTTAAGTATTTGCATAGGCTCTACCGCACCCCTGTTTCCCTACACTAGTTGGGCTTAATTGACAACAACAGTTGTGTGCATTGTGCAGCTCCAGGCTCGGACTTCGCGCACCTGGTTTGGGTGTGCCCCAGGGTGGCACTGTTCTGGCAGGAGATGTGCTCTGCCATTATCGACATTACACTTGAGCGTGTCGCCCCTGACCCGCTGCTATGCTTCCTGGGCTATATTAAACATCTGTGCAATGCTAACTACAAGCTGGTTGAGATGCTACTGGTGCCTGCTAAGCGTAGGGTGGCCCTGCACTGGGGACGTAAAATAGCTCCCATGGGTAAAAATTGGTTGGACGATGCAATCCACTGCCAGGCACTCTTAGGTGAGTTTTGGAACTGATACCTGCACCCAGTAGACCCCCTGATATTTGGGCCCCCCTTGTCTCCTATTTCCAGTGCTTGGCCACACATGACGGCCCTGCACCAGCTTCCCCTAATGATGATGCACAAGACGGCCAGATTGAGGTTGCGGATCCCAACTCACCCCTCAGGCCGGATTAACTGTGCCTTCCTGCTGTGCCCTGATTATTATTCTAATATTGCTGGGTTGTATGTATGTATATCCTTGCCTTCATTTCTTCGCAACATGTAATTGAATTAGAAATGTAGAATACACTGCATTACTACTGTGCTGTCGCTCTGTAATGTGCCTTTGTTTCATAAAGGTTTTAGAAAAATAAAAATAAAAGTATTTAAAACTGTCCTTCACCTACAGTTTGAATTCTGCCCCTAGTATAGGTGGGGGTACATTCTATAACATGCACAGGTGAGATCTTTACCAGTTAATCTGGTATCCTGAATAGCCCCCGATTAATTTAAAAATCTTTAAGAGCCGGTTCACCCTGAATCGTGGCCTTGTCGCATACAAGAGAACATCGTCGGCATACAATGAGATTTTCTCTTCCCATTGGTCCAACCCCATAAATACCGGATATCACTAGGTCCCCTCTCATCCATGCTGCCAAAGGTTCCAACGCCAGTGCGAATAGTACCGGGGAGAGAGAACACCCCTGTCGTGTTCTCTGATGAAGGGCAAAAGATTGAGACACCGAACCATTCACTCGGACCCTGGCCAGGGGAGCTTTGTATAGTAGTTTAATTCAGGATTGGAATTGGGGGCCAAACCCGAACCATTTCAGGACTTCGAATATATAGTGCCACTCTATGATATCGAACGCCATACGTGCTTGGCCCTAAAACTTTTGATTGACGCCGCAAAGGAATCCAGACAATCGCTATATTTGTGTTTCATTGACTACAGCTCGGCTTTTGACCACATTGATCGAACAATACTGTTGCATAAGCTGAAAAGATGGGGCATACCACCAGCCCTACTATTCCTATCACACACAGGCACATGGGTAATAGTCAAGCTGGGACTGGGACACATCTTTCGAGACGTATCATATTCACCAAGTGGCTTAAACAAGGGTGTGTCTGAGCTCCCATGTTATTCAACATCTTCATGGCAAATCTACCTGCAAGGCAGGATAAATGCAAATCTCATGCCCCCAAGCTAGGCAAGACAACCATCTACAACCTCCTGTATGCTAGCAATTTAGTCTTAGTAAGTCGAACACCAATAGGATTCCAGCACTTACTAGCTGTAACTCAAGAATACTCTCACAACAATACCTTGAAGATCAATTTGGGCAAAACAAAACAATTACCAGAAATCTTACCGAAAAGAAAAAACCCTGTTGGTATCTGGACACACACTGATTAGAACCAGTAAAGGACTAATAAATACTTAGGAGTCCTGCTGAATAACAGAGGTTCCTTCAAACCACGAATAGAAGCACTAAGGCAAAAAGGCAATAAAGTAACTGTTACCACGAACGCACTAAAAAAAGCATGTGCAGGACCTTCTTTGGTGCCCCTACTCGAGGTTATACAAACAAAACTCCTTCCGACAATAACATATGGGAGCAAGATAATACGAGGAAGAGATGCCATTGCTGTGGAAAAAATAATCACCAGGTTGTATAGAACAATTTTTCACCTTCCAAACTATGCCTCCCGAAGCAAATGGCTAGAGTTTGGACTACAAAAACAGTCCTTGGCCAGAAGGGGTGCATTTGTAAAATGTTGGCATAAGATCAGAGGAGCAGAGCAAGATACATTAACCTGGCAATTCTGGGCTGAACTGTCACTAAGAGGGAATCCACCGGCTAGAGCGTACCTTAGAGCCTCCCTATGCCAATTAGGCCTGAACAGTCTATGGGAGTCATCACCAACCCACATGAGCTTTAAGAAATCCGTCCAAGTGTTATCAATAGAAGAAGACAAGGCTGCACTCACAAAAATGGCACATAGCTGGCACCTACTACACAACTATTTTACAGGGAAACCACAAATATATCTGAGTAAAGGATTTAACATTCGTCTGAAAGAGAAATTTTTAAAATATTAGATGGGCATAATACCGATTTTACCCCACCTTCCACCATGCAAGAGAAAACCTGGAGACAACGCCTGTAGACTATGTAGCCATGGATTGGAGGATCTTGCCCACATAATTTTCAACTGCAAAAGTTTAGCAAAAGAACGATGCTTACTCCTGACCCCCTCTTCAATCAAATTGGGATTTCACCACTGCTGACAGGTGGTTTGACTTGCTTTAAATCTGGTACCACGCAACTGACCTTCACTTTTACAAAATTCCTCAGCATAGTAGATCGGAGACTGCAGACAGAACCATGCCAGCTTTGTACATGGCATAATCCCCACAAGGATACAATAACACTAATCTCACAATAAAAGGGCGGAAAAGCAAACCTCAATCCCCCCCCAAAAAATGACTATGAGTGATAGAATGTCAGGGAGGAAGCCTGAACCTCAGTGATTTGCAAAAAACACTAATCTTACAATAAAAAGCAGAATAGCAAACCTTAAGATAAAAGAACTGTGGACTCAAGACTTATAAGGGAGAAACCTCGACCTACATGTTTAAACAAAAAATCCTATTTAGCACTGCTGCTTTTTGCACAAGACTTTTCAATACACAGACGTTTATAGGACTCACTCCCAGCCAAAACAACCTCACAGATTGAAGTGACAAATTGATCCCAGAGACGTGCTCCCTTGGTTCTAACCTTTAAAGAATCATTAAATTGACATGAAAGACCAAGAAATGATTCAAATTGTATCTTAATTCTGTACAATTCATGAAAATGCAACAGTTTTAATTAATCATGCATAGTCAAATTACCTTACCTTATCTTGCACAGCTCATCTGAAGCCCACCCCCTTTGTCCACCACTCTGCAAATGCACCTCTTGGTGCACTACTAGATGCATGATGAAGTCCCAATAGATGCTGAGGGTCCTTGGGGGCCAAGAACCGCTCCTGTTACCTCTAGTAAGTATTGCTGAGAGATCATCAGAGGCCATACAGCCTTTGTCCACCACTTTGCAAATGAGCCTCCAGGCACACTACTAGTTAGGAGATGAAGTCCCCTTGAATGCTGAGGGTCCCTGGGAGACCAGAACCTCTCAAGATTCCTCCAGTAAGTCCCCCACAGCAGGATTGCTGTGGGGTCATCAGAGGCCCATCCCCCTTTTCCACCATTCTGCAAAGGCACCTCGGGGTGCACTACTGGTTGGGGAATGAAGTCCCCTCAGATGCTGAGGATGATTATGAGGCCAAGAACCCCTCCTGTTACCTCCAATAAGTCCCACACAGCAGAATTGCAGACAGGTTGTTGGAGGACCTGCCACCTTTCTCCGCCACTTTGCAAACGTGCCTTCTGCTGCACTATTTGTTGGGTGATGAAGTCCATTTCGATGCTGAGGATCCTTGGGAACCAAGAATCCCTCATGTTACCCCCAGTAACTCCCACACAGTTGGATTGCAGACAGCTTATCAGAGTTCCTGCCCCCTTTATCCAGGCACTATAGAGACCCCTACAGCCACTTACACACCCACTCACAGACCCACACTACTACTCACACACCCATTCAGACTCCCACAGCCACTCAAACACCCAGTCACATACCCATACATCCACTCATAAATCATTCACACACCCATTCTGAAAGGTCGGAGGTTACATTTAGGAAATACAATTGAAAAACCCTTCGCAATTCACTAAAAATAACAAAGGTTGCTGGGACGTTATAGTTAGGAAATAGAATTTGAAACAAAATCGAAATTCACTGAAAAAACTAAAGGTTACAGGGATGTTATAGGTAGATGAAGGGCATGCGTAGGAGTAAAGAAGTCCAAGGATTGACAATGACATTTTTCAAAGATCTTTATTTATCAGAATATACGAAGGTTCAAAAACAGACATTTTAGCCAACACGTTTCGTTCTCGAAAAAGAACTTTGCCAGGGCTTCTTGGGGCAATAACCCTTCCGAAGAAGAAATACAAATTTAACCAAATATCAACTGGTTAAACAAACAACATAAAATATCTCATAAAACCTGAGGTGAGCAAGAATCAAATGACCATACAATATTCTTAATAGAGCAACATTAGTATGGAGGTCATGATTTCCCTCTCAAAATGAAGACATCAAGTTCTATCCATCAGCGATGTCAACATGTGCAAACTCTGATCAGTAAGGACGTTATAGTGCAATGAAGTAGATGCTCCAGGAAGTAACTCTGAAGCACTCCGGGAATTGTCCCACAGCCAAATAGGGCAAAATGTCAACAGTCCAACAAAATAGAAAGCCAAAGGGATGTTCTAGTTAGGCTTAGATTTTGCTCATACAAAACCATTGAAATATAGCAGTCACCTGAGCAAACTGTAACTCAAGCCCCTGCATTGCACTGCCGATGACTTCACATATGACATCACTCACACGAGTGTGTATGTGTATATATATATATATATATATATATATATATATATATATATATATTCCAACAACGATTTCCAAAGAAAATCAACAAAGCCGCCACTCCTGTCACACGGAATGGTGTAGACAAAGTTAATTTATTCTTGAATGCATTTTAAAACACAGCACAACCAACGCGTTTCGGTCGCTCCTTCTACCTTGATCACGGTTGCTCACAACTGTTTGCTAATCATAATTTAAAAAGGAGATCCGACCCAGCACAATCATGTGATTGGCCTCATTCCTGTCACCCTTATAGGAATTCTGGGACTCGTAGTTTAAATTCATGCACATCCCCCACAATTGTTTATAATTTTAGCAAGTGACATTCATTTCATGTGCAATGCATAATATTTAAAGTGGTTACAGTTCATTTTACTGTGTTGAAACCATCAACTATATCGTGGGAGCCGATTATACAGTTCTCTCATTGAGTCTCTTTTCCTTACCGCCCTCCAGTGGGCCTGCGTGAATTTTGTACCTCCCATCATTGGTGCATACCTCTCTTATCATTCAGATTGTGTGGGTTTTGGGATAATTGTTTCAGGAGTTCATTGAGAAGTTTATTTATTATATGTGAATGTACAGTTCTTCCGACTGATTCAGTCCAAAAGGAGTCATTGTCCGAAAGTTAAAAATGTGGCGCAACTCTTTTTGTCGCAAAAGTTTTTCCCGATGGCCGCCTCTTTCTGACAAAGACATTGTTTCCAGTCCCAAAAATGTTAGTAATTTCCAGTTGCCATTGTGGTGTGTCTCCATGTGTTTGGCCACCGCATTTCCTCTGTCTTTGTTCACAGTGGCTCTTACATGTTCTAATATGCGTTTTTTTAATTTGCATATTGTACTTCCGATGTAACGGAGCTGGCAGGGACATTCAATCATATAGATGGTGTATTGACTCTTGCATGTTATTAATTCCTTTATTTTCCACACTTTTTTGTTAGCCATTGTTATTTCTTTGGTTGGTTTGGCGATGTCACACACTTTGCAGTTATAACATTTTGTAAATCCTGTTTTTTGTAACCATGTGGTCTTTTTCTTTTTAGTAATGAAGTGGCTGTGTATAAGTTGATCTTTCAAATTTTTAGCTCGCCTATATGTTACCACCGGATATTGCCCCATATGTTGTCCTATGATTGGGTCCAATTTTAGAATCCTCCAATTTTTTCTCAATATTTGTGTTATCTTTTTCGATTCCTGACTATAATCCAGGATTAATCTGATCGGTTCATCTGTATTTTTTTGCTCCTCTTTGGGTTTCAAACATTCTTGCCTTTGTTTTTGGTTGGCTCTTTCCCAGCATTTGTCTACCAATTTTTTACCATATTTTCTTTTTTGAAAACGTTTGATGGTTGCCGCACTGTGTTTTTCCCATTCTTCTTTTTCACTGAAAATGCGTTTTATCCGGAGAAACTCTCCGTATGGAATGCTTGTGATTAGAGCAGGTTGGTGGAAGCTGGTCGCTTCTAAGGTAGCGTTTGTTGCTGTGACCTTTCGGTGTAGAGTTGTTTCTACCCGATTATCCTTCACATACACCTCTGTGTCTAGGAAAATTATTCTGTCTTTACTTTTCACAAACGTAAATTTCAAGCCTGGAGTACTGTTGTTTAAGATGTCAAAATATTGTTCAAATTCTCTTTCACTCCCCTTCCATACAATAAATAGATCATATATAAATCTTTTCCAGGTGACTATGTGTTGGGTAAAGGTTGAATTTTGTCTGCTCCAAGCAACCTCCTCCTCCCACCAGCCCATTGTTATGCAGGCGTAACTGGGGCTGAAAGCAAAGCCCATAGCGGCTCCATTACGTTGGCGGTACAGTTGTTCACCAAAAAGGAAAATGTTGTTAGTCAATACTGTAGAGATCATTTCCATTATCATCTCATTATGATCTTTGTAGTGTATGTTGCGTTCTTTTAGATAGTATTGACAAGCCCGCAGACCTAGATCATTGTCGATGTTAGTATATAAGGCAATCACGTCCATTGACATTATTAGGTACTGATCCTGCCACTTCAAGTTTGTCAACATGCAAAGAAAATCCGTAGTATCTTTAATATAGGATCTTAATTTTTCCACGTATGGTTTTAGGAAGTAGTCAATAAAATTGGCCATCGGTTCCAAAAGTGATCCCTTCGCTGACACAATTGGCCTCCCTGGTGGTTTCATGGGGTCTTTATGTATCTTTGGTAAAAAATACATAGTTGCCATACGTGGGAAATCTACACTGAGGTATTTTTTCTCATCATAATCAATCAGGTTTTTTCTTTCCCAATTCATTCGTTTTTCATCAATTTCTCTTTTGATTCTGTCCATCGGGTTGTTTTGTAGAATTTCATAGTAGAGAGGGGTTCATTAATTGACTCATTGCTTCTGAGGTGTCCCATAACACCACATTTCCCCCTTTGTCAGCCATTTTAATTTCCATCCCTTGGTCATTGATCAAAGAGGATAAAGCTTCTCGTTCCTGGGGGGATAAATTGTCTTTGCAGTTTGTTTTGGTAATTTTGTAAAGCTCTTGTATTACCGCTTCTTGAAAAATGTCTATTTTGTTGCCCGGTGTCAATTGTGGGTAGAACTTGGATTTAGATTTTATATGACTTGTTCCAGCCCCTAACTGAGGTATCACAGTATCCAGTTGTATTGTTTGTTCATCTTCAATTTCCATGTTTATCAAGGCTAGATAGCCTTCCGCATCTTTTACACATAGTTCAGAGGTCGGATTCAGAGGTATTTTATCAATCTTTGGTTTGGTTTTTCTTTCCATGAAGTGTCTAGCCAGTTTAATCTTTTGTATGTACAAGTAGAAATCAATTCTAATTTGTGCCATATCCATTATTTGTGTGGGACAGAAATTGATGCCTCTTTTTAGTAGAGATGTTTCCTCTGGTGTTATATCCCGTTTGGATAAGTTTATCTCTTGTAACTCTTCATTCATTTGCCCCATCTCTGTTTCATACCTCTCGTTTCCGTACCAATCTTTTCGTGTGAAGTGCTTCCTTCTCCAGCCTCTTCTTGTTGTTGATTTTTTTGCCTTTGTTGCCATGGTTTTGCTTTTCCTCTTCCAAGTCCTCGTTGTTGTCTTTGCGCCCCCTGATCCTGTTCCCATTGAAGTTGTTGGAGAACGAGGCGCATATCCCCTAAAAAAATCCTCATGGCATCATCCATTGTTGGGTCTTCTTCTATTGGTTCATCGGACGTGAGTGACGATACGCTAGTTGAAGAGGTTGTTGTTGTTCCTAAGTGTTTTTTGAACGGATCAAATTTCCGGGCAAAAGTGAAGATTCTTCCCTCTAAGTAATCATTGGCATCTCTCACAAATTTATTATGTTTTCTTTGTCTCACTGTTTCTTCATGTTTATCTATTTGTTTCTCTAAGTCCTCCTTGAATTTAGTCATTTCTGGATTGAGTTTCAAAGTTTCCATCTCTTTTTCCACCTATTTTAGTTGTTCCTTTATTTTAACCAGGGCAATTTCGATATGTTTCACTAGTATTTTTATTAATCCTAGGGATGAGTTTAGTGTAAATTCGCCCCACTCCTGTAATGGGTCATTTGTGGCGTCTTGTTGACTAGGCATCAGCATGATCCTTAGTCCTCTCGGGACTCTTTGTGCTTCCAAGTATTTCTGCAGAGATATTAATTCCCAAGATTTGTTAATTTCTTGTTTGTTCAGCTTTTCCCACAGTCTTATTTTACTTTTTGTGTCATTTTTTCCGGTATCATCGCGTTTATTTTGAGCTTTCTCCATGTTTCCCTTTTCAAACATATTAGATAAAAGTTCTTTTCTTTTCGCTTCTCTTTTCTCCATTTCATCAACTGTGTTATTTATCTGCTGTATGGAATTGTATTGCACGTGTTTTGTTTGTCTACTGGTGACTGTTGGTCTGTAAACTGCTGTAGAAAATGTCTTTTCAAATCGTGTATTTAAGCATTTGAGCACTTTCGGCAAAGCCGCATTGCTTATCTTGCTCCGTCTGTTGTTTATCACGTCTGACACTTTTACCAGTACAAACCACCGCTTAACCGAACAGCTTCTATTAAGCCTCAAACTTCTCAATCCATGATTACATTGCGAGATAAGTCGATACTGCGGAAAGGGAAAGAATCCCTTCTTACCTCGGACGTAGTCTCCGGGCAGCGTGGGTCTGCTTTCACTCCGCTCCGGCTTTCGCAAAACTTCGGATTGTTGACAATAGTGTTCAGTGAGCACCAACGGGAATAATTAATTACAACAAGTTGGTACCCGGGCTACCCGTGTCTGGCGCTTCTCAGCGGGTGCGTAGCTTTCTGCGATTGCCCTCTCACACGCATGCACCATATGGCTGGAACAAAAGATCTCCGATAAAGAGCCCCTTTGTGGGTGCCCGTCAGACATTGTAGCTCCAGTCTGACGAGGAGCAGAACCCATATGATGAAGCATGACACCTAGCTTGCTGGGTGTGTGAGGGTTTTAGTTCCAAAAAGGGAATCCCCCTCCCTTTTCACCATCTTCTACGCTACTCACGCATTTACACCTACGTGTATTTCACACTCTCATCGGGGAACTTTGTACTCTTCTTGTGTTACTATGAAGTAACTTGAACCCATTCAAATTTTTTAATCTCTGGGATCATATGCGGTTTACATCCATTTATGCTGAAATATATTTGTTGCTACATGTGTGATTCCAAATAGAAGCAGTTCCAGAATTGTGGGTGTTTATTTGGCTAGTGTTCAATATGAGTTAAACATTTATGTATTTATATAAATGCAACTTTGCACTTTTTAACCAACAACTAGCTTTATCAGTACCATTCAGAAATCACCTCGGACAGTATTTTTACTATGTCTATGGTCATCTGACCCGGCATGAGTTTGTTTCGGGGGGTACACTTTTGAATCACATTATAAAAGTAAGAAAAAATGTAATTGCTCTGCATGTGATCAAGGGCTCAAGAGCCCGAAACGCGTCTTTGCTGTTTACCTGTGCCAGTAAAAGATTTGTTTGGCCAGATCCTGTGGTCCGTCTCCTGTTTTGCTTCGCCGGTCCGTGGGATTGGAGGTGGCTTTGGGAGTGTTTTCCTGTGTGTGTGTGTGTGTGTGTGTGTGTGTGTATGTATGTGTGTGTGTATATATATATATATTCACTGAAAAAAACATAGGTTATAGACCATATATAGTTAGGAATTAGCATTTACAAATCCTTGAAAATTCACTGAAAAAACCATAGGTTATAGACCATATATAGTTAGGAATTAGCATTTAAAAAACCTTATTTTACTCACACAAAACCATTGAAATTCCATATATAGTTAGTTGCACTAACTATATATCGCGCACCCGCAATCCACTGCTGATCATGTCACATATTACATCATTCATGACATGGTCAGTGACATCACTGATGACATCACTGATGACATCTCAAATGACATCACTGATGACATCATCCAGTGACTGTGTGTTTCTGTAAAGTTTAAATATGTTTTACATATTGAAGAATGAGTAGATGTATAAGTGTCTGGATGAAGGATTTAGTAGGTGCATGACTGACTGTATGAGTGAGTGATTAAATGTGTCTCACTGAGTGCATGGGTTAGTGACTAAACTGTCTTAATTTGTGCATCATTATGTCTGTTGTTCTGTAAACTGCTGCATGTGTTGATCAGTAGCTATATGAGTAACTATATGGGTTATTGATTGGTTGCCCAAGTATTTGTATGGGAGACTGAGTGTGTGTGTGGGTGGCTGGGAGGTGTATGACTCTGTGCATAGATGTGTGAGCAGTTCATTCACTAGATGTATGGGTTCAAAAGTGCACGTGGAAACAGCTGTATGGGCGGTTGACTGTGTGCATGAGTGTATTGGTGAGTGAATGGATATCTCAGTGCTACATGTCAAAGTAAGAACATATGTAAAACACAGTACATGTGAGAGTTGACATATATAAATAACTGTGCATAAGAGCCAGTGAATGTGTGAGTGGCTGTATGGATCATTGTGAACTTGTATCCGGGATTGTATAAGAGAGTAAATATGTGTTAGTATATGTTTGAATGAGTAAGGTGTGTATAACTGTATAGTTGAGGAAATGGAGGTGTGATTGATTCTTTGCATGACTGACTAAGTGTCTGAGTAACTCCATGGATGAGTGACAGTCTATGAGTGTCTGTTTACACTGAGTGTATCTAAGGTTATATTAGAGTCTGAAGAGGTTCATCGTATTATCACATGAATGATGTCATCAGTGATGTGATCAGTAATGTCAAATGAGATGTCATCAGTGATGTCATTTGAGATGTCATCAGTGATGTCATTTGAGATGTCATCAGTGATGTCATCAGTGATGTCATTTGAGATGTCATCAGTGATGTCATCAGTGATGTCACTGACCATGTCATGAATGATGTAATATGTGACATGATCAGCAGTGGATTGCGGGTGGGCGATATATAGTTAGTGCAACTAACTATATATGGAATTTCAATGGTTTTGTGTGAGTAAAATAAGGTTTTTTAAATGCTAATTCCTAACTATATATGGTCTATAACCTATGGTTTTTTCAGTGAATTTTCAAGGTTTTGTAAATGCTAATTCCTAACTATATATGGTCTATAACCTATGGTTTTTTCAGTGAATTTCAATGGTTTTTTAATAGCAAATATCATAATCTGTCGAATGTCAAGTACGTGGTAAGTGAAAACATTTTCGTGTTTATGCACACTGATCTGCTTTGAATGGTGCCCCCCCCCCTCATTTCTATTAGGAGTACTCTCTCTTTGCAGATAGTGAAAGGTAGTTAACGCAGGCCTTTGCCCCCGTTGTAATCCGTCGTGCCTGCTTCTCTCTCCATTTGATTGATTGTTATCCAAGTATTTACTGTTTTAGAATTAGTTCTCTTTGGTTCATTCTCTATTTACAAACAAACACAGAGTCGCAATACTCTGTTTAGTCTTTGCAGATAACGAAAAATCGTGTAAAAAAAAAGAAAAGGAATCGAGCAAAATCAGTAGGCCACTAATGGGATCTCTTTTTGACCTCGCTAAAATAGAAACATTAGGAACAACCCCTCATGACAAATACAAAACTAGTGAGATGAACTGAACTCCACACAATGATGGCTGCAAAACAGCTCGGCTCCGCCACCCACCCCGCCCAAAATAACGATAAAGAGCGGCTGCCATGATTGGTTGCGGAATGGCCACGACGGAGCTACGAAATGGTGCTGCTCTCATGCTAACCCCAGCTTCAGTCTGAAACATCCAGAAACACTGTAGACTACCAATTCGATCAGTTCCGGTAGCGCCCCAATGTAACCCGGTAGAGAAGAACTAGCCCTCCCCTCTTTGACTGATGGTTCTTGTTGCCTGTCCCTTCTGTTGTCATTTAACAAAACTATTTAGCCTGCTGAAAGGGGTTGTGTTCCGACCGCTGGTTGGTGGAGACATTTTGACTATATTCTGGACCTGCGTTGCCGCGTAATGCGTCATATGATGCGCCGCGTTAGCGCATCCGGAAGTCATCCGGGGCGCGCAGCGCGTAACGTAAGCATAACAAGTCATGTGACTTGTTAATAAAACTTTTCATTGGTTCATTTTACTTTTCTTATTCTAATGATGAAAGGCTTGGTCATATGACCTAAAAATTACGCTTTTCATTACTTCCGAACATTATTTTTTCTTAAATATATGTTATAATGTTCCAGGCTAATGTACTTTCCCGGAAATTTTACAACTGTCCTGCAAGTAAAATATATTCTTTTTTCGAGAAAAAGAGCGTTTCTTCGTCCCATGACGGAGCCGTTGAGCAAAAGAGGGTCGACCTGCTGTCTTAGTCGCCGATACGCCTGAATATGAGATTCTTATCGATCACTTTATGTTGCAGGAATAGAAAACACAACAGCCCTTGACCATTTATCTTTACTGCGTTGCTTCGTATTATACCTTTTACCCTTCATGTAATTGGTCTGCTTTATTTCACTTGCCTTTTAATGATTCTAAAACAGTGACTATTATTAAAAACTTTACCAATGTATATACTACTACCATGTTTTCTTTTAAAAACCTTTATTGTGAAAATTTCATTATACAAATACGAGCCCATAACCACGTGGGCCTGCCACGGAGCAAACTGTAATCGTATATGATGAATAGACATTTACACTGTAGAGGAACGTAACGGGCGGGCCATTAGGTTGCAAGAACTAAGGTGTCTAACAGTTACGGAATCGGTGGACGTCCATTTTATAATTAAAATACGACAGGGCCAGTTACAATAAAATTATCTAGATATACATTTGCGGGCAAGTACCATGGGTGACGTTAATTCCAACTTTCAACAGTACAGTAATCAATAACACATCAGAACTTAATATCAATAGGGATGTCGAAATATTCAATCAATTCTCGTCCCCGCCCGCCATGTGCTTCAAAACTGCATACGTATCTCGTGATTTCAAGGTTCTGCAACCAGTACACAACAAGGAGTTACGAGTCCCATTTATTCCGGCGCCATTTTGGGCGAGGACGGGCAGGTCCAGGATATAGTCAAAATGTCTCTACCAACCATCGACTATGATGATGTTCATATGCTGTATTTATTAGAGTAACACTCATCTGTCCACATGAAATTAATTTGCCACAATCTAAACATGTCATTTTAATCTTTCCAAAGTTCTTCTAAATATTTGGGACCGTTTCCCTTGCCTCTGAAGCTCTCAGTGCCACTTCTTTGATGAATGTACTAGCAGGTCAGGGGTTCTCCTCCAAATCTCTCTTTTATGCAGCACTATAATTAATTGGTGCCACCTCTCCATATGACGATGCATGGTATAGTTACCACAACTATATTTTTTTTCGGTTCCTCTGGAGAGTTCATCGTGGCAGATGAAGCGTGTAACGTACCGGGCATTTACCTTTTTTTGCATGTACAGGAAAGGAAAAAAAAATCGAGCGTCCGAGTTCTAAGGTGTCCCAGGGCCATTTTAGTGGACCAGGCCCAAATCCAAAGAACAGGCCGCCATTTTGAGAGTCCTCTTGCAGCCGCCTGTCGCTGTAGCATCAAGAGCAGCCGAAACTCAGCTGAATGGCAACTGAAACGGTAAAGGGGCGCCCCACTACAGCAGACGAGCCTCCACCTAGGAAGGCCCATTCACGCCGCCTCCCCCCCCCCCCTTCGGGCACCCCACGCCGTTATTCGGAGCAGTATTGTAGGATGGCCACACCAGTGCGGCAACTTGCTAGACATCACCTCGGTGGTAACCGAATCTCAACGCCTTGTGGTGTCTTCTATTCAGAAAACATTGTTATGCTGCCTTCGACCTATTCGCCGCAAGTGCGCACACAACTCAACTGCATAGCTTGCTAGACACCACCTCGGTGCCATCCGGATCTTGGAATGTCAGCGCCTTTTGGTGTCTTCTCTTCAGAAAATATTGTTGCGCTGCCTTTGGCCCCATTCGCACATCAGTCCGCTACTGACGCCATCTCACAGGCTAATGGGGCGCCCCACGCCGACTTTCAGCATTGTAGGATGACCACACCAGTACAGCAACTTGCTAGACATCACCTCGGTGCCATCCGAATCTTGGCATCTCAACGCCTAGTGGTATCTTCCATACAGAAAATATTGTTACGCTGCCTTTGGCCCCATTCGCACATCAGTCCGCAACTTAGACATCACCTCGGTGCCATCCGGATCTTGGCATCTCAGCGCCTTGTGGTGTCAGTCAGAAAATATTGTTGCGCTGCCTTTGGCCCCATTCGCACATCGGTCCGCTACTGACGCCATCTCACAGGCTAATGGGGCGACCCACGCCGAGTTTCAGCATTGTAGGATGACCACACCAGTACAGCAACTTGCTAGACATCACCTCGGTGCCATCCGAATCTTGGCATCTCAACGCCTAGTGGTATCTTCCATACAGAAAATATTGTTACGCTGCCTTTGGCCCCATTCGCACATCAGTCCGCAACTTAGACATCACCTCGGTGCCATCCGGATCTTGGCATCTCAGCGCCTTGTGGTGTCAGTCAGAAAATATTGTTGCGCTGCCTTTGGCCCCATTCGCACATCAGTCCGCTACTGACACCATCTCACAGGCCAACAGGGCGCCCCACGCCGACTTTTACCATTGTACGATGGCCACACCAGTGCCACAACTTGCTAGACACCACCTCGGTGCCATCCGGATCTTGGCATCTCAGCGCCTTGTGGTGTCTTCAAATCAGAAAATATTGTTGCGCTGCCTTTGGCCCCATTCGCACATCGGTCCGCTACTGACGCCATCTCACAGGCCAACGGGGCGCCCCACGCCGACTTTCAACATTGTAGGATGGCCACAGAAGTGCGACAACTTACTAGACACCACCTCGGTGCCATCCGGATCTTGGCGCGTTGTGCTGCCTTCGGCCTATTCGCACATCGGTCCGCTACTGACGCAAACTCACAGGCCAACGGGGCGCCCCACGCCGACTTTCAGCATTGTAGGATGGCCACACCAGTGCGGCAACTTGCTACACACCACCTCGGTGCCATCCGGATCTTGGCATCTCAGCGCCTAGTGGTGTCTTCTATTCCGAAAATATTGTTGCGCTGCCTTCGGCCCCATTCACACACCGGTCCGCTACTGATGCCATCTCACAGGCCAACGGGGCGCCCCACGCCGACTTTCAGCATTGTAGGATGGCCACACCAGTGCGGCAACTTACTAGACACCACCTCGGTGCCATCCGGATCTTGGCGCGTTGTGCTGCCTTCGGCCTATTCGCACATCGGTCCGCTACTGACGCAAACTCACAGGCCAACGGGGCGCCCCACGCCGACTTTCAGCATTGTAGGATGGCCACACCAGTGCTGCAACTTGCTGGACACCACCTCGGTGCCATCCGGATCTTGGCGCGTTGTGTTGCCTTCGGCCTATTCGCACATCGGTCCGCTACTGACGCCGCCTCACGTGCCAACTTATTTTCTCCGCATTTTATACCCTATGCCGCATAACAGGTCATGTGACTTGTTTATAAAACTTTTCATTGGTTCATTTTACTTTTGGTTTCCTAATGATGGAAGGCTTGATCATATGACCTAAAAACAACACTTTTCATTGGATGAAAACTTTTTTTTTTTCCCAAACGATGAAAGCCCCACCTTGTTTCTGGATGTTTCAGACTGAAGCTGGCGTCAGCATGAGAGCACCACCATCTCGTAGCTCCGTCGTGGTCATTCCGCGAGCAATCATGGCAGCCGCTCCCCACCAGAAGCCTGCAGGAGTCGGGGCCCCCAAAACTTTTGATGAATTCTCAAGGCGGAGGGGACGCTTTCGAGAATGGGGTCCAAGACCTAGCAGACAAGCGTCCGATTTCCAAGGTGTCCCAGGGCCATTTCAGTGGACCAGGCCCAAAAAGGAAAGAGCCTGCCGCCATTTTGAGAGTCCTGTGACAGCCGCCTATCGCTGCACCGCAAGAGTGGGCGCAACTCAGCTGAATTGCGGCTTTTGACACAGTGGACCAAAAACGGACGGAATGGCAACTGAAACGGTAAAGGGGCGCCCCACTACAACAGACGAGACTCCACCTGGAGAGGCCCGTTCACGCCGCCTCCCCCGGGGCGCCCCACGCCGTTATTCGGAGCAGCATTGTAGGATACCAAAACCAGTGCGGCAACTTACTGGACATCACCTTGGTGCCATCGTTCTGCTGCCTTGGAACTATTCGCACAACAGTTTGCTACTGATGACCCACCCCCCGCGACGCCCCACGCCGTTATTTGCTGGGTGGCAACATACTAGACATCACTTTCGTGTCATCTAGATTTCAGCGCGTTCTGCTGCCTTGGAACTATTCGCACAACAGTTTGCTACTGATGACCCACCCCCCGCGACGCCCCACGCCGGAAATCTGGACGTTGTGCTGCGTTGGGACTATTCGCACAGCCGACCGCTACTTCGTTGTTTTTCCCTAAAAATGTTTATATGTTATTACTATTTTTGTTTTCTTGTATATATTTATAAATTATTAAAGTTTTATAATCTTACTACTTTGTCGGAGTGCTATATATTTTTAATGTGACACATAATTGTAAAAACTTTGATGTACAAAGAGTCATCCCTGGAATCTTCCGCTTCAGGCTCGGTCCCCTCCCCAATCACAATACAGGATGGTTTTCAGATAATAGCAACGCTTCTGCTGTGACGGATCTCATTGAGTGTGGGCCTTGATCTACTATAACTCCTTTGAAGAGGGGTGATTCTTTACAGCTGTGGCCATAAACTACATCTGCAGGGCTAGCTGATACCCTAGGACCAGCCTGGACAATCGGACACAGAGGAAAAGGAGTGTCAGAGGGTGCGGTAGTGAATAGGGCGAAAGGAAGGTGTTGGGCAGGCACAGGGTGTGATTCTCAGGGAAGAGCAGCACAGATGGGGGGAGGTTTATTACCCATGCATAAGACAGAGAGCGGGGGTGACCACTGCCTGAGGGAGATGCTTGCGAGGGTGGGGAGCCATGCTAAGGATCGACAGCGTGCACAAAGTGGGTCTGGTCAAGGCATCTAAAATGGCTGCCGTGCACGACAAAAGTGTGGCATTTGAAAAAAGACAAGATGGCGCAGACAATGTTTTTCAACACTTCCTGATTTCCTTCGAATCGAACGTTAACAGACGTTTGGGCATATTACCAAAGTTAAGCGATATTTATCCCTAACGATGCTTAGCAACGATTTTTTTACCGTCAGAAATTATCGCAGATAAACCTTGCTATTATCAAGGTTTATCGCAAATACGATAAAAAACGACCGCAATGCATTAATATCGCTGAAAACTCAGCGATATTCATGCATTACCGAGCTAATGCTCTTAGCCATGTTATCCACCTCCCATTGGATAACATGGCTAAGAACTGCTCAGGGCAGCTGTTACTTTTTGGAGATATTCGCGCTTATCTCGAATATTTCCAAAAGTTGATAATAGGAGATAGCGATGTTAGCGACTGTTTCCAGTCGCTAACATCTTGGCATGCCCACTTTGCATGTCATTAGTGATAAATATCACTCACATGCAAAGTGGGGCCCAAGATGGTCGCTATCTCCTACTAGCCGTCGCTAACTGGTGTTAGCAACAGCTAGGTAATACAGATATAATTTTATCTCCGCGAAGCGGAGCGCTGTTACAGATATATATCTTGTTTTTGAACGTTTATTTCTCAAAATGCACTGAAGCACATATATTGAGACCTAGCAAAGGCACATCGGGCTACCAGTCCCTAATATTTTACCAAGTTTCGTGCAAATCCATTCAGCCGTTCTATTATTATTTTTTTTTTTTTTGCCCCGCGGGGCCCTTTTAAAACCTCCACATCAAACCTAGGGGGTCAGCGAGGATCTACTATGCCCCCTTATGGTCATTTGCCCCTTCACTTTGGCCTCCTCTTGTCTCTCGATCCTACCGAGAGACAAGATGGCGGCCGCTACGGACTGTTTGGAATGTTTACAGACACCGGAGAGCCAATCAGCTTCGCTTCGCAAAGCTCCGTAACGCGAAAAGTACGCGAAGCGGTGCGCTGTTACAGATATATATCTCTTTTTTGAACGTTAATTTCTCAAAATCCACTGGAGCACATATATTGAGATCTAGCAAAGGCACATCGGGCTACCAGTCCCTACAATTTTGCCAAGTTTCGTGCAAATCCATTCAGCTGTTGGATTATTATTATTTTTTATTTTTTTTGCCCCGCGGGGCCCTTTTAAAACCTCCACATCAAACCTAAACGGTCAGGGAGGATCTACTATGCCCCCTTATGGTCATTTGCCCCTTCGGTTTGGCCTCCGCTTGTCTCTCGATCCTACCGAGAGACAAGATGGCGGCCGCTACGGACTGTTTGGAATGTTTACAGACGCCGGAGAACCAATCAGCTTCGCTTCACAAAGCTCCGTTGCGCGAAAAGTACGCGAACTGGAGCGCTGCCCGGTCCGCTGTTACAGATATATATCTTTTTTTAAACGTTAATTTCTAAAAATCCACTGGAGCACATATATTGAGACCTACAAAAGGCACATCGGGCTACCAGTCTCTACAATTTTGCCAAGTTTCGTGCAAATCCATTCAGCCGTTCGGGCTAAAAGTGAGGCCAACCGCCCTATGGAAAACTCAATGTTAAAAACACGTTTTGGGACCCCCCTTTTTTCTCGACCCCCCCTGGACGAACCCCCCCCCAATTTTCAGGGGCTGCTCAGAAACAAAATGTGCCATTTTCCTGAAAATATCAGCCAATTCCGTCCACAAACGCCAAAGTTATTAGACATAGAATTTTAAAAAAACCCATAGAGAAAAAATCCTAACTATATATACCTACTGGCGACCGCCAGTAGGTAATATATATATATATATATATATATATATATATATATATATATATATATATATATATTTTCACTGAAAAAACCATAGGTTATAGGCCATATATAGTTAGGAATTAGCATTTACAAAACCTTATTTTACTCACACAAAACCATTGAAATTTGCATATATAGTTAGTTGCACTAACTATATATCGCGCACCCGCAATCCACTGCTGATCATGTCACATATTACATCATTCATGACATGGTCAGTGACATCACTGATGACATCACTGATGCCATCTCAAATGACATCACTGATGACATCACTGATGACATCTCAAATGACATCACTGATGACATCACTGATGACATCTCATTTGACATTACTGATCACATCACTGATGACATCATTCATGTGATAATACGATGAACCTCTTCAGACTCTAATATAACCTTAGATACACTCAGTGTAAACAGACACTCACAGACTGTCACTCATCCATGGAGTTACTCACACACCTAGTCAGTCATGCAACGAATCAATCACACATCCATTTCCTCAACTATACAGTTATACACACCTTACTTATTCAAACATATACTAACACATATTTACTCTCTTATACAATCCCTGATACAAGTTCACAATGATCCATACAGCCACTCACACATTCACTGGCTCTTATGCACAGTTATTTATATATGTCA
This sequence comes from Lissotriton helveticus, assembly GCF_964261635.1. Lineage (NCBI taxonomy): Eukaryota > Metazoa > Chordata > Amphibia > Caudata > Salamandridae > Lissotriton > Lissotriton helveticus. Next base: position 1,409,357,582 of record NC_136065.1, read on the forward strand.
ACTCTCACATGTACTGTGTTTTACATATGTACTTACTTTGACATGTAGCACTGAGATATCCATTCACTCACCAATACACTCATGCACACAGTCAACCGCCCATACAGTTGTTTCCACATGCACTTTTGAACCCATACATCTAGTGAATCAACTGCTCACACATCTATGCACAGAGTCATACACCTCCCAGCCACCCATACACACTCTCAGTCTCCCATACAAATACTTGGGCAACCAATCAATAACCCATATAGTTAATCATATAGCTAATGATCAACACATGCAGCAGTTTACAGAACAACAGACATAATGATGCGCAAATTGAGACAGTTTAGTCACTAACCCATGCACTCAGTGAGACACATTTAATCACTCACTCATACAGTCAGTCATGCACCTACTAAATCCTTCATCCAGACACTTATACATCCACTCATTCTTCAATATGTAAGACATATTTTAACTTTACAGAAACATACAGTCACTGGATGTTGTCATCAGTGATGTCATCAGTGATGTCATTTGAGATGTCATCAGTGATGTCATCAGTGATGTCACTGACCATGTCATGAATGATGTAATATGTGACATGATCAGCAGTGGATTGCGGGTGCGCGATATATAGTTAGTGCAACTAACTATATATGCAAATTTCAATGGTTTTGTGTGAGTAAAATAAGGTTTTGTAAATGCTAAGTCCTAACTATATATGGCCTATAACCTATGGTTTTTTCAGTTAATTTTCAAGGTTTTGTAAATGCTAATTCCTAACTATATATGGTCTATAACCTATGGTTTTTTCAGTGAATTTCAATGTTTTTTTAATAGCAAATATCAAAAGCTGTAAAATGTATTCTTCTTTTAAAGGAAAAATATATTTTATATGTATTTAATATAATTTTTTTATGTATATAAATTTTTTGAGGGAACGAATTTATCAACTATCATGCTGAAGTAGAGTGTGGGAAAAAAAAACCAAAGAGGAGGACTAAGAAGAAAGAACAATCAGTTCAAAAATGCAATTGCTTTAAAGCATAAAGTGCTTTTCCACACATTTACATTTAAATAACCCATATTAGAACATACAAAATATCTACAGAGGAGACGGTGTACATTGAATTTTAGACTCTTCATTGGTACCTACATGTTGGTACTTACATCACCCACACAACACAACAGCTCTATTCAGAGCTACCCTACCTCAAAGCACTCTAAAATATTATTTTACTATTTCCCTTGGTTTTCCCCTTGTTACGCTTTCCGGAACGCTACCCGGTGCGCGGTCCGGGCGCTAACCGTGCGAAAATTTGAAAAATAAAGGTGTTTTTTTTAACATATATGGGCCTCCTCAGCCACCCTCAGAAAACCTAGGGGGTCAGGATATGTCTCCCGTGCCCCCTTATACCCATTCCCAACATTGTTTATCCTCCATCTTGTGACTAAATTCGTCCGAAACACAAGATGGCGGACTCCCGTTACGCTATCGGTGAGCTACCCGGTTCGCGTACCGGGTAGCGCTTCCACCGCGAAAAATCAAAAAAAAAAATATTTTATTCTTTTGCCCCGTGGGGCCCTTTAATAGCCCCCACATCAATCCTAGGGGGTCAGGAGGGGTCTACCTTGCCCCTTTCATTCATTTCCCCCTTCGTTTATTTCCACCTCTTGTCTCTCGATCCTACCGAGAGACAAGATGGCAGCCGCTCCGGACTGTTTAGAATTTTGAGAGTCACCGGAGAGCCAATCCTCTTCTCCTCGCGAAGTTCCATTACGCGTCTGGTACGCGAACCGGGGCGCTAACCGGGACACTGTCCCAGATATATATATTTTTTTTTAACGTTAATTTCTCAAAATCCACTGGAGCACATATCTTGATACCTAGCAAAGGCACATCGGGCAAACAGTCTCTACAATTTTGCCAAGTTTCATAGAAATCCATTCAGCCGTTCGAGCTAAAAGTGAGTCCAACCGCCCTATGGAAAACTCAATGTTAAAAACACGTTTTGGGACCCCCCTTTTTTCTCGGCCCCCGCTTAACGAAACCCCCCCAAACTTTCAGGGGACACTCAGAAACAAAATGTGCCATTTTCCTGACAATTTCAGCCAATTCCGTCCATCAATGCCAAAGTTATTCATCATAGAATTTTCAGAAATCCCTATTCAAAAAAATCCTAATTATATATACCTACTGGCGACCGCCAGTAGGTAATATGTATATATATATATATATATATATATATATATATATATATATATATATATATATATAACATTTCTATGGCAAAATGAAACCCCTCATTTTGTTCCTTTGCTAATTAGATGTTTTAAGTGTAAACACTTTGTTCCAATCAAGATGACTTCAGGTGTGCCATACTTTTGTCATAAGTAAGACTGTTAGCGCTCTAGTTGTTCTTTAGAACACTCTGGGACATTCTGTCACTGGGCTATAGTTGGGCTACATCTGGCTGATATTTGGGCTACATTTGGGCTCTTTTTTCTCTGGTGGCCATCTTTGGGCTACATTGGGCTACATTGGGCTCCAACATATATATAGCCCAATGTAGCCCAATATATATTTTTCAAAGCTAATTTTCGTAAAAACCACTGGAGCATATATCTTGAGACATAGCAAAGGCACATCGGGCTACCAGTCCCTACAATTTTGCCAAGTTTTGTGGAAATCCATTCAGCTGTTCGAGCTAAAAATGAGTCCAACCGCCCTATGGAAAACTCAATGTTAAAAACACGTTTTGGGACCCCCCTTTTTTCTCAGCCCCCGCTTGACGAAACCCCCCCAAATTTTCAGGGGCTGCTCAGAAACATAATGTGCCATTTTCCTGAAAATTGTAGCCAATTCCGTCCACAAACGCCAAAGTTATTAGACATAGAATTTTCAGAAATCCCATAGAGAAAAAATCCTAACTATATATACCTACTGGCTATCGCCAGTAGGTAATATATATATATATATATATATATATATATATATATATATATATATATATATATATATATATATATATATATATATATATATACACACACACACCTCCGTAATGGATCTGCCTGACGCATTTCGAAGCTCCATACGCTTCTCTTCAGAGGCTTTAACGGAAGCGTTGTGCGCAACCGCTAACCCACTTCTCCATTTTCCATATGACACACCCACCAATGGGAGGCTCAAATGAGACTGTGTATTATGGGAAGTGTGGTGCGGAAAGCACACCATTAATTCCTGTATGGACCCCGCAAGTGGGCCCGTCCTCGATCCCATGTAAGGCTGCCGTTTCACTTCTGTGACCACCAAGGATGACTGGGTGGTGCATACTCCGCGGCTGGACGGCCGCGTATAAATTGTCGCTCCAAGGTTGTCCACCTTTGAGTAGCACACGAGCAGCAGCTTGATTTATGTGTAGGTGAGGACGGGGATCCGGTTGTAGATGCCGCTCCGTAATGGATCTGCATGACACGTTTCGAAGCTCCATATGCTTCTCTTCAGAGGCTTTAACGGAAGCAGTGTGCGCAACCGTTACCCACTTCTCCATTTTCCATATGACACACCCACCAATGGGAGGCTCAAATGAGACTGTGTATTATGGGAAGTGTGGTGTGGAAAGCACACAATCAAGTCCTGTATGGACCCCGCAAGTGGGCCCGTCCTCGATCCCGTGTACGGCTGCCGTTTCTCTTCCGTGACCCCCAAGGATGACTGGGTGGTGCATACTCCGCGGCTGGACGGCCGCGTATAAATTGTCGCTTCAAGGTTGTCCACCTTTGAGTGGCACATGAGCAGCAGCTTGATTTATGTGTAGGTGAGGACAGGGATCCGCTTGTAGATGCCGCTCAGTAATGGATCTGCCTTGTTGTAGTTCTATCTAGGACCCTAAATTCGATAGTCCTGATTTATGCCCTTATGTGGTTATAATAAATAATATCCTTATAAAGGCATAAGAATTGTATCCATATTTAGTCATAGCCCATGCTGTCCAAATTAAGCAAGGCTACTTCCCCAGGCTCCTAGAAAGTACAACGAGTTCTGTAAACAAACCAAACCTCCAGCAACCTGGAAATTCCCCATTGCTTTTGTTTTGATTTCGTCCTAGAACTCCTGTGAGCACTCTAAGAACGGCCAGTTCTTAGTGACATCTTCATTGACATCTTATGTCCAACCTTACGTCAAACCCGGCACCTTTCAGGTATAAATATACCAACGTTGCCTTAAGCAAACACACGGTGGTGGTTTTGGAGCAGATCAGCTATCTACTTGCCGAGAGCCCAGCTGATGCGAGAGCCCACGGACGCCACCCCTCCTCTTGACGCACAGAGAAAGACGCTGTCTTTTCTCCTGCCGAGAAATCCAGCTCCGGTGTTTCCAGATACCCTCGTGGGTTACTGGGATATCGAGTCCTGAGAGAGAGATACCAGACCTCCTGCTTTCTAATATCCAGGTACGGAGCTGACTAAACCCTTTAAGAGAATTCTTGATTCAGATTCCTTGGCAAAACCAACTTAACTTAAACTGCTACTTACTTACTACTTCCCACGTATTAGGCTTAGGTGAGGTACACCGGGGTAGGCGTATTTAGAAGCACCAGTTGAGTACGTTAGTCAATGTATATTTGTATGTATATATTTTATCTATTTTAAAGAAACATATGGGTAAGAAACCATATCAATGCTTTTACAGTATTATTTTATAATACTCCTTTTACTGTACGCACTTTACTTTATGCTAAGTATTGCAATTGTGGCAATTCATTTCTCTTGCATGAGAAAGAAGACTGCTCAATAAATAACACCTTTTATTGAAAACGCCCGTCTCTCTTTTCTCTGCACTCTGGTGAAACTAAGTATGCACACTTGACTGAGTGAAATAGCGGTCTATTGTTTACACACGACTCTAGAGATACACTCTTATTCTGAGGGAGCAAAGTTGTCATGTTTTATGGTTGTCAGAAGCTAATCCCTTCTTGTCTATCCAGGGAGGTTAAACTCCTCCTCGTTTATTGGAGAAAGTTGGCAGTCCCCCTTGTCCTGTCAACTCAGCTAAAAGTCTGGGAGTTGTCATCAGTAACGATCTATCCATGACACCCCAGATCAGCGCTGTAGTTTCCTCTAGCCACTTCCAGCTCAGGAAAATACGTAAAATTTCTCGCCTACTTACCACTGATGCCCTTATCTTGGCCTTGCTTGCGTTAGTTATGTCTAGGCTTGACTATGCTAACGCATTGTACGTAGGCATTCCTGCATACCAACTCAGGAGACTCCAGTTGATACAAAATCAGGCTGCCCGCCTGATATTCCATCAGCCCAGAGATCAACACGTTCAGCCCCTTTTAAAAAGTCTCCACTGGCTACCGGTCTCTGCCCGCTGTAAATTTAAGCTTGGTTGCATCATTTTCAAATCTCTCACCGGCCATAGTCCCTCCTTCATCTCTACCTTGCTTCATCAGTACGTCCCCTCCCGCACTCTCCGGTCTTCTCACATGGCTCTACTGTCTGTCCCTAGATTCAAGCGGAAGAAACACGGTGGCCTTAGATTTTCTTTTTTAGCCCCGTCCTTTTGGAATTCCTTACCTCTTCCTCTTAGGTTGTCCTCCCTCTACTCCAGTTTCAGATCTTCCCTTAAAACGCACCTCTTCACTGAAGCGTATTATTAGTTGGTTCTCCCCTGTTATGTTATTGCTTGTACCTTCTTTCTGCTCTCTCCGTATAGCGCCAAGGAACCTAATGGTGTTAGCGCGCTCAATAAATTAATTTAACATAACATAACATAACAGTTTCTAGTGACCTCTGAGCTAGCTGGCAAACCTTAAGTCTAATATAGTCAGTAGAGACCTAGTCGACCTCTGTCCTACGTCTACACTGCTGAATATATTATTCCAATGCGCAGAGCCTATTGGGAATATAGGAACTACACTACATGGCGCCCAACGTTTGGTAAGGCGATAAATCTAACGCAAGACGTTAGAGTAACTCAGTCGTGCTTTTTCACACAGAACCCTTTTTTCCGTAAATACTCAAAAAGACGTCTGAGTGGGTAAAAGGTTAAAATCCGCCGGAACTTAGTAGGAAGAGATTCCTGTGTAAAGTTTTTGGTTTAATCAACGTTGAAGGATACAGTGTTCTAAAATATTGTGCACCTAATCTTTGTTTCCTTGAAACTTGATCTGCAACAAAAACCTTTCTGTCAGTAAAAATGGTAGAAAGTGAAGACGAAAGGGAGACAGCTAGAATAGCAGCTCAACTCCTAGCGGATGACACGAGTCTCCAAGACAATGACCCGAATATTATACTCATTCCGGTCAACATAAGAAAAACTAACTCTTAAACTTATAGAAAATGGACTGACATCACGAGGTGGTATAGTCATATTCGTGATAGAGGCCCATGAATATCGGCAGACAGAGGTATTCTATTCATGGATAAACTTTCCAGCAGCAAACGCTGTAACTCACGAATTCCACTGTAACACACGAATTCCACTATTACAAAATAGAGGAACCTCCGGATGTATACACTCCTTTCGAGGAGATTGAAATCCCACTAAATTACCAAGAGCACCTGCTCTGGTTTAAAGGCGCCCTAAAACATAATAATCACATCACCAGGCTCGGTCCACTAGGTAGAACCAGGAGCAACGTGGCCGGTTCTAGCAAGCTACACATCACATCCAGACATCGAAAAAATGGCAGTACCAGAACTTTTAGCACAGCTAAAACAACTGATTAAAATACATAGACAATTAGTCTAATATGTAATGCGGACTACAACGGTCCAACCAGCAATTAACATTCCACAGCTGACCCCTCATCAGGGGAACACAAACAAAATAACACCACAGAACATACAATCCTGTCTTGGTAAAACACCCGCAAAACGGGAACAAATTCCATTCTGGTTAGCACAAAAAATCACTCAAATAGAGGCAGTATTTCCTGATACTACACCTACTGAGAAACACAGAATTCTGACTATCTGTCTTCCAATGGGGATCGCACCACATGTGGAGGACTGTGACACTTGGGGCACCGTCTTTGCTTCCATCTACACAAAAACACATGGTGTTCCGTCCATGGCGGTTATACCAGATGTGCTAAGACAGATTCAAAATGAATACGGTCCAGAACCTGCTTTAACTCTGGGTATGAAATTACTGAAAGACTTCAAGCAGGTCTCGGCTATATTATTAGCCAACATAAAAGGAGAAGCAGCATCTGTGGCGATCCCCCAGAAATTGAAAGAAACAGATATAGCAGAACAGCCATTTGAACTAGCCAGAATCATAGAAAAATCCTATGAAGAACTAGGTAGAGATAGTTTGGGTGGGAAACCAGTAAAACCCCAACTAACTGAAAATCCTGAAAAAATATTTATTTAAAATAATCTAAACACTCCAAAAAAAGAACTGGGATGGAAATAAACAATCCACTCCCAAAGAAAAAAGATTCTAGTCCAGAGGAATGTCTCCTCAACGAAGAGAAAGATCTCCTGACCGAGGAAACAAGTCTCCCCAGAGGGAGCCCTCTGAGAAAAGATACAACCTTAGAAATAGGGATAATTTGAAAAAACCTGATAGATATCAAGATATTGATACATGTCCCTCTCGATCTTTTCAGACTTCCTCGCAGAAATCGGAAAGAAGAGGACGGTCAGAACACAAGGAAGAGCACGTCAAGTCCAAAGACAAGGAACCTGCTCATTAATGTAAAAAATTACAATTTCCAAGAAAGAAGGTAGCCAGTATTAAAACAATTAAACATGCCGAGGATACTGAGGACACAACTGAAAAACGGAGAGTGGGCCCAGACAATGTTCCACAGTGCAGCAGAAGTGACAATAGCTCGCAAGATCTTGATGAATCTTCTGGAGACAGTGGACACGAATGAATACATTCAAGTGGAAACTGCAGATACCAGGGTTAGCGAACCTCATAAAATATACGAGATAACTTTACGTATAGAGGGAGATAAGACCAGGAAAGTAAGAGGTCTCTTTTGGGATAATCTTTCAAAAGGCTATGACATCCTTTTAGCTGAGAAAGACTGGCCACCAGAGTTTGTCAGGGAGTGCCCTCATGGCGAAGAAATGATTATGCCTGCCTTCTCAAATCATGTTCCAATTCATAGAAAATATACATATGCAAGAAAATGGGCAGTAGCCCAAGCTCCTACATTATATAAAATCATGGAGGATGGGATGAGGACTCTCCTCCTCAAAAAATCCAGTTAAAATGTCAACCAACTGCACAAAGGCAGTACCCAATTAAACAAGAATCTAAAAAGCAAGTCAGGGAGATCTTCGATCAACTTGAATACCAAGGGGTGATTGAAACATGCACCTCACAAATGAACAATCCTTTGTTTCCTGTCTCCAAGCCAGACGATTCATATCGTCTAGTTTTGGACTACAGACATCTTAACTCATGTTGCAAAACATTTGCAGTACAAAACTCACACAGTGCAGCACTAATGAATAACATCGTGCGGAAAATATACAAAACAACATTAGACATCTCTAATGGATTTTTTTGTCAAAACATTGCACCTGAAAGCAGGTATTTGACCGCTTTCTCAATAATGGGGTCACTGAAAAATTTCTGTCGACTCCCACAGGGATTCAAGAATAGCCCAGGATTATTCTCAGCAAGAGTAACAGAGTTACTACAAATATATGATGATGAGGCATTATCCTATGTCGATGACATCTATCTCACAGATGATGACCTGGAGACTCACTTGAAAAGAGTAAACACCATATTACTGGGGTTTGCAGCTTTAAAAAGTCACGAATTGTCCATCTAACTGTCCTGTTTTTAGGATATGAATTATCAAGTGAAGGCAAAAACCTAGCAGACAACTTCCTAGAGAAGTACGCTGTACTCCAAGCACCTAAAACGCTGAAGAACTTACAATCAATTCTAGGTTTCCTGAATTTCGGAAGAACATACATTCTAAATTATGCAGAGAGGGTTAAACCTCTCTATGAATTAATAAAACCTGATTTCAAACAAATCAATTGGACTCAAAAACATACAGAAATTTTAAGATAATTCCAAACAGACATGTTAGCTAAAACAAAATTGCAAACTCGCGAAAACATACGCAACCTTGTAATCCGAGTCATCCCAGGAAGATGCGGATTCACGTACCTGACCTCTAATGAGGGAGAAAAGGTACCAATAGCTTACAAATCACACTTGTACACACAAGCTGAAAAAACATTCAGTCTTACGGAAAACATTGTAAATGCGGTTCAAGCTGCTGTAGCAAAAGAAAGAGCCCAAGCACAAGGAAAAAGGATAACTGTTTTAACAGCAGAATCAGCCTTTGAGGCATTAACAAGCCCACGCAATTTGACTAATGTGGCATTAGATCCAAAATGGATATAATGGGAAAATTATCTTACTGCAGTAGACGTGAAATACTATTTTGACCCGAAAATGAATAAACTAAAAGATCTAAGATATGAAAAAGAATATCCTCTGCCGATCGAGATTCTGCCTCTACAACTTTACACCTGTGTAATATATACAGACGGATCAGCACAACCCGCAGTTGGTGGTAAGCAAGCTTACAGTGCTGCGTGCGTGGTTGTTAAATGCCGGTGGCACGGAGGTAAATTGAGACCACTGGTAACTATGTCTCAATCTGTAAAAGATAGTTCAGCTCAACGAACTGAACTACTAGCTTTAAAGATGGCGCTCGATATTGCCGATCGCGAATTCCCCACACTAATAGTGTGCGATTCGCATTACTGCGTCAAATCTTACAATAATGACTTGCAGAACTGGGTTCAAAACGATTACAAAGATGACACAGGTGCCACAATAAAGCATAAAAAGCTTTGGGAACAGGTTGTTCTTTTGCAGAAAGAACTACAAAAGACTCACGTGATACATACACTGAGTCATCAACGTGATGGCGTTCACGTTGCAGGGAATTCATTGGCTCACAGAGCCACAGTGAAGCAACTAATCCGGCTTCCGTAGCCACAAAAAAGCGTTCAGAAAAAAACATAGACGGGGAAACCATGCTGGCGGTAAAAACGTCTTCAAAAGGCGACTGTGCAGCATTACCTGTGAACTATCCACTCAATTATACATACATATCTGATGCAAACTCTGTTCCTTTTGCTCGAATCCCTGAAATGGGGGATAGACCAAACACGAACAGGAGAGTCTTGTTAATAGCAGACGCACACATGGGTGAAGGTCTAGGGCACCAAGAGATCAAGGAATCTCTGAAAGAATTACAATCAGAATACTGGTGGCCGGGGGGGGCGCTAGAGGGCGCGCAAGCGAAATGGCTGCTTAGACAGTAGCTCTCGCACCTTGGTCAGTTATCCTGCCTATATCCTTGACCACAGAGTGAAAAAATACCTGTTCTGCCACTCATCTGCAGCAGGGTGATATCCTCCTTTATCGACCTGAGATTGGGGCCGCTGCAGGATCGACGACCGGAGATATCGGCCGCTGAAGATTTGCCGGAGAGTGACCGGATAGCCGCGAGTGGAGGGAGCCGACTGCTGCGCTCTACGCCACTCCGGGGCTGGCCACGAGGGCCGAGGCCGGGACCAGCGGCGACCGCCTTGGATCGGGACAGCGAACTTGTGAGTGCCCGGGATCGGAGGTGAGGGGCGGCCGCGTAGGCGCTGGTGGTTGGTCGCCCTCCCCCGTGGCCTCTGGCCCCCGCACCCTCGACGGACAGAGGCCCATCTCTCTTCGCCAAAGCGGCGACACGGGGTAGAGCCCTCCCGACGGTGAGCTGCAGCTCTTGAAGAAGCGGTGGGTCCCGAGACGATCCCTGCTTTCATGGCGGCGCGTGCTGTGCTGTTACGGTGAGGGAAGCGGCCGCAATTGCTGCCTCCTACACACCCGGCCTCCTCCTCCACACCATGACGGCAACGGAACTGTGCAGCCATTAGGGCGCTGCTCTGGGGGCGGGTGATACTGAGCCCCGGGGCCCGGACGCACTGCTCATCTTCCCGCTACCGGATTGGGGTACTACACGATACCCACCACCATAGTCTGCAGGGATACTCCGAGACGCTGCACTCCGGGGGACTCTATACCGGTGGCTGCTGCTCCTGCCCTTGAGCTGTGTGGCCATCCCGGTGTCCTGACAGGCCTGTGGGACGACCAGTGCTGGCTTGACGCTGCCCCCCGTCTGGATTCTGCAACCTGTTGCCTCTGGGGTGCCTGAGCCCTACGGAAACGCCTGAGATCTGTGCTTTGCCCCCAGGGATTGTTGCGCTGGACTATTACGATCCTTTACAGCGGAGGCCATATCACGACCTCTCCTTACACAGCTGACTCGGGGGCACTATCTGTGACCGCTTGCTTGACCATTGTCTGGATCGTGCTGAAAAGGAGGGTGCAGACCAAGTGCAGTAACTTGTTGCCAGCATGGGGCGCCCGGATAACCGGCAGTCAAAGCTCAGCTTTGATGGCGCAAAAAAAGGCGCAAAACCGCCACCTGATTAATCTGGGCCTAGCGGAATGGCGCCGAGGAACGGCGTACCTCCCGAAACGGGCCTTGACCTTCACGGCTTGTTCCAAGAGATGAGGCAGGGATTCGCGACGGTGGTTGAGAAGGTTGATGGCGTCACCGCACGACTTGATGCCTTGGTACATAAAGTGGATCGACATGAAGAACGGCTCACGGCTGCGGAGCAGCGAGTGTCAGACAACTAAGACACCACTGCAACTCACACTACACAACTCGCCACGATGGACAATCTCCTCAGAATCATAGCGGCCAAAAATGAGGATTTGGAAGCACGCAGCCGTCGAAACAATATACGCGTCACCAATGTGCCGGAGTCTACAAACACGGGGAGGATGGAATTGTACATTGAGAAGCTACTGAAAGGATCGATCGGAGAAGATGCTTTTTCCCCCCAATTCATTGTTGAGCGGGCGCACCGCTCTTTAGCACCTGTGCCTAAGCCTGGCCTGCCACCCAGGCCCATCATTGCCAAATTGTTGAATTATCGTGATCGCGACACTGCACTAAGGGCGGCCCGAACTAGGCAGACTCTACAATATGACGGTATTACCTTCTCCATTTATCCGGACTTCACACCGATGGTGCAGGAAGAGCGGCGTAAATTTCTCCAAGTAAAGAAAAAATTGCGGGAGGCCCAGGTGGATTATGCTCTCCTCTACCCAGCGAAGCTGAGGATCACGCATCAGGGACACCAGAGGTTCTTCACAAATCCGCAGAAAGTGGAGGACTTCCTAAAATCGCTGCGGAGGGCGCGGAGGGAGGAACATGATGCTGCAGAGGACCTGAGAGATGGTGGCCCGCCGCCGGAGCTGAATGAACACTAGGCTGGCTCGATGGGGCTGGAAGCACCCCCTGCAAGGATTGTATGATATCCACTGCGCTCGCCTGTGTCAACTGAGATGGCCCTTCGCGACAGACCTGCCCAGCCTCGGCGCACCTGTGGTAATGTACACCAAGGCCCACTTTTCTGGCCCTAGGCTCCACCGGGGGCGGTACAGATTGGAGCTATGGTCCGGAAGGTGGCTGTGCGTACTCTATGCTATACCCCTACAGGGTGCTCCCCTTAAGTCTACCACTGTTGTTGCTGTTATTGCTTGGGATGTTAGTGGGTGGGCGGGGGGAGGGATGTTGGGAGGGGATCAATGGCTACTGGCGTGATTGGGATGCCGGAGTGGGATGTTTGATGAAGAGGCATTTATCGCTTGTACTATATTTGCAGAATATACAATGGTATGTGCACCTATGTGGATGGGATAGGCCGTGCTTGGACCCGCTGCCCGGGTTGACATTGCTGTTTGTCTTGTTGACTAGTTTATGGCTACTCTAAATGCTACCACAAAATTAACATGTCTGTCATGGAATATTCGGGGCTTGAACAATGCTCAAAAATGCCGTAGTGTCCTTGCCTACCTTGATAGACATCATGTTCAAGTTGCCATGCTGCAGGAAACCCATCTGCCGCCACGAGATAGGATCACCTTTGCATGCAGATGGGCTGGGGACCGCATTTTTTCCTCATACTCTAATTATGCGAGAGGGGTGGCTATCCTTATAGCACGCACTGTACCGTTTCAAAGATATGGGGAGCTGGTTGATGGGGAGGGGCGCTATGCCTTACTGTGGGGCAGAATAGGCCGGGACACATACACGTTTGCTGTGGGGTACGCACCAAATGTAGACACACCTGCTTTTTTCACCACACTATGGGGCAAGATACTAGCTGCAGGCTCGCGCCATATTATTTGGGGTGGTGATTTCAACCTGGCATTGTTCCCTCCATTAGACAGGGCAGACTGGGTATGCTCCTATAAACCCAGAGCGCGCGAGGCGGTGGAGGGCGTGATCGCGGAGGGCGAGTTGATAGATGCCTGGAGACATTTACACCCATGTAGGAGGGAGGGCACACACTTTACCTCACACACGGGAACGTGGGCGTGACTGGACTATTTCCTGATCACCAAGGGGTTAGCCTCTGAGTTGGAGGGGGTGGAACACCTGCCGAGAACATACTCTGATCATAGTTCGATTCTGCTTAGATTTCACACCCCTGGGTGGAGTGGCCAGAGGCCCCATTGGAGACTGCGTCCCGACATACTGCTGGACACTCTGTTTCGTACTGAGCTGGGGGAGGAGATAGCCGCCTTTTTCCCCAGAAATAAGGACTCGGTAGAACACATTTGGGAGGCCTTCAAAGTAACCGTCAGGGGCTATTGCATCTCCAAAAGCTATGGGGTTTTACGCGACATCCTCCGTACTCTTACCACACTTGAAAAGGAGCTGAAAGCTCTAGAGATCCGCATGGTAGAGGACACTAGTCCTGACTTGTATGCAACTTTCAGGGAAACATTGTCAAAGTACGAAGAGGAGGCTGCTAGGGAATCTAAGTTCCGTGGGAAACATTGGATAGCCCGTAAATACTGTGAGGGGGATCGACCTGGGAGGGTCTTCGCCACACTCACGCAAACTCCACGAGATCGCAATGTCATCTTCGAACTTGCGGACACTAACGGCGACGTAATCAGAAACGCGGACGAGGTTCTCAGTGCATTCACAACACACTACCGCTCACTTTACACTACCAGCGCGGGGTCGGACACTTCCTATTCTGACTATTTAGCAGATGTGGCGTTGTGTTGGCTCAGCGATGGGGATAGGGCATTCCTAGGGGCACCTTTCGAACTCGACGAGATCCGGGATGCCATCGTGTCCCTCCAGAATGGTAAGGCACCGGGCCTCGATGGCATCCCCGCCGAGTTTTACAAGGCTTACATCGACATAATGACACCTGTCCTCCGCGAGGTTTATTTGGAATCCTTTAGCGATGGCGTCCTTCCATGCTCCATGCGGGAGGTGGTAATCACGTCTCTCCTGAAGCCTGACAAGGATCCGAAATCCTGTAATTCTTACCGACCACTTTCTCTCCTCAACTGCGATGTTAAAATACTTGCTAAGGTTCTGGCTACCAGACTATCACTACTGATGACTCGCATTGTACTACCCGACCAATTGGGATTTGTGGCCGGCCGGTCCACTTCGCATAACCTCCGTACCCTCTTTTCTCTTCTCCGCACTGTTCATCCAGACGTACCTGTCGCGGCCATCTTCCTAGATGCTACCAAAGCTTTCGATTCCGTCGAATGGCCATACTTATTTGCCGTTCTGACTGCTATGGGATTCCCGCCCCTATATATATCATGGGTCCGTCTGCTTTACACTCGACCCACGGCGCGAGTCTTGGTCAACTCTCGACTCTCACAACCGATTGATATTACCAGGGGCACGCGTCAGGGTTGTCCACTCTCACCCTTATTGTTTGCTATAGCTGTGGAGCCTCTCGCCTGTCGCATACGTCAGCTACACCGAGACGGGGCGATTCAGTGCCTACAGCGGCAAGTAGACGTGTCCCTTTATGCGGACGATATTACATTATATGTTAAACACCCTGAGACACACCTCAATCCCTTGCTCAGGGAGTTTATTGTGTTTGGTGGACAGTCGGGAGTGCATATTAATTGGTCTAAGTCGCAAATCTTTCCCTTAACAGATGCGATGGATGAATTCCCCCTCGACTATCCGTTGGAGTGGTGCCGGACGGATCTCCGATACTTGGGGATTCGCATCTCCCGTGATAGAGAGGAGACCCTACGATCCAACTATGGGGTTGCAATTACCAAACTGACTGCGTCTGTGGACAGATGTCTCACCCTACCGCTTTCCATGGCTGGGAGAGCGTCCCTTATCAAAATGGTTGTCCTCCCCCGATTTCTTTATTTCTTTCTTAACATTCCTTACTTCCCAGGCGCTTTTTTCTTTCGGACCCTGAAAGTGGAGCTACGCAGATTATTTTGGGGCGGCAAGAACCCGCGGCTCCAGTGGTCTACACTCACCCTCCCCTATGACAAAGGCGGTTTTGATATCCCCGACTTCGAGGAGTACTATCTGTGCGCACAGGCGCAATTCGCCTACCACTGGATGGCTCCCACGCCATTCATGCCACATATTGCGGTGGAGGACTGGATTGTACATCCCCTACCGCTGAATGGTCTGCTCCATTGTCCGGAGACGTCCATCACCACACCAAATACCTCGGTCTCGTGCACTATGGATGCATGGCGCCGTATCGGCAAGAGATTGGCCTGTCTCCTGCCATATTCGCCGAGGCTGCCACTAACCTATCACCCTAACCTCACTTTACTGTGGGAACAGGGATTCCGCAACCTCTGTGCGAGGGTTCATGTCTCGTGCTGGGGCGATTTGTTCTCAAATGGTAAGTTCAAATCGGCGGAACTTTTCTTTGCGGCGCACAACTATACCCCTCTAGAGCTTTTCTACTACATCCGTTTACGTGCGGGGATGAGGGACGTCCTTCCTAACTTCCCCGATGAACCGGAAACTCTACCTCCACTTCATTTCCTGTTATGCTCACAGGACGGGACTCACCTGGTCTCTGGCCTTTACCGTCAAATCAGGACCGCGGCCTTGAGGCTGGAATCTAATGCTCGTGCACGCTGGGCCTCTGAACTTGCAATAGACATCACTGATGACCAATGGCTGTATTGGTGTGCGCTCACTTCCCGCATATCTGCCAGTAGCAGATTGAAAATTATACATTACAAATACCTACAGCGATTATACTATACACCGGTGCGAAAACATAGATTCGGCTTAACAGATGACGATCGATGTTTACGGTGCCGAGCAGACCATGCGGATTTTTTACACTTGGCATGGGAATGCCCCCAGGTGGCGCAATTTTGGCAACAGGTGACGGCTGCCCTTGCGGAAATGACGAACGAAATTGTGCCCGTTGACCCCTTGGTGACACTCCTTGGATACACTCAACTGATTCCTAGCTCTTCCCGGAGATTTGTAGACACTGCGCTACTCTTGGCTAAGAGACGCGTGGCCTGTCGATGGGGTCGGGGTAGGGCGCCCAAATTCAAGAACTGGTTAGAGGACTTGACCTACTGTCAGGACCAACATACTACATTCGCTGAATTGTTACCCATCTCCAGTCGACCCAGGGACATATGGGGCCCACTGGTGTCCTATCTGCTAGCACGCACAGATGATGCGGACACGCCGGAGGGCAACCCGGAGGCTCTCTGAGGGTATACCTTACGAGCCTGACAAGGGCAATTAGTTCTGATCTCATCCACCCATATAGATGTGTCCTGCACCTATTACGACATATTGTCCCAGAGATGCGGGGCTACTGTCCTTACATCCTTATTCCATACGATGCCTGCTGTTGGGGTCCCCCTGTTCGGGGGTTGCTGTTTCCCTCACCTAGATGGACCTAACTACTATCCACCGCATCTGCCGCATACACATGCCTTATCTCTGCCTCGCCACAATGCACAGCACCACAAACGTAGATGTCAGTGACCGTGCGGGTTCCCTAGTGGTTAAACGGGGCTGCGGTTACGGCGACATGCAGGACTTTTCCTACCTAAGCTGCCTTACCGACTAGACACCTTTTACTTTTCCAAGGAAGAATGAATTGCCTCTTAGTTTTGTTTTTTTATGTTGGGGAGTTCTGTTTGCTGTTATGGTACTACATGTAACTCTTGATAACACTGTTCTGCTGCTGCTCCTCCTTTAAGTGCTCCGCAATACCGAAGGTGTACACCCTGCCACCGGGCCTCCGGGATGCCGGTTAAAAGGCTGTGTTACGATGGTTGCATCACGCTGCCGGCCTCCGGTTTGTGGGCACGCACAGCTGTGTACTTCATTTTAAATGATGCAATAAAGCAGTGTTGAACTCAAGAATACTGGTGGCCGGGGATGAGCCTGCAAAATTACAAATTTGCAATGGGCTATCCAAACTGCAACAGAGATCGCAGTGGCGAACCAACCGGAGTATTGCCAGGACCCTTCTTTTAGAAAGCATTAGACTATCTATACGCAGAAATCCAATAGGAGAAATGCGTCCCATTAAAGTTTAAGACTAGATTCACTTAAAATACAGACACCAGCACTCGGTTGACGCCAGAACTGTTATACAAAGATTTGCGAGTCCATATCGGCACATACGCAATTGGCATGCTTCATTGTGACCAGGGTCCTGCTTTTAGCTCTCGAGCTTATAAGGAGGCCATGACCAGCATGGGCATTGCATTGCGGTACTCGTGTCCCTTCCATCCTGAGGGAAATGGGATAGTGGAAAGAAAAAACCGGGACATAAAGCAATCTATAACGGCGAGGGTATTAGGTTTGGGTGATGGGTGGGTCCAACATTTAACAAGTGTGCAACGTAGTCTTAATAATCTGCCAATAAATTCTTTGAATGGTTTCAGTCCGTACGAACTATTGTTCGGGACTAGAATGCATATTCAGGACCTCGATAGTCAGACTTCCGTGGTAGAAGAAACATGCTTTGATATCAAAGATCGTTTGGCTATTTTACAGGACTTAAATGAAACAAGAAAAGGCCTGAGCAACGTAAAGTTAAAACAGCAGCCAACAGCCACTGAAGATAAACCACCTGTCCCAGCAAGGCCTGCCTGGATTCCAAAGATTGGGGATCTGGTCAGAGAGAAGATTGCGGTGAAGAAGGAATTTGGGCCTTCTTACAGAAAAGCAGTACCTGTCTTAGCTATCACCGGAACGAGATCAGTTGTACTACCGCCCCTTGCTGGTAAAAAGGAGAACCGAGTTGTATCCATCGACCTGGTAAAAAAACAATCATCTGGCCAATAATAAGTAGTAGGCCCAGTGGACTCCCAAGAAATAGCAGAGTACCAAAACTTGCTACAATACAAGAGGTTCAAACTGAGAGACTAATCACATTTGATAAACCTGCAGTGAATAAAAAAGGACTATGCAACAATGCCATGGAATTTGTGCCTCTTGCAACCCAAATTGCAACAGTTCGTCAAGAAACACCTGTCTACAACGATGTAGCCTCAGACTATGCTAATGAAGCAAAAAATGCAAAAGCAACTGAAAATCCGGAAGCGATTCCAACAATTGACAGAACTGCATCTGGCTACTTCATCAATTTCGATAACTTTTCTGAAGATCCAAGCGAACAGGAAGAAACGCCAGCAATAAAAACTTTTAAAGACAAAGTGTCTGAACTTCTACATCAACTCAAAGAAACCTATATGATTTCTCCATGGATTGAATTTTGGATTGTGTTAGGTGTACTTTTCCTCCTGCTTTGGCTCAATCATGGTTCTTTGTTTGGGAAAATTCATTGAAGGAAAATACAGTACAATGGACACAGCAAGTCAGAACATCAACTTGGTCCTAAAGCCTCACAAGTCATCTCACATCGAGAAAAGAGAACTATCATCAGTGAATGTCGCAGCCAATCCAATACCCGGTGGGGTAGCATGGAACAAAACGGATTATGAAATCTATGGCCTGGTTGAGCTCTTGAAATATCCACATCAGTTCAAGGTTTCATTAAGTGACTTTGTAAAACCAAGTACATTCTCTGATGATTGGCACTTTGAAAGTATTTATGATATGATGTCAGATTTAGTAATGTCAGCAAAATTTACAGAACATGATTGCTTACAGGGTTCATCAAATTATGAAGAAATGTATTGTTATAATCACTTTGCACATCACTATTTGCATAAATCTGCTCAGCCTAGAAATGTTTTTAATTATTATCAATGGGAACATTGTGCAACTCCACCTCAAAGCAGTTCGAAAACATTTTACGAGAAATTCCCATACTTCTCAGGGTTTAACACAAGTGATGCAGAAACGTTTTATTTCAAACTGTTAAACAAGACAGGGGTAAAAACAATGCTGACTAATACTAAATTGATCTATTCGGAAACATTTTATGAAAACATGATTACATTTGGTTTTGAATTCTGGAAAAACAATATTGAAACAAAAACCATCTGGGGTACCAAAGATTGGCAGGTCCAAGGTCTAGAAGCATTATTTAGAGCCTGCATGATCCCAGAACAAATAATATTCTTGAATGATACCATTCAACAGACAACCTGTCTTGGCCTAGCCAAGATAAAAGACTTAAACAAACCGTCTATTCCAAAGCCAACACCTGACCGTAATAGCACTACAGATGTTGAGATAGACGTATCCCATATTTTTAACCAAAACAGAACACATCCTGATTGGAAAAAATGGTTGATCTGGCCCACAGACACAAATAATTGTCAAGATAGATTCCTGAACAAATAACAGGGGTTAAAAATGACCCGGCCAGACCCTAGATACTCCCAGAGACAACATCCAGGGATAGTCGCAACATACAGTGTATGGAAACTCTGCCTCGAATGGCTACAGAAATCCACACTGGCTGAAATTAAGCAACACTTGACTTTACTTAAAGACGGTGCTGACTTGCGTGATTTCATAATGGGACCACGCAAACAGCGTCAAAAACGTTTCATAGCGGCCGGTATATACGCTGCATACAACGAAGCTTGGAAAGTAATGCAAATTGAAACAGCAGAAAAAATACGAGAAATTGATCGTATTAATTTGGAAAAATCACTTTCTGTTGTGGACAATGGGTTAATGACTCTGTCCTCCAGAATATATTCACTGGACAGTATTGTATCATCTGCTATTGATATAATAGAGCAGGACTTACTAATGTTACAACACGGTCAGTCCCAATTACGTTCTATTGTACAGCTTGGCTGGACGTTGCAAAATCTGCGTTCAGGCTATGTGCCCTGGCGTTTACTCAACACAACGACATTATTCTCTATCTTTAACCTTACTGATACACAAATCAGTTTGGCACAAAAAGGAGCAGACTATACAATTCTGAGCATTGAAAAACTTGAGAGATTACCACTGACAATGTCAGAAAGACCTATCATTGAATGGATAATACACGGAATAATTACAATTCCGATAACCACTTTCCAATTTAAATACTGCCAAAAGTATATACCAGCGGGCCAGTATGAAAGGTTGGGTAAAGGGTACATCAAGTCATCATGGAAATTACCTTACACACACACATGTTCCAGTGAAAAGAAACAGAATGTATTTATTAGTGGTAACAATTGTAAACGATCACTAAGCGGTATACTTCTGCGTCAAGGTATTAACCTGCATGGGGCCTGTGAGGCGACTTCAAATAACCTTTCATGTCACCAGCATGGCACACCTGCAACACAAATAGAGCCATTCTTTAGACGGCTTTCTAACGGGAGCTATATTCTAATAGTGGACCACAGCTGTTGTGGCATGGTGCCAGGGAAAGCCTATCTCGTCAGCGTGAGTTCCATGGTCACTTGCTGTATGCAAGTATTGTATCCAAACAGCACTCCAGATACGGAGGCAACAATTTGGCCTTCTTTGAATATCTCTTCTATTCAAATTGATACTTTAAGCAGAATAAAGTCTGTTCGTTTACAGACAACTGTGCCCTTACCGTCATCAAAAGAAACGTATGATCTGCAAGTTGCAAGGACAACGGCAGAGATACATAGCCTTTTATCAACAAATTGCCCCGTGCATTTCGCAGAAATGCTAAGCCAAATCCTAAATATGTCAGATACCAGTGGCATCCCACATTTATTTAAGACAATTTTTTCGGGACTGTTAACACCCTTCAAAACAGTTCTGGGCATTTTTCCTAATTTTGTCCATTCTGTCTTTGGCGGCCTACCACTTCTTTTGGGACTCATAGCAGGAATTTTATTTTTGATCCTTCTGCTCCGATATGGCAAGCCAAGTCGCAGACAAGACTCCAGCAACGATGGAAGAAACGATCCTAGCTATACGCTATCGGGACCGCATAACTAAAGTCCTTGGATTAGCCCGGCTAAGAGATCTGAATATGACCTGGTTTCTTTCATTCAGACCCATCTGGCAGAATTGCATCTTACCTGTGCTTCGATGTATGCTATGCGGAGAAGAATGCGTGTTGGACGTCTGTCTTACACTACCATCAGCAGTACCATTGGATACAGATACTTTGCTAAGTCCTGTAACGGCTCATGCATCGTGTTGTCCCCAGCAGCTACCCATTCTGATGACGGCATTCGTTGAGACTTCACCACTACGATTAGGGGGTAGTGAAGTACGACGTGAGAGCAGCATCACCCAGGTACGACCTTCTGTGAGCATTGCTGATCCTGACATCGATGATAGCAATCATTCCCATGACTGTACTGTTGCAGTATTTTCAAACTTAGTCGAACTTTCACCTGAAGCCGTAGACCAATTTTTTAAGAGTCTGTCTCAAATGATGTTCTACCCTGAACAGAAAGAATAACTTTTAAAAGCAACAAGCACACAGCGTTCCCTGAACTCTGAATTCGGCCTTCAGCTTTGATAAACAAAAGCTACTGAAAACATTTGGAACTATATTTTCCCCTGAAGTGAAATTATTTTTTCTTGCCTTCCAAAATATTTACTTTTTTTTTCTGGCACATGTACTCTGCTTAAAGTAGAACTATTCTTAGAGAACAGAGCTTCTATTTTGGGAACTCTAGATCTAGAGACAATCTATTACCTCAGCCTCTACCACATGTACAGCATTTTGTATTATTATGTGATGGAATGGTCTCGACCTTCTTTTCTGTATTAAGAGCCATTTCATGTGTAAATTTTCGCAATTCATTCAGCTGATATATATATATATGCATTTTTTGACTGAATGTTACCACTGCTTGATAAGCGTACAGTACCACTACTCATTTTCGTGTATTACCATATACCATTTTCAATATGCAAATTTATGTATTTTGGGGTGGGTTGGAAAACACATGCATCATTATATGTTTACTATTGCTTAGTTTTAAGTAATGAGGGACATTAGATCGTGGAGTGGGTGTTGTAGTTCTATCTAGGACCCTGAATTCGATAGTCCTGATTTATGCCCTTATGTGGTAATAATAAATAATATCCTTATAAAGGCATAAGAATCGTATCCATATTTAGTCATAGCCCATGTTGTCCAAATTAAGCAAGGCTACTTCCCCAGGCTCCTAGAAAGTACAACGAGTTCTGTAAACATATCAAACCTCCAGCAACCTGGGAATTCCTCATTGCTTCTGTTTTGATTTCGTCCTAGAACTTCTGTGAGCACTCTAAAAACGGCCAGTTCTTAGTGACATCTTCATTGACGTCTTATGTCCAACCTTACGTCAAACCCAGCACCTTTCAGGTATAAATATACCAACGTTGCGTTAAGCAAACACACTGTGGTGGTTTTGGAGCAGAGCGGCTATCTACTTGCCCGAGAGCCCAGCTGATGCGAGAGCCCACGGACGCCGCCCCTCCTCTTTGACGCACTGAGAGAGACGCTATCTTTTGTTATGTTATGTTATGGGGGGGTTTTATATAGCACTCAGCTACTCCGAAGGAGTGTCCCGGTGCTTTCAGACCAACAGGTCAGCAACTAACACATAACACAACAGAAAAAAAGGACCAGTAGAAAAAGTAAAACATAAGAACTAGAGACAAAACAACCATGTTTTGAGTCCCTTTCTAAAAGCAAGCAAATTGGCAGTGCTGCGGAGTGATAAGGGGAGAGTGTTCCAGAGCTGAGGAGCAAGACGTTTGAAAGAGCGTCCACCAGTCCGAGCCTTCTTCACCACTGGCACCACCGCAAGAGAGAGAGTTTCTGATCTCAGAACCCTGGTAGGTTTATAGAAGGCTAGCCTTTTCCGGATATAGGTCACTCCAGTAGAATAGAGCGCCTTGTGGGCCAAAGTAAGGGCCTTAAAGGCAATTCGCTTTCTGACAGGGAGCCAGTGCAAGGTGGATAAAAGGTCAGAGGCACTGGCACGGCGGGGGAGACCATAAATGGCGCGGGCGGCCGAATTCTGGACTACCTGAAGACGCTGCAGCAGGTAGTCAGGCAAACCCAGGTAGAGAACATTGGAATAGTCCAGCCTCGAACCAATGAGGGCATGGACGGTAATCTTTCGATGATCAAATGAGAGCAGAGGGAGAAACCTCCGCAGCATCCTAAGCAAGCCAAAGCAGACGCCCACAAGGCCAAGAACTTGGGCTTTCATAGTCAGGCCGTTATCAATTTTGACCCCCAGGTTTTTCGACACGGGGGAGGAAGATGCCGGTGGAAACATGTCATGCGGCCACCATTCCTGCCAACTCGGGTCGGATTGGCAGCCAAAGAAGAGCACCTCAGATTTTCCAGGGTTACACTTAAGACTATTACCCTGAAACCATTCAAATACAGCTCCCAGGCAGCCACGGATACTTTCTCCATCAAACTCAGCCCCCTTTGCACACGTGAAAAGGAGCTGGGTATCGTCGGCGTATGATATTATCTGGGCCCCAAAGGACTCAGCCAGCACCGCCAAAGGGGTCATAAAGATATTAAAGAGTGTCGGGCTCAACACGGAGGCCTGCGGTACTCCAACCTCCAGCGGGGGCACTTCGGCTGAGTAAGGGGGTGCCCAGACCACCTGCCGACGACCAGCCAGGTAAGATTGAAACCACCTCAACACCGTCCCACGCAGACCTATCTCATACAGTCTGCGGAGAAGACCTTCATGAGGGACGGTGTCGAAAGCCGCCGACAGATCAAGCATGACCAACATGGCCCTACCCCCTGAGTCCAGCACCTCCTTGATAGCCTCGCTGACTTCGAGAAGCGCCGTTTCGGTGCTAAAGTCGGTACGGAAGCCAGACTGGGAGGCATGCAGCAGGCTATGTGACTCAAGAAAGGCAGAGAGGACCCTATGGACATGCTTCTCGACGATTTTAGCAAAAGCAGGTAGGAGAGAGATCGGGCGGTAGTTAGCATGAAGGTCAGGGTCGAGTCCCGGTTTTTTAAGAAGCGGAACCACCCTCGCCTCTTTCCAGACACCAGGAACAACGCCACTGGTCAAAGAACAATTCAGCACAGGATTCACAAGTGGATTGACCACCTCCGCCATCCTTGCCAAAAACCTGGCAGGACACGGGTCAGCAGGTGAACCTGATTTAAGCTGAGAAAGCAAATCAAGCGACGCAGTAATCGATAAAGGTGGAAATTCCGATAGAGTATACTCAGAAACTTCCCCCAAATTCCCGTGGATCTCCTGGCACACCCTAGTCCCGATGACAGGGGTTGGGAAAGAGTCCTGGATCAGCTTGATCTTATCATGAAAGAAGCTGGCCAATGCGGTCACCCACGGTTCAGAGAACTCGTGCTGAGATGCAATAGCTTTGGGCGACATGAACTCCTTCACAATGGCGAAAATCTCCTTACAGGAGCTAGAGGCTGACTCTATTCGAGCCGCGAAATAGTGCAGTTTTTCCCGCAGAATGTCAGCATGATAGGCTTTAATAGCTATCTTGTACTCCGTCTTGGCCACATCCTCGTACCTATGGCGCCACCGTCTTTCCGCACTCTTACAGGCGCGTCTGGAAGAGGCCAGGGCCTCAGTAAACCTTTTCTCCTGCCGAGAAATCCAGCTCCGGTGTTTCCAGATACCCTCGCGGGTTACTGGGATATCAAGCCCTGAGAGAGAGATACCAGACCTCCTGCTTTCTAATATCCAGGTACGGAGCTGACTAAACCCTTTAAGAGTATTCTTGAATTAGATTCCTTGGCAAAACAAACTTAACTTAAACTGCTACTTACTTACTACTTCACACGTATTAGGCTTAGGTCAGGTACACCGGGGTAGGCGTATTTAGAAGCACCAGTTGAGTACGTTAGTCAATGTATATTTGTATGTATATATATTTTATCTATTTTAAAGAAACATGGGTAAGAAACCATATCAATGCTTTTACAGTATTATTTTATAATACTCCTTTTACTGTACGCACTTTACTTCATGCTAAGTATTGCAATTGTGGCAATTCATTTCTCTTGCATGAGAAAGAACACTGCTCAATAAATAACACCTTTTATTGAAAACGCCCGTCTCTCTTTTCTCTGCACTCTGGTGAAACTAAGTATGCACACTTGACTGAGTGAAATAGCTGTCTATTGTTTTCACACGACTCTAGAGATACACTCTTATTCTGAGGGAGCAAAGTTGTCATGTTTTATGGTTGTCAGAAGCTAATCCCTTCTTGTCTATCCAGGGAGGTTAAACTCCTCCTCATTTATTCGAGAAAGTTTCTAGTGACCTCTGAGCTAGCTGGCAAACCTTAAGTCTAATATAGTCAGTAGAGACCTAGTCGAGCTCAGTCCTACGTCTACACTGCTGAATATATTATTCCAATGCGCAGAACCTATTGGGAATATAGGAACTACACTACAGCCTGACGCGTATCTATATATATATATATATATATATATATATATATATATATATATATATATATATATCTATCTTACCTACTGGCGGTCGCCAGTAGGTAGTTATAGTTAGGACCTAGTTTCCATAGGAAATCTGCAACATTCTATTTGGAATACCTTTGGCGCCGGTTGACGAATCTTCGCTAGATTCTCCAAGAAGATGGGGCGCTCCGCTTTGCTTCTATCCTGAAAGTTTCGGGGTGATTTATCGAGCGGGGGCCAAGAAAACATGTTTTCCCCATGCAATTTTCCATAGGGACCTTTAGATATGGCTACAGCCTGAACTGCTGAACGGAATTAAACCAAATTTGGAAAAAAGGTAGAGTTTGGTTCGCAGATTAGGCTTTTCCTCAAATGGTGTAAATCTGTGTAGTAGTTCCCGAAGAACTCAAAAGTAAAATCATAGATATATCTATGGATGGAGTGACGTAAGCTTAACGTCCGAGAATTATACGCGTACCATTACGAGCAGGAGCTGCATGATAATTGGCTGTCAACTCTCTGTCAACACTCCAAACCAGGAAGTGTTGGCAGCCATCTTGTGTCTCGGTAGAACCGAGGCACAAGAAAACTAAAAAACAAGTGCATAAAAGGTGCAAAGAGAGCAGGGTAGGAACACCCTGACCCCCTAGACCTGCTCAGTGCTCAGGGGGCCCCACAAGGACAACCAAGGCCCCAACATTTATTTTATTTTTTTTTAAAACACGGGATGCGCGTAGGGTACGCGTATCCGGCGGGAGAAAAAAAAAACCTGAAATCTGCTTTTTTTCTAATTGCCCCGGGACTTGCCCCCCCACCCCCCAGGGGCTAATGTGCTTTTTTATAATGGGGGGCCCCCGGGGCTTTAATCTTAATCTCGCAGCACTGGGGAATGCCACCCCTGGGGCTTTAACATTATGTATGGGGGCTAACGGCCCCCCAGCCCCAGGGACCGCCAACCCCGGGGCTTTTAAAATAAATATAAGAAACCTGTGTGGGGGGCTCAGGCCCCCCCAACATGCCCCAGGGACCACCACCTCCCCGGGGCACTACATTATTAACTTGGGGGGTCTGTGACGGACCCCACAGCCCCGGGGACCACCACCCCCAGGGGCTTTTAAATGTTGGGAGGGGGCCATGTGGCCCCCCTCCTGGAGCCTTGTGGTGGCCCTGGGGACCGCCACCCCCCAGGGCCGGCTCCTGCAGTGTCCCAGGGTGCCCACCCCAGGGACACTGCCGTTTGCTATGGTAGGGCGGGAGCCGCGGAAACTGCTTTGGTTTTTGGAAGAGTACAAAAACCAAAGCTGATTGCTTTTCTGCATGGGGAGCAGCATGTTAGCTGCTCCCCATGCAGAAAAGCAAAGCCGGCTTGCGCAGGATGCGGGGAGGCGGGAGGAACCGAGGGGTGCTTGGGGACCCCCCCACGCGGCCTCCAACGAGGACGGCCAGCCCCGCGGGATGGGTCCCCGGGGCTAGTAGTGGCCCGGGAGGGGTGCCACACGGCCCCCTCCACAAAAGAAAAAAAAAATTGAAAAACTGCCCCAGGGATGGGGCCATAAGAGGCCACAGGAGGGAGGCAATGGTTGATTAATCCCGCAGTACCATTTTCTTCTACTTTTTCATCTTTTTGATGTCCCCTGCTCAGGTACGGGACGGTAATTTGGGCAGAACCCCTATTATATTTTCTTGTACAGGAAGGGGGCAAGGCAGCCCCCCTCCAAAAGAGTTTTATTTACAGAAAAAAAGGCCATGTCCCAGGGGAAGGGGTTCCCGGGGCCGAAAAAGTCCTCGGAAGGGGGCCGTACGGCCGACTTCCCAAACATAAAAAAAAAAAATGGGCGTTAGGCCTTGGGGGATGGGATCACCAGGGCCAAAAAAAAAGGAAAAGAAGGGGGGGTACACAGCCCTCCTTCTTCTTAAAAGTAAATTTAAAAAATAACGGGATCAGGGAGGAGGCCACTCCCCCTCATTGCACCTCCCTGCAAATGTGCCCCCTGGCGCATTTGCAGAGGGGGAAGTAATTCCCCTTGAATACTGGAGGTCCCTGGAGGCCAACTAGCCCACCAGGAACCTCCAGTATGCGCCAGGGGGCTGCGTTGCAGAGAGGTGTAATGAGGCCATGCCCCTTTTTACACTTCTCTGCAACCCAGCCCCCTGGCGCATACTGGAGGTTCCTGGTGGGCTAGTTGACCCCCAGGGACCCCCAGTATTCAAGGGTAATTAGTTCCCCCTCTGGAAACGTGCCAGGGGGCTGCGTTGCAGAGAGGGGTAGTGAGGCCACGCCCCTTTTTACACCTCTCTGCAACGCAGCCCCTGGCGCATATTGGAGGTTCCTGGTGGGCTAGTTGGTCCCCAGGGACCCCCAGTATTCAAGGGTAATTAGTTCCCCCTCTAGAAACGTGCCAGAGGGCTGCGTTGCAGAGAGGTGTAATGAGGCCACGCCCCTTTTTACACCTCTCTGCAACGCAGCCCCCTGGTGCATATTGGAGGTTCTTGGTGGGTTAGTTTTCCCCCAGGGACCCCCAGTATGCAAGGGGACTTAATCCCCTAACTTAGAATGCGCTACGGGGTGCGTTTGCACAGTGGTGTATGTAGGGGCGGGGCTTGTGGTGATATGGGTGCAAACATGCCCTGTGGCGCATTTTAAGTTGGGGAATGAATTCCTCTTCAATCCAGAGGTCACCTAGGGGCCAATTATTCCACCAGGTACCTCCAGTAAGAGCCATGAACACCTCTCTGCAACGCAGCTCCCAGGCGCATACTGGAGGTACCTGGTGGGCTAGTTGGACCACATGGGACCTCCGGATAGAAGAGGAATTAATACCCCAACTTAAAACGCGCCACAGGGCATGTTTGCACACATGTCACCTCAGGCCCGCCCCCTTCCTTCACTATTGAGCAAAATATTCCTCTAAAATCAGCCGAACTACGAATTCCGATTTACTCACCTCTTATCATGAGACCTCAGTGCTGCATTTTTGAGCCCAGTACGGACCCTGAAAAGTAAATCTAAGCGTACTTACTAGTAACTTGTATTTCCTTCCATAGGAATGTATTGTGTGGTTTTCACCAGAAAAGTTTGTGTCTATTTTTGAAACGTACAAATATTCCTCTAAAATCAGCCGAAGTACGAATTCCGATTTACTCACCTGTTATCAGGAGAGACCTTTGTGCTGCATCTTTCAGCCCACTACTGATCCTGAAAAGTAATTCTAACCATACTTACAGTAACTTGAATTTCCTTCCATAGGCTAACATTGACTGGTTTCACTTGGAAATTCTTCTAAGTGTGGAATTTTGGAACTTTAAAAAATTCCTCTAAAATCAGCCGAATTATGAATTCCGATTTACTCACCTGTTATCAGAAGAGACCTCAGTGCTGCAGCTTCCAGCCCACTACTGATCCTGAAAAGTAATTCTAACCATACTTGCCAGTAACTTGAATTTCCTTCCATAGGATATCATTGCCTGCTATATAATATATATAAATTAAAAAATATATAAATTTAAAAAACTAATATTACAATTTCAATATTTTTAAAAACATTTTTTTATTTCAATTTATATTAAAAATATGTAATGTAATTTAAAAAATAAATTATCTAAAAATAAATAGTTAAAAATTTAGTAAATCAGTATGAAAAAATATAACAATTAATACATTTAAAAATGATCATTTACAAAACCTTTAAAATTCACTGAAAACACCATAGGTTTCAGCCACTTAATAGTTAGGAATTAGCATTTAAAAAACCTTGCAAATTCACTGAAAAAACCATAGGTTTCAGCTTCGTTATAGTTCGGAATTAGCATTTAAAAACCATAGAAATTCATTGAAAAAACCATAGGTTTCACACATGGTTATAGTTAGCGGGACATTTCACTCATACAAAACCATTGAAATTCCCCCGTTATAGTTAGTTCAGCTATCTATAACTCGTGCACCCGCAATGCACTGCTGATGACGTCCCATATTACATCACTGATGACCTCTCAAAATGACATCACTGATAACATCACTGATGACATCATCCTTGTGAAAGTGGCAGACCTCCTCTCACCGTAATATAACCTTTGATACACACATTCAAAAATAGAAACTAAAATATAAAACAAATGGAGATACCAATACCAGTTACAACAACCTCGCTCATACATGTACTCACTCATCATATGTAATCATACACCTATACATCCTGTTACACACCGACACTCATCCATAGAATTACTCACACACATACTCACACATGCAAATAAACTATCAAACATCCATTTACTTGCATATACAGCTATACACACACCACTACACTTACTTCTACAGAAACGTACACATACTTACTCTCTTAAACAATCACTTATAGAAACACATACTTATTTATACAGGAACTCTTTCAATCTCTCACTCTCACATATACTCGCTTATATACATCAATACTCACATATACTAGTTTAAAACATATGTAGTTACTCATAAAGATACTATTGAGACAGCCATTCACTCACTAACACACCCATACACACACTCATTGTCACGATTCGCTCCCTATGTTCTCGTGTCCACCACCAGGGGGCTGAACTGTGGGACTCTCCAGTGCTCTAATATGCTTCCTGACACTCCCCTGCATGCATATCTTGACTTCCACCATTTGGACACTATTTGGGAATTGACATCCATTCCCAATCCATGCCGGGTTTTGTGAAAGCCAGCCTTCTTAGACTTGAAGCCAGCTTACTCATGCCTGAAACTCCATTACCCAGAATTCCCTGCTCACTGCTTTGTCTCCACCCCTGCAGGCCAAGGATGGGTGTAGGAATTCAGCTCACCTGTGGCTGGCTGCTGCTAGCCTGCTCACACCAGCTGCTTGTGATTACTGTGAGCTCTTTTAAGCCCCAGCTCCCTTCAGGCAAAGGTTGGTCATTGTAGCTGTTTACCGGTGAGACCGATCCTTGTTTCCAGTGCTCCCTGAGCTTTTGCTATTCTTGTTTCCAGACTTTCTTGAGCTTTAGTTATGCCTTGTTCCTGATCTGCTGCTGTTTTCCTTGTTCCTGAATTAGCACTGCCTGCAGTGCTACCTTGACCCCAGAGCCTTAGTATTCCTTGTTCCTGAACTGCAGCAGTTTCCCTTCACCTGAATTAGCACTGCTTGCAGTGCTACCTTGAGTTCCTGCGCTATAGCTATTCCTTGTTCCTGAATTAGCACTGCCTGCAGTACTACCTTGACCCCAGAGCCTTAGTATTCCTTGTTCCTGAACTGCAGCAGTTTGCCTTCTCCTGAATTAGCACTGCTTGCAGTGCTACCTTGAGTTCCTGTGCTATAGCTATTCCCTGTACCTGAAGTAGCACTGCCTGCAGTGCTACCTTGTTTCCTGAGTTCCTGAGCTATAGTTATTCTTTGTTCCTGGGATTAGCTATTTCTTGTTCCTGAGTTGCACTGCTTGCAGTGCTCTCTTGACTCCTTGTTTCCTGAGCTGTAGCTATGTCCTGTTTCCTTGAACCAGTATTGCCTGCAGTGCTACCTTGACTCCTAAGCTCTAGTAATTTCCCTATTCCTGAACTTGCAGTGCTGCCTTGACTCCTGAGCCTTAGCACACTTCTTATTCCTGCCTCAGCACTGCCTTCTCTGCTACTTTGTTTTCTTGATTCCTTAACCTGCACTATTCTAGTATACCCTTGTAGCCTCCCCTTCTGTATATCCGTTTCCAGTCCCTGCCTTGCTTCCCATTTCCTTGGTTCCAGTTCTTGTTTGCTGCCTTTCTATTCTGCTGTTTTACTTCTGTTACCTTGTATGTTTGTTACCTGCTTTCTGCCAAGTGTGCCCTGTCATTTCCTTCCTTTCCTGTTAAGCACTCCTCCTTGCTAGCTCCTTGTCTATTGTGCTTGTTTAGTTTTACCCCTTTGATGTTACTGCCTTGCGCGTTCCTGTTTGATCGCCAGGATCCGTGGGCTCAGCTGACTACCTAGGTGGTGTTTCTTGTTCACTGTGAGTTTTGTCTTTGAGTTACATTTATACCATCACTATAGGTATAAGATCCACAGACCCTGCCTTTGCATGCATATCCTACATTTGGGTATTTGCAGTCAGTATCTGTAACAGCAATTGCGGGTAAGAAACTTACTGAGCTTCAGTCTTACCATGTGGAGCTCCTGAGTGCTTTACCCCACACCCCCCTTTATTGTTAATGTTGTATTATATATATGTCTTGCACGTCCGTCCTG
The DNA here is from genome assembly GCF_964261635.1 of Lissotriton helveticus. Classification (NCBI taxonomy): domain Eukaryota; kingdom Metazoa; phylum Chordata; class Amphibia; order Caudata; family Salamandridae; genus Lissotriton; species Lissotriton helveticus. Next base: position 1,409,389,503 of record NC_136065.1, read on the forward strand.
GGTGTAGTTAGTCTGAATGCTAAATTGCCTTGTGAGTGCCCTTCCTTTCTGAGTCTTACCCATCTTGTTCACTTGTACAGGCTTCCCCTTTGGATCCCTCTTTCTCCTCTGACTCTCTGTATGATCCTGGGCAGCACTGTACTCCTCCTTTCTATGTACGTCTTCTACCCAGTTCCCAGTCCTTGTCCAAGTCCCTGACTGTGTTCCCCACATAGTCCCGGACAGTCCCTGACACTCATCCACCCATACAGTCCTGCACACATGCTGGCTTCAAAACACATACAAACAGTGAGTCAGTCATTTATGCATCTATGCGCAAAGTAATACCCTCACCAAACCATACAGACCCTCATACTGATACTCAAAAAAACAACTAATAACCCATATAGACACTCATGTAGCTACTCACCAACCCATGCAGCCACTTATACACAAAGTGAGACTCTGATACAGATATTTACATATTTAAACATAACTCGCTAATACATTTATTCACTAAGATACACTTAAGTCAGTTATACAATCATTTTTACAAAAAAACATCCATTTAGACACTTATTTACCCATTTAATCTTCCATCGACCTTTAGATATACATATATAAAAAGTATTTATTTTTCAGAAAGACACACATTCACTGGATGATGTCATCAGTGATGTCAACACTGATGTCATTTGAGATATCAGTGATGTCATGAGTGATGTCACTGACCATGTCATGAGTGATGTAGTATGTGACATCATCAGCAGTGCATTGCGGGCGGGCAAGTTATAGTTCGCTGAACTAACTATAACGGGGGAATTTCAATGTTTTTGTATGATTGAAATGTCCAGCTAAGTATAACATGTGTCAAACCTATGGTTTTTTCAGTGAATATATACATATTGTTAGGATTGTGTTTTCATAAGAAATGCAGTTTTTTGTGATGCTAATAACTTTGGCCTTGTTTGACGAATTGCCATAAAACCTTGCAAACATGTGGAACTGTTTGATTAGTTTGTATACTAAAAGTTTCAGGGTGATATGTAATGGGGGGAGGCGAGAAAATGGGGGTCATATCTTCTTCCAGAAAGAGTGCTTTTTGTGTTTTGGTGTAAACCATTCAATAGTTTTGGAGAAATGAAGGTTCCAAGAAAATTGCATGTATCGCGTTGCGGAGGATCTGTGGAGCTGACATCTCAAAAACTAAGATCTGACTGGCAGCCACCACCTCAACCAGGAAGCCCGAGTCCTAAAAAAAAAGTACAAAAAACATATAAGGGTGCAGGGTAGGCTTGGTGGTGGAGTCCCAGAGGCTTCCCGCCTGGGGCAAAAGACGTAAAAAAGAAAATAGCCACAAATTTGTGGAGGATCTGCGGGGAACAAAAATGTGCGAGCACCTACGCTTCTTTTTAAAACAGCCGGGAGGGCCAGGGCTGGTGAACAACAGCATGTTTTTGTATTTTAGGGAGGAAGGTGAGAGGGCCTCAGGTAGGAGAAACCCCGCATTTATTGTATTTTACCCAGGAGGATGGGATCCACGGGTCCAAAGCCCGCACCTAAGCTGCATGACAAAGGCTCCTGCAGATGGCCGAAGGCCCGGTGTAGCTTGGGGTTGGCTGCGTATGGGGGCACTGGTCAAGGGGCCTAACCCTGCGGCCATCTCCCATAAAGCAGAGCCAATGACCATTCACAACGTGGGGTTAGCTGCATGCGGGGGATTGGCTGCTGGCCAGACCCTGTTCCCAACATCACACATGACCAAAGGCTTTGTGCAGATTGGGTGCAAATGGAGGGTTGGCTGCAGGTGATTGAATTTATATAGGGTAATAAAATAATACATTAATAAAAAACTAGAAAGTCACTGAAAAAAATAAAGATTAAAGTAACATTATAGAGAAGTGAAATGTTCTGTAACACAGTAACATTTTAAACTTTAAAAATGTTTTAAACTCTAAAAACCACAGAAATTCACCAGTGATAGTTAGTTATCGCATTTACATATACATTGTGTCCCAAGGTAACTATAACTCCCGCACACACTATGCACTGCTAATTAGCCTATGTATCACATCAGTCATGACATCTTCTATGAGATCATTGATAATATCACTGTAACATTTGCATCAAAATTATTGATGAGTAATCTCTGCATGGCGGGGTAGTGAGTTATAGTAACCTTAGGACCCAAGTTATAACAATGTGAGATAATTAAATACAACTGGTGAATTTCTGTGGTTTTAAGAGTTCTAAACGTTACGTCATCACTGAAAATGTCTATAGACTTACTTTAACCTTCGCTTTTTCATAAAAAAATATATATATGCGTATATGTGTATATATATGTGTTGTTTCCAAGTTAGCTGCCGTTTTTCAAAAGGGAATAAAGGACTCCCACTCAAGAATGGTAGTCCTGTTTTGTTCTTGTGAGCGCCTCCAAGCAACATTGTAAACTTGGAAACATATGTATATATATATATATATATACATATCCATACCAAAATTAAATCGCGCCACACTTCTTGGTTGTTTAGCAGTTATTTATTTCCAAACGTGACCACTCCTACGCGTTTCGAACTGTAGTTCCTGTATTTCCTGCGACAGGACAAGTTGCTTTAAAAAAAAGAATATATATATATATATATATATATATATATATATATATATATATATATATATATATATATATATATGTGTATGTGTGTGTATATATATATATATATATATATATATATATATATATATGTATATATATTCCAACCAATCCCGTTTTTCGACGTAGAAAATCGGACACCGACACACAGGAGTAAGCTCCTGTCATCCAGCTCAGGGTTTTTATTTCTTTTATCGCATGACGCCTTTCGGAACACTTGCCTTGTTCACATGGGCAGCCATTAAAATCAAACAAGTTTTATATCAGAAGAAGTTCAGTCACATGATCAACTTCATGTTTAAAGCAGAAGACAGACTATTCAATTGCACGTAATGAACAGCAGCGGTGCGTCCATTGGGGCGTAGGGGCGTAGCCCCACTAAGCCTGGTGGACGCACCTGCAGCTGCGACAGTCACACTCTCTGACTCTGAGTCAGAGTCAGAGAGAGCATCTAAAATGAAGCGCAGCACAGCGCTTCGGGATCGGGACAGACACAATGTAATCGGGAGTGCATAGGGGGTGGGGCTGGCCTGGTAACCTGGGTAACAAATAATAACAATAAATACCTGCGACTCGAGTTGGCTGCGCATTCAGGGCAGAAACTTGCCTGCGCATGCGTATTACCGGCAATTGAATTGACCAGCACGGACCCAGGGGGGGGTGCGTCTTTATTCCAGTTGATTGAGAAGGCACCGCGCCAGGGCGAGGAGTCTGTGGGCCCCCCTAGCCAATCCTGGCGCTTATGCAGCCCCAGGATTGGCTAGTCCACCGCGCGCTGAAGGACAGGCAATCCACTATTGGATGCCACGCCCTTCATGGACATGGCCAATCACTGTGACTTCAGCGTGTGAAGCCATTCAGTGATTGGCCATGGCCATTCCGATTTGGGGACGTGCGCGCGGTGTAGTAATTAGTTAAGTTGCAAGTGGGGGTGGGGGCCGGCTCTCTCTGTCTCATCGCGACTCACGTGCGCAGCTTAGAGAGACAGAGAGCGACATTGTGCTGTGCAATTATTTGAGTCGACTAGACGACTACTCTAACTCTACTCTGAGAGTGACTAATAATCGACGATGTCATCAATCATCAATCCAGGCATCGAGTCGCCGGCGGGCTGACTGACTTCGAAAAAAGTAAGTGACGGACGGTGTGCAGCCAGGTCGCGCTTGGGGCCTTATTACTATATTTAACATGTCTAACGGGGCTGCATAAATCAGCGGCGACAGCACTCGGAACCCCACCTGACCTAGACTGCAATATGAGTGTTTTTAGCAGGCTTTCAGTTCGCTCTCATTCCACCAAGCTATATTTCTGTTGAATGCTTTGGTAGGACTTTATCGCTTTAATTAAGGCCGCAGCTCACAGTGAAGGTTTCATGAGGCAGGTCTGGGGGACGCGAGGCCTTGCTTGGTTCGCATCCTCTTGACTGGATGCAGTTTTCCTTCTGGCAGTAACATTGTATGTGAGTGTGTGTTTGATCGTAAACCCCCGTTCCCTGTTGTGCCACGGCCAAGCTTCCAGGATAATAAATGTGAATATTTTAAGGGCCTGTCAAGTTGAGGGATTACAGTCACGGGCAGTTGATCGTTTTCCTTCTGGTAATCCCAGGTTAACAGTAACTGCTATGCCCATCCAAGTTGTTTAAGTAGTAGCTGAAACCTCATTTCAGTTTAAATGGGTACTAATACCAGGTGGAAACGATTAGTGAAGAAAACTGGGTTGAACATAACAGATATCCGAAAGCAAACGATCCCAACCTAGGAGTTTATTGAATGTGCCACTTACTGGCATGACGCTGAAAAATGTAGTCAGGAAAAACGACTAAATAATGGCAAAGCGAGGCCATCAGCCATGAAACATTTTCACCAGGTTTCTCAAAACCTCGTTCGGAACTTCATTGTACTGAGGATATGCTTTGCAGTACAGTCTGTGACAGAGTAGGTCTGTCAAACCGAAGGACTATAGTTTGTATGCAGATGCCAACAGTGATGTGTAGATATGGGTGATAAAGGCTGGCGTCACAATAATGCCCTAGCTCGAATTTTCAGGTTGATATTGGCATATGGACCAAAATAGGTGTACACATGGACAACCTGACTGACCATTCAGCAATGTATATGAATTTCGGAATTTGCATTATTTTATACTGATCTTTCTGGGGGGTACAGTCATGTTGACTTGCTTCTCCGTAACCACAGCCTGCCTCTTCATTTCCTTAAATGAGGCATAATGTCCTCTTGTGTTTCATAAGTTCAACAAGTAACACGGAGTACATGTTTACAGTCATGGATTATTTGAAGTTTGGTGTGGCTTTCTGCCAATATGATTGAACGAGTCCCTTCACACAGGAAGGAATGCTGCGAGACCCCGTATAAAGGCAGAAATATCCTAGTGTTTAACAACGTTGCTAAATATTCCATGAAGGAAAATTGTAACCGAGGGGGGTGCGGACCGCAGCACCGGGTGTCACCCCATCATGGGGTGACACCAATCTGGTTACGCTGCTCTGGCTCGCTGTGTAATAAAAACACAGCAGGAATACTGTAATTCTCACGGGCAGCATCATTCATTTCAGCAGCATGGCACCTGAGTGGCCTCGGGCGCTGCCGAGTCACCGCTGCCCCGAATTGCAAATGCCAGGGATGGAGACTGTCCTACAAATATTCCAAGACAGTACTCCAGTCGAATAACTATGCCTAGGGGGCGGAAGGGTAGTCGCGCTGTGATGCTTGCGCGGTATTACCCCGGCCGGCAGTAACTTTCGCTCAGTGTACTTGTGAAATTGATCTCACCTTTAAACACTTCAAATGCCTTGGTGATAGCTCTCTCTACTATAGAGTGTAAAATCATCCACCAAAAAGGGACCTCAGTGTTGTCATTCAAGGTCTTCGGTCTTGTACTTTTGCATTCAGATCTCGGCAAAGTCTTGCTCTGCAGCCTCCAAAACTCTACATTGGCTCTTCTTTGGGACCAGAGCATGCAAGGTAAAGGGCCTGAAAAAACCTATGAGCCCTCCATCATCATCTTAACAGAACTTCACTGGCTCCAATTGCAAGCTCGTCCCACCTTCAAGGCTAGCAGCATTATCTACGAAGCCATCTCGACTGACACCTCTGCCTATCTGGCAGACCAGTTACTATCTCGAATGGCTTCCCGCACAATTGCAGAAAGGACAAACTTAGGTTCGAGACAAAGAAGTGCAAGAAAAAAAGTGACATGCCTTCTCCATATGTGCACTGCAGGAGTCCCGAGAGGCCAGTTACTGTGCGGGTCAGTGGTTTCTGCTTTAGTTTATTTTGGCTGCCTGCAGGCCTTGCTGGGTCTTATGCACAGGACGGTGTTTTCGCCGATATTACACCAAAGTGGGGGCTGTTTGGGGGCACGTTAAATGGTTGTGCAGCATTTTGTTTTATTTGCTGCTCTACAAGTTTAAATGCACAATCACCAACACCTGTACCTTTCAAAACATAATTAGAGCGTATGCTATAGCAGGCAGCAGCTTTCACACACCAGCGGTCGAAGGGTGCAGGCAGCGAGAGCAACTGACCTATCTATACTTAAAGTGAGTGGGGCAGGGCACCGTGGCCAAGACTGCAGAAAAGAGGCAATACAATTAATGAATGGAGCCAGGAAAGTGCTTCCTTGCCTGGACGCTCCAGAGACGTTTTTTTTTTCAGTACATTGCTCGAGCAGGTTTAGCTGCACCTTCCTGATCACCTTGTCTGGCAGTAACTACTAGACCAATTATACATTGATAGCTGCACGTGGACATCTGTGCTTGTGTCCCGAATGGGGTGCTAAAGCCAGCCAGGGTCAATGGCAGTTTACGGCGCCCTTTCGCCCTCCAGAGACGCCAGCACGGGGGCTCTGGATCAATAAGGCCTCTTGGTGCTATTAGCATACAGAGAAAGTTAGTTTTATAAAGTGTCAGTCCAAACGTCTGGGGTATCGGAAGTAACATCATGCATGCTTTGATCCCAAATGATGCCACATGGCTAACCCGTTTAACCACTGTTACCTTTTCAGTGAGGAAAGAGAAAGAAAAAGTTTATTAGAGAGGAAAATGGAAAATGCGACAATGGGAAGGAGGGAAAAAGCAAGAAAGAGGATAAAAGGGGAGAAGGAAGGAAAGAAAGAACATGAACATGAAATTGTATTTTATGATGATTATCTGTGGGCTACTGCTTTTTACTAGGTTAGTGCCCTTCCATTTCTACCACTTTACAGCAGTTTTAAGATCTGAGTTTTTCGTTGCCCAAATTGGTCTGATGTCTGTTATTTATATGTTTTGCACTTCTTCATTGCTTGAGTTTGCTTGCTAGAAAGTGTCACTCATAGTCGTTGAATGTCACTCATAATTACACTTCAATTATGAAAATGTCACACGTTAGCAATCGGACACCTTGGCAGCTATGGTACTGTGAATTCACGAGTTAGACCCAGTACCGGCTTGCACAGGTATGAGCAGGGGGGTGGGGTGGTGGAAGCCGACAGACTACAGGTTAAGCAATATTACATTTTATTTTTTTATTTTACAGAGTTTTATATAGCACAAACTTTACCCGAATCGGATATCATACAGAGTTTTATATAGCACGTACTTGACCCGAATCGGGTATCAGAGTGCTTTACATAGCACCAGTTGCATTACATGAAGACACATTAATTTTTTGATAGGCACGGGGAGATTAAGTTACTTGCGTAGAATCACAGGATGTTCAGCGTCATTGCCGAGACTCGAGTCCATGCGGTAAGTCATGAGGGGGTGACACCATGAGTTACCCGCACCGGGTGACACCAACCCTAGTGACGCCACTGCACATACATAGCAAGAATCTTCACTCCTTATTTGAAGCTCATATTTGCTTATCACTGCTCATTTTCTTCAGGTGCAAATAAACGGATGCTATCTTTTCTGTGCACCTCACGGCCGCGCATCTTTACAGTGTGCCTCTACTGCCACTATGTATTTCAGCTAATGTACCGTATTTGCTGTTTGTTGTTTTTGAATTTAAATAACAATGTTAACATAGGTAGCACACCCAAACGCCAGAGCATTCAGACTGAAGATTAGGCTTCAGTTTTACGAATAATGTTCAGGTCTCGGGCGAGTCTCCCTGTTGCAATGAGCACCGAGTTGAGAGTGCCGTGCCTAACTCACAAGGACTTTTGGAAGAAAACTCTTTTTACATCCATCAAACATCTTATCTAGACAACAAACAGTATGGAGATTATGACGGGACAGGGTATCATTTCATCTGTGCAACCCTGATAGCATTTGTGTGGTCTTTTCCGTATTGACGTTTCTTTAATTGATAACGCAGACCAGGGCGTCAACAAAGGGGATAGATCATCCAAATGATGCTACCATTGCATTTTAATCTTGTGTAACATATTGTGCACTGTCTACAGTTGTTATAGAATTATGGCAGATATAGTGTTTGGGATGAAATGACTGATTCTGTTTTATAATAATGTTGTATGTAATTTATATGCGAGGAAGATATTTTAATGTCTTTATGTGTCTCATCTACTGTTTCCTTGTCTTCTTATCCCTCCTCCCCCTTATTTTCCCTTTCCTTATGTCCTTACATTCTTCCTTACTTGTTTTAATCATTCCTTCAAATCATCCTTCCTCCCTTCCTTTTCCCCCCCTATGCTCCCTCCGTCCCTCCGATTCCTTTTGTCTCTTGAAATTTCCGTTTCTCTTCCCTCCATCCTTCCTGCTTTTCTCTGTTCCTCTTTTCCTTGCTTGATTTGTTTCTAATTCTTTTCACATTGACGGCTCTATCTATACCATTCAATCTCTGGCATTGCTCCTCTCTGGCTGTGTAAGCTCGAGGAACCATGGAAAAGCTCAACATTAATTCAGTCTTTAGTCACTGGAAAAACGTTTCTGGTAGCAATTACTGTTTTAATCGTATGTACAAATTTTTAATCACCAGGCATGCTTTACTTTTAATTACTAAATTGGTAATTTCATTGGTATCACTTCTCAGAAATGCAAAGAGATGGGGCTGCGCCAGCTCCTCTGTAAACGTGCAGTTAACACAGTCAGAAACATGGCTGCATTTCATAGTCAGGCAGATGTTGTGCTTCTTAGCATCTTACATGCCTATCAAAGTTCTGAACCGAAGACTCAAGGTTCGAGGGGGACACACTTGATATGGTGGCAGTACTGAATTGCAGAGATGGGTGCATGAACGTTAGAGATTCCACTTGATGTGTGGTTCACTTACAGTGGGGCCTGCTAACTGACAACCCACTGGAATTATGTGACTGTGCGGCCGCAGCAATGGTAGCATATTTATAGATTTGCTCCATTTGCCTCATAATCCATCATCTGTTACATAATCGGCAGAGTTTGACCAATAAATATTTGTTTCTAGGTAAAACAGTTCCAAAGTTACTAAAAACGCATCTGCACGTGATTCCTCGCAGTAGTAGGACTTTTGCGCGGTCACCTTTCTGTTGTTTATTGTTATATTTGGGAATTGAACAGTATTACTGAGGTGCACCCAATGCCCAGACAGTGTTAAGAAGTGTAAAAGTACAAAATAACGAAGTAAAGCTATTAAAAATTGTGCAGCAAACACGCAAAACTATCCTTTTCTTCATATTATTGCACTGCACCTTATACGTTGTACTTTGATTACTGACAGGTTTATCAGCAAACAACAAGAGGACCCCAACCTCCTTTGCTGCTCTTTCATCCCGGCTACAACCCAGCAAACACCAGTGTTAAAGAAAGGTAAGGAAACTGATGCTATATATTTTTTTACATGGGAGTTAGGGCTATGTATCTGGTCTCTCTCCAGGCCCTCAAGCAGTGTCTCTTTCAGTGCCTCCAGCAACCACTATGGCACAGAGAGGCAGGAGGTAATACAGCTGTATTTTAGCAGTCATTTTGTGGGAAGGGGATCTGTTGGAGATGTATATTGTTTCCCTGTTTCCCCTTGTGTGCCATTCGTTACTCTACAGTCTTATAGAGTCGGAAGGCCGTAGGGGAAGACTGTGGACTTTTCTTCAAGTTCCTGGCGCTCCTGCGGAACGAGCCTGGCAACCATTACACTGCTGTGCAACTTCTTCTACTCTTAGAGCTGAGATTTCCATGAAAGTCTTATAGTCTGAATTCAGCACCTGAGCATAATAGGGCGGAATGTATGAAGCTCTGTCGTTATACTGAATAAGCAGCTACCTATGTTATGCCATCTATTAATGTAATAACTGCACTTTCACAATTGCTTTATTAACCTTCCTGCTTTCTCAAATTGGCTTGAAAATGCACGATTTTTCTTCTTTTTTTTCAAAATTTTCTCGGGGGGGGTAATCCCCCCAAACCCCCCTTTTGGGGTTCGGGCTCGCTCGCTGCGCTCGCTCGCGACGATGCTGTATGATAATCACTTTCCGCCCCACCACTTTCAAATCTCACCCACCGCCCCTGGTAATGAAGTTAATGAAATGAAACAGAATCTTTCACAGTTGTTCTCTTTCCAAAAATATGGGATAATTCACATCTTTCACATTTTCAATGCACAGTATATAATACATGGTAACAGCATAAAACAATTGATAAAACCATCTCCAATTGTTTTCTTACTTCCTTTTATACATTAATTCATGCACGACTAAAACCAAAAATGTATTCATTTTAATTTAATTCTCTGTGCAATTTAGAAGCTGAGAGTCTTATGGTCATTCATGGAGGACAATTCTTCTGTTTCCAATCTTTCGCCAAACAAAATACCGGGCAAGTGCCCTTAAATGGAGTCCAAATACTATACATGTAGTATAGTATTTTCCTTCATATACTACCCAGCTCTCTACCAAAAATAGACCAAATAAATTCTATTTAGTGCTGAGAAAGGACACTTTCAAGGTTATTCACATAATAACACTTTTATAAATAATTTTTTATATAAATAATTTTTAAGACACAATAATAATTACTTATTGCAAATTTTGCAAACTTTTAAGTATTCATAATAAAGTGCAAGTGCTTCACAGATTACCAATACAATATACCACATATAAAAATAACCTATCAATATTTTCATCAATCATATAACCCTCATCCTTTAAACACTTACATTTAGAACATTTGACAATTATTATATACATAAATCGGTTCCAATCATTTCAATATTTCTCATCACTTTGTTTGTCTTGTCTGTTCACTTCCTCTAATATTTAAAAAACTAAAATTGAATAAAATCTTCTAAATGGAATTTACTCTCTATACAAAATGCACATGCAGATCCTCTTCAATGTTTAAACCATGGGGGCTCTTAGTGTTAAACAGGAGTATATACTTGGATTCTAGCTTTCTTTCACGATCACCACCTCTCGAATCTTTAGTTACTTGGTCTAGCACAAAATAAACCAATTCACTAAAGTTTCCTTTGTGCACTTCGTTAATGTGTCGTGCTACCACATAATTTTTATGATTTTGTTTTATGGCCCTTAAATGCTGTAAAATATGGACATGGACCATGTGAATTGTTTTTTTGGACAAGAACACTTAAGAACATAAACAACAAATTCACTCTTACAATTGAGGGGATTTCTTATTTTCTAACGACTGTTCAACAAGGGTGAAATCACTCGTTCATTTTTCCCATGTGGACATGCCTTGTACTTGTAACATTTGTGGAAGCCAGGGCTTACTTTCAACCACCTACCTCCTTTTTTAATTTCCAGATTTGTTTTAAATAAGTCATCCCTCATTGATTTTGCTCTGTTAAATGTTATCATAGGTCTTCTTGAAACTTGCCCTTGTAATACTGGATCTTGCTTCACAAGGTAGCAATGTCTGCACAGGCTCTCTCTTACTCTCGCTTGGTAGGCATTGTAGCCCATGATCATCCTAATCTGGCCCTGAGCGTGTTTCAACTTTACTTTGGTATTTTCCTTATCAGATCTTAAATCATCTCTCTGAATGCTTTCAACCTTTTCTTTTGCCTGTTTAAGTGTCTCCTTCCTATATCCTCTTTGCAGAAATCTCTCTGTTAGGGCATTCTGAGCTTCACCTAAAACATCCACTTCACTGCAGTTTCTCTTCATCCTTAAATTTTCTACATAAGGGATGCTCATTTTTAATCTTGGAGGGTGAAAGATTGTTGCGTGGAAAATAGTATTGCCCGATGTTGGCTTTCTGTATGTGCGTGTTTGAATTGCTCCATCAGAGATGTATACTTCTAAATCAAGGTAAGTTACATTGGTCTGTCCAGTCCCTCTCATGTTCGACTCAGAGCACCTGCTCCTCCAACCAGCCCATATGCAAATTAGAATATGTGGGGGCGAAGCAGGTGCCCATCGCTGTGCCTTGCAATTGTTTATAGGAATCCCTCCAAACAAAAAAATATTGTTGGTGAGGCACAATCTACACATTTCCATTAACATATTTGTGTGTTGGTATAAGTTGATTGGCCTCTTGTTCAGGAAATACCTAATTGCTCTCATCCCATCTTCATGGTCAATGCTTGTATACAAGCTTAGAACGTCTAACGTGATTAGAAGGTAAGACTCCCCATTTTACATTTGCAATTTGATACATGAAGTCTCTCGAATCTTGAATGTAGGCAGGCAACTCTTTTTCATATGGTTGTAAAAATGAATCCAAATACCTTGAGGTAGGTTTGAATAAACTCCCAATGGCGGAGAGGATAGGTCGCCCTGGGGATTTATCTTTCTGCTTGCGAATTTTTGTTGGCAGCACCGGGTTTTCAACTTTAAGGAAAGAATATTCAGATTGGTTTATTAAACCTAGCCCTCACCATCTTGATAGGTCTTTCATAAATGTGTGCTTTATTTCCACAAGATTACTTTGGAGGACCATTTGATAGCATTCCTAATCTTGTAGCCGTGACATTGCTTCACGGTTGTAAGCTTCAAAGGGCCAAAGGACCAAGTTTCCACCCTTGTCTGCCTGCCTTACTACTATATCTTGCTGACTCTTTGTTATCACATCATTATACTTTTTCTCAAAAGAATATTCTTTTGCCAGGAACTCTTTACTCGATATTTCAGATAATTTCTTTAAATCTTTTATCACAAGGTCAGAGAACATATCTATGGCATACTTTGGTGAATTCAGCAAAAATGTCTAATGTGGTTTAAATTCAGTGGTGGTTCTATCATAAACATCCATACAAAAAAATCATCAGCTTGACTTATAGACCCCACCAAACTAACCCCATCACCCTCTCTGACTAACTGCTGGCAATCAAACAATACCTCCATGTCACCTACTACCAAGTTTACAGGATCTTCACTTATCATTGCGCCTTCTTTACAATTTGTGCTCTTGATGCTGAAGAATTTTTTCTGTTTCAATTTCTGAATATATTTGAAAAAGTCAATCAGTGCTTGCGTATAATTGAAATTTGTACGTTTACAGTATGTTAATCCTAGAAATAAAATCCTTGTTTCTTCCTCACGCAAAGCTAGATTTGTTAAATTTATAAGACTCGATGGGGGTACTACTTCTTCCAGCCTCGACGTTGGTAGAATTCCTTCTTTTTCTTTCTAGATCGTAGCTCCATGCACACCGCGACGGTTTTTTCGTTTCCTTGATTTTCTCTTTTTTGATTTTGAAAGTTCATTCTTGTACCTTGAGTCCAGTCCTGGTATAAAAGAAAACGAACTCTTTGATTATAGAGGGTGGGTTTATCGTGGTTACAGCTTGAATAATTCCATCTTCTGAGGCTGATTCCACATCAGAGCTCGCTAACAAACTTGCTTCCGAATTGTCTCCTTTTTCACCTTGCGCCATACTGCTCACTACATTTTTCCCTATGGCACCACCGGCTTTTGAAAGCCTCTGTTTACGGATGTTGTCAAAGCGGCGTGCGAATGTAATCTAATCGTTTGTTTGTACTTGATCAAATGAGCATTCAATTCTGTTTGAAAATTAATTATTTCAACTTCACCCAGGATTTTATTAAGGTCTTTGTCAATTGAGTCAATTTCAATCAATATTTTCTCTCAGTCTTTTGTAGCATATTTAATTAAGATTTCCATCATATTTTCTGATGCACTCTCATTGTTTGGTTCCCATTCCCCGAGCATCTCCGGATCGGGGTTCTCATACGTGGGGGCTGTTAGTACTCGCAAAGCTCTGGGAATCCTCCCAACATCCAGGTATTTACTCAGCGATTTACTCTCCCACCACTTGGAGATTTCATTGCTTTGTAGCTTTTCAAACTTCCGTTTCAGCATTTGCACGTTAGTCTCAGACGCCTTCACACTATAGATAGATATATAGGAAACCAGGATCCCACTGATTGACCATATTGGGTCAAGCAAGGGCACAGACTCCAATTGAAGATGAAATAAATCATTTTTATTTCCTTAACATGTCATGACCACGCATTTTGACCACAAGCTGTAGTCTTGATCACATAGCGCGGCAGTGACTTTTTTATGTTCATGGTGACACAGCACAATTACAACATGTGGTCAAAATAACTGGTCATCAGCCGATGACTGAGCAGCATGACAAGAAAAATACTTTGCCAGACATAGAAAATAGACTGGAGCTCTATATAAAGTGAGTGATGTCATGAGATCTGTAACTCCTATGACGCTCGTTGTGTATATGGGTAAGCTGAAACGGCGATCCTAAAATGTCGAGCATGTCAGCCCAGCGCTGTGAATATGTTTATTCTCCCAAACTAGCGGTGCAATGTGTGGTTAAAACTGGATGGAACTTGGAATGGCGGAGTCCCAGCCCCCAAGCAGCAAAATACCCTAAAATTACAACGCTGGGATTGTGTGGTCTGGGGTAACATGATTGCCAAGTGCTATTGCTTGGTCATGCATTCAGTCTTCAGGAGACAAAATCGCTGAAAAATTAGGGAAAAAATAAGTCAAATTAGGCAGTACAGCCCAAGAAAAAACGGCCCCCTAACAGAGTGCCCGAGCCTCTGACATCTGTCTGCGGAGCACGTTAATTAGCCTGAGAATAGGAGCCCTCGAGCTGGAGCAAATCTCAGGCACCTAGTGTGTGCGGGTTGGGGCCCACAGATACTAGTCAGTCTAAAAATGCCTGCTGCTGTGCTGTTTATCATTGCCTGCAAATTTAAGTCAAAGTCGAACAAACCTGAACTACTGTGAGAGGTATGGTAAAAAGTGAGAAGGTGCTGAAGTGTTTTAACTATGTCTCAAAATAGGCTAAATTGGTGCTGTGAATTTGAAATTATCCAAGGTGGTGAATCGGATAAAGTGAGATTAAAAATTACAACCAAAAATAAGTCAGCCGACCTCTAAACAGTGATAATAAAAGACCATACCAGAGACCGTTTTATGGCATGGAACGTGTAAAGTGAGTGTCACAAGTGCACAGTTTCATAACTGCCTAAATGCTGTGAAACACTGTTGTGTGTATAGATCTGCATCAAATCATGAATCGTAAGTGATGAAAAACAATTATATATCATGGGACATACAGTGTTACAATGTACATAGGTAACAGGTTGATCATAAAACTGGGTGTGACTGGACATCAGCATTGCTTAAATGAAGTTGTATAAATCGTCACTAAGATTGAGACCTGCTGGGGCCTTGGTGTGTAGTTCTATTATGTATTTAGATTCCAGTTGCCATAAAAGCTTTTCCCTGTTGCCACCCCACCTGAGTGCTGGAATGCTGTCAATTACACAGTATTTGAGGTGGTCCAAGTTGTTCTCATGTACAGCTTTGAAGTGCCTTGCGACAGGGTATGTCGGGTCACTGTTGACTATCGCCCTGATGTGTTGCAGAATCCTAAGATGTACCTGGAGTTTTGTGCTGCCCACGTATCTGAGGCCACAACTACACATGAGGATGTAGATGGCAAATTCAGTTCTGCATGTCAGCTTTTATTGAATGACTATGGGTTTGTTCCTGAATTGCACCATGATTTGGTGGGTGTTAACACCAAATCTGCAAGCCCTAAAGCTACTACACTTGAAAAACCCTTTGACACCTGATAGCCAGATAGTAGTGGTGGTAATCTCAGGGCTATCCCTGACTAAGGCATCATGCATGGAACTGGCTCCCCTGTAGCTAATGTCGGGCCTAGGAGCTAGCTACCAGGGGTCCCAATGTGGAGTCAGTCTTGATGATACCCCAGTGTTTGTTGATGATGGCCTTTAGTTCCCGTGCCGCAGTGCTGTGTCCAATGATCAGAGGGTTGTAACCCAATTATCAGGGGATGGCACTGACTGAGTTTCAGTACTCCCTGCAGAATCCGTGGTAGTGCCTTGTAAAAGCACCTCTCTCTGTATGGAGTTGGCCTTGGTGATGGCTGCTGGGATGGTCTTCTCCGTGTACCCTCTGGCCTTAAACCTCATGTGTGACTCTGTTTGGCATCTGATTAGGTCTGTGGGGTTGCTACAAATTCTACTGAAACGTAGCATTTCCCCGTAAGGAATGCTGGCAATGAGATGTTTCGGGTGGAAGCTATTTGGGGGGGGGGGGGCGTGGAATTGCCTGCGGTGGAATGTAGTGTGTTGTCAGTGACATACAATCTTACATCTAGAAAATCCACTGAAACAGTGCTCATAGTGGCATTCAACTCAAGCCATTCCAAATTACGAAAGCGTCGTCTATGTAGCGTAGCCAGCAAAATATATATATTCACAGACTCCATATTTAAAACATTGCCTCACAGTGACTGAAGGCTTAACAGCTATCTCACTTTTTTCACTTTGCAGGTTCAGCTACATTGTTGTTTATCCCACTCAAAGATTTTGGTGCTACAGCCAACAGCTTCAGGTTTATCTGGACTATGACATATCCATTTGTGCATGGATATGTTATGTACAGCTCAAATTGTGTCTACCTGAACTTATTTACCTTCCAGCATTTATCAGAATAAAGGTTTGCTGTTTATTGTATACTGTATGGACTGGTATTGATTATAGGTAGTTTTAATCCATTATTTGTATACTGCCCCAGATGTTATGTAATTTTCCAACAGCTAGTGCCACGTGTGATGAATTCCCAGTCTCAAGCTGCTGCTGACACGACCTGTCATCTCACTAGCTGACGGGCGTCTCCCTACCATCTAGCCATAATTATCCAAATTCCCCCAGAGGTAGTTTAGTTCACTCGCACAACTCCAGTAGGACGGGATAATGCAGTCGTTCAGATGGCCAACGATACCCAGGAATGGCCACACACAAGGAGTTCTCTTCAAGTACATCTCACAGTGCTAAACCCCAGCACTACACAGATTGCAAGCTGCGTCACAGAGACTTGTGCTGCGCTGGAAAGCACCCTCAAAGTAACGCAAAGCAGCGTGAGGCACTGCTTTGAGTTACTTAGCACCGTAGTGGCGTTACATGGGTGGAACATGGGCGTTCCCATTCAAACACCCATGCCTTTTGATACAAAGCCATATTTAAAACTTTTGTAGACATGGTTTTGCGCAAAAAGTTAACGCCCCTTTAAAGAGGCGCTAATAGGAGAAATGCTTTCATTTCCCATGCTTTTCCGATTTTGCATGCGTGCTGCACTGTGCAGTACGTATGCAAAGTGGGAAAAGCTTTTCATCAGGCCTAGCATGGTATGTTGTACAGGAAGGGTACCCTTCCTGTACAAAACCTATGCTACACTCATGTACACACCCTAGCGCTGCAGCAACAATGTTTGCACATGACGCGCAGCAGCTAAAATATACGCCGGCGCAAGGAAGATGGGAGGAGAGAGCCTAAATCTAAAGACATGGCGTTCTCCTGCTCCCTTCCTGTCACACAACGCAGCGCAGCCTCGAGGGAGCTGTGCTGCGTTGCGTGATTTTTTGAAAATCTCCCCCTATGCATATAACGCCAGTATGACTTGCTTGAGATCCAAAGATGGCGGTGACAGAAGCTTGGTTTGCTCATGCTTGGTGAATGAGCCTTATTCTTATTTAACTGTTCTTCTAGACAGTAATACGTCATCTACCCAGTCAACACAAACCTTCACTAATCTAATTTCTGATCCCGACATAACCCAGACAGAATCTGACTCATGCGGTACCTTAGGTAGATTGCACAACCTTTGTTCTTAGCGGGTACTGGCAAATCCCAGATCAGGCTGGATGGAATTTGTTAAATCCTAGCTCAGTCGACCACGTTTTGGATTCTGCAAATCCCTTCTTACTATTAAAAAGGATTAGGTTTTGCATAATCCTTCTGAGCACGGAGCATACCAGCATCGGCCCTGTCAGGTTATACACAGAGTATAAATAACCACTGAAAGTTTTTCTTATTCGATTTTTTTAAGCTCCATAAAAGGCATGTTTTAGTGGACAAACCTCAGAGATACATGGAGCCACAGAAATATCGTGTGCAATAGGGCAGATCAGAGTGGTGTTTTTTCGATCTTCTGTGCAGTAACGCAACCTCATTGACCTGAAAGCTGTACAGCGAGGACATTAGGGTAATAGCTTGATTCTAAAATACCTCGTACATGCACTGATCTTTTTGATAAAAATAGGTGTTGCATGGTAGAATTGTAGTACATTTGTGCATCCTACCTGAAAAGAGAACAGAATATCCATTTCACAAATATTTTATATTTTAGTTATCTAATGTACATTTAATTTGATCAGTAAATGATCTGTAACATTTTATTTTATCAGCTCTAAGTTAAAAATAAATATTTTGCATTCAAATACTTTTAAGATTTGTTCACAAACGGTACATTTTCATAATATCTCCTATACTTTCAAATAGGAAGAACTCCAATATGTTTCGAAAGCAGGGATTGTAATGGGGATGGTCTTGCAAAAAATATATAGAACGCCCACAAAGGGAGAATTTTGTGGGTATTGACACCTAGTTAATTATAACTAACTGGTTTACCGGGGCTAGAGAATCACACACCACAACCTCGTTCACTTCCAACTTCTAGTGCATTGCTGAATATGTCCTTGTTGCCCTCTCCCCCACTCTTCTTTCCAGAAATCATGCACAGAACTGAGAACCTCACTGTATACAACTGATGGCTTTTTAATCATCCCTGATGCAGTGGTATCAGTCACTACCTTTTAGAAGTAGTCAGCAATAGACACCTGTTGCCCTACCCTAACTTGTTTACTCCCTTCTCCTGCAGAAGTATTCAACCCCTTAATAAATTATATCTCAATTTTCCCTATCCTTATCAATGGCCCTAGTGATTTACATGATGGAATCGGGGATTCTCAATATCAAAATCTAAAACATTAGCAATAGTAGTAACAGTGTTCAAATGCATAGCCTCATATTTACCAAAATACTGACTGTACAGCATTTCCTGCACTCTACCTTTACACCAGTCGGCCTCATTGCGCCATGGTGTTACTCTTAGAGCACTATGTAGGTTACATGTGTGACATTTTTGTGACACAGTATGCGCTTGACACTTAAAGGTAATCCCACCATCCTTAATGTACAAAGTGCGATAAGAGGTCATTTTAGATGGGCAGTAATTTTCTTGTGGTAAAATGCAATGTGCTTTCATAACACTGTAATCACACTGCTCCAGCAGCGATGGACCCTCTGAAGTTCAAGCTAGAGATAAGGCGGACCATCTATTTCACAACACTGTTAGATTTGAAACTCCCCTTCCCGTGGTGCATTTATACATGCTATGTTAGGTTAGCATTATGTGGCTAAATAGACGCTATTTGTGTTAATACTGTGTATTCGCATTATGCAATCCACTGTTATCCTCGCAGCATGTTAGTTTAGTTAGCCTGTGTGACTCCATTTTGTATTTCGTAATCACTAGCAGACTGCTTGGGCCGCGCTCATACTAAGCCTTAATTCTGTTTTCGCTTGCCTTATCAAAACTGTACTTCGTTATTATTTTCTCTCCTTGTTCAAGGCTGTATCCCGACTTGCTAATGAACTGATATTCTTTCTACGCATTCCATGTTAGGAGACGCTGAGACTCGGCACAGTGACCTTGAAATACTGATAGTGCACCCCTCTGGTAGGTGCAAGCTCATCTCTGTGTACCGCCTTTGTTCTTGCCCATCTCAAGCTGGTAATTTTCCACCAGAGGAATGGCTGAAGTCTCCAGAAAGGTTTATTATGTATTGGCGTACCCTGGGGAGTCAGTCCCCTCGACAGATATCTTAGGGTGAAGGTCTGACTGGGCTCCTCTGAGTACATACCTGAATAAATGTAATTTTTCATTCTCTACTGTTTGATTGACTCTTCATTTTGGGAAGGCATAGCAGGTGCTCGTAAGAACCCGTGTGGCCCTAGAGGGCCCTGTCCTTCAGTTGGCACCTGAACAGGGACCCCACGAAATGTGGCCTCCTCACCTGTGATCGGGTAGCAGGGGCCGGGGTGGTGTCTAGTCAGTTGGGCAGATCGGGGCCCCACATCCATAAGACCAAGCTTGGTTCTCACAGCTGTCCCGCCCTTCCGATCGGGATGATCCTCAACTAGTGGTTACCGGCTGGGGTCCTAAGAAGGCAAAACCTTGGAGCTGACCATTTGGTCCAAAGAGTCGGCAGTGGAGAATAACTTGACTTAACCTGTGTGCACCAGGTGAGTGATTTGATTCTTGGAAAAGGCGCCTTGCTTGAACGACACAAGCCTAAGGGCCATGTCTGGTATAGTCTGCGGGCTGTCTTGTCTAGGACTTGGTGGTCTTCGGACCCTTGAGGGACACAGAGTGATTGTGAGCAGTCTACCGGGCCAACTGGTAATTGGCTTCTTTGTAAAAAAGGTCCGGGACCGTTCACAGGTAATCTGCCAGACCAACTGGTAATTGGATTTGCTCTTGCAAAAAGGTCTGGGGCTGAGGCCTGTACTCTTGTATCGGTACAGTCTCTGAGCTGTCTTGGGTGCAGTTTGTGGACTGCCTTGCTTGGATGACATGAGTTGACGGGCTGTGTCTTGGTTTAGTCTTCGGACTATATTGGTTTGAATTTGGCGGGTTTGCGGACCCTTGGACATTTTAATCCTTCAACAATTGTTCTCTTGTTATTTTCTCTACTTATTTTCGTTGATGTTATATTTGTCTGTTGGGGACAGCGTATGTGTCTTATATTAAGATGCCTTGTTTAAGTAAGCTCGGTTGTTTTGAATGCCGATGTTGTTCTACTGATGCTTGGTTGGAAGAGAGCCAGCCTGCACCTCCGGAGGGTACCTCAAATTTTGAGATCTATATCAAGCATGGTATTGGCCCTATTATGTTTAGCATGTTGTGGAATAAATATTGGAGGGACAATGCTGTGCTGCAATGGCCACTTACTGGCTCATTTGATAAGCAGAAAAGAAATTTCCTGCAGGACAAATTGTTTGCTAAAAGGAGTAGGCAGTCCATGTTTGATTCTTTGAGAGTATGGCAGAAAGAAGCTAAGCAGCGATGCATGCGAGTGGAGAAAGAGGTTCGTGAAAGCAGACACTAACTATTACGCAGACGGCAGTAGCCTACGAAAGGGAAAAGACCGAAAAAGGCATAGAGTGCCCAGATAGGAAGTTTTGCTTGCAGGCTGACAAAAGTTATGTTGCTAGGGAAGAGAAAGATGAACTTGTCAAAGAGCTCTTGGATTCTCATCCCCCGCCACCTTGTGCCCCACAGCGGATATATCCTTTGGTTCCCATCTCCCCCTCCTCGACCTCTGGCACTATCCCCTCTGATGCTTCTGGTACTGTTGCCTCAGCCTCGGCCCCACTTGCTTTTTCAGCCTCGGCCCCACTTGCCTCCATTGCATTCCCCATCAAAACAATAATGATCCAGACCAAGGGCACTCAATATATTTCCTTAGGCTTGGCTCCCTATTGTCATATTCTTTTAACAATGACCACCCATTTCATACTGTGTAGGGTTGGGGGTATACCAGTCAATGGCCCATCTTGAAAAAGCCTGTCTCATTCTCTACAACAGTTCTAGTACCCACACCATAATATGTGAAAAAAATGTGTGAAAAACGTGATAACACCTCACGGGCGCACCACCAATGGGACCCCTGGCTGGTACTCACCAGGATGGCCCTGTTATCATCATTGGTGTTATCACGCTGAACGGAAACGTGTCCAACCAAACCCGTGTTAGTGGTGATGTGTACAGTGGAACAAACAGACAACACATACATATAGTGGGACAATACCACATATATAAAATCCACAACAAGCATGAACCGACCACTTTTATTCTTGTTCTAATCTGCTTGTTGTACTCAAGTTAAAAAGGTGAAACAGGCTACTACCTATAGAGCCAGTATCAACTTGCCGACATGTTTCATTGCCTTAATAATTTCAGGCAATTTCTTCAGGGCATATCTTTAGTCGCCACTGCTTAGGACACCAGGGTTGTAGATACTGTTGTAAAGACAAACCACAAGAAAGCACAAAAAAGCGTCTCACTCAAATATCCTTTACGTGTGTAATTCTCTTAACACACCGCACTGCACACACAATCATATTTTATATATTTACCCTCAGTCGGCCAAAGTGTCTCCTACCAGCCACGAGGTATTTAAAAACAAAATCCCCCCGAACTCCAGTCGTGAGTTCACGAGGTTTCTCCTTGCGCGATGAATCACTGTAAACACATCGCAATTATGTTCAAAAATATGCCTTACGCATTAGTACAGACCTGTATTTCTCCAACTATTCCCTCTGTTTGTTTTAAGGAAAAATTACCGCTATACGGAGAGGCGCCGGCTTTCTCTCATCCCTCGAGCAACCTTCTGGCGTCTCCTTCCCTGTTTACATACCGATTCCCTCTGATAGGCTCCCGTAGTCTCGCGATAGCCCGCGGCCATTTTGGATTGGGGCAGTTTCTGTTCTAGGTTATACTAAATGTGTGAACTCACGTCCGTTCACGCGAGATGACGGGATCTGTTACCCTGGTTACACGGATACCAGTGTAATCTGCTGTCACCTCGTTTGCTGTTTTAGCTACCCGATCAAAGAAAAGTAAACACACTCCTGTAATCAGAGCCCTGATTTACTAGTTAGTGTGTAATAGATGAAGTGAATTTTGTACATTCCTATATGACTCGTGTCCCACCCCAGACGAGTGTAGTCATTGCAACCAATGCTTTTGAAGCCATACTGGAGGTTCTAATTAATCACATTAACTATAGGAATTCAAAGTGTTAGGTTTCTCTATAACCCTCGCTTACTCCTATGTTAGTTTTATATTGTTTAGCTCTAAACAGACAAAATGTAGTATGTCTGGAGGTACCTGATGCACAAGGGACGGTAATCAAACCTTTTGTAGTGATCATATACAGTACTCCCAACAGAGCGGCAACTTAGTGTATTATGCGAGTAAACCTATCGCAAGACTTATGGACCACTGAGAAAATCACCGTAGTCTGTTCCATTCTAAGAGTTCGTTCAGTCCTCTTTCTTCACTTTTCTCCTTGTAGATCCATCTTGCTTCTTTTATCATGAGCGATCTTTCAATCGTTTGTGGATCTCCTTTCACTTTTTCCAGTACCACCCATGTGAACGTGTGTTTATTTCTGTGGCAATGTTGCACAAGTTTTGTCGTTAGTCTACCAGTTCTAATTGTGCTTAGATGCTCCTGTATTCGTAGTTGTATTTTTCTTGTGGTTAGGCCAATATACTGAAGGCCGCATTCGCATTGAAGTCTATATACCACATTTGTGGTATTGCAAATGCTGAATTGCCCCAACCACCATGTTTTGCCCGATTGGAGCGTTATGTTCAGTGTTTTTTCTGTCAAAGCACATACAGAGCAGGATCCGCATGGGTAATGGCCATTTGGGATGTTTCTTTCATTTCCTTCATTGGATTGTTTTTCCCTTGTGTGCACCAATTTGTCTTTCAGATTGCACGCTCTTTTAAAAGAGAAACGTGGAGGGGGCATCTTGAACTCGTTGGTTGATAATAGTGCCCAGTGTTTCCTGATCGAATGACGTACTTTAGTCGCAAGCGGGTCAAATGTCATGATGACCGGAATA
The DNA here is from genome assembly GCF_964261635.1 of Lissotriton helveticus. Taxonomy (NCBI): domain Eukaryota; kingdom Metazoa; phylum Chordata; class Amphibia; order Caudata; family Salamandridae; genus Lissotriton; species Lissotriton helveticus. Next base: position 1,409,413,037 of record NC_136065.1, read on the forward strand.
CACTCCTCTCTTTCTCTCTTATTGGACTCCAACAAAACACTCCTGGGTGTGTTAAGGGCTCTTTTTCTAGCCTGCTTGATCACTCTCGGTGGATATTCTCTGGCTTTTAGTTTTTCACTCAGGATCATAGATTGCTCATTATAGTCTGTAGTGGATGAGCAATTTCTGCGGTATCTCAGAAATTGACCCACCGGCAGATTATCCCTCAACGCCCTCGGATGGTATGACCTGTATGACAGAAGGGAATTTCTGTCGGTGGGTTTTTGATGCACACGGGTTTTTAAGATGTTGTCTGTAACTTCAATGTCCAAATCCAGATACACAGCTCTGCTATTGCTGTACGTCCAGGTGAATCGCAAACTCTGGTCTTGGGTGTTGAGCCAGTTTAAAAACTCAAGGAGAGTACCTTCATCACCAGTCCAGATACAGAGCACGTCATCGATATATCTCTTCCAAAGACGCATATGGTCTTTGAAAGGATTGATGTTAGAATCGATGACGTGCTCCTCAAACTGGCCCACATAAATGCAGGCCAGCCAGCCACAGGGGCACACACTACCATTTCCCCTGCTCTATCCCTTCCCTCTCCTGCCCCATCCCTTGGTTCTGCCTCAACCACTACACTCCCTTTTATACCTACAACTCTGTCCCCCTACACAATGGTGCCTGGCTCTGCGTCTGCCCTTTCCCCTGTGGGTGTGACACCACCAGACACAGTTGAATGATGAAACACCTGTGTGTGGACTTCCCGGAGCCAATTGGGCAGCAGCATGAGACCGCATGCAGAAAGTGTTGGTGCGCTCTGCTGTGGGTACTGAGGAGAAACAGATGGTGGTGAATCAGGAATTTCAATGGGCCCGACACCCAATCTATAGTGTGGAGGATGTGTGGAGTATAATGAAAGACTATGAACCCTTTATACAACAGCATGCCCTTAAGCACATGTCGGACACTCTGATAGAACTGTGGGAGCAGTGTTTCCAGGGTACCGCACCACAGATTATCTATAATATACGATGCAGAGTATATGTTACAGACATGGCCCCAAATTAGGTTCTCAGTAATGTCTACATTGGTGGGTAACCGGGGCAGATTACTTCAGAATGTTCCGTCACTTGGGATGCAACACCCCATGAGGGAAGTCCATCCCATGTATCAACCTGAAATACCAGAATTGCACGACTCCACGAATGCTGTGATAAGACCACGAGTCGAAGACCGGTTCCAAGAACAATGGATCTACACTCCCTGGAAGAGGAGTGAGGTACTTTCCCTAAAGAGCCAGTTGCCAGACCCACGGAAAAAACAAACTGCATATTGTAAAGAGCTGGCAGAGGCAGCCTCCTCCACAGTGATGACGTTAGCTGACATAGTTATTTTTCGGCTTTTTAGTACCGGTAGATCTATGGAGACAGGTCCACACACAGGACCATGCTCTGGAGTTGAGCGGCACATGGGACAAGATTAGAGAATGGGATAAGGAGCACAAGCCCGGGCAGAAGCCTAAGGCAGAGTTATTGGCTTTACCGGGGCATATTATTGCATATATGCACTCCCTTATCCCACCGAAAAAAGTGGATTGGGATAAGTTGACTGCAGGTCTCCAGAAGAAGGATGAGAGCGTGTCAGATTTCTTCACCAGATTTTAAGGAGTGTTCATTGACTTTAGTGGTCAGGATTTGTCACAAGAGGGTGGTGTCCACTTTTTTGTGAACACATTCATCACTAACTTACTCCCTGAGGTTGCCACTAGGTTGCAGGCTTCAAAAAGTACTTGGACGACACCCTCCCTGTCTGTAATACTGAGTATGGCACAGTACTATGAGGGTAGACAGAACGAGGACAAAGAAAGGGTGGAAAAGAAGTCGAAAGATTTGAAGCTGCAAGAGGAAGAGGTAGAGGATGAGGTTCGGGTTCGGGTCCTCGGCTTCCCCGAACAAACAGGGGTGGTGCTTCAGGTGTTCCCATGGGACCCAACCAATGTGTGTACTGTAAAAAGGAGGGACATTGGTGGAATAAGTGTCTGGTTTTGTAGCAGAAAGGTGGGGCTCCGAGAGATCAGGGTTTTACAGGCAGAGGGCGAGGAGGAGAAGGCCGAAGGGGAACACAGTTAATTGACTCGTCTTACAACAGGCAGAGCAAGAATTATTTTGATGATCCTCTGAGAAGACCGTACAACCATGACAACTATGACATGGACAAAGTGACGGGGTTGTCTCACAGCTAGGACAGCTAAGGGCAGGGCGAGGGTCTAGTTCCGGTGCCTGTAGATCAGCGTGGACCATATCTTACTGCAGATTTACAAGGTACCTCCGAGAAATTTCTAGTCGATACAGGGGCTATGAATAGATCTGTTTGCAGTTCAATGGTCCCGGGGACAGCTCTGTCTGGCCAAAACAATTTTTCAGTGGGTTTTTCAGACGTACCGGTTGTTATCCCCATTCCCAAGCCTCTTGCTTTGACTATTGGCCCTTTTACATTAGACTCAGCATTCCTACTGACGTCCAATTGTGAGGGGAACCTACTAGGATTGGATCTGTTAAAAATATTGCATGCAACAATTTACCGTTCCCGAGACGACGTTTACATGACTGTTGGCCCGCGAGTTGCCTTTGCCAAGCAATGCTTCGCAAAGGATGATCCTCTCCCTCTTGAGTTCCGAGTTGTGCCACGCACATTATGGGTTACAGGAGATACAGATGTGGGGTTGCTTCAGATGCCACCAGTCACTATACAGATAAAGGAAAATGCCAGGCAAGCAAGAAGGCCTTGTTGCAAATAATACAGGAATTGATTAAGTCTGGTGTGATTGAAGAGACAGCAGTGAATGTGTGGAACAGCCCTATTCTTCCTATTCTTAAAAAGGCACCATTGGACTATTCTGACACCCACCGATGTTTACCGTTTTGTTATTGATCTCAGCCAGGTCAATAACATTGTGGTTCCTCAATATCCTGTGGTCCTTGACATTACAACAATCCTGACAATGTTTCCCCCCACAGCTAAATTCTTCTCAGTAATTGATTTGAAAAATGCTTTCTTTAGCATACCAATACACCCGACCGCTGTCATCTGTTTGGATTTGCAATAGCCGGTTGCCGCTTTAGATTCTGTTGTGCTTCACAAAGCTAAACCAGAAAGTCCCAGAATGTATAGCCAAACTTTGAAAACACAATTAGATGCTTTGGAACTCCCCTCTGGTAATGTGATGCTGCAATATGTTGACGAACTCCCAGTGGTCTCTGACACTGAGGCTGTAAAGAGGCCACAGTTAAATTGTTGTTACATTTGGCACATCATGGACACAAGGTGTCCCTTTCAAAATGTCAGTATTTTCGACAGGACGTCACCTACCTAGTTCACCTACTGTCGAAGGAGGGTCGCAAGCTAACACCTGAACACATAGCTGCTATCATTAACATGCCTGTTCCTAAAACCCAAAGCGAGGTACACGCATTCCTGGGGATAACTTCGTATTGTCCCCACTGGATCCCGAACTTGTCCTTCCTAACAATACACCTTCTTTACCTCTCCACCAAAGACATGCATGATCCTTTGCCTTAAACACCTGCATGCCAGCCAGCTTTTGAACAATACAAGAGTGCGCTTTGCTCTGCTCCTGTGCTTGGTACTCCTGACTACCAGAAGCCTTTTGTGCTCTATGTACATGAGGCAGACGGTTGCACGTCTCTGTACTAACACAGGGTTTTGGTGGTAAGCAGAGACCCTGCGCTTATTCCTCTGCCATTTTGGATAATGTCGCCTGAGCGCTCCCAAGCTGCCTGAGAGCTGTCGCGGCAGTGGCAGTATCTATCAAGCAATCGGCAGGGCTCGTTCTTGATATTACCCTCACAGTCATGGTACCTCATGCTGTGGACATGCTTTTGAACAAGACAAAGATGCAGTACCTCACTAGTGTGTGTCTCACTGGATATGAGCGCACATTATTTGCTCCACTCATTACCATCAAAAGATGCGCTACCATAAACCCAGCCATGTTACTACCCCTCGCTTCGGAAGAAAAGGACAATGACATCCATGATTGTCTCTTCCAGACTGAAGAGGAAACAAAGGGATGGGTAGACCTGACTGATGTCCCCTCATCTGACCCCCTAGGGGAACTATATGTCGATGGCTCTTGCTTCAAATTGCCGAATGTCACTACCACTGCAGCCTATGCGATCACCATGCTGCGCACTGTAGCTGAGATATCTCGCATTCCACACCAGACGGCCCAAGCAGCAGAGTTAGTCGCCCTTCTGAGAGCTGGTGAGTCAAGTGAGGGACTAGCTGTTAATGTCTGCAATGACAGTCAGTATGCCTTCAAGGTGGCCCATAATTTTGGACGCCTCTGAGCAGAGAGAGGGTTCCTGACATCCCATGGGCAAAGGATACAGCACGGTCCCCTGATACTTAGTTGTTGTCAACACTGATGCTCTCGGAGAGGTTGGCTATAATCAAGTACAGCGCACACAAGGCTGTTGTAGATGATGTTGGAAGGGGTAATGCCTTTGCTGACAAGACAGCTAGATCAAAAATGAACAAAATGTTTGTGGCAGGTCCTGCTAGATGGGTTCCAGGCAATGGGATGTTTGAGGATTCAGTGTAAAGAAAATACAAAGAGAGGTGACTGCAGATGAACTAGAAATGTGGGAGGAGAGGACAGGACATCTGGATGAGGATGGGTGCTGGGCTGATGTGTCAGGGAAGCAGGGATGGTTGTTGCCAAATGCATTTGTCCTCCACGTAGTCACCATGGCTCATGGCCTGGCGCACATTAGTGCCAAAGGGATATGCAACCTATTTGACCCAGTATGGCAGAATGATAATATCCCTAAGGTTGCCGCACATTTGGTAAAGCACTGTATTATTTGCCTAAAGCACAATCCTGGGAAGGGCACCCCTACACCTGCTGGTAATTTTGCACCGCCTTCCTTCCCTTTCAAGTTCTCACAATGGATTTCATCGAATTGAAACGAGTGAATAACCTGAAATATGTACTAGTGGTAGTTTGTGTATTTAGTAAGTGGATTGAGGCCTACCCACCCTAAGAGAATACGGCCATGGCAACGGCAAAGGCACTTTAAAAAGAATACTTCCCACGCTACGGATTGCCACGCGTGATTTGGAGTGACAATGGGAACCATTTCAATGCAAAAATCATTGATCTGGTGTGTAAGGGCTTACAAATTACACAGCAATTTCTGGCAGCAAATCACCCCCAGTTAGCAGTTTTTTTTGTTGAAAAGTGCAATGGTACTCTCAAACTAAAGTTAGCGAAAATACATGAAAGCACAGGATTGCAATGGCCAGATGCGTTGCTCCTATCATTGTTTACAAGGGTGACAGCACACTCTAGAACAGGGCTGTCACCCTATGAGGTTGTCTTCTGATGGCCTGCCAATGTGTGGGGCGTCCCAAGATAGAGTACCCTCTTTTGACTGGCTGACTGTATGCCTGGTCTAAAGATCTCCGTTTTTTCCATCAACAGATACACGCCACTCTACAACCAGTGCAAGAGGGCCCCGGGCACCAGATCCAGCCTGGGGATTTTGTTATGGTTCAGCAGTTTCAGCGCAAAACCTGTTTAGAGCCGAGGTGTTAGGGGCCTGCCCAGGGGCTTTTTTCCTGACCAATGTGTTCATCGGAAGTGGAGTGAGTCTTGGACACGCAGGGTGCGTGTCGGGGTGCATCGAAGGCGCTGGTGAGGAGCACCTGGTTATAGAGTGCACCGGAGGAGAAGTGAGGCTCGGACAAGGTGAGCGTGTCGAGGTTCAGCCGAAGACGTTGGTGAAGAGTGCCTGGATATAGGGGCACCGGAGTTGGAGTAAGTCTCAGTAAAGCAGTGTGTGTGCATTGGTACAACCTGGGACTTTGGAGGTGATTGGCTGATCTTTGTGTGCACCGGAAGAAAGTGAGTTTCTGCAGTGTGGTGTGCATGTCCTGTTGCCAACTGATAATGCAGGAAGGAGTGCCTGGTAAATGTGCACTCGGAGTCAACGTGTATTCCCATCAGCGTTGTGTGCGTGGCTTCATGCCAGAAGAGACCCAGAGGGTGCGGTGGTGAACATGCACCCAGAGTAAAAGTAATCTTCCTAACAGTTGTGGCCCGGACCGGCAGGCCCGGAGGAGCTGAGCTGCCAGGCCAAGCCACTGAGGCCCGTTGACAGAGTTCTGCATGGAATGCCTGTAGGAGAGTAGGATCTGCCTACTTATAGTTACACCCACATTTTGCTGATGTTTCACTGTTTTCGACTTAGACTGACTGGGATCCTGCTACTCAGGACCCCAGTCAAGCTGCTTTCTCCTCTAACCTGATTGCATGTACTTTAGGTACACTCCAGATTGGATTCTGGGGTACCCTTATAAGTCCCTAGTATATGGTATATTATGGGCTTCAGCATGTATTGTGCCACCCCTGAGAAAATGACACCACAGGTCTGGAACTGCAGCCTGTGTAAGGTGGTGCATGCACCCCTTACTTAGATATAGGTTCACTATATCTACCTTATATCAGTGCCCATATAAACCTATCAGTCACCCTATGGCAGGCCTTATCAATCCTGAAGGCAGGGTGCTGGGTTTTATGTGAGAGGGTGCCCATACATGAGCAGAGCCCCTCTGCAGTCTTGTGTGTGATGCAGCCAACCATATACTTTTAAGTGCATTATAACCTTGCGGTAAATGTTAACTTTAAAACGGCTGCTTAGAAACATGTGTTTGGTGTCAAACACCTTGGAATCATACCTCCCCACCAGTAACTGGCGGGGGAGGTATGATTCCCCCTCCTAAAGGGATATATGCGACACACCAGTACACCCGGTACCAACTTTCTCGACCTGGGCATCGCAAAATGGATGCTGCCAGCCACAGACTGCCCTCCTGCTGCTGAGCCAAGCTCGAGCAGGGGAAGGCTTTACAATAGGCTTCCTGTCACAGGGAAGTGTAACCACCTCGTGCGCTCTGAGAGTGCTTTGATGTCTGCACTGGGTGCACATTCGGTGTCGCTGTGCATAGTCCAGTTCAAACCATTTACAGGAGCCATTGGTTCCTGCTCTGGTGCAAAACTGGACAAAGGACATGGGTGTTACCACCCCTCTGTCCTGACCCTCCCATAGGTGGGTCCCCAGAGTTTGTCCCACCCCTTCCTTGGGTATAAAGTAGGAACACCTGACCACAGGACTTTAAATTGTACCTGGACTAAACTCTGCTACAGAAACCAAGTACTTCAACAATCAACACTACGCTGGATGACTGAAGAATCTCCCTTGGAGTAAACGAGTTACTCCCTTGCAAGGCAGGCACCTAAACGCATCTGACCGGTTTGCATCTCCCGAGCTCCTGAGGACTCTGAACATTTCTGCAACACAGGCAGAAGGTTCCCGAGGTCTCTGAGGTTCATCTGCGCTTTCAGCAATTCTGAGGCCCATATCCCTCTTGGGGACCATTCAACCCGAACCCCTGTGCACCGTGTACTCTTGCAACAGCATATGCTTTTCGAGGATCCCTGAGGCTGTGCTTTGGGCTACTTTTAGTCCTGACTTCGAGCAGTGTTTCCACTGAAGATTTCCAGCCTACACTCCAGAGTGTTTCGTGGGCTGGTTTTTGTGATTCATCTTGATGTCCCTTTGCGATTCCGGGTCTGTTAGCCTGTGGGTCCCTGTGAAGGTAACTTTAACTTTCCATGGGCTTTTCTAGTTGCTCAAGACATGCCCTGACACTCCATTGCTTTGAGAGTCCCCAGGACCTTGCTGGTCCTCACCAAAGCTGATTTCCTCAGACTTCATGGGTTGCCAAGGCTTGTTGGTGTTCCATCTGGACACTGACCCCACAGCACTTGACATCCTACGTGGGACAGCTCACCTCTGGGCTTTGGTCATCGTCAATGTCTCCCCATCTCCGTGGCTGCAGAGTCAAGCATCGCGTCAACTCACCTGAAGCACCCGACATCGGTGGGCATTCGCCTACCGAGCCCCTGGTCACCCTGAAGTGACCCAGACTCTGTCCCCTCTGCATTCAGATTCTTCTCACCTCGAATACAGGCTTGGATTCCACCAGACACTTTTTATCTTCCTGGCAGCAACACTTTTCTGCATCACACCATTGAAAACAACAAAGATTCTCGACATCACTTGACACCTATGCACGCGGCTTCCCTGGGTTAGGTAACACAAGGTCTCCAGTACTCACAAGGGTTCTGGCCTTAGAACCTTCTATGTTTGAAAGGGTTTGCTCAAAGTCCTCTCCAAAGTGTCCTTAATCTTTAAAATTCCAACCGTGACTTTCCCATAGAGTTGTATGGAGCTCGCGCCTGTGTTCTTACACTGCACCCGTCCTCCATGGGTCCCCTGTGTCACTACCTTGGGTGGTTCCTTGGGGTCCCAGCGATTCTACATGCTCTAGGCACTGTGTCTAGTCAAGTCGTGGTTGTTATACCATTTTCTTAGTATATGGTTTGGTCTCCCCCTGGAGCCCACTGTGTATTGTGCTATTTACTGTCGTCCTAGTAATTTAATATTGTGTGCTTTGTTCTCTAATCTCATAAAGAGGTTAGTAGAGAGTTTTTAGTAATAAAATACATATATTTTATATATTTCTTGTGTGGTTCTCCTTTCATTTGGTCATTCAGGAGGTTCTGATCTGGTAAAAACAAGCTTCTTTACATTCCTTCGAGACTTAGCCTGAAGGCTGCTCTCCATAGCTATCACTAGGATAGCTTTCAATAAAGGTTGTCTTTAACCTAATCATCAATAAGGGTTGTTTGGACTGGTACAAGGTGCCCACTACAACATATACATATACCAGGCCAACTTCTCACAAGGCCCAGTTCGAGGAAAGAAGAGAGGAGAGTGGGGTCGTGCCCCCAGGTAACGTGGATTACTACCTGGGTGGGGTGCGGGCTCGGAGTCCTTCTGACGACATGAGCCTTTGCTTCTGCTCAGTGTAGGGCCCGTACTGACGAAAGGAGCAGCAGTACAGGGGCCAGAGTAAGAAGCTGTACTCTGTGTCATCATTGAACCGTGTGGGAGGCAACTGTTATCGAAGAGGCCGATTGTCGTAATACACATTGCCAATATTGCTGCTAACAAACTGCCGGACTGTCTTAGGACGCCTAACATTATCATTGCCTGACGAAGTACATGATTTTAGCGCTACGCATTGCATTATTTCTCCCTTGCCAAGTACAGGAGTGTAGCGGCCGGCATTGCATTATTTCTTCATTGCAAAATACATGATTGTAGTTACGCATTGCATTATTCCTTAATTGCAAAGTACATGATTGTAGCGGCCTGCATTGCATTATTTCTTCATTGCAAAGTAGTTGATTAGGGTGTGACGCATTGCATTATCCCTTCATTGGGCAGTATATTAAAGTAGCGGTATGCATTGCATTATTTCTCCCATTGCAGGTACCGGCGTGTATAATTACGCATTGTATTATTTCTCCTTTGCCCAGCACAGAATTGTATCGTTATGCCGTGCACTATTGTTTATCACTTGTGTGATTCTAGCAGTGCGACCAGCATAGCATTTTGAAAGCTGTGGTTGGGATTTGAGCCTACCAGCCAGCCAGAACGAATATTACCCTTTATTCTATGTTGGCTTATGTATCGTGTGGTCTGATCATATATCGTTTTGTATAAAGTTATACTTGTTTTTATCAAACTCGTGTGGACTCCATTTGTGGTGTCACCAGGGGGTTGCCGTGGGCGTGGTTGCACATACAGAACACTCGTGCTTCGAAGATGGGCCTGGCTGCTCGTGCCAAGCTACTAAGGGGGGGGAGCAGGGCTATCTCAAACTGTGTCCTTACTTGGCCTAACGTTGAGTGGGGAGCCCCAGGTCACGCACTTGGTGACAGTAGTGCGGGACTGGGACTCTGGCTTCCAACAGTAGCCATTTGCAGGGGTCATTTTCACATGTTGGCTATGCATAAATTGTCTCCCAGCCTGCTGCACCTATTGCATAAGCAAACTCACTCCTAGTGTTCCGTTGCCCAAACGTGACAATAAGTGCTCTCCCATGATGATGCAAGAAATACAGTCAATAATGTAAATAGACGAGGGACTATTTGAATATTAACTGACAATTTTTATATTTCCATTTGCTTTAAGTATGTTTGGCAATATGAATTTGTATGTACTTTTCCTCCTCCCACTTACAATTGTAAAGACCCTGCCAGATAAAAATAAAGCTTTTAGCCACGAATGCTAAAAGGAGGGTCAGTTAGATTTGAAACTCCCCTTCCCGTGGTGCATTTATAAATGCTATGTTAGGTTAGCATTATGTGGCTAAATAGATGCTATTTGTATTCATACTGTGAATTCGCATTTTGCAACCCACTGAGTTATCCTCACAGCATGTAAGTTTAGTTAGCTTGTGTGACTCCATTTTGTATTTCGTAATCACTATAAGACTGCTTGGGCCGCGCTCATACCAATAATGGAACAAGCAGATTTATTTTGACCTCGATTCCAGAGATCAGTCTTACTGAAGTAGATACACTTCTTAATCTAATTAAATCTGGATCACCGACTGACCTAATACCAGCTAAAATGTTTGCTCCATTGGGCAGCATCCTGGCCCCTAGCCTTAGAGCACTAATCAATCTTTCGCTCAGAGAAGGAAGGATATCTAACAACTGGAAAAGGGCAGTTGTGAACCCAATACGCAAAAACACCGCGCTACCATGGTCAGACCTCAATAACCTGCGCCCCATATCCCTCCTATCCTTCATCAGTAAGATGACGGAGAGACACGTTAACACTCATCTCTCTAAATTCATCGAAGCGGCGGACGGTCTGGACCCTTCTCAATCTGGGTTCAGGCCAAATCATAGCACAGAATCAGCTCTCCTCTCCGTGACCAATACCATCCGAATGGCACAGGATAGAGGAGGCTCTGTGATTCTGGTGCTATTAGATTTGTCCGCCGCCTTCGACACGGTGTCGCATGACACCTTGATCAGTCGTCTGGAGGGAATAGGAGTGCGGGGAACTGCTCTATCATGGCTAAAAAGCTTTATTTCCAACCGATCCCAAAATGTTCGCTTGGGCTCCCACTATTCCATCTTCAGGGAGCTCACCAAGGGGGTGCCACAGGGCTCATGCCTAAGCCCCACATTATTTAATGTGTACGTGGCCCCCCTGGCGACAGTGGCAAGGAAATATGGGTTCACACCAATATCCTATGCTGATGACACCCAGCTGTTGTTCCCTTTCCAAAATATGAACCCTGCAGTAAGGAATTCCTTTGCTGCTGGAATGAGAGCAATAGCTGGATGGATGACCTCCAATTGCCTACAATGCAATGTGGGCAAGACGGAGGTCATGCTCTTTGGAAACGCCCCACTTCTTTGGTCTCCTGAGTGGTGGCCTCCAGAACTGGGTGCAGCTCCCTCCCCTAAGGAAAGTGTGAAAAATCTGGGTGTGAAGCTAGATCAATCATTGGTGCTAAAAGACCATGCCACACAGGTTACAGGAACCTGCATGAGAGTCATTGGCCTACTCAGAAGGGTATTTCCGTATTTAGCAGATTATCACCGGAGAACATTAGTGCAGACCTTAGTCATGAGTAGGCTTGACTACTGTAATGGATTGCTAATATCTGCTAATGTAGAACAACTGAAGAGGCTACAGGTTGTTCAAAACACCGCCGCTAGGTTGATCCTTAATGTTCCTGCTAGATCCCCTTCATATCCCTTACTGAGTAGGCTACACTGGCTCCCTGTGTGTCAGAGAGTACAATTTAAAGTATGTTGTACAATCCACAAATGCTTGTACGGGACTGGTCCTAGGTATCTGACGGAAATCTTTCGACCTTATCAACCAGGAAGAACTCTGAGATCTGGAAATCAAGCTTTGCTTCAGATCCCTAGGATCAAAAAAGAAAGACAAGGAGGCCGAGCCCTTTCATTCAGAGGTCCTACTTTATGGAATTCATTACCCCTCTTTCTAAGACAAAACTCTAATCTTGTCACTTTTAGAAAATGCCTGAAGACGCACCTGTTTCCTATCCAGCAATCATAAATATGTCACACAAGCTCTCTGTCTTTGCCTACCTTTGAAACAACGCAGCGCGGAGATATCTCCTCGGAGATCGAATTCCTGCGCTATAAAAGAAACAAAATAAAATAAATAAATACTAGGCCTTATTCCTGTTTTTGCTTGCCTTGGCAAAACTGTACATCGTTAATTTTTTCTCTCCATGTTTAAGGCTGTATCCCGACTTGATAATGAACTGACATTCCAGTCTTGATGTGCAGCTCTGCTCCCATGTTAGGAGACACTATGACTAGGCAGAGTGGCCTTGAAATACTGATAGTTCACCCCTCTGTTAGGTACAAACTCATCTCTGTGTACCTCCTTTGTTCATGCCGGGCTAAAGCCGGTAGTTTTCCACCAGAGGTGTGGCCGAAGTCTCCAGAAAGGTTTATTATGTATTAGGGCCCCTGGGGGAGTCAGTCCCCTTGATAGACATCATAGGATGAAGGTCTGACTAAGCTCCACTGCAGAGTACATACCTGAATAAATGTACGTTTTCATTCTATACTGTCTGACCGACTCTTCATTTTGGGACGGCATAGCAAGTGGTCGTAAGAACCTGCATGGTCCTAGAGGGCCAGTCCTTTAACACCAGTTACTCTATTGCCCCCAAGGCAGCTGTTTATACAGGAACATGTGTGCTTGGCACCCAAATAGAAATCTGCCACTCTCAGAACCTCATTGAGTCCTAGCCGGTGCCCTATCAACTTAGCAGAGGTCCTGGCGTTTTCCTGCTAGTGTTGGACTGCTAGCCATATTTTGAAGTTACTCTTTGACTGGGTGGGCATTCCACTGCTTGTAGTGTATCTGCTGGTGTAGAGGATGCATTATGTGCAGAGCAGTACCCTGAGCAGCCACTATAGTTTTTGCTAGACTCTGCATACTTGTTTGCTTTATATGAAGTCTGAAGCACAGTATATTTTCTACCTGTCCATAGATGTTGAACCTAGCCCTTTCTGCAGGGTCGGCCCCCAGACGTTTAGCCTTTACACTTCACTTTTTTGCAGAATTTGTTTTTGTTGGTTTTTGGACTCTTTGCACTTTACCAATGCTAACCAGGGCTAAAGTATTTGTGCTCATTCCCCAAAACTTGGTTAGATTGGTTTATACCTGATTGGCATATTTTATTTACTTATAAGCCTCTTGTAGAGTGGTATACCACATAACCTGGGCTTATAAATTTAAATACTACTAGTGGGCTTGCAGCACATATTGTGCCACCTACTACCTAAAACTAGGGGTGGGCGAAGAATTCTGCTCTGCCGGTGGAGTTCACAAAGTTTTGCCAACTCGGAAAAACTCCCTGAAGTAACATGGAGCAGGGTTTTTTCTCTCAAGGGGCTCCCAACATTAAGTTAGTGAACGCTTGCGAGAAAAAATCCTTGCTATATTTCTCAACGCGGGCAGTCACAACCGCTTGCATTGAGAAATCTTAGCTCACGTTGAGGAAACTGCCTCTTGGGTAGAATGTCTACTTGAGTGGCAGAAAGTAACAGCGGCCTCTGACGAAATGCATAGTGCAGTTTGTCCTGACTTTACAGTACAGGACAAACTACTGGCACTAAAAATCAGTGCAAGCAGTGTGACTTAACAGACTTCCCCAGCTGGCAGAACTCCACAGAGCATGGGGGAGTTTTTCTGCACTTCGCGGAGTTCAGCTGAGTAAAACTCCACAAACTCCTTCCAGTCCTACTTTAAACATGTCCCAGGTCTGCCATTACAGCCTGAATGCTGTTCCTGGTAGTGAAAGACTCTTAAATTCTTAGGCCTCATTTATGGGTTTTTAGCCGTAGGGCAGTGGAGCAGGCCTTACTGCTTTGCTGCCCTATTTTCTTGATCAAGTGTAGGGCAAGTACGTTGGACCTACTCAAGCCCTATTCACTCCTCAGGTTTGACAGATGTATGCACGGACTCCCCGTGGGACATAATAGGTTACCAGAAGGCAACTTTCCCTCTCTGGCCCAACCCCCTTGGTCTCTACTGGAATTAGATCCCCCCATTTGACAGCACCACTGGACCTTTGTCCCAATGGACGATAACCCAGGACTTAGCTTTTGCAATGAAATAGCCGCAGAAATCCTTAGAACACTCCATCCATCTTGGAGTCAGCAGGCCCTTTGGACCCGTGGACACAGACAGAAGATTGGGCCTCTCTCGCTACAATGAAAAGAGAATGGCTTAAAATAACACTCCACGGCGCTATGGTGACAGAGTACTTAAGGGCTAACATAGCACCCAATGCCTTGATCAAAAATGTCCCACTTCTTTTCTTGGAGGATGCAGTTTTTAAGAACGAGTGGTCCCTGGTGGCATGGAAATGTACCAGGGACCTGCTCATCCTCATTATTAATACGCCAGAGAGGCTGGAAGATGCTCTCCTCATCAGAATACAGATAGCTGAAGGGGCACCAAAAACCAGTATTCAAATTTCCCTCTTTATTTATTTGTGTCATTTGTAAAGCACCTGAATCACCTCAAATAGGGCATCTCCGTGCTGCGGGCGTAAAGAGGTAGTGCAGACAGTGTTTAGAAAACCAGAGTTTTTCGTTTTTTCCTAAAGCCTAGGTATTGGAGAGGCGGATATCCAGGGGTAATTGATTGAAGAGTTTGGAAACAAGATAGGAGAATGATTTGCCTCTCAGTCTGGATTGTCTGATGCGAGGAGTGACAAGAAGGCCTTTCCCTTCTGAATGAAGGGTGCGCGATGGTATGTATTTGATCAGTTTATCAGCCAGATAGACCAGACCCAACTGGTTTAGGCCTTTGAATACTATGCAGCAAACTTTGAAGTGAATTATTTTACGAATAAGGAGCACTGGTTACCAATCGGGCTGCAGTATTCTGCACCACCTGTAGACTATGTAAGGCTGAGTCCTTGGCGGAGATCAGCAGAGCATTGCTATAATCCAGGCGGCTGAGTACTAAGGCTTAAATCAGGGTCTTGCGTGTTGAAGAGGGGAGGAAGTGGAAGACTTTACGAAGCAGGCTGAGGGCATGAAAGCAATCTTGTTTAGTTGCTGCTATGTGTTCATCCAGATTCAGGTTTTTGTCGATAAGGACTCCTACATTTTTAACCACTGGTTTAGGAGAAGGTGCTGGGCCAAGTTCTTCTGGCCACCAGCTGGGGGACCAGCTGGTGACTGCGTCTTTAAAAAGCATGATTTCTGTTTTTCCTGTGTTTAGCTGCAGCTCGTCCAAGAAGTTCTCGCTTTCATGCCATCCGTAAATATATTTTGAATGTTGGGAGTATCCTTATCATAGGATAGAAGGAGTTGTGTATCGTCTGCGTAAGAAATCGGCTTGAACCTGATCTTCCTGAGGAGTGCAGCAAGGGGGGCGACGTTCACGTTGAAAAGAGTGGAACTAAGACAGGAGCCCTGGGGTACCCCTTTGGTTACTAAGGTGGTTTTGGATTTAAAACATCCAAGGTTCACTGTTTGGGTTCTGTCTTTGAGGAATTCCTCAGCCATTCTAAGGCTGTGTCCTGAATGCCTATTGAGTGCAGTCTATCTTGTAGAATCTGGTGAGAGATGGTGTTGAATGCGGCGGACAAGTCGAGCAGTAAGAGAATTACTGCACGACCAGTGTCCGCCTGCATTCGAATATCGTCAGTTACATTAACCAAGGCTAGTTCAGTGCTATGTCGGGGACGAAAGTCTGACTGGGAGTGATCAAGACAGTTGGAAGACTCGACAAATGCTGAGAGGTGTTTGTTAATGTGTTTTTCCAATAGTTTACTGTATAGGGGAAGCAGTGAGATGGGACGATAGTTGGAAATGACATTGGACGGCAGTTTGGATTTTTCCTGATTGGCATGATCCGAGCATCTTTCCATTCTTTAGGGAGTTTACCTTGTTTAATTGAGCTGTTTAGAATGGAACAGAGGGGCTCGGCCAATTCAACTGAAAGTTTTTTGGCAATTTTGGCAGGAATTAGGTCTTTG
Organism: Lissotriton helveticus; assembly: GCF_964261635.1. Classification (NCBI taxonomy): domain Eukaryota; kingdom Metazoa; phylum Chordata; class Amphibia; order Caudata; family Salamandridae; genus Lissotriton; species Lissotriton helveticus. The sequence continues at coordinate 1,409,429,024 of NC_136065.1, forward strand.
GGGGAACCTGCCTTACCAGATTTTAGTAAGGATTCTGTGTTCTGTGTGGTAAGTAAGGAAAATATTTCAATGTGCACAGATTGAGTGGGTGGGGAATCTCATTCGTAGGGTTATGTCTAGAGTTGGCGCCGGGGATGGATTTTTTTGTGTGAGGTGTTCAGCTATGTTGTCACATAGCAATTGGGATGGCTCTTCCTCTGGGTTACATGCTTTGGGATTAATAAGAGTGTTAAGAATATGAAACAAAGTTTTAGAAGTGTTGTCTGATTGGGTCGCTATGTGCTTTTTACGAGCATTTCTTAGATTTTCGTGATATATATCTAAGTCCGATTTATATTTTTCCTTGTCAATCGGGTCTTTAGTTCGGCACCTTTGGAGTTTTTTGCATTTGCTTTTTTCTGCTCTGATGAGTACCAGGGGTTCTGGGGGCGGGTGGAGGCCATGGACAATTTTTTCACGGGGATCGGTGTCTATAGAGTGTCTGATGGAATCTTGGGAAGCTGTCAGGCATTCCTCAACTGTGTCCACAGGTGGTTGGTGTGAAGGGATAAATGCTTCCCAAAAAAGGGTTTGTGTAAGTTTGTGCCATTGTCTGTGGTTACGGGTTACTAACGTTTTATTAGATATATCTTCGGGTGGACCCACCAGGTCAAAATATATTATCGAGTGATCAGACCATGTCAGTGAGTTAGTAGATTTATAGATTGTATCAGAAGAGTTGGAGAGGACCTGGTCCAAAGTATGACCTGCAATGTGTGAGGGGGCATCATTCTTTTTTTTTTTTTAGGCCAAGGGCTAACATTTCCTTAAAAAAAGTAGCAGCCTTGGGTCCTGGGAGTCCTCGCTATGGACATTGAAGTCGCCAAGCAGGATACATTTGTTGGAAGAAATCACATGGGGAGCAAGCATGTCCAAACGATGTGTAATGGAGATGGAAAGAGGCCCAGGGGGGCGATAAATGAGGGTGCCCTTCCAACTCAGTTGAGAGTGGAGGTCCAGCCTGAATATGAGAATTTCTATTTGGTCAATGATATATTGGTCTAATATTGTGGCTTTTATAGGGTCCTTGTATATAACAGCTGTCCCACCGCCCGCCTTGCGTGGTCTATCAAGTTTTAAAATGCGGTAGCCATCTGGTAGTGCCATAGCGATGGCTGGGGAGGAGGAATGTTTTAGCCACGTTTCCGTCAGGAATCCAATGTCAGGGAGATATGAGGAGAGTAAGTCCCAAATATTAGTGGTATGTTTGGGGAGTGAGCGGACATTGGACAAAAAACAATTCCAGCTGGTTTTGATGGAACTATTGCTGTCCGCGTGGAAAATAATGTGGGGATCATTGAGTAAAGGTGGAATACTTTGAAAGCCACAATGAATGCACGATATAGGGCCTTACAAAATGGAAGGAAATTGGTGAGTGCATGAGTGTGTTCTAGTGTCCGAGATAGGGGTGGGTGTGGAATACCCAATGAGTAGCAGTTACTGTCTGGAATAAGTGACCCTCTTCTTATGATCCATGGCGTGACCAGTGGAGAAACCGGCAGGGTTTCTGAATCCTGGCGCGGACGGGCGCAGATGGACTGGCCTTTGGCACGCCTTCAGCACGCCAGCGGCACGCGTCCGCTGCGTGACGGCCAGGGCATAGGATTTTAACGTTCTCGACAGAGGCCAGCTGATCTGGTCCCTGACGTCACTTCCGGTGGTGCGACACTCCCTCCACGCAAGCGGAACTTTCCGTGGTGGAATGGGAAGGTGCTTTACAGTCAGCACATTGAGGCAAGTACAGAGAGCTTTGCGACGAGTATACAAAGTGTAATTTTTAAAACGCATGCAATTTGTGAGTTTAAAAGTACAGAAGCTTCGTAACAAACAGTGCGATCTCAGTAGCGCTAAATAATGGTGTGGCAATAGCGAGCGTGCGAGCATCAGAGGGAGAGAGTCACGAATGTTCTATTTCAGCGTTCCCTCTTAAAGACCAAATTATCTGAACTTAACAATGAAATTGCAGAAAAAATAGAGTATCTAATGAAACAGAAGGTCAACAAGCTCCAGAAAGATATAAAAATAAGTTGAAAAAGAGAGAGTGTACCCTTATTGTAGTGTAGTTCCTATATTCCCAATAGGCTCTGCACTTTGGAATAGTGTATCCTGTAGTTTAGACGTAGGACTGAAGTCAACTAGGTCTCTACCGAATATACTAAACTTTATTGTGTGTGTTCCAGCTAGGTCAGAGGTCACTAGAAACTTTCTTGAGTAAACAAGAAGGGATTAGTTTCTGACAACTGCTTAAAACATGACAAATTTGTTCCCCAAGAATAAGAAATAAATCTCTAGAGTCGCGGAAACAATAGACAGTTATTTCACTCAGTCAATCGTGCATGCTTCATTTCACCAGAGATGCAGGGAAATAGAGAAACGGGCGTTTTCAATAAAAGGGTATTTATTGAACAGTCTTCTTTATCAAGCATAAGAAATGAACTGCTGCAATCGTAATACTTGTGGTAAAGTACAAAGCGTATATGGTTTCTAAGCCATAAAATACCTAAAATGCATAAAATACATACAGTGATAAATAATGACAAAGTACTCAACTGGTGCTTCTAAAATACGCCTACCCGGTGTACCTAACCTAGGTCTAGTACAAGGGAAAAGGTAAGTAGGGTGTAGCCTAGTTTTAATATTATTTGGCAAGAATCTAATCCAAGAATTCTCTGAGGGTCTAATCAGCTCCGTACCTTTGTTTTAGAATGTAGGAGGTCTTGTATCTCTCTCTCGGGACTCGATTTCCCAGCAACCCACAAGGGTAGCCTGGAAACACTAGAGCTGGATTTCTCGGCAGGAGAAAGTACAGCATCTCTTAGTGCGTCAGCTGGAGGGTCAGCTTCCTTCAGCACTTGCTGCAGCTGGGCGCATCGGGCAAGTAGATAGTCGAACTGCTCCAAACCACTGTGTGTTTGTTTGGACAAGTGTGGGCATATTTATACCTTGAATGTGCCGAGTTTGACGTAAGATTGGACATAATAACGTCATCAGAGACTTAATTTTCTGAAAAGTCCATGATTTCTTGGATAACTTAATATTCATGCAGGGCGAAGTCCCTGACTGCTGAAGGCGGGTTTTTCCAAGAAATTGTTGTAGATTTTCAGAACTAGTGGAAGTAGCCAATCCATATTGGGACTACTTGAGCTATGTCTTAATATGGTTATGATTTCTATGCCTATATAAGGATATGGTATTTTATACCTATATAAGGGCATGAATCGGGAAAATTACACTAGGGTCCTAAAACGCTATACAACACCCTTTCCACGTATTATGTCTAATATTACTAAATCTATAAGCATAAGAAACATAACTAAAGCATGTGTTCATAATTCTACCCAAAATACATGAAATGCATTAAACATGGTTCAACGCATACATGAGTATTTGTCTTGTACGCATTTTACAAGCAATGGCTGTGTGCCTGTTCCACGTAACTCACCAAGAGCTGGATTAGTTGGTGAGATCTCAATGAATGCCGTCATCAGGATCGGCAGCCGTTGGGGGCCATATGATGCATGAGTCGTTACCAGACCTAGCAAGGCGTCAACATCCGTTGGCAGTGCTGATGGAAGTGTACAACAGATGTCTAACACGCATTCTTCTCAGCAAAGCAGGCATCGTAGAACAGGTAAGATGCAATCTTGCCAGATTGGTCTGAATGAAAGGAACCAAGTGGTATTCAGATCTCTTAAACGAGCCAAGCCAAGAATCTGTGTAATTCTGTCATGATACCGCATGGCTAGGAGAGCTTGCTCCATGGTAGTCTGGGTATCGTTGGTGACTGGACTTGCCATATCGGAGCAGGAGAAATAAAAATAGAATTCCTGCTATGAGTCCCAAAATGAGAGGCAGATCGCCGAACACAGAGTGCACGAAATTTGGAAAAATCCAGAGGACTGCTTCGAATGGTGTTAACAGTTCCGAAAAGATAGTCTTAAATACATGTGCGATGCCACTGGTATCAGACGTGTTTAATATTTGAACTAACATTTCTGCGAAATGTACTGGGCAGTTTGTTGATAATAATGCATGTATCTCTGCAGAAGTCCTTGCAACTTGCAGATCATACATTTCTCTAGACGAGGTCAGTGGCACAGTTTTTTGCAAAAGAATGGCTTTCATTCTGCTTAAAGTATCAATTTGTATAGAAGAGATATTCAATGAAGGCCATAACGCCGTCTCCCTGTCTGTAGTACTCTTTGGATACAATACTTGCATACAACAAGTGACCCTGGCTGACACACTAACCAGATAGGCTCTTCCTGCAACATGCCACAACAGCTGTGATAGTTGAGCAAAACGTAGCTCCCATTGGAAAGCTGCCTTAAAATTGGTTCTATCGTGGCCGCTGAAGTACTGTGCATGTGGCAAGAAAGGTTATTTTAAGAACTTTCGCAGGCTCCATGTAAATTAATACCTCCACATAAAAGTGTACCGCTTAGTGAGTTTTTACAGTTCCTTGTACTAAGAAATACCTCCTTTCCCCCACTCCAACATTTGTGTGTGTATGGTAAAGACCAGGTCAACTTAATGTATCCTTTACCCAACCTTTCATACAGGCCTGCTGGTATATGCTGTAGACAATACTGAAATTGTAAAATCTTCACTGGTATCTAGATGGTGCCATGTATTATACATTCAACGACAGGTTTCTCAGAAACTGTCAATGGTAATCTTTCCAGTTTTTCAATGCTCATCACCGTATAGTCTGCTCCTCTTTGTGCCAAAGAGATTTGTTTATCTGTAAGGTTAAAGACAGTAAACAATGACGTGGTATTGATTAGACGCCATGGCACACAGCTTGAACGGAGATTTTGCAACGTCCAGCCTAGTAGCATTATAGAACGTAATTGAGACTGGCCATGTTGTAACATTAGCAAATCCTGTTCTATTATGTCAATGGCAGATGATACAATGCTGTCCAAAGAATAAATTCTGGAGGACAGAGTCGTTAACCCATTGTCCACTACAGAGAGTGCTTTCTCTAAATTAATACAATCAATTTCTCGTATTTTTTCTGCAGTTTCCATTTGCGTTATTTTCCGAGCTTCGTTGTACGCAGCGTATAGACCGGCGTATCTGAAACGTTTTTGTCGTTGTTTGCGAGGCCCGAGTAAGAAGTCTCGCAAGTCAACATCTTCTTTAAGTAAGGTCAAGTGTTGTTTCATTTCTGGAAGTGGGGATATCTGTAGCCAGTCAAGGCATAGTTTTCCTACACTGTATGTGGTGACTATCCCTGGATGTTGTCTCGGAGTTCCTTGGATCTGGCCTGTTCATTTTGAACCCCTGTGTTTTGTTCAGGAATCGATCTTGACAGTTAGTTGGAAACAATGGTTACTCTGCCCCATAGACACAATCAGGATTGGTTCTGTTGTTTTAAAATCTGTTTTACGTCTACCTCTTCATCTGCAGTGCCATTACTGTCAGGTGTGGCCTTAGGTATGGACCGTTTTTTAAAATCTTTTATTTTAGCTAAGCCAAGACATGATGTTTGTTGAACGGTGTCATTCAAAAATATGATTTGTTCTGGTATAATTCACGCTCTGAACAAGGCTTCTAAAACCTGCACCTGCCATTCTTTTGTGCCCCAGACCGTTTTAGTCTCAATGTTGTCTTTCCTAAAGTTAAAACCTAATGTAGACAGCTGAGCATAAAAGTTTGCAGAATAAATTTGTTTAGTATTGGTCAACATGGTTTTCATTCCTGTCTTATTTATATTTTTAAAATAAAACGTTTCTGGATGTGTCACATTAAAACCTGTAAACTATGGAAATTTCTCATAAAATGTTTTAGAGCTGCCTTTTGGTGGCGTTGGACAATGTTTCCATTGATTATAAGTAAAAGCATTTCTAGGATTTACAGATTTGTGCAAATAATGGTGACCAAAATGATTGTAGCAATACAGTTCTTCATAACTTGTTGAACCTTCTAAGTGTTCATGTTTTTCAAATGTTGCTGAAATTTCTAAGCCTGACATCATATTAGTAACAGTTTCAAAGTCCCAATCATCTGAAAAGGTGCTTGTTGAAACAAAATCACTTAAAGAAACCTTGAACTGGTGTAGAATTTTCAACAGCTCCACCGGGCCCAAAATGTCATAATCAGTTGTGTCCCATGCTATACCACCAGGTATAGGAACGGCTGTGATGTTCACTGATGACAGGTCTCTTCGCTCACGATGAGATGATTTTTAAGGTTGCAGGAGTAAGTTGATGTTCTTACTTGCTGTGTCCATTGTGGTGTATTTTCCATCTATCATTCGTCCCAAACTTAAAACCAGAATGAGCCATAGTATTAAAAAAAGGACACCCAATCCTATCCAAAATTCAATCCATGGTGAAACCAGATATGTTTTCTCAAGTTGATGAAAGAGTTTTGTTATTTTTTCTATTAACTGGCGTTGTTTCAGGTTCACTGGGATCCTCAAAAAAGTTATCGAAAATGATAAAATAGCCAGAAGCAGTTCTGTCAATAGTTGGTCCCATCCGGATTCTTTGAAATCACTGGAGTTGCTTCCTCCTTTGACATGTTTGTATAGTCCGATGCTACATCATTGTAGACATAGACAGGAGTTTCTTGACGAACTGATATTTGGGTGTCAAGATGGACGAGTTCCATAGCTTTGTTGCTTAGTCCTTCTTTTCTCACAGCAGGTTTATCAAAGGTGATAAGTCTTTTTCAGTTTGAACCTCTTGTATAGTAGCCAGATTTGGTCGTCTGCTACTTCTTGGGAGTCCACTGGGCCTACTACTTATTATCGGCCACATGATGTGGTTTTACCAGGTCAATTGATACCGTTCTGTTCTCCCTTTTACCAGCAAGCGGCAGTAGTAATACTGATCTTGTTCCAAGAATTGCTAAGACAGGTACTGCTTTTCTATAAGAAGGCCCAAATTCCTTCTTCACCACGATCTTTTCCCTGACTAGATCCCAAATCTTTGGAATCCAGGCAGGTGGTTTTTCTTCAGTGGTCGTCTGCTTTTGTATTGTGTTACTCAGACTTCTTCTTGTTTCATTTAAATTCTGTCAAACAGCCAAATGGTCTTTGATATCAAAGGGTTTCTGTTCCACCACTGAAGTTTGACAATCAAGGTCCTGAATAAGCATTCTAGTACCAAATAATAATTCATATGGAGTAATTCCCCCCAGAGAATTTCTTGGCAGATTATTAAGACTTCTTTGGACACTATTTAGATGTTTGACCCACCCGTCACTCGAACCTAATACCCTAGCTGTTATAGATTGCTTTATGTCACGTTTTTTTCTTTCCACTACCGCATTTCCCTCAGGATGGAAGGGACTCAAAAAACGCAATGCAACGCTCAAGCTGGCCATGGTCTCCTAGTAAGCTCGAGAGCTAAATGCAGGACCCTGGTCAGAATGTAGCGTGCCGATTGCGTATAATCTTTTATAACAGTTCTGGCGTCAGCCGAGCGCTGGGGCCACATCCAAATGAATCTTGTCTTAGTATTTGTAGGATCGCGTACGTCTATGGCGATGTCTGCATGTAGAAAGGCTGATGCTGTCTAACAATGGTGTCTGGACTGGGCTGGCTATACTGTAGTCAGGTACCTGGTGGCTTTCGAAGCTATGATCTTTGTAACAGGTGTCACAGTTAATTCCGAATTTGTAAACTTCGACGGTCATTCCCGTCAACCAGTACATCTCTACTAATTCTATTAGAGAATCTAAGATCCCTTGATGTCTCAGACCCTCTCCCATATGTGCTTCATGAACCAAAGCACCTCTCTGGTTCCTGTTTGGGATTACTCTGTCCCCCACTCCAGGGATTCGAGCAAAAGGAACGGAGTTTGCATCAATTATGTACGTATACGTGAGTGGATAGTTTAGAGGTAACGCTGCATAGCTACCTTTCATTGAGGCTTTGACTGCTAGCATTGTTTCACAGTCTATTTTCGTTTCTGAACGAGTGATTGCAGCTACGGAAGCCGTTTGCACAGCTGCCTTCGCAGCTCATCAGCCAATGAAATCCCTTCAACGTGAACGCCATCACGCTGATGAGTCAGTGTATGAATCACGTGAGTCTTTTGTAGTTCTTTTTGCAAAATAACTACTTATTCCCTTAGTAGTTTATGCTTAATTGTGCCACCTTTAGCGTCTCTGAAACCGTTTTGAATCCAGTTCTGCAAATATTCATTGTAACATTGGACGCAAGTAATATGAATCGCACACTATCAATGTGGGCAATTAGCGATCTGTATTTTCAAGCGCCCTCTTGAAAGCCTGTAGTTCAGCTCGCTGAGCTGTACAGTCTCCGAGAGATTGAGTTATAGTGACCATAGGACTGAGCTGTACAGTCTCCGAGAGATTGAGTTATAGTGACCATAGGTCTAAATTTACCTTCGCACCAGCGACCTTCAACAATCACGCACGCAGCACTGTAAGCTTGTTTACCCCCAATTGCGGGTTGTGCTGAGCCGTCTGTATATATTATACAGCCGTAATGTTCAAGTAGCAGAATTTCAGTTGGCAGAGGACGTTCTAATTCGTATTGTAGGAATTCTTGTGTTTTTAAATACAGGTCAAAAATGTTTTCAACGTCTGTTGCAGCAAGAGAATTAACCCATTGTATCCATCTCGGATGTAGAGCTTTAGCATTTGGAATGCTTGCTTTTGTTACTGCCGCTAAGGCAGGTACAGGTATAACGATTTTAATGCGTTTACCCTGTGCGTGGGCTCTCTTTTGCTACAGCAGTCTGAACCGCTATCAGTATTTTTTCTGTTGAAGAGAATTTCATTTCCGCTTGTGTGTACAAGTGTGATTTGTATACTATTGATACCGTCTCACCTTCGTTAAAGGTTAGGTATGTGAATCCGCATCTCCCTGAGATGATTCGAATCACTAGGTTGCACACTTTGTCGCGTGTTTGTAACTGTGTTTTTGCTAACATGTCTGTTTGCACTGAATGCAAAATATCTGTGTGTTTTTGTGTCCAATTAGTAGGTTTGAAATCAGGTTTGATTAGTTTGTAGAGAGGTTTAACCCTTTCTGCGTAATTTGGAACATAAGTTTTTCCAAAATTCAGGAAATCTAGAATTGACTAAGTTTTTCAGCGTTTTTGAAGATTGGAGCAGCGCACATTTCTCTAAAAAGTTTGCTGCCAGGCTTTTGCCTTCACTTGATAACTCATATCCCAAAAATAGGACGTTGAAATGGGTAATTCGTGATTTCTTGAAATTGAAGTTATACCCTTCAGAAGCAAACCCAAGTATTATGGTGTTCACTTTTTCAAGTACAAGTCCAAATCCTCATCTGCAAGATAGTTGTCATCGACATAGGACAATGCCACATCATCGTACATTTGTAGTAATTCTGTTACTCTGGCTGAAAATAACCCTGGACTATTCTTGAATCCCTGGGGAGACAGAAAAATTGATTGTCGCTGTGCCCCCATTATGGAGAAAGCGGTCAAATACCTGCTTTCTGATGCAATGTTTTGACAAAAGAAACCATTTGAGATATCTAATGTAGTTTTATATTTTTTGCGCACAATGTGCTGCAAAAGTCTTGCAACAGGAGTTTAGATGTCTGTAATCCAAAACTAGACGATATGAATTGTCTGGTTTGGAGACAGGAAACAAAAGATTGTTCATTGATGAGGTGCATGTTTCAATCACCCCTTGATATTCAAGTTGATTTAAGATCTCCCTGACCAGTTTTTTAGCTTCCTGTTTTACAGGATATTGCCTTTGCATTGTTGGTTGAGTTTTCAACTGGATTTTATGGTGAGGGGAATCCTCATCATATCCTACATGATTTTTGTATAATGCTGGGGCCTGGGCTACAGCCCATTTCCTAGCATATGTGTATTTTTTATAAATTGGAATGTAATTTGAGAAAGCGGGCATAATTATATCTTCACCATGTGGGCACTCCCTGACAAATTCAGGTGGCCAGTCTTGTTCAGCTAGTAGGATGTCATAACCCCTAGAGAGCTTCTCCCAAAAGAGTGCTCTAATTTTTCTTGGTTTGTCACCCTCCATCCGGAGTGTTACTTCATATAGGTTATGTGGTACACTAACCCAGGTATCTGCAATTTCAACTTGGATGTTTTTTTAAGTCCACTGTATCCAGATGATCCTTCAGGATCTTGCGAGCTATGGCTACCTCTGCTGCGCTGTCTAGCATTGTTTGGGCCCACTCCCCGTTCTTGAGTTGTCCTCTAGATCCTCGGCATGTCTGATTTTTAGACTTGCTACCTTCTTGTTTGGAAATTGGCTTTTCTTAATTTTTGGAACGTGCTGTTCGTCTTTGGACTTCACTCATTCTTCTTTTTGTTCTGAACCTCCTCTTCTCTTTTGGATTTCTGCGAGGAAGTCTGAAAGGCACAAGAGGAACGTGTATCATCTTGATATCTATCAGGTTTTCTCAAATTATCCCTATTTCTAAGGTTGTACCTGTTTTTCAGAGGGCTCCTGTTGAGGAGACCTTCCTCTGGACTGTGAACACTTCTCTTTAGGAAGTGTCTGTTTAGTGGTTTCCCACTTCTTTTTAGCAGTGGTGAGATTATTTTTAATAAAAACTTTTTCAGGATTTTCAGTTAGATGGGGTTTTACTGGTTTCCCACCCAAACTATCTCTACCTAGTTCTTCATAGGATTTTTAAATAATGCTGGCAAGCTCATACGGTTGCTCAGTAATATCTGTTTCTTTTAGTTTTTGGCGGATCGCCACTGATGCTGCTTCACCTTTTATGTTGGCCAATGGTATAGCCGAGACCTGTTTGAAATCTCTCAGTAATTTCATACCCAGATTTAAGGTCGGTTCTGGACCGTATTCATTTCGAATCTGTCTTAGAACATCTGTTATTACCGCCATAGACGGGACACCATGTGTTTTAGTGTAGATTGAAGCAAAGACTGTACCCCAAGTGTCGCAGTCCTCTACGTGTGGTGCACTCCCCATTGGTAAACAGATTGTCAGAATCCTGTGTTTCTCATTAGGTGTAGTATCAGGGAATACTGCCTCTATTTGAGTAATTTTTTGTGCTAATCAGAACGGAATTTGTTCTCGTTTTGCGGGCAATTTACCAATGACTGACTGTATAGTCTGTGGTGTTATATTGTTTGTGTTCCCTTGATAAGGGATGTGCTGTGGAATTCTTACAGCTGGTTGGACTGTTAAAGTCGGCATGACATATTGAACCAACTGCTTGTGTATTTTAATCAGCTGTTTTAGCTGAGCGAACAACTCAGGAGCTGTCATTCTTTCAAAATCAGGATGTGGTGTATAGATGGCTAGTACCGGCCATGTGGCTCCTGGTCTACCTAGTGGACCGAGCCGGGTAATGTGATTTTGATGTTGTAGGGCACCGTTAAACCAGACCTGATGCTCTTGGTAAGTTAGTGGAATTTCAACGTCCTCGAAAGGAACGTATTCCGCTAGTGGTTCCTCTAATTTATAGAAGTGGAACTTGTGTGTTGTTGCATTTGCTGCAGGAAACAGAATCCATGAATAGAATACCTCTGTCTGCCGATATTCATGTGCCTCTATTACAAATATTACTTTACCACCTCTTGGTGATATCCCATTTCTTATAAGTTTTATAGTAATGGTTTTCCTTATATTTGCCGGGATAAGTATAGCATCCGGGTCATTTTGTTGGAGACTTGTGTAGTCTAAAACTGCCTGAGCTGCTGCTGCAGCTCTATCCCTTTCGTCGTCACTCATTGTGTTGACCGAAAGTTTGCAGAGCAAGTTTCAAAGAAACAAAGATTAGGTGCACAATATTTTGGAACATTGTATCCTTCAACTTTGAACAAACTAAAAGCTAATACATAGGATTTTTTTTTCCGACCTACTTAGTTTAAAGCGGATATTTTATCCTATAACCCACTCCAGACGTCTATCAGAGTATTTTACGGGAAAAAGGGGTCTGTGTGAAAAGCAAGACTGAGTTACTCTAGTATCTAGCGTTAAATTATCGCCTTACCAAACGTTGGCCGCCATGTAGTGTAGTTCCTATATTCCCAATAGGCTCTGCGCATTGGAATAGTGTATCCTGTAGTTTAGACGTAGGACTGAAGTCAACTAGATCTCTACCGAATATACTAAACTTACTTGTGTGTGTGCCAGCTAGCTCAGAGGTCATTAGAAACTTTCTTGAGGAAACAAGAAGGGATTAGTTTCTGACAACTGCTTAAAACATGACAACTTTGTTCCCCAAGAATAAGAAATATATCTCTAGAGTCGCAGAAACAATAGATAGTTATTTCACTCAGTCAATCGTGCATGCTTCGTTTCACCTGTGGTGCAGAGAAATAGAGAGACAGGCGTTTTCAATAAAAGGGTATTTATTGAACAGTCTTCTTTCTCAAGCATAAGGAATGAACTGCTGCAATCGTAATATTTGTGATAAAGTACAAAGCGTACAGTACGAAGAGTATTATAAAATAATATTGTAACAGCATGATATGGTTTCTAAGCCATGAAATACCTAAAATGCATAAAATACATACAGTGATAAATAATGACTAAAAGTACTCAACTGGTGCTTCTAAAATATGCATAACATATGCATAACCCGGTGTACCTAACCTAGGTCTAGTACAAGGGAAGAAGTAAGTAGGGTGTAGCCTAGTTTTAGTATTATTTGCCAAGAATCTAATCCAAGTATTCTCTTAGGGTCTAATCAGCTCCGTACCTTGGTTTTAGAATGTAGGAGGTCTTGTATCTCTCTCTCGGGACTCGATTTCCCAGCAACCCGCAAGGGTAGCCTGGAAACACTGGAGCTGGATTTCTCGGCAGGAGAAAGTACAGAGTCTCTCAGTGCGTCAGCTGGAGGGCCGGCTTCCTTCGGCACTTGCTGCAGCAGGGCGCGTCGGGCAAGTAGATAGTCGAACTGCTCCAAACCACTGTGTGTTTGTTTGGACAAGTGTGGGCATATTTATAACTTGAAGGTGCCGAGTTTGCTGTAAGATTGGAATTACTAACGTCAACAGAGACTTAATTCTCTGAAAACTCCATGATTTCTTGGATAACTTGATATTCATGCAGGGGGAAGTCCCTGACTGCTGAAGGCGGGTTTTTCCAAGAAATCGTTGTAGATTTTTGGAACTAGTGGAAGTAGCCAAGCCGTATTAGGACTACTTGAGCTATGTCTTAATATGGTTATGATTTGTATGCCTATATAAGGATACGGTATTTTATAACTATATAAGGGCATGAATCGGGAAAATTACACTAGGGTCCTAAAACGCTATACAACATTATCTGAGAGAAGACTACACCTCCAACAAAAACAGCTATTTCTCTGATGAGAGCAATGACACCAATAGAAGAAGTTCAGCTAGCAGTGATACAAGCAGTGGAAGCTGAGTGGGTTCTAATCAAAGAAAGAGGAACCACCAACAGTATCCCAAATACAACATGCAGCACTTTTACGGCCCACAACGACCATACTGGCTTTCCCAATATACCCTCCTAACCGACCACAATTTTATCCTACTGAGAAGCCGCCTTTTTTAGGCAGAGGTTGGGGCAGGGGAAGAGGGCGCAGAAGAGGAGGACAAAAACAAGTTCAGTGGCAGGAAGACCAAGCAAACGGGATGGATATCCGGAGCAGGATAGCCTAGTAGTGAACTTATCACAGAGACAATTGACTACCATTGAAGAGAGAATATTGGAAAAAGTACTAGGGTTTGTACCCACCCCGAGGGTAGACAGGTGTCAAGAGCATGTGAGATTCAAAACCTGTTTAGGAAGGTTCAACTGAGGGCATATTTTCAGGACACTCCTGAACCTAGTCAATGTGACTCAGGTCTACGCAAGCCATCCACATTTACTCCAACCATGAACATGGTACCAGCAGAAGTATTAACTTTCAAAAAAGCTGTACTAAAAGAACTTGTGAATGGGAATGCACCGGTCCCCTTCCACAATGTATCTAATCAATCAGCTATAAAATCACTTATAGAGGATACTAGCATTACCATAAAATAATCTGACAAAGGGGGAGCTACTGTCATTCAATCCACTAAGGATTATGATACTGAATGCTTACGCCAACTTCAGGAAATTCTACACTCCTATAACAGTGAATCCAACTGCTCGTTTAACAACAGAAATTGCCTCCATGGTTTTTGAGGCAGAAAGTAACAGGATGGGTTAGCAAAAAAGAGGCGGAGTTCTTAATTACAGAACAACCCAGGACTCCATACTTCTATAACCCCCCAAAAATAAACAAGAGGACCATCCCAGTCCCAGGGAGACCAATCGTGTCAGGGATAGGTTCCCTATTAGAACCCCTGTCTAAATTCTGTGATTACTATCTCCAACCATTGGTGAAACAGACACCCTCATACGTGAGAGACACCACTGATGTCTTGCGTATCATTGATGGTTTGGAAGACACGGTTGATATCGACTTATTAGTCACCCTGGATGTGGAACAACTTTACACCAATATCCCACAGAGAGAGACCCTGACTGGGATAGAAACAGCCCTGATGGGTACCGAATGGGTGTCACCTACCCCATCTCCTTTATTATGCAATGTGCTACCTTAGCACTTACAGAGAACTTTTTTGAGTTCAACACACAACTCTTCCATCAGTCTCAGGGTACTTCGATGGGGAGTACCTTTGCACCTAGTGTGGCATGCCTTTACATGGCAACATTCGAGGAAGAGGTGATACAACATGCCAGTAACCCCTTCGGAGCTAAAATGAGACTGTGGAAGAGATACAAAGATGACACACTCATCTTCTGGAAAGGCGGAGAACAATCATGTGTTGAGTTTTGTGACTAGATCAACACCAAGAACCAATATCTTAAATTCACCCACACAATTTCTAGTACAGAAATTCCATTCCTGGACCTGACTATCAGATTAAAAGAGGGTAAACTGGACACAACCCTTTATAAAAAATAAAAAAAACACTGACATGAATAGCTTGCTACTTTACAGAAGTTATAATCCCAAGACCCTGAAAGACAACGTACCTTTCAGCCAATTTCTACGCATAAGGAAGAATTGTAGTTCAACACAGTCCTATAAAACCAAAGCCGAACTACTCTCTACAAACCCGTTGTAGAGAGAATATCCTAAAAACCAAGTGAAGACATGTATGAAGACAGCACAAAATAATCACAGTGAGAGCCTCCTTGAGGTCAAAAGAAAGGAACCTGATAATATCCTCACCTGTGTAACCACCTACACACCCAGATGAAATTTGACCAAGAAAGCTGTGAACAAACATTAGGGTATTTTAAACACTGGGGACCTTGAATTTCCCAAACCCCGATTTGCTTTCAAAAGAACGAACAATCTGAAAGACATGTTGATACACACAAGACCCAAAAATAAATCCAAGACTAGCTAAAGACGTTTATGGGACCTTCCGCTGATCATGGGACATTTCCCTTGTGAGTCGTGTATTGTATGCCCCCAAACTAATCCAACTAAGGAATTGTAACTCACAGATAGGTTGACATGGAGAATCACAAGACATACCAATTGCAACACGGCACATTGCATATACCTGCTGACATGCCCTTGTGGAAAAAAATGTATAGGCATGACCATGAGAACCATAAAAACAAGAATAATAGAACACAAGTGTAACATTTGGTGCCTTAAAAGAAACACAAAACTCTCCACCCACTTCACGGAACACCAACACTTTCGGGAAAGCTTGAACTGGGTGGTGATTGAAGCACACCAGCAGATCACACAAGCAGCCCTCTTCAGGATGGAGCAGAGATGGGTTTACCACCTGGACTCAGCCAACTGTGACCTTAATGATGAAATCCCTTAGGTCACCCTGTAATGCTGAGTAACCACTTTGTCCTGCTACCCACTTTTACTCACTATGAGTATCACCTGAGATTTGAACGATAATTACATGCAGCACCCTCGGCTGGTTACAGGATCCCCATGCCCTTTGGCATCGTGTGCACCCTATGTAAACCAAAGTAACTACAACATTTAGCCTCTAGTCCACACCCAGATGATGAGAGACACATCATTAGGGGTGACATCCCCACTTCTTCGAAGCAATACCTGTCTAGTCCATGTATTCATATGTCAACCCATGTAAACCTAAGTAACTACAACATTTAGCCTCTAGTCCACACCCAGATAATGAGACACCACATCATTAGGAGTGACATCCCCACTTCTTCAAGGCAATACCTGTTTAGTTCATGGATTCTTATGTCACCCAAAAGAATCCACCTTACCTACGTCCCTTTACCGTGTACGTTGTAACACACTTCTCAGTCCACTAGAACACGGGCTTTATTCAGTCCAGCCCGGATATTGAGTATTAAACCACCAGTGACCCTTTACTTTACCCGAATAACATTATTAACATTACACGAGTTGTTGGTGAACTTTAAATGTTTTCTACATGGGCATTAAAATACAAACACTGAATAACGGTCAACCTCTGGGTAAAGCTCAAACGCACATTAGGATAGAAGTTTTTCTTCACCTTTCATGTATCTCTACTCGGTTCTTCATGTGGTATTACAATCCCTAATATATGGCTATGGATCATGTTATTACCGCACTAGTCCACTGCAAGATGGCCGACGTGTTCACCTAGTCACATGGGCACGTTACGTTATCACATGACTCTGTAGGACTCCAGCTGCAAAGAACTCGGCCTACACACATGCACCCCGGCAGCTTCCACGGAAGGTATTTAACATTGCCTACTGCAGGGACGAGGCACCTTCCTGGATGCAGCGCAGCTGGGTAGGTCTGCCCACGGGCTTCCAGTGGGAGCTGGTAAGTTAGCGATTCCGGTTGGAGGCTCTAATTGTCAATTGCGACATATGGAGTTAAGGGGAACAGGGGACGGTCTCTGTAGTGTACCTTTTTGTGGAGCGAACCACTCTCCCTCATACCGTTGTGAGAGGCTGGTATGGACCCTGGGCTGAAGACATGGCTGCCACTATGATGGTCACCTTTATCCGCTTATGATGTGGTGGACCTAGTGCCCCCCCCCCCCTTGGTTCACAAACTGTGACTACGCCATTCTTCTGTTTTAAAAGGGTTTTTGGAGCGGTTATAATGGCACCCGTCTAGGTTACACCCAGGCTGACCACGATCCTTCCACTCCCAATTCCTTACTTGGCATGGACAAAATGCTGTAAATCATGGCACTAACCCCTGATATGCCAATATGTGTCCTTTCACATTATTGTAGAGACGCCAATGACTGTGTCTTGTAGACTACACTGCAACTGATGAGGCAGCACTCTACACTTGACTTGGTGTGTCTTCACAGTGCTCACCACCACGGTTTTTATCACTTGTGCTGAGATTGCTGTAGGGGGGATCTAATGAAAGTCACTGATTGTTATATAATGCAATGCATGATCAGCATAGTTTTTAAACAATTTGAACTCGCCACACCTACATCGTCGTAAGTGAAGCTTAATTAGACTGTTGTGTTCTCTCTTGTACTACAGGTTGCCTCTTTTCCCCAAGGGTAATGTCCCAGGGGACAACTAGTGGTAGGTAGCATTGCACCTTGCCACCCATGTGTAGATTTTTTAATACACACGGTCCTAAAGAAACGCCAATGATCACTTATTGACAACATAAGGAGAGAAACATGTTGACCATCTGGGAGTCGAGTGCATTTTTTGTCACATTATAACAAAAGAGTCACCCCTCCCTGTTGACTTTTAACCAGGTTAGGTCCCTCGCAGAATAAATTCACCACAGAGGATTCCCTTACCTGTTTTACCTCCACTGCACACATCTGCACTCACGTAGGCTCCTCACATCCATGGCACCCCTACGGTGAGGAACAGAAGATCTCTGATAAAGAGCCCCTTTAAGGGTGCCCATCGGGCATTGCAGCGCCGGCCCGACGAGGAGCAGGCCCATATGATGAAGCATGACACCTAGCTTGCTGGGTGTGTGAGGGTCCTAGTTCCGAAAGGAGGAATCCCCCTCCGCACTACCTGTAGTACTTTTTAATCCTTACCTAGTGAATGGTTAATATATCACACATGAACTTCGTACTAACCCTGGGTGTCCGAATCGGCTACGCCCACGGAGTAGGCGTAGTGTTGCCTCCTACGCATTTTGCGTAGACAGCGTAGCCGGCAACACTACGCCCACTCCGTGTGCGTAGCCGAGTCGGCCGCCACCCGCCTCCCTCCTGCCCTCCCCTACATACAATATCTAAGCAACTACCCGTAATGAAACTATTTTAAAGCACTTACCATGTCCGGGGGCTCGTCCGGGGCTCCCTCTGGGAATAGCGTCCTTTCCTGGATACCAATGCGCATGCGCGGGCGGCTACATTTTAACATGGAACTAGTCAGCAATTCATGTTTGGTATCTATCAAATGGTATTAAAAAATCCTCTTTAATGGGAAAGTCAGATTTTACATTACAATTTTGATGAAGTCACATTTATAAAGGACATTTGGTGTCTGCAGCCTTTCCTATGCCACATGACCGGATATAACTTTGTGATTTCCTCCCAGACAGTCGCACAATAGAGGGATTAAGTGTGCCTCAATGAGTCATCTGCTGGCAGGATGGGGAGGGGTGGCGGAGCTGGGCACAGCCCCACTTGAAACTGAATAGGCTGTGCTCTGCCTTCAAACAAAGGGCTTGCCACTTCCATATTGTCTCTTCAGCCAGCTTGGAACCAGGGCAGGGGAATAAGGAAATTCAAACCACTTCAAGGCGAAACCTCTAGGAACATTTCCTAACTTCAAACAATGAACCAGGTATAAAAATAGGGCCCTCAGACCCACTCTTCAGTTCACTTTCTGGACCTGCCGAAGGAGTCTCAGAGGACTGAACCTGAAAGGACTGCTTTGCTGCATGGAGCTTGCCTTTAGCCTTTACACCCCAGCTCTATTGTTTGAGCCCTGCTTCTCCACCTGAAGACAGAGCTCCTAGAGTGACTCCAGAGGCTAGTTTGCTGGCTTTCTGTTGAGAGCCACAGGAACATGACAGGCTCCCCCCATATTGAACCCTTAAACACCCTAGTCTTGGGACTTTGAGTGTGGCGCTAAAGGTGCCTCGATAGCCAAAATCCAAAATTTGTCACTTAGAACATTTTTGGCTGAAAACTGCTCTTAGAACTGAGGTAAGACCAGGAATGACATTTCCAATGAGCTATCCTAGGTGCATCGCCTGTCGGCCTGACTTTCCAGCTACTCCCACTATCTTCCACAGCAGCAAATCAGGTACTGTGATCCTTTGTCAAATGGGTATTCGATCTCCCGGAATTATTTTCATCTACAACCTTCTGCCTCATCGCAATGGAGATTTTTGCCTTCAAAAAATGTGACTAAGTCTGAACATTGCGATACAAAAGGGGATGATGGACGGAGCGTTTGAGCAAATAAAACACTCACCCCCAGTCAACTGATCTGGGTTTAATCCATCACCATTCTTTAGCCCACTCAGCCACCCCATTTCAGACATGGCTATATGCAAATCAGTCTGACCCTGTGCCTCATGGGAACAGTCCAACCCGAGCTGCCAAGCCATGTCTTCCATGGACCGGAAACAAGCATCCTGAGACCGGTTTCGGATTCATAATCCTCATCAGCCAGGCTATCTTGAATCAAGTGGCCAAGTGAGCAAGGGACTCACGTCTGAGCATACCCTGCCACACTTAGGGCGAACAAAGTGATACAAAAGGGGATGATGGACGGAGCGTTTGAGCAAATAAAACACTCACCCCCAGTCAACTGATCTGGGTTTAATCCATCACCATTCTTTAGCCCACTCAGCCACCCCATTTCAGACATGGCTATATGCAAATCAGTCTGACCCTGTGCCTCATGGGAACAGTCCAGCCCGAGCTGCCAAGCCATGTCTTCCATGGACCGGAAACAAGCATCCTGAGACCGGTTTCGGATTCATAATCCTCATCAGCCAGGCTATCTTGAATCAAGTGGCCAAGTGAGCAAGGGACTCACGTCTGAGCATACCCTGCCACACTTAGGGCGAACAAAGTGATACAAAAGGGGATGATGGACGGAGCGTTTGAGCAAATAAAACACTCACCCCCAGTCAACTGATCTGGGTTTAATCCATCACCATTCTTTAGCCCACTCAGCCACCCCATTTCAGACATGGCTATATGCAAATCAGTCTGACCCTGTGCCTCATGGGAACAGTCCAGCCCGAGCTGCCAAGCCATGTCTTCCATGGACCGGAAACAAGCATCCTGGGACCGGTTTCGGATTCATAATCCTCATCAGCCAGGCTATCTTGAATCCAGTGGCCAAGTGAGCAAGGGACTCACGTCTGAGCATACCCTGCCACACTTAGGGCGAACAAAGCGATACAAAAGGGGATGATGGACGGAGCGTTTGAGCAAATCAAACACTCACCCCCAGTCAACTGATCTGGGTTTAATCCATCACCATTCTTTAGCCCACTCAGCCACCCCATTTCAGACATGGCTATATGCAAATCAGTCTGACCCTGTGCCTCATGGGAACAGTCCAGCCCGAACTGCCAAGCCATGTCTGTGAGAAGTTGGCCTGATATATGATGCTCACTAGTTCTAGTGATCACCTTGTATCATGCCAAGCAACCCTTATGGTGCAGGTTGTAAAGTCAACCTTATAGACAAGCTATCCTAGGGGTAGCATGGACTAAGCAGTCTTAGGCTAAACTCTGTAAAGGCATGTGAAGCAAGCTGTTTTACCATACACAATCCCTTGAATACCAAATGAAAGGACACCACACAGATATATATTGAAAATATATATAGATTTATTACTACAAATATCCCTGATACTCTTTATGAGCACAGAAGCAAATGCGTTAAAACAAAACACAGTTTAAATACACAAAAGTTGCACAATATGGATGAGCCCTAGGGGCCACCTAAACCATATACTAAAATAGTGGTATAAGAACCACTATGGGGAAAGTGAAGAGGCCTAGGGCCTGGGGAATCGCTGGAGCTGTTCGGGACTCGCAGTGAAGAAGTCGGGAAAGGCCCGCGGGACTCGGGAGCAGTGCGGAAAGTGCACGCTTTACCAATGCAATGTCAATTGTGCGTAAAAAGTACAAAGTTAGTTAGAAAGGAACCTTCCGAGTGACCTAGAAAGCTGAAACTTGAGACACAGACACTAGAGGTGTGTACCAGTGTGGGAACACCGGCGGAGCTGAGTTACCTCACCCACAGGAAGCGGGTGCATAGGGTCGAAGTAGTGTCGGGTTTCGTCACGCAGGTCGATGGTGCTTGGAGCTGGAGATGCTGCAGGCGGCTCGATGTGAAGAGTTCCGGAGGATCCAAGGGTGGATCGGAAGAGGTGAAGACCTGAAAACAGAGGGGACAATGTTCAAAGTCACTAGCCAGTGACTACCGTGGAACCAGAGTGGAACCAGGCGATGTCGGGTGCAAACAGGCGTCTAGGTGTAGCTTCTCTCTGCAGCCACGTGGACACGAGAGGTCGAAGACGTCCAGGAGTCGGTCACGAGCTGTCCAACGCAGGCTTCTCGCTGTTGGCGGTATCAACGACTTGATAGAAGTAAACAGGCCTTGGCTAATGCAAGCCACGCAGGAATCGAAAAAGGCTTGTTACTCGGACCAGCAAGGTCAGAGCAGGTACTCCTTTTTACAGGAGCAAGGGCAAGTCTGGAGCAACCAGACCCGCAGTGAAAGTTGTAGGTTTCGTCGCCAAGATGGCCGCTAGCCACGTGGCAAGTGGCCGGGATGGCGCATCGAGTGGCACGGTGCAAAAGGGCCCCACGCAGATCGTGGAGATGCTGGGGGGCTGATCTTTGGTGCAAGGGCTGCTCGAGGTTAGGGCTTCTCAAACCCCAAAGCACAGCGTCGAGGGTGCCTCTGATGCTGCGCAGTCAGCGTCTCGGGGGTCTTCCAAGATGTCCGGTCCCACGTCTCTCGGTGCCTCCACGGGTCCCATCTTTGCAGGGACTGTGGATCGGGCGGTGAGAAGTCTGGGAGTCTGGGTCTTGTCAGGCTCTGGACTCGGGCTCCGGCGGGAGGCGGCGGCAAAGCAGATGTTGAGTTGCTGGTTGGTGCCTGTGTTCACAGGGTGGTCACTCCTTGGCCACAAGGGAGATTCTCTTCCGTCTTCTGTGCAGCAGAATGTCGAAGTCCAGTCTTCTTCTTTATTTCAAGCTGATTCAGGATGATCTGAAGTCTCAGGACACAGCTCCCACTCTTATTCGAATCTGGGGGCCGGATCACCTACTAGGTCCCTCCTCTGGGTGGGACCAGGAAGGGGGGTGGTTACACCCCCTTTCCTTTGTCCAGTTTCGCGCCAGGACTGGGGCTGGAAAGCCCCAGCACCGGTTTGAACTGGCCTATGCACAGGGACACCTTGTGTGCCCCAGGCATGTCTGTTTCTTTTCAGCCCTGTCCTACCCAATACACAAAATCCTGTCTGGAGTGGTGCTAGCACCTCCCCAGGCAGGAAACCATTTGTCCAAGCTGCCCTCGCTGGAAGGACTCCCAGCAGCAGGAGGTCAGACTTGTGTCTGTGGTGGCAGCATCCATTTTGAGATGCTAAGGCTCTGTTTAACTTTAACCGGGGTTCAGGCTAGGTGCATGTCGTGTCCCTCTAGAAGGGTGGAATGCTACCCCCGTTGCCAGAACTGGCGAGGGGGTAGTATTCCAATTCGTATGACACCTTACTCGACATGTTTTGATAAAGCCAAACCTAAGATAGCATTTAACCGCGAGGTTCATAATGCACTTAAGAGTATATGGTATGGCAATATCATGAAACAGCTAAAGGACATGGTTCCGAAAGCTGCAGACAGGCTCAGCTCATGCCAGAGCACCATCTCACATATTTCCCAGCACTCTGCCTCCAGGATTGATGAGGCCTTCCATAGGAGTGACTGATAGGAACATATGTGTCCATTTTAGGTTAGGTATAGGCATACTACACCTAAGTAAGGGGTGGTTACACCGACTTACCCCAGCTGAGTGATCAGCCAGTTGTGTCAAATATGGAGGCCAGGCCAGGGGTGGCACAATACATGCTGCAGCCCCTGGTAGGCCTTGGAAGCACCTATGCCCTGGGTACCTGGGTACACTGTTACAGGGGCCAATAAGGTGAACCAGTTCCAATTTCGTTATGCACCTAAAGTACATGGGTTACAATTTAGAGAGAGAACAGCAGGCTGTGGGTCTGATTAGCAGGCCCACAGCCACATTCAGTCATAAACCAGTGAAGCAAAAAGCAAAAATTTGGGGTGACCATAGGATAGCAGACCCTACTCTCCTACACAGTCTTCCATGGACTGGACACAAGCATCCTGGGACCGGTTTCGGATTCATAATCCTCATCAGCCAGGCTATCTTGAATCCAGTGAGCAAGGGACTCACGTCTGAGCATACCCTGCCACACTTAGGGCGAACAAAGCGATACAAAAGGGGATGATGGACGGAGCGTTTGAGCAAATCAAACACTCACCCCCAGTCAACTGATCTGGGTTTAATCCATCACCATTCTTTAGCCCACTCAGCCACCCCATTTCAGACATGGCTATATGCAAATCAGTCTGACCTTGTGCCTCATGGGAACAGTCCAGCCCGAACTGCGAAGCCATGTCTTCCATGGACCGGAAACAAGCATCCTGGGACCGGTTTCGGATTCTTAATCTTCATCAGCCAGGCTATCTTGAATCCAGTGGCCAAGTGAGCAAGGGACTCACGTCTGAGCATACCCTGCCACACTTAGGGCGAACAGAGCGATACAAAAGGGGGATGATGGACGGAGCGTTTGAGCAAATCAAACACTCACCCCCAGTCAACTGATCTGGGTTTAATCCATCACCATTCTTTAGCCCACTCAGCCACCCCATTTCAGACATGGCTATATGCAAATCAGTCTGACCCTGTGCCTCATGGGAACAGTCCAGCCCGAACTACCAAGCCATGTCTTCCATGGACCGGAAACAAGTATCCTGGGACCGGTTTCGGATTCATAATCCTCATCAGCCAGGCTATCTTGAATCCAGTGGCCAAGTGAGCAAGGGACTCACGTCTGAGCATACCCTGCCACACTTAGGGCGAACAAAGCGATACAAAAGGGGATGATGGGCGGAGCGTTTGAGCAAATCAAACACTCACCCCCAGTCAACTGATCTGGGTTTAATCCATCACCATTCTTTAGCCCACTCAGCCACCCCATTTCAGACATGGCTATATGCAAATCAGTCTGACCCTGTGCCTCATGGGAACAGTCCAGCCCGAACTGCCAAGCCATGTCTTCCATGGACCGGAAACAAGCATCCTGGGACCGGTTTCGGATTCATAATCCTCATCAGCCAGGCTATCTTGAATCCAGTGGCCAAGTGAGCAAGGGACTCACGTCTGAGCATACCCTGCCACACTTAGGGCGAACAAAGCGATACAAAAGGGGATGATGGACGGAGCGTTTGAGCAAATCAAACACTCTCCCCCAGTCAACTGATCTGGGTTTAATTAATCACCATTCTTTAGCCCACTCAGCCACCCCATTTCAGACATGGCTATATGCAAATCAGTCTGACCCTGTGCCTCATGGGAACAGTTCAGCCCGAACTGCCAAGCCATGTCTTCCATGGACCGGAAACAAGCATCCTGGGACCGGTTTCGGATTCATAATCCTCATCAGCCAGGCTATCTTGAATCAAGTGGCCAAGTGAGCAAGGGACTCACGTCTGAGCATACCCTGCCACACTTAGGGCGAACAAAGCGATGCAAAAGGGGATGATGGACGGAGCGTTTGAGCAAATCAAACACTCACCCCCAGTCAACTGATCTGGGTTTAATCCATCACCATTCTTTAGCTCACTCAGCCACCCCATTTCAGACATGGCTATATGCAAATCAGTCTGACCCTGTGCCTCATGGGAACAGTCCAGCCCGATCTGCCAAGCCATGTCTTCCATGGACCGGAAACAAGCATCCTGGGACCGGTTTCGGATTCATAATCCTCATCAGCCAGGCTATCTTAAATCAAGTGGCCAAGTGAGCAAGGGACTCACGTCTGAGCATACCCTGCCACACTTAGGGCAAACTAAGCGATACAAAAGGGGATGATGGACGGAGCGTTTGAGCAAATCAAACACTCACCCCCAGTCAACTGATCTGGGTTTAATCCATCACCATTCTTTAGCCCACTCAGCCACCCCATTTCAGACATGGCTATATGCAAATCTGTCTGACCCTGTGCCTCATGGGAACAGTCCTGCCCGAACTGCCAAGCCATGTCTTCCATGGACCGGAAACAAGCATCCTGGGACCGGTTTCGGATTCATAATCCTCATCAGCCAGGCTATCTTGAATCCAGTGGCCAAGTGAGCAAGGGACTCATGTCTGAGCATACCCTGCCACACTTAGGGCGAACAAAGCGATACAAAAGGGGATGATGGACTAGCGTTTGAGCAAATCAAGCACTCACCCCCAGTCAACTGATCTAGGTTTAATCCATCACCATTCTTTAGCCCACTCAGCCACCTAATTTCAGACATGGATATATGCAAATCAGTCTGACCCTGTGCCTCATGGGAACAGTCCAGCCCGAACTGCCAAGCCATGTCTTCCATGGACCGGAAACAAGCATCGTGGGACCGGTTTCGGATTCATAATCCTCATCGGACAGGCTATCTTGAATCAAGTGGCCAAGTGAGCAAGGGACTCGCGTCTGAGCATACCCTGCCACACTTAGGGCGAACAAAGCGATACAAAAGGGGATGATGGGCGGAGCGTTTGAGCAAATCAAACACTCACCCCCAGTCAACTGATCTGGGTTTAATCCATCACCATTCTTTAGCCCACTCAGCCACCCCATTTCAGACATGGCTATATGCAAATCAGTCTGACCCTGTGCCTCATGGGAACAGTCCAGCCCGAACTGCCAAGCCATGTCTTCCATGGACCGGAAACAAGCATCCTGGGACCGGTTTCGGATTCATAATCCTCATCAGCCAGGCTATCTTGAATCCAGTGGCCAAGTGAGCAAGGGACTCACGTCTGAGCATACCCTGCCACACTTAGGGCGAACAAAGCGATACAAAAGGGGATGATGGACGGAGCGTTTGAGCAAATCAAACACTCACCCCCAGTCAACTGATCTGGGTTTAATCCATCACCATTCTTTAGCCCACTCAGCCACCCCATTTCAGACATGGCTATATGCAAATCAGTCTGACCCTGTGCCTCATGGGAACAGTCCAGCCCGAACTGCCAAGCCATGTCTTCCATGGACCGGAAACAAGCATCCTGGGACCGGTTTCGGATTCATAATCCTCATCAGCCAGGCTATCTTGAATCAAGTGGCCAAGTGAGCAAGGGACTCACGTCTGAGCATACCCTGCCACACTTAGGGCAAACTAAGCGATACAAAAGGGGATGATGGACGGAGCGTTTGAGCAAATCAAACACTCACCCCCAGTCAACTGATCTGGGTTTAATCCATCACCATTCTTTAGCCCACTCAGCCACCCCATTTCAGACATGGCTATATGCAAATCTGTCTGACCCTGTGCCTCATGGGAACAGTCCTGCCCGAACTGCCAAGCCATGTCTTCCATGGACCGGAAAAGAGCATCCTGGGACCGGTTTCGGATTCATAATCCTCATCAGCCAGGCTATCTTGAATCCAGTGGCCAAGTGAGCAAGGGACTCACGTCTGAGCATACCCTGCCACACTTAGGGCGAACAAAGCGATACAAAAGGGGTTGATGGACGGAGCGTTTGAGCAAATCAAACACTCACCCCCAGTCAACTGATCTGGGTTTAATCCATCACCATTCTTTAGCCCACTCAGCCACCCCATTACATACATGGCTATATGCAAATCAGTCTGACCCTGTGCCTCATGGGAACAGTCCAGCCCGAACTGCCAAGCCATGTCTTCCATGGACCGGAAACAAGCATCCTGGGACCGGTTTCGGATTCATAATCCTCATCAGCCAGGCTATCTTGAATCTAGTGGCCAAGTGAGCAAGGGACTCACGTCTGAGCATACCCTGCCACACTTAGGGCGAACAAAGCGATACAAAAGGGGATTATGGACGGAGCGTTTGAGCAAATAAAACACTCACCCCCAGTCAACTGATCTGGGTTTAATCCATCACCATTCTTTAGCCCACTCAGCCACCCCATTTCAGACATGGCTATATGCAAATCAGTCTGACCCGGTGCCTCATGGGAACAGTCCAGCCCGAACTGCCAAGCCATGTCTTCCATGGACCAGAAACAAGCATCCTGGGACCGGTTTCGGATTCATAATCCTCATCAGCCAGGCTATCTTGAATCCAATGGCCAAGTGAGCAAGGGACTCACGTCTGAGCATACCCTGCCACACTTAGGGCAAATTAAGCGATACAAAAGGGGTTGATGGACGGAGCGTTTGAGCAAATCAAACACTCACCCCCAGTCAACTGATCTGGGTTTAATCCATCACCATTCTTTAGCCCACTCAGCCACCCCATTTCAGACATGGCTATATGCAAATCAGTTTGACCCTGTGCCTCATGGGAACAGTCCAGTCCGAACTGCCAAGCCATGTCTTCCATGGACCGGAAATGAGCATCCTGGGACCGGTTTCGGATTCATAATCCTCATCAGCCAGGCTATCTTGAATCAAGTGGCCAAGTGAGCAAGGGACTCACGTCTGAGCATACCCTGCCACACTTAGGGCGAACAAAGCGATACAAAAGGGGATGATGGACGGAGCGTTTGAGCAAATAAAACACTCACCCCCAGTCAACTGATCTGGGTTTAATCCATCACCATTCTTTAGCCCACTCAGCCACCCCATTTCAGACATGGCTATATGCAAATCAGTCTGACACGGTGCCTCATGGGAACAGTCCAGCCCGAACTGCCAAGCCATGTCTTCCATGGACCAGAAACAAGCATCCTGGGACCGGTTTCGGATTCATAATCCTCATCAGCCAGGCTATCTTGAATCCAATGGCCAAGTGAGCAAGGGACTCACGTCTGAGCATACCCTGCCACACTTAGGGCAAATTAAGCGATACAAAAGGGGATGATGGACGGAGCGTTTGAGCAAATCAAACACTCACCCCCAGTCAACTGATCTGGGTTTAATCCATCACCATTCTTTAGCCCACTCAGCCACCCCATTTCAGACATGGCTATATGCAAATCAGTCTGACCCTGTGCCTCATGGGAACAGTCGAGCCCGAACTGCCAAGCCATGTCTTCCATGGACCGGAAACAAGCATCCTGGGACCGGTTTCGGATTCATAATCCTCATCAGCCAGGCTATCTTGAATCCAGTGGCCAAGTGAGCAAGGGACTCACGTTGTAGTGTAGTTCCTATTATCCCAATAGGCTCTGCGCATTGGAATAATATCTTCAATAGTATAGACCTAGGGCAGAGGTTAACTAGGTCTTCTACCGACGATATTAGACTTAAAGTTTTGTGTTTGCCAGCTAGCTCAGAGTTCACTAGAAACTTTCTCGAATAGGCAAGGAGGATTTTAACCTCCCTGGATAGACAAGAAGGGATTTAGTTTCTGACAACCATAGAACATGACAACTTTGCTCTCCCCTAATCAAGAGTGTATCTCTAGAGTCGTGTACAAACAATAGACAACTTATTTTACTCAGTCAGTACGTGCATTCTTAGTTTCACCAGTTTGTAGAGAAATAAGAGATGGGCGTGGTTCAATAAAAGATGTTATTTATTGATCAGTCTCTTTTCTCATACAAGAGAAATGAATCGCTATTATTGCAATACTTGTAGTTAAGTAAAGTGCATACAGTAGAGACAGAATTATAAAATAATACTGTAAAAGCATTGATATGGTTTCTGAGCCATATGATACTTTAAAATGGATAAAATAGATACATACATATATACATTTGACTAATCGTACTCAACTGGTGCTTCTAACCACGCCTACCCCAATGTACCTGACCTAAGCCTAATACGTGGGCGGGAGTAGATAAGTAGCAGTTCAAGTTAAGTTTGTTTTGCCAAGGGACTGATTCGAGAATTCTCTGCAAGGGGTTATTCAGTTCTGTACCTGAGATCTAGAATGATGGAGGGCTGGTATCTCTTATCCCAGGTCTTGATATTCCAGCTGCCTGCGAGGGCTGCTTGGAAGCGCCGGAGCTGGATTTCTCGGCAGGAGAAAGGCAGCGTCTCGTTCTCAGCGCGTCAGGAAGGCGGGGCAGCGCCTGTGGGCTTCGCTCTCTGCTGGGCTCCTCAGCACGTCTCGCTGCTCCGATCTCGTCACCACCACATGTGTTTGCTTAAGGCAATGTCGGTAATATTTATACCTGAAAGGTGCCGAGATTGACGTAAGGATGGACATATATACGTCAATAAGGATGTCATATGAACGGGCTCGTTCGCACATTCTTTTGCTGAAGTTCTCGGTGAAATCAAAACAATGGTTATGGGAATTTCCCAGGTCGCTGTAGGTTTGATTTGTTTTGAGAACTCCGTATGCCTTATCAGGGGCTGGAGGAATATCGCTTGTCTAATTAGATGGCATGCGTTATGACCTAATCAGATAACGCGCTTCTGTGCCGTGGTGTGGCTTAATCAGATAACGGTTTTTGCACCGTTGGATGGCTGCTAGTTAATTATTAACCAAACCAGGGTCAGGAATAGGGGAATCGATACAGTACCTATAGGAATACATCACACCCACTCCACGTAGACTATGTCCATATTTACAAATCTAGGCATAGTGAAACCAGTAGCGTTTGTGTATACCGTACCACCCCAAAATACATTCATATGTATTCAGAAAATTGGAATTATAAAATATATGAAACACAATCACATGTACTATCATGTGTACTATATGCACAAGCAGTCTAATAATGCTAAACATATAATGCATATTTTAAATTCAGCATGAATAAATGCAAAAACCACACATGAAATGGCTCTTAATACAGAAAAAAGAATGCGAGACCATTTCATCACAATCATAAAGTTATGTATAATAGTGCTAGAGGATAGCGAATGTCTTGTGACTACCTAAAATAGAAATTTAGTTCTCTAAGAATAATGTCTACTTTAAGCAAAAGATAAGTGTCCCAAAAATCGTAAATATTTTGGAATTGGGGAAAAAGTTCTTGCAGTCTGAAAAAAATGATGAGAAACATTTTTCATATCGCTTTTCTTTAAAAAGTTGAAGGCCAAATTCAGGATGTGGGAAACTCCGAGTGCTAGTTTGCTCAAAGTTATTCCTGCTGCTCTGGTGAAAACATCATATCATTTAGACTGTTGAAAAAACTGTCAACAGCTTCTTGCGTAAGTTCCATTAATTCGGAAAAAGTTGTTACCATGCATTCATGAGCCTGAGCATGATTGCCTCTATTGATGTTTTGATCAGCATAGCTGACTGAAGGTCGTAACTGATTGATGCTGCTTTCATCTTGTACTTCACTACCCCTCAATCGTAGTGGTGAAGACTCCACGAATGCCGTCATCAGGATTGGTAGCCGCTGGGGACAGCACAATGCATGAGCCGTTACCGGACCCAACAAGGTATCTGCGTCCATTGGCACATCCGATTGTAGTGCCAGACAGGTGTCCAACACGCATTCTTCGCCGCATAGCAAGCACCTTAATACAGGCATAACACAACTTTGCCACATTGGTCTAAATGAAAGAAACCAAGTCATGTTCAGGTCTCTAAGCCGGGATAGTCCAAGGATTTTAGTTACCCGGTCCCGGTAGCCAATGGCTAGGATCATTTCTTCCCTTGTCGCAGGTGTTTTGTCTGTGACATGGTTTGCCATAGCGAAATACCAGGATCAAAAATAGAATACCCGCTACTAGTCCTAAAAGGAGAGGAAGTCCGCCAAAAATGGAATGGACAAAGTCTGGAAAAATACCCAGGATGGCTTTGAATGGAGTTAAAGCACCCGAAAACACTGCTTTAAATACACTGGAGATACCAGTGGTATCAGAAATATTTAAGATTTCGTTCAGTATTTCTGCGAAATGTATGGGGGAATTAGTTGATAATAATGAATGAATCTCTTCTGTTGTCCTTGCAACTTGGAGATCATACGTTTCTTTTGATGACGTGAGCCTGGTCGGCGTCTGTAGGAGCACAGTCTTCATTCTGCTTAAAGTATCTATTCGAATAGAAGCAATTTTCAAATCGGGCCATAACCTTGCCTCCCTGTCTGGAGAGTCGCTGGGGAACAATACATGTTCACAGCACATGACCTTCCTAGTCACAGTTATGAGATAAGGTTTACCGGGCAGCAAACTACAACATCTGCGATCTACTATTAGAATGTAACTCCCGTTCGAGAGTCTCCTAAAGAATGGTTCTATTCGTGTTGCAGGTGTGCCTAGCTGGTAACATGAAAGGTTATTTGAAGTCCCTTCACAGGCTCCGTGCAAACTAATACCCTGACACAGAAGTGTACCACATAGTGATCTTGCACAATTATCGCCACTGAGAAACACTTTCTGGCCTTTATTACTTACACATTCGTGTGTATAGGGCAAGTTCCATATTGACTTAATGTATCCTTTACCCAACCTTTTATACTGGCCTGCCTGTATATATTTTTGGCAGAATTGAAACTGGAAAGTAGTTATCGGAATATTTATTATTCCATGTATTATCCATTCAATGACAGGTCGTTCTGACATTGTCAATGGTAATCTCTCAAGTTTTTCAATGCTCAGAATTGTATAGTCAGCACCCTTCTGTGCCAAACTGATTTGTTTATCAGTGAGGTTAAAGATATTAAATAATGACGTTGTGTTGATTAAACGCCAAGGCACATAGCCAGAACGCAGATTTTGTAACGTCCAGCCAAGCTGTACAATAGAACGCAATTGGGACTGACCGTGTTGTAACATCAATAAGTCTTGCGATATTATATCGATTGCTGAAGACACAATGCTGTCCAGAGAATATATTCTGGAGGACAGAGTCATTAACCCATTGTCCCCCACAGAAAGTGATTTTTCCAAATTAATACGGTCAATTTCCCGTATTTTTTCTGCTGTCTCAATTTGAGTTACTTTCCAAACTTCGTTATAAGCTGCATATATAGAGGCCGCTATGAAACGTTTTTGACGCTGTTTGCGTGGTCCCAATATGAAATCATGCAAGTCAGCACCTTCTGTAAGTAAAGTTAGGTGTTGCTTAATTTCAGCCAGTGTGGACGTTTGTAGCCATTGAAGGCAGAGCTTGCCCACATTGTAGGTGGTTACTATCCCTGGATGTTGTCTTTGGGAATATCTAGGGTCTGGCCTAGTCAATGTGAACCCCTGTATTTTGTTCAGGAATCTGTCTTGACAGTTATTTGTATCTGTGGGCCAGATCAACCATTTTTTCCATTCAGGATGTGTTCTGTTTTGGTTTAATATATGGTTTACGTCTATCTCAACATCTATAGAGCTATTACTGTTCACTGTTGGCTTTGGAATAGACGGTTTGTTCAAATCTTTGATTTTGGCTAAGCCAAGACAGGTAGTTTGTTGAATAGTGTCGTTCAAAAATATAATTTGTTCTGGGATCATGCAGGCTCTAAACAATGATTCTATACCTTGTACTTGCCAATCTCTTGTACCCCAAACAGTTTTTGTTTCAATATTATTGTTCCAAAAATCAAACCCAAATGTATTCATTTGTTCAAAGAATGAATCGGAATATATCAATTTTGTGTTTGTAAGCATGGTCTTCATACCTGTCTTATTTGACAATTTGAAATAAAATGTTTCTGCATTACTTGTGTTAAACCCTGAAAAGTATGAATATTTATCATAAAATGTTTTCGAGCTATCTTTTGGAGGAGTAGCACAATGTTCCCATTGGTTATAATTTAAAACATTTCTAGGTTGTGCAGATTTATGTAGATAATGGTTACCATAGTGGTTGTAGCAGAACATCTGATCATAATTAGACGAACCCTGCAAATAATCATGTTCTGTGAATTTAGCAGACATCACAAGATCAGACATCATATCATTAATACTTTCAAAGTCCCAATCATCAGCAAATGTGCTTGGTTTTACAAAGTCACTCAATGAGATCTTGAATTGGTGTGGATACTTCAGGATTTCAACCGGACCATAGATTTCATAATCAGTTTTGTCCCATGCTACACCGCCTGGTATAGGATTGGCTGTGAAGTTTACTGAAGAAAGTTCTCTTTTCTCGATGTGTGAAGATGTGTGTGGTTTAAGGACCAAGTTGATTTTCTGGCTTGCTGTGTCCATTTTAGCATATTTTCCTTCAATGAAATGTCCCAAACATAGTACTAAGATGAGCCAAAGAATGAGGATAAATGCACCGAAGGCCACCCAAAATTCAATCCATGGAGAGATCAGATAAGTTTCTTTCAGCTGTTGAAAAAGTTCCTTAGCTTTGTCTTTAAAAGTTTTTGTTGATGGCTGTTTCTTTGCTTCACTCAGGTCTTCAGATGAATCATCGAAGTTGATGAAGTAGCCGGATGCTGTTCTGTCAATTGTTCCAATTGCTTTTGGATTTTGCTTTGTTTCATTAGCAAAGTCTGCAGTTACATCATCATAGGTTGTTGTTTCTTGATGAAAAGTTTTAATTTGGGTTTTAAGAGGTTCAAGTTCCATTGCTTTGTTGCATAGTCCTTGTTGATTTACTGTAGATTTTCCAAATGTGATCAGTCTTCCAGTGTGAGCCTCTGTATTTGTAGCAAACATTGGTGTTCTGCTACTTCTCGGGAGTCCACTTGGCATACTGTTTGTTATCGGCCACATGATTGTGGTTTTACCAGGTCGATGGATATGACTCTGTTCTCCTTTTTACCAGCAAGGGGCGGTAGTACTACTGATCTTGTCCCGTTGATAGACAAGACAGGAACTGCTTTTCTGTAAGAAGGCCCAAATTCCTTCTTTTCCGCGATCTTTTCTCTGACTAGATCCCCGACTTTTGGAATCCAGACAAGCCTTGCTGGGACAGGTGGTTTCTCTTCAGTGGTTGTTGGCTGTTGTTTCAGCTTTATGTTGCTCAGGTCTTTTCTTGTTTCATTTAAGTCCTGTAAAATAGCCAAACGATCTTTGATATCAAAGCTTTTGTCTTTAACCACTGAAGTCTGACTATCAAGATCTTGGATCATCATTCTAGTCCCGAACAATAGTTCGTACGGACTGAACCCTTTCAGAGAATTCCTTGGCAGTTTATTTAGACTACGTTGGACACTTATTAAATGTTTGACCCACCCAGCTCCCGAACCTAATACCTTTTCCGTTATAGATTGCTTTATGTCTTGGTTTTTTCTTTACACCATCCCGTATCCCTCAGGAAGGAAGTGAGAAGAGTCCCGCTATGCAATGCTCATTTGGCCATGCTTCCCCATAAGCTTGAGGGCTAAAAGGAATACATTAGTCAAAACGTAGCATGCTCCTAGCGTATATGCCATTATAGACTTGCAAATCCTTTTATAACAGTCCAGACGTCAGCCGAGCGCTGGGGTCTACATTATAAGTGAAAATTAGTCTTTTTATGTTAATATAACGCTTTTTTCATGATGGGTGCTTTCTTATTGTTGTTGTTTATCTGGAGTGAAATGCCATGGCAATAGTCCTCCCCGCTCGCCACTGCGATCTCTATTGCAGTCTGGGCAGTTTTTTACAAAAATGTGATGATGCAGGCTCATGCCTGGCCACCAGTACACTGATTGTAATTCTTCCAGAGAATCTTTTTGCTTAAGGTGTCTGAGACCCTCACCCATATGGGCGTCTGCTATTAACAAGCCTCTCCTGTCCATGTTTGGAATTACTCTATCCCCCACTCCAGGGATTTGAGCAAAAGGGACTGTGTTTGCATCGATTATGTATGTATAATTGAGTGGATAATTGATCGGTAGCGCTGAGCAGTCGCCTTTTGATGACGTTTTCACCGCCAGCACAGTTTCACCGTCAATGTGTTTTACTGTACGCTTTTTTGTAGCTACGGAAGCCGGTTTAGTTGCTCCCACTGTGGCTGTCTCAGCCAATGAATTCCCTGCAACGTGAACGCCATCACGCTGATGACTCAGTGAATGTATCACATGAGTTTTTGGTAGTTCTTTCTTTAAAAGAACTAATTGTTCCCAAAGTGCTTTCTGCTTTATTGTGGCACCTGTGTCATCTTTGTAACCGTTTTGAATCCATTTCTGCAAATCGTTATTGTATGATTTGACGCAGTAAAACGAATCGCACACAATAAGTGTCGGGAATTCGCGATCGGCATTATCTAGCGCCATTTTTTTTTATTTTTTATTTTTAAAAACCTTTATTGTGAAAAGTAGGAGATACATGCGTAAGCCTACAACCATCGTGGCCGGCCACAAAGACAGTCAATAAAAACAGGATAACCGTACATGAATCTACACTCAGGATAGTACAAAATACACCAGACGTGATTGCGGGGTGCGCTACACAGGATATGAGGGTTTCATTTTAAATTTAGAAGAAGAGAGGGGGCTGCAACAACAAGGACTACACACCATACATAAGGGGATACAGTAGAAACAAGGGGTAACCACCCCATTTACCATCAGAGATAGGCTATGAGTTCGGCAAGTATAGAAATTGAGCAGCTGCAGCGGTAAGACTGGACAACAAGCAGTTTTACAGAATCAACATTTCTGGGTGTAAACCCAGAGAGCCCACCCCCAAGAACAGGAAAGAAAAGCTTGTGAAGACACAGAAAAGAAGAAGGTGTGCGACCCAGAGACAGCCAACCCTAGTAAAGAGGAAAGAACCCTCCCAAAGCCGGAAAAGAGCGATAGAGACCATAGAACAAAACAAACTAAAATAACAACCCCCCCCGCACCCTCCACCCCGCACCCCTGTCATGGCTATGGCCAAACCCACTAACAGTGTGCCTGTCGCCCCGGAACTGCCCCACAGTAGGGAAAAATATAAAGAGTGGAGGAGGAGAGAGACAGACTCGCTCCCGGGCATTCAGCGCCCCCAGCCGGCAATCAAAACCTAAACGTACAAGGGGTCATCATTGAGCAAAATGTAGACAGACGGGACTATTGCGAGCGGAGCGGAAGCAGTAATAAGCATGGAACAGGATTGGCTAAAAAACAGCACATTCCGCCCCCCATATCAGCAACATCCACTATAACAACCACGTTATGAAAACAGTACCCCATGCAGCATAAACCAAAAACAAAAATAAAAAGCAAAGTTACAGCAGACCCTCGGCCTCTCCTCACATAATCATTATAGTCACACAGGATGGGAACCAAAGCAGCAAAAGTCAGATCAGAGTATACTAGTCGCAAGGGACAAAATCAACCCAGCGCAGCAGTAAGGAAGGCAACGTGTCGCGTAACCCTCACAGCCCCCAGCCCAAAAGACGAGGACCCGAAGGAGAGTTAGTCATCCCTGTCCAGTCTTACGTATATCACCAGATCCAGCAACATTACCAAACTCCAGCAAGTGCGACGGGCAAGACCCAGCTTGAAAACAGACCTCCCACACATCATGCAACGAGGTAACACAGGAGAACAACATGGCAATATCCGAAAACGACAGGAGCAGCACCAGGATCTCCGGCAGCAGGTCGCAGGAAAAGGGTCCATAAGTCAAATGCAGTCCAGTGCATCCAAGGGCACGATCATGGAATGTTACGAGGCACGGTGGTTCTGATCCTCCAGCTGCAGTAATGGGCGCCATCTTGAAGCTTCTGGGTGCCGAAGACGGCATCTCGCCATGTGCTGACGGGTCAGCCGATCTCATTCGTTCCACCACGAGGGCCACCCCGTCCAACTTGCCCCCCAGTAATCGGGCGCCCTGAACCAAGGTGTCACGGAGGGCAGCTAGGGAAGCCATCAAATCGCCAAGATGTAGATCCGGTCCGTGCCCCCCGTGTATCATGTACCCCTTCTCCATAGTTGCACGGGGCCGAGCAGGGCCGGAGCGGGGCCGCGGCACAGGCAGCAAGGCGGCAAGCGGTGTAACCAAGAGCAATTAACCACATCGATGCTCGATGAGTTCCAGCCCTGTGCTGGAATATGCAAAAACCCATTATTCATGACGAGCTGGGCTCGTGATGAGCGTGCTGGGAGGCTACTGCATGACGAGCCCAGCTCGTCATGAGTGTGGAAGGGGTTAAAAGGCACCGCCGGGGTTAGTTCAGCTGAGCGGCGGCTCGTTGGAAATTCGGGAGCCTCCCGCCATGAGCGGGACAAAACACTTCTCGGCGGAGAACTATCGAAGACCATGTCGCACCATCCGTCCACATGGAGGCAGAACGATATGCACGGTCCTCACACTTGCGCACAGTCCGCCAATATGGGCCCGCCAGAAAAACTGCCGCTACACACCACCACGGAGCTGACCGGTCCCTCCAGGTCACCGGCGGCCGCTGTTATGCACTCAGGGACCCGCTTCAGTCCAGCCGAGGCCCCGGTCTCAGGGCCGTCGCGGGCCGCAAACTTCGCCGACCCTAACTCGCCTCCAGAAGCAGGCACGGACCTCGGGGCTTCACCATCGGGAAGCGGACGCTTTCATGTCCCAGCGCACACCGTCTTGCTGCGGTAGTGCATACAGGATGTGGTCTCAGGATGAGATGGTGATCGGAGCCGAGAGACTAAGCAGCCATTGCGGTTGCCGGCTTGGCTCCTCCCTCATCTAGCGCCATTTTTAATGATATTATTTCAGTTTGTCGTTCTGAATTATTTTCCACTGAGTGTGTTTTTGTAAGTAGAGGTCTTAATTTACCTCCGCGCCACACTTCTTTTACAATTTCGCATGTGGCGTTGTA
This sequence comes from Lissotriton helveticus, assembly GCF_964261635.1. Taxonomy (NCBI): domain Eukaryota; kingdom Metazoa; phylum Chordata; class Amphibia; order Caudata; family Salamandridae; genus Lissotriton; species Lissotriton helveticus. Next base: position 1,409,466,759 of record NC_136065.1, read on the forward strand.
AGCCAGCTCTCCCCAAACTGAGGGTTGAGCATGCCCGTCTGTATATATTACACAGGCGTACTGTCGTAAAGGCAGAATGTCGATTGGCAGAGGGTATTCTTTCTCATATTCTAGATATTTTAATTCTTTCATTTCCGGGTCAAAATAGTATTTTACTTTGTCTGTAGCAACAGAATTTACCCATTGTATCCATTCTGGATTTAGTGCAGTTGTCGGTAAATTACATGGTGTTGTTAATGCCTCAAAAGCTGATTCTGCTGTTCTGACTGTAACCTGTCTACCGTCTTGTGGTATATAAATAAATAATACCGGATCTATTTTTTGTCTAGGCATAGCAATAACAGATAGCTCAATAAAATAAGAGTCAAGATTCGAGGTAGTAGGAGTTTGCAGGTTTATTACAGCATAAAGGACAGGAACAGGACAACCTGCATAGGAATAGGATGGCAGGGCCCGGCAGCTGCCGGGGCTGGATCTGGGATGAGCGCGCTCTGGGGAAAGGACTGGCGTAACATTTAATAACAATACACAGGCATATATAGAAAAACAGTTGCATTACAATACATATGATAGGCGGAGCAGTGGGTGGAGCAAAGGGTGTGACGCGTAGCAGTCGCGAAAGATAAGGGTGAAAGTGGGTGTAACAGGGCGTATACATAGACATGTGATGCAAACGTAACAGAATATGTCATGAATAGGGCGGAAACATGGAGGGGGCTACCTAAGGAGCCGGGACCTCTAACCTGATGGTGTGCGCAAACTGGCAATGACGTGTTACTAGGAGAAGCTGGGGGCTACGAACTCTGTGCTAGGAGCAGAGACTGAAGTCTGGAGAGTCAGGGCGACATGTACCTAAACAGTATCTAGTATCTGATGTTTAGAGAACATGTTGATAGAATCCAAAAGTTATCGGGGTAAAGGCTAACAGACTCTAAGACTGGAGCATGCATTATTCTACATGTAGTGCGTGATGAAGAATATTAAATGACCATAAATACAGTATTTCTCTAACATGGAGACGTAAAGGCTAGACAATGACGGAAACTATTGATGCGGTTCAGTAGCTTAGGAATGCAGAGAAGGAGGACTGGACTGATAACTAGAATCATAACATACTCTTGGCAGACTCAGAGGCAGAGCCAGGCTGAACCGGGCACTGTAAGGCAGGAAGTAAGTGAAGGGTCAGGAACACAGGTGGGGGCTGTATCGCTCCTCAGCGAGGGCTCAGGAGACAGAAGCTGAATCTGGTGTCCAGGCCCTTTTGAGGCCTAGAAACGGGGACTTTATAATGAAATAACGTGCACACTGGGAAACGTGGCAACGTAACTTTACATAGGCCTGATATTCGTAGTATTCACGAGAACTGGAAACTGGCATACTAGAGATGGACACAACTGTAAGTGCATCTTTAATCGAACATGGGGAATACAAATGCATATTAATCATGCACAGATAACATATGATGGAGGACGCGTAGGGACACAGAACATGGCAAAATTTACTTTTCCACATTCCCTCCTTGTCACTACGTTTCCATCAGGAAACATCAATATTCATGATACCATCTATCATTTCATACAGTATCATTTGCTCGTCTCGAATTTTCTTGGAACGGGATTTAGAACGGGGCTTGGGACTAGGAATACAAGAGGTAGCACAAATGCCGCAAATCGCAGGGCCACATTGTATACAGAGGCAGCAGCTGAATATGATCGCTACTGCGATACCTAGAAAGGACAAGACCTTCCATCCCCAGGCGGAAATTATATTCCAGAACCAAGCGGACCATGTCCAGGTGCCTGGATCTTGGTGTAACAGATGGGCAATTTTATGGAGTCTGGTTATAGCTGAATAAACAGACGGCGCGTTATTTGGAATGAAAATGCAGCAACTAGATCCGATGACTCTACATGCCCCGCCCCTATCGGCCAGTGTGACGTCAAGGACGAGACGATTTTGCAAAACGACAAATCTCATAGCAGATTGCTCTTCAGTTAAGTTACCTAGAGCAGAGGCAGTCTCATTTACTACAGCTTCAAGGGTTCTGGTTAACCTACGAATTAGCTTACTATTCTGGATAGGTCCTATAAAGAAGAAGAAACCTCTATTGAAATCTGTATACTGTTCTAGAGCAGTTTCAGTATAATCGACAATTGGGGACTCGATCTCCCTTCTATGTCTAATGTGTACTAGATGTGTGTTTCTGTGATAATCAGATGGGGCTAGGAAAACAGGTGGCAGTAGGAAGGCAATGTAACAGGTTCCCTCCCACTCGAGGGGCAGACGAACATATGCGGTCTGACCACAAACAAAATAAGAATGACGTGAAGCTTTGAAAATAGATTTCCCACTGTCACTATATTTGACAATAGTAGTACAATCACTGTGTCCTACATGTACGGAACCATAATTTCTAACACATAATTCGCCTTTGACTGGTAGTACTGAAATAGCAGGTAAGTCTGGAGTGGAATCAGACTGAACATTCAGGACCATAAAATTCGAAGAATAATTACCTAAATTGTAAACTTCATTTTCTAGATCTAACCCTGTTCTGTGGGGAAGACCTTGCTTGTCTGGAAAACATGTACTGTTAAGAAAAGACATATCTGTTGAGGATGACGTTAACGTGGACCATGCTCCACACGAACCATTATGTGAAAATGGATAAGGAAAGAGTGGCAGAACTCCCTTCAGGGTCTGGAAAGGGGGGAGTCGACCACACACCCAACAATTAGTGGCATTGCTGGTCTGGTGTGAATAATGTAACATGCGGATAAAAGAATTGTTGCGCATAGCGAGGCGGTAAGAGAGTTCATGAGGAGGCAGATCACTAAACGTGTGCTCTACTGTAGCATTAGAGGACTTATTTACATGTGAGACTGGAAAATACAGGTAAAATGCATAACTGGTGCAGGAAATCATAATGCTGAGAAATAATATGAAACTTAGAAAAACGATACATCGGATTGAGTTTTGACTAACTCTCTCACTATGGGGGTCTATTTTATACATGTCAGAAACCGGTCTAACCGTTTCACCTAGGGGAGGACTTAGACAATCAAACTGGCTGACTTATTTTACTAGACCTTAGCTTTTTCTTATACTCCTGTTGCGGAGTTGTCTCTAACAGGGAGGGTTCAGTAACAGTGTCTTTTGCGGGACAGTCATTAAGAATAGTACTTTGGCAGTCCTTTACATCCTCGGAAATGTTCTTTGAAGCTGGTTGCAATCCATAAAATTTCTTGATGTGCGAAAGATGCACCCAGCCTTTGCGTCCCTCCAACTTCACGGCTGTACGGGTGGCGAGGAGGACCTGTCGGGGCTCCTTCCAGCGAGGCTCCAGCGGACTTGAACGATCGAAATTTCGCACTAGGACCATGGATCCGGGAACGATTTCATGCGGTGCCACCTCAGTATTGTCTGGAAACGCGGCAGCAACCTGTGAACGACAAGAGTTGAGGGCAGACATCAAGGAAGCTAGGTAATCTGTCAGCATATTACTTGAAACATCGGTAATACTTCGGGGTCTAGGAGTACCCCACATGTTAGGGGGGCGGCCGAAAACGACCTCATACGGGGACAGACCTGATCTGGAATGTGCGACCATGCGCATGTAAAACAGAGCAACTGGCAGTGCTATTAGCCAGTCCACACCTTTCTCTTGACAAACTTTTGCAATGCGGATTTTCAAAGTCTGGTTATGTCTCTCTACGAGACCGGCTGCTTCAGGATGGCGTACACAATGGAACTTCCACTGGTACCCTAACAGAAGGGAAACATGCTTCATGAGTTCAGATGAGAATGGCTGGCCGTTGTCAGAATATACAACCCTAGGGAGTCCGTAACGGGGGAAGAACTCACGAACCAACTGCTTGGCAGTAGTCGTGGCTGTGTAATCTGGGACTGGATATGCTTCTGTCCACCTGGACAAAGCGCATACAACTACAAGGACATACTTGAAACCTCGACATCGCTCCATCTGAATATAATCCATTTGGAGGACTTCAAAAGGGTGGTCAGGGGGCTGGAATCCACCTTGTTCCACCGGGACACTTTTACCTGGATTAAACTGACAACATATCATACAGGTACGGACTTTCTGCTTGGCTGCAGCTCGTAAATGCTTGTTGAACCAAATGTTCTGGATACTGTCTAACATTGCTTTTTCCCCTAAATGTGCTGGACTATGTGCGGTATTAATAATGACTTGAACCATAGAGTCGGGGAGAAACCATGTGGCTCTACCCTTCGTTAACCATCCCTGATCTGTCTGGACCCCTCCTTGTTCGGACCATTTCTTGATTTCTTCAGGAGTAGCATGTAACTGTATATCTATGACATCTTGTGTAGGGTCCTTAACTGTCATACATGTAGTCGGATCTGGAGTGCGTGTCTGTGTTGGGTTAACTGAAATGTCTGGAGTCTGTGCTGTAAGCTTGGCTGTGCGATCTGCTAGATCATTACCTTGAGAAATAGTGTCAGTAACTTTCGTATGTGCTTTGCATTTCATGATAGCAATGGATGTCGGTAAATGTATGGCATCTAACAGAGCCTGAATAAGGAGACCATGCTGAATCTTGGTTCCATGAGAAGTCATGAAACCTCTCTCCTGCCAGAGCACTCCGAAGTCGTGTACAACTCCAAATGCGTAGCGTGAATCTGTATAAATATTAACTTTCAGGTTCTTGGCATGTATGCAGGCTTGCGTCAGAGCAACTAGCTCTGCTGCTTGAGCAGACAGGGTGTCAATACGGTGTGTTTCAATAACTTCAGTGTCAGTAGTCACTGCATACGCGGCTACTAGTTCTCCTGTACTTGTTCTCATGCATGAACCATCCACATAAAGTGTCAGGTCGGGATCTGGTAATGGAATATCTGTCAGATCTTGTCTTGGCTTAGTCATAATGTTAACTACTTCCACACAATCGTGTGTGGCAGGATTCGAAGTAACTGATGGTAACAATGTAGCAGGATTTAGGACGTTGCAGCGTCTGATTTCTATGTGTGGCTGGAACAGTGTCAATTCATAACCTGTTAAACGTGCAATTGTCAAGTGCTGAGTTTGTGTTCGGTTTAAAAGAACTTCCACGGAGTGTGGAACTTGTACTGTCAGGGAGTGTCCTAAGACTATGGAATCACTTTGTCTGATAGCTAGTGCTGTGGCTGCAACTGACTTGAGGCACGCAGGCAGAGCCTGGGCTACAGGATCTAATGTGCTCGAAAAATAAGCACAAGGCTTGTATTGTCCTGCTTGATCTTGTGTGAGGACAGATAATGCTGTACCTTCGCGTTCAGTGACAAAGTGTAAAAGGCTTACTGTAGTTCGGTGTAGCTAGAACTGGAGCTTGGCATAGGGCTTTCTTTAACTCATTAAAACTAAGTGTATGTTCAGATGTCCAAGGGAGGACAGTCGATACGGCTGCCTCCTGTGTCGTTAACTGTATCAGTGGTTTAGCTAGAAATGCATACTGAGGAATCCATTGTCTGCAATAAGAAGTAAGGCCAATAAAAGCACGTACCTCCTTCTGGGTCCTTGGCTGAGGAAGACTCGCTATTAACTGGATACGGTCTGGTGTCAACTGCCTACCCCTCTTGGACAGTAAGTGTCCTAAGTAGACCACTTGCTGGACACAGAATTGAAGCTTCGAAGGGGACACCTTGTGCCCCATCTCGGCAAGGAAATACAAGACTGTAAGTGATGCTCGCTCGCAATCACGTTCAGAACGGGCTGTGATCAGTAGATCATCGACATACTGGAGCAGGGCAGTGTCAGTTGGCATGTGAATGTTGTCTAGTTGTCTCTTGAGTGCTTGACTGTAAATACTAGGACTTTCTGTGAAACCTTGAGGAGCGCGTGTGAACATATAGCTCCTTCCATTTAAACAAAATCCGAAAAGAAACTGGCTGTCTGGATGAATGGGGACACTGAAAAACGCGTTCTTGAGATCTATGACAGTGAAAAATGTGGCTTCGGAATCAATGGCTGTCAATAGGGAAGAGATATCTGGGACAACTGGGTACTGGGGAATAATACATTTATTAAGTTCTCGAAGGTCAATCACTAATCGATATACTGGAGGTGCATTCGGATCAGTACGTTTCATGACAGGAATGATCGGAGAATTACATACATTGGAGTCAGTTTCTACCACTACTCCTTGAGCGATGAGCTCGTCAATAATTTTGGATAAGGCTGCTACAGCCTCAGGTGGCAATCTGTACTGTCTTATTCGTGGCAGGACTACACCTGGCTTGAGAGTCACACGATGGGGTGTGATTTGCATAAAGCCAACATCAGTTGGGCCTTGCGCCCATAGATGCTGCGGGACATTGGACAATCTCGGATCAAAATCTCGTAACACATAGTGACCCTTGAAGTCACGAAGAAACAATCGTATTCCCTCTGGGGAGCAGCATATAACTGCACCTAACTCTTTCAGTGTTTTAATGCCTAATAGATTTTCTGGACATGACTTAGTAAGTAACAGATCAGTAGTGCGGGACAATGGACCTACTTCTAGAGTAACTGGCTTTGATATTTCATTTACAATAGGCTTTCCTGAAAACCCAAGGGAAACATTTCTAGAGCCTGAGAGCGGAGCCCCTGGAACTTCGGCGTGACTTATAGTGGTCCTACTTGCCCCTGTATCAATCAGAAACTTTCTGTCTTTCCCTAGTACTTGACTATGAACATAGGGACCTTCTTGATCTACAGGTATCTCGATGAGAGGCAAGCCTACCTCCCTCTCTAGGCTGTTTCATGAATATGGCTGATACTCTGGATACTCGGACTGTGCATACTGGTACATCTGCTGTGTAACATGCTGTGTTGCAGCAATAGGCTGCGGTGCTGCAACTGTCTGTTGTGCATTCTGTGGCTGAGGAGTCTGTGAAACTTGTTCTTGTCTAGGCGGACGTGGTCTTTCTTTAGTCTTACCGGTAGCTATGTTGTGTTTCAGAACTGCACACTCGTTTATAAAATGACCTGGCTGTTTACAATAATTGCAGTTCCCTTTAACGGGAGCTGCAGGATGACTGGCTTGATTCGGACCCCTCTTCTGACTGTCTTGAGGAACAGATTGTGCAACTAGTACTTTCATTTTCGTGTCTTTCATACGCTTTCTCTCGTGTTCTTGCTCTTCTCTGATTCTATTCTGGTGGTATTGAAGCATCTGTAACATCTGGGACGGGGTATTAGCTTGCCAGGTACTTTCTACTTTCAAAACTCGGTTTTTAATTGGTGGACTTGAATTCTCGACTAATTTAGTAACAAAAAGATGAGGGTATGATTCACTACTTGTCTTGAGGCCACTGTTGATGCTAAAACATTTCTCAAATCTGGAATAATAATCACTAATATCTTCATCTTGTTTCTGTTTACAGGCTGAGATTGCATCCCAGTCTTCCTTTTTAGTTGTCAATAATCTGGGTAAAACTTGTATTAATAATTCTGGTAATTCTTTACATTTATCTCCAAGACCGGTACCTGGTACTCGTGCCTTATCTTCGGCTTCTAGAACTGCCCAATCGATCTTTTTCTCTCCCACCTCCCATTCTTTTTCTTTGAGTTTCTCATATACCCCTGCGGGCAATAGGACTTTTAACATTTTAATTATATCTGGATATGTGTATTCTCCCATACGCAGCATGTCTTTTAATTCTCGGTGGAACCCTGCTGGATCTTTATCATGACAGGGAATTAACTTTTTCATCTCTAAGAGTTCCATCTTTGTGATCGGGGTGTAAACAAACACTCGTTGCATTTCACCACCGTCTGTCTTAACTGGATGCACTTCTCGTAACGGATTCTGTCTATCTATGTAAAACGGTTTACTTTCTGGGGGTGAGACATGAACAAAATGCGGGTTCAGAAACGTTCTGTATTTGTGGCGCTGTTCTAGAATGACACTAATCAAATCGGTACCTAAACCTTTCCATCTATACTGGAGTAACTCGTTCAGGACATCATGCAACGGACCTGGATCAGAATGTTGACCCTCATACAATGTAATGAGGTGCTGAATCATGTACATACCCGCCAGTCGTTGCTCGGCTGGGGGCATTTTCAGAAACATTTGTGCCACTATCTCGTCTGGAAAAGTGGTAGAATCAGTAATCCATCGGACTGCTGATCGGACTAGTTCTTGTTCATGCATAGTACTTAACTCACTATAACCGATTCGTGATTTCAGAATGTGGTCGGTAGCTTGAAATACTTGTTCTAGAGAACCTTGTTCTGGTGCTGGATGGTGAAAAACTGGCTTGTGTTCTAGACGTAAATGGCGATCTGGAAATCTAGATTTTCCTACATACGCTATTCTGGCGGGATTCTCGTCCTCTACCTCTTCAGTATCAGAGTTACTTTCTTTCTCGCTTACTCGTGTTTCTTTGCGTTGTTCGTGTATCCTTATTATTTCTTTACGAATTTTCTTGTACATACTCTCTATACTACTGATGGTCTTATGCTTACCCTCGGCTATATTATCACTCCACTTTGTCAGGACTTTCATTTCGGCTCGATCTTTGGTCGGATAATCTTGTTCTCGTATTAAACAATTAATCAGAAACTTTAATAGCATGAGCTGGACTTCAACTTTTCTTTGGCACATGACGTCACTAATACTTTCTGGATCATTCCCTGTACGGATGAAACGATATATTCTGTCTAGATCTTCTTTCATATCTGGTAGGGTGACTAGATACTCGGTCACCTTTCTCACGCGTAATGAATATAAAACCATATTATCCTCGCCTGGGACTGGATCATAGCCACATTCGTTAAGGGCTTTTCTTATTTCTGCAACAGACTGATATCTGGGCGTACGCTGTGACGCTTGTGCATGTAATTCGGCTAACGTTAAACGTTTGTGTGGCGGCGGGGTTCCTAGAGGACCTCCTCCTGCGGCCCCTAAACTAGAGTCGTCTACTGATGCTCTTCGTCCTGGCAGAGTGGGAAATGGAAATGCAGGCTGGACTTGTATGGCGGGCTGGATCGGGGGTACCGTAACAGGTACTCCGGTGTCTGGAGGAGCGGGAAGTGCCTGATTTACAGGGACTGGCGGAGCGGGATTTGCATATTCTGGGACTGTGTCGTCCAAATAGGACGAGATGAAAATATCAGCTGCGGTCGGTTTGTGACGTAGCTTGGTCGGAACTAATGGTGGCGGAAAATTACTGGATGCCTCCGGGGTCGCTTTTGGCAAGCCCTCGGCAAGAAGAGGATACATACCCTTAATGAGGGCGTTCCTCTGTCTGTCTGACTGTTCGGTTTTAACTCGTTCACCTATCTCGATTAATTCTTTTTCTTGGGCTCGCTCTAAGGATTCTCTACTTAATTCAGACTTTCTGATTTCTTTTTCGGTTCTTTTATGAGATTCTTTGCGCCATAACTCGATGGCATCTTTCTGTGACTGTCTGGCTTTCTTTTTCCATAATACCTCTTCTACTCTCATGATGCACTCGGCATCCCACGTACCTGATACGGGCCATCTATACTTTTCCTCCAACTCTTTGGTATACTCTACCCATAAATCTAGATACAATATGGCGCTTATGCCATGCTTCTGATACATGAAATGACCTGGACTGTCCCTAGGCGGGACAGGAACTGCTGCTTCTAGCAGACCTTTTCTGGTTTTTAACTGACGCAGTTTTGAAAAGAGCGGCATGACTGAACTATAATCTGGACACAATACAATACACAATAAACACGATAATTACTTCACACTCATACCACGACATTAAAGTACATGAAGAACATTTAAAATAACAGTTCGAACAGAATACTACCTGGAATACGGAACACAGAATACATGAATTTTCTCGAGAACAGAACTGACTAGAACAGAAACTAGATGCACTGCTGAAACAGTACGAAACTCACCGGTCTCATAAAGAGACACGTCAGGACCCGCATCCACCGAAGTGGACACTTCGTTTTGTGGGTCTGTGTACCACCAACCCACGGACCAGAGTCAATTAGATTGACCCTGTCTAGATACTACCCCAGCAACGGTACTCACCGGGCAGCAAGAACGGAAGGCCTCGGACTGGACTGGACTGCTTCGACGCCGGACGGATGAACTTCGGACTTCTGTTACGGGTGGGCCTCCGGATACCTCGGACCTTGGACTCTCGGCTTGGGCTCTGGTCGGGACTCGCCGCGTTCCTCCACCGCCTCGTCTGGATGCTGGACCGCCACCTCCGTCTCCTCCGTGGGCCTGAGGGATACTTGAAGCAGAAATATCTGCACGTGCACGGTATGGTTCCGTCACGGCTGCAGAGGGTCAGGGGGCCGGCGTGGCTTCACCGGCGCGTGGGGAAAGGGCAAGTCCCTATTCGGGCGCCATTATGTGGTATATAAATAAATAATACCGGATCTATTTTTTGTCTAGGCATAGCAATAACAGATAGCTCAATAAAATAAGAGTCAAGATTCGAGGTAGTAGGAGTTTGCAGGTTTATTACAGCATAAAGGACAGGAACAGGACAACCTGCATAGGAATAGGATGGCAGGGCCCGGCAGCTGCCGGGGCTGGATCTGGGATGAGCGCGCTCTGGGGAAAGGACTGGCGTAACATTTAATAACAATACACAGGCATATATAGAAAAACAGTTGCATTACAATACATATGATAGGCGGAGCAGTGGGTGGAGCAAAGGGTGTGACGCGTAGCAGTCGCGAAAGATAAGGGTGAAAGTGGGTGTAACAGGGCGTATACATAGACATGTGATGCAAACGTAACAGAATATGTCATGAATAGGGCGGAAACATGGAGGGGGCTACCTAAGGAGCCGGGACCTCTAACCTGATGGTGTGCGCAAACTGGCAATGACGTGTTACTAGGAGAAGCTGGGGGCTACGAACTCTGTGCTAGGAGCAGAGACTGAAGTCTGGAGAGTCAGGGCGACATGTACCTAAACAGTATCTAGTATCTGATGTTTAGAGAACATGTTGATAGAATCCAAAAGTTATCGGGGTAAAGGCTAACAGACTCTAAGACTGGAGCATGCATTATTCTACATGTAGTGCGTGATGAAGAATATTAAATGACCATAAATACAGTATTTCTCTAACATGGAGACGTAAAGGCTAGACAATGACGGAAACTATTGATGCGGTTCAGTAGCTTAGGAATGCAGAGAAGGAGGACTGGACTGATAACTAGAATCATAACATACTCTTGGCAGACTCAGAGGCAGAGCCAGGCTGAACCGGGCACTGTAAGGCAGGAAGTAAGTGAAGGGTCAGGAACACAGGTGGGGGCTGTATCGCTCCTCAGCGAGGGCTCAGGAGACAGAAGCTGAATCTGGTGTCCAGGCCCTTTTGAGGCCTAGAAACGGGGACTTTATAATGAAATAACGTGCACACTGGGAAACGTGGCAACGTAACTTTACATAGGCCTGATATTCGTAGTATTCACGAGAACTGGAAACTGGCATACTAGAGATGGACACAACTGTAAGTGCATCTTTAATCGAACATGGGGAATACAAATGCATATTAATCATGCACAGATAACATATGATGGAGGACGCGTAGGGACACAGAACATGGCAAAATTTACTTTTCCACAGTCTGCTTGGTATTTTTCTTTTGCTACAGCTGTTTGAACCGCATGAACAATCTTTTCCTTAATGCTGAACCTTTTTTCAGCTTCTGTGTACAAATGTGATTTGTATGCTATTGGTACCTTCTCTCCCTCATTAGAGGTCAGGTATGTGAATCCGCATCTTCCTGGGATGACTCGAATCACAAGGTTGCGTGTGTTGTCACGTGTTTGTAGTTTTGTTTTAACTAACATATCTGTTTATAAAGATCTCAAAATTTCTGTGTGTTTTTGAGTCCAATTGATTCTTTTAAAATCTGGTTTTATTAGATCATAGGGAGGTTTAATTCTCTCAGCATAATTTATAATGTAAGTTCTTCCGAAATTTAGGAAGCCTAGAATTGATTGTAAGTTTTTCAGTGTTCTAGGTGCTTGGATTACAGCACATTTCTCTAGGAAATTGTCAGCCAGGCTTTTGCCTTCACTTGATAGTTCATATCCTAAAAACAGGACTTTTAGATGGGCAATTCTTGACTTTTTAAAGTTGAATTTGTAACCCTCTGCTGCGAACCCAAGTATTATGGTGTTCACTCTCTTCAAGTGAGTATCCAAGTCATCATCTGTTAGATAGATGTCGTCGCCATAAGGTAACGCCTTGTCATCATATGTTTGTAGTAATTCTGTTACTCTCGCTGAGAATAATCCTGGGCTGTTTTTGAACCCCTGGGGCAAACAACAGAAATTTTTTTGCGTGCCATTTATTGAGAACTCCGTCAAATATCTGCTCTCTGGTGCTATATTTTAACAAAAGAATCCATTAGAAATGTCTAAGGTTGTTTTGTATTTTTTGCGCACTATGTTATTCATTAGTGCAGCACTATGCGAGTTTTGTACTGCAAATGTTTTGCAACATGAGTTAAGGTGTCTGTAGTCCAAAACAAGACGATATGAATTGTCTGGCTTGGAGACAGGAAACAAAGGATTATTCATTTGTGAGGTGCAAGTTTCAATCACCCCCTGGTATTCAAGTTGATCTAGGATCTCTTTTACCTGTTTTTTAGCTTCTTGCTTAATCGGGTACTGCCTCTGTGCAGTAGGTTGTGATTTTAACTGGATTTTGTGAGGAGGAGAGTCCTCATCCCATCCCACATGATTTTTATATAAGGCAGGGGCTTGAGCTACTGCCCACTTTCTTGCAAGTGTATATTTTCTATGAATTGGAATATGGTTTGAGAAGGCAGGCATAATTATTTCTTCGCCATTTGGGCACTCCCTGACAAACTCTGGAGGCCAGTCTCGTTCAGCTAGAAGGATGTCATAGCCCTTGGACAGATTATCCCAAAATAGTCCCCTTATTTTTATAGTCTTATCCCCCTCTATACGCAATGTTATTTCATATATTTTATGAGGTTTGCTAACTCTGGTATCTGCAGTTTCCACCTGAATGTATTCATTCGTGTCCACTGTCTCCAGATGATTCATAAGGACTTTGCGAGCTATGCTCACTTCTGCTGCACTGTCTAGCATTGTCTGAGCCCATTCTCCGTTTTTCAGCTGTGTCCTCAGTATTCTCGGCATTGTTGATTACTTTAATACTGGCTACCTTCTTTTTTGGAAATTGTAATTTTTTATTCAGATGAGCAGGTTCTTTGTCTTTGGACTTGACGTGCTCTTCCCTTTGTTCTGATCGTCCTCTTTTTTCCGATTTCTGCGAGGAAGTCTGAAAAGATTGAGAGGGACGTGTATCAATATCTTGATATCTATCAGGTTTCTTTATATTATCCCTATTTCTAAGGTTGTATTTTTTCACAGAGGGCTCCCTTTGGGGAGACTTGCGTCCTTGGTCGGGAGATCTTTCTCTCCGCCGAGGAGACCTTCCTCTGGACTGGAATCTTCTTTCTTTAGGATTGGATTGTTTATTTCCATCCCAGCTCTTTTTTTGATTGTTTAAATTATTTTTTATAAATACCTTTTCAGGACTTTCAACTAGTTGGGGTTTCACTGGTATTCCACCCAAACTATCTCTTCCTAGTTCTTCATAGGATTTTTCTATGATTCTGGCAATTTCCGATGGTTGGTCTGCTATATTTGTCTCTTTTAACCTCTGGCGAATCGCCACATTTGCTGCTTCTCCCTTTATGTTGGCTAATAATATTGCAGAGACCTGCTTGAAGTCTTTCAGTAATTTCATACCGAGAGTTAAAGCGGGTTCTGGACCGTATTCATCTTGAATCTGTTTTAGCACATCTGGTATTACTGACATGGATAGTACACCATGTGTTTTTGTGTAAATGGAAGCAAAGACTGTGTCCAAGTGTCACAGTCCTCCACATGTGGTGTGATTCCCATTGGAAGACAGATAGTCAGAATCCTATGTTTCTCAACAGGGGTGGTATCTGGAAACACCGCCTCTATTTGAGTGATTTTTTGTGCTAGCCAGAAAGGAATTTGTTCCTGTTTTGCGGGTACCTTACCTAGACAGGACTGTATGTTCTGTGGTGTAATTTTATTTGTGTTCCCCTGATGACTGGTCAGCTGTGGAATTTTAATTGCTGGTTGGATTGTTGAAGTCCGCATTACATATTGGACTAATTGTCTATGTATTTTTATTAATTGTTTTAGCTGTGCTAAAAGTTCTGGTGCAGGCATTTCTTCAATGTCTGGATGTGGTGTGTATCCGGCTAGGACCGGCCACGTTGCTCCTGGTCTACCTAGTGGACCGAGCCTGGTGATGTGATTATTATGTTTTAGGGCGCCATTAAACAAGAGCAGGTGCTCTTGGAATTTGAGTGGTATTTCCACCTCCTCGAAAGGAGTGTACTCATTAGGAGGTTCCTCTATTTTGTAATAGTGGAAGTCCTTTGTTACAGCGTTTGCTGCTGGAAAGTTTATCCATGAATAGAATACCTCTGTCTGCCGATATTCGTGTGCCTCAATTACGAATATGACTGTACCACCTCTTGGTGTCAGTCCATTTTCTATAAGTTTTAAGGTTATAGATTTTCTTATGTTGACCGGGATGAGTATTATATCCGGGTCATTTTGTTGCAGAGTATTATCTGCTTCTAGGAGTTCAGCTGCTAGTCTAACTGTCTCCCTTTCTTCTTCAGTTTCTGACATACTATTGTCAATAAGATTATTTTATTTGTTTGCAGATCAGGTTTCTATGGAAACAAAGATTAGATGCACAATATTTTGGAACAGTGTATCCTTCAACGTTGAGTAAACCAAGAACCATACATAGGAGTCTCCTCCTGCGAGGTTTGGCGGATATGACCTTTCACCCACTCCAGAAGTCTTTGGAGTATTATGGGAAAAAAGGGGTCTGTGTGAAAAAGCACGACTGAGTTACTCTAATGTCTTGCGTTAGTTTTATCGCCTATCCAAACGTTGGGCGCCATGTAGTGTAGTTCCTATTATCCCAATAGGCTCTGCGCATTGGAATAATATCTTCAATAGTATAGACCTAGGGCAGAGGTTAACTAGGTCTTCTACCGACGATATTAGACTTAAAGTTTTGTGTTTGCCAGCTAGCTCAGAGTTCACTAGAAACTTTCTCGAATAGGCAAGGAGGATTTTAACCTCCCTGGATAGACAAGAAGGGATTTAGTTTCTGACAACCATAGAACATGACAACTTTGCTCTCCCCTAATCAAGAGTGTATCTCTAGAGTCGTGTGAAAACAATAGACAACTTATTTTACTCAGTCAGTACGTGCATTCTTAGTTTCACCAGTTTGTAGAGAAATAAGAGATGGGCGTGGTTCAATAAAAGATGTTATTTATTGATCAGTCTCTTTTCTCATACAAGAGAAATGAATCGCTATTATTGCAATACTTGTAGTTAAGTAAAGTGAATACAGTAGAGACAGAATTATAAAATAATACTGTAAAAGCATTGATATGGTTTCTGAGCCATATGATACTTTAAAATGGATAAAATAGATACATACATATATACATTTGACTAATCGTACTCAACTGGTGCTTCTAACCACGCCTACCCCAATGTACCTGACCTAAGCCTAATACGTGGGCGGGAGTAGATAAGTAGCAGTTCAAGTTAAGTTTGTTTTGCAAAGGGACTGATTCGAGAATTCTCTGCAAGGGGTTATTCAGTTCTGTACCTGAGATCTAGAATGATGGAGGGCTGGTATCTCTTATCCCAGGTCTTGATATTCCAGCTGCCTGCGAGGGCTGCTTGAAAGCGCCGGAGCTGGATTTCTCGGCAGGAGAAAGGCAGCGTCTCGTTCTCAGCGCGTCAGGAAGGCGGGGCAGCGCCTGTGGGCTTCGCTCTCTGCTGGGCTCCTCAGCACGTCTCGCTGCTCCGATCTCGTCACCACCGCATGTGTTTGCTTAAGGCAATGTCGGTAATATTTATACCTGAAAGGTGCCGAGATTGACGTAAGGATGGACATATATACGTCAATAAGGATGTCATATGAACGGGCTCGTTCGCACATTCTTTTGCTGAAGTTCTCGGTGAAATCAAAACAATGGTTATGGGAATTTCCCAGGTCGCTGTAGGTTTCATTTGTTTTGAGAACTCCGTATGCCTTATCAGGGGCTGGAGGAATATCGCTTGTCTAATTAGATGGCATGCGTTATGACCTAATCAGATAACGCGCTTCTGTGCCATGGTGTGGCTTAATCAGATAACGGTTTTTGCACCGTTGGATGGCTGCTAGTTAATTATTAACCAAACCAGGGTCAGGAATAGGGGAATCGATACAGTACCTATAGGAATACATCACACCTGTGCCTCATGGGAACAGTCCCGCCCGAACTGCCAAGCCATATCTTCCATGGACCGGAAACAAGCATCCTGGGACCGGTTTCGGATTCATAATCCTCATCAGCCAGGCTATCTTGAATCCAGTGGCCAAGTGAGCAAGGGACTCATGTCTGAGCATACCCTGCCACACTTAGGGCGAACAAAGCGATACAAAAGGGGATGATGGACGGAGCGTTTGAGCAAATCAAACACTCACCCCCAGTAAACTGATCTGGGTTTAATCCATCACCGTTCTTTAGCCCACTCAGCCACCCCATTTCAGACATGGCTATATGCAAATCAGTCTGACCCTGTGCCTCATGGGAACAGTCCAGCCCGAACTGCCAAGCCATGTCTTCCATGGACCGGAAACAAGCATCCTGGGACCGGTATCGGATTCATAATCCTCATCAGCCAGGCTATCTTGAATCCAGTGGCCAAGTGAGCAAGGGACTCACGTCTGAGCATACCCTGCCACACTTAGGGCGAACAAAGCGATACAAAAGGGGATGATGGACGGAGCGTTTGAGCAAATCAAACACTCACCCCCAGTCAACTGATCTGGGTTTAATCCATCACCATTCTTTAGCCCACTCTGCCACCCCATTTCAGACATGGCTATATGCAAATCAGTCTGACCCTGTGCCTCATGGGAACAGTCCAGCCCGAACTGCCAAGCCATGTCTTCCATGGACCGGAAACAAGCATCCTGGGACCGGTTTCGGGTTCATAATCCTCATCAGCCAGGCTATCTTGAATCCAGTGGCCAAGTGAGCAAGGGACTCACGTCTGAGCATACCCTGCCACACTTAGGGCGAACAAAGCTATACAAAAGGGGATGATGGACGGAGCGTTTGAGCAAATCAAACACTCACCCCCAGTCAACTGATCTGGGTTTCATCCATCACCATTCTTTAGCCCACTCAGCCACCCCATTTCAGACATAGCTATATGCAAATCAGTCTGACCCTGTGCCTCATGGGAACAGTCCCGCCCGAACTGCCAAGCCATATCTTCCATGGACCGGAAACAAGCAGCCTGGGACCGGTTTCGGATTCATAATCCTCATCAGCCAGGCTATCTTGAATCCAGTGGCCAAGTGAGCAAGGGACTCACGTCTGAGCATACCCTGCCACACTTAGGGCGAACAAAGCGATACAAAAGGGGATGATGGACGGAGCGTTTGAGAAAATCAAACACTCACCCCCAGTCAACTGATCTGGGTTTAATCCATCACCATTCTTTAGCCCACTCAGCCACCCCATTTCAGACATGGCTATATGCAAATCAGTCTGACCCTGTGCCTCATGGGAACAGTCCAGCCCGAACTTGCATATAGCCATTGTCTGACCTAGGGTGGTGTGGAGTGCAAAAAAACGATGGATTTAGGCCCAGATCTTTGTACTGGGGTGAATGTAAGACATTGTTCTACATTCTGTCCATCACCTGTGGTTTCTGCAATTTTCACCCCGAGTGGGCTGAGTATTCTCAGACGTGAGTCCCAGGCTCTCCACATCACTGGAGTCAAGCTATTCAGGCTGAAGAAGGCTGATAGCCAGAAATCGGTCCTTGGATGCTTGATTCCGGTCTAGGAAAGACATGGCTTGGTAGTTCGGGCTGGACTGTTCCCATGAGGCACAGGGTCAAGGCTGATTTGCATATAGCCATAGTCTGACCTAGGGTGGTGTGGAGTGCAAAAAAACAATGGATTTAGGCCCAGATCTTTGTACTGGGGTGAATGTAAGACATTGTTCTACATTCTGTCCATCACCTGTGGTTTTTGCAATTTTCACCCCAAGTGGGTTGGGTATGCTCAGACGTGAGTCCCAGGCTCTCCACATCACTGGAGTCAAGCTATTCAGGCTGAAGAAGGCTGATAGCCAGAAACCGGTCCTTGGATGCTTGATTCCGGTCTAGGAAAGACATGGCGTGGTAGTTCGGGCTGGACTGTTCCCATGAGGCACAGGATCAAGGCTGATTTGCATATAGCCATTGTCTGACCTAGGGTGGTGTGGAGTGCAAAAAGACGATGGATTTAGGCCCAGATCTTTGTACTGGGGTGAATGTAAGACATTGTTCTACATTCTTTCCATCACCTGTGGTTTTTTGCAATTTTTACCCCGAGTGGGCTGGGTATGCTCAGACGTGAGTCCCAGGCTCTCCACATCACTGGAGTCAAGCTATTCAGGCTGAAGAAGGCTGATAGCCAGAAACCGGTCCTTGGATGCTTGATTCGGGTCTAGGAAAGACATGGCTTGGTAGTTCGGGCTGGACTGTTCCCATGTGGCACAGGGTCAAGGCTGATTTGCATATAGCCATTGTCTGACTTAGGGTGGTGTGGAGTGCAAAAAAACTATGGATTTAGGCCCAGATCTTTGTACTGGGGTGAATGTAAGACATTGTTCTACATTCTGTCCATCACCTGTGGTTTTTGCAATTTTCACCCCGAGTGGGCTGGGTATGCTCAGACGTGAGTCCCAGGCTCTCCACATCACTGGAGTCAAGCTATTCAGGCTGAAAAAGGCTGAAGGCTGATGGTTTTTGTAAGTCTGAACATTGACATCTTCCTCACAACTTCATCCAGAGGTTCTTAAATGACAATGCTCCCTCCTCAGACACTGCCTGCAGCCTTGCCCTGCTGAAATGTACCTTCTCAAAACAGTTTTCTTGAAAAGTCTTATAAATCGGAGGGTAAGCATTAACCAGGCCAATCCACTTCTTGTATCCAACCCCTGCTCCATAACGGTCAGACATACTTTTCAACGTTGTTCCGGTGTTGCGCAACTAGATGTTCGAGGTTGGGGCTTTGAAGTTTTTGGTATTCATTTTTACAACAAACAAAAAAAGTCAAAACTCCGGGTCTACTGGTTTCAAGTAATTCATTAAAATTCACCCTATTTTTCTGAATTTATGTGGGAATTTTCTTGAGTTGTGTTTTCACTTTAGGAATGTTTGCATGCTGCATAAATAGTTTACACATTGCCACTAAGTTACACCTGACTGCTTTTTTTGCCAAGCTACCAGGGTTAAGCACAGGTTAATTAAGTGACATTTTGTGGTTCGCTCTGCCAGGGATTGTGGCTGTTGCTTGACCAGGGGTCACACACCAGTCAACAAACAACCACATTTCTCCCAATAGGGGCCATTGTAAGTGTTACCCACCCTTGCCTACCATGTCTCGTGTCAGTAGACTCAGGCAAGGAAAACCAGGGATGATCATCCCACACTAAATAAGTTTGAGCAAACATCACTGCAACTTTGGAGGCCAGGGATAAATGGACTATGAGGTCAAGAGTTTCCCCTGGAGGAGCCAGATGAGACTCCGTCAGAGGAAACCCAATGTTACCATACCTCTAAATGGGGCAGAGGAGCGCATGGTTGGCATACAGATTATATGTCATATTTTAGAAGATGACCAGGATCGCTCAATCTATAAATAAGACCCTTTGGGTCTCAATATGATGGTGGTGAGACTGTCACCACAGCCCGTCTGTGGCGGTCCCACTGCCATCCATAGAAGCTGTCCCACTGTTGGATTAAGATCCAGCGGTCAGAGGCATCAGTCGTAGGAACAGGCCGCTGCTCTTCTGACAGGGTCATGGAGCCCATTGGCACAACGGTCGGACCGTAATCCCTACAATAGGGGCAGTGCCTGTTCAGGCACAGCTATAGGTATTACAATGTCCATTTCCCTCTAGCTGTACATGGCGGTTCGACTACCATGTACAGGTAGACAGAAAGGGACTTTGTGGGCCCCAGCACGGCCCCTGTTTCCCATTGTCCTGTGCTATGGGGCTGAGGGTGCACATGTGGGGCACCCCCAAACATCCATAGACCCTGTACCAGTAACCTCTGGTGCTGGCATACGGTGCATGGATGTTTAAAACATGCCGTTTTCTATTGTGGCATGTGCTGCTGGCCTTTTCTGGGCCATTGCATAAGCCACAATTAAAAATCGCATTTTTCCGGATGTAATTTGGCAGGTGGAACCGCTGACTACATGTTGGCCGGTATCCATCCCAAAATAATGGTTCTAAGTACAAAATGTGCTGAGAAGTAAGTTTAATAAGGCAAATTCATTCCTTGCCCAAAAGCCATACGTGCTTTGGTGAAACCTGGAATCACCTACATTTTTTTAACAAGCACTACAGATGGTTTTTTTTTTACCAGAAATCCATGAAACGCCTAGGCATAATAAAAACAATTAATTAGTTTTGGCTTTTATTAACATGTTTCTAAGTCTACCCCTCTCTCCTCCTACCCAGTTTTCTAATATCATTTAACATGGTGGCAGTTTTTAAGATTATATATATATATATATATATATATATATATATATATATATATATATATATATATATATCTCCTATTGGCTGTCGCCAGTGGGTAGTTATGGTTAGATCCTAGTTTCCATAGGAAAAGCATTTTTTGCCAATAACTTTGGCGCCGTTCGACAAATCTTCACGAAATTCTCAAAACAAATTGTTCACTCAGGTCAGCTCCTGTCTTGAAAGTTTGAGCGTGATTCGTGAAGGGGGGCCAAGAAAAAGGGGGGGCCCAAAACTTGTTTTCTCCATGTTAATTTCCATCAAAAACTTTAGACACAGCTACAGCCTGAACTGCTGAACGGAATTACACCAAATTTAGCAGAGAGATAGCGCTTGGTACAGGAAGCACACTTTTTTTTAAATGGTGTGAATCTGTTCAGAAGTTTTTGAGATATTTAAAACTTTACAGATATCAATATTTGAACATTGTGAGATCTGATTGGCTGAGCCCTCCTGAGCACAAGCTTGCCTCTGATTGACTGCCAACACTTCAAACCAGGAAGTGTTTTCAGCCATCTAGTGACTCGGTATGGAAGGAGAAGGAAAAAGGGGAGAGTTGCATTCAAAACAAAACAAAGGGGTCAGGGTAAAAACACCCTGACCCCCCCAGGCCTGCTCAAGGGGTCCCACAGGGACCCCTAGACCCAAAATAAGCAAAAATTAGGGTAGGGTCGTGCCGGTGCATGAATTCATCCGAAAATGTAAAAAAAAATTAAAAATGAAGCATGGACTCCCACCCTTAATTTTTCAAAGCCCCTGGGGCAATTTAATATATGTAACAGGGGCCCGCAGGGGCCCCTGGGGACTGCCACCTCCCCGGGGCTTGATAATTTATCACTGGGGCACGCGGGTCCATGCAACCCCGGGGACCTCCCAGGGGCTTCATTTAAATAAGGGTGGGGGGCTTGTGGACCACCCCGAGGATCACCACCTCCCTGGGGCTCCATTTAAATAATGGTGGGTGCCTCACGGTCCCCCCAAGCCCTGGGGACTGCCACCTCCCTGGGGCTGTAATCAATAATTACTATGGGGGGGCTTGAGCCCCCACACACTGGCCCAGAACCACCATCTCCCCGGGGCTTTACCTCTTGGAGCCCTTGATGGCCCTGGGGACCACCATCCCCCCAGGGCTGGCTCCTTCAATGTCCCCGGGTGCCCTCCCCCGGGACATTGCCGTTTGCAATGACAAAGTGGGAGCCGCGCAGCTCCAGCCCTGTCATTGAAAACTCTACTTTGCTTTGTTGCTCTTGCTTCAACGAAGCAAAGCAGGATTGCTTTTGAGAAAGGGGAGCTGCATGTCAGCAGCTCCCCTTGCTCAAAAGTAATGCCGGCTCCCGCAGGAGGCGGGGAGCCGGCCGGGCCGTTTTCCACCACTCTGCAAATGTGCCTCTTGGCGCACTGCTGGTGGGGCAATGAGGTCCTCTTGTGTCCTGAGGACCTCAGGACACAAGTAGAATTCATCCTCGAGCAGCAGTGCACCAGGAGCCACGTTTGAAGAGTGGTGGGAAAAGGGGCATGGCCTTGGGCCACATCTCTGCAATCCAGCTCTGTGGCGCTTACTGGAGGTACTTGGTGGGCTAGTTGGTCCCCAGGAGAATTCAAGGGGACTTAATCCCCAACCCAGAATGCGCCAGGAGGTGTGTCTGCAGGGTGGTGGAGAAAGGGGGCATGGCCTGGTATAAGAAGTTAGCTATCCTGCTGTGTGGGACTTACTGGAGGTAATAGGAGGGGTTGTTGGCCCCCAAGGTTGACATTGGGGGTTAACTACCACTCCTGTTACCTCCAGTAAATCCCACACAGTGGGATTGCTATGAGGTGTTTGGAGGCCACGCTCACCTTTCTCCACCACTCTATAAACACGACTGATATGTAATAGTTAGAAATTAGCATTTGAGAAACCTTAGAAATTCACTGAAAAAAACATTGGTTTCAGGGACGCTATAGTAAGAAAATAGCAGTTAGAAAACCTTGAAATTCACTGAAAAAAACATAGGTTTTAGGGACTTTATAGTTAGTTGAACATTTCACTCGTATAAAACCAGAGAAATTCAGCTGTTATAGTTATCAGAGCTAACTATAACTCGCGCCCCTGCAATGCACTGCTGTTGACGTCACATATTACATCACTCATGACATGCTCAGTGACATCACTGATGACATCTCAAATGACATCACTCATGACATCATCCATGTGACCATCTGATGCACCTCCTCACACCCTAATAAAATCTTTCATACACCCATTCTAAAATACAGACTACCAATATCGAAATCATAGACAGACCAATAGCAGTTAGTATATACCCGCTCAGTGATTTATACGTCTGTACACATCTACCCACTAACCCATACAGTCACTCATACACAGTCATTCATCAATACAGCCACTAATATATCCACTCATATTCCCATATAGACACTCGCACACTGCCACTCACCCAAAGAATGAATTACACTGCCATTTACTCACCTATACAGTTCTATACACACCATGTCATTTATTCATACAGGTACATACTGTCTTCAACAATTACTGACATCAATCAATCAATCAATCAATCATAACAATTGTATAGCGCACTACTCACCCGGCAGGGTCTCAAGGCGCTTGGGGGGGGGTCCGCTACTGCTCGAACAACCAGGTCTTGATTCGTCTCCTGAAGGTGAGATGGTCCTGGGTCAGCCGAAGATGGACGGGGAGGGAGTTCCATGTCTTGGCCGCCAGGTAGGAGAAGGATCTGCCACCAGCGGTGGCTCTTCGGATGCGTGGTACGGCGGCAAGGGCGAGGCTTGTCGAACGTAGCTTGCGTGTGGGCGTGTAGAAGGTCAGGCGGTCGTTGAGGTACTTGGGGCCCAGGTCGTGCAGAGATTTGTGTGCGTGGGTGAGGGGCCTGAACGTGATCCTCTTGCTGACGGGGAGCTAGTGCAGGTCCTTCAGGTGGCTGGAGATGTGGCTGCGTCGGGGGATGTACAGGATGAGTCGGGCGGAGGCATTCTGGATGCGTTGGAGTCTTTTCTGTAGCTTGGCTGTGGTTCCGGCGTGGAGGGTGTTTCCGTAGTCCAGTCAGCTGGTGACGAGTGCCTGGGTGACCGTCTTTCTGGTTTCTGTCTGGATCCAACGGAAGATCTTGCGGAGCATGCGTAGGGTGTTGAAGCATGATGAGGAGACGGCGTTGACTTGTCTGGTCATCGAGAGGGAGGAGTCCAGAATGAAGCCCAGGTTGCGTGCGTGGTCTGTCGGCTTGGGAGTGGTGCCCAGCGCGGGGGGCCGTCAGGAGTCATCCCAGGCGGAGGGCGATGGTCCCAGGACGAGGACTTCCGTCTTGTCTAAGTTCAGTTTCAGGCGGCTGTTCTTCATCCACTCGGCGACGTCTTTCATCCCTTCGTGTAGGCTCGTTCTGGCGGTGGCGGGGTCTCTGGTGAGGGAGAGGATCAGTTGGGTGTCGTTGGTGTAGGAGATGATGTTGAGGTTGTGCTGGCGTGCGATGGCTGCAAGAGGTCTCATGTAGATGTTGAAGAGGGTGGGTCTGAGTGATGATCCTTGCGGAACGCCGCAGATGACTTCGGTGGCCTTGAATCGGAACGGGGGGAGGCGGACTCTCTATGTTCTTCCGGTGAGGAACGAGATGATCCACTCCAGTGCCTTCTCTTGAATACCAATGTTGCTGAGGCGTTGGACTAGGGTGCAGTGGCAAACGGTGTCGAACGCTGCAGAGAGGTCCAGGAGGATGAGGGCCGCTGTTTCCCCGTTGTCAAGCAGGGTTCTGATGTCGTCGGTGACTGCGATGAGGGCGGTCTCGGTGCTGTGGTTGGCTCGGGAACCAGACTGTGAGGGGTCGAGGGATCCGTTCGTCTCGAGGAAGGCTGAAAGCTGTCTGTTGACGGTCTTCTCGATGACTGCGGCAGGAAAAGGTAGGAGCGAGATGGGGCGGAAGTTCTTGAGGTCGGTGGGGTCAGCTGTTGGCTTCTTCAGTAGGGCGTTGAGCTCGGCATGTTTCCAGCTCTCCGGGAAGGTGGCGGTGTTGAAGGAGGTGTTGATGACGTCCCGGAGTTGGGGTGCGATGTTGGAGTTGGCCTTGTTGTAGACGTGGTGGGGGCAGGGGTCGGTCGGAGATCCGGAGTGGATGGTGTTCATCGTGCGGGCTGTGTCTTCGGTGGTCACTGTGGTCCAGGTGCGGAGGGTGGCGGTGGAGGGCGGTGGTTCGACGGTTGGGTGCGTTGATGGTGCGCTGAAGCTGTTGTGAATGTCGGCGATCTTGCGGTGGAAGAACGAGGCGAGAGAGTCGCAGAGGTCTTGTGAAGGAGTGATGTCGTTGTTGCCGGTGCTGGGGTTGGAGAAATCCTTGACGATGCTGAAGAGTTCCTTGCTGTCGTGGGCGCTGTTGTCCAGTCGTTCCTTCAGTGATTTCTTCTTGGTAGTTCGGATGAGCTGGTGGTGCTTGCGGGTGGCGTCTTTGAGGGCGGTCATGTTGTCTGTGGTCTGTTCGAGGAGCCAGGCTTTCTCGAGGGTGCGGCAGTTTTTCTTGGAGTCCTTGAGTTCGTCGGTGAACCAGGAGGCTTTCTTGCTTCTGGGTCTGCCGGTAGGGTTCTTTAGTGGCGCGAGGTCGTCAGCGCAGTCGGTTAGCCACTTCGTGAAGTTGCGTGCTGCTTCGGTGGGGTCCGTTGTGGGGTCCGTTGTGCTGGCTGGTGGGTTCTGGCTGAGTGATGTGGTGAGTTGCTCGGCGGTGATCTTGCTCCAGCTTCTGTGAGGAACCTGTTGCGGGTGGTGGTGGTGGGTCGTGGTTCTTCTGAAGCTGAAGTGGACGCAGCTGTGGTCGGTCCAGTGAAGTCCTGTGGAGTGGCTGAAGGTGATGTGCTTGCTGGATGAGAAGACTGGATCAAGCGTGTGGCCGGCGTAGTGGGTGGGGGTGTTGACAGTTGCTTGAGTCCGAAGTTGGAGGTGTTGCGGTCCTTGTTGTTCTCCAGGTGGAAGTTAAGGTCCCCTAGGAGGATGTAGTCAGCGGAGCGGAGGGCGTGCGGGCTGATGAAGTCCGTGATGTCTTCGCAGAATTGTGTACGTGGTCCCGGGGGTCTGTAGACGAGGGTGCCTCTGAGGGTCGTCTATGGGTCGGTGTGTATCTGGAAGTGGAGGTGCTTGGCGGCGGCGAAGGTGTCGTTGGAGTCGGTCGTGATGCGGATGGTGTTCTTGTGTACGATGGCGATGCCTCCTCCAGTCTGGTTGACGCGGTCTCAACGGGTGATTTTGTATCCGTCTGGTATGGCGATGGCGATGTCGGGTGCGGAGGAGGCGTTCATCCAGGTTTCAGTGAGGAAGGCGACGTCTGGTGAGGTGGTGTTGAGTAGGTTCCAGAGTTCGATGGCGTGTCTGTGGATGGAGCGGGTGTTGAGCAGGATGCACTTGAAGTGGCTGTTGGTGCTCGGTTTGGTGGCTGTGGTGCAGGTCCGGAGGCAGGTGAACTTGCAGGCTTGGCAGGCGAAGGGTCCGTGGGTGTGCCTCGGGGAGGCTCGGTGGCAGGCTCTTGTTTGGTCGGGTTTGAGTGCGATGAGGGTGGCGGCGTCGTAGGTCCGTCGTGTGGGCAGGCATCTGCGGGGTCCAGGGGTCCTGGCGCTGAGCGTGGTCCGGGCACGGATGGGCGCAGACAGGCTTACCTTTGGCGCGCCTTCGGCGCGCCCGCTGCGCGTGACCACTGCGCGTCCGTGCGGTCGCCATTTATGGCTAAGTGGGAGGGAGGAGCAGCTGGGAGGCGGGAGCGAGGAGGACACGGAAGGGGGGCGTGGCCGCGAGAACGGCGGCGGCGGGAAGCGGAAAGCGGGAACAAGTTAAACACAAGCACAAGCACAGAATACAGCAGTTGAACGCTAAATAAGGCTAAATAGATCTAAACAGCTTGGGGGCAGTTTAAATACAAGCACAAAGCACAAAATACAACAGACGGCGGACCGAGGCTGCGAGCAGCAGCTAGGGCGCACTAGGGGGCACACACACAGCTGGGGGCCGTGCGGCGCGGGGGTGTCCTGAGAACAGGTGACATGAGCACACACTTCTCAATGCAGCTACTGTCACAATCACTCACTGTCACCTATACTCACTTATATACTCCAACACTTACTAATACTGTCTTTCACATATGTAGTTACTTACACATATACCACTAACATATCCATTAACTTACCAACACAGCTATACGCACCCTCACTCACCCAAACACTACCTAACACACGCAGTGTGTATAGTTCACTCTACTAACTATAACACCCAAATTTCTGTGGTTATATACGAGTGAAATGTCCAACTAACTATATCGTCCCTGAAACCTATGGTTTTTCAGTGAATATATATATATATATATATTCACTGAAAAAACCATAGGTTATAGACCATATATAGTTAGGAATTAGCATTTAAAAAACCTTTTTTTACTGACACAAAACCATTGAAATTCCATATATAGTTAGTTGTACTAACTATATATCGCGCACCCGCAATCCACTGCTGATCATGTCACATATTACATCATTCATGACATGGTCAGTGACATCACTGATGACATCACTGATGACATCTCAAATGACATCACTGATGACATCACTGATAACAACATCCAGTGATTTTATGTTTCTGTAAAGTTTAAATATGTCTTACATATTGAAGAATGAGTGGATGTATAAGTGTCTGGATGAAGGATTTAGTAGGTGCATGACTGACTTTATGAGTGAGTGATTAAATATGTCTCACTGAGTGCATGGGTTAGTGACTAAACTGTCTTAATTTGTGCATCATTATGTCTGTTGTTCTGTAAACTGCCGCATGTGTTGATCAGTAGCTATATGAGTAACTATATGGGTTATTGATTGGTTGCCCAAGTATTTGTATGGGAGACTGAGTGTGTGTGTTGATGGTTGAGAGGTGTATGACTCTGTGCATAGATGTGTGAGCAGTTGCTTCACTAGATGTATGGGTTCAAAAGTGCATGTAGAAACAGATCTATGGGTGGTTGACTGTGTGCATGAGTGTATTGGTGAGTGAATGTATATCTCAGTGCTACATGTCAAAGTAAAAACATATGTAAAACACAGTATATGTGAGAGTTGACATATATAAATAACTGTGCATAAGAGGCAGTGAATGTGTGAGTGGCTGTATGGATCATTATGAAATTGTATCAGGGATTGTATAAGAGAGTAAATATGTGTTAGTATCTGTTTGAATAAGTAAGGTGTGTATAACTGCATAGTTGAGGAAATGGAGGTGTGATTGATTCTTTGCATGACTGACTAGGTGTGTGAGTAACTCCATGGATGAGTGACAGTCTGTGAGTGTCTATTTACACTGAGTGTATATAAGGTTATATTAGAGTCTGAAGAAGTTCATTGTATTATCACATGAATGATGTCATCAGTGATGTGATCAGTCATGTCAAATGAGATGTCATCAGTGATGTCATCAGTGATGTCAATTGAGATGTCATCAGTGATGTCATCAGTGATGTCATTTGAGATGTCATCAGTGATGTCATCAGTGATGTCACTGACCATGTCATGAATGATGTAATATGTGACATGATCAGCAGTGGATTGCGGGTGCGCGATATATAGTTAGTACAACTAACTATATATGGAATTTCAATGGTTTTGTGTCAGTAAAAAAAGGTTTTTTAAATGCTAATTCCTAACTATATATGGTCTATAACCTATGGTTTTTTCAGTGAATTTTCAAGGTTTTGTAAATGCTAATTCCTAACTATATATGGTCTATAACCTATGGTGTTTTCAGTGAATTTTAAAGGTTTTGTAAATGCTAATTCCTAACTATATATGGTCTCTAACCTATGGTTTTTTCAGTGAATTTCATTGTTTTTTTAATAGCAAATATCATAAGCTGTCGAATGTCAAGTACGTGGTAAGTAAAAACATTTTCGTGTTTATGCACACTGATCTGCTTTGAATGCTGCCCCCCCCCTCATTTCTATTAGGAGTACTCTCTCTTTGCAGATAGTGAAGGGTAGTTAACGCAGGCCTTTGCCCCCGTTGTAATCCGTCGTGCCTGCTTCTCTCTCCATTTGATTGATTGTTATCCAAGCATTTACTGTTTTAGAATTGGTTCTCTTTGGTTCATTCTCTATTTACAAACAAGCACAGAGTCGCAATACTCTGTTTAGTCTTTGCAGATAGTGAAAAATCGTGTAAAAAAACAAAAGGAATCAAGCAAAATCAGTAGGCCACTAATGGGATCTCTTTTTGACCTCGCTAAAATAGAAACATTAGGAACAACCCCTCATGAGAAATACGAAACTAGTGAGATGAACTGAGCTCCACACCATGATGGCTGCAAGACAGCTCGGCTCCGCCACCCACCCCGCCCAAAATAACGATAAACTCTATGCAAATATTACAAATATATACAACACACCAGCAAAGTAACAGGGTAAAACATTTTATTAAATAACTATTTAAATAACTATTTTATACTTTTTGTTGCCCGATCCGGCTAGCTCAATCAATCGAGCATGAAACTCATGCACTCTGATAGTTCAAAGTTTTGAGGAGTGCTTGTTAGACTGTCTGAAGCTTATTTGCACCTGCTACAGCTTCACTATTCTCAATGTAAGTGGGGGCTGTTTGAGGACGTGACTGCATTTGAAAACAATGTGATGCGGTGCCTCCCTGAACCGCTTGACGGAGGCCCCCGAGGGACGGTGTGATGGCGCGGACTCGGAGGGGGCGCTTGGCTCCGGCCCCCTCCCCAAGTCGTGTTGCCCTGGTGTGGCCTGAGATCGCCCCCGACATAGGTGGCCGGCTCCCGGGGTCAAGCGGAACTTTTTGCCTTTTGGTGACTCTTCCATTCTTGACCTTGTCCCACAATCCGTTTGACCTAAAGACACGCTGTAGTGGGGCGCCCCTTTACCGTTTCAGTTGCCATTCCGCCCGCTTTTGCTACACTGTGCCTCTTCCGCTATTCAGCTGTTTACCGCCCGCTCTTGCGACTACAGCGTCTCGCTCACCATGTAGTTGAGTTGCTACCGCTCTTGCGGTGCAGCGATAGGCGGCTGCCACAGGACTCTCAAAATGGTGGCCGGCTCTTCAGATTTGGGCGTGGTCCACTAAAATGGCCCTGCAACACCTTGGAACTCGGACGCTTGTCTGTTAGGGCTTGGGCTCCATTCTCGAAAGCGTCCCCTCAGCCTTGAAGATTCTACAAAAGTCTTGGGGGGCCCCCGACTCCCGCAGGCTTCTGGTGGGGAGCGGCTGCCATGATTGCTCGTGGAATGGCCACGACGGAGCTACGAGATGGTGGTGCTCTCATGCTGACGCCAGCTTCAGTCTGAAACATCCAGAAACACTGTAGACTACCAATTCGATCAGTTCCGGTAGCGCCCCAATGTTTTTTTGACTATATTCTGGACCTGCGTTGTCGCGTAATGCGTCATATGACGCGCCGCGTTAGCGCATCCGGAAGTGCTCCGGTGCGCGAAGCGCAGCTTACCGGAAGCGATCCGGGGCGCGGCGCGCAGCGCGTAACGTAAGCATAACAGGTCATGTGACTTGTTAATAAAACTTTTCATTGGTTCATTTTACTTTTCTTATTCTAATGATGAAAGGCTTGGTCATATGACCTAAAAATTACACTTTTTATTACTTTCGAACATTATTTTTTCTTAAACATATATGTTATAATGTTCCAGGCTAATGTACTTTCCCGGAAAATTTACAACTGTCCTGCAAGTAAAATATATTCCTTTTTCGAGAAAAAGGGCGTTTCTTCGTCCCATGACGGAGCCGTTGAGCAAAAGAGGCTCGGCCTGCTGTCTTAGTCGCCGATACGCCTGAATATCAGATTCTTATCGATCACTTTATGTTGCAGGAGTAGAAAACACAACAGCCCTTGACCATTTATCTTAACTGCGTTCCTGCGTGTTATACCTTTTACCCTTCATGTAATTGGACTGCTTTATTTCACTTGCCTTTTACTGATTCGAAAACAGTGACTATTATTAAAAACTTTACCAATGTAAATACTACTACCATGTTTTCTTTTAAAAACCTTTATTGTGAAAATGTGAGTATACAAATACGGGCCTATAACCACGTGGGCCGGCCACGGAGCAAACTGTAATCGTATATGATGAGGAGACATTTACACTGTAGAGGAACGTAACGGGCGGGCCATTAGGTTGCAAGAACTAAGGTGTCTAACAGTTGCGGAATCGGTGGACGTACATTTTATAATTAAAATACGACAGGGCCAGTTACAATAAAATAATCTAGATATACATTTGCGGGCAAGTACCATGGGTGACGTTAATTCGAACTTTCAATAGTACAGTAATCAATAACACATCAGAACTTAATATCAATAGGGATGTCGAAATATTCAATCAATTCTCGTCCCCGCCCGCCATGTGCTTCAAAACTGCATACGTATCTCGTGATATCAAGGTTGTGCAACCAGTACACAACAAGGAGTTACGAGTCCCATTTATTCCGGCGCCATTTTGGGCGAGGACGGGCAGGTCCAGGATATAGTCAAAATGTCTCCACCAACCATCGACTATGATGATGTTCATATGCTGTATTTATTAGAGTAACACTCATCTGTCCACATGAAATTAATTTGCCACAATCTAAACATGTCATTTTAATCTTTCCAAAGTTCTTCTGAATATTTGGGACCGTTTCCCTTGCCTCTGATGCTGTCAGTGCCACTTCTTTGGTGAATGTACTGGCAGGTCGGGGGTTGTCCTCCAAATCTCTCTTTTGTGCAGCACTATAATTAATCGGTGCCACCTCTCCATATGACGATGCATGGTATAATTACCATAACTATATTTTTTTTCGGTTCCTCTGGAGAGTACATCGTGGCAGATGAGGCAGGTAACGTACCGGGCATTTACCTTTTTTGCATGTAGAGGAAAGGAAAAAAAATTCGAGTGTCCGAGTTCTAAGCTGTCCCAGGGACATTTTAGTGGACCAGGCCCAAATCCAAAGAACAGGCCGCCATTTTGAGAGTCCTGTTGCAGCCGCCTGTCGCTGTAGCAGCAAGAGCGGGCGAAACTCAGCTAGACGGCGCTCCACTGCAGATGAAGTGCCTCAACCTGGAGAGGCGGGAGAGGCTCGTTTGCGCCGCCTCCCCCCCCCCTTCGGGCACCCCACGCCGTCTTTCGGCGCAGCATTGTAGGATGGCCACACCAGTGCGGCAACTTGCAAGACACCACCTCGGTGCCATCCGAATCTCGGCGCCCCACTGCAGATGAAGTGCCTCCACATGGAGAAGCGGGAGAGGCTCGTTTGCGCCGCCTCCCCCCCCCCTTCGGGCACCCCACGCCGCCTTTCGGCGCAGCATTGTAGGATGGCCACACCAGTGCGGCAACTTGCTGGACACCACCTCGGTGCCAACCGAATCTCAGCGCCTTGTGGTGTCTTCCATTCCGAAAATATTGTTGGCAGCATTTTGAAAGGAAAGATAAACAGCCGTTTGTGGCCCTCACTACACCGTTCTCCTAGTGAGTCTCACATTGTTACATTTAGGAAGAATGTTGAAGAGTAGTATGTTGAAAATCTGAAACCATTGTTCTACAAACTCTCAACCAGCCTTGGATGGAAAAATCCTGAAGAATGTACAAACTGAAAACCAGTTTTTGTCTGTATAGCATCAGCAGCAACGCTTGAGTCAGCTTTGTGTGAAGCCGCCATTTTGATTCAATCAATAGCGTCCCCCTGCACACATTCAGGGACCTGGTCGTGTCTTCAGGTCAAACGGATTGTGGGACAAGATGCACAAAGGAAAAGGAAAAAAGTTCCGCCGGACCCCGGGAGGCGGCCGCCTATGTCATGGGCGATCTTAGGCCACACCAGGGCAATAGTGAAGCTGCAGCAGGTGCAAATAAGCTTCAGACAGTGTTACAAGCGCTGCTCAGAACTCTCAACTATGACACCACCTCGGTGCCATCCGGATCTTGGCGCCTTGTGCTGGTTCCGTCCTATTCACACATCGGTCCGCTACTGACGCCACCTCACAGGCCAACGGGGCACCCCACGCCGACTTTCGGCGCAGCATTGTAGAATGGCCACACCAGTGCGGCAACTTGCTGGACACCACCTCGGTGCCATCCAGATCTCGGCGCGTTGTGCTGCCTTCGGCCTATTCGCCACAAGTGCGCACGCAACTCAGCTGCATAGCGAGTGAAACACCAAGGGGCGCCCCACTGCAGCCGAGAAACCTCCATCTTGGGGGCGACGCACAGCATCACATTGCTTTCCAATGCAGTCAGATCCTCAAACAGCCCCCACTGACTGACGCGAACTCACAGGCCAACGGGGCGCCCTACGCCGACTTTCGGCGCAGCATTGTAGGATGGCCACACCAGTGCGGCAACTTGCTGGACACCACCTCGGTGCCATCCGGATCTTGGCGCGTTGTGCTGCCTTCGGCCTATTCGCACATCGGTCCGCTACTGACGCCGCCTCACGTGCCAACGGATTTTCTACGCTTTTTATAGCCCTATGCCGCATAACAGGTCATGTGACTTGTTTATAAAACTTTTCATTGGTTCATTTTACTTTTGGTTTCCTAATGATGGAAGGCTTGATCATATGACCTAAAAATAACACTTTTCATTGGATTAAAACATTTTTTTTTCCCAAACGATGAAAGCCCCACCTTGTTTCTGGATGTTTCAGACTGAAGCTGGCGTCAGCATGAAAGCACCACCATCTCGTGGCTCCGTCGTGGTCATTCCGCGAGCAATCATGGCAGCCGCTCCCCACCGGAAGCCTGCAGGAGTCGGGGGCCCCCAAGACTTTTGTAGAATCTTCAAGGCTGAGGGGACGCTTTCGAGAATGGGGTCCAAGACCTAGCAGACAAGCGTCCGAGTTCCAAGGTGTCCCAGGGCCATTTCAGTGGACCAGGCCCAAAAAGGAAAGAGCCTGCCGCCATTTTGAGAGTCCTGTGGCAGCCGCCTATCGCTGCACCGCAAGAGTGGGCACAACTCAGCTGAATGGCGGATTTTGGCACAGTGTACCAAAAGCGGGCGGAATGGCAACTGAAACGGTAAAGGGGCGCCCCACTACAGCAGACGAGCCTCCACCTGGGGAGGCCCGTTCACGCCGCCTCACCCCCCCCCCGGGGCGCCCCACGCCGTTATTCGGAGCAGCATTGTAGGATACCAAAACCAGTGCGGCAACTTACTGGACATCACCTGGGTGCCATCCACATCTCAGCGCGTTCTGCTGCCTTGGGACTATTCACACAACAGACCGCTACTGACGAGGCCTCCCCCCGCACCCCCGGGACGCCCCACGCCATTTTTCGGAGCTGCATTGTAGGATACCAAAAACCAGTGCGGCACCCAGGTAACATCACCTGGGTGCCGTCCAGAACTCAGCACGTTGTGCTGCCTTGGGACTATTCGCACAAAACACAGCTACTGACCATTGTTGCTTCTTTTTTCTTAAAAATGTTTAAATGTATTTACTGTTTTTGTTGCGTTGTATATATTTATAGGTTATTAAAGTTTTATAATCCTACTACTTTGTTGGAGTGCTATATATTTTTAATGTGACACATAATTGTAAAAACTTTGATGTACAAAGAGGCATCCCTGGAATCTTCCGCTTCAGGCTCGGTCCCCTCCCCAATCACAATACAGGATGGTTTTCAGATAGTAGGAACGCGTGTGGTGTGACTGATCTCATTGGGTGGGGGCCTTGATCTACTGTAACTCCTTTGAAGAGGGGTGATTCTTTACAGCTGGGGCCATAAACTACATCTGCAGGGCTAGGTGATAGCCTGGGACCGGCCTGGACAATGGGACACAGAGGAAGAGGAGTGTCAGAGGGTGCGGTAGTGAATAGGGTGAAAGGGAGGTGTCGGGCGGGCACAGGGTGTGATTCTCAAGGAAGAGCAGCGCAGATGGGGGGAGGTTTATTGCCCATGCATAAGACAGAGAGCGGGGGTGACCAGTGCCTGGGGGAGATGCTTGCGAGGGTGGGGAGCCATGCTAAGGATCGACAGCGTGCAGAGAGTGGGTCTGGTCAAGGCATCTAAAATGGCTGCCGTGCACGACAAAAGTGTGGCATTTGAAAAAAGGCAAGATGGCGCAGACAATGTTTATCAACACTTCCTGATTTCCTTCGAATCGAACGTTAACAGACGTTATCTCTCCCACACTACCGGTCCCCCTGGGCTTAAACGCCGAGATGGTAGGGACTGCATCCCGTGGAGATAGGCCGAGACGTCACTCAGCAAAAAAAAAAAAAAAAAAAGTCTATAAACATACAATAAGTTAAAAGTCAATAATTCTTGTTTCCTTGTAGTACGCTCCCCAGTCCGCTTTCCGTTACGCGTACCGGGCGCACCCCACGAAAAAAAACGATTTTTTATTTTTTTTTGCCCCGCGGGGCCCTTTTAAAGCCTCCACATCAAACCTAGGGGGTCAGGGAGGATCTACTATGCCCCCTTATGGTCATTTGCCCCTTCGCTTTGGCCTCCTCTTGTCTCTCGATCCTACCGAGAGACAAGATGGCGGCCGCTCCGGACTGTTTAGAATGTTGACAGACACCGGAGAGCCAATCAGCTTCGCTTCACGAAGTTCCGTTACGCGTCAAGTACGCGAACCGGGGCGCGCTTACAGATATATATCTTTTTTTGAACGTTAATTTCTCAAAATCCACTGGAGCACATATATTGAGACCTAGCAAAGGCACATCGGGCTAACAGTCCCTACAATTTTGCCAAGTTTCGTGCAAATCCATTCAGCCGTTCGGGCTAAAAGTGAGGCCAACCGCCCTATGGAAATTAACATGGGAAAAATGCATTTTGGGACCCCCTTTTTTCTCGGCCCCCCCTTGACGAACCCCCCCCCCAAATTTTCAGTGGCTGCTCAGAAACAAAATGTTCCATTTTCCTGAAAATTTCAGCCAATTCCGTCCACAAACGCCAAAGTTATTAGACATAGAATTTTCAAAAATCCCATAGAGAAAAAATCCTAACTATATATACCTACTGGCGACCGCCAGTAGGTAATATATATCCTACTGGTCGCCAGTAGGTAGTTATAGTTAGGAACTAGTTTCCATAGGAAATCTACAACATTCTATTTGGAATAACTTTGGCGCTGGTGGACGAATCTTCTCAAAATTCTCCAAGAAAATGGCCTGCTATGCTCCGCTCCTTCCCTGAAAGTTTGGGGGTGATTCATCAAGTGGGGGACAAGAAAAAAGGGGGTACCAAAACGTGTTTTCCCCATGCCATTTTCCATAGGACCTTTAGCCAGGGCTACAGGGCTACAGCCCAAACGACTGAACGGAATTACACCAAATTTGGCAAAAAGGTAGAGTTCGGTTAGCAGATTGTGTTTTTGTACTCTGTACTGTACTCTGTATCTTCCCGAGCACGAGCTGCATGGTCATTGGCTGTCAACTGGCTGTCAACACTCCAAACCAGGAAGTGTTGGCAGCCATCTTGTGCCTCTGTAGACCCAAGGCACAGGAAAGCAGTGAAACAAACGTGCAAAAGACGCAAAGGGGGCAGGTTAGAAACACCCTGACCCCCTAGGCCTTCTCAGGGGGTACCTGAAGGACCCCAAAGCCTAAAAAAACATTATTTTTTTTTAAATCACCTGGTGCGCGCACGTTGTGCGTACCCTCGAGGCAGAAGTGAGTCAAAAACAAAAGTGGAGAACGTGAAAAGGGGCAGGGTAGAGACTCCCTGACCCCCTAGGCCTTCTCAGGGGGTCCCTGAAGGACCCCGAAGGGCAAAAAAACCTTTTTTTTTTTTTAAATCGCGAGGTGCGCGCATGTTGCGTGCACGTAAGAAAAAAAAATACAGTTAAATAACAAGTTTGAGTGTTTAGATGTTGGTTGGCTCTAAAAAGAGCCGTTGTGTTCATTGAGTGTTTTTTGTACCTACAAGTAAGTACCGATGCAGAGTCTAAAGTTCAAAAGGAAGACTCTGTTCCCCTCATCTGTGAAATGTACACCGTCTCCTCTTTAAATGCTTTTCATGTTGTAACGCAAGTTGTTGTGGTATATAGAACCCATACCACAGTCTCTGAAGAAAGCAGAAATAGACTTATTCACATGTTTCCTTGCTTTCTCAATCTGTGGACAATATTGGTTGGACCAGTTCCATTTTTGCCTTTGGCATATATTAGAATATACAAAGGCAGTTTGTGGAAAAAGTGACAGCAATTGCCCAAAGGTGTTCTTTAAAAGCATTTCCAGACCTACCCCAGTCAAAGTGCTTAGGTCATTGCCACCACAGTGCTCAATTATGAGTTCAGGGTGTGGAATACGCAAAAAGGATTTTTCCAATGGCATCAATTGGTGAGATCTCAATCTTCTCTGGCCAATCCACATAATATCCACATTTGGTAAATCAAGGTTGAGAAAGCATCTATTTGCTGCATACCTTTCACTCCAGAAAATATAGCTGTGTCCTACAATCCACACTCTAAGCATCTTGAAGGGAGATCTGGTTGTACTCAGATGGGCTCTGGAAATGAAATGGCAGTTTGAAAAGTAGGTGTTAAGAAAAAAATGTGGATGAGATTCAGTGCACTTGAAAAAAAATGATTGGTGGTTTCTGAAAATTCCATATTTAAAACTAGGGTACATGCTACTGTTTTTTTTTAAGAAGAAATGCTAATGGTTGAGAGAAAGTGATTGAAAGGAACACTGCACAGGATTTGCTGCTGTATTGAAAAGTCAAACACCCTTGCTGGTTTGCTTTGCAGATGAACTTTTCACCTGTGTGTTCAGTTAGGTGTTCTATGGAGTGTTACAATGGTAACAGGCAGAGAGAGCAGTGTGGGAAGGTTGAATATTATGTGAGATTGAAAGTGTTTCAATGTAGAACCAATTAAAATGGTAGTTTGGTTTTGAATTTGTGTCGGAAGATATTTGATTGGTTATCTCCAAGAATATGATTGTAAAATGAGAGGGAAGCTATGCCATTATGTGGTTGCAGTGACTGGTGCACAGTTCAGCGGTTCTGCTTAAGAAAATCTGGTGTGTGATTGACACTGTTCTAAAACTACAAAAGCATTTTTAAAGGTGAGTTGTTCATTTGTAAGGGGATTTATGTTGTGTACTTTAATCTAAATTGAAAAATGTATTCTAATATGGAAGCAGGAGTTTATTTGTATAGAGTCTGATTTTGGATTTGTCTACTTAGGGAAAACATTGTGAAAGGAGCATTTGGTATGTTGATGTGTTTGAGGAGATATTTTTATGCAGTACAATGCTGTTGTTAAAAATGTAGAGTTTGTATATGAAGTGGTCTAACCACTTATACACTTGTATATCAGGGTTAGAATTCTCAGATAGTCTCCTTGCAGTCTAGTAAACAATCTGGGTGTGCTGCACAAATGCCATAGAAAATATTTCAGTAGCAGAGAGTAATCATTTTTCTGAATTGCAAGGGATACTGCCATGTGTCTAAGATCACAGTGTGAGTCACAATTCATTTTAGAAAAATGTGGCAGAATAATTTGCTTAGTTGATGTGTTTCAAAATATGGGAAGTAACAAAATAAACTTCCTTCCTGTGTTCCTCAGTGTAATTACGTTTGAGACCTTGTTAGACAGTTTTTTAGAAAACAGTTTTAGTAAATGCTCTATGTAAATATACCATCAAAACTCAAATTTGCATATATTGACTTATTTTTATTAAAAACAGGTTTGTTAAAAACAGACTGTGGCCAAAATTCCTACTCAATCTCATCAAAATTAATTCGAGTATTCACAATGATACAAATAATAATGACAATCACAATATGAAAAAAATGTACATCATTACATAAAATTCAAAAAACAATATTTAAAATGAGGTCTTTATGTCGACGCGTTTCGGGGTCTTGTTCTGATGTTATGAACACCTTCCTCAGGACAGATCAATGTTAAAAAACAGATAAACTTTCCTCTTTTCTTCTTCACGAAGGTAGACCACTGTTAGACGTTTGGTACTTCTTTACAGGGTTCAGCAAAGTGTCCTCTTTAAATTAAAAGCGATGTTATTTCTTCATGGCATTACACAGTTTCACTGCCGTCTAAATCGTGCAGATACTCCTATTTACGGTAATTTCTATTCAGAGTCTCCGGCAGGCGTTTTTTGCAAAATTACATCCTTCTTAATGTGCTTATTCTGATTCTTCAAATTTCAGAATGACCGTGCACCTCTCGTTTTGTCGAGTACGTCCGGAACAGCCTCCTCCTTCGTAGACCCATCGGTCCTTTCTGGTTTTATGGGAAACTCTCTTTTTTTTAAAAGATCAAAATATGGGAATACATGTAGTCATGGAGTGAGTCAGGCCTTAGGACATTTAGTGCTATGAAGTCCAAAGCAGAATGTGTGTCAGGCCATTAATTCCCAAATAGTCTCCATGCTGTGTAATAAAGATCCTGGGTGTACTGTAGAAATTGCATAGCAATTGTCTCTGTAGCATATAGTAATCATTTCAGTGAATTCTCATTTCTACATTCTCAGTCTCACCTTCACCCTCTACACTGCTTGAACACCATTGCACTGTTCTAAACCCTGAAACAGCACTCCCAGCAAGACTCTTTCACTGTAGTAATCATTTTACAGATTTTCAAGGCATACTCTTATGTGTCTAAGATCACAGTGTGAGTCAGATTTCATTTAACAAAATTGTGGCAGAATAATTTGCTTAGTTGATGTGTTTAAAAAAATGGCAATACATGTAGTCATGGAGTGAGTCAGGCCTTAGGACATTTAGTGCTATAAAGTCAAAAGCAGCATGTGTGTCAGGCCTCTTAATTCCCAAATAGTGTCTATGCTGTGTAATAAAGATCCTGGGTGCGCTGTAGAAATTGCATAGCAACTGTCTCTGTAGCATGTTGTAATAATTTCAGTGAATTCTCATTACTACATGTTCAGTCTCACCTTCACCCTCTACACTGCTTGAACACCATTGCACTGTTCTAAACCCTGAAACAGCACTCCCAGCAAGACCCCCTTTCATTGTAGTAATCAGTTTACTGAATTGCAAGGCATACTGTCATGTGTCTAAGATCACAGTGTGAGTTAGTCTTCATTTCACAAAATTGTGGCAGGATAATTTGCTTAGTTGATGTATTTAAAAATATGGCAATACATGTAGTCATGGAGTGAGTCAGGCCTTTGGACATTTAGTGCTATTAAGTCCAAAGCAGCATGTGTGTCAGGCCTCTTAATTCCCAAATAGTCTCCATGCTGTGTAATAAAGATCCTGGGTGTGCTGTAGAAATTGCATAGCAACTGTCTCTGTAGCATGTAGTAATCATTTCAGTGAATTCTCATTTCTACATTCTCAATCTCACCTTCACCCTCTACACTGCTTGAACACCATTGCACTGTTCTAAACCCTGAAACAGCACTCCCAGCAATACTCTCTTTCACTGTAGTAATCATTTTACTGAATTGCAAGGCATACTGTCATGTGTCTAAGATCACAGTTTGAGTTAGTCTTCATTTCACAAAATTGTGGCAGGATAATTTGCTTAGTTGATGTGTTTAATAATATGGAAATACGAGGGGGGCGTGGCTAGCCGAGCAGCGACATGGCCGCTTTCTGAGCGAGCTCCACCGGCTGCGCTATTAATCCTGCCCAAAATCCTGTAAAAGCTGTGAAGTTCGCCTACATCTCCTGACTCGGAGGTGGCTGAGGGCGTCGGGCGACAGCGGAGAAAGTTTGCGGCTCCTGGTGCGATATGCCGAGAAGATACTGGCTCCGTGGGATCTGCCGGTGGGCCGTGGCTGCGGAGCCCGCCTGACGTGGAGCCCTGATCGGAGGTAGCCTCCTACTGCGGCCCGGGGCTGTGCCGGCCCGCCTACGTGGGTCGAGACTCTGTGTTTGTACTCCTGTCATCGTTGAGGTGAGCGGGGCACTCGACCGCTGAGAACTGGGCGCATACCGGAGCGGAGGAACGTATCTGCGCGAATAAGTGTGAGGCGGAGGCTCTATTCCGAAGTGTATGCCTGACCTTCGCGAAGCCTGGCGGATTGCCATTTTAAAATCGGTGTGGCGGTCGGGGAGCCCCGGTACGCCAGCTCGAACTGTACGTGCTTAAGGTGACTTTTACATTGTTCGGCGGGAAAGCCGTGTCACATCGACACTTTCGGAGTCGGGCTATACCTGACATAGCTATTTGGCTACATCACGGCACACCGCCATTTCGCGACCTTCCCGACGCGTGCGTTCAGAGACCGGACCCGGGCGGCGTAGTGGTGACTACACTGCCATTCAACAAGTGTGCGCCCTGTGCTGCACTCCGTTTGGCTGCTGGACCTCTGAGTGGGGGTGCGGGCTGCCGTTGATCTGTGCCACTCTCGCAACACCGAGGGCATTGCTGGTCGCCCTCCTACGTCTGGGGCATTTCCTCACTGCTGGTGCTCGGTCTACGGGATACCCCACAACGACCATTTGAGGGGCAGATCTTGCCCCCCCACACCTATTGCGTAGAGAGACTAGCTGCGGAGCGCTGACCTCCTGAACGGAACTGCGTGGCGTGCTGTGCGTGGTAGGTCCCGAACTCAACCTGCTGCAGTGTCATTGGAGGGGTGATCATTCATATTGTGCATTGGCTGACCACAGGTTGCGGACCCCTCCTCCCACCATACGACTCTCTTGGTCAGGTCCCTACTGTAATACTTAAGATGGGTAAGGGCGACCCGAAATAACCTAAGCTCACGTTTGAGCAGAAGCGCCACACAAAGCAAACTGAACAGGACCGCGTGGCTGAAGAACATGACACACCTGACTCTGATCTAGACATTGATGTTAAGGCGCTTATTCTGGAGGTGCGATCTAGCCTTCGGAGTATTGACTCTAAGCTCGACAGCATGACATCACAACTCGAGGCGGTTAGGACTCAGGTTGGAGCACACGAAACGCGCCTCGACTGCCTCGAAAACAGACACACAGAATGCTGCGAGTTTAGGCAGGAGTCCAAACAGCAAATGACCAACTTAGAGAAGGAGGTTGAACTCTTGCGCGCAAAGGCAGATGCCTTAGAAACGCGTTAACGCAGATGCAATGTGCGCATAACTGGTATTCCGGAAACCACCGCCATTGGCATGATGGAGACCTTTGTCGCGGACCTTCTGCATGACCTATTTGACCCGAACTTGTCTCCGGTCTTCACGGTTGAATGTGCACATAGAGCGCTAGGCCAGAAACCGCCTGTGGGTGCGCCGCCCCGACCCATTCTTGCTAAGCTACTTAACTACCAAGACAGGGATCTGATACTGCGTCTTGCTCGAGAGAAAGGCAAGATCACACACAAAGGCAATTCTGTTTCGTTCTACCCTGACTTTACCCCGCTAGTGCAGGCGGCCAGAAAGGAATTCATCCCAGCTAAAAAAACTCTTGATGCAGGCTGACATAAAGTACTCCCTTTTGTACCCGGCGAAACTGCGAGTAGCACATGATGGCACCACCCATTATTTCACGGACGCTAAGTCTGCTTTGAAATTCGCAAAGCATGTGTGCGGTACTAGGCCAAAGAGGAAACATGCGCAGCTGTGGGAGGAGGGAGGTCATCTTAGTGACAATGATTGATTCAACTGTACCTGCTTTTGGGATCGTCTGCTCCTAGGTGGAGGAACTTTGCCTCCGTTCACAGGTTATGCTGTTTATATGTTCCGCTCATGTGCAATGGACCGCTACCAGTTTACAAAGTTTGCTATACTATGCCTTTGGTCTTGCTATGTTCTCATGCTGGACTCCGCTGTGCACCCTGCGCGTTGGCTACCGTATAGATCTGATGTATTAAGTTTAGAAATTAGCAACTAGGCTGAAATGCGCAGCCACCCTGTGCAAACAGGGGTATATGCTCAGGATACCACGCCCTCAAGGGGTGATTCCCAATGTTTGTACCCTTCTGTTATGTTTACTGTATGCGTAAGTTAGGGGAGGCTATGACACAACCTAATTGGGGGTTGCTGTGGGTGGTGGGAGGGGGGGGCTGTTGGGTTTGTTGGCAAGTGCTATGTACTTTTCTCATTTGTGCTGTGCGATCATTGGATTTAGATGTGTACCTAGACAA
This sequence comes from Lissotriton helveticus, assembly GCF_964261635.1. Taxonomy (NCBI): domain Eukaryota; kingdom Metazoa; phylum Chordata; class Amphibia; order Caudata; family Salamandridae; genus Lissotriton; species Lissotriton helveticus. The sequence goes on from NC_136065.1 coordinate 1,409,509,458, forward strand.
TTGTTGTATATTGTGAATGCAGCATCAACATTGAAATGGAGGTGAAAAGGGTTTTAACCTGGAACATCCACGGGCTTAGTGACGGCAGAAAGGCGAGATTAATGCATGGGTATCTCATAAGACACAAAATAGATATCTGCTTTTTGCAGGAAACACATATCAACTCCACATCGTCCCCAGGCTAAAACACTCCAGATGGGGCTCGATTTACTCTGCTATTTACTCTAATTATGCCCGGCGGGTGGCCATCCTTGTACGAAGGGGACTAGATTGGAAGGAACATAATGTGAATTGTGACCCGGAGGGTAGATTTATTGTAGTGTACGGCACCCTACTGGGGAAGCCATTTGTACTGGCAGCGGTTTATGGCCCAAATGTGGACGACCCAGATTTTTTTAGATCTGTATGGGCACAAATAGCATTGATGGACTGCCCCACTGTCATTTGGGGTGGAGACTTTAACGTTGTATTGAATGATGATTTGGATCGTAGGGGGGCGTCGAGGCCGCTGCACCCCAATGCTAGGCAGACACTGCTAGACATTCTCCAAGAAGGTTTCTTGCTAGACATATGGAGATCTAGACACCCGACTCTCAGGGAGGGCACTTTTATCTCGAGTCACCATTCTGCCTGGTCGAGGTTAGATTACTGGCTTGTATCACAAGATGTGGCTACATGGACAGTGCAGGTGTGCAATCAGGCTAGATCGCTCTCTGATCATGCTCCATGCTTGTTGGAAATAAAAGTGCCGGATGCTCCCGCTCGTGCTTTCACCTGGCGCTTACCGCCACACGCATTGTTAGATACGGCATTTACTGAAGAAATCAGAGCAGACATAATTCTATACTTTGAAACAAATGCGGGATCAGTGTCAACGGAGTCTGTCCTGTGGGACGCATTTAAAGTGGTGATCAGGGGGCAGTGTATTGCGTGTAAGGCAGGGGTGCTGAAAGCCATTAGAAATACGCTAAGCAAAATTGAGGGAGAGCTGAAGGAGATGGAATCACGCTTTTGCGATAACCCCACGCCTGAACTAGCGGCTCAACTGAAGGCTAAGCTCCTCGATTTTAATGAGGAGTCGCAACGAGAAGTGAAGTTTTTGGGCAAGCAGGCAGAGGCCCGTTGATACGGGGATGGGGATAGACCCAGCAGGACACTGGCTCGCCTCATCTCCACCAGACCGCAGTCCACATACATACACTCTATTAGGAACCCAGACGGGAGGGAGGCGGTGGGTCAGGAAGCAGTTCTTCACACTTTCACGGAGTTCTACTCTAACCTATATAAATCCAAACACAATATGACTCCAGACTCCCTCGATGCCTATTTGGACACGATAGCCCTGGTGTGGTTTAACAACGCACACCGCGAATATATGGACATCCCGATTACAGCTCAAGACATAACCAAGGTAATAAAAAGTATGCCGTTAAACAAGGCCCCTGGTCCTGATGGCCTCACGACTGCCTCTTTTAAGACCTATGCGGATTAATTGGCTCCGCGGTTGCACGCAGTTTTTGCTGAGGCCCTTGAAACTGGAATTCTTCCTGAGTCCATGCATGAAGCCCTGATCTTAACGCTTTTAAAACCTGATAAATACAGCCAGTCATTAGATTCTTATAGACCTCTTTCCCTCATAAACGTGGATGTGAAAATCTACGCAAAAATAATTGCTGACAGATTACAGCCGTTACTAACGATGGTGGCCCTGCCGGACCAATCCGGCTTTATACCGGGGCGTGCAACATCCCATAATTTAAGAACTTTATTCTCGGTATTGCACTACCTTCACCCAACTGTACAAGCAGCCGTCGTGTTTTTAGACGCTACAAAAGCCTTCGACTCGCTAGAATGGCCTTATTTATTCAGGATTCTAAGCCGGATGGGCTTCAGTCCCTTATTCATTAATCTAATACGACTACTATATACCTCCCCTAAAGCAAGAGTGCTGGTGAATGGACTATTGTCCGAGCCCTTTGCCATCTCACGAGGCACGAGACAGGGTTGCCCCCTGTCTCCGTTGCTCTTCGCCATCGCCATGGAACCCCTTTGTGGTAAATAAATAAATAATACCGGATCTAGGTTTGACTAGGCATAGCAATAACAGATAGCTCAATAAATAAGAGTCAAGATTCGAGGTAGTAGGAGTTTTCAGGTTTAATACAGCATAAAGGACAGGAACAGGACAACCTGCACGGGAACAGGATGGCAGTGCTGCCGGGGGCAGGATCAGAATCGGCACGCTCTGGAGAAAGGACTGGCGTCACATTTAATAACAATACACAAGTATATATAGTAAAACAGTTGCATTACAGTACATATGATAGGCGGAGCAGTGGGGGTGGTCAATAGCAGTCGCGAAAGATAAGGGTGAAAAATGGGTGTAACAGGGGCGTATACATAGACATGTGATGCAAACGTAACAGAATATGTCATAAATGGGGCGGAAACATGGAGGGGGCTACCTAAGGAGCCGGGACCTCTAACCTAATGGTGCGCGTAAACTGACAATGACGTGTTACTAGGAGAAGCTGGGGGCTACGAACTCTGTGCTAGGAGCAGAGACTGAAGTCTGGAGAGTCAGGGCGACATGTACCTAAACAGTATCTAGTATCTGATGTTTAGAGAACATGTTGATAGAATCCAAAAGTTATCGGGGTAAAGGCTAACAGACTCTAAGACGGGAGCATGCATTATTCTACATGTAGTGCGTGATGAAGAATATTAAATGACCATTAAATGCAGTATTTCTCTTACATGGAGACGTAAAGGCTAGACAATGACGGAAACTATTGATGCAATTCAGTAGCTTAGGAATGCAGAGAAGGAGGGCTGGACTGATAACTAGAATCATAACATACTCTTGGCAGACTCAGAGGCAGAGCCAGGCTGAGCCGGGCACTGCGAGGCAGGAAGTAAGTGAAGGGTCGAGGATACAGGTGGGGGCTGTATCGCTCCTCAGCGAGGCTCAGGAGACAGGAGCTGAATCTGGTGTCCGGGCCCTTTTGCGGCCTAGAAACGGGGACTTTACAATGAAATAACGTGCACACTGAGAAACGTGGCAACGTAACTTTACATAGGCCTGATACTCGTAGCTTTCACGAGAACTGGAAACTGGCATACTAGAGATGGGCACAACTGTAATTGCGTCTTCAATCAAACATGGGGATACATATGCATATTTAATCATGCACACATAACATAAGATGGAGGACTCGTAGGGACACAGAACATGGCAAAATTTACTTTTCCACACCTTGCTGCAAGAGTTAGACAACACCACACGGCGAGAGGCATAAGCTTTAGTTCCCGTAGTCTATTGATCTCCCTATACGCAGATGATGTTACTCTCTATGTCAAAAACCCCACCGTAAATCTTAATCCTCTGCTTCGGGAATTTGTACGATTTGAAGGCCTGGCTGATGTGTCGATCAACTGGGCGAAGTTGGTTGCGTTCTCGCTAACAGATACTACCCCTGAAGTGCGGTCTGATTATCCACTGCGCTGGGAGGCAGACTCTGTTAAATATTTAGGCATCTGGATTAGTCGTAACATGCAGGATATATGGGCTCTTAACTTTGGTAAAGCGGTGCACTGGTTGGAAACCAAGGTAGCTATTTGGAACAAACTCTCCCTGTCTTTGGTAGGGAGGATCGCACTGGCGAAAATGGTGGTGTTGCCAAAGTTCATCTACTTATTTGTGAATATCCCCATCCCTTTAACGAAACATTTTTACACTTGTTTAAGATCTACTGTATTATCATTGATATGGGCTGGAGGTCAGTCCAGAGTATCTTGGGCACTCTTGACGCTACCGCTCCGACAGGGGGGTTTGGGCGAATCCTGACATGCAGCTCTATGCACTGTGTGCGCAAGCCCAATTTGTTCATTTTTGGGTGTATCCAACGCCATACCAACCACACATTGCAGTGGAATTGGACTCTGTGGCTCCATTGCCGCTCAGTATGGCACTGTATGGCGTGGCGCCAAGACCCTCCCTGGACATCGATACAACAAACATGCTTCGGTGGGTGTGGCGGGAACTCCAGAAGAGAGCTCGCCTTCCGCTCCTATACGCACCGGCGATCCCTTTGAGATGCAACCCTATGATGCCCTGTTTGGCCGTAAGTGGAGGTGATATCTCCATAAGTGGAGCGCCTTTACGTACATTTGCTGATTTATATCCGAATGGCACGTTTCAGGACCCCCGAACGGGTGGCGATGACGAGCCCCTAACTTTCAATGATCTATTCACCTATCATAAGCTGAAACTGTCCTGTAGGGCGCTCTGGGATCAGTTTCCTGAAGAACCTCCACAATTGCAGGCGCTCCAAGATGTGCTTGCTAGAGCATCCCCCAAGAAACTGGTATCTAGGCTGTACAACAGTATGCAGGAACAAGCACCTATTATAGTGTCGACATCCATGCAGGCATGGAATGCGGAACTGGAGGAGCCTCTAACGGAAGATCAGTGGTCTTTTTGCTGCAGACAACTAACTGAATTATCGCCTAACTATAAACTCCGGCTAATTCATTTCAAGTTCTTGCACAGGTTTTACCGCACACCGATATCGCTGCACCGCATGGGTTTGGAGGATGACACTAACTGTTGGAAGTGTGGCGCTGAAAAGGCTTCCTTTTTGCATGTTGCCTGGAGCTGCCCAATGCTTGCTGAGTATTGGGCCGCCATTTTTTCTGCAATTAATCAGATCCTCCTCAGAACGGATGTCCCTTCCCCGACCCTTGGGCTGTTGAGATATGTGTGGGCTACTGCTCCTAATGATCGAAAGCTTCATGCCATGCTACTTCTTTACGCTAAACGCCAGGTGGCTACACACTGGGGTCGCAGAGCTTTGCCTAAATTTGAAGCATGGTGGGCGGACATGACATACGGACATACGCCACTAGGTGCCTACTGAGAACTTATGTCCTCTGCTTCCCAGCCCAGGGATATTTGGGAACAGTTTCTACAGTGGACTCGTGCAGGAGCTGGCATCCCCAGCTCTGCGCAGTCTCCCTCTGGGGCGATAGGCGAAACTGACAGCTGAGAATGTGTGATCTTTGCGAAGCTGGCTGAATGGGGTAGCCCCCTTTTGCTGCTCATTATATAAGACTATATGACTGTGATGTCTCAGTGTTCTTTTTGTTTACGACCATTATATGTATTCCTGCTTGTGCCTTGATATGTGATTGTGTGTCCCTTCGCTTGCTGGACTGGATTAATGCCACATGCCCTGCTATAATGTCAATGTTGACTGCACAACCTAGATATGTAGTGATTGCACGCGTAGACTTCCCTACTCGTTAATTATAGCACTGAGTTTTGCCTGTATTGGTTTTGTTTAACTGTTGACATGGGGGGAACCCTGGGGAAGAAAACAAGAAAAGTATACATCCTATATATTCATTGCTACAGTGTAAACTCCTAATTGGTATGTTTTTTTTCAGCAGGTTCGGCTGCATATGCCACTGTCATGTATTTACTGTGCAAATTTGAATGAACACATTTTTTAACAAAAGTTTGGTAGATAGGACAGAGGCCTCCTGGAAGTAGTGCTCCTTGACATAGCAATTCCTCCTAATTCTCAGGAAATGGGAATAAGGTATGGAGTCTCTCAGAGCTCTGGGGTGGTTACTGGTGTAGCTCAACAGGGTGTGTGTGATTATACTATGGAAGGCAAATCCTTCATTTTTAACAATGTAAAAATCAAATGTCAATCTTTCACTAATTGCAACACTAGTGATATTATTTACTTGATTCAATGCCCATGCCCTTGTATGTACATCGTTCAGACCAAACAGAAAATCGAGACAAGGATTGGACAACATCGCAGCAGGATACGCTGTAAAACCCCGAATGCCCCCTTGGTGGATCATTACATGAAAGAAGGCCATTCTGAAAATGACATTAAATGGACGGTCCTCAAAGCCTTGAAATTACCACCACGTGGAAGTGACATGTCTCTTTTACTTAATAAATAGGAACTCAAAATGCTCATTCTTATGGACAGCATTAGGAAAGGTCTCAACCGAACGGAAAACTGGACTTCCCTTCTGTAAAGTTTCAAATGTCATGTTCTAATTCTGTATTTTCCTCAATTGTTCGCTGTAGATATGTATTTTTCTCCTCAATGTCACCTTAAATGCACAGTTTCACTTATTTAAAAAAAAATAATAATAATAATATGGAAATACATGTACTCATGGAGTGAGTCAGGCCTTAGGACATTTAGTGCTACAAAGTCCTATGCAGCATGTGTGCCAGGTCTCTGGATGCCCAAATAGTCTCCATGCTGTGTAATAAAGATCCCGGGTGTGCTACAGAAATTGCATAGCAACTGTCTCTGTAGCATGTTGTAATCATTTCAGTGAATTCTCATTACTACATGCTCAGTCTCACCTTCTCCCTCTACAGTGCTTAAACACCATTGCACTGTTCTAAACCCTGAAACAGCACTCCCAGTAAGACCCTCTTTCATTGTAGTAATCAGTTTACTGAATTGCAAGGCATACTGTCATGTGTCTAAGATCACAGTGTGAGTTAGTTTTCATTTCACAAAATTGTGGCAGGATAATTTGCTTAGTTGATGTGTTTAAAAATATGGCAATACATGTAGTCATGGAGTGAGTCAGGCCTTTGGACATTTAGTGCTATTAAGTCCAAAGCAGCATGTGTGTCAGGCCTCTTAATTCCCAAATAGTCTCCATGCTGTGTAATAAAGATCCTGGGTGTGCTGTAGAAATTGCATAGCAACTGTCTCTGTAGCATGTAGTAATCATTTCAGTGAATTCTCATTTCTACATTCTCAATCTCACCTTCACCATCTACGCTGCTTGAACACCATTGCACTGTTCTAAACCCTGAAACAGCACTCCCAGCAAGACTCTCTTTCACTGTAGTAATCATTTTACAGAATTGCAAGGCATACTGTCATGTGTCTAAGATCACAGTGTGAGTCAGACTTCATTTCACAAAATTGTGGCAGAATAATTTGCTTAGTTGATGTGTTTAAAAAATGGCAAGGTCCTGGGTGTGCTGTAGAAATGCCATTGCAACTGTCTCTGTAGCATGGAGTAATCATTTCAGTGAATTGCAAAGGATATTTTGATTTGTCTAGAATCAGAATGTGAGTCAGTGTGTTTTTGGTAATATTGTGACAGAATCACTTGCTCGATGCATGTGTTTGCAGATATGAAAATGCATGTACTCATGGAGTGAGTCATGCTTTAGGACATGCAGTGCTTTATACTCCTAGCCCTTACATGATACCATACACTGCCCAAGCACAACTGCATTACTCTAAACTCAGAATTATCAGTCCCACCTTGAACCCCTACAGTGCCTGAACACCACTGCGCTGTCCTAAACCCTGAAATACCATCCCTAGCAAAACCTGCTAAACTCTTTCAACACTAAGCAAATGCCCCTATAATGTTCAAACACCACTGCACTGTCCCAAACCCTGAAACAGCACTCCCTGCATGATCTCCTACACTGCCCGAACACTGCTGCTGTGCCTAAAAATTACTTATGGAATGAACCAGACTTTACAACATATAGTGCTTCTAATTGCTATGTAGTATGCTTGTAGTGGTGTCTACAATTTTTTTTAAAAAATGAACATGTTTTTTTTTCTCCACAACAGATTTTAATTATCTACAGAAAGAAAAAACAATATGCCGTCAAAGAGTGAGAAAAGAAAAAGATATAAACAGGCTTACTTTTCCAAGAAAAAAGAAGTACAAGATTTATCTAAACAGCAATGTGTGGGGAAAAAAAAGAAAGCTCCTGGTAAGTCAACAAAGGATTTTATAAGGAAAATGACACAAAGTAAAAAAAAAGTGTGGAGAATTAGGAAAAAAAATAAAAAATATCTGTAACTACAAACAAAAACCAGACAAAAAAGAAAAATGATGGAAAAATATGTGGTAAAGATAGTGTGTGTAGTAATAGACGCAAAAATCAGTTTGTTGAGATTCGGAAGCGAATGTTTTATAACAGAGTTGTTTTAAATTTATTAAAAAATATAAAGAATTGTAAAAGAAAAACAGCTTTTTATAAGAAAATTTAATTTTTTAAGTATTGTTGAGAAGGCTTTTGAATTAAAAAAATTGTTTATTTTAGTAATCAATAGAATTCGAACACTAGATAAGCCAATCAATGTTATGAAGGCAAAAAGTAAGTGGAAAAGACTAATTAATAGAACAAATTTTTGTAATGTTTTTTCTGGAGAATGGAAACATAGTTCAAGTTGTGAGCCGTTTTTGTAATGAAGAGAGTTACTTTCAGAGTAATGATTTGTTGCATTCAGTTGACACCAGTGGTCGAGCTTATGAGGTTAGGAATGGATGTCCAATTGAAAACGAGAAAATTGTTCCTAGAAATGCAGAAGAGGTGTTAGCTGATGAAATTTTAGGGAGACATCCTAAGGCTCCAGTGTACACTTGGAATTGTACTAGTATTTGTAGTGTACGACATGATTCAATTGTTTTTTTTCACAATTTCTTGCGTAAGTATATTAAGAAAAGTGTTAAACAAAAGATTAAGATGTTGCAAGAATTAGACCCTTGCAGAGTGAGAGAAAAAATGGGATTACAAGGTAATTCTCTGGCTTTTCTTTCCAAACCTGAGAAGGTTGTATTATGCAAAAAGTCCAGCACTTAAGCTAAAACAGTTAAACAATGCTCTTTTGCATGGATCTGTATTAGATGTGATCAACATTTGTGAAGAAATTGAGGTTAGTTACTTTGGTCCTGAAGAAGACCGTGCAGAAACAGATACATTAATAGAAGGAAATGTGGAAGAAAATGTACAGAATTTTAGTACAGAAAATTTTGAGCAAGAAATTACAAGGTTTAAGGTCATTTCAGGTGAAAAGCCAAACTTTTCTTGTATTTGTTGCAGACTAATTTGTTATAAAAATCAGAACAGGTTAGTTGATCTATATTTAAAAAGTGAAAAGGAGAATAATAATGAGTGGAAGGAATTCGCAACTTATTTGTTGGTAGAGAATTGTTTTGATTTGGTTTCTGATCAACGTATTTGTAAATATTGTTGTAATAAATTAGATGAGAATAAGATGCCTGCTAGAGCTGTACATAATAATCTTGAGTTGGTAAATATTCCTTCTGAACTGATGGATTTAAATACTTACGAGTCTATTCTTATTCAATGTGTGCATCCATTTTAGGCTATTGTTCGCATGGAGCCTAAAACAGGGAAGTTGCCTCCTTGAGATTTACAGAGAGGATTAAAGGGAAGAGTTGTATATTTGCCTCTAAATTTAAAGAAACATATTGAAACAATTGGTGTAGAAAATGTGGAAGAGGAACCTCTAGTTATTCTAGTTAATGGCGTTCCTTCGAAGAGTAAGAAAATCTGGCAAGAATTAGTGGATGTTAGGAAAGTGAAAAAGGCAACGTTGTATTTGGTAAAAAATAATCAATACTATAAAAATGTGTATGTGGGAGAAGAGGAAACAACTGTTGAAGAGGAGAGTGATTTGGCAACTGGACAAATTGAAAAAGTGGATGTGTTCAGAACTGAAGAAATTTATGAACATTATAGTGTGCATCCACTTCACTCTAAAGAAGTGATGGGAAATACTATTGAGTTATTTCAAAGGAAAGAAGCAAAAGGAAGTCCCATTAGTGTATGGGATGAAAGCTTGGAAGCTTGTTGCTTCCCTCAGTTATTTCCAACAGGCAAAGGTGGACGATATGATGAACGACCTGTGCAGATTCCTGCATCTGAATACCGGACTTCAAGATTATATGCAGAAGCTCCAAGGTTTCGCCAATGTATTCCATATTTGTTTCATCTTCTGTTTGAGAGTGACTTGTCTGGACTTAATTAAGCAGTGAACCATATACTAAAAATTGGAGTACATTTGCAAAATGTTTCGGCAAAGGACTTTATGGATAAAGTCCAACAGAAAGATACTGTTTTGGAATCTCAGCTAATTAATCTCATGGCATGTCAGCGTGGTACTAATGAGTATTGGTACCATCGTCATGGGGAATTGAAATGTATGCTACAAAACTTAGAAATTCCTACATGGTTCCTTACTCTAAGCTGTGCTGGGTATGCTTGGGAAGATTTACTTCAATTTCTTCGAGAGGCAAATGCTAACATAGAAAATATAGAATACAAGACACCTGGAGAACTGTGCTCTTTGGATCAAGTTAATGTATGCAGGTATTTCAATCATAGATTTGAAGCTATGATGTCTTTTATCACAAACAAAAAAAATCCTCCTCTTGGAGAGGTTCTGGATTTCTTTTGGAGAAAGGAGTATCAAGCAAGAAGTGCTCCTAACATCCATATGCTGCTATGGATCAAAGATGCCCCCAAATTTTGAACAGATTCAGTGATGAGTTTTATTGAACAATAGTCTACATGTGCTGTACCTAGAAATGTAAATGTATGTGTCTTGTAAAGCGCACTGCTGCCCTGTGGCGTTGTGGCAATGTAGACCGCTGGGGAACCCGTCCTGGCAATCCCTGTGAGATGATCCCTACTGGGTATCTCCAAGGTGAAACCAGGCACCCCCGGCGAATGTGGGGGGCCGTTGTAGAGATGAGGCTAGCTAATGCCCAGAGTTGCCGAGTGTGATCCCTGGTTAGAGTAGGCACCGAGGCGAGAATTATCGAGTCCGCTGACCCTGGTCCACGACCCTGCCGCGTCGGGAATTGAACCCTGGTCCCGGGCTGTTCTCTGCTTCCGGGTCTGCCGCCTCTAACCAGTGAGCCACACCACTCCATACAGAAATACAGTAGAAAATAATTTAAGACATCAAGTCTTACAGTTTCAAACCCATCGTTGTGGTAAATACTGTCGTCGAAAGTACAAATCTAAGGATAAGTTCTACACAAAATGTCGATTTGCATTTCCACGTCCAGTATTATCAAAAGGAAGAGTGAACAATTTTATGACATCTTTGCGACATACTTTCACAAGAAAATCACCGAAAAATACCTACAACTTAAGAAGAAATGAAGAGTCAAAATACATAAATGACTATAACCCAGTCATTTTGTCCATGTGGAATGCTAACATGGATATTCAATATGTTGCAGACAAACTCCATTGCTGTGGCTCAATATGTAACGGCTTACATTACTAAATCTGAAAAGACGGAACTAAAGGAAATGTGGGAAGAAATTTCTCATGAAAAGAGCCTAAGTAAGAAATTGTACAGCTACAGTGTGAAGATGTTGTCTCATCGAGAAATCGGAGCATATGAATGTTCAGATCGTTTATCATCTGCAAGTTTATACTCCAAATCTAGAACAATCATTTGGGTGAGTTTAGGTCTTGCAAGAACACGAAACCGAGTTTTGAAATCTGTACAAGAAATTGAGTATTTAGCAGAGAGAGAACCAGACAGTACAGATATTTTGAAGACAAATATGTTGGATACATACTATCCAAATAGAAGTAATCATCTTGAGAACGTTTGTCTCTATGAAGTACTGCAAAGCTATACTTTTAAGAGGAATATTACAGAAGATATCAATAAAGGAGTATATGCTGTGATTGGATCTGAAGGAGGTTTAGTGAAAGAAAAAAAAGGACATTTGATTAATCACCAAAAACTGAGTTGCGAAACTGCTGACAAAAGGGAATTTTACTATTTAGCTCTTTTGCAACTCTTTAAGCCATGGCGAACAGAACTGGAACTACTTGGAGATTTTGACAGTTATGAAGATTCATTCAACACAACTAAAAATACTATAGAATGTCCTGCTTTCACTAATTATCTGAAAATGTTGAACAACGAAATACAGCAAGAAGCTACAATTGCAGCAGAGACTGCTTGAGACAGTTCTCAAGACAGTCAAAGTTCTCCTTCGTTGAGTCAGGATCCACTAGGAGAACCAATTATTCAAAATGAAGCAGCACCTGCCATGGATGAATGAATGAATACATGCTTATATAGCACATGGCTACCCGGAGGCATCCCATCGCTTTAGACCAAAACAAGTAATCACCGCTCAACGAAATAGAAAGGTCTTCAACCATTTCCTGAATGCAAGATGGTTAGATTCCAGCTGGATACAGTCAGGGAGCTGATTCCAAAATTTCGCTGCATGAATTGTAAAACGTCGGCCACCCATGCATGTCTGTTTGACCCTAGGGACTATCAGCAGGTTTTTGTGGTTAGATCTGAGAGATCGAGGGATCTGATGGTGAAGAAACATAGGGTGTACGAGGGCCGGGCCATTGTCAGTGGTTGACTTATGGACCATACACATGGCCTTGAACCAGACCCTTTCCTCCACCGGCAGCCAATGTAGAAGTCACAGTGCCGCCTTAGGATGAGGTGGAAACAGCAATGCAACAAGCTCAAGAGGATGTAAGAAACTTAGAAGAATTGGAAAAACAACTAAATGTTGAGCAAAAACAAATATACGATCAAGTGACAGAACAGATTGAGCATGGTTTATATCACGAGAAAAAAGAGTGCTCATGTACGTCATTTAAACCTGTCCGACTGTAAGTGAGTGGAGAAGCAGGAACTGGAAAAAGTTTTCTAATTAAAGGAATTGCAACTTATCTACAGAAAAGAACTGAGTCGTCACTCTCTTGTTTTGTTACTGCTCCAACTGGGTTTGCAGCACATAACATCTAATGTAATGTAGTGTATTTTGTAAAGCGCACAGCTGCCCCAACGGGGCGTCCCGGCGCTGTATAACGCTGTGGAACCCTTCCTGGCTCTCCCTGTGAGATGCCCCTCCTGGGCACCCCCAAGGTGAAGCCAGGCATCCCTGTGTTGTAGGGGCCGTTGTGGAGATTAAGCAAGCTATTGCACAGAGTTGCAGCGTGGGACCCATGATTAGAGTAGGTGCCGAGGCGAGAATTATCGAGTCTGCGGACATTGAGCTCAAGACCCTGCCACGTCGGGACTTGAACCCTGGTCCCAGGCCTGATCTCTGCTTCAGAGTCTGCCGCTCTAACCAGTGAGCCACACTTCTCCACGAACATGAAAGGGATTACTTTACATCGTTTATTGATGCTGCCAGTAAAGCATGAAAATGAATTAGAATACCACAAGCTATCTGGAGAAGCTTGTTGTGAAGTTTCTAGAGTCTTGAAAAAAATGTAACTTCTCATTATTGATGAGGTAAGCATGGTATCAAATTTAATGCTTGCCTTTGTGCATTTAAAATTGCAACAAAATCCTTAGAAACAGAGTATGATGTGTTATTTGGAGGCAAACATGTCATAGTTTTTGGCGATCTACTACAACTAACTCCTGTGAAAGGACAGCCAGTATTTAAAACAGTTACACATGAAGACACCAGAAAGTGCCTGGGAAGCATTGGAAATGTTAATATTTGGTCATATTTCGAATATTCTGAACTCATTACAAATATGTGACAGGCAAAGGACGCTGATCATAATAGTATTCTTGAAGATATAAGAATTGGAAAAGTGAGTGAACACGGCAAAGAAGCTTTACAGGCACGATACTTACAAATTTGTTCCCAAAACGAAAATATTCTCCCAGAGAATATATATAGAAAAATTGCAGAAAAGAAATCAGTGATATGCTTGATGCCAACTCGGCAAGAATGTTCAATATTCAATGAAAAAATTCTAAAGTTAGAAAATCAAGAAATTATAAAACTGGAAGCTATTGATAGAATAGAGCATGAAGGAGCTACTATTATTTTGTCAGAAAGTTGAAGTCAAAATTGGATTCTTTAGAAAAATCAATATCTAAAACTGCTGGTTTAGAAAAGAATCTATATGCATGTATAAATTGTCGGATAATTTTACGACGTAATTTACATGTGGAAAGAGGTTTAGTAAATGCAGCAATGGGTAATGTTGTTGATTTTGTGAATTACACAAATAGAGATGACATTGAATTTTTGAAAATCCAATTTGATGAAATGGATCATCGCTTGTAAAAGATTTATATGTCCGCCGAAAACAGTTTCCTGTTTGTTTGGCATATGCAGTGACTATTCGAAGTTTAAGTGTAGATAGTGCTTTGGTGAATATTGGAAGTACTGTGTTTAAAGAGGGTATGGCATATGTTGCTTTATCTCGAGTCAGAACTTTATCTGGACTATACCTGATTGATTTTGATGACAAAAAGATTAGTGCAGATGTAAATTGTGTAAAAGAGTATAATAGGTTAAGAAGAGAACATGCTCCCAATTGACCTCAATATCCAGTATTTGAAAAGCGTGTGGTAAGTCGAAAAAGAAGATATGAGAAAAATTGTAGTGAGGTTGCAGAGAAAAGAAAAATACTAGATGAACCAGTGATAGTAAGCAAAAAGAAAAAGGATTCTATTGAAGAGGTTGTTGGTTTTCAGTTTGAAAACAGTTCTGGTGTCAACTGCTATGCTAATGTAGTGGTTAATGTTGTTTTTTTTCTTGAAACTTTACTACAACAAATTGTTGAAAATCGGGACAAAAGATTTAGTTGTTTGTTGAATGCTGTGTTTGAGAAATGTAGTAGTGATAAAACTAAAATAGAAAGTGTTTCTGATATTCGAAATGTTTTAGACAAATGTTCTGGTTTAAGTCAATTTTCACAGAATATTCACCAAGATTGTCAGGAATTTCTAATGTATATGCTTGTTGTATTGCAAGATGAAGTTATAGATATTGAAAATCTTTTTGGCCTTTCTTATAAATGGCGACATGACTGTGACAATTGTTCGTTTTCAAGTAGTACTGAAATAGACACTGAAAGATTTATATATTTGACTTTACCAGACTGCAAATCAGTGTCTTTTAATAATCTAGTTAGAGAAGCAAATCAAAACATGGTCTGTACCCAATGTAACTCACAAATGTTATCAACTTTATTTATACAAAGATATGGACAGTATGTAATTTTAATGCTGCAACAATGCAGACCTGATGGAAGAAAACTGACAACTTTAATACAAAATTTTGTGGCTTCTCAACTATCAATATCAGGAAGAACTTTTGTAACTGTAGCAATTATTTTCCACGATGGTCCTTCTACAAAATCAGGACATTACACAGCTTATTTAAAATGTACAAACGGCTGGACTCATTGTAATGATACTCAATTGTTTTTTAACCAACGTTTGCCTTATGACTTACCAAATTCTTACCTAGTGTTTTTACAACCCAAATTTTAGGGAAAATAATTGGCCTGGGAAAATTACTGTTGTTAGGAAAGGGTAGTCTGTTGTTGAAAAGTACTTTGTGAGTGAGGGTGATCAGGTTAAAAAAATTCTTGTAGTTGACTTAGAGGTAGTGTAAGTGTATCAGATAGTAGGTGATGTGGCTATCACAGGAGATGTTGATCATCAGTGAGGCAGAGGTGTTTTACATTTGTTGTAGTTGTTGGAGATGTTGGTGACATTTTTTATTCCCTTGTAGAGGTTTCTTTTAATGGTATTCAGCTCCTTGCTAAGATAAAGGATGAGCAGAGTGTCATCGGTATACCAGATGATGTTGACATTTGGATAGAATGCTAGTTGTTTAAGGTTCTATGTACATGATAAATAGCATCGGGTGGAGGTATAACCATTGTTAGATGGTAAAAAAGATGTTGGTGCTTTTTGATTCAGAAGATTAGGAAACGGACGCTTAAGAGTACTATTAAGTATCTTCCAAACTAAGGATTTCACACATATTATTTGGCCATGAGGAATGGTATTTGAAACAAAAAATGTTAAATGTAAATGTTGTTAGCATATGTTTGTACATAACTTAATTTAGAGTGTATACAAATGAAGTAATAATGTTTTGTTACTTTATGATTGTTGGTGATATCCCATACTTGCGTAACAAATTGCTGTTCGAAAAAAACATTTAAGATATGTTTCTTTCTAATTTTTTCATTCTTAATGAAAATGTTGAATGGGTTTTTTAAAGACAATCTTATTGATTGTCTTTTTTTTTTGCCCGCTGTTATATGATGAGTACTATTGAACTCACTGTTTTCAGTGAAATTCAATATGTTCTGAGAACCGCAAAATAAAATACATAACATATTGTACAAATTATTTTGTATTGTGAAATATATATTATAACTCAACTTTTTCTTTTCTTCCACAGATATTATATTTATAAAAACTATTTTATTAACTTTTCATTACTTATTAGGTGAGTATGACAAACAAAAAATACTTTCTCATCACTCTCTTACTTCTCTTTCCCTTTTTCACTTTCTTTACTCTGTCTCTTACTCCACTTCCTTTGCTCATCTTACTCCCCTTCCCTCACTCTCTTTACTCCCCTTAATTCACCTTTACACTCCTTCTCTCACCATCAGTACCCTTCCCTCAGCCTCAGTTACCTTCTCCTGCTCTTTCCTCTCTGTGACCCTCACTTCTCTTTTCTTTCTTCCTCTATCAGTACCCTTCTTTTGCTCTATTCCTCACTCTTTTCTCTCTGCCCCCTCACTCTCTTTCCTTCACACCATCCCTCACTCACTTTCAGTCACTGCCCTTCTCTTATTCCCTCACTTCTGTTTGCTTACTCTCCCCCTTCCTTTATTCCCTCCCTCACTCCCCTTTCCTCCATCTGTCTCTAAGTCTCTTCCTCTGTCTCAGTCACTATAACTGCCTCACTCCCTCACAGTCCCTCACTCTCCCTCTTTCTCTTTCCCACTGTCTCTCTCCACCAATCTGCCTTTTCTTTCCTCTCTCCTTCCATAAATCCTTCTCTCTCACTCACTACTTTTTCCTCTATCTTAATATGCTTCTTTTTCCCTCACTGTCACTGCCCTTCACTCAATCTCACTCCTCTTCTCCTACTTCATATTCTCCTCTCTGTGCATCACTCCCATTCCCTTTCACCTGCTCCCCTTCCTTCACTCTTCTTTTCTCACTCCCTCACTCCATCACTCACTCCCCTTTGTTTATTCCTTCCCTCACTTTTTTCATCCATTTTTCTTTCCCTGTCTCCCTCTGTCTCACTCACTCTAACTGCCTCACTCCTTCTCAGTTCCTTGCTCTCCCTCTCTCTCACTCTGTCCCTCTCTCTCCCTTACCCTTAAACTCCTTTCCTCTCTTTCTATCACTCCTCCTCTTTTCCTCACTCATTTTTCCTCTCTTAATTTTGTTCCTTCTTCCTCATTCATCTTCCCTTACCCTCATACTCCTTCCCTAACTGTCACTGCCTTTCACTCACCGTCACTCCCTTTCCCCCTCTGCACTTCATCCTATCTGTATTTCTCAGCCCTTCACTTTCCCGCTCCCTTTTCCTCACTCCCCTTCGCTCTCCTTCTCTCACTCCCCTTCCCTCGCTGTCCTTCCTTTACTCCTCTTTCCTCACTCTCTCACTTCATCTCACTTACTCCCCTTCGTTCACTCCCTCCCTCACTTTTTTCATCCATGTTTCTCTTCCTGTCTCCCTCTGTCTCCCTCACTCTAACTGCCTCACTCCTTCTCAGTTCCTTGCTCTCCCTCTCTCTCCCTCCCTCTCTCTCCTTTACCCTGAATCTTCTTTCTTCTCTTTCTATCACTCCTCCTCTCTCCCTCACTCACTTTCTCTGTCTTAATTTTCTTCCTTCTCCTTCATTCCCCTTCCCTCACCCTCATCCCCCTTCCCTAACTATCACTGCCCTTCACTCACCATCACTCCTCTTCCCCCACTCCACTTCCTCTTGTCTGTATTTCTCACCCCTTCACTTTCCCGTTCCCTTTTCCTCACTCCCCCTCTATGTCCTTCTCTCACTCCATTCCTTTCTCCCCTTCTCTCACTCCCCTTTTCTAACTCCCTCCATCCCCTCACTCCACTTCTCTCTCCCTCTCTCCCTCTCTCCCCTTCTCTCACTTTCCCTTACCCTCTTTTCTCATCCTCATACCCCTTCCCTCACCGTCACTCCACTTCTCTTACCTTCACTCCCTTTACCCTGCTCTACTTCTCCCTCCCCGTCTCTTACTTCCCTTCCCTGTCTCCGTCCCCTGCTCCCCTTTTCTCTCTCCCCTCCCTCACTTTCCTTTCCTTACTGCCCTTCCCTTACTCTTTCACTCCCCTTACCTCACTCCCCTACCCTTAGTCCCCTTGTTTCAGTCACTCTTTGACTCCCCTTTTCTCACTCACCATACTACGTTTTCCTCACTCATTACCTCAGTCCCTTTCTCCCCTTCACTCAGTCATTTCAGTCATTCATTTATACACTACACATTCATTAAAAAAAGTATGACACAGTATATAAGAGATATAGCTCTTCTTTGAGAAGTGAAGTTAGTTCTTACAAGAACTGTTTTTTTGTCTTTTTATGTTTTACATTTTTTTTTGTTTTTTGAACAATTTTATATTTTTGGGGGGTTTTCTGAAACAAAAATGAAAAAAGGTAACCAAAAACTGCTCAATCGGAACGGTAACAAAAATAATAAAAGAAAAAAAATTAACGACAAGGGCACTTGTGCTGCCTGATCTTTGCCACAATTAAATCTATGCTTTGTTCGCCATAGCAGTAGTTGCAGTGTGTGTGCACATCAGCGAAATCCGTCCGGATATCCAAAGCAGTGGAAGAAGGAGATGCTCCTGCAGAAGAGGTGCTGGGGACAGCAGCTGGAGGTTTGGCTGCAAGGGCTTGGGTAGATGCCCGAGCAAAGTTATTCGGATGCACATTTTTTACATGCCGAATCATTGTGTGGATGCTGAAAGAATAATGCTTCTTTGGATCTCCTCTTGATAGCACACTTCCACAGATTTTGCAGGTTACTTTGGGGGCATTAACCTTCTTCTGCCCCTCTGGATATGTAAAAAACTTCGATATAAAGGATTCCTTGGACTTCTTTGGGACTTGCTGCTCAGGGACATACTGCACATCTGAATCAGATGAAGAATCCTCTGGCTGGTGTTGCTCTGCCTTTTTAAATCCGGAGGAAAACACTCAAGATGCTTCTCTCAAAGAAGTAAAATAGATTGTGAGGGAAATGGGTGGGGTTTTAGAAGATTTGGAAAAGAAACTAGTATAAACCAATCAAAAGTGTTGTTTTCCGAGACCTGGCGCAGGCGTGGAAGAGTGTGAGGGCCCCCCCCCTGTCGGCATGGAAGGCGGGCCTGGACTATTTCATGGGCCTTGAGAGGCCGATCTTTGAGGCGCGGGGCTGCCCTCGCAAACACTACAAAATTTGGAAGCGATGGGCCGAATACCGGGGCCTGTCTCTGGATATTAATGTCGAGCTTACTTTCAATGCATATTTGGATACCTGCTTCTTATCTGGTATCTTGTGCCTGTGATGTTGGTGGTGACTAAGCATGGGCGGATTTTGCGGATTGGCAATCCGCGAACTTGCGTATTTACGGATTCGCAATCCGCGAAGATCCGCGAACTCTAGCGGATTTGCGGATTTTTCCGTTTTTTGTGTTGGAGCATGTTCGCGCCGATTTTGGGACAAGTTCGCAATTGCGAACTTACTTTTCGGCTTGCAACGGCCGCGACTATGTTGTTTCTACGTCTGGTTTATCATCACAGGTTCACAGCACCCTCTGTTTCACCACTGCCACCCTCTGGGACACCCATGCCACCCTCTAGTACATCCTCACAGGCACCTATTAGGTTTATTTATTACTGTAGATTATGGTGGTTGAAAAAAGCTAGCACACCTGCCCTTCTTCAACTGCCATCAATTAATTTGTGTTTCATTAATGTGTCAGTAATTTTGAAAGTTCCAGTCTGGCTGGCACCTGCTTCCTTCCTTATCTGTAATTTGCTTTTTGTTGCAGTGAAATTTTTTTTTTACAGGACCTTTATGGTGCTATTCTATGAGCCTGCTGTTTGGGTCATAGCAGGGTCATAGAATTGTTGCAAACTCTGGAGGGGCCCATCAGGAAGCACTACCTTGAATGTTACTAATGTTAAGTTTGAACTTTTGCACCTGCTCATTGCTTTCATTTTAGCTAAAATCGTTTTTTTTTGCAATTTCGCGCGTTATTTGGGGCGCGAATCCGTGCGAGATCGATTTCGGAAGCCGCGAATACGTGCGAATACAAAATTGTTTTTGTTGCGACGTGTATGTTCGCGTGATCTTGCGCGTGTTCGCGAGGCGCTTCTAGCTATTCGTTTGCCAAGTTACCCTATCGGTCGTACACGGGCGCGGCCATCTTGTTGGCGTGACGTAATTCCGTTTCCGCCCGCTATGTGTAATCTCGCAAAGTGTGCTGCTCGCGAGTACAATTTCGCGCGTACTCGCAAGGAAAATCTCGCGCGAACTTACCCACGCGGTCGTGAACGGGCGCGGCCATCTTGTTTCTCATTCATTGCTATGGTTCTGGGCATGCTTTCTGTATCCTCTCTCAATCTCTGCCATCCTTTGCTTGTTTGAAGTTTTTTTGATCTAATTTTACTTATTATCTAACCCTCTATTTTTCTAGCTCTATATTTTTGTGTTTTCTGCAGCTTTTATTTACTTTTAAACTACTTTTTTAAACTCTTTTCTTTTCTTCTTCACTATTCTATTTCTTCTTTATCATTTAAGTTTATTTCTGCCCAGACCATGGTAAAGGGAGCCGGGAAGCACCCTGAGAAGGGGAAGGGTCCCGCACCCCGTGCCCGGCTCCCGTGCGGGCGTTTAAGGGGGGAGCAAGTGGTCCCGAGGGAGATCTTCAGCGCGGAGGAAGTGGCGGCACTGATCTTCCATGTCCAGCGCCGCCTCCCCAAGACGATCCTGGGAGGCGGCAAGATCGCGACCGGCTATGGCATCCGGGAGCGCCGCCAGCGGTGGGAGAAGGTGTGCCGGGCCATGTACAAGATCTCTGGGGTCCGGCGCACATATAACCAGGCCACCCACCGCTGGACCGATGTCATGGACCGGGAGCGGGACTTGCTGGACGCGCTCGGCGTAGAGGTCCCCGGGCTTGGTGAGTAGTAGTAGTAGTACATTTACTACTCTGTTTTATCCTGCTCTGTTATTTGCAAATCTTTGTTCTTTACCAAGAGCAATAATGCTGCCGATTACATTGAGGTAAATTATATTTCAAAATCTTCTATGCATTTCATTTTCAGGTGCACTGCTCTCCTTCTCAGTAGCCTTGCTTGCTACTATGCTTCTTTGTTTTGTATGTTGTGTTCAGAAGCATTTCATTGGCCTGAGAAATTATGTATCAGTGTACTGTAAAGAAAAGAACTGCGTAATGCTAGACAGTAAGGGTCATATTTTCAATTACCGGCGCATCCCTGCAAAGTAGCAGGGATGCGGCAGTAATTGTGTGCCATGCCACCACCACCCATTGGCCCAAAACGTCACAGAAGCCTTACGCATCTGTGCCGTAAAGGCAGCGCATTGCTGGAGTTGCGTGCCAACGATGGCGCAGCTCCAGCAATGCTCTGGGGTACCCTATCTCCCCAATGCTGCATCAAGCCGTACGTCGGCTTCAAGCGCGCAGGGTTTGAGTCATGCATCATTGTCCTAAAAATGACTGATTGACATCTTGTAGATTTCCCTCAGCCACTTTTAGGATTCGTTCCTGCGCAGGTACGCCCTCCCTTGCGCCGGAACGCCCCCTGATGGCGCAGGGCTTTACAACGTGATGCATCGCCCATATGCCCATATGTGTTTTTTTTTTTTAATATATACGCCGCACCAACACCATGGCGAGTCTTTTGTTCTGCCGCTGCGTCAGAAAAGGCACGCAACAATGGAGGAAAATCAGCCGCAACTTCCGCAAGGGACTTATAAATCAGCCCCAACAGACTGAAGTCCAGTGTCCTTCCTTTAGACAGTCACATGGCTATCAGAAGAAATAGTGGCGGTGGTGGCGGGTGGATTGATAGTTTGAGTATTCACTGATCTGCAAGCAGGATGGACTTTGTCTGTCACGTGTTGCGCACTACTGCCTGCAGTGCCAGGCCTAGGCAAACCTCTTTAGTAGTCTGTTTATTGAGTTACATAGGAACTTTCTAAGTCAACGTTCCGCAAATCAGGCAATACGAATAACGTAGTATACCACATGAGATAGATCCCGTGGAATAGTTGTCTATCTATTTGCTATTTTTCCAAAATATGTTGTTATTGTTCTTTTGAAATGTTTGATTTGGTTGAAAAATCTCATCCATGTTTTATGGTTTTTCTTTCTTTCATGTTGTACATCAGCTCCCCCCAAGGGCAAGAGGACACAGGAGGAGGGTGCTGAGGATGCAGGCCAGGATCGGGCAGGCGAGGGCTCCTTTGCTGGCCCCAGTAAGTTTACATTTTACTAAACAGTACCTATTTTTTCCTAGCGTTCCTCATTCGATTTTTTCTAAATCGTCTTTGATCTTCTTGTAGACTGGATATAAATTCTTATCCTGCCTCGAATATGACTCCCTGTGGTATTACTAGACTATTCTTATTAGTCTGTCTGTGTAGCTAACTAAGATTGGACATTTGGCAATTCCATTGGACTCCCATTATATTCAGCAATACCTCTATGCACTGTCTCCTTACTGACTAGATAGTGTGGCAGAGTCATTCAGCTCCCGAAGTCACCGATTATAGATCCCCAATGATCTCTAGATTATCGTACGCAGGACAAGAGAGTAGTACGGAGTCACAGCACAGTCAAGAAGTGTCAGAGGCACTCATGCTTGCAAAAATTCCAAAACCTTTAGCTCATCCACTCTAGTCTAGAGGAACAAAAACCACAGAGTCTATTTAAGTGTAAAAGCTTTATTAAAAGTAAACACATTTATTAAAATCTACTTTGTCATAAAACTATTTAACTGTAAACGGAAAAGTGGTTAGTGCTGACGATTAATTGGACACATTTCTTGTGGTCGAGCCGAACTCTCACCTACTTTGAACTTGATCCTGGTCGTGTTCTTAGGACTCAGGAGTCAAGCTTCTGTCTGTTAGGAGAAAAAGTGGTGCGTGTTAAAAATCAAAAGCAAGCATTCATCAGTTGTGCATAAAAGTGCAGCAAGACAACAGCCTTCCCTGGAAAATGGGACATTTTTACTATGGAGTAGACAGTCACAAATTATTACATTGTATTCTGTTTTTTTAACATTTCTCCTAGACCAAATATTATATAGTAGTGAGTGGTGTATTCTAACTTTCTTAAATGTACTTTGTAGGTGTAACATCTGGTGACGGGGCCAGCGCGGAGGTGGCTGTGTTGGACTTGGACTCGGAGGCCTCTGGGGAGGATGCGGCGTTAGAAGAGCTGGTGGCCGTTCCTGTGGGGGATCAAACGGTGGTGGCGGAAACAGGTAAGCTATATATTCCTTACTTATTGAGATTGAAGACTGCATAGTGTGCTTTCTGCACGGGTGTATTACAATTACAAATCAACCAGGTAGTAGCCTCCTCGAAATGTACTTCGACTTAGCTGTGAAGTTTTTGGTGAGAAGAATCCCAATAAGTTCTTAGACGAACGTGATGGATGGGATGAACGAAAAGTGAAAGAAGGGTGTAAGTAAGTGGGACGCGAACTTGTATGATGGCTGGCAAAGAAGAACGATATGTGTTTGCTTGGACCCAGAGGTGGCTGGGAAGGAAAGAATATGGTATGGTGCATGGCTGGGTCAATGATGAAGCAAGGATGGGTGGAAGGACAGCAGCCTGGGTGGGTGAAACAGAAACTGTATGTGTGCGTATACTTTGAATGAATGGATGCCTGGAGCATGGTATTCTCTGACTCTTACATAGCAAATGTGTATCTAGAGAGAGTAGATGGTCGCCAGGTGAAGTAAGTGTTACCTTGAAGAGCATGTACCACCGCACCCGCACGTCCGTCCCAGTGCAGGGAAGGCAAGGAAAAGAAATTGTAAATGTGTCCAATACTACCATGAATAGTAGCAGTACTTTGTATTGCGTTTGCATTCACAGCATATATCTGGTTATTACGGTGGACACTCCGTACCTCTCTTAATAACTTTAGTTTACTTGTAGTACGTCATTCATGTGTGGGTGTATCACTGTGTTCACTCAATATTAAGCAAAGCACCTAAAGTCATCTCATCTGTCATTAAATACGTCCCATGTGAAGTGATAGATAATCAAATTAGTTAGCTTCTTCAGTTTCCTTTTCTAGTACTCATTTGCACTGTAGGGTGAAAGGTAAATTAATTAAGCAGTAGCCCTTGTAACAGAGTATTCTCAGTGCCACCCGTAATAGAAAAGTAATAGCTTCACCACCTGCATGTACTGGACCGGTACAGTAACGCAAGTCTGTCTCCATCATCATGGTGTGCAACTTTTTTTCTCGGGTGCAACTTCACTGTGCTGTGTCCATGTCATTCTGCCGGCTTGCATAAGATAACGTACCCATTTCCCTAAACAAGAGAGAAGAAGAAGAATAAGACTGGTGTACTGTCATAGTCGACTGTAATGGAAGTCCATAGTGGTCGTAGAATTAGTTCATTAAACTACCACTACTGTTAGAGCAAGGATGCAGAAGTGGGAGGTTACATAGATACTGTCCTCAATAGTTATGTACTGTGCTTTCAATTTGCTACTTGTACTCTGTGACCCAACTTTCGGCTCAATCACTTTGTGTTATTAATAAGGAGCATTGGTTACAGACTATGTCTTTCTTTCTTCATATAGTTGCTCCTTCCAAATCAACAACAAGGAGGGAGCAGGCTAGATTGGCCCGGCAACGGAGGCTGGAGGCCACAGTCGCCGAGTATCGGCGGCTGGTGGCCCTGGAGGAGGAGGAGGACACGCAGTCGAGCGGGGCAACATCTTCGACTGTGACCACTGCATCCTCCTCCGTGACTAAACCAGCGGGACCGAGCCGGGCTAAGAAAGCCGACCGCCACCGCCAAGCACCCGAAATACCAGCTGCCCCCCACAGGAGCTGCAAGGAACGCCAATGCCGCCTACGAGTCCGCATGTCCAACCTGGAGCAGGAGGTCCTGAGGTATAAGACCTTGGTTAAGGGCCTCCGCTCCGAGCTTGCCACCCTCCGCAAGGAGTATGATGCCCATGCCGCATCATGCACCAGCACCAGCACCCTCCAGTAGTGGAGTGTCCCTTGCCCTTTTTTTATAGACTTTTGGGGGGTGGGATTTGGGAGTTGGGATCGTTTTGGGACGTTTCAGAGACAATCGTTGGGGTTAGGGTGGGTGAGGGAGATTATTTTGTTAGGGATAAATAAATATATTTTTCAACTTTATCTGACCATACCTGTTTTTTACTGCTTTTCAGTCTGGTGGGTGGGGGGCGGGGGTGTAACAGTAACTTTGTTTTCCTGAACAGTCGTAGGACTTTAGTAGTACAACCGTCAATCTCTTGTCTACTCCGAAATAATACTCCATTATACTACCTCCCACCAAACGCTTATCTTACCTGTAATTTGTGTTAGAAATTAGGGCTAGGCCCAGGGCTGGCTCCAGGTGAAATGGGGATTAACGTTGTCATTCCTGGGCGGGTGACATTTCCTCATTGCGGTGTTACTAGTGGTGTGACACAGTGGCAGTTGCATGCCTATGGAAAAAAAGAAAACGAAACCTTGTTTGTACTCCTTACTGTAGCATTACAACGGTTACGGTACGATCGAGAAAATAGCAGGTGACAGTACACTAGAACAGTGCCATAATGTAGCCTAACAAATGGTAAAGTATTGCAAGTATAACTAGTACTTGCGTTGAATTTATTTGACATTGGCTACTACTACTAGAAGATATAGTACTGAAGCTGAGTAAGTCTAGAAGATATCCTCGTATTCCTTCACCAGCCTGTTGCTGCTATCACCTTATCCTCCCCAGCAAGTGTGTGGAATTATTGATGTCATTTTAGTCAGACATCAAGCAAAACAACACAGCCCGGGGGAAGAGGGTTAGGGTTTGTAAAATGGATGGGAATGGGGGTTTCTTTTTGGGTAGGTTTTGTTGAGAGAAGAAAAAAAAAGCAGAGCATGGACAAACAATAATTGAAGATACAGAGTTTACAGACAATCTTTGGTTACAAAGTAAAGGTAAGCACATGCAGTCACACTCATAGAATAAAAGACAACAATGGATACTGTATCTGTATTGCGTATGTTGTTGGAGTTGTCCTGTTGAAATTGGTAAGTAAGTTGCATGCAGCAAACAATTCCTCTTATTGGCGGCACTCCTCCATTCCAGCTGACGCTTCGTCCATCAATGTGGTGGTGACCACTGACAGAAGAGACACCCTGTCCACTGCCTGCCTGGCGGATGTTGACTGAAACCCGGCCTGTAATTATTGAACGGAAAACAGGAAGTGCTATTACAATACCACTGATAAATAAATAAAAGGTATGTACGCTGTGTGGTTCAAAAAGTGACACTTTGATTTCCCTAATAGACAGTACAATATTTTTGAAATTGCGTGCTCTGTCTGAGTCACCTTTTTAAGGATCAATAAGTATGGCCAAAATATTATAGCGGATCTTTCCCCTCAAGGTGGGTGTACTACTGTGTTTTAGAACAAAATTTGACCTTCCCAGCAATGCTCCCACCAAGACCCTTACTAAAGCCAGTCGCAAAAATGTAGAAGAACCCAATCATATCTCCAAAAACGATGCCTAGCAGAAAAATGGTTACAAAACGTACTTTGAAAGTAACAGTAGACCCAAATACAGACCGTGGATTGTATTCAAACCACTTGCCTGCAAGCAAAAGTATCCATAGCCAGCATCGCTCCAACAGTGCTCTACAACAACAGAACCGCGTTGCAATAGAACCCCCCTAAACACATGCAATCCTGCTGCTTGGGCTAACCCTAACGAACCCTAACTTACAAAAAGTGCAAAAACTGGTGTTTCCTTATGGATTTTGTCCAACAAACTTCTAGCCGGTATTAGACCTTCCCAGGAATGCCCCAGGCAAGACCCGCCAACCCACCCGCAAAAAAACACGCGACACAACACCACCAAACAGCGAAAAAGCTAAATCTCATACTTACAATGTCTCTCGGCCTTCGGTCCAAACGCGGCGCTGTGCAGCTAGGTCGTCATCATCATCAATCATCATAACTCCTGTTTTCCACCACGGATTTCCTGAAAAGCAAATGCAATCAAGATTAGACTGTCGCAGCAGTGCTTCGACAGAGACCCCGGCCGCAACCCACCCACGAACAGCAGGAAGCCCCCCAAAACGCTACATTGAGCAAGATGTCTGAAGAAATGGCAAAAAAAAGGCTTTTCCTTAAGGATTTTGTCCAAAACACTTCTATCCGGCATTAGACCTTCCCAGGAATGCCCCAGCCAAGACCCGCCAACCCACCCGCAAAAAAACACGCGACAACACCCCCAAACAGCGAAAAAGCTAAATCTCATACTTACAATATCTCTCGGCCTTCGGTCCAAAGTAACGCGCTGTGCAGCTAGGTCATCATCAATCATCATAACTCCTGTTTTCCACCACGGATTTCCTGAAAAGCAAATGCAATCAAGATTAGACTGTCGCAGCAGTGCTTCGACAGAGACCCCGGCCGCAACCCACCCACGAACAGCAGGAAGCCCCCCAAAACGCTACATTGAGCAAGATGTCTGAAGAAATGGCAAAAAAAAGGCTGTTCCTTATGGATTTTGTCCAAAACACTTGTATCCGGTATTAGACCTTCCCAGGAATGCCCCAGGCAAGACCCGCCGGCGCCAACCCACCCGCAAAAAAACACCCGACAACACCCCCAAACAGCGAAAAAGCTAAATCTCATACTTACAATATCTCTCGGCCTTCGTTCCAAATGCCGCGCTGTTCAGCTAGGTCATCATCATCAATCATCATAACTCCTGTTTTCCACCACGGATTTCCTGAAAAGCAAATGCAATCAAGATTAGACTGTCGCAGCAGTGCTTCGACAGACACCAAAAATTACACACAAACCCCCGGAACCCCGCCAAAGAGCACCTCAAAGGCAAGCAAGTCAGCAAAAACGGCAAGAAATTTCCACCTCATATTTGGTCCAAAACACTTTTGTCCATTATTAGAGCTTCACAGCAATGGGCCCAAAACCGTCAACTCACCCGCAAAGAAGTACAACACCCCCACAAGTGCTGAGTCTTTCTTCATTGTGCGTAATCCAGCACTCTGCTTGGAGGGAAATCGCAGTCTGGAGGAGGAGGATAGAGGAGCATGTTCTTCAGAACTTGTGAACCTGAGGAATGTAGACTGCGGCACCTTCAAATCAATAAGCAAACAAGTGAAGACAGTTCTGATGATGGTCTTGTTTTTGGGATTAGGTGATTAAAGTTTGAATTAAATTAACTGTGCAAAACAAAGAAAGAGAGACACAAAGCACACAGGAATAAAAGTGAATAAGGACGAAAAAGAAAGTTCTTGATTGATTGTCTCATTTTCAGGGCTCGGTGTCAGGGAATAAGAACAAGATTTCGTCATCATACTCTGCGAATTCAGGCTGGATGAGGTCAGTGGCACCGAACAGAGAAAAAATCCCCTCATCTACGTTGCTGTCCTCATCGTCTTCATGTGGCGTGCTTTCTCGCACTTTGTAATCTGGTGGTATGAGGTGCTGATTCATCTTGATCATTGTCAGCCGCTCCACATTTTTGGGCGATAGGCGGCTCCGTTTGGCAGTTACAATGCCACCAGCAGCACTGAAAACACGTTCAGAAGACACACTTGCGAGTGGGCAAGACAAATAGTTTATAGCCAGGTTGTAGAGCTGTGGCCACAATTGTTTTTTGCCATGCCAATACTGCAATGGCTCCTCATTAAGAAAGACCACTGTTGAGTCATTCAGATAGTCCTGCACCATCGACTCAAGGTCATCAACTGTTCCTCCACTTTGCTTACTTTTTGCTGTGCCTGTGACATTTTTTCGAGAACCATACCCCATCAAACTTAGCCAATCCTCCTCCCCAGCCACTGTTAGTGTTGTCATTGTGTGTGGTGCAGATGATCCAGTTGCCGGTGTCTTTAACGGCTGAGAGGTCACTTGTGCCCCAGCCACAGGTGCAGAAGTGGATTCTTGTGACTGCGGATGGCCTGCTGATGCTGATGTACTGGCTTCTCCTTCAATAACCTGCCGTTCTTTTTCAAACCTCTTGGCTGACCAGGCTAACCAATGTTTGTACTTTTGAACATCTGCATCAGCGAAAGGAAAGAATGCGTTGTCTGCCAGCGCCTTTTTGTAGCGTGGATCCAGAATAGTAGCACAAATGTAATGCTGATCTGAGTTGATGTTTTTAAGACGTTCATCACCATGTAGGCGATGTAATAATTTCTCAGACAAAATGAAATGGTTTTTTTTTTTTTCATCTTTTTCAAACTCAGAAGAAACCGCCATCAGTTGGTGCTCCAGTATGCACAACAATGGGATAGCTTTTCCCAAATTACAGTCCTCCTGGCTGACTGCACGCGTGAAGAACTCAAAAGGACGAAGCATGTCTGTCAGGCTTTTAACTATGGCCCATTGCGCCTTACTCATCCGCAGGTCCTCCTTCTGAGATGTAGCC
Organism: Lissotriton helveticus; assembly: GCF_964261635.1. NCBI lineage: Eukaryota > Metazoa > Chordata > Amphibia > Caudata > Salamandridae > Lissotriton > Lissotriton helveticus. The sequence goes on from NC_136065.1 coordinate 1,409,538,786, forward strand.
TCTGTCAAGAAATAGTGATCGAGTACCGTATACTGCTCATGCAGACGCTCAAGCATGTAGAAGGTTGAGTTCCAACGTGTTGCCACCTCCTGGATGAGTGCTTTCACTGGCATTCCACGTTGAAGTAGCAGTCTCCGCAGATGCTTCCGGGCCTTAAAAGAATGGCTGAAATGGTTGCACATTTTGCGGCAGGTGGCCATTACCTCGAACGCTGGACTCTCTTTATCACTCAAGAATTTTTGAACTACCAGGTTGATACAGTGCGCCAAACACGGCACTCTAACATGGTGACCCTGTAACATGGCCTTAACTACATTGGCGCCATTATCCGTGGAAACATAACCAATCTTGCGTTTTAGGGGGGATAGCATTGACAACACCTTTTTGTCAAACTCTTCCAAAAGGTTTTCTGCTGTGTGACTTTTCTCCAAGGCAAACATGGCTAGTGTTGCATGTTTCCGAGCAGCTTTGAAAACTTGGTCCGGGTCAACACCTGCGTTTAGCTTTGCTATAACACCTGAAAAAGAGACCCAGTGTGCAGTGATGCACATGTAATCATCGCCTGGGCCACTGGTCCACATGTCTGTTGTCAGATGTATTGTGTGAACAGCACTCTTCTGCAAAGCTGCCCCAATCGCCTGCAGCACATCTTCATGTAGTGCTGGAACCGCAACTCTGGCAAAATAGAACCGGCTCGGAACCTTCCATTTAGGGCAGAGCGTTGCAACTAATTCAAGAAAACCTACCGCTTCTACAAAAGAAAAAGGTAGAAGGTCCACAGCTAGCATTTTAGCCAGCTTAGTGTTATACAGACGCGTCAGTGGGTGGTTGCGTTCATATGGCACCTCTGAAGTAAGCATTGTTCTAATGTTGCCCTGGACCAAGCATTTACGGGCTGATAATGACTTCGTTGACCCAATTTTGCTCGCTGGTGAACTTTTGTGCGTTGGTGTCTCACTCGCTCCAACACTCTTAGTGTGCCTCACATTGGGTGTGCTGCTGAGAGGGGTACTGGGTGTAAGGGAAGTGTTTGACACGTCTTCTTCCTGCTCGTCAACATCAGATGAAACATCAACGTTTCCTTGATTTTGGCCTTTCTTGATCGCAGCTAGGTGCGCAAACCATTGGACAGCGTGCTTTCTGTCAAGATGACCACTCTGGCCGCCGGTACCATAGTTGCTACCTGGCTTACCACGACTAACTGCAAGCTTACAAAGGGTACAAATGGCAAACCTTGGATTTTTGGGACAAACAGTAAAGAAGTCCCAAACTGGGGACTTGAAGTGTCTGTGGGACCTGGAGGAGGCGGCGATACTGGTGGTGGTGGTGGTCATGAAGCTAATGCCAGATGAAGTGGAGGATCTGGATTGGCCAACTTTTGTACGTTTTCCACTTTCACCGCCACTAATTAAGGTCGAGGTTGACGCAGGTCTCTTCTTGCCAGAAAGAAATATGGAAGCGGGACGAGTTGGTGTACTACTTAACTCCAATGATTGTGGTGTTTCCACTGCCTCCTCATCGACAACATCATCATCATCATCATCACGCGCAGCAGCTCTTCGGGCTAGGGTCAAAATGTCTGTTTGCTGCATGTCCGCTGGGGCTGCAGTGACCTTTATGATGACTGGGTCGTCGTTGGCAGAGTCTTCATCAGCAGCAGTATCCGCCACTTCTTGTTGAGCCTCATCACACTCCATAAGTCTGAGACTTTGGACGAGCTTCCTTTTACGCTTAAGTACCTTTGTTGGATCATGGTGTGCCTCACTCTCAGACGGCTGTGGTGCTGGTTCCCAAGTTTGATCCGTATCATCAGAAGGAGGTGTGCTTGAAGAGGATGTAGACACCACCCTTGATCTCTTCCTTGCTAGGGTTGTGGAAGACAATGAATGATCATCAGGAGGAGTGTCTTCCTCAAATGATACCTCACCTTGATTGTCGATTTCCTGATGTGCCCCTACTTCGGGAGGAACAACTATTGTGGGCACTTGTTGTGACCCTCCATGCACCTCTGCATGCGCATCTCCTTGCGCTGCCTCTCCTTCCACATGTACTTGGGCTTGTACTTGCACATGTGATTGTTGTTGCCGCTGTGGTTGTTCAACACTCGTCAGATGAGCTACAACAACCTGTGTTGATTGAGGGACATTGCTGCTGCTTTCTTGCGATGAGCCAACATCACTGGTCGATGGTGATTGAAGAAGTATACTGGCTGCCTCTGCAGCACTCAAGGGCTTGGACTTAAGTTGGCGTGGTGGTGGTGGTGGCACTGAGCCCAATGGAGCGGGGGTGCTGCTGCCAGCTTGGTCCCCAGCAGATCCCACTGCAGCTGCTGCAGGCATACTTTTTTTTTTACTCACAAAAAAAGGGGCGGGCGGCACACCAGTGTCCTTGGTAACTTGCTTCTTCTGCTCCTTACTGGCACCTTTCTTGCTAGAGGAGCTACGGGTTACTTTTTTTGGGGCCATCTTCTTCAGAGCAGGTCAGCAGGCAGCAGTTGCACGAGTTGCAGAGGGTTCTGTGTCCAGACGTGACGTCGCGTGACGTTATGCTGCACACACCGCTGCAGGACTTCTTCCTGGCACTGGTGGTTCTATTGAGTCTTCTTGTGCACCTAAAAGCAATGGAAGACAGAGGAACATCAGTTCAGTTATACACCCCAAAAAATCGACAAAACACAGAAAAATGAGCACAATCCCATGCCATCCATGATGTTTACATTGAAGACACCCCACAGAAAGACTAGGGACATGCAAGTATGCAACACTCACTACCCCTGGGCATAAGGGATGAAAAGTAGGCAAAATAAGTGCAGGCCTCAGACACTGCCTCTCCTCAAAATGGCCCCCTTACACCCCAAGCACATGTTGCCTGTACCAGCCAGCACTCAAGATGGCCACCACCACCACCCACATGGCCAGTCCACATCAACAGTACACCCCCAAAAAACAGAAAAACAGCCAGAAATCACCACAATCCAATGCCATCCATGATGTTTACATCAAAGAGAGTGAGACAACACCACAGGCACACTCAGTCCATGCACCACCACCACCCCTGGGCAAGCAAAAGGCCACACCAGCAGCCCCCCAAAAACGACAAAAAACAATAAAATAAGCACAATCCCAGCCCATCCATGGCCTCAATTATGTTTAAATTCAAGAAGACACCCCACAGAAAGACTAGGCCCATGCAACACTCACCACCCCTGGGCAAAGGGCCACACCAGCAGGCCCAAAAAAACGACAAAAAACAATAAAATCTGCACAATCCCAGCCCATCCATGGCCTCAATGGTGTTTAAATTCAAGAAGACACCCCACAGAAAGACTAGGCCCATGCAACACTCACCACCCCTGGGCAAAGGGCCACACCAGCAGGCCCAAAAAAACGACAAAAAACAATAAAATCTGCACAATCCCAGCCCATCCATGGCCTCAATGGTGTTTAAATTCAAGAAGACACCCCTCAGAAACACTAGGCCCATGCAACACTCACTACCCCTGGGCATAAGGGATGAAAAGTAGGCAAAATAAGTGCAGGCCTCAGACACTGCCTCTCCTCAAAATGGCCCCCTTACACCCCAAGCACATGTTGCCTGTACCAGCCAGCACTCAAGATGGCCACCACCACCACCCACATGGCCAGACCACATCAACAGTACACCCCCAAAAAACAGAAAAACAGCCAGAAATCACCACAATCCAATGCCATCCATGATGTTTACATCAAAGAGAGTGAGACAACACCACAGGCACACTCAGTCCATGCACCACCACCACCCCTGGGCAAGCAAAAGGCCACACCAGCAGCCCCCCAAAAACGACAAAAAACAATAAAATAAGCACCATCCCAGCCCATCCATGGCCTCAATTATGTTTAAATTCAAGAAGACACCCCACAGAAAGACTAGGCCCATGCAACACTCACCACCCCTGGGCAAAGGGCCACACCAGCAGGCCCAAAAAAACGACAAAAAACAATAAAATCTGCACAATCCCAGCCCATCCATGGCCTCAATGGTGTTTAAATTCAACAAAACAGTTGTATCATGCACCCATAACCAACCCTGGTCCTACTGGATACTGTGGCTACCCACAATATAATTTATTTAATTTTCTGAAAAAGTTCCAAAATTGTACTTGCAGCAACTGTAATGCCCCAAACAAACTTACTTGTGAAAGTTGATTTCTAATCCAAAAGTGATCCAAAGACAGTCAAAAAGGCCTCAAATCCAAATATCCAGCAGCACCCACAAAAAGTAATCCTTCCAGCTCCAGATCCAAATGAAAGTGACCAGGAGATGGACAAAGCACTGGGAGGAGCCTGCTGGACAGGAACAGGAAGTTGGAGACTGTGGGGCACTTCCTTCCTCCCCCCCCCCCAAAATGGACTCCTTGCAAAAAAAAGGCCATGCAAATGTCAACCTGAGGAGTGATTCTGATAAAAATCATAATTTTCTGAAGGTTTATCCTGTTTGCTGGTGATTTTCTTGTGCGAAATTGCAAAATCTCTATTTCGCAAGTGCGAGATTGTTCCTTTCCGCCGCAACTACGTGTTCGCAATTGCGAACTCTCGCGAGGTGTGCTGTGCAAGGTGGCAAGCCGCGAGTACGTATTCGCGGGCGACAAACTCCCGCGGGAACACGCAGCAAGATCTAAAATGGCGCGTCACTCGCAAAGAAAAACAACTCGGCAAACGCTAAAATGACGGAAAGTGAACGCCGTGCACCACGCCGCGCGCCGCAACCAAGCAAAAAATCCGCCGCGAGCGGATTCACGGATTTTCGACAAATTCGCGAGCGTTCGCGGATTGCGGATTTGCCGAAAATCCGAAAAATCCGCGAGCGGAGCGGATTTTACGCCCATGCTTAGTGGTGACCTCCGATTGGTGGGGTGCCACCCCCTTCTTGCCTGCTTGCTCAATAAAATTGGTTTTGAAAAAAAAAAAGTGTTGTTTTCAAGTCATATGACTTTACGTGCGCGCACGGGCACGTGCACGTTGCGCGACCGTCGCATATGAATGACGTTTGACCCGATTTTCGAAAATACTTTTATAAAAGTGAAAAGGAGGCAGGGTAGAGACTCCCTGCCCCCCTAGGTCTTCTCAGGGGGTCCATTAAGGACCTCGAAGGGCAAAAAAACATTGGGTTTTCTTAAATCGTGAGGTATGCACACGTTGCACGCTCCCTCGAGGCAGAAGTGAGTCAAAAACAAAAGTGGAGAATGTGAAAAGGGGGCAGGGTAGAGACTTCCTGACCCCTAGGCCTTCTCAGGGGGTCCCTGAAATACAGTTAAATAACAAGTTTGAGTGTTTAGATGTTGGTTGGCTCTAAAAAGAGCCATTGTGTTCATTGAGTATGTATATATATAAAATGTATATATATTTATATTCACTTAAAAAACCATAGGTTTCACACACGTTATAGTTAGGAATTAGCATTTAAAAAACCTTAGAAATTCACTGAAAAAACGATAGGTTTCACACATGTTATAGTTAGGAATTCGCATTTAAAAAACCTTTGAAATTCACTGAAAAAACCATAGGTTTCACAAACGTTATAGTTAGGAATTAGCATTTAAAAAACCTTGCAAATTCACTGAAAGAACCATAGGTTTCACACATGTTATAGTTAGCTGGACATTTCACTCATACAAAACCTTTGAAATTCCCCCGTTATAGTTAGTTCAGCTAACTATAACTCGCGCGACCACAATGCCCTGCTGATGATGTCACATATTACATCACTCATGACATGGTCAGTGACATCACCCATGACATCACTGATGACATCTAAAATGACATCACTGATGACATCACTGATAACATCATCCTTGTGAAAGAGTGGCAGACCTCCTCTCACCCTAATATAACCTTTGATACACACATTCAAAAATGGAAACTACAATTTTCCAAAAAATGGAGCTACAAATACCAATTACAACAACCTATTGGGTAATTCCAACATCTACATACACATCCACTCATTTACCAACAGTTCAATATAGTCACTCATACATGTACTCAGTCATTATATATACTCATACACCTATACATCCTGTTACACACTACTACTCATCCATATAGTTACTCACACACATATTCACACATGCAAATAAACTCTCAAAAATCCATTTACTTGAGTATACTGCTATATACACACCACTACACTTACTTCTACAGAAACGTACACATATTTACTCTTAAACAATCAATTATAAAAACACATACTTATTCATAGAGGTACACTTCCAAACTCTCACTCTCACATATACTCAATTATATACATCAATACTCACATATACTAGTTTAAAACATATGTAGTTACTCATGAATACACTATTGAGACAATGCAGATGAACATAGAGCTTTAAAATCTTTAGCCAGCAAAAAGGATCTAGTGATCAAAAGTTGCGATAAGGGAGGAGGCATCGTAGTTATAGATGTCAACAACTACGAAAATAAAATGAGAACAATGTTGAGTGACACAAACTTTTACCATCCCATATCAATCAACCACATGATAACGGTCTCAAAAAAATACAGGATCTAACTTATCAGGCTCTTTTGGATGGTGAGATCACCACAAAGGAATTTGAATATCTGAATCATCACCAAGGCAAGACCTCATGTATTTACGGTATGCCTAAAGTGCACAAAAACATTGTAGATCCCCCTTATAGACCCATAGTATCTACTATTGGTACCAACACGGAGCCCTTATCTAAGTGTATAGCTTATATTCTGCTCCCCTACATCCCAAAATGAATTCATACATTAAAGATACAGGGGAAATGATTAATAAAGTTGAAAATATGGCTTATAATAATGACAAAGTGCTTTTAGTTACTTTAGATGTAGAATCCTTATACAATAATATCCCCCTTGAAGGAGCCATGGAAGCTACCAGCTGGGTTATTGATAAGTACTGTATTCCCTGTCCCAAATCCTTCATTTTGGATTGTCTTAATATTGTACTTACTGACAATATTATTGAGTTTGGACATTCTTTGTTTTTGCCAAGTTAAAGGCGTCAGTATGGGCGCATCAGTTGCGCCATCTGTCGCCAATATCTATATGGCGGCCTTTGAAGATCGTTTTGTTTACAATGCGATTGCTCCTTTTTTCGAGTCAGTGTCCCACTGGTCCAGATATATCGATGATAATTTTTTTTATCTGGACCAGTGGGAGGGACTCCCTAGAAGAATTTCTTAATTGGCTCAATGCCATTGATTTAAACCTTAAGTTTACAGCTCAGAGCAATGCAGATAAAGTTGAGTTCCTAAATATCTACATTATACATGATGAAGGAAAACTTTAAAGTTGACCTGTACGTAAAACCCACTGCAAGGAACACTCTTTTACATTTTAACAGCTTCCACCACAGAAATCAAAAGCAGATTATCCCCTTCTCGCAATTTCTACGTGTCAGAAGGAATTGTTTGAATCTGGAAGATTATGACAGACAAGCAGCTATTTTGAGAAAAAAGTTCCTCGATTGAGAGTACCACATCGATTAATCAGGGACTCTTATAAGCGAGCCAGATTCTTCGATAGAGTCCACCTTTTAAAATCTAAAGATAATTCCGCGCACACTCAACTCGTATGCGTGACCAGACATTCTACTTTGGATGCCAAAATTAGGCAAATCATTAATAGTAATTGGCACATCTTGAATAGTAATCCAACTGATAACCTTAAATTACTGAAATCTTTGTTCGCCCACCGGCGAAACAAGAACATCAAAGATCTGGTCATGCGCTCCAGGTTTCAAGATAAAACCATTAATGGTAGCTTCATACAGAAATCCATAGACAGTACTATGCCAGTAAGAGGCACCATAAGATGCTCCACATGTGATTCATGTGATACCATTATAAAAGGTGAAGTATTTACCTATAATGGTTACACAAGTAAAGCCACAGGAATGTGGAATTGCAAAACGTCCAACGTCATCTATTTTATCCTATGCCTTTGCGCACGAGGATATGTAGGAGAGACATCTCGACCTATTCAGACAAGACTGACAGAACATCGGTCAGCAATCAGAACTAAAAAAATCTTAGCACCAATGGTGAAACATTTTTTAGAAATGGAGCACAAACCTGATGATTTCCAATGGAGAAGATTGGAAAAAAATCAGAATTCCAGACAATAAAGGAGGTCTCAAAATTCGTAAAAAACGAGAAGTATTCTGGATCTTTTCTCTAGACACCCATAAGAACGGTTTGAACAGTGATATTCCTTGGGAGAATGCTATTATTTGATTCTGAATTCTCCTTTTCTGTATATAGTAGGAGTATTATATTATGTGATAAGACTAGTGTGTTGCTTGACATTTTCATCTCTTGACAATACACTATAACGTTTGATTGATGACTAATGTTTCATTTTTTCTTTTTAGTTTTTTCCATTTGTCTTCTTTCTATGTCTATTATTTAGAGACACCGAAAACACTCGCTATAATAAAAATATCCATAAAACGTTGTAGGCTCTGTTTTTATTCTATATTCCATCTTAACACTATTTCTTTGCCTACGACTGGTGGCGATACATCATACATCTAAATTAGGCATCTTTTTCATATTAGTATATAGTTAACCAATAGAGACTGAAAGCAGACTATATATAGCTAGACATCATGCAGAGCTGGTCAATGGACCACTTCCGTTCGTGACGTCAGACGCTGGAAGTTTGCCGATCGGAGCTACGTTGCAGCAAACATTGGAACTTAGGTAATTTGAACTGTATGCCCCATAATCCTCGACGCGCTATATACATTGCTCCATATTAGATTTCGCCATTCACTATCAGTGACCGAGGCTTGTTCTCTTTTCATGTTGTTGTTATAGCAGTAATTTCTGATCCTCGCCGTGACCAATTCATCCATCCGTACCGGCTTCCATTACTCAAACTATCGACTGCACTCCAGGTTTTATGACGGTGTACCCTATTCATCAAGATATCCGTTGTAGCTCCGTGACGCTTGTCCATATATACATTTTAGGGTAAATTTAATCTACCCGTAGACAATCATTATTAGTTCATTTATCGTGTTTCAACACATCTGTCTCGATACGAGCTTAGGTTTATGAGGGAGGCAGAACCTTACAGAAGGCTTATTAGTCTCTATAAACAACAACAGCTAACATTAGTCAGAAGTCTTTTAGCCATCTGGCCGGTGGTCGGGCCAGCTTTACTAATGCTATGTCAGCTATGTCAGCTAGGACTTAGATGTTGTCATCACTTTATATAATGCTAGCTCCACATAGGGTTACTATCTATCATAATGTTTGCTTTATAGATTGACTCCCTATCTAGTAGGTAGGTGGTCATCACGGGGCATTTTCTCGAATAGACACATTTAATTTAAGTAAATCTTTAGTTTTGAATAACCAAGGCCCCATAAGCCGTTTTAGTAACCAAGTGTAAAAATCAGGAAATTTATATGCTTTCAGGGTCAATTTATTTCTTGACTATTAGGTAATAATTTATTCTAATTTCTTTCACAGAGACAACGTGGTCTTTATTTATGACCGTTTTTAATTTATCGTGTATCTCTGAAGATATCACAGAACAGGATTGTCGCTGTAGAATAGCTTCTCAAGTAAGTTAAATTTCAGTACATGAGAGCTAGAGCGGGCGCTTATATTTGTGATACTCATTAAACGCCTCCCTAAACAACATGATTTTGTGCCTTTCAGAATCATATCTATTGAGAATTACATCCCTTCAGGCAATATAGCAGAGCCATCCATGCCTCGCTGTGTTTCCTTGTTTTAAGTAAGTTGACCCCTATAATACCATTAGAAAAGAATCAGTACATCTTTTTAACTACAATCTAGTATTCTATTTTGAAGTTAAGCTTTGCACTTTTTTTAGGATTTTTTCCTTTCAGAAATTGATCATGTCTACCTAACTCTGCAGGACTATTCATGTTTTGCATGATCTACATAAAACAAATAAGTGACAATGAAAAAGCACCTATTATATATTTTTCGGTGCCTTACCTGTTTCCCCCTCCCCTTGGTGATGCAATGTTTTCCTCAAAATAGGCAGGCATGTAATATGCATTTGCGCTGTTTATACACAAAAACTGATGGAGGTGCTCTCGAAAACAAGATTATGGGTTCCATTAGGATGGCGGGCGGCCTATCAAGGGCGGGGATCCCGACGCCAGCATTAGGATGTGCCCGCCACAGTGGCGGGCACATCCTGCATTTCTAGCATTGTGGCGGGCGGTGCTCTCAGCACCGCCCACCACAATGCTAGAAATGCATTTCTGCATTTGCATTAACAAAGCGGCAGGCACCGCGTGGTGCCTGCCGCTTTGTTAATGCAAATGAAGGGTGGTACCACAGGTAACCCCCATGTGCAATACCCCCCCTCCTTCACTCTGGGGGCCCCAGAGTGAAGACCGCATGCCTTGCCACGGAAAGGCATCACCCTCAGCCCATCATAATATGGCTGGCGGTGTCTGCTTGACACCACCACCATATTAATCATTTTCCGCCCCGGCCGCAATGCGACCAGGGCAGAAAAGTGGCGGGCGGTGTTTTGCTCCGCCGTGGTCCCCCCGCCATTCTAATATGGCGGGCGGGAATACAGGGAAGGATGGCAGGCTGGCGGTGGCTACCGCCAGCCTGGCGGGGGCAATCCGCCCGCCATCCTAATGGACCCCCAAGTCTTCATTAGCATTATGTTTTAAATGTATAGCAATTTGGATATATTAAGTTCCACATAGAGAATAGACAAATGTTTTTAAATAATTCATTGGACTATATGAACTGAAATCATGTTAGGAAATGTTTGTGCTTTGTGTTTTTTACATAAATGCTATTTACTGTCCTTATAACATTTTTATTTTTTTACATGTGTGGTAATTTCCTGAAGAAGGCGTTTTTTACGCCGAAACGCGTGTCGATAATTACTACTGTATTTTGTATTTTTATGTAGATTTTAATGTTTTGTTATAATAAGTGGATTTGATATGTTGTGATTCACTTTTCTATAACACTGTAGTAGGTATACAACATATAATAAAATATATTGCATTTTTTAGACATTGTTTCCTCTGGTTTTTGCTGAGTCCTCCATGTAGTACTGTCATTATTATCCAATAATTGGCTAGGAAATATACTTTCTCGTATTGAGACAGTCATTCACTCACTAACCCACCCATACACACAATCATCCACCCATACAGTCTTGCACACATGCTGTCTTCAAAACACATACAAACAGTGAGTCAGTCATTCATGCATCTGTGCGCTAAGTAATATCCCCCACCGAACCATACAGACACTCATACTGATACTCAAAAAAACAACTAATAACCCATATACACACTCATGTAGCTACTCACTAACCCATGCAGCCAAGACACAGATATAGATATTTCAATATTTAAACATTACTCGCTAATATATGTATTCACTAAGATACACTTAATAAGTCAGTTAACCAATCAATTTTACAAAAAAAACATCCATTTAGGCAACTTTTTACCGATTTATTCTTCCATCAACCTTTAGATATACATATATAAAAAATATTTATTTTTTAGGAAGATACACATTCACTGGATGATGTAATCAGTGATGTCATTTGAAATGTCATCAGTGATGTCATGAGTGATTTCACTGACCATGTCATGAGTGATGTTATATATGACGTCATCAGCAGTGCATTGCGGTCGCGCAAGTTATAGTTAGCTGAACTAACTATAACGGGGGAATTTCAAAGGTTTTGTATGAGTGAAATGTCCAGCTAACTATAACATGTGTGAAACCTATGGTTTTTTCAGTGAATATATATATACACATATATATATATGTATCCTAATGGCGGTCACCAGTAGGTAGTTATAGTTAGGACCTAGTTTTCATAGGAAATCTACAACATTCTATTTGGAATAACTTTCGCGCTGGTGGACGAATCTTCTCGAAATTCTCCAAGAAAATGGCCTGCTCCGCTCCTTCCCTGAAAGTTTTGGGGTGATTCATCAAGTGGGGGACGAGAAAAAAGGGGGGTCCCAAAACATGTTTTCCCCATGCAATTTTCCCTGGGACCTTTAGCCAGGGCTACAGCCCGAACAGCTGAACGGAATTACACCAGATTGTGCTTTTTGTTAAATGGTGTAAATCCGTTCAGTAGTTCCTGAGAAAATCAAAAGTAAAATCATAGTGATATCTAGAGACGAAGTACGGTACTCTGTACTGTACTCTGTACTGTACTCTGTACTGTACTCTGTACCTTCCCGAGCACGAGCTGCATGGTATTTGGCTGTCAACTGTCTGTCAACACTCCAATCAAGGAAGTGTTGGCAGCCATCTTGTGCCTCTGTAGAACCGAGGCACAAGAAAGCAGTGAAACAAACGTGCAAAACACACAAATGGGGCAGAGTAGAAACACCCTGACCCCCTAGGCCTGCTCAGGGGGTTCCACAAGGACCTCCAAGGCCCAAACAAATATTTTATTTTTTTCAAATAGGGGGGTACAAAGTATTGTACTCTGTACCTTCCCGAGCACGAGCTGCATGGACATTGGCTGTCAATTGTTTGTCAACACTCCAAACCAGAAAGTGTTGGCAGCCATCTTGTGCCTCGGTAGAACCGAGGCACAAGAAAGCAGTGAAACAAACGTGCAAAACACACGGGGTACGAAGTATCGTACTCTGTTCTGTACTCTGTACCTTCCCAAGCGCATACTGGAGGTTCCTGGTGAGCTAGTTGGCCCCCAGGGACCTTCAGTATGCAAGGGGAATTAGTTCTCCCTCTGCAAATGTGCCAGGGGGCTGCGTTGCAGAGAGGTGTAAAAAGGGGCGTGGCCTCATTACACCTCTCTGCAATGCAGCCTCCTGGCGCATACTGGAGATTCCTGGTGGGCTAGTTGTCCCCCAGGGACCCCAGTATGCAAGGGGAATTAGATCCCCCCTCTGCAAACCCGCCAGGGGGCTGCATTGCAGAGGTGTGAAAAGGGGTGTGGCCTCATTACACCTCTCTGCAAAGCAGCCCCGTGGCGCATACTGGAGGTTCCTGGTGGGCTAGTTGGCCCCGAGGGACCTCCAGTATGCAAGGGGAATTAGTTCCCCCTCTGCAAACGCGCCAGGGGGCTGCTTTGCAGAGAGGTGTAATGAGGCAACGCCCCTTTTTACACCTCTCTGCAACGCAGCTCCCTGGCGCATTCTGGAGGTCCCTGGTGGGCAGTTGGCCCCCAGGGACCCCTAGTATGCAAGGGGACCTAATCCCCCAACTTAGAACACGCTACAGGGTGCATTTGCACAGCGTTGAAGGTAGGGGGCGGGGCTTGAGGTGATGTGAGTGCAAACATGCCCTGTGGCACGTTTTAAGTTGGGGTATTCATTCCTGTTCAATACAGAGGTACCCTAGGGGGCAGCTAGTCCAACAGGTATCTCCAGTAAGCGCCACGGAGCTGTGTTGCAGAGTGTTGTAAAAAGGGGGCGTGCCCTCTCAACACCTCTCTTCAACACAGCTGCCTGGCTCATACTGGAGGTACCTGGTGGGCTAGTTGGCTCACAGGGGACCTCAGGATTGAAGAGGAATTAATTTCCCAATCTAAAACGCGCCACAGGGCGTGTTTGCATGCATGTTACCTCAGGCCCCACCCCTTCCTTCACTATTGAGCAAAATATTCCTATAAAATCAGCCGAACTACGAATTCCGATTTACTCACCTGTTATCACAAGAAACGTCAGTGCTGCATCTTTCAGCCCACTACTGATCCTGAAAAGTAATTCTAATTGTAGTTACAGTAACTTGAATTTCCTTCCATAGGCTAACATAGAAGAATTTCCAAGTGAAACCAGTCAATGTTAGCCTATGGAAGGAAATTCAAGTTACTGTAACTACAATTAGAATTACTTTTCAGGATCAGTAGTGGGCTGAAAGATGCAGCACTGACGTTTCTTGTGATAACAGGTGAGTAAATTGGAATTCGTAGTTCTACTGATTTTTGAGGAATTTTTTTAAGTTACTAAACTCCACACTTAGAAGAATTTCCAAGTGAAACCAGTCAAAGTGTGGAGTTTAGTAACTTAAAAAAATTCCTCAAAAATCAGTAGAACTACGAATTCCAATTTACTCACCTGTTATCAGGAGATACCTCAGTGCTGCATCTTTCAGCTCACTACTATTCCTGAAAAGTAAATTTAACTGCACTTACCAGTAACTTGAATTTCCTTCCATAGGATATCATTGACTGCTATATAAAATATATATAAATTTAAAAAAATATTAAATTAAAAATACAAATATTACAATTTGAATCTTTAAAAAATATATATTTTTCAATTTATATTCAAAAATGTTATTTTTTAAATTACATTACATATCTAAAAATACTTTAAAACAACGTAGTAAATTAGTATAAAAAAATATAACAATTCATACATTTAAAAATTATCATTTACAAAACCTTTGAAATTCACTGAAAAAACCATAGGTTTCAGCCACTTTATAGTTAGGGATTAGCATTTAAAAAACCTTGCAAATTCACTGAAAAAACCATAGGTTTCACACGTCATAGATAGCTGGACATTTCACTCATACAAAACCATTGAGATTCCCTCGTTATAGTTAGTTCAGCTAACTATAACTCGCGCACCCGCAATGCACTGCTGATGACGTCACATATTACATCACTCATGACATGGTCAGTTATATCACTCATGACATCACTGATGACATCTCAAATGACATCATTGATGACATCACTGATGACTTCATCCTTGTGAAAGAGTGGCAGACCTCCTCTCACCCTAATATAACCTTTGATACACACATTCAAAAATAGAATTAAAAAAAAAATGGAGATACCTATACCAGTTAGAACAAACTATTCAGTAATTCCAAAATCTACATTCACATCCACTCATTCACCATTAGTTCTATATAGTTACTCATACATGTACTCACTCATCATATGTACTCATACACCTACACATCCTGTTACACACCTACACTTATACATAGAATTATTCACACACATACTCACACATGCAAATAAACTATCAAACATCCATTTACTTGCATATACAGCTCTACACACACCACTACATTTATTTCTACAGAAACGTACACATACTTACTCTCTTAAACAATTAGTTATAGAAACACATACTTATTTATACAGGAACTCTTCCAATATGTCACTGTCATATATCCTTACTTATATACATAAATACTCACATATACTAGTTTAAAACATATGTACTTACTCATAAAGACACTATTGAGGCAGTCATTCAACTCACTAACACACCCATACACACACTCATCCACCCATACAGTCCTGCACACATGCTGTCTTCAAAATACATACAAACAGTGAGTCAGTCATTCATGCATCTGTGCGCTAAGTAATACCCCCCATCAAACCATACAAACACTCATTCTGATACTCAAAAACCACCTAATAACCCATATAGACACTCATGTAGCTACTCACTAACCCATGCAGCCACTTCTACACAAAGTGAGACACTGATACAGATATTTACATATTTAAACATTACTCGCCAATACATGTATTCAGTAAGATATACTTAATAAGTCAGTTATACAATCAATTTTACAAAAAAAACATTTAGACACTTATTTACCCATTTATTCTTCCATCAACCTTTAGATATACATGTATGAAAAATATTTATTTTTCAGAAAGACACGCATTCACTGGATGATGTCATCAGTGATGTCATTTGAGATGTCATCAGTGATGTCATGAGTGATGTAATATGTGACGTCATCAGCAGTGCATTGCGGGCGCGCGAGTTATAGTTAGCTGAACTAACTATAACGGGGAAATTTCAATGGTTTTGTATGAGTGAAATGTCCAGCTAACTATAACGTGTGGAACCTATGTTTTTTTCTGTGAATTTGCAAGGTTTTTTAAATGCTAATTTCTAACTATAACGTGGCAGAAACCTATGGTTTTATTCAGTGAATATATATATATATATATTCACTGAAAAAACCATAGGTTATAGACCATATATAGTTAGGAATTAGCATTTACAAAACCTTGAAAATTCACTGAAAAAACCATAGGTTATAGACCATATATAGTTAGGAATTAGCATTTAAAAAACCTTATTTTACTCACACAAAACCATTGAAATTCCATATATAGTTAGTTGCACTAACTATATATCGCGCACCTGCAATCCACTGCTGATGATGTCACATATTACATCATTCATGACATGGTCAGTGACATCACTGATGACATCACTGATGACATCTCAAATGACATCACTGATGACATCACTGATGACATCTCATTTGACATCAATGACCACATCACTGATGATATCATTCATGTGACAATACAATGCATCTCCTCACATTTTAATATAACCTCTGTTTCACCCAGTGTTAAATACAGAATATAATTTTTGAAACCATTGACACACCAATACTAGTTACTACATACGCACTCACTGATTCCTACGTCTACACACACCTTCACTCATTCACCCATACTATCATTCATACATACAATCACTCATCTTTACAACACTATCATATGCACTCATACACCTATACAGACACTCACAGTCTGCCACTCATCCATGGAGTTACTCACACACCTAGTCAGTCCTGTAAAGAATCAATGACACTTCCATTTTCTTGTCTATACAGTTAAACATAGAGCACCTTACATTTTCAAACATATACTAACACATACTTACCTTGTTATACAATCATTGATACAAGTACACATTGATCTGCACAGAGTCACACACCTCCCAGCCAGCCACACACACACTCAGTCTCCCATACAAATACTTGGACAATCAATCAGTAACCCATATAGTTAATCATATAGCTACTGATCAAAACATGCAGCAGTTTACAGAACAACAGACATAATGATGCACAAATTAAGACACTTTAGTCACTAACCCATGCACTCAGTGAGACACATTTAATCACTCACTCATGCATTCAGTCATGCACCTACTAAATCCTTTGTCCAGACACTTATACTTCCACTCATTCTTCAATATGTAAGACACATTTTAACTTTACAGAAACATACAGTCACTGGATGTTGTCATCAGTGATGTCATCAGTGATGTCATTTGAGATGTCATCAGTGATGTCATCAGTGATGTCACTGACCATGTCATGAATGATGTAATATGTGACATCATCAGCAGTGGATTGCAGGTGCGCGATATATAGTTAGTGCAACTAACTATATATGGAATTTCAATGGTTTTGTGTGAGTAAAATAAGGTTTTTTAAATGCTAATTCCTAACTATATATGGTCTATAACCTATGGTTTTTTCAGTGAATTTTCAAGGTTTTGTAAATGCTAATTCCTAACTATATATGGTCTATAACCTATGGTTTTTTCAGTGAATTTCAATGGTTTTTTAATAGCAAATATCATAAGCTGTCGAATGTCAAGTACGTGGTAAGTGAAAACATTTTCGTGTTTATGCACACTGATCTGCTTTGAATGGTGCCCCCCCCCCTCATTTCTATTAGGAGTACTCTCTCTTTGCAGATAGTGAAAGGTAGTTAACGCAGGTCTTTGCCCCCATTGTAATCCGTCGTGCCTGCTTCTCTCTCCATTTGATTCATTGTTATCCAAGTATTTACTGTTTTAGAATTAGTTCTCTTTGGTTCATTCTCTATTTACAAACAAACACAGAGTCGCAATACTCTGTTTAGTCTTTGCAGATAACGAAAAATCGTGTAAAAAAAAAGAAAAGGAATCGAGCAAAATCAGTAGGCCACTAATGGGATCTCTTTTTGACCTCGCTAAAATAGAAACATTAGGAACAACCCCTCATGACAAATACAAAACTAGTGAGATGAACTGAACTCCACACAATGATGGCTGCAAAACAGCTCTGCTCCGCCACCCACCCCGCCCAAAATAACGATAAAGAACGGCTGCCATGATTGGTTGCGGAATGACCACGACGGAGCTACGAAATGGTGCTGCTCTCATGCTAACCCCAGCTTCAGTCTGAAACATCCAGAAACACTGTAGACTACCAATTCGATCAGTTCCGGTAGCGCCCCAATGTAACCCGGTAGAGAAGAACTAGCCCTCCCCTCTTTGACTGATGGTTCTTGTTGCCTGTCCCTTCTGTTGTCATTTAACAGAACTATTTAGCCTGCTGAAAGGGGTTGTGTTCCGACCGCTGGTTGGTGGAGACATTTTGACTATATTCTGTACCTGCGTTGTCGCGTAATGCGTCATATGACGCGCCGCGTTAGCGCATCCGGAAGTCATCCGGGGCGCGCAGCGCGTAACGTAAGCATAACAAGTCATGTGACTTGTTAATAAAACTTTTCATTGGTTCATTTTACTTTTCTTATTGTAATGATGAAAGGCTTGGTCATATGACCTAAAAATTACGCTTTTCATTACTTCCGAACATTATTTTTTCTTAAATATATGTTATAATGTTCCAGGCTAATGTACTTTCCCGGAAATTTTACAACTGTCCTGCAAGTAAAATATATTCTTTTTTCGAGAAAAAGAGCGTTTCTTCGTCCCATGACGGAGCCGTTGAGCAAAAGAGGGTCGACCTGCTGTCTTAGTCGCCGATACGCCTGAATATGAGATTCTTATCGATCACTTTATGTTGCAGGAATAGAAAACACAACAGCCCTTGACCATTTATCTTTACTGCGTTCCTTCGTATTATACCTTTTACCCTTCATGTAATTGGTCTGCTTTATTTCACTTGCCTTTTAATGATTCTAAAACAGTGACTATTATTAAAAACTTTACCAATGTATATACTACTACCATGTTTTCTTTTAAAAACCTTTATTGTGAAAATTTCATTATACAAATACGAGCCTATAACCACGTGGGCCGGCCACGGAGCAAACTGTAATCGTATATGATAAATAGACATTTACACTGTAGAGGAACGTAACGGGCGGGCCATTAGGTTGCAAGAACTAAGGTGTCTAACAGTTACGGAATCGGTGGACGTACATTTTATAATTAAAATACGACAGGGCCAGTTACAATAAAATTATCTAGATATACATTTGCGGGCAAGTACCATGGGTGACGTTAATTCGAACTTTCAACAGTACAGTAATCAATAACACATCAGAACTTAATATCAATAGGGATGTCGAAATATTCAATCAATTCTCGTCCCCGCCCGCCATGTGCTTCAAAACTGCATACGTATCTCGTGATTTCAAGGTTCTGCAACCAGTACACAACAAGGAGTTACGAGTCCCATTTATTCTGGCGCCATTTTGGGCGAGGACGGGCAGGTCCAGGATATAGTCAAAATGTCTCTACCAACCATCGACTATGATGATGTTCATATACTGTATTTATTAGAGTAACACTCAGATGTCCACATGAAATAAATTTGCCACAATCTAAACATGTCATTTTAATCTTTCCAAAGTTCTTCTAAATATTTGGGACCGTTTCCCTTGCCTCTGAAGCTCTCAGTGCCACTTCTTTGATGAATGTACTAGCAGGTCAGGGGTTCTCCTCCAAATCTCTTTTATGCAGCACTATAATTAATTGGTGCCACCTCTCCATATGACAATGCATGGTATAGTTACCACAACTATATTTTTTTTCGGTTCCTCTAGAGAGTTCATCGTGGCAGATGAAGCGTGTAACGTACCGGGCATTTACCTTTTTTTGCATGTACAGGAAAGGAAAAAAAAATCGAGCGTCCGAGTTCTAAGGTGTCCCAGGGCCATTTTAGTGGACCAGGCCCAAATCCAAAGAACAGGCCGCCATTTTGAGAGTCCTGTTGCAGCCGCCTGTCGCTGTAGCATCAAGAGCAGCCGAAACTCAGCTGAATGGCAACTGAAACGGTAAAGGGGCGCCCCACTACAGCAGACGAGCCAGGCCCAAATCCAAAGAACTGCTATCTCACAGGCTAATGGGGCGACCCACGCCGAGTTTCAGCATTGTAGGATGACCACACAAGTACAGCAACTTGCTAGACATCACCTCGGTGCCATCCGGATCTCGGCGCCCCACTGCAGATGAAGTGCCTCTCAACTATGAAACCACCACGGTGACATCCGGATCTTGGCGCGTTGTGCTGCCTTCGGCCTATTCGCACATCGGTCCGCTACTGACGCCATCTCACAGGCTAATGGGGCGACCCACGCCGAGTTTCAGCATTGTAGGATGACCACACCAGTACAGCAACTTGCTAGACATCACCTCGGTGCCATCCGGATCTCGGCGCCCCACTGCAGATGAAGTGCCTCTCAACTATGAAACCACCACGGTGACATCCGGATCTTGGCGCGTTGTGCTGCCTTCGGCCTATTCGCACATCGGTCCGCTACTGACGCCATCTCACAGGCTAATGGGGCGACCCACGCCGAGTTTCAGCATTGTAGGATGACCACACCAGTACAGCAACTTGCTAGACATCACCTCGGTGCCATCCGGATCTCGGCGCCCCACTGCAGATGAAGTGCCTCTCAACTATGAAACCACCACGGTGACATCCGGATCTTGGCGCGTTGTGCTGCCTTCGGCCTATTCGCACATCGGTCCGCTACTGACGCCATCTCACAGGCTAATGGGGTGACCCACGCCGAGTTTCAGCATTGTAGGATGACCACACCAACTTGCTAGACATCACCTCAGTGCCATCCGAATCTTGGCATCTCAACGCCTAGTGGTATCTTCCATACAAAAAATATTGTTACGCTGCCTTTGGCCCCATTCGCACATCAGTCCGCAACTTAGACATCACCTCGGTGCCATCCGGATCTTGGCATCTCAGCGCCTTGTGGTGTCAGTCAGAAAATATTGTTGTGCTGCCTTCGGCCTATTCGCACATCGGTCCGCTACTGACGCCATCTCACAGGCCAACGGGGCGCCCCACGCCGACTTTCAGCATTGTAGGATGGCCACACCAGTACCACAACTTGCAAGACACCACCTCGGTGCCATCCGGATCTTGGCATCTCAGCGCCTTGTGGTCTCTTCTACACCGGAAATATAGTAGAAAATATTGTTGCGCTGCCTTTGGCCCCATTCACACATCAGTCCGCTACTGACACCATCTCACAGGCCAACGGGGCGCCCCACGCCGACTTTCAACATTGTAGGATGGCCACAGAAGTGCGACAACTTACTAGACACCACCTCGGTGCCATCCGGATCTTGGCGCGTTGTGCTGCCTTCGGCCTATTCGCACATCGGTCCGCTACTGACGCAAACTCACAGGCCAACGGGGCGCCCCACGCCGACTTTCAGCATTGTAGGATGGCCACACCAGTGCGGCAACTTCCTACACACCACCTCGGTGCCATCCGGATCTTGGCGCGTAGTGAAGCTGCAGCAGCTGCAAATAAGCTTCAGACAGTGTTACAACCGCTGCTCAGAACTCTCAACTATGACACCACCTCGATGCCATCCGAATCTTGGCGCGTTGTATTGCCTTCGGCCTATTCGCACATCGGTCCGCTACTGACGCCGCCTCACGTGCCAACGTATTTTCTCCGCATTTTATACCCTATGCCGCATAACAGGTCATGTGACTTGTTTATAAAACTTTTCATTGGTTCATTTTACTT
Source organism: Lissotriton helveticus (assembly GCF_964261635.1). Classification (NCBI taxonomy): domain Eukaryota; kingdom Metazoa; phylum Chordata; class Amphibia; order Caudata; family Salamandridae; genus Lissotriton; species Lissotriton helveticus. Next base: position 1,409,560,361 of record NC_136065.1, read on the forward strand.
TTGGTTTCCTAATGATGGAAGGCTTGATCATATGACCTAAAAACAACACTTTTCATTGGATGAAAACTTTTTTTTTCCCCCAAACGATGAAAGCCCCACCTTGTTTCTGGATGTTTCAGACTGAAGCTGGCGTCACCATGAGAGCACCACCATCTCGTAGCTCCGTCGTGGTCATTCCGCGAGCAATCATGGCAGCCGCTCCCCACCAGAAGCCTGCAGGAGTCGGGGCCCCCAAAACTTTTGATGAATTCTCAAGGCGGAGGGGACGCTTTCGAGAATGGGGTCCAAGACCTAGCAGACAAGCGTCCGATTTCCAAGGTGTCCCAGGGCCATTTCAGTGGACCAGGCCCAAAAAGGAAACAGCCTGCCGCCATTTTGAGAGTCCTGTGACAGCCGCCTATCGCTGCACCGCAAGAGTGGGCGCAACTCAGCTGAATGGCGGATTTTGACACAGTGGACCAAAAGCGGACGGAATGGCAACTGAAACGGTAAAGGGGCGCCCCACTACAACAGACGAGACTCCACCTGGAGAGGCCCGTTCACGCCGCCTCCCCCGGGGCGCCCCACGCCGTTATTCGGAGCAGCATTGTAGGATACCAAAACCAGTGCGGCAACTTACTGGACATCACCTTGGTGCCATCGTTCTGCTGCCTTGGAACTATTCGCACAACAGTTTGCTACTGATGACCCACCCCCCGCGACGCCCCACGCCGTTATTTGCTGGGTGGCAACTTACTAGACATCACTTTTGTGTCATCTAGATTTCGGCGCGTTCTGCTGCCTTGGAACTATTCGCACAACAGTTTGCTACTGATCACCCACCCCCCGCGACGCCCCACGCCGGAAATCTGGACGTTGTGCTGCGTTGGGACTATTCGCACAGCCGACCGCTACTTCGTTGTTTTTCTCTAAAAATGTTTATATGTTATTACTATTTTTGTTTTCTTGTATATATTTATAAATTATTAAAGTTTTATAATCTTACTACTTTGTCGGAGTGCTATATATTTTTAATGTGACACATAATTGTAAAAACTTTGATGTACAAAGAGTCATCCCTGGAATCTTCCGCTTCACGCTCGGTCCCCTCCCCAATCACAATACAGAATGGTTTTCAGATAATAGCAACGCTTCTGCTGTGACGGATCTCATCGAGTGTGGGCCTTGATCTACTATAACTCCTTTGAAGACGGGTGATTCTTTACAGCTGTGGCCATAAACTACATCTGCAGGGCTAGCTGATAGCCTAGGACCGGCCTGGACAATCGGACACAGAGGAAAAGGAGTGTCAGAGGGTGCGGTAGTGAATAGGGCGAAAGGGAGGTGTCGGGCGGGCACAGGGTGTGATTCTCAGGGAAGAACAGCGCAGATGGGGGGAGGTTTATTACCCATGCATAAAACAGAGAGCGGGGGTGACCACTGCCTGGGGGAGATGCTTGCGAGGGTGGGGAGCCATGCTAAGGATCGACAGCGTTCACAGAGTGGATCTGGTCAAGGCATCTAAAATGGCTGCCGTGCACGACAAAAGTGTGGCATTTGAAAAAAGACAAGATGGCGCACACAATGTTTTTCAACAATTCCTGATTTCCTTCGAATCGAACGTTAACAGACGTTGGGGCATATTACCAAGGTTAAGCGATATTTATCCCTAACGATGCTTAGCAACGATTTTTTTACCGTCAGAAATTATCGCAGATAAACCTTGCTATTATCAAGGTTTATCGCAAATACGATAAAAAACGAGCGCAATGCATTAATGTCGCTGAAAACTCCGCGATATTCATGCATTACCGAGCTAATGCTCTTAGCCATGTTATCCACCTCCCATTGGATAACATGGCTAAGAACTGCTCAGGGCAGCTGTTACTTTTTGGAGATATTCGCGCTTATCTCGAATATTTCCAAAAGTTGATAATAGGAGATAGCGATGTTAGCGACTGTTTCCAGTCGCTAACATCTTGGCATGCCCACTTTGCATGTCATTAGTGATAAATATCACTCACATGCAAAGTGGGACCCAAGATGGTCGCTATCTCCTACTAGCCGTCGCTAACTGGTGTTAGCAACAGCTAGGTAATACACATATAATTTTATCTCCGCGAAGCGGAGCGCTGTTACAGATATATATCTTGTTTTTGAACGTTAATTTCTCAAAATGCACTGAAGCACATATATTGAGACATAGCAAAGGCACATCGGGCTACCAGTCCCTAATATTTTACCAAGTTTCGTGCAAATCCATTCAGCCGTTCGATTATTATTATTATTATTTTTTTTTGCCCCGCGGGGCCCTTTTAAAACCTCCACATCAAACCTAGGGGGTCAGCGAGGATCTACTATGCCCCCTTATGGTCATCAGCCGTTCGATTATTATTATTATTATTTTTTTTGCCCCGCGGGGCCCTTTTAAAACCTCCACATCAAACCTAGGGGGTCAGCGAGGATCTACTATGCCCCCTTATGGTCATTTGCCCCTTCGCTTTGGCCTCCTCTTGTCTCTCGATCCTACCGAGAGACAAGATGGCGGCCGCTACGTACTGTTTGGAATGTTTACAGACACCGGAGAGCCAATCAGCTTCGCAAAGCTCCGTAACGCGAAAAGTACGCGAAGCGGTGCGCTGTTACAGATATATATCTTTTTTTGAACGTTAATTTCTCAAAATCCACTGAAGCACATATATTGAGACCTAGCAAAGGCACATCGGGCTACCAGTCCCTACAATTTTGCCAAGTTTCGTGCAAATCCATTCAGCCGTTCGATTATTATTATTATTATTTTTTTTTGCCCCGCGGGGCCCTTTTAAAACCTCCACATCAAACCTAGGGGGTCAGCGAGGATCTACTATGCCCCCTTATAGTTATTTCCCCCTTTGTTTTGACCTCCTCTTGTCTCTCGATCCTACCGAGAGACAAGATGGCGGCCGCTACGGACTGTTTGGAATGTTGACAGACGCCGGAGAACCAATCAGCTTCGCTTCACAAAGCTCCGTTGCGCGAAAAGTCCGCGAACCAGAGCGCTAACCGGTCCGCTGTTACAGATATATATCTTTTTTTAAACGTTAATTTCTCAAAATCCACTGGAGCACATATATTGAGACCTACAAAAGGCACATCGGGCTACCAGTCCCTACAATTTTGCCAAGTTTCGTGCAAATCCATTCAGCCGTTCGGGCTAAAAGTGAGGCCAACCGCCCTATGGAAAACTCAATGTTAAAAACACGTTTTGGGACCCCCCTTTTTTCTCGGCCCCCACTGGACGAACCCCCCCCAAATTTTCAAGGGCTGCTCAGAAACAAAATGTGCCATTTTCCTGAAAATTTCAGCCGATTCCGTCCACAAACGCCAAAGTTATTAGACATAGAATTTTCAAAAAACCCATAGAGAAAAAATCCTAACTATATATACCTACTGGCGACCGCCAGTAGGTAATATATATATATATATATATATATATATATATATATATATATATCCCTTTACTCTCATCCACCAACCGCTGCTCCACTTGTCCACGGGTGCCTCTTACCGCACGGTGGAGTGCGTTTAGATATCCACAACATTCGATCCCAATTCTCGGGTCATTTCGCAACAAAGAGCACTCAAGTCGTATTACGTAGTTTTATGCCATATTTTTATTTATAGCATTTCTGCAGTTTTCAAAAGGTTTAACAAACGCGTTTCGGCGTCTCCGCCTTCGTCCAGGCTGCCTCCTTAATGTGCATGTAGCTTCACTTGTGTCTTACACACAGATATGTGAAGTGTGGGGAGTGGTTCATTAACCCCTTCTTGACCCTTACACTAGACTGGGCCAGTGGACTTTGCTATAGGGGAGGCGAAGGGCAGCTGTTACTGCCTGCAGCTCCTCAGAGTTGCCAGCGGGGAGGGAGGTAGAAGTACAGGTGATAGGAGTACCTCTGCACTTCTCAGTATCACTCCCACTGTCTCTCCCACACTACAACAGAAGGACTGAACCTGGATATGGGGATTTGAAGTGGAGGGAATAGCATACTTCCTATTCCGCCCCCTACCAAACCTCATTTTCTAAAACATTTATTTAGTTTTTGTGGATAGCTCTCTCTCAATGTTTCTCTGTCCTTGAGAAGCATTGTGAGAGAAAAAGTGTTGTGTGTCTGTAACACCAGTAAGTGGCCAGAGTCTGTTTAGATATTTTCGTAGCTAAGTGTCTGGCTCCTTGCAAGAGTAAAGAAACATAGCTCCTTCCTCTCACAATAGTTGTGTGCAGCGGTGCAGACACACGGCACCTTCCTCTCACAATGTATCTCTTGCAATTATTTGTATTGTTAGATGAAGGCACTCTGCATCTGTTCTCCAAAATGGGGTCAGGCCAGACACTATTTGCATTTTCTCGTATACTAATAAAACAGGAAGCATACCCCATTTGTATGCTTTATATCTATTCTCAATTTGTGGGGGAAACACATGTGCAATCCATGACATATCCCCAAAATGTATACATTAATCAAACATTGACAAAGTTCTGCAGTCAGCAAGGGGCCATTTGTTTAGGTTTCTACAGGACTTTGCCTCTCCCTGCCCACTCCCCTCCCCCCTCCCGAAAAATGAAAAAGTGAATACATTTGGAGAAAAAGACAGGGGCAACAAAGTTTACTGAAAAACACGAGGTAGGGGAGGGTCAAAGAGGGCAATAATTTAATGACCAAGGCTACTTGGGCCCTAACAATAGCAAAACAAAGAAAAGAAGCCTGGTCAAGATCACTGTGAGTGTGCCATGTTAAGTCTGAGACCATGAGTCCATTAATGACACTGTAGTGATATCACTGGGCTATAAAAATTCCCATCAGCCCACCCATCTGGTGGAGTATCGTCATGTGGGAGATGTATCATAAATCCAAATCTTCAAGCAACTGAGACTGATGCAAAGAAGGATTTTGAGGATTTCACAAAAAACCACAGTGATTCACTAGTGATGTCTAATGGGGTGCAGTGCGCGTGAGAAGGTGAAAAGTGTGTAATAAAATTGACTCAAAAGGACCAAAAATTCACTTTATTCAGTATGGTACTATGGTCAAGACTAAAAACGATGCCTCAATAGTTTTAAATAATAACTAACCCGAGGCATAGTGCATGGTGGTCGACATGTTTCAGCTAGATGGACAATGGTCCTAGCTTTCTTCAGGACCCGGTGAAATACTGCGACTGCGAATTTACATAATTAATACAATAGCAAAGGTGTTGAATTTGTACAACAATAATGGATTAATCCTACCAGTTGTTCTGAGCCCAGATGTATACTGGTGGCAATCCAAACATAACGTCTATCCTAAAGCAAGATGGAAAGTTGTACAACTCAATTAGTGTGAAAAATAGTCTCAAGGAAGAACAGACACACAACAGACAAACTCACAGTACGGTAGAGAACTTCTCACCGCAACACAGTAGTTATTTAAAATCCTACTGGAAAGGTGTAAAACAATCACCATGAATTAACAAAATAACTGAAACTCACCCAGCATTATGTGGAATGACGCCTCACCTCACCCGGTCACCCACTCGGGAAAAGGGAGGCCCCGCTCTGTCAGAGAGGAAAAATCAAGAGACCTCAGAGAAATATCAGGGGTACTTGAGTGCAACTAGTCACTATTCACCTATATTCTACTGACAAAACCTAGTCATTAAAAAGGAGATTCAACCCCAAAAAACCTGGCAGTGGCTATGCAGGGTGGTTATGATGAACTCAGAGAGAAAATAAATCTGTAGCACAATTCAAAAACAGAATGATATTGGTGCTTGAAAAAAACATTCTGCTGACAAAGTCAGAACTAACCCAAGGAAATGGATAGTTAGTCAGCAAGAGCGATTCTGACCAAGTCCAAGTACAATACCCTAGTGTAGAATAGGTATTTGTATTTAAAAAGAATAATTCTGAAAAATAAGTCTAGAATGACCCCAATAACTAAGTATTAATGGTGCAGGTACAATGCCATAGTGTAGAGTAGCTGACCAGAGTCCCACCCCAAGCATCTTACCTGTCCGTCGGTACCTCAGTGTAGGCTTCCGAGAGGGAGTGGAGGTAAAAGACGGACAGGCAAGCTCGTCTATAAATAGCAGGGTTAATTGGTAATGGGAAGCAGCTGTGTTAAACGCGCTAAGACTCGTGTTACATGGATGCACTATACACCCTGCACATGCGCGTTGTATCGAAGGCACGCGCGCTACATGCTGTGCCCATGCGCGGCAAGAGAGTCACTCCAATGGTAGCCTCGGGTGTGATCAGCGCTAAGCGCATGCGCAATGCGGAGACACTACTCTGTAGCGCATGGGCAAGCCAACTCATTGTGTTATAGACAGAGTACAGACTCCACGCATGCGCAGTTGATGTGCGCATGGGTGCTGCAAATGCCGGGCTTCATTACAGACAGAAGACAGGCATCTGAAGAGTATTGACAGATCGTCGTACACACATTTTGTTGACGGTCAAGTAAAAATAAAAAACAGATATATTGAAAAGCATGTATATATGTAAATGTATATTTTGCCATATATAGTTTTTTGCCGGTGAAATGAACGATGGGGTGTGCATCAATAACCGAATAGTGTCTGTATGTTAAGATGCACAAGATTGTTCACCCAAAGAGGTGTATACATGGCAAAAAAGGGGGTGTCTATATGACAATATATTTAGATAAATCACCCAAAGTGTTTGGGCAACATAGTAACTTGAACAGAGGTCCTACACAGAGTCACTTTAGGAACTCAGACAAACCAAACATATGTTCAATAAACTGTTATATGCAGGTGCTCACTCGCACTACAATGAACTGAAAAATGAACAGGTTCTCACTCACAGTTAGATGATGCAGTTCTCAGAATGACATGGACAAATACCCGAACATAGATAGTTATAATGATGTCCACGGAATATCGTCATTAAGTCCCTGGATGTGGCTTTTGAGAAGGAAAATCCATTTTTGTTCTTTCCTAAATAGGAACTTGGATATATCATTGATGTGAGGAGGGATGAACGGCTGCTCAAGGATTAGCCATTTCATCTCTTCGGCTGAGTGTCTTGCATCTAAGAAATGGTTCGTCAGTTTGGTAGCCTGTTTACGACACCTGATGGTGCTCTTGTGTTCCCCAATTCGTAATTTAATCTTGCGGGTGGTATAGCCAATGTATTTCAGAGAACATGGGCACATGATCATGTAAATGACATTGTCAGTATTACAATTCGTATGTTTCCTGAGAGTCCATACTTTGCCTGTGCCAATGTCAACTGTTTTGGTTTTGACCGTCTGTGGACAGGCACTACAAGATCCGCACGGATAGTGACCGGTAACCGGTGGAAGATCCCACAGATTAACTGATTTCTCACCGATGACTGTCCGAGGCCTGGTGTGGACCAGGGTGTCCCTCAGACTAGGTGCTCTTTTAAATGAGAAAAGGGGTTTCGGGATGTTTGCACTGGTAGTATTAAGGATACCCCAATGTCTACGGACTGTACGTTGCATGGTGTTAGACAATGCATTGTAAGTGCTAACAAACGTTAATCGTTCCATAGGTGGTTTTGGAGGCCGTTTCTCAATGAGTGCCTCACGATTATTGTTTGATGCACGTTTCCATGCTCTTTTCACAAGGTTGCGAGGGTATCGTCGGTCTTTCAATTGATTGGCCAAAACATTGGCATGTTTATTGAACAGCTCCTTAGAGGAGCAGTTCCTCCTAAGTCGGAGAAACTGTCCCACAGGGAGATTGTCCACAAGGGAACGAGGGTGGTGACTCTCAAAGAGCAAGAGCGAGTTCCTCGCCATTGGTTTCGTGAAGAGCTCACTCTGGAGTCCCCCAGATTCTGGAAAGATGTAAAGATCCAAAAAGGAGAGTCTCTCGTGACTATACTCTAGTGTGAAATTCAAATGTTCATTTTGTTCATTGAGCCATAGATGGAAAGCCTGAACCTCAGTGACAGAGCCTCGCCAAACCACCAAAACATCATCGATATACCTCTTCCATAGCACCAGATGGTCAAAGTGAGGGTTGCTATGGTCGAGGACATGATGTTGCTCAAATTGATGCATGTATAGGTTGGCGAGGCTCGGGGCGAAAACACTGCCCATCGAGGTCCCAGAGATTTGAAGGAACAGTTGGTCCTCAAATTTGAAAAAATTCTTTCTCATAGCCAGGTCAGCGCATGCTAGAATGAAACTCACCGGAGTGATGCTGTCGAGATCTTCTGTCGACAGCAAACTCCTAATGGTATCCAATGTATCCTGCTGTGGTATACAAGTGTAGAGTGATTCTACATCAAAACTCACAAGCAGGTCAGTCTCCACGTTGAATTCTATAGTTGGTAAAAGCCTAAGGACATCAGCCGTGTCCTCAAGATATGTAGGCATTTTCTTAACCAAAGGTCTAAGAAAGAAATCAACAAAAGTGGAGAGAGGCTCCAAAAGGGAGCCAATCCCAGAAATTATGGGACGTCCTGGTGGTGGTCTAGTGGCTTTGTGAATTTTAGGCAAACAATAAAAGCCAGGGGTGACTGGTTTCTCTGTCACCAAAAATCTGGCTTCCTGTGGTGTGATCCATCCTTCGGTATTACCCTCGTCTACTAAAGATCTAATTTCAGCAAGCAAACGTGGGGTAGGGTCTTCAGTAAGGCGTTGGTAAAATTTATCATTGTCTAGTTGTCTCAGATATTCCTGTCGATACTGGGTCAAGTCCATAATCACAGTGGCTCCCCCTTTATCTGCAGGTTTTATAATGATAGACGGGTCCTGAGATAAACTCTTGAGGGCCTGTTGTTCCACTTTAGAAAAGTTATGAAATACACGTTGATCCGTGTCCTGCATTTGTGCAACGTCATGTCTGACTGCATGTTCAAAAGTGATGACGTGAGAAGGGACTTGATGACTCAAAGGAGTAAAAGTAGATACAGGACGTAGCCCTGTGTTGGTTGTCAAAGTGTCGTCTGCTTGAGAGTCAGCAGTTTTGTCCTTAAAGAAGAAAAAAAGACGAACTTTGCGAAAGAACTTCTCAAGTTCAGTTCTCATAAGGAATGGATCGCCCAAATTAGTCGGCACAAAGCCTAGACCCTTTCTAAGGACTGACTGTTCAACAGCTGTCAGGTCTCTTGAACTCAAGTTAACTATTAAGTCCCGCTCGACTCCCCGCTGGTGCTCTGTTGAGCAGCTCTCCTGCTCCTGGTGTTGGGGAATGTCTGATCGGACTCCCACTGTACGGTCTGAGGTCCTCTTCTCCTGCCTCGGTTCTGGCCTCGGCCACGCCCTAAAAAAGACTGGTCAGGAAAGAACTGGGGATATTGGTAGGAGTTGGGCTGTTGTGCAAATGGTGGTAATGGTTGGAAACCCCATGGGCCGGGTGGCCACCAAGGGCCCGGGTTCTGGTAGTTGCCAGGATGCTGATTATATGAGCCACCTCTCTGGCGACCCCCTCGTTTGAATGGTCGTTGTTGTTGACCACCCCTGGGGCCAGCACCAGTGTGGCTGGATGACCCTGAATCACTGGTGTCTGAACCAGGCTTTCCATCTATGGCTCAATGAACAAAATGAACATTTGAATTTCACACTAGAGTATAGTCACGAGAGACTCTCCTTTTTGGATCTTTACATCTTTCCAGAATCTGGGGGACTCCAGAGTGAGCTCTTCACGAAACCAATGGCGAGGAACTCGCTCTTGCTCTTTGAGAGTCACCATCCTCGTTCCCTTGTGGACAATCTCCCTGTGGGACAGTTTCTCCGACTTAGGAGGAACTGCCCCTCTAAGGAGCTGTTCAATAAACATGCCAATGTTTTGGCCAATCAATTGAAAGACCGACGATACCCTCGCAACCTTGTGAAAAGAGCATGGAAACGTGCATCAAACAATAATCGTGAGGCACTCATTGAGAAACGGCCTCCAAAACCACCTATGGAACGATTAACGTTTGTTAGCACTTACAATGCATTGTCTAACACCATGCAACGTACAGTCCGTAGACATTGGGGTATCCTTAATACTACCAGTGCAAACATCCCGAAACCCCTTTTCTCATTTAAAAGAGCACCTAGTCTGAGGGACACCCTGGTCCACACCAGGCCTCGGACAGTCATCGGTGAGAAATCAGTTAATCTGTGGGATCTTCCACCGGTTACCGGTCACTATCCGTGCGGATCTTGTAGTGCCTGTCCACAGACGGTCAAAACCAAAACAGTTGACATTGGCACAGGCAAAGTATGGACTCTCAGGAAACATACGAATTGTAATACTGACAATGTCATTTACATGATCATGTGCCCATGTTCTCTGAAATACATTGGCTATACCACCCGCAAGATTAAATTATGAATTGGGGAACACAAGAGCACCATCAGGTGTCGTAAACAGGCTACCAAACTGACGAACCATTTCTTAGATGCAAGACACTCAGCCGAAGAGATGAAATGGCTAATCCTTGAGCAGCCGTTCATCCCTCCTCACATCAATGATATATCCAAGTTCCTATTTAGGAAAGAACAAAAATGGATTTTCCTTCTCAAAAGCCACATCCAGGGACTTAATGACGATATTCCGTGGACATCATTATAACTATCTATGTTCGGGTATTTGTCCATGTCATTCTGAGAACTGCATCATCTAACTGTGAGTGAGAACCTGTTCATTTTTCAGTTCATTGTAGTGCGAGTGAGCACCTGCATATAACAGTTTATTGAACATATGTTTGGTTTGTCTGAGTTCCTAAAGTGACTCTGTGTAGGACCTCTGTTCAAGTTACTATGTTGCCCAAACACTTTGGGTGATTTATCTAAATATATTGTCATATAGACACCCCCTTTTTTGCCATGTATACACCTCTTTGGGTGAACAATCTTGTGCATCTTAACATACAGACACTATTCGGTTATTGATGCACACCCCATCGTTCATTTCACCGGCAAAAAACTATATATGGCAAAATATACATTTACATATATACATGCTTTTCAATATATCTGTTTTTTATTTTTACTTGACCGTCAACAAAATGTGTGTACGACGATCTGTCAATACTCTTCAGATGCCTGTCTTCTGTCTGTAATGAAGCCCGGCATTTGCAGCACCCATGCGCACATCAACTGCGCATGCGTGGAGTCTGTACTCTGTCTATAACACAATGAGTTGGCTTGCCCATGCGCTACAGAGTAGTGTCTCCGCATTGCGCATGCGCTTAGCGCTGATCACACCCGAGGCTACCATTGGAGTGACTCTCTTGCCGCGCATGGGCACAGCATGTAGCGCGCGTGCCTTCGATACAACGCGCATGTGCAGGGTGTATAGTGCATCCATGTAACGCGAGTCTTAGCGCGTTTAACACAGCTGCTTCCCATTACCAATTAACCCTGCTATTTATAGACGAGCTTGCCTGTCCGTCTTTTACCTCCACTCCCTCTCGGAAGCCTACACTGAGGTACCGACGGACAGGTAAGATGCTTGGGGTGGGACTCTGGTCAGCTACTCTACACTATGGCATTGTACCTGCACCATTAATACTTAGTTATTGGGGTCATTCTAGACTTATTTTTCAGAATTATTCTTTTTAAATACAAATACCTATTCTACACTAGGGTATTGTACTTGGACTTGGTCAGAATCGCTCTTGCTGACTAACTATCCATTTCCTTGGGTTAGTTCTGACTTTGTCAGCAGAATGTTTTTTTCAAGCACCAATATCATTCTGTTTTTGAATTGTGCTACAGATTTATTTTCTCTCTGAGTTCATCATAACCACCCTGCATAGCCACTGCCAGGTTTTTTGGGGTTGAATCTCCTTTTTAATGACTAGGTTTTGTCAGTAGAATATAGGTGAATAGTGACTAGTTGCACTCAAGTACCCCTGATATTTCTCTGAGGTCTCTTGATTTTTCCTCTCTGACAGAGCGGGGCCTCCCTTTTCCCGAGTGGGTGACCGGGTGAGGTGAGGCGTCATTCCACATAATGCTGGGTGAGTTTCAGTTATTTTGTTAATTCATGGTGATTGTTTTACACCTTTCCAGTAGGATTTTAAATAACTACTGTGTTGCGGTGAGAAGTTCTCTACCGTACTGTGAGTTTGTCTGTTGTGTGTCTGTTCTTCCTTGAGACTATTTTTCACACTAATTGAGTTGTACAACTTTCTATCTTGCTTTAGGATAGACGTTATGTTTGGATTGCCACCAGTATACATCTGGGCTCAGAACAACTGGTAGGATTAATCCATTATTGTTGTACAAATTCAACACCTTTGCTATTGTATTAATTATGTAAATTCGCAGTCGCAGTATTTCACCGGGTCCTGAAGAAAGCTAGGACCATTGTCCATCTAGCTGAAACATGTCGACCACCATGCACTATGCCTCGGGTTAGTTATTATTTAAAACTATTGAGGCATCGTTTTTAGTCTTGACCATAGTACCATACTGAATAAAGTGAATTTTTGGTCCTTTTGAGTCAATTTTATTACACACTTTTCACCTTCTCACGCGCACTGCACCCCATTAGACATCACTAGTGAATCACTGTGGTTTTTTGAAATCCTCAAAATCCTTCTGTGCATCAGTCTCAGTTGCTTGAAGATTTGGATTTATGATACATCTCCCACGTGACGATACTCCACCAGATGGGTGGGCTGATGGGAATTTTTATAGCCCAGTGATATCACTACAGTGTCATTAATGGACTCATGGTCTCAGACTTAACATGGCACACTCACAGTGATCTTGACCAGGCTTCTTTTCTTTGTTTTGCAACAAAGTTTACACCTGTGACATTTTGCACAGTAGGTATCCCATAAAAGGGGGTTTAAAAGTATTTAACGCTCATCAGATTCTGCTGGTGACCGAAGTGGAGAATGTGTGTAGTTTGGTCAAAAGTCCCTACCCAGAGTCAACAATTAAACTGATGTTTACTATATATTTTCACTGTGAATCAGCCACGCATGACTTTATAATGAATAACCAAATGTAAATGTAAATGTAAATTGAGACTTGTATAGCGCACTACTCACCCGCAAGGGTCTCAAGGCGCTTGTACGAATAGCGCTGTGGAACCCATCCTGGCTTTCCCTGTGAGGTGTCTACTCCCGGGCACCCCCAAGGTGGAGGCCAGGCATCCTTAGCGTTGTGGGGGCCGTTGTGGAGATTAAGCAAGCTATTGCCCAGAGTTGCAGAGTGGGACTCCATGATTGGAATAGGCACCGAGGCGAGAATTATCAGGTCCGTGGAATTTTTTAGCCCAAGACCCACCGAGGCGGGGAATTGAACCCTGGTCCCGGGCTAGACCTCTGCATCAGGGTCTGCCGCTCTAACCATTGAGCCACACTTCTGAAATTGGAGTTGCGTGAAAGCCATTTATGTTTTTTTTTTTAACTTACACTAGAATACAAATAATGAATGCCAAATGACTCTGAGGATGTTTTTTCAAAATCTGATTTTTGTGGGCACTTATAAATGGAACGAAAAATGAAGAGAAAGTCAATAGATAATACCAAATGTCATGCCATCCTGAGGTTTCAACTTCCCCCGACTAAACTGTACACTAAAGTTATGGGTGGGCCTATCATCTTAGACAGGAAAGAGAAAAGAATGCAGCCATTGTAGGTGCAAAAAGCATGGAATTGGGTTGATATTTGTGATGTTGGTAGCCGAACATTTGTGTCAAAGGACGGCCGGCATAGATGGAAACCTATCCGTTCAAGACAATTCTGAATGCTAGACAGCCGAGGGAGTGCAAGGTGGTGTGGTTTACATGGAGTTCAACGCTTTTCCTTATCTAGAACGATGTGCAAATGCCACCATAAGCGCAAGCTATCCTATCATTAGTTACTAAGCTTTAGTGAATTGTAACCAAACGTGGACAGCCTAAGTAATATGACTTCTAAAAATTATTCTTTCTTGATACCCACCACACTTGGCCTAGTCTCACACTTTTATGTATATAATTACAGCATGGAAATAAATTTAACTGCACTCCAAAGTATACCGTGCAAGCCACTTACTTAAAAGCGGATCACGTTATGCGTGTGGGGCTGATATAGTAATCACACTATGATTCAGATCCACTCTAAGAATGAACTTTTAATTTTGTGTAGACCCCACTCTATTTTTTTAAATTGTTTGTAGTGATGACATTTTTTTAATGAAATTGTAATACCGGATAAATTGTCTTATGTATTTTTGTATGTCTGTACTTTTATGATATATTTATCGAATAAAGTATTACAACAGTAATCACACTATGGGCTCTGTTGAAGCTAATTCGACTCGAGCCTTTTTAGAGGTGATAACCGGTATTGATGAAATTCATACTAAACAGTATGATAAGCGCATAGAAATGTACATTGATATTAATTATAATTGCCTCTCAAATGATTTGTGCATCTGTCTCCCTATAAATCGCTGCCAAAGATCGTGCACATCTAGCAGAACTGCATAAGTAATAGTTATGAAAGCATCTGTTATGAAATAATAACTCTGACCATGAATTCCATAATTAATTGCTTTGGCACATACATAAGTTCATAAACAAAGGTTAATAAACTGAAAGTACAAGCTCTACTGTTCCCAATAATTATTTTATAAATTAAACATTCACTTATTACACTAAAAACTCACCTTTTTACGCAAGCGTACCTGTAGCGTTGTAGTGAATCTCTTTCTGTGTTATTCTGTTAGGCGCCTTGATACCTTCGGGTTATTGTCTGCGCATTATAAATTTTACTCATTTTACTCATTGGAAGTTGTGGGCTACTTAGCTAAAATATACTTGTATAAAACGTTTAATCACAATAAACGAGTGATTAGTTTCCTTTGAAAACTATAATCTCTAAACCTGCTCCAGCCACAGTGGTTTATTGTTCTGTCGAGAACCCCTTGCTCCCTGGTAACAATGGCTTTTAAGGCCTTACAAAACGTGTGTGGAAAATAAGAACCACAACAATTCTTTCATTTTGTTCTTGTGGGTGCAAGTGTGCAGTGTATCTGACCGTAGGCTTTTGATCTCTGCTCATCCCACATTGGCATTTCACTAATACTTTGCAGATTCGGAAATAAAACGACACTTCTAGTAACCTTGCATTACTGTGGGTGGAACGTCACATTTAAATAGGATTTTGACACCCTCAGCTGGCTGAAATAAAATTAGTCTCTATGAAAAATGCAGGTCTGGATTTAATTGTTTATCTTTCAGCTACTCCCCCCGACCCCCTCTCACCCCCTTACCATCCTTCGTTCCTGGACAGTGATGCTGTGACAACATCCACCTCAGCAATGATTATTGAAATGTGTGATACACCATGTGGCCCAGTCAGATCTTTGAAGCCTGCACTAGACTGAATTCTACTCTAACTTCATAGAATATTAAAGGCTTAATTCAGTGGAATACTATATGTCAAAAATTAATATCTCAGCAATGGGGCTTTGGGTCCTAACATAACACAAATATCCATATGTTCAGCATAAGCATCAGCTAAAACCACATAGAAAAACGTTGATATAGTTTATATACATTACTTAAATCACTACAACGTAGCATAAACTATGCACTGGAAACACAGAGACAGTTGTACATAATTCATATTCCTCTGAAATGCAGTCACTGTTTCCTGGGGACCTAATTGCTGGGCCTACCTTTGCTTATCTTGTTACAGCTTAATTTTGCAACAAGCGCTAAACAAATGCTTTGCAGTGCATGATTTTGTTTGTCAATACACACCGGAATAGTCTATAAATTGAAGTGATAGAAGTATGATTTAGCCACGTGTTTTGAAAGTCGATCACAAGTATTCAGAATTAAAAGTATATCATACCGATGTCGGACTTGAGAGTTGACGTACACCAATCATGTGTAGAATGCGTGTGAAATACTCTTAAAACATGCACTTACACAAAGGCTTTCCATTGCTTGATTTTATTGGTAAGTATGCACCCACATAAAGTCTTTAAATTGAAATGATATAAGTGTGATTTAGCCACGTTTTTTGAAAGTTAATCATGGGCGCTCAGAATTACAAGTAAATAATACCAATGCCAGACCTGGGTGTTGATGTATACCAATCGAGTGTCAAAAAGCTAAATAGTGTTTGGCATTTGTCCTCGTTTTTTGAATGCACAGCAAATGTGACAATAAAAGAACAAGTTTAAATACCTGTTAGCGGAAATGATTAAAAGCCTTTGTTTCAAAGTATATTTATATCAATGCACTCATAATTAAAAGTAATGTCACACAAGGAAATAATACTAAAAATAAATGCAGTATGTTGAAAGTTTTTAACTTTGAATTGCAGGTGTAACAATACATTTAAATATGAATGCATGTGGATTACTTTTCCAACAAGCACTTAAACAAGGGCTTTGCAACGCATGATTTTGTGTGTCAATACACTCCAAAATAAAAATTAAAGTGATAGAAGTATGATTTAGCCACATGTTTTGAAAGTCAACCAGGAGCATTCAGAATTACAAGTATATCATACCAATGCCGGAACTGAGTGTTGACGTACACCAATCATGCGTAGAATGCATGTGAAATACTCTTAAAACGTACTTAAACAACGGCTTTCCATTGCTTGATTTTATTTGTAAGCATGCACCCAAATAAAGTCTTTAAATTGAAGTGATATGAGTGTGATTTAGCCACCTGTTTTAGAAATTCATCACAGGCTTGCATAATTACACGTATATCATATCGATGTCAGTCCTGAGTGTTGATGTACCCAATCATGTGTAAAATAGCTAAACAAGCATCCTCAGAAAACAGTGTCTGGCATTTGACCTCAGTGTTTGAATGCACAGCAAATGTGACGAGAGAAGAACAAGATTTACAGCCCTGTTTACAGAGCAGCTTGGAGCAGCAAGTTAAAACTGAAGCACTCGTGTTAAGTGCTCTTTAACAAAGAACAAAGTAGTTCCTAATACAGATCCTAAAATGGAAGAAGTGAAGGGATAGTGTAATCAATCCATGCTCTTAGGGAGGACTAAACACAAGAAGAGGCATGACAAATGGGGAGAAAGAAATGAGAGCTACAATAGTACAGCAAAAGTGAAGCTTATGGGCGGGCTGAAGCCCAAAAAGTATATACAACATGTCTGTTCGAGACAGCACATTCACTGTCTAGCCAAGATCTATAAATGAGTCTGTATCACTTATTACAGATGTATGCACATCTTTCTGTAACTGAGGAATGTGTAGTATTGTCCTCTCTGTTTTATCACTGTTTTATGTTTGGTTGGTGTCTTCCTTCAGTAAGCCTCTTGTAGTGTCATAATTCAGAATGCTATGTGTTTTTAGGGAATGTTAAGGATTGAACTGTGGGGAGAAGCTGGAACTGCAGTTAAACTTAAGAAACAATTGAAGGGTGTGCTGCGTGGCTGGAGTTTTTCCACTTGGAATAAATGTTAGATGTGTATTTGATGCGTGCCTCTGGACTCATCATTCACTTTGAACATTACGAAACAAATCTGCACACTTATTATAGATGTTTCCTCATCTCCCTGCAATAGTGGAAAGTCATAGATCTGTATTTGTCACAGTCATGGCACCTCTGCAAGGGGTAATGTTTGCACAATGATAATGCATGCCGTCTGAGTTTGACATTCAGACCTCAATGGAACCATGTGAGACATCATTTAAAACTAAATTGTGCTTAATACAACTGAAAATTCTTCACTGGGTCTACTGCAATAGAAGTAGACTCTATAAGATGGAGTTGGCATTGACCTCCACATGTTTGAAGTACAGCACAGAAATGGGCACGTAGGGCCGGCTCTAGAGCGGTGCGATTGGTGCCACCGCACCGGGCGCTGACTTGGGGTGGGGGCATCATTTTTGCAAGTAAATTCTCATTTTAAAAGCACCTGCTGCCACGTCCTGGCCTTCAGCAATTATCAGGCATCAATTAAAATGTCATGATATCTCCCATGATTAATCGTCTTCCTGGAAAGAGACTGGAGGTTTGCCTAGTGGAAGTTTTGACTTATCCTAAGGTAGTGCCTGCTGCTAAGAACGTGTACCATGCAGATAACAAAGTGCATATAATGGAAATAGGTCAGTGGTGTACTGCTTCTGTGAGACAGCTCCTTTTGTTACTTGTAATTTATAAGTCAAAATCCAAATATAGAACATTGAGCTATTAACTGTCATCAAAGAGCTACATGCAAACTGCAAGGTATATGTTAGCACTATATATATTTTTGTAGTCTTTCATTATCCTACTCTTTCCAAAACTGTTCATTTGGATAGAAAACAATTCTTATTATTAAAGAGAACCCCTAAGAATGATATTGTTTAAATTCTGAATTTGTGCTTTTCCAAAATAAGGACTCAAACTGTATTGCCTACCAGTATCGATGACATGTCACTCATATACGACACCTTGTAGTCCTGTCTGATGTAACAATTCCTATACACTGATTTACACGCATATGATTGCCTCTGTGCAATATGTGTGTGATGTAAAGTGCTCTAACATCTTACACTGGTATGAGTGGTGCTTTAAAATTAATTGAACCTGAGAGACAGTGATTATGGAGACTTGAGGGGAACTGTTAAAGGGTGCTAGTGAAGGAATCCATTGCAGAGGTGGTCATTGGGGGGGCATTCCAATAAACATTGTCGCAAAGGGCGCTACCAGTGTTAAAGCTGGCCCTGAGAGCATGTTCATACACATGCACCAGGGATGTAGTGTACTCCAAAGAACACTGATCTACGAGAGCTAAACTGATGTCCTGCTGACTGGGTTGCATGGTGGCCAAGAGAGATCTTGCAATAATGAGGGCTGTCAGCAGACTCCTACGTTATGTAACTGGCATGTGGCAACAAAGTATGGATCTATATATGGAAGCTGATAGAGTGACGTACTAAACTAGATGCTGTCCCCACAAAATCATTATAATTTGGGGTAACTAGGTGACCTAGATGAGCTACTAAGAAGGGGAGGGGGAGCAAAAGGGGGAAAAGGTTACATGACTGAAGGTGTAGAGGAATCTTACTACATTGATCCTGTACGAATGCATGCCGCCAACGCTACCAAAGCGACATAATGCTTAGAACAAATAGATACTTGAAAATGGCTAAAAATGTGAAATGGCATAATTTAGCCAAGAAAATGTACCTTACTGCTGGGAACTTGTGATATGTTTTTCTCTGTTGTCTACAATGACAAAACAAATAAAAATATTCAAAAACAAAATTCAAAAATCTAGTTATGTACTGAGCATAACCTAGGTCCATTGGTCAGCTGCTGAAGAGTGCATACCCCAGAGACAGGCAATATCCATGAGCGCTTTTATATGGATCACAAATACATAAACAAAAGGACATGGATATCCTCATTGGTGATTAGCCGCACTAGACCAATCCACATAACGTAAGATAAAATAACATTAACGCATGTATATTGCATAACCAATTTTATCGAAATCCACAGACACACAGAAAAATACACTTACCAACAGGCATTTACACATACAGAGACCACCAGGAATATAAATACACATTACCATGGCCACTAGTGTAGAAAGGGTGCTCTGGGCATCAGTGCTAGCATGAAAAATGGGCCCCTTGACAAATATTTGGGGAGCAGATTACCACAGAAATCATGGGTAATTGGTCCACTGTGGTGACTGGGCCCTGCTGCCACTGCACCTACTGCACCACTGATACCTACACGCCTGATCATTTCCATGAGGGAAACATGCACACAAAACACAAGAAAAGAAGTCCACTATGTACATACTAAAATGTGGACGCCATGCATACAGATCAATGCAAACAGAGCATCAAATATACAGAGATAACCAACACTCAGTTAGACTATTTATACATAAATAGCACAAAGATGGACAAAAATGTGATTAATGACTTTTATGGATAATTAGTGCATACGTTATGTCTACTTATGCTCTATCACAGAGAAAAATAACCTGAGATCAAGTGAACCACTTGCTGGAAAAATCACAGCTGCTGCGTGATTGAAAACTTTATCATCATGACCTTCCGGTGGTCAAAATACAATGTGAAGTAGTATAGGTATGAGGAAAAAGGAGGGGTTGGGACAGTTCCTTGGGGCACCATGCTAATTCTGTACACGTAGCAAATACAAGAAGATGATGGACGGAGCGCTGAAACTTTACAGACACTCGCCCCCAGTCACAGATCTGGGTTGAATCCAACATCGTTCTTTAGCTCACTTCGCCACCCCAATTCAGACACAGCTATATGCAAAACAGTCTTGACCTGGTGCCTCATGGGAAAAGTCCAGCCTGAACACCAAGCCATGTTTTCCCTGGACCGGAAACAAGCATCCTGGGGCCGGTTTTGGGCTAACAGCCCTCATCAGCCAGGCTAGCTTGAATCCAGTGACAAGGTGAGCAAGGGACCCACATCTGGGCATACCCTGCCAACTGAGGGTGAACTAAGTAAACACAAGGAGATGATGGACGGAGCGCTGAAACTTTTCAGACACTCACCCCCAGTCACAGATCTGGGTTGAATCCATCATCAAATTCTGCATACGTTGCATGGTCTGAGTTAGTTCTTACTTAGATGCCCAGAGGGATTATATGTGCTGGTTGAATCAGAGCAGGCTGGAAAATGTCTCCACAATTAGAGGCAATTCTCCCCATGACAAGGGATTATTAAATGAAGGGTGGCAGATAGGAGAAGGTACCAATTTGAACAGGTGCCATCCAAAATTATTGCACAAGCATCATTCCTGCAATTGTGAGAAATGGAGGCAGGTGCTGGTCTCAGAGACAAGATGGTACAGCACCATGGCCGACACAAATAGAGAAGCCCCTAGGCTATGACTGTGAATGTCTAACAGCACTAAAGGTTAAGTATCAATGGGCTAATCCTCTATTCCTCAGAAATGGGTATAATGTAGGGCATAAACAAAGGTGGTTCTGTTGGATAAGATTCGTCATCAATTGCCAAAAGCAATGGTTGCACAAATGCTTATAAAGTTAATTCTTTCCTTCTTTAATCTTTCTTCAGTAGAAAAGACCATAAAAGCACATATAAATATGGTCAAAAGCAAACTACGCTAAGAGGAAGAAACCTTGTATAGAAGAATAATATATTAAAACTGTCATGCAGGGGGGCGTGGCCACAGGAGCAATGGAGTAGGACGTGTGTTTGGTCCACTCAGTCTACCCGGGGCCCTCTGTGCTGCATTACCTGCACCAGAGCGGTTGCAGCCATCTGAGGTGCTGGTCCATGCTTCTGGAGCCTGCGGGGGGCTTACTGTTTGTCAGCTGTGCTCCAGGCGACCAAATCCATGGCAGAGGGCATCAGTCGTTCCCCACGACCGGGGGGGGTGATCGCCGGTCGTCATCTGGAAGACTGAGACCGGAGGCTCGCGGGTGGGCTCGAGAGACCTTCGGCTGCCCTAGCGGACATTGTGGGCCCCTGAAAACCTGTCACTGCCTGTCTGGGTGTCAGTGACAACCCCGCCTGAGCCGATAGTCGACGCCCAGCATTTTCAGGCTTGGTAAAGCAGCGGAGAGGATCGGCAGCCACCATCTTCAAACAGGCAATGCTCTGGAGGCCTGTGGGGGCCCACCTGATCACTGTCTGCGCCCAGTGTGGCTGGATATGTGCCTGTTGCCAATAGAGGGGCTCCACTGCTGGGAGCTGTGACCGCCATTTTGGGGCTGGAACTTGCAGCACGTGGACAAGTTGGAGAGGCTGTCAGCTACCCCCAGGAGCCCTCAGGAATCCACTATGACCTGCCTGGGAACTAGGTGAACACACACCTAATCCTGTAAACTTTTGGGTTTAAAAAAGCTGTGGTGGAGGGGCTGGACAGCTGCCATTCTCAACTAGGTGCTAGCAGCAAGCCGTCCCATCCCCATCGTGCAGGCACTGCAGGATCCAACTCTACTAAGACCTCTCTGCAGTTACCCTCCGCAAGCGACGTGACTTCAAGCCTATCACCTACAAGCTGCGTGCACAGGACATCTGATATTAATTGGACCAACCCTTTGCACTCCTGTTTCCTGGGAGGGCATACGCCGCTCTTTACACTCTCTAGCAGAGGCCAAAATGCTGCTGGGCCTAGTGGACGATCCGCCAACTGAAGAAGGTTCTCCCTCCTCAGACACCCGAGGATGGGATCATAAGCCCAGGTGGGCTACGATACCCCAGCCCCACTTCAACAAGCAGCGATCAGAATTATCACCCCAAGTGGATAAACAAAACATTATAGACCACCTACATCACCTCTTAAACTATCCAAACCAAAGCCCAGGGAAAAGATAGCTATTCGAGCTTGGAAAAATATTGACAGAGTCAACCAAATAAGGCCCTGATACATTCGGCCCCAATTCTCCCCAGTAATGTAGAGGAGGCCACAGCAGCCTCGCAAATTGGATTCATGCCGCCTGTAACAAATTGGCCCAAGCCAAATGGTGTTCCCCCCGACGAGGTCTTCCCTCTGCCCCCTGGTTTACTCATAACCTACAGGAGCACAAAACAGACTGTAAGAGGCTGGAGCTGGTCTGGAGGAATGAGTACAGCTTGGCCAACAAGGAATTATACAAAGCAAGCTTCACAATCTACATAAAATCACTTTAGGAGCAAAAAATGCCTATTTTTCCAAACAGATCACAGAAGCCAAGTCCTCTGCAAAGGAGCTCGTCAGACCTGTGACCAATCTTATGAACCCCCCAAAATGATTACTCATAGCAGTCCAGCTTTCTGTGATGCTATAGCCTCTTTTTTTCTGAATAAAGTAGAGGTTATCTTCTCCTCATTCAGCAATCAACAGCGTGAGGCCTGGGATCTGGCAGTTGGGACAAAGGTTAACAACAACTCTCCCACGTTTAACCGTTTCACCCTATTGGAGACCAAGGAGGTTATCAATCTGCTGATGGGATGCCCTCCGGAGCACTTGCTCACTTTGCCACTGTATTCAAGATAGCCTGGCTGATGAGGGTTATGAACCCGACACCGGTCCCAGGATGTTTGTTTCCAATCCAGGGAAGACATGGCTTGGCAGTTCGGGCTGGACTGTTCCAATGAGGCACAGGGTCAGACTGATTTGCATATGGCCATGTCTGAACTGGGGTGGTGGAATGAGCTAAAGAATGATGATGGATTAAACCTAGATAAGTTCACTGGGGGTGAGTGTTTGATTTGCTCAAACGCTCAGTCCATCATCCCCTTTGGAATCGCTTTGTTCGCCCTAAGTTGGCAGGGTATGCCCAGACGTGGATCCCTTTCTCACTTTGCCACTGAATTCAAGATAGCCTGTCTGATGAGGGTTATGAACCCGAAACTGGTCCCAGGATGCTAGTTTCTGGTCCAGGGATGACATGGCTTGGCAGTTCAGGCTGGGCTGCTCCCATGAGGCACTGGGTCAGACTGATTTGCACATGGCAATGTCTGAACTGGGGTGGTGAAGTGAGATGAAGAATGATGATAGATTAAACACAGATCAGTTCACTGGGGGTGAGTGTTTGATTTGCTCAAACGCTCCGTCCATCATCCCCTTTGGTATCACTTTGTTTGCCCTAAGTTGGCAGGGTATGCCCAGACGAGGGTCCCTTGCTCACTTTGCCACTGGATTCAAGATAGCCTGGCTGATGACGGTTATGAACCCGAAACCGGTCCCAGGATGCTTGTTTCCAGTCCAGGGAAGACATGGTTTGGCAGTTCGGGCTGCACTATTTCCATGAGGCACAGGGTCAGACTGATTTGCATATGGCCATGTCTGAACTTGGGTGGTGGAGTGAGATAAAAATGATGGTGGATTAAACCCAGATCAGTTGACTGGGGGTGAGTGTTTTATTTGCTCAAACGCTCCGTCCATCATCCCCTTTGGTGACCCTTGTCTGGAAGCAGTAATTAAAAACTCCCCGGACGTTATTTCTAACACCCTAACTCCTTTACTGAATATTGGAGGCAGGTCATTATCCTATAAGATGGAAAACTGCCTCAATTCTGCCACTGATAAAAAAACTAGTCTTGAGACTAGTGATCCTAACAGCTATAGATCCATCTCCCAACTCCCATTACCAGCAAAAACATTGGAGAAGGCTATGAACATACAACTAAGTTTGTTCTTTGAGAACAACAATACATTGGATCCTTCTCAGTATGGGATCCGCGCGTGACACTGAACAGATCTAGCATTAATCAAAGACACTGAGGAGGTTCGCGAGGCGGTGGACCAGGGAGGCCCAGCTATCTTGATCATGCTCTGTGGGCAGCCTTCGATACGGTCCATCATGTTGTGTTGATGGGCCAATTATCGAAGGCGGGGGTCCAAGGAAAGGCCTGTAACCTACTGAAATAATTTCTGGCCAACAGAGTACAAATGGTGGCTCAAGGAAGGGACAGATCAAAACCGTTCTCCCTTCCCTGTGGAGTGCCGGGTGCTCACCATCACGCTGTGCTGGCATAGCAGGGTCCGTTCAGGCCCTGTGCTGTCAATCATATTCACACTATCCTGTGCATTTGTGCAAACACAGGAATCATGGTAGTCCCCTGGCAGTGGCAATCGGGTTACGGCCAGTCCAGCCCTGTTGGCAATTAAAAAATCCATGGTAGGGGAAGACTATTACATGGTTTTTATCATACTCAAGTCTTTTGTTATGTCTGTGTGTTTGCCTGCATTTGTATGCATGTTTTTTTGTAAGAAAAAAGTGAGAGAAAGAGAGAGAGAATCAAAACACTCTCAGGAGGTATTTTAAAGAAAATGGATGGCACTGTGTGTGTACATGTCTGCTCGGAGACAAAGATTCATAAATAATGTTGTAGGGAGGGTTGGTGGGTGGGTGAGTGAGTGGATGGCTGAGTGAGCAAGGGTGGATGTATAGATGAATGAATGAATAGATGGATGGATGAGTGAAGGCATGGATGGATGAGTGAAAGAGGGTAGATGATTGGATAAAAGGGTAGATGATGGGTGGATAAGTGAAAGCTTTGATGGATGAGTGAAAGGAGGGATGAGGGAAAGGGTAGATGGGCTGAAAGGTTGGATGGGATAAAGGATGAATGTATAGGATTGGAGATGGAGGGATGGATACGAAGATAGGTAAATGGTAGGATGAAATGTATAAGAACGATGGAAGAGACAAGAGATATCTTCTGGGGAGGGCCATGATGATTTGCTTCATTTGCTTCATGCCATTAGAGTTTTGGGTATTTTCAGTTTCTTCCTACTCACGTGCTCAAAAATATATAGTATTGTGCCAAACATCAGAAATTAACAGTATAGCATTAAGAAGGTGCCACTATTGCTAAAAAATGAAATGTTAATTTATTAACGCATTTCTCTTTCATTTTGTGTAATGAGTTAATCACCTTTGTTTAAATAAATACATTTCTCATGTGTTTTGGTATGTGCTGCAACTATTATAGAAGTTGTTAAGTATCATCATGTCTTGCCCTTAACACCGCCCTTAACACCGCCCCTAGCCCCGCCCCCTCACTACACCTCTAGCTCATTTTAAGGCGTACCTGCACTTATTTTTTCCCATTTAAAGCACTAAGGACATTGCATATCGAAATGATGGTGGGATACTCGTGGCAATGGGCGCAAAGGGGTTGGCTGGCTCTCACTAACATGTAGGCTGCAGCTCCTCAAAAATGGGAGCATGGATGACTTGGGCGGATAGGTCTGGCTAAGAGAGGAGGGCACAAAAAAGACAGGGTACGACGACTCTGGTCTGCAACACAAAATACTTTAGCTTTTTTATGCCAGGCTCTATATAGGGACCGGGGATGCCCCCCTTCACCACTCACACACCATGTGGTACACTAAACTAGTCTCATTAAATGTTCAGGTCTAAATTCCCCAAATAAAAGAAAACAAATATGGCGCACATTCTGCACCACGACCCAGATGTCACAATGCTACAGGAGACCCACTTAATAAAGGCAGACGTGCACCACATGACACACCCGAATTACCCCCACCGCTACTGGGCATATGTCACCTCTAAAACCCTGGGGGTGGGAGTGCTTCATAAGGCCAACTACTCTACCTCCGGTATGCAGGTGACTCGTGATGGGGAGAGTTGATACCTGCGACTACAACTGCATTGGGGGAAGCGGCAGCTGACGCTACTCAATGTCTCTCCCAAACACTGCCCAGGATGCATACCTTAGGCGCGTACTCTGCGAACAGCTTCAGGTGGTGGATAGGGACATAGTGGTATGCGGAGATTTCAACCTAGACAGAAACACAGCAACCTTCCAAAACACTGGGGCAGTGTTGGCGCTCCTTAAGAGGGACATTGAGGGCTGGGGCTTGGTTGATGCATGGCGATACAAACACCCGGATGTGAGGGACTATTCTTACTATTCACATGCACACACTTCCTACTCGCGTATCGATTACGCCTTCGTCACACAATCTCTCCTTACATGCCTGACCTCAGCAGAACTCTTGGATATATCCACCATCTGACCATGGCCATATGGCATGATCGGGCCTCCCGTCCGGTCTGTCTGCCTCGATGGCCTATGCCCGCACACCTGCTACGAGACCCGGTGGATGAAGAGGAGATACGAAAGAGTATCACTGAGTACTTCTGACTAAACGCCTCCCCCGAGATCTCTCTGCACACACTATGGGATGGGTTCAAAGCCACGATAAGGGGCACAATAACGTCTATTGCCATTGCTAGAAGGAGGGAAGCGAAATTAGTGGAATCTAAACTCACGGCAGAGATCAAGCTGCTAGAGCGCTCAGGCAAAGAAACCCCAACCCGACGTACCAAAAGGCAGTTAGCCCTGCTGTGTGGTCATCTGCGGGCCCACCGCATAGGAAAGGCAGAGCACGCGCTAATGAAGAAGAAGAAATACTATGAAGGAGGGGATTAGGTGAGCAGGCTCTTAGCTAGCAAACTGCGACAGCACCAGCCGAAAGCACACATTGCTAAAATCCACACAGGCACCAACACATGGATGACAGCGGAAAATGATGAATTTGAGGCATTTCGTGATTACTACTAGCGCCTCTACTCTCGGGAGGACCGCTCTCCCATGAAACTTAACTCTTACCTTGCTGACTGTGAGGGGGAGCCACTGTCCACACACCATGCGACTCTTCTAGATAGCCATATTATAGCTGAGGAACTATGTGCAGCCGTCACGACCGTCCCCCTTGGTAAAGCACCAGGACCTGATGGGCTCCCGGTCCTCAGGCCTTTCTCCCTCAGATCCAGGAACACCTCCTGCATCTGTTTAATTCCTTTACAGAAGGCACGGGCCTCACCCCACCATGGCAATGGCAAGATCTCCCTTATCCCCAAGGGGGGCAAGGACCTGGGGTAATGCTCTTCTTACCACCCTATAGCACTCCTCAACACAGACGCCAACCTTTTTACTAAAATATTAGCTGCACACCTTGACTCCTATCTCCCTGGCCTCATTGGTCCCAATCAGGTGGGGTTTATCCGCAACCGACAGGACGCGGATAATGTCCGATGTATCGCCCGTCTTGTCGAAAAAGTGCAATATCTAAAAATCCCCACCTGCCTTCTCTTGCTTGATGTGTAAAAAGCATTGACAGGGTAGATTGGACCTAACTCTGCACAGTATAAGGTAAAATAGGAATTGGAAAGACATTATCTAGAAAATGATGGCATCATATGTGTCCCCAACAGCCTATATTTTAGTAAATGGGCGGACAACGAGGCCAATATCACTCAATCGGGGGAACGCGACAGGGGTGCGCACTGTTGCCCCTGCTCTTTGTGCTAGCGTTGGAGCCCCTGGCCATACAGGTAAGAGAGAGAGAGAGGGGATTAAGGGTGTGACCTTTGGAGGCCAAATCCATAAAACCAATCTGTTTGCGAATTATGTTTTGCTCACACCTACCCAACCCGAAATCTTGCACCCTGCGTGGTCGAAAATCTGCAGCCCTTTGAAGCTATCTCTCGCTTTAAAAATGAATCTCTATAAATCATTTGTCCTAAACATTAAAATCCTGGCCCCCGAGGCTAGAACCCTACAGGACCTGACCCCCTTCCAATGGATGGCAGACTTCCCCAAGACCTATCGTAACTAACCCTGGGCGAAGCACTACGCTACGCTCGCGGAGTTTGCGAAGTTTTCGCAACTTCGCACTACGCGAGCTGCACGTAGCACAGTGCGAACATGCGTAGTGCAGCATAGGGTAGTGCAGCGGTCATTTTTTGCTTGTTCGCGGTCCTGAACGTCATGTTTGCGACCGCGAGCAAGCAAAATGACATCCCGGCGAGATTCTCAACGCGAGGAAGTCAGGTTTCTCATTGTGAGTGGTTGCGCATGATCGCGACCGCTCTCAATGAGAAACTACCTGTTCACGTTGAGAAAGCTGCCGCTCGAGTAATAATCTACTCGAGCAGCAGAAAACTACAGCTCGCACTGTGCAAGATGCCGTTTTCAATGCTTGCACAGTGCCGGATGCTTGTACGCACTGTGCAATCATTGAAAACGCATCTTGCACAGTGCGAACATGCTACTACGCAGCTCGCGTAGTGCTACCTGAAGTTCGCGTAGTGTGAAGTGCACTTCGCGTAGCTTCGCGTAGCGCTACTATGTGAACTACGCCCAGGGTTAATCGTAACCTAGCTTCCTGTGAAATCACATACAAGCTAAATCTGCAATGGTACTATGCGCCTTCACACCTGACTGCTATGAACCGCACGGTGTCCAGTCTCTGCTGGTGGTGTGGTAAAGAAGAAGGCACTCTCTACCACATATGTTGGTCATGACAGGTGATAGCCACCTTTTGAAGGAGGTTCTGGCACATATCAAAGGCGACGTGGGGGTTCCCGCTTCCACATCTGCAACATGTGGCAATTATAGGGATACGTCCTTCTACCCTAGCGGCGATGGCCGGGGTACCGGGCCCTTATCAGCCATTTACTCCTAGCAGCACGACAGCTTATAGCATGTACGCGGAAGCGGACTTCGCCCCCTCCTCCGTGGCACAGTGGTTCATAAAAGTGTAGCACAGTCTGGCAATGGAAAGACTCTCCCATAACTTAGCAAACACCGAAAAGAAATTCCAGCGCGTATGGCAACCATTGCTATCTTATTTAATGCACATTGAGTTCACCTGCTTTAGCCCCCCAAAGCTAAGAGCCCTCCAGTTTTTCCCAACCGATTGAAGGGCCCGCTTGCCTAGGCTAAATGGGCAGTTACCGACTAAATTGAGGCTATGCCCCGCCATTCCCCCCCACACGTGCCACAGCATGAATGCGCTAGCCATCCCACATCATATATCGCACTATGTCGTGCACAGTTTCTGTTTCATTATTGTCACCAGTTCTTTTCTTTTTTTCTTCTTTAAAGCCAACCTGGCCTAGGAACCCACAAGCACTAATCCGACTGCTGTTTAGGACATAGCTGGGCCACAACCACAGCAAGGACTACACTGGAGCAGACGCCCCCACAGGGGAGCGGTTAGACCTTCCAATCCCACACAACTGGGTATATCTGCCTGGGGGCTCATAAACGTGAACATTAAGGCTGCTGGGCATGGGATATAACCTCAAGCTCTACAGGGTCAAGAAGGATCTTATACAGCTTGTTGGACTTGGCCCCTCTGGTAGGTTCACCCCTGAATGTTTTGCCTTTTTATATTACATAATTATAGTGATTTCTGCTCGTTGCGCACTTTGACACTGTGTCCCAGTGCACAGTCTGAGTGCGTGTGTGAGATTGGCCTGCCATCCCATAGGAATTCATGGGGGATATGTGTGTCCATGGTAGTTCCTGATGTGTGGGATTTGTGCGAACTCGTGAGGTTAAATGCTTGCGGATTTAATGTGTCTAGTGTGGAAGTGCCACTTTTAGAAGTTGGCATGTCTGTGCAGTAAATGTGAATTGACCCTCTGGCTTGTGATTGGCTGGAGCTGGCTGGTGTGCCTGGCTCCAGGAGTCAGGATGGGTCTGTCCCGGTGGTGAATGGAGACATCTGCATGTTGATGGGAGGGAGGAGTGCACCTGGGACCTGAATAGGGCTGGGCCTTCCCTCCACAATGTTGGCTCCACCCCCTTTGGTGTATCTGATGTCCCTGACTCATCCTGTGAATAGGCAGAGGGGCTGAGCAAAACAAAGTGCTCAAGATCAAGCTGCATCTGGTTTGCCACTTGCATGCACCTTTGACAACATAGGATTTCTGTGTATAAAAGAGGGGCTGTGACCCCATGAAAATATTCTTGTTTCCTGACTTGAATCTATCAGGGGCATGCTGCTGCTGGGGCCCAGGGGAAGGCTTGCCTCCCTGGGCCCTGCCCAGCCCCTAGATGCCCTGGATGCCTGGATACCTGGAGTTCTTGCTTGGATCATAACAGGAGGGGGCTTGCTGCTAGTGGGGCCCAGGACGGACCACCATGGGGCTGTCTACTTTCTGGAGTGCACTGTGTGCTGGCCCCTGGGCCCTGCATTGCCCCTCCTGATGCCCAGGACCTCTGGGACCTATTTCCTCCTGTGTGGATTGTGCCCAGGTTTGTTGCAGCCTGGCCAGCACCATGGGAGCGCTTTGCTTTCTTTCAGTCAGTGAGAGAGAGCCTGGGGGCTGACCAGCGCTGAGCTGCAGCCCGGGCTGAGGGAATCCCCCTTGTATGGATTCCCCCCTCCTTTCCTGCTAGCCTGGGTGCCCACCCCGCTTATTCTTAGTGTTTAATATCGCAGGTGCCCACCCTGCATTATGTCCGCCGTTGGATTGGTGGGTCTAGCGAGTGCCCACCTCGCGTCATGACCGCATCCTTGTCCGTTATTTAAACTGCGCGGGTGCCCACCCCGCGACTTGGCCGAGAATTGCCATTGCCGCCGCGGCCCGCCTGGTTATGGACGGGGCCGCTGGACGGAAGCGGACGTGACGCCACCGAGTGTTCACACGGGCCTCCCATGGGGGAGGGGAGAGCCCCGCGGTGGCGGCCGAGAACAGACAGCCCCGGGTCCCAGGAGGGGGCCAGGGTGAAGACCGAGCGCTGCTGGCACCAGCCCGTGCGGGGATCCCAATGCTGAGAGAGAGCCCCCCGGGCGGCAGCCAGCAGCGGTAAAGAGCAGAGGGGGCGTGAGGCACATTGCCGGTGCCTGCCCACACCGCGAACACAGGTCTCCTGCCGCCTGCCCGGAGGAGCCCAGCCAAAGGAGAAGCAGCCCGGTGAGTGAACGGGCTGGGGGGGCTCCGTAGGGGCTGTGTTGGCACCAGGGCGCTACCCAGTCGGCAGGGGTGCATCTAGGGTGGCCCCGGATGGCAGTGGCCCTCTCCAATGTTATACTGGTGATTTACCGAGCCAGAGGGCTCCAACGAGGCCCCCAGTTATCTCAGAGTCCCCACTCCAAGCCCCAGTTCTAGGGGAGCATGTGCATTTTACGAGCCTCGTGTGGCTCCAACCTTTTGGGGCACATTTGTTCTAGAGCCTAGAGGGCTCCCATGTGCACCCTATTTGTTCTTAGAGCCAGATGGCTCTAGTGGGTGGCGCAGTTTTGGTTTCTCAGGGCCAGCGAGAGCCCATGCCACAGTTGTGACTTTCACAGCTGCCCAGCAAGTAGTGGTCAGCTGCACCGTTTAGGTTTTTCTTTCTAGGGACTTGTTCTTTGTGAACTCAGGAGTGAGACGCACACCTTCGCCCCTACTTTGGCCTTCCATAGCTGCACAGCACTTAGTGCCAGCTGCAGCATTTAGGCCTCCCTGTTCTTGTTTCAGCTGCCCAGCAAGTAGTGGGCAGCTGCTATGTTTAGGTCTTGGCGCAGTGGCGCAACCTGGACTTTCGCTGCTTAGGCAGCAGCCTTGACTCTGTGGACATAGGGCATTTGAGCCCCTTCCTAGATGGCCAGTTGGCCAGGGGGGGTTGTTACATTTATAGGGTGCCAGCCCTAATGTGATTTATGTGCTAGATGTGATTTATGTGCTAATGCATTGGGTGTTAGTAAATGTACTGTGTATAGTATGTTCTGCGCACCCTGTTTGATGCCTCTAGATATGATTTATGCATAGGAGGTTGTTTTACCTGTTTAGGTTTATGTTAGGGAGATTATACTCCCCTGTGTGTGTAAGGTTTACTTAAGTGGTGAGGGTCTAATGTAGTTAGACTGGTGGGATACTGTGCATGATGGATTTCATGGCACAGACTGTTGCAAGTGCAGTGATTATCAGTGTTTACTGGCTGTACGTTCTATGACCTATGTTTACTTGTATGTTTATGATTTAGTTCACCTTGACCAAGTTATCTATTTTTACCAAGTGCTGATGCTGACAGTGGTCTGTGTGGCCCTGTCAGGTGTACATAATCCCTTGTAAATATTGCCCGTGCCAGTTGGCACAATGTATATGGTGTGATTACTCTCTGATGTGTTTTGGGAATACAAAGGCTATTTTTGATATAACCTTGTGTGGAGTTCCTTTTGTGGGGGTCCTGGGATGTTGTTGCTGGTGGGTGCATGCGGAAATGCTTTACACATTGCCTCCGGGATAAGCCTTACTGCTCGTGCCATGCTACCAAGGGGGTGAGCAGGGGTTATCTTTGGCATGTAACTTCCTTGCCCTGACTAGAGTGGTGGTTTCTGCCTGGCTTTGGCGCAAGCCTCAGCCAACCAGAAATCCATTTCTAATACAGCTTATCTATTTTGTATGCAGTAATCTGCTGTGTACCCTCCTACTGGCTATCTCGATCTCATCAGAAGACTTTACTCTGCCGGCCCAGCCATGGGTGTAGGCCTTTTGCTGCGTTTTACACTAACTGCCTTCAATAAAGGTTTTTTGAAAATTATTTTTAAAAAACACTGTCATGCACTGGTAAAATCACATAAGTCATAACAAAAAAAGCATACAAATTAAAACAGAGCCCAATGAAGAAAAGTTAAGTGAGACCAATAGTCTAACTTAGACTGAAAAATCCAACTTTACTAACTTTTGGTATTCACAAAGGTAAGTTACTAACTTTAATATTGGTAAACATACTAAAAAACTACTAGCAAAATTACTAGTAGTAAAGTTACTAGTAGTATCTTGCCTTTGGTCCACCAGACAGGACTTGAAGTTTGCTGCGGCACTGCTGTCATCACGTGCCAGTGTGATGTTCAGCTTGGTGTCGTCAGCATTGGAGACAATCCTCACGCCATGGCATTTTATTACGTCTGCTGAGGGATGGAGATACAGGTAAAACTAAGTAGGACTCAGGTGCTGACCCCTGTAGAGCTCCCTGCTGAACAAGAATGATATCTGAGGTGTAGGGCTTCTGGAACACCTGAAATGAGCGCATGTGCTACAAAATCAGCAAGCCAGTCAAATGATCTTTCCCATATGCCCTGTGACCACAGCCGTTCAAAAAACAGGCGGTGCGATACTGTGTCTTACGCATCACTTAGGTTTAGAATGACTAGTGCAGCAGTTTTACCTTCATCAGTCATTCTACGTAGCATCTCAGAGGCTAGTATCAGGGCAGATTCTGTGCTGTACTGTGGCCTAAAACCTGATTATGTCTCATGAAGGAGTCTGTTCTCATCAATGAATTTCATTAGTTCAAGATTGACATCCTTTTCGGCAATTTTCACAGAGAATGGAAGCAGAGATTGGTTGGAAGTTCTCCGGTTAAGAAGAATCCAGTGAGGGTTTCTTAAGAAGGGGAACCGCCATGGTGTCTTTCCACTCTACTGGAAGTTGTCCTGCTTCAAAGGATGAGTAAAGCAGTGTACATGATGTAGGGGAAATAGCTGCAAACCCTTGCTCCAGAATTGCCGGAGACGCCGGGTCTAGTAGGGAGCCAGATTAAATTTTAGCAGCAAGGAAACACTTTTTTTCCACTGAAATGTTCTCTATGCAAAAATAACCTTCTAGTGAGGGATGGAGTGTCGTTCTCAGATAAGGTAATCTATAATTCTCCGCACCTTCCGGAAAAGAAGCATAGAGGGATGATATTTCATAAGAAAAGAAGTGAGCAATCTGACCCGGCAGTGGGAACCGGGAGAGCTACTTTTAAATAGGGCTTAATTGGCAAAGACGGGGCCAAGAATATGCCACTGGATATAAGTGGGCTACTGCACTAGCTGTTGGAAAAGAAGCATCCTTATGTCCCCCATAAGGCTTGTAGCTGTATGGGAGGTCAGATCAGCAAAGTGTAGGTTTTAAATCTTCTAAGATTAGGAGATTTGAATGCTGCGTAGAATATGCGGGGATGATATATAATAAGGCCATGTTAAAAGAGGCAACAGTCCCAGGGGGCCGATAAATCAAAAAAACATTGAGAGAACAGCGGCCTGTTAGCGATAGTGAGAAGAAAGTCGCTTGAGATCCATTTTTCTGTGCTTCGGATAAACTGCAGCTCATGTGTTGTTTATACACCACTGCCAGATTTTATGTAACAATAATGTTGTTTAAGACTTTGGAAGTACATTTATTTCCTTTTTGAAATCTTTTGATTTATTTCATCGTTGATAAATGTCATGGCTAATAACATACAACGAGCTACATTAGGGAAAAAGACAATAATACAAAAACATAACCAAACCATAACATAAGCTTTGAGATCCATAGTGGACCCTAAAAATAAAAAATAAAAATAAAAACAGAAATGAAGACTGCGATAGGACTTATACCTCTATACCTGTGCAACCAACAATCGGGCAATCCCGTCTGTAACAGTTATCATTGAGACCATAACTTGATAGGGGCCCACATTTTAATATCCATCTCCCGTCTCCTTTTCCCCCTTAAGATGTACACAGACGACTCCATATTATACAGTGCCAAGATCCTAGATCTCCAATTAAAAAAAGTAGGAGCTTCCGCGCCTATCCATTGTTACGTGATGCGCAACCGAGCCATTGCCATTGCTATAAACAAAAAGGCGGCAATATATCTAGGTCTTCCGACCATCCACATACCCCATTATGACCAACTCTGGGGAGATTACGGCTGGGATTTTTAGAGCTTTATTTATAAAATACTAAATTTCATGAAAAAATTTCCCCAGGCTTGGGCACAGATAAAACATATGGATCGCATCAGCTGCTTGAAACCCACACCTGCCACATCTATCGCCCTCCCCCCCACGCAGCAATCTTCACAGGTGTGTAGTACAAATCAAGCACCGACATATTACAATGAATCCGAAGGCTGCCAGAGATTAGGATCTGGCTTGCCAGTTCTAAGGTGTAACCAATATCGACCCCCTTCTTACCAAGTTTTCTCTCCCACTTGATATTCTGATCATCGATATCATCCGGGAAACAAGATAGAAGATATTGATAAATTGTGCCTATTCTCACTTTCCTTCGACCCGATTCAACTATAAAAATCTTTTCAAACACAGAAGTAGCCCCACTTTGATGTCTATCAAGAAAACTCCTAATCTGAAGATATTTTAAAAAGTCGTTGTTATTTAGCTGAAACTTCTCCCTAAAAAAAGAAAAGGATGCCATTTGCCCTTCCTGACACAAATCACCAATAACCTTCAGACCCACCCACTGCCATTTAAAGATAACCTGATCCTGAAAAATCGATGGCAAAATACCAGCAGCCGAAAACACCAAATTTTCTGCCAAATCGAGAACGCAGCGCTGATTACTTTAAACCTCGTTTTCCTAAAGTAATTTGGTTCCAATATCCAAACTAGAATGCCCTTTGCCGCCTCCCCCATACCTATTTCATAAATAGTCGGTCTGTTAGCCAACGGGACCTCAGCCCTATCCCCTACTAAGAGTACTCCAAAATGTTGCAGCAAGGATGACCAGTAGTACAGCAAAATATTGAGAACCGCCCAGCCACCCCGGCCCTAGGGAGACACATCCATGTGGCAGCCCTACGCGATCGGCGATAGCCCCAAAGAAATCTAGAGCATATCCTCTCAGCCCTAACCAGGCATTCTTGAGAAAACTCTAGGGGGATGGTTCTGAATAAATACATAAACTTTGGAAGAACCAGCATTTTAGGTATATTACAACGGCCGTATAGCGAAAGATGCAGATGGTCTAGTCTTTCTAGTTTAGTGTTTATAGATTTAACCACTGGTAAGATGTTCAGGTCGTGGATGCTATCAACTGAGGCAGTGATTTTAACCCCAAGATACGTTGCTTCAGTAACAACAGGGACATCGGCAGGACACAGAAACACTGAATGTAGGATCTGCGTCGTCTCGATATTCAATTTATACCCTGATGTTGAGCCATATTGCTCTGCGAGAGTCTTTAAGGTCACAAAGGCCAAGGCAACATCCCTAGTTAAGACCACAATATCATCCGCATAAGCTAGCGTTTTATAGTCTGTATAATTGACCCTAATCGGCAGATTATTTTGATTCCCTTCAATTTTGCTAAGAAAAGGGTCAATGTACAGAGCAAAAAGCAAGGGCGAACACGTACACCTTTGTCTAATGCCCCTGCTAATGTTAAATATCACTGTTTCCAGACCTGAGATACGGATTGTTGCATTTGGGGAGATATACAGCGCCTGTAGTGCCTGAATAAATTCAATGCAGATCCCTTTCCAGCGAAGCACTGCCCACAAAAATTGCCAGGAGACCCTGTCGAACTCCTTCTCGGTGTCCAACAGGATCACCCCCAAGGGGGACCTTGTGGCCTGTGCCCAACCCAGCAAAGCGATGACCCGTCTAACATGGTCAGCCGTATCCCTTCCAGGAATAAACCCATGTTGATGTATGGAAACTAGCGGAGTGATGACTTTCGCGAGTCTAGTGGCTAGGATTTTTGAGTAAACCGTGCTATTCATATTAATAAGTGAGATAGGGGGATAGGAGGAGGGATTTAACTCAGGCTTATCTTTTTTCTTAAAGAGAACAATGTTTGTTCACCTCCAGGATTTGGATATAATACCCTTTTGTGCCTCTTGAAATACAGATAAAACATCCTGTCGGATTTCTTGAAAGAAAGCCGTATAAAATTCTAATGGGATAGCGTCAGGGCCAGCGGCCTTTCCATTGGCCAAAGATTTTATGGCTGTTTCCACCTACTCCCATGTAATTGGTACTAAAAGAGCCTCATCCTGTTCTACTGTGGTTTTACTAGTATCAATGTTTTGCAGGAACCCCTCTGTTGGACTTGGCCCTCTCCGCAGGATCATCCCTGAACTTTTTGCCTTCCTCCAATATTCTCTCTGACCTGTTTTTGTTGGTTTAATGACTCTGGGCACTTTACCACTGCTGGCCAGTGCTAAAGTGCATATGCTCTCCCTGTATACAATGGATACATTGATTGGATGACATGATTGGCTTATTTGGTTTACTGTCAGACCCCAGTAAAGTGCACCAGGAGTGCCAGGGCTTGTAGATCCAAATGCAGCTAGTGGGCTTGCAGCACTGGTTGTGCGACCCACAGAAGCAGCCTGGTAAAATGTGTCTAAGGTCTGCCATTGCAGAACCTGAGTGCAGTCTGGTGCTGTCAGGCCGACTGGGTAATTGCACCCACCTACCAGTCCCTAAACCTTCCCTTAACTTTATATTAGTCACCCCTATGTTAGGCCCAAGGGCAGGGTGCATTGTAAGTATAACGTAGGACAAGCCCTGATGTGTGTGGCATGTCCTAATAGTGAATTACAGCCATTTTCGTTTTTCACTATTGTAAGGCTACCTGTTCTCATAGGCCTGAATGGGCTTTAGTAAAGTTTATTTTAATGTTCTGTGTTTGCAAATACCACTTTTAGAAAGTTGGTATTTGCTTGCCTAACCTTTTCAGCCCGCCTCTGCTAGGATGTGTATCTGCTGTCTGGTTTCAGTGTGTGACAGGGCTGGGGAATTCCAAGAGACAGGCTGGGCAGCCAGGTGGTGAATAGAAAGATTACACCAGTATGGGTGGGAGGAGTGCCCCTTGACTCTGAATAGGGCTGTGCTCTGCCACCACAATGCTGGCTCCACCTCCTGTGGAGCGTCTGATGTATCTGCCCTGCACCCTGAAAGCAGAAGCCTGCATCATGTCAACAATGTGCTCAGAAACTGGACTGAACAAGACAAAGGCACCCTGGCCTGAAAGAACAAAAGAAATGCAGTATAAATATAGGAGCCCTGCTCCTAAGAGATCAGATCCTGCTTGAACCACGAAGAACCTCTGCCCGACAAGAAGGACCTGGAAAAGCTGAAGGAGGAGTACTGTCCCTGACCTGGGTGATTGGCCTGCAGTGGGTGCCTTGCTGAGAAAGGAGAGGAAAAGACTGAGAGAGACTTTGCAGAACTTGTGCTTCAACCAAACTCCAAGGGCTTGTGGGTGAGCTTGCCCCCTGAACGGAGTCCCAGGAATATTGGACTCCTCCTGCCTCAAGAGCTGCTGGACATTGCGCAAAACTTGCCCTGCCGCTGGAGCCGCGATTGAAGTGCGACTCGAAAACCTGTTTACTCTGCAGCAGTATCCGTGGCTGCCCCGCACCGTGTGTCTCCACTCTGTATGAGCCGTAACCCGCACTGTCCACTGCCTGGCCGCCTACACCCCGCTGCACCCTCCCCTCATGAGCCGCACTGCTTGCCTCGCCACCCCTGCCGCTGGCAGTTAAAGAACGGAGCGCCCCGCAAAGAGAATCCGCCCTGTACGCTGCTCCCCTGGCGCCGCACTCCAGAGCACTGAAGAGTACGGCTCGTACACTCGAGGCGTACCGGCTGCCCCGTACTGCACCGCTGGATTCGGATTGGCATCCCCGCTCCAAGGCACGACGCGCATCCCGCGCCGCATTGTGAAGCCGCTACGACCCGGACCGTCCGCTTCGCCCTGCAGCCCCGCTCAGACGCCCCGAACCGAGGCATCTAACCAAGCCAGGCCCGCACCGGAGAAGATCCTGGGACACCTTCACCTGCCGCATCATCTGCGTCGACCCCTACGAACTTCAAGGTACTGTGAGAGTCGCTCCTGACTGTGTGCGCATCGGACTAGCGAGTCCGCAACATTTTTTTTACTCTTTTAAGACACGAGAGAACCGTGCAGTCAGCACGACACGCAGAGACCATTAAGAAACGCATTTCTGAAGTAAAACTTTGCCTTTCTAATAGTATTGTGGCCTAATTTTAAAACGTAATTGGTTCTTGTGCTAAGCCTTATATAAAGTAATTATTTTTGATACAAAACCTCGTGTGGTATCCCTTTTGTGGTGTTATCATTGAAGTACTGTGTGCACTTGCAAATGCTTAACCCATAACGCTCTGAAGTTTAGCCTTGTCTGCTCACGCCACACAACCTAGAGGATGAGCAGGGGTTATTTTAAAGAGTAAGGCCCTTGCCCTGACTAGAGGAGATGGTCCCTGCTTGTCACAAGTCCTTACCTGTGCCAACCAGAGACCCCCAATTCTGACACCCTCGGTCCAAGACTCACTAGATATCATGGTCCTTTCCTCCGTGTATAGCTGGGTGTAAATTTTTCAAACACCTCCATGACCACCTCCTCTGTATCCTGAATCTGACCATACTGATCTTGGACTCTAAGAATTCTATTTGCTACATTTCTCTGCTGTAACCGTTTAGCAAGAACCTTCCAGAGTTTTCCCCAAATTCATACATCATAGTACGATATTGCA
This sequence comes from Lissotriton helveticus, assembly GCF_964261635.1. Taxonomy (NCBI): domain Eukaryota; kingdom Metazoa; phylum Chordata; class Amphibia; order Caudata; family Salamandridae; genus Lissotriton; species Lissotriton helveticus. The sequence continues at coordinate 1,409,599,805 of NC_136065.1, forward strand.
TATACTTTGCGGCCAAGTCTTCCCCAAAGTGTTCTAATAATTTTGATTTGATAACGGCCACCGCTTGTTGACTTTGATCAATATTGTGACCATCCTTAATATCTTGCAATAGCTCCAACTCTGCTACCCGTAATTGCTCAATGCCCCCTTTGGTCTGCTCCTGAGCAGTTTTCCAGTGATAGGCAGCAAAGCTCTTTGTCTCGCCCCGTACTGCAGCTTTGAATGTATCCCACACTATACAATCTGAAGCGGTCTTTCTGTTAATACTTAAAAATTCCGTTATCCAGTTAGACATATGGTCCCAATAGACTTGATCCAGCAGCAATTTCCTTTCAAATATTCATTGCCTTGGAACTCCATCCATATACCCCCAGGGACATTCTACTACAACGAATTATGGTCGGATAAGATGTAGCCGAATGGATGACGACCAGCCGCCTGAAACTGAACTCAGACAAGACGGAAGTCCTCATCCTGGGCTCCTCGCCCTCCGCCTGGGACGACTCCTGGTGGCCCCCTGCCCTGGGCACCGCACCCACACCGACAGACCACGCACGCAACCTGGGCTTCATCCTGGACTCCTCCCTCTCCATGACCAGACAAGTCAACGCCGTCTCCTCGTCATGCTTCAACATCCTGCGCATGCTACGAAAGATCTTCCGGTGGATCCCCACCGAGACCAGGAAGACGGTCACCCAGGCCCTCGTCACCAGCCGACTGGACTACGGCAACGCCCTCTACGCCGGAACCACCGCCAAGCTCCAGAAGAGACTCCAGCGGATCCAGAACGCCTCAGCCAGACTCATCCTCGACATCCCCCGACGCAGCCACATCTCCGGACATCTGAGAGACCTGCACTGGCTCCCCGTCAACAAGAGAATCACCTTCCGTCTCCTCACCCACGCACACAAAGCCCTACACGACCAACGCCCGAGCGACCTCAACACCGCATCAACTTCTACGCTCCCAAACGCCACCTCCGATCAGCCAGTCACGCCCTCGCCGCCGTCCCCCGCATCCGAAGATCGACAACAGGAGGAAGGTCCTTCTCCCACCTGGCCGCCAAGACCTGGAACTCTCTCCCGACCGACCTGCGCCTGACACAAGACCACCTCTCCTTCAGGAAGAAGCTCAAGACCTGGCTGTTCGAGCAGTAGCAGCACCCCCCCCCCCCCCCCCCCCCCCAAGCGCCTTGAGACCCTCCGGGTAAGTAGTGCGCTATATAAATGCCCATGATTGATTGATTGATTGATAATATTCTTGGGGGAATTTCAATAGAGATTCCGTCTACCAGCTGGTTAGACATAAAACAAATAGTCCAGGCGGACCATTTTGTTGTGGGGGCGGAGTAGTACGTGAAGCCATAATCATCTTTTTTATGCCTAAACCAGGCGTCCACTAATCTGTGTTCACATACTACAGTTCGAAGAGCCTTAAAAACTCTTGGTTTCCTCCTCAGATACTTAAAAGATTGAAGTTGCCTGTCAAATTAATATTTAAATCCCCACAAACAATCAGTGGATGCGGCCACAATGCTAGCTCAACATTTAAGAATTTCATAACCTCTGGGTCATCTACCTTTGAGCCTCATATCGTACAGATAGAAATAGGCCTATTATTAATCATAATATCAACCACATCCCATCGACCCGCCCTATCCTCTTTCGCTTTTTTAAAGATCCCAGCTCCCCGTCTTACCAATATGGCCACACCTCTGATCATAGATGATTGTCTTGTACAGGCTGCTAAGTCAAAGCCTAACCCTTTCAGGCACTCCCGCTTCCCCCATGGGATATGTGTTTCTTGTAAACACAAAACATCCACCTGCATGGTTTGTAAAACTTAGTATAGGAGCCCCCGCTTCTTGCCATCATTTAGGCCACAGATTTTCCAGGTACAAATATGCAACCTACCCCTCATCATTTAATAAAAACAAAAATCCTGAACACAACTCAACAAATAGTAATAATATGTTAACGCCTCCATTTTTACTCATCTCCCTTCCAATACCAACATTCGCATTGCAATTGCCATGACTACAATTAAAGACCAAAACCTAGCGTGCCCAGAAAGCCCCTCCCCCCTTGACCCCAAACCTAGCCCCACCCCTTAACCCAACCCAACCCCTCACCCACCCCAACACTTCTCCCCTCTTGTGAGGCAACAGGACTGAGGTCCTTGTGATGGTATAAACTGGCTACCCCCGCTTTCCCCTGGATCCTTCCTCCCATTTTACCGAAGGGGGGACCTGAGCTACTACGAGCCAATACAATACCCAGAAAAAAACATTTTCATTAACTCACCCCTCCACCTCATTATCTAGACTGTGATAATCCCAATAATGGGGAAAAAAGATTGATTCATTTGCACTTTCTAAATTGAAATAAAAAAATCCTTTGCCTGAATTTCAGACAAAAAAGATCTTGTCTGTCCCTGAAATATTATTTTCAGCTTAGAGGGATAAATCAAAAAGGCTTGTGCCCCTTTTGCTTGAAATGCTGCAATTGACTGGCGGAGCTGCCACCTCTGCTCAACTGTTGCCTGACAAAAATCGGGTCTGACAAAAAACTCATAGTCCTTCCCTACTCTCTTCCTGTCTGGCCATGCTAGATCGTAGACTCTCTCTCTCTGGTCAAAATATTGTTTAGACAGTATAGTATCGCCTGAGGTTTCTCCATGGCTGAGCCCGACTTCTGCCTTAGCTTGAAGGGAAAACTGTGTGCTCTCTGCACCTCTGCCTGCCAGTCCTTCTGCTTCAAGCCGGAAATGCTTCGGACAATAGTTCTACAACAAACTGTTGGGCATCCGAGCCCTCCGTGCCTTCCGGAATTCCTAAGATTCGTAAGTTATTCCTCCTGGCGCGATTCTCCAGGTCTGTCAGTTTTCACAGTTTTCACAGCATATCATCCCTTTGTGCTTTAATCGAGTCCATAAGGCCTTTCTGTACTGCAAGATCATCTTCTAACGAGGAGTTCCTCTCTTCAGCCTCAACGATCCCAGCTGCTATGTCCGAACACGTTTTGGCCACTCTCTGATTCGAATATTGCATTTTATGACACCCTGAGTGCGAGAGCTTTCCTGACGTGTCCCTTCCTGATGTGCCATAATATTCTGATAAATGGTGGACAATGTTATCTCTGAGGGGGGTCCCTGAGTGACATCTGTACAACTAGTATCAACCATGCCGGCACTCCAGATAGTTCCAGGGTGAGTAGAAAAGGAATAATACCAAGCCATTGATCCCATTATCCCAGAGGCCTTGTTTGTCATGAGACCCCCTTGATCTCTCTGCTTCTTGGGCTTGCGAACCGTCCCCTCATCTCTCAGTGATACTTCGTACGTTTGCTCTTCTCCAAACTGCCAGTCAGCAAGATTGCTGCCATCATCCATCCACTCCTTATCCGGACCTTCATCCTCCGATGATCCAGAGTGGTCTGACATTGAATAATATTTGGCTCCCCCTTCAAGCTCCTTTACAAGCCTGTTACCATCGCCAAAATCCCTTGAGCCAGCCCCTTGAACTTCTGTTCTTGTAGGATCATCCCCCTTGCTGAGCGATTTAGCATTTTGTTGATCTCCTATGGCCTTGACATCAGACTGAGGGACTACAATTCCCATAATTCCACTGGTCGGGGGAGCCACCAGAGTCCTGAATTTGCCTTTCCCATCCAAATCATCCTCGAGCATACCTTTACTTGCCTCAACAAACGTTGTCTCATTAGCTGCCGAGCCCCATTTGTCAACCGGCGAACTGCCCCCACCCTGCTCTTTATGCTGAAACTCATTTTGATTGCAGACAGACACTCGATGACTCCCGTCAGACACACTCAAAGTGGAGACAGTGCCTGTATTCACCTTTCCTTCCTCTGCATCCAGATTGCTTGGGGATTTATTAGCAGATACTAACTCCTGCTTGCTCACTCCCCCGCTGGCGAGAGGCTCAGCTCTTTTAATTTTCCCAGCCTGCGCCTTGAAGAGTGAGGGGAGCGTCTGCTTCCCTTTCCCCCCTCCTGCAGCCATCGTCTGGGGGTACCCGCCGGCTCCAGCCACTGTGTCTGCTGTCCCACGATTGACTTGAGGTTCTCTTTCTCCGCTGGAGCCTTTCCCGGGGCTGCCGGACTGCGCTAGCAGAGTACGAGTCTTTAGACTCTTTGGAGATGCTTTCGGTGCCATAGCACACTGCAGTCGTAGAAGCGCTCCTGAGAAGCCCACGCAGATCGGGAGGAATCCCAACCAGGCTGTGCTGCTAGGTAAGTCTCTTCGAATCTGTGTCAATCGCCAGAGCATATCGATCGGTTTCAAGTTATATGGATTTTCTGCCGCTTTTGACTTCTTCCATCAAGTCAGTAGGTGGGCTTGGGAGGAATTGTCTAGGAGAGCACCCGAATGCCGGCTCACACAGCCGAGTGACCGGCCGCCATCTTGCCTCTTTACCCCGGAAGTACTTTTATTTTTCAAAGTCAAATTTGGACATAGTTTTATTTTAAAAGCAGCCTGCACAGCAGCAGGGCTTGTTTCTAAAAGGATAGTAGTCAACCCAGCAGTGCACACTCAAGAACATTACATCTACTGGGCCTCTAAACCTAAAAGGCCTACCATATACTAGAGGCTTACAGGTGGGCTGTCAGTACCAATTGTATTTGTACCTAATTACCATGTATCTTTTTCACAAAGCACAGACCCTGGGTCTAGTTAGCAGAGTCCTGGGCACAATCAGGGTCAGAAAACCAGCATCTAGTAGTCGAAATGGGGGCTAAACATGGGAGGTCACTGCAAAAAACCCTGGCTTCTCACACATGCAAATGTCCTTTAAGATCAGGGCATGCACAAATTGCACTCATCAATATGAATGCACACTTTTCACACCATTCCCCAAAAATATTTATGAACTATTACCCTGTTTGTAAGCCTCTTGTGTGGCACTAAACAACCCACAAGTTTCTAGTCTGACTGCTGGCACCTAACTAGATTCAGTAATGGAGGTCTATTGGGTATTAAAAGCAGCGTGTAACTGGTTGACTAGGCAGGACTGCCTTTGGCTACCTTTGCCCCAATCATGCTCACTGTGCATAAAAGTGTTTTACGACTTGGGGAAATTGCGCTTCTCATCAAAATGTCAAGAAGCATACTATTGTGTAAATATATGAATTTAGAAAAGTGAGATACTCAAGTAATCTGTATTTCGTAAAGATTGACACAGATGTGCTTTGTGACAATAGCGACAAAAGCAACTTCATTGGCAATGCCACTAGGACTAGCTTATGGCTCAACGTGCGTCTTCAATCCATAGTGAGTCATTATTCATCACACATTCACTCTATCACTCATACTGGCATTGTTGCATGAATTCATCCAACCACTGATTTAATCTTGCTACCAACCATTAACTGATCCAAAAACAGAAAACTCGATAAGCATATGCAGATAGATTTAAAGAAAATAAAGTAAAAAACATAAATCATTGTGCCTCCTAAATGTGGAACTTGCAATAAAAAAAATATAAAAAATAGCAGCGAGTGGCGACCTTTCAATGGGATTATATATAGTGTACTGTTTTTGGAAAATTCCAATATGGTCACCAAAATGTCTGTCACTTTGGAATTATATGTTAATGATGATATGCACAATACCATTCCAAGACGGCCACTCAGTAAACATTGTATCGGGTGATCATCCTGGAATGGTTTTGCGCATATTACATTATTGTTGTGCAGACCCATGATGACCTGTGTGATGCCTCTACTTGTGGTAGTCATTTCAGTATGATAAACCAATAGCACACTATGGACAACACTATCCAAAGATGTCTGCCCAGTTTAGAAGTAGCAACCGAGTGTGATGCAGCACACTACATATGAAATGAATGGCAAGTGAGCAGCCTGGTACCACTGTCTGTGGACATGCAGGATGCTCTTTGAAAACACACAATAAAGAAAACGAGAAAGAAAGAATGAAATGAAAGGAGAATTATAAAGGAGTAAAATGGCCCACTGGCCCATGCACAGAAGCACAATCTTTTTCAGTTGGATGTGCATGTGTGGCCAGCGAAAATGCTGGCACTCACGTCGCAATAGAGTCAATGGGAACAAGCATTGGTAATGCCAATCGGTCTCACCATTGGGATCTTATATGTATTTAGCTATGCAGCACATAAGCGGAGGGGGAGCGCGACACTCAGCATTTTAGCTGCTGTGTGCAGAGAGCTTCTGCTGCCTCAGAAAGCACCTTCCTTATTCATACGCACTTACTTCTAGACTAGTGCGAAAGTGATTCAGCACCCAAGCTAATCTGCTGCATAGCTAAATACATATAAGATCCTAATGGCGAGACTGATTGGCATTGCCAATGCTTGTTATTCTATCTTTCAATAAGTGTTTTAAAAATGTGACCCAAGATTGTATTATTTCCAATGAACAGAGAGAGCAAGGAAGACAATTTTTGAAAAAAGGACAAACGCAAGAGAACAGTCTAGAAAGATTTCCAATAAGAATAGACACTTCACATGTACATCTTAGAAAGCCGATGCACACCATGCAGTGTTTTGAGAGAGTTTCAGCAGCCAAACAATAATTATTTGATGTTATTGTGTGTTTATCTGAGCAGTGTATAGTGTATAGCTCAACGAAGAAAGATGACACCCTGATATTTCAAATGTAACCACATGCAACACCACACTCCATGTATAATAACCTAGAACAGCAGGCAGCAGAAAGATTTATTTATTTATTTAGGGATTTGTAGAGCGCGTAGTCACCCAATGGGTATCCCAGCGCTAAAACCATTTTACTCACGAGGGGGTGTGGTCCGGAAAAGTGACAGTTTTAGGGGAAGAGAAGAGTTTTGAGGGCTTTTCTGAACCGGAGGAGGTTAGGTTCTGTTCTGAGGCTCAGAGGGAGTGCATTCCACTTGTTTCCAGTGTTTACTGAGAAGCGGCGGCCACCTATGCGGGCCTTTTTCACCTTAGGGATCGTAATAAGGTTTCCGTGCTCCGAGCGAAGCGCTCTAGTGGGTCTATAGGGGGTGATCCAGTTGTTTAGTATAGGAGGGCCGGTGTTATGAAGAGTCTTGTGGGCAAGGCAGAGGGCCTTGAAAATGACCCTTTCCCTAATCGGGAGCCAGTGCAGCTTCCTGAGAGCGGGCTTGGCCGATGATCTGGCCGGGGTGTTTGTGAGGAGTCGGGCGGCGGCATTTTGAGCCTTCTGAAGAGTTTGAAGTGTGGATTCTGGGGCGCCCAGGTAGATGGCATTGCTGTAGTCCAGCCTAGATAGAATTAAGCCCTGGATCAGCATGAGACGCGACTGAAAAGGTAGAAGTGGAATTACCTTCCTGCAAGATTTAAGTAAACCGTAGCAGGTGCCGGCCGTCTTTCTAGCCTGGGTCCTGAAGGTGAGGTCGGTCTCCAGCCACACTCCGAGACTTTTGACCTCCTTCTTGGGAGCGGGTGTTCGCCCATGCAGGCGGGCCAGATGTGAGAAGGGAGGTTCGTGGTTTTTTGTCCAAGGAGCAGGATCTCTGTTTTGGAGCCATTTAGCTTCAAAGCAGAGTCACTCATCCACTGATATACATTGGTAAGGCAGTCGTGGAGATTGGAGGGCTCAAGCTTGGGGTGGGACCTACAACATTATTTTGGATGGAAAGCATATGTAACACCACAGCTTGTGCATAGTAACCGAGTACAGAGTGCAGACACCCTGGTCACCGTATTTTTGGAATTATATCGACAACTGTTGTCATCATGCTAACAGTGCCGATTTAACCACTAAAACTGCAGGGAAAACGTCATATTATGGACTGACCATGAATCCCTAATTCTGTGCTTATTAATCGGTCCTGGTCTTCCAACATAACTCACCTTTTATACAACAGCTAAGTTCCAATTCACATTTTATAACTATAAGTTCGAATGGACAGATTGCCGACATATGTTCTCTCACACACTGAGTCGAGAAGTCAGTCCACGTCGAAAGCACCAGCAGTGGATTGTTACTTTATCAGCAGTGGGTCAAAATGTTGGTTTTATGTGGTCCACTGACCTTGCTCCATTGCGGAGTTGGCGTGATTTATGGTTTACAAGTGATCTTTTTTTTCTGCCTCACGAATAATGATGGCAGTCTCCGCAAGGATGAATTTCTAACATGTCCTCACTGGATGCGAAAGGATTTCTGTTAATGGACTGAAGGCCGCCAACCTTTTGTTCTAAAAGGTCTTTACCGCTACACAATTAATGCAAGGCTCTTTATTGGTTTTATATTTTGAAACCGATAGTTCTGGTAATTTTAATGTTAAGAAGTCAACAGCTAGGCTATGCTTTGGCCTTTTGGAACAATCATCTTACTTGGCGGCAATCCAGCGCCATAATTTCTGGTTTCGTGACCTCTAAAGTAATCTCTGGCTTCAAGTTCCTGTCAAATGGCTGAATCCTTGTCAATTATGCAATCGCACTAACAGCTGAAACGTCTTTTTTTTGTTTGTTTTTTTAGATAGAGCTTTTTTTCGCATTCTATCAGCCTGATGAGCAATGAGACCAACTTCAAGGCATTTGGTTTTCACGATCACAGAGAGTTTCAGCGCCCTTTCGTTTTAACAAGTGCAGGGTTGGTTACCAATTATAGCTATTTTAACTACTACATTAAATTGCATTGTATTTTTGTATAATTTGTCAGTTGCCAGCGCAACAAGGAGGGTGCGACGCTCCCCTGCGGCGGGATTCCGGTTGCCTCCTTGGCGTGACTTACCTGGAATGGCCTAGGGTGCAGAGAGCCCACGGGGTCACCAAGGCGGCCGGAAGAGAGGAGGCACAGTGGCCTGATTGGCCAGGGACTGCCGGAGGACCCCCACCCTTCCGTTAACCAACATAACATTATTAAGAGGACGTGAGAGGGCTTTCTTTGGAAGGCAGGGGATCTTTCGACCCCCCGGCCGTATTTATTAAAACATACAAAATAAATCAAAATTGAAATAAACAATATTTACACAATTACGCAGAAAATGTTACAATTGATATATACAGTTATTCAGATGGCTAACCTTAACATATTTCTAGTACAAGGTATTTCCTATCCAAAAACTAACATATCAATCACATTATACCAGCTTTATTTTCTGCGTACCTATTTGGGCCTACGGCAAGGTCAATAACTGGTGTCAGATCCTTATCACTAAACCACGCCCTCCTGAAGGAGTGCGCATGGGCAGGGGGCCATTTACTGTGCGGTTACACGCCCTCCCCGGTTACCCCTGTATGCCCTATTTACCACGCCCTCCTGTTGGAATGCGCACGCGCAGACGGCCCGTTTACCGTGGGAGCACACCCACTCCACGGTTACCCCGTACACCCAATTAACCACGCCCTTCTGTCGAAGTGCGCTTGCGCAGAGGTCCCGGTTACCGTGAGGGTACTTTGGCCCCCCGGTTACCCCCGTACGCTCCATTAACTCCATTAAAGGGGGCCCTTGCATCTCTGCGCCGTTTACTGGCGTCATTGTGCACGTGCGGGATGGCCAACCAGCCTAGAGAAAGCGTGACTGTTATTTATTTATTTATTTATAAAGCTTATAAAGCGCACTGTCGCCTTGCAGGCATCCTGGCGCTGGTGCTCCATAAGACATGAACGGAGGGACAACAGTAAATCAGCCAACTCAAACCATAGGGAACAGCCAAGTCTTCACGGATTTTCTGAATGGGAGAAGTTTATCCAGTTGCCTAATCTCCCAAGGTAGACTGTTCCAAAGTTTGGCCGCAGCCACCCCAAAAGATCTTCACCAGCCGTGACTTTTTTAAATCTAGGGACTCTCACCAGGCGTGCTGACGAGGAGCGCAGTGCCCTGGCAGGGGTATACCATACAAATTTAGCTTGCAGAATTCTGGGTCCAAGCCCATGGAGGGCCTTAAAAACAAGGCAGAGAGACTTAAATCGTATTCTCTGCCTAAGGGGGAGCCAATGGAGTTCGGCCAGGGCCGCAGATGCTGATGTTCTTCTAGGCCACCCCAAGGCCATTCTGGCCGCCGCTGATTGAATTCTTTAAAGCCTATCAAGCAAAAAACTGGGAGACTCGAGCAGAAGTGCATTGCAATAGTCGAGTCTACTACGAATTGTACATCTGGCCACCAGGGCCGAGCTGAGGAAGGTAAAAGTTCTAATCCTAAGGAGATAGGCCTCTAATACGTGGTACAAGCTGGGCCTTCTTCAAAATACAACACACAATTTGCCTGGACCACAGTTATTTGAAGGAAAAAACCTTTTTGGGGAATCAGACAAAATGTATTAAATCCAAAACCAGCAATTTTCATTTATTGCTTATTATTTCATTATTTTTAAACATTATTTCGAATCTTGATAGCAGAAGCAACACTACATATTTTACAATTTTATACATAGAAAAACACAAATTGTCAATGAATCAACATCAAACACCATACAAAAAGTTAAACAAAAAATAAATGGATACATAAAACTGGAAACATAAGTGCATGAATAATTAATAACTGAGGACAATTGAATGCATGGGGAATAATATCAACTGAATGATAGTGGTTCAACTCTATCTAAGCTAATGAGCCTTGATTATTTTTGTCATAGAATTGTTATTCCACCAAAAAGCTGCCGACGCGTTTCAAGACCAGGACAATCCTGCCCGGTCTCATCAGGGCTTAAGTTCTTTGTATCTGTAAGATGCAAAGAGAAAGGATCGTTTTGTTTATTTTCTTGCCTATTCGTCGCGGAGTTTGTCACATCTATTATGTTTGTTAAAAAACATTATTTACATACCAGGCTTATCTTAAGGAGGAGGAGATATGTTGTGGAAGGCAACGAGGGACTTTAAGAGTTTTATCCGAAAAATCTAGACAAGGGGACGAACATTTATGTGAGTTAATGTTGTGCGTCGCCTTTTGCATTCATACTTTATCATTATTGTGAAAGGAGAGGGCACTGACCTTCGTTATGCCGTCTGGCGCTATAAGCGCACTAAGGCGTTACCATCAATGTCTTTCTTGAAATAAACACATTGAGCTTTGTCATTTCCAAGCTTTACAAGGGGCCTAATGTTTTGTATCGGCCGCAAAATGGACGAGGACATACCTGTCATGTCGTTGTTCATAAATAAATGCGAGGTTTCTTCCACACACGTTGCCTGACAAGTAAAAGAAATCTCGTAAGAATAATTGTCTATTTAAAGAAGCTGCAGATCTGTGGGCTGTCTGGATTTAGGGAGCTCTCACCTTTAGTTACGAACGCTGTCTCCTACACGTACAACTCAGGATCTCAGTCAAGATGGCTGTTCGGCGTCTGCCTTTCTTTTATGCTATTATCGTCCAAAGTACAAAAAGGGGGAATTTACCTATGCCTCAGTGAACAACAATGAAAAGGACATTTAATGCTGAACAGAGGGGAAACCACAATTAGTTAGTTCACCCAGACATTTAATTTCTGTCATTGACTTTTTTCGTTGTGTGTTTCACATTTACGGGCGAGGAAAATACATTGTCAACTTCACATTAAGCCCGACATGAATTTTTAGAAGGAAAAAGCAAAAAACAACAAATAATACAATTAATGTGTAGAAAAAGTAAATAAACAAACCATACAAATGTACTTTTACAGACAATGTTGCCAACAGTCATAAAACCATTATCAATAAACAGTACAAGGACGATGTCATTAAGTCAATGCATAAAATTTCAGGGGGTAAGTTCTATTCACTACACAACCCAAAATCCTGTCACGATATTATTGCAATAGTTTATATTAATAGCAACAGGAAAAATAGCCAAAACAATCAATTTTTGACAAGCATGAATGACTGAATGCCTGATTTAATGCCGACGCGTTTCGAATCCCAATGTTTTAATCATCGGATTCTCATCAGGGCAGAGAATTATATCCGCAGGTACTTATGTGACCAATACATACTGGTCTACATGTTTCTTTATTAAAATGTCATCGGACAACCGTGGAAATCAACCTTAAAATTTGAATGATTTCCAACCGGACTCACGAGTCAAATGTTGGATTGTTAGTTCCAGTGTTGGGTCCCCTTAGCCCATTTGTTCGTTAATTTGATTGTTGAAGGGGTTGTGGCCGTGAGGCGTCCGTTAATTGGGACCCTTGGTGTAGTGTATACTCCGAGCGTCAAAGGACGACTTTTGTTCAGTTGCCGGATTTATTCCGTGACTAGCAGCTTTCGCGCGGTCGACTCAAGCAATGGTGTGAAGGCAGCTGCTGCTAGTCACGGAATAAATCCGGCAACTGAGCAAAAGTCGTCCTTTGACGCTCGGAGTATACACTACACCAAGGGTCCCAATTAACGGACGCCTCACGGCCACAACCCCTTCAACAATCAAATTAACGAACAAATGGGCTAAGGGGACCCAACACTGGAACTAACAATCCAACATTTGACTCGTGAGTCCGGTTGGAAATCATTCAAATTTTAAGGTTGATTTCCACGGTTGTCCGATGACATTTTAATAAAGAAACATGTAGACCAGTATGTATTGGTCACATAAGTACCTGCGGATATAATTCTCTGCCCTGATGAGAATCCGATGATTAAAACATTGGGATTCGAAACGCGTCGGCATTAAATCAGGCATTCAGTCATTCATGCTTGTCAAAAATTGATTGTTTTGGCTATTTTTCCTGTTGCTATTAATATAAACTATTGCAATAATATCGTGACAGGATTTTGGGTTGTGTAGTGAATAGAACTTACCCCCTGAAATGTTATGCATTGACTTAATGACATCGTCCTTGTACTGTTTTTTGATAATGGTTTTATGACTGTTGGCAACATTTTCTGTAAAAGTACATTTGTATGGTTTGTTTATTTACTTTTTCTACACATTAATTGTATTATTTGTTGTTTTTTGCTTTTTCCTTCTAAAAATTCATGTCGGGCTTAATGTGAAGTTGACAATGTATTTTCCTCGCCCGTAAATGTGAAACACACAACGAAAAAAGTCAATGACAGAAATTAAATGTCTGGGTGAACTAACTAATTGTGGTTTCCCCTCTGTTCAGCATTAAATGTCCTTTTCATTGTTGTTCACAGAGGCATAGGTAAATTCCCCCTTTTTGTACTACAATAGGCCCTACCTACCCTCTTTCCCACAGGGCCATACCCCTCTTCTTCCTTCATTATGGTCCAAAGGCATTCTGGGCTTTGTGGTCCTTCAGAACGTATTAGATCTATTACGCGTTATGCATTAAAAGCTGGTTCTAAATTTTTAACGAGAAAATAATGATAGAAAGTGTCTAGGGTAACATCTTGAGTCTCTCATCATCAAATTGAGATTTAAGTCTTAGCATTGGAGTTAAAAGGTGATTGGCAGGACGCATGTTGTGAGCTAGGCTGTGTTAGTGCCTGTTTGTTCACAATCTCTAAACCTGACAAGCGCATGGTACATATGCTCATTAAATTTTATCTAATGACACTAAGTGTATGTAACTGAAGTGAATTAATTTGTCTAGAAGTAAAATGTCCCAAAATGCCCACCCACAAGTATCTTTATTTTGGCAATATGAACGTTTTTATTTCCCTTTAAAGGAACAACAGTTTGGCTGAGGAAGTCAATGCGACACGGTCATCACCCTATGGAGAAAACATGTTCAGAGGCGCGCTACTTCTGATAGGTTATTCAACCCAGTCTGAGCGCTGTTGAATTTTAAAATTAGATAAGCCTTTTTCTGAAGCAACATTCGATCAATGTCTTGGTGCCCATTCCCGGAGTGTATTGTATCTAGATTGGACCATTTAAAATCATGTTCAGTATGGCCCTTCTCCAAGAAATGTTCGACAATCTGAGCTGTCATCACCTTTTTCTTAATGCGAGACCGATGTTGGCTGATTCGATGATTAATCTGCTGGTTAGTCTTGCCAACATAAATCTTCGCGCAGGGGCACAGTATCACATAGATGACGTTCTTCGTCTTACAATTTGAGAACTCCTTGTGGGCCGATTTGGTACCTTGATGGATAAATTCTTTGCCCTCAATGGTGTTGGGGCACGCGACACAATTGCCACACTTATGGTGGCCTTCAATGGGTTTGAGGTTCCATTGTGACAGCAAATCGTTCTTAGGTTTGGGTCTAGAAATGTCCGCTCTGACAAGTTGCTGACCAATGCTCCGGTTCTTTTTGTATGCGAAGATCGGCTTGGGGAACGGACAGTCCAACCCCTCCAATAGGTGCCAATTCTTCAGAACATCCTGTCGAAGTTTGTGAGTGTCAGGACAGAATGTAGATACGCACACAAGATATCTTTCTCAATTTTCTCAAAAAGTGACTTCGCATCCGTGACTACCTGGCTGTTCTGTAAGGCCTTAGTGAGTTCCTCAATCTCGTCCTCCTCCTTCCTACAAAGCCTCTGCGCTGTTTCAATTGTTTGGACCATGAGGTCCCGACTGCACTTCTTATTAAACGGAAGACCCAGAATACAAAAAAGCTTTCGGTTTTATTAATACGATGTTCAGTCGGGACCTCATGGTCCACACAATTGAAACTGCGCAGAGGCTTTGTAGGAAGGAGGAGGACGAGATTGAGGAACTCACTAAGGCCATACAGAACAGCCAGGTAGTCACAGATGCAAAGTCACTTTTGGAGAAAATTGAGAAAGATATCCAGTTGTTTAAAGATAACACAATCATTGACAAAAGCAACAAATACGAAAGAGACAGTAAAGCATTTAAAATAGACCAAGTCTACCCTTTTCTGCGAGACGACTACTATTCACAGCCAGATTCACGTCAAGCTTTTACCAGCTTCAAAGGCAGATCAAGGAATAGGTTCACAACTTTCTCTAGCACGTCCTCGTCAGATTCCTCTGCATCTGACAATAGAAACAAAAAGAAAGGGGTGTCTTTTTTAGAACAGGGCAAACAGACCAAACCCAGATACAAGGTACCATGGGATATGCGATCAAGGAACAACCACTACAAATTGTAGGTGGTCCAAGTACAGTAGTCAATTTATCATCTAGGGTGCTCACTGTTGAGGAAGAAGCAGTACTCAATTTAGGTCTTAAATTTGTTCCATGCATGAAAACTGATTACACAAAGCTAAAAATGGAGGCTATGGAATTTTGTCGCAAGATAAGATTAAAAGCTTTTTTTGCTAATACTCCATTGATTGAAAATGTCGAGCCAACTGGCTTGAGAAACAAGTCTAGGTTTGTACCACAAAATAACATTCCAAAACAAGTGGCAGCATTTGAACAGGTATTGCTGTCCTCCATTACTAAAATGGAGAAAAATAAAAGCTTCACTCAACAAAATATGAGCCAGAAACAACGTGCCACAATAAGATCTTTAAAGGACGTCCCTTCGATTGTAATTGAACAAGCTGATAAGGGCGGGGCGGTTGTAATCTGGCCCCGCCCTATGTATCTACTAGAAGGTGAGAAACATATCAGAAACACCACCTGGTACCGAGCACTATCTGAGGACCCTGTGAAACAAATCCAGGGACAGATTGCCCAGGTCCTTGAACTCGGCAAAGAAAGCGGTTTTCTAGGTACTAAAGAATTTGATTATTTGCTAAAAAAAATTCCGAGGACCCCTGTCCTCTATTTTCGTCCGAAGATGCACAAGAGTTTGAATCAGCCACCTGGGCGCCCGATTGTTTCGGGCTGCGATTCTTGTTTAGAACCGATCGCCCAATATGCCAACTTCTTTTTGAAGCCTTTTATTAAGGAAGTCAGGTCCTACCTCAGGGACACTACGGACTTTCTTCTTAAAGTAGAAGGCTCCGCTTTTGATGCCCAGATGCAAATAATGGCCACCATGGACTTAACGTCCTTATACACCCAAATTCCTCAAGAGGAGGCATTGGAAGTCATGCAGCTCTACCTTGACAAAAGACATAGACCCCACCGGGTCCCATCATCATTCATTTTAGAACTGGCTACAATAGCGTTAAAAAAGAATTATTTCACCTTCAATGGTGAATTTTTCATGCAGGTGAAGGGGACTGCCATGGGGTGTCCTTATGCCCCAGAGATGGCAGTCCTCTTCATGGCACAATATGAGGAGAAGTTCGTTGAGGTGAATAACCCTTTCAGACACCACATCATACAATGGTACCGTTATGTTGATGATGTCTGGCTCCTGTGGCAGGGGAGCCAGACCGAACTCCTTACATTCCATGCCTGGCTCAATACCAGACATAGGGATATACAATTTTCCATTGAACACAGCACTAGCCGCATGACGTTTCTAGACGTCGAACTAACGTGCGCACAGGGACAGCTCAAAACGTCGCTGTTTAAAAAATCAACAGACAGAAATACCATTTTACATCATAGAAGCGCACATCCGAGAAACCTTAAGGCTAATGTGCCTTATGGGCAACTGCTTAGGATAAGGAGGAATTGCTCCGATATTGATGACTATGATGCACATGCTCGCAATTTTTGCTCGGACATGCAACAAAGAGGTTATCCTAAAAAGCTCCTGAAACATTCCTTTAAACGAGCTAGATATACTCCTCTTGAATACTTATTGGAAGTTAAAAAACGTCCAATCTTGGAAAAACTTGTGTGCGCATCTACATTCTGTCCTTAGACTCACAAACTTCGACAGGCTGTTCTGAAGAATTGGCACCTATTGGAGGGGTTGGACTGTCCGTTCCCCAAGCCGATCTTCGCATACAAAAAGAACCGGAGCATTGGTCAGCAACTTGTCAGAGCGGACTTTGCTAGACCCAAACCTAAGAACGATTTGCTGTCACAATGGAACCTCAAACCCATTGAAGGCCACCATAAGTGTGGCAATTGTGTCGCGTGCCCCAATACCATTGAGGGCAAAGAATTTATCCATCAAGGTACTAAGTGGGCCCACAAGGAGCTCTCAAATTGCAAGACGAAGAACGTCGTCTATGTGATACTGTGCCCCTGCGCGAAGATTTATGTTGGCAAGACTAACCAGCAGATTAATCATCGAATCAGCCAACATCGGTCTCGCATTAAGAAAAAGGTGATGACAGCCCCGAAGGTCGAACATTTCTTGGAGAAGGGCCATACTGAACATGATTTTAAATGGTCCATTCTAGATACAATACACTCCGGGAATGGGCGCCAAGACATTGATCGAATGTTGCTTCAGAAAGAGGCTTACCTAATTTTACAATTCAACAGCGCTCAGACTGGGTTGAATACCTATCAGAAGTAGCGCGCCTCTGAACATGTTTTCTCCATAGGGTGATGACCGTGTCGCAGTGACTTCCTCAGCCAAACTTTTGTTCCTTTAAAGGGAAATAAAAAGGTTCATATTGCCAAAATAAAGATACTTGTGGGTGGGCATTTTGGGACATTTTACTTCTAGACAAATTAATTCACTTCAGTTACATACACTTAGTGTCATTAGATAAAATTTAATGAGCATATGCACCATGCGCTTGTCAGGTTTAGAGATTGTGAACAAACAGGCACTAACACAGCCTAGCTCACAACACGCGTCCTGCCAATCACCTTTTAACTCCAATGCTTAGACTTAAATCTCAATTTGATGATGAGAGACTCAAGATGTTACCCTAGACACTTTCTTTCATTATTTTCTCGTTTAAAATGTAGAACCAGCTTTTAATGCATAACGCGTAATAGCTCTAATACATTCTGAAGGACCACAAAGCCCAGAATGCCTTTGGACGATAATAGCATAAAAGAAAGGCAGACGCCGAACAGCCATCTTGACTGAGATCCTGAGTTGTACGTGTAGGAGACAGCGTTCGTAACTAAAGGTGAGAGCTCCCTAAATCCAGACAGCCCACAGATCTGCAGCTTCTTTAAATAGACAATTATTCTTACGAGATTTCTTTTACTTTTCAGGCAACGTGTGTGTGGAAGAAACCTCGCATTTATTTATGAACAACGACATGACAGGTATATCCTGGTCCATTTTGCGGCCGATACAAAACATTAGGCCCCTTGTAAAGCTTGTCAATGACAAAGCTCAATGTGTTTATTTCAGGAAAGACATTGATGGTAACGCCTTAGTGCGCTTATACCGCCAGACGGCATAACGAAGGTCAGTGCCCTCTCCTTTCACAATAATGATAAAGTATGTATGCAATAGGCGACGCACAACATTAACTCACATAAATGTTCGTCCCCTTGTCTAGATTTTTCGGATAAAACTCTTAAAGTCCCTCGTTGCCTTCCACAACATATCTCCTCCTCCTCGAGATAAGCCTGGTATGTAAATAATGTTTTTTAACAAACATAATAAATGTGACAAACTCCGAGACGAATAGGCAAGAAAATAAACAAAACGATCCTTTCTCTTTGCATCTTACAGATACAAAGAATTTAAGCCCTGATGAGAGACCGGGCACAATTGTCCTGGTCTTGAAACGCATCGGCAGCTTTTTGGTGGAATAACAATTCTACGACAAAAATAATCAAGACTCATTAGCTTAGATAGAGTTGAACCACTATCATTCAGTTGATATTATTCCCCATGCATTCAATTGTTCTCAGTTATTAATTATTCATGCACTTATGTTTCCAGTTTTATGTATCCATTTATTTTTTGTTTAACTTTTTGTATGGTGTTTGATGTTGATTCATTGACAATTTGTGTTTTTCTATGTATAAAATTGTAAAATATGTACAGTGTTGCTTCTTCTATCAAGATTCGAAATATTGTTTAAAAATAATGAAATAATCGGCAATAAATGAAAATTGCTGGGTTTTGGATTTAATAAATGTTGTCTGATTCCCCAAAAAGGTTTTTTCCTTCAAATAACTGTGGTCCAGGCAAATTGTGTGTTGTATTATGAGGAAGGTAAAAGTGGCATGATCTTGCGAAGGGACCTAATCAGGGCAAAGCAGGAGGATACCGTTTTTGCAACCTGAGCCTCCATAGACAGCGTGTTGTCCAGCATAACACCTAGGTTACGCACTGTTTTAAAAGGAGAAATCCTAGTGGCAATTTCTGGGGGCCAGAGATTATCAGGGAGAGAGTGTGGAATCTTGCTCCCCGCATAGAAGAGCAATTCAGTTTTACCTGCGTTGAATTGCAGGGAGTTAACCTGAAGCCAGCCAGCAACATCCCTCAAACACTCATGGAAAACCTCAACCGATATTGAATCCTCCCCCTCAAAGGAGAGGATCAGTTGAGTGTCATCCGCATAATTAATCGTATTGATCTTATAGGAGTTAATCAGGGAGACCAACGGTTTTAAATAAAGGTTGAACAAAATTGGGCTGATTGCCGAGCCCTGAGGAACCTCATGTGGTACTGGAAAAACACAGATTGAAAAGGGGGGAGGGCCACAGCCTGCTGTCTGTCCTCAAGAAAGGATCGGAACCATCGCAGGGCACAGCCCCTCACCCCGGCCTCCTGCAATCTGCGCAGGAGGATCTCATGGTTTACCGTATCAAATGCGGCAGACAGGTCAAGCAAAATCAAAGCGGTTGCATGACCCCTGTCTGCACGCATTTGAAGCTCATCCATGGCCGGGACCAAGGCCGTCTCTGTCCCGTGGGCAGGGCGAAAGCCGAATTGCAGATCCTCCAGCAGCTGGTGTTGCTCCAAATGTTTAGACAATGAAAAAACTGACCCTACGTTCAACAATCTTTGCAGGGAAAGAAAACAACAAGATTGGTCTATAATTCTTGAAGCACTCTGGGTCCAGCGAAGGTTTTTTCAGCAGCGGGGATATCAAAGCTTGTTTCCTGCGAGCGGGCACAATGCCGCTGGTCAGAGACTGGTTGCAGATCAGGTGAAGAGCAGGAAATAATTCCACCTCATACTCCTTCCAAATCTTGTGCAGGACCCGGTCCATAGGTGAACCGGAAGAAATGTCCCACGCCAGCCTCCTAAAGTCCTCCTCCCCTAACGGAGAAAACCCTGATAGTTGCTCCCCAGGATGTCGACAAGGGCCAATGTCCCTGCCGAACGAGGTCCAGTCCATCAATACCTGGGAGCAGCTGGACACGGCGGGGGCTTTGAGATCATTGATAATGACCTCGATTTTTTCCCTGAAGAACTTGGCCAGGTTCTCACAGAGTTCCTGCAAGGGGGGTATCGAGTTCCTGGAGCAGTCCGGGCTGGTGAGGCTGTTAAGAATATTAAAGATGCTCCTAGAGCTGTTTGAAGCGTTGCAGATCGTAGAGCAAAAATACTCTGCTTTAGTGTTATGGATCAGGGTTTTATACTCATCCAATTTAAGCTTCCAAAACAGCCTGTCTGAGTCGTTATACCCCCGCCACCATTTCCTCTCTGCCTGTTTACAAGCTAGTTTGGTGGATTTCAAGGTATCATTAAACCAAGGGGCCGAGGCTCTGCTTTTGCATCTAAGTTTTTTTAACGGGGCATGGGAATCTAGCGTTGTGGTAATCCTAAGGCACAACGCGGCAACGTTTTCATCAACCTTCTTGTCCAGGGAGAAACAATCTCTGACCATGAACACCGAGTCTGACCCTCTCAGTCGTGCAAGGGCCTTCCAGTCCCTGCACAGAACATCAGTAGTGGGACGCACCAGTTGAGTTCGGCCAGTTTTGACGATAACATAAAATTTGATTAAAAATGATCGGTCCAGACCAACGGTAGTGTATTCCCCATATGCAGCAGATGAGGGCCGGAGAAGAGAAGGTCAAGGCAATGACCGTCCTTGTGAGTAGCACCCACCACCTGCTGAACAAGGCCCAGATCCTCGCACGAGTTGAGAAGATTGCGCAACCCTACATCTAGGGGACCGTTTGGCCATAGATTAAAGTCCCCTAAAATTAGCAGATTATTGTGGGAGGCTGCCATGTTCGTAAAAGTAGTTAGCAGAGATTGTTGTTGTAGAACCGTAAAAGCCCCAGGAGGTCTATAGCAGATAACCCCAGTGGCGATAAGGCCCGAGGCATTCTTTATAGCCAGGCCCAGTAGTTCCTCACCAACAACTGAGTCCATCTCAATGGTCCCGACTAGCCAGGGGGCACTGTAAATAATCCCCACCCCACACCCCCTTCCAATGGGTCTAGGGAGATGAAGGATTTTACAGTCTGGCGGACAGGCCCAACCAGGCTCAATCTCGCAGTCAGAGAGAGTCCATGTTTCAGTCATAAATAAAACATTAAGCTGATGTGATTCGATTAGCAATTGGATTTCCACACAGTGTTTTGGCAGAGACCTCACATTAAGGAGTCCGCAAGAGAGAAGGCTTCCACCCAGGAAATCACTCAAAGGAAGAGCCGAGTCAGCAAAGGCAAGATTGCCCCTGTCGGCACAACGTTCCCCTATATTGAGCAAGGTTTCCCTGGGGTAATGCCGAAGAGCCATCTCTGAAGGGGGCACCCTACCTTCACCAAAAAGGGCAGCGTGGCTGGTGCTGAGCGCTACACTGGCGCGGACGGGCGCAGACGGGCTTGCCTTTGGTGCGCCAGCTACGCGATAACGCCAGCCGCTTTTTGAAGGTCTAGGGAGGAGAAAAGACTAGAGCGCTCACCTTGGCCCACTCAAAATGGCGGCTGTCCAGGTGAGTGCCTAGTCGCGTTTCCCTCCCTTCAGGGGCCTCGAAATCAAATAATAAACAGTAGCCTGTCTTCCCTGAGTGACTAAGTTCACATAAAATTCATCTGCACAATTTATTAGAAAAAGTTTAAAAACGAGTAAAAACTGGAAGTTAAATTCATTCAGATAGCAGCAACAAATCCTGAGCAAAGAATCAGTGCAAAACGAAGCAATAGGGTAAAGTTGCAGCAGCTCCCGGCTCACGCCTCAGGAGCAATAGTGGGTGCGCGATCGCGCCAGCCCGTTTTTCGAAGGTCTAGGGAGGAGAAAAGACTAGAGCGCTCACCTTGGCCCACTCAAAATGGCGGACGTCCAGGTGAGTGCCTAGTCGCGTTTCCCTCCCTTCTACGGCCTTGAAATCAAATAATAAACAGTAGCCTGTCTTCCCTGAGTGACTAAGTTCACATAAAATTCATCAGCACAATTTATTAGAAAAAGTTTAAAAACGAGTAAAAACTGGAAGTTAAATTCATTCAGATAGCAGCAACAAATCCTGAGCAAAGAATCAGTGCAAAACGAAGCAATAGGGTAAAGTTAGCAGCAGCTCCCGGCTCACGCCTCAGGAGCAATAGTGGGTACACTGTCTCCCCCGCACCCATGTACCCAGCAGGCTGTACCTGCCCCTGGAGTTCTATGAGAGACCACTTTTCTCTCCCTTTGGGCGACCCCATTCGAGAATGGTGCCGCCCACTTGGGACCTTAAATTAACTGCTCACCAACATGACCTTACCGCCACAGGCCAGCGTAGTTGACCGACTATCTGGCCCCCCTACCCTCCTACACTGAAAGGTCATGCCCTAACCTTAAATTCTGACACCTAGCCATTATATGTTTAATCCAACTATCGGGCCCTACCAACTCCTTGCAAGATCATACCTTTCGTAGGCAAGAAACATTTTCTGCACTGGTGTCAACCCCAGACGTGTACAAACAGACGCCGTCTTTCAAGAAGCACCACTCCCCTGATGCACCCCTGGGCTATGGTCTGCAAGTTGCGAGCCTCCCTATTGTTGTTTCTAGGTATTAGCTTCCATGGGCACAATGTCCTCACAGACTCACTTCCCAACTTCGGGAGATCTGGAATGTCCGCGCCAGGGTGTACCCCGAGTACAGACATGTTGACCCCCTTCTACCCAGGCGTCCCGGTGTACCTGTTCATTCAGCCGCCCCCCGCCTCCCTCCCCCAAAATGTGTGCTAATTATGCTAGGGCTGACTGATCCAGGGAAATTAGACGTGCCGCCCAAGGCCACAAGATGGGCTTAATTGAATGACATTACGCTGCGCCAGACAAGACACGGCGCTCATGACGTTGACACCCACTGTCAGCGCAACTGACAAGGCTACCCGGGGAACCACAAGCCCCCAAAAGCTCCCACTGGCGTATCGTGAAGTCTGTTAACCATCCACACCTGGCCACTACAATCTCGGAAATGTTCAGTGTATGTCTACTTCCTTACTATGGAAGGCCCCAACGCGCTGCATCTACAAAATGGCAACTGGGAGCTTGGTCCCCCGTAAAGGCAGAGTCCAGCTTCCTGACAAGGGGTGCTGAGATGTTGCATAGGCCTATTACTCCTGGGTTTGGCCAGGCTGGCCTTGCACACCCCTGTGCACTGCCCCATTACTCCCACTGGCACCATCAATTGGTGACCCATGAATATACTATGACAACCACGGTGGCCCTGTGAGCACAGGCGCCGTTACTGTAGAAATACTGTTTCCTGATAAGGAACATACTGTCATATTATGTGAAGCAACATCCTGCTACCTTACTGCGGCCAGCCAAATCTAGGGTTAACACACCCATAAACAATCAATCCAGTGTTGACACCTCCTGAGTCCTTGATCGATCGCCCATCACACTTGACGTTGTTGCTTGCCATTCCTGTGCCTGACGTACGCGTCCCTTTGGCTGTCCACCCGTTGCAGTTGTTGCGGGGTGGAGCACTTCCCAGATATCCGCCATGGACCCGGCCATACATAAATGGAAAAGACAAACACAAACGATTAGTGTTTCTGGCTTCCTGACGATAACTGCAGTACGCGTGCCTGTATTACATTGCCCTCACATGCTAAGTCTTAGCTAATATTAGTGCCAGATGCATTCCCCCTTAACACTTCCAGCTGTAATTGTTTAGCATAGCATCAGTCTGTATCCCATGTGGAGTATTTGAATTAATGTTATGGAGAGGGTGCCTGGTGGTATGACCTTCATTACAGAATAGTACACAGGGTGAAGTGCAGTGACGTTTGCAGTTTCATCCAGTCAGATCATTGTTGGGACGTCTTGACCAGTAAGGACATTGTTCGGTGACTGCATGGCGCTGTCAATTAATTAGCAATCCACTGGTGAACCTATGTCCCTATTTCTCCTCCCAACATTGTCCCTGAGATTAGAAATCCAAGCATCACAGTGAGGGAATTAATCCTATCATTGCGAAAAACACTCAGAGCCCCTATGAACTTACCACTGTCCCATCAGTTCTGCCCTGCAATTGGATGGGATACATGTAAGGATTGCTCAGTGGCATAGCCACACTTGCCCACCCCTAACCATACTTACAATGTCTGCTTTACTATCAAAGCCTTTAGGCATAGGATCTCAGATCGAAAGGGGGCACCGTCTTTACCAGTTCAGCAGCAAAGTCATTAAGCATAGGATTAGCACATTGCTATCTGTGCCGGGCTATTAAATTGGCCCTAAAAGCCCTTTACCAGTCCAGTTATAGCTTTGGCTTTTGGTAAACTACCATCCAAACCAACCTGACATGATCAAAAGCAACCCCCGACATGTGTTCACCTCTCATTAGAGCCCTCAGAGAGGTATAGCTCTGCCCTTACCCAAGGGAGGACCCAGTTAAAGTCTAAACAAGACCCGTTTAGAAATAAAGTGCATAAATTATTCAATAAAGAAGCAGGGAACCCTGGGTAGTACTCAAATTTAGGTGGAAACAGCTCCCGTATAGAGCACTTAACATCAGCGGCAACCATTACCGCTCTGGCTTTTGATAAAAATACCTTCCAAGGCAACATGACTTGATTAAAAGTAACTCCTGGCATGTGTGTCACAATAATTAGAGCCCTCAGAGAGGTATAACTCCGTCCCTACCCAAGGGCACGCCCAGTTTAAGTCCAAACAAAACACGTTCAGAAATACAGTGCTGCATAAACATGCAATAAAACAAAATCAGAGGACTCTGGATAGTTCTCTAGTTTAGGTGGAAAGCAGCTCCCGTATAGAGCACCCTCAGCATCAGCAGCACACTATATGTGCTCACCTCCGGTCCCTTGTTTGGCTTTCTGCTTTGAGTTGCAAAGGAACTTGGTTAACATCTGTGCATAGCATAGTGTGCCGCGCAACCTGGGCAAATGGCTTTCACACCATTGTCAAGCCCTACACTTAAATACACGTTACTCGCAAGAAAGAGGGCATTAGCATGGAGAAGTTACGTGGGCCCGTCACAATCCGAACATACCCATTAACATAAACCACCCATAAGAGCAGCGCAGCAGTTACGCTGCATGAGGAACATTTTTAAATCAGGCAGGAATTCTATTAAAGAAACGCCATTCACGAGCCCTGGGCAAGAGGTTACTCATCGAATATTCTATACAATAAAGAGGTAGCTTGCTACGGCTGGAAATCTACTAATACCACTTAATACCTCACAGTGGGAACATAAAATGAGGTAACTCACAAGCCCACAAGAAGAAAACCTTTCATTTTAGCTTTTCACCCGCGGCATCATTGAACATTCACAGATTTCCCAAATCAGTGCTGCTTGTAATTTCCTGCAATGATTGCGAACTGCACAAGACGGTCAGTCATTCACAGTAAGGACTGAATTAAATCCTGCAGAGCCCAGGCTTCCGGGAGCATCAATGGTCGATGCCACCAGTATATCCACGATAAGGACAACGCTGACCTATTTTAACTGTTACAGGTGAAAAGACTGACAAAATGTCACCTAGTCCATAAAATAGCTTTCATATTGAAACAAGTATCAATGCAAGACACAAATTTGTAGCATTGTTGGCCTAGAAAGGCAAACACGAAGGAATTGGCTTGCATAGTGTAACGTCGCACTCACAAAGTATTAAATACTTTAAAAAAATTGCTGGAATAAACTTTCCTACATTCCGTTGATGTCCTTGAATCTAGCCTGCCCTATGATTCCTAGAGGAGGTTGGAGCACTACTACCTTCCCTGTTTGTCCCCTAAGCGACATCTGCCGCAGTACATAGTAATAGCATACACTGTTTCTCGTGGTTGCAATGATAAATAAGTTCAATTATCCCTTCCCTGCACTTTTTGGGCCCGTATTTACATTACACATTCAGGCACGGAGAGATTAAGTGATTTGCCCAGAATCACAGGATGTATACACGACCCGAGGCTCAAACCCTGGTCTCCAGCACCAGCGTCGGGCGTTTATGCCATCCCCTCCCTCTGCACTAAACGCATGCATTCGATTATTTCACTAGGAATCAAACACCAATTAAATTACCGTCCGCCTGCTATTCAGGGTCAACAAAGGTTCCGCTACAACAGCGACTGAACTAAGTTTTTTTTGGACAAGGACTCGGACAAGGAGCTCAAAGGGAGAAGAACCCCCCCCCCCCCTTTTGTTTTGCTCGATTAGCTGACCCATGTTGTGTAGCCTGTAACTACTGAGTGCGTAGTTTGCACGTGGGGTAGGTAGTGCCTTGTTTGCTATCAAAGCCTTTGTTTTCCCATCACTGTGCTTGGAGAGCGTCCTATGCATTTACTATCCTTTTCATGCCAACCTGTCTGGAATGGCTGTTATTTAGTGTCTAGTGGTGTGAATGCCACCCCTAATAATTTGTGTCTTAATTTTATTTGTGACGCTAGAATGATCTCTGCACCGTTTCCTGTGCTGCTGTGCCTGGCAGCACAGGCTTCAAAACAGAGGCTTTGTTGTGCCAGTGTGCCCTGAAAGGGTAAGAGCGGCTGCAGTGAATCTGATAACGCACCCCTCTGTCATGCGCAAGATATTGAATATCAAGAGTGCCACCAGAGGGCCCCCCGACGGAGCACCGTCTTTGAAACTTTATCGGCTCGGTTCAGTGGGAAGGCCAACGCCATGCCAATCGGTGCTCATTAAATATTTATAGTCACCCCCGGAATCAATACAATAGCCCTTTAATCAACCAACCATCACACTCCTACATTGGTTGACCAGCCGCTATGAGTGCCACTATTTTCACGTCAACTGCAGCTCCATGTGCCTCAAATCGCTGTGAGCCCGGCGCTTTGAACACAAACACCACGATCCCTGCGATCTTGAGCGGCAGAGGCGCACATGCTCTACTGGGCAAATATAGCCGGGTTATCTTTGTAGATATGCCGCGCGCTTTAAATGTGCCACACCTCCTTATAGCCAAACAAATTCTTTCAAATGTGCCACACCTCCATAGTTACCGCAGCTAAAACACAGAGCTACGAGCGCCAATAAACACAATGCTTAAAGCATTAGTTGCCCAACATAGCTCACCAAGGACGGGTCGTACTGTCGCTGACACTTCTCGGCTGCCCTCCAATTACGTACACCGCTCAAAAAAGGCACAACGAATCCTCGAACGCTGCAATCCCCTCGCACTCTTGTGACCGCTGGTCTCCTCTCGGTGCTCTCCACTGCCCAGCACCCTCGAGGTATTCGAGCACCCAGGGGATTCGCACTGTCCACACCGACAGCTTCTTGCCTTCGAAGCGCCTCGCCTCATCTCCCCATCCCTCGACGCCGACTCAGTCCATGAAGAGACCGTCCCGAAGTCGTTTGATAGAACCTGCAACAGGGGACAAAAACGAAAATTAATTACAGCCTCCTATAGTCCCCTCATGGCAACAGGACCCCCCGCCCCACACAGGGATACCCTACAAACATGAATAATACACAGGACACAGTGTTTGGTTGGAAAGAAAATGCTGCAGGATTTATTACATACAACATATGTAATCAAGATGGGTTATCTTACGGGTAATCCAAGGGCAGGCCGCATTCTCGCCACCTGCCCGCCTGATGAGCCGGGCAGCACAATGTGGAACCACCTGTGAGCTGCCCCATATGTTAATTAACTAGACTCCCGCCCCGAGGGGCGGAGCGCAACTAGGCAACCCCCGGTTGTACAGGCCCACAACCGCCCGAAGGACTACTGAGGTGCCGACACGTGTACCCGGACCTCCCATGAAGTCCAGGTGTTAGGCTCTGGCACCCCTATGTGCCTGCTGAGGTACACCGCTGCACCTCTCAGCTTCCGGATCACCCTGTAACTCCGCCTGCAACGAAAAATGACAATATTATTAAGTTCAAACCACCCCACCCCCAGCTGGCGCACGGGTAAGAGGTAGGGAGGGGAAGTGCGTCCAAGTGGATAGTCTGTCCGTGGCGAGGGGCGGCAAAGAGGCCTGAACCTGGCGAGGGGGACTTAAGTACCCCTCGCCCGGCCTGCCGCCCCCGAAGCACGTCACTGGGCCAGCCCCGTTCCCTGCTGGACCCCTCCTGCCCGAGGGAGGAGGGAGTACCTGCATGCAAGGGGGCGGGGGGGGAGCCCCCCGGCGACTAAGGTGCCGCCCTCTTGATGGCCACCGGGTGGCCTCGGGCAGCTGCATAGTCCCCTCATGGCAACAGGACCCCCCGCCCCACACAGGGATACCCTACAAACATGAATAATACACAGGACAGTGTTTGGTTGGAAAGAAAATGCTGCAGGATTTATTACATACAACATATGTAATCAAGATGGGTTATCTTACGGGTAATCCAAGGGCAGGCCGCATTCTCGCCACCTGCCCGCCTGATGAGCCGGGCAGCACAATGTGGAACCACCTGTGTGCTGCCCCATATGTTAATTAACTAGACTCCCGCCCCGAGGGGCGGAGCACAACTAGGCAACCCCCGGTTGTACAGGCCCACAACCGCCCGAAGGACTACTGAGGTGCCGACACGTGTACCCGGACCTCCCATGAAGTCCAGGTGTTAGGCTCTGGCACCCCTATGTGCCTGCTGAGGTACACCGCTGCACCTCTCAGCTTCCGGATCACCCTGTAACTCCGCCACAGCCCGACCGGTGGCTACCGCCGCCGCCCGGGCCCCCCATCCCCAATGCTCCTTCCTACCTGCAGCCTCTCTCCTGCAAAGCATCGTACAAATCTAGGAGAAAAAGGTCCAAGCCCACTGGATTGAGATGCACGCCGTCTAACTCAAAGTAACCTTTTATCTTATCCTGAATCATCTCATGGCGGATGAAACCAATGCCTCTCTGTGAAGTGAATTTGCGCATGTCACGGTTTACCCTCCTCCTAGACCTTTCTATGGCTTCGCATGACCTTGCGCCCCGCCAGACCCTGCGTGGGAGCAATTCGGACCACCAAACCTCACAGCTCCCCAACATTCTGCAAACCTCCACCAGGTCCGCCTTCATTTTATGCAGCAACGCGGACCTTCCCATGTTTGTGATGTCGTTGCCCCCCAGGTGAATGACCAAGTGATGCGGCGGAGCGCCCCCTGTAGCCAGGGAGTGTCTGAGTCTGGACAAGAGGCCACTCCAGCGCATGCCCGGGAAACCTAACCATACACACTCCGTGTTGGAGAAACCCCGCATCCAGTTCCTGGTGCCAGCCCATCGACCTAACCTGGAGACAGTTGAATGGCCCAGAACCCAAACTCTCGAACCTGTCAACACAAAAGACCCCAATCAGTTTTCGCACTTTTATTGCACACTTCACACAACAAAAGAAACGGTACATCAAAGCAACATTCCTATTGTTCCAATAAACTGTAAGGCTCTTGTGCAACACAGCAAAGAGAAACGGTACACAACAAAACATGCATATTGTTCCAATAAACTGTAAGGTCCTTGTGCTACACAGCAACGAGAAAAGGTACATCAACAAACATGCATATTGTCCCAATAACTGTAAGGCCCTTGTGCTACAGGCGGACATAGCGCTTGTAACAAAGTGACTCCCAGCGCCCCACCCTTCTAATGCCTTCTGCCGGCATACCTGCCCGAGAGGCGGAGGTGGCCGCCCCAATACGAAATGAGTGGCTGGAGAATCGCTTCCCCCCGCCAGTCAGGCCCGCTCGGGCTAGGCAGGCCAGCATTATTCTATCCATCTGGTACCTGGTGAGGGGTGAAAGATCCTCGTGCACAAGGAGGTAACCCGGCCCAGCTGGCCGCAGGGCGAGGTAGTGTCGGACTGCCGCCACGGGGCAGCCGGTTTGTTCCTTAATGGGAGTCAGTACAATGCGAACCCCCTTTCTGGTTTGGTCTGTCTTGGACTTCCTGAGCGTGACCGTCATGTCTGAGTCCAAGGCGACATCCCCCAGGCACAGGGCATCGCCAGAAGAATCGGTCTTGGAGCGTGCCACCAGCTCGCTGCTCCTAAAGGCCCCAAAAAAAGTGAGGCAGAAAGCTGCCGTGAACAGGGTGGCCTCAAACTGTGAGCGGGCTACTGAATGCAACACCCGCAGCATGTCCTGCAGGGTGCAGAAGTCGATGGGCGCTCTGTTGTCCGGAGCCCTGGGCTCATCCCGTGACCAGCCCTTCAGTGCTGCCCTGATGGCAAAAGCCTGGGTGGGATCCGTGAACCCTCGTAATTTAGCGTCGTGGCCGATGGCCGCCAGATGTCCGCAGACCCAAGAGTGGGACTTTCCTATTTTTCTGGCCCAGACAACGAAAGCTCTAACTCTGTCCTCCAGGGGGAACTCCCCCAAGCCCAAATCATCCACTATCCTGTGGAACGCGGCAAGGTGATTTCCATAGCGTTTCCTGGTGCTTGGTGCCAGGGCCCTCTCCCCCATGGCTCTTAGTTCCTGCTCCACTCCAAGATGCGCCATAGCTCCGGCGGGAAAGGGGTCATCTCCTCTCTCGCCTGTGGGCAGGCCGCCCGGAAACGTTCCCACTGAAAACGAGAAAGTGCATCCGCTGCAATGTTAATGACCCCAGGGATGTGCCGCGCCCTAAATTCCAGGTTGCATCTCAGGCTACTTCTCACTAGGTCCCTCAATAGGCAGAGGACCAGAGGACAACTGGCCGTCTGACCGTTAATCGCCTGGACCACCGCTAGGTTATCCGACCAGAAAAGGACCTTCCGATCTGACAGGGGGCCGGGCCAGAGATGGAGGGCAATGATGATGGGAAAAAGTTCTAAAACAGTTATGTTAGCAGTGATGCCTCGCCTGCGCCATGCGTTAGGCCACTCCTGCGCACACCACTGCTCGCCCAGAATAGCTTCAAAGCCCTCCCTCCCCGAGGCGTCGGTGAACATGCTGAGTTCTTGACTGTCCGCCCAAGGTGCCCTCCAAATGACAGTGCCATTGAAGTTGTCCAAGAACTCCACCCATACTTCCAAATCCTGCTTCATTCCCGCTGAAAGTTTCACAAAGTGATGGCGCTGGACTATGTTCGCCGTTGCCCTGGCTAGTCGTCTTGCAAAGACCCGCCCGGCCGGGATGACCCTGGCTGCGAAGTTGAGTTTGCCGAGTAGGCTCTGTATGACCCCCAGCGGTGCCTTGTTCCTCCCGAGCAGATCCCGAATGTCCCGTTGCAGTTCCTGCACCTTGCGAGCAGGGAGTCTAGACACCCCGTTGACCGTGTCTAGCTCGATGCTCAGGAAGGTGAGAACCTGTGCTGGGCCCTCGGTCTTGCCCGGCGCCAGAGGCACCCCTAGGTGGCCTGCCAGATCCAAAAAACACGACAACCCCTCACTGCATTCCCCAGTTCCGTCCCTCCCAATGAACAAGAAGTCGTCGAGGTAATGCGTCACCGCCTCGACCCCATACTTAACTGAGAGAGACCACTGCAGGAAGGTGCTGAAAGCCTCGAAGAAAGCGCACGAGACGGAGCAACCCATTGGCATACATTTGTCGAAGAAGTACTGCCCTCCCCATTTGAACCCCAGGAGGTGGTGGCTCTCCGGGTGTACAGGCAGGAGCCTGAATGCCGCCTCAATGTCGGCCTTTGCTAACCAGGCCCCCTTCCCCGATCTCCTGACCTGATCGATGGCGGTGTCTAGTGAGCTGTAATGGACGGAGCATGCTTCCTCTGCCAGCCAGGAGTTGACTGAGTCCCCTTCTGGGAAGGACAGGTGGTGAATCAACCTGAAAGCCCCCTGCTCTTTCTTCGGGACGACTCCCAAAGGGGATACCACGAAATCGGGGAGAGGGGGGGAAGGGAACGGGCCCGCCACCCTCCCCAGGAGCAGTTCCTTCCGGATCTTTTCAGTTACCACCGCGGGGAGGTCCCTGGCTGATCTCAAGTTGTCCGCCTCCCTGCTGACCCTTGGACCTAGGTAAGGGATCCTAAAACCTTCTAGAAAACATTCGGCTAGCGTTACCCTGTCTCTAGCAATGGGGTAGGATCTCAGTAGTGCCAGCAGGTTGGGGATGACAATTGGAGAGGGGCCCTTGTGTTGGCGCTGCCCCACCTGCGTGGTGGGCAACGGTCTTGGGGGGATCAGGGGCTCCCGGGGGGGGGGTTTGGATGCAGGGTGCTGGGGGGAGAGGGTGTTGCACAGGGCCATAGGAGGGGCTGTTACTTCTCTTGTTTCTGGTTGCCCCCCGCTGAACCTTGCTTCTCGCAGGAGGTCGCTGCGTGAGTGCCGCTGCATTTGCTGCATGTATGCGAGAATCTGCACGCTTTCCCCCATGTGCAGTTCCCTGCATTGAAAAGTCTGCATGTTCCCACAAATGCTCGTTTCCCTCCCCTATTGTGGGCCCCGCTGCCTCGCCCCCCTCGAAAAGACTGTCTGAATTGACCCTTTTTTCCCCGTTGTTGTCCCTTCGCTACCTCCGTTTTCTTGTCGCTGGTGCCCGTTTTGGCAACACCCTCGGCCTTCCCCTTGCCCATGTGCTGCATCCACAATCTGACCTCTATCTGATCCCATTCCAATTCGGGACACATGGACATCTTCTTTCTAAATTCATAATCATATCTGTACCAGCCTGTACCCCCATTTTCCGCTTCCTCAGTAATAATGCTCTCATACTGAAAGAGCCCCTGCGCCTGTTCAGGGAAGCGCTCTGTTATTACTGCCGCTAATATTCCAAAAGCCTGCCTCCAGTTTTTGAGTGATTTCTCGGGCCATGCCTGGTATCGTGCCTTTTTCTCATCCTCCTTTGCCCCCACCTTCCTGATGTCAGCCCCTTCCACCCCTATCATCAGAAGGGAGAAGATGTCTATGAACTCCCTGCGCCAGATGGCCTCCCTACCCGCCTGTGGTACCAGCCAGGCTAGGGAGCATTTGCCCGAGAGCAGAGGAGCCATGGTCATCCTGGAGGGCGCAGGGATGCTCGGCGAGGAAAGTGAAGTAGTGGGTGGCGCAAGGGGGGGCACAGCGGAGGAGGTGGATGATGCCGTGGCCGGAGGGACTGGAGAAAGTATCAAAGACCGCTCGGTCCCCGCGTGGGGGGAGGATAGCACCGGCGCGCTGGGGGTCGCTGAGCCACTGCTGCTGCCACTTCCCTGTGAAAGCTGCCCACCCCACACGTGCGCGAAAGACATCTCCGATGTCACTGTTGGGGCAGGGGAGGCAGCAGAACCCTCAACTGCCGGCTGCGCCGCCGCCCCCCCACCTGCTCTCATTTCGTTCATGAATTCCTGCAGAGAGCTGGTGAGCTTACCCAACTCATCCCGTGTGGCAAAATTCGAAGGGGGGGCCACCACTTCCCGGGGCGGCGTAGCCTGGACCACCTGCAAGGGGGATGTGGCTGCCGGCACGTGGACGATCACGTTCCTAGCCACCTCAGGTGCGCGGCTTCTGGCTGGGATCGGCTCTGCTGGAAAGTCCTTGCAAGTGGTCTTCTTATGTCTCTTGAACCTCTTGGGTCCCGTGTCATTGTCCTCCGTGATTTCCTGTAGTACCGCAGGGGTTGCCACAACAACCCCGGAGTCCTCTTGGCTGTTGACACCCAGTGCTTGACTGGCCCACGCCACCCCCTTGGCCTTTAATATGTCCAAGAGTGCCTTTAATTGCGCATCGTGGGCGGCTCCTGAAGGTGTTTCCCCAACCTGGCTCGTCTGGGAAAAGAGCGGAGGGGATCCCTGGCTGTCCATTCCGCCGGCTCCCGTTGACCCTGAAAAAGAAAGTGCCCGGTGAGCTACGCTGCCAATGATGACATCATGGTCAAGCCAGGGGCGGAGGCCCCACCGGCCTCCCTAGCCGCCCCCCCCTGCAGCTCTCCCGCATCCCCCGCCTAGCACACCTGCCACCCCGTCATCCTGTTCTCTTGAGCAACCCTGTGCCCAAGGTACATACCTTCCGACTGAAGTCTAAGATGCTGCACGGGTGCGACTGCGCGTGTGTCCGCTGCAAGACGTCGCCTGAAACTCCCTGTGTGTGGCCCTGCACGCCCCGCTCACGTCTCCTCTATGGCACCTGCAAACAGAGGAAACTATGAGGGACCATCCAGTTCACATCCTCCTTCACCTGCCGGATGGAGCTGGTGCCCCTCACTCTATGGGCAGGGAACACAATTTTTCAAGCTCAATGCACCTTAACAAGACCCTGCCGGATGGAGCTGGTGCCCCTCACTCTATGGGCAGGGGACACAATTTTCCAACTCAATGCACCTTACCAGGACCCTGCCGGATGGAGCTGTTGCCCCTCACTCTATGGGCAGGGTACACCATTATCGAACTCCAGGCACTTTACCAGACCCTGCCGGATGGAGCAGATGCCCCTCACTCTATGGGTAGGGGACACCATTCACACAAACCCCGTCCCCCGTCCCTCTGAGACACCATAGGCAAACCCCGCCGCTCTAACTCCCTAGTAATCATTAGTAGGGAA
This sequence comes from Lissotriton helveticus, assembly GCF_964261635.1. NCBI lineage: Eukaryota > Metazoa > Chordata > Amphibia > Caudata > Salamandridae > Lissotriton > Lissotriton helveticus. Next base: position 1,409,634,119 of record NC_136065.1, read on the forward strand.
GCGGGGAGGACGATATAATTATTATTGCTCGATGCCTTATCAGCTCTCCGTGGATGTGACACAAACACTAAACAAAATCGAACGTGTGAGTAGCTGCCGCTCGCCTTTCATTTGCTGTAATTGTTCGGTGGAGAAACCCTTCAGAAATGCCAGGCCATATCCAGGCTGTCAACACGGGTGTCTCGCAATTGGTTATGGGGAGTGAATAATTCACTTAAATTGCTGTGCTAAGGATTCAACTGCCCGCCTCTGTGGCGTGAAGGCACATCTGGTCCCAGTTTGGAATGAAAGCGACTGAAGGCAACACTGTGCATTAATAATAAAATTGTTCGACATATTGCAACCAACTAAGGCCTGTCGATTTTTGAGTATGCGACGTTTGGATGACCTGAATTGAGATGTCTGATACATACAGGCATTTGCCCCCTTATGCTGGGTCCGTTTCATTTTTTAAACCTGAAGAACGATTGTACAAAAGCCAGCCGATTAGGTTTACCACTCCAAACTCAATGCTGGCAACTAAAAGATGCAAACATACTGCCGCACATTGTGTAGGCATAAGACTACCTGCATTACACCTCCAGGCACGACATTCAGTCATTACCAAGTTCCAATATGAATGTGCATGAAGGCAACATGAATGATAACGGAAGAAAACCTTGAAATATGAACCTCTTCTCACTCCTGCAATCTTGTCACGCAAAGCGCCATCCGCACCAAACACGGCAGAACCTCTGCCCAATCAATTATATTTCCGTCTTTTCAACTATCTATTGGTTCACCCGTCTTGGATACGCCGTTCACCCAAAGAACTTGAAACCAATCCGCTCGCAGCGCACACTTGAATACTTTAAATTACCCCCGGGAAGTGCTACTAGCTGGGGGAAGGTTCACCGGCTGAAAGCTCCATATGCAATTGGGGCGGCCGCTCCACCGTTGCCGGACACTGATCACGCTCAAAGCATGCCGGATAGGATTGATCAACTGCGGGGCCCCACGCGCGACAAATGCCTACGGAGGCATGTCAAACAGCTGGCCTGGCAGCCAAACAGACTGAATCAAGCAGCGCACTGAGTGGCGACAAAGGTTAGCACAATAAACCCTCTAAAACAACAAGGCTTAGGTACGAACAATTCCCTCCTGGACTGTCTGAAAGACCGAGCGGTCACCGGCATGCCTGGGACACCGTATCCCCGACCCCCACCATCCCATTCGGGGTACACGACCCGGAAGCAAGGCAAATGGAAGACCCCCCACCCTCGCTGGAGAACACAGTCTCAGCCCGGGCCTCGCGCGCCCGCCCCTGTGCCCCGTCGGCCCTCCCCAAAATGGGGGGGGGCGCTCAATAAAAACCGAAGGTATCAGAATATGCATCTTAGTACGTATGGCGGAGCTCCAAGCCGAAAAGAAAACCCCCAGGGCTGACCAGCAGCCTCACCCGGCAGCCTCCTGCTCTGCAGCTGCCTGCATTGGCGATAAGCCACGTGGATGGCAATCGTGAAGCAGATGTTGAAGGCCGTGCTCCGGGTTCAAGGCAGCTTCGAGGCGCTGCGCTCAGCTCCGGACTCCGGGTCGGCTCACGGCGCCATTGAGAGTAGGCCCCGAACGGGGATTTCAAACATCATTAAAGCTTCCCGCGCCCGAACAGGAAAACATATTTTGCATATCTTGCAGAGGTGGCCGCCTCGCGAGTCCTCTGCCCCCTGCCATACTAATGCGCCTGTATCTGCACGGGGCTGCACCAGGGCAGGGCCCCTGGCTCCGCGACCCCCGCCCAGAAGATGCAGCAAGGGGGCGCTGCTCCGGAGGCCCTGCTTATCATTTTCGGCCTGCACTCGGCGGGGGGTGGGCGGGATCGGGGGCCCAGACCCTCTGGTAGTCGCGCCCCCCCTGCCCGTCTGACCGCACTTGAGTGTCTGTGTGGCCGCCGAGGCATCCCACGGCCGCCCCCCCCCTGCCTGTTGCGTACACCTAGCGTGCTCTGTGGTCAGCCGCACGCATGGCCTGTGACCCGCCGGACACTGCGGCCTGTGGACTCCCCTCGGGACCCCGTGATCCGGTGCAAAGTCGAGGGAGGCCGGGGCAAAAAGCCTGTCGTTTCCTCCATGCGAGGCCCGTGGAGGGAGGGGATATGGGGTGGTGGGGGAGAGCCGGTGTGGAGGGCCACCGCCCTGCCCGCCGCGTGGTGGGGGCCTACCAGGATGCGCGGGCCGAGCCACGTGGGCGAGAGCTTGCGGGCGACCCACTGTCGGGCTTCCCAGTCCCAATGCCCACACCTCATGCTTTCGCCCGCCCCGGTCGCCACGCTGCCACTGGACCCACCAACACACCCGACCTCAACCCTCCGTGCTAATTCCCCCAGAGCGGTGCTCAGTATGGTGGCACCCCCCACTTCCACAGCGGCCCGCTATCTAAGCAGGCCGCCTTGCCCCGATCGACCTCCGCTAGGAGGGAGTGGGCGGAGGAGGGGTACCGGCCACTAGGCCTGCACTCACCGCAACACACGACGATCCTGGCGAAGTGCGGGCGAAGTGCGTCCAAGTGGATAGTCTGTCCGTGGCGAGGGGCGGCAAAGAGGCCTGAACCTGGCGAGGGGGACTTAAGTACCCCCTCGCCCGGCCTGCCGCCCCCCGAAGCACGTCACTGGGCCAGCCCCGTTCCCTGCTGGACCCCTCCTGCCCGAGGGAGGAGGGAGTACCTGCATGCAAGGGGGCGGGGGGGAGCCCCCCGGCGACTAAGGTGCCGCCCTCTTGATGGCCACCGGGTGGCCTCGGGCAGCTGCAGAGGCTGGAAGGGGCAGGCCGTGGCGCGCAGGAGTCAAAAGAGGCCGACTCCCGTGCTGCACGGCCTTTTAACCCTTTGCAGGCCAAGCCGGATCTAACCGGCCTGGCCTTTGCTCCCTTAGTGACCCGGAAGTGACTCAGGGCCATATGTATCAAGCTAATTATCATTCGCAAAGGCCGAAATTCTGCGAATTTCGGCCTTTGCGAATGCTAATTAGACAAAAGGTATGTATCAAACATGTTTGATGCAAAATAAGGAATAGCAAAATTTGCTATTCCTTATTTTGCGATTGCACTTAAGGAATCGCAAATTTTGCGATTCCTTAAATGCAATGTATCAAACAAAAAATATGCAAAAAATGCCATTAAGGATTAGCAAATTACCACCAACTTCTAGTTGGTGGTAATTTGCGAATTCTTTTCAAAAAGCTTTTTTCCAAAAAACAAAAGGTGCCATATGACGCCCATACATGCCCTTAGGGCATGTATGTGCGCCATATGCCCCCAAATATCTTTTTCAGGGGTGCAGCAGGGTGTTCTTGAGACACCCCTGCACCCTTGGAAAAATTCCTAATTTGTGATTAGCAAATTGCTAATCGCAAATTGCACTTTCATTCCTATGGGCCTCCTGGCCCATGGAAATGAATGGGTAATTTGCGAGTAGCAATTTGCTAATCGCAAATTAGGAATGCTAAGGAATCGCTATTGAAAAGCGATTTTGTACATACATACCGTTTTGCATTTCCTAAATAGCGATTCCTTAAAATTCGCTATTTAGGAAATGCAAAATAGTTTGATGATACATATTGCCCTCAATCACTTCCGGGTAACCAGGGGACCCGGGGCGAGTGTGGGCCGGTGCGCCCTGCCATAAGTGCGGTGGGGCCGATGTCGGCCCCGCCTTTCCATTCAAGGTGTCCATTTTGCAGTCAGAGGACCGCTACTTTTTTTTCTGGGTGATGGGATGAGACTCTCTCGGCAAGTCTACGGTGGCAAGAATTGAGCCTGCCTGCATAATGGCTGGGGTGTCGAGGTCAGTGGAGTCTATTATCCCCGCAGCATCAATTGGTTCAGTGCCAAATAAGCGCAGAGGGAGCACACCCTGGGACGGACGGTGAGTCCTGCGTGGCCCAGTGCTCAGTGCTATCAACTCCTGCAAGGGACACAGGAGTTTGCTGTAGCCCTGGGGAGCAGTGGAGATACCACCAACGCAGCAGGGTGGCTGCCGCACCAAGGCCAGCAGGCCAAACACACTGAGTGTGTCCGAGTCCAAAGATGCTTACTGCTCTTGCCGAGGATATTGATACTGCTCCGTGGAAGAGGATGAGAGAGCAGGCATACGGAAAATGAGCAGCATACATACTGATCAGCAGCCATGCCTAGAGGGGAGATTAAGGGATTGTGTCTGGAGGCAACCCTGGGCACCCGTGAGTAGCGAGGAGTGGCAGAAAGAACAAGCATTGGCATAGCCAATAGGTCTCGCCTTCGGGAACTTATAAGTGTAAAGCCATAAATATTAACTTTACCTATGTCTTTAAGCTGTTCTGTACAGAAGTTTGCAGCATGCTGAAAAGTTATATTAAACAAGTGTCAGAAGCATTTTTGTTACCTTAGATATGGCCAAAAAAGCATTATGTACAACTAAACGACCATATTAAAAAGTTTTAAAAATAATGTCTTGAGTTTTTTTGTCCTTTCAATGCTGGCAACTTATATCTGCCTGTCCCAATGGTTGCTTGTTGTGTTTTTTTTGTTATGGGGGTCATAATTAACAGGAGGGTGAAGGTCAGTCAGTCAGTCAGTGAGAGTGAGTGAGTGAGAGAGTCAGTCAGTGAGAGTGAGAGAGTTAATAAGTGAGAGAGTGAGAGTCAGTGAGAGAGTGAGAGAGTCAGTCAGTGAGAATGAGAGTCAGCCAGTGAGAGTGAATGACAGTGAGAGAGTGAGTCAGCCAGTGAGTAAAAGAGTGAGTCAGTGAGATAGTCAGTCAGTGAGAGTCAGTCAGTCTTTAAGCGAGAGTCAATCTTTAAGCGATAGTCAGTCTTTTAGCGAGAGTTAGTCTTTTAGTGAGAGTCAGTCAGACAGTGAGAGAGAGTGTCAGTCAGTGAGAGAGAGTCATCAGTGAGAGAGAGTCAGTCGGTGAGAGAGAGTCAGTCGGTGAGAGAGAGTGAGTTAGTCAGTGAGAATGAGTCACTCAGTGAGAGAGAGTGGGAGAGTGAGTCTGTGAGAGTGTCTGTGAGAGAGTGTCTGAGAGTGTGTGAGAGAGTATCTGTGGGAGAGTTTCTGTGAGAGTCTTTGGGAGAATGTCTGAGAGAGTCTGTGATAGAGAGTCTGAGAGAGAGTCTGTGAGAGAGAGTCTGTGAGAATGTCTGTGAGAGAGAGTCTGTGAGAGAGACTCTGTGAGAAAGTCTGTGAGAAAGTGTCTGTGAGAGTGTGAGAGAGTGTCTGTGAGGGAGTGTTTGTGAGAGAGTGTCTGTGAGAGAGTGTCTGTGAGAGTGTCTGTGAGAGTGTCTGTGAGAGTCTGTGAGAGAATGTCTGTGAGAGTCTGTGAGAGAGTGTCTGTGAAAGAGTGCCTGTGAGTGTCTGTGAGAGTGTCTGTGAGTGTCTGAGTGTCTATGAGTGTCTATGTGTTTCTATGAGTGTCTATGAGAGTGTCTATGAGTGTCTATGAGAGTGTCTGTGACAGTGTCTATGAGAGACTGCCTGTGAGAGTCCGTGAGAGAGTGTCTGTGAGACTGCCTGTGAGAGTCTGTGAGAGTGTCTGTGAGTCTGTGTGAGAGTGTCAGTGAGAGTCTGTACAAGAGTGTCTGTGAGAGAGTGTCTGTGAAAGTCTGTGTGGGTGTCTGTGAGAGTCTTTGAGAGTGTCTATGAGTGGCTATGAGTGTCTATGAGTTTAAAGATATCATGGACATTACCGACCTGACCCATCTCTGCCAATCCCCAACTCACACCAAAGGTGCCATCCTTGATGCTATCCTGACTAGCAGGGACCTCGCCTCCCTCTCAAAAATCCTTCCAGTAGACTGGTCCGACCATCACCTTATCCTCTTCAACTTAAATGGCCCCACCATACACCCGACCCCCATAGGCAGTTTACCTTTGAAACCTTCTCGTAAACTTCACCTTATTCCGCCGGGTGAATTGGAATCCACTATTAAATCTCGCTTACTACTCCCCCCTCTCTCCCATAGCACCAACGACCTTACCGAACACTACAACAACTCTATTCTTGAATCCCTTGATCAAATTGTCCCCATCAAATACAAACAAGAAAAAAAATCCCACCAAAATCCTGGTTTAACTCGAACTTTAACAAGGAAAGACAGGCACTTAGGCAATCGGAACGTACCTGGAGGAATCATCCCACCACTGACAATTTGGTGCTTCTGAGAAACGCTAGGGCCCAATACAAAAAACACATCTTCACTGAAAAAGCCTCTTATCTTCGAATACAGCTAGATCATGCCCGAACCCGCCCTAGAGAACTCTTTAACATTGTTAAAAAACAAACTACTGGCCCTCCAAAAATTCTAGCCACTACTGAAAGATGTGAAGAAATAGCCAGCTTCTTCTCTAACAAAGTCAACACGATCGAACTTTCCTTTGCCTCCACCCCGCTCTCACCTCAATCTCCCTTCATACATCACCCCCTCCCTAACATTCATAGCATTAACTCGCCCTCCTCTCCCCCATCTCAAGACCACTCCCAACCACTCTCAGTTTCCCCCCTCCCAGTCTCCACTCTCACACTCCACCAAGCTAAAAATAATGCCTCCTGGAGCGAATCCTCCCCTGTCTCTGAAACAGCTATCATCAACATCATCTCTAAACTCATACCATCCTCTCACACTAAACACCCTCTTCCCTCTCACCTGGTCCAAGAACTCAAGCACATCATTGCCCCACTTTGGACTAATATCATCAACTCCTCTCTTTCCACGGGTTGTGTTCCAGCCTCCCTACAGATAGGTCAATTTCCCCCATCCTCAAAAACGCCTCTGCCGACCGCAATGACCTCAACAACCTTCGCCCCATCTCTAAGCTTCCTTTCCTCTCAAAAGGCCTGGAAAAATGTGTCCTTTCCCAGCTAGATAACCATATCATCTCCTTCAATCTCCTTGACATGTTCCAATCGGGCTTCAGAAAAGGATGCAGTACTGAAACGGCCATGCTCAATTTTACAGACAACATTCACCGCTCTCTAGACAGAGGTGAATCCTCTCTACTAATCCTCCTTGACCTTTTGGCGGCATTCGATACTGTCCACCATCCCACCCTTCTCAACACCCTTAAAGTTCGCTTTGGTCTTGAGGGCACTGTACTCAAATGGTTCTCCTCATTCCTTCAAAACAGATCCCAACAAATTAAGCTCTTTCAATGCCTCTCCAAACCTCAACAGGTCTCACTTGGCGTTCCACAAGGCTCTATCCTCTCCCCCACCCTATTCAATCTATTCATGGAACCACTCACCCTCATTCTCAAACAAGCCAAAATATGCTACCACCTCTATGCCGACGACACCCAACTTTACTACAAGATCAAATCCCACAATGACATCCTTTACCTCAACGACACTTTGAATAAAGTTCAAACTTGGTTCCACCTCAATCATCTCAAACTGAATCCTAAAAAACTGATATAATCCTTTTTAGTCCCAAGAGAAACTCTCTCCCTATTCAACTCTGGGTCAATGATATCACAGCTCCCAACTGCCCCCTCTCCACCTCTAACTCTGTCACATCCCTAGGCATCAGCATGAGTGTGGAAGGGTATGCTCAGACATGAGTCCCTTGCTCACTGCACCATCAGGATTCAAGCAAGCCGGGCCGAAGACGGCTGTAATGCCAGAAACCGGTCCCCGGAAGCTTGTTTCCTTTCCAGTGAAGAATTGGCTTGGTAGTTTGGTCTGCCCTGTTCCCATGATTCACTGGGCCAGGGACAGACTAATTTGCATATAGCCAGGTTCTGAAATGGGATGGTGCAGTGAGCTAAAAAACGGTGATGGATCAAGCCCTGATCTGTTGACTGGGTAGGAGTGTTCTGATTAACTCAGATACTCTGTCCATCACCACCCCCTTTTTGAAATTATTTTGGCCACCATGAGTGTGGAAGGGTATGCTCAGACATGAGTCCCTTGCTCACTGCACCATCAGGATTCAAGCAAGCCGGGCCGAAGACGGCTGTAATGCCAGAAACCGGTCCCCGGAAGCTTGTTTCCTTTCCAGTGAAGAATTGGCTTGGTAGTTTGGTCTGCCCTGTTCCCATGATGCACTGGGCCAGGGACAGACTAATTTGCATATAGCCAGGTTCTGAAATGGGATGGTGCAGTGAGCTAAAAAACGGTGATGGATCAAGCCCTGATCTGTTGACTGGGTAGGAGTGTTCTGATTAACTCAGATACTCTGTCCATCACCACCCCCTTTTTGAAATTATTTTGGCCACCATGAGTGTGGGAGGGTATGCTCAGACATGAGTCCCTTGCTCACTGCACCATCAGGATTCAAGCAAGCCGGGCCGAAGATGGCTGTAATGCCAGAAACCGGTCCCCGGAAGCTTGTTTCCTTTCCAGTGAAGAATTGGCTTGGTAGTTTGGTCTGCCCTGTTCCCATGATGCACTGGGCCAGGGACAGACTAATTTGCATATAGCCAGGTTCTGAAATAGGATGGTGCAGTGAGCTAAAAAACGGTGATGGATCAAGCCCTGATCTGTTGACTGGGTAGGAGTGTTCTGATTAACTCAGATACTCTGTCCATCACCACCCCCTTTTTGAAATTATTTTGGCCACCATGAGTGTGGAAGGGTATGCTCAGACATGAGTCCCTTGCTCACTGCACCATCAGGATTCAAGCAAGCTGGGCCGAAGACGGCTGTAATGCCAGAAACCGGTCCCCGGAAGCTTGTTTCCTTTCCAGTGAAGAATTGGCTTGGTAGTTTGGTCTGCCCTGTTCCCATGATGCACTGGGCCAGGGACAGACTAATTTGCATATAGCCAGGTTCTGAAATGGGATGGTGCAGTGAGCTCAAAAACGGTGATGGATCAAGCCCTGATCTGTTGACTGGGTAGGAGTGTTCTGATTAACTCAGATACTCTGTCCATCACCACCCCCTTTTTGAAATTATTTTGACATATTACATAAAGCTGGGTGCTTTAGATCCTTTAGGAGCACTAACTCGCTTGTCCTAATCCCGCCCAAACTCAAATGCAAAAAAACCCAATCCCGTGCATTCTCTGGTAATGCTCCTACGATTTGGAACTCTTTCCCCAAAGATCTCCGTTGCATCCCCGCCTACCCTCTCTTCAAAAAAAGACTCAAATCACTTCTTCTCAACAAATATTGGGGCCCCTAATGTCAATGATTTGAGTACTGTCCACTCCTGCTCCCCTGCTATCCCCTCACCCCACCCCCTTTTACCACCTCTCTTACCTCCCTCCTCCTGTTTCACACCCCCTATTTCTCTGATTCTCTATACTCTCCATCCTCTTTTTGATCTCCTGGCCCCTCCTCCCCACTCACTCATCTTAAAGCTATGATTTTTTTTTTTCCTCCATGAATATTTGTACGCAGCTTTTCTCGTCTTATATGCTACCTCTTATCCATGCAAATGTAATGTTTTGTATCTTTCATGACTATTACACATGTTGAACTATTTCTTTTATGTATACCGACCTTGTGAAGCGCTCTGATACCTCCGGGTCCTGTAGCGATATATAAAACTCTCTAAATAAATAAATGTCTATGTGTTTCTTTGAGTGTCTATGAGAGTGTCTATGAGTGTCTATGAGAGTGTCTGTGACATTGTCTGCGAGAGGGTGTCTGTGAGAGTCTAGGAGAGAGTGTCTGTGAGAGAGTGTCTGTGAGTGAGTGTCTGTGAGTGAGTCTGTGGGTGAGTGTTTGTGAGAGTCTGAGGGAGAATCTGTGAGAGTCTGTGAGGGAGAGTCTGTGGGAGAGTGTCTGTGAGAGGTTATGTGAGAGTGTCTGTGAGAGTATCTGTGAGAGTGTGAGTGGCTATGAGTGTCTATGCGTGTCTATCAGAGTGTCTATAAGTGTCTATGGGAGTGTCTGTGACAGTGTCTGTGAGAGAGTGTTTGTGAGAGAGTCTGTGAGAGAGTCTGTGAGAGAGAGTCTGTGGGAGAGTGTCTGTGAGAGAGTTTGTCTGTGAGAGAGTATCTGTGAGAGTGTCTGTGAGAGTTCTGTGAGTGAGTGTCTGTGAGTGAGTCTGTGGGTGAGTGTTTGTGAGTGAGGGAGAATCTATGAGAGAGTCTGTGAGGGAGAGTCTGTGAGAGAGTGTCTGTGAGAGGTTATGTGAGAGTGTCTGAGAGTGTCTGTGAGAGTGTCTGTGAGTGTCTGTGAGTGTCTATGAGTGTCTATGTGTATCTATGAGAGTGTCTATGAGAGTGTCTATGAGAGTTTCTGTGACAGAGTCTGAGCGAGAGTGTCTGTGAGAGTCTGTATGAGTGTCTGTGAGAGAGTGTCTGTGAGAGAGTGTCTGTGAGAGAGAGTCTGTGAGAGAGTGTCTCTGAAAGTGTCTGAGAGTGTATGTGAGAGTGTCTATGAGAGTATCTATGACTGTCTATGAGAGTGTCAGTGAGAGTGTCTGTGAGAGTCTGTGAGAGAGTGTCTGTGAGAGTCTGTGAGAGAGTGTCTGTGTGAGAGTGTCTTAGAGAGTGTGAGAGAGTGTCCGTGAGACTGCCTGTGAGAGAGTGTCTGTGAGAGTGTCTGTGAGAGTCTGTGAGAGAGTGTCTGTGAGAGTCTGTGAGAGTGTCGGTGAGTGTCTATGAGTGTCTATGAGTGTCTATGAGTGTCTATGCGTTTCTATGAGTGTATGAGAGTGTCTATGAGTGTCTATGAGAGTGTCTGTGACAGTGTCTATGAGAGTCTGTGAGTGTCTGTGAGAGAGTGTCTGTGGGGGTCTGTACAAGAGTGTCTGTGAGAGAGTGTCTGTGAGAGTCTGTGAGAGAGTGTCTGTGAGAGTGTCTGTGAGTGTCTGAGTGTCTATGGGTGTCTTTGAGTGACTATGCGTTTCTATGAGTGTCTATGAGAGTGTCTATGAGAGTGTCTGTGACAGTGTCTATGAGAGACTGCCTGTGAGAGTCTGTGAGAGAGTGTCTGTCAGACTGCCTGTGAGAGTCTGGGAGAGTGTCTGTGAGTCTGTGAGAGAGAGTCTGTGAGAGTCTGTACGAGTGTGTCTGTGAGAGTCTGTGAGAGTGTCTGTGAGAGTGTGTGAGAGAGTGTCTGTGGGACTGCCCATGAGAGTCTGTGAGAGTGACTGTTAGAGAGTGTCTGTGAGAGTCTGTACGAGAGTGTCTGTGAGAGAGTGTCTGTGAGAGTCTGTGAGGGTGTCTGTGAGAGAGTGTCTGTGAGAGTCTGTGAGAGTGTCCGTGAGTGTCTATGAGTATCTATGCGTTTCTATGAGTGTCTATGAGTGTCTATGAGAGTGTCTGTGAGAGTATCTGTGAGAGAGTGTCTGTGAGAGTGTGTGAGAGAGTGTCTGTGAGAGACTGTCTGTGAGGGAGTCTTTGTGAGAGTGTCTGTGAGTGTGAGTCTGTGAGAGAGAGTCTGTGAGTGAGTGTATTTGAGACTGCCTGTGAGAGACTGTGAGAGTGTCTTTGAGAATCTGGGAGAGAGAGAGTGTCTGTGAGAGTTTGTGTGAGAGTGTCTGTGAGAGAGTGTCTGTCAGAGAGTGTATGTGAGAGAGTGTCTGTGAGAGTGTTTTGAGAGAGTGTTTTGAGAGAGTGTCTGTGAGAGAGTGTCTGTGAGAGAGTGTCTGTGTGAGAGAGTGTCTGTGAGAGTGTCTGTGAGAGTGTCTGTGAGAGTGTCTGAGAGTGTCTGTGACAGTGTCCGAGCGAGAGTGTCTGTGAGAGTCTATGTGAGAGTGTCTGTGAGAGAGTGTCTGTGAGAGAGTCTCTGAGAGTGTCTGTGAGATTGTGTGTGAGAGTGTCTGAGTGTCTATGACTGTCTATGAGAGTGGCAGTGACAGTGTCTGTGAGAGAGCGTCTGTGAGAGAGAGTCTGTGAGAGAGAGTCTGTGATAGAAAGTCAGAAAGAGATTGTGAGAGTCTGTGAGAGAGAGTCTGTGTGAGAGAGTCTGGGAGAGTGTCTGTGAGAGTGTGTGAGTCTGTGAGAGAGTGTCTTAAAGAGTCCGCGAGAGAGTGTCTGTGAGACTGCCTGTGAGAGTCTGTGGGAGTGTCTGTGAGAGTCTGTGAGAGAGTGTCTATGAGAGTCTGTGCGAGAGTGTTTGTGGGAGAGTGTCTGTGAAAGAGTCTGTGAGAAAGAGTCTGTGATAGAAAGTCAGAAAGAGAGTGTCTGTGAGAGTCTGTGAGAGAAAGTCTGTGTGAGAGAGTCTGGGAGAGTGTCTGTGAGAGTGTCTGTGAGAGAGTGTGAGTCTGTGAGAGAGTGTCTTAGAGAGTCCACGAGAGAGTGTCTGTGAGACTGCCTGTGAGAGTGTCTGTGAGAGTCTGTGAGAGAGTGTCTGTGAGAGTCTGTGCGAGAGTGTTTGTGAGAGAGTGTCTGTGAAAGTCTGTGAGGGTGTCTGGGAGAGAGTCTCTGTGAGAGTCTGTGAGAGTGTCTGTGAGTGTCTATGAGTGTCTATGCGTTTCTATGAGTATCTATGAGTGTCTATGAGAGTGTCTGTGACAGTGTCTATGAGAGAGTGTCTGTGAGAGTCTGTGAGAGTGTCTGTGAGAATCTGTGCGAGAGTGTCTGTGAGAGAGTGTCTGTGAGGGTGTCTGTGAGAGAGTGTCCGTGAGAGTCTGTGAGTGTGTCTGTCAGTGTCTATGAGTGTCTATGAGTGTCTAGGCATTTCTATGAGTGTCTATGAGAGTGTCTATGAGTGTCTATGAGAGTGTATGAGACAGTGTCTATGAGAGAGTGTCTGTGAGAGTCTGTGAGAGAGTGTCTGTATGAGTGCCTATGAGATAGTGTCTGTGAGGGTGTCTGTGAGAGAGTGTCTGTGAGACTGCCTGTGATATTCTGTGAGAGTGTCTGTGAGACAGCCTGTGAGAGTCTATGAGAGTGTCTGTGAGAGTCTGTGAGAGAGTGTCTGTGCGAGAGCATCTGTGAGAGAGTGTCTGTGAGAGAGTGTCTGTGAGAGAGTGTCTGTGGTAGAGTGTCTGTGAGAGAGTGTGAGAGTCTGTGAGAGAGTCTGTGAGAGTGTCTGTGAGAGTGTATATGAGAGAGTGTGAGAGAGTGTCTGTGAGAGTGTCTGTGAGAGTGTCTGAGTGTCTATGAGAGTGTCTGTGACTGTGTCTGAGTGAGAGTGTCTGTGAGAGTCTGTGTGAGTGTCTGTGAGAGAGTATCTGTGAGAGAGATGCTGTGATAGAGAGTCTGTGAGAGAGTGTCTCTGAGATTGTCTGTGAGAGTGTATGTGAGAGTGTATGTGAGAGTGTCTATGAGTGTCTATGAGAGTGTCTATGACTATCTATGAGAGTGTCAGTGACAGTGTTTGTGAGAGAGTGTCTGTGAGAGAGTGTCTATGTGAGAGTGTCTGTGAGAGAGTCAGTGAGAGTGTCTATGAGTGTCTGTGTGTCTATGAGACTGTCTGAGAACATCTATGAGAGTGTCTTTGACAGTGTCTGTGAGAGAGTGTCTGTGAGAGAGTGTCTATGAGAGTGTCTGAGAGTGTCCGTGAGAGTGTCTGTGAGAGTGTCTATGAGAGTCTATGAGAGTGTCTATGAGTGTCTATGAGAGTGTCTGTGACAGTGTCTGTGAGAGAGTGTGAGAGTCTGTGAGAGAGTGTCTGTGTGAGAGAGTCTGAGAGAGTGTCTGTGAGCTAGTGTCTGTGAGAGAGTGTGAGTCTGTGAGAGAGTGTGAGTCTGTGAGAGAGTGTCTGTGAGAGTGCCTGTGAGAGTGTATGTGAGAGTGTATGTGAGAGTGTCTATGAGAGTGTCTATGAGAGTGTCTATGAGAGTGTCTATGAGAGTGTATGTGAGAGTCTGTGAGAGAGGGTCTGTGTGAGAGAGTCTGTGAGAGAGTGTCTGTGTGAGAGAGTCTGTGGGAGAGAGTCTGTGAGAGCGCATCTGAGAGAGTGTCTGTGAGAGAGTGTCTTTGAGAGTCTGTGAGAGAGTGTCTCTGAGATTGTCTGTGAGAGTGTATGTGAGAGTGTCTATGACTATCTATGAGAGTGTCAGTGACAGTGTCTGTGAGAGAGTGTCTGTGAGAGAGTGTCTATGTGAGAGTCTGTGAGAGAGTCTGTGAGATTGTCAGTGAGATTGTCTGTGAGAGTGTCTATGAGTGTCTGTGTGTCTATGAGATTGTCTATGAGAACATCTATTAGAGTGTCCGTGACAGTGTCTGTGAGAGAGTGTCTGTGACCGTGTCTGTGAGAGAGTGTCTGTGAGAGAGTGTCTGTGAGAAAGTGTCTATGAGAGTGTCTATGAGAGTGTCTGTGAGAGAGTGTCTGTGAGAGTGCCTGTGAGAGTGTATGTGAGAGTGCCTGTGAGAGTGTATGTGAGAGTGTCTATGAGTGTCTATGAGAGTGTCTATGATAGTGTCTGTGAGAAAGTGTGAGAGTCTGTGAGAGAGGGTCTGTGTGAGAGAGTCTGTGTGAGAGAGTCTGTGTGAGAGAGTCTGTGGGAGAGAGTCTGTGAGAGAGAGTCTGTGAGAGAGAGTCTGAGAGAGTGTCTGTGAGCGAGTGTCTGTGAGAGAGTGTCTGTGAGTGTCTGTGAGAGAGTGTCTGTGAGAGTGCCTGTGAGAGTGTATGTGAGAGTGTCTATGAGTGTCTATGAGAGTGTCTATGAGAGTGTATGTGGGAGTCTGTGAGAGAGGGTCTGTGTGAGAGAGTCTGTGAGAGAGTGTGTGAGAGAGTCTGTGAGAGAGAGTCTGTGAGAGAGCATCTGAGAGAGTGTCTGTGAGAGAGTGTCTTTGAGAGTCTGTGAGAGAGTGTCTTTGAGAGTCTGTGAGAGAGTGTCTTAGAGAGTCTGTGAGAGTGCCTGTGAGAGTCTGTGAGAGTGTCTGTGAGAGAGTGTATGTGAGAGAGTGTCTGTCAATCAATCAATCAATCAATCATGCCATTTGTATAGCGCTCGAACAGCCAGGTCTTGAGTTGTTTCCTGAAGGCGAGATGGTCCTGGGTCAGCCGAAGGTGGATGGGGAGGGAGTTCCAAGTCTTGGCAGCCAGGTAAGAGAAGGATCTTCCTCCGGCGGTGGCTCTTCGGATGCGTGGTACGGCTGCGAGGGCGAGGCTGGTGGACCGTAGCTGGCGGGTGGGCGTGTAGAAGGTCAGGCGGTCGTTGAGGTACTTGGGGCCCAGGTCGTGGAGAGACTTGTGTGCGTGGGTGAGGAGCCGGAACGTGATCCTCTTGTCGACGGGGAGCCAGTGCAGGTTCCTCAGGTGGCTGGAGATGTGGCTGCGTCGGGGGACATCCAGGATGAGTCGGGCGGAGGCGTTCTGGATGCGCTGGAGTCTTTTCTGTAGCTTGGCTGTGGTTCCGGCGTAGAGGGCGTTTCCGTAGTCCAGTCGGCTGGTGACGAGTGCCTGGGTGACAGTCTTCCTGGTCTCGGTCGGGATCCAGCGGAAGATCTTGCGAAGCATACGCAGGGTGTTGAAGCACGATGAGGAGACGGCGTTGACTTGTCTGGTCATCGAGAGGGAGGGGTCTAGGATGAAGCCCAGGTTGCGTGCGTGGTCGGTTGGCTTGGGTGCGGTGCCCAGGGCTGGGGGCCACCAGGAGTCATCCCAGGCAGAGGGCGAAGATCCCAGGATGAGGGCTTCCGTCTTGTCAGAGTTCAGTTTCAGGCGGCTGTCCTTCATCCACTCGGCGACGTCTTTCATCCCTTCGTGTAGGCAGGTTCTGGCGGTGTCGGGGTCTCTGGTGAGGGAGAGGATCAGCTGGGTGTCGTCGGCGTAAGAGATGATGTTGAGGTTGTGCTGGCGTGCGATGGCTGCGAGAGGTTTCATGTAGATGTTGAAGAGGGTGGGGCTGAGTGGAGATCCTTGCCGGACGCCGCAGATGACTTCGGTGGCCTCGGAGCGAAACGGGGGGAGGCGGACTCTTTGTGTTCTTCCGGCGAGGAACGAGATGATCCACTCCAGTGACTTCTCTTGGATACCGATGTTGCTGAGGCGCTGGACTAGGGTGCGGTGGCAGACCGTGTCGAACGCAGCGGAGAGGTCCAGGAGGATGAGGGCCACTGTTTCCCCCTTGTCGAGCAGGGTCCGGATGTCGTCGGTGGCTGTGATGAGGGCGGTCTCGGTGCTGTAGTTGGCTTTGAAGCCGGACTGCGAGGGGTCGAGGGATCCGTTCGTCTCGAGGAAGGCGGTCAGCTGTGTGTAGACGATCTTCTCGATGACTTTAGCAGGAAAAGGGAGGAGCGAGATGGGGCGGAAGTTTTTGAGATCGGTGGGGTCAGCTGTAGGTTTCTTCAGGAGGGCGCTGATCTCGGCGTGCTTCCAGCTCTCCGGGAAGGTGGCGGTGTTGAAGGAGGCGTTGATGATGTTCCGGAGTTGGGGTGCGATGGTGGAGTCGGTCTTGTTGAAGAGGTGGTGTGGGCAGGGGTCGGTCGGTGATCAGGAGTGGATGGTGTTCAGCGTGCGGGCTGTGTCTTCGGTGGTCACCGTGGTCCAGGTGCGAAGGGTGGCGGTGGGGGGCGTTGGTTCGACGGTTGGGTGCGTGGGTGGGGCCCGAAGCTGTTGTGGATGTCGGCGATCTTGCGGTGGAAGAACGAGGCGAGGGAGTCGCAGAGGTCTTGTGACGGAGTGATGTCGTTGGTGCCGGTGCTGGGGTTGGAGAACTCCTTGACGATAGTGAAGAGCTCTTTGCTGTCGTGGGCGTTGTTGTCCAGTCGTTCCTTCAGGGATTTCTTCTTGGTGGTGCGGATGAGCTGGTGGTGCTTGCGGGTAGCGTGTTTGAGGGCGGTCATGTTGTCGGTGGTCCGGTCGAGGAGCCAGGTTTTCTCGAGGGTGCGGCAGGTCTTCTTGGAGTCCTTGAGGTCGTCGGTGAACCAGGATGCCTTCTTGCTTCTGGGTCTGCTGGGAGGGTTCTTTAGTGGCGCGAGGTCGTCGGCGCAGGCAGTCAGCCACTGTGTGAAGTTGCGGGCTGCTTCGTTGGGGTCCGTTGTGTTGGCGGGTGGGCTCTGGCTGAGGGAGGTGGTGAGCTGGTCTGCGGTGATCTTGCTCCAATTCCTGTGAGGTACCTGTTGCGGGTGGTGGTGGGTCGTGGATCTTTTGAAGCTGAAGTGGACGCAGCTGTGGTCGGTCCAGTGGAGTCCGGTGGCGTGGCTGAAGGTGATGTACTTGCTGGAAGAGAAGACGGGATCAAGCGTGTGACCGGCGTAGTGGGTGGGGGTGTTGACCAGTTGCTTGAGTCCGAGGTTGGCGAGGTTTTCCAGCAGGGCGGTGGTGTTGCGGTCCTTGTTGTTCTCCAGGTGGAAGTTGAGAGAGAGTGTCTGTGAGAGAGTGTCCGTGAGAATCTGTGAGAGTGTCTGTGAGAGTCTGTGAGACAGTGTCTGTGAGAGAGTCTCTGAGTGTCTGTGAGAAAGTGTCTGTGGGAGAGTGTCTGAGAGTGTGAGAGTCAGTGAGATAGTGTCTGTGAGAGAGTGTCTGTGAGAGAGTGCCTATGAGAGAGAGTCTCCAGATTAAGCTGTCACTGCTGTCAGTTATGTTTGCCTAAGCCTGCCTGGATCTATTTCATGTTAGGAAAATAGGTCCGATAAAGCCCGGAAAGTTTAATGTTTATCCAATGTGAAAATATTTACTCAAAAGTGTTAATCTTAATCCAGATAATTAGAGCTCGGAAGGCAAGATCAGTGTCACTGTAAATTATGCCCCGGCAATTGATTTCTGGGCCTCTTGCGTTGCAGGTGAAAATGTGAACGGATGAAGGTTAGATTAAGCATAATCCAAAGTAACTGTGGCCTTAATCTGTGATGATACAAGGATGATCACTCAAAAAGAGCAAGATTGTGGGATTGTTTCTGGGTGGATGAGATGATGCTCAACTGGGACGTATCGTTATGCATCCTTAACCCTGTGTCAGCTCAGCTGTAAACACTTGTGCACGGCGGCAAACAGCCGCAGCGGGTGATAAGAGACCGCTTGTTCTGCGCCTGCGCAAATATATATATTTTTTTTTTGAAATATATTTTTATTGCAGAATCATGAAGAAGCAATAGCAACAGGCCAACCTGTACATTGACGGCCCTCAACATTCAAAAGATAGTACCACAACACACAGCCGATAAGCCCACATCCCGGAGGCCGGGCGGCGTATCAATGAATCAGTTCACTGGAGGCACCTCAATGTGCGCCCTGGTCGGGCCATAGGTCGAATGCAACACATCGTGACTGCTTTTATCCCAGAACAACCTATTCACCCCTTTCCAGCCCGCGCTAGGTCATTCCACCAGTACGTCTCCCAATCTTCATGAATACTTCCCAGGGCCCCCGGTTCCGGGAGGCTGCTGCGGAGCCGGCCAATCACCCCTCCCACGACCCATTCCCTACGTCCCCCCCTCCCCACCAACTGCTGCTAATGCGGGCTCCAACTTTCCTCTCCTGCTCTAGGGTACCAACCACCAGGAAGTTCTGACATTCGAACAGTGCCATGGAATCCCGTCCCATATCTAATCAGATTCTTCGCCCCCTGTCAAGTAGTCCCGTAAGGCTTGTACCACCAGCTCCCAGGACCGTGCCAGTTCCAAACACTTCTCA
Source organism: Lissotriton helveticus (assembly GCF_964261635.1). Lineage (NCBI taxonomy): Eukaryota > Metazoa > Chordata > Amphibia > Caudata > Salamandridae > Lissotriton > Lissotriton helveticus. Next base: position 1,409,652,547 of record NC_136065.1, read on the forward strand.
TTACCAGTTCTAGTTGCCTGACGCATCCGTAGCACACTCTCACAGCCCGACCATTTCAGCAACTCATTCTGCCAGCGCCGCACAGACGGCCCCTCTCTAGTCTTCCAGTGCCAAGTAATTTCCCGCTGCGCCAGTATTAAACCCAACCCAATGAATTTGCTCGTTATCTTGGTCTTTTTAGTGTGCGGGAACCAAAGGAGCAGGCATGCGGCCATGTCAAATTCCACCTCCCTATCCGTAACCGCCTGCAGGACGGTCCCTATCTCAGACCAGTAAGACCCTAATCTCGGGCACCCCCACAGCATGTGGTCCAGATCCACCGCAGACACTAGGCATCTGGGACACTCGGCATCAAGCACCTGAAAGTGTCGACGCAACCTATCCGGAGTCAAATACGCTCGATGAATAACAAAAAAATGCACCTGTTGAAACCTCGCGTTCCTCGTACCTTTCCAGGTCCTGTGCAGCACCTGGGCCCATACGGTGTCTGGGATTGGTTTACCTATGCTGGCCTCCCATCGTGATTTCAACTCAGCCAAAGGCACCAGTCCCTCGTTCAACATTCTGTTGTGGAGGCAGGTCACCGCCTTGACGGTACCCGCGGCCATCACTACGTATTGGCAAGCCATCGTTAGCTCCGGTTCTACCAGTCCAGTTCCCCAATGCCGCTGCATCGCAGCGGTAACCGCCGCATGCAACAGGAAGGTACCATTCGGCAGGCCAAATTGCTCTTGCAGAGTCCGAAATGGGGCCAGCGTCCCATCCACATAGAGGTCTCCCACCATCTGCAAACCCAGGTCTTCCCACGTTAGCAGTTGGGACCAATCACCGCCATGCGGCAAGGCAGTCAGCATTCCCAGCGGGATCTCCGGAGCATACGGCCGGCGCTCCCCAGCCCTCTTCAGATGCCGAATCCAGCACAGTCTAAGCGTCCTCTCCTCCATCGTAAGATCCCTATCAGCCAGTCTCTGTTGCATCACGACTGCCGATAAGACATGCCTCTGAACTCCGATCCCCCGGCCGCTATCAGGCCCCCTAAATTCCCTCGCCACATTTTGAGTCAGGATCTGGAGCTGCGCCGCCAGATAGTATAACTCAAAGTCGGGGACTGCCATCCCCCCTTCACATTTGGGTCTCATCAATGTGGTCAGCGCCACTCTCCGGCGACCCTGGCCCCAGAGAAAGCCTGTCACCAACGTCCTCAGTTCCCTGAAGACCCTTTGCGGGATCCATATCGGCAATGTCCTAAAATAATAGAGCAACCGCGGGAGCGCCACCATTTTCAGCAGCGCAACACGACCCAACACTGACAGCGGAAGGGACGCCCAGAATTCCATACTACCCCTCAACGCACGGATGCAGCGCCCCACATTCCCCTCAAGGAGGTCCACTGTGTCATGGTAGATGCGCACTCCGAGATAAACAAAGCAAGAAGGTTCCCACACTACCGGCCTCGTGAGCGGTGGGCAGAGCGCGGTCTTCCGCAACGGAAACACACAGGTCTTAGTCCAGTTCACCCTGAGGCCCGAGAGCCTCCCGAACCTGCTCAGCATGTCCACTGCGCCTTCCAACGCCCTCCCAGAGTCCGCTAAGTACAACAACAGGTCGTCGGCATATAGCGAGATATAGTGCAAATCAGGGCCCTGTGCTATTCCCTCGTAAAGAACGCCCGATCTAGCCTGTGCCGCCAGCGGTTCCATAGCCAGGGCAAAGAGCAGCGGGGAAAGCGAGCAACCCTGCCTCGTGCCCCTGCCAACCGGATAAACCTGAGATACCAAGGACCCCAGCCGTACCCGCGCCCTAGCCGAGGAGTAAAGTACTCTTGTCCAGCGCCGGAACCCCTCCCCAACTCCGAACTTCAGCAGCACGCCTTCCAGAAAGTCCCATTCCAAGCTGTCAAACGCCTTCTCTATATCAACCGTCAACACCACTGGGCCCTGTTCCGCCTCCGTTGCACTATCAATAACCCCGATCAGCCGTCGAACATTCATCGACGTGTTCCTAGTCGGGATAAAGCCCGCCTGGTCCCCGTGTACCAGGGAGGTCATCAGTGGTAGGAGCCTGGTAGCTAGGATACGACTCAGGATCTTGTAATCTACGGTCAGCATAGACAATGGACGATAAGACGAGACCTCCAATGCATCCTTGCCCGGCTTCAGCAGCGGCACCACCAGCGCCTCCCTCATCGAGTCGGGCAACCGCCCCAATCGTCTCGCTTCCTCAAACACAATCTGCAGCCTGGGTGCTAATACCTCCAGAAATTTAGCGTAGAACTCGACCGGCAGGCCATCTACCCCAGGGGTTTTGTTCCGTGCCATATGGGCAATTGCCCCTCTGATTTCCGCCAGGGTGACTGGCCCCCCTAGGTCCCGGGCGTCCTCCTCATCCGTTAGCGGTAAAGGAATCTGTTCCAGGTACTCCCCTATTTCCGTGACCGTCGCCTCGAGGTGGCTGGCATACAGTCCTGTATAGTAAGCCTGGAAGCGCCCCAGGACCGCTGACTGCGAGTACACCACCTCCCCATCCTCCTGTCGCACACTCAGGACTGGGCACCCCCTAGGGTTCGGATCAGCCAGCTTCGCCAAGAGCGTGCCCACCTTATCCCGCTCCTCATGCACTTTCACCGCATACAATTTGTAATCATAGCACCGCAATCTCTCCGTCTCAGTCGCCACAGTTTCCTTGGCCTGCAACAATCGGTCCTGAATCTCCGGCCTCTCGGGCCTCTGCTGTTCTATCCCTCTCAACACTTCCTCCGCCTTCGCAAGGTCATTCAGCACTGCCCCTCTCACAGTCAGAAACCGCCCCATGCACACCCCTCGCACCACCACTTTCATTGCATCCCATTCAATCGCCCTAGTCGCTGTCGAGCCAGCATTATCCTCAAAATAACCATCTATGCCCTGGCGGACCGTGTCGCAAAACACCGGGTCCTCCAGCGTCTCCGGACGCAGTCGCCACGTAGGGACCGCCGATCTCGCCAGCTGCCATTGCATAGAGAGCAACAGGGGGTTATGGTCCGAGATGGTCCTGGTCAAGTACTCAGAGCCCGTTACCACCCTCGCCAAAGAATCGCTACACAGCACTGAGTCCAGTCTAACATGCAGGTCATGCAGCGCGGAGAAATAGGAGTAGTCTCGCGTTTCGGGGTGTTGCGCCCTCCAGACATCCACCAGGCCCCACTTATCCTGCCAGTCCCGCCTATGGGACGCTTGGCGGCGCACAGGGGAATCGACCAAGGGCGGGTGTGATCTGTCCATCAGCACATCAGTAATGGAATTAAAATCCCCTGCTAACAGTACGGGGCCTGCCAAATAAGACGCTAGTGATCGCGATAAACCCTCGAAGAAACGGGCCTGATCAGCATTGGGGGCATAGATGTTACACAGCACCACCTCCCTTCCATGCAGCCGCCCCTCCACTACCACATAGCGACCCTCTGGATCTATTTTCTGGCTCGTAACTTGGAAAGGTGTGCCCGCCCTAATCCAGATCAATACCCCTCTGGCGAATGCCGAATAAGTCGTGCCAAACACCTGACCCCTCCACCTCTTCTGCAACGCTCCACATTCCTGCTGCGTCAGATGCGTTTCCTGTAGCATCGCTATTTGAACACCCCGCCTCACCAGGTAGGCGTGTACCTTGTGGCGCTTCACCATAGTTCGAATACCCCGGACATTCCATGTGATACATTTCAGGTTAGGTAACGTCCCCATAGAACATCAGTCTCAACAGTATCGCACACCAACATGTGCGGCCCGCATTGCAGCAATGGCGCACCCCCTTCAAAACATACGCCCCAACTCCCCCCCACCCCCTCCCCAGGACAGGGCCTAGTAACCCAGCTTCAGCCCCGTTCCAAACCAAAAACACCCAACACATCCCACTAACCTGTGGTCGTCACCACAGAAGACCTTAAGGGTCTATTGAGGGCTATGGAGCCCCTAACCAGGACGACAGAGCAACCACCCCGCGCCCTCCGCCCCACACTGCTAGTGCAGCCCCATACCTGGTAGGCAAAGAAAAGTCAGGAACAATCGCCCCTTCAGGCCACCCAGAGGTGTTCAGCAGTAATGAGCATCAGCCATTAAAGATACCATCCGATGTCTGTGGGGTGACCTCCGGTCCCAGCCCTCCCCCCACTTCTGAGTCCTCGTCACCGGATTTCCCTCCTTCTTCTTCGGATTCCGAGCCTCTGGAAGCGTCCTCTTGCTGTGACCCCGTAATGCTAGCTGTGGCTGCCAACGCACTCTGTCTATCGGCCAACATCTGTGCCTCCCGTTCAGCTCGTTGGCGCCTGTTCCTGGAGCGGATACGCTGGGATTTCCTGACCCTGACCGGCTGCTGACGATCCCTCGTTGGCCTGTGTGCACGATCAGTCCCTGCACGATACAGTTCCAGCCAGGACCATGCTTCATCGGGCGTTTGGAAAAAATGAGTCCTGTCATCAACTATCACCCGTAGCTTGGCCGGAAAAAGCAAGGAGTATTGGATTCCTTCTTCCCTGAGCTCCTTCTTCACCGACAGGAAGGAAGCCCTGCCCCTCTGCACTTCCTGCGTGTAATCCGGAAAAATCGTCACCTTACTGTTATCCACCTGGAAGGGCCCCATGGACCTCGCCCGCTGGATCAGCAGATCCCGGTCTTTATAGTGCAGCAGTTTGACCACCATCGGTCGGGGCGGTCTGCCCTCCAGGGGCGGTTTGGCGGGCACCCGGTGCGCCCGTTCCAGCGAGAAAAAGGGGGACAAGCCCTCCGGCGCCACCACCTTTCGGAACCAGTCCTCCATGTAGGACACTGCGTCACCTTTCTCAATCTTCTCCGGAAGCCCCACCACCCGCACGTTGTTCCGCCGATTACGTCCTTCCGCGTCTTCTGCCCGCCGCTCCAAGGTCGCCAATCTACGGAGAACGTCCTCAAGTTTATGTTCCGCGGTAACCACTGCCGGCTTCAGCTCCTGGAGCAGTTGCTCGTTGATTTTCACTCTGTCCGAGAGCTTAGCGTGGTCCGCCCTCAGTAGGCCAAGCCCTGTCGCCACCTGTGCTATGTCCTGGTGTAGTTCGTCCTTTGTGGCCGTGATCGCGGCCAAGATAGCATCAAGGCGGAGATTCAGACGTTGTTCCTGTGGCGACGGCCCTGCCGCGACACTGCCATCCACGTCCTCTGATCCCATGCCTCCACGCTCAGGCAGCGCCACCACGCCATTTCCCTGCGCGGCCATCTTGAGCAAGCAGTGTCCACTGAAGACAGCCTACGGTGGTAGTCCCTCCGGACAGTTCGATCCGAGGCTCACCCCGTGACGTCCAACGGTATATCCGGAGGAGCGGCACTCCCCAGTGTCCTGCACCAACACAACCACGCTGGGCCAGCTTCCCCTCCACCACTCTCAGCCGGTAGCCTCCAGTCCAGAAGTGCAGGCCCCACAATTCTCAGTGCGCCACAGGGCCAGGGAAGATTCGCCCTCCCGCGATGGCGGCAGCCAGAAGCTTGTGTCACCGGGCAGGCCCAGCCAACTGCCCCTTCCGAGCCTGCGTGCCTCAGCCCACCTCCCGCGTCTGGAGAGGGTCGGCCGCGATCAGCGAGCAGCGCCACCCAGATTCTTCAAGTGGGGACCGGCAGTCGTTGGCGCAAAGAGCACTCCCCTGGTAAGCCCTGGGTTGATCGTGGGAGCTCGCCCCAGGCCCCACTGCAGATCCTTCCAGTCCCCGCCGGGTAGCGTTCTTACCCCCAGAATCCCAGCATAGAGTCACTCGGAGCCGTTCACAATGTCCAGACCAGGGCCGCAGAACGCAGGCCACCGCTGCTCCAGCTCTCGTTGGGGCCGAAATTTCAATGCGCAGGTCCAGCGCCCCCCCGCCAGCCCCCGGGCGGGCCCTGCATCAGCGAACAGACCGCCAGCCGCCACTCGGTCAATCCGCCCCTCGGGACGCCCAGGCGCCGCAGGAAGCTCCCACTGCAGCACTCCGTCACTCCTTGCCTCCCGCTGCGCCTCTTCTGTCTCCGCTGTGGCTGTCTTGACGGCCCGGCGGCCCTGCGTTCAGCCGCGCCCTGCCCGCCCAGCGCACGCCGGGGCCCAGCTCTGCAGCCGGCCGGGAGATCAGGGGGGGGAGGGGCGCCACCCACCTCCGCTCGCCGCTACGGATTCCGCCACTGCTCCGGCCCGCACCAGTAGTCCGCCTCCCGGCTCACCGCCTCACCTCGGCGCAGCCCTCTAGGTGCCTCCCTGCAGTCCGGGCCTCCTCACAGCGCAGCACTCGGCGCTTTCACTTAGTCGGCGCCGCCATCTTGCCGTCTTGGTCCGGCCAGACCGGGCCAGTCTCCAGGTCCGCTCACACTCGGCGACCAGTGGCCAGTCGGGGTTCAGACGCAGCCCACCACGTCAGTGACCTTCCAGGACCTCGATGTCCGCCGTCAGGCGAGCAGGGGCTCGGGTTTACAGGAGAAAGTACGGGGCTTGGCGCGGAGCAACTCGCTCACGCAGCCATCCCGGTCGGCGCTTAAGCCACGCCCCGCGCCTGCGCAAATATGTAATAGAATGCGCCATTGAAACATGCAGCATGGCCTGTCTGAATATGAAAAAAACACCTGCGCATCAGGGGACATCTACACGCTAATGCTGGGGGTCATCACTGGTAGCTTCGCGGCATACTGTCATGTGTATTTGAGTGTACTTTTTGGAAATCCTTATAATGGAAATAGATTTTATGGAGAAATGTGCCGGTTGAAGTAGGCTACTGAACAAACCTTATGCATATAAAGTCAGATTGCAAACGATCCTACACATTTTTATCAGTTGAATGTGAGAATAATCCCTCAAAACTGATTTTTCAACTGAATTACCGGTTCGGCATATTTATACAGATTTATATAACAATTTAAATGGAAAAAAAACAGCACGACGCAGCAATGAGCTGTACAAAATATGCATTCCCCATGGCAAACTCCAAAGATTTCTGCCTCTGTGATCCACATCAAACAAATTATTCCTGAAGTCATGTTGCATGCAGAAATTGCTGTACCTTTGTCCGGAGCACCCCTCACCATACAGTGAGTCACTGCCAGATCTGAGACACTGAGAGCCAGATATGTTGGCCCACATTACTAATGTTTAGGTTGGGCAGCACAGTAACTGTCTATAGGCTAGGTTCATGTTTTGAAAGCCCTGTAGCTGTTAGTTACCTTAAATAAAGGCAAGCCCTCCTCCTTCCTCCTTTTGCGTCCTGCAGTTCCCCCGGGGCACAAGCAGGCATCCACTTCTGTCATTTCAGCTGATTGCAGCAAAAATACAGAAGTGGATGCCTGCTTGTGCCCCGGGGGGACTGACTTAAACAAACAAGCGCGCTGCGCCTCGCGCTGGCAGCAGGGGGGAGGGAGAGAGGAGGGGGCCTGCGCCTGCTTCCCTTACGGGAACTAGCGCTGACACCATATCTTTGCAAGTTAATTACAAATATATGGTGTCAGCGCTTGAGCCCGCAAGGGAATAGCCACAAGTGCAGGCATTACCATTGAAGGCAATGGAACGTGTGCACTGTTGTGGCTTAAAAAGGGGAGCAATGGCATTAGGTCTCCTCCCTTGCAGTACATGCGCGCTGCGTTGGACGAGACCTAAAAACAAACCTGTGTTGATAATGCTGAATGTTTAGCGCGGCGCCCGGGGGCAGAACAGCAGCCTGATGCATTGCCAAACAAAACGAGCAACAGAGCTACAGGAAGCTTCTGGGTGAGCCATAGATTCCACGAAAGCGGACTTTTGGCACATGCGTAGAATATAAGGCAGCGTGTTCAGGAAAGGGGCAAATAGCCTCGGAAGCATACAAATTGCGCCATGCCCGTCAGGAGGAGGGACTGACAAGACGGAAACCAATCATAAGGCAGCATTTAGGCTGTGCGCCAAACAAAAAATTAGGCGGAGAGTGTGCGGAGCTTATGCAAAGCTTGGCCGCTATAGTATATACACCATGCCTCGCAAAGTGAGCAGCGCATGCACGCAGCAAGCCAGGCGATACCTAAAAATAGGCTGAGCCAATGCCCCATGCTGTGTGCTGTCACAGGTAGAGGCAGAATGTGAATAACAGTCGAACAAACCAATTCCAGAAGAGGGCTGGCCCAAAGCCCATTTTGTCTGAATTTGTATGTATTTTGTAACGATTATGTTGATTACAAGAACGTTGCAGATAACTAAAAATATCAGACCCTCCTAAGAGGTCCCAGCAAAGATGATCCCATTGCAACTATTTTATAATAAGGATTGCCAAAAGGGGTAACTAAATTAAAACCATTGGTTACTATTGTATCTGTGAGGTTCCAAACAACAAAATACTTGTCCATATGCTTTAAAACGATATAATAGCAATCCACACTTAACATATGTTTTCCATAATAAATATGTCTGGCTAAATGTCTTTGAAATATCTTTATATAATAAACAGTTCAGATCTCTGGCCTCTAATTCCAACTTTTCTCAATGAACAAATCAAACCTGCAGGCTGTAAAGTTGGGTTCTCACTATGACCAATTTAGGCTTAAAGATAAGCTTTGACAAAATGCATCCATTATACAATTACAAATATGTGCAACATTACAGTTTTCAAAACAATATACAATCAAACCTAACAGGACTCAACAAGGATGATAACCGTGCATATCTTCTACACCCAAGGTTTGTCAGAGGGGGTGACCAATACCTAAACTTTGCCTACAACAGTAATTTGTGAAATTTCATTTTCCACAATACTTGCCTACATGTTTTTCCATATTATATGGAATGCCCATATATACATAAGTACTGGAATGATGTCGTCCGGTGTATGGAAGAAGTACCTGGTGGTGAAATAGTACTGGAAGCCAAGCACTGCCTATTGAATATATGGGAACCAACAGACTTGGGTAGTAAAGAGAGGACATGGGTGGCATTGGGCCATATGGTCACAAAGAGAAACATGGGAAGGAAATGGGGAGCGCAAGATGTCCCGAAAGTGCTGGATTGGAAGAATGACATGGATTGGTGCATGTTCAGAGAGAAAACAGTATAAATATCCAGGGGGTGCCCAAAAAAAATGGATGCAGATATGGGAAAAATTGAATGCAGACAGGGGGGATATCTGTGAACCGCCTAGATTACCATCGTAATTTTCTCGTGATGAACCGGAAGCCTGAAAGATAGGAACGACCCACACAATGGGAATGTTATTTGCAGAAATTGCCCAAGTGTATTACATGAATGATTATTGTGATCTAAAATTCACACTGCTTGTTAAATCTGTATTGTTGATTGTTGTTGTAAATACAAAGGAAAAAAACCAAAAAATATGGCCATGCCTCCCGGATTTTTTATAGGAAGGAGGCTAAGGTAAAAAGTAAAGGAGGTAGCAAATCAGCCGGAACACTTATCCAATCACTCAGCAGTGAAAGCATTTGTTTGATAAGGGAACAGCACTGCCCAGATGGACTGTGGATAGGACACTTTTAGGACACCCATTAGTTATCAGTCAAATACGGATGGACACAGTAGAGGTTTTTTTTAGGTAAACAAGGCCTCCGCTAACCCACATACACATGGGATGAATATGAGGCCTTTTTTCAGGCAAAGATAGTTAGTTATGCAGTGCACAAAAGAAAGTCAATTAAGCACAGAGTGAGAAAGTTGGAATTGAAGATCAAAGGGGATACAAAGGGACTTAAACACCTGTGAAAATGCCTGGGAACAGGTAACCTTAAATAGGAAACTCAAAGACGTAAGAGAGGAACTGGTGGATAACTTAGAAGAATGTGTATGTAAAAAGTGAGGTGCCAGCAAATAAGCCCGCTACATATATGGGGATGGTTATGGGAAATTATTGGCCTGGAAGACGAGAGTAGAAAGTACAGGTGAACAGATAAATAGTTGGCCTAAGGATGATGCTCTTCCTGTATTACAATTAGAATTGAAGCAGAGCTTAAACCAGGGAATAAGCGCAGAGGAAATAGGAAGAGTACTTAGAGGGCTAAAAAAGGGGAAGTCACCAAGCCTGGCTTGTTTACCAAATGAGCTGCATAGGGCTCTAAAGGATGAACTTACTCCGGTCCTGACTAGACTGCTCACTGCAGTATACTCGGATAGTCAAGCCCAGCCACATTCATGGGATGAAGTGTTGATCAGCATAATTTAAAAACCTAACTAAGAACCCAAAGCGGGTGACTCGTATGGACCAATATCATTGCTGAACAATGATTATAAAATCTGCACAAAAATGATATCCAAAAGGCTGGAGAAGGTGACCGATGGGCTTATGCACCAAGATCCAAAGGGCTTTATAAGGGGTAGACAACTATAAGAATTGACTCACGATTTAGCAAATGAAATTAATTTGGTGACAGATAGAATCTCCCCTCTCACTGTATTGATATTTGATGCTGCTAAAGCTTATGAAAGGATTAGTTGGCCCTTCCTTTATGAAGTAATTAAGCAATACAGCTTAGGAGTGAAGTTCCTTGGGACAATCAAGACTATCTATCGAGAACCATCTGCAAGGATTATAGTAAATGGGAAATTAACCTAGCCATTTCAGATAGGGGGAGGAACAAGGCAAGGGTGTCCTTTGTCCCCCTACTTTTTAATCTATATATTGAACCTTTAACAAGTAGGATCAGGAAAAATCAGCAGATCATCTACTTCCGATACCAAAAAGTGGCACTATAAGCAGATGATTTGATGATCTACACACAAGACTTCACATGCTCGTTCCCCGCAATTCTACATTTATGAAACAATTTTGGAAGAGTACCAGGATATTTAGTGAACCCGCAGAAAACAGAGTTGATGGCATGGAATGCCCCTTTTGACAGTTTGTTTGAAAAAAGTAAACTTTAATAATCCTATGATAGAAACTAAAACACTTCTGAACTCATGGGCATACCTCCCTCTTTCAATACATTTCAAAACTAGTGTAATTAAATGATGATACTCCTGAAGTTTACCTTCATATTTAATGTGATCCCCTTGGATTTTAGGGTGTAATGGCTTAGAAATCTGTGGCTGTGTAGATTTATTTAGGCTCACCAGGGTGCGACAATCACTGGGAAGAAGCTGGGTAAGTGCAAATAAGAAGGAGGCATAGCCTTCTCAGATTTCCATGTATACTGTTTGGATTTTCAATTGAAAAATGTAAGGCTATTTTTAAGGGGAGGTTTTCAGCAGATTTCCCCTCTCTAGCAGTCCCTAACTAAAAACTTCCTGGGAAAAGGTGACTACTTCCTTTTTAAATGTGGCCATTAAAACTTTTTAAGACCCTGAGTGCTGCGTGTAAAGTTTCGATTCAGGTTAGGCACATTTTAGTAATGCTATTTACAGCACATTTGACCCTGTATGGAACCCACCTGGAGTGCCAGACTGCCTGCAGGATGTATTAGATAGGCCATTAATAGATGCCAAAATTACAAAGTGGGGACAACTGAGGGAGGCGGTACCCTGACAACATGGGTAACAGTATCTCGGCTCAAGGACAATAAGCTCTCTAAATGTAAGTGTTACCAGTTTGTGAGCTGGGCACATGAACAGAGTGACCTTGGGGAAGGAAATAGGGAATGGAAAGCAATGTACTTTCCTCAGAAGAGGTGTGAAAATTGTACTGGATGTTGATGCTAGGTGAAGACGAGTCACTTACACTGCCATAGGAAATGTGGAGGATGGACCTGCCATCGCTGGAGTTAACAAACCTATGGCAAGTATCAATGTTTACACTTTGGGCCTCTGTAAAATCTGCACCTCTTAGGAGAAGTCATTTATTTGCAAGGTATAGGGCCTATTGGTCCCCAAAGAAACTGTTGAAGCTGGGAGGACAAAAGACATGGTACTGCGGTAAGTGTGGCCTAGAGAAAGCAGACAATATTCACTTATTTCGCAGTGTTCAAACATCCAACTCTTCTGGGAGGAAGTGGGTAAGATTTAAATTGATATAATGAAAAGAGAGATTAAGGTAAATCTGGCACTGGTTGTTTTCGCTTTCAAGAAACTGACTGGCCTTAGGAAAGACTTGGAAAGTTACAATTACAGCTACTTTGTATATTATTTTTCATTTCAGAAAGAGAAATATTTATGAAATGGGTGTCCACCGACTCATCGAAGTGCACCGATTGGGGGTAGATCAGAACAATGTTACAGAAGGTTGGACTGTGTTAATGGGTCACAGCAAGGGATTAAGAAAGGGAGGAGTACACAGTTGGGCTTTGGAAACTCCTAAAAATGTTGACCCTTAGTAGTGTTGGGCCCACTCTGTATCACACAAGAGACTCCTTGTCTCTTGTCTCATATGAAAAACCTTTAAAAAAAGTACAATTTTTTTTCAAAAGCAACCTATTGCCAATGAACCAATCAAGCATTTAGTCTATGAAATGAGCTTCTTGTCATAACCTGCTCACAACTCCTATATTGATCTTAAAGTTTCCCACTAAGCCACCGGCACACAGGCAAAAAATACAAATATGTAACAAATTACAGTTGTCAAAACAACTGAAACTCCTCCTAAAAGGGGCTAACAATCATTATCAAAGTACAGATGAAATATAGCCTGGGTTTGAGAGGGAATATTGACAGTTAAAAAACTCCCAATATGGTCCAATGTGCCTTTTTTAGTCCTGTTCAATAAAGAATGTTAGTGTGCTTGTGCTTTATTAGAACTCTGTGTTGAAGATGCAATAGTACATGGTGGAATAACTGAACAATTGTTTTTGTGACTTGTGAGTTACTTATCATTGAGTAAAGATATAAGTTATCAATTTACTGAAAATATACCCTAATAATAGTATTTTGGACCACTATCCATAAAAGACAAACAAAATGATGAGAAATCTGTTTTCTCTCAATGAATGTACATCGAATACGACAAGAGCATATTTTTCAAAGGTGAAACCTCATAAAAAATCAACACAATCAGTATCGGCTGACATTTACCGAGGGTGGGGGGGCAGTGGACAAAACAACATAAAATATTAATAAATTAAATAAACTTACCTTCCTTTCTTCCAGCACAACATCCTCCTCCCTCAGGTGTCTTCCAAGAAGCTACCGATGCAGGAAACAACATTACCCAATCCTGGCGCTGCTTTCACAGGATGAAAGCAGAGCCAGGGTTGGATAGAGCTAGCTCTCCAAGCGCTCCTATGGGCACTGGAGTCCTGCGCTTTCTCTAACCCAGCACACTAAGACTACTAGGTCAGAGGACTAAAAATGGCATGTCTGGCTGGCCGTCCCAAGACGGCAGTCCAAAGAGACATGTCCAATTTAAAGCACGCAGCTCCCTGCTGCTGCCATTTGGCAGCACGGCCCCCACCTCCTTCTGACTCTTAGTTCAGGAGGGCTTGCTGAAAAATAAAACTGCAATAAATAAACGTTATTACCGTTTTATTTTTCAGCTCTGGGGCTTGAGGGGCGATGCTTCTCGCTCATATGGAGGAGCTGCCCCTGTTAGTGATGCCACCAAATAATCTATTTACGTCCACATTTTTTGCCATGCTTTCTTCTCATTCAAAAAGATGGTTTGTGTTGTACAAGGAAAGACATTCGAGTATCCTTTAAGTAACTGTTCAACTAAATAGTCAGTCAGTCAAAAATTCTTTATTCGATAAAATTAATATCATAAAAGACACAGTACAATCATTTTTAAATAGCAAAAAGGAGGAAACATTTACAAAAAATTAAAACATTTCATTGTGGTTATTAAAAATACAGTACAATTCATTCGTTATCATTGTAAGTAATACAACATTTTTAAAAAGAATTTATAGCACTTAAAAATTTGTACCTTTAAAATCTGTAAAAACTGCAAACCTTACTGTGCAAGTATATTACATATTTTTACAAAAATGTTACTCAAAGCAACTTTGGATCTGCGGTAGGTTGATGTTGTTTTTCCTTACACGAATAGCTGCCGTCAAGAAACTGGCCACAGAAAACATAATGTATGGGCTACCCAGTTGCATTAAATATACTAGAGCTGGTCTAACCTGAACGAAGCCTGGTAGTAAGTATTTCCGTCTACACAGTTCATAATGAGTACAAAGCAATGAAAAACAATCACAAGAACAAGGATCTGCCTTGTCCGGTGTACACCTAGTGCGGAAGGAACCCAAAGAGTAATGAATCAAATTAAGGCGGAATCTCGTCAGGAAAAATCGGTGGTACCGATTATTTACCACTGATAAATATGGTTCGGGTCCTGGGCAACTTACCAGCCCATAATTAGCTCTTACAAGAGGTTTTCTCAGCTCCATCTCCTCCCGGTCTAATGTCAAAAGATCCATAACAGCATTTTTTGTCAGGGCAATGTCTTTTTTAGTTATTGTGTCGGGGGAGCAAAACATGGCTGGGCGGCCTATCTTCTGGAAACCCTTTTTAATGTAATTCAACCATACAATATTATCAGCCCTCTCCAAATGTAAGCAGTCATTGATAATCGAGTGGTTTAGGGTAATTTCTTCGTTGAGCCAGATTTTTAGCCAATACAAAAAGGGTGCTATTTTAATTTGGTCTGAGATGTAACCGATCCCCACTTCAGTGTGTGTAGTAAAAGTGGGGGTAGACTGGGGAACTGAGAGGAGCCCTCTTAGGAATTTATTTTCCACCAGTTGAATTTTATTTGTTGGGGTATGGTCCCATATTTGACATCCATAAGAGGCCACCGCCAAACACTTCGCTTTATAGACTTTTATAATAGCTTCAACTGGTCTACCTCCCAGGTTTTTTGGCAAACCCCATGAGGCCCGAAACACTTCTGCTAAAAGCCACACTACGGCTTGTGTTTTGTGGGCGCCATGTGCCCTTTTCATCGAATACTACCCCAAGATATGGAAATGATGGGACCCTGCATACCACTTCATTATTACAATAAAAACTTTTTAGCTTCCCCTTATTTTTGCCCCTCCCTGCTATTACGACCTGGGATTTTTTTGCGTTAACTTTGAGATCAAGGTTACTCATGAATGCACCAAAGGCGTTCAACAGTTTTTGGAGGCCCACCCCGGTACGAGCCATGAGCACAGCGTCATCCGCGTATAGGAGAACAGGTATAACCTGTTCCCCTACATGCGGAATGTCCTGACAGACCTCCCCAAACTAAATAGTCACCTAAAAAACATAAAATTCGACAAAAATGTTATCTCATACGCCCAAGATGTCAAAAGACTGAGAGGCATAGATTGTTACAGAGTAGGGTTTGTTATGTTTTGAGCATTCTAGTAGTTAGGTGTGGGCGGAGTCATGGGGTGGAGGAAGAGGAGGGGCACGGGCAGGAAAGAGTCTGTTAGAGTAGGGACCTGGACCGAGCAAGAAGCAGACAATAAAGCTCGTGAGTAAAGGCATTCAGTGTCTGTCATTATTGTTTGAGGACACGACAACTGGCGACGAGGGTGGGATCAGCAGCCTGCTGTCCATGAACCCTGAAGAGACGACACTGTCCGGTCCCTGGGTATCACGAGGAAAGGTCCCCGTCGCGACACGTGTGCCCCGAGAAGACCGCCGCCGGCACCTGAAGGCCAGCGGTAATTGTCCCGGCTCCGCAATCCGTCGATCGCGTGGAGCCCTGTGCAGACAGCGTGGTCGAACGCTGAAGAACATTTGAATCAGGTGCCATTTCGCGCCAAAAGTGGAGAGTGCGCCTCGAGTGTGCCAGAGGCCGCGCGTGTGACACATAAGAAGTCAGGAGCCCACCCTGACTCCACTGTGCTGCCCTGATGTGTGAGGAGCATCTGGGATGAGCGGGGAGACTGCGAGGAGTGCCGGAAAGAGAAGCGTTGCACCGCCAAAACTGAAGCTCACCCCCGATGCGTGAGAAACAGCATGCGCACGAAGGAAGAAGTCGGGAGCTTACCCCGAGCCTGCCTGGATAGGCGGAGTGGCCAAAAGGTGTGCGAGACACTGCTGAAGCCCTGGTGCCTGTGGAAGTGGCTGCCGGTGAGTGCCAAATGAAGCTCGGTGAGCCTGGAGAATGAATGCAGCCAAATCCCATAAGGAATGAGAGTTTCTGTCTGGCGTCCATCTTTGAACCAGGCAACTAGCAGGATGCACCCCTGTGCAGTGTTGAAGCGGCCATTTTGAAGTCAGGCAGCACAGGGCCCAAGCAGAACAAGCACTGGCAAATGCAAAAAACAAGCATTGGTAAATGGAAACAAGCATTGGTAAATGAAAAACAAGCATTGGTAAATGGAAACAAGCATTGGTAAATGAAAAACAAGCACTGGCAAAGGCAAGACAAGCATTGGTAACTAACAAACAAGCATTGATAAACACAACCAACACCAGTGAAAAGAAAGATGACGCTGACAATCACTTGCAGAGATGTCGAACCCACCACAGCAGAACGGTGGCGATGCCACTGTGGAGACCCCAGCTGAGCCTCGAATATCACACCTGCGTCCCCCTGAACCACTAACGCTGGTGGCTGGTGGAAGCATGGGCCCCCGATGGCAGGAGTGGCTAGAAGATTTTGAGGACTATCTTGAGGGGTCAAAGGTCACCGCAGATAGAGAAAAACTCATTGCGTTGCGTAATTTGGTTGGCAGAGAAGTCAGCAAAGTGATTAAAGAGCTGCCAGCAGACGACAAAGGAACATATGACAAAGCGAAAGAGGCGCTGAATAAGAAATTCATACACAAAAGGAATGTGGACTATGAGAGATATGTATTTCACCAAGCTCGTCAAGACAAAGAAGAAAGGATGAGCACCTTAAGCTCCAGGCTACGTCGACTATCTCAGTATTGCAACTTTAATGTATTCTCAACGGAAGACGCCATCCGACTCTGAGTGATCGAGGGTTGCCACTCTGAGACACTGCGGAGGAGATTGCTGAGAAAAAGCCATAATCTTGATGAGATAGAAGAAATGACAAGGGTACATGATCAAGCGGAGGAACACGCCAAATGCATGGAGACAGGAAGAAGTGAGAGAAAAGAACAAGCATTCTGGACGCAAAACACCAACACTCGCAGGAGATCAGGTGAACAACAGAGAAGATCCAGACCAGCCTCTCGTCATCACCACAAAGGACGTCGACGCTACGGGTCTACCCGGAGAGACAAGAAGGCCGAACATGCAGGAAAGTCAGAACGGTCTAGAAAATGCTATCGATGTGGGTACGATTATCCGCATGCAGATGTATGTCCGGCGATAGGTCAACAGTGCCACAAGTGTGGACGAAAGAACCACTTCGAAGCGATGTGTGGTGTATATACAACAAAGAAAGAAGAGGTGACATGAGCACGCTGCGGCCTGATCCCAGAAGACATCACGCCAAAGCAGTGCAAGACAGGGCGATGTCCTCCTCTGGATCGTCCCGTTCCAGACGAGATTCTCATGGATCCCAGTGGACCAGGAGGTCACCGAAGCAATCACCATCGAGGGAATCAAGATCGACGTCCACAGAGTCTTATTACACAGATGAATATGTTTGCATGGTATCAGACCCAGATCAACTAAAAAGGTATCCCCCACTGGACATAAGAGTGGGGACCCATGAGACACAATTCATGCTCGACAGTGGAGCATCCCTAAACTACATGCCCGTGACAGAATATAAGAAAATGAAATCACCACCTCAGCTGAGTCCAGCACACGTAAGAGTATTCACCTGGATGGCAAAGAAACCACTTCCATTAGAAATTTGAAATTTGAAACAATTCTCACCTATGAAGACAAATCTGTGACAGCATACATCCATGTCATTGAAGGCTCTGAGTCTGAGTGCCTCCTCAGTTTGCCGACTGCAGAACGCCTCCGCCTTGTGGAGATCCTCTACAGAGTCAGCGGTGATCCAGATATAATCCGTAAGTTCCCTAAGCTATTCACTGGGCTCAGAAAGATGAGTAAATGTCAGATCCGTCTGCACATCAACGATCAAGTGCGCCCTGTAGCTCAACACGCCCGACGAGTGCCTTTTCATCTTCAGCAAGCGGTGGAAGATGAGATTCAGGAGTTGCTACAAACTGACATTATTGAAAAAACAGATGGTCCCACACCATGGGTGTCACCAGTCGTCATCGTCCCAAAGAAAGGCACTCCGGACAAGGTGCGTTTGTGTGTGGACATGAGACTTCCCAACACTACCATAGAGAGGGAGCGTCACCCAGGACCCCACCTGAGTGACATGATAGCCACCCTGAATGAAGCCAGAGTATTCTCTAAGCTTGACTTGAATAAAGGCTATCACCAGCTGGAACTCCATGAAAAGTCAAGGTACATAACCACTTTCACTACCCATTTAGGTCTGTTTAGGTACAAGAGACTAAGCTTTGGCATCTCATCAGCTGCTGAAATATTTCAGGAAATGATTCGTCAGACCATCAGACACATACCAAACTCGCTGAATTACAGTGATGACATTTTGGTGTATGGGTCGAATACACAGGAGCATGACAAGGCGCTAGATTGAGTATGCCACGCTCTCCTAGAAGCCAACCTGACCTTAAATAAGGACAAGTGTGAGTTCCACCAATCCACTCTCAAGTTCTTTGGCCATGTGTTCTCGGGAGCGGGCATGAGGCCTGACACGGAAAAAGTGACTGCACTCAATGCGACCAAGAGTCCTCAAGATGTTAGTGACATTCGTTCATTTCTGGGCATGGCGAGCTATTGTGCCAGATACATAAAAGACTACGCCACCATCAGTCATCCATTGAGAACACTCACCAAGCAAGGACAACCGTTTGTGTGGAGCCCCCAGTGTGAGAGGGCCTTTCGCGAAATCAAACAGGCCAATGAGGCTGCGGACAACCTAGCATACTTTAGCCCCAAGAGGAAGACTGAAATAACGGTGGATGCCAGTCCAGTGGGTTTGGGTGCCATCTTAGCCCAGTATGACAAAGACACTGATCAACGACACATCGTGGCCTATGCCAGTCGCAGCCTATATGAAACTGAACGGGCCTATTCTCAGCCAGAAAAGGAGAGCCTCGCAGTCGTCTGGGCTTGCGAGCACTTTCACGTCTTCATATATGGTAAACATTTCACCATGATAACGGACCACCAGGCGTTGGTCACCATATTTGGCAACCCCAATGCCAAGATGCCACCTAGAATTGAACGATGGGGCCTGCGCCTACAGGAGTACACATACACAATCATACACAAACCGGGGAAAGGGGAGAACCCTGCGGACTATATGCCCCGACACCCTCAGGCATCCCAGGCTTCGCCTCCGTCAATAGCTGAGGAATACATACACTTTAGAGTAGGATCAGCCCGACCTCCAGCCATTCCATTAGAGGCAATCCAGGAAGCCACCGCCCAAGATAACATTCTTCAGAAAGTGGTGCGCCAGCTGCGCTCTCATAGATGGAGGCATGACAGTGAGGAAGAGAATGCAGATCCTCAAGTCCGCCAAGAAATGCAAGCGTTCAGGCACATCAGTGATGAACTATCTGCCACCTCGGAGGGGCTCCTCTTGAGAGATCATCGGATCGTCATCCCGAGGCAGCTACGACAAGGAGTTATTAACCTGGCTCATGAGGGCCACAGAGGAGTGGTTGCAACCAAAAGAAATCTCCGTGAGCGAGTCTGATTCCTGCTGCTTGATTCCATGGTTGAGGCCACCCTCAAGGATTGCCCCCAGTGTCAACTAGTTAGCCATGGAACACCCCCAGCTCCGCTTCAAATGACTAAGTTACCCAGTGGGATATGGCAAGAACTAGCCATGGACTTTTACGGACCCCTCCAATCTGGCAAGTATGTGGTAGCTATCATGGATGAGTACTCGAGGTTTCCGATAGCCCAATTTGTGTCATACACTAATGCTTCTTGCACAATTGCGGTGCTTGATGAGGTGTTCGCCGCATGGGGTGTCCCAAAGGAACTCAAAACAGACAATGGTCCTCCTTTCAATGGCCAGGAATTTAGCGAGTTCGCAAGGCACCTTAACTTTAGACATCGAAAAGTCACGCACCATTGAGCGGTTTATGGCGACTCTGAAGAAAACGTTCAAACAGTCCACGCTCGAGAAGAAAGACTTGCAAGTTGCCCTCAACGAAGTCCTGCGAGCATACAGAACAACACCCCATGCCACCACCAGAAAATTTCCGGCCACTCTTATGCTGGGGCGACCCATCAGAACAAGGATTCCGACGTGGAAAGGTGCTCTGCGACCAGTGTCTCCGACACACGTCCACCAACAAGTGGCCCTGGCTGATCAAACCAGTAAGAGCAAAATGAAATTGTATGCGGACACTTGACGGAGAGCCAAATCTCCTTCACTACAGACAGGGGACTGTGTGGTGGTCAAACAAGAACAATCCCGAAAAACAGATTGCACGTTCAAAGACGAACCCTTGGTTGTCACCCAACAAAAGGGCACCATGGTCACGGCGGCGTCCGAAAATAGAAGGATCACCAGGAATGTGTCTCATTTTCAAAAGTGCACGCCTGGCATGAAAGAGGCACTTGAACAGGATGGAAATCCATCGGAAACACCAGGACCCAATCAAAAGGACACCGCTCAGAGACCTGATCAGAGGACTGAAGCTGAATTGAGTGATGGTGGCATGAATCTGCAACCTCGAAGGAACCTTCACAGGCCTCAGAGACTGATTGAAGAACTCTAATAAAGTCAGTTCATTCTTTTGTTCCCAAAGAAGGGATATGTTATGTTTTGAGCATTCTAGTAGTTGGGTGTGGGCGGAGACATGGGGCGGAGGAAGAGGAGGGGCACGGGCAGGAAAGAGTCAGTTAGAGTAGGGACCTGGACCGAGCAAGAAGCAGACAATAAAGCTTGTGAGTAAAGGCATTCAGTGTCTGTCATTATTGTGTGAGGACACAACAGGGTTGAGTACGACTCTTGGGTTCTCCTCAAGCCTTGAGTTTACGCCATGTCAATAACCGCCTGTGCACGCCCTCCAAGTAAGATTATGTGGTTTTATTATAGTTCCCTGCTGCTCCAAAATGTTTAAATGGATCAATATTTTCGTGTTGTAATGAATATAGGAATACCAGTTCTTCAACAAAACTGCAAACACACTCTGCAACCCATAGTATTACTCACTGAAACATAAGGTGCATAGTGAAAAAGGCAACACCTACCAGGATCCTGAATAAGGATGCAGGGTTTTACAGTTAGGCAGAAAACCACTCTTCTATATAACATTAAAATTAAAGCAGAGAATTTACAATGCATTTTCCTAACCATCAGGAGCAAACAGAACAACAACAATGCTCTGCAATTATGAGGTTCACTGAAGCCAAAGTGCAGAGCATACACGTTTTACATATTCGATCCAAGTCACACATTGTTCCAGGATGTAGAGACGTTTTACAGACTTTATTGTTCAGAAAAGCAACCAAACCAGAATCCCAATCCAAATTTCTAGCTACTTTGCTAAATAAATGGAGGCACTCTACTCGCTCGATTTAATGTAATTGTTATGGAAAACACTTTCGTCTTCTGTCTTTTGTGGCTACAACTACTTTTTTTAATCATAAATATAAACAGTCATAAAATGAATTTTTTAACTGTCAATATATATTATCATAAAAAACACCATGACGGAGGGTTAAAATGAGAAGAGGACACTAAGACAAATGTAGGTTATGTCAAGTTATTTATATATGTTATTTTGCTACGTGTTCTTTCAATTCTTGATGTGCAAGGACATTGTACAGTGCAATTAATGATGAGAAGTTAAGTGGAACGAGTCAGTATCTGTCGCACTGTCTTGGGTCCAATGAGCATCTTCTTTGAGTTTCTCTTCCAAACCGGATGTAACGTTTTTTCTATTTTTACCATAGCTGAGCCCAAAGTGTAGTCTTCAATTTCCATACCTATCTCTATCTAGGTAAACCTTCCACTGTGAGAATGACCTCCGTATTTTGGTTGTTGTTGAGACATGGAGGTATTATTGGGAGATGGAGTGGTAAGTACCCGCCTCAAGTTATAGCCACAATCGTTGTCAGGGTGATCCCTGAAAGTCACTAAATTAAACTGAGCTCAGCCCTTGGTAGCTATAGTACAGAGCAGACAGGCTTTACTTAGAGGCAACGTGTAAAGTAAGCATGTAGTACTCAAACAGTAATAATGCCACAACACAAGAAAAATCCCAAAGCAAATTAGAAACATAGAGGACATTTTAATAAATAAGTTGATACCAACAGAACAAAAATGAATCCAGTAAACTGGACTTGAAGTTTAAGGTAAAAAAAAAACGTGAGTGCTAAATGTGGTCATCCGGTACCTATGCGCGAGTTAAGGCTGACTGCGATGGAGCGCGGGTCAGATGCACAAACAACTTTTGACTTGTTTGGAAGTTTTACCTTTGGATTTAATCTCTGAAATGGAAATCAAAAATTTGCAGTGGGGAAAGGCAGCAGGCTGTGGCCGAAGAGGGCCCCATGTCATTATATAGCCACTGGACGAGGTCTCGGTGAAGCTGTTGACTTTTTTGTTAGAAGAGCTGGAGAAATTTCAATTTCACGCACAAATAAGTCCCTTTTCCACCCGGACACTTTTCACACTTCTACCTTAAGACTTACACACTTTTTTGGAGCTTTGATTCTTCCAGCAGGGCAAGGTTGCTGGCTTTAACTAAAAAGGACTCCACGTGGTCATATACCTTTTCTATGAGGGCCCACTAAATTGGATTTGCCGCTCCTGAAAAACTCTGAGCAGGAGCAACCTGGATCTTTGGCCCAGCTGCAACACACCTTCATCAGATCAGTTCATAGGTCTTTGGGGTAAGGTTTCCCATGGATAACCTAACAAACCTCTGAAGTATGTTCTGTGTGCCCATACTGAAAAAATACCTCAGTGTCCACTCTCCCTAAAACAAGATGGTAAGACCTTTCTTCCCCTGTGCAGAGCTCTTGTGCACATCCTAGAGGTCTCTGTGGTCACTCAAAACCGGTTTTGATAGCAGCTGCTCACCCACTTATATTGGTGCCTAGATAATTGGAGGGACAAAGGAAGGGTCATGCCCAGGTGTTAGTTACATATGCCTCCTTGAAGGTAATACAATTCCTTGCCTGAGCACTCCTGGTCAGCTTACCAGAGGAGCAGAACACTGAAGGCTTTGTCAAAGAAACAATAAAGGTCCTGGGTGATGGTAACAGCTTATGCAAATTTGCATCTAGATGTTGTAGACAGGGAACAGAGGAAAATTTTGAAAGGATCACTTTCAAAATATTTATTTTAAATCCAACTTCAACATTGAATTTGGAATGTAATAAATATTTCAAAAAGGCAAATCATTAACTTTATAGCTGTTTCCTAGCCAGAAATAGCAATATTGCATTTAATATTTTAGCCCAATGATTTCCTGTGGGCCAGCTAACCCTGCTACAAAGACAATAGCTGTTTGTGCCTTTTTACTGTTAGGACACGTTTAATATTAAACATCTGCATGTCCTACTTTTAAATACTATGCACTCTGACTTATGGGAAGTAATGCCGTCTTAGAAGTGACTTATCAATATTTAAAAGGAAGGTGAAGGCTTTTCAAAAGGGGTAATTTTGACAGGTCTCATTTGCAGTTAAAATCAGAAAAGCCAGGCTACACATAGCAGGTCTGCAGTCGTGTTTGTATGTGCCACAGCAGTGGGTGGCACCTTGGGTGCTGCACATTTAACTTTGGCACCATATACTAGGGATGTATATGTAAGTTAAATATGCCAATCAAGAGTATGCCAATTTTATCATTTTGAGAGGGAGGCGGAGCATAGAACCTTTACCACTGGTTAGCAGTGGTAAAGTGCAGAGTTCTACAGCCATTAAACATAGTCAAGGAAATAAATTGAGGTTACACCAGTATGGTCATTTCGAAGAGTTATCCAAAACTAGGGTAATATAACTATGTTTCCTAATACCAGTTCTTTCATTATTTGGCATGTTAGTCATTGTGTTATTGACAAGTAATATAGACTTGTTTGTTGTTGGTTGCAGAGGGGCTTAGGGGCGAGTTAAGCTGCTCCCTGGACGCAGCATCGCTGGTCACTCTACCTTGGGAAACGCTGCCGCTGCCTGACACCGCGCGGCCACAGGGACTACATTCCCCAGCTTGCTTTGCGGCGGAAGCCGCCCACGTAACTTCCGCGCCCGGAGGCGCTTGAAATTGGAGCCCAGACACGGTGGAGCGGGGGCGCTTGTTTGTTGTTGGTTGCAGAGGGGCTTAGGGGTGAGTGAGCTGCTCCCTGGCCGCAGCATCGCTGGTCACTCTACCTGGGGAAACGCTGCCGCTGCCGCTGCCTGACACCGCGCGGCCACAGGGACTACATTCCCCAGCTTGCTTTGCGGCCCGGAGGCGCTTGAAATTGGAGCCCAGACACCGCGTCGCGGGATCACGCGCCGGGAGAAGCCCGGGACAAGGGCGGGGCCATCTGTGGTCATCAGGGGCCAGAAGGGCCGGGCCGGGCAACCCCACTGACAATCGACAATGGGTAAGAGAAAGCAGCTAAATCAAGGGGGGGATGAGGGGAAAAAGGCTAAGTACCCAAGGAAGTCGGACTCGATAATCTCCTATTTAACATCGGCAGTGGGGGTTTTGACAAAAGAAATAGCGATTGCGGAGAAAGAGTTGGGATTGGGTGATGGCGAAATGGATCCAGCTTTAATTGGAGACAAAAGTCGGGTCATACCACTAGAGCCAAACATCGTAATCACTAAACCAAATACTGTAGTTGAAGTGCAGCAAAATGTAACAGCTTCCCAAGAGGTCCCACCATATCTCCACAAGGGCATTATAAACCATCGCCCTCCACAGAAGGCACCCTGAAAGAAAAAGAGTAAGCCACTTAAATATTCGGCCAAGAGGAAAACAGTCAGCAATGAGGCACCATCTATGGACCAAGGCCTCAGGGAACAAATAGGGAAAATTATAGAAGACTTGTTCACCTCACGAGTGGAACCTGTGCTTGTGAATATGGCAAAAGACATTGTGGACACTTTTAACTCTTGTGTAGCCGGACTATTGTCTAAATGCGAGAAAATTGATATGCTACTTAAGCAGCACACAGGAGAGAAGGGGCACTGTACTCAATCTCAAGCCCCTATTATAATTAGACGTAAGGCGGATAATGAGCCATCTACCCAGAAACCCTGTTTGCTTGCCTAGGTGTCTAGAGAGGAGGGTATAGGAGGGCAGGGCCCTGATGGGGGTGCACCGGTAGGTCCCTTTCCTGGAGCAAACACTATGCATAATCAGGCACAAGAGACCATTAGGCGGAATCCACAACAGGGTAGATCCCTAGAGTTGCCCCCGGAGGCCGCCCCTCTGGTTGCTGTCTTCACTGGGGTTCCCCTGTTGAATGGGAGCACTAGGGAGACAACCCATGAGCTTATGGCCCTAGCTGGGCAGTGGTGCCTAGAGTTTAGTACTGGAGGTAATGATATAATACACTCGGTTATTATGGCAAGAAGGGTTAACTGGGTAGGGCGCGGCCCAAAAAACATACCGGGAGACTGTGTGGTGGTGAATTTTAATAACCAGGATAGTGCAGAGAGAGTACTATGGGATGCCTCACAATTGGATAATCGTGGCATCAGACATCTACCCCTTGGGTATTTTTATCCCCCAGCTAGGCCCCATAGCTACCAACAGAGAGCCAAACGGGAACACTCTTACCCTATTAATAACTACATACTGTCACAAAGGGATATGGAAACTCAACAGTCAAGATCCGCACAAGGGTTGCCTGAGAGGGTGGAAAATCCATTCACAACTATAACACCTGTTCCTCTGTTTGGTTGTCATCCTAGAGGGGAGATAAGTCTATCCAATCGATTCTCCCCGTTGTCCCAGATAGAGCCTAATATCTGACTACCTGTGGGATCCTTAAAAACAGGGGAGGAGTGAGGAATCACCAGTGAGAGTACTTCCTGTAAACTTTTGAGTTGGAACGTGGCTGGCATTAGATCAAAAGCTACAGACCCCATTTGGTTGAAGTTTGTAAGGCAGTTTGATATCCTTGCCTTTCAGGAAACCTGGGAGGCTGTCCCAAGTTTTATCCTGGATGGTTACCATAGTTTTAGGATTCCAGCTGTACCAGCAACTGCAGGGAGACCAAAGGGGGGCTTGCTTTTCCTTATTTCTCTAAATTTAGCTGGCACTTTTAAAAAACTTGATGCGGGTTCATCCAATTTTCTTATAATTGAATGGAGTGTCTCCGACCAGGAGAAATACCTGTTAATCAATTTATACAATTCCAAGGAAGGTGCAAATCAGACGGAGCATGTTAAAGCCTTGGATCAATTTTTGTCAGTTGTTAAGTTAGATCAGATGTGTGCACCAGAAATTGTTCTTTTAGGAGATTTTAATATTCATCCATGTTCTTGGGACTGTTACGGAGAGGATCAGGAGTAGTCAATGAACGGGGGGCTCCTCATTTTGAGCACAGTAAACAGGGGGAAGCTCTTGAGGAAGCACTCTCCAACATGAATTTACTAGAACCAAGTTGGGGGGCGGGATTTGAAAGAGCCCCCACTTTTATAGCCCGTGGAGTCAATTCAGTGATTGACTATATTTTTGTATTCCCGATAGTTATGGCTAAAACCTTTGTTTATAGGGTTCTGACATCAACTTTCAGTGACCACAACCCAGTCCTATTGGAAATTGAGGCGGGGGAGTTGTTTGTCACCTCTGAAGGGAGACGGGCAATAAAGGGTCTATCTACAAAAGATAAAGGCAGACGTATTAAATGGGAATTTGTGATCCCAGAAGCTTTCTTTGAAGATCTTGCTTCTAAAACTGAGGCTAATCTTGCCATCTGCCTGGATGGATCTGCTCTACCGACTGAAACAATAATAGCCTATGAAGCAGTCTGTAAGCAGATTGCCGAGAACCTACAGGTAGAATGTAGAGCACGCACTAGGAAGACCCATAAATGGTTTGATAACTGTTGCTCTAAGGCACATGAGGCTCTTCTTAAAGCTCTTAAAAAATCACCAAGGCATAGGGCTCTAGTCGCCTCCCTCCGCAAGGAGCATAAAGCGGCTATAAGTTTACGCAAAAGTAAAATCAAAGAGGAGGCGTGGGATACCCTTCAATCTACAGACATATTAAGGGACAGCAGGAAGTTCTGGGCTATAGTAAACCAGCCGTTTTTTACTGATAATGATAATTTAGACACGGACTGTGTAATCCCCGATGATACCTGGCTCCAACATTTCAAGAAGATCTATGATGATAAGGAACATTCTGAATTATTGCCCCGGAACCCCGTTCCAACTATTCTTATCGATCCAGTGGTATTCACAGTACCCGAGGTAGAGAGGGCAATTAGAGATACATCTAAACATAAGGCGCCAGGACCAGACGGGGTACCTGCAGATCTCTATATTATGTATCCCAATTTTTGGCAAATGTTTTTAACGCCTCATCTGTAACTGGTTTTCTACCCTTGTGGTCCACCTCGGTCATAGTTCCGATTTTTAAAAAGGGGAATAGGGGGGACCCCGCTTGCTATAGGCCAATCTTCCTGTTAGACTCTGCTGTAAAAATCATGGGCAGAGTGATTCTGCAGAAACTGGGAGATTGGCTTTCTGGCAGGCTGGTGCTCTCTAACCTACAATATGGTTTTAGAGAACACAGAAGCACCATGGACCAATGTCTAAATCTGTACCCCCTTATAGGTAAATATTCAATAGCAAAGGATGGACATTTATACTTTGGTTTCATGGACTTATCATCAGCATTCGATCTGGTCAATCGATCGAAACTGTGGCAGATACTACGGGAAATGGGGATAGAGGCCCCCTTGATTAATTTCCTTAGTAATCTTCATCAGGATCTCTCAGCCTCTGTGAGGGTCACGCAGGAAGGTCGGTGTACAGGCCAGTTCAGCTCTAGGAGGGGGGTCAGACAAGGCTGTATACTGGCCCCTCTCCTTTTTACAATTTATATAAATGCCCTTGAAGATTCCCTCACCAAGGCCACACTAGACACTCCACGTATAGGGGGATCGGGATTCCCGGTTCTCCTATACGCGGATGACGCTGTTTTAATTGCACGTACAGGAACAGGTCTGCAGAGGCTGTTGGATCATTTTGGCAGCTTCATGCAGTCCCTGGATCTTAAAGTGAACAGCAAAAAATCCCATGTTATGGTGGTGGGGGTGAAAAGGAAGTCCAGTAAGGTTAAAAGTTTTACCTGCATGGGTGCGGAAGTAACGAGGGTCCTGGTTTTTAGCTACCTGGGAGTGCTCTTCGATGAGAAAGGCAACTGGGGTCCCCAGATGAGACAGAAGTGTAATATCGTTACCAGATCCACTTCAGCCCTACTTAGCTTTTCTAAAAGGTTGGGAGCTAGGCCATGGAGGCCATGCTCAAGATATATAAATCTAAGTCTTTATCAATTGCCTCCTATGGGGCAGCCATTTGGGGATATGTTCCTGAGAGTAATTTACAATTGGTAGAAAACCGGTTTCTTAGATCCTTACTATCGGTTCCTCAGTCCTTACATGCGGAATTAGGCCTAAGTAATATCTCAGATCATCTAAAAATGGCCCTGCTGATCTGCTGGGTGAAGACATGGCTTAATGAGGAAATCACTCTCAATCATCGAATCCTGAAAGACTGTTTAGCCCTTGATAAGGCACAGAATATCCCATGGCTGGCATACGTTAGAGCGGCGTGTGCCAGACTGGGGCGACCTGATTTGTATACTGCCCCGGAGGCAATACAGAAAAAGGATTTAGGATGGATCAAAAAGAGTTTTTTGAATTTGTTGGAGCAAGAAAGGGAGGAGCAGGAACTTAGAAAACCAGGAGTAAGAAGAATGTATGTATTACAGACCTGTCTTACTATTGAACCGTATTTGAAGATAGTGACTAATCCGTTCCATCATTTTTTGTTGGTCAGATTCAGGTTCAACCTAATACATTTTACTCTGGGGGTATTCCCACAATGGGGGAAACCGGAAGGTTACTGCACCATGCTCATGTGACAGGTTCTCGTTACAAGACACCCTCCATCTTGTAATGTTTTGCGAGAAATTTGCAAAAGCACGTAAAAAATGTTTAAACCCAATTCTTCGTGATGCGGGTTTTGTGCAAGTGAGGCCTGCCCTTCTGTATCTGCAAATGTTAAATAGTGTGCATGTTACTTTTAGTGTAGTGAACTTTCTGGTGGCTGCGGCTCGTGTAAATAACAATAAAAAACTTGCTACTATGTAATTATACATTAGGACAAAAAAGGGGACTGTGGCATTTTGGATTAAGAGAATGTTATCGATGCATTTTAAATGTAATATACCCCGTGAAGCCCCTTATATTGTAAATATTGTAGAATAACATAGGTAGAGTACATGTTTTTTGTGTCTTTTAACCACTGAATACATATGAATTTTTATAATCGAATGCCTTTGTATCTAATGTTTTTTAATTATTTTATGTACAAAGGTGTATGCACTGTTTCTCTTTTTGTGATTTTAATTAATCGAAATAAAGATTGTTTGACTGACTGACTGACTGACTGACCAATTTTGAACTATGACAATGTCTCTTTATAAATTAAATGTTATATTACTTATAATAACTTATCGAGCCAAACGTGCCCAGAGCGGGAGTCCTGGTGCTAAATACCTCCAGATCTCTCAAATTATTCTGTTTTTTTTTTATTTTATTTTTTTTATTTGATCCAAACAATGCAGTCATGCCATTCAGATTTCATTTGACAAAACAATATACAAAAGGTTTCTGCAAAGGAAAAAGTAGAAAAAGAAAAATAACCAGCAAAAATAAATAATATTACACAAAACCTACAAGATACTCAAAACTAAAAACTAAAGTGGGGCAGAAGATTAACCATAATCCAATCAACACCCAATAGGTATACTATCATTTTATCCACTCCACAATTGGTGCCCAGATCTTAGACGCCAGCTTCCTCCTCCGCTTGCCCTTTAAAGAAAATACTGAGAATTCAAGCTTATAAATAGCAAGCAGTCTAGCTTTCCAATTCATAAATGTCGGTGCTTTAGGAGACAGCCATTGCGAAGTTATACACAGCCGGATCTGAGACATAGCTATAAACAAGAAAGCAGACATATACCACGTATTTCCAATATTCCCTGAATCATAACCCATTATCACCATTTCTGGAGTCAGGGTACACCGAATCTTGAGCATACTGTTAATAAAATGCTCAATATCAGATAGAAAATCTGAGAGACATGGACAAGAATAAAACATGTGAATGACATCTGCTGCAAACAACCCACACCTTGAGCAATGGTCCCCCTTTCTACTGCCCCATTTCGCAATTCTTGCAGGCGTATAATATAAATCAAACAATGCCATGTAGCTTTGGGCCCTAAGGCTACCAGACACCAATACCTCACTGGCAAACTCCAATGCCGGCTTTAAATCAATAGCCGACTTTCCGAGTTTGCCTTCCCATTTGGCACTTTGGACCCCTAAATCATCCAGAAGACTAGACAATAAGTACCGATACAACATTCCTATTCTGATACTTTTTTGAATTAATTCAAATATGGGTAATTTATCAAACAAAGAGGATGCACCAACCAAATGTTTATGAACAAAGCTTTGAACCTGAAGGTATTTAAAAAAATCGTGTGGAAGCAACTGAAATTTGTCCTTCAAAGAAGAATAGCTTAATAGTTGCCCGTCCCTAGCTAAGTCCCTTATCACCCACAAACCCTGCCCTTGCCATCTAAACATTGTTTGGTCCTGAAATATTCAGGGTAAAAGTCGGGCAGCTTTAAAGGGAGTGTATATATTAATATTAGGAATAGACAATTTCCTCCTGATTTTTTGCCAGATTAAAAACATAGCTATAATCACCTTAAATATGGTTCTTTTGAAGTAACTCGGCTCCAAAACCTCCAGCAGAATACCCTTAGCCGCTGAGCCTGAGTCAATCTCAAAAATTAGTAGGTCAATTGCATAGTGGCGCCTCAACATTGTCCCCTAGCAATGGCACTCCCAAAGATTGGGCCATCACTGCCCAATAATACAGTACCAGGTTTGGTACAGACCAGCCACCTCGGTCACGAGGAAGGCACATCCACTTGGCTGCCCTACGGGAATGCCTATACCCCCACAAAAATCTTTAGCAAATCCTATCAGGCTACTTTGTGATAGTTCTAAAGGAATCATCCTAAACAGATATAGGAACTTCGGGAGTATTAGCATTTTGAGGAAACTGCAACGTCCATAGAGGGAAAGGTGTAAATGATCTAACCGCTCTAATTTAATATTTACTGCGTCTACTACCGGAAGAATATACAAATCCGGAATAGTTATGACTGCAGCGGTTATTCTAACCCCTAGGTACATTGCGTTGGTGACAACTGAAGCCTCTGAGTATGACATGTTCGGCATTTGAACAAACTGAGTTTTGGCAACATTTAGCTTATACCCTGAAACTAAACCAAATTGCTCCGCGCACACCTTAAGTACCCTAAATGCAGAAGAAACATCTGATGTTAGAACAACAATATCGTCTGCGTAGGCTAAAACCCGGTACTCTGTATCACCAACCCTTATCGGTGCTATACTCTGATGTCCTTCAATTTTACTCAGAAATGGATCAATGTAGAGGCCAAACAGCAAGGGCGAACACGGACACCCTTGCCGAGTTCCCCTACTTATATTAAAAAATACAGTCTGTTTGCCTGAGATACGAAGCGCAGCTTTTGGAGAGGAGTACAATGCCTGGATCGCCTGAATAAATTCAATACTGAATCCCTTCCACCAAAGCACGGCCCACAACAACCCCCAGGAGACCCTGTTGAACGCCTTCTCGGCGTCCAACAGGATCACCCCGAGGAGAGAGGCCGTGACCTGTGCCCAATCTAATAGGGCAATGACCCGCCGGACATGATCTGCAGTGTCCCGCCCTGGGATGAATCCATGTTGGCGCAGAGATACCAATGGGACAATCACCCGAGCTAACCTAGATGCTAAGATTTTTGAATTTTTTTTAGGGTCGCTATTAATGAGTGAAATTGGGCAAAAGGATGATGGACTCAGCTCCGATCTTGCCCTACTTTTTAAACAGAACGATGGTGGTCTGTCGCCATGAGTCCGGAACGATACCATTCTTTGCGGCCCTAAGCACCATAAGGAGATCCCGCCGAATCTCCCCTAGAAATGCCTTGTAAAGCTCCAGGGGCACACCATCTGGGCCACTGGCCTTGCCATTGGCTAGAGCCTTAAAAGCCATCTCCACCTCCTCCCATAGAATAGGAGCTGATAACATTTCGCTCTGCTCGTGCGATATCTTAGAAGTATCTACCCCTGACAAGAAATCCTCAATTTCTGACTCTACTTGAGCACTCAAAATATCTTCGGTGTACAATTTAGCATAGTATTTTAGAAACACCCCATTCACACCCTCCTGAGTGTCCTGTACAGCCCCCATTTCATCTTGAATTTTGGTGATACGACTCTGTGCACTTCTCTGATGGAGCCTCTTAGCCAGTACCCTGCCAGAGTTTTCGCCATACTCAAACATCATTGTGCGGTAGTGAAGATACCTAGTGGCAAGGTCCTGACCGAAAGACTCCAAAAGTTTTGCTTTTATTATAGCAACCGCCTATTGACGCTCCTCTATATTATAGCCATGCTTGATTTTATGAGCTAACCCTAATTCTGCAGACCCGAGTTCCTCCATACAACTCTTAACCTGCTCTTGTTCTGTCTTCCACCTAAATGAGGAGAAGCTTTTAGTCTCTCCGCGTAGTCCAGCTTTTAAAGCATCCCAGACTGCTTGGTCAGGCACAGTGCCCCTGTTAATATCTAAGAATTCCATTAACCATTTTTTAATATGCACATGATAGGTGTCATCCAATAAGAGCTTTCTTTCAAAAGTCCACTCACGGGGGGACTTTCTAGCACAGGGCCAAGGACATTCGGCTATTAATGGATTGTGGTCAGATAGAATCCGGGGAGGAGTGATAATAGAGGAGACTTCGGCAAGCTGGTCTGACAGAAAAAAATAGTCAAGCCTAACCAATTTGTTATGAGGGGCAGAGTGATATGTATATCCATTATCCATTTTATTATGCCGAAATCATAAATCCATAGCCCCATGCTCTTGTAATGTTTGAAGTGCCTTGAACACTTTAGGTTTCCTACCAGAGTAATTGCCATCCCCTGCGAAGTAAAAATCGCTAGCTATATTGATGTTCATATCACCACATACAAGAAGTGGACATGGCCAGGTGGCTAATTCTACATTAAAGTACTTAAATACTTCGGGATCATCTGTATTTGAGCCATAAACTGTACAAACAGTTAATGACCTCCCGCCGACTAATAACTCTGCCATTATCCACCTACCCATTCGATCTTCTCGGACCCTTTTACAGACCCCTCATCCTCGCTTCAAAAGGATGGCCACTCCTCTGATCATAGAGGTCTGTTTAGAACATGCTATCAAATCATACCCCGGCAGTTTCAGACAATCACGCCTCCCCCAAGGAATATGCATCTCCTGTATGCATAAAATGTCTAGGCGAATAGTATGTACAATTTTAGAAAATAGTGCCCGCTTTTTGGCATCATAAAGGCCACAGATATTCCATGTGCCTAAATTTAGTTTATCTTGCCCCATCAAAACCAAAAAAATACCACCTCCTTTGCACTTTTCCTAATTTTATAGACAAAAAAACAGATATATAACAACTTTGATCACAATTTGATGCCAGGACTGCAACATCTTTCAAATCCCTACTTTACCTTACCCCTTCACAACCCCCCTCCCTACCCCTGCCCAACCTCTCAAAATCCACCCCCTTCACCCACCCATCCCTTACAACACCCTTATGTGGCAACAGGACCTAAGTCCTTGTGATGGGAAGAGCTGATTGCCCACTCCCGCACAGATTCACTCATCCCCTCAAAACAGAACAGAAAAAATTAAGGGATAGAGACGAAAGCATTAGCAACAAGAAGAAAATTAGCAAAAAAAACAGTAGGGGTAAGAACTCTCTATAGTCTGACTTGCGCTTGCCCCCGTCTCCCACCCTAGCTAATGGGCTAAGCACCTCTGAAAGGCTACTCCCGGCTCAACTATATCGTGACAAGGAATTCCTTGGCCTGAATCTCGGACATGAAAAATCTTGTCTGCCCCTCAAAATTAATTTTCAGCTTGGAAGGAAAAAGCAAGAAGGCCTGTGCACCCTTCGCCTGGAAAGGGGAGATCAGCTGGCGGAGCTGCCACCTCCGCTCCACTGTAGCTGGACAAAAAAACGGCCGGACAAAGAAATTTCAATCTTTCCCCCGCCTTTTTCTGTCCAGTCTAGCTAAGTCGTATATCTTTTCCCTTGCCAAAAAATTATTGAGGCATATCAAAATAGCTCGAGGTTTGTCCCCTGTAGTTCCAGACTTTTGCCTCTGCTTAAAGGGAAATTGATGGGCATGCAAAACCTCCTGCTGCCAGTCCCACTGTGTAATTCCCGGGAATGCCTCGCCAAAAAGCTCCACCACAAATCTTCTCACATCGCCTCCTTCACGACCTTCAGGAACCCCTAGGATCCTAAGATTATTCCTTCTAGCCCTATTTTCCAAGTCGGTGAGCTTCCATAGAATGTCTTCTTTCTGCGCACCAATCAAGTCATTTGCACTTTTCTGCGCCGCCAAGGCATCTTCGAGGTTGGAGATCCTCTCCTCGGCCTCCCCAATTCTCGTTGCAATCTAATTATTCTGTTTGTAATGCTTTCCTAAATGGAAATTCTGACTTAATCCCAAAAAGTGGATGAGACAGGGAATGCCAGGCTTTCACAGCTAACAATCTAAAGGACCTTCCTATATAACTTGCCAATCTGAAACTAGGAATTCTCCGATTATTTTCAACAGCAGACCAGAGACAAAAACAGTGGCATTATGCAACATGATGCCCCCCCTGTAGAATGCGATGAGGAGCCACTGAGTCTCCCATATCTCACAGATATTCATTTGCCTCAGGCCAACTGGCTCCCCTTGAATGGTAGGGAACTGTCTTCTGAGTTGGGGCCCACTGCACCCCAGGGGCTTGCATTACAACTCTGAGCAACGAGTGGGATCATATTCCTTCACTGTGTTCTCCAGTTAGAGCAGAGCTTTTTCTGTAATGCTTGATTTACCATGCATAAATCCCTAAATCAAATTATTTTTCACTTGGAATCCAATAAAGCATTCTCCTTTGGAAGGAGACATGGGCCACTTTAGTTAACATAAAACTCAGTCACATTGCTCACTTCTGGATAATTTTGAGCTTTTTAATCTCAGATTTATTTATACTTAGACAGATACTATAACAGTAGTCCAGTTTATACAAATTCAGAGCATGGCCTGCTAGCTTCCAACCTTTAAAGGTAGAAAATGGAATGATTTTCTACAACAGTTTGAGATGAGACAGGCAGGTCATATTATATATTTTCTTT
This sequence comes from Lissotriton helveticus, assembly GCF_964261635.1. Classification (NCBI taxonomy): domain Eukaryota; kingdom Metazoa; phylum Chordata; class Amphibia; order Caudata; family Salamandridae; genus Lissotriton; species Lissotriton helveticus. The sequence continues at coordinate 1,409,687,877 of NC_136065.1, forward strand.
GTTTACGAAAAGAAAGTTCATCATTAAGGTAAACCCCTAGATCCTTGCCTACTGTTTTAGGGCTCAAGGCGGGGCCAAGATCTAAAGGTCACCAACAGGCCAAATTCTGTTACCTCAGTCTTATCCAAGATGAGTTTAATGCATGCATTCTCTTTCATCTATTGGGCTGTCTCCAGCATGCAAGTTTTAAGAGTTGTACAATTCTGATTTTTGTCACCCTCCAGTCGAATATTTAACAGAGTATCATTTGCATACAAAACACATAGGGGAAATAAGGAGATATTAAGACCATAGAGCACAAACTCTTAATTTAATTAAAACAACACAATGAGAGCTCACGGTAGTTAATAGAGGAGAGAATAGTATGTTTGTAATGCATCAGTCCCATTCATTTAAAAGACTTTAGCCCTCATCCACTGTGATTGACATGCTTCCTCATCAGGCCCCTCCTTACACTAACTCTACGTGTGTTGCTACTGTAGGCTACAACACTCAAGAGAGGGGGAGTGCACTTCAAATGTCAGGTTGAAATCCTCTGTAAGCGAAGGTAGGGATTCATTGAAAAATAAAGATGTGTGCAGAGAGTGAAAAAGTTAACACTGCCTCCTGGTGGGCCTGGAAATGTTGTAATGTTTTATTGTTTGTAAACATGTCTGTCACCTGATGCTCTTTGGTAAGCCTATCAGTCCAAACCTTGAATATTTGAAAACACTTCTTCCAGGGAAGGGGGCACTACCTGTCCATTGCTCATAGGTTTTTGTCGGAATAAAGCTGACAGTTTCCAGACACTCAGCCTCCACCTCTTCTGGGTTTCCCACAGACATATCCCCCCATCAAAATCATAATTTTCTGATCAACATTCAACATGGAGAGCAGACGATAGAAGCCCTTTCAAGAGGTCTTTTGTTAATTTTCTGTATTAATACTATAAGGGCCTCTCTCATTGAACCCGGGAGTATCCCTCCTTCTAGTGATTCAGGATTAACCAGCAATTGTTTCTAAACCAGGGTCCCCAAGAATGCTTTATAGAATTCTGCCGGGAGACCGTCTCCTCCAGGTGTCTTAGTGGTTTTCAATGAGTCCACCGCCCGAGCAATTCCTGCCTGGTCAGTGGATTCCCTAATACCTCGCGGCCCTCCAAGGAGTCATGGCAGTAGCAACTTAGTCAAGTAATTGGAAAGCAAGTACATGTCTGTACAACTCGGCACCGCATATATCCCCCCAGATGATGTGCAAATAATTAATTGATCATCTGCTGAGTATACAAATGTGTTCCCATCGGACCCTTACCATAAATATCAGCTGCACCAAGGTTTCGGATTAAATTAGGTGTGCCAGAAGGTGCCTCGCCCTTTCGCTCTTCATGTACCATTGTCTCCAACCACTATGGCAAATGTGCTTTTCTAATTGATCCCACAGTGCCCACACCTGGTGACGATGCCTATCCCAATCCCGTAGGACCTCTAGATTAGTGGACAATGCTCTCTATAGTGCCTCCAATGCTGTCTCTTATTGTTTTAAGTCCCTCTCTAGTGTCTAGCGTACACCAACTGGTGTCACCATACATACAACCTGGCATACCACGTTCATGGAGTCCCACTCCATTGCCCTGCTGCCCGCACTGCACCAGTTGTGTTCAAAATACTGATCTATGGCATCAGATAGTGTCCCTCTGAGGACCTTGTCTGCCCATGCTGCTTTGCATAACTGCACTCTAGGTGTTAGTCATTCTAGACAGTATGTAGGTAGCAGTGGTAGGTGGTCTAATATATACCCATCTACTACTCGCTGTTTTGCAGTCTAGGTTACTGTACGTACCCACTGCCAGAGTATAACATGACTATGCAATTGTGTGTGAATGGCGCAAGGGCCATATATCTATTATTCCCAAGCTCGCCTGCTCAAGCGCTGATGTCATGCAGGGCTTAGTGTCTTGCCAGGGTGGGGATCTATCTAGCAAGCCATCTAAAACACAGTTGAAATCTCCTGCAATAATTACCTCTGCTGTCAGGAAGCTCTGCATGGCCATAAGCACTGTACCAAAAAAAGTTATGTCATCAATATTAGCCACAAAGACATTAATAAGACAGAGCACGTGGGAGTCCAGAATGTCCTCCTAGATGACATACCTTCTTTCCAAATCTACCTCAGTGCATAACTTCTTGAATGGGGCACCTGGGATGACCCATATCAATGCCCCCAGACATAACCAAAGTGGGATGTGGGATATACCTGACCCTGCATCTTTTCCTCAGGATTTTGTAATGCAGCCACCCCAAATGTGTCTCCTGGAGAAATGCTACAGCAATACCATACTTCTGGAGATATGCATGTACCTTATTTCATTTCTCAGGACTATTACAACTGCACACATTCCAAATCAGGAATATGTACTTAGGGGTTCATTAGGATGGCGGACGGAAGAGCGACCGCAGCCCTGGAGTAAGCGGAAAATGCATTTTCCGTGTCCGCCAGCCGCGGACACTCCGTCTGCCATATCAGGATAGGAAATAGTGTAAAAATTCCGTCCGCGACGGAAAATCACGCACCGCCGCCCAACTACACCCGACCACGCGGCGGACGGAACGAATCCTGAGACTCCGCCGTACGTACTGACGTCTAAGACCGTCCCCCAAATCAAGATGGCGGAAAATACACATAAAACCGCAGCGGAAAAACAACCTGTCTGAACACGGCGGATTCCCCACAGCGAAGATAAGATACATAGCAGAGATACCCAGCACAAGCTGTTCGCCACCATGGACCCAGCGCTACACGCTTTCCCGATGCTCTTCGCGATCCACCACGTCCTAGTCTTGGCCCACCATCGACGCCGACGCAGGTAAGGCACAAACCATTGGCTGTCTGGAGGGGAATACCTGCAAGGGTCGTGACGTAGGGAGGGGGAGTGTCATGTTACCCAAACCACTGATTAGAAGCAAATAGAAATACACATTTTTAGTACGCAAGCAGGAATGACAACGACAAACCACGAGACATGATTGACTACCTTTATTACAGATAATAGGGGTATAATCACAGTGTATGTGTGAGCATGGGCAAAGTGGGCACCAGAGCATGAACATCAGAGGCAGCACGTGAGAGGGAGGAATGCAGTATCACAGCATCAACAGGGCATTGTGCCCAACATAGCAGGTACATCAGAGGCAGTAAATGAGAGGGCAGAATGCAGTATCAGAACAGCAACAGAGCATTGTGCCCAACATAGCAGGTACATCAGAGGCAGTAAATGAGAGGGCAGAATGCAGTATCAGAACAGCAACAGGGCATTGTGCCCAACAGAGCAGGTACATCAGAGGCAGTAAATGAGAGGGCAGAATGCAGTATCAGAACAGCAACAGGGCATTGTGGACAACACAGCAGGTACATCAGAGGCAGCACGTGAGAGGGAGGAATGCAGTATCACAGCATCAACAGGGCATTGTGCCCAACAGAGCAGGTACATCAGAGGCAGTAAATGAGAGGGCAGAATGCAGTATCAGAACAGCAACAGGGCATTGTGGACAACACAGCAGGTACATCAGAGGCAGCACGTGAGAGGGAGGAATGCAGTATCAAAACAGCAACAGGGCATTGTGGACAACACAGCAGGTATATCAGAGGCTGCACGTGAGAGGGGCTAAGTGCATCAACAGTTCATAGCACTGAACATGTCCATTAGAGGCAGCACGTGAGAGGGGCTAAGTGCATCAACAGTCCATAGCACTGAACATGTCCATTAGAGGCAGCACGTGAGAGGGGCTAAGTGCATCAACAGTCCATAGCACTGAACATGTCCATCAGAGGCAGCACGTGAGAGGGAGGAATGCAGTATCACAGCATCAACAGGGCATTGTGCCCAACATAGCAGGTACATTAGAGGCAGCACAAGTACGTGTACCAACCAACCCGTCCCAGGGACCACAACAGTGCAAGGCTGTTCTCAATGGACAATGCACACACCATGTGAAATAACATGTGAGTGAAGTGAACACCACCTCACATCACTGAATCATGTGGACTGCGTGAACTACCTGCCTCGGACACACTGCCATCACCAGAAACAGGAGTGTGAGACACAGCCACAGCCCGAGTGACACACACATGGGCTACAGACCCAGACACACTGCCAGCACCAGAAACATGAGTGTGAGACACAGCCACAGCCCGAGTGACACACACATGGGCCACAGACCCAGACACACTGCCAGCACCAGAAACAGGAATGTGAGACACAGCCCGAGTGACACACACATGGGCCACAGACCCAGACACACTGCCAGCACCAGAAACAGGAGTGTGAGACACAGCCACAGATCTACTCACTGACAGATGAGCCATAGACCCAGATACACTGCCAGCACCTGAAACAGGAGAGGGCACAACTGAGACTGTGCTACTACATGATGCATGACAGCAAACAACAGACACAATGCCACTATTCGATACATGAGTCAACTGCACCTGCGCCACTGGGACCACTTAAATGATGAGCCACAGGGCTGTATGGGCCAGGAGGCAGGGTGGCACTGGGAGCTGGGGATAGCTGTACTTGAGCGACATCGGGGTGGGCAGGTGTCAATGGTGTGTGTCTGCGTTTCTTAGGGATATGTGAGTGCACCCTGGACAGGACAGGACTGGCAAGTGGTGGTGACTCCAAACAAATATCACCCACCATAGGTGGAGCATCTGCTTCCGGGGATCGGCTTTCTGGGGACGTGCTGGAGCCTGCTTGTTGTTTGCTGTGTGCCTGCCGCCTGGACTCAGAATCATGTGTAATGGGGGATGCAACAACAGGAGACTCCCTCCTCTGCTTCTGACTGGCCTGGATGGGAGTGGAGGTATGGGGGTACTCCGCCGCGGAGACATCTGTTTGCCGTTCATTCGAAAACATCAGCCGCAGTGCAGCCAGGGGTGACGTATGCCTGTCCTTGACTGCGCCATTGTCCATGGGAGAATCCTTGTCCCTAGGATGTGCCTTATCCGTAGGTGGAGTGTTGTCTCTGGACTTTGCCTGTGCCCTGGACGGTGCCCTGTTTCTGCCAGCAGACTTGTCGTCTGTGGTGTACCTGTCACCAGAAGACACCTGCTCACTGTGTGTGTCCCTGCCCTTGGGAGATGGCCCTTGCTCTGTTGTGTGTCTGCCCTTGGGACACTTCCTGCTCTTAGGAGGTGCCTTTGTCTTTTGACTGTCCATGTCCCTGTCCTTGGGAGTGGCCCGTTCCTCTGTTGTGGGCCTGCCCTTGGGACTCTCCCTGCTCTTAGGAGGTGCCTTTGTCTTTTGACTGTCCATGTCCTTGGGAGTGGCCCTTTCCTCTGTTGTGGGCCTGCCCTTGGGACTCTCCCTGCTCTTAGGAGGTGCCTTTGTCTTTTGACTGTCCATGTCCTTGGGAGTGGCCCTTTCCTCTGTTGTGGGCCTGCCCTTGGGACTCTCCCTGCTCTTTTGAGGTGCTTTTGTCTTTCGACTGTCCCTGTCCCTGTCCTTGGGAGTGGCCCTTTCCTCTGTTGTGGGCCTGCCCTTGGGACTCTCCCTGCTCTTAGGAGGTGCCTTTGTCTTTTGACTGTCCCTGTCCCTGTCCTTGGGAGTGGCCCTTTCCTCTGTTGTGGGCCTGCCCTTGGGACTCTCCCTGCTCTTAGGAGGTGCCTTTGTCTTTTGACTGTCCATGTCCTTGGGAGTGGCCCCTTCCTCTGTTGTGGGCCTGCCCTTGGGACTCTCCCTGCTCTTAGGAGGTGCCTTTGTCTTTTGACTGTCCCTGTCCCTGTCCTTGGGAGTGGCCCTTTCCTCTGTTGTGGTCCTGCCCTTGGGACTCTCCCTGCTCTTAGGAGGTGCCTTTGTCTTTTGACTGTCCATGTCCTTGGGAGTGGCCCCTTCCTCTGTTGTGGGCTTGCCCTTGGGACTCTCCCTGCTCTTTTGAGGTACCTTTGTCTTTTGACTGTCCTTGTCCAAGGGACTGTCCATGGACTTGGGAGTATCCCTTGCCTTGGGAGTACCTTTGTGTTGAATGCCTGTGTAGCATGTGAAGGCATGTCCCCCAACACCACTTGTGGATCCTGTGTGTGTACTCCAGTGTATCTGACGTTGTCTTTGTGAACAGATTTTGCTGACCTAGGGGATGGTGTCTGTGCCCTCCGTGCCCTGACGTGCTGTCTGACGCTGCTTCTAGTGCAATAACCTGTATTAGAGTCCTGGTCAGAATATTCACTACCCCCTGAGACATCCAGTGGTATAGATGGGGAAACAGAAGTAGCACCCTGTCCATGCGACTGTACAATGGCAGACGACACACTGCTTGCCAATGACTGAACTGTCCTGTGTAGACCAGCAAGATCGTCATGCATCCCTTCCATGAATGCCACCACCTGCCCCAACTTCCTATCATGGTCTTGGAAAGCATTTGTCATATTGGTCTGCCCCACACACAGCTGTCGCAGCAGATCAACAGCCTCAGCACACAGTGCATTTTGGCTCACCGTGGCAGGGGCAGCGGTGCCTGCACCGAACGCCACTCTGCTCCCCCTAATCCTGCGTGCACGAACAGTACATGGTGCAGTTGGCGGAAGTGTGGGCCCTGTGGGCTGTGTCCCAACAGAAGGTGTTGATTGCCCACTCCCAGTCTGTGACAACAGTGCTGGCTCACCAAGATTTTCCGAAGATGAGGACGATGGTGTCTCCACATGCGAGTCCTCAGGGACGGTTCTGTCCCCCTCTCCGGCGCTGCCCTCCTCTGTGTCAGTCTGCGTGTGCGCAAAGTCTGATCCGGATGCATTGCCTCCACTCATCTCCGCCGTCTGTGGCTGAGTGCCCTCTGTCGAAGCTGAAATGCACAGAAAAGACGTGTAAGTCATGGGCACACTCACGTACAGAAGGCCAAGGAATCCCTAATTCCATAGCTGACAAAGTTCTTCTAGCCCCCATCCTGCACACGGCCCACCTCTAACAGTCATCCTCACATTACATAAGCGTTGGTGGCCGTGACACATGTACAGCATGCGGACAGGGCAGGAGCACGTACATCAGCACACATGTGTTGCCATGGGTCCACGGACCACTACGGCATGTGCTCAAACACTCAACTACTAAGCAAGTGGCGTGTCAACAAGCCGGACCTGGATATCAAATTACACCCCCCCAATGGCACCAACATGGCATCGCAGAGATACATACGCACCACGGAACTCAATACTGTGTCTGGGCACCAATACATGCATTGCACTCCCAAGTATCCTACACAGACAGTATGCTCACCGCTAGTTTGCTGTTGATCCACACTCAGCCGTTCAGACAGGTCCGGATGCGTCACAGCAATGATACGGTGCATGAGAGGGGTCATGGAGCGTCGGGCCAGACGTGGCGTCCTTGGGATCATCCCCAGTGTCACTTGCGCTACATTCTTGCTCAGCCTGGAAATGTCGTCCCAGCGTTTGTGGCAGTGTGTATGTCGTCTGTTGCACACCCCCAATGCCCGTACATCACGTGCAATGCTCCTCCACACGTCCTTGCGAAGGTGCAGCTTGACCTACCATGATGGGAGACAAAAGGGTGCAAGTCAGTGGACAGTTGGCCTGTCACACAGATAGGGCCAACACGTATGTGTCATCCGCCATGCACAATCCGAAAAATATGTCGGGGCAACAGTACACAGCTAAGATTGCAGAAGCCTGGAGTCATTGGCCACCTCATGCACACCAACATGTCCCACACTGCACTTACCACCTGTCCGGGTGCGCCATAGAGCCGTTCAAAGTTGCGGAGCACACCGTCCACGAGGACATCAAGTTCCGCGGCGGTGAAGGGACGAGACCAGATCTCTTTTACTCTCGACATGGCAAGATCACGGAGTATGGCACTGGAGCAGCAGTCGGTGGTCAGCTCAGCAGCAGCAGGTCGAGGTGATGGTCACAGGCAGCAGTCGGTGGTCAGCTCAGCAGCAGCAGGTCGAGGTGATGGTCACAGGCAGCAGTCGGTGGTCAGCTCAGCAGCAGCAGGTCGAGGTGATGGTCACAGGCAGCAGTCGGTGGTCAGCTCAGCAGCAGCAGGTCGAGGTGATGGTCACAGGCAGCAGTCGGTGGTCAGCTTAGCAGCAGCAGGTCGAGGTGATGGTCACAGGCAGCAGTCAGTGGTCAGCTCAGCAGCAGCAGGTCGAGGTGAACAGGCAGCACTGGTTCCCAGGGTAGGATGTGTGCTTTTTCCCATCACACATATATAGGGCCCTCAGCACGTGTCAGTGGCATACGTCGCCGGCAATTGGTCAGCCCTGGAAGCGTGTCCGTAAAAGGGCCAATGACTGGCCCTGGTGTTGCGGTGCACTGCTTCCGCTACTTTCGATTGGCCATACGCGGCCAGCGTTCCCTCTTCCCATTGGCTGCATGTGCACGGACCGTCACGGTCACACATCCGCAACCGCACGTGCAAGCTTCCGGCACGGATGCTTCAGTTGCAACAATGTTCTATCACTGGCGGTGCACGTACTCTGCGGGGGAGGTGCAGGCCTACACACCCTTTAGATGTAGTCAATGGACATGGCCGGCACGCCAGTCCTAGGCCAGGCCTGGCACGGTGGTGGCTGACATGGCCGGCACGCCGGTCCTAGGCCAGGCCTGGCATGGCGGTGGCTGACATGGCCGGCACGCCGGTCCTAGGCCGGGATGGTCCGGCCGGTGGACGGTAGATGATGCAATGTGACTGTAAGAGGGGACATGAACTGCCATGTCTATTGACTACATCCAAAGGGTGTGTAGGCCTGCACCTCCCCCGCAGAGTACGTGCACCGCCATGGTGGCGCCAGTGATAGAACATTGTTGCAACTGAAGCATCCGTGCCGGAAGCTTGCACGTGCGGTTGCCGATGTGTGACCGTGACGGTTCGTGCACATGCAGCCAATGGGAAGAGGGAAGGCTGCCCGCGTATGGCCATTGGAAGATAGCGGAAGCAGTGCACCGCCATGGCGGCGCCAAGGATTTTATATTGTCAGACGCTGCAGCGTGATGTGCTGTCTGTAGTTGCGTCATGAGGGTTGTGAGCGTGATAGGGAAACTTCATATGTCATGCACTATTCCATGTGTGTCCATACTATGCCCATCGGTGGGCACACAATGTGCAACAGATGTGCATGTCGACCTGTTGACGTCGGGTGTGACCCTGCAGACGTTATTACATCTTCACATCTACACATGACATCACGGCTGTATGGCCACATTCTGAATCTGTTGTCAGTGTGTGGTTCAGGCGAGGTGACTACAATGGTGGGGGTACACATGCATTCAGTGTATGTGTGTTGGCTGTTGTGTCACCATGCATGTAATGACTGTATGCTCACCATTGTTGGTGTTGGCATTGGTGCATGATGACATGGTGTGTGTGTATCATTATCGTTTGTGTGCATGCACTTGCATGTGTGTCTGTGATGTGGCTTCTACACATTAGGGCCATGACACACGTATTGCCAGTAATGTTGACATGTGACTAAGTAGCGTTGTACGTGTTGACACACTTCCTGTTGCAAGTGGCTGCACATTGTTAAAGGGCCACTCCGTATTGTAGTAACTATCAGAGATGTCACACATATGACCATTCTCCGATACATTTTTCTTCTTGCTAATGTTGGCTTACATGTGATGTAGTTGCACACGTATGCGTCGTTTTCAAGTTGACTCAAGTTACATCTCTCTCCCACACAGGAGGGCTCCAAATGTGCATCGGCCATACACTGTGCTGGAGGATATGGTTGACGAGGAGGTGATTAAGAAATTCCGGCTTGATCGACGTCGGTTGATGGAGCTTGTTGCCCAATTGTCTCCTCATCTGCAGCCACGAAGGACTTATCCTGGTTCCATTACACCCACAGCAAAGGTGATGGCGGCCCTACACTTTTTTGCTACTGGAACCTTTCAGTACACAGTTGGACATGCCGGGGGGATGTCACAGTCCATGTTCAGCATGGTACTTCGGGATGTTTTAAAAGCTATGATGATGTACAAGGATGACTATATCCATTTCCCACGGCCGGAAGAGTTGCCAGCAGTCAAAGCAGACTTCTATGCACTGGGCCAGATACCACACGTAGTGGGTTCCATTGATGGCACACATATCGCTATCATTCCACCACGGGCACATGAGCAGGTTTTTAGGAATTGGAAGCACTTCCATTCGCTGAACGTGCAGGTGGTGTGCCTGGCCAACAACATCATCTCCCATGTGTGCGCAAGATTTCCAGGCTCCGCACATGACGCCCACATGATGCGGAGCAGCATTGTCCCCCAACTGATGGCAAATCTGCGTCCCGGTCAAGCGTGGCTTGTTGGTGAGTCTGGCGTGGGGACTTTTGTGATCTCTGTGTGGCATGGGGTACCCAGCAAATCTGGTTGTGATATTTGTGTCTGTCATCCCCCTACATAGGCGACTCAGCGTACCCAAACAGGCCCTGGCTCCTGAGTCCCATACGTAATCCTACAACTGCGGGTGAAATGCGCTACAATGATGCACATGGAAGGACACGTAGAGTGGTTGAACGTACCTTTGGACTGCTAAAGTCTAGGTTTCGGTGCCTGGATAAGACCGGAGGGGCCCTGCCTTACTCACCAGGCAAAGTATGCAGGATCGTGATTGCCTGCTGCATGCTCCACAACCTGGCCGTGCGCAATGACATTGAACTGCTCTTGGACCCTGAAGACGAAGAAGTTCCTTGGCCTCCCATCCCACCCATGTCGACTGATGAGGATAGTGGTGAGGAGGAAGGTGTGGACCCGAGGCGCCAGCTCATTGCTCGCTACTTCCCTTGAATGTGAGTAACTACCTCTTGTGCCGGTTGACAATGCCTTATGTATGTTTGCTGGTGTTGTGTGGATGTGGGGTGCATCAGCTGTGTGTTCTGGTATGTGATGTTTGCATATGTGTGTGTTCATTTATTTGGACATGCAAGTCTCCATGATGTGTGTCCTCTCATCCACTGCTTTAGTGATGAGTGTAGCTTGTGTAATGTTTCTTTGCAGTGTGTTGTGATGTGTGTGAATCTGTTTCCTGACGTGTGTTTGCTGTCTCTGAATTTCCCTAGGTCACTCCCGCAGCGGCATGATTATGTACGACTTGGATCCCTGCACCTGTTTACGTCTGTTTCTGAGGCAATCATGTGATTAAACATGGAGGCAACACATCATTGAGTGTGTAAGTGGCATTTATTTACAGGTTGTGCATTTGTGCAGGTGAATATTTACAAGTAAGTGTGGGGTGGGGGAGTGGGAGTTGAAGGTAATGGCCGATGAAATGTCCGTGCTGACACCACATTGGGTGGTGTCAGGCTAGTCCAGCAGACCTGTGGCAATGATTGGCTATGTGGGACAGGATACTTGGCAGGGTGAATGGCTGGTTCAGGCAGTGTCTGAGTCATTGGCGGCCCCTCTTGGAGCGTGTGGATGGCGCTCCAACACTGCTCTCACCCACTTCCAGCCTCGGACGGCCCCTCCGTCTTTGAGGTGGAACAGAGTCAGCTGGGGGGGCAGGTTGATCAGGGGCCACATCCGTCGCCAGGGGCACAGGTGGTGGTGGTGGTGGCGGTGGCGGTGGCGCCAGGACAATTGGTTGAGGGGGGGGTGGGGTTGTTCCGGGCAATCCATTCCCTCCACATTATTGTCTGCTGGCCCATGATGGTATCCGGCCAAGGTATCCCGAAATTTCACGCAACATGTTCGTGTTGTCCACCGAGTCCTGGTGGGCACGATCTGCCTGTTCCTGGCCACGGTCGTATGAAGCCTGGCACCTGGCTAGGGCTTCAAGGGACTCTGCCACAGGATGGGGTGGGTGTCCTTCCTCTGTGCAGCGGAGTGTGGGTCTCCTGATTGCCTGCTGTGGCCTCGCCTCTCTCCTTTGTGGCCCACTCACCCTGCTTGGGTGGGAGGCCGATGGACCTGCGTCGTGCGGTGGGTTAGGCTGGGTGGCACAGGCAGGAGTGGTGGTACTGGTGGTGGTGGTGGTGGTGGTGGTGGTCACTCTGCAGATCATTGAGGCCGGTGTCGCTGGAGTTACACATGCGACGGTTGTTGGGACCGGGAGTCCATGTGAGCCAGATGGCCCTGGCTGTCTGCTTGGGCCGGCACCATCCTCCGCACTGGAGCTGCCTGTGTCATCGTCCCCAGAGAGTCCGGTATGTGTGTGAGGCGAGTCTTGCAGCCGGGTGCTGGTTTCCCCAGTCAGATTACGATCACCTGAGGGACAAGATTGTGCAGGTCAGTAATGTGGACATTACATGTTCATTACAATTTGTATACATTTCAGTGTCCTGTCGCAAACACCCCACCCACCCTACCCTCCACCGCCCTCCACCACCCTCCCTGTAGACATGGGGGCCTGTTGGGAGTTGTAGTTGTGACCTCTCACACAGCCCACCCACCACCACCGCCCTCCCTGTGGACATGGGAGCCTGTTGGGAGTTGTAGTTGTGACCTCTCACACCCTCCACCACCCTCCACTGCCCTCCCTGTAGACATGGGGGCCTGTTGGGAGTTGTAGTAGTGACCTCTCACACAGCCCACCCACCACCACCGCCCTCCCTGTGGACATGGGGGCCTGTTGGGAGTTGTAGTTGTGACCTCTCACACCCTCCACCACCCTCCACGCCCTCCCTGAAGACATGGGGGCCTGTTGGGAGTTGTAGTTGTGACCTCTCACACCCTCCACCACCTTCCACCACCCTCCACCGCCCTCCCTGTAGACATGGGGGCCTGTTGGGAGTTGTAGTAGTGACCTCTCACACAGCCCACCCACCACCACCGCCCTCCCTGTGGACATGGGGGCCTGTTGGGGGTTGTAGTTGTGACCTCTCACACCCTCCACCACCCTCCAGCACCCTCCACCGCCCTCCCTGTAGACATGGGGGCCTGTTGAGAGTTGTAGTTGTGACCTCTCACACCCTCCACCACCCTCCACCACCCTCCACCGCCCTCCCTGTAGACACGGGGGCCTGTTGGGAGTTGTAGTAGTGACTTCTCACACAGCCCACCCACCACCACCGCCCTCCCTGTGGACATGGGGGCCTGTTGGGAGTTGTAGTTGTGACCTCTCACACCCTCCACCACCCTCCACAACCCTCCACCGCCCTCCCTGTAGACATGGGGGCCTGTTGGGAGTTGTAGTTGTGACCTCTCACACCCTCCACCACCCTCCCTGTAGACATGGGGGCCTGTTGGGAGTTGTAGTAGTGACCTCTCACACAGCCCACCCACCACCACCGCCCTCCCTGTGGACATGGGGGCCTGTTGGGAGTTGTAGTTGTGACCTCTCACACCCTCCACCACCCTCCACCGCCCTCCCTGTAGACATGGGGGCCTGTTGGGAGTTGTAGTAGTGACCTCTCACACAGCCCACCCACCACCACCGCCCTCCCTGTGGACATGGGGGCCTGTTGGGAGTTGTAGTTGTGACCTCTCACACCCTCCACCACCCTCCACCACCCTCTACCGCCCTCCCTGTAGACATGGGGGCCTGTTGGGAGTTGTAGTTGTGACCTCTCACACCCTCCACCACCCTCCACCGCCCTCCCTGTAGACATGGGGGCCTGTTGGGAGTTGTAGTTGTGACCTCTCACACCCTCCACCACCCTCCACCGCCCTCCCTGTAGACATGGGGGCCTGTTGGGAGTTGTAGTAGTGACCTCTCACACAGCCCACCCACCACCACCGCCCTCCCTGTGGACATGGGGGCATGTTGGTAGCCATTTGCATTTTGGTGAGTATGTGTCCGACGTGAATGGGTTGGGGCCTGGGAGATGTGTCTTCTCAGTTCTGTGAGGCTGACCATGTCGTGATGATCGTGGTGCTTGGTTTGTACTTACCAGCCTCTTCTCCTTCCTCAAGTCTGTCTAGGCTCTCTGGGTGAAGTATAACCAGCACCTTCTCCTCCCAATCGGTGTAGGGTATGGGCTCCGGGGGTGTTCCGCCGCCAGTGTGATTGGCTCTCGCATGGTTTTTGGCGCGGATGCCTTTCACCCTGGTTTTCAGGTCATGCCAACGCCTCTGTATTTCGTGCTTTGTCCTTGGCACGGTCCCTGACGCATTCACCCGACTGACGATTCTGTCCCACATGTGATTCTTTTGCGCCACGGATGTCTGCTGGACTAGTGCCCCGAATATGTGGGGCTCAACACGGAGAATTTCATCGATCATTACCCTCAACTCGATCTCCGTGAATTTAGGGTTTTTTTTGGGTGCCATGGTGTGTGGTGCTCAGTGTGTGGGTTGAGTGAATTGGGGGGTGCAGGTGTGTGGTGTGTAGGAATGGTGTGGTGGGCGTTTGTGTGGTGGGTGTGGTAGGGTGGTGGTTGTGTGCCTTACATTTGAGTATACTGTAGATCGTATAGGGCCTCTTGCTAGCAGCAATGCTGTGATGCAAAGGATTGTGGTAGTGGGTGGGTGTCATTTTATAGTCGTGTCTCAATGGTTGTTGGCAGTCAGGTGGTAGGTGGGTGTGTTGACCAGTGTGCATTATTGGGTACTTGGGGGGGTGTCATAGTGGCTTGTGATTGGTGTTGGTGTTTCAGGTGGGGGGGTTGTCCTTTTTCGTGTGTTTGCTATTTACTGGCGGCACACTTTTTGACATTGGTTTGACGATAGGGATGTTGTTCGTGTTGGCCTTCCGCAGTGATGCACTGTTTCTCATTGCATTCTTTCCGCCACGGACGTGGATGGCTGAGCGTTCCGTGGTACAGGCGGCGTTATCCTAATTGCGGACACGGAGTGTTCACAGGTATGGCGGTATATGTGGCTGTGTCCGTGGTCATGTCCGTCCGCGGCGGTGGGTGTTCATTTGGGTCTGTCCGCCGGGGACGGTGTTAGATGTGTTCCGTCCACCGCGGACGGTGTTAGATGTGTTCCGTCCACCGCGGACGGTGTTTGATGTGATCCGTCCGCCGCGGTCGGAGTTTCTTGACATGAATATCCTAATCGCAAACGTGGATTCTCCGCGGCGCTGCCGGGAGTAAAACTTCCCCGAACATGGCGGACAGTACCCGTTTCCGTCCGCCATCCTAATCGACCCCATAGTCCCCAGGTGTGCCCTTAAAGTCTTGTGTGCATGACTAATCCCATCCTAAATGTAAGAGTGACCAGCATCCCATCTTACTGTGCCAGAGAATGTTGGAAGCTACTAAGCCAAACAGAACATCTAAGAGCAAAATTTTTCATAATATACCCCGTAACCCTCCCACAGGCAGAATCCGCTGAAACCCCCTCACTCAACTGTTGGCCAAAGGGGTACCGTATCCTTCCCCATTCTCCCTCCCCGTCTTACCCAACTAAAGTGATATGGATGCACTTGGTGTAAATACTTTTTGAGTCCCTAGGGCCCCTATAAATGCAAGGCTTGTTACGGTACTCAGCAATCCGAGGAAGTCGAGCTCTCGGTCTCTCCCAGCCAAGAAGTTAAAAACATATACAGTGAGATCACCGCCTATCATTATAGCTTATTATTATAGCTGCCGACCCAAACAGAAAGTTGGCAGTGTGATTTTCTCCATTATTTGTCACATCCCCATTGTTAACTTTACCTGATGTCCCGCACAAACCTCAGTGGATCCCCTGGCCCAGAATTGTCTACCCTGTTTCAGTACTGTAATTCAAGGTATCCAGGACTAGGCGCAATTGTGAAATGGAGTTCTGTGTCATCTAGGGCATGGGTGCAGCCTGCAGGGTGCCATCTGGGCAGACCAGACTTTCCCATCTCTCCCCCTCATGGGATCTAGACAGCTTCACTGACGTCGCTCTTTTCCTGGCCAAACCGTGCACCCCTCGGTGTCTTGGTTCTCGCTGTTCAGAAGCCCATTGTTCATGATTCAAGACCAGAGACTCCAGAGCCTTATTATGAAAGAACATAATTTCTTTCAGGATTGGGGAATAAAAACAACAACTCCCCTTCAACCTTCCTATCCTAGCCCTTTTGTTTCATCAAAATTACAAAATTATAACCAAACACGAACCGAGAATAACAAGAAATACTCAATATTAAAAAACCCCATAGGTATAACCAATGGGCATCTTTTAAGATCATTAGAGGGAAAAAAAGGAGACGTATTATTTGATACTGTCAAATTAGGTAGGCTAACAGCAGCTCTCCATAATGTCAGGCAGGATTGACATCCACCAACCGAAGTTCCTTTAAAGGGGCCAACAATCATGAATGAAAGGGTTAGAATATGTTCTTGGAATAAAAACAAGGTTCAAGAAAAGATCCAGAACAAGCAACTAGCGACCTTGTGTTGTTTTCAAATCATTTGTTTACAAGAGACTTGGGCTTTAGTTCCCTTCAGGTTAGAAGGTTATAAGGGCTATTACTCATTGGCTAAGAAAACAAGTAACTATGGCACACCTTGTGGGGGTTTGGCTATTTTTTTATCAACTGATCTAAAAATGGAAAGTGAAATGGATGTCCAAAGTCAAAAGGATTATCTAATTGTCAAAATACGATACAAGGAACAAAATACATTTAAATCTCCTGTAGTAATCAACGTATATATTCACCCGGATATTAATTCACAAAGAACTATGGCTAACAATTTGATAATTATGATATTGTGGCAACTGGGCAATGACACCCAACCCGAGAACATTATTACTGGAGATTTTAACATGAATATGCTGTGGTCTTACGTCAGAGATGGTAAAATACAAAGGCAAAATTACTTATGGTCAATCCCCAGTTTCTCATTAACAAAGAGCATGAGGGACCAAAAGAATGAAAAGATTGGTAAGACTTTTGTAAAAGAATTAGAAACCATAGGTTTAAGAGTGCTAAATGGACGATTTCTTCAAGATTCGCCACCTGCATAGATGTTTCAAGCAGGGAAATCATAGGTCCAGAATAGATTATACCATAGCATTGTTTAACTTATTTCACAAAATTCTGTCATATCAAATAGAAGGAACAGATAGAAGCAACCACGATCAACAAATAATTGAGTTAAACCTAAACTGTTTAAGATTTGAAAACTATATGACACTTCCGGGAGAAATAGTGACAGTAAATTACAAGAAAATTTATTGGTCAGATAGCATCAAAGATTCAATTACAAACAGTTCGCAGGCAATTGTTGATTTTCATTTCGAAGGAGATTACTCCAATGCTATCGAAAAATGGTCCCTCTTTACAAAGGAATTAATTACCAGTCGATCTCAAAAATATGCTAATAAAGGTCAGTGGAGGAAAAAACCATCATGTTCACTGGTGAAAATATCGTTTGAAAGTCATCTAATAAAAAAGAACATAACAGAATCCTGAGATTGGTAAAAAAGTCCCCAGTTAATTTAATTTAGAGAATAAAAATTAAAAGGATAAATACAGAAGTAAGGACAATGATATGGAATGATAAAATGCAAGAAAAACAATTGTTGTGGGCGAAAACTTTATATGCTTGCAAAAGGAGAAATACAAGAGACTTCTGGATTCTAGTTAACAAATTGAATAGACCTAGTAGGAAATCTACTTCATCAACAGTAACTGAATCTGAATAAATATAGTTTATAGATATGCACCTGAATCCTACTCCAAACATGGTCATGAATTCTACTGATTGGGCTATAAATGGAATAGGAGGAGAAAAGAATACTAATACAATAGACATAACAGAAAACCAAGTATGTAAATTAATAAAGAATCAGAGATCCAATGATGCCCCTGGCCCAAATGGGATTCCCGCTGTGCTTTATATGGAGAATGCACCATATTGGTCGTCCTATCTAACACCAGTATTTAATCACACTCTCCAATCAAGCTCAGTCCCTGAGTCATGGAAGAGATCCATAATTTCTCCTATATATAAAAGAGGGGACTGGTCACTCCCATCCAATTATAGATTAATTACGCTCCAGATATTGAAGCAAAACTATTTGCATCAGTTCTGCTTAAGGAGTTAATTGACTGGGCTAATGAAAAGCGTTTAATTCCACCGAACCAATCAGGTTTTGTACAAAGCCAAGGTACAACAACAAATGTGCTAACACTGGGAATTCTAATGAAAACATATAAAACAAAAAAACTGTCACTATATTAATGTTTTGTAGATTTTAAAGCTGCCTTTGATTGTGTGAATAGGCACATTTTGTGGAGGAAACTGGATCATTATGGCATTAGTTCCTGCCTTTTAAATGCAATACAATTGTTATATACTGATACTTGGACAAGAGTCCGACTAGGGAATGGCTCTAAGCTTTCTAGAAAATTAATACAACTCAAGGCCTAAAGCAAGGGTGTGTTTTAGCTCCATATCTATTTAATCTATTTTTATCAAATTTTATGCCTGCAATGAACAATGAGTTAGCAGACTTCCAAAGCTGGCTGAGAAACAAATATCGATTTACTATACGCTGATGACATCGTCCTGCTAAGCCAAACAAGTAGAGGGCTGCTGGGATTAATAAACAAAACATCAATGTATTCAATTGAGAATAAAATGACTCTAAATGAAACAAAAACAAAAGTAATGGTAGTCAGTAAAAAGAAACGGAAGTGCAGTACATATAAATGGTACCATCAAAAGCGGGAGCTAGAAAAAGCTCAATGTTATAAATATCTTAGGATACTGTTTGATGAGACAGGATCTTTTTCATTCCATAAATTGGAGATGCAGAAAAGAGCCAAAAGCCTACAAGGGTTTTTTCGCTTACTTTACAGCTCCTTGGGAGGCCCAACTTATACCACATTAATAAAATAGTAATAAAAGCGAAATTGTTCCCGAGCCTTACATATGGAAGTGACATTTTTCATGGTCTTGATTCTACATTACAAAACAATGCTATTCTGACTCTCGCCTCTACCCCAGCTCTCCATCGCACCAGAACACTCTTGAGTAACAGTGCGCGCTACAAATTCAGTATAATATATAACATAACATATTACAAATACATTTAAACATCTGTTTCGGCTTCCACTCAATGTATCGCCTGCACAGATAAGGCTGGAATTTGGCTTTTGGAATCCACAACATGCAAGACTGGGTCTGTACGTTAAGACCTGGAAACAAATCAAAACTAGTATTACCAACCCAATGTGCATACTTTTGTGGCAAGAAATCTTTCTATAAATATCTGCAAAAAGCTCTTGAAGAATTGTCAATTGCTGAGATCTGGGAAATGTCCTTAACACTACAAAGTTTTAAGAAAATAATCAATAAATCAGTTAAACATTTATCCCTTTTGAAAGACAAAGAACTGTTCATTAAGCGATCCCACGCATGGATGTTGGTCCAGGAATATACAAGTCTTAAGGTTCAACCGTATTTAGAAATACCATGGTCTGTACAAACCAAAAACATTTTTATGAAAGTAAGATTCGGCAACTTACCTGGCTTAAAACATGCAGAACCCTGGTTAAGACCATCTAAGCCAACTATGTGCAGACCATGCAACCTATGGGATGAAAGTATTATGCATTTTGTTTGTATATGTGCAGTAATGATGGCGGAAAGAAAATGATATTTGAAAAACTGCTTCATTGACAGAGGTGTTCATACTTGCAGACATGCTATGGTAGTTTGTTTTAGACCAATGGATATTAAAATGAACGCCAATTTTACTACATTTTTAATACTGGTAAAAAAGAAGTTGGATACTTGTGAGTTGACCACAGGAAATCTGGAAGCCTAAAATAATTAGGGATAAAATATAGGTCTATTTTTATGAAATTGCACATAATTACAGAAATATTAATTGATACTATTTATATTAAGTCCTGGAAAGATGACGGACTGATGTAATGTTTATAAATTATACTCATGTTTTATTTGAGAAAACAATTTTGAGACTTTTAGAAATTTTAAAATTATTGGTCTGTAATTTTTAATTGGTGTGTTTTTAAGATTGTAGTAATTGTAAGATTTGTGTTAATCATGCAAATACAAATTTACCAGTTACCAGACTCCAACCAGTCCGTGGATTCTTGTGGCGACTGGTAAAAGTGAACTCTGCCATCATATTGAACACAGAGTTTAACTGGGAATATCAAGATGTATTTAATGTTGTGCTCCCGCAGCTGTTTTTGGATTGAGATAAAGTTGTTCCAGAGATCTTGGACCCTTCGCATATAGTCAGGAGAGACAGGTATCTGTTGATCCACGTTGGGTGGGGGGCTACGTGCATGCACATGTTGGACAAATGCATCGCAGTGGTGCACTGGGGTACAGCACTGCCACCCGTGCCATTTGGAGAGAATTTTAGGCTTTAGTATGTCAACAATCCATTCTTCCAGGAAGATTTCTGCAGAGGGGCCTTCCGCCTGGTCCAAAAACCCAGTGAATCATAGGTTATTCCTTCTTGAGCATCCTTCAGCGTCCTCCACATGCTCCTCCATTTGTGTTCCACTACACTTGAGGCCTGCTGCTGTGGCCATGAGTGCCTTGATTTCCTTTTTGTGAGTGGTGACATCCTCCTCTGTTCTTTCAACTCTTTCGGCTACTTTGCAAAGGTGCAGTCTGAGTTGGTTTGTGTCCATGGCCAGCATGTCCATGGTGGTCCCCAGCACAGCTCTTGATCCTTGTATAGCGGCCAGGATCTCTGCTGTGTACGGCAACCTGAAATTGTCCAGGCAGTCTCCCCCGGTCCAGGCCACACAGGATTGCACCCAGGAAAACATTAACCAGCACACAGCCCTGTCTGAGCATCTCTGCTTATAACATGTTGGGTTTTAGCTCACCCTTTCCATAACTTTATGCATGCTCCCTGTCCCCCTAACCTTCTTCAATGTTGATCAGGGCACAATGTAATTGATTCTGAGACACTCTGCCCAGCCTGACAGGGACCACCCTGATGGACACTGACCTCTCCTTGTTCACTCTCAGAAGGATCACTGCCTCTTCCCAGCCTTGCTGGAGCCTCATCCAATCTGAGTCGCACATGGCCACCAGACTCCGCAGCTCCAACAGCCTTTGATTTCAGCCTCAGCTCCTGTAGCATAGGGCCAGCGGGTGCTTTCACTGCCGGCCTCTGCATGCGCTGCACCTCATCCCCCCTGAGCATCCACTGTCAGCCCGCTCTTTAATGCCGCAGCACCTTGTATTGTATACTTACTTATCAATTTCATGTTTGCGTCCCATCATTCAGCATTTCCCGGTTCTCAAGATTTTTATTTCTAGTTTAATTTCAGTTTCAATTTCATTGGGGCATTGCTGCCAACCCAACTCTGCAGGCAACGCTAGCACACGTCTGCCATCAGAGCTGCCATTTTGGTCTCTCATCAAAACAGAGCAGTTGTGGTGCCGGCATTGTCACCAGCATAGTCTCGCTGCCGGAGCTCAGCTGGTACAGCACCACGGTCTCGCCGTACTCCAGGGGAACGTTAGGCCACACCACCACACCGCCACTTCAGGAGCTTTTTTCACTGCCGGACACAATTCAGGAGCTCACATTTGGTCCTGATGGTTTCTCTGAAGCACAGAGGTGTACATGACCCCTTCAGTGGGGTCTTGATAGTTTAGATCTCACCAGATCCTGCAGAATTATCCCCTTCTTGATGGGCGCAGCAATGAGGCACGTCCAGTCAGGCATCTTAGTTGACCATACCACCCATAATGTCAGAATGTTTCCACCTAAATCATGCCTTCATCCGAGGGGTGTGGAGGCATTCAAAAGGACCACCAAGCACTCTGTATTATGGATATTTACACGAACATCAGAAAACTGAAATTTGCTTAACCAGGGAAGGCCGAGTACATGCTGGATTTCACTGGTGTTTGAATGGCGGATATAAGACATGGTCTTTCAGGCTTGGGGGGCTGGAGTCACAGAGGCACAGTGTATTACAAAGCAATAGTACAAGTGAACACTACATATACATAGTAGCACACAGATTTCACTGAAGGAAAATGGTGAGTGGCTTAGCCACTTCCAGTTGAGATAATGCCCTAAACTTTGCTCAGCGGACAGGGTATGCATGAATATAAACAGGGCGCCCAGGCAGGGAGGGGTTAGGCAAAGATACATATGTATAAAGTCAAAACCATAATAATTAGAACATAGTACATGTTGGAAGTAGAGGTCCCTGTCACTTACCACCGCCACCAAATGCTGGAGGCGTGCATCCCCGACCCCTCGCTTCAACGTTAGGTTAAGTAAGGACACCATCTGAGATAGCTCTGCTCACCCGCTTAGTAGCTTGGCACAAGCAGCCAGGCTTATCTCCAAGGCACAAGTGTTTAGTATGCGCAACCCCGCTCACAGTAACCCCATGATGTAATCACAAATAGACTCCACACGTGTATTGATAAAATGAGTATAACATTTACATAAGCCATTATACGATATGACCACACGATACAAAATCAACATATGAGAATGGGTAGTATTCTTTCCGGTGGGTTGGTAGGCTCTTATACCAACCACCGCTCTAACCAACAGTTAAGCTTACTTCTAACCGTTTCCCAAAAGGTTAGTCAAGTCGTATTGCCAGAATCACACATGTTGCAAAAGTAAACAATACTGCAATGCGTAACGATATTCTCTTATACTGTACAACAGAGAAACAATGCCATACGTAGCGCCACAGTCATGTACTTTGCAATTGAAGGAATAATGCAAAGCATATCACCACCAGCATGCCCTGTACCAGAAAGAAACAGAGCTATGCGTCATGCTACAATCCTGTACAGTGCAATGAAGAAATAATACACTGTGTCATGTTATACTCAGATAATGTGCACTGAAGAAATAATGCAAGGGAGAAATAACGCAGTGCGTAACGCATCAAGCATAAAGTTTGTCAGGTACAAATGAGGTCAGGCATCATACGACAGTTCGATAGTTCGTTAGCAGCAATAATGCAAAGTGTAATACAACAGTTTTACGTGCTCCATTAAAATTGCCCCCGTTATGGATCAAATGATGACACAAAAAGTTCTGCTTCCAACTCCGGCCCCAATACTGCCCCGTCTTGGGTCAGCACGGGCTGGGATCCGAGCTGAAGCAATGGCTCGCGCAGCTGACTGAAGCCGGAGGCCGAGAGAGTATCCCTCCGGGCCCTCACCCCACCCCGGGCATTGATCCACGTTATCTGGGGGGAGGCGTGATCCCACTCTCCTCCCCGACATCAGCGATTTGGGCCTTGATCCAGAACTCCATCACGGGCTGCGGCGGTTCAGTTCTTCCGTGGCTGCCGGTCCAGGCCACTGCTGATTGACTCCGAGGGCCCCAATGACTTGGCCCTCAATACGGCGGTCTCAGTCCACACCAAGACCCGCCCTCAGCACTGTGGAGACTTTACTTCACTCCGGTGCACACCCTAACCAGGCACTCCTCACCAGTACCTCAGGTTGCACTTTAACACGTACACCGCGCATCCGAGACTCGCCTCTTCTCTGGTGCTCAGGATGATCCCACGCTCTTCACAAGCACTCCGCTTGCACCTCAACAAACACCCTGCGCGTTCGAGCCTCTCCTCTTCTCCCAGTGCACACGATGTCCAGGCGCTCTTCACCAATGCCCTGGCTGTACCACGACACGCACTCTTGCACGTCCGAGTCTTACCTCTTCTCCCGGTGCACACAATGTCCAGGCGCTCTTCCCTAAAGCCCTGGCTGCAAAACGACACACACTCTTGCACGTCGGAGACTTACTTCTTCTTTTGGTGCCTAAGAGGTCCCAGCGCTCTTCACCAACACCCGGGCTGCACCACAACATGCACCCAGGACGTCCAAGACTCACTTCCTCTGTTGGTGCACACGATGTCCGGGCATTCCTCACCAACGCCCTGGCTGCAACACAGCATGCACACTGCATCCGAGTCTTGCTTCTTCCTTTGGTGCACACGAGGCTCAGACGCTCTTCACCAACACCCGGGCTGCACCACGACAAGGAATCTTGCGAGTCTGAGCCTCGCCTTGTCTCCCTGTGCACACCATGAACAGACACTCCTCACCAACGCCTTGGCCTGCACCTCGACACGCACTCTGTGCATCTGAGACTTAGCTTGCTCCTGCGTGCCCACGATCGCAAGGCACAACTTCTGAGGGTCTCAAGCGCCAAAAAGCTTGTGCACACCGCGTTGCTTGGGACTTCTCCGGAAACTTTCATGATCTTGTATTTCCAAACAGGGAGTCAGCTTACCTTGGGCCCTTGGGGTTACAAGAAACAGCACAAAGCACAGTCTTCTTCAAGCATGGGAACACAGCGCCTCCAAGCACAGTCCCAACAGCCTATTCCTTAGTTAGAAGAGCAAACTACAGACCAGCCCCAGATCACGAAGCAAGGATTGGTCTATCCACAGCAGACTCTTCAGTTGCTCCTTCTTTAGCAGAGGTTCTTCTTGACCACAGAATGGGTGCAAGCCTTTTCACTCTCAATCCATATCTGTTTCATTCCAACATTCAGGGGTTTCAGCTCTCATAGTTATACCCCTTAATGTCTTTGTAGTTTGTATGTGCTCAAGGGTCCCTGACCCCTCCCTCAATAAGTTCTGGGTGTCTCCGTTCCAGTGTCACCTATCTCCCTTTGATACTGGGATCTAGATCCTTAATCACTCAGCAAAAGATGGTTCAATTGGTTTATAGCACCAGCCCAGGTCTTTTCCCCATCTCAACCCCTCCCCGGGTTAAGACCTCTCCTATCTCCTCTCACCTTTCACTTCAAGACAGACAATCCACATTTCAGAGACACACAGAAATTCTCAGAGCACAGAACTCAGCCACTTGGTTTATAAACACACAGTGACAAAACCACCTCCACAGAAAGATGAATTATGACACTGTGAGTCCATATGTACTAAACATCACCTCTCCATTATAAACTGTCAGGAAATTAGGCTATTCTGTCTTATGGGCAGAATGGTCTTTCAGCAGTGAAAAATGAAATGGAGAGTTTTTCACTGTCAGAAGATAACACACACCTCAGTTTCTGTTCTGCCTTTTACCTGCACTGCACCCTGTCCAGGGGTTGCACTTGTTAGGACTACATGCTAACTTAGCATTCTGTGTGCAGGCCCTACACTGAAGGCTTGAGTGCCCTTCTCTGAGCGCCCTTGCATTACTAGCCCTTGCACGCACAGTGCACGTCACTAGGGACTTTTACTAGTAAGGCAAACATACCAATTATGGCCAACCAATCACCTTTACATTTTACATAGGGAACTCCTGTACTTTGACACTGATCAGCAGTGGCAAAGTATCCAAAGCATCTAAATTGACATCTCTAGGTCAGGAAAACAGTCTAGGGGGAAAGCAAAAAGTTTAAGGAACTTTAATAAAAAAGGCAAAGTCCTATAGTACAAAAACAATGGTTTCTTCATTTTGAGAGGTAATTATTAATGACTAATAATACTGTAAATGCGACCAATGGCAGAAAGCTATGGTGGGCTCACAATATTTTAATTACTGGGTGCTCTACATTGTTAGAGGTGTTAAGCTTCTGTCACACAATCTACTGATTAAGGTCCAAAACTTGTAGAATAATAAAACCATAAATGAGAGTAGAATATTCTACGTACAGAATAGGATCATAAAGCTGAGAGAAGATTTGAAAGAGTCTCCAACAACAGGGTTTTCCGTTATACCACTGAAAATTAATACCAACATTCTCCATGTAGGACCATTAAAATGAATGGGTATAGAGGGAGCCAGGATTGGACAACCAACTCAAATTAACTGAGTACTAGTACTGAAGAGTTTGTCACAGGCCAGCGTACAACATATCCAGCCCTGGGTGGGCATACTGTTTATTTTCTAGCTTACAGGTGTGGCCTCACTAACACCTGATGGCCACTTCAACATTAGGGTTACTCTCACGCTTATTTCAAGGTAATATCGTCTGTTCACCCACAACCTAGTTTCCTTGTTTATGAAAGGGGAGAAGAAGAACAAGCAGGAGAAGATGACATTCACAGCAGGTATAATAGAGTTCTCCTCCTTTCCTCTGACAGACAAGGAGCAAAACCAAGGATCAAAAGACCAAAACCAGCCATCTCAGTGATAAAATCTTGATGTCCAAGATACTAAGCATCCTGAATAAAGGACTAAGTTTTGCTCCTTCAAATCTGAGAAATGAATTCACTATCAAGACTGAATTTGGAGGCTTGTCAGGTGGATGATGGGTCGAGGTGGATACAAAGAGGCACTGTACACAAAACCGCAGTGACAACAATTCACTGGCCCCACAGCTCTCACAGTCACCATATGGCACACTACCACCATGAAACTTGGTTGAGGAGTAAATGAACACAAATGACTCCCCTTTGGCATGCAACAGTACTGGGCAATCTGAGTAATTATAGACGATTGGTAAATAGTGACATTTGCTAACCTACAAAAAGAATATAAGCTGTCCGTAGGGGAAACATTCCGCTATTTGCAAATACGACATGCCTTCCTAGAGGCAACCAGAGATATGGCGGGGATCCCAGAGGCCACCCCACTCGAGGACAGACTGCTAGCAAATCCTATGGAACGTAAAGCTATTTTGCTTACTTACTGAAAAATAGTTAACAATTTCCCAGACCCATTGTAACAGCTATATATGTGCTAGCAGAATGACATAGGGGACTTGGAGGAGGAGGATTGGCACGACGCACTGTCATTCCCCCATGAGGAGGCCATACCAGCATGACTGCGGCTGGTTCAATTGAAAGTTTTGCATCGCACATACATCCCATGCACTACACTGGTTAAGATGGGCCGAAGTAGCTCCACAGACTGTAGATGCGGATGCAGGCTGACAGGCATGTTCTATCATATACTCTGGGAATGCCCCTTGATCCAGTCATTCTGGGGGGCGGTCAACATGGTTGTCGGAGAGGTCTGTGGGATAGCCTTAGAACTATCCCCCAAGATATGTTTGCTCAAAATGTGGGATGCCACAGAGTTCAATCGAATGGACCAAATGGGGGCAGCCACTGGCTTCATGTTAGAGAAGTGTAATATCGCCCATAGAAAGGGGGCCCCCGAGCCACCAACTATAGTTGAATGGGAACGGGATGTCAATTGGTGCATGTTGGCTGAACGCGCAGACTACACAAATAGAGGATGTCCTAAGAAGTGGGACAAGGTATGGGGGAAATGGAATGTGTACTGCGGTAATATTTGCTCTTCCCCATCAATGCCAGAGCAGGGACAGACACAGATGATTCAAAATAAAAAACCGGAATGAGGGAGGGCGAGGGAGGGTGTTCTTGGTAATGTCTTGTGCTGAACTGTACCAATTGTTTAGGATCTGTTGTGACGCTTTAACTGCATTTAATATGTCTTCTATTAGATGGCAATGAAACATTTTAAAAAAAGACTGAATTCTGAACTTTCTTCAGAAAGACACGTCTGAAGTTTTCCTTTAGCCTGATCAAAGAATCCATCCAGATTTATCAGAACACAGGATAAAGAAAGAAATATACCTTTCAACCTCCATTTCAGAACATTCCCTCAGAATTTCACTTGTTTGAACAAGCTATATTGATAGAGTTAGACAAAGTAAAACAAAACCCTATATGCTCTTCCTTCAGGCAGAAACATAAATAAATTGGGTTAAATTATACCGCATGTCCCCCTCCCCCTCCCTCACTGACTGATGACAAGAATAACATATTTCCAGGTCCATCAGGAAGTAGTTTTAACCATTTTTCTTCCTCTGCACAAATCTTCATTTTTCATTACACCCCAAATTTCCTTTAAGGAGGTTTTCCTCGAGACCCTTGAAAAGCCAGTGAGGTTCCCTACTTTGAGGGCTGTGACCTGTGCTGACTTTGAAATAGCTTTAACCAGCACCTCTCAAAGAGCTGCTGTCAGTGCAGCATCAGCTGTACATTCTCAATATGAACACAGCTTTAATTATGAAGGAGGAGGTAAGAGCAGAGGGTGGTAGCAGTGGTAGCTGGAGGCCAAATATGTTTTTTCTTTCAAATTGAGCAGGAAGAGGGTATAAACAGATGCTAGGGAGCAGTGGGAGCAGGAGGCCAGGTCATATTTGTTTTAGTTTGAGTGAGATGGTGTGTGATCAAGGTGGTATGAGGGTGGTTTGCAGGAAGCTAGGTGTTTTTCATTAACTAATTTGGAAGATGGGTGGAGCTGGTAATTGGTTGAAGAGAAGGTGGTGGGGGGAGGATGAAAGGCACTTAATGCCATCTTCTGCACCAGCATCCACCAGTCCTTAATCTCTAAGAGAAGCATGTTAGGACCAGCCACCGTATTTCACGTTCCAATTAGTATAGCACAATCTATGTTCGGCTACAAATCTTCGGATTGTCATTGAGACTGTTGGACTTGGCCCTTTCGCAGGTTCACCCTGAAACTTTTCGCATTTTCCTAGCCTGTTTCTGTTACCTGGTGTTGGTGATTTTAGGCTTCTGCGCACTTTGTCCAGTGTAAAGTGCGCGCGCTCTCTGTGTATGTGTGGTGAGAGTGGCCTGCACTCCCATAGGAATGCATTGGGATATGTGTGTCCATGGTAGTTCTTGATGTGTGGGGAGTGCAGGGGCGAGTTTGGTATGTGCAAACTCGTGAGATTAAATGCTGTGCGATGATGTGCGCAGATTTAATGTGTCTAGTGCAGAAGTGCCACTTTTAGAAGTTGGCATGTCTGGGCAGTAAATGTGAATTGACTGTCTGGCTAGTGATTTGCTGGAGCTGGCTGGTGTGCCTGGCTCCAGGAGTCAGGATGAGTCTGTCCGACGGTAAATGGGGAGATCTGCATGTTGATGGAAGGGAGGAGTTGCACCTGGGACCTGAATAGGGCTGTGCCTTCCCTCCACAATGCTGGCTCCACCCCCTTGTGGTGCGTCTGATGACCTTAGCCTGGCCAGTGAAAGGGAGAGAGGCGCTGAGCAAAACAAAGTGCTCAGGAGTTCCCCTGAACCAGTTGTAGCTGGTTCCCCCATTGCCTGCACCCTTCTAGACAAAGGATTTTCCTGTATAAAAGAGGGGCTGTGACCCCATGAAAATGTTCTTGTCTTGACTTGAAACAACCAGGGGCGTGATGCTGCTGGGGCCCAGGGGAAGGCTTGCCTCCCTGGGCCCTGCCCTGCCCCTGGATGCCCACCCTGCAACTTTACGCTCATTCACATTCTGCAATAGAGCGGGTGCCCACCCCGCAGCGTGCTCTCAATATCGAGGGAGCCTACCCCTCATTGCCAAAAGTTATCGCCGTCGCAGCCCAGGGGGAGCACCGGAAACTGAAGTCTGGTTGTGGGCGGGGCCGGGTGTCCATCACTTCCGCTTCCCCCTGCTAGTGGGAAGCTGTGCCGCATTGGATCCCCCGTGTGGGGCGAGAAGGAGCATGGCGGTTCGGCAGGGCTCCCATGAGTGGAGGAAGCCCTGCGGCATGGAGAAGTTGACCCCTTGGGCTCTCCGGAGTGAGAGACCGCTGCCTATGATCAAGCCCGACCTGGTGAGTGTCAGGGGGGCTCTGTGTGTGTACTGGGCGGCCCCGCCTGGCAGAGGGCCGCCCCAGAGAGGTTCAGGCATGGAGGTTCCTTGTGGGTCCAGTGAGGGCCCCGTGGCAGTCAAGAGCGGCCCCGTCTAGCAGCGGGCCGCTCCAACATTTTGACATCGTGATTCAGAGCCAGATGGCTCCAACATTGGGGCACATTTTGTTTAAGGGCCCCAGTGGGGGTTCCCACGGCCAGTGGTGCCCTTGCTGCCACGTGAGGGGGCATAGTTAGTTCCTGAGCCTGCGGTCTCCAATGGTGGGCATAATTATTCTCTAGAGGACCCGAGGGGCCCATGTTTTCCCCCGTGGTTTTGACAATGATGAAGAGAGTCCCTGAGAGGGACCGAAGTGGCACGGTGGGTCCATGCCTCATTTGCCTATTTACAGCTCCTTGACGCCCATGGGGCTAAGTTGCGCATCTATAAATTCCACTTCATTCACAGCTGCCCAGCAAGTAGTGGGCAGCTGCACCGTTTAGGCGCCATTTGAGTAAGAGTCCCTGAGGGGGACAGAAGTGGCAGAGGTGCCAGGCCTTCCACAGCTGTGCAGCACTTAGTGCCAGCTGCAGCGTTTAGGCCCCATGTGATGTTTCTCAGCTGCCCAGCAAGTATTGGGCAGCTGCAAAGTTTAGGTTTGCGCAGATGGCGCACCCCTGACTGGCACTAATTGGCAGCGCGCCCTGACATTCTGGACACAGGGTTTTAGAGCCCCTTCTTGGAGGGCAGGATGGCCAGGGGGACTGGTAGAGGTATAGGGCGCAAGGCCCTAATGTGTTTATGCGATAAAGTGATGTGGTGCTAGGAAATGTATTGTATATAGTATGTTTTGCGCACCTTGTATTTGATACCTCTAGATATGGCTTAGGCTTATGAGGTTGTTTTAAATATTTAGGATTGTGTTAGTGAGATTGTACTTCACTGTGTGATTTACGCCCCTACATGTGAATTATACTTAGGAGGTAGGGTCTTATTTTTTTAGTCTAGTGAGAGATTGCATAATGTGTATATACTGGTGAGGTTGGCGCAGGATATAATTCGCGCCTGATGTGACTGTGCATAATGTAGGATATGTTACAGGTTGAGGTGGAGTACAGTGATAACCAGTGGCTACTGGTTGTATGTTTATGACCTCTGTTACTTTTACCAATTTCTGCTAAGTGCTGATCCTGACAGTGGCCCACATGGCCCTGTCCTGTGTAAATAATCCCTTTTGAATATTGCCCGTGCCAGTTGGCACAATGTGTATTGTGTGATTACTATCTGATGTGTTTTGAGAATACAAAGGCTATTTTTATATAACCTTGTGTGGAGTTCCTTTTGTGGTGT
This sequence comes from Lissotriton helveticus, assembly GCF_964261635.1. NCBI lineage: Eukaryota > Metazoa > Chordata > Amphibia > Caudata > Salamandridae > Lissotriton > Lissotriton helveticus. Next base: position 1,409,718,572 of record NC_136065.1, read on the forward strand.
GCCTGGGATGTTGTTGTTGTGTGTGTGCGCAAATGCTTTACACATTGCCTCTGGGATAAGCCTGACTGCTCGTGCCAAGCTACCAAGGGGGTGAGCAAGGGTTATCTTTGGCGTGTAACTCCCTTGCCCTGATTAGAGTGGTGGTTCTGTCTGGCTTTGGCGCAAGCTAACAGATACCATTACATTTTCTCTCATTTCCATTTCATCTCTATAGGCTTAAGTGAAGCCCTCTCATAATTTTACAAAGTGAGTAGAATATGTGGCCTTCGTAATATTGGAGTTAATATTTGATGGATGTCAGTGCCTTTAGAGGCTAACATTCATCATTGCCTTGAGTTTTCTCACTGGCTCAAGGATAATTGATCAGTTTCTCGATAACGTTATTTTTGATTCTGCCTTAGTTCTTAGTTATATGCCTTGAAAAACCTATTTTGTCTGTGTCCACGCCATTCCCTATTGAAGTCTGGTATGCCTTGACCATCTTTTGAAGAGCTTTTTTCCAGGGCTTAGTCTCATTTTATTAGACAAGACTTCATGGCAGGCATGTATGTTTGCATGGTACCCCTCACACCTCCCATTTGAAGATGTTATTGTCAAGGACAAGCCTTCGTGTTCAGCATTTTTCCTCGTGCATCCATTCTGTTAGCAATTCCATGAATGCACCAATCTTCGCCTCCTTGTTGCTAGAACTACTGGAAAGGTTAGATTTTTACATGACGCTGTTACCAACACCATCTTTCATTCTATACCAGGTTTCCAAGTTACCACCAGCACATTATGGCTACTTTCTAGCCTTGCTTACCATAATGTTTTGGAAGCATTTGATTTAATAAAGATATCATTAATAACATATTTAGAACACAGCAATACGTCATTTCTGATGTGGGAGTGGATGAAGCTATCTATACATGATGGATGATTCCCGACAGTTCCCTTTCTCTACACCACTCTAAAATTGTGCTACAGAATAGGAAGTTGTCCTGACCTTCTTTCAATGTAATTTTCTTCACCACCTGCCTAACCAGGAATTTTAGCTTTGAAATAGCCAGCAAAGGGAAGCTTTTAATTCTGTGTCTCGTCCTGTCCATGTGGACAAATAATGTTTACAGATGTTTTAATTGTATCTTAAACATTTCCAAAGAGACTTGTGGAATGTAGACATGGATTACATTCAATGAAAACACAGGTTATTTCGTCTTTTGCTAATAGACATCATGCTATGCTTGGCTTTCTGTGTTCCCTTTTTCTCGTCTTTCACTCGCTGGCACTGGGTCACACCGACATACATCGCCATGATTATGAGGAACGCAACAGTTTGTAGTGATAATCACTTAATGACATGTGGCTTTGGCTACTGTAATTAGATAAGTGGGCTTACTTCTCCTGCCTTTGCATTATTGCCCGGAGGCAGAGCCTTCGCTTGTTGCCTAGCATATATTTTTAGCTTATTGTAGAGAATTCTGTTTTTTTGCAGGCCCGGAATGGGAACGAAAAGCAGCCCTGGCAAACAATTTCTATTTCTACTCAGCCCTGCTCCCTTCCTCCTCACCCTCTCCTTCTGCATTTCCCTTCCCAAGCACCCTCTGCTCTAGCTACAATTAGCCTTAGGAAGCTGATGAAAATAGCAGAGCTGCCAGCAGCGACCCTCTGCCTCCAAAAGCTTCTGCACACCACACCGGGGGAAAGGCCTAATGGTACTCGAGCCGTATTTAAGGTTGCAGAGTATCTGATGGTGTTTTTTCAAAGATTACTCCGAAGTCTTATTAATTCTGACCAGGCAGGAAGTGACTGACATATGACATCCGACAAATAAGGAGCTTAGAGTTTTTACTGTCTAAATTCTCTTGGGGATCAGACACAAAAGTACAGGTATGCTGTAACAGCAGCTCTCGTGCTCGTCAAGAGAATTTGTACTTTTTGCCATTCAGGTGGAGATTGCCCTCCCTGGTAACTTTATTTAGCAGGGTGCATGCTACTGGTAGGTAGATGAGCTGGGTGCTCAGTTTTCACTATAAGTAGTGTCTAAATTCTCTTGGGGATCAGACACAAAAGTATAGGTATGCCGTAACAGCAGCTCTCGTGCTCTTTAAGGGAACTTGTACTGCTTCCATTCAGGTGGAGATTGCCCTCCTTGGCAACCCTATTTAGCAGGGTGCATGCTACTGGTAGGTAGATGATCTGGATGCTCAGTTTTCACTATATATACACCATTAATTGGGCAAAGAACCATGAGTTGTCTGGGGTAGTACAAGGTGGAACTTTGGTTGTAGGTCCCTCTCAAAGATGGTTAGAGACTGTAGGCAAAAGTAAAAATAGTGTTCCTACCACCTTTCATTTAGGCACATAAGTAATGTCAGAACCTCTTTTGTAAAGTAGGGCCCAAAGTAGGGATACATGCTTTTTACTCCTGCGGTCCCAGGTCCTGTTTGACTATGGATCCTGAGCAACTGAGCCAAGTACCTCTTCTGCCTTTGACTCTCAATAGTAACGAGGCTGAGCCGTCCAAGGCTCCCTCGAGGGAGGTGTGGATACAAAGGAGCCAACACAGGCTCAAATCTCAAAATGCACGCAGCGGTAGCAATAAATCTCTGTCCAGCCAAAGACAAACTTTCATGAAAAAAAAGACGTATTTCATTTCTCCCGCTATCAACATAATGAAAGAATAAAACATTCACAAATAACTATACAGTCCCCCTGAGGTTAGGACTCTTGTGTTTTGTTAGGCAGTTTTTCCTCCTAGCTGTAGCGATTATTCCCCATTCACTACAGGCAACATCCCTGGTAAGCCAAACTAGTAGATGGAGTCTCAAAGGTCCACTATGACTTTATTTTTAAAGTCAACAGTGTTCCAGGGCAGCAGTGCTAACTATCAGCAAATTCCCCTGGGGCTGACTGGCCTGAAATCAGTTTTAGAACGAAATCAAAACCAATGAACAGTCTGAGCATGCTTCCAAGGACAGGGATAGCCACTTATCATCCAAAGCCAAATCATCCAAAGCCTTGCTTTGGATGATTTGAAGACCTCCATATATGACTGACAAGAAGATTTTATCTGATTTGAAGAATAAAATAACCATAAAAGAAGATTGGCTGGACTTCTTTATACTCGAAGTGAAGTTGTGCTCAGAACATTTTGTTCTAATGTTGAGTTTGGACTGGTTTACTGGTTCTTATCTGGGGATATAAGTGGCTGTCTCTGTCCTTGGAAGCACACAGTGACTGTTCATTGGTTTTGATTTAGGGAGTACAAATTGTATCCTGTGCGCAAGAAAGCTTTGCCACTTTTCCTGTTTTTCTGAAATCAGTTTTACTTGCACTTTACAGGAACAGAGCGACCGTAATTTCTGAGTGCACCCATTTAGCAGGTCCTGGGGCAGCAGCAGCTGATTCAGGTGAATTTGCTGTACAAGCAGGGCCGGACTGGGAACCAATAATGGCCCTGACAAAGTGCTTGGCCGGCCCCCCACCCCGACCCCCTGGGGTTGGGGGTGCCGCTGAGCTTTTTGCCAGAGCCAGTTTTCGGCCGATTTTGTTACTGGGCCAATTTTGCAGCTATGTTGCAAAAATGGCCCTGTAACAAAAACGGCCCCCAGGGGCCCAAAACCGGCCCCCAACCGTGCGGCGCACCAAGGTATTGCCCGGTGCCCGCTACGGCCAGTCCGGCCCTGTGTACAAGGCCTAAGCGGTTTGCTCTCAGCAGTTGTAGAGTCCTCACACACAGTTGCACCTCTGCAGTGACCGGAGATTCTTGGCAGCTCCTGTTTTCAGGGTTAAGTCTGAGGTTCCTCCCTTGATGGGGAGATGGTGGTGTGAAGATCCTGGTGTGAATCCTTTGTCCAGAGCAGGTGTCCAGGGTCCCACAGTAGCCTCACTTCTCCAGTGATGGCTCCATCCATTTCATATGACTTGCTAGTCCTGATGACCACCACTGGCATAAGGGTCACCATATTCTCATGGGACAGGGTCTCCAGCCCGATCAGCACAGTGAAGTCCTCAGCAGTGGCCCCTCCTGGCATATGGGATTCCGGCCCAATACAACAAACAGGCTTCGGCCCTTAACACACAACTGCCCTCTCATCATGTCCCCTCTGGGTAAAAGGGATAACTGCTCCCACAATGCACCAATCGGTGTAGTGATGCACAGGGCTCAATTCATGGCGGTCCTGCTCTGACATACGAGGGTCAACAATTTCATCCTTTATACAGGCAACGACCCAATTGGTGCATCAGCCATCTCTTCACACTTTACAAAGGGAGTCCATGCGGCAGGGTGCCCCCACTGGAACTTACTCCCTCCAATGCTCTACTCTTCCTCACAGTGCACACTGGTCTTGGCATGAGGGTAAATGCTGGTGTACCAAGCTCCTGCACAGATGGTCTTGGATTCCCTTGGTTCTGTGCCCTCACCCAGCAAGGAGGCAAGCAGGTCTTGCCTCCAGTCTTGGTCTCAAGCAGAAGTCTTTCAGAGCTTCCCCTCATCAAACAGTCTGACTGACTGCTTGGCAGATGACAATTTTTTGGGTCACAAGATCACCTTCTTATAGTCCATTTGTATAAAAAGGGTAGCTTCATCTACTTCCTGAGATGTGCCCAGGCCCCTTCCTTGTCACCTCTCACTGAATCAAAGAGCACCCGTTGAAGTGTACAGGGAAAGCCTGGCTCTCCCATCTCCAGTGTGTGTCCCACCCAGCTTACAGAAATGCAGCAATACACAAATATGTTTGGGCGCTTCCTCTACCTCCTCATGTTTACAGTGAATACATGGATCTTCCAAAATGGAACCAAGGGCGCTCCATGTATTGTACCGTCCAGGGGCAAACATACACCCAATTCATGTATTCAGTTTACACGCTGCACAGCAATGTATCCTTCATGTACTGTACCACTCATGGGCACACACACATCCAGCACATACATTTAACATACATGTACTGCATAGCACTGTATCCTTCATGTCCTGTACCACTCATAGGCACTCATAAATCCAGCACGCACATTCATGCATTCACCATGTACACACGGCTCGGAACAGCATAATTCCTGTAATGTTCCCTTTCCAGGCTCACATACACCCATCTCCGATACACCACTCATGCACTATATAGTATTTCATACTAACTGATGTAGGCCAAGGATCAGTTAAGCACACAGCAGCAGAACTTTTGATGGAGTGAGCGTGTAGGCCTCACTCCAGGGACACAGGTTAAAAAGGACCTGTTCACTCCAACTGATCACTACTTGGTATGCTGCTTCCACTGCACTTGTGCTGCTCAACTCCTGGTGAAGGCAGTAGCCACTAAGAGGGCAATGCTTTAGGCACCCCCCCCCCCCGATCCACAAGCCCCCAATCTGTATGACAGGCCTCTATTATGGTGCACCCACATCATCATGTTTGCCTAAGACAACTAAAATCAGCACTGTGGATCCAGACATCAGTACAGTTGGGCACTTAGGACAGGAATGCATGTCCAAAACCATGAATAGGACTTTTCTGTTCCAACAAGGAAGTACTTGCCTTACCATCTAACTAAATTCTCACAGGCTGAGCAACATACATGGTACTACACAGTTTCTGTTTTTGAGTTGCTTAAATTGAGGATTTTAAAATGGGGCTACCCCTGTGAAGTGCTATCCATAATGGGCAGAGTTAGTATTGTGTAAAGAAAGAATTTGCATAAGGGCCTTCTCTGTGAAGTACTGGCCATAACAGACCCCGTCCAGAGCTATTAGTGGAAGATTGAAACTTAGTCTTTGAAATTTACTATGCATACTGGAAACTGGCCATAATGGCTTAAACATGTTCATATTTTCACTCAACAGCCTTAAATGAAACAACCCAGCCAGTAGGCATCCGACCAACTTCGGAGGCATTCAAATCAATAATTATTCACTCAGTGTGTCCAACAATATTGAGTTAAAGAGAACGTGTACATATATATATATCAAACACAGTGCCACACCTCTATGCAAAGCGCAGTCCTCAAACTTTCCAATGTGCTTTTTATTATTCAAGCTAATTGCCCCAAAACACAATTTCAAGCAATATGTGGAAGATGCCATGACTCAGGACCCAGTGAACCTTCCTGCTAGCTAGTGCATACCCTTTATTTATTCTAACTTCAGCCCAACAAAAGAGATATAACCACAGTGCTGCCACATCCCTTACGATAATTCTTTTTAGTAAACCCAATAGAATTAAAATACTTTTTTACGTCATGGTAATGCGATACAGTAAAAACCTCTTCAAAGTCAATCATTCATTCCATACATTAAATATAGGAAGTGTTGTAGGTTTATACTAGTTTTCCTTCATGTATAATATGTCTGCATTATTATCCTCTCAAGTATCACGGCTGTCATTTTATCACCAAAAGAATTATACTGACTTCCCTAACCCTATCCTACACCCTCAGCAAGTAAGTGGCAAACTGCCCATTGCTTGGCTAATAGACCTCAAATCGCAAATCACTGCTGCCAGAAGCTACCACTTTTACATATCCTCTACGGCATATGTGATGTTCTGAACCATATGGAATGTCGAGCCCTGCCATCTCTACAACAATCATGGTTTGTGCTCAACTTGCTCAAGGTTTAGCAACGGTGATTGCTAAGATAGCCTTATTATTTTACTTCTTAAATACTTTTTCGATCTCTTCCTAGTTTGATGCCAGATAGCACTAATAGTTTTCTGGAGAACCTTCCTCATTTGAAAGTCAGGAAAACGTATTTCCGGATTTCTTTCTCCCTCCACCCTCCACCATGGTTTTTAGTCCTATATTCAATTTCAGGATCCACTCGTGGTACTTACATATTTTTTCATGGGTTACGTTCTCTATAAATGCAATTGAATCGTAATATAATGTATATAATGCATGGTCACCAAAATAGGTATCTTGCTACAGAATGACAGATTTTCTATGGTTATCTTTTCTGAAGGTACCAGCAGTGTGATCCTGTGCATCAAGTCTTATTGTTTGTCCACATCTATTAGTAGGCACAGTTACCTGTCTACCGCTTTCAAGGCGTCCCACATTGTCCCTACTCCTCAACCACACACATGGTCCCTACTCCTGAACCGTACTTTCATTCTCATTATTTCTGTAGAAGCTGTGGAAGGTTCATTTTCTTGCTGGTTCCCTTCAAATTTGTTTTGGCTTTGGGCTATAATCCTTGCGTTTTGAATTATACCATGGAGAAAACCCTATAAAGGCATTATCATGTGTCCCTCTCACATACAGTACATTTTTCAGAGTAAAATGGCTTTATATATGGTTTAACAAAAGATCGACTGGAAAGCCCATGTTGCTTTAAATCCAAAGTTAAATCACAAGTCAGAACAGGTGTTGCCACTCAGCAAACAGAGTTTTGTAGAAACACCATTTATGAATCATGCATTAGAAGTGCATATGACTGCAGCTATGAATAACTATAATACAATGTAATTTATTTAGAAAAACAAATATACGAATATTACAAATCATACAACATGCAGAGAATAAAGATGGATGGCTCCATAATTGTGTAGCCAACATACGAGGGAGGAGGACAGGTAGTTATGGTTAAAAACTGGAATGTAAAGAAGACTCCTGAATTCAGCAGTGAGAAGCAATCTATTGATCTGGACGTTAATCACATGGGAAAGCGGAGAACTTCAAGTGAATGTTAAACCTTTACTCATTGAAACATTACATCAATACTGGATTACAGAACGAATGGTTGTACCTGTAGCAAATTACCTCCTGGACATTTTAATACTGCACACTGATACTGTATGCCAGTGCCTAATTTGAGCCAGTGATTACAGGAGGGGCCCCCGCACTCCTATTTGGAGTCTGTCACTTATTTCTCCTCAGAGAACTTTGTTCTGGAATAAAACAGAGAAAAAGGGAAAAGAAGGAGGAACAGAAAGATGGAAAACTATTGTAGTGTTGTTCCTACAAAGCTATATCGGATCTGCTCATTTAGAAAACATAAACTAAGGAATTGGTGTCTAAACTGATTCCAGACACCCCCAAAGGATATGTTAGCCTTTAGACCAGCTAGCTCACAGTGCCACCATAAGCCCCCTATCATTACGAAGGAGCAAACAGTTTCTGGCAACTATCGAACATGACAACCCTTGGCCCTTCAGGGATCGTGGAAACAGTGCAGTACTTTTTGCTCAGTCACTCGTACTCACTTGGTCCCACATAGATACACATAACAAACGCAGGGGACGTTTTCAATAAGCATTTATTGAACCAGCATAATTCTATTATCAAACATGTTTGCTGCAACAATCATTAGACAGAAACAGATGTATAAGATTACAAGCACCAACAGAGTTAATAAAAGGTAGAAATCGACAATGGTGCTAAAACAGTGAATATATGCAGGCATAGAGATACATGGCAGTAATCATGCATACTCCTACCATGCGGGCCCTATCTAAATGTGTACCTAAGTGTACCTAGCATGTATGTGGGTGTAAAGCGAAGATTCCCCTAGGAAACAGCCAACCCTATTACCTGATGGAAGAGAATGAAGGACTCGGTCTTGGTCTCGAGTTGGACACCCTGCAAGGGACGTCAGACCACTGCATGCTAGAGTTTCTGTGTGCAGGAATCTCAGCATCTGATGTCAGCGTGGAAGCTTCTCTTCTAACTATCTGATGTTCTGTATAGATCTTTTATACCCTAAAGAAGCTTCAAGGTTCCCTACATAATAGAAATGTTTGGATGATGCCCATGAACCTAGAACAATACTTGCAATTATGCAAAGCAGTTCTTTCGCCCCAGGATGAAGATGACCATGACTTTTATGCAGAGTATGTTCATGCTGTAATGTACATCACGACTCTTCTACGAATCTTCAGGCATAAAAAATTTGGCTAGCTTCCAAGAAACTGATCAACATTTATTCAGCACATAACTGGGTAAAAGGTCAGTGCTAGAACCGTTATGCAGAACAAAGTAGGATAAATGTAGGTAACAGGTCGTGTAGCTACCTAGGCCTAGATTGGGGTACATTGGAGTTTATAACACCCACTCCTCATCCGAAGGCCGATAAGGTCAACTAATGCTAAAATATGCCTGGTAAAAGCATAAAAACATTTTCATAAAATCAGTGACTAACTGTGCATGCTGAAAATCATGATGCTCAATGAGAGCAGAAAATAAAACAAAAAATTATGTTTGCATTACAATTTGGCTTGTTTCGGAAAAAGAGCTGAATTGTTCCCACCACATGAAAAGTCGAATATTTATGTGTCCTGTGTGAGGGACACAACATCACTGTCGCCCGCATTTGCGGACGACAGTCCCTGTAACACCTCATGTATCAAGTCAATGGAGCAAAGGTGATCATTTTCAGTTCCCACAGCAGCCGCTGAGGAAACACTCAATACCTGTGAGTCTGTTGTAGAGCCGCTGTCCAATCCAACAAGAGCTGAAGCGTACTGTGGAGGCCCTAAGACGGCCGTCATCAACAAGGGAATTCGCTGAGGACATTGTAATACGTGGGCCATTAAGAGGTCCAGTAGTACGTCCTCGTTCAGTGGCGCAACGAATGGAAGGGTGAGACATATGTCCAACACGCATTAGTATTTGCAAAATAGAGGAGCACAGGCAAGATGCAGTCTGGTCTGAATGATAGAAACGAATGCCCGCTTAGCTCCTGAAGCCAAGGTGTGCCCAGATGGAGTACCATGTGTTCACTTCAACGTCACACCAAGAGTGCTATTTCCATCTCTTTGGACACTGGGACGTCCATTGCTTAGCAGGAACATTAAAACCAGTATACCCCCTACAAGTAGAAGGACCAGCAGAAGTTCTCCAAAACCGCTACTTAATACGAAGTGTATAAAGACTGGAATAACTCCGAAGATTGTCTGAAAGGTGCTCAAAAGTCCAGAACCTATGCTCTTAAATAGGTGGACGATCCCCCCTCGTATCAGATACGTTAAAGATACAATGTACCATTTCTCCGAAATGGAGCGGGAGATTCGTTTGGACTAGTGCCTTTATCTCAGCTGAAGACAGTGCAAACAGGAGATCAAAAGTCTTCGGGCTACGGTTAAGGCCACATCCTTCTGTAAAAGCGTGGCTTTCAGTCTGCTCAGAGAATCAAACTGTATAATGGAAACATCCAATGAAGGCCATAGTATTGCCTCCCTAACTGTGTGCATCAATGGAAACAATACTTGCATACAACAAGTAACCCTGGAACTTACTGTGACCAGATATACGATGCCTCGTGCCATTCCACAACAACCTCAATCATTCATCATCAAATAGCTTCCATTTGAAAGCAGCTTGAACACTGAATAAATCACAGCAGCTGGGGATTATTTCAAGTGACATGATAGGATTGCAACCCAAGCATTATAGGCTCCATGGAGCACAATATCCTGACAAATTAGGGACCCACTTAAAGAACTCTCACAGTCTAAGCCGCTGAGAAACAACTTCGGGTTCTCCATTCCTGCATCTAAACTTGTACAGTAAATCCTAAGACTCATGTATATATCCCTCTCCCAATACTTTATACTTGCCCACCTGGTGATACTGTAGACAGTATTGAAATTGGAATATCGTGACTGGCAGTGTAATATGGCCATGGATTAACCATTCTGTGGACGGTGACTCCGCTACGGTAAAAGGTAATTGGTCCAATTTTTCGATGTGCAGCATTGTAAATTTTGCAACACTTTGTGCCATTGTTGTCTGTCTTTCTGTTAGATTGTATGCAGAAAACAGAGTCGTACTGTTGATATACCAGCAGGGCAAGTGACCAGAGAGCAATGAGTGTAGTGTCCACCTTAATAATACAATGGATCGCAATTGCGATCGTCCATGTTGTAATGAAGGCAAATCCTGTTCTATTGTAACTATTGCAAAAGACACAATGTTGTACAGTGAATAAATCCCGAATGATAATGTGGTCATACCACTGTCAACCACTGCCATAGCTTTTTCTGGGTTAACCCTGTCAATCTCACGCAATCTCTCAGCAGCCTCCTGGTGGGAAATGTTCCATACCTCATTGTAAATAGCATACAAGAAGTGCTTTTGACGTGGCTTCTGGGGACCTAACAAAAAGCATTGAGATCTAGGTCATCTGAGAGTAAGGACAGGTGTTGTTTCACCTGGGACAGTGTTAAGGTTTTTAGATACTCTAGGTATAACTTCCCAACACTGTAAGATGTCACAACCCGAGGGTTCTTGACATAGTGCTGGTCAGGCCTATGGATACTAAATAAGTATGGGCGCAAAATCCGCCGATTTCACGATCCACAAATCTTGCGAAATTGCCGAAAAATACGCGAATTCGCAGGCGGGCGGATTTTTTTTTTTGGCCCACAGGAAGCACAGTTAAGGCAGATGCTCGAGTTGAAGCTAACTTTGCCAGAGTGCTTGCTGGCGCCATTCTAAAATGGTTACAAAGTTAGCTTCAACTCGGGCACCTGCCTTAACTCTGTAAGTGCTTCCTGTGGGCCAAAAATTAAACCTCAACAGGAAGCACTTACAGATATAAATAAAGCAGGTGCCCGAGTTGAAGCTCAAATTCATTAACGTTTTAATCAGCCCAAAACATTAGTGAGCACGGTCGAGGCTGGGCAAGTGTGCTTTAACCCCATATCTTCCATCGAAAATTAGCAGTAATACTCGAGGGAGGTCTTTGAATCCCTGAGTTTCTCGAGCGCAACCCCGTGTAGTTCCTGTGACCAGGAGGCTGCATTTTCCTCACCTGCTGCCCTGCTCGCTCTCTGACCTTATACACAAGAGGCATGTGAAAACGCATAGAAGCCCCGCACCACACACTAGCGGTATCAAACGTTTTCCCACCCTTTCCCAATCCCAACTATGATGGACATCTCACTCAATGGACCTCGGCGCATTTTGGCGCGGTGGCAAGTTACAGGCACACATGGTCAGTGGAGACAAATCTTCTGGGCCTCTACGCAGCTGCAGTGTAGAAAAAGCACTATCATTTACCCAACGAGGTAGCACTTACTGATTAGCCAGTAGAATGTACTCCAGTTGAGTAGAAGTATTGCACAAAACAGTGGCATCTTCATGGATAACTATGCAGGGCAGGATTCATTCTGGCACGAGGCTCCTGTCACAAAAATGAAACCTCAACAGGAAGCACTTACAGATATAAATAAAGCAGGTGCCCGAGTTGAAGCTCAAATTCAGTAACGTTTTAATCAGCCCAAAACATTAGTGAGCACGGTCGAGGCTGGGCAAGTGTGCTTTAACCCCATATCTGCCATCGAAAATTAGCTGTAATACTCGAGGGAGGTCTTTGAATCCATGAGTTTCTCGAGCGCAATCTCCGTGTAGTTCCAGTGACCAGGAGGCTGCCTTCTCCTCACCTGCTGCCCTACTTGCTCTTTGACCCTTTATACACAAGAGGCATGTTGACATGCATAGAAGCCCCGCAGCACACACTACGTCTTCCCGCCCTTTCCCAACTATGATGGACAGCTCACTCAAGGGACCTCGGCGCCTTTTGGCGTGGTGGAAAAGTTACAGGCACACATGGTCAGTGGAGACAAATCTTCTGGCTCTTTACGCAGCTGCAGTGTAGGAAAAGCACTATACATTTACCCAACGAGGCAGCACTTACTGATTAGCCAGTAGAAATTACTCCAGTTGAGTAGGTGGAAATCGCAAAAAAATCCACAAGTTCGCGGACTTTTTTGCAATTTCGCGTGAATTCGCGGACCGCAGATCCGCAAAATTCGCCCATACTTAATACTAAACCCTTCGGTGGTACCCCTGAAACTTGACTGATATCTATTTGTGTTGATAGGCCAAACCAACTAACCCTTCCAATTGGGGTCATATGAATCGTAAGAACTGTTGTGTAGTATGCCATCCAGTGTATCCTCACTATATTGTGTGAAATGTTGCCAACCCTCAAAGTGTGTGAAGGAGGGAATTTGTGGTATGTTCAAGTCTTTGATCTTGGCTAGCCCAAGACAGGAAGTCTGTTGCACTGTGTAATTCAGGAAGATAATCTGATGTGGTATGAGGCACTCTGTAAATAAAGCCTCAGTTCACTGAACTTGCCAATCTTTAGTCCCCCAGACAGATTTTGTATCTATAGTGTCCCTCCAAAAGTGGAAACCTTGTAATGACGGTTGGGAAATAAAAGAAGCAGAATATATCTGTTTCGTGTTAGTGTGAATATTTTTCTATGCAAGTGTAGGTGCAAGCTTATATTAATAAGATGTCAGTTCTGATGTGTTAAACAAGAAAAATAAGCAAATGTTTGTGCAAACGTCTGTGAACTACCTTTCGGTGGTGTTGGGCAATGGTCCCATTTACGGTAAGAGAAAACATTACGTTGGATACTTGCTTTGTGCAAGAAATGATGACCATAGTGTTGGTAACAATATAAGATGTCAAAATCAGATATATCATCATACAATTCATCACTGGAAAATGCAGTAGATTGTTCTAAATCACACAACATACAGTTTCAAAGTCCCAATCATCAGAGAAAGTACTGGAGGTAATGATATTACTTAAAGACATTTTAAACAAGTGTGGTATTTTTAATGTTCAGTTGGACCATATACATAATATGAAACTTTGTCCCAAACTATTCCTCTGGACCTGGAACTGCTGTAATGTTCACTAAGGACAGGTCTCTCTGTTTACAGTGTTATGATGCATGTGATTTCAGGACCAAGGTCACATGTTGTACTGCAGAGCATTCTGGGAGGTAGTGTCCATTGAGGAGCAGGGACAAAACAGTCACTACACCTATCCAGAGGACTAGAAACAGTAGACCTATGGAAATCCACAGCTGTAGCCAGGGAGAAACAAGGTAAGTCTTTTTCAGACAAAGGTAGAAATCACAAAATTGTTGTTTGCGAGAAACAGGCAGTGGCGGTAATTCGGGTTCACTTGGATCCAATGAGAAAGTATCAAAATTGATGAAGTAGGCAGGTGCAGTTCGATCTATCTTTCGAAGCTCAGCAGGTTTTGTAGAACTGGCAGATTACTTATTTCCAGACATATTCACAGACATGTGGGTATTAGGCCGAATTTAGGTCTGTGTTTCATTTGTGTTTTGTTGTTGTTCAATTTCAACACGTCAAAAAAAGGTTACAAGGGAACCCTACTCACTTGGAACCAGGGTATAAGTATTATATGCAGAAACAATGGTTTCTGTGGTGAACAAATGTATAAAAGGATTATGATATTCTAATGCGTAATCGCTATGAATGATAGGGTTAATGTGATGTCAGAAGGAGAAAAGGACTGTACACAACTCCATAAACGGGAAAGACAACAGTAATTTATATAGTCATAGTAAAAAACAATAGCTCAATTAAAGAGTGTATTGTGTCCCCAGTGAAACAATGGAACCTAACAAAAATGTGTGACAATTTAGTGAAAAAATACATAGAATGGTTTCTAGTATAGTTATAAAGTTGACCCTCCAAAGCAATGTATGGTGGGAGTGGTTTGCTTTCTTTTCATTGATGACTTTTCGACCCCTAAGTGGATGGGGGGGTCTCTTCAGGACCTAAGGGTATAGGGACTTCTACAATGAAATAAAATAAAGAGAGAGTGAGGACCAATGAGTACCCCCCTTGAGCCTGATAAAATGAGGAATTAGGAAAGGCTTGTACCTGGTATAAAAAAGAAAACTCTGTCATCATATGAAACGTGTGACACCCAATGTGAAGAAAAGGAAGGTAGGTAACTCACATGGGACCCAGCCGGGTGCTGCAAATGTGGTGGAAATAAAGGATCAGTCAATTATTAAAATATTAAATGAAATGCTGAATAACTTACCCCAGTGAGAGGAAGGGGAGATGATAGAGTGGCACTACTGCACCACGTGCAGTAGGCGTTGTGATGGCACCTGCGACAATGCTCTTGTGAAGGTACCTGTATGTAAGACAGTGAGTTAGAACAGGCTCTGAGTGAGTGGCCACTTCACCCTGATAGCGCTAAAATGTATTGGTTAATATTTACCAGTCTGATATATTTAGGCTGGAACCTGGGTTTAATCTTCTATGCGTTGTGGCAGTCAGTTTATCTATAAACAAAATGAGGCTAATCAGTAATGAGCATTTAATGCCCTATACCTTATCATTCATAGCGATTGCGCATTAGAATATCATAATCCTTTTATACATTTGTACACCACAGGAACCATTGTTTCTGCATATAAAGATCAATTTCAACAGGCACATGTTCCATTCCATTGTTAGTAACTCCTTCACATCGTAGAGTAGAATCTTCAAAGGTTATTAATCTTTCTGCCTGACCTTCCTAAATGATAACGAGAGGAGATTGGCGGCTACCCAGGAGCCCACATTGCTTACCATTGAGTTTCAGCCACATGGCTTGAACCGATCAGTTGAGACAAATCTCTTTTCTTTCTTGCTGGCAAGAGACAGAATTACTACTGTTGTGGTTTCTTCAACAGCCAGAACTGGTAACAGCGCTCTGTAAGATGGCCCAAATTCTTTTGTGTCCACAATCTTTTCTTTGTCCAGGTCCCCAATCCTCAGGACCCAGGCAGGTCTTACCGGAACAGCTTTCACTTCCCCAGTGGTAGTTTGTTTTACTTAGACGTTGCTTTGTAATGCCCGGAATGTATTGAGTTCCTATAAAACAGCCAAACAATCATTGATGTCAAATGGTTTTTCATCCGCCGCTGTGCTGACACAATCAAGGTCCGGTACCCACATTCTAGTTCTGAACAGGACTTCATATGGAGTATGGCCTCCTAGGGAACTTCTTGGAATGTTATTGAGTGCCCTCTGGACCCCATATAGGTGATTGACCCAACTGCCACCCAAGCCTAATATCGCAGCTGTTAGGGATTGCTTTAAGTCCTCATTTTTCAACACCACAATCGAACTTCCCTCGGGATGATATGAAGAGAAGTACCACAAGACTACACCCAAATTTCCCATGGCTTTTTTGTAACCCTTGAGGTAAACGCAGGGCCACGGTCAGAATGTAATGGGTATCTCCCTATACATTTGCAAATCCTTTATAACAGTTTGAGAGCCAGCCAATTGCTGGGGCCAAAGCCACAGGAATCTAGAGCATGAATCTACTGCCACCAAGTTGTACTTTAAGCCTTGTCAGATTGTAAGGGGCCACAGTGGTCCAAATAGACACATGCAAGAGGTCTGTCTGAAATCAGTAATGGTGTTTGTGGTGGACATGCTATAGTGGAACCCTTCATCTTGTGAGTGATGTTGCATCTGAGGACAAATTAGCAGTAATCCCTGTGTGAGCTAAACCCAGACCCTCGTGTAACTAGTATCAATCCCAATCTGCGATCAGTGTTGGGTATTACTCTATCTTCCACTCCTGGAATATGAGCATACAGAATGTTTTGTGCATCTAACTTGTAGGAGTACTTGAGTTAAAAGCTGTTTGGCAGGGCTGAACTGTAGTGTTGCATTGACAGCTACCAAATTTGTTCCGTCTATCCTTGTACTGGAACGAGTTACTGCAGCCGCAGCAGCAGTACAATCTGTTGCCTTGGTGGCTTCATCACCATTGAATTTCCTTCAACATGAATGGCAACACGTTGATGACTCAATGCATGAATAACATGAGCCTCTGGCAGGCCTTCTTGCAGCTTTGCCACCTGTTCCCAAAGCATCTTGTGCTTTACTGTGAAACCTTTGGAATCCCTAAATCTATTCTGGCCCCAATAATGTAAATATTTGTTATATGACTTGACAGAGTAAAATGAATCACATACAATTAGTGTGGGGAATTCACAAAACTTATTTTGAAGTGCCAGTTTCAGAGCTTTTAGTTCCACCAGTGTTGCTGTACAGCCCCATGGTATGTGTTTTCCCAGGATGGAACTTTCCATCATGCATGTGCCTTTTTACAATTGCACATGCCACTGCTTCATTCCTACAGCCAGCTGGGCAGCACCATTGGTATAAATGAGGCATTCATATCAATCTAGAGGCATACTTTCATTCGGCAGAGGATATTCTTGTTCGTACTGCAGAAATGCTTGTGTTTGCAATGTAGAGTCAAATCTGTAATCTACATCCATTGCAGTGAGGGAGTTAGCGCATTGAATCCATTGTGGATGTAATGCTTTAGCATTCAGGATGCGAGCTTTCGTAACACCCTCTGGGGTCATTACTGGAGGTCACAACAGTTATGCGTTTCCCCTGTGCCAGTGTTCTCTCTCTCTCTCACTACAGCAGTCTGTAGCGATGTGAGTATCTTGTCCGTTGGTGCAAAACACATTTCAGCGTCTGTATACAAATGTGATTTGTATGCAATAGGGACCGTATCACCTTAATTGAATGTGATGTAGATGTACCCAATTGGTCCAGTGACTAAGCAGATCACCAGGTTAATTGTGTTAACACATGTATGTAAGTGTTTCGAAGCTATAATGTCAGCTTGTACGGAACACAGAATATCTGTATGTTCCTATGTCCAATGATGTACTGAAACTTCGGGTCTAATTAAGTCCTAAACATGTTTCACCATTTCTCCCTAATCCAAAATGTATGTTCTGCCAAAATGCAAAACTCCTAAAATGGATTGTAGTCTCTTCAGGTTCATTGGAGCTGTGCACATTTTTCTAAAAACTGTGCCACCAGGCTTTTCCCTTCACTTGATAAGTCGTACCCTAAAAATAGGACACTGAGGTGGGCAATTTGTAACCCAGATGAGCAACCCCAAGGATTATATGGTTCACTCTAGCCAGGTGTTCCATTAATTCATCGTCCATTAGATAGACATCATCTACTTAAGACAATGTTTCCTCATAAAATTTTGAAGTCACCCTGTTACACTGGCTGAAAACAACCCAGGCTATTCTTATACCCCTGGGGTAATTGACAAAATTGGCATTAAGAACCTAGCACTGAGAATGCTGTCAAATACCTGCTTCCAGCTGCTATAGCTTGGCAGAAAAATCAATTTGAGATGTCTAGTATTGTCTTGTATTTTTTCCACAAGATGTTATTCATTAGTGCGGCACTATGTACATTTTGTACAACAAATGTACGGGTTCATGCATTTAAATGTCTGTAGCCTAAGACCGGACGACATGAATTATCAGGTTTCATTACTGGAAACAAGGGATTATTCAAAGGTGAGGTGGAATTTTCAATCACACCCTGATACTCAAGTTGATCTAAGATCTCCCTGACTTGATTTTTTGCTTCATGCTTTACTGGGTATTGTTTCTGTGGTTGAGGAATTGATTTTAATGGAATTTCGTGATGAGGTGAAGCATTATTCCACTTAACATGATTGCAGTTAAGTGTAGGAGCTAGTGCTAACGCCTATTCCTGCACGTATGAAATTGTACCTGATTCTGGTATGAGTTCAGGGAAAGCAGGTAAAATACCTTCTTCCCCGTTGGAAAATCCACTACGAAATCAGGTGGCTAATCTTATTAGGCCAAAAGAATGACATAACCATAGGTCAGGTTCTCCTAAAAGAGACCCTTTATTTTTCTCCGTTTTTGCCCCTCGATTTGGAGCTATATTTCATATTCACGATGTGGGATACTAACCCTTGTATCAGGTGTTTTCACTGTGATATGCTCATTCAACACTACTTCCCCCAGATTAAATTATGGTTCAGAAATCTTTTGTTTGTCTTCCTGTTGAATGATGTAGTCTGAAATGTAATGTGTTTCCCTTTTCGGCTTGACTGGCTCTTCTGATCCATGCTCTGACTGTCCACCTATCTCCGATTGTTTTTCAGATGACTCCTGAAAGAAACAAGAAGAATGTGTATCAGTATCCTTATATCTGTCAGGTTTCCTAATATTGTCACTGTTTCTCAAATTGTGTCTCTGTTTTGTTTTGTTAATTATCCCATTTTTTTCTTTGAAGAATCGGGTGCTTCCTTTGAGTTATACTTTTCAGAATTGCTCTTAGCTATTGGTTTCCCAGGTCTGGCTCCCAGATTATCTCAACCCAGTGAAGCATATGTTTCTTCGATAATCTTAGGCAATTTTCGCTCCTGCTGTGCAGAGTGGGTTCCCTCAGCTGTTGGTGTATAACCAGTGCTGCTGCCTCCCTTTTATGTTACTTACAAAATGGCAGAAATCAGGGCAAAACTGCCCATCAATTTCATCCCCAGATCTAGGGTAGGCTCTGCCCTATACTCACATTGTATTTGTTCCAGTATGTATGGTATAATTGCTATTGAAGGTGTACCATGTGTTCTGGTATAAACAGCAGTGAAGATTGTACCCCAAGTGACACAATCTTCTATTTGGGTAACCATCCCCATTGGCCAGCAAATTGTTAGTATTCTATGTTTCTCCTGCGTGCCCATAATGGGAAAACTGCTTCAAGCTGTGTTGTTTTCTGTGCTATCCAGAATGTGATCTGGTTCTGGCTGGTGAGAATCTTTCCCATGACAGCATTCACCATTTAGGGGCTAATACCTGTAGTAGCCAGTTGAGGTTGTGCAGCCCTCGCAGTTTGGACTGTCAATGTTCTCATTATGTATTATGTAAGAGTTCTGCTCTTGTAAAGTTAGCGGGACAAGTAAAATCCCTTCATCCCCATCTCCCCTAGTCCTCCTACTCAACTTATCACTATCCGAACCGGCCCCCACACAACCAACCTGATTCCCCTTACATGTTTGCTTATCAATTGCCGCTCAGCTGTTCGGCGTGCGACTGAAATTGCTGAAACCATCCTCAGTGAAGATATCAACATTGCCTTCCTCAAGGAAACCTGACTCAAGGAACACTCTACTATCCTCGACCTACTCTCCTCCCCAGGTTACTCCATACACAGGAAGATAGACACAATAAAGTTGGAGGTGGCCTAGCCATCATCTACAAAAATGAACTCCAAATCTCGCTTGTTAAAAACACAGACCCCATTACTTTTGAATACCTCGGAGCTGAACTTACAATCTAGGACGCCCCCCCTATTCGCCTACTTAGCATCTACCATCCTCCAGGCGAATCCCTTCCCTTCGCTGAGGAACTTTCCGACCTTCACTCCCAATCTTCACTCTCCAACTCAAAAAAACTCTTCCTTGTGGACTTCAACCTCCACTGGAATGACAGCAAAGACCCTGCAGTCTTCCTCCTCTCGAATCTCCTAGAGATCAATGACCTTAAACAAATTTGTCATTCTCCAACCCACACCAAAGGGGCCACTCTTGATGCCATCATCACTAATGACGATTTGGCTTCCCTTACCAACATCATCCCTATCGACCGGTCTTACCATCACCTCATCCTCTTCTTGATCAACACCATGACACTCCCACTGACGCCAAAAGCTCCAAACTCAAGAAACTGACCAGAAACTTTCACCTTACCCCCCCCCAGGTGTACTAGAACTGAAAATCAAAACTCAACTCCTGCTAACCCCCCACCTTCCAAAATGCTAACGCCCTCACCGAACATTATAATAATTCAGTTACCGAGGTCCTAGACCAATTGAAAAATAAACATTCCTTCCAAATCCTGGTTCAACTCTGATCTCAACAACGAAAGGTGCTCTCTTAGACAATCCTAAAGAACATGGAGGCAACACCCGTCCCCCTCTCATCTAGCCCTCCTCCGTTTTGCTAGGTCCAATTACAAGAAATACATCCT
Source organism: Lissotriton helveticus (assembly GCF_964261635.1). NCBI lineage: Eukaryota > Metazoa > Chordata > Amphibia > Caudata > Salamandridae > Lissotriton > Lissotriton helveticus. The sequence continues at coordinate 1,409,739,161 of NC_136065.1, forward strand.
CAATGAAAAATCCGCCTTCTTCCGAACACAGCTTGATAGGGTAAAAAATAGATCTGGAGAACTTTTCAGCATCGTCCAAAACCAAACATCCTCCACTCCCCAAAAGCTAACTGCCACTAAGGAGAAAGGTGAAACTATTGCTAAGTTCTTCTCTGACAAAATCATCAAAATGGACCAGTCCTTCATCTTAAACCCTCTCCCTCCTCACCCTCCTCCTTCTCCCAACTTTACCCCAGTTTCCCCGCCCCATCCAACTCACCCCCTGTTCCTGCCCATCTCCCGTCCGTCCCCCCTCCCTCTGGAACCCAACCCTTCTCTCTCTCCCCAGCAACTTAAAAATATCACCTCCTGGCAGAACTTTATCCCCGTGACTGAACATGAAGTCTATAACATCAACACTAAGCTGAAATCATCCTCCCACAACAAAGACCCTATGCCCCCTAACCTCGTCCAAGAACTCAAACATATCATTGTCCCTTTTTGGACGACCATTATTAACTCCTCGCTGACCTCGGTTTGTTCCTGCCTCCCTCCAAGTGGGGCAAATCACACCCTTCCCCAAAAATTCCAAGGCAGATCCCAACGACCCAAACAGCCTCCGCCCCATATCCAACCTCCCTCTTCTCTCCAAAGCCCTTGAAAAATGCGCCCTGTAGTGCCTCCTCTGCTAATATATCAGGATGCTCATCTTTTATAATAGAAAGCTGCCTTGCGATGTGAGATTAGTGATGTCATGGTAATGTAGATAGCCTTGTCGCCCAGTGGATTAAGATAGAGATGACATTTGTACATAGTGCAAAAAGAGACCTTATATAAGATGTTTAGGGTATTGTAATAATGTTGTGTGAAGCTAGATGTATAAACACGTGCAGTTTTATGGAAACTAATCCAACATTGTCATGCACAAAAATATGTGCAAAGATTCACAGCTGAAAATGTTATTTGTGAGGACAATGTAAGAAATAAGCTGCTTCGCTAATTGGGCCTAACTCAGGAATATAACAACAGTGCCACCATAATTTTCTATATACCTGGCAAGGTAACGAATGACTTAGGCAACCTCAGAACATGACAACTCTGACCCCCAAGGAATCGTATTAACAGATCCCGAACCCTTTCACTCAGTTACTCGGGCTCTCTCAGAGAAATATACAAGAAATACACAAAGGGGTTTTTATATATTTATTGGACCATTGCAATTCTTCTATCAAATATATGCACTGCAGTGATTCATAGACAGATTAATAGACAGAAGCAAGCAGAGTGATTAGCAATATAAGGACAGTGAAAAGAATGAAGGCTTCCACTTTTGTGTATATATGCTTGCATATAAGTACTGTATATCCTGTACTCCTACGTAAGAAATTCCCTAATCTAGGAAATTAAGGCGAGTATTCAGACAAGAATCCCCTACTGGATGATCTAAATCCCCATTACCTGAAGGCAGGGTATGTAGGTCCCTGTCTTGGTCACAGGTTGGACATTCCTCCTCGTAGAAGGTAAACAGGAATAGGCTTTGCTGAGCCAAGGGCAATAGCAATGAACTTGCAGTGACAGCAGAGCGCTCTTCTAGTTAAAGTGCGGAAATGAGTAGGTATTTATAATACCAGCATTAATGCTTCTATGTTGAGGCTTCAGCCGAGCTGACATTGTTTATTGTCTCTGTGATAGCGCTGTTGATGGGCAAATATTAAACAACATTTGCACAATGTACATTCACACCTTGTACCGAATGTTCAAGGTGTAGTGATACTGTACTTTTGAAGTGGAATTGTAAGCAACGTGGGTTCAGAGAAACGAATCCTTCACTGTCATGTTGTGGAAAAGTAAATTTTGCCATGTTGTATGTGCCTACGTGTTCCCCATCTTTTGCTATATGTGCATGATCGATATGCATGTATTCCCCTATGATCAATTAAAGACGCAATTACAGTTGTGTCCATCTCTAGTATGCCAGTTTCCAGTTTTCGTGAATACAACGAATATCAGGCCTATGTAATCCTACGTTGCCACGTTTTACAGTGTGCACGTTAATTCATTGAATTGTCCCTGTTTCTAGGCCTCAAAAGGGCCCGGACTCAGATTCAGCTCCTGTCTCCTGAACCCTCTCCGAGGAGCGATACAGCCCCCACCTGTATCCCTGACCCTTCACTTACTTTCATGCCTCGCAGTGCCCGGCTCGGCCTGGCTCTGCCTCCCAGTCTGCCAAGAGTATGTTATGATTCTAGTTATCAGTCCAGCCCTCCTTCTCTGCATTCCTAAGCTACTGAATCGCATCAATAGTTTCCGTCATGGTCTAGCCTTTATGTCTCCATGTAAGAGAAATACTGTATTAATATTCATAAGAATATTCCTCGCACACACACTACATGTAGAATTATGCATGCACCAGTCTTAATGTCTGTTAGCCTTTGCCCTGATAACTTTTGGATTCTATCAACATGTTCTCTAAACACCAGATACCAGATAGGCTTTAGGTACATGTCGCTCTGACACTCCAGACTTTAGTCTCCTCTTCTAGCGCAGAAGTCATAGCCCCCCAGTTCTCCCTAGTAACACGTCATTGTCAGTTTGCGCGCACCACTAGGTTAGAGGTCCCAGCTGCTCAGGTAGCCCCCTCCATGTTTCCGCCCCGTTTATGACATATTCTGTTACGTTTACATCACATGTCTATGTATACGCCCTGTACACACCTCTTGTTACACCCACTTTATGCCTTATCTTTCGCGACTGCTACAAACTCCGCCTACTGCTACGCCTACTGTATTGAATGCAATGTATTTTGTTTAACTATATATATCGTGCACTGTTATTAAAGTTTGCTAGCCATTCCCAGATCCTGCCCCGGCAGCTGCCGGGCCCCTGCCATCCCATTCCCGTACAGGCTGTCCTGTCCCTGTCCTTTTATGCTTAATTAAAGCCTGTATACTCCAGCTACCTCGTATCTTGACTCTTATTTATTGAGCTATCTGTTTATATTGTATCCAGTCAAAAATAGAACCGGTAATTCATTATTTATTTACCACATAATGGCACCCGAACAGGGACTTGCCCTTTCCCCACGCGCCGGAGAAGCCACGCAGGCCCCCTGATCCTCTGCAGCCGTGACGGAACCATACCGTGCACGTGCAGATATTTCTGCTTCAAGTATCCCTCAGGCCCACGGAGGAGACGGAGGTTGCGGTCCAGCGTCCAGACGAGGCGGTGGAGGAACGCGGCGAGTCCCGACCAGAGCCCAAGCCGAGAGTCCAAAGTCCGAGGTATCCGGAGGCCCACCTGTAACTGAAGTCCGAAGTTCGTCCGTCCGTCGTCGTAGCAGTCCAGTCCAGTCCGAGGCCTTCCGTTCTTGCTGCCCGGTGAGTACCGTTGCTGGGGTAGTATCTAGACAGGGTCAATTAATTTGTCTCTGGTCCGTGGGTTTGGGTACACAGATCCAACACGAAGTGTCCACTTAGGTGGATGCGGGTCCTGACGTGTCTCTTTATGAGACCGGTAAGTTTCGTACTGTTTCAGCAGTGCATCTAGTAATTCTAGTCAGTTCTGTTCTCGAGAAATTCATGTGTTCTGTTCTCAGTATTTCAGGTAGTATTCTGTCCGAACTGTTATTTTAAATGTTATTTCATGTGTTTTCAATGTCGTGGTATGAGTGATTTGTTTTCTTAAAGTTATTATTGTGTTTATCGTGTATTGTACTGTGTCCAGACTCTAGCCTAGTTATGCCTCTGTTCTCGAAGTTACGTCAGTTAAAAACTAGAAAAGGTCTGCTCGAGGAAGCAGTTCCTGTCCCGCCTAGGGACAGTCCAGGTCATTTTATGTATCATAAGCATGGCATAAGTGCCATATTATATCTAGATTTATGGGTAGAGTACACCAAGGAATTAGAAGAAAAGTATAGATGGCCTGTATCAGGTACATGGGATGCCGAGTGCATCATGCGAGTAGAAGAAGCATTATGGAAAAAGAAATCCAGACAGTCCCAGAAAGATGCCATCGAGTTATGGCGCAAAGAATCTCACAAAAGAACAGAGAAAGAAATCAGAAAGTCTGAGTTAAGTAGAGAATCCTCAGAAAGAGCCCAAGAAAGGGAATTAATCGAAGTAGGTGAACGAGTTAAAGCCGAACAGTCAGACAGACAGAGAAATGCCCTCATTAAGGGTATGTATCCTCTTCTTGCTGAGGGCTTGCCGAAAGCAACCCCGGAAGCACCATGTAATTTTCCGCCGCCATTAGTTCCGATTAAGCTACGTCACAAACCGACCGCAGCTGATATTTTTCTCTCGTCCTATTTGGACGACACAGTCCCAGAATATGCAAATCCTGCTCCGCCAGCTCCTGTAAATAATGTAGTTCCTGTTCTTCCAGCCACCGGGGCACCTGTTACAGCACCTGTTACGGTACCCCCGGTCCAGCCCAAATGTAAATGTAAATGTATAGGCATTTATATAGCGCACTACTTACCCGTAGGGTCCCAAGGCGCTTCGACCGCTGCGAAACCCTTCCTGGCTTCCCTGAGAGATGGTCCCTTAATGGGTATCTCCAGGGTGAGACCAGGCATCCCCGGCGGTCTGGTGGGGCCGTTAGTGAAGATGAGGCAAGCTAATGCCCAGAGTTGCCGAGTGTGAACGCTGATCAGAGTGGGCACCGAGGCGAGAGAATTATCGAGTCCGCTGACCCTGGTCCAGAAACCTGCCGCGCCGGGAATCGAACCCTGGTCCCGGGCCGTCCTCTGCTCTCGGGTCTGCCGCCTCTAACCAGTGAGCCACACTACTTCATAGTCCTAGCCCATAGTACAAGTTCCCGCTACATCGGTCACTCTGCCAGCACGAAGAGTATCAGTCGACGATTCCAGTTTAGGGGCCGCGGGGGGAGGTCCTCCTGGTACCCCGCCGCCACACAAACGTGTAACGTTAGTCGAGTTACATGAACGTGCGTTACAGCGTACGCCCAAAAATCAGTCCGTTGCAGATATCAAGCGAGCTCTTACCGAATGCCGCTATGATCCAGTCCCAGGCGATGATAATATGGTTATATATTCATTGCGCGTAAGACGGGTGACCGAGTATTTGGACACCCTACCGAATATGAAAGAAGATCTAGACAGAATATATCGTTTCATCCGTACAGGAGACGATCCAGAAAGTATTGGCGAAATCATGTCTCTAAGGAAAGCTGAGACTCAGCTCATGCTATTAAAATTTTTAATCAATTGTTTAATAAGGGAACAAGATTGTCCGACTAAAGATCCGACCGAAATGAAAGTTCTGACAAAGTGGAGTGATAATATAGCCGAGGGTAGACACAAGACACTCAGTAGTATAGAAAGTATGTACAAGAAAATTCGTAAGGAAATAATAAGGTTACACGACAATCGTAAAGCAGCACAAGTAAGCGAGAAAGAAGACAACACTGATACTGAAGAGGTAGAAGACGAAAATACCGCCAGAATAGCGTATGTAGGTAAATCTAGATTTCCCTACCGACATTCACGCCTAGAACACAAGAAAGTTTTTCACCTTTCAGCACTAGAACAAGAGAATCTTGAACAAGTATTTCAAGCTACCGATCACATTCTGAAATCACGAATCGGTTATAGTGAACTTAGTACCATGCATGAACAAGAACTAGCCCGATCACAGTCCGATGGGCTACTGATTCTACCACTTTTCCAGACGAAATAGTGGCACAAATGTTTCTGAAACTGCCCCCAGCCGAGCAGCGACTGGTGGGTATGTATATGATCCAGCACCTCATCACACTGTATGAGGGTCAGCATTCTGATCCAGGTCCGTTACATGATGTTCTGAACGAGTTACTCCAGTATAGATGGAAAGGTTTAGGTACCGATTTAATTAGCGTCATTCTAGAACAGCGCCACAAATATAGAACGTTTCTGAATCCGCATTTTGTTCACGTCTCACCTCCAGAAAGTAAACCATTCTACATAGATAGACAGCATCCGTTACGAGAAGTACACCCAGTTAGGACAGAGGGTGGTGAAATGCAACGAGTATTTGTTTACACCCCTATTACAAAGATGGAACTCTTAGAGATGAAAAAATTAATTCCCTGTCACGACAAAGATCCAGCAGGGTTCCATCGAGAATTAAAAGACATGCTCCGTATGGGAGAATACACGTATCCAGATATCATTAAAATGTTAAAGGTCCTGTTGCCCGCAGGGGTATATGAAAAACTCAAGGAAAAAGAATGGGAGGTGGGAGAGAAAAAGATAGATTGGACAGCTCTAGAAGCTGAAGATAAAATACGAGTACCAGGTACCGGTCTTGGGGATAAATGTAAAGAATTGCCCGAGTTATTGATACAAGTTTTGCCAAGGTTACTAGCCACGAAAAAGGAAGATTGGGATGCAATCTCAGCATGTAAACAGAAACAGGATGAAGACACTAGTGATTTTTATTCTAGATTTGAAAAATGTTTTATTATTAACAGTGGTTTGAAGACAGGTAGCGAGTCGTACCCTCATCTTTTTGTTACTAAACTAGTCGAGAATTCAAGTCCACAAGTTAAAAATCGAGTTTTGAAAGTCGAAAGTAGTTGGCAAGCTAGTACCCCGTCACAAATGTTACAGATGCTCCAGTATCACCAGAACAGAATCAGGGAAGAGCAAGAACACGAAAGAAGACGTATGAAAGACACGAAAATGAAAGTACTAGTTGCACAATCTGTTCCACAAGACAGTCAGAAGAGGGGTCCGAATCAAGCCAGTCATCCTGCAGCTCCCGTTAAAGGGACATGCAATTATTGTAAACAGCCAGGTCATTTTATAAACGAGTGTGCAGTTCTGAAACATAACATAGCAACTGGTAAAACTAAAGAAAGACCACGTCCGCCTAGACAAGAACAAGTTTCGCAGACTTCTCAGCCACCACAGAATGCACAACAGACAGCTCCAGCACCGCAGCCTATCGCTGCAACACAGCATGTTACACAGCAGATGTACCAGTATGCCCAGACAGAGTATCCAGAGTATCAACCGTATTCATGAAACAGCCTAGAGAGGGAGGTAGGCTTGCCTCTCATCGAGATACCTGTAGATCAAGAGGGTCCCTATGTACACAGTCAAGTATTAGGGAAAGACAGAAAGTTTCTGATTGATACAGGGGCAAGTAGGACTACTATCAGTCATGACGAGGTTCCAGAGGCTCCGCTTTCAGGCTCTAGAAATGTTTCCCTTGGATTTTCAGGAAAGCCTATTGTAAACGAGATATCAAAGCCAGTTACTCTAGAAGTTGGTCCATTGTCCCGAACTACTGATTTATTACTTACGAAATCATGTCCAGAAAATTTGTTAGGCATTAAAACATTGAAAGAATTAGGTGCAGTAATTTGCTGTTCCCCAGAAGGAATCCGATTGTTCTTAAGGGACTTTAAAGGTCACTATGTATTACGTGATTTTGATCCAAGATTGTCAAATGTACCGCAGCATTTATGGGCGCAAGGTCCAACTGATGTAGGTTTTATGCAAATCACACCCCATCGTGTGACCCTCAAGCAAGGTATAGTCCTGCCACGAATCAGACAGTACAGATTGCCACCTGAGGCTGTAGCAGCCTTATCCAAAATTATTGATGAGCTCATTGCTCAAGGAGTGGTTGTAGAAACTGACTCCAATGTATGTAATTCTCCTATCATTCCAGTCATGAAACGTACTGATCCAAATGCACCTCCAGTATATCGATTAGTGATTGACCTTCGAGAACTTAATAAATGTATCATACCCCAGTATCCAGTAGTCCCAGATATTTCATCCCTATTAACAGCCATTGATTCCGAAGCTACATTTTTTACTGTAATAGACCTCAAGAATGCATTTTTCAGTGTTCCCATTCATCCAGACAGCCAGTACCTTTTCGGTTTTTGTTTAAATGGAAGGAGCTATAAATTCACACGAGCTCCTCAAGGTTTCACAGAAAGTCCTAGTATTTACAGTCAAGCACTTAAAAGACAACTAGACAATATTCACATGCCAGCTGACACTGCCCTGCTCCAGTATGTCGATGATCTACTGATCACAGCCCGTTCTGAACGTGACTGCGAGCGAGCGTCACTTACAGTTCTGTATTTCCTAGCCGAGATGGGGCACAAGGTGTCCCCTTCGAAGCTTCAGTTCTGTGTCCAGCAAGTGATCTACTTAGGCCACTTACTGTCCAAGTGGGGTAGGCAGTTGACACCAGACCGTATCCAGTTAATAGCGAGTCTTCCACAGCCCAAGACACAAAAGGAGGTACGTGCTTTTATCGGCCTCACTTCTTACTGCAGACAATGGATTCCTCAGTATGCATTTCTAGCCAAGCCACTGATACAGTTAACGACACAGGAGGCAGCCGTATCGACTGTCCTCCCTTGGACCCAGGAACATACACTTAGTTTTAATGAATTAAAGAAAGCCTTATGCCAAGCACCTGTTCTAGCTACACCGAACTACAGTAAGCCTTTTACACTTTTTGTCACAGAACGTAATGGTACTGCATTATCTGTTCTCACACAAGATCAAGCCGGACAGTACAAGCCCTGTGCTTATTTTTCGAGCACACTAGATCCAGTAGCCCAGGCTCTGCCTGCGTGCCTCAAGTCAGTTGCAGCTACAGCTCTAGCTATCAGACAAAGTGATTCCATAGTATTAGGACACTCCCTGACAGTACAAGTTCCACATTCCGTAGAGGTTCTTTTAAACCGAACACAGACTCAGCACTTGACCATTGCACGTTTAACAGGTTATGAACTGACACTGTTCCAGCCACACATAGAAATCAGACGCTGCAACGTTTTAAATCCTGCTACACTGTTACCGTCAGTTACTTCAAATCCTGCCACACATGACTGTGTGGAAGTTGTTAACACTATGACCAAGCCAAGACAAGACCTGACAGACATTGCATTACCTAATCCCGACCTGACACTTTATGTGGACGGTTCATGTATGAGAACTAGTACAGGAGAACTAGTAGCCGCGTATGCAGTGACTACTGATACAGAAGTTATTGAAACACACCGTATTGACACCCTGTCTGCTCAAGCAGCAGAGCTAGTTGCTCTGACCCAAGCCTGCATACGTGCCAAGAACCTGAAAGTGAACATATATATAGATTCACGTTACGCATTCGGAGTTGTACACGACTTCGGAGTACTCTGGCAGGAGAGAGGTTTCATGACTTCTCATGGAACCAAGATTCAGCATGGTCTCCTCATTCAAGCTCTGTTAGATGCAATACATTTACCGACATCTATCGCTATTATGAAGTGCAAGGCACATACGAAAGTTACTGACATCATTTCCCAAGGTAATGATCTAGCAGATCGAACAGCCAAGCTTACAGCTCAGACTCCAGACATTCCAGTTAACAAGACACAGACATGCATTCCAGAACAGACTACTTGTATGACAGTTAAGGACCCTACACAAGATGTCATAGACATACAGTTACATGCTACTCCTGAAGAAATCAAGAAATGGTCCGAACAAGGAGGGGTCCAGACAGATCAGGGATGGTTGACGAAGGGAAAAGCCACATGGTTTCTCCCCGACTCTATGGTTCAAGTCATTATCAATACCGCACATAGTCCAGCACATCTAGGAGAAAAAGCCATGTTAGACAGTATACAGAACCTTTGGTTCAACAAACACTTACGAGCTGCAGCCAAGCAGAAAGTCCGTACCTGTATGATATATTGCCAGTTCAATCCAGGTAAAAGTGTCCCGGTGGAACAAGGTGGATTCCAACCCCCTGACCACCCTTTTGAAGTCCTCCAGATGGATTATATTCAGATGGAGCGATGTCGAGGTTTCAAGTATGTTCTTGTAGTTGTATGCGCTTTGTCCAGGTGGACAGAAGCATATCCAGTTCCAGATTACACAGCAGCGACCACTGCCAAGCAGTTGGTTCGTGAATTCTTCCCCCGTTATGGACTCCCTAGGGTCGTGTATTCTGATAACGGCCAGCCATTCTCATCCGAGCTAATGAAACATGTTTCCCTTTTGTTAGGGTACCAGTGGAAGTTCCATTGTGTACGCCATCCTGAAGCAGCCGGTCTCGTAGAGAGACATAATCAAACTCTGAAAATCCGTATTGCCAAGACATGTAAAGAGAAAGGTGTAGACTGGCTAGTTGCCCTGCCAGTTGCTCTATTCTTCATGAGGATGGTTGCACATTCTAGATCAGGTCTGTCCCCTTATGAGGTCGTATTCGGCCGGCCCCCAAATATGTGGGGTACACCTAGACCCCGCAGTATTACAGATGTTTCCAGTAATATGTTGACAGATTACCTAGCTTCCTTGATGTCTGCCCTACACTCTTGTCGTTCCCAGGTTGCCGCTGCATTTCCAGACAATACTGAAGTGAAACCGCACGAGGTCATTCCAGGAGACCTTGTTCTCGTAAGGAACTTTGATCGTTCAAGTCCGCTGGAGCCCCGTTGGAAGGAGCCACGACTAGTCCTCCTGACCACCCGCACGGCCGTGAAGTTGGAAGGCCGCAAGGGATGGGTCCATCTGTCGCATATCAAGAAATTCCATGGAGTCCGGAAAAAGACGTTTATAAAGGACATTTCTAAAGACTGTTCCATTTCTAAAGACTGCCTGAAGCCAGACTCTAAACCAGACATTGATTTGAATCCCGAACTGAAAGTTCCTCTGTTAGAGAAAACTCCGCAGCAGGAGTATAAGTTAAAACTCCGGTCTAGTAAAATAAGTCAGCCAGTTTAATTGTCTAAGTCCCCCTCGGGTGAAACGGTTAGACAGGTATCTGACATGTATGAGATAGACCCCCATAGTGAGAGAGTTCGTCAAAACTCTATACGATGTATCATTTTTCTAAGTTTTCTATTGTTTCTAAGTTTGATGGTTACCTGCACAAGTTATGCATTGCATTTATGTTTTCCAATTTCTCATGTAAATAAGTTTTCTAATGCCACAGTAGAGCACACATTTAGTGATCTGCCTCCTCACGAGTTATCCTATCGTCTTGCTATGAGAAATAATACATTCATTAGAATGTTACACTATTCACACCAGACCAGCAATGCCACTAATTGTTGGGTGTGTGGTCGACTCCCCCCTTTCCAGACACCGAAGGGAGTTCTGCCACTCTTTCCATATCCGTTTTCACATAATGGTTCGTGTGGAGCATGGTCCACGTTAACGTCATCTTCAAATGATATGTCCCTTCTGAATAGAACATGTTTTCCAGACAAGCAAGGTCTCCCCCATAGAACAGGGTTAGATCTAGAAAATGAAGTATATGATTTAGGTAATTATTCTTCGAATTTTACGGTCCTGAATGTTCAGTCTGATACTACTCCAGACTTACCTGCTATTTCAGTACTACCAGTCAAAGGCGAATTATGTGTCAGAAATAATGGTTCCGCACATGTAGGACATAGTGATTGTATTACTACTGTCGAGTATAGTGACAGTGGGAAATCTATTTTCAAAGCCTCACGTCATTCTTATTTTGTTTGTGGTCAGACCGCATATGTTCGTCTGCCCCTCGATTGGGATGGAACATGTTACATTGCCTTCCTACTGCCACCAGTTTTTCTAGCCCCATCAGATTATCACAGAAACACACATCTAGTACACGTCAGACATAGAAGGGAGATCGAGTCCCCAATAGTCGATCAAACTGAAACTGCTCTAGAACAATATCAAGACTTCAATAAAGGTTTCTTCTTCTTTATAGGACCTGTCCAGAATAGTAAGTTAATCCGTAGACTAACCAGAACCCTTGAAGCAGTAGTGAATGAGACTACTTCTGCTCTAGGTAACTTAACTGAAGAGCAATCTGCTATGAGATTTGTCGTGCTCCAAAATCGTCTCGTTCTTGACGTCATACTGGCCGATAGAGGAGGAGCATGTAGAGTCATCGGATCTAGTTGCTGCATTTTCATTCCTAATAACGCGCCGTCTGTTTATTCAGCTATAACCAGACTTCATAAAATTGCCCATCAGTTACACCAGAATCCAGGCACCTGGACATGGTCCGGTTGGCTCTGGAGTATCATATCTGCTTGGGGATGGAAAGTATTGTCATTTCTAGGTATCGCAGTAATGATCATTTTCAGTTGCTGCCTCTGTATACAATGTGGCCCTGCGATTTGCGGCATTTGTGCTACCTCTTGTATTCCTAGTCCTAAGTCCCGTTCCAAGACAATTCGAGACGAGCAAATGATGCTATATGAAATAATAGATGGTATCATGAATATTGATGTTTCCTGATGGAAACGTAGGGCACAAGGAGGGAATGTGGAAAAGTAAATTTTGCCATGTTGTATGTGCCTACGTTTTCCCCATCTTTTGCTATATGTGCATGATCGATATGCATGTATTCCCCTATGATCAATTAAAGACGCAATTACAGTTGTGTCCATCTCTAGTATGCCAGTTTCCAGTTTTCGTGAATACAACGAATATCAGGCCTATGTAATCCTACGTTGCCACGTTTTACAGTGTGCACGTTAATTCATTGAATTGTCCCTGTTTCTAGGCCTCAAAAGGGCCCGGACTCAGATTCAGCTCCTGTCTCCTGAACCCTCTCCGAGGAGCGATACAGACCCCACCTGTATCCCTGACCCTTCACTTACTTTCATGCCTCGCAGTGCCCGGCTCGGCCTGGCTCTGCCTCCCAGTCTGCCAAGAGTATGTTATGATTCTAGTTATCAGTCCAGCCCTCCTTCTCTGCATTCCTAAGCTACTGAATCGCATCAATAGTTTCCGTCATGGTCTAGCCTTTATGTCTCCATGTAAGAGAAATACTGTATTAATATTCATAAGAATATTCCTCGCACACACACTACATGTAGAATTATGCATGCACCAGTCTTAATGTCTGTTAGCTTTTGCCCTGATAACTTTTGGATTCTATCAACATGTTCTCTAAACACCAGATACCAGATAGGCTTTAGGTACATGTCGCTCTGACACTCCAGACTTTAGTCTCCTCTTCTAGCGCAGAAGTCATAGCCCCCCAGTTCTCCCTAGTAACACGTCATTGTCAGTTTGCGCGCACCACTAGGTTAGAGGTCCCAGCTGCTCAGGTAGCCCCCTCCATGTTTCCGCCCCGTTTATGACATATTCTGTTACGTTTACATCACATGTCTATGTATACGCCCTGTACACACCTCTTGTTACACCCACTTTATGCCTTATCTTTCGCGACTGCTACAAACTCTGCCTACTGCTACGCCTACTGTATTGAATGCAATGTATTTTGTTTAACTATATATATCGTGCACTGTTATTAAAGTTTGCTAGCCATTCCCAGATCCTGCCCCGGCAGCTGCCGGGCCCCTGCCATCCCATTCCCGTACAGGCTGTCCTGTCCCTGTCCTTTTATGCTTAATTAAAGCCTGTATACTCCAGCTACCTCGTATCTTGACTCTTATTTATTGAGCTATCTGTTTATATTGTATCCAGTCAAAAATAGAACCGGTAATTCATTATTTATTTACCACAATGTAAGCAAATGTGTGTCAAAAGTCAGTGTATGCAAAAAAGAAGGCAACTTTCGAAAAGGGTACATGTAAGATGGCACTTTTTCATCCCGGGCATAAGTTGACTGAAGGCTATCTCATTAAAAGAAAGCTATCCATAGCAATTTGACAGCATGCATTTCTTTTGATCCAGCACTGCATCAATATAAAAGGCACACTTTTTTTAGGAGCAAAAAGGCAATCATACAATTTGAGAACCAAAGCATACAGAAAACCAGTAAAAGCTAATTAAAATTTAAGATGTTAAAAACAGGCCATATCAAAATGTTCCTACCAAACGGAATTGGCCAATTGGTTATGTGTTCCGAGTGGAAGACTAAAAATGTCTTATCTCAGAGGCACACGTCAGAGCAGTTTTATGAGCAAATGCGTTCCCATCTAACCCCAACAGCAGCCACTGAAGGAGTGACTACAGACAGTGAAAAGTCCACAGAGCCAGTATCCAATTCAGCAGGCGCAGAAGCATCCCAGGAAGGCTCATAGAATATGGGTTTCTGCAGTGAAGCCACGCAGCCCAAAACTATAAGAACCAATGATCATTCAATTGCTGAAGAAAGGGAGCACCAAAACATTTTACCATGCGTTCAAAGCACAGGAGATCATGTGGTAGTACCAATTTCCTCCGACCTTTAAATGGGACATCCATTGCAGAGCAGGAACATGAAAATCACAGTCCCGACAATCAGGAACAGGGCCAACGGAAGACCTCTAAAAATTCTTAAGAGCAAGGAGTACATAAATGATGCAATGACTCTGAAAACTATCTGAAAGGTGTTAACCAAACCACAGGCTAAACTTTTAACAAATTGCACTACCCTGCGGTATGTGACATTGTAAAAATGTAGTGCACCAATTATCCAAAATGCTGTGGGAAATTAGTGGGAGTAGCTATTGTATTTCAGAAGAGGACCTTGGAACTTGAAGATCAAATGTCTCCTTTGTAGATGTTAAGGCCACATCTTTTTGAAACAATAAGGCTTACAGTTTGCTCAGGGTATCAAAATGCATGTTTGAAAACTTTATGAAAGACCACAGTGGCACCTCCCTAACTGTACAGGTAGGTGGAAACAGACCTTGTGTAGAACAAGTCAACACGGAAGAAACTGTGACAAGATAGGCGATGCCCAGACGCATCCCACAGCAACCTTGATCGTTCAACATCAAATAACTTCAGTTTGAGAGCAATCTGAAAGCAGAATGAATCATGGTCACTGGAGAACCTTTCAAGGAGCAAGAACAGTTTGCTACGAAAGCATTTCAAGCCCTGTGGAGTGAAACTGCCTTGCAAACTAAAGAACCACTTTAAGCATTCTTGCAGCCAGAACCACTGAGGAAGACTCTTTTTCTTATTCCAATACTCGTATCTGAAAGGTAAATCCCAATACTCATGTCCATACCCGTCCCCTAATGCTTCATATCTGCCCCCACTTGATGGTGTTCTAAGCAGCGTTGGAAATAAAGGGTTGAATTTGCCAGAGTAATAATCCCGTGAACTATCCAATCCATGGACGGTCTTTCAATAACAGAAAAAGGTAGCCTCTAATAACTTTTCTATGGGTAACATAGTGTATGTCACATCTTTGTGGGCCATGAGTATTTGTTGTTTAGTCAGTTAGTAAGATGAAAAAAGGCTGTGGCATTGATATGTCGCCATGGTAAACAACCAGAATGGAGCGTTTGAAGGTCCGACTCAATAGCAATATGGATGAAAGTTGTGATTGCCCATGTTGTAAAGCGGACATGTGGTGTTCTATAAAGTAACAACAGGCGTAGATGGCATAGCAGGACTACGTGGAGGTCCACAGAGTTGGGAACAAACTCTGTGGAACTCCACTCTGCCACCCGCCTCTACACCGCCTATTAAAAATTAATAATAGTTTATTCAAAACAAAAAATAAATACTTACCTGTACTGCCGGCATCCCTGGGCTACCCTCCTCCTCTTCCTCACTTTCTCTCTCCCAGTTGGGTCGATTATCTTGCAAAAACTGCACATTTCGCAGTTCCAGGTCATCCGAAAGAAGGATCAAGTGTTGTTTCACAGGGACAGCGTTGAGAATTTTGACCAATCAAAGCACAACTTCCCAACACTGTACGTTGTTACCACCCCCAAGTGTTCTTTCTGCATATAACTCGGGTCAGGCCCACAGATCTTAAATCATTCTATGTTACCTGGAGTCTTGCGTAACATCGGTTAGTATCTGACGGCTACACTAACCAACCTCTCCAATTGGTGTCTGGTGTATTGTATGTTCCATTACGGAGCCTGATGTCAAGTTTTTCCTCCTTGCATTTTGGAAACTGCAGGCAGTTTTCAAAACGTGCGAATGTGGTAATTCATGGTGTGTTCAAATATTTCACTTTAGCTAGCCTAAGACAAGACATTTGCTGCACAGTTGTGTTCAGGTAAATCATCTGTTGTTCTATTAAGCATGCTCTTAACAAAGCCTCGTTCCCCTCAACCTGACAATCTTTTGTCCCCCAAATTGAGTTTACATCAATAGTCTCCCTCCAAAAGTCGAACCCTTGTGTAGACAGCTGGGAAAGTAAAGAAGCAGAATATATCAGCTTGGTATTTGCTTTTTTTTGTTTTGCGGTGATAGTGCAAGTTTATTATAATGAGGCACTGGGCCAAATCTATCATAAACAAAAAATATAAGCAAACTTCTGTGCACATATTTTTGAACTACCCTTTGGTGGAGTAGGGCAATGTTCCTATTGTGTGTATTTGAAAACTGCATGTGTAGCACTTGTTTTATACAGTAAATGATTACCATAATGTTGAAAATAAAACATTTCATTATAATTAGATGTACCTTCATACAGTTCATCAGATGAGAAAACAGTAGAATGCCCTAGATAGTCTAACATTTTATGTACTCTGTTTACATCCAAATCATCATAGATAGTACTAGGGTTTACAATGTCATTTAAACAAGTGTGGAATTTGTAAAAGTTCAGTGGGGCCATACACATCAAATGATACCCTATCCAAAACAATTCCATCAGGAACTCAAAAGGCCGAAATGTTCACCCGGAAAAGGTCTCTTCATTCTTTTTGTGATGATGAGTGTGGTTTGAGAACAAAACTCACCAGTTGTACAGTAGAGCGTTTCAGTAGATTGTGTCCATTGAGAAACTCAGAAAAGACTGTCACAAAACCAATCCATAGGAACAGGAATAGTAACACAATTGTAATCCAAAGGTGTAACTATGGAGGCACAAAGTAAGTATTTTTCAGCCAAAGATAGAAACTACTCATTTTTAGCTATTTCAGAAACTGGAATAAGGGATACTTCGGTGGTGGTTACCTCAATCTCCCATCGGGGAGAGGGTGCTTATCTGAAACCAAAGCTTCCATATAAACTTTCTGTATGGTAGCAAGAGGAGGCAGATAACTACCCAGTAGCCCACGTGGCCTACTGTTGAGAATCAGCCACATAGTGTGGTTTGATCAGATCAATTGAGACAAATCTCTTTTGCAGCCAGCAGGGGGCAGAAGAAGTACATTTCTGGTACCTTCAACAGCCAAGATAGGTACAGGTGCTCTTTAGGAAGGCCCAAATTCATTCTTGTCTACAATTTTCTCAATTACCATCCCCAACCTTTGGGATACAGCCAGGCCTCACCGGTACTACCTTCACTTCTCCAGGGGTGGTGCATTTTACTCGGAGGTTACTTTCTTTGTCCCAGAAGCTATTCAGTTCCTCTAAAACAGACAGATATTCATTCAGATCAAATGTAATTTCCGCCACCATCATGCTGGGATTGTCGAGGTCTGGGACCCATATCTTTACCCCTAACAGGATTTCATAGAGAGTCCAACTACCCGGGAATGTTCTAGGCAAATTGTTGAGTGCCCTTTGGACCCCATATAGTTGATGCATGCAACTGCGATCTGAGCCTAATACCTAGCTGTTAAAGACTGCTTTAAGCCCTGCTTTTTTTCTTCCCACAACTGAGTATCCATCTGGATGGTATGGGGAGGTATACCGCAGGGTCACACCTAAACTTCCCAAGGCTTCTTTGTAAGACCTTGGTTGGAATGTAGTGTGCCAACTGCGTATGTCCTGAAAAAGACTTGCAGATCTGTTATAACAGCCAACCGATATGCCATACCAATAGGAATCGACAGCAGAAATCAGCTGCCACCAAGATAAGCTCAATCTGATAAAAAAGGGCATCAGTGGTCAAAATAAACACAATCAAGTGGCCTGTTTGAAATCAATGGAGCTATCTGTGGTGGTCATGTATGGTGGAGCCCTTCATCTGCTGGCACATGTCGCATTTAAGGATAAAGTCCTTGGTCTGTTTATAGAGACCTGGCTACCAGAAGCATTGCTGCCATAGGGAAACTGCAGTAGCCCCCTCCCACGTGTGCTGATGCAAGACCTCTGTGTGCAGTTAGGATTAATCCTAACCTGCAATCAGAATTTGGTATTACTCTATTCCCTGCTGCAGGAATGTGGGCTAATGGTATATTTTGTGCATCTAACTTGTAGGTGTACTTAAGTTGAAAGCCTTTTAGAAGATGGGTGTCATTGCATGCAACATTGACTGCTGTCACAAGTCATTATCTATTCTTGTATTGGAACAAGTTATTGCAGTGACTGTAGCAATTCGCACTGTTGCATTTGCGGCTGCATCATCCACTGTATTGCATGCAACATGTATGCTAATATGCTGGTGACTCAATGTGTGTAGTACATGATTCTGTGGCAAGCAATCTTTCAGCTGAGCCAACTGTTCCCAAAGCATTTAGGGGCAGATTTACAAGCCCCTTGCGCCACTTTTGCGTCACTTTTAACATGGGAAACATGATGTAAAAGTGGCGCAAGGGGCTTGTAAATCTGCCCCTTAGTACTTTACTGCACCCTTTTGAATCCCTGCAGCACTTCTGGCTCCAATAGTGTAAATATTCATTATAAGACTGGACACAGTATTACAAATCACACAGTATGAGTATGGGAAGTCCAGGATCCATATTTTCTAGTGCCAGTATCAGAGCCTTGAGTTCGGCTAACTGCAGAGTGCAGTCACCAAATTCTCAGGATTGAATTCACCATCCTGCATGTGCCCCTTCACGATAGCGCACACCGCTGAGCATTTTTGCTTTGTCATGACTGTAGGTTGTGCAGAACCATCAGTAGAAATTATGTAATCATACTGTTCTAGAGGCATCATTTCATTAGGCAGATAATATTCTTGTTCATATTGCAGAAAGGATTGTGTTTGTGACATAGAGTCAACTCTGTAGTCCACATCGGTTGCGGTGAGTGAGTTAGCCCATTGTATACTACGTGGGTGCAACGCTTTTGCATTTTGAACCCTTGCTCATGTGACAGCCTCCAAGGTCATTTACAACAAGGGGTGGTGATGGACAGAGTCTCTGAATTAAGCAGAGTACTCTCACCCAGTCAAGAGATCAGGGCTAGATCCAACACCGTTTTTTAGCTCATTGCACCATCCCAGTTTCAGAACCTGGCTGTATGCAAATTAGTCTGTCCCTGGCCCAGTGCATCATGGGAACAGGGCAGACCAGACTACAAAAGCCAATTCTTACACTGGGAAGGAAACAAGCTTCCGGGGACCGGTTTCTGCCATTTCAGGCGTCTTCGGCCCGGCTTGCTTGAATCCTGATGGTGCAATGAGCAAGGGACTCACATCTGAGTATACCCTTCCACGCTTAGGGTGGACAAAATTATTTACAACAAGGGGTGGTGATGGACAGAGTCTCTGAATTAAGCAGAGTACTCTCACCCAGTCAAGAGATCAGGGCTAGATCCAACACCGTTTTTTAGCTCATTGCACCATCCCAGTTTCAGAACCTGGCTGTATGCAAATTAGTCTGTCCCTGGCCCAGTGCATCATGGGAACAGGGCAGACCAGACTACAAAAGCCAATTCTTACACTGGGAAGGAAACAAGCTTCCGGGGACCGGTTTCTGCCATTTCATGCGTCTTCGGCCCGGCTTGCTTGAATCCTGATGGTGCAATGAGCAAGGGACTCACATCTGAGTATACCCTTCCACGCTTAGGGTGGACAAAATTATTTACAACAAGGGGTGGTGATGGACAGAGTCTCTGAATTAAGCAGAGTACTCTCACCCAGTCAAGAGATCAGGGCTAGATCCAACACCGTTTTTTAGCTCATTGCACCATCCCAGTTTCAGAACCTGGCTGTATGCAAATTAGTCTGTCCCTGGCCCAGTGCATCATGGGAACAGGGCAGACCAGACTACAAAAGCCAATTCTTACACTGGGAAGGAAACAAGCTTCCGGGGACCGGTTTCTGCCATTTCAGGCGTCTTCGGCCCGGCTTGCTTGAATCCTGATGGTGCAATGAGCAAGGGACTCACATCTGAGTATACCCTTCCACGCTTAGGGTGGACAAAATTATTTACAACAAGGGGTGGTGATGGACAGAGTCTCTGAATTAAGCAGAGTACTCTCACCCAGTCAAGAGATCAGGGCTAGATCCAACACCGTTTTTTAGCTCATTGCACCATCCCAGTTTCAGAACCTGGCTGTATGCAAATTAGTCTGTCCCTGGCCCAGTGCATCATGGGAACAGGGCAGACCAGACTACAAAAGCCAATTCTTACACTGGGAAGGAAACAAGCTTCTGGGGACCGGTTTCTGCCATTTCAGGCGTCTTCGGCCCGGCTTGCTTGAATCCTGATGGTGCAATGAGCAAGGGACTCACATCTGAGTATACCCTTCCACGCTTAGGGTGGACAAAATTATTTACAACAAGGGGTGGTGATGGACAGAGTCTCTGAATTAAGCAGAGTACTCTCACCCAGTCAAGAGATCAGGGCTAGATCCAACACCGTTTTTTAGCTCATTGCACCATCCCAGTTTCAGAACCTGGCTGTATGCAAATTAGTCTGTCCCTGGCCCAGTGCATCATGGGAACAGGGCAGACCAGACTACAAAAGCCAATTCTTACACTGGGAAGGAAACAAGCTTCTGGGGACCGGTTTCTGCCATTTCAGGCGTCTTCGGCCCGGCTTGCTTGAATCCTGATGGTGCAATGAGCAAGGGACTCACATCTGAGTATACCCTTCCACGCTTAGGGTGGACAAAATTATTTACAACAAGGGGTGGTGATGGACAGAGTCTCTGAATTAAGCAGAGTACTCTCACCCAGTCAAGAGATCAGGGCTAGATCCAACACCGTTTTTTAGCTCATTGCACCATCCCAGTTTCAGAACCTGGCTGTATGCAAATTAGTCTGTCCCTGGCCCAGTGCATCATGGGAACAGGGCAGACCAGACTACAAAAGCCAATTCTTACACTGGGAAGGAAACAAGCTTCCGGGGACCGGTTTCTGCCATTTCAGGCGTCTTCGGCCCGGCTTGCTTGAATCCTGATGGTGCAATGAGCAAGGGACTCACATCTGAGTATACCCTTCCACGCTTAGGGTGGACAAAATTATTTACAACAAGGGGTGGTGATGGACAGAGTCTCTGAATTAAGCAGAGTACTCTCACCCAGTCAAGAGATCAGGGCTAGATCCAACACCGTTTTTTAGCTCATTGCACCATCCCAGTTTCAGAACCTGGCTGTATGCAAATTAGTCTGTCCCTGGCCCAGTGCATCATGGGAACAGGGCAGACCAGACTACAAAAGCCAATTCTTACACTGGGAAGGAAACAAGCTTCCGGGGACCGGTTTCTGCCATTTCAGGCGTCTTCGGCCCGGCTTGCTTGAATCCTGATGGTGCAATGAGCAAGGGACTCACATCTGAGTATACCCTTCCACGCTTAGGGTGGACAAAATTATTTACAACAAGGGGTGGTGATGGACAGAGTCTCTGAATTAAGCAGAGTACTCTCACCCAGTCAAGAGATCAGGGCTAGATCCAACACCGTTTTTTAGCTCATTGCACCATCCCAGTTTCAGAACCTGGCTGTATGCAAATTAGTCTGTCCCTGGCCCAGTGCATCATGGGAACAGGGCAGACCAGACTACAAAAGCCAATTCTTACACTGGGAAGGAAACAAGCTTCCGGGGACCGGTTTCTGCCATTTCAGGCGTCTTCGGCCCGGCTTGCTTGAATCCTGATGGTGCAATGAGCAAGGGACTCACATCTGAGTATACCCTTCCACGCTTAGGGTGGACAAAATTATTTACAACAAGGGGTGGTGATGGACAGAGTCTCTGAATTAAGCAGAGTACTCTCACCCAGTCAAGAGATCAGGGCTAGATCCAACACCGTTTTTTAGCTCATTGCACCATCCCAGTTTCAGAACCTGGCTGTATGCAAATTAGTCTGTCCCTGGCCCAGTGCATCATGGGAACAGGGCAGACCAGACTACAAAAGCCAATTCTTACACTTCTTATTCTTCCAAGGTCAGCACCGGGGTCACAACAATAGCTAGTTTGCCCAGATCTAATGCTCTCTCCCTCACCACGGTAGTTTGTACTGCTATCATTAGTGAAAAACGCATTTCAGCATTAATATATAAAATGTTATTTATATGCAATTGGTACAGTGTCATCTTCATTGAATATCACATAGATGTATCCTGATGTCCCCGCAATTGTGTGGATCACCAGGTGTGTTGTGTTCAAATAGGTGTAAATATTCAGAAGCAAGCACAACAGCTTGTACTGAACATTATATTTGGGTGTGTTCAGTGGTCCAGTGTGCATTTGAGGAATCTGAACAGATCAGGTCGTAGAATAGTTTAACCTGTTCTGCGTGATCTGGAAAATAAGTTCTGCCAACATTTATGAATCCTAGTATGGATTGTAACCTCTTCAACATTGTTGTAGGCTGTATTAATGCACATATCTCTGAGAAGTGTTTCACCAGGCTTTTTCCTTCATTTTACAACTCATATCTCAGAAACAGGACATTGAGATTAGCAATTTTTGATTTTTACAGTTACATTTTTATCTTATTTGAGCAAATCCCATAATGATGTGATCTACTCTTGTTAAGTGTAGAGAAAGGTTATCATCTGTCAAGTATATGTCATCGACATAGGACAATGTCTGACCCTGGCTGAAAACTGCCCGGGGCTATTCTTACTCCCTTATGACAATCAGCAGAAATGTTTTTGAGCACCTAGTGCACTAAATGCAGTCAATTACCTGCTTAAGGGCATTATATTTTGACAGACAAATCCATTCTAGAGATTTAGTGTGTTTTTGTGTTTTTTATACACTATGTTGTTCATTAGTGCCACACTGTGTGCATTTTATAATGCAAATGTACGAGTAGCTGTGTTTAGGTGTCTATAATCTAAAACTAGGCGATATGAGTGGTCTGGTTTCATCATGGGAAATAAGGGGTTGTTCACAGGAGAGGTGCAACTCTCTAGTGCACCTTGGTATTCTAGAATTTGTAATAGGGTATTGTCTTTGACGTTGTGGGGTAGACCACACTGGAATTTAATGCTAAGGGGAACCATTATCCCACCCCACATGGTTGCAGTATAACACAGGAGAAAGTGCTAACACCAACTTCTTAGGGTATTAACATTTAACTGATTCTGGAACAAGATCGGAAAAATCAAGTAAATTACGTCCAGCTAACTTCATCTTTTTGAATTGAGGTTTAAATGTTTTAGGTTTGTCTTCCAGTTTAATTATGTAGTCAGATGAGCGTTGTGAGTCCTTTGGTGTCACGTGCTACTCCGATCTACGCTCTGATCATTCTCCTCTCTCTGAACGTTAATCAGATAACTCCTGAACGGAACAAGACAAACATGTATATGTGTCTGTATCCTGATACCTGTCAGAAGGCATACTATTATCACGGTTATGCAGATATAGCGTTTCTCAGTGGTTTCCTGTGAGAGAGACCCACACCTTGACTTTTTTTATCTTTATTTTTCTTATTTTCCCACTTCTTCTAAGTGGAAGAATCTGGTGCTTGCTTAGAGTTATACTTTTCAGAATTACTCTTTATTTGTGGATTCCCATGTCTGGTTTCTTCCATAACTTTAGGTAATTCGTGCTCCTGTTGTCCAGGAGCTAAATCCCATAGGTGCTGGCTTTTATAGCCAATGCTGTTGTCTCCCCCTTTATGTTACTTAACATAATAGCGGGTACTGCTGCTAAATCGCCCATCAGTTTCATCCTTATATCCAGGGCAAGTGCTGCCCTATACTAATTCTGAATCTGTTTAAGCACTTCTGGCAAAACAGCTAATAAAGGGGTACTGTGTGATCTGGTATATACTGCAGCAAAGACTGTACCGCACGTGGTGCAGTCTTCCACAAGGGGAGCCATCGGCAAGGAACTGTTAATATTCTGTGTGAGAGGCTGGCTCAGTATATGATGTCCACTTATGTAAGTACACACCTTGCACTGATCCAAACAACACCTATAGTTATTTTAGTGGTCTCAGACAACCTTAGAAAACTCTCGAAGTGGTAGCTGAGGAAAGCAGCCTTCAGGCTTAGTCCAGAAGGCGTGTTAAGCAGCTTGTTTCACCAGAACATAATCTTATAGGTATCGATTAATAATAATAATAATAATAATAATAATAATAATAATAATAATAATAATAATAATTTCAGCATTTATAGAGCACAACAGCTACCTCAAACAGAGGTGTCCCGGTGCTATAGTGGGCAGGCATGAAAGGTGCATACCAAAGGTTCTAGCCATGGCTAAAAAGCCAGGTCTTAAAGGTTTTTCAGAACACAAATTCAGATTGGATGAGGCGCATATTAGTTGGCAGGGCATTAAGTGAAAGAGAACCAAACAGTGTATTTATAAAAAAATATGTATTTATTATAAGACACCCACTAACACAGTCAGATATCTCCTTGCCGGAGGTATACATAATAAACATAATACTTTACAATAGAAACAGGTAATACACAGACAACAAAATGGTCCTCACGGGGAGACCAAACCATATACTAAAATAGTGGTATGCAAACTACGACTTGAGTTAAGACAATACTCAGAGGATGTGTGCATATCTAGGAGCCCAATGGAGGTTGTGTATAATGTAGGAACACAACAGCATTCTACATACAAATCAAGTACGTCGTGGTTGCAATTTTAAAGAAAGAGGACCCTTCCCAGTGGACCCTGAAGAAACCCTGTGGAAGACAAGAGGTTGGATAGTCACCCCACCTGTGAATGCATTAGAAACCAGGTTACCCGCACCAGGGAAGCCGGGTGCATAAGTGTAAAGTGGCCTCGGAAACCACAGTCGAACCCAATGGAGGACTTCAGGAACATGCTGCTGCTGGGTAAGGGGAAAGTGTCCGATAGAACCCAAAGTTCAAAGAAAGGGTTCAAGATGTGAAGAAGCTGCAAGCAGAGGGGACAGAGTCTATGCCACTCTGGCATGACAAGGAGGTGCGGAAAACTAATGCCCACTGATGTCGGGTGCTGCAGGAGTGCTGCTGGTGATCTCAAAACTGCAGCTGTGTAGACCAGGTGATGCAGTGGAAGACATGCGCTGTCCCACATTGGATGTCAAGAGTTGAGGGGTCTGTGTCCAGCAGGAGCACTAAGCCTTGGCAACTGCAACAAATGATGAAGTTAAATAAGGTGCAATGTCGAGATTGGCAAGATCCACGAGACTCACCACAAGCAGGGGAGTCTGGGCAGGCCCGAGCAATCAGGGGAGCCCAAAATAATTCCAGGGTGATGCTCAAGAGGACACACAGGCCAGAGGGACTGGAGTCACAGAGGACCTCGAGCAGCTTAGCAAAGATGCAGGTCCACGGTGCAAGTGATGCAGTGAGGACAAAGATCTTGGTCACTGGAGATGCTTGAGCTTGGGGCTACTTATTTATTTATTTAAAAGCTTTTCTATAGCGCGAACATGACCACCGGGGGTATCAGACCGCTTTACAGTATATACAGAAGGATACAAGGGGTAAAAAACAGAGCAACCCAACACAGTAAAACCAACCTTAATAGTCTCATAAAGCACAAAACCCTAGGGAGCATTGGAAGCAAAGAGTCCAGACAAAAGTTTCTTCATCAATAGTGTTTTTATTTCCTTGAGAAAGGAAGTATAGGGATAAAGTCAAAGTTGCAAACATTTGTTATGTTATGTTATGCGGGTTTTATAAAGCACTCAGCTACTCAACAAGAGTGTCCCGGCGCTATCAGACCAAGCAGGCACCAAGCAAGAGGACTAGATGAAATTATTGTCCAAACAGCCATGTTTTGAGATCTTTTCTGAAGGCAAGAAGATTTTCTGACTTCCGCAGAGACAGAGGCAGAGCATTCCAGAGTTGGGGTGCCAGACATTTAAAGGAGCGACCCCCCACGCGGGCTCGCCTAATTACAGGAAGCGTAGCCAAAGCTAACGTTGCAGAGCTTAATGATCTGGAAGGAAGATAAAAGCCTATTCTTTTCCTAAGATAGCGGGCACCAGTACAGTGAAGGGCCTTAAATGCCATGGTTAAAACCTTGAATGAAATCCGTTTGCGTACCGGCGGCCAGTGAAGAGACTTAAGAAGAACTGCTGTATTAGATTTCCGACCTAGGCCGAAGATTGCACGAGCTGCGGAATTCTGTACCGTTTGAAGGAGAGAGAGAAGATATTGAGGAAGGCCCAGATACAACACATTAGCATAATCCAGCCTAGAACCTATCAGGGCCTGGACAATGGTCCTCCTGTGGGTGAGGGGCAGGAGTGGGAGAAATTTCCTCAGCATTTTCAGCAAACCAAAACACTGTCCCACTAGCCCCAAGATCTGTGGTTTAAAAGTAAGACCATTGTCCACCTTTCTTCCAAGATTCTTGGCTGCAAAAATGGCCTCAGATGGAGGAAACATATCCACTGGCCACCAGGACTTCCAGCACGGGTCCGGAGGGCAGCCAAAAAACAGAACCTCGGATTTATCTGAGTTACATTTCAGGTGGTTCACATGGAACCATGAGAACACGGCACCCAAACAGTTCTTAAAACTCTCTCTGTCAAAAACAGTCTTCTCTTTACATGTGAAAGGAAGCTGTGTATCGTCGGCGTATGATACAATCCGGGCACCATAGGACTCCGCCAGTGCCACCAAAGGGGACATGTAAATGCTGAAAAGAGTGGGGCTCAAAATTGACCCCTGGGGCACTCCCACCTCCACTAGCGGCACTACGGTGGACAGACCTCCTGAGGCTGAAGCCGGGAGTGCGCGCTATTGATTGCTTTTAATAATTGTGTATTTCTGTGTTTTTAAAATCACTTACTTGCCGCGGACCTAAACTCAAATATTCCTTTTGCCGCCATTCCTGCTCACTCACTGAGGCCACGCCCCCTTACGAGGCCACGCCCACCCCGCAGTACTACTTGAAGCGCTGACTACGAGCGCTGCAGTTAGTTGGACAGACCTCCTGAGGCTGAAGCCGGGAGTGCGCGCTATTGATTGCTTTTAATAATTGTGTATTTCTGTGTTTTTAAAATCACTTACTTGCCGCGGACCTAAACTCAAATATTCCTCTTGCCGCCATTCCTGCTCACTCGCCGAGGCCACGCCCCCTTACGAGGCCACGCCCACCCCGCATTACTACTTGAAGCGCTGACTACGAGCGCTGCAGTTAGTTGGACAGACCTCCTGAGGCTGAAGCCGGGAGTGCGCGCTATTGATTGCTTTTAATAATTGTGTATTTCTGTGTTTTTAAAATCACTTACTTGCCGCGGACCTAAACTCAAATATTCCTTTTGCCGCCATTCCTGCTCACTCACGGAGGCCACGCCCCCTTACGAGGCCACGCCCACCCCGCAGTACTACTTGAAGCGCTGACTACGAGCGCTGCAGTTAGTTGGACAGACCTCCTGAGGCTGAAGCCGGGAGTGCGCGCTATTGATTGCTTTTAAAAATTGTGTATTTCTGTGTTTTTAAAATCACTTACTTGCCGCGGACCTAAACTCAAATATTCCTCTTGCCGCCATTCCTGCTCACTCGCCGAGGCCACGCCCCCTTACGAGGCCACGCCCACCCCGCATTACTACTTGAAGCGTTGACTACGAGCGCTGCAGTTAGTTGGACAGACCTCCTGAGGCTGAAGCCGGGAGTGCGCGCTATTGATTGCTTTTAATAATTGTGTATTTCTGTGTTTTTAAAATCACTTACTTGCCGCGGACCTAAACTCAAATATTCCTTTTGCCGCCATTCCTGCTCACTCACTGAGGCCACGCCCCCTTACGAGGCCACGCCCACCCCGTGGGTCGGGCTATAGTGGTATAAAAATGTGCTTTCCCAGGAAGCGCAGCGGACGAGCGCAGCGGGCGCGTCGATTGCGCGCCGAAGGCGCGCCTAAGGCAAGCCCGTCTGCGCCCGTCCGCGCCAAGGTAGGGCCATGGGCCACTTACGCTGCCGGTTCTGACTCACTTCATCTGGATCAGCTTCCTGCCGGGCCACCTTTTTCTAGAGAGGAGCTCATCCAAATAGGTAAGCTACATGCTGACAAAGGTAGACTTTCTCTAGTACCTTCGTCTTCTCCCCGGGCTGACGTGCTAGGGGACAATGTTCTGAACTGTGGGCTACTAAATGTTAGGTCCCTGCCTAAACATTGCACAGAGATCCAACTCCTGATCGACACTCATGAACTGGACATTCTGTTCATGACCGAGACGTGGACTCGTCCAGACTGCTTGGTCGACCCTGGATTTGCCTGCCCCTCCGGCTTTAAATTTCTCCACTCCCCTAGGCCCACTGGTAGAGGCGGGGGCGTGGGAGTTATTTTTAAAGCGTCTTGTTGCATCAAGGCCCTTACTCTTGACGCTACTTTGGGCTTAGAGATGTTAGGACTGTCAATCCAGATTCCCTCTGGGAGTACGATCACAGGGTTAATCTGCTATCGCCCTCCAGGTCCGTTTAGCCTTCTGCAGCAAAAGGCGTTATTCACCACACTGTCTAACATCGCTCTATCACACCAGAAGCTACTCATACTTGGTGATTTTAATCTCTGGGAAAATGGCACCCTTGACACAGCTCTTAAGAACCTTATTTTAACTTGTGACAGTTTTGGTCTCTCTCAACTATCTTCTGAGGCTACCCATATAGCTGGTCACCGACTTGATCTGGTCTTTGCGGCTCGAGATTCGGTGGTAATGGGAGAGTCCCTGCCAATGGACAGGACTGATCACTCACTAGTTAAATTCTTTCTTCATAAAATGAGTGGTCCCTTTAAAGCTCCGGTGCGGACCAAAGTAATTAAGGGCAGAGACTGGAGGGCCCTTTCACGCTCACCCCCTTTGGGTGAAGTGTTCCAACTGAATCAGCTCTACGATGGTCACAAAAGCACAGGCGAAAATTACAACTCTTTTATCACCAGTATCTCAACAGTGGTCGACACCCTCGCTCCCCTTAAAAATGTAACCTGCAAGGGCAAAGAGTCTGCCCCATGGTTTAAGGATGATCTAAAAATATTAAAGCTTGAATGTAAACAAGCAGAGAGAAAATGGAGACGCGACTACAATGAAATTGCTAAAGATACGTGGAAAGCCAAGGTTCAGGCCTACAAAACCCTCATTAAAAAATCGAAAGCCGATCACTATTCTTCCCTGATCTGTAGTACTACCAACAATTCCAGGAGCATCTTTAACATCCTAAACAGTATCACTAATCCGGAGTCGTGCAAAAATGCTATCGTCCCGTCGCAAGATCTCTGCGACAACCTGGCCACCTTTTTCAAGGAGAAAATTGATCTTATTCTCAAGGAGTTGTCCACTCCACCTGACACTGAAGCTCCCCTTTACGCAAACCCTGTCATTCCGGAAATTCGACCACCTGATTCCGCCATAGCCTCAGTAGAATCACTCTCCAGGTTTCCACCGCTCACATATGAAATCTTCACTAAGATAGCGAGAGGGATTGCTTCTGGGTCTCCACTGGACCCGGTGCCTCCTAAAATTTGGAAGGAATTTGAAGAGGAACTCTTTCCCCCTCTCCACTTAATCTGCCAGCAATCTCTGCTGACTGGCTCTGTCCCTGACCAGTGGAAACGAGCTCTGGTCTCCCCCTTGCTGAAAAAGCCCTCCCTTGACCCTGATTGTTCCAAAAATTTCAGGCCTATCTCATTACTGCCGTTCCCTGCCAAGATAGTAGAACGGGTGGTCAGTAAAACCCTCTCCACCCATCTGGAACAACATCTACTACTTGACGGGGACCAATTTGGTTTTCGCCCTGCCCACGGAACTGAAACAGCCCTCATCACCGCCATGGACGAACTTCAAAGGCGAGCAGACAGAAGAAAGGCGTCTTTTCTGATACTGCTCGATATGTCAGCCGCCTTTGATACGGTGAACCACAAGATCTTACTGAGGCGGCTGTTGGAGGCAGGTGTGAGGGACACGGCTCTACAGTGGTTTCACTCTTTCCTGCAGGATAGGCAGCAGGCAGTCTCTCTGCCTCCTTTTCAATCAGCCTTTTCCCCAGTAACGCACGGAGTCCCACAGGGCTCCGCCATCAGCCCGATACTTTTTAATGTCTATCTTAGACCACTGATTCTCCTCATTAAAAGTTTCGGGATTAAAACAATCAACTATGCCGACGACACGCAGTTGATCCTCTCCCTGGAAGGGGAGGACTCTATCTCAGTAGAGGCCTTACACAACTGCTTGCGGGTTACATCTAGATGGCTGAAGGACAACTCACTTCAGTTTAATTCTGGTAAAACTGAAGTGCTTTTCAACACTGGCTCGAGGATTCCCCGACCGTTTCCGAACAATTTCTGGCCCCCGGAAACAGTATCCGCTGCACAACCTGTAGACTCTGTCCGCAATCTAGGGGTCATGCTTGACCACAAGCTTAGCATGGAGACCCACGTTCAAAAAACCTCAGCCTGTTGTTATGCCATCCTTCGCTTGCTTAGGAAAGTCCTGCCCCTCCTACCCACACAGGCCCGCATTGAAGTGGTTAGGTGTACCGTTCTGAGCAGGTTGGACTACTGCAATGCCCTCCTGCTTGGGTCCCCCGAGTTTTTGTTGGATAGGCTCCAAAGGGTTCAATCTGCGGCCGCAAAAGTAGCTTTGGGGCTGCCAAGAAGATCGCACGGTTCCGCTGCCTTAGCACAATTGCACTGGCTCCCTCTTAGACAGAGGATCCAGTTTAAGGCCCTCTGTATTGTTTTTAGGGCCCTCCATGGCTCCGGTCCGACCCCTCTTCAATCCAAGTTTGTGTGGTATGCTCCTCCAAGACAACTACGCTCCTCTGATGAGAAACTGGTGATCATCCCCAGATTTAGGAAAGTCAGAGCAGGAGGTAGATCCTTTGAGGTGGCGGCGGCCAGACTCTGGAATTACCTCCCTGTCGAGATCAGACACATTACTGAACTCCTACCATTCAGGAAAAAGGTCAAAACTTGGCTTTTCCCCAACTAACTCACTCCCTTCTGCCCCTCTTCCCGTTTCACTCTCAGACTCTGTCAGCACCAGGATGCCTGCAATGGTGACAGTTCGCGCTTTACAAATTCCGAAATAAATAAATATAAATAAAATACGGCTGAGTACGGAGAGGCCCAAATTGTTTGTTGGCGGTCAGATAGAAAAGACTCAAACCAACTAAAAGCCGCCCCCCTCAAACCAATCTCATAGAGTCTTGAAAGGAGACGGTTGTGGGGGACGGCATCAAAAGCCGCCGATAGATCCAACATCACCAGCATCGCCTTTCCTCCATCATCCAAGGCCTCCTTGATGGTTTCCGTAACCTCCAGCAGTGCTGTTTCAGTGCTCATATTTGCACGGAAGCCAGACTGGGTCTGATGGAGGACGTCATGAGACTCTAGAAAATTAGAGAGAGCATGGTCACAGGAGGGTATCAGAGCCCTTTACAGTATATCACTTGCAAGCGGAATTAGGCAGAGGTGATAGAGGAACGACAGAACCACCAGACAGTCTTCATATATTCCACCCGGGAAGGATGTCATCTAGTAACTTGGAAGCTCCATTACAGTGGTAAAAGTTTCTTTATCAGTATCAGTATCAATTTAACTTTCTTTTTGAAAAGGGTAGAGGAGGGATTCAACTTGACTTCAGGGGGTAAGTCGTTCCATATCCTCGGGGAAATGCCCAAGAAAGCTCAATTGTAAGGTTTTTTTGTTACATTTTTGTGGTTTGAGCAGTAATGTGCTGGCTCTTCTCGAGGATCTTGATCCTGCAGAGAGCTCCAACTTTTGAGCGAGGTACATTGGGGTATTGAAATGAATGGCTTTATGTGTCATACTTTCAATTTTTTTATTGTATACTAGCTTCACAAGGGAGCCAATTTAGTGTTATCAGCTCTGGTGTGATGTGATTGTGTCTTTTCGAACCTGTTATGAGCCTTGCAGCAGAATTGAGGCTAGACCTGAGAGGGGTCGTCTTCACTCTAGGAAGGCCACAAAGGGTTGCACTTCCATAATCAAGATTAGAGATCACTAGGACTTGCACCGCAACCTTTGAGTCACGTGAAGGGAGGAAAGGTTTTATTTTCCTTAAGAGGCTGAGTTGGAAGTTTGCTCCTTTGGTGAGTGTACTAATATGCGTCTGCATGTTCAGACTGGTGTCTAGCTTTAATTCCAATGAGCTTGTGGAATCAATGATGTGTGGAGTGCAGTTAATAGTGGTTAGTTGACTCATCCCTTCTTCGATGACTGGAGACTGCTTGGGTGGTGCAATTAGGAGGAATTCAGTTTTAAGAGCTTTGAGCTTCAGGTGGTTCCGTGTCAACCAGCTTTGTGTTTTCAGTAAGACTGAGTTAAGGGACCTGATGTCCTCAGAGGAGGCAACCTTCATGTACAGTTGGGTATCATCTGCGTACATGTGATAGTGAATGCTGGATGAATTCAGAATTTCTGTTAAAGGCTCCATGAACAGGTTGAAGAGTGTGGGTGAGAGCGCGGATCCCTGCAGAACCCCCAGAGTGAACAGTGAGGGATGAGACAGGGACTGGTTCACCTTAAAACTTTGGGTTCTATTGTGGAGAAATGAGGAGAACCAGTTTAGTACATGCCCAGAGAGCCCCATCCTGTGTTCCAAGAGATCTATTAGGCTGTCGTTTTTAACGGTATCAAAAGCTAATGAGAGGTCGAGGAGGATCAAATAACAAGATTTGTTTTGATCTAGCATTCTTAGTGCATCATCTACAATGTGAGTGAGTGTGGATTCTGAGCCATGACCCTGGTGCAAACCAGATTGAAATTGGTCCAGGAGCCGCAATTGCTCAATGTGGTCACAAAGCTGAACGTGCATGCATTTCTCCTTGAGCTTTGCCAACGTGGGGATGTTAGAAATTGGGTGGAAGTTGTGTAGGCCAGAGGGATCTGCAGATGGTTTCTTTAGAATAGGGGTAACCTGTTCAGATTTTAGGTAGTCCAGAATAGCACTTTGCAGAAGTGAAGCATTGACAATCTTCATCCAGAGTGAGTGTAAGGAAGCTCTGATCTCAGAGCAGAAGTTTGATGGCAAGGGGTCATTGAAGTGGTTGGATCGTTTCAGAGTAGCTAGAGTTTTGCATATAGTACTTTCATCCAAAGTTTTGAAAATGCTCCAGGATGCATTATTTTTGGGGGGGCATAGCCGACCGGGCAGGACGTCATCCGACCAAATAGGAACGACGGTGTTTAAAGGTGCGATCGAAAGGTGCTCCAAGTCTTATCCAAGAAGAAGTTAGCAAATCCTTCACAGTTATGCTGTGGACCTAGCCCCAGTGAGGAAAGGTAAGGTTGACTGTTTGATTGAAGCTTGATGAGCTCAAACAGCTTTTTTGGAAAAACATTTGCAAGCTCAAATTGGTTTCTGAAGAAGGAGGCTTTAGAGCATCTGATGCTATTGTTAAAGATATTGTGTACATATCTCAGCTGATTGAGATTTTCAAGGGAGGGAGAGGATCTCCACAGTCTTTCCACAAGTCTCAGAGTCCGTATTTCAGTGTTTAGGCTATTGTTATACCAAAGTTTGGAGACTTTGGAGGACAGTCGTTTTAGCTGCAGAGGTGCCAGTGAGTCTAAAACACTTGTCAAGGACTGTAAAAATGTTCTGTAAGGTCATGAACATCAGACATGTCCACTGGAGGGGGCAGGTGTTATCACAGAGAGCAGCCAGATCACTCAAGTTGAATTTTCATAGACATCTTTTCCAGTGTCTAGGGTACTTAGGCTGGACTCTGTTAGCTCTCATAGAATCTGAGATGAGGAAGGTGATGCAGTGGTGGTCAGTCCAGTCACACGGGACGATAGATTCCAGATGAATGGAGTTGAGTTTACTGATGACTAGATCTAAAGTAGCTCCTTTAAGGTGAGTAGGGTTGTCACAAATTTGGATTAGGTTAAGGTCTACCAGGAAGGACTTATGGCTACTAATAGCCAAATCTTGCATGTTGTTCCAGTGGATGTTGAAATCTCCCAAGAAGATTTGAGTGCCATGCATATCTGCTTTCCATGAGATGATATCCATGATCTGTTCTATGAAGGGAAGGTTGTCACGTTGAGGGTGGTAGAACGTGTGCAATTTGCCTGGATGATTATTGCTACACGCCACCTCAATGTACAAGTATTCACAGGATGGCAGGAGAGCCGATTCTGATTTTATGATTGATAAACTGCTATGATGTATTCAAGCGATGCCGCCACCATGTCTGCTAGATCTATCTAACCTAATGATGGCATAGTTAGGAGGAACTAGTATGCCCAGGAAGCGTGCAGATGAGTTGTTTAGCCGGGTTTCCTTCAACATTACAAGATCAAGGTCATGTGCAAGGATGAGGGACGCAATGTCAGCAGTGTGTCTTACTGCTGATCTGCAGTTGAGAAGCAGGCATTGAAGTTATGGATTAGTGTCCAGTGTGGTAGAAAGAGTGATGGTGACCCTCGCAAGGTTGGTCTTATTTAAGGCTCTGATGTTTACCCTAGGTTCCCTGAAAGGGTCAGAAAGGATTGTTTCTATTTGGTGCAAGCTAGTAGAGGTGACGGAGTGTGAAGGATCATATGAGAGTAGGAGAGAATGAATATCTTTGTCAGACATTGGGTCTTTAAATCTAGAAGGCCGCGAAAGGTCATTAGGGTGGGGAGCAGTTTTCCTACTATGGGATGGGGTGCCATATTTTATGACAACATAGTTGGTGGAGGAAGCAGGAAGCATGGGGACCGAGTTAGATGGGGGCACACGATTGAGGCGGTTATTTTTTGAGGACTCTCTAATCTTCAGGTTAATGGACAGCTCTGAGGTGATATGTAATATACTTCGAACCTCTGCCTTAAGTTGCTGGAGGCAAAGGGTAAGCTCATCTAGTCTAGCTTCCAATGAGGTGAGCAAGAGGGTTTTTGAGGCTTGGAGCAGGAGACCCTGAAGGGGGAGAACTAGAGGAGGATGGGATCAAAAGGACTTAAAGAGCCTGTGATTGCAAGGTGGGGCGAGATCAAGGCCTTTGGACTGATACCATCTGCCACATTGCTGCGCTCGCGCTATATTAGCGCTGTGTTTTTTAAACTCTCCTCGTTTTGGATTTTGGTTCGTTATTTGTTAAAACGTACCCCTGGTCTTAACTTCGTTGTCTGCAGCTCGCACCCCTCTCTCCCCTTACTGCATTTAAAATCGCACTAGTGTGCCTCAAAGCACCACCACTTTGGTGGGTTCGGGTCTTGGGGGACTACTTTGGGCGCCATATTGGATTGGGGCACTTCCATCCGGCGGCGGCCGCCATCTTTGAGCGGACTCGCGCAAGAGGGATGACTGGAGCGCCTATTTAAGGCGGTCCTTAGTGTGGCGTTGTCCTATACCATCTGCCACATTGCTGCGCTCGCGCTATACTAGCGCTGTGTTTTTTAAACTCTCCTCGTTTTGGATTTTGGTTCGTTATTTGTTAAAACTTACCCCTGGTCTTAACTTCGTTGTCTGCAGCTCGCGCCCCTCTCTCCCCTTACTGCATTTAAAATCGCACTAGTGTGCCTCAAAGCACCACCACTTTGGTGGGTTCGGGTCTTGGGGGACTACTTTGGGCGCCATACTGGATTGGGGCACTTCCATCCGGCGGTGGCCGCCATCTTTGAGCGGACTCGCGCAAGAGGGATGACTGGAGCGCCTATTTAAGGCGGTCCTTAGTGTGGCGTTGTCCTATACCATCTGCCACATTGCTGCGCTCGCGCTATACTAGCGCTGTGTTTTTTAAACTCTCCTCGTTTTGGATTTTGGTTCGTTATTTGTTAAAACTTACCCCTGGTCTTAACTTCGTTGTCTGCAGCTCGCGCCCCTCTCTCCCCTTACTGCATTTAAAATCGCACTAGTGTGCCTCAAAGCACCACCACTTTGGTGGGTTCGGGTCTTGGGGGACTACTTTGGACACCACATTGGTTTGGGGCACTTCCATCCGGCGGCGGCCGCCATCTTTGAGCGGACTCGCGCAAGAGGGATGACTGGAGCGCCTATTTAAAGTCGCTCCTCTACGCGCAGGTGGACGCCCTCGCTTAGCCTGAGTCGTGCCGGAGTCCTGCCCGTCTGCGCCCGTCAGCGTCCCGGAGGCGCCGGGGCGGCGGTGGACTGCGGCCCGGCCAGGAGAGGGGGAGGATGATCACTTACACTTCGACGATGCTACGTGCAATGCAGACCCACTCTTTCTCGTGTCGCTCGGTTTTTCCGGGGCGTTTCATAGGCAAACGGCGCTGTCCGGCCTGCGGCTGGTCGCCGATTTGTACTCCGATTAACGGGTATAGGCCTGTCGAGGCCCGTGCGAAACATCTATGCCTGCTGCTGAATACGCGGTCACTGGGCTGCCATGCCCAGCACCTATATGATCTTCTGGTGAGGGAAAATCCCGTGTGTCTTCTCCTAACCGAAACTTGGCTGGGAGAGGCGTCTCAGCCGGACATTTTCTCTGCCATTCCTCCGGCCTATAACATCTTCCGGCAGGATAGAGGGAAGGGCAGGGGCGGTGGAGTAGCTGTGGTGGTAAGGAAGAACGTTTTCTGCTCAGTTCTCCCTCTGAATTCCATCGGGGGCTCGGGGTCCATTGCTTTTACGCTCAGATTGTCCCCGGTTCAAGCGCTTAAGGGGCTGCTGGTCTATAGGGCGCCCGGCCCGATGGGCTCCTTCCTGGAGGACTTGCAGATAGCGATATCTGAGTTGGCGCTGACTACACAGCATTGTGTAGTGGCAGGCGACTTCAACTTCCATCTTGAAGCGACCAGTGACCCGGATACCATCAAACTGCTGGACATTACATCTCCGCTGGGCCTCGCACCGTTTGTGTCAGGTCCCACGCACGAGAAAGGGCATACCCTCGATCAGGTGTTTTCGTCAGTCCCGATTGATGATGTCGAAACTACGCCGGTGCTCTGGACGGATCATAGGCTGATCAGGTTTTCCGTGCTGGAGAGTGGGCGGACGGCCAACAGCGCCCCCATGTGGCCTAGACCAGCCTCAAGAGCGCTGCATAGAGTGACGCCCGATATGTTGGAGCAGGCGCTCACGGAACATCCTTGTCATCTCTCGGGTGATCTGGAAAGAGACACGGAGGCTCTGCAGCGGTGGCTGACGGAAAGGCTTGACGATCTTGCCCCAAAGGCTGCCCCTCGGTCCACGGTATTTCGGCAATCTGCGCCGTGGTTCACGGAGGCGCTGCGGGTGGCCCGCAGCCAGTGTAAGGTTGCGGAGCGGGCATGGCGTCTTCAGTATAATGAGGAGGCCAAATTGGCCTATAGAGCGGCGGTAAAGGCCTATCACCGGGACATTCTAGGTGCCAAGAAAGAATACCTTGCTCGGAGGATTGAGGCGGCGGCGAACTCTTGTAAGGAGATCTTCACTGTGGTGAAGGAGTTCACTATCCCCAGCTCCCACTCACCCCCGCCATTATCATCGGATGCGTGGGCGTGTGATCTCGCCAATTTCTTTACCAACAAGATCAAGGCAATTCAGGTTTCCTTCCCGGAGAGCTTGGAGGAGGGTGGTTGCGGCCCCGGGGCGGGACATGGGTCATCGTCCACGCCTGTCGCAGTGCTGGCAGACTTTCCTGCCGTCACTAGCGAGGCGTCCCGGGCGTTGCTGGCCAGCCTCAAATCAGGCTCGCCACTTGACCCCTGCCCTGCCAAATTTTTGGCAGGGATGGCGGCGGTGGTGAATCCCCTGGTTAATCCCATCCTCAATGCCTCTCTGAGGGAGGGGTGTGTCCCTCGCACCTGGAAAAGGGCGATGGTTATCCCCCTCCTGAAAAAGCCTGGTCTTGATGCCGATGTTTTGGCCAACTATAGGCCAATTTCACTCCTCCCGGCTGTGGCGAAGATCACTGAAAAACATGTCCATGGCGTCTTGTCGAGCTTTCTTGAAACTAACAATCTGCTCCATCCTTCCCAATCCGGATTCCGTCCTAATTTTAGCACGGAAACGGCGTTGTTGGAGGTCTCAGAGATCATCAGGGAGACCTTGGATGTTGGTGGCAAGGCCATGTTAGTCATGCTGGACCTGTCGGCGGCCTTTGACACCGTCCCCCATGTGGCGCTCCTCGCCAGGCTCCATGACATCGGCATTAGGGGGACGGTGTTCAAATGGTTCACATCCTTTCTTGAAGGCCGCCGCCAGACGGTCTGGGTCTCCCAGAGCTCCGCCGAGATGCCGCCTTTGGGAGTTGGGGTTCCACAGGGTTCTGTGTTGAGCCCGTCGTTGTTTAACATCTTTATGTCCCCTCTGGTGGCGGCGGTGGAGGCTTATGGGGCCCAGATCGTGTCCTACGCTGACGACACGCAACTCCTCTTCACATGCGGTAAAGATCTGGCATTTGATGGAGAGAGCATTCGGGGCTGTCTGGGCATGGTCTTCGATTGGCTCCAGCGGAACAGCCTGAAGGCCAACTCCAGTAAGTCGGAGGTTTTATTCTTCGGCTGTGTCATCGACCCGGAGTGGCGGCTATGGTGGCCGTCTGAAATGTGCCCTCCCGCTCAGTCATCATTGGTCGCCAAAAATCTTGGTGTTAAATTGGACAACAAGCTTTCGTTGAGAGCGCATGTCCTGGGTCTGGCCGGCACCTGTTTCGGCATTCTGAAAATGCTCCGCAAGTTCCTTCCACTGCTTTCTGCGGAGCATAGGCGGATTACCGTCCAGGCGCTTATCGGATCCAGGTTGGATTATGCCAACGCCCTTTTTCTTGGCCTCCCTGACTACTTAGTCCAGCGCCTGCAGGTGGCTCAAAATTCTGCTGCCCGTGCCATCTTTGGCTTGCATAGGCGAGCGCGAGCTTCTGGGCTGTTGCAAATGCTTCACTGGCTGCCCATCCGGAAGCGGATTATGTTTAAATCCCTGACGCTGATGCACAAAGCACTGTTCGGCTCAGGGGCCGGATACTTAAGGCGTAGGCTGGCCTTCTATCGTCCAGCCCGCTCACTGCGGTCCGAATCTCTTTTTACAGCCATGGTTCCGCGTGTGAGGAAGGCCCGCACTGGGGGCCGCTCCTTCAGCTGTAAGGCACCCCAGTTGTGGAACTCTCTTCCACTGGCG
Source organism: Lissotriton helveticus (assembly GCF_964261635.1). Classification (NCBI taxonomy): domain Eukaryota; kingdom Metazoa; phylum Chordata; class Amphibia; order Caudata; family Salamandridae; genus Lissotriton; species Lissotriton helveticus. The sequence continues at coordinate 1,409,778,055 of NC_136065.1, forward strand.
CTACGCAGTACCCCCAATCTGCTTCAGTTTAGGAAGAGCCTGAAGACTTGGCTTTTTAATCTCTAGTTTCTTTTTGGTGGGTTTTTTGTCTGTTTCCTGTATTTTGCTTTCCTTGTTATGTTATTCTGTATTGAGCTGCTTGTGGAAAGCGCCGGGACACTCTCTTAGAGTAGCCGTGCGCTATATAAACTTATTTTAACATAACATAACATAACTGGGGCTAGATTGGGAGGGTGAGTTAGGGGAAGAGGGATAAGGCCGATATTGACCCACAGGTTCCTTCCAAAGCAGGGTAGGTTTGTGGAATAAGTTGGAGGAAGAGAGGTGCAACCCTTGGCCAGGAGGCAGTATTGGGGTCATAGGAGACATGTTTTTTGCCCATTTTAGATGATCAGATACCGGGGTTGTTTCCGATTTTGATATCTGGAGGGTCTTGGGTACACTCACAATGTCTACCGCACTGGGCTTGGATGTCAGGTAAGTATCTGGGAAGATGGTGTGATTTATGGAGCATGTCAAGTCAGAGCTAGGTGTTCTAGAGGAGAGGTAAACATGCATACTAAAATAGTGGATACACTGGAGGGGTCCATGCCCCTCTGGAATAGAAGGAGAAATGTTATTGTGTGTGGTGGTCCCTAAGTTGGAGCCACGAGGATTCAAGGTAGGGTTGATGGAGCAAGGACTCGTATAAAAGAGACTTGCTCGGACGCAATCCTCTCATATAAACTCATAACAAAGTATTAGCAATGTATTTTGATACTAATATGCACCACATTTCATATATTTCTAGATAGAGGAAGCTTGCCTATGTGTTTTACTAACCAGTAACCTGAGTGTGATTAAAGATGGCTGCTAAACACGGAAAAATATATTGCGTATGCGTCAACTGCATCTACACAGAATGACGTCTTTATGCTTGGAGGGAAATTTCTGCTTCTGCGCAATAGCATCTAAAATGGCCGCTTGGGAACTCACATGCTAAGCATCTGCTTTGCTGAAACTAAAATGAGTTATATACTATATGCTAATGCATGAAGAGTCTTTATAAGTAAATGGGATTAGAGTAGACATAGGTGGTTTACAGTGGAATCATTTTATTATGAAATTAATAATTTTTCTTTTGACCTTTCTATTACTTTGTATTTGGGCCTCTTTGCGATGCTAACGTCTAACACCCACATGGTACCTCAAGCATGCACAACTCAGAAACAGTGAGGTCAAGTATTGAAACTCGTCCAAGGACGTTCTCCGTACATGTCCTGGGAACCAGCTGAACAGCCTAAAGATTCAATAGACAACTGTCAAATGTATACATTGTTGTTGATAAAGTTTGCAAATATGGGTGGGAAAGAAAGCTTGGGAGAACAAATTAATGGGCGGGAACTTAAAACAATGAACTAAAGAAAATTATCAAAAACTTAGCATGGTGTGATGATCATCCCCTCAGCTCGTCCAATCAGAAATAGGAGTTTCATAAAGTTGAAACATTTAGGGGAGGTACATGCCCTTAAGAAAGTATAATTGGGGTAGTTAATTAGATTAGTTGAGGGCTGTTGCAGCCAGAATGCTGAGAGACTCAGATGCTGTCCGAATGCTGATCGAATACCCAAAGAAGCAGACTTAGAAATACACAGCAAAAAAGAATTAGAAGAAGATCGCGGAAGAATCGAGGAGGTAATAGAATTAGAAGAAGATTGCGGAGAATCAAGGAGGAAGTTAGTATCAGAGAGGGGTGAGAAGCAGGTGTCGAACCCAGAAGAGGTCATCTATCCTGTCCTGAACCTGTCCTGAACTCCTTGTCACCTGAACTTTCAAAGGGCCCATTTAACTCTTGGCCAGAGGGGTCTGATTTTCACACCATCCTAGGTAAATATATCTCTGTGTATTGTGTCAATGTACTTTTCTCTCTCTCTCCATCCTCTCCTTTCCTGGGGTACGTGTTGTTGTGAAACCTTATTTTAAATTAGGTAAACGGACCTTACTTCCTCAGAAAGATGGAGTTAACACTGTAATTTGTTTTGCTGATATGATTAATTAGATAAACATTTAACAACTTTCCAGAGTTTGCTATTATTTAACAAATAATAGGTAAATGAACTTAGGTTATATCATCAATCTCTACTCAACTAAAATAGATCCATTGATTAAAGAGAGGGCTTTGGATCAGAATAGATTAGAGAATTGATAAGCAAATGAATCTATAATTTTAGCCCTATAAAATTGCCCCCCAGGCGGTGTTAACCAGCCTACATGAGTCAGTGTGTTATGGGCACAGATGAATATATAGTGATAGATGTTCGCAGGTTGGTAGCCCACTGGATCAGGTTCAAAAGCGAAGTCAAGAATGAGAGATGGTAAACTTTGAGGAGTCTGGGGGATCTCTGAGGAGGGAGGGGGAGGATTTAATGCTAGACATTGTGTTCTTAATGATGGGGAAAATATTGTCAAACATGGCTAGGTTGTGGTCAGAGGCTTGTATAAGAATAGTCCCATTTTTGTAAAGGGAGATGGTGGCATATGCTGTTTATGCCGGAGTGGGAGCAACCGTCACTCTAAGACCATGAGGGGTCTTCATGGAAGTGGAGATCTGGAGCAGTGTGTGTAGGGCGTTCCTCCACTGGGCATGTCCTTTAGTATAAAAGATGAGATCACTTATAATAGCACCTTTTTTAGTAGAGAAGAAGGGATCTGAGATAAGGGATTCAGGGTGGAATTTAAGAAGTCTATGTTTAATACTTTTTGCTGCATTTTTTGATAGGTTTTGGGGGTATTTAATTGTGAATTCGTTCTGGCCGGGTGACTCCACATTAGGAGGGATGGAGCTTGAGAGCTTTGGGTCCATGTCAAAACTAAACTCAGCTAGTGGCATTGGAAGAGTGAATAACTCGAGTAAAGTGACCAGATAGTGATAGGAGAGGAGTCTTATGAACACAATATATCAGCTAGAGGAGCACCTCTGAAGGGCGTGGCCAAGGTGGTGAGTAAAGGTTCGAGGTACAGGCTATAGCCTGGATGTGATGGCCTCGACCGGGTCAAGGGGCAGGGAGGTAATTGGGGCATCTCCCGGAGCTGAACAATCGCGTAAAAGATTGGTGAATTGAAGAGGTCTTCACGGACAAATGATTCTAGGAGGTCATACAGAGAACAGTAAAGCTAGCAAAAGGATCCGAGTGGGCTGTGGGGGGTGACTGAGGACGAAAAAGAGGGAAAGGCAGGGCAAGTGATCAAACTCTCCCTATTGACCACCTAGAGCGCTGAAAATCAATAATGCTGACTAATCAAATGTGAGACAATCTATCATGGGCCAATAGGATAGGAGGCTAGGACAGCAGGCTTAAGGCGCTTCCTTACTATGAAAAAGGGATTACAAGCAAGACATAGGGAAACCTCAGTATTCAGATATGCAGGGTTAAGGTAGATTAACCAGTCCAAGATGGACAACCTACGTGGAGTATAGAGCAGTCCTCTTTTCATTTTCATTAGTGTAAGGATCAGGGGAAGAGAGCATGCCTATTCGATTTCTATCCCCTGAGTTAGGAGCACAAAATAGATGCCAAACACCGGGAGAGACAAAATGGGCACTGCTCACAAATGGAGACCATGCCGAAGCATTCCAAACAATACCCCAGTGGAAAATGATGTGAGCCTGAGGATCCTGCTGGGCCAGATAGCTCCAGACTTCCGCCACCGCAAAGCTCACAGCAGGGGGGAGCCGTGGCAGTGTCTGAGGAAAGATCAGCAAAGAACAAACGGAGCTGGCTTGAGGTGATTGCCAGAGAGTCTTGTGTTGGGTCGTATGTAGGGTAGCCAGGAAGGCTGCAATGATTGGGCTCCAAATGTGCCCTGCACGCAGACTATGTGGCGCTGGCAAGTGCTCCCACCCTGCCCCAATACACTGAAGCCTGTCTGGGAGGTGGTCACACCTCCCTGTGACAGGATGCCTATTCTTCCATACTACAGACCAGATCCGAATTGCCCCAATCTTACTATGGCATTCAGTCTGGAAAAAAGAAACATTGACCCTAACCAGGGACATTGTAAAAGATTGCCTGAAGCTAAATGGAGTATTTAGAATACTGTGGCTGAAATATATTTAATCCAATTTAGAAGTCATCGCCCTTGGAAATCTGTTTAGAGTCACCGAATCATGTGTGACATTCCCTAGAACAGAGTTGAAATCTAAATTATTGGACAAATCGAGCAGACATAGATGGGAGAGGAACAGCTCAAGGTTTATGGTTAACCAATACCTTTTAACACCAAGGATAGACAATTCTATGATTTCATATGTAATATCAGTCTCTAACTATCAGCACAGATTCGGATTACTGCAATTCTGGTTGCAATATATTCCCTTGATGTTAGGCCATCCTGCCAATACATATTCTATTAGTGCACTGCCACCTTGTCTATGCAAGGGGCAATGCCCCCAGACCTCGATTTCCTGCTCTTTTGTGACATATACGCGGATGAAAGGAGAATATATATTTTACTACTCATGCGTAAACTTAACTCAAGCCAATGTCATCCAGCGTTTTATTGTCTTCACCTATTATCACACCCTTTTGTTTGTTAATGTGTAGCCTCATTCCTCCTGTCTGCCATAAGAAGAAGAAAACAAATAGCACATTAACTGCACATGGATGAATGTATGTTTACATAGAGAGTGGGGCAATGCAAAATAAGAATGTCTTAATGATGAGATACATTTTATCAATTGTATAATTTTAAAGTTTTTAACGTTCTGTATATCTTCTGATATTTGTAATACTTAAATTGTAATTGATTGATTGTTTTTAGAATAATTTTATGCCATATGTAGTAGCGAAATAAAGTTATTATGACTGATTGACTGGCCTATTGTTCTGCCTTCCCCATCTCTAGCTTGGTTCAGCAGCAGGGGAGCCTAATCATGTCTCTGGTCGGCAGCCGCCATGTTGTGCTGTTCTGGTCTAGAAGACTGGTACCGGGAGCATTGAGGGCCTAACGGAGGGCCTTTACAGTGCTTGGAATCATACGTGACAGCCAGTTTTGAGATGGTCCTCATGTAATGACGCCGTGCCCCTCTTTATGTTATATGGCTGTCTCATTTACAACCCGGGAGAATGGACTCCGAAGGCTGCAGGGATGTCCTGCTCATGCAGGGACACCCTAACACTTAGAATCAAGCACCATGCCTTCAGGATTGGAAAGGCCTGCTGTAGGGGTGACTTATAAGTTTTAAGTGCTGTAACCCTAGATATAGGGAAACCTATATCTTTTGTATGCGTTGCTAGCACCTGCTTAAACAGGCTGTAATGGCAGGCCTGTAGTGATAGTTTGAATGGTCTCCCACAGGTGGCATATTACATGCTTCAGCCTATGGGGGACCTCTGGGGTACCTATGCCCTGGGTACCTTAGTACCATATACTAGGGACTTATAATGTTACCACAGTATCCAATCTGGGATGTACCTAGGTACTTACCATACAATTTAGAGGAGAAAGCAGAGAGACTAGGATCCTGATTGGCAGGATCCCAGTCAGACTAGTCAGAAACAGCATTACATCAAGCAAAAAGTGTTTTCCTGCTATCCTATAAGCTGACTTGTTTTGTGTGCAATCCAAAATCCCGTTTGGTGGGAACCTTACCCATTACTGCATTCAGTGTTTCTGGGCTGATGCCCAGGAAAGCCAATTGTGGTTTTGCAGCTTGCACAGTCTTCGCAGGGTTACGTGTCAATGTTCGCATAACAAACTGTGTCAAACATCTGTAGATTGTAACTAAGTCTTTGCATAGTTAATGCGCTTGTACTGCTGGCAGCATTAGGAAGTGGTGTATTGCCGGCTAAGACTGGCCATGCTGCTCCTTCATTACTGAGGGGACCTAGTATAACATCTTCTGCTGTGTGTGGTAGGGTGCCATTAAACCAATTTCTGTGTTCTTGGTATGTTTAAGGTATCTCTATTTCTTCCTATGTTGTGTAGTTGTCCGGAACTTTGTTTAATGTGAATTTGTGAAATAGCCCTGTTGTGTTGTCTGCTGCAGGGAATGTAACTTATGAAACAACATCTCTGTCCTATATGCTTCATGATCCTCAACCAAGTAAAAGTCACATCCCCACCCGTAAGTACAGGGCCATGTTATAGTATTTCCTGAGTAACCGCATGTCTGCAGTTCTCAGTAATGTTAAGTGAATCAGTGTCATCATCTCCTGACATAATTGCTTACAGAGAGGGTAACACAATGGGAATTCAATGGGAATTCATTATTTGAGGTATTTACACTTAACCTGCTGCTAATACAAAGGGGTTCTCTACTCAGCTAAGGAAGATATGAACGACCACCAGAGACGTCTCTGGTTATGAAATGTGTAGTGGTCTCTAAATATGCACAAGATAACTACTCAGGCAATACATCAAATAAGAACCCAAACTACCACGTTGGCAGCACCATGTTGTTTGGTTTCCACTTTTCAGGAGGAACTGTTCATTTGTTAGACATCATAAATGTTGGCATGGCGCCAGACTGATTCCATGCACCCCTCAGGATATGTTGGCCTATATTCCTGCTAGCTCACAGTGCCACCATAACAACCCCTAAACTTGGCAAGGTAGGGAATTGCTTGGGCAACCTCAGAACATGACATCACGGGCCCCCAAGGAATCGTGGTAACAGATCTAGAACCCTTTCGCTTAGTCACTCGTGCTCTCTCAGAGAAATATATCAGAATTACACAAAGGACCATTTTCAATATTTATTGAACCATTGTGATTCTTAGATAAAATATATGTGCTGCAATGATTAATCAACAGAAGCAAATGAATGTGATTAGCAATATAAGGACAGTGAAGAATGAATGATCCACCATCATGCTAAAACAGTGTACATATGCTAGCATATAAGTATTGTGTATAGGGTACTCGTACTTATGTATTCCCTAACCTCGCTACTTAGGGCAAATGTTCTGCCAAGAATCCCCTACTGGATGATCTACATCCCCATTACCTGAAGGCATGGTGTGTAGGTCACAGAGGATAAACAGGAATCAGTTGTGCTGAACCGCCGACAATAGCGATGACCTTGCAATGACAGCAGAGTGCTCCTCTAATTGGAGTATGGAAATGCGGGTGTATTCATAACAATAGCATTCATGCTTCCGTGTCAAGGCTTCAGTCAAGCTGACATTGTTTACTGCCTCTCTGATAGCGCAGTCCCCTTATGGGTGAATATTATACAACAACATTTGCACAATGTATGCTCAGGCCTTGTACCAAATGCTCAAAGTGTTCTGACAGTGTACTTACGAAGGGGAATTCTAAGCAACGTGGATTCAGAGAAACTAATCCAGCACTGTCATATAAGCAAATGTGTGACAAAAGTCAGTGTGTGGGAACAAAAGGCAACTTTAGAAATGTGTACATGTAAGATGGCAGATTTTCTTCCTGGGCCTAACCTAGACACGGGACAGAACCCCCTTCCCTTATGCCATCCAAATATTGGTTATGTTCCCAGAATGATTCCGACCTTTGGGAGAAATTTTCTCCTGTCCTTAACCAGAGTTAATTTCTGGGTGTCTGTCAGCAAGGCAAATAGCTTTTATTATGGTTAAAAACCATAAAAAGCACATATACAATTTAGTCAACATGCAATATAAATCTGAAATTGATGATAAAGTGCATTCACACGCTAACCCTTTACTTCAATAAAATACAATCAAACAAGAAAATAAAACCATTATTAAGAATGACCACACCAATTTCAAACCCCTCTTTTTCATATAAATCCTACTGCTAATAAATATCTGCTTAAACTAAAAACTATCTGCGGAGTGGTATCATGTTTTTGAATTCTCAATGCCGCTAGATGTTTCCTGAACCCCATATTACAGGAAATCAGGTGAATCCATTTCCTTCTAAACTTAGAGTAAGCCGTACAAAGGAATAAAATATGTACAAGGTTTTCTATAGCAACCTATTTCATACAGTACAAATAGATTCTTCATGGGCATTAATTGCTGTAAAAGTTATAATTTAAAAACGGAATTTCGTATATAACATTTTTGCCAAGTGGGGTTGAACAACATCCAGTTACTCTTCACACCTTGGATATGGTTTAGCAGTCAACCTACCCAATCTAGGGTTCTAATGTGGCATGTTCATAACATGCTCCCACAATATCTGCTTCAGGTGTTTTTGAGCGTACTGTTAGTGCTTGGGGATCACCCCAGAAAGTACGTTAGGTCAAGCTTGCTGAACCAAATCTAAACATGGCGGAACTAAGGGAAAGTGATACGTCTATCAAGTACCAGTAATTCCCTTAATCCCTCTCTATAGTGTGCCAGCTTCTGTGTAACCCATAATCTTATCCAATAAAGCATCTTTCTCAGGATATCTATATGATCTACTCTTTTTATGTTTGTATCCAGAAAAACAGGTTTCAGCGGTGTAGACCTATGGAGACCTAATAACCTCCTTATAAACATGTTCTTGCTTAGTGTAAAATAGCTGAGATTATCTACACCCCATAGCTCTGCTCTATATAGAGCTGCAGCTTGGGCCTTGTGCTTGTAGGCCTTGAGGGCCAGAGAAGTTATTTTAGATATAGTGGCTTGACGTTCTTTAATGATAGCAACTGAGCTATGGCGAGAACAGTTTTAGCTTTGTTCATATGTAGAAACCATGAAAGTTTAGAGTCCAGCATTACACCCAGATAGAATTGAATACATCCTCTAGCTTATGTTATACGACTGTGATGTTTTTCCTAAAAGTCTTGTGAGGTCTAATGGTCATATATTTTGTTTTTCTAGATTTGATTTCTTACCTCTTGACTATACAATACTAGTTGAAACTGTTGTGTAGGTTTTGCAGGCCCTTTGACGTCTTTGACACCAGAATAGTATTATCTGCGAAGAGCAGTGCAGAGACTGGGCCCCCCTACAACTTTAGGTCATCATGTTTCAACTCCTACAATGCTTTACAATGTGGTTGACATATAGCGAAAAACAGGGTGGATACCAGCATGCCTTCCTGTCTCACTCTCCTTGTTTGATGAGCTCACCATGCAGGCCCCACAGACCTTGGCATAGTTATCATGAGGTAATCTAACTATTCGGATTAAAAGATCATCTGGAACACTTTACCGTTGCAAGATAGTCCATAAAAGATCTCACGGAACAAGGTAAAAAAGCTGGCTGAAAATCAACAAATACAATGTACATGTGTGCTCCACTCAACTTAATATATTTCTACAAAATACATGAGAGCCTAAAGACCTGGTCTGTTATACTGATGCCCATCCTAAACCCTGCTTGGTAATCTGTCAAGCTGTTGTTTACATTCATCCACTCATTCAATTCATTCAGGACCTGACTGGCATATATTTTTTATTTTTAGTATGTCTCTAAGGCTTATAGGCCTGTAGTTTCCAGGTTCCAGTCAGCTCTCTATGGGCCAGATGTACGACCATTCCAAATTGCGACTTGCAATGTGCGCTCAATTGCGAGTCGCAAATTGTGAATCGCAAGTTGGAATGTACAACAGTGTCAGAGACACTGATTGCGATTCCCAATGGGGTCGCAAAATGAGAGGCTCATAAATATTAATGAGGCACTCACAATTTGCGACACCATTGGGAAAGGCTGGCCCTCCCAGGGATGCTGGCCTGCTGGGTAGAGCAGATCTCCATGTCTAGGACTCCTGGTCAATAAAGCAGTTTTAAAAAAATGCAGCCCGTTTTCCTTAAAGGAAAATGGGATACATTTTAAAAAAAAACTTTTTTGTTTAATTTTTTAAGGGCAAGTAGTGGACCCTGGGACTACTACCTGCCCTTAAAAAATATTTTTAGAGCCAGTCACAAAGGGGAAGGGGTCCCCTGGGGACCCTTTGCCTTTTGCGACTACATTACCACCCACTTGAAGAGGGCTGTAAATTGTGAGTGTTTTGCAACCACAATTGTGGTTGCCAAACATTCATCCATGGCCAGAAAGTCGCTAATAGGAAGGGAACGCCCCTTTCTAATAGCGAAGACTATTTTGGAAGTCGCAATTTTGTGCGAGTCGCAAAATAGTGTTTGTAGGTGGCCATGTAGGTTTTTGCATGTGCAAACGGGTTGCAAACCTGTTTGCGCATACAAAAACTGGTCGTACATCTGGCCCTTTGTTTTGTAAATTGGGGCTATTTCCATCCCTTTCCATGTTGATGGGAACAGAGCTCCTAAAGCCATTGCATTGCACAACAAATAAACATATGGGCCAATACGTCTTTGTCATGCTTAAATAAGTCCCCTGGGATTTTGTATGGTCCTGGGGCTTATCCTCATTCTAAAAGCATCAATCACCCCCTATGTTTCATGCAGGGTGAAGTGGGCTACATAATCTGTGCCATTATTTAAATAGCTCTTGTAATGCCCTAACTCAGCAGGCTCAGAATAGAGATTAGAAAAATGTTGGGTCCAGGTGCTGGTGTCATAAGCCACCTACCTGGATCCCAAATGATTCCAATGGGGCGGTGACACTAGTTCCTGAATCCTCCCAAGACTTGCTCTCGGTTTACAGGAGGAGACACTGCTCCGGTGGCTAATCCCAGGGGAAGGGGGCTGGGATCTATAGAGATTGTGTAGAGTCAAATATGCTGTGGCTTGTCTACTCAACAGCAACACTGCAGCAGGCATTCACACCATCCTGTTGAATGGTACCGGCAGATATGGTACCTATAAACACACACTCAATAAGGCTTTAGTCTAGTACTACCTTTAGTTTTGTTGTTCTTTGGTTTTCAATTAGATTGTCTGTAGAGGCTCTGTTATCAAAATCTTTGAAACTGTAGTGAGTATGATTTCAGCATCAACTCCACAAGCAAATTTGGATGGGGTTAGCTTCACCCATGCATATTGCTGTTCAGTGTTGCTTATGAAAATAGTGTTTACTACCTAGATATACCCCTTACAAATACTTTTGTTTATTGTGCATAACGTCAGTCACTCTGAACTCTAAAGCTAAGCCTACATGGGGAGAATTCTCGCGGGTTACCGAAACATGGGCAAAAGGAGAATCATGGGGAAGAAAAAGAGTGAAAAATAGAGAGAAGTTTAAAAAAAAGACTTTTGTACAAGAGGCCTGTGCACACGTCGTAGTAGTATGCAGAGCAAATTCTGCGTTTCTGAAATTTATAAATATTGGGAAACACCAGACAAAACAGTAAAACAGGTAATATATAAGGACACTCAAAGTATTGCGTGTTCTCTGTGTTTAATGCAGATCAATTGCCCAGCCATCATGTGTTTCGTCAGGGTGGAAATCCACGACTTCTTCAGGGCTAAAGGATGTACCATAGCATAGTATCAGACACTATAACACATTACATTGAAAGTGCAGATACTTGGTGACATGTGACATAGTGCAACAATACCCTCAATCGTGGCGATCATCACTGCAAGGCGAAAAAGTCGTAAAGGTGGGGTGAATGCCGGTGTGGTGAGAGGGTGTCCAAAGACATTGCAGATTGGCACATGAGTTATGTATGAGCAAAGTATTGTGCTGCCGATTTTTACAGTGCAACACCTTTGAAAACGTAGGTCATGAATAATGTGGCCTAAACATTGCTCTAATGTACACAGTAAAATACACTCCATTAGCATAGCAGTTAGCCAAAATGTACAGTAATAGCTGAATCTCAACATAGTGGTGTATGGCGTTTATATTTAATTTAAGGATGCTATGAATAGCAAAAAAAACACCTATCACACGACCAGCATCCAATTCAGCCACACAACTCAGCCACCATGGGCCGACCACCACTGCCTGCACTTCGCATTCAACAAACCCAAGGTACCCAAACCACCCCAGCCCACCACGAAGGAACTGGAGTGAGGTTACCGATGAGCAACTTAACTCCACCCTCACCCAAGACAAGCACACCTGGGCACCAGACGCAAACGACGCAGCGAGAAAACTCCACACCTGGATCTCCTACTGCGCAGATGAGCTCGCCCCGCTACGCAACCCCAACAAACAACACCCCAGGAAATCAGCTTGCTTCACCACCGCTCTCCAAGAAGCCAGACACACCTGTAGATGCTTGGAGAAGAACTGGAGAAACACCAAGACAACCAAACACCACACCACTAACCACAACCAGATCACAGGAACTTCATCCACAACAAAATCCTGGCCAACTCCACCAACTCCAAGGAACTTTTCAGTGTCATTCAAGAATTCAACAACCCACGCAGCGAAGCCACAGACATCACCCCATCCCAAGATCTCTGCGACAAGCTTGGGACCTATTTCCACCTCAAGATCAAAAACCTCTACAACAACTTCATCGACCATCCACCAGGATCCACAGATGGCCCCGCCCCACACAAACACCAGCCAGCCCACCATTTTCAACTGGACACCGAACATGGCTGAAGACACTGCCTGACCATGAAAAGCATCCACTCGGGGGCCCCCACCGGCCCCTGCCCCCTTACATCTACCACAGAGCAGTGGCCTTCGTCGCACCCGAACTACAAAGCACCATCAACACCACCTTCAAAACAAAGCACCTTCCCAGATGACTGGAAGCGCGCAGAAGTCAGACCCCTGCTCAAGAAGCCCACAGCTGACCCCACCCACCTCAAGAACTATCGTCCCATCTCGCTCCTCCCCTTCGCAGCCAAAGCTGCAGAGAAAACAGTCAACAGTACACTGACACGATTTATTGAAGAGAACGCCATCCTTGACCCATCCCAATCCGGTTGCCGAAGCAACCACAGCACAGAGACTGCCCTACTCACCTCCACAGACGACATCCGCACCCTGCTGGACCAAGGCCACTCTGCAGCCCTCATCCTACTCGACCTATCAGCGGCCTTCGACACCGTTTCCCACCGCACTCTAGTCGCCAGACTACACGACGCAGGCATACAAGGAACAGCCCTAGACTGGATCCGATCATTCCTCACTGGAAGAAGCCAAAGGATCAGACTCCCACTCTTCCTCTCCGACCCCATGAAAATCACCTACGGAGTCCCACAGGGTTCATCCCTGAGCCCCAACCTCTTCAACATCTACATGGCCCCCCTCCCAGCCATCGTCCGACAACACGGCCTCAACATTGTATCCTACGCCGACGACACCCAGCTCATCCTCTCCATCCACAAAGAACCAACTACTGCCAAACCCAACTTCCAGAAAGGAATGCAAGATGTCACAGTCTGGATGACCAACAGCTGTCTGAAGATCAACACTGAGAAGACAGAAGTCCTCATCCCCGGTACCACCCCTTCTGCATGGAACAGCACCTAGGTGCGGCCGACCACCCTCAGAAGCCCACCTACCCCCTCAGACCGCGCCATGAACCTTGGCATCATACTCGACTCATCACTCACCATGAACTGACAGGTCAACGAGGTCCCTCCAGCTGCTTCAACACTCTGTGCATCCTCCACAATACCTTCAAGTGGTTCCCCCCTGATTCAAGGAAGACAGTCACCCACGCACTCATCACTAGCAGACTGGACTATGGAAACGCACTCTACGCTGGCATCAACAAGTCCCTACTCCGCAAACTCCAGACAATACAGAACACTGCCGCTAGACTCATCCTCGGCATCCCCCGACACGAACACACCAGCCAACACCTAAGAAGTCTCCACTGCCTCCCCGTGGAGAAAAGAGTCACTTTCAAAATCCTCACTCACGCCTACATATGCCTACACAACAACGGATCAAAATACCTCAACAACAGGATCATTTTCCACGTACCCCAAAAAAAACCCTCTGATCTTCCAACCTCGCACTGGCCAAAATGCTGTGCTTCCACAGAGCCAGAGCAGGCGAAAGATCCTTCTCTCACATTGCAGCCAAGACCTGGAACGAGCTACCGGCAGACATCAGATGTGCCCCCTCCCTGAACACCTTCATGAAGACCCTCAAGACACAGCTCTTTGGCTAGTCATAGACCTTAACAGACCCCTAATTTTAACCTCACTCGCACTTTCTCAGCGCTTGCTCGCGCTTACTTTTAACTGCTACCTACCTGCCTTCAGGGACTCTCCCTTGCCTCTGTGTCCGCCGCGCAGCCCAAGGTGACGCTGCAGCGGCCATTGCAACTCCTGATCGCCGCCTCCAGCGGCCGCTCCCCCGGCCACGCCCACTGTAACTGGCCACGCCCACCTGAGCACTTAAGGAGCTGAATACGAGCTCTACACAATTGGACCGGATCACTCCCCTGCCTTCCGCGGGAGTCATAGACCTTAACAGACCCCTAATTTTAACCTCACTCGCACTTTCTCAGCGCTTGCTCGCGCTTACTTTTAACTGCTACCTACCTGCCTTCAGGGACTCTCCCTTGCCTCTGTGTCCGCCGCGCAGCCCAAGGTGACGCTGCAGCGGCCATTGCAACTCCTGATCGCCGCCTCCAGCGGCCGCTCCCCCGGCCACGCCCACTGTAACTGGCCACGCCCACCTGAGCACTTAAGGAGCTGAATACGAGCTCTACACAATTGGACCGGATCACTCCCCTGCCTTCCGCGGGAGTCATAGCCTTAACAGACCCCTAATTTTAACCTCACTCGCACTTTCTCAGCGCTTGCTCGCGCTTACTTTTAACTGCTACCTACCTGCCTTCAGGGACTCTCCCTTGCCTCTGTGTCCGCCGCGCAGTCCAAGGTGACGCTGCAGCGGCCATTGCAACTCCTGATCGCCGCCTCCAGCGGCCGCTCCCCCGGCCACGCCCACTGTAACTGGCCACGCCCACCTGAGCACTTAAGGAGCTGAATACGAGCTCTACACAATTGGACCGGATCACTCCCCTGCCTTCCGCGGGAGTCATAGACCTTAACAGACCCCTAATTTTAACCTCACTCGCACTTTCTCAGCGCTTGCTCGCGCTTACTTTTAACTGCTACCTACCTGCCTTCAGGGACTCTCCCTTGCCTCTGTGTCCGCCGCGCAGCCCAAGGTGACGCTGCAGCGGCCATTGCAACTCCTGATCGCCGCCTCCAGCGGCCGCTCCCCCGGCCACGCCCACTGTAACTGGCCACGCCCACCTGAGCACTTAAGGAGCTGAATACGAGCTCTACACAATTGGACCGGATCACTCCCCTGCCTTCCGCGGGAGTCATAGACCTTAACAGACCCCTAATTTTAACCTCACTCGCACTTTCTCAGCGCTTGCTCGCGCTTACTTTTAACTGCTACCTACCTGCCTTCAAGGACTCTCCCTTGCCTCTGTGTCCGCCGCGCAGCCCAAGGTGATGCTGCAGCGGCCATTGCAACTCCCGATCGCCGCCTCCAGCGGCCGCTCCCCCGGCCATGCCCACTGTAACTGGCCACGCCCACCTGAGCACTTAAGGAGCTGAATACGAGCTCTACACAATTGGACCGGATCACTCCCCTGCCTTCCGCGGGAGTCATAGACCTTAACAGACCCCTAATTTTAACCTCACTCGCACTTTCTCAGCGCTTGCTCGCGCTTACTTTTAACTGCTACCTACCTGCCTTCAGGGACTCTCCCTTGCCTCTGTGTCCGCCGTGCAGCCCAAGGTGACGCTGCAGCGGCCATTGCAACTCCTGATCGCCGCCTCCAGCGGCCGCTCCCCCGGCCACGCCCACTGTAACTGGCCACGCCCTCAAGCATCCATGTAAAGCATGTGCTTTTACCGTACGCGCAGCGGACGGGCGCAGCGGGCGCGCCGTTTGCGCGCCAAAGGTGCGCCTAAGGCAAGCCCGTCTGCGCCCGTCCGCGCCCAGACGGGCCCAGGGCCCCGGAATGCTGCCCAACTAATGGCATATTCTTCCGCCGCACTTAGAAATCTCCAGCAGCCTCCCGGTGCCCTTCTATCTACAACCTGGGACCGCTTGACTTCCCTTGACATTGCGGCCGATGTAGCCTCTCCCAGACTCATCTGTGCACCTGAGCCGCTCCCTGTGCCGCCGGAAACTCGTATCCGTATACTATACCTTAACACCCGGTCTCTCCCCCAACATCACACTGATATTTTTCTCCTACTGACCGTGGAAAACCCAGACATCCTGTTGCTCACCGAGACCTGGCTGTCCGACCTATCCCTCCCCGACATTCTGGCTGCCTTACCCCCCAATTATTACCTGCTGAACGCCAACCGGCCGCATGGCCGCCGTGGCGGTGGGGTTGCAGCAATTATTCGCAAAGACCTACCTTTTATCAAGTCTTCATCCCTATGTCTCCCAGAT
Source organism: Lissotriton helveticus (assembly GCF_964261635.1). Classification (NCBI taxonomy): domain Eukaryota; kingdom Metazoa; phylum Chordata; class Amphibia; order Caudata; family Salamandridae; genus Lissotriton; species Lissotriton helveticus. The sequence goes on from NC_136065.1 coordinate 1,409,794,236, forward strand.
GCTGAAAATTTGGTAATTAGCCTGCCAACCGTAGCTGGGGCCCTGACCCTCATTGTTTTATATCGCCCCCCTACCCCGATGCCTTTGTTTCCTGTTACTCTTTGTGAGCAGCTCACTGCCCTCATGACCTCCTCAGCCCGCGTTGCCATATATGGCGACTTCAATTACTGGTTCAACCATGTGGATGCTGGTCCTCATGCCACCGAATTGTTTGAGGCACTTTCTAGCCTCAACCTGACGCAGCATGTCACCTCTCCCACTCACATCGGGGGTAACATCCTAGACCACATCTGGACTCAGGGCATATCACTTTTTGACCTGACTATTTCCCCTTGTGTCTGGTCTGACCATTTATTGATCGAGTCCTCCATCCTTATAACGGGCCTGGTCAGGCCTCCCTCCCGGCTTGGAGGGTCTGCTCGGAATTGGAAGTCTCTTGACTCGCCTGTCTTCCTCTCCCTACTTGCCAATACCCAGCCCCCACTCCCCGAGTCCTCAGACATCGACATCAACACCATGGATGCCAATATCTCTCACTGGTTAACGACGGCCAGCGACACTTGTGCACCTATTACTTGCTATTCCCGCACCCATCTTAATAAATCCCACAAATGGTATAATTCCATCCTAAAGCAACAACATCTGGAGCTGCGCCGATTGGAGCGCAGATGGCGGCGCCACTACCTTGCCCCCGACAGGGAAGCCTATGTGTCCGCACGCAAAGCCTACAAAGCTGCAATCATTACCACCAAAACCACTTTTATTTCCAACAGGATCTTAACAGCTCCTAACAGATCCAAGGAGATCTTTAAAGTCCTCGGCGAATTGACATCGGACGCCAGGACACTCCCGATCCCACCCCCCTCCTTGGAATCCTGCACTGCCTTAAATTTCTTCTTTATCGATAAAATCACCTCCATCAAGAACTCTATCCCCCACCCGCCCCTCCTTGCCACATCAGATCCCTCCCCTGTCAACACATCCACTTTCTCCCAGTTCCCTGTGCTCGACCCAGAATCTCTCGCTAGACTGTCTGTCCGGGTGAAATCTGGATCCCCCAGGGACTGTTGCCCTCCCTTCGTGCTTCGTGATATCTGCCATACCCTTCCCCACTGCATCCTTCCTTTACTCAACTCTTCTCTCAACTCGGGCACCGTCCCCAGGTCATTCAAAGAGGCCACATTGGTGCCTCTCTTAAAAAAGCCTGGCGCCGATCCAGCAGTCCTAGCTAATTACCGTCCCATTTCCCTTCTACCCTTTCTATCCAAAATCCTTGAGGCTCATGTCACGACTTGCCTCTCAAATTTCATCGAGGAGTCCAGGTACCTGGCACCCAACCAGGCCGGGTTTAGACCAGTTCACTCCACTGAGGCCGTGATTCTCGCTGTGCTGGATAATCTCAGACGCAGCGAGGACAGAGGACAACCCCAGGCATTAGTACTACTCGATCTTTCGGCGGCTTTCGACACGGTGGACCATAACATCTTAATCCACCGTGTCGAATCCGCCGGAATCTGTGAGGCCGCTCTATCCTGGGTCAAATCCTTTCTCGAGGAAAGGTCCCAGGCAGTCAGCTTGGGTCCTTTCTGCGCCACCAGCGTCCCCTCTTCTTGCGGAGTCCCCCAAGGATCTTCTTTGTCTCCCCTTCTTTTTAATTTGTATCTCCAACCCCTCCTTCACTCCCTGGGTAAATGGGATATCACCGTGTTTAATTACGCGGATGATTTACAGATTATTTTTCCCCTCACTTCCCCTGATGCTGCCATTAATTTCCAGGCTGTTATGACACATATCCAGCTCTGGATGAACCAAAATCAACTCAAGCTCAATCCGAGCAAGACTGAGCTCCTCCTCCCGGGGAGAAGCGCCCTCTTCTGGGGCCCTCAGTACTGGCCGATTGAGCTTGGAACACCACCTTCCCCTGCTGGATGTGTCAAGAGTCTCGGAGTCTTGGGTGACTCCGGGCTCACTCTCAAGGCACAGGTGAGCGCAGTAACATCTTCCTGTATGTTCCAACTCTACAGGATACGGAAAGTCGCTCACCTCCTTTCACCTGAAGCCTTGCTGCAAGTCCTAATAGCCCTGGTGATGTCCAGGTTGGACTTCTCAAATTCCATCTACTACGGTCTCCCTAAAACTTTATTGTCAAGGTTGCAGATCGTCCAAAATCAGGCCGCTCGGCTGATCTTTAAAGTCCCCAAATGGCAGTCTGCTCAACCTCTTTTACGCCACCTTCATTGGTTACCAGTGAACGAAAGAATTACTTTTAAGGTTCACTGTTTGGTGTTTAAAGCTCTCACTGGTTCTGCCCCCGCGTTTCTCAAGTCTCTCATCACCCCTTATTGTCCCCCTCGTACCTTGAGGTCCACTCATCTTTTGCTCCTTGCCGTTCCCCGTTTCAAACTCTCCAGATCGGGCGGCCGCAGCTTCTCCTGCCTAGCCCCCAAGCTATGGAACTCTCTCCCTCTCGCATGTAAGTCATCTTGTTCCCTTCTCTCTTTCAGGAAATCCCTAAAAACTATACTTTTCCCCCATTAACTCCCCTCCCTCCCTGATCTTCCCCCTCTTTTTCAGTCCAATCAGCGCCAGGAAACCTTTGGTGACAGTGCGCTCAAGAAATTTGTTATAACATAACATAACATAACATAAACAGATCTGTGGACCCCCGTCAGCACCTTGAGACCCTCACCGGTAAGTAGCCTGCTTACAATCCCTGATTGATTGAATGAGCAGAGTTTAAAAACAGAACATTATCTATCAAAAAGTGGAGGGAGAGAAGACAAAGGAGAGTAAAAAAGGAGAGTGTATCCGATATGTTGCAGGCTCATGCAAGGTAGTGTCCGGGATATACATTCATACCTTATAGGCATGATAGCTGAGTGGGGGTCGATCTGTGAAAACAACAGTGTAAAATAATGTGGATAAGTCATCAGTCCACGAGATAGACTCGATGGCTGCTCTAATACGTGCGCGTTACAATACCAAAATGAAGAGGGAGATTATTCTTCCTTCCCGGCTGGCCTGGCAAAGGTGCTTCTGAGAAATAGTATTTTTCCGGATCAATGGGCCTGTTTTCAGGACTGGAAGGGTGTCACTGAGTACAAAAAGGAGGCAAGACATGAAATGAGGAAGTGTGATAAGGTGCCTAGTGTCTGATACTATACATCCTTTAGCTCTGAAGAAGTTGTGGGTTTCCACCCTGACGAAACACGTGTTGGCTGGGCAATCGATCTACATTAAACACAGAGAACACATGATACTTTGAGTGTTCTTATGTTTTACTATATTTGTCTGTTTTTTCCTAATATTTCATAATTTCAGATACACAGAATTTTCTCTGCATACTACTAAGACGTGTGTACAGGTCTCCTGTACAAAAGTTTGTTGACCTTGTGTCTATTATGGGGGTTCAGGGTTATCCTACCGCTTGTAGCACCGTAATTTACTTATAACCAATACACACTGACGTACACACGAGCAGGCGCCATCGCATACCACATATGATTCAAACCCGTCTTTGCATTACCTTTTAAAAAAAGACGTTCTAGAAAAGGAGAGGGCAGAAGGGGAGAAGGAATTGTATTGGGTAAAAGACTGAGTAAATACATAGTAGAAGAACATTTTTAAAAAGAGGAAGTGCTAGAAAGACATATGGTAGTGAGGGAGATAAAGTAAGAGTGAAAGAAGGGGGAGTAAATGGAACGGAATGAGAGCCAACTGCAGAGAAAGGAAGGAAAGAGAGATTACAATGAAGAATAGAAAAGGTAATTGGCCAAAGGGTGTGAGAGGTAGAGAGGATAAAGATTATGAGATGGAAGTGAGACAAAAGAAAAAGAGTGAAGCATTAAGGAACAACATAGGACCTAGAAACATATGGATAAAAGTTGATGAGGAATTTCAAGTGGAATTTATAGCTTACCATGTTTTATCCAATGCTCCTGCTCATTGTGCTTTCAAATACCCAATTTGTAGCTCATCGAAAACTATTTGTAAACCTTGTAGGAAAACATAGGAACTCTGCAGCCAGTAGGTTGATACTTTTCAAAACAAATTCCTGGACATAATGTGTAGATTGAACAATATTCTGGCACACAAACACACCTGGTCTAGATTTGCTAGTGTAGTTGCTGAAATGACCATAAATGTTACAGGGTGCCCCTCAGACAAAAATAACCTTTCTATTTCGATGTCATCAAAGGAACAGGGATGGAAGAAAACCAGACCTAGGGGTATGAATAAATTGTTTAAAGTAGTGTCAGTTTTTTTCTTTAAAAAAAGCAATTAATGATTCATTATTTGTATTTCATGACTAACATTTTGTTAATAAATCTAACAAGAAAAGAAATGGATTGATTGATTATGTTCATGTCTGTCCTCCCTGTTATTGAGTTGATTGGCCAAGTGGGGTTTATTTTTCATGTCATTGCTTCTAAAATGTTCAGCATGATTTGGGTTTCTAGGGTACATGGCAGCCTCTTAACTGCTTCATATCATAAACTTTGACTTCTAGCAGCACCTCCAGAAATACTGAAGAATCCCCCCTTCCATTTATATTGCATATAGCCAGTTCCCATGCCTATAACTGTGAGTAGCACATGCTAGTCTCTGAGCCTCTTTAAAGGTCATGGCATTTTGACTGGTGGTGTTGCTCAAATGTAATGGAACTATCAACCACCTGGAATGCCTTCACTGTGTAAATAATTGTGGAACCTGCTCTCCGGGACCCTATGTGCTGTAAAATTGCTGTATATTTAGATTTCACCTAATTTCTCAAAAATTCATTGATGGACACACTCTAAGCTACCAGTAAACGTGTTTTACGTTAGAATTAGTGAAAGTGAAAGTAAACTGTGTCAACACAGGCGGGTGGAGTTGGGAACTTTCACCCTTCCCAAAGACAGATGAAATTTCCAGTTTCCTGAGGTAAGGGTTATTCTGTTAGGCCCTCCAGGAGTAATGATTTCCTGAAACAGAACATCCTGGGTAGGACATCCTCCACAAAAATTACTGCAGAGGCTGAACATCCACTACCTCAGGCAAGTGGTCAGAAGAAGGATGTCTTCCAGTTAAGGGCAGATTCTTATTTGTAAAAATATAAAATAAACGCTCACCAAGCTTTGCTGCCTTTCATGAATTTGGAAAATGTAGAAAAAACTAAAAGCTGCTCCTCAACTGACATAGAACCTTTAAATTGCAATTGATAGATGTGGGTAGATGTAAAAATGTTTGCCTAATCCTTCTGATAAAATAACACCAATAATGAGAAAAGTACCAAAAATACAATGTGATTTAAAGCTTTGCACACAGTACTATTTTCCCTACAAATATCACCAGAGCTTAATCTGAGCCAGTGGTTGATGGTGGGGGCCACCGACACATTTTTTGGGGACCAGCACTTATTTTTCTGCATCAGATGTTTTACAAAAATACAAGAGTGGGAAAAATAAAGAAAGCTGACAGGCAGAGGAAGAGAACAATAAAGAAGCTGCCATAAAGGAAGAAGGTAAAGTAATATAAAGGGGCAGTGAGTGTCTGGCAGTGAATTAAGAGGCATGAAGTGAATTCAAGAATACACAGCCTTAGTATTTGGCACATCATTATCTAGGGCCCGATTAGGATGTTGGGCAGAAAGCCCTCAACCAGCTGTTGGAGGCTTTCCAGACGACATCGTTTTTTGCACTACGACGACTGTATTCTGATGATTGCACTCCGAATGAAAGCTGAGGCAGGGACTGTGAGGTGCCTGCCACACGGTGCAGGGATGTTTCGAAACAGCTATTTCACAATGGTAGCTTGTACTGCAGGCCTTTTACACCCGCAACACAGGCTGCCATTGTAAAATGGATGTTTCCAACTGCCCATAGTGGGGTGGCATCCAAACTGTGCAGTCGGAACTGCAGACTTATGGTCTGATGGTTCCAGTCCGCTACGGTGTATGCCCGACATCATTAGGATGCCCTTAGTTGCATTGGCCATGGACTGCTGAGCCAAGCTTTGGGCACCTGCCCTTATTTTACAAATTAAGCACTGACTATTTATGTCAGTTGGATCTAGATCGCTACCAAATGTATGAACAAATGTATTATCCCAAACAGTTTTTGCAATGATCATATAGGTTGTCCCTGAGTATGCTGACAGTTCTAGAGGCACGTGACGCCACCCAAATTATCCAATAGCATTAATGCCCCACCAAACCACACACCAAGCACTATGCACTGCAAGCAGAACATTTGAAACAATCGGCTGAGTGCGCCCACAATGGAATAAGCCATGTAGATTTTTTTTTCAACTTGTTCACAAGTTTTGTTCACAGTTTAATCGAATTTTTTGTAAGAAGGTCATAAAGTGGCTTTTGGATACCTTTTGAATAATTCTGCTTTTTAGGTTTAAATCTTTTTTATTGAAAACATTGCATACGAAATCAAGACAATCCTCACATGTGCAATACAGTCAGATGCTGATAGAAGGCAACATAAAGGCAACCAGACCTACGAAAGGCCTGACGCCACAAGTAAGGTTCAACCTGATCAGGAGGGCATAGTGATATGCAAAAACACATTTTGTAACAACCCCCAAAGGAACCTTCCCCCCACCCCCATTCATCCACTCCCCCAAACCCCCCCTCCCAGTCCAGTGTTCGTAACCGCCCCCTGCTGATCCGCCCTTCTTGCCCCCTGCTGACCCTCCCGCTAAGCGTACTTTTAGAGTCTGTGTCCGTTGGCTATGTGAGCCTCAGCAGTCGAAGGTAACGTGGACAGGTGATTTCTCTGAATTCCGTGAGCAGTAAGGAACGGAATGGTTGCCAAAGCTCCTCATACTTATCACTGTCTCCAGCCAAGGTGAGTGATAATTTTTCCATACCCAGCACATGCCACATCAGATGTAGCCAGCCCGTAGTAGAGGGGATAGTGACGGTGCGCCAATGTGCAAGGATGTTTTGTACCGCGGAACCTAGTGCAATGGATATTTGGCGTCCCCTGCTTGAGCGTAATGGGTATGTCATTGTATTAGGAAGCCCTAGTACAACATATGCGGGGAAACGTGGCAATTCTGTTTGGAAGTGTTTGTCCACATCGTCAAGCACTTGTGTCCAGTACGATTGGAGATGGACACAGTCCCATAACAGGTGTGTTAGGTTGCCCACTTGGCCACAGCCTCTCCAGCAGAACCTATCTTTACTGTGGTCCATCTCATGTAACCGCTCTGGAGTATAATACCAATAAGTGGTTATTTTCGTAAATGTCTCTGTGAGCCCAGTGTGGTATGCGGAGTGGCGCGCTCTGTATGATATCTTCTCCCATTCTTTGTGACTCAGAGCTCTACCTAGTTCCCTCTCCCAGCATTCCCTACCCGGGTTGTGAATGTGTGTTGGCGGCGTCTGCAGCATCTTGTAGAGGTCAGAGATAAGTTTGGCGTCAGAGGTGCGGGTTAGCAGCCACCGTTCATATGGCAAGAGCCGTCTATCTGCTGTCTCCCTCCCCTGCGGCTGGAGTGCCCAGTGCCGGACTTGAAGGTATCGCATCCGTTCTCTCTCGGGGAAGCCATATTCTTGTTTAAAAAGTGTGAAAGGGAGTACCCCCTCCGGGCCATATATGTGGCACATGCAGCGGCATCCCGCCGGGCGCCAATGCCTAAAGGTACCTTCTCCCATACCCGGAGTGAAGTCTGGGTTATCCACTATCGGTGTGAGTGGTGAGGGGAAAGTAGTAAGATCATAGGCAACACTGGTGGCATCCCAGACCTCAAGGGGAACCCGGGTGACGTACGAGGCATAAAGGTTGGTCGGTCTATGGGGCTTCGGAAGAAAGGGGATTTCCTGCAATGGGCGGCCAGCTACAGCCTGGTCCTGAAAGAGCCAGTATTTCTCTGATTCCCTTCTGCTCCATTCCACCAGTTAGCGCAACTGCGCTGCCTGGTAGAATTTATGCAGGTCGGGGATCCCCAAGCCCTGAGGTCAGCCTGTGTTTGCCGGATCCATCCTGTGGGCGGCCACAGTGGCAGGGCCCGGAAAAGATAGAGAATTTGGGGTAGGATGGTCATTTTGACCGCTGCAATTCGGCCCAGCCAGGAAAGTGGGAAATGTTTCCAACGACCGAGCTCTTACCGGATCCTCCCTCTGAGAACCGAATAGTTCGCTACAGTCATGGCGGTGAGCGTAGGCGCCAATTGTATCCCCAGGTAGGGGACCGTGTCAGACGCCCACCTAATGGGGAACAGGCCCTGTAAGTAAGCTCGTGTGGGGGTGGACAGGGACAGATCCAAGGCGATCGATTTGTCGGTATTCATCTTGAACCCAGCCACCGTAGCAAAGGCGTCTAATTCCGCAAAGCAGGCTGGAAGGGCGGTACGTGGGTTGTAAAGAGATCAATATGTCGTCCGCATAGAGATTGATGGTGTGTGTGAAGCCGCCAAACTGTATTCCCATCGCCTCTCGGTTCTGTCGGATCCTCTGAGCAAGTGGTTCCATGTATAAGGCAAATAAAAGAGGGACAGTGGGCATCCCTGCCGTGTGCCTCTCTCAATCTCGAAACTGGTCGAACTATAGCCATTAACCTGGACTACGGCAGTGGGGGACTTATAACAATTAAAAATAAAGTTACGGAACTTCTCCCCTACCCCTACCTTTGCCAGGACCCTTTCCAGATAGGGCCAATGAACCCAGTCGAATGCCTTTTCGGCATCTACTGCTAGCACCATTCTCTCCCCCTGCGTCCGGGAGGCCTTTTTTATCGAGTGGATGACGCGTTTGGTATTATCTACCGTCTGACGCTCAGGAATGAAGCCTGCCTGGTCCAGGTCGATGAGGCCCAGCAAGTGGGGGGCAATTTGAGCTGCAAGGATGCCCGTGTTTAATTTGAGATCCACGTTCAGTAATGAGATCGGCCTGTAAGCTCCACATTTGGTCTTATCTTTCCCCGGCTTGGGGATGACCGTTAGCGAAGCACGGAGAAGATCAGGCGGTATAGCACAGGGTTCGACAGAGGTATGAAAGTGGCGGGTAAGGATCGGGGCGAGCGTGGCGCAAAATGTCTTATAAAAAACAGCCAAAAAGCCATCCAGCCCCGGGGCCTTCCCCAGTTTGAGCCTAGCTATGGCGGCGACTACCTCCTCAATGCGAATGTCTCTCTGCAGATATTCCATTTCGGCTGGAGAGAGGGACGTAAGCGTGACCGAGTCTAAAAATGCCTTAGTCGCCGGGCCGTTCAGTGGGCTACCCGTATAAAGGGTAGCATAAAAGTTGCGGAAAGTATCCGCAATCTGGGCATCGTCCGAGACCTTAGTCCCGTCAAGGCGGGAGATCTCTTTGACCTTCTGCTGTTGCCGAACAGCCCGTAACCTGTTTGCCAGCAGGCGGCCACATCTGTCACCTCCAGTGTAGTAGGCGTGTCGTAGCCTTAGCGCCGCGAATTCCGCTCGGTCCAAAATCCAGAGCCGTCAAAAGTTGTTGCACAACTTTAAGTTGCTTCCAAATTTTCGGGGCCCCATTGTGTTGATGCATTTGCTCTAGTTCATGGACGCGCTGTGTGAGTTCGTCATGTTTGTGTTGTCGATCCCGGTTTTCAGCGGAGGAGAGGGCTATCAACTCCCCGCGGATAACCGCCTTCAGTGCCGCCCACTGTGTCGCGAGGGTGGTGTTGGGGTTAGCATTGTGGGAAAGATAGTCTTGGATGGCGGTTTGAATATGCTTCACTACATCTTTCATATGCAATAATGTGTCTCTGAGGCGCCATACTCTAGGGGGGTATGATGCAGGTGGCAGGGTGAGCATAGTGGTGACTGGTGCATGATCCGAGAGTGAGATAACCCCTATCTCCGTTGAGGTAGAAAGAGCGCATACCGGACCGGAGGCCAAGAGGTGGTCCAGTCTAGCATATGTTTGGCGTGCGTGAGAGTAATAGGAGTATTCTTTGTCGTGCGGGTGACTTCTTTGCCAGAGATCATGAAGAACAAGGTCCTTCAGTCGTTCTATGCTACTAGGCGAGAGCGCCACCGCCTGGTGAGTGCGCTGGCCTGATCTATCTAAGACAGTGTCAAAGACAATGTTCAGGTCCCCCCCCCCGGTATAACGTGCCTATCTGGTGTGGCTGTAGCGTTAGTGAGAGCTGAGTGTAGGATCTGTTCCTGACCTTCATTAGGACCATAAAGGAACCCAACTGTAAACGTGAGACCACCCAGGGCAAAGCGATAGGCAAGCAGTCTCCCACGTATCTCTGTGCTCTTATGGAGGACCTCCCCTTTAAAGTGTTGCACCACCAGAATCGCTACACCTGCTGTCTTGGTGTTGTTAGAAGAGAAGAACTGTGCTGGGAATTTGCGTGAGCGTAGCCGTGGCAATCTCGAGCCAACAGGTGGGTCTCGTGCAATAGACATATGTCCACCTGCGCACTCTCCAGATGGGACAAGATAGCCCGCCTTTTAACAGGGTTATTGAGACCCCTCACATTAAGGGTTAGGATCTTAAGGGTGATGGGGGGCATAGTGTGTATCGATCATGCCAAGGTCTTGGGCCAAGTGGGGTGTGGCGAATGTGAGGTCGTCGGCCCTACCAGGCTGGCCCTGCCAACCTGCTCGAGTGGTGGTGTCGGGGCGTGAAAACTGAAGCAGAGCACTGGACATCCCTCCCTCCCCCCCAAAAGTCTCTTTCCCCTTCCCCCCCAACGCCCAACCCCTCCCTCCCCAACCAGAAAACCCCCAGCAGTGAAAAAAATTAAGTTAACTAGACCATAGTCCATCACTTTTTGAGGTGATTGGTAGTAAGATAGCACGGGGTAATGCAATCTAAGCAATCCCCCCTCCCTCCCGCCACCAACCTCGTAGGAACAACTAGCTACTTTCAGTCTCAAGGGATGCGGCCGGAGTATTCAGCTTGGGTGAGAAGAGGCCAAATCCGACGCCACAGCTTCCACGGCTGCCCGCTGGCCGTCCTCAATCTACACTTTCGGGGGTTTCCTGATGCGGCGTCGCCTGCCCTGTTGCCACCATTGGGATGTCGGGCCTCCTGGGTCCCCGGGGTGTCGAATCCTCCTCCACCGGAGGGTCAATACCCAACTGGTGACATGCTTCCCTCAGGGAGCGAAGTTGGTAGAGCTTGTTGTCCAACTTAAACACAATACAGAAGGGATGACCCCAGCTATAGGAGATGTTGTGCTGTTGGAGATATCTTGTGACGGGTTTGAAGAGACGTCGCTTCTGTAACGTAAGTGCTGACAGGTCCTGAAACAGGGTCAGTGATTGATTCTTGAACGAGATAGGATGCAACTGCCTTGCTTTCTGGAGAATTTCTTCCTTTGTTCGGAAGTCCTAAATACAGACCAGGATGTCTGAGGGGGGAGCCGACGCGGCCTGCTGGGGACCCACCCTATGTGCCCTGTCCAGTCTCAGTTCCGTCTCCAGCGGCCGTCCCAGGACGTGGCTGAAGAGCTCTCTGGTAAATTTAAACAGGTCCTTTGTATCCTCCGATAGCGTCACTCCTCGGATTCGAACATTGTGCCGCCGAGAGCGGTTTTCCAGGTCCTCTAGATGGGTTTGTAAGTCCAACTGTTGATCATGTATCCGAATGATTTCCTGTTGCATTGCCTCAATCTCAGCGTCTCGACCCTCCTGATTGTTTTCGAGCTCCATTACACGTTCCCCAATGCCGTCCATGTCCCTGCGTTCTTCCCGGATCTCCTCTGAGAATTCCTTCTTGAGGGTGTGTATGTCATCTCTCAAAGCTGTAAAGAGAGATTCTAAGAAGGCTTTTGTAATGGGTTACGCACCCCCCATGCTGCGGTCTCGGCCTGGCGTGCCTCGGTCATCTGCTTGTCTTTAGGTGGCAGGGACGGTTGGGCCTTCGTAAACATCTCCTTCACCGTTTTCTGTTTGCAGACCCTCACTCCTGACATGATGCTCTCAACGTGGACATGGGTGCTCCGTCTCAGAGAACGCCTCGCAGTCCCGGGTCGCCCTCAGGCTCGTGGTGTCTTGGTAGGCCTGCCTCAAAGGCACGAACCGAGCCGTGCCGGCAGCCCGGCAGCTCGGCGGGCACCAGTCTGCCATTGTGGGGTGTGTGTTCCTGTGTTTCTCCCTTTGCGCCGGGCCTATTGCAATCCCCGCCGTCGCTCTGCGCGCCGCCTGTCTCGGGCCGCGTCCTCCAGTCGCTCACCACCGCGGGTAATTCCAGCCGTCTGATCTCTCAGGCTTCCTCCCTAGCTGTCTCTCGAGGTCGTGCTCAGGCCTCCGGAGCGGGCCCCAACAGCTCCATTATTGCTCCCTGCTGCCGTCGTGCCTAGAAATGCTCGTCCGGGCTCCTGTCTGGATGGGCCTCCAAGCCGTCGTCGTGGCGCAAGCAGTCTCCGCGTCGGCCCCCGGTGGCCTCCAGCTATACACAGTCCGCCGGGATCTGCGTCAGAGGGCCTCCGCCGTGCGCGCTCCACCGCTAGCCGTAACCACCAAACGTTTCCCGCTCCTGGGATCACGCCGCTAACGTCCGCCTCTGAGGCCGCCATACCGCCTCTCACCTCCGGTCTGCTGCCTGGCGTCTCAGGCCCCGTCCTCCACTCTCTCCAGCGCTTTGGAGGCCGTCCGGTCCCTGCACCACACTTCAGAATAAACCCTCACGGATCTAGGGAAGGTCCTCTCTCGGCCTGCTGCCACAGTCGCTGCTCTCCTCCTGGGCCGATGGTGGGGCTCGTACCACACAGGTCTCGCAGTTGCGGCAGGTCCGCAGCAGCTACCGGGAAACGCCGCTCCCGGCACCTCACGCTATATGCCAGCGCGGGCAGGACCCACCAATATCTCCCCGGGTCTTGCGTAACGCTCCCCCGGGTTGCCTCCACCAAGCCCGGCAGCCCCCAGACCCGACTCCGGGTCCGCCCCCTCGCTGCTCCATACGTCCAGGCAGCTGCATAGGCCTCTGCTCAGGCTCCGCGGTCACCGCCGCAGGACGGCCCTCTATGCTCGTCGCTGGCTCCCGTCTATGCCAGGGGCCCCCTGGGGTGCCGGACAAGCGATTGAGGCGGCTAAAGGTGAGCTCCAGACAACGGGAGCCTGTGCTTGGAAAGGCCGGCGGCGGGAGCTCGGAAGAACGCGTCAGCTCACGCCGCCATCTTGGCTCCGCCCCATAATACTGCTTCTTGTCAAAAGAGCAATTATGCCTTTCAAAGAAGAATCCCCATTGACGCAAAGTTTTGTTGGAATGCCTTGGTTCTTTGGGTGCATGATAACTTGATCCTGTATTAATTTGTGGGGTAATACTCAAAAACCTGCAGGTCTCTGCAATATGTTTTAGTACAGATTCATAATCATGTATTGTCTCATTTTTGTTCTGCCTGTGCTGCACAATTTACAGCACATAACTGCAATGCATACAGATGGGGAAAAATGTTAATCCAAGTCATTAATGGCAATAATAAATGCGCCTTTCCCATTCTTTTGTATTTTATTCTACATCCTCAAGTCCTTCAGAACCTAAACTATGCAACAGTAGGTGTTTTTCATTTCACACGATCACGCCACCCAACCTTCTTGATCGTTCCAATGTAATTTAAAAAATATTCTTCCATTCAGGCCATGACCTGGTAATGAAAGAAATTCTCTGGGTTGCTTTAAGGTTATGTGATGAGCAGTAGCCGTGGCCCAACACCTATGTAAATATCAATTAGCAGATAAACAATAGTAGAAAGAAAGAACTTGCCTAATTATCAGCGTTGTTGTTGTTTTCCTATATAAACTGTGAGAGGCTTGATAGTTCAAAGTATAATCACAATATTCACTGATGTTTATTCCCAAAGAGAACACTGGATGTCACCCTTTCGCATAACATTTCCTCTGCTTCAGGCCAATAGTTATTTCCACACTGTTGAATTGCCCATTGTAATGCTATTGTGCTCAGAACTGCATTTCAATGAAGTTAGGGCCAGATGTATGAAGCTGTTTTGCGTTCGCAAAAGGGAACGCAAAAAGCCATTTTAAAATGTAGAAAGCCCAAATTGTGATTCGGTAACCTGTTACCAGATTGCAATTTGGGATTGCGCATCGGCATTTGGAAGGGGCGTACTTAGTGCGTCTCTTCCTAATACTGATTCGCATTGGTTTGTACACATTTTGCCACCAACTCAAACTTGGTGATAAGTTATTCGCTTTTGAGAATGAAAAAATATATACTTTTTGGAGAGCAGGCAGTGGTCTGTGGGATCACTGACTACTCTTGGTAAATTAAACAAAAAACTTTCTTTTATTTTCATGGCAATCAGATTTTCTTTAACTCCTTCGCTGCTTGGCCTCCCAGCACTCACACCTATGCTAAACTTTGGCTATTTGGTGTTGTTTACCCACATAAGCTATCCATGCCAAATTAGAGTCCTTTTTTCCATCATCCCAGGGATTTTAAAGATACCTAGGGTTTGTGGATTCTCTTGGAAGGCACTGAGAAATTAGCCAAAATACAGCTAAATATTGTTTTGTTTGGGAAAAATGGGAAAAAGTGTTGCAGAAGAAAGTATCAGTTTTTTTCTGCAAATGGCATCAACAAAAGGTTTGTGGTGCTAAAATCATCATCTTCCAAGCTTTTCAAGAACGTGCAGACTTGATTCAGAAAAACAAATACATTTTACAGGGAGATATTCTTCTTTTCCTATTTTCTGTACTTTCAATCTCTTTCCAGTTTGTGATGGAAACGGGTGTGAAATCCACGGTGGAACCTGAAAAGTTATACATTTCTGGAAACTAAACACAATTCTGGATTCAGCAAGAGGTCTTTAGTGTAGATTCTTTAAGATTTCCCCAAAGAAACTAAGGGCCAGATGCATCAAAGGGTTTTGCCCATTCTGTGTCTTTTCCATGGCGGTCATGGAAAGGCTGTCGGAAAGGGACTTTGGGGGCCCATAGCAAGACCCTTGTCCCCTGTGGTGCCCTCCAAACATCCATGCCCAGTGTGCTAGGCACCACATGGTGCCAGGCACAAGGGGCATGGATGTTTTAAAAAATCCCCTTTTCCACTGTGGCTTGTGCTGTGGCACTTTTACGGGCCGCAGCACAAGGCGCAATGGAAAAGGGGATGTTTCCTACATGGCTGTCACATTTTAATTTGACCGGTGAAATCGCAGACTACATCTCGCACTGTGATGAGGGGGGGATTCTCGTCCAACTGCCAATGATAATTAGGCCCTTTGTGTTGAATTAAAACAATATTGAAAATTAGTAAGTAAAAACGAACATTTGTGACAACATTTTCATTTATAACATCATGTCACAATAGCCAATTTACTACAACAATATACCATTACATCTCTAGACCCTTCTGGGTGTAGGAGCATATAGTGTTTGTACTGCTGCACCAATGGGATTAAGGGAAAAGAGATGCATTAAAAAAAAAAGATTGCTTTCTTGAAAACCTAACCCCACCAGGCCATCATCACTGTGATTTTTGCAATTCCCAATGGGTTGCAAACTGAAACATATCTCATGATTATTCAAAAGGTAGGTCTATTTGCAACCCACTAGAAATTGCTGAAAGTGTAAACAAACTTTCTTACATTAGTGTTTCTAATGACCAAATAACGAATCTCAAAAATTCTCAATTTTGTAATCGCAAACACTAAGCTTCGTGCCTCTGGCCCTTAATAAAGTAACTGTATCCTCACTCCGAGACAGAAGTAGCTAATGCTGTGCTGTGTTCAAGCAACAGTGTGTAGGATAACATGAAGCATGCAGGCTGTCCAAGGTGATGTTCTGCACCACATAGACAGGGTATCTCAGGGAGCGCCCTTGACTCTGAAAGACGTAAAGCATGACGGTTGTAGCTGGGCACAGGACTTATAAAATATTTTACCAAACAAACCATTTCCATGTATATCATTTTCTCCCACAAATGATTGGGGTTCATCAAATATCCGCTGTAACTCCTGAATTGTTAAATCATTCATTCACAATCTTTATTTCGATGAATATAGATCATAAAAGGTTACAATAGAAATATAAATAGTTAAAAAGGAAAGAAATCAGATTGTAATTTAAAGATTAGGCAAAGCAGTAAAAGTAAGCAATTATTAAAACATTCGAGGGAACATTATAAAAGGAAGAATTAGAAAATGTAACAATTTAAAAATCATCAAGCAATGCTTTTATCCGTATTTAGCTTGATACAACGATTACGAATGTAACACACAGCTGTTAAAAACTTCGCCACAGCAAACACAATAGAGGGGGATAAGTCTGTCTTTAATATTCTGTAGGCTGGGAGATATAGCCTAAATCCGAGATTTTTCAAGAGTGGGACAAGCCAATATTTTCTTGGTCTTTGGTAGGCTTTGCAAAAAAACACAATGTGGAGATCGTTTTCACAAGGGCGTCGACAGGCTGGGCACTGTGTGGGGGCTGTGACCTGCCCCATCGATCCGTGAAGGCCCCAAGGGGAAGTGTGCCATAACGCCACTGCATGAAAAGTTTCCTTGTCAGGACGGGACTAATTCCATCAAGGACCGGCTCGGGGGAAATATAGGTCCTTGGACATAGTGAACAAATTGGTTAGGGACCCTTCACGTGTACTCTCGATCGAGACAAGTAGCTTTCGCTCGTAGAACTCTCTCGACAGAAGTTTCCGAGGGGTCCTGCCACAAGCGTTACCCGGGTCATGCCATAATTCCGACCTTCCTAGAGACTCGCATGTTAGCCTGATGTATCTCAGCCAGGGTATCCGGGAGGCATTTGGTAGGCGTAGGATCTCTGTGAGCTCGTTCCTGTAGCTCGATAAATCCGGTGAGCTCCAAATTCTACGCCAGTAGGTTAGGGGTTTCAGTCCCAGTTCTTCAGTAATAGGTCTAAGACCCAGATCTAGTCTCAGCGGGAGGAGGGGGGTGCCAGGTGGTAAGGCTGCCAGCTGCCTTATAAAATTGTTCTCACTAATCTGCAGTTTCTTGGCAGTTGCGTGGCCCCACAATTCTCCGCCGTAGGTAACGGCCCCTCTTGCCTGCATTTTATAGATATGGATAAGGGGACCAAAGGGTTTAAGAGTAGACCTGCTTACCATCCTACATATCCCACCCGTTAGCTGTGCTAATTTCATGATGGCCCCAGTACAATGGGAGTCCCAAGTCAGATTTTGGTTAATGGTTAGGCCCAGGTATTTGAAGGTGAGGACCCTCTCTAGTCTCAATGACCCTATGGTAGGGTTTGGGCGAGTTGTGGGAGGAGGGTTGAAGATCATAAATTTTGTTTTCATGGCATTGATCTCCAACCCTCGCTCCACACAAAAGGTCAAGAACCCGTCCAAAACCCGTTGTATGCCCATGGGAGATTTAGATAGGAGCAGGGTGTCGTCCGCAAACATGATAGCGGGCACCCTGCTGCCATTGAGCTTGGGAGCGTCAATATCGACCAGCCTGTTCAAATGGTCAATGACCCATTGACAAAGAGGCAGAACAGGGTTGGTGCGAGCACACAGCCCTGTCTTACCCCCTGCCAACGGGGAAGCTGTCTGAAAGTGCCCCACTTCTGCCACATCTAACCCAGGCATAATTCCCCTGGTGTAACCTCATCAGAATTAACAGAATATCCCCCGGGATCCCTAGCTCCGCCAGGACATTCCACAGTCTATCTCTCGGAACAAGATCGAAGGCGGCACGCAAGTCCACGAAAACCGTGTACAAGCTGCCGCCCTCCAATGTCACAGTCTTCCAGTACAAGAGGTTCAAACGGAAGATCTGATCAGTTGTTGAAACCCCTCTTCTGAACCCAGCCTGATAAGGACTTAAGATGGCGCATTCCTCCATCCAATTTTGGAGGCGATCGAGTATCAGCCTACCAAATAATTTCTGTGTTACGTCAATGAGGCTGATAGGCCTGTAGTTGGCTGGGAGCAGAGGCGACCCCTTCTTATAGATAGGGACTATCTCTGCGCCCAGCCAAGTACCCGGTATGTCCATGCCCCCTAGAACGGCGTTAAATACCATTCTTAGATATGGGACCCAAACATCGGGCTCCTGTTTAAATAGGTCTCTTGGTAGGCCGTCCAAGCCAGGGGCTTTGCCAGAAGTCAGCCCTGCGATGGCTTTACGTACCTCCTTTTCAGTGAAAGGGTCCCCCTCTAATGGCGTACTAATAGTTGGTAGTGGTTCATTAAGGGCGCAACCATCAACCCCATAGAGGGACTGGAAGTGATCTTGCCAAGCCTTGGCCGAGATGTTAGGTTCGATGGCCGAGGCTAACTCCTCAGACCCCATATTTACAATGCGCAAAATTTGCGTGAGTCCCTGCACGATAGTGAAGTCGTTAGATTCTCCCATTTCTGTTGCTCCCATTCCCTTTTAGCATGCGAAATCAGGGACTTATAAGCCTTTCTTCTAGCCCTGGTCACAGATCTGTCTCTGCCTTCTTTGATTGAAATCAGCAGGTCAGATTTGGCCTTGCGGCAAGCAGCATTATACCAAGTAGGACGGGTATGATGACCAACACCACTCTTCACTGTCGTGAAAAAAACATCCTCCACAGACTTAATCATGTCCTCGTGCAACCGCCGCAGCTGCACATTGAAATCGGGCAAGCTGGACTGCTCGACTAGTTTTAAAACCTTTTCGAGTGTGGGGGTAACCCGGGCATAAAGCTCTGATACTTTCTCTGGGTTGGAGGCGAACCTCTCCCACCTAACTCTCCTTCTATTGTTCGTTAACACTAGCCCATTGCCAGGGACATCCTTCGTAAGTCCTCTATCATCAATGCCTGGGAGGGCGTATTCCAGTTCCAATGCGTTGTGGTCGCTATCCTCCCTAGTTGTAACCCGGAAGTCGTTAACGTAAGACCACAACGAAATTGGAACTAGAATGTAGTCTAGTCTCGACTCCCTCCCTTTTCTATTATAAGTGCATTTGGTAGGGATGTCAGATTTAATGCGTCCGTTGCAGGCCCGCACGCCATGTTTGAGAGTTAGGCCACTAATTTGGACAGCCAACGGGGTCCAAGCTCTAGGTGCAGGTGCTGCTGTTGGGGGTACGGACCAAAGTGCATCCTCCTCCTGTGAGAAACCATCCACTAAGCCCGTTAGGGGTTCAAAGTGGCAATTTAAATACCCTCCAATCACGAGGGGAATACCCTGTGTGATATCACTAAGGACGGCCGAGAGGTCATTGATGGTAGACGACTCCTGTGAGATACCAACTGGTCTGGAGTAGACATTAATCACCACTAGTCTTCTTGAGGTCGACCACTCCAGCAGGAGGGCAAGAATGTCCTCCGTGCCTAATGGAAGCACGGTTGCCGTGCATCCCAGGTCAACCGCCACCCAGATCGCAAGCCCACCAGAAGGGCGCCCCTACCCCCCCACTTTGCGGGAACAGAATAAGATGCAAAACCTGAGCTGGAGACCTCCTCTCTCGCCCAGGTTTCCTGGAACATACATATGTCCCTTCCTTCAATGAATGAGCTCCAATCCGGAGAGTTTATTTTATTCCCCAGACCGGCCACATTCCAGGATAGTATGTTTAGGATGGGCCGTCTGTGGTTCGGGGTGGTCGGTGGAGGAATGCCAGTGTCATCTGGTTTCGTTGGGGACGTATTGCTAACTGGACCATCCCCCGATTCATGTGAAGTTTCACTCAAACTCCTGGCTATGTTTGTGTGAACCTCGCTGGTAGAGTTCTGGACCTCACCGTGGGCTGGCCCACTGGGGTTGTTATTATGAATTTTGGTGGTAGTAACTCCCCTTTCCGTAGCCCCCCTGACTCGGTCAGCTGCCTCCCCCCTCGTACTCAAACTCTGTCAGTCGACCAAGTCCAAGGTGCTATACCTGTTATAAGTTGGAAAATAGTTCGGATGATGGACAACGGGCTGGAATGTGGATCTTCTCCCTCTATAACTCCAGCTACCCTCACCCCCATGGTTAGTGTGCCATTGCGTCTCATCTCTCCCAAGAATTGCTGGTGGATAGAAAAAGGATAGAGGTAGGGACTGGATTGATGTCCCAGAGTCGGCGTAGGGCCAACTGCAAATGTGTGCAACAGTCGCGGGGTCCCTAAAATTAATTAGGACACAATCCCCATTTATCGTTTTCGTGTATTGCCTAACCATGGGACTCTCCTCACCATGAGGATATCACTCTTAATTCCCTGGGGAAGGGGCCTGTTGATGGAGAGCCAACTGACCACCTTATTTTTGAGAGCCATGACATGTTCTCTTGAAGATGGTTTTAGCTCTGGCACCCCAGCTAGGATCACTGTATATAAACTTGCCTCCGGCGGTAAGTTTACTACCCTATGTTTTTTAGTAAATCCCTGATCTCCCTGGGTAGCTACAGCTGGTCTTTCCAAGGGACGTGAGGATGTAGCACAGTTGGGCAACAGGGTTGACACTGTGTGCGGGGTGGGTTCTAGGGGTTGAGATTGGGGGGGGGCATGCTAGCAGGTGCCACCACCTTCGCCCCTTCGTTTACTAGGGACGTCGGTGCCGGCTTCTTACTCCTAGCCCCCCCCCACCTTTAGCAGAAGTGCTGTCCTTTTTGGAGGTGTCTGCTAGTTGGACCGTGGCTTTTTCAATTGACACTAGTCTGGCTTCGATCTTAATAAGGCGTGCTTCCAGGGGGCTTAAAAATGTCTTCAAGAGCGCCCCAATGTCAGCAAGGGTAAGTAATGAGATTGTATTAGAGCTGGGTGTCTGGGGTGGTGTGTGAGGGACAGGATTTGGCAGTGCTAGTGGCGTATTTCTCCTCACGGGTGTGTGTGCCTTCCTACCAGATGCCAGGTTGGTTCTTTTCACAGAGTGGTTATGCTTAGCTACCTTGGCCTTACCTCCCCCTTGACTTTGTGGCCCTCTTTTCCTCTTTGGGGTAGCTCCTTCTCTTTCCCCCTGCGTAGTGCAGCTACCTACATCAGTGATGCCGTCTGTATTAACCAGACTGACAATAACAATAACATGAAAGTGTAAACAAACTTTCTTACATTAGTGTTTGTAATGACCAAATAACGAATCTCAAAAATTCTCAATTTTGTAATCGCAAACACTAAGCTTCGTGCCTCTGGCCCTTAATAAAGTAACTGTATCCTCACTCCGAGACAGAAGTAGCTAATGCTGTGCTGTGTTCAAGCAACAGTGTGTAGGATAACATGAAGCATGCAGGCTGTCCAAGGTGATGTTCCGCACCACATAGACAGGGTATCTCAGGGAGCGCCCTTGACTCTGAAAGACGTAAAGCATGACGGTTGTAGCTGGGCACAGGACTTATAAAATATTTTACCAAACAAACCATTTCCATGTATATCATTTTCTCCCACAAATGATTGGGGTTCATCAAATATCCGCTGTAACTCCTGAATTGTTAAATCACGAAGGACCAGATGTACATAGCAATTTTCCGTTTGCAAAAGGCCCGATTAGGAGTTTAGCAATTTGTAACTGGAAAAATGCTTTTTCAAATTTACAATTTGGTAACTTGTTACGGAATGGCATTTTGCATTTGCGAATCGGTATTTGCGTGTTTAGGGTGTCCATTTGAAATACCAAATCGATATGGTATGCATTATTGTTTTGCAACCGGTCGCAAAACAGATAGTTCACTACCAGTTTAAAACTGGTGGTGACCCCTTCCTTTTGGGAATATAAATATTACTTCTATAAGAGCAGGCAGTGAACCCGCTTGATTGCCCTTGGCTTGCGGAAGTACCTGAACTCTTTGAACTGCAGCACCAGAATGCTTCTTCCATAGGAGTTGGGGGATTCCACTATGCCACAAGTACGGCTGTAATTAAGGCACCTGAGCCACCTGCAATGTGGAATGTGTTTGATTACACTTGGCTTGCAGGGGCACCTGAACGGGTTGGGCTGCTTGCCACAGAACTCTTCTTCCGTACGGAGGCAGAGGATTCTTCTGTGCTACGAACACGGGTCTACTTAAGGCGCCAGGGCCACCCGCAGTGCGGAAGGTGCATGGAAGTGCCCAGACATGTGCCCAGATGTGTACCGGGATAGGAACAGGTAGTCTTTGCCCGTCAGTGGCCAGAAGAGGCTGGGCCAGGCTCTCCTTCCCTCTTGGCTTCGGGTTATTTCCAGTTCTGTGTCGTACTCTGCATCCCTGAAAGAGCATGGATGTTTTCGTGATTGGGGTATACTAATAAGTCAACTCCCGCCAAAGGTCTATCTAACACCCCTTTTAAATACTGGAAGCAATACAAAAAAATCTAAGTCTATTGAAAGTAACACCATTTTCTCCATATTAAAAAATTCTTTGGGAAAAATAAACCATGAAGCCAAAGCCTGTTCTATCCCATTAGAGAAAGAGGACAGAAAAGAGGCAAACGAACATTGGATTACGGCATCCCTCCACGGTACAAAGGACCACTGACAAACCCTACTGCAAGAAAAGCCTAGGGTCTTTTCAAAACTGAAGATATGCTCATGGAACATTAATGGGATCTCTGGACAATGGAAGGAAGCTAAAATTCAAGGATTTTCAACATAAACTCATATAATTTTACTGCAGGAAACATGGGCGATAGACCCCTTTATGTTAAAACATCATACGGGATACTTTGAACCAGCCGTTAAACATCAGAAATTTGGACGTCCCAGTGGAGGTTTAGCAATTTTCGTATCAAATGACTTAGATGTGAAACATGAGCCAATACATACGAACAACTCTAACCTTCTCGCATTAAAAATTCATTATAAAGCCTGTAAAAATATGCCATACAAAACTTTGACCCTAGTAAACGTCTACATACCGCCGAAAAGGCCCTTAAAGAAAGTGCTGACTACTGCCCTAAATAACTTATTACTAGAGCAAATTTTGGAAGAGCCACTGGCTGTTTATATTGTAACAGGGGACTCCAATACAAATTTGTTAATGCCCTTGGTACGGAGCGACTTTGTCCAATCGCAAAATCAACAATGGGCAATCCCTGACCCAATAATGGAACCTAAAAATGTCAGTCAACAAAATAAAATAGGGATAAACTTGGTGAAGGATATGGAAGCGCTGGGCCTTAGAATATTGAACGGCAGATTTCCACCGGCTTGCTCATTTCATAAAAAAAATGGTACCTCACGAATTGACTACACGTTGACGTCTTTATCTATTTTCAACAAGGTGATATCTTATACCTTGAAAAAAGTTAGGGACAGCGATCACAGTCAGCAAATTATTGAGATAAATGCATTGTGTCCAAAATCTGAGACCTTCCAGACTATCCCAGGTGAGATCTGTACCATCAATTATATGGAAACCCGAAAATACGGATGAGACCATGGCAAGGGCAAAAAAGCTAGTGACAGAATCTATGGATGAAAAAAACCAGCATAAATCCCATAGAACGATGGGAAAATTTTACCCACAAAGTAGTCACTGATAATACCAAAACAACAGGAGTACAAAGAAGGGAAGGGGCATATAGCGGAAAAGGGGAAGGCAGAGAAAACTACATCTTTCTTCCATATGCTGTAAGGAAACTCAGATGTACACAAAACAGGCTGAGGAGACACCTAACAAAGTCTCCGCTCAACAAAGAAATAGCTGCTTCACTGAGAAATACAAACCGTACCTTAAAGAAATTGATTTGGAATGAAAAGAGCAAAGCCAGACAAGACCTGTGGACAAAACTATTCCATGCAAGTACACTGGCAAACTCAAGGGGGTTCTGGAGAATAATCAATGGCCTAGCTAGACCAAACAAACTTGGAATTGGAACCAGTCTATCAGAAGAAGAATGGGTGACGTTTCTCAAAACACATCTAAATCCAAATCAACCGTCTCTGACACAACTTACTGTCGACGCTAGTTCAACAAAGATCGACAAAGAAGGAGATAGTGAGATTTTCATAACCAATAGACAAGTGGCAAGTTTGATAAAAAAGCAAAAAGATGGTGCCCCTGGTCCGAATGGCATCCCTTTTGCACTTTTCAAAGAAGCGCCCGACTTCTGGTCAGTTTACCTTACAGATATTTTTAACGAAGTGGTCCAGAGTGGACAAATCGCGAAATCATGGAAAGGATCACTCATAACACCCATATTCAAGAAAGAAAACTGGCAACAGCCAGAAAACTATCGCTTAATCACTTTACAGGACACGGATGCTAAGCTGTTTGCTGGAATTCTCCTGACGAATCTAACCGACCGGGCAAAAGAGAATCAGGTATTACCCCCAAATCAAACAGGCTTCGTCAAAGGCCTTGGTACAACAACAAATCTTTTAATTTTAGCAACATTAATAGAAAAAGCAATACTAGGTAAGTTACCTTTATATTTGTGATTTGTAGATTTTAAATCAGCCTTTGACTGTGTCGATAGAGAACTTTTATGGGCCAAACTGGCCAAACAAGGAATACCAGAAAAGCTGCTAAAGATGATTAAGCTCTTGCACTCTGAAACTTGGGTTAGGGTGAGGACGGGTAACGGCTCAACATTAACCAAAATAATTCCAACATCGAGTGGTCTTAAACAGGGTTGTGTGTTGGCTCCCTTACTTTTTAACTTATTTATAGCTGAACTTACCACTGAAATAAACGCCATTAATGCCCACCCCCCAAGGTTAGCTCAAACTCTTGATATTCAGCTTACTATATGCGGATGATGTCATACTCCTGAGTTATACAAAGGTAGGGATGCAACAACTGATTCATGGCATCTCCAAGTACTCTGAGGAAAATGGTATGCATATAAACGAAGCCAAGACCAAGGTGATGGTAATTACAAACAAGCATTTACAATGCAACGGTTTCGCCTTTGGAAACGTTTGAGCTATTGGCATTGTAAATGACAAAATTTGTATTTATGTGTTGGTTTTGAAAACAGATAAATAAATGGCATTGTCATTTACATTGCTAATAGCTCTAACTTTTCCAAAGGCGAAACCGTTGCATTGTAAATGCTTGTTTAAAGTCCTTCCTCTTGGGAGGCAGAAATGACCCAAAATGTAGCACTGAAAGGAACGCAAATAAAGTGACTGAAAAACACACTGCATTTGTCATTAATGGTTGCAAATGTTTTTTAATAACAAGCTCCCAGTCGACTCCCTGGGTCCATGCACGTGCTGCGGAGAGATGTCTCTGTGTTGTACGTCACAGGCAGTGGTGCAGGAGCAAGGTGATGGGGTCTCGGTGTATAGGGGCACACATCAGTAAGATCAGCTAATGAGCGCTGTGGAAGGGGTCGTGAGTAACTTGTCCATGCACGTGCTGGAGGGAGATGCCTGTGTTCTGTACATGACACAGGCAGGGGAGCAGGAGTAAAGTGTTGGGGTCTCGGTGTATAGAAGGGACACAGCAGTATTGACAGGTTATGAGACAGGAGGTGGCTGGGAGGTTCGGGAGTGTGAACCCGGACTCTAATCCAAAATACCAGGGTTTGTGTGGGGCTCTGTGTGTGTGTGTGTGTGTGTGGGGCTCTGTGTGTGTGTGTGTGTGTGTCTCTGTGTCCGCGAATACTCTCTAATGCTCACCTATTGCCATTGTAAATGACAATACCATATATTTATGTTTTTTTTAAAACTATATGAAAAAAAATGTCATGAGCAATGCCAATAGCTCTACCTTTAATAATGCCGAGACTATTGCATTGTAAATGCTTGTTTAAACTACCAGTAGTACTTCTCCAAGATGCCAATGCTCATCTACGGCACTGCCCTACTGGGTTGTTGCACAGTTGGTTATATGCTTCAAACCAGAGCATTCTAAACGGGTAACTTAAAGATGCAACCACAGAACTTTCACTCGAACCTTGCCACATTGCAGTGAATGATGACATGATATGCCTTTTACCGTGCACAGCCACAAACTGGATTACGGATATCATTCACAAAATATATAACTAAATGGTGCCAACTGTTCCACCTGCGAAGGATGAAAGCCTTGATGACCCTCAACAGCTGCACATTTCTGACAGCTGGTAATGCAAAAAGGCGTGAAGCAGTAGGTTCAATCCAGTGATAATATTTTCCCAATTTTTGCTCACAGACAGCACAACCGAAAACTTGTTTTCCTACTTCACTGTATAAACATTTGCATAATTTGGAAATACAGCTCGGTTATTCTCTGGCCCTCATGTAAGCAGAATGGCCATTACCTCGAATTTGAATAAACTTTTCTCGAGCGGTCCCTGATCTTTAATTGGCTTGACAGTCAGTGTTTAGTAAGTGGGATTCATATAGGCACCATATTTATTAAAGCGACTGAATGTTCCTTTAAAGACAGGGCAATGACAAACCAAACAGATGAGGGCTCTACACACGTCATAAGCACATTTGCCACTGTGCAGAAACTACTTTTCCATTACAATTAAGGATGCTCAAAAAGGTCCTTGCTGCCACAGTCTAAATGCACACTAAATTCTATAAACGAAGGTCACTGAAAGCTAGGTCTGAGGGATGTAGTTAAATCACATGGAAAGCTTATTTTTCTACAATACATTACACTGGATAACCTCATAGCCCACATAATTGTTTTATTTTTCTCCAGGAAGCGTCATGTCATTTTCCCGACAAATATTTCATCTAATTTTGCAACAAGACATTAACTTTTTTTTTTCAAGTACCGTTAAGATCACCGCAGAATCGGAATTTGAGCCTCGTCTTTTTCTCTAAGTTAGATGCAATTAATTCCCGGGAACAAACCCACCAGTCCCGAATAAAAATCTTCACAATTTGGCACGCCCAAAAGCTTTGGGGGTGGAAACATTCTTTAGATGTCGCCAAGGACAGCCATAAATAAAACAGTTGGTAAGCTAGTGGGTGGCAGCTGTTACTTTGATGACTCCCTCTCCCCCCCCCTTTTTTTTCTCAAACATGGTTTGCTAGAGGATACATTTGGAGTGTGTCAATGAAAGGATAATAATAACCGACTGGGTTGTAGGAAATCTCAGTTATGTTTAAAAGAACTCCTGGAAAAGGCTACTTGATTTGACTAACGAAACAACCAATTAACTGTTTGTGAACATCCACAGGCTCAAATGATACACTTCAGCTGCTGTGTCTGCAAAAAGACACGAACAGACTTATTTATATATGCTGTTTTTGCCACAGGGGGACATGAATTAACACACAAGACCGTGGGTCCGATTTCAAAGACGTTAAAACAGCGAAGATTACAAATGTCTTGACTGTATTTCAATGAGCTAAAAAATAATGTTCGAAGTGCTTCTCGAGTCTCAAAATTGAGATGCCTATTCCTCCCATGTGGTAGTAAAATGCACCAGTGCCATAGCAACACAATCTCCACTTAATTTCTCTTTGCTCGTGCACTTGATGGGGCACGTGAAATCACACCTTTTTGTCCGATTGCAGTCTCTCGCTCTTAATTGTAAAGCTTTTATTAAAGTACTCTTAGACGAAACACAATATTGTATTACCATACCTGTAAGGGAGTCTAATTTCGGTAAGAAGTTAACAGGTGGGCCTATTTGCACCTGCTCTGCTGGATGTTTAACCACACTATTTTGCTAATGGATTCTAAATCCAACGTTCATACCGGACAACGATTGTGATGCCAAATGAGGCATCATCCACAACCAAGGAGGAAAACTAAAATTATGCGGCGGCTGGGTTGACTAAATTATTGGGCAAGAAAAGCCTAATTGGGCGGCAATTTTTGTGATAGTTTTACTCCATATTTTTACACTTGATAATACTGTCGAGGTATAGGCAGGGTTAATTAGATTATGCAGCAAGAAAAAGGTGAATAGCGCAACACATTTTGTGACAGTATTAGTTCATCATTTTGTAATTTTTAAAAATGTACCACTGTCTGGGCATTAGTTGCACCTCTTTAGTATGAGTTTAACTCCAAATATACCAATAAGCCACAGAAGGGTGACCACTTAAAGTTTGCACAGTGCCTTCCACAACATGTGGCGCAGTGCTTTTAGTAACTTTTGAACTGTTTGAGCTACAAATATTTGTTTTACACCAGCAAATTATGGTTTATGCGGCAAATCTTTAACTATGCGAAAATCGTCACAGCCGCACAATCCCAGTTGCCCTGGGTGTAGGTTGCACCTCGTGAGCACCATTTACAAATGTGGATTATAGTCTAACAGTTGATGAAGGGGATTCCCAAACAATAGTGCTACTAGACCTTTCAGCATCTTCCAGAAACAACTTGAAGACCCTACTCAAAATCTTAGTATCCACTTAGGGAATTAACGTTCAAGTGCTGAAATAGTTCACCTGGTTCTTATCAACTAGAATCAAATTTGTAAATAAAAATTGGCTCAATCACATCGTTCTCCTTTCCAATTAAATGCTCAGAACCCTATGGCACTTTTATTTCACACACCGTCTTTAAATCACTACATGCAAACACAAGGCTCAGTGTTGCAAAGTACAACGATTACCGGGAGCAATCTGCAGACGATACACGCCTGTATCACAAAAGTTAAAATTGCTCAAACTGTAAGCCTGAAAATTTTCATAGACAACCCCATGACTGGATCTTCTATTTTATATTAAACACTACAAAAACTAAATTCCTCCGCCTGCACTTCAAAAATTCCCACGTTGAAGAATAGCTTGGAGCGGCCTCTCCAACATTTGTTATATCTCCCGCTATGGTGCCACTGCCCAAAGCACTTTACCATCTAGACAGCAGAATTGCTACACAGCCTGGACTTTACGAATGAACCATGGCTATGCTTACTGCTGTTTCAGACGGCAAGCACTTAGAATACCACACCGATTCAAGCAGACATTTACTGGCTACTCTTAGAAATGTTTACTCACTTCAAAATTAAATGCATCATAGACAAATCCCTCAGCCTTCGGCACCCCAACTGCTTAAGAATAAAGTACATCTTACTTGAGGTCATAAACACATTAGAAGTATACCTAAGCTTTAACAGCAACCGCAATTGTTCCAGAACATTAATGAAACACCGGCTCAAAACGTACCGGACTATCCAATCTGACTTGCACTCATTTCTATTCAGTCTCATACTGTGCCAGTTTTTTTTAGAAGCGCTCCACTGCCCTTGTGGCTAGGTCATCATATAAAAATGACTTAAGCGACATAATAAAATAAGTTTAAATGAACGTTATTATGACATTGGTTTGTGTACTAAAAAACAAGGATGTATCTAGTTTTGGTTATGTTAACACTACGGATATTTCTCGAAGTCTTTTCCCTACTTTAAAACCATGATGAAGTACTTGTCTGGACTACAGTTTCTCTCAGTGAGTAGTCACCTTATATATGCACACCCCACAGCTTCAACGAGTATGCACTGTGTAGTAATACATCAATGACAGAAGATTTACGATGTAATTAAAGGGATTTATGGTGTTACGGTGGAAAAGAGGACCAATTACTATATTTTACGGACACATTCCAAATCATCACTGTAGGTCGCATCTTAATGAAGTCCTTAGCTCTCATCACAGCTAGAATTCCTTTGATGTTTGATACAGATCAGCAAACTAAATACAGGTCCTTAAAATGCAGAAATAACCATTAAACTGACCGATATCATTTCTTTCTTTAAAATGTTGTAATCACATGCTCCCCAAACATTAATTGTAGAAAAAAGAAAAAACTCATGAGTATTCAGCTTTCAATAAACGTGAATTTAAAGCGCAAGTATCGCTTGGGCGTAAATTAGTAAGTGATCCTAAGTAGGATTCTATGGAGCAAGTTATAAATTGTTTACTCTTTTTAATCACTGTTACAGTCCCAAAAAGACTAAACCTCATCGAACTTAGTGATCACTGCATATTTATCCGTTCTTCGGATAGATCCTGCTATGCTCCAATTCTCTATTAAACAGATTCCACAATATATCTACACTTAAAACACCTTCTGTCAACAAATTCACTACCCATAACCCTGGTCACACACGAAACGCGTGTTTTTAAATTCTTCTAATTATTCTATCACCGTTAGCTTCTACCCGTCTCCTTTAAACAGCTCCTTGTGGAGACCCAAAATTGCAGACCGTTCACCTTCTCCAGTGGCCTGCTCGTCCCACGGACTCTTCTTCCTCCCTTTGAATGCCCGGTACCTACGCTACTCTTTACTCCGCTGAGGCCGTCTCTGACTCCCTTTGTCACGTACACTTGGTTGACGTCGGCCTCCTGCTCAGGCTAGGCCCGGTCCCCGGCCTCCCGTGGTCCACCCCTCCAGGCCCCGAGTATCATTCTTCCTTCCCGAGCCTCCACCGCCTCCAACGAAAGCGCCGTCCAAACAGAAGCAAGCCGCTGCAACGGATGTGACGTCATCAGGAAGAGCCATCGATACGAGTTCGAAGGGCTAGAGGCACGACCAAGGAAGAGTAAAGGAAGGACTTCATTAACATCAGGTATCGACATACAAGGACAGAAATCTAAGAACATGGCGTCCATTTTTCAATGGGACGCTTTTACTGGCGCACGAAAAGCCAATGAGGATCCTGGACGGGGCATGTCGATGACGTCATTTTCCTCTCGCGTCACCCTGTATCTCTTTTCTAAACAGACTCCGCACGGGTTGTTCTGTCATGTATTATATATGCCGAATATTCCCAGGGACCTTCTTGTACAAACGGGACAAAGACGGTAAACCAAGCCGTTATTAGGGAGCCGAGGCCCTCGTGTGGCTGTTCGAAGGAGCAATCCAGCAGACCTGTTTATTATTCTAAATGACATATGCAAATTCCATCGGTGCGGTGCAAAACACTGACTTTACGGCTACATAACATCACCCCTCTTCCAGGCCTCGAAAATTATAACAAGTCAGGTCCCGGGCCGCGCTGTGATTGGCTGACGTCACGGGGGTTTCCCGGCCGGCAGCCAATCACAGCGCGGCCCGGGAATGACGTCACGGGGGTGTCCCGGGCCGGCAGCCAATGGCAGCGCGGCCTGGGACAAAGGGGCGGGGCTTAAAAAAAGCACCAGAAACGCCCCCGAATCGCGTTTTCGAGAGAAAACGCGATTGACAGCCTCTGCCTCCCAATGGCTAGCCTCCATTTATGGAGCTAGCCAATTGGAAACAGAGGCTGTCCTAACCTCACTATTAAAAACAACAGATTTCGATCTGGGAGGGGCTTCGCCCCTCGCCAGGTTACGAAACCTAAAAATATACATCTAAAACACGCACACAAATGGATCCTGCAAGGAAAAAAACTGGGGCAAGTACCTGACTATAAGTACTTGGGAGTAACTTTCAGCGATAACGCCAAGTTCGAGACTCACAAACTCGACATTACAAGGAAAGCGAACTCCCTTGTTGGTGCATTTAGATCACTCCAGAAAACCATTGGAGACTTGTTTTATCGCCCCTTATTAAAAACAATTGCAGCAAAATTATTGCCTACTCTAACATATGGCAGTGAGGTGCTCAACGGGAAAGACGCAGAGATCTTCAACACCAAGGCCGCTAAAACTTATAGAACTTTATTTTCTCTCCCAAAGAATGCCTCAAAAGCCCAAGTGAGATTGGAATTTGGGCTAAACGACCAATGTTATGCAAGAAAAGGACACACAATGAAAATGTGGTACAGAATAAAAAACGATCAGGACAACGAAATGTCTCGTCTACTGTGGCTAGAAATAAGAAATAACAGGAACCTAACTGCCAGCTCCTATTTAAATCTAGCAATTGATGAGTTTGGTATAACACCTATTTGGAACACCACGGTTGTGCAGGAGAGTTAAAAAAAAACAGTAAAGAAAATTACTGATCATCTCTCCTTGATAAAGGACAAAGATAACTTTGTTAAAAGAAAGCATGCGTGGCCAATCGTGAATGGTTTCAAGAAAAAAAAGATTCAAACTTATCTGGAAACTTCATGGTCGAAACAAAAAAAAAATATTTTTATGAATGCTAGGTTTGGCAATTTTACAGGTTTATGCCACTTGGCACCATGGAAAAGATCAGAAGATAACTCCCTGTGTAGGCTATGTAAATCAGGACAAGAAGCCATCTTACGCTTATTGTGCCTTTGTCCGGATCTGGAAGCTGAAAGAAAAAGTACACTTAAGAAACTGTTTAATGAACGTGGTGTACGGACTTGTAGGCAGGCATTAATGGCAAGCTTAAATCCAGACGACCTACCAATCAATTCAGCTTTCGTCAAATTCCTTCAAATGGTTAAAAAAAAGTTGGAAGCCTGTGTTTGATTAAATTAAGAGCTGTGTCAATATGAACCGACCAAATCAACAAAAACAATAATAATAATAATAATTTTAAATGATTGAATATTATATTAGACTGATGAAAATTATTTGAGCATATGGATTGTTTTAGTATTTTATATTTTGTAAATATTTTAGCTGCTTTGTAAGATTTTAATTAATCAAACAAATAAAATAAATTTGAAATTTGCATCCCTGAAGTTGTATGGTGAAGTGGCGCCGTGGTAAGGACTCTTTTAACTTCTTTGAATGTTTTTTTGGGAGTTCAAGTCTACCTGAGCAATTTAATGCATGTCACCCAGTGTGTTTGTCCTTACAAGATAACTTTGTGAAGAGCTGGGTGTACTGTCATTATTCCCTTCCACAGCAGAACCAATAGATGGGTAAGCGCAAGACCAATGCCACGCTCTCAAGCCGGCAGCTTCCAAACCCCAACAGCTTCCTGTCCTTTTTTAGGTCTCGCCTACGCAGCGTGCATGCACTGCATAGGAAAAAGACCTTTAGCCGTCGGTTCCCTTTTTTGCTTAAAAACGTGCACTCGTTGCATTGCTTTCAATAGCAATGCAGGCATGTTTGGCGATTCCCTTGCAGGAGCGAGCAGCTGGCGCCATATTTTATCCATTATCATGCCTTGCTGCTGGCTCCCGCAAGGGACTCGTGCAGGCCCCCTCCTCTTTCCCTGCTGCCGCGCGCACTTGTTTTATTTCTTTCCAGCACTGTATATTGCAAATAAGGATAATTTGCAGCCTTTGTTAAATTTTCTGTCATTGAAAAGCATAAATGTGTTTAAACAATGTATTTGGCTTTTTGGGCATCATGTAAAGTGTATAAAATGTGATATTACCATAATTCAGCAGTGCGAATATGAAATGTATTTTTAAAAAGGCACTCATAGAAAAGCGAAATGGTATGTTGAGTTTATTTTTATGTACTCCAAAAAGGATAAATAGAAAGGATCGGGGTGTACTTCAACGTAAGTAAAGTTAGGCAAGCCTTCTTTTTGGGAACGAAATACAAACCCTTTCAATTACTATGACTGATGTATCAAGTGCATGTTGTGCTTTTAGCAGGCATTGACTGCCTGCGCTGAAGCCCCTCCACTAGCAGTCTCGCTTGCTAACTTGAGCAGAATTTACAATAGTAGCACCCTTGTCAGGCGGCACTGTTTCCTGGCCGCATTCCTTTAAACCAATCCGTAGAAAGCAGTCCTATATTCATTAAATCAGTTTATTCAAGCTAAATATGCAGTTACAGTAATCCAAGGCTTCCTGGTCACTTGAACAATCGCATATACATAGTTTTATATCTTTGCATGTATGTGTGACCATTACAAGCCCTTGACCGCCTGCTATACGTTCTGAAATTAAATACTGTATCGAGTATCCTGTAGGTATGCTCCCTAAAATAAATCTTACTTTGTTACTTAATCTAAGCATATGAAAGTGGCTGCATTGTGCAAACATTTGATTAGTCACTCACAATCCTTCCTTCTAAAGTCTTGTTCCAGTTAAACCATACAAAACAAGTGTTCTCTGTATAGTAGGCGTAATAACATAACGTGTACCTGTACATCGCACATTCACCCAGAAGGGTATCTTGGCGCTGAATAACAGAGTTATTACTCAACCCATTGGTACTTATTTTATCGACCTCAGACAGGTGAAAGGTTGAGTGGGTCACCTGGTATTTGAACCTGTGACCATGAGGTCAAACACTCGCCCCTAAAATGAAGTATTAGTCCACAAAGCCACCAGACTCGGCCTTGGCAATAAGTGTAGTCCCACCCAGAATCACCAGCAGGCCACAACTAGGTATGTGAAATTTTGAAAATTCCTACAGGGCACCTCACCTTAAGGCTACCACCGCCACACTCCTCATTATGGGTACTTTTGTATGCATTGTGGGTGTTGTAGTCTTGGTTTGCGTCCATAAACGAATTAAACTGACATCTGAAAGAAATGGAGGGGGAGGGAGAGGGGGTTGGGAGTAGACATTCGCATAGAATATGTATTAGTTTAGAAAATCCGATTTGGTGGTGCTAACCAAAGGGTGGTAAGAGAAGTCCATGATATCCGGCATTGTGGAGTAGTGAATTCTGAGGGTAACCATAGCTGCCTATTCTACCTCCGTAGAGAAGAGGTATGCAAGATTAATACACCTATATTTAAATCCTTCTTGTTTTTCTTTAGTGCTTTTGGTGTGTGTGAATTCGGGAATATATAAGTTTCGGGGCAATTTGAATGTATCATAATAAACCAGTAAAAGAAAAATAAGAAGATTGGAAGACCTAAGGATTTATTGCTTAGGAAGACACTGAGCTGCAGACAGACATAAAAGTCTATATTTTGATGGTTCATACCGGGGCAGATTGATCAATAATTTGTGCCGCCATAAAATGATGCAAGACAGCACAAAATTTGATAAAGTATTTAAATGTTCTGCAAAACGTTTTGGGTGCTAGAAAGTAACTCTTAAAGTAGCACTTTCAGTGACTTTGTGCTACTTTCTGTCACAGGTATATTTCAACTCGGGCTTTCCAACACCAACACCCGTGGATTTTCACACAAAGCCAGCTCTACAAAGTTTGTTTGACATGACTTTGCATCGAAAATAAATAACACCTCCTTGAGACAGGAGAAATGTTTTTATTTCTATTTCGAACATTGCATGTATGCAGCGCTCCCATCCAACAAGTAAGGTTTAAAGTTTGGCTAAGCACAGGATTGTGTATGCTAGACCGCATACAGACACCTTTGTGCTATGGTGTGAAGCGGTGTGGAGCTGTTCAGCTGGTGCTGCAGCGCCGGGGAAGAGATCAGCAACACTCCTTGTTTTTCAGCAGCTTCCTTGAGAATCTTGAGACTGTCGACAAGAACCATTTAGAATCACCTCTGGATCCAAGTTCAAGCTACAATTGCATGAAGAATATTTATAGTGACGTCGTGCCAACAGCTATCCTCTCGAGGTGTCAAGGCGCTAAAGAACAAGCAACTCAGAGGAAAGAGTTGAACAGATGAACATATACTGAGGAGGCGGAAGTGGAGTTACACACGAGGTGGAACTTTCCAGAGTACGGACCAAGACTATCTAATTAATCCAGATTGAACATAATATCATTTTTTCTCCAAAAATAGAAAGTGATGGCGCCAAACGCAGCTCCAAGGGTACAAGATTCCTGTGTTTGGCTGCCAAACGGCGAAAGGACGCCCACAGCTTCTCACCCGATAGATCACTATGTCCAAAGCTGTCAAGTTTTTGTTTGGGGGTGTGGGGCACCTTGCTGAAGATGGTACGGGGGATTCAAAAGAATCTAGCATAAATTACTGAGAAACTCCTGAAAGCAAAGAGTGCTCTCCTGAGTGCAGACCCACACATTCTTTTACTTCCGAGGCCTTCCAGCCAGTGGCATAACAAAACTTGAGGGGGCACCATTGCAAAGTACATGAAAGGGGTCCCCCATTCTCCGCGCCAGTCAAGAGCTCTCAGGCCAGTGACCCGCCATGCTGCAGTGGCTCACCCCAGCCATAAAACAATCATTGACATAGCCAATAGGTCAATAGGTCTCGCTTTTGGGACCTTATCATTATTTAGTTATGCAGCACAATATCCTTGGTGCAATGACATTAACTGTTGCATGGTTAAACACTTATAGGGTTCCAAAGGCAAGACCTATTGGTTATGTCAATGCTTGTTTTAGGTGGAGCCTACCGCAGCTAGAAGGCCTCTTGGAATCACTCCAGAAAGTCGTGCGTGTCCCACGGCCTCCAGCTTGCGGGAGCGAGCAGGGGCACGCATGATGCCATCTGTTCTGGATCATGTTTTCGGTCGCTTTTAATTTCGTCGCCGCGCTTGTTTCCTATTTGTTTACTTTTGCTGCAAACACGTGCTTTACCTTTTCAACTAAAGCGCAGGTGCTGCGATTGATGCAAAAGTAAAGAAATAGAAAGAAAAACTGTTTCTTTCCATTTCTTTACTTTTGAAATGCTTGTATCCTGATGTTGTCCTTAATTACTAAAACTATGCCGTGCCTGGTGAGGCTCGGGAATGTGCAACACCACAACATCTGCAGTCAATCACACAAGGAAATGTCTTTTAATTTTTCACAAGGCGTCCGTAGTTACTAAAACTACGCTGGTCCTGGTGTGCTTCGGGAATCTCTTCACCACCACGTCTGTAGTCAAAAATAACAAAGAAAGACCGTTTCATTTTTCATGATGTGTCAGTAGTTACTAACAAGCATTTGCAATGCAATCGGTCTAGCCTTTGGAACCTTATATGTATTTAGATATGCAGCACTTTAGCCTGGGTGCTGAAACATCTACTGTTCTTTATCATGGAGGGAAAGTAAGCACCAAACTGCCTGACACGCCAGGTATGGGAACACATGGAGAGAAATATTGCCTTTCAGCGGGAAATGATATAGTCCAAATCTCTGTTTTTAATATAAAATCAGAGCCTTCGGTGTTCATATCACTGAAAATACAAGATTTGAAAAAAATATTATTGTCTCCAGGTGCTCGTGGAAGACAATTTCCATGGACTGGAATCTGGAGAATGCTAATATAATTATGGTATTTTACTGACCTCTGCTGGTGGTTTACTATCAAGAAAGTTAAATAGAGGCATTTGCCAGAAAAATTAAAAAAAACAAGTCCCACAGCAGAAAGCAATTCTGCTATTTTACTGACCTCTGCTGGTCGTTTTCTATCAAGACAGTTAAATAGAGGCAGTTGAACAGAAAAAAAGTCGCTAAGCAGACGCAGACATGTCCTTGGGCTGATCGCCTGAGCCCACAAAGAATATGGACATATAAGTATATGCTAAAGTATAGACAAGAGCTCTTGAATGCTCGACCTAAAAATATGCAGTTACTGGTGTGGCTCGGGAATCTGCAACACCACCACCTATGCAGTCAATCACACAATTTTCATGTGCGAGTAGTGCTGAAACCGTCAAAGACAACACAATAATATAGTTGACAGATAATATTTGAGCTGTTGCTACATGACTATTTCTCATCAAAGTACTGAATGCTCGAAAGTGGGGGGTGGGTGAAAGCGGGGAGTTCATAATGCTGCAAGTTTAGAAAATAAATAAAACATTATAGTAGACTGCCGCGCCAAGCTATCTAAATACAAATATTACAGAGAGGGAGCCTAGATATGGTAAGACAGAAATGTTTCTTCTGGGCCGTGAATTAATATATTGACCGGCACAAATGTTTCAATAATGAACCTCAATATTCTGCAATTTAGGCACAAGAAACAGAAATTGATTATTGGATAACGGACATATTGATGTGAAGAAAAAAGGGTCATAGTCAAAAGGGAATGGTGATTTCAGTCCCAGGGTCATCTTGTGGTTCCCTGGTTGTTCCTGGAGTTTCAGAGTGCTTAGAAGCACGAAGCACAAGGAGCTGCATGAGCAAATTAGTGACAGTGCAGCTCATCCGCTTTTCTATTCTTCTGTAAAGGCTCCCTCATTCATTTGGTGTCCCTTCTTGGTGTCTGGGCATGCTTCAATCTCATCTCTCACGTTTTTCCTTTTCTATCCCTTCTGATCTTCCTCTCACTCTTCTTGCATGCATCCAGCAACTCTGTTTCAATATGTGTTCCCATTTCCATTCACCTTTTTCCTGTACTATATTTCAATAAACTTCACCGTAATTTTCTCCGTTTTTCTTTTGTCCACAGTTTCTCTTTATTTTTTCCATTCTCCACTATTGCCTTGTTGCCATTTAATTCTGTTTCCGTGTGATTTTCCTGCTCTGCTCTGCCATTCCTTTTCTTTTTCACCTTTCTTTCTGCTTCTTCTTATATTTTTTTCAGCTCCACTCACCTTTGTTCCTCACCATTTTCATTTGTTTGTTTTCCTTTTCAAAGCAATTCATTCCTGCTCCCTAAAATATGTTGCTTGCATCTTCTTATACATTCTTTCTATTTGAAACTGCCCATTGCAGCTCCCACAAGTAATTCCAACAGCTATAAAAGCTTCAGCCGCAAATGATTGCAAATCTGTCGTTTTCTGGCATAATGCTGTAGGGGATAGGGCTTGTCAATGTTGGTTCAGTGTAAGAAATAGGAAATTGATTCCTGACAATGATTTTGAAAATTAATTCCCATTTAATTTCCCTCTGTCACAGTGGCAGATTAAATGAGATGCCGATGATTGACACAATTTGGCCCAGGCAGCTAAAGAAATAGTGGCCCGCATTCGCAGATCGCAACCTTTCACAATACCCTGCTTGGTTTGGATAATGGAGCTATATAATGGCAAAAATATACAGTAATA
This sequence comes from Lissotriton helveticus, assembly GCF_964261635.1. Classification (NCBI taxonomy): domain Eukaryota; kingdom Metazoa; phylum Chordata; class Amphibia; order Caudata; family Salamandridae; genus Lissotriton; species Lissotriton helveticus. The sequence goes on from NC_136065.1 coordinate 1,409,832,582, forward strand.
AGAGTATTTTAAAGCTTATAGGTCTAGTGCATCATTGCAACACCTCCTCAGGAACAACTCAGCACTACCTCAGCAGCAGCACAGCATCACTTCAGGATCACTCAGCACCACTTCTGTATCACTCCGCAGCATCACTGCAGCATAACCTAAGCATCACTCAGCAACACCTGAGCACCACCTCAGCATCACTCAGCCCCAGCGCAACAACACCTCAGCACCAGCGTTTCACCATCTGAGCACCAGCACAGTACCACCACATCAGCTCTGCACCAGTGCAACACTACCCCACTACCAGCACTGTTTATGCCCCCCGCCATAACAAAAAAAAACTTTAACAAACAAGCATTAAAACAGGCAGGAAGAATTTGCCAGCATTGCCAGGTCAAAAAAACTAGAAGGCATTTTTATGATAATTATTTTTTGTTCATTTGTACAAAACATCTTTTTGGTTATATATAAAGTAACAAAAATGCTTATAACACTTTTTTATTATAAAATGTCAACATGCTGCACAACAGCCACGCTGCTCTACAATATAGCTTAAAGACATTGGCCAAGCCAATAACTCTGGCTAAACCCTTATAGGTCCCGAAGGTGAGACCTATTGGCTATGCCAATGCTTGTTATCATCAGCCTTGGGTGCTTTGGAGAAGGGAATTATTAATGTGGAGGATGAGTTGGCTCATTGTGGGGGGAGAATTTGAGGCTGTGTCCCCAGAGGGACCCTTGACACAATTTAAACACAATTTCCACCCAGAACCAGGTTTGCAGTGCTGTTGTATCTTCAGGCGCAGAAAGATCACCTTTGATTGCTAATAGATCGGATCATGTGGCTCACCCTCTCCCACCATTAGGGAAACAGAAGAAAAGAGAAGGGACAGATTCTGCTGGAGGCCATTGCTCATCCTCTCAACAAAAGGACACAACTGTTAGCAAGTCTTTTCAGGACTTCTTTGATAATAAAATACAGATTTATATGGATATTTTTTTCATTCAAAGTTAGACCTCCTAATTATTACTTCTCTGCGAATCACATTGCAATATTTTTAAGCAAGCCATCTTGGGTTTAAGGGGTGCCTGCCTACAGGCTGTTGCACAGTTACCCTCAATACCATTTGTTGATGGTTCTTTGGTAGATACAGTCACACAGGATAGGTTGTGTAGAGCCACGTCGTTGTTTACCCATAAGAGACCCCTTGATGGCTGGGTGGGGGGGTCATTCACATAGTGGAGTTACTGACAGAGAGATTTCTGAGGCAGGACTCCTGGGCCCTAGGTATAATGAACCCAAAAAAGGCAGGCCCGGCTGCCCAGTTCATCTAATGGCCTCTTAATTGACCCCCCGCCCCCAAAGCATTCCCTTATGTGGTAATCCATGTTAATGTCCCGCCCTTGACTGGTAGTATGCCGGAACCATATATATGCAGTTTAAAAAAAAGTGACCCACTGGCTGGGTTCAAATCTGAATTTGGGTCAAACTATGTTTTATTGTTTTAATATGGTCAGGATTGTCAGATGGCTGGGTAAGGACATGAGGTCAATGGGGGTGATTGCACAGACATCAATTTCAACCATGCAAATGTGGCAGAGCAGTAATTGCTGTAGCAAGTTCCAGTAGGCGTGTATCATCTCTTAACATTCAGGTACTTCCCTTGGGCTATTTCTACAGACCTGAATCGGTCTGCCCAAGGTCCTGGCCCTTGGTTGGTCCTCAGAGATCAGGTCATTCCCGCTTGCAACTTCTTCTTCCCCAAACGGTGTCCCTTTATAAATTTGTCTCTTTGAGCCAGTTGGATTCCTGTGACTGACAGGAGATTCCAGCAGCAGTACCCACTTCTGTCATAGCTTGTCCGAGTCCAACTAGTCATTGTGTCAATCCACATAGCAATTACTTTAATATTACTAGTAATGATATTCTTTTGATAAGCTGCAACATTGCAGGACTCTCCTCCAAATGTACGGATGCAAATTGGATTAAGTATGTCAAAGGCTTCCATCTGATTTGTTTAAAAACGACATGGGAGACCACAAACACCTTTCACTCAAAGAGCTATAAAACATTATTTACGCAGCCATTTGTTTATCGGTTGGTAGGCCCAAAGGGTGAATGATTATTTGTATGTCACTTAAGATTAATGGGTGTATTATTGCTTTACATCCAGGAGTTCCAACCGCACAAGCCATTAAGATTACACATGCCGGCTCTTTTGTAGTCTACTTGTTGTACATGGCCCTTTTGGCGGGTTCACCCCTCAACTTTTTGCCTGTCTCCTAGCCTTTTCCCTGTGTAGTGTTGGTGGTATTAGGCCTACCAGTACAGCCTAGGCCCCCAACCTGGTGTTCCCATAGGGAACCCTCCAGGTCCTGAGACTGGGTTTTGGGCACCTTGGGACACTCAGTTCCACACTCACTCCTTCTACACTGAGACGGGACATGAGCCCCTACACCCCTCCCACTTCACTGGGACCTAGCTGGGCTACACTGAGCCTCTTCCACCACACAAGACCGGAAGATACCCAAGCCACTTCTTTTGGAATCCCTCCCCAATGCCACTTCAGACCCATTAGCACTCAGCCAGATGTCTGCCTCCCATGCAAGCACCCTGGGATCAGAGGACTTACACCCCAAGAGGTGTTGGCGCAACCCCAGAAAATAATAACTGAGCATGTGCTCTTTGACAACCAAATTGGCCAGCCCGCCATAATAAAAATCATCTACTGTGCTAGCCATCACCCAATTGTCTAGTGCATTACCACATTCATTTATAAACTCCCCCAAGACTGGTGAGACAGTTTGTTACTGCCTCTGAATCTCAACCTGTACGCCTTGTCCTGGAAATCAGGTACCCCACTCTGGTGACTGGGAATGGGACTTTCTGCACTGGACTCCATATTGCTGCCACCATTGGACCCCACCCTCACTGGTGAATCCAAACAACTAAAACTACTCGGCTCCAGAGCTAGTTTCTCCCTGGCAAAGACCCTCTCAGCCTCCGCCATCCTCTCCTGCACTAAGACCCTCTTGGTCTCTAACTTTTTCTCGTCCACCCTCAGCTGCTCTATCTCCTTGGCATGCTCTAATCTGAGCTTCTCCAAAGCCAGCTGATGCTACTTTCCTTCCCTCCTATCTACCCACTCCTCTGGGGACAGGGAAAGGCATGGGGGACTGTCCCGACACTGGACCCAGTAAAAGACTCCCTATCTATGGGGTCCTCATTATCTACTGGCATCCCTGTCCTGTCATTTTCTTCCTCCTTCCTTTCAGATTCCTCAGGGCCACCCTCAGACCCACCACCATCTTGGAGTGCGGCCTGGTCAGTGTCTATCTGTCTCCATCTATCCTGTTGCCAGTGTAGCAGGGCTGTCCTAAGGGATAGCTGGGTGTCTTCCCCGTCTACTGCTATGCCTCTCTCATCACAGTTCCCCCTTAACTCCAACATACTGTATTCCAACAGATCATGTACATTAAAGGTAGGTTCCATTCTGGCAAGATTCTTAAAACACAGGTGCAACACAAGAGACCTAGGCGTCTGAGCTAATGCAAGAGTATACAATTTACAAATAACACTTTTTAGTAGAAAAATAACTCAGGAAAAATAATCCCCAAACAAGTGATTATCTAAAAGGCAGAGTTTGTAGTGCAACGTGTTGTCGCTGTGGTACTGCGCAAACGCAAGTACTATCCTCACCGCTGACAACCAAGGTTAGAAATGGGGATTCTGGTTGGCTAAGGCTTGCGCCATGGCAGGCAGAAACCACCACTCTAGTCAGGGCAAGGGAGTTACACACGGATGATAACCCCTGCTCATCCCCTTTGTAGCTTGGCACAAGCAGTTAGGCTTATCCCAGGGGCAATGTGTAAAGCGTTTGCGCAACACACACAGCAGCAACAGACTAGGCCCACCACAAAAGGAACTCCACACAAGGTTATATAAAAAATAGCCTTTGCATTATTATGAACACATTAGAAGCATAATCACACATTTACACTGTGACAACTGGCACAGGCAATATTCACAGGGGATTATATACAGGACAAGGCCGATCGGGCCACAGTCAAAACCATCAGAAAGAAAATGTAAAACACAACCAGTAACTACTGGTAAAATTAGGAAGTCAGCATTAGATTCTGCAACGTAAAACAGAGGACACATAAATCACCTGCTTTGAATCAACACCATAAGTGGGGTGGGCACCCGTTCAAAACCAGAAGAAACGTGGGGTGGGCACCCACTGTTTAAATATGCAAAAAGCGGCAAAGATGCGGGGTGGGTACCCGCTTAGTGCGCATAAATGCGGAGGTGGATCCCGCTTCTCCAGTATCCAGGTGGGGGAACCCCGACGTCGGCATTCCGTGCTGCAGAGTTCATGAGCTCTTCCTCCCTCAGCAAGTTAAAATACAGTGCCCAGCCTGTCCCCCACCTGACACAAACAGGGCACAGGCAGAAATAAAGATTCCTTGGTGCTGGGGAGACCACAGTACAGCGCATCCAGGCAGGCCAGCATGCAGGGACCCCCAGGAGTCAGCAGCTGGGTCCCGCGGTGGTTCCTCCTGGCAGAGTGTCCCCCCGAAGTAAGAACAAGCACAACACTTTCATGGGGTCACAGCCCCTTCCTTTATAGGACATTTTCCTTTTTCTATATAGTGCTTGGGGGAACCAGTTCGAACTGGTTCTGGAGCACTCTGTTTACCAGGCTCCTCTTTCTTATTGTTAGGTGGGGGCTCATTGTTGGACCTGGGCCTCTTGGCAGGGTCATCCCTAAACTTTTTGCCTTCCTCCAATACTCTCTCTGACCTGTTTTTGTTGGTTTAATGACTCTGGGCACTTTTACCACTGCTGACCAGTGCTAAAGTGCATATGCTCTCCCTGTGAAAAGTATACATGTGATTGATGTCCATGATTGGTTCATTGGATTTACTGCCAGTCCCTAGTAAAGTGCACCAGGAGTGCCAGGGCTTGTGAATGCCAATACTGCTAGTGGGCCTGCAGCGCTGATTGCGCCACCCACAGAAGCAGCCTTAAAATGTGTCTAGGGTCTGCCATTGCAGAACCTGCGTGCAGTCTGGTACTGTCATGCTGGCTGGGCAAGTGCACACACTTGCCAGCCCCTAAACCTTCCCTTAACTTCATATTAGTCACCCCTATGGTAGGCCTAAGGGCAGGGTGCATTGTAAGTGTAAGGTAGAACATGCCCTGATGTGTGTGGCATGTTCTAATAGTGAATTACTGCCAAATTCGTTTTTCACTATTGTAAGGCTACCAGTTCCCTTCTAGGCCAGATGGGCTGCTGGAATTATTACACTCTATAATCCCAGCAGGCTCAGGGAACATGGTAGAAATTAATGTTTAGTATGCCTGAACTCAGAATAATAAAATACTTCTTTTAGTAAAGTTTATTTTAATATCCTGTGTTTGCAAATGCTACTTTTAGAAAGTTAGCATTTGCTTGCCTAACCATTTCAGCCCGCCTCTGCTTGGATGTGGATCTGACTGTCTGGTGTGTGTGAGTGACAGGGCTGGGAGTTGACAGGTAGTGAATAGCCAGATGACACCTTAGTGGGTGGTGGGAGTTTCCCCTGAATGATGCCTCAGGCTGTGCTCTGCCACCACAATGCTGGCTCCGCCCTCCTGGGGAGCGACTGATGACTCAGCCTGCACCTGGCCCAGGAAGGACCGAAGCTTGTCAACAGAGTGCTCAGGCTGCCCCTGTCTTCACAATGCCGGCTCCGCCCCCCTGGGGAGCGGCTGATGTGGCTGCCCTCACACTGAATGCAGAAGCAGAAGTACCCACCACAAGTGCTCAGGAGCTGAGAGCAGTTATGCAGAGGCCCCCCTGGCCAGTGAGAACAAAAGAAACTGTGTATAAAAGTAGGAGCCCTGCTCCTTGTAAATTAGAATCCTGTTTCACCACGAAGGACCTCTGCCCGACTAGAAGGAGAAGAGACGCTGGGAGAACTGGCCTGCTGCTTGCCTTGCTGAGAAAGGAGAGGAAAAGACTTGATAGGAAAAGACTTTGCTGCTTTGTGCTTAAACATTCTCCAAGGGCTTGACTGAGCTTGCCCCCTGACCTGAGCCACAGGACCATCTGGCTCAACCTGCCTCTGCTCGTCTGCCGGTAATTAACCGGGATATCTACTACTGCCGGAGCTGTGACTTTGGTGCCCCCCAGCCCCTCTCTGAGGCCGTGACCGACTGTGTCTCCTCGTCCCCGCCGAGGAAGAGCTCCGCTCCGTTGAGCCGCTCTTCCCCCGCTGAGGAGATCGCTGAGTTGACCGCCTGGAAGGCTCGCTGCTGTGGTGCCCCCCAGCCCTTTCCTCAGGCCGTGACCGACTGTGTCCTCTCGTCCCCGCCGAGGAAGAGCTCCGCTCCGTTGAGCCGCTCTTCCCCCGCTGAGAGGATCGCTGTGTCGACCGCCTAAGAAGGCCCGCTGCGGTGCCTCACCCTCCCGCCAGAAATCCCCACCGGACGCAAACAGACCCAGGGGACAGACCTCCGACTGGACGGACGCCTCGGGTGCCAGCCTCGCTCTGCCTGAGCCGCTGGGCACCTCGCCTTTGTCCCCGGAGGAAAGCCGCCACCGAGACCGTCAACGGGCTCGGGGCCCGCAACGTTTGTTTTTGCCCTTTTTGTTGAGCCAGCCGCCCTGCCTACGAGTGCCCCCGGCCTCCAGATCAGCTGTGGTGCGAGCCGCCCTTTCGCAGCTGACTCGCACCGCTCTCTGTCCCTGCTCGCGGCGCCGCTCCGCTCTGTGCGAGCGCTTCAGCCCCTCCCGCTGGAATCCGATCCAGGCGGGCAGGAGAAGTCTCCGGCTGCATCCCGCGCCCCGGCCGCAGTGACAGAAGCGGCCCCGGGTCCTTTGGCCCTTGCCTCCCGTGGGCCGCCCCGAGGCCAACACTCACCCCTGCCTGAGCCCCCCAGACCCGTGGGGGCCGCCCGCATCAACAGCCCCGGCAGGGCCGAACGCGTCCCACGCGGGAAGCGTGAGCTTTGGGCGGTCGGGCCCCGATCTCGGCCCGGAACAGGCCAAGAGTATCCCGGAGCCCCTGGGCAGGCTGCAACAAGTTGGAAAGGAGCAGTGTGACCCCCAATATTCCCCAGGACTCAAGAGAACCCTCCTGGAAGGTACACTGCAGGGAAACATCCGTTTTAAGGACTAAAAAGTACATTTTGAATTACAACGAAGAAAGCTTGCCTATTTACAACCTGTGGGCACCCCAAAAACGTTATTTGATCTTGTGATAAGTCTGACCTAAGAGATATATATATTTTACATAAAGAAGCGTATTTTTATATACTCACAGCCTGGTGTCCATTTGTGGGGGGATTGGTATATTTTACTGTGTGTGTGGCTACAAATGCTTAACTGACTAACGCCTGGAGAATCGCCTTGGCTGCTCACGCCACGCACCTAGAGGGTGAGCAAGGGTAATTCTGAAGGGTCATCCTTTGCCCTGACTTAGAGGAGAGGGTCCCTGCTTGTCACAAGTACTTACTTGCGCCAACCAGAGACCCCCAATTCTAACATTGGACGCAGCGGTGAGGATTTGCGAATTTGCATTTGTAGTTTACATACAGTGAATTACTGATCACCACATAGTGAGAGCAGATCTATAACGTAGCCACAGGTTTCCATTTTTATAATTTTGCTGGGAGATCTCCATGTGCTTGTGAAACGTCATGCCTGGTTCAGTGAGGATGGAAAAGGCAGCAACCAGATGCTTGTCGCCAGAGGAGTTGGCAGACAAGGCAGCAACCAGGGCACATGAAATAGAGATGGCGAAATTAAAAGGACAAATGGAAATGGACAAGCATAAATTGGCAATGGAAAGCCAAAAATTAGCCATGGAGGCGCTAAAACGCCAAAGAGATCACTACTTTAGGATGAAAGAACTTGATTTGGAGCTTGAAGCCAGGAGGGCTTCCGCCCAACATCCAGAGATTTGTGTAGCTCGCAGATTGAGCTTTGCTGAGTTGGAGGTGGAGTCCAGCTCAGATGGTGGCAGCAACATTCAGGTATCTAGTGCTGACAGCATAGCGCGCGCACCTAGAGATATGGCACCTGACTTGGAGGGGGTTAACATACACCAGGAGGTTCAAGGGCATGAGGTAGCTCCAGTAGTGCGCAGCGTCCCTGAAGGGAATAGGGTGGCTGGCGTAGGAGTTCATGGTCCTAGTGGTGGGAGGGATTCCCCCATGGTTGAGGTCCTGGTGGGTGAGTGTAAGGACCGCCCAGAAGAGTGTGGGTTGCGTGACAGAGACAGTCCGCTACTGTCTGGCCAGTCTCAGAAGAATGGTGTGGAGTATGTGTGTGAGGCGCTGGATGGTGAGGTGAAGGATAGTTTGGTTAACCCTGCTAGGGGGCTGTGTAACCCAATTGTGGGAGAGCATACTTTAAGTCCCAGTTTTCCAGAGCTATACCAACACCTGTTTGAGAGTGAGTTCTCTGACCCCAGGGAGCTCACATTGGAGGCAGACCTTGTGGTGGATTCCAGAGGGTCTGGAGAGGCATTGGGGTGTGATCCTGTGGGGAGTGGCTCAGGTATCTTCCAGCCCAGAGTGGTGGAAGTGGCGCAGAGTAGCCCAGCTAGGTCCTGTAGCAGTGAGAGGGGTGTAGGGCCTCACGTCCTGTCCTTAAGGGGAAGGAGTGAGAATGGGTGTTGTCCCGGTAGTGCCCAACCTCAGTCTCAGAGCCTGGATGGTTCTTTAAGGGAACACCAGGTGGGGAGCCTAGGCTGTCCGGATGAGTCACCCTTTAAGGGGGATCCCCCAGTGGCTAGAGAACGTGGAGGCTCTGTAAACAGGGCTCCAGTAGTTCTGGTGACTGGCAGTACCACTCCAGTTGGGAGGGTGCAGAAGTCCAGAAAGAGGGGCGAGAGGGGGAAAGAGTCCCCAGTGGAAGAACCAGTGGGTCAGGGGCCAGCCAGCAGGGCTGCGTCCCCAGTGAATGACCAGGGGGACACCACTTCTGTCCTGGGGGATCTTCCCGCACTGTCAGAGGGACAGGGGCAGGGAGATCTGCGCCAGGCAGACTGTTGCACGGCACAGGAGCTATGTGCCACCCTCAGGGGGGGCATGTGTGCTCCCCGAGAAGTCCTGGTGCGCCAGGCAATTGTTCAACTGCAGGGTTGGGTCCCTGAGTTGGAGAGCCAGGTTCAGGTGTTGTCTGACCTGGAGGGTGGGACCACTGTAATCAGTGTCCTGACCCATGTCACTTCTAGGGGTGCCACTCCAGTTGGGAGTGGGCCGGACCCTGGAAGGGGGTGCAGAGGGAGGGAGCCCTCGCCTCTGACCCCGGTGCGACTTGAGGGTTTAGACCATAGGTTTAAGGGCCAGGTGCAGGGTGCCCCCCCTGACCTGGTGCCCCAGTTGCAGGATAGCACCCCTGAACTGGTGGGAGAATTGTGCAGATCACCTGCCACAGGTGCCCTGACAATTCTGGAAGGGGGTACCACTCCAGGTGGGGGGGTACAGAGCCCCAAGGAAGAGGACCGGGTGTGGGAGAGGCCACCCCAGTGTTTGGTCCAGCCGCCAGGTACAGGCCTGGGGCTGGTGGGTCAGTGCCAGGATAGCATACCTGGACTAACAGAAGAGAGAAGGGACAAAAGGTGCCAAGCACCTGGGGCTACTGCCCCCCGCTCTCTGAGGCATGAGGCTTGGGTCTCAGCCCTGACTACTGTCAGTGGCCACTGTGATTTGATGACTATCTGTTGGGACACACCTGTGAGACAGTTAAGGGTAGAGGCTGCACAGGTGGTGTCCACAGAGGAAGAAAAGGGTGCCCCCTGGATTAGTTGGGTGGACCCTGAGAGTATGGACAGAGGATTTGAAATAGGTTCAGATTGGCGTAGAACTGGAATGTGCCCCTGCTGTTGCGGGCCAGGTCCAGGTTCTATCGCCCAAAGCAGGGAAGCCCATCACAGGGGTGATTGGTCTACCCTGCGTTTTGGCTGGAAGGGGGTTGTGTTGGACCTGGGCCTCTTGGCAGGGTCATCCCTAAACTTTTTGCCTTCCTCCAATACTCTCTCTGACCTGTTTTTGTTGGTTTAATGACTCTGGGCACTTTTACCACTGCTGACCAGTGCTAAAGTGCATATGCTCTCCCTGTGAAAAGTATACATGTGATTGATGTCCATGATTGGTTCATTGGATTTACTGCCAGTCCCTAGTAAAGTGCACCAGGAGTGCCAGGGCTTGTGAATGCCAATACTGCTAGTGGGCCTGCAGCGCTGATTGCGCCACCCACAGAAGCAGCCTTAAAATGTGTCTAGGGTCTGCCATTGCAGAACCTGCGTGCAGTCTGGTACTGTCATGCTGGCTGGGCAAGTGCACACACTTGCCAGCCCCTAAACCTTCCCTTAACTTCATATTAGTCACCCCTATGGTAGGCCTAAGGGCAGGGTGCATTGTAAGTGTAAGGTAGAACATGCCCTGATGTGTGTGGCATGTTCTAATAGTGAATTACTGCCAAATTCGTTTTTCACTATTGTAAGGCTACCAGTTCCCTTCTAGGCCAGATGGGCTGCTGGAATTATTACACTCTATAATCCCAGCAGGCTCAGGGAACATGGTAGAAATTAATGTTTAGTATGCCTGAACTCAGAATAATAAAATACTTCTTTTAGTAAAGTTTATTTTAATATCCTGTGTTTGCAAATGCTACTTTTAGAAAGTTAGCATTTGCTTGCCTAACCATTTCAGCCCGCCTCTGCTTGGATGTGGATCTGACTGTCTGGTGTGTGTGAGTGACAGGGCTGGGAGTTGACAGGTAGTGAATAGCCAGATGACACCTTAGTGGGTGGTGGGAGTTTCCCCTGAATGATGCCTCAGGCTGTGCTCTGCCACCACAATGCTGGCTCCGCCCTCCTGGGGAGCGACTGATGACTCAGCCTGCACCTGGCCCAGGAAGGACCGAAGCTTGTCAACAGAGTGCTCAGGCTGCCCCTGTCTTCACAATGCCGGCTCCGCCCCCCTGGGGAGCGGCTGATGTGGCTGCCCTCACACTGAATGCAGAAGCAGAAGTACCCACCACAAGTGCTCAGGAGCTGAGAGCAGTTATGCAGAGGCCCCCCTGGCCAGTGAGAACAAAAGAAACTGTGTATAAAAGTAGGAGCCCTGCTCCTTGTAAATTAGAATCCTGTTTCACCACGAAGGACCTCTGCCCGACTAGAAGGAGAAGAGACGCTGGGAGAACTGGCCTGCTGCTTGCCTTGCTGAGAAAGGAGAGGAAAAGACTTGATAGGAAAAGACTTTGCTGCTTTGTGCTTAAACATTCTCCAAGGGCTTGACTGAGCTTGCCCCCTGACCTGAGCCACAGGACCATCTGGCTCAACCTGCCTCTGCTCGTCTGCCGGTAATTAACCGGGATATCTACTACTGCCGGAGCTGTGACTTTGGTGCCCCCCAGCCCCTCTCTGAGGCCGTGACCGACTGTGTCTCCTCGTCCCCGCCGAGGAAGAGCTCCGCTCCGTTGAGCCGCTCTTCCCCCGCTGAGGAGATCGCTGAGTTGACCGCCTGGAAGGCTCGCTGCTGTGGTGCCCCCCAGCCCTTTCCTCAGGCCGTGACCGACTGTGTCCTCTCGTCCCCGCCGAGGAAGAGCTCCGCTCCGTTGAGCCGCTCTTCCCCCGCTGAGAGGATCGCTGTGTCGACCGCCTAAGAAGGCCCGCTGCGGTGCCTCACCCTCCCGCCAGAAATCCCCACCGGACGCAAACAGACCCAGGGGACAGACCTCCGACTGGACGGACGCCTCGGGTGCCAGCCTCGCTCTGCCTGAGCCGCTGGGCACCTCGCCTTTGTCCCCGGAGGAAAGCCGCCACCGAGACCGTCAACGGGCTCGGGGCCCGCAACGTTTGTTTTTGCCCTTTTTGTTGAGCCAGCCGCCCTGCCTACGAGTGCCCCCGGCCTCCAGATCAGCTGTGGTGCGAGCCGCCCTTTCGCAGCTGACTCGCACCGCTCTCTGTCCCTGCTCGCGGCGCCGCTCCGCTCTGTGCGAGCGCTTCAGCCCCTCCCGCTGGAATCCGATCCAGGCGGGCAGGAGAAGTCTCCGGCTGCATCCCGCGCCCCGGCCGCAGTGACAGAAGCGGCCCCGGGTCCTTTGGCCCTTGCCTCCCGTGGGCCGCCCCGAGGCCAACACTCACCCCTGCCTGAGCCCCCCAGACCCGTGGGGGCCGCCCGCATCAACAGCCCCGGCAGGGCCGAACGCGTCCCACGCGGGAAGCGTGAGCTTTGGGCGGTCGGGCCCCGATCTCGGCCCGGAACAGGCCAAGAGTATCCCGGAGCCCCTGGGCAGGCTGCAACAAGTTGGAAAGGAGCAGTGTGACCCCCAATATTCCCCAGGACTCAAGAGAACCCTCCTGGAAGGTACACTGCAGGGAAACATCCGTTTTAAGGACTAAAAAGTACATTTTGAATTACAACGAAGAAAGCTTGCCTATTTACAACCTGTGGGCACCCCAAAAACGTTATTTGATCTTGTGATAAGTCTGACCTAAGAGATATATATATTTTACATAAAGAAGCGTATTTTTATATACTCACAGCCTGGTGTCCATTTGTGGGGGGATTGGTATATTTTACTGTGTGTGTGGCTACAAATGCTTAACTGACTAACGCCTGGAGAATCGCCTTGGCTGCTCACGCCACGCACCTAGAGGGTGAGCAAGGGTAATTCTGAAGGGTCATCCTTTGCCCTGACTTAGAGGAGAGGGTCCCTGCTTGTCACAAGTACTTACTTGCGCCAACCAGAGACCCCCAATTCTAACACTCATCATCGGACACACCACAGGGGGGCACATCCAGCATTCGCTAGGGCAGGCATACTCCTATTCAGTGACCAGGGACTTCCCTCCCTCTAAACAAAATGTAGATGTCCGATTCAGCTTAGCTCTGACTCACCCTGCCCCTCCTGGAGCCACCCCCACCTCACCAGCCCCTGTCACTCAGCCAGACATGCAATTCACATCACGCAGGCAGACCCATAGCACACAGAAATGCCAACTTCTAAAAGTGGAATTTCTAACATAACCACAAAAAATCTGCGCACACCATTGTGCAGCATGTATTAATTCCATTTCATACATACCAGACTTGACCATGCTGCGCCTTTCGTATCAGGATTTTCCACTGACCCACATTCATCAGGGAATCCCCATGCATTCCTATGGGAGGGCAGGCCAATCTCACTATATGTAACCCAGAGCGCACTGACTTTACACTGGACAGCAGTGATAAAGTGCCTAGAGGCCTAAAACCACCAACACTACACAGGAAAAGGCTAGGAGACAGGCAAAAAGTTTAGGGGTGAACCCGCCAAAAGGGCCAAGTCCAACACTACTTTTTAAAATTTTATAACGCAAAAACATGGTCACAGGTTACATCTAGTGTTGATAGGTTGGGTACGAATATTCTCTCATTATTCAAGTATTGGAGAGGGCAGATGAATTTAATTGTTGCTGGAGATTTTAATACACATTTATCTGATGTTGGGGATTTTAACACACATTTAGTTGAAACTCCATCAGAGGTTTTGCATGCCTCTCAAAGGTATTTCCAGACATCAGGGCTACACCATACCAAAGAGAGTACCGATTTAAAGATGATATTATATGATTTTAATCTTGTATTTACCATGGATAAACTGAGAGAATCTCACACTGAAAGTTGTGCACCAACGTATATAGGAAGGGGCTGTACCTCTATTATTGATTACATTTTTGTATCAGCCTTGCTAAATCCCATGGTTTCTAATTTTAGTTTCTCCTGTCAACGTTTTATCAACCATATCCGCTAATTTAAAACTGAGGGAGCCAAGTACATCTTTAAGGAGCTTTTTAAGGGCCCGTATAGTTCCTCAGATAAATAGCCAGGGCAGACCACTAAGATGGGAAATAGTGGAACTGTAACATTTTGGAAACACCCTCCTTCATTGCTGTACTAAAGAATTCGATCTTTCTATCCCTAACTATATGCTTTTTTCAGCCTTAGTCTCTATTGCAGAAAAGTAGCTGAGCATCTCTCATTGCAAAATACAAAAATCTTCCTCCTGCCCCAAAATGGTTTGACTCTACTTGCTTTAGGGCTATGTGCAATTTAAAAAGCCTTCTTAAAATAACCCTGAGAGAGAGGGCACACGCTGCCTTTTGCCGCTGTATTAATAAGGAGGAGTTAAAGAAAAGGAAATGGTCTTAAGGGAAACGGCATGGGAGGAGTTGGTACAAGCCTGTTCTGTAATAAATTGCTAAGCCTTCAGGTGATAACCAGCCATGTTTTGCCCAGGAGAATGCAACTAGTCTATGTCATCATATTCCTGCCCAGCACTGGGTGACTCACTTTATTGGTATTTACAACTGTATATGGCAGACAGTCACAGAAGAGTTGGGTCAGTCAGAGCAAGAGAAATCAAGACTTTTTTTACTTTGGATGAAACCATACAGGGTATTAAGAATCACACTAGGCATAAGGCTGCGTTACGCCCAAAATATTCGTTCTGCACTTGGAACTTTGGGCACCTTTGTGGACCCTGATTTTAAATGCAGCAGTAAGGGAAGGTCCACCTCCCTCCTGGTCATCATCAGTTATAGTGACAATCTTTTAAAAGGGGAACAAACCAGAGTGCTAAAGGCCTATATCACTTTTGGACTTGGTTGCTAAAGTCCTTGGGCGGATGTTACTGGACACCATGAGAACTTAGGCTGATGATAACAATATTATTTCTGTTCCCGAATATGGCTTTCAGTTGGGTAAATCTACCATAGATCAGTGTTTAAATCTTTATATGATGATTAGCAAATATACTATTGCCCATTCTGCAACAAAACACCGGCCTCCATGGACCCAACAGCTGTGTTCAATCTAGTTAATCGTGACAAGTTGTGAAAGATCCTTTTGAGTATAAGCTTGGACCCCAATATAGTTTATTTACGTGATTTCTGCGCTGAAACTACTGCCACAGTAAGATACTCAAAGGACTCGGCATGTACGGATAGTTTCAAAGCAACAGGAGTGTAGCCTTGCCCCCATTTTTGTTTTTTCTTTACAAAAATGTGCTGGAAAAAGCCTGGGTTGCCTTCAACATAGATTGTCCATCTACTAGGTCCCTTCCTTTACCAGTACTGCTATACTGCTAACCAGATGATGCGGTCCTGATGGCAAGAACGGTTAATGGCCTGGAAACTTTGCTGAACTCCTTTGATTTCTTTATGAGAGATTTAGACCTGTTTGTCAACATCTCTAAATCTTACATTTTGGTGGTGGGATCTAAGTCAACAAGATCCAAGGGCATGATTAGGAGTACAGTGGCCGTAAGACCACTGCACTCGCACTAGTGGTGGTCCGTCTGCTGCATTTTGACTTTGCAAGTTGTTGCAGCGGAGGGCCACCGCCTGCACCAGAAAAGAGTCTTTCCATAGTAGTGGGGAAGCTGTGCCACACTTTGAGATGCTCAGCTGGACTAGCGCAGTCTCGCTGAGCATATTATGAGTTGTGGCACAGGCAGCAATTTCATGGGGAAAGCCCCACCATGAGCAGGCTGGTGGTACAGGAACAAAGGGGGCCCTATAGGTAGCCAATACCACTCCAAGCAATGGGAATACATTCAGGGGGGCACAACATGTGCTTCCTTGTTTCCTTGTTTGTATGCCCCCAAAATTCCAGCACATCATGGATGTCACCTTCCTTGCTGTGCTGGATCTTTTTTGCCATTCCCACTGTGATGCTCGTTTTCCAGGCACTGCAGTGGGAAAGGCAAATGACCATCCATCTTACACAAGTTCAACTCGTAATAAGGCAGGCAGCCCTTGCCCTACTTTGGCTGCACCGTGTAGGCAGAGACCCGGCCCAGCACCGGCAAACTCCATAATCGTCCCTCAAGACTTTTACCTTGAACCAGCATACTTTAGCAAAAGTTGGGAGTTTTCCCTATTTGGGGGTATGGTTTTATTCAATATTAAGCTGGAAACCCCTAGTTGAGGCCAAGAAGCAGGAGCTTAGTAAGTCTGTAGGAGCTGTTTTTATTTTCTCTTCTAGGCTTGGTAGTAGATCCCCTGAAGCCTAAGTTAAAATTTACAAAGCTAAGTGTATATCAAAAGTAGTGTGTGGGAGTGACATTTGGGGGGTACCTTCCAGTAAACTAGCTCCATATAGAGAGCAAATTCCTTAGGCAACTACTCTGTGTTGCACAGAGCATGTCAACCTAATGTGTGCATGAGGAGTTAGGGGCTAAGTGTCTAAGCAATCAAATCGCCATGTTCCCACTAGAGAGCTGTATTAGGATTTGTCACGGGAGGAGTTGGGCCTGAATCGTTTAGTTATGAGGGATTATTTAATGCTCAATCACACCTCAAAAATACCCTGGTTAAGGCCTATGAGGGACTCCTTTGATAATTTGGGGAGGGAGGAGGTATTGTGTTAACCCAGAGGGCATTCATTCGTAGAGGAAATCTCAAATGGTTTGAGGAGAGATTCAGGGAAAGGCTGATTTCAATAAGTGAACAGGCTGATTTGACAAAACACACAGTTTGAAAATATGTTTTGACTACCACCACTCTGGAGATGGAGCCCTGTTTAACCCTGGTGAAGTGCAATAGGGATAGATGTCTGTTAACTCGATTTAGATTCAAAGTGTTGCATCTGACTTTAGTCTCACCACATAGTTGCTATGATTTAAAATCTCTGGGCCCCTGTGGCTGCGATAATGAATCTCTGCAGGGTACATTGCATTGCATGATGGTCTTTGAATATTAGAAGGAACACAGGGGATCTTTTATAGTCCGTTATTTAAAGGAAGAGGCTTTAAACAAGTTTGCCCAGTCCTATTGGATCTGCAGATGTTGCCTGGGGAATTTGTTGTTGCAAATGTTATTAATTTAAAAAATGCTGCTGTTTCTATATGGAGTATATAGGATCATTTATTTTGCCCTTTTAGACAAAGGGGTCCACCATGGTGCTGGCGGTGCGGAAAAATGCATTTTTCCGCCGCAAGCAGCGGACTTCATGCCCGCCATATTAGAATGGCCAAACATAGGCCATTTCCCGTCCGCCGCGGTGCGACACGAACCGCCATCAAAGTGCGTCTGCTACCACGATGGTGTGAGCCAATGGAGACTCACCACCATGCGGAATGACGTCCGCCCCTCTCCACAAATTAGGATGCCCCAAACAACCAATCACACCGCAGTGGAGAAACAGCCCAATCAGAGAAGGTGGAAGCTCGACAGCGGAGCGCAAAACCAGAGTCCCGATCACGACCGCAATGGACCCAGCCCTACATGTTTTTCCGGTGCTGTACCTGATACTTCACCTGCAACTCATGGACCGCCGCGGACGCCGCCACAGGTACGCAATTACAAAACCACAACACACTCATGGGCGGAAACAGGGTCCATATCCACATCAGACACCCTGTTGGGGACAGGAACACATCCACAAGTGTACCCACACATGACACACCTGCCACCAAGTCACCCCTCCGTATCCAGGACACACATTCACCGCGATCTTGAAGCAATGTCCTGGTCACATCACCGCAGTGGTGAAAACAAGAGAATACATACGCACAATGCAGAAGGCAGGGCCAGCGCCGGGCATGGGCAGGGTACAAGCACCACAGGGCCACACCTTCACACTTCACACAGTAGCCCCCCCTTAAGGGACATGACATGTACCCCTCCTGTGCACCCCCATGCACAACAACAAGCCAGGTAAATCCACACCCTGCACCACACACCAAAGAACTAGGGAGACAGCCACAGCAGAAGTGTCTGCAGAGTAACACACAGCACACAAGCACAGGGCCAGTGCAACACACACCACAATAACACCACACTCATGGCAAGAAAATTGAGTACAAGCACTAAATGAACACACACACATACAAGGAACAAACACCTTACTGGACACACAGCCTGCCAAGTCACACAGACACAACCCACACCACCACACAAACACATACACAGACCACATGCAGCTAGCAATAAAGCACAACAAATAGGGAAGCCAAAGTGAGGTGCACCCAAATGGAAGGCCAAGAAGATAACCACCAAGCATGTGTACATCACATGCAAGACAAGGAGCATAAGCATAGAACAACACCCTCAGCCCATCAAAGCACACATGGCTGTCACAGTGAGTGAAGTCAAACCACAGTCAGCACAGTGCAACAACCCAGGGAGACAGCAAGGCAACCCATGTATAGGCACAGGAATGGAATGAAGGCCCTGAACTCAAACTGTGAACAGCCACACATATGTATACAACTACTTCACAGGAGCATGCCAGCAGCACAACACACAGGGCTCATGGACACACTCCATGACTGTCAAACACTAGAAGGAATCTACACACGTATGCCCCCTCACACCACTAGCACACAAAACCAGTGTTAAACACACAGAAGGGTGCCAATAATGTCCAGTCACTACACAGACAATCAATCACACACCCTAGGGGTAGCTACAAACATCACACACACACAGGCATGCCAGAACAAATGTCTGCACAAAAACAACAGACAAACACATAACCTAACTGAAACACACACAGAACCACAACAAGAACACACACAGCATGCCATACTGGAGGCAAAAAGGCACCATGTGACAGCAATGTATGAGAAAACACAACCACAATGGCAGTGCGGATCAGCAGGTCTGCACAGTCTCCACAAACAGTATCAAGACAGATGGATGATCAACAAAACACAACACTGACGTGCCAGTCACACACTCTGCATACTCACAAGTGACAAAAACAACAAATAGGAGTCAGACTGAACTGCATGGACACACTAACACACTGCACAGTGCACAGCATACAACTCACACATGTTTATACAACCACATCCACAGGGCTGAACAATCCAAACAACAGGCACTCAACTCCTGGGTGACACATGTGTGTAGTTGACAATGCAGGGGCACGCACACATCAATACTCTCTACAAAGTCACACTGCACACCTCTTGACCACCCAAGAGCACACATCTAAAGTAAGCCATGGAACCAGGATGTATGGCCATCACAAGATGACCACACACATAAACTGCTGGGCACACATAAAGGAAGAAAACACATACATGATGGCCCTGGCTAGCCTGTCTGCAAACCTGAGAATAGAATCACACTCTGTGCTGGCTGTGCCCCAACCTGACATGTGAAGAATATAGCTAACATGAACAAATCATGAAAATGCCAACTGCATTACTTGTAAAATTGACATCATAGCCATCAGAAGCATCCAGTCAGGAAGAACTGAAGTCCCTGTCACCCCTGTAAAAAATAGAGTAAGTGAGCCAAGACATTGGCAATGTTGAAGTGGCACAGTAAACCATATACACACACCAAAATAACTTTATTCAGTAAGGACACTGACACAACAGACAACAGGAGAAACTGTCTTTATTCACATATTGCACAGATAGGTTCCATGAGTAGAAAAGAGTAAGGCACAAAATGCAGAGCAGATCCATGATAATCTGCACAGGCAAGGGCAAAACAGCAAGGCCAGTGGCCAGTTCAGGGAGCACAATATGTCCATGAGAAGCAGCACAGGGAATAGTTGAACACAGCAAAGAGCAACAAGGCCAGTGGGCAGGGCAAAGTGCAGAGCATGTCCATGAGAATCTGCACAGGCATGGGCAAAACAGCAAGGTCAGTGGCCAGTACAAGGAGCACAACATGTCCATGAGAAGCTGCACAGGGAATAGTTGAACACAGCAAAGAGCAACAAGGTCAGTGGGCAGGGCAAAGTGCAAAGCATGTCCATGAGTATCTGCAGAGGCAAGGGCAAAACAGCAAGGCCAGTGGCCAGATCAGGGAGCACTGCATGTCCAGAGAAGCTGCACAGGGAATAGTTGAACACAGCAAAGAGCAACAAGGACAGTGGCCAAAATGAATTGCAGAGCATGTCAATGAGAATCTGCACAGGCAAGGGTCACACATCAGTGAATGACAAAGCCAGTGGGCAGGGCAAAATGTGGCATAAGTACACGAGAAGCTGCACAGGCAAGGACAAAGCAGTAAGGCCAGTGGTCAGGACAAAGTGCAGATTGAGTCCATGGGAATCTGCACAGGCAAGGGGCACACAGCAATGAATGACAAGGCCAGTGGGCAGGGCAAAGTGCAGAGTGAGTACATGATAAGCTGCACAGGCAATGGGCACACAGCAGTGAACAACAAGGCCAGTGGGCAGGACAAAGTGCAGAGTGAGTACATGAGAAGCTGCACAGGGAATGTGTGCAACTGTACCTTTCCATGATCAGCAACACAGTCAGGGGTTAACAATGTGCAGTGCAGACCCCCTGTGCGAGAGACAGGTGTGTGAGGGTCACTACCACTCAGACTTGGCTGTCAGGCAGACTGGGAGCTGGCTGTGTGTCGGGACAGTTGGAGTACTTGACCCGGGAGAGAGCGGGCCAGCTGAGGTAGAGCTATCAGTGGCTTGGCAAGCCGGAGGGCTGCTTGGACCAGGTGGTGTAGTGGCATGTGGAGGTGAAGTCATGCTGACGTGAGACACAGTGTGGCTGGGAGATTGTGGAGGAGTGCCTTTCCACTTCTTGGGGAGTCTAAATGGCTTTACTGTCTTGGTAGGAGTTGGAGGTGGGGCGGACAGAACAGGCACACTGTCCACCAAAGCAGGCACTCCCTCTGGGGATGTGCTGGATCCAGCGGAACGATTTGACTGGCTTCACCTTTGCCCCTCCATCCCCTGTTTACCATGTGTTACCCCCACAGTGCCCTCCTTCCCCTGCTTCACTGGGCTTGGAATGGGAGTCGAGGTGGTGGGTGAATCTGCCTTCTTAGGTGTACCCTTGCCATGCACCACCTTCTCAGCGGGCACAGAAACTGTATGTTTCTCTTTGCGAGATGCTTTAGGGACAGGAGAGTCCTTGGCTGGAGATGTCTCTGAGACATGTGAGCCTGAGGTCTGCTCCTTTGCTTTTTGGCCCCTGGTGTTGCCTGATGGGCTTTTGTCTTTGCAATCCGAGGTGGCTTTTGTTTTCTGTGGGGATGGTGTCTGCGGCCGCTTGGGTTGCTGCTGCTGTGTGCTTTGTGTGCTGTATCGTGACTTTGAGGTCTGTGGAGCGTGGTCACTATCGGCAGACATGGCCACTGCCAGGGGGGTGGATAAAGGGACCGGAGCTGGACTGTGAGCTGTCTGGCCTACAAACAGCTGGTGCAAAAGGTCCACAGACTCAGCACTGATGGCAGCAGGGGGGACAGGGGCGGGGCAGCTGTGCCTGGGGTGAAGGACACACTTCCCCTCTTACCGGTGCGAACACAGGCAGCACCGGAGGAAGTGACTGGGAGGGTGGGCACTGGCCGCTGTATGGTGGAAGATGATGCAGAGTCCCCGTTCTCTGGGCCCGCCAACATGGATGCATCACTGCTGGCATCAGATGGCATGGTACTTTGCGTCTCAGGCTGGGATTCCTCCAGCAGACTCCTGTTTCCCTCCGAGGCGCTGGTCACATCTGTGTCACTGGGCTCCTGTGCAGCGCTGGTCACATCTGTGTCACTGGGCTCCTGTGCAGCTGTTGTGCTTGTTTCACCCCCACTGGTGTCCTTCCTCTGTTCCTCCGTGACCACAGGAGATGCTGCATGAGAGAGAGATGTAGGGTCAGTTCAGTGGCAGCGACATAACAAACATATACAAGCAAAGCATCACAGAAGATGACTAAATCTACATGTTGCACAATACCCTGTGGAATCACTTTGTGCTAACTCACTATATTGACTCAAACAGTGCGTGGAAACTTGAAAATCAGGCATAAGTGAGCCATGTGACGACCACACAGCGCAACACCCTGCTAGTGGCTCAGTTCAACCAGACACACAAATAGCTCTGAGCACACCTAGGGCCATGAGGGGGGCACACTATTCCTTGCTACTGACAGATCAGGTTGGAGCAGGAGGGGACAGCACAGACACAGACTACAACATGACATTCCACAATGGCCATGAGCCCATGCCACCCACCATGTTGTCCTTCGGGGCCCAATGACTGGTGCACATTAGTGTCAGATGTCTAAACCTACCAAATCTGAATTCAGGCAATGGACGCATTGATGAAGGCACTCTCAGACTGGGCACACTGCCGTTCCCGATCGAGGGATTCCCCAGACTACCCCAATGCAGACGATACCTGAAGACCACGACTCAGAATGCAATGGGAATGCACAGTACTCAAATTACCTTAGTAAGTACAGGTAGGGCACATGCATAACACCTGCACCCAGCCCAGCAGCCACTTAAAAACCACTGCATCACACTAACAACATCACATAGGTCAGTGCTGGCTCAGGCTCTGTACACATGCAGCCACTCTCAGCCACAGTCACCCTTCCCAGAATACTCACCCCTGGCTTGATGCTGATGCTCCTTCAAACATGCATCAAGCTCAGGCTGTGTCACGGCCAAGATGCGGGCCATGAGTGCTGTCATGCTGCGCCGTGCCCACCACCCAGTGCGAGGAAGCAGCCCCAAGCTCATCTCCGCCACGTACTTTGCCAGCCGGCTGATGTCGTCCCACCTCTTGTGGCAGTGGGTCTGGCATCGGTTTGAGACACCCAGAGCCCGCACCTTGGCCACAATGGCCCTCCAAACAGCCTTATGCTAGTGTACCTTTCAGGCATGGGAGACAAGAGGGGGAAATGATCAGTGACACAGTGTTATGTACCTACATCGCTCAGTACAGTAGCATGACACTAACTCATCCCAAATCCACAGATATGTCTAACAGAGACAAGAATACATCTCACATGGTACATCTGCATGGGAAAAGCTGATGTAAATAAATGCAGGAGTGAGGGGGAACACAGTCCCTGCACATCTCACACACATGCAGGATGCCAGCATGGAAACCCCTGTGTAGCCTGCACACATCTCCTGTTCATTTTGATGTTGAGCAAGACATACATCACATATCAACATGTGTTTGGGGTTTGACTCACTGTGTCCAAGACTGCGCAACCCTCAATGTCCCTGCTCTGTGAATGGATAACTGTGACATGGATGTCACATTGAGGGACATACTCTCACAAATACAAAATCCTTTTCACAAGGCCGGTCGTGTGCAATCTACAGTGCTGAGATGGCTAATAGCTGGAATGCAATGAGAAAAGACATATGTAATACTCTGTAAGTGAAGTGATGTGTCCTTGTCTTTTTGGGCGGGGACTGTGCAGGCCAGGTGGGCTCATACTGAGATGAACAACAGGGGCACACACAGCCATTCAGCCAAGCAATCACTGTCCTGACTCCTGCATGAATATTTTGCTGCCTCACTGAATGGCTGACAAGACAACACAGGTTACTCACACATACTTGTGTAGGCAGGGAAACATGTGGCATCGGGTACACACACCTTCCTCCTGGAGACAGCATGTTACACAGTCATGACACAACCCCACACTCTCAGGCACATACTGCATCAGTCCAACTACATGTGTGCCACCCCCTGCACTCCCCCCCCCCCCACTGTTGAGGACTTACCATGACATTTGGGACACCATACACCCTTGGGTACTGTGTGAGCACCTCATCCACCAGGACCTCCGGCTCCTCGCTTGAGAAGGGACTGGCACGGATCTTCTCAGTCCTTGCCATCACTGTGGACATGAGACAACAGCGGCAGACTTAGGTGGTGAGGGTTCCCTGGCAGCAGTCCCTGGAGGCAGCAGCAGATAAGGGGTCAAAGGCAGCAGTCCCTGGAGGCAGCAGCAGAGGAGGGGTCACAGGCAGCAGTCAATGGAGCCAGCAGCAGATGAGGGGTCACAAGCAGCAGTCCCTGGAGGCAGCAGCAGGTGAGGGGTCTCTGGCAGCAGTCCCTGGAGGCAACAGCAGGTGAGGGGTCTCTGGCCCGCAGGCTCTGGGAGCTGAGGAAATCTGAGGCTCCCTCCCACACATATATAGCCCCCTGGGGTTGTTTCAAAGGTGCCAAGCTGCAGCAATTGATGTTACAGGTCTGCCTTTTTCAAATGCATCCAATGACCAGCTCCACTGTGGCGGAGCACAACTACTGCGGTTTTCAAAAATTAAAACATGCTACCACGATTAAGGTTCCCATTTGCTGTAAGGGCATGCTTCATGGCAGTGACACACCACTGGGGCCAGGCGGAACCTATAGCGATTTGTGTGACGGAGCATGCCAACCGCCATTTGGGCATGTCTCTATGGCTATCACTACTGCACTTGTGTATTGGGGGTTGTTGGTGAAACACCGGTGGGGCCAGGCGGTAGCTACCGGGATTTGCGTGGCGGAGCATGCCAACTGCCATTTGGGCATGTCTCTATGACTATCACTACAGCACATTTGTA
This sequence comes from Lissotriton helveticus, assembly GCF_964261635.1. Classification (NCBI taxonomy): domain Eukaryota; kingdom Metazoa; phylum Chordata; class Amphibia; order Caudata; family Salamandridae; genus Lissotriton; species Lissotriton helveticus. The sequence goes on from NC_136065.1 coordinate 1,409,856,891, forward strand.
TTGGGGATTGTTGATGACACACCGCTGGGGCCTGGCCGTAGCTACCACGATTTAGGTGCCATACAATCACAATGGCCATCTGGCACACATCAACAGTGCACAGTGGCCACATGGTTAATGGCACATCATTGTGCGCACAATGCCAATGTTCCATTTACTCCATTTGTGACTACCTACACATGACATGTTTGTGCATGTGATAGATTGGCATGTACTCCCTCACATGTGACTTGTGATACTGATGGGCCTATACACAGGACAGTGTTGTTATGGGCTCAACAATGTGTACACATGTCAATGTGTTGAGGTGCAGTGACTATCAGAGCAATCTTTGTCTCAATTCATGAGTTCTTATTTTGCATGTCCTCTTATTTTTGATCATGCACACAATCATCATTTATGCTTAGACTGAGGTTGTTGTGTTGTTGATGCGTGCCTGGTTCAAATGATGCCTGAAGGTGTGTCAGGTACAGCAGCTAGGTATGGGGTTGCTTTGTTACACATATGCTGGAAGCTATACTCCCAGGCGTGCCCATGTTCTATTTGGCCATATCCCTATGTGCATTCACATTAACCAAGGTGGTGTTTGAGGTACTTGCTTTTTGTAAGTTGACAAGTGTGCCATTTGTGTAGCTGAAGGTGTCCTTACATGTAAGCTGGTCTGTAACACAATTTTGATGACAGTCATTGTTGGTGTTGTGTCATCCAGACCGTGAGATGCTGTGCCCCTCTCATGATCTATTGCATTGACATGTGTCCACTTTCATCTCAACTAGGAGGAGACCAAATTAGCTTAGTCACATGACAGTGCTGGCAGACATGGAGGATGAGGCAATCATCTGGAAATGCCATCAGGATAGAGCCACCCTACAAACCCTTTGTGAGATGTTGGGACCCCACCTACAGCCTCGCAGAACATATCCAACAGCTTTCACCCCAACGTATAAGGTGATGGCAGCCCTGCATTTTTTTGCCACTGGATCATTCCAGCACACAGTGTCCAGTGCAGGTGGGATATCACAACCTATGTTCAGCATGGTGCTGTGTGATGTACTGTCCACCATGATGATCCAAAAGGACAGATATATCCATTTCCCCAGGGGGCCTGAATTGGCAGCTGTGAAGGGATATTTTTATACCCTCGGACACATCCTCCATCTTGTTTATGCCATTGATTGCACCCATATTGGCCTTGTGCCCCCACAGGCACGTGAGCACATCTTCAGGAATCGTAGACATTACCACTCCATAAATGTGCAAGTGGTGTGCTAGGCAGATATGATCATCTCACACGTATGTGCCAAATTCCTTGGCTTGGCCCATGATTCGTAAATCCTGCGTAACAGCATTGTACCCCAGCTGATGGCTAATCTGCTTCCTGAGCGTGCATGGATTGTGGGTGAGTATGCCTAGTCATATGGCATGCTGCATGACCTGATTGCAATGTTTATTTGTGTTTGTCACACCTAGGTGACTCTGCATAGCCCAACCATCCTCGGTTGCTGAGCCCACTGCGGAATCCCAGCACACCCACTGACGTCCGCTACAATGATGCCCATGGGAGTACACGTCATGTGGTGGAGCGTACTTTTTGTCTGCTGAAGTCACGTTTCCGCTGCCTGGACAAGACCGGAGGTGCACTGATGTACTCGCCCAGGAAGGTGTGTCAGATTGTAGTGGCATGCTGCATGCTCCACAACCTAGCCATTCATAAGGAGATTCCCGTGATCCTGGATGATGATGAGGAGCCACGGCCACCGCCTGCAAACCAACCTGTGTCAAGTGATGCGGACAGTGGAGAGGAGGAAGGTGTTGACGTGCGTCAATAGCTCATCACCCGCTACTTCACTTGAAGGTGGGTGACAATGTACTATGTACCCACTGTCTGATGATGTTACTGTTGTTGTGAAGGTGTATGTGAGATTTGTTACAGCAGCCGGTTGTAGACTCGGTGATGGCTGACAATGTTTCTGGGCCAGTTCATTTTAGAACATCTACAGGATGTGTATGTAGCCACTTGTTGCCCATTGTGATGTGTGCATGTGAGATACTATTTTTGTGAAGTGGTGTGTGATGTCTGTGATGCCACACCCAGACTAGTGAATGTTGTTCTGCTGTGTTTTCCTGGGTACCTTCAACCTCTCCTTGCCTACATACACTCCAGACTCCTGGTACATTGTAATCATGGTGAAAACTGTATATCCTGGAATAAAGACGGGGCAGGTATAACAACATGTGTGTAAGGAGTTGTTTATTTACAACGGTGACATGTGAGGGGGGTGTACATTTACAGTGAGGTGATTACTGAAGCAGTGAGTTGACAGTTATGTTAAATGGGATATTCGAGTAGTCACCACAAAGATGTTTTGACCCAGTCCAACAGACAGATGCCATTCACAAGGCAGTGTGTGGAAGGACAGTCCAAAAAGTCAATGCAGTGGGGAGGAGGGTTGCAAGCATGGCTGGCTCCATGACTGGCATTTGGCAGGTGATTTGGCAACAGATACTACCAGGGTTTTATTTGGACAGCCCCTTTGCCGCTTGGCTGGGGGGACCTCTGCTGGGGGGCTAGTGGGGTCTGAGGACCCACCCCTCTCTGTGGCAGCTGGGAAGGATGGTGAACAGTCATCCTGTGGACCACCAGTGTGAGGAGGAGGTGTTGGTTGTGATGCAGGCCTGTCCCCGAGCACCGCCACTAGCTGGACCAAGAGGTCCACAATTTGGCCCATGGGGGTGCCCATGGACCTCATCAGCAGGAGGAGCTCACGGGAATCTTGTTCTGACTGGCCCATTTGTCCCTGGGCCCGTTCATATGCCCCAAGGACTCTGTGTATGTGCTCCAGGGATTCGGTCCCAGGCTCCGTCATCTGTGGGTGACCCTGCCCCTCTCACCTGCCCTGGTGCCACGGTCCTATTGCCACTCCACTGTAGGCACCAGCATCCTCTCCCTTCCATCCTCAGTTGGTGATGTGGGGTGGTCATCCTGTGGAGCAGGGAGAGTGTTGAAAGCAGCTCTTGTGGTGGTGGTGGTTGTGGTGGTGGAGTATGCACCAACCGTTACAGCAGGGTCTGCATGGAGGTTGTTGTAGCAGCAGATGTGGTGGGTGGAACGATGTGTTCCTGGGACCTGTTGCGCCCTGGAACACCAGATGGGCCGGCTTCGGGCTCCTCGTCCAAAGAATCCTGGGAATTATCATCCGAGAGTCGATGTTCCGGAGGGGGAGACTGGCTCTGCAGGTTACTGTTGTTGTCCTCTGCAGTCAGTTCTTGGTCACCTGTGGGTCAGATGGAAATGGTCATTGTAGTGCACCCCGCAAGCTTTGTGTTTGCTGTGTATCATTCACTGTATGTACACTACACAGTTGACCAATCATAACATTGTTTCCTATGTGCACTACTGTGCCTCCAGACATGAAGTTGTGGTACATGCATTACCTGTCCATGTTGTGAGGTGTCAATACATACCATGTGCCACGCGCATAATTTGTGATTACAGAGACATGTTGCCATTTTGGGATTAGTGCAAAAAAGATTTTCTGTGAGGACTCTTTGTTGATTACTCTGCCCTGGCAGACGTCACATCTGGGCATGGACTGTCCATTGTCATCTCCAGCATACCTTTGTCTTGTCATGTGCATATTTGGATTTGTACCACCAACGATGCTTTCTTATTTTTCATTTGGGCCTTGTTGCTCTGGCCCCATGGCACTGCACATGTCAATCAGTGCTGTGCATGATTGTGCACAGACTTTCTTCTACATGCATTGGTGTGTCACACTTTGGTTGTTGGGACAGGTTTCGTTGCTTAGCTGTGTGCACACTGTGCATGGCAATACGTTCGGTGTGCATATTTGTGCAATGAGAGGGCTGGTGTTGTCATACGGCACCATTCTTTGGTGATGAATGGCTAGGTGCACCTACTGGCTACTGACCTGTTATGTATCTCAATCAATCAATCAATCCATTTATAAAGCGCGCTACGTACCAATGAGGCTCTCAAGGCGGTGGGGGGAGGGGTGGCCGCTACTGATTGAAGAGAGTATCTGCATTTGGCTTTGATATGTGACACATCTGTGTGTGCGTGATGGAGGCTTACATCCTGCTCAGTGGTGGCACAAGACAGAATAACATGTCTACCTACCTGTTACTTTGTTTGTGGTGATCCATTAGATGCAACATGTATCTAGGTGGTTTAGAGAGCTCCATCTTGCTGTACTGGGGGACAGGGGTGCATGGTGGGAGTAGTGGTATAGGCCTCCCAGGGAAGATGGCTACCTACCTGTTAGGTGAGGGGGGTCCATACAATGGCTGCATACAGCTTCTGGGTGGGGGTGGTGCTCCTTTCTGCTCAGGAGTGGGACAGGGGGCATGGTGGGAGTAGTGGAGCAGGTCTCCAACCCACAAACACCCTCCCTGTGAAGCTGGCTACCTACATGTAAGTTTGTTTGGTGTACTGCAATGGCTTCCAACTGCTTCTGGGTGGGCGAGTGCTCCATCCTGCTCAGGTGTGGGACAGGGGGCATGGTTGGAGTAGTGAAGCAGGCCTCCCCCCCAAAAGCCCTCCCAGGGAAGATGGCTACCTACCTGTTAGGTGAGGGTGATCCATGCTATGGTTGCATTCTGCTCCTGGGTGAGGAGTGCTCTATCCTGCTCAGGTGTGGGACAGGGGTCATGGTGGGAGTTATAGTGCAGGACTCCCACCCACTAACAGCCCTCCCAGGGAAGATGGCTACCTACCTGTTAGGTGAGGGTGATCCATACAATGGCTGCATACTGCTTCTGGATGGGGGTGGTGCTCCTTCCTGCTCAGGCATGGGAAATGGGGCATGGTGGGAGTAGTGGAGCAGGCCTCCTACCTACAAACACCCTCCCTGTGAATCTGGCTACCTACCTGTATGTTTGTTTGGTGTACTGCAATGGCTTCCAACTGCTTCTGGATGGGGAGTGCCCCATCCTGCTCAGGTGTGGGACGGGGGCATGGTGGGAGTAGTGGAGCAGGCCTCCCACCCACAAATACCCTCCCTGTGAAGCTGACTGCCTACCTGTGAATTTGTTTGGTGTACTGCAATGGCTTCCAACAGCTTCTGGATGGGGGAGTGCTCCATCCTGCTCAGGTGTGGGACAAGGGGCATGGTGGGAGTTGCAGTGCATGCCTCCCACCCCCCAACAGCCCTCCCAGGGAAGATGGCTACCTAGATGTGAGTTTGTTTGTGGTGATACAATGGCTTCCAACTGCTCCTGGGTGGGGTAGTGCTCCACCCTGCTCAGGTGTGGGACATGGGGCATGGTGGGAGCTATACTGCAGGCCTCCCACCCCCCAACAGCCTTCACATGGAAAATAGCTACCTACCTGTAAGTATGATGTGGCTAATGTAATGGCTGACACATGCTTCTGGGTGGAGTGGGGAGAGGGCTCCATCTTGCTGATTGTGTGTGATGTACAGGGGGGTTAGTGGTGCAGGTGTGAAAGTGGTGGTGGTGTTGTGTGGGGTGTGGCTAGTGATGTTGTGTTTTTTGCCTCTCCTTTCAGCTGTGGTATTGAGAACTTCACTTCTGGAGTATTGCAAAGGATTCTGGTCAGGAAAGGGCTGGTTTTATACTCAGCTATGTGGGTGTGTCCAGATGGGGGAGGGGGAGTGCTGTCAGTGTGTTGTGTATGTTGTCCTGGGATTTTTCTTTTTCTTTTTGCCATGTGGTTGTGTCATTGGGGTGTGTTTTGTGTTTTTTAGGGGTGCATGGGTGGTTTGGTGTGTGCACTTTGTGGCCTTATTGTGGGTTTTTCCTGTCGACCGCCATATTTGTCATGGAGCATCCGCAGTTGTGGCTATGCTACAGCTCTTCCGCTGGCTCTCCCATTCATCACTGTTTGCTACCGCAGCGGTCGGAAACAGCGGAACGCACCACGGGACCATCGGGGATATCCTAATTTTCCCGTGCGGTGTCTCTGCTATCCTTGCGGCGGGTTGGTGTTTTTCCACACAAATCCGACTGCCTCAGACGGGTTTTGGCCATCTCCGCCCGCTACAGGTGTTTTTTCTTGACCCCGTTCCGCTGAGGTCGGTGTTTTTTGGTGGTTGCTCCTAATTTGGCCGCCGTTTTTTTCCCCGGTACCGGCAGGCATTTATTTCTGCTTCCTTGGCAGTCGGGGGGATTTTCTGACCGCCACCCTAATGGGCCCCAAAGCTTCTTGTTTGTACACAATTTGTTCGTTTATGCATTGTTTTTACAAATGTTTTGATGCTGTGTTTATACTTCTGCTATCTTTTACGGTTTTAAGATGCAAACTGAATAAAGATTAATATAATATCAATTTTGAAAAAAAATCAAAATTTTGAAAAAAAACAGCAGACAGTGGTCCATCTTATAAAATTAATTTTCAAGGTTTCATTTTTTTTCTTTTTAAACGCCTACTGTTTTCCTTTAACGGAAAAGACTACATTTTAAAACAAAAAGATTGCTTTATTAAAAAGCCATCACAAACACCTCAGCAGTCCACCATCCCTGTGATGGCTGTGATTCTTAAAGGGTTGCAAACTGCAACCAACCTCATAATTATTCTTAAGTTAGGTGAATTTGCGACCCACAAGGAATACCTAAATGAAACACAATGATTTTCATACATTAGGCATACTGATATCCTAATGTTTACACAACGGGCTGTAAGGGCCCGATGTAGGTAACCAAATACCGGTTGGTAATGGCCGAAAATACCGAATTTCGGCCGTTACCGACCGGTATTTGGTGTTTGAGATGTAGGGGGCATAACATTTATAGAATCGGTAAATTTACCGATTCGGTAAATTTACGATTCTGTAAAATACCGAATCGGTTAATTTACCGAGTCGGTAAATCTAGATGTAGGTGGCACTGAAAACAGTGCCACAGGCCCTTAAGAATTCGTTATTTACCACCAAATTCTATTTTGTGGTAAATAACGAGTTCCTGTGTACATGCACATTTGTGCATGTACACCTGTGCCATGTGGCACACATACATGCCCTAGATGTAGGTGGCACTGAAAACAGTGCCACAGGCCCTTAAGAATTCGTTATTTACCACCAAATTTCATTTTGTGGTAAATAACGAGTTCCTGTGTACATGCACATCTGTGCATGTACACCTGTGCCATGTGGCACACATACATGCCCTAAGGGCATGTATGTGCGTCACATGGCACACAAGCCAGAATCAGGGGTGCAACAGGGTGTCAAAGTGACACCCTGACCCCCTTGACAATTCTGTAATTTTACCGAATCGGTATTTACCGATTCGGTAATTGACATTGATTCCTATGGGCCTCAAGGCCTCAAGGCCCATAGGAATCAATGGCAATTACCGAATCGGTAAATACCGATTCGGTAATTACCGAATCATACCGATTCGGTAAAAATTACCAAATTATTTCCTACATCTCATTTACCGAATCTAGAATACTGAATCGGTAAAATTGGGTATTCTAGAGTCGGTAAATAAGATTTACCTACATCGGGCCCCAAATTCCCTGTAGAGAGCAAATGCTCACCGTAGGCTGGCAGGTTATTAGGACAGCTTCCCACCAACTTTGGAATGAATACTCCTTCACACACGTGTAAATTAGCTCTTTATTCTCACGAAAGGCCTGCAGTCACAGGATTAATAGCTCAAAGAACAGCTCTCTTCTTCTGTCAGCCTCCAACTACCAACCCAAGCAACGCTTTCCAACAGAGCCCTATGACAATAAAAAATAGACACATCACTACACACTTCCTTTAAACATCAAGAGTCAAGTAGATGTAAAAACCTAAACAATACTGACTCCCTTGGACATTCATCTCCTTTTAAATGGTTGAAACATTTGGCTATGATGCAGTTCTTTATTAACATGGATTCTGTGGAGAAGAGAGGAAAGGTGCTGTTTTGCTATACCCAGCATCTAACAAGTATCGACCTTGATGTGAGTGGTGAGGGGAAGCAAAGACAATGGGTGGGATCACAGCAGCACAGTGCTCCCATTATTGTGTGTGCTGAGATTCTATGTTATGTGACTGTATGTGGCAACATCAAATCCAAGTCTTGCTAACTTGCCCTTCCCTCCCTATGGTTTGCAATGTAAATGTAGAATATAATATGTAAAGTTTTACAAATATACAGCCATGAAGGTAGGATGTTAATAATGTTAATAAAATAAATCAACAAAATTACACCTCGATGTTTCAAGAATGTTTTCATATGACCCAGAGACTGTACAAATGCTCTAACTCTAGTGGGGCATGTGCGTGAATAGCACAATTTCTGAAATTGGACTTAAATTAGACTGTGAGAAGATAAATCTGTCCCAAAGACAAAATGGTGGTGTAAGAAGGTGGGAAGAGTACAGCAAGCAGACGAGAGGTGGTAAGATGTGAGTGAGTTTAGATATCAGGAACTTACAGCAAGCCAAAAGGGACTGGGCGGGTACAAAATAGATGATATTTGGGCAACACATACAATTTTAAATATCAAGATACACAAATATTGAGTTTTTAAAATCATGGCATATAAATATTGTGATGCAGAAATACTGTTGACAAGAATATCAAATTTTTATGTAAGTAATATCATTTACAAAATATCTGTGTTTTTTTATTTTAATTTTTGTAACGTTATTTATAACTTTTTCAACCAGTAACTGAGCAGTTATATATAATCTTTAACAACATATCTCCATCCAGTTTGTTTTCAATTTATGTCCATTGCACACATTAGTATTGTATATTTATCTATGACATAACGGAAGAATTAAGGCCCCATTAGGATGGCGGGCAGATCGCCCCCGCAGGGTCGGCAGTAGTCACCGCCGGCCATCCATGCAGCAAGGCCCCCCGCCATATTATGATGGCTGGGGGGTCCGCAGTGGACAGAAAGACCTTCCGCCGCTTTTCTGCCCGGTCGTCCAATCAACCGGTTAGAAAAGGGTTCAATATGGTGGTGGTGTCTGTTAGACACCGCCAGCCATATTAGAATGCTGGCGAGAACATGTCTTTCCATGGCTGCATTGCCGCCACAGAAAGGCATGCGGAGTCTGATTGTGGGGGCCTGTTGCAGGCCCCCAGGGACTCTGGGGGGTGGAGGGTGCACATGAGGGTTACCTATGGTACCCCCCGGCATTTCAATGAACAATGTGGCAGGCTCTACGCGGTGCCTGTCACATTGTGCATTCAAAGGCACAACCGGCCTTTGTGGGATTGCAGCGGGTGGTGCTTTCAGCACCGCCTGCCGCAATGTTGCAAATGCGCCATGCGCCCGCTGGCGGGCGCATCCAAATTGGGAGTGCGGGACTGCCACACCCTCAGCGGGCAGTCCCATTTCCCGGGGTTCTGGCCGGCGGACAAAATCCACCCGCCATACTAATGACCTCCTTATTATCATACATGATTGTGGTACCACACCGTTCCCAGTAATACATTTTGATGCTGCTGTCAGATCCATCTAACTGACGCTTTCCATTTACCATTGGGTTTAGTAGCTCCTTGCATAACTCTCTCCAGAGTGCAATTTCCTCAGTTAGGTTCCTGCATGTCCGTCAGGTTTTCATGTGCAATTCTTCTGCAAGAGACCACACTCCCACATTCCTCATCCAAGTTTCTAATGTCAGGCCGGTGTGCTCATTCAGCATATTGCTACCCACAGTTTGGCCAGCACCTGGGCTAATTGTATTTATTTATTTTTATTTATTTTATTTTTGACACTTGTAAAGCGCAACAAATACCCGCAGGCGTCTTGCCGCTAACAATTCACATACTTGAAAATAGGATGGAAGCTTGTAGGGGAATAAGTCAATCCTATTGGTCAAACAGCCATGTCTTTAAAAGTTTGCGGAACTGACAAAGTGAGGGGGTCGTCCTGATGTTTTGCGGGAGAGTATCCCATAGTTTGGGTGCTGCCACTAAGAAGCGGCGATCACCCCCAGACACTGTTTTGGATCGTGGGATCGCTAGTTGGTTTAGGGTGGAGGAGCGAAGCTGTCTACAGGGTGTGTAGGGTTTGAGTTGATCCTTGAGAAAGTGAGGTCCTTGATTGTTAAGTGCCTTATAGACTATACATAAGGACTTGAACTTTATTCTATTTCGAATCGTCAGCCAATGATATTCCTTTATGGTTTCAGATATGGCCTCAAATTTGAACGTTCCAGAAAGCAGGCGTGCTGCCGCATTCTGAATTGACTGTAGCTTCATCGTGACCCTAACCTGGACATTAAGGAATAAAGCATTACAGTAGTCAAGGGACGACAAAACCAAAGAGCTGACCAGTGTTTTGGTCGCTGCCACAGGAAGAGAGAGGCACATTTTTCTGATCATTCTAAGCTTGTAGTGGGCCGTAGTTGCTACTTTATTTGCATGGTCCATGAAATTAAGTCCTTTGTCAAAAATGACTCCCAGATTCCTGACTTTGGTTGTAGGTGTGGGAGGGCAAACGAAGGCTGCTAGCCACCAGCACGATGGCCAAGCTGGTAGAAGAGGTCCAAAAATGACTACCTCGGAAAGGCATGTCCAACTGCGTATCGTCCGCATATGATGTTAGGCTCATCCCATGTGCTCTGATGACATTTGCAAGGTCCGACACATAGATATTAAATAGTGTCGGACTGAGGGATGAGCCTTGGGGAACCCCGCATGGCAGCGAGAGTTGAGCAGATTGGAAAGGTCCCAGAGTAACCGCTTGTGTTCTCTCAGCCAAAAAAGAGGCAAGCAGGTCTCTGGCAGAGTGACAGATGCCCAGCTTTCCGACACGGTCGACTAAGATGTTATGGTCGACCGTGTCGAAAGCTGCTGATAGATCCAGCAATACTAAGATTGCTGTCCCACCTTGGTCCCGAATAGCCCTGACATCGTCTGCGGCTTTAATAAGGGCTATTTTGGTTCCATGATACTTCCGGAAGCCGAATTGTGTGTCATCCAGCAATCGGTATCTCTCAATGTATTCTGATAGTTGAGAGTTCATGGCCTTTTCAGCCACTTTGGCTAAAAAAGGAAGACTAGCGATAGGCTTGTAATTTTTCAATTCATTTTTGTCAAGACATGTTTTTTTTAATAAAGGTTTTAATAAGGTTTTTTTAGCAAATTCGGGTAGATCCCTGATGACAATATGGAGTTGCAGACTTGTGTAATTACTGGGATGATGGACTCCATAACTGGTGGGAGGACTGAGAAAGGACAAGGATCAAGAGCGGATCCTGTTTTGATTGTTGAGACAGTGGTCCTTATGTGGTCAACTGTAAGTGCATAAAAGCTGGTAAAAGCATTTACCGGAGGTGAGCTGGGGGGAGCCGCATTCACCATTGGTGGTTTAGAGGTAAAGGCTTGGTATATATCATCCACCTTGGTGAAGAAAAATTTCGCCAAGGCATCACATAGTGCTTGTGACGGCGGGGGAATAAGGTCGGGGGCATTACCTGACAGTTTTTGGTGATCTCGTATAGTCGCTTGCTAGAATTTTTGGCTTTGTCAATTAGGTCTGTGTAGAATGATTTTTTCGCTTTTACGATCATAGATTTGTAAAGCGCCAATGATTCTTTATAGCAGTGCTTACTTGCCATATCATAAGTTTTCCTCCAGCGCCTTTCCATATTCCTGTTACTTTGTTTTTGTAATCTTAAATCATCAGTGTACCATGGAGCTGTTGGTTTGGATCTATTCCTAGACAGAGATTTGATGGGGACTGTGTGATTGGTTGCCTGGGAAAGCCAGGTCTGGAATTGTTGTGTTGCCACGTTGGGGTCCGCGGACAGCGTTGGACGGGTACAGTCCAGCTGTGTTTTCAAATCTGTCTGGTTTATGTTCTTCCAATCTTTGAAGGAACTTTGGTTGGTTAAGATGAGTTTCTTATTTAGATGGGTCTTAATTGTGATTTTGCCAAGTATGGCATAGTGATCGGTCCACGGCATCGGTAGGATGTCCGTTATTTGTAGGCCGTCTATGTTGGAGAATATGGCATCTAGGGTGTGGCCTGCCGAATGAGTGGCAGATGCGACTAGTTGTCTTAGCCCCAGTGTTTCCATGTCGGCAATAAGGGTGGCCGTATCAGATTGATTAACTTGTTCTAAATGAAAATATAGGTCACCTAGGACCGTAAATGAATTTTCTGTGGCTAGAGATTCCATTATAGTGCTAATATTAGTGAGGAAACCGGTCTTTATTCCTGGAGGGCGATATAGCAGTATCCCCTTGAAGTTAAAAAGGGAGGAGAACTTGATTCCAAACTGCATTGCTTCACAAGCGGGGGATGGGATGGGGGCGGTTCTGACTATGAACCGTTCTCTAGCTATGATGGCCAGGCCACCTCCTCTATTCCGTACTCTATCCTGCCGGTAGGCTTTGTAACCGTTAGGTACTGCGATTACTAGGTCTGGCTCCGATGAGTCGTCGGTCCACGTTTCGGTGACAAAAAGAATGTCTAATTTATAGTCAGTGATAACATCCACAATTTCCAGACTATGCTTGCATAACGAACGGGCATTAATAAGCGCCATTACAATAGTATCCTCTTTGATGGTCGTTAATTGATTGGAATGAGCGGGAACGGTATGTAAGGGTATAGCGCTTTTACAGTGTGGACAGAACGTAGTGAGTTCGTGTAAAGCCAGTGTAGGGTCTAATCTTGGGCAGCTCGAATCCGGCAGTGGTCGGAGTTCTAATAAGGATGTGCACGAATATAGCAGGTCGTGGTTAATCGGGGGCCGACCAGGGGTTATGGCCCTAGGCCCGGTCCCGGCGCAGACAGGCTGGCCTTTGGCACGCCTTTGGCGCGCCGCCGGGGCGCCCGCTGCGCCCGCCCGCTGCGTGGACAGGATGGTCTCATGTTTTTATACATGTAGGAGGGGGAGGAGGGTGGGAGGGGTCCAACCACTACACCGCAACCCTTAGCTCCCTCAAGATGGCGGCTGAGGTGGGTCGGGTGATGTGTCAGCGCCTAGGGAACAGAAACGCTGTGGACAGGAAGAGCCTGTGTTCAGCCTCGGGGCGACGCTAATCTCGCGCCGAGGTAAGGGGCTATATTTAAAAAACGGTCTATTTAAAATATATACAGTCTCTAAAAACGCTATTAGCAATCAACAGCGTTCAGTCAAAACACAAAGAGTAAAGCAGAGATCCCCCGGCTTCCGCCTCAGGGGAGAAGTATGAGACAAGTAGGAAATTGTAGCAATGTATTGGCCATTTTCCGTTTCTTAGGTTGTGGAACTAGCCCCAGGAGGCAATGCTCTGTTTAGGCCTCCAATGGTATTCCCACCCCCTCTCGGACCCTTGCTACTATATTAGTCCAATACTGCTGGACACTCCCACGACAGCTGCATAGACCCTGATTGGGTCTTATTACATCTAGGCCATTCATGGGGATGAGAGGCATTACACAATGGAGCCTCACTGCGGGTCATATACACCTGCTGCAAGAAGTTATAATCGAACTGTTTCAGGCTGGCATTACAGGACACCTTACATGTTAATGCACATGCTCTCGTCAAGCTATTTTCTGGCTGCGGAACTTTTAGGTCCTCATTTCATTCGTCCCATGCCTTTAGGGCTAGGGATCCTGAGTCTATCCTCATAGCTTTATATAGCAGTGATACCAGCCTACACCTGCGGTGGCATGTGAGCAGTATATCAAGAGTCTCAGTCCTCTGAGGCATATTTGGATACGTGGGCCATGTAACCCTGACCAGTTCTAGCAGGCCCCCATATCCAAGATATTGCCCCTGTCCCCGATCAAACACTTTTCACACCTGCTCAAAAGTAATGAAGGTGTCAGTCGTATATAAATCCACCAGAACCATACATCCACCCTCCCTTCAAGCCTGGAAGGACATGTTCTCTACCATTGTTCGCACTGGGGCTAACTGCCAGATGCTCAACTCCAGGTGGAACAGAGCATGCCCAAGCACACGTTCCACAAACGTTTGCCATATGAATGCCGTTGTTTCACTATGTATGGTAGATCTGCACTCACACCTGCCCCCTCCATCAAAATGATAGGTAAATTCCCTGGCTGCCCCTAGCCACTAAGTATGCATTTTCCCCAATTAACACCCTCATCTAACCACTGGAGGTGTGCCGCATATTAATATAGGTCTAATCTGGGTACTCCCAGTCCCCCTCTTATCAGTGTGTTTAATATCGTTGCAAATAATATGCTTGTTAAAAATATAAAAATTGTAATTATTTTTGTGTTTTAGGGCCATATGTATCATTCCAAATTTGTGATTGCAAATATCGGCGTTTGTGATCGCAATTGGGCTCAGTGGTATGTATGAATAAAAAACTGCCTTGCAAATTAAGGAATCGCAAAATTTGCGATTCCCTATTTTGCAATTGCATTTAAGGAATCGCAAATTGCTATTCCTTAATGGAATGTAAGAAGCACAGAAAAAGTGCAATTTGGCCTTAAGGAATCGCAAATTACCACCAACTGCGATTTCTTTGACAAATGCCCTTTTTTGCATTTTTCAAAGTGCCATGTGGTGCACATACGTGCCCATAGGGCATGTATGTGTGCCACATGTGCACACATGCACATTCCAGGGGTGCAACAGGGTGTCCTTTTGACACCCTGGCACCCTTGAGATTGCATTCTCAATTTGCGATTCTCTAATTGAGAATCGCAAATTGAGAATGGCTTCCCAATCATTCCTATGGGCCTCTATGCCTATAGGAATGAATGAGGAAGTATTCCGTAATTGCTAATCGCAATTTGCAATTCACAATTAAGGAATATATATGATTCGCAAAATTATTTGCAAATCTTACATACATAGCTTTTTGCGATTCCCAAATAGCGATCCGCAAAAAATTGCAATTTGAGAATCGCTAAATCAGAGTTTGATACATATGGTCCTTAGTTAATTTACTAATTTTATATGTTAAATATTGTTTGTATGATTGTTGACAATATTTTTAAATATAGTTTGCAATTTTAAGTTATTTATAATTATTAATTTGATTGTTAATAGTGATTGATAGTTTATAGCAGGTTGTGAAATTTGTAGGGATAAAGGGTAGGAAGTTAATTAAGTATAATTAATTAATAATTCATTTCTAATTTAGTATTCATTATTTAATTGATAATTAATTACATAATTTCAGTGAATATTATTTTTTTACTAAAGTTATATTTTGTTGTGGGTTGTTTGATTTGTAGGGGAATAGGGTGGGACGTTAATTCAGTAATAATTGATTGTTAATAAAAAATATTGTATTCATTATTTAATGAATTGTTTATCATTTAAAATATGTAATTGTTATATTCTTTAAGTTATATTTTATGAGCTGGCTGTTGGGTTTGTAGCGCTATAGGGTGGGATGTTAAGTAGGTAATAATTAACAATTTGATGCTAATATATTACAAATGATTTAATTATTAATGTCTCTACTGTTGCACAGACTGAAGTGGGAATAGTTAATTTAACCCTTCCGAAGTTTTCTTACTGTTGCACAGATTAGGGAAGGGGACTAGTAAATGTAACCCCTTCAATGTCCAACTCTTTTCCTGCTGTAGCACAGACTGGGGGTGGGGGAATAGAACATTTTACCCCTTTGAATTCCAATGCTTTCCCTGCTGTTGCACAGACTGATGTGGGAATAGTGTATTGCTTTATTTTCCTATTTGAATACTTATGTTTTAAATTGTTGAAATATATCTTAGTATTACTTGCTTGTTTCTTGAATTTTATATCATTTGTTTATATGCATATATTTTTAACTTTTGTAATATGTTAAATATGTTTATTAATGTTTCATGTTGTGTTTAAATATATAAATATACATATATATTAATATAGTTATAATTTTTATAATAGCAAATTAAAAACAATAATTAAAAGATAATATAAATTAAAAGATGTATTTTTATTAATAGGGGTATATGTATATATATATATATATATATATATATATATATATATATATATATATATATATATATATATATATATATATATATATATATTCACTGAAAAAACCATAGGTTATAGACCATATATAGTTAGGAATTAGCATTTAAGAAACCTTTTTCTTACTCACACAAAACCATTGAAATTCCATATATAGTTAGTTGTACTAACTATATATCGCGCACCCGCAATCCACTGCTGATCATGTCACATATTACATCATTCATGACATGGTCAGTGACATCACTGATGACATCACTGATGACATCTCAAATGACATCACTGATGACATCACTGATGACATCTAAAATGACATCACTGATGACATCACTGATGACATTACTGAGCACATCACTGATGACATCATTCATGTGATAATACGATGAACCTCTTCAGACTCTAATATAACCTTAGATACACTCAGTGTAAACAGACACTCACAGGCTGTCACTCATCCATGGAGTTACTCACACACCTAGTCAGTCATGCAAATAATCAATCACACCTCCATTTCCTCAACTATACAGTTGTACACACCTTACTTATTCAAACAGATACTAACACATATTTACTCTCTTATACAATCCCTGATACAATTTCAGAATGATCCATACAGCCACTCACACATTCACTGGCTCTTATGCACAGTTATTTATATATGTCAACTCTCACATGTACTGTGTTTTACATATATACTTACTTTGACATGTAGCACTGAGATATCCATTCACTCACCATTACACTCATGCACAGAGTCAACCGCCCATACAGCTGTTTCCACATGCACTTTTGAACCCATACATCTAGTGAATCAACAGCTCACACATCTATGCACAGAGTCAGAAACCTCCCAGCCACCCACACACACACTCAGTCTCCCATACAAATACTTGGGCAACCAATCAATAACCCATATAGTTACTCATATAGCTACTGATCAACACATGCAGCAGTTTACAGAACAACAGACATAATGATGCACAAATTAAGACAGTTTAGTCACTAACCCATGCACTCAGTGAGACACATTTAATCACTCACTCATACAGTCAGTCATGCACCTACTAAATCCTTCATCCAGACACTTATACATCCACTCATTCTTCAATATGTAAGACATATTTTAACTTTACAGAAACATACAGTCACTGGATGTTGTCATCAGTGATGTCATCAGTGATGTCATTTGAGATGTCATCAGTGATGTCATCAGTGATGTCACTGACCATGTCATGAATGATGTAATATGTGACATGATCAGCAGTGGATTGCGGGTGCGCGATATATAGTTAGTACAACTAACTATATATGGAATTTCAATGGTTTTGTGTGAGTAAAAAAAAGGTTTCTTAAATGCTAATTCCTAACTATATATGGTCTATAACCTATGGTTTTTTCAGTGAATTTTCAAGGTTTTGTAAATGCTAATTCCTAACTATATATGGTCTATAACCTATGGTTTTTTCAGTGAATTTCATTGGTTTTTTAAAAGCTAATATCTATAGCTGTAAAATGTATTCTTCTTTAAATCAAAAAATATATTTTATATGTTTATTAATAAATTTTTTTATTATTATTTTTTTTTTGTTCGCTCCCGGTTCGCGAACCGGGAAGCTTCCCGTTAGCTCAATTTGGTGCCGCGACCCGGTCCGCGAACCAGTAAACGTTCCGTTTGCGCAACTGCCGCGTTAGAAATCAACATCGTGACGCGTTGCGGAAGCACGACGTATCACGTTGTCGCGTAATGCGTCTTATGACGCGCCGCGTTAGCGCACCCGGAAGTGCTCCCGTACGCGAACTGAGACGCGAAGCGCAGCTCCCCGGAAGCGATCCGGGGCGTGTCGCGAAAGCGCGACGTATCGCGTTGCCGCGTAATGCGTCTTATGACGCGCCGCGTTAGCGCACCCGGAAGTGCTCCGGAGCGCGAACCGAGGCGCGAAGCGCAGCTCCCCGGAAGCGATCCGGGGCGCGTTCCGCAGCACGTAACATAAGCGTAACAGGTCATGTGACTTGTTAATAAAACTTTTCATTGGTTCATTTCACTTTTGGTTTCCCAATGATGTAAGGCTAGGTCATGTGACCTAAAAATAACACTTTTCATTGGTTTAGACCTATTTTTTTTCCAAAATGATGAAAACCCCTCCTTCTTTCCTCACTCTGACTTTCATCTTTGTGAGAGGAAGACCCTTTGTGATCACTGAGCAATGGCTTCATTAGTAGCTTCAGCTGGTGCACCCCCACCACCACCACCACCTCCTCATAGGAAGAGAGGACCACCTCCACAGTTCATTACCAACACAGAGGAGGAAGAGGATGAAGAAGAGGAAGAGGAGATACAGGGAACACAGTTTTTACAAGAGGAGCCCCGGGTATCTCATCATAAAACTAGTTTCATTTGGCAGTTTTTTTCTTTTCCTGAAGGACAGAAAAAAGTTAATGCTCGATATGTGACGTGCCTGATATGTAAAGAGGACTTATCTAGAGGCACAGAAAAGAAGTATAGTTACGGCAACTATACTATGCACCGTCACATGGTGAGGTGGCATCCACTAAATTACAGCCGGGCAGAGATGCGTGACCTTCAGGATAACCCACCAACTCCTGTGGCCAGGACATCGGCACAGATATCTCTGTCGGGGCCAGAGGCACGGGAAACAGTGCCAAACATTCAGGAAAACTTTGTCCACATAAAGATGGTCTGTTTATATTGCGGTACATTACTCTCATGTGGCAATATGAGCATTAACTTAATAAACAGAGCATTTGAAAACCACAAGTGCTCTAAACGCCCCAGAAAATAAAAAAAATTTGCTCCTGTTGAGCCCTTTCCAATGCCTGTTTTTTGTTGTTTCCCCACCAAAAAAAACAAAAAAAACATAAAACTGTTCAAAAAATACAAAAAAACCAAAAAATGTTCAGAAAAATAAAAAAAAATATAAAACAACAAAAACATTAAAAAAAAAAGTTCTTTTCAGAACTACCTCCCCTTTATAAAAATATTGCTAGAATGTTTAGCACTCTGCAAGCTCTATTTCTTTTGGTTCGCTTCCCGGTTCGCTTGCCGGTACGCGAACCGGGAGCGAACCAAAAAATTTTTTTTTTTTAAAAAGAAGAGTAAGTATAAGGGAAGTAAACAGAGAGTAATGTTAAAAGAAAGACAGCTATAGGGACTAAACCAGAGATACTGTTTAATAGATTTATTTACCGAAGAAAAGAGGGAAGAGGATATAATTCTGAAAAACAAAATAGATAAGGAAGTGAAAGAAAAAAAGGAGAGTAGAAGAATAACAAAGAAGAGTTTGTTAGAGAATGTGAGTGAATGTTCAAAATAAGATTAAAACATGTGGAATAACAGAGAGAAAAAACAGAAAGCAGAAAAGAAGAAGTAACAGAAAAAGAATAATTGAAACAGCAAAGAAATGTAAATAACATAGGGGCATATTATCAACATAGGCGATAAAAGTTTTGCAGCTTTTATCGGCAGAAATGTGTCGCTAAAGCCGCTTTTGCGGCAGAAAACTGCAGCTAAAACCGCTTTTGCAGCAGTTTTCTGCCGATAAAAACAGCAATAATTTTATTGGCTGTGTTCATAATATGCCCCTTAGTGTGCTTCAACTACACAGAGAAAGCATAATGAACAAGTAGTGAAAGAGTGATCAGTCAAAGACACTAAGAGTAATAGAGACGGTGTGAGTGAACAAGAGTGAGGAACTATGAGAAGAGAGGGACTGAGAAAAGGTGTGGAAGGAGTAGAGTAAGTAAGTAATAGAGAAAGGAATGAGGGAAGTAGCAAAGGCAGGAAAGTGAGGGTTAAAGAAATGAAGCAGTGGAACTAATAGTAGTTAAATGTGATAGAAATGTAATGAAAAGAGTACAAAACATTTACCTTATAATTGTCGTTAACTTAGTCACTTGTTATTTTTATACTTTCAATCTGTGAAAGAGAGAACAAACATTTGAAAAATATTAAAACATGTATTTAAAAATTAGAAAAGACAAGGGAAAAGATTGAAGGACAAACAGTTTTTCAACAACTTTGACACTTATAGAAGCTTCTGCTTTTCCAGGCCCCCTACACAATCCTAAAGATATACATTTTAAACTAACAGTATCTTGATGCAGATGAAGTGAGGCCTATCTTGGAACATGGTACATCTTTTGCACTGCTGTTGTCTCACAAAAGTGACGCAATGGCAGCGCAAAAGAGGTGCACAATCATCATAAAACTATTCCTAACATTTTCAATGATTGTTTCAGGATGGCAATAAGGTGTGTCCTATCCAGACGTTTGTTTCAGGTGAGGCCTACTCAGGGTTGCAGATCAAATTTAGCCTTGTTGAAGAGTACAGAGGAGATAATATATGTGAAGGCCTACCAATGAAGTAAGTCATGTCCACTTCACTCTTGAACAAAGGCCAGACCTCTTCTATGTCCGTGGACAGACCTAAACCTCATCTGCACAATGTCATTCGTAAACTTAGGAAACACAGGTGATGTAATTGAAAAATGTGGAGTTTCTTTTTCTCATTTCACAATCACATCACCTGTGTTTCCTTTGCTTAGGTATCTCATTGTGCAGATGTAGTCCAGCATATGAAAGAGTACGCACTGCATGCAACAACTTTGACACTTACTGAAGCCTCAGCTTCTCCATACCTCCTACACAGTCCTAATTATATACATTTTAAACTGACGGTATCTTGCTGGAAAAGAACTGAGGCGTATCTTACAACATGGTGCATCTTTTACACAAAAGTGACGGAACAGCGGCATAAAAGAGGCACACAGCCTTCATAAAACTGCCCTTAACATTTTAAATGATTGTTTCTAGATGCTGATAAGGTGTAACCTATCCACAGATTTGTTTCAGGTAAGTCCAACTCAGGGTTGCAGATGAAATTTAGGCTTGTTGAAGAGTATAGAGGACATAATACATGTGCAGGCCTACTAATGAAGTGAGTCATGCCCACTGCACTCTTGAACAAATGTCAGACCTCCTCTGTCTCCTGGAACAGGCCTAAACCTCATCTACACAATGTGATGTGTAATGTTAGGAAACACAGGTAATATAATAGAAAAACGTGCAATTTTTTTTGCTCATTCCACAATCACATCACCTGTGTTTCCTTTGCTTAGGTATCTCATTGTGGAAATGTAGTCTATCATATGAAAGACTACGTAAAATGTGAGCACTGTATGCAACAACTTTGACACTTACAGAAGCCTCACCTTCTCCATGCCTCCTACACAGTTCTAAATGTATATCATAAATACAAACAGTACATAATTAATTATACATGTTAAACGGTTTATTTTTGCTGTTCTCAGAATGTATCAAATTTCACTAAAAACAGTGACTTGAAGGTATTCATCATATAACAGCGGGGAAAAAAACCACAATCAAAATGATTGTGTTTAAAAAACCCATATAACATAACCAATCAGAAATCAGAACTCCTCAAAAGTAACTTACTTTCCATGACGTCGAAGGATGTCCTATGAACAGCTTACACTCGGTTGTGCTGTTTTTATTTTCAGCCCGCCACTTTCTGAAAGAAAACCTCCATCGTTTTGAGAAATATGTTACATACAATAAATGACTTCTTGCTCTCTACCACACGTTTCCACAAGGCCAAATCATGTAAGAGCCATTTATAACTCTTGGAATTCTTGTAAGCAAATCCCGTCATTTTCTATTTCCGCAACTTTCAGAAAGAAAACGTTCAAGATCACTTTCACAATCCTAGACTAGTAATATCTTACCCTTCTTGCTCAGTCATGTTCTACATTTCCTATGACACTGATACTGCTTACTATGAAGCAGACTTACACTACCTCTATGACTACTACAATTATTTAATTCTCTACATCACTTTTAATCACAAAGCAATATAAAACAGTAGATAAAATATATCAACCCCTAGAATCATTATACACCAGTTACCTACCCTAAATTCTCTTTTCTGAAAACAGAAAGTAAGAATATTTTTAAGTAAAAAGGCAACATTGTATCGTAGTCAAATGGCAATAATTTCCGAAACAGCAATTTTTTTTACATTTTATATAAGCTGTGTAATAAGCGGATCTTGTCAAATGTCCATCATGCCATATAATAGCTGCAGTTACAAATGTTCTTCCTAAAATCAACAACTGTGTAGCCACAACATTTGTAATTAAAGTTGAAGACTTACTTTCTTCAGGTTTATATACTTGGATTTTTAAAATGACATTATAATCAAAAGTTTGGACCAATAATCTAGACAGCATTGCAGACTTACATTCCCTCTACTCCATGTTTTGATTCGCAGCTTGAATTAGCTTATAAAAAAGAAACAGTTTTTCTGAACTCATTCAAAGTGCAGTTATTTTTCCATGACGTCAAGTGTTATGGTAAGAAGACCGTTTGCTTTGGGAAATACTCTGTTGTCCCTCAACTAATCTGTGCCCACCACTTTCTGTAAGAAAATCTTATTTTTTTCCAGGAACTATTTAATACTCAAAAATAACTTATGTCTCTGTACTACACTTATCCTCAAGGCCAAATCGTGTAGGAGCCATTAGAACCTCTTGAAATTCCTCAGAGCACATCCCGAGATTCTTTCCCTAAAATTTTGGTTTTAAAAACACCAGGTAAGAATTTTTAAGGTCATACGGCAATTTTTTTTTGAAAGTTAAAACAGAATCGTTGCAGAATGACCAGCCGTTTCTAGACTTTAAATAAGCTGTGTAATGTCCTGATGTTATTGAAGGACCGTCATGATATATAATTGCTGCAGTTACAAAAGTCCTTCCTGATATTGACAACTGTGAAGCCACAACATTTTTAATTAAAGTTGTCAATTTTGTTATATCAGGCCTACATCGTTGGAACATTAAAATGACATACTGGCCATATGTTCGTATAAATAATGTTGACATCATTTCAGATTTACATTGGCTACACTCCATGTTGTGATCAGCTGCTTTTACTAGCTTATTAAAGGACACTGATTTACAGTCTGGCAAAGTTAAATATATAAATCTTTCTGAGTCTACACTAGTAGTACTTGATACCCTACAGTTCTCGCAGTCATGCTGCCATTGATAAGAAAGCCCAAACAGGTGATCTACATCTACACCTTCAGCATGCAAAACATCAAGCATATACATTAAAAACTCCTGACAATCTTGCTGAATATTTTGAGAGAATTGTGTTTGACCTGAACATCTGTCTAACAGATTTCGAATTTCAGACACACTTTCTATTTTTGTTCTATCAGTGCTACATTTCTCTAACACAGAATTTAACAAACTGCAAAATCTGTGATCCGAATTGACCACAATCTCTTCTTTTACATTTTCTAGAGAAAACAAAACATTAACCACTACATTAGCATAGCAGTTGACACCAGAACTGTTTTCAAATTGAAAACCAACAACATCTTCAACAGAATCCTTTTTCTTTCTGCTTATAATTTCAGGTTCATCAACTTTTCGTCTTTTTGCTACAACCTCCCTAGTATTGGTCACATTTCTTCGTTTCCGGCCTACCACACGTTTCTCAAACAAAGGATATTGAGGCAAATGTGGCGCATACTCTCTTCTTAACCTATTGTATTCCTTAACACAATCTAGATCCGCACAAATGTTTGTGACATCACACTCAATCAAGTACAATCCCGATAAAGTTCTAACTCGTGACAATGCCACATATGCCATACGCTCCTTGAACACAGAACTGCCAATATTCACCAATGCACTGTCTACACTTAAATCTTGTGATTTATGGATTGTCACCGCATATGCCAAGCAAACAGGAAACTGCTTACGGTGAATATATAAGTCTTTTACAAGCAAAAATCTAGCAGAGCAATGACCAATTAGCTGTACTTCCTCAATGCCATCAAATTTAATTTTTAAAAATTCAATTCCATCTCTATTTCTGTATTTCACAAAATCAACAACATTACCCATTGATCCATTTACCAGACCTCTTTCAACATGTAAATTCCTTCTTAAAATTATACGGCAATTTAAGCACACATTCAGAGTCTTTTCAAAACCTGCAGTTTTAGATATAGTCTTCTCTAATGAATCCAATTTTGTTTTCAAATTCTCAGACAAAATAATTGTTGATCCCATATGCTCTACTCTGTCAATAGCTTCCAGTTTCACAATCTCTTGGTTTTCTAAATGCAACATTTTGTTGTTGAAGATGGCACATTCTGCAAGAGTTGGCATCAAACATATTCCAGATTTCTTCTCAGTAATTTTCAGAAAAATATTCTCAGGCACAACGTCTTGTTCTGGATATAAATTTGACAGTAATCGTGCATGTAAAGCTTCTTTCCCATGCTCGGTCACTTTTCCAATTCTAACATCTTGTAGAATATTCTTGTAAACTTCATCCTTCGCCTGACGCATATTTTCATGCAGTTCAGCATAATTGAAGTTTAACCATATATTGACGTTGCCAATGCTCCCTAGGCACTTCCTGGTATCTTCATGCGTGAGCATTTTGAACACAGGTTGTCCTTTCACTGGTGTCAGCTGCAGAAGATCTCCGAAAACAATGATGTGTTTGCCACCAAATAACACATCATACTCTGTTTTAAGAACTTCTTGCATTCTCAAATGCACAAAGGCAAGCATGACATTGGAAACCATGCTTACTTCGTCAATGATAAGAAGTTTAATTTTCCTCAAGACTCTTGAAACTTCACAACAAGCATCTCCAGATAACTTGTGGTATTGTAATTTGTTATCATGCTCCACTGGCAGCATCAGTAGACGATGCAAAGTAATACCTTTAATGTTATGTGCTGCCAGTCCAGTTGGAGCGGTGACAACACAAGACAGCGATGACTCAGTCCTTTCCTTCAAATAACATGAAATTGCTTTAATGAGGAAACTCTTTCCAGTTCCCGCTTCTCCACTCACGTACAATCGGACAGGCTTCAACGACGTACATGAGCACTCTTTCTTCTCATGACTTAATCCATGATCAATTTGCTTGGTAACTTCGTCATATATTTTCCTCTGCTCAACGTTGAGTTGTCTTTCCAAGTCTTCTAAGTTAACCGCATCCTCCTGAGCATGTGCCATGGCTCATTCCACTTCATTCATGGCAGTGGCAGCTTCATTTTTGATAACAGGTCCTCCTAGTGGATCCTGACTCAATGAAACAGAACTCTGACTGTCCTGAGAACTGTCTCTGGCAATCTCGGCTGCAATCGTTGCTTCCTGCTCGATTTCCGCATTTAACATTTCTACATATTTGGGAAAAGCAGGACATTCTATGGTCTCCTTGGCGGCAGTGAAAGAGTCTTCGTAACAGAGGAAATCTCCAAGCAGTTCCTCTTCTGCACGCCAAGGCTTGAAAAGTTGCAAAAGTGCTAAATAGAAAAACTCCTTTTTTTCAGGAGATTCGTCACTCAATTTTCGATGGTTTACCAAGTGGCATTTTCTTTGCTTGACCAGACATCCCTCACTTCCAATTACAGCATACACTCCTTTATCAATATCTTCTTTGATGTTCCTCTTGAATATGTAATTTTGTAGAACCTCATACAGACAAACATTCTCAAGGTGACTGCTTCGATTTGGATAATATGTATCCAACATGTTGGTCTTCAAAATGTCAGTACTGTTTGGCTCCTTTTCCGCCAAATACTCAATTTCCCGCACAGGTTTCAGAACTCAATTACGCGTTGCAGCAAGACCAAGACTCGCCCAAACGATACTCCTAGATTTGGCATAGAGACTTGCTGAAGACAACCGGTCAGAACATTCGTAAGCTCCGATTTCTCGATGCGACAACATCTTCAGACTGAAACTGTACAACTTCTTACTGAGGCTCTTTTCATGGGAAATGTCCTCCCACATATCCTTCAATTCTGTCTTTTCTTTTTTGGTGATGTAAGATGTCACATACCGAGCCACAGCCATACAGTTATCAGCCACAAACTGTATATCCATGTTAGCATTCCACATGGACAAAATCACTGGGTTGTAGTCGTTGATGTACTTGGACTCTTCATTCCTCTTCAAATTGTATGTGTTTTTAGGTGATTTCTTCATCACATTATGTCGCAGCGAAGACATCAGACTGTTCACTCTTCCTTTAGAATTCACCGGTCGTGGAAAGGCGAAACGACATTTGGTGTAGAACTTGTCCTTGTTTCTGAATTTACGACGACAGTACTTTCCGCAACGATGGCTTTGGAAGCGTAGAACTTGTTCTCTTAGGCTTTTGTCCTCCTTTGCGTTTGGAACAGCACATGTAGAATACTGTTCTATGAAACTCATCACTAAGTCTTCTGGATCTGTTCCAAATTTAGGTGCATCCTTGATCCACAGCAGCATATGTATATGAGGAGCACCTCTTGCTTGGTACTCCTTTATCCAGAAGAAATCCAACACCTCTCCAAGAGGTGGATTCTTCTTATTCATGATGAAAGACATCATAGCTTCAAATCTATGATTAAAGTACCTGCATACATTCACTGGATCCAAAGAGCACAGTTCTCCGGGAGTCTTGAATTCGATGTTTTCGATGTTTCCATTTGCCTCTCGTAGAAATTCAAGTAAGTCTTCCCAGCCATACTCGGCACAGCTCAGAGTGAGGAACCATGTGGGAGTTCCTATGTTCCTCAGCATACATTTTAAATCACCATGACGACGGTACCAGTACTCATTAGTACCACGCTGACACGCCATGAGATTAATCAGGTGACAATCCAAAATACTGTCTTGGACATTGACTTTATCCATAAAGTCACTTGCCGAGATGTTTTGCATCTGTATACCACTTTTCAAGATGTGGTTCACTGCATATGACAGTCCAGACAGATCGCTTTCAAACAGGAGATGAAACAAATAGGAAATGCATTGTTGAAACCTAGCATCTTCTGCATACAATCGTAAAGTCCGGTATTCAGAAGCAGGAATTTGATGAGGTCGCTCATCATATCTTCCTCCTTGACCTGTTGGAAATAGCTGTGGGAAACACCGAGCTTCCAAACTTTCCTCCCAGATACTAATGGGACTCCCTTTGGCTTGTTTCATTTGAAACAACTCAATAGCATTCCCCATGACTTCCTTGGAATGCAAAGGATGAACACTATAATGTTCATATATTTCTTCACTTTTAGAGGGTTCTACTTTCTCAATTTGACCAGCACACAAATCGCTATCCTCTTCCTCACTTACTTCCTCTTCTGCAACATATACATTCTTATAGTACTTATTATTTTTTTCAAATACAATGTTGCCTTTTTCACTTTCCTAACATCTACTAAATCTTGCCATATTTTCTTATTCTTTGTCGGAACCCCATTAACTAAGATAACCAGAGGTTCCTCTTCCACTTTTTCTACTCCAATTGTGTTAATGTTTTTCTTCAAATCTAGAGGCAAATAAACAACTCTTCCCTTTAATCCTCTCTGTAAATCTGATGGAGGCAATTTCCCTGTCTTTGGCTCCATTCTTACAATAGCCTGAAAGGGATGGATACTTTGAATCAAAATAGATTCATAAGTATTTAAATCCTTTGCGTCGACAACACTCACAAGTGAAATTAGGCCTCTCACTTGATTTCACCTGAAACGTGGCAATTTCCTTCTGAAAATTATCTGTACTGGAAACCTGTACACTATCTTCCACATTACCCTCTTCTTCTGGGTCAATTTCAACATTATCCTCTTTACTTCCAAAGTAACAAAACTCAATTTCTTCACACATATTCTTCACATCTATTTCAGAACCATGCAAAAGAGCAGCGCATAATTGTTTAAGCATAACTGCTGGACTCTTAGCATAATACAACATTCTAACTAATTTCCTCACTTTATTATGATGCACTGCTAGCATCCTGAAATGATGAAAAACACTCTGGCATACTCTCCTGGAAAGACAAGCCAGTGAATAACCATGCAAACCTGTCACTTCTATCGCAAGGATCTAATTCTTGCAACAACTTCATTTTCTGCTTTAAACTTTTCTTATTAAATGTCCGTACAAAATCACAAAGCAAATTGATGGAATCCTGTCGCACACTGCAAATACTACTACACTTCCAGGTGTACACAGGTCCCTTAGGACGTCTTCCTAAAACCTCATTACCTAACATCTCTTCTGCCTCTGTTGTCACAAGTTTTTCTTTTTCAACTGGACAACCATCTTTCACCTCATAAGCTCGACCGCTGGTGTCAACTGCATGCACCAAATCATTATCCTGGAAATAACTCTCCTCATTGAAAAATGCCTCACAACTTGAACTATGCATCCATTCTCCGGAAAAAACTTCACAAAAATTACTACGATTAACTGTTCTCTTCCATCTACGATTTCTTTTGAAATCATAAATTGCCTTGTTTAGCTTTCTAATTCTATTGATTATCAAAATAAATAACTTTCGTTTAATTTCAAATGCCTGATCAATAACTTTCTCAACTTTTTTTTTCTCTTATAAAAAACAACTTTCTGTTGACCTTTCTTAATATTTTTTAACAAATTGCCAATTATCCTGTTGCGGAACATTCGTTTACGAATGTCCCTAAACTGTTGTTTCCTTCTACTATCATGCACAGAGTTATCTCTTGCTCTAGCAGTAACATTTTTGACTGGCCTTTCCTTTCCGTTTAAATTGCTTCTCTTTTTCTGGACAAAAACATTTTCTGTAGTACTACTTTTTTTTCTAGAAATGTTTCTTATGAATGTTTTCGTGGTCTTACCCGGTGCTTTCTTGGTGACTTGACGATTTTTTATTGTAGAGGACTGCTGCAATAAATGATGGACCTGCTGTCTTTGACGTTTTGTAGCCTTTCTCATTCTATCCTTAGTTGGCATTCTCAAAATTTGAAATGATCTGCAGTTGAATCTGTGGTAAAATATAATAAAAAATGTTATTAACCACTATTACCAAACAGTAAATCAATAACAGTCATCAAAAACTTAACACACTACTTGACATTTTTACATAAAATATTTTTTAGTGCTTTGGCAAATTTAGAATACACAAATATCAGAAAAGAAATGGAATTCTTATTCATTTTACCTGTCCTGTTTTATATGTGAATCTGATCTAATTTTATGAGCATATTTTAATATTTTATTGAAGACACTACACATAACCTGTTTTTGAAGGTGTGTTTAATTTTAAACGAAACGGTTTACATTTTTACTTTTCATTTATTGTAAATTTTAAAAATAAATGTTTATAGTTCCATAGGCTCAAGCAGGTCAGCTTCCCACCCTATGTCAGACAATTCTGACAAATCGGCATCCTCATCATGTTCTTCATCATCCTCAGGGTTTAAATCACCCAAGGGATTTACTTCCACTGACGTTTCAATTACAAGTTCAATGATGAGGTCGAGATCAACTGATTGCTGATTGTCACTCATGGTTGATGCTGTTGTTATCTTTAAAGAAAGAGAACAACAATGAGATGTTGCAGATTAAGAGACAAATCTCAGAGATTATAATAGTAAAATTGTTTAACAAGAGTAACATTTTGCAGCTATTATTTAGCCATGTCCAGCGATGCTGAGGAGGTGAGGCCTATGTCCAACTTTTCAGTGAACAGGACTCATCTCTTCTTAACCTTGGATAAGCCTAACCGACTCTGTGTCCCCTGCTCATACTTAAATGTACAGGGGCAGATTTATGCTAAGTGGCGCATCCCCACGGATGCACCAGTTAATGTGCACCGCTGCACTTCCACCCATAGTGTGCCGCATTTACAATGTGGAGCACCATTGAGCAAAAACAGCACAGATGCGTCACACATCTGTGCCGCAAAAGCAGCACATTGCAGGAATCTTGCATAAGCGCGACATGTCTACTGCAATGCACAGGAGGAAGCCTCACATTGCATGGTGCATCACTTCTTATGCCTGTTTCAAACAGGCGTAAGGATTTTATTCAGCAATGCTATAAAGCTGAGTCAGTGAAATCTTCTAAATTTCACTGTGTTAGTTTTACAGGGCTTTCATGCAAATTAATGCATACCTTGCAACAAAACACCTATATGAAAACTGACGCAGGTTTCATGTGGCACAGGACTTTACAGCATGACACATCTGCCTAGATGCATCAAGTTATAAATATGTCGCCACATAGCAAATCTTTTGCACCGCCGCTGCGTCACAAAAGTGACGCAAAGGAGACATACACCTATCATAAATCTGTCCCTAACATTTTAAATGATTGATTCAAGATTACGATAAAGTGTGGCCTATCCAGAGATTTGTTTGAGGTGAGGCCTACTCAGGGTTGCAGATGAAATTTACGCTTGTTGAAGAGTACAGAGGAGATAATACATGTGAAGGCCTACCAATGAAGTAAGTCATATCCACTTCACTCTTGAACAAAGGCCAGATCTCTTCTGTGTCCGTGGACAGGCCTAAACCTCATCTGCACAATTTCATTCGTAAACTTAGGAAACACAGGTGATGTAATTGAAAAATGTGGAGTTTCTTTTCCTCATTTCACAATCACATCACCTGTGTTTCCTTTACTTAGGTATCTCATAGTGCAGATGGAGTCTAGCATATAAAAGAGTACACAGAAGTTCAGCAGTGTATACAACAATTTTGACATTTACAGAAGATTCAGCTTCTTATCTTGTTGGAGATGAAGTGAGACCTGTCTTGCAACATGATGCATCTTTTGCATCACTGCTGCATCGGTTTCATGTGGCACGGGACTTTACAGCATGACACATCTGCCTAGATGCATCAAGTTGTAAATATGTCGCCACATAGCAAATCTTTTGCACCGCCGCTGCGTCACAAAAGTGACGCACAGTGACACAAAAGAGGCATACACCTATCATAAATCTGTCCCTAACATTTTAAATGATTGATTCAGGATGACGATAAGGTGTGGCCTATCCAGAGGTTTGTTTAAGGTGAGGCCTACTCAGGGTTGCAGATGAAATTTACGCTTGTTGAAGAGTACAGAGGAGATAATACATGTGAAGGCCTACCAATGAAGTAAGTCATGTCCACTTCACTCTTGAGCAAAGGCCAGACCTTTTCTGTGTCCGTGGACAGACCTAAACCTCATCTGCACAATGTCATTCGTAAACTTAGGAAACACAGGTGATGTAATTGAAAATGTGGAGTTTCTTTTCCTCATTTCACAATCACATCACCTGTGTTTCCTTTGCTTAGGTATCTCATAGTGCAGATGGACTCTAGCATATCAAAGAGTACACATAAGTTGAGCAGTGTATACAACAATTTTGACATTTACAGAAGATTCAGCTTCTTATCTTGTTGGAGATGAAATGAAGCCTGTCTTGCAACATGGTGCATGTTTTGCATCACTGCTGCATCAGTTTCATGTGGCACGGGACTTTACAGCATGACACATCTGCCTAGATGCATCAAGTTGTAAATATGTCGCCACATAGCAAATATTTTGCACTGCCGCTGCGTCATAAAAGTCACACACAGTGACGCAAAATAAGCTTACACCTATCATAAATCTGTCCCTAACATTTTGAATGATTGATTCAGGATGACGATAAAGTGTGGCCTATCCAGAGGTTTGTTTGAGGTAAGGCCTACTCAGGGTTTCAGATGAAATTTACGCTTGTTGAAGAGTACAGAGGAGATAATACATGTGAAGGCCTACTAATGAAGTAAGTCATGTCCACTTCACTCTTGAACAAAGGCCAGACCTTTTCTGTGTCCGTGGACAGACCTAAACCTCATCTGCACAATGTCATTCGTAAACTTAGGAAACACAGGTGATGTAATTGAAAAATGTGGAGTTTCTTTTCCTCATTTCACAATCACATCACCTGTGTTTCCTTTGCTTAGGTATCTCATAGTGCAGATGGACTCTAGCATATCAAAGAGTACACATAAGTTGAGCAGTGTATACAACAATTTTGACATTTACAGAAGATTCAGCTTCTTATCTTGTTGGAGATGAAATGAGGCCTGTCTTGCAACATGGTGCATGTTTTGCATCACTGCTGCATCGGTTTCATGTGGCACGGGACTTTACAGCATGACACATCTGCCTAGATGCATCAAGTTGTAAATATGTCGCCACATAGCAAATATTTTGCACCGCCGCTCCGTCATAAAAGTCACACACAGTGACGCAAAATAAGCTTACACCTATCATAAATCTGTCCCTAACATTTTAAATGATTGATTCAGGATGACGATAAAGTGTGGCCTATCCAGAGGTTTGTTTGAGGTGAGGCCTACTGAGGGTTTCAGATGAAAAGTACGCTTGTTGAAGACTACAGAGGAGATAATACATGTGAAGGCCTACCAATGAAGTAAGTCATGTCCACTTCACTCTTGAACAAAGGCCAGACCTCTTCTGTGTCCGTGGACAGACCTAAACCTCATCTGCACAATGTCATTCGTAAACTTAGGAAACACAGGTGATGTAATTGAAAAATGTGGAGTTTCTTTTCCTCATTTCACAATCACATCACCTGTGTTTCCTTTGCTTAGGTATCTCATAGTGCAGATGGACTCTAGCATATCAAAGAGTACACATAAGTTGAGCAGTGTATACAACAATCTTGACATTTACAGAAGATTCAGCTTCTTATCTTGTTGGAGATGAAATGAGGCCTGTCTTGCAACATGGTGCATGTTTTGCATCACTGCTGCATCGGTTTCATGTGGCATGGGACTTTACAGCATGACACATCTGCCTAGATGCATCAAGTTGTAAATATGTCGCCACATAGCAAATATTTTGCACCGCCGCTGCGTCACAAAAGTGACGCACAGTGACGCAAAAGAGGCATACACCTATCATAAATCGTTTTTTTTTTAAGCCCTTGCTCCATTTTTAGATCACTTTTAACATGGCTATGTAAGTCAAATAATCAAGATCTAAATTTGCCAAGCACAGATGGGGGCGTATTTACAAGGACCTTGCACCACAGGGAAAGGTCTTAAATTAAAATGGGAAAAATAACATCAGAGAGACTCAAAGGTCTTATAAATATGCCCCAAGCAACCTATGAACCTCTAGCATTACATATCAACAAACCCTAATTGATTTCAAAAAACGTTTTTAAACACAACTTGAAAAGCAATTATATTCATACATTCATGGGGAAGTTACTTAAAATACCCTAAGACACATGAAACCGTTTTTTTTAAGCCTTGCTCCATTTTTAGATCACTTTTAACATGGCTATGTAAGTCAAATAATCAAGATCTAAATTTGCCAAGCACAGATGGGGGCGTATTTACAAGGACCTTGCACCACAGGGAAAGGTCTTAAATTAAAATGGGAAAAATAACATCAGAGAGACTCAAAGGTCTTATAAATATGCCCCAAGCAACCTATGAACCTCTAGCATTACATATCAACAAACCCTAATTGATTTCAAAAAACGTTTTTAAACACAACTTGAAAAGCAATTATATTCATACATTCATGGGGAAGTTACTTAAAATACCCTAAGACACATGAAACCGTTTTTTTTAAGCCTTGCTCCATTTTTAGATCACTTTTAACATGGCTATGTAAGTCAAATAATCAAGATCTAAATTTGCCAAGCACAGATGGGGGCGTATTTACAAGGACCTTGCACCACAGGGAAAGGTCTTAAATTAAAATGGGAAAAATAACATCAGAGAGACACAAAGGCCTTATAAATATTAGATACCTACATTCAAGGGGAAATGACTTAAAATGGCCTAAGACACATGAAAGCGTTTTTTGTAAGTCCCTTGCAACATTTTTGGGTCACTTTTAACATGGCTATGTTAGTCAAATAATTAAAATCTAAATTTGCCAAGCACAGATGGGGGCATATTTACAAGGACCTTGCACCACGGGGAAAGGTCTTAAATTAAAATGGGAAAAATTACATCAAAGGAAGTCAAAAGCCTTGAAAATATGCCCCAAGCAACCTATGAAACTCTAGCAGTACATATCAAGAAACCTAATTGATTTCAAAAAACGTTTTTAAACACATCTTGTAAATCAATTATATTCATACATACATGGGGAAGTGAGTTAACATACCCTAAGACACATGAAAGCATTTTTGTAGGACCCTTGCACTTTTTTTGCATCACTTTTAACATGGCTATGTAACACAAAGAAACAAAATCTATTTGTAAAACACTTGACACAAAGCAACATTTTAAATACACAACTTTCTTCATAATTTTCTCCCTAAACCATACTATTCTCTACCTAAATTAAATGAATCTTTTCTCACCTTAGCAAATACTTTATGAGTTTCAAAACAGTCTCAGAAACACACCAAATTGTCTTTAGCAGAGCAAAAGGTATGCACTCCAGAGTCTGCAGCTATGAAAAGCACAGAAATGCTGTAACTCATCACACATATCTCTCATGTCACCCAATCAAAACTCTTCCCTCACTTTTTTCAAATCAACACCCTTCCCCCCTCTGGCCTTTCTGCCTTTTTTGCATAGCAACCACCTCCTGAAAGACCTCTCATGTTTGCAAGTTCACACAACAATGTTTCAATTGAACTCTGAACTCTCAGTGCACCTGCGTATCCAGTGCAATCTTTCATTAAATGATTTTTTCTTGACCATTCAAATTACATCTTTCAAACAACACATCCATGCACCCTAACTTTCTGTTTTCAGCAATCAAAATCCACCAATCACTGCTACTGCTTCCTTAACACAGAAACTCCACAGTTTTTTTTCATTTTAAACTCTTATTTTTCCAACTACCATTTCATTGCCACACTTCATCTGACTGCAGCAGAACCTTCTCTCACCATGTTTTCTGTCTGGATTGTTGGACATAGTTACATCTACTGGGCTCAAAGGTATGCTGAGAACAGACATTTACCTAACCTCAATTTACAAGATGTGGAAATTAAGTGGTTTGGCCACAGAGGATTAAAATGTCACCAATTGATACCATTGGTGAAAATCTTTATGCATTTGCCAAAACCTGACCTGTTAATTGTGCACTGTGGAGGTAATGACTTGGGCACTTTGACTGGTGTAGGTCTGGAAATGCTTTTAAAGGACACCTTTGAGCAATTGATGGCACTTTTTCCTCAAACTGCCT
Organism: Lissotriton helveticus; assembly: GCF_964261635.1. Taxonomy (NCBI): domain Eukaryota; kingdom Metazoa; phylum Chordata; class Amphibia; order Caudata; family Salamandridae; genus Lissotriton; species Lissotriton helveticus. The sequence goes on from NC_136065.1 coordinate 1,409,891,827, forward strand.
TGGTATATTCAAATATATGCCAAAGACAGAAATGGAGGTGGTCGAACCAATTTTGTCCACAAATTGAGAAGTCGAGGAAGCATGTAAACAAATCTGTTTCAGCTTACATGAGAGACCATGGAATGGGCTCCATGTACAACAATAACTTGCGTTACTACATGCAAGATATCTACAGAGGAGATGGAGTTCACTTCTCAGATGAGGGCAACAGAGTTTTCATTTTGAATTTAAGACTGTGCATTGGTACCTACTTATAAGTACCTAAATGTACCATAAACCCAAAAGCTCTTCTCAGAGCTACCCTACATCTGATCACTCACAATTATTATTTTACTCTAACTTTTTTCACAAATTTTCAACAAAGTACGCTCCCCGGAGCGCTACCCGGTACGCGAACCGGAAGCTAACCGCGCGAAATATTTTAAAAAAATGTTTTTTTTCCGCACATATTGGCCTCCTCAGCCACCCTCAGAAAACCTAGGGGGTCAAGATACGTCTACCGTGCCCCCTTCTACCCATTCTGAACATTATTTGCCCTCCATCTTGTATTTTAATTCGACCGAAACACAAAATGGTGGACTCCCGTAACGCTGCAGGTTCGCGTACCGGGGCGCTCACCGGGAAGCGCTCCATCAAAAAAGGTGGGAAAGTAATTTACAGAAGAAACCCTGGAGACACTTTCACCAAATATAGATTTGCTCATACTACATACCAATCCCTACCATTTTCACAAATTTGGTTTGAATTCCATTTAGCCATTTAGCCTGTAGACCTCTCTAAATACCCTGAGGTAAATTACTTCACAAAACACATCTGAAGTGTTGGAATTCACAACCAATTAAAATGTTACTATCATTTTCTATTTTTTTTTACCTGACATTTGATTGGTTATGTACCTGAATATATATAAAGGAAGAGAAGGAAACACAGCCATTTTGACTACTACTTCCTGGTGTACATTTCAATAGGATTTTCACTAATAACTTCAACTTCTTTGTAAAGGTAAGTTGTTATTTTAAAAACTGAAGTATATTGTGCACTTTAAGTTAATATGGTAAACTTTTTCTGATAGTTATATACTATCCCTCTGTAGTAGTTATAGATTTAGATAGACTTCTCTGTTATAGTTATGGATGGAGTTACGCTTCTCTTTTATAATTATGAATTTACTTACGTTAAATCACATACACTTTTTTATATTCCTACTTCCACTCTGATACTATACACTGCCCAAAGATAAATTCACTGTTAAAAACTGCCTATCTAAAATTAATCCCAACAGTGCCCTATCTCTACTAATATATATTTTTTTATGCAAATTTCAGACAAAATGGAAGGCGAACAGAAAGTTTCATTTGAAATTGTCCTTGCAGAGACCAACCAAGAAATCATTGATCCAAATGACATTGAATTTATGGATGAAACTTGGGACCAAGAACTACTGCAATGTGTGCAATCAGTAGATGTCCTCCTTGAAAATGAGGACATTTTACACACTCAAACATTACAAGCTATGTTCAATGAAAATAACGACATTTCAGACAGTGAAATATTAGACATTTTATTAAATTTTGAAACACAATGACAATAATAAATAACTGCTTAAAAAATAAAGAAATTAAAAAAAATCAACAAAACAAACAATCAATTAACATACAATATTTAAAAAGTCTATCATTCTTTTTTCCTTATAGTACGCTCCCCGGTGCCCTTTTAAAGCCTCCACATCAAACCTAGGGGGTCAGGGAGGATCTACTATGCCCCCTTACGGTCATTTCCCCCTTTATTTTGGCCTCCTCTTGTCTCTCGATCCTACCGAGAGACAATATGGCGGCCGCTCCGAACTGTTTAGAATGTTGACAGACACCGGAGAGCCAATCAGCTTCGCTATGCGAAGTTCCGTTACGCGTCAAGTACGCGAACCGGAGCGCTGCCCGGAACGCGCTTACAGATATATATCTTTTTTTGAACGTTAATTTCTCAAAATCCACTGGATCACATATATTGAGACCTAGCAAAGGCACATCGGGCTACTAGTCCCTACAATTTTGCCAAGTTTCGTGCAAATCCATTCAGCCATTCATTCGGGCTAAAAGTGAGGCCAACCGCCCTATGGAAATTAACATGGGAAAAACACGCTTTGGGACCCCCCTTTTTTCTCAGCCCCCCCTTGACAAACCCCCCCCAAATTTTCAGTGGCTGCTCAGAAACAAAATGTTCAATTTTCCTGAAAATTTCAGCTAATTCCGTCCACAAACGCCAAAGTTATTAGACATAGAATTTTCAAAAATCCCATAGAGAAAAAATCCTAACTATATATACCTACTGGCGACCGCCAGTAGGTAATATATATATATCTATATATATCTCCATATATATCTATCTATATATATATATATATATATATATATATATATATATATATATATATATTACCTACTGGCGGTCGCCAGTAGGTATATATAGTTAGGATTTTTTCTCTATGGGTTTTTTGAAAATTCTATGTCTAATAACTTTGGCGTTTGTGGACGGAATTGGCTGAAATTTTCAGGAAAATGGCACATTTTGTTTCTGAGCAGCCCTTGAAAATTTGGGGGGGGGGTTCGTCCAGTGGGGGCCGAGAAAAAAGGGGGGTCCCAAAACGTGTTTTTAACATTGAGTTTTCCATAGGGCGGTTGGCCTCACTTTTAGCCCGAACGGCTGAATGGATTTGCACGAAACTTGGCAAAATTGTAGGGACTGGTAGCCCGATGTGCCTTTTGTAGGTCTCAATATATGTGCTCCAGTGGATTTTGAGAAATTAACGTTTAAAAAAAGATATATATCTGTAACAGCGGACCGGGCAGCGCTCTGGTTCGCGGACTTTTCGCGCAACGGAGCTTTGTGAAGCGAAGCTGATTGGTTCTCCGGCGTCTGTCAACATCCCAAACAGTCCGTAGCGGCCGCCATCTTGTCTCTCGGTAGGATCGAGAGACAAGAGGAGGTCAAAACAAAGGGGGAAATAACCATAAGGGGGCATAGTAGATCCTCGCTGACCCCCTAGGTTTGATGTGGAGGTTTTAAAAGGGCCCCGCGGGGCAAAAAAAAATAATAATAATAATAATTGAACGGCTGAATGGATTTGCACGAAACTTGGCAAAATATTAGGGACTGGTAGCCCGATGTGCCTTTGCTAGGTCTCAATATATGTGCTCCAGTGGATTTTGAGAAATTAACGTTCAAAAAAAGATATATATCTGTAACAGCGCTCCGCTTCGCGTAACGGAGGTTTGCGAAGCTGATTGGTCATTCTGTCACTGGGCTATAGTTGGGCTACATCTGGCTGATATTTGGGCTACATTTGTTTTTTTGTGTGTCTGGCGGCCATCTTTGGGCTACATTGGGCTACATTGGGCTTCATTGGGCTACATTCGGCTAATTTGCAAATAGCTCATCGCAAACTAGGAATGGTAAAGAATCGCTATTTATTCCTTAAAGTTCGCTATTTAGGAAATGCAAAAAACTTTGATGATATATATGGCGGTTCATCTCTAACAAGATAAGAAGCATAGGGATACATTTATGATGACTGGCGCATCACCAGGGATGTGTTAGTCATTCTGTGCCGCTGTTCCGTCACCTATGGTGTGCTGCATTTACAATGCGGCGCATCATGGGGCAAAAACAGCACAGATGCGTGATGTATCTGTGCCGTAAAGGTGGCGCATTGCTGGAGTTGTATCGCAAGTGTGATGAAGCTCCAGCAAGGGTCGGGGGTGCCCCTGTCGCAGGGTTTCTGTTCTCACACAGAACTGTGGACAGAGGGTTGGAACCTCGGCGAATGCATTGCTGGAGTTGTATCGCAAGTGTGATGAAGCTCCAGCAAGGGTCGGGGGTGCCCCTGTCGCAGGGTTTCTGTTGTCACACAGAACTGTGGACAGAGGATTGGAACCTCGGCGAATTAGGGTGTCCCAAAACTCACGTTAGTAATCAAAAACTCCTTAGCAAGCTAGGTACAGTGTCACATTGGATATAACAAACTCTCAATGTTTAGACAATCCAGAATATGAACTTATAGTACCTCAGGATACGTGGAACTCATGAACAGTCGGTCGTTATAGATTTCTTAGAAACCAGAACATGGAGTTAAGAAGAACAGATGTGTATTTGAAATGTTTATTTACTAATGCCGTCTTCTCAGGCGTAGTACCTTAGATAATAAAAGTACACATATTATCAGTAGCAAAATTACCAGCATAGTTACTAGTACATAAAAAGTGAATGGTGATAGTATGTTAACATGCTGTAAATGAATAAGAGTTAGCAACACTTATAAGCAGCCGCGGGCCGTGGAGGGAGTTACGGTGAGGCAGGGAGGCGGGGAGGGGGAGAAGCAGGGTGGAGAATACAAGTACACATATTATCAGTAGCAAAATTACCAGCATAGTTACTAGTACATAAAAAGCGAATGGTGACAGTATGTTAACATGCTGTAAATGAATAAGAGTTAGCAACACTTATAAGCAGCCGCGGGCCGTGGAGGGAGTTACGGTGGGGCAGGGAGGCGGGGAGGGGGAGGGGCAAGGTAGAGAGGGCTCCACACTGCTTCTCCCCCTCCCCGCCTCCCTGCCCCATCGTAACTCCCTCCACGGCCCGCGGCTGCTTATATCTCACCCTCCCTAATACACATATTATATTATTTGCTAAGAAGGTCTCTTTGTGTTGGTTTAGGGCGTGCCCATACTTTAGTGTCTTAGATTTGAAGGAATCACATCACCATACACCAGCTCTCTCTTCATGTGAACCGCATCAACTGTTGTGTATGTGTGTTCGGCAAAGCAATATAAAACCCGCCTCATGCCCAGAATTGGCAGAAGTTGCACTTATGTTATGAGTATGAAGTCGTGGAGATCAGACCTCATAACAATTCTGTATCGTGTTGTTCTTGAAACTTTAGCACTCGCTGTACAGATATAGTTTAACAAGTAAAGCAGATAGTAGACCAATAACATATTATTCTCATGTAAACCACGATGAACTACTAGGTGGAAAGCTAAAGCAACAACTAAGTGTCGTGTGCAGAAGTTGCAAAAAAGGAAAAATGGCGTTTAAACCGGTAATGAGCCCATGCTAACTTAACACGGTGTAAAGATATCCAGGACCTAGATGACACCTCCTCATGATCCGGAAACGAACTGAATAAGATAATAGAAGTGCCATCTCATGAGAGCAGATTGCAAGTTTATATGTGGACGGTCCGCAAGGTAAAGCATTAAAAACTAGGAAAATTTAATGCTAAAGAAAAATAAAACAGCCAAGTACTTTATCGAGTCTTAAGCCAATAGGCAAGGTAAATAATAAAAACTTGACAAATAAGTCAATGAATTGTCAATGAAATGCTAGTACTCAGCATATCAAACATGAAAAAGGTCTATGACATAACTGTGTATGCAAAATAAGCTGCAACAGCCTCCAATAGGAAGTCACCGTCTTCATCCGAAAACAGTTCAGCCATCCAATTTAAAAGCGGAAAAGAACATACGTGCTCTCCCAGCACCGGATCCTCTATCACCATCAGAGGACAGCTCGGTGGGTTTTCAAGAAAGCTCTCTTCCAAGAAAGACTGTGCTGCCGCCAGTAAATTCCAGGGACCAAGTAGTCCATGCATCAATGCCACAGCCATAATCCTTTCGCCAGGACAAACCAACTCGTGAGTAATGATAGGAGTCATCAGCTGATTAAAGTCGACGTCAGGAGAAACCGGTCCGCAGAGACACAAATCAATGGCCCAATCGAAATCACAGGTCAGGCAGTGAAATACAGGCTGGACACAGGTGAAGTAGGAGAACCGAAAAGATAATCCATATGCCGTGCTTAATATTGCCAACGGCATTGTGCCATAATATTCTAGCATGCGATTGCGGAACAGTGTCAGCAGCTGCAGGGTCGGAGGTTGCATAGGAGGGACATCCATATTTAAAAATGTAAAAAAGCACAAGAGCGTCCGCTGGTAATGCAAGTAAAAATGCCAATCCACGAACCAGAGTGCAGAAAATACAATGAAAGGAAGCAGGGATGACTCCAAAGATTTTCTCAAATGAAGTCACGAGACCACTGGTAACAACTTTAAAAAAGTGTGTCAGGGACTTTGTGGAGGATGCGTTAAAGATAGTCGGAAACATGTTGCTGAAATTGAAAGGCAAATCTTAATTGAAAAGGGTGTGCACCTCTGTACGGGTGTTCGCTATGTGAAGTACGAAAGTTTCACGGGCCGAACTCAAGGCCACCTCTCTCTGAGACAAAAGAGCTCTTATTCTTGCCATGCCGTTGAAACGTGTCCCAAGGTTGGTATTTGTGGCCAGATTGAAAACTCCCTATGTTCATGTGTGGGAGGAAATAGAACATTTCTGCAGCAAATAACCCGTTCACTTACTGTTACGATAAAAGGAATACTTTTAATTAACTCAGAACAATCTTCATTATTGAGCATCAAATAACTACCATTTTCCAACAACTTGAACGTGGGGATGATAGCAGGAACTGGCGTGCCTTGCAACACGCAAGCCATATTTGGTCGGTGTTTGTTGCATGAACCGTGTAACTGTATGTGCCTACACATTAGTGAATGATCTGGCGTCTCAGTGCATTCCTCTCCATTCAGATAAACTTCTTGATCATCTTTGAAACATCTGTATGTGTATGGAAGCGACCAAACCTCATGAAGAAAAGCACTACCTAAAGGTTCATAACGACCTATTGGTATATATTTCATACAATTTGAAAACTTATATAAAGCAAAAGGCAGCGTTATTAAACCGTGGATAAGGCATGTTGTCAAAAAACCCGCAATCCTCTGCTGATGATGTCACTGAGCATGTCATGAATGATGTAATATGTGACATCATCAGCAGTGGATTACGGGTAATAGTATCTCTAGTTTACTCCCCTATAGCTGTCTTTATTTTAACATAAGTGTGTGTTTCCCTCCCTTATACTTACTGTTTTTGGTTCGCTTCCAGTTCGCGTACCGGCGAGCGAACTAGGAAGCGAACTAAGAGAAATAGAGGTTGGCACAGTTCCAAATATTGTACCAATTTTTTAATAACGGGGAGGTAGTTCTGAAAAGAACTTTATTTTTTATTTTTCTGAACATTTTTTTACTGTTTTTGAATTTTTCGGAACAGTTTTATATTTTTTTGGGTTTTTCTTGGAGGGGGCAATGAAAACGATTCATTGTAAAGGGCTCAACAGGAGCAACAAAACAAAAAAAAGAAGTATTTATTATTTTGGGCGTTTCGGACAAACTTGCATATGATAGTCAATAGCTCTGTTGATCAGAGTGATGCTTCTTTCTCCGTAGGAAATGAATCCATCGCAAAATACGCAGGTGTGTTTTACTTCACCAAATCTCATTTGTATATTTGGCACCATCTCCCTGCCCTCTGGTCCCGTTACTTCCGGTACAACAGATCTTCTGGCCATAATAGGGAGATTATCTAGGTCGTTCCGAAACTGTGCAGCACTGTAGTTGTTAGGATGCCACCTAGTCATATGGCGATGCATTGTGTAGTTTCCGAAACTGTATTTTTTGTCGGTCCCTCTGGACAGTCTATCTTGACATATAAGGCAAGTTACGTATCTTGCATTTACTTTTTTCTGACCTTTGGGAATTTAAAAAAATTGCCAAATGAAGTTTTCTTTCCGGTGAGACGTCCTGGGCTGCTCAGGCAAAAACTGCCTCTCTTCGTGCTCGTCCTCCTGTTCCTCTTCTTCTTCTTCTTGTTGAATTATAACTTGAGCAGGTGGTCCACTCTTCCTTGGATGTGGTGGAGGTGGTGGGGAAGCACCAGCTGAAGCTACTAAAGAAGCCATTGCTCAGTGATCACAAAGGGTCTTTCTCTCACAATGATGAAAGTCAGAGTGAGGAAAGAAGGAGGGATTTTCATCATTTGGGAAAAACAAGAGTTCTCAACCAATCAAAAGTGTTCATTTTAGATTATATGACCTAGTCTTACATCATTAGGAAACCAAAAGTGAAATGAACCAATGAAAAGTGTTATTACCAAGTCACATGACTTGCTGTGTTTACGTTAAGCGCTTTGCAGGGCCTCCCGGTTTGCTTCCAGAAACCTGCGCTTTGCGACTCGCTTCGCGTACCAGTTCGCTAACGTAGTACGTCATATGACGTATCACGCGACAACGTGAAACGTCATGCGGACGGGAGGCGTCACGATGTTGTTTTGTAACGCGGCACTTGCGGTAAAGAAACGTTTACCGGCTCGCGGTCTATTTCGCGGCATCAAGGTCAGCTAACGGGAAGCTTCCCTATTTGCGAAGCGGGAACGAAGAAAAAAAAATATTTAAAAAAAAAATTATTCATAAACATATAAAATATATTTTTGGATTTAAAGAAGAATACATTTTACAGCTACAGATATTAGCTGTTAAAAAACCAATGAAATTCACAGAAAAAACCATAGGTTATAGACCATATATAGTTAGGAATTAGCATTTACAAAACCTTGAAAATTCACTGAAAAAACCATAGGTTATAGACCATATATAGTTAGGAATTAGCATTTAAAAAACCTTATTTTACTCACACAAAACCATTGAAATTCCATATATAGTTAGTTGCACTAACTATATATCGCGCACCCGCAATCCACTGCTGATCATGTCACATATTACATCATTCATGACATGGTCAGTGACATCACTGATGACATCACTGATGACATCTCAAATGACATCACTGATGACATCACTGATGACATCTCATTTGACATCATTCTTGTGCTAATACGATAAACCTCTTCAGACTCTAATATAACCTTAGATACACTCAGTGTATACAGACACTCACACACTGCCACTCATCCATGGAGTTACTCACACACCCAGTCAGTCATGCAAAGAAACAATCTCACCTCCATTTCTTCAACTATACAGTTAAACACACCTTACTTATTGAAACATATACTAACACATATTTACTCTCTTATACAATCCCTGATACAAGTTCACAATGATCGATACAACCACTCACTCATTCAGTGGCTCTCATGCACAGTTATTTATATATGCCAACTCTCACATGTACTGTGTTTTACATATGTACTTACTATGACATGTAGCATTGAGATATCCATTCACTCATCAATACACTCATGCACACAGTCAACTGCCCATGTAGCTGTTTCCACATGCACTCTTGAACTCATACACCTAGTGAATAAACTGCTCACACATCTATGCATAGAGTCTCACACCTTCCAGCCACCCCCACACAAACTCAATCTCCCATAGAAATACTTGGGCAACCAATTAATAACACATATAGCCTCTCGTATAGCTAATGATCAACACATGCAGCAGTTTACAGAACAACAGACATAATGATGCACAAATTAAGACAGTTTAGTCACTAACCCATGCATTCAGTGAGACACATTTAATCACTCACTCATACAGTCAGTCATGCACCTACTAAATCCTTCATCCAGACACTTATACATCCACTCAAGACATATTTTAACTTTACAGAAAAATACAGTCACTGGATGTTGTCATCAGTGATGTGCTCAGTAATGTCATCAGTGATGTCATCAGTGATGTCATTTTAGATGTCATCAGTGATGTCATCAGTGATGTCATTTGAGATGTCATCAGTGATGTCATCAGTGATGTCACTGACCATGTCATGAATGATGTAATATGTGACATGATCAGCAGTGGATTGCGGGTGCGCGATATATAGTTAGTGCAACTAACTATATATGGAATTTCAATGGTTTTGTGTGAGTAAAATAAGGTTTTTTAAATGCTAATTCCTAACTATATATGGTCTATAACCTATGGTTTTTTCAGTGAATATATATATATATATATAGATAGATATATATAGAGATATATATAGATATATATATATTACCTACTGGCGGTCGCCAGTAGGTAGTTATAGTTAGGATTGTTTTCCATAGGGAAATCGCAACATTCTATTGGGAATAACTTTGGCGCCGGTTGAGGAATCTGCCTGAATTTTTCCTCAACTTTGCCTCGCGGCACTCCGCTCCTTCCCTGAAAGTTTGGGGGGGATTCGTCAATCGGGGGCCGAGATAAAAGGGGGGTCCCAAAACGTGTTTTCCCCATGTTAATTTCCATAGGGCGGTCGAACTCACTTTTAGCTCGAACGGCTGAATGGATTTCCACCAAACTTGGCAAAATTGTAGGGACTGGTAGCCCAATGTGCCTTTGCTATGTCTCAAGATATGTGCTCCAGTGGATTTTGAGTAATTTAGGTTCAAAAAATATATATATCTATAGGCGCGCCCCGGTACGCGTACCGGGCGCGTACCAGCGCGCCACGCGAGTTCGCGAGCGGAAAGCTGATTGGCTCTCGGGTGTCTGTAAACATTCCAAACAGTCCAGAGCAGCCGCCATCTTGTGTCTCGGTAGGATCGAGACACAAGAGGTGGCAAAAAACAAAGGGGCAAATGACCAAAAGGGGGCAGGGTAGACCCCCCCTGACCCCCTAGGTTTGATGTGGAGGCCATAAAAGGCTCCGCGGGGCAACATTTTTTTTTTTTTAAATCGATTTTCACGGGGGGAGCGCCTGGTACGCGCACCGGGGAGCATACCGGGGAGCGTAGCATGGGGAAAACTCAGTTCATTCACTGCATCACCTCTACGACCCTTTCTTGCGTCAATACACTCCTTTTGCATACATTACACCTGACGTAGGTATAATGTGGCGCAGGGGTTTACAAAGTGATGCATCTACCTAGATGCGTCACTTTGTAAATATGACTCAATAAGGTGCATTTGTAACAGCACTGGTGCGTCACAAAAAGTGACGCACCGGTGGCGTAAAAGTGACGCATGGCCTCATAAATGAGGCCTTCAGTCTTCTACTCATGCGTCACATTAAATATATGACGTATTATGCCGCAAGTACTTTTAGATACGTCAGTATTTCAGACATATCTGTAAGCGCAAAAGTGATGCATTGCTGGAGAGTGTCACAAAAATGATGCAACTCCAGCAATGCATCCTTTCACATGGGGCCAGGCCCCATGTGAAATGGCCTGCATCAGTCTTACGCCTGCTGTGAAACAGGCGCAAGATTTGGACGCAACAGCGTCATAAAAGTGACGTAGTGATATCGCATAGATTTTACTGCGTCACCTGTACGACCCTTTCTTGCGTCAATACGTCCCTTTTGCATACATTATACCTGACGTAGGTATAATGTGGCGCAGGGGTTTACAGAGTGACGCATCTACCTAGATGCGTCACTTTGTAAATATGACTGAATAAGGTGCATTTTTAACAACACTGGTGCGTCACAAAAAGTGACGCACCGGTGGCGTAAAAGTGACGCATGGCCTCATAAATGAGGCCTTCAGTCTTCTACTCATGCGTCATATTAAATATATGACGTATTATGTCGCAAGTACTTTTAGGTACGTCAGTATTTCAGACGTATCTGTAAGCGCAAAAGTGATGCATTGCTGGAGAGTGTCACAAAAATGATGCAACTCCAGCAATGCATCTTTTCTTACCCTTCCACACCCCGTTCCTTTTCTACATTTTGTTTGAATAACCACATTCCCCATGTTCACTCTCCTTCTCCTTACTTTCGTTCCCAACACTCACCTTCTTTCAGTCCCCCTACTTCACTTCCTTTCTCCTCTCATACTTTTCTGTTCTTTCTTACTCATTTTCCTTTCATTTATCAATGCACTCCACTTCACTTACTCTTTTGCATTTTTTTAAGAATATAGCTCTTTGATGAGAATTGGAGGTAGTTCTGAAAAGAACTTTTTTTTTTCTTCTTTTTTCTTTTTTTAGAACTACAACAAAAACAGGGAATGGAAACTGCTCAACAGGAGCAAAAATAAAATAAAAAATTAGGGCTGGTAACGGCAGTGATGGTTCTCCAATGCTCGAACCATGAGCAGAACACTTTGCTCCCCACAAGAAAGTAGCTGATCACAGTATCTGCATTTAAGGGCGCCTTTGTTAAATGCAGGCTGAATGTTCGGAACCTGCTCTTGTGATCTCCCCCTCACCGATGGTGTTCGTCCTCCGGTTGATGTAGAGGCCCCATCACTGGGAACCTTTTGTGCCAGAGCCCTGACACTTTCCCGGGCAAAATTCTGGGGGTGCCTTCTCTCCACATGGTGAATCATTGTGGAGTTCCCAAAAGAATATTTTTTATTGGGGTTACCCCATGACAGGACTGTGTGACAGATCCTGCACTCCACTTTTGGAGCATTTACCTTCTTCTGGTGATCAGGTATGGAAAAAAAATTCCAGATGAAATGTTCTTTGTATTTTGGCTGAGGAGGCTCTTCATCGATGAATTCATTGGAGTCATCTTCACTGCTGGATGGTCTGGCAGCCATGATAATCCAAGATATCCAACAAAGAACCGACAGCAAAACAGGCAGGTCTTTCAGTCACAAAAGTGAAAGAAGAAGTGAAGGAAATGGGTGGGGATTTCATTCTTTATAAAAAAAATGTTAGCAACCAATGAAAAGTGTTATTTTCAGGTCACATGACCCGACGCGCTTACGCTGCGTGCCCTGGGGCGCTTACGTAGTGCGTTCGTATGTGCGTGGGTGCTTCCGGGTGCGCTTACGCCGTGCGTATCACGCAGACGCGGCTACGCGATACGTTACGATGTTGTTTTCGTTCACGGCAATAGCGCTAACGGGACGCTCACCGGTACGCACCCCGGGGCGCGCCGTAACACTGCGCTTACCGGTGAGCGCACCGGTACGCGCCCCGGGAGCGCTCCGGACAAAAAAAAAATTTTTTTTTAAAACTATTTCATAATTATACAATATAAAATTCAATTCAATATCACATTTCATACCTATAGAGATTTGCTATTAACAAACCTATGAAATTCACTGAAAAAAACATAGGTTTCACACCAGTTATAGTTAGGAATTAGCATTTAAAAAACCTATTAAATTCACTGAAAAAAACATAGGTTTCACACCAGTTATAGTTAGCTGGAAGTTTTACTCGCATAAAACCATTGAAATTCCCACGTTATAGTTAGTTGGACTCACTATAACTTGCGCGTGCAATGCACTGCTGATGACGTCACATATTACATCACTCATGACATGGTCAGTGACATCACTCATGACATCGGGGGACCAGAGACCACGGATATTGACTTTCTTCCCCCCCGAGCATTGAGCCTGTCACCACCTACCTGCACGCCAGCGAGGACCTACAGTCTACCTCACTTCCCTATGCCATCCACCTGGTCGAGCCGATACAGTGCCTGCTGGGAGTTGGAGTCATGTATTGCACAAAAGACTCTAACAGGATGTGTCGACCACATTAAGGGGAGGGGCGCTAACAGCTGGTACATATTTGCAAGCAGGAAAGAACATTTTGGTAACAGGACATGCTGCAGTGCTGGGCACTGAAGAAGGCAGTAAACGCCGAAATGCATTCGCCGCCATTGCAGGAGGAGAAATAAATGTGCTGTGTGACCTGTAATCCCCTTGGCCACCGCGTCCTTCTTCGGGGGATGGTTTTGGGATATATATATATGTATATATATATATATATATTACCTACTGCCGATAGCCAGTAGGTATATATAGTTAGGATTGTTTTCCATAGGGAAATCGCAACATTCTATTGGGAATAACTTTGGCGCCGGTTGAGGAATCTTCCTGAAATTTTCCTTAACTTTGCCTCGTGGCGCTCTGCTCCTTCCCTGAAAGTTTGGGGGGGATTCGTCAAGCAGGGGCCGAGATAAAAGGGGGGTTCATTTCCATAGGGCGGTTGGACTCACTTTTAGCCCGAACGGCTGAATGGTTTTCCACCAAACTTGGCAAAATTGAAGGGACTGGTAGCCCGATGTGCCTTTGCTATGTCTCAAGATATGTGCTTCAGTGGTTTTTACGAAAATTAACTTTGAAAAAATATATATTGGGCTACATTGGGCTATATATATGTTAGAGCCCAAATGTAGCCCAATGTAGCCCAATGTAGCCCAATGTAGCCCAATGTAGCCCAAAGATGGCCACCAGAGACAACAAAAACTAATGTAGCCCAAATATTAGCCAGATGTAGCCCAACTATAGCCCAATGACAGAATGTCCCAGAGTGTTCTAAAGAACAACTAGAGCGCTAACAGTCTTACTTATGACAAAAGTATGGCACACCTGAAGTCATCTTGATTGGAATAAAGTGTTAACACTTAAAACATTTAATTTGCAAAGGAACAACATGAGGGGGTTCATTTTGCCATAGAAATTATGATTAGTGCTGAAGAAAGAAAAATTAGGGCACATTTTGAGTGACTTCTCAAATCCTCATATATTTCATTAAAAAAAATCTGATATGCAGTCTCCCAAGATGGCCACCAGAGACAAAAGAGCCCAAATGTAGCCCAAATATCAGCCAGATGTAGCCCAACTATAGCCCAATGACAGAATGGTCCAGAGTGTTCTAAAGAACAACTAGAATGCTAACAGTCTTACTTATGACAAAAGTATGGCACACCTGAAGTCATCTTGATTGGAATAAAGTGTTAACACTTAAAACATTTAATTTGCAAAGGAACAAAATGAGGGGGTTCATTTTGCCATAGAAATTATGATTAGTGCTGAAGAAAGAAAAATTAGGGCACATTTTGAGTGACTTCTCAAATCCTCATATATTTCATTAAAAAAATCCTGATATGCAGTCTCCCAAGATGGCCACCAGAGACAAAAGAGCCCAAATGTAGCCCAAATATCAGCCAGATGTAGCCCAACTATAGCCCAATGACAGAATGGTCCAGAGTGTTCTAAAGAACAACTAGAACGCTAACAGTCTTACTTATGACAAAAGTATGGCACACCTGAAGTCATCTTGATTGGAATAAAGTGGTAACACTTAATACATTTAATTTGAAAAGGAACAAAATGAGGGGTTTCATTTTGCCATAGAAATTTTATATATATATATATATATTCACTGAAAAAACCATAGGTTACACACCAGTTATAGTTAGGAATTAGCATTTAAAAAACCTTTGAAATTCACTGAAAAAAAACATAGGTTTCACACCAGTTATAGTTAGCTGGAAATTTTACTCGCATAAAACCATTGAAATTCCCACGTTATAGTTAGTTGGACTCACTATAACTTGCACGTCTGCAATGCACTGCTGATGACGTCACATATTACATCACTCATGCATATATTTAAATATTTAAATATTACTCGCTAATATATGTATTCACTAAGATACACTTAATAAGCCAGTTAACCAATCAATTTTTTTTTTTAAAACACTGAAAAAACCATAGGTTTCAGGCCTTATATAGTTAGGAATTAGCATTTAAAAAACCTTTGAAATTCACTGAAAAAAACATAGGTTTCAGGCCTTATATAGTTAGGAATTAGCATTTAAAAAACCTTTGAAATTCACTGAAAAAACCATAGGTTTCAGGCCTTATATAGTTAGGAATCAGCATTTAAAAAACCTTTGAAATTCACTGAAAAAACCATAGGTTTCAGGCCTTATATAGTTAGGAATTAGCATTTAAAAACACCTTTGAAATTCACTGATAAAACCATAGGTTTCAGGAGTTATATAGTTAGGAATTAGTTTTTAAAAAACCTTTGAAATTCACTCAAAAAACTATAAGTTTTAGTGGTGTTATAGTTAGCTGGACATTTTACTCATACAAAACCAATGAAATTGCTCCTATATAGTTAGTTGTACTAACTATATTTCGCGCACCCGCAATCCACTGCTGATGATGTCACATATTAGATCATTCATGACATGGTCAGTGACATCACTGATGACATCTCAAATGACATCACTGATGACATCACTGATGACATCATCCACGTGACAATCACATACACCTTTTCATACACTATTACAATTTTTCATCACTGTTTGTAAAATGCAGAGTATCATATTTAAATCCATTGTCACAGCAATACAAGTATCTAAAAATCCACTCAGTGATTCATAGATGTATACACACATCTAATCACTTACCTATGGATTCACTCATACATGCTGTCAATGAACAATAGAACACTATAAAAAATACTTATACATCTATATCGACATTAAACAACAGCACGCATCCTATTCACATATGAAGTCATCCTACTCACTTATGCAAACAGTGGATCATACTTACATATTTACTTAGCAAAACACTTATACAAACACCACTTTTTCTATTCATTTAGATAGTAAGTCATACTTAGTGAATTATAAAATCATTATTACAAGTATACAGTTATCCATACAGTCACTCACACAATCATTGTGTCTTATGTATACTTATTTATATACAACTGACACATACACTGCCTTTTATTTTTCTAGTTTGTTGGACCTGTACCTTTGAGAAATATAATTGCTCATCACCACACCCATAAAGAGATTCCCTCACCCAAACTGTTAGAACATGTAGTTTTAACTTCATATATCTACTGAATCAACTATTCACACATCTTTGGACAGTCACACACCCCCCACTGAACCACGCACACTTTAACACTCCCATACAAATAATCAGTTAACTAATCAATAACTAATATAGACTTTCACATAGCTAGTAACCAACTGTAGAATCAGTTTACACAACAACTGACAAAGTGATACAGATATTCACACAGTTTAGTCACTATTCACTATATTTAGTGAGACATTATAAATTGGTCAAGTAAACAGTTAATTACACTGCTACTAAATCCTCCATCCAAATATTTATTTATATATATCCACTCATTCTTCTATGTAAATTGCTATATATATAATGCATATTTAAATAACGAAGCAAACCACATTCACTGGATGATGTCATCAGTGATGTCATCAGTGATGTCATTTGAGATGTCATCAGTGATGTCACTGACCATGTCATGAATGATCTAATATGTGACAACTAACTATATTGGAGCAATTTCATTGGTTTTGTATGAGTAAAATGTCCAGCTAACGATAACACCACTAAAACTTATAGTTTTTTGAGTGAATTTCAAAGGTTTTTTAAAAACTAATTCCTACACATATAAAACTCCTGAAACCTATGTTTTTTTCAGTGAATTTCAAAGGTTTTTTTAAATGCTAATTCCTAACTATATAAGGCCTGAAACCTATGGTTTTTTCAGTGAATGTATATATATATATATATATATATATATATATATATATATATAAACCTCCAACTTTCCACTATGTGCCTCCTGCACAGAAAAGTTCGCGGACAACCAAAATCAGCACTCGAGGCAAAGATGTAAAGTTTGCTTTTTTTTTATTCATAAGGTGGGTAAAAGTCATGGTTTTATCAGTGAATTTCAAAGGTTTTTTTAAATGCTAATTCCTAACTATATAAGGCCTGAAACCTATGGTTTTTTCAGTGAATGTATATATATATATATATATATATATATATATATATTACCGCTACTTTCCTTCTCTTTCGTAAAGAAAACAGCACTCGCGGGAGTAGGATCTAAGCTTTTATTATTTGATCCTTCGAGCACCAGACGCGTTTCGGCTCCTGCCTTTGTCAGTGGTACACTGACGCGCCATTTTTCAAACTTTTTTATACACACCTCATGTGACACACATTAGAGTAGTAGAAACAGGACTGCATTGAGCGCCATCTTTGAATGTCTACATAAACGCGTAATGACATTCTCATCCTTATATAAGGTTATCATTCCTCATTGCGCCCTGAATGGGCTTCCATACATTTGAATACTGTACACATAATTACAGATCAAATTGTATATTACATACACTTATTTAGCCCTGAATGGGCATTCTGGCCCCTTTGGTCCGTCCCGCTACCACAAATATTTACACATCATACAACCTTTACCCATCACCATTTTAAAACCATAAGATTTTCGCAGGATCTCCCCTTTACATGATTTCAGATTTGCACCATTATTTCCTTTGTTAACAGTTCTCTCTCTATACACTAAAAATTCATTTTACATTATTGCACTCAACCCAAATGTACTGTCATTTCCTCGTGACTGTTAAGACCTCCTGGGGTCTTAGTTCCGATATCTATAATGTGCCTGGATTCTAGCCTTCTTAACTTCCTCAATCTGTCCCCTCCCCGGGGATTGTTCGTTACTTGGTCCAAGGCAAAATATACTAATTGGTCACTGTTACTATTGTGATGTTGTTTGTAATGTCTCGCCACTGGGTATGTGGGATCACCGTTCGTGATAGCTCTAGAGTGTTCTAGGATACGCATTTTCGTTGGATTTACTGTGCTCCCTATATACCTTAGTCCGCAAGGACATACTAAACAATAGACAGTATAGGGTGTGGTGCATGTTAGAAAAGACTTGATTTGCCGTTGTTTCCCTCGAACTTGGTATGTCAGCACCTTCTTGCTGTTTCTACACGCTTTGCAGCGTCCACATGGGTAGAAGCCTGGCATGGATTTCCCAAAGGGATCTATAGTTGGGCGGGGGAGGTAACTGCTTGTTAACGCGTTTCTTAATGCCCTCGCTCTTCTATAGGTTATCATTGGTTGTGTGGGGATGTCTGTACCTATGACGGGATCCGTGGTAAGCAGATTCCAGTTCTTTTTCATCACTTTTCTTAACACCCCTGCTCCTTCAGAGAATACGGTGATTAACCTAAGATTCCCATCTTGTTCTAGATCCCTTTCTTTAGCCTTTAGTGTGTCTTTACGTGGGATGTTCTCCACTTTTCTCAGGGCTTCCCCTAAGCTTTCTTCCCCATAGCCTCGCAGTTTGAATCTTTCTATACTTGCCCTAGCATTGACTCTAAAGTCTTCTTCTGATGTACAATTACGTAAAATAAGTGTATGTAATATACAATTTGATCTGTAATTATGTGTACAGTATTCAAATGTATGGAAGCCCATTCAGGGCGCAATGAGGAATGATAACCTTATATAAGGATGAGAATGTCATTACGCGTTTATGTAGACATTCAAAGATGGCGCTCAATGCAGTCCTGTTTCTACTACTCTAATGTGTGTCACATGAGGTGTGTATAAAAAAGTTTGAAAAATGGCGCGTCAGTGTACCACTGACAAAGGCAGGAGCCGAAACGCGTCTGGTGCTCGAAGGATCAAATAATAAAAGCTTAGATCCTACTCCCGCGAGTGCTGTTTTCTTTACGAAAGAGAAGGAAAGTAGCGGTAATTTTAGCGAGCAGCGTCGCTCGCGACATGCACCCGTGCAAGAGTGCGCGGCTGGACGCAACAAGGAGCGAGAAATATATATATATATATATATATATATATATATATATATATATATATATATATATATATATATATTCACTGAAAAAACCATAGGTTATACACCATATATAGTTAGGAATTAGCATTTAAAAAACCTTATTTTACTCACACAAAACCATTGAAATTCCATATATAGTTAGTTGCACTAACTATATATCGCGCACCCGCAATCCACTGCTGATCATGTCACATATTACATCATTCATGACATGGTCAGTGACATCACTGATGACATCACTGATGACATCTCAAATGACATCACTGATGACATCACTGATGACAACATCCAGTGACTGTATTTTTCTGTAAAGTTAAAATATGTCTTGAGTGGATGTATAAGTGTCTGGATGAAGGATTTAGTAGGTGCATGACTGACTGTATGAGTGAGTGATTAAATGTGTCTCACTGAATGCATGGGTTAGTGACTAAACTGTCTTAATTTGTGCATCATTATGTCTGTTGTTCTGTAAACTGCTGCATGTGTTGATCATTAGCTATACGAGAGGCTATATGTGTTATTAATTGGTTGCCCAAGTATTTCTATGGGAGATTGAGTTTGTGTGGGGGTGGCTGGAAGGTGTGTGACTCTATGCATAGATGTGTGAGCAGTTTATTCACTAGGTGTATGAGTTCAAGAGTGCATGTGGAAACAGCTACATGGGCAGTTGACTGTGTGCATGAGTGTATTGATGAGTGAATGGATATCTCAATGCTACATGTCATAGTAAGTACATATGTAAAACACAGTACATGTGAGAGTTGGCATATATAAATAACTGTGCATGAGAGCCACTGAATGAGTGAGTGGTTGTATCGATCATTGTGAACTTGTATCAGGGATTGTATAAGAGAGTAAATATGTGTTAGTATATGTTTCAATAAGTAAGGTGTGTTTAACTGTATAGTTGAAGAAATGGAGGTGAGATTGTTTCTTTGCATGACTGACTGGGTGTGTGAGTAACTCCATGGATGAGTGGCAGTGTGTGAGTGTCTGTATACACTGAGTGTATCTAAGGTTATATTAGAGTCTGAAGAGGTTTATCGTATTAGCACAAGAATGATGTCAAATGAGATGTCATCAGTGATGTCATCAGTGATGTCATTTGAGATGTCATCAGTGATGTCATCAGTGATGTCACTGACCATGTCATGAATGATGTAATATGTGACATGATCAGCAGTGGATTGCGGGTGCGCGATATATAGTTAGTGCAACTAACTATATATGGAATTTCAATGGTTTTGTGTGAGTAAAATAAGGTTTTTTAAATGCTAATTCCTAACTATATATGGTGTATAACCTATGGTTTTTTCAGTGAATTTTCAAGGTTTTGTAAATGCTAATTCCAACTATATATGGTCTATAACCTATGGTTTTTTCAGTGAATTTCAATGGTTTTTTAATAGCAAATATCATAAGCTGTCGAATGTCAAGTACGTGGTAAGTAAAAACATTTTCGTGTTTATGCACACTGATCTGCTTTGAATACTGCCCCCCACCCCTCATTTCTATTAGGAGTACTCTCTCTTTGCAGATAGTGAAGGGTAGTTAACGCAGCCCTTTGCCCCCTTTGTAATACGTCGTGCCTGCTTCTCTCTCCATTTGATTGATTGTTCTCTTTGGTTCATTCTCTATTTACAAACAAGCACAGAGTCGCAATACTCTGTTTAGTCTTTGCAGATAGCGAAAAATCGTGTAAAAAAACAAAAGGAATCGAGCAAAATCAGTAGGCCACTAATGGGATCTCTTTTTGACCTCGCTAAAATAGAAACATTAGGAACAAACTGTTGAAAATAGCAATGCGTATGTACATAAGCGGCGTTCATTTGTGTTCACAGTACCCCTTGTTGATTGTTTCAATCGAGCATTGAATTGTTCGAAGTTAATTCTCTTAAGGATCTTCTCTACCTGCAAACGAGGAAGAATAGGAATATTCTCTCTCCCTTTGCAGATAGTGAAGGGTAGGTAACGCAAGCCTTTAACACGTCGTACCTATTTCATTCCTCATTGATTGATTGATTGTCCGAACATTGACTGTTTGGGAATTAGTTCTTTTTGGAGGTATTCCCTGTTTGCAAATAAACGTAGGAAAATCTTTGCAAGTAGTGAAAGGGTACGTAATGCGGACCTTTCACCCCCGTTGTAATCTGTCATGCCTATCTACTCCCCACTGATTGATGCACCTTTTTCACCCGGACCATTTACTAGAGATACGTCATCTGGCCCGACCAGAGAGCACCCCTAGTGAAAAGGACATATGCAATAATAACGAAGTGATCACTGTATCCTGTTAACAGAAACTTTACCATGAAACAACCTGGAAAGAAAAAAATAGGAAAACGAAAATCAGTAGGCCACTGATGAACATGAACTTTTATTAAACAACAAACAAAGAAACGATAACATAACGTAATGATAAAACCTATTAATGTCCTAGAAACAAGAAAACGTTAAAGTATGCCAGTGGTGAGAGACCAGAAAAACAGTCCGAGAAACCAAATCACCCCTCGCTGTCCCAACTCATGCACTCTGAAAAGTTCAAAGTTTTGAGGAGTGCTTGTAACATTGTCTGAAGCCTATTTGCAATTGCTTCATCTTCACTATTCTTAAAGTAAGTGGGGGCTGTTGTGATGCGGTGCCACCCTGAACCGCTTGACGGAGGCCCCCGAGGGACGGTGTCATGTCGCGGACTCGGAGGGGGCGCTTGGCTCCGGCCCCCTCCCCAAGTCGTGTTGCCCTGGTGTGGCCTGAGATCGCCCCCGACATAGGTGGCCGGCTCCCGGGGTCAAGCGGAACTTTTTTCCTTTTGGTGACTCTTCCATTCTTCACCTTGTCCCACAATCCGTTTCACCTAAAGACACGCTGTAGTGGGGCACCCCTTTTCCGTTTCATTTGCCATTCAGCCCGCTTTTGCTACACTGTGCCTCTTCCGCTATTCAGCTGTTTACCGCCCGCTCTTTCGACTACAGCGTCTCGCTCACCATGTACTTGAGTTGCTCCCGCTCTTGCGGCGCAGCGATAGGCGGCTGCCACAGGACTCTCAAAATGGCGGCCATCTCTTCAGATTTGGGCGTGGTCCACTAAAATGGGCCTGCGACACCTTGGAACTCGGACGCTTGTCTGCTAGAGCTTGGGCTCCATTCGCGAAAGCGTCCCCTCATCCTTGAAGATTCTACAAAAGTCTTGGGGGCCCCCGACTCCCGCAGGCTTCTGGTGGGGAGCGCCTAGCATGATTGCTCGTGGAATGGCCACGACGGAGCTACGAAATGGTGGTGCTCTCATGCTAACGCCAGCTTCAGTCTGAAACATCCAGAAACACTGTAGACTACCAATTCGATCAGTTCCGGTAGCGCTCCAACGTGACCCGGTAGAGAAGAACTTGCCCTCCCCTCTTTGACTGATGGTTCTTGTTGCCTGTCCCTTCTGTTGTCATTTAACAGAACTATTTAGCCTGCTGAAAGGGGTTGTGTGCCGTCCGCTGGTTGGTGGAGACATTTTGACTATATTCTGGACCTGCGTTGTCGCGTAATGCGTCATATGATGCGCCGCGTTAGAAAGTTTAATAAATTATGAAACACAATAAACAATCCTTAAAAAAAAAAAAAAAAAAAAAAAATAATCAACAAAACCAACAATCAATTAACATACAGTATTTGAAAAGTCTATCATTCATTTTTCATTGCAGTACGCTGCCCAGAAAGCTTCCCGGTTCCCGGACCGGGTGCTACCCACGCAAAAAAACAAAAAAAACGGTATATATTTTTTTGCCCTGCGAGAACCTTTCAAAGCCTCCACATCAAACCTAGGGGGTCAGGGACGATCTACTATGCCCCCTTATGGTCATTTGCCCCTTCGCTTTGGCCTCCTCTTGTCTCTCGATCCTACCGAGAGACAAGATGGCGGCCGCTACGGACTGTTTGGAATGTTTACAGACGCCGAAAAACCAATCAGCTTCGCAAACCTCCGTAACGCGAAAAGTACGCAAAGCGGAGCGCTGTTACAGATATATATCTTTTTTTGAACGTTAATTTCTCAAAATCCACTGGAGCACATATATTGAGACCTAGCAAAGGCACATCGGGCTACCAGTCCCTACAATTTTGCCAAGTTTCGTGCAAATCCATTCAGCCGTTCGATTATTATTATTATTTTTTTTTTTGCCCCGCGGGGCCCTTTTAAAACCTCCACATCAAACCTAGGGGGTCAGCGAGGATCTACTATTCCCCCTTATGGTCATTTGCCCCTTCGCTTTCGCCTCCTCTTGTCTCTCGATCCTACCGAGAGACAAGATGGCGGCCGCTACGGACTGTTTGGAATGTTGACAGACGCCGGAGAACCAATCAGCTTCGCTTCACAAAGCTCCGTTGCGCGAAAAGTACGCGTCCTGGGCCGCTGCCCGGTCCGCTGTTACAGATATATATCTTTTTTTAAACGTTAATTTCTCAAAATCCACTGGAGCACATATATTGAGACCTACAAAAGGCACATCGGGCTACCAGTCCCTACAATTTTGCCAAGTTTCGTGCAAATCCATTCAGCCGTTCGGGCTAAAAGTGAGGCCAACCGCCCTATGGAAATTAACATGGGAAAAACGCGTTTTGGGACCCCCCTTTTTTCTCGGCCCCCCCTTGACGAACCCCCCCCAAATTTTCAAAGGCTGCTCAGAAACAAAATGTGCCATTTTCCTGAAAATTTCAGCCAATTCCGTCCACAAACGCCAAAGTTATTAGACATAGAATTTTCAAAAAACCCATAGGGAAAAAATCCTAACTATATATACCTACTGGCGACCGCCAGTAGGTAATATATATATATATGAAGAAAAGAAGGTTGCCCAAATGAGCGCTGTGTCAGAATGAGGGGGCCATTATTGTGGAAAACATAAGCTGCGGGAGCTGGCGTGCCATGCCCACTGGGGATATTAATTATTGAACATTCACAACAAGCACCCACATGGGTTTGCATTCTAGTGGACTACAGAGACCATGAGGCAATGGTGCAGACGCCCTTCCTGGGCGGGACTTGGGGGTATTTCACCATGTGATCCACTGAAAGCTTGTTGTTTCCAGCCAGCCAAATAGCCTGTGATCAAGGACTCGATAGAGTTCGAAACGCGTCTGGTGACGATTTTGGCATTTCTACACGAAGTGTTTGGTGTGCTGTACCTGCTGCCTTCCACAATTAAAAAGGTATCAAACTCCTCATGTGCGGCTCCTTCATTTGGGCAACCTTCTTTTCTTCATATATATATATATATATATATATATATATATATATGAAGGTCCGTAAACAAATTAACACACGCTCTCAGTGACAGCCAAAGTAACACCAACAGCTGTGCTGTTGGTGTTACTTTGGCTGTCACTGAGAGCGTGTGTTAAGTTGTTTACGGACCTTCATTGAATTTCCGGCGTGCTCGACCGGAGTACACGCCACCTCCCGAGGGGCCCCAGGCAATCTTCAGAGCAACTCGTGATTTTGAATATATATATATATATATATATATATATATAAATATATATAAATATATATATATATATATATATATATATATATATATATATATATATATATATATATATATATATATATATATATATTACCTACTGGTGGTCACCAGTAAGTAGATATAGTTAAAACCTAGTTTCCATAGGAAATCCGCAACATTCTATTTGGAATAACTTTGGCGCCGGTGGACGAATCTTTGCGAATTTCTTCAAGAAAATGGCCTGCTCCGCTCCGCTCCCTCCCTGAAAGTTTGAGGGTGATTCGTGAAGCGGGGGCTGAGAAAAAAGGAGGGTCCCACAACGTGTTTTCCCCATGCAATTTTCCATTGGACCTTTAGCCAGGGCTACAGCCCGAACGGCTGAACGGAATTACACCAAATTTGGCAAAAAGGTAGAGTTCGGTTCGCAGATGACCCTTTTTATTGAATTGTGTAAATCTGTTCAGTAGTTCCTGAGAAAATCATAAGTAAAATCATAAGTATATCTAGAGGAGCTTACTGTAAGCTTACTGTAAGCTTACTGTACTCTGTACCTTCCTGAGCACGAGCTAAATGCTAATTGGCTGTCAACTGTCTGTCAACACTCCAAACCAGAAAGTATTGGCAGCCATCTTGTCGGTAGATTGAGGCACAAGAAAGCAGAAAAACAAACGTGTAGAATGCAAAAAGGGGGCAGGGTAGAAACATCCTGACCCCCTAGGCCTGCTCAGGGGGTCCCACAAGGACCCCCAAGGCCCCCCCACAATTTTTTTTTGACAAACATCGTGGGGTACAAGTACCGTACGAGTACCGTAAGAGTACGGTAAACTTACTGTAAGCTTACTGTACTCTGTACCTTCCAGAGCACGAGCTGAATGCTAATTGGCTGTCAACACTCCAAACCAGAAAGTGTTGGCAGCCATCTTGTGCCTCGGTAGACTGAGGCACAAGAAAGCAGAAAAACAAACGTGTAGAACGCAAAAAGGGGGCAGAGTAAAAACACCCTGACCCCCTAGGCCTGCTCAGGGGGTCCCACAAGGACCCCCAAGGACCCCCCAATTCTTTTTTTTGACAAAAATCACAGTGTACGAGTACCGTACGAGTACTTT
Source organism: Lissotriton helveticus (assembly GCF_964261635.1). Taxonomy (NCBI): domain Eukaryota; kingdom Metazoa; phylum Chordata; class Amphibia; order Caudata; family Salamandridae; genus Lissotriton; species Lissotriton helveticus. The sequence continues at coordinate 1,409,917,696 of NC_136065.1, forward strand.
AGGCGTACCTTTCCGCATATGAGCTGCATGCTCATTGGCTGTGAACACTCCAAACCAGGAAGTGTTGGCAGCCATCTTGTGCTCGGTAGACGGAGGCACAAGAAAGCAGAAAAACAAACGTGTAGAACGCAAAAAGGGGGCAGGGTAGAAACACCCTGGCCCCCTAGGCCTGCTCATGGGGTCCCACCTCTGTTGGCCACTCTTCACTGGCTACCTATAGCCCAACGGGTAACTTTTAAAGTAGGCTGCTTGGCCTTTAAGGCTCTCCATGGAAAAAGTCCTAAGTTTATCAACCACCTCATAAACAAACATGAACCAACTCGTAATCTTCGCTCTGCCCACCTGTACCTCCTCACCTTGCCCTCCTTTAAAAAGAAACGCCTTGGCGGATGCCGTTTCGCTTATTTGGCCCCAAGGATCTGGAACTCTTTTCCCTTGTCACTCCGGAGTTGTACTAAGCTGACGGAATTCAGGGGCGCACTGAAGACCTGGTTATTCAAGCAAGCGGACGGTTAGGTTATTGTTTTACCATTCTTCTCACCACTAGCGCCATGAAACCTCTGGGTGCCCATGCGCTTAATAAATCTCGAATAACATAACATAACATAACAAGGATCCCCAAGGCCCCCCCAAATTTAATTTTTTTTACAAAAATCGCAGGGTACGAGTACCGTACGCATACCGTACGCGTACCTTTCCGAGTACGAGCTGCATGCTCATTGGCTGTGAACACTCCAAACCAGGAAGTGTTGGCAGCCATCTTGTGCTCGGTAGACCGAGGCACAAGAAAGCAGAAAAACAAATGTGTTGAACAAAAAAAGGGGGCAGGGTAGAAACAGCTTGACCCCCTAGGCCTGCTCAGGTGGTTCCAGAAGGACCCCCAAGGCTCCACATTTTTAAAAACCCGGTCTGCTTCTTTTCAAATTGCCCCCCAGGGGGACCAAATCCCAGGGGCATAGTGAAAAAGAAGTGTGGGAGGGCCCAATCCCCCCACATTGCCCCGGGGACCACCACCCCCCAGGGCAAAGCAACGCAGCCCCCTGGCGCATACTGTAGGTTCCAAGTGGGCTTGTTGGCCCCCATAGACCCCCAGTATGCAAGGGGAATTAGTTCCCCCTCTTCAAATGCGCCCAGGGGCTGCGTTGCAGAGAGGTGTAAAAAGGAGCATGGCCTCATTACATGTCTCTGCAACACAGCCTCCTGGCGCATACTGGAGGTTCCCGGTGGGCTAGTTGGCCCCCAGGGACTCCCAGTATGCAAGGGGACTTAATCCCCCAACTTAGAACACTCTACAGGGCGCGTTATCACAGTGGTGATGGTAGGGGGCGGGGCTTGCGGTAATGTAGTGCAAACATGCCCTGAGGCGCGTTTTAAGTTGGGGAATTAATTCCTGTTCAATCCAAAGGTCCCCTAGGGGACAACTAGTCCGACAGGTATCTCCAGTAAGCGCCACGGAGCTGTGTTGGAGAGTGTTGTACAAAGAGGGCGTGCCCTTTGAACGACTCTCTGCAACACAGCTGCCAGGCGCATACCGGAGGTACCTGGTGGGCTAGTTGGCTCACAGGGGACCTCAGGATTGAAGAGGAATTAATTCTCCAATCTAGCTCACTACTATTCCTGAAAAGTAAATTTAACTGTACTTACCAGTAACTTGATTTTCCTTCCATAGGATCATTGCCTGCTATATAAAATATATATAAATTAAAAAAATAATAAATTAAAAAATATATTACAATTTCAATATTTAAAAAAAAATTCAATTCATATAAAAAATGTGTAATGTAATTTAAAAAATAAAATATCTAAAAATAAATAGTTTAAAATAATGTAGTAAATCAGTATAAAAAAATAGCAATTAATACATTTAAAAATTATCATTTACAAAACCTTTGAAATTCACTGAAAAAACCATAGGTTTCAGCCACGTTATAGTTAAAAATTAGCATATAAAAAAACTTAGAAATTCACTGAAAAAAAACATAGGTTTCAGCCATGTTATAGTTAAAAATTAGCATTTAAAAAACTTAGAAATTCACTGAAAAAACCATAGGTTTCACACATGTTATAGTTAGGAATTAGCATTTAAAAAACCTTAGAAATTCACTGAAAAAACCATAGGTTTCACACATTTTATAGTTAGCTGGACATTTCACTCATACAAAACCATTGAAATTCTCCCGTTATAGTTAATTCAGCTAACTATAACTTGCGCGCCCGCAATGCACTGCTGATGACGTCACATATTACATCACTCATGACATGGTCAGTGACATCACTCATGACATCACTGATGACATCTCAAATGACATCACTGATGACATCACTGATGACATCATCCTTGTGAAAGAGTGGCAGACCTCCTCTCAGCATAATATAACCCTTGAAACACACATTCAAAAATAGAAACTACAATTTTCAAAAAAATGGAGATACCAATTCCAGTTAGAAGAACCTATTCAGTAATTCCAAAATCTACATACACATCCAGTCATTCACTAACAGTTCTATATAGGCACTCATACATGTACTCACTCATCATATGTACTCATACACCTATACATATTATTACACACGGACACTCATCTATAGAGTTACTCGCACACAAACTCACACATGCAAATAAACTATCAAACATCCCTTTACTTGCATATACAGCTATACACCCACCACTACACTTACTTCTACAGAATCGTACACATACTTACTCTCTTAAACAATCACTTATAGAAACACATACTTATTTATATAGGAACTCCTACAATCTCTCGCTTTCGCATATACTCACTTATATACATCAATATTCACATACACTACTTTAACACATATGTAGTTACTCATAAAGATACTATTGAGACAGTGATTCACTCACTAACACACCCATACACACACTCATCCACCCATACAGTCCTGCACACATGCTGTCTTCAAAACACATACAGTGAGTAACCCATTCATGCATCTATGCGGTAAGTAACACCCCCCACCAAACCATACAGACACTCATACTGATACTCTAAAAACCAACTTATAACCCATATCGACACTCATTTAGCTAGTCACCAACCCATGCAGCCACTTATACACAAAGTGAGACACTGGTACAGATATTTTCATATTTAAACATTACTCGCTAATACATGTATTCACTAAGATACACTTAATAAGTCCGTCATACAATCATTTTTACAAAAAAACACATCAATTTAGACACTTATTTACACATTTTTTTTCCATCGACCTTTAGATATATATATATAAAACATATTTATTTTTCAGAAAGACACTCATTCACTGGATGATGTCATCAGTGATGTCATCAGTGATGTCATGAGTGATGTCACTGACCATGTCATGAGTGATGTAATATGTGACGTCATCAGCAGTGCATTGCGGGCGCGCGAGTTATAGTTAGCTGAATGAACTATAACGGGAGAATTTCAATGGTTTTGTATGAGTGAAATGTCCAGCTAACTATAAAATGTGTGAAACCTATGGTTTTTTCAGTGAATTTCTAAGGTTTTTTAAATACTAATTCCTAACTATAACGTGTGTGAAACCTATGGTTTTTTCAGTGAATTTCTAAGGTTTTTTAAATGCTAATTTTTAACTATAACATGGCTGAAACCTATGGTTTTTTCAGTGAATATATATATATATATATATACACATGTCTATTTGTATATGTATATATATATATATATGTTTGTGTTTTATGAGCATGTATTTATGTACATTTTTAATAATATTTAATTTTATATTATTTTAATGTTTTACAATATTTTGAATTTACTATTTGATATCATAAATATAATCTAAATCGATATTTTTGTATGTTTTTAACAATATTAGTGTGAAACAATATTTTTTTTAATATTTCTGTATTTGCTATTATATGTGTACAAAAACGATATTTATGTAATCAATATTTTTTACACAATATTTTTGTATCACGATATTTGTGTGCTCGATATTGTCATTGATCCAAACATACAGTTGTCAAATACAAAGAAAAAATTAACACGGAACCATACAAATCCAAACAAAGGACTGGAATAGGAAAACACATTTACAAAGAAAAAGGAGAAAGAGACTTGAATAGATTTATAGAAAAAAATAGTTGAAAGTGCTTACATTTTGACATTTTCCTTAATAAGTCTTATTTTGCAAGTCCTTCATTGATCATGTGATATTTTGGATTCCACATTCACCATATAGGATATTTTTACAAACAGCCATGCCTATTGTGATATCATTTGTATTCTGGCTTAAGAGTTCATTACGATGGCGGACGGACATCCTTCTACCTGGATTGGGACTGTCCGCCTGGATTGCGGCAGTCCTGCACACAAGATTACGATGCGACCGTCACGGTGGTGGTTGCATCATGTATCTCTGACATCACGGTGAGTGCTGCTGGCTGCAGCACCGCCGCAATGTCAGAAATACTGTGTTTGCATTTTCTTGCCCTACGTGGCAGGCACCACGAGATGTCTGCCACCTGGTGCAGGGAAATGAGTGCATACCATTGAGGGTGGGGACGACGAGGTTGCTGCTGTTTCCTAGCCCACGTGGCTTTTTTGCTGCCTGCTGCCCACTCCTCGCGGCCCCCGCTTCACGGGAGCCGCTCGAGGCTTCAACTTCTAAGGACTCCCTGACTACGAGAGGAGCCGTTGAGGGACGTTTTCACCCCTGCGAGACTGCGAGGACCAGCGGGCGCTGCGTTCTTAGACTCGCCGCAGCTGGTCCTCTTCCCGCCCCCCTCCCGCCTGGATTAAAGAACTGAGGGCAGGGTGCGTGTTGTGCTGCTATTGAAGGTGGGGACGACGAGGTTGCTGCTGTTTCCTAGCCTACGTGGCTTTTTTGCTGCCTGCTGCCCACTCCTCGCTCGAGGCTTCAACTTCTAAGGACTCCCTGACTACGAGAGGAGCCGTCGAGGGACGTTTTCACCCCTGCGGGACTGCGAGGACCAGCGGGCGCTGCGTTCTTAGACTCGCCGCAGCTGGTCCTCTTCCCGCCCCCTTCCCGCCTGGATTAAAGAACTGAGGGCAGGGTGTGTGTTGTGCTGCCATTGAAGGTGGGGACAACGAGGTTGCTGCTGTTTCCTAGCCTACGTGGCTTTTTTGCTGCCTGCTGCCCACTCCTCGCGGCCCCCGCTTCGCGGGAGCCGCTTGAGGCTTCAACTTCTAAGGACTCCCTGACTACAAGAGGAGCCGTCGAGAGACGTTTTCACCCCTGCGGGACTGCGAGGACCAGCGGGCGCTGCATTCTTAGACTCGCCGCAGCTGGTCCTCTTCCCGCCTCCCTCCCGTTATTTACAGACAGCCCCAGACGCGCTAGCGGGACGCGCGCGGGGCAAAGCGCGGAGCGAAGCCCGGGCAAAGGGCGGGCCCTCTGAGGCCCTCAGAGGCCTGAGGAGACTGGACTGGGTATTAGACGCTGGTACCTTTGGGACACTCTTTATACAGGTACCTCCTGCGAAACCCTTGTTGTAAATATTGAGCGCTGATCGCTGAAGACCTGTAGTTTTGCTGTTTTTAATTATCCTAAGTATTTTGTTTTTCAGAATCTGTATGAAATTAAGCTAGCATGATGTCTAAGGAGAAAATAGACAAAGGGCCTATGGATAACTATTTAATTCAGAAAGTAACCCAGATTAATTGTGATAGACGGGCCTCTTTAGGTCACGGGAATCTTTCTCTGATCCAGGATGAGGCGCAGTTAATTGACATTCCTACGCACAAAAACACCCCCACTGCCTTTGGGAAAGTGGTCACTGCGATAGTTCAGGTGCATGCCGTAAGACTTGCTGACCGCCCAGATATTGTGGAAAAAGAACATTCTACATCCCACATACGCTCAGCAAGAATATTTAAAAAGGCAAAATCAAGAAGGAGAAGGGGGAAGCAAAATCAAAAAGTACATACAGCTAAAAAGAGCCCTCAATTGGTAACCACGACATACAAAAGTTCCTCTTTGGGATATATAGGGACAGCCCCATCGATAGCCCATATACACAGTAGCATGGAAGATATTGGGTTATCTAATATAGGAGACAGGGGGGAAAAAGGGGAAGCATCAGATTATTCTACTACTGAGATCTCCATTCTAAGTACTCCTGTTAGTATGCAAGTACCCCGCACGAGTCTGTGTAGTACTTATGTTGATGAAGGGTTATCAAATTCCCTTAGATTCTCTCCAGCATCATCTCCAAACATAATGCACGTGTCATCATCTAACACTAATACTAAAATCACTAAAAAAAGAGGGGGTTTGATGGAGCGAGATAGAAAACAGAATTCTGTTTAAACTCGCAAAGTCACATTTCCCATAACATGAATAATAAAATTAATGAATTGTGATGTGTCGTGCTAATACAACCTAGATTAAACTTTACACATGGGGGGACTAACATGTGTGCTCATAAACGTGCATAAATGTTGCATCTTTTTGTTCGTGCAAAATAATAAAATAATTTGTCGTTTTCGTTTTTGTCATTACTAACTGCAGCAAACCTAAAAGAGGCATGTGCTTATTTTTGCTTTCCTTGTTTATGTGGTGTCATTTCCACTATTCTAGGTGCACATAAGGTTTCATGGATTTCATGAAGACTGGTAGATATAAAACGCTGCTTTAATTGTTGCAATTGCTAGATAACATTAGACTAATTGGGAAGGTTAATCATTTAGAAAACAAAGGGTGGTTACAGAATCAATATTATTTCTTACATTAATACTTTTCTTGTGTTTGTTTTATACTAGAAAGCATAAGTTGCCTGCTTTTGGGCCTAGTTTACTCGAGTTTGCTAAAAAGCTGAATTTTACTTCTGCAAAAGTCACGAGAAGCCCATTCTGAAAAAGTGTTCGTCAAAGCTGCATTCACTGAACGAATCTGACGTGTTGTCATCATTTTGTCGGACGTGGCCAAGGTCATAAACAGAAGGAAAAGAATAATTTTGTCAGTTCTAACTTGGCATCCGCGGAAGTGAAATGAACGCTACGAGAACATTGATTTACATTTGTTGCAAACCAAGGAAGCTCCTAGTCACGTTTGGAAAAGACAATGGTCCTTAAGAAATGTGACCTAATGGAAGTTTTGAAATGTGGGTGACATGTCACTTGTCACTCTCAACCAATGGGACTTCGTGGTTTTCTGAAAAACTTTCCTTTACTTAGATTAGTTAGCTTAGAAAGGTATAAAAAGTCATGCTCTTAGGGATGGGCTGGCTGCTGCTTTCTGACTTTCCGATGAGGGTGAAGTGCTGCTGGACTTTGCGTGGAGCACGTAAGAAACCTCAAAGAACTTTATTTTATTTTCCATTTATCTAGCTTAGCTAGGGACTTAGGCTTTAGAAATGCTTAACTTTAAATACTTTCTTAAACTTTGATTCACTTACTTAAACTGTATTTTTCTCATGATTCTTTTCTATTATGCTTACTTTAATGCTAATAAAATTGCATTTATAAAATTACAATTGAAATACCATAATTTAGTAAATAAAATCTTACTTTTGACAAACAAGCTGGTCTTGATTATTCAGAAGTGCAGGTTACTATTAGCTAGATCCCATCGCCAATGGTGGTCGTTTAAATAGTTAGGATTTGTTATAATGATAACATTCTTTCCGCAGATGTATAAAATTGTATATAGTTTGTAAATAAGGTGTATATAGATTTAATCTGACCACCTGATTCAGTAGGCCCAAATATGTCATGTTTATAAATGGGTCCATGAATTAGTGTAGAAATTTGTTTATAGGTTATGAAGTTGGGTAGCGTTGTTTATGATATATTTCCTATAGGCCGCTGGATCAATTCTCTGGTAGCAGAAATTGATGGTTGCTAAGGGTAACCAAGGTAATATGTTGGTTGCTAAGGATTACTAAAGTGCTATGGTATGGAAATAGGATCGATGTTTTAACACATGTTAAGTTTGTTTTTCGTGCTATCTGTAAGCTATACCGGTATAGATTGTGTGACAAGAAATTAGTCACGCAAGTCATCTGTTCTGTTTGTAGTGATATCGCCGAGTATCACAAGTGGTATCGCCGAGTACCACAAGTGTTGTCGCCGTGCAGCACAGTGCTAGGGCTAGGTGCGAATCTTGTATAGTGAGAATTGTCTAAGAAATTAGAGCAGCATGAGAATAGGGACAAAGCGCCTTCCATAAAACTCACTGTGATAAGAGTATTAGGTATATTCGAGCTTGAGTGAAGGGTAGAGTAATGTCGGTGCATGATTATCTATAAACAGGTGAGAGTCCTGTACGGGTACATGTTTTATATCTATAAACAGGTGAGAGTCCTGTACGGATAACGTCGTTATTTTGCTAACGGTGCATGATTTCTATAAACAGGTGAGAGTCCTGTACGGATTTCATGTGTGTTTGAATTTAGGGAATTTTCCGTGCGAAAGTGCGAGTTTGATTTGTAATTTATGTTCAAGTGGAACTTTCGAACTGTCACTTCGCGGTGCGTTCAGAGGAAAACGAGTTCATAATTTTACGTGTTAGAAGGGTGGGGTAAGAGTTACTCTACTGACAATTGAGAATTATCCTTAGTGTGAATAGCGCCGACTATTCCGAAGTGTGGATACTTGAATGTATGAAAACTATCCTAAATAGTGAAACAAACAGATGAGTCCTTATTGTCATTGTTTAAGAATTAATTTACACTGAAAAGTGTTCTTAAAATGGCGCTGTGAAAAGATTTTGTGAAGGAGGGGTAAGCGCTAGGAGTGAGAAACGAGAAACCGCAGCTGCTGTGTACGTCACAGAGCCGCGCTGGGATTGGGTAACCTACGTCACAGACTGTACTCTAATTGGTTCTTGAGTTTCTGACGACCTGTAAGCTGATTGGTCCTTCAGAAAAACTCCATTTTTATTAGTTGAGCAGAAAAGTGACGTAGCTCAACTGTCATTGGCTTGTTGGTGTGTTTCGCGCACGGATTGGTTGCTTTGCGGAACATCCCGGAAATATTTTACGAACGATTTTGTGAATTAAATTTAACTCTTAAAAATGAGTTATCATTTTAAACATGTTGAGAAAAAGCCAACATTATTTCAGAAACTTAAAAATTTATTTTTTGGAGTGGAGTAGTGTGGCTCACTGGTTAGAGGCGGCAGGCCTGAGAGCAGAAGTCAGCCCGGGACCAGGGTTCAATTCCCGACGCGGCAGGGTCGTGGACCTTGGTCAGCGGACTCGATAATTCTCGCTTCGGTGCTTACTATAATCAGGGGTTCCACTCGGCAACTCTGGGCATTAGCTTGCCTAATCTCCACAACGGCCCCACCAATTCCGGGGATGCCTGCCTCCACCTTGGGGACTCCCAGCAAGGGACCATCCCACAGGGAAAGCCAGGACGGGTTCCCCAGAGTTATACAGCGCCGGGACGCCCCGTTGCTGGGGCAGCTGTGCGCTTTACAAGTATACTACATTTACATTTACATTCACCTGACAAGAAAATTGAAACGCGGGGTGGTAAATTACTTCATAAGTATAAAAAACCTGCTGCGTACATGGAAGGTGAATATGGATACCATACTGTTTTATGGTTTGATAGCTGGAAACGCTATACAAAGAATGATGGTGTTTTAACTTGGCCTGATGATGGTTCATTTAATGTAAAGGTCCTGAGAAATTTACGAGAGAAAATGAATGCTCTTATTCCAAAACCAAGACCAACTCAATTTGAAGCTTTAGTTGAGTGGGAAGATGAGATGTATTGTTGGACAGGCCACATGAAGGGCCGCTCTCCCCCGGTCCAACCAGGCCCGAGCCCAGCCACGCAAGTACCACACACCACCATTGCACGTCCACCGTCCCCGCAGGGACCCCTACACTCGAACCTGTTGACCGCGTAGGCCGACCCACTACCGGCCTGCGCGCCCATCCTGGGCGCCATCTTGGACACTCCACCACGAGGCCGCCTGGCCCCCGATCGACCTCAACCCTGGGCCTGGCCAGGCCTCAGACATTCCGGCACCAACATCCACCCAGGAGGTGAGCGGGCTACTTGGTCAGTCAATGGGAGCAAGAGGTGTCGATGGCTCTCCCCCGCCAAGTGCCGCTCGCCCATCGCCTCCCCGGGCGCTGGCTCCACCCCCCTGCTGGGTGTCTGGGCTCCCTCATCCCGGACCTCCCGACCTCCAAGTGCGAGGGTCCGGACATCAAAGCACACCAGCCCTATAACTGGGGCAGCTCCAGAGCAGGACGGGAGTTGTATCTTGGAGTCGAGAGACGCAAAGAAGAACTCATCCTTGACGGACTACTGGCGCTGCCGTAGCTCGGTCTTGTGCACCCTCGTCTTGCCTGCTGGCGCTGCCGCGGCTTTGGGGAACCACCCTATCCTTCATCGTCGTCGGGACCTGCTGGCGTGGCCGCGGACCGTTTGTAACCACCACCTTCATCGGGACTTGCTGGCTCTGCCGCGGACCGTCGTCTTCCTTCATCCATCTCGGGACCTGCTGGCTCCGCCGCGGCCCGTTCATCTACACCACCGAGCTCGAGGATTGAGAGCTATTTCCATCTTTTTGGTAACAAGACTGTCCCGCTACCCTTTTCCCAAACAGAGACCAGAATAGAGGGGACCCCTGAGTCCAGACCTCCTTGTACCATTCTACCGTACTTGAAGAATTGCCTATAAAGTATCGTTGAACTTTATCCTTGTGTGGTGTCCGTCTGTGGGGGGGAAGTTACTTGTCTGTACGATTCACTGGAGACGGCTCTCCCCGGAGACCTCTCCCCTTATCCTCGGCCGACCCTCCCGGTCCGTCTAACATTGGTGGCAGCGGTGGGATCCGAATCACCGCATAAACCCCGTACAGAGAGTAGCTCACCCCACGGCGAATCACGATGTCAACTAAAGACAGCGGATCAACGGAGAAATTCCAGATGGAGAAATTGGACGAGTACAGCCATCGTGAACTTAAACAGTTCTGTATCGAATTAGGTATCGCTACCACCGGACTAAATACCAAAGATGACTTTAAGCAGGCCCTAGAATCTTGGGCAGAAACCGGGGCTGCCGGAACCCCCGATCAAAACATCGCAGCACAAACCCCCATGGCCCCTGAAGAGCAAAGAACGGGTCTCTCGCCAGACGAGATCCAGGAACGAGAAAGAACCCGACTACACGAGCTAGAAATGGCCCGGCTCAAAATGGACGTTGAACTGAAGTTGGCCGAACAGAAAATCAACTTAGAGCACCTGCGTCTCCGAGAAGAAAGAGAGGAGAAACAGAGACAAAGGGAGCTCGAGGAAAAGAAACTGGCATATGAACATGAGCGGAAACTAGCTGAAATCGACCTACGCAAACAGAATAAAGAAGCAGGGGTGTCCGAGCAACCCCACACTCCAGGGGCAACAGAGAAGAAGGTACACATCCCCAAGGATGTCGTTCGAGAATACTTCCGAGAGGACGACATCCAGCAATGGTTTAAGGCCTATGAAATCGCTATGACTGCACACCGGATCGATAGAAGCGATTGGGGGGCCGGTCTGTGGGGGAGATTCCTCAATGAGGGCCGCGACGCCCTGCTGCAACTCCCGGACCACCAGATGACCTCCTATGACCATATGAAAGCTGCACTCCTCACCCGCTATGGCCTCACACCCGAGATGTACCGTCAGAGGTTCCGAGACTGCACCCGCATCCCGGGTACAACTTGGGTGGACTATGTCAATTACTTTAGCCGAGCCTTCGAGGGCTGGATCAAAGGAAGCAAGGTCACAACCTACGAACAACTGTTCAATCTTATGGTATGGGAGCATCTGTCGAACAATTGCTTCATTGAACTTCGCCAGCACCTCCTCGACAGCAAGTTAACGGATCCCCGGCAGCTCGCAGCCGAAGCTGACCGGTGGGAGATCACCAGAGTGGGTCGAAATGGGTCCTACGAACAGAACCGGAACAACAATGGTCAGCACCGTCCCCGAGGAGGAGGAGGCCAAGGACGCGGAAGAAGCAACGCTCCGGTCACCCCCACTACCAGCACCACCCCCCCGGCCAACCGGGGCAGCACCCCAGCGCGACCGGGATATCGAACCAATGTTACCTGCCATCGATGCCAACGAGTCGGACACTATGCAAACGACCCAAACTGCCCCCAGTACCAGAGCCCAAGACCCCGCCAAGTAGCCGCTGCTGCTCTGGGGGAGGAACAGATCTCAGAGGAACAAGAAGAATATGAACAGGAACACCAAGAATGGGAGCCAGCCGCCATGGCTCTCGCCTGCCTAGGGGGGAGAGACATGGTCCCGCGGGTCCCCCTACCCGCTAATACCCAGAAGTACAGCCAATGGGTGGGCATCAATGGACGCCGGGCTGAAGCCCTTCGTGACACTGGGGCCAGTGTAACAGCCGTCCGCTGTCACCTGGTGACCCCCGAACAATACTTACCAAACATTCTCTGCCCTGTACGTTCAGCCGATAACTCAGAAAGTCTGTGTCGGATGGCCTGCGTCCCCTTCGAATGGGGAGGGGTCTCCGGCATGTTGAAGGTGACGGTCCGAGATGATGCCCCCGTAGACTGCCTCCTGGGTAATGACCTGGAAAGCTCTCCATGGGCAGCAGTCGAACGAAAAGAGCACCTGGGGATGTTGGGCGTCCCGGACTGGGCGTGCGTCACCACCCGGTCCATGACCGCCCGTGCCAACCCCCGCCCAGAGGAACCCGAATGGCCGGCGCCACCGCCTCCGGTCGCCCCCGCCGAAACCACCGACCGTGACGTCCCCCCCGAACCAGCTCAACCTCCAGACCTCGCTAACCCCGACCAGTGGCCTCAAGAGGGGGGGCCCACGCAAGAACAATTTCGCCAAGAACAAAAGACCTGTCCCTCCCTCGAGGGACTCCGCCAGCAAGCGCTAGCCCAAAGCGCAGGGGATACCTCCGGAACTCACTGGGTCTACTGGGACAATGATCTGCTGTACAGTGAGCAAAGAATCGCGGAGTTGGGGGCCAGCCGAGTACTAGTGGTACCCCTCCGTTTTAGAGACTTTCTGCTAAACCTGGCCCACGATGTCCCCCTGGCAGGACACCTGGGTCAAGACAAAACCTATAGCCGCCTGGTGACCCACTTCTTCTGGCCCAAAATGAGGGACAATGTACACCAGCATTGCCGATCTTGCCCCACGTGCCAAGCCAGTGGAAAGAGCGGCCGCAAACTGAAAGCCCCCCTGCAACCTTTTCCCGTGGTCACCACCCCGTTCGAGAGGGTCGGAATCGATATCGTAGGGCCCCTGGACCCGCGCACAAAACAAGGCCATCGATTCATCCTGGTGCTAGTGGACCACGCCACCCGCTACCCGGAGGGTGTTCCCCTGCGGACTGTGACAGCCCCGGTAGTCGGCCGGGCTCTGATGGGGATCTTCTCCCGGGTGGGCTTCCCCCGGGAGGTCGTCAGTGACAGAGGCACGAACTTTATTTCGAAATATATGAAGTCTCTCTGGCAACAGTGCGGGGTTACCTACCGGTTCACGACCCCCTATCACCCTCAAGGAAACGGACTCGTTGAGCGGTTCAACCGCACGCTCAAAGGGATGATCGGGGGGTTGGAAGAGCCCCTCCGTCGCCAGTGGGATGTGCTGCTGCCGTGCCTCCTCTTCGCCTATCGAGAGGTTCCCCAGAAGTCCCTGGGCTTCAGCCCATTTGAACTGCTATATGGACACCCCGTGCGGGGGCCGCTCAGCCTAGTCAAGGAAGGCTGGGAGATGCCCCCTCTAAAGAACCCACCAGATGTTTTCCGCTACCTCCTAACCCTCCGCAACCAGACCCGGCGATTCCGAGAACTAGCAAAAGCCAACCTAGAGGCCAGTCAAGAGGACATGAAAAGGTGGTATGACCGGAATGCCTCCTCCATCGAATTTGAACCTGGGCAACAGGTATGGGTGATGTCCCCCACCGAACCCTGCGCCCTACAAGACAAGTGGACAGGGCCCTTCAAAGTGGTCGAGCGCAAGGGTCCGGCTACCTATCTCATCGACTTGGAATCTTCCCGGAACCCCCTCCGGGTCCTCCACGCTAACAGACTGAAACCGCACTTTGTACGGACAGAACTCAGCCTCCTGATGGCCACAGACAATGGGGCTGAAGAGGACTCCGAGCCCCTCCCTGACCTCCTACGGACTCGGGAGAAAGACGGCTCCGTAGATGGGGTCCGACTCTCAGAGGCCCTCACCCGAGAGCAACGCCAGGAGTGCCGAGTTCTCCTGTCACAATTCGCCAGCCTGTTCTCCCTCACCCCAGGTGTCACTTCCTGGTGTACGCACGATGTGGACACGGGGGACAGCCCCCCTATCCGCCACCGGGCCTACCGCGTGCCAGATCGGGTACGGGCCTGCATCCAGGAAGAAGTAGCCAAAATGCTCACGCTCGGGGTCATCGAGCCCTCAGACAGCCCCTGGGCCAGCCCTGTAGTACTGGTCCCCAAAGCCGCTGCCCCCGGCACCACACCAGAACTCCGGTTCTGCGTCGACTACCGGGGCTTGAATGCGGTCACCAGGACAGACGCACATCCCATCCCCCGGGCAGATGAACTAATCGACCGCATGGGAGCTGCCCGCTACCTCAGTATCTTCGACCTGACGGCGGGCTACTGGCAAATCGGCCTCACACCCCGGGCACAAGAACGTTCTGCCTTTTCCACTCCCGATGGCCATTACCATTTCACAGTCATGCCCTTCGGCATGAAGAATGCCCCAGCAACATTCCAACGGCTCGTCAATCAGGTCCTGGCGGGGCTCGAAGGATTCAGCGCCGCCTACCTAGACGACATCGCTGTATACAGCAACCATTGGTCCGAGCACCTCCACCACCTCCGAGCAGTGCTGCAAGCCCTTCAGCGAGCTGGCCTCACGATCAAGGCCAGCAAGTGTCAAATTGGGCAAGGGTCTGTAACCTACCTCGGGCACCAGGTGGGAAGCGGCCTGGTGGCCCCTCTGCAGCTAAAAATCGCCGCCATCCAGTCCTGGCAGCCCCCCATCACCCAGACCGAGGTACGAGCCTTCCTGGGCCTCACGGGCTATTACCGAAGGTTTGTGAAAGACTATGGTACTATCGTGAGGCCCCTCACAGAACTCACGTCAAAAAATCAGCCCCAGAAAGTCAACTGGACCCCAGAGTGTCAAGCTGCATTTGAACAATTGAAAGCCGCCATGTGCTCCGCCCCTGTGCTCCAGGCCCCCGACTACAGCCGGGAGTTCATCGTCCAGACGGATGCCTCCGACCATGGCATTGGGGCAGTCCTGTCTCAAGTGAACACCGAAGGCCGTGATCAACCGGTGGCCTTCATCAGCCGGCGGCTCCTACCACGGGAACAACGCTGGAGCACCATAGAGAGGGAGGCCTTCGCGGTGGTATGGGCCCTCAAGAAGCTCCGGCCCTACCTTTTTGGCACACACTTTCGGGTACAGACCGACCACCGACCCCTGCAGTGGCTGATGCAGATGCGGGGGGAAAACCCGAAGTTACTACGCTGGTCCATCTCCCTACAAGGGATGGACTTCACAGTTGAACACCGGCCTGGGCCAGATCACGCCAACGCAGATGGCCTGTCCCGGTTCTTCCGCCTCGACGAGAAGAGTCCCCAAGAGTATGGGTAACTCTCCCCGCCTTCAGCTGGGGGGGACGCATGTTGGACAGGCCACATGAAGGGCCGCTCTCCCCCGGTCCAACCAGGCCCGAGCCCAGCCACGCAAGTACCACACACCACCATTGCACGTCCACCGTCCCCGCAGGGACCCCTACACTCGAACCTGTTGACCGCGTAGGCCGACCCACTACCGGCCTGCGCGCCCATCCTGGGCGCCATCTTGGACACTCCACCACGAGGCCGCCTGGCCCCCGATCGACCTCAACCCTGGGCCTGGCCAGGCCTCAGACATTCCGGCACCAACATCCACCCAGGAGGTGAGCGGGCTACTTGGTCAGTCAATGGGAGCAAGAGGTGTCGATGGCTCTCCCCCGCCAAGTGCCGCTCGCCCATCGCCTCCCCGGGCGCTGGCTCCACCCCCCTGCTGGGTGTCTGGGCTCCCTCATCCCGGACCTCCCGACCTCCAAGTGCGAGGGTCCGGACATCAAAGCACACCAGCCCTATAACTGGGGCAGCTCCAGAGCAGGACGGGAGTTGTATCTTGGAGTCGAGAGACGCAAAGAAGAACTCATCCTTGACGGACTACTGGCGCTGCCGTAGCTCGGTCTTGTGCACCCTCGTCTTGCCTGCTGGCGCTGCCGCGGCTTTGGGGAACCACCCTATCCTTCATCGTCGTCGGGACCTGCTGGCGTGGCCGCGGACCGTTTGTAACCACCACCTTCATCGGGACTTGCTGGCTCTGCCGCGGACCGTCGTCTTCCTTCATCCATCTCGGGACCTGCTGGCTCCGCCACGGCCCGTTCATCTACACCACCGAGCTCGAGGATTGAGAGCTATTTCCATCTTTTTGGTAACAAGACTGTCCCGCTACCCTTTTCCCAAACAGAGACCAGAATAGAGGGGACCCCTGAGTCCAGACCTCCTTGTACCATTCTACCGTACTTGAAGAATTGCCTATAAAGTATCGTTGAACTTTATCCTTGTGTGGTGTCCGTCTGTGGGGGGGAAGTTACTTGTCTGTACGATTCACTGGAGACGGCTCTCCCCGGAGACCTCTCCCCTTATCCTCGGCCGACCCTCCCGGTCCGTCTAACATGTATCAATTACAAAGAGAAGCTAGTGGAATTAAAAGACCTTCTAAATCTCCTGCTTGGAGAAGAGATACTCATGAAGACAGGTTGCGAATGTGGAGGCAGGGAAACATGAGTGAAGGATTATATTTAATTCAGGAAATGGTTATGGGTACTCCTGCTGGGAAATCTTTAGAAAGTGAATCTGAAGATGCAGTTATGGAAGAAATATACACTACAGCTAGAAAGAATCAGCCTCTGAGACCTCCTAGATCATGGTCTACTCCGGTGGTTTCTACAGAAACTTCACCGAGTGCACCTCCAATTAATGAAGCTCCAAAACTTTATCCAAATAATTGTGAAATTATTGAAACTCCTAGAAGATCAGAATTTGAGAATGTTCGAAATGAAGGTAGACATTTTTCAATGACTCCAAGAGCAAGGGAAGCTCCAAAAGATTATACAAGAGAGACGAGAAATGTTGAGGCTGTTGATTCTTCTGAATATTTAAGATCTAAGGAAGAATTAATTAGACGAATGACAAAAAGCATGGAAGCTGTGACAGTTCCAGTAACAATTGGTCCTGTTCAGCCTGTATTTGACCAAAGAGAATCAAACAAGACAGGATTGACTATTCCTTTAAATGCTGAAATTCAGAAAGTTGCTGAAAAATTTTACTCAGACATATCTGAAATAAACTCTTCGAGATCAAGAATGCCAGATTTAACCTTTAATGAGGAATTATCTCCAAAAACACCAATGGGTGCTATATCAGATGTAGGGAGTCCTGAAGCCAGGGTAACCACACCGAAACTTGATGTGGCTAAATTGAAAGCAAATATTGAAGAATTAATAATTGGAACTATTGGTCCTGATAGTTTAAATTACTATCGAGATGATGAACTACTGTTCATTTGTAAAAGTATTCAGTGGAAAACTAAGAATAAATATGATCAGTTAGAGGAACTAGCAACTGAACTTGAAATCGATGTGAGTAAACAAAAGAATTTTGCGAAGCATTACAGATTAGACTTTTCAGAAAATGATATTGAGAGTTTAAACTCAATGGGAAGAATATTACATATAAAAGATTTGATTGTTTATATCAAAAGACTGGGGGAACTCAATAAGTGGAGAGTAAAATGGACGAAAAAGAAGGAAGAGGAGAAATTGGAAAAATTGTCAAAACAATTTCCAATGAGAGAGATTGCAGGTGGAGGATATGTTCATGTCCCTTGGTCAAGACAGGACATACTACTATTCACAAACGACTTTCCAAAATTGAGGGAAAAACCAATAGAATGGTATAGACAAGTGGATAGGTTTATCAAAGTCTCAAAAGTTCTGTGGATTGATTTAGATGGATTTTTCGACATTGTCGTTCCATCAGATCTTTGGACAGAATGCAAAATATCAATAAGTTGGCCAAAAACAGAACCTGAACGAATCAAAGAAACAGGTGCTCCGAATCCTCTTGTAATGGATTTTTATGAAAAAGTGATTGTTTGGATGAAAAACAAAATTCCACCCAAAGAAGTTGATTGGGTTAAAATAGAAAGGACAAATCAGGAAACAAAAGAATCAGTTCATTCATTTTATGAGAGATTACTGTTAATTTTTAAACAATACAGTGGCTATGAAAAGCTGGATGAAAAGGATATGAGTCATTTTGTCTATAGATTTGTTTATGGCCTGAAACCTGAAATTGCAGATATGATTAGGAATAGCATTGTAGGATGGCAATCACTTTCTGTGGATGACATTCTGAGAAAAGCTAAATATTGCAGTGACGAGTTGGAGGTGAGACAAAAGAAGCTCAAAGAGAAAGCCATGTGGGCTCAGGTAAAAGTAGCTGAGCAACAAATTGCCAGCATGGGTAACAAGAACACAAATTTTGCTCAAAATGGAAACGCGAACCAGATACAAGGAAAGTTTAAAGGTAATAATTTCACGAAGAAATTTAGCTCAAAGATTGAGGAGATGAAACAAAGATTACCTTGTTTTAATTGTGGCGAATTTGGACATTGGAGAGACGAGTGTCCTAAACCTCCTAAAAATTTAAAGAATCCCTTATTGAATCCACAGATGCAGAATGGTGTTGACCTGCAGCAACAGCTACAGATGCAACAGGGGTTAAACGAGTTAAACATTCAACGACAATTGCAGCAACAGGTGAATAACCGTCAGGATCAATTGCCACAACCACCATTTCCAAATTGTGGGGGAGTTCAAAAATATAATTCAAGTGTGGGATTTCAGGGAAATGAACAGGTGATAAAACCACAAAAACAGCAAAAGCAGCAAAGGGTACAAATGCAAAATGCTTCACAACAATTTTTGTTAACAGAAAGCCAAGACAGCGATTCTGATGATTATTGCTGACGGTGCCCGGGAGAGGAGGAAGAGTGTGTTGTTGGAGCAACTCTTGAGGTTGACCAGTCTGGTCCATTTGTAAACGGGAAAGTTAATGATGTAGACATCACTTTTCTAGTGGACACTGGTGCTACCCGTTCTACTGTTAGATCAGTGGAAATTGAAAACCTACCTCTCTCTGGGGATACCATCCAAGTTGTTGGAGTAAGCAATCAACAAATTAAAACTGATTTGACTGATCCAGTTCCAGTTGAAATTGGAAATTACAGAGACAAACACAGATTTGTGGTTTGTAATAGTAGTCCAGTAAATTTATTGGGCAGAGATATTCTGTGTAAAATGAATTGCAGAATATATTGTTCTCCTGATGGAGTTGAGTTACAAACAATGGAAGAAGATGGTTTGTATAGAATGACAATGATGCTAATGGAAACAGATGAATCAAAAGTGTTCCCTGCATTTGAAAAGAAAGATTTACCTGAAGAGCTCAAAGAAACGGTGAAATCTGAAATATGGGATTTTACTGGGAATGAGATGGGTCTGATGAAAAATGTAGATCCAGTAAAAATTACATTGAAACAGGGAATAGAATTTCCTAACATTCCACAGTATAAAATGAAAGCAGAAACAATTGAAGGTGTTATGCCTATAATTGAAAAATTTATCAAACAAGGTGTATTAAAAGAAATGGAGAGTAGTCCTTGTAATTCACCAATTATGGGAGTCAAAAAGTCAAATGGAGCATTTAGGATCGTACAGGATTTGAGAAAGGTTAATCAAATCGTTGTTCCATGTTGCCCTGTGGTTCCAAATCCAGCAGTGATTCTGTACCAGATTCCACATGATGCTGAATGGTATACTGTCATTGATCTTTGCAATGCATTCTTTACTGTTCCTTTGCACCCAGACAGTTACGAAATTTTTGCTTTCAGATTCCAAGGTAGGACCCTCGGATGGTGTAGAATCCCTCAGGGCTATACAGAAAGTCCTTCAATATTTAATGAATTATTAAAAAGGTCTTTGGAAAACCTAGACTTACCTGGTAGGTCTACATTGGTACAGTATATCGACGATCTGTTGATAGCTGCTAAGACAAGAGAAAATTGTGTGACAGATACAATAATACTGTTGAATCGCCTTGCAGAAGAGGGACATAAAGTGTCCCCAGCAAAATTACAATTTTGCAAACAAGAAGTAAAATACCTTGGTCACAGAATTGCAAAGGGAAAAAGACAAGTGACAGTTGAGAGAATAAAAATGATTCAAGCAATGCAACCTCCAAGGACACAGAGACAGGTCAGAATGTTCTTAGGAATGGTTGGATACTGTCGACAATGGATAAGTGGATTCTCAGTAATTGCGAAACCACTACAAAGACTGACAAAGTCTGATGTAAAAGATCCAATTATTCTCAACGAAGCTGAGATGGAATCTTTTGAGAACCTGAAAAAGAGCTTATGCCAAGCTCCTGCTTTAGGTATGCCAAATTATGAGAAAGATTTTGAACTGTATTGCAGTGAAAGAGAAGGATGTGCATTGTCTGTGTTGATTCAGAGACATGGGAATTTAAAGAAACCTATTGCATACTTCTCTGCAGTTCTTGATCCTGTTGCAAAAGCATTACCAGGTTGTTTGAAAGCAGTTGCAGCCACAAGTATTAGTCTTGAGCAGAGTGAAGGAATTGTTATGGGATTTCCTGTGAAAGTTTTTGTGCCTCATTCAGTTGAAATATTGCTGACAAGAGGTAAAACTCAGCATTTGACAAGCAGCAGATTAACAAAGTATGAGAAAATCATACTAGGGGCAGATAATGTTTCGATTTCAAGATGTTTAAATCTGAATCCTTCTACATTACTACCTGATTCTGAGATTATTAAAGACACTGAAATAGAACATGAATGTTTAGATGTTATGGAATTTTGTACTAAACCAAGACAAGACATCAAAGATAGACCTTTATCTGAATCAGATGTTGTCTACTTTGTGGATGGCTCCTGTCTGAGGACAGAAGGAGGTGTTCTAAAAGCATCATATTCTGTCTGTACAGTTGCAGATGTTGAAGAAGCTTCATGTCTTGAAGGAATTCGTTCAGCACAAGTGGCTGAATTGATTGCTTTGATCCGTGCATGTGAAATATCAAAAGATATAAGAGTTACCATCATTACTGATAGTCAGTATGGGTATGGAGTTGTGCATGATTATGGACAACTCTGGTCTCAGAGAGGCTATATGACATCAGCAGGATCACCAATTAAAAATGCAGTTTTTATTAGAAGATTAATTGAAGCAATACAATTGCCGAAAGAAATCGCAATTGTCAAATGTGCAGCGCACACTAAAGGAGTGGATTATATCTCAAAAGGCAATGCCTATGCAGATGAATCAGCAAAATACTGTGCAAGAAAGGGTTGTGCATACAATCGGGAAAAGAGTAAAGAATCTGATTCAAATTCATTAATGCTAACAACAGTTGTAGAAACATGGCATGAGATTAGGGATTTACAAAATGAAGCAGATGATGAGGAAAAGGATCTGTGGTTAAGATCAGATTGTAGACCACGTGATGAAGATGGAGTGTGGGTTTACAAAGACGGCAGAGTAGTATTAACAAATTGCTTGATTGCTGACATGGCCAGATTATATCATGGTCCAGCTCATCTTGGAAGAGATTCTATGATCAGACTTTTTCGAGAGACTTGGTTCAATACTAAATTTAGAACAATTGCAGAATCTTTTTGTCAAAGGTGTTTATCATGCCAACAAATGAATCCAAACCGAAAATCAGTGGTGGGGACAGGAGTAATTGGTCGAGAGGGTGGTCCTTTTACCAGGTTACAGATGGATTTCATTGAAATGCCCTTACACAATTGCTTAAAATATGTTCTTGTAATTGTTTGTTTATTTTCAAGATGGGTAGAAGCATTTCCTACACGACATTGTGATTCAATTACAGTAGCAAAACTGCTGCTCAGAGAAATTATCCCAAGATACGGTTTTCCAGTCACTATTGAGAGTGATGGAGGAAGCCATTTTGATAATAAATTGATGAAGTTAATTTGTGAAGCTTTGAGCATTGAGCAGAAAATACACTGTGCATACAGACCAGAGGCATCTGGGGTAGTTGAACAAATTAATGGAACAATTAAAAACAGAATTGGAAAAATGTGTCTTGAAACAGGTGTAAAGTGGACAGATGCTCTTCCACTCGTTTTGATGTCATTAAGAAGTACACCAGATAAAAAGACTGGTTTGAGTCCTCATGAAATTTTAATGGGAAGAGTTATGAGGCAAGCTTTTGTACCTGTAGGTAAACTGTTGAGTATAAATGACAGTGCTATTTTGGATTACTGTAAAAGGTTATCTGATATAGTGACTTCTGTGTCTAATCAGGTGGGAACTGAAGCACAATCAAATGAAAAGGTTTTGACACATGATCTGAGACCTGGTGATTGGGTCAGAACAAAAGTACATCGAAGAAGAAATTGTCTGGCTCCTAGGTGGCAGAAGCCTAGACAAATAATTCTGATCACTACTAATGCAGTAAAATGCAAAGGATTGAAACGTTGGATTCATCCTAGTCATACTATTCCAGTACCAACTCCTGAAAGTTCTGATGTTGAAAGTGATACTACAGATGATTCTGATTCTGAAGTAGAAGGTGAAACAAATCCAGATTCTGAAGATCGACAAGAAGGTCGACATCTGGAACCTGTACCTGTGAATGGTAAACTAACAAGAAAAAACTTGGAAATTATTGAAATAGATTCTGAAGGTGAAGAGAATCTGTTAAAAGGAAAGAAAACTGAGGATTCAGTTAGTTCTGTTGAAAACAGAGAAGCGGAACAGAAAGAAGTTTCAGACCAGGAGAGTATCGAAAAACAGAAGTCAAGCTCTGAAGTAAGGAACAGAAATCCAAAATCTGGGAAGTTGGAGGTAATTGAAGAAGAAGACGAAGACGAATTACCAAGTACCAGTATTGGGAAACAAAGTGGTGTTCCTGAAGGAGTGAAACTACCGAATAGAGAAATTCCTGAGTCGATTGAAATTTCAGACTACGAAACTGAAGAAAGCGAAGTGAATGGTGAAAGTGAAAACAGAAAGAAAAGGGCTTGGAAGTCAGAATCAAATGCTTCTGAACCAAAGAAGAAATATGTGAGAAAAGCAGACTACTGGCCTGGTGGAAGATTGAGAGTTAGGTTGATCAAGAAACCTAAAGAGCAAGTTGAAGAAATCAGTAGTCAAAAGAGTCCTGGAAAAGAAGTTGGAGTTGGAAGAAAAATCGAAGTAGTGTCGAGAAAAGGAAAAAGGATAATAAGGCCAAACCAGAAATATAAGTCTCCTGAGTGGACTTATTTAGTAATTCCACCAGTAATTGACATTTATGGTAGTAGTGAAGAAGACGAAATCGAAGAAATTAGTGACAATGATTGAAGTACAGAAAATATAAATTGGCAAAAGGCTGAAGAAAATTTGTTAGCTGACATAAGGTCGAAGAAAAACTGTTTAGTTGAAGAAAACTTATGTATGACATAAGGTCGAAGAAATCTTGTTTAAGGTTTTAAAAAAAAAAAAAAAAAAAAAAATATTATTTTAAAAGGGGGGTATTTAGTTTGTAGTTTGTTTCTTAGAAAATTTAAAATAAATTTTGTTTTTATTTTGAGAAAAAGCTAACCAGAAATGCCTTATGTTAAGGAGAGCACTTCAAGGTGTTCTGTTTTCAAGAGATGCAGTAAGATGACTCTGGTGTGTCTGCTCATTTTAATTCTGCTCTGGTTAGTTTTAGCTGTGATTATCCCTTTAGAGATGAACAGAGAATTACACAAAGTTAACACGACAAGTAAAACTTTAGTTAGTCAAACTAAACATAGTGCATCTGCAAAAGTTATTGATCATCAGCCTAACATACATCAAGATAAATCTATTAGTGATTTTTCAAGCAATACATTCACTAAACTTTTGAGTGAATATGTAAAGGTAATGGACGCAAAAGATTGTTATGTGTGCGTAAAATTACCTGCTTCTGTTTCTGAGGGAGTAACATACAATATGCTTCCTCTTACATATGGTGTAACATGTAGTGTGTTAACTAGCCTATTTTATCAAACTGGACGCTTAGAATATTACTATTCAGATTTTGACGAGATTTTTGCGAATATAAAGATTGAGGGTGCTTTAAATAAGCATAAGAAAGCTAAACAAATGAGAGAATTTTTCCTTGTTACTAATGAACTCACTTACGAGTATGCTTACAAGAATAATTTAACATGTAAATTAAGTGCGAAGGGAAAGAAATTTTTGAACCTGGTTGAAGAAAGAAGAGCAATTTATAAAAGAAATGAATTAGTCAAGCAGACTAAGTCCAGGTTCTGGCAGAAAGAGGATAAGAAGCTAAATGGCAAAATGCTTGAAAATGTTGCAATTCACATAGATAAACCAGTTAGTGGAAAGCTTTGCATTAGAAGAGATAATACACTTTTTGATAATTATTTCGTAGGTGCAAGTAACTGTGAAGATACTTATCAGATTTTGGGAGGTTGGGGATTCAAAGGTGGAAAAGATCCAATCTTTCCTGGGATTTATTTTGTTTGTGGTGACAAAGCCTACTACAACCTTCCAGACCACTGGTATGGAACTTGTTATGTGGGAATTGTTTTTCCTAAAGTGTTTCATGTTGACAGAGATTCAGAAGGATTGTTCAAAATTCATAATTATGTAAATAGAGTCAAAAGAGAAACCTTCACAGAAGTTCTGGGAGATATTTTTCAAGCAGTAATACCTTTTGTTGGTATAACCCTAAATGCAGGGAGAATCAGAAAATTGTCCACAATTGTTGACAGATTATCAACAGACACAGCTGATGGATTCCAATTAGTGAATGTTGAAGTAATTGCAATCAGATCAATGGTGATTCAAGATCGCCTTGCTTTAGACATACTCCTAGCAAAAGAGGGAGGAGTCTGTGGCATATTGCATATACAACATTGTTGCACATATATACCTGATGAAAGTAAGAATATTGAGATGTACATTAAGAACATTACACAAATGCATTCAGAGATAATTCCTTTAGAAGAAGATGATTTTACAGGGAAACTTTCAAAAAGATTCCAAGCAATTAAAAATTGGTTTCATAACATTGGTAGTTCAATTCTTGGCAAGATTTTGGCACCTTTGATTATAATAATATTCATCTTTATTTTGACGAAAATAGGTTGTTTGTTGCATAAGAGAAAGAAACAGTTGAAAGAAAAGAAAAGGATCTATAAACTTAGAAAGGAAGAAGAAAGGGAGATTGAATTACAGGAGTTACATAGAGAGCGTTATGCTAATTCCAAAGATTATGCAGAAACAGGTTTTTAGGATTACTGACTCAAATGAATTTGAATCTTTTTCTTAGAAGTTTAAATTACCAAATTTTGGGTGGTAGTGTGGTGATTTGTTAATCACCAGATGAGGGAGTTGATGGAGCGAGATAGAAAACAGAATTCTGTTTAAACTCGCAAAGTCACATTTCCCATAACATGAATAATAAAATTAATGAATTGTGATGTGTCGTGCTAATACAACCTAGATTAAACTTTACACATGGGGGGACTAACATGTGTGCTCATAAACGTGCATAAATGTTGCATCTTTTTGTTCGTGCAAAATAATAAAATAATTTGTCGTTTTCGTTTTTGTCATTACTAACTGCAGCAAACCTAAAAGAGGCATGTGCTTATTTTTGCTTTCCTTGTTTATGTGGTGTCATTTCCACTATTCTAGGTGCACATAAGGTTTCATGGATTTCATGAAGACTGGTAGATATAAAACGCTGCTTTAATTGTTGCAATTGCTAGATAACATTAGACTAATTGGGAAGGTTAATCATTTAGAAAACAAAGGGTGGTTACAGAATCAATATTATTTCTTACATTAATACTTTTCTTGTGTTTGTTTTATACTAGAAAGCATAAGTTGCCTGCTTTTGGGCCTAGTTTACTCGAGTTTGCTAAAAAGCTGAATTTTACTTCTGCAAAAGTCACGAGAAGCCCATTCTGAAAAAGTGTTCGTCAAAGCTGCATTCACTGAACGAATCTGACGTGTTGTCATCATTTTGTCGGACGTGGCCAAGGTCATAAACAGAAGGAAAAGAATAATTTTGTCAGTTCTAACTTGGCATCCGCGGAAGTGAAATGAACGCTACGAGAACATTGATTTACATTTGTTGCAAACCAAGGAAGCTCCTAGTCACGTTTGGAAAAGACAATGGTCCTTAAGAAATGTGACCTAATGGAAGTTTTGAAATGTGGGTGACATGTCACTTGTCACTCTCAACCAATGGGACTTCGTGGTTTTCTGAAAAACTTTCCTTTACTTAGATTAGTTAGCTTAGAAAGGTATAAAAAGTCATGCTCTTAGGGATGGGCTGGCTGCTGCTTTCTGACTTTCCGATGAGGGTGAAGTGCTGCTGGACTTTGCGTGGAGCACGTAAGAAACCTCAAAGAACTTTATTTTATTTTCCATTTATCTAGCTTAGCTAGGGACTTAGGCTTTAGAAATGCTTAACTTTAAATACTTTCTTAAACTTTGATTCACTTACTTAAACTGTATTTTTCTCATGATTCTTTTCTATTATGCTTACTTTAATGCTAATAAAATTGCATTTATAAAATTACAATTGAAATACCATAATTTAGTAAATAAAATCTTACTTTTGACAAACAAGCTGGTCTTGATTATTCAGAAGTGCAGGTTACTATTAGCTAGATCCCATCGCCAATGGTGGTCGTTTAAATAGTTAGGATTTGTTATAATGATAACATTCTTTCCGCAGATGTATAAAATTGTATATAGTTTGTAAATAAGGTGTATATAGATTTAATCTGACCACCTGATTCAGTAGGCCCAAATATGTCATGTTTATAAATGGGTCCATGAATTAGTGTAGAAATTTGTTTATAGGTTATGAAGTTGGGTAGCGTTGTTTATGATATATTTCCTATAGGCCGCTGGATCAGGTTGTCCTATGAAGACCCGGGAAGCTAAATTACAGAAGAGGAGCCCAACTGTAGCAGTGACCGATGTGGTTACTTTATCTACCCCTCCGACTGTATCTCAAATGACAACTCACCCTTGTTCCTTCAGTGAGAGTGGTCTGCTAGTAAAATTTGATAGCCTGGTAAAAGCGTTAATCCAGCCCCTGTTAGAAAAAATAAATTTGTGTAACACTAAACTTGATCAGTTAGATAAAAAAGTAGGGAAAAATACGCTATTACTAGCTGATCTGGCAAAGGCAGTGAATACCATAAAGTCTAGTGGTCCATCTGTTACAACGATGACAGCCATTAAACAAGCTCTACCTTGCCCAACTCCCTCTACAATAACTGTACACACTGGGGTAAAAACAACTGGTCTGATACCAAAAAAAGCTCTATCATCACCTTTGTTAAAAAAGAAGCCCGACCCTGAAATTAAAGCCACAGGCAAAGTAGGCGTCCAAGGTGGGGAAAATCTGATTCTGGAAGAAAGGTCAGAGATACCGCACGCCAAGGCTATTAAGGAGAACGGTACAGCAAATTCTCAGAATAGAAATTGGCATCCACAGAGAATTGTTGACCTACCACCTGAAGCAGCTCCTTACATAATAGTCATGGCGGGTGTCCCTGAGCTACCTATGGACATCAGGGAAGACCATCGAGTCTTAAGAAACAAAGTGATACACTGGTTACATAATAATAGACCCCTGCCTGCCCATATTAACGGAGAAATTCTGACTGTGAGGCGATCATCCTGGGTGGGCTCTAGACCTAAAGACAAGAAAGGGGATGTTATTCTTGTAAATTTTAAAGATCATAGAGCGGTACGGCATATAGGATATTGGTATGATTCAAGAAGTAGCGATTCTATTACTACTCACTATCTTAGGTACTTCTACCCTTATTGCCCAGGGCAAAACTCTAGAGACAGAGATAAAGTAAGGTACCCCGTTAATTGGTTCAGCTCAAATCAACGTGGATACGGTCAGACTCCTTTTTCCCAAACTTAGAGACAGCTTAATTTTAATCAAAGGCAATTTGCTCCAACAACTCCTGGATTAAATTATGGAAATAATAATCATTTTTGGGACAATAGAAGCCTTGCCCTACCAGTTTATAATCTACCAACCTATAATAGATTCCATGCTTTCTCGAGCCTTGACTATGTCGATTGACAAGAACAGGATACCCACCAGACAAATATTCTGAGTGTAGGAGTAGTCGCTGACTCTAAAAAGAATCTAAAAGAGTGCACCCTAGTGGAGGGATGTAAGACTATCTTACCATTAGAATTGACCTTAAAAATAAATTATGGAGACATTGAAGAGGCTCCCTGTAACACCTTGAGCACCCAGGAGGCAGAGGTGGGGGATAATAGCGGAGGAGTAAGCCCCCCATGTAAAAAGTTATCTTGTAATATCCTCCAGGCAGATATGGAAGTAAATAAGAAAAGGAAATCCTGTACATTTCTATTTTGAAATGTAGCAGGATTAAAGAACAAGATTAACAATCCATCCTGGGAGACTATCCTAAACAGGCGGGACGTTGTGGTTCTTCAAGAAACTTGGACCACGGACCCAGTGTATATAAGTGGGTATAGAACCTTTTTTACCCCGGCTGAGGGGGGCCAACACGGACGTGCGAAGGGAGGTCTAATAACATTTCTCTCTAATCAGCTTAAATATGAGAAGGTACATTTTATGTCTAAATCCAGTTACTACCATGTAATAACCCTAAGCTCAAAAAAGGGATTCAATGTAGTTTTGATAAATTTCTACAATAATATTCTGAAGGACGAAATCCCGAACATTTTAAAAATGCATAGGGAGGATTTACAACATGAAATAGACAAGTCCAATAAGGAAATGACAATTTTATGGGGGGGGATTTTAACTGTCCACTTTGTACAAAGGGAAAACAGGGGATTTGTGGCCTAATGTTAGAACAAGATATAAATCTAACACACTTTGACCACTCTTTGATCGGGGACCTACTTAACTAATTAGTGTTCATGTATGATCTGGATTTTGCAAACGAAATAGCTCAAAATCCTACCTCTTTTGGGCCTACATTCATTGGTAGAGGAGCTTCGTCCACTATTGATTTTATTCTTGTATCAAATAGTTATAGCCACAGGATTAATAGGTCAGAGACTCTAGAGCTACCCCTAAGTGATCACTTCCCCCAATTAATAGAGGTTGAGAACCCTTTTTATGAACACTGTGAAGATACTCTCACCTCACATACTGCCCCTGACGTGATTTTGGGAAGGCAAAATTGGTACACTTTAAAATGGGGCAAGGTCACGCCAGAAATGTTTCTTGCAAAGCTGCTAAATGTTTGTTCAGATAGTTTTTCTATTTGTCTTGGGGAGACGTCTCAGTGTGACCAGATATTAGAGCATTTTGATAGAATAGCTCTTGAAATCAAAAAAAGCCTGTGGGTGGAGGCAAAAAACAGGACTAGGCGCACTAAAAGTTGGTTTTACACTGCTTGTATTAGGGCACTAACTGATTTGAAACATGCTATCCACAGGTCTCCCCGGGATCGCTTAGAAATAAGAGGGTTGAGGAAAATCTACAATGAGGCCCTGAAAAATAGAAAAAACGCTATAAAAAAGGAGGCCCTAGAAGCCCTCTGCGAGGCTGCACAGTCGAAGGATGCATCTGCTTTTTGGAGGGCTGTTAATACTCCCTTCCTCTTTGATAGTCATAAGGCTCGCATATAGACGGCGATTACTGAAGATGAATGGGTGGAACATTTTTCAAACTTATATAGCTCCCAAGATGATCCTTTCATTACAAATGCTCCTAAAATGGTCAATGGTGGAATGGGGGAGGAGAATCTGGTGATAACCCTTGAGGAAGTCATAACAGGGTTGAAAGCAACGAAGGGTGGCAAGGCTGCTGGCCCTGACGGGATCCCTGCAGACCTATATAAAGCAAACAAAGAGATCTGGGGCCCCGTGCTGGTACAGCTTTTTAATGCCGCACTTGCCAAGGGCTTAAACCCATCCTGGTTTACCTCGATTATTGTGCCGATTTGCAAGAAAGGTGATAGACAAAATTGTGCTTGCTATAGGCCAATCTGCCTCCTTGATTCATCTGTAATAATTCTTGGTAGAATTATTTTGGCAAGACTCCAGAATTGGGCGGAGGAAAATGAAATAATGAGCGACCTACAGTATGGATTCCAGAAAGGCATGGGAACTGTTGAACAATGTTTAAATTTAATGATTGTTCAACAAAAGTATATAAGGGTTAAAGGTGAACGGCTATATCTTATGTTCGTCGATTTGTCCTCGGCATTTGATTGCGTATCACATACTAAATTGTGGGAAATTCTGAAAGGGCTAGGCGTGGAAGCTTCCATCATCTGTTTTCTGAGAGAATAATACTCAGGAGCCACAGCCAGAGTCCGATATGGCCGTGGGGGAGAATGTACTAGGAGATTTGGAGTGGGACGCGGAGTACGCCAGGGGTGTGTTCTGGCCCCCTTCTTATTTCTCCTTTACATAAATGGACTTGAACATCGACTCCTGCAGGAGTGCAGGGATGTGCCCAGGGTGGGGAAGAGGCTGATCCCTGCACTCATGTATGCGGACGATGCCGTCTTAATGGCCCGTACCCCCTTGGCCCTATAAAAATTGTTACTATCCTTCGAAAAGTTCATGTTGAGCTTAGACCTGAAAATCAATTGTGGTAAAACATACTCCATGAACTGTGGTACAAGATCTGGGAAAAAGATGAAAAGTATGTACTTTAATAATGTTCCCTTGGAAAATATCACCTATTTCCCTTACCTGAGTATCTTGTTCCATGAACTGGGGGGATGGACAAGCGCTATAAAGGCCAGAACTCTTTTGTTCCAAAAAACTATAATGGCCATCAAGACTTTTTTTTAAAAACCTGGGTAACAAACCAATAAGAGAAATCTTGAACATATATAACGCCACATGTACATCTGTAGCCCTGTATGGTGCGGGACTTTGGGGTTTTTCTAATATAGAACCATTACAAATTGTTGAAAATAAATTTCTGCAGGATGTTTTAGCTGTACCGCAGAGTGTTTTAACATACATTTGTCATACAGAATTGGGTCAACCCCATATATCAGATCTAATTAGAATACAGCTAAATATTTTGTGGCACAGGGTTTGGACTACTAACGAATGTGTAGTTAATCGGGCAGTGCTACAGGATATAATAAATATGGAAAATATGGGTACCGTTGACTGGCTAGCCTATATTAAACATTTTATGATTGATATTGGATGCCGTGAATACTATGAGGACCCATCCTCTATGGGAAACATACCCAGAAAACTTTTGAAAAAACTGAGTTTGGATTACCTTGAGGACAAAAGAAGGCGAGCGGAAATTAGCAAAAAGACAGTTGCCTCGCACAATTTAATACTGACTGGTGTAAAAGTACAGCCCTATTTGACCCTGTTGATGACAAATTATGATCGATTTCTCTTAACCCGTTTTAGGTTAAATCTTGTTTTCAGACTCTTGTCCTTCCCAGAAATGAACTTATAGTCGCGACATTTACCTACCTGCCCCTGTGATAATTCCTCACCCCAATCTGATATTCACATTTTATTCTTTTGTAAATTTTATATTATACCTCGCAGAAAAGTTATAATCCCCTTTCTCAAAGACATGAATTTAAATAGATGTCGTTTAGCTTTTTTAGAATGTCAGAGAATGGACACAGTTTTAACCGTTGCTGTACTTTTAAGCTTTTTTAAACATGTTTTCAAATTACGAAAATCCATT
The DNA here is from genome assembly GCF_964261635.1 of Lissotriton helveticus. Taxonomy (NCBI): domain Eukaryota; kingdom Metazoa; phylum Chordata; class Amphibia; order Caudata; family Salamandridae; genus Lissotriton; species Lissotriton helveticus. The sequence goes on from NC_136065.1 coordinate 1,409,949,523, forward strand.
GGTGTAAATGAAATATAATGAAATTGTGTGTTTTTAAACAGATCTGTATAAATTGTAATTTTTCATGTTGTTGCTTTTATGGTTAATGATAAGTACAAAACCTCAGTGGTGTGCATATAATCTGCTCATCTTTAGATTTGCTCTTCAAGACTTAGGCGTTCTACAGAGTTGATGTGTGGCTTTGTCAGCCTCTAGAAAATGTGAATATCTTGTGTTTATTAATGAACATGTGTACTTCTTGGAAAATGTGTGATAAAGCCAATAGCCAAGCAATAAATCAGCGTCTCCAAGACAACCCTGGGACCAGAAATGGAATAAGCCAATATGGAAGTCATCTGGTACACATAAATGACAATGACCTCAGAAATGAACAGTTCCCATGACATGTATTGTATTGTATTGTAATTGCATTTATATAGCGCTTACTACCCCTGACTGTGAATGCATCAATCAGATCCATAACGGCAGGTTAGTTTATAAATAGTGTTTTAGATACCAAAGTTATTTTTTATGAAATCCAGATTCATGCATACAAATAATTAGTAGATTCTGGGGAACCAGGTTCGTGCCCCCCTGCAATTGCACCCCCGTTCCTGCTTAGTGTGGCATGCACGACCTGGTGCACCACTGCATGGAAGGCCATGCAAGAACGTGCTACAGGTGCTGTCACAACAACAGTCTGCTGTTAAGGCCCCCCTCTGAGCCCTACACAGCTGCTGCTGTGAGACCAATGCAGCACCGTTTGCACGCCCTGGATTAAGGAACAATCGGTTCAGCGGTCTGCCTGCCGGCGGGATGGTGGAGGGCCAATAGGAGGACCGGCAAACTCCTGATAAGGCCCTTAATCTCACCATGCTTTAAAAAAACAAAAACAAAAAATTGACCGGGTAGAATGTAGCCATGTGCTCATATGAAGCTCTCCAAAGCCCTTTGACCCAGTTTACGCTATGTAAAATAGTAAAAATCAAATGAAAATTATAAATGTACTGTGTGCACAATCTACCATTTGTCTTAGACAGTAATAATACATTAATTGCATCTTACCTGACATTGAAACGTTATCTTGAAGTTGCCTGAAAGCTCTTTTTAACAGTGATACGCCCATCTTGTCATGAAAATGCATGAGAAGATGTGCGCAGATATGGCCGTTCTGTAGTTTCATCTGGTCAAGAGTATCTTACAAAAATGATAAAATAAATAAGAATAAAATCTAAATATGTAATAGAGATCAAACCGCACTTGTTAAAGACACAATAACATTAGGATTTTTACAAAAAAGAATCCTAAACGGCTTTGAAATCCCTATAACACTTTACAACAACAATTATCGAAGGACCTAAATACATCCTGACGCACTGGTCACCCTGGTGCATGATGTCCGACAGCGGCACCTCAGGCCTGGAGCGATCGCAGCTGATAATCACCTGCACTGGTGGAGGGGAAGCGGGGAGGGGGGTGGGTGGGGGGGGGGGCTTGAATGAAGCAGAAAGCCAGCATAATAAGCAAATACACAGAGCTATGGAAACCCAAAAAATAGCTAGACAGAGCCAGACATTGGGAATCAGATTTTCCAATTAGAGCAGTGAAATGCTGGATGCACCGAAACATTTAGTAAATTATGCATTTTTTCATTAGAGATTAAGAAAACAATGGTCAAGTTTTAATTTGCATAAATGGTAGACATAAGTGTCTTACAGCAGGTTATTTGTTAGTGCAATAATATGAAGAATCTGGCTTTCAGCCTCTAATAAGTATTACCCAAGTTGCAGTAATTAAGTTATGTTTGTGACAATGCTCTACCTTGACTAATATTGACATTTGAAACAGGGACATTATTGCTTGAGTGCAAATCAGCATTGTATTTGCTTCAATGCAATAATCCTTCTATTCTTGCAATTAGAGCTGAGAGGTTTGCTCTTCTTTTTCCAGTCCTAAAAATCACATTGTATGCTTTTTATCCCTTATCTCAAAAAGGCCAAACTTGGACTCAGCTCGAGAACATAAGAAGATAGTTTCAGATGTTTAGAACACCTCAGCACAACATAAAGGGTTAACTAACCTCATTCCACAAGGATCTTTCTTTGTATTTCCCAGCTCTAGTCTGTGATATATGACACCCAAATTACTTTCAAGGAAATGCTATTGTAATCTTTTGAGAGGACTATTTAAATACACAACCTTGTATATTCTGCAATTCGATTCCATACCTTACTAGCATTGCCTTATGTATGTCGAGAATTAATATGTCTTCTTTCCGTACTGAATTATACAGATAGAAAAGATGGGTTACAACCAAATATGTGATGTGCAGGGTTTGTAACTTCACTATAGGCCTCCACTATAGGCTTCCATTCATGAAGGGAAAATAGAAAACAAATCATAAAATCTCTGCAATCCACTATGTATTCAAAGGAGTGCTGCTTATATTATGACCTCAGTCCTAATGCTTGGAAATGGACAGTTAATACTTAATTAGGGATTCATGTGTGTTTGTGTGTGTATGTTGGATCGTTTCAACTGTTAAAACTGGGGGGCATACGCAAGTGATTTGTCATTGATTAGGTGCTCTCTGTGAAGAACTGATGTTCCAGTCCTATTACATTAATTACGTTTATAGAGGATCCTGCATGGACAGGACGGCACTACTCTAATTCTAATGTATGCACAGCACGGAATTAGAATTTATTCTGGTACTTATTGCCGTTGGTGGTTGGAGAAGACCCGTGGTGTTGCTTGGTCCATTACTCTAATGTGAATTAGGCTGTTATTAGAGTAGGACTGTTCCATGTGAAAATCAATGTTAAACATTTAAAACTGTTGTGCTATTTATTGTTCATTGACTTTTCACAACAAAAAGTGTCATACTACTATATTGTAGCAATGGAGAGCCGTAAATGCTAGCAAGCTGGTGCTACGCCATCAGCTTTTAACACTGAAAAACACGGTTTCCACGTTTAATGTCCAATTTCTTACTTACGTAGGGCCTGATTAGGATGGCGGGTGGACTTTTGTGCGCCTGCCACCCTATCGTAGACTGGACCGCCCGACAGGCTGTCGGCGGTACTGCACTAGGCATTACGATGCAACCGCAGACATGGTGGTCCAATGCCTATATTTTGCATTGCGGTGGGTGGTGCTGCCGGCTGCAACACCCGCCACAATGCTAAAATGGGACACTTAGGTGCCCCCAGTGCCCACAGCTTAGGGCCGGGGAAGGGGAACCACATACGGGCCTCCAAAGTCCCTTTCCGCCTACCTGTTCATGGCGGGTTAACCACCATGAACAGGTGGGCAGGAAGGGAAAGAGTATTCCCTACGCCGGTGCCTGGTAGGCAGTGCCACCAATGTAGGTACTACGAGCCCCTCTGCCTCACTGGCAGGCTCCAGGAGCCTGTCAGATGTGTGGCAGTCAGTCTTTCCAACCACCACACATCTGCCCGCCATTGAAATATGGCGAGCGGATGTGATGGGTCCGATGGCGGTGGGACCTTACTTGTCAAATTTGGACAAGTAAGGCGATTATTGATTTAGGGTACTACCTTAAATGATGTATACTAAATATAATCTGGCATCGTAATGTGGGAACATATATAGCTCACAAGCTGCCACGCATATACATGTGTTGAAGCAGTTTTTTCTGAGCCTATATGTTTTACAATAAAGAATAAGGAATAGAAATAATGTTAGTTTGGATCCAAAATGCAAAAGATGAATTAACATTACTACAGTTGAAACAAGTTTAATATGTTAAGTGTGTTTTTAAATCTGATTTAGTTGTGCCACACACAAATATATATATAAATATATATATATATATAGTAACAATCCTCCAACCACTTGAAAGAAAGGAGCCCAAACGGGGAAATACAGGTGAGGTTCTTTATTGGATATCCTTGCAGCTGGGCATAATGCATTTCGGAATCATTATCCTTCTTCAGACGCCTTTAGCTGCTGCACCTCCAGTCCAAAGCGCCAAGTTCAAATAATGGCAACCTTTATACAGTTCCTTACTGACGCCGCCCCCACTCATGTGACCATCCGCTGTGTTAGAGTCTGTAGAGAACTCCAACTCCCAGAATGCTGTATACCTGGTGTAGCGTGACGGGGGAAACACGAGTTGAGTCTCTGTGTTCATGGGCGTTAGTAGAGCTTGGCAGTTGTGTAGAGGTGAATACTCTGGCATCCGAACCCCTCGAGTCCCCGCATAACGCTTCAACCATCCGGGCGTTGGTTTGCTGGGGCATGGGTTTGGCGACAGTGCACCAGCACCTCCGTGAAGTCACGAACCGCTATCCCGCGGTGTCCCTTGCAGCTCCAATGCTTATATATATATATTAAGACAATGTCGTAATTTAGACAGTTAAGTTCATCCCTGCCTAGATACTTTGAAATCAGTATCAATGTCACGTTGGTTTGACAGTTCGCCATAAAACAAGATACGGTCCATCGGGCTGTAGTGTTATGCATGGCTGATGAGACTCGGTATTACAAAGCTCCTACGTATTCAGGCAGTGATGAACTTAACTGTCTAAATTACGACATTGTCTAAATTACATGATTGCGTATGTACATAATATCAAGTTTAATTTTACTGTGGAGAATTGATTTCGAATGAATAAAGCTGTGTTAATAATGTGCAAACAATGCTTTATTGATCCATGGCAGTGAACAACGTTATGCCTGACACTAAGATGACACCCGGTCGTGACATCACCCATGTGACTTGATGATTATTTAAATGAGGTGAGTTATGGGGGTCGCCTCACACTGATGAAGGTGTACCGCTGAAACGCGTTTGTGTTTATTTTTGTGCCTAATAAATCCAAGTAGGATTTAAACCCCGCGAGTGCTGGCTTTCTTTCCTGGAGCAAATATATATATTATATATATATTCACTGAAAAAACCATAGGTTTCACACCAGTTATAGTTAGATGAACATTTTACTCATACAAAACCATTGAAATTCCCACGTTATAGTTAGTTGGACTCACTATAACTCGCGCGCCCGCAATCCACTGCTGATGATGTCACACATTGCATCATTTATGACATGGTCAGTGACATCACTGATGACATCACTGATGACATCTCAAATGACATCACTGATGACATCACTGATGACATCTCAAATGACATCACTGATGACATCATTCATGTGATAATACGATGCACCTCCTTACACTCTAATCTAACCTTTGAAACACCCAGTGTTAAATACAGACTACCATTCTTGAAACCATTGACACACCAATACCAGTTACTACATACGCACTCACTGATTCCTAAGTCTACACACACATCCAATCATTCATCCATACAATCACTCGTACATACAGTCACTCATCAATACAACACTATCATATGCACTCATACACCTATACAGACACTCACACACTGCCACTCATCCATGGAGTTACTCACACACATAGTCAGTCATGCAAAGAATCAATCACACTCCCATTTATTCATCTATACAGTTATCCACACAAAACCTTACTTATTCAAACATACACTAACACATACTTACTCTCTTTTACAATCACTGATACAAGTACACATTGATCCATACAGCCACTTACGCAATCACAGGCTCTCATGTATAGTCATTTATATATGCCAACTCTCACATGCACTGTGTTTTACATATGTACTTACTTGGACATGTAGCACTGAGATATCCATTCACTCACCAACACACCCATGCACACAGTCAACCGCCCATACAGCTGTTTCCACATGCACTCTTGAACCCATACACCAAGTGAATCAACTGCTCACACATCTATGCACATAATCACACAACTCCCAGCCACTCACACACACACTCAGCCTCACATACAAATACTTGGGCAACCAATCAATAACCCATATAGCCACTCATATAGATACTGATCAACACATGCAGCAGCTTACACAACAACAGACATACTGATGCACACATTCAGACAGTTTAGTTACTAACCCATGCATTCAGTAAGACACATTTAATCACTCACTCATACAGTCAATCACGCACCAACTAAATCCTTCATCCAGACACTTATACACCCACTCATTCATCCAGACACTTATACACCCACTCATTCTTGAATATGTAAAACATATTTAAACTTTACAGAAACACACAGACACTGGATGATGTCATCAGTGATGTCATTTGAGATGTCATCAGTGATGTCATCAGTGATGTCATTTGAGATGTCATCAGTGATGTCATCAGTGATGTCACTGACCATGTCATGAATGATGTAATATGTGACATCATCAGCAGTGGATTGCGGGCGCGCGAGTTATAGTGAGTCCAACTAACTATAACGTGGGAATTTCAATGGTTTTGTATGAGTAAAATGTTCAGCTAACTATAACTGGTGTGAAACCTATGGTTTTTTCAGTGAATTTCAAAGGTTTTTTAAATGCTAATTCCTAACTATAACGAGTGTTAAACCTATGGTTTTTTCAGTGAATTTCAAAGGTTTTTTAAAAGCTAATTCCTTACTATAACGAGTTTGTAACCTACAGTTTTTAAAGTGAATTATTAAGTTTTTTTAAAAGCTATTTTTTATAGCTATTAATTATTATAATTTTTATAAAATTATTTAAATAATGTATATTTTTCTAAAATAAATTTTTCAATGTATTTTTCCTGTGTTTTTTTTTAATCATTTTACCCCGGAGCGCTCAGGGTACGCGCACCCGTAAATGCACCCGTAAACGTAGCGAGAGCGCTATTCCTGTGTGAGAAAAAAAATATAATTATGTATTTCAAGTAAATAATAATGCAAGACATTCAGTGTCATACTCATAAAAGTACTAATTTTCATTTTAATATCCGTATTTCACCTTTAAACGCATTTAATAAAATCTAGCAAAACGTCATTCTGACGAGCCGCGTAAGTGCCCCCGGAAGCGTTCCCGGAAGCGCCTACGTACGTGCCGCGTAAGCGCCCCGGTGCGTGTAGCGTAAGGGCGCGTCAAGCCATGTGATCTTAAAACAACACTTTTGATTGGTTAATAACAGTTTTTTTTCACAAGTAGGGAAACACCCCACCCATTTCAATGACAACCTCTTTGCTTTTGCTAAGACAACACCTCTTGTCTGTTCCTGCAAAAACAAAACTTCTACCATCATGTCTGGTTCCCAGAACCCTTCCCAGGACCAGTCCTCAGACTCTTCCGATGGATTCCTGCCTGAGGTCCCCCCACAGAGAAAAGTGAAGGACCACTTCATTTGGAAATGTTTCTCTTTTCCAGAGGGGGAGAAGAAATGCAATGCAGCAAAAGTCACATGTAAAATTTGTGACACTGTACTTTCTCATGGAGATCCCACCCTGAAATATAGTTTTGGAAATGCAACATTAATAAGGCATGTGGAGAGGAGGCACCCAATTAATTTTGCACGGGAGAGCACCAGAGCCCTGGCTCGCAATCTACCACAATAAGGCCCCTCCACTTCCACCGGAGCATCCACATCATCAGTGAGAGGAAGACCAGAACTGATGATTCCAAATATTCAACCTGTTTTTGGTGACATTACAATTCGGTGTAAGCAGTGTGACCAACTGCTCTGTTATGGGGAGCAGAGCATTCAAATAATTGTGAGAACCAGGGAAGATCACCGCTGCGCCCCTCGGCCCTAATTTTTCCACTTTTTTTTGCTCCTGTTGAGCAGTTTGGCATTCCCTAGTTTTGTTTTTGTTTTAAAAAAAATACAAAAAAAATGTAAAAACGTTCGGAAAAAAAAATAAAAAAGAAAAAAACAGTTATTTTTAGATCTACCTCCAATTTTCCAAAAAGAGCTACATTCTTTACATATTCTCAAGGAGTGAGTGAAGTGGAGTACGGTGAGAAAGGAAAGGAAAATAAGTGAGGGAGCGAAGGAGGGGAAGAGAGGGGAAGGGAAGTGAAGCAGGGGGACTGAAAGAAGGTGAGTGTGGGAGGTGAGTGAGGGGAAGGGGAGTGAACATGGGGAATGAGGATAAGTGAGGAAAGCGGAGTAAGGGAATGGGGGTGAGGAAGGGTAAGAGAAGAGCAGTGAGGTTGAGGAAAGAGTGGTGATAGAGGGTGGATAAAGGCAAGTGAGCGTGAGACAAGGGGAGTGAGGGAGTGAGGAGACAGAGGGAGTGAAGGAAAGAGTGAGAGAAGGGGACTGAGTGAGGGAGCATAGAAAGGTAAGTGAGGGAGTGTGGGAGAGTTAAAGGGAGTAAGCATGAGGGAAGGGGACTGAGGAAGTGAGGGGACAGAGGTAGTGAGGCTAAGAGAGAGGAAGTGAAGGAAGGAGAATGAGGATGTGACAGGACAGAGGGAGTGAGAGAAGGACTGAGTGAAGTGGAGTAAGGTAAGTGAGCGAAGGAAGGGAAATAGAGGGGAAGAGGACTGAAGCATAGGTACTGAGAGAAGGTGAGTGGGGGATGAAAGTAAAGGGAAGGGGAGAGAAGGATGGTAAAGGAGGGGTAGTGAGGGAACCGGAGTAAGGGAACGGGGGTGAGGGCAGGTGAGAGAAGGGCAGAGAGCGTGAGTAAAGATGGGTGAAAGAGTGTGGATAAAAGTGAGTGAGGGTAAGACAAGGGGACTGAGGGAGTGAGGACATAGAGTTAGTGAAGGAAAGAGTGACAGGAAGGGACTGAGTGAGGGAGCAAAGAAAGGTAAGTGAGGGAGTGTGGGTGAGTTATAGGGAGTGAGTGTGACGGAAGAGGAGTGAGAGAGCGAAGGGACAGAGAGAGTGAGGCTAAGAGAGAGGGAGTGAGGGAAGGGGAGTGAGGAAGTGAGAGGACAGAGGGAGTGAGAGAAGGAGTGAGTGAAGTGCAATAAGGTGAGTAAGGGAAGGGGAATGAGTGAAGAAGCGAAGGAAGGGAAGAGAGGGGAAGGGAAGTAAAGCAGGGGGTCTGAAAGAAGGTGAGTGTGGGAGGGGAGTGAGGGAAAGGGGAGTAAACATGGGGAATGGGAATAAGTGAGGGAAGCGGAGTAAGGGAACGGGGATGAGGGTGGTTGAGAAAAGATTAGTGAGGTTAAGGAAATGAGTGATGAGAAAGTAAATTTTGTTTGTCAAACTTACCTTATAAGTAATGTAAACTTGATGACATATTTTTATTAAATTTAATATCTGTGGAAGAGGAAAAAAAATTACTTATAATTTTAATAATATTTATTTCAAAATACAAGAGACGAGGCAGGAGATTAAAAGTCATAAAAGGGTACTAAGAGATTAAGTAGGAGTGAAGGACACAGAAAGGGAAAAAAAAGAATGGTGAAGGACAGAGAGAGTGAAAAAGAAATAGAGGGAGAACAAATTACTAAGAGGATAATGAGGCGGATAGGAAAGGGGGTAAGGAAAGGGGAGTGAGTAACAGGGAAGGAGGAGTGAGTGAGGGTGGATTCACGACAATGAGGGATGGAAGGTGAGTGAGGGTGAGTGTAGGGGCATAAGAGAGTGAGAGGACAATGGGAGTGAGGGTAACAGAAAGGGAGTGAGGGAAGAGAAGTGAGGAAGTGAGAGGACATAGGGAGTGAGAGAAGGAGTGAGTAAAGGGGAGTAAGGTGAGTGAGGGAAGGACAATGATGACGGAGCAAAAGAAGGAAAGAAGGGGAAGGAGAGTGAAGCAGAGGGACTGGGAAAAGGTGACTGTGGGAGCAGAGTGAGAGGAAGGGGAGATAAGGATGGGGAATGAGGATAAGTGAGGGAACCGGAGTAAGGGTACAGGGGTGAGGGACGGTGAGAGAAGGGCAGTGAGGTTGAGAAAAGAGGGATGATAGAGGGTAGATAAAGGTGAGTGAGTGTAAGACAAGGGGACTGAGGGAGTGAGGACATAGAGGTAGTGAAGGAAAGAGTGACAGAAAGGGACTGAGTGAGGGAGCAAAGAAAGGTAAGTGAGGGAGTGTGGGTGAGTTATAGGGAGTGAGTGTGACAGGAGAGGAGTGAGAGAGTGAAGGGATGGCGAGAGTAAGGCTAAGAGAGAGGGGGTGAGGGAAGGGGAGTGAGGAAGTGAGAGGACAGAGGGAGTGACAGAAGGAGTAAAAGAATTGAGGTAAGGGAAGAGGAATGAGTGAGGGAGCGAAGGAAGGAAAGAGAGGGGAAGGGAAGTGAAGAAGGGGGACTGAAAGAAGTTGAGTGTGGGAGGGGAGTGAGGGAAAGGGGAGTAAACATGGGGAATGAGAATAAGTGAGGGAAGTGGAGTAAGGGAACGGAGGTGAGGGAGGGTGAGAGAAGAGTAGTGAGAATAAGGAAAAGAGTGATGAGAAACTAAATTTTGTTTATCAAACTTACCTTATAAGTAATGTAAACTAAATTACATATTTTTACTAAATGTAATATCTGTGGAAGAGGAAAAAAAATAAGTTATAATTTTTATAATATATATTTCAAAATACAAGAAACAAGGCAGGAGATTAAAAGTAAAAAAAGGAGGAGTGAAGGACACAGAAAGGGAAACAAAGGAATGGTGAAGGACAGAGAGAGGGAAAAAGAAATAGAGGGTGAGCAAATTACTAAGATAATGAGGTGGATAGATTCAGTGACAGAGAGGAAGAGAGGGAGAGAGAGATGAACTGAAGGTGAGTAAGATACTAAAGGAATGTGAGTTAGCAAAACTAAATGAGGAAAGGGGAGTAAGGGAAGGGGAGTGAGTGAGAAGGAAGGGGGAGTGAGTGAGGGTGCATTCACGACAATGAGGGATGGAAGGTGAGTGAGGGTGAGTGAAGGGGCGTGAGAGAGTGAGGAGACAGAGGGAGTGAGGGTAACAGAGAGGGAGTGAGGGAAGAGGAGTGAGGATGTGAGAGGACAGAGGGAGTGAGAGAAGGAGTGAGTAAAGTGGAGTAAGTTGAGTAAGGGAAAGAGAATGATTGAGGGAGCAAAGGAAGGAAAGAAGGGAAGGGGAGTGAAGCAGAGGGACTGTGAAAAGGTGACTGCGGGAGCAGAGTGAGAGGAAGGGCAGTTAAGGATGGGGAATGACGATAAGTGAGGGAAGTGGAGTAAGGGAACGGGGTTGAGGGAGGGTGAGAGAAGGGCAGTGAGGTTGAGAAAAGAGGAGTGATAGAGGGTGGATAAAGGCGAGTGATTGTAAGACAAGGGGACTGAGGGAGTGAGGACATAGACGTAGTGAAGGAAAGAGTGAGAGAAAAGGACTGAGTAAGGGAGCAAAGAAAGGTAAGTGAGGGAGTGTGGGTGAGTTATAGAGAGTGAGCGTTGCCGAAGAGGAGTCAGAGAGTGAGAGGACGGAGAGAGTGAGGCTAAGAGTGAGAGAGTGAGGGAAGAGGAGTGAGGATGTGAGTGGGCAGAAGGAGTGAGAGAAGGAGTGAGTGTAGTGGAGTAAGGTGAGTAAGGGAAGGGGAATTACTGAGGGAGCTAAGAAAGGAAAGAAGGGGAAGGGGAGTGAAGTAGAGTGACTGACAGCTGGAAAGTGGTGGATGGGAGACAGGGAAAGGGCAGTGAAGGAATGGGGAATGAGGATAAGTGAGGGAAGTGGAATAAGGGAAGGGAGGTGAGGGAGGGTGAGAGAAGGGCAGTGAGGGTGAGTTAAGAGGAGTGATAGAGGGTGGAAAAAGGTGAGTGAGCGTGAGACAAGGGGAGTATAGTATATATAAAATACAAACTACAATTTAACTTGTACAACATGTTATATGGTTTATTTTTGCTGTTTTCAGAATATATTGAATTTCACTTAAAACAGTGAGTTCAATACTACTCATCATATGACAGCGGGCAAAAAAAAGCAATCAAAAAGATTGTTTTTAAAAAACCCATACAACGTTTCAATAACTAATGTAAAATTTGGAAAAAACATATCTTAACTCACTTTTGATCCACATACTTTTCCACGAGGCCAAATAGTATATGGAAAATCCTTTTCTTTGGAAATTACTCAATAGTATTCTTAAACTTACATTTACCCAAGTTTCTGAAAGAAGAGCTCCAACACCTTTTACACCATGAAACAATAGTTATATTTCCACCTTACTCATGATTAACATTTCCTATAATACTCATATCACTCACTGTGATACACTTACACTACCTCTATGACAACTACAAGTTTTTTATTATCTTGATCACTCTCACTCACAAAGTAATTTTGATCAGCAGACTAAGTTTTATTAACTGCTCCAATATTCATAGGCCAATTACCTTTCCTAAAATTTCGGTTGTAAGAACACTAGGTAAGGATTTGGTAAGTCAAAAGGCAGACGTTGTTTGAAAGTCAATTGAGTATCATTACAATTAGTCCAGCCGTTTTGACATTTTAAATAAGCTGTGTAATGTCCTGATGTTGTTGAAGGACCATCATGGAAGATAATTGCTGCAGTTGCAAAGGTTCTTCCTGAAATTGATAATTGAGAAGCCACAACATTTTTAATTAAAGTTGTCAATTTAGTTCCATCAGGTCTACATCGTTGGAACATTAAAATTACATACAGTCCATATCTTTGTATAAATAATGTTGATAGCATTGCAGATTTACATTGAGTACAGACCATGTTTTGATTTGCTTCTCTAACAAGATTATTAAAAGACACTGATTTGCAGTCTGGTAAAGTCAAATATATACATCTTTTAGTGTCTATTGTAGTAGTACTTGAAAAGGAACAATTGTCGCAGTTATGCTGCCATTTATAAGAAAGGCCAAAAAGATTTTCTACATCTACACCTTCATCTTGCAATACAACAAGCATATACATTAGAAAATCCTGACAATCTTGCTGAATATCGTGTGAAAATTGATTTAGACCAGAACATATGTCTAAAACATTTTGAATTTCAGAAACACTTTGTATTTTGGTTCTATCACTGCTACATTTCTCAAACACAGAATTCAACAAACAACAAAATCTTTAATCACGATTTTCAACAATCTGTTCTTGTACAGTTTGGAGAAAAAAAAAACATTAACCACTACATTAGCATAGCAGTTGACACCAGAACTGTTTTCAAACTGAAATCCAACAACGTCTTCAATAGAATCCTTTTCCTTTCTGCTTACAATTACTGGTTCCTCTACTTTTTTTCTTTTTGCTACAACTTCACTACAATTTTTCTCATTTCTTCTTTTTCGGCCTACTACACGCTTTTCAAATAGAGGATATTGAGGTAAATTTGGAGCATACTCTCTTCTTAACCTATTATATTCTTTTACACAATTCAGATCTGCACTAATCTTTGTCTCATCAAAATCAATCAAGTACAATCCAGATAAAGTTCTGACTTGAGATAAAGCAACATATGCCATACCCTACTTGAACACAGAACTTCCAATATTCACCAAAGCACTACCTGCACTTAAACCTTGAGATTTATGAATAGTCACCGCATATGCCAAAGAAACAGGAAACTGTTTTCGGTGGACATATAAATCTTTCACAAGCAAAAATCGAGCAGAACAACGACTGATTTGTTGTACTTCTTCAATACCATCAAATTTAATTTTTATAAATTCAATTCCATCTCGATTTCGGTAATTCACAAAATCAACAACATGACCCATTGCTCCATTTACTAAACCTCTTTCCACATGTAAATTCCGTCGTAAAACTATACGACAATTTAAAGATGCATACAGAGTCTTTTCCTAACCAGCAGTTTTAGATATTGTCTTCTCTAAAGAATCCAATTTTGATTTCAACTTTTCTGACAAAATAATAGTTGCTCCTTCATGCTCTATTTTATCAATAGCTTCCAGTTTCACAATCTCTTGATTTTCTAACTTCAACATTTTGTTGTTGAAGATTGAACATTCTTGCAGAGTTGGCATCAAGCAGATTTATTTTCAGGAATGTTCTTAAAAATATTCTCTGGGAGAATGTTTTAGTTTGGAAACAAATTTGAAATTAATCGTGCATGTAAAGCTTCTTTGCCATGCTCACTTACTTTTCCAATTCTTACATCTTGTAGAATATTTTTATAATCTTCATCCTTTGCCTGTCGCAGATTTTGAAGCAGTTCTGCATATTTGAAATTTAACCATATGTTAACATTTCCAATGCTTCCTAAGCACTTCCTGGTATCTTCATGCGTAAGCATTTTAAACACTGGTTGTCCTTTCACTGGAGTTAGCTGCAGTAGATCTCCAAAAACAATGATGTGTTTGCCTCCAAATAACACATTATACTCTGTTTTAAGAATTTCTTGCAATCTTAAATGCACAAAAGCAAGCATTACATTTCATACCATGCTTACCTCATCGATGATAAGAAGTTTCATTTTCTTTAGGACTCTTGAAACTTCACAACAAGCTTCTCCAGATAGCTTGTGGTATTGTAATTTATTATCATGCTCTACTGGCAGCATCAATAAACAATGTAAAGTAATCCCTTTAATGTTATGTGCTGCCAACCCAGTTGGAGCGGAAACAACACAAGACAGCGATGACTCCGTTCTTTTCTGCAGATAAGTTGCAATTGCTTTAATCAGAAAACTTTTTCCAGTTCCTGCTTCTCCACTCACGTACAGTCGGACAGGTATAAATGATGTACATGAGCACTCTTTTTTCTCATGACATAAACCATGCTCAATCTGTTCTGTGACTTCATCATATATTTGTCTCTGCTCAACGTTTAGTTCTTATTCCAAATCTTCTAAGTAGACTACATCCTCCTGAGCTTGTTCCATGGCTCTTTCCACTTCATCCATGGCAGTGGCAGCTTCATTTTGGATAATTGGTCCTCCTAGTGGATCCTGACTCAATGAAGTAGAACTCTGACTGTCTTGAGAACTGTCTCTAGCAATCTCTTCTGCAATTGTAGCTTCTTGCTGTATTTCTTCGTTCAACATTTGCAGATAATTTGAAAAAACAGGACATTCTATGGTATCCTTGGTTGCATTGAACGAATCTTCATAACTTAAAAAATCTCCAAGTAGTTCCTCTTCTGTACGCCATGGCTTAAAGAGTTGCAAAAGAGCTAAATAGTAAAATTCCCTTTTGTCTGGAGATTCACAACTCAATTTTTGATGATTAATCAAATGGCCTTTTCTTTGTTTCACCAGACATCCTTCACATCCAATTACAGCATATACACCTTTATTGATATCTTCTGTGATGTTCCTCTTAAAAGTATAGGTTTGCAGAACTTCATAGAGACAAATGTTGTTAAGATGAGTACTTCTATTTGGATAGTATGTATCCAACATGTTTGTCTTCAAAATATCTGTACTGTTTGGTTCTTTCTCCGCCAAATACTCTATTTCTTGTACTGGTTTCAAAACTTGGTTTCGTGTTGCAGCAAGACCTAGACTCACCCAAATGATTGTTCTAGATTTGGCATATAGACTTGCTGATGATAACCAATCAGAACATTCATATGCTCCAATTTCTCGATGCGACAACATCTTCAGACTGTAACTGTAAAATGTCTTACTTAGACTCTATTCATGTGAAATTCCCTCCCACATTTCCATCAGTTCCATCTTTTCTGATTTTGTGATGTAAGACATCACATATTGAGCCACCGCAATAGAGTAGTCAGCAACATATTGAATATCCATGTTAGCATTCCACATGGACAAAATGACTGGGTTGTAGTTATTTATGTATTTCGACTCTTCATTTCTTCTTAGGTTGTATGTATTTTTCTGTGATTTTCTTGGCAGAGTATGTCGCAGAAAAAACATAAAATTGTTCACTCTTCCTTCCGATGTTACTGGACGTGGAAATGCAAAACGACATTTTGTGTAGAACTTGTCCTTGGATTTGTATTTTCGACAACAGTATTTTCCACAACGATGGGTTTGAAAGCGTAAAACTTGATGTCTTAAATTGTTTTCTTCTGTACTTTTCGGAACAGCACATGTAGAATACTGTTCAATGAAACTCATCACTGTCTCATCCGAATCTGTTCCAAATTTGGGTGCATCTTTGATCCATAGCAGCATATGTATGTGAGGAGCACCTCTTGCTTGATACTCCTTTCTCCAAAAGAAATCCAAAACCTCTCCAAGCGGAGGATTTTTATGTTTGTGATAACAGACATCATAGCTTCAAACCTATGATTGAAATACCTGCATACATTAACTGGATCAAATGAGCACAGTTCTCCAGGTGTCTTGTATTCAATATTTTCATTGTTTTTATTTGCCTCTCGTAGAAATTGAAGTAAGTCTTCCCAAGCATACTCAGCACAGGTAAGAGTGAGGAACCATGTAGGAGTTCCTAAGTTTCTTAGCATACATTTCAATTCCCCATGACGACGGTACCAATACTCGTTAGTACCACGCTGACATGCCATGAGATTAATTAGCTGAGATTCCAAAACACTGTCTTGCAGTTTGACTTTATCCATAAAGTCCCTTGCTGAAACATTTTGCAGATGTACTCCACTTTTCAGTATATGGTTCACTGCATAAGATAGTCCAGACAAGTCACTCTCAAACAGTAGATGAAGCAAATATGGAATGCATTGACGAAACCTTGGATCTTCTGCATATAATCTTAAAGTCCGGTATTCAGATGCAGGAATTTGAACAGGTCGGTCGTCATATCGTCCACCTTGACCTGTTGGAAATAACTGTGGAAAGCAACGAGCTTCCAAACTTTCTTCCCATACACTAATGGGACTTCCTTTTGCTTCTTTCATTTGAAACAAGTCAATAGCATTCCCCATTACTTCTTTGGAATGCAATGGATGAACACTATAATGTTCATAAATTTCTTCACTTCTAGAGACATCAACTTTTTCAATTTGCCCAGCTGAGAAATCACTGTCCTCTTCTACAGTTGTTTCCTCTTCTCCAACATATACATTTTTGTAGTAGTGATTATTTTTTACCAAATACAAAGTTGCCTTTTTGACTTTCCTAACATCCACTAATTCTTGCCATATTTTTTTACTCTTTGTTGGAACACCATTAACTAGAATAACCAGAGGTTCCTCTTCTACTTTTTCTACACCAATTGTATCAATATTTTTCTTAAAATCTAGAGGCAAATAAACAACTCTTCCCTTTAATCCTCTCTGTAAATCTGAAGGAGGCAATTTCCCTGTCTTAGGCTCCATGCGAACAATAGCCTGAAAAGGATGCACACATTGAATCAGAATAGACTCATAGGTATTTAAATCCATCAATTCAGAAGGAATGTCTACCAACTCCAGATTATTATGAACAGCTCTAGCAGGCATTCTGTTTTCATTTAATTTATTATAACAATATTTTCAAATACGTTGATCAGAACCCAAATCAAAACAATTTTCTACCAACAAATAGGTTGCAAAATCCTTCCACTCATCATTATTTTCCATTTCACTTTTTACATATAAATCAACTAATCTAGTCTGATTCTTATAATGAGTTCGTCGACAACACACACAAGAAAAATTAGGCCTTTCACTTGAATTGACCTTAAACTTTGTAATTTCATGTTCACATTTTTCTGTACTTGAAATCTGTACATTCTCTTCCACATTACCTTCTATTACTGTTTCAGTTTCTGCACTGTCCTCTTTTTCACCAAAGTAACAAAACTCAATTTCTTCACAAATGTTCTTCACATCTAATTCAGTTCCATGCAAAGAGCATTGTTTAACTGTTTTAGCTTAAGTGCTGGACTTTTTGCATAATACAACCTTCTCACTAATTTCTGCACTGCTAACATCCTAAAATGGTGAAAAACACTCTGACATACTTTTCTTGAAAGACAAGCCAGTGAATGCCCATGCAAACCTGTTTTTCTCTCACTCTACAAGGATCTAACTCTTGCAAAATCTTCATCTTTTGTTTTAGACTTTTCTTAATATATGTCTGTAAGAAATTGAGAAACAAATCAATTGAATCCTGTCGCACACTACAAATACTACTACAATTCCAAGTATACACTGGAGCCTTAAGACATCTCCCTAAAACTTCATCAGCTAACACCTCTTCTGCATTTCTAGGCACAATTTTTTCTTTTTCAACCGGACAACCGTCCTTCACCTCATATGCTCGACCACTGGTGTCAACCAAATCATTATCCTGAAAGTAACTTTCTTCATTAAAAAATGGCTCACAACTTGAACTATGCTTCCATTCTCCAGAAAAACATAACACAAATTAGTCCGATTAATTACTCTTTTCCACTTACATTTTGATTTGAAAACATCGATTAGCTTATCTAGTGTACGAATTCTTTTGATTACTAAACCATATAATTTATTTTTCACTTTAAATGCCTGATCCACAATCTTCACTATGCTTTTTTTTCTTGTAAAAAGCACTCTTCTTTTGATACATCTTTACATTTTTTAATAAATTTAAAACAATTCTGTTATAAAACATTCATCTACAAATCTCAATAAATTGATTTCTCCGTCTATTGCTATAGAGAATACCATCTCCTTCTACAGGTCTAACATTTTTTGAGGGGCACCGTTTTTTCTTTGCATTTACAGATGTTTTTTTTTTCTTTGAAAGAACATCTTTTTTTTTTTACATTTCGTTAATTTCCTTAAAAACTCCTTTGTTTGCTTACCAGGAGCATTCTTTGTTTTCACTGAAGATTGTGTTTTGGATGAATCTTCTATTTGTGTTTTCTTGGACCGTAATCATGTTTATATATTTGTTGTCGTCTTTCCTTCGTCGGCATATTCTTTTATCTTTCTATAGATGATTACAATCTGTGGTAAAGAAAAAATAACATATTATAGACCACTACAAACATACTACATAGCAATTACAATAAGTAAACGATATAAACACTAGTTTACAACATAAGTAAGTTTATACCACAGCAACTGTGTCACAGCAACAGTGCAGTACAGTTTCATTATTAATCTCACTCTCTGTCTGCACCATCTCACTCTGTGCCTGTGTCTTATGTCACTCTGTGCCTGTGTCTCATCTCACTCTGTGCCTGTGTCTCATCTCACTCTGTGCCTGTGTCTCATCTCAGTCTGTGCCTGCCCCATCTCTCTCTTTGTGTGTGTCATTTCTCTCTTTGCGTGTCTCATCTCACTCTATGCCTGCGCCTCATCTCACTCTGTGCCTGTGTCTCATCTCACACTGAGCCTGTGTCTCATCTAACTCTGTGCCTGTGTATCATCTCACTCTGTGCCCGTGTCTCACCTCACTCTGCCTGTGTGTCATCTCACTCTGTGCCTGCCCCATCTCTCTCTCTTTGTGTGTGTTATTTGTCTGTTTGCGTGTGTCTCATCTCACGCTGGTAAATGTTTTATGGTAAAAAGTATGGCTTTAACATTTTTGACATGGATCACACTGAGTGTCTGTATGAAATAAGGAATTATATTTTCATATTTGTCAATAATGTCACCTGTGTCTGCTCACAGTTTGCATCTCTAAGCTTAAAGGGTACTCTGTGGCTGTGTCTCACCTCACTCTGTGCCTGTGTGTCATCTCACTCTGTGACTGCCCCATCTCTCTCTCTTTGTGTGTGTCATTTGTCTGTTTGCGTGTGTCTCATCTCACTCTGGTAAATGTTTTATGGTAAAAAGTATGGCTTTAACATTTTTGACAAAGATCACACTGAGTGTCTGTATGAAATAAGGAATTATATTTTCACATTTGTCAATAATGTCGCCTGTGTCTGCTCACAGTTTGCATTTCTAAGGTTAAAGGGTACTTTGTGCCTGTGTTTCACCTCACTCTGTGCCTGTGTGTCATCTTACTCGGTGCGTGCCACATCTCTCTCTTTCTGTGTGTCATTTCGTAAAATGTATGTTTTTTTTTTACAAGGATCACACTGAGTGTCTGTATGAAATAAGGAATTATATTTTCACATTTTTCAATAATGTCACCTGTGTCTGCTCACAGTTTGCATCTCACTAAGTGCCTGCCCCATCTCTCTAACTCTCATCTACTAGTACATATCCTAAAGCCTAACTGACTTCAAGAATACATGTATTCCCATATTTTTAAACACATTAACTAAGCAAATTATTCACACAGATTCATTTAAAATCAAGCTTGACTCACAGTGGGATCTTAGGCACATGACCAGGATGTTACAGACCATATATATATAAGCAAGACATAACATTTCTTTTTCATTTCAACAGCACACCCTGGATCTTTATTGCATAGCTTAGAGCCTATTTGTGAACTAAGAGGCCTAACAGACATGCTGCCTAAGATTCTTTACTAGTACATATCCTAAAGCCTGACTTCAAGAATACATGTATTCCCATATTTTTAAACACATCAACTAAGCAAATTATTCACCCAGATCCATTTAAAATCAAGCTTGACTCACAGTGTGATCTTAGGCACATGACCAGGATGTTACATGTAATCTACCATATCTGTCTCTGCATGCAATATGTGTGTCTCTGCTCATACTATTTCATTGTCTCTACTGGCAAAAAACAGACCACATATATATAAGCAAGACATAACATTCCTTTTTCATTTCAACAGCACACCCTGGATCTTTATTGCACAGCTTAGAGCCTACTTGTGAAGTAAGAGGCCTAACAGACATGCTGCCTAAGATTCCCTACTAGTACATATCCTAAGGCCTAACTGACTTCAAGAATACATGTATTCCCATATTTTTAAACACATCAACTAAGCAAATTATTCCCCCAGATTCATTTAAAATCAAGCTTGACTCACAGTGTGATCCTAGGCACATGACCAGGATGTTACATGTAATCTACCATGTCTGGCTCTGCATGCAATATGTGTGTCTCTTCTCATACTATTTCACTGTCTCTACTGGCAAAAAACAGACCATATATATAAGCAAGACATAAAATTCCTTTTTCATTTCAACAGCACACCCTGGATCTTTATTGCACAGCTTAGAGCCTATTTGTGAAGTAAGAGGCCTAACAGACATGCTGCCTAAGATTCCCTACTAGTACATATCCTAAGGCCTAACTGACTTCAAGAATACATGTATTCCCATATTTTTAAACACATCAACTACGCAAATTGTTCACCCAGATCAATTTAAAATCAAGCTTGACTCACAGTGTGATCTTAGGCACATGACCAGGATGTTACATGTAATCTACCATGTCTGTCTCTGCATGCAATATGTGTGTCTCTTCTCATACTATTTCACTGTCTCTACTGGCAAAAAACAGACCACATATATATAAGCAAGACATAACATTCCTTTTTCATTTCAACAGCACACCCTGGATCTTTATTGCACAGCTTAGAGCCTATTTGTGAAGTAAGAGGCCTAACAGACATGCTGGCTAAGATTCCCTACTAGTACATATCCTAAAGCCTAACTGACTTCAAGAATACATGTATTCCCATATTTTTAAATACATCAACTAAGCAAATTATTCCCCCAGATTCATTTCAAATCAAGCTTGACTCACAGTGTGATCTTAGGCACATGACCAGGATGTTACATGTAATCTACCATGTCTGTCTATGCCTCCACTATGTGTCTTTGTGCTCATACTATTTCACTGTGTCTACTGGCAAAAAACAGACCACATGTATATAAGCAAGACATAACATTCCTTTTTCATTTCAACGTCACACCCTGGATCTTTATTGCACAGCTTAGAGCCTATTTGTGAAGTAAGAGGCCTAACAGACATGCTGCCTAAGATTCTCTACTACTACATATCCTAAAGCCTAACTGACTTCAAGAATACATGTATTCCCATATTTTTAAACACATCAACTAAGCAAATTACTCCCCCAGATTCATTTAAAATCAAGCTTGACTCACAGTGTGATCTTAGGCACATGACCAGGATGTTACATGTAATCTACCATGTCTGGCTCTACATGCAATATGTGTGTCTCAGCTCATACTATTTCACTGTCTCTACTGGCAAAAAACAGACCACATATATATAAGCAAGCCATAACATTCCTTTTCCATTTCAACGGCACACCCTGCATCTTTATTGCACAGCTTAGAGCCTATTTGTGAAGTAAGAGGCCTAACAGACATGCAGCCTAAGATTCTCTACTACTACATATCCTAAAGCCTAACTGACTTCAAGAATACATGTATTCCCATATTTTTAAACACATCAACTAAGCAAATTATTCATCTAGATTCATTTAAAATCAAGCTTGACTCACAGTGTGATCTTAGGCACATGACCAGGATGTTACATGTAATCTACCATGTCTGTCTCTGCATGCAATATGTGTGTCTCTGCTCATACTATTTCACTGTCTCTACTGGCAAAAAACAGACCACATATATATAAGCAAGACATAACATTCATTTTTCATTTCAACGGCACACCCTGCATCTTTATTGCACAGCTTAGAGCCCATTTGTGAAGTAAGAGGCCTAACAGACATGCTGCCTAAGATTCTCTACGAGTACATATCTTAAAGCCTAACTGACTTCAAGAATACATGTATTCCCATATTTTTAAACACATCAACTAAGCAAATTATTCACCCAGATCCTTTTAAAATCAAGCTTGACTCACAGTGTGATCTTAGGCACATGACCGGGATGTTACATGTAATCTACCATGTCTGTCTCTACATGCAATATGTGTGTCTCTGCTCATACTATTTCACTGTCTCTACTGGCAAAAAACAGACCACATATATATAAGCAAGACATAACATTCCTTTTTCATTTCAACGGCACACCCTGGATCTTTATTGCACAGCTTACAGCCTATTTGTGAGGTAAGAGGCCTAACAGATATGCTGCCTAAGATTCTCTACTACTGCATATCCTAAAGCCTAACTGACTTCAATAATACATGTATTGCCATATTTTTAAACACATCAACTAAGCAAATTATTCACCCAGATCCATTTAAAACCAAGCTTGACTCACATTGTGATCTTAGCCACATGACCAGGATGTTACATGTAATCTACCATGTCTGTCTCTGCATGAAATATGTGTGTCTCTGCTCATACTATTTCACTGTCTCTACTGGCAAAAAACAGACCACATATATATAAGCAAGACATAACATTCCTTTTTCATTTCAACAGCGCACCCTGGATCTTTATTGCACAGCTTAGAGCCTATTTGTGAAGTAAGAGGCCTAACAGACATGCTGCCTAAGATTCCCTACTAGTACATATCCTAAAGCCTAACTGACATCAAGAATACATGTATTCCCATATTTTTAAACACATCAACTAAGCAAATTATTCATCCAGATTAATTTAAAATCAAGCTTGACTCACAGTGTGATCTTAGCCACATGACCAGGATGTTACATGTAATCTACCATGTCTGTCTCTGCATGCAATATGTGTGTCTCTGCTCATACTATTTCACTGTCTCTACTGGCAAAAAACAGACCACATATATATAAGCAAGACATAACATTCATTTTTCATTTCAACGGCACACCCTGCATCTTTATTGCACATCTTAGAGCCCATTTGTGAAGTAAGAAGCCTAACAGACATGCTGCCTAAGATTCTCTACGAGTACATATCTTAAAGCCTAACTGACTTCAAGAATACATGTATTCCCATATTTTTAAACACATCAACTAAGCAAATTATTCACCCAGATCCTTTTAAAATCAAGCTTGACTCACAGTGTGATCTTAGGCACATGACCAGGATGTTACATGTAATCTACCATGTCTGTCTCTACATGCAATATGTGTGTCTCTGCTCATACTATTTCACTGTCTCTACTGGCAAAAAACAGACCACACATATATAAGCAAGACATAACATTCCTTTTTCATTTCAACGGCACACCCTGGATCTTTATTGTACAGCTTACAGCCTATTTGTGAAGTAAGAGGCCTAACAGATATGCTGCCTAAGATTCTCTACTACTGCATATCCTAAAGCCTAACTGACTTCAATAATACATGTATTGCCACATTTTTAAACACATCAACTAAGCAAATTATTCACCCAGATCCATTTAAAACCAAGCTTGACTCACATTGTGATCTTAGCCACATGACCAGGATGTTACATGTAATCTACCATGTCTGTCTCTGCATGAAATATGTGTGTCTCTGCTCATACTATTTCACTGTCTCTACTGGCAAAAAACAGACCACATATATATAAGCAAGACATAACATTCCTTTTTCATTTCAACAGCACACCCTGGATCTTTATTGCACAGCTTAGAGCCTATTTGTGAAGTAAGAGGCCTAACAGACATGCTGCCTAAGATTCCCTACTAGTACATATCCTAAAGCCTAACTGACATCAAGAATACATGTATTCCCATATTTTTAAACACATCAACTAAGCAAATTATTCATCCAGATTCATTTAAAATCAAGCTTGACTCACAGTGTGATCTTAGCCACATGACCAGGATGTTACATGTAATCTACCATGTCTGTCTCTGCATGCAATGTGTGTGTCTCTCCTCATACTATTTCACTGTCTCTACTGGCAAAAAACAGACCATATATATATATATAAGCAAGACATAACATTCCTTTTTCATTTCAACAGCACACCCTGGATCTTTATTGCACAGCTTAGAGCCTATTTGTGAAGTAAGAGGCCTAACAGACATGCTGCCTAAGATTCCCTACTAGTACATATCCTAAAGCCTAACTGACTTCAAGAATACATGTATTCCCATATTTTTAAACACATCAACTAAGCAAATTATTCACCCAGATCCATTTAAAATCAAGCTTGACTCACAGTGTGATCTTAGGCACATGACCAGGATGTTACATGTAATCTACCATGTCTGTCTCTGCATGCAATATGTGTGTCTCTGCTCATACTATTTCACTGTCTCTACTGGCAAAAAACAGACCATATATATATATAAGCAAGACATAACATTCCTTTTTCATTTCAACGGCATACCCCGCATCTTTATTGCACTGCTTAGAGCCTACTTGTGAAGTAAGAGGCCTAACAGACATGCTGCCTAAGATTCTCTACTAGTACATATCCTAAAGCCTAACTGACTTCAAGAATACATGTATTCCCATATTTTTAAACACATCAACTAAGCAAATTATTCACCCAGAGCCATTTAAAATCGAGCTTGACTCACAGTGTGATCGTAGGCACATGACCAGGATGTTACATGTAATCTACCATGTCTGTCTCTGCATGCAATATGTGTGTCTCTGCTCATACTATTTCACTGTCTCTACTGGCAAAAAACAGACCACATATATATAAGCAAGACATAACATTCCTTTTTCATTTAAGTGGCACACCCTGGATCTTTATTGCACAGCTTAGAGCCTATTTGTGAAGTATGAGGCCTAACAGACATGCTGGCTAAGATTCCCTACTAGTACATATCCTAAAGCCTAACTGACTTCAAGAATACATGTATTCCCATATTTTTAAACACATCAACTAAGCAAATTGTTCACCCAGATCAATTTAAAATCAAGCTTGACTCACAGTGTGATCTTAGGCACATGACCAGGAATCTACCATGTCTGTCTCTGCATGCAATATGTGTGTCTGTGCTCATACCATCTCACCATCAATCACCATCTTACATTTTATCAAAAAACATGTAGCATAGTAAATCTTTTTACACACAGAGCGCAGCCCATTTAAATAATCACTACATTACAAGGCAGAAACCTGACTCATATCCAAAATACATTTCCAATATGCACCATATATTTTTTTGCCCGCGTTACATAGAAACATGAGACACAATGCAAGAATAAACAAGCCCAATATGCTTCTTAATCTTCCCCATAGTACATATAGCAGTCTATCTATATTAAATAAATCATAACTCACCTTTAAAAATGCTTTAGAAGATTTAGAACAGTGTCAGTCACATACACCAGATTTTCTTAAGCAGAATCTCTGAAATGCACTTCAAACACTGCAACCAGAAATGGCCCTGATTCCCTGTAATTCTTCACACATATCCCTGGAGTTAACCAATAACAATTCTTCCCACACAAAAAGTCAAAAGTCAAGTCAAAAGGTTTTATTTGTATTGGTACTCGACAGAGGACCACAAATATACATTTTACAGAAATAAAAGAAATTTCACATTTCATCAATATAATGGTAAATTTTTTTTTTTTAAATTATATAAATTGTAGCAAACAAATTCATTTGGTGGCTGTTTACACAACTCTAATAGTTCGCTCACTCGTGTAATTCTGCAGGCGCGACGAATAGGGGCCAGATATCTTGCACGTGCTATAGTTACTTTTAAGCTAGGACATACAAACAGCAAGTGCTCAATGTTTTTGTCACCCCCTTCACACAAAGGACATAGCGACGATCCTCCTGGCAACCATCTTACTGTGTAGGTTAATACGGGTAGGATGCCCAATCTTAGCATGGTAACCGACCTCCTTGCGCCATGGGTCAGAGAAAACCCAATGTACGGGTGAGAATGTTGATATTCCAGTGAGTCTACATAGGTTTTATATGTTGACAATTTTTTACAATGTTCATAGTCTAGATCATAACTTAGCTTCGGGGTGAAACATTTTAGAAAAAGTTTCATTTGGGCTGCTGACCAAGTAAGCATAATGTCCGGAGTAATTTTTGCCATTTTGAATACAGCTGTCATGTTATTTAAAAAAGTCTGATTTTTTGCTTCATCGTCAAAGGTTTCTTTTTTCTGTAAGTATCTTAAGGTGCCCTCCTTTGCGTGGAGAAGATTATAGATCCACCTAATTACATTAGCTACCGCTGTGGCATACAAGCTTGTAATTGAGAATTCTAGTCGCAGAGCTTGTACTGGTATGGAATCTGAAACCTTCATTATTCTTTTTAAAATTTTCCCCTCTTTACGATCCATATAGGTCCACTGCTTTATTGGAATATACTCAGTTGCGTATGATAGCACAAGGGGGATTTTTACTTTATATATTTTTAACGGAGAGGAAAAGTGCCTGTTCCCAGTAGAACGATAAAGTCTTAGGACGGCCTCTGCGTGTACTTCTGATTTCCTCATTAAGTTTTCTAACTGTTTTATATTCTTGGAGAGAATCCTGCCGAGATAAGGATATTCGCTAACTATTTCTACTTTTTCTCCTCCTAGGCTCCAACTGTACTTGGTACTTGATTTCTTCCCCGAGAAGGCCACAATTTTTGTTTTCTTTAAATTTGGAATTAAAAAATTTGCTTTTGAATATTTGTAAAGGATATCCAGTGATTTTTGCAGACCAAAGGGAGTGAGATCAAGCATCACTATGTCGTCAGCATAGAGTAGTGCATGTATGCTGTGCTTAGCGATTTTTGGGGGTAAACTTGAGCCCTGCTGTAACTGTTTGGGCAAGTCGCTAAGGTATAAGGAGAATAATATCGGGGCCAGAAGGCACCCTTGTTTTAGTCCATTAGCTGTATTTATCATTTTCGTTAGACCTCTTTCTCCCCCCATTTGTACTTGGCACCAGGTGCTGGTGTGAAGATTTACTATGGTTTGCAGCAATTGTTCTGGAATTCCAAGTCGCCTGAGTTTGTGCCATAGGGTTGGTCGGTCAACACGATCAAACGCAGTTGAGTAGTCTATAAATGCTGCGTATACTGCCTGAGATTTTCCCATTACATATTTATCTAATATTGTCTGGATGATAGCAATGTTGTCTGTAACAGAATGTTTCGGCCTGAAGCCCGCTTGGAACATTGGAATTAAATCCAGCGAAAAAGCCCAATCCTTTAGTCGTTGTAATACCTCGGCAGCAAAAAATGTTCCTACGGCATCCATTAGTGCAATTTGTCGATAATTCCCAGCAATGGTCTTGCTCCCCTTTTTATGTATTGGGATGATAATACTCCCCTGCCAAGATTTAGGAATTTGTCCAGTTTTGAAAATATGATTGAATAAGATTGATAACAACTGGCTCCACTCCTTTGAATTTGCTTGAAAAATCTTTATTGGGATCTGGTCTGGGCCAGAGGCACCTGTTTTTCTTGCTTTTCGGATATTCCATTCCACTGAGGTTGCTGTAATTTTGAATGTTTGTGAGTTATTTTTCTCCTTTTTTTTGTCTAAACTTTTTCTATCGGTGCTAATCGGGTTTGCTTTATACAGATCAGTCAGGTAAATTTCCCATTCCTTCGGTGGGACAGGTATTGTTTGGAGTTTCTTTTTTGTGCCTGTTATTTTAGCTATGAGGGACCAGTATTTGCGTTGATTATATTCTTTTGCAGCTATTTGGAGATCAACCCAATGACGATCTTGTATTGCTTTTTTATTTCTTTGTTTCTCTCTTCTCAGTTTATTTTTTTGTTTATTGATTTCTTTCTCAATAGACAGGGAAAAATTCATGTATTGGGCACGTACAAGTTTGTTCAGTTTTTTCTTCGTGATAGAATTTTGGGTTTTATTTTTGTTGTGATTTTGTTTATTCCACTTTTTATCTCCTGGTATGGCATGATGTATTTTATCTAGTAGAAAATTTTTTTTTTATTTTTTTTTTATTTTTTTATTCGTTGGCAAATTTAGACAAATAAAACAAATACACAAAAATAAACAATGCAGATAGGTACGATGTGCATGTAGTACAGCATAGAAACATGTCATATGTTGAAGTAAGTAGCCAATATAATACCAAGAAAATATAAAACATCTTTAAATTAAAGATATCTTAATGGATTAGAAATCAATAAAAACGGGAAGCGAAGAGGAGCATAATATCAAAATACATCAAACATCCAACACTTGATTTCCACTTTCGCAATTATACCACCTAATAATAGGTTCCCAAATCTGTTTCCCTATTGCCCTCATTTTCCTACCTCTTGTGGCATAGATTGCAATTTCTTGTTTATAAATAGCTATAAATCGACTGAGCCACATATGAAAGGTAGGGGGCTCTGTATCTTTCCATCTAGCTGCCAAAATTATACGAAGCACGGCGTATCCCAGAAAAAGTACCGCCTGTTCTTCACTGTTGTGCTCCAAAGAATCATCATGGCCTAATAGGAGCAATGTTGTAGAGTCTTTTATTTGATGCCCAAAGATTTGGGCCCAATATTCCAGCATCATAGCTTTGACTGTAGTTAATGCGGGGCATTCAGAAAACATATGCAGGAGATTTGCAAGTGGCTGATTACATCTAGGACAATTATCATCAATCCTGAGCCCCCAAGCAAGTAATTTAGCTGGCGTATAGTATAGGTTATAAATGGTTCTGTAATACTGAGCCTTTAAATTAGAGGCGATAAAATATTTTGCTGCGAGGGCTAAGGAGAGATCTATATCTACATTGGGATTAGCTAATTTCAAGGCCCAAGATTGTTCCGTGCGCTCAAGGTCATCAGGGGCATTGACCATAAATAGTTGATACAGGACCCCAATTCTTGTGGAGTTTTTCCCTATAATATCTAGTAGTGGTATATTATCTAGTATAATTTTTGGTGTAGTATTACAGATAATAGATGAGATTTGATAGAATTTTAGAAAATCAGAGGCGGGAATGTTATATCTTTCCTGAAAAGACTCAAAGGATAGGGGAGTACTGTTACCAAAAAAATCGCCTATTGATTTTATGCCTAAGAGCTCCCAACTCTGAAATCTATTGTCGTTAAGAATGGAGGAAAACATTTTGCATTGCCATAATGGTGTATATTTCGTAAATGTAGGAATACCCAGATGTTTGCAAATAGCTTTCCATACTACTCGAGCGTCTAGAACTGTCTTTAATTTAATTTTTTTGTAATATGATAGTTCTGGCTGCCTTAAGAACAGAGCCTTATGTTTTTCACCTAAACTAAGCTCATATATTGATGGAATATATGAAGCTATAGGGGTTAAGACTCCGGGTTTATTAGTCAGAAGAGGGTCCATATGTTGTACTAGTGTTGCCCAAAAATAAAATCTCAAATTTGGTAGAGCTAAGCCACCTCTATCTTGAGGGAGCGCTAACAGGGGAAGGGCACGTCTTATTTTACCATAGCTCCACATGAACTTTGCAATAATGGAATCTATAGTCTTAATAACGTGTTCACCAGGTAATAGAGGGATTGCTCTAAAAAAATATAAAACCCGTGGGAAAATGTTCATTTTAATATAATTGGCCCTTCCTATTATCGAGAGGTGCAAGCTATCAATCCTTCTAAGATCAATTTTGATTTTATCAATAAGGGGAGAATAATTTATTTCACCAATCTTGCTTATCTCCGCAGAGAGGCCTACTCCTAGATATGTA
Source organism: Lissotriton helveticus (assembly GCF_964261635.1). Taxonomy (NCBI): domain Eukaryota; kingdom Metazoa; phylum Chordata; class Amphibia; order Caudata; family Salamandridae; genus Lissotriton; species Lissotriton helveticus. The sequence continues at coordinate 1,409,979,494 of NC_136065.1, forward strand.
GCCTGTTTAACCCTGAGTGTACTTTCATACTGGGTGTTATTAGTGGCTAATACCACCGTTTTATCTCTATTCAAAGAGTACCCTGAATATATCCCAAATGTCTGAGTAATTATCCCGATTTCAGAGATTGCTTCAGACGGATTGGTGGTTATTACAGCGACATCATCAGCATATGCCATGACTTTAGTGGAAAAGGATCCTGTTATAACTGGTTGAATTGCGGGTGAGGACAATAATTTCTGAATGAGAGGATCGATATATAGGGCAAATAAGACCGGGGAGCATGGGCAGCCCTGTCTTGTGCCTCTTTGAACCTTAATGAACTCCGACTCGACACCGGCTATAGAGATTTTGGCCGTGGGGTTGATGTAGATGGCTTTAATGGCTTTAATAAAGTTGTTTCCAAATTTTTTTCTTTCCAAGATATTCCAAAGAAACTGCCATGATACTCGATCGAATGCCTTTTCGGCATCGAGGAGGATCATCGACATCTCACCCCCCGTGGCGCCCATGATGTCAAACAGGGTTATGGCTCTCCGAGTATGGTCAGTAGTGCCCTTGCCGGGGATAAAGCCATGTTGCCACGGGGACACAAGATGTTCGATGACCCTGCTCAGTCGATTTGCAAGTATTTTAGCGTATAGTTTTGAGTCGGAATTAATCAGGGATATGGGCCTATATGAAGAAGGGAGGTGAGGTGGTTTACCCTTTTTATGAAAAATTATTATATTTGTTTGCTTCCATGACTCTGGAGGAATTGTGTGGTATTGCACTCCAAGAAACAAATCAAGCAGGAGAGGGGTTATTTGGTTACCAAGAATTTTATATAGATCCAATGGGATTTTATCCGGGCCTGCCGCCTTGCCTTTGGCCATCTCGGCTAGAGCAATTTCCACTTCAGTAATCGTAATTTCTCTATCCAGATTGGCCTTAGTCTCATCATCAATAAATTTATGTATAGTCTGATCTGGAAGCCAGTTATTTAAGAATGTTGTTATTTCATTATTAGGATGTGAAATATCGCTACCGTAGAGTTTTTGATAATATTTTTGAAATACTTTAACAATCTCTTTAGGAGTTGTATGCTCATTACCCTCAAATTCGATTTTCTTAATACTACCTAGTGATTGTTTTTGTCGAGTGCGTAACGCTAACTGCTTCCCCACATTTTCTCCTGATTCATACAATCTAGCCTTATGAACCTGGTAAGTTTCGGCAGCCTTTTGAATAAGCATGCTATTGATCTCATTTTTAATAATCATTATTTTGTTTAAGGTTTTCCCAGGATCTGAGGTAGAATCAACTTGCCCTCTTTGAGACTGATTTATTTGGGAGGCATGAAGGGTCTCGAGATTAGAAAGCTCTTGCATCAGTTGTATATTAGTCTGCTTTTCCTTCTTTCGTTTATTAGCTACAAATGAAATGGTTTCACCCCTCAATGCAGCTTTAAAAGAGTCCCAAACTATTAAACGGGATGCACTGAACTGGTTACAATCAAAAAAGGACTGGGCCCATGATTTAATATACGTTATGTATTCCTGATTAACCAGTAACCTCCTGTCAAAAGTCCAGTGGGTCATTGGTCTAACCAAATTGGCCGTATCGAAGATGAAGGTCAGCGCATTGTGGTCGGATATTGTTTTCGGGGATTTAGTTATTTCTATAATGTCCCTCTCCTCTATATTCGACATAATATAGTCGATTCGGACGTATTTATTGTGGGGGAAAGAGAAGTAAGTAAAACCATCTGCATTAGGCCCCTGGAGTAAACCCCAGACGTCCACTAAATTATAACTTTTCATCATCTGAGCTAGAGCGCTGTATACCTTCGGTTTCCGCCCTTTATAATTTAAAGATAGGTGATTCCCTGTGGGCAGCCCTATATCGATATTAAAATCCCCGCAAAGGACCAGAGAGCCAGACCAAGAGGCCAGTTCGATTTCGAGCTCCCGAAAAGTATCAGGATCGTCTAAGTTTGAGCCATAAATTGCACAGATAGTAATACCCACCTGTAGCTGAATTATGACCCATCTACCATGTTTGTCGGCCAATTTACGAATTGGGGAGCCTATTATAGGTTTAGCCAAAATGGCTACCCCTCTAGTTTTGGAGGTTTGGGATGTGGCTGCCATTAAATTATAACCAGGTAATTTGAGTAAATCTTTATCAGTATATGCAATATGTGTCTCTTGAAGACATATTATGTCAACTGGGTTTTGACGTGTTAATTGAAATAGTTGGGCCCTTTTATTTTTATGATTGAGGCCTGCCACATTCCACGTGCATAAACTTATTCTCCCCATTTATTAGTATAAGAATCTGACCCAAATTTAATATTTTGAAACCAAAAACCTCCATTTCTCTTGAAGTGCATAATACATTTTTTTTGCTTTTTCCAATTTTTACAATTTCGCTTTTTGTTTAAACTATATTGGTTCACATCATACCATAATCTTCTTGTGCATCGTAACACATGACTGAGCTTGCCAAAACTTTTTTTTTTTGCATTTCCCCCCCCCTTCTCAAGTCCCTCCCCGAACCCCAACCCCCTCCCCCCACACACCACCCTTTGGGGCATAAAGACTCTTACTAGAGTCTATAGTGATGGAGAAACACCCCTGCGCCGCGCCATATTATTACTTCCATTTTCATCTAATAACACATGTGCGGACTAATAGAGAGGTATAAAGCGTGAGACAGATAAGTCTAGAATAGAATAATCAATCTAGGACCCTGTGGTACCCACTGAGCCGAAAAGAGAACCCGTAAGTGCAAGCCAATCATACATCGGAACAGTAATACAAACAACAAATTCTTATTCATATTCTGGGTGACTATCAGAGAAAAAAAAAATAGGAGTTAGTATCAAGCTTAAAACTTCATAATTCTATTAGTTATACTTATTCCTCCTATGTCATTAAGCATAACCCGCCGTCCGGGGGCTATGTATTGTTTATACTAGCCACTGTATTTAGAGTTCCTGGAGGGAAGAGAAAAAAAAAAAAAAAAAAAAGAAGAAGAAAAAAGAAAAGTGCTTATTTTCGTATTTATGTCAGGCTATCTAGAAAGGCCCTCGCTTTGATTTCAGAGGAAAAAATTTTTACCTGACCATTATACAAAACTTTGAGTGTGGCAGGATTGTTCAAATAAACCTTGGCCTTTTTGTCCAGAAAGGGTTTGATTAGCTGTCGTAATCGCCATCTCCGCTCCACAGTTGTGTGGCAAAAATCCGGCCTAGCGAAGTATGAAATGTCGCCTCGAGACCGATGGGCATCAGGCCTCGCTTTCTCTGCAATAGCTTGACGTAGTAGAAAGTTGCCGAAATAGACCAATATCGCCCTAGGATATTTGCTTTGCGAGTTGGTAGCTCGTAATGTAGCCGGGGTTCTGTGGACACGCTGAACTTCTAGTTCCCAGTTCCATGAGGATAACTCGGGGAAAGTATCTTTAAAGAGTTGAATCACAAAAACGCGTATGTTGTCCCCTTCGCCTTCGCTTTTCTCCGGAACCCCCAGTATTCGGAGGTTGTTTCGGCGCATGCGATTTTCCATCTCCTCGAGCTTCCACCTTACATCAGTCAATTCAGCGTCATGGGCATTGACCTGATCTTTCACCACAGTTGCGTCAGCCTCGTTAACCACTATTCGTTCTTCCATATCGGCCATTCTTGCATTTGAGGCCGCCACAGTTTTGGAGAGCTTGCGCACCACTCCTTGTACCTTTTGTAGGGCTTGCTGAGCTTTCCGGCCATCTTTAGAGGTTTGTTCCCTGTGGGATGCGATCGCCTGCAGCACCGTGTCCATTACTGCCGTTAAGGTAGTATCTTGCTCCTTCAAGAGAGAAGCCCCCTGAGATCTGGAGGCAGTTACAGGCGCACAATCCCGATGGGGGCCTGCTGCATGATGGCTTCTTTTTTTTTTAATCACTGTATTCCTTCCCAGTGTAGCATCGCCCAGTAAATCATCCGCATCGCTATCCTGCGTGCTGGTGCTAGAACCTGTGTGCAGATCGGATAGGGGGTCTAAATCAGAGTCTAAGTCATGGTGCCATCCTAAGTCCTCGCGGCCTTCAGAAATAGTATAGAATTCTAGCGGTTCCAAGTCCGTGTCAGAAGCGATTCCGGCTCCACCAATGTAGACTGGCAAAGGCAGTGCTGACTCTTCTTCATTTTCCTTCTCCACTAATGTGGTTGATGCAGGAGTACCTTGAATCTGAGCCAGTGTTTGCGCTTGAGGGGGCGTTGTTAAGCTGCCCCCCACGTTAACCAGGTTAAGTGATGTAGAATGCGTTTCAAGCCGTGGCTGGTCGGGCATACTTGTTATATTACTCGTGCCAATTGTGCCAATTGTAAGGGCAGTAAGGGCAGTTGTAGGGGCGAGTGTAGCTTCAGCCTGTGACTGTAGGTGTGGTTGTAGCACCGGTTGTGTAACTCTTGCTAGTAGAGGCTCACATATGGTAGGTGTAAGTGCTGTAAGTGCTGTAGCCTCAGCTTCTATTGAGCCCGGTTCTTGAATCGGTACATTTGCCCCTTCTACTGCTGTTAAAGCCTGTATTTGCGCTGGTATTGCAAAAGTATTTTCCCCCAACGCTGTCTCTACAGTGTAGCTCCCTAGCCCTTCTGTAACGGCTGTTAGGCATTGCGGCGGTATAGCCAAACCAGCTGTAGCTGTAGCTGTAGCAGGGAAACTTACTGTGAGGCTTGCTCCTTCGAAAGGCACAGAGCGGGCTGCTGCTGACACCAACGAGTCCGAGTTGGGAGGTGCCGCCGGGATTGCGAGTGGCGCTGCAATCAGCGGTCCGCTTGTTGGATGTTGAAGGGAGGGGGAGAGAGCAACCCCGGCCGGTGTTTTTCGGAGCAAATCCACAACGGAGGGGCCCGGACCCGGACCCGGGGGGTTGATGTTTCTAGCTGCCCTTTGTTGTTTCTGTTGAGGCTGAGCCTGTCCCCCATCGGATCCGACAGCTTCGTCCGTCAGAGAGCCGGCGCGTCTTGCTGCTAGCTTTTGGTCACGGAGCGCTTGCTTGGCCGCCCGGGTCTTTGAGGCGGCTGCCACCGCTGAAGCATTTTTTGGGGCCATCTGTGTACTCTGCAGTATGAGATCGTTGGCAGGGGCGCTTCTGGGCTTAGGTTGATCGCCAGAAAGTTCAGTACTGGCACGAAGCTGGATAAAGAGCCTTAACACTGTAAGGCCGAGGGCTGACGCAATCCAGTGAAGTAGTGGTCGTGACTGCACCGGTGAAAATGACTGGTCATCCGAAGCTGCAAGGTGAGCGCCACTCATCGTTCATTTTTTAAAACCTTGCCACAGCAGTCTCAGCTCGATTGCTTTTTCCGATGTCGTTCCCCGCTGTATCCGTTTCTATTGCTTCACCGTGCCCCGTGGGTGCCACAAGGTCCTAATCCCTCTCCTAGCCCATTAGTTAGGCACGGCGCGGAGAGTGTCTCACAGCGGTCTAGTGAGCCGCCGCCATCTTTCCCCCTGAGCCGCCGCCATCTTTCCCCAGTAGAAAATTTTTGAGTTCTTTAATTATGTATTCAAAATGTTCAATTGGGTCTTCCAAATTTGTTTTCGCTAAGAGTTGAGTGTGCTCAATCATTGTAGAAATTCTGTCCAGAGTTTTGGAGCTCCAGAAAATTCTTCTCTGCTCACTATTTATCAAGACAGAACTTCTATGAAAAATTATCTGACTGTCAGATGATGTTTGAGGCATCCATTCAGTATTTAGATTCATTAAAGCATGGTCGCTCTCTAGACTAAACTTTGCTTGTAAGTATGTAGCAGTTTCCAGCAGATTCATGCTGCAAATGATGTAATCAATGATAGAAAAGCTTCCGTTGCCCCGTCTGGTGTAAGATGCCGGAATGTCACCTTCTATGTTGCCATTCAGGATTACTCCATTTAAGGTGGGTAATGTTGATAGTAGTAGTTTGCCTCTTTTATCTGTTTGTATACCTTTAGGAAATTGTGGAGTTGAAAATTCTATAAATTCCTCATTGTATAATTGTACCCATTTACTAATTTCAAAATTAGAAATTTTGCCATTTAGATCGCCTGCAATTAAATATGGTATGTGGAATTGGTCTTCTACTATCTTCATAATGGATTCCATGATGTCCAGAAATGTGATATCATGTTTCTTGCCGGGGGGGGGCATATACATTAAAGAGCAAGATTGCCTTTTTGGGTGCTGCATTATGTATTTGTAAGAAAACCTTGATGCATTGCAGGTTGTCTAGTTTGGTCTGTATAACTTCCTGGGCCCACATGTATTCTTCCCTCAATAGAATGGCCAATCCTCCTTTAGCATGGCCCCGGTTGGTGGCTTTAGCTGGGCTATCGTAAACATAATAACTTTTCTGGAAAAATGATTCAGTTGCCCAGGTTTCTTGCATCATCAGGATATCTAGATGATTACTTATGGATTCCGACATTTTATTCTTAGTTTTTCCTGCCATATTCCACGATATGATTTTTAAACCATTGTTAAACAGATTGTCCTGGACGTGTGGAAAATGTATTACTATTCAAGGTCTCAGATACCCATGACCACGACTTTATACATTCGCTATATTCCTTTTCTTTTGGGTCTTGATACCATACTGCTCTTTCACAGTTTTCCACCTGTATTTTTAGAATGTCTTTCCCTAAGTATTTAATTCCTGAGTTCATCACACCGGTCACTTCAGTATTTCTTGGACGTTTTTTGTATTGAGAGTTAGAAATTAGTCGTGTTTGGTCATCGTAACATGAAGGAATTTTGTTTTCTTTTGGATCCACTCTTTCGATAACGTCGTATCCATGTTTATGTAATGTCTCTTTTTCATTTAGTATGATCCCCGGAAGAACAGTTGACCAAAAGGTGACTGCTACTATTTTGTTATTGTCTTGTTTCGGGAAAATTACTAAATCTATTTCATTACTGTTCAAGGATTTCAAAGGCTTTATATGGTGAAGGAGGTTTATGACCCTTCCTCTATTAAGTGGAGCTGAATCCACTGGAAAAAGTTCTTCAAATTGTAGTGTTTTGGAATATGATACTTCTGCCTCTTGTTGGTATTTGTCTTCATTTTTTCTTTCACCTGTATTTTGATATACTATTTTTTCAAAGAACTTGTGTGGAAAATATTCTTTTACTGTTGGGTCCAATGATTGTAATTTCTCTTCATTATTGCTATAACTGATTTCCATTTTTTCAAGTGGTTGAAGCTTTATAGTTTCAGCTGCTTGTACTTCTTGTGTTTTATTGACAGTTATAAGTTTTTGGAATTTTAACTTGCGGTTTTTCTTTTTATGGATCCGCCTTAAAGGTTTTTTCCTCCTCCTTTTACCTTCAACATGTTCAGTTTCCGTTTTTTTGCTGGTTATTTCACCAATTTCACTTTCTGATATTTTGTTGAGGCTGACTTCTTGAGTATTTTGAGCAGTATAATTTTTATGTGTGACTGTTTTTATTGATTTTGAGAAGATTGGATATTGCCTTTCCTTTTGGGGTTTTTCCATAAATAGTTTTTTAAAGAGAATATTGTTGTTTCATTTTGACTTTCTAACTTTCCCTTTTTACGTTTTAGTACATCTGATGTCTGAGTACCACAATCACGTTTTAGTTGCTCCTTTTCAATGTTGTAATTACTTGTGTTATTCTTTTGCAGTTCATAGTTATTGGGTATTAGTTGTTTTTTTTCTGTTTCAGGGAGTTCTTTTCTTTTCTTCTTTTCCTCTACTAAGTGCCTTAATATTCCAATTTGAACATCCAGAGTTTGGTCCGAATTTTCTAATATGTTTCCTAAAAAGGAAAGGACCGACTCCAGTATTTCATGTAGCGAAAAAAGGGCATTTGACACTGGTGTGTCAGTATTAACAGAAATGTTGTTTTTTAAATTAAAAGGATCCATTGATAATTCAAGTGTAAGAGGTTGTTCAGAAGTTTTAAGCAAGGGACTATTATTTAACTGAAACTCTGATTGATTTTCTGATATCTTTGATTTATTAACACTAAGTTCTTCTAATTGGCATGATTTTTCTAAACTTTTTTTGGTTGTGGACGATTTTAAATGAATTGGCTCTTGATCCTGGGATTGTAGGTTTTGTGAATAATTAAGGGATTTTTTTATGTTATCAGATGCCAAATTACTGGAATTTAGAGTTGGTTCAGCTTTAATTGGGGTGTATATTTCTTCCCCTGAATATGATAGTGGAAGGGGTATATTTGCTGTCTCCAATAATTTCTTAGCTGTTTCCTCTTTAGATGTTAGAGCAGAAAAGTATTCACTGATAGCCGGGGTCCGTGTTATACGGCCTTGTTTTATTGATTTATCTGTCGATTTCCGTACCGCATCCTCTGTGCCCATACGTTTCATAAAAATAGTCCGTGAGCGTAGTTTTTTAAGCCCCATTTCCTTTTGGTTTAGTTTTGTTGTTACTATCAAGCTTCAAGACTAACTTCTATCAGCCCACTCTCAGCTTGGGAAATTTGTATCAATCACGTTTCTTGTTACAATTTACCTTTGCGTTTCTTTAGCAGATGTTAGAGGGGTGGCCCGTCCCGTCCTTGAACGTCCTCGGACGGCAACAGACGGCCCGCCCTTTGCCCGGGCTTCGCTCCGTGCGCCGACCCGCGCGCGTCCCGCGTCGCGGTGGAGTTGATGGTGTTAATATACGCTTCGCAGGTGGGTGTGTCCGTGGGCGTGGCGCCTGGGGGAAGAGGAACCAGCTGGTCAATGCAGGGATTGCTGGTCCTCGCAGTCCCCCAGGTTACGCGGGTAGTTTTTTTCCTGGCCTCTGACCCTGTGGACTCCAGCTGGGAGCGCTGAACAGAGCGTGCCGACTGCAGCTCTCGCTCACACCAGCGAGTCCTCGGGGAGGCAGCACCTTAACACGCACAAAGAGAGTTGCTCCGTCCTCTCACAAGCAGCGGTGATACAGCAACAGCAAACAACCAAGGAAAGTGAGTGGCGCCCGCGAAGCGGGTGTCACGAATTAAATGTCTTAATCACTGGTGGGTGTGTCCATGGGCGTGGCGCCTGGGGGAAGAGGAACCAGCTGGTCAATGCAGGGATTGCTGGTCCTCGCAGTCCCCCAGGTTACGCGGGTAGTTTTTTTCCTGGCCTCTGACCCTGTGGACTCCAGCTGGGAGCGCTGAACAGAGCGTGCCGACTGCAGCTCTCGCTCACACCAGCGAGTCCTCGGGGAGGCAGCACCTTAACACGCACAAAGAGAGTTGCTCCGTCCTCTCACAAGCAGCGGTGATACAGCAACAGCAAACAACCAAGGAAAGTTCCCACACTATTTCAAAACCAAACTGACATTTTAATTGGTTCTACATTTCAACACTTTCAAACTCACATAATATTCACCCATCCCCCAGTGCTCATTCAGCCTGTTACCATGGTAACTCCCACCGAACAGATGAAAAGTTCATCATACTATGTTGCAAATGAATCCAGCAAGGGTGTTTGACCTCTCAATAAACTAGCTAATCATGTGCAATGTTTCTTTCAATGACTTTGTCTCAACCATTAGAATTACTTATTTCAAAAAACAAAAGCATGCACCCTAATTTTCAGTGGAGAATTTTAAAAATCACCAATCATTTCTTCTCTTTCAAGTGCACTGAATCTCAACCACTTTTTTTCATAACTCCTACTTTCAAACTGCCATTTCATTTCCACAGCCCATCTGAGTACAACCACATCTACCTTCAAGATGCCAAAAGTCTGGATTGTGGGCCATAGCTTTGTTCACTGGAGTGAAAAGTATGCAGCAAACAGAGGTATTTACAACCTTGATTTACCAAATGTGGATATTATGTGGATTGGCCAGAGAGGATTGAGATGTCACCAATTGATACCATTGGTAAAATCCTTTATGCATCTACCACACCCTCATAATTGTGCACTGTGGTGGAAATGACCTGGGCACTTTGACTTGGGTAGGTCTGGAAATGCTTTTAAAGGACATCTTTGGGCAATTTATGTCACTTTTTCCAAAAACTGCCTTGGTATAACCAATTTTGTCCACAGATTGAAAAAGCAAGGAAACATGTGAATAAATCTGTTTCTGCTTTCCTCATAGACTATGGTATGGGTTCCATATACCACAACAACTTGCGTTACAACATGCAAGGCATCTATAGGAGAGATGGTGTACATTTTACAGATGAGGGGAATAGAGTCTTCCTCTTGAATTTTAGACTCTGCATCGGTACCTACATGTAGGTACAAAAAACACCCACATAACACTACAGCTCTTTTCAGAGCTACCATACCTCTAAGCACTTTAAATTATTTTTTTACTCTAATTTTTTTCACTGTATTTTCCCGTGGTGCGCTCAGGGTACGCGTACCGGGAAGCGTACATGGGAACGCACCCAGCGCCTACCCCGCGAAAAATAAAAAAAGGTTTATTGCCCTCCAGGGTCCTTCTAGGCCCCCCTCAGAAATCCTAGTGGGTCAAGGGGTGTCTACCCTGCCCCCTTTTAATCATTTCCCCCTTTTTTTTAACACCTCTTGTGTCTCGATTCTACCGAGACACAAGATGGCGGACTCTCCGGACTGTTTAGAATGTTGACAGACACCCAAGATCCAATCAGCTTTCCACTCGCGCACTCCCGTGGCGGCCGGGTGCGCTCCCCGGTACGCGTACCGGTAAGCCCTGGAAGCGCGCATATAGATATATAAATTTTTTTGAAGTTAATTTTCGTAAAAACCACTGGAGCAATTTTCACCAAATATAGAAAAGGCACTTCTGCGTACCAGTCCCTACAATTTTGCAAAGTTTGGTGTAATTCCATTCAGCGGTTCGGGCTGTAGCCTTGTCTATTCGTCCTATGGAAATTAACATGGGGAAAACACGTTTTGGGATCCACCTTTTTTCTCGCCCCCCGCATGATGAATCCCCCCAAAACTTCCAGGGAAGAAGCGGAGCGGAGCTGGCCTAAATTTTGGAATATCACACGCAAATTCCTCAACCGGCGCCAAAGTTATTCCCAATAGAATGTTGCGGATTTCCTATGGTAGCTAGGTCCTAACTATAACTACCTAGGCCAGTAGGTAATATATATATATATATATATTGGCGGACGAGAGGTTGCACTATTAAAAATCTGCAAATTCACCTGATTGGGTCCGGTTTGTTCTTTATTTCCAGCCAAATGGAGTACAGACAAAGTTCCTGGCATATATATATGACTTAGGCTTGACAACAGGACAAACCCCCCACACTGACTTTAGATGCAAATCGAAATTTATTCCAGTACTACCTAGGGATAACATAGATACATTTAGCGACTTGGTGGCCAATGACTTGCTCTCCCTCATAGGACGCCCCAACACAAGAAATAACCTTAACAAAACCCCTCCTCACCAAAGAGCTGTATCTTAAAGAAGCCTATCGCCAGCTCAATGACAGCACATGTTACACCAAAGTTGACAGAACTTATGTCAATACTTTGAAAGATACATATCATACCAAACTAGAAACCTGGCATGAAGGAGGGCTCCTCAGCTGGGATGAGAAACAATTTCTCACTAACAAGATACCAACCACACCTACGTTATATCTCTTGCCAAAAGTCCACAAGAGTGACACCAACCCACCGGGACGACCTATAGTGTCATCAAAAAATAGCTTACTAGAAAAGACCAGTACTTTTGTGGATCATTTCTTATTCCCCTACGTTAAAGAACTTAACTCCTACACAAGAGACACCACTGACCTTTTACATAAAATCAACAATCAAGTGATGGGGGAGGGGGACTGGCTTGTTTGTTTAGACGTGGAAGCACTCTACACAAGCATAAGACATGAGGATGGTCTCAAAGCATGCAGATTCTTTCTCAGAGATCGCAGAATTGAATACCTCCAACACACCAATATGCTACTTGAAATGATTTCAATCTGTTTAAAGGAAAATGTCTTTTTGTTTGAAAATATATACTACAAGCAGCTGCAAGGGACTTCCATGGGCACCTGCTTCGCCCCCAGCTATGCCAATCTTTTGGTTGGTTGGCTGGTGGGAGAGGCAGGTGCTCTGGAACGACCGAACAGAAAGATGGCTGAGGTACATAGATGATATTTTCTTTGTATGGAAAGGATCTGAAAATGAGCTTAATCTGTTTATTGACTGCATAAACACTAATGATGTTAATCTACGTTTTACCAGACACTACAGCCAAACACAGATAGATTTCCTTGACCTTAGGCTGAGCAAAGAAAGAGGAAGAATTAACACCAATCTCTTCCGAAAAGCTACCGCAGGCAATTCAATACTCCACTCTAACAGCGCACATCCCCCTAGCTTCAGATGGGGCATTCCATTCAGCGAATTTCTAAGAGCCAGGCGCAATTGTAGCACAGATGAGTCATATGAAGAGACCAAAAATGAGATGAAACTCAGATTCAAGGAAAGGGGCTACTCCAAAAAGGCATTACACCAGGCAGAAAGCAGAGTAAGGGGCATTGATAGGGACCAGGCACTCAGAAACAGAGATTCTCCCAATAAATCCAAACCAGACAAGGAGAAAAAGACCGTGAACCAGATTAGATTAATCACTAAATTCAGCAGCAATTCCAATCAGATTCGCAAGATTCTCAAAAACAGATGGGATATTCTAAGACTAGACCCCATACTGAGGAATGAGATAGGGACCAGGCAATCGATCACTTATGAAAGAAATGTCTCTCTCAGAGACATGCTAGTCCAGAGCCATTACCAGGCCAAAAAAACCAATTGGTTGCAGCAGACCAAGGGGTTCCGCAGTTGCGGGAACTGTAAAGCGTGCAAACACAGCTCCAATGTGACTGAGGTTACTCTCCAGAGAACCAAAACCAGATGGAAGATACCCCTACTGATCAACTGCAACACTGAGTATGTTGTATACGTGATTGTGTGTCCCTGTGGCCTATGGTACATCGGGTCTACCACCTTTGCAGTTAAGAAACGCATACTACAACACTGGCGCGCAATCACCAACAGGGACAATAGCTATAGCACAGCAAGGCACTTCGCCAAGGAACATGAAGCAGACTGAACCAAAGCAAAATTCTTTGCATTGGACAGTATAAGCATCAATCAAAGAGGGGGCAATCGCCTTGCAGCTCTAAGGAAACGAGAGTCACGCTTCATACTCCAGGCAGGCACCAAGTTCCCACATGGCTTGAATTTAGATGAAGAGATGTATAGCCATCTGTAGCTTTCTCCCTTGCACATCATTTTCGTATCCTGTTATATCGCTACTAGTGACCAACTCCTTCCTGTCCTTCCACCCTTTTTAATCCACCCACCCCTCACTTCTCCCTCACCACAGCATCCACCTTTTAATCTCTGGACAATTTCCGTATGATGTGATTTCCTAGGTCTACAAAAAGATGCTTCAATATGTTACGAGCACTAATATTCTAACTCTATTTTTTTATTCTACAGGAGAATACCACTCTGCGCTACATCAACACGATGTCAACAATTAAGAGCACCGGAGTACTGGACACCTGTCCGAACTCTCAGTCACTTATATAACTATTTAGCGCACTCTGGTACTATACCTGAGGACTACACTCAACACAATGTTAATACTATTCTCCCTATGACTATTATGCTTGAAAACACCATGATGAATTATGTTCTAACATATTACCAACCTATGTTATAAAACACAAATGTATGGACCATTAACGATATACCACCATGGAAATATGTACTACACATATGATTTCATTGGAACCTTGTCATGTTTTAAAAAATGCACAGTTTTATGTCGTCTCAAAGAAATATGTGAATTAACATATATCGCTATTACCTCATGTTTCCAAACATATGGGTACTGTACCTTTAAAACAGTCTTTCTTTTCTCCCAATTCTTAATTAGTGACATGAACTTAAACTATTGTTCTATGTTGTTTGACATGACTGTGCAAAATCACTTGTATAAAAAAACCACACTTGGAGAAGTGGGTCATGTGACCAAGACCACGGACGTGGTCGAAACGCGTCGTCTTTCTTGCCAAAAATAAAGACTTACTTGCTGCAAACTGCTGTGGGCTCGCCTAAATTCCTTTTTCGCACTGGAATCCTTGGATTGCAATATATATATATATATATATATATATATATATATATATATATATATATAAAATAAAACTTCATTTTGGATAAAAATGGAATCTCTGTCTGTCATTCACTCCTGCATTCACCCCCTCCAGTCTTGTTCCCCTGTGTATCTTTTTACTTCATATCCTCCACAGGGTTCACTGACAGAACATTGACCCCCAAAATATCCCCATACACAAATATCGAGTTTTTTATATCAATGTCAATAATACCGACATCCTTTATTTACTTTAGTAAGTACAAAAATATAGAAAAAAATATATAGATGTAAAAAATATAGTTATACAAAATATTGATTTAATATGTATAAAAAATAATCTTAAATATAACAAAAAAGAAACTTTAAAAAAATAGATTAAATATACATTTTAATGAATATAACAAATACATTTAATTTAAAAATGTGAACACATGTATATAAAATGTAATATTCGAAACACAACTCTTTCCTTCTCTAGGTAGAGAAACGGACACCTTGGTTGAATGCACAAGAAGTTTTCAGTTTATTGCTGCCAAAAAACAACGCGTTTCAGTTTTCGCCTTAATCACGCTGGAAATGCCATAACCACAATACAGCCTATATACAGTGTAATAGAAAGAGGACTGTGATCACCCTAGTGCTCAAGATCCTGGGCGACATCTTGGTGTGGTTTGTAAATAAAGTTTTTGTTAAATAAACAAATATCTAGGTGTACTGATAGTTTTATCGACAATTTCAACATTCTTAAAGCATAGCCATTTACATAACTTGTAAAATACATGCGGTATTGCAAATTGATCGTAAATGTTGAAATCCGCTTAAAACACGCACATTAGATGGCTTTCAGTGTCTAACATCACATCAGTATCAGACGTTCTAAATCAAACATCTCGTTGCAATTTTGCGACCGCAGCGACAACTCAAATACAATATTATCGAACCCTACTGGTCATACCTAAAAAAAAAAATCTTATTATTAACTGTACTTCCAAGTATGTTACAATTCAAAGTACATTACTGATAATGTATTCACTCGTTTGCTTAATTAGTGAAAATGCGGAGCAAAAGAAGGTTTTGCCCAAGTGGGCAATTAGTTACACTGACAATCACACTTCGCGATTATCAAATACAAACATATTCAAGCCCAAGTGGGTATTCAAGAAAAATACATTTCCACAATTTCATTGATGGTCACCCGATATAGTGATACCTCCTACCTACAAAAAATACAAAATATTAAAATTAATAAAACTTGTGGAAAATAAGCAGGAAAAACCTATACAGCCTTCAATGTACATGGATTCATCAATTTAAATTTTCATTCATTCATGTAGATGAACCGCTAATTCTTCGCTAGAATTAAGACCCAAAGGGGCCATAGTTTCCAATTCAACAATATATCTTGACTCTAATTGTCTAAGACTCAGAACTCTATTGCCTCCTCTGACATTTTCTGCTACTGCATCAATTACAACCATTTTGAGTAGTTTTTCATTTTGAAAATGATTCTCAAAAAAATGCCTAGCAACAGGGTACTGTTTGTTGTTGTGTCTGATTGCCCTGACATGTTCCAACACCTGCTTTCTTGCTGGATGAATGGTACTGCCTATGTAGGCTTTTTTTAAAGGACATATCAAAGCATACACACAATGTGTAGTACTACATGCCAGGGATTTCTTAATTTCCCAGTCCCTGTCAATACTCCCAATAGATAGCTTTCTACAGTCAACACTGTTACTGCAGGCTTTGCAGTTTCTGCAGCAACGGAATCCTGGACGGGAGGGTTGGACACTTGTACTTTTACTGGTTATAGAGTTAGGGCTTAATTCATCTCTTAGAGATCTGTTCTTTTTGTAAGTAATCTGTGGGCAACTCTTAAGATGTTTGCTTAGGTTATTGTCAGTTAATAAAACATGCCAATGCTTTTTTAGAATCAGGCGAATGTCTCGGGAATGTCCTGAGTAGGAGGTGATAAATATCAGGGTTTGTGATTCAGTGAGTTGTCTGATGGGATGCAGTAGTTGGTTTCGATTGACTAAATGAACTCTATTGCATGCATCTTGTATAGTTTTATTGCTGTACCCTCTGTCTTTAAAACGCTGTGTCATAGTTGATTTTTCTTGTAGGAAACTCGATTCAGAACTGCAATTGCGCTTTGCACGCAAGAGCTCACCATACAGTATACTGTATATTAAGTTCCGTGGGTGAGCACTGGATGCACTGAGAATGCTGTTTTCCAGCTGTTTTCTTGCGAAACAATTTGGTTTGAATCATTTGGTCTTTGATCTCCACCAACACATCGAGAAACTCTATTTCAGTTTTGCTGATGTGTTCCGTGAAGATTAGATTGTGTTCATTATCATTCAGTTTGGAAACAAAGCCACTGGCGGGTGCAGAGTCCCCACTCCAAATTATAAAAATGTCATCAATATACCGAAGCCACAGGACACAGTTGGTAAATTCCTCCAATTGGGTGGCCACCTGCTCCTCCCACCAACCCATAAATAAGTTGGCATAACTGAGGGCGAAGCAGGTGCCCATCGCCGTGCCCTGTGACTGTCGGTATATGACATCATCAAACAAAAAAAATGTTTTTCAAACAAAATTCAACCATGTCCACTAACATTTCAGAGTGAAAGAATAATGAGATGGACCGGGTTTTTAAATAGTGTCTGATGGCTTTTAGCCCTAGCTGATGTTGTATGCTAGTATATAGGCTACTGACATTCAATGTGACCAGTGTGTACTCAGGCTCCCAGTGTATGCCATCTACTGAATGTGTGGTGTCACGCAAATATGAAGGTAATACCACTACGAAAGGTCTCAAATAGTGGTCAATGAAGCGAGATTTATTCTCTAACAGGGATCCCTTAGAGGAAACAATGGGTCTCCCTGGTGGGCATACTGGGTCCTTGTGGAGTTTGGGCAGTAGGTATAATATTGGAATTTTGGGGTGTGGGCATTTGAGGTAATTAAATTCCTCCCACTCCAATAAGCCTTTCTCCATCCATTCCACCAATAACTCCCCAAATTTTAAGTTGGATTTGGTTACCGTGGCTTTGTCATAAATTGAGTAACAAGTTTGATCATTAAGTTGTCTCAAGCCTTCGTTCAAGTAAGCCGATTTGTCTTGCACAACGACGTTTCCGCCTTTGTCAGACTGCCTGATCACGATAGTACTATTGTTTTTAAGATCTTCTAATGCCGCTATTTGTTCACTATTCAAATTCTTCTTATGACCTGGGATTTTTTGATATCTCATTTTCTTTAAATCCTTCAAGACTCCCCGCTCAAACACCTCAATAGCATCACATTCAATATTTGGTAAAAAAACGATTTGGGTTTGAATCCACTACCCGGATTAGCCTTCAAATCTATATCATGATGTGGTAGATTAAGAGTAGCATTGGCATTAAAGTTTTCATTATCACTTGATGACGAAATAGCATGCAATACTTCGATATCATCAATTTTTAAGTTGCTCATAGGTACATTCTGTCTCACTTCAACATTATGCTTGTGTTTGGTCTCAAACCATTTTTTCAACTTGAGCTTCCACGAAAAGTAAAATAAATCAATTCTGGTCTGTACAAAGTTAAAATTAGTAGTGGGGCAAAAAGACAATCCTAGTCCAAGGAGTTCGTTCTTTTCTTTGGAAAGCGCACGTTGGGAGAGATTGATGACCATCATTGTTGAGCTGCTTTTCCCCTTGCCATCATTCCCACCGGGGTTCCTGTTTCGCTTTTTCCTCCTCTGTTTTGCCTGTTTGTTCCTCTGGTTCGTCCTCTGCCTCCTCGCCCTTTGCCTCTCTGACCAATTTGGTCCGGAAATTGCTCTGTCCTGCCTTTGTTCATCATTTGAATTGGGGTAAAAAAATTGCTCGATTTTTTCAATTGTGCTTGCGCCAAACAGTGTTCAGGAGGTTTGCACAGTACCGGTTGATGTAAGTATCTGCTCACAGGTAGCTGCTCACGGGCTTGATGTGACCTGCAAATCCTAGAATGCTGTAGGATTCCAGGTAGGTGATGCAGGGGGGTGTTCTCACACCAAAATAGTTGTACTGAGTGCAAGACAGTCCGTGATACTGTTGGAACCAATGTCCTACTGTGGTGTTTTTCAAGGGTTTCCCTGGGTCCCCAAACCACATCAACCCTTCGCTCAGGAATACATCAGGCGGGGGCAGATATATATATATGTGATCAAGCGCTCTGTGAAGCGTGAAACGCGTCGTGACGATTGGGAGCACCGAGGTCGAATAAATTATTCTTTGCACCACACTGGGTTCGTGTCCGTATTTGCAGCTAAGAAGCATTTCTGCGCCGTTTCGGATTATTCCTGGAATATATATATTACCTACTGGCGGTCGCCAGTAGGTATATATAGTTAGGATTTTTTCTCTATGGGATTTTTAAAAATTCTATGTCTAATAACTTTGGCGTTTGTGGACGGAATTGGCTGAAATTTTCTGGAAAATGGAACATTTTGTTTCTGAGCAGCCCCTGAAAATTTGGGGGGGGTTCGTCAAGGGGGGGCCGAGAAAAAAGGAGGGTCCCAAAACGCGTTTTTCCCATTCATTTTTCCATAGGGCGGTTGGCCTCACTTTTAGCCCGAACGGCTGAATGGATTTGCACGAAACTTGGCAAAATTGTAGGGACTGTTAGTCCGATGTGCCTTTGCTAGGTCTCATTATATGTGCTCCAGTGGATTTTGAGAAATTAACGTTAAAAAATATATATATATCTGTAAGCGCGCTCCGGGCAGCGCCCCGGATCGCGTACCTGACGCGTAACGGAACTTCACGAAGCGAAGCTGATTGGCTCTCCGGTGTCTGTCAACATTCTAAACAGTCCGGAGCGGCCGCCATCTTGTCTCTCGGTAGGATCGAGAGACAAGAGGAGGCCAAAACAAAGGGGGAAATGACCATAAGGGGGCATAGTAGATCCTCCCTGACCCCCTAGGTTTGATGTGGAGCCTTTAAAAGGGCCCCGCGGGGCAAAAAAAAATAAAAAAATGTTTGTTTTTTTGCGTGGGGAGCGCCCGGTACGCGCACCGGGAAGCGGTCTGGGGAGCGTACTATAAGGAAAAAAGAATGATAGACTATGATATTTTGAAATATTGTATGTTTATTGATTGTTCTTTTTGTTGTTTTTTTGTTGTTTTTTTTTTATTTAAGTAGCAGTATTTATGATTATTAAATATAAATTTATTTTTGGGATTGTGCACAGTATACTATAAGTCTGACTTTACATTATAATCAATTTGGTACTAGTTTATGAATTACATATAAAAATGATTAAAGACTCAAACAATTTTTTAATATTAAATATAATTTTATTTTTCTGATTCTTTTTCAAAATTTAATAGAACGTCTAACATTTGACTGTCCGATATGTCTTCTTTTTGACTGAACATAACTTCCCACATTTGACCGTCCTCATATTGAAGTAAGAAATCCACAGATTCTACACATTGTAGAAGTTCATGGTCTCGTGATTCATCCATGAATTCCAAGTCAATGGGTTCAATGATTTCCTCATTGTTCATGTCTAGGACAATTTCAAAGGAAACGTTCTGTTCTCCTTGCATTTTTCTGCTGAAATTTGAATAAAAAATAAATATATCAGTAGAGATAGGGCACTGTTGGGTTTAAGTTCAGACAGGTACTTTTGAGGCGTGAAGTAGTACTATTAAAAAGTGCCTGTGAAAAAGCCTAAGTAAATTCATAATTATACCACAGAAACCTAAATCAATCCATAACTATAATAAACAAACCTTTCTCAATGTCAAACTCTTACAGAGGGATAGTATATAACTATCTGAAAATGTTTTCAAATTTATAAAATAATATCTTACCTTTTAAAAACAAGTTTAAGTTGTGAGTGAAAATGATCTTGCAATGTAGTTCAGGAAGTAGTAGTCAAAATGGCTGTGTTTCTCTCTCTTTTTTATATATATATTCAGGTACATAACCAATCAAATGTCAGGTAAAAAAAGTAGAAAATGAAAGTAACATTTTAATTGGTTGTCAATTCCAACACTTCAGATGTGTTTTGTGAAGTAATTTACCTCAGGGTATTTAGAGAGGTCTACAGGCTAAATGGTTAAATGAAATTCCAACCAAATTTGTGAAAATGGTAGGGATTGGTATGTAGTATGAGCTAATCTATATTTGTTGAAAGTGTCTCCAGTGGTTTTTCTGTCTATTACCTCCCACCTTTTTTGAGCGAGCGCTTCCCGGTGCGCGCCCCGGTACGCCTACCGGCAGCGTTACGGGAGTCCTCCATTTTGTGTTTCGGTATAATTGAGATACAAGATGGAGGGCAAATAATGATCAGAATGGGTAGAAGGGGGCAAGGTACACGTATCCTGACCCCCTAGGTTTTCTGAGGGTGGTTGAGGAGGCCCATATGTGCGGAAAAAAACCATTTTTTTTTTATTTTCGCGTGGTTAGCGTCCGGTGCGCGTACCGGGTAGCGCTCCGGGGAGCATACTTTGGTGAAAATTAGTGAAAAAAGATAGAGTAAAATAATAATTGTGAGTGATCAGATGTAGGGTAGCTCTGAAAAGAGCTTTTGGGTCCTGTGGCTGATTTAGGTACCTACAAGTAGGTACCAATGCACAGTCTTAAATTCAGGCTGAAAATTCTGTTCCCCTCATCTGAGAAGTGAACTCCATCTGCTCTCTAGATATCTTGCATGTAGTAATGCAAGTTATTGTTGTACATGGAGCCCATTCCATGGTCTCTCATGTAAGCTGAAACAGACTTATTTACATGCTTCCTCGATTTCTCAATTTGTGGACAAAATTGGTTCGACCACCTCCATTTCTGTCTTTGGCATATGTTTGAATATACCAAGGCAGTTTGAGGAAAAAGTGCCATCAATTGGTCAAAGGTGTCCTTTAAAAGCATTTCCAGACCTACCCCAGTCAAAGTGCCCAAGTCATTTCCTCCACAGTGCACAATTAACAGGTCAGGTTTTGGCAAATGCAAAAAGGTTTTCACCAATGGTATCAATTGGTGACATTTTAATCCTCTGTGGCCAATCCACTTGATTTCCACATTTTGTAAATTGAGGTTGTGTAAATTTCTGGTATCAGCAAACCTTTGAGCCCAGTGGACATAACTATGTCCAACAATCCAGACAGAAAACATGGTGAGAGAAGGTTCTGCTGCAGTGAGATGAAGTGTGGCAATGAAATGGCAGTTGAAAAAATAAGAGTTTATAATGAAAAAAACTGTGGAGTTTCTGTGCTAATGAATCAGTAGCAGTGATTGGTGGATTTTGATTGCTGGAAACAGAAAGTTAGGGTGCATGGATGAGTTCTTTGAAAGATGTAATTTGAATGGTCAAGAAAAAATCATTTTATGAAAGATTGCACTGGATACGCAGGTGTACTGAGAGTTCAGAGTTCAATTGAAACATTGTTGTGTGAAGTTGGAAACATGAGAGGTCTTTCAGGAGGTGGTTGCTATGCAAAAAAGGCAGAAAGGGCAGAGGGGGGAAGGGTGTTGATTTGAAAAAAGTGAGGGAAGAGTTTTGATTGGGTGACATGAGAGATATGTGTGATGAATTACAGCATGTCTGTGCTTTTTTGGCTGCAGCCTCTGGAGTGCATACCCTTTGTTCTGCTGAAGACAAATTGGTGTGTGTCTGAGACTGTTTTGAAACTCATAAAGAATTTGCTAAGGTGAGAAAAGATTCATTTAATTTATATAGAGAATAATATGCTTTAGGGAGAAAATTATGAAGAAAGTTGTGTATTTAAAATGTTGCTTTGTGTCAAGTGTTTTACAAATAGATTTTGTTTCTTTGAGTTACATAGCCATGTTAAAAGTGACGCAAAAATGGTGCAAGGGCCTTCAAAATACGCTTTCATGTGTCTTAGGGCATTTTAACTCACTTCCCCATGAATGTGGTTGAATAATTGCTTTACATGATGTGTTTAAAAACGTTTTTTGAAATCAATTAGGTTTCTTGATATGTACTGCTAGAGTTTCATAGGTTGCTTGGGGCATATTTATAAGGCCTTTGAGTCTCTCTGATGTTATTTTTCCCATTTTAATTTAAGACATTTCCCCATGGTGCAAGGTCCTTGTAAATACGCCCCCAACTGTGCTTGGCAAATTTAGATTTTGATTATTTGAGTTACATAGCCATGTTAAAAGTGACGCAAAAATGGTGCAAGGGCCTTAAAAAAACGCTTTCATGTGTCTTAGGGCATTTTAAGTCATTTCCCCTTGAATGTAGGTATATAATTGATGTACATGATGTGTTTAAAAACGTTTTTTGAAATCAATTAGGTTTCTTGATATGTACTGCTAGAGTTTCATAGGTTGCTTGGGGTATATTTAAAAGGCATTTGAGTCCCTTTGATGTTATTTTTCCCATTTTAATTAAAGACATTTCCCTGTGGTGGAAGGTCCTTGTAAATACGCCCCCATGTGTGCTTGGCACATTTAGATTTTCATTCTTTGAGTTACATAGCCATGTTAAAAGTGACGCAAAAATGGTGCAAGGGCCTTAAAAAAACGCTTTCATGTGTCTTAGAGCATTTTAAGTCACTTCCCCATGAATGTAGGTATATAATTGCTTTACATCATTTGTTTAAAAACTTTTTTTGAAATCAATTAGGTTTCTTGATATGTACTGCTAGAGTTTCATAGGTTGCTTGGGGCATATTTACAAGGCCTTTGAGTCCCTTTGATGTTATTTTTCCCATTTTAATTTAAGACATTTCCCCGTGGTGCAAGGTCCTTGTAAATACGTCCCCATCTGTGCTTGGCAAATTTAGATTTTGATTCTTTGAGTTACATAGCCATGTTCCATACAGTGCTCACCTTCTGCGTAGTCTTTGATATGCTAGACTCCATCTGCACAATGAGATATCTAAGCAAAGGAAACACAGGTGATGTGATTGTGAAATGAGCAAAAGAAATTCCACATTTTTCAATTACATCACCTGTGTTTCCTAACTTTACGAATCACATTGTGCAGATGAGGTTTAGGCCTGTCCACGGACACAGAAGAGGTCTGGCCTTTGTTCAAGAGTGAAGTGGACATGACTTACTTCATTGGTAGGCCTGCACATGTATTATCTCCTCTGTACTCTTCAACAAGCTTAAATTTCATCTGCAACCCTGAGTAAGCCTCACCTCAAACAAACCTCTGAATAGGCCACACCTTATCGTCATCCTGAATCAATCATTTAAAATGTTAGGGACAGATTTATGATAGCCGTGTGCCTCTTTTGCGCCACTGTGCGTCACTTTTGTGACGCAGTGGCGGTGCAAAAGATTTGCTATGTGGCGACATATTTACAACTTGATGCATCTAGGCAGATGTGTCATGCTGTAAAGTCCTGTGCCACATGAAACCGATGCAGCAGTGATGCAAAAGATGCACCATGTTGCAAGACAGGCCTCACTTCATCTCCAACAAGATACCGTCAGTTTAAACTGTAAACATTTAGGACTGTGTAGGGGGCATGGAGAAGCTGAATCTTCTGTAAATGTCAAAATTGTTGTATACAGTGCTCAACTTCTGTGTACTCTTTGATATGCTAGACTCCATCTGCACAATGAGATACCTAAGCAAAGGAAACACAGGTGATGTGATTGTGAAATGAGGAAAAGAAATTCCACATTTTTCAATTACATCACCTGTGTTTCCTAACTTTACGAATGACATTGTGCAGATGAGGTTTAGGCCTGTCCACAGACACAGAAGAGGTCTGGCCTTTGTTCAAGAGTGAAGTGGACATGACTCACTTCATTGGTAGGCCTGCACATGTATTATCTCCTCTGTACTCTTCAACAAGCCTAAATGTCATCTGCAACCCTGAGTAGGCCTCACCTCAAACAAACCTCTGAATAGGCCACACCTTATCGTCATCCTGAATCAATCATTTAAAATGTTAGGGACATATTTATGATAGCCGTGTGCCTCTTTTGCGCCACTGTGCGTCACTTTTGTGACGCAGCGGCAGTGCAAAAGATTTGCTATGTGGCGACATATTTACAACTTTATGCATCTAGGCAGATGTGTCATGCTGTAAAGTCCTGTGCCACATGAAACCGATGCAGCAGTGATGCAAAAGATGCACCATGTTGCAAGACAGGCCTCACTTCATCTCCAACAAGATACCGTCAGTTTAAACTGTAAACATTTAGGACTGTGTAGGGGGCATGGAGAAGCTGAATCTTCTGTAAATCTCAAAATTGTTGTATACAGTGCTCAACTTCTGTGTACTCTTTGATATGCTAGACTCCATCTGCAAAATGAGATACCTAAGCAAAGGAAACACAGGTGATGTGATTGTGAAATGAGGAAAAGAAATTCCACATTTTTCAATTACATCACCTGTGTTTCCTAACTTTACGAATGACATTGTGCAGATGAGGTTTAGGCCTGTCCACAGACACAGAAGAGGTCTGGCCTTTGTTCAAGAGTGAAGTGGACATGACTCACTTCATTGGTAGGCCTGCACATGTATTATCTCCTCTGTACTCTTCAACAAGCCTAAATTTCATCTGCAACCCTGAGTAGGCCTCACCTCAAACAAACCTCTGCATAGGCCACACCTTATCGTCATCCTGAATCAATCATTTAAAATGTTAGGGACAGATTTATGATAGCCGTGTGCCTCTTTTGCGCCGCTGTGCGTCACTTTTGTGACGCAGCGGCGGTGCAAAAGATTTGCTATGTTGCGACATATTTACAACTTGATGCATCTAGGCAGATGTGTCATGCTGTAAAGTCCTGTGCCACATGAAACCGATGCAGCAGTGATGCAAAAGATGCACCATGTTGCAAGACAGGCCTCACTTCATCTCCAACAAGATACCGTCAGTTTAAACTGTAAACATTTAGGACTGTGTAGGGGGCATGGAGAAGCTGAATCTTCTGTAAATGTCAAAATTGTTGTATATAGTGCTCAACTTCTGTGTACTCTTTGATATGCTAGACTCCATCTGCACAATGAGATACCTAAGCAAAGGAAACACAGGTGATGTGATTGTGAAATGAGGAAAAGAAATTCCACATTTTTCAATTACATCACCTGTGTTTCCTAACTTTACGAATGACATTGTGCAGATGAGGTTTAGGCCTGTCCACAGACACAGAAGAGGTCTGGCCTTTGTTCAAGAGTGAAGTGGACATGACTCACTTCATTGGTAGGCCTGCACATGTATTATCTCCTCTGTACTCTTCAACAAGCCTAAATTTCATCTGCAACCCTGAGTAGGCCTCACCTCAAACAAACCTCTGGATAGGCCATACCTTATCGTCATCCTGAATCAATCATTTAAAATGTTAGGGACAGATTTATGATAGCCGTATGCCTCTTTTGCACCGCTGTGCGTCACTTTTGTGACGCAGCGGCGGTGCAAAAGATTTGCTACGTAGCGACATATTTACAACTTGATGCATCTAGGCAGATGTGTCATGCTGTAAAGTCCTGTGCCACATGAAACCAATGCAGCAGTGATGCAAAAGATGCACCATGTTGCAAGACAGGCCTCACTTCATCTCCAACAACATACCGTCCGTTTAAACTGTAAACATTTAGGACTGTGTAGGGGGCATGGAGAAGCTGAATCTTCTGTAAATGTCAAAATTGTTGTATACAGTACTCAACTTCTGTGTACTCTTTGATATGCTAGACTCCATCTGCACAATGAGATACCTAAGCAAAGGAAACACAGGGGATGTGATTGTGAAATGAGGAAAAGAAATTCCACATTTTTCAATTACATCACCTGTGTTTCCTAACTTTACGAATCAGATTGTGCAGATGAGGTTTAGGCCTGTCCACGGACACAGAAGAGGTCTGACCTTTGTTCAAGAGTGCAGTGGACATGACTCACTTCATTGGTAGGCCTGCACATGTATTATCTCCTCTGTATTCTTCAACAAGCCTAAATTTCATCTGCAACCCTGAGTAGGCCTCACCTCAAACAAACCTCTGGATAGGCCACACCTTATCGTCATCCTGAATCAATCATTTAAAATGTTAGGGACAGATTTATGATAGCCGTGTGCCTCTTTTGCGCCGCTGTGCGTCACTTTTGTGACGCAGCGGCGGCGCAAAAGATGCGCTATGTTGCGACATATTTACAACTTGATGCATCTAGGCAGATGTGTCACGGTGTAAAGTCCTGTGCCACATGAAACCTGCGTCAGGTTTCATATAGGCGTTTTGTTGCAGACTAGGAATTCATTTGCATGAAAGCCCTGTAAAACTAACACAGTGAAATTTAGAAGATTTCACTGAGTCAGCTTTATGGCATTGCTGAATCAAATCCTTACGCCTGTTTGAAACAGGCATAAGGAGTGATGCACCATGCAATGTGTGGTTTGCCCTTGTGCATTGCAGTAGACATGTCGCGCTTACGACGTGATTCCTGCAATGTGCTGTATTTGCGGCACAGATGCGTGACGCATCTGTGCTGTTTTTGCTCAATGGTGCTCCACATTGTACATGCGGCACACCATGGGTGGCAGAGCAGCGGTGCACGTTAACTGGTGCATCCCTGGGGATGCGCCAGTTAACATAAATCTGCCCCTTTACATTTAAGTATGAGCAGGGGACACAGAGTCGTGAGGCTTATCCAAGGTTAAGAAGAGATTAGTCCTGTTCACTGAAAACTTGGACATAGGCCTCACCTCCTCAGCATCGCTGGACATGGCTAAATAATAGCTGCAAAATGTTACTCTTGTTAAACAATTTTACTATTATAGTCTCTGAGATTTGTCTCTTACTCTGCAACATCTCATTGTTGTTCTCTTTCTTTAAAGATAACGACAACATCAACCATGAGTGATAATGAGCAATCCGTTGATCTCGATCTTATCATTGAACTTGTCATTGAAACGTCAGTGGAAGTAGATCCCTTAGATGTTTTAAATCCTGAGGATGATGAAGAACATGATGAGGATGCCGATTTGTCAGAATTGTATGACATAGGGTGGGAAGCTGACCTGCTTGAGCCTATGGAACTATAAACATTTATTTTTAAAAGTTACTGGAAATGAAAAGTAAACATGTAAACCGTTTCATTTAAAATTAAACACAACTTCAAAAACAGGTTGTGTGTAGTGTCTTTAATAAAATAGTCAAATATGCTCATAAAATTAGTTCAGATTCACATATAAAACAGCACAGGTCAAATGTAGAAGCATTCCATTTCTTTGCTACTGTTTGTGACTACTAAATTTGCCAATGCACTAAAAATTATTGTATGTAAAAATGACAAGTAGTGTGTTAAATTTTTGACGACTGTTATTGATTTACTGTTTGCTAATAGTGGTTAATAACATTTTTAATTATATTTTACCACAGATTCAACTGCAGATCATTTCAAAAGTACATAATGCCATCTAAACAACGAAACCGAAAGGCTACAAAACGTCAAAGACAGCAGCTTAATAAATTCTTGCAGCAGTCCTCTACAATAAAAACTCGTCAAGTCACCAAGAAAGCTCCGGGTAAGACAACGAAATCATTCATAAGAAACATTTGTAGAAAAAAAAGTAGTACTACAGAAAATGTTTTAGTCCAGAAAAAGAGAACCAATTTAAACGGAAAGGAAAGGCCAATCAAAAATGTTACTGCTAGAGCAGGAGATAACTCTGTGCATGGTAGTAGAAGGAAAAATCAGTTTAGGGACATTCGTAGACGAATGTTCCGCAACAGGATAATTGGCAATTTGTTAAAAAAATATTAAGAAAGGTCAACAGAAAGTGGTTTTTTATAAGAGAAAAAAAAAAGTTGAGAAAATTATTGATCAGGCATTTGAAATTAAGCGAAAGTTATTTATTTTGATAATCAATAGAATTAGGAAGCTAAACAAGGCAATTTATGATTTCAAAAGAAATAGTAGATGGAAGAGAACAGTTAATCGTAGTAATTTTTGTGACGTTTTTTCAGGAGAATGGATGCATAGTTCAAGTTGTGAGGCATTTTTTAATGAGGAGAGTTATTTCCAGGATAATGATTTGGTGCATGCAGTTGACACCAGTGGTCGAGCTTATGAGGTAAAAGATGGTTGTCCAGTTGAAAAAGAAAAACTTGTGACAACAGAGGCAGAAGAGGTGTTAGGTAATGAGGTTTTAGGAAGACGTCCTAAGGGATCAGTGTATAGCTGGAAGTGTAGTATTATTTGCAGTGTGCGACAGGATTCCATCAATTTGCTTTGTGATTTTGTACGGACATTTAATAAGAAAAGTTTAAAACAGAAAATGAAGTTGTTGCAAGAATCAGATCCTTGCAGAGTGAGAGAAGTGACAGGTTTGCATGGTCATTCACTGGCTTGTCTTTCCAGGAGAGTATGCCAGAGTGTTTTTCATCATTTCAGGATGCTAGCAGTGCATCATAATAAAGTGAGGAAATTAGTTAGAATGTTGTATTATGCTAAGAGTCCAGCAATTATGCTTAAACAATTATGCACTGCTCTTTTGCATGGTTCTGAAATAGATGTGAAGAATATTTGTGAAGAAATTGAGTTTTGTTACTTTGCAAGTAAAGAGGAGAATGTTGAAATTGACCCAGAAGAAGAGGTTAATGTGGAAGATAGTGTACAGGTTTCCAGTACAGATAATTTTCAGAAGGAAATTCCCACGTTTCAGGTGAAATCAAGTGAGAGGCCTAATTTCACTTGTGTGTGTTGTCGACGCACTTATTATAAGAATCAGACTAAGTTAGTGGATTTATATGTGAAAAGTGAAAGGGAAAATAATAGTGAATGGAAGGATTTCGTAACATACTGGATGGTAGAAAATTGTTTTGATTTGGGATTGGATCAACGTGTGTGTACTTATTGTTGTAACAAATTAAATCAAAACCGAATGCCTGCTAGAGCGGTTCATAATAATCTGGAATTGGTTGAGATTCCTTCTTAATTGAAGGATTTAAATACTTATGAATCTATTTTGATTCAAAGTATCCATCCCTTTCAGGCTATTGTAAGAATGGAGCCAAAGACAGGGAAATTGCCTCCATCAGATTTACAGAGAGGATTAAAGGGAAGAGTTGTTTATTTGCCTCTAGATTTGAAGAAAAACATTAATACAATTGGAGTAGAAAAAGTGGAAGAGGAACCTCTGGTTATCTTAGTTATTGGGGTTCCGACAAAGAGTAAGAAAATATGGCAAGATTTAGTGGATGTTAGGAAAGTCAAAAAGGCAACATTGTATTTGAAAAAAAACAATAAGTACTACAAGAATGTATATGTTGCAGAAGAGGAAGTAAGTGAAGAAGAGGATAGCGATTTGTGTGCTGGTCAAATTGAGAAAGTAGAACCCTCTAAAAATGAAGAAATATATGAACATTATAGTGTTCATCCTTTGCATTCCAAGGAAGTCATGGGGAATGCTATTGAGTTGTTTCAAATGAAACAAGCCAAAGGGAGTCCCATTAGTGTTTGGGAGGAAAGTTTGGAAGCTCGGTGTTTCCCACAGCTATTTCCAACAGGTGAAGGAGGAAGATATGATGAGCGACCTCATCAAATTCCTGCTTCTGAATACCGGACTTTACGATTGTATGCAGAAGATCCTAGGTTTCGTCAATGCATTCCCTATTTGTTTCATCTCCTGTTTGAAAGCGATCGGTCTGGACTGTCATATGCAGTGAACCACATCTCGAAAAGTGGTGTACAGATGCAAAACATCTCGGCAAGTGACTTTATGGATAAAGTCAATGTGCAAGACAGTATTTTGGATTCTCACCTGATTAATCTCATGGCGTGTCAGCGTGGTACTAATGAGTACTGGTACCGTCGTCATGGTGATTTAAAATGTATGCTGAGGAACTTAGGAACTCCCACATGGTTCCTCACTCTCAGCTGTGCCGAGTATGGCTGGGAAGACTTACTTGAATTTCTACGAGAGGCAAATGGAAACATTGAAAATATCGAATTCAAGACACCCGGAGAACTGTGCTCTTTGGATCCAGTGAATGTATGCAGGTACTTCAATCATAGATTTGAAGCTATGATGTCTTTCATCATGAACAAGAAAAATCCACCTCTTGGAGAGGTGTTGGATTTCTTCTGGAGAAAGGAGTACCAAGCAAGAGGTGCTCCTCATATACATATGCTGCTGTGGATCAAGGATGCACCTAAATTTGGAACAGATCCAGAAGACTTAGTGATGAGTTTCATAGAACAGTATTCTACATGTGCCGTTCCAAACGCAAAGGAAGACAAAAGCCTAAGAGAACAAGTTTTACGCTTCCAAAGCCATCGTTGTGGAAAGTACTGTCGTCGTAAATTCAGAAACAAGGACAAGTTCTACACCAAATGTTGTTTCGCCTTTCCACGACCGGTGATTTCTAAAGGAAGAGTGAACAGTTTGATGTCTTCGCTGCAACATAATGTTATGAAGAAATCACCTAAAAACACATACAATTTGAAAAGGAACGAAGAGTCCAAGTACATCAACGACTACAACCCAGTGATTTTGTCCATGTGGAATGTTAACATGGATATACAGTTTGTGGCTGATAACTGTATGGCTTTGGCTCGGTATGTGACATCTTACATCACCAAAAAAGAAAAGACAGAATTGAAGGATATGTGGGAGGACATTTCCCATGAAAAGAGCCTCAGTAAGAAGTTGTACAGTTTCAGTCTGAAGATGTTGTCGCATCGAGAAATCGGAGCTTACGAATGTTCTGACCGGTTGTCTTCAGCAAGTCTCTATGCCAAATCCAGGAGTATCGTTTGGGCGAGTCTTGGTCTTGCTGCAACGCGTAATCGAGTTCTGAAACCTGTGCGGGAAATTGAGTATTTGGCGGAAAAGGAGCCAAACAGTACAGATATTTTGAAGACCAACATGTTGGATACATATTATCCAAATAGAAGCAGTCACCTCGAGAATGTTTGTCTGTATGAGGTTCTACAAAATTACATATTCAAGAGGAACATCAAAGAAGATATTGATAAAGGAGTGTATGCTGTAATTGGAAGTGAGGGATGTCTGGTCAAGCAAAGAAAATGCCACTTGGTAAACCATCGAAAATTGAGTGGCGAATCTCCTGAAAGAAAAGAGTTTTTCTATTTAGCACTTTTGCAACTTTTCAAGCCTTGGCGTTCAGAAGAGGAACTGCTTGGAGATTTCCTCTGTTACGAAAACTCTTTCAATGCCGCCAAGGAGACCATAGAATGTCCTGTTTTTCCCAAATATCTAGAAATGTTGAATGCGGAAATCGAGCAGGAAGCAACAATTGCAGCCGAGATTGCTAGAGACAGTTCTCAGGACAGTCAGAGTTCTGTTTCATTGAGTCAAGATCCACTAGGAGGACCAGTTATCGAAAATGAAGCTGCCACTGCCATGATTGAAGTGGAAAGAGCCATGGCACATGCTCAGGAGGATGCGGTTAACTTAGAAGACTTGGAAAGACAACTCAACGTTGAGCAGAGGAAAATATATGACGAAGTTACCAACCAAATAGATCATGGATTAAGTCATGAGAAGAAAGAGTGCTCATGTACATCGTTGAAGCCTGTCCGACTGTACGTGAGTGGAGAAGCGGGAACTGGAAAAAGTTTCCTCATTAAAGCAATTTCATGTTATTTGCAGAAAAGGACTGAGTCATCACTGTCTTGTGTTGTCACCGCTCCAACTGGACTGGCAGCACATAACATTAAAGGTATTACTTTGCATCGTCTACTGATGCTGCCAGTGGAGCATGATAACAAATTACAATACCACAAGTTATCTGGAGATGCTTGTTGTGAAGTTTCAAGAGTCTTGAGGAAAATTAAACTTCTTATCATTGACGAAGTAAGCATGGTTTCCAATGTCATGCTTGCCTTTGTGCATTTGAGAATGCAAGAAGTTCTCAAAACAGAGTATCATGTGTTACTTGGTGGCAAACACATCATTGTTTTCGGTGATCTTCTGCAGCTGACACCAGTGAAAGGACAACCTGTGTTCAAAATGCTCATGCATGAAGATACCAGGAAGTGCCTAGGGAGTATTGGCAACGTCAATATATGGTTAAACTTCAATTATGCTGAACTGCGTGAAAATATGCGTCAAGCGAAGGATGAAGATTATAAGAATATTCTACAAGATGTTAGAATCGGAAAAGTGACCGAGCATGGGAAAGAAGCTTTACATGCACGATTACTGTCAAATTTGTATCCAGAAGAAGACGTTGTGCCTGAGAATATTTTTCAGAAAATTACTGAGAAGAAATCTGGAATATGTTTGATGCCAACTCTTGCAGAATGTGCCATCTTCAACAACAAAATGTTGCATTTAGAAAACCAAGAGATTGTGAAACTGGAAGCTATTGACAGAGTAGAGCATATGGGAGCAACAATTATTTTGTCTGAGAATTTGAAATCAAAATTGGATTCATTAGAGAAGACTATATCTAAAACTGCTGGTTTTGAAAAGACTCTGAATGTGTGCTTAAATTGCCGTATAATTTTAAGAAGGAATTTACATGTTGAAAGAGGTCTGGTAAATGGATCAATGGGTAATGTTGTTGATTTTGAGAAATACAGAAATAGAGATGGAATTGAATTTTTAAAAATTAAATTTGATGGCATTGAGGAAGTAGAGCTAATTGGTCGTTGCTCTGCTAGGTTTTTGCTTGTAAAAGACTTATATGTTCGCCGTAAGCAGTTTCCTGTTTGCTTGGCATATGCGGTGACAATCCATAAATCGCAAGGTTTAAGTGTAGACAGTGCATTGGTGAATATTGGCAGTTCTGTGTTCAAGGAAGGTATGGCATATGTGGCATTGTCACAAGTCAGAACTTTATCGGGATTGTACTTGATAGAGTGTGATGTCACAAACATTTGTGCGGATCTAGATTGTGTTAAGGAATACAATAGGTTAAGAAGAGAGTATGCGCCACATTTGCCTCAATATCCTTTGTTTGAGAAACGTGTGGTAGGCCGGAAACGAAGAATTGTGACCAATAGTAGAGAGGTTGTAGCAAAAAGACGAAAAGTCGATGAACCAGAAATTATAAGCAGAAAGAAAAAGGATTTTGTTGAAGATGTTGTTGGTTTTCAATTTGAAAACAGTTCTGGTGTCAACTGCTATGCTAATGTAGTGGTTAATGTTTTGTTTTCTCTAGAAAATTTAAAAGAAGAGATTGTGGTCAATTCGGATCAAAGATTTTGCAGTTTGTTGAATTCTGTGTTAGAGAAATGTAGCACTGATAGAACAAAAATAGAAAGTGTGTCTGAAATTCGAAATCTGTTAGACAAATGTTCAGGTCAAACGCAATTCTCTCAAAATATTCAGCAAGATTGTCAGGAGTTTTTAATGTATATGCTTGATGTATTGCAAGATGAAGATGTAGATGTAGATCACCTGTTTGGGCTTTCTTATCAATGGCAGCATGACTGCGAGAACTGTAGGGTATCAAGTACTACTAGTGTAGACTCAGAAAAATTTATATATTTAACTTTGCCAGACAGTAAATCAGTGTCCTTTAATAAGCTAGTAAAAGCAGCTGATCACAACATGGAGTGTAGCCAATGTAAGTCTGAAATGTTGTCCACATTATTTATACGAACATATGGCCAGTATGTCATTTTAATGTTCCAACGATGTAGGCCTGATGGAACAAAATTGACAACTTTAATTTAAAATTTTGTGGCTTCGCAGTTGTCAATATCAGGAAGGACTTTTGTAACTGCAGCAATTATATATCATGACGGTCCTTCAACAACATCAGGACATTACACAGCTTGTTTGAAGTCTAGAAACGGCTGGTCATTCTGCAATGATTCTGTTTTAACTTTAAAACAAAAATTGCCTTTTGACCTTAAAAATTCTTACCTGGTGTTTTTACAACCAAAATTTTAGGGAAAGAATCTCGGGATTTGCTCTGAGGAATTTCAAGAGTTTCTAATGGCTCCTACACTATTTGGCCTTGAGGATAAGTGTAGTACAGAGTCAAAATTTATTTTTGAGTTTAAAGTAGTTACTGAAAAAAAAAAGAAAGTGGTGGCACGGATTAGTTAAAGGACAACAGAGTATTTCCCAAAGCAAACGGTGTTCTTACCATAACACTTGATGTCATGGAAAAATAACTGCACTTTGAATGAGTTCAGAAAAACTGTTTCTTTTAATAAGCTAATTCAAGCAGCCAATCAAAACATGGAGTAGAGGTAATGTAAGTCTGCAATGCTGTCGACATATTTTGAACAAACTTTTGGTTATAATGTCATTTAAAAATTCCAACTATATAAACCTGATGAAAATAAGTTTTCAACTTTAATTACAAATGTTGTGGCTACACAGTTGTTGATTTTAGGAAGAACATTTCTAACTGCAGCTATTATATGACATGATGGTCCTTTGACAACATCCACTGTGATCAAGAGAATTAAATAATTGTAGTAGTCATAGAGGTAGTGTAATGTGCCTCATAGTAAGCAGTATCAGTGTCATAGGAAATGTGGAACATGAGTGAGCAAGAAGGGTGAGATATTACTAGTACAGGATTGTGAAAGTGATCTTGAACGTTTTCTTTCTGAAAGTTGCGGAAATACAAAATGACGGGATTTGCTTAGAAGAATTCCAAGAGTTATAAATGGCTCTTACTCGATTTGGCCTTGTGGAAATGTGCGGTAGAGAGCGAGAAGTCATTTATTGTATGTAACATATTTGTCAAAACGATGGAGCTTTTCCTTCAGAAAGTGGCGGGCTGAAAATAATAACAGCACAACAGAGTGTAAGCTGTTCATAGGATATCCTTCGATGTCATGGAAAGTAAGTTACTTTTCAGGAGTTCTGATTTCTGATTGGTTATGTTATATGGGTTTTTTAAACACAATCATTTTGATTGTGTTTTTTTTTTCCCGCTGTTATATGATGAATACCTTCAAGTCACTGTTTTTAGTGAAATTTGATAAATTCTGAGAACAGCAAAAATAAACCATTTAACATGTATAATTAATTCTGTACTTTTTGTATTTATGATATACATTTAGAACTGTGTAGTAGGCATGGAGAAGCTGAGGCTTCTGTAAGTGTCAAAGTTGTTGCATACAGTGCTCACATTCTACGTAGTCTTTCATATGATAGACTACATCTGCACAATGAGATACCTAAGCAAAGGAAACACAGGTGATGTGATTGTGGAATGAGCAAAAAAAATTGCACGTTTTTCAATTACATTACCTGTGTTTCCTAACATTACACATCACATTGTGTAGATGAGGTTTAGGCCTGTTCCAGGAGACAGAGGAGGTCTGACATTTGTTCAAGAGTGCAGTGGACATGACTCACTTCGTTGGTAGGCCTGCACATGTATTATCTCCTCTGTACTCTTCAACAAGCCTAAATTTCATCTGCAACCCTGAGTAGGACTCACCTGAAACAAATCTGTGGATAGGCCACACCTTATCAGCATCTAGAAACAATCATTTAAAATGTTAATGGCAGATTTATGATGGCCGTGCGCCTCTTTTGCGCCGCTGTTCCATCACTTTTGTGATGCAGCAGCAGTGTAAAAGATGCACCATGTTGCAAGATAGGCCTCAGTTCATCTCCAGCAAGATACCGTCAGTTTAAAATGTATATAATTAGGA
The DNA here is from genome assembly GCF_964261635.1 of Lissotriton helveticus. NCBI lineage: Eukaryota > Metazoa > Chordata > Amphibia > Caudata > Salamandridae > Lissotriton > Lissotriton helveticus. The sequence goes on from NC_136065.1 coordinate 1,410,015,145, forward strand.
CTGTGTAGGGGGCATGCAGAAGCTGAGGCTTCAGTAAGTGTCAAAGTTGTTGCATGCAGTGCTGCACTTCTGCGTACTCTTTCATATGCTGGACTACAGCTGCACAATGAGATACCTAAGCAAAGGAAACACAAGTGATGTGATTGTGAAATGATTCAGAAAAGGGGGTGGTGATGAACAGAGTGCCTGAATTAAGCAGACCACTCTTACCCAGTCCAAAGATCAGGGCTTGATCCATCACCGTTTTTTAGCTCACTGCACCATCCCAGCTCAGAACTTGGCTATATGCAAATTAGTCTGTTCCTGTCCCAGTGCATGATGGGAACAGGGCAAACCAAACTACCAAGCCAATTCTTATACTGGGAAGGAAACAAGCTTCCGGGGACCGGTTTCTGCCATTTCAGGCGTCGTCGGCCCGGCTTGCTTGAATCCTGATGGTGCAATGAGCAAGGGACTCACATCTGAGTATATCCTTCCACGCTTATGGTGGACAAAATGATTCAGAAAAGGGGGTGGTGATGAACAGAGTGCCTGAATTAAGCAGACCACTCTTACCCAGTCCAAAGATCAGGGCTTGATCCATCACCGTTTTTTAGCTCACTGCACCATCCCAGCTCAGAACTTGGCTATATGCAAATTAGTCTGTTCCTGTCCCAGTGCATGATGGGAACAGGGCAAACCAAACTACCTAGCCAATTCTTATACTGGGAAGGAAACAAGCTTCCGGGGACCGGTTTCTGCCATTTCAGGCGTCGTCGGCCCGGCTTGCTTGAATCCTGATGGTGCAATGAGCAAGGGACTCACATCTGAGTATACCCTTCCACGCTTATGGTGGACAAAATGATTCAGAAAAGGGGGTGGTGATGAACAGAGTGCCTGAATTAAGCAGACCACTCTTACCAAGTCCAAAGATCAGGGCTTGATCCATCACCGTTTTTTAGCTCACTGCACCATCCCAGCTCAGAACTTGGCTATATGCAAATTAGTCTGTTCCTGTCCCAGTGCATGATGGGAACAGGGCAAACCAAACTACCAAGCCAATTCTTATACTGGGAAGGAAACAAGCTTCCGGGGACCGGTTTCTGCCATTTCAGGCGTCGTCGGCCCGGCTTGCTTGAATCCTGATGGTGCAATGAGCAAGGGACTCACATCTGAGTAAACCCTTCCACGCTTATGGTGGACAAAATGATTCAGAAAAGGGGGTGGTGATGAACAGAGTGCCTGAATTAAGCAGACCACTCTTACCCAGTCCAAAGATCAGGGCTTGATCCATCACCGTTTTTTAGCTCACTGCACCATCCCAGCTCAGAACTTGGCTATATGCAAATTAGTCTGTTCCTGTCCCAGTGCATGATGGGAACAGACAAACCAAACTACCAAGCCAATTCTTATACTGGGAAGGAAACAAGCTTCCGGGGACCGGTTTCTGCCATTTCAGGCGTCGTCGGCCCGGCTTGCTTGAATCCTGATGGTGCAATGAGCAAGGGACTCGCATCTGAGTATACCCTTCCACGCTTATGGTGGACAAAATGATTCAGGAAAAAAGGGGGTGGTGATGAACAGAGTGCCTGAATTAAGCAGACCACTCTTACCCAGTCCAAAGATCAGGGCTTGATCCATCACCGTTTTTTAGCTCACTGCACCATCCCAGCTCAGAACTTGGCTATATGCAAATTAGTCTGTTCCTGTCCCCGTGCATGATGGGAACAGGGCAAACCAAACTACCAAGCCAATTCTTAAACTGGGAAGGAAACAAGCTTCCGGGGACCGGTTTCTTCCATTTCAGGCGTCGTCGGCCCGGCTTGCTTGAATCCTGATGGTGCAATGAGCAAGGGACTCACATCTGAGTATACCCTTCCACGCTTATGGTGGACAAAATGATTCAGAAAAGGGGATGGTGATGAACAGAGTGCCTGAATTAAGCAGACCACTCTTACCCAGTCCAAAGATCAGGGCTTGATCAATCACCGTTTTTTAGCTCACTGCACCATCCCAGCTCAGAACTTGGCTATATGCAAATTAGTCTGTTCCTGTCCCAGTGCATGATGGGAACAGGGCAAACCAAACTACCAAGCCAATTCTTATACTGGGAAGGAAACAAGCTTCCAGGGACCGGTTTCTGCCATTTCAGGCGTCGTCGGCCCGGCTTGCTTGAATCCTGATGGTGCAATGAGCAAGGGACTCACATCTGAGTATACTCTTCCACGCTTATGGTGGACAAAATGATTCAGAAAAGGGGGTGGTGATGAACAGAGTGCCTGAATTAAGCAGACCACTCTTACCCAGTACAAAGATCAGGGCTTGATCCATCACCGTTTTTTAGCTCACTGCACCATCCCAGCTCAGAACTTGGCTATATGCAAATTAGTCTGTTCCTGTCCCAGTGCATGATGGGAACAGGGCAAACCAAACTACCAAGCCAATTCTTATACTGGGAAGGAAACAAGCTTCCGGGGACCGGTTTCTGCCATTTCAGGCGTCGTCGGCCCGGCTTGCTTGAATCCTGATGGTGCAATGAGCAAGGGACTCACATCTGAGTATACCCTTCCACGCTTATGGTGGACAAAATGATTCAGAAAAGGGGGTGGTGATGAACAGAGTGCCTGAATTAAGCAGACCACTCTTACCCAGTCCAAAGATCAGGGCTTGATCCATCACCGTTTTTTAGCTCACTGCACCATCCCAGCTCAGAACTTGGCTATATGCAAATTAGTCTGTTCCTGTCCCAGTGCATGATGGGAACAGGGCAAACCAAACTACCAAGCCAATTCTTATACTGGGAAGGAAACAAGCTTCCGGGGACCGGTTTCTGCCATTTCAGGCGTCGTCGGCCCGGCTTGCTTGAATCCTGATGGTGCAATGAGCAAGGGACTCACATCTGAGTATACCCTTCCACGCTTATGGTGGACAAAATGATTCAGAAAAGGGGGTGGTGATGAACAGAGTGCCTGAATTAAGCAGACCACTCTTACCCAGTCCAAAGATCAGGGGTTGATCCATCACCTTTTTTTAGCTCACTGCACCATCCCAGCTCAGAACTTGGCTATATGCAAATTAGTCTGTTCCTGTCCCAGTGCATGATGGGAACAGGGCAAACCAAACTACCAAGCCAATTCTTATACTGGGAAGGAAACAAGCTTCCGGGGACCGGTTTCTGCCATTTCAGCCGTCGTCGGCCCGGCTTGCTTGAATCCTGATGGTGCAATGAGCAAGGGACTCACATCTGAGTATACCCTTCCACGCTTATGGTGGACAAAATGATTCAGAAAAGGGGGTGGTGATGAACAGAGTGCCTGAATTAAGCAGACCACTCTTACCCAGTCCAAAGATCAGGGCTTGATCCATCACCGTTTTTTAGCTCACTGCACCATCCCAGCTCAGAACTTGGCTATATGCAAATTAGTCTGTTCCTGTCCCAGTGCATGATGGGAACAGGGCAAACCAAACTACCAAGCCAATTCTTATAATGGGAAGGAAACAAGCTTCCGGGGACCGGTTTCTGCCATTTCAGGCGTCGTCGGCCCGGCTTGCTTGAATCCTGATGGTGCAATGAGCAAGGGACTCACATCTGAGTAAACCCTTCCACGCTTATGGTGGACAAAATGATTAAGAAAAGGGGGTGGTGATGAACAGAGTGCTTGAATTAAGCAGACCACTCTTAGCCAGTCCAAAGATCAGGGCTTGATCCATCACCGTTTTTTAGCTCACTGCACCATCCCAGCTCAGAACTTGGCTATATGCAAATTAGTCTGTTCCTGTCCCAGTGCATGATGGGAACAGGGCAAACCAAACTACCAAGCCAATTCTTATACTGGGAAGGAAACAAGCTTCCGGGGACCGGTTTCTGCCATTTCAGGCGTCGTCGGCCCGGCTTGCTTGAATCCTGATGGTGCAATGAGCAAGGGACTCACATCTGAGTATACCCTTCCACGCTTATGGTGGACAAAATGATTCAGAAAAGGGGGTGGTGATGAACAGAGTGCCTGAATTAAGCAGACCACTCTTACCCAGTCCAAAGATCAGGGCTTGATCCATCACCGTTTTTTAGCTCACTGCACCATCCCAGCTCAGAACTTGGCTATATGCAAATTAGTCTGTTCCTGTCCCAGTGCATGATGGGAACAGGGCAAACCAAACTACCAAGCCAATTCTTATACTGGGAAGGAAACAAGCTTCCGGGGACCGGTTTCTGCCATTTCAGGCGTCGTCGGCCCGGCTTGCTTGAATCCTGATGGTGCAATGAGCAAGGGACTCACATCTGAGTAAACCCTTCCACGCTTATGGTGGACAAAATGATTAAGAAAAGGGGGTGGTGATGAACAGAGTGCCTGAATTAAGCAGACCACTCTTACCCAGTCCAAAGATCAGGGCTTGATCCATCACCGTTTTTTAGCTCACTGCACCATCCCAGCTCAGAACTTGGCTATATACAAATTAGTCTGTTCCTGTCCCAGTGCATGATGGGAACAGGGCAAACCAAACTACCAAGCCAATTCTTATACTGGGAAGGAAACAAGCTTCCGGGGAACGGTTTCTGCCATTTCAGGCGTCGTCGGCCCGGCTTGCTTGAATCCTGATGGTGCAATGAGCAAGGGACTCACATCTGAGTATACCCTTCCACGCTTATGGTGGACAAAATGATTCAGAAAAGGGGGTGGTTATGAACAGAGTGCCTGAATTAAGCAGACCACTCTTACCCAGTCCAAAGATCAGGGCTTGATCCATCACCATTTTTTAGCTCACTGCAACATCCCAGCTCAGAACTTGGCTATATGCAAATTAGTCTGTTCCTGTCCCAGTGCATGATGGGAACAGGGCAAACCAAACTACCAAGCCAATTCTTATACTGGGAAGGAAACAAGCTTCCGGGGACCTGTTTCTGCCATTTCAGGCGTCGTCGGCCCGGCTTGCTTGAATCCTGATGGTGCAATGAGCAAGGGACTCACATCTGAGTATACCCTTCCACGCTTATGGTGGACAAAATGATTCAGAAAAGGGGGTGGTGATGAACAGAGTGCCTGAATTAAGCAGACCACTCTTACCCAGTCCAAAGATCAGGGCTTGATCCATCATCGTTTTTTAGCTCACTGCACCATCCCAGCTCAGAACTTGGCTATATGCAAATTAGTCTGTTCCTGTCCCAGTGCATGATGGGAACAGGGCAAACCAAACTACCAAGCCAATTCTTATACTGGGAAGGAAACAAGCTTCCGGGGACCGGTTTCTGCCATTTCAGGCGTCGTTGGCCCGGCTTGCTTGAATCCTGATGGTGCAATGAGCAAGGGACTCACATCTGAGTATACCCTTCCACGCTTATGGTGGACAAAATGATTCAGAAAAGGGGGTGGTGATGAACAGAGTGCCTGAATTAAGCAGACCACTCTTACCCAGTCCAAAGATCAGGGCTTGATCCATCACCGTTTTTTAGCTCACTGCACCATCCCAGCTCAGAACTTGGCTATATGCAAATTAGTCTGTTCCTGTCCCAGTGCATGATGGGAACAGGGCAAACCAAACTACCAAGCCAATTCTTATACTGGGAAGGAAACAAGCTTCCGGGGACCGGTTTCTGCCATTTCAGGCATCGTCGGCCCGGCTTGCTTGAATCCTGATGGTGCAATGAGCAAGGGACTCACATCTGAGTATACCCTTCCACGCTTATGGTGGACAAAATGATTCAGAAAAGGGGGTGGTGATGAACAGAGTGCCTGAATTAAGCAGACCACTCTTACCCAGTCCAAAGATCAGGGCTTGATCCATCACCGTTTTTTAGCTCACTGCACCATCCCAGCTCAGAACTTGGCTATATGCAAATTAGTCTGTTCCTGTCCCAGTGCATGATGGGAACAGGGCAAACCAAACTACCAAGCCTATTCTTATACTTGGAAGGAAACAAGCTTCCGGGGACCGGTTTCTGCCATTTCAGGCGTCGTCGGCCCGGCTTGCTTGAATCCTGATGGTTTCTGCCATTTCAGGCGTCGTCGGCCCGGCTTGCTTGAATCCTGATGGTGCAATGAGCAAGGGACTCACATCTGAGTATACCCTTCCACGCTTATGGTGGACAAAATGATTCAGAAAAGGGGGTGGTGATGAACAGAGTGCCTGAATTAAGCAGACCACTCTTACCCAGTCCAAAGATCAGGGCTTGATCCATCACCGTTTTTTAGCTCACTGCACCATCCCAGCTCAGAACTTGGCTATATGCAAATTAGTCTGTTCCTGTCCCAGTGCATGATGGGAACAGGGCAAACCAAACTACCAAGCCAATTCTTATACTGGGAAGGAAACAAGCTTCCGGGGACCGGTTTCTGCCATTTCAGGCGTCGTCGGTCCGGCTTGCTTGAATCCTGATGGTGCAATGAGCAAGGGACTATAGGTGTGGCAGGGTATACTCAGACATGAGTCCCTTGCTCACTGCTCCATCAGGATTCAAGCAAGCCGGGCCGACGACGCCTGAAATGGCAGAAACCGGTCCCCGGAAGCTTGTCTCCTTTCTGATGAAGAATTGGCTTGGTAGTTTGGTCTGCCCTGTTCCCATGATGCACTGGGCCAGGGACAGACTAATTTGCATATAGCCAGGTTCTGAGCTGGGATGGGGCAGTGAGCTAAATAACGGTGATGGATCAAGCCCTGATCTTTGGACTGGGTAAGAGTGGTCTGCTTAATTCAGACACTCTGTTCATCACCACCCCCTTTTCTGAATCGTTTTTGGCCACTATAGGTGTGGCAGGGTATACTCAGACATGAGTCCCTTGCTCACTGCTCCATCAGGATTCAAGCAAGCCGGGCCGACGATGCCTGAAATGGCAGAAACCGGTCCCCGGAAGCTTGTCTCCTTTCTGGTGAAGAATTGGCTTGGTAGTTTGGTCTGCCCTGTTCCCATGATGCACTGGGCCAGGGACAGACTAATTTGCATATAGCCAGGTTCTGAGCTGGGATGGGGCAGTGAGCTAAATAACGGTGATGGATCAAGCCCTGATCTTTGGACTGGGTAAGAGTGGTGTGCTTAATTAAGACACTCTGTTCATAACCACCCCCTTTTCTGAATCGTTTTTGGCCACTATAGGTGTGGCAGGGTATACTCAGACATGAGTTCCTTGCTCACTGCTCCATCAGGATTCAAGCAAGCCGGGCCGACGACGCCTGAAATGGCAGAAACCGGTCCCCGGAAGCTTGTCTCCTTTCTGGTGAAGAATTGGCTTGGTAGTTTGGTCTGCCCTGTTCCCATGATGCACTGGGCCAGGGACAGACTAATTTGCATATAGCCAGGTTCTGAGCTGGGATGGGGCAGTGAGCTAAATAACGGTGATGGATCAAGCCCTGATCTTTGGACTGGGTAAGAGTGGTCTGCCTAATTCAGACACTCTGTTCATCACCACCCCCTTTTCTGAATCGTTTTTGGCCACTATAGGTGTGGCAGGGTATACTCAGACATGAGTCCCTTGCTCACTGCTCCATCAGGATTCAAGCAAGCCGGGCCGACGACGCCTGAAATGGCAGAAACCGGTCCCCGGAAGCTTGTCTCCTTTCTGGTGAAGAATTGGCTTGGTAGTTTGGTCTGCCCTGTTCCCATGATGCACTGGGCCAGGGACAGACTAATTTGCATATAGCCAGGTTCTGAGCTGGGATGGGGCAGTGAGCTAAATAACGGTGATGGATCAAGCCCTGATCTTTGGACTGGGTAAGAGTGGTCTGCTTAATTCAGACACTCTGTTCATCACCACCCCCTTTTCTGAATCGTTTTTGGCCACTATAGGTGTGGCAGGGTATACTCAGACATGAGTCCCTTGCTCACTGCTCCATCAGGATTCAAGCAAGCCGGGCCGACTACGCCTGAAATGGCAGAAACCGGTCCCCGGAAGCTTGTCTCCTTTCTGGTGAAGAATTGGCTTGGTAGTTTGGTCTGCCCTGTTCCCATGATGCACTGGGCCAGGGACAGACTAATTTGCATATAGCCAGGTTCTGAGCTGGGATGGGGCAGTGAGCTAAATAACGGTGATGGATCAAGCCCTGATCTTTGGACTGGGTAAGAGTGGTCTGCTTAATTCAGACACTCTGTTCATCACCACCCCCTTTCTGAATCGTTTTTGGCCACTATAGGTGTGGCAGGGCATACTCAGACATGAGTCCCTTGCTCACTGCTCCATCAGGATTCAAGCAAGCCGGGCCGACGACGCCTGAAATGGCAGAAACCGGTCCCCGGAAGCTTGTCTCCTTTCTGGTGAAGAATTGGCTTGGTAGTTTGGTCTGCCCTGTTCCCATGATGCACTGGGCCAGGGACAGACTAATTTGCATATAGCCAGGTTCTGAGCTGGGATGGGGCAGTGAGCTAAATAACGGTGATGGATCAAGCCCTGATCTTTGGACTGGGTAAGAGTGGTCTGCTTAATTCAGACACTCTGTTCATCACCACCCCCTTTTCTGAATCGTTTTTGGCCACTATAGGTGTGGCAGGGTATACTCAGACATGAGTCCCTTGCTCACTGCTCCATCAGGATTCAAGCAATCCGGGCCGACGACGCCTGAAATGGCAGAAACCGGTCCCCGGAAGCTTGTCTCCTTTCTGGTGAAGAATTGGCTTGGTAGTTTGGTCTGCCCTGTTCCCATGATGCACTGGGCCAGGGACAGACTAATTTGCATATAGCCAGGTTCTGAGCTGGGATGGGGCAGTGAGCTAAATAACGGTGATGGATCAAGCCCTGATCTTTGGACTGGGTAAGAGTGGTCTGCTTAATTCAGACACTCTGTTCATCACCATCCCCTTTTCTGAATCGTTTTTGGCCACTATAGGTGTGGCAGGGTATATTCAGACATGAGTCCCTTGCTCACTGCTCCATCAGGATTCAAGCAAGCCGGGCCGACGACGCCTCGGAAAGGCAGAAACTGGTCCCCGGAAGCTTGTCACCTTTCTGGTGAAGAATTGGCTTGGTAGTTTGGTCTGCCCTGTTCCCATGATGCACTGGGCCAGGGACAGACTAATTTGCATATAGCCAGGTTCTGAGCTGGGATGGGGCAGTGAGCTAAATAACGGTGATGGATCAAGCCCTGATCTTTGGACTGGGTAAGAGTGGTCTGCTTAATTCAGACACTCTGTTCATCACCACCCCCTTTTCTGAATCGTGATTGTGAAATGAGCAAAAGAAATTGCACGTTTTTCAATTACATCACCTGTGTTTCCTAATATTACGAATCACATTGTGCAGATCAAGTTTAGGCCTGTCCAGGGAAACAGAGGAGGTCTGGCCTTTGTTCAAGAGTGAAGTGGACATGACTCACTTCATTGGTAGGCATGGACATGTATTATCTCCTCTGTACTCTACAACAACTCTAAATTTCATCTGCAACCCTGAGTAGGCCTCACCTCAAACAAACCTCTGGATAGGACACACCTTATTGGCATCCTGAAACAATCATTTAAAATGTTAGGGACAGTTTTATGATGGCTGTGCACCTCTTTTGCGCTGCCGTTGCGTCACTTTTGTGCGACAGCAGCAGTGCAAAAGATGCACCATGTTGCAAGATAGGCCTCACTTCATCTACATCAAGATACTGTTAGTTTAACATGTATATTTTTAGGACTGTGTAGGGGGCATGGAGAAGCAGAGGCTTCTGTAAGTGTCAAAGTTGTTGAAAAACTGTTTGTCCTTCAATCTTTTCCCTTGTCTTTTCTAATTTTTAAATACATGTTTTAATATTTTTCAAATGTTTGTTCTCTCTTTCACAGATTGAAAGTATAAAAATAACAAGTCACTAAGTTAACGACAATTATAAGGTAAATGTTTTGTACTCTTTTCGTTACATTTCTATCACATTTAACTTCTATTAGTACCACTACTTCATTTCTTTAACCCTCACTTTCCTGCTTTGCTACTTCCCTCATTCCTTTCTCTATTACTTACTTACTCTACTCCTTCCACTCTTTTTCTTAATCCCTCTCTTCTCATACTTCCTCACTCTTGTTCACTCACTCCGTCTCTATTACTCTCACTGTCTCTGACTGATCACTCTTTCACTACTTGTTCATTATGCTTTCTCTCTGTAGTTCAAGCACACTAAGGGGCATATTATCAACACAGGCAATAAAATTATCGCTGCTTTTATCGGCAGAAAACTGCCGCAAAAGCGGCTTTAGCGGCAGATTTCTTCCGCAAAAGCAGCGATAATTTTATCACCTATGTTGATAATATTCCCCTATGTTATTTACATTTCTTTGCTGTTTCAATCATTCCTTTTCTGTTACTTCTTCTTTTCTGCTTTCTGTTTTTTCTCTCTGTTATTCCACATGTTTTAATCTTATTTTGAACATTCACTCACATTCTCTAAGAAACTTGTTTATTATTCTTCTACTCTACTTTTTTTCTTCCACTTCCTTATCTATTTTGTTTTTCACAATTATACCCTCTTCCATCTTTTCTTCGGTAAATAGATCTATTAAACAGTATCTCTGTGTTACTCCCTATAGCTGTCTTTCTTTTAACATTACTCTCTGTTTCCTTCCCTTATACTTACTCTTCTTTTTTTTTTTTTTTTTTTTTTGGTTCGCTCCCGGTTCGCGTACCGGCGAGCGAATCGGGAAGCGAACCAAAAGAAATAGAGGTTGCCAGAGTGCTAAACATTCTAGCATTTTTTTATAAAGGGGAGGTAGTTCTGAAAATAATTTTTTTTTAATTATTTTTGTTGTTTTATATTTTTTTTATTATTTTTCTGAACAATTCTTTACTTTTTTTGTATTTTTTGAACGGTTTTATATTTTTTTTGTTTTTTTTGAGGGGGAACAATGAAAAACAGGCATTACAAAGGGCTCAACAGGAGCAAAAAAAAATTTTTTTTGGGGGGCGTTTTGAGCACTTGTGGTTTTCAAATGCTCTGTTTATCAAATTGATACTCATATTTGCACATGAGAGTAGGTCACCACAATAAAGGCACACTATCTTCATGTGCACAAAATTCTGTTGAATGTTTGGCACCGTTTCCCGCGCCTCTGGCCCCAACAGAGTTACCTGTGCCGATGTACTGGCCACAGGAGTTGGTGGGTTGTCTTGGAGGTGACGCATCTCTGCAACGCTGTAATTCAGTGGATGCCACCTCTGCATATGACGGTGCATAGTATAGTTGCCGTAATTATACTTTTTATCTGTGCCTCTAGATAAAACATCTTTACATATGAGGCATGTCACGTGGCGAGCATTCACTTTTTTTTGGCCTTGAGGAAAAGAAAAAAACTGCCAAATAAAACTATCTTTGTGGTGAGATATCCGCGGCTCCTCACGTAAAAACTGTCTTGGCTGTACTTCCTCTTCCTCTTCTTCGTCCTCTTCCTCCTCTGGGTTGGGAAGGAACTGTGGAGGTGGTCCTTCCTTCCTAGGTGGTTGTGGTGGTGGTGGGGGTCCACCAGCTGCAGCTACTACAGATGCCATTATTTTAATAAGCAAAAACAGGTCTTCCTCTCACAAAGATGAAAGTCAGAGTGAGGAAAGAAGGTGGGGGCTTTCATCATTTGGAGAAAAAAAATGTTCTAAACCAATGAAAAGTGTTATTTTTAGGTCACATGACCTAGCCTTACATCATTAGGAAACCAAAAGTGAAATGAACCAATAGAAAGTTTTATTAACAAGTCACATGACCTGTTACGCTTACGTTACGCGCTCTGCGCCGCGCCCCGGATCGCTTCCGGGGAGCTGCGCTTCGCGCCTCGGTTCGGGCTCCGGAGCACTTCCGGGTGCGCTAACGCGGCGCGTCATAAGACGCATTACGCGGCAACGCGATACGTCGCGCTTACGCGACGCACCCCGGATCGCTTCCGGGGAGCTGCGCTTCGCGCCTCGGTTCGCGCTCCGGAACACTTCCGGGTGCGCTAACGCGGCGCGTCATAAGACGCATTACGCGGCAACGCGATACGTCGCGCTTACGTGACGCGTCACGATGTTGTTTTCTAACGCGGCAGTTGCACTAACGGAACATTTACCGGTTCGCGGACCAGGTCGCGGCACCAAATTGAGCTAACGGGAAGCTACTCGGTGCGCGGACCGGTAGCGAAACAAAAAAAATGTTAAAAAATGTATATATATACATAAAAAAATTATATTAAAAACATATAAAATATATTTTTCGATTTAAAGAAGAATACATTTTAAAGCTTTTGATATTTGCTATTAAAAAACCATTGAAATTCACTGAAAAAACCATAGGTTATAGACCATATATAGTTAGGAATTAGCATTTACAAAACCTTGAAAATTCACTGAAAAAACCATAGGTTATAGACAATATATAGTTAGGAATTAGCATTTACAAAACCTTGAAAATTCACTGAAAAAACCATAGGTTATAGACCATATATAGTTAGGAATTAGCATTTAAAAAACCTTATTTTACTCACACAAAACCATTGAAATTCCATATATAGTTAGTTGCACTAACTATATATCGCGCACCCGCGTTTGAACCATTTTGCAGAAATAAATTTATCACGCTCATGGAGATTGTGGCTCGAGTTTCCTTCTTTTCTACCCTGAAAGTTGGTTTGACGTATTGTAAGAGGATCGCCTCCTCACTCGAGCCCGCCGCCACTAAGAGGCTGGGGGATCGGCGAATTGTGACTTTTGGATATATATATATATATATATATATATATATATATATATATATATATATATATATATATATATATATATATATATATATATATATATATATATATATATATATATACAAAAATCAAAAATATAATAAAAATTAATAATCAATATTTTAACAATGTTTTAACATATAAAAAGAACACATATGACAATAATAATTACATATAACACAAATGTATAATAAATACATTTACCAATAAATATTTATTTTAAAATACAAAATATTTACAAAAACATTAATGGCAGATGACATGTTTTTATTTAATTTCCTAACCTCTAACACCACATAATAACAAAACACTTCAAATTTTTTTATTGAAATGTATTTAAAAATCTGCATATTTCATAAACAATTAAACAATTCTTACCATTGAAAAAATTATGGATATTAATCTACTACACACACTTTAACACTATAAGTTGCACAACACAATCTAAATTAAACTATCAAATAATAAAACACATTTAAAACTTATCATAAAATTACAATCAATTACTATTAACAACTAATAATTAAATTATTAAATGTATTTTATACTCACCCTTTACCCTTTTTAAAAATAAATATTACAAAAAAAATTAAAATTTACCCAAAATATTATCTATTAATTAACATTCATTAACAACTATATATTAATTAAACACAAAATACTTCCCACCATTTACACCTGTAAATACCACAACACACACCTAGCATTAAGTATACAATTACCATAATTAATTAACAATTAATCAATGAAAATTAATTAACAACCAATTATTAATTCATAAATCAAAAATATATTACTTCCAACCATTTACACCTACAAGCACCAAAACAAACACTTAAAATTAATTTAACAATTACCATAATTAATTGTGTATTTAAAATTAATTAACAACCAAATATTAATTAAATAATACATTAATTTACACACTTAACACTATAAAATATAAAAAAACAAATATAAATAAATAAAAAATAATCAATATATTTAAAATAATTTAATTACTTCCCACTCTATTCTCCTATAAACCCACAACCCGCTACAGAACTAAGGAGTCAATTAGGATGGTGGTCGGAAACCTATTCCGACCGCCGTGGTAGCAGAAATTAACGTCCCGCATGCACTGCGGGAAAAGCGGCGGTCAGTTTAGGATGAACCGCCAGAAAAATCCGACCGCAGCAGACAGATTCCACGAAAGACCGCCTGGAGCATGCGGAGCATGTGAAAATCCATCCAGGGCAGTCGGATTTGCTGCGGAAAGACCGAAAACCTCTGCATGTCCAACGGAATGACCGCACGTCAAATTAGAATACCATTGCTGTGACAGCGGAACGATCCGCTGTTTCCGACTGCCGCAATCGCAACAATAGATGAAGGGGAGAGCCGGCAGAAGAGGTGTTGTATTCTCACCACCGCGGTTGCTCCGTTACAGTAATGGTGGTCGACAAAAAAACACACAACAAGGCTACCAAGTGTGGCTATTAACCTGGTTCTGCTTCAAAAAACACATCCTCATGGCAAGTAAAAAATACAAATCCCAGGTCAACCCACACAACACACCTGACAGAAATACTCCATTTTGACCCACCCACATAGCTGAGTATAAAACCAGCCCATTCCCTAACAAGAATCCTTTGCACAACTCCACAACTAAAGGAACCAACACCACAGCTGAAAGGACAGGCAAATCACCGCACATCTCACCAGCACAACAACACACAAACACCACTCATCACCACCTTCCCAACTGCACTTTTCAAACATTTGCACACCATGTCACAGACGAAAATGCCCAAATTCACTGACAATGAGTTGTCAGTGATGGTAGATGAGATAATCCCAGTAGTGGAACCACATTTGTTTGGAAGCATGGTCCAACAGACACCACAAGCCAGAAAAAAATCAAATGTGGGAAAGGATAGTCAACAAAGTCAGTGCAGTAGGGACCATCCCCCGATCCAAGAAGGAGATCAGGTAACAGTGGAATGACCTCAAGAGCAAGGTGAAAGAGAGGAACAACAAGAACATTAAGCAGGCTCATATAACTGGTGGTGGCCCTCCCATTCCGCCACGAACATACACCGAATGGGAGGTGAAGTTGCTTGCCACACTGCATCCAAGAGAGTCTCACAGGAATGCCTGGGGGAGGGGAGGCTGGTAAATACCAACACATGTCTACCATTACACTGGTATTTTGTGTCTTGCACAACTACAAAGCGACACCTTCCAGGCCAAAATGCATGCATGTGTACCATACTCTCCCCAAAACATGTCTCACAGACCCAGCATCCACTCCCTCTGATACACCCCAAAGGCAACTAGCAATATTACCATGGTGGCATGTGCACAGGCAGGCAGCCCTACAACTCTCACCAGGCACCGTGGTCTCAAAGCTGAGCAAGATGTAACACACCACCCCACACACACAACCATGTGTCAGCCATTGGAATGCTTACCTTCACCTAACAGGTAGGTAGCTGTCTTAACAGGGAGGGGTGTTTGTGGGTGGGAAGACTGCACTGCAACTGCCACCAGGCACCCTTGTCCCACAGCTGAGCAGGATGGAAACCCCCCCCAACCATCTGTCAGCCATTGCATTGCTCACCTTCACCTAACGGATAGGTAGCCATCTTAACTGGGTGGGGTGTTTGTGGGTGGAAAGCCTGCACTACAACTCCCACCAGGCCCTCTTGTCCCACAGCTGAGCAGGATGGAGCACTCCCCCCACCACAACCATGTGGCAGCAATTGCCTTGCTCTCTTCAAACTCACAGGTAGGTAGCCATCTTAACAGGGAGGGGTGTTTGTGGGTGGGAAGCCAGCCCTACAGCTCCAACCAGCCCCCCCTTGTTGCACAGTCCAGCAGGATGGAGCACTCCCCCCACCTACAACTATGTGGCAGCCATTGAATTGCTCTCTTCAAACTTTTTACAGGTAGATAGCCATCTTTCGCTCTTCTGTCTCACCCCTGAGCAGGATGGAACACTCCCCCATCCAAGAGCCATGTGTAACCAATTCCCTTCCTCTGTTCCACTTCACAGGGAGGTATCCATCCTAACAGGGAGGAGTGTTTGTGGGTGGGAAGCCAGGACTCCAATTCCCACCAGGCCCCCTTGTCCCACAGCTGAGCAGGATGGAGCACTCCCCCCAATGATGTGTCAGCCATTACATTGCTCACCTTCACCTAACAGGTAGGTAGCCATCTTAACTGGGAGGTGTGTGTGTGGGGGAGAAGCCAGTACTACAACTCCCACCAGGCCCCCTTGTCCCACAGCTGAGCAGGATAGAACACTCCCCACACCCACAATCATGTGACAGCAATTCACCTCAGTTGTGAACCAGAACTGAAATGTAGACAGTGTATGCACCCTGCCACTCCTCTAAAAAAGCATGGATCCATATGACAACATCAGCCCTCACATGTCATCCCACTTGGCATAGATCCAATAGGCACTTCCAGTGTGCAGACAGCTAAGCGTATGTGACTGTCACAGAAATTAAAGTTTGAACCACAAAGTCATGTGTTGAAGATATTCAGGGCACAATCATGCACCGCACTGAATGCCATGTGTAAGTGCCATGGGGGCAGAGCATCAAGGTCCATAAGAACACAAAACATGCGTGGTCAGTTGGTAAAAGAAAGTAAAGTACATGATATGACAAAGGTATGCATAAGAATTCAATGGCAAGTCCTTGCTCAGATGTAACATCTTCCATGCAGAGTAAACCAAAAAAATGCCTCACACAAAGTTGTTGTGCTGCTAGTCGTTAGATGCCAACATGTCCTTGTAATCACACAATCTATATGTGGAGCATGGCATCTATTGACATGTCATACCATGGACAAGTAATGTATGTAACTCCACATCATGTCATGCTGCTCAGTACCGTGCAGCCAAATAAAGTGATACCAATGTAAACTGTGTGGTGCATCACATGTAACATCCAAACATCTAACACCAAGATTGTGGGGTGCACTTCATTGACCATTTCACCTTTGTCCAACAGGAGATCAACAATTGACAGCAGCAGAAGAGAACACCGACCTGCAGAGCAAGTCCCCCCCCCCCCCCCCCCGGAACATGGACCCTCAGAATCAGACTCCCTCAGTTTCTCAGATGCAGAGAATGAACCTGGCCCATCCCGGACTGCCAGGGTACACCACGTCCCTGGCCCCCACTGTCCCCACCACCACCAACTCAGCAACAACAACCGCGCTCACCCCTGCTGCAATGACCTGTGCGGCCTCAACCACCACCAGCGCTGTCTGCAACATCCTCCCTGCCTCCGAGGATACCAACACCACCCAACAATCTGAGGAGGGCAGGGAGAGTCTGCGGGTGCGTCGAGTGGAAAAATCACAGGTCGGGACAGCAGGGCAGGTGGGAGGGCAACTGGGGGACAAAATCGACAGGACACTGGTGCCGAAGCCCTGGCCAACATCGCCTGAGTCCTTGGGGCAGATGAACAAACCCAGGGACACATGGGTCAGGTTCTGGAGTTCAGCCTGCTGCTGAGGTCCATGGACAAGCATATGGGGCAAATAGTGGACCTCATGGGCCAGCTAGTGGATGTTCTGAGGGACAGATATGCGGCCCAAACAACAGCTCAACCTCCCTCCAGTGGCCCGCAGGACTTTACTCCCACCACCTCAGCTGTGGCCACAGAGAAGGGTGAGCTGGAACAGGATGACTTCTCAGATACCACTGAGCCTGCAGCAGAGGCCCCCCCAGGAAAATGCAAAAGGGGCCGTCCGAGAAACCCTACGGGAGGATCACGTGGCAAAGCACCAGCCACTCGCAAGTCAAAGAGCCAGCCATGATTGCACCTCTTTTCACCTTGACATTGACTTTATTGACTATCCTTACCCACACTGCCATGTTGATGGCAGGTATCTGTGTCAATGTGGTGACTACTCTATTGTCTCATCTACCATTATTGACAACTCATTGATTCACTTTGTACCATTTTCTTAAACCCCACTTTTCTGCCTCAAACAATCTTTGTAAATAAACACTCTTTACACACCTATGCCTTGGTGCCAGCTCCATGTTTATCACAGAGTGTACAATGTTGACTCTGATTCCAATGTACCTGAAACTAGGATTGTGACGAGGCATTGAGAGGCTGAAGGGACCTAGAAAGACACGAGTCAGGTGATAGCATCACAGACAGTACACAACACTAGCCATCAAGGCAGACAACACAGCACACATTACAATGAAAAACAATATCAACATATACATCATGTGGCTGTTCATGACCACACTGTGCCACAAACATCAGCCATCAGCACAGAGCCAACAACAAGCAGAAAGCTCCCCTAGGCATTTGCACAACCATCAAAGATGGTACAATGTCACTCACACTCGAGGGAAGTAGCGGTTGATGAGCTATTGACGCAGGTTGATACCTTCTTCCTCTCCACTATCCTTGTCACTGGACATGTGTGGGTTTGCAGGCGGGGGCATCTGCTGCTCATCATCGTTCAGCGGATGGCTTTACCCGAACAGTAGGTTACAGGCGGGGAGTCGCGAGTGTATCAGACTGGACACCGCGTGAAACATGCCCGCGCCGTCCTGTCCCAGGGAGTGAATTCCCTTCCTTATTTCCGTATCCCAGGCCGCTGTGTTCTACAGCGAGCCGGCACGGGCAATATCCGTGAGTAATTGCACCTGATGTATATATAATAATTTTTTCTATTTTTTCACATTGATTGCCTCACGGGAGGGTGTGCCTTAGCGCGCACATACCACCGGAGAGCTATTACTTCATAGGTCCTGAAGAATGCTGTGCGATTTTGCGTTCTAGCAGCAGAAACATGTTGACCGTTTATATTTAGTAAGGACACTGGTCTCATAACTTAGAACCTGTTGGTGTCCGCTGTCCACGTTTTTAACCTTAATACAGGTTGACCCATATTAAATATTTTGTTGGGCTTCAATCTTTGTATTTTTTAACTTTGCACACACATATTTGGCACTTTTTGAGTTAGTCCACTGTTACACTCACCACCAACCCGCTCCGCTGTAAATCAGGCGTTGTAGCACGCTGGGGGGGCATTCGGCCACCCCAGCGGGGACCCAATGATGAAGCATGTCACCAACTAGTGGTGAGTGAGGGTCCTTTTAATAAAGAGGTTTACTTGCCCTTCCCAGTTGGGTATAACTACCGTACGTCTACTGATTGATAACCTCTTGGTTTACCAGATTAGTACTGCATTTTACCCTTAGCCATCTGAACCAGATTGGGGTTTGCTGAGTAACCTGACACCTTTCCATTATTATTTTTCTGTTTCACAAAGTTCTTTTTTTTTTAACACAGAATCACTCCTTAGTTGTTTATAATACATTTGTTTGGGGCATAGGAGTGGTTACTCGCGCCCTTTCTCTCCTGTTGATTCATTTGTGATGGAACCAGGCCAACATGTGTGCAGTCAATAGCACCAACAACATCGGGGATGTGAGCAAGGTCATAAAATTCGCCCTTCATGGCTGCCAATTCATGGCTCCTGGGAAAATGGATGTATCTGTCCATGTAGGTCATCATAGCGGAGAGGACTTCACGTAGCACCATACTGAACATTGGTTGAGACATCCCACCTGCGCTGGACACCGTGTACTAGAACAAACCAGTTGCAAAGAAATGCAGGGCTACCATCACCTTACATGTTGTCAAAGCAGTCGGATATGTTCTGCGAGGCCTCAGATTGGGTTCCAACTGAGCACATAGGTCTTAAAGGGTAGGTGGGCTGCAGCACCCACCACAATGTTGAAATGCCATGTGGTTCATTGCCATGCACAACATGGCAGACACCGCACGGTGCCTGCCACCGTAATCAGGGCAAGTGCATCATCCCCACCCTCCCCCACCTGGGGGCCCGCAACAGGCCCCCAAAGTGAATCCCCACTAGCCTTTACGATGCCGCCATGAAAAGGCCTTGATTTCCACACATCCTAATATGAATAGCAGTGCCTGCTAGGCACCGCCACCACATTGTGGCCCAAGTCTGCCTGGCCAGCAATCGGAACGATTGCCGACAGGCTGAAAAGCGGTGGATGCACTTTGCATCCGCCGCGATACCCCCGCCATTATAATATGGGAGGGGTAAATCGGGTTGCGATGGCGGGCGAGTCGCCACCGCCGGGATGGCAGTGGCGATCCGCCCGCCATCCTAATCAACACCTAAGGGGCCCATTAGGATGGCGGGCGGCCACCATAAGGGTGGCAGTCCCGTGGGGGCCATTAGGATGCGCCCGCCACACCGGCTGGCACATCCTGCATTTTTAACATTGAAAGCACCGCCCGCCGCAATGCTAAAAATGCACATTGTGCACTTCAATGCACAACCTGACAGGCACCGTGTGGTGCCTGTCACGTTGTACAGTGAAGTGCAGGGGGGGTACCATAGGTACCCCCCATGTGCAACCCCCACACCCCCCAGAATCCCTGGGGGCCTGCTACGTGCCACCACAAGACATTCCTGCATGCCTTTCCGGAAAAGCATGTCCCCGCCTTCACCCTACTATGGATGGCGGTGTCTAACAGACACCGCCACCATATGAAACCCTTTTCCGCCCGGTCAACTCCTTGACTGGGCGGAAAAGCGGCGGATGGTCTTTCTGTCCTCTGCCGTCCCCCCACCATAGTAATATGGCGGGAGGAATGGGTGGCGGGCGGGGAAGGATGTCGGGTGGATCGCCACCGCCCGAATGGGAGTGGTGATCCGCCTGACATCCTAATGGGCCCCTAAGTGTCTACTGTTCAATGCTGAGAACAGGCGATTGCAATTGCCACAGCATGATGTGTCCATAGGTGCCACAAGCGTGCACCGCCACTGCAATCGCGGACATTGTCATTGACAATGCCCATGCCCTATCAGCCAATGGGAACTGCAATCGCAGTAGTGAAATACACATTTGAAAATCAGGGTAGGCATGCCCCACCACTGCAATCACGGCCATTGGCACAAATTGAAAGATGCACGATTGTGGTAGCGACCGCCTGACACCGCCAATGCCCCAGCCCTATCAGCCAATGGCAGCCGCGATCGCAGTAGTGAAATACACATTTGAAAATCGCAGTACGTGTGCTCCGTTACTGCCGGCCGGTCATTGGATGCAATTGAAAGATGCGCAATTGCGGTAGCGATCACCTGGCCCCTGAGGTGTGACACCGCCAATGACCATGCCCTATCAGCCAATGGCAACCGCAATAGCGTTAGTGAAATACACATTTGAAAATCGCGGTAGGCGTGCTCTACTACCGCGGGCCCGGTCATTGGTCACATTTGAAAAAAGCTGACCGGGAACACCAATTGCAGCAGCTGAGTACCACTGAAACATCCCCAGGGGCTATATATATATATCTGGGAAAGAGCCACACATTTCCACTGCATCCAGACACTGCTGCCTCCCATTCTTCAACACCAGCTGCTGCTGTTCCTGTCTCCTGGACTCTGTGATGGCGGGAACTGGGAACATTAGGGCCCGTCCCTTCACTACAGAGGAGCTGGAGGTCCTGGTGGACGTGGTGCTTTCACAGTATGGGAGGCTATATTGTGCTGTTGATGTAGTGGTACGTGTTTCAGAGTGAAAGTTGGAGAGTGCAAAGAGTGCACACATGAAGATGATTTGCTGTAGTATGTACCTATGAGTGCAAGTTTGTGTGATACACTGCCTAGCATGCTGACTTCTGGTAAATGGGGTTTGTAGCATAATTTCCACAGATCCCTGGCTGCATTTCAGGATGGGAGGGGCTTGCAGTGTTTTTGCAGCCATACAGTAACACTGCTGGTTTGGAAAGTGGAAATCAGAACAAGCAATGCCTGTGCTAAAGGATGTCAGAGTCCATGAGGTTTTCACATGCTCATTTGTGACATTACAAATGTGTTTCATCCAGAGGGTACTAAAGGATGTGTGTACACTTTTAATATTGCCACCATGGATATGTAAACATTATGCACAAAATGCCTCAGTATGAAACTCTTGGTGGAAATTCACCTATGATACATCAGATTAATGTACTCCTGAAACATCCTCCTTCCATTTTTTTCATTATGTGCACTGGCTCGTATGTGAAGGCACTGTTTGCCCTCTCATATTGTACATGCATGTGAATGTTCTGATGGCCCACGTTTTCCTGGCCTGCACTGATACTGCCAAATTTGACAGGGACCCATCAGTAAATGGACATAGTGAGACATATATGTTGTCTGCTACCCTATTCATCAAGGAGGTATCTTAGGCATGAGGATTGCACAAGACGGACCTTGTGAGAAGGGTGTGTGAATGTAAGATCATGGCCCTAAATGTGATCTCCATGACACAGCGAGCCATTCACAGGCCAAGGACATTGAGGGGTGTGTAGCGTTTGTCACAGTGAGTCTGCCCCGACACATCATTTACAATGTAATGCATGTCTTGCTGCCTCACATACTGCAAAAAACACAGTTGATGGACAGAATGTAGAACAATGTCATACATTCATCCCAGTACAATGATCTGGGCCTAAATCCATCATTTTTTTGCACTCCACACCACCCTGGGTTAGACACTGGCTATATGCAAATCAGCTCTGACCCTGCGCCTCATGGGAAAAGTCAAGTCCGAACTACCAAGCCATGTCTTTCCCAGACCGGAATCAAGCATCCAAGGACCGGTTTCTGGCTATCAGCCTTCATCAGCCTGGAAAGCTTGACTCCAGTGGTGTTGAGAGCCTGGGACTCACGTCTGAGCATACCCAGCCCACTCGGGGTGAAAATTGCAAAAAACACAGTTGATGGACAGAATGTAGAACAATGTCATACATTCACCCCAGTACAAGGATCTGGGCCTAAATCCATCATTTGTTTGCACTCCACACCACCCTGGGTTAGACACTGGCTATATGCAAATCAGCTCTGACCCTCTGCCTCATGGGAACAGTCCAGTCCGAACTACCAAGCCATGTCTTTCCCAGACCGGAATCAAGCATCCAAGGACAGGTTTCTCGCTATCAGCCTTCATCAGCCAGGATAGCTTGACTCCAGTGGTGTGGAGAGCCTGGGACTCACGTCTGAGCATACCCAGCCCACTCGGGGTGAAAATTGCAAAAAACACAGTTGATGGACAGAATGCAGAACAATGTCATACATTCACCCCAGTACAATGATCTGGGCCTAAATCCATCGTTTTTTTACACTGCACACCACCCTGGGTTAGACACTGGCTATATGCAAATCGGCTCTGACCCTGTGCCTCATGGGAACAGTCCAGTCCGAACTACCAAGCCATGTCTTTCCCAGACCGGAATCAAGCATCCAAGGACCGGTTTCTGGCTATCAGCCTTCATCAGCCTGGATAGCTTGACTCCAGTGGTGTGGAGAGCCTGGGTCAGACTGATTTGCATATAGCCATGTCTGAACTGGGGTGGCATAGTGGGCTAAAGAACGGTGATGGATCAAACCCAGATCTTTTGACTGGGTGTGAGTGTTTGATTGGTTCTGATGCTCCGTCCATCACCACCCCCTTTTGTACCGCTTTTGGCCGCCATAGGTGTGGCAGGGTATGCTCAGACGTGAGTCCCTTGCTCACTTTGCCACTGGATTCAAGCAAGCCGGGCTGAAGACGGCTGGGATGCCAGAAACCGGTCCTCGGAAGCTTGTTTCCGGTCCAGGGAAGGCATGGCTTGGCAGTTCGGGCTGGACTGTTCCCATGAGGCACAGGGTCATACTGATTTACATATAGCCATGTCTGAACTGGGGTGGCAGAGTGGGCTAAAGAACGGGGATGGATCAAACCCAGATCTTTTGACTGGGTGTGAGTGTTTGATTGGTTCTGATGCTCGGTCCATCACCACCCCCTTTTGTACCTCTTTTGGCCGCCATAGGTGGGGCAGGGTATGCTCAGACATGAGTCCCTTGCTCACTTTGCCACTGGATTCAAGCAAGCCGGGCTGAAGACGGCTGGAATTCCAGAAACTGGTCCTTGGAAGCTTGTTTCCGGTCCAGGGAAGGCATGGCTTGGCAGTTCGGGCTGGACTGTTCCCATGAGGCACAGGGTCAGACTGATTTGCATATAGCCATGTCTGAACTGGGGTGGCAGAGTGGGCTAAAGAACGGTGATGGATCAAACCCAGATCTTTTGACTGGGTGTGAGTGTTTGATTGGTTCTGATGCTCCGTAAATCACACCCCCTTTTGTACCGCTTTTGGCCGCCATAGGTGTGGCAGGGTATGCTCAGACGTGAGTCCCTTGCTCACTTTGCCACTGGATTCAAGCAAGCCGGGCTGAAGACAGCTGGAATGCCAGAAACCGGTCCTCGGAAGCTTGTTTCCTGTCCAGGGAAGGCATGGCTTGGCAGTTCGGGCTGGACTGTTCCCATGAGGCACAGGGTCAGACTGATTTGCATATAGCCATGTCTGAACTGGGGTGGCAGAGTGGGCTAAAGAACGGTGATGGATCAAACCCAGATCTTTTGACTGGGTGTGAGTGTTTGATTGGTTCTGATGCTCCGTCCATCACCACCCCCTTTTGTACCTCTTTTGGCCGCCATAGGTGTGGCAGGGTATGCTCAGACGTGAGTCCCTTGCTCACTTTGCCACTGGATTCAAGCAAGCCGGGCTGAAGACGGCTGGAATGCCAGAAACCGGTCCTCGGAAGTTTGTTTCCGGTCCAGGGAAGGCATGGCTTGGCAGTTCGGGCTGGACTGTTTCCATGAGGCACAGGGTCAGACTGATTTGCATATAGCCATGTCTGAACTGGGATGGCAGAGTGGGCTAAAAAACGGGGATGGATCAAACCCAGATCTTTTGACTGGGTGTGAGTGTTTGAGTGGTTCTGATGCTCCGTCCATCACCACCCCCTTTTGTACCGCTTTTGGCCGCCATAGGTGTGGCAGGGTATGCTCAGACGTGAGTCCCTTGCTCACTTTGCCACTGGATTCAAGCAAGCCGGGCTGAAGACGGCTGGAATGCCAGAAACCGGTCCTCGGAAGCTTGTTTCCGGTCCAGGGAAGGCATGGCAAGGCAGTTCGGGCTGGACTGTTCCCATGAGGCACAGGGTCAGACTGATTTGCATATAGCCATGTCTGAACTGGGGTGGCAGAGTGGGCTAAAGAACGGTGATGGATCAAACCCAGATCTTTTGACTGGGTGTGAGTGTTTGATTGGTTCTGATGCTCCGTCCATCACCACCCCCTTTTTTACCGCTTTTGGCCGCCATAGGTGTGGCAGGGTATGCTCAGACGTGAGTCCCTTGCTCACTTTGCCACTGGATTCAAGCAAGCCGGGCTGAAGACGGCTGGAATGCCAGAAACCGGTCCTCGGAAGCTTGTTTCCGGTCCAGGGAAGGCATGGCTTGGCAGTTCGGGCTGGACTGTTCCCATGAGGCACAGGGTCATACTGATTTGCATATAGCCATGTCTGAACTGGGGTGGCAGAGTGGGCTAAAAAACGGGGATGGATCAAACCCAGATCTTTTGACTGGGTGTGAGTGTTTGATTGGTTCTGATGCTCGGTTAATCACCACCCCCTTTTGTACCGCTTTTGGCCGCCATAGGTGTGGCAGGGTATGCTCAGACGTGAGTCTCTTGCTCACTTTGCCACTGGATTCAAGCAAGCCGGGCTGAAGACGGCTGGAATTCCAGAAACCGGTCCTCGAAAGCTTGTTTCCGGTCCAGGGAAGGCATGGCTTGGCAGTTCGGGCTGGACTGTTCCCATGAGGCACAAGGTCAGACTGATTTGCATATAGCCATGTCTGAACTGGGGTGGCACAGTGGGCTAAAGAACGGTGATGGATCAAACCCAGATCTTTTGACTGGGTGTGAGTGTTTGATTGGTTCTGATGCTCCGTCCATCACCACCCCCTTTCGTACCTCTTTTGGCCGCCATAGGTGTGGCAGGGTATGCTCAGACGTGAGTCCCTTGCTCACTTTGCCACTGGATTCAAGCAAGCTGGGCTGAAGACGGCTGGAATGCCAGAAACCGGTCCTCGGAAGCTTGTTTCCGGTCCAGGGAAGGCATGGCTTGGCAATTCGGGCTGGACTGTTCCCATGAGGCACAGGGTCAGACTGATTTGCATATAGCCATGTCTGAACTGGGGTGGCAGAGTGGGCTAAAGAACGGTGATGGATCAAACCCAGATCTTTTGACTGGGTGTGAGTGTTTGATTGGTTCTGATGCTCCGTCCATCACCACCCCCTTTTGTACCACTTTTGGCCGCCATAGGTGTGGCAGGGTATGCTCAGACGTGAGTCCCTTGCTCACTTTGCCACTGGATTCAAGCAAGCCGGGCTGAAGACGGCTGGAATGCCAGAAACCGGTCCTCGGAAGCTTGTTTCCGGTCCAGGGAAGGCATGGCTAGGCAGTTCGGGCTGGACTGTTCCCATGAGGCACAGGGTCAGACTGATTTGCATATAGCCATGTCTGAACTGGGGTGGCAGAGTGGGCTAAAGAACGGTGATGGATCAAACCCAGATCTTTTGACTGGGTGTGAGTGTTTGATTGGTTCTGATGCTCCGTCCATCACCACCCCCTTTTGTACCACTTTTGGCCGCCATAGGTGTGGCAGGGTATGCTCAGACGTGAGTCCCTTGATCACTTTGCCACTGGATTCAAGCAAGCCGGGATGAAGATGGCTGGAATGCCAGAAACCGGTCCTCGGAAGCTTGTTTCCGGTCCAGGGAAGGCATGGCTTGGCAGTTCGGGCTGGACTGTTCCCATGAGGCACAGGGTCAGACTGATTTGCATATAGCCATGTCTGAACTGGGGTGGCAGAGTGGGCTAAAGAACGGTGATGGATCAAAACCAGATCTATTGACTGGGTGTGAGTGATTGATTGGTTCTGATGCTCCGTCCATCACCACCCCCTTTTGTACCGCCTCACATACTGCATCACAGATGAGGGCCTTCTTCACATTGCTTTCTGTGCTGGCATTGTGCATATGTATGAGATGGCCAGGTACTGTGTCCATCCTCATACCTACATGCTATTATCTGATGCAAATGTACTACGTGTCATGCTGTATTGCCTCTGCTCAACATATCTGTATAGCTGTGATAAGTTTGTGCATGCTCCTGTACTGATACACAGGGTTACATAACACAGTGTCACTGAACCTTCCTCTTCTTGTGTCCAATGCCTGCAGCTTTAAGTCTACCAGCGTAAGGTCTTAAGGAGGGTCATTGCACAAAAGGTGCGGGCTCTGGGTGTCTCCAACCGATGACACACACACTGTACCAAGAGGTGGGATGGCATCTGCAGCCTGAGCAAAAACGTGGCAGAGATGATGCTGGGGCTGCTCCCTCAGAGTGGCAGGTTGGCATGCAGGAGCATGACACAAATAATGGCCCGCATCTTGACAGTGACACAGCCAGAGCTGGATCTTCTTCACATTGCTTTCTGTGTTGGCATTGTGCATATGTATGAGATGGCCAGGTACTGTATCCCTCCTCATACCTACATGCATGTCTATGCTATTATCTGATGCAAATGTACTACGTGTCATGCTGTATTGCCTCTGCTCAACATATCTGTATAGCTGGGATAAGTTTGTGCATGCTCCTGTACTGATACACAGGGTTACATAACACAGTGTCACTGAACCTTCCTCTTCTTGTGTCCCATGCCTGCAGCTTTAAGTCTACCAGTGTAAGGTCTTAAGGAGGGTCATTGCACGCAAGGTGCGGGCTCTGGGTGTCTCCAACCGACGACACACACACTGTACCAAGAGGTGGGATGACATCTGCTGCCTGAGCAAAAACGTGGAAGAGATGATGCTGGGGCTGCTCCCTCAGAGTGGCAGGTTGGCACGCAGGAGCATGACACAACTAATGG
Organism: Lissotriton helveticus; assembly: GCF_964261635.1. Taxonomy (NCBI): domain Eukaryota; kingdom Metazoa; phylum Chordata; class Amphibia; order Caudata; family Salamandridae; genus Lissotriton; species Lissotriton helveticus. The sequence goes on from NC_136065.1 coordinate 1,410,042,584, forward strand.
CCCGCATCTTGACAGTGACACAGCCAGAGCTGGATGGACGGTTGAGGGCCCATCAGCAGCAAGTTGGGGGTGAGTATTCTGTACATGTATCCCAACCCTGAGCCAGTGTGGAGCTCTGCGATGTTTCTAGTGTGATGCAACGGCTTGTAAGTGGCGTCTGTGTTGAGTGCAGCTGTCAAGCATTTTTGCAACATGTACTTCCTCATGTATTTAATACAATGCCACTTGACATAGCAGGATGGGATGTGGCCCTCTGAGATCTGCCGCATTATGGGTGTCATAGCCATCACCGGGCAGTAAACAGCATTGTGCATCATCTTAGTGTGTTTTTGAAGATGTGTGCAGTGCTTAACTTGGTAATTGTGAGTACTACACATCTGACACCAATGTGCAACGGTCGTTGTGCTTCAAAGCACAACATGGTAAACATCAGTAGCTCAGGGCTATTGTAAAAGGACATTTTTGAGTCAGTATCTGTGTTGTCCCTTTACAGTGACTCCATATGTGACTGAGACAACTTGTTGAGGTGTATATCTCTCTCACCTACAGGCACGTAGGTATGCTTACAGAGATCAGTATGTTAGGTTACAATGAGTCACAGGCCAGCTATTTGGCTGTGTGAACATCACATGGGTCATTGATGTCAACAATGCATTTTTCCATGCATCTTCTGAGTTTTGCATTAAGGTTGCACATGCAGACTGCACAGGGTGGTGTGCAACATGGGGGTATCATATTCTAATTTTGTACTTTGCTTGCATATGATGTCTGTGAGTATGGCACTATACTGAACTTACGTCTGTTTATTGCAGCAACTACCAATGGCACCGAAGGACAGGGGACAGGCACCAGTGGTGAAGCTTCTGGCAGGACTGTTACACACGTGCTCACTGAGACTGATGTGACCAGCACCTCGGAGGGGGGCAGGAGTGCCCTTGAAGACTCATGCGCAGAAACACCAATGTCCATATCATCTGACTCCAGCGGGGACTCCTCAATGTTGGTGGGCACAGGGAGTGAGAATGCTGCCTCTTCTTCTACCACACATCGTCCAGTGCCCACCCCGGCTACTACCACTAGTGCTGTCTGTGCCCGCGGCCCTAGGAAGGGTAGAGTGTCCTTCCCCCAGGCACCGCTGCCCCTGCCCCTGTCTCCCCTGCGGCCCTCAGTGTGGAAGCGGTAGACATTTTATACCAGCTGTGTGTGGGTCAGAGTACTCTCCTGAATGCCTTCCAGGATCATGACAAGAAGCTGGCACAGGTAGTTGCCTTCATGGAGGGCATTCATTCTGACGTGGGTGGGCTGCACCGAACTATCCAGTCTTTGTCCTCCACAGTGACGGCAGCCATTCAGGCTCAAACTCCAGCTACAGTCTCTTTATCAACCACCCTGCCATTGGCACCACCTGGCAAGAGTACACACACCACCACCCTCAGGCTCCAAGTACTCCACACGCAGCACACAACAGCAGCACTCCAAGCATGCCAGAGCACAGACAGCATCCCCAAAACAAAAAACAGGCACACAGGAGCACAAAGGCAAAAGCCCTTCACATGAGACTCAGGGGCATCAGGCCAAGAAGCAGGCCTCAAGCTCACATTCATCCAAATCACCCCCATCCAAGGACACTCCCATCCCCACAACTGCTCCCAAACACAAACAAACAGTTGCCCTACCTGCTGTGAATCTGGTGCCTGCAAAGAGTCAGCACAAAAAGCGCTCTAAGGTGGATTCACCCACAACCTTAACTCCCACCCACATCCTGGTGAAGTTGGGACAGGACAGCAATGTGGGGGTTCACCTGGCCAACAGGGGAGGGAGGGGAAAAGGCAAGATCACCCCAAGCGCACCACCAGATCCAGCAAATCCCCACAGGGAGAGCTACCTGCACCTTAGACACCTTTGGTGGAGCGTGAGGCTGTTCTGCCAGCCCCACTTCCCACTCCTACCAAGACAATTCTTGCATATCGAATCCCCAAGAAGTGGAGAGGCAGCCCTCCACATTCACCCTCACACACTATGTCTCACGGCAGCACATCTCTGCCTCCCCATGCCACCATGTCACCAGTTCCAAGCAGCCCTCCGGCTCACACAGCCACTGATGCCTCTACCTCAGCTGATACTGTCTCTCCCATGTCCAGTCCGACAACTGACCCTGACATTCAGCCACCTCCCAGTTCAACTGACAGCCAAGTCTGTTGCACTGTCCCCCTCCCAAACCCATCTCTCCCACAGCGGTGCCTGTACTGCCCATTGGTATCCCCAGAGCTGTGGTAATTCCCATGCAAGTTTACGGTGTTACCCATTCCCTGTGCAGTTTCTCATGCACACATGTACTTTATTCAACTTTGTACTGGCCAATGGCCTGGCTGTTTGTCACTTTGGATGCCCATTCCCTGTGCAATTTCCCATGCACACATGTACATACTTTGCACTATGGACTGGCCAATGGCCTTGCTGTTTGTCACTTACGATGCCTATTCCCTGTGCAGTTTCTCATGCACACAACTACATACTTTGCACTATGGACTGGCCAATGGCCTATCTGTTTGAAATTTGGAAGTACATGTGTGCAGTTTCTCATGCACACATGTACTTTCTTCTACTTTGTACTGGCCAATGTCCTTGCTGTTTGTCACTTTGGATTCCTATCTGGGTGATATGTAATAAAGACAGTTACTGCTGTAGTCTGCTTTGTATATGTCCTTGCTAAATAAAATGTTTAATGTATGGTATGGTTTCATGTGACACATGCTCTGTATGCAACTTTAACATTGTCAATTGATTGTTTTACTTGTTCAGAGTTCTCCAGAGGTGACAGGCACTTTAGTTCTTCTTGACCCTGAGGCTTGAGGGTGCCATTATGGTTGTTAGTGATGCTCTACTCTTATCCTAATCATTCTATGCTCAGGTTTGCCAAATTGTACACATGTCATGTTGGGATGCAATACCAAAACAGATGTGAATTCTATCCACAGGATTACTTGTGGGCTGGCCAGGGTCCATCATATCTGTGTGATCTGTCTCGATTTCTGAACAGCAGTGTTGATGTGTGGTCATCTGAAGTAGGCCTGTCTTCCTAGTCACATGGATACATTCGAATATGTGAACTTGAGTGGTCAAACAATGTGAATGGGCTGTCATTTTCAGTAGTGTGGATGCGTGTGTGCCCCTGCAATGCCAACTGCACACATGTATGATCCAGGTAATGAGAGCCTGTTTGTTTTAATTATCTTGCATGTGCTTGAGATTGTGGTCACATGTAGAAGTTGTAGGTTGGGCAGTGTGCTGGTGTGACCTTGTACTCCTGGGTGACACCTCCTTGTTGTTGCTGCCAGTTGTGATAATGCAGTGTGTGACTGCCAAGTCTATGTTGTGTTTTGTTGATCATCCATGTGTCTTGTTACTGTTTGTGCTCACTGTGCTGACCTGCTCAGCCACACTGACATTATTTGTGAGTTTTCCCATGCATTGCTGTCACTTGACCCAGTTTTAGCTCCAGTATAGTATGTGGAGTCCTGCCATTCCCTATATGTGCTTCTGATGCCTACACAGTGAGAGTAACTCATCTATGTGTTTGTCTACTGTACACTCCTCACCTGTCCACTACTGGAGTACACATCACTTCAATCTCATGTCTTCCACCCCATGGCTTGCCAGTGTGTTAGCCTCCCCACCACTTAATAGTGTGACACTATGCTGTGTGAGGCTGAACTGTGTACAGGACCAATGTGACACTCATGACAGTTTCCCAATTAGTTATGTGTTATTTTCTTCTACTTGTTTGCTGTCATAGCTGCTCATGTGCAGTGCATATGCTTGAGCAGCACAGTCCTCTAGTCATGTTGTTTTCACCCGGGTGTCCCTGAGTTGTGCATCTGTGGGTGATGGGTAAGCTGTATGTATGTTTGCTGAGGTACTGCTCTTCTCTGTGTGCTGTGATGATTTGTGTTGTGGAAGTTCATGGTGTGGCACTCAGATGTGTGTGCTACTGGTTTGCTTGGTATGCACACACTGCTTGGTGAGAATGCAGTGTTGTGAGTGTATGTTGACTTGTACTTGCCTGGTGTACATACCCCTGATGTCCACCTGAGTTTGCAATGTGATGGATTGGTATGAGCATCTGTTATTTTTGTTGTTGTAGATGTATGCAGTGTTTGGCATTTGTTGGCTCTTTCTACTGACAGATGCTGTGCGTGTGATGTTCTCTCTGCATGACAATATGTGTGAGTAGTTGTTGCTGTGTGATACATTCAGATGTAGCCTGTATTACTTGTGTGTATGTCACATGCAGCAAGGTGGATTCTTGTTCCTGACTTTGTTTTGAGGGCACATTGGTGGTTTGGCCTCCTATTTTTGACCTGTCACTTGTCAGGATTGTGCATGTGCATGATTGTGGTACACTATGACACCATGTTCACTTGATGAGTGGTGTGGTGTCTCAGTCTGTGTTAGCTGATTGTCCCATTGATCCCGGTTTGTGTTTATGATTGTTTTGAGATGATGCAACTCTTGTTTGTGTTGGGGTCTGGTGTCTGTGCATTGGCACTGAGTAACAATGGTGTGTACTCCTGTTCAGTCTATGGTCACATTGCCTTTCCACTGTTTGGCTGCACATGGCTGGGCTTGTTGGACTTCTTTGGATGCTGTTTGTAAGCTTTGTGTTTGGCTATTGTTTTTGTTTCAGCATTGGTTGAGGCATCCGTGAGTGTGAGTGTGATGTTTGTGGATGCACCACAGGGAGTGTGATTGTTTGTCATTGAACTTACAGGATACCATTTTGACCATTATGTGTGTTTCTCACAGGTGGTGAGTGTTGCAGGTGGAGGTGGGTAGAGGAGGAGTATGTGTGAAGGTCCTACTTGAGTTTGACAGTCAGGGAGTGTGACAGTGAGCCATGTGTGTTGTGCTGCTGACATACACATGTCAAGGTAGTTGACAGATGTTTGGCTCGTCACTGTATGACTTCTGATACTTCCTATCATTCCTGTGCCTAGAAATGGCTTACCTTCATGTCTCCCTGAGTTGGTTGTTGCACATAGGTCACTTTGGTTTAATTCCACTCACTGTGCCACCCATGTCTGATTAGATGACCTAAGGGTGGTGTGATATGTTCCTTCCCTTGCATGTGATGTACAGATGCTATGTGGCTTGCTCCATGGTTTTCCAGCACTGTCAACTTCACTTTTGGCTGGGCCATTTATTGTCCTCCATTGCTGCTGAGCTATGGTATGAGTATGTGGCTGAGTGTCAGTGTTGGGTGTTTTTGAGTGACTTGACAGGCAGTGTGAATAGTTCAGTGTATGTTCAAATGCAGTGTGAGCCTTTGTTTAGTAATCATACCCAGTTTATTTCAAATGAGTGGAAGGTTGGTGTGAGGAGGAGGGTTGTCCTGCCCCTGAGCCTCTGTGTAGGGTATTCCTCTTCACCCCTGTGTTCCTCTTCACCCCCACCTTCCCAGTCAATCTCCCTTGTCCTTTGATGTGTGAAGTGCAAGGTCTGGATAACCCTAGCAGATTATTTGTGCAGGGGGCACAGGAAAAGCACACAGCATGTTCCCAGATTGGTGTGGGGAGCGTAGTGTGTGAAGGGTGAAGGTGGAGCCCTGTGAATCTGGCCGGACTGCACATGCCTTGCGCAGGCCCTGCCTACTACATTGTGCGCAGGTTTTCCAGTGTCTTCACTGCTGCGGTGACGTGACTGAGAGATTGCAGTGATTTTGGGGTTGATGGGTGACCCGGATGCGGAGGGGTGAATTTCTGACAGGTAGGACATGTGTGGGTACACTGGGGGATATGTTCCTGTCCCCACCAGAGTGTCTGATGTGGACAGGAACCGTATGTCAGCACAGGAGTTGTGTGTTGTGGTTGTGTGCGTTGTTGTGTATTTGCGTACATGCGGCGTTGTTTGCGATGGTGCATTATTTGCTGGTACTGGATGAGGTACAGCAGCTGTAAGGCTTGCAGACCTCAATCCATTGCCGTCAGGCCCGGGTGGAGGGGACCAGGATTCAGATTTAGCTCTCCGCAGTAGTGCATCCGCCATCTCAGGGTGGGTGGATTCTCCACTGTGGTGTGACGGGCTGGCTGCGGCATCGTGATTTGTACAGCATACGGGACGTCAATGCACACGGCAGTGGGTCTCTATTGGCTCCCTCTGCCGCGGTGGCGGGTGCAAAGTTCTGGCCGTTCACGTCACTCCGAGGCAGACGGAAAATGGGCTATGTTTGCCCATTGTAATATGGCGGACGTGAGGACCGCTGCTGGCGGTTCCGCCACCACGAGCACCACGGTTGTGCATCCGCTCGCCATCATAATGAGCCCTTAAAAGCGTAAAATTCATATAAAAAAATTAATACATTTAATATAATTAAATTACTTCCCACCCTATTTCCCTATAAACTCACAACCCGCTATGGAAATAAAAGCTCAAACGTAAAAAAACTTTTTTTTTATAACTACTAAAAATGAAACACATATATTAAAAATACAAACAATTCTTATACAAAAAAACATACATCACATGCATATAACATATACACTAAAATACATAACAATAATACAAATATTTTTACCTACTATATTTTTGCAAACGATATTAAACACTTCGATATTTTTAAAATCAATATTACTTACCTGAATTCAATATTATTGACCTCGATATTCTTGCTTTCGATATTTCTGACCCACGATATTTCCAGCTAGATATTTGTGCATCTCGACATTTTGTACTCGATATTCTGTCTCTACAGAGTTCCTGAAATGTGGCAACTTCCAAGGTCTTTCTGCTACTTAGACGGGTCTTATTCATTTGTTTGATGTGACTTTGGTGAAATGTTTCATATTTTGTTCCAACATTTCTGGATGGCAGAAATACAGAAGATGCTTTCTTAAAATGGGATAATGCCTATGTGTGATGTTAATGACGGTCACACTTCAGATTTGCTAAAGAGCTGTTACTTATATTCACACCATGCTGAATTTGCCATTTTACTAATTTGTCATGCAAAATTTGTATAAGATCCCTTAATTTTGGGATTGAGCCTGAAGATTTTTTAGCTTTTTTTTAAACGAATAGGGATGTTGTCTGGCCGTTTTCTGATTTTACTGCTCATTTGGGAATGCTTTCTGACTATTCTGTATAGTACTATGTGAGCCTTTCTGGCATTTATTCTGAAATGTCTTGAGATTTGTGTAATCAATCTTTTAAGCCTTTCCCTTGATCTTTACTGAATTAGAGAGTTAGATTCGTTCTGTGTAAAACCAGTGATGTCCTCTATTTGAAAAGAATATGGAATATAGACAAGGAGTTACCCGAGTATGCTAATTTCTATTTGCCGTTCCTGTACTACTATTGCATCTTTTGATTAGCGCTGACGAAGTGTACAGTGGTCATTAAACTGCAATGAGCCCGATATCATGGTATCGGCTCATTTGAAGGGATTAATATCACAAGGAACAGACACTTAACGTCAAAGACCACGGATGGGAAAAATAGTTACTGATTTGAATACAAATACGCCAATATCGTAAAAGCCCATAACCTGTACATACCAATTACTAAATACCGCAAATGACTCTGTAAGAACCACTACATTTCGCCATGACAATAAAAACCAATTATGCACTTTCTATATGATAAACTCGTTGATGGCCATATCCTACTCTGAGCAACATATGGTTGTATATTGCCGAACAATCCTCAAACCTCCTCATTATTTCTAACAATCTTATTAATACCTGTCCCTAATATTTAATTCTAGGACAAATCAAAACCGATGTAGTCTATATGTTAGCAAATTTAATGAAGGAATTATTGAATCTAATATGTCCTGAAATCAGTAAAAACGATGTCTCTATAGGTAGATCACCTATCCATAGTGTTAATTTCTAAAACATATCAAGCCCGTAAATCCTGAATATCAGCATATTTGCTAAGGATTTGGTGTATCAGGTTAATGGCCAACAAAAATTGGCAATATGTGCTTGTTCGTATGGCCATCCCATCACCGGAATTAGTAACTATTAATGGCCAAGGATTCACTGGTTTTACACAGAACGAATCAGAACAGGCTACACATCGTAAGCGCTAATCAAAAAAGGGGACAGAAGTATGAGACCGGTATACGGGAACTCAGGTCATCCCCGGTGGCGAAAATTAGGGTGGCGGACTAGAAAGGGAACATGTAGGCTTCTATCGAGGTTATCATCAAGTAAGCCAATGAAGGGGTTTGTAGACAGGAAGCAGTACTTTTTTACCGGAAATAGATACAGCGGTGGACCAGAAAGGGAGCACTCGGGCCGCGCATGTGGCACAAATTATATATGTTCAATGAGGCCTTTTACGATTGGAGGATAGTATCCTTAAATAGACGGCAACATGAGGCAGAGTTTGCACTCAGGATTTATCGGCCCATGGGTGTAGACTGACGGACGGATGGAGAGTATTTAACGGTGAGCACGAACCGGGGAACCTAGTTTAGGGCAGATTTTTTTGAGCTTCACATGGAGGTACTAAGGAACTGTTCGCGCGTTTTTTCTCTTTTTTCTTTTAGTACAGAGCGCATCTAAATATGAAAACGGCAATCCTGTTTACTATATGGAAGTGCTAATGGAACTTATATTGTGACAATAGCGATTGTGAAGATTGTGGATATTTCATTAAGGTACATTATTTGGGTGGATGTGTTGAAGACAAGGTGAATGGGGACAAGCTATAATATTTAGAGGGTGAGGTTTGACGTCGTTCTTGTCTAATTTTTCAGCTAAAGGTTGTGAAATAACATTGTTTAAAGAAACTTGGATGAGGGAACGCTAATAAAAAGGAAACTGTTCGATAAACAAGGCTACACTTTATTGATGTGAGTTATGACAATTATTTGTGATTTTTCGGATCTGAGTGGGCCTCTCTGTATTTGAGGGTCCGGCTTATAGTAGTTAATTTAGCAGGTGTTGTCGTCTTTTATATAGGAGGATGGTTCAGGATAACTATTAGGCAGTATCAGTATATTCGCATTAATATTCATGCGTGGTTATTATGTTTACAGATTGAATATTCATTTTTTCACATCGCTCTCAAGATCCATGCGCTAAAAATTCTTAAGCATCGGTAACAAGTTGGAAGCATCAGTTTGAAAATAATGTGAGATTAGGTTTTTCTAATAGATAAACATTATATAGGACATAGACATAGTTAGAGGATGCAATAGCAATCATATCAGGGAATTTTAGGTCACATTTCCTGTTGGAGTACCCCATTATGTAAATATAATTCTCTTCATATCAGATAATAATGCCCCACTTATGAGCACAGGTTGTACAATGGAATTCACGATGAACATGTAGAATGTCCAATGGAATGTACATCATGTTGTCTCAATGGGTTTCAATGTGTTTTCATTTTTGGAAATGCGAAATACATTTTTGTCTTATTTGTGTTTTATATTTTTTGCAGTATGATATGTTTAAACTGGGGTTCAATTGTTTATTAGGTGTAAATACACATTGTGATCTTGGATTTGAGGATAAACTAAGCAATGATGTTGTTACTTGTGGCCAGATGGTATATATTAAGAAAGTGCCTACTTTGAAATATTATGTATAGTTAAGAAATGTATTAGTGATTCTTTGTTTATACTTTTTGTATTCACAGCCCTGATGACGTCCTAGACATAGGACAAAACGCGTCAGCTGTTGTTTAGGTTATGACTTTCACACAAGAAACAGAAATTAAAGAATATTCAAGAAAACAAGACTCATCTAAAAGATTGTTATTGATACACTTTATTTGATTGTATTTTTTTCTTACACATTAATATAGTACGCTCCTATCTTATTTAGTGTATTGTTTCTTGTTGGGTAGAGGTAGGACAATGCCGCTATAGGTGGTAGAGCGTAATTCGGTTTAAACCAAGTTCGAGAATTGCCCCTGTAGTGCACCAGTTAGATGACCCCACATCGTGCACTTTGGCAGATCAAGTAGAGAGTTGTCTTAGTTATTTTTTTTTGCTACATTGCTTAATCGATGTTAGAGAGGGTGCCTTTTCGCACAGTTTCCTAGAGGGGAGAACCATCTAAAGTAAAATGTCAGGCCAATCAAATTTTGGGATGTCCTGAATATTAGGGTATGAGTTTGCTCCCACACATCAAACTTAATAACTACTTCTAGACCACAACTGCAACACACAGCAAAAGTAAAACTTGAATTTTGAGATTTCAATTAAGGTTATCTGCAACATCAGTGTCCAGTCTACTTTAGAGATGGCAGAGCCCTCGAGAATACAGAATCTTATGAGTAACACACAAGGTTTTAAAGTGGATGGGCTTTTCCACTGGGAGTCAATGGAGTTTGAGGAGGAAACCAGAGACAGGGAGGAAAAAGAGCAGCACAGCTGCCGTATTATTTTCAAGCTGAAGTCTTCTGATGACAGACTTATTGGTACCTAGGTACAAGATGTTTCAATAGTCCAGCCGTGACAGAATTACTGCCTGAATTATAGTTTGATGAATGCTGGAGTTGAAGAGGTCGATAATGGGTTTGAGACTTATCAAAACCCAGAACAGGTGCCAACTACCAATTTAGCTTGAGCCTCAAAGACTAAGGTGCTACTCATGATACCATTTATGTTTTTATGGAAGACGTGGGGGTTGCGGGAGGTCCAAGTAAAAGGGGCCACCAATGGTCACCCCAAGAGTGGTTGTGCTTTCCCAGTAGGAGGGCTTTGGTTTTATTTGCATTCAGGCAGAGGCAGTTGGAATTCATCCATTCAGCGACTACTAAAAGTCCAATGCGAAAACACATTTTTAAAATGTGGTTTGTATAGTCACAAATTCATAGTAGAGATTCTCCAAAAATGTAGCATATTTTTCATGTGAAAGGAGTTTGTCTGAAAAATGCAGATCTACAGATTCATCAACTGATTTAAAATTTACAATAATATGCCTTGGGATTGAAGTAGAGAGAGCAGGGGACAGGATAACATCCTCTAACACAGCCTTCAATAAAGACTTGAATAGGGCACCCCATAAGTGAGGGCAATATGAACTTCCATTGAATAGGTGGGTCCTCTGACACACACCAACTCCACTATCTGCCCTCCCCCCAGCCGTCATAGGCTTGAGATCTAGCCAATTATATACGCATGGTAAATCCCTCATAATCTGATCTGGCATTTGAATGTATTCTGCTACAAATCACCTGTTATTTTAACTGGTTAGATTTCTTGGTTGGTTATCAGACACAATTGGTGGCAGATATTGAGGGCAATCACATAAATGGGTGATACAAACAAGGATGGATAAATTGCCTCTGTTGGACCATTATGTACATTGATTGAAATGCTTGCTGGTTATGGTGAAACGGTCAAGGGCCTAATTACGATGTTGAATGCCGTTGCCTCCGGCGGACACCGTTTCGGGGAAGGAACCACCCAACCATAGGTTGATGGTTCCGACAACCCCACTAGGATGAGAACGCACATGGTGTGCTTGCAAACTTCCATTTTTCAATGGGAGCTTGTGGGGCGGGCTGAAATTGCCCGCAGTACAAGCTCCCATTGAAAAATGGAAGTTTATAAACATTCCTGCACCGTGTGGTGGGCACTGTGAGGTGCCTGCCACATGGTGCAGGGATCTTTATAGGGCACCATAGGTGCCCCCCATGTTCAAATGCAGAGGGAAAGGGCCCTGCTAGGGCCCCCGAAAGTCAGTTTTCCATAGCTAATCCATGTCAGAATGGCCAATGTGGATTGGCTGTCGGAAACCGACAGCATAATTCCGACTGCAGAAATGCCATCCTTAAGGGATTATGGTGTAGTTCCAACTGCCCGACTGGCTCCTGAGCCCGTCGTAAATGAGTTGGACTACAGTCCCCCCCCCCCAGGTTAAGCTCCGACTGCCATCATCCTAATGCAGGGTCAAAGTTTAAACCTGCAATATTGGTCGGAAAGCCTCTGACCAGGGGTCGGAGACTTTCCGAGTGACACTGTAATTAGGCCCCAAATGTTTCTACAACTTAGAAGATAGAGTATCAGGATTATTCAACCAAGTACAACGGTGGCAAGGGGAGGTGGGTAGAAAATAAAAAAAGAAAACTTACCTCATTCTCGCATCGCCAGCCGTGGCTTCTCCACCGCCGTTGCAGCAGGAAGCACTGGGCTCCCCGCAAATCAAAACACTTCATGCAGCGTTGTGATCGGTCTGAGTGCCATGGTTCATCGCTCAGACGGGGATAGGGAGCCTGGGCATGTTCTCCACCAGGCTGTGTAACGCAGCCTGGTGCGGAAGATGTAAATGGTAAGGGACTGTTTGGCCCGGCAAAGACAGCTGGCCAAACAGTCATGTCCACTAAAAGTGTGCTCACCACTACTCTTTCTGGCCCCTGCTCTGGCCTGCCCTGCCCTTCCACAACTAGGAACAGGAAAAATAAAATGTTAATAACATCTCGATATTATCATTTTATTTTCCCTCTTCACTGCTCTGAAAACAGTGGGGTGATGCTCATCCACCTTAGAGGGGGAACCGCCACTGCCTCTCATGCTATAATATTGGTAAAACATTTGTCAATGAACACAATCTTAGTTGATATGGACATTTCTAAAATCTATTTAAGCTAATATTAAAAGGGAAAGTCTCTCAATAAAATGATCATCCTTACCTGGCAAATACATTATCTTGGAAATTGTATTCATAATTGGTGGCACATTTAAAAGCTGTTCAGATATAGTCTGATCTAATACTGGAAAATCTTTTTTGTCAACTTTGTGACGAAATATCATAAGGCTTGTCATTTACCTCTTTCTTGCATAAAAACAAAAGGGCAAGGGCTAAAATATGCAGCTGCATAACTGAACCCTGAAAGAATATGAACGCTTCAGACGAAATGATGCAGTGTTAGAGATGCCCTTCTCACCCGCATTATCAGGGCCGTAGCCACAAGGGGGCATTTGAGAGACGGGACAGCCACATTCATGGTTGGCCCCCTCAAATGACCCAAGCACTAGGAGAGTTTTGGGTAAAAACAATGTTAACTTACATGAACTGCATTCTCCTTTGAATGTGTATGATGTGCACCAAAAAGCACAGTATGTGCTTTCACTAGTGATTCTTCATTTGTTAACTTCTTGTGGTAATGTGTAATGCTTAAGCCTTTGGGTTATAATGTATTGAGGTCACTGGAGCAGGAGAAGAGTGAGCAGGAGAAGAGTGTTCTCTTCTCCTACATTCTGTGTTAGTCAGTTGCTCCAGTGCGCTTCCGTGCACAGATGTACTTTATTCAATAAACCCACTTAACCCACTACAATCTTGGAAGATTCATGTTTACACTTCTCCCTCAAGCAGCAGAGATCATTCTAAGAGCTCCACTAACCACTGGTTCAGATCTTAAATGTGATCAGCGAAAGAAAATATAGGCTTTGGTGAAAATAAAATGCACCGACTGTTTTTTCTCTGCATTTGGAACATTTCTTTCTCACTGGAGAAACCCCTTCTCATATGCCATCCCAATATCGGAGATGTTCCCAGGCTGATTCCCATCTTTGGGAGAAATGTTCTCCTGTTCTTTACAGCAGTTAATCTCGAACTGTTTCCAGAGCCTGAATGGGTTTGAAAAACGTTTGCATATATTGACAAAGTTTTCATTTTAAAACATCTCAGGGCATCCCCGCCCTTAAATGTCCATTCCATCCCTCTGCCCTTGGCTTTACTTACAGTGGAGCAATATTGCAGGAGAAAATAGACTAGTGCGCGGTTAAGCCATTTTCAAATATAAGTGAATTTACATGTACAAGCAACTTTGACAATGGTCCCATAGAATGCTCAGAAACAGGCTAGGATGGAGCCCCATATGGTAACCTTTACATATTTGTAAGTAGTGTCATAGAGCCCAAGGATTATATGGGTAATTTATCTTCCCATTGCTACATACTCCTGAAAAGGTGTGATCTGTGATGACAAAAGGCGAAAACTAGCAACACTTCTAACCAGGGTTACTGTGAGTTTTAAGGGGAAATTTCCATGTTGGGTTGATAAGTGTGTCTGTATTAAGAGTACTTCTTAAGTGTGACAACTACCATTTTTGTGTGACTAAACCAATACTTCTTGTCCAGGACATTAGTAGCATGGTTTCTTAGCAGGTCTCTTTCTTTTACGGTTGCAATGCATTTAATAGCAATTCTGAAGGACCTTCTGTAGTTTTGACACAATATTAGTACTCACAGCTGCAAGCCCAAGAACTGAAAGGGCAGATTTTGACCTCCCTTTTGACCTTTTACTTAGGTTTTGTAATCTTTCTCTGTATATATATCTTTACTTTTCCTGCCCCTCTTTAAATGATGTTTTCATTTACAGTTGGTACGTTCCAGTCGGACCCTTCCATTCTGTGAGCGTTCTTTGTCCCTTGGAACTCTTATAATCCCTGGGAGCACACGTTAGAATGTTGAGGTCAGCTGGGATATTTCTGTAAGGTCGAAGCCTTTCTGTTTGGGAGCATCCTACTTGTACAATAACCATTTCTTACCTTTGCTGATTCCTTGATTTCTTCATATAATAATTACTTCATTTGGCGATGATTTCCAGTGCTGTGCAGGGGACAGCTGATGTTCCCACCTCTGTGATCCTTCATCTTGACAAGTGTGGTTTAGATCTACAGAAAGTTTCCCTGGAGTCCACAGCAGTAATCTTCTTTTGTCATTGGGAAATTCCTTTCCTTCAACTTTAACTTTTCGCATATTCACTCCCACTGCCTTTTTCAAGTGTTCTGGGCAATGGCCACCTTCCTTTGTGAGCTGCCGTGTTTCCTACATGCTGTGTACTGTACGTTCTGTGCTTCCGGGGAGTAATTTTCAACATGAAGGTTGCTTGTGGGCTTTCATCAGCACTGACAGGTGCAGCCTCAGAGAGTCATCCACACCTCTACAATATGTCATTAGCTCTGCACACAGCTGCTGCTGTGTTTTCCTCTCCAGCCAAAGGTCGCCTGCCAGCTTCCTTCATCCGATGACAGGCACAGCTTAAGAAAGTGCATCCACACCTTTTCCTGATGTAATTAGCACTGCGCCCAGCAGCTTTGGTGTTCTCCTCCATCCGGTGTGGCGTCTGCCAATTTTTGTCATCGCTGACAGGCACAGCTTCAGGAAGTGTATTCACGCCTCATCCCTGAGGTAATTGGTGCTCCGCGTACATTAGCTTTGAGGTTCAAGTCTTCATCCGGAATGTTGCCTGCCAGCTCTTGCCATCCTGTGACATGCACAGCCGTGGCAAGTGTGTCCACATCTCTCCTTGAGGTGATTAACTCTCCATGCACAGCAGCTGTGGCATTCATTCCTTCAGCCGAAGGGCGCCTGCCAGTTTTATCATCAGCTAACAGGCACAACTTTGACAAACTGTGTCGTCTCAAGGTAGTTGTTGTTACACATGGTTGAGTTTTACTCTCCTGTGGGAGTTTTACCTGCCAGCTCATATCAGTCATTGACAGGCACAGCTTTGTTGAATTCTGTAGCCTCAGGTTGTTCGCCTTGCCACCTATGCCGACATCCCATGGGGGGAGGGGTGTACGATTATTTGTTAATCTGTGCTGGTCAGTACGTTTTCTACAAAGAGTGTTTTGTTTGCCCTGTGGTGAAGAATATTTGTCTTTATTCATTAAGTGTTAGGTTCTTTACTATAGCAGGGAACTTTTCTGTGGAACAAACTTTTGCGGAGCTGCAGTGGTGTTATTTCCTTAAGACACTCAAATTTTTATTAAAATTGCACGTTCTTATTTGCTCAGCTATGTTAATTTACTAGAACTCCTAACTTATATACTGGAGTATTTGCTATTCTTGCTTTTGCATTTGCTGAGTATTTTGTTGTTATTTTTCCTCACTGTGTTTGTCTCAGTCTTTTCCTGAGTTTTGGTTTCGTCATGGCTCTGATGAACATGAGCCAACCTCCGCCATTTTTTAATGATGAGGGAGAACTAGAAATTCCTTGGTATGGATGGGTAAAAATGTTGCATTCCTATTTAATTGCTGTAGGAGGAGAAAAAATGTTCCTCAATTAGAAAACAACATATATCATTGCATCATTTGGGAGTTCAGGGAGGAAAAGTTTATGAGGATCTATCTGATAATGTTAATGGGGAGAAAAGGGGTGATGACCACTTATTTTCAACAACCTTAAGGAAATTAGGTACAAATGTCAAGGAAAGAATGAATGTTGTACTTGAAAGGCACACATTTTTCAATAAAGTTCTAGGAAAGAATGAAAAGTTACCTCTTACATAGCAACGCTTAGGGGTTTGTCTGCCACATGTGAGTTTGGACATTTGGACATTTAACAGACTCTTTAATTAGGGATCAATTGGTCTGTTGCACTAATGATCAGAAAATACAAGAAAGACTCCTTACTCATAACCGTGATTTAGAGCAAGCTATTCAGATAGCCACAAATATGGACCATACTGCCTTTTGCATGAAAGAAATGAACATTTGTAAGGATAATTGTAGGGAGGAGAATTAAATTAGTGTCATGGGAAATTCTGAACAAGTGTTAGAAGTGCAAGAGGGTAAGCAGAGTGTTAATTCAAAGTAAAAAAAATGACAACGTGAAGTGCTATAGATGCAGAAATCCTAATCATCTTGCCAATAATTTCAAGTGCCCAGCCAGAAGCGTAACTAGTAGGTAGTGCAAAACGACAACACTTTGCAAAAATGTGTAAATCAAGTATTACAGGTACAGGTAGAGGAGTACATGTGGTTCATATGGAAGACAACTCAGTGAACAAAGATGGTAATGCGTTTATTTTCCAAGTTCACAGTAAAGAGGAGGACAACAAAATCAAGTATCGCTCTTGTGAAATCCAGTTAGATGGGATAGCCATCACTGCCTATGCTGATTCTTGTTCGTCATACACCTTCATTGACCGTAGCACCTTTAATGAAACTTTCAGGGATGAAGGGTATGTAAAGGAAAAAACAGGTTTACATCCTGGAGGGTACAACAAAGATCCTATTCCCTTGAAAGGAATGGTAAAAAAATGTATTTCATTTCAAGATAGACATGCAATAGCTAAGGTGTACAGTGCGGAGAAAGGGTGCAACTTATTAGGTTGGAAACATCAAAGAGATCTAGGAATCAAGCTAGACCCCAATAATGAAGAACATATTCTTCTTGTAGATAGAACTCTAGTAGGTGTAAGCATATGTGAGGAATTTCCTGATGTTTTTGTAGAGAAGATTGGTTTGCTTAGAAATTACTTACATAAGATCAAACTCAAATCTGATGATGTTCTTATTGTACATAAAACACGTTCCATACCATAACTGATGCAGGAGCCTTTAGCGGAAGAAGTAAAAAAACTTCAAGAACAAGGTGTGATTGAACCAGTAGAGAAGTCTGATGGTTGGCACCTATTATTATTACGTCCAAGAAGAAGGAAAGGATATTCATATGTGTGTAGATTTGAGTAGTCTCAACGCCAGCGTATGGATTGACACAGATCTTCTTCCTAAAATTAATGAGATGTGATACATGCTGCCAAATATTTTTCAGTGCTAGATCTTTCCTCAGCATATCATCAGGTTACCCTTCACCCCGATTCACAGATCCTTACTGCCTTTACCACTTCTTTTGGAAATTACAAATTCTTAAGAATGCCGTTTGGCCTTGCTTTCACATTGGTGGCATTCCAGAGGATAATGCAGCATATTCTTGAAGGGGTGGATAAAATGGCATGTTTCAGGATGATGTCCTGATAAATGGTTCTAGTGAGGAAGAACACAATTGTAATTTGAGGAAAGTTTTGGATAAACTAAGGAGTGCTGGCCTTACCCTAAAGAAAAGCAAATGCAAAATTGGTGTGGTGTCTGTTGATTTTTTGAGGCATACTCTTTCCAGTGAGGGACTCAAACCTAAAATGGACTTGGTTGAATCAGTTTTGAGAGCCCCAATTCCCACCAATATAGATGAGGTCAAGTGTTTTTTTGGGTTAGCTGAATACATGTCCAAGTTTATTAAGAACTTTTCAACTTTGGTGCAACCTAGGAGATATTTATTTTTAAAAACATATAATTTGAATGGTTGCCCAAACAAACAGTCAGTTTTAATGAAAAAGGTCATTGTTTTGGCACCTTTCATTGGCATTTATGACAGCCAAAGAGATACCATGCTTGTAAGGATGCAATTAATAGGGGATTTAGCGCAACACTTCCCCAAATGGCGGGAGGGAAAGAGAGAATTATCTAATTTGCCTCCAGGACTCTTAAAGAAGCAGAAGTGCTGTCATGTTTCTGGGCCACTAATCACTTTAAATACTATCTTTTGGGTTTACCTTTTGAACTTAGAACTGGCCACAAGCCCCTCACTTCCATGTTTACAAAAAAAGATATTGAGAAAACAACTCCAAGGATTAGTAAGTGGCTGATTTATTTACAAAGTTTTAACTTTAAAATGGTGTATGTACCAGGAGAAAAGAACAGCATTGCTGATTGTTTGTCTCATCCTCCCATTCAAAAACAAGGTGAAGATCAAGCGCAGGATCTGGCAGTCCTACTAGTTTTGATTCCTGCCATTTTGAAGTCTGACTGAGAGAAACGTGTTTGAGGATGTTATTTTTATGTTCATCAAAGGATAACATTGTGAAGGGTTGGCCGAATGAGAGTAGCGAGTTGTCTAAGGAACTGCAACCTTTTTGGATAGTGAGGGAGGAATTGTCTATTGATGGGAATAATGTTCTTAAATCTGACAAAATTGATCCACCTGAAAAATTGAAGGAACACATCTGTGTACTTTCACATGAGGCCACCTAGGTAGGAACCTTACTAAGAGCAAACCTAGGTTTGGCTACTGGGTCCCGTACATGGATGCCATGATAAAACTATGAAAGGTACATCTTTATCCAAGCAAGACAGCAATCTGGAGAACTGATGGACAAGTTTGCTGAAAGATATGAGGCCCTCGTCAAGCATTGCAACTTCATGAAGCCACCGGTCTCGGAATCATTGAAGGTGGCCTTTCCGGATCATTCAGAAGTATGCTGCACAAGGCTCTCATTCAGGAGAAAGTGTGCATGGCTGCGAGACCAGATGAACATGTAGATTGACAAGCTGCTGATATGGAGGCTGGAGTTTCTCAGAGTGATTCAGCATTGAACATGAAAAGTAAGCAGGGACACAAGATCAAGGGCCATAAAGTGATGTCTCTGAAGAAAAATAAATTGCATTTCGGTTGCAGATTCTCCTTTCCCATAAAGGTAACTATCCCACCATTGGACAAACCTGTAAAGGCTGCAAGAAAGAAAAAGAAAATTCATAACGGTTTGCAAAGTAAAGGAGAAACAAAATGCATCACACCAAGAAGAGAAAAGTATGCCAGAAAGTTCCCAAAAACATTTTGCCCCACCCAGAAGACCATATGATGACACACAATTGAGGCAAGTGGACACTAAACAAGGTCTATCATCATCAAATTAATCTTTCAAAGGTCTTTCAACATCATTGTCGAACGACAGTGAATTTGACTTCATGCAGAGCACAGTCCAAGTTCAAGTAAGATCACCTTGTTAAACAACCACATTCCTTTGGACACTGCCCCAAGATCACACTAAAGGTGAAAGATTGTCCAATACTTTTCATCAGCAACAGTGGTGTATCAATAAATATTATGCCAGCAGAGTAGTACAATGAACTTTCTCTGGTGCCCTGTCTCACACCTTTGAAGACAAAGGTATACACATGGGCTCCCTCCACACAATTGCAAAGTCAAGGATCTTTTGTAGCAGCCATGCAACACACAGACAAAAGTACAAGAGCCAATTCATGTTATTCAAGGTACTTCATCAAGTGCATGTTTACTCGGTCACAGTACTGCTGCTGACATGGGTCCGATCTACATCAACTATAAAATAAATGCACATGCAGAAATAGTAAGCCAGTTCCCGTCATTGTTTCATGGACTTGGAAAGCATAAAATCATGAAAGTGCAGCTTCATATCAATGAGGACATTCATCCAGTTGCTCAATGACATCACCAAATTGATTTTCCCTTACAGAAAGCTATTGAGAAAGAACTGTAAATGCTGTTAAAGCATGATATCATTGAACGCTCTACTGGTCCGACACTATGGGTTTCATCCATAGTGGGAGTGCCCACAAAGGACAGTCGATGTGCCGTAACCATCTGTGTCGACATGCACAAAGCTATCGAGGCAATTGAGAGAGAATGACATCCAGGTCAGCACATTGCAGACATAATTACACAGATGAATGGTACCAAAGTCTTTTCTCATCTTGCTCTGAACAAGGGATATCACCAACTCAAACTAGAGGAGGATTGAAAGTACATTGTCACCTTTTCACCCCATATTAGTTTGTTCAGATTTAAATGACTTTTTACGTTTTGGGTTGTTGTCAGCTGCAGAACTCTTTCAGGATGTTATTTGTTGCACCATACAGCCTGTCGCAGTTATAGTGATGATATACAGGTATTTGGGGCCTCTTGAAAGGAACATGACACAAGCATGCCATTTGCTTGCTGTTGCCGGTCTCACTTTGAACCCAGAAAAGTGTGGATTTCACGAAACAAAACTCAAATTCTTTAGGCATATCTTCTCTAAAAAGGGTATGAGACCAGATTTGGCTAAAGTACAAGCCTCATCGCCCTCTACTCCACTGCAACACGTACTATGCTGCAATCCTCCCTTAACATGGCCAATCACTTTTCAGGGACCATTTGCCACAGTCAGTTGCCCTTCGAGAGATTTGACAGAAGGAACACTGCGTTCAAGTGGTCACCTGAATGTGATCAAAGCTTCAAGAAATTCAAAAATGCAATTTAGAACACTACAGGAAAGGCCAATTTTGATCCAAAACGTCATACTGAGATTGCAGTAGATACCAGTCCCGTGGGGTAGGGTACGATCCTTCCCCAGTACAGTGGACAAGAAAACGCTCAAAGGTACATTGTGGCTTATGCAAGCAGAAGTCTGTTGCAGAACGAACATGCTTATTCTCAACCAAAAAAGTAAGTCTAGCTGTAGTGTGGGCTTGTGAACCTCTCCAAGTGTTTCTATATGGAAAGAACTTCACCCTTTTCATTGACCACTGCTCACCATTTTTGGGAATCTTAAAGCCAAGATGCCCACTCGTGTCGGGAGGTGGGGGTTGTGGATGCAAGAGTATGATTACACCATTATGCATAAGCCAGGGAAAGAACAAAATCCTGCTGACTACTTTTCACGAGTGGCAGTGCAGTGTCACAGTACAACGTCAAAAAGCGGTGACACCTATGTTTACTTCATAGTCAAGTCAAGCATACTTGCAGCTCTTTCGGTGGACTGAATTCTTGCTGCTACAAATACAGATCGATATCTGCTCGTTATCAAAGACATTATTGCCCAGCAATCCTGGAAGAAAACACTAGACCAGATACATTTGAATACCAAAAATTTAAAAATATGAGCGAGGAACTCTCTAGATCTCAAGAAGGCATTATATTAAGAGGTCATTAAATGTCATTCTAGAGAGTTTGCGACAAGTCGTTGAAGTAAAGGGCCATTGGGACATTGTCGCCATCAAGAGAGCTATTCGAGATCCGGAAGCAGGTGAGAGAGAGAATTGCAGTGGTTTTCTTTGGGCCCTCTTAACAATTGACATCATCTCATGGTAGTTGTTGATGAGTACTCACAATTTTCCCATTGTGGAAGACCTGTTGTCAACCAAGCTTGATAAAGCCATTGGGGCATTAAATTTTATTGTTGGACATAGGGTGTCCCTTCCACCCTCAAGTCCAACAATGACCCACCGATATACAGATGAGTGTTTAAAGATTTTCTCACAAACCTGTTTATTAAACATCAGAAAAGTACCCCTCTCTGGCCACAGGCCAATAGTGTGGTCAAAATGCTTCATGTTCAAAAAAATACAAAAGGACACCCTAAAAGTTTGATGGGACCAATGGTGGACATATGTTAATCAATCAATCAATCAGAGTACTTGTAAAGCGCGCTACTTACCCGTGAGGGTCTCAAGGCGCTGAGGGGAGGGGGTGCCGCTACTGCTTGAAGAGCAAGGTTCTGAGGAGTCTTCTGAAGGTGAGAAGGTCTTGGGTCTGCCGTAGGTGGGTAGGGAGGGTGTTCCAGGTCTTGGCACTGAGGTAGGAGAAGGATCTGCCACCAGACGTTGTTCGTTGGATGCGGGGAACAGCGGCGAGGGCGAGGCTGGCAGAGCGGAGCTGGCGGGTGGGGGTGTAGAAGCTGACTCTGCTGTTCAGATAGGCTGGTCCGGAGTTGTGGAGTGCTTTGTGTGCGTGGGTGAGGAGCTTGAAGGGGATCCTCTTGTCGATGGGGAGCCAGTGTAGGTCTCTCAGGTAGGTGGTGATGTGGCTGCTGCGGGGGACTTTGACGGAGGCGTTTTGGATGCGTTGTATTCGTTGTAGTTGTTTGGCTGGGATTCCTGCTTAGAGTGCGTTGCTGTAGTCCAGTCTGCTGCTGACGAGGGCCTGTGTCACCGTTCTTCTTGTTTCGGTCGGGATCCACTTGTAGATCCTTAAGAAAAACAGTGGTCCAATACAAGGTAAATTGGTACAATATCATGGGAAGTTGCCATGAGATTGAGTCCCAAAAGGTCAGGGGGGATCCCGATGTATAGAAGGAAATAAAGCGGCGGGGGGCAAGAGGGGTGATCGCGGCGGGTAGAGCCTGAACAAGTGGTAGGAGGAGGTGATGTCCCATCCGGGACTGAATGGGCATAAATTATTGGTAGAAAAGTGTATTTAAAAGCCTGAATGGGCGGCAGATGAAAGGCGGAGGAGAGATGGTAGTGTCCTGTCCGAGACCGAAGGAGCAAATTGACGGTAGAGATATGTAGATTTAGGCCTGAATGGGGGATATGTAAGAGTGAAGGTCGAGAACACTGTGCGCTCTGGCCTTGAGGGGAGCAGTAAATGCTCTGTGTTGTACCCACACTCAATGATACTTTTGCAGCTCAATCTCACAGCAATTTTCCAGGCGCTTGTTTCATAACTTAGTCCTGATGAGATCCCAATACCTAGCTGTGATCGAAACATCGTCGACACATTCATCTTCAACTCTATACTGTAATTTGTATCTAATTGTGGAGTATGAGATGCAAAACGGATTGTTACTTTTTGCTTACCTACATTTTCACAAATTGAAAAGTCACTTTTTAAGTCACTTGCCAGTGGTAAGGAAATTGGCTGATTTCCCATTACCCTGTCACGTCCTGCTCACTCACCTGTTCGTATAACAATTTTTGTGTTGAATTCAATTGTTAATAAATGTTTCTATCTTTACATTTGATACACTCGTAATTCCAGTTTTGATTGTAAAATTGTGATATTGTACCAATTTACCTTGTTGTCAAATGCTTCATGGACACTCTAAAGGGAGTAGCTGCACTAGAAGAAAGTGATTTAAAGTTGACTTTATAGTCAGCCCTTCCTGCTTAAAGATCAACTCCCCATTCCACTACAGGTGAGAGCCCTGACACCTTAATGATTGGAGAGCCATGGGAACTTAATTGTCGCAATGGACCACTCATGGGTCGACAGATGTGGTTGAGATCCATACAACGGATTTCTTGCACATGTCCAGAATGAAGAATTATGCTGATAAACACCAATGTGCTCGGACATGGTTTTAAAGGAAGGAGACCGGGTCCTTGTCAAGAAAAACCAGAACTGCAAGTCTGAGGCTGTTCTCTTGAGGGTTGTGGTGAGCAAAGGACATATGGTGACCACTCAACATCCTAGAAAGTCCATCAAGGGAGACTCAGCACACTTCAAGCTGCTGCTTTGATGTTTGTTCGTTGGTTGCAGATGTCAGAAGTGAGATTTACCCACCTGAGATTCTAAAAAGCCCACCTTCTACAGCTACCACTGCATTCCCAGTACCCGAGGTAGGCCCTGTTCCCCCGTATCATCAACCTCACACCTCTAGATCTGGAAGACAGGATCAAACACCTCAATGACTCATTGAGGAACTATAATGTAGATATGTGTAATATTTTTACTTTTTATTTAACAAAAAGGGGACATGCAGAGTCTTGCATGTATGAATAGCGGGACCCTTCTGGTCCCTGATGGATTCCATAGGATAATGACGTCATTGTTTGGGTATGTCTGGGAGTGGTTAATAAAGAACATGACGGAGGGCGAGCAGTTAACGGTTGCACTATGAAGAATAGTCATTTGCATGCTACCACACTGGGGAGGACTCTACACATTCACCACTCAGAAAAGTAAATGCTTGATGAGCAGTGTTAACCACCTAGAAGGAGTCATCATATGGAGTCTGCTCAATTTAAAAAAGAGGTGAGTGTTTGTAATTTAAGACAGTTAAGCCCTGTGAAAATGTGGCCTGTCCACTAATTAAAGGGGGCACCTTGCACCAGTCCAAATGACCCTTATGATGTATGAGGTCAAAGATAACCTTTAGAAAGCTAAACTAGTGGTAGCTGTGGAGAGCCACCTTCAGGCTTAGTCTTGAAGGAATGTAGCAGCTTGTTTTACCAGAATATCACCTTTAGTATTAACCAAACGAAAGGAGAACCACACAGTAGTTATAAAAATATGTATTTATTTATATAACACTCTCTAGTATCCTCTACACAAGGATCCCACGCAAAGTACACAATACCTTATCAAAGAAACAGTCATAAGTAGCACAATATACAGTGGGCTCCAGGGGGAGACCAAACCCTATAGTAAAATAGTGGTATAAGAACCACGACTGGAATCGAGACAGTGGAATCACTGGTGGTGAGTAAACAGGGACCCCACGGAGGACAGGTGCAGTGTCTTAACACGACCTGGGGTTCCGTACAATTCAATGGGTAAGTCGAGAATACAATTTTAAAGTTTAAGGACCCTTCTCGGTGGACTTTGAGAAAACCCTTTGGAAGTTAGGAGATTGGAGAGCCACCCCACCCGTGGATACTAGAGTACCCGAGTTACCTATCCCAGAGGAGCCAGGTGCATAGGTCTGGAGTGGTGTCGGAAACTGCTGTCATTTTCAAAGGAGGGCTTCAAAGAAGAGCTGCTGCCGGCAAGGAAGAAAGTGTCCGTTGGAACGCAAGGGGTTATTCATGATGAAAGGAACCTGAAAGCAGAGGGGACAGACTCTGGATCACTTCAGGGTGGCCAGGGTCTCGGTAGATGAATGCCCATTGATGTCGGGTGCTTAAGGTGCGAAGAAGGGATGCTTGACTCTGCAGCCACGAGGTCTGGAAAATGTCCAGGACAACCACCAGATAGATGCAAGCTGTCCCACGAAGGATGTCGAGTGCTGAGGGGTCGGTGTCTAGCTGGAGCACCAACAAGCCTTGGCAACAGCAACCCACACAGGAAGGTCAAGCAGTTTACGGTGTGCACCAGCAAGGTCCAGGGGACTCACCAAGTAATGGGGAGTCAGGGCACGTCAGGAGCAACCAGGGAAATCCAACAGAATCCAAGATGACCCTCAAGAGGACCCAGAGGCCGAATGACCAGGAGTCTCAAGGGGACCTCGAGCAAAATCACAAAGTACCTGCCCACGGAGCAGCTCAGGAATTGTCAACAAGCATATGACCTTGTAAAAGTATGCAGTGCTCAGGGGTTCGGGTTCTGCGGTCCCCATGAGGATACTGGCCTCTGACTCAGTGAGAGGGCAGCTTAACCTCATGGAACTTCAGAACCCACCTCCTCTGTTGCTGGAGCCTTCAGAGTCTGCAGGATCTGAGGATCAGCACACTGATCAGTTGCATTACGGTTCCTGCAAATTCAGGGGAGTGACTACTTCACCCCAAGGGAGATTCTTCAGATGTCCTTAATGCTCCACAGGTCTGGCATGGAGCCATTTTGGTGCAAGGGCACAGACAATGCTTTTGACGGAGAGGGAGACAAAGTCGGGCTCAGTCTAAGTCCAGCGACGTCCAGAGTGTCCAGACGGTCAAAAGTCAGTGGTTTCTTGTTCAGAATCATGTCCACATCAAATCTAAGGTCTTACGGCCAGGTAAGCCCTTATGTACCCATGGGATAGGGTTGGACAGATTCAGGGGACCCTCCTAGGGGAAGGTCAGGACAGAGGGGAGGTTACTCCCATGTCCTTTATCTAGTTTCACACCAGAGCAGGAGCCAACGGCTCCCAGAACTGGTTTGAGCTGGACTATGCATAGGGACACCAAGGGGCAGATTTACAATGAACTGACGCATCTGCATAGATGTGTCAGTTTCCTTGCGTCACCTCCAAATGTCCTCGCGCCTTCATGGATGCGCTGTATTTACAATACAGTGCACCACGGCGCAAGGAATTACAGATGCATCAGAAATTCTGATGCATCTTTTGGAGGAAAAGTGACGCATTGTTGGAGATTGTCACAAAAGTGACGCAACTCCAGCAATGCGCCAGAAAGCATAGGTAGGTCCCATGTAAAATGCCCTCCGTCAATCCTTATGCCTGTTCCGACCAGACGTAGGGATTTTAGCACGGTGAAATCTTGTAAATTTCCCTGTGCCAGTTCTACGTGGCTTTTTGCATGGGAACACCTACCCTGCATACATTATACCTGGCGCAGGTATAATGTGACGCAGGGCTTAACAACGTGACTCATCTCCCTAGATGTGTCACGTTGTAAATGGGTCGCAACTTTTACGCCACCGCTGCATCACAAAAGTGGCGCAACGGCGGCAACAAAAGTGACGCAAGGGGCTTGTAAACCTGCCCCATAGTGTGCCCCAGATTAAGACTTTCAGGCACTTTGGAAGTACACCCACCCAGCCCCAATACACTAAATCCTGTCTGGGAGGTGGTCACACCTCCCTGTGACAGGATGCCTATTGTGCTGCCTTCCTCTGCTTGAGCTTGGCCCAGCGGCAGGAGGGCAGTAATGTGTCTCTGGTCACCAGCATCCATTTTGTACTGTCCGGGTCGAGAAGGCTGGCACCGGAAAGACAAGTGACCCCACAAAGCTCACTTCAGAAGGGGCGAATCATACCTCCCACACCGGTTACCGTTGTGGCTGTATGATTCCAAGGTGTTTGATACCAAACAAGACATGTTTTTTTCAGCCATTTTTGCAATAACATTTACTCCGAGGTTATAATGCACCTCTACCTATATGTCTGGCTCAGTCACTGACAACTTGGGAGAATGTTCTCCGAAGGCTGCAGAGGGGATTTGCTCATGCAGATGCACCCTCTCACATAAAACCCAGCACCCTGCCTTCAGGATTGTTAAGGCCTGCTCTAGGGGTGACTTATACGTTTTAAGTATAGTGACCTATAGATATATGAACCTATATCTAAAGTAAGTAGTGCAAGCACCAGCTTACACAGGCTGCAATGGCTGACCTGTAGTTCCATTTTGCATGGCCTCTCATGGGTGGCATAATACATGCTTCAGCTCTTGGAAGGCCTCTGGGGTATCTATGCCCTGGTATATATGTACCATATACTAGGGACTTATAAGGGTACCCCAGTATCCAATATGGAGTGTACCAAAATACATGGCATAATATTGTAAGGCGAAAGCAGATAGACTGGGGTACTGAATCGCAGGATCCCAGTCAGACTAGTCAAAACAGAGTAAATTCAAGCAAAAAGTGGGGTTAATCATAAGAAGCAGATCCTACTTTCCTACAACCCCTATCCAGCACCAGTTGGAAAAACCATGCACACAGCAACAATGAAAGAGATCATCAAAGAGCAGGGCCCTAAGATGCAAAAAGTGAAACCACCACTCATTGACATAGTTGCTGCCTGCCAAGTACCACTCCTCTGAGACAAGATAGAACTGGTGCCCTTAAACAGCTACAGCTACAGCCCATCCCAATCCCTATAAAGCACCTACCCTCTATCATGTATACTCAGATCCGACCTTTGCTCAGAAAGCGTCCTGGGCAGAGAGAAATTTGGCTCCAAGTGAAAGTGGCGCTGCTGTTTGCATATCCTTAATGCAGACAGCTCTGTGTGCCCCTCTGATGATTGGTGCTCTAGGACTAGGCACAGCTCGCCCACACCAAAAACCATCTCTGTGCCTATCTGTCTTGCTATTGGTTATCTGAGGAAGGTCTTCTTTTGTGCAGGACCTTCAGCACACCCTGCCTATAACTGTGAGGCATACATGCTAATCTCTGAGTCTCTTTAAAGTTCTAGGTATTTTGACTGGTGCTTTTGATCAAATATAATTGAACTATCAGACAGCTGACATGCCTTCACAGTGAGACTAATTGTGATACCTGCTCCCTTGGACCCTACATGCTGTAAAATGTCTCCAAAAGTCGTTGGTTGATATACTGTAAGCTACCTGTAAACTTGTTTCTCCAATAAAAGTAGTGAAAGTAAACTGTGTCCATGCAGTCCTTGGGAACCTCACCCTTCGCAAGGACAGATGAAGTTTCCAGACTTTTCTTGCTGTAAGGTTTATTCTGTTAGGCCCTCCAGGATTGAAAATTTCCTGAAACAGAATGTATTGGTTATGACATTATCCAGAATAAAATTGCTTACCGCAGGGGCTGGACATCCACTACCTCAGTTAAGTGGTCGGAGGGAGGGTGTCTCCGAGTTAAGGGAAGATTCTTTTTTGTAAAAAAATGAAATAAAAAGTAATAAAACATACCAAGCTTTGCATTTCATGAAGATGGAGAAATATGAAGAAACTAAAAGCTGTATGTCAACTGACATAGGAACTTCAAATCACAACTGGTAGATAGGGGTAGAACTAAAAATGTTTGCCTACTCCTTCCGATAAAATAACACCAAAAATGAGAAAAGCATCAAAAGCCCAGTGTGCTTTAAAGCCTTACACACAGTATTATTTTCCCAACAAATACCACCAGAGCTTAATCTGAGCCAGTGGATGTTGGTGGGGGCCACCAACACTCTTTTTTGGAGACCAGCTCTTATTTTTCTGCATACGACTTTCATTGAGTACAAGAGTGCGGAAAAAATTGAAGCTAAAAGGCAGAAGAAGAGAAGGATGGAGAAGCTGTCATAAAGGGAGAAAGCAAGAGCAATATAAAGGGACAGGGAGTGTCTGGCAGTGGATTAAAGAAACATGGAGTGAATTTAGGAATACATCGCATTGGTATTTGACACATCATCATTTAGTTGCACTAGCCTTGGACTACTGAGCAGAGCTTTGGGCGCCTGAACTTTCTTTTACAAATTAAGCACTGACAGGAAGAGCATACACCGCCAGCACACATAAAGACAGATCATTACTGGGGGCCATGCTCCTCTATTTATTTATTTAGTTTATTTAGTGTGTTTTATATAGCGCGCAGCTACCCCAACGGGGTGTCCCGGCGCTTCAGCAGCTGTGCAGGATCTTACTCGATTGAGGGGAACGTTAACAGAAGAGGAGAGTTTTTAGAGCTCTACGGAAGGGTATTTCATCTTTTATTATACGAACAGAAACAGGCAGTTTGTTCCATAGGGCAGAAGCGTTGACCTGAAAAGTTTTGCCCCCTGAACGAGCTCTTTTGTATCTAGGAGTAGATAGCAAGTGTTGAGAGCTAGAACGGAGACTCCTAGCATTGCTATAGGGCTGGAGACAGGAGGACAGATAGACGCATCCTTTACCCCTGAGTGAACGATGGGCTAGGGTAAGAGCCTTAAATTCGGCTCTTCTTTGGATTGGTAGCCAATGCAGTGCCCGTCGGTGGGGAGAAATGTGCTCTCGCAGAGAGATACCACAAACTAACCAAACTGCTGCGTTTTGGACTATCTGAAGCCTATCTAGAAGGCCAGAAGCCAGCCCCAAGTAAAGACCATTCGCATAATCCAAATGCGAGGTGATAAGGGCCTGAACAATCGTTTTCCTGGTGTTGGAGGGGACAAAATTAATAAATTTCTTAATCATCCTAATCTTCAAAAAGCAGGAGAAGGACACTGATTGAACTTGATTTTTAAAAGAAAGGGTGGTGTCCCATCTAACCCCCAAGTTTCTAACTGATTCCTTCGGGAGGGGGGCAGAGCTTAGGTCGAGTGGCCACCAGAGGTTAGAATCCAATGGTGATGGCTGATGAAAGAATAAGACCTCCGTTTTTCCCGCATTAAGTCGGAGGAAATTATCATTCATCCACTGAGCAATCTTACGAAGACAGTTTTTTAATGGGTCAAAGGTGGTTGCAATAGGGATATCATCATAGGCAAACAGGAGTTGAATATCGTCTGCATATGAGATGACCTTAATTCCCAGCTCCGAGATAAGTTCTGCAAGTAGGGAAAAGTACACGTTAAATAATAAAGGACTCAGTGCCGAGCCCTGGGGGACTCCCCATTTTAATGGGAGATGATTGGACATGAAAGGGGGTGTTGATACTGCCTGTGTCCGATTGGTAAGAAAGGAGGACAACCAATCCAGAGCCTTTCTTTGAATGCCCTTAGACCTAAGGCGGTCAATCAGGATGGGGTGAGAGACGGTGTCAAAAGCTGCCGATAAATCGAGCAGCACCAACACCGCTCTTGAACCCCCGTCCAGTTTCCACCGTACGGAATCGGCCATTTCAATCAGTGCTGACTCGGTACTATGGCCCGTCCTGAATCCATGCTGGGAAGTGTGGAGAAGGCCATGGGTCTCAAGAAAACCAGCAAGTTGTTGGTGTGCAAGTTTTTCTAGCACCTTGGCAGGGGCAGGTAGTAATGATATAGGCCTGTAGTTAGCAGGTTCATCAGGGTCTGCATTGACTTTTTTGAGGATGGGGCGAGGAGGGCATGTTTCCAGGCATCCGGAAAGAGTCCGGATCTCAGAGACTCGGTTCAAATATCATTAAGTAGAGGGTTTAAAAGGGGAGCCAATTGTTTGTATTGTTTAGCAGGCCACGGATCGAGAGGAGAGCCTGATCTGCATTTAGACAACTCTGTTAAAGAGCGATCTAAGGGAATTTCCTCAAAGGCTGAAAAGACCGGTGTAAGGTCTGAAGGGATATCTGATTTTTCAACAGTGACAGAGTTAGAGCTACTCGGGAAAGAGTCGTAGATTGTAGCAATTCTTTCCTCAAAATAGTCAGAGAGGCGATGACAGAGAGCCTGAGATGCCTGCTGAACACGTTTAAGGGCTACTGGGTCAGAAAAAGACTTAACTGTATTGAAAATCTCTCTAGATGATCCATGGGCCTCATTAATTTTCTCTTCTAAGAAGATTCTTTTATGATTTATAATGTTCTTACGGTAGTCCTTAAGGGCAGTTTTATATTTCAGCTTACAGTCAGGAGAGTAGGACAATCTCCAGCGCCGCTCTAAAATTTTGCAGGCAGATTTACATTTGCGTAGCTCATCCGAATACCAGGGTGATGAGGGGGCAGCTCGGTATGTTTTTATGGGCCTGATAGGGGCGAGGGAGTCAATAGCGGAGGATACCCAATTAATCGGGAATCTAAATCCGGGGCATCCCATGGGGCAGCAGCCGAAAGGCATGCGGACATACTGTCAACGGTGACCTTACTCCAGTTACGGCCCGTAGTCTTGGCCGGAACGGGAGGTTTGTCCTGGCGGTCAAAGGAAAAAGTAAAAGGAATAAAAAAATGGTCCAACCAAACTACAGGATAAGGCTCCCCTATGGTAATTTCATTGAGGTTTGAGCAAATGAGGTCCAAAGTGTGGCCAGCTCTATGGGTGGGATGAGAAATCAGCTGACTTAACCCTCCGTCCTTGAGCATAGCAAGGAAATTAAGGCAGGTAGTGTCTAATGCGTCCTCCGCATGGAGGTTGAGATCCCCCAATAAAGTAAAATTTGCATAGCGGAGGCTAGCCTGAAGAATAAAGTCCAGGAAAGTAGATAAATAAGAGACCTTTGACTTAGGGGGGCGATAGACTAGGAATCCTGAAAACGATGTATTCGCCGAAAGCTGGATGCAAAAGGGGAGTCCTTCAATAAGTTCAATTTGTGAATAAGGGTAAGAGGAAATGGTCCAGTGCGACCTAAAAACAATCGCAATGCCACCACCGGGATTAAGGCTCTGTCTATTAACACATAAAATGTTATAATTCGGAGGAATGGCTAAAGATATAGCAGGATTAGATTCATCTCCCAGCCACGTTTCCGTCAAAAAAAGGAGGTCCCATTTATTGTCCACCAGTGATTGAAAAATATCTAAAGAATGTTTCACCAAAGAGCGGCAATTAATTAGGCCCGCTTTGAGAGTTAAATTATTAGGATTTCTTAGACTTTGTCGAGGCCGAGGACGGGAGTGTAGGAAGGGGCAGGGAGTCTGCTAAATAACAGTATCATGATCCTGACAACACGGACTGCAAAGGTTGGGAAAGGCAGAGAGATCTGCTTGCATAGGGAGGGAGAGGGCACAGAAGGTAGGCTTCAATAAAAGTAAAGTCTCCTTACTAAGAATGATGACCTCAGGAGAAAAAAGTCCATCAAAATGTGCAGCCGCGGTCGCGTTCAGGTCGCGGACGGGCGCAGACGGGCAGGACTCTGGCGCGACTCCGGCGCAGGTCCGGTGCGTCCACTGATCGCGTCCGCTGCGCGGAGGAGAGTCCATCCCCTTATGTACTGGCCACTCGAATGAGTGGAGATGCTTTCCCCACCCAAGATGGCCGCCGCACTTCTGCCTGCCCGGGAGAGGATTTCACCAGCCCCAAAATCGGCTGCAATGGAATTAGGAAGCAGGGCAATGCGGGGGTAAGTGAGCAAAAGTCACTGGTTGACTCGTTTTAAGTAAAAAACGATTTCTGAATTTTTAAAATGAATATTAAAAAATTAGCAGCAGGAAATCAAAGTGCTTCGAAATTCAAGCAGAAAAAGTAAAAGAATGCATCACAATCAATCAATCAATCAATCAGAACATTTGTATAGCGCACTACTCACCCGGAGGGTCTCAAGGCGCTGGGGGGGGGGTCCGCTACTGCTCGAACAGCCAGGTCTTGAGCTGCTTCCTGAAGGCGAGGTGGTCCTGGGTCAGGCGGAGGTGGGTCGGGAGGGAGTTCCAAGTCTTGGCGGCCAGGTAGGAGAAGGCCCTTCCTCCTGTGGTGGCTCTTCGGATGCGGGGGACGGCGGCGAGGGCGTGGCTGGTCGATCGAAGCTGGCGCGTGGGAGCGTAGAAGTTGAGGCGGCTGTTGAGGTATCCTGGTCCTTGGTTGTGTAGGGCTTTGTGTGCGTGGGTGAGGAGCCGGAAGGTGATTCTCTTGTTGACCGGGAGCCAGTGCAGGTCTCTCAGGTGTCCGGAGATGTGGCTGCGGCGGGGGATGTCCAGGATGAGTCGTGCTGAGGTGTTCTGGATCCGCTGGAGTCTCTTCTGGAGTTTGGCGGTGGTGCCGGCGTAGAGGGAGTTGCCGTAGTCCAGCCGGCTGGTGACGAGGGCCTGGGTGACCGTCTTCCTGGTTTCGGTGGGGATCCATCGGAAGATCTTGCGTAGCATTCGCAGGATGTTGAAGCACGACGAGGAGACGGCGTTGACTTGTCTGGTCATGGAGAGGGAGGAGTCCAGGATGAAGCCCAGGTTGCGTGCGTGGTCAGTTGGTTTGGGTGCGCTGCCCAGGGCGGGGGGCCACCAGGAGTCGTCCCAGGCGGAGGGTGAGGATCCCAGGATGAGGACTTCCGTCTTGTCCGAGTTCAGTTTCAGGCGGCTGCTCAACATCCATTTGGCTACGTCTGTCATCCCTTCGTGCAGGTTGGCTCTGGCGGTGGCGGGGTCGTTGGTGAGGGAGAGGATCAGCTGGGTGTCGTCTGCGTAGGAGATGATGTTCAGGTTGTGCTGGCGTGCGATGGCTGCGAGGGGGCTCATGTAGACGTTGAAGAGAGTTGGGCTGAGCGAGGAGCCTTGAGGGACGCCGCAGATGACTTCGGTGGCTTCCGATATGAACGGGGGGAGGCGAACTCTCTGTGTCCTTCCGGCGAGGAAGGAGGTGATCCACTCCAGTGCCTTCTCCTGGATTCCGACGTTGCTGAGGCGCTGTACTAGGGTGCGGTGGCAGACAGTGTCGAAGGCCGCGGAGAGGTCCAGGAGGATGAGGGCCGCTGTTTCTCCGTTGTCGATCAGGGCTCGGATGTCATCTGTAGCTGCGATCAGGGCGGTCTCGGTGCTGTGGTTGGCCCGGAAGC
The DNA here is from genome assembly GCF_964261635.1 of Lissotriton helveticus. NCBI lineage: Eukaryota > Metazoa > Chordata > Amphibia > Caudata > Salamandridae > Lissotriton > Lissotriton helveticus. The sequence continues at coordinate 1,410,076,610 of NC_136065.1, forward strand.
CAGACTGCGAGAGGTCGAGGGAGCCGTTTGTCTCGAGGAAGGCGGCCAGTTGCTTGTTGGCGGTCTTCTAGATGACTTTGGCTGGAAACGGGAGCAGCGAGATGGGGCGGTAGTTCTTGAGGTCGGTAGGGTCTGCTGATGGTTTCTTGAGTAGAGCGCTGAGTTCGGCGTGCTTCCAGCTCTCCGGGAAGGTGGCGCTGTCGAAGGAGGTGTTGATGATGTCCCGCAGGTGGGGTGCGATGACAGCGTCGGCCTTGTTGAAGACGTGGTGAGGGCAGGGGTCTGTTGGAGATCCGGAGTGGATGGAGTTCATCGTGCGGATGGTGTCTTCAGTGCTGATCGGGGTCCAGGCGCGGAGGGTGGCGGTGGGGGGCGGTGGTTCGGTCGTGGCGTGCGTTGGTTGAGTGCTGAAGCTGTTGTGTATGTCCGCGATCTTGTTGTGGAAGTAGGAGGCGAGGGAGTTGCAGAGGTCTTGCGAAGGGGTGATGTCGTTGTTTCCGGCGTTGGGGTTGGAGAGCTCTTTCACGATGTTGAAGAGTTCCTTGCAGTTGTGTGCGTTGTTGTCCAGTCGTTCCTTGAATGCGTTTTTCTTGGTGGCGCGGATCAGCTGGTGGTGTTTTCGGGTGGCGAGCTTGAGGGCACTCATGTTGTCCGGTGTTGGGTCTCTGCGCCAGGTTTTCTCGAGTGCTCTGCAGTTCTTCTTGGAGCTCTTGAGTTCGTCGTTAAACCATGGGGCTTTCTTGCTGCCGGGTCTGCTCGGCTGGGTCTTCAGAGGGGCGAGGTCGTCTGCGCAGTCGCTGATCCATTTTGTGAGGTTGGTGGCCGCTTGGCTGGGGTTCGTTGTGCTGGTGGGAGGGTTCTTGCTCAGGGAAGTAGTGAGCTGGTCTGCAGTGATCTTGTTCCAGCTTCTGCGGGGAGCCTGTTGCTGGAGATGGTGGAGCGTGGTCCTTCTGTAGCTGAAGTGGACGCAGCTGTGGTCCGTCCATTGGAGTCCCGTGGCGTGGCTGAAGGCGATGTCCTTGCTGGAAGAGAAGATCGGGTCGAGTGTGTGTCCGGCGTAGTGGGTGGGGGTGGTCACCAGTTGCTTGAGTCCGAGGTTGGCGAGGTTGTCCAGCAGGGTGGTGGTGTTGCGGTCGTTGTTGTTCTCCAGGTGGAAGTTGAGGTCTCCGAGGAGGATGTAGTCGGTTGAGGGGAGGGCGAGCGGGCTGACGAAGTCGGCGATGTCCTCGCTGAATTGTGCGCGTTGTCCCGGGGGTCTGTAGATGAGGGTGCCTCTGAGGGTGGTCTTGGGGTTGACGTGGATCTGGAAGTGCAGGTGTTCGGCGGGTGCGAGGTTGTCGTCGGTGTTGGTCGTGATGCGGATGGAGTTCCTGTGGATGATGGCGATGCCTCCTCCTGTCTGGTTGACGCGGTCCCTCCGGATGATCTTGTAGCCGTCCGGGATGGCGATGGCGATGTCGGGCGCTGAGGAGGCGTTCATCCAGGTTTCCGTGAGGAAGGCGACGTCTGGGTCTGTGGTGTCGAGCAGGTTCCAAAGCTCGACGGCGTGTCTGTGGACGGAGCGGGTGTTGAGCAGGATGCACTTCAGGTGGGTGCTGCTGGAGTTCGGCTTGGTGGGTGCTGGTGTAGCGTGGGTCCGGTTGCAGGTGAACTTGCAGGAGTGGCAGCTGAAGGGTCCGTGGGTGCGTCTCGGTGTGGCTCGGTAGCAGCGCGGGGTTCGGCCGGTGTTGAGAGCGTTGAGTTCGGTGGAGTCGTAGGTTCGTCTGGTCGGCTTCCGGCGGTGGGGGCCAGGGGTCCTGGCACTGGGCGCGGTCCAGGCGCGGACGGGCGCAGACGGGCTTACCTTTGGCGCACCTTCGGCGCTCAATCGGTGCTCCCGCTGCGCGCGTCCGCTGCGCGGTCGCTCAGGGGGCGTCATAAGAAGGGGGACGGGAGGGCGGGTCTGCTGGGCTGGGCGAGCGTCCGGGCCAATGGGCCGGTGGTGGGCGGGGCCGCAGGGGCCAGCGGCGGGAAAAGTGGCGAGCGGCCGGCTCCGCTGTGGCTGGGACGCTCGGGGGTGCTGGGGGTGCTGGGGGGCGGCGGTGGCGGCAGGCAGGCGGCAGGCAGGCAGGCAGGAGGCTGGCAAGGAGGCTGGCTAGCAGGGCAGCAGGCGAGTGAGGGGGGTGACCCGGCCTCACAACCACAACCTCCCGGCTTCCGCCTCAGGAGGGACTCACAAACACAAACAGCTAGGACAGAGCCTGGCTCCAAGTGCCCCTTATGTACTGGCCACTCGAATGAGTGGAGATGCTTTATAATCATATACTTCCTGCTAACGGTCTGCCCTGAAGTGTCAATCAATCAATCAATCAAAGCATTTATATAGCGCACTACTCACCCGGAGGGTCTCAAGGCGCTGGGGGGAGGGGGTCCGCTACTGCTCGAACAGCCAGGTCTTGAGCTGCTTCCTGAAGGCGAGGTGGTCTTGGGTCCGGCGGAGGTGGGACGGAAGGGAGTTCCAAGTCTTGGCGGCCAGGTAGGAGAAGGACCTTCCTCCTGTGGTGGCTCTTCGTATGCGGGGGACGGCGGCGAGGGCGTGGCTGGTCGATCGAAGCTGGCGTTTGGGAGCGTAGAAGTTGAGGCAGCTGTTGAGGTATCCTGGGCCTTGGTTGTGTAGGGCTTTGTGTGCGTGGGTGAGGAGCCGGAAGGTGATTCTCTTGTTGACCGGGAGCCAGTGCAGGTCTCTCAGGTGTCCGGAGATGTGGCTGCGGCGGGGGATGTCCAGGATGAGTCGTGCTGAGGTGTTCTGGATCCGCTGGAGTCTCTTCTGGAGTTTGGCGGTGGTTCCGGCGTAGAGGGAGTTGCCGTAGTCCAGACGGCTGGTGACGAGGGCCTGGGTGACCGTCTTCCTGGTCTCTGTGGGGATCCATCGGAAGATCTTACGCAGCATGCGCAGGATGTTGAAGCACGACGAGGAGACGGCGTTGACTTGTCTGGTCATGGAGAGGGAGGAGTCCAGGATGAAGCCCAGGTTGCGTGCGTGGTCTGTGGGTTTGGGTGCGCTGCCCAGGGCGGGGGGCCAACAGGAGTCGTCCCAGGCGGAGGGTGATGATCCCAGGATGAGGACTTCCGTCTTGTCCGAGTTCAGTTTCAGGCGGCTGTTCGACATCCATTTGGCTACGTATGTCATCCCTTCGTGCAGGTTGGCTCTGGCGGTGGCGGGGTCGTTGGTGAGGGAGAGGATCAGCTGGGTGTCGTCGGCGTAGGAGATGATGTTGAGGTTGTGCTGGCGTGCGATGGTTGCGAGGGGGCTCATGTAGACGTTGAAGAGTGTTGGGCTGAGCGAGGAGCCTTGAGGAACGCCGCAGATGACTTCGGTGGCCTCCGATCTGAACGGGGGGAGGCGGACTCTCTGTGTCCTTCCGGCGAGCAAGGAGATGATCCACTCCAGTGCCTTCTCCTGGATTCCGACGTTGCTGAGGCGCTGTACTAGGGTACGGTGGCATACAGTGTCGAAGGCTGCGGAGAGGTCCAGGAGGATGAGGGCCGCTGTTTCTCCGTTGTCGAGCAGGGCTCGGATGTCATCTGTAGCTGCGATCAGGGCGGTCTCGGTGCTGTGGTTGGCCCGGAAGCCAGACTGCGAGAGGTCGAGGGATCCGTTTGTCTCGAGGAAGGCGGCCAGTTGCTTGTTGACGGTCTTCTCGATGACTTTTGCCGGAAACGGGAGCAGCGAGATGGGGCGGTAGTTCTTGAGGTCGGTGGGGTCGGCTGATGGTTTCTTAAGTAGAGCGCTGAGTTCGGCGTGCTTCCAGCTCTCCGGGAAAGTGGCGGTGTCGAAGGAGGTGTTGATGATGTCCCGCAGGTGGGGTGCGATGACAGCGTCGGCCTTGTTGAAGACTTGGTGAGTGCAGTGGTCTGTCGGAGATCCGGAGTGGATGGAGTTCATCGTGCGGAAGGTGTCTTCGGTGCTGATCGGGGTCCAGGCGCGGAGGGTGGTGGTGGGGGGCGGTGGTTCGGTCGTGGCGTGCGACGGTTGGGTGCTGAAGCTGTTGTGTATGTCCGTGATCTCGTTGTGGAAGTAGGAGGCGAGGGAGTTGCAGAGGTCTTGCGAAGGGGTGATGTCGTTGTTTCCGGCGTTGGGGTTGGAGAGCTCTTTCACGATGTTGAAGAGTTCCTTGCTGTTGTGTGCGTTGTTGTCCAGTCGTTCCTTAAATGCGGTTTTCTTGGTGGCGTGGATCAGTTGGTGGTGTTTTCGGGTGGCGAGCTTGAGGGCAGTCATGTTGTCCAGTGTTGGGTCTCTGCGCCAGGTTTTCTCGAGTGCTCTGCAGATCTTCTTGGAGCTCATGAGTTCGTCGTTAAACCATGGGGCTTTCTTGCTGCGGGGTCTGCTCGGTGGGGTCTTCAGAGGGGCGAGGTCGTCTGCGCAGTCGCTGATCCATTTCGTGAGGTTGGTGGCCGCTTGGCTGGGGTTCGTTGTGCTGGTGGGAGGGTTCTTGCTCAGGGAGGTAGCGAGCTGGTCTGCAGTGATCTTGTTCCAGCTTCTGCGGGGAACCTGTTGCTGGTGATGGTGGAACGTGGTCCTTCTGAAGCTGAAGTGGACGCAGCTGTGGTCCGTCCAGTGGAGTCCCGTGGCGTGGCTGAAGGCGATGTCCTTGCTGGAAGAGAAGATCGGGTCGAGTGTGTGTCCGGCGTAGTGGGTGGGGGTGGTCACCAGTTGCTTGAGTCCGAGGTTGGCGAGGTTGTCCAGCAGGGTGGTGGTGTTGCGGTCGTTGTTGTTCTCCAGGTGGAAGTTGAGGTCCCCGAGGAGGATGTAGTCGGTGGAGGGGAGGGCGTGTGGGCTGATGAAGTCGGCGATGTCTTCGCTGAATTGTGTGCGTGGTCCCGGGGGTCTGTAGATGAGGGTGCCTCTGAGGGTGGTCTTGGGGTTGACGTGGATCTGGAAGTGCAGGTGTTCGGTGGGTGCGAGGGTATCGTCGGTGTCGGTCGTGATGCGGATGGTGTTCCTGTGGATGATGGCGATGCCTCCTCCTATCTGGTTGATGCGGTCCCTCCGGATGATCTTGTAGCCGTCCGGGATGGCGATGGCGATGTCGGGCGCAGAGGAGGCGTTCATCCAGGTTTCCGTGAGGAAGGCGACGTCTGGGGCTGTGGTGTCGAGCAGGTTCCAGAGCTCGACGGCGTGTCTGTGGACGGAGCGGGTGTTGAGCAGGATGCACTCCAGGTGGGTGCTGCTGGAGTTCGGCTTGGTGGGTGCTGGTGTAGCGTGGGTCCGGTTGCAGGTGAACTTGCAGGAGTGGCAGCTGAAGGGTCCGTGGGTGCGTCTCGGTGTGGCTCGGTAGCAGCCCGGGGTTCGGCCGGTGTTGAGTGCGTTGAGTTCGGTGGCGTCGTAGGTCCGTTGGGTCAGCTTCCGTCGGTGGGGGCCAGGGGTCCTGGCGCTGGGCGCGGGCCAGGCGCGGACGGGCGCAGACGGGCTTACCTTTGGCGCACCTTCGGCGCTCAATCGGTGCTCCCGCTGCGCGCGTCCGCTGCGCGGTCGCTCTGGGGGCGTCATAAGTAAGGAGCCGGGTGGGCGGGTCAGCTGGGTGGCGGGAGCGGGGCGGCCAATGGTCTGGTGGTGGGCGGGGCCGCAGGGAGGCAGCGGCGGGAACCTCTGGACGGCAGGCGGCTGGCTGGGTCGGTGTCCCTGGATCCCTGGGTCAAGCGCGGGAGGCAGGGGGAGATCCCGGCGGCCCAGCGGCGGCTGGGTCGCTCAGCGGCAGACAGGAGGCAGGCAGCGGCAGCGGCAGGCGTGGGAAGCAAGGGGGTGACCCGGCCTCGTTAAAGGCGCAGTGGTCACTCCCTAGCTGACCCCGCGGACCCCTTAAGAAAGGAGCCGGGTGGGCGGGTCAGCTGGGTGGCGGGAGCGGGGCGGCCAATGGTCTGGTGGTGGGCGGGGCCGCAGGAAGGCAGCGGCGGGAACCTCTGGACGGCAGGCGGCTGGCTGGGTCGGTGTCCCTGGATCCCTGGGTCAAGCGCGGGAGGCAGGGGGAGATCCGGGCGGACCAGCGGCGGCTGGGTCGCTCAGCGGCAGACAGGAGGCAGGCAGCGGCAGCGGCAGGCGTGGGCAGCAAGGGGGTGACCCGGCCTCGTTAAAGGCACAGTGGTCACTCCCTAGCTGACCCCGCGGACCCCTTAAGTAAGGAGCCGGGTGGGCGGGTCAGCTGGGTGGCGGGAGCGGGGCGGCCAATGGTCTGGTGGTGGGCGGGCCGCAGGGAGGCAGCGGCGGGAACCTCTGGACGGCAGGGGGCTGGCTGGGTCGGTGTCCCTGGATCCCTGGGTCAAGCGCGGGAGGCAGGGGGAGATCCGGGCGGCCCAGCGGCGGCTGGGTCGCTCAGCGGCAGACAGGAGGCAGGCAGCGGCAGCGGCAGGCGTGGGAAGCAAGGGGGTGACCCGGCCTCGTTAAAGGCTCTCTTCCTCTATTTCCTATATTTTCTCCTGCTGCTCCTGTCAAAATAACTTGGGGCCTGATTTAGATGTTGGTGGACAGGTTACTATGTAACTACAGTGATGTATATCTTGTCCACCAAAATATGAATCCCATTATACTCTATGGGATTTAAGCATAGGCGGAGGGAATATCTGTGACTGCTGTGACAGAGGAACCCGTCTGCCAAGACGGAGTAATCCATCTGCCAAGATCTATATCAGGCCCTTACTGACTAATAACTTTTTTTATTCATTAGAATGTCGACAAAATTTCTGATCCACAGCATTTATTTATTTACTCTGGGACTGAAGTTAGAGAAGTAGAGCAACAGAAGTATTCTGTGGACAGTTTATGTCACTTTTACTAGATTTACACAACCCTGGAAAGTAGATGTAATTAGTTATTAACTGTATTAAGCATGCGTATATGTTTGTCATTGTCGAGTTTTAAGTATTTTGCATCTGTGCCCAAGATTACAAATGCTACACACTCTACCACCTCTTTAGTCGGATCTTTTCTCAGTAATAATACAAAAGCTGCCATGGAAATACTCTAAGCATGAGGATTTATGGTGTTAGGTGGGACGGGGAAGCTGAAAACACTTTCATCAGTGGAACTGAGGAAAATATTCAGGCACAATGAAGGAAGAGATGGCAATTGATACAAAGAAATATAAGTGGGATGTGCTTCAGAGCCTCCCAGAAAACATCGGAATCCCATAGTAACGAACTGGTATTTTTTATTACAAGACTTGAAATCATCTTAACGTGTAGGACAGTATTTTGCAGTTCAGTGTGAAAGCAGACTACCATTGTTAATGTTAGCAATTTCCAATTGATCAATGGGCTTTATTTTTGAAAGACAAATGAATAAAAAAGGTTACTTATTTCAATTAAAAGAGGTTGGGGTACACAGAAAAACTAAAGCTACAAGATCAGTTACAAGTTATATGACTCTGGGTCATAACTCCTCGGAAATCCTCAAGTTACATTTGGAGGTTGTGAAGTAGAAACACCCTGCATAAATAGACAATTTTAATAGTCACTACTTCGGGATCAATGTTGTAGGGGTGCAACATAAATACTAGACTTGACCAATCACAAACAGTCTTTTCAAGAAAAAGGTTGGAGTGTGGTCAAGTAGTCTCTTGATAAAATAACTTCGAGTTTAGCCTTTATTAAAACATGTAATCATCCCTATGGTCTTTTTATTTTAGGATTTACTTTGTTTTAAAGATTGAACACTTTTGTTGAGGAACTTAATAGAAGATGATTAAGACTTTTGAGATGTTTAAATAGTAGCATTGTGTGCTAGTGACAGGACACGCGCAATATTCCAACAGAGACCTGGATGCTGAATTTTATGATCAAGTGTACCACCGGATTTACAGCGTCTGTGCATGAGCGATACAAGCTTCACAATCCTATCTATAAACAATAAAGCAGGATGAAATGTACTCAGTTTCAGAGTCAAAAACTAACTCTAAGGAATGTAATATGGAAAAGTTACACAATTAGTCATATAAGAATGAAGGACTAATATGAAGTAGAGGAAGTTCCTTCGCATCAGTTACTGATGAGGCATCTCTACAGTCCATATTATGAAGGGTTGGAATGGCAAGAGTGAACTCCGGTCGACCACGAAGGAAAACACCTTAGCCGAGGCACCAGGGAACAGCCTCGGGTACAGATACAGAGCAAATGCTGCAGACTTTGAACTCTTAGTGCTGCCTTGAAGTACTTTCAAGGAAAGCTTAGCTAGGGAAACTTATCTTTAAGATAATAAAATATGTATACAAAATGAAATGTGATAATTATCATTGAAAATTTAGCACCTATTTGTGTACTCTTATATCAGTTCAGCTGCGAACTGAATTAAATAATTATGTGGGAAAACGTGTATTTTGCTACACGTGGAGTCTCAGGATGGAAGGAGTTAACGCACAGACTGCTGTCACTAATTTTACTTGCAAAGAGTGAAGGATTAGGAGAAATACTCTTAAACCATCTTAAGTTGTGTCCAAATCCATTACAGTGAGATCTAAGGACGGAGAAGACTATTAAATATATTATGTTATTTTAACATGCCTTTTCATAATTAGATTTTCAAGAATACTGTTAAAAAAGGGTTCTTGTGTATTTTAACTGTTGACAAACTTTAGATTTACCTATAATGCAGAAGGTGGAGCAACTCTTCAGACAAAACAAGTTTTGGTGGCCCTGCCAATGTAATAATGAAATTCAGTCCATGACGACTGAATTCAATTCCATACCTTAGTTGCAATCACCAGGATATTTGAAGTCCATATTGATCTGAATAAGCCTTGAACATTTCTCATGACCCACCTTTCTGAATATATTACGTGCCCATAACACACAAATAGTCATATTATAAGCACAGTAAATGCCACCAATCTCAATTCACATCTATTGCAAATGGTATACACAACATGATTCTGGAAAAATAACGCATCAATCTGTGCTTTTGATAGTTTACTAATCTTCAGGTTTCTCTGCATCTTGGCACAGTTTGTTAATACTGCAGCTTGGTACAGTTTGGTAAAAACCCCAAGATTAAATCGCCTGTGACTCTGTTGCAAGATTGATCGAACTTCCACAAAATCAGTTTGTCTTAATCACAAATGCTAGATGCACCTGAACGGAGACTACAGGCCAAGATATTGAAGGACACTATTGGCCATCCAGAATACAAATTGTGTTGGTTAGGGCAGCTTTCTGTCCGCGTAGTAGAGGCGGCTTGTGGCTCTATTACTTGCCTATTTCCTAGGACAGGCACATGGGCCCGAAAGGACATGGTTAAGCTTTAAGACGAGGGATATACATGGCCTCTGTGACAAGAATTCACCACTATGCTTCTCAGATGTGCAGAACATGTGAGAGTTAAGAAAGACCTAATAGTATTCCTGAGAATCAACTGGTGTACAGCCATGTGGAAAAGTGCACCACCTTCCCAACTCCCAAAAAGAAGCAATGTATTGGACCTGGAGCAAAACATAACAATACTATACCCCACACTGTAAATGAAACAAAACATGAGAAGTCGAATCACTCAATAAATGGTGTGCACCGGATGCATTGCTGCAAACAGTGAAGGAGGAGTGTGTCTGCCAGGCACTGGCTGATCCGATGTAAATGTATTTTAGAAGTTGCTTTGCCCTCACAAATATCCCAATTTAAAGAGCCTCTACATTTGAGATGGGAGTTACTAGGGGTAAAAAATTGAGTCAGAAAGCTACGGAATCTATGGTAAAGCGATGTGAAAAATGCTATGCAAGCTATACCTTTGATACCGTTAACCATTTAACTTTACTCAATACTCTCAAAGAACGTTTTGGTTTGGGTGGTGATGTACTCAAGTGGTTCACCTCATACTTCCAACACAGAACCCAACAAATTAAAGTCTGTAATTGCCTTTCTGAACCACCGCCAATCACCTTGGGTGTCCCCCAGGGCTCTATTCGCTCCCCTACTCTATTCAACCTCCTCATGGAACCTTACTCTTATTCTTAAACAAGCGGACTCGGCTATCACCTCTATGCTGATGATACACAACTCTATTACAGAATCAAATCTCATGATGACATCTTACATCTAAATGACACTCTGTCTAAGATACAATTGTGGTTTCACTACAACCACCTAAAACTAAACCCAAAAAAAACTGAAATCATTTTTTTCTCTCCAAAAAACAACTCGCTCCCTATCCAAAATTGGATCTCTGACATTAATGCTCTCAACTGCACTCTCTCCATCTCAAACTCGGTTAAATCCCTCAGCATCAGCACCGCCCAGAACCTCAGTCTTATTCCCCACATAAAAAACTCAGCCAAAGGTGCTCTCTTCACACTGCACCATCTTAAAAAAATCAAACCCTTTATTCCTGCTGATGACTTTTAGTCAGTTGTTCAAACTTTGGTCCTGTCCAAAATTGATTACGGTAACGCCATGCTCGTTGGAACTCCTAAAATCCACCTAGCCCCTCTTTAATTGATCCTTAACCATGCTGCCAGGCTAATCTCTGACTGCAAACGCTTTGATCATATCTCCCCCGTTCTCAAAAACCTGAAATGCTTCCGATTGAAGGCAGATCTACCTACAAGACTGCTTGCATCACTCACAAAGCCCTCCACCAAAATACCCCTTCCTACCTCTGTGAAAAGCACCACAAAGCAGGCTGCTCTAGAACTTTGAGGAGCACTAATGCACTTGTACTGGTCCCTCCTTTATGCAAAAAGAAATCAACAAAATCTCGCTCTTTCTCTGGTAAAGCGCCATCCATCTGGAATGCCCTTCCCAAAGATTTACGTTTCAATCCCTCCAACGACTGCTTCAAAAAAGATCTCAAGTTGCTCCTTCTAAACAAATACTGGGGCACCTAATCTATTATTTCATTGTTCTATTAATTTTTATTTCTCCCTCATTGTCATTATCTACTCCCTTGCTCTTCCCTTGTTTCTCTCTTCCCAGCTACCACATTCCCCGCTCTCCCCCTATTTTTACCAGTTGCCTCTTTATTTTGTCTCTCTCCCGCTCCCCCCTCTCCCCTTTTACTCTACAATCACTTCTCCCATCTATTTTCCCCGTACCTTAATCTGCTATTTCTTTTTTTCCTCTGGTCTACCTTTATTGTACCCTTTTTCCCCAAATTTCTCCACAGTGCCCTGCCTCATTAACAAATTGTATCTTTATTCTGTTTGTAATTCTGTTGTGTACAACATGTTGTAAAGCGCTCTGATACTCTTGGGTCCAGCCAGCGCTATATAAAACCCTTTAAATAAAATAAAATAAATAAATAAATAAAACGTTGTCTGATACGCCTATGTTCAAAATCAGCCTGAGATTAATACATTCGCTAATTAATCCTGCTATAATAATGCATTTCAAATGACAGATATTGTGTCTATGTGTAGGATGTAAATACACAGGTAATGAAAAATGGAGATTATTTTATTTCAAATATCCGCAAAGCAAGAGATTGTGTACTCATGTTCTTCTCCCAAAAACGGTGAAACGCACTACACTGGCCTAGGATTCTCTCTCCCTTATAGAATTGGAGGAAGATTGTATGGATGTAGGCAGCGATATTAATAAGGAACTCCATATAACCACTATGCACATGAAGAACCCAATATAATCAACGTCTGCATTTAAATCCTATGATTTATATGAAAATGTCAAATAGTTTATTTATCCAGGGTCAAGAGGAGGCCTATTATATGATTTGCTGTCATAACAATATTTATGTCTTGGCCAGTGGAAAGATCAAAAGATGTTGATTTATTGTATTTTACAGGTTGTAGAGTACATGTTAGAAGAGCTATAAATACAGGAACTCTTTAAAATAAGGCAACATTGATTAGTCAGCAGTCCCTCTATGTCTGTAATAAAATTGTGACTTTCCTTCACATCTACTTACAGAAATCGTACTTTTATAGCAACGCGTACTAGCTAAGAAATTTCAAGCTCAATGGGTATTAATTTACAGCTTAAGGAGCATGTACAATGGTTTGAATAAACATGCCTTGAAAGAGCTTTAAATAGAGCAATCCTCTAACCCCATGTCTCATAAGAAACGTCCGACCCAGTATTAGCAGTAATAAAGTCTAGGTTTATTTAGATGATAATCTATTAAATGGTAGGATACTATTGCATACATATGGCATTTAAATCGTGCAAACACTCATTCATGACCCAGACAAGGCCAAAAAATGCATATATATCATATCAATTAAACAAGTTTTAAGCTTCCGAAAAAATATGTCCATACAAGATTCTTAAATATATTCCGGATTAAAGCAGCTAGATAAAATTTAAAACCAAATAAAATCAATGGATCAGTCAACATAAATTAAATTGACATGGCCAATAAAATAGCTACCCATTGCACAGATTACACCCAGAAATTAAATATGCAAGAAATCGGGTTAGCATCAACCACAATACTTGTCAGGGTGAAGTCAAAAGCAAACCCCAAATTAACTTGTATTCAATCCTTTGGTAACTTGGCACAGAACAGTCAGACTTTACTTAGAGGTAAAGTATAAAGGATGTATGCAGTACTTCAAACAGTAATAAAGGGAAAACCCAGCACAAGAAAAAACCCACACCAATTTAAAAAAAAGTAAATTTTTAATAAATAAATAAATACCAAAATGACAAAAATCCAATCAGTTGTACCAGAAATATGCATTTAGATTTAGGTGAAAATAGCACCAAAAAGCGTAAAGCACTTACTGTGGTTATCTGGTTGTGCTGGTGCAGGACAAAGTCAAACGTTCAGGCAGACTACGATGGAACACAGGCCGGCTACAGGGATCCAGTTAGGCCCGCTGAACAAGAATACCTAAAATCCTGGTTGCAAAGAGTTGCAGAATCTCCCATCAAATATGTGTCACATGGCAGAGGCGATGCAAGATCCGGTTCAGAGAAGCATCACACAGCATCGGCTCCAAGGAGTTGCAAGGCTGCAATGCAATGTTCTGCATCATCGTTGAGGTGAGCGTCATCAAAGTGCTTGCAATGCAAAGTCAAATGTTGAGGATGCGTCTGGTTCTAAAGAAGCTGTGGGGCTTTAGATGCGGAGTCCTGCATCACTGTCAAGGCTGCCGCTTACAAAAACGGTGCGATGTGAGAGCCCACATCAAGGATGCGTCACTCACTGGCTGGTTCCAAAGAGGCTACGGGCTGTGAAGGTGACGCAAAGTTCTTGCACCAGGAAATCTGTTAAATCACTTCAGCATAATGGCAAAAGATGGCAACACATACACGTCTAACCACATCCAATCCTGTAACACAATATCCAGTTCCTTTGCTTATGGCCTCTATCTGAAATAAATGCGGATATAAAGCATTCACTTTTGTGGCATACAAATCCACTTCCAAAAGATGAAAAATCTCCTAACTAATATCCAATTACTTGAATCTCTCGAATTTCTGGCTTGCCACTATATTGCCAGTATATTGTGTCATTAAGATTGTCTTCTTGAAAAATAATTTTCTTTCACCCCAAATTCCTTTCGAACCCTGACAAAATCCTCGACAAGAAATCCACTCAGCCAACATTGCTTCGGTTTTGACCTGCCATTATGATCTCATTTTATAAAGGATAGAAAGATCTATACAAATGTTTACCAATCTATTTGTAGCAAAAGACCCAGATTGGAGTTTGAGACAGTTGAGGTGACTTAATGTCTGAATGATCAATTTCCTCTATCTCTGTGACAGCCTAAAAATGTGCTCCTCAACCACACTGCCCGAATCTGAATCTATGAGGTTTAGCATGGCAAATGTCTTTCTCGGCACAAGCTTGCACGTAATTGAATCTCCAAGTAAATTCTGCATGACTACTACTGAGATAAGAAGGTGGCCCAAGAAAGATCTCAAGATAATGCAAGAGCAAGAAACTGTGATGAGCTGAATAATATAAAAGCCTGAATGGATTACAAAAGAAAAACTATATGCAATCCAGTGTCTGTAAGGAAATTACCAGTGCTCTCAAATCCACTTTTATTTTCTCCTTTAGAATTTGTTTCTTGGTTGAAACAATTTGAAGAGATGCATATAAAACACTCAATACAGGGTTAATGCTACTTGCTATGTAGTAATATAGCACCAAGAAAGCCAAATATTATTGTGTCCATTACACAATTCATAGGCTAAAACAGGGATTACCTTCAGATATCTGCACTGGCATACAAATTTCTACACCTTTTAGTCATCTTATAGTCAATTTCCCAGTATAAAATAAGCCTGCATTTACCAGGCAAAATCTGTCCTGGGAAAAACCCAAAGGCGCAAATCCCTTGGAACAAGGGACAGAGTGTCTGTCACCAACACAAATTGGAATTTTTTTGCTGGCATGAAATGACGAGACTTTTCCCTATTTATTGTTAATATTGGGAAATACGATATCAATGCATCATGATAGATGTATGTATAACAAACTTACATCACCGTTGTTTACTTCACCCAATATGACCTCTCCTTCAACCCAGGTTCAGAAGTATATGGTCAGGCATGCCCTGAGACATAGGCCAGAAGCATATGCCAGACATAGGCCAGAAGCAACTTAAGGACAGATTTCAGGTAGGGTGACACGTCACCCTTAGACATTTGCGCGAACAAGAAAACCCCACAGATAGGCAGCAACAGCACAATTGCCTCAGGAGATTCACCCCAATAAAGAACATTAGGCACGTGTTCCCAAAACACCATAAAATCAGATGCTACACTAAGGCTGGAACACTCAAAACACAACATGCACACTACACGCAGTCATCGGGTGCTTTCTATGCCGAACGTCAGGACACCTACCCACTGGCTCCACTTTGTACCCATGCAAGGTTGAGACCCACCTGCACTTCTTATCAAATGGCCAGATTTTAGGTCCCGTGACTAGGCCTAGATTTCTTTCTCCAAAGGAATGTACAAATTACTTTATGACACTTTAAAATGACAGCCGAAACCTGTGTGCTTTGAGACAATCTTCAAACCCAGACTGTTTTCCCTGCTTTCCTGGCCACAGCAAACACAAGGAGATGATGGACGGAGCGCTGAAACTTTTCAGACACTCACCCCCAGTCACAGATCTGGGTTGAATCCATCATCGTTCTTTAGCTCACTTTGCCACCCCAGTTCAGACCCAGCCATATGCAAATCACTCTTGACCCTGTGCCTCATGGGCACAGTCCAGCCCAAACTGCCAAGCCAGGTCCTCCCTGGACCGGAAACAAGCATCCTCGAACCGGTTCGGGGTAAAACCCCTCATCAGTTAAGCTAGCTTGAATCCAGTGGCAAAGTCAGCAAGGGACCCACGTCTGGGCATACTCTGCCAACTTAGGGCAAACAAAGCAAACACACGGAGATGATGGGTGGAGCGCTGAAACTTTTCATACACTCACCCCTAGTCATAGATCTGGGTTGAATCCATCATTGTTGTTTAGCTCACTTCGCCACCCCAGTTCAGACCCAGCCATAAGCAAATCAGCCTTGACCCTGTGCCTCATGGGAACAGTCCAGTCCAAACTGCCAAGCCAGGTCCTCCCTGGACCAAAAACAAGCATCCTGGAACCAGTTTCGGGGTAACTGGGGGGACTGTTCCCAAGAGGCACAGGGTCAAGACTGATTTGCATATATCTGGGTTTGCAGTAAATGGTTTGGGGGCGGTGGCGTGGACTAATTGTAAAAACATTGTGATTAACCTGTCCTTCCCTGGGTATGTGATGTTGCCTGCTGTCATAATCATTACTATGATGATCCAGGCTCCCTTTAGGGCTGTCTTGTTAGTCTTCAATGCACCTTCTTGTAACCACTAGAAAACAATAAAAATGTGTTTTTTCAGAAAAAAATACTGATGTCACTAGTCATTTTGGATCACCCCCTCACTCTTGTTTGTGTAGAATCCCAACTTACCAATGTGATGTTTGGTACATCTAGTGTATCATAACTGCATAGTCTGCTATGTTATATGTAATAGGGCTACCATTACATCATCACCAATAGTGAATGAGTTTCACACCTGACAGAACAACACTATTGGCCTGTTTCATACATCATGACCTCAAATACCATGATGTATATGAGGAGATTAGGCAGCCATGTATCTGCTCAGAACAGTACACTGGTTGTGAACAGGAATCAGATGGGATCCTTTCCAACATGTCAATAGACAGAGGATCATACACACTGTGCAAAACTTAAACCCTCAAGAACTCTTCTTGTGTGTTGGACATGACTCACCCTTGATATTGATGGAAAAATCCTAGCTGTAACAAAAAATGAGTCATGTAACGTGAAATTCTAATAAGAGTTTATCCCCTGGTTTCTACATTTGGGTCCCCAACTGCCCATCATCGGTCAGATAGGCCACCACAAGAATGCGGCCTATTAGGTGTGTCAAAGTGAGTTGCGTTGGGGGGACTGGCAGAGCTGACTTTCAGGTCCTGCGTCTTAGGTCCTCCCACCTTTTCTGGCAGTAGACATTGTGCCTCTTGAGGACCCCCAGGGTCTGCACCTTCCTGGCGATGGCCTTCCAGATGTCCCGCTTGTGATGGGCATTGACCTGTATGGATAGAAGAAGTGATGGAAACAACAATGGTTTTATGAAGTTTTGTTTGACTGTATTGATGCACCACAATTTTGCTACATTTATCACTAGCATAACGCATAAGTTAGCATACAACATGTGTATTGTCACATGCTTACCAAAAGCAATATCTTAATACATACTCTTGTAGTGACCTGTTGCCTACCCTCGACCCATGTCATGGTCTACACTCATCAATCCAGGCTTGTGACATAATCTAGCCGGGGGCAGGGGGCTCCTACATATTCTATGCTGTGACCTGCTCTGACCAGTGCAATAAACTGTGAACTACTGAAGGCTATACATAAATATTTATGGCACTGTGAATACTGGCCACTGCGAGCAAGGGACCTGCAGTATGGACATAACACCTTTTGAAATGGAAGTCCATTGAAATGAAGTGTTAGCTCAAGTAGTTAGGCAATTCTCCCTTTCAACTATTGTCCATTTAAAAACATTCAGGGGCCAATTGTTAAGCACACCTTAAATTTGACCTGGCAAGGACATATGTTTATGAATGTGTTATTTGTCCCTGTGACTCAGTCCCAGCTTGGACCATCATTCTGACTGGCCACTACTCACTGTCAGGCCTTGTTATCTGCAGCCCGATGATCATGATGCGACATCAACACAGGCTTCTGTGAACTTTTCAATGCAAAAAGGACCTTGTATCTAACTTATAAATGACCTCAAGGCTGTGTGCTACACTGAAGGGCTCTGAGAGCTACTGGTAGCTCCCATACAACTGTTTGGATTGAGTTGTTAGATGATACACAAAATTATCATCATTTAAATTTAGTTTGTACAGAAAACATTTTTATGTACAGATGTAGAGTCTATAATGTGTTCTCCAGTTTCCATGATGTGAGATTAGAGTGTAACGTGTCAATCCAACACATACATAGATATATCTCTCCATACACAACAGTTACACTCTAGAACTTTAAAAACACAGCACATATTACAGTTGTTTTTTGACATGGCAAAATGGATAGGAATTCCCACCATCGTTGTCCTCTGTTTAGGAACAATATATATGTCACTACACATCATTAACTACACTTCACTCAGGGAACTTAAAGGGACATTGTAGCCTATGTTAATGGGTAAAAACAGACAGATTCCCATATACATATCAAACATGTACCTGTAACTCTGGTGAGCTACAGAACTGGCCATACGGGGGAGAACCTACTGTGCCAGTAAATCCAGCTCCTTTGGTGAGTAGGCAGGGGCCTCTCCCCTGCTCATCCCTGCACTGTTGCTCTCAGAGGTGAAAAACAGTAGCAAAGGTGGAGGGGGTCTTGATGGCAGCAGTGTTAGGAGGCATGTTAGCTTTTTTTCCCAACCACCACGTACACGATCATCAGCGTAGATGGACACAGCCATTGGTCTTCTTATGTTACTTTCAACAATGTTAGCCTATCGCTCTGTCCGTCGTGGGGTTCACTGCACACTATGCGGTCAATAACCGCTGCACCCTTCTGATTCCAAATGTCCTATCTGCGAGGTCAGTCAGCCGCCATTTCAGAAGTTCACAATAGTGTGTTTGTAACTGTTAAATGCATCACCACCACTCAAAATGGGGCTAGTTTGTTCACATATACAAACTTTGATTGACTTATTCTTTTGGGAAAAAACAATTATATGTAGTGCAGATTTATATATGTCAAACAGTAGTGTACCCCACTGGGGATGATTATGTTGATTCAAATAAAAAATTGCATGCAGTCACATATCAGCTCAGGTGTGCCGTAAGTTTATTTATTTTGTTCACAGGTAAATAGTAGAGTAGTTACCTCATTTTCATGGGTGATATTTATGCACTGTTTGTAAATGTAATTAGGCATTACGAGCCACATTTGTTGTAGCTAATTGTAAATATTTCTGGATGGAAGATTTGTTTTTTGATATCTTCCTCCACAAATGTAGTCAGGAATTTGCTAGTGCTATTATAGCCACGCAGTATCTCTTCTTTTTTTTGTTCTGTAGTTCAACAGTTAAGAAGAATATATATGTAAACTGTATTATACCGCAATTGGGTTGAATATGATGGTGATTTAACCTAACTTGTGCCATCTGAGGCTCGCAACGTTGGTTTTGCCGTATTTGATTGAGTGGAACTTGGATGTCCAGCAGGCTGTAGTGAGGAGGAGGGACTAGCAAGGCCAAAAGACCGGAGAGGTCTCCAGCAGCATGGGACACACCTGGGCAAAGCCCAGGCCGAGGGCAGGGCCGTCTGCACCCATATGCGGCTGGTTGTGGCTAGGCTGGGCCGACTCTCTTGGCCTCAAATCCCATTTGTTCTTCTGTTTCAATTTCTTACAGAGCTGCTCTGCTACATGCAGTTGGACCCTATATCAGAAGTAAGTGGCCCTTTTGTACCAAAAGTTTTACTGTGCTTAATCAAGGACCCCCTGGCAGCATGGGAAAGCGCAAGGCCGGAGTCATGAAGGCCGGGGTTGAGACTCAACACACTACTATTGACTCTGTTCTAGCACGAGCTGTGGGAGTTATTTCCAAAGAGATAGATTTGGCAGAACGCTGCCTATTCATGTGCATGGCTGGGTAATGTGAGCACGTAGAGCACACTGGAGAGCTTTATCTGGTTAAGGGGCCTACAATGAGTGAGGTACTGGGTAATCATGAGGCTTCAGCCATCATCACCTGATAGGAGCCACCTGTAGCATCAGAGGTGGTCATTTCCCCTCCGGCTTCGTTCTACCTAGTTACCCCAGCCCGCTCACCAGCTGCAAAACATAAGATTGCTCAGTTGCCTTTGATGAACTTTACTAACACTATCACAGTCATGGTGTTACCGCTTAAGGAAAGATTAGAGCATTTATGTTATGTTATGTTATGTTATGTTATGTTATGTTATGTTATCAGCACTTTTATAGCACGCGGCTGCCCCAGCAAAGGGGCGTCCCGGCGCTTTGGACAAGCACAAGACACAACACAATGAACATCCGGGAATCAAAAAACAGGAGAACAGAATGCTAAAGTACAGAAGGGAACAGATGGGTTTTAATGGCCCTCCTGAAATCAAGCAACTCATCCAATGCACGAATGGATGGGAGTGAGTTCCATAGCTTAGCCGCTAAAACACGAAAGGATCGTCCTCCAGCTCGGCAAAGCTTAAACCGCGGACCACCGCCAGGTTTTGACCCAAAGACCTCAGGGAGCGAGAAGGAACATAGGAAATGAGAAGATTTTCAAGAATGTGGGGGGAGGACAATTTAAGGATCTTAAAAGACAGACAAACGGTCTTAAAATCGATCCGTTGCGCCATGGGCAGCCAGTGTAGCGTCCGGATGGTTTCTTTCACGGAGCAGAACCTCGGTAAACCCACCAAGGCTCTAGCAGCAGCATTTTGGATGCGCTGCATCCGGGCGACTTCCGCCTGATTGGCCCCTAACAGAAGTGAGCTGGCGTAGTCAAGCCATGATAAAATCGTAGCCTGCATAATCAACTGCCTGGTAGGAGCATCGTAAAATTTAAAAATGGGCCTGAGCCCTCGCAAAATCCCAAAACAGGTAGCTGCCACTTTTTTGTGTGGCTACAAAAACTGAGAGCAGAGTCTAGCCAAACACCCAGATTTTTAACCTCCGAGACCGGAGTTGGGGTGACACCTAGCTCTGGAGGCCACCATTCTTCCCCCCAAAGGTTACTCTGTTT
Organism: Lissotriton helveticus; assembly: GCF_964261635.1. Lineage (NCBI taxonomy): Eukaryota > Metazoa > Chordata > Amphibia > Caudata > Salamandridae > Lissotriton > Lissotriton helveticus. Next base: position 1,410,096,837 of record NC_136065.1, read on the forward strand.
ACCCACGATCAGGACCTCCGTCTTCTTGGCATTGAGCTGAAGACAGTTAGCTGTCATCCAGACCGCTATAGCCAGGAGACCGCCCCGGAACCTGGGGGCATCAAGGTCGGACCTCATACTCAGTGTCACCGCCAGCTGCGTATCGTTAGCATAGGAGACCATAGTCATACCCCAGTGCTTGGCGACCGCAGCCAGCGGCTGCACGTAAAGGTTGAACAGTGTGGGGCTCAATGCCGATCCCTGAGGCACTCCCAGTTTGAGCGAGTAAGATTTAGACTCAAATGGTGGGGTTGCAACCCTGAATGAGCGATCGGCTAAAAAAGACCGAAACCAGTTCAATGCTATGCCAGAGACACCAGTCTCTTCCAGTCGTTGCAGCAAAATAGAGTGTGAAACCGTATCAAATGCGGCACTGAGGTCTAGTAACACCAGTGCCGCAGTCTGACCGGAATCAAGCACAGACCGCAGATGTTCCGTCATCGAGAGTAAAGCTGTCTCGGTGCTGTGGCCAGCACGAAAGAGATTCTGGGAGGGATCCAGAATGTTCACCCTCTGTAGATGTTCATACAGAATACCATTGACATAGGCCTCTGCAACCTTCGCAACCCATGGGAGCAAAGAGATTTGGAAGATAAACTTGATAAAGTACTTTCCCTTTGTCACAGTACAGCCACAATGACTGCTACCAAAGAGGGGGAGGCGGTTCTTATTGATCGAGGCCAGAGTCATCATACTACTAAATTAACTAGTTTACAACAAACTGCAAGGGCGTAGAGAGGGTGGTGCCCACGTTTCTGTAGCTGTGGGATCGTAAATGAGGTACATAACGGGGGTTTCCTTAACATCGAGCCATTATTTATGCAGTCCAGAGCCACAATTAACCAATGAGTGAATCATCCTATCAGCCCTGATGTGCAATGACAGAACACCGGAATGAGAGGTGTCGTCTCCTGAGCTCAATTATATCCTTACGACCCTATCACCATTAATGGGTCACAGTGTTAGAAAGAAGTAGATAGGGTCAGACGTAAGTATGGGTGCAAAATCCGTTCCGCTCTCGCAAATTGTGAATTTTCAGCAATTTTGCGATCCGCGAATCTCGCAAAATTGCTGAAAAATTTGCAAATTCGCTCGCGGGCGGATTTATTTGCACCTGCCCGAGTTGAAGCTCAAATAAACAGCCCAAACAACTAGTGAGCATGGTCTAGGCTAGGCAGGTGTGCTTCCTCCTCATATCTACCGCCTATAATTAGATGTAATCCTTGATGGAGGTCTTTACATCCACGCGTTTCTCTAGCGCAATCCCCGTGTACTTCCTGTGACCAGGAGGCAGCTTCCTTCTCATCTGCTGCTCTGATCGGTCCCTGACCCTTACAAGAGGCATGTGAACTCCCATGGAATCCCCACCCGTTTGGCCCCGCCCCACACATACTAGGGTATGCAACATCTTCCCGCCCTTTCCTCACTGTGATGAACAGCTCACTCGAGGGACCTCAGCGCCTGTGGCAAAGTTACAGAAACACGTGGTCACTGGAGACAACTTTTCTGGGCCTTTACGCAGCTGTAGTGTAGCAAAAGCACTATACATTTACCCAATGAGGTAGCAATTACTGATTTGCCACTAGACAGTGGCAAACAGTCTATTTTGTGCAAATCCGCGAGTTTGCAAATTTGTTCGTGTACTCGCGGATTTTTTTGCGATTTCGCGTGAATTTGCGGACCACAAATTCGCAAGATTCGCCCATACTTAGTCAGACGGGCTCTTGAAGACATGTAAAAATATCCTGCATGTCCTAAATTGAAGGGTTAAGAACTCTTTTAGAGGATGAGCAGGGGTGAGATTCATGCAAATCATTTGAGATAGTGTGCCTTTAAGAGACATGGATGTAGAGGGAATCTCTTTGTTGGAGGGATTTGCTGCTCTCCAGGTTCATGCTGTGACTTCTCTACATTGTAGAGCGAAAGGGGGACTGACAACATTTGTTAGTTTAAGGCTACAGTGCGTTATGGAACAGATAGTCTTTGACTCTGGAATCATACTGGGTGTCCAAAGGATTACTAACAAATAATTTCCACTAGGAGAATCATGAAAACACAATTCAAGGATTTCCTAGAATGGTTGTGATAAATTCAACAATATGGTATTGTTGAATTTCTCCTAAAGTGTGCAGACAAGAAGTTATAAGACTTTCTAGTCTGTAAGCCAAAATACAGCCTTCCAGTGAGCAGACCTGATTGGACAGAGTTAAGTGGATTAGCCAGGCTCCTTTGATGAGGTGATAAGTAGCCCCTGGGGTTATCCAGCCATTCTAGGAGGGCAGGGTTCTGCTACTTAGGAATGCCAGAGCAGGGAAGGGGGTCATAAAACGTATTCTTCAAAGAGAGGAGGGGACAGTCACTGTAAGTCCGATCCAGTTATACCCCTACCCTCTGAAACCCAGCCAAATGGCAGGATTAAGGAAGTACTGAGCAGATGTAAGGGGGAGGGACAGTATGGAAATGAACCATCTTGAAGGAAGGCTTAGCCAGCTTTTGCTCCTCTGCTGAAAATTCTGACATATAGAATTTTGTAGAAATAGTGCTTTCTTGGAGACCATTGTGCCACACTTTGAAGGAAGTGGCCATGCTCTGGGGTGTTACACTGCACCTCCTTGGATAGGATTGCACTCCAGTGTGAACAAAAAGAACACCGAAAAAGTATCTGGGAGGGGTAATGCCTTTCAGCTCTGCTGCTTGAAACTGAGAGAAGGATTGCCAAGCTGGAATCTTGATTTGCACCTTCAGACTCTGCACTCTGAAAAGACTGTGCCTGCTGCATTATCTAGAACTACAGCACTTTGGGTGTACCTTGCTTCAAGAGGAATAAAGAGGGGACACCAAGCTGGAAACTTGATTTGCACCATTGGGCCCTGCATTCTGACAGACTGAGTCTGCTGGATTATCTGGAATTACAGACCTTTGGATGTACCTTGTTTCAAGAGGAATAAAGAATGGGCTCCCTGCAAGCTGCAGGTTAACAGAGCTCACCTGCATCAGCTCCACCAAGAGTCCCCTCCCTGGAGTGTATCTAGTGGACTTTTAAGGGTGTTATACAGGTGCATTGTGGGAATTCTGGTGCCAACCTTTCTAGGACCATCTAGGAGATTCCAGATCCTTGAAATGTGTTTTGGACACTTTCGACCCACAAAACGAACTTCATGCAGAAGTTCCTCACTGAATCCGGTCTGCTAGAGGAGGCTGCAGGACGTCTGGTGAGAAATCCTCCTGAAAGGTTTCTTAGTGTGAAGGTAAAATCTTGAATGGTGCCTCCCGCTTAGTATATCCGACCAGGGCTCCATCTTGGTTGGCCTCAAACTTTGACTTTGTTCCGGTCAAAGGCAACCAAATGTTCCAGAAGTGGCACTATTGGCTTCTAAGCACTAGAAAGTGTTTCATCTTTAAAAAATCATGTATCTAGTTCCCTACAGAGGACTTGTCACTTTAAAGATAGAAATATTTCCTACTTTTATAAATTGGTGTAGGAAGTTTAGTGTTGTCTCTTAATTATTTACTGAATTTGTGTTTTTAAATACTGTAAATTTGCTGTAAAAATGCTAAAGTTAAGCCTGCCTGCTCGCAGCCAAGCTACCAACGGTTGAGCACGGGAATATTTTTCAGAGACCTATTCTGAGCCCTAGGCTGTGTAGTGTCCTTATTGACAGTGGCAGATTCACATTTGCCACTACTAATAACCCACTTTCCAACAGAAGGATTTTGCTGAAGCGGCTAATGGGATGGGCAAATAGTTAGGAAATCAAGTCTGAAATCCAATATGGGTTCAGACTAGGAGGAGGCACTATAGAGCAAAACTTGTCTTTGTACCTTCTAGTCAATAAAAATACAGTTGCTAAAAGGAAAAATATATATCTGGCCTTGATAGACCTCAGCACAGCATTTGACACCGTAGCAAGATCTAAACTGTGGGCTGCGCTGGGGGACATGAAGGAGGCTTTTTATGCATAGTTTACACATGGGATTTGAAGCCTCTGTAAGATATGGCCCAACAAGTGAATGCACCACACACTTTCAGCTGGGATGGGAGGTCGGTTAGTGCTTGATATTGGCCGCTATGCTTTTTATACTCTATATAAATCATTTCAATCTATATTTAGGTGAAATTCTTAAAGGTGACAGAAGGCAACAGAACAGTCCTAGCTTTGTAGTATGCGAATGGTTCTGTCCTTATCGCGCGTACAACTAACGTTCCACAATTGTTATTGAATAGCTTTTATGATTTTATGGAGAATTTGGGTTTGAAAATCAAATTTACTAAATCTTATACGATGTTATTATGGTCCAAAAATGCCAAGACCAAGATTCATAGAATAAAGGACCACTGTATAAGAAATGTGGATACGTTCTGTTACTTAGGCATTTTGCTGCATCATAAAATTAATTGGGATCCTCTGTTGAGAGCACATGTTTAGTCTTTTAATAGGGTTGCTCACTGTATCGATACCTTTGTTAAGTGGCTAGGTCATAGCCATATAAAATCCTTATTGCATCTTTATAACATGAAATGTGTTCCAACTGTAGCTTATGGAGCAGAGCCCAGGCAGGTACCAATCCTGGCGACCCATTACAGGTGGCAGAGAATACATTTCTTAGAAGATTGTTGCAGATTCCTCAGAGCATGAAAAACATCTGGACATGTGAACCCCTTAACTTTGGGCCTTTTCGCCCTCTGACTATATAGCCACATTTTGTCTTTTTGAGGAAAAAAAAAATCAGGGAAGAGCGCTCTGGATAGAACTGTATGTTTTTTTCACCCAAAACTGGCATCAACAAACGGTTTGCTGTGCCAAAGTCACCTTCTTACCAGATTTCAGGAACATGCAGAGCTGAATAAAAAAATCTGATTTTTACCACAGTTTTGGCATTTTTCAAAGGGGTTATATATATTTCCTATTTTTTGTGCTCTCAACCTACTTTCAGTTTGGGGAAGAAACCAGTGTAAAACCCATTGGATCCAAGAAAGCAATAGATTTCTGAAAAGTAAACAACATTCTGAATTGATCAAAGGGTCATATGTGTAGATCCCGCAAGGTTTTCTTGAAGAAGCTAACTGTTGGAATAAAGAATTTTGAAAATGATTAAGAAAAATAGCCATTTTTGACAACTCTTTCATTTGTATCTTTGTGTTACGATGGCTCATTCACAAAAGTCACATACCATTACTCCTGCTTTACCTCTCTAGTTGTGGGATATGTAGGGTTTGTAGGTTCTTGAAGAACCCAAAGAACCCAGAGCCAACAACTTTGCTGTACCATACAATGGTTTTCATTGTGTTGTAAGTATAGACCTATTCATGTCGCAGGTGAGATTCTGGAGCACACTTCCACTAATGACAGGGTAGCGCTGGCTAAGATGGTGATCCTTCCCCGGTTCCTGTATTATTTAATTAATTTACCTCTATATGTTCCTGCAGCCTACTTCGCTACGCTCACCAAACTGCTCAGGGACTTTCTCTTGGGGGCCGCCCGACATAGAATGGTACTAGTGAAACTATATTTGCCTACTGAGCAGGGAGGTCTTGCCGCGCCTTGTTTTGAACACTATTATGTTGCTGCCCAGCTGCAGTGGATAGCTCGCTGGCTCACGGATAGGTGCTGCCAAGATACGGTGACCACTTTGCCACCGCACTCGCTAAAGTAAATAGCCAGACTCTTTCACCCCGCTGCCAAAGCCGCACCACCAACGCCGCTTCTACTAGCAGTGGCATACAAATGTTATTGCAGGTGCCTATATCTCACTAGAACTACTGTCCATTACGCACCAGCAATACCACTGGGGGATCCCCTAGTGGGCCTGGGTTACTCACACCTCTTTCGCTCACAGAAGGACGTGTAGCCGACACACAGACCCTAGGGGATCTGTACCGAGGTGGTGCACTCATACCGTATGAGTCCTTGGTAGCAGATGAGGGACTCCCACCGGGGCAATTCCTAACACACTGCTTGTGAGTAGCGACACTGACTGCCAAATGGGGAGACATAACCACGGAACCGAGTCAACACCTTACCATACAGTACTTTCACGTTATGGGACGAGGCAGACAACTTGTTCGCTGTTTTGCGGCGTCACTCCGAACCCATGTAGCGATAAGTCTAGATCCACTCCGCAGCTAATGGGAGCTGAACTTCGGGCGACAATTGTCAGATAAAAAATGGAAAAGGATACTTAAAAGTCCAGTGCGTATACCTAGAAATATGAGATTCCGACAAATACAATTATTTATTGTCCATAGAGCATATCTTACGCCTGCGTTGATCAACAGGTATTTCCACCGCACAGATGCGACATGTCCCAGATGTGCCGAACAAGGGGCTGAGTTGATACACATGTTGTTGAGCTGTCTCAGTCTTTCCACATATTGGCACACAATCAGCAGGCTGTTACATGTATGCACAGGCCGCGACATACTCTTTGAATGGACTGTATACCTATTGCAACATTTTAGAAGGACCCCCGCCACAAAAGTAACATCCCGGTTTCTAGACCTGGGATTGGTAGTCGCTAAGCGCCTTTTAACTTAGCAGTGAAGGGCGCAATCCCCCCCACATGCGTGAGCGTGGCGCTGATTGCTCTTAGCATGGGCCAAAGCAGAATGATTCGCCATCCTGCAGGAAGAAACACTGGGACTGCGGAAAGAACCCACAGCAACCCAATGGGAGGGACCACTTCGTGCATTACAACAATGGAGGAGGACGGCTCTGGGGGGCAACCTGAGCAAGAGGAATATGAGCAAGCAGAGGGAGACGGGTGCCCCGCCAGCGAACGGCTGTGATATTCCAAGAATACATATAAACAAATCAATACTCAGCAAAGAAGTAGACGTTGATAGTAGGTACACACTGGGGAGATGGGTGTGAGGAGGAAATGGGGGGGATAAATACACATGTACCGGCCAATGCTGCTGTTGTTGTTTTCTTTGTTCTCAGTCATACCATCTGTTTAGAAATATGTTAATATCCTTGTGGGACCACCTGAGCAGCCCTAAGGATCCAATTTTTGGACCGGCCCAGCCCTAGGGCACTCACTTTGCAGCGTGCCTGGAAAATCCGCTAGACCAGCTGGGCCACACAGACTTTCCCGCACTCACCGGTACAGAGGAGGCACTCGCTAGAATGCTGGTAGTTTGTAAATTTTGAAATGAAACATGTTTTGTATTCTACTTCTCCAAATTCAATATATTAGCAATTAGATATCCGGTTAAAAAAAAAACATCATGTAGATCGCTAAGCAAAACGGTGAGAGAGGTTTCTGCTCTAGTAAAATATAAAAAGAAAAACATGCCTATGAACAATACAATGGAAAATTAAACATTTGGAACCGTGGGTAGAAGACATTTCAAATGTGATTTGTTGATTCGCTGTAATGTGTGGGTTGAAGATTCGCCAGTAATCTCTCCAACCTTCCGGAAATAATAGACAGAAAATCATAACTCAAGCACTGGCAGTTGAGGGGGGCTGATATGTAATTTCTCTCGCAGCCTAAACCTGCACCCTTGAAGCAGCTAATCCACGGAAGAAGCCTGCACACGTATTCATGCCTGTGAGTTTTCCTGGAACTCCGACAACCGGTTTTAATTTATCATGACAGGAGACATGCCTGAGAGAGCACGAGTTTGAAAAAAATGTATAAGTACGCCATATTTACAAGCACGTAGTTAGTTTAAACATGTTTTGCACACGAGTGGTTTATATTCAGTAGTGAAACGTATAGAATGTTAAGTAGAGTAACTATAATTATAATGGTGTGAGATTAATGTAGAAATGTTGGAATATATGTGAAAACCTCATGTTCTCATGTTAAAAGAATCATGTCCGAATTAAATGTAACTTTGAAAATCCAGTATTATGTGTAGGCCTTAGGGCAATTCACAGCAAACCTGAACGTGCTGCTAAAGTAATGTGAGATAAAGTTGACATGGTTCTTTCAAAATGTACTATTGAACTTAGGGTTAAAAGTATATGCTTTATAGATGTGTTATTTTAGAAACGTATGCTAGTTAAGAATGTTTGCTGTTTAAATCAAGTTAACGTTTTAAGAGTGCAGGAACCTGCTGCATGTAAATCAAGTAGGCCAGAGCAGATAATGTCATGTAGTTTTAATTGCCATGTGCTCGTTAGAGGAGAGGTCGTGAGGTGTCCAGCACGGAGCTTTGAGAGTGTTTTATGACCAAAGATATGGTGGAGTCTGGAATTTGAGGCCCACTGCAGGATGAGCTGTATGCAGGTGCGAGGGTCCTAATCAGCTCGAATGAAAGGGACTTTGTTCAGTGGCGCCTTGCGCAGGCCTGTAGGAGTTTCCAGGAATTTCAGGGGGTATCAGCGCACGGAAGAAGGAGCCTGGGAACCAAGGTCAACTATAACGAGGGTCTTCAAGAGTACCATCATGGAGTTTACTGCGCAAAGATGTACCACGTGAGGGGCGTCCCAAGGGGCGTTCCTATCAGAAATGTGATTTGGTATTAGGGAAAGTGACCCGGGAGGAGTGCAGAGTAGATGATTTTGGGAACCTAAGGAAGCGGATGGGTAGGCAGATAGGCTGATCAGGAGAGACCCATTATCAGAGAAGAGACAAAGAGAAGTGCGTGATCTTCTTAGGAAGTCACCACGGCTGACACCTAGAGGGTTAAGATCTTGCTAAGTAGGGATGTCATTTAGTGTAGTGTAGGGACAGACTAACCTTAATTTTTCTTTTCTGTAATGACTTTGAGGTTGCAACTTGTATCCATTTTGGCAACCCTGATGGTTTTCGAGCTTGTACTTATTATTCTGTTTTTCAGATTCAGACTATTCAAAAAGTTCATGTTTATAGTGATACCGATTTATCTTCTTAATCTCATTTTGAGAAGTTTGTATCTTCAGTTATCTTTGACTTTATATTAAATCTTTAAAACTTAATTTTGGTCAGTGGTCATTTAGAGTGGTGTAAGTTCTTAAATTGATTGATTTATTGCGAGATTACCTTTTACTCAAGACAGGTACCAACGATTCAGTCGACAGGAAATGGGATTTGGTAAGATAATTAGTAACCAGTAATCCCGCGTTAGCAGTTGGTAGCAGAGTGAGGATGGTTATCTTCTTGAGGAAGGTAATCTAGAGAGGTTAGTTTACCCCAAGGCCCGAGACGCCGAGAGACGAGCAGCGGAAGAATCGTGTGCCGAAAGGTGCAGACGGTGCGAGAAAAGCAGCAGTATCGGAGAGTGAGTATAAAAAGGGTCATGCGTGAACAGATTGCGGTGTTTTGTGTTGTATTTGTATTGTAATGTCTTGCGGAGTTGAATGCCTGTAGTGTGAATGAGAGACGGTTGTGAGCGCGCGCAACCTGGTAAACTGGTAACCTGGTAAACGGGTTAACTGGTGAAATCTTAAGTTCAGGCCAGAGCTTAAGTGGTTTTGGGTGTATCGAACATCCAGGGTAGTTGTCGACCATAGTACGGAGGTCACGAGGTACCATTGACCGCCGTGGATCCAAGATAGGGGGAGTGTAAGAGTGAGTGTATGAGTAACGGACGCTGGTCGAAAGTTACTGTGTGTGAGTAACCTATCGGAGAAGGCGATTGTCTGGAAGTAATCGGAAAGACATTTCGCCAAGTTAAGGTGACAACTACAGAAAGACTGTGGGCGTACAGTCAAGAAAGGTGATCGCTTGGACGGAAGTAATCATTTTTCAGAGTATGAATGGGATGCGTGCATGACCGAGGAGACGAGCTGAGAAGGAGGGGAACTGCTGCGAAGGGGGACGGGTGACGTCGGCTAGAGCCGCGCTCTGATTGAGCGGTTGGTGTGACGTTAGCTAGAGCCGCGCTCTGGTTGGGCGGCTAGCGTGACGTCGGAGGAAAGTCGCGTACGGATAGGCCAGTTAGTGAGGACAGCGCTGAGATTGGTGGAGTGTCATCAGGAAGTAAACAAACGCGGAGAAAAGAGAAATCATGAAGTGTTTTAAGTGTTTGAAAGGGATTTTTAAACGTAAACGTAGTGAACATTATTACGGGGAAGAGGCTCCCCCAGAGGGTACGCCAGCTCATTATATGGCAACGAATGTTGGGTTGCATACGATATTGTGGATTGGGGCTTGGAATAAGCTTACGGAAGGGAATGAGGAAATGCAGTTCCCGAAGTACGGGACGTTTAAATTAGAGGTGTTACATCGGCTAAAAGCAACCATGTCCTCATTGAAACCCTCACCCAGACCAACACAGTTTGAGGCACTTAATGCATGGATTAAGGCTGCACACGACCGAAATTTGAACAGGCGTCAACAAAGGCTGACGCGATCGGTAAGGGCAGTGCGAGATTCCAAATGGGATGAGGAGGAAAAGCGTTGGAGGGTACAGACTATTGAGGTGGAGAAAATGTATCCGATGAGGGAGGTGTCAGGAGGAGGAAACCTCATGGAAGAAGACGAGGAAAGCGAGTCGGAGGACAATCTGATAAACAGATTGTTAATGGATAGACCACCTCCGAGAGTGGAGTTGATAGAAGATAGAGGGCTCGCAAGGGAGAAGGGTAATAGCATGGCTGAAAGATAAGGTACCACCACAGGATATAGATTGGGTAAAAATAGACCGAACAAGGCAGGAACCCAAGGAGACAGTTCACGAGTTTTATGAAAGATTGCTGAAAACATTCAAGCAATACAGTGGACTAGATGTAATGGATCCCAAAGACATAGGGCAGTTCGTGTCAAAGTTTGTCTTGGGGTTGAGACCTGATATTTGTTTGATGATACAGCAACATTTAATCTGTTGGCAGAACAAACCACTAGATGAGATTTTACGATATGCGAGGTACTGCAGTGACGAGATAGATTCTAAAGCCAAGAATCTAAAGGAGAAATTGATGGTGGTGCAAATGCAGTCCGCTGGGAAGGGTGGCCAGCAGAAGCAGGGGATGGGACGAAAACCAAATGGTCAGAGCAAAGATAATGAAGAAGGGCAGAGACCTAGGATAGACTTTGCCACTTTAAAGAAAACGACAAAGTGTCATCAGTGTCACCAGGTGGGGCATTGGCGACGCGAGTGTCCCTTTAACCCTGAAAATGGAGAGCTAGAAGTAGAAGAACAGGTCCAAGAAGACCCAGTGCAAAAGGTGACAGTCCCAAGTAGTAAGGTGGCCAAAGGGGGGACTTCGGCTCCACGGGCCCAATTCCCACAGCCACCGAAGATAGCAGCTGGAGGAAAGGTCTTTAAACAAATGCCTCTGTTTATCGAGGAAGAAAAATGTTATTACATTGATCCATTGACAGGACAACGGGTGAGCAGTGAAGAGGACTGTACCCTCGGGGCAGTTCTAGAAGTGGATCAGAGAGGGCCATTTGTTGAGGCAGAAGTGGCAGGGTGTCCCACTACGTTCTTAGTGGACACTGGGGCTACTCGTTCGACTCTGAGATCAGCGGTAGTTCCAGACTTGCCAATGTCAGGGGAAACAATTCAAGTGGTAGGAGTCGCAAATAAAAGAATGACTAGTCCCTTGACAGAACCAGTGTCTGTGAAAATTGGAAACCACATGAACGAACATCAGTTTGTGGTTTGTGACTCGAGTCCGGTATGTCTGTTAGGAAGGGATTTGTTGTGCAAATTGAACTGCACCATATACTGCACCCCGCAAGGAGTGGAGGTACAGACTACCGACGATGATGCTACCTTTAAGGTGGCCAATTCAAAATTCTGTGTAGAACTATATCCTACTCTGACTGTAGAAGATCTTCCCCAAGATTTAAGAAATGCAGTGGCGTCAGAGGTGTGGGATTTCACAGGAGAAGATATAGGATTGATTAAAGGGGTAGAACCGGTAAAAATATTGGTAAAACCAAATGTTGAGTTTCCAAGAACGCCTCAATACAAATTGTCCCAGGAAACGATTGCGGGAATAAAGCCTGTGATCGAGTCAATGATTCAACAGGGAATACTGAAAGAAATCGTGGGTAGTCCTTGTAACTCCCCGATTATGGGTTTGCAGAAACCTAGCGGGAAGTTTAGGATAGTTCAGGATTTACGAAAAATTAACAACATAGTCGTTTCATGTTGTCCCGTGGTACCGAATCCATCAGTAATATTGTTTCAAATACCATGTCAAGCAGAATGGTTCACAGTGATAGATCTTTGTCAGGCTTTCTTTTCAATCCCATTGGATGAAGAGAGCAGGTACCTTTTCGCTTTTAAAATGGAAGATCGCGTTTTAACATGGTGTCGAATCCCACAAGGATTCACAGACAGCCCATCCATCTTTAATCAGTTGCTGAAGAAGAATCTTGAGAATCTAGTACTGCCACAGAACTCGGTTCTGGTACAGTACATAGATGACCTACTTGTTGCGTCAGAAACAGAGGAAGCTTGTAAAGTAGATTCAATTGCCTTACTGAACCATTTAGCTGAAAATGGACATAAGGTATCTCCGAGCAAGTTACAGTATTGTCTGACAGAAGTACAGTATCTAGGGCACAGGTTAGAAAAAGGGAAACGTAAGGTGTCCCCAGAGAGGATTGAGGCGATAATGAAAATGAATGCGCCTACAACACAGAGAGAAGTTAGAATGTTCCTAGGAATGGTGGGTTACTGCCGACAGTGGATAGTTAACTTTTCACTGAAAGCAAAGCCCTTACAGAAACTGACGCACAAGGAGGTGAGTGATCCGGTACCATGGGATGAAGAATGTCTGGTGGCGTTTTTACAGCTGAGAGACGATTTATGTCGTGCTCCGGCTCTGGGAATGCCAGATTACGAAAAGTCATTTTCACTCTATTGCTGTGAGAGAGAGGGATGTGCTTTGTCAGTCTTGGCACAGACCCACGGAAATGCCCGTAGACCAGTTGCATATTTTTCGGCTACATTAGATCCAGTAGCCGCAGCGTTGCCCGGATGTCTCAAGTCCGTTGCTGCAACGGGTGTCAGCATTGAAAGGAGCGAGAGTATTGTGATGGGACATCCAGTAGTGGTGTATGTACCACATTCAGTTGAATTGTTAATGACCAGGACGAAGACGCAGCATCTGACCAATAGCAGGCTCACGCGTTACGAGCAAGTTATACTTGCCGCAGAGAACGTGACTCTCAGGAGATGCTCTGTCTTGAATCCTGCTACTTTGATGCCATTACCTACGGTAATAGAAGGCGAAGGATGTGAAGACCACGATTGCCTTGATGTGACTGAACTATGCACGAAACCCAGACCAGATATTGTGGATGAGCCATTGTCAGACCCCGATGAAATTTATTTTGTTGATGGCTCATGTTTAAGAGACGATACTGGTCGGTTGAGAGCAGCTTATGCTGTTTGTACTATTACTGGAGTTGTAGAAGCCGCTTGCCTGGAAGGAGTACATTCCGCACAGGTAGCAGAGATTATTGCCCTAACTCGTGCCTGCATAGCAGGAAATGGAAAGAGAGTCACCATCTACACGGACAGCCAATATGGTTTCGGTGTGGTTCATGATTTCGGGCAGTTGTGGTCTCAGAGGGGTTACATGACCTCCTCTGGTTCGCCCATTCGAAATGGAGAATTTGTGCGATTGCTGATAGAAGCATTACAAGGTCCTGTTGACATCGCAGTGGTGAAGTGTGTAGCTCATACTAAGAATACAGATTTTGTGTCACAAGGTAATAGATATGCTGATGAAGTCGCACGCTATTGTGCGGAACAAAGTTATTCTTTCTCAAAGGTGGAAATAGAAGGTGCAGAAGAAAAGACTGAATTAAGTATGATGTTAGAAACTGTAGACACTTGGGAGGATTTAAGAATAATGCAGGAGAACGCACCTGAAACAGAGAAAAAGGCATGGGAAATAGCAGGTTGTGTGCGAAGTGAAATGGATTTCTGGGTTTCAGCAGATGGGAGAGCTGTGTTACCTGAAGAATTAGCTAATCCCATGGCGAGAGAAATACATGGTCCAGTACATCTAGGAAGGGATGCTATGATGAGAGTGTTTAGGCAAACTTGGTATTGCCCTAAATTTAGAATAGCAGCAGAATCAGTATGTAAACGATGTGTTACTTGCCAACAGCTGAACGTAGGCAAACGAACACCAGTCACACTGAGTCACATTGGGAGGTCGGGGGGGCCTTTCAATAGAATGCAACTAGATTTCATCGAAATGCCAAGAGTCAATCGCCTTCGGTACGTGTTGGTGATTGTATGCGTATTTTCCAGATGGGTTGAAGCGTACCCTACACGTAGGTGCGATACACTCACAGTGGCTAAATTGTTGCTCAGGGAGTTGATACCGCGCTTCGGGGTGCCTGCCTCTTTGGAATCTGACAGAGGAAAACATTTTAACAGCGAAATAGTGAAGATGTTGTGCTCCACACTGAATATTATTATTATTATTATTATTCCGAGTTTTGTATAGCGCCTGGTTACCAATAGGCATCCCCGCGCTTATCAGAACATAACACAGCTACCAGAATGCAAGGATTAAACAGAGAACAAAAAAGTTTTTAAAAGTTTACGAAACCTGAAGAGACTGGCTTCGGAGCGCAGTTGTAGGGGCAGTGAGTTCCACAAGGAGGCCACATTTATTGAAAACCTTCTGCCCCCAGTTCTTACCTTTTTCACCCTGCCAACCTGAAGGAGATGTTGGTGGTCAGAGCGGAGGGAACGAGAGGCCTTATAGGGCTGGACCATCTCCTCAAGAATAGGTGGACCCACCCCGTGCAGGACTTTGTGGGCGATGCAGAGTGCCTTGAATTTCACCCGGTCCTTCACAGGGAGCCAGTGCAGTGCCCTCAACGCCGGGCGGGCAGATTGCCGCCTAGGGAGACCCGTCAAAAGCCTGGCAGCCGCGTTCTGCACTTGCTGCAGTCTGCTCAGGGTAGATTCGGGTGCGCCCAGGAAAAGCGCATTGCTGAAATCCAGCCGCGAGATAATAAGTCCCTGGATGAGAAGCCTTCGAGTGGCCACTGGGAGCAGGGGCAGAATCTTCTGGGCTGAACGGAGCAGGCCAAAGCACACGCCAGCAGTCTTTTTGGCATGGGTTTTAAATGATAGGTCCTGCTCCAGCCATACCCCCAAGCTCTTGATCTCCTGCTTGGGGGGGGGCATCGGTCCCAAACAGTCTGGCCAGCTGCTGGGGGGCAAAGATGGAGAGGAGTTCCCCAGCAGCATCAGTTCCGTTTTGGAGCCATTTAACTTTAGGGCTGAGCTGCACATCCACGTGTAGATCTTTTCAAGACACGTGTGCAGCCGGTCGGGATGGTACGCCGACTGGGAGAGGCCTACCACCAGCTGGGTATCATCAGCGTAACTGATGATCTTGATACCCAGCGGCCGTACCACATTCTCCAGGGGGGCCATGTAAACGTTGAATAGGGTAGGGCTCAATGAAGAGCCCTGTGGCACACCACACTGGAGAGGGGTAGAAGATGATTTTTCCTGGCCTTCCCACACCTCAAATGTACGACCTTCCAGGAAGGAGGCGAACCATTTGAGGGCCAAACCCGTGACCCCCACCCCTGACAGCCGTTGGAGAAGCACCTGATGGTCCACGGTGTCAAAAGCAGCGCTGAGGTCCAGGAGGATCACTGCCACTGATCCCCCCGAATCCAGCATGCTCCTCGCATTCTCCACGACCGCCAGCAGGGCGGTGTCGGTCCCCTGACCGGGCCGAAAACCCGTTTGGGAGTCGCCCAGGAGGGAATTGGCTTCCAAGAAGTTGGAGAGGCGGCTATTCACCAGCTTCTCAGCCACCTTACTGATACCCGGCAGCAAAGAGATAGGCCGAAAGTTGGCGAGATCGGCGGGGTCAAGGTTAGGCTTTTTCAAAAGAGCCTTGACCACCGCCCCTTTCCAACTGGGGGGGACCACCCCATGGGCGAGAGACAGGTTTATCAAGTCCGTAGCAGGGCCAACGATAGAAGATGACACCTGTTTAAGATATTTAATAGGTGCTGGGTCTTTCGGGGAGCCGCTCTTCATAGATCTCAGCACCGACAGGACTTCCTCCTTAGTAACTGGACCAAGGGAAGCCAACTCCGCCAATGGTGACTCAGGTTGGGAGCTGGAATTGTCCTCCAAAGAGGAGATCTCACCTAGCCGGGGAAGGGAAGCCAGTATGTTGTCGATTTTACTTTTAAAATACGAGGCCAGTTCTGTGCATTTTTTGCGAGGGTCCTCGTGGAAAACCTGAGGGTCGGGGGCATTGAGTAGCTCCTTAATGACCCTAAATGACTCTTTGGAAGAGTTGGCCGCAGAGCCAATGCGCTCTTCGAAGAATCCTGATTTTGCCACCCGAATAGCGGATTTGTACCTGCTCAGGGCCGCACGATATTCTTTACGATTCGCCTCACTCCAGTCTCTCCTCCAGGACCGCTCTAGCCTCTTACATCCTTTCCTCAGAGTTCTTAATTCTGATGAATACCAAGGTGCCGAGCCCACTCTCTTCCCCCTCGTAAGTTGTTTCTTTTTGGGTAGGAGAGTGTCTAGAGAATCCACGAGCCAGGTGTGGAAGTTCGCGTCAGCGACTATCGGGTTGGCCCCCTGAGAGGGCTGCGTGGCCTCCAAGTGTGCCGCCCAGGTGTCAACTGGGAGCCTCGACCAGGCTCTCTCCAGGGTGTGAACCCGTGGGACCATCGCAGCTCGGCTGTCGAATTGCCATAACGCGGACACCAAATAATGGTCTGTCCAAGGTAGGGCAAGAGCCGGAGATGGAGTAAGATGGTCCAGGTTAGAAAATAAGGGATCAAGCAGGTGACCCTTCTCGTGGGTCGCGCCCGAATTGGCCAAATTGAGTCCGAAAGATCTGAGATCGTCGAGCAGATCGACTCCTGTGGCATTGGCTGGGTCCTCAAGATGGATATTAAAATCGCCGAGAACAACAAAGTTGGCAGTTGAAGAGGCAAGAAGTGCAGTCATTTCCAAGAGAGAGTTAGGGAAACTACCCAAAGGTCCGGGAGGGCGATAGATCAACAAGCCCACCAGAGACACTGTAGGTGACAACCGAAGGGAGAACTGTAAGCTCTCACAATCAGCCACCCCTCCATTCTGGATCTTACAGGCGAGCGTGTCTCTATAGAGAACTGCAGTTCCTCCTCCCCTCCCTTTAGGTCTATCCAGGTGGAGTATATAAAAGCCTGGGGGGAGTGCTCTGACCATGTCAGGGCCAGAGCTGGGGGAGAGCCAGGTCTCCGTGAGAAATAACACATCGAGCTCGTGGTCTAGGATAAGTGAATTGATTTCAATGGCATGGCTCGGCAAAGACCGGCAGTTTAGTAAAGCCATGGAGAGAACGGATTTCACAGCCACTGAATTGTGTCCGGAGGAACACGCTCTGCACGGTAAAAATGGGATACTCCCCATCTGTGCAAAGCTACAATTAGTAGGGTGGGGCGGACGCAAGGCGATAAGGGCGTCTCTTCCGTATTGTAACCTGGAGGTGACAGGCGTCACTGTGTGAGGCATGGTGTCAGGCCCTGGGCCCGCCTGGGCGCGGACGAGCGCAGACGGGCAGGACTCTGGCACGACTCCGGCGCAGGTCCGGCGCGTCCGCTAGTCGCGTCCGCTGTGCGGAGCCGTAAGTGCCTTTTATAGTCCTAGTCTATGGCCTCCCCAACCCAGCCCAAACCAAGATGGCCGCCAAAACCGGCGCCCAGCCCTCGGCATCAACACTCAGCCGAGGGTGGGACCGGAGCTGCAGGGAGGGGGGAAAAAAGAGTTTTTAAGCGCTGCTGAGCGCTGGGGGGTCTCTACACACTGCTGCAGGCTAGAAAATACAATTGGCAAGCACAGGTATAAAAAACGAGTAAAATCACGAAAATTAGTTTAAAATAGAAAGAAAAGCAGGAGACCTCCCGGCTTCCGCCTCAGGAGGGGAAAGGTGTGTGCAAAGTCTGATATTACCGCTTTCCAAGTCTCAGGTGCCTTTTATAGTCCTAGTCTATTGCCTCCCCAACCCAGCCCAAACCAAGATGGCCGCCAAAACCGGCGCCCAGCCCTCGGCATCAACACTCAGCCGAGGGTGGGACCGGAGCTGCAGGGAGGGGGGAAAAAAGAGTTTTTAAGCGCTGCTGAGCGCTGGGGGGTCTCTACACACTGCTGCAGGCTAGAAAATACAATTAGCAAGCACAGGTATAAAAAACGAGTAAAATCACGAAAATTAGTTTAAAATAGAAAGAAAAGCAAGAGACCTCCCGGCTTCCGCCTCAGGAGGGGAAAGGTGTGTGCAAAGTCTGATATATCGATCAAAAGCTGCATTGTAGTTATCGACCAGAAGCTTCAGGAATTGTGGAACAAGTGAATGGCACTTTGAAGAATAGATTGGCTAAAGTAGTGGCATCCACATCCTTGAGTTGGCCAGATGCTCTTCCTTTAGTGCTCATGAGCATGCGCAGCACACCTGATAGGAGGACAGGTCTCTCTCCCCACGAGATCCTGATGGGGAGGGCCATGAGACTTCCTACAGTTCCAACTACTGCTCTATTGAATATTACAGATGATCTGATCTTGGATTATTGTAAAGGACTGTCTGACGCCATCCATTCTGTGTCCCTTCAGGTGCATGCGGCTGAAGTTCCAGCAGCGAGGAACCTGTGTCATGACCTGAACCCAGGGGACTGGGTCTTAGTTAAAAAGCACGTCCGGAAGAACTGCCTAGATGTTCGCTGGCGTGGGCCCTTTCAGGTAATCCTGATCACGAACACCGCGGTGAAGTGCGGGGGGCTGCCAAATTGGATCCATGCATCCCATACTCGAAGAGTTCCAGCACCTCTAGAAGGAACAGCTCCCATCCCAGACGAAAGCCCGGAAGTGGAAGAGGAGTCGCAAGAAGGGATTGAGGCAGCTGAGGAGGTGTCGGAAGAAGTTGGGAACGCATCGGATTCAGAAGAAGAGCGAAGGCAGGACGGCAGTGAGACAGAAGACGCAACTGAAGGAGAGAGCAGAAGTGAATACGACTCAGACTCAGATCCGTATCGGAGCGACCAAGAACCAAGTGGGAGGACAAGAAATAGGAGAATAAGGCTTGGAGCTGCCACTTGGCCAACAAGGAGAAGAAGGCTAAGTTTGAGGTCGGCCCAAGAAGAAACGCTTACTCCTATATCCGAAGACTCAGATCCAGAAGAAGATATCCAGGATCAAGCCGAGGAGGGTCTTAGAAGATCAAGGAGGGTGCGAGTGCCTAGTAGAAGATACTCTACTCCCGACTGGACCTACCTCGTTGCAGATGTCTGGGAGACACAGAACAGGGAGGATCAGGGAAGTGGAACTGATCAGAACTGACCCGATCATCACAGTGCAAATAAGGTTTCTACTGCCAGGAGCGGAGACCGAAAGGTTGCTGACACTCAACATCGTTCATCCTGCTCTCCTGAGTGGAATAAGAAAATTGATTTTAGAGACAGTTGAGTTTCCAGTTTGCTGTTCACGATATCCAATATTGGAGGGAACTCTTCTTCGTTTGGAAATGCTTGAGCGAGTAGTAGAAATGCTAGGAGCGCTTATTGTTGTGGATTAATACCATATTGTGAATGTCTTCAAAGGGGCGCAGAACTGGGAAGGTGAAGAAAGTGATCTTGATTAGAACGGACCCCTTTGTAATTGTGGATGTAGAACTGATAGTACCAGGAGTGGAAATTGAAAAAACGCTAACTCTCAATTTTGTCCGTCCACTTGTCTTGAGCGAAATAAGGAGAATAATCCTAGAAAAAGTTGACTTTCCATGTTGTGGTACGAACTGTCCAGAACCTGAGGGAATGATACTTCGGATGGACATTTATGAAGAAGTAGTGTCACTCCTTGAGCCATACATAACTTTAGATGAAAACAAGACTTTTGAAAAGAAATTGTAAACTTGTTGCAAGATAACCTAGCGCCGAGTGGAAGAAGAAAAGTGATAGGGGTTTCATTTTAGTGGATGGAGAAGGGCTAGGGTTGTCTATTTTCTACTGGACTTTGAACTGTTTTGCGGAAACAAATTGTCAAGCTTCCAAGTGTTCAAAGAAAGACATTGCAAGAGAGAAAGACTTTGTTTGAAAAGAAGAGGAAGTGAATGCTGGAAGAAAGTTAAAAACTACACTGTTTGAGAACATGGAGGCTGGCAACCCGAACCGCAGGGCAAAATGTATAGCTGTTATACTTTTAGGAGTAGTGGTTTCTCTTATAATTTTAGTGGTAACTGTTTCATTCCTAGCAGGACACGAAGGGGATGAAACCGCAGTTAAGGAGGATAAGGGAGTGTCAACACCGAAAACTACCGTTATTAAAGAGAAGGGAAACATCAATGAAAAAGACAAAGCATTGTTAGATGCAGAAGTAAAAAGGTTACACATGGATGAGTCACAGGGAAATTACAAGTCAAATGCTTATGCTAAATTGCTTTATGAATATGTTGATGCCATGGAAGTAAAGGATTGTTATGTTTGTATGCAGTTACCAGCTTCAGTGGAGGAGGGTATCAGATACCATCATCTCCCGTTGACATATGGAATAACGTGCAGTTTATTGTTAAGTATGTTTTATGGACGAGACGGATTTGAGTATTACTTCTCGAATTTCGACTCGACATTGCCAGAGGTTCCGAATTTCAAGCATTTGAACAAATGGGACTACTACAAAAGCGAAGACAGATTACACAAATGGTTTATTCCATGGAAAACGTTAGATACTTCACATGCTCGAAGGAACAATCTGACTTGTCAAATATCAGAAGTTGAGAAAAAGTTTATAGCACAGGTAGATACTAGATACAGGAGGCAGAAGATATTGAAGGCATCAGGACAAGGGGAAACAGATTGGACCAAGGAGGAAAGGGCACAACAACGAAAAGGTAGTATTGGTCCAATTGCTTTGGATAAGGAGAAACGGGGGAAACTGTGCATTCACAGGAGTTACTCCTATTATGAAAACGTTTATGTAGGACAAGTCAATTGCGAACATGCCTTTCAATTGGAGTATTACTCTAAGAACTTCATGAAAGGGATGCAAGCAATACCAAATGTATATTTTGTATGTGGAAGATATGCCTATGTGAAGTTACCAGATAATTGGTACGGATCATGCTATCTGGCTGTTGTCTTTCCTAAAATATATCATGTTGAGAATTTAGACACGCCTAAGAAAGAAATATCAACTAGATGGAAGCGAGGGCTGGGTGCAGCAGAAGTAGTTGGAGATGTAATAGGTGCTGCATTCCCTTTCTTAGGATTGATAATGAATGACATTAAGATCAGGAGGTTAGCTACAGTCGTAGATAGGCTATCTGCCAGTACTGCAAGATCCTTGATGCTGATAGAAGGGGAGATGCAATCGATTAGGGCAATGGTTCTTCAGAACCGACTTGCTTTAGATGTTCTGTTAGCAAAAGAGGGAGGAGTCTGTAGGGCCTTGAAGGTCCAGGAATGCTGTACTTACATTCCAGACAATTCAAAGCCTCTAGAGAAGTATATACAAAACATCACTGCCATACACTACGAAATTGAGGACCTGGCAAAGGTAAATGTGTGGGAAAAAGTAGGCCATGGAATGGGTAAAGTTGGAAGTTGGTTTGCCAACTTAGGAAAGGGTATCGTTTGGTACATATTGAAACCCATCATCATAATTGTGATTTGTGTGATCACTTTGTGGGGATTGGTGCGTTTGTATCAATGTTATAGAGCAAATAGGTTACAGAGAGCTATGAAGAAACAGGAAGAAGAGTTGACAGCGATGCAGGACACTCAATATAAGAGTCTGAAAGCATTAGAAAGTATGAAAAGAGGTGGAACTGCCCTGTCTTCACTTTAAAAGGTTCTACATTTTTAGTGTCTTGGTGATGATGACCCCTGAAGGTCATCAAAGGGGGGACTGAGAGAGCACGAGTTTGAAAAAAATGTATAAGTACGCCATATTTACAAGCACGTAGTTAGTTTAAACATGTTTTGCACACGAGTGGTTTATATTCAGTAGTGAAACGTATAGAATGTTAAGTAGAGTAACTATAATTATAATGGTGTGAGATTAATGTAGAAATGTTGGAATATATGTGAAAACCTCATGTTCTCATGTTAAAAGAATCATGTCCGAATTAAATGTAACTTTGAAAATCCAGTATTATGTGTAGGCCTTAGGGCAATTCACAGCAAACCTGAACGTGCTGCTAAAGTAATGTGAGATAAAGTTGACATGGTTCTTTCAAAATGTACTATTGAACTTAGGGTTAAAAGTATATGCTTTATAGATGTGTTATTTTAGAAACGTATGCTAGTTAAGAATGTTTGCTGTTTAAATCAAGTTAACGTTTTAAGAGTGCAGGAACCTGCTGCATGTAAATCAAGTAGGCCAGAGCAGATAATGTCATGTAGTTTTAATTGCCATGTGCTCGTTAGAGGAGAGGTCGTGAGGTGTCCAGCACGGAGCTTTGAGAGTGTTTTATGACCAAAGATATGGTGGAGTCTGGAATTTGAGGCCCACTGCAGGATGAGCTGTATGCAGGTGCGAGGGTCCTAATCAGCTCGAATGAAAGGGACTTTGTTCAGTGGCGCCTTGCGCAAGCCTGTAGGAGTTTCCAGGAATTTCAGGGGGTATCAGCGCACGGAAGAAGGAGCCTGGGAACCAAGGTCAACTATAACGAGGGTCTTCAAGAGTACCATCATGGAGTTTACCGCGCAAAGATGTACCACGTGAGGGGCGTCCCAAGGGGCGTTCCTATCAGAAATGTGATTTGGTATTAGGGAAAGTGACCCGGGAGGAGTGCAGAGTAGATGATTTTGGGAGCCTAAGGAAGCGGATGGGTAGGCAGATAGGCTGATCAGGAGAGACCCATTATCAGAGAAGAGACAAAGAGAAGTGCGTGATCTTCTTAGGAAGTCACCACGGCTGACACCTAGAGGGTTAAGATCTTGCTAAGTAGGGATGTCATTTAGTGTAGTGTAGGGACAGACTAACCTTAATTTTTCTTTTCTGTAATGACTTTGAGGTTGCAACTTGTATCCATTTTGGCAACCCTGATGGTTTTCGAGCTTGTACTTATTATTCTGTTTTTCAGATTCAGACTATTCAAAAAGTTCATGTTTATAGTGATACCGATTTATCTTCTTAATCTCATTTTGAGAAGTTTGTATCTTCAGTTATCTTTGACTTTATATTAAATCTTTAAAACTTAATTTTGGTCAGTGGTCATTTAGAGTGGTGTAAGTTCTTAAATTGATTGATTTATTGCGAGATTACCTTTTACTCAAGACAGGTACATACGATTCAGTCGACAGGAAATGGGATTTGGTAAGATAATTAGTAACCAGTAATCCCGCGTTAGCATGCCGAATGCTTTTCCGTCCGCCAGAGCGCGCGGCAGCAGGGCATCTCGCGAGGATTCAAGTTTCCTCCATGCAGTAGGATTCTTTGCCTGCCTGCTCTGAGCGGTGATTTTACATAGGACTCAGGAATGTCATGTTTTTACTGGCATGTGCAAAGACAGCTCGTGCCTGCTGCCTCTCCAAGACCCCTGGCATGCTTGCGGCATTCCTACAGTTTCGACACAATGATTTTAACCAAAATCCCACATAGTCGATTAAATCACCCAATGGCTGGTGGGCTGTTTTTATACCTAATAAGGACACAAAAGGATTCCACTTTTTTTCACAGAGATGTGAGCAGGTTGGCATTCAGATATAGACATGCGAGCTTGCTTAGAGAAACAAAAAAGGGGAAGATCTTGAAAACATTTAAAAAATGCCTGAGGGCCAATCTCTTTAATTTCTAAAAAATTTACATGTAAAAAAAAAACTATAGCTTTTGTCTCTGCTTATAAAACAGTAAGCCCCTCCAATATTATTCGATTGCATGAGGTAAGAATTACAATCATTGACAAAAAGTAGCTCTGCTGTAATGGATGCGCCGGCGGTATGCAATTAACAGCAGGTGGTGAACACATATATCTATGCATACAGGTAAAAGCTAAATAAATAGCCCTGGAGTACAATGTACTATCTAGTAATACAATTTAGTGCAGTTTGGTAACAGTACAGGCAAGCACAAATAGATTTTAATTGCCTTTATTGGTTATTAAGTCATTGTTGGCTATAACTATACTATCTCTGGCAATTACCATAACACGAATCAACGCCGCTAGAAATAATGGATTATTATCACCCAAAATATAATCAGATATGATCGGTCTTCACATTGGTTAACGACGCCATAACCAGATTCCGCAATGTGACGTGATGTTTACCACCACCCAGCGGTGTTGTTACCCCCTGGTCCTTCATATTGGCCAAAGCAATGTCTAAAGAAAGAGCAGAACCAACCAGTCTCTTCGTGTTTCTGAATAAAGTCTTATGTTTTTTGTATCTGCTATGCAGGCGTCTTCCTCACCCCCTCCTTCCATTTCTCTGCCTGTAAACAAGAGCTCCGCGGTCGCCGCATCGAAAATACATAAACAGTTCCACTTGACTCGGCTTCTGCTCAACTCGGCTCCTTCGGCGGAGGAAGCAATGCTGTTAATTTAGTTGGTCATAACTAAATAGTTTCTAATCTGGAGCAGGAGTCTGCTGAGAATATTGGACAGTCTGAAGGTTAATCACCGTCGCCTGGTTACACGAGGGAGGCTGAACTAATTCCTCCGAAGGCGCGTGGCTTCCAGTTTTATCAGCTGCGCAGATCAGAAGTGTTAATATACAGAGGAGAATGGACGCTCAAGGGTCAGTTTTCCCTTATCGGCAAACTTTGCAACAGAACTCGGCTACCGCGCCACCTCTGTACTTTTCATAATAAGGCCCCTCGTTTTACCTCTTGAGCAGAACTATCAAAGAGCCCCCGCCCCGCGAGCCACCGTCACCAAAAAATCAGGGTATTACAGACCACAGCTAAATGGAAGATCACTATAATGAAGGAAAGAGATAAAATACTTTGGCTGCTGGCCTAAAACGTGGATCAGCAGCACACAGGAAGCTATCTTGCAATGTCACACTCTGGGAGATTAGCATAAACAAAGCACACAAACCGACTTCCCCCCCAACACATCTTTGCTTGCAAGAAGCACAGTGTTGGAACACCGGCTGGGAGAGAAAAGAGGCATTCTCTTCATCCACGGCTGCCTGGTTTTCAAAGCCTCGCGCCTGCTACTACAAATAAATTAAGGTCGCCATTGTCTCTATATTTACCTGCAACCAATTACCGAGTGTGGCTGGAGGAAATATACTGTTGGCTAATCAGACAATTAGCTGAAAGAAGAGGTCATGTAACCGCAGAGTCGGAGTAATTAACATGTAATAAAATGGAAACAGTGCCATGTAGCTGCCAGATTTCTCGAGTTCTCACGGTTTCACCCTCGGCACGGCAGACCGGGTGGACACATCAAAGGCTTCCCCCAGGCAGGGGAAAGCGGAAACCACGTCCTCCCGGCCCCGCCCACAACCAGGCGGCGGCGGCGGCCATCTTGAGGGGGCTCGGGCCGCGGCGGTGATCTCGGGAGTAAAACAAGGGGTGGGCATCCTCGAGATTAAAATAAAGACATTAAAATAAAAGAGAGAAGCCCCCCAAGCACCCCCAACCCAATTTTTTTTTCCGAAAAAATCGCGGGGTGCGCACTTACAGATATATAACTGTTTTCTCTTTTAATTTTCTCAGGAACTACTGGAGGGATTTACACTATTTTACCAAAAGCGTGATCTGCGTACCAGACACTACCATTTTGACAAGTTTGGTGTAATTCCCTTCAGCGGTTCAAGCTGTAGCCGTGTCTAAAGGTCCTATGGAAATTAACAAGGGGAAAACACGTTTTGGGACCCCCCTTTTTTCTCAGCCCCCACTTGACTAATCCCCCCCAAACTTTCAGGGAAGGAGAGGAGCGGAGCGAGCCATTTTCTTTGAGAAATTTGCAAAGATTCATCAACCAGCGCCAAAGTTATTCCCAATAGAATGTTGGGGATTTCCTATGGAAACTAGGTCCTAACTATATATACCTACTGGCGACCGCCAGTAGGTAATATATATATATATATATGTACATAAATATATATATATATATACATATATATTACCTACTGGCGGTTGCCAGTAGGTAGTTATAGTTAGGATCGTTTTCCATAAGAAATCTGCAACATTCTATTGGGAATAACTTTGGCGTCGAATGAGGGATCTACCTGTAATTTTCCTTAACTTTGCCTCACTGCGCTCCGCTCCTTTCCTGAAAGTTTCAGGGGGATCCGTCAAGCGGGGGCCGAGATAAAAGGGGGGTCCCAAAACGTGTTTTCCCCATGTTCATTTCCATAGGGCGGTTGGTCTCACTTTTAGCCCGAACGGCTGAATGGATTTCCACCAAACTTGGCAAAATTGTAGGGACTGGTACCCCGATGTGCCTTTGCTATGTCTCAAGATATATGCTCCAGTAGTTTTTACGAAAATTATCTTTGAAAAAATATATATTGGGCTACATTGGGCTACATATATGTTAGAGCCCAAATGTAGCCCAATGTGGCCCAATGTAGCCCAATATAGCCCAATGTGGCCCAAAGATGGCCACCAGAGACAAAAAAAACAAATGTAGCCCAAATATCAGCCAGATGTAGCCCAACTATAGCCCAATGACAGAATGTCCCAGAGTGTTCTAAAGAACAACTAGAGCGCTAACAGTCTTACTTATGACAAACGTATGGCACACCTGAAGTCATTTTGATTGGAATAAAGTGTTAACACTTAAAACATTTAATTTGCAAAGGAACAAAATGAGGGGGTTCATTTTGACATCGATTTTTTTTTATATATATATATTACGTACTGGCGGTCGCCAGTAGGTATATATAGTTAGGATTTTTTTCTCTATGGGATTTTTGAAAATTCTATGTCTAATAACTTTGGCGTTTGTGGACGGAATTTTCAGGAAAATTGAACATTTTGTTTCTGAGCAGATACTGAAAATTTGGGGGGGGTTTGTCAAGGGGGGGCTGAGAAAAAAGGGGGGTCCCAAAACGTGTTTTTCCCATGTTAATTTCCATAGGGCGGTTGGCCTCACTTTTAGCCCGAACGGCTGAATGGATTTGCACGAAACTTGGCAAAATTGTAGGGACTGGTAGCCCGATGTGCCTTTGCTAGGTCTCAATATATGTGATCCAGTGGATTTTGAGAAATTAACGTTCAAAAAAAGATATATATCTGTAAGCGCGCTCCGGGCAGCGCTCCGGTTCGCGTACCTGACGCGTAACGGAACTTTGCGTAGCGAAGCTGATTGGCTCTCCGGTGTCTGTCAACATTCTAAACAGTCCGGAGCGGCCGCCATCTTGTCTCTCGGTAGGATCGAGAGACAAGAGGAGGCAAAAACAAAGGGGGAAATTACCATAAGGGGGCATAGTAGATCCTCCCTGACCCCCTAGGTTTGATGTGGAGGCTTTAAAAGGGCCCCGCGGGGCAAAAAAAAAAAAAAATGTTTTTTTTGCGTGGGGAGCGCCCGGTACGCGCACCGGGAAGCGCTCTGGGGAGCGTACTATAAGGAAAAAAGAATGATAGACTTTTCAAATATTGTATGTTAATTGATTGTTTGTTTTGTTGATTTTTTTTTATTTCTTTATTTTTTAAGCAATTATTTATTATTGTGATTGTGTTTCAAAATGTAATAAAATGTCTAACATTTCACTGTCTGAAATGTCGTTATTTTCATTGAACATAGCTTGTAATTTTTGAGTGTGTAAAATGTCCTCATTTTCAAGGAGGACATCTACTGATTGCACACATTGCAGTAGTTCTTGCTCCCCAGTTTCATCCATAAATTCAATGTCATTTGGATCAATGATTTCTTGGTTGGTCTCTGCAAGGACAATTTCAAATGAAACTTTCTGTTCGCCTTCCATTTTGTCTGAAATTTGCATTAAAAAAATATATATTAGTAGAGATAGGGCACTGTTGGGATTAATTTTAGATAGGCAGTTTTTAACAGTGAATTTATCTTTGGGCAGTGTATAGTATCAGAGTGGAAGTAGGAATATAAAAAAGTGTATGTGATTTAACGTAAGTAAATTCATAATTATACAAGAGAAGCCTAAGTCCATCCATAACTATAACAGAGAAGTCTATCTAAATCTATAACTACTACAGAGGGATAGTATATAACTATCAGAAAAAGTTTACCATATTAACTTAAAGTGCACAATATACTTCAGTTTTTAAAATAACAACTTACCTTTAAAAAGAAGTTGAAGTTATTAGTGAAAATCCTATTGAAATGTACACCAGGAAGTAGTAGTCAAAATGGCTGTGTTTCCTTCTCTTCCTTTATATATATTCAGGTACATAACCAATCAAATGTCAGGTAAAAAAAAATAGAAAATGAAAGTAACATTTTAATTGGTTGTCAATTACAACACTTCAGATGTGTTTTGTGAAGTAATTTACCTCAGGGTATTTAGAGAGGTCTACAGGCTAAATGGCTAAATGGAATTCCAACCAAATTTGTGAAAATGGTAGGGATTGGTATGTAGTATGAGCTAATCTATATTTGGTGAAAGTGTCTCCAGGGTTTCTTCTGTAAATTACTTTCCCACCTTTTTTGATGGAGCGCTTCCCGGTGAGCGCCCCGGTACGCGAACCGGCAGCGTTACGGGAGTCCACCATTTTGTGTTTCGGTCGAATTAAGATACAAGATGGAGGGCAAATAAGGTTCAGAATGGGTAGAAGGGGGCACGGTAGACGTATCTTGACCCCCTAGGTTTTCTGAGGGTGGCTGAGGAGGCCCATATGTGCGGAAAAAAAAAAAAAAATTTTTAAATTTCGCGTGGTTAGCTTCCGGTTCGCGTACCGGGTAGCGCTCCGGGAGCGTACTTTGTTGAAAATTTATGAAAAAAGTTAGAGTAAAATAATAATTGTGAGTGATCAGATGTAGGGTAGCTCTAAGAAGAGCTTTTGGGTTTATGGTACATTTAGGTACTTATAAGTAGGTACCAATGCACAGTCTTAAATTCAAAATGAAAACTCTGTTGCCCTCATCTGAGAAGTGAACTCCATCTCCTCTGTAGATATCTTGCATGTAGTAACGCAAGTTATTGTTGTACATGGAGCCCATTCCATGGTCTCTCATGTAAGCTGAAACAGATTTGTTTACATGCTTCCTCGACTTCTCAATTTGTGGACAAAATTGGTTCGACCACCTCCATTTCTGTCTTTGGCATATATTTGAATATACCAAGGCAGTTTGAGGAAAAAGTGCCATCAATTGCTCAAAGGTGTCCTTTAAAAGCATTTCCAGACCTACACCAGTCAAAGTGCCCAAGTCATTTCCTCCACAGTGCACAATTAACAGGTCAGGTTTAGGCAAATGCATAAAGGTTTTCACCAATGGTATCAATTGGTGACATTTTAATCCTCTGTGGCCAAACCACTTAATTTCCACATCTTGTAAATTGAGGTTAGGTAAATTTCTGTTCTCAGCATACCTTTGAGCCCAGTAGATGTAACTATGTCCAACAATCCAGACAGAAAACATGGTGAGAGGAGGTTCTGCTGCAGTCAGATGAAGTGTGGCAATGAAATGGGAGTTGAAAAAATAAGAGTTTAAAATGAAAAAAACTGTGGAGTTTCTGTGTTAAGGAAGCAGTAGCAGTGATTGGTGGATTTTGATTGCTGAAAACAGAAAGTTAGGGTGCATGGATGTGTTGTTTGAAAGGTGTAATTTGAATGGTCAAGAAAAAATCATTTAATGAAAGATTGCACTGGATACGCAGGTGCACTGAGAGTTCAGAGTTCAATTGAAACATTGTTGTGTGAACTTGCAAACATGAGAGGTCTTTCAGGAGGTGGTTGCTATGCAAAAAAGGCAGAAAGGCCAGAGGGGGGAAGGGTGTTGATTTGAAAAAAGTGAGGGAAGAGTTTTGATTGGGTGACATGAGAGATATGTGTGATGAGTTACAGCATTTCTGTGCTTTTCATAGCTGCAGACTCTGGAGTGCATACCTTTTGCTCTGCTAAAGACAATTTGGTGTGTTTCTGAGACTGTTTTGAAACTCATAAAGTATTTGCTAAGGTGAGAAAAGATTCATTTAATTTAGGTAGAGAATAGTATGGTTTAGGGAGAAAATTATGAAGAAAGTTGTGTATTTAAAA
Source organism: Lissotriton helveticus (assembly GCF_964261635.1). Classification (NCBI taxonomy): domain Eukaryota; kingdom Metazoa; phylum Chordata; class Amphibia; order Caudata; family Salamandridae; genus Lissotriton; species Lissotriton helveticus. The sequence goes on from NC_136065.1 coordinate 1,410,126,877, forward strand.
TGTTGCTTTGTGTCAAGTGTTTTACAAATAGATTTTGTTTCTTTGTGTTACATAGCCATGTTAAAAGTGATGCAAAAAAAGTGCAAGGGTCTTACAAAAATGCTTTCATGTGTCTTAGGGTATTTTAACTCACTTCCCCATGAATGTATGAATATAATTGTTTTACAAGATGTGTTTAAAAACGTTTTTAAAAATCAATTAGGTTTCTTGATATGTACTGCTAGAGTTTCATAGGTTGCTTGGGGCATATTTTCAAGGCTTTTGACTTCCTTTGATGTAATTTTTCCCATTTTAATTTAAGACCTTTCCCTGTGGTGCAAGGTCCTTGTAAATGTAATGTACAGGAATTTATATAGCGCAAATCACCGAGCGGTTTCTAAGCGCTTGCTTAGGGAACCCGTCCTGGTATTTCCCTGTGAGATAACCCCGGAAGGGTATCCGCAAGGTGAAAGCCAGGCATCCCGCCGCGAGGGGCCGTTGTGGAGATTAAGCAAGCTATTGCCCAGAGTCGCAGAGTGTGAACCCGTGAATCGAGTAGGCACCGGAGCGAGAATTGTCGAGTCCATGGACATTTTAGGACTCAAGACCCTGCCGAGCCGGGAATTGAACCCTGGTCCCGGGCTGACCTCTGCTTCCAGGTCTGCCTCCTCTAACCAGTGAGCCACACTTCTCCCCATCTGTGCTTGGCAAATTTAGATTTTAATTCTTTGACTAACATAGCCATGTTAAAAGTGACCCAAAAATGTTGCAAGGGCCTTAAAAAAAACGCTTTCATGTGTCTTAGGCCATTTTAAGTCATTTCCCCTTGAATGTAGGTATCTAATTGATTTAGTTGATGTGTTTAAAAACGATTTTTGAAATCAATTAGGTTTCTTGATATGTACTGCTAGAGCTTCATAGGTTGCTTGGGGCATATTTATAAGGCCTTTGTGTCTCTCTGATGTTATTTTTCCCATTTTAATTTAAGACCTTTCCCTGTGATGCAAGGTCCTTGTAAATACGCCCCCATGTGTGCTTGGCAAATTTAGATCTTGATTATTTGACTTACATAGCCATGTTAAAAGTGATCTAAAAATGGAGCAAGGGCTTAAAAAAAACGCTTTCATGTGTCTTAGGGTATTTTAAGTAACTTCCCCATGAATGTATGAATATAATTGCTTTACAAGTTGTGTTTAAAAACGTTTTTTGAAATCAATTAGGTTTCTTGATATGTAATGCTAGAGGTTCATAGGTTGCTTGGGGCATATTTATAAGGCCTTTGAGTCTCTCTGATGTTATTTTTCCCATTTTAATTTAAGACCTTTCCCTGTGGTGCAAGGTCCTTGTAAATACGCCCCCATCTGTGCTTGGCAAATTTAGATCTTGATTATTTGACTTACATAGCCATGTTAAAAGTGATCTAAAAATGGAGCAAGGGCTTAAAAAAACGCTTTCATGTGTCTTAGGGCATTTTAAGTCACTTCATGATGAATGTAGGTATATAATTTATTTAGATGATGTGTTTAAAAATGATTTTTGAAATCAATTAGGTTTCTTGATATGTAATGCTAGAGCTTCATAGGTTGCTTGGGGCATATTTATAAGGCCTTTGAGTCTCTCTGATGTTATTTTTCCCATTTTAATTTAAGACCTTTCCCTGTGGTGCAAGGTCCTTGTAAATACGCCCCCATGTGTGCTTGGCAAATTTAGATTTTGATTTTTTTACTTACATAGCCATGTTCCATACAGTTGTAACCTTCTGCGTAGTCTTTGATATGCTAGACTCCATCTGCACTATGAGATACCTAAGCAAAGGAAACACAGGTGATGTGATTGTGAAATGAGGAAAAGAAACTCCACATTTTCAATTACATCACATGTGTTTCCTAAGTTTACGAATGACATTGTGCAGATGAGGTTTAGGTCTGTCCACGGACACAGAAAAGGTCTGGCCTTTGTTCAAGAGTGAAGTGGACATGACTTACTTCATTGGTAGGGCTTCACATGTATTATCTCCTCTGTACTCTTCAAAAAGCGTAAATTTCATCTGCAACCCTGAGTAGGCCTCACCTCAAACAAACCTCTGGATAGGGCACACCTTATCGTCATCCTGAATCAATCATTTAAAATATTAGGGACAGATTTATGATAGGTGTATGCCTCTTTTGCGTCACTGTGCGTCACTTTTGTGACGCAGCGGCGGTGCAAAAGATTTGCTATGTGGTGACATATTTACAACTTGATGCATCTAGGCAGATGTGTCATGCTGTAAAGTCCCGTGCCACATGAAACCGATGCAGCAGTGATGCAAAAGATGCACCATGTTGCAAGACAGGCCTCATTTCATCTCCAACAAGATAAGAAGCTGAATCTTCTCTAAATGTCAAAATTGTTGTATTCACTGCTCAACTTATGTGTACTCTTTGATATGCTAGAGTCCATCTGCACTATGAGATACCTAAGCAAAGGAAACACAGGTGATGTGATTGTGAAATGAGGAAAAGAAACTCCACATTTTTCAATTACATCACCTGTGTTTCCTAAGTTTATGAATGACATTGTGCAGATGAGGTTTAGGTCTGTCCACGGACACAGAAGAGGTCTGGCCTTTGTTCAAGAGTGAAGTGGACATGACTTACTTCATTGGTAGGTCTTCACATGTATTATATCCTCTATACTCTTCAACAAGCGTAAATTTCATCTGCAACTCTGAGTAGGCCTTACCTTAAACAAACCTCTGGATAGGCCACACCTTAATGTCATCCTGAATCAATCATTTAACATGTTAGGGACAGATTTATGATAGGTGTATGACTCTTTTGCGTCACTGTGCGTCACTTTTGTGACGCAGCGGCGGTGCAAAAGATTTGCTATGTGGCGACATATTTAAAAATTGATGCATCTAGGCAGATGTGTCATGTTGTAAAGTCCCGTGCCACATGAAACCGATGCAGCAGTGATGGAAAAGATGCACCATGTTGCAAGACAGGCCTCATTTCATCTCCAACAAGATAAGAAGCTGAATCTTATGTAAATGTCAAAATTGTTGTATACACTGCTCAGCTTATGTGTACTCTTTCATATGCTAGAGTCCATCTGCAGTATGAGATACTTAAGCAAAGGAAACACAGGTGATGTGATTGTGAAATGAGGAAAAGAAACTCCACATTTTTCAATTACATCACCTGTGTTTCCTAAGTTTACGAATGACATTGTGCAGATGAGGTTTAGGTCTGTCCACGGACACAGAAGAGGTCTGGCCTTTGTTCAAGAGTGAAGTGGACATGACTTACTTCATTGGTAGGCCTTTACATATATTATCTCCTCTGTACTCTTCAACAAGTGTAAATCTCATCTGCAACCCTGAGTAGGCCTCACCTCAAACAAACCTCTGGATAGGCCTCACCTTATCGTCATCCTGAATCAATCATTTACAATGTTAGGGACAGATTTATGATAGGTGTGTGTCTCTTTTGCGCCGCTGTGCGTCACTTTTGTGACGCAGCGGCGGTGCAAAAGATTTGCTATGTGGTGACATATTTACAACTTGATGCATCTAGGCAGATGTGTCATGCTGTAAAGTCCCGTGCCACATGAAACCGATGCAGCAGTGATGCAAAAGATGCACCATGTTGCAAGACAGGCCTCATTTCATCTCCAACAAGATAAGAAGCTGAATCTTCTCTAAATGTCAAAATTGTTGTATTCACTGCTCAACTTATGTGTACTCTTTGGTATGCTAGACTCCATCTGCACTATGAGATATCTAAGCAAAGGAAACACAGGTGATGTGATTGTGAAATGAGGAAAAGAAACTCCACATTTTTCAATTACATCACCTGTGTTTCCTAAGTTTACGAATGACATTGTGCAGATGAGGTTTAGGTGTGTCCACGGACACAGAAGAGGTCTGGCCTTTGTTCAAGAGTGAAGTGCACATGACTTACTTCATTGGTAGGCTTTCACATGTATTATCTCCTCTGTACTCTTCAACAAGCGTAAATTTCATCTGCAACTCTGAATAGGCCTCACCTCAAACAAACCTCTGGATAGGCCACACTTTATCGTAATCTTGATTCAATCATTTAAAATGTTAGGGACAGATTTATGATAGGTGTATGTCTCTTTTGCGTCACTGTGCGTCACTTTTGTGACGCAGCGGCGGTGCAAAACATTTGCTATGTGGCGACATATTTACAACTTGATGCATCAAGGCAGATGTGTCATGCTGTAAAGTCCTGTGCCAAATGAAACCTGCGTCAGTTTTCATATAAGTGTTTTGTTGCAAGGTATGCATTAATTTGCATGAAAGCCCTGTAAAACTAACACAGTGAAATTTAGAAGATTTCACTGAGTCAGCTTTATAGCATTGTTGAATCAAATCCTTACGCCTGTTTGAAACAGGCATAAGAAGTGATGCACCATGCAATGTGAGGCTTCCTCCTGTGCATTGCAGTAGACATGTCGCGCTTATGACGTGATTCCTGCAATGTGCTGCTTTTGCGGCACAGATGCGTGACGCATCTGTGCTGTTTTTGCTCAATGGTGCTCCACATTGTAAATGCGGCACACTATGGGTGGCAGAGCAGCGGTGCACATTAACTGGTGCATCCGTGGGGATGCGCCACTTAGCATAAATCTGCCCCTGTACATTTAAGTATGAGCAGGGGACACAGAGTCGGTGAGGCTTATCCAAGGTTGAGAAGAGATGAGTCCTGTTCACTGAAAACTTGGACATAGGCCTCACCTCCTCAGCATCGCTGGACATGGCTAAATAATAGCTGCAAAATGTTACTCTTGTTAAACAAATTTACTATTATAATCTCTGAGATTTGTCTCTTACTCTGCAACATCTCATTGTTGTTCTCTTTCTTTAAAGATAACGACAACATCAACATGAGTGACAATCAGCAATCAGTTGATCTCGACCTCATCATTGAACTTGTAATTGAAACGTCAGTGGAAGTAGATCCCTTGGATGATTTAAATCCTGAGGATGATGAAGAATATGATGAGGATGCCAATTTGTCAGAATTGTATGACATAGGGTGGGAAGCTGACCTGCTTGAGCCTATGGAACTATAAACATTTATTTTTAAAATTTACAATAAATGAAAAGTAAAAATGTAAACTGTTTAATTTTAAATTTAACACACCTTCAAAAACAGGTTATGTGTAGTGTCTTCAATAAAATATTAAAATATGCTCATAAAATTAGATCAGATTTACATATAAAACAGGACAGGTAAAATGAAGAAGGATTCCATTTCTTTTCTGCTATTTCTGTATTCTAAATTTGCCAAAGCACTAAAAAATATTATATGTAAAAATGTTAAGTAGTGTGTTAAGTTTTTGATGACTGTTATTGATTTACTGTTTGGTAATAGTGGTTAGTAAATTTTTTTATTATATTTTACCACAGATTCAACTGCAGATCATTTCAAATTTTGAGAATGCCAACTAAGGAGAGAATGAGAAAGGCTACAAAACGTCAAAGACAGCAGGTCCATCATTTACAGCAGCAGTCCTCTACAATAAAAAATCGTCAAGTCACCAAGAAAGCACCGGGTAAGACCACGAAAACATTCATAAGAAACATTTCTAGAAAAAAAAGTAGTACTACAGAAAATGTTTTTGTCCAGAAAAAGAGAAGCAATTTAAACGGAAAGGAAAGGCCAATCAAAAATGTTACTGCTAGAGCAAGAGATAACTCTGTGCATGATAGTAGAAGGAAACAACAGTTTAGGGACATTCGTAAACGAATGTTCCGCAACAGGATAATTGGCAATTTGTTAAAAAATATTAAGAAAGGTCAACAGAAAGTGGTTTTTTATAAGAGAAAAACAAAAGTTGAGAAAGTTATTGATCAGGCATTTGAAATTAAACGAAAGTTATTTATTTTGATAATCAATAGAATTAGGAAGCTAAACAAGGCAATTTATGATTTCAAAAGAAATAGTAGATGGAAGAGAATAGTTAATCGTAGTAATTTTTGTGAAGTTTTTTCCGGAGAATGGATGCATAGTTCAAGTTGTGAGGCATTTTTCAATGAGGAGAGTTATTTCCAGGATAATGATTTGGTGCATGCAGTTGACACCAGCGGTCGAGCTTATGAGGTGAAAGATGGTTGTCCAGTTGAAAAAGAAAAACTTGTGACAACAGAGGCAGAAGAGATGTTAGGTAATGAGGTTTTAGGAAGAGGTCCTAAGGGACCTGTGTACACCTGGAAGTGTAGTAGTATTTGCAGTGTGTGACAGGATTCCATCAATTTGCTTTGTGATTTTGTACGGACATTTAATAAGAAAAGTTTGAAGCAGAAAATGAAGTTGTTGCAAGAATTAGATCCTTGCAGAGTGAGAGAAGTGACAGGTTTGCATGGTCATTCACTGGCTTGTCTTTCCAGGAGAGTATGCCAGAGTGTTTTTCATCATTTCAGGATGCTAGCAGTGCATCATAATAAAGTGAGGAAATTAGTTAGAATGTTGTATTATGCTAAGAGTCCAGCAGTTATGCTTAAACAATTATGCGCTGCTCTTTTGCATGGTTCTGAAATAGATGTGAAGAATATGTGTGAAGAAATTGAGTTTTGTTACTTTGGAAGTAAAGAGGAGAATGTTGAAATTGACCCAGAAGAAGAGGGTAATGTGGAAGATAGTGTACAGGTTTCCAGTACAGATAATTTTCAGAAGGAAATTGCCACGTTTCAGGTGAAATCAAGTGAGAGGCCTAATTTCACTTGTGTGTGTTGTCGACGCACTTATTATAAGAATCAGACTAAGTTAGTGGATTTATATGCAAGAAGTGAAAGGGAAAATAATAGTGAATGGAAGGATTTCGCTACATACTTGATGGTAGAAAATTGTTTTGATTTGGGATCGGATCAACGTGTGTGTACTTATTGTTGTAACAAATTAAATCAAAACCAGATGCCTGCTAGAGCGGTTCATAATAATCTGGAATTGGTTGAGATTCCTTCTGAATTGAAGGATTTAAATACTTATGAATCTATTTTGATTCAAAGTATCCATCCCTTTCAGGCTATTGTAAGAATGGAGCCAAAGACAGGGAAATTGCCTCCATCAGATTTACAGAGAGGATTAAAGGGAAGAGTTGTTTATTTGCCTCTAGATTTGAAGAAAAACATTAACACAATTGGAGTAGAAAAAGTGGAAGAGGAACCTCTGGTTATCTTAGTTAATGGGGTTCCGACAAAGAATAAAAAAATATGGCAAGATTTAGTGGATGTTAGGAAAGTAAAAAAGGCAACATTGTATTTGAAAAAAAATAATAAGTACTATAAGAATGTATATGTTGCAGAAGAGGAAGTAAGTGAGGAAGAGGATAGCGATTTGTGTGCTGGTCAAATTGAGAAAGTAGAACCCTCTAAAAGTGAAGAAATATATGAACATTATAGTGTTCATCCTTTGCATTCCAAGGAAGTCATGGGGAATGCTATTGAGTTGTTTCAAATGAAACAAGCCAAAGGGAGTCCCATTAGTGTCTGGGAGGAAAGTTTGGAAGCTCGGTGTTTTCCACAGCTATTTCCAACAGGTCAAGGAGGAAGATATGATGAGCGACCTCATCAAATTCCTGCTTCTGAATACCGGACTTTACGATTGTATGCAGAAGATGCTAGGTTTCGACAATGCATTCCCTATTTGTTTCATCTCCTGTTTGAAAGCGATCTGTCTGGACTGTCATATGCAGTGAACCACATATTGGAAAGTGGTATACAGATGCAAAACATCTCGGCAAGTGACTTTATGGATAAAGTCAATGTCCAAGACAGTATTTTGGATTGTCACCTGATTAATCTCATGGCGTGTCAGCGTGGTACTAATGAGTACTGGTACCGTCGTCATGGTGATTTAAAATGTATGCTGAGGAACTTAGGAACTCCCACATGGTTCCTCACTCTGAGCTGTGCCGAGTATGGCTGGGAAGACTTACTTGAATTTCTACGAGAGGCAAATGGAAACATCGAAAACATCGAATTCAAGACACCCGGAGAACTGTGCTCTTTGGATCCAGTGAATGTATGCAGGTACTTCAATCATAGATTTGAAGCTATGATGTCTTTCATCATGAATAAGAAGAATCCACCTCTTGGAGAGGTGTTGGATTTCTTCTGGAGAAAGGAGTACCAAGCTAGAGGTGCTCCTCATATACATATGCTGCTGTGGATCAAGGATGCACCTAAATTTGGAACAGATCCAGAAGACTTAGTGATGAGTTTCATAGAAAAGTATTCTACATGTGCTGTTCCAAACGCAAAGGAGGACAAAAGCCTAAGAGAACAAGTTCTACGCTTCCAAAGCCATCGTTGCGGAAAGTACTGTCGTCGTAAATTCAGAAACAAGGACAAGTTCTACACCAAATGTCGTTTCGCCTTTCCACGACCGGTGATTTCTAAAGGAAGAGTGAACAGTTTGATGTCATCGCTGCGACATAATGTGACAAGGAAATCACCTAAAAACACATACAATTTGAAGAGGAACGAAGAGTCCAAGTACATCAACGACTACAACCCAGTGATTTTGTCCATGTGGAATGCTAACATGGATATACAGTTTGTGGCTGATAACTGTATGGCTGTGGCTCGGTATGTGACATCTTACATCACCAAAAAAGAAAAGACAGAATTGAAGGATATGTGGGAGGACATTTCCCATGAAAAGAGCCTCAGTAAGAAGTTGTACAGTTTCAGTCTGAAGATGTTGTCGCATCGAGAAATCGGAGCTTACGAATGTTCTGACCGGTTGTCTTCAGCAAGTCTCTATGCCAAATCTAGGAGTATCGTTTGGGCGAGTCTTGGTCTTGCTGCAACGCGTAATCGAGTTCTGAAACCTGTGCGGGAAATTGAGTATTTGGCGGAAAAGGAGCCAAACAGTACCGACATTTTGAAGACCAACATGTTGGATACATATTATCCAAATCGAAGCAGTCACCTCGAGAATGTTTGTCTGTATGAGGTTCTACAAAATTACATATTCAAGAGGAACATCAAAGAAGATATTGATAAAGGAGTGTATGCTGTAATTGGAAGTGAGGGATGTCTGGTCAAGCAAAAAAAATGCCACTTGGTAAACCATCGAAAATTGAGTGGCGAATCTCCTGAAAAAAAGGAGTTTTTCTATTTAACACTTTTGCAACTTTTCAAGCCTTGGCGTGCAGAAGAGGAACTGCTTGGAGATTTCCTCTGTTATGAAGACTCTTTCACTGCCGCCAAGGAGACCATAGAATGTCCTGCTTTTCCCAAACATGTACAAATGTTGAATGCGGAAATCAAGCAGGAAGCAACGATTGCAGCCGAGATTGCCAGAGACAGTTCTCAGGACAGTCAGAGTTCTGTTTCATTGAGTCAGGATCCACTAGGAGGACCTGTTATCGAAAATGAAGCTGCCACTGCCATGAATGAAGTGGAAAGAGCCATGGCACATGCTCAGGAGGATGCGGTTAACTTAGAAGACTTGGAAAGACAACTCAACGTTGAGCAGAGGAAAATATATGACGAAGTTACCAAGCAAATTGATCATGGATTAAGTCATGAGAAGAAAGAGTGCTCATGTACGTCGTTGAAGCCTGTCCGACTGTACGTGAGTGGAGAAGCGGGAACTGGAAAGAGTTTCCTCATTAAAGCAATTTCATGTTATTTGAAGGAAAGGACTGAGTCATCGCTGTCTTGTGTTGTCACCGCTCCAACTGGACTGGCAGCACATAACATTAAAGGTATTACTTTGCATCGTCTACTGATGCTGCCAGTGGAGCATGATAACAAATTACAATACCACAAGTTATCTGGAGATGCTTGTTGTGAAGTTTCAAGAGTCTTGAGGAAAATGAAACTTCTTATCATTGACGAAGTAAGCATGGTTTCCAATGTCATGCTTGCCTTTGTGCATTTGAGAATGCAAGAAGTTCTTAAAACAGAGTATGATGTGTTATTTGGTGGCAAACACATCATTGTTTTCGGAGATCTTCTGCAGCTGACACCAGTGAAAGGACAACCTGTGTTCAAAATGCTCACGCATGAAGATACCAGGAAGTGCCTAGGCAGCATTGGCAACGTCAATATATGGTTAAACTTCAATTATGCTGAACTGCATGAAAATATGCGTCAGGCGAAGGATGAAGTTTACAAGAATATTCTACAAGATGTTAGAATTGGAAAAGTGACCGAGCATGGGAAACAAGCTTTACATGCACGATTACTGTCAAATTTATATCCAGAACAAGACGTTGTGCCTGAGAATATTTTTCAGAAAATTACTGAGAAGAAATCTGGAATATGTTTGATGCCAACTCTTGTAGAATGTGCCATCTTCAACAACAAAATGTTGTATTTAGAAAACCAAGAGATTGTGAAACTGGAAGCTATTGACAGAGTAGAGCATATGGGATCAACAATTATTTTGTCTGAGAATTTGAAAACAAAATTGGATTCATTAGAGAAGACTATATCTAAAACTGCAGGTTTTGAAAAGACTCTGAATGTGTGCTTAAATTGCCGTATAATTTTAAGAAGGAATTTACATGTTGAAAGAGGTCTGGTAAATGGATCAATGGGTAATGTTGTTGATTTTGTGAAATACAGAAATAGAGATGAAATTGAATTTTTAAAAATTAAATTTGATGGCATTGAGGAAGTACAGCTAATTGGTCGTTGTTCTGCTAGATTTTTGCTTGTAAAAGACTTATATGTTCGCCGTAAGCAGTTTCCTGTTTGCTTGGCATATGCGGTGACAATCCATAAATCACAAGGTTTAAGTGTAGACAGTGCATTGGTGAATATTGGCAGTTCTGTGTTCAAGGAGGGTATGGCATATGTGGCATTGTCACGAGTTAGAACTTTATCGGGATTGTACTTGATTGAGTGTGATGTCACAAACATTTGTGCGGATCTAGATTGTGTTAAGGAATACAATAGGTTAAGAAGAGAGTATGCGCCACATTTGCCTCAATATCCTTTGTTTGAGAAACGTGTGATAGGCCGGAAACGAAGAAATGTGACCAATACTAGGGAGGTTGTACCAAAAAGACGAAAAGTTGATGAACCTGAAATTATAAGTAGAAAGAAAAAGGATTCTGTTGAAGATGTTGTTGGTTTTCAATTTGAAAACAGTTCTGGTGTCAACTGCTATGCTAATGTAGTGGTTAATGTTTTGTTTTCTCTACAAAATGTAAAAGAAGAGATTGTGGTCAATTCGGATCACAGATTTTGCAGTTTGTTAAATTCTGTGTTAGAGAAATGTAGCACTGATAGAACAAAAATAGAAAGTGTGTCTGAAATTCGAAATCTGTTAGACAGATGTTCAGGTTAAACACAATTCTCTCAAAATATTCAGCAAGATTGTCAGGAGTTTTTAATGTATATGCTTGATGTATTGCATGCTGAAGGTGTAGATGTAGATCACCTGTTTGGGCTTTCTTATCAATGGCAGCATGACTGCGAGAACTGTAGGGTATCAAGTACTACTAGTGTAGATTCAGAAAGATTTATATATTTAACTTTGCCAGACAGTAAATCAGTGTCCTTTAATAAGCTAGTAAAAGCAGCTGATCACAACATGGAGTGTAGCCAATGTAAATCTGAAATGATGTCAACATTATTTATACGAACATATGGCCAGTATGTCATTTTAATGTTCCAACGATGTAGGGCTGATGGAACAAAATTGACAACTTTAATTAAAAATTTTGTAGCTTCGCAGTTGTCAATATCAGGAAGGACTTTTGTAACTGCAGCAATTATATATCATGACGGTCCTTCAATAACATCAGGACATTACACAGCTTATTTAAAGTCTAGAAACGGCTGGTCATTCTGCAACGATTCTGTTTTAACTTTCAAAAAAAAATTGCCGTATGACCTTAAAAATTCTTACCTGGTGTTTTTAAAACCAAAATTTTAGGGAAAGAATCTCGGGATGTGCTCTGAGGAATTTCAAGAGGTTCTAATGGCTCCTACACGATTTGGCCTTGAGGATACGTGTAGTACAGAGACAATAGTTCCTGGAAAAAAAGAAGATTTTCTTACAGAAAGTGGTGGGCACAGATTAGTTGAAGGACAACAGAGTATTTCCCAAAGCAAACGGTCTTCTTACCATAACACTTGACGTCATGGAAAAATAACTGCACTTTGAATGAGTTCAGAAAAACTGTTTCTTTTTATAAGCTAATTCAAGCAGTCAATCAAAACATGGAGTAGAGGGAATGTAAGTCTGCAATGCTGTCTAGATTATTGGTCCAAACTTTTGATTATAATGTCATTTTAAAAATCCAATTATATAAACCTGATGAAAGTAAGTCTTCAACTTTAATTACAAATGTTGTGGCTACACAGTCGTTGATTTTAGGAAAAAGATTTGTAACTGCAGCTATTATATTGCATGATGGTTATTTGACAAGATCCGCTTATTACACAGGTTATTGAAAATTTAAAAAAATGTGCTGTTTCGGAAATTATTCCCATTTGACTACGATACAATGTTGCCTTTTTACTTAAAAATATTCTTACTTTCTGTTTTCAGAAAAGAGAATTTAGGGTAGGTAACTGGCGTATAATGATTCTAGGGGTTGATATAATTTTATCTACTGTTTTATATTGCTTTGTGATTAAAAGTGATGTAGAGAATTAAATAATTGTAGTAGTCATAGAGGTAGTGTAAGTCTGCTTCATAGTAAGCAGTATCAGTGTCATAGGAAATGTAGAACATGACTGAGCAAGAAGGGTAAGATATTACTAGTCCAGGATTGTGAAAGTGATCTTGAACGTTTTCTTTCTGAAAGTTGCGGAAATACAAAATGACGGGATTTGCTTACATGAATTCCAAGAGTTATAAATGGCTCTTACACGATTTGGCCTTGAGGAAACGTGTGGTAGAGAGCGAGAAGTCATTTATTGTATGTAACATATTTTTCAAAACGATGGAGCTTTTCTTTCAGAAAGTGGCGGGCTGAAAAAACAGCACAACCGAGTGTAAGCTGTTCATAGGACATCCTTCGACGTCATGGAAAGTAAGTTACTTTTGAGGAGTTTTGATTTCTGATTGGTTATGTTATATGGGTTTTTTAAACACAATCATTTTGATTGTGTTTTTTTTCCCTGCTGTTATATGATGAATACCTTCAAGTCACTGTTTTTAGTGAAATTTGATACATTCTGAGAACAGCAAAAATAAACCATTTAACATGTATAGTTAATTATGTACTGTTTGTATTTATGATGTACATTTAGAACTGTGTAGGAGGCATGGAGAAGGTGAGGCTTCTGTAAGGGTCAAAGTTGTTGCATTCAGTGCGTACTCTTTCATATGCTGGACTACATCTGCATAATGAGATACCTAACCAAAGGAAACACAAGTGATGTGATTGTGAAATGAGCAAAAGAAATTGCATATTTTTCAAATACATTACCTGTGTTTCGTAACATTACGAATCAAATTGTGCAGATGAAGTTTAGGCCTCTCCAGGGAAACAGAGGAAGTCTGAACTTTATTGGTTGCCCTGCACATGTATTATCTCCTCTGTACTCTTCAACAAGGCTAAATTTGATCTGCAACCCTGAGTAGGCCTCACCTGAAACAAACGTCTGGATAGGACACACCTTATTGCCATCCTGAAACAATCATTTAAAATGTTAGGAACAGTTTTATGATGATTGTGCACCTCTTTTGCGCTGCGATTGTGTCACTTTTGTGAGACAACAGCAGTGCAAAAGATGCACCATGTTCCAAGATAGGCCTCAGTTCATCTGCATCAAGATACTGTTAGTTTAAAATGTATATCTTTAGGACTGTGTAGGGGGCCTGGAGAAGCAGAAGCTTCTGTAAGTGTCAAAGTTGTTGAAAAACTGTTTGTCCTTCAATCTTTTCCCTTGTCTTTTCTAATTTTAAAATACATGTTTTAATATTTTTCAAATGTTTGTTCTCTCTTTCACAGATTGAAAGTATAAAAATAACAAGTGACTAAGTTAACGACAATTATAAGGTAAATGTTTTGTACTCTTTTCGTTACATTTCTATCACATTTAACTACTATTAGTTCCACTGCTTCATTTCTTTAACCCTAACTTTCCTGCCTTTGCTACTTCCCTCATTCCTTTCTCTATTACTTACTTACTTACTCTACTCCTTCCACTCCTTTTCTCAGTCCCTCTCCTCATAGTTCCTCACTCTTGTTCACTCACTCCGTCTCTATTACTCTTAGTGTCTCTGACTGATCACTCTTTCACTACTTGTTCATTATGCTTTCTCTGTGTAGTTGAAGCACACTAAATGGGCATATTATGAACACAGCCAATAAAATTATTGCTGCTTTTATCGGCAGAAAACTGCTGCAAAAGCGGCTGTAGCTGCAGTTTTCTGCTGCAAAAGCGGCTTTAGCGACACATTTCTGCCAATAAAAGCTGCGAAACTTTTATTGCCTATGTTGATAATATGCCCCTATGTTATTTACATTTCTTTGCTGTTTCAATTATTCCTTTTCTGTTACTTCTTCTTTTCTGCTTTCTGTTTTTTCTCTCTGTTATTCCACATGTTTTAATCTTATTTTCAACATTCACTCACATTCTCTAAGAAACTCTTCTTTGTTATTCTTCTACTCTCCTTTTTTTCTTTCACTTCCTTATCTATTTTCTTTTTCACAATTATACCCTCTTCCATCTTTTCTTCGGTAAATAAATCTATTAAACAGTATCTCTGGTTTATTCCCATAGCTGTCTTTGTTTTAACATTACTCTCTGTTTACTTCCCTTATACTTACTCTTCTTTTTTTTTTTGGTTCGCTCCCGGTTCGCGTACCGGCGAGCGAACCGGGAAGCGAACCAAAAGAAATAGAGCTTGCCAGAGTGCTAAACATTCTAGCAATTTTTTTATAAAGGGGAGGTAGTTCTGAAAAGAACTTTTTTTTTATGTTTTTGTTGTTTTATATATATATTTTTTTTTCTGAACATTTTTTTTTTTTTTTTTTTAACAGTTTTATGTTTTTTTTGTTTTTTTGGGGGGGAAACAACAAAAAACAGGCATTGGAAAGGGCTCAACAGGAGCAAAAAAAAAATTTACTTTTTGGGGCGTTTAGAGCACTTGTGGTTTTCAAATGCTCTGTTTATTAAGTTAATGCTCATATTGGCACATGAGAGCAATGTACCACAATATAAACAGGTAATCTTCATATGGACAAAGTTGTCCTGAATGTTTGGCACGGTTTCCCGTGCCTCTGGCCCCAACAGAGATACCTGTGACGATGTCCTAGCCACAGGAGTTGGTGGATTGTCCTGAAGGTCACGCATCTCTGCCCGGCTGTAGTTTAGTGGATGCCACCTCAGCATGTGACGGTGCATAGTATAGTTGCCGTAACTATACTTCTTTTCTGTGCCTCTAGATAAGTCCTCGTTACATATCAGGCACGTCACATATCGAGCATTAACGTTTTTCTGTCCTTCAGGAAATGAAAAAAACTGCCAAATGAAACTAGTTTTATGATGAGATACCCGGGGCTCCTCTTGTAAAAACGGTGTTTCCTGTATCTCCTGTTCCTCTTCTTCATCCTCTTCCTCCTCTGTGTTGGTAATGAACTGTGGAGGTGGTCCTCTCTTCCTATGAGGAGGTGGTGGTGGTGGTGGGGGTGCACCAGCTGAAGCTACTAATGAAGCCATTGCTCAGTGATCACAAAGGGTCTTCCTCTCACAAAGATGAAAGTCAGAGTGAAGAAAGAAGGAGGGGTTTTCATCATTTTGGAAAAAAAATAGGTCTAAACCAATGAAAAGTGTTATTTTTAGGTCACATGACCTAGCCTTACATCATTAGGAAACCAAAAGTGAAATGAACCAATGAAAAGTTTTATTAACAAGTCACATGACCTGTTACGCTTAAGTTACGCGCTGCGGAACGCGCCCCGGATCGCTTCCGGGGAGCTGTGCTTCGCGCCTCGGTTCGCGCTCCGGAGCACTTCCGGGTGCGCTAACGCGGCGCGTCATAAGACGCATTACGCGGCAACGCGATACGTCGCGCTTTCGCGACGCGCCCCGGATCGCTTCCGGGGAGCTGCGCTTCGCGCCGCGGTTCGCGTACTGGAGCACTTCCGGGTGCGCTAACGCGGCGCGTCATAAGACGCATTACGCGACAACGCGATACGTCGCGCTTCCGCGACACGTCACGATGTTGATTTCTAACGCGGCAGTTGCGCAAACGGAACGTTTACTGGTTCACGGACCGGGTCGCGGCACCACATTGAGCTAACGGGAAGCTTCCCGGTTCGCGAACCGGGAGCGAACCAAAACATAATAATAAAAAAAAAAATAATAAACATATAAAATAATTTTTTTGATTTAAAGAAGAATACATTTTACAGCTATAGATATTAGCTTTTAAAAAAACAATTAAATTCACTGAAAAAACCATAGGTTATAGACCATATATAGTTAGGAATTAGCATTTACAAAACCTTGAAAATTCACTGAAAAAACCATGGGTTATAGACCATATATAGTTAGGAATTAGCATTTAAAAAACCTTTTTTTACTGACACAAAACCATTGAAATTCCATATATAGTTAGTTGTACTAACTATATATCGCGCATTCGCAATCCACTGCTGATCATGTCACATATTACATCATTCATGACATGGTCAGTGACATCACTGATGACATCACTGATGACATCTCAAATGACAATGGTTTTGTGTCAGTAAAAATTGGTTTTTTAAATGCTAATTCCTAACTTAGGGGCCGATTAGGATGGCGGTTTTTCCGCATCCTCCGGGCCGGCGGAAGTGTCCGCCGGCCTGGAGGATGCGGAAAAACCGCGGCGGAGACTCCAAAGACCCACCGCCAAATTAGGATGGCTGGTGGGTCTGGAATTCCGTCCGCCGCTTTTCCGCCGCGGTCGGCTTCCAACCGCGGCGGAAAAGCTATAACATGGCAGGCGGTGTCTATGAGACACCGTCCGCCATATTATGATGTTGGTGTAAGTATGCTTTTCCACGGCGGCTTTTCCGCCATGGAAAAGCATACGGACATTCACTTTGGGGGCCCGTTGCGGGCCCCCTGGGTGAATGGGGGGTGGGGGGTGCACATGGGGGGTACCTATGGTACCCCCCTGCATTTGCGTACACAAAGCAGCAGGCACCGTGCGGTGCCTGCCGCTTTGTGCATGTAAATGCAACACATGCATTTTTAACATTGCGGCGGGTGCAGCTTGAAGCTGCACCCGCCGCAATGTTAAAAATAGAGGATGTGACCGCCACCCTGGCGGTCACATCCTAATTGCCATGGAGGGACCGCCGCTGCCCATGCGGACGGTCCCTCCTACTCAGGGGTGGCGGACGGACGCAAGTCCGTCCGCCATCCTAATCGGCCCCTATATATGGTCTATAACCCATGGTTTTTTCAGTGAATTTTCAAGGTTTTGTAAATGCTAATTCCTAACTATATATGGTCTATAACCTATGGTTTTTTCAGTGAATATATATATATATATATATATATATATTCACTGAAAAAACCATAGGTTTCACACCAGTTATAGTTAGGAATTAGCATTTAAAAAACCTATTAAATTCACTGAAAAAACCATAGGTTTCACACCAGTTATAGTTAGGTGGAAATTTTACTCGCATACAACCATTGAAATTCCCACGTTATAGTTAGTTGGACTCACTATAACTTGCGCGTGCAATGCACTGCTGATGACGTCACATATTACATCACTCATGACATGGTCAGTGACATCACTCATGACATCACTGATGACATCTCAAATGACATCACTGATGACATCATCCAGTGAATGTGTATCTTTCTGAAAAATAAATATTTTTTATATATGTATATCTAAAGGTTGTTGGAAGAATAAATGGGTAAATAAATGTCTAAATGGATGTTTTTTTGTGTGTAAAATTGATTGGTTAACTGACTTAATAAATGTATCTTAGTGAATACATATATTAGCGAGTAATGTTTAAATATTTAAATATCTGTATCTGTGTCTCACTTTGTGTATACGTGGCTGCATGGGTTGGTGAGTAGCTACATGAGTGTGTATATGGGTTATTAGTTGTTTTTTTGAGTATCAGTATCAGTGTCTGTATGGTTCGGTGGGGGATATTACTTAGAGCACAGATCCATGAATGAGTGACTCACTATTTGTATGTCTTTTGAAGACAGCATGTGTGCAAGACTGTATGGGTGGATGATTGTGTGTATGGGTGGGTTAGTGAGTATGTGTTTTTTATAATTGATTGTTTAATAGAGTAAATATGTTTCCGTTTCTGTAGAAGTATGTGTAGTGGTGTGTATATAGCAGTATAATCAAGTAAATGTTTTTTTGATAGTTTATTTGCATGTGTGAATTTGTGTGTGAGTAACTATATGGATGAGTATTAGTGTGTAACAGGATGTATAGGTGTATGAGTACATATGATGAGTAAGTACATGCATGAGTGACTATATAGAACTGTTGGTGAATGAGTGGATGTGTATGTAGATGTTGGAATTACCTAATAAGTTGTTGTAATTGGTATTGGTTTCTCCTTTTTTAAGAAAATGTTAGTTTCTATTTTTGAATGTGTGTGTCAAAGGTTATTTTATGCTGATAGGAGGTCTGCCACTTTGTCACAAGGATGTTGTCATCAGTGATGTCATTTGAGATGTCATCAGTGATGTCATGAGTGATGTCACTGACCATGTCATGAGTGATGTAATATGTGACGTCATCAGCAGTGCATTGCACGCGCAAGTTATAGTGAGTCCAACTAACTATAACGTGGGAATTTCAATGGTTTTATGCGAGTAAAATTTCCACCTAACTATAACTGGTGTGAAACCTATGGTTTTTTTCAGTGAATATATATATATATATTAAATAATCAGGTGTCTAGAGTTCTTTCTGCCCTCCTTTAGGGAGAATATTGGGGTAATCACTCCTAGCCACCCCTGGGGGCAAATAAATGAATGTTGCCATATATACTAGGGGTGAGGGCATGGCCAGGCCCTGTTGGGCTGCCCCACCCCTATATTTTTACTCAAAATGTCCTTGGTGCCTAGTGGGCTTTCTGCACCCGCCACAGTGGGGATGGGGATAAACACCTTCATCCACCCCGCAGGGAGGGCGGAAAGACTGTCTGCCTTTTTTTGGTAGGGGTACTGCCATGCCCATTATGGGTTACCCCCCTTGTTGTATTTTTTTTAAATAATAATAACCTGTTGCCTATTGGACTTTCTGCCCCCTCCAAGGGTGCCGTTTGGGGGTAATCACTCCCATCTTCACCTCTGGGTGGGGCACAAAGACTGCTCCCATATCCATGTGGGGCGGGGCATGGTCATTCCCTTATGGCCAGCCCCTACTACTATATTTAATTTTTTTTTAAATCCCTGGTGTCTAGAGGACTTCCTGCCCCCCGAATGGCAGATCAGGGGTAAATACCGCCATCTGCCCCCCCCCTGGTGTGGCAGAAAAACTAATATTTTAGATGGGGCTTTGTGGAACACAAGCCCTGGCCCTAGGGGCAGCTCCCCCATCTCTGTATCTAGTAGGGAAGCTGAGATAGGCCAGAGCACTGATTACGTGAAAGTAAGACGAGCCCATTGGCTTGTTTTACTTTCACTTTAAGCAGTTATGATGTTAACCCTCCCTGTGGGCTGATTGTCATTACAATGAAAAATAACACTCAGGTTGCTCAGGAAGCTCTTCCTAAGCAGCCTCAACTACAGAATAAATGGACACCTTATAGTGCACGGAACCAGAGGGGCCCCCTCTCCACTGTCAGCCAATGGCCAAAAGATGTACTAGGGAGGGACTTAAGGGGTTATTGAGTCTGTAGGCCATGGAGGAGTATCTAATTTTAGAGATGAGGTGGGCCTGTTGTGGTTGGTGAGGGTGGAAAGGACAGTTGGGCAAGCTTTTTTTAGGGTATAGGGTGAGGGGGTGGACTATTAGAATGGGTGGAGTGGGACTTTATAAATTTTCATTAATATGTCTTTTTTTTTAAATGTATTTTACTTTACTACTAGGCATTACTGGTTATTGAAGCATCATTGTTAATTGAACAGGATGCTGCTCAAACATAGCCATGACAAAAGTTGGGACTACAACCTGGCCCATCACAAAGCAATTACATTTACATTTACATTTACTGTGTTAATTGGATCCCAATTGATGACCCAATACACTACGTAGCCACGTTTAGTTGTTAATTTATTTCATAAGCAAAACACTTGTCTCATTCTTTCAGGGGCATCAGCCCTTTTTAGGTCGAGTATTTGAGACCTCTTGTATATACTTTAGTATATACTTATTATATTCTTATATGTGTATGCACTATGTGGGGTCTGGAGATCAGCCCTAGGACTTGTCTGCTTCCGCTTAGGGACTTTTTTTCTGTTCAACTGCCTCTATTTAACTGTCGTGATAAAAAATGACCAGCAGAGGTCAGTAAAATACCAGAATTACTTTATGCTGAGAGACTTTCTTGTTTTCCTTTTCTGGCCACTGCCCCTATTTAAATTTCTTGATAGAAAACGACCAGCAGAGGTCAGTAAAATACTAGAATCACTTTAGCATTCTCTAGATTCCAGTCCATAGAAATTGTCTTCCACAAGCACCCGAGGATAATATTTTTTTCAAATCTTGTATTTTCAGTGATATGACCACCAAAGGCCCTGATTTTATATTAAAAACAGAGCTTTGGACTATACCATTTCCCACTGAAAGGCAATATTTCTCTCCATGTGTTCCCATACCTGGCGTGTCACGCAGTTTGGTGCTAACTTTCTCTCCATGGTAAAGAACAGTAGGTGTTTCAGCACCCAGGCTACTGTGCTGCATAGCTAAATACATATAAGGTCCCAAACGCGAGACCGATTGCATTGCAAATGCTTCTTTCTTTTTGTTTGTCAGCTTTCTTTCTTCACAATATTAGGACTAAGACTGCTTCCGGAGGCCCTCAAACTCTGATGTCAAAGGTGGTAGCCATCTTAGAAAGGGGCCAGCTTCCCTCTTCATAATCTATGAGCTTCCTTAGTTTCACACAAGCTCCCTTTTTACACTTATTGCCTCCCTAGTTTATCTTAATTCTTTCTTCACTACAGCGGTCTGGTCTAGACCAGTCTTCACTTCTGATGTTTGGATCATCTGCCTAACACATAGCTAGGGAGGGGAGTGAGATCTCCTTTCCAACACATAGCTAGGGAGGGGAGTGAGATCCCGCCACACTGTACTCTCCTCTTATTGGACTACTTTTCCTCCTCCACTTCTAACACACAGCTAGGGAGGGGAGTGAGAGCTGCGATTCTGCCCCCCCCCTATGCACCACTAAGTGCTCTCCTTTAATCTGACTATTTTACCTCATCTATTTATAAATGCTCTCCTCTTGACGGCTATTCCCCCTTTATTTCTAACACACAACTAGGGAGGGGAGTGAGAACTTCAATTCCGCCCTTCTGTACACCTCAGAGTGCTCTCCTTTAATCTGACTACTTTACCTCCTCTAGTGCGAATTGCTCTCCTTTGGGACAACTTTAACCCCTATATTTCTAGTGCTGTCTTCTACTTGGACTATTTCACCTCCTCTTTCTGATCGCTACCTACATCATGGCTCAACGTACCTCTTGCTCCTCTATCCTCCTTGCTCAGGTAGGTCTGAATCCTTTTAAGATCATCTATCCCGCCAACCTATCGTTGAAAGCGAAAAAGATCTTCAAATACAATCTCCTCAAACGATGTCCAGTAATGCTTATCTCAGACACATTTATTTCCACTAAGGGCTCTGTGGTGACAGACCGCATTTTCTACACTAACAGAAGAGCCCAGTGGAGAAAGACTCTAACTTCTGCTCTACGAACCAAACAACTGACCAAAACACCTCACGGCTTCCGCTTAATCACTCTATCCTCCCTTGCCCTTAATGCGGATTTGACCATTGACTTATACAATAATAGGAACATCCTTATTCAAGCCTCTGACCTGAACATCAAACACTTTGACAGTATCTATCTGAATATTAAAAGCACATTTAATAACTCGATCACGGCTACTAGCAACCATACCAGTCTCTCCCAATATCTACTCCCTATATGCCTTTCGCCTCTTCTTTTTCCAATTTCACGTCCCAATCCTTAATCTATGTGCCTACCCACAATATCTGCACCATCTGTACCTTATGTCTCTTCTTCCCCAATGCTGTATCCACATACTTACCTATGTACCACTCTGCTCTCTCCAACAACACGGAGGATATGTATATTACCCACACTACTATCATGGACATACCGGTTATTCCTCCTTTGGGCCTCGGTAGTACCGATCCGATGGCCCTCCACCTAGTGACTGACCCCAGTAACTCTCCTTCTTTTCCAGTACTGACATCTAATTTTGCGTCACCCTCTTTACCAACAAAACAAAATGTGTGTGGAGGGTCAAGGGGAAATATTTAACGACCTGTCTGCTAACTCCCCTACTTACAGAGTACAAAACAAACAACGAAGCAGACCAGGTCAGACGATTGTGTGTAACTATACCAGTGACTAAGAAACAAGTTGGATGCATACGTGCATCAGTGCTGTTGGTAGTTATTGGCAACAGAAAACTAGAAAGAATCCCATCAGACCACCCTTTTTGGTGGAGTTTACGTCACGTGGGACTCGCTGATCATATCATACCACATCTGGCCAAGTAGTGCCGTTGTGGAAATGGATGTCAGTAATCTAGCCATGGTGTTTGCCATGAAGTGGACAAAATGATGTGCAGTGCTCAAGTGATAATGGTGAAATAAAATTGACTACCCTGGCTCTGACACAGTGTACATACGGAAACCTGAGTGTCAAAAGTTAAAAACGCCTGGTAGAGAATCTACCCTGTGGCGCTATGCAGGACGGTCGACATGTTTCAGCCTAAGGGACACTATCCCGGCTTTCTTCAGGACCATAGATATAGGATAGCTACTGCAACTATAACCACAAGTGATATTTTGGGTAAAAAACAATAAATTTACTAATAAACTGATACATATCTACCAGAAATTCAAACGTTTTAGGCGTCCACTGGTGGGAGAAGATTGTCTTCTTCCTGTCAACAAACAAAAATAATTTTACAACAGCACTGAACTGCAAATACACAACCACCTGGATACAGAGAGACCGTATATAAGGAACACATCAGCATGAATACTTTATATTCCGCGTATATAGAATGAAGCATAGTAGCTTAATCACCCTGAGGCATTTCCTCTAAGTGATACTCACCCAGCCTTGTGTGGGTGAAGACCTCACCTCACCCGGCAACCGCTCGGGAGTATGAGGCCCCGCTCTACGGTGTAGAAAGAACACAGTAAGTACACAACTTTACGGTGCCCAAGCCAATCGCTCTACACACTGAACCTAACAAACGTGTGATAAGTACCCCTCTGCCAAAACAAAAGTCCTCACAACCCATCACTGAAGACATATTAGAAATCGCATATGTTGCGAAGTGTCTCATGTCGCGAGACTTAATGTAGACATTAGGGAGTGTCTATGAACATTTAGTGTGTTGACATATCGTATACTTTTCCATACAATTAAATGAACATCTAACTACTACATCCCAATCATCTGCTATTAGTAGGAGAAGTTAGAACTAGCCCCATGGTGACCAAATGGGCTACCCAGAAGCGCAGGCTTCTTTTAGTACAATGGGATGTGGATCATAAGAGTACCCTTAGACTGCTCAATCATGCATAGGACTGGGACCATTTAAGCTCCATTTAATCTCGTATTCTTGGTGCAGATTACCTGGTCTGATGTAACCAGGAGGGCAAATCATTGAGACACTCACCTGTCCGTCGGTGCCCCGGTGTGTGAGCCAAGCGGAAGAGGAGGTGTCAATAGGGCTGCCCCAAACATTTAAATAACCTCCTGGCGGCGGCGTGTAACATGGAAAAAACGCAATAAGAGACACTGCTCCGTCGCGCGTGCGCAGGCGGTAGTGAAGCGCCAATAGTGGATTCTCCTTATTGTCCACACTGCATTGTGCAGTGAAGAGAAGAAAGGTACCCATCTTCAGACTCGAAGGTAAATGCAACAGTCAACCCCCTTTGACTGTTGCAAGCGTAAATGCTTTTCAGACCATTGATGTCTTTAATTTCAAAATTTAGCCACGGGCTTATTCAGGTCTTTTTCCCCTATGAGTATGTGAATGTGCATTTTAATTCAAACAGCATGCTGACTGCTTATTTACATCCACAACACAATGACAATGAACTTTCCATCAAACTAGTGTGGATATTTCTACGATGAGAGCACACACTAAATTTAGTAGTTTTTCTTGTTGTAATATTATAATGAGGTTAGCTGCTCTTTGGTACAGTGGCGGCTCTCCTACCTGGAGATACACGCCAGCGCTGTGCATTTGCATTTGAAATATTTTCATGTAGACTGTAGGCTGAGTGCATTGCGGACCGCCGGGCGCACGCTCAAGGTAACAGTGTCTCCCGCGTTGGTCATGCGCTCGAGCGCTCTGCTTAATACTGAATAATAATGCAGGGCAGCCCTCTCAAAGGGGGGTGACTGTTGCATTTACCTTCGAGTCTGAAGATGGGTACCTTTCTTCTCTTCACTGCACAATGCAGTGTGGACAATAAGGAGAATCCACTATTGGCGCTTTACTACCGCCTGCGCACGCGCGACGGAGCAGTGTCTCTTATCGCGTTTTTTCCATGTTACACGCCGCCGCCAGGAGGTTATTTAAATGTTTGGGGCGGCCCTATTGACACCTCCTCTTCCGCTTGGCTCACACACCGGGGCACCGACGGACAGGTGGGTGTCTCAATGATTTGCCCTCCTGGTTACATCAGACCAGGTAATCTGCACCAAGAATACGAGATTAAATGGAGCTTAAATGGTCCCAGTCCTATGCATGACTGAGCAGTCTAAGGGTACTCTTATGATCCACATCCCATTGTACTAAAAGAAGCTTGCGCTTCTGGGTAGCCCATTTGGTCACCATGGGGCTAGTTCTAACTTCTCCTACTAATAGCAGATGATTGGGATGTAGTAGTTAGATGTTCATTTAATTGTATGGAAAAGTATACGATATGTCAACACACTAAATGTTCATAGACACTCCCTAATGTCTACATTAAGTCTCGCGACATGAGACACTTCGCAACATATGCAATTTCTAATATGTCTTCAGTGATGGGTTGTGAGGACTTTTGTTTTGGCAGAGGGGTACTTATCACACGTTTGTTAGGTTCAGTGTGTAGAGCGATTGGCTTGGGCACCGTAAAGTTGTGTACTTAGTGTGTTCTTTCTACACCGTAGAGCGGGGCCTCATACTCCCGAGCGGTTGCCGGGTGAGGTGAGGTCAGGCTGGGTGAGTATCACTTAGAGGAAATGCCTCAGGGTGATTAAGCTACTATGCTTCATTCTATATACGCGGAATATAAAGTATTCATGCTGATGTGTTCCTTATATACGGTCTCTCTGTATCCAGGTGGTTGTGTATTTGCAGTTCAGTGCTGTTGTACAATTATTTTTGTTTGTTGACAGGAAGAAGACAATCTTCTCCCACCAGTGGACGCCTAAAACGTTTGAATTTCTGGTAGATATGTATCAGTTTATTAGTAAATTTATTGTTTTTTACCCAAAATATCACTTGTGGTTATAGTTGCAGTAGCTATCCTATATCTATGGTCCTGAAGAAAGCCGGGATAGTGTCCCTTAGGCTGAAACATGTCGACCGTCCTGCATAGCGCCACAGGGTAGATTCTCTACCAGGCGTTTTTAACTTTTGACACTCAGGTTTCCGTATGTACACTGTGTCAGAGCCAGGGTAGTCAATTTTATTTCACCATTATCACTTGAGCACTGCACATCATTTTGTCCACTTCATGGCAAACACCATGGCTAGATTACTGACATCCATTTCCACAACGGCACTACTTGGCCAGATGTGGTATGATATGATCAGCGAGTCCCACGTGACGTAAACTCCACCAAAAAGGGTGGTCTGATGGGATTCTTTCTAGTTTTCTGTTGCCAATAACTACCAACAGCACTGATGCACGTATGCATCCAACTTGTTTCTTAGTCACTGGTATAGTTACACACAATCGTTTGACCTGGTCTGCTTCGTTGTTTGTTTTTCACCCTCTTTACCTACTTGCCATTCTGTTAGCGCCAATAATTTGGGGGTTGATCATCACACCCCCAGCACTACTAACCTTGATAACCCTGTTAATCTTACCCTAGATTCAGGTACTACCACCTCAAGGGCTCTGTACCTAGCTGCTGGCAACAGTACTTCTCCGCATAACCAATTCCCACCTACCTCTGACTCCTGCGCATCCTCTATCGCCTGTATTAAAACTACCTTTCCCGCTACTAAGCCCACGTTAGGATTGGCACAACAACTCCTTGCACCGTACCTTATTCCACTTCATGCCAATACTCCTTCCTTCATTGACGGCAAGACCACTCTCAAGCGGGACTCTATCTCTCCCTGTAACAGGGGTAAGGGTCCTACTATACCATCCAATACCCTCCCACACATCGGGGTCATACCAATTGTCTAATGCTTGGGCGGCTGAGGAGTGCATTAACAGACTTACCGTGAGGAGAAGCTCGCTGACCTCAAGCTGGATCTCCTGGCTGACAAAGAGATTATGCAGACCCTATCAAAAGAGAGCAGAAGGCAGCAGGGTACAACGGCAACTGCATTACCTAGGCTAGTCACAACTGGTATTGGGACTTGTATTGCCCACCTCAAATGGTCAGCTGCCACATGATCACAAATAAATTCAGGAAAAGGAGAGATGATAGGCAACACATAAGAGCAACAGATTGTAATGCAAACACAACAAAGCTTGTTCCGCAGGCGTAGTGAGTTTAGTAGTAAGACTTTTATTTTCCTAGTATACAAACAGCCAACGTGTTTCACCCTTCACAAGGGCTTCTTCAGGGCTGTGAAATCATACAATACAGCAAAGTATTAGAACCACTGTTCAAAAAGGGAAAATAACTCAGTACAAAGAACAGGTCCGTTAGCGGAACAACAATAGAACAAAAAATAGTGAGTTTGGTAGTTCCAGGTCCACAAAGAGAAACAAAGGCAGAGGTCACACCAGAGGAGGAACTGACCATGCCATTTATTATATATGAACAATTGCTATGAGATCAAGAAACAAACGAAATGTGTGATCATAGTGTCAAAAAGTGGAGGAAGGTTTTGAAAGTCAGAAAACCATGAAAATCATTTAATAATGTACACCGAAGTGCAAGTTCAGTGAGGTGTCAAGACTAACCTTGGGCGGTGAACTACGCTCCGCTCGCGTAGTTTGCATAGTTTCGGTAACTTCGCAGATCGCGTAGAGCGCGAAGTTGCTGAATACTACGCAATCTACTGCATAGCGTAATGGTTTTCTTCCTCGCGCGATCAATCTGCGTTCTCGCGGGCCAGTAACGTCTTTCCGTGATTTTGCTTTCGCCGGCTTGATTTTCTATCGCGGCGGCGTGCGCTACGATGTTTGGAATCCGGCCGCCTGATCCCGCCAGACGGTGCGAACGCGACCACGTCATTCGGATGCTCGAAAATGTTAATTTTGCTCAGAAAAACTCCTCAGATTGTGATTTGGCTGTAGTGTTTTGTGCAAGGAGTCCTCTTTTTTCTACTCTTTTTTTCAAAAGGAAGGAAGGGTCCCTGAGTCTCCAACTTCCTGTTCCTGTCCAGCAGGCTCCTCCCAGTGCTTAGTCCATGTGCTATTCACTTTCATTTGGATTTGGAGCTGGAAGGATTACTTTTTGTGTATGTCTGCTGCATCATATCATTGGATTGGATTTATTGAGGTATTTTTGACTTGAGATTTTATTTTACAAGTAAGTTGGAGAATTGGTGTACATGTTTATTTGATTGGAGCTTTTTTTTTACCTACACTTTTCTGGGCTTTTCATCATTTTGAAAAAATATTGTTGTGGGTGGCCTGTACTTTCAGTAGGGGCCAAGTTGTATTTCTTTGAAATGTCAGCCAGTAGGCCCAGAGTTACCCATGGGCCCAACCATGTGTCTGTGGTGTCTGTTGAATTTCAAGTTTTAATTAAACATCATGGATGGCATTGGATTGAATTGCAAAATGTGGTTTTTCGAGTGGAATTTCAGTTTTTGAGTGTTTTGAGTGTGGGTTAATTAAATAGGGGTTTTCAGCCAATAGGTAACCCTAGGAGTTCATATAGTTAGTG
This sequence comes from Lissotriton helveticus, assembly GCF_964261635.1. NCBI lineage: Eukaryota > Metazoa > Chordata > Amphibia > Caudata > Salamandridae > Lissotriton > Lissotriton helveticus. Next base: position 1,410,155,066 of record NC_136065.1, read on the forward strand.
ATGTAGGCCTGCTTAAGTTCATTGTATGTACTTTCTTTATTGTGGGTGGGCTGGCCATGTGGTGGTGGCCATTTTGCGGGACCAGCCACTGTGCTTTTACCATAGGTCTCCAAACTTGTGGCCTAGTCTGCCACTAGGCCCAGACTCCCAGAGGTACTCAATCATCATGGGTGCTTGATACAACTGTTTCTATGTTGTCTGTTGAATGTAAACATCATTTAGGGCATGGATGGCATTGGATTGAATTCCAGAGTGTGGTTTTTGGGGTCTAGTTAACTTTTTAGATGTGTGTTAATAAATGCCTTTGTTGCATGTGTATGTGTTGTTATTGTGTAACTTTCCAACCTTTTTAGCCATGTGAATTTTCTTTCTTGCATTAAAGCTGTGTTGTGTAACAGGCATCATTTGTCTGGCCATATAATGAGATAGGCCTGCTTGAATTCATTTGTATACTTTCATGTTGTTGGTGGACTGACCATGTGGGTGGCAGTCATTTTGTCAAGGCAAGCATTGTGCTTTTGCCATAGGCCTGCATTGTCTGTCTTCTCTTTCTTTTCATGTTGATGTGGGTGGCCAGGCCATATGGTGGCGGCCATTTTGTTGGACCATCCACTGTGCTTTTACCATAGGCATCCAAACTTGTGGCCTATTCTGCCACTATATATCAGAAACAATGGTTCCAGTGGCACATCAGTTGTATAATTAATAATCAATACAACAATCGTTAATCAATAACATGTAACAAGGGTTTTAAGAGGATGTCCAAAAGGGAAGAAAACTCTACACAGTAAGATATTCAATCATCATTTATATTTCATTTTTTCAAACCATCATTTGTATTTCTTTTTTCAATCAAAATTACATTTATAAACATATAGTGTTTGAAGTACAAAAGTGCAGAAGTGACCCAAAGTGTAATAAAAGAACCAAACAAAAACGTAAATTATACACATTTACAAAGTGAAATATATAGGGTTTCTAAAGGGATTATTATACAAGGAAATTAGAAAACGACCATTTATCAAATGAAAATGACAGGAATATATGTCACAGTGACTATCAAGAATCCTAACCGCTGTTTGTAAGGTTCGTTTTCTGGGTGCGCCGATGCCTTTTCGACCCAATTAGTATGGTGGGTCTCGTCAGGACTGGAAAGTGTGGGGCTTCTGTGAAATAGGAAAGTGAAATATATATAAAAACACTACTGTTAACTATATCGATTACTATAGTTAATTTAATTTAATTTAAGGGGAGGCTCACTGACGAAGTACCTGATTATATCAAGGCACGTGGGCTGACTGATATTGGAGTAGGAAAACACCATACGTGATGAAAAAAGATAAATACACTTACAGTTGACCCAGCCGGGTACTGTTGCGTGATATTCCAAAGAAAGAAATAATACCAAATTAGTTTGTTATTTCTTAGCGCCTCGTCCATTATTTTCATGATTCTCAAATAACTTACCACTGTAGTGGTGTAATTGCACAGTCTCTAGTTGGGTGAAGACTGGATAAGTCACTAGGGCATTCAAGGCGGTACCTTTGATAAAATAAATAAGGGTAAAAACCTTAAAAATATTACATAAACCTTATGTCGCCTACCTAATATTGGGAGGAGTTCTTCTTACCCGGTAATACAGGTCTGCTCTTGTCTATATTTATTCCTGGTTTACGTGTCGCAGTTCACTGCCGAGTTATGTAGTGAAAAAATCTCGTGGTTGCACAATGGCAATACCAGAGTGGGACGATACCTTTGGAAAAATATATATGTGGCATTGAGAATTAATTCCAGAATTCCTATCTCGTTATCATATAATCAATATATTAATATTCAGAACAGTGTCTTACCCTATAGCGTAAAGCACAATCGCTTGTTCGCTCTTCCTGGATCGGGAATAGATGATGGACAGCGCGCCATTACGTGTGTTTATCTAACGTGCATGAGGACGTATAGGGAGCAGTGTGTCATTACGTGTCCGCGCGAGGACCTATGGAGAGCAGAATGATCGGTCTTCTCATCTAGAGGGACTATGAGGACTGTTTAAGGAGCCCAGAGTTATGGATGATGTCGCAACTTCTGATATATCCCAATTTATATAAAGGCAGAGTAACCATACCTAATCATTATAATCACAAACATAAGATATTAACAAAAGTCACAGATCATTATCAAGTATTTCAAAAGCTGAATTCTAGTGGCAATATTTACCAAAAAACATATATATCCAAACTGTTAGGTACAAAAACAGGTACATCAATTCGATATATTTACAACAGGTCCCATGATCATATGTATGAACAGTACTATATCATCTTTTTAACCATATTTTGCATTGATTAGAATCACAATGTGTTTTGCAATACACAGTACAGTAGTATTAATTCAATTTACAGCACAACAAATTCCAAGTTTGACTGATGTTCTTTTGACTTTTTTGCTTTTAGGTGCACAAAAGACTGAGGAGGAGGTGTCTGTCATCATCGCCCGTTGTACTGCCAGACAGACGTCCTGCTGTTGTACGTGACGTGTGGTGTGACCAGACCAAACATCTCTTCAACTTGTGCAACTGAGTGCTGCTGACATCTGAAGAAGATGGGCCCAAAGAAAGCAGGTACAAGGTTCTCCAAGACCAAGAAAGTTGCTGAGAAGAAGAAAGAACAGCAGAAGGAAGTGACACTTAAGTCTGGTGTTGACCCCAAAACCTTTTTTGGGAAAACAAAAATTACACCTGCAGCAGCCTGCAGCAGCCTGCAGCAGCGGTGTCCGGGGGGCAAGCTGGGGGCAGCACCTCTGCATCAGTGGGCCCAACCCCCCAATCCAGGCCCAAGCAGATGAGTGTGGAAGAGGTAGCCAACCTAATGGTGGAAAGCAGTGATGCTGAGCCTGACCTAAACATATCACTATCTCAAAGTAGTACACAATCAATGCAGGAGGGAACACAGCAGATAAGTGGTGAACAACAACAGCCGCAACCACTGCCCGCAATAGTAGTTGTTGGTCCTCCCGAAGAAGGGGGAGTTCAGGAAATTGATCCTCATGCAGAGGAAGAAGAAGAGGAAGCCACTCATTCAGGAGATCCATTGTCTCCCAAAATCCCCAGCAAGGAAAAGGAGAGTTCTTCGCCAAGCATCCCTTCTGATGATCTAGATCTCACTTGGGAGCCACAACAATCTGAGCATGAGAGGGAGACACATCCCAAGACCAGGCTAGGGAAAAGGAGGGTTCCAGAAAGCCTTAGACTTATAGAGGACGATGTAGAACAGCAGGATTATGATGATGATGAAGAGCCAGTTATCACGAAGATCACTCCTAGCCCCGAGGACATGGAGACCAACATCATTAACCTATCCAGAATGGCTGCCACTAGAAGGGATGTAGCATGCATACATCAAACACAGGTAACACCAACACTACCTCCAGCTTCCATATTTATATTAGCAAAGGGCCGGCAGCGTCCAATATCCAGCACAAGCACCACCTCAGAAGACGTAGGTAGTGGTACTGCACAGCCACAGAGTCAAATTCAACACACACCCTCCAGCTCATCCAGCATTGGAAGTGGCACCTCCAGCAGGACACAAAAGTTAACCTCCCCAGTGTGGGACTTCTTTACGGTTAGCGTAAAGGAGGAGAACATTGCTATATGCTCCATTTGCCATACCTCTGTTAGTGGTGGTAAGCTTGGTACAAACTATGGTACCGGAGGCCAAATGGCCCACGCAATCAACTGGGAGGACGCAATCAACTGGGAGGACCACCTTCGTCACATAAAAACTGGAACCATTGCTGTTGGTGGGCATAAAGGAGTGGAAGAGGGAGACATTCTCTCTGGTAGTGGTACACAAAGTAGCCCTGTCCCCAGCACTGCAGTGGTACCACCCACATCCTCAGCATCAGCAACATCGCAGTGGCACCAAAGTAAGAGTCAGCCTGAGACACCAAAGAGTACTGCAATGCACAAAAGTGCTGCGTCGAGCCGAACAGAAAGGAATACCACGCAGCATACCATTCTTAGCATGTTTACTAGGCAGGAGGGACAGTACGAATGCACCCACCCAATAGCACGTTTGTATAATGCGAAGCTGGCTAAAATGTTAGCACTGGACCTTCTCCCATTTTCTTTTGTTGAAGGGGTGGGTTTTCTGGAATTTGTGACAACCATCTGCCCAAAATGGAAGGTTCACAGCCGCTACTATTTTGCCAGAGTTGCTGTTCCAGCACCATATCACGACGTGCTGGAATTGCTTGGAAAAGTCTTAAAACAAAGTGCTGTTTAGAGTATCGACCTGACAGCAGACATGTGGACCAGTTGCCAAGCCACTGATTACATGTGCATCACTGCACACTGGATCTCTTTTTCAAGTGTTAGAGAAAGGATATCTGCAGACGTTGACACTGCTGAGATTTTTAATGACACTCGCAAACATGCAACTGTAGCCATGTTTGCTATGGAGAAATCTCATACTGCTGCAAACATTTTGGATGAGTTTAACAGCAAGGTCTTTGAGCGGCTACGACCAAGAGGGCTTAACATTGGTTTTGTTGCCATCGAAAATGGCATTAATGTAGTTAAGGCCATGAAAGATGGCGGCTATTTCAGGGTCCCGTGTTTGGCACACTGCATTAACATTGTTGAAAAATGAAAGCGCAGTCAGCAACTTACTGACCACCTGCAGAAGAATATGCACACATTTCAACCATTCTTTTAAAGCCTGGAAGCAGCTAAGGGTAATTCAATGTGAGCATAAAATGCCAGTCAAAGCACTCATCCAGGAGGTGCCAACACATTGGAACTCAACATATTACATGCTTGATCATCTGTTCAAGCAGTACATACCACTTAATGCTTATGTCATGACAAGACGATTAGGGGATCCTACTGTGAAAGCCATGATCGTTGAGATGGGCCAATGGGACCTTGTTAAATGCCTGACAGAGATGCTACTTCCTTTTGAGGTCTTCACACGTGCAGTCAGCAGGGAGGACTGTACTATAAGCCAAGCTATCCCATTGTTGTACATGCTACAGCAACAGCTGAAGGAGATGTCTGAAACGTACGATGGTGTGGATGACAAAGTAGACGCATGTTATTTGGCGAACGCCTTAGCCACTCGCTTATCTGAAAATACTAGGATTCAAAATAAGATTGTGTCACATCGACTTTACATTACTGCCACAATTTTGGATCCACGGTACAAATTATTTCTGAACAGTAATGCAGTAATTCCTTTTTCAGAAGTGGATGTTGCCAAGTACAAAACTTTGATAGCTGAGGAAGCCACTGATTTAGAAAACGAACAGCTCTTAATTAGAGGTCTGGCACCCTAGGACAGAGCAAGTACTACGGGGCATCCAGAGTCAAGTTCTACTTCAGAGCTTGAGAGCAGTGCATTTGCCTCCCAGCAGTCACCAACACTACCAACAAGATCATCAGACCAAATGGTAACTGATTGGTTTCTACGGAAAGGGATGGGTAAGTCCATTGCTTATGCAAAGTCAAAAGAGGCCAAGCAAATCGGAGCACCCCTGAACATTGAGTGGATGGTCCAGGCCTATCTGGATGACACAACAGAGGTCTTCATGGAGCAAAGCCCATTGGTGTATTGGTATGGGAAAAGAAGCCAATGGCCAGTGCTCAGCAGGCTGGCGATAAAGTATCTGGCTTGCCCTGTTGCAAGTGTCTCTTCTGAGCATTTTTTTCAGTGCTGCTGGTGCCACTGTAACTGTGAAAAGGACCAGTCTCTCACCCAAAAGCGTGGAGAGGTTAACCATGATCAAAATGAATCAGCACTTCATACCACCGGAGTACAAAGTACGTGAATCACAGCAGGAGGAAGAGGAGAGCGACTCCGAAGAGATAAGTAGTGTGTTACATGACCTACTTCTGTCCGAACCACCACAGTTTGAGGATGAGCTCCTCTTCCCTGACAACTAGGATTTCAAATTGTTACTTTCTTCCTTTCTTTATTTGTGTGTGTATGTCTTTCTGCTTCAAATCAAATCACAAATCAAATCACAACAAATCCATCACCACCGTCCCCTATTTTTATTTACCTATTGGAGTTGCACGTCTGTGCATTTAACTGCCCACTCCACTCCTCAGAGTCCTGCTTCATCTTCCTGGCTCGCCCTAAATACATTTCCATCAAGCCAGACACTGGAGATGGAGAATAGTACAATAACTATTGCCTCTAACAGTCCCTCCATAAGAAGTGAAACGTATGCGACTACTATAGCCATCCTCTGTTTTGTACTTTCCAAGCCAAAGTTCGAAACTCATCACTGTCCTAAGGCTACCGCCTCTGTCTGTAGGCATCCACAAATCTTCACTATCAGAAGAACTTGAGCAGGCATCCAAAAGTCGAACTATACTAGTTAATCTACAAAGAAAAGGTGTCTCAAGTGACAGTCATTGTTTCCTTGTTGTTAACCACATTATTTGTACTCCTACTACTGCAGGTGCAGTCTGGACTTAGTCAGAGTCACTCACTACAGACTGAGTTGGTGTTGGACAACACGTACACGTACCACACCATGATGATGATGACCATACTATCTCTGCATGCAGTCAGTCAGTTGGATCTGACATGATTGATGGAATAACTGCGTTTCATGAACTGGCATAAAAGGTAAACACAACAATTCAACAAGAACCACAGCAGACCTAGGCTACATGTCCGTGTAGTCGAATAGTGGTACGACTGACAGTGGTGCATTGGTTTAGTCACTTGTTTTGGAAAATGCTAGGTTGCTGTATATGCCGTTTGTCTGGCTCTGTCAAAATTTAAGGTAAACGGAGGTTGGGTCACAGGCCGGCCCTCTGCAGGGGGCCTGTTCTGTGCTGGCTCCTGTCCTGTTGTTGTTGTAGCTTAATGCTGTGTAAATACTAGAGTAGAGTGTATCCAGGCCGCCTCAGTCTGAAAGTGTTCTCACTCAAGAGTCTTGTCTTCTTGCACTATACCGTAATACCCCTTTTGTTTTTCCATCTACACTTACAGGCTGGCCTTTAACCAGAGCTATTATACTGGGAGCAACAACTCACACTTACCTTACCAATCTGCATCTGGCAGGCAGTGGCAACCAAAAATGATGTGCAGAGTGTCCATGAAAGGGAGGACCAAGATGAATGACGAGATCTAACTCTACATTGGGGTCTGGAAAATACAGTAACTTTAGTATCATATTCCTCATTGGTCTTTTAAATAATTTGATTCCTTTTTTCTCTTCAATCATTATGACTGTGTGTTGTTGTATTGTTGTTTGCTAATTGATCCCTACAACTATTTTTACATTTTCTTTGCTAGCTTTAAAAGTAAGCCCGGTACAGTCTCTCCGACGGCATACAGCCAAGGCAAATTTCATTTAATACTGCTGCCCTGTACTCTCTAATTGTGTAGTAGTAGTTAGTAAGTACTCATTAACCATCAAGTTATTCTTCATCATGCATGCATTTTCTTTTTCTCCCTTTATAGATTTATTGGGTAGTGGATCATCGTTGTCTTCAAAGATTGTGTTTTACTTTTGTTGTGTCCATGCGTAATGTTTTTATTTCTCAAACATTTCCCCAAACCCCCCTTCCCATCCATTCATCAAACCCTAACCCTCTTCCCCCGGGCTGTGTGATATTGAGGTGTGATGTGACAACATTAAATGTACACCAACAATTGATCACACGCTTGCTGGGGCAGATGTGGTGAAAGCAACACTAATTCAATTTCAAGGCAGGGCGAGGATCTTCTCTGCTTGCCCACCCATGCTCAGTCCAGTATGACCAAGCCTATTTTTTTTCCAAAGGGACCCACCTAATACATCATAATTATTTGCCGGCATTGATTGTACTCATCATCCAATTCAGCACCCTGCCACACAGCAGTAAAGTGTACAAATTACAATTGTATTGAGTCTCTCGCTTGACCCAACTACAGTTTATTATAACTTCTTAACTTCTTGTACTAGGCTGTCCCCACCACCATCATGTTTTATTTTACTTTAGCAGTTGCAATATTGTTTGTTTGGCAGTCTTGTCCTGTAATGTACATTACTTTGTTCTACTACTCCCACGGTCTCTCTCAGGCAAGTCACTGTCTCTAGTTTGCAAATGCTAGTGCCAGTGTCTACTACCACCACAACCATGGCATCTTCTCCATTCTCTTTGGAAACCATGCAGCCATTGCTGTGCTGAACGTAATCATCATCATCACAGGTAAAATAAGTTTGCTGGGAGGTATAATGGACTAGGAGGAGCGACTGACAGTACTAGTAGTACAAATATAACTCTGTGAGGGGTACCGCATCTATCTGTTTGCGTGTTACAAAATTGGCAGATTATTTAAATCCAACACTGGATGCTCCCCTGCAGCAGCAAGGAAACCATGTGACATAAATAAATTCAGTAACCCCCCCCACAAAACAGTAACATCGTATGAGTAAGTACAAATAACTAAAATGTATTTCCCTAACAAAAATAAACTATCCCACTCCTGACCCACCCCTCTCCCTAACCCCAACCAATGTCTAAATTGAAAAAAGTCCAAATGTCCAGAAAGTCCGAAGAAAGTAAGAAAACCCAACACCCAATTCCCACCCACCATTAAAAGTAATAAAAAAGGGGCAATTGAATGGGGTCCTACATCCAACGGGCTTTCAGGTATTTGTACACCATGATCTTCACTCGCGTCTCTAACTGGTCCTTGAGCTGTGCCACCTGGAGGAGAATTTTTTGTTGAAATGCCCGGCACTTGCATTTGCATCCATGGGGGGCAGCAGTTGTTTGAAATGTGGGTGGGTGCCTGACCGCGGCGCCATACCACTGGAGGCAGGGCATGGCTGGGGCCCGGGGCATTGGAAGAGGCTGCAGCTGCTACCGCCTCCTCCTCCTCCTCCTCCTCTGCCTGAGCCACCAGCCGGTGATATTCTTCACAGATGGCCTCCAGTTTACGACGCCGGGCCCTGGCTGCCAACTCCTTCCGCGTTGGTTTTTGGGAAGGAGTATCTATAAAGAAAGAAACAGAATTGTAACCAATACTCTTAGCAAAACAGTAAGACAAAATTAATTCAACACAAAGCGGCACAGTAGCACTAGAAAGTGCAGTACATAACATTTGTGGTAAGTATCTATCCTCCCACTTCCTCGACCTCTAACATGTGTTGGAGTTCTTTTCAGGCATTATACTTGCTCTAGTACTCTATGGACTCCAGTACACAGACCACCAGTCTTTTTCTTATCTCTAGTTTAGCTAAATTACATAACCTTGTTGTAGCCGGCCTGCCAGCTCAGTCAGCAAAGCTTGCGTCCAAGACCAACATATGATACGAGTCAATACTCAGACTCCCATCACTGTTATTTACTACTGTCTGCAGGTGGGGAAGCTCATATTTTTTTCAATTACGGGTGGCACTGGCCATACTTTCTTTGTTACATGAAGGGCTAGTGCTCAATTTCATTTTCACTCTGCCCTGACTACTACAGAAAGGCATATTAAAATTATATATCTGATCCAACCAATGATCATTGCTTATATATGGAATGACGACATATCAGTACAGTAGCGATCAGTGGTGGGAGTGCTCGCGGGTGGTGACATTGGGAGGGGGAAGGGCAGGGTGGTGGGTACTAAACTATGGATTGCGGACAATTACTGGTAAGTAAACATATAAATAACTAAAAATAAATTGTTGCACGCACTGCATTCATAATCCACAGTTTACTACCCCCACCCTGCCCCTCCCACCCTCCCCACATCACCGCCCACCAGTACTCCCACCACCGACCTCTACTTCATAAGGTATTTTGTTCATTGATTGTGTAACCAACAGATAGGCCACCCTTTGCAGGCTGGCTGACACAATCGAAAATAAATTAACATAGGTAGGAAGTGGTCCTCGGAGGCAGAGGAAGGCGTTTGATAATGTATGTGGGCTTGCAAACTACTGAGTCAACTGTATTCTGAAAATACTACTTTTATATTCCCCTCTGCTTTGCTACTCTGGCGTAGTTTCTTTTACATTCTCTTCAAAGTAAGAATCTGCATCCAGTTACAGTCTCCACCTATACTGTCTATGATGACTACATCCATGCATCTATCCATTAAAAGTAAATGTCTTTCATTCTTTTTTTATATATCGCTTAACAAACCTTAGCTGGTTTCACCAACAACCACCCATGCTTCCACTCCTTCCTTCCTTGCCTTGGCTTTGAGTTTGACCCAAACACCGGTGATGATTCTTGCTATCCAGTATCCACCCATACTGTGTCACTCACCCAGCCAGGCATCTTCTTTCACCTTCCACCCATCCTTCAACAACCCATGCATCTGATTCCTATCAGCCTCCTGCAAGCTGCTTCCAAAGTATCCTTCTCAACTAGTTGTATAATTACATCTCGCCCGTCCTTCCTCCTTCCACCCTTCTTTCCCTTTTTGTTCAACACATCCATCAAGGTCACCTGATCTGACTTTTAGTCTTCTCCATTAAACTTTCACAGCTGAGTTGGAGTCAGATAGAAGAGGCCATTGGTTACTCAACCCACGCTGGTAATACTATTGCTAATGCATTGGGAATGCTAAGTAAAGGGTGTCTACTCTTCTTCAACTGTTGTATATTGTTCACTACAACTTCAAGTTCATACTTAATTCATAAGTCTCACAGTACAGTGAGTGAAGTGTTCCCCTTTCAACTAGTAGTAATGCCAATAAGTAATGAATATAACTTAGTACCACCCACCACTGCTGCTGGCTCCCCCCCAGGAGCTCCTGCAGGTGCCGCATCTCCTGACCCCTCCGGAATGGCAGCATCGCCATTGCCGCTGGCCCCCCCGGCACTGGTGGTTGGTACTGGAAGTACGCCTAGAAAAAAAAAATTACACATTTTTAGATGCCTGTACACCTCCCCCTATTTTATTTGTTTTCCAGGAAGATTGAAAAAACAGTTAAAGTGCAACATACATCATCACTAGTCCAAATTGTGTACTAGAGTAGAGTCAGTAGACAGACATTAGTAGTATTATGGTCCCTGGGGTCATCTCTACTCCTACTCTACTCTTTGGAAAGTTAGCCTGAGCCATGTAACCATTTTAGATTCGTGTCTACTCTTTTGCGCATGTTACCTCGCAGCTTGTTGTGCAGTAAGACGCCTTTGAGGCCACATGCATGTTGCGTACAAGTGAAGAAGTAAAAATACAATCCACTTTTTTTCATGGGGTTCGGTTAGTTCCTATTGCTTAGCCATAATGTTACACTTTTTGGCATGACTGCGAAATGCTTGCATAATTGCATTATACTGTCTAAAGTCCACCATTTTTCTCATAATAGGCAGAAGATTCCCTTCTACAAAGTGCACCAGAGATTTGCAGAGCTTACGTGACGATGCATGTAACCAGTATTTCTACGTTCAACTGTGAGGGGTCTCCCAGAATTCACACAGATCTTTTGTCTTCTCTTATCATGCACTTGTAACAAATGTTTACTGTAGTAATTGCATAGAACAACGTACAAAGCTTGTTGTTTGAAAATAAATAAACCTTTTTAACTTACACATAGACTCTGTGGTATTTGGTGTGGGGTTGTGGACTTACACGAGTGAGTGAGCGAAAGGGTGTTATGTTCTGGGTTGTGTAATCATTGGGTATCTTTGTGTGGGGGTTCGGGACCTAATGAGACACTACAGCTAGTCGGTCAGGGGTTAGTGGGGTCTGAGTTCTGACTGAGATGTGAGTAAGTCAAACCTCCCATCACCCACATCCTATTTTCTTGTGCATAGTTCTGTATGTGGCTGTGCAGAATCCTCCCAACAGTAGTAGTATGTACTACTATCCTAACAAAAATACTAGTCAAACATCTTGTTGGGCATTTTGTTGGTGGGAATTGTCAAAGCCTCGAGATTAAAGAGGACAACCCAAAGGACAGGAGTGGAATCAGTGGCTAGAGCTATTGGTCTATCTGAGCTTTATTTAAACGAAAACCTTAAATAAAGTGTGGCCAACTGGGAAAGCTTAGCTACATACAGACTAATAGTAGTAGTACAGAGAGTCATAGCAGGGGCAGTTATAAGGAACTTAAAGGCAGGGATAAGCAGAATTTGGAAACAGATAGTCAAGGTCATAGAAGCTTTTGCAAAAAATTGAATTAGGAAGTGGAACCGTATTTATTAATAGTTCGGAAAAAAAAAGGTGCAGTAAAAGTTAGGGAGATATAATTGTTAATATCACCACTGGAGGACTCACTGGGGCCAGCAGCAGAGCCCTCGGTAGAGGAGTGGTCCTCTGGTGGTTGTCTTCTTGCCCCTGGGTGCTGATCATGTAAGAAATAATAAAGAAAGAGACAAACATTAATGTGTGCTGTGAAACAAATAAATCATTTACAAAAAACGCTCAAAAACATTTTAGGACACATTTGCAATAAAATTGACCTATCTAATCCGATCGACTATTGGCTTTCAGAATTCACGGTCCGTCTACTTATTTATGAACACTAATCAAATGTCCCATAATCATTCTGATTCCAGAATACTAACGAAGCCTAATGACCATCTGACCTAGACCACCTTCTCCAAACGGGCCAATTGTTCAGTAAGTCTGCATTTCCATGATATTTTTTCCTAAAAAAATGCACAGATGAGATGGCGAACACATATATAAATTTGTGCATACACCAAATTGTTGGGTGGTTGCGTCTGATGTTGTTCTGCTACTGACTGACAATGCTAAGCCTACCACTCACTAAACAAACTACAAAAGGTTCTACGGAGGGCTGGGGTAAGCAGCACTCAGTGACAGAGGAGGCGTCACACAGACCCTAAAAAAAAATGAACCAAGACTAAGCAAACCTAGTATCCATCCACCACTTTTTCACAGAACGACAATCGAAGGACTAGACTCTCTCTAGCAATAGCATTAACTAACTTCAGTTCTCTAAAGTAAACTCTTACATTAATCAGCCCAAACTAGCTCCAAGGTGCAAACAAGTAAGAGTAGTGCCGAGCACATGTGTCCTACAATCACGGAAGATTTTGAAACATAATTTACCTGCAATGTAAGCAGCAGTAATCGTGTTATTTGTCAAAAAATTATAAACAATACTTATACTACTATATATTAGCTACTCACCAAGCCCCATGACCTTGACACCTAGCAGGTCCAACAGGTCCTGCTCCCGGTCCAGGATGTCGGACCACCGGTGAGCCAGCTGGTTGTGGGTGCGCCGGATCCCAGAGTAGCGAAACACTGCCCGGCGCACCTTCGCCCACCGGCAGTGACGCTCCTGGGTAAGCTACCCGGAGCCTGGCCTGCCGCCTGCTGCCAAGGTCAAGGGGAGGTGGCGCAGGATGAAAAAAACAAGGGCGGCCACCTCCGCCTCTCCAAAAAGCTGCCCGGCCTGCACCCCTGCAGGGCGCATTCTGCCGCAAGGCAGCCGGCTCTTGGGCACAGGCGCCTTGCCCTTCGAGACGGTACTGCTGCCCTTGGCCATGGTTCTGGGGTGGAGGCGGAAAAGAAAAGTTAGAACAGAAGGAAAAAAGTTAGGGGGAAGAAGTAGGAGCTTAAAGAAAGAAGTAAAATAAAACAGTAGAAAAGTAAAAAAAATTGGAAAATGTAGAAATAAAGTGCAAAATATAAACTTAGAGACAGAGAGAGATAGATGATAAGTAAAAAAAGTCAGAAAAACAGTGTCAAAAACTAAGAATTGTAAAGTTTAGGTAAGGATAGAAAACTAGGCCCAGAACCATAGCATAGAGTGAAAAAACAAGATGGCTGCGCCCATCGCAACCGCGTGGGTAAGTTCACGCGATATTTCCCGCGAGAACGCACTAGTCGACGCGAACAAGTAAATAGCGTTGCCGAACATGACTTGCGCTGCGCGAACACGCTATACGCGACCCGGAACAGGAAATAAGGCATCACGAGCCAGCGGGACAATTGCAAAAACAAGATGGCCGCGCCCATAGGCGACCGCATGGGTAAGATCGCGAGCTACTATCCCCGAGCACGCAAAGAGCACCCGAACAGGCACAACACGCTCCCAAAAAAGAAAAACGCATCGCGGTCGGGCACGACAAGCAGCTATGCGTAGCTTGCGTAGTGCAAGAACATCTTCGCGAAGCTTCACGTAGCGCAACTACGTGCACTACGCCCAGGCCTAGTCAAGACAAAAAGGAGTTCAAAAATGTATTTCTCAAAGGATAACCTCTTACCAAGGGTAAGATGACCTGGTGTGTATCGCAGGTACACAGAGTTCAGCAATAAATATAGTTAAGAAACATCTGTGACGTACGAGAATATCTCCATCCATGAGGCCTATATGAAGAACATAAGGGTAATTTGGAATGTTCCCTTATTTCACACTACTTCAGTCTTAAGTGATGATGAATTCCCAATCATCAGAAAAGGTGAGTGGTGAAAAACGCTAAAACTGTAAATAGTTGAAGCCAACTTCACCCATGCTAGGGGTGAGAAATTATTTTTAAAAAGTGGTTAGACTTACGTAAGTATTCAAAAAGTCCTTTGTCCAATTGGAATGAATGTCATCCAAAGGAAAACATAGCTTGGTCCTGTGGCAAATGTAAGCCTCCAGTGTAGCGGGGTAAGGTACCTGAGGGTAAATTAGACAAGAAGAGAGCCAAAGGGATGTTGTATCGCAGCCTATGTAGTCACCGTAAACTAGAGAGAACAATCATGGGCATGAGTGACAGGAATCCCCGGCTTCCCATGCATTCACCTCATTTCCAAAGATAGCAAGTGTAATGTAATGGAGCCATGAGAGAATGATCGCAGGAGTGAGCGAAAGAAATTCCTGGAGTCCCACTCATTAGCCTCGCTGTCTAAATAGCAATCAAATGCAAAGATTCAGACTAATTATCAAGCCGTAACAGTTAAAAAAGGCTTGACGTGGGAAATTGGGCTTCAATATACGTCGAGTCATTTAAACCTCGTAAGTGTTATGCGGTGCTAGAAAAGTATGAGGAGGTATGTTCGCGGCATAGAGGAGGAGGCTAAGCCAGCATGTGGAAACCATAGCATGGAACGCGGTAGAACTGCAGAGGCATGGCTGGTATTCCCGAAAAGCTTATTCAGTCGGCTCTAGGTAATTACCCCCTAGACTTGCTGTGAGACACTGAACCCAGCAAAGTTACTATTACAAAATGCAGGGAATAAATATAGAAGGGTAAACGTTTTCCTAGCTTTAAGACTTACTTGAGAGTATCGGCATGTGTCGGCTAAGAAAACCCTGTCCGGCAGTAGCAGCAGTACGCAGGAAAAGTGCTGGGCTGCTGCTTATAAGCCTAACCATGATTGTGGCGACCAATGTGCACCAACGCTTAAACCTCATTTCCAGTAATATATAAATATTACAGGCTAGTGTGCTAACTAATAGCATGTGAGTGTGTGGGGTAAGGGACTTACTATAGCATCCAATACCCCCCACACATCGGGGTCATACCCATTGCCTCATGCTGGGGCGGCTGAGGAGTGCATTAACAGACCTTACCTTGAGGAAAAGCTCGCTGAGCTCAAGCAGGATCTCCTGGCTGTCAAAGAGATCATGCAGACCCTTATACAGTTCTCCATGAAGATGGAGAGGGTCTGGAATATACACCCCTCACCGGGGAATAATCAAATAAATCCACCAAGAGTCTTCGGTGGTGGGGACAAACTGTCCTTTATCCGCTACCCACTTACTTCCAGTTGGAGTTCTAGGCCTCTCCCTAACCATCACTCCAGGCCTCGTAGGTTTCAGCCTCAGTTGTCGGCTGAGGACACCCTCGCTTTTGTTTTTTCACCTCCTCTAACTCCTCTATCAATATCCCTGCTATTTTCTCTGACCCTAACAGAGCACCCAGTGTCAACCTCAGATCAGTTAATAAGGAAAACCTACTGCAAATAACTACCGCTCATCAGGAAGTGATCAACCCTTCCTTAACATCACATCGATGGTGCTCAACTGCAGTTCGGCTGTGAAACATGCAGCTGACATTTCTACACTCATCATTTTGCAAGATTTGGACATATTGATTCTCACTGAAACCTGGTTCAATGATACCACCTCCTTTGTTCTTGAACATCGTAATCTCACCTGATTATGCCATTATCAGATGCAATCGTTCTGTTAAAACTGAGAGGGGAGCATTGCTTGCATTCATCGCTACGGCGTAACTATAAAGCAATCTCATATTGCTTTTCTATCCTCTTGTAAGCAACTAGTTACCGAAATTTGGAATAAGGGCAAGATTGTCTCTGTGCTTCACACGATTTATCATCCACCGGGTAATAATCTGCTCTTCAAAGAGCAAATCATGGAGGTCATTAGCTCGTGTTCGGATCAACTATACCATATCTTCCTTGGAGACTTTAGCCTCCATTGGAATGACACCAATGATCTTTTACTGTAATTAAGAAGGACCCCCTGCAAAGGTTGCAATTCCTAGGGCAGGGCAAATATGCAATGGAAGAGAAAATCCCTAGACAACTGACAATCTATAATACTCAATAGACCATATTAACATTGGCATGATATGGTGAACTCAGTTTAAACACAAGTACTTTAAAAAAAAAAATTCTTTAATTAAAATGTATTAAAATGTGTTAGAACATGATTCATAAAGATAATTAGATTGAAACATATTTTTATAACGTAGAGACACAAATAACACATAAACCAAAATTCAAACTACATGATCTTCAATATACATGGAACATACAGACAACAGATGTTTTCTAATTAACTCAATTTTTAACAAACATACAAGACAATGAACAGAAAGTGGCAATGAGATAGATCTAAAAAACACGTTTTGGCGCACACTGAGCCTTCATCAGAAAAACCACATAATTGCCTAAAAATGAATTAAAAGCCAAATAAAATACACTGAGATTCATAATACACATAGAAATTGATCAACTACATACCTTTACCAAAGGACAACATGTTGATTAATAGAGCCAACATAATGTGCTCAAACCACCACCTCCAAATCAAGAACCTTAGTGCGGAAAGTATAGTCAAGTATATACATGCATGTTTGAATCTTTAGACAGGTAAAGAGATGAAAAACTAAGTATAGTTCCACTAAAAGAGTGCATTCAACTGAAATCATGCATGTGCGTGAGTCCTATTTCTGAGGGATAGCTTTACTCAGAGATATATATGCTTACTTTACCCAAAACCTGATGAATGTGTACCTCAATCTATGGAAAAAAGCAGATTTGTACAGTGAGTACATAACGTAAGACAGGAAAATTTCCTTGTCATATTGTTTGGTGAGCATATTTACCCTTTAGTGACGGAACACGGATGTGTATGCCTCAAGGGGAATCTTGTCAGAGAGAGGAGTCTTATAGGTCAGTGGCTCTAATCTGAAAAAATGATAAATGCTAAGGAGAAATTAGGCAAAAGAGACTCATGCAGTTTTAATGCCTATAAAGAGTATGTACCTGGTAAAAAAGAGAGAGAAGAATGGTGTTAAAAAACTGATGGTAAACATAACATAACATAACATGTGTATTTGTAAAGCGCACATTCACCCAGAGGTCTCTTGGCGCTGAATAACAGATGTTCATTGTTACCCAACTCAATGGTACTCAATTTATCGACCTCAGATGGATGAAAGGCTGAGTGGACCCGCCGGGATTTGAACCTGTGACCATGAGGTCGAACACAGGCCCCTGCAATGGATGCATTAGTCCATTGAGCCACCAGACCCGGCAATGGAAGTCAAGAACGGATGATTCCAAATGAGCAGCTAATTGGATTACTGTCCAGCAGGTAATGGAACACTGTGGATTCCTCTTGATGCAGCCATATCAATCAATGCCATCCCAAAGGTAACAAACAGCGTAAAGGATTTAGCGACTATATATCTCCAACACTGAAAAAAGAAGAAAGCTTACAACAAGAAGGGAAGCATTTGTTAAATCCTCGGAATGAGAATTTGACGGTCACTGGGATATAGCTTGGGCATAGCAGAGTCTTACCTGCTGTAGGATTCTGAGATGCAGAAATGGTCGGGCCACACACGACAGGCCGGGTTGGGAGTGCTGCGGAGTTCCGTGATTTAAAAAGCGATCCGCGTGACATAGAAAGGTCAAACATCAGAACAACTAGAACATAGCTAATAGAGGGTAAAGTACATTGCTCAATCTTCGTGATGTACTTGGTCATGTGACGCAACTAGTCGAGAAGTATCGGTGCAACTAAACTGTGACAGGGCAACATCAACGTGGAAAAAGACAATCCTAACTATAAAGGAAGCAAATATAGGCTGATTCTAAAAAATAAAGAGAAAACAATATATAACCTGAGATGAGTTGGAGTTCAGTAACAATAATAAATATGCAGAGGTAATTACAATAAAAAAAAGGGATAGAACCATATTAATAATATAAAAACCAAAGAAGGCCTAATGAAAAAGAACAGATAGCAGAAAACTATATAAGTGTATGAACTGCACAAAGTAAGTAAAATGGAATTGTGATGCAATTATTGTGATTAATAAGGTAGATGTGATAAAAATACCAGGAACTCAGAAAACAGACATACCTCAGGGTCCTCATTAATAATTATTGAATTGTATAGCATTCTCCCTGGGTAGTTCATTATTCAAACCACATTTGCATGTGTTCAATGTAAAAATCCAAAAGACTTCTCTTTTTTTACCGATTTCATTACCTCTGTTTTCCCCTACAGTTTACATTTTTTCCAAAATCAGCCACAGCATGTCATCTACTGTGTGGCCAAGGTCAAGATAATGATTGACTAGGGGAGCGGTGAGTTCGGAGGTGCGAATAGCAGAACAATGTTCCGTAAGGCGAGTTGTTACTGGTCGAGACGTCTCTCCTGCATAGCCCAAATTACAAGGGCATAGGATCCGATAAATTACGTTTTTTATTTTGCAGTCCATCATTTTTTGCCACGTATCGTGTATCCATAATGGACAAAAAACTCTCCTTCATTCACTGTGTCACAAGATTTACAAGTGGAACATTTAAAAGTTCCTCGTACTGGTACAATACCATCAAGAGATTTCTGAACAAAGGAGGTACCTGTCGTAAATCTTGAGTGGGCAATGATGTCCTTAATATTTCTATTGCATCGGTGTGCAAATAGGAGTTTGGCTAGTTTAATTTCTTGGTTCATGGTCACTGTTTAATATATGCCAATTGAAGTTGATGATTTGTCTGATCTTCTCATTCATTGTAGAATTTTTCGTGATGCACACTGGATGTTAGTAGGTGGTCTCTGTCATAAAACCTGGCCCTTTTTGTAAGATTCTCTGACCAAGCGATTAGGATATCCTCTGGCTATGAATTTTGCTTTCATAGCAGTGGCTTACGTATCAAAGTTGGACATATTAGTGCAATTGCGCCGCAATCACAAAAATTGTCCGAAAGGGATACTCTGCTTTCGGGCTCGTGGATGGTAACTTTTAAAATGGAGGAGCATATTTCTAGCACTATGCTTGACAAAAAGAGCCACATCTAATATTCCTGAGTTGTGTCTGATCAAAATATATAAAAACTCAACTTGCTGTTGGCTAGTCTAAAAGAAAAGATTTAGCACATGAGACATAAAAATTGTCAATGAACCAAGAAACTGCTTCAATAGCTTCCCTCTGTGGGATATTATTATATAGTGATTTAATATCAAGAGTCACTATAATGTTGGTATGCTGGCTAAAAGGGAGGTTCTCGACTTTCTAATCATGTCTCTAGTATCTTTAATGTATGATGGAATTTTTGAGATGTTAGGTCAAATTAAATTTTCAATATACTTGAACAGGGGTTTCGTGACAGACCCATTAGTGGATACAATGGGACGATAAGGATGGGCCCGGTGATTTTTGTGGATCTTGGGTACACAAAATCCACGGTGTTTTCCCTTTTGAGCTTTTCAAATATTCCTGTTCCTTTTTGCTGATATCTCCTGCATTAAATGCTGATGTGGTAAGAAATTACATTTTTTGAGCAACTTTGTGGGTGGGTAGGATTCAAGGTTGTCTTAGAATAAAAAGTTTTGTCATTTAATATGTTCAACATGTTTTGTTCATATGTGCCAGTATCAATAACCACAATGCCTCCTCCTTTGTCACAATTCTTGAATGTGACAGTTGTATCGTTAGCTAGGGATTTGAGAGACAAAAACTCTTCTTTATCAAGATTGTAAATGGGTTTAGGAATGAATCGCAAAGCTTGGTCAAGATGGTAGAGAACAGTGTGTTCAAATACTGACACTTCTGGGCCACCCTGGTCAAGGGCGGGCATTAATGTGAATTGTATAGATAACTCTGTCCTAATGGGCAGCATGGTGTCAGCTTGCTCTTTGGTGTCCAAAAACTTTTTAAATCTAATCTTACGAAAAAAAGGAAAGTATATCTTGATAAAGTTTGAATCTGTTGACATTGGTATGGGGTACATAAGATAAACCCTTCGAAAGCAAAGTCATGCATGAAGTATCCAAGACGTTAGATGGTACATTGAAAGTAGGGATTACATCCCTTGTCTCCAATATTGTCTATTCTGTGTTTCCAGCATGTGCTGGTTGTCCAGTTGATAATATTTATTTCTGGTAGTTTCCTCTGTTCTGTCTTTGAAATCGCACTCTCCGTCTGCCTCTGCGCGTCCCTCGTTGGGCTAAAAAAGGCTGTTGCATATTATGGTTGGGGTTGAAAGAATTGTGTGGTCCTTGTGGCTCATAATAATATGAGCTACTCTCAGCTATCGAATCTGAGGAATCAGAGACGGTCTGAACTTTCTGTTTTCTGGAATTATTGTTGTTTGAATATTGATTTTGTTTATAGCAATTCTCACCTAAATAGGGATATGTTTTTTCCAGAGATTTGTAACGTTTATCCTTGTTAAGGTTTTCTGTTTTACGTTTTTGTATGTTTGTTGAGAATTGTGTTAATTAGAAAAAATCAGTTGTCTGTATTTTCTATGTATATTGAAAAAGCATGTAGATTGAATTTCGGTTTATGTGTTATTTGTGTCTGTACGTTATAAAAATATGTTTCAATCTAATTATCTTTATGAATCACTCTTTTAATAAATTTGAATTAAAGTAATGTATTTTCTTTTTAAGTATTTGTGTTTACACTGAGTTCACCATATCATGTCGATAGTTAATATGGTCTATTGAGTATTATAGATTGTCAATTACCTAGGGGTTTTCTCTTCTATACCAATGATCTTTTAGTCAGCTCCTTTAAGGCTTTCCTCTCCGATTTCAACTTTTCTCAGGTCTGTAAGGGACCTACCCACAATAAAGGCTCCACCCTTGACCTCATTATTACTAAAGACAATATCTTGCAACTGGGTGACATACTACCATGTGACAGGTCGGATCATCAGCAAATATCCTTTCACATACTGGAAAAGGTCACATGCAGACAGAGTCAAACACTCAAAGCTATGCAACTGACTCGCAACATGTGAGACATCAACATCAATGCTCTAATTTCCATCACCAAGAATAGGCTTCAGGTTCCCCCTAACATGACCAACCATGACGATTTTTCTGGTCACTACATTAGCACTGTGGCTAATATTTTTGACACTATTGCACCGAAGCAACTCAAAAGAATTCCATTCAAACAATCCAAACCTTGGTTTAATGGTGCCCTAAATGATGAACGTCATAAACTTAGGCTCTAAGACAGGCTCTGGAGAAATGCCCCCTCCACCACTAGCCTCTATCAGCAAAGGAAAATGAGAAGTGCCTACAACAAACACATCCGCATTCCTAAAACTGACCATTTCAGGGCTCAGCTGGACAGCGTGAAAAAAAGACCCAAGAAGCTCTTTGAAATCATTAAACGGCAAGCAAACTTCTCTTACAACCCTACCTTGACTCCGCTTCCTAGTGGGGAGGACTTCTCAGTGCACTTCTCTGAAAAAACTAGGAAAATGTAACTGGAGCTGCAACCTGACACTCCCATTTTGGGCCTCTGTACTAGAATGGGGAGGTGTGACAGGCCCTATGAAGGTAGCTTGTCTAAGGTGCTCCCAGTCCAGTGATTACTGGGCAATGATCTTGAAGCCTCTGAGTGGTCAAAGGTGGAGAGTGGACTCTATATGAAACAGACTAGCCAGAAGGGAAAGCTGGGCACTTGGACTCTGGAACAAAGGGCCAAGCATTCAAGACCAAGGCTACTAGGCCTAGTGAGCCAGCCCAGGGAACTCCAGATGTGTAGAAGGAATTTAACCTTGAGGGGGAGGATCTGGCCTCTGAGGGAGGGACTACATCCCTGCCAGAGCTGTCAGATTTGGCAGAACTGACAGGAGCAGGTGGACCCTCCAGAGAAGAGTTCAGTAAGGGAGAGAGAGAATGTCTCACACTCAAGGCAGATTTCCTCTAATCAAGAGAAGGTGTATGACAGTGAGTTTCACAGAATGAACTGGGGAGATGGACTGCTTTATACTGAGGCCAGAAACCTCAAGGAGGTGGCCACCAGGAGGTTGGTGGTACCCCAGAAGTACAGAGATTTCATCCTGACTTTGGATGATGATATCTCCTTCGCAGGACATTTGGGACATACAAAGACATGGAACTGGTTGGTCAACCATTTCTCCTGGCCTCGTATGTCTGAGAAGGTAAAGGAGTTGTACAGTTCCTGTGTACCCTGTTAGGCCAGTGGCAAGGTAGGGTACAAGACCAAATCTCCCCTAATATCACTGCCAGTAGTTGTTGGTCCCCTGGTCTCACCAACTGCACCAGGGAATAGATATATATTGGTGGTAGTGGACCATGCCACTAGGTACCCTGAAGCAAACCTTCTTATAACCAATAATGCCCCTGCAGGGGCTAGAGCACTACTTGGTGTGTTCACTTGAGTTGGTTTTCAGAACGAGGTGTTGTCAGATAGGGGCACACACTTTCTGTCTGGCTATCTGACTGCTATGTGGGATAAGTATGGTGTCAACTACAAGTTCACTACCTCCTATCACCCTCAAAACAAATGTTCTAGTTGAAAGGTTTAACAGGACCCTGAAGGGCATGATAAATGGGTTGTCAAAGAAACTCAGGAGGGGATGGGATGTTATCATATCATGCATACCATTAGCCTTTAGGGAGATACCACAGAAAGGGGTTAGATTCAGTCCCTTTGAGTTGCGGTTTGGACACCCTGTGAGGAGGCCATTGTGTCTACTGAGAGAGTCTTTAGAGAAGCCTCTCAAGGAAGCAAAGGAAACTGTGCTTGATTATGTACTAGGCCAAGAATGGCAGAGTACAAGTACAAGATAAGCAGGAAACTGGAGGCTAGCCAGGAGCTCATGAAGCACTGGTATGATCTGAAGTCTACAATCCTAGAGTTTACTTCAGGACAGTTGGTGTGGGTGTTGGAGCCTGTGGCTCCCAGGGCCATCCATGACAAATGGACTGGGCCCTATCCAATCTTAGAAAATAAAGGGGAGGTTACCTAATTGGTTGACCGTGGCACTCCCAGGAAACCTCATAGGGTCCTGCATGTGAATAGATTGAAACCCATATTTATAACAAGAGGGGAGAGAGAGACTATAGTGGATTTGTTCTCCCTGGGCAACTTAAATAAACAAAGTACAATCCACTGGGGATTAGGAGAGTGGTCCCTACTGTGGTGGGGAGCACATCGTGTTGTTTAAATACCCCTCACACACCAAAATGGCCCTTGGTGTCATTCTACCATCATTGCGGTCTTCGCACCCCTCTACGGGATGCGGCGTGCTGCGACCTAACGATTACGCGGGAGCACTTAATCGTGTGGACTATGTGTGGTGGTGTGTGGGGTATAAAATGTGAGTGGTGAGGTGGTGGAAGTGATATTAAAAAATACCTGGCCCAGGGTTGAAACATTTTTTAATTAAGCCCCGGCTGGTATTATTAAAAACGTGCTAGACGAGGTAGTAGCTGTATAATTATGTACAGTTACCTCTTAAGTGTGTCGACATGGACATGTTTCGGAGTATCCAACTCCTTCTTCAGGACGAGAAAGTACTTAATTCCCACCTTACTCACATGAAATGTTTGTTTAAAAGTGTATTATACAAAAAAATTACTTCTTATAAAAATTAGGTGTATGTGTGCCTAATATGTATATAATTGATGAAGTCCTAGCGCCCAATTGGCGAGTGAAATCGGACCTGGAGGATAAACAAAGTATTGGATCAACATCTACATTTGTAGGAGGCATAGATGTCCAGGCAGGTTGCAATGACCTAGATGGGAAAATATGCTAATACATATAATACACATAGGGGATTAGTGTTAGCCTCCATCCCATCACCATTCCTGTAAAGCAAATAAGGAAATGGACAAAAAACACACATATAACACTTATGTGACACTGGACTTTGAAATGGTGATGGTAACTGAACATAACCTGAATAGAAAAGGGTTATCTTACTTATTGTAATAGGTTACTTTGCCTCATGAGCTTTCGCGCATAAAAAATATATTGGGGCGTCCCATCAGGCTGAGAATCAGCAATCTGTAGGTATGAGGAGAGCAGGGTTTTAGTTTCTATTCCATACCTTTAGACGATTTTAGTCGTTAGTGCCCCAAAAGTGTAACTCACGGTCTCAGGAGAAAATGTTCCTCTTACTGCCCCTCAGCGCTGCTCCGACGATTGTGATGGCCCTGAGAGGAGTCGCGCTTATATATCCTCACTCTTGTTATAATTTGCGGCAAAAGGGTCAATTACCAGTCGGAAGAGCCCAAATATGGGTGTGCCGATCGGGTGGATTGTAAAGGATATTATCTCTACCTACGCGCATGCTCACACAAGGAGAAAGGCAGTGCGCATGCGCGAAAGAAGAGTGTTCGGCTCGCGCATGCGCGGTAGTAAGGAGGAAGTGCGCTGCGCTCAGAATGAACCGATGTCGGGGAAATAACTTGTTTAGGGATAGAGTAAAGGTACAGTTGTCTGCAAAAAGCCTAGGGACTTAAAGGAAACGACAAATATGACCAGTAGGTGATTATTACTGGGAGATCAGTGGTATTCAATGGGACCTCAAGGCATAATAATGTATTTAAGCTTCAAGGTGTGGAGCAATTTCAAGTCAGTAAAAGTGGATACATCATGTTAATTGGGACCATGGTATGGCATCATTAAGTCCCACTACAAGGGTACCCAAACGGAACACCCACCGTTGCTCTTTTTCAAACATACCAGCCTCGGATGTTAATTGTTCAATGACCATCCATGCCAGTTCATTGACACAGTGTTGTCTTTCAAGGAAATGGGCTGCCATTTTTGTGGTGGATTTTCGACATCTCACATTACTCTTATGTTCATTTATCCTCACCTTTATCGGTCTGGTGGTCATGCCCACATACTCTAAACCGCAGCTGTTTGGACAATAAGGACCAACCAGTCTCGTGTGCATTGCCAGGAAACCAGGGACCAAGCTTTTTTGAAAACCAAATTATCTTGAAAAATAAAAGGCTCATTTTTTACTATAAGTCCTTGTGGAGCTATTTTATGCCTTTTTCAAAATCGGAAAGAAGTTCCAGAAAGATCAGACACCGGACTCAGACCAAAATCTACATTTACCCCTCCTGATCATACACTACCGGTGGAGGTATTAGCCTTTGAAAAAGCTCTAATGACGGAACTGAGTAAAATGAGTACGACTACTCAGCAAACGTTCCACAATACGAGCAAACTAGAGACAGACGCTATAAGAGACCTATCCCAGAACAGGGACATAACAATTAAACCAGCAGACAAAGGGGGAGCAATAGTCTTGCAGACCACCACAGCTTACGATCAAGAATGTAGATGTCTCTTGTCTGATGAGAGGAACTACCATATCCTACCGAAAGATCCAACAGAACAACTAAGGATAAGCATAGGAGCTATGGTTGAAGAGGCTCTGGCTCATGACTGGCTTTCTAGAAAAGAAGGAGAGTTTCTAATACAAAAGAATCCTCGTACCCCTTACTTCTACAGTATACCCAAGATTCACAAGAGTCTAATAAAACCACCTGGTAAACCTATAGTATCGGGTATCTCATCCATCTTAGATCCTCTGTCAAGATTCGCTGAAGCCTTCCTCAGACCGCTTGTCCAAAAAACAGATACATATCTGAAGGACACAAAATCTGTACTCCAACTTCTACAAGACCTCCCGTTCAACCCAGACAATCAGATCTTGCTGAGTTTGGACGTGGAGAGTCTGTATACTAGTCTACCACACCAAGAGACCCTATTTATTATTGAGGAGGTATTACACTCAAACCCATGGATGTACCAGACACCACGTTCGGTTGTCATGGAATGCATTTCCACAGCCATAACCAAAAATTTCTTCGAATATGAAGGAACCTTATATTTACAATGCCACGGCACCAGTATGGGCAGTACTTTTGCGCCGAGCCTGGCGGGCCTATATGTACATCATTTGGAAACAACAAAAATTCTGAACCCAGTTAACCCGTTCAAAAAACATATACAATTATGGAAGAGATATATAGACGACGTTTTGGTTATCTGGGAAGGAAAAATTGAGACAGTAGGTAACTTTCTAGCTTGGCTCAACCAACAGAACGCTTATCTGACGTTTACCCATACAATGTCTAAAGAATGCATGTTTTTTTTGGATCTCAATATTTACCATGATGCAGGTACTCTTAAAACAGGAACACACTTTAAACCGACTGCCAGGAATGGCCTCCTGCATTTCGACAGTTTCCACCCCCGCCATTTACGTGGGAATTTACCATATGGGCAATTTCTCCGCTTGAGGCGAAACTGTAGCGATACCAGCAGATACAAGGCACAAGCCCAAGACCTGAAAAAGAAACTTCAGCAAAGACACTATCCAAACAGAGTAATGGATAAAGCCATGAAGAGGGCTAGGAACAATAACAGGGAGGCCCTACTGGAGGACAAGATCACAAAAAGCGAAACACTGGAAAGGCCACTACATACAGCGCACAATCCAAAGTGGTTTCGAAACTTGTGAACAGGCACTGAAGAACCCTGACCAGTGGCACACTCAATCTCAAAAAACCTCTGTTTGCCCATAGACGAGGAAAAAGCCTAAAAGACACCCTGGTGCACACCAGACCCCGTCCGGAGACAAACGAACAACCATGACTACAGGGGGTACATGGACATTACCCCTGCCGTAACTGTAGCAGTTGCCATCTGACCAAAAAGAGTTTCTCACTTACGTTCAGGAACGGGAGCAGATGGGAACAGAGAAAGTTCACTAATTGCAATAGCAAGAATGTGATATACCTGATCACTTGTCCCTGCGGTTTAGAGTATGTGGGCATGACAACCAGACCGATAAAGGTGAGGAAAAATGAACATAAGAGTAATGTGAGATGTCGAAAATCCACCACAAAAATGGCAGCCCATTTCCTTGAAAGACAACACTGTGTCAATGAACTGGCATGGACGGTCATTGAACAATTAACATCCGAGGCTGGTATGTTTGAAAAAGAGCAACGGTGGGTGTTCCGTTTGGGTACCCATGTAGTGGGACTTAATGATGCCATACCATGGTCCCAATTAACATTATTTATCCACTTTTTCTGACTTGAAATTGCTCCACACCTTGAAGCTTATATACATTATTATGCCTTGAGGTTCCATTGAATACCTCTGATCTCTCAGTAATAATCACCTACTGGTCATATTTGTCGTTTCCTTTAAGTCCCTAGGCTTTTTGCAGACAACTGTACCTTTACTCTATCCCTAAACAAGTTATTTCCCCGACATCGGTTCATTCTGAGCGCAGCGCACTTCCTCCTTACTACCGCGCATGCGCGAGCCGAACACTCTTCTTTCGCGCATGCGCACTGCCTTTCTCCTTGTGTGTTTTTTTGGAGTAAAGGAGTTAGGTCCTTGAAATGTGGGACTAGCTGGACCTTACAATAAACTAAGAAAAAGGGAGAATGCCAGCCCACCTTGTTTTGTTTGCTCCACAATTTAAGCAACAAATCAATATTATTTAGATATGTTGGGTATATTTATTTTTACCTGTTATTTCACTTCAATTTTTGGGAAAAATCATTAGTTTATGTCAGAAAGACAACACTACACATATATCACATATAAACAACAACTTATACAAAACATGTACCCAAAAATATTAATACATAAATATATACATTCACTGTACACCACATAGCTTATACATTTCTTGACTGTTCCCAAGACAAATATCAACTCTTTGCCTTCCC
This sequence comes from Lissotriton helveticus, assembly GCF_964261635.1. Taxonomy (NCBI): domain Eukaryota; kingdom Metazoa; phylum Chordata; class Amphibia; order Caudata; family Salamandridae; genus Lissotriton; species Lissotriton helveticus. The sequence goes on from NC_136065.1 coordinate 1,410,183,226, forward strand.
GACCATCAATGATTATAGTAAAGAACAGTAGTGAACAAAGTCACAATCAACCAGAGATATTACATAATAATTCACAAGTCAATAATCATAAATAATTCAAATTTTTATCTCCGTTCTGCCGACGCGTTTCGAACACCAATAAACAATTATGGGTTCTCCTCAGGGCTTTGTCACTTTTATCTGCATGTGTGTAAAAGAAAAAAACACCAAAGAATGTTTTAGTGTTATTTCTCATAGCCTCGTACTTTTGCTTCCCTACTGATGTAAGATAAAGCCATATTACCTTTCCTGTAGCCGTTTATTCTCCTATATCTGAATCTGGGTCTTTGAGATGCAATCTACAGGATATCAATGAAATCCTGTTACACTCACACTCAAGTTTTCCATTGCGATTACATTCACAAGAACACTGCGTGACATACCTTTATGATTCTGTGTATGGGCGTGCCCCTACAGCTCGGCTCCCTTTTGACCTAAGGGCAATACAATACTAATTAACCACTTGAGAATTTATCTAAATTAAGGATTATTGCAAGCGTTACCAAGTTCCTTCGTACCTGATTGTGTCCAACGTTTATTTTGGGGCGTCTCACTTCGTGTGTACGATATTTTTAACCATGCGGGTAATCTGTCAAGATATAACGTTGTACAGATTCTTAGTTTAAGGATTTAAATATAAGTGGCTGTGTACGGTTCACAGCATGTCCGTACTGACCTTGTTTCAATCGGTCTGCCGGACTCCCGCTGTGCACACCACGTTAATCCATTCTGATTGTTCTCGCATTCACGCACTATTGGAGAAAGCGGTGCACGATTTTAGTCCCCAATTACTACACAAATACCGGCGGGTACCATCCACGTACCCTACAGGCGCTCCTTACCTATTTTCAGCTTGCTACAGCGTCTCGCTCACCTCACTGTGGGTGATGGCGGCCCTGTCACCTGATTACTTGAAGCGATCATGTGACCTTTGTGATTCTGGGAGATGTAGTTTTTAAAAAAAAAAATAAAAAAAAAAGAACTTTACTCGCTCTGGCCTCAATCATAATAGATATCTAGTTGTCCAATTCCGGGTCGTGTGTGTTTGTGTATTGCCCGCCTTTTGCCTCACTAGTGGTTTGTCGTTTTTCAGGAGGAATCAACAGTCTCACATGGAGCCCCATGTAATTTCTTGAATTATACATTACAACCTCGATACCTCAGAGAGCGTGTTTAGTCCATGTTGTATGCTGTTAAATTTGAGGATTAAATACGCTTCTTTTCTAAGCAAGGTATCGTCAATGTCAATAGGACCTTTATTTCCTGATTGCACTATGGTACTCAATATGGTCCACCGAAAGTCAGTTTCAGTGTGATTTGAATCCAAAAAATGTTGGACCATCGGTGCGCTCAGCACCTTCTTTTTAATTCTGGACCTGTGTTGGGTAATCCTACTGTTAGCCTGCTGTGTTGTTTTGCCTATGTAGATTTTTCCACACGTGCAAACCACTGCATACACCACATTACGTGTCCTGCAGTTCGAAAAACCATTCATTTTCCACTTTATCCCCCTGTGTTCAAATTCCACTCCCTCTATTGTTGAATCGCACGATATGCAATTACCACATTTGTGGTGGCCCTCGATGCGTTTGAGACCCCATTTTGATAGTAGGTCACTTTTTGGTTTGGGGATTAGTACATCAGCTCTTATGACACATTGGCCAATACTCCTGTTTTTTTTGTAGGCGAATATCGGCCGTGGAAAAGCACATTCAAGTTCTTCCAACAAATGCCAGTTTTTAAGGACCATTTGTCGTACTCTGTGGGTATCCGGTCCAAATGTGGTCACACATACCAACCTATCCAGGTCACGTTTTACTTTTCGGTCAAGTAGGCACTCCCGTGGGGTGTAATGTGCCCTTTTCCTTGAATGGCTTAACAGTTTCTTTGGGTACCCACGATCCTTCATCTCTCCACAGAACCTTGTTGCATGTTTTTCAAATTCAGTTACCTCAGAACAGTTCCTTCGGATCCGAAGTAACTGTCCATATGGCAAATTATCTTTTAGGCTTCTGGGATGTGCACTTCGATGGTGGAGGATCGTGTTTTTATCCGTCTTCTTTTTAAAAAGAGATGACTTTAGGTAACCATCTGTGCAAGTTATTTCAATGTCAAGAAATGTCATTTTTACATTACTGGACTCCAAGGAAAATGTAATGTCCTGGTGCCTTCTATTGATCCACAGGTGGAAGTCCATCAACTCCGTGCGGCTCCCCTGCCACAGGATCCACACGTCGTCGATGTACCTCAACCACTGTTTTATGTGTTTACTGAAGGGGTTGTTGGAATAGACAAATCTATTTTCATACTCAGCCATATACAATATGGCCATTTCTGGCGCATAGGGACAGCCCATGGCCGTACCTTTGATCTGCATATAGAATTTATAGTTAAACCTGAAATAATTTTTCTTCAGTGTTACTTCAGCCAATTGCACAATAAATGAGGTTGGTACTTGGTGTGGTCTTTCCCTGCTTTCGAGGTATAGTTCTAATACCTCTAGCGCCTCGTCCTGCGGGATTTGGGTGTATAGGGACGTAACGTAACGTAACGTAACGACCGACTTCTTGTTAAAAATTGAAGGAATGGAGTTTGATCCAATGAAAGAAATGATGGTGACTATGGACGTTACGTCCCTATACACCCAAATCCCGCAGGACGAGGCGCTAGAGGTATTAGAACTATACCTCGAAAGCAGGGAAAGACCACACCAAGTACCAACCTCATTTATTGTGCAATTGGCTGAAGTAACACTGAAGAAAAATTATTTCAGGTTTAACGATAAATTCTATATGCAGATCAAAGGTACGGCCATGGGCTGTCCCTATGCGCCAGAAATGGCCATATTGTATATGGCTGAGTATGAAAATAGATTTGTCTATTCCAACAACCCCTTCAGTAAACACATAAAACAGTGGTTGAGGTACATCGACGACGTGTGGATCCTGTGGCAGGGGAGCCGCACGGAGTTGATGGACTTCCACCTGTGGATCAATAGAAGGCACCAGGACATTAAATTTTCCTTGGAGTCCAGTAATGTAAAAATGACATTTCTTGACATTGAAATAACTTGCACAGATGGTTACTTAAAGTCATCTCTTTTTAAAAAGAAGACGGATAAAAACACGATCCTCCACCATCGAAGTGCACATCCCAGAAGCCTAAAAGATAATTTGCCATATGGACAGTTACTTCGGATCCGAAGGAACTGTTCTGAGGTAACTGAATTTGAAAAACATGCAACAAGGTTCTGTGGAGAGATGAAGGATCGTGGGTACCCAAAGAAACTGTTAAGCCATTCAAGGAAAAGGGCACATTACACCCCACGGGAGTGCCTACTTGACCGAAAAGTAAAACGTGACCTGGATAGGTTGGTATGTGTGACCACATTTGGACCGGATACCCACAGAGTACGACAAATGGTCCTTAAAAACTGGCATTTGTTGGAAGAACTTGAATGTGCTTTTCCACGGCCGATATTCGCTTACAAAAAAAACAGGAGTATTGGCCAATGTGTCATAAGAGCTGATGTACTAATCCCCAAACCAAAAAGTGACCTACTATCAAAATGGGGTCTCAAACCCATCGAGGGCCACCACAAATGTGGTAATTGCATATCGTGCGATTCAACAATAGAGGGAGTGGAATTTGAACACAGGGGGATAAAGTGGAAAATGAATGGTTTTTCGAACTGCAGGACACGTAATGTGGTGTATGCAGTGGTTTGCACGTGTGGAAAAATCTACATAGGCAAAACAACACAGCAGGCTAACAGTAGGATTACCCAACACAGGTCCAGAATTAAAAAGAAGGTGCTGAGCGCACCGATGGTCCAACATTTTTTGGATTCAAATCACACTGAAACTGACTTTCGGTGGACCATATTGAGTACCATAGTGCAATCAGGAAATAAAGGTCCTATTGACATTGACGATACCTTGCTTAGAAAAGAAGCGTATTTGATCCTCAAATTTAACAGCATACAACATGGACTAAACACGCTCTCTGAGGTATCGAGGTTGTAATGTATAATTCAAGTAATTACATGGGGCTCCATGTGAGACTGTTGATTCCTCCTGAAAAACGACAAACCACTAGTGAGGCAAAAGGCGGGCAATACACAAACGACCCGGAATTGGACAACTAGATATCTATTATGATTGAGGCCAGAGCGAGTAAAGTTCTTTTTTTTTATTTTTTTTTTTTTAAACTATATCTCCCAGAATCACAAAGGTCACATGATCGCTTCAAGTAATCAGGTGACATCACCCACAGTGAGGTGAGCGAGACGCTGTAGCAAGCTGAAAATAGGTAAGGAGCGCCTGTAGGGTACGTGGATGGTACCCGCCGGTATTTGTGTAGTAATTGGGGACTAAAATCATGCACCGCTTTCTCCAATAGTGCGTGAATGCGAGAACAATCAGAATGGATTAACGTGGTGTGCACAGCGGGAGTCCGGCAGACCGATTGAAACAAGGTCAATACGGACATGCTGTGAACCGTACACAGCCACTTATATTTAAATCCTTAAACTAAGAATCTGTACAACGTTATATCTTGACAGATTACCCGCATGGTTAAAAATATCGTACACACGAAGTGAGACGCCCCAAAATAAACGTTGGACACAATCAGGTACGAAGGAACTTGGTAACACTTGCAATAATCCTTAATTTAGATAAATTCTCAAGTGGTTAATTAGTATTGTATTGCCCTTAGGTCAAAAGGGAGCCGAGCTGTAGGGGCACGCCCATACACAGAATCATAAAGGTATGTCACGCAGTGTTCTTGTGAATGTAATCGCAATGGAAAACTTGAGTGTGAGTGTAACAGGATTTCATTAATATCCTGTAGATTGCATCTCAAAGACCCAGATTCAGATATAGGAGAATAAACGGCTACAGGAAAGGTAATATGGCTTTATCTTACATCAGTAGGGAAGCAAAAGTACGAGGCTATGAGAAATAACACTAAAACATTCTTTGGTGTTTTTTTCTTTTACACACATGCAGATAAAAGTGACAAAGCCCTGAGGAGAACCCATAATTGTTTATTGGTGTTCGAAACGCGTCGGCAGAACGGAGATACAAATTTGAATTATTTATGATTATTGACTTGTGAATTATTATATAATATCTCTGGTTGATTGTGACTTTGTTCACTACTGTACTTTACTATAATCATTGTTGGTCGGGAAGGCAAAGAGTTGATATTTGTCTTGGGAACAGTCAAGAAATGTATAAGCTATGTGGTGTACAGTGAATGTATATATTTATGTATTAATATTTTTGGTGAATATTTTGTATAAGTAGTTGTTTATATGTGATATATGTGTAGTGTTGTCTTTCTGACATAAACTAATGATTTTTCCCAAAAATTGAAGTGAAATAACAGGTAAAAATAAATATACCCAACATATCTAAATAATATTGATTTGTTGCTTGAATTGTGGAGCAAACAAAACAAGGTGGGCTGGCATTCTCCCTTTTTCTTAGTTCTCCTTGTGTGAGCATGCGCGTAGGTAGAGATAATATCCTTTACAATCCACCCAATCGGCACACCCATATTTGGGCTCTTCCGACCGGTAATTTACCCTTTTGCCGCGAATTATAACAATTAGTGAGGATATATAAGCGCGACTCCTCTCAGGGCCATCACAATCGTTGTAAATATCACAATCGTCGGAGCAGCGCTGAGGGGCAGTAAGAGGAACATTTTCTCCTGAGACCGTGAGTTACACTTTTGGGGCACTAACGACTAAAATCGTCTAAAGGTATGGAATGGAAACTAAAACCCTGCTCTCCTCATACCTCAGATTGCTGATTCTCAGCCTGATGGGAGGCCCCAATATATTTTTTATGCGCGAAAGCTCATGAGGCAAAGTAACCTATTACAATAAGTAAGATAACCCTTTTCTATTCAGGTTATGTTCAGTTACCATCACCATTTCAAAGTCCAGTGTCACATACGTGTTATATGTGTGTTTTTTGTCGATTTCCTTATTTGCTTTACAGGAATGATGATGGGATGGAGGCTAACACTAATCCCCTATGTGTATTATATGTATTAGCATATTTTCTCATCTAGGTCATTGCAACCTGCCTGGACATCTATGCCTCCTACAAATGTAGATGTTGATCCAATACTTTGTTTCTCCTCCAGGTCCGATTTCACTCGCCAATTGGGCGCTAGGACTTCATCAATTATATACATATTAGGCACACTTACACCTAATTTTTATAAGAAGTAATTTTTTGTATAATACACTTTTAAACAAACATTTTATGTGAGTAAGGTGGGAATTAAGTGAATTCCCGTCCTGAAGAAGGAGTTGGATACTCCGAAACATGTCCATGTCGACGCACTTAAGAGGTACCTGTACATAATTATACAGCTACTACCTCGTCTAGCACGTTTTTAATAATACCAGCCGGGGCTTAATAAAAAAAAAATTCAACCCTGGGCCAGGTATTTTTAATATCACTTCCACCACCTCACCACTCACATTTTATACCCCACACACCACCACACATAGTCCACATGATTAAGTGCTCCCGCGTAATCGTTAGATCGTAGCACGCCGCATCCCGTAGAGGGGTGCGAAGACCCCAATGATGGTAGACTGACACCAAGGGCCCTTTTGGTGTGTGAGGGGTATTTAAACAACACGATGTGCTCCCCACCACAGTAGGGACCACTCTCCTAATCCCCAGTGGATTCGACTTTGTTAATTTAGATTGAAACCCAACCATGACAGGGCAGATGTGACCATGTTACTGGTCACTGATGAGGAAGTGGAGGAGGAAACTGAACTAGTGCCTGACCTCCTCTCTAATAATGTGCAAAATGGGTCAGTGGAGGGAGTTGTACTCTCTCCCAAATTGACAGACCAGCTGCACAGAGACTATAGGCAGGAGCTGGAGAAGTTTTCTGGCCTGTTCTCTTTGACCCCAGGCATCACTGAGTGGTGTGTGCACCACAGTGACACCGGTGACAGCCTACCTGTCAAAAATAAACTGTACAGGTTGTCTGACCATGTCAGAGCCAGCATTAAGACTGAGGGGGCGAAGATGATGGAATTGGGGGTAATTGAACAGTCTGATAGTCCATGGGTCAATCCAGTGGTGCTGGTGTCCAAACTAAATCCGCAGGGGGGACCCAAGTCGTTAATGTTCTGTATGGACTGCAGGGCGCTGAAAGCAGACACAAAGACTGATGCTCACCCTATACCTAGAGCTGATGAGCTCATTAGCAGGTATGGGGCTTCTAAGTACCATAGTACTTTTGATTTAACTCTAGGTTATTGGCAGATTGCCCTCACATATGGAGCAAAGGAGAGGTCAGCATTCTCCACACCAGAGGGACATGCTCAGTTCAAGGTAATGCCCTTTGGCTTAAAGAATGCACCTGCCACCTTACAAAGGTTGCTGAACAGGGTTTTGTGTGGGTTGGAACAGTTCAGCGCCGCTTATCTGTATAATATAGCTGTAAACAGTTCTACCTGGTGGGATCACTTAGACCCCGGAGGGAAGTACTTCAGGCCATGCAGCAGGCAGGCCTGACTATTAAGGCAAGTAAGTGGTGGTTTACCTGGGCTTCGTGGTTTGTCGGAGGCCATGTACTTCCCCTCCAGGCCAAGATTCAGATATAAGGTTTGTTCAAAATGATGGGACCATTGTGGGGCCCCTAACAAACTCACTTCTAAGAAGAGTGCCAAAAAGGTGGATTAGACCCCAGAGTGTTAGAAGGCTTTTGACACTTTGAAAGCTGATATGTGTTCAGCACCAGTGTTGCTGTCTACTGACTACACCGAGGGCCATATCTAGGTGGCCAAATACCGGTCGGTAACACCGAAAATGGCCCGTTTTCAGCGTTATGACCGGTATTTAGCCATGTGAGATGTACGTAATACCGAATCGAATCGATAATAACGAATCGGTAAAAAATTACCGTTTCCTTATTTACCGATTTAAAAATACCGAAACAATGAATACCGAATCGGTAAAATCCCAAAAAATGCGATGTAGCAAACCTCGTTAATACCGATTATGACCAGATTCGGTAATAACGATTCGGTATTTACCACGTTTCAAGAGCATGTGGTAATCAGGTGCAGTGCATACAAACAGGCCTAAAATGCATCTGTGTGAACACAATGGCGGCCCTGTACCTCATTGCAAGGCGGCTACGCTTGAGAGCAGCAGGAGTGAGGATCTGGAGACATGAAGAGCGGGGTACAGACTACGCATCACATTGTTCCAATTGACAGAACCTGAAATCCATGAAAGATACAGACTGCACCCAGAAACCATCCTGGACCTAATACGGGACCTAAAACCCTATCTGGAGCATCAGACACCAAGGGCCCACGCTATCCCCACCCATGTCCAGGTACTCTGCTGCCTGCACCTCCTTGCATCAGGAAGTTTCCAGGGTGTGATAGCTGCAGTGGGTGGTGTCACAGAGCTGTCTATCCCGTTTCTTCAACACCTTCCTAGATGCCATGATGGACAGAATGGAACATTACATTTCCTTCCCCAGTACACAGGCGGAGCTGCAGAGGACCAAGCTGGAGTTCTACCAACTTGCACAGTTCCCACATGTAATTGGCTGCATCGATGGGACCCATATACCCATCTGTCCACCTGCAGCAAGTGAATACATATACAGAAACCGCAAATCCACCCACTCCATCAATGTGCAGGTGATATGTAATGCCAAGTATATTATAACTGACATCGTGGCCAAATTCCCCGGGAGTAGCCACGACGCGTACATCTTCCGGAACAGTGGCATCCATACACGTCTGCTTGCTGGTGAATTTGGAGACGGATACATACTAGGTAAGTCAATGTGACACACCCTGATGTACACCCTGGCTCAAGCTGTTAGTCACACAAATTAATGCCACTTACTACTGTACATAGGTGACAGCGCATATGCCCTCCGGCCTTATCTACTCACACCATATCTCAACCCAACCACCCCAAGGCAGAGGGGATACAATGGCACATAGGAGCACACGCAACGTGGTGGAGCGCACATTTGGATTACTCAAAAGCAGATTCCGTTGCCTCCACAAAACTGGAGGTGCACGTCTGTACAGCCCCATCAAATGTTGCAAGATAATTGCTACATGTGCAATGCTACACAATCTGGCCACGAAAAAAAGGAACAGCAGTGGAACTAACTGACTCAGAGGACGAGGACAACCCTCATCCAGAGCCCTGCGCAGCTGGTGTTGCAATTGAACATGATGGGAGACAGAGACGGGCAGAGATTACGTCAAACTATTTCTTAGTGAGTAACGACACAGAGCCAGTTACAGTTACATGTTAAGGTGTTTATTAGGCACACCTCCAGTATTGTGAGCAATGTCCAATTGGACATGGGTTACACCACCCATCTCATGCATGGAAACAGCCATAGGTCTTTACTTCCTGCGTGCACGTGCTGCACGTGCACGTTCCCTATCGACACTGTCTGGTGTGTTGGACTGTTCCTGTGCAGCCACGTTGCGTTCACTATGCCTTGTGCACTCGGTGGGTGAGGGCGTAATGCTACCACGGCTGGTAGCCTTCTCATTGTCCCCCCTTCCATTGTGGCTGCCCTAGCATTCTGCATGAGCTCCAGTACTGAGGTCATGGACACCATCCCTCTGGCCACATCCCTGCTGCAATGCGCCATCTCCAACTGCATGGCGATGGACCTGCGACACATCAGTGATGTTGCAGTGGCCAGCCGGTTCACCGACTTGGTATAGGCCTGGAGCCTCAGTCTCTCCCCGCGCCTGCCAAGACGGTCCTGCTCAAGCTGGCTGCAGAGGTTGTCCACCGAGGTAGCTACTGTCTCCATTCCCGCACACAAGTTCTCCCCATAGCACTGATGCCCTTCTCCATCCTGTGCATATGCTTGTTGATGTGTGCCACCTCCCTGTGCATTGACTTCATCTCCCTCCATTGCAGGCGCTGGACCTTCAGCATGTTGCCTTCCAGTCCAGCAAACACACTGTCACCCTGCTCGGATGCTTCTGGACTGTCCGGCCTTGCCCTGCGGCGTCTTGATGAGATGTGGGCACCCTCGGATGCAGAACCAGCCCTCTCCCTGTTGTATCTATCTCCTTTGGGACTTTGTTCGCCCACTCTGCCCTCCTCCTCTGACTCCTCCATCTGCTGGAGGGTGGCCACGGCATGCCTCCTGTCTGACTGTGGTGGTGGGGGTGTTGGTGATCTTCGCAGTAGGGACTGTGTGAGAGGGGATAGGGGCCTTCCCTGGCGCTGTGGTGATGGCTGTGGTGGAGGAATAGATGGCTGTGATGGCGCAGAGCTTGTGGTCCCTGCAGGCATGCTGACATCTTCATGTTGCCTCCCCTCTGTCCTGGATTGGCTGATTCAACAAATTACGATTTTTTGAATTACCGAATCGATATTTACCGAATCGGTAATGGATTCTGTAACACCGATTCGGTATTTGACTTTAGTTATTTTTTTTTTTTTACCGATTCGTTCAGATTCGGTATTTAATACCGAATTTTAACGAATCGGTAAACTTTTACGAATTTTTATCTACATCGCGTTTACCGAATTCTTAATACCGATTCGGTAAAATTTGGTATTAAGGATTCGGTATTCTCCATTTACCTACATATGGCCCTAAATGATTTGTTGTTTAGACTGATGCTTCAGAGCAAGGGATTGGGTCAGTATTGCCATAGCTAAATGGGGAGGGCCTTGATCAGCCTGTTGCATGTATTAGCAGGTGACTTCTTCCCAGAGAGTAGAGGTGGAGTGTCATTAAGTGAGAGGCTTTTGCTGTGGTTTGGTCCACGAAAAGGTTGAGACTATATTTGTTTGGGACTCACTTTTGTGTTCAAACTGATCACAGGCCTTTCAGATGGTGGTCCATTTCCCTACAGGGAATAGACTTTACAGTGGAACAAAGACCTGGGGTTGCCCATGCAAATGCGGATGGACTTTCCAGGTTTTTTCACTTAGCTGATGAGGACTACGAGGGTGTAGGTTAATAACCCATCACCTTTTGTTTGGGGATAGGGGTATGTTGCAAAGTCAACCTGTGCCATGAGCACTAAACAACTATTTTGCTGACTGGTACGGGTAGTAATGGACTCTGGCTAGCCATGGGCTCTGCCCATGCCAGTGCCAAGTTGGAAGAGCCACTTAGAATACAGGAAAAGCACCTACAAACACTAGGGTACACTATGGGATAGGGTACCACTGTGATTGGCATGGCCTCCCCTATAAGACCCTAGTGAATAATGGGGCAGGGGGAATGAAACTACCCCTAAGTCCCTAGCATATAATAGGGCATGGCGGTTTAGTGTTCAGCAGCACTTTCCGTACTTGCATGTGTGCACTGCTGAAGCCTGAGGTCAGTTTAAAAGCAGCCCTTGGTTGCAGGACTGCTTTTAAAATGCAAATTGTACCCACGCTTGATTTTGGTGTTTGGGGCACTTACAAATAAAAATGCCATTCAAAGGTTTTCTAGAGTGGTATTGATAAATCCAACAATATGGTATTGTTGAATTTCTCCTAAAGTGTACAAACAAGACGTTATAAGAATTTGTTTATAAGCCAAAATTCTGCCTTCCAGTGGTCTATCCTGATTGGTCACAGTTAAGTGGATTAGCCAGGCTCCTTTGATGAGGTGATAAATGGCCTCTGGGGTTAGCCAGCTCTTCTGGGATGGCAGGGTTCTGCTACATATGAATGCCAGAGTAGGAGGAGGGATCTTAAACAATTTTCTTTAATGGAAGGAGAAGACAGGCAAAAGAAACCAGTTTCATTTACACCTCTCCTCTTTGAACAAAGCCAGATGGTAGGATTAATAAAGTAATGGGCAGATGCAAGTAGGAGAAACTATGGAGATTAGCCACCCTGGAGGTGTTTAGCCAGCCCTTATTTCCCTGCTAGAAAATCAGCCATGATGAATTTTGAAGAAATGGTGCTCTCTGGGAGAAAATAGTGCCACACTTTGGAGGATGTCGTCATACCCTGGTTGTTGCCCTGCACCTCAGTGGACAGGTGTGCCTTCCTGCATGACCCAGAAAACTTGGAAAAAGTATCTGAGAGGGGCAGAGCCTCTCAGATCTGCTGCTTGAAACTCAAGAAAGAAGTAGGGTCCATGCTGAGAAGTTTGATTTGCACCAACCAGGCCCTTCACTCTGTAGAGTGTACCTGCTGCACAATCCAGAACTACTGCCCTGTGGACTACCATGCTTTAAAATGACTGAGGAGTGGACTCCATGCAAGCTACAGGTTAAAAGAGCTCACCCGGAACATCACCACCAAGAATCCTCAGCCTGGAATACTACCAGTTAATTTGTAAGAGTGATGTCCAAGTGGATTGTGGGAACTGAAATTCTAAACTTTCAAGGACCATCTTGGGGCTTCCAGATGCTTGGAGTAAGTTTTGGACACTTTGGGGCCCTTTGGAGAACTTTAGGAAGAAGTTTCAGAGGTTTGAAGCAACTTTGGAAAAAACTCCATAAGTAGACCTGCTTGACCTGGCCAGTTAAGCCGGCAACACTGAACTGCGAGCCGGGCTGCCGCCCAGGCTTGTCCTACTGAAAAGCTCCAGCGGTCCGACTTCCAGAGTTTGACCAGGAGTAGGCTGAAACCCAAGCCGGTGAATCCTCATCGAATCCAGCCTGGTGAATAGCATTGAGGGACCCTGCAAGAAAAAGGTCCGTAAAAGTTTCTAAGTCCGAACATAGGAAAGGTGACTGGGACCATCAGCAAGAGCCAAGCCACTCACCTTCAATTGTGAGCTGGCCTGGACTCCTGGTTCATCCCTCTGGAAAGCTCCAGAGGCCGGACTTCCACAAGTTTGACCAGGAGCTCATCGCAAGGCAAGCTGGTAAACTCTCGCTGAATCTGGACTGGCTGAGAGCTTCAAGGGACCCTGGAAGAAAAGGTCCAGAAACATTTGTAAGTCAGAAGGTAACAACTTTGGTCGTGACCTACCGCAAGGGCTAGCCACACAGGGCTCCATCGCGTTTGACCTGAAAGTTTGACTTTGACCCGGTCTAGCCAGACCAGATGTCCCAATAGGTGCTATAGGTTTCTATGTGCTATATAACGCTAAATCTTAGAAATCATATCTCTGGTTCCCTACGTTGAAACTTTTTAATTTTGGTGTCATTTTAAAGATAAAAATATTTCCTATTTTAAAAAATTGGTGTTGGATTTTTATTGTGAATTGTGTCTTAAATATTTACTGAATTGGTGGTTTTAAATGCTTTACATATCTATATTGGAAGTTAAGGTTGCCTGCTCGCAACCAAGCTATCAAGGGTTGAGCATGGGAATAATGTTCTAAGACCTGTACTTAGCCCTATATTAGTGGCCTTATTGCTAGGGGCAGACAACGTTTTGCCACTGCTAAAAATGCACATTTAAACAAATGCTCCTCTCTCCAGTCCACAAGGTAGGTCTCTGAGTCCTCGTGTTTCCCATAGAAGTTAATAGGCACTGGTCCTTCTTCTAGCTGTTTTCAATAGTAGTTTAGGGTTTCATCCCAAAAGAGATTGACATATCGAAGAAGAAAATTAGGATTTATAGCATAAATAAACTCGGTAGTCTCAGAAGAACCTACAGAAGATGGACTTAAGTTAACGAATGGGCAATCATGCAAAGTAGCTATTCAAATGACAGGTAGAAAACAAGCATTGATCCTGCATGATCACCCAAAGGTTATATATCAATTTTAGTTTACCAGTAAGACCCTCCCAGCCATGACATTAATCATCATCAATGGATATTCAATGGTGCAAATAAACTGTTCAAAGTGTGGATTTCGTTTAATGATATGTCTCTCATTCCCATGGTAACAATACACAATGCAGAGCAGTCTTTTAAATCTTCTTATGCAATATAATATTGACATAAAACAAAGGACAGAAATGGAAGGCATCTTCTTGTTCTTTTTTATGAAATGGAGGCCAGAGGTAACTTAGCATCAGTCCAAGAAAAGAAAATGCCTTACTCTCCTTAACTGATCTGTGGCATGCACACTGTTCCAGTTACAATTTATTTTTTAAACACTTATATCTGTTGTTGTTTTAATAATCAGGAAATTTGGGTCACCCGGAGGATGATCACTCGTGAAGTCAGACTAACTGCCAACATCCAAGGTTGTGTATTCAGGAGCATTATCATTTTTTGGTACAAAATAATTGTTCATTTTGATAATCGTTAATCTATCCACATTTCAAGGACAGAGACTGTTTCTTCTGACTGGGACAACTAACCCAGCTGCAATGAGCACACTATCTGAAGACACATTGGCAACCAGACATGCTAGATCCTTTATTGCCACCCTGCTGAGTTCTGGGCACTACACCTTCTTCCCGTGCAAATAGGTTAAATGGTCTTGATCCAAGTACACCTCTGTTGGGTCATACAGATAGTTTTGTTCCATCTTCACAATTGTGATTGATGCTGCCACTTGCTGTGCCTGCACCTGTGAATTTGATTCAAGTACTGCCATATGAAACCAACCCATTGCAGAGGTTAGAAGTGAAGCTGCTGTTGTTTTGTCAGTTTCGTAGTAGCCAGCAATGGTGTTACAGAGACTGAAGTAAACATCACAGTGCTCTTTGGGCATTGAAGACTGCACTTCAGTTCTGCCCTGGACTCAAATTTGTAGAAGTCCTTCTTCTATATCACAAGCTTTCTGGATGATGCATGTCTGGTAAATAAAGACATTAAATTCTCAGAAAGGAAATAAAGTGGTCAGTGCTGGTTTGTACTGTGGATCCAGTTTTGCGGCACAGATGTACTCTTGGGAGGATGTAAACTCTTTTTGCAGCATTTGATTAGTGTTCAAGTGAATGATTAAGCTGTTTACCAAAGCAAATGCTTTTTTTTTAACATTGCTAAACGTTTGTTCCATGTTTTGCAAATGTTCCTGCAGAAGCTACAACAACGGGAGTGCTTGGCTCATTGTAGTCTTCCCATGTCAATATCAAAAGGGAGTATCTTTTGGATCAGACACCCCACTTGCCCCCATTTGCCCCCCTCGATCGTCATGCCTTCAGCAGGTGCTCCCCCTCTCCTTTGAATTAGATATTCATTGAAGTGCCTGTACAGCTCAAACAGGCATTGCAATATATAGTTGGCTGGGTTCCAACGTGTTAGCAACTCCTATACAGGTACCTTATTAGCAAGCTGAATGATCCTCAACCGCTTCCGGGCTTTGAAAGAAAGACAAAAAATGAGTGCAAATTCTTCACAGGTGGCTAATATGTTGTTGTCTATCACTATGAAGACGTCTTGCACAATTAGGTTTATGCAATATGCTAAACACAGGACTCTGAAAAGAGGCATTTGAGATGCACCTAAGATGAATGAGAGACAAGTGAAAAATAGAAGGTTCAAAGAGAGGGAAAGTAAGACAGGTGTAAGAGGTGATAAACACTGGTGTGACAGCTCAGAGGGAGAAAGAGGAGATATAGGTGACATACAGAGGGGATTGAAAGGTGAGGGAATGGTCAGGTAATTGTTGTATGGTTTTCCCCAAAAATTAGCCTAATTAATTATGCATAAGGATTCTCAGAATCACAGCAGAATTACAACCTTCTGCATAAGGGGTCATCCTATCAGTCATCCTCAGCAGACATGACACAGCGAGGTAGAACCACTGAGGGTACTTTTTGGGTGTATATACACCATATCTTTGCTGGGGCTGGCAGAGGAGAAAGACTTCCATGCTGACACACTGACACGAGATGCTGAGAATTCTGCACGCAGACACTAGAGCTTGCAGTGGTCTGAAATCCCGACTGGGGTGTCCATCTCAAGACCAAGACGGGGTCCCACAGTCTGTCACTTCAGGTAATGGGGTTGGCTTCAGCCTAGGGGGATTCTTGGCTCTACACCTACATATATATATATTAGGTACACTTAGGTACATCTAGTTAGGGTTGCATCGTAGGAGAACACGTTATTACTGTCATGTATTTATATACCTGCCTGTATTCATTGTTTTAGCACTATGGGAGGAATCTACCATCCATTTACTCCATTGGTGCTTATAATCATTATATCTGTTTCTGTCTTATGGTTGTTTCAGCAGACTTATTTTACACTAGAATGACGCTGGTTCAATAAATGTTTATTGTAAACATCACCACCGTTTATTCTGTGTATCTCTCAGAGACAAAGTGAGCACGAGTCACTGAGCGAAAAGGACTATACTGTTTCTATGATCGCTGATGGTACAGGGGTGTCATGTTTGATAGTTGCCAAGAACTATTCTCTACTTAGTAAGAGGAGATTACAGTGGCACCATGAGCTAGCTGGTATAAAGGTAAACATACCCGGTGGGGGTGTCTGGAATCAGTCTGGACACCAATCCCACAGCCTATGTTGTCCAAACGCGCAGATCCTATGTAGGTTTATAGGAACTACATGGAAGTGCAAAGTAGGTGATATTAAGAGAGATGAGGAAGAGATGGACGAAAGACTTACAGTGGTGTGACACAGACAACTGATGTAGTAAGTAGTCAGGTGAGAAAGTAATCCAGGAAAGAGGGTGTGAAGGGATAAAAGGAGGAAGACTATGTACAGGGAGAGAAGGACATAGGAGAAGGCGGAAAAGAGAGACTGATGAGACAGGGCTTAGAGAGGGAGACAGGTGAGAGTGGGAAGAGAAAGAGAGAGATCATTTTGATAGAAACAGATGTGAGAAGTAGGGAGGATTGACAGAGTTACAAGAGAAAGGAAGACAGGTGAAAGCTATGACAGAAATAGAAGTGGTTGCGAGAACTGAAAGTCGAGGATGTGAGTGGACTGATAGGGAGGCAGACGGATGTGAAATAAACAGCAGGAGGGAGGGAGAGACAGGTGTGAGGAAAGTAACAAATACACAGGAACTATGGGAAAGAAAAGGCAGAGAGCAGTAATAAGGGAAAGTAGTGGTGGTAAAGAGACAGAAAAGTGAAAGAGAGAGAAGGTGAAACTGGCAATAGATAGGGTTAATAAGATATGTTAGCAACAAGAGACAAAATATTGCAGGAGAGATATAACTGTGCTATAAAGGTAGGTCACTGTTTCGAGTATCTCTTCTTTACAAACTGATTCGAGACATCAAAACCGTCCCCAATGTTTTTTACGTGAAGAGCTAGTAAAAAGGTTTCTCTCAAAAAAACTACATTTCCCGGCTCAAACATGGTAAAACTACAATTCCCAGGAAACCTTGAGAACACGACACGGTCCTATTTACCAACGGAGACCCGTCTTTTGGAGCGAAGGCAACGCCATAGGGAGACTCTGCGTCCTGAACTAAAGGTAATTTTTCCGCATTTCCAGCAAAGCGATACCAGGCAGTTTGTAATATCGGAACATAGAGCGTCTGTGAGCGCACATTGAAACTCGTTACAAGAACTTGAGTCTTGCGATTCAACAATTGCTATTTTGCCAAATGTCCACCTTTTGACACAAACATGGCCTCTGCTTGATATATTTCAGAGACGACAGAAGAGGCTTAAAAACTTAAGGAAATTGCATTGTCTAATTAAGATAAAACTACCCGTGGAGACCATTCATCTATTGATTCCAACGAACTTAGTAAGTACGATGTCCTTCCTTCCCCTTTAAAACCATGAGTCGACATCACTAGATATTTATAGTTTACTGCTCTTTTTCCCTCCCACACAAGACACCAAAAGCAGACCAGGTACTACTGATGTGTGCGTTGGATTGAATGTGAACTCGAGTGTTGCCCAATGAGATGACTGATTGAATGGTTTCGACTTATGTTTTTCAGATTGAATGCTTACACGGTCCTGAGGAGAATCCCATCATTCTTGGGGATTCAAAACGCGTCGACCATTTCTTTGTCTTAAGCCAATCATTTGGAATGTTGAGCAAACTTATGAATTTCTTGATGGCTTAAAAAATTGATTGTTTCAAAAAAAGATATTTTTTCTAAATACTGTTTGTGGTTATTACCTGCCATATACAATTAGGATCAGCACAGGGCTTCTATTTCCACACAATCCACATTTCTTTCCTTCCTTTTTTCCCTTTCACCCACAGATGTGTGAATGTTTGCCTGTTTGAGGTTGATGTATGTTCTTGAGTAGACCATCACGCTTATTATTTATTCTCCAATTTCGTTTTCATCTTTCCCATCACGCACTTGTACATATTCACAAATAGATTTTAGCGTTAGGAGTCTCCCCTCCTATGTATTTATAAGAGAGACTTTGAATTGAAGGAAAACGAAAAACGTTCTAATCTCTTGTTTACCATATATATATAAAAAATTTAAAGAATTCCAACCAACGGTTGAAATAAAAAGAATAATAAAATATTTTTGAAGATTCAATTCTGGACTGAAAGAGTGGTCTATAGAAATGAGAGATCTGATGCTCATTGTTCTTTTCAGTTCTTAAGTTATTGAGCAGTACTAGCATCCTGTTTTGTTGATCATATAATTGGCGCAACCTTACTGCGCTTAAGCCAAACCTTTTGTTGTTGTCTATTAAGAAGTAGGCAAAGCATGTGGAAGCAGGACGAGGATATGGCGTTGACCTGGTGGTTCATTGTAGGCGAGTAGTCCAGTATGATGCCAAGATTTTGTGTGTGGTCCGTGGGAGTAGAGGGGTCACAATGTGGCAAGACACCAGGAATTGACCTAAGCTGAGGGAATGGGTCCCAGGAGGAGGACGTCTGTCATGTGCGAGTTTGAGACAATGATCATTCATCTAGGTGGCATTATCTGTGTAGTGGAGTGGCCATAGCAGGATAGACGAACCCAGGGAGCAGGCAAATGCAGACGGTGTGTTCCCTTGGCAGGCCCCCAATTCAGTGCACCCCCAAATTCCCCCGCTCACTGGAGAAGCTGGAAGTAAATTCAATACAGCAAATGTTTTGCCAATTGACTACATCCATAGATTCTTGGATTTTGACTTCCTTGAGGAAATTGCAAAGCAAACAAATTGGAGAGCAGAAAAATGTTTGAGGGAGCATAGAGGCATTTGTATGCGCCATTCTAGGGCACAGTGGTAGACTCCTACCTCACTTGAGGAGCTGAAGACATTTTTGGCCCTTACGGTCAAATCTGGGTTTGTGCGCAAACCAAGCTTACAGTCCTACTGGTCTACTTGCATGGTTTGGGCAACACCAATCTTCACACCGCACATGAGCAGAGGTGGTTTTTGGTATTGCAGCAGATGCTGTATATCAATGATAAGTCTGCTGCATTGCCCGTAACCCATCCAGATCATGATAGGCTTTTCAAAATTCAGCCTGTCGTGGAACATTTGTCGGCCAGGTTTCCAGAGTTTTACACTCCTGGAAAGAACATAGCCATTGATGAGTCCTGCATCCTGTTCAAAGGGCGGCTGCATATACAGAGTAAAATAATTATTTTTGCCATCAAGTTGAGCTGTGTGAGAGCTCTATTAGCTATGTATACAGCTTGAGAGTGTATACAGGGAAGGGCTCAGCTCTAAACTCTACAACTTGCCCTTGCACGCTAGGAGTCACAGCAAAGATTGAATGGGAGCGTGTACAGCCACTCCTTCATAAAGGTTATAACCTTTATGTGGACAACTTTAATGCAGGAGTAGAGCTCTTCATTGAGCTGTACAAAGGTGGCACAGTTTGAGGTCACCGCAGAGGATTCCCACAGGAGCCTGTTTGTAAAAAAAGCTCCAAAACACTAGAGCACTGCGTTGCTCTCCAACAAACTTTTTGCAGTGAAGTTCTATGATAGGCGTGATGTGTACCTGCTCACTACAATGCATGAGGAGAGCACTTCCCAGTCACGGTTTCAGGAAGGTGTGCCAAAGTTCACAAGCCAAAACAGTGGAAATTTTATTTTATTCAGCACAGCATTCTCCTGAAAGCTGGGATAATGGTGACTTTGGGAGAGTGCAACTTTTGTTGATGCCATTTTTAGGAGCAAAAAACACTTTATTAGAGCACTTTCCCACTATTTTTCCTCCAACACTAGGAGCCCTGTTTATCAAGGGGGTTTGTCACTTTTTCACCACACAACGTGGTGCATGCACGGCCCAACTTCAAAATGCAATTTATCAAGCCATGCAAGGCCCCTTTGTTGGCCCGAGTAGTTTGATAAATCAGGAGTAACAACGCAGCACAAATTGCTGCATTACACTGCTCTGCCCCAGGGAGGCACTCTGTGAGCATTGTGAAGGTATTCCCACGCCTTTCCCATGGATTTTTACGCAGTCTCAGAATTACCATTATTGGTAGATCTGGAAATGTGCCAAAATGGTACGTACTTCCAGGGGATGCGTTAATGAGTAGAAATTAATTACTCCTAGTCACTTCCTCTTTCTATATGTGCAGCACACATAGATAGAGGAAAGTGCCTCGGGGAACTGCTTTTGTTCAGGAAGGTGGTCCTTCCTGCACAAAAAAAGGTCTGCATGCAATGCAGGCACTCTTGCACCCTAGTTCAATGATGTCTGCATTGGCACTAGGCAGCACATTGAGCGCCAGTCCTGGGAAAAGCCAGCAATGCGCCATAAAATAATAAATGCAGCACATTTCTGATCTTTCCCTGTAAAGCAGTGTAGCAAGGTTTATTTGCAGCGCTGCATTACTTTTAGTTAAATATGGCCCTCAATATTTAGGGCCTGATTCTGTTGCGGTTAGGAAATCATCCTAATCTAATCGTGTTGGAAATGGTTTCCAACCGACTCGGATCGGGAGAGTCCGACCAACTGAGTATGATGTATCTGGATGCTTCCAGATATGATTTGGTTGGACTCCCATTGACTTCTATGGAAGCCTAAGTTCCTAACCGCATCGTAATCTGGCCCTCGGTTGGGAAGAATGGTTCCAGATTTGGAAGGAGCAAATGCTGGTAAGAAGTCTTCCTAACCACATCGTAATCGAGCTTTCCTAACCAGATCAGACTAAGGCCCTTAGCGTTATTTTGCCTACTTATTCGGTCCCCTGCAGGGAAATCCACAACCCTGGGTACCTTTAGTATCCCCAGGATGTTGGAAAAAAGCAAACAAATTTGGAGTGGATAAGTTATATGGAAAAAAAAGTTACGGATGCCTAAGCAGAAAGTATGCCAAATAAGCAAAAAAGCATTCAGGACTGGGGTGAAAAAGCCTCAGCAGTGAAGAGTTCAAAATTAGGGGGTCCATTAGGTTAGCGGGCAGATTGCCACTGCCCGTATGGTGGTGGTGATCCGCCCGCTAAAAACCACCGCCCGCTTTGGAATTACCCCCCACCACATTATCATGGCGGGGGGAAACCCGGCGGACGGAAAGAAAGTTCGCCGGCTTTCCGCCTGGTCACAGAATCAACCGGGTGGAAAAGCTGCTAACATGGTGGCAGTGTCTGGGAGATACCGCCATCCATATTAGCATTAATGCGGGGTTGTGCCTTTCCGTGGCCACGGAAAGGCAGGCGGTTTTTGCCATTGGGGGCCCGTAGTCCACCCGCCATCCTAATGACCCCCTAGGTGTATGGTTTAAGGTAATTTTATTATAATTTTTTTTTAAAGTTTGCGATGTACACCCTTCCCCCATGTAAGAGGTAATAGGCAATGTATTAAGTAATTTTTAATGTAATACTTTTAAATAAAAAAAGGTGTTTGAGGGTTTACCCATCACCCCACCCCTAATACTAAGGAGTAAGAGTAAATATATTGCTTTTATGAAAAAAGGTAGATGAGGGAGTTATCTATTAATAGTAAGGAGTAAAAGGGAATATATTCATTTTATTTTAAAAAGTGAATAGTACATGTACTTTTAATTCCGAATTGATTTTAATAAGTACTATTTTTGTTAATTTTCTAATTTGAATTTCCAAAACAAAAATATGTGCACAACATTTAGGAGCTGGGTTATAGGGGTGTGTGGGTGTATTAATACTGAAGTACTAAATATTATTGTTATTTGAATGTTAAATACTTGAGTATTCATTACAAATGTTGGTACTGGTTTGATTTTTATTTTGAACAATTGCTCCACACTACTGTAATAAAACATTTAGGTCCAGGAGTTTACGGTTATATGGGGATATGTGTCGAAAGTGTATTAATACTCTGGTATTCATTTCTGTAATTTTTATATATATATATTTATAACGTATATATAAAGACAAGTATAAAATATATCTAAAATACTTGGTAATTATTTATTAATTTCAAACTAATTTATTTACTTTATATACATTTTAAAATGTAACAACTATTATTTAGGAGTGCGATGTTTTGATTATAGGTAATATATGTGAAGAGTGTGTTAATGCTCAGGTATTTATTTTTAGAAAAATAAATTATTTAAAGTACAGTTCTTAATATAAAATAATTATTATCAAAGAATTAAATTAAGATTTAATACATTATTATATATGACAATATGCAACAATATGTATAATAATGAAAAAATAATATTATATTAATGTATTAAACAAATCACAAACATTTAATTGAAAAAGCAAACAAAATCAATTTACAAATATTCTTATTATTGACATATTCCTAAATATGGATAACATTTGTTGTTTAAACATTTTATAAAATAGCTATAAAGTTCATAATTATTTCATTCTATTTATAACATGTTTTTTCACAGTTTAACATTGAAGTGTATTGGGCACATTGTCCTTGATTTTCTAAACCACAGGAAAAAATATCCACATTTCTTGCTACAGTGTAATATTTGTCAGTTGGCTAGAGTACACCCTGAAAAACAGAAGCATGCAGTTGAGTTCTGACCATAAGTATTTTTAAAAATAATTTTAGGTAATTAAGGGTTTATTTGTTACAAGGACAGGTTAAGGGAGGGTATTCAATGTGTAGTGTTATGTTTTTTTACATTTATCACTCCTAAACAGGTTTTCGGAGAGAATGCACACCAGAAGCTTTTTTAAGGGTGCAGGAGGAATATGTTTTTACTTTCCTACTTTTATAGGCTATTTGCCATTTTTGTTTCAATAGAAGTTGCATGATTCCCTCTTTTTTAACATTTCTATGTGTTTTTCCACCACATTCTGTTTTTTAAATGTGTTTTTACTTTTTTCATGAAACCTTATAGGGTTAGTTTTTGTGAAAGAAGGGAAGTGCAGGGTTTTACACTCTGCATAATTACCCAGTACTTTTACATGTTTTCTGATTTGAAATCAGGCTTTTTCTTTTTTTTTATTAATAACATTTTAGGTTTTTCTAATGGTTGACTCTCATGGACAATATTGGGATCATCGTACATATTTGTACAATTATGGATTTACAGGGTGTGTTGCTAAGAGAAATTTAAAAAAGATGCCAAGGGGGGGGCGTGGCTAGCAGCCGAAGATGGCGGCAGCTTAGAGGGCAAGCTCCGTGGTTGAAGCGGCCCCTTCCTAAATCCGATCACTGATCCGTTCACTGTAACTGACCTGCGGGAAGGTACCGAGGCCCGGGACCGGGCGGCATACCCGGCAGCAACAGAAACAAAATTCCGTTCGAGGGAAGCGGAGTTGGAAGCGCTACTCGCCGGGGCCACAGGAGGAACTGAGGCCGGGAGGCGGAGTGAATCCGGGACCCGACAGGAAGTGCAGCGAGCCGGGAACTGCAGCGCCGGAAGTGACCGCTGGTGGTGCGGCTCCGGGGACAAGAGATACACGCAGACCGGTGCGGAGGTCGGCAAACGGGCGCCTGTGACCCGAAGGCCGTATATCGCCTGTGGAGACTAGCTGTGACCCGGGACACACCCAATACCCTCCGTAGAGACAACCGGACCGGCTACATCCGAGAGCGGATCCGCCATCTTGAACCCGGTTGGAGACAGAAAACGACGAGTGTGAAGCCGTCCTCAGGGAGGTGCCCTGTAATACCGTGGAGATCGGTAGGGAGTCCTTGCCCGAACCCCGGGAAACCTGGCGGGGGGACCCGCCGAGACGCCGCTCCGGCCCCTTCGCCACAACAGGTGAGAGGAGTCCCGACGGGGGCCCCATCATCCAGGGCCCATCACCGCCCGCCCTGCATTGCACTCCGCCGCGAAAGTGCGGCACCGTCACCCCTCAATATCGCCCAACTGGGGAGTGGAATTCGTCACCGGGGTGGCTGCAGCGGAACGAGGAGCATTAGAGACATTGGCAGTGGCGGCCGGAGGGCACGCACCTGTGGCGGACGGAGACACCTGACTGGGGCCGCATTAATAACCGGTGTGAGAGGGACTCGGTGTGGAAGCGTCCGTGAGCGAATGTGACCCACACCGCATAATTGAACACGACCTGCACTACCTCGTTTCCCTGGAGTGCCGCACGACATGCCTGCCTAACCCGTGTGACCCACCTACAAAGAGGCGTGCGTAGCGGGGAGAGTGACGGAGACGACTGAGGGTGCCTCCACCGGTAGGGCCCCCACGTATCCATAACTCTTTGGGACACTGCAATCCAGCGCCAGGCGCTCCCCACGTGCACTGCTCCTGACTCCTGCTCCTTGGAGGTCTCCCGCAGCGGTAACGACCGAAATGGCGGGTAAGGGGACAAAGGGTGGAACTGCACAATCAAGACTCGAAAAGTACGCCTTTGAAAAAACGTTATCCTCCCCGACTGACGCGAAACTACCGGCGGGTAGGACGGCAGACCCGGCGGGAGGGAAGAAGGCGACGCTGGACGATGTAATGCGGGCTTTGACGCAGGTCCAGGAGACAGTGGGGTCGATCTCAACTGAGATAACACTAATAAGAGCAGACTTCCACAAAATGTCGGAAAAAGTGAAGACGATGGAGGTGGTAACTAAGTCACTAGTGGAAGACGTCTCGGAGCTGCAAATCAGTGTGGAACGGATCTCAAAGGAAAATAGAGAACTGCGGGACAAGATGGACAAGCAGGAAGGGCGCTCAAGGGGGAACAACATCCGCATAATAGGGGTTCCAGAATCGGAAGACACTAGAGCTATGGACCTGTATGTGGAACACTTGATCCAACAAGAACTTAAGCCCAAGGGTCTTTCCGCATTTTTTTCGGTGGAAAGGGCACACCGAGTCCCTGGGGGTCGA
The DNA here is from genome assembly GCF_964261635.1 of Lissotriton helveticus. NCBI lineage: Eukaryota > Metazoa > Chordata > Amphibia > Caudata > Salamandridae > Lissotriton > Lissotriton helveticus. The sequence continues at coordinate 1,410,208,265 of NC_136065.1, forward strand.
CCGAAAACAGGAGCTTCCCCAAGACCAATCATTGCTCGGCTCTTCAATTTCAGAGACAGGGATGCGATCCTACAAGCAGCAAGAAACTCACCCCCAAATAAAGTCCAAAACTCCACGCTGGCGTTCTTTCCGGACTATACGGCCGAGGTTGCACGGAGGAGGAGGACTTTCTTTGAAGTTAAAAAGGAACTGCGGTCGAGAGAAATCCCCTATGCAATGCTCTTGCCGGCCAAACTACGAATAGTGGCAGACAACAAAACCTGGTTCTTTGACACCCCAGAAGCGGCTCACGACTGGCTGGAGGGTTGGAGAACGACAGGCCTGCCTCGCCGCTCCAATAGACCGAACAAACACCGACCTCATGAAGTGCGGCCCAGTTCCCAGGTATCCGGTGACGATGCGGGACGGTGTTCTTTACTGAACAAGGTTCCGGAACGAGAAGACAATGAGGAACAATGACTTCCTGTGATCACAATGCTGAACTGACTGTAATGCTGGATGGGTGGGCCGCCGAGGATACTGGGCGGAGGTCCTCCGTGGACTGGATGAGGGGCCGCTGACTCCGGAGAGTCCTTCACCCCAGCGAGCAAGTACTGTGTTTTTGGGTTTGGGATAGGCACTCTGCTGAGTTGGGGGGGCGGGCAGTTCTGAGTCCGTGTAGCAGGGAAGCAGGGAGGGGGGAGTTGTGGGGTTGGGGATAGCGGGCAGTTCTGGGGCTCTTGTTCGGGGCCAGTTGGTCCCCAAGGTTCAAAGTTTGACTCATACTCACACTAGGCACTATGACAATATCAATACACACTACCACGAGACTCGCATACAGACCCACGAAAGTGGGCATGCTGGGGCTCAGCATGCTTCGCTCCTTTCAAAACATACTGCCAACGGCATGACGTGCAGGGCCAACCCCCACATCAACACTTCCCAAATAAGGCGTAAGGGAATGGCTCCAGAGACATTACATGGGACATATGACAAGTCACCGCCATGGCCAGGGTAGATAGCCTCGCCCCGATAACCCCATTGCATATCGTATCATGGAACGTAAGGGGACTGGGCAATAAAATCAAAAGAGGCCTGGTTATGCAAGGAATCAAGAAGTTGAGTCCTGCCCTGGTCCTGGTACAGGAGACACACTTAGTGGGTACGGCCACACGGGCGATGGATAGACGGGGCTACCGCATGATTGCACACGCAGAGTTCACCTCGGGATCCCGTGGGACGGGCATAATGCTACGAACCTCCTCCCAATACATTGTGAAATCCACCACGACTGATGACGACTGATGACCAGGGCCGCTTCGCGGTTCATGGCCAGTGGGAGGGCAGGCCGTTGAATGTGGTGTCGGTCTACATCCCGCCGGCGCTGCACGCAGTGGCGTTGCCGGACCTCGGCAAGTTCCTCCTGGATCTCCCTGCCGGAGACTTAATCATTGGGGGTGATTTTAACATGACACTGCATAACACTCTCGACAGATTCCCAGCTCGACCACACGCGGGGGGACCCAGTAAGCTTCAAAGTTTTTTGGAGGCGCAAGGGTTGACCGATATATGGCGCATGTTACATCCGGACCAACGGCAATACACCTATTACTCGGCCACACATAATAGCCTCTCACGGATAGATTACTTCCTCACATTAGGAAGCGGGCTCTTTACCATAGACAAAGCACAGATACAACCGAGGGGCATATCGGACCATTCACCGATAACGTTAACTATATCCAACTTAGGGAAAATACGCAAGAGGGTCTATCCAATCTTTCCAGGCTATCTTAAGATTCCATCCATTCGTACGGATTTAAAGAAAACTACCCGATATTATTTTGAGGAAAATCGATCTTCGGTGCAATCCCCTTCGATATTGTGGGAGGCTTACAAAACAGTTTTTAGGGGACATGCCATAGCAGCAATCACGTACCATAAGAGAACGCAGGGGAGGGAGGCCTCTGAACTGGACCTAAATCTAGAGAGGGCCAACATTGCACATATGACAGATCCATCAGATGACACACTACACTTGCATCAGCGTCGCCTCGACGACCACCTGAGGCGCTTAACCTTGGCAGATATTACAGCCACCAAACATAAGGTGTACGAAATCGGAGATAAGGCTAGCAAACTCCTGGCATGGCCCTGAACCGTACCCCCGTACTCACACTTACCGAAGAGGCGGCAAACGACCTCGATGCCGCTCTCACAACTGACGAAGTTCAGTTGGCCATAAATGCACCCCACTCGGGCAGGGCTTTAGGCCCAAATGGGATACCCATTGAATGGTTTAAGACGATGTCGGAGTCCCTGAGTGCCCCCCTTCTTCGGATGTTTGAGGAGAGTAGAGGGGAGGGAACATTGCCCCCAGACCAACGGATGGTGACCATAGTGGCCATTCCGAAGCCGGGTAAACCACCTAAGAATGTGCGTCATACAGGCCTATCTCGCTCCTCAATCCTGAAGCGAAAATTCTGGCGAAACTGTTAGCAAACAGGCTCATGCCGTGCTTAACCCAGCTGATCCATCCGGACCAGTCTGGATTTATGCCACACCGGAGCACGGCATTAAATCTTCGTAGAGTGCAGGGAATATTGGCCAGAGCCCCACTGCTGCAGGAACCGGCAGCCATACTGTCCTTGGATGCCAAAATGGCATTCGATATGGTGGAATGGAACTACCTGTTCGCAGTACTCTCCCGCAGTGGCACGGGTGGTGGCTAATGGGCATATATCGCGGGAGATCAGTTTGGCGCGAGGGACGAGACAGGGTTGCCCGCTCTCACCCCTCCTTTTCGCGTTGGTCCTCGAACCACTGGCAGTTGCAATTCGAGAGACGCCACTATTGAAGGGGATTAAATGGGAAGATAGTTGGGAGGATAGGGTGTCCTTGTACGCGGACGACATGTTGATTTACCTCACCGATCTGGAATATAGCCTTCCAAACCTCCTCACGTTGTGCAACTCACATGGGCGACTGTCCGGCTACACTATCAATTGGTCGAAATCGACACTCTACGAGCTTAGGGGACCGCTCCCGGGCCTACCGGCGACTTGTCCTCTGGCACTGGCGGGCGCTTCCTTTAAATATCTGGGGATACATGTCACCCGAGAGACCACAGACTTCCTTACTCTTAATCTACAGCCCCCTCTCGTGAGGCTGCGTAACGACGTACAACACTGGAAGGAGCTACCCTTAACATTGCTCGGCAGAGCAGCATTATTCAAAATGATGGCATTGCCTCGTTTTTTATACATACTTGAAAATACTCCAATGCTCGTGCCCGCCAGCTTCTTTCAGAAGGTGACGGCGCTGATATCGACTCTGTTGTGGGGGAATCGCCCAGCGCGAATAGCTCACGTAAAGCTTAACAGGGGCTGGTTCGATGGCGGGATAGCACTGCCTAATGTACAAATATATTACTGGGCGGCCCAACTAAAGGTTATTAATCAGTGGATACACGCCCCACAAAATCAAGGCGGACAGGGTACAACTAGGCACCCACACCCTACTGGCACCACTGTATCACAAAGGGGTAGCAACGAAATTGATTGGGCCTACTAAACATACCGTGCAGCTCTGGTACAAGGCACACGCAAGACTACGATGGGGAGGGATCATTACGAAACTTACTCCACTGTGGGACTCCAAAGCACTGGGGCACCTGAGGCACACAAAGGGCTTTACCCAATGGGATAACATCGGGATTTCTACGGTGGGAGACATGTGGTCCAGAGGGGGGGTAATTTCATTTGCATCCCTTCAGGACCAATATGAATTGGGAAACAATGAACTCTTTCGATACATTCAAATTAGGCATGCCCTCCTAACAGCGATCCCTCAGGACTCTACACCACCAGAATCTTCACCACTCGAAGACCGCCTGCTTACAGACTTTATGCAAGAGAAAGCGACTTCATTGACTTACCGTAAGCTACTTAATAACATGGCTGACCACTTGGAGAAACTAAAAGAGAAATGGATGGAGGACGTCGGCGATTTCGACAACTCTGAATGGAACGCTGCTATTGCCTCCCCTGCGGGAGGCTGGAATATCAGCTAGGTTCCGCCTGGTACAGTTGAAAATCCTACATAGGATATATTACACGAGAATCACTCTACATAAGTTACAGAGGGCGGATCACCCATATTGTTTACGGGGATGCGGGGAGGAAGGTACTTTTATCCATACACTCTGGCACTGCACCAGCATCGTAGGTTATTGGCAGCGAGTGCTCCGCACCATTGCACAAACCCTTAACACCTCACTAACACTAGACTCACGGGTGTGCCTGCTTAATGTGTGGGGACCTACTGATTTGCCTCTTTACGGGAAGTTGTGGGTCACGATAGGCCTCATGACTGCCAAGCGGGATATCGCACAGAAATGGGGGTCAGCTGATCTCCCCACCCTGGCACAATGGAGTAGAAATATGGACATGCTTATGCTGACGGAGAGGGTGGTATACCAATCAAGAGCCAGCCCGCGTAAATGGAATGGTCTCTGGCAGCCCTGGAACACCTACAGAGGAGACATTTGTGATCCTTTGCCGGAGGATGAAATTGATAGTTCAGAAGGGGAGGAAGACATTGAGTGATGACCAGAGATTGTAACTGAGGCCATGCACATTGGGCACAGACCTCTTCCAATGCAACGGGAGCAACGGGGAGGGGAGGTTGGGTGGAGGCTCTGGTTTTAGTTGACTGGTGGGAGGGACCCACTCTGGAGTAGCGTATAGAGCGCACTGAAGGATGCGAGTCCTGTGGGATACAACTGAGTCACGATTTAAGTTTTTTTACAAGTTGTAAGTTGTATACAAAATGCAAGATTTCAGCACATACTTGACTACTGTATTCGCGAGGTTCACACATAATACCTCATCATTACTTTGCTACATGCCTGAGTGGGGCGGAATTTATACTGAACGATTGAAAATATGCAGCTTTCGTTATGCCGACCTCAGGGTTGTAGGCACAACTACAAGCACTTTGTGGATATTGTCTATATTTGTTCTTGCGACAATAAATTTTTTTAAAAAAACAGATGCCAAGGTTCGAAAAACAGCAAACAACTCCAAGTAAAATGTCTTTTAGAAGTAATGTTAAATCATAATGTATAATACATATATAGCCAATTCGTTTGGGCACTGGCAAAACAGGAAAGTAAATGAAGGATAGTATGTTTCATATTTTTTATTTGTTCTAGCTAATTTCCCAAATAATCTATTTCCTCAAACATTCCCACATGTTGAATTTTAAAAAGGAGCTGGTTATTCATTGTTTAGTTCTTTAATTACTTCATGTTGTAGACAATTTGCAATAAATTGTGTTTGCCACATTTCCTGGCAACTTTGCTTTATTTTCAAAAATGCCCTGCACATAAAAGAATGTAGAGTAAGCTTTTCCGCTCAAACTAGAAAACGAGAGTTGTGCCATCTCTCTACGGCATCATTAGTTTTTGCACCTTCATAAACAGATTGAGCAGCAGTTCCACAATTCAGTTCTAGAAAGCAGAAGTCTGCAACCTGACCAGTTTAGATACACAATCCAATTTTGAACAAAATAATAAGAATTTGTCTACATGGTCAGTTGGTACAAGAGTGAAGTTTAAAGTAGTTTGCTTTCTGACATAATCTTCTGCCAAGGATTATTTTTTTGTACTTTATTCCAAGTTGCTGTGAAACATTGAAAATACATCCTTGAACTTGTGTGGTTGGGTACACTTTGTTAACGACTGAAATCCGTGATAGTTTGAAATCAATTACAATTCTCACAGATTTTTTGTATATGTTTTTTCTGTAAATACTGAAAGAAATTCAGAATAGTTAGAGGTTTATCTGGCAGGTAGTAAAGTATACATTAGAGGTATTGCGTTTTTATGAAACTTGGCATGTATAGTACAAACTTGGTTGTACAGATGGTAAATACTCCACCCATTATTCAACCTTTACTATTTTCAAGTGTTTCAAGGTTATTGTAGAGAGTTCTAAAAATGAGCATTTTTTTCAGAGGGCTCTGGTTAGCACATATTAGAAATGTTTCATGGATGTTCGTTTCAGTTAGTTCAGGAGGTATTAGAATGTCATTAAATGTTATAGGTTGGAAGTAATTTACTTTCCTGTCTTTCTGCTAATACATTTTAACTACAACTTTTTCTCAGCAACACAGATGTTCAGGAATACTTTTAGCAAATATCTTTCCAACTGAATCAAGCAATACAATCTGCCTATAATTGTTTGAGAGATTGGGTAAGAAGACCTTTGTGTGCATTGGCTAAAAAATGCTCCTGGATTCAGGAATTACTCCATCAGGGAAAAAGTAGGTAAACACGGGGTTTGAAAAATAGACCAGAGCGATGCTTCCATCTTTATTACCGAAATTGAAATCTCATCAGAGCCCATTGTCCCTGATGACCTTGCACTATGAATGAAGCCTTGAATCGGTTTGTTCAAGGGTGGGCCATAAATGGGATTACTAATTATGTGGAAAGATTCAGATTTCAGCAGGGTATCAGAATTGATATAATTAGAAGCATCTTGCCACAATCCTCTGCAAGGATCTTCCAAAATATCTTTTTATCTTTTGAGTTCACAGCCTCTCTTAAATCAATCTACCTTTAATAACTGTATAGTTTCTTTTGAGTAGCTTTTTGTCTAGCTCTTCGTCTGTTTAAGCATCTGATTATTTACATGCAGAAACTGTATTTTAAGTAATTCATTAATCTCCCTATTTAGGAACCCTTTCCTAGGAGGTTTTACCTTGTATAAGAAATCAGACTTGCCCAAAACTGGCGTTGTGTCAGAATCAAATTCTGCAATAGGGCCTGGATACAAAGCTTGTATGTCCCATCATTACTTAGAGTTTTTCTTTTAAGAGTACTTTTTTTGCTAGTTCTCCAAAGAGTTATCCCATTTGTCCTATTCAAATCTACGAGGCCCCCCATTTAAAATTACAGACCCTCAATCCTACTAATGTGAAATCAATACAAATGAAAGTATTTTGTGATCACTGAAAGAGATATCTATTATATTCAAGTCAGAAAGAGGGCTGAAAAAGAAATAAGGAATAATCTGGTAATCAATAAGGAAAGAAACTTAGCTAAAAAAAAGAAGATTATGAAACAATTAGGTCATCAATAAGTGAAGAATTCCCAGTAGAGGTTTAGATATAATTTGACAGGATATTATTGTCAATTCTCCCATTCACAATCAGGCATTTATGCTTCCTAAGGAGCGCCAAGAGCATACTTCCACATTTATTCGTTTTAGTTTTAAGTGGAATTGTCACTGAGGGGATATTGAAAAACTATTTGTAGCTGTGAAAACTGTTACTGCATGATTGGACACTTTTGTGTTTAAATCTCCAATCATGACAACATTTTGACAATTTTCTTTTTGAATAATCTCGTAAATAAAAGCAAATACAGATTTAACCAGGGGAGTATATGATGAACCTGGGGGAAGGTACATATTCGCCACAAGGAGAGAATGATCACCAATCTCCTGGTTGGAGTCCATTGAGATGCTTACACATGGAGTTAAAATTTCTGTTATAAAGCAACTATATGACCAGAAGTAATTTGTACTCACACCGCGTGCATGTTCCCTCCTAGAGAGGGTCACAAAGCAGCTAAACGGATGATAGTTATTAAGCTGGAAATTCATAATTAACCATGATTCCTGGATACATAGGGTATCAGCATTAAGGCTATACTGAAGTTTTTTATTTTCATAGGATGCTATGTTCCAGAAAATTACTCATAACCCAATATTAACTTTATTGATGTGGCGGGTTTCCAGACTGGGGTTTATTTCTAAGGGCACCGGCCAACAAATTCCATCATCATCATCATCACTAGACGCCCTCCTGACTTTATTACCCTGAAAAAGAATGGATACAAATCTTCCCCCTACCCTACTGAAACCATCATGTTTTTTTGCATAGGCCTACAGAACACCTTTACAGTGTTCCTACTCCTCAGCCTCTTCAGAGAGGACTTTGACACACCTATTTTGTGGCCAATATTTTATAATTCCATTTCCCGGCAAATAAGATATAACATTGATTGGACTACATGTGTATCATGCTATTTACCATTTATAGTGCTTCAATGTCAGTCAGACAGCTCAAAAGTGGTATTACCGAATTATTAAAAAGAATAATAAAAGAAAAAAGAAACTATACATTGCAATAATAACCAAACCAGTCTTTGGCATAGATGATACTTTTAAACTTTGTCGGATTCACATACATTTTAAAAAAAACACTTTAGCCTGTGGGTTATGCACATTAGAAGGAATTATATGATAATGCTTGATAGCAGAACTCATACAATCTAAGTTCCCAGGGTGGTCCGAACAATCCTGATGATACACCACAGTCAATTTGTTAGTAGAAATGTTTTGAAAGTCTAAGGAAGAAGGCAGTAGAATAGAATTGCTTTCTTCCACTACCTTCTGAGAGGGCTCTGGTACCAGGATGGGAGCAAATCGTAATGTCTTAGCTTGCTTCTTTTTTTAAAATTCTTCGCCCTTCTTTTATATGGGTTTTCTTCATTTTTGTGTAGGGCCTTCCACTACTCTGGTTTTTGGGATTTATTTGTTCCCAAATCTCAGGAAGATTAAGACGCCAGCACACTTAGATCCTAAATTATTCCTGGAAACATCTTTTGTGTGCTTTTTATCTGACATTTCCTCAAATAGATTTTTTTAAAGAGTACATCTGAGATTCCTCTTCTTTACTGGTTCTCTCTTCCTTTCTTTTTACGCTATTAGGCTGGCCTACTTGTATCTGAACGTCTCTCAACTGAGGTATTTGGCATTCATCTTAAAGGACCATATCAGCAGACAGTTAGAATTCTCCAGGCCATAACATTTAGATTTGGGAAAACCATTGCCCCTGATCGTTACCCACCATAAAAACTATGAAGGATCGCACAAATAACATCCAAAATATGATCTGCATTATTGACTGACTTTTCAATTAAAGCTAAAATGAATGTTAACATTTGCTCCAAACATTTCATTGATTCTGAGTATATCTGTCTTTGTGTGGCCCGGAAAATTATTCATAAAATGATGATCAGAGTCCTTCAATGGGGGAAGAATAGAACAGGTCTTTTCAAGGTATCTCAAGCCCACTCAGTGGGACTCAGTGGTACTTAAGGCACCCTGTAACACAAAAACTTTCCACTTCCAACCTCGTTTTTTGGCTTGAGCTCACCTAGGGCCTTCGCTACAGGTTGTGCCCAGGCCTCACCGAATAACGGGAGCCTGGGCTTTGGAGACAGTGAAGAGAACTAAGCCAGGGCTGCTTCTGAGACAAGTGTTAATATCTGAGGCGTCTAAACAATCTTCTCAAATTTACCTCCCTGCTCTTACACCTTGCGGAAGTGCACTATTCTCCCCTACTGCCCCACTTCTACTCTCTAAAGATTGATAGAGCAACAATGGAAAGGGGGAGGAGGAATCAACTAGGTATTAGTCAGGTGGGCAGGAGATTTCCTTCAACAGAGCGTTATAGACACAGCGATCAAACAACAGTAACAACAGAGCATCAGAAAACTAATAGCTGTCAACGTTAGAAGCTCAATTCAAACCAAGCCTAAGGCCTGCACTCCGACTGCCTGTAAATCCCGCCTTCCCTGCGCTTTGATCACCAATCTGCTTCACTTGGGCATAAAGCAGGCACCCGCTACTTCTGTGTTCCTGCAAGAACACGGCAGAGTGACTGCTCGTTGCTGGGCCCTCTGACTACTAACATCCAACCAACAGATGTACAAAAATGGGGACTTGAGGAGTAAGCCTTGTGGAAGGCACAGTCCAGGCAGGAGCAAAAAAATTCACTGCTTGCGCTGACAGAAGGGTGATGTAGCCAGGGATGTGCCCAGTGGCTCCTCAAAGAGATCAAGATGTAGGAGTCAATATGACTACCCCCACGCTCTTGCAAGCACTATCACATGGTACAGGCAAGCCAGACACTCCCAAGCCTGTCCCCGCCTCAAACCACTGCTAAATCTCTACACATCTCTTCCACACAACTCGCTCTTTGCACAACAGCATTAACTGAATAGATGATTACTGTATAGATTATAGCATTCAATACACAATATCAGTAGATGATGTATTAATAACGTAAGTATAAGTGTGCATAACAACAAATTATTCTGGGTAAGATATTCACAATGCACCATGATTCCTGAGATGCATCTATTCAAGAGGCGTGGGCTATGGAAGAATGAGTATGCAATGTTTTGATACAGAGTAAACAATCTACTCATCCATAGGTTTTAAAAGAGTAACATAAAAAATGATTTCTGTAATTCATTAGAAAAGGCCCATTATTTAAAAGTGGTTATTGGAAATTTGTTGACCTTTTCAAAAGGAGAAGATCCATTAGAAGAGTTCTGTGATCATAGTAGATCAGCATGCAGAAAGTGAAATGGAAAGTTCTCGGGTAAATAGAGCTGGACCAAAATAAGTAATTTTTTCAGATGATATAAGAATATTATCTGTTGTTATAAAACATAGAATATTCCTCGTTTATATCACTTTAAACCTTCTCCTGCATGGATAATGCCGAACAAAAGCTTTAAGGTGCCAAATTATACTAGATCAAAACAAATTACAGCATAGTAACATTGATCTTTGTAATGGTGCAATTCTATTTCCTGAATGATAAACATCTATGCAAAACAGAGGCAAAATGGATTATGAAATTGAGAGTGGTAAATATGTGTATTTCCACCTCTGGTATATGGTTTAACTTCTGCTTATTTTTAATCTCATTTTAATCTTTTCCTTATATCCCTGTGTATCACTGTAACATTTACAAAGTAGCTGTTTCTAATCATATCAAAGAAGAAGACAAGAGGGGCAATAGCGTTAACATTGTTCTGGGTTTTTTTCAAGGAAAATTAGGGTTTCCTTAAAAATGTAAAGAGTTCTGGCTATCTACAGTACCACATTTTTTTTCAAATTTAGTTGTTGCAATATTTGCAGATTTGAATTGGACAAAATGAATACCTTCAAATGCAACTGTAATATTACATACAAGATTATTGACTTCGTCGATAGCAACACAAAATATGTAATATATGTATTGTTCTGTCAGTGTAAAAAAATCAATGCAGGCAGCACTACATGACCCCTTCAGGAATGTATATAGGAATGCATCGGGGCAAAATATTTTCATAGACTAACTGTAGTTCCCCATTATATTCAATTACTTTCTAAGAAGTGAACAGATATTTTTAATTCCCACACAAAGTACAAAGATACATTGACAACATCAACTTGGGAAAGAATATTCCCACAAGAATGGTCATCCTTACTCAAAACTTAAGACTAACTCACAAGGGAAGCTAGGTTAATAGTCTATATGTTAAGATACTGAATGATTGGTATTGATCACTTAGGAGAGCCAATCCAGCAGGATTATTCACGCTGAAATTGTTACCAGCGTAATGAAGAAGACTGACACACAATATATCTCTTATATATTAAAAAACATTGGGCTCATATATGGAAATGTGTTGCAGACACGGCTCTCTCCCATACCATCTTGGGTGCGCCTAGACATTATACGTGATCTGATAGATGTAGCAGGTTTGACAGCACATAGTAGCAGATGGCAGGCGAAAGTGTTGCTAATACCCAAGATCTGTATATTAAGATACTGGTAATCGAAAGTGGCACAAACACTGGAAGAATGGTTTAAAGCCATCCTGTGTGTACAAAATATATACTCTAAATTACCCAATTGATACATTCTAATATGTTTGACATGCATATTTCGTGTCACTGTAAAACCACTTTAAATCTGAATACAGTAAGATGGTATAAAACGTTACATGTCCAGGATTGAAATTTACACCATATAATGCAGTTCTCATATGTGTGGTAGAAATAATATTAAAGTTAGAGGGACAGGAAAAAGAAAATTAAAAGTGATATGTGGAGCTCTATATGAATTTGGACCAGTATAAAAGATCTGTATTAAGTGCGCCAACACTAGCACTTTGATGAACAAACTTATATAATATGAATTGGTTAGGAATGTACATTGTTATCCCGCAGTCTTTTTCCCCGCAAGGAATCACAATGCGGTGGTTTCAACGACCTCGTTGTGATTCCGCAAACCATTACTACGCAAGTCGGAACAACGACTTGTGGAGTGGGGGCGCTGGATGTTGGAATAGTATAATTTACTATTCCAACTCCAGTCTGTGTTGACAATAGGGAAGATGTTGGATTTTAAATCCAACACCTCCCCACCCTCGCAAGTCGTTGTTCCGACTTGCGGAGTAATGGTACGCGGAATCACACAGCGGTGGTTGTAACGACTGCATTGTGATCCCCTGCGGGGGAAAAAGATTTGTGGTAAACATTGTTTACCTTTGGTTAGACATCGCAGTCATAGGTAAATAGATTTGGACTTTGCAATTGTTTGAAGATAAAATATGATATATTTGCATAGTGTCTCACAGTGTTGTGCCAACTAATATTGAATAGACAATATTTAGTTTTACATTTTGCTGACCAGATAAAATAAATTATTGCAAACCAATATGAAGTTGCATACTTATCTGGATGAGTGGAGGTCATTTCCTTACTGTGTACTTTAAACCATTGCATAAAGACGTCATGGAGCCTAACCTAAAAGAGGCAGCGACTATCATGTCCTTATTGACAACAGTATTGAATCCTTCTAGGAAGCAGGGTTACGGTTGCTGATGATCTGAAGTGCCATGTTGAACATGTGTGGGGTTGCCGTATTTGTGCTGTAGAAAGGAGACTAGTATTTTGATCCTGATTTTCACGTGGTAGATGGCTAGTAATAGCCTTCTGACAATCTTTTCCATAAACAACAGTAGGATGACAGAACAGTAATTTGTGTAATCAAAAGGATCCAACTTCTTGTTGAGGGAAAGGATCTACCTGGTCCTCACACAGTTTGAGAAGAGGATTGAGAAAGGGGAGGCATCAATGGTGGCGAGTAGTGTGCTGGCAGTGACATCATCTTGTCTTATCACAAGATGATGTCTTTGTATGAGCTGCTCCATTAGTGAAGAAGACCTGCCAGATCATCAGAGGACACTGAAGACAGTTTGGGTGCCTGTGTGGCAGGACCTGATTGGTAATAGCAAGTTCTTCTGTGTTGTCTGTGTGCTGTTGAATTTTTGCAATTACTTTTGTGGTATTATTTCTGTATTGCACAACCAGGGAAGTGGGTATTGGAGTGCTTCATAAGTAATAATTTAGAGGTCAAGAAGATTGGAAAAATGGAGAAAACAGGTAAATGAATTAATCAGGGTCATGGAGTTTGAAGAATTGTGTTTTTAGGTATTTGTGAAATGCCACAGATCAGGGTTTAGCAAAATGAGCTCAGGGATTGAGTTCTACTTTCTAGATGCAAGGTATGAAAGAGCTTGCTTTGATATTTCCCTTCTTTGGATTTTGAGAATTAGTCTGTTATTTCTATTTTCTTGCCGCTCTCCAATGAGTTGGATGTTGCTCAAGTAGGAGAGTAGGCCATTGTGAACTGTTTTGTGGTTTATAAATATGATCTTTAATCTACCAACATATGGACAGCCAGTGAAGCTGTTTTATGATGGATGTGAGGTGGTCCAGTTTTTTGGCTCTTGTAAACAGCAGGGCAGTCGCATGGAAAACTGGAAAGGTCGGCTGCAACTGAATTTCATAGATTCAGTTGTGAGAAGAAAATCTTCCTCTACTGTGTTACTTAAGTCAGAATGTGAAATTACCCGCTTTAGTTTCCTTAGTATATGTTATTGATAGGATGCAAATTTTGTTAGTTTGGCATTAATTCAGACTGAGATTCTGGTCAAGGATGAAGCTTGTGTGACAAGGGTTAGAAAATAAGAAGCAAATGCAGGGTGTCGAGAAATTTCTGTACTAGATGGTTAAAGTCATTATAAAAGGAAACTACATTCAGTTTAGGGGGTGAGGGTACAGCTGAAAACCATTTGCATAGGGTGATACATTTATCTTATAGTAGAAAAAGGTTCCATAAGCAAGTGAAATAGGTAGGCTGAGAATGCAACTTTGTGAAAAGCGACATCTTACTTGAAGTGCAGCTGATTCTAAAGATTCCAAATGTACATGTTGAGATATCAAAGAGAGAAATAACTGAAACTGTTCCTTTAATTCAGTCAAACCTAGTGAATGGTGAATAAGTGCCAATAGGCAGGCGTCTCCATCTAGTATTGTACGGGCAATATCTGGTTTTTGAATAATTTATTTATTGCCATGCTTGTTTATAAATTTAAAAATAAATCAAGTGGTATTTAATCTATGCAGGATGGTTTTGAAGAGTCCTATGCTCTTACTCAAGGCTTTCACTTATTGTGGTTGTGTTATAGGTAGGATGGTCTTGAGTGTTACCCGATTGGTTACCAGTGGTTAGACTTATTGAAAGAATTCCTCCCAATACCATTTGTGTAGTAGGTAGTAGAGTCATCTGTGATGCACATCCTACAGGTAGTACACAGATTTATGGTCAGTAAGGCACCTTGTAGCTACACATAATCACAACTGTGTCTCCTGTTATCAAGTAGTGTATTGGCAAGCAATTAGTGATCTCATGAATATATTATGGTGTGGAGGACTTAGCATTCACGGAGCACTACTTAAGCAGGTGTCTGCCGTCATAAGGAAGATGTGAAGTTAGTTGAGGAGCAGGATTTCAACATCAGTGATTGGATAGGAAATACCAGGTACAAACATCCAGTTCCCTTGAACTGCTTTAATGGGGAAGGTCTTGTGTGACTCTGCACGTTGCTTTTATAGACTGAGATATCCTTGGTGAGTCAACACGATTGAAGGAGGTTGAGTGTGATAACCATCATCAGTTCAATCCATGTGTCTTGGAGGCTGTCAATGGCTTGGTCTTAACAGATCAAATTAAGTTTAAAGTGTTTGCCTTAGACTATGTGAGCACCGTTAAGAGATGGGTGTTGTTGACAGTGTCTAGCAGGTTTGAGAAGGCATCAGTCATTGTTTTGGTCTAAACATCCAACAAAAAATAAAGATGTAATAAATCTCCTGTTATGGACAAGGAGAATGGAACTAGTTACTCAACAGGGCATTCCATTTATAAGGACTCAAGAAACTCACCAGTCTAAGATGGCATGCTCCATTATCGGATTTGCTCCTCAATCAGATCAAAAACATACTTGTCTTAATGTGCTGTATATGTAAGGACCTCTGTAAGAAATTGGGTTACATCTTGAGGTCTGTGAAACCCTTCTCAAGCAGCAAAAACAAGTCTTCTCAGGGTGAAGTCACAACCAACACTAAATTAACCTGTACACAATCCTCGGGTAGCTTGGCACAGAGCAGTCAGACAATGCATAAAGTACTTGTGTAACACTTCAAACAGTAACAGTGAAAACACACAACAAAAAGCAAAACAGTCTTTCTTACACACCACTAATGGGAGCCCATAACAGGTTTAGATAAATAGAGTCTGTTTTGGGAAATAAAACAAGACCAAAACGAAAACAATCCAATTAGTAGACCCAGGGATATGCAGGTTTCAGGAATTTAGTAAAAGTAGCAAAAAACACAAAGCGCAGGCTGCGGCCCACTGGTCGCCTGACTGGGACTAAGTCCCAAGTTCAAGCTGACCACGAGGGAGCGTGGGCTGGCTACGCAGGGGCCCAGTTAGATCCGCTGAAAATAGTACCTTAAATCCTTGTTTGCAGGGTCCACGTCAAAGATGCGTCATCCAGTTGAAGCAATGCTTTGGTTTGAGATGCGACGAGGCTGCGGTGTGAGGCCCTGGGTCATCATCGAGAACCGCATTGGAGACGGCTTGTGATGTGAAGTCTGGAGACGAGGATGAGGCATGAAGTCGGGGCTATGCATCTGTTCCGATGAGCTGCAGGGGTGGGATGAGGAGTACAGTGTCGTTGAGGCTGCAGACGACAAGGGATGCAAGAGCATGTGCTGAGGATGTGTTGCGCTGCAGTTCCGATGAGGCAACAGGCTATGATGAGTTTTTGCAAATGAACCAGTCCCACCAGCAGCAATGCATCAGTTCTGCTTAGGGTTGGGCAACAGAGGAGATGCATTGGTTCCACAGATGCTGGTAGAGTACCTTAGGCCCACTTTGAAACGTTCAGGTCTGGCACAGCATCACTTGGCAGGGTAGACGCACAGATGGTAGAGTACAGGATCTGGTTTCAATGTTGTTGGAGCTTTCTGTCCCTGAACATCTTGTCAGGAAGCCAGTCAATTAGGCCTTGGAGTCACCTTGGTACCTGGATTCAAAAGATGCAGCTCCAGTCCTTCTCACCCAGGAAAGAGGGCAACAATCCAGCAGAGTGGCAGTCCTTCTTCCTGGCAGAATTTCAGGAGGTAAGAAGCGAACTGAAGAGGTGATGTCTGAGGTCCAATATTTATACCTGGTACCCTTCCTCTGGAAGGTGGTAGATGCTTCTAGAATTCTCTTTGTGCTCCCCAAGCATCCTACCTTTCATGTAGTACTGACTCCAAACTAACTGCAAGGGGTATGCAACCCTTTGTGTCGAAGCAGGACATAGCCTATTCAAGTGTAAATAGAACTGGGCCCAGCTCCGCCCTTCTATCCGACCAGTGATGGCCCTTCACTCTTAAGCTCTTTATTGTGTGTGGCTGGCTAGAAGGAATACACAAAGTCCAACTGTCGGCTACACCCAGGCATGTGACTCTGGGACAGGCTACAGGCACTAAATAGCTAAGGCAGGAAAATGCTAGTTTCTAAAAGAGGCATTTTCAAAATTGTAATTTAAAATCCGACCTTAGCATGAAAGATGATTTTTCATCACAATTCAAAAGACACCAAACATGAATTGTTTACCTACACCCATTTAGAAATGACAGCTTATTAAGTGTAATAAGGTGTGATGGATTATCCCCTCCCTGCTTTCTGACTATACAGTGTGCAGGGATTCCTTGGAATGCATTACACATAACTGATATGTTAAAGATTGTATTATTATTTCTCAAACAAATTATGCTTTGCAAATTGCTTCCTGGTATGTAACAGGTTAAGTCCATCTTGCAACTGCATTGCATTTAGTTTTGTAGCATAGTGTATTATGTTTGTCTTATTATCCTTTGTTGTTATGTATATGTTCTGGAGTGTGCCAGAGAAGTATTCTGGAAAGTTCCAGTAAAGTCCTGAAGAATCCCCATCATGTAGGGTGTGGTCTTAGCCTATAAAAGAAGACTGCAGCTGTGAAAGTGTGCTAGTTATTGAGGAACTTTCCTGAGGCCGGTGCATTGATTTAGAACAGCAGCTGTTTTCCCTACGTGCTGGTTCTTCCCTACGTGTTGGTTCTTTCCTTCGTGCTGACTTCCTGAAGTGAAGCATTGCTGGCTTCTTGAAGTGAAGAGTTAATTGCGGGGGCTCTGAAAACTGCAGGTTTGATTTATCGAAGCTACAGGAAGCAGGTAGGAGAATTGCCTTTGATGCATTTTTCCAGCATTTGCTTATTTAAGAAAAAGACATAGCTCACACGTAAATAATGAGCAGCAAGTTTTGGGTTCACGGAAGTTCATGAAAGTAATTAAGCAGCTTGTTTTCCAGATCTTTTCTCCGCAATAGTTTAACAGTGGTTAATTAAGGTTAAAAGACATTTCGAGAAATAAAATGTTTTGAGCACATTCTGAAGGTGATGATTTTCAGTCTTCGAAGGTCTTACTTCAACAGTGCTTTATTAAGGTTAAAGACATTTCGAGAGGGAGACAATGTTTTAAGCACCATTTGAAGGTGATAATTTTCACAGTCTTTGAAGGTTTAACAGAGAATTATCTGGTTACAAAAACCCAGTGAATAAGTATTTTTGCAAGTTGATGAAGAGAGATATAATCTCTGAAGACATTTATCTAAGTCAGCGAACCGTTTTAATAAAAGACAGTTTACAGACTTTGTGACCTTAACTCTCCAAACTGAAAGCTACAGTGGATTAATAGCTACATTGAGAGAATTCAAGGCTAACATTTTATTTACAGGTAAGGACAATGGTATGAATACAAATTAGAGTACAAGTCATTACCATCAATATCGCGGAAGGATTTCAATTGCCTGCTGTCTCGTTCCAGGTCTCCCTCCCTGCAGTACCCTCCCTAATTACCCTTACCCCATTTGGCCACTCTGATCATCTGTGTGTGTGTGTGTGTGTATATATATATATATATATATATATATATATATGTATATATATATTTATACACACATACATACACACACACACACAAAATCGGTGCTGCCAGAAGGTGGGCATATGAGGAGAACTGTTCCTGAGGAATCAGACCTTGACAGAATAACAAGCCTTTACACTCTTATTCTTCCTGAACAGTGCTTTCAATATTTCTTCCATAGAGGATTTATGCAATATGATGGTTGCTATGCAAAAAGAAACGGTAGCCACAAGATATGAAACAGCCGCTTTAGCACATCAGGTGAATGTTCTTCAAAAAGAAATGAGGGGTGAACAAGAGCAACCAAAATTTCCACCCACAGTGTCTACAGAAGGTAGCACTCCAACTTCAGCCGTAGTAGTTACAGTACCAACATCTGTACCTTTAGCTGCGCCAGAGCGTTTTACGGGTGATCAATCTAAAGTGCAAACTTTTCTTACGCAAGTGCAATTATATTTCATGGTCCGTCCCAATTCATTCCCAGATGCACAGTCTAGAATTGCGTTTTTAATTTCCTATTTAGGTGGAGATGCTGCCATGTTGCCAGTTCCACTTGTAAATTCAGATAGTCGATTATTTTATAATTGGCGTCAGTTTAAAGTAGTATTTAAACGAATATTTGATCGAAGAACCATCACTCAGTCAGCAGATCGTGAATTATTGGAATTAAAGCAGAGAAATAAGGATTAGTATATTACCTTACACAATTCAATAGATTAATCGCTGACACTAATTGGCCTGGAGAAAAGAGAACTGCATTATATTACCTGAAAGATGATCTTAAAGATTTATTAGCACAAATGTATCCTCAACCAAATACCTGTGAAGAGTTGATAGCTCTTACCTTAAGATTAGATCATAGACTCTCAGAAAGAAAAAGTGATCGACGAAAAGGAGATTTTCGTCCACCCCTTTGTGTACGAGAAAAGGACCTGTCCCATACTCTCAGACTCTAGTGAACCAACGGATAATGGTGGAATTTGACGACCATTAACACAGGAAGAAAATACTTCAAGACTCAAAAATGGTCTGTGCCTCTATTGTGGTAAAAAAAGGGCATTTTGTCCGAGAATGTCCAACTCATCCAAGAACAATTAATCAGAAAGTGCCATCTAATACTAATCAGCAGGAGAACTAAAGAGCTCAAGTGGTAAGCAGGAGAACCCTTTGGGTAAAACTAATAAGGCTCCTGATCAGGTCATAGCCAATACCTTACAGACTTCTTCTCCACATCTAACTCGTCATGCTACGATTGATAAAGATACTTTTACACATGAAGTAGTTGTTATGGTTGACTCTGGTGCAACCGGGAATTTCATTGATGCTAAATACTGAAATAATTTACAAATACCTATCCAAAACAAACAACAGCCAGAAGCAGTAAGAGCTGTAGACAGAACTTTTGTTAACCTCCGGACCTGTTACACATTGTGCTGAAACCGTTAACTTGTTACTTCATCAGGACGCGGAATACATCATTAACAAATGACTTTCAATATAATTGATACACCACAGTTTGGTATCATATTGGGAATTCCGTATCAAGAATGTCACAATATTTTCGACTGCATTACGAAACAACAAATTGTATTGTAAGTTATCTAAGTGTACCTTTCACACTACTGAAGTAGAATTTTTAGGATTCATTTTCTCTCCTCACTGTATTACCGTGGCCAAATGCAAAATTTAAGCAATCACAGACTGGCCTGTACCACAAAATGTAAAGGATATACAAAGGTTTCTAGGCTTCGTAAACTTCTATAGGAAGTTTATTGACCATTTTTCTACAAAGGTGAAGCCTCTTACTAGCTCACTCCAAAAAGGAGTACAGTTTCACTGGTCACAGGAAACGGAAGAAGCATTTGTGGCACTAAAAAGGCTATTTACTTCTGCTCCAATTCTAAAAAATCCAAATACGGAACAACCATTCATCATGGGAGCAGATGCTTCTGAAATTGCTATTGGAACCGCTTTATCTCAAACAGATTGTAGTACAAATCAGTTGCATCCAGTAGCCTTTATTTCAAAAACATTACAAGCGGCAGAGCAAAATTATACTATTGACGAAAAAGAATTATTGGCAATTTGGTTCGCTTTTAAAGAATGGCGTCATTACCTATTAGGTGCATAGTTCCCTGTTACAGTCTACACTGATCACAGAAAACTGCAATGGGCATTGTTTTATGTTGAATTTAATTTCCAAATAACCTTTCGTCCTGGCAGTTCAAATAATAAAGCAGATGCTCTTTCTCCCTCAACTACCGATACAGTAACCTGCAAAAAGGAACCTGTTCCCATGATTCCTCAGGATCATATTATTGGAGTCACTGTCACCTTGATAACAACATTTTTTCAACAGATTCGAAAAGCCTTGCCTTTACCTAAAATATTACAATGGTGTACTTTAGAACGAAAAAAGAGACAAGTAATAGACAATTTATCGTTCCAGGAGGCATGTTTATTTGTTCGTACAAACATCAAGGAAAATATACTATTATGGTAATTGTTGACCGTCTATCGAAAAGGGCCCATTTTGTTGCTTGTACAGGATTACCAACTGCAGCAGAGGTGGTTACTCATTTGGTACAACAAGTGGTACGATTACATGGGTTACCGAAAACTCTTGTTTCAGACCGTGACTCGGAATTCCACTTCCGCTTTTGGAAAGCTTGGTGTGCCGCACTACAGATTAAAAATCATACATCTAAGGGTTTTCATCCTGAAAGCGACGGTCAGACTAAAAGAGTTAATCAAGTGATTAAACAATATTTACGTAGTTATTTAGCAAAGACATCTGATTCATGGGTGAACTTTCTTTGGGAAGCTGAATTTTCTTACAACAATGTGCAACACTCCCCAACTCATTTGTCCCCATTTTATGAAAACTATGGTCAGCATCCTCATTGTTTACCTCTACTTCATTCATCACCTAGTGACGAAGTCCCTGCAGTAACAATTAAGCTACAAAAACTATTCACTATGGCCTTGAGACTTTGTTGTAATGTTAAACGAGCCAAAGTAATAATAGATAACAAAGGTGCGGATACAAAACGACAACCAGGACCTTTGTATCGTCCAGGCGATATAGTGTGGTTGTCTACCCAAACCTTCCAATTCAAGCATCACAGCGATTTCAACCACGATATATTGGACCATTTTCTATTCTAAAACAAATTATTCCTGTCCCCTTTCAATTGGATTTACCACGAACAATGAAAGTTCATCCAGTATTTCACACCTCCTTTCGAAAACCTGCACATGCATAAACTCCTACAAGATCACCTCCTCCAATCATAGTGAATGGACAAGAGGAATACGAAGTACGAACAATTAAAGATGACAAAAGCCAGAAAGGTGCGCTTTTGTATTTAGTGGCATGGAAAGGATACAGCCCAGAACATGACTCTTGGGAACCTCATTATGCTATTCATGAACCACGACTGTTGTGTCGTTTTCATGCTACGCATCGATTACCTTCCTGAAACCCTGTGAAAGATGGACCTTTAGGGGGTGTACTGTCATGGTTCATCACCTCCCTGCTTTCTAGCTATACTATGTGCATAGATTCCTTGTTAAAGATTGTATTATTACTTCTCAAACAAATTATGCTTTGCAAATTGCTTCCTGGTATGTAACAGGTTAAGTCCATCTTGCACCTGCATTTAGTTTTGTAGCATAGTGTATTATTTTTGTCTTTTTATCCTTTGTTGTTATGTATATGTTCTGAGTGTGCCAGAAAAGTATTCTGGAAAGTTCCATTAAAGTCCTGAAGAAACCCCATCATGTAGGGTGTGGTCTTAGCCTATAAAATAAGACTGCAGCTGTGAAAGTGTGCTAGTTATTGAGGAACTTTCCTGAGGCCGGTGCATTGATTTAGGACACAGCAGCTGTTTTCCCTACGTGCTGGTTCTTCCCTACGTGCTGGTTCTTTCATTCGTGCTGACTTCCTGAAGTGAAGCATTGCTGGTATGTAACAGGTTAAGTCCATCTTGCACCTGCATTTAGTTTTGTAGCATAGTACATTATTTTTGTCTTATTATCCTTTGTTTTTATTTATATGTTCTGGAGTGTTCTAGAGGAGTATTCTGGAAAGTTCCAGTGAAGTCCTGAAGAATCCCCATCATGTTGGGTGTATACTTAACCTATAAAAGAAGACTGCAGCTGTGAAAGTGTGCTCGTTATTGAGGAACTTCCCTGAGGCCGGTGCATTGATTTAGGACAGCAGCTGTTTTCCCTACGTGCTAGTTCTTTCCTTCGTGCTGACTTCCTGAAGTGAAGAGTTAATTGCTTGTTTCCTGAAGTGAAGAGTTCAATCCAGTGGCTCTGAAAACAGCAGGTTTGATTTATCGAATCTCCAGGAAGCAGGTAGGCATTCGATGTATTTTTCCAGCATTTGCTTAATTAAGAAAAAGACATGGCTCACTCGTAAATAATGAGCTGCAAGTTTTGGGTTCAAGGAAGTTCATGAAAGTAATTAAGCAGCTTGTTTTGCAGATATTTTCTGCACAATAGTTAAACAGTTCTTAATTAAGGTTAAAAGACATTTAGAAAAATACAATGTTTTAAGCACATTCCGAAGGTGATGATTTTCACAGTCTTTGAAGCTCTTAGTTCAACAGTGCTTTATTAAGGTTAAAGACATTTCGAGAGATACAATGTTTTAAGTACAATTCGAAGGTGATAATTGTCACGGTCATTGAAGGTTTAACAGAGAATTGTTTACAAAAACCCAGTGAATAAGTATTTTTGCAAGTTGATGAAGAGAGATATAATCTCCAAAGACATTTATCTAAGTCAGCAAACCTTTTTAATAAAAAATCAATAATAAAAGACAATTTGCTTACTTTGAGACTTTAACCCTCAAAACTAAAAGCTACAGTGGATTAACCCCTTGCATGCTGCCGTGATTCTGCACCTGTGCGGCACATTCCGATCGCAGGTGCGGTCATGACGGCCCCCAGCCGTCATCAGCATACGAGCACTGTAGTGCATGACGGCTGGGGGCCGACATCAGCATGAAAGGGGTTATTAGCTACATTGAGAGAATTCAAGGCTAACATTTTATTTACAGGTAAGGACAATGGTATGAATACAAATTAGAGCACAAGTCATTACCATCAATATCGTAGAAGGATTTCCTTTGCCTGCTGTCACAGTTTCAGGTCTCCCTCCCAGCAGTACCCTCCCTAATTACCCTCCCCCAATTTGGCCACTTATGGGGATATATATATATACATGTCATTCTTTAAATGTATTTCACATCTAATGAAATTACCGATACAAACGTATTATGTGCCTGCCTAAGTATGTCTTTTATGTCTAGTCACTATCTTGCACAGGTGATCTCAGTTTAATCACACACTAGCACTTTAAAAGGTGTACCTTGCAACACAAACGCTGTCATGTGATCAAGGCTCCGCTGAGCCGAAACGTCTGTGACTCTTTCTGCCAAATAAAATTGTGAAGTACCTCGAGGTCCGTGTCCGGTGTTTACTTGCCAGCAGAGGGAACTGCGTGTGCCTGTGAGGAACGGAATTCAGGAAATATAGCCAGTGGGATTCGTCCTGGCTTTACACGGGACCCTTCTTAACAATTGGTTGACGCCATTATGCGAATCTTTCCCCTGGACGGCGTTCAGGAGAATACACGCTCCGGAAGGAGAAAGGCATTTGACCCCCAGCTACCGAAACCTGATTGGATTACAGAGCGGAGGATTATTCGGCACCTTCGGCTGCAAGCAACTCGGGCTCGAGTTGCAACTGTGACTGTGGTTAGCGGATCCGAAAAATACAGGTGCCGAAAATCAAGTAAGCTCTACTGTATAGACGGACTAGCTGGGAAAGGAGAGAGGCTTAAAACTGGTAAGAAGTTTAGACAGCCGTCGATTTAACACGGATTACTAGATGTTACCGGTATATTATTTTAAACATTGCAGAAAGATGTCGGGTGACAGCGTAAGGGAACGGGAGACGTTAGCTGCAACGACGTTCTCCGATGACACCCCTATCCCAACTAATATACATGGGAGGAATAACACTGAAGCTAGTGGCAGCAGCACAACCAAAATTAAAGAATTATTTAAGAAATTGGAAAAAAAGTCATTTCAAGAGCAAGCCAAGTGGTGGGAATCTAAGTCACTGCAGCGCTACATTGAAGTGAATCGTATCCCAAGGGGATTGAGAATATTAACAGCCCCCACCTATGACAATCCAAACCCTGACCTGATGAAAGAGTGGGCAGAGATTAATTTGGAGGCATCGCGTCGTCAGGTACAGGTGCTCATCAAATATGCGGACATAGATAGAACCATACTCCTCACAGAGATAGCGGATCTACAGGAGGAAATAGATGGCCTGGGGGAAGAGGAGGAAAAAAACAGACTCTCCAAAATTATGCAGGAACGACTAAAGAAGGAGGAGACAAAAATTGTGGCAAGAAAATCATATAAATTTCAAAGAGACAGAAATGATTATGAACTTGGCCAAATTTTTACTTTTGCGCGCAAGTTTGAAACATTGCGCAGGGGTGGTCCAAAACAACAACCCAAAGCGAAGAATGCCCAGAGCCATACTAGTACCTCAACAATGGGAGCCGATAGAATGAGTGACTCGTCGAGTGCCGCAATTAGTTCTGATCCTGATACAGACTCGGAAGCAGACCGTCGCAGGCAAGCACAGGCGGCGGGTCTACCGAAACTCACACCAGGCCAGGAAATGATTTTTTTAGGCCAGGACAGACGGAACACCCTAAGGTCCCATACAAGGGGCAATCAAGAAAACACAGGGCAAATTTCAGGCGCCGCCAGAGGGCGCGGGTGGCAAAAAAGAGGATCTCAGAAGAAGAGAGGAGGTGGAACCGGGCGAAGCAATGCCCACCAACAGGAATAAATGGAACCACCAACCGCACTGTTGTGAACCTAACAGACTTGTCACTCACAGAAAAAGAGGAGAATATACTCAAACTTGGCCTATCTTATGCATCCCCATGTGACTTTGATTATGCTAGCACACGGTGTAATGTTTACAAAGCGGTCAGAAAACTCAAGTTACGCAAGTTTTACGCTATGAAGAATAAAGAAGGAACAATATCTGATATGAATCCAACAGTTGATATAGAGGAGTCCGAAGCATCACAAGGAACTCGGATATTGAGGGAACTGTGGGAGACTGAAGGAGTAGGACATGGAGAAACCCCATGTAATAATGAAATCAACAAGGGGATTGATGAGAGTGGTAACCGAATCTCAACTACCACCCAATTTAAAGGACCATCTACATTTTATCCTATCCTTCTGAGAGATAACATAGATATTTTTCATGAAAATGTTGTAGCTGAGCTGAAGAAGTTGCAAAGTCAAATTGGAGGCAAAAAACGCAAATACTCTGCCCAACAACAACAATATAAGGCTCTGATTGAAAAGTTAAATAAGGAAAAGAATTTGGTAATCAGAAATAGTGACAAAGGGGGAAACGTTGTCCTCATGACAAAACTCAATTATGACAAAGAGGCATATAGCCAACTGAATGACCATCTTTGCTATGAGAAAATCAATAATCGAGAGTTATTGACTATTAGAGACCAATATCATCGCAAACTTTGCAAATGGCAATCAGCCAAACTCATCACTGATACTGAATTCAAATATCTGAAGATTGATCACCCTGTTACCCCAATATTGTATTTTATACCTAAAATACATAAGGACTCCAACCATCCTCCAGGAAGGCCAATAATATCTGCACGAGGGGGCCTTCTGGAACATACCTCAATTTATATTGATTATTTTTTGCAAGGTTATGTTCAACAATTGGGGTCATACATACGCGATACAGGGGACTTTCTAGTCAAGATGAAAGAAGTACAAATTCAGGAGGGTGATTGGCTGATAGCACTTGATGTTACAGCGCTCTATACGAGCATTTCACATAGCGATGGGTTGGAGGCAATACGTTACTACCTCTCCAGAAAGGAACCAGGCAATGAAAAACATACCAAAATGCTGCTAGACATGTTGAGTTTCTGTCTTAGTAATAATCTTTTTTTGTTTAACCAACAATTGTACCGTCAGAAGCAGGGAGTAGCAATGGGGGCCAGCTTCTCTCCGAGCTACGCATGTTTGCACATGGGGGCTTGGGAGGAGCTGGTCCTCGGCTATGGATACCAACATATTATCAGGAACAATCTAGTGGCGTGGTTCCGCTTCATAGATTACTTATTTGTCATATGGAGAGGTAGCTA
This sequence comes from Lissotriton helveticus, assembly GCF_964261635.1. Taxonomy (NCBI): domain Eukaryota; kingdom Metazoa; phylum Chordata; class Amphibia; order Caudata; family Salamandridae; genus Lissotriton; species Lissotriton helveticus. Next base: position 1,410,234,700 of record NC_136065.1, read on the forward strand.
TGAAGAAGCCCAGAAATTTGTGGAGGCAATAAATGATAATCCCCTGAACCTCAGATTCACAGCGACTCTGAGCCAAGAAAAAGTCACATTTCTCGATGCCGAACTCTACATCAAGGGCAGTCGTTTGGAATCAAGGGTATTCAGAAAAAAGACGGCTGGCAACAGCATTCTCCATGCTGCGAGTGCCCATCCAACACATTTGATCTCCAGTATCCCATATGGGGAGATGCTGCGTTTAAGACGCATTTGCAGCAACCCCATAGATCTGGAGCAGGCGCAGAATGAAAGCAGAAGCAGGTTCCTGGAGAGAGGCTACTCCAGTAAAGTGGTAGATCAAGCCATCCAGAAATCCATGAATATGAGTAGAGAAGATCTCCTGATTAGAAAAGTAGACAGGGAGCCAGATAAGGGACAGGACAAAGCTATACCTGAAAAGATTGAACCTGAATGTTTTAGGCTAATAACGGCGTTCACTAGTCAACATCGACAAATTAGAAGAATAGTGAACAAACACTGGCCTATAGTGCTTAAAGATAATGTGATAGGCAGTATACTGCCTAAACAAGTATCATTAACCTTTAGCAGGGCCCCCTCCTTAAGGGATCACATTGTTAAAACTAATCCTGACCCTTTTGTTAGAACAGAGTGGTGGCAGAAAAACAAAGGTTTCTATAACTGTAGGGTTTGCAAGGCTTGTACCCATGGCATTAACAAGAAAACATACAAGGATGGATTTACTGGAAGAAATCATGAGATAACCCAAGTCTTAACATGTAAGACAGAATTCGCCATTTACGTCCTATGCTGCCCGTGTGGATTACAATACGTGGGCAGCACGAGGAATGCTGTCCATAAACGTATATTGCAGCATTTGCGAGCAATAACAAATGAGGACAGCACGTACCCAGTGGCGCGTCATTTTAGAGACCAACATCAGAGTAATAACAAGGGTCTAAAATATTGGGTTATCGATTCGGTTATCAATAGCAGACGGGGAGGAGACAGGGAAACTAGGCTCAGGAAGCTCGAAACAAAATATATTCTTCTGCTGAATTCTAAGGTGCCCTTTGGGTTGAATGTGACTGAGGACCTCCACACTTGCTTGCTCTAAAATTAGATTAAAAAATATTTTTTGTGGTGTGCTCTCCCCCATGTGGGTAATGTCCAGGGCGGTCATCCGGCTGGGTGACTGTTGTGACGGACCCCGTGGGGGCTGCGAGCACACACTAACAAATTTTGTAGGAACTGCTGCTATAGGAAATTTAATTTAGATATATTAATCAAGTTTTTATCACTGTGCACAATTTTAACCATGTTAGGAACCAATACAATGAAAAATACTAGAGGGAACCTAACAATGGATATTTTTTTATTGTTTTTATTGTTTAGGGTTGTTTTTTTTTGGGTATTTATGACCCTGTTAGTTTTTACTCACTCTCTCACACTTTAACTTTTAGACATACCGACAAAGGCACACAAATAAGATAGAGAATTTCATACTATATGCAAATTATTTTAATTCGGGATGTGAACTAGGAATCCATCACACATAGTATGACCAATTAATATCTTTGGCTACATTAGAGATAGTACACGGGGGAGAACCTTCATGAAATCCCTACCACTTTCTACATCAGATGAATTTTGATCGCAAGTTTCAAATACACCTTAGCTGGGCCTATGAATTGTATAAATTGCATATTTGCACAGTTCTGTAAAAATTGCATATTTGCACAGTTTTGCTAGATTTGCACATTTGTTAGGATGATGCACTTTAGCACGAATTTGCACTTTTAAATGTTGGCACTTAGCACTTTATAGCTTTTAGCACTTTTTAGGTCCAGATACATTGTCGCTGATGTATACAGTCAAGTGGTAGGCATATGGCAAATGTGTCTGACAAGAAGGTTCTTTTAATCTATTTATCCGTTTTTACTACTGATGGTATTTTACAATCATTGTCCAAAGAATGAGTTTTGTCGAAATAGTATTGATGGAATTTGTTTATTTTTGAAAATAACATTTTAAATGTATTTTACATGTCATTCTTTAAATGTATTTCACATCTAATGAAATTACCGATACAAACGTATTATGTGCCTGCCTAAGTATGTCTTTTATGTCTAGTCACTATCTTGCACAGGTGATCTCAGTTTAATCACACACTAGCACTTTAAAAGGTGTACCTTGCAACACAAACGCTGTCATGTGATCAAGGCTCCGCTGAGCCGAAACGTCTGTGACTCTTTCTGCCAAATAAAATTGTGAAGTACCTCGAGGTCCGTGTCCGGTGTTTACTTGCCAGCAGAGGGAACTGCGTGTGCCTGTGAGGAACGGAATTCAGGATATATATATATATATATACCGTGCTCACTTTCCGTCTGGACTCCCTTTCACTCGCGATCGGGTGCTCTGTTGCGGGATGATGGACACCACTCTGGTCTTCTAGACCACAGCTTCAGAGTACAAAATAATGCACCAGCACTCGCAGGAACGTGGCCCAAATCTTTTTTTAGTTTGGGTTCAGCAATACACAACTAAACGCGTTTCGGCTGCCGCTTTCGTCAATAGTGACTGGCGCCGCCATAAGGCAAGTTTAAATACACAATGTTCATTAACATAAACAAAGGACATCCGACTTGCTTTCAGTCAGGGTGTCCACCATTATTAAGTGGGCCATTTTCACATTCTTTGTTATCTTTCTCAATGCATCACTTCAGAATTCTAGCCCTGGATGGGCTTTTTGATAATATTATCATACATAAACAATAATGAACATTCATGTAATGCAAGAAAGAAACATTATTATGATATATATATATATATACATACACACACACACACACACAATCAGTGCTGCCAGAAGGTGGGCATATTGGGAGAACTGCTCCTGAGGAATCAGACCTTGATATAAGGTACCTCCAATGTTATCCTATGGGAGAGGTAGTCCTTGCAGTAGTGAAAAACGACATTAGGAGTTTTTCACTACCTGGACATCTAAAACTTAAAAGTACATGTCCAACTTTTTAAATACATTGCGCCCTGCCCTCTGGGTTATCCAGGGTCTACTGTTAGATTATGCTTGTTGATGCTTTAATAATGTATGTATAAATTAGCATTTGCTACGTCATTTGCTTTTTCGGGCTCCATTTTGAGTGGTGTTCAAAACTAATCCTGTTCTATTCCGAGAAATCCCCGTTGGTAATTTTTGTTTCTGTAATGAAGAACTGCTTGTGTTAGCGCATAGTTTTCCCTTTTGATCAAGGCCCTCTCTCACCTGCCCAGCAGTTTGATTGCTGCGCAGGGTGAGACGGCCTTGAAAATGGTAATGGGTTGTGCAAGAAACGAGATTAGAAGGTTTTTTTCTTTATACGCTGTCTGGCACCATCTGTTTGGAAAATCTAATCTGGGTGTGTTCTTAGTTAATCATACAACATACAAAATGTATCTTCATGCTTGCCGTAAGTTAGTTCCCTCTGCAGCACTCTTGGGAGACTGGGCAGACGGGGGCTCGCTCTGAGCGTATATAAAAAACAATATTGGTTTGTATTCTCGACTGTTCCTCTTTCATTTGGCATGGAAGGCTGAAAGGTGGTCTGCAGTGACCTGGGTGGCCTTAAGCGGGGCACTTTCAATTGGTGCCCGAACAGGAACTCAATTGTGGCATGACCAATCCCTATTCCACAGAAGGATGGTAGGATGAGAACACCATCAGGTTGGACCGACGGCTCAGGGATCCCTGCATGAAGAGATATGTTTCTCACAGCTGCTGCCTCTGTCCCACCGGAGGGTACCTCATCCAGTGGTCATCTCGTCTGGAGTCTTTAACGGTAAACCTGTGATCTGACTGTTTGGTCTGAAGAGTCGCAGCGGAGAACTAGTCTGTCTGTGCACCTGATACCAGATGAGTCTGTTTCAGTTTTTGTGAATGTGGTACCACTGTAAATCAGTTTTGTTTCAACACTAGGACTGTTTTGGTGAAAAGGGTTTGCAAATTCTTTGGCAGGTAAAATACAATGCCTGTTTTCAGTAAACTTCGGTGTTTATGCGGTTGTTGTTCTAGAGATGCACGGTTGGAAGAGTCCCAGACCGCGTCTCCTGAGGGCAGCCGTAATTTTGATATGTATGTGAAACATGGCCTTGGCCATATTATGTTTAGTACGTTATGGCACAAATATGCAAGGGACAATGTGAAGTTACAGTGGCCTTTGACAGGTTCTTTTGATGAATAAAAGATGGGATTTTTATAAGAACAGTTGTTTCACAGACGTAGTAGGCAGTCTATGTTTGACTCTAGTCCTACTTGGCAGAAGGAGGCCAAACAGAGGCGATTGAAAATGGAAAAGGATGCTAGAAAGCGAGGTATGCAGACCCTTACAGAGAAGGCTGTTGCTCAAGATAAGGAAAAACAGGAAACAGGAACAGAACATGAAGATAGGAGATTTCGGTTGCGAATTGATAGGCCCTATATCGCTCAGGAAGACGGGGATACTTTTATGGAGATCCTATTGGATGCCCGACCCCGCCACCACATGTCCCAAAACATTTATATCCTGGTGTTCCCCATCAACGGCCTGCACAAGGTGCACCAGTCTCTACAGCTGTTATACCTACTGCCTCTGTTAATTTACCCCTACTCTTTCCTTCTTATTACAATCTCAGACAGCAGCGACACCGGTTATGCCCGTCCCAGTCATTCATCCTCCATTGTCATTAATTACTGACACACCAGTGCGCGGCCCGGAAAACAGAGATCTGACTGGATTCAGAAAACAGTCAGGTCCATTAATGCGACCCAGAGTGGAGGATAGAGAGAAGAAATAGCCGTCCAGGAAATAAGGTGGGATTGCAATCCAATTAGCAGTTTTGAGGATATCAGGCATGTAATGCGAGACTTTGAAGAAAAATAGAACCCTTCTCAGGGGTCTCACTGATACCGGGCACAGAAGCTGAAATATAAAATACATATTTATTTACCTCAGATGAGGGAGACTACGTCACATAGTACCCTCAGAAACTATATGAGGCAGTCTAAGGAGTACAGAAAACTGGGGCCTTATATATGCTCAGAGTTAAATAGTCAGCATAAAACCAAGGGGAGGTCCTGGCTCATGTAAGCATGCAAAATGCCTAACATGGGCATGCAAGATCAGCTTGCTCAACAAAGTGGGAGGAGAGTTACTTCTCCATACATCAGCAAAAATAGCCTGACAGTTATATAAGAGGAGCAGGTGCATTCTACTAGCTAGGCCCTTCTGAGCATGTGCAAGGCTCTGAAGAGGGAAACCGCACATGGCTAACTAAAATGGCTGCCAAGTACAAAAATGGATTTCAGCTCATGCTAACAGATTCCTGAAATCTTTAACAGATAGTCCTTTTAGCATGAGCTAAAGACATTCCTATGATCCAGTAGGAACATAGAAAATATTTGCACATTCATTTTCATAAATTTATCAATATGCTAATTCATTGCTAGATGGGCATTTTCCATTCTAAACATTTCATTAAGCGGGTACATATGCGGTATAAGCACGAATAAAAAGGGAACAAAGCATCGGGTCATAATTAACATACAGATAGCAGGAGAGAGTAATGACTATTATCACAAACAGAATTATCAGTTCTCTAGTGCTGAGCAAATCTTATAACCATCTAGTAAAAACATTTATAGGGCTCCTATGCATTTCAGTGACCATTCATTTCAATTTCAGAATAGCCAACAGCACATATCCAATTGACTTTTACATTTTCATTTTAAAGGGCTAGATCATTAATCATATTTGGGACCAGGAGGACCACACTGGGCCATAGGAATTAGCACGAAGAGCTGCGAAGGGCTACTCCTCACAAATGGGACGACTAAAGGGGTACATTATTAACAAGAAAAATAAGTCGTCCTTGGGGAAATTGAAGCCGCTGTACAACCAATCCAGAGGGAAGTCTTCTCCCTGTGTCCATTTGAGCCTCACAGACAGGCTCTTGTTGTTTCCATGGTGGAGCTGCACAACTCACAACTCAAGAATCACAGCCCAGTTTCAAGAAAAATGTTTCTTCTTTCAGGATAGGGCAGTCACCCACCAGGGAAAATGCTCTCAGCGATCCTGTCCAGTGTCTCAGGCAGTGCACCAGTTTTCTTCACTTCAATATAACAGGCACCAAAGACACAGCACCTGTACCCTAAACTCAAGTCCTTCCCTAACTCCTATATTGCTCTGCTGGCGCACTGCTCATTCGTTGGGGCCACATATTTGCATACAGTGTGCTCAGGTACCTCTTGACCAACAAACAAAGGTGCAAACTTGCACTCCCTTTAGGACCAGGATTCAGAGGCCTGATGCTAGGATCTCTGAAGCAACCCTGGTTTCAAAAGGGGTCACGTCAAGCAAAGCTTCCTTGCCGTTCTGGTCGGTCTGTGACTCTCAGCTGGGCATCAAAAACTTGATCCACAATTTCTCCTTTCTGGTTTGTGACCCCATCTTTCGCCCAAGACAGTGGCAGGGGTACACATTTCATCTCATCATCTCAGGGCTTCTGCCTTCACTGAGGTCCTGTGCTGGTTACCTTCACTTTGGCTTCAAGCTGGACTGGTGCTGACTCCGCAAGCTGAATCTGATGTCCGGGCCCCTCTGGCAATGGTTGTAAGGCAGCAAATAACTATTGGTGGACAGAGCAAAAGGTCTTTAGACAAGGCACAGATACAGTCTATCAACAGAGAGGATAGTCTTAGAATATTTTCTAGTCTTGGGACGCCCCATATATTAGCAAGGCACCCAAAAACCACTTCATCTATGTGAGAGTAAACAAAACAACAGCCTCGACCTATTGGCAAGTATAAAAGGAACTCTTTGGTGAACTGACAAGAGTAATACATCACCCAATCCCAAGCAGCCAAGGAAGTCTGTGTTCATTTACGAAATTCTTAGGAAAAGAGAACAACACAGACATACCCTAAATCCTTACATTGGTGTATTCCTGTGTACTAATCTGAAAACCCTCAAGAAAAAGAAAATGTTCTACACTTTTACTCATAGATTTTACATTACTTGTACAGGACTGCAGGCACTTCTAAAATGATTTCTTCATAATAAAAGCACCTACATTGTACGCTTAGGACCATGCTCTCATGTTATAGAAGCAACAGAGAAATCTAAAACTGCTAATTTAACATGGGTTCTTATCTATAAAACAATATTTCCTTCAAATATATTTGCTAAGGATCACATGGGCATCTTCCCTGCATTCTACTTTTCATGATCCAAACTATGCAACATCAGCTCTAATAAGGACTGTCAGTTTATTTACACAGACTAGCTAATAAAAGCTAGCAATGCCCTTGCAAAACTATGTAGCATGAGAATAACAAACAATAATAGTGTTATCACCTTAAGACTTATAAAACAAAAACTACCCACATCTAGCTCCCCTTAAAGGTCAAATAAGGGAACAACAATCTAGACTACTCATCCTGTCATAATTTCATCAAACAGGATGGCCAGTAACATAACATATATACTTATTCATTTTATTAATGCTAACAATGTTGTTTAAAACAGTATTACTGAATAGCCAATTAAATGTCTCATTGCTATTTCACAGACAGCTTAGACAGGCTAAAAAAAATGAGAAAAAGAGAAACATAAATTGTGCCTACCCTTAATTTGTAGAGGAGCCAGCCTCCTTACCCCATTTTGACAGTAGGAAACCTGAAACAGGTTTCACTTCTGTCAACAATATCAACCCCTATTTGCCGCAACTGGGCATTAACAAAGTTATAGGAGGTACATAGCAAATTTAAGAGAGCTAAAAAAACATGAATAAGTAACTCCCAATCCCTTTAACAAATGTACAAGTGTAACATGAGGGCACATGAAGTCAAACTAAATTTCAGTGCCTCAGCTTTTGTACAGTAATCCTCAGACTGAAATCATTAGTACTGTATATATATATATATATGTGATCAAGGCAGGGATCTGCCGAAACGCGTCGTGAGGATTTTAGTGGCGTTTTTAAATAAAAGTTAAAGCACCAAATTGGGTCTGCCTCGTCTTCTGTGCGAATCCGGCTGGAAGTTGCGATTGAAGCGAGCATTGCTGAAAAAAAAAAAAAAAATATATATATATATATATATATATATAGCAAAGCTTTCTGTTAATCAAAGTTCCCATATACCATTATATCGTTTTTTATCATATGAGTACATAAAATGCTTGCTTTTGCCCAAAAAAAAGTAAAACTTCTCCTTTTCTCCTCTGTCCTCTTTCAAAAAGTTTCAGAGGTCAAAATGTCAAAGCAAACTTTGCTCTGGGAGCCATGCTAGGCATCTAAATATAGAACTGACATTTAACCCTTCCCAGCTGTCCTATTCTGTGTGCAAGGGTTTCCATGCGGCTTTCCCAATTCAAATTCACCCTAGAGACAGAGCTGGAAAGCACTTATCCCCCGGTTTGTCAGTTTAGAGTTGAGAGAATAACTTCTGCTGGATTTATACATATTTTCAATTATAAGCAGTGTGCAGTATACTTGTCTAACAATATAGAAGTCAGCTGTTTGTATTATACCTAAATGTATGCATTTACTGAAGCCTAAGGCAGTTTAAAAGCAGCTCAGTGTGGCAGAATTGTTTTTCAAATATTGAATTTTACCCAATTTCGACTTTGATATTTGGGGCACTTAAAATGAATATCCTATACTTTTTTTGCATAATAGTCATCCCCAGAATGTTCTCTACACATTCCAGAGATTGGGCATCAGAAATATATCATATATAACCTTATAAAAATGATTTTTAATGCCTGCGCAGAGTGAAATTTCACATGCATGTTTCCTCATTATGCGGTACAACACAACTTAAATTTAATTTTAATGCTAGGAGGTCACAGTATGATTATTAAGCTTTATAAAGATTAAAAAACTAATTTAAAAGCACTTATTTTGTAATAATTTTTTCATATTTTTTGTAATAAAACCAATCATTTTGATAATTCCACATATGAAAAGCAAGCTGCATACCTTGCCTATCATATTTAAACCTATGCATTCATGAGCCTAAGCACAGAAGCCTGACTTGAAACATGAAATATTTTGTGCCAGTTTTTAAATTGACAATCATTATTTAACATCAGAACCACGGACGTGCTTATGTAAAAAGGCATTAAGAAAGGAAATCCCTACTTTAAATGTTTTCCTGTTATCCAAAATAATGAATCTGATTTTTGTAACTTTTTAAAACAGCAGTATGAAATGCAGGATTTTACACCGTGTTTGCACTGACAAAATCCTAGCTGATTTAGCATCCTTTTCTCTCCGTGGCCTACAATCAAAACAACAGCTGTTTCTCAGCGGCAGTTAAAACAGAGCTGTAGGAAAGTTTTTTTTAGTGTTGAAATGTAAGCACGGTGACAGTCTATTTAAAACTGAGGCATTTCAATTCATCGTTCTATAATGTGTGTTTAGGTCTGCAACATCCAATTTACTCAGATGATGTGTTTGCCTGTTAATATCTAACACAATGTATCTAAGGAAAATGCTGTAACATTTTATAATTGTTTATTTATTGCTAAACACACAATTTCGTTTTTGAGGCCTATTTTATTCCTATTCAATATGAATTCTAATTTCATCTTTTTAACATTGTGGCCGTTTGTACATGTGCATAATTGCTTACTCTATCAATTTAATAGTAACATATAGTTATTTAGCATATCATATGGTTCATTTCTGGATTTTTATTTAATATTAATTAAATGACATTTTGCATAACAGACTGATGACAGCAAAAAAACACAAACACACACATTGACATATACCAGACACAAACACACACATTGACATATTCCAGACATATACAGAAGGGTTCATACACTCAGAACACACAATACAACGCGCTTAAGGCTAGCCATTCTTTCACAAAGAGCGCAATCGCTTTTTACTCTCAGAAGTATCACTAACGGGAAAACCACAGACATTTAAAAACATTTAACCCACAGATCAACACTTAGGACACTAACAAAGGACAGCCCACAGACTGTGCTTATACCAAACCATTTGTAAATAGTAGTTGTAGGTCATATTTACAAGAAGAGCTTCTCAATAGTATTCCAAAAGACTGCACAAAACAGCCCAACAGACTGTTTTATTTTCAAGAAGCCAAAATACACTCAATTTACTAGCTTTGCTGGCAGAACACCAAAAAATCGCTCTGCATATCTCCATTTTTAAAAGTGCGCAGATTAGGATCCTTGTTTGTTTTATGTCCATATTTGAATTCCATGGGGATACAGAATCATCAAGGAAGAAATATGTTTTTATACCTAAACCTATTTAGGTATTCCCTCTAGGGGAACCGGCTAATTCACTTCACATCTCACTATGGTACCTCCAAAAAGCAACACATTCTTTGATGTGTGCTTGAAACAGGCATGCCAAAAATAGTGCAGAATATGCAGTATTATAACCAAAGTAGCACTTAAGGTACTCTTGTACTGTGTGCCATTCAAATCAATTCAAAACAGAGAAAATTCTCCTCATTACCTGCCTATAATTGCAATTCATATATCAATCACATACAAATCCAAGTTGGTCAACACAATTCCAAAGCCACAGCAAGTGTCGCAAAACGACCTTACCAATCCCAGGCATCAAACCAACAGCAAGTGTTGCATCAAAACAACGCTTACCAATCACTTGGTGTCCAGATTCTAACTGGCAAGTTCTGAATGACCTAACGGTTGTTTTTTTTAGAATACTCACACCAAAAAGGTTCTCAGTCAGGAGCGATAAATATGTGGAGGATCAAAATCAGGAAGACCAGAAATATACCGGGTTGCAGAGACAGAGAATCTCCAGAATCTCCGTGCACAGAGTACCTCCTCAGTAGAGTCCTGTCCTGTCCACAGTGGAATCCTATCTCCTGTCAAGAACACTCCCTTGGATAACCACTTCTCTGACGAGGTCCACGTTGGAGCGCTATTTGAAGAAAAATAGAAACCTTCTCAGGGGTCTCACTGATACCTGGTCCTTTTAAACCAACAAAGAAGAAATTGGCACAGAAGCTGAAATATAAAATACATATTTACCTCATATGAGGGAGACTACGTCACACAGTACCCTCAGAAACTGTATGAGGCAGTCTAAGGAGTACAGAAAACTGGGACCTTATATATGCTTAGGGTTACATAGTCAGCATAAAACTAAGGGGAGGTCCTGGCTCATGTAAGCATGCAAAATGCCTAACATGGGCATGCAAGATCAGCTTGCTCAACAAAGTGGGCGGAGAGTTACTTCTCCATATATCAGCAAAAATAGCTGACCGTTATATAAGAGGAGCAGTTGCATTTTACTAGCTAGGCCCTTCTGAGCATGTGCAAGGCTCTGAAGAGGGAAACAGCAAATGGGGAGCACATGGCTAACTAAATTGGCTCCCAAGTACAAAAATGGCTTTCAGCTCATGCTAACAGATTCCTGCGATCTTTAACAACTTTGCCTCCTTTCAGCAACAGCATGACCTTAAACACTTGTCCTCCACTCTAATTGACCTCTGGCACACAAATATTGAAATGGAAGCACCCCAAATACTATTTGATATTGATGAAGGCGCTTATGTAATTAACATGGAGCCGGCTCAAGTGTTCAGGAATATTTCCGCTTCACTTATTTAAGTATAGAGGCAGACTACATGATAAGAGTCCCACTGAAATAACTCAGGTCCCAATGCGAGAGGTTCATCCCAGTTGCCATCTGGAAATCCCTGCAGTGACAGATCAACATGGGTTGGATACCAGAACTGCTGTGGCTGCCCGATTTCAGGAACAATGGGGTTTTACTCCATGGAAAAGAAGTGAGGTTCTGGCCCTTAAGGCTACATTGCCCGACCCTAGGAAAAATCCTACTGCTTACTATAAACATTTGACAGAAGCTGCCTTTTTTACTGTGATGACCCTTGCTGATATGGGCCGACTAGTTCCAGATGATATTTGGCGACAGGTGCATACCATAGACTGGCGGAACTCAAAGTACGGACCGCTGGCCTTTTGCGGCCTGCCAGATCAATCCATGCGGCCCCCGTAGAAATCAGCAGGCACCATTTCTGCCTGTTTTAATTCCTCGAAAAACCAAAGGTGATGATGGACGGAGCGTTGACAATACAAACACTCACCCCCAGTCAACTGATCTGGGTTTAATCCATCACCTTTCTTTAGCTCACTCCGCCACCCCAGTTCAGACATGGCCATATGCAAATCAGTCTGACCCTGTGCCTCATGGGAACAGTCCAGCCCGAACTGCCAAGCCATGTCTTCCCTGGACCGGAATCAAGCTTCCCAGGACCGGTTTCTGGCATTACAGCCGTCTTCAGCCGGGCTTGCTTGACTCCAGTGGCAAAGTGAGCAAGGGACTCACGTCTGAGCATACCCTGCCAACTTAGGGCGAACAAAGAAAAACCAAAGGTGATGATGGACGGAGCGTTGACAATACAAACACTCACCCGCAGTCAACTGATCTGGGTTTAATCCATCACCGTTCTTTAGCTCACTCCGCCACCCCAGTTCAGACATGGCCATATGCAAATCAGTCTGACCCTGTGCCTCATGGAAACAGTCCAGCCCGAACTGCCAAGCCAGGTCTTCCCTGGACCGGAATCAAGCTTCCCAGGACCGGTTTCTGGCATTACAGCCGTCTTCAGCCGGGCTTGCTTGACTCCAGTGGCAAGGGACCCACCATTAGCATCCATGCACTAGACAGCCACCCATGACACCTTTGGGACAGAATCAGAGTGGTTATTGCAAGGAAGAAGGTCACTGGCATAGCAACTGTCCTGTACTTTTGCGCAATGCTTCGTCCATTAGAGGACGAGGTTCTAGAAACAGGGTTCGCAAGACCAATAGGCAGCAACACACTACTGCCCCTATAGGCCGTTCTGACAATTATTTTGATGATACTCGGGATAGGCAGTACTACTATGATGATTATGATATTGATAACATGACAGGGACGTCTTTCAGCTAGGACAGGGTACGGGACCGTTTGAAATACCTGTAGACCAGCATGGTCCTCATGTTAGATAGATCTGCAAGGATCTCCTAAGGAGTTATTGGTTGATACAGGTGCCACGAAAAGCTCTATTACCTGACACCTGGTCCCTGGGGCGCCCCTGTCTGGCCATAATCATTTTCCGTGGGTTTTTCAGGAGTACCGGTTGTAAGCCCCATTTCACAACCTCTTGCCCTTTATGTTGGCCCTTGTACTGTGGATTCTTTATTCCTTCCAACATCCAATTGTGGTGAAAATTTGATGCGTTTGGACCTACTAAAGAAGTTGCATGCTAGTATATATTGGTCGCTGGATGGTGTCTATATTACCATGGGCCTGGACATAGGTACAAGACAATGTCTATCTAAGGATGCTCCCCCTCCACCTGAATTTGATCCAGTTCCATCCACGTTATAAGCCACCGGTGACACAGATGTAGGCTTATTGCATATACCCCGTTTCTATACAGGTTAAGGACAATGCCGTATTGCCCTGCATTCCTCAATATAAAATACCAAAGCCAGGAAAACAAGCTCTTCTGGATATTGTTCAGGACTTAATATGAAAGGTATTGTCGAAGAGACTACAGGTAATGTATGCAATAGTCCTATTCTTCTGGTATTAAGAAGGGCACCTCTAGACTCAAACAGTGCTGGTGATGTGTATTGTTTTGTGATTGATTTGCGAGAGGTTAATAAAATCGTTTACTGCAATTCTCTGTGATTGATTTACAGAATGCATTCTTTAGTATTCCTATCCACCCAGATAGTAGGTATTTGATCGGATTTTCGCTGGCTGGTAAAAGTTTCCAATTCTGTCACGCTCCTCAAGGCTATACTGAAAGTCCTAGCAAGAATCAGTTGGATTCCCCATCACTTTCTCCAGGTAAGGTATTGGTACAATATGATTTGTTGATTACTTCTGATATGGAACAAGGTTGCAAGGATAGTACGATGAAATTGTTGTTGCACCTGGCACATCATGATTATAAGGTTGCCCTTTCCAACCTTCAATACTGTCAACAAGAGGTCACCATCTGCCAAATGGGAAAGTCGAAGATCAACGCCAAAACTCATCAGTACGATTAATAAAATGCCCTGTCCACAAACTCAAAAGGATGTGCCTGCTTTTATAGGCATCATTTTTTACTGTCGGCAGTGGATCCCAAATTATTCCTTACTAATCGAACCCCTGCTTCCATTAACAATGAAAGAAGTGCTTGAGCCTTTGCCTTGGATGCCGGTTTGTCAGCAATCTTTTGAACAGTTAAACGCTGTGCTTTGGTCTGATCCAGTGCTAGGCACACCCGATTATAGGAAACCTTTTGTACTCTAAGTCCACGAGATGGCTGGTTGTGCTCTTTCTGTTTTGACTCAAAAATTTTGTGATAGACAGAGACCTTGCATTTATTTTTCTGTTGTGCTTGATCCTGTTGCAAGGGCCTTCCCAGGCTGTCTGCGAGCCGTCGCGGCTTTGGCCACTTTAATTAGACAATCGGCTGGACTCCTACTTGATACTGACCTCACAGTTATGGTCACCCATGCTGTGGATACACTTGTGAATAAAACAAGTCACAGCGCCTTACCAGTGCACGTCTTACTGGCTATGAATTGACATTGTTTGCTAAGCACATCACGATTAAAAGATGTGACACTCTGAATCCAGCCATGTTACTACCCCTCCCTTCCGCAATCATTGCAGTTGACAAACATGACTGTATTTTCCGGACAGAGGAAGAGGCGAAAGTATGGGTAGACTTAACTGATGTTCCCTTATCTGATCCCCAAGGAGAACTATATGTTGATGGCTCTTGTTTTAAATCACCAGATGGCACCACCACTGCAGCTTATGTTATCACTATATTGTGCACAGTAGTCGAGACATCACGGGTCCCCTATCAATACGCCCAGACAGCAGAATGCGTTGCCCTTATACAAGCTTGTGAATTGAACTAAGGGTTGGTTGTCAATATCCACACAGACAGTCAATATGCATTTGGGGTGGCCAACAAATATAGGCACCTGTGGGCAGAGCGAGGGTTCCTTACCTCCCATGGAACTAAGATACAACATGGGAACCTGATATTGCGATTGTTATCTGCACTAACACTTCCTAAGAAAATGGCTATCGTGAAGTGTAGCGCTAATAGAAAAGTAACAGATGATGTAGGTAGAGGGAATGCGTTTGCAGATCAGACCTGCAAGGAAAACTCCTCGGAGTAACATGAAGAGAATGTTTGTTGCAGGCCCAGCTAGATGGGTTCCCAAGAATGCCATGTTTGAAAACATGGTTTAGAGTGTGAAAGAGATAGAGTGTAGCCACGATAGAATAATTAGCAGTGTGGTAAGAGAGGACAGCATGTTTAGATGAAGAAGGGTGTGGGATTGACTTGTCTGGAGAACAGAAATGGATGTTACCAAATGCATATGTACTCCCTCTAGTTACTATGGCTCATGGTCCAGCTCATATCAGTGCAAAAGGTATTTATACATTTTTGGACCCAGCTTGGTGTAATAATATTTCTAAGACTGCTGCACATTTACTGAAGAGTTGCATGATCTGCATGAGGCACAATCCAAGAAAGGGTACACTTATACCATCCGGTAACATTGCACCACCTACATTTCGCTTTAACCTCCTTCGGATGGACATCATTGAGCTAGAACATTGTTACAATATCAAGTATGTCGTAGTGGGTATATGCACATTCAGTAAATGGGTTGAGGCTTACTCCACTAAAGACAATACGGCCATCACAACTGCGAAAGTACTCCTTAAAGAGTATTTTCCTCGTTTTGGAATGCTCCAAATTATCTGGAGTGATAACGGGTCTCATTTCAATGGGAAAGTGATTAAGATAATATGTGAAGGCTTGCACATTAAAAAGAAATTCCATGTTGCCAATCATCCGCAGTCAGCAGGTTTTGCCGAGAAGTACAACCGTGCACTCAAACTGAAATCGGCAAAAATCCAGGAGACAACAGGACTGAAATGGCCAGATGCTCTTCTATTAACTCTTTTGTCAACTAGAACTACAGCACATTCTAGAACTGGCTTGTCACCATTTGAGGTAGTGTTTGGAAGCCCTGTGGATGTCTGGGGCGTCACTAAGCCAAATAAATATTCAGATATTGAATATCCTGTATTGATTGTTTACCTTGGGTAATTAGCTGAAAGTTTGCATTCTATTCACCAACATATGTGAGACTCCTTACCTCCTAAACCCAGGGGAACTTGCCACAACATCCAGCTTGGGGATTTTGTCCTCATCAAGCACTTTCAGAGGAAGAAAAGTTTGGAGCCTAGATGAACCTGAGCAGGTTCTCCAGGCTACACAGACGGCTGTGAAGGTTGCTGATCGAAAGAACTGGGTCCATGCGACCCATTGCAAAAGAATACCTTTGCCATTGCCTTATGATCAGTGGGTCAAGGAGGGAATAGGAGACGTCGAATGTGAACAAGTGCCCAGATTTGTACCTTTTAGTGACACTAAACTAATTTAAACGCAAACTGACAAAGAGAACGATGCTGTTTTGAATGAGGCAGTACCACCAGAAATACTAGCTATCCAGGAGCCTGTGTTCAGTGATTATAGTCCCTGGAGACGCCAGGTACAATTTACGTCCTTGGATGAGGACCACCGAGTCTGGAAAATAGAAAGATTAGGGATGGACTCCATAAGGTAACAAATAACTGAGTGGCAGTACCAATAAGGGAGTGGAGCACACAAGAAGTTGCATCTGTTTAGCTTTTGTTGTTCGAACATTAGTCAGGAAAGTACTTTGAAAGTACAGCATCTTTATCAACGTGGGATAGACAAGAGCTTAGGACAGAGCAAGCGCCACTGCCGGTGTTAAGAGCACCAACTGATTGATGGACGATAAGAGCCTGTACCAGTGAGGCTCTGACGGACACTGGGAACACTCACATTTCTTGATTTCTTCTTCCCCTTGTTTACTATGCATTCTTTTGGTAGATAAGTTACTGAGGAGGATCATCCAATTGTTCCTATACAACGCAGTATGATTTGGTTTCTACAAAGTAAAAATGTGTGCGTCATTGTTCTTTTACTGATGATAAGATTGATATGTGGGGTGTTGCGGTTTCTAGAAGATGCACATAGTGTACCCACACCTAATGTAGGTGAAAACATTTCTCCAAGACGCAACAGGAGGGCTACCCCAAGTAATGCGTTTATAGAAACGCACAGGAGATTTTTTTGTCGAAGGGTACTGCCTGCTATCCCACCCTATCTGTCACTAGCCTTTGGACTGCATATCCATTGTCGCTTGTTGATTACACATATACTCAGCCACCTCAGTTTGTGGACATAAAGGGAGTGTTCAGATTTGGGTGTCCTGGACCATGACTGTATCACCAAAAATTGCAGGGTAAGGGTTACCCAGGTTGTGACAATAATACATATTGTGACAATTTTTTTTTATAGAAGCACAGAATGTAACACTAGTGGGTTGGCATTACAAGGAGTTGACGGTACCCAGAGGCTGGCTATTACTCTGCTTGTTGCCCCATAGTAAACAGCACATACACTTCTTTGTACATCAATGGTTCAGGAACAATACTGTATAAAAACAACGTTCCCCCAGTGAATAAAAAAGACCCAAAAGCTTCTGGAATAAATTCCAGATACACTGCAGTGAATTGTGGGGGCACATTTATGCACACCCAGGGTTTTTCTTTCTGTCTAATGGGACTTATTCTAATGTCCATAATGGTACTGATGATGTGGCCCTTGGAATGGTACTGCCTTTGGGTGTTCCATGCAAATACGCTAAACCTAGAACAAGTTGGGTGAAACTGACACTCACAATAGAGTTCAATGAAGGGGTGACAGATTTGGAAGTGAAAAGATATAGTAATGGTATCACATTCGGATACATCCTCTCCTCAATCTTTACATTGGATGGTACTAAAATGGCCAGGGGTGAGAAAGCTAGAGAATATTTTGGATGTAAGTTGCAGATTCTATCCAATACTACAGTGGTGGCCTTAAGAGATATAACTACTCAGTGAGAAAGCATGCAGATGTATTCGGAACAGACTAGATATGCAGTGGATTTTATCTTGGCAAAGAGTGCTGGAGTAGTTGGCTACCAGCGTGTTCTTGGTATAGAAAATTTGGAGAAAAATATAACAACACATTATGGACATTATTGATAACTTCAAGGAGATGGAAAGCGGAAATTGGAGTTGGTCTCTTTTTGGTAATTAGGGTTAGATCCTCAAGAAAATAGTTTATCTTATAGCAATATTAATCTTCTGTTGCATTCTCATTCAATGCCTTCCCTTTTGCTGTTCCTATTGTGCCACTGTTTTCACGCACAACCACAAAATATCAGCCCATGTTATCTTTGCCGCTATGATGCTCCAAGTTTTTTGATGGTCTTATGAACATAGATGAGGGAATATTCGAGGATTTGTCCCTCCTCGCTGTTCCAATCTCTGATGAGGACTGTAAAGTGTGCCCATAATTTCGTCTTGATTGCATATCTCATGTTTATGCTCTCTCCGCTTTTAATGATGTAACAGTTGCTTTGCATACGTGCCTATTTCTATTACAGCAAATGTCTTTGGATCATGCTAAAAGGAGGGTCTGTTAGATTCTACTCGTTGATGCTCTAATAATGCTATGTATGCATGAGCATTCGCTACACCATTTGCTTTTTCGGCCTCTATTTTGTGTGGTGTTTGAAACTTATATTTTTCTATTCTGAGAAATCCCCTTTGCTAAGCTTCCTTTCTGTAATGAAGAACTGCTTGTATTAACATTTTTGTCGAGGCCCTCTCCCACCTGCCTAGCAGTTTGATTGCAGCACAGGGTGAGACGGCCTTCAAAATGTTCAGAGTTTTCCAAGATTAGAAGTTTTTTCCTTTTTCGCTGTCCGGCCACATCTGTTCGGAAAATTCCACTCTGGGCGTGTTCTTAGTTAATCATACAACACACATAATGTATCTTCATGCTTGCCGTCAGTTAGTTCCCTCTGCAGCACTCTTGCCAGACTGTGCAGACAGTGCCCCGCTCCGAGGGTATATAAATACAAAACATTGGTTTGTATTCTCCACTGTTCCTCTGACTTTGGCATGAAGGCTGAGAGGTGGTCTGCGGTGACTCGGGTGGCCCTAAGCACGTCACTTCATTCACTACCATACGGGTGACATATCTATTAAAAAAGATTGGTTTGGGCCTGGCAAAAGGTTAATTTTGGAAGGTCAAAGTGTCAGTTTAGAATTACACACCCAGGTTGCAATGGCAGCCCTGCGACATTTTTAAAAAGCTACTTACGTAATGTTACTATGTTTTAAGGAGAAAGCACATTCACTTTAGCGCTGGTTAGCAATGGTAAAGTGCTCAGAGTCCTAAGGCCAGCAAAAAATGGAGAAAGGCAGAAAGTCGGGGGGACCCACTCTAAGACTAATAGGTCTAACAAACATAATTAGGGATCCTATTTTGAATACTAAAAAGGCCTGGAGGCTAACCAATAATATTTTATTCACGATTGTCTTGATAAGATTAAAAGCTAGTCAGAGGGGGATGTTTGTGAATAGAATAATTCCTATATCTCTACAGTCAACTAGTTTTGGCTTTCTACAGAGCGCAGAAAACAATTCTTAGGCCTCCATCATGACCAAAAGAGCCCTACCTATAAACATATGTTTATTATGTAGTGTACAGAACCTGTGGAACGAAACTAGAAACATCCCAAAGATATACTGCAGTGGCTGGTTCACCCTCAGTAATATTTGCTCCTAAAAACATAATATAATCAATTAGGATCAATCAATTGGCTTGCAGCACTCCATTCCAGTGCCCTTTATCAACATGTTGCCCTCACTACACACAAAACTACACCCATGTGTTGCAAGTATTATATGTTAAATACCTATTTTTACCCTAAATTGTGAGGGCTCTATGCCTCATGGAGCAATGGTGGTATGTGCATGTAGCCAGAAAGAGGTAAAACACAACAATGTTTGTCCTTTGAGATCCCAGTAAAATAATGAGGTTAGGAAATCTATAGACTGCTTAATTTGTCAAGAAGGTAATACAGGCTGCTCGTTTTCCTTTAGCCTAGACATCACCTGGAAGACTTGCATCGCTGAGGAAGAAGGTTGCATTGTTAGTTGAGGTCGCTTTGAGACTTTAAACATCTTGGAGTTCAGGATGGTTGATAGACTGGGGGAAGTGAGAAAGTATGGGTTGCAGACAGTGGTATTTGAATAAGATGTGGGATAGTTAAAGAGAAGGGCTCTCATGTCTGGCAGACAGGTTATAGTGGCACTTGGAAATGTTAATGCCTCATCAGTATTCAATACAATAAAGCATTTCCCATTTTATTATCCTCTACCTTTCAAGCGGATTGGGTCAATACATTTAGTGATCCAGGCAGACCAGAAACATTAGGTCCCCCCTCACAGCTCGTTGAAATCAAATTCTATTTTTGGCACCTATGAAAGCCCCTTCCAAACTTCTTCAGTATTTTCATAATCCATTTCAGTGGTGATGGACATAGGCTGGGCGCTCTCACTCCATTCCTATTTGCACATTCACTGTGTCTGCAACTGTTTCGAGCGTCAATGCAAATGACCGTTGTATAGGAGCAGTGTTCCTTTATATGCATGTTGACATTTCCCCTATTCTTCCTAGAGACAGTATTCGTTCTTCAAAGATGGTTCTCATGTACTTGAAGAAGCAGAAAAAAAGGCGCTAAATAAAAAAAGGAGGTAAAGAAAAAACACTGCGGTAGCCCAAATGAACTTTATTACAGAGACAAAAAAACAGTACTGATAGGGAGGCTGGAGTAGCTATGTGACAATCTACACGCATTCATCCACATTCCATTCTTGAAGTGAGACTGCAATATATACTACTTAACTAAACAGACCATTACTAGTGACTGAAATACACATTACATCAAAAGAACCTGCCACTATAATGTGCAAACCACTATCGTACTGGAACATTGATTCTCAGCATCTCAAGGTCCAACCAAATTCTAGTTTCCTAACTTAGCACTGTATATTGTGGGGTGGGTGGGTGGGTGGGTGGTTGGTTGGCTGGCTGGTGGGGGGGTTAGGGGGGGGGAGGGGTGTGTGTGTGTGTGTGTGTGTGTGTGTGTGTGTGTGCGTTTTAGAATTTCATTGAAAAAACCATAGGTTTCAGGGGTCTTATAGTTAGCTGGACATTTCACAAAACCATTGAAATTCCTCCGTTAACTGTAACTCGTGCGCTCACAATCCACTGATGATGATGCCACATATTACATCACTGATGGCATCTCAAATTTTTCGGTACACAAAATGATATATATATATATATATTATAAATAATAAGGCAAAAAAAATATTCTTTTAGTTGTAATAAACTTATATTACTTTTAAATGCAATTTCGCAGAGTCGCACTAGGTGTGTGTGTACGCACCCAATGCGGATCCTATGTGACCAAAAAAAAAGATTTGATTGGTTTATAACACTTACTGTTCTAACTATTGAAGAACCCCACCCATTTCAATTACTCTTCTTAGACCTTCCTTAGGAGAAGACCTGTTCTGCGAAGAACCTCACTTTTTCTTTGTTGGAAATCTGAATTTCTTTTTGGAGAAAAAAATGGCTACACCGATGGATCATCTGATTCTGATGATGTTGTTGCTGTACAATTTCTACCAGAACCTCCCCCTCCCGAAAGGTACACATCCATCGTATGGACAATTTTTACATTCCTGGAGGGGCAAAAGAAATGTAATGCCACGAAGGTGACATACAAGATTTTCCAGGCAGTGCGGTCTAGAGGAGATCCTAATAAAAAATACTCCTGTGGCACTGCTAGTATGCGCAAGCAACTCCAATCCCTGCATCCTGTGAACTACGCTCACGAAGAATTTAGAAGACTGCGCCAAAATGCACCTCTACCACCGGCAATACCATGTACCTCTGGGGCATCACCAACAGACATACGCCCCCAATTTGTGAAAGTTAGAATACACTGCGTGAAGAGCAATCGTTTAATTTGTTATGGGGAGCAGTCAGTAGACCCAGCTTGCAGAGCAATTGATAACCATCAAAGCTAGGTTTTTTTTAATTCCTTGAAAGTTCATGGTTTTGTTCGTCCTGTTGACTTATTTGTTCTTTTTTGAAAAAAAGAAAACGTTAAAAAAAAAAAAAGTGTTTTTCAGAACTAACTACTCTGGTTAAAGAGTTACATTTGTATTCTAGTGTATGAAAGTTTATATGAATGTATACGTACTACATAATTGAGCGAAATAATGCATTTGTTGTGCATGGTGAATTTATAACTGCAGAACTATAAGGACATGCTGTAGCATGATACTGTAAGCTCTTTACCTACAGCATGCTAAGGTACTTCCGAATCACAGGGATGCAACATATATACAAAAATATACTGCAACTCTGTGTTCTCTCTGCACTGCTGCTTAAACTACATCCATGTGGTGACATAGGCACCCTTGCACCATGGTGCAAGAATATCTGTGTCATGTGTAGTTTATTTTTGTACAAAAAGGCTCACCTTCCTGCACAAAAACAAATCAAATAACACATTTTTCTCCTTCAATGTATGGTGTGCATTTTAGCATATGTTGAAAGAGAAAAAATGAGGAGAAATAAAAAGAATTCTTCTTGTTGTGCATCGCTACATTAATTGGAGGATGGTAGAGTATTTATACACATGTCCAGACTTATCATTTCTGATAGATCTTGTGATGCGTCTAGTTTTGTGAGTGTTCTCTGCAATGATGCACAGCAACATCTATAGAACGCCCTTTCAACATAAACTGGTATGTATGATGAAGTTGTATTTACATGGAAAAGAAAAGGTACACAGAATGTCTTTTCCTCTCCTTGTAAATATGAAAGATTGTTTTACGCTATCACTATGTTACAAAAAGTGACATTGTTGGCATAGGATGCTTTCTATACATATCTGTTGGGTTAGTTGGTCCCCAGTGACACTGTGGGAGAGATTTACAAGCTCTCTGCACCACCAGTAAGTCACTTTTCGTGACATACTGGTGGCGCAGGGGGCACCTCCATATTTACAAGGAGAGGAAAAGTCACCCTGCGTGACTTTTCCTTTCCTTGTAAATACAGCCCCTTCACACGCAGCACTTTGCGGTGATTGGGCGTTTCATGGGTGTTGCTGTGGGTGTTCCTATGCAACACCCATAGAACAAGACACATCTCCAGATTTACGAGAAATCGTCAATCTGGAGATGTGTCTGAATGCGTAGGGAGGTGCAACGAGGAGAAATGTTTTAATTTCTCGTTTTTTCCTCTTTCAATGCGTGCTGTATTCTATAGCACGTATTGAAAAAGGAAAACGCTTTGTGATTGTTTTTGTGCAGGAAGGTGCCCCTTTCTGCACAAAAACCTTCTACTCATGGCACAGGCATCCTTGCACCATGGTGCAAGGGTGCCTGCGCCGGCGCTTGGCAGCTGTTTCTGCGACAGCGCAGGGGAGAGCACAGAAATGCGACATATCATTGTAGATATGTCGCATTCCTGTGCTCTGAAAGTACAGCAGCGTGGCACAGCCAAAGGGCTTGCAGTGCCATGCTGCAGCACTTTCTTCTAGATCTGCCCCTCAGTATTCATGTTAATTTTATCCTGTAACTTAAAACACCCACAGAGCATCTTTCCACATATATCTACTCCGTCCTTCTCCATTTTCTTCACCTGTGTGCAAACACATGCTATTGTGCATTTTAATACTCAGTTAAACTTACCTGCACAATAATATAAATAAAAAATGCTAGACATTAATTTCAGGTTTTTTTTAATAAAATAAATTTGAATAAATGTGATACTTTAGAATGAGAATCTGTAAAAGAGAAGAAAAAATACAATTATAATACATAGTACTATACCTTTTAGAAAACACAATATTTTTTACATTTCACATTTTTGCCTTTTTTGCTTTTCTCAGAATATATTGAATTTCACTAGAAATAGTGGTTTCAATCGTACTCATCACATAACAGCGGGCAAAAAAAAAACAATCAATAAGATTGTTTAAAAAAAAAATCCATCCTCAATAAAATACCATAAAATACAAAATCACAGATCTAAAATGCTTACTGGTAAGAACATTTTATAACTTAAATTTATAAACACTGTAAATGCTGTTGCTTAAAACTACGCCGAGGCAATGTGCAAGAAAAAGTCCATTATTCAAATAAACACCTTTCCTCAAGGCCAAATGGTGTTCTTGAAATCCGTTATATTGAAATTTTGCAACAGTAATCGTATTAATACACATTAATAAATTCCTCAAATGCCGAATTTTGTTCCTAAAACTTTGGCTTTAAAAATATTAGGTAGGAATTAGGTAATTCGTTTGGCAAACATTATTATTATTATTATAGGGACTTATAAATCGCATGGCTACCCATAGGCTTCCCAGCGCTAGCGGTCGGATGCTCAGTACAGGCAAGTCAGGCCTTAAAGATATTGATTGTACAGCCAGGTCTTAATCTCTTTGCGGAACTGAAGTTCCCTGTCAATCCGTCTGTATTCCAATGGTAACCCGTTCCACAATTTAGGGGCCAGATGGGAGAAGGATCATCCTCCCCATTTTTCTCTCCTAACCTTTGTCTGTTTTAAACGGTCTTCCGTGCTGGATCGCAGCTGCCTCTTAGGGATATAAGGCGAGACTACGTTCTTAATTCTTTTAGGGCCTTTATTATGCTGAGCTCTATGAGTAATGACCAGTGTCTAAACGTTGTTTAAAAACTAACTGAGCATCATTACAAAGTGTCCAGCCTTTTTCACATTTTTGATAGGCAGTGTAATGTCCAGATGTTGTGGAAGGACCATCATGGAAAATTATTGCTACTGCTACAAAAGTCCTTCCTGATATTGATAGTTGACTTGCTACAAAATTTTTATTAAAGTTTCTAATTTGCTTCCATCAGCTGTACAACGTTGCATCATTAAAACGATCCATTGTCCATATATTTGTATAAATAAGGTTGATAACATTTTTGATTTGCATTGGCTGCACTCCATGTTCTGATTTGCTGCTTTAACTAGTTTATTGAAAGACCCTGATTTACAGTATGGCAATGTCAAATATATAAATCTTTCAGTGTCTATGTTAGTGCTACATGTATACATACAATTTTCACAATGATGTTCCCATTTATAATAAAGACCAAAAAGGTTTTCAATTTGTATACCTTCATTTTCCAATATGGTAAGCATATACATTTGAAATTCGTGAGCATCTTGATGGATATTTTGCGTAAATTGTATAGAACCAGAACATACGTCCAAAAGATTACGAACATCACAAACGCTTTGTATTTTACTTGTATCAGTTCTCAATTTTTCATAAATGGAATGCAACTATGAACAAAATCTTTCTTCCCGGTGCTCTATAATTTGCTGATGCAAACCTTCAAGAAAAAAAAACATTGACCACTACATTAGCATAGCAGTTGACACCTGAACTATTTTCAAACTGATAACCAACAATCTCTTCAACAGTGTCCTTTTTCTTTTTGAATGCAATCCACAACATTATCTTGTTTTTTGCCTTCCCTATACCTTCACTACACATGTTCTCATATCTTTTTCTTCCTACTACACGCTTTTCAAATACAGGATATTGACCTAAATTAGGAGCATAAACTCTTCTTAACCGATTATACTCTTTTACACAGTTTGCATCTGCAGTAACCTTTGTGTCATCAAAATCAATCAAAAACAAACCATATAAAGTTTTGACTCATGACAAAGCAACATATGCCATACCCTCTTTAAACACAGTATTTCCATTGTTCACCAAAGCACTTTCTACAGTTAAACCTTGAGATTTATGAATAGTCACTGCATATGCCAGAGAAACGGGAAACTGTTTTCTACCGACATATAAATCTTTAACAAGCAAAAAACGAACTGAACAACGACCAATTTGTTTTACTTCTTCAATTTGATCAAATTTAATTTAAAAAAATTCAATACCATCTTTATTCGGATAATTAACAAAAGCCACAACTTTGCCCATTGCTCCATTAACTAAACCTTTTTCTACATCCAAATTACGCCTTACAATTACCCAACAGTTTCTAAAGAATCATATTTTGTTTTCAACTTTTCTGTCAAAATAATAGTGATTCCTTCTTGCTCAATTTTATCAATGGCTACCATTTTCATTATTTCTTCATTTTCCAGCTTCAAAAGTTTTTTGATGAATATAGAACACTCAAGAAGAGTTGGCACTAAGCAGATTACAGATTTGTTTTCTGCAATTTACATATATATTTTCTCAGGAACTACATTTTCATTTGGAAACAAATTGGAAAGTAATCGACTCTGCAAAGCTTTTCTGTCATGTTCCGTCAGTACGCCAATTCTTATATCTTGAAGAATAGTTCCATAATCAACATCATTTGCCTGTCGCATATTTGTAATGAGTTCCTTGTATTTAAAATATGACCAAATATTTACATTTCCAACACTACCCAGAGACTTTCTGGTGTCTTCATGCGCAAGTGTTTTAAATACTGGTTGTCCTTTTACGGGAGTAAGTTGCAGTAGATCTCCAAAAACGATGACGTGTTTTCCTCCAAATAACATGTCGTACTCTGTTTTAAGAATTTGCTGCATTCTTAAATGCACATAAGCAAGAATTAAGTTTGAGACCATGCTGACCACATCAATAATCAGAAGTTTAATTTTCTTCAGCACTCTTGAAACTTCACAACAAGCTTCTCCAGATAGCTTGTGATATTCCAATTTGTTTTCACACTCCACAGGTAGCATCAGTAAACGATGTAATGTAATTCCTTTAACTTTGTGTGCTGCTAACCCAGTTGGAGCAGTTACAACACAAGCCAAATGTGACTCAGTTGTTTTCTCTGGATAAGTGGTGATTACTTTAATTAAGAAACGTTTTCCTGTTCCAGCTTGTCCACTCACATACATTCGGATAGTTTCATTAAGAAATCCATGATCAATCTGTTGTCTCACTTGCTAATATAATTCTTACTGTTCAACATTTAGTTGTTCTTCCAATTTTGCTAAGTCCGTTACATCTTCTTGAGCTTGATGCATTGCTGTTTCCACCTCATTCATAGTGATTAAGGCTCCATTTTCAACAATTGGTTGTCCTAGTGGATCTTGAATCAGCGCAGCAGAACTTTGACTGTCTTGAGAACTGTCTCTAGCAATCTCAGCTGCAATAGCTTATTGATCAATTTCATCGTTCAACATTTTCACATAATTTGCAAAAGCAGTACATTGTATGTTATCTTTACAAGAATTGAAGGAATCTTCATAGCTCTGAAAATCTCCAAGTAATTCCAATTCTGAACGCCACAGTTTGAACAGTTGCAAAAGAGCTAAATAGTAAATATTCCCTTTTATCAGCAGTCGCAACTCAGCTTCCTGTGATTAATCAAATCACCTTCAACTTTGTAATTTCACCGTCAAAATTTTTTGTACAACTATGTTCAACATTCTCTTCAACATTTTCTTCTATTAATGTCTGAGTTTCTTCACTCTCTTGTTCAGGACCAAAGTAACAAAACTCAATCATCACAAATCTTCTTCACATCTGAAACTGACCCATGCAAAAGAGCACTGTTCAACTCATTTAACTTTAGTTCTGGACTTTTTGCATAATATAATCTTCTGACTAACTTCCGCATTTGAGTAGGATGTACTGCCAGCATCCTGAAATGATGAAAAACACTTCGACATACTTTTCTAGAAAGACAAGCCAGAGAATTACCTTGCAAACCAGTATTTTTTTCACTCTGCAAGGGTCTAGTCCTTGCAACATCTTAATCTTTTGTTTAACACTTTTTTTACAATATTCTCATAAGAAATTACGTAAAAGATCAATAGATTCTTGTCGTACACTACAAATACTACTGCAATCCCACGTGTACACTGGGGCTTTAGCACGTCTGCCTAGAACTCCATGAGCTATCACTTCTTCTGCATTTCTGGGAACCATTTTCTCTCTCAATTGGACTGCCATTTCTAACCTCATAAGCTGGACCACTGGTGTCAACTGCATGCAACAAATCATTGCTCTGAAATTAACTCTCTTCGTTAAAGAAAGGCTCTGAACTTGAACCCGTTTACTGCGCCCGTGATTTTGCAGAAGTGCGGCACTTCCGCAAAACGGGCAGGGCCGCGTCGGCCATTGGTCGACGGCAGCACTGGGGAGGTAGTGCTGCTGCCGGCCAATGGCCGACGGCAGCATGAAAGGGGTTAACTATGTTTCCATTCCCCCCCAAAAATATCACAAAATTTAGTTCTGTTAATTACTCTTTTCCTCTTACTTTTGGCCTTCATTGAATGGATTGGTTTATCTTGTGAATGAATTCTGTTTAAAACTAAAATAAATAGTTTTCTTTTTACTTCAAAAGCCTTTTCAACAATGGATTCAATATGCTTCTTTTTATAAAAGTGATCTCTTTTTATATTTCTTCAAATCTTTCAGCAAATTATGTACTACTCCATTATAAAATATTTTCTTTCGAATCTCTTTATACTGATTTTCTCTTCTTTTACCAAAAGATTCTACATTAGCTTTTTTTCCTTTCCTATTATTTGGTTTTTTTTCTCGTTGAAGCGTCATCACTGCTTTCAACATTTTGAACCTTATTTTTCGGTCTAGAAACATTTTTAATAAACTTCTTACAAATCTTACCAAAAGATTTTCTCTTTTTGGCCACATTATGTTGCTCATCCAATACTTGTTGTTGAGTTTTCTTCAAGTAAATATCCTTTAGCTCTTTTTCTTTTTCGACCTTTTTCAGGCATGATAACTTTATTTTAATGATGATAAACAATATCTGTAAAAAGAAACAAAAGTATATGACTAATCTTATAAATTATACTTTTCTATTACTATGCAAACACATTTTATATAGATACTGACAGGAATTGTATACTTTAAATACAACTGTGAAAGTGGTTACACTACACCACATGCATAGTGCATAGGAGTTTGAAGCACTCTGTGCCCTAAAGCCTGGCTCACTCTATGAGTACATGCATACTAACTGAATAAATACAATAGTACAAGAAAAGACACTAAGTGAATTTATAACTAGTTGAATTTTACTTTACTGAATGTGACAGGGTGTTTGCTGTAGTGTAGGTATATTGACTAGAGAATTGTAGGCCTCAAACACAACTGTAAAGGTGATTAGACCAGTACATGCATAGTGTATAGGAGTTTAAAACAGTCATGTCCTAAAGCATGTTTTTTTTTTCTTTTAAACGAAGAAATGTGCGCAGGGTGCATGGATCTGCCGTGAAAAAAAATTAAAACGAAGTACGGGCTCCTGTGCTTGTTTAAAAATTAGCTACCGGGGAGGGCCAAATCCCGAGGTCTAAAATATTACATTTCATTGGGGTTCAGAGGGGCCCTGTAGCCTGGGAAACGCCATTCCTCGGTGCTACAAAATAAATGAGGAAGAGGTGTGGCTCCGCGGCCAGGGCGACTGATGCTGGACGCTGGGGATCACGGTTTGATCTCCGGCTCTGGCAGCAGGGGTCTGCCCGCCACCATGCGACTTTGAGCAATAGCTCGCTTAATATTCCCAAAGGCCCCCAGTGCAGAGATATCCCTTCAGGGATGATTTGTGCGCCATACAAGTACTGGATTTACATTTACAAAATGTGTGGGGAGACTCAAAGGTACTCCCCAGAAAAATGCTTAGGTAGGATGGCCTTAAACGCCCCGTCCAGCTCCGGGAACTGCTACTCTTCGAGGCTTTGAAAAACAATGGGTTGGAGAGTTCAAAGGTCCTCTATGCCCCGCTGATCACCACCCTCCGTGGCTTTTTATATTGTAGGAGAGAGGCCGCGTGGCCCCCATTCTGGAGCAGTCGAAAGCCTTTAGGAACACCACCCCCCAGGACCAGCTTCTGCTGCATCTCGGGGTGTGTACCCCCGGGACACTGGCACTGCTGTTTGCTATGGCAAGGTGGAGTCGAGGTTCCCGCTCTGTTAAGCAAATTGAGGGCATATTAACAAGTGCCATTACGCCGCATTTTTTTAAAAAAAAGCCAAAAATGCTGTGAAAATTATATCGCCCTATTTACTAGGTGACGATAAGATACATTAACGCATGTTAGCAGCCGGTTTGGTAACGGCTCGCCTTGTATCTCCACTGAGTTGCAATGTAGGCGTTCCCAGAGGCAAGGTACGTTTTCCTATGACAATAGAACATGGAAGAGGGGAGTACAACAATAGCGTTATATTTACAAGGTAACCCTGCACTTGAGGAACGATACCAAAACTCTCGCTAATTGCGGTTTATGCAGGATCCTAACAGCAGGCACACTTGCAATTCTAGACAAGCAACACTACCACCCGGATTTTACCAGGAAAAACACATTAATTATATTAAAAACAAAAACCCCTGTTTAAAACTCTTCACAAATTACTAATTTACCTTTCAAATTGATTTATAGATTAAGAAGAATGTCAGTAACACACCAGATTTTCTTATACAGAATCTTTGTACTGCACTACTTAGCAAAACCAAAAAAATGGCAAAGTTTCCCTCTCATTCTGCACACATATACATGTAAATATCAAATCATATTGCTTCCCACATTAATTCAAAATCTAACACACATTTTTATTTTTTTGTTTTTATTTATAGTTTTATATAGCGCGAACAAGATCCCAAAGGATATCAGAGTGCTTTCTTTACAAAAATTACGGAAGGATGGACATAAGAGCAATGACGAGATTGAGTAAGAATACAAAAGTAAACAAGGAATAATCACATAATTACAAGGCAGATAAGACCGGATGAGTAATACAATAAACAGGTATATAGCAGGCTACGCAGGAAGGCACATTATGCGGTAAGGAAGGATAGCATCAAATGTTTGTACAATGAATGTATATATATATATATATATATATATATATATATATATATATACACACCAACATAGCTCAGGATGCCACCATCGAAGTCCTGGAAACCTGTCTGTTGGCAGAATCACACTGGGAATCCAGAGCTCCCATCAACTTTATTGTGGAATGCGCCACAATAGCTCTGAAGGAAAACGTTTTCCAATTCAAGGACCAATTTTAGCATCAGGTTCAGGGGACCTCTGCGAGCATTACTTTTGCCCCAAGTTTAGCCTGTCTGTACATGGCTGCCTTTGAAAAGTGAACACATTATTAGAGAGACCGACTCTTACTACACTAACATCAGAACATAGTGACACTTTAGTGATGATATATTGATCTAATGGCATGCAGATACAGAGACATGCCAGAGTTTCTGCACGTGGATCAACAAACTTAACCCATACCTCAGCTTTACCAGCATGATTTCTAAACAAGCAGTACCGTTCTTGCACCTATCAATCTCCAGACCTGAGGGCAAACTATTTAACATGAATATAAAAAAAACGACAGACTGAAATAGCCTACTCCTCTACGTGAGTCACCATCCTAAAGCCCGGAGGGACAACCTCCTATATGGTCAATTCCTGAGCTGCAACTCGACACTCTTAATAAATATGATAGCCAAGCCAAAGAACTTGGAACCAATCTGGTCACCGGAACTACCCCAAAAGGATAGTCACCGCAAAAGAGCCAGGAATAACCACTGAAACACACTTCTAGAACCAAAACAAAAAGATGAGGATGACGTACTCACTGCAATACCACCTTCACACCATCCTCTAACCGAATTCAAAAGATTGTTAAAAAATACAGGTGCATTCTGAAGAAATGGACACTTAACACCCGAAATTGTGGTTCGAGTTTATACCAATACAGAACATAAGGGATCTTCTAATGCACACACGACCACAGGAAACCCCCACAGAAAACCAACCCACCTTATGGGGATTACCAAAAGTGAAAGACCATTACCCATGTGGCAGTTGTACAGTGTGCAACCTCACAAAAGCGAGTAAGCAAATCCATCTGGGTGAAACCTGCCCATTGATAAAAAAAAACCATACTAACTGTAACATCAAAAACTGCATAAACCTGATAACCTGCTCATGTAACTTAGGCTACATTTGGATGATCACAAGACCAGTATCATGAAGCATCGCAGTAATGTTCGGTGCAAACGCATTACCACTAAGCTGTCCACTCATTTTGTTAACAGCAATCACACCCCAGAAGACGTGAAATGGACCAGCCAACAATCGCTGGACCAACGATCATTCTCGAGAGAACAGTATGGGGTTTTCCAACTCAGGAGCCATATTTAGGGTTTGAATGATAATATCCCGTGGCACAAATGCAACAGATGACTCAATACAGTGATCCTAGAACTACATCATTTAACACTTTCTGACCACCTGTAATCCACCAACAGATAGAAATCCTCACACATTGGCTGGACCTTAAGGATTTGACTTAGAACATGCAGATTTATTCAATCAATTTGCCATGCGGGACACAATGACATTGTCTCCCTATTACAATATTAGAAGTGGGGTAACTCTTGTACATTTAACAGCGACAAGCATTATGCAAAGGGACATGCTAAAGATATCCCCCACATCCAGAGTTGACTCCACTCCACTGTGGCGCAACTCCCTCATTAACGATGGGGGGCAACCACCCTTGTTCTTTGCTACTGTTGTTTTCCTTCTCCCATATACCGGTTATCATGTACACCGACTTAACTACCCTTTAATTTTCTTGAATACAGCCACCTTCGCAACAATACAAGCATTTTGAATGCTCTTCTTTCACTCCGAAATGGCTGCCAACTATAGCACTCAGTGGTACAGTGAGTCATGTGCGATCGCTGTCCGCCCCTATGATTCTCAACCCATTTGAGGTGACACTATCCCTCTCTTTTCCCGGTTTTTCCCTGTCAATGGTCCATGTACTTACGTTGCCCTTTATACAGAGTGCGGTCACCAACAAGGGGAGCTAGAGGTTCCCCCCCTCCAAGATGGCCACCTTCAAGAACAATCACTGGCCAGGCCACACCCTAAGATCATACCGCCCACCCTTTGTGAGTCATTTCCAGGTCCCGGGCGCGCACAAATGCACAGCACCTGCAGCACACATTCGCTTAAATACACTGGAAACAGCCCTGATCCCCGACTTCCACATATGAGATCCTGAGTATGGCCACCATAAAGCCACCATAAAGGACGCTGGACGCATGTGAGTACTGAGACAGTGCACTATGGAGCTCACTCTCATTAACTGCTCCGGTTTGTTTGTTGTTGCTGACTTACAACCACAGTCGTTATGCAGTCCTCTGCCTCGACCTAAGGCACATGCAGGCAAAAGTATTGGGGGTAAGAGATGACGACAAACCTTTTTGAGGAATTATAAATGTCAACGTTAATGCCTGATATCAAGTGACCCAATGTATTGTGTGATGTGCTTTGTTTCATATGTTTTTAAATGTCGGTCTGTCGTGACACAACTTAAGCAGTATTCTTTTTATAATACACGGAGGTGACACCATGATATGGGGATACAGGTGGCACCGATTTTTGAAGAATTACATGTAATGCTTTTAGACTATAGCAGGACACTGCACTATACAACGAAATGTTGAGGCAAGTCTCTACTGCAAGTGTCTTATCCATAACACAGAATAATGTATTCTGTGGTTGCTGTCCCTTCTTTTTTCTCATCTTTTTATCTCCAGGCTGGGTTAGGAAACATGATAGGGTGTGCATACCACAGGTATGGGTTTTTTGGCTATTGGTTACACATTTCAGCCCTTTCCAATTCACATAGGTTTGAACCCTACGCCCAATCTACTTACTGCCTGTTACCATGGTAACAGTACATGCAACACTTGAACTAAGCACACAGGTCACAAGATCAGCACACAATGTTGCTAATGCAAACAGCAAGTGTGCTTGACTTTTCAAAATATTACCTAATCTAATGTAATGCTCCATTAAAACAATTTTTCTTAACCAATAAGAAATATGCTTTTAAAAAACAGAAACATGCACCCTACCTTTCAGACTACAATGTTTTTGAACAGCCAATCATTTCTATTGTTTTTTTCAAAACTACACCTTATCCACCATTTTAGAAAAATCTTACTTTTCAAACTGCCCTTTCATTTACAGAGACCATCTCAGTGCATCCAGACCTCCTTTCAAGATTCTTACAGTGTGGATTGTGGGACACAGCTATATTTTCTGGAGCCAATGGTACGCAGAAAATGGAGCCATTGGCAAAGACCTAGGTTTACCAAATGTAGACATTAAATGGATTGGACAGAGAGGGTTAAAGTGGAACCAATTGATGCCATTGGTTAAATCCTTTTTACATCTCCAACACCCTGACCTCATAATTGTGCACTGTGGTGGCAATGACTTAGGCACTTTGAATGGGGTAGGTCTGGAAATGCATATGAAGGACACCTTTACAGAATTTGTGTCACTTTTCCCCCAAACTGCCTTTGTCTATCCTAACATATGCCAAAGGCAGAAATGGAACTGGTCCAATCAATTTTGTCCACAGATTGAGAAAGCTATGAAACAGGTCAATGAATCGGTTTCTGCTTTTCTCCGAGATTATAGAATGGGGTCCATTTACCACAACAATCTGCGTTTCAATATGGATGGCATCTATAGGACAGATGGTGTACATTTTACAGATGAGGGTAACAGAGTCTTCCTCTTGATCTTTAGACTATGAATAGGTACTTACTTACTTGTAAGTACCGAAATTCTCTCAATAAACACAAGGGCTCTTTTTAGAGCAACCCAAAATCTAAACACATAACCTTCATGTATATCTGAAAAATATAACTTTTTTTCCCCTTCAAGTCGTGCACCCAACGCTTGCACACCAGGGAGCCATAGCAAACAGAAATGGCAGTCCCTGGGACTGGAGGGGCCTTTGAGCCCCCTCAACCATTTTTGAAAAAGCCCCAGGGGGTAGCGGGCCTTTAAGCCCCTCCCACCCATCTATTTTACTGGTGGGGTGGCGGTTGAGCCACCCCCTCCACCCATTAATGTTTTAGTCCCGGAGAGTGGCGATCCCCGGTGCTAGGAAGCCCCTCTGGGACTCCATAAAATGTAAAACTTTTGCCCCTGGAATTTGGCTCCCCCGGTAGCTAATTATTAAAGCCCGCGCTTCCTTTTATTTGTTTGCTTATGGCATGATACGTGCACCCTAAGCGCACTTTGCCGTTTTTAGAAAGAGAAAAAAAAAAAAAAAAAAAAGAGGGTCAAGATATTTTTACCTTACCCCCCTTTATACATTTTCCACACTTCTTCCACTGACTTCTTCAACCTCGCTTCTACCGAGGCACAGAATGGCTGCCAAAACTTCCTGGTTTCGAATGTTAACAACCACTTGACAGCCAATTAGCATTTAGCGCGTGATCGGGACGGTGCGCTTAGAGTGCGCGCAAGATGCGCGGATCCACCGAGGTCATAGATATATATATTTTTTTATTGTAATTTTCTCAGGAACTACTGAACGGATTTACACCATTTAAGCAAATGGCACAAGTCTGAACCAAGGACTACCACTTTGCCAAATTTGGTGTAATTCCGTTCAGCTGTTCGGGCTGTAGATGTGAAGAACGGTTCCTATGGAAAATTGCATGGTGAAAACACGTTTTGGGATCCCCCTTTTTTCTCGGCCCCCGCTTCAAATGCAATATTTTAGACCCCGGGATTTCGCCTTCCCACGTAGCA
Source organism: Lissotriton helveticus (assembly GCF_964261635.1). Taxonomy (NCBI): domain Eukaryota; kingdom Metazoa; phylum Chordata; class Amphibia; order Caudata; family Salamandridae; genus Lissotriton; species Lissotriton helveticus. The sequence continues at coordinate 1,410,270,409 of NC_136065.1, forward strand.
AATTTTTAAACAAGCACAGGAGCCCACGCTTTGTTTTTATTTCACGGCGGATCCATGCACCAAGCGCACATTTCTCAGTTAAAAAAAAAAAAAATAATCCTTTTTGGGCCCTAGAGGTCCTTGTGGGACCCCCTAAGCAGGTCTAGAGGGTCAAAATATTTCTTACCTGCCCCTTTATACGTTTTAAACACTCGTTCCACTAATCTCTAGATCCTCGCTTTTACCGAGGCACAAAATGGCTGCCAACACTTTCTGGTTTCGAATGTTGACAACCACTTGACAGCCAATCAGCATTCTGCGTGTGATCGGGACGGTGCGCTTAAAATCCGCGCATCCACCGAGGCCATAGATATATATGTCCTTTTAATTGTAATTTTCTCAGGAACTACTAAACAGATTTACACCATTTAAGCAAAAGGCACGAGCCTGAACCAATGACTACAACTTTGCCAAATTTGGTGTAATTCTGTTCAGTCGTTCGGGCTGTAGCAGCAATGAACGGTACCTATGGAAATTGCATGGGGAAAACATGTATTGGGACCCTCCTTTTTTCTCAGCCCCCGCTTCACGAATCACCCAAAGACTCAGGATAGGAGCGGAGCGCCCCAACAGTTATTCCAAATAGAATATTGCGGATTTCCTATGGAAAATAGGTCCTAACTATAACTACCTACTGGCGATCTCCGGTAGGTAATAAAAAAAAATACCCTTTCAGGCATAGAGTGATGAATAAATTATGCAAAAACTCAGAGAACAGAACTCTGGATAGTTCTCAAGTTTAGATGGAAAGCAGCTCCTGTATGGAGCACTCTCAACACCAGCGACACTCTAGATCTGCTCACCTCAAATGTCTGCTTTTCTATCAAAGTCTTCAAGCATAGGATTAGCACAGTGCTATCTACACCGAGTTAGAAATGGACAAAGCCTTTTGCCATTTATACAGCAAAGTTTTTAAGCATAGGACTAGCACAGTGCTGTCCTTGCCGAGCTGTAAAATGACAATAGCCATTTATCACTCCAGGCACAATATTACAGCATTGGATTGGTAAAATACCAACCAAGCCAACCTGAAATAAATAAAAGCAACCCCTGACACAGTGTTTCGCACTAATTAGAGCTCTTCAGAGATGTATAGCTTTGTATAGACACAAGTGAGCACTATATTATATATATATATATATATATATATATATATATATATATATATATATATATATATATATATATATATATATATATATATATATATATATATATATATATATATAAACACATACATACACACACACACACACACACACACACACACACACACACACACATAGATGTGGTGGTGGTGGATCTGGGGGATATGGTGGTGGTGGATGTGGTGGCGGCGGTGGTGGATGTGGTGCTGATGGTGGTGGATGTGGGGGTGGATGTGGGGGTGGATGTGGTGGTGGATGTGGTGGTGGAGGTGGTGGTGGATGTGGTGGTGGTGGATGTGGTGGTGGATGTGGTGAAAGTGGTGGTGGATGTGGTGGTGGATGTGGTGGTGGAAGTGATGGTGGTGGAAGTGATGGTGGTGGTGGATGCGGTGGTGGATGTGGTGGTGGATGTGGTGGTGGTGGATGCGGTGGTGGTGGTGGATGCGGTGGTGGTGGATGTGGTGGTGGTGGATGTGGTGGTGGATGTGGTGGTGGTGGGTGTGGTGGATGTGGTGGTGGATGCAGTGGTGGTGCATGTGGTGGATGTGGTGGTGGATGTGGCGGTGGATGTCATGGTGGATGTGGAGGTGATGGTGGATGTGGTGGTGGATGCGGTGGTGGTGGTGGATGCGGTGGATGTGGTGGTGGATGTAGTGGTGGATGTGGTGGATGTGGTGGTGGTGGTGGATGCGGTGGATGTGGTGGTGCATGTGGTGGATTTGGTGGTGGATGTCATGGTGGATGTGGAGGTGATGGTGGATGTGGTGGTGGATGCGGTGGTGGTGGAAGTGGTGGTGGATGTGTTGGATGTGGTGGTGGATGTGGTGGTGGATGTGGTGGATGTGGGTGTGGTGGATGTGGTGGATGTGGTGGTGGATGTGGTGGTGGATGTGGTGGTGGATGTGGTGGTGGATGTGGTGGTGGTGGGTGTGGCGGTGGATGTGGCGGTGGATGTCATGGTGGATGTGGAGGTGATGGTGGATGTGGTGGTGGATGTGGTGGTGATGTTGGATGTGGTGGTGGATGTGGTGGTGGATGCGGTGGTGGATGCGGTGGATGTGGTGGTGGTGGATGCGGTGGATGTGGTGGTGGATGCGGTGGTGGTGGTGGTGGATGGGGTGGTGGATGTGGCGGTGGATGTCATGGTGGATGTGGAGGTGATGGTGGATGTGGTGGTGGATGTGGTGGTGATGGTGGATGTGGTGGTGGATGTGGTGGTGGATGCGGTGGTGGATGCGGTGGTGGATGCGGTGGATGTGGTGGTGGTGGATGCGGTGGATGTGGTGGTGGTGGATGCGGTGGATGTGGTGGTGGATGTGGTGGTGGATGTGGTGGTGATGGTGGATGTGGTGGTGGATGTGGCATGACATTTTTGGGGTACTTATTTTGTACCAATCACTGACCGATGTTAATGTAAGGGTTGTAGATGGTGTGTTGCGCATGCCTTGTTTTCATTTCCATTATAATGACAATAATCCTTTCTTTGACCCTGTGCTCAATCAACGTGGACTGTATTATAGTGAATAGTGCAATGCAATAGGTCTCGCATTAGGACATTTTTAGCTATTGGTATTGTAAATTGCATTTTTGTTTATTTCTGTGTTGGTTTTGAAAATAGCTAAATTAATAGCTTTGTCATTTACAATGCCAATAGTTATAACTTTCGCAAATGTGACACCTATAGCATTTGTACTGAATATGTGTTGTATTTACGTGACTTAGATGTATCGCTATTACAAATAACAATGGCTTTTATTTTTTTTTAAAATAATTAATACTTCAATAAAAGTTATTGTAATTTATAATAGCAATAGCTTAAACTTTTGTAAATAACTTTTGTGACGATGGTGTTAAGTGTATTTTATTGTGACAAAAATCCAAGAACAGAAGTGAAATATTAACATCTTTTTGTGACAATTGTAATAAAGTTTGAGACATTGAGAGAACATATTTGAACCAGTTGTTGTTGAATGGTTGCACAGATTAATGCTGTGGTGCCCCTGAGTGGTGGTGCTGAGTGAGTGCGATAGATCGAGTGACTGCGATAGATAGAGTGAGTGCGATAGATAGATAGATAGATAGATAGATAGATAGATAGATAGATAGATAGATAGATAGATAGATAGATAGATAGAGTGAGGGCGATAGATAGATAGAGAGAGGGCGATAGATAGATAGAGTGAGGGCGATAGATAGATAGAGTGAGGGTGATAGATAGAGTGAGGGTGATAGATAGAGTGAGGGCGATAGATAGAGTGAGGGCGATAGATAGATAGATAGAAAGATAGATAGATAGATAGATAGATAGATAGATAGATAGATAGATAGATAGATAGATAGATAGATAGATAGATAGATAGATAGATAGATAGATAGATAGATAGATAGAAAGTGTCTATAAATAAACCCATTAAAAACAAACACCTAATAAACAAAAATGCCTGATTATTGAAAAGGAATAGACCAAGATATTAGATTTGTGCAAATACAATAAACAGAAGCAAGACAGTGAAGGGGCAGGAGAGAGTGAGACAGAAATAGAGGAAGAGTGGAGAGGCCAATTCAGTGAAGGGGCAGGAGAGAGTGAGACAGAAATAGAGGAAGAGTGGAGAAGCCAAGACAGTGAAGATGCAGGAGAGAGTCAGACAGAAATAGAGGAAGAGTGGAGAGGCCAAGACAGTGAAGGGGCAGGAGAGAGTGAGACAGAAAAAGCGGAAGAGTGGTGAGACCAAGACAGTGAAGGGGCAGGAGAGAGCGAGACAGAAATAGAGGAAGAGTGAAGAGGCCAAGACAGTGAAGGGGCAGGAGTGACTGAAGTGGAAATAGAGGAAGAGTGGAGAGGTCAAGACAGTGAAGAGGCAGTAGAGAGTGAGGTGGAAACTGAGGAAGACTGGAGAGGCCAAGACAGTGAAGGGGCAGGAGAGAGTGAGACAGAAATAGAGGAAGAGTGGAGAGGCCAAGACAGTGAAGGGGCAAGAGAGAGTGAGACAGAAATAGAGGAAGAGTGGAGAGAGAGGAGAGATTGGGGAGAGTGAGGATAGTGAGGAGAGGGGAGATTGAAGGGAGAGGGAGGTGAGAGAGGTGAGAGACGGGTGAGTGGTGAGAGGGGAGAGTGGGGAGAGTGTGGAGAGGGGAGAAAGGAGAGAGGAGGAGAGAGGAGAAGAGAGGAGAGAGGAGGGGAGAGAGGAGAGTGGAGAGACTGAGGGGAGGGGAGAGTCAGGAGAGAGAGGAGAGGAGAGGGGAGAGTGAGGAGAGGGGAGAGTGAGGAGAGGGGAGAGTGAGGAGAGGGGATAGTGTGGTGAGAGAGGAGAGAGTGAGGGGAGTGAGGATAGTGAGGAGAAGGGGAGAGCTAGAGAGGAGAAGAGAGGGGAGAGGGAGGGGAGTGAGGAGGAGAGAGGGGAGAGTGGTGAGAGGGGAGAGTGGGGAGAGTGAGGAGATGGGAAAAAGGAGAGAGGAGAAGAGAGGAGAGAGGAGAAGAGAGGGGAGAGGAGAGGAGGGGAGAGGGGAGAGAGAGGAGTGGAGAGACTGAGGGGAGGGGAGAGTCAGGAGAGAGAGGAGAGGAGAGGGGAGAGTAAGGAGAGGGGATAGAGTGGTGAGAGAGGAGAGAGTGGGGGAGTGAGGATAGTGAGGAGAGGGGGATAGTGAGAGAGGGGGAGCTGGAGAGGAGAAGAGAGGGGAGAGGGAGGGGAGTGAGGAGGAGAAAGGGGAGAGTGGTGAGAGGGGATAGTGGTGAGAGGGGAGAGTGGTGGGAGGGGACAGAGTGGAGAGTGGTAAGAGTGGGGATGGAAGGGCATGTTCTTCACCTTGCCTAGAAAATACGTTGATAATCCGTTCCTAAAGTTGTCACAGTATCTGTTTTTTCTCTGCTGAAATGATTTAGCTGTCTCGTTTTTTCGTCTCTTACAAACGAAAATATCAATGACAGCATCTGTAAAAAGCTAAAAAAGAAACTCGTTGTAGGCCAAAGATGAATGGCGCATACCCTGTTTATGTTGCAGCACAGAAATAACAGAATGGAAAGTCCAGGCAGGCTCTTCAATTCCATCTGAATTTAAGGACCGGCCAAAGTATGCCTGGGGATGCGGGACCTTTAGAAGTGCAATTACCAAGTACGGTTAGAGCATAAATAAAGCTATTACTCCATGCCAGGCATAAAGAAACCAGTAAAAAGGCTAGATAGCATTTGAAAAGCACAGTCAAGTTACAACCGTTTCAATCAGCTTGTTGGCTTTGTAACCAGGCAGGGAGCATCGGAGGAGTACAATTTAATAATATCCACATCTGTTTACAGATACATTACATCTCCAGACCTTCGAACTCACACCATGCAACAGTGTGCCACACGATATCGACTGCCCTCACACGGTGGGAGGGAAACTGCTGGAGACCACTGCACAATAGTTTCTTTTCAGCTGTTTTGGGAGGCTATGAGTAGCTGATGCCAACTAAGAATTGTGAAAAGACCCCAGGACATCGTCTGCAGCTCAGCAAGCTTTTGTTACTTGTTTGTTTTTGTTTTTTTCCTCGACGGGAGGCAATCAAGGGGGGCAGAGTGCCTCTTCCAGAAGCAGTTCTCGGCATGAAGCCCGCCCCTTTCAGGGCCACGTCTCCGCCACAAACGGTGAAATCTATTAAGTTGGCAGGTCTGCAACTCACATTTTTATTAGTATAATTGAATTGAAATAAACTCAGTATAGCTAGAGAAATACACGAAGACTAAAAAATATAGCCACATTAAGTGGAAACTTTGGAACAAAAGTGGAGATTTTTTAAAGCCCGTACTATCTTTTTTACATATTAAGTGCTTGGTCATTGTACAGAAGCGTGGTGAGGCCCTACAAAGTGTGCTAGGGTAGTAATCAACGTTATTTATTTATTTATTTTTTTTCAAAACCTTTATTGTGCATGAAAAGAACAAATACGGGCCCACAACCGTCGGGTCGGACACGATACTGTAAAGCACAAATGCAAGTAAAACAGTTCCCCAGCGGCATCAGGTAAGTTAGCAACAATCAATGGATATTACTCTGAAGAGACGCATGGCGCCGGGGAGAAGGAGCAATGAAGGTTAAATTTTAAAGTTTTCTGGTCTAAATAAATTCAATAAAGAATAAGAACAAAGGAATACTGAGCCCTTACAATAGCTTCACTACATGAGCAGGCGGCACCAATACTAAAAACAACAATGGAGGTGAATACAGCGGACAAAATGGCGGTACAAAGAAAATTACAAGAGCAGCAACCAGGATTCACGTACCCCCAACTGTGCCACCCCCCCCACTAACCCCTATCGCGGACCCAGCAAAGAAACAGGTAAAGAAAGCGCAGAAAAATAGAAAATAAGGCCCATAGAAACTAAATGACAAAAACTAAATCCCTCCCCCCACCCTACAGCAACGCGGAGGCTACGGCCTACCCCCCCCCCCGGCAGAGTGTCTGTCGCCCACTAAAGAACCCGAAATATAGACGAAAAAGGAAAGAAAGAAAAAAGGAAAAATGGAAAGAAAAGGAAGAAAAAGCCCTAACAGCAGAGAGAAAGGGAGCGAGAAAAGAATAAACTAATCCACTACTCCCAGAAAGAGGAAAGGTGAGGAGGAGCCCACCCACTATCGGATCTCCCGGACATCCCAGCCATATACACCATCTACGCCACATGCAACAGTAAATTTGGAAGACATAAAACAAAAAGAGGGTCAGAATCTGTCACACCCAGAACCCCGGGCAGGCACACAACCCCCCGCCAATACATCAGGAAGAATAAAGAACCGGACATATCAAATAAATCGTAGGCAGGGAAAGTCAGCACCTGAAACGCAAGCAACACAGAAAAATGCAGTTCAGTCCGGGTCTCCGCCAGCCGATCAAACAAAACCAATGAGGAAAGAACCGTCAGCCCTGTCCTGAACGTCCACATTTCTCCAGGCATGGCCACCACTGCGAGCACTCCCCAGGCAGAACAAAGGAGCAAGATGGCCGCCCCCGACAAGGAAGAAGCAGAGGAGGAGGAAATGAGCGCCCCCAGGCAACCACAAGTTCAGCGTCCAAACCGATGAACACCCCTTCCAACGCAGAATAAGAGTCACTCCACCACCGTAGAAACGAGGCTCCAGAGGCAAAAACGACGAGGGAGGCCAACAATTGGAAGGTCAAGAAGCCGAGCCTCGGTAGCGATTGCGCAGGCATAATCACAGTGTTCAAAGTGGAGGGAAACCTTGTAATCAGAGTTCCATCAATAACGAAACACACAACATTGTTGCCAGGGACACATCGCACCTCCGCCCCCTCATCCTGTAACATTGTATCCGCATCAGAAGTAGTCGGAGGCAGCAGGGGGCCAGCCAGCCCCTGTCTCGGCACGCCAGGTAAAGCACCCTCCATCTTCAATATCAGCGCTCGGATGTTTCGACGCCATGTCGCCCCTAAGTCAGCAAGGGCAACCAGGATATCACCATTAGTCAGGCCACTTTGCGACCTTAGCCGGCCCGCACTATTCAGCGGTACCCCCGGATCAACTTCTATCACGGGGACCGGCAGGACAACACAAAGCCGGGACAAGGAAGCAGCCATCACCCCGTCCCAGAAGGCAGGCGCAGTTGTCACCCCGTCAGTGAGCCCAAAATAGAGGGAGGGGGGTCATGCCGTTACCGTAGGAAAATAGACGTTCGAACCATCAGTGAGAACGTGGCCCACAGCGGGGGGGGGGGCGCGCAGGACGAGAGTCCCCTCGCTTCGTGCAAATACGGGCAATCCACAGTAAAGAAGGCGCTCCAAGATGGAGTCCGTGCCGTTTGCGAATAGTGCAGCGGAGGGAAGCGCCGAGTGAAGGGCTCCAGACGCGTCAAGAAACACTCCATAGGCAGAGGAATTCCCACCAAACTGGAAGGATTCACTCCCTCCGCCGCCGTAGCCGGTCACGCTCCCGCAGCCAACGGCACCGTCCAGCGGTGGCGAGCAGTAGAGGTCTCCCAGGCAGCCTCGGATGTCGACAAACGTTGCAAGGGTTGCTTCAAAACAGCCGTCGGAGACCGTAAAAGAACGCATTCGGCAGCAGCGCGTTCATGTCTCCGTTGCAGCACGGTGCAAGTAAGGATAAAGTCAGGATATCAAAGCGAAGTCAGATGGCTCGCGGAGCCGGGAGCCTACACGTCCGTCCCGTCCGCCATCTTGGCTCCTCCCCTAATCAACGTTATTGATGCAGGAGAAGTGTATGTGTTTTTAAAATTCCATATTAAGGTGCACGCACAATTGTCCACCATTTTATGAGCCTTATTGTAAGTTTGATGTGCGTTTTTCTTTATTACTGGATGGATTGCTGAATAAATTGTTTTAATTAAACTGGGCTACAAAATCATTCAATGTACCCATTCCCTCTGTTTTACTTTTCTGGATTTCCTTTACAAAATGCAGTTCTTGGTACACCCGCTCGATAAGGTATCAACAAAAAAAGAGAACGAGAGAGAAAAGTTAGATTCAGATTTAGAGGGGGTGACACGAGGACAAAGGCAGAGAGGAAAGGAGAAATACAGAGGGAGTGAAAGAGTGTATAAGCAAACGAGACCGGCGCAGACATCAGAAAATAATAAAAGACACAGAGGAAGAGAAAGAAAGGAAACGCTAAATTAGAAAGTTAAACAAGAAAAGGAAGGGGCTGCAGCCTCGGCTCCTGGGCTCCGGCCTGGAGCGCTGGAGTGCCCTGTCTGCTGTTTTGCCCGTGGACTGAAGGATAGGACGGGGAGGGGGCAGGCGCTGGGGGAAGGTCCTGTAAACGAGCGGTGGAATAAGAATCCTATTGCTAAACTCAAACGTCAAAGGGACATCACTAGGAGAGGTTGCTGTATCTTACGGTGATTTCCAAACCCATATTAGTGAAAGATGTGGTATTCCTGCACTGTGCTGTTTTATGCTGAACGTCGGGATTCGCAAGCCTCTGAGAATGAAGCTTTGCAGGTTAGAAGCTTAAACAAGACAAGGAGAAACACGAGAGACAGCCTGCGGCCGTCAAAGTGAAAGTACGGCCGGCGGAGGGCATTGCTGTGGGGAGTGGGGAGGAGAAATGGGACACGGCGGGCAGGGGAGGGGGCGGAGTGGGGAGAGCGGCATGAGGGTGTGAAGCAGCAGGGGCCTTTGAAGTGAAGCTAAGCTTCACTTCAAAGGTGTGGGAGGAGTGCTGCTGGTGATTGACTAGCGATTTGATGATGTGCACGCGCACGGGCACAGCATCAAATCACCAGTTAGGTAAACTCTCGATAAGCCCCTATATACCTCGCTCCCGCTCAATGCGCATGCGCATTGAGATAGGTCGCTCGACCTAAAAATAGGACATCTTTATCTAAACCAACAAGACCAAATACGATAAAAATCCACCATACAAAACTCTTAAAAAATAACCTTTGAATTGCAGGAAAATCTAAATCTAAAGTGTCGACAGACTCAGACACATTACCTTTTTTGTTGTGACCAACACATCAGTTTGAGTCGGTCGGGGCAGACGTACGATCACGTTGTGAAGTGGAGCATTGCGGCGGACGATGTTCTCATGATTCAGGGTAGGCAGCGGCTCGTTGACTGAGTCTGTGAGACCAGGGCTTGTGTTGAAGGGTGAAACGGTGCTCGCTGCGGTGCTGACAAGTCACGGTGCGGCGACGGAGCCGGGCAATGTTCCGGCCAGGCAGAGATGTCAGTCACATCCTCTCAGCGTGCAGCGAAGCATTGCAGAGTGCAGTGCCCAGAGGACGTGGTGCAAACAGCGGCTCAATGACGAAGTTGATAAGACTAGGGTTGCATTGAAGAAGTGAGGCGTTGCTTTCATGACATGGAATCCTGCGATGGACTCGATGACAGAGTTGGTTACCCTTTTCTTCATCAGCGATGATCAGAGACGGTGACCACAGACACAGTGAGGTCTTTCGTGTTCCTGAGACCTCTAGAACAGGGGGCAAGCTCAGTTCAAGCCCTTTGAGATCATTTTTTCAAGCAGGGGGACAAAGCAAGGTGCAAAACCCTTTTCTGCTTTCCTTAGCAGCAAGTCAATCAATCAGTCAAAATCAATCAATCAATCACATGTTTATTAAGCATGACTTTTCACCCAGAAGGGTCTCAAGGCGCTGGGGGAGGGGGAGGGGGGGGGGTGTGCAGGTTCCAGTGCATCAAGGAAGGGGTCTGTCGAAGAGCCAAGTTTTGAGGTTTCCTTTGATGATGGGGAGTGATGTTGTCTGTCTGAGGTGGAGCAGTAGGGCGTTCCCGGCTCTGGCCATGAGAAAGGAGAAGGAGCGGCCTCCCGCACTGGTCTTTCTGGTGCGGGGGACCACGGTGTAGGAGAGCTGGGCTGATCGTAGGGTCCTTTGGGGTGCGTAAAATTTGAGTCGGATGTTCAGGTATGCTGGTCCGGTATTGTGGAGGCTTTGTGTGCATGGGTGAGAATCTTGAAGGTGATTCTAGCCTCAATGAGGAGCCTATGGAGTGTGCGCAGGTGCTGGGAGATATGGCAGTGTCTTGGCAGATTGAGGACGAGTCTTGTGGCGGCATTCTGGATGTTTTGTAGCTTGCGGTGAGGTGTTTGTTTATTCCGGTGTAGAGTGCATTGCCATAGTCAAGTCTGATGGTGACGAGGGTGTGAGTGACGGTCTTTCTGTGCTCAAGGGGATCCAGTTGAAAGTCTTAAGTAGGAGGCGGAGCGTGTGGAAGCAGATGGATGCGACGGAGTTGATCTGGCAGTCCATTTTGAGCTTGGAGTCCAGGATGATTTCAAGGTTGCCTGCGTGGTCTGTGGGGGTGGGTGGGCTTCTGAGGGCGGGGGCCACCAGGTGTCATTCCAGGCATCTGGGTTTGGGCTCATGATGAGGACTTCTGTTTTATCGGTTTTGAGTTGTAGGCAGCTGCTTTTCATCCATTTGGCGACAGCTTTCATGCCTTCTTGAACGTTGTATTTGGCTGTGTTGGATTCATTGGATAGGGAGAGGATGAGTAGGGTGTTGTCTGCGTATGACACAATGTTGAGTGCGTGGGCTCTGAAGATGGGGGAGAGCGGAGCCATGTAGACGTTGAAGTGCATGGGGCTGAGGGAGGACCCCTGGGTGACTCTGGAGGTGGTTGGTGGAGGGTCCGAGAGGAAAGGAGGGAGTCTGACCCGCTTCCTTCTGCTGGAGAGGGAGGAGTGGATCCAGTCGACGGCCTTGTCCTGGATCCCTGCGTCGTGGAGTCTGCGTGTTAGGGTGCAGTGGGAGACTGTGTCGAAGGCCGCTGAGAAGTCAAGGAGGATGAGGGCTGCTGTTTCTCCTCTGTCCAGTAGGGAGCGGATGTTGTCTGTTGCGGCGAGGAGCGCGGTTTCTGTGCTGCGTTTTTTTCTGAAGCCGGATTGGGAGGAGTCAAGGATGTTGTGCTCTTCGATGAAGTGGCGAGTTGGCTGTTGATGGCTTTCTCAATGATGTTCACTGGGAACAAGAGCAGGGAGATGGGTCTGTAGTTTTTGAGGTCGGTGGGGTCCGCCGAGGGCTTCTTCAGGAAGGGGTTGATCTTGGCGTGTTTCCAGTCCTCGGGAAGGAGGCGTTCTCCAGGGAGCGGTTGATGGTGTGGCAGAGCATGGGTGCATTGGTGTCGGCGGCTCTGTTGAAGATGTGGTGGGGGCAGGGGTCCGTGGGGGCCCGGAGTGGATTGACTTCATTGAGAGCTGTCTAGTTGTCAACCGCTGGCTTCAGGGTATTGGGGGATGGCTGGTGAGGGTTCAGTGTGTTGGTAGTCTTTGTCAAAGATGCCGTAAATGTTCTTGATTTTGTAGTGGAACAAGGTGCTGAGTTTGTTGTAGAGGTCTTATATGGGAGGAATGTCCATAGACTCGCTGGTGGGTTGGGCAAACTTCTTGATGATGCTAAAGATGTCTTTACTGTTGTGTGTGTGTGTGGAGATTCTGTCTGATCTCTTTTTTCCTTGTTTTTCTGAAGAGTTGGTAGTGGGCGTTTTCAAGGTGGCGGCATGTGCATCTGGACTCTGGACGTTCAGTGGTAAGCCATCTGGCTTTCTGTGTGTGTGTGTTGTCGTTCTTCTTGAGGGGAACTATGGTATTGGCGCTGTCGGAGATCCATCTGTGCAGAGTTCGGGCTGTGGTGTTGAGGTCGTTGTCTTCGATGTTGGTTGGGGTGGAGTTGCTGAGTGAGGAGGTGAGCTGGTCGTCTGGGATTTTGGTCCAGTTTCTTCGTGGGAGCAGGTGCTGGTGTCTGTGGATGGTGGGTGTTCTGAAGGTGAAGTAGACGTATCGGTGGTCTGTCCACGGGAATTCGTTGGTGTGGCTGAAAGTGATTGGGTTTCCTGTTCTGAAGAGGGGGTCGAGGGTGTGTCCTGCTGAGTGCATGGGTTCGGTCACGATCTGGCGGAGTCCAATGTTGTGGAGGTTGTCCAGGAGGGATGTGGTGTTGGCGTCTAGTTGGTTGTCGAGGTCTTCCAGCAGGGTGTAGTTGGTGGATGCGATAGCTTGCGGGGAGATGATATCCTTGATGGAGTTGGTGAAAGGTCCACGGGATCCGGGGAGTTGGTAGATGAGATTATCTTGGAGGGTGGTGGTAGTGCTGGCCTGTATCTTGAAGTGCAGGTGTTCCATCAGGTCTGTGGGCTCGTCGGAGAGTGTGCTCAGCCGGAGCGTGGATTTGTGGACGATGGCGATTCCTCCTCCTGGGCAGGTGGGGTGGTCCTTCAGAGAGATCTTATATCCTTGGGGAATGGCAATGGTAATGTCCCGTCCTGAGGTGGAGTTGGTCCAGGTTTCGCTGAAGAATGCTACATTGTGGTACTGAAAATTTTGGACCTGTGTCATAAACATCGTCGTATCATGACGATTTTGATATCAGCAGACCGAGAATGGCTAGTACACTATGCACAAGCATTTTCGTCATATTCAAATGACAGAATCACCCTGAAATCAGAGTTTTCGTCCTGAACCCTCAGGTTCCATTTTGTGAACGGCAGCCATTTTGTGGATTGCCCTTACAGTAGGCCCTCACTGTGGCAGAACAAGTATTTAAGGACATAACCTTAGCATGGGTTTGTGCTGACTCCTGCATGACCTGGCGAAAGCTGACTCCCTTGCCCGAGGCTGACCTCGTTGACCCAGTTCCTTGTTAGGCAGCTGGTCAGATAGAGATCAAAGAGCAGGACATTGCAATGTTTATTGTACACGCACACACCCCTTTATCTTGCTCCTATCTGTTTCTGTTCCTTCTTTATGGTCTATTTATGATGTGGGCTGCGGGCCTTTTCATTATGGGTCTTGTCCAGCTTGTCTAAAGAAGAATGTTTATTATGGGTTTGTTTGATGATTAATTTTGGGCTGGACAAACTGAAAAGCGGGTTTGTCATCATACAGTGCTTTGTGTGCACGTCCTGGGAGTGACCAACAATAATGTACTTCAAAGAGAAAATGTGTCCCTAGGGCATAATAAATGGTATAAAAGGTCTGTGCTGAGACCATTCAGCAGACTGCCTCATTCAATTGCTAAGGCAGTTGGGTGACGTAGCCTCACTTAATTGTGTTTAATAAAGATGTCTTTTTCATATTTTCAGAGTCTGTGCCAAGTTCTTATTATATTAGTAAGTATTCCCTGAGAACGAAATTTACCAAGTTCTTCAACATCCGGGGTAGTACTGTGGAGGAGGTCCCAGATTTCGGTGGCGTGTTTGTGGAGTGATTGGACGTTGAGGAGGATGCATTGCAGGGTCTGCAGTTCGGTAGTGTTCTTGCAGACGTGTTGTGCTGGGTCCGTGTTCCTAGCAGTGCTGCAGGCGTGCCGGCAGCGGTGACAGCTGAGGGGTTCACGGGTGTCGCTGGTGATGCTAGCTTGCAGTTGTTGTTGCGGGCTTGGTTGAGTGTGTGGAGTGCAGCTAGGTTGTGGCGATGGCAGTCAGGAAGTCCAGGGTATCTGGCGCTAGTTGCGGTCGGGTCGTGGACAGGCGCAGATGGGTTTGCCTTTGGCTTGCCTTTTGCGTGCATAGGGTGCGGCCGTGCAGCGGCCGCCATTAAGTAGGGGTTGGGGAGGGTTGGACAGCTACGAGGCAGGAGCGGGGAGGGACACTGGCTCAGGCTGGTCGCAGTGGGGGGAGGGGCCAAGGGGGAAGCAGCGGTGGGAAAAACGGGGGGAAATCAAGCAATAAAAGAAGAGAAAAAAATAGTAAAAGGGTGAAAAAGAAAAGGAAAAAATATATAAAGAGTACAAGGATTAGAAGAATAAAGGGTGAAACGGAGAAGAAAGCAGAAGAAAAGTGCTATAGAGAGTGAAAGGGTGAAAAAGCTGAAAGGTGAAAACGGTGCAGAAAGGGGCAGAAAGCAGAGCGAGAGAAAGAAGTCAGAGGGTGAAACGGAGCAGAAAGCAGAAGAAAAGTGCTGTAGAGAGTGAAAGGGTGAAAAAAGCTGAAGGGTGAAAATGGAGCAGAGAGGAGTCAGAGGTCCACTGGACCACCAGGGATGAGGCGCAGGTATAACCTTCTGGTGGAGGAGGGCCTCGAAGTCCAACAATTAGGGAGTACAGGGCTTGGAGAGGCCTCACTTAATGGAGGAGCTGCGAGGGTGGGAGAGCAGTTTCACTGACAGTGAGTCAGTGGTCTTAATCGCCTGTCCCCACCGCCGGTGCCATTAAGTAGGGGTCAGGGAAGGCTGGACAGCCGGGAGGCGGGAGCAGGGAGGGGAACTGGCTCGGGCTGGTCGCGCTGGACGTGAGGGGCCGCACGGGCATCTACAGCGGGAAAAGCAAGCAATAAAAGAAGAAGAGTAAAAGGGTGAAAATGAAAAGGAAAAAAGATATACAAAGTACAAGGATGAGAAGAATAAAGGGTGAAATAAAGCAGAAAGCAGAAGAAAAGTGCTATAGAGAATGAAAGGGTGAAAAAAGCTGAAGGGTGAAAATGGAGGAGAAAGGGGCAGAAAGCAGAGCGAGAGAGAGGAGTCAGAGGTCCACTGGACCACCAGGGATGAGGCGCAGGTATAACCTGCTGGTGGAAGAGGGCCTCAAACACCAACACTACGGGAGTGCAGGGCTCGGAGAGGCCTCACTTAATGGTGGAGCTGTGAGGTTGGGAGAACAGTTTCACTGACAGTGAGTCAATAGGCAACTGCAGGCCAACCCCAGACAGCAAAACAGCACAAAGGCAGTATTACTCCTGAGCTTCTCCGGCTCTTCTCCTTGACAAAGGTTGTTCTTGATTTCAAAGTCTGCGGTCTGGACCCCTCTTTTTATACACCATAATTCTCTGAAGGCAGAGAGTGTATATACCCAGCCAAAACCACTTCTGTCCTCAACGGTGCGGCTTCCTGGCAGGAGGTGAAGACACCATTGTTGAAGGCAGACCATACCCATTCAGGTGAAAGGAAATCTCCTCCCCCTACTCCAAATGCAGCCCAGGTCTATTCAGCCCAACCCTGACTCATCAGACTTCTGGAGCCACTGCCCCCCTCCAGCCCCTGTCATCCAAAAGCCAGACATGCAATAAACAAACTTAGCAGAGGCACACTGGATGGTTAAGCAAGAAAATACCTACTTTCTAAAAGTGGTATTTCCAAACACAGAATATAAAAATCACCCTCACTAAAAGATTCACTTTAACATTCTGAGTTCAGGCATACATGACCTTTATTTTCCTACCTTGTTCCCAGGCCCAGTTATGTTTATAGGATCTAATAAACAAACTCCCCATTCTGTCCTACGGGAACAGATAGCCTTGCAATAGTGAAAAATGAAATGGGCAGTATTTCACTATCAGGACATGCCATATGCCATACACATCAGGGCATGTCCTACCTTTCAAATACAATTCACCCTCCCACAGGGTTACCTTGGGCCTACCTTAGGGGTGACTAATATGTAGAAAAGGGATGATTTAGGGACTGGCAAGTGTGTGCACTTGCCAAGTCGACATGGCAGTCCCAGACTGAACACAGGCTCTGCAATGGAAGGCCAGAGTTACATTTTACAGGCTGCTTCTGTGGGTAGCACAATCAGTGCTGAGGCCCACTAGCAGCATTTGATTGACCGGCCCTGGGCACACACAGTGCACTGTCCAAGGGACTGTCTAGTAAAGCAAATAGCCAATCATGGAAACACCTACCCAAAACAGTAATTTACAAAGGGAGCACTTGCACTTTGACACTGAACAGCAGTGGAAAAGTGTCCACAGCATCTAGACTAGCAAAACGGAGTCCAACATACAGCAAAATCACAGAAGGCAAAAGCAAAAAATGCAGGGGAGACCCACGCCAATGGTGCCAGGTCCAACAAGACTCCTCTGTAACAGAGGTTTTGACGTAGGACAAGAGGGAGCAATTAGATAATCCATTGACTTGGGATGAGATCTCGGAAGCAATGTCGAAATTACCCTGAGGGAAAGCAACTTGTCCCGAATTAATCCCAAAAGAATTCTTTACGATTTTTGGGGATCAGCTAAAAGAAGTCATGACAACTCTTTTTTTACAGAATTTGGAAGGAGCTGTCCCGCTAAACTCCTGGGCTATTGCAAAGATTATAGTTTTCACAAAGAAAAATAAACCTACTTTGGAGCTTATCTCCTACCGTCCAATATCTTGAATTAATGGGGTGTTAACATATATTTGAAAATATTAGCCTCTCCTTTATCGTTGGGTTGTATCCATGGGGCAGCATGGTTTCATCCCCGGCAGGGGACCAGTAGAGCAAATTAGAAGCATCATTACCTTGCTTGATGCCAGACAAGTGTCAGGAGACCCTATAGCAGCAATTCTGCTTGATGCTGAAAAAGCATTCAATAGGGTCTCCTGGCAGTTTCTCTGGATCACGATGCGAAGGAAAGGGATAGGGATAAACTTTAATGGGGCGGATAAAGCTTTATGTAAGGACCCTGTGGCTAGTATTTTTTTATAAATTCGGAAATGAGGGAGTCCTTCAGAATCAGAAGAGGGATGCGACAAGTGTGACCCTGCTCACACCTCCTTTTTGCATTGTTCATTGACCCTTTTTTAAAGCACCTGGAATTATCTCTGGATATGCCCCCTATAGTTTTGTATGAGAATGAGAGCACCGTGTTGGATTATGCCGACAATATTGCTTTAGTCATCTCACATCCCGAATAGGCCATTTGGGCAATAGACGTAGAATCCCAGAGATATGGTACATTATCAGGATATTCGCTGAACAAGGATAAGACACAGATTGTTACTACTGAATGTACATCCTTTGATGATTCTAGAGTAGTAAAAAAAGTGTCATACCCAGGGGTCATGATAAGTCCTGATTTTGATGTGGTGGTAAATGAAAACTTGGGGCTGTGCGCTGAAGAAACTTGCAAGGCATTTAAAAGGGCTAATCATTTACATTTAAGATTGATTGATAGCAGTAACTTAATGAGGATGGTATTTTTTCCTAAAATACTCTATATTGTTAGAGCAATCCCCTTACCTTTCCGAATTGCGTGTTGAAGAAACTTGAAAGTGTATTTGCACAATTTATCTGGGCATACTTGAGACCAAGAAAATCGTACACATTTCTGTCATTACCCAGGGAACTTGGATGATTGGCACTTCCTAACCTTAAGATATATTGGTGGATGGCCTCATTGGTAAACTATACAGCACTCTTGAGGGAAGTCCCTAGCAGCAGGAGCCCAAGGTATCCCTCCCCGATTGATTTGCTAATTGGCCCCGAAGATTGGGGATGTTTATGGTGCCAGCTGGATTATGGTTACTATAAAAGGGTGAATTTAAAGACACTGCTCACTGATTTTAAAATATGGACCAGAATAGATTGCTTACTAGGGCTAGGAGGTTGAATTATTATACCCCCTTATGGTGTAATGAGAACTTGTCGGAGATTGTTAATCACCTTTATTTTAAGAATTGGTTAAAAGCCGGAATGAAACAAATAGGCTGTTTTACTAAGCCTGGGCGAAGTTCGCGGACACGGAACTCCGCAAAGTGCAAAAAAAACTCTGGGGCGCTACGCAGTGCTCTGCCAGCAGCAGAGTCCGTTAGATAAATGCTGTTTGCTGTGATTTTCAGTGCCAGGTACTTGTCCGCACTGTGCAATCATCACGAACTGCACCATACACAGCGCGAGCGGGTGCTGCTTTCTTTATGCCGCTGTTGCAGATTTTTACTCGAACTGCAGCTTTCTCACACAAACAGACGGTTTCTCAACATGAGCGGTCATGAGCATACGCGACCACTCGCAATGAGAACTCTGACCGCCCGCATTAAGAAATCGCGCCGGGAGGTTGATTTTCCACGCTCGTGCTCACCAACTTGATGTTGACGATTGAGAAAAAGGAAAAATCTTATCAGTAGGTGGATTTTCCTCACTTGCTCTTGCCAACATGGCGTTCACGAACACAACGCAAAGCTGAGTTTTTAGGAACTCTGCAATCTCCGTGAGCGGAACGGAGCTCACCGCCCAGACTTGGGAAGGTAAATATATTTTACCGATTCCTAAATACCGAATTTTACCGATTCAGTATTCCGGAATCGGTAAATGAGATGTAGGAAACAATTCTGTAACATTTACCGATTCTGAAAAATTCGGAAAATGTTTCCAAATCGTATTTACTGAATCGGTAAATACCGAATCGGTAAATACCGAATCAGAGATTCAAAATACAAGCAATTGAGGATTCAACCAACCATGTGCATCCACCCCACCCCACAACCAGGAAGTGGCTACACCCATGCAGATGCTGACAATCAGAATCTTCTGGAGAGATGTGAACAACTGAGTCACTGGCTGAACTGTGCTGAGCAGAACTGCAGGATGGCATCCCAAGAATCAGAGAGGTAAGGAGCAGACAGAAAAAGGAAGCTGAAGTTCAGTACAAGTGAGCTTCAGGTGCTTGTGGAGGAAGTGGTGAAACACCACACCCAGCGTTTTGTGAAACAGTCCCTGCAGGTAGCAGAGGCTGTGAAAAGGAAGACCTGGCTGGCAATCCAGGCGAAGGTGAACGCCATTCGGGTGAGCCCACGTGAGATAGATGACCTTAAAAAAAGGTGGTATGATCTCCGGATCATTACCAAGAAGAAGCTGGCTGCACAGAAGAAAGAGGCCAGTGTCACAGGGGGAGGAAGGAACAGGGCATCTGCCCTCACTGACCTGGAGCAGCTGTTGGAGTCGACCCTGGAGCCCGAGAGTGTGTCTGGGATCGGGTATGCAGACAGCTCAGCCAGAGCTGCCACAAAACAAGGTAAGAAGCATGCACAGCAATCCTCCCCCCCCCTTCCCTATCCGAAGGAGGCCGAAGTGTAAATATGAATTATAAGGAGGACGCTAACCCTGAGGAAGGGACAGAGGCGTAGCGTACCAGAGCCTCCCAGACCAACTCAGACACAAACGGGGGACTGGCGAAAGAGAGTAATCAGATCATAAGGCCACTGACATCTCAACGTGCAGAATCAAGTGACAAACAGGCAATCGGTACGCATGTAATACAAACATCCACCTCGACTGGGCCTTATTACGGAATCAGAATGGACTGCAGACCTGAACCTGGAAAAGGCCACGGGAATTGGTCTAGCAAAGATGATCTACATCTTAAACAGCTGCTTTTCATTCCAGAATATGAAACTCAGGGATTGCATGACATTCTTAACAGGGGCAACATATTTTAACTCTACGCTAATATTCAAGGGCTACAACACCTAACTACAGCAGACTTACTTTCAGTCAAATTCTGCAAGCAAGAAAATAACAACAAACTGGAACAAACACTAACAACATGGCGAACAGAGGAGATCGCACAGTTAATACTATCCTCAAGGGAAAGGTTCGACTCATGGGGCATAATGCTCTCCAGACCAGCAAAACCACGCTACCCAGGCCCACTCGAGGAACCACTGACGACGAAGAGCAAAAGGAAAAATTTGCCAGAAAAAAAAGAGCAGGCTCATCAGTACTACGGAACGCAAGAGGGAATAGTCCATCAGCGGCAAACTATCCTTTGACCAATTTAGGCAAATAAGCAAATACTAAAGAAGACGCAGATTACTGGCACTGGCTAACTGGTACATTGAACAAACAGAAAGACAACTGTCAGGAAACCTTCCATTTACTATCATGGAAGATAGCCGGCGCCAGGAAATGGCTGGAAGACGGTCTGCCCCTCCACAATTGGGCAGTATGCGACTTCATCGCCCTTCGAGAAACATGGGCACTAGAGGGGCTACCACTTGTTGGGTACACGCATTTCAACATTCCAGCAAGAAAAAACTGGAAATATGGTCCACCAAAAGGGGGACTATCAGTCTATATTTCGACGGACATCGATATCAGATCAGAGCAAATAGCCCCGCATGGGCCAAACATGCGAATAATAAAACTGTCTCTTCCTGGCAGAGCGACTCCGGTATTACTAGTAAACTCCTATGTACCTCCGAATGTGAAAGAGAAACAAGCCCAGCTGGATCAGCTAGTATCCACAATTGGTGATATTCGAAATAACAACCCCACCTGGGAAGTCATCTTAACAGGTGACTTCAGCTCAAATCTAATCCACACACCAGAGGAGGATGAGAAGCTAGCTGTAGACAACGAATTCTGGAACGTGACACCACAAAACCACCTTAAAACAGAGCGTCACGATCCAGTTGGTCAACAACTGGTAACAACCTTGGAATTTCTTGGACTACGGTTCCTTAACGGGAGAACTCCAGGTGACAACCCGCCACAGCACACTCATCTAGGAATCTCGACCTCTACAAGACTTGACTACACAGCAGTCTCACTATTGCCCCTTGTTCAGCAATTTTTAATTGAATTTACATCAAAAAGTGACCACTCATATCAGCATACCTATTTCAATCTAAAACTTAACAAACATCGTAACACCAAGCTAGTTGGAGATAGTTCCTTCTCCACCAACCTGAAACGACTAAATTGGACAACGGCCAACATTGAAGATCTGCAGGTAAAAGTACAGAGATTAAAAACGGGGAGTGAGACAACTATAGGCAATAAGATACAAAAATGGGAGATCTTCACGGAAGAGTTAACAACAATTATGTCCACTTCTCAAAAAAAATCACGGCCTTCAACTTACAATATTCCACTGCCAAAAAACCTGGTAGAGCTCAAAATAGAAATAAGGAGAAACGCGAGAGCATTAAAAAGGACAACTAAGTCATCAAAAGACTGGACCCAAAGACAGAATCTTAAGTATAAAAAGAAAATGTGGGAATATAAAAGATCCCTGAAGGACGATTTCTGGGCAAAATTACTCTGCACGGCAAAGAACACCAACTCAAATGCATTCTGGAGGATCATCAACGGCTTAAACCATCCTTCAAACCCAGTAACATCAAATGTCCAAGAAGCGGACTGGGCTGCGCTATTAATACAGAGATTCTCGGATGTAATACAAGATCTGCCTAACACACGAGCAGAACAACAAAACAACAATAAAAGGGTCAAACAAAGAAAAGTGAGCTCCATAGCTAGTGGCAAACACAAAACCCCCTGTACAAATGCAGCATTCCCGAAGGAAGAATGCAGTGCAATTCAATCACCAGATGGGGTCCAACGGACATCAAGGCCCCATTGAGAAGAGGCTCAACCTTTGGAGAATAACGAGACAGCAGACACGTCTAGATGCCCAGGCGTCTGCGAGGAGGACATAAGAAGAATTATAAGGAAGACTCGCGGCAATGGAGCTCCAGGCCCGAACGGTATTCTCCCAATAGTTTTCAAAGCTGACCCGGACTTTTGGAGTGGAAATTAAAAAAAACTATTCGATGAGGTAGAAATTGAAAATCAAATTCCATCAAGCTGGCAAGGCTCAATAATTTCACCTATCTTCAAAGGAGGAGACAGAACATCTCCAGCAAACTATAGACTGATCGCTCTCCTGGATGTGGATGCAAAGTACTATGCATCCTTACTCCTTGAAGATCTGATAAGCTGGTCTGATGCCACAAAGAGAATCCCGCCGAATCAAACAGGCTTCAGGAAGGGGAGCTGGACAATGACAAACGTCCTGTCACTCTCAGTGTTAGCCGATAAATATCTACGAAGGAAACAGCACCTCCATATCTGTTTCATTGACCTAAAGGCGGCCTTCGATAGCGTAGATTGCAATATCCTATGGAGGAAACTGCGCAGCTGGAATATTCCGGAAAAAACATTGAGAGGAATTTTACTCCTTTACTCCAACACATGGATGGAAGTAAAACTGGGGAACGGAACACGGCTCTCAAGAAAAATCAACACCAGCCAAGGCCTTAAGCAAGGTTGTGTTCTAGCCCCGCATCTCTTCAATCTTTTTATGGCAGACCTAGCCTCAAGCCTAAACAAGATCTCATCCCACCCACACCAATTAGGTTCCTTATCTCTAACTCGTTTATCCTACGTGGACGACGTCGTACTGATGTGCTTAACTAAGATTGGCCTTCAAAGGTCACTAGAGGGGCTAGCGGAATTCATAACCAATAACAGCCTGGAGATAAACACAACAAAAAGCAAAACAATACTCATCACCAGACAACGGATAGTCAATCAACACATCCAACTTGGGCGAAAAAACATAGAAGCTGTGCCTAACTATAAGTACTTGAGCTTTTACTTTGACAACTGACACAATCACCAGCAGCAAAAAACGTACATTGCCCAGAGAGCAAACGCACTTTCGTTTGCCTTTAGGTCTCTAGCAAAAAAGCTTACAGGGGCATCATATAAACCTCTAATGGCAACAATAAAAGCTAAGGTGCTCCCTACGCTGTCATACGGCAGCGTAGCCCTCTATGGGAAAGATGTGGATCTGCTGAGTCAAATACAGACGGCTATCTACAAATCCACCTTCCAAATTCACCGGGGAGCTTCACCAGCTCAGACGAGATTAGAATTTGGAGCAATAAACAAAATAGTGGGAAGGAAGTACGCAACTATCAAGCATTGGTATAGCTTGAAACAGAATACAGCAGCTTCAGAATTGCATAAAGCGCTGTGGGACGAAATAAAAACTGATGCAAAGTCCCCATACAATCAATTTCTCGAGAAGACCTTAACAGACACTGGCACAAGAAACCTTTGGGAAATCAATCTGCCTTACCCAGCCTTCAAGCAAGCCATAAATAAGTCAGCAAAATTCCATTCACTTTTAACTGACTGTGAGAGACGCACTGAAGGGGGGGGGCCCATAGAATAGAAGGTGCTCCACTCAGAGGGTTAGGATATAGAGTAGCGTTTTATTCTGCATGCCAAAAGTCTAACAGAAACAACAGGGCTCTCAGGCTTCCGAGATAACACAAAAAGGTCCACAGTTCTGGACGATTATGGCTTCCTGGTCCGGCCGGTGTGGATCGTCTTACAGCAGGGGTCCACATCTCAACCACAGAAGTTATCCGGCTCCAAAGGCACTCAAAATAAGGAAAGAAAAAACCCAGGATTACTGGCGCTGCCAGACAACTTAATATGAAGGAGGGGGAAGCAGGGAGTGAGGGGGATCACCAAGGACCGCTACCACAGTGATAAAACAGAACCTGCAAGCGTTTGTGTGCATACAATCGGGGGGTGCGAAAAACGCCTCACACATGTACACACGTCCGGTGAACACCCGCCACCCCTACCCGTTCCCACCCTGTGAGAAGACCAGTCCCCTTAACCTGGTCCGTACCTTGTGGAGCCACACTTCTCCTCCTGAAGTGTGGTGGGGCGGAGCGTGGTCTCGTTGGCCTCCCGGCTTTCTCTCTTCTCGGGGCGAAACGGCTTCCAAGTCCTCCTTCCTGGCTTCCTGGGACAAGACCGCTTCCACGTTCTCTCTCCTTGGAGCACCGTAGACTTCACGAGGCTCTCTGGACGTCTCCTGCTCTCCTGATCCGCTCGCCGCGTTCTCTTCCGGATCTCGCGCTATGAGCGCCACCGTTGTTCCTGATTGGAGGGAAGGTGATGACGGCAGCGGCGGAGTTCCCTCCTCCGGGAAGGCCCACGCTGCCTTAAAGGGACCGTATCCGATCTGTGGCTGGGGCGGAAAGGAATACGGGTTAATGTCGTCACCCGACCCGTGGCAGGAAGGGACCCCCTGACACCGACAAAGCCACCTTCAGCGAAAGAAAACTTGCCTGGATGGTTATATACAAATACAAAACACTCACTCCAGCCCCATATCTAACAATTACATTCCAGGCCCCTAGAAAACAACAGCTAATGGCGCTACGACTGGGAAATTTCCTTCCACCATGGACCAGCCAATCTGGGTGCATGACGGACCCAAAATTTGTAGATTATGTGGAGCAGCAAGGAGGACTTCATTCACCTTGTTTGTATCTGCCCGAATTTAGCCCATGCTCAAGCCATCTTTCTAAAAAAGGCCATGAATGACCGAGGCATAAGAACGTGCAGATCGGCGATTATGGCAGCCCTAAACCCAACAGACACCCGTTTGAAATGCCTATCAAAAAAGTTCCTTTTGGCTCATGTTCAAGCGTTGAAATGTAACCTGGTACCCTGCCTATAAAAGGGTAATAGGATGGCGGCCTCTGCGGAAGAGGGCTCTCTCGAACTTAACAAAGAATAGTACCAGAACTCTGGGAATCATATTTCACATGGATCAACAAAAGTCTCTTGATCGATTTTTTAACTTGTATATTATGTACACCAAAACGTCCATATTTTAAAAAGAAGAAAATATTTGCACTAGATTCAGAATGTTTTAGGATTAAACGAAAGAGAATGTAGCTAAACATTAAGAGCTTCAACCGCAGTTCTTGATTTTACAAAATGTATTGTTATGGTTTTGATTAACTGAAACAATAAACTTTTCTCTTACTTACTTAGATTTCCCCAATGTGGCTGTGTGACTCACACTCCAGTACAGGTTTTGGTATACACCACCAATGCATCATGGGAGATGTAGTCAGTGAAACACCCATCATGACAGTCATCACACCAAACAACAAGGCATGCTACACACATCAGTCAGAAGCAGTAGAGGACATTGAGATAGTGTGACAGGATTGTAATTTAATACTGAAATACAGGGTTGCAGGACCACTGAGCTAATGTCCTTATCTGTCCACAGGAGAGTCATCACGCAGGACAGCGCAGGAGTAGGAGGGAAGGGCACCCCATAAGGGAAGGACTGAGAATGCCAGCACAAGTGTAGATCACAGCACTTAACCACCACCGACACCAACACCACTGGCAGCTGCACCACCAGAGCCAGCCATAACAACAGAACCAGCATCAACACTGCTGATTGAATCACCACCACAGCAGGCCTCACAAGAATAGTTAGCCTCACCAGCTTCAACATCACCGGTAGTGGTAAGGCCCAGGAGGCATGCTGTAGCCACTCTCCATGTCATGGAGTCGTCCTCTGAGGACACAAGGGAGGGTGATACGCCAACTGCTCCACTGGAGGAAATAAATGCTGGGCTGCAGTCCACCTCCAAAGGTGTGCACACAGGTGTGAGATGCCGCAGGGTCCGGGAGCGCAGCACAACTCGACAGGGTGATGGGGTCTTCGGAGACCTGGAGGCCAGTATGGTTAAAGTGCAGCGCCTGCAGGGGAAGGCCATACAATCAGTGCAATGACAAATGCGGCACTTAAACCAAAACATAGGCAATATTGACAGGGGCATCAGCTCCATGGCGGAGGGCATCAAGGAGATGGCAGAGGGAATGCGGGACATGTCCCAGTCCTTGATGATACTCTGTGACAAACTGGATGAGGACAGGGCAAGAAGGCGCAGGGAGAGGCAGTACATGCAGCAGTACACCAAGGTGGTGAACCGTCTGGCAACTGCCACTTCCCTGCCCTGCATGCGCTTCGTGGCAATGCAGGAGGGGCTTATGCACTGCCGCACTGATGTCACCAGGGGGATGGGGAAGGTGACAACCGCACTGGAAGTGCTTCTGACCACCCAGGCAGCCAACGCTGGTGCACTAGTTGTGGGGGAGAGTGACAAGACCACCAGCAGTCGCAGCATTAACCCCCCTGTCCCAGACACACAGAGAAGCAGCAGGCAGCATGCTGTGGGCCCTGGCTCAGCAGATAGTGAGGAAGGGCAGCTGCAGGCATCCAGAACTGTTGTGCCTGGGCGCAGACTTTAATGCTGCCCACACCTTTATGTACATATTTAGGGTGAAGTAACCCATGACTACCTATGAAGGTTGTCTGCATTTGGATTGGCATGGTGTGCCATTTGTTCTTTGTCTTAGTGGCAAGTTATTAAACTATGTCATTAACATGCAATGTCTGGCTGTGTCTCCTTACTTACTTAGAAATAGTTGCCGGTGATCTCTGCCCATCTCTGTCTCCCATCTGTTGCTGGCGCCACTCCTGCTGTGTTGGGCTCAGGCTGAGCATCTTCATCATCATTGTCCTCAATATCTGTTAATTCTACTGCTGTTCCTTTCCTAGTGGCAAGTAAGCATGGGCGGATTTTGCGGATTGGCAATCCGCGAACTTGCGTATTTACGGATTCGCAATCCGCGAAGATCCGCGAACTCTAGCGGACTTGCGGATTTTTCCGTTTTTTGTGTTGGCGCGTGTTCGCGCCGATTTTGGGACAAGTTCGCAATTGCGAACTTACTTTTCGGCTTGCAACGGCCGCGACTATGTTGTTTCTACGTCTGGTTTATCATCACAGGTTCACAGCACCCTCTGTTTCACCACTGCCACCCTCTGGGACACCCATGCCACCCTCTAGTACATCCTCACAGGCACCTATTAGGTTTATTTATTACTGTAGATTATGGTGGTTGAAAAAAGCTAGCACACCTGCCCTTCTTCAACTGCCATCAATTAATTTGTGTTTCATTAATGTGTCAGTAATTTTGAAAGTTCCAGTCTGGCTGGCACCTGCTTCCTTCCTTATCTGTAATTTGCTTTTTGTTGCAGTGAATTTTTTTTTTTACAGGACCTTTATGGTGCTATTCTATGAGCCTGCTGTTTGGGTCATAGCAGGGTCATAGAATTGTTGCAAACTCTGGAGGGGCCCATCAGGAAGCACTACCTTGAATGTTACTAATGTTAAGTTTGAACTTTTGCACCTGCTCATTGCTTTCATTTTAGCTAAAATCGTTTTTTTTGCAATTTCGCGCGTTATTTGGGGCGCGAATCCGTGCGAGATCGATTTCGGAAGCCGCGAATACGTGCGAATACAAAATTGTTTTTGTTGCGACGTGTATGTTCGCGTGATCTTGCGCGTGTTCGCGAGGCGCTTCTAGCTATTCGTTTGCCAAGTTACCCTATCGGTCGTACACGGGCGCGGCCATCTTGTTGGCGTGACGTAATTCCGTTTCCGCCCGCTATGTGTAATCTCGCAAAGTGTGCTGCTCGCGAGTACAATTTCGCGCGTACTCGCAAGGAAAATCTCGCGCGAACTTACCCACGCGGTCGTGAACTGGCGCGGCCATCTTGTTTCTCATTCATTGCTATGGTTCTGGGCATGCTTTCTGTATCCTCTCTCAATCTCTGCCATCCTTTGCTTGTTTGAAGTTTTTTTGATCTAATTTTACTTATTATCTAACCCTCTATTTTTCTAGCTCTATATTTTTGTGTTTTCTGCAGCTTTTATTTACTTTTAAACTACTTTTTTAAACTCTTTTCTTTTCTTCTTCACTATTCTATTTCTTCTTTATCATTTAAGTTTATTTCTGCCCAGACCATGGTAAAGGGAGCCGGGAAGCACCCTGAGAAGGGGAAGGGTCCCGCACCCCGTGCCCGGCTCCCGTGCGGGCGTTTAAGGGGGGAGCAAGTGGTCCCGAGGGAGATCTTCAGCGCGGAGGAAGTGGCGGCACTGATCTTCCATGTCCAGCGCCGCCTCCCCAAGACGATCCTGGGAGGCGGCAAGATCGCGACCGGCTATGGCATCCGGGAGCGCCGCCAGCGGTGGGAGAAGGTGTGCCGGGCCATGTACAAGATCTCTGGGGTCCGGCGCACATATAACCAGGCCACCCACCGCTGGACCGATGTCATGGACCGGGAGCGGGACTTGCTGGACGCGCTCGGCGTAGAGGTCCCCGGGCTTGGTGAGTAGTTGTAGTAGTACATTTACTACTCTGTTTTATCCTGCTCTGTTATTTGCAAATCTTTGTTCTTTACCAAGAGCAATAATGCTGCCGATTACATTGAGGTAAATTATATTTCAAAATCTTCTATGCATTTCATTTTCAGGTGCACTGCTCTCCTTCTCAGTAGCCTTGCTTGCTACTATGCTTCTTTGTTTTGTATGTTGTGTTCAGAAGCATTTCATTGGCCTGAGAAATTATGTATCAGTGTACTGTAAAGAAAAGAACTGCGTAATGCTAGACAGTAAGGGTCATATTTTCAATTACCGGCGCAGATTCCCTGCAAAGTAGCAGGGATGCGGCAGTAATTGTGTGCCATGCCACCACCACCCATTGGCCCAAAACGTCACAGAAGCCTTACGCATCTGTGCCGTAAAGGCAGCGCATTGCTGGAGTTGCGTGCCAACGATGGCGCAGCTCCAGCAATGCTCTGGGGTACCCTATCTCCCCAATGCTGCATCAAGCCGTACGTCGGCTTCAAGCGCGCAGGGTTTGAGTCATGCATCATTGTCCTAAAAATGACTGATTGACATCTTGTAGATTTCCCTCAGCCACTTTTAGGATTCGTTCCTGCGCAGGTACGCCCTCCCTTGCGCCGGAACGCCCCCTGATGGCGCAGGGCTTTACAACGTGATGCATCGCCCATATGCCCATATGTGTTTTTTTTTTTAATATATACGCCGCACCAACACCATGGCGAGTCTTTTGTTCTGCCGCTGCGTCAGAAAAGGCACGCAACAATGGAGGAAAATCAGCCGCAACTTCCGCAAGGGACTTATAAATCAGCCCCAACAGACTGAAGTCCAGTGTCCTTCCTTTAGACAGTCACATGGCTATCAGAAGAAATAGTGGCGGTGGTGGCGGGTGGATTGATAGTTTGAGTATTCACTGATCTGCAAGCAGGATGGACTTTGTCTGTCACGTGTTGCGCACTACTGCCTGCAGTGCCAGGCCTAGGCAAACCTCTTTAGTAGTCTGTTTATTGAGTTACATAGGAACTTTCTAAGTCAACGTTCCGCAAATCAGGCAATACGAATAACGTAGTATACCACATGAGATAGATCCCGTGGAATAGTTGTCTATCTATTTGCTATTTTTCCAAAATATGTTGTTATTGTTCTTTTGAAATGTTTGATTTGGTTGAAAAATCTCATCCATGTTTTATGGTTTTTCTTTCTTTCATGTTGTACATCAGCTCCCCCCAAGGGCAAGAGGACACAGGAGGAGGGTGCTGAGGATGCAGGCCAGGATCGGGCAGGCGAGGGCTCCTTTGCTGGCCCCAGTAAGTTTACATTTTACTAAACAGTACCTATTTTTTCCTAGCGTTCCTCATTCGATTTTTTCTAAATCGTCTTTGATCTTCTTGTAGACTGGATATAAATTCTTATCCTGCCTCGAATATGACTCCCTGTGGTATTACTAGACTATTCTTATTAGTCTGTCTGTGTAGCTAACTAAGATTGGACATTTGGCAATTCCATTGGACTCCCATTATATTCAGCAATACCTCTATGCACTGTCGCCTTACTGACTAGATAGTGTGGCAGAGTCATTCAGCTCCCGAAGTCACCGATTATAGATCCCCAATGATCTCTAGATTATCGTACGCAGGACAAGAGAGTAGTACGGAGTCACAGCACAGTCAAGAAGTGTCAGAGGCACTCATGCTTGCAAAAATTCCAAAACCTTTAGCTCATCCACTCTACTCTAGAGGAACAAAAACCACAGAGTCTATTTAAGTGTAAAAGCTTTATTAAAAGTAAACACATTTATTAAAATCTACTTTGTCATAAAACTATTTAACTGTAAACGGAAAAGTGGTTAGTGCTGACGATTAATTGGACACATTTCTTGTGGTCGAGCCGAACTCTCACCTACTTTGAACTTGATCCTGGTCGTGTTCTTAGGACTCAGGAGTCAAGCTTCTGTCTGTTAGGAGAAAAAGTGGTGCGTGTTAAAAATCAAAAGCAAGCATTCATCAGTTGTGCATAAAAGTGCAGCAAGACAACAGCCTTCCCTGGAAAATGGGACATTTTTACTATGGAGTAGACAGTCACAAATTATTACATTGTATTCTGTTTTTTTAACATTTCTCCTAGACCAAATATTATATAGTAGTGAGTGGTGTATTCTAACTTTCTTAAATGTACTTTGTAGGTGTAACATCTGGTGACGGGGCCAGCGCGGAGGTGGCTGTGTTGGACTTGGACTCGGAGGCCTCTGGGGAGGATGCGGCGTTAGAAGAGCTGGTGGCCGTTCCTGTGGGGGATCAAACGGTGGTGGCGGAAACAGGTAAGCTATATATTCCTTACTTATTGAGATTGAAGACTGCATAGTGTGCTTTCTGCACGGGTGTATTACAATTACAAATCAACCAGGTAGTAGCCTCCTCGAAATGTACTTCGACTTAGCTGTGAAGTTTTTGGTGAGAAGAATCCCAATAAGTTCTTAGACGAACGTGATGGTGGGATGAACGAAAAGCGAAAGAAGGGTGTAAGTAAGTGGGACGCGAACTTGTATGATGGCTGGCAAAGAAGAACGATATGTGTTTGCTTGGACCCAGAGGTGGCTGGGAAGGAAATAATATGGTATGGTGCATGGCTGGGTCAATGATGAAGCAAGGATGGGTGGAAGGACAGCAGCCTGGGTGGGTGAAACAGAAACTCTATGTGTGCGTATACTTTGAATGAATGGATGCCTGGAGCATGGTATTCTCTGACTCTTACATAGCAAATGTGTATCTAGAGAGAGTAGATGGTCGCCAGGTGAAGTAAGTGTTACCTTGAAGAGCATGTACCACCGCACCCGCACGTCCGTCCCAGTGCAGGGAAGGCAAGGAAAAGAAATTGTAAATGTGTCCAATACTACCATGAATAGTAGCAGTACTTTGTATTGCGTTTGCATTCACAGCATATATCTGGTTATTACGGTGGACACTCCGTACCTCTCTTAATAACTTTAGTTTACTTGTAGTACGTCATTCATGTGTGGGTGTATCACTGTGTTCACTCAATATTAAGCAAAGCACCTAAAGTCATCTCATCTGTCATTAAATACGTCCCATGTGAAGTGATAGATAATCAAATTAGTTAGCTTCTTCAGTTTCCTTTTCTAGTACTCATTTGCACTGTAGGGTGAAAGGTAAATTAATTAAGCAGTAGCCCTTGTAACAGAGTATTCTCAGTGCCACCCGTAATAGAAAAGTAATAGCTTCACCACCTGCATGTACTGGACCGGTACAGTAACGCAAGTCTGTCTCCATCATCATGGTGTGCAACTTTTTTTCTCGGGTGCAACTTCACTGTGCTGTGTCCATGCCATTCTGCCGGCTTGCATAAGATAACGTACCCATTTCCCTAAACAAGAGAGAAGAAGAAGAATAAGACTGGTGTACTGTCATAGTCGACTGTAATGGAAGTCCATAGTGGTCGTAGAATTAGTTCATTAAACTACCACTACTGTTAGAGCAAGGATGCAGAAGTGGGAGGTTACATAGATACTGTCCTCAATAGTTATGTACTGTGCTTTCAATTTGCTACTTGTACTCTGTGACCCAACTTTCGGCTCAATCACTTTGTGTTATTAATAAGGAGCATTGGTTACAGACTATGTCTTTCTTTCTTCATATAGTTGCTCCTTCCAAATCAACAACAAGGAGGGAGCAGGCTAGATTGGCCCGGCAACGGAGGCTGGAGGCCACAGTCGCCGAGTATCGGCGGCTGGTGGCCCTGGAGGAGGAGGAGGACACGCAGTCGAGCGGGGCAACATCTTCGACTGTGACCACTGCATCCTCCTCCGTGACTAAACCAGCGGGACCGAGCCGGGCTAAGAAAGCCGACCGCCACCGCCAAGCACCCGAAATACCAGCTGCCCCCCACAGGAGCTGCAAGGAACGCCAACGCCGCCTACGAGTCCGCATGTCCAACCTGGAGCAGGAGGTCCTGAGGTATAAGACCTTGGTTAAGGGCCTCCGCTCCGAGCTTGCCACCCTCCGCAAGGAGTATGATGCCCATGCCGCATCATGCACCAGCACCAGCACCCTCCAGTAGTGGAGTGTCCCTTGCCCTTTTTTTATAGACTTTTGGGGGGTGGGATTTGGGAGTTGGGATCGTTTTGGGACGTTTCAGAGACAATCGTTGGGGTTAGGGTGGGTGAGGGAGATTATTTTGTTAGGGATAAATAAATATATTTTTCAACTTTATCTGACCATACCTGTTTTTTACTGCTTTTCAGTCTGGTGGGTGGGGGGCGGGAGTGTAACAGTAACTTTGTTTTCCTGAACAGTCGTAGGACTTTAGTAGTACAACCGTCAATCTCTTGTCTACTCCGAAATAATACTCCATTATACTACCTCCCACCAAACGCTTATCTTACCTGTAATTTGTGTTAGAAATTAGGGCTAGGCCCAGGGCTGGCTCCAGGTGAAATGGGGATTAACGTTGTCATTCCTGGGCGGGTGACATTTCCTCATTGCGGTGTTACTAGTGGTGTGACACAGTGGCAGTTGCATGCCTATGGAAAAAAAGAAAACGAAACCTTGTTTGTACTCCTTACTGTAGCATTACAACGGTTACGGTACGATCGAGAAAATAGCAGGTGACAGTACACTAGAACAGTGCCATAATGTAGCCTAACAAATGGTAAAGTATTGCAAGTATAACTAGTACTTGCGTTGAATTTATTTGACATTGGCTACTACTACTAGAAGATATAGTACTGAAGCTGAGTAAGTCTAGAAGATATCCTCGTATTCCTTCACCAGCCTGTTGCTGCTATCACCTTATCCTCCCCAGCAAGTGTGTGGAATTATTGATGTCATTTTAGTCAGACATCAAGCAAAACAACACAGCCCGGGGGAAGAGGGTTAGGGTTTGTAAAATGGATGGGAATGGGGGTTTCTTTTTGGGTAGGTTTTGTTGAGAGAAGAAAAAAAAAGCAGAGCATGGACAAACAATAATTGAAGATACAGAGTTTACAGACAATCTTTGGTTACAAAGTAAAGGTAAGCACATGCAGTCACACTCATAGAATAAAAGACAACAATGGATACTGTATCTGTATTGCGTATGTTGTTGGAGTTGTCCTGTTGAAATTGGTAAGTAAGTTGCATGCAGCAAACAATTCCTCTTATTGGCGGCACTCCTCCATTCCAGCTGACGCTTCGTCCATCAATGTGGTGGTGACCACTGACAGAAGAGACACCCTGTCCACTGCCTGCCTGGCGGATGTTGACTGAAACCCGGCCTGTAATTATTGAACGGAAAACAGGAAGTGCTATTACAATACCACTGATAAATAAATAAAAGGTATGTACGCTGTGTGGTTCAAAAAGTGACACTTTGATTTCCCTAATAGACAGTACAATATTTTTGAAATTGCGTGCTCTGTCTGAGTCACCTTTTTAAGGATCAATAAGTATGGCCAAAATATTATAGCGGATCTTTCCCCTCAAGGTGGGTGTACTACTGTGTTTTAGAACAAAATTTGACCTTCCCAGCAATGCTCCCACCAAGACCCTTACTAAAGCCAGTCGCAAAAATGTAGAAGAACCCAATCATATCTCCAAAAACGATGCCTAGCAGAAAAATGGTTACAAAACGTACTTTGAAAGTAACAGTAGACCCAAATACAGACCGTGGATTGTATTCAAACCACTTGCCTGCAAGCAAAAGTATCCATAGCCAGCATCGCTCCAACAGTGCTCTACAACAACAGAACCGCGTTGCAATAGAACCCCCCTAAACACATGCAATCCTGCTGCTAGGGCTAACCCTAACGAACCCTAACTTACAAAAAGTGCAAAAACTGGTGTTTCCTTATGGATTTTGTCCAACAAACTTCTAGCCGGTATTAGACCTTCCCAGGAATGCCCCAGGCAAGACCCGCCAACCCACCCGCAAAAAAACACGCGACACAACACCACCAAACAGCGAAAAAGCTAAATCTCATACTTACAATGTCTCTCGGCCTTCGGTCCAAACGCGGCGCTGTGCAGCTAGGTCGTCATCATCATCAATCATCATAACTCCTGTTTTCCACCACGGATTTCCTGAAAAGCAAATGCAATCAAGATTAGACTGTCGCAGCAGTGCTTCGACAGAGACCCCGGCCGCAACCCACCCACGAACAGCAGGAAGCCCCCCAAAACGCTACATTGAGCAAGATGTCTGAAGAAATGGCAAAAAAAAGGCTTTTCCTTAAGGATTTTGTCCAAAACACTTCTATCCGGCATTAGACCTTCCCAGGAATGCCCCAGCCAAGACCCGCCAACCCACCCGCAAAAAAACACGCGACAACACCCCCAAACAGCGAAAAAGCTAAATCTCATACTTATCTCTCGGCCTTCGGTCCAAAGTAACGCGCTGTGCAGCTAGGTCATCATCAATCATCATAACTCCTGTTTTCCACCACGGATTTCCTGAAAAGCAAATGCAATCAAGATTAGACTGTCGCAGCAGTGCTTCGACAGAGACCCCGGCCGCAACCCACCCACGAACAGCAGGAAGCCCCCCAAACGCTACATTGAGCAAGATGTCTGAAGAAATGGCAAAAAAAAGGCTTTTCCTTAAGGATTTTGTCCAAAACACTTCTATCCGGCATTAGACCTTCCCAGGAATGCCCCAGCCAAGACCCGCCAACCCACCCGCAAAAAAACACGCGACAACACCCCCAAACAGCGAAAAAGCTAAATCTCATACTTACAATATCTCTCGGCCTTCGGTCCAAAGTAACGCGCTGTGCAGCTAGGTCATCATCAATCATCATAACTCCTGTTTTCCACCACGGATTTCCTGAAAAGCAAATGCAATCAAGATTAGACTGTCGCAGCAGTGCTTCGACAGAGACCCCGGCCGCAACCCACCCACGAACAGCAGGAAGCCCCCCAAAACGCTACATTGAGCAAGATGTCTGAAGAAATGGCAAAAAAAAGGCTGTTCCTTATGGATTTTGTCCAAAACACTTGTATCCGGTATTAGACCTTCCCAGGAATGCCCCAGGCAAGACCCGCCGGCGCCAACCCACCCGCAAAAAAACACCCGACAACACCCCCAAACAGCGAAAAAGCTAAATCTCATACTTACAATATCTCTCGGCCTTCGTTCCAAATGCCGCGCTGTTCAGCTAGGTCATCATCATCAATCATCATAACTCCTGTTTTCCACCACGGATTTCCTGAAAAGCAAATGCAATCAAGATTAGACTGTCGCAGCAGTGCTTCGACAGACACCAAAAATTACACACAAACCCCCGGAACCCCGCCAAAGAGCACCTCAAAGGCAAGCAAGTCAGCAAAAACGGCAAGAAATTTCCACCTCATATTTGGTCCAAAACACTTTTGTCCATTATTAGAGCTTCACAGCAATGGGCCCAAAACCGTCAACTCACCCGCAAAGAAGTACAACACCCCCACAAGTGCTGAGTCTTTCTTCATTGTGCGTAATCCAGCACTCTGCTTGGAGGGAAATCGCAGTCTGGAGGAGGAGGATAGAGGAGCATGTTCTTCAGAACTTGTGAACCTGAGGAATGTAGACTGCGGCACCTTCAAATCAATAAGCAAACAAGTGAAGACAGTTCTGATGATGGTCTTGTTTTTGGGATTAGGTGATTAAAGTTTGAATTAAATTAACTGTGCAAAACAAAGAAAGAGAGACACAAAGCACACAGGAATAAAAGTGAATAAGGACGAAAAAGAAAGTTCTTGATTGATTGTCTCATTTTCAGGGCTCGGTGTCAGGGAATAAGAACAAGATTTCGTCATCATACTCTGCGAATTCAGGCTGGATGAGGTCAGTGGCACCGAACAGAGAAAAAATCCCCTCATCTACGTTGCTGTCCTCATCGTCTTCATGTGGCGTGCTTTCTCGCACTTTGTAATCTGGTGGTATGAGGTGCTGATTCATCTTGATCATTGTCAGCCGCTCCACATTTTTGGGCGATAGGCGGCTCCGTTTGGCAGTTACAATGCCACCAGCAGCACTGAAAACACGTTCAGAAGACACACTTGCGAGTGGGCAAGACAAATAGTTTATAGCCAGGTTGTAGAGCTGTGGCCACAATTGTTTTTTGCCATGCCAATACTGCAATGGCTCCTCATTAAGAAAGACCACTGTTGAGTCATTCAGATAGTCCTGCACCATCGACTCAAGGTCATCAACTGTTCCTCCACTTTGCTTACTTTTTGCTGTGCCTGTGACATTTTTTCGAGAACCATACCCCATCAAACTTAGCCAATCCTCCTCCCCAGCCACTGTTAGTGTTGTCATTGTGTGTGGTGCAGATGATCCAGTTGCCGGTGTCTTTAACGGCTGAGAGGTCACTTGTGCCCCAGCCACAGGTGCAGAAGTGGATTCTTGTGACTGCGGATGGCCTGCTGATGCTGATGCTGATGTACTGGCTTCTCCTTCAATAACCTGCCGTTCTTTTTCAAACCTCTTGGCTGACCAGGCTAACCAATGTTTGTACTTTTGAACATCTGCATCAGCGAAAGGAAAGAATGCGTTGTCTGCCAGCGCCTTTTTGTAGCGTGGATCCAGAATAGTAGCACAAATGTAATGCTGATCTGAGTTGATGTTTTTAAGACGTTCATCACCACGTAGGCGATGTAATAATTTCTCAGACAAAATGAAATGGTTTTTTTTTTTTTCATCTTTTTCAAACTCAGAAGAAACCGCCATCAGTTGGTGCTCCAGTATGCACAACAATGGGATAGCTTTTCCCAAATTACAGTCCTCCTGGCTGACTGCACGCGTGAAGAACTCAAAAGGACGAAGCATGTCTGTCAGGCTTTTAACTATGGCCCATTGCGCCTTACTCATCCGCAGGTCCTCCTTCTGAGATGTAGCCTCTGTCAAGAAATAGTGATCGAGTACCGTATACTGCTCATGCAGACGCTCAAGCATGTAGAAGGTTGAGTTCCAACGTGTTGCCACCTCCTGGATGAGTGCTTTCACTGGCATTCCACGTTGAAGTAGCAGTCTCCGCAGATGCTTCCGGGCCTTAAAAGAATGGCTGAAATGGTTGCACATTTTGCGGCAGGTGGCCATTACCTCGAACGCTGGACTCTCTTTATCACTCAAGAATTTTTGAACTACCAGGTTGATACAGTGCGCCAAACACGGCACTCTAACATGGTCACCCATGAACATGGCCTTAACTACATTGGCGCCATTATCCGTGGAAACATAACCAATCTTGCGTTTTAGGGGGGATAGCATTGTCAAGACCTTTTTGTTAAACTCTTCCAAAAGGTTTTCTGCTGTGTGACTTTTCTCCAAGGCAAACATGGCTAGTGTTGCATGTTTCCGAGCAGCTTTGAAAACTTGGTCCGGGTCAACACCTGCGTTTAGCTTTGCTATAACACCTGAAAAAGAGACCCAGTGTGCAGTGATGCACATGTAATCATCGCCTGGGCCACTGGTCCACATGTCTGTTGTCAGATGTATTGTGTGAACAGCACTCTTCTGCAAAGCTGCCCCAATCGCCTGCAGCACATCTTCATGTAGTGCTGGAACCGCAACTCTGGCAAAATAGAACCGGCTCGGAACCTTCCATTTAGGGCAGAGCGTTGCAACTAATTCAAGAAAACCTACCGCTTCTACAAAAGAAAAAGGTAGAAGGTCCACAGCTAGCATTTTAGCCAGCTTAGTGTTAT
This sequence comes from Lissotriton helveticus, assembly GCF_964261635.1. Lineage (NCBI taxonomy): Eukaryota > Metazoa > Chordata > Amphibia > Caudata > Salamandridae > Lissotriton > Lissotriton helveticus. Next base: position 1,410,308,244 of record NC_136065.1, read on the forward strand.
ACAGACGCGTCAGTGGGTGGTTGCGTTCATATGGCACGTCTGAAGTAAGCATTGTTCTAATGTTGGCCTGGACCAAGCATTTACGGGCTGATAATGACTTCGTTGACCCAATTTTGCTCGCTGGTGAACTTTTGTGCCTTGGTGTCTCACTCGCTCCAACACTCTTAGTGTGCCTCACATTGGGTGTGCTGCTGACAGGGGTACTGGGTGTAAGGGAAGTGTTTGACACGTCTTCTTCCTGCTCGTCAACATCAGATGAAACATCAACGTTTCCTTGATTTTGGCCTTTCTTGATCGCAGCTAGGTGCGCAAACCATTGGACAGCGTGCTTTCTCTCAAGATGACCACTCTGGCCGCCGGTACCATAGTTGGTACCTGACTTACCACGACTAACTGCAAGCTTACAAAGGGTACAAATGGCAAACTTTGGATTTTTGGGACAAACAGTAAAGAAGTCCCAAACTGGGGACTTGAAGTGTCTGTGGGACCTGGAGGAGGCGGCGATACTGGTGGTGGTGGTCATGAAGCTAATGCCAGATGAAGTGGAGGATCTGGATTGCCCAACTTTTGTACGTTTTCCACTTTCACCGCCACTAATTAAGGTCGAGGTTGACGCAGGTCTCTTCTTGCCAGAAAGAAATATGGAAGCGGGACGAGTTGGTGTACTACTTAACTCCAATGATTGTGGTGTTTCCACTGCCTCCTCATCGACAACATCATCATCATCATCATCACGCGCAGCAGCTCTTCGGGCTAGGGTCAAAATGTCTGTTTGCTGCATGCCCGCTGGGGCTGCAGTGACCTTTATGATGACTGGGTCGTCGTTGGCAGAGTCTTCATCAGCAGCAGTATCCGCCACTTCTTGTTGAGCCTCATCACACTCCATAAGTCTGAGACTTTGGACGAGCTTCCTTTTACGCTTAAGTACCTTTGTTGGATCATGGTGTGCCTCACTCTCAGACGGCTGTGGTGCTGGTTCCCAAGTTTGATCCGTATCATCAGAAGGAGGTGTGCTTGAAGAGGATGTAGACACCACCCTTGATCTCTTCCTTGCTAGGGTTGTGGAAGACAATGAAGGATCAGCAGGAGGAGTGGCTTCCTCAAATGATACCTCGCCTTGATTGTCGATTTCCTGATGTGCCCCTACTTCGGGAGGAACAACTATTGTGGGCACTTGTGACCCTCCATGCACCTCTGCTTGCGCATCTCCTTGCGCTGCCTCTCCTTCCACATGTACTTGGGCTTGTACTTGCACATGTGATTGTTGTTGCGGCTGTGGTTGTTCAACACTCGTCAGATGAGCTACAACAACCTGTGTTGATTGAGGGACATTGCTGCTGCTTTCTTGCGATGAGCCAACATCACTGGTCGATGGTGATTGAACAACTATACTGGCTGCCTCTGCAGCACTCAAGGGCTTGGACTTAAGTTGGCGTGGTGGTGGTGGTGGCACTGAGCCCAATGGAGCGGGGGTGCTGCTGCCAGCTTGGTCCCCAGCAGATCCCGCTGCTGCTGCTGCAGGCATACTTTTTTTTTTACTCCCAAAAAAAGGGGCGGGCGGCACACCAGTCTCCTTGGTAACTTGCTTCTTCTGCTCCTTACTGGCACCTTTCTTGCTAGAGGAGCTACGGGTTACTTTTTTTGGGGCCATCCTCTTCAGAGCAGGTCAGCAGGCAGCAGTTGCACGAGTTGCAGAGGGTTCTGTGTCCAGACGTGACGTCGCGTGACGTTATGCTGCACACACCGCTGCAGGACTTCTTCCTGGCACTGGTGGTTCTCTTGAGTCTTCTTGTGCACCTAAAAGCAATGGAAGACAGAGGAACATCAGTTCAGTTATACACCCCAAAAAATCGACAAAACACAGAAAAATGAGCACAATCCCATGCCCTCCTTGATGTTTACATTGAAGACACCCCACAGAAAGACTACGGACATGCAAGTATGCAACACTCACTACCCCTGGGCATAATGGATGAAAAGTAGGCAAAATAAGTGCAGGCCTCAGACACTGCCTCTCCTCAAAATGGCCCACTTACACCCCAAGCACATGTTGCCTGTACCAGCCAGCACTCAAGATGGCCACCACCACCACCCACATGGCCAGTCCACATCAACAGTACACCCCCAAAAAACAGAAAAACAGCCAGAAATCACCACAATCCAATGCCATCCATGATGTTTACATCAAAGAGAGTGAGACCACACCACAGGCACACTCAGTCCATGCACCACCACCACCCCTGGGCAAGCAAAAGGCCACACCAGCAGCCCCCCAAAAACGACAAAAAACAATAAAATAAGCACAATCCCAGCCCATCCATGGCCTCAATTATGTTTAAATTCAAGAAGACACCACACAGAAAGACTAGGCCCATGCAACTCTCACCACCACCCCTGGGCAAAGGGCCACACCAGCAGGCCCAAAAAAACCGACAAAAAACAATAAAATCTGCACAATCCCAGCCCATCCATGGCCTCAATAGAGTTTAAATTCAAGAAGACACCCCTCAGAAACACTAGGCCCATGCAACACTCACTACCCCTGGGCATAAGGGATGAAAAATAGGCAAAATAAGTGCAGGCCTCAGACACTGCCTCTCCTCAAAATGGCCCCCTTACACCCCAAGCACATGTTGCCTGTACCAGCCAGCACTCAAGATGGCCACCACCACCACCCACATGGCCAGTCCACATCAACAGTACACCCCCAAAAAACAGAAAAACAGCCAGAAATCACCACAATCCAATGCCATCCATGATGTTTACATCAAAGAGAGTGAGACCACACCACAGGCACACTCAGTCCATGCACCACCACCACCCCTGGGCAAGCAAAAGGCCACACCAGCAGCCCCCCAAAAACGACAAAAAACAATAAAATAAGCACAATCCCAGCCCATCCATGGCCTCAATTATGTTTAAATTCAAGAAGACACCACACAGAAAGACTAGGCCCATGCAACTCTCACCACCACCCCTGGGCAAAGGGCCACACCAGCAGGCCCAAAAAAACGACAAAAAACAATAAAATCTGCACAATCCCAGCCCATTCATGGCCTCAATAGAGTTTAAATTCAAGAAGACACCCCTCAGAAACACTAGGCCCATGCAACACTCACTACCCCTGGGCATAAGGGATGAAAAATAGGCAAAATAAGTGCAGGCCTCAGACACTGCCTCTCCTCAAAATGGCCCCCTTACACCCCAAGCACATGTTGCCTGTACCAGCCAGCACTCAAGATGGCCACCACCACCACCCACATGGCCAGTCCACATCAACAGTACACCCCCAAAAAACAGAAAAACAGCCAGAAATCACCACAATCCAATGCCATCCATGATGTTTACATCAAAGAGAGTGAGACCACACCACAGGCACACTCAGTCCATGCACCACCACCACCCCTGGGCAAGCAAAAGGCCACACCAGCAGCCCCCCAAAAACGACAAAAAACAATAAAATAAGCACAATCCCAGCCCATCCATGGCCTCAATTATGTTTAAATTCAAGAAGACACCCCACAGAAAGACTAGGCCCATGCAACACTCACCACCCCTGGGCAAAGGGCCACACCAGCAGGCCCAAAAAAACGATAAAAAACAATAAAATCTGCACAATCCCAGCCCATCCATGGCCTCAATAGAGTTTAAATTCAAGAAGACACCCCTCAGAAACACTAGGCCCATGCAACACTCACTACCCCTGGGCATAAGGGATGAAAAGTAGGCAAAATAAGTGCAGGCCTCAGACACTGCCTCTCCTCAAAATGGCCCCCTTACACCCCAAGCACATGTTGCCTGTACCAGCCAGCACTCAAGATGGCCACCACCACCACCCACATGGCCAGTCCACATCAACAGTACACCCCCAAAAAACAGAAAAACAGCCAGAAATCACCACAATCCAATGCCATCCATGATGTTTACATCAAAGAGAGTGAGACCACACCACAGGCACACTCAGTCCATGCACCACCACCACCCCTGGGCAAGCAAAAGGCCACACCAGCAGCCCCCCAAAACGACAAAAAACAATAAAATAAGCACAATCCCAGCCCATCCATGGCCTCAATTATGTTTAAATTCAAGAAGACACCCCACAGAAAGACTAGGCCCATGCAACACTCACCACCCCTGGGCAAAGGGCCACACCAGCAGGCCCAAAAAAACGACAAAAAACAATAAAATCTGCACAATCCCAGCCCATCCATGGCCTCAATGGTGTTTAAATTCAACAAAACAGTTGTATCATGCACCCATAACCAACCCTGGTCCTACTGGATACTGTGGCTACCCACAATATAATTTATTTAATTTTCTGAAAAAGTTCAAAAATTGTACTTGCAGCAACTGTAATGCCCCAAACAAACTTACTTGTGAAAGTTGATTTCTAATCCAAAAGTGATCCAAAGACAGTCAAAAAGGCCTCAAATCCAAATATCCAGCAGCACCCACAAAAAGTAATCCTTCCAGCTCCAGATCCAAATGAAAGTGACCAGGAGATGGACAAAGCACTGGGAGGAGCCTGCTGGACAGGAACAGGAAGTTGGAGACTGTGGGGCACTTCCTTACTCCCCCCCCCCCCAAAATGGACTCCTTGCAAAAAAAAAGGCCATGCAAATGTCAACCTGAGGAGTGATTCTGATAAAAATCATAATTTTCTGAAGGTTTATCCTGTTTGCTGGTGATTTTCTTGTGCGAAATTGCAAAATCTCTATTTCGCAAGTGCGAGATTGTTCCTTTCCGCCGCAACTACGTGTTCGCAATTGCGAACTCTCGCGAGGTGTGCTGTGCAAGGTGGCAAGCCGCGAGTACGTATTCGCGGGCGACAAACTCCCGCGGGAACACGCAGCAAGATCTAAAATGGCGCGTCACTCGCAAAGAAAAACAACTCGGCAAACGCTAATATGACGGAAAGTGAACGCCGTGCACCACGCCGCGCGCCGCAACCAAGCAAAAAATCCGCCGCGAGCGGATTCACGGATTTTCGACAAATTCGCGAGCGTTCGCGGATTGCGGATTTGCCGAAAATCCGAAAAATCCGCGAGCGGAGCGGATTTTACGCCCATGCTTAGTGGCAAGGTTGTGCAGCATTGCACAAGTTGTAATTATTTTACTGCAGATGAGGGGTGAGTTCTGGCGTGCGCCTTCGCTTTTGTGGAGGTAGCGGAAACTGCTTTTTAGTAGCCCAAAGATGCGCTCCACGACATTGCGAGCAGATTTGTGTGCCACGTTGTATCGTCTCTCACTCGGGGTTGATGGGTTCAGGTAGGGTGTCAGGATGAACGAGTGGACAGCATATGCACTATCGCCTATGTGGAAAGGAGAGAGCCATTCGTCACATGCACAACAACACCTACATCTGCAGTATCTATCAGGGTGTGTCACAGTGTTTTACCTAGCAGGTATCCTTCTCCGAATTCCCCCACTGTCAGGCGTGTGTAGATCCCACTGTTCTGGAAGATGTAGGAGTCGTGGGTGCTTCCTGGGAATTTGGCCACGATGTCTGTGATTATGTGGGCAGCATCACAGATTACCTGTACATGTATTGAGTGTGTGGACTTTCTGTTCCTGTAGATATACTCTGTGGCTGCAGGTGGGCAGATTGGGATGTGTGTGCCATCAATGCAGCCAATCACATGTGGGAACTGTGTCATTTGGTAAAAGTCAGTCTTTGTCTTCAGCAGTTCCGCATGTGTGTCAGGGAAGCAGATGTAATGATGCATTCTCTGCATCATGGAATCCAGGAATTTCCTGAAGAAAAAGAACAGGCAGCTCTGGGACATCCCACCTACCGTAGGCTACAGAGCACCTGCACATGAGGTGGTATGGCGTGTGCCCTTGGTGTTGGGTGCTCCAGGAGTGGGTGCAGGTCCCTTATCAAGTCCAGGATAGTGTGGGGGTGTAGCCTGTACCTTTCATGGATCTCTGCCTCAGTAAGTTGGAAGAGTATGATCCGCTGTCTGTAGACTTGCTCCTCTCGTCTCCAGTGCCTCTCTCCTGCTGCCTGTAGCCGTAGCCACCTTGCTATCACATACAATGCCACCATTCTGGTCACACTGTTGCATTTTGGGGCCTGTTTTTATGGCCTGCACCTGGTTACCACCTGCTTTCACTCCATGGTAATTACCGACGCTTAAATACCGAATTTCATGAAATTCGGAATTTTCGAAATTGCCTACATCTCTAATCTCATTTTTACCGTTTCTCATTTACCGATTCGGTAAATAAGGATTCGGTAAATACCGATTCAGTAATTTAGAATTCGGTAATGATGAATCGATATTTACCGATTCATATATACCGAATACTTACTTTTGGCCTCCTATATCTCAAATGCCTAAATACTGGTCGGTAACGGCAATTTTACCGAATTTCGGCCGTTACCGACCGGTTTTTAGCTACCTACATATGGCCCTTGGTTTTTACTCAACTTGTGGTATCATATCATACAATGATTTTATATTGTAATTTGGTCTTACCCATAGAGAGTTTTTTTATTATTTTCAGAGTAGAGATTACTTAAAGAAAAAGGGGGTGTGGAGAGATGTGGGAAGTGCACATTTATGAACAAAACTAATACAGCCTATCCCCCATGCGTTGGGAGTATGTGAAAGTGGTTAATAAATACATGAAAGACGATCTGGATAAGTGCTCCACTAAGTGGCAAGTTAAGCTAGATATTACTGACATAGCATTTCAAAGTGGTTTTATAAGCTCCCAATGGGTTCTAATGCATGCCAACCTCCAATCACAATAATATTAGACCTGCTTCGATCTATATTAAACCCCATATCGAATAGCCAAATGGGGTGAGGTGAAAGCAGAGTAATGTCCATGCTGTGCTCTGCATAAAGCAGAATTGGTTCATATATTTGCTACATATAATATGCTTGGGTCACTAATTAAGGAATGTTATGAATTTTTAAGAAGCAAACTACAGCTGTACATTGAGTATAACTAATCTAGGGACAGAGGATGGAGGTGCCCTGTTAAGCCTAGCAATGGCTGTGTATAAATTGTGCATTGCCTCAGCTTGGCTGGACCCAGTCCCTCCCTTGTTTCAACAATGGCTAGCCTGATTATTAATGACATATAATCTTGAGAAAGCTATATACACTCGAAAGGGACACAGGGCCAGGAAGAAGGGAAGAAGAATTTGGAAATGCTTAGACAATTGGGTTGAACAATTGGATATATAAAATGCACTAGCACTTTTTGGGATTCATTTGCTGCTAAATAATTTAAGTAGGAAATCAGAAGTTGGATGCGTGTGGGTTTCAGTTTTGCTAGCATCGTATCTGCAGCATATTTTGCACTATTGTATTTTGAATCCGATGCTAAACAATGAATTGATTTTTTAGGAGTATTTTTTTTCCTATATTTTTTTGCTCTGTAATAAGAAATCACAGTGATTTATTGTTGATTATCTCTACAACCTATGAATTTCTTGTGGTGTATTTAAGTGTGGGGTAGGGTGGGTGAGGGCTCAGGGTCTGGATTAAATTATGGGGGAGAAAAGTCTTAGTTCAATAAAAAAAATTTTTTTTTAAAAGAAATACATTCTGAGTTCTCTGTCTTGTCACCCTGCTGTACTTGACTATCTTCTCAATGGTGGTACAATGTCAAAAGCCTATGAAGCTTGTGTTCATTTTTTGTGGTTATCCAAAGCAAACATAGACTAAACTTTCCTATTTTCAGCTATTTTTATGCTTTCTTAAAATAGACAATATTTTGTGCTGAACTATGAGCCACTATAAGTAGTTTTCATATTTTCAGTCATGTTCCTGAGGCCTTAAAAATAGACAATTTGTTGTCCTTAACCAGGAGTTAACACTTCCTAAGGGGTGGGCATAAATTGTGTAATTTCGGGACATGTAATTCCACAAAATTACCCAAAAATTATGTGAAATTTCATATAATTACATGAACTGCATCTTGCACTGACAAAAATAATTTCGAGTTGACTCCCAGTTGCTCACATTGAAAATCTTGCCGCTCATGTTTGGACTAGCAGTTTTGCATTTAATAATTACCCGATCGTTGTACTCAAATTAAAAAATCACCCTGAAATATTTGTTCACCAACCACATTAGACAAACTGACACTTGCATTCAAAACACTGCTATGCACATTCATATTTGTAGTTTTGTGTTAAGATAATCTACCTGAAAGGCCGCTTGCATTAAAAATTACCCAAACGGTACATCTCGCGTTAAAATTTCTCCCCAAAATAAAGCAATGTGGAGTAATGGCGAAATCTCGGTAATTTTGCATGTATTTTGTAAAGCTAAATTACCAAACTGATAGTTCAAGTTCAAGTTCAAGGATTTATATAGCGCACTACTCACCCAGAGGGTCTCAAGGCGCTTGGGGAGGGGGATTATTATTTATCGAATAGCCAGGTTTTGAGTTCTTTTCTGAAGGGGATGTGGTTCTGTGTAAGGCGGAGGTGAGTGGGGAGTGAGTTCCAGGTCTTGGCTGCCAAGTAGGAGAAGGATCTACCTCCCATGGTGGATCTTTGGATACGCGGAACTGCGGCGAGGCCTAGATTGGAGGATCTTAGTTGGCGGGTGGGTGTGTAGAAGGATAGTCGAGTGTTGAGGCATTCGGGTCCTAGTTTGTAGAGGGCCTTGTGAGACCCAGCCATATGCGAATGCAAATGTGTCTTTTGCTTTCTCGCCTTAAGTGCGCCGGTTATGCCCAGACGTGGGCCCCAGGCTAACTATGCCACTGGATTCAAGCTAGCCTTGCTGATGAGGGGTGAAACCCCGAAACCGGTTCCAATATGTTTCTTTCCAGTCCAGGGAGGACCTGGCTTTGCAGTTCGGGCTGGACTGTTCCAATGAGGCACAGGGTCAAGACTGATTTGCATATGGCCAGGTTTAACTGGGTTGGCATGGTGAGCAAAAGAATGATGGATTTAACCCATATCTCTTGACTCGGGGTGAATGTTCTGATTTGATCTGCATTCGTCCATCAATTGTGTGTCTTTTTCTTTCTTGCCCCTTGTGTGAAGGCAGGACACATCCAATTCAAGTTTAAGTAGGGCTGTGCCCAGCTACTCCCTTCAATCCTGCCAGTGATGGCCCATTAATGCACACTTAGGCTCTCTATTTTTTGTGACTCGCTAGGAGGAATAAAAGGCTCTCTATTTTGTGCGACCCGCTAGGAGGAATACACAAAGCCCAACTGTTAGCTACACCCAGTTATGTGACCCAGAGATGGGCTACAGGCACTAAATGGCAGGTAACAACCTTCACCACGTGGTCAAAACACCGCAATACATTAACATTGCTGCTTTTACAACACAGGTCGTTACCACGACTTGCACTGGAGGGCGCTCTAGACTAAGGAATAGGGTGATTTACTATTCCATAACCTTCCCTACTGTACATAGGCTGGAGTTGGAATAGTATGATTTACGTTGTAAAAACAGCGATGTAATGTACAGCGGTGTAAATCATCGCGTTATAACATCATACATCCTAAATGGCTATGGCAGAAAAATGCCAACTTTGGTAATGTAAAATCCAACTTCACCGTCAACCAGGATCTTTCATTACAATTTCGAAGACACCGAAAATGAACTGATTATCTGTTCCCATTTGGAAGCTACAGTTTATTAAATGTAATGAGGTAACTCCAATGTTATTCCATGGGAGAGGTAAGCCTTTCAATAGTGAAAAATGAATGTAAGAGTTTTTCACTATCAAGGCAGGTAAAACTTATAAGTACATGTCCTACTTTTTAAAATACACTGCAACCTACCCTCTGGACTGTTCTGGGCCTACCCTCGGGGTGACTTATATGCATTAAAAAGGAAGGTTTGAGTCTGACCAAAGGTTTATTTTGACAGGCCAAAATGGGAGTTAAAAACTGCGCACACAGACTGCCATGGCAGGCTTGAAACATGTTTAAAGGGCTACTTAAGTGGGTGGTGCAATCAGTGCTGCAGCCCCACTAGTGGCTATTAATTTACAGGCCCTGGGTAAACATAGTACCACTTTACAAGAGTAACACCACTGTTGTAAACTCTGGCACAAATCAAAACACCTATAAAGACACCTCAGTGCTAGCACCAGGTTCAATAAACAGGAATGTTTATCAAGGACTGAGAGAGGCTTGCAAGGTGGGGATGCCGCATGAAATTAGCTCCAATACAATCAGTAGCTGAAAGGAGAATGGGGAGACGAGGGTTAGACTTCAATCAGTAAGAGGCCTCAGACACAACACAACAGCTGTTCCGATGCGGGCTGCAAGGGTAATACTGAGTCATTGCGCTGACATCAAACTCACTGCAGAGGTGATGCATTGGTTCTGCTGGATCCCCATATGGGCGGGCAGAGCATTTTCAGGCCAACTTCCAAGGGTCCAATACAGAGGTGGCGCCACTTGTCAGGGTAGAATTCACAGTTGGCAGAGTCCAGGTGCTGGGTTCAAGTTTGTAGGAGTCTTCTGTCCCTGAGGCTTTTGTCAGGCCAGCCAAAAAGCCCTTGGAGTTGCTCTGGGGTCCTGGGTTCAACAGATTCAGGTCTAGTCCTTCTCTTATAGGCAACAGGGCAGCAGACAACAGGTCAGCACATTAGTCCTTTAAAGCAGCAGTCCAGCAGAGTGGCAGTCCTTTCACCGCAGAATACAAGTATTTCTTCCTGGCAGAGTATACACAGGTCCAGAAGTGTACTGAAGAGTTGATGTGATAGGTCCAATATTCATACCTGGGCCTTCTTTGAAGCAGGAGAATCTTCTAGAGTTTGCCCTTTAAAGTCCACAGACTTCCTGCTTTCCCTGCTCTGGCTCCAGACTAGCTACAGGTGGTATGCAGCCCATCGTGTGAAAGCAAAAGCCACACAGATGTGGATGGATTGCCGAGCAAATCAAACATTTACCCCGAGTCAAGAGATCTGGGTTAAATCCATCATTCTTTTGCTCACCATGCCACCTCAGTTTAGACCCAGCCATATGAAAATGCAAATGTGTATTTTGCTTTCTTGCCCTAAGTATGCCAGATATGCCCAGATGTGGGTCCCGGGCTTACTGTGCCACTGGATTCAAGCCAGCCTGGCTGATGAGTGGTGAAACCCCAAAACTGGCCCCAGTATGCTTGTTTCCACTCCAGCGAGGACCTGGCTTGACAGTTCTGGCTGGATTGTTCCCATGAGGCACAGGGTCAAGACTGATTTGCATATGGCCAGGTCAAAACTGTCCCAGAAACAACAGCCCAAAACCCCACGGAAAGCAGTCAGCGCTGTGGAACGACACTCTGATGAACAGACCGATAGAGACATGGATGATAATGATTAAGCTGTCATCCATGTCCTAAGAGCGATTGACCAACCAGGTGACTCCCATGTGCCATGGGGGAGGTTCAAGGCCACCCAGTCTCTGCCCTCATAGACACCGGTGCCTCCATCAGCCTGATGGCTGCAGAAATCTATCACAGCCTTTCTAACCCGCCTGCCCTCTGTCACACCAGAGCTCAGGTGTATGCTTTTGTAAACCGCTCACCATTTGACTCCAAGCCATGTTCTAGGCCGACCTCACTCATGACTCGACCTGCCAGAAGGCAAAGGTATATGTGTCATAGGAGGGCTCAGAGTTCCTCCTTCATGTCCAAACAGCCCAATAACTCAACTTAGTATAATTCGCCTTTAGCTTGCATACCATCGACCTGGACCACCTTCTACAAGACTCCGTCTCTCTCTTTGATGGCATTAGTTGCCTGTTAGACCTAGCCATAGGCCTGCACATTAATGAGTTTGTTCCTCCAGTGGCATTTTGACATTGAAGAATTGCGTTCCACCTGCACCGGAAGTGGAGACAGAGCTAAAGCTTTTGGAAAGAGGCGGTATCATCGAACGGGTGAGAGGCTTCCCTCCATGGTGGCAAAAAATCCCAAGCAACCAGATGCTGTCCGAATTTGTGTGGACATGAGGATACCTAACCTGGCGATCAAGCTAGAATGTTATCTTACACCAACTGTTGATGACATCAATGGAGAGTTGTCAGGATCCAAGTGGTTCTCTGAAATGGACCTCCGGGTGGCTGCCACCAGACACAGCTACATCCTGATTCATGCCCAATCACTATGTTCTCCACAAATGCTGGCCTCTATGGTACACCCGACTAAACTTCAGTATTTCTAGAGCAGCAAAGTATTCCAAAACATATTTGTGAAGAACGTTCTGCATGGCCTCCCCAGTATGCTGAATGTGGGTGATGGTTCCTTGGTCCACACCCCCTCGCTGATAGGACACCTAACTCAGTACAAAGCTGTTTTCACACGACTCAAGGAGTGTGGGCTGATGCTTCATCGGGGGAAAATGACTCGGAGAGCTAACCAAGTCCTCCGGTTACTTGGGTTTGGGGAAAAGAACAGGAGGAAGACTTCAAACAGACCACGGCCGCATCATCATCCGATACCACTCATGTGTACTTTGACCTTCAGAAACACTTTCAGCTTATTGTAGACACCAGCCCCACCGGGCTGGGAGCTGTCTTGGCCAGGTGACAGGAGTGCGGTGAATGGGCCCCAGTTGCTTATGCCAGCTGCACATTCACACCAATCAACTAGTGCTATTCTCAGATTGAGCATGAAGTGGTTGCCATACTGTGGGGCAGCAGGCATTTCTACATATATCTATACAGCCATCTGATTGTAGACCACTCCAAAAAGCTCCTGATGTCCTTAGCAGAAGTAATGGAAGCACCAAGCATGACGACTGTCTACAGATTGCCATCAAGGCAGCCATAATAGGTGACTGGCAACCTCTTCAAAATCTGGACCCCCCTTCAGAAGACATCCCAAAGCTGGAGAAGCTCATAGGCACTCATGATCTGCACAGATAACTGGCCTCCTTTCAGTGTTGTTGAGTGGACTGAATACCTGCACTCCAGGAACACCAAGCTCTGCCATATTACGCCCCACTGGCTCCAAACCAATGGAGAGGTGGAGAGTCTGATGAGGCCACTCACAAAAGTAATCCAGATTGCAGTGGCAGAAAACATTAAAGTTGAGCGTGCCATATACAGCTTCCTGCTTGAATACCGGCACACGCTCCACTCCACAACAGGCATTCCCCTGAGCAAACTGTGTTTTAGAATGACAATGACTGACACCATTCCCGATTATCCTGTATGGGAAGACATGCCAAATCCACCGAACTGAACAGACTCTAGAAGAGCCTGTAACAACGATTATGCCTGCCGGAAATACAAAGCTAAAGTGAGCCCTATGGAGGTAAGAGATAAGGTTCTGATGAAAGACCGCCATCTAGTTGGCAAGTTCCTCTACCATTTGAGATCATCCCATGAATTGTCACAGAGATCAAAGGCACATTGGTGAGTGCCCACAGGGAAGCAGAGTGTGTCACCCGGAACATCTCCCAATTCAGGAGAGCCCCCCAACTCCCCACGATCGATGCTGCAGAGGCTGACCCAACATAAGACACAATGGCAGATTGGACAGTGGGGATGACAGTGATCAGGACCCTAACGCTGAAGCAGGCTCCTGAGAAGTGTTCCCCAACCAATGCCCTGTTCCGTCACTGAACGCTTCCATCCCACCTCTTGTGTCCGGTGACCTGAGTCAGGCTGCAGCTGGCGTTCTAAGCCTGGGAAGGTCCTCGCCTGAATCCTCTGCCAGGAGTGGCCATGGGCGATATCATCTGCAGCCCAATCCAGAGCCGTCACAGCTGTATAATGACTTTGTGTGTGACTGAACCAGAACTATCCCGGCAGCTGTAATCATGAGTAATCTTCAAAGTTCCCCATGTAATGTAAGAGTGACCATTTGTTCTATTTGTTTGAGATATAGACTGTTCTGTTGTATGTTATTTTGTTCCTTCCCCTGGTAAAGTAGGAATGTAGTGTTGCAATGCGAGCGAGGGAAAAACATGCACAGACCCCCGCTGGCGTAGATGAGGTGGTACTGTCTGTCATTAGCATCAGAGAGGGAATAGAGAGCCTGTGTGACTCAAGCATGGTTAAGAAAAAGACCACCAACTGTACACCTGTGTGTGTGTTTTGTTATTGCGTGTGCCAGATCCACCACATGAACACTACTACATTTCTATTTAAAAGAAAAACCTATTTTGCAAAGAGCTCTCATTATTATGTGTTCAACTTTCAATATGATAAAGCACGTGCAGTGTTTTAGGTTTCACCTAGGCAGCACTTGTGTGGTTTCTTTGTTGTTTGTATTCGTCATCTGAAATCTAAGTGTTTTTTCTTTTCATACATTTGAATTTAGCTAAAAACATATGAAAATAATTCTAAATGAACTGGTTTAATAAATCACCTAATCCAACAAAAAAGGTAGTTGTTTGATTGATGCTACTAAGCGATAAAGCGGAAGCAGTGAAGGAGTCAGGTATCCCCCTTTGTATTTAATCATTATTACGGCTCTACATGACCCTTGTCCTGTGGGCCTAACCCCTCCAGTGTTTGTAATTTAGAGCGAGTTTTCACCCGTGAGGGTTTGAACACCAGGGCTCTGGTGCCCAACCGGCCATAGTCATATTGCTTAATTTGGTAGAGGTTGGATTCTCCTCCCGTAGATAATGTCTGAAAATGAGACATTATCATTCACGGAAGCTCACATTCAGAATCTGATATCTATCCCATCTCCATTCGCCTCAGTTTCGTTGAGCACTTCGGGCAAACAACAAAACAAGGCTGAAAAATTAACTTGCCTTTACAAAAAACATATTCGCACTGAGTTGCATGGTCATTTCTTGTTAGAACATTTAAAAGCTGGAACTATTCCCTGAGGCCTCCAGGTTAAGAACATACCTGTTATTTTCACCGATGATCCTGAGTATCGGAAGGGCTTTAATTTTATAAATACCAAATGCAGCTGTGATTTAGTGGTCCACGAGATAGAAACAGTTTAAAGATTGTGTAAAAAAGAAGCAGATGAACTTAAACAACTAGTTCAGGCAGTTAAGGACAACCACACAGTTTCAGAAGCAAAGACTCTATTAAATAACATCGAGAAAGAGATACTTACATTTAAAGATAATACTATCAGTTACAAAAAAGCAAAGTTTGAGAGAGACACAAAATCTTTTACTATAGATCAGGTATCTCCATTTCTAAAAGACAAATTCTATACTTCCACTGAATCCTGTCTAGCCCTTTCTAACTATCAAGGGTGCTGTAGGAATCGATTCCTTACTTTCTCTGAAACATCATCATCAGATTCTTCAAGGGATTTGGATCTTAGAGAAGGTGCCTCCAAAAGACAGGTAACTTTTTTAGACAAAGGCAATCAGAAACCAAGAGGAAGGTTCAAACCTCAGCCATGGGAGATGAGGACACAACATCAGTTTTACAAGTCGTAAAACCCACATCTATTGTCAAGTCTATTCCAAAGACAACTGTCCAAAGATGAAGAAGCTGTGTTAGAATTGGGCCTCAAATTCATCCTGAACAAACCAACAGATTTTTCTAGACTCGAATTAGAAGTAATTGAATTTTTTTGCATGATCCGATTGAAGTAATTTTTTGGGGAAAAGAATATAAAAACAATAGGGAAGTATCTGGTCTATTTAACAAATCAAATGTCGCCGTCATTCCACCAACTCAGACTGTCCCAAAATAAATTGTGGACTATGAACAGGCTATTTTGTCCTCAATTATTCAATTGGAGAAAAAGAAAGCTTTCCTTAAACAAAATATATCTGAAAGACAACAAATGACTATTAACGACCTGAAGAAGGACACGACTGTAAACAGGCCGTGATCTGGCCCAGAGAGATGTATTTAACAGAAGGAAGGAACCAAGTGTACAATCAAAAATGATACTGCCAAGTCAGAGAAGATCCTACAAGACCTACACAAGAACTTATAGTTGGTATACTAAAGGTCGGTTTGAATAGTGGCTTTTTGGGACCAAAAGAGTTTGTTTATCTTTTTTAAAAATCCCCAAGGATTAATTTTTGCCGAATATCCATAAGAGGTTTAATGACCCCCCCAGGGATACCGATTGTCTCGGGAGGTGATTCCCTGCTGGAGCCCATTTCAAAATACCTCGATATTTTCTTGAAGCCGTTTAAGACAGATGTGCCATTATATTTAAGAGACACCACTGATTTCATCAGCAGAGTGGAAGGCCAAGAGTTTGACGATCAAACGCAATGATATGTTATGTTATTATATTCTTGTATAGCGCATGTACACCAACAGGTCTCTTAGCGCTTTGGAAGAGAAGAAACAGCATCCGGGTGGGGAGGTCTCCATGGTACTGAGAAGTGTTAGGTCGTATCTAATACTTCCCTAAAAAGGAGGGTTTTTAGCTGTTTCCAGAAGGGAAGCAGACCAGGTTCTTTATGGAGGGTATCGGGTAGCTGGTTCCAGAGTTGTGGCAGAAGGACCGAGAAAGCTCGTCCTCCTTTGGAAGCAAAGTTACCCCATGGGCATACCAGCTGGACAGCTTCTGCTGAGCGAAGCGCCTGCCCTGGCAAGTATTTGATTAGGCGTTACTTTATCTACCCTGGGGCGTGTCCGTAAAGAGCTTTATGGGCGATGCAGAGTCCCTTAAATTTTGCTCTTTGCTTGACTGGCAGCCAGTGCAATTTGTGAAGCAGGGGGGGGTGGTGTGAGTTCTTCTGGGCAACCTGAAGATCAGCCTAGCTGAGTTATCCTGTACCACCTGTAGTTCGTTTGTGAGTTTCTAGGGGGAGCCCGACATAAAGCACGTTGCCATAGTCGAGTCGCGAGATGATAGTTGCTGATACAATAGTTTTCAAAGATGAAAATGAGAGCAGGGGAACCAGTTTCCTCAGCTGTCTTAGAAGACCAGTGCATGTGCCCACCACCAAATTGACTTGGTTAGTCATAGAGAGTTCGGAATCGATCTTGATTCCCAAACTTTTTACAACTGGTGATGGGCTAGGAGAGGCCCCTAGCTCTTGGGGCCAGAACAGGCCACCCCATGGGTTGTCTTTTGCCGGAATGGCTAGGGCTTCAGTTTTATCAGGATTAATTTTTAGGGAGTTTGCAGTCATCCAGTTTATTGTAAACCTGAGGATGTTCTGGGCAAACGCGGATAGAGTAATCGATCCTCAGGATGAGCTGAGTGTCATCCGCGTAATTGAAAACCCGGCATTCCATATTGGTTAGCGCAGGGCTGCAGATATATGTTGAAGAGAAGCGGGGATGGTGCGGAGCCTGAGGGACCCCGCATGAGATGTTGCCCTTTTCTGATACCTGATCACCAAGTTGGACCCTCTGCGAGCGTCCTGATAGAAACGATTCTAGCCAATTGTAGGCGTGCCCCCGAATGCCCATGTCCATCAGCCGGGTCAGTAGTTTTGTGTGACTGACCGTATCGAACGCCGCAGAAAGATCTAAAAGAATCTGGGCGCTCAACTCTTTGTTATCGGCCTTCTTCCTGGGATCGTCAAGTACAGATAGCATGACTAGCTCCGTATGATGATTTCGTTTGATGTAACCTCTCTATACACACAGATATCCCAAGACGAGCCATTACAAGTGATTGTAGCTTACTTGGAAGATAGACCAAGTCCTCCCAGGGTGCCAACTACCTTTAATATACAATAAGCTGAGGTTGCACTAAAAAAAACTACTTAAAGTTTGAAGATTCGTTTAACATTCAAGGAAAAGTGACCGCAATGGATTGTCCCTTTGCCCCAGAAATGGCTGTTCTCTTCATGGCTAAGTATGAAGAAAAATTAATTTTCAACAACAATCCATTCCAAGAAAGAATTTTACAGTGGTTACGCTATATAGACAACATTTGGTGTCTATTGTGAGGGTCTCAAGAAGAATTGGAAAACTTCCATGGTTGGCTAAATACGCCCCATGAGGATATAAAATTCAGCTTGAACTCGAGTAAGATATGTATGAAGTTTCTAGATGTGTAGGTTTCTCCACATGGAATAGGTTGACTACCTCACTGCACCACAAATCCACTGACAAAAATACCATCTTACACCACAAGGGTGCTCACCCCAGAAGTCAGAAAGAAAATCTTCCGTATGGTCAACTTCTGTGGATCAGACTAAAATGCTAGAAAAAGCGATTATAAACAGCATGCAGCCATCTTTCGCGAACAAATGAACATGAGGGGATACCCAAAGAAAATGCAAAAACACGCAATAAAAAGAGCGTGGTATACGCCTTGTGAATAACTTCTACAAAAGAAGGATAAGCCACCACTGGAAAGACTGGATTGTGTCACAACATTTGGCCCAGATACCAATAAATTCAAGCAAATTGTATTAAAGAACTGGCACTTGTTAGAAAACCTGGATTGTCTGCTCCAGAATCCATTATTTGCTATGAAGAAAAATCAGAGTATTGGCCAACAAATTATAAGGGCAGAGATTTTGCCTGCACGATCAAAAAGTAATCTACGATCACAATGGCAACCTAAACCGGTTGAGGGTCGCCATAAATGTCGACACTGTTCTGCCTGTGACACTGTAATTGAAGGGTCTGAATTCATACACAATGCCATTAAATAGAGTCATTCAGAGTTTACCAATTGCAAAACCAAAAATTTTGTTTATGCTGCTCTCTGCCTATGTTCTAAGTTATACATAGGCAAGACAAATCACCAGATTAACCAATGCATTACACAATATCGCTCAAGAATTAAAAAGAAAGTCTTAACAGCACCCATGGTTGAGCATTTCATTGAAAAATCCCATAGTGAAAAGGATTTTAAGTGGACAGTGTTGTCTGTCTTGGATACAACGAAACGGTTAATTGATATTGACACTGCTTTAATACAAAAGGAGGCGTATCTTATATTAAGATACAATAGCGCAGTTACTGGCCTCAATAGAATGACAGAACTTTCAAGAACATAATGTTTTGTTCATAAAACTGCAAGTCCCAAAATGCACCCTGTTGGGAGATAGAATGATCTCTCCCGTACCGTACTGTCATTGGTTGCTCTGTTTATACTACAACTCCCATGAGACCTTGTGCAGCGTTGTGTGCGTTATAGTTCTGACAAGAAATGCCCCCAGCCACCTAATGTGCATCTATGCTGGCCGAAGAAAACTGAGTAATTTACTCGAGCTCTTGAAAGTAAGTCATATACAGTTAACTCGAGCAGCTTGCGTTTGCCCTGTGGCCTGCGGCCTGCGGTCTGTAGCTAATGCAAAACTGGCATTTGTAATCCTTTTAGGAAATCGGGACGCTCTAGGATTGAAGTACATGTTGTGTGCGATACTTCTGTACTGAGTAAGGTACATCTCGATCTTTTTACAATTCATAATGAATAGTTGAAATGTAAATAGAGCCACAATTAGTAATGGCTACTGGCGCTCCACCTTTGTTGTCTTTGCAGAAATATGTGATGTCTTTCCGTAATTGTTAAAGGAACGAGTTACACTGCTCGGTTACAAAGTTGATACAGATCCACTACACGATCACCCCGAGAATGCAAACTGATGGCCACAACTAATTTCCATCAGGTAATTTTTGCCCACTAATGCCCACATGCATCAAGCGATTTTGGAATCGCAAACGGATGCGAATCGCAAAATTCGGCCGTTTGCGATTCCAAAATCACTTTTTGGGATGCATTAAACTTTTTTTGAAAAATCGCAATTTTTTGCGATTTCTAAAAATGCGATTGCATTTAAGGAATCGCATTTTTTCGATTCCTTAAATGCAATGCATGAATCTTTTTCAAAATGCGAATTCGCAAATTGGAGGAGCAAATTAACACGAGGTTCACCCTCGTGTTAATTTGCAAAATCGTTCAAAAATGCTCAAAAAAGCATTTTTGAAAGTGTCATGTTACACACACACATATGTCCTTTGGACATGTGTGTGTGAAACTTGCACTTACAAAAACATTTCAAGGGTGCAGGAGGGGGTCCTTTGGACCCCCCTCAGCACCCTTGAAATGCATTAACAAATTGCAATTCGCAAAACGAAAATCGCAAAATGTTAATGCCTTCCCATTGATTCCTATGGGCCTATTGGCCCATAGGAATCAATGGGATGGTTTTCCTTAATTGCGATTCGCAAAATGTGAATCGCAATTAAGGAAAATTAAGAAATCGCAAAAATATTTGTGAATTGTTGATGCATAGGTATTTGCGATTTCTAAATTGCGATTCCTTAATTTTCGCAATTTAGGAATTTAGACCATATGTATCAAGCTAATTAGCATTCGCAAAGGCCGAAATTCGCAGAATTTCGGCCTTTGCGAATGCTAATTAGCTAAATGGTATGTATGTAACATGTTTGATGCAAAATAAGGAATTGCAAAATTTGCTATTTCTTATTTTGCGATTGCACTTAAGGAATCGCAAATTTTGCGATTCCTTAAATGCAATGTATCAAAGAAAAAATATTCAAAAAATGCCCATAAGGATTCGCAAATTACCACCAACTTCTAGTTGGTGGTAAGTTGCGAATTCTTTTAAAAAAGCTATTTTCACAAAAACCAAAGGTGCCATATGACGCTCATACATGCCCTTAGGGCATGTATGTGCGCCATATGCCTCCACATGTCATTTTCAGGGGTGCAGCAGGGTGTTCTTGAGACACCCCTGCACCCTTGAAAATATTCCTAATTTGCGATTAGCAAATTGCTAATCGCAAATTCCCCCATCATTCCTTTGGGCCTCCTGGCCCATAGAAATGAATGGGTAATTTGCGATTAGCAATTTGCTAATCGCAAATTAGGAATGGGAAGGAATCGCTATAAAAAAGCGATTTTTTACATACATACCGTTTTGCGAATTCTAAATAGCGATTCCTTAAAAATCGGTATTTAGAATTCGCAAAACGGAACTATGATACATATGGCCCTAAGTGGCTGGCCCTGCTGGAGAGTAGGAGAGTTTTTAAATCCACTTACATTAGTTTTACACTGACTTACACTGGTTTAATTGCATCATTTATTGTTTGCAGAACATCCTAAATATCCATTAATAAGACACCCTGATGAGAGGCAGAGTACTTTAAGCCTGTGCTTTGAAACGCTTTAGCATTTTCAAACACGGAGGAACAGTGAATCACTATGCTTTTACTGTTGAGGGAAATGGACTAATCCCCTGTCTGTATGCATAAAGTAGTTCCCTGTGTTAGGCCTTTCATTGAGTATGATTTTATTGACAGTTTCAAGGTTTGCCTGGTTACTAATTAAATGGTGTAAAAAACAACGCTTTTATGAATTTTTGTATATAAGTGATAGCACATTTCATTGTTTTGTTTATGAATGTATTTTGTAAATTGTTTAATGTATTGTTTGTATACCTCATCTGAAATTTAAGTGTTTCTTCTTTTCATACTTTTGAATTTTGCTAAAAACTATATGAAAATAATTCTAAATCTAATGGTTTAATTAATAACCTAATCAAACAAAAAAGGTAGTTGTTTGATGCTACAAAGCGATGAAGCAGAAGCAGTGAATCAATCGATCAATCAATCAATCATTTGTAAAGCGCACTACATACCCGCGAGCGTCTCAAGGCGCTGGGGGGGGGGGTGCTACTTATCGAACAGCCAGGTCTTGAGTATCCTCCTGAAGGTCAGCAGGTCTTGGGTCTGTCATAGGCTCAGTGGGAGGGTGTTTCATGTCTTGGCGGTGAGGTGGGAGAAGGATCTCTCACGTGGCTGTTCTTCGGATGCGCGTGACGGTGGCGAGTGAGAGGTCGGCAGAGTGTAGCTGGTGGTTGGGGATGTAGAAGGAGAGCCATCTGTTGAGGTAGGCTGTGACGGTCTTGTGGAGTGCCTTGTGTGCGTGGGTGAGGAGCTTGAAGGATATCCTCTTGTTGACGGAGAGCAAGTGCAGGTTTCTCAAGTGGGGGGTGAGGTGGCCGTGGCGTGGTACATCGAGGATCAGTCGTGCCGAGGCGTTTTGGATATGTTGTAGTCGTTTGATGAGCTTGGTTAGGGCTCCCGTGTAGAGGGAATTTCCGTAACCGAGTCTGCTGCTGGCGAGGGCCTGGGTGACTGTCTTTCTTGTATCTGTTAGGGATCATCCTGTAGATCTTGCGGAGTATGCGGAGGGTGTTGAAGCAGGAGGAGACGGCGTTGATTTGCTAGGTCATTGAGAGCGTTGAGTCGAGGATGATTCTCAGGTTGCATGCGTGGTCGATGGGTGTCGGGGCTGCCCCCAGTGCCGTCGGCCACCAGGAGTCGTCCCAGGCTGAAGGGTTGGAGCCGAGGATGAGGACCTCCATCTTGTCCGAGTTCAGCTTCAGGCGGCTGGTCTTCATTCAGTCAGAGACGGCCTTCATTCCTTCGTGGAGGTTGGCTTTGGCGGTGATGGGTTCCTTGGTGAGGGAGAGGATCAGCTGAGTGTCGTCGGCGTAGGATATTATGTTGAGGTTGTGCTGTCGGGCAACGTGTGCGAGCTTGGCCATGTAAATGTTGAACAGCGTCGGGCTGAGGGAAGATCCCTGGGGTTTGCCGCAGATGATCTCGGAGGCTTTGGAACGGAATGGGGGAGGCAGATGCTCTGGGTTCTGCCGGAGAGGAAGGAGGTGGTCCAATCCTGAGCTTTGTCTCGGATCCCTGCGGCGTGGAGGCGTGCGCGTAGTGTGTGGTGGAAGACAGTGTTGAAGGCGGCAGAGAGGTCTAGGACGATGAGTGCTGCGGTGTTGCCGTTGTCAATCAGAGTCCTGATGTCAACGGTGGCGGCGATGAGGGCAGTCTCAGTGCTGTGGTTGCTGCAGAACCCTGACTGCGAAGGGTCCAGGATCCTGTTTTCTTCGAGGTATCGGGTTAGCTGTCTGTTGACGTTTTCTCGATGACCTTGACCGGGTAGGGGAGCAGAGAGATGGGCCAGAAGTTCTTAAGGTCTCTTGGGTCTGCCTTAGGTTTTTTGAGTAGGGCGTTGATCTCGGCGTGTTTCCAGATCTCTGGGAAGGTCGCGGTCTCAAGGGAGAGATTGATGACGTTGCGCAGGTGGGGTGTGATGGAGCTGCTTGCTCTGTTGAAGACGTGGTGCGGTAATGGCTCTGACGGAGAGCCGGAGTGGATTGTGCGCATGGTCTTGATGGTGTCATCGATGCTCACGCTGGCCCAGTCTAGCAGGGGGTCGTGGTCGATGGTGTGCGGAGGGTCTGTTGTGTTGCTGTCTGTTGGGGCTGTCTGGGTGTTGAAGCTGTCGTGGGTGTCTGCTAT
The DNA here is from genome assembly GCF_964261635.1 of Lissotriton helveticus. Lineage (NCBI taxonomy): Eukaryota > Metazoa > Chordata > Amphibia > Caudata > Salamandridae > Lissotriton > Lissotriton helveticus. The sequence goes on from NC_136065.1 coordinate 1,410,331,368, forward strand.
CTTGCGGTGGAAGAAGGTGGCGAGGGACTCGCACAGGAGGAGTCAGGTATCCACCTTTGTATTTAATAATTATTACCGCCCTACCTGACCCTTGTCCTTTGGGCCTAACCCCTCCAGTGGTTGTATTCAGGATAAGGGCATGAAGTTCTGCCCACTTTCCGCTGATCTTTTTAATTGGCCTCTGTCCTTTTGGTAATTGTAGCTTTTCATTGGCCAATAGGCTTAGTAGTTTCTCCTTAGTACCACCTTTTCCCTTATGTAACCTCCCATGAGGACAACCCCAGTTACATGTGTTGTTACTCAGTAGGTTTTAATTACAGCCTACGAGCACTATTTTTTTTTAATAGTTTTGTCCAATTTAAGAAAACCTAGTAGGCTTTAATTACAGCCTCCAAGCACTTTTGTCTTAAATAGCTTTGTCCTAACTGCTGTTGCAGGCAGGACACACTCTCCCTCAATGCTTATTTTTCTTCCGATGTATCCAGCATGGTACGCCTCGGCAAGAATAATGGTGTCCGGGCTTTTCTTTTGCAATTTACCTGCTGAACGTGGCCACATACCTTTCTTTTTCTGTTTATTTATGCTTTCTTTTACAATGGTGGCACCCACGCTTTAGCATTAAACATCTTAAGCTAAAGCGCAGGTGCCGCAATTGCTTTAAAAGTAAACAAATAGAAAAAAATGCATTTTTTTCTATTTGTTACTTTTGAAGCATTCTCGGTGCCTGTGCTTTAACTGAAGGTGTTCAAAGCTAAAGCGAGAGTGCCACCATTATAACAAACGTAAATAAATAGGAAAAAAGTGTGAGGCTGCCATTTTTTTTACTATTCTTTACTTTTGTTACAATCTTGGCACCTGCGCTTTAGCTTACGATGTTGAAAGCTAAGTGCGGGTGTCACATAGTCTTGCATTTGCAACAGTTTGAGCTATTGACATTGTAAATGACAAAACCTGCAAGCAGTGTTTACGTGCCCCTTGCAGGTTTTGTAAATGCATAAAAATGGTATTATCATTTACAATGCCAATAGCTCAAACTCTCGCGAATGCGAGACCTATTGCATTGCAAATGCTTGTTAACCTCTATGTTATCACTCTTGCATACATTGCTGAAGAGTCAAGACTGACTATTTTTCCCTATGCAGATGATACCCAGATCTCTCTCAGCCGTTCAACATCAGGACCCTTCTTTGCTCCAGCTCGGACTAAGTAACATCTTGTTGTGGATGACTAGAAATGCCTTGAAGTTGAACGGTACAAAAACAGAGGTCCTTGTTCTGGGAAACAACCCCAAACTCTGGCCAATCAACCACTGGCCTGACCTTTACCTGCTCTGGTCCCCAAAGTTAAGAACCTGGGTTTTACCATTGACAACAACCTCTACCTTAAAGCCCAGGTGTCCCTGGTCACTGCAACATGCTTTGCAGTTCTTAAGTGACTTAAGAAAATTCTCTGGTTAATCCCTCCTGAAGCCCAGAGAATGGTAATGAAGGCACTGGTGATTTCCAGACTAGATTATGGAAATGTATTGTACCTGGGAGCTGATAAAGCTTCAGTCCATCGCTTGCAGCTCATACAAAATGTGGCAGCATGCCTCCTTTTCCGTTTACCTTGGCATGCTTTAGTTTCACCTTAGCTTCAAAACCTTTATTGGCTTAAGGTGAACAAGCGCATCAAATTTAAGGCCTTGTATTACATGTTCCGGTGCCAAACACGGTTTGGCGCCTCCTTACTTACAAAGTCTGGTCAAAACTTGTGCGCCCATTCGTCAGCTGAGATCAGCTGGCCTTTTTATTTTTTCTGCACCCAGATTCAGTCTTACTAGTATGAGAGGCCGCTCGTTTTCTTACCTGGGTCCAAAACTTTGGAACTCTCTTCCAGCTGAAAAATAAATTAAATCACTGGTTCTCACATAATACCATCCTGGGCCACTGAGTCTACAAAAATATCCTCATGGATCGTTGGGTCAGTTGGTTAGGGAGCTCGGGTAAGCTGGACATTGGAGACAGTGTCATTGTAAACTTTGACAACCCCTTCACTGCTGGGCGTATTTTATCTAGGGATAACAGTCTCACTCCATTAACAGGTTCTGGTGTTAAGGCTTTACCCCTGGGCTACTTTTATAAGCCAGCCCCCAACAGGGAATTGCCAGAAAATGGCCATAGAGCACACCTTCAAGGAGGCTGGTTAAATATACCAGCTCCTAGGCAACAACTCGCCACCTTAGCCCATTTAGCCCGAGTCAGATGGGCAGGTTTGTAGTACCCACACATTGGTGCTAGATAATAGATTCACAGTTTTATCCGGATTGGATAACTGCGATTGACTAAAGGCTTCTGCACCTCCTGGATTATTATCAGTTATATCTCCTCAGGCCCCAGGATTGGTAGCCGTGAGGCATACCGCTGTAAGGTCTAATAATTTTTTATCCTGGAATATTGCAGGGTTGGCCAGCAAGTTCCAAGATCCTCGGTGGTTATGTTTTGTGAAGCAATATACTGTAATCAGTCTTCAAGAAACATGGTTGGTGTATAGTGATATTTTTCTAGAAGGCTACAAGACATTTTTTGTCCCGGGCATTCCATTGGTGAGTGGAAGACCAAGGGGTGGCTTAGTTACTTACATCTCGGTGGCGGTCGACTGCAAGTTCAGGTGATTCCAACCACAAACCCGGGAATTCTGGCATTATCAGTACAAGATGGGGAATTTTTAATTCATACAGCTCAGTGGCCTGCCCTCAAGAGGTGTGTAATATTACTAACTTGGGAGCTCTTATAAAACAACTTATGGGTCGCGGTTTTCATACTTTTTTGGTGTCCGGTGATTTTAATGTACACCCTTGCGGTAATCCCTCATTATCGTGCACATCAGAGTTGGGTTGCCCACGTATGAAGGGCTTTCACTTGGACCACCTTCCCCAAGGAGAATTGTTGAATACCATGCTAAATGAACTAGATTTGGTAGTTATGATGTCTTTATCTGACCCTCACACTAAGTTCCCTGTACCAACGTTCAAAGGAAATAGAAGAGGTTAATTTATTAACTACATCTTAATCTCCTCGTCGTTGCAATCTTCCTTTAATGGCTTTAAAATCTTAGCAAGTGAATTTAGTGATATTAACCCTCTAACAGCTTATATGTCTGAACCATTACTGGCAAAAATCTGGGGAAGTTATAAACAGGGGCACCCTGAAACTGACCGATAGAAAAAGAAGATTGAAGTGGTCCCAGGTGTCCCCGGATAGTTTTTATAACAAGGTGAAAATATCCTGTGCCCACGAATTGTCAGTATGTACATCTGAGAGGTCCACACCCAATGAGATTCTTGGAGCTTATGAGGCAATAGCGCAAACTGTGGGTGCACTGCTAAGTGCCCCGGCCAGAGGCACTGCTTCTCACGGCCCCAGACGGTTTGACTCAGATTGTTCTAAATCAGCTAAGCGGCTGAGGGAGGCTCTGGTAGCCAAACCAAGAATTCAATCTGAGGTCTGTGTTTGTCGCAGGGAATATAAGATAGCCATGGCCAAACGTAAAAGAGCCCTGAATGAAGATGACTGGAAGGAGTTGATCGACTCTAGTACTCTGAGGAACAGCTCGAGGTTTTGGAGTGTTGTAAATGGCCCCCTGTTTTACAAGGAAGGGGGGGCCTAGAGGCTCACATCACAGATGAAGAGTGGGTATCTCATTTTAAAACCATGTTTGAATGCCCGCCCGAGCCTATATGTAGTGAACCGCAGAATAGGAAGGAAATCATGATATGTTTTAATAGGAGTGAGATCATGGAAGGGATTCTAGGGTTAACTATTAACAAAGCCCCGGGCTCAGGCGGGATTCCCCTGGGCCTTTTTAAATCAGACCCCATGTTTTGGGCTGCGATTTTAGAGTCCCTATTAAATGCAGCAGCCAAGATGGGGTGTCCTCAGCCTTGGGCTTCTTCAACCACAGTCCCAGTCTTTAGAAAGGGCAATAGAAATAGCACTCACTGCTATAGACCCATCTCGCTTATTGATTCAGTGGTCAAAGTGGTGAGTCGTGTCCTTTTACAGAGATTAACAACATGGGCAGATGAGAATGGGATTTTGTCGGAAGTCCAGTATGGCTTCCGGCCGGGGCATTCTACTGTTGCACAGTGTTTTAATTTATTTATGCTACTGAACAAATACACTGTTGCACATCCTGGAACCATCCACCTTGCCTTCATGGATCTGTCATCCGCTTTTGACTGTGTAAATAGGACTAAGCTATGGCAGTCCATGAGGGTAATGGGGGTGGAAAATAGCATAGTTAATTTTCTGGGGGACCTGCATTCATCAGCTAAAGCTAATATCAGGTTCTCACAAAATTTGCAGGTATCCAGTGACTTTGAGATTATGAAGGGTGTCCGGCAAGGTTGCATGTTGGTGCCATTTTTATTTAACTTTTATATTAATGAACTAGACAGAGTGCTGAGGGCAACCGGTGCTGATTTCCCCTATGTAGGATGGCGGGGCATCCCCGTTCTGCTTTATGCGGATGATGCCGTTCTAAGATCCAGAACCGAATTGGGCTTACAAACCCTTTTAACTGCATTTTCTGGATTCATGACAGATCGGGACTTAGCCATTAATAATTCAAAGTCCTATGTCATGGAAGTAGGGAAACACACGAAAAAGAGCTTCCAGTTTAGATCCGGCAATGAGAAGATTCCCCGCACAAATATCTTTTCTTACTTAGGGGTCTTATTTGATGATCAACTCGGGTGGGATCCCTTAATCAAAAGAAAAAAAGGGGAACTGGGGCGGGTCAAAGTTGCAATTTTTAATTTTGCCTCTAAAGTGGGAAAGAAACCGACGGGAGCTATGCTTCAAGTGTAGCAAGCAAAAAGCTTAGCTACAGCTACCTATTGCATTGAGATCTGGGGCTTCACAGTAATGGAACCCCTTCAGGTAGTGGAAAATGGGTTTTTAAAAAGGTTGTTATGTGTCCCGAGAGGAACCTCGAACATGGTGGTACATGAGGAATTGGGGGTTCCCTCCCTAAGCGATACACTTGCTCTGCGTCCCAACCTTCACTCAATTGATTTTAAGAGAGTGTCTGTCCTTAGAAAATGTGGCTCATATCCTCTGACTTAATTATATAGTAGTAGTTTACTTTATTCGATAAAAAATTCATCATAAAAGTATACAATTTATACAGTGCAATAAAAAGAATAAATAAAAGAGCAGGGACCCACCAATCCTATATAAACATACATCGTCCCAAATTACTCAATTTTGCTAAAATTACTAGATATAAGTGTACAGTTTATACAGTAGATTCCAGGGGTAAAATTCAAGGACCCGCCAATCCTATATAAACATACAACATCACATACTACTCAATTTTAAAATTACTTAGATATACGCTAAAAACAGCTTCATAGAAACCATAAAAAGTTACTTCCTGCCTGGGGGCCCGCTGGCGGTTAGGTTAGATGGGGGTATGCTGGCCCTCCTTGAACGAGTCTGCCATGCACTACCCAAATATTTGGCTACCCCACACACCATAGCATTAGAGGTCGTGTCAGTGCAGAGGACCCGTAGGGCCATTTTGTGACATCTAAGTCCCAACCTCTTGCATAGTGGTTTTATCCATATCTTCCTGGCAACCTTATATGCCGGGCAGGCAAAGAGAAAGTGAGCCACGGACTCGTTGGGGGCAGCACAACCGGGACAGGCTTTTGGTAGATCACCTAGATTTTTCCACCCAGAAGAGAAATCATTCACCGGTAAGGTCCCATGCCTCAGTTTTAAGTAAAGTGATCTGCCCAGTGGTTTCTCAATATAGTCAAGGAAGGGTTCAAGTTTTCTTGTCAATTTGATCACAAGAAAACGCTGGGAGAGAGATCCCCCTTCACTTCTGCGTATGGCCATCTCCTGTACCCAATCCCAATAGAGCTTCTTCATCACTGACTTGGGAGGCGGTGTTTGGCTCAACCATGCTTCACTTAAGCCCAGTTGCACAACCAACTGTTTTAAGTTACACAGCCACTTGATCTTGTTGCCTGTGTTGAGGAGGATGAGTTCGTCTAAAACTGCGGCATAATAGCGGAGTACCTGGGTCCTTCTCAGACGCACCCAGAAAAGTAATGGGCGCAGACGCACTATGTCTTTTATAGGACGCCTACCTAGATCTAACCGTAGTGGAATTAACGGAGTGGAAACTGGGACGGCCACCAAGTCTCTCATAAACTTATTTTCAGACGTGGCAAGCTCTGTTATATTCTCAAACCCCCACAACTCGGATCCGTATAGGGCTGCCGGCAGTACTTGGCCATCATAAATTGCAAGAGTAGGTGCCACAGTTTTGCTCGACGACTCCCGCTGTGCCCTTAGAACCACCCCTGAGACTCTTTTGTGGTTTAATAACATTTTGGCCAGGTGGTCTTTCCATTTCTTCCGGCTGTTTACCCTGACACCCAAATAGTCAAAGGAATCGACCAACTCCAAGGGGACACCGTTGAGCGAAGCATTATTCCTGAATCTCTTGGAAGGTGCAATGGCCATAAGCTTTGTTTTAGAGGAGTTGATGGTGAGGCCTCTATCAGTGCAAAACGCACTGAAGCGATCCAAGAGTTTTTGAAGACCTATGGGGGATTTAGAGATCAAGATGGTATCATCCGCGAAGAGTAGAGTAGGTGTTTTTTCCCCCGCCAGGGATGGCGCATCGGTCACTACCCCCCTCAGATGAACCACCACCCCATTATATTAAAAGAGGATTCAAAATGATTGTGCAGGGAGATTTATCTATTAAGCCAGATGCTATTGTAAAAGAGGATGTGGAATTAACCAAGACAGCCTTCCTGAGAAGGAGGCATGCAGATCGGGATGCAGAAGAGGTATGGAAACAGAGTGTTCGGGCATACCTATTGCTCAAATCAACGCCACTGTCTGAACCATATTTTATGGGGTCCGTGACGTCTCATGGAAAATGTCATTTAACTAGGTTCCGGATGAATCTCTTTCATCTCCTACTAGCAAGACCTAAGGGGGCTTCTAGAGGTCAAGTGCTAGCTTCCTGTGGCTGCGATGGAAAGTCTCCTCAGGATTTGCTGCACTTTATGTTTTTTTACAAAATGTATGAAGTCCCCAGGAGGCATTTTTTTAGTTCCTATTTTAAAGAAATTGAATTTTAATCAGGTTAGACCTGCACTAATGTACCTCAAACTGCTGAAGGATGATTGCATTATTTTTATTGTAGGGTTTTTAAAGGCAATCATTAAATCTAGGCACTGTATGGACATGTAGTGTCTTTTTTTATCTAGACATGTTTTTACATGGTTCTTTGTGTGGTAACGGAGTCTGTTTTTTAATTTGTGTTACAATTTATTGTCTGTCTGTATTGTATCTGTGTAGCTTTTACGGTTTTATTAACAAAAAACGAATAAAGTTTTCTGACTGACTGAACTCTCTTCCAATAGAACTTAGGATGTGCCACTCATTGTTGGCATTTCAGAAGAATTGAAAGACTTTCCTTCAAAGTCAAGTATAAACTCCTTATCTTTGCTATCTCTGGCTGTCTGTAGTTGTTTGTTGTCTTGTTCAGCGCCGGGAGACCCTGATGGGTTGCTGCGCGCTCTATAAAACTATAAATAAGTAAAAATAATGTCCCCGATCTCCAAAAAGGACATGCGCTCCTTGACAGTGGATAGAAGGGATTTGATTATTACAAATGTCCCCAAACCACAAAGGGTGAGACAATGGATGATTTTCTAAATAAACGTTTAGCTTGGTACAGAGAAAGGTTAGGCCAGAGCTCTTCGTGTGGGCCTGAGATGTGAAATGTGTGATGAGGTCAAAAATCTCAGCTTGGGGCCAGGACACAGATTTCTTACCCAGTGTTCGAGTTGAGCTCACAGTGAAACGTGTGATGTTTCAAATGCAGAGCTAAAGCCCCATAGGCAGCCTTGAAGCAGCCTTTTTAGCCTTTCTGTGTAACAGTCACATCTGTTCATGGATGCTTATGTTCAAGTAGATCAAAAGCCTGCTAAGTTCCTACCATTTATCGCATGATCAGATTTGAAGCCTGTCATTCTCCCAAGTACCACTTAAACTCCGACTTTTACTCCCTCGCTGAGCGCCCATTCTGGTCCCCTTCGACCAGCTGGATGTGGAACGAGGGAAGATGTGGTACAGCAAGACTCGTGGTGTGCGCAGCATCCCCTGCAGGAGCACGTGCCCAGTTTGCAATCCTACCTGCAGCCTCAGAGCCAGCAAGCAGGGCACAGACAGCATCCCTTCTCCTGGCAGCTTTCATTAGAAGGCAAAACTAGCGCTAATGTGCTAATGAGGGATTATATTCATGAATGTAATTTAGGATTGTTAATTATCTGAACGTGGGGCAATTAATTGGCATCGAATGAAGGAAAGGAAATAGATGCTAACATGATCATTTACTGAGCTGGTAAAAGCAAATATAGTGCTTTTGATGAGGGCAATTCGTGATCTCATTGGGGAATTAATGATCTACTGATGCGGAGAATACTAGCTTTGAAATGTGGGCAAATACAAAAATGATGATAAGATAAATAATAGATGATGGGTCAGAGAGTGATCTGATGGGGGAAAAGATGGACCTACTACAGTAAACAACTGCCTAAGTATTAAGCAAATAATCCTCAGTGTATGGAGAAACTAATAAGCTGTTGATTAAGTTAATTACGTTAATTATTCGAGTAATTCATGAGCCCATTGGGTAATTAATGAGATGAGAGCGATGTCAAATACTGAACCAATGGTGGATAAGTAATGGGCAAACAATTGAAAAAATATTGGGCTGATGATGGAGCACATCATGAGATGAGAACAGGCCAACCGATGTATGGGTGAGAGGGCAATTCATGATTAATGAAAGGTCAGATAACCATCGGACTGTGGAATAAACACGTAGCTGATGGTGAGGCAAATACCACTGGGAGCAAACTGCGGATGAATAAAAGAAAGGTTTGTATAGTTACTTATGAACTCTGGTCTGGTCTTGGTCAGGATTGCAGGGCACCTTGTGTGCCTGATGATAAAATAAGCCTTTCATCGCGAAGATTGTAATTTACCAGAGGCACTTGCTGGTATAGTAGCTTTATACTGGGATTTACATAAACTACATTTTATATATGGTTGTGGTTAAAACCGGGCGAGAAAACATTTCTCCAGGGAGGCACCACTCAGCCTGCCGTGTGACATTTCTTTCTTTCAATCCTCTCCATCTATTATCCAACCACCCTTATTTTCCTCATTAGTTTGTGCCCGATTGAGTTCTAGTTTCCATGGTTACAAACCACTGCAATGCATTAGCAGTAAGAGCGCTGTTCCTGCAAAGGAGCAGACCATCTGCTCTTCCTGCTGGCAAGGTTATTAGTGATAATGGAATTCAGTGGAGTGTTGCCATGGAGACTAGGAATAATGGGGCCTGGGAGGAAGGGGCAGTGGATCAGTTTCACTACATCATGCGTGTTCCAGCCGTGTGCACCAACCCTCTAATTTATTTGTCTGGTTTGTAAGAATGAAGACCTTGTAACCGTTCTTATTTAAGGAAAGATGTGTTTGTAAACAGCATGATGAGTCAATAGGCTCTCAGGAGCACATGCTTTTGATCACATGGATGTAGGTGCCAGATCCCACCCTCAATATCTCAATTAAATGGCTAAATTCATGAGAGGCAAGGCTGACTCATAACCCCAGGCAATGGAGCATATCCAGTCCACTTCCTCCACCCTTCAGGCTCTATATAGACATTAGCCAATATTAAGGGAAGCGTCCCACCATTTGGTCAGGAAGAGGCTCAGCTAAGGTCCAACAAGTGATTAGGTGCATGATTCCATTGGAATCCGCATTGTGCATGAATTTGACCACGGGCCACCTAGAAAACAAATCCATATTCGCGATAATGTACTTTTGTAGTGGCCCCACTGGCCTCATTATAGCAATAGTGATAGACTCCCAAGGATTCTTTGGGCCAAGTTTATCTCTCATACGGGGCCTGAGAGTTTGAAGAGACTTGTCTTCTCTAGATCATTCGCTGCATTCTCTGACCAAACACTATATCTTAATTAACACCTGGCCACCAGAACAATTTCTTGACCACAGCTTTAGTTCAATTTTTCCCAAAATGGCCTCCGTGACATAGTGTAAAAATATCATTATGAAGGCTAAGAGGAGGAACTATTATTTCTCCCCTCACAATTACCCCACTGTCAAATAATAATTCAAAATGTATTTCTCAGAACGGTCTGATAGCAGCTGCTAAAGTTCTTTTATTAGGCCATGCCCCCACAATGAATATAACCATTTCTTGTAGTATTGCATCACTCTTACGTTCCCGTTCCCATTTCTCATTTCCTCACTGCAGGCAAACCATTGCCATGTATGTGTCACATGAAATCTGTTCCACTTTTCATCCTCACATACTTCTAGCTGCAGTGGCTCCTGGAAAGAAAATCCGCAACCCCATTTTCTTTCCCTGGAATGTACCCAGTTTTGTAAGTGAAATCTTTCCTATGCATGGAAATTCTGGCAATTCTAGCAGAAACATTGGTGCTATCCTCCGTTGTCAATAATTTCACCAAAGGTTTATCGTCATAACGAATGATAAGCGCCGAGACACCCTCGGGTATTTGAGCGATTTATAAATCTCAAAAATAAATAAAATAAATAAATAAATAGACCTCCATAAAAATGATCTGAAATGCTCCAGTGCCCATGCACAGGCTAAGACCTCTTTCTCAATGGTTGGATATTCCTGTCCTGTAGGCTTTAATGACCTAGATGCAAATGCTACTCAACCTTCATCGCCAAATTGAAGAAGTACTTACACAACCATGCAGTAGTTCCAAATGTACTTTATTGCCAAGGTACAGAGCATGGAGGACACGTCGTTACAACCAGCTTTCCACCCTCAACTGCTCCAGCCCTCCAGCATAACATGCTAGAACTAGAATCTTAATGCAAATGAATATAAGTGAGTCCACATAAGTCACAAGCCCACATCACCCGCCCATTTCAAGGCTGAGGAAAAGCTGGTCAAGGAGTGGCGAATGTTTGCAATAGAAAGGACTGTGCTCTGGAACACCCACACTCCCTGAATCAATGCAAGATGTCAGTGATCGGTGACTCTTCTAAAAATGTAAAGACAATAACCCCTCTACTTATGCTAAGTTCTGACCATCTGTGGCAACATGAAGACCACTATGAAAATCACGTGGTGGTGCCTGCCCCCTGATGAAACATTTTCTTTTGCTGTGGTATATTGCCACAGTCCATGCACACATTCATTTTGTGGTCTAGGGTAGCCCATTTTCCCTAATCTCAATACATTTACTGCTGGATACTACTGCTCCGAACCTAAAACTGACAGCCTGCTCTATGGCTGGAAAGTTTAACAACAGCCTACCCTGCCTTTCCATGCAGAACGTTACCACAACTCATAGCTAAGAAGGTGTCTTTGTTCCTACTGTTTGTTACATTATATTCCTGTTAGAATTAGTGTTCTCTAGTTGGCACAGGTAGGTACTTGTGACAAATAGGGACCCTCTCCCCTAGTCAGGATAAGGGGATTACACTCCTAAAATAACCCCTGCTCACCCCCTTGGTAGCTTGGCACGAGCAGCAAGGCTTTATCTCAGAGGCGTTGTAAGTTAAGCATTTGTGACCATACACAGTAACCTAGTGACAACACTACAAATGGACACCACACAAGGTTGTATATCAAAAATAAGTATATTTTATATAGAGTTACCACAAGACCAATAAACAACAAAAAGAATCCACAGTACTATAAGATTTCTGGTTAAAAGGCTTAATTCAAGGTTCTGTGCGAGTCGGTAGCCCAGTCTGGCTACAGCATTGTTGAAATAACACAGAGTCTAGCATATCCAGCGGACCGCGTCGGTACAGGCCAACTCAAATGTCGACAGACTCAGTCAAAGTACCTTTTACCTGTGCGATGTGCGAGCCAGTTCTGGTGTTCATCGCGGTGCAGAAAAGAAAGCGTTGCATGACGCGTTGTCCCTCAATGCGGTGCAGGCAGTGGCCCGTTGACAGAGTTGGTGGATTCAAGGCGTGCGTTGCAGGGTGAGACGGTGCTTTGATTCGGTGCTTGCGGTGCGGCGACAGAGCCGGAGTTCGGGAGCTGGCGTCAATCAGTCTGGACAGCGGTGCGTGTCGGACGGTGCGTCGCGAAGCGTGCGAGGTGGTGCCCAACTCCGGTGCGTGCACAGGACTCGAAGTCAGCCGCAGTGACCGCGTTGGTCAGACCAGTACGGGTCGGTGTAGCGAGGCGTTGCACATCGCGGTGCCCACCAGTCGCGGTGCAGGCAACGGCTTGGTGACGGCATCAGGACAGAGTTGGTGAGCTCAGACCTTGCGTTGTTCGAGGCGGACGTTGCTTGATGAGGTGCCTACAGGACACATGGCCGGTCGTGAGAGTCGGTCACAGCTCCCTGCCTCTGTAGCCACTGAAACAGCATTTCCAGAAGCAATTCACAAAGGCTGGTGAAGTCTACTGGTCCTGAGACTTCGGTCAGGGGGCAAGCTCTTTTCCAAGCCCTTGGAGACCTTTTCACAAGTTGAAAGGAAAGTATACAACGTTCATTCTCCTCTCTTTGGCAGTCAGGCAACCACTGCAGGCCAATCCACCAAGCAGCACTTCAGCTTGGGAATAGTCTCTCCTCAGTTTCTTCAGGTTCCTCTCCTCAGGAGAGGTTTCGTCTTGTAAGTCCAGAAGTGATCTAATTTCTTGGGATCAGGGCCCCAATATTTATACCCCAAAATCCTTTGTTCTCTGAGGGGAGAGGGGCCTGTGCTCAGTCCAAACCAGTTCTGAAACACTCTGTTTACCAGACTTCTCTTTTCCTTTCACAGTGCAGGACAGGAACATCAGACACCCCACAGGGGGTGGAGCCAGCATTGTGGAAGGCAAGTACAGCCCTGGAGCATTTGTTTTGACAGTCTTCCTTCTCTTCTTTCAGTGTACAAGGCAGAGACATCAGATGCACCACAGGGGTGGAGCCAGCACTACGGGGAGGGGGTGGGCACAGTCCTATTCAGGTTCCAGGTGCAACTCCTCCCTCCCATCTAGATGCAGATCTCTCCATTCACCACTGGGCTGACTCATTCTGTCTCCTTAAATCCCCCAACCCTGTCACTCAAACTCCAGACAAAGGAATACACAACCTCGCAGAGGCAGGCTTGAAAGGTTAGCCAAGCAAATGCCTACTTTCTAAAAGTGGTATTTGCAAACACAGAATATTAAAATAAACTTAACTAAAATATGTATTTTATTATTCTGAGTCCAGGCATACTAAACTTGATTTTCTACCGTGTTCTCTGAGTCTGTTAGGATTATAAACATGTAATAATCTAACAGCCCATTCTGGCCTATGGAGAACAGGTCGCCTTGCAATAGTGAAAAACGAAAATGGCTGTAAACCTGGACGAACTCCAGATCCGTGCCAGACATCGCCACCACCATCCCTGTCGGCTACAAAATCATCCACAAGGACCGACCCATCTGGCCAGGGGGAGGCATTGCCATCATCCGCAAAAGCTCAATCCGACTGTCCACCAACACAGACGAACCAATGACCCACATGGAACACGTCCAATTCCAGATCCAGACCAACCTGAAAAACACCCTCCGTGGCACTCTCATCTCCAGACCACCCGTTCTCCGTGCCTATTCCCCAAACACAATTGTTGACCTTATCGCACCCCAGGCCCTCGCTTCCACTGACTGCATCCTACTTAGAGACCTCAACTTCCACTGTGACAACCAAAAGAATCCCAACACCTCCTCCCACCTTGAGAACATCACTAACGTAGGACCTAAACAGCTAGTCACCTCTCCAACGCCCCCAGCAGAACACACACTTGACCCTGTCTTTGCCACAGGAAACAGCATCTCTTACAGCCATACCACTGAACTCCTCTGGACTGACCACCCCTGCATCCACTTTTCTTTCCACAAACCCACCACACATCAGCACACCCACCGTTTCCCTTACAGAAGCTGAACAGAGTCACAGAAGATCAACTCACCACCTTCCCCAATGATACATCACTACTGATCTCCTCGATATCCTCAGACGTCAACACCACAGCACACAACCTCCACCAACGGATCTCAAAATGCGCCAACTCTCTTGCCCCTCTTAAGAAAGCCACTAGCAAACAAAATGCCAAGAAAGCAAGCTGGTTCACCCCCTGCTTCAAGAGTCCAGACGTACCTGTAGTTGGCTCGAGAAGTCATGGAGTAACAACAAGACCTTAGAAGCCCACACCACCGTTAAAGCAGCCACCACCATGCAAAACCACCTCAGCAAACCCGCAAGGAAGAAGTTCCTCAACGACCGAATCACCAACAATGCACACAAAAGCAAAGAACTCTTCAACATCATCGAGGAGCTCCCCAAACCCAAAAGCAAGGCCACAGATGTCTCACCCTCCTAAGACCTCTGTAATAGACTCAGCACCTTCTTCTACCACAAGATCAAGACTATCTACAACAACTTCAACATCCACAACCACTCCTCCGAACTAGCAACAACCACAACCAATTCTGACCCCCCAATCGACTCTGCACAGCTGGTCCTGACTCACCACCGATGACTCAATAAAGGCAATGAAAACTATGCACTCCAGAGCAGCTATGGACCCCTGCCTGCACCGCATCTTCCGCAGAGCTATCTGCGCCATTGCACCCGAGCTATACTGAACCATCAACTGCTCCATTGCAACCCCCACCTTTCCCGCTGACTGCGAACATGCTAAGATCAACCCCCTCCTGAAGTAACCCTCCTTGGATCCAAAGGACCTCAAGAACTTCAGGCTTATCTCCCTGCTCCCCTTCCCAGCCAAAGTCATAGAAAATGCCATCATCGCCCAGCTCTCCGACTTTATCGAAACTAACCATGTACTGGACATCTCACAATCTGGATTCCAAAGCAATCATAGCTGCTCCTTGCTGCCACAGACGACATGCACTACCTCCACTACCAGGGCAAAACCATGGCCCTCTTGCTACTGGACCTCTTGGTGGCCTTCGACACCGTCTCCCACCACACCCTAGCCACAAGACTACACAAAGCTGGTATCTGAGACACTTCCTCACTGGCAGAACACATTGGGTTACTGTTGAAAGTAAATACCTCACAAGAGTCCAGGTAGTTGTTCCAAGTGAGTATCTTTATTGTAGTTGAAGTACAGAGGTGGTAGGTAGGTGGGTAAGAGTAGTAAGTAGGCCAAGATGATGATGGTATGAAAGCCCCACCAGGAGCTGTTTCCTTGAGCTCAGCCAGGAGTCAACTGTCACACATCAGTCACACTACATTCTGTGACATTAATGAACATTCTAAGTGTTCCCAGGCTAAACAGAAAGGAAGACAGGGTGGACAGGAGAAAGACAAGGAAATACCTTATAACATATCCTCTTTCCTTACAAATAGAAAGAAAAGAAAAAGAAACAAGATCAGATTATAAAATGAAAGTATATAACACGTAATAATAAATACTACATAGAATGCAGAAATGCAAAGACAACAGAATATCAGAAAAAGAAGAAACGCACAAAAACATCAACAATCAAGAAAATGTAGTAAATACAATGCACGAACACCATCCCCTTTTTTCCCAAGGGAACAATAAAACCAATAAAACATATGCCAAAACTAGAAATGACAGCACACATACCACAACTTGTGTGCCTGACGTCAAGGCAAACACAAAGTACAGTGAAATGGTAAAAACAGCGAGCCAGCGCTGCAAAGAAAAAGAACCATGACACAGAACGAAAAAGAATGCAAATATGTGTACTGAAGAAGAATATCGTAATAATGGTATATCATGAGTATACACCTGACATCTCTGATAAACCAAGAAAATGCAACCAGAATATCGGAATATCAGAAATTAGGTCTAGACAGAAAGATTATCACACCCCAAAAACATAAGGACACGTGAATTCACGAAATTTGAATCCAATAGAATAGAAACAGAGTGAGGGTGTAGGAAACCCCTGAATAAACACAATGCATCTCGCACCAAAAAAAAACGTAAACATGAATTTACGTAATCATTCATTCATTACTTTTGAATAAACTCTAACAAACAAGTTAGCCAGAAATGTAAAATGGTGATGAATTATCATGAATAATCATACTTGCAGGATAAAAATTCTTACATGTAACACCTATAATAACATTAACCCAAAGGGAATGAAGAATATAACCATAAGAACTCAATAAATTGTGAGAAAAAAAGTATCACCAGAAAAATAATGAGCTAAAATAAATAAAGTTGACACCAAGGTCTGCATAACTCTGGTGAGCGCTGTTTCACCCGAATAAAGTCCATAAAAAGTAATAGAATAAAATAATAAAGGTAGTCACCGCAGTCAGTAGTCGTAAAGCTTGGGCTTGAAAGAAAAAGAAACTGTACCTGGGTTGCTGAATTGCTGTAGTCACCAAGAGAATCAAAAATATGAAAATAACCAAGGTTGGGATGTCGATGTCAAAGTTGAGGCAGAGTAGACATTTGAGCGAAGGCCAATGCTTTGTGTAGTTCTCAAACAATATGTCAAATAATAAAATACTGGCGTAGAAAAGAAAAGACTGAACAGCACAAAATAAGTAGAACATCGCAGACCGTAATAAAAAATGTCTTCAGCTGCATGATGTCGAGATGAGAATAACGCTGAATTTTACTTTATAGAAGTGCTGAGTAAACGTGGCTGTCAATGAAAATGCATCTCTGAAATAAACTAAAAGGAACGTGACCACCGCAAGATGGCGGCACGCACAGTGACGCTGCACCGGATGGCTCACGGCGTCACCGTGCATTGAGTGTTAGTAAGCAGGATCAATAAGGCGTCACAGAGATTTGAAGAACAGGAAAAGACGCACGAGACCAGTTTCAAAAGGTAAGGCTCATGCTGCGCACAACGGAAAGTGACCGTTTTTTATGGCGCAGTACAATAATATAGAAAGATAAAAATGTACCTCGACCATGAACATGGTTGCACCTTACTTCAGAGGAAGGAGGCAAAATATGTCGGTATTTCTTTCTGGCTCTCCAATTAACCAGGAATCCCATTCTGTTGTACC
The DNA here is from genome assembly GCF_964261635.1 of Lissotriton helveticus. Classification (NCBI taxonomy): domain Eukaryota; kingdom Metazoa; phylum Chordata; class Amphibia; order Caudata; family Salamandridae; genus Lissotriton; species Lissotriton helveticus. Next base: position 1,410,348,475 of record NC_136065.1, read on the forward strand.
TCGAAATCACGTAGTAAAAGCAGCAAAAAAAAAATGTAAAGCTGATGGTGTCATTATGTCTGACCCTGTTTCCACACCAAGTAGTAGGTAATATAATACGCAGAAAATGGCAATGTACATGTCCCACGCAGTAGAATTAAAGATAGAGTAAAGCTTGTTAAAAGGATGAAAGAGGAAACACTTGTCTTTTAAGTAAGGAGCTGGCATCAAAGCAGAAAGTACACAGAATGAGGTGAATGTAATCACCATCACAGTCCCAAACACGCTGCCTTTCACAAACACTGACTGCAATATTGCTGAATGAAAAGAAAAACCTGCTACCAAGGTCCATAGAAATACAGCAGGGTGATCAGGCTGGCTGCTTCTCTGTGAGAATTATACCAGAATATGGTGTGGCAGGCTCACTTGATAAGTAGGTAATCCGATAATGCACAGCAGGCGTTGGGTGAATAGCGAAGGGAAGCCACAGCAAGATATTAAAAGTAGAAGAAGACTCACCAAGCTTGAGTGAAAAGAAGAGTCTGGCCTGCCCAAGCTGAGGCTGACTGGTGTACAGTGGTCAATGGTGGGGCTGGGCTGCCAAGTTCTTCAAGTAAATGCTTAAAGCTTGGATTTCTTAATATAGTTGCAAGTCTTGATACGGTTCCTTAATTGCTGTATAAATTCCTTGTGTAGCTGTAATGTATCCAAAGTTTGAATTTCACTTTTCCTTGTGAAACAAAGTCCAAGGTACCTTGTATTTCAACGTAGGTTCATTTGAAGACAGAAGTCATCGCTGGGTTGAAGTGTAAGTCCATTTGAATTTGACATCACGCAGGGAAGACCAGATCGTCGCCAACATTTTGAAAGTAAATACCTCACAAGAGTCCAGGTAGTTGTTCCAAGTGAGTATCTTTATTGAAGTTCAAGTACAGAGGTGGTAGGTAGGTAGGTAAGAGTAGTAAGTAGGCCAAGATGATTATGGAATAAAGGCCCCACCAGGAGCTGTTTCCTTGAGGTCAGCCAGGAGTCACCTGTCACACATCAGTCACACCACATTCTGTGACATCAATGAACATTCTAAGTGTTCCCAGGCTAAACAAGAAAGGAAGACAGGGTGGACAGGAGAAAGACAAGGAAAGACCTTATAACAGTTACACTCCCACATACCTCTCGAAGCTGACAGAGATCAGCTGTGGAATCCCCCAGGGCTCCTCTCTCAGCCCCACTCTTTTCAACGTCTACATGGCCCCCTCACAGACCTCATCAGGAACCACAGGGGTAACATTGTCTGCTATGCCGACGATACCCAACTGATCCTTTCCCTCACCAAAGAACTTACTGTCACCAGGAACAACTTCCACGAATGAATTACAGCTGTCGCCACCTGGATGAAGGACAGCTGCCTGAAGCTCGACTCGGACAAGACAGAAGTCCTCATCCTGGGAGCCTCCCCCTCCACTTGGAATGACTCCTGGTAGCCCTCTGCTCTAGGAAGCCCCCCAACCCCAGTTAACTACTCACAAAACCTCTGCATCGTACTGGACTTTCTGCTCACCATGGACCATCAGATAAACACTGCCTCCTCAACCTGCTTCAACACACCCTGTCTACTTCAAAAGACCTTCAGATGGATTCCCACCAAATCCAGGAAGAGAGTCACCCAGGCCCTCATCATTAGCCGACTCGACTACAGTAACGTACTCTATGCCTGCGTCACCCAGAAACTTCTCTGAGGACTCCAGCATGTCCAGAACACCACTGCAAGACTAATCCTCAGCATCTCCCATCACAGCCACATCACTCAACACCTCCGCGACCTCCACTGACTCCCAGTCAACAGAAGAATAACATTCAAATTTCTCACCCGTGCATACAAGGCACTTCACAATACCTAACCTGCATACCCGAATCACTACCTCGCATTCCACGTAGCCAACAGACACCTCCGCTCCGCCCAGCTTTCCTTGGCTACCGTCCAATGAATCCACAAGACCAGAACTGGAGAAATGTCCTTCCCCTACCTCACTTCCAAGACATGGAACACCCTGCCCATCCAGCGCAGAAAATCCCCCTCGCTGAAACAATTCAGGAAATACTTTAAGACCTGACTCTTCGGATGTACTCAGTACTTAGTCTGATCCTCTGAGCCTCCCCCCGACAGTGCCTTGAAACCCTCACAGGTGAGTAGGTGCGTTTTACAAACCCTGACAGTGCACATCCTCTGGCCATGTGTGCTTTATAGAGGCAATCTTCCCTGACTATTGTTATGTCGCTACGCCTATCTGTGGGATTGAGCATGAGTTTCCTGCCTCAGTGTCTGCCTGCCAGCTATGCATCCTCCCCCTGTGACCTATCAATCAGTAATCTCAGGCCTAGTTCTCAGGGCATACATGACCACATGTTTGCAAGACGAGGTTGATGTGGAGTTCAGAATGGGTGATTCAATTAATCAAGATGAGATTTCATTATTATTGATGAATGAATTGATTTTCATATTAACATTCCCCCCTTTAGTTGATATTTTCAGCTACACTATCTAACTTATGCATTTGGACAGTTGCTTTATTTATTTTACTTACATTGTTACCAGTTTGAGGACTGCATTTTTACAGCAGTTAATTGTATAGTCCTGCATACTAATAGCAACGCAATGATAACTGGCAACAGTGATTTACATAAACATGATATCCAAAGTGGAAGTCATAAGAATCAATTTGAAAGCCACTCCTGCTTAGGGGCACCTCCCTCTTGAATGGCAATCGTCAATGTTTCATTGTCCATGTCATTCCCTGGGATGAACGTATAGCAGGTGTTCCGACCTTGGTACAGACCCCTCCCTCCATTGCAGTCATTAAGTCCAGTACATAACGGTGCTGCATTACCATGAGGCGGATTGCTTGAGTATCTTCCTTGATAGAATTGAGGCCAAGCTCAGTGCTTTTGTTCATTTTGAGCATCTCCTACTGGGTGATTTGTAGCCAGTGGGCATTAGCTTTTGTCTGCAGGATGAAGAAGGGTATCAACCTCCCTGCTCCCAGCTGTGCTTCCATGCACAGTCTAATTTCTTCCAAAATGTCTTGGAACTGTGCCCAGTCAGAATAGGCTGCAGCTCTCTTTTCACAAGCTTGGTGCAGCAAGGTTGTATTTTTCCTTAACAGGTTCTGTACGCATCCGATAGCTCTTCTCAAGGAATGATCAGGGTCGGAGTGTTCGGAGTGTGTATGATGACCAGGGAACACAGTCCCCTCCATCTGGGAACAAGATGAGTGTAGGCATGCTCATTAGTACGAATCCATCAGTGTAGAGGTGCAAAATTGCATATGGACATATATCACTCCGCAGATGGCATTCATGGGTATCGGAAGCATTCCTTTGCCTCTGTAACATAAGGAATACAATCAGGGGTTGTCATTTCCCTTCTAACCAAGTGTAATTACCCACCTTAGTGTCTCAAATTTCCTGACATGGGGTAGTCATACTTTCATTCAACCCTCCCCATGATGCCCATTCTGCTTTTAATCCCTTAGTTGGAAGGCCCTACATAGGAGACCCCTGGATACACTAAGTGCAACTCTCAATCCACAGATGGATGCTGGAGCAGACATGTTTTTGCACTGAGTTGGGGTTTCTGCTACCGCTAAAAATCTCTTCTGCGGGAAATCTCGGCCCATGTAATTTCTTTCCCTATGAAACACTTCTTACGCATCCTGGCGGCTCTGTTTGGATCTCAGTGGATTGAGTGAGAATGTATAGCGCTGTTGAGTTGGTGTCATATTCGGTTTTGTTTACAACAACCCCCTTGTTGGATTGGATCTTGGCTCTTATTTTGCATGGGTAGAAGTGAATAAGGCATTTTGCTTTCTCAGGGGCTACTTCTTGGGAGAAATAAAGCCTATCTGTGCCTACAGCATGTGGGATCAATGAGTAGACATAACATGACCTGGCTGATGCTTGGGAGCCGACTATGGTCATGTTCTGCTACCTTGTGTTATGTAAATGAACGATGTGCAGTACATGTGGGATGCAGGTGTTCTGTTTGGTGTAATTGTAGGTAACATAGGAGAGGTCCCTACATAGGCACTATAGTTCCCCTTCAGTAAATGTATTTTGCCTTGGTAGTATTCAAGTATGGGACCACCCATAGTAGGCAGCTCATACATGACCATATATAAGTATACATAACTCTTCTCACAACACTGCTGTTCTTGGTTTGTGTCTCCTGGGAGTCGTCTGTGCTCCCAGGATGGTTGTGTTTCTTCTGACCAGTTTAAAAAATGTTTACAGTTTTTAATTTAAGGGTGTCATTGCCACAGAAGAGCTTGACTGCACGTTGGAACAACGCACCCATGCACTTTTCCTCTCCTCCTTGAGGCCTGTGTGTGTTAAGCAGTTTTTTTCCTCCTTCTATTGGCACAAGTTTGACAATGTCTTTTTTCTTTTGGGTAGTCAGGGTTGACAACAAGTCAGCGTTGGTGCACTTTGTAGTCTTTGTGGTCACCTGTTTTTCAAAGAACTTGGTTGATTGTTAATTTAGCTAGTTACATAAGCTCCGTTAATATTGGTTTTGGAGACCCTGAATTTTACCCCAGGGGTGCGATCCCATCAAGTTATCAGTTGAGATCTGGTAAGGTGTTGGAAGGCAACCCCTGTTGGATAAGTCTTTTGGTGATTAGGGGAGTATGGGTGATTAATAGAACAGTATTAAAAAGATAGATAATATGAATACAAGCCATTGAGCCCCCACCCAATCCTGCTAGAATGTTATGGACCTTCTCCGACAGTTTGGTTCTGGGTGATCAGATTAGTGTTGGGTATGTTTGAGAAGAGGTCTCATGAGTTCAGGGAGGGATAGCATTGTGGCTTTAGCCGGAGGTCTATGGGCGTCACTAGTTTTACCAAAGGCGCCTCGCCTGGTGTATGCATAAGAGCACGGTTGCTGTGCGATTCCCCTCACTTAGGCTATTTTCATAGCCTAAGGAAGGGACCTGTACTGCCACTACCACCACCACTACCACTGCAACAAGTCTACCCTGTGCCACCCTCCCAGACCCATTGGACAACGAAACACCCACCACATCCCAGGAGAGCAGGGAGAGTCTCCGGTCTAGGACCCAGGTGAGGCAACAGGTTCCGGACAGGAGGGCAGGTGGAAGGGCAGGTGGCCAGCAACATCCACCCAATTGTGGTGCCGAGGCCCTGGATGCCATCAACAGGGTTGTGGACGTTTATGAGCGTGCACAGGCACAGGCACGCGAAGACACACTGGAGCACCGGCAACTGTTGCAGTCCATCGACAACAGGCTCGCACAACTGGTGGACATCATGGGTCAGCAAGCAGCGTCTCAGAGGGAGCAGCCTGCAGCCCATATACCACCTCCCCTTACCCCGAGTGGCCTGCAGGATGTCATTACACAAACATCCCCTGAGGCCACAGAGATGGATGTGGCCCCCGAGCAAGCTGCCCCCACAGCAGTCCCCCCTCCGGCCAAAATACAGAGGGGACGTCCGAGGACACAGCCAGCTGAAACCAGTGGCAAAGCACCAGCCATCTACCAGATGAGGAGCCAGCGCTGACTTCACCATGCCCTGAGCCTGCGATTCACTCTGCTGACTCTCCTCCCCCACACTGCCAGGCCATCGCTTTTATGAGTTGTACTGGGTTTCCACGACAATGTGGGTTCTACACGATGTTCTCATCCACCATGACTTTCAACTTGATGATCCCCACCCACCCATCTTGTAAATATGCAGTCCACCAACACTGCCACCATTGTAAATAAACAACCTTGAAACACTCATGTCTGTGTGTACTCCATGTTTAAGTCACAGGGTGTACAATGATGTAAACGTTACCATGTCCAAGGAGCAATGCTTGTCTGTACTCATGTTGAAAATGAAGCGACCTATGGAGAACAAGAGTACAACATACACATGTCAGGAAACTGCATCACAGCCTTCACCCCACACCGCATTTCACGGCTGTGCTATCTATCCACTCCACAATTTTCACCAGTCACAACATACCCATTCTTGTGCCGTGCACGACTACCATGTCCCACACACATTTGCAAGCAACACAAAGCCAACCACAGGCAGCAGTCACAACACACATCCAGACATCACCAACAACCACCCCTCCCGCATACCATGTCAACACCGTATGTTGACACCCACCTTCAAGGGAAGTAGCGCTCAATGAGCTGACGTCTCTGGTCCACACCTTCCTCCTCTCCACTGTCATCATCACTGGACACGGGCGGGATAGCATGCGGAGCCACTTGTTGGTCTGGAGGGTCCAGGATCAGGGTGTCAGAACCGCAAAATCAGGTGCGAGTATTTGCGGTGTGTATTCCTTGACAAAGGATCAGGAGTTCCTTAACTGCAATACATGGACCGGACTGGTCCGCTACTGGAAACATAAGATGACACCCAAGATGGCCGCCAAGGTAGAACTAGAGGTGAGCTGTCTAGACTACGAGCCCACAGCTGCAGGAGAGTAGGTGAGCGGCGCGAGCGCCTCTGTTACGACGCACTTCACCGAGGTTTTTGGTCAAGGAAGTCGTTATAGTTTGCGCTTATTCCCTAGAGTTTCTAGTCCCCTGAAAAGTGCAATATTTCCCCTAGTTTGGTATCCGGAGAGCTGAAGATGATAAATTACAGCGTAACTCGGCTCCAGTGACTGGCACGAATTACTTTCTGGAGTTGAAGGTCTGTGGAATTAGAAGGCATGTCATTGTTCGTCAGCGTGAAGGAGGTCAACAAGTTCACGTTCGAGCAGCAGAAGAATAAACGGCAAGCTCAGAGCTAAGTAAAAACTGTCACGAAGTTAGAGTAAATAATATCGTGAAAACTTACTAGAGCAGCAGTTGAGTTGTTATAAAACCTGAAAGGAAGAGACAGAATTAGTTTCTAGCATTAGAGACTTGCATGAATAATAAAACATTACTTGTAAATTTGTAAATACTTACTAGACAAGAAGTCGTGTTAAACTGGAAACCTGTGAAAGGAAGAAAAGGAATTCGCTAACTTCAAAAGAGACCACGGAATGCTAATTAAAGGTTACATGTAAATTGTAAATATTCACCTGAACTAAAGTTGTGCGCTCAGGAAGACCTGTAAGAGAAAAACTGGGTTAGAAGAGAAGACACGTTAAATAGACAGCAGATTAAAGAACAGAGAGAAATCACAGAAACCCAAATAAGGAATTACTCCTCAGTTAGTGAAGTAAGTGCCCTTACAATAAAATTAATAAGACTAACTAGAATAGGACAGACAGGTGGAACTAACGTTTGTTTTCTTCTATCAGTAACAACTAACTGGCGAGGAAGACAGAATCTCATAAATAATCAGAAGAGAAGCAAGGTCCAGGAGAACTAGGGTGGGTGAGATACACAGCAGAGTAATTCAAGAGTAGGGTAGAGGTAACGGTAGTAATGTTGTATTAATTTTCAGGTTCCACGGAAAGAATAGACGACGTCCGCAGATAGCTGACAGAAGGAACCATTCCGGACCAGTCTCTTCTTTGTTTGTTATTTTATCCAATTCCCCCGTCCCCCAAGGTAATGATTTGGAGGTTCTGAGTAAGACCTACTAGCATTGCTGAGCGAGATTTGGGACCAAGCATCTCTGTTCCCGTGCAAGAACTGGTAAGCCATTATAGAGTATAAGTTAAGTTCTGACAGAGTGAAGTGCCCACGATGCCTTCACACCTGAACAGAGATGGTGGAAGGAATTGATGTGCAATCCCTAGGGACAATTCTAGATGTGATACAAAAAGAACTAGGAGCAGTTAGAGAAGAAAACCGAAACCTTAGGCAAGAAGTAGTCAGTGCCAGGAAGGAAACTGCGGAATTAGCACAAAGACTTAGGTTATACAGTAGCCTAGAAAGGGAAGCAATGAATCCAGTATTAGAAGCCACCAATAGATCAACCACCCAAGTAATTCATTCCCTATCCCCTGTCATTCCATTAGCGGCTCCTGAAAGATGTAACGGGGATCCCCAGAAGGCGCAAATTTTTCTTTCACAGTGCTCCTTACACTTTATGTGTCGCCCTTCGATCTTCCCTGATGCGCAGTCCAAGGTAGCTTTTATACTTCCGTATCTAAGCGGAGACGCAGCTTCATGGTCAATGCCCCTAGTCTCCCGGGATGACCCTCTACTTAGAAACTTTGAAGAATTCAAACAAGAATTCCTTTGGATTTTTGATAGGCGGCGGATATCCCAGGTGGTGGATAGTGAACTACTCGACTTGCGACAAGGGAATCGAGATCTAATAGCGTACCTGGCCCAGTTCAACAAGCTGGTGGTCGAGACTGATTGGCCAGAAAGCAAGAGAGCTGCGGTGTTTTATCGTGGGTTGAGAGTTGAATTAAAAGATACTCTGGCCCAAATTCCAAATCAACCCACAGAGATTTCGGCACTAATAGACTTAGTCTTGGAGATAGACTTTCGTCAGGGAGAAAGAAGAGGAGAAAAGAAGAAAGAATTTAGAACCATTACTTCAAGATTCGACAGAGCTCAATCTGATGGCATAAGAAGTACAGAGACCCAACAAGGAACCGAACCAATGCAGATTGGAACAATCAGAGGCCCCCTAACTAAGGAAGAGAAAGACAAGAGAAGAGCTGGTAATTTGTGTATGTACTGTGGATCCGGGGGGCATTTCGTTAGAAATTGTCCAAAAAAGCCCAGAAACACCTACAAGCCGAAGGAAAACTAACAGCACCACCTGTGGGAGGAGTTGAACGGGTGGATGCTAATCAAGAAATAACTCCAAAGGAACATCGAGTAGCGAACACGCTACAATCGGCGGCTCCACATTTGAACCTGTCCATGTTAGCGAGATTCAGAGAGACCATTTTGACAGAAGTATCAGTTATGATCGATTCCGGAGCCACAGGGAACTTTTGTGACTTACGGTTTGCGGCTAAGGTAGGCATTCAAGCTATCAAGAAGAGTAAGAGCGAGCCCGTCCAAGCGGTGGATGGAACCAACCTTTCATCAGGACCAATTGTAAGTCATACGGAGGCAATTCAATTGATTTCAGGTAATGGGCATCTGGAAAGGATTCAGTTTAATCTAATAGATGCGCCACAATTTCAATTAATTTTAGGTCGTCCGTGGCTTACTGAACACAATCCTACAATCGACTGGAGTTACAGGACTATTGTGATGAACTCGAAGTATTGCCATGAGAATTGTTTTGGTGCAGAGGAGAAATCTTTGGAAGGTAATCCGGCCTTATCTCTATGTTCCATTGGGCATTCCATGTGCGTAATAAATACTACAGAAGTCCCAGAAGAATACAGAGAGTTTCAAAATGTGTTTAATGAAGTGGAGGCTGAGCAGCTACCTCCACATCGAGTATATGACTGCAAGATAGATCTGGAACCGGGTTCAAACTTGCCATGCAGTCGCGTCTAAGCGCTGACAGAAAAGGAAAACCATCATTTAAAAGAGTACTTGGATAAGTATTTTGCAAATGGATTTATTCGTCCCTCTCAGTCTCCCGTCTCGCCTCCATTATTTTTCATGCCAAAAAAGGAGGGAGACTTAAGGATATGTATTGAATGCAGGGCGATCAATAAAATTACCAAGAAAAATCGGTACCCACTGCCATTAATCTCAGTACTCTTGGATCAAGTTAAAGGAGCCCAAATTTACACGAAATTAGACCAGAGGGGCGCCTATCATTTAGTCCAAATGCGCGAAGGTGATGAGTGGAAGACGGCATTTCGGACTAGATTTGGGCTTTTTGAATATCAAGTAATGCCCTATGGGTTGTGCAATGCCCCGGCTGCTTTCCAGCACTTCATCAATGACATCCTGAAGGAATTTATAGACCAGTGTGCAATTGTGTACATAGATGACATTTTGATTTACTCATCTGATGTGTCAAGACACCATGAGCAAGTAAAAGGGGTTTTGAGGAAATTGCAAGAGCACAAATTATTCGTGAAATTGGAAAAGTGCGCCTTTGATGTGTCACAAGTGGAGTTCCTAGGGTTTGTCCTCTCACCTTCTGGAATATTGATGGATCAGAGAAAAGTGGAAGCAGTAATGAACTGGGAGTCTCCTGCAAGTGTAAAAGAAGTCCAAAGCTTCATTGGATTTGCCAATTTCTACCGGAGATTTATTGGTGAATTCTCCCGGAAGATTCTTCCACTTACCAAATTACTGAGAAAAGGAATCAAGATCGAATGGACCCAAGAGGCCGAGGAGGCCTTTCAATCTTTGAAGACGGATTTTACCACAGCACCAGTCCTGTTGCATGCTGATCCTACTGAACCCTTCTATGTGGAGACGGATGCATCTGATCAAGCGGTGGGTGGAGTATTATCCCAACGACACAAAACCACAGGACAGTTACACCCGGTCGCTTATCGCTCCAGAAAATTAACTTCGGCTGAGATCAATTACACCATCACGGAGAAGGAGTTGCTAGCTATTAAGGACGCCTTTAAGGAGTGGCGACATTACCTGATGGGGGCTCAACACCAAGTGACTGTGTTTACGGACCATCGTAATCTAAAGTTCTTAAAGACTGCCAGAACCCTTACGCTTAGACAGTTGAGGTGGTCCTTGTATTTTGCAGACTACGATTTCGTGATCACGTATCGTCCAGGAGCCCAGAATGGGAAGGTGGATGCGCTGTCCAGAATAGGCACAGAAGCGCAGAAGACCCCTACAGAGAATCAACCAATTATACAGAGTGCAAAGATTATTGGAGCCACCACCTCAATCAGTCTAGAAGAAGATGTCGCAAAGGCCATGAGTCCAGAGGTCATGCAGGATTGGGCAAAGGAAGATCCAAATAGAGAGATCATCCGGCAACTACCCTACCATCGAAAGGCCTTGTATGTTCCCACAGTTTAATTGCAACAACAAATCATGCAAGAATGCCACTATGATAAATTAGCTGGTCACAAAGGAGAAGCCAAAACCGAGGAGTTGATGAAGAGACACTATTGGTGGCCAAGGATGGCTTCAGATATCGAGAGGTATGTTAAGTCCTGTGAGATCTGCGCTCAGGGAAAGTCAGAACGGCAGGCCCCAAGAGGTCTATTGCAGCCCTTGCCCACTCCTCCGTACCCATGGCATACAGTCACATTAGATCTCATTACAGATTTACCTAATAGTCAGGGGTTTGATACTATCCTAGTGGTGGTAAATGCTTTTTCCAAGATGGCCCATTTTACTGCTCTAAAGGGGGTTCCTTCTGCCAAACAGTTAGCCGCCCATTTCAGCTCTCAGATTGTAAAGATACATGGAATACCAAAAATAGTGATCTCAGACAGAGGTTCTCAGTTTGAGTCTCACTTCTGGAGGGCCTTTATGGAAGGGTTAGGAACGGAAGTTAGATTCTCCACTAGTTATCATCCGGAGACTGGTGGGCAGACAGAGAGGGTGAACCAAGAATTAGAACAGTATCTGAGACTATTCCTTTTAAAAGAGGAGGGAGATTGGTCGGATTATTTGTGGACGGCAGAATTTGCCCACAATAATGCGAAGAACAGCTCGACAGGTTACTCCCCCTTTTATCTAAATTATGGCAGACATCCAAATGCAACGATTAGGTAAACTGATATCTCAGTCCCAGCAGTTAAAGAAACAGTATCGCATTTGCATCAAATACAGTTAAAGGCAGTAAATAATCTTACAAGAGCTAAGGAAAAGTATAAGGACTATGCAGATAGGAAAAGAAGAGAAGGGCCAACACTGAATACAGGAGATCCAGTCTGGTTAAGCACTAGGTAATCGGAAATTTCAGCCCCGCTTCATTGGCCCCTATCCGGTGGAAGAAAAAATCAATCAGGTCACCTACCGAGTAAATTTACCAACTAAGTTAAAGATTCAGCCAGTTTTCCATGTTTCTTTGTTAAAGAAAGCTTCCGCAGACCTTAGAGTGAAAACCCCTCCAAAACCAATTCAGTTAGAGACTGGAACTGAGTTCGGGGTAAAAAAAAGTTTAGACTCCAAAAGGTCCAGAGGGAAACTGTACTACTTAATTGACTGGAAAGGTTATGGTCCATAGGAGCGGTCTTGGGAACTGGTCCTAGGTTAATTAGGTCTTTTTATCATCGGTTCCCCACAAAGCCAAGAAGGAAAGGAGCTACCTTGTTGGGGGGTACTGTCAGAACCGCAAAATCAGGTGCGAGTATTTGCGGTGTGTATTCCTCGGCAAAGGATCAGGAGTTCCTTAACTGCAATACATGGACCGGACTGGTCTGCTACTGGAAACATAAGATGACACCCGAGATGGCCGCCAAGGTAGAACTAGAGGTGAGCGGTCTAGACTACGAGCCCACAGCTGCAGGAGAGTAGGTGAGCGGCGCGAGCGCCTCTGTAACGACGCACTTCACCGAGGTTTTTGGTCAAGGAAGTCATTATAGTTTGCGCTTATTCCCTAGAGTTTCTAGTCCCCTGAAAAGTGCAATATTTCCCCTAGTTTGGTATCCGGAGAGCTGAAGATAATAAATTACAGCGTAACTCGGCTCCAGTGACTGGCGCGAGTTACTTTCTGGAGTTGAAGGTCTGTGGAATTAGAAGGCATGTCATTGTTCGTCAGCGTGAAGGAGGTCAACAAGTTCACGTTCGTGCAGCAGAAGAATAAACGGCAAGCTCAGAGCTAAGTAAAAACTGTCACGAAGTTAGAGTAAATAATATCATGCAAACTTACCAGAGCAGCAGTTGAGTTGTTATAAAACCTGAAAGGAAGAGACAAAATTACTTTCTAGCATTAGAGACTTGAATGAATAATAAAACGTTACTTGTAAATTTGTAAATACTTACTAGACAAGAAGTCGTGTTAAACTGGAAACCTGTGAAAGGAAGAAAAGGAATTCGCTAACTTCAAAAGAGACCACGAAATGCTAATTAAAGGTTACATGTAAATTGTAAATATTCACCTGAACTGAAGTTGTGCGCTCAGGAAGACCTGTAAGAGAAAAACTGGGTTAGAAGAGAAGACACGTTAAATAGACAGCAGCTTAAAGAACAGAGAGAAATCACAGAAACCCAAATAAGGAATTACTCCTCAGTTAGTGAAGTAAGTGCCCTTACAATAAAATTAATAAGACTAACTAGAATAGGACAGACAGGTGGAACTAACGTTTGTTTTCTTCTATCAGTAACAACTAACTGGCGAGGAAGACAGAATCTCATAAATAATCAGAAGAGAAGCAAGGTCCAGGAGAACTAGGGTGGGTGAGATACACAGCAGAGTAATTCAAGAGTAGGGTAGAGGTAATGGTAGTAATCTTGTATTAATTTTCAGGCTCCACTGAAAGAATAGACGACGTCCGCAGATAGCTGACAGAAGGAACCGTTCCGGAAAAGTCTCTTCTTTGTTTGTTATTTTATCCAATTCCCCCGTCCCCCAAGGTAATGATTTGGAGGTTCTGAGTAAGACCTACTAGCATTGCCGAGCGGGATTTGGGACCAAGCATCTCTGTTCCCGTGCAAGAACTGGTAAGCCATTATAGAGTATAAGTTAAGTTCTGACACAGGGGGATCCCCTTGCGCAGGGCCAGGTTGTGGAGCATGCAGCAGGCGACCATGATTTTGCAGACCTTTGCGGGTGAGTAAGGCAGGGCCCCTCCAGTCTTGTCCAGGCAGCGGAACCTTAACTTCAGCAGCCCGAATGTGCGCTCCACCACCCGACGTGTCTTGCCATGTGCCACATTATATCGCTGTTCGCCTGGGGTAGTGGGATTCCGTACTGGGCTCAACAACCATGGGCGGTTTGGATACGCAGAGTCACCTATGGGAGAGGTGGACAGGCACATCCAACATTACCACTGTGGTGGGGGTCAGCAGGGCACACATACAACACAGTGTTTGACACTTACAACTCACCAACAAGCCAGCCACGTTCCGGATGCATATTCGCCATCAATCGGGGCACAATGCTGCTCTGCAGGACGGGGGAGTCATGTGCAGAGCCTGGAAATCTGGCACACACATGCGAGATGATCTGATTGGCCTGGCACACCACTTGGACGTTGATGGATTGGTAATGCTTCGTATTACGATAAATGTATTCACGAGCCTATGGTGTAATCAGACCAATATGTGTGCCATCAATGGCACCCACAACATGTGGAATCCGACCCAGAGCGTAGAAATCAGCCTTCACAGCTGGCAATTCCGCTGCCCCAGGAAAATGGATATATTCATCCTTAAACAGCATCATGGCTGCCAGGACATCACGCAGTACCACACTAAACATGGGTTGGGACATCCCCCCTGCTGTACCAATTGTGTGCTGGAAAGTGCCAGTAGCGAAGAAGTGAAGTGCAGCCATCACCTTGGCCGTTGGTGTGATTGTCCCGGGATATTCCCTGCGTGGCTGCAGGTGGAGCTCCATTTGGGCAGCCAGGATCTGCAATGTGGGACGGTCCAAGAGGAATCTGTGTATCACCTCGTCGCCCACAATGTCCTCCAGCACAGTGTATGGATGGTGCACATTCGGAGCCCTCCTACCATGGTAGCACATGTCAATTGAAAACACAACACAGCTGTCCGACATTTGTGTACATGACAGACATAGCAATAACAATGAATGACATCACCAGTGATGGGACCACAGACTACATGTGGGTTGGCCCTGGCACACAACAACGGCACACCTGAAGACTTGCCACACATTGACATCCCCACAATGGCGTCACAGACATGTGTATTCCCAAAGGCACGTTCCCACATGTAGGACAGACAGCCTTGATTGTGCAACATACACCTCATGTGTAGCTCTACATCCACACAGGGCCCAATCTTTGTGCTGCACCATGCCAATAGATAAATACACAGTTCATGAGGTCATGCACCTCTGACTAGTCTTGCATAGGCTGGACAAGGACACATAAGCGCGCAATCCATCAGGCATACATCACACAGCAACAAATTCATAGTGCATCCATCACATCATCACATGTCGTTGCACATACCATGCACAGACACACATGTAACACAATCTGCAGGTCCATAGTAACAATGAATTGTGTCAATGTAAACCAACAACCCATGTCACATGTGAGCCACCACATCACTACATTGTCACAGATGTGCACTGGCCTGGCATGTGCACTCAGCACTGGTCTGGATGTGTAACTTGCAATGTTAGCACTGCCCTGTTCATGATCATGGTGGCCAATGGACACCCTTGGACAGCGCCCGCGCCACAGCATGATGTGTTTGCAGGTACCATGTACCTGCTCAGCCACCCATGGCCCCTTGCCAACACGGAATGTGTGCCTGACCATGCAGTAATTGGCCTCGCGCGGGCAGTGAACGCCTGCCGCAATTTCAAAACTTGCATTCAGCCTCCCCGAATGCTTCTCCCATTGGCTGTTGAACAGGGTGCCATGGTGGGGACACACCGGCGCGGTCATGCTTGCGCTGCCGCTAGGGTGCATCTTACAAATGCATACAGTTTCCGGCACCGCGATGGAGGTTCACGCATGCTGCGTGGGCGGGGCAGGCTTCCCACAACATTTAAATCTACATTGTGAAATGGCAGTTGGTATGTCCCTCCATGCAGATAGCGGTACCCACCGCCGTTCCCCGGCGATGAGTCACCGCCCATGCCCATTCAGTCCAGGGGCCCACCATGCAGATAGCGGTACCCACCGCCTTTCCCCGGCGGTGAGTCACCGCCCATGCCCATTCAGTCCAGGGGCCCGCCATGCAGATAGCGGTACCCACCTCCGGTCCCCGGTGGTGAGTCACCGCCCATGCCCATGCCTATTCAGTCCAGGGGCCCGCCATGCAGATAGCAGTACCCACCGCCGTTCCCCGGCAGTGAATCACCGCCGGTGGGTACCGCTATCTGCATGGCGGGCCCTTGGACTGAATGGGCATGGGCATGGGGGGTGACTCACCGATGGGGAACGGCGGTGAGGACCGCTATCTGCATGTCGGGCGACAGTGGGTACCGCTATCTGCATGGCGGGCCCCTGGACTGAATGGGCATGGGCAGTTACCCACCGCATGGGTGGTGAGAGGTGGGTACCGCTATCTGCATGGTGGGCCCCTGGACTGAATGGGCATGGGCGGTTACCCACTGCATGGGTGGTGAGAGTGTAGTGTGTTTATATAGGGACCTGTATCGATACTCCAATTTCTGACCCTTGTCCGGTTATAAATCACTAATATCCATACAACGGCACAGAAACCAGTTTCATAGATTAGTCATAGCGCATGCTGTCACATTAAGCAAGCACTATTCCTCCAGCCCCCTAGAAAGCACACCGAGTTCTCTAAACAAACCAAGCCTCCAGCAAACCTGGGAAATCCCCGCTGCTATTGTTTTGATTTCGTTCGAGAACTCCTGTAAAGAATTTAAGAACGACCAGTTCTTAATTGACGTCTTATGTCCATCCTTACGTCGAACCCGGCACCTCTCAGGTATAAATATACCGACACTGCCCTAAGTAAAGACACGGTGGTGATGAGCTTGGAGCAGCGGCTACTTGCCGGAGAGCCCAGCTGATGAGAGAGCCCACGGACGCTGCCCCTCCCCTTTTGACGCGCTGAGGAAAAACGCTGCCTTTCCTCTTGCCGAGGAATCCAGCCTCCAGCGTTTCCAGCTTGCCCTCGCGGGTAACTGGGATACCGAGTCCTGAGAAAGAGATACCAGACCTCCTGCCTTCTAAATCCCAGGTACTGAACTGACTAACACCTTACAGAGAATTCTTGAGTCAGACTCTTGGCAAAACAAACTTAACTTAAACTGCTACTTACTTACTCCCTCCCATGTATTAGGCTTAGGTCAGGTACACCGGGGTAGGCGTAGTTAGAAGCACCAGTTGAGTACGATTAGTCAATGTATATATGTATGTATATCTTTTATCCATTTTAAAGTAACATATGGCTAAGAAACCATATCAATGCTTTTACAGTATTATTTTATAATCCTGCTTTTACTGTATGCATTTTACTTAACCATCAGTATTACAATTGTAGCAGTTCATTTCTCTTGTATGAGTAAAGAGACTGATCAATAAATAACACCTTTTATTGAAAACGCCCGTCTCTCCTTTTCTCTGCAATCTGGTGAAACTAAGTATGCACGTATTGACTGAGTAAAATAGCTGTCTTTTGTTTTCACACGACTCTAGAGATATACTCTTGATCAGGGAGAGCAAAGTTGTCATGTTCTATGGTTGTCAGAAACTAAATCCCTTCTTGTCTATCCAGGGAGGTTAAACTCCTCCTCGCCTATTCGAGAAAGTTTCTAGTGAACTCTGAGCTAGCTGGCACACAAAACTTAAGTCTAATATCGTCAGTAAAAGACCTAGTTAACCTCAGTCCTACGTCTACACTACTGAAGATATTATTCCAATGCGCAGAGCCTATTGGGAATATAGGAACTACACTACAAGAGGTGGGTACCGCTATCTGCATGGCGGGCAGCGGTGGGTACAGCTATCTGCATGGCAGGCCCCTGGACTGAATGGGCATGGGCGGTTACCCACCGCATGGGTGGTGACTCACCGCCGGGGAACGGCGGTGGGTACCGCTATCTGCATGTCGGGCGGCGGTGGGTACCGCTATCTGCATGTCGGGCGGCGGTGGGTACCTCTATCTGCATGGCAGGCCCCTGGACTGAATGGGCATGGGCATGGGCGGTGACTCACCACCGGGGAATGGCAGTGGGTACCGCTATCTGCATGGCGGGCCCCTGGACTGAATGGGCATGGGTGGCGACTCACCACCGGGGAACGGCGGTGGGTACCGCTATCTGTATGTCGGGCGGCGGTGGGTACCGCTATCTGCATGTCGGGTGGCGGTGGGTACCGCTATCTGCATGGTGGGCCCCTGGACTGAATGGGCATGGGCAAAGGCGGTGACTCAGTTTGCCCCTCACTTGTGCTGCCTCTGATGTACCTGAACTGTTCTGGCCACTGGCCCTGTTAGCAATGTGATGCTATGTTTTCCTCCCATGTGCTGCCTCAGATGTACCTGCTCTGTTCTGTACCATGGACTGTTGATGCACTGTGCCCCTCACCTGTGCTACCTCAGATGTACCTGCTCTGTTCTGGCCACTGGCCCTGTTAGCAATGTGTTGCTATGTGCCCCTTACTTGTGCTGCCTCAGATGTACCTGCTCTGTTCTGGCCACTGGCCCTGTTAGCAATGTGTTGCTATGTGCCCCTCACTTGTGCTACATCAGATGTACCTGCTCTGTTCTGGCCACTGGCCTTGTTAGCAATGTGATGCAGTTTGCCCCTCACTTGTGCTGCCTCTGATGTACCTGCTCTGGCCACTGGCACTGTTAGCAATGTGATGCAGTTTGCTCCTCACTTCTTCTGCCCTGGTGTACCTGCTCTGTTCTGGCCACTGGCCCTGTTAGCAATGTGATGCTATGTGCCCCTCCCATGTGCTGCATCAGATGTACCTGCTCTGTTTGGCCACTGGCCCTGTTAGCAATGTGATGCAGTTTGCCCCTCACTTGTGCTGCCTCTGATGTACCTGCTCTGTTCTGGCCACTGGCCCTGTTAGCAATGTGATGCAGTTTGCCCCTCACTTGTGCTGCCTCTGATGTACCTGCTCTGTTCTGTACCATGGACTGTTGATGCACTGTGCCCCTCACTTGTGCTGCCTCAGATGTACCTGCTCTGTTCTGTACCATGGACTGTTGATGCACTTTGCCCCTCACTTGTGCTGCCTCAGATTTAACTGATCTGTTCTGGCCACAGGCTCTATGGTAACTGTGCTGCTTGTTGCCCCTTGGTTGTGCAGCTGCTTATGGACATGCTCTGCACTCTCTCATTGTTCTGCCTGGAACTGTGCTGCTTGTTGCCCCTTGGTTGTGCAGCTTCTCATGGGTATGCTCTGCACTCTCTCATTGGCCTGCCTGGAACTGTGCTGCTTGTTGCCCCTTGGTTGTGCAGCTTCTCATGAACATGCTCTGCACTCTCTCATTGGCCTGCCTGGAACTGTGCTGCTTGTTGCCCCTTGGTTGTGCAGCTTCTCATGGACATGCTCTGCAACGTGTACTGGCCACTGGGCTGGCTCCTGGGTACATCAGAGTGCTATCCTTGTGATGTTTAATAAAATAAAGTTGTGTACTTTGTCAGTGTCCGTGCTTGTTGTGTACTTGCATTGTGGATTTCTTGTGTTTACAACATGCCCTGTCTACCACGGATTAGTTCACAATAGTGACGCACCTGACAACTAGTGAGGCGAGTTTTGATCATGTCCCCTGCACCGCTCAATATACATATATTACTGGGCCGGCCCAGCAAGAGTAAGGGAGTGACACCTCTGCCATTGATGGGAGGGTGGCAATGAACGCACATTTACTTACAGGAAGGCCTCCCAGGCACCCACTGGGCCGCTGGCGGTCATTTACAAATGCAGGGACTGCCCAGATCGGTCCATCACGCTGCCCACAACAGCAGCCCTCAGCTGGGACTGGACACCGGCCCCTCGGCCAGTGCCCTCGTTGCTAATCCTACGCTGCTGGTGTGAACAGGTATGTTGTGGAGTGGTATGTGTGTATTGCCTACTTGCGTACCTGCGGCTTCGTCCACGACGGTGTATGACTTGCTGGAAGTGAAGTACGAACAGGGCCGGGAGGGCGTGTAGGGCTGGGTCCATGGTGGCCGGGTCCGTGCAGTGGGTCTCGAGGCACTGCTTTCCCTCTCCGTTGTGGTGCTTCCGCTGTCTATGAGATGGTGGTTTTTCCGCTGCGTTGTTCTGGTTTGTTTGCGACTACGTAATATGGCGGACGGTCGGGACGTCATTCCGCACAGCGGTGAGGCTGGATTGGCTCGCTTCGCTGTGGTGTCTGGTGTGTTCCCGCGGCGGTTCACGTTTTTCTGCGGCGGACGGTAAATGTGCCCAGTTCGCCTTCCTAATATGGCAGACGGAAGGCCAGCTGCTGGCGGACGGTGAGGTGCATTTTCCGCCACCTCCAGCACTGCGGTCATGCATCCGTCCGCCATCCTAATGGACCTCTTAGTGTGGCCACCTGATTGACACAGCCCACAGCAACCCTGAATACCTGTAATTAAGTAAAACACTTTTTGAACCCCCAATGCTATCTGTAGTCCTTTCTGTACTGATACAATCTTTTTTTTGAAAAGGGAGTAGGGGTATACTGGTCGTGATACTACATGTCATCATCTACCTGTGGGTCTATTTTGCTATGGATTTTTTTGTTTGCTCTGTGGTTGTGTGAAGGCACTACTTCCCCACACTGTCACCCCTCCTTGCCGGGGTAGTGACCCAATCCCTTTTAGTTTGGGTTCCCTACCTGTAGTTGTTGCTGCCTCGTGCTCGCTCAAGCACTTGATTCCTGCTGCAGTTGTGTGGCGACCGGCAGACCTCCCTGCGACTAAGTGTATGATGCATTCTGATTACCCTGTGCTTGGAACTGAGGAGGGACATTAATCATATTATGTGGCATGGGGTTTTGTGGCAACTGGCCCTGGCTCTCTAACTTTGCTGCTTTTGCTGCTCATGATATGGCTTTGTCGGGCATGCCTCTACCAGGTGACCTCACCTACGTCAATAGTAACACTTTCTAATGTCTGGTTGCGACCAGCCTCCCTGGCCTCCACTACCATAACCTGTTTTTGCTCCTGGACTCCCTGTTTGGAACCCACTAAAGTTTTGCAGTGGAGACCCCATTGTGACTGATTCCATCTGCATTGCTGCGGCCATCGCTGCCCCCTCGAGGGCAGTCTTTTTTAACTTATGCAGCACTAGTTTTGCTGTGTCTCTTTGGGACAAGCTCCTCTCTATCCCTTTCTTGCTTTTTTTTATGGTAATGGAATATGTGAACTTGTATCTCCCACCAGGGTTTGGTATCTAAACCAACTACGCTGTCCAACCTTCTCTGTATCTCGGTGGGTAACCCTTTCTTCAAATATTACAGAAAAATATGGCTTGTGGGCCTGTATTGGTCCACACTGTCCGGTTTATTGTCCTCATCTTTCCCACGTTCCATTTGGGAAATTGCTTATGCTTTCCTCTGACTTCAGGGTCACTGCCATCAGACCTCTTACATCTGGGCGGTCCAGGAATATTTCACTCAGGGTGGTTCAGATCCAATGTTTGTGCACATTAAAAACAGCCTGTCATACTGGGAATTTGTAATCCTGATTGCTGGAAGGTGAGTTTGGGTGAATACCTTTTAGTCTGTTCCCCAATTCGGCTGCTTAGCAGGCTCTTATTGCCTTCTTTCTCTAGGAGAATACATTCTGTGTTTTTCTCGAAGCATATAATAATTTCCCCAGCTCCATTTAGCAATGACGGAAACTTTGCTCCCAACCCCTCTTTGTCCATCTCCTTCCTTTTTGGTTGTTGTCTCCCACAGGGTTAGATTATCGTTGTCGTGCACCTGTGCAGAGCGGCGTGTTGGCTCGTTGCCATTTCCCTCATGTGCACTCACAGGTGCCATCTTGTTTTTCCTGCATCGCAGGTGGGTAAGTACCAGGCTGCCTTGTTTCTTTATCCCTTGGTCAGCACCTTTCCTTTGTTGACTGGATGGTGTGGCTCTGAGCCCTTCTAGTAGCCTTTCATCTACCTCCGACTCTTCCCAGCACTGTGTCTTGTACCTGGCCTAGTTCCCTCATGGTAAGCGTTCTCTGTCCTGTACTCTCCCTCTAATTCCCAGTTGCGCACCCTTTCTCTCTCGGGCATCAGCTCTTCCCTTTCTTCCTCACGCTGTCTGGTCTGTCTCTTTTGCTCAAAGCTATGTGCTGCTTTTTTTAGCCTGGCTTCACCCTTAAATTCACTCACCATTTCCTACTCTGCTACCAGGGCACCCCTTGTAGCCTCACCCTTGTTATCTGTTGCCGGGGGACTGGAGCTCCCATCTTCTGACCTCGCTGAGTCACTATCGGGAACCGCACACAAACTTTCTTGACACTCATTTACACTTGCCTGAACCAGTGAAAATGTGTGTTTTAACTGATTTTTGAGGTGACACGTGTTGGGTGTGGTGGACGGCGGG
The DNA here is from genome assembly GCF_964261635.1 of Lissotriton helveticus. NCBI lineage: Eukaryota > Metazoa > Chordata > Amphibia > Caudata > Salamandridae > Lissotriton > Lissotriton helveticus. The sequence continues at coordinate 1,410,370,425 of NC_136065.1, forward strand.
TTAAGCTTTTGAGGACCTTGATCTGCGGTAGAGGCATCTAGGCTTGCTCGTTTTCAGATTTCTCAGTCTTAGACCTAAGTGTATTTTTTTGGGTGGGGGACTCGTCCCCTTGTACTATTATTGAGTTTGAATATCCTAATGCAGGGGGAGCTGGTGTGAGTATGACTGTCATTTGTCTCTTTTCTGTCCTTCATATTTAGGGGCATATTCATAATGAAGTGACGAAGCTTGGCATTGGCCTTCTTGGCTTAACGTCACACACCGCCACTTTTGAAACGCAGGCTGCACCATATTTATAACAATATGGTGCAGTCCTGCGCTAAATTTATCAACCTAGTGCCAGTGCAGACACCCTTGTACCATAGTGCAAGGGTGCCTGCATTGAAGGGAAGATTGTTTATGTGCAGGAAGGTTCTCCCTTCGTTCCAATTCCAATCTAAGCAACAGTTGGGAAAATAATTGTTTTCGGTGGAGTTAAACTTGATATTCCAATTCAATTTAATCACCAGCAGTGAAAGGGGTTATATTTACTATTCCTACTATAGTCTAACCAACAGTTGGGATAGTGTTGGACTCCACTCCAATTTAATCACCAGTAGTGAAGACTTGGGATTTTGAAGGGGTTAGATTTGCTATTCCCACTCCAATCTAAACGGTAATGAAATATTCGACTTTGGAGGGGTTAGATTTACTATTCCCACTCCAATCTAAGCAACAGTAAGAAAACTACTTAACTTTGGAGGGTTTTGATTTACTATTTCCACTGCAATCTAAGCAATGGTATGGAGAATGTCAGACTTTGGAGAGGTTATATACACCATTCCAACTCAGTCATTTTGTAAAAAACATTTAAATAATTAACTACATAAAATTATGAAAACATTTCAAATAAACGTTTTTCTATAATACAATTAAGAATATACATTTCATTAAAAATAATGTAAAACAAATTACCAAAATAAATTAAATAATTGAATACATTGGAATATAATTCACTTGTTATTTAAAAAAGTTCCAATTATGATTTAAAAACAATAATAAATATGACACATTATACAGATGTTTCTTTGAACAGATAATTTAAGTAACAAATAATCAATGAAAAAAATACATAGCTATATCTCAATTAAACATTTAATTAACATAATAAAATAAAAAAATAAAATGATTTGAACTTAAATAACGTCCCACCCTATTCCCCTACAAACCCAATGTCTCCACACTATACTATAGATTACCAATTAAAATAAACAAAAATAAAACATTACTTAAACATCACGAATGAACCTTAAATAAATAAAATAACAACTATTAAATTAAAAAAGTACATGAATAATAACCCATTACATATATAGGGGCATATTACAATGTCGGTTGGGGTTGCCTCCGAGCAAAACTGTCTCGTACTCGGGACCGACTGACCTCAGGTCTGTAATTCTGACCACCTGGTTACGATGCGACTGAAAACTATTCGGTTGCATACTCACTTTTCTCAGTGGGAGCTGTGTCATGGGAGTAAACTGCCTATAATACAGGCTCCTATAGGGAAATGTGTGTGTGTGTAAAACCCTGCACCATGTGGCAGGCACTCCTTGGTTCCTGCCACACAAAGCAGGATTTTACAAGGGGGTACCCTAGGTACCCCCTCGAGCACCAACCGTAGGCCACAGGGTGAAGGGTGCCCCTAGTAGTCACTTTCTGACAGCCTTTCCGAGTCGGATAGGCCAGCACGAAAAGGCTGCGGGAAAACAACATCGTAATTCGGACAGCAGACAGGCCATGCATTGGGGATTACAGTGAGGTTCCAACCAGCTGGTAGACTCCGAGAGGCGGTCAGAACCGAGTCGGAATGTCCAACTGGTTTATGTTTATTTTACCAACATATTTTTTTTTAAAACAACAGTCTCAAAAAATTACTTTCAACATCTAAACACAAAAACACAACATAATTTCCAAACACACCTTAAACTATCCATTGTTACCCACATTTATGGGGAATCAAGAACTGCCGCAAAACTAGTGCAAATCACAATGTCTGACAAGACCCTCCCTAGAAGAACGAGCAAAAAATATTCATGTTGGACAGCGTCCATTTTATACCATCTAAAGCAAAGTGAAGCTGGAGGATCATCTACTTCAGTGGCAGCAGCAACAATTCCTGGTCAGAAACTCCCTTCTGAGGTGCAGACTACTGCAACAGATATGGATCCAAAGTTTTCAAGAATGGCCACGTATTGTATGGACTGTAGTGTTGTTATAAGTGCTGGTCAGCAGTGTGCTACAGGTACTTAAAATGCTGCCTAAATTCATACATGTTTTTCCCCCCTTTTACCTTTTTTTCACATTTCAAAAGAGGAGTTCAAGTGAGCAGCAAGAAGGCAATGTAAAATTGAAGGACCCTCGACTTCTATAGCAGCACAACAACACTGAAGGAGAGAGTCCATTTAAAAGTCCAATCTCGACTTCAAGATTTGGCTCCACAGTTTTCCCCAATTGCATCCTACTGCATGGAATATGGAGTTGTTGTTAATGTTGGAGAGAGTCCATAACAGCCCTTCACAATGCTGGAAAGAATAATAAATGTTGATGTGTTTTTTTATTTTTGACATTCATAGTTTTTCTATATCAGCAGGCATTTTATTATCTTACAAAATGGGCATCTAATTTCTATCTGCCGTTCATTTTAATATCTTCCAATTTATTGTAACACTACTTATATATAACTTGCCATATACACACGTCAAACCATCCCTCTAAAAATAAATACACAGCTAACTTTTGCCAGTTATCATAAATTACTTATTCACTTTTTGAATATAAGCCAAGAGTCTGTGTTTAAATCTTCTAGTGCAGCAACAACATATACAATATATAAATAGGATACAGCAGGTGTGGTTTACTCCACAGATTCAAAAGCGTTTCCATGTCTGTATCACATTTCTTTTTTAAACAACAGCCAGTAATAAGACTTCTTTCTCGGCCATCCAATTCACTATCTATGGCATCGTAATCAGGCGGTTGGACCGCAAACAGACCATGACGGTTAGAATGCCTCCGGCCACTGTCAGAAAGTTTCTGACTAATGTTAGGAGGCTTTCCGACCGACATTGTAGTTAGCCCCATATGTATTCTAAAACATTAAATTAACATTAAATACCAATAAACTATAATGCAATCAACTTCCCACCCTATGCTGCTACAACCTGCTATTCAATTATAAATTACAAATTAAATGTAAAAAAAATACATATTTAAAACTGCAGACTATGGTGAAACTTTATAACAATTCTTCTAAGACTAACAACTAAAGGTAATATACTAGAAAGCATATATTAGATTATTTTATATACATGCGATCAAGCTTCTTTTCGAGGCGAAACGCGTCATGGCGGACGCGCTGGCACTAATGAAATAAAAAGCACTTTGCACCAGCTATTAAAGGGTCTGCTCTTCGTCATTGTTTGGAACTGGCAGCGCGAGCTCGCAGTGTGACGATCTTCTGGATATATATATATATATATATATATATATATATATATATATATATATATTGTCGCTCCAAGGTTGTCCACCTTTGAGTAGCACACGAGCAGCAGCTTGATTTATGTGTAGGTGAGGACGGGGATACGCTTGTAGATGCCGCTCCGTAATGGATCCGCCCGACGCGTTTCGAAGCTCCATATGCTTCTCTTCAGGGGCTTTAACGGAAGCGGTGTGCACAACCGCCAACCCACTTCTTCATTTTCCATATGACACACCCACCAATGGGAGGTTCAAATGAGACTGTGTATTATGGGTAGTGTGGTGCGGAAAGCACATAATCAAGTCCTGTTTGGACCCCGCAAGTGGGCCCGTCCTCGATCCCGTGTACGGCTGCTGTTTCACTTCCGTGACCCCCAAGGAGGACGGGGTGTTGCATATTCCGCGGCTGGATGGCCGCGTACAAATTGTCGCTCCAAGGTTGTCCACCTTTGAGTAGCACACGAGCAGCAGCTTGATTTTTGTGTAGGTGAGGACGGGGATCCGCTTGTAGATGCCGCTCCGTAATGGATCCGCCCGACGCGTTTCGAAGTTCCATATGCTTCTCTTCAGGGGCTTTAACGGAAGCGGTGTGCACAACCGCCAACCCACTTCTCCATTTTCCATATGACACACCCACCAATGGGAGGCTCAAATGAGACTGTGTATTATGGGAAGTGTGGTGCGGAAAGCACATAATCAAGTCCTGTATGGACCCCGCAAGTGGGCCCGTCCTCGATCCCGTGTACGGCTGCTGTTTCACTTCCGTGACCCCCAAGGATGACGGGGTGGTGCATACTCCGCAGCTGAACGGCCGCGTATAAATTGTCGCTCCAAGGTTGTCCACCTTTGAATAGCACACGAGCAGCAGCTTGATTTATGTGTAGGTGAGGACGGGGATCCGCTTGTAGATGCCGCTCCGTAATGGATCCACCCAACGAGTTTCGAAGCTCCATATGCTTCTCTTCAGGGGCTTTAACGGAAGCGGTGTACACAACCGCCAACCCACTTCTCCATTTTCCATATGACACACCCACCAATGGGAGGCTCTAATGAGACTGTGTATTATGGGAAGTGTGGTGCGGAAAGCACATAATCAAGTCTTGTATGGACCCCGCAAGTGGGCCCGTCCTCGATACCGTGTACGGCTGCTGTTTCATTTCCGTGACCCCCAAGGATGATGGGGTGTTGCATACTCCGCGGCTGGACGGCCGCGTATAAATTGTCGCTCCAAGGTTGTCCACCTTTGAGTAGCAGCTTGATTTATGTGTAGGTGAGGACGGGGATCCGCTTGTAGATGCCGCTCCGTAATGGATCCGCCCGACGCGTTTCGAAGCTCCATATGCTTCTCTTATATATATATATATATATATATATATCATAACTCTATTAAAGTAAACAATTCAACATTGTGGCTGGTTTTTAAAAAACAATATTATATACAATTCAAATTATATTCTTAATATTCATGATATTTGGTAGTAACAATAGTAACAATATTTTTAGCACAATATTCATGTCACACAATATTTTTTTATCGATATTTGTCATTCACTGATCCAGGTGGCACTTAGTAATTTAGAAATTGCTCACAATATTTGCTCAAGATATATATGGGCACATGTAACTTGCAACTTGCAACTCACAACTAACCCATTAATTCTGTTGTGTTTATATGTCACTGTTGAAATAATCCAAATATTCAAATGAATTTTAGTAGAAATGTATTCCCAGCACAGCATTAACAGTCCTTGGCTTGGTAGTCCAGATGCAACTGGCCCAGTTTCCAAGCCTCTCTCAAGAATCCAGAATCTCCTTGGAATAATAACAATGTCCATGCTAAGACTGCTACAGAAAACTATGATGTAATACAAGGAAAGGGTGATGGACAGAAATATATGATAAGGGATGTAACATATCCCCCTTTTCAATAACAATATGAAAAAACAATAATATACTGTTAGACCTGTCAGCCCTTTGGGTGGTCCCTCCTATTTCAATTATTTATTTTTGTCCCCTTTTTGCCCCTCAATCTCTTTATTTTTGATGTCCACTGGAATTTTTAGATGTTGACCTAGGGGTTAGGTGCTCTTTGCCCTCATAGTCTTTTTCCTGAGGCCTAGGTGCCTTTCTGACTGAATTTACAAGACCCACAAAATGGTGGCCAGTAACTGCCATAACGGTTACTTCAGGAAAGGGACCCATAGGTTAACATAGGGAATCTAGAACCTTCTGGCCTGTTCTAGACACTTGAGGCTAGGGATATAAAAGGCCAACTGTAGAGCGGCCATTTTGTCATACAGAGAGAGAGTCAGCTGGAGTGCAGGCTGTGGCATAAGGCGGGGGTAGGATATTCAGAGGGTTGACCTCCCACTTCAGGGTTGCCTCCTTACTGTTTCACCACCCTCCTTCCTTGTAACTACTGACCTGACCCTGCCACGTTGGGTTCCTGATGACCCTGGACACCTGACCCAACAAAAGCCTGGAGAAAGGAATGGGAGTGGTTGGGGGAGACTGAACCGAACGGTAGATCTGCCTATTGTCCAGTGGGAGAGCCTTAATAGAGACTCTGAGAGCGTTTTTCCCGAAAGAAGGAAGGACCGAAGCTGAGTAGCCAAGTTCTTTTTCCCTTCCCTCTTTGTACTCTCCTTTGAACTGAGGCCCTACCTGCTCCACACGGCATACTATTAACCCCCCCCTCTCACCTGAGATAAAGACTGCCAAGTCGAGTAGAGCGGCACACAGGGGAGTGGAGGCTTGGTTCAGGAGACGGGGCGGTGCCAGCGGGTAGTGTGGCCGTGAGGTAGGAGCCGCCGCAATACTGCCCGGGCCTGGCGAGGGGAGCATTAGACGCTGGGAGGAGAAGGCGCCTGTGTGAGGTAACGGGCCATCTCAGAACTGCGCAGACTCGACGGAGCGAACGCTAGTCCCGAAGAGGGGCGGAGCGGCGTTAGGAGACCTGACGTGTCTGAACAGGCTCAGTCTTGGAGCCACTGATCCTCGGCGCTTGCCCAGAAGTGCCGCTTCACGCAGAGGGAGGCGGAGGCAGCGCGCGGTGAGGAAACGAGTGTGGCGCGATCACAGATTCCCCTTAGTCTGCGTAGCCTTCCCACAGCGCCAGCTCTGTGACCGAGTGGTTGGACCTGTGGGCGAGGCCTGGCTGAGAGCGGACAGGGGCCTGCAGGTACTGTTGGTTCTTCACAGCGGTCCGAGTCATTGGCCACAGCAGCCCAACAACTGAAGTAAGGAGCGAGCTGGGGGTAGTAAGGGAGCTGGGATCCACCAGCAGGAGGTCCCGAAGGGTGGTTCCTCCCTTTCTTCCTAACCGGAGGAGTGAGTAGTTAAACCAGGAAGCCTTTGAGACACTTACAAAGGGGGAAGAGCCCCATAGCTGATGTGAAGGCTACTAATGACTGTGTTGATGCTTAACCCTTCTATTACAGGGGTGGAGGAGGAAGCCTACTATAAGGTCATTTTGGCAAATAACTGTTGATCTTTGGTGAAGCAGGTGAAATATCTATTATTCTCTCCTCTAGGAAGTTACCAGAGCATGCTTGAGCCTTTGTAGTTGCCAGACTTTGTTCTGTGATGTCCCAAGGTCTGATTACCTCGGATGTCAACTGAGCTAACTCTGAAAAACTGTTCTGTCTAACGAGTCCAAGATTCATTGTGCATGATGTGCAACCTGGTTACTCCATTTGGGAGCCCTTTTTCTTGTCCCTGCTTAATTTAGACTGTGAAGTGACTGAACAGCTTTATCACTAAGTAAAATGAAAGATGGAGTTTTAGTTGTACAAAGAAGGTGAAACAGCAATATTTGATGTAACCTGTAACCAAATTGACAAATGAGATAAAACAAAAGCAAAGCAAATTATTTTTATAAACCAGAACGTATTTTCCTAGAGATTTGGTGTAGTGTCGTTATTGAATGGAAGGATGATGAGTTACTGAAGGGTGTGACGCAAGCTTTACACTTTTGCCTCTAGGAAGTGACTGTCTTATACTGGGCCAGGCTACCCTATGTGATCTGGAGACCCCAGGTCCAACATAATTGGTGTCCAGCGGTGGGATGAGAACTGTGCTTGCGTCCACTCTATAGTAACCTAGTGTACTCCATAGGCCTACACCTGGAGTTTTCTCCTTGCGGACTCCCTAATTATATTTTTGTTTTCCAAATTTACTCCTGGTGGTGGGTGGAGGTAGCTTCTAAAGTGTCCTCTAAATTAATTCCTTCTGAGTGGCTGTCCCGAAACTCTCTTGGCAAAAATGGAATTCACACTGGAGGAGTTAGAAACCTATAATGTGGCTCAACTCCATGAATTTTGCCAAAATATGGGAGTGTTCTTTAAGCGTGGTGCTAAGAAGGGGGAACTTCAGACCAGCTTGAGGGCGTGGGTGGCAGCGCACCCAGAGGGGAAAGAGGAGGAAGAGGAAACAGACAGGGACACTGTCATCGGGGTCGATGGATTGTTCCAACCTGAAATGGGGAACCTACTACCGGGTCCTAGGACATCTTCAAGGGAGGGCAGCAGTGTCTCCGCGAGAAGCTTGACCGAAGCCAAACTAGCTGATAGGAAGGAAAAAAGACAGCTAAAGTGGGAGTTAGCCAAGTTGGAAAAGGAGAAAGAGGAGCAGAGGATGGCTCATGAGTTGAAACTCAGGGAGTTAGATCTCAAGGCCCTGCAGGCAGGGACTTCCAGTTCTCCAAATGGTGGCAGCGAATCAAAGGAATTGACCAGGAAGCCCAGACCTTATCTACCTAAGGACGTAGTTGCCAGCTACAGTACTGGGGATGACATCGCCAAGTGGCTGGCTGCCTATGAGGTCTCCTTAAGAGCCCATGGGATCCTGGAAAAACACTGGGGGGGGGCGGGTTTGTACAAATACATGCCTCCTGCAGGAAGGGATACACTCTTGGCCCTAGAGCAGGGAGAGCAGACCCACTACCCCACCATGAAAGTGGCGCTAATAAGAAGGTTTGGACTAACCCCAGAGAAGTATCGGCAGAAGTTCAGGGGTAGTCACAAATTAGGCACACAGAATTGGGTGGATTTCTTGGACTACGCAAAGAAGGCATTAGAGGGCTGGGTGCAGGGCAGCGAGGTGGAAGACTATGAGGAGTTGTATGACCTTATACTCAAGGAGCACCTACTCGAGAAATGTTTTCCCGAGCTGCGTCAACACCTGGTGGACCGCAAGCTGACCAAGCCCCGGAAGCTTGCACAGGAGGCGGACATCTGGGCAAGTACCCGGGTGTCCTCAAAGGGGACTGGAGGGGATTCCAAAAAGGGCCACACAGGGCGCCCCCAGAAGAAGGAGGGGGGAGATAAAAAGCGGGAGTTCTCAAAAGGCCCCAAAAACAGTTTCCAGGGAAAGGGAACAGGATTCAACCCTAAGGCTAACCCGCCCCGAAACCCTCATCCTGGCCAAAGCCAGCAGCCAAGGGCTGTCCACTGCTTTGAGTGTGGTGGTGTTGGACATTATAAGGGAGATGTCAAGTGCCCAAAAAGACCACCCCCTCCCACCGGAGGAAAAGCCCTGTGAGTCGCTAGTGTAGTGCTCGGGAGGAGTTGCCCTTAGATAAGGGGGGTGAGTGGGCGGGTGTCACCTTAGTGTCCCTGGGAGATCGGGAGATGGTTCCTAAGATCCAGGTGCCCTCAAATACTGTAAAGTATGGGCAATGGGTCACCATCAATGGCCAAAGAGGGGAGGCTCTGAGGGACACAGGAGCCAGCATGACTATGGTAAGGAGTCAACTGGTGTCTCCAGAGCAGGTGATTCCACATGTACTCCACCCCGCCGCGATGGCTGACGGCAGATTGGGCCACTACCCTGTGGCCGAGGTTCCCTTTGAGTGGGAAGGTGTTGCAGGTTCACTTCGAGTTGCCGTAAGCCCTGCCGTGCCAGTCGATTGTCTGTTGGGAAATGACATGGAGCACAATGCTTGGAAGGAGGTGGAATACCGGACTCATTCGGAGATGCTGGGTACACCTGACTGGGCCTGTGCAAGCACAAGGTCTGCGTCTACCCGGAGAGGGAGTTCGCCTGGGCTGGAGCCTGGAACAATGGCCCAGCCCGCTGCCAAAAAGGGAAAGACCTGAAGACAGGAGAAGCCTGCTTCGGCTCCCACACCCCATGAGACAGATCGGCCACCTGCGGTGGTGAGCCAGGAGTCCGTGGAGGGGGAAGTAGTCTCCCTGGAGGACTTACCTATCCCTGCTGAGTGGCATGTGGAAGGAGGGCCTACCAGGGAGGAGTTGTGTAAGGGCCAGAAGGAGTGCCCTACCCTTGAGGGACTGAGGCGACAGGCCGAAGCCCAGGCAGCAGGGAACGTTGCGGGGAACTACCATATTTACTGGGAGGACGGACTCCTCTACAGTGAACCCAAGGTACCTTTGCCCGGTTCATCATGGACCTTGGTAGTCCCTCAACGATACCGAGCCTTTCTTCTAGAATTGGCTCATGAAATTCCGTTGGCAGGACACTTAGGACAGGACAAGACCTTTGCCCGGCTTGTCCCCCAATTTTACTGGCCTCAGATGAAAGTGGCATCCGACACATACTGTCGGACGTGTGTATCCTGTCAAGCCAGTGGGAAAACAGGGGTGAAGCTGAAGGCTCCCCTGGAACCACTTCCTGTCGTTAGCACCCCCTTTGAAAGGGTGGACATCGACATTGTGGGGCCATTGGATCCACCCACTACAGCTGGTCACAGGTTTATCCTGGTTCTGGTGGATCACGCCACACGGTACCCAGAGGCAATTCCTCTGAGGACTGTCACTGCACCTGTAGTGGCTAGGGCCCTGATGGGGATCTTTACCCGATGGGTTTCCCCAAGGAAGTTGTGTCCGACAGGGGGACCAACTTCATGTCAGCGTACATGCGGGCTATGTGGAAGGAGTGTGGAGTTACCTACCGGTTTACCACTCCTTATCACCCACAGACCAATGGTCTGGTGGAAAGGTTCAACAAGACCTTGAAAGGCATGATAAGAAGTCTGCCTGAGAGCATGCAGAGGAAATGGGACGTCCTCCTACCCTGTCTGCTATTTTCCTACAGGGAAGTGCCACAGAAGGGAGTGGGCTTCAGCCCCTTCGAGCTTCTGTATGGGCATCCTGTACGTGGACCTCTCAGCCTGGTGAAGGACGGATTGGAAAAGTCTCCCAGGAAGCTTCCCCAGGATGTGGTGAGCTACATGCTGGCCTTCCGGAGCCAAATGGCAAAGTTGTGGAAGCAAGCTTCTGACAACTTGGAAGCCAGCCAAGCAGTGGTGAAAGAGTGGTATGACCACAACGCTCACCTTGTAGAGTTGGAGCCTGGCCAGAAAGTGTGGGTGATGGAACCTGGAGAGCTAAGTGTAAATGTAAATGTAAATGTAAATGTATTTGAACTTGTAAAGCGCACTGCTACCCGTCAGGGGTTTCCTGGCGCTGTATAACTCTGGGGAACCCGTCCTGGCTTTCCCTGTGGGATGGTCCCCGCTGGGAGTCCCCAAGGTGGAGCCAGGCATCCCCGGAATTGATGGGGCCATTGTGGAGATTAGGCAAGCTAATGCCCAGAGTTGCCAAGTGGAACCCCTGATTAGAGTAGGCACCGAAGTGAGAATTATCGAGTCCGCTGACCCAAGTCCACGACCCTGCCGCGTCGGGAATTGAACCCTGGTCTCGGGCCGACTTCTGCTCCCGGGTCTGCCTCCTCTAACCAGTGAGCCACACCACTCCACAAGTGCCCTCCAAGATCGCTGGACAGGCCCCTTGGAGGTGTTGGAGAAGAAGGGTAAGGCCACCTACCTGGTGGATCTTAAGACCCCTCGACAGCCCCTACGGGTGCTGCATGCCAATCGCCTCAAACCCCACCACGAGAGGCCCGAGGTCATCTTGATGATGGTGACTGATGGTGCAGAGGAAGCGGAAAGCGAGCCTCTCCCTGATCTTTTTTCGTCTCAGGAAAAGGATGGGTCGGTGGAGGGAGTGATTCTCTCCCCATCCCTAACTCCTGAGCAACGAGAGGACTGCCGCCAGGTCCTGGAGCAGTACTCCTCGTTGTTCTCCCTTGTCCCGGGAAGGACCCACCTGTGTACCCATGATGTGGACACAGGAGACAGCCCACCAGTGAAGTATAAAACCTACTGGCTGTCAGACAAGGTGAAGGCCAGCATCCACGGTGAGGCTACCAAGATGCTGGAACTAGGAGTCATTGAACCTTCCAGCAGCCCCTGGTCCAGTCCGGTGGTGCTAGTACCAAAAGCTGCTTCACCGGGCACCACTCCAGAACTGAGGTTCTGTGTGGATTACCGGGGACTGAACTCAGTGACCAAGACTGATGCACATCCGATCCCTAGGGCGGATGAACTTATTGACCGGCTGGGAGCTGCCCAATATCTGAGTACCTTTGACCTTACTTCAGGGTACTGGCAGATCTCCCTTACAGATGGAGCAAAGGAAAGGTCAGCCTTCTCCACGCCTGAGGGCCACTACCAGTTCTGTGTGATGCCCTTTGGGCTCAAGAACGCCCCTGCCACTTTCCAGCGGCTGGTGAACCAGGTCCTCTCTGGAATGGAGGCTTTCTCCGCTGCTGATCTGGATGACATTGCCGTCTTCAGCAGCAGTTGGGAGGACCATTTGTGTCACTTACAAGCTGTTCTCCAGGCCCTGAAACAGGCTGGCTTGACAATCAAGGCCAGTAAATGTCAGATCGGGCAGGGGTCGGTTGTGTACCTGGGCCACTTGGTGAGCAGGGGATCAGTGCAGCCCCTCCAGGCAAACATTGAGGCAATCATGGCCTGGGAACCCCCAAAGACCCAAACTGAGGTCCGAGCTTTCCTGGGCCTCACAGGTTACTACCGTTGCTTTGTGAAGGGGTATGGCACTATTGTTGCGCCCCTCACTGAGCTCACCTCCTAGAAACAACCTCGACGGGTAGTCTGGACGGAGGCTTGTCAGCAAGCCTTTGTGAAGCTGAAGCAAGCAATGTGTGCATCACCGGTCCTGAGGGCCCCGGATTTCTCCAAGGAGTTCATTCTCCAGACAGATGCATCAGAGCATGGCATTGGGGCAGTGTTATCGCAACTCAACGAAGAGGGTCTGGATCAACCTGTAGTCTTCCTGTCTAGGAGACTGCTTCCCCGGGAACAGAAGTGGAGTGCAATTGAGCGGGAAGCCTTTGCAGTGGTATGGGCTCTGAAGAAGTTGCGGCCATACCTATTTGGCTCGCACTTCCTGGTTCAGACTGACCACTGACCCCTTTGTTGGCTGATGCAAATGAAGGGGGAGAATCCCAAGCTGTTGAGATGGTCCATTTCCCAACAGGGGATGGACTTCCGGGTGGAACATCGGCCTGGAGTGGACCACGCCAATGCAGACGGTCTCTCTAGGTATTTCCGCCTTAGTGATGAGGACTCCAAAGGGGTTGGGTAGCTCTCCCCACTTTCAGCGGGGGGAGACGCATGTTAGACCTGTCAGCCCTTTGGGTGGTCCCTCCTATTTAATTATTTATTTTTGTCCCCTTTTTGCCCCTCAATCTCTTTATTTTTGATGTCCACTGGAATTTTTAGATGTTGACCTAGGGGTTAGATGCTCTTTGCCCTCATAGTCTTTTTCCTGAGGCCTAGGTGCCTTTCTGACTGAATTTACAAGACCCACAAAATGGTGGCCAATAACTGCCATAACGGTTACTTCAGGAAAGGGACCCATAGGTTAACATAGGGAATCTAGAACCTTCTGGCCTTTTCTAGACACTTAAGGCTAGGGATATAAAAGGCCAACTGTAGAGCGGCCATTTTGTCATACAGAGAGAGAGTCAGCTGGCGTGCAGGCTGTGGCATAAGGCGGGGGTAGGATATTCAGAGGGCTGACCTCCCACTTCAGGGTTGCCTCCTTACTGTTTCACCACCCTCCTTCCTTGTAACTACTGACCTGACCCTGCCACATTGTGTTCCTGATGACCCTGGACACCTGACCCAACCAAAGCCTGGAGAAGGGAATGGGAGTGGTTGGGGGAGACTGAAACGAACGGTAGATCTGCCTATTGTCCAGTGGGAGAGCCTTAATAGAGACTCTGAGAGCGTTTTTCCCGAAAGAAGGAAGGACCGAAGCTGAGTAGCCAAGTTCTTTTTCCCTTCCCTCTTTGTACTCTCCTTTGAACTGAGGCCCTACCTGCTCCACACGGCATACTATTAACCCCCCCCCTCTCTCACCTGAGATAAAGACTGCCAAGTCGAGTAGAGCGGCACACAGGGGAGTGGAGGCTTGGTTCAGGAGACGGGGCGGTGCCAGCGGGTAGTGTGGCCATGAGGTAGGAGCCGCCGCAATACTGCCCGGGCCTGGCGAGGGGAGCATTAGACGCTGGGAGGAGAAGGTGCCTGTGTGAGGTAACGGGCCATCTCAGAACTGCGCAGACTCGACGGAGCGAACGCTAGTCCCGAAGAGGGGCGGAGCGGCGTTAGGAGGCCTGACGTGTCTGAACAGGCTCAGTCTTGGAGCCACTGATCCTCGGCGCTTGCCCAGAAGTGCCGCTTCACGCAGAGTGAGGCGGAGGCAGCGCACGTTGAGGAAACGAGTGTGGCGCGATCGCCGATTCCCCTTAGTCTGCGTAGCCTTCCCACAGCGCCAGCTCTGTGACCGAGTGGCTGGACCTGTGGGCGAGGCCTGGCTGAGAGCGGACAGGGGCCTGCAGGTACTGTTGGTTCTTCACAGCTGTCCGAGACATTGGCCATAGCGGCCCAACAACTGAAGTAAGGAGCGAGCTGGGGGTAGTAAGGGAGCTGGGATCCACCAGCAGGAGGTCCCGAAGGGTGGGTCCTCCCTTTCTTCCTAACCGGAGGAGTGAGTAGTTAAACCAGGAAGCCTTTGAGACACTTACAAAGGGGGACGAGCCCCTAAGCTGATGTGAAGGCTACTAATGACTGTGTTGATGCTTAACCCTTCTATTACAGGGGTGGAGGAGGAAGCCTGCTATAAGGTCATTTTGGCAAATAACTATTGATCCTTGGTGAAGCAAGTGAAATATCTATTATTCTCTCCTCTAGAAAGTTACCAGAGCATGCTTGAGCCTTTGTAGTTGACAGACTTTGTTCTGTGATGTCCCAAGATCTGATTACCTCAGATGTCAACTGAGCTAACTCTGAAAAACTGTTCTGACTAACGAGTCCAAGATTCATTGTGCATGATGTGCAACCTGGTTACTCCATTTGGGAGCCCTTTTTCTTGTCCCTGCTTAATTTAGACTGTGAAGTGACTGAACAGCTTTATCACTAAGTAAAATGAAAGATGGAGTTTTAGTTGTACAAAGAAGGTGAAACAGCAATATTTGATGTAACCTGTAACCAAATTGACAAATGAGATAAAACAAAAGCGAAGCAAATTATTTTTATAAACCAGAACGTATTTTGCTAGAGATTTGGTGTAGTGTCGTTATTGAATGGAAGGATGCTGAGTTACTGAAGGGTGTGACGCAAGCTTTACACTTTTGCCTCTAGGAAGTGACTGTCTTATACTGGGCCAGGCTACCCTATGTGATCTGGAGACCCCAGGTCCAACATATACAAAATCAAATGTAATCATAAAGTTTGCTTGGTGTATATCTAACACGAACATAAAGTTTGACCCTTGAAGCAACAGATTCATTACAATTCTGTTCTGGTTCCCTGGTGTTAAACTGATTACTGGATCTGGAACCATAATTAATATTATTGCACTTTGCAATTCTTCTTACATTCCACAATTTTCCATCTTGGGTAATCACAGAATTGCTTGACACTTTTTTGATTTGTATGGGTTTACCAAATTTACATAAACCTTTATTCATTAGCCCTGGTCTTAGAATCCTAACCCAGTCTCCCACAGCAAAATCATGAACTTTAACTTTCCATTTTTCATTATACCATCTCACAGTTTTGTTTTGTTTAGCTTCAACTCTCTTAGCGGAACCATGCACACATTCCTTGATTTCTAGTTTACTCTGGCATATATTCTTAAACCACCATGGACAAATCTTTGATGCTGGATCTCTCCCTTTGAGTAACTTAAATGGGCTAAGTCCTGTTGTGGAGTGAGGTGTAATATGATTAACCCATAATTTTTCTCTTAAAGCATTCATCCAATCTCCACGCATTGCGGACACATCAGCCATATAATATTTCAACACCCTATTAAACCGTTCCACCTGACCATTCTCATGTGGTTCATATAACGACGTACATTTGTGTGAAATACCACATTCTTTGAGAAAATCCTCCATTTCTATTGAGGTTAACTGCACTCCATTGTCCGTGACAAGAATGGAGGGACATCCTTCATGTGCAAAAATTTCCTTTAGGAATACAATAACAGCATTGGTGGTAGCTTTAGGCACAAATTTTATCTCCGGCCACTTTGAGTGGTAGTCAACCAAAACTAATGCATATTGTGAATTATCAGGCAAATTCTTGAATGGTCCCAAAATATCAAAAGCCAACTTTTGCTAAGGCATGTCTGGCCACTTCACAACTTTTAAAGGCGGAACGTTAATTTTAAGCCTTTTTTCACTTGACACACAGTCCTGAAATTCTCTTACAACTCTATCTATAGACATGTCCATTCCCGGTCACCAAAAGAAACTCCTAATTAGTCGTTTCATAGATGAAATTCCAGGATGTGTCTTGTGGGCCAATTTGAGAGTAACATCTTGCATACCCTGTGGTGGAACAAAACGTTTCTGACTTAAATAGAAAATCACTTTCAAATTCTAACTCTTCTGCTACCTTTGCAAAAGGTAATAGCTCTTCCTTAATTAAACTCCTTTTCGGCCATCTCTCCAATACATATTTTTTAAAAACATTCCATCTGGCATCTAACTGTACACAACCGTTCCACTTTTCTTCCGTAATTTCTTGAAATTGTTCACCAACAACATCCGCAATAGTGACAAATTCAGATTCTTTTACCACATCAACCTTATCTTGTTCGCACGGTAATCAAGATAGATCATCCGCGATAACATTTTTCTTACCTGGTACATACTCTGTACTAAAATTGTACTCTTGTAATCTGGATGCTAATCTCGCAATCCTATCTGTGGAATGCCATCCACCACCTGTAGATAATATATTGACCAATGGTTTGTGGTCAGTCCTAAGGGTGAATCTACTACCCCAAACATATAGTCTAAAATGTTTGACTGTCCACACACACACAAGTAATTCTCTCTCTATTGCTGCATATTTCCGCTCACATTCATTTGACGTGCGTAAAGCAAAAGCCACATTCCATTCAACTTTCCCTTCTCTTTGTGAAAGAATGCCCCCTAAACCATACAGACTGGCATCAACTGTAATTATACACTCTTTCTTCATCCAAAAAGGTTTCAATGTGGGTGCATTAATAATGTCTTTTTTTATACATTCAAAAGCCTCCTGTTGTTTATCTGACCACTCATATTTCACATTTTGACTCAGTAAAGCCCTCAACGGTTCCATTTTAGTTGCAAAACCTTCCACAAATTTACGGTAGAATTCATATAAACATGTGAAAGATAACAGCTGATCCCTGTTTGCCGGTGAGGGAGATTTAACAATTGTATCCACATTAGTTTTCTTTGAAACAATTTCGTTACCCGATAATGTGTGACCTAAGTATTCAACTGTACGTTTAAACAATTTACATTTATGTGCTTTCAATGTAAGACCATGGCTCTCCAATCTTTTGCAAACCTCATTCCGATGATTTAAATGCTCCGATTCATTCCTTGAAAAGATCAAAATGTCGTACTGAAAACACTTGACATATTCATCAAGATCTCTAAAGATCTGGAACATAACTCTCTGAAATACTGACGCAGCTGACGCCAGGCCAAAAGGCATTCTTGTATACTGATATAAACCAAAAGGCGTAATAAAAGCCGTTGGCTTTTTTGATTCTTCCATTAGTTCTATTTGATGGTACGCCGAACGTAGGTCTAATGTGGCAAATATTTGTGCCCCTTCAATCATTGATACTACTTCATTGATATTCGGTAATGGATGACAATCTATACTAATGTTAGCATTAAGAGCTCTCAAATCCACACATACCCTTAATTTTTGATCCGGCTTGCAGACAAGAACAATGGGAGAAACCCACTCCGAAGACTCAATGGTTTCAATAATGCCCTCATCAGCCAACTCCTTTAACATCTCTTTAAGTTCTTGTCTTATGCTAATTGCTACACCTCTAATTTTTTGTTTGATGGGTATAGCATTTCCTTTTAACACAATTCTGTGAGAAAGGTTTTTTAGTTTTCCCAACTTATCACAGAAAACATTACTATAACTGTTCACTAAACATTTTCCTATATCATCAACCTTGTCATCAGAACCAATAACTGCAATCTTGTTAAATAGAGAATCATCACATAAAGAAATTGGTTCAATTGCTCTTGGATTTAGAGTTATACCAAGTTTATATTGGTCACGCCATCCTAGGACATTGACTCCTTGTTTTGTAATGTATAGTTTAATAGATGCACATCTATGTTTGAAATTTATACTTACTTTGAAATAACCTTCCACCTCAATCTTAGTACCATTGACACTTTCTGCAACAATATCAGATGGTAGTAAAATCTCTAGATGAAGTTGTTACATTTTTGAAGAATATATTGACGTGTAATTATTGTCCATGGAGAACCTGAGTCCACCATTAACACTATATCCACACCAAGAATCTGAAAATCACTATTGGGTAATTTCATAATGTGACCAGGAACATCAATAATTGAAACAACACAACCGTTGTCTACATTGTCAGACTCCTTTACCATATTTGACATGGTTCTCTCATTACTTGTAACATAGGACACCGCTCCTCGTGCATGTTTGGTATTACGTCTCATATCTCCATATACACTAGTAAAATGACCAATTCTGCCACAGTTTTTACATTCTTTGTTAATTGCAGGGCAACCCGGAAATGAGGCTAGATGGGATTTATTACCACATCTATAACAGGCACCAAAATTCCGAAATTGATTTTGAAAGTTCCTATTGGTAATAACTTTATAATTGTGTTGAAATCGTGTTTGTTGTTGTGTCTGATTCTCATTTTTTTGTTTGATGTAACAAACTTCTTCTTCCACACTATTCTTATTCGTATTCTGTTTAACTACCTCCATCCAGTTTTCTGATTGTTCTAATGCCTTTGCTTCAGAAATAGCTTCAGACAAACTGGGATCCACTAAGACCCTTAATCTCTCTTGTATTTTCTTGCTAATGTTCTCAAACCTGTTAGAAAATCATCGAACGTTTCATCATCTTTTGGTGCCCTGGTATAAAATTTAAATCTGTTCAATGCAATGCTTGTAGCAGGTTTAAATCTTTTCTCCATTCTCAATAATGCTACATTGATGTTATCCCCGCTACCATCACTCTGGGATGTAACTTGTGGTAGAGCTCTAAAAATTACCTGTCCTTCGGATCCCAAACAGTGTAAAAATATACTTTTTTTCTCTCTGTCCCCATGCGTTCCCCATCTATGGCCTTCATGTAAGTGATGAATTCCTCTTTCCATCTTGCCCAAGGAATAGGTGGTTCCCCCTTGGACTGTAAAAACTGCGCCTGGGGGATCAAAATGCATGTTGTTCAAATATATACACACACAAAAAAAAAATTATAATTGAATTATAGAGCTATAACAGTGGTAAAAATTATCCTATGAGTGATCCATTATAAAATAAATGCCAATGTTGACCTACTGTAATATAGCAGAAACTATAAATAATATATGTAAGTATACCAATATATCTTGAAACTTGACAAATCTGTGGAATAATAAATAATTCCACTTTTAACCTTCTTTTTTTTTAAACAAAACTGAATAAAAACTTCTTTACCGTCTTAGTTTTTGTTTCAAAGCAAATAAATGTTCTTTTCCGCCTTAAAATTGAAAAGGAAAAACAGTGTAAAACGTTATATGATTGTTTGTAATTCTGCGTGTGATGTGAATTGGTTACTGCGGTAACCAAAATGGCCTCTAATGACGTCACACGTTGCGTCGTTACAGAGGAATCCGAGACGATGATCGCACGTTGCACGTATACGTGGTCTGCGTCGAGACGATGATCTGCGTTGTTACGGAGGGAGACGAGGGAACGCTATTGAAATGGAATCCCTGCGACCAAATGATGCCGCCTGAACTTGAAACAAAACAGTAAGACATGTGTTGTTCAACGTTAACGAAAACAGTCATGTTATGCCAAGCGATATTTCAATCTTTCTACAGCATGTGAAAAATTCCAAATTAATCCGCTTCAGATGACAACTATCGGTGATGTTCTTTGGAAAGATAATTGCGCTGCCGTTGGCATTACAATAAGTAATCCAATTTGCAGCAGAAACGATAGAACGTACACCAAAATTCACGATGTGAAGAAATCTTAGAGTGTGAATAAAAGACTTCAATTATTCCTCAAAACACTGTAGAAAGCTTTTAAACAGATGACTTAAATTAAACGTTCGGCTCATCAATTAAAGTTAATAGGAATTGGAAAGTTAGTTGCATATCCACTTACCAAGTGTGGTTTAAACTCCGGCTGGTGCAATCAAATCACGGTTGGAAATTAAAAGAACACACTGCCGCAGGTGATATCAAAACTCATGAGCTGGAGATTTAACTTCTTTTTAAAAAAAATATATATATATTTGAGTTATATTGTACTCAAAATGTCCTGCTGCTGGTGCTATCAATGCACAAACTAGAATAAAACAGCCGCAGGTGTTGTTCAAACACAAAGATTATTTAAATTAGTATTTAAAAATGATAAATGTCTAATCTTCGTGGGTTTAAGAAACACTCTGTACCAGTGCTGATAAATGACTGGAGTGGTTCTTCTTCCTCGTCGCCAAAAATGTTTAAATAATCCAAATATTCAAATGAATTTTATTAGAAATGTATTCCCAGCACAGCATTAACAGTCCTTGGCTTGGTAGCCCAGATGAAACTGGCCCAGTTTCCAAGCCTCTCCCAAGAATCCAGAATCTCATTGGAATAATAACAATGTCCATGCTAAGACTGCTACAGAACACTATGATGTAACATAAGGAAAGGGTGATGGACATAAAAGAAATATATGATAAGGAATGTAACAGTCACACCTACACATCTAAAATGGTAAATCAGGGAACAGTGTTTAAATCTTATGTTTCATACAATATTGTCTCATTACGTGATCATTTATTTTCTGATGGAAATTCCAGTTGACCAGTGACAGGTGTTTTCTGCATACTGTTGCTAGGATGAAGATTTTGCCCATCTAATGCACAGCTATGGAAATTTTCTCCAGGCAGCTTTGCAATTGGTTTCTAGTACCGTTGGAGTGTAATGGTGTTCTTTGATTTCCGTTGAGAAGATTCTTTAACCAGTAGAATTTCTCTTATTTACTTCTATTCCTGGCACATAGGAACCAATAGAAGCCATTTCTATTTGGCGAACTGGAATTTCAACCAGGGCTAGAAATATATAATGCAAGCAAAGTTACAGCTATTGAAGGTATGTTTTTTTTTAGTTTGGTAGGGCATTTCCATTTCTGGTCAGCACTGTGCATAAGCTCAACTGTTTAACAAACAGTTGACAGCATGGCTAACTGAGCATTTGTTTGGTAGGACAGTGTATCTCACACTGTCTGATTCTTTTTGCCTTTGGTAATTAGAATCAGATCATTGAGCTAGATTAAAGCCCTCTTACTTGTAACAAATATGTATCGCTAAGGGTCAGTCATAAAAAATTACATTTCATAGATCAGAAATGTTACTAATTTTAATTCATATCCAGACTATCTGTCTAAAACCAGTTAACAGACAGACTACATGCTAATTTGATCTGTTTCATTTTTTTATTGATCAAGAGAAATTGTCAAAGCTAAGCCAAGTGCTAAGTGGCAAGGGCAATTCAAAATATGCTAAGTTAGCTTGTTACTCCTATCCAATTGTAGGAAGTGTCAATATATGCAACACTCTATCAATAAAAATGAAAGCTTTTATTTTAAGCTAGCATTGCCCACTATGTCATAAGGTGACATTGTGAAGTGAACTCTAGTCCTTGCTTACAAGGCAAGTCTTAATTTGTGCCTAGATTCTAAATTGTAACCCAAACTAAACTTACTGAACACTTTTGCGTATTTTTCAGTTACTCATTTTTCTACTATTAATTAATTCATTATCACATTGACTACGCTTTGATGTATATCTGAGAAACCCTAGTATATAGGAATCCGTAGTGCTCTTTTTGGCTTCCTTTTTCACACAGACGCAAATGAAAATTAACTTATCATCCAGTGTGGCTGGTTATTAAACTACATTACAAAGCTTCCCGAAAGCAGTCTTTGCATTAAAGTTTAAAGTCAACAAAACCCAAGTCCTTATTTTGGAAAAATCTGTTGTTTGAGATCTCAGAGAAAACAATTGTATACAATACCATTGCTTAGAAACTATTTGGCCAAAATACTTTTAAGAGATATTTTCAATATGAAAGACATTCATTATTACATATAAACCGATTGATATAAATCTTTTATTACTTTTAAGGTATAAATGCCTTTGAAGTTGAAACTATATTGCCACTGTTGGTTTTTGTATAAGGTTTGTATAGATCCTTTATTCGTACACAACATATATGTGTGTGTATATCCACAAAAGGAAAGCTCTAAAACTTGATGCAGTATATGTGCGCTATATCGGGAGCGGCGCCCGATGCAAAAATGTATTTCCAGTATCAAATCAAAACCAAAGTTCAGGAATGACACGCTCACTCAGGAAATTGTGCAAGACGTTGAACAAGTTTTTCACCTAATGTGTATCCCTGTCTGGTAGCTGAGGGACCCTGCTTTTGTCCTTATAAGATATCTGATTCTGAGTTTGTTGAGGGTGCCTGCTTCAAACTGGATGTGGGAGGATGCTAGTATTATCATACTATACTCCCCACTCACATCCCCACCCCAGGAGCCCATGTTTTGTGGAGCCGAACACTTTAAACATTCTGGATTTGCTTGACAAATTGCATTTTGGTCCTGTTTGCAGTAATGTAAAAAACAACTACTATGCAGGTAGGTCAAGGCCTGTCAACATTTACTGCATTCATCAGATAGAAACTAGGAGTGTCTTAGGATTCCCCTACCCTCAGGCTGGTGAACACTACAAAGTTAAACCCTCACTCAGCCTTCCTCAGAACACTGCTCGTCATGCAAAGGACACCAGATGTACTGAACCTGCTGCTCTTTACAACTGTGATTTATGAGAAGGACCTGGGGAGATTGGAGCTCCTTCCACTTGAAATCCAAGGACTGACATATCTCAAAGAATCATAAGGCTGATGCCCTGGGTGGCTCCGGGAACATTAAAAGGGTGAATAACCCCAATATGACTTGAAAGTCTTTAAGTGTTGCCCATGTGGTCCTGTGAGCCTTGGAAGTGTAGTCTTGTGGTTGTTTGAGCGCCAAAAGAATTTTGGGAATCTTAAAAGTTTTTGCTTGAAAGGTACCAACTGTGAAAAGTACCCGACTGGCTGTCCACGCTGCCAGATTGAATGTCAGGTTTGTCCTGCAAGGAGAAGAGTTTTTCCTCAGCAAAGTTACAAAGTCCCTTTTCAGATTGGGGCTTGGAAACTTTGTTCAATTTCTCTATTTCCAAGTCCTATTGAAGCCAATCTGTTTGGTGTTACTGACCCGCAATCCATTGTAGTCACCTCCGATTAGCACCTAGGTTCTGGTCTGTAATGACCATTGACTACCATTTATGACTTTTCACACTTAAATATTTAAACATTCATATCTCTAGTTCTCTTTATTGGATTCATGTAATTCTGGTGTATTTTCCCTTATTACATGTTACTCTCCTTCTATAAATGGGAGCAGGGTTTTTATTGTGTTGTGTTTTTAACTTTTTTTTAAATGCCTTGGTGTGCCTAAATGCTTTAGACATTTTCTCTAAATTAAGCATGTCCGGCCTGTGTCACAGCTACCAGGGATTGAGCTCAGGTTTAAATTAATGAAACCTTTGACTGAACCTAACAAAATAGTAACTTTATTACTCGTGGCGGACACTAATCCACCCCAACTAATAATTATAAGCTGTGTTGCCCTCATTATATTTGGCGGTACAAAAGGGGGTGGTGATGGACAGAGCATCTGAACTAATCAAACACTCACACCCAGTCAACAGATCTGGGTTTAATCCATCACCGTTCTTTAGCCCACTCTGCCACCCCAGTTCAGATTAAGCCATATCTTCCCTGGACCGAAAACTAGCTTCCTAGGACCGGTTTCTGAACATATTATATTTGAGTCATGGATACTCAACTCATCTCAAACCTCTGGACTGTTCTCCATGTATTATTTAAATCACATTTCTTAGGCCAACCATAATATATAATTCCCCCACACCTGCTTCAGTATTTCATCTTTCTCATAAGCACAACTCTATTCATCTGGCTCTCTATCATCATGTGGGATGGCCAAAACAACATCTTCGTCAGGGTTGAATTAATTTCATTCACACTCAAGGTGTAATCTACAGAAACATTCCTTAAACCAGGTATATATTGCATTGAAAAGTTGAACCCCGACATCCATCTTACAATTTTAGAAGTAGCTTGTGCTGATCCTTTAATAGAAGAGATGTGATCAAGTAGTCACAAGTAAAATTCAAAATGCTCCAGGGTCCAAAAGCAATGGAGAGCTTCTTTCTCTAACACTGAGTAGTTTCTCTCAGAGGTTTGAATAGAATGGGAGGCAACTTCTGTCACATTCTAGCGCCTAACCCCTTTCCACTGGCATTAGTAGTAAAGATGGTTTTCTTCTAAACAAACCAGGGTATGAGCTTTGATAATCTATATAAACATAGGAAAATCCTTTTTTCTAAAGTGAGGATTAACAATTTTAGCAAAATCCTAGACAAACTTGGAGTAAAACTCAATACGTTCCAAAAAGGATCTTAACTCATTCCTTGCTGGCAGGAACTTATCTTCTTCTACCAGATTAATTTTAGTTTCACCACACCTTGGACAATGTGCGTCCTAAATAAGTGACTGAGTATAATAATTCAAAGGCAATGAAAAAATAAAAGGCGTGATTGATATGTTGGAGGAGAGGGAACTCCATTGTAAGGACAGCAAAGTTCCCTCCTGCCAACATTTGGTCCACCCGCCCAAAATAGAGTCGGGCTGGCCAGGAACAAACTAGCTGTAAGGGGTACTGAAAAGTGCTTAATGCCCCCTCGCCTTGGGAGTAAATTCCCAAGGCAAGTGGGGCATTGCTTTTTCTTAATTTTCAAAAAGAAATCCCACTTTGGAATTTTCTATTTGGAAATAAAAAGACAGTTGTAAGTTTCATGTTGACTGAGCCATCTGTCAATCTTACAAGGCATTTCCAGGACCGCCATGATGGCGGTTTCTGAAAATGCAAGAAAATGTTCGCAGAGCAGCAGATCTCGCTAAATACGGCAGGAGGAGTGCCCTCGCCAAGGCAGAAGTAAAGTACTCTGCCATGGTGACTGTAATTATTCCATCCACCAATATATAAATCAGCCCCAAAGGCTTTATTCAAACTTCTACCATCAAAGAGCCACCACAATTCAACTGCTCAATACTCTACTTTATGAACATTCCATATTGTACAGTTATGTAAAGGTGAATCTACCATGGGAGAAAGGATGGGGGAGACACATGCAACAATCAAAGGGAACATAAATGGGGGAAGGAAAAGGGACAGAAAGAGAATGGTGAAACAAAACTCTGATATACACCGCTACAGTGCACTATTCTAGGTAAAATCCATCATGGCAGCATGTAAGTGCCCCTTGAGGTTCCAGGGGGAGATTTGAGAGATGCATTTAGGGTAATGAGTACTCCCTCCTCCTCAATCCCACCAAACCTGCACTGGGACTGCTCCCTCTCACTCTTTGCTAGTGTCAAGTTGGTGACGGGCGGTTCGGGGTGAAAGGCTTCTCTTCCCCAAGTTTCCATTTACACTTGAGTATGAATAGGTAGGTTTCACCCCAGTCCCTTTCAAATTAATAACGTTCCTGAACCCTCCCTAGGTGCCCTTTGTGAGCTGAGATGAGCTGAGATGAGTCACATACTTCAAACCCTAGTCTTCCCACCAAAGGGCATTAGCAATTGTTTCTGCTCTGGGAGCAGTTTTCTCACCTCATCGGGGGGAGCACAGACACGGGCCATTGCTGTCAGGCTAAGGCAAACAGCATTTAACCTTTTCCCAAATATTAATACAAAATCTGACTTTACCAGTGAATAATTGATAAATAATAGTTAATATATATTTAAAATAGTCATTGAACCATTTGGGTATTTTATTGCAATTCCAAGTTTGCAGAAACAGTATTTTATTTGGAACCATAGGCTAGTTACAGGAGGTACATGCCAACACTCATTTTTTGCGTGTACAGTTTGTTAAATATGAAACACCCTACCTTAAGGGCTGCAGGGCCTACTAAGGAGTAATTTATTTAATATGTAAAAGGACTGACTGAAAGGGTTATTTTGACAGATTTGCCTACATGTTTAAAAACTGCACCAGTCAGACTACACGGTCGGGCCTAAAGCTATTAGCCTTATTTACAATATTTTGATGCAAGGCAGTGGAGCAAGCCTTCCTGCTGCGCTGCCATGTGTAAAAAATAAAGGGTAGGAATGCACCATATCTACCAGTTATAGCACATTGCTGTCCTTTTCCCCTGTTCTGGCTCACAATGGGCTGCCATGCGCCGACGGAAGGCCCCCTTGAGCCATGGTGCAAGGGTGCCTGCATTGCAGAGATGATTGTTTTTGTGCAGGAAGGGACACTTTCTTGCACAAAAACAATCATGAGAGGTGTTTTCATCCTTCTAAATGTGCTGCAGAATGCAATACACAAAGAAAAAGGAAAAATAAGGAGTAATAAAGGTATTTCTCCTCATTGTGCTTCCCCTAGGGAGACTTAGGAATCAGACTCATTCCCATGTTTACGAAACCGTGTAAATCTGGGAATACGTCAGATTTCATGAGTGTTCCGTGGGAACTCCCACAGCAATACCAATGGAACGCCCCTTCACACAGATTAACGACTGAGTATGCTTACCGCCAAGGTAGTAGTCCACCCGCCCGATTTAGATGGGCTGAACCATAGGTTTAATCACGGTGGAGAATACTTTGTCCTTGCCATGATTAAACCTTTTCAACTGCCCTGTGGAGTAAGGGCTGTCAGAGGCAGACCTGTAATTCCGCCCACCTGATTTAGTTTGACAGAATTAGAGGTCAGTTTTTGCTGCCATCACTTCCAGGAAAACCTTGGCAGCAAGGGGCAGTGAAAACTGCTAAATGGTTCCCTCGCCATGGGAGAGAGCTCCCATGATGAGAGGAGCATTTTTTTATTTCCAAAAAGAAAATATAATTTTGGGAATTTCTGTTCACTCCACAAATTAATGTTTCCGTCAATCGCCATAACTGCAGCTGCAACTCCACAAGGCATTCGCCTAAAGAAAAATGTGCACTCAGTTGTTACAAATGAAGTTAAATGACGTGAATCCTCATGGAGGGCCACATAATGATAAGCTGAAGCCATATGTAAGGTAGTAAGCACTTTGGCTTCTTTGATCTGTGTTAGTATCTCTGCTTTATTAGGCAAAGAATGCCTACCAACCCACATCCTGTTAGAAATTGGAGGGCATATTAGCAAGGAACCTCGTTAAAATTATCGCAGTTTTATCGGCAGGAAACTGCTGATAAAACGGCGATAATGGGCTTGCTAATATGTGTTATAGAATTCCTATAGAATCCCAGGTTAGATCTAACCTGGGTCCAGTGTCTTTGGAGGGTCTTGTAAGTCTGGTGAGGCCCCTTTTGCAATGGTTTGTTTATCACTAGCACTATGACAGTCACCTTAGGTACGTGGAACTTCAAGGGCCTTCACTCCCCTCAGAAGCGCCAGAAGGTCTGGAAATATATAGTAGATCCCCCACCTTGATATCGTCGCTTTCCAAGAGACCCACCTCATTAGATCTGAAGACTTCAGGCTCCGTCACAAAACAATTCCCCTTGATTTACAGGTCTTCGGCCCTAACGAAACACAGGGGGGTGGCATTGTTGTTCCATTCCTCCACCAAATTCCAACCTCTGGATGTGCAACGGGATAAAGATGGGCGGTGGGTTATGGTTAAGGGTTGGTTACGCGGGAAACTCAGTACATTTGTAGCACTGTTTGCCCCCACCACTGGCCAGACGGCTTTCCTCCACACCTTTTTGGGGAGGCTTCTGGACTTTACTGAAGGACGACTAATTCTTATAGGTGACTTTAATTTAACTTGGTGTAAGGAACTAGATAGCACCCACTTGCAGCGCACGGACACTGGTTCCTTTTCAGCGGACGCGCAGCAACGCATTCTCGATATGGGGCTCTTAGATTCCTGGCGCACCCTCCATCTCACTTCCCGTGACTTTACATTCTATTCCCATGTGCACCGCACTTACTCCGGCCTTGATTATATTTTTATTAGCCAATCACTTCTAGCTGACCTACAAGATGCTAAGATCTTCCCTCTCTCTGTCTCTGATCATAGCCTTCTGGCGATTTCCTTGTCTTGGAGGGTCAATACTTCTACGTCTCCCAGGTGGTACTTCCCATCTGCTCTTGCCCGGGATAAGGACTCCTGTACGAAGCTGAGGGATGCTATTACAGAATTCTTTGCTTTCAATAATCTGGCGACACATCGGAATTTATCACCTGGGATGTTTTTAAGTCGGTCCTCCGGGGGAAGTGTATCTCCCTTAATTCTGCTTCAAATTTGCAACAAGCTAAGGAAAGAGAATCCCTAGAATCCGAATTGGCTTCCGTAGAACAAACTCATAAACTACACCCTACTAGGCAGACCCTCCGCCATCTCACAGCACTGAGGGGTAAACTACGGGTTATCTATAATAACAGGGCGGAACTTACCCTATTGAAATTGTGCCAACTGTCTTACTCCCAAGGCAATAAGATTGGCAAACACCTCGCCCGACAACTTAAGGACAAACGGTGCGGGAATACATTGGGGGCATCCGGATCCACAGGGGGAGCTCTCCCACAGTGATGAGGGAAAAGCGGATCTTTTTGGTTCCTTTTATAAAGCCTTATACTCTGGCGATCTGTTAGATCCTGAAGCCCAATGTGACTACTTCCAATCCCTTCAGCTTCCACAGGTCTCCCTGGATTGGAATGAACTTCTCACAGCCCCTATCACCTGCGAAGACGTTATCATGGCGATTAAGGCGCTGAAGTACATAAACCTCCTGGGTAAGATATACTGACGTCTCTCTTTTATAAAACCTTTGCCCCGGATGTCGTCCCCCACCTCACAAGGCTCTTCAGTAGGATGGAGGAGGAGGGTTCCACTTCCGATTCGCTATCGGAAGCAGTAATCACTGTCATCCCCAAACCAGGGAAGAATCCGGAAGCTTGCGCTTCTTATAGGCCTATCACCCTCCTCAACCTTGATGCGAAGTTACATTCATCCATCCTAACTTGGCGTTTAAATGACCTCATGCACGACCTTATACATCCGTACCAGTCCGGTTTTATGAAAGGGCGCCAAACTCACGACAACACACGTCACATCATCCATCTTGTAGAGAAGGCCAATATGTTCCGCCTTCCTACAGTCCTGGTGGGTTTGGACGCGGAGAAGGCTTTTGATAGGGTGGACTGGGAGTTCCTGTTCCGTACTATGTCGGCTTTCGGCTTCGCTCCCAGATTCCTCACTATGATCCGGGCTAACTATTTCCAACCTCGATCTCGTGTGTTGGTCAATGGTACACATTCATCCTCTTTTTTCCACTCTCGCGGCACCAGGCAGGGGTGTCCTCTTTCCCCCCTACTCTTTGCTCTTAGCATTGAGCCCCTGGCTGTAGCGATCAGAGCAAACCCTGCGATTCAGGGGAATCCCTTCACAGGGGAACAACATAAAATCTCCCTGTTTGCTGATGATGTCTTACTATCCCTTGCTGATCCGGCGACATCACTTCCACCGCTGCTAATGGAACTTGAAAAATTTGAAAAAGTAGCAGGCTTCAAAGTAAATCTCGGTAAATCTTTTATTCTTAACCTCACACTCCCGCCCGCAGTGATGCAGGGTCTACAGCCCCTCACACCCTTCCAGTGGGCCACTTCTTCCATTAAATACCTGGGTGTCCAGATCACACCTACGATAGGAGGTCTTTACTCCACTAATTTCCCTCCCATATTGAAGAGTATCCAAGCAGAGCCCACCAAATGGAAGCCCCTCTTCTTATCATGGCTGGGTCGCATCCATGCCGTGAAAACTCCTTTATCTATTTCAGGCTTTGCCTATTTGAAATGGACAGGGAATTCTTCCAACGAGTTATGACTCTGATCCTAAATTTTGTATGGCAGGGGAGGTGGGCACGCTTCTCTTTTACGATACTCCGCCGCCCTAGGGAGAAGCGTGGGGTGGGTCTCCCAGATTTTTACTTATATTATAAGGCTGCCCAACTACTTGTCCTCACCGAATGGACAAACTATAAGTCAGATAAACACTGGCTGCACATGGATCGTAGTGTGACTGGTCGAACCATATGGGATTTGGTATGGCGTCCTAAGGGTGATAGACCGGCAAATACCTATCTTAACACTCCTACTCGCACAACACTCAAGGTTCTCTTCCCCACACTTAAGAGGGCCACTATCCTTTACCCCCACAAATCCACCCCCCACACATATTAGCTCATTACAAATTCCCAACCCTCAGATGTCCCCGCCACCCCACTACTCTACTTAGTCACTCCGCCAATCAGACAACACCTTCAGCCCTAGCTCCCCCTATTACTCAACTCCCGTCCCCCACCCCCTACCCCCAACCTTCCACTACTCAGCCACCCTCCCATCCCCAGAGGACCTCCAACTCCTCTCTCCCCACCCCCGGAAGCACCCCTAGCTACCTATCCTCCGCCATTAGAGACCCACCCCAATATCCCCACCCTTCAATGCTCTCCCACTCTGTGAATCCGATGTCCTCTCCCGCCCCAGCTCACCCTCTCCCTCCACCCCCGCCCTCCTCACATCACTCCCTAACTCCCAGTAGTCAGCCCCCCACTCATCCCCAAAGGACCCCGACCCACCCTCTCCCCAGCTCCCAATACACCATTAGCCCTCATCCTCCCCCCTGAGAGATCCTCCCCACCACAGAGATCCTCCCCTCCTCTCCCCCTCACCCGAGCTCTCACTTCGCCTCGACCTTATTGATGCTCAGATCGCGACCCTGATCATTGGCCTGAAGGAAACCCTATATGCTCTAGGGAATCTCCAGTTGCCCTTCCCTACATCCCCTCCTCCCCACATCCCTCCCCCCCTAGGAATGACTTTCCCACTACCAACTGGGCTCATCCGCACCCAGGCTCCCTGCCTCATCTCCAGTTGCCCTTCCCTACATCCCCTCCTCCCCACATCCCTCCCCCCCCTAGGAATGACTTTCCCACTACCAACTGGGCTCATCCGCACCCAGGCTCCCTGCCTCATCGCACTAAAGACCTGACGGAACCTCAAACAGTCAATCCCAGAAGAACTATAACCTCCCTCTCCCCCCAGGAAGTGAGCGCTCCCGTCGCCTCGCCAGAACTCCCCCCGAACCAGTCAGCCCAGGATCCGCTCACAAACACGAATCACACCTCCTCGATACAAGTCACCACCGGAGTGGGTAGAGACCTCCCCCCGTAGAGCCACTAGACCTCCACTGTTTCTTTCATCCATACCCAGAGCCAAGCCTGACAAGCTAAAAGCGAAAGAAGACCCCCCCATTAACTGTATACTTATTAACAGCCAGTCTGCAGTCAAACATGCTACAGAAATAGCAGAAGCCATCCTCTCTCATGACCTGGATGTAGCCTTCATCACGGAAACATGGCTAAACACCCTATCCCTCCCCATTCTGGACATGCTGGTGCCACCCGGCTTCTCAATTATCCGCAAAGACAGGCCCTTACACAAAGGTGGGGGCATTGCAATTATCCACAAGAATGACCTCTCCATCTCCGAAGCTCCCTCCTGCCTATACAGTTCCTTTGAATGCCTGTCGGTCAACTTCAAATCTCACTGTCAGAGCTCACGGCAATGCCATCTCCTTTACCATCCCCCAGGCAATTCCAACAAATTTAAAGCTCAGCTCTCGGACTTCATCACCCAATCAGCACTTAACAGCGACAACAGTTTAATTCTAGGCGACCTCAATCTAAGATGGAATGAATCCAATAACCCACTGATTCAATCTCTCAACACCCTTCTACAAGACAATGATTTGATCCAACACTGCTCAGAGGAAACGCATTACAGAGGAGGGACCCTGGATGCCATCATTGCGAACAAAAATGCAATCTCGATTGATCACATCATCCCGGTGGACTGGTCAGATCACCACATCATTCTCTTTCATATCCTTCAGCCGGCCCTATCCCTCCCTCCCACCCAAGCCCCCCTAAGTGGGTTAGGAACACTTCCAGAATCCCCCAAGACAAGCTAGAAGAAGGTCTCTGCACACTCCTCCCGAACACGACGGAGTCCCTCTCTACCTCGGAACTCACCTCGCTCTACCATTCCAACCTGGAACTCGCCCTGGATCAGCTGGCACCTCTAAAACTAAAAAAATCCAGA
The DNA here is from genome assembly GCF_964261635.1 of Lissotriton helveticus. Taxonomy (NCBI): domain Eukaryota; kingdom Metazoa; phylum Chordata; class Amphibia; order Caudata; family Salamandridae; genus Lissotriton; species Lissotriton helveticus. Next base: position 1,410,402,579 of record NC_136065.1, read on the forward strand.
AGCATCCCCTCTAGATCTTGGTTCTCTACTGACATCAATGAGGAAAGAAGACATCTAAGAGTCGTGGAAAGAACCTGGAGGACCAACCCCACCGCCCTCCATCGAGACCAACTCAAGACAGCACGCAAAAACTATTATACCCACATCAAGAGCAAAAAGTCATCTTTCTTCTGCTCCGCACTAGACAATGCCAAAAACCACCCCAAAGAACTCTTCAACATTATTCGGAACCAAACTTCCATCCCTAAGGCAGCCAACCTAGTAGCATCCAAGACCCAATGCGAAAAGTTTGCAAGCTTTTTCAATGAAAAAATCGCCAAAATTGATCACTCACTCAGCATGAGCCCTGCACCCAACCTCAACCCTCCAGTAATCCCATCTATCCTCTGGGCATCCTTCCAGCCGATTAAAGAAGAAATGATAAGCAATCTTATCGCCGCCGCTAAACCCTCATCTCACTCCCTCGATCAACTTCCCTCGAGACTGACAAAGGAATTGAAGAGCACTCTAGCCCCTATCTGGGCCAAGATCATCAACAGCTCCTTGAACGAGGGTTTCATCCCTGACTGCCTCAAACTAGGTCAAGTCACACCACTTCTGAAAAAACCTGGCCTGGATCTCACGGACTTGAACAACTTTAGACCGGTCTTGAACCTTCCGTTCCTAGCCAAAATTCTTGAAAGATGCGTGCTTTCACAATTAACCCAACATCTTGAGGATTCTAATCCATTGGACCCACACCAATCAGGGTTCAGGAAAGGCTGCAGTACTGAAACCGCATTCCTAAATGTCCTAGATGATCTGCACATGTCACTCGACTCCAACCAATGTAGCCTTCTCATCCTCCTTGACCTCTCGGCTGCGTTCGACACAGTGGATCATACCCTACTCAACGCCCTCCGAGAGAGAGTGGGCATCGAAAAGACAGTCTTAAAATGGTTCTCCTCTTTTCTGAATAACCGCACTCAAAAAATAAAGATCAACAACTTTGAATCAGACCCCCTCCCCATCAGTAGAGGAGTCCCTCAAGGGTCAGTACTCTCGCCACAACTCTTCAACATCTACATGGAACCCCTCACCTCACTTCTAAGGAACTCCAACATCCCTTTCCACCTTTAGGCGGATGACACACAACTCTATTTGAAAACCACTTCGATCGCAGACATTCACAGACTTAATGCGACACTCGTGGAGGTCCAACAGTGGCTCGCAGCCAATCACCTCAAACTGAATGAAGAAAAAACAGAAGTTCTCCTAATTTCGAACAAAGATTAAAACCCACAAATAGTGGAATGGCTCAAAGCCTTAAATGCCCTCAACGTCTCTCTAACGCCAACGGATTCCGCTAAATCCCTAGGAATCACTCTCGATCCCAAACTGGACATGAACAAACACATCTCTAAAACCGCCAAAAGCGCGTTCCTGAACCTGAAACTCCTATACAAAATCAAACCCTTCCTCCCCCCCAAAGACCTGAAACAGGCCACGCAGGCACTTGTGCTCTCCAGAATTGACTATGGCATCGCAGTGCTGACTGGAACTGCCAAGGCGCACCTAGGACCTCTCACCTCCACCCTCAACGCAGCAGCAAGAATGGTCACAGGAACTAAGAAATTTTACCACATCTCTCCAGCACTCAAAGGACTGAAATGGCTCCCGTTTGACCAACGAGCCAACTTCCACACAGCCTGCCTCACACATAAAGCCCTGCATACAGGCAAACCGGAATACCTGGCCTCCAAACTCAAAAGGGCGGGTCGATCCAGGAACCTCAGAAGCTCCAACACACTACTACTCATCCCTCTGAAATCACAGAAACACAAAACCTCAAATAAATCCTTTGCGGGGTATGCCCCCAGGATCTGGAACGCCATCCCCCCCACTTCAGAATGACCGTCTCCTTCCCACAATTCAAATCGCTACTCAAAGCCCTCTTCCTTGAACACTCTGGTGCCTAAGGAGAACCCCACGCCTGACGGTCAAAGTCCCTATGACTGTCGTACTGACTCTATTTCCTGCTTGTTGTTCTTGATTCCTGTCTTGCTTATTCTCATTTGCTGCATATCTGTATTTGCTGTGAAGCGCTCTGATACCCTCGGGTCCAGCTAGCGCTATACAAAACTTCAATAAAAAATAAAAAAAAGTTTGTGAGGCTGTGTCGGGCGACGAGAGTTGGACCTCCTTTCTCTCCCCCTTCACGCCCTTGCATTTTAATCCTTCATTTCTCCGGGGCTCCAACCTGGCCCATTCGATGCTTGGAGGGAGGGGGGATGCCTGGCCCTTACGCACCTATTTCACAATCATGACCCCATCACCTTTGATAGTTGTAAAAAGGGAGTACAACTTACAGGACTCAGAGAGATACCACTATAACCAACTATTACACTGGGCCCTCGCGCCACCAGTACGAGAGGTGGCGACGCGTCCCCTGACAAAGTTCAAATCCTGCCTCATTAAGGCAAATTCAATGAAAGGCGCGATCTCCTTTATATATAAATTTCTCCTTTCCACCACACTCTCTCCGCGCCCCCGTTATATGTCAATTTGGGAGGGGTTTCTTGAACGGGGCATTACAGATGAGGAATGGTTCCATTTATGGTCTGATATTATGAAGTTTAACCACTCCATCAATCTCAGGGAGGCACACCTTAACACCATGATGGACTGGTATCTTCACCCCTCCAAGCTTCGAAGCATATTTCCCGGGTCTTCCGATAGATGCTGGAGGGGATGTGGTTTTCTGGGAGATTTCCAGCATATCTGGTAGGACTGCCCACACATAAGGTCTTTCTGGGACGAAATCCTTGCCCATATCAAAGACATGCTCAGTTATCCTATTCCCACTACTATGGCTGGGGTTTTGTTGGGGCTTAGGGACCCTTCCCTAGAACATCAGACACGTGCAGATAAAAAGATCATGTGGCTCTGCATAGGGGCTGCAAAGATTACACTAGCGGCGGCATGGAAGAGAAGGGAAACCCCGGCAACTTCCCTCTGGTTTTCCAGGTTATGGAAGCTCCTCAGCATGGAGCTTATGTCAGATATCTTTAGAGACGATTTTAAAAACTTTGAATTTAGATGGGTCCTTTGGTCACCTTTCTTTCCAGGGGTCTTCCGTACGCTGTATGTCTTGCCTCCGACAGGGCACTCCACCTTTTCCGGTTGTGATGTGCTATCCACTGCACAATCTGTAGCATGCGTTAGTTCTACCTTTCTTTTTCTTTTCGGCCGCCACCATGTACTGGGAGGGGTGTGGGGGGCGGGGTTGATTACTTATCTCCTGTTTAACGCTCCGTGGTTGGGAGCTAATTTCACTCTGCTTTGGTACTCCTATTACACTTCCCTCGATGCTGCAGGTTTCCAGAGGATGACATTACAAAGCTCGATGGGACTTCTTTCGAAGTATTTGCCACATTATACGATGAGCCAAGTGCCCTATTAGATTAGAAGCTGTTCCCTCTAAACGTGCATTCCACTAGGTTTGGGCAAATGCTTGTCTTCATTGACTTTCATGTCTCTTCACGCTGTTAACCTCTGTAATCATTGTTTTATTTTCCTATGTGAAGAATGCAATGGCACTGTGGAGTGTTGTACTGTGCAAAAAAACTTCTGATAAAAAAAAGTTTGAGAAAAAATATATAACTCATGTTCATCCTCTGGTAGCTTGTTACAGAGCCGTCAGGCTTATCTAAAGAGGCAATGTGTAAAGAAATTGTGCAACACATATACACCCACACACACCCACACAGAGCAACAGAATTAAAAATCCAGAAACATACTCCACACAAGTTTAGAAAATATAGAATAATTTGATGAGTAAAACGAAACCAAAATAACATTTTTTAAATATTAAATCTGAAATAAGGGCTTAGAAGCAAATAGCGCTTAAGGGTTTCTTGAGATCGTGCTGGACTGGGGTAGATCTAAAGTTCAGGGTAAACTCAATGGAGGGCAGGCCGGCTACAGGACTCATGCAGGGCCTGCTGAAAAGGTACCTGGGATGGAGCAAGCGTCGGCATCGAAGACTATGCATCGGTTCTGATACACACAGTTAGCTAGATGCATCGTCAAAGAGCCTCGCAGTTGGGTGTAAATGCATTTAGCACTGGCTAGTAGTGGTAACGTGCTAAGAGTCCTAAAACCAACAAAAAGAAGCTCCGAAAAAGAGGGGGAAGGCAAAACATTTGGGGTGACTCTTTAGAGCGGGCCATTTTCAAACCTAGCATTCAAATCTTCAGATTCTCAGTGACCCATTGGGTTTATGGTCCAGTGCCACAGGTGACACCCACTCAGAGCCCGCTGTAGGTTCAATTGTGCTTTGTGAGCAGAATTTGTCAAGTTCCTTGCTTAATTCCTGACTAACCACAAGTGGTACTTTGCTAATTTTGTGGACCTCTGGAGTCATATTGGGTTTCAACTGAATCTTGTGTTTAAAACCCTTAATCCTTTCTAAGGTATCAGTAAATACTCTATAGGAAATCTTGAAATCTTGAATGCCACTCAGAACACTGCACAGATGATACTTGCTGACTTTACGAAAAACTTAATCGGTATTATTGGGATCCAAAAGTATTTCTAAATTGCGTTGTACTAACCACCCTAATAGGGATGGGCCATGTTTTGCAACATAAACAATGGCAGTAGTTTGGTTGCCTTTAAAATGTACCAATGTGGGTCTTGGCTTCGGCACGAATGGAGTGAGACACGTCTCTCCGGGTCTCCGCTCCGCCGTGTCCTGCAACTGTGATTATTCCCTGCCACCGGGCCTGTTAACTGGGGCAGGGCAAATAGCCCATGGCGCTGACGCTGAGGTGTTGCTTTTTTCAATAGAAAACAGCCCGCGAGCCTTACATGGTCGCAAGCTAAGATCTGCAGAAACTCTGATCCTTCCTCCGCCATCTTGGGCAACGACTGCTCGAGGGCCCACCAGCTGAGCATCGGCCCTACCACTGCACCCTGAGGGGGACTGGCTTCCACGGCGAGGACCCGGCACTGGTGCAAACCTTCGGCTTTCCTGTGTCCCTGGATGCTGGTTGAGGGCCCCTCGACCCCGGGTCTTCTCTGAGGGAATGTCAGCTTCCTTTCTACTCCGACTGTCCAGCCTTGTGGGCGGCCAGCAGAAAATCTACACGGCGCACATTGCACCTGGAGCAGCATTGCTGAGCAGAGCCTGCGGGACATGACACCTGCATGCAGTGGTGACTGGGAAGGCCTGCCTGGATTTGGTCGCTTCGCCTTGTGATGCCTGGCCTCCTATGGCCTACTTGTGACCTGGGGTGCTCCCACCCTGATGACATCGGTCCCGCCCTTGGGTCTCGGCCGCGGGAGCTTAGCTGTGTGGGGCTTGTGGTGCGAGTGTCCACCTCACCTTGTCCTGCCTGGCCTTGGTGAATTCCCCACCCACCCACTATCAGCAAGACTGCTCTGCAACGATTCTGAGACATCCGGCACTGCAGAGGGACCATACCTGACGAAGACCGAGGTGAGTTGTACTTGCGCTTTGCCTACGGGGGGCCCTCAGACGTCAAAGAAACCCTCTACTGCACTCTGCCCCGCAATGTTGGCTCCCCTCCTCTTCTGATCTGTGATTGTTGGCTCCTGGCTGGGGGCCCCATTGTCATTCGGGGCACTGCTGCTGCTCGCGGGAACGGAGTCTCCCTTCTGGCTGTACAGCAACTGTCTTTCGTCCCATCTGGGACCCTACATCTCGTTTGTGGTCATGCTCTTGGGCCCTGGGACACGTGCCCCTGAACTTTGCCTCCCTAATGGTGATACTGGGAGCGTTGAGACAATTGGCAGCTCTACCCTGGGGCATAAAGCATTATTACGAGGATTGACCCTGGACAAGCGTTTCTCCTACACTGTGTCTGCCCCTCCTATATGGCTCTGCATTGCTGCAGTTGTGGGTCCTGGAACATTTTGCTCTAGCTGCACTTGGGCTGGTGGTGTCGTTGTGGATGCCTGAAAACCCTAGAATGTGTCTAGGCATTACAGATTGATACCAAAGGGATGATCGCTATAAATTGCTATCTATTTACCTTCACCTCCTGGACTGGGCTTTGGATAGTCCTGAAATCTTGTTGTGGTGACTGCTGGGACCCCCCTCCTGCCCTTGGTCTGGCCAGTTGCACAGTATTCCCTTGCCTAAATGCAAAACTTCATGGAAAATTAATAGCGGTTCGTGCCGGTGTCCTGCCTTACGCCACATTACTGCCACCTCCTTCAGGATCTACATCCTGCCTCTTCTCTTTGGCCCTCACTGAATCCGCCGACATGCCACCCAAGCATAAGGCCAACAAGGACGCTGACTCCTCGACCTCCTGAGATAATCCAGTTACCTCTCTCTGGTCCAAAACAAACTTCCAAGCAGAAGTGGACACTAACTCTTCAGCAGCGTCATCTGGGAAACCCACATCAGGTGTGCCAATCACTAAAGCGTTCATGGCCTCTTTTTTGCAGGAAATTAAGGATGAGATTGGTTCCCTCCGACAGGATTTTAATGCTGGGCTCCAAGATTTACATAGAGAAGTCACGGAGATGGCGATCGAGTGGATGGCCTTGAGCGACTTTGGACACCAGGACGGAAGACTTCGAACACCTCTGGAAGAAGATGGTGAAATTGAAGGTCAAAATATCACCCTACAATTAAAGCAGGAAGACCTGGAAAATCGGGGTAGGCAGAATAACCTAAGCATCAGAGGGGTTCCATTGGGAACTGAAGGGAAAGACATTCTAACGAACACGGCGGACGTTCTGCATGCCATCCGAGAGAATGAAGACCCCTCTTCGCCTTTGCTCAACGGGGCGCATCGAGTTCCTGGCCCTCGCAATCACCCTGATTTTGTCCCGGACATCCTCACGGGGGTCCACTTTTTTATGGATAAGGAGGCCATCTTGAAAAAGGTCCAGGGGATTAAATTAGTTTCTTATAACGGACTACTGATACAAATCTTCCAAGATCTGGCAACCGCCACGCTCTGACGGAGGAAGGAGTTCAAACCTGTTACGGATAAATTGAGACACCTTGATGTTAAATACCAATGGGGCCACCCCTTTGTGTTGATGTTCTCCTGGGAGGGCAAACAATGAGTTCTTCAATCACTGAGAGAGGCGCACTGGCTCTTCCATCTTCCTGTAGACCCTGAAGATGAAGACCTACCATCATCACGAGAGCGTCGAACTGGAGCTCTTCATCCGGAATGGTCTACTGTTCCCCCTCCAAGATCCAAACATTGAATACAGGGACTTGAACCAAACCAAACAGGATATCACAAGCCACATCCGCTCTTTGAGTGGCTCTCCTTCTCCAACGAAATCGCTGCCCCCAGCTGAATGACGTTTCATGTACTGAGCTAGCCTTTGATCTGTACTTGACACCTCTCACAGCTTAGGCCCGGTGGCCTGTTTGAATTGTGCTTACTTTACCTTCACACAGGATGCATGCGCCGGAGGTCTTTGGAATTCTGTGTCTGCCACCTCCCCACACCAGAGTCCCACAGGGGAGTGACTTCTCCGGAATGGCCTGCCTGAGTGATCCTGGCCTGTTCCTGTTAGACTCTGTAATTGCTTGGCCCTGTTGGCCATTTGTTTGTATTTTTTCTTCTTTTTGTCTTCTCTTTTTCCCTATCTCTTTGTCTATCTCCTTACCTTAGACCCGCTACTGGTGGGGGCCGTACTCTTAAGAGCCTCTGAGGCTACATTGTGGGGGCTTACTAATACATGTGCTGTTGCCATTGAGCTCGAGGGGGCCTTTTCAGTCTTGCACTGGAAAGAATGACTCTTGGGGGTGGTACGGATGGTCTGGGCTGCCAAACTGCAGGTGAAGGGTGCTACATTCCGCTCTAGGCACCATGATTAACCCTATTAAATGTCTTTCTCTAAATGTGAAAGGGCTGAACTTCCCTAATAAACGCAGTCAGGTCTGGATATATTTACTCCATCAGGACCCTGACGGATTGTTCCTCAGGAGACTCATTTACTTTCGGCGGACACCCACCTTATATCACACCCTAAATATCCCCTTCAATATTAGGTGTGTTCCTCTTCTAAAACCGGTGGGGTGGCGCTTCTATAGAAATCGGGTTGGCAGGCAGCGAACCCTAAGATTACAGAGGATGCTGACGGGAGATTTCCCAGAGCACACGTGTCCCGGGGTCAATGGTCCCTAACTTTGGTCAATATATACGCCCCTTATCTAAATCAGGATGCATATCTCCGTTCACATCTTAGAACCCTCTTGCTGCCCATAATAACCCCTGTTGTCCTCGGGGGGATTTTAATTTGGTCTGGAACCCGGAATGGGATTGCACTGCACACGCATTTCAATCAACCGGGGCAATGCCAGCGAGACTGCAAAATGTCCTTACTGATTCTGGGTTGGTTCGCGCCTGGAGACATCTCCAACCAGATTCTCATGACTTCTCCTTCTTCTCCCATGCAAATCAATCGTATTCTCGTATAGATTACTATTTTCTTTCTTTTCCATTGATACGTATGCTTTGTAACACTGAGATATCGGATATCTCTACATCGGATCATGCACATGTCCAGTTCTCACTCCAACCTCCTGATTTGCGTAGGGAGTCCTTACTTCAATGGAGGCTACCCCTCAGGTTTTCCGAGATCCTGTTGATATGGCAGACCTCCGGAAAGAGATTGAGGCCTTCTTTTTAGCCAATACCCTCTCTGATACCCCTGAGGATGTTCCGTGGGATTTATTCAAAGCTACCATTCGAGGGGGTATTACGCCCATCTCGATCGCCAGGACTCGAGAGGCACTCTTGGTAGACTCCACACTCTCTCAGGATATTAAAGACTTAGAACTTAAAGATCACACACACCCCTCTCTTCGCAACATGCAGCTTCTTGCTGAAATCCGTGGCCAATTGCGTCTACATCGCACCAACAAAGCCGAACGAATCTTACTTACTCTCAGACAGAAATTCTATATGGGGGAACAACATGGGACGTGCTTAGCACGACGTCTCCGGGCCCAGACTGCGCAAGCTCACATTGCTAAGCTCAAGCGCTGGGATGGCACTTGGGTCATCTCGGAAGCCGACAAAAGTCTTGAACTAGAAACCTTCTATTGTGATCTTTACATAGATGACCCATGTTCACCCGATTCTGCTTTGATTTTCTCGACTCTTGTCCCTGGAAACCAATCAACCCTTACTTCACGAAACTACTTGATTGCCCTATCACTCAAGATGAGATATCCAGAACCTTGAAACAACTCCCCGTTGGTAAAACCCAAGGCTCTGACGGTTTGACTGTAGGTTTTTGTTGTCTTCTATCCGCAGCTTCGAGATCATATGCTTTATCTCGTTAATAGTTTCACTGACAGTTTGGGTCTCTACCCTACAATGAACGAGGTGGAAGTCGTGCTTATTCCCAAACTGGGTAAGGACCATGCCTTACCTGCTTCCTTTCGCCCTATTGAATACTGACGCCAAGATATATACAAAGATTTTGGTGAACCGCCTTGAACCACACTTGCCGGGTCTTATTGACCCCGACCAGGTGGGGTTTATCCATTACAGTCAGGGGGCAGACAATACCCGCCGACTTACCCACTTGGTGGAGAAGGCGCGACTTATATCCCCGCTTGTCTTGTGTCCCTAGATGCGGAGACAGCATTTGATCGCATGGACTGGGGCTCTCTCAAGGCAGTTCTTCGCAAAGTGGGTTTGGGTCCTGGGTTGATCTCTAAACTAAACTTTGTATGCGAAACCCACTACCCGCATTCGCTTTAACGGACATTGCACAGCCCCTATCCCCATTCATCGTGCCACCAGACAGGGGTGCCCGCTATCTCCGCTTTTATTCGCTCTTGTAGTGGAACCGTTTGCTATTGCCTTACGTCAGGATATGGTTATAAGGGGTATTCCTATGGGTGGGTATGAACACAAAGCCTCCCTTTTCGTTGATGACCTTCTCCTGTCTATGTCCTCGCCGTCTACTTCCCTCCCGGCGGAAGCAACCCTTCTGCGATCCTTTGAAGGCACCTCAGGTTATTGGATCAACCTCACTCAGGGCTTCATTACGAGCCTGGGACCGACCTCAAAAGTTGAGGTGGTCCCGCAAGGTGTATTAGGATGCATCCGCTGCACTGGCGGGCACATCCTGGACCTTTTACATTGAGGGTGGATCTGCTGGCTGCAGACCCACTCATAATGTAAAAGGACTGTGAACAGAATTGCCATGCACTACATGCCAGGCACCACGTGGTGCCTGCCACTTAGTGCATTGCAATGAGGGGTGCGCCCCTCACCCCCCAACACTTTGGGGGCCCGCAATGGGACCCCAACAGCAAGAATCACCTGCCTGGAATGGCTAATCTCCGCCTGCATCATAATATGGATGGCGGTGTCTTGCAGACACCGCCACCATATTATGCCCTTTTAGATGAGTCGACTGGGTGGAAAAGCAGCGGACGGTCTTTCCTTTCGCCGCAGACCCCACAGCCATATCAGGCATGGATGGTGGGCGAATCGCCCACGCCAGGCCATCTGTGGCTATCGCCGGCCCGGCTGAGGGCGATCCACCCGCCATCCTAATGGGCCCCTAAGTCTCACACCCTCAATGTAACACTGTTAGCCTTGGACGTCCAGGTCCTGCAGGAGATGCTCCTGTAACAATGGACTGATGAATCAATTAGATATTTGGGTCTTTATCTGACTCCTACACTATCAACTTGGACCTCAGCTAATTGGTCCTGATGTCGACAGACCATAAGGGATGCCATGCGTAGATGGAAAGGCCTTCCCCTTGCCTGGTTAGGACGCATTAAAGCCATTAAGATATCTCTTCTCCCTAAAGTATCTTTTTCAAACTCTCCCTACTCCATTACCCCAGGTGGATATTTTGGCCCTCCAGCGGGACTTTACTAAATTTATCTCGGGGAAATATCGCCCTCGCTTTTCTAACAAGATTCTTAGGCACCCCTGGTGGGGTTTAGCCTGCCCCAACCTTTTGGCATATTACTCGGCCTGCCACCTCCAATTCATATCGGAATGGGTAGTCCGTGAAAGTGAAAAACACTGGTTTCACTTAGACGGGCGGTATCATGTAGACCCATGTGAGATTTGGCGTGGCTTTCACGAGGGGCTTGCCCCCGTAGTGCATACATCGCCATGCCTACGAGGACAGTGCTGGAGATTTGGGACAGATTAGCGACATCTCGGGGTCTTACAACGTTCCCTTCCCCCAACACACCAATAATGCATAACTCTAGCTTCCCCCCTGCCCTACTACCCCAGGCATTTGGAGCCTGGACTGAAGGTGAATGTCGAATCATACAGGATCTCTTTCATGGCAACAACTTCCGCATCTTTGAACAACTTTTACATCTCTCGGAAGGGGCACGTATGCAATACTACCATTTGCTGCACTGGCTCAGCTCTCAGCTGTATATACAAGAGGTCACCAGATGACTCACCCCCTTCGAATCACTTGTCCGCAAATTTGAGGGCTCAATGGGTCTCATTTCTAAAACCTACTCTGTTCTACAACATTCCTAACATCCAACACCACGTGGCTTTCAGACCCGTTGGGCCGCATACTTAGACAAGTGCATTTCCCGGAAGTATGGGCTCGATTGTGGAGGGACATCCCTAGGGTCTTTCAAAGCACCCCGCAATGTGAATCTGCCTATAAACTGATGACCAGGTGGTATTACACCAGACACGTCTGCCTCAGATGTTCCCAACCCCCCCCAGACTTGTTGGAGATGCCTAAGGGACAGGGGAGACTGTGCATATTTGGTGGTCTTGTCCTGGTCTTACCTTATTTTGGAAAGAGGTCCTCAGTCATATCAAGGAGGTGGTGGGGTTCCCGATTCTTTCCTCACCATTGATTGCGCTCCTGGGTGTTAAAACCGCCACATTGAAAGCAATGACAAACGCAGAGTGGCACCTAATCCTTCACCTGCTGGGGGCGGCTAGACAATCCATTGCCTTATATAGGAAGAAACCACATCCTTCCCCTATTGCCATTTGGTTTCTTCGGTTATGGAATGTTCTAGTTTTAGAATTTCTTACAGTCTGCATTCACCATACAGACACACGATTTGAGCGCATCTGGCAGCCACTGATACAACATCTCTCCAAGACTGGGCACTCTCGAATGATTCCCCCCGATGAGGAGCCCTGCAATTGTTTGAAGTTTCACTGGAGCCTTTTGCTAGGGGTCGTACACCAGATTCCCCTGACTGACTCATTTGAACCTACAGCCGTATTCTCCTGCCCTTTGAGCCCCCTTTGGTCTCCGGCCTAACCCCTAGACTCTTGTGGTGCGTCCAGCCTCTGCGATTTTCCTCTTTTAGGGAAGCTCCCTTCGACTGTTCTTTCTGTCCTGTTTCTTTACTTCTTTTTATTCTTATTTGTCTATCTTATGATTGGCATTATTCTCTAATTTCTTCATAACTTACGATGTTTACTTTTATTGGTGGAATGGTCCTTTCTATGATAAAGTTACAATTCACATGCTCCTATGCGAATCTATGAGAACATTTGGCTGTGCTCTTTAAATACCTCCTCCTAGGATAATTGGACTATGGAACAGTTCTTGATTCCCAGTTCTCTAACTGTCTCCCCTTGACTTTGGGAATGCTATCTAGTTAGTAGGGGACTGGGAGGGTGGATTGCATTGTCCTTTTTTTCAGCTTTTTTTTTTTTATACGTGCGAGGGATTGCTATTCTTCTGCACAGCCTGGCCTATGTTTCCTGTGGGTTCATTTGTCTCTACCGTTTTGAGAAATAGCCTTGAATCAGATGTTATGTTTCCGCAATTTTTGCTGGGACGTAAGCCCCTAATTTGCTTGATCTCCTGTTTTTCTTTGCTTTATTTTCAATAAACAGACTTTAAATAAAAAATGCACCACTGTATCAAATTTGCCCAATATTTCAATGGGCTTGCCACCATACACTACAGGTCTCGCAGACGATTCTCTCAATTTGATATCATTGAATTTTCCCCAATCTCCAACACCTATTATAGTAAAAGGGGAATCAGCCATCGTGTTCATGATATTTTCACCCACACAGGTCATGCAATTTGTTCTACGAACAGTGGTTGAATCAATTTTGTACACTAAATTGCCGTCCACTTGCACTCCTCTCATCAACTTAGAGTCCAAACACAGCACCACACTTTCACAATTAGAATTAGAATCAGAATCAGATTGTTCCACACAAGCATCTGCAATTGCATTTACAATTATTGATCCATCCTTTTTTCCTGATGTACACACATTAGGAAAATTTCATGTTTTTCCACAGTAATTACACGCATTTCTTATGTGATTGGTATTGCCACAGCAATAGCAAGCTTTTTGCAACTCAGACTATTTTTTCTTTCCAGATTACAGCTTGGAATAATTCTCGACCACCTTAACTTCCAATTTGCTAGACTGCTTGGAGATGGACATCTCTGCCATATATGGCGCTGTACTCTCAATCCCCATAGCTATCTCTATGGCTTTTTGTGAATTTAATTTGGCAGTAGTAAGAAGTGTTTCTTGTATTTTGTTATTATTAGTGTGCTCCACAATCTGATCTCTGATTAACTCCTCCTCGAAGGTTTTGTACTCACACGTAGGAGTGAGCAGATGTAAAGCACCCACAAAACTCTTTATGGCTTCACGCGGCAACTGATGACACCTGTAAAACCTATTTCTCCAGAACAACATTTTTATGTGGTTCAAAAGGAGTGTCAGGTATTTGTATGGCGGAAATGTTGTCATCCTCAACATCACCTTCTCCTAAAACCGTTTGATGCAGTAAATGCTTGAGAATCTTCATGCCCTCATGACTTAAGCTGTGACGCCAGAGGGCATATTTTTTGGGGGGTAAAAGTGTCTCCTTTAATAGCATTAAAATATGCCTCAAAACCGTGCTACCCTATCAATATTAGGAAGAGCAAGACTTGGCAGAAATAAGGGTGGTGAAATTATGTTCTGCATGTTGACACACAGGAATTGCTGACCCATGATGGCATAATAAATGTACATCTAACAGTGTGACACATGTAATTCTCTGATACCCCTACATACACTTTGCAAAATAACATATGAAATGAAATAAGACCTTTATAAAGCGGAACATGACCTGTAGGGGAGAGGTGTGGTGCCACGGCTAGGGTGACTGACTCTGAAATCTGGGGATCCCGGCTCGATCCCCGGCACCGGCGGCAGATTAGCCAAGCACCATGTGACTCTGGGCAATTGCTTGTTTAATCTTCCCGACGGCCCCCAGCGCCTAGAGACCCTTACGGGTGATTGTGCGCTTTACATTAGTGGATTATATATAGATATCTAGGCGCTGGACACACCAGAAAACAGCGGTTGCATGAATAGTGTCACTAATACAGCTAGGATTTTAAGCACATCCTGAATTGAAGCAAATTGTGTTCGTTTTTCAGCCAAGGGTGCATGGAGTTCCAGAGTTTGGCAGTGGTATAGGAAAAGCTTTTGCCTCCCCATTTTACTTTTAAGATCTTTGGGATGGAGAGGTGACCATTGTTAGAGGATCTCAACCTATGCCATGAATGTCCTACAAGGCAATACACAAGGCCTTAAACTGGATGCGCTTGCCAACAGGTAGCCAGTACAGTTCTGCGAGTGCCTTAGATGTTGAATTGAGGCAAGTAAGCCCAAGTAGAACTCTGGCGCCGGCATTTTGCGCAGTTTGAAGTTTTTGCAGACTACGTTTGCTTGCGCTGATGAAAAGGGCATTACAGTAGTCCAGTCTTGAGCCAATCAAGGCTGTGACTACCGTTTTCCTGAGCTTTAAAAGGATAAACGGAAGTATCTTTTTCAAGATTTTAAGAATGAAAACCGGTGCATATGCGCAATTAAAAAGTCTGGCGAACAAGTAAAATCAATTTTTAAAGGACAGAAATCAATTTTTAAAACAAAGTTCTAGCAACCTACTATGGCGTGCGTCATAGAACCCAACACTGTTTCAGTGTTTTTCAAGCTCAATCCAAAACTCCGCCATGTGTTTCAGGTGTCAGAGCTGAAGGCAACCTGTCATCTGACATGAGACATGCCACAATCAAGCTGCTGCACAAAAAGTACACACCTACTAAGATGTATCACCGTCATCATCCAATTTCCCTCTTTTAAAAGCGATTGCAACTAGTTTCATACTAGCTCTTTACTCTTTGATTTAGCAATTTCAGTCAGGAATCACACCTCACAGATCCATGTGTTCTGAATCCTAGTTGTTTTTTCATATATCTGGATGCAGTTAAGTCACTGGACTGCTCCTTAGCAATATTACCCCTTGACGTTGAGAAAGCATTTGACTCCCTAGCACGGTACTTCCTCTTCAGAATCTTACTGACAAGTGGCTGTGGATCAACATATGTCACTTAGATCACTCTCCTATATAGCAGCAGTTATGTTGAATGGTAGTTGTATGAGACATGGTTGTCCCCTTTCCGCCAAAGCTCTTCATGTTTGCCTTGTTACCTTACCCATGCTGGATGAGTTGGTTCCATTCTGGTCAGTGGATGTTGGTAGCAGTATAGCATGGAGGATCATTTGCTATTGTACGAACAGAATATTTTCTTGTTACTTGAAATCCCTGGTTCATGATACCCAGACTATTCTCCATATTTCATGATTAAGGGTTATATTCTGTAAAATGTATTATCTGGACCAGATCCACTCTTTTTCTGGTGCATCATTGATCCTTCAGGTTCTTTGTTTGGTACTATCTCAAAATAGTCAAACACTTAGGCCTAGAAATCACAATGACAAAATTTTTTGGGAATTAAACCTGTTAATATTATAAGACAAATGTAATGAGGATGTCACACACTGAGATGTATTAACCCTATTGTTTCTGGTTAGAAATGCATTGTTTAAAAGGATGACCCTCCTGTGTGTTTTATATACTTTACAGAATACTTCTCACTTGTGTCTATGACATGAGTCTAGCTCTGAAGTCCACAACTGCCCTACATAGCTTAAAGGCCTATCTCCCTACCATACGTGTGGGGTTACTAATGGAAGGCCCAATCTACGGCCAGAAATAATTGGATGCACCCGCTGTTGGAAGGAACCTTTGTTTAAATAGATAGATAGGCTTGGGACTTACAACATGCCTTCCTGACCACTATGGATGGGCGAGTCCCGATAGGTACCCCAAGCGACATCCACAATATTTAAGGTCTCGATGTAGTTGACAAAATTAAGGGACTGGAGAAACAAACTAATGAAAGAAATTGTTTGTGGAAAAGGCTTATTCTAGGGAAGGTTCCACATTCGGGTTGTCAAAATATTGCAATTTAATGCGACATAATGAGAAATAATTAGCTGAATGTTTTTCCTGACACACAGACAGGATTTGGCCTGAAGCAAATGGAAAAAAGTCCAATACAGTTCTCCACTTTTCTCCCAGTCTTCAGATTAGACTGGGAAAACAAGCGGAACCACAGAACAATTAAAGCCAGAATATTAATGAAGTAGCTGACTGATGGGAGAGTCTACAAAATTTATAGTACTCTCTTCCACAGTAGCAAACCATTGATCTGTTACGAACTCCATAGTTGGGTAAGCAACTGATACGCTGATGGGTCATCTTTGGACCACTTTCACTTTAGGAATGAATGAGGCAGCTTCAGGTGGAGTAGGCAGTGATCTAGGGAACCACTCACTGTTCCAACTGAAGTTTTCCTAACCAGAAAGCTTTTTTTTATTTTTCAGATTTCTTTAGGGAACTTGGGAAGCTTGAAAAAAAAAGTTTTTAAATTTGGAAAGCAATCACACGGATGGTGGTATGATGTTCCTTGCACGCCACCATCCATGTAATTGTAGCCAATTACAGGAAGTAGGAAATTGATACTTTCCTAATAACAATTAGTTAAGCAAGCTGCTCTGTGACCCGCCCGATGATCTGGTATTTTGTGAGCATACCTATTTTCACACAGGTCGGTTCACAAAATCAGATTGCATTCAATTTTTTGGTTAATGTAATCTTTTCCATACTTTATTATAGGGCTGATTGTTAGCCCGACGTGTGTATGTTCAGAAGGAATTGTAGGGTAATTCAACTGTTCTGAGAATAGATGTATGGAGAACTCACTTTGTCTCCTCACATGGCATTTTGGAGTATATAAGAAGCGTTTGGGCCTGATATAGAGTTTGGAGGATGGAGTAATATTCATCAGGGCAACAGAGTGCTTTATGCTGTCACCATAACAGACATCCTGTACACCAAATTAAGAGATATCCACAGCCCTCAAAGATATCTTTCTTCATTGACTTGGTGATACTTGTCAATATAGCATACGTTAGATGGACAGTACCATCAACTGTGATGGCCGACCATCAAACATTTCAAACTTTATTGGTTTATTATTTCCCAATGTGGGAGGTTTTTTTAAAACAAAAAAATGACTCCCACACACTGGGGTCATTATTGAATTTTTCCTGTCCATCACCACCAGGGTTTTCCTGGCATTGATAGACAGGAAACAAATGGTGTTACGCCACTGCATTTAGGGTTAATGGCCTTCTTTCAATGGCCCCTAAAGGAAGTATTCTGTTGACGGAGCAAACAGGATTCGTAAAGAACTAGGAGAACACCTTTTTCCAACAAAGAGCAAAAAATTCAAAATAATATGTTGCAGGTGCTGAGAAAAAGGACATATGGCACGTTGGAGATCATGTTGAGGCTCTAGGTCAGTGTGCAGAGTTTGCAACAAGAAGTGTTCCTCGAGTGGAGAAAAACTGAAAAATAAGGTCAGTGAATTTACAGAACATGTATCAACAAGGTTCAAGACCTTTTGTTCTTCAAGCTAAAGAAAACATGTGTAACAGAGTTAATGGCAAGATAACATGTGGTGACGTGGTTATTTGGCTATTGGGCTTAAATGACTCTTTTACCTTATAATGTGTTCAAGGAAAAGTATGGTAGTAAAATAAAACTGAGTACTCCTAATGTTGTATCTAAAAGCTACAGTGGTGAGGTGCTTGAACTTAGGAGTTTCTTCAGTGCAAGACTATCATTGAGGGAACAGACAATGATTTAAGATTTCTTTAGCTACAAAAGGAGATTGTCTGTTGATCTGCCCTCTTCAAATAAGGTTGGGGGCAAGCTTGATCCCATTGCTGTACCTCACATTCCAATGGATTTGGTGAACACATAACATTTTCTACACAAGTTTCTATAAGTATTCAGGGAATGTTAAGAATGGCTGGAGGTCTATGCAAACAAAATGTCCTGAGGAAGGATTCTGAACCTTTTCCATGTAAAGTACATAGCATTTCTGGGAAGATCAGACCAGCAGTTAAGGAAGTTTTTGAAAGATTACCGGCAGGAGGGTTAATTGAACCAATCAAAGTCACTGAGTGGCTTGCCCCAGAAGTAGTCATCCAGGAGCCAGGAGGAGATTCAAGAGTCAATATAGATCTTGGAATTAAACAGAAACCTTTTAGTGAATAAATACCTTCACCCAAACATAATAGAAATAGTAATACTATGATGCGAAGCCACAATTTTGATGAACTTGGATTTAGCATCTACCTTCCCCTTTGACTCTGCAGCTGTAGTCATCTCAGACATAACAGTGCATACGACACAATTTGCCATCTACAGCTTTAGGAGGATATATTATGGTTTAGTCACAGTAGTATCTGTTTTCAAAGGGGTGATGAGAAGGTTGGTAGGTGGTATTAAATGTGTTTGATTTTAACAGGTTGATGAATTATTTGTAGGGTAGGACAAAGAGAAACGTGACTGGGGAGGGATTTGCATTTTATAGAGTTTCTGTTCTCTGCTATTGTGACTTTATCAGCACCAAAAAGTCAAGGAAAAATAGCTTATATTTCCGGCATGGCTTAACTTTACAATATGTTTGTGGTACCCTCTGATAGTAGGATTGGCATGTTATGCCAGATATTCTTGAAAAGGGGCTGAATTTAAGTGGGATAAGAGTTTGGTAGAAGGGAACTAAGAAGTTATGAGAGCTGCTCCGAGTTTACAAATGTTTACTGGGAAACAAAGACGATATATAAACAGTAGATGCCAATAATTGGGGTCTCGGACATTCGAGAATACCATGGCCTCAAGGGTGCTGAGGAAGAATGAGAAAAAAATCAGCTGTTGAGATGCAGGCATTGGTCATAAAGTGGATGTTTAAACTGGAACTTTCTATTTTGCTTGAGGCAATGCCCTAGCCAGGCAAAACCTACCACTCTTGTCAGGGGTTGGCTATTACTCTCACTGTATAACCTGCACTCACCCTCGGGTAGCCTGGCACTGAGCAGTCAGGCTTATTACAGAGGCAATTTGTAAAGCAATAGCACAGCACTATCACACAATAAATACACTAAGAATCACAAAAGAGACTTCACACGTGGTATACGTAAATAAAGTTTGTATTCAACACACACATTAATTAACACAACAGGAACATCATATATTCAGGGCATAAATCACATTTGACCATATTACTAGCAGCACTAGGCCCAACCATGTTAAAATTACATCTATAGTGTGCACACTTGAGAAAAATCCTACGTTAATCTCCAACACCCTTATGCGGTGCAAAACGTTGTCAGAGCTAGGCCCACCTTGGCAATGAATACACTTCAATACTACACAGTGATAAGGTGCACCCCAGATCACAACAATATCACAAATGTGTACATAAAGATATTTACAACATTTTTAAACAGCACCATAGGTCAAGGCCGCACAGGTAAAAACCAATGTCAAATGTAGTATTCGTTTGGCAAGGAATCAACATGTAAAGCTGCACCACCATGTGGTCTAATTAGGCTTTCCTGTTTTCAGTTTCTATTTTTGGTAAATTCTGGTGGGGTTTTTTCAGTGTTTTCAATACCTTAAAAAATCAGTGGTTATCAGTGGTTCCACATTTTCGCGCCATTAAAAATGACAGAAATAGTGTTTTTCCGATTGTTTATGGAATTTTAGTGCATGTGTATAGACAATGTGTATACAGAGTATATGAGGTCCAAATACATTCTTACAAATCAAAAGTATTGTTGTACACCACACAATACTTAGTGAGTCTTTGGTCGGGGAAACTCACTCTTTCCTTCCTATGTAAACGATTATCTGTGAAAAAGCCCTCTCAACAGTGGCACTTGAGATGGGCAACACCAAAACAGCCAATACACAATTTGCTAACTCTGGCCAATGACATAGCTTTCCATGCCAATATTGGAGCACCTGAAGATTGTGATTCTCTAGGACATGTTCTGCAACATATGCATTGATGTTGGCGCATGTGGTCTCAGTTATTGAAGGGGTCAAAAATTAAGCAGTACTTTTCAAAGTCTGGAGAAAATTCAGAAGGGATCTAGAACTTGTGCAGGATAACTCATTGAGGCTTCATTTACTTTAAACGCCATGGTTGGTGAAGGGATATTTCTATGCATCATTGGAAGCCATTTCCCATAGACTGTAAAATAAAATTTCCTAAATTGCTCCTCGACATTTCTTTGTTTTACCAAGTGGCAAGAATTCTAACATGGAGCATTTTGCAGTGCCAAAGTCACTAAATGTGTCTCCCAGCCTACTCTTAAGGAGATGTTTCACATCTACACCAATTACACTGAATACCTGGTAGACAAGGGTGTTTTCAGACTCTAGTATTTTGATTATGTCTACTACAGCAGTCATGTTTTCCTGTAAAAGCCTAATCATGCCGTAGAGTGTACTTTTTTCACATCAGTATCAATATGTGACAAAGATCATCACATTTCTTGCCTTTGGCATCATCACTAAGCAAAGATTCTGTAACAGTTGCCACATGGATAATATAGTATTCACAACCTTTAGGACTGAGAACCACCGGTTAAATGACAAAATTAGGTTGACTCTTTCTTTGATGCCACACAAAGCATAAAATGAAATATTTTCATTTTTGTTCCTGGACATAACAAAACTGTGCACCACAATGGACTACAAAATCAACAGCATTAACTCTGAAGATTGTAAAGATGCTTTCAGCATACCATCTAGCAAGTGACAAGGATCTCTTACAGGGAAGCACTTCAGCTCAGGTATCGATTTTGGTAGATCATCTTACATCTTACATATACGTAGCTGAATAACTGCAAATACAAACAATATCTCTCCAACCTTAATTGAACTTGGTAGGAACTTTTGCAGCAGCATTCCAAATGACACTGCATTCCATGTTTACCAAACATCTGGTGTCATGTTTTCACCACTATTTTTGATGCTTGGTGACAACACTCTTTTCACATATACCTGTCACTACACTTTGCATTGATTGTTTAAAGCCTGGGGTGTTTTGTAGTTCACATACAATCAATACTGACTCGCTAGAAGAGGGGGCTGATGTATCAATGGATTTCACCCATTCTCTGTCTATGGGTAAATGTGATAGTGCATGTTGGGGAACGATTCTTATGAAACCAGCCATTTTACCTAGCAGTGAAACCAAATGTAGCCAAAATATCAAATATGAATGTGATATTTCCTGATCCTCCACAGTTTAAAAAAATAACTAAATAGGACCTAAAACATGCTTCTAAAAACTGCATCTTTAGACCAAAGACCAAAAAAGCATAAGGAAGAAGAAACAATATTTTAGAGACATCCCTAAACAGCAAAACTCAAACAGAATAATGTTAGCCTAGTAGATCTTGCTGCTGCCTTGTATAACAAGGGTACATTGTATTGGCCACTTCAGGAAGAAATAAAAATGACTCTTTCACTCATCTTTTCCTTTCTTTGAATGGCACTTAGTTTGTGGTTGTGAAGGTGTTTTTTCAGTGTGTATATGTTTACACTGGTGATGGCTATTTTCCTTTCTATGGGGTTTTATCAGTTATTATAGGTGTAAGCCTAAAACCAGATAGGCTAGGTGTAATTAATCACAGGTGATCCTCATGCAGTCACTCCCACACTCTCACTTGGCATCGATACATGGTTCCACGGATATCAGGCGGGTCCATATGGAGCGCACTCGCACACAGCACTGTAATGCAGGGCAACTGATATCCGACCGGTCAGTTGATGATACAAATGCAGACTCTATGGCCCAAGCTCACCGTCACCTTTCAGCTAACCCCAACTACACTACGCCCACCGGTTGGAGACAAAAACCCTTCCCCTGATAATAGGCCGATTTCAGCTGGAGCCACACTTACTCAGGGTCTCAGGGAAGAGGGGGGGGTAGGTAGCAGGGCTAATTTGGTGGCAGTCGACAAATGGTGGTTTGGTCACCACTTGGGAAGTTCACCCATGGTATGTGGAGCAGAAGTGGGCTGAGATTGATAATCATTCAATCAAAGGGCTCCACAAATGCCTTCCAGTACCAGTCCAGTTTTGAGAAGTATAGGGGAGAGGTCACACAGTCTCTTGACCCACTTCTGATTGCTCTTTGAAGCATTCATCAGCCCAATCAATTACTCTCACAACCCAGGTCGGATCCAGGCAAAACTACCTGGCAACATGAAGTCGCCTGGGCCAAGTGAGAAGAAGGCACTTGATCAGCTGCACTGAGGGCACAAAAGTAGCAATTGATGAACCCTGTCAGACCCACAAAAGAGCACCCAGGCAATCCAAGCACAACAGACCATGAATCAGCTCTCCCACACCTCCCTGGGAATGAGGCACAACTTCTGGTGCATGTTCTTACGAGTCACACCAGACAGTTCCGTTCACATACAATGAAGAGTTGCAAATTCCGTACCTCCCTGGAATTGAGGCACCACATCTGGTGCATGTTGATACGCATCACACCAGACAATAACACTCACACACAATGAAGAGTTGAAAATTCTGTTCCTACACGTAAATGAGGCATGTCTGGTGCACTACTAATGGTCACACACACCAGACAATTCCTGTCAAACACACAGGCGCAAGTTCAGCAGTGCCGTATGAGGTAGAATGGGGCACTACTACTGGTAAGCCCACCCTCTGAGGGTCGCAACCTGTCAATCAGACACCACACGCAATGAGCATGCAGTTGGCATGTCGCACAAGAAAAATGCGACACGTTCGTCGAAAGCAAGCCAGGCGGGTGCTCGCAACCAGTGAATCCACCAACTAGACACTTATGAATGTTGAGACCTCCCCGATGCAGGGGCAAAATTCCTTAGATGCAGGCAATACCTTTGGGGCTCTGCACAAGGCAATCTGGCCTCCATGCACAATACTTAGTTCCATGCTCATGCTACGCAACGAGTTGGGATCCAGCAGATGATGTGTGCACTTAAGAGAGCACCGCTCTCCAGGTATCACATGTAGACGGTGTGAGTTCCTCGCAGGAGGTCTTTGATGTCCCTGAGACCTCCCCAAGAAAACAGGGGGTAGGCCCTTGGAGAGCACACTTCAGGGTGCCACAAGCAGCAGGTAGTCTGCCCAGACCAGCTACTATTCAGGAAGGATGCACTGCCACTCCCAATGGCAGTAATCCTCCTTTTGCAGAACAGACTCCTCTGGCAGTGTGCACCACGCAGTTCTAAGATATCCAGTCCCACATCCCCACAAGTGTATCTTTGCCCTGCTGAGGCATGGCACCAGTAGTTATACTATACTTAACAAAGAGGGGAGGTAGAGTATAAAGTAGGATTCCTACTCCACGGGCACTAGTAACTAAACAAGAAGAATCCTACTACCTGTGTAAAAGGGAAAAACAGGGGGGGGAGCACACAGTGTTGTGTAAAATACCCCTCACACACCAACAGGCCCCTTGGTGTCATGCTTCATCATCGGGGTCTTCGCACCCCGCTAAAGGGATGCGGCACGCTTCGACCTGCGACTACGCGGGAGCGTTGACAAATCAGACTATGTGTGGTGTGTGTTGAGTGCAAGTGAAGGGTTTTGGATGTGAGTGGGAGGTGTAGTGATAAGTTTAAAAAGTACCTGGCTAGTGGGTGAAGTAAAAAGATTTTTATTAAATACCCCTAGCTGGTGCTGTTAAAAAAATGTGCAAAGGGACGAGGTTTTCTGTCTTAATTAGGGACAGAACCTCTGGTGTGCTTCGACATGTTTCGGTACGGGTGTACCTTCTTCAGGACGGGGCACAACTCCCAACCCTACTCACGTTTTTCTAAAGAAAATGGGTTTCCATTTATTTATAAAATGATTACCCTCATTAAAGGTGGCTATAATGTGCCTACAGCGGTTATCTGGTACATGTATTTACATGTCCTGAAAAAAAGAAAAAACCATTAGGTTTGGTTACCATCTATGGTTGGCTCAGACAGGTGCAGTCACCTGGAGCCCCAAACAGTTCATTAAACCTGTAAAGGAAAAAATGACATACAACATGTAACACATACAGACACATAAGACACACTTAGGATTTTTTGTTTTTTTGTTTTGTGAACATACTTGTGATCTTGGTTGGCTATTACCTCATGAGCAAAACTCTGGCATCAAGGTAGGTAGGTGGATCCACAATCTATAAAAATAGAGGGGTGGATTTCAGTGTTGTCGTTTTTACTCACTTTTCAGCTCCTACTGAGGCCCGGTTTTTGTTTTAGAGAAATACTCACGAAATCCGCCTATTTTGGCCTCCTTCTACCACCTTGTTCTGCTCCGCCGTGAATGGATTGCGGATGACCCAGGCGGTATAAATAAGGGGTTGAGGCGTGTTCTTATTGGTTAATAGGCGGAAACGGTAAATGACCATGTACGGGCGATACCTGTGCGGCCCTCCCCCTCCACGTATGTGGTCGGGTCACATGTAGCATGTACATCTCTCTTATTCGTTTATTGCCGGGTTCTGGTAAGTCCAAATAAGGACTTTCCGTTTGTTGTCCACTTACTGGCTGCCCCGTGGCTCGCGCTGATCGGTAGCCCATGTGATGCCTCTGCCGTGTAATTCTCTTCCCTTCGCGCATGCGCATTTGCTGGTTCTACGGTGTTCTCTAGCGCATGCGTGCGGACCGGAAGTAGCGCATGCGCAATGTCTGGTACTCCGGGACTCTCTAGCGCATGCGCATTGGCCGGATGTTAACTGAGTGTGCGCGCTGGAGTTGTAAACCGGCGCTGGTCACTGAGGAAGATTGTGATCATTCCGCCTGAAGTGTATCCTTACTCCTGGTGCAACTGGTCACTAAGTATGGCAGATGATTACAAACATTGGTTTCAATTGGCAGAAAACCGTGTCTGCTTGTAATTAAGCATTCTGTGTGTTTCAAAATTTATAATAATGATACAGAGAGTGTTACATGTGGTGGCCCAATGATTTAACTATGATCAATCAATGGGGAGGGTTCTTTAGGTGTCAATAACTGGTACTTTTTTTGTGGGTTATCTGGAGATTTGGCTCCATGGTATGTCATCATTGAGTCCCGTGACATGAGTTGCCAGACGGAACACCCAGCGTTGTTCCTTTTGGAACAGGCCTGTCTCTGACGGTAATCTTTCGATTACGGTCCACCGTAGATCGTTGATGCAGTGCTGGTACGACAGGAAATGTGCTGCCATCTTGGTTGTTGTTTTTTTGCAGCGTATGTTACTTTTGTGTTCCCCTATCCTAATCTTGACGGGACGGGTGGTCATGCCCACATACTCCAGTCCACATGGGCAGTTTATTAAGTAGATCACGTTCCTTGTATTGCAGTTTGAGAATTGGCGTTGTTCCCATCTCGTGCCATTTCTGAAGGTTAGATTTTTACTCTTCTGGGTTTGGTGGCAACAGCTGCAATCGCCACATGGGAAGTGACCCTGTATGCCTGTAACATTGTGTCTCACTGTCTTGCTTTCCTGTGGTCTGGTGTGGACCACGATGTCTTTTATGTTTTTGCCCCTCCGATGCGCATGCATCGGTTTCTCAAAGCTCAGATCTCCACAGTTCAGGATACCCCAATGCTTATCAATGACCTTTGACACTTGGTTTGATATGGTCGAGTAGGTTGTCACACAGATTGGTCTTTTATTTGTTTCTTTTTCATGGGGGTTTTCTTGTATAAGTGCCTCCCTGTGATTGTTTCTTGCACGCTTCATCGCTTTCTCGATGGTTCTGGTGGGATACTGCCTCTGGATGAGTTTAGTTCTCAAGTCTTTCGCTTGTTGGTTGAATTCACTCAGTTCTGTGCAGTTTCTCCGCAGTCTCAGGAATTGCCCATAGGGCAGATTCTCCCTTAGGTGTCTGGGATGGAAGCTATCATAGCGTAGTAGGCAATTCCTGGACGTCGGTTTGAAGTGGGTGGTGCTTTTCAGCCTCCCGTCCTCGCTGTAAATGTTCAGATCTAGGAAGACCATCGATGTGTTTGAGACGGTACTTGTGAATTTTAGATATTCATTCTGGTTATTAAGCCAGGTTACAAAATTCAAGGCGCTGTTGACATCGCCGTTCCAGATGATAAAAATGTCATCAATGTACCGTTTCCAGGTGCCAATCTGTAAATGGTAGGGGTTGCTTTCATGTAGGATCTTTTGTTCCTCTAAGTGGTAGACGTATAGTCCTGCTAAGCTTGGGGCAAAGGTACTTCCCATACTCGTTCCATGGGATTGTAGATATAGTGTCTCCTTGTACTGAAAAAAATTCTCTTTCAGGGCCATGGTGATACACTCTAGGACCAGGTTTCTTGGTGTCTGGTATTTCCAAGTGTGACTAAAGAGTACCTCTTCAATGATCTCTAGTGTCTCTTCGTGGGGCAGACTCGTGTATAGGCTCTCCACGTCGAGGCTTACCAAGAGCTGTGTGGTTGGATCAAAAGTTGTGGTTTCCAACATTTGTAGGACCGATTTGGTATCCTTCAGGTACGTTTTCGTTGCTTGTACCATCGGTCTAAGGAAGGCGTCTGAGAATTTCGATAGAGGTTCCAGGATAGACCCAATCCCAGAGACTATTGGTCTTCCGGGTGGGTTGTCGATGTCCTTATGTATCTTAGGGATACAATAAAAGTATGGTATCCTAGGGGTGGGTTGTTGCAGGAAGTCAGCTTCCTTTTTACTGATCCAGTCGTGGGCTAGTCCTTCCTCCACCATACCTCCAATCCTTGTTCGAAGTCGTTCTGTTGGATCACTTTCCAAAACTTTGTAGTTCCGTTCGTCCGACAGGAGACGTTGACATTCTTCATCATATTTATCAAGGGTTTGCAATACTATTGCTCCCCCTTTGTCAGCAGGTTTGATAACAAGCTCCCGGTTGGCAGTTAGATCACGTAGGGCTTGTTGTTCTTCTCCACTGGTATTGTGGAAGATCTTTCTCCCTTGCGTGTCCAGTTTATTGACTTCTGTGGTTACTGCCTTTTCAAAAGTTAGTATTTCTACGGGGATGCCTGAGTCTGGAGGGGTGAAGGTAGATTTCAGCCTCAGACCCGTATCTGTCTTTTCTTCTGGTAAAGGTTTGTCTTTGAAGAAAGCCTGCAGTTTTAGTTTCCTAAAGAAGTCATGGAGTTCCATGTTGAGTTTGAAAACATCAGGTTTCTGGGTGGGTACATACACTAATCCCTTGTTCAGGATTTTCTTCTGCATCACTGTTAAAGTGATGGGTGTGAGGTTTACCACTAGGTCCCCCTCTTGCTGGTTGTTGGTTGATTGGGTAGTGATCCCGTCATGCTTCGTGTTGTTCGGGCATCGGGCTGCTCCTGGTCTTCCCACATCACATTGTTCCCTTTCCGGTTTCTCCCCCGCGTGTTCTGGCGTGCCCCTAAAAAAGGCTGTTGTTGCCCTCCATAGGGTTGTTGTTGTTGCCCATAGTAGCCATCATTGTATTCCTGGTTCCACACTGGTCCAAACTGGAAGGGGGTGAATTGCGGTGGACCCATGAATTGTTGGAAATGATTTGGTGGTTGATATCCCCGCCAACCTCTTTGTCTGGGGAACTGTTGGCGTCTCTGTCGCCATCCTCCTCTACGTTGTCTGTTGCCTTTGTTTCCACTTGAATTGGAACCTGACGAGCCTGTGTCTGAAGTATCGCCGTCAGCGTCGCTGTAGTTGTTTTTTGGGACATAGTCCGCTTTGGTGTAAGGGTATGCACTCTCCGGAGTGAACTTCGCCACATCTTTTGTCAATTTGTTGGTTTTGCTCTGTTTTAGGTTAAACTCGAAGTCGGTCATTTGTTGATTAAGTTCCTCGAGTCTGGTTTTCAGGTCTTCCGGTGACATGTATGTTTTCAATTGGACCTCAATTTTATTTATTTTGATTTTGAGTTCCTGTGTAATCCTGGCAGCTGTTTTGATTATAAGGACTAACCAATCTCTTGAACAGTGCCAAGAGATTAATGACCACTCTTTCTTGAAAATCAAATCTTGTTGAAAAATCAGTGGTTCGTTCTTAACAATCAGGCCCGGAGGTGCCATTTTGTTACGCAGGTATTGGGTCATGAATAGCCCATGCAGTGCTGCTTTTATTTGGTTGCGCCTGAGGTTCAGCAGTTCATTCCAATCATTGGTTTGTGGGCCTGTATCCTGATTACACAAGCCCTCAAAAAGGTTGCTGTCTGCTAGAATCCTATCAATCTCGTCCTCAGCAAAGGTGAGGCCATGTTCATCTTCCATTGTGGGTGGACCGCTGGCTTCTTTTCTATACCTGGGTGTGTGTCTTTTTATGTGTGTGTTACAAAATATGTCAGAGGGACAAGCTCCCGCAGCTGCGCGCTGCCTATAGACTATACTTAACAAAGAGGGGAGGTAGAGTATAAAGTAGGATTCCTACTCCACGGGCACTAGTAACTAAACAAGAAGAATCCTACTACCTGTGTAAAAGGGAAAAACAGGGGGGGGAGCACACAGTGTTGTGTAAAATACCCCTCAGTAGTTATACTTCTGTGTTCCTTTAAAGTTGGGGTGGTTCAGAGGTTTTGCCTTTGAACCTCAGATGTCTCTCCTAAATTCCAGTCCTCTCTGCCATGAACCCATACAATGCAAAACGTAATCTTTAGTGAGGCCATGATCAGACTTTTCAGAGGCCAAGTGTCAACACCTCTGCCTCCAAACTATTCAGCCAGGCCCTCAAATGGCATAGGCCTGTCATTCTAGTAGCATGCCCAATGTTTATAGCTATTGATGGGGAACGCACAGATGTGCTCACCAGCCTCCATTGTGGAATGGAGTCCAGTTTAAAGGCACACATAGAGTTTAAGAGCAGAGAAATGCCCACTTTCTAGAAGTGGCATTTCTAAGCTATTAATGACAAATCCACTTTTACCACAGGAGAGGGTTTACAATTGTGAATCCAATGATAGGAAACATTATGAGGAAGCTCTACTGCAAACCAATAATGCAGCTTGAAGTAATTTCTACCATCCCCCCATGTTGACATATGGGGAGAGCAAATTTAATAGGAAGTGAAAACACACATTGGTATTCTTCACTATCTGGGCAGGGAACACACATGTGCATCTGCCCTGCCTTTCACCTACCACTTATTTCACCCCTCAAGACTCATCCTAGGGGTTATCTAGGGGCAGTGAAATGTTCCATCATTATTGGCCATTGGTTTAGAAAGGCCAACCTGACCATAAGTGCATGTGTGCACACACAGGCCTGCAATAGCAGGCTTGACACATGTTTAGAACCATCATATGTGTCAGTGCTCACAAAAAGGCCTGCAATGGAGCTATTGGCATTGTAAATGACAAAATTGTTATTTGTGTGTTGGTTTTGAAAACAGATAAATAAATGGCATTGTCATTTACAGTGCCAATAGCGTAATCTCTCACAAATGTGAGACCTATTGCATTTGCACCCACACACACACAGAGAGCCACACAGAGCCACACACACACAGAGCCACACACATATACAGAGCCACACACACATACAGAGCCACACACACACACACAGAGCCACACACACAGAGCGCCACACATACACACACACAGAGCGCCACACACACACAGAGCAACACACACATACACACTAACAGAGCGTCCCCCCCCACACACACACACACACAGTGACACACACACACACACAGTGCCACACCCACACAGAGCGCCACACACCCACACAGAGCACCACACACACCAACAGGGTGCCACACACACACACAGAGCGCCACACACACACACACACAGAGCGCCAAACACACAAAGTGACACACACACACACACAAACACACACACACACACACAGAGCGCCACACACACATACACACAGAGCGCCACACACACACACAGAGCGGATGAGAGGCATTATAAATGAAATACATGTGAGCGAAAGGCTATGGAGAGATGAGAGACACTGTTGGAGTGACAGTGAAGAGCCCCAATAAAGATTGCTGTGTGCCAGTGCACTGTAAGGTTATCATTTACTATGCTCTAAAAATGAATACAATTAAATATATGAGAAATGTCTTGTAGAATGCACTTCTTTTACCCAAATTGTCTTGGGAGGAGTTCTCACACACACAGTATATACCCATCATCTATTTGTACTGTCTTTAATGTCACAGCGCTACATCTCATCTACATAATGCTACTGCATCAAGGGTCTCTTCCATTACTGTTAACTGTGGCCTCCAGGGACAGGATATAACAATAACGTTCCCAGGCACGACGCGTATCCATGACAACCACCTCTCCTCGGTCCGGGAAATCTAGCAAGGCAGCAGTAACATCCCATTAACTCTGTCAGGCAGTCATTTACAAGTCCACTGCAGTGACATAAACTAAATACATTTTGCTCACTACAGTTGAGCTCAGAAGAGCTCTGAACCACGGTCGGATTTATCAACTGAAAACTCTCCCCAGCTGTATTACACCCACTCTTACCTGCTGAGGCAAAAACTATCGCATTCAATCTCCGGATGAAGCATGAAAGCAGATACTAGAGAAACCACTTGTCCACCACTTACACGGACCACCCGTGCATTCTCCCCAATGCTGGTTGTCCGTTGCAGCTCTTTCAACGGCTGTCATGCCATTTGTCTGCAATGTTTGTACTTCCGAGTCTCACAACAACCAGTCCAAAAGCTGAACATTATTCTGGGAGTAGCCTGGGTGTGGGGGCGTACTACTAACGTTAAGGTGACCAAGGATTGGAGCAGCAAGAGCACCTTCACCAATCCGAGCATGCCACAGACAATTCCGACGTGCTGGTTGGTTGTGGAGTCCGACAGTGGTTTAGTCCGAGCCGTCCTCCTTTAATTGGCGGGTACTGTTCAGTTTTGAGCGTGTCTGATTCGGTTGGTGGTATTGCGGTCAGTTAGCCACGTACCGGGCAATGACAGCCTCTCTTGGGCAGTACATGTTACGCTGCTGTCGTCTCCCATTCTGGACATAAAACATAAAAAAAAAGTGCTCGCCATTTGTCAGTCACTAAGCCCCGTCCTATTCGGATTGGGGGGCGTGTGTTGGACTAATGACGTCACAGAGAGAAAGAACAGGCAAAAACACGCCCCCCAATCCAAAAAAGACGGTGCTTAAATTGACAGACAAACCTCTTCTCCAATGGCTGGCCGCCGTTTAGGAAGCCAGCCAATGGCCCACTACAAGAAAACATAAAATCTCGCCAGAGATACTGCGCAAGCGCAGCCTACGCTAGCCAAGACCTAAAAACATGTGTAGGAAGGGTACATGCACTTTCCCACCTCATTTACAGTGGTAAAGTGCCCAGAGCCCTAAAGCCACTTAAGGACAATCAGCAAAGCCCAGGGCGAAAATACAAAAAGTTTACGGAAACACTACCGTAAAAGTATGAAGTCTAACATCTGTCCCCCCGGCTCTTAGCCCCCCAGCCGATAGGTTGTATTGTTACGGGAATCTAATTTTACTTTACTTTAGAATACTAACCTCGAGTGAATAACCTTACAGTAGATTGCTTTAGTAGAATGCTGGGTCAAAGGTTTACAGATGGCATACTAGAGGATACGATTCATGAATATTTTGAAAACATGAAGGGGTGAGAGATAGCCACGAGTGACTTACCTAAAGAGGAG
The DNA here is from genome assembly GCF_964261635.1 of Lissotriton helveticus. Lineage (NCBI taxonomy): Eukaryota > Metazoa > Chordata > Amphibia > Caudata > Salamandridae > Lissotriton > Lissotriton helveticus. Next base: position 1,410,434,435 of record NC_136065.1, read on the forward strand.
TTGATTGCAGAGAAAGTAAAATATGGGAAATTGGAGGAAGTATGCAAATTAAGTGAAAGCAGGTTGTCTCTGTGAAATCTTAAGTGATGCTCATTGCACATAGGAGTGGGGATGAAAGATGAAATGTTGTTCAGTGGTGGTCTGCTCTTTAAGGTAGACTGATTCCCCTAGGGGGTTCAGGAAGAAGCTGAACAATATAACATATGAGGGGCACTAAGGAGTGTGCAAAAGTGATGAAAGAGTGATAGGTGAATTTTGGTGGTAAGACCTAAACCTCATAATAAAAAGAGAAATTAGAGAATTTGTGGAGTGTTGCAATAGTGAGAAAATAAGGAAGTTGACAACACCACCCAGGGTAGGTAGAGAGTATCCATAGTTTATTATGAAGAAGTTAACTTAGATATATTTTGATTAGGATCAACAAGATCTAGGAAGGAGGCATTTAAAGAGCATCATAAGGTTAGTTTACCTTTTTTACTCAGTAACCGAATACAGAATTGGTTAAAATAAGCAATACATCAAGTTAATTAAATTGTGGAAGCAAGTTATTAATTGCAAGTACTCCATAAGGAAATTCTCATAGAGAATGAGGTCTGTTTGACTTCATGTGGAAATAGAGAATACCTGAAACTGAAGGGCATTAAAAATACACGTTATATTATTCAAAGACTTGGAAGTTGAAAGTCGACAAACATGACTGGAAGGAATCCTTGTAAACCTTTCAAGGGAAGGAAGTGTAATACATGTCTCTTTGTGGGGGCACTCACGAGACTCTTGAAGGTGAAAGAAGCTTTGCAAAATTGCGTAAAGACTACAGTTTGAAGGGAATGGAAACCTAAGCAGGACTGCAAGATACAGAGTGATGGAGAAGGAGACAAAAAGTTGAGTAGAATACACTAAAGCGAAAGGAATACATCATTAGGCTGAAGTACCCTGATGAGAATGTGGAGTAATATAGCCCCTGAAGTAAAACTACTCTCAATGGTGTTGACTATAGATAATATATTGCAATGATTGTTATGCAAAGATAGGGCGAGCTTTATTAATTCACATCAATTTACCTTCTTGTGTAAAAATGGAGATGTGCAGTATTCTACAACTTGTACTGGTAGAATATAGAATGTGGAACATAATAAGGTGGAGTGTGATGATGGTCCTTGAATGTTGTGGCAGTTGATGAATGGACCAGACCACTGAAGGATTTATCGTGTTGCTTCCATTGTGACCTTGACCTTTATCGCTACAATAAATGTAGTTACCCTGCGCTATCCAGTGTCCCAATCTCCTTCCCAGCTACACTACGCAAATACCATTCCAAGATGGCCACCCACTGTGTTGGTTACTAAGCAGCAATCACAGCATGGTATTGTGCATATTGTCTCATTGTTTTACCATTTCGAGGTGGATGATACATTCCTTATTAAAAAGGCAGCCATATTGGAACTTTAAAACCATGACAAATCATTCACAATACCATAGCAAAAGGCTGATCCATGGTATGGTTAATTTCTATGTATTTTTCCTTTTAAGCATGTGTCCACCATGTTTAGGCAAAAGCAGTTTTTCTTTTTTTCTACTTTTATTCTTTCAATGTATCTTCCTTATGCTTGCTTGCTTTATGTGTGTGCTTGATTTTGTATGGGTGAGTGGCAAATACAAGCCTGAGTCAGTGGCTGAATATTTGGATGTGCGAGTGAGAGAGGGATGAGTGACTGAGTACATGTATGATGAGTAATTGAGTACCTAAACTTTTGTGACTGAAGAAACACTTTCAGTTATAGACCAGACCTATTGTCCTTGTTTGTTAATTTATGACATGTTTTGGACTTTAACATTTGCTATTGAGAGGATGGAGCTGCCTTTGAAAATGACCTATTTGTGGTTATTTGTTCAGTCTTTTACTCTGCAAGCACACATTCTGCATGTCGGCCATTATTTTGATGCACTGCCTTTTCTTTCTTGCAGTAACACACTCAGTACAACAACACAGTGCTATGAAGTATATTGTGTAAGAAAAATGTGAATCTACACATTTTACAAGGACACAGTTTGCCACTTGATATTTAAGGATGGTTTCTAAAATGGTAAAATTGAAACTCTTGCATATTTAGTGTGAGCCGTCGGGACTCTTTAATGCATTATAACCATATTATGATTGTGTACAGTCCTTTCTATATTATAAATGTGTGTATGTTTGCTTCATGGTGTATATTTATCTTTGAACACAAACATACAATCACAATCTATATAATAATCCGGGGCTGTTTAGAAGTGAAGGTCTCAAAAGAATGCACATGGCTTAGTGTCTCCTGGAAGAATGGAATACAAATGAAGTGAAAACAACATAAATTCTTTAGTTATGACATACAGTAATATTGAAATGTCAGACGCTTGCAAAGGTTACTAAAATAATTGATGTAAATTGTGGTATTCCATTTTAATCAGGAATCTGTACTGGCTTGTGTAGAGTGAAGGGTTTCAATGCCATCTTTCTCTATTGTAGAAAACTTTTGCCTCCATTTCTTGTTTTTCCTTGACCAATTACAGGCAGGTGTTCCTTTTTCTGCTATAATTTCCAGCTGGCTTTTCTGCATTCCCTTTTCTCCTCTGCCTCCAATGACACGCAGATGTTGAAGCATAATTATAACCATCTGGTGTGCAAAGGATAGCTTTGATGAGCAGCGTAGATGAACACCTGCCTGTTAGTCCAGAAAATGTGGCCTAAACTGCTTTGAGGACCATATGTAATTATGATTTTTTTTATTAATTGTGATTTTTATAGCCATAGCAGTTCTAAAAACATTAATGAGAGTTGATGGCATGCTGTCAAAAAATACATAGTTATAAGCTGAAAACGGCAACTACAGTTTAAATGGATCTATATCAGCATATAGATTTGCAAACAGGCACAAATACAGCTATATTTATATATATATATAATATATATACAATATATATATATTATATATATATATATTCACTGAAAAAACATAGGTTTCACAATCGTTATAGTTAGGAATTAGCATTTAAAAAACCTTTGAAATTCACTAAAAAAACCATAGGTTTCACAATTGTTATAGTTAGGAATTAGCATTTAAAAAACCTTTGAAATTCACAGAAAAAACCATAGGTTTCACACCAGTTATAGTTAGCTGAACATTTAACTCATACAAAACCATTGAAATTCCCACACATATAAAAAACACACAGAAAAAAACAATGGTCACAGGGATGTTATAGTTAGACTCAGATTTCACTCGTACAAAAACCAGTAAAATTTTGCAGTTATAGTTACTTGAGCTAACTATACCGTATGCCCCTGCAATGCACTGCATATGTCAAATGTCATCACTGATGACATCATCAAGTGAGTGTAAGTGCTTTTAAGAGCTTATGGGTATTAATGTGGCAGCCAGCCTGTAGGACCACTATCGACGGCCTGTTGATGGCGATCCCACCTGTATCGTGATGTGCCCCTAAGTGCATGTGGGAATGGCTGTATGGTTGAGTGGATTTGTGGGTGTGTGAGTGGGCGTACAAGAGATTGTATGGGGGTGTGGGAGTGGTTCTGTTGCTGAAGTCATCAATTATGTCATTTGGAATGTCATCAGCGATGTCACTGACCATGATGTAATATGTGAGGTCCTAAGCAGTGCATTGTGGGGGCGTAACTTATAGTTAGCTCAGGTAACTATAATTGCTGGTTTTGTATGAGTAAAATCTGAGCCTAACTATAACGTCCCCGTAACCTTTGTTTTTTTCAGTGAATTTCTATGTTTTTGAAAAGGTTATTTCCTAACTCCAACACCCCTGTAACCTTTGTTTTTTGGGTGAATTTCTATGTTTTATAACTAATAGTCGTGTTTGCGGAGTGGTGGAGAAAGGGGGGTCTCCGAAGAACCCTCAGCAATCCCGCTGTGTGGGACTTATTAGAGGTAACAGGAGGGGTAGTTGGCTCCCAAGGACCCTCAAGAGCTAAGGGGATGTTATCCCCCAACTCATAGTTAACAGGAGGCACGTTTGAAGAGTGGTGGAGAAAGGGGGCATGGCTTCGAACAACCTCTCAGCAATCCCACTGCCTGGGAGTTACTAGAGGTACCAGGAGGGGTATTACACCCCCATTTTTTTTTTTTTTTTTTTTTATTAAATCTGTTTATTGTTATTTGTAAATTCAACAATACAAAAGGAACTGCTTTACAATCAGAATTGATCTTCAGTCATTCACGGGGACTAGGACATCAACAGTGTGATTCATAGGAGGCAGCATGACAGTACAATTAAAGTGATTTTGAGCAGGACACAAGTGCCAGGGTGTGCCTTCCGAGTAGTAAACAGGAGTTAGCTCTTCACCACTTTACAAGGAAAAGGACAAGCATTGCATATCCATCCCAGCCCTCAAATGATTAGCATGTGCAATAGAACAAAACAACTAACTACGACACTGTCGCCAGGTTACATTACCGCTTGCCCCAGTTCTCAACCCCACCAGCCCAGACCCCCCCTACTCCACTCCCACCCAGTTGACCCGTAAGATTCTTCGCCAGGCGTTGCATCGCCGCCGTGCCGCGCATTGCACCGAAGGATGTGTCTGCCATGGCGTTGCCTACTCCCCAGCCCCTCTCGCTTGTGGCATCAGTCTAGGACCCCGCCTCCCCCTCCTCCACAGCGTTTCCAGTCTCCTGCATAGTGTTTTGCATGTGTTCCCATCTCTCTGCCATAGGCTCCTGATGGAGACCCATAGTTTCCTCCCTTCGGATGGCTGTCCATTCCGCGCGAGCCCATGATGAGAATGACAGGATCCACGCCCTCGTGTTGGATGGGTCCCTCGCCTTCCATCTCCGGGTGAGGAGACAGACTGCCGTCACCATTCCCAAGTCAAGGAATCTGGACGACGCCTTGTCCCTGGGTGGCCTTTTAAAGTGGTGCAGGAGACACTCAGGCCAATTGCAAGGGATGATGCGGCCCGTGCTCCGTGTAAGTAGTGGATGGATGTCCCTCCAGTAGGTGCCAAGGCTCGGACAATGCCACAGAATGTGAAGGAGATCTGCGTTCACTTCCCCGCATCTAGGGCAAGATGTGTCCGCTCTGTGAAATTATTTATTTATGAGGTCTGGGGTTAGGTAGGCCCGGTGCACTATGTATTCTTGGATTTGGCGGAACCTCACATTTCTGGGAATGCGGACCGGGCTTTTTAGAATCTTTTCCCATTCTCTGTCTGCGAACGCTCGCCCCATGTCTCTCTCCCATTTCACCCGTAGTGGGGCTAGGTCCTGCTCTGTATGCGTCCATAGGGACGCAGCAAACCATTTGACTAAATGCCTGCCCCTGCCCATAACGTGTAGGTACTGTACCGTCAGATGTTGTGCCGGTTCTTCCGCGACATCGCCACATTTAGCCGCCATGTGCGCCGTTAGGGACCTGTGTATTAGGAAGCCCCCTGGGGGGAGCCTAGCGTCCACAACTAGCGTCTCATAGGGTATCAATACTCCATCCTGGTACAGGTCGTCCAGCGTCTGGACATCCATCTCGTGCCATTGCTCTAACATGGAGTGCGTGAGCGTCCCCCAACCGCCGGGCGAACCCTCCAGGGGCACAGCAGGCACATAAGAGCGCACCCCTCTCGTGAGGTGTAGTGCCCTGCGAAAGCATTTGAATGCTACCGCCAGCAGCAGTGGGGTGGGGTGTATTGGCACCGCCAGTGGATGGAATAGCGCAGTGATCCTCTCCAGTGTATACGATGGGTCAGCTGTAGCGGTATCCGCCCTTCCTCTGTCTGCAAGCCAGCCGGCAACCCATTGGAGCTGTGCCGCCAAGTAATAGTGTTCAAAGCAGGGAGCCGCTAGCCCGCTCCTGTCTGTGGGCAAAAACAATTTCCCAAGTGCGAGGCGGTGTCTAGATGCACCCCAGACAAAGTCTAGTAAAATCCTATTGAGATTAGAGAAGAAGGATGCGGGCAGGAAGAGTGGGAGGTTCGCGAAGTAATAGAGGAGGCGAGGAAGCATCACCATTTTAGCGAGGGCCACTCTGCCTGTGGGCGACAGTGGAAGCGTAGACCAGAAGCTTATCTGAGCCCTGAGCGCCGTCACTGCTCGTCCCAGGTTCCCGTCTAGCAGGTCTGTCTGCTGGCGGTAATTCTGGATCCCCAGGTATTTAAACGTAGCCTCCTGCCATTGGACTCTCGTGCCGTGGAGACTGTACTCCGGGTCTGCCATGCCCTCTCTAAACGCATAGAGGCACGACTTGCCCGCATTGACCCGGAGCCCCGAGAGGTCAGCGAAACGGCTCAGCAATCGGGCCAGTGAGTCCGGTATGTGGCTCACGTCCCGGACAAAGACCAGTAAATCATCAGCGTACAGCGACACTTGATGAACCCCGTCGCCCAGCGGGATACCATCCGCCAGATGTTGTCTCATGGCCGCAGCCAGGGGCTCTATTGCCAAAGCGAAGAGGAGCGGCGACAGGGGGCAATCCTGCCGGGTACATCTACCCACCACCACCGCCTCCGAGACATACGGTCCCATCCGAACACGGACCACGGGGCTGTTGTACAGAAACCCTACCATCTGCAGGAAATTGTCGTCTAACCCGTACGCCACCAGCACTGTCGACAGGTATCCCCACTCCAGGCAATTGAAAGCCTTTGTTAAGTCTAGCACCAGACATCCCGCCCTGGGCCAGGCCGACGTTGCTTCCGCAGCTACCCAGAAGTACCTCCTGAGGTTCAGGGATGTGGACCTTACTGGTACTAAACCATTCTGATCCGGGTGCACTAAATGCGGAACCACCGGTGCCAGCCGCTCTGCAAGGAGTTTGGCAAACACCTTGTAATCGGTGTTCAGCATCGCCAGCGGGCGATAGGAACCTAAGGACAGGGGATCTCTGTCTGGCTTGGGTAAGGACACTAAGAACGCTTCCCTCAGGGAAGGCGGGAGCCGGGCGGCGTCCACTGACGCCCTATACATCCGGAGGAGCTGAGGCGCCAGGATATCGCTGTGTGCTTTGTAGTATTCAGCCGGTAGACCGTCCGGCCCCGGCGTCTTTCCGGACGCCAGCGCTCGGATTGCGTTCCCCACTTCCTCTGAGGACAGCGACGCACCGAGTTCCTCGTTTTGGCTGCCCTCAATAGTAGGCAGGGCGACCGACTCCAAAAACCCCGCCAGCCGGTGTGTGTGGCCGGTACTGCGCGACCGGTAAAGCTCCCGGTAGTGGTCCGTCAGTGCCCGGTGGATTTCGCGCTGCGTGTACACCACCGACCCATCGTTTGATCGGATGGCACCAATCGGAGCCATGCGGTCTGCTTTTCGGACCAGCCAGGCTAGCAAGCGGCCAGCCCTGTCCGCCTGTGAGTGTGTTCTGGCCGTGTGGGCCGCATAATTGTGGCACCTCAGCCGTTCAAGTAGGACCGCGTGCTCACCACGGAGCTCCCCCAGTGTACACGCGTGCTCGCCGGCACCCTCCCCCTCTCTTTCATAGCGCAGAAGTTCAGACTCGATACGGGTTAGAGACTCAGACACCTGCGCGCGGATATTCCACATGGCACCCAGGCAGTGCCCACGGATAGTCACCTTGTGGGCGTCCCACTCCACCCCCGGATCACTCACTGTGCCCTCATTATCTTCAAAATAAGAAAGGATGGCGGTGCCCAGAGATGACCTAAATTCAGCGTCCTCTAACGCTGCAGGCTGTAGTCGCCAGGTGGGCACCGGGGGTCTATCCGCCTCCCAGTCGAGCTGAAAGCAGAGAGGATTGTGGTCTGAGTGTGTCCTTCCTAAGTACTCAGTCTTGGACAGCAGCAGGAGTAGGGACGGGGAACACACTATGCGGTCCAGGCGGACGTAGAGGCCGTGCACAGCCGAATAATACGAGTATATTTTGTCCGCAGGGTGCTGTGTGCGCCAAAGATCATGTATGTCCCAGTGTACTAACCAGTTCCTAAAGGCCTGTGCTGTTGATGTCGCTGCCACTGCGCGCAGGGGTGGGAAGGAGCGGTCTAGGTGTGTGTCTAAAACCATGTTAAAGTCGCCGTCTAATAACCAGGGAAGGCCCGCATATCTCTGGAGAACAGGGTTGAGGGACGCCAGGTAGGCGGGTTGGTCTGTGTTGGGGGCATAGATGGAACCCAGTAGTATCTCCTGCCCGTTAAGCCTCCCCCTAACAAGAGAGTACCTCCCGTCAGTGTCTACTTGCGCGTCAGTATATGTAAAGGGAACGCCAACTCTCACCCATATCAGGGTACCACGCGCTTGCGAGGAGTAAGTCGTGCCATGTACCTGCCCCCTCCATCGCCTGCGGAGCCTGTCCAGCTCCACCTGGGACATATGCGTTTCCCGGAGGAGCGCGATCCCCACCCTGTGTCGCTGCATATAAGCGAATATCGAGTATCTACGCGACGGGGTATGCATGCCGCGGACGTTCCACGTCATGATGGTGGTGCTCGCCATGGCGTGTGCTGTAGTGTAGCCATCTGGGAGGTTGGGGGGGTCGACTGGCTTGTGCTTCACTCGACTGCCCATGGTCCAGGTCGTTGCTTGTGTTCCCTGCACCCAGCGTCGCAACTGCCTCTAGGGCCTCCTGTCGCTCCTGCCGCATTTTCTCCGGGCTTGGGGCGGCCTGTCCTAAGCCTGCGCTCCGCCGGGTCCCACTCTTCCTCCGCCGCCTCCTGGAACGCTGCTCCTGCCAACCATCTTCATCTGGGCCCGTCGGTCGCGGCCCCGACCATTTTCCCATTTCCTCTAGCCAGTCCCAAACCTCTGACGGGGCCTCGAAGAAGCGCGAGCCCTTCTTGGTGACCACTATCAAGCGGGAGGGGAAGAGTAGCGAATAGGGCAGGTCTAGTTCCCTCAGATGCTTCTTCACTGCCAGATACGAGCCACGCCTCTTCTGCACTGTCGCCGTATAGTCCGGGAAGAACAAGACTTGGCTGTTGCCCACTTTGAGGTCTCCCATCTTCCGAGTCTAGCGGAGCACCGCATCGCGGTCTCGATAGTTGAGGAGTTTAAATAGGAACGGACGGGGCCGAGTTCCAGGCCTCTGGGCTTGCGCTGGCTCCCTATGTGCCCTTTCCACTACAAATTGCGGCGACAGTGTTCCAACTGGCAGAAGAGCCCGCAGCCAGTCTTCCACGTAGTGTTCGGGGCTCTTCCCTTCTTCCCCCTCTGGTAGACCCACTACCCGAACGTTGCTGCGCCGGGAGCGCCCTTCCGCGTCCTCCGCACGATCCTCCAACACGTGAACCCTGCCGATGAGGTCCTGCAAAGCAGAGGCATGGCTATGCACCACCGGCTGCAGTTCCTGGACTGTTTGGCGCTGCGCGGCGACTGACTCTAATAGTTTGCGATGGTCCGCATGCAGCAGTGTGAAGTCGGAAGTGACTTTGTCGAGTTGCGCTTCCAGGAAAGTCTTGGTTTGTACTAGAGTATTCCCAATGCGCTCCACCGCCGCCAAGACCGTGTCCATTTTGGCTGCCAGAGCTGTTACAGGCTCCATCTCCATCTGCCGCTAAGCCTGTGGCGGGTCGGGGCAGCCCGGGCCCTGTAGCTTTGACTGCGGCTTGTCTCTCAGCCTGCCCATTGCGAGCTGCTGCGCCGTGGGCATCAACACTCCCGGCGGTGGACCAGCAGCAGCGGCGGCGGGGTTCCCAAACCCACCAGGCTTTCTGCACTCGCCGGGGGGCCGATGTAACGTGTCAACCAGTGATCAGCGGGCCCAGGCGCGCCCACCTCAGTAAAGTGCGTCGTTGAGTCTTTGGAGGACAGTCCAGCGTCGAGTCTCAGATTGTGTGCCTCACTCCCAGGGGGTATGCAGGCAGTTCTCACAGGCGGCTCACCACCGCAGCAATGCAGAGGGGTCCCCCCCTCTCGGGTCCTCACCACCGACTCAGCCTGAGTGTCCCGATATGTCAACAGGCGACATACACAGAGGGGTGCGGTCCGTAGGCGGGGGCCTCACCTCCTGCGGGCAGCCAAAGTTGTCCCTGGGGTAGGGTGGCGCGCTCAGCTGCCCGCCTCGACTTCTTCGCCACTCTGCCTCGGCCTTCGCTGCCCCCACCGCACCCCTGCTGCTCTCAAATGCTCCACAGCCAGACTAGAGACAAGCGTGTGATCTACACCCCTGCAGCCGGGGACGTGTGCTGATGAACGCGTGGAGGCCTCCAGTCGTGGGCATCTGTGATGGGCAGCCCGGGGCTGTGCGCTGGTTGGCACCGAGACCACGGTGTGTGCCCCGTGCTGTAAACTGTTATGGGCTGCAGGCAGTAACGTCTCGCTGGAAGCTCCCCGAGACAGCAGCACAGGTAGGCTCTTCTGCCCTGCAGTGATTGCGCAGTGTCTGGGCTGGACGACGCTCGGGGACGGAGAGTCCAACATTAGATCGGCAGGGGGGGCAGGGGCCTCTCACTACGTGGGCTCCCAAAATGGCGCCTAAAACAAAATGTCACCTCTTTGACTCAGTCCATTGACCGTCTCACCCCAGCATTGCCGCTTCCGTCCACCGCCGGCCAGCCGTGCCTCTCGGCTGATCCCGTGTCTCTAGGCACCTCGCAGCCCCCGCCGGTCACAGCTCCGCATCAGCGCTGGGTCCCCTCCCGATCACCCGCCTCCGGGCCCCGCAGCTCACCTCGGGAGCCTCAGCAAGCGCTGGCTGCTACTCGCGCTGTGCTGACAGTAGAGGAGCGGGACTCTCCCCTTCCGCTGTTCGTCCCCGGGGCCTCGCCAGTGGCCGAGTCTTCACCTCCTCATCTCGCTCCGGCCCACAGCGATGCCGCCGGGCAGCCGCTCACCCTCCGGCTCCATGTACAAGCGGCTCCGGGCTCCCCCTCCTAGCCTGCCGGCGGCTGAACAGACCAACCGATCACCCGGTCCGGGGGCTCCTCAGTGCCTCCCCAGAGGGCTCTGTAGTTCGCAGCTGCGGTCGGGGTTCCTCCGCTGTCTCCGCGTTGCCGGAGTCAGGGCCCCTCCTCTCTTTTCCGGGACCCAGGCGACCTTCTCGCCCTCGCCACGTTTGCCCGCGGCACTCACACAGCGGCGTGTTCCCGGCTCCCCGGCTGTGCCCCACGGCTCCGGACACACCGATGAGGTCCCCAGGCGATCCCGCAACCACTCCGCCTGGCACTGGTAAGCTCAGTTCACTCCGTCCGGGGAAATGGAGGATAAGTTGGGGCCTCACTGGCAGAGCTCTAGCAAGTGGCGTCCGCCATGTTGCCCCGCTGGCCACGCCCCCCAGGGGTATTACACGCACATGGACCCTCAGGAGTAAAGTGGACTTCACTCCCCAACCAGTAGTGCACCAGGAGGTTTGTTTGCAGAGTGGTGGAGAAAGGGGGCAGGACCTCTGATCACCTCTCAGCAATCACCCTGTGTGGGACCTACTGGAGGTAACAAGAGGGTGTTGTTGGCCCCCAAGGGCCCTCTGCAGCCCGGGGTACGTCATCCCCAACCAATTGTGCACCAAGAGGCGCGTTTGCAGAGTGGTGTTAAAAGGGAGAAGGGCTTCCGGTGACATGCCGGTTGGCATTTAAAGAAAATATTTATGCATAACAGGATGAGCCCCCCTCCCTTTTTAGATTTTGCCCAGGGAAGGTGGTGTTCCCCTGGGTTGCATGGGGTCTGTGTAGCCCCCCACAGCATTCAATTTGAGAAAAGCCCTGGGAAGGTGGCACTCCCTGGGGTTACTGGGGGGTACGAGAGGGCCCCTATTTAAAAACAAATAAGCCCCGGCGAGGTCGTGGTCCCCGGGGAAGCAGAGAGATCGAACAGGCCTCCACTGCATTCATTTGTAAAGAAGCCCCTGGTAAGTTGTGGTCGCTGGAGCATTGATAAGCCCCAGGAGGCCCCCCCCACATTGTTTTAAAATAAAGGGCGACGTGGTAGCAGTCTCCGGGGCTGTGGGGGTCCAAGGGGCCCCCCATTTAAAAACAAGTCCCAGGAGGTAGTGTTCCCTGGGACAGCAGAGAAAGCCATAACAGCCTCCCCTGCATTCGTTTGTATCAATGCCCCGAGGTGGTGGTTCCCAATGCATTAATAAGCCCCAGGAGTGGGGGCCCCGGTGCTCCCCTCCTTTGTTATGCACATGCCCCCGGAAAATGGCCCACATGGGGGCGATTATTAAAGAAACACAGGAGCCCATGCTCTGTTTTTTAAAAACTTTTTGGGCAGTATCCACGGATCCCGCTGAACTTTTAAAAAACAAATGATGCTTGTTTGGCCCTGCGGGATCCCTGCTGAACACCCCCTAAGAGGCCTAGAGGGTCACACAATTGTAAGGGGTCGCGGATCCTCTACGTCTATATATATATATATTATATATATATATATGTATCCCAAAACCATCCCCCGAAGAAGGACGCGGAGGCCAAGGGGATTACAGGTCACACAGCACATTTATTTCTCCTCCTGCAATGGCGGTGAATGCATTTCGGCGTTTACTGCCTTCTTCAGCACCCAGCACTGCAGCATGTCCTGTTACCAAAATGTTCTTTCCTGCTTGCAAATATGTACCAGCTGTTAGCGCCCCTCCCCTTAATGTGGTCGACACATCCTGTTAGAGTCTTTTGTGCAATACATGACTCCAACTCCCAGCAGGCACTGTATCGGCTCGACCTGGTGGATGGCATAGGGAAGTGAGGTAGACTGTAGGTCCTCGCTGGCGTGCAGGTAGGTGGTGACAGGCTCAATGCTCGGGGGGGAAGAAAGTCAATTGTCGTGGTCTCTGGTCCCCTTTGAACCGCTACAGCCAGCGCATCACAGGCAAGCTGCTGGGTCGGGGTCGTCAATGCGGACTCATTACCCCTTCGAGGTAAAATACCTCGCTCATCCCAACGTCTGTTCTGTGTTTGCTGGCGGTCACTGGAGATTATCGATCCCTCGATACTGTCTGAAGGCTGAAAGCAGCTGGATGCCAGATTGATCTCCGTGTCTCTTGATGCAGCAGGGCCGTCCGTACTGTGTCTCTGGCAGGCACAGAAAATATCCCAAAACCATCCCCCGAAGAAGGACGCGGAGGCCAAGGGGATTACAGGTCACACAGCACATTTATTTCTCCTCCTGCAATGGCGGCGAATGCATTTCGGTGTTTACTGCCTTCTTCAGCGCCCAGCACTGCAGCATGTCCTGTTACCAAAATGTTCTTTCCTGCTTGCAAATATGTACCAGCTGTTAGCGCCCCTCCCCTTAATGTGGTCGACACATCCTGTTAGAGTCTTTTGTGCAATACATGACTCCAACTCCCAGCAGGCACTGTATCGGCTCGACCAGGTGGATGGCATAGGGAAGTGAGGTAGACTGTAGGTCCTCGCTGGCGTGCAGGTAGGTGGTGACAGGCTCAATGCTCGGGGGGGAAGAAAGTCAATTGCCGTGGTCTCTGGTCCCCTTTGAACCGCTACAGCCAGCGCATCACAGGCAAGCTGCTGGGTCGGGGTCGTCAATGCGGACTCATTACCCCTTCGAGGTAAAATACCTCGCTCATCCCAACGTTTGTTCTGTGTTTGCTGGCGGTCACTGGAGATTATCGATCCCTCGATACTGTCTGAAGGCTGCAAGCAGCTGGATGCCAGATTGATCTCCGTGTCTCTTGATGCAGCAGGGCCGTCCGTACTGTGTCTCTGGCAGGCACAGAAAATATCCCAAAACCATCCCCCGAAGATATATATATGTATGCATGTATGTATATGTAGATGACCATGTCATGAATGATGTAATATGTGACATCATCAGCAGTGGATTGCGGGTGCGCGATATATACTTAGTACAACTAACTATATAGGAGCAATTTCAATGGTTTTGTATGAGTAAAATGTCCAGCTAACTATAACACCACTAAAACCTATAGTTTTTTGAGTGAATTTCAAAGGTTTTGTAAAAGCTAATTCCTAACTATATAACTCCTGAAACCTATGGTTTTTTCAGTGAATTTCAAAGGTTTTTTTAAATGCTAATTCCTAACTATATAAGGCCTGAAACCTATGGTTTTTTCAGTGAATTTCAAAGGTTTTTTTAAATGCTAATTCCTAACTATATAAGGTCTGAAACCTATGTTTTTTTCAGTGAATTTCAAAGGTTTTTTAAATGCTAATTCCTAACTATATAAGGCCTGAAACCTATGTTTTTTTCAGTGAATTTCAAAGGATTTTTAAATGCTAATTCTATTAGCGGATAACGTTTAAATATATTAATATCCTAGTGGGACCACCTGAGCAGCCCTAGGGGGTCAGGGTGTTCCTACCCTGACCCCTTTTTGTGTTCGACACGTTTGTTTTTCTGCTTTCTTGTGCCTAATTCCTAACTATATAAGGCCTAAAACCTATATTTTTTTCAGTGAATTTGCATGGTTTTTTAAATGCTAATTCCTAACTATATAAGGCCTGAAACCTATGGTTTTTTCATTGAATTTGCAAGGTTTTTTAAATGCTAATTCCTAACTATATAAGGCCTGAAACCTATGTTTTTTTTAGTGAATTTGCAAGGTTTTTTTAAATGCTAATTCCTAACTATATAAGGCCTGAAACCTATGGTTTTTTCAGTGAATTTCAAAGGTTTTTTAAATGCTAATTCCTAATTATATAAGGCCTGAAACCTATGATTTTTTCAGTGAATTTCAAAGGTTTTTTAAATGCTAATTCCTAACTATATAAGGCCTGAAACCTATGGTTTTTTCAGTGAATTTCAAAGGTTTTTTAAATGCTAATTCCTAACTATATAAGGCCTGAAACCTATGTTTTTTTCAGTGAATTTCAAAGTTTTTTTAATGCTAATTCCTAACTATATAAGACCTGAAAGCCCACCAGGAATCTCCAGTATGCACCAGGGGACTGAATTGCAGAGAGGTGTAATTAAGCCACGGCCCTTTTTACACCTCTCTGCAACGCAGCCCCCGTGCATGTTTGAAGAGGGGGAACTGATTCCCCCTGCATACTGGGGTCGCCTGGGGGCCAACTAGCCCACCTGGAACCTCCAGTATGCGCCAGGGGGCTGCATTGCAGAGGTGTAATGAGGCTATGCCCCTTGTTACACCTATCTGCAACGCAGCCGCCTGGCGCGTTTGCAGAGGGGGAACTAATTCCCCTTGCATACTGGGTGTCCCTGGCAGCCATCTTGTGCCTTGTTCGAACCAAGGCACAAGAAAGCAGTGAAAAAAAGGTGTGAAACTCGCAAAGGGGCCAGAGTAGAAACACCCTGACCCCCTAGGCCTGCTCAGGGGGTCCCACAAGGACACCCAAGGCATAAAAAAGATATATATATTTTTTTTAAAGTCTCGGGGTACAAAAAAACAATAAAAAAAATATAAAACAACAATAAGAATAAAAAAACAGTTCTTTTAAGAACTACCTCCAATTTATATAAAAATGCTACATTTTTTAAAAACTCTGTCTTTCTTTTTTTCTCCAGGGTACGCGTACCGGTACGTGTACCGATACGTCTACCGGGGCGCGCACCCCCTCAAAAAAATAAAAAAATAATGAGTGTGTGTGTGAGTGGTGTGTGTGTGTGGGGGGGTGGGTGTGGGGTGTGTGTGGGGGGGTATGTGTGTGGGGTGTGTGTGTGTAGGATGTGTGGGTGTGTGTGTCGGGTGTGTGTGTGTGGGTGTGTGTGTGTGTGGGGGTGTGTGGGTGTGTGTGGGGGTGAGGAATGTGTGTGTGGGTGTGGGTGTGTGTGTGTGTGAGGTGTGTGTGTGGGGTGTGTGTGTGTGTGTGTGGGGGGGGGGTGTGTGTCAGAGGTGTGTGTGTGGGGGGGGTGAGGTGTGTGTGGGGGATGTGTGGGGTGTGTGTGTGAGGTGTGTGTGTGTGGGGGGGAGTGAGGTGTGTGTGGGTGGGGGTGTGTGGGGTCTGTGGGTGTAGGTGGGGGTGTGGGGGTGTATTGTGTGTGTGTGGGTGTGGGTGTGTGGGGTGTTTGGGTGTGGGTGGAGGTGTGGGTGTATGAGGTATGGTGGGGGGTGTGTGTGGGGGGGGTGTGGGGTGTGTGTGTGTCGGGGTATGTGTGTGGGGCACCCCCTCAAAAAAATAAAAAAAATAATGAGTGTGTGTGTGGTGTGTGTTTGTGGAGGGGGTGGGTGTGTGTGTGTGTGGGGGGGTATGTGTGTGGGGTGTGTGTGTGTAGGATGTGTGGGTGTGTGTGTGGGGTGTGTGTGTGTGTGTGTGTGTGTGTGTGTGAGAGGAGTGTGTGTGTGTGTGTGTGTGTGTGAGGTGTGTGTGGTGTGTGTGTGTGTGTGTGTGTGTGTGTGTGAGGTGTGTGTCAGAGGTGTGTGTGTGTTGGGAAGGGGTGAGGCGTGTGTGGGGGATGTGTGGGGTGCGTCTGTGAGGTGTGTGTGTGTGTGTCTGAGGGGGGATGAGGTGTATAGGTGTGTGTAGGTGTGTGGGTGGGGATGTGGATGTGTAAGGTGTGTGTGTGGGTGTGTGGGGTGTTTGGGTGTAGGTGGGGGTGTGGGTGTGTGAGGTGTGTGTGGGGTGTGTGTGGGTGTGGGGGGCATGTGTGTAGGATGTGCGTGTATGTGTGGGATGTGTGGGTGTGTCTGTGACGTGTGCGTGTGTGTGTGGGGGGAGGTGTGTGTGTGTGGGATGTGTGAGGTGTGTCTGTGAGGTATCTGTGTGTGCGTGTGTGTGTGTTAGGGGGGTGAGGTGTGTGTGTGAGTGAGTGTGTGTGGGATGTGTGGGTGTGGATGTGTAAGGTGTCGGTGTGGGGGTGTGGGGTGTTAGGGTGGAGGTGTGCGTGTGTGAGGTGTGTGTGGGGAGTGTGTGGGTGTGGAGGTGTGGGGTTGTGTGCGTGTGGGTGTGTGTGGGACGTACTTGTAGGTACCTAAAACAGCCACAGAACCAAAAGCTCTTTTCAGAGCTACCCTACCTGTAATCACTCAAAATTATTATTTTATTATTTATTATTATGATTATATAATTTTTTTCACTATTTTTCCCCATGGTACGCTCCCCGGTATGCTCCCCGGTGCGCGTACCGGGCGCTCCCCCCGCGGGACCCTTTAATGGCCCCCACATAAAACCTAGGGAGTCAGGGGGGTCTACCCTGCCCCCTTTTGGTCATTTCCCCCTTTGATTTTTGCCACCTCTTGTGTCTCAATCCTACCGAGACACAAGATGGCGGCCGCTGCGGACTGTTTCGAATGTTTACAGACACCCGAGAACCAATCAGCTTCCCGTGCGCAAGTCGCGTGGCGCGCCCGGAGCGCTCCCCGGTGCGTGTACCGGTGAGCGGCCATAGATATTTAAATTTTTTTGAACCTAAATTACTCAAAATCCTCTGGAGCACATATCTTGAGACATAGCAAAGGCACATCGGGCTACCAGTCCCTACAATTTTGCCAAGTTTGGTGAAAATCCATTCAGCCATTCGAGCTAAAAGTGCGACAGACCGCCCTATGGAAATTAACATGGGGAAAACACGTTTTGGGACCCCTTTTATCTCAGCCCCCGCTTGACGAATCCCCCACAAACTTTCAGGGAAGGACCGGAGCGCCGCGAGGCAAAGTTGCTGAAAAATTCAGGCAGATTCCTCAACCGGTGCCAAAGTTATTCCCAATAAAATGTTGCGATTTGGCGACCGCCAGTAGGTAATATATATATATATATTCACTGAAAAAACCATAGGTTATAGACCATATATAGTTAGGAATTAGCATTTACAAAACCTTATTTTACTCACACAAAACCATTGAAATTCCATATATAGTTAGTTGCACTAACTATATATCGCGCACCCGCAATCCACTGCTGATGATGTCACATATTACATCATTCATGACATGGTCAGTGACATCACTGATGACATCACTGATGACATCTCAAATGACATCACTGGTTTTGTGTGAGTAAAATAAGGTTTTGTAAATGCTAATTCCTAACTATATATGGTCTATAACCTATGGTTTTTTCAGTGAATTTTCAAGGTTTTGTAAATGCTAATTCCTAACTATATATGGTCTATAACCTATGGTTTTTTCAGTGAATTTCATTGGTTTTTTAACAGCTAATATCTGTAGCTGTAAAATGTATTCTTCTTTAAATCCAAAAATATATTTTATATGTTTATTAATAACTTTTTTTTTAAATATTTTTTTTTCTTCGTTCCCGCTTCGCGAATCGGGAAGCTTCCCGTTAGCTGACCTTGATGCCGCGAAATAGACCGCGAGCCGGTAAACGTTTCTTTACCGCAACTGCCGCGTTAGAAAACAACATCGTGACGCCTCCCGTCCGCATGACGTTTCGCGTTGTCGCGTGATACGTCATATGACGTGCTACGTTAGCGAACTCGTACGCTTACCGAGTCGCAAAGCACAGGTTTCTGGAAGCAAACCGGGAGGCCCTGCAAAGCGCGTAACGTAAACACAGCAGGTCATGTGACTTGGTAATAACACTTTTCATTGGTTCATTTCACTTTCGGTTTCCTAATGATGTAAGACTAGGTCATATGATCTAAAATGAACACTTTTCATTGGTTGAGAACTATTTTTTTTCCCAAATGGTGAAAATCCCTCCTTCTTTCCTCACTCTGACTTTCATCATTGTGAGAGAAAGACCCTTTGTTACCAGTGAGCAATGGCTTCTTTACTAGCTTCAGCTGGTGCTTCCCCACCACCTCCACCACATCCAAGGAAGAGTGGACCACCTGCTAAAGTTATAATTCAGCAAGAAGAGGAAGAAGAGGAACAGGACGACCTAGATAATCTCCCTATTATGGCCAGAAGATCTGTTGTACCGGAAGTAACGGGACCAGAGGGCAGGGAGATGGTGCCAAATATACAAACGAGATTTCGTGAAGTAAAACAAGTCTGCGTACATTGCAGTGGATTCATTTGCTACGGAGAAAGTAGCATCACTCTGATCAACAGAGCTATTGACAATCATGCTCATGTTTGTCCGAAACTCCCCAAACAATAAATTCTTTTTTTTGTTTTCTTGCTCCTGTTGAGCCCTTTACAATGAATCGTTTTCGTTGCCCCCTCCGAAAAAAAAACAAAAAAAATATAAAACTGTTCAGAAAAATTCAAAAAAAGTAAAAAAATGTTCAGAAAAATAATAAAAAAAATATAAAACAACAAAAACAATTTAAAAAAAAGTTCTTTTCAGAACTACCTCCCCGTTATTAAAAAATTGGTACAATATTTGCAACTGTGCCAACCTCTATTTCTCTTAGTTCGCTTCCGAGTTCGCTCCCCGGTACGCGAACCGGAAGCGAACCAAAAAATTTTTTTTAAAAAAAAGAACAGTAAGTATAAGGGAAGGAAACAGACAGTTATGTTAAAAGAAAGACAGCTATAGGGGAGTAAACTAGAGATACTATTACCCGTAATCCACTGCTGATGATGTCACATATTACATCATTCATGACATGCTCAGTGACATCATCAGCAGAGGATTGCGGGTAACAGTATCCCTAGTTTATTCCCTATAGCTGTGTTTCTTTTAACATAACTGTCTGTTTCCTTCCCTTATACTTACTGTTCTTTTTAAAAAAAATTTTTTAGATCAGTCAGAAACAGTGAAAGTAATGAAATATAAAAGACTACGTAGAATATGAGCACTGTATGCAACAACTTTGACACTTACAGAAGCCTCACCTTCTCCATGCCTCCTACACAGTTCTACATGTACATCATAAATGCAAACAGAACAGAATTAATTATACATGTTAAATGGTTTATTTTTGCTGTTCTCAGAATGTATCAAATTTCACTAAAACAGTGACTTGAAGGTATTCATCATATAACAGCGGGGAAAAAAAAACACAATCAAAATGATTGTGTTTAAAAAACCCATACAACATTACAAATCAGAATTCAGAACTCCTTAAAGTTAACTTACTTTCCATGACGGCCAAGGATGTCCTATGAACAGCTTACACTCTGTTGTGCTGTTATTACTTTCAACCCGCCACTTTCTGAAAGAAAACCTCCATCGTTTTCAAAAACATGTTACATACAATAAATGACTTCTTGCTCTCTACCACAAGTTTCAACAAGGCCAAATCTTGTCAGAGCCATGTATAACTCTTGGATTTCTTGTTAGCCAATCCCGTCTTTTCGCATTTCCGCAACTTTCAGAATTAAAATGTTGAAGATCATTTACACAATCCTGGACTAGTAATATCTTCCCCTTCTTGCTCAATCATGTTCTACATTTCCTATCACACTGATACTGCTTACTATGAAGCAGACTTACACTACCTTTATGACTAGTACAATTATTTAATTCTCTACATCACTTTTAATCACAAAGCAATGTAAAACAGTAGACAGCATTGCAGACTTACATTCCCTCTACTCCATGTTTTGATTGGCTGCTTCAATTAGCTTATAAAAAGAAATAGTTTTTCTGAACTCATTCAAAGTGCACGTATTTCTCAATAACGTCCAGTGTTATGGTAAAAAGTTATGTCTCTGTACTACACTTATCCTCAAGGCCAAATAGTGTAGGAGCCATGAGAACTTCTTGAAATTCCTCAGAGCACATCCCGAGATTCTTTCCCTAAAATTTTGGTTTTAAAAACACCAGGTAAGAGTTTTTAAGGTCATATGGCAATTTTTTTTTGAAAATTAAAACAGAATCATTGCAGAATGACCAGCCATTTCTACACTTTAAATAAGCTGTATAATGTCCTGATGTTATTGAAGGACCATCATGATATATAATTGCTACAGTTACAAAAGTCCTTCCTGATATTGACAACTGTGAAGCCACAAAATTTTTAATTAAAGTTGTCAATTTTGTTCCATCAGGCCTACATCGTTGGAACATTAAAATGACATACTGGCCATATGTTCGTATAAATAATGTGGACATCATTTCAGATTTACATTACCTACACTCCATATTGTGATCAGCTGCTTTTACTAGCTTATTAAAAGAGACTGATTTACTGTCTGGCAAAGTTAAATATATAAATCTTTCTGAGTCTACACTAGTACTACTTGATACCCTACAGTTCTCGCAGTCATGCTGCCATTGATAAGAAAGCCCAAACAGGTGATCTACATCTACACCTTCAGCATGCAATACATCAAGCATATACATTAAAAACTCCTGACAATCTTGCTGACTATTTTGAGAGAATTGTGTTTGGCCTGAACATCTGTCTAACAGATTTCGAATTTCAGACACACTTTCTATGTTTGTTCTATCAGTGCTACATTTCTCTAACACAGAATTTAACAAACTGCAAAATCTTTGATCAGAATTGACCACAATCTCTTCTTTTACATTTTGTAGAGAAAACAAAACATTAACCACTACATTAGCATAGCAGTTGACACCAGAACTGTTTTCAAATTGAAAACCAACAACATCTTCAACAGAATCCTTTTTGTTTCTGCTTATAATTTCAGGTTCATCGACTTTTCGTCTTTTTGCTACAACCTCCCCAGTATTGGTCACATTTCTTCGTTTCCGGCCTACCACACGTTTCTCAAACAAAGGATACTGAGGCAAATGTGGCGCATACTCTCTTCTCAACCTATTGTATTCCTTAACACAATCTAGATCCGCACAAATGTTTGTGACATCACACTCAATCAAGTACAATCCCGATAAAGTCCTAACTCGTGACAATGCCACATATGCCATACCCTCCTTGAACACAGAACTGCCAATATTCACCAATGCACAGTCTACACTTAAACCTTGCGATTTATGGATTGTCACCGCATATGCCAAGCAAACAGGAAACTGCTTACGACGAACATATAAGTCTTTTACAAGCAAAAATCTAGCAGAACAACGAGCAATTAGCTGTACTTCCTCAATGCCATCAAATTTAATTTTTAAAAATTCAATTCCATCTCTATTTCTGTATTTCACAAAATCAACAACATTACCCATTGATCCATTTACCAGACCTCTTTCAACATGTAAATTCCTTCTTAAAATTATACGGCAGTTCAAGCACACATTCAGAGTCTTTTCAAAACCCGCAGTTTTAGATATACTCTTCTCTAATGAATCCAATTTTGTTTTCAGATTCTCAGACAAAATAATTGTTGATCCCATATGCTCTACTCTGTCAATAGCTTCCAATTTCACAATCTCTTGCTTTTCTAAATGCAACATTTTGTTGTTGAATTTGGCACATTCTGCAAGAGTTGGCATCAAACATATTCCAGATTTTTTCTCAGTAACTTTCTGAAAAATATTCTCAGGCACAACATCTTCGTCTGGATATAAATTTGTCAGTAATCGTGCATGTAAAGCTTCTTTCCCATGCTCGGTCACTTTTCCAATTCTAACATCTTGTAGAATAGTCTTGTAAACTTCATCCTTTGCCTGACGCATATTTTCATGCAGTTCAGCATAATTGAAGTTTAACCATATATTGACGTTGCCAATACTCCCTAAGCACTTCCTGGTATCTTCATGCGTGAGCATTTTGAACACAGGTTGCCCTTTCACTGGTGTCAGCTGCAGAAGATCTCCGAAAACAATGATGTGTTTGCCACCAAATAACACATCATACTCTGTTTTGAGAACTTCTTGCATTCTCAAATGCACAAAGGCAAGCATGACATTGGAAACCATGCTTACTTCGTCAATGATAAGAAGTTTCATTTTCCTCAAGACTCTTGAAACTTCAAAACAAGCATCTCCAGATAGCTTGTGATATTCTAATTTGTTGTCATGCTCCACTGGCAGCATCAGTAAACGATGTAAAGTAATCCCTTTAATGTTATGTGCTGCCAGTCCAGTTGGAGCGGTGACAACACAAGACAGCGATGACTCTGTCCTTTCCTGCAAATAACATGAAATTGCTTTAATAAGGAAACTTTTTCCAGTTTCCGCTTCTCCACTCACGTACAGTCGGACAGGCTTCAACGACGTACATGAGCACTCTTTCTTGTCATGACTTAATCCATGATCAATTTGCATGGTAAGTTCGTCATATATTTTCCTCTGCTCAACGTTGAGTTGTCTTTCCAACTCTTCTAAGTTAACCGCATCCTCCTGAGCATGTGCCATGGCTCTTTCCACTTCATTCATAGCAGTGGCAGCTTCATTTTCGATAAGAGGTCCTCCTAGTGGATCCTGACTCAATGAAGCAGAACTCTGACTATCCTGAGAACTGTCTCTGGCAATCTCGGCTGCAATCGTTGCTTCCTGCTCAATTTCCACATTCAACATTTCTACATATTTGGGAAAAGCAGGACATTCTATGGTCTCCTTGGCAGCATTGAATGAGTCTTCGTAACAAAGGAAATCTCCAAGCAGTTCCTCTTCTGCACGCCAAGGCTTAAAAAGTTGCAAAAGTGCTAAATAGAAAAACTCCTTTTTTGCAGGAGATTCGCCACTCAATTTTCGATGGTTTATCAAGTGACATTTTCTTTGCTTGACCAGACATCCCTCACTTCCTATTACAGCATACACTCCTTTCTCAGTATCTTCTTTGATGTTCCTCTTGAATATGTAATTTTGCAGAACCTCATACAGACAAACATTCTCGAGGTGACTGCTTCGATTTGGATAATATGTATCCAACATGTTGCTCTTCAAAATGTCGGTACTGTTTGGCTCCTTTTCCGCCAAATACTCAATTTCCCGCTCAGGTTTCAGAACTCGATTACGCGTTGCAGCAAGACCAACACTCGCCCAAACGATACTCCTGGACTTGGCATAGAGACTTGCTGAAGACAACCGGTCAGAACATTCGTAAGCTCCGATTTCTCGATGCGACAACATCTTCAGACTGAAACTGTACAACTTCTTGCTGAGGCTCTTTTCATGGGAAATGTCCTCCCACATATCCTTCAATTCTGTCTTCTCTTTTTTGGTGATGTAAGATGTCACATACCGAGCCACAGCCATACAGTTATCAGCCACAAACTGTATATCCATGTTAGCATTCCACATGGACAAAATCACCGGGTTGTAGTCGTTGATGTACTTAGACTCTTCGTTCCTCTTCAAATTGTATGTGTTTTTAGGTGATTTCTTCATCACATTATGTCGCAGCGAAGACATCAAACTGTTCACTCTTCCTTTAGAAATCACCGATCGTGGAAAGCCGAAACGACATTTGGTGTAGAACTTGTCTTTGTTCCGGAATTTACGACGACAGTACTTTCCACATCGATGGCTTTGGAAACGTAGAACTTTTTCTCTTAGGCTTTTTTTCTCCTTTGCGTTTGGAACAGCACACATAGAATACTGTTCTATGAAACTCATCACTGAGTCGTCTGCATCCGTTCCAAATTTAGGTGCATCCTTGATCCACAGCAACATATGTATATGAGGAGCACCTCTTGCTTGGTACTCCTTCCTCCAGAAGAAATCCAACACCTTTCCAAGAGGTGGATTCTTCTTATTCATGATGAAAGACATCATACCTTCAAATCTATGATTGAAGTACCTACATACATTGACTGGATCCAAAGAGCACAGTTCTCCGGGTGTCTTGAATTCGATGTTTTCTACGTTAGCATTTGCCTCTCGTAGAAATTCAAGTAAGTCTTCCCAGCCATACTCAGCACAGCTCAAAGTGAGGAACCATGTGGGAGTTCCTAAGTTCCTCAGCATACATTTTAAATCACCATGACGACGGTACCAGTACTCATTAGTACCACGCTAGTACTCATTAGTACCACGCTGACACGCCATGAGATTAATCAGGTGAGAATCCAAAATACTGTCTTGGACATTGACTTTATCCATAAAGTCACTTGCCGAGATGTTTTGCATGTGTATACCACTTTTCAAGATGTGGTTCACTGCATATGACAGTCCAGACAGATCGCTTTCAAACAGGAGATGAAACAAATAAGGAATGCATTGTCGAAACCTAGGATCTCCTGCATACAATCGCAAAGTCCGGTATTCAGAAGCAGGAATTTGATGAGGTCGCTCATCATATCTTCCTCCCTGACCTGTTGGAAAAAGCTGTGGGAAACACCGAGCTTCCAAACTTTCCTCCCAAACTCTAATGGGACTCCCTTTCGCTTGTTTCATTTGAAACAACTCAATAGCATTCCCCATGACTTCCTTGGAATGCAAAGGATGAACACTATAATGTTCATATATTTCTTCACTAGTACAGGGTTCTACTTTCTCAATTTGACCAGCACACAAATCGCTATCCTCTTCCTCACTTACTTCCTCTTCTGCAACATATACATTTTTATAGTATTTATTATATTTTTTCAAATACAATGTTGCCCTTTTGACTTTCCTAACATCTACTAAATCTTGCCATATTTTCTTATTCTTTGTCGGAACCCCATTAACTAAGATAACAAGAGGTTCCTCTTCCACTTTTTCTACTCCAATTGTGTTAATGTTTTTCTTCAAATCTAGAGGCAAATAAACAACTCTTCCCTTTAATCCTCTCTGTAAATCTGATGGAGGCAATTTCCCTGTCTTTGGCTCCATTCTTACAATAGCCTGAAAGGGATGGATACTTTGAATCAAAATAGATTCATAAGTATTTAAATCCTTCAATTCAGAAGGAATCTCAACCAATTCCAGATTATTATGAACTGCTCTAGCAGGCATCTGGTTTTGATTTAATTTGTTACAACAATAAGTACACACACGTTGATCCAATCCCAAATCAAAACAATTTTCTACCATCAAGTATGTTGTAAAATCCTTCCATTCACTATTATTTTCCCTTTCACTTTTTCCATATAAATCCACTAACTTAGTCTGATTCTTATAATAAGTGCGTCGACAACACACACAAGTGAAATTTGGCCTCTCACTTGATTTCACCTCAAACGTCGCAATTTCCCTCTGGAAATTATCTGTACTGGTAACCTGTACACTATCTTCCACATTACTCTCTTCTTCTTGGTCAATTTCAACATTCTCCTCTTTACTTCCAAAGTAACAAAACTCAATTTCTTCACATATATTCTTCACATCTATTTCAGAACCATGCAAAAGAGCAGCGCATAATTGTTTAAGCATAATTGCTGGACTCTTAGCATAATACAACATTCTAACTAATTTCCTCACTTTATTATGATGCACTGCTAGCATCCTGAAATGATGAAAAACACTCTGGCATACTCTCCTGGAAAGACAAGCCAGTGAATGACCATGCAAACCTATCACTTCTCTCACTCTGCAAGGATCTAATTCTTGCAACAACTTCATTTTCTGCTTCAAACTTTTCTTACTAAATGACCGTATAAAATCACAAAGCAAATTGATGGAATCCTGTCGTACACTGCAAATACTACTACACTTCCAGGTGTACACAGGACCCTTAGGACGTCTCCCTAAAACCTCATTACCTAACACCTCTTCTATCTCTGTTCTCACAAGTTTTTCTTTTTCAACTGGACAACCATCTTTCACTTCATAAGCTCGACCACTGGTGTCAACTGCATGCACCAAATCATTATCCTGGAAATAACTCTCCTCATTAAAAAATGCCTCAGAGCTTGAACTATGCATCCATTCTCCAGAAAAAACTTCACAAAAATTACTACGATTAACTATTCTCTTCCATCTACTATTTCTTTTGAAATCATAAATTACCTTGTTTAGCTTCCTAATTCTATTGATTGTCAAAATAAATAACTTACGTTTAATTTCAAATGCCTGATCAATAACTTTCTCAACTATTTTTTTTCTCTTATAAAAAACCACTTTCTGCTGACCTTTCTTAATATTTTTTAACAAATTCCCAATTATCCTGTTGCGGAACATTCGTTTACGAATATCCCTAAACTGTTGTTTCCTTCTACTTTCATGCATAGAGTTATCTCTTACTCTAGCAGTAACATTTCTCATTGGCCTTTCCTTACCATTTGAATTCTTTCTCCTTTTCTGGACTGAAACATTTTCTGTAGTAATATTTTTTTTACTACACATATTTCTTATGACTGTTTTTCGACTCTTACCCGGTGCTTTCTTGGTGACTTGACAAATCTTTTTGTTAGAGGACTGCTGCATTATTCCATGGTCCTGCTGTCTTTGACGTTTTGCAGCCTTTCTTACTCTTTCTTTGCTAGGCATCCTAAAATCTTGAAATAATCTGCAGTTGAATCTGTGGTAAAATATAATAAAAAATGTTATTAACCACTATTACCCAACAGTAAATTAATAACAGTCATCAAAAACTTAACACACTACTTAAGTATATAATATACTGAAGCCTATCTCCAATTTTTCACTGAACAGGACTCATCTCTTCTTAACCTTGGATAAACCTCACCTACTCTGTGTCCCCTGCACATAATTAAATGTAAAGGGGCAGATTTATATTAACTAGCACATCCCCAGGGATGCACCAGTTAACGTGCACCGCTGCTCTGCCACCCACGGTGTGCCGCATTTACAATCAGATAGGACAAAGCTACATCAAAACCCTGCGCCTGCTTGAAGCAGGCATAGATCTTGACGCAGGTAGGCTGAAAGCTAAAGCAACAACTAAGTGTCGTGTGCAGAAGTTACAAAAAAGGAAAAATGGTGTTTAAACCAGTAATGAGACCATGCTAACGTAATACAGAGTAAAAATATCCAGGATCTACATCAGTTTGGGGTTCACGAACCTGGCAGGTACAAGGCACTGAGGCTTTCCACCGTGCATGTCTCATCCCAAAACATATGTTGTTTGTGAATGAAACAATTTCCCAGACCAAATGCTTTGGATTGGCTACTTCTAAAAAATTAAACACCCCTACTATCCCGGAGTTAGAGGAATATGATGGTTGGAGTAATTTTACTCGTTGTCTATTAAAGATTTACAGGCCCTACTCCGTAATTCTTCCTTTAACATTTCCAGTATAAATCCAAAAGGTTGACTGCTTTGGCAACGTGCCTTATCCACGGTTTAATAACGCTGCCTTTTGCTTTATATAAGTTTTCAAATTGTATGAAATATATACCAATAGGTCGTTATTAACCTTTAGGTACTGGTTTTCTTCATGAAGTCTGGTCGCTTCCATACACATACAGATTTTCAAAGATGATCAAGAACTTTATCTGAATGGAGAGGAATGCACTGAGACGCCAGATCATTCACTAATGTGTAGGCA
This sequence comes from Lissotriton helveticus, assembly GCF_964261635.1. Taxonomy (NCBI): domain Eukaryota; kingdom Metazoa; phylum Chordata; class Amphibia; order Caudata; family Salamandridae; genus Lissotriton; species Lissotriton helveticus. The sequence goes on from NC_136065.1 coordinate 1,410,462,401, forward strand.
CATACAGTTACACGGTTCATGCAACAAACACCGACCAAATATGGCTTGCGTGTTGCAAGGCACACCAGTTCCTGCTATCATCCCCACGTTCAAGTTCTTGGAAAATGGTAGTTATTTGATGCTCAATAATGAAGATTGTTCTGGGTTAATTAAAAGTATTCATTTTATCGTAACAGTAAATGAACGGGTTATTTGCTGCAGAAATGTTCTATTTCCTCCCACACATGAACATAGGGAGTTTTCAATCTGGCCACAAATACCAACCTTGGGAGCACATTTCAACGGCATGGCAAGAATAAGAGCTATTTTGTCTCAGAGAGAGGTGGCCTTGAGTTCGGCCCGTGAAACTTTCGTGCTTCACACAGCGAACACCCGTACAGAGGTGCAGACCCTTTTAAATACAGATTCGCCTTTCCATTTCAGCAAGATGGTTCGGACTATCTCTAACGCGTCCTCCACAAAGGGCCTGGCGCACTTTTTTAAAGTTGTTACCAGTGGTCTCGTGACTTCATTTGAGAAAATCTTTGGAGTCATCCCTGCTTTCTTACATTCTATTTTTTCCACTCTGCTTCGTGGATTCCCATTTTTACTTGCATTACCAGCGGACGCTCTTGTGCTTTTTTACATTTTTAAATATGGATGTCCCTCCTGTGCAAGCTCCCGCCCTGCAGCTGCTGACACTGTTCCGCAATCGCATGCTAGAATATTATGGCACAATGCCGTTGGCGATATTAAGCACGGCATATGGATTATCTTTTCTATGCTGATGTGATTCCTTCAAATCTAAGACACTAAAGTATCGGCACGCCCTAAACCAACACAAAGAGACCTTCTTAGCAAATAATATATTATGTGTATTAGGGAGGGTGAGATATAAGCAGCCGCGGGCCGTGGAGGGAGTTACGGTGGGGCAGGGATGCGGGGAGGGGGAGGGGCAGGGTGGAGCCCTCTCCACCCTGCCCCTCCCCCTCCCCGCCTCCCTGCCCCACCGTAACTCCCTCCACGGCCCGCGGCTGCTTATAAGTGTTGCTAACTCTTATTCATTTACAGCATGTTAACATACTGTCACCATTCGCTTTTTATGTACTATTGATTATGCTGGTAATTTTGCTACTGATAATATGTGTACTTGTATAATCTAAGATACTACGCCTGAGAAGACGGCATTAGTAAATAAACATTTCAAATACACATGTGTTCTTCTTAACTCCATGTTCTCGTTTCTAAGAAATATATAACGACCGACTGTTCATGAGTTCCACGTATCCTGAGGTACTATAAGTTCATATTCTGGATTGTCTAAACATTGAGAGTTTGTTATATCCAATGTGACACTGTACCTAGCTTGCTAAGGGGTTTTGATTACTAAGGTGAGTTTTGGGACACCCTAATTCGCCGAGGTTCCAATCCTCTGTCCACAGTTCTGTGTCAGAACAGAAACCCTGCGACAGGGGCACCCCTCAACCTTACTGGAGCTTCATCACACTTGCGATACAACTCCAGCAATGCGCCAACTTTACGGCACAAATACGTCACGCATCTGTGCTGTTTTTGCCCCATGATGCGCCGCATTGTAAATGCAGCACACCATAGGTGACGGAACAGCGGCACAGAATGACTAACACATCCCTGGTGATGCGCCAGTCATCATAAATCTATCCCTATGCTTCTTATCTTGTTAGAGATAAACCGCCATATGTATCATCAAAGTTTTTTGCATTTCCTAAATAGCGAACTTTAAGGAATAAATAGCGATTCTTTACCATTCCTAGTTTGCGATGACCTATTTGCTAATTACAAATTACCCATTCATTTCCATGCAGCAGGAGGCCCATAGGAATGAAGGTGCAATTTGCGATTAGCAATTACCTCATCGCAAATTACGAATTTTTCCGACGGTGCAGGGGTGTCTCAAGAACACCCTGCTGCACCCCTGAAAAAGAAATTTGGGGTCATATGGCGCACATAAATTTTGAAAACATTCCTTTACCTCAAAAACGATTTTCAACTCATAATTTGAAAACACTGCACATGGGGAAATGACTTAAAATGTCCTTAAGACACATAAAAGCATTTTTTGATTGCCTTTGCAGCATGTTTCAGTCACCTTTAACATGCCTATGTAACGGAAACATTCAAAATCTAAATTTGCCATGCACAGGTGGGAGCATATTTACAAGCAATTTGCTCCACAGACAAACTTCTTACATTGAAATGGGAAAAATAACATCAGAGACTCTCAATTACCTTATAAAGAAGCAGACACCATTATGTCCTTCTCATCAATATTAAAACCATTGCTTTTTCTCAAAAACGATTTACAAGTCATAATTTGAAAACACTCCACAGCTCCTATGCACATAAAAGCCCTGTCAGTACTAATACTTCACATTTTCTCCAATTACAATTTCTCAAAGAAACAAAATCTATTTGTGAAACACTTGAGACAAAGCAACATTTGAAAAACACAACTTTCTTCATAATTTTCTCCTTAAAGCACACTATTTTCTATCTAAATTAAAGAAATCTTTTCTCACCTTAGCAAATACTTTGAGTTTCAAAACAGTCTCAGAAACACACCAATTTGTCTTCAGCAGAGCAAAAGGTATGCACTCCAGAGTCTGCAGCTATCAAAAGCACAGAAATGCTGTAATTCCTCACACATATCTCTCATGTCACCCAATCAAAACTCTTCCCTCACTTTTTTTCAAAGCAAAACCCTTCCCCCCTCTGCCCCCTCTCTGCTTTTTCTGCATAGCAACCACCTCTTGCAAGACCTCTCACACAACAATGTTGCAATTGAACTCTGAACTCTCAGTGCACCTGCATATCCAGAGCATTCTTTCATTTAATGATTTTTTCTTCGCCACTCAAAATACATCTTTCAACGAACTCATCCATGCACACTAACTTTCTGTTTTCAGCAATCAAAATCCACCAATCACTCTTACTGCTTCATTAACACAGAAACTCCTCAGTTTTTTTCATTTTACACTCTCATTTTTTCAACTGCCATTTCATTGCCACACTTCATCTGACTGCAGCAGAACCTTCTCTCACCATGTTTTCTGTCTGGATTGTTGGACATAGTTACATATATTGGGCTCAAAGGTACGCTGAAAACAGGAATTTACCTAACCTCTATTTACAAGATGTGGAAATTAAGTGGTTTGGCCACAGAGGATTAAAATGTCACCAATTGATACCATTGGTGAAAACCTTTATGCATTTGCCAAAACCTGACCTGTTAATTGTGCACTGTGGAGGTAATGATTTGGGCACTTTGACTGGGGTAGGTCTGGAAATGCTTTTAAAGGACACCTTTGAGCAATTGATGGCACTTTTTCCTCAGACTGCCTTGGTATATTCAAATATATGCCAAAGACAGAAATGGAGGTGGTCGAACCAATTTTGTCCACAAATTGAGAAATCGAGGAAGCATGTAAACAAATCTGTTTCAGCTTACATGAGAGACCATGGAATGGGCTCCCTGTACAACAATAACTTGCGTTACTACATGCAAGATATCTACAGAGGAGATGGAGTTCACTTCTCAGATGAGGGCAACAGAGTTTTCACTCTGAATTTAAGACTGTGCATTGGTACCTACTTATAAGTACCTAAATGTACCATAAACCCAAAAGCTCTTCTCAGAGCTACCCTACATCTGATCACTCACAATTATTATTTTACTCTAACTTTTTTCACTAATTTTCAAGAAAGTACGCTCCCCAGAACGCTTCCCGGTTCGCGAACCGGGCGCACTCCACGCAAAAAAACTAAAAAAACTGTATATTTTTTTTTGCCCTGCGAGACCCTTTCAAAGCCTCCACATCAAACCTAGGGGGTCAGGGACGATCTACTATGCCCCCTTATGGTCATTTGCCCTTTTGCTTTGGCCTCCTCTTGTCTCTCGATCCTACCGAGAGACAAGATGGCGGCCGCTACGGACTGTTTGGAATGTTTACAGACGCCGAAAAACCAATCAGCTTCGCAAACCTCCGTAACGCGAAAAGTACGCGAAGCGGAGCGCTGTTACAGATATATATCTTTTTTTGAACGTTAATTTCTCAAAATCCACTGGAGCACATATATTGAGACCTAGCAAAGGCACATCGGGCTACCAGTCCCTACAATTTTGCCAAGTTTCGTGCAAATCCATTCAGCCGTTCGATTATTATTATTTTATTTTTTTTTGCCCCGCGGGGCCCTTTTAAAACCTCCACATCAAACGTAGGGGGTCAGCGAGGATCTACTATTCCCCCTTATGGTCATTTGCCCCTTCGCTTTGGCCTCCTCTTGTCTCTCGATCCTACCGAGAGACAAGATGGCGGCCGCTACGGACTGTTTGGAATGTTGACAGACGCCGGAGAACCAATCAGCTTCGCTTCACAAAGCTCCGTTGCGCGAAAAGTACGCGTCCTGGGACGCTGCCCGGTCCGCTGTTACAGATATATATCTTTTTTTAAACGTTAATTTCTCAAAATCCACTGGAGCACATATATTGAGACCTACAAAAGGCACATCGGGCTACCAGTCCCTACAATTTTGCCAAGTTTCGTGCAAATCCATTCTGCCGTTCGGGCTAAAAGTGAGGCCAACCGCCCTATGGAAATTAACATGGGAAAAACGCGTTTTGGGACCCCCCTTTTTTCTCGGCCCCCCCTTGACAAACCCCCCCAAAATTTTCAGGGGCTGCTCAGAAACAAAATGTGCCATTTTCCTGAAAATTTCAGCCAATTCCGTCCACAAACGCCAAAGTTATTAGATATAGAATTTTCAAAAATCCCATAGAGAAAAAATCCTAACTATATATACCTACTGGCGACCGCCAGTAGGTAATATATATATATATATATATATATATATAACATACATTATGGTATTAATTTTGTTACACATCTTCCATTATTTTTACATGACAGCCCACTTGGGCGATACCTAATTTTATTCATGAATTTACACTAAATATTAGCCCATTGAGTGCTAGAATGTACTTGGTCAAATTTCATTTAGAAAGGCATATCGTGGTGTTACTTGTATTTATGATTTACTATCATTCCAAGATGGCGACCATAAATTGGTCGGGAATGACTGATGTAAGTCATCTTTCCTTGTTTACTAGTTGGATATGTAAATAGCACAATTGCAATGATCACATTTACCGTGACCAAGCCTTAGTGGCGAAACGCGTCGGTAGGGAGCTGCTGATTTCGTGCCTTTAATAAAATCATTTCAAGCATCAAAAGTAGCCTGCGATTTTCTTCAAAACGGGAAAAAACGGTTCGTGCATATCGAGGGTGTCCGGCACCCACACAGGCTCGCCGTGGCGAGAGACGAGGAACAGCCGGGAATGGTTGTTTGTTTATGTTGTTTAATGTTTCTGGTTTCCCGTAAATGGACTCCGCATCAAGAACCTCTAAAGCAAAAAACGGCCAAGTACTGTGTGTGAGGCGGCGGAGAGCAAGTTCTTTGAGCAAGTTTCGAGTTTGGCAACGTTGATCTACAAACGTACCAGCAAGACGGCGACAAGAAAACCCGGAAGTGAACTCCCGTTCCGCAGCTCCGCGGTGAGTAACGCGGAAGGTGCCTTGACAAGGGGGTGCGGGTTCGCTGCGAACTTGCCTCATTTACGGTAACGGAGTAGACGGAAAGCGGAATCGCACACGCTTTCATCTACATTTGATGCTATACGCGCTGGGAGCAGCGCTACAATTACAAGCACAGGCAAAAACGAAGGATGGCAGCTCGCTTTGAAGCTAAAAGAAAGGAGATATCGGACCGGTTATTTTTTACAGACCCTACAACTGGAACTAATACTGAAGGTCAACAGCAAGGAGAACATTTACTCCTGACTAATGAAGTTAAATTACAACAACTTTTTGACAAATTAGACAAATTGCACCGCAAGGAGATAGCCAAATGGTGGGAAGCAGAATCACTGCAGAAATACTTGGATGCACAACGAGCACCAAGAGGACTGCGAATCTATACCATCCCCACTTTTGAAAACCCTGACCCAGAGATGCTAGAGGAGTGGGCAGGTAACTCTAAAGACTGCTCAGCAACAATGATGCGAATCTTGATTAAATATGCTATAAAAGATAGAGCAAAATTACTAGAACAAATTGATCAAGTACTATCTGAATTGGCCACATTAACTACCCAGGAAAAAATTCAAGAGTTCATGACTAAACTCGAAGGGCGCCTCAAGAAATTGGAAGATGAAATAACAGCAAGGAAACAACGCAAATTTATAAGGGATTTCAAGGATTACCAAACAGGCAGAACCTTAACATTTCACAAGAAATATGATTACCTATTCCAAAAAGCGAATACCAATTCAACTGACAAAACCAAAGCCAATATTACAGTGGAAGGTGACAGTACTGCCCCTGAAGAAAATGACGTATCCAATGGCAATGTTTCTGATGCCACAGGGAGTGCATCGGGAACACCAATACGTGGAGGGGGCAGAGGCAAGATTAACTTCTTGACACAATTTCAAATGCTGAATAAAGCTAAACAAAATCAACAAGGCGGACAAGCGGACCAGGATTTTCACAGGGGCCGAGGACGAAACTTTCGAGGAAAAGCCGGAGGATTCAGAGGAACCAAAAAGCAAGGAGAAGAAAGCAAAGGAGATTCCAGCACACCCGCACCAATGCAGACAAGAGCAAGAAAAGGGACAAGATGACAGTAGTCAACCTCTCTAAACGTGAGTTAAATAACATTGAAATTGACTTATTGACTCTTGGTTTATCGTTTTGTCCGATGCGTAGAATGGATTATGTAGAAACACGCATAGACACCTTTTGCTTTATTCAAAAATTAAAACTAAGAAAATGGTTCCAATATCATACATCTAATCTGTCTAGAAATGTTGTGGTAGAAGCTGCAGAAGGTTTACCTGCCCCTGATGTGGAACATATACAAGGTGCAAATAGACTTGATACTATGGGTGACAATGCCTCTAATGCAGATAACGAGGAAGCGGCAACAGCAGTGCCATGTAAAAGTGGTTTTAAACCCAAATCAAGATTTGTACCAGTGATCCAAAGTGATGCAATTGATGTCTTTGAACGAAGTGTTACTAGAGATTTGAAAATGATACGCTACTGCACTGAAGGCTTGGCAAAATACAACTTATCAAGGGAACAATGTGAGGCAATAGATTCCCTTAGAAATGATGATTCGATTGTAATTCGCCAATCGGATAAAGGGGGAAATGTTGTGGTGTGGGGAAAGACTGAGTATTTATCTGAAGGCCTCAAACAGTTAGGAGATACACAATGTTATTGTAAAGCAACTGTTGAGGAATTACAAATTTCTCATGAGACATATGATGGAATGCTGCTGAATTGGTACGAAAGTGGTATTTTGGAAAAGGGTGAATATTTGGGTTTGAGTTGCAAATATCCGAAAACACCGGTCCTATACCTTTTGCCAAAATTGCATAAAGATCCATTAGTTCCACCTGGAAGACCCATTGTGTCCTCCATGGGGTCACAATTAGAAACAACATCTAAATACATAGACTTTTTCCTGAGACCCTTTGTAATGTCTTTACCTGCATACCTTAGAGACACTATGCATTTCCTGAATTTGATTCACGACCTGGCTTGGGAACCTGATTATCTATTAATAACCATGGATGTGACCAGTCTATACACATCTATCAAACATGAAACTGGCATCCAAGCAATAAGGCATTTTTTGAGAGCTAGATCGATCAACACTTTGGCACACAGTGAAATGCTGATTGACATGACAAATTTTTGCCTAACTAACAACTTTTTTTTATTTCAATGACCAACTGTACAGGCAAACACAAGGGACGGCGATGGGCACCTGCTTTGCCCCCAGCTACGCAAATTTATTCATGGGCTGGTGGGAGGAGCAGGTGTCCAGCAGCCAAGGTGACCAGGGGGAAAGGGTGATACTCTGGACCCGTTTTATAGATGATGTCTTCTGCATCTGGAAGGGAGATGAATCAAGTGCCAAGAGATATATCGCTAATCTCAATAACAATGAGATTAATATCAAATTAACATCTCAGATTAGCAAGGAGAAAGTCATCTTTCATGACACTCAAGTAGAGGTCAAAAATAACAAACTATCCACTAGCCTCCACAGAAAAGAAACTGCGGGAAATAGTTTACTATTTGCCACCAGTGCTCACCCTTACAGCCTTATCCAGAGTATCCCTTACGGGGAACTGCTAAGAGCTAAAAGAAATAACAGCAGCAACACCAATTTTGAAACTGAAAAACAGCTGATGATAGACAGGTTTAAAGAAAGAGGATACTCTGCAAAAACTATCAAACAAGCTGTTGATAGAGTAGATAAGGTAGTAAGAACAGACCTGTTAGTCCCTAAACAAAAGGTTGTGAATGAAGAAGAAGAGACAGTGAGATTTATCACCACATATTCAGGGCAAGCACATTTGGTGAGAAAAATATTGACGAAAAACTGGCCAATCTTAACCACAGATAATTTTCTGAGTAAGCATGTAATGGAACATCCACAGATCACTTTCCGCAAAGGGAAATCCTTAAAAGATGACCTTAGCAAAAATATGATTTCATCAAAAAAAGGAACACAGGATAAGAGTATGGCTGGTTTCGAGTGCTGTATGAAATGTAAGGCCTGTAAAGGTAGCTCCAATTGCAAAAAAGTGCAAGTACCGAATAGTTCCAAACAATTTTCCATCATGGGGCGCTTTGATTGTAACACTGAATATTGTGTGTATTGTCTGATCTGTCCCTGTGGGAAATGTTATATTGGGAGTACCAAGCACAGGGCAAAGATCAGGATATTGGAGCACAAACGAGCTATCAGGAACAACAACGAACAGTACCCTGTTGCTCGTCACTTTAAGACATACCACAACCAAAATGACAACTTATTGAAATTTGTGGTACTTGATGCAGTCAAAGAGAATGTAGGAGGGGGTGACAGACTGCGCCAGTTGAGAATTCTGGAATCGAAATTTATTATTAACTTTGAGACTCTCCATCCAGTTGGGATGAACTGTAGTGAAGAACTGGCAGTCCACCTATGATGAATTGTAAATTGTAATCGGTGTTTGATATCTCATTTCAGTTTTTAATATGTATATAAGTCAGATACATCGGATTTTAAAACACACATTTCTTTCTTACATAAGAACATGGGACGACTAATATCTGGAGGACTTGATAATTCTTTTGATTAAGGACAGCCACGACTGAAGTGCCCACTTGGGCGAGACTCATGAATTTCATGGATAAATCTGATTATTAAGATTTGCATTTTGTGAGCCCATAGGGGCAAGATTTATGTTGAAAATGTTTATATTAATTTTGTTACATATCATATATTATTTTTACATGACAGCCCACTTGGGCGAGACTTAACATACATTATGGTATTAATTTTGTTACACATCTTGCATTATTTTTACATGACAGCCCACTTGGGCGATACCTAATTTTATTCATGAATTTACACTAAATATTAGCCCATTGAGTGCTAGAATGTACTTGGTCAAATTTCATTTAGAAAGGCATATCGTGGTGTTACTTGTATTTATGATTTACTATCATTCCAAGATGGCGACCATAAATTGGTCGGGAATGACTGATGTAAGTCCTCTTTCCTTGTTTACTAGTTGGATATGTAAATAGCACAATTGCAATGATCACATTTACCGTGACCAAGCCTTAGTGGCGAAACGCGTCGGTAGGGAGCTGCTGATTTCGTGCCTTTAATAAAATCACTTCAAGCATCAAAAGTAGCCTGTGATTTTCTTCAAAACGGGAGAAAAGGGTTCGTGCATATATATATATATATATATATATATATATATATATATATATATATATATATAAAATTTCTATGGCAAAATGAAACCCCTCATTTTGTTCCTTTTCAAATTAAATGTATTAAGTGTTACCACTTTATTCCAATCTAGATGACTTCAGGTGTGCCATACTTTTGTCATAAGTAAGACTGTTAGCGTTCTAGTTGTTCTTTAGAACACTCTGGGACATTCTGTCATTGGGCTATAGTTGGGCTACATCTGGCTGATATTTGGGCTACATTTGGGCTCTTTTGTTTCTGGTGGCCATCTTGGGAGACTGCATATCAGAATTTTTTTAATGAAATATAAGAGGATTTGAGAAGTCACTCAAAATGTGCCCTAATTTTTCTTTCTTCAGCACTAATCATAATTTCTATGGCAAAATGAACCCCCTCATTTTGTTCCTTTGCAAATTAAATGTTTTAAGTGTTAACACTTTATTCCAATCAAGATGACTTCAGGTGTGCCATACTTTTGTCATAAGTAAGACTGTTAGCGCTCTAGTTGTTCTTTAGAACACTCTGGGACATTCTGTCATTGGGCTATAGTTGGGCTACATCTGGCTGATATTTGGGCTACATTTGTTTTTTTTTGTCTCTGGTGGCCATCTTTGGGCTCCATTGGGCTCCATTGGGCTCCATTGGGCTCCATTTGGGCTCTAACATATATATAGCCCAATGTAGCCCAATATATATTTTTTCAAAGTTAATTTTCGTAAAAACCACTGGAGCATATATCTTGAGACATAGCAAAGGCACATCGGGGTACCAGTCCCTACAATTTTGCCAAGTTTGGTGAAAATCCATTCAGCCGTTCGAGCTAAAAGTGCGACAGACCGCCCTATGGAAATTAACATGGGGAAAACACGTTTTGGGACCCCCCTTTTATCTCGGCCCCCGCTTGACGAATCCCCCCCCAAACTTTCAGGGCAGGACCGGAGCGCCGCGAGGCAAAGTTGCTGAAAAATTCAGGCAGATTCCTCAACCGGCGCCAAAGGTATTCCCAATAGAATGTTGCGATTTCCCTATGGAAATCAATCCTAACTATATATACCTACTGGCTACCGCCAGTAGGTAATATATATGTATATGTATATATATATATATATATATATATATATATATGTATATATATATATATATATATATATACATATATATATATATATATATATATATATATATATATATATATATATATATATATGTGTGTATATATGTATATGTATATATATATATGCACGCTCCTTCTTCTCCCATCTGGGTGATTAAAGCACTCGCAGGGGTGTTGGCTTTTTCTGCAAAATAATATTTATTGTATTCTTTCAGCCACAACATGACGTGTTTCAGCTACTGCCTTACTCTTATGTCGTTTGAAAATATACCATGGGAGAAGGAGTATAAGTTGATCGTCCTAGACATCACTAGTTTGTACACTCGAATAAACCATGGACATGGACTGGAAGCTATCGCACATTTTTTGAATAAAAAATCTTTGAAGTACACGGAACATAGCAAAATGATTCTACAATTCACAGAGTTTTGCCTAATGAATAATATATTGGTGTATGGGAATGTATACTACCGGCAGATCTCTGGTAGTGCGATGGGCACCTGCTTCGCCCCCAGTTACGCGAACTTGTTTGTGGGCTGGTGGGAGGAGCAGGTGTCCAAAGCAGGAGGGGGAATTGACATGAGCAAGGTAATTGCCTGGTACCGCTGTATTGATGATTTGTGTATTGTTTGGAATGGGACAATTGAAACAGCTTATGAGTTCATTACAGATCTTAATAGCAATGTCATCAATTTGGAATTTGGCGGGGAAGTAAGCTCTAGCTCGGCAAATTATTTGGATTTGAAAGTCAGTGTGATTAACAACAAACCTATTGTGTCATTGTACCGTAAACCTACGGCTGGAAATTCGGTACTTCATGCGGATAGTAACCACCCGCTCAAGCTAGTTAAAAGTATCCCATATGGGGAACTTTTACGATTAAAACGTAATTGTACACAAGAAGCTGACTTTAAGATCGCAGCTCTAGCCAGCCTGCGGAGGTTTGAGAACAGAGGGTACAACCGGGATTTTTTGGAAACAACCCTTAAAAGGGTGGAAAAAATTCCTAGAGAAAGTCTCTTAAGAGAGAAGAATAAGAAGAAAGCCAAGGATAGTGACAATAAATTTAGGATGATCACCACATACTCCAATGGTGCCAATGAAATTAATAAGATCATGAGAAAGCATTGGAACATCTTGAAAGCAGATGAAATCATTGGTTCTGATATACCACCTGTCCCTTTAATCACATACAGAAAAGCTAGATCGCTCAGGGATAATCTAGTACAGAGCCATTTCGAAGAAATCCCAAGCACAAGTAACACTCTAAGGGATCTTAGAGGGTTTTATCCTTGCGGGAAATGCAAGGCTTGTGCAGGCAGTAGACGAACTCTAAAGTATGAAGTCACAGGGCTTAAACAACCGAGGTCCATAAAGAAGTTCATCACATGTAGTACCACTTATGTGGTCTACTGTTTGGAGTGTCCTTGTGGGTTAAAATACATAGGGAGCACTATTAATTCCATCAAAATGAGAGTTCTTGAACATATGAGGGCTATTGCTAAGAAGGACCCGACCTAACCTGTCGCAAGGCATTATGCTGAACAACATGATAGTAACAGGGAACTTCTGAGGTATTATGGGATTGACACAGTACCAGCACACATCAGGGGAGGTGACAGGATCAGGAAATTACGCAGGCTAGAGTCAAGATACATAATCGACCTTGGGACCAAGGCCCCTAGGGGGATGAACATAGGAGAAGAACTGTCAATTCATTTGGGAGACTAACAATAATGAGTAATTTAGAACTGTAAATGAAGAAATTACTGTTATGATATCTAGTGAACATGCTAAGTTTATTTTTGTGGTCACAATAGCACTTTTGGAGGGGACTGGCTTTGCCGATACACGGCCGTATTAATTCTCAGATTAGAAGTTGAGGCGATACACGGCTTTATAACTAAACAGCTCCAAGTCACTTTGTATAACTATGGGAAAATAGACTCAAGTGTACGAAATATACACATGGGGTTTAGGAAATGTGATTTAATGTTTGATTGGCAAATGATTTTTCGTTTTACCATTTAAAGCATACAAGGAACTGTATTGAGACATGTTAAGATGGCGCCCGCGATGGTGTGGGCTCACAGTCCTCCCTTTGTTTTCTGTCTCTGAGTGAAACATGTGACCTAATGAGGATGGTGGGGTTTTTAAAAATGGCGCTTTGCGCGAGAGAACTAAACGACATAAGAGTAAGGCAGTAGCCGAAACGCGTCATGTTGTGGCTGAAAGAATACAATAAATAATTTTTTGCAGAAAAAGCCAACACCCCTGCGAGTGGTGGCGAACTATATAAGGCCTGAAACCTATGTTTTTTTCAGTGAATTTCAAAGGTTTTTTAAATGCTGATTCCTAACTATATAAGGCCTGAAACCTATGGTTTTTTCAGTGAATTTCAAAGGTTTTTTAAATGCTAATTCCTAACTATATAAGGCCTGAAACCTATGGTTTTTTCAGTGAATATATATATATATATATATATATATATATATATATATATTTATATATATAATATATATATTATTCACTCCTCCGAATCAACGAAAGTAATGGGTGCACACGCGCTGCCTTTCCACAATTGAATTTATTATTAGTTATTCCAGCATGAAAACAAACAAACGATCAACGCGTTTCAGTGCTCCTGGCACCTTGCTCACGATCACTTTTTTTACATTTTTTCAAGACTTTTAAAGTAACCAATGACATTGGATGTTACCTCACATCCTGTTTCACTCTAGGCATTGTGGTATTTGTAGTTTTTATTAAAAAGAGTCTGTTTTGTGAAGGTGAACCAGCTGGTTGGAAGCTTGTGCACCAGTCATGGGTTTTTATTTATTCATTGCTTCATGAATAATTGTTTTTTTTTTTTAGTTTTGATCTTTAATCCATGTTATGAATGTTTATATCCCTCCAGTGGGATTCATTGTTGGTCAACCAGTTTGTTAGAGCTCCATTTTTCACCTTTATGTCTTTTCCATTCCCTCCAGTGGGATTCGGTTTACTTACTGATTCTATGATTTTGTGTGGTGTCGCTCATCTCTCTCTGTCCTTCACCAGCTCATTTTGGTCTCTTATACGAGGTGAATGTACAACTCCTCCGATTGGTTCAGGCCATGTGGGTGTAGAGTTCTGAAATTTAGGATGTGGCGCGATTCTTTTTTGCGCATGATTTTCTCACGATCTCCTCCACGTATATTCTTAGGTATCGTTTCTATTCCAAAAAATTTTAGTTTTTGCCAATCTGCATTGTGCTTCTGCTCCATATGTTTTGCCACCGCATTCGCTCTGTCCTTATGCGTCGTTGCTCTGGCATGTTCCATTATTCGTTTTTTCAGCTCTCCCTTAGTGCTTCCCACATACATTAGGGGGCATGGACATACAATGCCATAGATTGTGAATTCTGTCGTGCAGGATATTAGTTGTTTTATCTGCCATTTTTTGTTGTGAGGTAGCGGTATCTCTTTGGTGGGTTTGGCAATTTGACACATTTTGCAGTTATAGCATTTTACGAAGCCTGTGGTTTTTAGCCAGTCTTTCTTTTTACTTGTGTTGCAATGGCTGTGGATCAGTTGATCTCTCAAGTTTGGTGCTCTTCTGTAAGTTACCACCGGATGTGAGCCCACTATCTTTCCTACTGTGTCGTTGATTCGGAGGAGTGAATAATATATATAATATTGAACGGCGAGGTTCCGCCGTAGGGAACGCACCCACATCGAGCGCTCAGAGGGCTGGGAAACCAGGAACCGGCGTGTGAAGATATATATATATATATATATATATATATATATATATATTATCCGCAACTTGGCTCGGTTCTGGTGACCCCTGGCGCTCTCCCACCGGTGCGTTTTCCTCAGCAGAGCCCTGCTGATTCTACATCAAAACACTCCCTTCACAGGAAAATGAAAACGCACTCGAAGAAATATCCTCGAGTGCGTTTTCATTTTCCTGTGAAGGGAGTGTTTTGATATATATATATATATACACACACACACACACAAATTTGGATTTTCCTTTATAGTTCACAAACTACTGCATGGATTTACACCAAATCACCTAAAGGCACTTTTCTGGACCAACAACTATATTTCTGCCAAATTCGGTGTAATTCCGTTCAGCAGTTCTGGCTGTAGCCGTGTCTAAAGGTCCTATGGGAATGAACATGGCCAAAACACCATTTTTGATCCCCCTTTTTCTAAGTTCCCACTTGACAGATCACCTCAAACCTTTTCAAGCACAACAAGAATCAGAAGGAAGCTTTTTTGGGAAAAGTTTGTGAAGATTCGTTAAAAAGCGTCAAAGATATCGGCAAGTCAAAAAATTATTTTTCTTTGGAAACTAGGTCCTAACTATAACTAACTACTGGTGACTGCCAGTAGGTAATATATATATATATATTATATATATAACATATAATAATATATTATTTATATACTAATATGTCTATATTTGAGTATCAAAAATGCTTCAACTGTGGACTTCTAGGGTGTGCAGGCATTTTACTATTTCACTGCATCTGTATGACAGTGGTGCAAAAATTATCATCTTTTGTTGTTATCAAGTCAACAAAAGCCATTGATTTACAAAACCTTTGAAATCTTCCTACACCTTGACATTTTTTATCTTTGTTACTCTAAGAATAAACTAATCTACATTCCTACTAGCTAACCTCAATGGAGGAATAATGCACCTAATCCATAAAATACACAGTAATTGTGCTACATAATTAGTGCATACCCCCTAGACTTGTAGCCATTTCATCAATGAAGCCCCAGTAGTGCAACGGGTAAACAAGTATCACTGACTTGCGTACATATATGCATCAACGCCTCTATTAAGTATAGGACTGATGCATGTGCAGCCATTTCTATAAAACATGCTGCTTGCACAAACAATTAGCACCTAGACAATGCAAAGTGGGACATATACATGCATGTGAATGAGGGAATGCCTTTGCCTATGTGCCTGTGACATATCACTAGCCCAAAAGTATATAATCATTATGCTGACTACTGTTCTTTTCTGATAGGTTTATTATTGTTTATTTATCCAACTAACATCTTTTTTATAAGTATGGTACAGTTTATGTATTCCTTCTTAAACAAGAAACAATTGTAATTAGGGCTCCCAGTTTTCTGGTATTTATTTTTTTGACATCTCTATCTGTATTTATCCATATTATTTTTATTTTTTTTCATCTGGATTTATCCATATTTACTTTGGGTTTTGTGAAAAAATAAATCTGAAACTGATATGTTTCTACTTTTATGTAACGAATGCCCCTTTACTAAAATTCCTTTCTCTTTTAGCCCCTTACCTATCACTTCACACAGGTATTGGCCTGGCAGTCATGGCAGAGAGTATTTAGAATCACTCAAAAAACAACCCTATTTCCATTTGAATGCACAATTAACAATAAATACAGACAGGAAGAAAACACGTTTTCTGTCTGCTTGTAAAAACAGAAAGCAGGGAGCCTTATTGCATACCAATATGGTTCCTGTCACATAAGCACTGCATCAGTATTTATTGAAAGATAGTTTGTCACAACTTCATTGATCATTTCACATTTTCAAGGTATACATCTAAAACACAAAGATACCCCATCTAAGTAGATTATTTTGGGGCTCTTCACAAAATTGGAAACAGGGTACAGACAAACTTCTAATTGAAACCTACTACTGCTAAAAGGAAATAGTAGAAATTCCAGCACCAAACAAGGCCACTGATACTGCAACACCCTTCCATAGAAAGTGATGAAAGTAGGGGATTAAAAGAAACCTATAGGAATTAATGTTATGTTCAATTAAATTATTTAAAAGAGTTGAAAATGTAAATGAAGATCATGTCAAGATACATAAAATATATAACAAATATAATATATTTATGTAGTTAATGACAAAATATATATTAACAACCTTTTTCAACTTTAAAATTAATGTAATATTAATTTTAGAGAAATAAAGTTAAATTACTTTTAAATAATTTTGTGCATAATTTCATATTTATTAATGCATAAAAAACCTAAAACGAATTTGGGTGCACATTTTTTAAACTTAAACTTCAGAAAATTAATGTAATTTAAATATATCTAAATGAATTGAAGATTTTATTCAAAATTAGGTTAATAGTGCTGTAGAATGTATTCCTTTTGCTCTTAATTTAACCCTTTCCATGGTGGGCGGCCGGAGTGATTTACTATTGTTTTGGGTCCCTTTTTGGCTCTAGTAACTTTAGAAATGCAGTTTGTGAATAGCAATGGGCTTACTCTTTTGTGGGTGAGGGCATATCCCCCATTAACTCCTCTCTAACAGTTCCTAAAACCCTCCCCACTCTTCCCTAATCCCCTCTGCCATAGTTATTTCCTATTTGATAAGCCAATCCCCTCTGGCCCTCCCACATTTTCTAATAAAACATATAATTATGTATAAGGAGACCCTCTCAGTCAGGGAGGAGATCTCTGTAGCGAAAAAGACAGTAGGTGGAACCGCCGCATGCAGGTAAGTTAGTGAATAGCATTTGTAGTAAGTTTAAGGCACTATTGTACAACTACAAAACATACTAAAAAATGCTGTTGGTGTACAGGCCTTAAAAAACGTTGCCATGTGTACTAATTGCTGGCTGGAAGATTAACTTTACAGGAGGATTTTAGATTTCTCCATTCTTATTCAAAGTATCAGTGTAATTCATTACATTTCTTCTTCTAATGCTATTGTCTCACTATAGACGGTGCTTAATTTGCTGTATTTGTTGCCTTCCTCCTTGTCACAGTATAAATAGGGAGGTCAGAAACATACATTTTTCAATGGCAGCTTGTGCAGCGGGAAAAAAAAGGCCCGCAGCACAACCTTGCACTGTGTGGCAGGCACCTACCCATAGTAGAGGGCCAGGTGAGAAGGTCGAAATGGAAATGCTTTCAGAAAGTGACCTCCTAATCCCGAAGGCAGAGCAGAGGCTGACTCCGCCGTCATTATGGATTGGGATTTTCTCCGACACACTCCTTGAGCCCATTGGTACAGCATCAGTTGGCCCCTCGTTCCCGATGCCTCTGCCTGCAGCATCGTAATGTGGCGGGTGGACCGCAGGGGCAGATTTTGGGCTGACTGCAACCGATAGTCGGTCGGTAGCAGTCCGCCCGACCTAGTAAATGGACCCTTTTTGATTATAGGGACTGCAACATAGAGAAATGTGCATTAATTTAGAAAAAAGGCGACAGAGATCATTGTTGCATATACAATAACGTCTATGCCTCTAGCAAGCTCCTAATTGTATTGATTCTATGTGGCCTTAGCATTTATCCATTCTGGAAACCCTGTAACTTCACCGATGTGTTCTCTTTTCAAATGTGATCACCTTTGAGAGTTTTACAATCTCTTTGATCTTTAATGACCTTTTCTTGGGTGAACTCCTGTAAGCTCTTAAAGGTAGGCAGTATATGTCCTTCGGACTAAGTGGCCTCCCTAGTGTGGTAGACTCAAGTTCATCTTTGGGCACTTACATTTATGTTTTTGCCAGAGCCTGCTATCTCCTCAGCCTCTGCAATGCCCTATCCATTGTTGCAGGATCAGCACCTTATGAACTACCCTGAAGGGCTATCTTTGCTTAGCAAGTCCTCTCATGGTAACATGCTTTTGTCTTTTGACAGTTGCTCACAATTCTATAAGGTCATTCACAAGAACACACTTCATGGGAAGGTGAAAACCAGTTACTGCTCTCTTCTGGATAATAAACCCCTCCCAACATGAAAAGGTTCCCACAACAGTTGGCGGATACCCAACATTAGTGTGAATACCAGCTTGTCTACAAAAGTGGCCATCATGGCATCTTTGCCACTCAGGGCCATATGTAGGTAATCCCATTTTACCGATTCTAAAATACCGAATTTTACTGATTCGGTATTTTAGATTCGGAAAATGGGATGTAGGTAAAAAATCTGAAAAATATACCGAATCGGTAAAAATCGGACTCTCCGATTCGTTATTTACCGAATCGGTAAAATCCGAATCGGTAATACCCATGGTGGCCCATAGGAATGAATGGGAATTACGGATTCGGTATTTAACGATTTGGTAAATACCCAATCGGTAAATACCGAATCGGACATACAAAATACAACCAATTGAGCTTGTCAACCAATCAGGTTCATCCACCACACCCCCACAACAAAGCAACAGAGGGACCAACCAATCAAATGCATCTACCCCACCCCACAACCAGGAAGTGGCCACACCCATGCAGGTGCAGAGTAACTGAACATTCTGGAGAGCTGTGAGACACTGAGCAACTGACTGCCCTGAGCTGAGCTGAAGTGCATGATGGAAACCCAGGACTCACAGAGGGAAGGAGCAGAGAGCAAAAGAAAACTAAAATTCAGCACAGCTGAACTGCAGGTGCTGGTGGAGGAGGTTGTGAGACACCACACCCAGCTATTTGTAAAACAGTCTCTGCAGGTTGCAGAGGCTGTGAAAAGGAAGACCTGGCTGGGAATCCAGTCAAAGGTGAATGCCATCGGGGTCACAACACGGGAAATTGATGACCTTAAAAAACGGTGGTATGATCTCAGGATCATAACCAAAAAAAAGCTGGTAGCACAGAAAAAAGAAGCCAGTGCCACAGGGGGAGGAAGGAGCAGGGCACCTGCCCTAATAGACCTGGAGAAGCTGGTGGAGTCCACCCTGGAGCCCGAGAGTGTCCATGGGATAGGAGATGCTGACAGCTCAGTCAGAGCTACATCAAAACAAGGTAAGCTGCATGGACATCAATCCTCCCCCCCTTCCCTGTCCCCCTTCCCCAATGTGGTTGTGTGTTTCCAGTACAGGTTTTAGGATTTACCTGCAATGCATCATGGAAGACGTAGTCATAGAAACATACATCACTACATTCATCACAGAAAACAGCAAGGCATGCCACACACTACATCCATGAGCAGGTGAGGACATTGTAATTGTGTGACAAGAATGTGATTTAATAATGACACACAGGTGCACAGCACCACTGAGCCAATGTCCATATCTGTCCACAGGAGAGTCATCACGCAGGACAGTGCAGGAAAGGGAGAAAAGGGTACCCCAAATGGAAAGGAGTGAGGACGCAGGCATTAGTGCAGAGCAAAGTACTGAGCCGCCACCCGAACACACAGCACAGGCAGCATCAACACCAGAGCGAGCTACCACAGCACAGCCTTGTTCACTTCTGCTGTACGACTCACCACAGCATGACCCACCAGCACTCTCTCCCTCACCAGCTACAGATTTCTCAGAACTGGTAAGGCCAAGGAGGCATGATGTGCCCCCTCTCAGAATCTTGGAGACGTCCGATGATGATGATAGGGAGGGTGACACCCAAACGGCTCCACTGGAGGCAAACCACGCTGGGCAGCAGTCCGCACCTGAAGGTGTGCATACTGGTGCCAGACACCGGAGGGTCCGGGAGAGGAGCACAACTCAGGATGGAGAGGGGGTATTCTGTGGGCTGGAGGCCACAATGGTCAAAGTGCAGTGCCTGCAGGCAAAAGCAATATTATCAGTTCAGAGACAGGTGCGCCACTTAAACACCAAGATGGGCAACATAGACCGGGGTATTAGCTCCATGGCAGAGAGCATATAAGATATGGCAGAGGGAATGAGGGACATGTCGCAGTCCATGATGGCTCTCTGTGAAAAACTAGATTCAGACCGCACACAGAGGCGCCGGGAGAGGCAGTGTATGCAGCAAAACACCAAGGCGATGAACCGTCTTGCAACAGCCACCTCCCTGATATGTCGGTGCTCTGTGACCATGCAAGAGGGCCTTGTGCACTGCTGAACAGATGTGTCTAGTGGGATGGGGAGAGTGACATCTGCCATGGAACTGCTACTGACCAACCAGTCAGCCAACGCTGGACACCTAGGTGTGGGGGACACTGAAGACACCACCAGCAGGAGCAGCAGTAGCACACCCATTCAGGATATACGAAGAAGCAGCAGGCGCCAATCTGCTGGCCCTGGCTCAACAGCCACTGTTGAAACCCAGCCTCGGGCATCCAGCACTGTTGTGTGTGGGCGCAGACAATAATACTGCCCACACTCCACAGGACATGTCAGGGTGAAGTAACCCGTGACCTCCCAGTGAGGTTGTCAGACATTGGAGTACCATGGTGTGCCATTAGTAATTTGCAGTAGTGCCCATTAAACTACGTCATTCATATTCAAAGCCTGGCTGTGTCTCCTTACTTACTTAGAGATAGCTGCGTGTAATCTCTGTCCTTCTCAGTCTACCATCTGTTGCTGGCACTACTCCTGCTGCATAGGGCTCTGGCTGTTCTGGTCCATCATCAATGTCCTCATGATGAGTCAAATCAACTTCTGTGCCTTTCTTGGTGGCAAGGTTGTGCAGCATGGCACAGGTTGCAATGATTTTGCAGCAGATGAAGGGTGTGTACTGACGTGCTCCTCCGCTCTTGTGGAGGCAGTGGAACCTGCTTTTCAACAGTCCAAATGTGCACTCAACAACGTTGCGTGTTGCTCTGTATGCCACATTGTAACGTCTCTCACTCCGGGTTGATGGGTTTATGTAGGGTGTGAGTACAATAGACCGCAGGGCATAAGCGCTATCGCCTACGTGGGAAAGAGAGTGCCATTAGTTACATAGCATTTCATACATTCAGCTGTAATGATTATCAGGGTGTGTCACAGTGATTTACCTAGCAGGTATCCTTCCCCAAATTCACCAGCAGCCAGGCGTATGTAGATCCCACTGTTCTGGAATATGTAGGAGTCGTGGGTGGTCCCTGGAAACTTGGCCACAATGTCAATAATTATGCTGTCAGCGTTGCAGATCACCTACACATTTATTGAGTGGGTGGACTTTCTGTTCCTGTAGATGTACTCAGTGGCAGCAGGTGGGCAGATTGGGATGTGGGTGCCATCAATGCAGCCGATGACGTGTGGGAAGCGTGCCGTTTGATAAAAGTCAGTCTTGGTCTTGAGCAGCTCCACATGTGTGTCAGGGAAGCTGATCTAATGATGCATTCTCTGCATCATGGCCTCTAGGAAGTTCCTGAAGAAATGGGACAGGCAGCTCTGGGACACCCCACCTACTGCAGCTATAACCCCCTGGTAACTCCCAGATGCAAGCAGGTGTAGGCTACAGAGCACCTGCACATGGGGTGGGATGGTGTGCGCCCTTGGTGTTGGGTGCTCCAGGAGTGGGTGCAGGTCCCTGATCAAGTCCAGTATGGTTTGGGGGTCTAGCCTGTACCTTTAATGGATCTCTGCCTCAGTAAGTTGGAAGAGTGTGATCCGCTGTCTGTAGACTTGCTCGTCCTGTCTCCATTCCCTCTCTCCTGCTGCCTGTAGTCGTAGACGCCTTGCTATGACTTAGAATGCCGCCATTGTGGTCACAGAGTTGCATTTTGGGTCCTTTTTTATAGCCTGCACCTGGTTACCACCTGCTTTCAATCCATGGTAAATACCGACTCTTAAATACCGAATTTCATGAAATTCGGTATTTGTGAAATTACCTACATCTCAAATGTCATTTTTTGCCATTTCTTTTTTACCAAATCGGTAAATATGAATTCGGTATTTTCCAATTCGGTAAAATTCCGATTCGGTAAATTCCGAGTGGGTAAATTCCGAGTGGGTATTTACCGAATCAGGCTTTTTGGAGCTCCCACATCTCAATTGCCCAATACCGGTCGTTAACAGCCAAAATTCGGTAAAATCGGTCATTACCAACCGGTATTGAGCTACCTACATATGGCCCTCAGTGTTGTAACTGGTTCTCCATTGAGAGACTCTTTCAGGAGATCCCTGATAGCGTTAACAGTTACTTTAACCAGAGCTTTTGGAACATCATTCATTCATGTCAACAAGTGACATCGTTGTTAGCCCCACAATCGTCATTGGGCCACTCTCGATCCCCAATACTGCCTGGCTCTCTCTGCAGGTTGTATATCAGTGGATGGCTTCTTAATCCTACTTGGGTTTCCACTTTCAGGCAGTCAAAACACAAAACATAAAGCCCAAGATTTACAAAGTTGCCATGCAATGCAACGCAGCAGCCAAAGCTTCTTTGCAGCGCTACATTGAGTGAGAGGGAGAAAGCAGAATAGCATCACAACTAAAAAAATATTGCACTATCCAGCTCTCTTCCTAGCACCAGCGCACAAACAGGCTGCCTAACACCAGGCAAATGCCTTTGCACCATAAAACTTTTCTAACTTTCGTTTTGTGCTGTACAGTGCAACACACATGCAAAGTTGGAGGAATTTATTTTTTCACAGTTTCACACCTGACTCTAGGAGGTGTTATTTTTTTATGCAAAACCTCATCTACTATTATTTGTAGACAGGGTAATGCAGCAAAAACTATGGGTGGCTGCTTGAGAAACCCCATCTCCTACCTATGGAATGCACCCTAGAAGCAAACTAATGTAAAGCAGTATAAAACACTGCTTTATTCTACTTTCAGGCAGCTTTACAAGCAAAAATAGTTTTGCACTTGAGAGTAAATTCCAAATAAAGTTTTTGTGTCAATTTGCATCACTTTTGTAACAAAATATGCGCAAAATTGTAATAAATGTTCCCCAAAATCTTGCAGATTAACCAACAATCAGATCTTAAGGGAAATTTTAGTTTCCTGGATTTAAGTCAGTACTTCTCAATTATGGTCATTTGAAGAATCAAAATTGCTATACCACCTAAGTTGCTGCGATTTTTCCAAGATGCACCAGGTCCAGTGCCCAACTCCTTCGTTTAGAAACGTGAGGAGCACATACAGACATTTATTTGGTATAAGAAAAGCAATTGATTGTTAAGAAAAAAATCAAGGACACGCAATATACAAAGGGGTCACGGCGCTACAGTACTTCAAACTCTCCGGGTAGCACGAGTGCATAAAGCCCAGGTATTAATACTTCCCAACAGTTGCACCAACACAGCTTTCACCACTTTACAAAATTAGATTCACCCAGAGTTACCAGATAAATATATTTTCAAAATGTAAGGATAAACTAATTATAAAACAGTGCAAAGTTTGATAGACATAAAAACAAATAAGATACTGAAAATGTTACCAGGTAAACTTGTTTGGAAAATATGTTAACCTTTCCAGTATATTTTACTGTTCCAGTAGTAAATTTTAGAAAACATTTGCCATACCATGCATTCGAAATCTTATTGTGTCCTGATGCTTATAAGAACTGCAAGTTATGGCATCAACATACATTTTCAGATGTTTCTATATTTTCATTAGTGATAGAGAAATGAAGTCTCTTCAACCAGCATAAGATCCTTATATGCTTTACATATTACATATATTATAATCATTAGGTTTCACAATTTTTATACATAGTTAATTGCGAACAATTAGGAAATAAGGCCTATGTTATTTATCTATACTAATATTATAAAGAGAGAGCTGAAACCTTTGAGGCGGGTAATCTCAAGAAGTACAGCACCAATCACAACACCCAATACAGCATTGTAAAGGGGAGTTGCAGCAGATGGACATAGGCTATACATCTGGCCACCATATACATTGCAAAGGTCAAACAACCTTAGGGGTAAAGTAGTCCCTTCTGGGCGTTGGCGTTCTGCTGTCAGCGATGGGCGTGTCAAAGTAGCGTGGGCGTGTCAAAGTAGCGATGGGCGTCTCAAACTACACTTTGTGGGCGTCACCGTTGGCAGAGGGGCCTGGCCCAAAACAAAAAACGATAATAAAATATGCGCGCACATTCACGCTCCATTACTGATACTGATAACACTCACAGTACTTGCCGCGCTAACTAAAACAAAGCTTTACTCATTTGTGAGCCTCGGCGTTGGCAGAGGGGGCTGGCATCAAAAAAAGTCGCACGGCTTTCAAAAGCGCACTATTCACTCGGCGCAACATTCACGCCTTTGTGGGCGTCACCGTTATCAGAGGGGCCGGGGCTGGCACAAAGAAAGGGACAT
The DNA here is from genome assembly GCF_964261635.1 of Lissotriton helveticus. NCBI lineage: Eukaryota > Metazoa > Chordata > Amphibia > Caudata > Salamandridae > Lissotriton > Lissotriton helveticus. The sequence continues at coordinate 1,410,487,297 of NC_136065.1, forward strand.
GGCTTTCACAAGCGCGAAATTCACTCGGCGCCACATTCACGCCTTTGTGGGCGTCAACATTGTCAGAGGGGCCTGGCCCAAAACTAGAAACAATAAAAAAATGGCCGCCGATTTCACTGTGCAAGCCCATTCACGCTCCATTAATGATAACACTCACAGTATTTGCGGCGGGAACAAAAACAAAGCTTCACTCATTTGTGATCCTCGGCGTTGTCACAGGGGGCTGGCATAAAGAAAGAGGCACAGCTTTCACAAAGATGCCGGAAGCATTGCGGAGAGGGGGAATAGCGTCCTTGGAGATGTGGCGTTTAGCAGTGACGCTATGTGGGCTGTCTAAGTGCACCAAGCAAGTCTCTGGGGAGTGCGTGAACCTACTTAGGCACACGCCCTTAGTGTGCATGCCAGGACTGATCAGGGGCGTCGGCAGGAGCGGACACACACGTTCGCATTCTGCGGAAAGGACAACAAACCGCAGAGCACACGCTCACCTTCCGCGCAACAGAAAGACGGGTTCTGAGCAGCCGCACAGGCAAGTCGCATGAAACAATAAATGTACTATGCCATGAACTTTTTAAAAAACTTTGCCTTGCCTATTCTAACCATTTAAGACATTCTTCTTCGTATCCGGACAACGTCGGGACGGGCTGCTAAAAGGATAGAAAGCAGAAGGAAGTATGCTAACAACAGAGGTATGAAATCAATTGATGAAACTAATGTTAAGTACTCGAGCCCCAATCAAATTTTGCTAACAACATTTCTACAGTCGTTTGGGGAATTTTTTTTTCTTGCTTTTTCTTTTTCGTCTCCTTTTTCTTTCTTCAGTGGTGGCTCATCTTTGGAGATGTGGCTTTGGTCTGTGATTCAGTATAATGTAACTCTATAATACTTTTTTTTCTCTGTTGCTTCTCACAACCCTATCAGGGTAATGCAGGGTTATTTCATATGTCGATTAGGCATGATAAAAGTAGTGAGTAGGTAACATTCCCAAACTAAGGTTATCCTGCATACTTACACCATCATATAAAATGGTAGTACAAACTCTGACATGAATTTCAGCTGATTTGGGGCCTTATTATGACTTTGGCAGTCTCGGAGCGGGCCGCCACTCAGCCACTCCGATCCGAGACCACCAAAGCCATAAACAGCTGCCGACCAGAGTACAATTTATTAATACAGTTCTTTGGTGGTCCCATGGCGGTGCCTTTGAAAAAGGTACTGCCATGCACACAAGGGAGCCAACATTTGCCCCCCTGCATGCACCCCATGGCGCAGAGGTGCAAAGGGCCCTGCAGGTCCGCCTTTGTTTCCTCACACAGCACTTTTCTTGGCAGTAGCACTGCCATGTAAAGTGTGGCGATGAAGAAACTCCTTTTATTGCTTGGCAGTGCCGCATCAGAACCACCAGCATATTAGGGGCCTCAGACCGCTGGCCCACCACCAGGGATCGTGGTGGCAGCAGCCGTCCTATGGCGATCCAAAAGCTATAATCCTAATGTGGCAGGCGACGGCCACCATGAGTTCTGCGGTCTATTGGACCACCAAACACATATGAAGGGCCTGAGATCTAAAAAGCACAACCAAGCTAGTAGCCAGACAATGGCTTGTTCTCTGCATAGCTTCCCTGAAGTGGTTTGAACTATAGTGCTGTCATTTTAGAAATCATTGAAAACCCACTAATATTTTCTATATCTATGGTTTTGGACATACTTGTGCTGACCCATAGGTGAGCCTTCACGCCAAGCTCCTGATCCAGCGCTCCTATTGAAAAAACTGTCTCAATAACGCTACCTATCACCTCAATACTCACCATTAAGTATGAATCACTAATAACGGCCCATAACACCAATGAAACAATTTTTAAAGCGTTTGAATCAGGTGGCCTGATTACTAAATTCCATTCACATATTATCTACAAAATGAGATACAACTGCAGTTTTAACTATGATCACCATGGTTTTAAACATCACATATCTTTAATCAAGCGACTAAGGCGATTGAATCAACTGATGGTAACTAGATCATATATAAACAAGACCAGCTTGTCATTTCAAATCTATTTTTTATTATCTTTATTATCATAAAGAAAAAGCATTTACGTTTTAAAAATATTTATTTTATAAGCAATCAAGAAAGCAGCATTTTAGTGAGGAAATGAATTAATAAACTGACATTTTTAAAGCAAGCTCAGAACCATGTATTATTAGCAAAATAACAGTTTCCATTCCCTAAATCTATTTCCCTGTCTGATTCTCACTCCACCTAGAAAGGAAAAATCATTTAAAGTCTGCTGTCCTTACGTGCGCCAAAAGTCTGACAGCATGTCACGTCAATCAGGAATCGGAAAGAAGAGAGTTTTTTTCTCCGCTCCAAGTGTCAGGTTTTATACCTTTCTTTCTAGCTAAACTTTCTACAATTTACATCTTTTCATAAAAATCCAGGCTTCTCATTGGCTGTGCAGTGTCGGTCCACGATAAAACATTAGTTCGCGTCCGTTACTCAACCAGGACCAGGCTTATACTTAAGCCCTATTGTCTCTCAATACCACGTATTCCGACTTCCTCGGGAATGATACATTTTCCTCGAACCTCAAACTTTAACTTCCTAACCGTGGCAGATACAACAAGTTCCTGTCCTTGAGCCTTTTTCTCCGAGAGCACATTTAATTCAGCTGAAAAACTGCTTTTCCAAATTACGTGATGATTCTGCATAAAAGTCTTTACAGCCGCGCATGTGCAAGGATTCGCTCTGGACAAGCTGAACAACCATTAGGCCTCACTTTTGGAAACTATTATTAAACAAACACAAGACATCAATTAATTAAAGAATTGAAACCCATTCTGTTACCCACCCCCTTTACTAATTAATCCCGTTAATTATGTTACCTAGCTGAAGCACATATAAGCAGCATTATATCTACCTTTCCTTTAAGAACTGCAGGAACTCTTTTTGCTTTTTGACACAGAAAGACATAACATAAGCACACAAAATAAGCACATGCTATTAGTTAAACAGCCGCATTTAATACTGACAAAGACAATAGACAAGGTTAGTTTATTATTTTTCTTCTTCGCATTTGCAACATAAAGCACATTAGTTATCCCACGTGTAGTGATGCAAAAACTCTTATACTATGTTGATTAGTATTTTCACCACAAACATATTAGTTCAGTTATGATTTTGGGAGATTAACTTCGCAAGTTTGAACAAAATATTGTTCTGTACCTTGCTTCATCAACTCCCTCATCTGGTGATTTTTAAATCAGCAAACAATACTCAAAAATTTATACATTTTCAACCCTTGAACATGTTTTGGACTTTCTTAATATTAGTATTTTTTAGAGTTTAGATTCATTTACTTTTCTGCAAATGTCATATTGAGCTCTTCGAAACTCTTCTAATTCTATTTCTTTTTCTTTCTCCTTTCTAAGTTTGCAAATTCTTTTCTTTTCCATTACATGTTTTCTTCTCTTGTGTATCATGCAACTAATTTTTAACAAAAGTATCACTATAGCTATGACTATTAAAGGAAAAACTATTTTACCTATAATTGAACTACCAATCTCTTGAAACCAGTGTTTAATAGCTGCACATCTTTTGCTTAAGCGTTCTGTAAAACTATCATCTTCTAAAGGTTCTACTTCTTAATGTAATTCGGTTATATTTCTAATATACATTTTTATATTCTGACTCTTGTCTGGGATATATGTACAACAATGTTGGACATGCAAAATTCCACAGACTCCACCCTCTTTTGCTAGCAAAATGTCTAAAGCAAGACGATTTAGCATTACCATAGTCCTCATGGCAATAAGCTCTGCATTCACTAATTGAAAACCATTTGCAGTATCAGTTGACAATCTATCAACAATTGTAGACATTTTTCTGATCTTAACTGCATTCAGGGTTATACCCACCACGTATTACTACCAAATATGTCTCCCAATATTTCTGAAAAACTTTCCCTTCTAAATCTATTCAGGTGATTGCTAATTTCAAATGAACCTTTTGCATTTCTATCGACATGGAACATTTTTGGAAAAACTAAACCTATATAACACGTCCCATACCAGTGATCAGGAAGATTGTAATAAGCTTTGTTCCCACATACAGAATATATTCCAGGAAAAATTGGATCTTTCCCTCCTTTAAATCCCCAACCCCCTATAATACGATAAGTGTCTTCACATTGACTTGCACCAACAAAAAATTATCAAACAAAGTATTATTTCTTCTAATACAGAATTTTCCACTAACAGGTGTATCTATGTTAATTACAACATTCTCAATTCTACCATTAAGTTTTTCATCTTCCATTTGCCAGAATTTTGACTTAGTATGTTTCAACATCTCATTTCGCTTGTAAATTGCCCTTCTCTCTTCCACCAAATTTAAAAACGACTTTTCTTCTGCTCTCAATTTACATGTTAAATTATTTCTAAAAACATACTCATAAGTGAGTTCACTAGTTACTAGGAAAAATTCCCTCTTCTGTTTAGCATATTTCACTTTATTCAAGCTATCTACAACCTTTAAATTTGCATAAATGTCATCAAAATCAGAGTAATAATATTCCAAACGACCAGTTTGATAAAACAAGCTAGCTATCACACTACAGGTAATGCCATAAGTAAGAGGAAGCATATTTACGCCTTCAGACACAGAAGTAGATAATTTTACACAAATGTAGCAATCTTTTGCATCCATCACCTTAACATATTCAGATAAAAGTCTAGAAAAGGTATTACTAGAAAAATCTCCTACAGATCTATCTTGATGAATTTCTGGTTTGTGTTCAATGATTCTATTAGTCTTTTCAACTACATCATGATTAACCACAACTTTACTAGTCATATTAGTTTTATACATTTCTTTATCAATTCCAAAAGGAAAAAGACAGCTAGAATTAACCAGACTAAAATTATCAAGACTACACATATTGAAGACAATTTGCAGCATCTTCTAAATATTGAGCATATCGAATTATTATTATAAGAAGGCATCCTTACTAACAAACAAGAACCCTAAAAATAAAAAGAAAAATTAAAAGAAAAATTTAAAATTAAAAATTACTAAATATATACCCCTCTTTTTTTTTTAACAAATAACTTTATTTTCGAACAGCTTTTCTTCGACCTTATATCATACATCAATGTGTTTTCCATCTAACACAATTTCTTCGACCTTGTGTCACCTAATGAATGAAATCAATCATTATCACTTGCATCATCAAAATTACTTTGACTATTTACCTCAACTATTGGAGGAATGATTATATAAGTCCACTCAGGTGACTTATACTTCTGATTTGGCTTTATTACTCTTTTTGCTCTGCTATTTATCACTTCTATTCTCTTGCCTGCTTGAACTTTCTTTGACTCTTCTTCTTTTTGACTTGTGATCTCATTAACTTGCTCCTTTGCTAATTTAAACTTTAGGCTTTTATTTTCATCTGGCCAATTATCTCCCTTTCTTGATAATTTCTTTTTCGGTTCCACTGAATTATATTCCACTTTCCAAGCTCTTTTCATTGATCTTTTCACCTTCGATTCATCTCCACTTTCATCTGCTTTACTTTCTGTGTTTTCAGCTGATTCATTAATGATCAGTTTTACTGTATCAGATTCTTTTTCAGATTCAGGAACTTCTTTACTCGGCAGTTTCACTCTGATAGGAACATCATCCTTATAGCTGGTACTTGGAATTTCTTCTTCTTCTTCTTCAATTACTTCCAACTTCCCAGTTTCAGAATTTTCGTTCCTGCTTCCAGAGCTTCCAATCTGCTTTTCAATACTCTCCTGATCTTGATCTTGAATCACTACTTCTTCAGCTTCTTTTTCTGCTACTTGATCTAGCAGGTCTCCATCATTTTCATTATCTTCAGAATCTTGTATCACAATCTCTTCATTCAATGCCTCATTCGCATTTGAATTTTCCAGATGTCGAATTTCCTGTCGATCTTCAGGATCTGGATTTCGATTTCTTTCAGGTTCTTCTTCTGAATCTGAATCAGCAGTTGTATCACCTTCGTCAGGATTCTCAGGTGCTGGCACTCGTATGGTATGGCTAGCATGAATCCATCTTTTCAATCCCTTACACTTTACTGCATTTGTTGTCACTAATATCACCAGTCTTGCCTTCTGCCACCTAGATACTAGGCAGTTTCTTCTTCGGTGAACTTTTGTCCTCACCCAGTCTCCAGGTAACAAATCATGTGCTTGTTCTTTCTCTTTTGTAATTACTTCAGTTCCCACCTGATGGAACACAGGAGTCACCACATCAGATAGATTTTTACAGTAATCCATAATGATGCTATCATTAATGCTCAACAGTTTATCAACTGGAACAAATGCTTGCCTCATGACCCTACCCATAAGAATCTCATGAGGGCTCAAACCTGTTTTTCTATCTGGAATGCTTCTCAAAGACATCAAAGCAAGTGGAAGTGCGTCAGTCCACTTCATTCCTGTAGCTAAACACATTTTTGCTATTCTGTTTTTTATTGTACCATTTACTTGCTCAACAACACCTGATGCTTCTGGTCAGTAATCACAATGCAGTTTTTGCTTTATGTCTAGAGCTTCACAAACCAATTGTAGCAATCTGTTTTCAAAATGTGTGCCACGATCTGTCTCGACCGTTACAGGAAATCCATACCTTGGTATGATTTCTCTCAAAAGTAATTTTGCCACAGTAATTGAATCATTGCGGCGTGTGGGGAATGCTTCCACCCATCTTGACAACAAACAGACTATCACCAAAACATATCTGAGTTTGTTGTGAGGTGGCATGTCAATGAAGTCAAGCTGTAATCTGGTAAATGGACCACCCTCCCGTCCTATGGTTCCCATGCTCACAACAGTTTTTCTGTTTGGGTTAATCTGTTGACAGATTAAACATCTCTGACAAAGTGATCTGCAATTATCCTGAATTTCGGACTGTACCATGTTTGCCTAAATAATCTGATCATTGAATCTCTGCCAATATGTCCTGGACCATGATACATGCGTGCCATGTCAGAAATCATGCTGTCTGACATTACTGGTCTGTCATCTTTGTAGACCCAAACCTCATCTTCTTCTCTCTGTCTGCATCCTGCTTTTAACCATGTGTTTTTCTCTTCATCATCTGCTTCATCTTGCAACTGTTTTACTCCCTGCCAAGTCTCAACTACAGATGTTAGCATAAGTGAGTTCAAAACATGTTCATTTGCTTTTTCCCGATTAATTGCCATATTTTCTTTAGCACAGAATTTTGCTATTGTGTCAGCATATGAATTTCCTTTTGTTATGTAATCTTCACCCTTTTTATGAGCTGTGCACTTTACAACTGCAATTTTTTCTGGAAGTTGAATTCCGTCGATCAGTCTCTTGATCAACTGTGCATTTCTGATTGGTGAACCCGCAGAAGTTAAATAACCTCTTTGAGACCAGAGCTGGCCATAGTCATGGACTACACCATATCCATACTGACTATCGGTCACTATGGTTACTTTTAGCTCTTTTCCCAATTCACATGCACGAATCAAAGCAATCAATTCTGCTACTTGAGCTGAACGAATTCCTTTGAGACAAGAGGCTTCAATTACATCCGCAACTGTGAACACTGAATATGCTGCATTCAGAACACCTTCATCTGTTCTCAAGCATGAACCATCAACAAATAGAACATAATCTGATTCAGCTAAAGTGACATCTTTTATGTCCTGTCTCGGTTTAGTGCAATGTTCTAATACATCCAGGCATTCATGATCAACCTCATCTCGGATTTCTGTTTCAGTAGTGTCAGGTAATAATGTGGAAGGATTTAAATTCACACATCTCGCAATTGACACATTATCTGAACCAAGGATAACCTTTTCATATTTTGTTAACCTGCTGTTTGTCAAATGTTGTGTTCCGCTTCTTGTGAGGAGAATATCAACTGAGTGTGGTACATATACTTTTACAGGAAATCCCATTATTATCCCTTCACTTTGTTCCAAACTCACACTAGTTGCAGCTACTGCTTTTAAGCAACCTGGTAATGCTTTTGCAACAGGGTCAAGAACAGCTGAGAAATATGCTATTGGCTTTCTCAGTTTTCCATGTCTCTGAATCAGAACTGATAATGCACATCCTTCTCTTTCACTGCAATACAGCTCAAACTCTTTCTCATAGTCAGGCATTCCCAATGCTGGAGCTTCACACAAACTTCTTTTTAACTGTTCAAAAGCTTCTAATTCAGTATCTGTTAGGCTAATCGGGTCTTTTATGTCTACTTTTATCAGTCTCTGCAGTGGCTTTGCAATTACTGAGAATCCACTAATCCATTGGCGACAATAACCAACCATTCCTAGAAACATTCTAACCTGTCTCTGTGTTTTTGGAGGTTGCATTGCTTGAATCATTTTTATTCTTTCAGTTGTCACTTGTCTGACTCCTTTCGCAATTCTGTGACCAAGATATTTTACTTCTTGTTTGCAAAATTGTAATTTTGCAGGTGATACTTTATGTCCCTCATCTGCCAGATGATTTAAAAGAGTAATGGTATCTGTTACACAATTATCTCTTGTTTTGCAGCCACAAGGAGATCATCAATATACTGCACTAATGTAGATTTTCCAGGTAAATCTAGATTTTCCAAGGATTTCTTTAGCAACTGATTAAAAATAGATGGACTTTCGGTGTACCCTTGAGGGATACGACACCATGCTAATATACGCTCTTTGAACCTGAACGCAAACATTTGCTGGCTTTCTGGATGCAATGGAACAGTAAAGAATGCGTTACATAAATCAATAACCGTGTACCATTCTGCATCATGCGGAATCTGATATAAAATTACCGCTAGGTTTGGCACAACTGGGCAACATGGAACAACAATTTTGTTAACCTTTCTCAGGTCTTGAACCATCCTGAAAGTTCCGTTTGGCTTTTTAATTCCCATAATCGGTGAATTACATGGGCTACTCTCAATTTCCTTTAGAACACCTTGTTTTATGAATTTGTCTATTACAGGAATAACTCCTTCAATCACTTCTGCCTTCATTTTATACTGTGGAATGTTTGGATAATCTTCTCCTTGTTTTACTGATATTTTTACTGGATCTACATTTTTCATCAGACCCATTTCATCTCCAGTGAAATCCCAAATTTTAACATTCACTGTGTCTTTTAATTCTTCAGGTAGATTATTCTTATCAAATATAGGAAATAGTTTACTTTCTTCTGCCTCAACCATTGACATTGTTAATTTGTAAAGCCCATCTTCTTCTGGAGTTTGTAGCTCAATACCATCCGGTGAGCAATATATTTTACAATTCATCTTACAGAGAATATCCCTACCTTAAAGATTTACAGGACTGCTATCACAAACTATGAATCTATGCATGTCTTTAAATTTACCTATTTCAACTTCAACTGGTAAGTGGACAGTGGCAGTGTCCCTGCCGCTTTTACAACTTGGTTACCCGGCGCATTGGTGATTGACTACCATTTTAATTGCACAAGCGTGTGAGCTCATTTTTAATTTATCAGGGGCACTGTGTGAGTTTGAGCGTGTTCGCTCCCCCGTATGCTGTTGACCTGCATAATTATTATTGCTCACCGGTCTGGGAAACTATGCATTCTGCATTCTGCTCTGCTGATGCTCTCACCTGAAGGCAGGCAGTAGCAGCAACGGCACGAACAGCGCTGGACTCGTCCCTCCTTCCCGCCTCGTTCTGACGCCGGTGACTAGCACCGTTCGAGCAGAGGGCGTGGAAGGTCCGAGCCAGCTACTTCCGGTAGCGTTGTGCAGCGCTCTAGTTGTTGGGACGCTGGGGGGATAAAAGGCACTGGAACCTGGGCCCCTTGTGGTAAGTGGACAGTGGCAGTGTCCCTGCTGCTTTTACAACTTGGTTACCTGGCGCATTGGTGATTGACTACCATTTTAATTGCACGAGCGTGTGAGCTCATTTTTAATTTATCAGGGGCACTGTGTGAGTGTGAGCGTGTTCGCTCCCCCGTATGCTGTTGACCTGCATAAATATTATTACTCACCGGTCTGGGAAACTCTGCATTCTGCATTTTGCTCTGCTGATGCTCTCACCTGAAGGCAGGCAGTAGCAGCAACGTCACGAACAGCGCTGGACTCGTCCCTCCTTCCCGCCTCGTTCTGACGCCGGTGACTAGCACCGTTCGAGCAGAGGGCGTGGAGGTCTGAGCCAGCTATTTCCGGTAGCATTGTGCAGCGCTCTAGTTGTTGGGACGCTGGGGGGATAAAAGGCGGATGTGCTATCGACAGCGCAGCGGGCGCGACGAAGGCGCGCCGAAGTTGCGCCTAAGTTGCGCCTAAGTTAAGCCCGTCTGCGCCCGTCCGCGGCCGGGTGCGGGCCAGGGCCATGCCCCCTGCCTCTTCGAGAGTTCACACATGCTGGAGCAGAGGTGACTTGCTGTCCTTTCGCAACAGGTGTCCCAGCAGCTCCTGTCTGCATAGCGTAAACGTGGACGAGAATGCGGGTTGTAGTCACTGCCAGTTTACTTTTGACCTGGCTAGGACGGTTAATATAGAACATCATAAGCTGGTCTGCGGCTTTCTAAATGTCCGGTCGCTGCGTAAGCACAGACTGGATATCTATGATCTCCTGAGCGAAAAACAATGGGACTTAGTCTTTTTCACAGAGACATGGCTGGACGGTGACTCTTCCCCAGAGGCCCTTGAAGCCATTCCGGAGGGTTATACCCTGGTAAGGCAAGATAGACCAAAGGGAAGAGGGGAGGAATATCCATTGCTGTCAGGCAGGGCCTACGTTGCCATCTAGAGCCAACGGCCATCACAGACAGTGAGGCGGGTGAGTTCTCCATTCAAGTCAATGGAGGGTACAATGTGAAGGGTCTCCTGATATATAGGCCACCAGGCCCATCTACCAGATTCATTGATAGCCTGGTTGAAGGTATTACAGAGGTAGCCCTGTGCACGGATAAATTCCTGGTGTTGTGTGATCTCAACCTACACCTGGATGACCCTGTGGATAAGATGGCTGGGGACCTCTGTAAAGCAATGAGCGCGCTTCAGCTTGAGCTGTTAGGTAAACTTCCCACCTATCTGCGGGGCCACTTATTGGACCCCATTTTTGCCAACTGGGGACAGGTGGAGGACGGGACCCCCGTACCTATTCCTTGGTCGGGCCACTACTTGGTGCCCTTCTCGATCTACATCCCGGGAACTAGAGTACCGGAACAAATAGCATTACATCATCCGAGACGGAGATGGGCTAACTTTTCCCAAGCCAGGTTTAATGAGGCACTCATGATGGGGGGTGTCCCGGGGGGAGAGGATGTGGAAAAAGCTAATAATAACCTGAACCAGCGCATTAGGGTTGCCCTGGATCAGGTTGCCCCACTTGCCCTGAGTAGAACGGAGGGACGTGCCCTGAAAACGGCATCTTGGTGTACAGAAGAGGTGCGCATGGCCAAGAGTGTGTGCAAACGTGCAGAAAGGCAGTGGAGATTAGATTTTGCCACTACAGCTAGAATGGACTATGTTGTCAGTAGGCGCAATTATCATAGATTAATTAGAAAGGCAAAAAAGATGTACTATGACACCAGGATCAGGGAAGCAGAAAACTCCTCGAAGGAATTGTTTTTAATCTACAAATCGCTCTCGGTTGGGAAGCCTGCAGCAGTCCCAGAAGAATTCTGTACGGTGGACAATTGTAACCGAGTAGCGGAGTTTTTTGCCAATAAGGTAGCAACTATCTATTCGGCTTTCCCAAGCCAAGCTACCATTGACCCCGAGATTGCAGCAGTGTGCGGGGTTAGGAGAGGACATCAGGTGTTAACTACACTGGTCACCCCGCCCACTGAAAAACTCATCCAGATCTGTGGAGCAATAAAATCTGGCTCCCCAAGAGACCCTACTACACCTAGGCGCCTGATGGGCAGTCTGCATATACTAGAGCCGTATATCCGCCACCTACTGAACATTTATTTTGGGACCCAGACAGTCCCTGACGCCTGGAAACGTGCAGTAGTCCTTCCTCTCCAAAAGAAATCCAACATCAGCTATGACCAGTTAGACAATCTTCATCCAATTTCTCTTCTACCATACATGGCGAAGGTTGCTGAGAAGATTGTAAACCTTCAGCTGATGGCCTTTGTAGAGGAAGCCTCCCTACTACATGACTCTCAGTTTTGCTTCCGTACTCGCCATTCGACGGAGTCAGCATTGCTCATGGCAGTAGAGTCTATACGGCAGGGAGTGGATGAGGGCCAGACCATGGCCCTGATCCTTTTGGACCTAAGCGCAGCATTCGACACTGTAGCTCATTCCACCTTGCTACAGTGTCTGAATGACGGAGGGGTATCAGGGGCTGCGCTTGGGTGGATTCGGTCTTTCCTAATGGGCAGGTGCTTTCAGGTCCGCCAGGGAGAATGCTATTCTAGGGAGATTGGGCTGGACCAGGGCGTGCCGCAGGCCTCGTCCCTGAGCCCGACTTTGTTCAATCTCTATGTCTCCCCGCTGGCGGCCATAGTTGAAAGCCATGGACTACGCCTTGTGTCATATGCCAACGACACGCAGCTGGTTATATCCCTCTCACGTGTGCCTGGTCTGGTGGCGGACAATTTCAGAGTGTGCATGCAAGAACTGGCAACCTGGATGTCCGCCAACTGCCTGAAACTTAATGGCAGTAAGACCGAGGTGCTCGTGGTGGGGGGATGCCCATCTTATGGTCGTCGGCATGGTGGCCACCCTGCCTAGGAGAGACACCTGTTCCCCGTCAGGAAGCAAGGAATCTTGGGGTGTGGCTGGATGCTGATCTTGCCTTTGGCCCCCAGATTGGACGAGTGGTAGGGGCCTGCTTCGGAGTTCTAAGAACTCTGAGGAAGGTCTTGGATCTCTTGCCCATTGCGGCCCGCCGGACGCTGGTGCATGCATTAGTCACCTCACGCCTTGACTATGGCAATTTGCTGTATCTGGGGGCCACGGGAAAGGTTCTTAATCGCCTCCAGGTGCTGCAAAATGCTGCCGCTTGCCTCATTCTGAAGCTTCCTAGAAGATCATCCTCTAAGGCAGCGCTTCAGACCTTACACTGGCCTCCTGTGAGGAGCAGGGTGGAATTCAAAGCCCTTGCCATGTGTCACCGCATTCTGGGTGGCAAAGCCCCTGCCCCGTTACAGAGTCTGGTCACCAGGTATGAGCCCACTAGGAATATGCGCTCCTCCTGCACAGGACTTCTTAAAATCCCTAAAATCAAGAAAGCGCGTATGGGGGGAAGGTCTTTCAGATACTTGGCTGCGAAGCTTTGGAATGACCTACCGTCAGAGCTACGCTTGGAGTCCTCGGAATCCATGTTTAGAAGGACACTGAAAACTCACTTATTCAGACGGTAGACGGTTGTGACGGCTGCTTGGACTGCGTACTCCACTTATCATAGCGCGGGGACGAGCCCATGGGCGTAAACCAGGCGCTTTACAAATGCCCCTAATAATAATAATAATAATAACTGGTTCAGTTAAATCTGTTTTAATTTGTTGATTAGCTACACCTACTACTTGGATTTTGTCCCCGGAGAGAGGCAGGTTTTTTATTTCCACTGATCTAACAGTAGAATGGGTAGCACCTGTATCCACTAGGAAAGTAATTTCTACATCATTTACTTTACCATTTACAAATGGACCAGACTGATCTACCTCAAGAGTGGCTCCAAGCACACACTCTTCCTCCTCTCTCGGGCACCGTCAGAAGTAATCATCAGATTCACTCCCACCATCTTCTTTTAACCAATATTGTTGTGACACGTTCGACACATTCACTCTTGGTGGTCTGTTTACCTGTTCACCTCTGTATCTCTGCACATTTACACAGTTTGGAAGTGGTGGTTGTGGTATCTGACTTTGCTGATTCACTACCTGTCGCTGTAGCTGTTGCTGCAGATTTATCTCATTCTGCATCTGTGGATTTAATTATGCATTTTTTAAATAATTTCTGGGCGGATTCTTACACTCGCGCTTCCAGTGTCCAATTTCGCCACAATTAAAACATGGGAGTTTCTGTTTTAACTCTTCTATATTTCCCATCACTTTTGGCTTATTATGATTACCTTTAAATTTTCCTTGATTCTGGTCAACATTTTTATTTCCCAAATTTGCCAATTGTTGTTCAGACACTTTTACCTGTGCCCACATAGCTTTTTCTTTTAGCTTCTTTTGTTTAGCATCTATTTCATCACTACAGTATTTTGCTTTTCTCAGGATCTCATCTACTAAATTTGATTGCCAACCAACTATTCCAGTTCTTATAATTTCACCAATTTCAGGTCTCAAGCCATATACAAATCTGTATATAAAATGGCTCATATCCTTTTCACTTAAATTCTCAACTGTATTGTTTAAATACCAGCAGTAGTCTCTCATAGAATGAATGAACTGATTCTTTTGGCTCTTGAGTTGTTCTATGTATTTTAACCCAATCTATCTCTTTTGGGGGAATCTTGTTTTTCAAAAACACAATTACTTTGTCGTACATTCTCATTACCTCTTTTGAAGGAGCACCTGTTATTCTATCTCGAGCAAATTCTTCCTTGGGCCAATCTACAGAAATTTTGCATTCCGCCCAAAGATCTGATGGGACAACTATGTCAAAGAATCCATCAAGATCAACCCACAAAACTTTTGAAACTTTCACAAATCTATCTACCTGTCGATACCATTCTACAGGTTTTTCTCTTAACCGAGGAAAATCATTAGTGAACATTAAAATGTCCTACCTTGTCCATGGGACATGCACATACCCTCCTCCTGGTATTTCTCTCATCGGGAGTTCATTTACTACTTCCTCTTCCTTTTCTCTGACAGGAAAAGCTAAACTTGTTCTGTCTTCATCTCTTTTCTTTGTCCATTTTATTCTCCATTTAGCTAAATCACCCCATTTTCTCAAAACCACAATTAAGTCTTTTATATGAATGATTCTTCCTGTGGTGTTCATGTTTTCAATATCTTTTACAGAGAAATCCACCCTATAATGTTTCTGCAAATTCTTTTGCTTGCTCAAATCTACTTCTAATTCAGCAGCCATCTCCTCTATTTGATCATATTTATTTTTCGTTTTCCAAGTTATGCTTTGGCAAATAAATAATAATTCATCATCCTGATATAGCTTCAAACTGTCAGTTCCAATCGTTCCAATTATTAATTCCTCAATATCTGCTTTCAATTTTGCAACATCAAGTAATTTACATTCTGGGGTTTGTGCTAAATCTATTTTATTCGGACTCTTTTCTGGAGTTCCAGAGTCTGATTCTGCACCAGATGGAGTTTTACTTGTCAAATTTTGATTAAAAGTTAAGTCAGGCATCATTAATTTTTCTCGATGTATGTCAGACAAATCTGAATAAAATTTTTTTGTTACTTTCTGTATTTCTGAATTTAACGGCACAGTCAAAGCTGAATGTCTAATTACTTTTTGATCAAATACTGGAAGAACAGGTCCGATTGTTACAGGTACTGTACTGCTTCCATGCTTTTAGTTAACTGCTGTATTAATTCATTCGTAGAACGAATATTTTCTGAGGTACTCTGTAATTCCTCATATCTTTCTGTTCTTTTTCCATTTAGGGTTACATTTCTCAGGACTGGGGTTTCATTATTATAAACTGGAGTTTCATTTCTATGGACTGGTGTTTCAGCCTAATTTCTATTCTCTCCTGATAAATTTGAACTACATCTTGTTTCTACTCTTTCAGGTGTTTTTCTATGATCATGATTTGTTTTATGAGAAGCCTCCTCAATAATTTCTCTTGGAGGGGCACTTGGAGAAGTCCATGAACAAACTGGTTGATGAGGTGGTGGTTTTCTAGTATAAATTTCTTCTAATATTGCATCTTCTGACTCATTTTCTTCAATAATATTATTTTTCTTTTGAGTACACTTTTGTCCAGTTACCTCACTAATTAGTCTCATTGGGTACAAACCATCACACATATCTGCACTTCTCCATCGACTCATTCTATCCTGATGTGTTTCTCTATTACGATCTAGTCCTCCTCTCCTTGATATTCCTCTACTTTCTCGTTGTAACTCAAACATTTCATCCTCCCATTCAACTAGAGCTTCAAATTGAGTAGGTCTAGGCTTAGGTACGAGTTTCATCATCTTTTCTCTTAAGTTTTTCAAAACTGCCATATTAAAAGATCCATCTTCTGGCCATGCTAATACACCATCATTTTTAGTATACTCCATCCAATTTTCAATCCAAAGACAAGTATGATAACCATATTCACCCAACATATACGCTGCAGGTGTTTTGTACTTATGAATTCATTTTCCACCTCGCGTTGCAATTTTCTTGTCAGGTTTAAGTTTATTTTTCAATTTCTGAAACCATGAAAGTTTCTTTTTCTCTTTCATGAAATAATAATCCATGTTTTAAAACAATTTCTCTTACTTCGGAAAAGATCGTAACCACTTCCGTGTTATTCCGCAACACCAACCAATCCGTGCGCGAAACTCACCAACAAGCCAATCAGGTTAAGCTACGTCAGTATTCTGCTCAACCAATAGAATTACTGTATTTCAGGATTAGCCAATCAGCTGTAAGCTTGCCTTAGTCACGTGAACCAATCTGTGCACAAACACTGTGACGTATGTTAGCCAATCACAGCGCGACTCTTGTGACGTATGCTGCCGCTGCAGCTTCTCTGTTTCTCTCGCTCCACTCCTTAAACTGACACCTCCTTTACAAAATATTCTAAAGCGCCATATTTACAAACCTTCAATTGAATTCAGTTAGTAACTTCACAAATAAACAAACCATTTGTCTGTTTCGCTAAATAAAGTGATAGCTTTCTCAGTCATTCAAGTATTCTTTTGCGTGAAAAAGACGCTATTTTCACAGAATATTTATATTCTTCGATAAAGTAAGACTACTCTACCCTTCTAGCAGGTAATAACGAACTTGTTTCTCTCTGAATGCACATTGACAATTCAGAGTTTAACTTGATCGTACATTACAAATCATTTACGCACATCCATATGGAAAAAATCCCTAACCATGCATACATAAAATCTTTAGTAGGACTCTAACCCACCAATAGAAATCTTCACTCGCCAGTAAGATAGACAACGCTTCCTTACCCTTCACTCAAGTTTGGATAAATTCTACTACTCTTTTCACAGTGAGTTTAAACAGGCTCCAAGTCCCTATACTCGAAAGCTACGATTTCATAGACAATCCTCACTATACATTTTACCTTACACACCTAAAATCCCTAAACTTGTGCTGTACGTCCACAACACTAGCGATATACGGCGATACCACTATTTGAAACAGAACAAATGCACTGTGTCACTTCACCTGTCACACTTCTCTTGCCGGCACAACTAGGAATTTTCACACTGCTGGAAAAAACCTTTCGACTACAATGTATTTACCATGTAACATGTCAGTTACCATAGTAACCAAACTCTGCTACCAAGAAATTGATCCAGCGCTCCTATTGAAAAACTGTCTCAATAACGCTACCTATCACCTCAATACTCCCCATTAATCATGAATCACTAATAACAGCCCATAACACCAATGAGACAATTTTTGAGCGTCTGAATCAGGTGGCCTGATTAATAAATTCCATTCACATATTATCTACAAAATTATATACAACTGCAGTTTTAACTATAATCCCCATGGTTATAAACATCACATATCTTTAATCAAGCCACTAAGGCGATTGAATCAACTGATGGTAACTAGATCATGAATAAACAAGACCAGCTTGTCATTTCAAATCTATTTTTTATTATCTTTATTATCATAAAGAAAAAGCATTTACGTTTTAAAAATCTTTATTTTATAAGCAATCATGAAAGCAGCATTTTAGTGAGGAAATGAATTAATAAACTGACATTTTTAAAGCAAGCTCAGAACCATGTATTATTAGCAAAATAACAGTTTCCATTCCCTAAATCTATTTCCCTGTCTGATTCTCACTCCACCTAGAAAGGAAAAATCATTTAAAGTCTGCTGTCCTTACGTGCGCCAAAAGTCCGACAGCATGTCAAGTCAATCAGGAATCGGAAAGAAGAGAGTTTTCTCTCCGCTCCAAGTGTCAGGTTTTATACCTTTCTTTCTAGCTAAACTTTCTACAATTTACATCTTTTCATAAAAATCCAGGCTTCTCATTGGCTGTGCAGTGTCAGTCAATGATAAAACATTAGTTCGCATCCGTTACTCAACCAGGACCAGGCTTATACATAAGCCCTATTGTCTCTCAATAGCACGTCTTCCGACTTCCTCGGGAATGATACATTTTCCTCGAGCCTCAAACTTTAACTTCCTAACCTTGGCAGATACAACAAGTTCCTGTCCTAGAGCCTTTTTCTCCGAGAGCACATTTAATTCAGCTGAAAAACTGCTTTTCCAAATTACGTGATGATTCTGCAGTAAAAGTCTTCACAGCTGCGCATGTGCAAGGATTCACTCTGGACAAGCTGAACCACCATTAGGCCTCACTTTTGGAAACTATTATTAAACAAACACAAGACATCAATTAATTAAAGAATTGAAATCCATTCTGTTACCCACCCCCTTTACTAATTAATCCCGTTAATTATGTTACCTAGCTGAAGCACATATAAGCAGCATTATATCTACCTTTCCTTTAGGAACTGCAGGAACTCTTTTGCTTTTTGACACAGAAAGACATAACATAAGCACACAAAATAAGCACATGCTATTAGTTAAACAGCCGCATTTAATACTGACAAAGACAATAGACAAGGTTAGTTTATTATTTTTCTTCTTCGCATTTGCAACATAAAGCACATTAGTTATCCCACGTGTAGTGATGCAAAAACTCTTATACTATGTTGATTAGTATTTTCACCACAAACATATTAGTTCAGTTATGATTATGGGAGATTAACTTCGCAAGTTTGAACAAAATATTGTTCTGCACCTTGCTTCATCACTCCCTTTTGAATTAGTTCCATATATGTTGGCACAATGTTGTAACACAGAGATTCAGGATTGATCATTCATTACCAAGTTGTATGTCATCATAGGAAACAACATTACTGACTTTAACCTAGCCATGTCATGCTCTTAATGAGTCAATCACCCAGCCCTTCCATACTCCCTCTCGTAGTTTTCTGAGGCCAGCCACAAGTCTCTTAAAATAACTTCCTTTTGTCCTTGGACTGTGTCTTTTGTGCTGTTCTAATGTGAGGTTGGCATCTGTCCATGCTGTCCATAGTCATTTTCCCAGGCATTTCCTATACCTGGTGAATAGTACAACTTATATTTCATCATGCTGTTTCTAACAGGCCAAATCATCTCCAATTACCTTTCTCTGTACCACTTAATCTGGAAAATGGTGCTATCTACTCACCACACTATCACAGGGATACTGCTGGGGTCCTCTAGGCTTTGAGCTCCATTCTCTTCATATTCACTTCTTTAATCGATGCTGATTGCATTATTTCCAGAGCAAACCTGCTTTTGTTCTTTCAATGGCCAATGCTTCTTTTATTTTTCCCTTTGTCTAATCCTAGTTTTCTTATGGCTAAATGAAGCTGAAATTCCCTTTCATCTTACATGTCCTGCATTTCTTTGTTTTCAGAACTTCAAGAGGGCAAAGATTCTGCTGCTGGCTGTTGTAGTTTTATTCTGATTCCAGCTAACAGAGAGGAAGAGTGTGGCTTTAATGGCCTCCACTTTATTTTCCTTTACAGGATGACCCTTGGATTTTACTGATTCTTCCAAGGCTCTTGGGGCTACCTCCAACTCTTGTTTTATCTCTTTTGTTCAAAGCAGGAGACTGTGAAATCATGACTTGGTACTCTCATGATGGGCTAAGAAACCTGGTCCACTCTTTGATCCTCACAAAAAAATTAAAAATGTGATCCTAACATTTTTAAAGGGTGTTATGTCTGTACATTAATGTCTATTTGTTATTTGCTTGATACTCACAACTCCTATCACATCTCAGTCCAGAGAAAATAGATGATTTTTATGTCAGTGTTTGAAGAGGACACTATCTGCATTCGAGATTTGATCTCCTATATGGTTCCCATAATATCACCCACAAAGATGAACTTGTTTTTGTGAGTAATCCTTGGGCCACCCAAGTTATCTTTGCTGATCGAACGAGGCCATCCTAAGGGACAATGCATGTGATGAATGAGCCACAACTCGCCGTACAACGTTGCGTTTAAATTAAAGAAGCTAAGAACTCCACTGAAAGTGAAATAGGTCAAAATGAGAAAAGAAAAATTACCCATAATAAAGAAAACGTTACAAAGAAAATGAAAAAATACTCTATAGGAAAGCAGCAAAAAAAATATTCAATATCAATCTATGGAAAACTCGTAAAAATAGGAGTTTGCCTCAGGTGATTCCAAGGAACAAGACACTGTCTGTGAAAGCTATCAGATAAAAGTTAGCGTTTGTTTGAAAGATTCAGCTTTTAGACATAGACATTGTTTTCTAGGAAGAAAATCTTCAGTGGGGCAAACTAAAAGAATTTAGCTGACAGCGCCTCCACACAGGTTTATTGATTTTCATAGATTAGAACTACACAGCATGACTCCAGTGGACCGATACTTTTATGTCTTTATGGCAACCAGCGTGGGAAACATCCTTTACAATGTAACTTTTACCACGCAGTGCCTTTACGATGCAACTTTTACAACGCAAATCATTACAACGCATTGCGCTGGGGGGGGCGCTCTAGGATAGGGAATGTGTTTAATGTACTATCCACTACCTTCCCTACTATCCACGGGGACTGGAGTTGGAATAGTAAATTAAACAATTCACTATCCAGCGCCTAAAAGCACTATGCGTTGTGATGGTATGCTTTGTAAAAACAGCGTTGTAAAAGCATGCGATGTAAAAGCATGCGTTGTAATGTCATACATCCACAAGCGTACATGTCATAAGAGCATTAGTCCCAACTGCCCCCACCCCCGACGCAGCTCATATTTTATTACAGCAACATTATTGCTATATGCACTTCTCCTACTTGGAAGCATTTGATGAAGTGTCTGGTGTCAGTATCTATGTTCTGTGTAGCCACTCTTTCCATAACCTGGGTCACATCTATGGGTACCCCGCCCCACAGAAAAGTCATTCACTTTTCGCGACGTACTGGAGGCGCAGGGGGCTTCTCCATATTTACAAGGACAGAAAAAGCCACGCATGACTTTTCCTCTCCTTGTAAATATGTCCCCTTCACATGCAGCACTTTGCAGGGGCGTTCCATGGGTGTTGTTGTGGGTGTTTCCACGCAACACCCATGGAACAAGACACATCTCCGTATTTACTAGAAATCGTAAATCTGGAGATTAGTTTCAATTCGTGCTGCATTCTACAGCAGGCATTGAAATAGGAAAATGCCTGTGGTTATTGTTTTTGTGTTCAAAAACAGTCTCCACACGACGTAGGCATCCTTGCACCATGGTGAAAGGGTGTCTGCGCCAGCGCATGGCTGCAGTTTGTGCACCAGCGCAGGGGGAAGCACAGAGTTGCAACATATTCTTGTAAATATGTTGCATCCTGTGTTTCTAAAGTGCCACAGCAGGGCTTGCGGTGCCACACTGCGACTCTTCCTTGTAGATCTGCCCCAGAATGTCTCCATTTCTTATTACCTTGATTCAGCTTCTTCGGCTGCTGTGGCACACAGGTCAGACAGCATCTGTGCCCATGCAGTCAAATCATCCCCCAGGCGTTCATCTCTCCTCACATGTTTCATTCTGACTTCTTCCACAACCGCCATTCAGAAACATCTCGCAGCTTGTCAGCATAACTGGGGGGC
The DNA here is from genome assembly GCF_964261635.1 of Lissotriton helveticus. Taxonomy (NCBI): domain Eukaryota; kingdom Metazoa; phylum Chordata; class Amphibia; order Caudata; family Salamandridae; genus Lissotriton; species Lissotriton helveticus. Next base: position 1,410,509,069 of record NC_136065.1, read on the forward strand.
TGCGATCCCATCCATTTAAATGCAATACGCCCTTTTGCAAGCAGCAAGCCCAACATTAAGAACTTACGGCTTAGTTTCTTTTTCATCGGGCCGGAATCAGTCCCAACAGTACTGCCTGTGGGGTATGTGAAACCTCCCACTCAGTTGCCTTATTTAAGTTCTGCAATACCTCCTCCCAGTAGGGTACTAACGAGGAACAGCTCCATGCCACATGCACAAAATCCACAGCGGGAGCTCCACATCTAGCACACTGGTCTGACTATATGGTGTACATGTTGTCTAAGGGTCTTGGGTGAGAGATAAGCCTGGTGGGTGTAGTTATATTGGATCAGTTTAAAGCATGCGTTAGAGCTCACAGTGCGTACATCCTTGTGGACTTTCTCTCAATCCCCTGCAGACAGGGCTTTATCCAATACTTTTTCCCACTTCCCATGCGCCTTGGGCACTATCCCCGGAAAGTCCTCCCTCATGTGCACCGTATAATTGCGATATCATTCGCCGACCTCCTGCCATCGCCAATAGTGTCATTAGCGTCTGCGAGGTCATTGGCTCTTCTGGGCCTAGCCTGACTAGGTTAAGGTGCGGATTATGGACTGGGAGAGCTCCCCTGTCCTCAACACACCTCTCCCTGCCTTCTGTGAGGAGCAGCTTACAGTCCAAGTTGCTATGCTTGCTTGCCGCTTGCCCACAACCCAAAGTTACAGTTTGCTCACCTCTTAATCCATCCAAAATCCTTCAGTAATACTTCTATGTGGGTGCACAACATGGCACAGAACGGAGGGGGTTATAGCGAGCAGGAAGAGGACATATAGCATTATGGGAATGCAACCCCTCTCTTCGGGAAAAATAACAACAAGGGCCTATCCCCCAAATTACAGTATGCACAGAATGAAGACTGCCACGCGGTCCAAGTCAGCCTCTGAGAGGAAAGCTTCTCTGATTCCTGCAGCCACTCGGAGTACCAGAAGCACTCAGAGTACTGCCCAAGACCACCCAACTCTGAAGACACCCCTAAAGGCCCCAACAGAAGGCCTCATAATGCAGTTTTTTCAAGCATGACCCTCCAACAGGGTCACCCCAAGCGCACCCTCTACACCTCCGATCAGTAACCCTGATGGCGAGGAAGGGAACTCCTCACAGGAAGTCTCAGTTCAAGTAAGCAATCCACCCCACATGATCAGGGTGTAATAACCTGGAAACGCAGGTCTTATTCCTGCCACCAGGCTCTGTTGTGTCTAAGGAGCAACCTAACAAATCTCCAGCAGTCTCATAATGCATCTACCAGCACTCAGGCTGTGAAGTCCAAGAATGAGGAAAAGATAATCTCATAAACTGTGCAGAATGCAGCAAAGGCCCTGAGATATGCTCAAGTAATCTCCGTACAAATCCACCATCATCAACAACCCACTCCCCAGAGTTACTCAGAGCCAGTTCAACTAAGACTAGTGCACCTGAATTCCAACAAGACATGGGGGACATCTCAGCATCTTTTTTTCAGAACGTGGAGTCCAAAACTGGAAGAACATTGGGGCTTACTTCAAAGTTGTACAGTACACCAGAAGAAACCAGCCAATCCTCCCTCAGTACTAAAGATACCAACAGGACGGAGGATCTTCATCTGTCCTTTATCAGCACAGCACAAAATGCCATGGAGCACTGATATGGCAATCTACCAAAATGAAGTTACAGATCGACCTTCTTCAATCTATCGCATAGCGCCTCGTGGACTTGAGTACCAAGGTGGACCTCGTTGAGAACAAAACCCATTGCAGCAGAGAAGAGTGGTTTATCGATAAATGGGCAACTCTTCACCCCAGTCCTAACTGTACTTGTCACCTCAATTGGGGGAAAGCCAACTCCCTCACAGCAAGTAGACCTCCTTCCCTTTCTAATCAAAGTTTGGTGGCCAAAACACCAGAAGGTCCACATCTCAACTCAATGTTAAACTGAAAAGATAGTCCTCAGCATAATTCAGGTATCCAGTGCCCATACTCACATGTAGCCGTACTTGTAAATGTAAATGTAATGACATGATAACCCAATTTCTATTCCCACAAAACCAACTCCTGCATCACCATTCAGTCAACGGGCAAGGACAACAAACATGAATAGTTCATCTAGCTCAACGCCGCCAGATACGCCACTCTCCAGAAGGGCCAGGAAAAAACTGCTCAAACAACAAAGAAGGGCTACATCATCCAAAAGAGTGGCGTCCCTGGCAACAACTCAGAACCAGCCTCCTTAGGAAGCTAACGGTCCCGCCCGGCTATATCTCATTTTTGACTCAAGGCTAGGCTTCAAAAGCCTAATAGCCACCGCAGCAAAGGAACTTAATACCAAAATTCTTCCATCTTTGAAGTCTACAAAGGAAGGGGAGGTTGCTGGAACAAGACTGGCCCCTAGAATGCACAGCTCCAACCGCCAATAAAGAAGAGGGCAAACGCCACTACCCAGGCCACATTTACCTGTGAGACCAGCACAAACACCAGCGTGTGCACTGCCTGGGGCCCTCCAAACATGTCAGCACAGTCTTTTTGCCAGCTCAAAGTCCCGCCAGCCTCTGGTCTTGCACAAAGCGTGCCCCCAAGAGTAGAGGCCTTAAGCTCAATCTTATTTAGCACTCTCCAGGTAAATAGAGCCCAAGCTTTGGAATTATCCATCACAAAGACAGGGTCGAGTGCTGTGGAGATAGTGCTAAGTCTTAGATGTCACATCAATGGCAGCATGACATCCTAAACAGGTGCAATATTCTCCACTTACTCAAGCAAATACCATCCCTGGCCCACATCCACCTAGACAATCTCACCTGGGTCAGGTCCCTGATCCTCTTCGGTGACACCCACGGCGCTCCAACTCTGTTAAGACTGCGCCAGCCTTTGCATCAAGCCGTCATGCTGAAAGAAACACCCCTTTTGGCAGAATGGGGATATACCTCAAATTCCTTCAACCAAATAAATACCCATGTGTGCTTAACAACCCTTCTCAGAAGAAGCAAGCTCATTCTGTTCTATGAGGAACACACAGCAGCTACCAGTGCAGCAGAAACCAAGCTGAGTTCAAGACCCTCTCAACCTTTAGAATAACAAGCACACATGACCAAAGGGTAGCGCATTCCTGAGATTCCATGGATGATATCGAACCCGGTCAGTGGGCCCCACTGGCAAGAAGCCTCGACAATGGGTTACCTAACACTATTAACATTAGGACAAAAGGCAAACCTACTAGTGAAGCAGGCCTAACAATCATCTCTTGGAATGTAACAGGCCTCAAGAAATTCATTGAGGTTGACTTATCTCTCGATTATCTTCATAACAAAGGCATTCTATGCTTCAAGGAGACCTGGATCACTGAAACAGGATACTATGAATTTGATACCCCTGCAACAAAGTGCAACATCTTTGGCCGGCCATCTGGTGAACTCTAGATTTTTATTAAACACGACTACAAAAAAATGGTGGCCTCTGAAATACACATTAACTCATCTGCACTTCAAGCTCTGCTCATTAACAGGTGAAAGAGCAAGCTCCAGCCCCTCCAACTGCTGCTGATTAACTGTTACACAAACTCATCTTTGCATCAGAAAAACCAGGCTCTAAACTCCCTTGCATCTATAATTGAAGAATTATTAAACAAATATATCTCCCACTTCCCCATAGTTGCTGGGGACTTTAACAACAGGGCTCTGAGCATAAATACTCCAGGCCACCCACAGATGCTGTATCTTTGCAGAGTCGTCTTGACAGCCACAAATTAGTCTCTGCTCAATCTCTTAAAGAAGCTCATGACCTACAATGGCAACCTCTTCCAACATTTAGCAATAGATCCACCATTGACGGTATTTTTATCAGCGATTCGATGTCCCTAAAGTGTTGCAACTTTGAAGTAAATGAAAGGGGGTGGTGAGAGGGATTACAGACCCCTGCGGGCCAAAGCCTCACAGCAACTGTTGTTACTCGGGGTACCTACCAGGGTTACACCATAAGGTCCTTCCCATATTCAAATGCTCAACAAATCTCAGCATAAAACTGTCTGTGTGGATTGCAAAAAAAAGAGTCAGCCCTTAAATCACCCAGCACATCTACCCCTCCTGGAGCACGGGGAAGAACTTGTCACATAATTTCAACAGGCATTGGGGAGAAGACCTGGGACCCCCCTGAGAAGACCCCCCCGAACATTTCCTCCACTCATCAACTAGGGGGACCAGGTTGAAAGCCCTGTCGGACCTGGTGAAGGACTTCTGGCAACAATGCCTGGACTATCACATATCGGTCACGGTCGAGTATCTTCATGATCAGGCGAACCAGGTGCCAAACCAGCACACCTGCTGTCTCCAAAATTCAAGCCTCTTGAAACTGGACCCTTGGTCTTCGCATCAATTTCTCATAAGTGGGGGACTTTCTTGGTGGACCTGTTTTCCTCCCGCCTTGACCATAAGCTGAACTGGTTCCTCAGTTGGAGACTGGAACCCTTGGGAATGGTGACAGATGAATTATTACAGGACTGAAATCAGGAGCTTGGGTATGCCTTTCCCCCTTTCTCGATGATCACATGGGTTTTGGCCCAAGTGTGGAGGCAACAGGCATAAGTGGTCTTCGTGATAGCCTTTTTGAAGGTTGCAAGTTTGGTTCCCAGGTCTGATGGAACTTTTTGGGGATTCTCCAGTTCTACTCCCCCTGCTTTGAGATCTCCTCCTTGATCCGAACCAAGTGCCACACTAGTTGGTAATGGAGGGTTTACTATACCTGATGGCATGGTGCATTACAGGCAATGCTGGAAAATCCCAGGACTTTCAAGACAGGCTGAGACCCTTTAGTCTAATGCCTGGGCGAACAGCATAGTCAAGCGGTATAGAGTGGCCTGGACAAGATGAATGCTTTGATGTATTCGACAGGACTTGGATCCCATGGTCACAGATGTAGTCCAGATACTCAACTTCTTGTGTGAAGTGTGTCTGAGGGTTTGCATATCAATCTATTAATTCCTTCCATTCCGCTATATTACTGGGCTGTGCTCCAATCAATGGTTCCCCTGTGGGAGACCATTCTTTTCTGCTGAGATTGTTGAGGGGCAATGGTCTCTCCTTGGTGCTGGAGCCTAATTGGCGGATATCATGAATCCTGTGGACTGGTCCTCTGACTTTACTATTATGAGGTTCTATTTCAAGCTGGTGGTGGATGTAGCAAAGTTGGTGGTAAGCAAGCTTTGGACTTGCATAATTCTCGCCTCTGGTCCTGACATAGAATTAACAATTTCCTACCTAGTTTTGTAATGGAAAGCTTGAATTTTATTAAGAACTTCGAGGCGAGGATTATGCCTCCACAGTGAGAAATTCTCTAGGTGTTCCCTCCCTGTTATCAATAAGTAATCGGTTACTCTGAACAGTCTCTGATTGACTGTGGTCTTTCTTATAATGTTATAACTGATATGAGGTTGATGGTTTTTCTTGGGAAGCAGTTCCAACTATTTCTTGTTTCTTTACCTTCATAGGACATGATGGCTCTAAGCAGGTTTCATGAGCTATGGATGGTAGCGTGATTCACATGAAGAAAAGAGGCAGCATGAACAATGATTGACTTTTGAGAATGTTAGTTTTTTGTATTGCAGCTATACTAAAATGGCTGCTGTTTGAATTTATGATCAGTGAAGTAAAGATAATAAAGCACAATCCTTTCCATTCGAGTCCTTAATAGAATTGATAATTTCTGTTATGATAGCTAAGGAATTTTTAATTCTTCAGTGCAACAGGCAAAGAGGTGATCCCTCTTATTTAGAACCAAGAGGATTTTATCCTTGTAATGGGACACACTCAGCATTTTAATCGCTAAACTTATTTAGATACTGTAGAAAATGAGTATTGTTAGTTGATATGTTACAATATATCAACAACCCTTGTTAAAACAGCAAAGTCTTCAGTTATTTGCAGAATTTCAAACTTTATTGCTTAGCTCTAGGTCTGAAAGTATAGTGTACTGTTCTCTGAAGTATCTTTATCCAACTCTTTTTAAAATAAAAATTATTTTAATCAAACCTTTTGAAGAGAAACTGCAGAGAGCGAATGATGGTACTGTTCTAAAATAATAATGGTGGTTCATAGTTATAGAACACCTGGTGCTTCAAGCAGAGGTACTGAAATGGCTACTGGTCTACAAGAAGAACTTGGAACAATACAAAAGGGTTATAACTTAGTTGACACTTGCTTTGACATTTTTAACCCCTTGCATGCTGATGACGGCTGGGGGCCGTCATGACCACACCCGCGATTGGAATGTCCAGCACAGGAGCAGAATCGCGGCAGCATGCAAGGGGTTAAACAAAATAGGACCTCGACTGGGGCATTCTGGATGTGTTGTAGGTGATATAGGGAATTCAAAGATAAACCAGATAATCACATTTACCAAAGTACATTCTGCCTTCAGAAAACTGTATTTGTCTGTAAAAATAAAAAAATAGGCATAATTCTTCAAAGCCATTTGAAGTGTTTGAAATGGCTTTGAGAGGCCATAGCAATTTGCATTTGATAGCAAGTTCAACATTTGCCACTGTACAAATATTTATAAACACTACTGCCGATGCAAGTGCAGAACAGGTCCCAATTGAAGGGGGCAAACCTGATATCACAAAGAGTACAGTTATCCTGATTTATGAAAAATTCTGTATTAGCAAGATTGAGCTTCGCAAATTGTTTATTCAGTCACCACAAAGTCCAGATGTGCAAACGTTAGGAACACACATTCCCTAATTGCGATTCTCTCTGACTAGCAATTAGGAAACCAGTATTACTAATGTTTAAAACTCTTTGAGTTTCATTTAGGGATACCTTTTGGGTTGCAAATTTACCATACTTCATGAATGTAAATGAGATAAGTCACAGTTTGCAACCAATTAGTAATTGCAGCTATCACAATAATGGTGGCCTACTGAGATCAGCAGATCATCATGTCTGTGATTGCTTTTAAAAAAAGCAAACATTTTTTTAATGAAGCCCATTTTCCTTAAAGTAAAACTAGATGTGTTAAAAAGAAAAAAATTAACCCTTAATGTTTCATTTTTCAAGAGTGGACAGTGATATGTGGGACCACTGTCTTCTCTTAAAAACATTATTTACATTCTCAAAGGGGTAAGGGTCCCTTGGCACCTTGGGAATGGTAAACTTGGGAAGTTAAATGTTTTAAAACATTCTTAAAGGAGAAGTGGTACCTTAGGGACCCCTTCCCATATGCAAATAGGTTACCACCAACTTTCAATTGGCAGTAAATTGTGAATGTTTTGCGACCACATTTTGTTCGCAAAGCATTTGTAAATACCATTCCAACTCAGTGTTAGGAAGGTATGATCCTTCCTAATACCAAATTGCAAAACCCAAATTACAAGTTGCGGAATCACAGTTTGCACTTTGTTCATCCCAAAAAGCATATTTATGATCAGAAATGGCCATATTCTAAAAATTGGGATGTTTCCGACCTCAAGAATGCTCTGTACATGTAGCCGTCAGAATCACTTGTAATTCCATTGAAGGTATCTAAACCAAACATCACCATTGTTCATTCAAGTATTCAGTACAGAAGGAAGCTCAAATCGTATCTCTTCATAGAGTACCAAAACCACAGCCAGTGAAGAGGTTCTTGCTCCTCTAGCACCAGTCCAACAATTATAACCTTTACTCCTGGCCCACTTATGAACACAACCGTGAACCATTTGTAGCATAACCCAAAATCCTGCCACCTAGCTAGGTTTGTACTTTATCTGTTCTCACCATAGAGCTTTGTGCTATATAAGTATTGGTGCATACATGCATACACATGTTGGGATGTGTAGGACCACAGTTGTAATGTGAAATTAAACTTAAAGCTGCAACGTGTAAAACACAAATGGTTGAAATGCAAGCAGGATAAATGAGCTGTAGGTTGGAAACTTTGTATATGCAGCTGTATCCCTCACAATGAAGGAAACAACCCCACCTGAGATGACACTTTAAAGCCATGAAGGAACATAGTTTGATACTAAGCAGAGTTCCAAATTCTACGTTTTGGATGGTCGCTGATTTTGTTCTTGGTTTTTTTGCAAATGCAAAAACGCACTATTTGTATAATTATGGTGAAAAACAAATGACCACTTATGATTTCCGCATAAATAAATAAAAAAATAAACCATGCATGTAGCTTATCAAGGGTCTGAATTCCTAGATTCATGTATAGAAGCAACATGGAGGTCACCTTGAAGGGATAGAAAATGTTTTCTATACTTTTAACATGGCGGGCCACCACTATTGTCAATCAATCAATCAAACAGTACTTATTAAGCACAGCGTATCACTCCTAAGGGGATCTAGGCACCATGCTGAGGGAATTAGTCAAAGCCCAGTCTTGAATCCCTAACTGAATTCTGTTAGCAACTGTGATGTGCGGAGGTGGAGGGATTTGTAGGCATGGGTGAGTAGCTTAAATTAACATCTTTTCTGGCTGTGGAGCAAGTGGAGGTCTTTCAATAATCTGCAGAGCATGTGAAGAGTGTGGCAGCAGGCTGACAAGACAGCATTGACTTGATGTTTCATGGAGAGTTTACTGTCCAGGATGATGCCGAGATTGCGGGCGTGGTCTTTCAGAGTGAGGGTGAGTTCGAGTGCCGATGGTCACCAGGAGTCATTCCAGAATGAAGTGTGTCTCTTGAAGACCAGTACTTTAGTTTTGTTGGTGTTGAGCTTCAATCAATCAATCAATCAATCAAAGCATTTGTATAGCGCGCTACTCACCCGGAGGGTCTCAAGGCGCTTGGGGGAGGGGGATACGCTACTGTTCGAACAGCCAGGTCTTGAGTTGCTTCCTGAAGGAGAGGTGGTCTTGGGTCAGGCGGAGGTGGATGGGTAGGGAGTTCCACGTCTTGGCGGCCAGGTAGGAGAAGGATCTTCCTCCCGTTGTGGCTCTTCGGATGCGGGGAACGGCGGCGAGGGCGTGGTTGGTCGATCGAAGCTGGCGGGTGGGAGTGTAGAAGGTCAGGCGGTCGTTGAGGTTTCTGGGGCCTTGGTTGTGGAGAGCTTTGTGTGCGTGGGTGAGGAGTCGGAACGTGATTCTCTTGCTGACGGGGAGCCAGTGCAGGTCTCTCAGGTGTCCGGCGATGTGGCTGTGTCGGGGGATGTCCAGGATGAGGCGTTCTGGATGCGTTGGAGTCTTTTCTGAAGTTTGGCTGTGGTTCCGGCGTAGAGGGAGTTGCCGTAGTCCAGTCGGCTGGTGACGAGGGCCTGGGTGACCGTCTTCCTGGTTTCGGGGGGATCCACCGGAAGATCTTGCGCAGCATGCGTAGGATTTTGAAGCATGACGAGGAGACGGCGTTGACTTGTCTGGTCATTGAGAGGGAGGAGTCCAGGATGAAGCCCAGGTTGCGTGCGTGGTCCATTGGTTTGGGTGCGTTGCCCAGGGCAGGGAGCCACCAGGAGTCGTCCCAGGCGGAGGGTGATGATCCTAGGATGAGGACTTCCGTCTTATCTGAGTTCAGTTTCAGGCGGCTGTTCCTCATCCACTCGGCTACGTCCTTCATCCCTTCATGTAGGTTGGTTCTGGCGGTTGTGGGGTCGTTGGTGAGGGAGAGGATCAGCTGGGTGTCGTCGGCGTAGGAGATGATGTTGAGGTTGTGTTGGCGTGCGATGGCTGCGAGGGGGCTCATGTTGACATTGAAGAGGGTGGGGCTGAGTGATGATCCTTGTGGTACGCCGCAGATGACTTCGGTGGCCTCGGATCTGAACGGGGGAGGCGGACTCTCTGGGTCCTTCCGGCGAGGAAGGATATGATCCACTCCAGTGCCTTCTCTTGGATTCCGACGTTGTTCAGGCGTTGCACTAGGGTGCGGTGGCAGACCGTGTCGAACGCTGCGGAGAGGTCCAGGAGGATGAGGGCCACTGTTTCCCTGTTGTCGAGCAGGGCTCGGATGTCGTCGGTGGCTGCGATGAGGGCGGTCTCGGTGCTGTGGTTTGCCCGGAAGCCGGATTGGGAGTGGTTGAGGGATCCATTCATCTCGAGGAAGGTGGCCAGCTGTCTGTTGACGGTCTTCTCGATGACTTTGGCAGGAAAAGGAAGGAGCGAGATGGGGCGGTAGTTTTTGAGGTCGGTGGGGTCCGCTGACGGTTTCTTCAGTAGGGCGCTGAGTTCTGCGTGCTTCCAGCTCTCTGGGAAGGTGGCGGTGTCGAAGGAGGTGTTGATGATGTCCCGGAGGTGGGGTGCGATGACGGCGTCGGCCTTGTTGAAGACGTGGTGAGGGCAGGGGTCGGTTGGTGATCCGGAGTGGATGGAGTTCATCGTGCGGATGGTGTCTTCGGTGTCGATCAGGGTCCAGGCTCGGAGGGTGGTGGTGGGGGGCATTGGTACGGTCGTGGGGTGCGTCGGCTGTGTGCTGAAACTGTTGTGTATGTCTGCGGTCTTGCTGTGGAAGAACGAGGCGAGCGAGTTGCAGAGATCTTGCGAGGGAGTGATGTCGTTGTTTCCGGGGCTGGGGTTTGAGAGCTCTTTGACGATGATGAAGAGTTCCTTGCTGTTGTGGGCGTTGTTGTCCAGCCGTTCCTTGAATGCTCTCTTCTTGGTGGTGCGGATCAGCTGGTGGTGTTTTCGGGTGGCGTGCTTGAGGGTGTTCATGTTGTCTGCAGTCGGGTCGCTGCGCCATGCTTTCTCGAGGGCCCGGCAGTTCTTCTTGGATCTCTTGAGTTCGTCGGTGAACCAGGATGCTTTCTTGTTGCCGGGTCTGACAGGGGGGGTCTTTAGTGGGGCGAGGCCATTTGTGCAGTTGGTGATCCATCTTGTGAGGTTGTTGGCGGCTTGGTTGGGGTTCGTTGAGCTGGCTGGAGGGTTCTGGCTCAGGGATGTTTTGAGTTGGTCGGTGGTGATCTTGTTCCAGCTTCTGCGGGGGAACTGTTGCCGGTGGTGGTGAGTGGTGGTCCTACTGAAGCTGAAGTGGACGCAGCTGTGGTCTGTCCAGTGGAGTCCGGTGGTATGGCTGAAGGAGATGTCCTTGCTGGAGGAGAAGACGGGGTCAAGCGTGTGGCCGGCGCAGTCGGTGGAGGTGGTCACCAGTTGCTTGAGTCCGAGGTTGGCGAGGTTGTCCAGCAGGGTGGTGGTGTTGCGGTCGTTGTTGTTCTCTAGGTGGAAGTTGAGGTCCCCAAGGAGGATGTAGTCAGCCGAGGGGAGGGCGTGCGGGCTGATGAAGTCGGTGATGTCTTCGCTGAATTGTGTGCGTGGTCCTGGGGGTCTGTAGACGAGGGTGCCTCTGAGGGTGGTCTTGGGGTCGGTGTGTATCTGGAAGTGCATGTGTTTGGCGGCTGTGAAGGTGTCGTCGGAGTTGGTCGTGATGCGGATGGTGTTCTTGTGGACGATGGCGATGCCTCCTCCGGTCTGGTTGATGCGGTCCCTTCGGGTGATCTTGTATCCGTCTGGGATGGCGATGGCGATGTCGGGCGCTGAGGAGGCGTTCATCCATGTTTCCATGAGGAAGGCGATGTCTGGTGATGTGGAGTCGAGCAGGTTCCATAGTTCCACGGCGTGTCTGTGGACGGAGCGGGTGTTGAGCAGGATGCACTTCAGGTGGTTGCTGCTGGTGCTCAGCTTGGCAGGTGAGGTACAGGTCCGGGAGCAGGAGCAGGAGAACTTGCAGGATTGGCAGGCGAAGGGTCCGTGGGTGCGTCCTGGGGTGGCACGGTGGCAGCCGGGGATTCGGCCGGTGTTGAGTGCGTTGAGGGTGGCGGTGTCGTAAGTCCAGTGGGTGGGTTGGCAGCTGCGGGGGCCAGGGGGTCTGGCGCTGGGCGTGGTCCAGGCGCGGACGGGCGCAGACGGGCTTGCCTTTGGCGCACAATCGGCGCCCCCGCTGCGCGTATGCATGCACTCTGCCATAAGTGGAGAGTGGGGGGGCGGGGCGAGGGAGGAGCAGCTGGGAGGCGGGAGCGGGGTGGCGAGTGGGGAGGATCGGTGCGGAGATGCTGGAGGGAGCGGGGGTGGGGCCGCGGGGGAGCAGCGGCAGGGAGCGGGGTGGGGCAGGGAACAACTGGAGCGACAATGGGGCAAAACAGAACCAGACACGAGAGAAACTGCAACGATACAAATACTGTTGAAAACGAAAAGAAAACGAAGCAGGTACAGAGGGACAATCAGGTACAGGGGGCCAGAACAAACAGGGGCACAAAACTTATCTTGGCAGCAGCGGCGGCAGCGGGAGGAGATCAGGCACACTCGGGTGGGCCACGCGGCAGGAGGAGCGACCGGACCGACCGGCAGTTCCTCCTCATCCAGTCCAAAACAGTCTTAATATAGCTGTGGAAATTGGTCTTTGTTGTGGTGGGGTCCGCTGAAAGGGCTAATTGCGTGTCATTGGAATGGAGATGATGTTAATGTCATGGTTTCTGATGATTTCTGTGAGCAGTGTCATGTAGATTTTGAAGAGGGTTCGGCTCAGGGATGATCATTAAGGGACGCCACTGGGAATGTGCTTGGGCTGAGAGGTGACAGGGGTGACAGATTCTCTGGGTGCGCCCTGTGAGAAAAGGTGTCATCCATCTGAGCGTGCTATCTCTGATTCTAATCTTGCTCAATCTATCGATGAGTGTTTGGTGGGAGACATGTTGAAGGCTGCGTGGAGGTCCAGTAGGAACAGTGTGGCTGATTCTCCTCTGTCGAATAGGGTGCTGTTGTCATCTGTTGTGACTATCAGAGCAGTCTCCGTGCTGTGGTGGGCTCGGAATCCTGATTAAGCATGGTACAACAGGTTGCTTTGCTCCAGTTGTTCTGTGAGTTGGAGGTTGATGGCTTTCATTAGAATAGTTGAGTCCAGTATATTGAGCTGTCACCATGCATTGAGCTAGTGGTTGGTGGCCACTATTGTATTTGTGAATACTCTTGTAATTGTAAATGTATCTGGCACTGGAAAAGCGTATACACCCCGACACTGAGCCATAACAGCACTAGCTGTCAGATAACTTAACTGTAGGGCTGGGAACACACAGACGTGAGCAGGCTGCAGAGAGAGAGAGAAAGAGCCAAAGTGCACACAAAACAAGCACAAAGAAAAACGAGAGAGAAGAGCACGGCATGGGGTGGGAATCAGGGAGCGAAAGGGTCCAGAGAGCAAAGAAAACTGCCAAAGTCCATAATAAAAAAAAATCAAAGAGAGGTTGCAAGATATTTGTAAGAACTGGGTTCACCAATTCCACTGCGGTAGCTTGGCGCGAACAGGAAGGCACCCGAAAGCTAGGTGTAAAGCAGAAGTGCAGCACACACTCTCACTGAGACAGGGAAGCACTTGCAATAAAATGACACCACACCGGCTAGTCATTTAAAACAAGATTCTTTCATCTAGGCTTGTCTCATTGCAGGTAGGTAATTCATTATCATAAACTAAGCATCAATTCATCAGACAAGTAACTCTGTCAGTACCACACTATATGCATGGGCAAGCTAGGCAACAACATTCTTTCAAAAATCAGGCAACATTTCATTTTATAGGCATATGCAACAACATTTGTCCTAAGCAGAATCAGGATAACCACATTTCATAGGACACTTCAAGATAGAACATTTCCTAGTTGCAATTTAGAACATTTCCCTATAGAACAGTTCCTTAATTAGGCCGCACTAGGATGAACAGTTTCCAGAAGAAGGGGGGGTTCCGTATGCAGAGCAGAAACAGTTATCTGTCAGTTCTTAAACCTAGTTCAGAGGGCCTGTAGCCACTGTACCCCCTTATTCCAGGCCTTCATCAGCTTAGCCAGGGCCAACTGGGCCCAACTACAGTTCCCCGAGAGGAGGGGCGGTCCCGGGGTTGCCTCACTGCTTACTAGAGGCCCCGCTTTCACTCCAGTATTCCGCCCTCCTTCCCTGGGAAGGGGGGTTACCTTACTCTTTGCTCTTGAGGCGTGCTGCGACATGGGGCGAGGGGGGGCTCGCGCTGACTCGAGAGCCCCCTCGCCAGTATTTTGGGCCTCCTCACGGGGCTTGTGGTGGGAGTCCTGGCTCTCTCTCCGAGTCCTGCGCCGAGGGCAGAGCTGGTCCCGGGCTTCCGTAGGCTTCTCCCGGCCCGGGACCCACTCGTGACGCAGCGGAGGGGGGTGCGGCGCCCAGGACCAATCCGGGCGTGTCTTGAAGGGGCGCGGCGCTCGGGCCAATCCGGGCGCGTCTGGCGCAGCCGGTGACGTGGTTGGCGCCCCAGCCACGTGACACTGGGACCGGAGCTTCCAAGGCCCAGCGTGAACTCGCTCACTACCGCGGCGGCCCTCCCCAGGCTTCGGGGGCTGCAGCGGAGGCCCCAGTCAGCAGCGGGCACCTTCCTGACGTGGCGCCGGGCCGCGGTGGTGATCTACGGGCCCGAGTAATTCCAGTTAGCGCAGGACAGCGCAGGCACCCCCCGGGCCGCGGCGGTGATCGGCAACAGCGCGTTCAGCCACGGCGCTCTACAGGTACCAGGTGGTGGCAGTGAGGGGCCAGCAGCGCTTTCCTGGCACAACGCTTAAAGGGCACAACGTTCACAGGGGCACAGCGCTAGAAAGGGGAACATTGCTTCAAAGGGGAACAGCGCTTCTCACAGTCCAGTGAGGTGGAAGGCACAAGGGCAGTCTCTTGCAGCTGCACAGCACTTGGGATTGATAGTGCTCAGGAATTCACAGCACTTTGGGGGCATTCAACAGCAGTTCGGGCATGATACAGTTCTGGGCAACTCAGCTTAGGCAGCTGAGGCAAGGCAGCACAGGGGGGGCACAGTTCTGGCAGGGAAGCGCTTGGATGGTGCAGCGTTGTTACCTGGTTGATTCCCCAGCAGTCCTCACAGCAGGTAAGTGTTTCCTTGCGGCGCCTGGTTGTTTCAGCGCCCTTCTGGTGTAGTCTCTTGGGGAAAGAAGGGGGGTTGATTTGGTGGCTCAGAGGTAGGATGGTTTCCCTTGGCTCACTGGGGGTGGTTTCCTGGGTTCCCCAACGCTGGGCCAGAGCAGTGGGTTGGCAGAGTCCCTCACCTAACTTAGAAAGCAGTGCCTAGGCCCAATCAATTCCAGTGGTGTAGGTTCCTCCCCTAGGCTTAACCACCTAAACTCCTGCAGAGGTTCCCCCAGGTCCAGTGATGCCCCAACTTACAAAACAACAATACCAGTACTGCAGTGTTAGTCCTGAAATAATTGCACCGATATAGTGACTCAAAACACTATATAGACAAGACTACTTTTTCTGTCTGGAATGAATCTTTTTATATCAACATTTTAAAGTAGCAAACACATTTTACATTTTTTTATGCACTTGAACACAAAAGACACAGATTACAATATTGATTCTATACATCACAATATACGAAATTACTTCACTAAGCAGCTCTCATAATTCCCAATCAAACCATTCAAAATCACATTCACTCACTTAAAGAATACACTCCTATTTACACAATATACAATATACAACTGCCATTATAGTATCAATGAATCAGAGTTCGCAACAGAATTCAAGAAAGCGACCTTGGTGCGAGTTTCACTTCACTCTATGTTTTTAATTATTTCAAACAACCTAAGGTCGCGTAGAAAGGTCTACGCGTTTCAAACACCCTTAATGAGGGGTGTTCTCGTCAGGACCACATATCTGAAAAATGAAAGGAGGTATATTTTAGAATCTCTAGTAGTGGCACCATCCTGAATGCGCACGGATAGCCTCAACTTAAGTCTTACCTTTGCCATTTAGTGGCGCAGGGTGAGAGAAAGGGGGGTTGTGGTTTCTGAAAATAATTGAGATTTGGTTGTTCAATATATGGTGAAAAACCCGGTTATATAACAAATCAACCAACCACATGAATGTGCCTCGCATTTATACTTACATCCACAACTTGTGTGTGTTGTTGTCTGATTGAATTCTCGTTTTTAAGTTCTGTGAGGAGAATTAAGGGGGGCGCACATTAGTTACTGTCTGTGTATCACAAAGCAATTTGAGCATGTTGGGCTGCTCGGTTCTAGCTGAGGAAAGACTTACTTGCGTGTCGGACTCAGTCTTGATTGCGTCCGGCCGCCAGTGATCGTTCGTGCACTCTAGGAAGAGAGAAGCGGGTGATTTGTTTAGATTGCGGAACCTGACTCCTCGGCCTCCGTGTTAGGGTGCTCTGAATCTGCGAGGTCTTACCGTTAGTAATGCACTCTCTCCCAGTCGATTCTATCCGTGGTTCTCCTGTGTCAGCCTGCAATGCGTAATCACGTGACTTGCAGTGATTACCGTGCGGTAGGCATTTAAAGCGCACGTGATGTCCCGCGGGCTTCTGGAAGATGTATTCCATTCTAACTTCGAGTGTGTATTGAAAACAATGGTGTTGGTACTTGTGACAAGTACGGACGGATTTAGTGTCGTGAGGGAATCACGTATGACAGTTGGTGGTGTTGTCTCTTCTTGGCCCCAACAAAAACTGCGGATTTTTTGATATCTAAAACGGCAACATTTACATTTAGAGCCTGTGTTGCGAGTATGAGTAATTTTGCGGGTAAAATTGATGTGGTCTTCGTTGGTTCAGTACAATGCGCATGGTTTAGTAAGATGCAGGTTGGAAGGACTTAGCCATGGGATGTTCATGACAATTTATAGATTTCCGAGATTTCATTCAATCCGTCAATCGCTGTATTGAATTTTATGATAAGCATAGCTTCTCTTCTTGACAGCTTTTCCTCTATGTCTCCACCTCTTGGATCCATCTCAATTTTTGATAGCACAGTCCATTTAATATCAGATTCACAATGATTGTGTGATTTCCAGTGATTAACTAGTGGTGCTGTCTGCACGTTTTTTTTGATTCTGGATTTATGTTGTGTAATTCTACACCTGATCTCTTGATTGGTCTTTCCGATGTAAAGCATGTCACAGGGACAGCGTATTCCATAAATGACATAACGCGATTTACAATTCGTAAATGTGTCATGTTTCCAGAAGGTCTGCCTGTGTTTGAACAGCGATCCTTCTTCGGTCGTTGAACAGCATACGCAGGTGCCACATTTATGGTGGCCTTGCACTGGAGGTAAACTCAACATTGCTCGTATGCATGGTTGTTTCTTTATTGGTAAAGTAGCACGCACCAAATGATTGGCAATGTTCTGATCTTTTTTGAATGCAAACAGAGGTTTGTCTATCAGTGACTCATCTAGATTTTGAATTAAATGCCAATTTTGGTTTATCACTTTTTTGAGGTTATTTGAGTTTGGACAAAAGGTTGATACACATACAATCCTTTCCATTGGCTTTTTTTCTTTTTTCTTTAATAGATCTTCCCTCGGTGTCCACCAAGCCCTCTTCATGGACCGCCTCAGAAGTTTTTTCGGGTATCCTCGGTCCAATAGATTTTGTGTAAGATGATTGGCATGAAGCTCGTATTCATCTTTGAAGTGACAGTTTCTCTTGATCCGTAAATACTGTCCGAAGGGTAGATTTTCTTTTAGATTTCTTGGGTGGTGGCTGTCAAAATGTAGGGCTTTATTTCGGTCGGTCGGTTTTTTGTAAAGTGTAGTCACTAATTTATTCCCTGAAGTGTAAACCTCTACATCCAGGAACGCCAGTTTTATTTGTGAGTACTTTATACTAAATTTGATTTCCTGGGTCCTGTTATTCAACCACTCGTGGAACTTAATGAGTTCCTCTTCACTGCCTGTCCAGACAGCAAATACGTCGTCTATAAAACGACTCCAGTGTGAGATATGCTCAAGAAAAGGGTTGTCTTCGTAGATGAATTTGTCTTCGAATTTAGACATGAAAAGAATAGCCAATTCTGGAGCGAAGGGGCAACCCATCGCTACTCCCCCTGTTTGAAAAAAGAATTCGCCATTAAAGTTAAAATAATTTTTCTTTAAAGCGAATGATGCCAATTCTAGAATAAATTCAGTAGGTATTCTAACTGGTTTGTCTCTGGTCTCCAAGAAAGAACCTATAACTTCCAGGCCTTCCATTTGAGGTATTTGTGTATATAGAGATGTTACATCTAGTGTAACCAAAAAATCCGAACCTTCATTGAAATCAATGGAATCCAATTTGTTGATAAAATCTGAAGTATCGCGCAGATACGATTTAACTTGAGGTACAAACGGTTTTAGAAAATGGTCCACAAATTTTGAGATGGGTTCCAATAAAGAGTCGCATGCCGAGACTATCGGTCTACCTGGGGGCGCTGTTTGATCCTTATGAATTTTCGGAAGGATATAAAATTGAGGGATCCTTGGGAATTTGCATTGTAAAAATTCAAACTCCTTTTTTCCTAGAAGGCCATCAGTGTGTCCTTTTTCCAGGATTACTCGTAGTTGATTGTTTAGTTCCATCGTAGGGTCTTTTGAGACTTTCTTGTAGCAAGCTTGGTCATTCAACTGTCTCATGACTTCAGAAATGTATTTTTCTTTCTCCCAAATGACTATTGATCCTCCCTTGTCCGCCTGCTTGATTACCACAGACGTGTCATTCTTAAGAGTCTCTAGAGCAGTTTTTTCCAATTTCGTAATGTTGTATCTAATCCATTGTCTTTTCTTTTCCATGTTGTTAATTGCGGAAAGTATGGTCTTTTTCAAAAGTCATTACTTCTTTCGGGATTTTATTGTACGGGGGACAAAACGACGATTTCTTTCTAAGACCTGTTGTTTCCTGAACTTGGTCCATCGGTATGTTTGCAAAAAAGGTTTTTAATTTTATCTTGCGGCAGAATTCAATGGCTTCTGTCTTTAGTTTGACAAAGTTGGTATGTTTGATTGGAACAAAAGTCAGGCCTTTTTCCAGGATACTTATTTCGCTATTCGTTAGAACCTTGTTTGAAAGGTTGTGAATGGGTGATGTTCCACCTTCAGTTGAGGGATTTTGGAATGGTGTTATTACCAGTTCTTGTAGTTCTGTCGACGTGTCGACATTTCCCATGGTTGCTGATTGTACCTGGGGCGTCCTCTCGTTTGTGGTTCGCCTCTCCCTAAAAAAGGCTGTTGTTGTGGTTGCTGTGAAAATTGCCTCTTTGGTTAGTGTTTCTGCGTTTGTCGTTGCTATTGCTTTCTCCACTACTTGATGAAGAAGTGTCCGAAAAAGTGATGAAGTTTCTTGATGATCTACCTTGGAACTCTCCTAAATTGCGTCTAGACTCTGGTCTCGAATAATAGTCCTGTTGAAGGAACGGGTATACTTTTTCCAATGAGAAGTTACGCTTATCCTTCTCAAATTGGTTGCTTTTTTGGTTTATTGTAAGGTCTTTAAATTCCAGTATTTCCTTGTCCACTTTTTCCAGGAGTGTTTTTGCGTCCGTGATAAATTGATTTGTTTTAATTTCGGATTCAAGGGTCTCAATTTCCTTCAGTTGATCAGCTGAAAGTCTCTGTGCCGTCTCGATTGTTAAGACCATTAGGTCTCTGCTACATTTAGTCTCTATGAAACTATATCCTTTCTTGTAAAGTGGATCCTCCGTGAAAATCACTGGGACGTTTTTTACTTGTAATCCTCCCGGGATTGTTCCAGCTCGTAAATGTTGTAAAAGAAAATGCCCATGAAGGTCCGTTCTAATCTGCTTCTTCTTTAATCTCAGAAGTTTATCCGTTTCATTTTGATTTTTAGCTGTAATACTTAAGGAAGCCGATGCAAAAACAGGGGCTGCCTCCAATAGTTTTTTGATATGATCCTCACTATACGCAAATGTTTGATCTTCTGACATTATATGTTTCTGTTGTAGTCTTGTCTATATAGTGTTTTGAGTCACTATATCGGTGCAATTATTTCAGGACTAACACTGCAGTACTGGTATTGTTGTTTTGTTTAGAATTCTAGTGAGGCTTGACCTTACTGCTTCAGAGCCCGAACCCTTTCTTGGTTTATTGCCCCAACTTACAGGCAGATTTTCCTCCTTTACCCTTATACTCCTAGGTCAGGTGACCACTCTCTAAAGGCGGCAGTGTAACCCCTCTCCTATTCCGGAAGGTTCCAGGAGCTTCCACATTCTATGCTATGGGCAGAAAAGGCAGGATGGCAGTGCTACTGTATCCTAATGTCCCAGCCTGCTCCTGACTACTAGTGTGTGTCTAAAAAGGCCACTCCACAGTAGCAGGGGCCTGTGGCAGCCATGTTGTTGGGAGAGAGCACCTGCACCTCAGCACTGTTTGGCAGTGGTAAGGCGCCCAGAGACAAAAAATATGGTGCAAAAAACAAGGCAAAAGGGCAAAAAAACGGGGTAAGACCACCCTAGGGCTGACAGGTCTAACAATATTACAACCAAGGAATGCTAAAACTAAAATGACAATGAAAGATAAGAGAATCCCTTCTATCTAAGAAGGAAAGGGTACACCTCTTAGTTTGACTGATAAGAAAGAAACATTTTCTTTCAGATAACCCTCACCCACCCGGGTTGTCCCTTGGTGGCATGCTTCATCATAGGGTTCATCCCGGCCCTCTTCGAAAGGGGCCTGTTACTACCTATGGAGACACCGGAGCTCTTTTTGAAAAAGGGGTGTTCCTATACACCTACACACCTATGTGGGACATTAAGATGGAGTGGGTTAAATTATATGGACAAAACTTTAAACATATTAAGCTAGTGGGACAAAAAAACATTATTTTACTCCCCTAGTTGATATGCTAAAATCTGGGGATAAATGGGAAATACTTGAGGCGAAATACCCGCTGTTTCCCTGGTCGGTCGACGAGTTTCAAGCCCTACCTCAAGGCTTTTCTTCAGGACCTCAAAGGAGAAAAAATGCTCCCACTCCTAATATTCTATTCAACTAAAAAAGTATAATGATAAACAAAATACACATAAAAAAAAGTTTATACAGCACCTAATTGGTCTGTTTAAATCTTAAAAATCCTACAGAGATATGGAGAGAAAAACAAAAAAGTAAAAAAAATGCGCGACCCAGCGGTCTACAGTTATGTAAAAATCATTAGTGAATCAGTAGTCGTAGTGGTAGAGATGCAGATATGTGAGCACACAGTGCAGCGTATCGTGACATTTACTTACAAGTCAGACCAACATACACAGACTCACAAACCATATATTTGCAGATCATCATATAATCGTGGCGGTTGCACATCATCATATAATCCTGGCGGTTAATGCTGAATACATACATGATAAGAGACTGTCAATGGGCCTCATGAGTCCTTCAAGGAGCGCAAGGCACGCCTGTAGTGAAACTCTGAAGATTTATTTTTAAGAGAGATACTCAGGGAAGTTAAATTACTGCCACAATGAGGTGACAGAATGCTTCAAAATGCCAGGTGAATGCGTGTTTAATTACTGCCTCGAGGCTGCTCTCTTACTGGAAAAACCTGACTAGCTCGCTCCACGCTACGGAGATACTAGAGAGGCAAGTTGGCGTGTTAATAATGTTGGATGGTGGCCAATGTTAGCATCCTCGTGGGTGCTTTGCAACTAGACAGCGTACTGCGGTAAAAAGCGGTACTCACTAGCCACTCATTGGCATATTGATGCTGGTAAAAAGTAGCATTCTATTGGCCCTTGCACAACTAGACCGGTGACTCAGGTCAAAATCAAGATAATCCATTGTGTGACCGGATGTGCCTGGTTCCGAGACGGGGAGGCTAGGCTACATTAGAGTGCCTCTCAGGATTGTAAACAAAGAAGTTTTTGTTTGGTAAGGGGAAAGATATTTGAAAAAGGGGAGGGGTTAGAGAAAGAATGGGGCTGAAGCTGAAGCTATCGGTAGAGATACCATAAAAATGGTGGCACTGTTAAACTTGTCAACCTGCATCTGGTCTTCCCCCAAACTTTTGCAGGGATTCTGCACATACACAGAACTATACGCAAGAAAATAGAACCTTGTGTATCGCGGCTAAGCCTTCCCACCACCTTGGTGCCCACAAACCCAGGACCGACTAGCTATAGTGTCTCACTTGCTCTCCTACACACTCCTGAAGAAGCAAATGATTAGACACCCCAGAACACAACACTCCTGGATCTCTCAGGAATCGCGGTAACAAGACATACCTTTTCACTCACACTCTCGTACCTGGCCACAATGAGAACTGACTGAAACATGAATATAGTTTAAAATGTTTATTTCAACTATTGTGTTCTAAAACGCAGTATACGAGCCACAGCCAGCAGCAAAATGCATATCAATACACTCAGCATTGCAGCAAGGCCATATATCATAAAGGCAGAAGTATTATTATATAATAGAAGATCTCTGGACTTTGTCAGCAAACCCCATTCCTTAGTGCCTAGATGGTATATCTACATCATAGGAACCACATGTCTCTTCTCCCTGGAAAGCTCCCTCTTCAAGTGTGTGTTACCTAAACATGCATCCCCATAATATTAAAGCACAAATTTCCAACAGCAGCTGTGTTAGCATGTTTTGTCTAGGTGCTAGGCACTGACCAGAACAGAATAACAACAGGCATTTTTTATCAACCTTGCTCACAGTGTTCAGACTAAATTCCAGGAACAGGCAGCGAACGACCAAAGCAGTGTGAAAGGCATAAACAGAGTCTTGCAAAAATAAAGCCATGTAGTGCCTTCAGCACCGTGGTACTCAGAAACCCTCAGAAAGCAAAAACAGATCTGTAGGAACCAGGAAAGAACCTGGCGCAAGACATATGACAACATAAGCAAAGCCAAGTATAAAGACGAACTCACCATCTATAAAAAAATGATTCAGGAGGAAAAAAATAACTACTTTGAGCAGCAAATTAATAAATCAAAAAATTCGAGTCGACAACTGTTTGAAGTAGTTAAGACTCTGGCAGGGAAGGTGGTAGATCTGAACCCTCCTCACACTCAGGAATTCTGCAATAATCTAGCAGGTTTCTTCTTCTCAAAACTAAACGACATATATGCAGAATTTTCGGTTACTTCATCAAGCACCAGCATACATCCCAAATCATCTAAAAATAGCCCGGACTGTTCGTTTACTAGATTCAGGGATATGACGAATCAGGAAATAGGAGATCTCATGAGATAGGTAAAAACAGGCTCATCCCTAGATCCCTGCCCCCCTAAAATCCTCATCCCAGTAATTGATGTGGTGAGCAAAGTCATTACTCCCATTTGCAACGCCATGTTCCAATCTGGGATTTTCCCAGATAAGTTAAAAAACACTCTGCTGAAACCTCTACTGAAAAAAACTGGTCTAGATAAAACAACTCTCAAAAACTACAGACCCATTGCCAGCTTGCCTTACCTGGCTAAAATAGTGGAAAAAGCAATGAATATTCAACTAGCTGAATATATTGAACAAAATAACCTCCTGGATGAGTCGCAGTTTGGGTTCCGGAAACTTCATGGAACGGAGACTGCCCTCATTAAGGCTGCCGATGATATCAGAACCATTAGGGACCAAGGAGGAACAGCTATACTGGTCCTGCTGGATCTCTCGGCGGCCTTCGACACGGTCAATCATGCTGTCCTGATTGACCGTGTCGAGGACATGGGCATTTGCTCAAAGGCCAAGGAGCTTCTGGCTTCATTTCTGTCCAATAGAACGCAGGCAGTGACACTGGGCGCATTTCAATCTTCTGAGCTCGCCCTCCCATGTGGCGTCCCGCAAGGCTCATCCCTAAGTCCGACACTCTTCAACATCTATGTGTCGGACTTAGCAAGGGTGATTAAGAACTACCGGAGGAGCCTTACCTCATACGCCGACGACACCCAATTGGTGATCGCAATTAAGAACGATGGTGAGGAGGTTGCCGCCAGCTTCCAAGAAGGCATGCTTGCCATCAAGGAATGGATGTCTGAGAACTGCTTGCGCCTCAACTCGGAGAAAACCGAGGTAATGATCTTTGGAAATCTATCGCCGCAGTGGTCCACCCTCTGGTGGCCGACCCCTCTCGGAGCCCCCCCAGAACCTGTGCAAAAGGTCAGGAATTTAGGAATTATATTCGACGACAATCTTAATTTTTCCAACCATGCCAACCAGGTTGCGTCGTCTGCCTTCTACAAGCTTAAGATCATTAGAAAAATCCTGCCCTATCTCCCTGAGAGTGCTGGGAAAACAGTGGTGAGTTCCTTAGTACTCTCCTCACTTGATTACTGTAATGGATTATTTGTAAATGCCCAGGCACGGGTGGTGGCCAAATTGCAGCTTATACAAAATGCTGCCGCAAGGCTACTAGCTGGCATTCCTAAGTTTCAGTCCACCAAGCAAGCGATAAGGAACTACCACTGGTTAACAGTGAGAAATCGCATTAGATTCAAGACCTTATGTCTCACCTATAAAGCCCTCAAGGGTCTTGGACCAGCATTTCTCAAACAGAAACTCTGCTACTATTTACCAAAAGATCCTTACGCTCCGAACAGAGACACCTACTGGTAGTGCCACGCACTAGGACGGTGACATGGGGCGATAGAAGCTTTACCAACGCTGCTGCCAAACTTTGGAACATGCTTCCAAAGGAAATAAAACTGGCACCCTCGCTACTTCAATTTAGAAAATTGGTAAAAACCTGGTTATTTGACCAATAATCTGCTCAGGATAACACTTTTTAAGGTAGATACATGTTCAATCTGGGATTTTCAGCAAAAGTTATAGCGCCAAGACACCCACGGGTATACGCTGCGCTTTATAAATTTTTAAAATAAAATAAATAAATAGTAACATGTGCAAAAGCAGCATTATGGTTGCTGGGCTAATGCTAACGTAGCAATGTCAACAATGTCCCTATCGGCCACGTGAAAAAATATTTTTCCTTACTCCTTCATTTTTGTTGGCCTTAGGAGTCTGTACACTTTACCAGTGCTAACAAGTTCTAAGGTATTGGTGCACTCTCCTTTAAACAGAGTGACAGGGTCATACATCCAATTGGTACATTAAATTTTCTGGTAATTACCTGGAAAAGAGGTACTACATGTGACCACTGCCTGTAAATTGAATGCTACTAGTGGGCCTGCAGCACTTATTGTGAAACCCATTTGAGTAGTCTTTTAAACATGTCCCAGGCCTACCAGTGCAGCCTGTGTGTGCAGTTTAAACGGTAAACAACCTTTACAACGCAACTTTTACCACGCAGTGCCCTTACAATGCAACTTTTACAACGCAAACCATTACAACGCATTGCGCTGGGGGGCGCTCTAGGATAGGAAATAGGTTTAATGTACTATCCAACACCTTCCCTACTATCCACGGGGACTGGAGTTGGAATAGTAAATTAAACAATTCACTATCCAGCGCCTAAAAGCATTATGCGTTGTAATGGTATGCGTTGTAAAAACCGCGTTGTAAAGGCATGCGATGTAAAAGCATGCGTTGTAATGTCATACATCTGTTTAAACTGCCATTTCGACCTGGCAAATTAAATCTTTTTCGATACCTATAACTTTCTTTTCATTAGATATAAGTCACACCTAGGCTGGACCCTAAATAGCTCATATGGCAGGCTGCAGTGTAATTACGAAGTTCGATATGTACTTTTCATTTTTACCTGCCGAGGTTGTGGAAAACTCTTACATCTGTTTTTCGCTACTGCAAGGCCTGCTTCTCCCTTAGGCTAGCATTGAGTTCATTTATTACATTTAATAAATGATAACTTGGAATTGGGAACAGGCTAACATGTCAAATGTGGCGTATAAAGAATTGTATTTTAAACCCTCTTTAATCATAAAGTTGCATTTTAAGTCACAATTCTGAAAATGGCACTTTTAGAAAGTTGTATCACTCAACAAGAAGTTACCCTGTTAACAAGTCTGATTTCTAATGCCTATAGAGGCACATTATGGCAGTGATTTAGGTGGTGTTGGACATTACAAAAAATGTATGGACTGGCCTCGCACACCACCAGGTGTCATGCTTCATCATCGGCTGGATTAGAAAACAGACTTGTTAACAAGGTAGCTTCTTGTTCTGTGATACATGTGAGTTGGAGGCCAGCTTACCCTGTTTGCCCCGCAGCCTCTTGCCCCTCCCCGTTTTGAATAAAAGGGCTTTTGTGTTTTGACTTTTAGAAAGTTGCCATTTTCTTGTTCCAACCATTTGGTACCTGCAGCCTGTATCGTGGGTCACATGACTAGATGCAGCTGGCAGTTGGTCTTTGTGTATTGCTAACAGACGGTGAGGTGAAAGAGAAATAGGTGTTGGCAGGATGGGCCATCTCCAACTGAGAGGAAGGAGCTGTCAACTACCACACTTGTACATGACAAAGGTTATGTACTTTACTGACCGCAGCGCGCACACCTACATTGCTAATATTGCTGAATTTTTATTCTTTTAAACCACCTGCACTATCGCGCTACTGAACACAGGCGCTTTTTACATTTGCTACCTTGGGGGGTGATTATTATCCTTAGACTCTTACCTTGCACATTAATCGGTTCTCACCCCGTATTTTGCGGGATTCAGGGCGATTCAGGGCTCGTTTCACTGCGTCGCGGAGATTTAGGCCGCCATCTTGGGTGGGGGAAACCAGGTGGGTGCCGATTTGCGGGCGCCATCTTGGTTGTGGGTCTAGAGGTCCCCTCGTAGGACTCCCGCGCCTGGAGGAGCCTTTAAAAGCAGATTCCTTCTCACTGGCAGGTAGACTTTACTAACCGCAGCGCGGACGCCTACATTGCTAATATTGCTGTATTTTTATTCTTTTAAACCACCTGCACTATCGCGCTACTGAACACAGGCGCTTTTTACTTTTGCTACCTTGGGGGGTGATTATTATCCTTGGACTCTTACCTTGCACATTAATCGGTTCTCACCCGGTATTTTGCGGGTTTCAGGGCGATTCAGGGCTCGTTTCACCGCGTCGCGAAGATTTAGACCGCCATCTTGGGTGGGGGAAACCAGGTGGGTGTCGATTTGCGGGCGCCATCTTGGTTGTGGGTCTAGAGGTCCCCTCGTAGGACTCCCGCGTTTATCGTCACTTAAGATGTATAGTCATCAAGCGCGCAGCGGTCGCGCCGTTGGTGCGCCGGAGGTGCGCCAGAGGTAAGCGCGTTTGCGCCCGTTCACGCACAGGTTGCGCCCAGCACCAGCCATGCTGCCTCTTTTGCCCTACCCCGTTTAGTTTATTCCAAGGAGGAGCTCATTCGGATTAGCCAGCGTTCCAACCTGAGTTGCCACCCAGACACCATCCCCTGCCGCTCGGGGATGCTGTCTTGTGGCTTGCTGAATGTTAGATCTCTCAGCAAGCACCATGTGGAAATTGTACTCCTCATTGAATCGTTCGAGTTAGACGTGCTATTCCTGACGGATATATCGACCTATGCCGATAGCATGGTAGAACTCGGTATGGCTTGTCCCCTGGGTTATGAGATTAGGCATAACCCTCGAATTGGGAGTAGAGGGGGAGGTGTGGGCTTCATCTTTAGGGACACATTGGCCCTATCTCAGCTGCAGATTAATGAGGTCCAAGGTTTTGAACTCTTGGGCTTCTCTTTAATAGGCCAGGGGGGAGTCCTGTACTCTGGGCTACTATGCTATAGACCTCCTAGCAACACCTTGTCAGCTCTACCTGAGTTGGTAGATCTTATTTATGATCTTGCCAATACTCATGCCAGTTTAGTAGTTCTGGGGGATTTTAACTTATGGCCTAACGGCCCTTTGGACTCAGCCTATAGAGACCTGTGCCAGGCCTGCTGTAATATACATCTACATCAGCTGGTGCTATCCCAGACTCACCTGAAGTGTCACGCTCTGGACCTAGTCTTTGCAGACGCCACTCAAGTCACGATCAGGGACATAATATCCCAAGGCTGGACAGACCATGCCCTTGTTCATTTCTCCCTATCCCTCCCTGCTGATACTTTGAGGCGTAGCAACCCAAGGGCCACCAAATTTAGTAGACAATGGTCTAAACTTATGAAATATCCTAGCCTACCAGCTCTGCTATCTGGTGGATTTACCTTGGGAGGAAATGTGGAAGAGAGCTATGTGAGCCTCTGCCAACAGATTACAAAATCTTTGAATAAAGCGGCTCCATTGCAGAAAGCAAGGGAAAGGTCAAAACTTGCCATGCCTTGGTACACTAAAGATCTCCTCCAGTTGAGGTTGCGATGTAGGCAGGCGGAAAGAGCCTGGAGGAAGCACTATTTAGAGCCAGATAAATCCCTTTTTAAATGGGCACTCCTGGACTATAAAGCGCAGATTAAGTGCGCAAAAGCTAAGTTCCTTGAGGAGTCGCTAACTCAGGTAGTGAACAAGTCTCAGACGCTGTTCAAAATTTTTAAGGACTTCTCTCATCCGGCCTGTGCTACTAACAACATTCTGGCCTCTCAGGCCTTATGTGATTCTCTGGCAGCTGCTTTTGAGGATAACATTGCCACCATTTTGAGTGGCCTCTCCGACCCAGCCACCCCTTGCCCCCAGCCTCTGACTGTCCCGGCACCACTGCCCACCCCTGGTGTTTTTGAGGAAGTTGTAGGGCAGGTACACCTGGATAGTTTTCCTCTCCCTTCCTATGAGGACTTCTGTCTTCTGGCTAACGGCGTGTCTTCGGGATCCCCTTTGGACCCGCTGCCCCATAGATTCTGGAAGCTGTTCCAAGAGGAACTTTTTCCTCCTCTCCATGCTATTTGCTGTCAGTCCCTCAGTACTGCCATGGTTCCTGACTGCTGGAAACTGGCTGTGGTCTCTCCTCTTTTGAAGAAGGCCACGCTGGACCCTACATGTTCGGCGAATTATCGGCCAAATTCGCTTCTTCCTTTCCCTGTGAAAATCTTGGAGAATCTCATCACTAAACATCTATCCAGTTTCCTGGAAACTAATATCTGTCTGGATGTGGCCCAGTTCGGCTTTAGGCCAGCTCATGGCACAGAGTCTGCGCTGGTGGTCGTCTTGAATGATTTTCATTCGCGAGTCGACTCGGGTCGGGCAGCCTTTTTAGTGCTGCTCAACATGTCGGCCGCGTTCGACACG
This sequence comes from Lissotriton helveticus, assembly GCF_964261635.1. Classification (NCBI taxonomy): domain Eukaryota; kingdom Metazoa; phylum Chordata; class Amphibia; order Caudata; family Salamandridae; genus Lissotriton; species Lissotriton helveticus. Next base: position 1,410,537,855 of record NC_136065.1, read on the forward strand.
GTTAGCACGCCATCCTCGTCAGCAGACTTGAGGAAATTTGGGTGGCTTGCCTGGCCCGGGACTGGCTGATCTCCTATCTTCAGAACAGGCCACAGGTAGTGGCCTTGCCGCCTTTTAGTTCTGACATTAAAAAAGTGGGGCAAGGTGTGCCCCAGGGGTCGGCAGTCAGCCCTATTCTATTTAATCTTTACCTTCGCCCTTTGGTCAGGTTGATCAGATCATTTGGGCTTATGGTAATGAACTACGCTGACGAGACGCAGCTCATTTTCTCCTTTGAAGGCAGAGACGCCGTGTCTCAGGAGACTTTTCATCGCTGCATGACAGCCACAGCGGACTGGTTGCGACAGAACTCCCTTCAGTTTAATGGCTCTAAAACGGAGGTGCTGCACTGCTCTATGGATCGTATCCCCCGTCCTCTGTCGGCGGACTTCTGACCTACCTCTTCCCTGGGCACAGTCATGGCGGCAACCTCCGCCCGTAATTTGGGCGTCATGTTTGGACCAAACTTACAGTTGGACGTCTTTGTCAACAAGACAGTTGCCACATGTATGTCGTTGCTCCGCACGTTACGTAAAATTCTTCCCATGCTTCCTGCTCAAGCTAGACCAGAAGTAGTGCACAGTATTATTCTTAGCAGACTTGATTATTGCAACACACTACTTCTGGGTGCTCCTAGTACCTTGATCGGTAAGCTGCAGCGCATACAGAACATGGCAGCTAAGTTGGCCCTTTCTCGGCTGCGCTCAGCCTCTTCACTCTTGGCGCTTAAAGATCTGCACTGGCTGCCTGTTCACCAAACGCATTTGTTTCAAAGCGTCCTGCCTAGTCTTCAGAGCCCTTCATGGACAGGGGCCTGTTTTGCTGCAAAAGCTTTTTTCCTGGTACTCCACAGCTATACTTTTGCGATCTACATCGGCATGCCTGGCGACAGTTCCAAAAATTTAGAGGGTACGGATGGGCGGCCGTTCCTTTGGGTTCACTGCTGCTAAACTTTGGAACTTCCTTCCTTTGTTCCTAAGGAGTGCTGGGGAACTTACCTCCTTTAAAAAAGGATTGAAGACGTATCTTTTTCCTAGGGTGGTATAACTTTAGGTTTGCGTGATGGTCAGGTAGAGTCAAAGCGCCAGGATACCCTCTGGGTGACAGTCTGCGCTATAGAAGTATGCGTTACATACATACATACATACATACATACATACATACATACATACATATGGCCCTCACACCCACAAAGGGTTTTGACACTATTCTTTTGTGACCCCAGATTAGCTGGGCCAGAACAGAGAGGCAGGCAATTCCAAGTACTTCTGAGGGTGGAATCCTTTACATACTCCTCCTACTTTAAAGGAGGCACCAGTTATAAATATTGGACTCCCAGATCCAACTCTTCTGTACATGTCAGAACTTGTGGAAGACTCAGAAAGACTGCTGTGCTGCTCTGCGCTTACAAAAGACTGGTACTCTGTTGCTCTGTTTCCATGTTGCTCTGCTGTCATGCTGCCTCAGTAAGAAGGATAAGACCTGCATATTGAACCCAGGAGCACCAGAGTGACTCCAAGGGCTAGTTGGCTAGTTAGGGACAGAATTGTCTCCAAATGCTTTGAAACCAGCACCTGGACTCTGTCCGCTGTTAGTCCTACCCCCCAAGTGGTGTCACCCCAGTCCTGGTGTGGGCCTGAAGGTGTTCTGTCAGCCCAGCTGGTGTCCCGTGGGCAGAACCGACGGAGTGTGATGCATTTCCTCACAACCACATTGTAAATGCTGCTGCGTGATGCATCCCGAAGCATTACCCCTTACCAATAACCCAATGTTTTGTGTTGTATTGTTTTCCAGTCTTTATATATAAATGTAGTTGCAGCATGTTTAATACTTTCATTATTCCAAGGAGTTTTTGGACATCATATATGGCTTTTGAATTCTATAGTCGATAACAATTAAAGAAATCTTTATTCTACCATGTGATTCCATAAAGGAAGATACAGGGACAGTTAAAACATACAGTTAATATCATAGAAAGAAAGAAAATAGACACAGCAATACAAAGGATATTAAAAGAGACATACACAGCATGCATAAATTCCATTAAAACTGCAACTTCAGTGTTTCTTGTTAAACAACAGAATTACCAGAAAAAAAACAATAATAGATAGGCTCAAATAATTTCTGAGAATAAATGCCTAAATCAACTTTTAAATGAAACATCTTAACCATGTATTGAACATGGTAAGAAGTCGAATTTAAGCAACACTTTAAATAAAACTAATAATACCATAACAGATTCATTGCTAGCCAATGGGTGACCAGCCAACATTGCACTCTGACACAAATTAAGCCAGTTGGTAGCGTGCAAAGCATGTAAACTAGATTACCCCTCCATATCTCTTCTGGCTCTCACAGCGGCTCTTAGAAATTAGCTCACCCTGAAGTCAATAACAGAATTACTCAGTAATTGTTAATGGTGGAGGGCTTCTCTACATCTATGATGTCCTAACATATTTAAAAGAGGCTTAAGAAAATTCATCCATGGGAGGTTAAAAAAAGTTGCAAATGAACATAAAGTGCAACAGTTACTGCTCTTCAATCCCATCATATAGGCATGGCAGAGCTGCCCCCCCTGACATCCAAGTACAGGAGCATCACAACCGTGCCTGCTCTGAAACGGAAGAGGAGAGACCTCTCCCAGACTCTATGGTCTAGGGAGAAGTAAACGGTTGGCTCCGCGGATGCAAAAAACCTATAATCCTTCAACATTGTGCTCTTTGCTAATTTAGTGTGCAACCTTCTTTCTTCATTGGAGTGCATAAAATGGTGTTTAACTGGTAATTTATCCTCTTTTTTGATACTCCTGGGGGTTGTAAATAAAGTGGCTAGTCCCCATGCGTGGAGGGTTTTTGAGATGTAACTCCACCACGGAATGGTGTGCCCCTTATCTAGATTGAGATAGTCCAAAATAATGTCTCTTCAGAGGCTCACCTGGATGCTGATCCACACACTAATCCATAGCAATAAAGATGCCAGGGCCTCAATATGATGCTGAATAAGCTGCTCATGGATGATATAGTTTGAGCTGGTTTGCGGGAAATGTAGAAACATTTGGCATATGTGTTTGTCCTCAATTTAGAAATGGGCACTATTATGATAGCTCCATATCCCCGCCCCATACGTTGCTACTGTTTCAAGTTTCAAGTTTCTTTATTTTTTGCATTGTTAACTAAAACCATTGCAATATTAACACTTAAAAGAATAACATTTTTGACAGACATTCAATATGATTTCATCCACCCTTGCTGCCTTTTTGGTTGTTATAATTGTAAAAGAAAAACAAACTTCGGATAAAACCAGTTAAAACCCAAAGGTAGAAAATTCTTTACAGTTTAAAATCGAAATTAATTGTAGTCATTAATGTCCACTAGCATCTGCAAGGCGTTAGGAGTGTGCGCCAGTAAGACCATGTTTTCTGCGTAAAGCAGCACAGGCTTCTGGGTATAGACAATTTTGAGGGTGTCTACCAAGGTGATGGTCAGGTGTGAACAGGGGCCATTCATGTAAAAGATGTAAAGCAAAGGGGCCAAAATGCAACCTTGGTGCACTCCTCACTCAAGGCGGAACTCAGGATATTTCCCAATTTACGCTGAGGTGCTCTTTAGCTGCTAGGTCAAAGTGCATGCTATGGAGAAAATTCACCAAGGGTAGCTCTATCAGCCATAACTTGGACCTGTTCACAGAATCAAAGACTGTTGAAAGGCCCATAAAGGCCAGGTACAGGGGGCAGCGCCTAACAAATATATATTTATTTATGATTAGACTCAAATTTAGGCACTGCTCTACTGTACCCAGAATGGGACGGAACCCAAACTGGAAGGGGGAGAGAATATTATGCTCTTGAGCCCATTCAGCAAAGAAATTGTAAAACACTCTTCGTGCGATTTGATAATATTGTCAATGAGTGAGATCATCCTGTAGCACTTATGGAGCATTTGTTCTCCCTTTTAAAAAATGGGCACAATAGAGGATACGGTCCAGGAGCATGGGAGGTATATATATATATATTCAGGGAGCTTTTAAAAACATTAGTAATCAATGGGCCCATAGGTCGATGTTACATTTTATAAGATCTATTGGAATCCCGTCTGGGCAGGGACTTTCCCGCTCGAACACTGGTGTATAGCTACATAGGGATAGTAAAGAGCTGCACATTTGTTAGCCTATTGTGTAAAGACTTATCCACATCCTCATTGCCCTCTGGATAGTAGATGGTCATTGTTAGACCTGGGATTACCAGACTACATAGGGTAGCTTGGCTCAGAATAGGAAGGCCTAACCCACAGGCATATGTGTAAAGCTTGCGTCTCACCCTTCAGTAACACAGCGTCCATCCATTCAAAAATGACACTACACCGTTATTTTTATAAAAGTAGAAAAGCTTGTCTTTTCCTCTTTAAGTTTATTCTCAAATTGCGTTTTTCCTACTGATTCTACACCTCACATTCCATTTCTCTTAACTCCTGTGGAAGAACGCAGCCTCAAATCATGTGTTACTAATGAGTCTTAGTTGTCATATTATAACCCCATGAATGGGTTGCTGAACAGTTGCTATTCCAGTATTTACCTCATTCACATACAACTTTGATGAAAGTTAAGACTTGAGTTATCTAACAGTAAGTCACTTTTAGTAATAACCAAGCAGTTCCTAAATCCTTTAGTATGCTAATACCAGAATTCAAGTTAGAAGCTGATTTCCTTTTACAGAATACACTCTGATTTCATTTGTACAGTTCTTACAACTTGGTAGGTTAATCATAAATAAAAATAAGGATTGGTCACTGAGCATGCATTGACACAAAAGGTTTACAAACTTTACCACAATGAATAAGCTGCTTAAAGTCGGTTATTCTTCAATAATTCCTGGGATTAGGTTTAATAAAAGCAGTTCTGTAGTTAACCTCGAGTTCGATAACTCTCTGTGCAGACTAATGAAATCTCTACTGTTTGTCCTGCCGATCACAGTTTTCCTGTAGAGCCACACACTTTTCTTTGTTAAACCTGGGCAAGAAGACTTATAAACACCTGACTCAGTCGAAGGAGGTTGTATACCAATTTTCCCTCCCTGTCCCTGCAGCCAAAATCCTTGCTTACTTGTCGCCTCAAGCGCTGCGGGATCTCAATCAGCCGAGGCCAGCAATCTGAATAAACTCGGCGTCGATCCGGGCAAGTTGGGGGTTAACTCTGACCTGGGTTGGGAAGTCGGCCACTCCTTCGTCACTAGACTCTGAGGCACTGAAGCGCTTCGTCGTTTCTGCTCGCTTCCCTCTTCCCGCCCCTCGGAGGTTCGACTCCTCCCTTCCTGATCTTTCTCACTCCTGCCCACCCCTTCCGGGTCTAATTTCTCTTACGGTGTCGGGTCAGCTTCCACAACTCGCTTGCCCCCTGCCCGGCAGGTGTTGCACAGACAGATAACAGGTCGCGCCTGCTCCACCTTTCAGCCTGCTCTCAGTTACCTTGGCTGTGGCTATGGCGGGGTGGCGCTGCCGTTCACAGCTCTTCAGCGCCGCACCCCCACCTCACAGGAGCCCTTACGGCTCGGCCGAGATGTGCTGCTCTGGCTGCAGGGAAACGGCCACCGCTGGAAACACAGGCCAGTTCTGGTAAGTTACTGCCACAGTGAGACGAAGAAGGAGAGGGGGGAAAGGGCCAGACTCCGACTAGGCTTGCAGTAGGGAAGTCTCAGTGCCCTGCCACTAGGAACCACCAGGAAGAGGATCGATTTCACGGGCGTTCTCTTGCGATTGTCCCAATAATAAGGTAGTCCCAGCCACCCTTATTTGTTACCTTCACTTACGTCTCGACCAGCGTTCCTTGCTGGGGGGAGGAAGGACACACCTCTCAGGTACCTCAAAGATAACGTGAGAACTCAGCTCCGCCGGGATAGATCTGAGGATGCGTGGGGGTATCAGCCAATGAAGAGAAAACAGCCCCCAGAGGCTATCAGATCTTCCTCTATTGCGCGCCCTCCTCCTCACTCCTCAGCCTGGACTCCAGCTCGCTCTTGTTCTCAATGTCACCTTCCTCAGTTCTTCTCACACCAACACCTACAACCGCCACAAAATGGCTGACCAACATTCCACCTTTAATAGGCTGACCCCATAGTGTCCAGAGGAGTCCAGAAGGTTCTGGAAACCCTCATTCTGTCCTATGGCCTTAAACCCTGAGGTGACAGTTATGGCAGTTGGAAGCCACCATTTTGTGGATCCTGTGGTTTTAGTCAGGAAGGCACCTAGGACAGAAAACCATAGAGTCAAGGAGTACCTGACCCCTAGGACAACACCTACAAATTCCAGGGATTGAGGGGCAAAAAGGGGACAAAAATAAATAAATAATAGGAGGGACCACCCAAAGGGCTGACAATCAGAACCTAAAATGTTGCATTGGAGGAGGGGGTTTGCAGGGGAAATCCTATGCCGAATTCTATAAACTGTGTCCCAGACGTTCTTACTGCTATTCCCCATGGCACCTTGTTCAAAAAGCTCCCAGTCATTATTATGCAGATCGGACTTATATGCAAAGTGGGTGGACCGGACCGCAATCTGTACTCTTGGGGTGGCGGCCAATGCCTACCTCAGGTTGCTGTTAGTAGCTGAATAATGTTCAACAAACCATTGGGTCCCCCTTATCAGCCAAGTGGGGTTTAAGAAGGAGCTGTTTAGTAGCTTGGCTTAGACCATCATAATGGGCTAGCATAGCTTCCCCACTCCTAATGCTGAGTCAAAAGTGTGGCTAAGGTATTTGATGGATCTTTCAGCCATCAAATAAGCCTGAGCCTGTCAGTGGAGTGTTGTGTGATGAAAATATTGTTAACTGGGCATAATAGTCTGCTAAGGGGCAATTCACCTAGGGTAAATGGGGCACTGTGGTCTCCCTACTCGGTCTGCAAAACCTTCCCTTTGATAAATCAGGGCAGAAGGTTCCTGATCACAAACTTATAGTCGATGGTTGGCTGGAGGTAGGTGGTGGGTTATGGGTTTCTGCAAAGGTGAAGGAATGGTGGCAGTGACGGCAGGTGAATGGTCCGTGGGTATCGAGAGGTGAGGAGAGTTTGCAGTTGAAGTTCTTACCGGTGTTGGGTTCATGGCAAGCCGAATAGGTGTAGTGCTGGCGGGTTGAAGGACCAGGGGTCCTGGCGCTGGTCGCGGTCGGGTCACGGACGGGTGCAAACGGGCTTGCCTTTAGTGCACCAGGGGCGCGCCCGCTGCGTGCGGCTGCCATTAAATATGGGAGGAGGGAAGGAGACACAGGTGGGAGCGGGAACCATCGGGGGAGGGGCCACAGGAGTAGCAGCGGTGGGGAAAGGCAGGAAAAAGAGTGCGGTGAGGAACGGGCAAACAGGAGGCTACCAAGACTACCAATGAGGGCAAAAAAAGCAGAGGAATGCTAAATAAGGCCAAGAGGGAATTTCAGGCAGGGAATGAAGGAATTGAAAAAATGAGCAGGCGGGGGCTGGCCTTGAACCTGATTGAAATAATGAGTAGGAGCGGCAGAAAAGCAATGCAGGGCAGGGGCCGGCCTCGAACCGGAGTCGGCTCGTGCCGGAGGAAGAGGCACTAAGGTGGTGCTACGCGTCTAGGAGAGCAGTATCCTGGCCAAGGTAAGGGGAATTGCTCAAAGGTGAGAAAACTCAGAGCGGTTGACATCCAGTGATCAGGCCTAGGAAGGTGTCATTGGTGGAAGTGATGCTAGGCATGGGCCCTGGTGAAGTCCTCTACATTCAGACTTAGAACATAGGAATATGCAGTTCGGCAACACTGCTTATGCTCTACAGCAATCGGGTAGGAGCCTCTTGTTCTTTGTGCAGACCATTTTGAAAACGTTTCTAAGTGCCTAATTATGAATTTGCCAGTCCATGGGCTTGCCAAACTCGTGGTGGAGGGGCTGTGGTGGTCGAGGACTGCTTCACCAGTGGTCCAACCACCATATTACAAGTACGGTGGTTGAACCTTCCTTGGACCGCCACAACCATGAGGGGTCCATGATCCTGAAGGTGGTGTGGCACTCTTGATGCTGCAATATGCTTGGTGGTGCCACTGCAGCACTGCCAAGCATATTAAAAGTTTCCTCCCCGCCAGTGGTTTCATGGAGGCTCCTATTCCATGAACCTGCGGGCCGTGAAGAAACAAAGGTGGCCCTACAGGGCCCCCTCTTGCCCCAATCATGGGAGTGCATGTACCCTTGTTCCTGCATGGCATGGACATGCTGTGCAGGAACATGCATTGGCAGTCCTGTGGTGGTGAAGTTCTACAAACTCACAAACAAGCCTTTGTACTGCACTGCCACAGGACCGCCACGCATCCCACCCAACAGGCCACGAAAATACTCACAATCTGGCAGGCGGAGGTCAGCTTTGGCTGTCCTGGAGTGGGGCGCCGGCCTGCTCCAGGACTGCCAAGGAGGGGATCAGGCCCTAAGTGTTGAGTCTTGCATTTTTGATGGGGAAAGAGTAAAAACACCAACCCATCATGGGTCCAGGACCTTTTCTGGCACCACTTGGGAATTATGACTCAATCTCCCAGAAGCTACCACAAGGGTCCAGGGAAAATCCAGTTGGAACTGGTCAGCTGGACTTGGACTTGGACTTCTTGCAGCTTTTGTGTTCCCTGAGCTGAACAGGAAGTTAGTCAACTAGCCTTTGGATTCCACTCTTTTGTCCAGGAGTACATCCAGCCCTTGGGGTCTTCCTCCACAAGTTCAACAGCAGGTGCAGTCAGTCTTCTATTTGCAACAGGTCCAGAGGTGTTTGAAGGCAGTACTGAGGGTGAGATATTTTTTGCCCAGTGCCAGCTTGTGGGTGGGGGAAACTCCTAGCCACTCCCTAACCCATGGAATAAAGGTTCACAGTAGTGCCCCTCACACTTTTGCAGTACTTTCTGGGTGGGTTAAATGACACAATATTGTGGTGAACAATATTGTTGACAAAATATTGTGTTAAAAATAGTTTTTACCTCACAATTATGTTCCCATGGTGAAAATGACAAAAGTATTGAAATAAATATTGTGGACAGCAATATTTAAATATAAAACAATTAATACAATGTAACGTAAATACATTTCTCTAATTACTTAATACTATATATGAATATATTTATGTAAATAGACATATATGTGTATGTGTTTATAAATGGATATTGATATTTATATCTATCTATCTATCTATCTATCTATCTATCTATCTATCTATCTATCTATCTATCTATCTATCTATCTATCTATCTATCATTCTATCTATCTATCTATCTAGATATATATATATTCACTGAAAAAACCATAGGTTATAGACCATATATAGTTAGGAATTAGCATTTACAAAACCTTGAAAATTCACTGAAAAAACCATAGGTTATAGACCATATATCGTTAGGAATTAGCATTTACAAAACCTTATTTTACTCACACAAAACCATTGAAATTCCATATATAGTTAGTTGCACTAACTATATATCGCGCACCCGCAATCCACTGCTGATGATGTCACATATTACATCATTCATGACATGGTCAGTGACATCACTGATGACATCACTGATGACATCTCAAATGACATCACTGATGACATCACTGATGACATCATCCAGTGACTGTGTGTTTCTGTAAAGTTTAAATATGTTTTACATATTGAAGAATGAGTAGATGTATAAGTGTCTGGATGAAGCATTTAGTAGGTGGGTGACTGACTGTATGAGTGAGTGATTAAATGTGTCTCACTGAGTGCATGGGTTAGTGACTAAACTGTCTTAATTTGTGCATTATTATGTCTGTTGTTCTGTAAACTGCTGCATGTGTTGATCAGTAGCTATATGAGTAACTATATGGGTTATTAATTGATTGACCAAGTATTTGTATGGGAGACTGAGTGTATGTGTGGCTGGCTGGGAGATGTGTGACTCTGTGCAGATCAATGTGTACTTGTATCAATGATTGTATAAGAGAGTAAGTATGTGTTAGTATATGTAAGGTACTCTATGTTTAACTGTATAGATTAGAAAATGGAAGTGTGATTGATTCTTTACAGGACTGACTAGGTGTGTGAGTAACTCCATGGATGAGTGGCAGAGTGTGAGTGTCTGTATAGGTGTATGAGTGCATATGATAGTGTTGTAAAGATGAGTGATTGTATGTATGAATGATTGTATGGGTGAATGAGTGAATGTGTGTGTGTAGACGTAGGAATCAGTGAGTGCGTATGTAGTAACTAGTATTGGTGTGTCAATGGTTTCAAAAATTATACTCTGTATTTAACACTGGGTGTAACAGAGGTTATATTAAAGTGTGAGGAGATGCATTGTATTGTCACATTAATGATATCATCATTGATGTGACCATTGATGTCAAATGAGATATCATCAGTGATGTCATCAGTGATGTCATTTGAGATGTCATCAGTGATGTCATCAGTGATGTCACTGACCATGTCATGAATGATGTAATATGTGACATCATCAGCAGTGGATTGCGGGTGCGCGATATATAGTTAGTGCAACTAACTATATATGGAATTTCAATGGTTTTGTGTGAGTAAAATAAGGTTTTGTAAATGCTAATTCCTAACGATATATGGTCTATAACCTATGGTTTTTTCAGTGAATTTTCAAGGTTTTGTAAATGCTAATTCCTAACTATATATGGTCTATAACCTATGGTTTTTTCAGTGAATTTCAATGGTTTTTTAATAGCAAATATCATAAGCTGTCGAATGTCAAGTACGTGGTAAGTAAAAACATTTTCGTGTTTATGCACACTGATCTGCTTTGAATGCTGCCCCCCACCCCTCATTTCTATTAGGAGTATTCTCTCTTTGCAGATAGTGAAGGGTAGTTAACGCAGGCCTTTGCCCCCGTTGTAATCCGTCGTGCCTGCTCTTCTCTCCATTTGATTGATTGTTCTCTTTGGTTCATTCTCTATTTACAAACAAGCACAGAGTCGCAATACTCTGTTTAGTCTTTGCAGATAGCGAAAAATCGTGTAAAAAACAAAAGGAATCGAGCAAAATCAGTAGGCCACTAATGGGATCTCTTTTTGACCTCGCTAAAATAGAAACATTAAGAACAACCTGTTGAAAATAGCAATGTGTATGTACATAAGCGGTGTCCATTTGTGTTCACAGTACCCCTTGTTGATTGTTTGAATCGAGCATTGAATTGTTCGAAGTTGGTTCTCTTAAGGATCTTCTCTGCCTGCAAACGAGGAAGAATAGGAATATTCTCTCTCCCTTTGCAGATAGTGAAGGGTAGGTAACGCAAACCTTTAACACGTCGTGCCTATTTCGTTCCTCATTGATTGATTGTTTGCCCAAACATTGACTGTTTGGGAATTGGTTCTTTTTGGAGGTATTCCCTGTTTGCAAATATACGTAGGAAAATCTTTGCAAGTAGTGAAAGGGTAGGTAATGCGGGCCTTTCTCCCCCGTTGTAATCTGTCATGCCTATCTACTTCCCACTGATTGATGCACCTGTTTCACCCGGACCATTTACTAGAGATACGTCATCTGGCCCGACCAGAGAGCACCCCTAGTGAAAAGGACATATGCAATAATAACGAAGTGATCACTGTATCCTGTTAACAGAAACTTTAGCATGAAACAACCTGGAAAGAAAAGAATAGGAAAACGAAAATCAGTAGGCCACTGATGAACTTTTTATTAAATAACAAACAAAGAAACGATAACAATACGTAATGATAAAACCTATTATTGTCCTAGAAACAAGAAACGTTAGAAGTAAGCCTGTAATAAGAAACCTGAAAACATCGCCCCTCACTGCCCCAAAACCTGTCTGTCCCACCGCCTGCCACGGCCAAATAACGGCAAACTGGGAAAGATAGAAGTCAGCAGACATCCGCCCCATTCTAGAAACTTCCAAAGGGCAACAGGTTTTCGGCTACGCCCAGCCGGAAGCAACACATATAAGACGGGTCCTGCTGCCACGCCTCGGCCAGGAGATCATCACGTAGGGTGTAGCCGGAGGAGAGGCCGAGGCCAGCGGGACCCGGCCAGGGGGATTGACAACGCTGGAGAGTTGCAGGGGGGGGAATGTCCGTGTCCTCGACCCTCCCCTCTCTCTCCCAGTCCGGCCGCGGTGGCCCTTGACAGTTGCAGGTAGTCCCGCCACATTCTCTACCGGTCCGGCCACCAACGGCCGGGGCCGATGGGATCCGGCTGCAGCCGATAAACCAAGGAACCCGTTCATGGGGCCAGAGCAAGGGGCATCCGGCCGACATCCACCGGAAGCCCGGCCCGAAGACGGACGGGACATTTCTTCTTTCTTCAATAATGGCTTTGACAACACTGGGGGGGATGTCTTGCACATGCCTCCGACCCCCCCCCTCCCCCTCGTCCTCATCGCCTGGTCCGGCCATAACAAATCTCAAGCGAGACGCCGTGGGGTGCACTGGGAGGGAGAGACGGTGCGAACAGGCTTCTCCCGCCTCCCCAGTGGAGGCTTCCCACCTGCACCCTCAGCGCTCCAGGCGCCCGGAAAAGGGTTCTTCCACTGTGGCGATGCTGCAACGTCTCGCCCGGCAGGGTGGAGCCCGTCCGCTCATTTGACCCCGCGATCGCCAGTAGCTACCGAACTCTCAAAATGGCGGTCGACCTGGCAAGAGCGGGCCCAGCATAAAGAAATGGCCCGGTCACTGGTTGACTCCACCGCCGTAGTCCTCCACGACCTTGAAGATTCTAGAGGAGCCGCGGGAGTCTCCGACCCCCGCAGACACCCCCGATGGGGAATGACTGCCATGATCGCCCGTGGAGTGACGAAACTGTATCCGCGGGACGTCGGCGCTCCCATGCTGGCGCCAGCCTCACTTTGAATGACTAGAATCCTGCAGACCTCAGTTCCGGTGAAAGCACACTGTGACCCGGTAGGAAAAATTGTTGCACCCCCTCCCCTTTTTGACTGATAGTTCAAACCACCGATCCTTTCCTTTGCCCTTTTACCAGAACTTTGGACTGCCTCCCCCTCTTTTACATTTTCTAGAGAAAACAAAACATTAACCACTACATTAGCATAGCAGTTGACACCAGAACTGTTTTCAAATTGAAAACCAACAACATCTTCAACAGAATCCTTTTTGTTTCTGCTGTGACCCTGCTACAGCACAGGCATTGTCCCCAGCAGTAATTCTGCAATGCCGGTAAGTATAGCTGTGGTGCCTACTGGACTCACTCACCCCCGCGGCGCCCCACGCCGTTATTTGCTGGGCGGCAACTTACTAGACATCACCTTCGTGACATCCAGATTTCAGCGCTTTCTGCTGCCTTGGAACTATTCGCACAACAGACCGCTACTGACAATCCACCCCCCGGGACGCCCCACGCCAGATACCCAAATCAGTGCAGCACCCAGGCAACATCTTCTGAATTTTCATAATTTGAAAGAACTAGTAACATGTCCTCATCAGGAATTTCCTCATGAAAAGTCTGCAATGATGATTCTTGTAACTCTATGGTCTCCAAACATTCGATAAATTCGCCATCAAGAGATTGATCAAAAAAATCATTCAAGTCATCTCCTCCTTGTGAGAATATTTCATTATTGGTGCTGTCAATTTCAATAAATGTTTTGGATAATTCAAAAGAAATTGCCACGGTCTCTTCGTTGTTTAAATGTTTTTACTGTTTTTGTTTTGTTGTATATATTTATAAGTTATTAAAGTTTTATAATCCTACTACTTTGTTGGAGTGCTATATATTTTTAATGTGACACATAAATGTAAAAACTTTGATGTACAAAGAGTCATCCCTGGAATCTTCCGCTTCAGGCTCGGTCCCCTCCCCAATCACAATACAGGATGGTTTTCAGATAGTAGGAACACGTGTGGTGTGACGGATCTCATCGGGTGTGGGCCTTGATCTACTATAACTCCTTTGAAGAGGGGTGATTCTTTACAGCTGGGGCCATAAACTACATCTGCAGGGCTAGCTGATAGCCTGGACAATCGGACACAGAGGAAGAGGAGTGTCAGAGGGTGCGGTAGTGAATAGGGCGAAAGGGAGGTGTCGGGCGGGCATAGAGTGTGATTCTCAGGGAAGAGCAGCGCAGATGGGGGGAGGTTTATTGCCCATGCATAAGACAGAGAGCGGGGGTAACCAGTGCCTGGGGAAGATGCTTGCGAGGGTGGGGAGCCATGCTACGAATCGACAGTGTGCAGAGAGTGGGTCTGGTCAAGGCATCTAAAATGGCTGCCGTGCACGACAAAAGTGTGGCATTTCAAAAAAGGCAAGATGGCGCAAACAATGTTTTTCAACACTTCCTCATTTCCTTCGAATCGAACGTTAACAGACGTTGGTGCATATTACCAAAGTTAAGCGATATTTATCGCTAACGATGCTTACCAACGAATTTTTTACCGCTAAGCATCGTCAGAAATTATCGAAGATAAACCTTGCTATTATCAAGGTTTATCGCAAATGAGATAAAAAACTGCCCCAATGCATGAATATCGCTAAAAAGTCAGCGATATTCATGCATTACCGAGCTAATGCTCTTAGCCATGTTATCCACCTCCCATTGGATAACATGGCTAAGAACTGCTCAGGGCAGGTGTTAGTTTTTGGAGATATTCGCGCTTAGCGCGAATATCTCCAAAAGTTGGTAATAGGAGATAGATATCTTGCATGTTGTAATGCAAGTTATTGTGGTATATGGAACTCATACCATAATCTCTCAGGAAAGCAGAAACTGATCCTTTTGGGACCGCCTGAGAAGGCCTAGGGGGTGAGGGGTACTCTACTTTGCCCCCTTTTCACGTTCCGAACTATTTTATTTTACTCTCTTCTGTAATTACACAAAATAGCAGCGATAAGATGCATCAGAGACACACAGTGAGAGAAAGGAGGCCGGAGATGAAGAAGAGATGTCAAATACACATTGGAGATAATATAGTGGGAGAAGGGAAGTAAATATGAGTAAACTTACCATGTAACATAAAAATGTTGCACTCTATACTATAAGTCACATTTTATACTACAATCACTTTGCTACAACCTCATAAATTAAAAATAAAAATGAATAATGTCTCAAACAAATTTGATTTCTAAATATAAATTTATTCTTCTGAATTTTCTAAATTTGAAAGAACTAGTAACATGTCCTCATCAGGAATTTCCTCTTCAATCATCTCATCTGGAATCTCCTCATTAAAAGTCTGCAATGATGATTCTTGTAACTCTATGGTCTCCAAACATTCGATAAATTCGCCATCAACAGATTGATCAAAAAAATCATTCAAGTCATCTCCTCCTTGTGACAATATTTCATTATTGGTGCTGTCAATTTCAATCAATGTAGTGGATAATTCAAAAGAAATTGCCACGGTCTCTTCATTGTGAGCCATTTTATTTTGAAATTGCTTGCTGTAAATTGCAGAAAAAAATAATCACTTTCATTTATCGTTTTTAGTAATACATAATATAAAACTAACTTTATCAAGTATTTAGTATAACAGAAGGACTGCAAATAAATAACAGAAAACATTTTTCAAATTATCTTCAAGTGTACAACATAGTTCCCCTTACAAATTAACAACTCACCTTTTTAAAAGTAGGAGAAGTGTTAGTACTGTGTAAATCAAACACCAGAAATTGACCACCAAAAATTCCTCACAAATGTACCTCAGACAGTAGTATCACAAAATGGCTGTGGTTTCCTCTCATTTGAGATATTTCCTCTCATTTGAGATATATACATAACCAATTAACTTTCATCACACACAAATACAAAACCAAAGTAACATTTTAATTGGTTCTAAATTTCAACACTTTCAAATGTGTTTTCCCCATGCAATTTCCCATAGGACATTTACATACGTCTACAGCCTGAATGGCTGAACGGAATTACACCAAACTTGGCAAAATGGTACATCAAACCTAAGAGGTCAGGGAGGATCTACTATGCCCCCTTATGGTCATTTGCCCCTTCGCTTTGGCCTCCTCTTGTCTCTCGATCCTACCGAGAGACAAGATGGCGGCCGCTACGGACTGTTTGGAATGTTTACAGACGCCGGAGAACCAATCAGCTTCGCAAAGCTCCGTAACGCGAAAAGTACGCGAAGCGGAGCGCTGTTACAGATATATATCTTTTTTTGAACGTTAATTTCTCAAAATCCACTGGAGCACATATATTGAGACCTAGCAAAGGCACATCGGGCTACCAGTCCCTAATATTTTGCCAAGTTTCGTGCAAATCCATTCAGCCGTTCGATTATTATTATTATTTATTTTTTTTGCCCCGCGGGGCCCTTTTAAAACCTCCACATCAAACCTAGGGGGTCAGCGAGGATCTACTATGCCCCCTTATGGTCATTTGCCCCTTCGCTTTGGCCTCCTCTTGTCTCTCGATCCTACCGAGAGACAAGATGGCGGCCGCTACGGACTGTTTGGAATGTTCACAGACGCCGGAGAACCAATCAGCATCGCTTCACAAAGCTCCGTACCGCGAAAAGTCCGCGAACCGGAGCGCTGCCCGGTCCGCTGTTACAGATATATATCTTTTTTTGAACGTTAATTTCTCAAAATCCACTGAAGCACATATATTGAGACCTAGCAAAGGCACATCGGGCTACCAGTCCCTACAATTTTGCCAAGTTTTGTGGAAATCCATTCAGCCGTTCGGGCTAAAAGTGAGGCCAACCGCCCTATGGAAAACTCAATGTTAAAAACACGTTTTGGGACCCCCCTTTTTTCTCGGCCCCCCCTTGACGAACCCCCCCCGAATTTCCAGGGGCTGCTCAGAAACAAAATGTTCCATTTTCCAGAAAATTTCAGCCAATTCCGTCCACAAACGCCAAAGTTATTAGACATAGAATTTTCAAAAATCCCATAGAGAAAAAATCCTAACTATATATACCTACTGGCGACCGCCAGTAGGTAATATATATATAGGTATATATATATATCTATAGTATGACATCATTAATAAAATTGACTTATTTTACATTATAACAAAATTGTACAAACACAAATAAATAAGTTAATTCAAACATATTAAATATAAAACATGTGCATATAGTATTACCAATTAATAAATTACATACAAATATCAATTAATATGAAGAAATTCTATTTAATTTTCTCCTACTCCCTAAAAAATACAGTATTAAAAATATGTCTATAAACATATAAAAAAGCAAAAAACATATTCAAAGAAATAAAACAGTACAATTACACAATAAGTAATACATTAATTCATTTACATAATTAATAATGAAATAATGAACAAAAAATAAAATTAGCAATAAAACACATTTAACTTGTTTTCCCTTCAAACTCTATTGCCCTACAAACCCAGCAACCTGCAAGTAATTTAAATATATCAGTGTTCACTTTTTACAGGAATAACAATATATTAAATAAATGGTTAACAATTAATAAACAAATTAACAATTTTTTTTTCATTTTTATGACTTAAATACCTTCCCACCCTATACCCTTACAAACCCAACAACCCGCTACAAAAATATGGCTTACTTTCACAAATAAATACTAAAATAAGGATATAAATTTAAATTTTAAAATAAAAATATAACAACAAATAATATTACAGTTAATAATTAAGAAAATAATTTTCTAAAAACAAATGAACATTAAATTAAAAATATTTCTAATTTAAATAACATCTCATCCTATAAGCCTAAAAACCTAACAATCTTCATCACAAAATGGATTAAAAATAATGAGTGAAAGATAGTAAATCACTTAAAATGTTATAAAATTAATAAAAGTTATAACCCCAACACTAACATATACATTAATATATTAACTACAATGCATTAACATAATTTAAAAAAAATTAAAAAAATATTACTGAAAGCAAAATAAAAAATATCGACATTCTCTAAAACTATACTATTTTCTACAAAAAAAAACACTGGTCCGGTTACGATGTCATACTGACTGCACCTGACAGGTCTTCAGTGGCAGTCCGCCCAACATCCAGGGCCGTGGTCTGATCGCCGGATTAGGATGCCTGCGGTCAGAGCACAGCAGGTAGGAGAAAGACCGCCTCCTCCACAGGATCCGAGATCCCATCGGGGTGAAGGTGGGACAGGTAATCCCTGAATGGCGTCAGTGCCTGCACAGGCACCACCATCGGGATTATGATGTACATTATGATGTACATTTCCCTCTGCATTTTCAATCACAATATTTTTTCTAATATTTATTTTCTCCGATATTTTAAACTTGATATTTTGTCTAAATTCCTCTGTGTGTTTTACTGTTAGCTATTCCACAGTGCCCCTCTCTACCTAAACCCAGTGTGGCAGAACCCTTCTCCCCTTCTGCAGACCCATGGTGCACTAGGGCGATGTGAAACTGTCCCTGTAAATCAGTTCTGGAACAGGATTTTCACCCACAGAGATTAATGCCACTCTGGCCACTTGTCAGGTGTAAGCCCAGGTGTGCGTTACATCTGCTTGTGATAGATGATGCACTTTTGAAGCTTGTGCATTTGCTTAGCATATGTCTCCAGGCCATCCTTTCAGGAGAAGGTCCCACCTCTCAGCCAATGCCCTTTTGTGCTGTTTCCTGGGAGCCATTCACCATCCTGTTTGGCTACCAGGTGTCACTTTGGGATTACCTCTGAAATGGCTACTAGTGCCTTTAGGCAGGAAAATGCCAACTTTCTAAAAGTGGCTTATTCAAAATAGTAATTTAAAATCAGAATGAACCATTAGATTGGTTTTTAAATTGCTATTAATTTAAGTCATGGCTCTAGCTATTCCCAACCTGGAGTGATGGATTATAAGATGTTATAATGTAACCTATTTATTTTAAGACTTGCCACAGTGAAAAACAACTTTAGAGAATTTTCACTGCCTGAACAAGTAACAGTTAAGTACACATGTCCTACTTTCTAAATACCATGCACCCTACACAATGGGCATTTATGTACAGCCTTAAGGGCAACATCGGTATTAAAAAAGAAACTTTAGGCCTGGCAAAAGGTTTATATTGGCAGGTCGGATTTGCAGTTCTAATTCTGCATGCTCAGGCTGCAGGGGCAGGCCTGAAGATATGCTTTGCCTCACCACTTTAGTAGCAGCACAATAGGTGCTGCAGTCGACTCGTAACATTTAGGTACAGACTTTGGGTACTAAGAGTACCATGTACTAAGGACTTAGGTAAATTGAATGTGCAATTCAGGGATTAGCCTATTCTAAATGCTTTTTGGGTTCTGATCACATACTTGGTACTTGAAGGCAGCGCTAGTGTGTTCAGAGTCTGTGTACCAGCAATAAAATCTAGCAAAATGGGGGGGGGGGGTGGAAGGGGTTACCACGCAACAATAGCATTTTGTTACACTGCCTAACACAAGAGTTTAGAATGGAAAGTAGACCCCTATTATGCGGTATTATATCTACAAAGAGTGTATATTGAATGATAACAGGCACAAGCTTGACCTTGACAAAGAGAATGATTCTATTTGACCTTCAGAGGACACAATGTGTTGAAAATGCCAGTAGTCTCCTTAAATTCTGGCATGTTCAGGGTCAATGCTTCTCCAGTTGAATTGTGGTGCGTTAGATAACAAATACACACCAGTTTCTCCTTCAGATAGTTATTTAACATTTCTTGATTAGGGATCAATTACTTTTCTCGAACTCCTCTCCCACTTCCCATATTTTCAGAATGTCTCATTTGTATTTCATCTTTATTGGCATTTGCCAACCTTACCATCTGACATTTTCAAGACACAGGTGGGCTGTACCATGAACCATATTTATCACTGTTAAAACTTCTTCACAGTGTGCATCTAGAAGTGTATCCCCATGGTATCATCTGCTGTGACGTTTTTCTCCCTATTTTGCTCTTTGTCATGCATTCTCTTTCCCCTTTCTTTTGCTTAATCGCATCACCATTAATGAAGACTGCTTTCTTGCTTCACAGCTTTCGTTTAATTTCACCCCTAGGTGGTTTCCTCCTCTGCAACCAATTACTGTACTTGCTCCTTCTGCCTGTGATTACCCACGCTGCTGGAAATTCTCCATGTTTCTGGCACATCTCTTTTCTGGTTTGATTTTAATCACACCCTCTGGGGATTTTTGTTCAACCACTCTTGAATCAGGTCAAATCTATTCATCTCAGCACCCAAAAGGATTGGTTGTATCCATTGAGGTCAGCATCAAGTGTGTTTATAAGGAAGAGTGAATTGTGTTGGAACGTATAAAACGTCAGTACGGGCCGAATTTCATAACAGGAAAATAATCAACCACTCACAACAGGAAAATGAGAAATATAAATAAAAAATACTCGTTTATTAAAAAATAAATAGAAAAATAAAAACAACAACACACACACACCAATATAGCAACGAAGAATGTACTGTAATACTTCATTAATGTTTCGGAATCTTCAAATTTACTGTTTGCAATTCAAGAAAACTGTCTCTATTCAAGTTGAACAAAACTACGCCATTGTGCCCCAGTTGATGAACCATCATATCATCATTTAAGGAATTTCCATGCTATCTTTCCTTCTGGTGCACAATCGGCATGATTTTTTGAGAAGTTCCTTAAACAAAATTAACATCCGTTTACTGCTATAGTTGATTGACAGCAACAGAAAAAGACACGAAATAAACAAAACAAAATACAAAAATGGGTATTTTAAGAACTGCATAATATGGTAAAAAAATAGTTTGCTCTAAGTGGACATATTAGAGGCCTTTTTACCAGTAAGAATGCCTCATTATATTTTAAGCTTTCTATATCTCCTAAAGATTGAGTTGTTCACTTATTTCACACACAGCTAATTTCCCAGTTCGAATTACTATGACATATACTGAGCATTTATCATCACCCTGAAATGGCGGCTACTCATGATACACATCCTTCATTGAGGGAACAAGCACTTGAAGTAAGATACGTTTCATTGGAACCACGAATTGCTATTACACACATTGAGTTAGTTTTCAACCCTAGGACAGCCGCTACTGAGTTTAGATATTGTTTATTGAGGGTACCCTGCACTTGATGTGTGTGGCATTCTGTGTCACAGATGTACAAGATTGCGCGACCACAGCAAAGGTGAACATTCACTTTAGGAGGTGCTGTCCTAAGGCAGTATATAACTCTTGACTGGATGGGGCTACTTAGGTGTTGTGCGGGAACCTAAGCTCAAGTATGGCATAAAGCTTGCCCAACTCCTTTCAAGAGGCTAATTAAATGCAAACATACGAAGTAAGCTTCATTTTACATTATATTTTGTCGTATTTTTCTGTGCTTTGGTTAACCTAGCAATCCACTGCTAGAGGTACTCTCTTTTCTCGACACCTACAGCGACGTTGTGGTGGTGATAGGGCTGCGCCTTATGTACAAGGCAGCGTCAGTCCACTAAAGCCGCACACATGAAAGTGACAGAATGGCATTTCTAGGATTGTGTATGTGGAGGAAGGGACACCTTCCTACACATAAACAATCCTCCCCTGCACCAGACACCCTGGCACTCTAGTGCAAGGGTGCCTGCATTGGCACTAAGTTGCTAAATTTAGCGCCATCGCAGGGGAAAACGCAAGGCTGTACCACATTCTTGTAAATATGGTGCGGCGTTGCGTTTCAGAAGTGGAGGAGAGAGGCGTTAAGCCTGGAAGGTTAACGCCTCTCTCCTCCACTTCCTAATACATATCCCCCTGGTTTTTCATTTATCAGCCCCCACCATGCACAGTGTTGTAATTGAAGGGGCTGGGATTCTTATCTAGATTTTTACCTTATCAATTCTCCAGAATCCGAGGACAGGTCGACTGGACCTTTTTGTCTGCTAAGAAGTGTAGAGGGGAGGTTTCCAAACTCGGAATTAAACAGCTTTGTAAATCGGCAACCAAATCCAATTTACGGAACCACTGACTATGAACTGAAGTTAAGAGTTTATTATAAAGTCAAAAATAATTGGACATACAAACACCTCAGCAAGAGATTCAAGAAATAGACTGGCACTAATACAGACATAATCCTACGAAGGAGTCTCAGACGAATCAGAATGAAAAGCAAAGTCAATTCTAGGAACATCAGGCATCCAATTACCGTCCCTATTTGAAGTCTGGACTGCATTTACAAAAGGAAAGAAAATATTAATCTGTCCCTACACTCTAAGGTGACATCTCTACTTAGCAATTCCCTTCAGGCAAGAGTAAAGGTGTCAGCCGTGAAGACTCCCTATGAAGCGGATTCACGTTTCTCAAATAACTACTGAGCTCGTTCTAAGATGCTCCTTCCTACACCCCACTCTGCCCTAAGTTCCCTCAGGGCTGTCTAAGTTGCCTACATCCTGCTCTAGCAATGTCCTGACGAAGTCTGCTCTCCACCCTCGGGGTCTGTCCCTAATACAAAACTCCCAAAATTGTAGATACGCCCAAGGCACACCCCTCTGGGCAGGTGTTGGTCTTCGGATTTTTCCAGTATGGCATCCTTCCATCCAGCGCCCGTTGAGGTGTCCTTGGATCCCAGGCACCTTCTCGCCAAATGTTGCAGATGGACATTCCTCTGGCACCTACTCGTCCTCCCTTCTACCGGCCTAACTTCCAAACAATGGATCTTTCTACCTAACGAGCTCCGTGGCCTTGCACCTGCAACTGAAATACGTGAGAAGCAATCTTGTGCACATCCAAAGTTACAATTCAATATTCGCTGAGAACAGCACCCTTCCCAACAGGCAGCTATTTCACAAGAATAACCAATGCTAACTAAAGAAATTACAGTTAGGCCTCTACTGACTTTTCTTCATGTCCCAGGCCTTTACCCGTTTAAATGCTCTAAAATTTCTAAATGATTCTACATTATAAGCAATGCACTCTATTCCATTACAAAGACAACATTACATTTCATCTCTAAACATAATTTTTTTTCCACATTAAAGCATCACATCCTATCTCCTACATGTGCAACTCTTAATATGGCACATTTATTAATCCTACAATACACACGTTTAGTAGCATTTCTACATCATATAAAGCATTACACTCCTGTTAAGGCTCTACATTAATCTGCAACATTATATATACATCGTTTACACATTGCACTAATTCCCAACCTACTGTTATATCTCTAAAAGCACACGTTCGTATACCCTCTAAATATGCGGGTGCTGACTACGGAAGATATGGTGCACCCCTACAATTTTCCAAAACTACATGGCGCTCTCTCATAATCAATGATATAATTTCATATTTCGCATTGATGTTATAAAAAATGTCATATGACATGTACCCAACCACCAACAGGTCGCCAAGACTCTATTGCTGGCCAACCCCCCTGGTCCTGTATCACCCCAAGACCCCCCCGCCCCTGTTTTTCCTGGTACTACAGCAAAATGACATGGGTTGCAGTAAGCCACAAAGTTGCACCGCAGTACCGTGGCACCATGAAAAAAATCTTTTTAATTTGACCCCAGGGGGTGTCCCTCTGGGAATGCCCTACACCCTCTCACAAGGGCCAGGGGGTCAAGGTACTCCTGTCCTGCCACCTTATGCCTTACTTTGTTTTGTTTTGTACGACATGGGGACCGAGGTCCCACATCATAAAATGATGGACACATCTGTATCTTCAAGTTGCAGCCAGCCTATTAGATTGTGTTTTTCAAACTTAGCGATACAGAGGAAGTAATGGGCCAGACAATTAAGTCATGTGTTTCCGCCTTGCAGCTCCCCAGTAGTACAAAGGTTGCACTGCACCACCTGATATCTACACATTTATACCATTTTCCAAAAACACATTTTCACCATATCACAACATGCATTGGCAAATTCAATAGGTTTTGTGTACATAAGAGCTATTGACTTTGTCAATGATTTATTTGCCGTGATGCACAGTAGGACATCTGGTGCACAGCATGCTGACAGGAGAAAAAAAATGCTATGACATGGTCAATACTGTCTGTGTCATATGTTTTTCTTTACTTTAACCGCAATGACAGAAGCCTCACTGCTTATTTATAGGTTTTATATAGCGTTAGCTAGACCTAAAGATATCAGAGCGCTTTACATATTGTTCCGGGCCTTTACATAGAAGTACATAAAAAATATACAGATCAAAACATAATAGTGCATTCAAATAAATAAGTCAAGGACATCGATTATGCAGTCAAGGACGTTACAGGGCAATAAAACAAGATTATGGAGTAATGACAAAGAGGAAGCTAAAAAACATCAGAATCAAACGCATGCCTTGTAAGGTCTGAAAGGATTGTGTGACTTAATTGGGAGCAAAGCTTAGTTAGGATGAGTATTAAAGTATTTGTTGAGCAGAAGGAATGTAAGGTCTAATTTGAAGCATGGAAAGGATGGGTTACAGCGGAGGTCACTAGGGAGTGCATTCCAGATCCTAGGAGCATTACTAGAGAATAAGCGAGTCTGTGAGGATTTCTTTTTCACTTTGGGAGGGATGAGAAGAAGTGAGTTGGAGCTTCTCAACGCCCTGGCTCTTCCTGCTTTGGAGAGTTTGGAATCTAGGTAGTATGGGTTATGGGTGTGAAGGGCTTTGTAGGCGATGCAAGCAGTCTTGAAGATGCATCTACCTCCGATGGGAAGCCAATTGAGGTTATTTAAAGCCGGTGTAATGTGCTCAAATCATTTGACACCTGTTAGTAGCCAAGCAGCCATGTTGAGAACTGTTGTATGGGGGGCAAGGTGGGTTTTTGAAGTTCCTGTGAGGATGGCGTTCCATAATCCAGTCTTGAGTGGACAGGAGACTGCACTACGATCTTAAAATAATCTGGAGGAATAATAGGTTTGATTTTCTTGATATTTACAGCGCTCCTTTGGCTGCGTTGTTGATATGGTCTTTCCATGCCAGATTTTTGTTCAGAGGGATGACCAAGGACTTTGTGGAGTTGGATAATGTAAGAGAGCAGTTAATGTAAGAGAGCAGTTAAGGGCATCCAGGCTAGTGAGCTAGTCTTGGATTGGAACAGGGTTGTTTTTCAGGGAACAAAGTATTATTTCCGGTTTGTTGAGGTTCATCTTTAAGTGGTTGGGGTTAAGCCCAGATTGTACCTTGATTAGTGTGTCGTTCAGATGAATAACGTCTCTTGGTGAATTAATGTTGTAGTAAAGTTGGGTGTCATCGGCATAAAGTTGATATTTGACCCCTGGTTGCTTTAGGGTGGTTTTAAGAGATTGAAAAGAGAAGGGTTAAGAAATTAGCCTTGGGGTACACCATGGGGAACTGGCGTTGATTTAGAGAGACAGTTGATGAGTTTTTTTTGTTGTGTGCGATGTTGCAGGTATGAAATGAACCAGCTAAGGACTGTGCCGTTGATACCACTGCGGTTGTGAGGGTCTCAATTATTGCTGGGTGGTTAACAGTATCAAAAGCAGTGGATAAATCAAGTAGGATTAGGAGGATTAGGAGGCATGTGTCATCATCATTCAAGGATCTGCAAATGTCATCCACAATATTGAGCATAACAGTTTCTGTGCAACAGGCTGTCCTGAATCCTGACTGGAAGGTGTCAAGGAGATGGAATTGCTCAATATGATGGTTGAGTTGAAGAAGGATGCATTTCTCCACTGTTCTGGCTAGGAACGGTAGGTTAGTGATAAGTCAGAGATTATTGAAGTCATTGGGGTCAGCCCCTGTTTTTTTTTAGTATGGCCGAGATTTGGCCAAGTTAGAGGGAGTCAGGTTCAAGACCTGAGGAGAATGAGGAGTTTTTGATTTTAGTCAAGAATGGGGCAATGATATGGTTGAGATTTTGTTCTAATGTGGAAGGGAGGGTATCATTTGAGTGGGAAATGGGCTTCAAGTTTGCAATTATACTATAGACTTCACCTTCTGTCATGGGTTTGAAGTCCGACCAATACGCATAATTTCTCATTTGACAGAGATCCGAGTTGACAATAGATTTTCTTGGGTCCATTTGTTCAGTAGTAAAATCAGGGGTGGGAGCAACCATAGGGGAAAGTGAGTCTACGGGGTGGGTTGGTACGTAAGACGGATTTTCAACTAGCTTGATGGACTGTTCAATGTATGCTACTTTCTCAGTAAAAAAGTTGGCAATATCTTCACAGCGTTCATAAGTGGCTGTTATTTCGCTGGAGGAGTTAAGGAAAGGTTGTAGATTGATCATGTTGAAGAGCTCTCTGGGTCTGTTCTTAGATCGGTCAAGTTGGTTACGAAAAAAGGAGGCT
The DNA here is from genome assembly GCF_964261635.1 of Lissotriton helveticus. Lineage (NCBI taxonomy): Eukaryota > Metazoa > Chordata > Amphibia > Caudata > Salamandridae > Lissotriton > Lissotriton helveticus. The sequence continues at coordinate 1,410,564,023 of NC_136065.1, forward strand.
TTTTTTCTAACGATGTGTTTCTTATAAGAAAGCCATGCAGATCTTAGGAGTGCGAGGTGAGGTTTAGAGGGGTACTGTCTTCATATTCTTTCTGATTGTCTTAGCTGTGTCCTTTCATTGTTCAGGTTGGTGTTGAACCAGGATTTCTAGATTGCTTTAGTTTGAGCGGGCCACTTGGTCAAGAACATCAATCATCGCTGTATTGTAGTGGATGGTGAGGCCCTCAGTGGTGGGATTGAGAGGTTGATGCTGTAGTTGGGTTCGGACCTTGGCTTCCAGTTCAGTTATAGGGATTTGTTCGATATTCCTAGCCCAATGTTTAGGTTTGATGGAAGGAGCTGTGTGAGATCTACGGTGGGTCTTGAACTTAAACAGTATGAGGTGGTTATCCGACCAGTCGATAGATGTGATGGATTAAAGTGAGATCAGCTCCTTTTTGCTGATTATAGCATTTAGGGTAGCACCTTTACAATGGGTTGGTTAATTGCAGAATTGTTTGAGGTCATTTATTTCAAGAAGGTTAATAAGGGAGCGGACAGAGGTGTCTTCTAAGTTGTTCTTTTGAATATTGAAGTTGACCAAGAAAACGTCGTTCAAGTCAGTAATGGAGAACTGAGTTATTAGATCAGTAAGTTCCTCTGAGAAGAGGGTGCAATCACCAGGAGGGTGGTTGATGTTGTCAAGTTTGATGAGGAAGGTACCTTTTGCTGAAAGTTGAATTCCGAGGTATTCAAAAGTAGAGTATTTTTCAGTCGTAAGGGAGTGAGATGTATATCTTCTTTGTAAATGATTGCCAGTCTACCACCTAGTCTCATGATGGTGTAGCCAAGAGGAATGAGCAGGTCAAGCATGGGAGTTGAGTGTTTATTTAGCCAGGTTTCGGTAAGGAATGTAATATCTATTTCATTATCCAACATGGCTTCTGCGATATCAGTAGTGTGTTTTAATGCTGATCTGCAGTTGAGGATCATGTGTGTTAGCTGGTAAGGACTATTGTTTGTGGTATCTAGTGTCTGAATAGTTGTGTACTGTGCTGGTGGTCTGAGAGAGGTGGGATTCAAGGTTTTCTATTAGAACCCACGATTACTGGAATGCTGGATAAAGGTTTGTTGACCAAGTTCTGGGTTGTGTGGCAGTAATAGTCAATGATCACTCCACCTTCAAGATTGGATATATGGTTGTGGGCTCAGTGTTGTCTGTGGGCAGCACGAGGGGATAGTGACCCAAGATGGATGTTGCTTGCGAGTTGGGGGGCGTAAACATGAAGGCAGCTTATCCCTACTAGGGGTGTGGCAGCAGGTTAACTTGACCTGGATTCGAAGCTCTTTTTTTTACCTGTGAGATGTCTTTAGCTATTGGCTCGAGATTTTGTTCTATTCAATTCAGGAGCTGGGGCAGTGTGTCAGTGAGGTTTCCAGCTCTAAGGGAGGATGAAGACGTGACAGGACTTGTTAAGGGGGTGAGTGAGCTTCACAATTGGCAGGGCCTGTGCCATTTAGGTTGAGGAAGTGAACATTTTGTGTGGGCAGAGGAGGGGCAGCCATTTGTGAGGGCAGAGGAGGATCTGCCTAAGTTGAGAGGGTTGCGTCTGTAAGGTACTCTGTGATTGTTAATCCTACATGGAAAGTGGAGCTGTGTGAGAGTCTAGACACCAGAACAGAAGATGAGCGGCACATCAGACATGAGGTGAATCATTGGAGGTGTGATAGAGTCTCAATGCTGGAACACAAGATGAGATGCACATCATACATAAGACATATTGACAGAGCTGTGTGAGAGTCTCAGTGCTGGAACAGAAGATTAACGGCACATCAGACTTGCAGTGCATCAGTGAGCTCTGTGAGAGTCTCAGTGCTGGAACAGAAGATGAGAAGCATATCACACATGAGGTGTATTGGGGAGCTGGGTGAGAGTTTCAGTGTGGAATAGAATATGAGTGGTACACTGCATACAGTGCATCGGTAGAGCTGTGTGAGAGTCTCAGTGCTGGAACACAAGATATTCTGCATGTCACATATAAGGTATATTTCTCAGTGCTGGAACAGATGGTGTGCAGTGCAACATCCATCAGCAGAGCACTGTGAGCGTCTCAGCACTAGAAAGGCCTTTGAATGGCATATCACACATAAGGTACATTGGCAGAGCTGTGCAAGACTCACATTGCTTAAACAGAAGAGAAGCTGCACATCACACACAAGGTTTACCAGTGGAGTTATGTGAGAGTCTCAGCTCTGGAACAAAAGATGCTCTGCACATCACACATGAGGTCCATCTTAATAAAGATGTCTTTTCATATTTCAGCTTCTGGCCAAGTTCTTTGTATTAGTGAGACCCCTGAGAATGAAGATTACAGTTCTTCAAATGGCGCCCAATGTGGGGCTTCATCAGAGAAGTGACTTTCTGAAGGAGTGATCTTGTCAGGAGACTGAAATCTACTGAGGAGGACAGGAAGGGACTCTACTACCCTGTGCACAAGGATTCTGGAGATTCTTTGTCTTTGCAGCCCAGTATATTTCTGATCTTCCTGATTTTGATCCTCCACATGATGTCACTCCTGACTGAGAACCTTTTTGGTGTGAGTATTCTGAAAAAGGACCGTTAGGTCATTTAGAACTTGGCAGTTAGAATTTGGACAACTTTTTGATTGGTAAGAGTAAGGTAGTTTAGTAACGCTTACTGTAGCTTTGGAATTTTGGAATTTGTGTTGGCCAACTTTTGATTTGTATGGATTTGATATGCAAATTGCAATTTGTGTAGACAGGTAATGAGGAGATTTTTCTCTATTTGGTTTTGTTGAACGGTGCACGTACGAAAAGTACATTAAGCACTACTTTGATTATAATATTGTATATTCTGCAATATTTTTGGCATGCCTGTTTTCAAAGCTCACATAGAAGAATGTGTTGCTTTATTTGGAAGGTACCATAGTGTGATGTGAAATTAATTAGCCGGCTCTCCTAGAAGGAATTCCTAAATAGGTTTAGGTATACAAACATATTTCTTCCTTGGTGATTCTGTATCCCCAGGGAATTAAAATATGGACATAATACATACAAGGATCCTTTGTTCTGTGTAATTTTATGAATGATGATATGCAGAGCGATTTTTGGTGTTCTGCTAGCCAAAGCTAGTGAATTGAGTGTATTTTCACTTCTTGGACATACATCAGTCTGTTGGGCTGTTTTTGCAGTCTTTTGGAACACAATTGAGAAGCGCTTCTTGTAAATATGACTTGCAACTAGTATTTACAAATGGTTTGGTTTAAGTACAGTCTGTGGGCTGTCCTTTGTTTCTGTTCTGAGTATTGGTTTGTGGGTTAAATGTGTGTTTAAATGTCTATGTGGTTTTCCCACTAGTACAATTTCTGTAGGTGAATAGCGATGGCGCTATTCACGAAATAAATGGCTAAAGCGCGCCGTATTGTGTGTCCTGAGTGTTTGACCCCTTTCTGTTTAAGTCTGAAATGAGCTCAATGTCTGTTCGTGGTTTTTCTTGATGTTTTCAGTCTATTAAGCAAAATGTCTAAATGCTTAAAAACTAAAATGTAAATTCACATTCACTAGGAATAAAAAAGCCTCAAAATCGAAATTGTGTGTTTTGTAGAAAAATAAACTTATAGTATTTTTTACTTACATACATTGTGTTAGATATTAACAGGCAAACACTGAAGTAAATTTTTGCTGAATTCAAACGCATATTATAGAATTAATATCTTTTAGTTTTAAATAGATTACCACCGTGCTCATGTTACAAACATTGAGAGACAAGCTAAATAGACAGGAATATTTACTCAAGCCAGGACTTTGCCCTCAGTTGCACTGGTGAAACTTTGCATTTCAGAATGTTGTTTTAAAAAGGTTCCAAAACTAAGGTTCATTATTTTGTATTATAGGAAGACATTTCAATTAAGGGTTTTCCTCTCTTTAAGCATTTCTGCAAGTATATTCTTGGCTCTGTTGCTAAATAATAATTAACCTATGTAATGAAGAAACATTTAAAAAAAAAGAAACAGTAACAGATGCTGAAACAAGATATGGTAGTTCGGACTGGACTGTTCCCATGAGGCACAGGGTCAGAGCTGATTTGCATATAGCCAGTGTCTAACCCAGGGTGGTGTGGAGTGCAAAAAAACTATGGATTTAGGCCCAGATCCTTGTACTGGGGTGAATGTATGACATTGTTCTACATTCTGTCCATCAACTGTGTTTTTTGAAATTTTCACCCCGAGTGGGCTGGGTATGCTCAGACGTGAGTCCCAGGCTCTCCACACCACTGGAGTCAAGCTATCCAGGCTGATGAAGGCTGATAGCCAGAAACCGGTCCTTGGATGCTTGATTCCGGTCTGGGAAAGACATGGCTTGGTAGTTCGGACTGGACTGTTCCCATGAGGCACAGGGTCAGGGCTGATTTGCATATAGCCAGAGTCTAACCCAGGGTGGTGTGGAGTGCAAAAAAACGATGGATTTAGGCCCATATCCTTGTACTGGGGTGAATGTATGACATTGTTCTACATTCTGTCCATCAACTGTGTTTTTTGAAACAAGATAAGGCATGTGCAAGGAAACTAAAAAGTTAACGATGTCTTCAACATTGATTGCCAATCTCAGATAAAGATCAATCATGGAAATTGGCTTTGCGAGGTCAGTTTCAGGTGAAGAGGTCAGTTTCTTGCAGTTCATTTTAGAGTAAAACCTGGTTAATGTGTACATGAACTGGGGAGGCCAGTCCACCTTGTTTGCCAGGCTATCTTTGCAGGCCTACGTGGCACAGAGCAAAAAAAAAAGAAAATGAAGTCAGATTCGAGGAATTACAGTACCTTAATATGTGGAATTATCAAAAATGATTGGGTTTATTAAAAATAATTATTAATTATGCAAATTAATTATTAAAAATAAGTGCTACAAAATTCGTTTTTTACTATTCATGAAGCTTAATACTTATACTGTGACCTCCTAGCATTATAATTTATTTTAAGTTATGTAATACTGCATAATGAGGACATTAGCATATAGAATTTCACTTGGCGCAGGCGTGAAAAACTCATTTTTCTCAGGATTTGCATGAGATATGTCTAATGTCCAATCTCTGCAATTTGTAAAGACATTCTGAGGATGATTAATATGTATCACAATTATAGGATATTTATTTTTAAGTGCCCCAAATATTAAAGTCAAATTTGGGTAAAATGTGGGCATTCTTGCCATTTACAATAGCTTTAAAGTGCTTTAGGCTTCAGTAAATGCATACATTTAGGTATAATACAAATTTGCAGGTTGTTCCCATTTGGGTTTGCTTTTAAATGGCTCAGTGAGCCAATGTGCCCGGTGCAGAGGTTTGAATTTAAGATCAGGGTGGAAGGTTTTAACTTTAGCTGGGCCTATTGAGACGTTCATCCATTTAAGGTTGATGAAATAAGTACCATTGCAACAAGCATTTGTTCTCAATACATTAAAGAACTTAATTCCAAAGGGAAAATATGAAAAAAGGGTTTCTTTGAAAGTCCCAACATCATGCTAAATGCTCTGCAGAAATGATACATTTGTATCTCTGCTCTGAAAATAATGTCCGCTAGTTGCTTTTATTTGGCAGAAAATGAGGTATTGCATTAAGTCTTAGACAGAAAATAAGATAAAGCTCTATTAAAATTTTGAAGGCTACATGCCTAAGTGAGAACGATTTGCCAATTAAGAATTATTTTTCACAATGGAAATTGTGGCACAAAGCTAACATGGAGTGTCAGTGAAACAATTTTACTTTTAGAAAGTTCAAATTAGGGTGGCTTAATGTTGCAAGCTGACTGACAAAATGGTAACAGTTAAGTAATGGAAATTTATTTTTGTGTTTATTAATGTGTATCATGTTTTGTCTTCTGATTAAAAATTATAAAGGATATTTGTTTGTTATGAGAAATGTCTCTCTTTTGTGTGTTGTGTATTTTTTTTTTGATTCTGCCCACAGCTCATTCATGGATTGTTCTGGGTGATTTTAAGGCTGACAAGACACGTGAGTTTGGTTGGTTGAAAAGAGATGTGTTTGCGTAACTCCTTTGGAAAGGAATGTTCATGTGATTTTCATGTTTGTGTATTTGGTCCTATCATGAATTGTTCTTGCTGGTCCTGTATGTCAGAAGTGACACAGTAGAGTGTATTGACAGCCGATCACAAATGACTAGTGACCAGCTGTCAAAAGGAGGGGTAAGGAAAGTAAAAGAAAGTGTGAAGAAAGTAAAAGAAAGTGCGTAAAAGAAAGTGCGTAAAAGAAAGTGTAATTTTGATTTTAAGCCTGAAAAATTAAGCAGGCCTGAATGTTGGGTTTTGGGCTGCAGGTTCACAGTGCATGAAGTTCATACAATGGTGTTGTGTGTCACCGCCTATTTACATATGCTATTGTACTTTGTCTATGCTTTTTGTGCTTGATATACAGCGCGTATATCTGATGGCTTGGCATGTGTGTGTTTTTTAAAATTATTTTATGCATGTTTTTGTTTTATGTTGCTGCTTTAGATACTATTACAAGTTCACCTGTGTTGTGAAGGGTTCTACATGACGATGTATATCGCTGCACAACTGTTGCGTGAATTTGCGCTGATACTAAATTTCACAGATATGATTTTTCATGCTGTGAACAAGAGAGACAACACTTCACCAGTGTATGTCAGATTTGGCTATATAGTATTGAAGTAAAATAACAGAGATATACAGGATCAAAGTGTGTCACCTGCAATTAGTCACAATACTTTCCTCTTCCCTTAAGGAACAGGCAGCCCTAGATTTATGTTTCCTTGATTGGACCTAAGGATGAAATTATAGATTTGTGGCTCTTGCTAAAGGTGACCTAAACTTTTCATTTTTTCCCTGAACAAGGAACTGGAACATTAGCTGAGATTACTGTATATGGTGTAGCGGCCAGCGGTAGAGCTAACATTTGTGAACTATTTTGACTTTTGTGCATCACCCATACTCTTGGTATTATGTCACAAACTTGACTATCACCCGAGTAATTTTTTTTGTTCTTCCTATAGATTTTTCTTTTGCCGCTTCTCCCCTGACTGATGTTGCATTGTGCCTAGTTATTGCTGTGTCCTACTCACATTTCCCTTTTCTGTATTCTTTTCACCAGTCAACTAATTTATTCCTTTTGTATGACCAGACTGGTTTTCAAGAATTTTCTTTAGGCCTACTTGGATGTTTTCCAGTCTGACTGTCAGGGTAGTGATAGACTGGTTAACTGACTCAATACTATAGTAAGATAAGTTTTCCACCTCAATAGGAGACACCTTACGTTTTTTTGAATATGACAAATTCAATGCCTATTCTAATTTGGTTTTTAGTTCCTTTTTTCTGCTGCTTTAATTTTTGGTGGATTAGATATGTTCTAAATGATGGAAATACCAGGACTCTCTAGTTCTTGTTTTTTGTTTCCACATTTTGATCATTAGCTTTTGTATTGCATAGTCCACCTGATGCACAATTATTAAAGGGAGGTATCTATCTACATGTCCCTGATGATATGTATTATGCGATTTCTCTTTTGAGGTGTTGTAGATAAGGAATTTAGGAACACCTATATGTAATCATTTAGAGAAAAAAAATGTGTTTACCCCATTAGACGATGCCACCATATGTGAGGACATCCATTCAGATAGAATTCCCATGTCGCTATCTACCCTTAGATGGTAGAGGATATGCTCTCACATGGAAACCAATTGAAAGGCTAGAGGCATTGTTTTGCCTACTGCCTTTGTCTTTGTTTTGCCTTTGAGAATGAAAGTGTATTCTAGACCAGAAATGTCCCATGACGTATGGCCACTCCTTTAAAGATTGCAGGCCACCTGCTTGCGCAGTCCCTTTGTTATACAATGAACTGTTTTTGTACTTAATTGAAGGAAACTAACAACTGTGTCACATTTCCTACGTCACTAGGCTCTGCGGGATTAAGTCATAATAACCTGCGGAACTCACCCACAATCCCATCACTGACAGCTATAGATGAAAAGTCCCAGCACCCAGAAAAGTAGCAAGACTGGACAGCGATCGCCAGCGTGCCATCAGTGGTATCTCCAACGTATTGTGCTTGCTTCATCAGAAGGCGTTGAACATCAGAAAAGAAGGAGGAGCTGGTTTTGCCACAGAACCAGAGTTTCAGTGCAAAAGAGCGAAAGAATTGAGGCTTCAGTTTTCCATCTGTCATGTGCTGGTAACCGTGTGCAGTCCCTTGAGCCCCTTGGCCTGAGTTTTGGCCACACCCCCCCTTTTCTTTGCTCCAACGGAAAGGCAGTGCACCGGAGGATCCAAGATTGGCAAAAGGCACTACATTGTGGTACCTATGATTAAATGAAAGAGTAGCCCGACCATCCTCTGACACTGAATAGAGAGTGTTGGAGCCTGTAAGGGTTGCTGAGTGTGACAGTCTGTTGCTCTTTCCCGATTAATAGTACTTGGGTCTGCATGAGATGATCTGTGCCCATGACTAACGAAGAGCACAATATCTGTAGTGCCTGCAGCACAGGAAATATATTGGTGCACTGCATTGAGACATTGAGACTTTCAAGTGAGCTGTGAGTGTTTGCCAGGAAGGCACTCCAACGGATACTGAGAAACACCATTTTCATGAAAGGCCTGAATGAAGAGGCCCATGTGGAAGAAAACAACAGAAGCAGATTTGATGGACAATAGAAGCCTGCCAGAGAGGCTTGGCCAGATTCTGGGTATTTCCCGTGCGATTGCATAGAATGGGTGTTTGGAGACTGATTCTTATTGTTTTACTGGCATTGTCAATAGTCACTGAAATAACTAGGAGCCCTGAAAATGTTTGCAAAATAATTTTAGGATTTGCTTTTGCCTAGGGTTGTGAAAAAATATGATAAACCTGTTTGTAATAGTGGTCATTACTTTCTTTTGCTATCTGAATGTTAAATGCTTTGTTCTCTTTGTATTCTTGCTGATAGTTTATATATACCTGTTTGTATAAAATGAGTAGAATGCTCACCTAGCAATGAATTAGGATTTGCCTGTGTAATGGCAAAAGGAGGGTCTGAGGTTCTTTAATTTTGACTCCATCTTACATTTGTCGTCAATTTGTGTTGCCTTTACACAGGCTGCTCTATTCATGAAGTGTCTCTGCCCTTTGGACTGCAACGTTTTGAAAACACCCTCTGTCTTTGTTTTGAAAACCAATCTCAGACACCAGCTGGCCTAACTGCATACAGACATGTTCTGCCATTACTGATTGACCTATAGGTGCTGTAGTTTATTGACTTATGGGTTGGGTAGGAACACACCTAAGGGGGACGTTCTGGTTACATGATGCCTTGTTCTGAATATTTTCCTATTTGCTAATATTCTGCAGATCTTGTATGTCCATATTAGGTATTTTGCATGCTTGCAAAGACTAGAACTGCCCCTTTCTTTTGTGCTGAGTTTGTAACCCTAAGCATATAAAAGGCCTCTGTGTTTTGTACTCTTTAGACTGCCTCATTCAGTTGTTAAGGCTCCTGTGTGACGTAGTCTCACTTAATTAAGTTTAATAAAGATGTCTTTTCATATTTCAGCTTCTGTGCCAAGTTCTTTGTATTAGTGAGACCCCTGAGAATGAAGATTACAGTTCTTCAAACTGTGTAAGAATCTCAGCGCAGGAGAATAAGCGGCATATCACGCAAGGTGCATTGGCAGAGCTGTGTGAGAGCCTCAGCTCTGGAACAGAAGATGAGTAGCACTTCAGGCATGAGATGCATTGACAGAACTGTGTGAGAATCTCAGCTATGACACGGAAGAAGATGAGCAGTAGATCATACATGAGGTGCATCAGTGAGCTCTGTGATAGTCTCACCACAAGAACAGAAGATGAGAGGCATACCACACATGTGGTTCATTGGTGGACCTGTGTGAGAGTCTTAGCGGGAGACGTAATAAGCTTTTGCTCCATGTTTGCGTCACAAATCTGACACCAAATGGCACAAACATTTTTCCCTAATTTATTTTCCAGCAATAAATTTGTTTAGCAATAGAAATAGAGTAAAAGTAATGTGAAGCAGTGCATAGCGCTGCTTCACATTACTTTGCACCATGAGGGTATACCAAGGATGGTGCATGGGTGTTCCCATGCAACCACCCAAGGTTTCTCACGCTAAACCCAATTTATTAACATAGTATGCTGCTACTGCTTGAATAGCCAGGTCTTGAGTAGACTTCTGAAGGTTAGCAGGTCCTGGGTTTGCCGTAGGAGGATGGGGAGGGTGTGTCAGGTCTTGGCGGCATGGTAGGAGAGCGATCTGCCGCCGGAGGTCGCTCTTTGGATGCGGGGACGGTGGCGAGGACAAGGTTGGCAGAGCAGAGCTGGCGGTTGGGGGTGCAGAAGGTGAGTCGTCTGTTGAGGTATTCTGGTCATGATTTTGATGGTGTTGTTGTTGTTTACGTTGGTCCAGGAGAGCAGGGGATCAGTGAGGATGGTGGCCGTGGGGTCGAAGGTCTCAGTGGCTGTCGGGCGGTCATGGCATTGAAGCTGTTGTGGATGTCTGTGATCTTGCGATGGAAGAAGGTGGCAAGGGAGTCGCACAGGTCTTGCGAATGTGGGATGCCGGTGGTGTTGGAGCTGGGGTTAGAGAGTTCCTTCACGATTTTGAAGAGCTCTTTGCTGTTGTGTGCGTTGTTGTCTAGGCGGTCTTTGAAGGAGGCCCTTTTGGCGGATTTGATGAAGTGATGGTGTCTGCGGGTGGCGATCTTGTGGACTGCGTAACTTTCTGTTGTCTGTACACGGTGCCATTTCTTCTCTAGTTTTTGGCAGGTTTGCTTGGAGGTCCTCTGTGACCCAGCTGACTTTCTTGTTGGTGTGTCTGCTGGAGGGTTTCTTAATCGGGCAAGAGTGTTGGTGCAGTTGTCGATCCACTGTCTGAGGTTGCGAGCAGCGGTGTTGGGGTCGGTGCGGTCGGCGGGTGGGCTCCAGGTGAGGGTGGTGGTTAACTTGTCTTCAGTGACTTTGCTCCAGCAGCGGCGAGAGACCTGTTGAGTGCGGTGGTGCGTGGTGGGTTTATGGAAGGTGAAGTGGAGGCACCGATGGTTGGTCCAATGGAGTTCGGTGGTGTGGCTGAAGGAGACGAGAGAGCTTGCGCAGAAGATGGGGTTGAGCGTGTGGCTGGCAGAGTGGGTGGTTGTTGTGACGAGCTGTCTGAGTCCGAGGTTGGCGAGGTTGTCAATCAAGGTGGTGGAGTTGGTGTCGTTGTTCTCGAGGTGAAAGTTCAGGTCCCCGAGGAGGATGTAGTCTGAGTAGGCGAAGGCGTGTGTACTGACAAAGTTACCGAAGGAGTCGCTGAACTGTGGCGGGTCTGTGGACAAGGGTTTCTCTGAGGGTGGTGTTGGGATCGGTGTGGATCTGGAAGTGCAGGTGTTTGGAGGTGCTGAGTGTGTCGTCAGTGCTGGTCGAGACTCTGTGAATGTTTCTGTGGACGATGGCGATTCCTCCTCCTGTTCCGTTGGTGCGGTCCCTGTGGATGATCTTGTAGTTGTCCTGGATGGCTATGGCGATGTTGGATGCCAAGGAGGGGTTCATCCAGGTCTCCGTCAGGAAGGCGACGTCTGGGGAGGTTGAGTTGTGTAGGTCCCAGAGTTCGACTGCGTGTTTGCGGGCGGAGCGGGTGTTGAGTAGGATGCATTTGAGGTGGTTGCGTTCTTTCACGATGGGTGGATTGGCGGAGCGGATGTTGGCGAAGCTGCAGTTCCAGCAGGAGAAGGGTCCTTGGGTGCGCTTCGGGCAGCCAGGAAGCAGGTATGTGATCGTCCGGTGTTGAGTGGGGTTCTGGCACTGGGCGCGGTCCAGGCATGGACAGGCTTGCCTTGGGCGCGCCTTAGGCGCTGCCGCCATATAAGGGTGATGGGAGGGGAGAGCAGCTGGGAGGCGGGAGCGGGCGGCAAATGGGTGAGCAAGGGGGCCGGGCCACAGGGGACACAACGGTGGGAGACAAGTGGAAGCGGGATCCAGAAGGCAAAAAAGGGGCACAATCAGTAAAACAGGAGAAAAGCAGTGCAAGACAAATACAGGAACAGAACAGTGGTGAAATACAGTAATAACAATACCAGGCTGGGCACAGCAAAAGACGGCGGACCAAGCGCAGAGAGCAGTGGGTCTCGAACTGTCAGCAGTTGCAGCAGCGGGGCTTGAGAGCACAAAACCAGGTGATGCTGTGTGGCGTGGAGCGGCCTAACCTGAAAACAGGGTCAAGGGTCAATTGGGTTTAGCATGAGAAAACTGCGCCCTTTTAAACTAGGCACAAGGGAGGAAAAATGCTTTCATTTCTCCTTCCTTTTTCCGACTTTGCATGCTTGCTGCACTGTGCAGCACCCATACAAAGTGGGAAAAGATTTCCCTCGTGTCTTGCCATTGTATTTTGTACAGGAAGTGTATCCTTCCTGTTAAAAACCCATGCTGGGCTCACACACACACACACACACACACTAGGGCTATGGCGCTAAGGTGTGTGGGTGGCGCACAGCAGCTGTAATCTGCATTTGCACAATGGAAAGCTGAGGAGAGAGCCATATCTTTGAAAATATGGCGCTCTCCTGTTCCCTCCCTGTCGTGCAGCACAGCCTCACGGGGACTGCGCTGTGTTGCGTGGAGATTTGGTAAATCTCACCCTTAGTGGTGGAACAGAAGATGAGCAGTGCATCACATGAGGTGCATCTGTTGAGCTGTGTGAGAGTTGCAGAGCCGGAACAGAAGATGTTCTCCACATCACATATGAGATGCATTGAAAGTGCTCTGTGAGAGTCTCAGTGCTGCAACAGAGGATGTGTGGTGTACCACCCATCGGCAGAGCTATGTGAGATTCTCAGCACTGGAACAGGCAATGAATGCCACTTCAGACATGAGGTGCATTGGCGGAGCTGTGCGAGAATCCCAGCACTGGAACAGAAAATGAGCTGAACTTTACACCTGAGGTCCAACAATTTATCAGCTAGGCAAGTCCGAGGACGTGTTCACAATGCAGCATGCACACTGTAGAACAACATCTGGGTGTCTCCGGAATGAGCCCTTGCATGCTCAATAATCTGATCAGAAATATCCATTATTCATGTCCACAAGGTATTTAGTTGCGTGTTTTATCGAAGACTGGTTTCTAACATACATAGCTGAGGGTAGCGAATAACCCTGTTCCCCTTCCTTACGGATAACAAAAAAAAGAACCATTTACGAAAACAATAGTTCTTGTGTAGACATGACCTATAAGCTTTGCCAATGCTTTTTCCTGGGATCCAACAAAGGAATTTGGTCCACTGCTACATAGTGTAAGGTTAGGGAAAGAGAGCTGAGCAGGTCTGGATGAGCTGTGTATACTCTGGATGAGGGCTATAGAATGCAGAGACCCTGGTGTTACAGCACTCAAAGAGTATTTCTGGGAGGGAATGAGTCTGTCAAAGGACAGCTTAATAGCTCAGCTGGTTATATAGGCATCCTCGGATGCTAGATTGATGAGGGTAGGTTGGGGGATGATGTCAGCCCAAGATGTAAGCTGCCTTCCCTGTTCCCCCATCTCAGAGCAGGGACGCTACATGGATGAGTGGGGTTCCATTTAGGGTTGGTCAAGGGGATGCGGGTGCAGTGTGTCAGTATTTTGCAGGGGGTTGGAGCTGGGGGGGTTGTGTGATGTTGAGACCTCCAAGCTTCTTTTTCTCCTTTCCATAGTGTTCCCACACCAGTACAGAGGGGGCCCAAAGGCGAAGCTAGGCATGTCAGATTTAGTACAAGAGCAGATTTAGTTTTTTACATGATTAGCTGCTAAAGTCAGACCGTTTTTTTAAATGTATTTTTTTATTTTGTATAGTCACATAAAACCATTGAATCCAAGCACATCAATACATTTTTGTAAAAAGTTAAATAATAGTAAAATGAATAAAGGAATTTAATTAAAATAAGTTATTGTTAATTTTTATTTCAGCTTGTAATTTAAAATTTGTTCCGTGGACTTCTATTAAAATTGTACCTGTTTAGTCTGATTTTATAGCTATGTAGTCACAGCATTGAGGATAATACGGTTTCTGGACCAGCACTTCTGTGGTGTATTTCAGAGTTCCCGTTGGATAGAGCTCCAGCTTCAATCTGGCATTTTTTCCCTGCCAATATCAGGAACTTCACCATGCAGCAATTCAGCTGTGGATCATCAGGTGTGAAGCAGGCCAACACAGCTTGTCTTCAGGTACGGATACCTCGTGGTTTAAAATGAGCTTTTAAAAGTTGTTTTTGTTAATTCAAGAGCTCCTTGCATGTGCAAAGTAGGTGAAACATGTCCTCCGGTGCTGTGCCATATAGGCGACATGTGGGGTCCACTTTGACCATTAGCCAATGTGGAAAGTGCTTTGTGCAGGGTAGCAGGCCTAGTCGATATTTCAAATATTGAGTTTTGATAGTTTTAGCATCCCCCAAGGATAGATATTTTTGAGCAGCAGGTGTCGAATATGTATTCAGGGTCATCCAGCCATGAGTTCTTTTTGATAGGGTAGCTTTATCCTCGATACATGATAGGAGTTTGACTGATTTCAATGCTAGCTTTTTGAATGTGCAGTTGTTGGTCTGTGTTTCCCAGAGCTGAGTTAATCCTGTATTGGACAGACTTGTTTGAAGGTAATTTGCGGCAGGTGATGAAGCTTGCCATTGTAGTTCTAAACGCATGTGTCGGTTCAGAGTTCCTGCTGCAGATTTTGGGACTTTGCCCCAGAAAATGATATACACTCCTTGCCTTGCCAGAGTCTGTTTTTGTATGCCAAACTCCAGCCTGATCTGTACAGGTAAGGTGTGCTTTGGTAGGCCAGAAATAATTTGGTGCGCTTTTATGACTGTGCTATCTAGTACTTTGGAGTCTCTACCCCTCTGTGGCTCGCTACCGTAAACTATTGTTGGTAGTAGTTTTGCCCGTGCACCTTGAGTTAAGGGGTGAAGCGATGGGCCGCTCAGTTTGGAGTTGAGATTCCTTAATGAAACTGCCAGGGCAAGGCCCTTCCTTCTGATTGATTTCTTCTGGACAGTGAAGCGGCCACCCTTATCAATGATCATATCTAGATATTTGTATTCTGGGACAGATTCAATGCATATGGTCCCCAGAACGAAGCATGTGGTTTCTTTGAATTCCTCCTGATTGTCATAGTCTTAGTTTTCTCCAGATTAATACTTAGACCATTTGCTTCAGAGTATTCCCATGCGGTAGTAAGTAGATGTTGTAAGCCCACCTGAGTCTGAATGATTAGGACTAAATCGTCTGCATAGAGTAGGCACGGTGTTGCTAAACCCCCTAATCTTGGGGCGTGTGAATTGTTGGCATTTAATATCGGGACGAGATCGGCTAAGAACAAGTTAAATAGGGTTGGGGCCAATACACAACTTTGTTTGAGCCCCTTCGTGGTTGTTATACGTCGTGACAGGGATGATCCATCACCTAGCTTTATTTGAATCCATGTATCTGAGTGAAAGTTGATCATCAAGTTTAGCAGTGGTTGAGGTATTCCCCATTTTGTCAGTTAAAGTGAGACAAGGCAATGAGGTGGGTGAGGGAGCCAATGATTTAGGCATGGGCTTCCTAGAAGGCTTGCATTCTCGGATGGGAAGCTAGCCGATTCTGCCCTGATGGTAGTGTGGATAGTACTTTTTTTGCGGAAGCGCTAGACACGCAGTCCCCATTGTTTGTTGGTGAAAGATCTCTTTCTACACAGATCTTCTACTATTTGTAGTCAAACATCATTTGCCTCCTCGTTCTTAAGGTTTGCTGAGAAGATTCTTGTCTTTCACAACAAACCTCGACTCTTAGTTGAAAGGATCCCACTTGCTTATAGTAAATCAATTACTTTATTATGAGTTCCTTGAAACATGACTGGCCCAAAGGCAGATTTACACCAACCAAACTGCTACTGGAAATTAATATTCGGCTTCACTGTCATGCATATGCATTCATTATCTTGCTCACACAATTCCAGCTAAGAACTCAACACATCTTTCCCCTCATGCAATACATGTATACAAAACATTTGTTTTCTTACAAGATGATATAAACATCCTCAATGCTAGAATTGTAAAACTAACATATACATAAATAAAAGTAACTAATACATGATAATATAGAGATCAAAAAACAATGTTTGGACAAAATATCGAGTTGGAAATATCGGTTGCAGAAATATTAGAGAATAATTATTGTAATACAACAATATCATGATGCAGAAATATTGTTGTCAAGAATATCGTTTTTAGATAAGGAATATCGCTGTCACGAATATCGTTGTTGTAAATATAATTTTTAATAAGATAGTAAAAAATATAATTGTTTAATTATCTTTATGTGTATTAGTTTATATAATTAATGTTTTGGGTATTATTGTTTGTATAATTGTTAATATTTTCAAATATAGTTTGCCATGTTAAGTGATTCATTATAATAGTAATTTATATTGTCAGAGTGAGTTGCTGGTTTGTAGGAGTGTAGGGTGGGAAGCTAATTAATTAAAGAATAATTATAAATGTATTAATAATACATTAATTGATTATTCATTATGTTATTTCTGTAATTATATTTTGTAAGTTAAATATTCTGTGGGCTACTGGGTGTGTAGGGGTACTGGGTGGGAAGTTAATTGAGCAATAATGAATGAACAATAATATTTTTTGTGGCATCAAAGCAGATCAGTGGTAGAGAGACAAATTCAATGGTTGGCGGCCCAGGCCTAGTAGTCAGGAAAGTAGAGCTATTCCTCAAACTCAGGTGGTTCATCCAGAAGTAGGTCAGCTAACACACTACTTCCATGACCTGAGTCTGACCAATCATCCTCATCTTCTTCCTGTCGTACTGCAGGTGCGGAGTATTTCGGTGATATAAAGTGCTGATTCATTTTGATCATGGTTGATCTCTCAATGTTTTACGGCGAGAGGCTGGTCCTTCTCACTGTGACAATTGCACCAGCAGCACTGAACGCATGCTCAGCAGAGACACTGACTACTGGGCAACCCAGTTAGTTTATTGCCAGCCTGCTGAGAACTGGCTTTTGGCGTCTCTTCCCATTCCAATCGACCAATGGGTTATAATCAAAATAGTTCTCTTTTGGGTCATCCAGATAGGCCTGGATAATCCTCTCAATAGTCATCGGTTCTCCACTTTTCTCAACCTCTTTTGCCTTGGCCTCTGTACTGGACTTAAGCCCTGCCAGTAGAAACCAATCATATGCATAGTTTTCAGTCTCTCATTGTTCGGACTATATATTGTTCGGACTACATATACAAACTTGTTTAACACAGACTTCTATCACATGCATTATTTTTCCTTTAAAGCATTTTTAGAAATTTTGCATTTTTAAGCACTATTTTTTATGAACTTATTATTAGTTGCGCACCTCATTTAGCAGTACGTAGAACTTTTAGTATGTTGTCCAGTCGGATGAGGAGTGGGTGTTATGTTCCATATAGGCACCCTAATATAGGCTCAGGTAGTCACCCAACCCTTCACCTATATTCTCCCTACCATTACACTACATAACTATTCTTTGTACTGACCTTTTACCTAGTTACGGTAATGTCCAAAGATGACATGGGGTTTTCTCCATGGAGCTTAAGCCTCATTCATTATGCATGAGGATTCTTGGAATCACAGCAGTACAACAGGCCTACCATCTCCTGCATAATAACTATGTACAAGGGTCATTCCTTCAGTCATCCTCGTCTGACATGACACAGCAAGGTATATCCCCAGTGGGTACCACTTTGGGCATATATACATCATCTCTTGCTGAGATAGTCAGGAGAGAAAAGGACTTCCATGCCGACACACTGACGCAAGATGCTAAGTCTACTGCACACACACACATACTCCAGCTCGTGTGGTCTGACATGCCTTGCTGGATGTTCATATCAAGACCAAGATGGGGTCCCACAGTCTCTCACTTCAGGTAATGGGGCTAACTTTATCATAGAGGGATTCTCGGCTTTACACCCACATACATGCTAGGTACATTCAGGTACATCTAGTGAGGGACGCATCGTAGGAGTAATCATTTTACTGTTATGTATTTTATATACTTGCCTGCATTCATTTTTGTAGCACAATGGTAGAAATCTACCATCTTTTTACTTTGTTAGTGCTTATAATCATTTATATCTGTTACTGTCTAATGGTTGTTTCAGCACACCTATTATACACTAGAATGACACTGGTTCAATAAATGCTTATTGAGAAACGTCCTCACTGTTTATTCTGTGTATCTCTCTGAGACTAAATGAGCACAAGTGACTGAGCAAAAAGTAGTACACTGTTTCCACAATTCCTGAGAGATCAGAGTTGTCATGTTCAATTGTTGGCAAGAATAGCCCTGGGTGAAGCTGGCGTAGTGCCTCTACACGTAGCTCCATGGAGTTTGGAAAAATCTACACATAGCTCTTCTCCGCTCCCTCCCCTCTCCCTCACCGCTCCCAAATGCTTTCAAAAGGCATAAATAAGGCGCTTACCTGTTTATCTGCCGCCTCCTATGCCTCGCTGCTCTCCTTCCTGCTCCTCTTGCATCCTCGAAGTCCTTCTTTAAAAAAAAACACAACGTTGTAAGGCTTTTGCATGCATATGTGCACTCGCAAGACGTACAACTTAGTGCTTTTGTTTTTATTAAAAATTAATAAAAAATCAAATTACAAACAATTTTACTAAAATTACAAACAAATCTGAAAACATTAAATTACAATAAATTAAAGTAATGTTTTCATAAATTAATTAAATTATTCTCAACCATATATGATTATAATTTATTAAACTGCTATCTAAGTTCGCAGCTGTCCATGCAAGCCCCTGGCAAAAAGCCACACTGGCTGGACGCACAAAATGGCCACCGACCCCATGGTCATAACAACAACATCAACAACCAGCAATAACAACCACAAACAAAGAACAATGCAAACCTATGGCAAAAGCACACTGACTGCCTATGCAAAATGGCCGCCAGCCACATGGTTGCAACAAGAAGCAGGAGGCCTGGAAAAAAGAACACATGCAGGCCTATGGAGAAAGCACACTAGCTGGCTAGACAAAATGGCCACCAGCCACATGATCACAACAACAACCAGCAAGAAGGCATGGCCACAGCAAAGAAGACATGCAGGACTATGGCAAAAACACACTGGCTGGCTACACAAAATGGCTGCCAGTCACATGGTTACAACAACAAGCAGGAGGCCTGGAAAACAAAGTACACATGAAGGCCTATGGACACGGACTACACAAATGGGCCCCGGTTCACATGGCAAGGGGAACAAAGGCAAATGGTGGCCTATGGCCAACACACACACATGCACACACACAGGCTAGACAAAGGAGGCATGGTAACACAGAGAATACAACAATAATTCAGCAATGTCAAAAACAAAAATTAACAGGGCTGAAAATTTTTACAACAATACACATCCTACAAAGGCATTACCCCACCTATACACTGTTTGGAGGAAGAAAAAAATATGAATAACCACAAACACATTTTGTATTTTAATCCAATGCCATCCATGGCCTAAATGATGATTCAATTCAACAGATATCAAAGAAAAAGTTGTTTCATGCACCCATGACTAGTATTGGGCCTACTGTCTGGAAGGCCCATTGGCAGACTAAGCCACATACCCCCAGATTCATCATGCTCCTCTTTTGCGAGTCTTTAATAGCGATTATTAAGGAATCGCTATTAAAGACTCGCAAAACGGGATGCATATAGAAATCGCAAAATTTATAGCGATTTCTACTGCTTCCTTATTTGCGATTCGCTAATTGCTAATCGCAAATGAGGAAGCGATTTCAAGGGTGCCACGGTGTCCAAAGGACACCCTGTAGCACCCCTGAAATGGTGATTTACACTGGTGTTGCGCACAAACATGTCCAAAGGACATGTGTGTGTGTAACATCCAACTTAGAAAAATGCACTAAAGTGCATTTTTCTAAGTTTTCCCTATTTACCACGAAGTCAGACTTCGCGGTAAATAGCGGCCCAAAATTGCGAATTCGCAATTCTAAAATGGTTCATGAATTGCATTTAAGGAATCTCAAATAGAGATTCCTTAAATGCAATTCTTCGCAATTTAGCGATTTCAAAATTTGCGAGTTTTGCATTTGGGATGATGAATCCCAAATGCAAAAAAAGCACTCGCAAAGGGCCAGATTCGCAGAATCTGGCCCTTTGCGAGCAGATTTTTGCTTCATGAATTTGGCTGATAGTGAATTAAATCAATAGTTCAAATGTATTGAAAAACATTGGGAAAATGTAAAGAACTGTGCAACATTTATCTATTAGAAAATAAGAAAAATTGGATGCAAAAAGATACTAGGCTCCTACTGAAACTGCAGGCCACACACCACAATACATTTTAAAATCGATTAAAATACAAATAAATCCAGGTGCATGCCCCCAATCAAACAAATTACACTCTTATACACAAGTTTTTCAACTTGCTTGTTGAATATCAAGTACAAATGTCTTAAATCCAGTGGTATATATATAACAGATAAGGAGAATGATCCTTCCAGTTCCAAATCCCAATGAAAAGTGACCAGGAGAGGGACAAAGCACTTAGAGGATCCTGTTTGACAGGAACAGTATGTTGGAGACTCAGGGCACTTCCTTTCTGTTGGAAAAAGTTTTCTTTAAAATGACTTCTCCCCCCCCCCCCCCCCCCCAAAAAAACAACCGTCCATTTGTGAAGGGTTTTTGACTCCAAATCATCATTTTGGGAAGATGTTGATGCTTCTCGAGGAGAGAATCTTCCCCAGATTGGAGCCGCTATAGATCTTGCACATTTGGGATCACATACGCCACAAAACATCTGCCAGAAGAAGCTGGCACAACTGAAAGATGTGTTGGCGATGGCAAAATCTCACTGAAGCTTCCGTCCGGCTAGTTAATTCGTGGCGCTCCTGAACAACTGGGAAATCTAGTCGTGATCACGAGCACCCAGCAAGTCAATCTCACGCGCATGAAAGAACATTTTAAGCACGCTAACAAAAGGACCTTGGGAGCGCGCTAACATAAAAAACCCTGCTCTATTGCGGAGAGTGGAGTTCATCGGTAACTCTGCATTCTACGCGGAACACGGAGTCGCCGAACTCCGAAAACTCCACGAGCACAATGGAATTTTCACACCCAGGCCTAATTAAGATGTCGATCGACTCATTTGCTGGCGATTTGCCTCAGCTGATATGGTTACTTGGCCTTATGGGCAGCCGTCAAACATTACTTCTACAACGCTCAGGTGGCCATTTTGTCTTCATGCGTGATACACTTACTTTTTCCTTCACCTTGCAAACCATTACAAAATGGTTCTCCTTTCCAGAGCCTTTGCAGATTTACCCAATGACGGGACATTTACCTTTGTGCAAAAACGAAAATCCTCACCTGAAGCACAACTTCTTTTTCTGAGGAGAATTCATTTTGTATCCCTCTGGCTTGTACTTTGGCTTACTTTTCACATTCATGACTCACTCACTCTGGACACCTGTGGCCTCTATGTCAACAGCTTGTCAATCAGTACGCTCGTCAGCTCTGGCAGCCATGAGAAGTAGCACCAGAATAAACATGCATCTGTTGATCACTCTGAGGCGAATAGCTTCCTCATCATTAAATTAATTGAAATAGCAGTGTTTGATGAGCTTATCCAGTCTCTCAACAAATGTATTTATGGACTCACTGGCTTTCTGTCATTCTTGACTGAAGATGTACCTTTCGTTATCTACATTTTGCACTGGATTGAACTTGAGATTCAAGGCTGCTTTGATTTGACAGCTTGGAATTCTGTCAGCTGGCTGCATTTTCTTTATGACTTATTTCACATTTTCACCAGCAAGATTCTTAAGGTATTTGATAATCTTCTTGTTATCTGCTTCTTCAATCACATCAATTAAATCATCAAATTTCTCTATCCAGCAAATCGACCCTTTGCCAATATTCAGTTTTTGGCAGTATTAAACGGCAGTGGTGGTTTCAAGAAGACAGCAGAAGGCAGCAGCATAGTACCCATTGGTGGAAACAAGCATCCTAGGACCGGTTTCGGGCTTTCAGCCCTCATCAGCCAGGATAGCTTGATTCCAGTGGCATGGAGAGCACGGGACTCAACGTCTGAGCATACCGGTCCCACTCGGGGTGACAAATGCAAAAACAACAGTTAATTGACAGAATGCAGAACAGTGTCATACATTCACCCCAGTACAGAGATCTGGGCCTAAATCCATTGTTTTTTTGCTCACCATGCCATTCCAGTTTGAACCTAGCCATATGCAAATCAGTCTTGACCCTGTGTCCATGGGAACAGTACAGCCCCAACTGCCAAGCCAGGTCCTCCCTGTACTGGAAACAAGCATCCTAGGACCGGTTTCGGGATTTCAGCCCTCATCAGCCAGGATAGCTTGATTCCAGTGGCATGGAGAGCACGGGACTAATGTCTGAGCATACCCGTCCCACTCGGGGTGACAAATGCAAAAACAACAGTTGATGGACAGAATGCAGAACAATGTCATACATTCACCCCAGTGCTGGACTGTTCCCATAAGGCACAGGGTCAAGACTGATTTGCATATGGCCAGGTCTAAACTGGGGTGGCATGGTGAGCAAAAGAATGATGGATTTAAACCAGATCTCTTGACTGGGGGTGAATGTTTTGATTTGTTCTGCATTCCGTCTATCAACTGTGTGTCTTTTACTTTCTCGCCCTAAGTGCGCCAGGTATGCCCAGACGTGGGTCATGGGCTCACTGTGCCACTGGAATTAAGCTATCCTGGCTGAAGAGGGGTGAAACCCCGAAACCGGTCCTAGGATGCTTGTTTCCGGTCCGGGGAGGACCTGGCTTGGCAGTTCGGGCTGGACTGTTGCATTAGGCACTGGGTCAAGACTGATTTGCATATGGCCAGGTCTAAACTGGGGTGGCATGGTGAGCAAAAGAATGATGGATTTATCCCAGATCTCTTGACTGGGCGTGAATGTTTTGATTTGTTCGTGCATTCTGTCCATCAACTGTGTGTCTTTTGCTTTCTCAGCCTGAGTGTGCGCCAGGTATGCCCAGACGTGTGTCCTGGGCTCACTGTGTCACTGGAATCAAGCTATCCTGGCTGAAGTAGGGTGAAACCCTGAAACCGGTCCTAGGATGCTTGTTTTCGGGGAGGACCTGGCTTGGCAGTTCGGGCTGGACTGTTCCCATGAGGCATAGTGTCAAGACTGATTTGCATATGGCCAGGTCTAAACGGGGGTGGCATGGTGAGCAAAAGAATGATGGATTTAACCCAGATCTCTTGACTGGGGGTGAATGTTTTGATTTGTTCTGCATTCCGTCCATCAACTGTGTGTCTGTTGTATAAGACAAATCAGCATTTGATGGCATGTGGCCCATTTAGTTTACGCCTCCAGGGACATGGAGTAGAGCTGTGGAGTTTCTTAGTTGAGGGACTCCGGGGGTTCAGGGCTGGACCAGTCCGTGGGGAGCCTG
Organism: Lissotriton helveticus; assembly: GCF_964261635.1. Classification (NCBI taxonomy): domain Eukaryota; kingdom Metazoa; phylum Chordata; class Amphibia; order Caudata; family Salamandridae; genus Lissotriton; species Lissotriton helveticus. Next base: position 1,410,587,489 of record NC_136065.1, read on the forward strand.
CTTAGACCTACTTCAGCCAGGCTTTTAATTGATCCCTTCTATTAGGCCCTTTCCCCCCTTACTTTTAGGAACTCTGTTGAAGTGAAAAAGGTCTGCCTCTTTCATTGTATTGTATTGTATTGTAATTGCATTTATATAGCACTTACTACCCCTGACGAGGCGTCGAAGCGCTTTTTCGGCGGGTAGCACGCTACTCCGGGACCCACAGAGGATTAGTGTTGAATTAGTATAGTGAAACATGCAAGTACATTTTAAGTGGTGGATAGGTTAATCAGTTATTTGGATTTGGAATGATAGCAGAAGGATATAGTAGGACAAAGGTTTGTATTTATTGATCGCTCGCTTGTTGACGCATGCTATTCAGGGAGGCTATAGAGGATTAGTGGTGAATTAATATGGTGAAATATGAGGTAATTTCAGTGGTGGATATTAGTCTGTTACTTGGAGTGAGAAGGATAGCGGATGGATAAAAGGGGAAGAAAGATTTGCATTCATATAGCACTTGTTACCCCTGATGGGCGTTGAAGCACTTTTCTGGCGAGTAGCACTCCACTCCGGAACCCATAAAGGATTAGTGTTGAAAATTAGTATAGTAAAAAATATGAAGTAATTTGAGTAGTAGATATGTTATTCAGTTATTTGGGAGGTATATTAGTATAGTTGAATATGGAATATGGAATATGGAATTTGAGAAGTGAAACATGTTAGTCTGTTAATTTTTATTGAAAAAGGATAGTGGGGGATAGAAGAGTGAAGGCTTTTTTTTTAAAGTCTTAGCAGTAGGAAGAGGCTTTTGGAGGTGTAAAAAGGAGTTTTGGAGGGAAGGAGTCAGAGGGCAGCATTTCTGGCCCTAGTCCCGACCAGTCTCGAACAGGCCCAAACAGGCAACTACCCATTCCTCTCCGCCCCTAACCCTGACGCCCGGGCTGAGACGCCCCAAGCCTGGCCTCCTCCGCAGCCCCAGTAATCAGGTGACCCCTTCAGCCAATGGGAACCCTAGCACCAACACCATCCAATCACAACACTAGCCCCAGCATCCAGAACCAATAGGAGACCAGGACCCCGCAGCCAATCTCAACCCTAGTCCAAGCACCCAATCAGTCCAAAAACCCTGATCTCTACGTCCAATAAAGGACCTAGCCATACCATTAGTCCCAACCCAAGTCAAAGCAGCCAATGGCACAGGTACACCAACTCGAAATCCAACAATACTGTTTGAATAAAGCTCCACTCCCCCTGCTGGACAAAAAACGAAGTGCACAGGCCCCAGCAAACACAGCTTCAACAGCTCACAGAAGCACCCTCCGATGTAGAAAATCCCTGTTGCTGCTGGGAGGCAGGGGGCCGGCCTCACTGGCCTGTGAACACAACATGGAGGCTGGGGGTGCACTGCTTGAGCACACAGGCCCAAGCACAGAGCAAAGGAGAAACTCGAAGAGAAAACAGATCTGTCACCAAGGAATGAGAGGGACAAACCACAGAGGTTGGACTGCAAATCCCACAATTCAACACACCAAATGAAGGCAATCATGGGCAGGGAAAACCACACATTTAAAACACAACACAGGTGATAAAATATGCAATTACAGGCAGACTAAAATTACAAATGTTAACTGTAACAACCACAGGCATATACAGTAAACACAGAAAGTGAAAATCGTTTTTTAAACAACTTTTTGTCTTGGGAAGAGACAGCACTAGTCTGTCTCCTTACCACTTCCTGGACACTGCTCACTGCAATCTGGGCCACATGTAGGCTGCAACTCACAAGTTGGAGGAGAATTGACTTTATTCCATCGTTGGTTGGAAGCTGAGTTTCAAAGACGTGCAAGGATTCCTCAAAATAGCAAGCATGTAATTCGTTGTAGATTATTCCATACTAGTCATCTTGAATGTCACCTTGCGGCTCATGCATGCTTCTTTAATAGGAATGCATATGATATTAAAATCCAACGGAGGTGAACAACCATCGTTGTGTTATTTTTTTGTTGTTTTTTTCATGTCGCGAACGCGTTGACTAAAAGTTAGCAGATTGGAACGTTTGAAGTGGTCTTTCTGGAGTTTTTCAAGTGTCGTCGTGATTAACTGCGTGAAAGAGAGAAACAAAGTACCTGAAGGAGGCAGTGAATGTTGTTTGGTTACTGAGTACTGGTAGGAAATTAAGGCCATTGTATGTTGCAGAGCATTTTAGTAAATAACTGTGTGTGAAACTGGAAAGTTTGAAGATAATTTGTTTTGAACTACAGCATGACTAACTGCTAACATTTTATGAATAATAGTCACCGTGGCTGTTTTTTCCTCTACTATTTCAATTATCACATTGCAGTAGTCCAAGTTTGGTCTAAAGTGTGGGTGGGCTACTGGGGGCAGATTATTTTTCTGGTAGAAATTGCCGAGACAAGTAATTCGTGGTGGTTAGTTGTAGTCATAGAGGTTAGATGTGATCATGTTACATGTGTGATGGTTCTTGCGAAGTTAATGTTTGGTCTTAGGCCTTCTTCTTGGCTAATGAAGTTAATGTGGTATTACTTAAAGAAGAGTGAAATCGTTGGGGGATGTTTAGAAGTTGCCAATATAGCTCTGTTTAAATGAGAGCGCCGAAACAATGAGTGTTTTTACATTTTTCTGACATTGCAGGTTCTTTCATGCGCTCACTCTGTTCGGTATTGCATCTGCCAATTACCCTTCACTGGCACTGCAAAGGCAGGAGTTTTCTCATGGGTGTAACACAATAATTACATGCCACTCCTTTCCAGCTGAGACCCGAGTACTGACTCGCCCCTTTCCGTGCTTTTTTATTCAGCCTTTTGGTATCGTTTGAAAACGTTTTTTTTTCTAAAGCTCACGCTGCACGTGGTGGTAGTCCACACATCTAGTTTGCCAAAGTTGGACGATTTGTCAAATTACGTAGGTTCCGAGCATCGTACAGGTGGTGGGGTATGAAATGATACGCTCTAAAACACACACACCCATCTCCAATAGTGCGGGTTGCAACGTTTCACTCCCCCAGAACTCTGCAGGGATGTGAAACGCGCCCATGTAATGTACCGGTCTCTTGTAGGGGTTGTTGAGTGGCTACTGGAGCGGGTACTTTATCAAGTATGTTTAGGTTCGACGAAGTTTGAACCCTCCAAGACATCCTAGCGCCGATGTATATATTTTTTTAAGTTAAAGAAAAAAAATCCAAACAACGATAATAAATGCAACTGAAAATATGTTTTTAAATAAAGCTCTGATGCTGCTTCCTTTTCCCTTCTTGAAGTCTAACTTTTCAAAGCATACATATCCGGTAACATGCCCCCCTCCCCCTCTCCCTCCATTGGGAACGCAATATTGAACGACGGGGATGTTAAAATGAAGCCAACAAGTCCGGCTCATTGTGCTGCGGGAATAAATGCACTTGAACTTTCACAAAGCAGGATCTGGGTCTTTCTCGGGTGGAGAGGGGAGAGAACAAACCCCAGGGTGCCTGAAGTCGACAGATGAGGGGCCAGCAGCAGCAGCAGCTGCAGGGAGCGGGCTGCCAGAGGCGGGCGCGGTGGGGGGGGGGGGGGGGGGCAGATGGCCTGGCACAGCAGTGGGAGCAGATGGCCTGCCACAGAAAATGGAATCCGGTTCAATCCGGCCAGGCCCGGATAAAGCAGCAACAAGAGAGCCATGAATGGCTGTCATGTACGCTTGAGGGCTTCGCAAGCATTCATTATTCGCACACTGTACAATTATCACGGCATGAACTAGGGATTCCTAAACTCTTTGTGGCTCGAGCCAAACAATGCAGTTGAGTACTTCTGAGAACCCACATTTCTCCAAAACCAAGCATTCAGATTTGCCTGGTTGTATGGCGTCGGCTCTTTCCCCCCATCTTTGAAGTTGAAATTGTTTGGTTTTATGTACCCTGGGTAAGTGGTTTTTAAGCCGGGGTTTAAACATCGTTTTTCACAAACACCCCGGGCTTTAAAAGAGAAAAAAAAATCACATTTATTATGCTAAACTGACTGTTGTCTTGCTAGTGTACTAGTGAATTCTACCATTCAGCATTAGTTCCGTGTTAAAATGTATCTGCTGAACCATTTAAATAAGCTCAACCGTAACTTCCGCTCCAGTGCCATGGTTATCATCTGCTTGATGCCATCAGACATGTCTGCACTGATGGCATCACTATTGACATTACTGATAGCATCCCTGAGGACTTCACCATGAATGCCAACATTTTAGATCAGGAAAGTGGGATTTAAAAAAACAAAAAACAAGGGATCTGAAGTGTGTCACGTTTTCAAAATACAAATGCTAAATAAAGTTGTTAAACAAATCAGGGGGATGTATTTTCCCCATTGGATTTCTATTAAAAAAGAAGTAATTTCTGGTAGGAGACCTCTAAAATCAAGCCATTTTTAGTGTAAAAAATAGGGTGTATTCTGCCTGAATATGTTGGCATTGTGTGCATCACTATGACATTAACCAGGGACATTTTTTATGACATTTCAGTTGAGATCACTGACACTATTGAAGTACTCAGGAAAAATATTGCTTATAGCATATTCTTTAAGTCTCAGCTCTGCAAAATATTTTTCACCATGTGAGAGAGGTGGCAGGGAGTTGGTCCTGCGTTTGGGCTTTCAGGATATCAGACTGAGCTTCCATAAAAGGACACTGGAGAGGGTGGGGCCTGGAGTAGAGACTTTCCACTCCTACCCTCGTCAAAACAAAAACGTCTTCTGAAGTCACATCTCCTGTGTGTCCGAGGAAGGTTGCAAAATCAGTAATGGATTTAGAAATTGCTGAGTATTCACACGCAAGCTGGTAACACCCTCTGGGTAGGGGTTTCCAGCTCACCCAGTACTAATTGAGTGATATCGGCTGTTCGTCGGATGACCATGTGAAGAAAGCCAATACCAGGTGACTGAGGCCCTTTGTGAGTTGGCAGGGCCTGTAGTCTACATTACCCACCTGTTCTCTTTAAGTTTTCTGACCCTTAGCAAGTCACTGAATTACTGTCACCTGTCCATGAAACAAGATAGACTCACTCACTCACTCACTCACTCACTCACTCACTCACTCACTCACTCAATTACATAATTATTCACTGATTGTCTCACTTACTTACATAGTTACATATTCTATTCAATTTAATTAAATTGTATAGCTTGATTTGAGTAAATTGCAAATATAACCGAAGCCAGTATAGTTTTACGTATGCCATGTAGGACTATCAGTCTGACAGCCCTTCCAACAAGATTCAGCAGGAGTTTCTCAGAGGGGACTTATGCCAAGGAGCTTGGCCTTTAATGCATAGAACTCTCCAACTGGCATTCAGCAAATCTACAATACTCTGGAAGGATATTCTCCAAAACGTACTTGGGTTTGTGTTCGACAGCCTCCACATTTATTGTTATGTGGTGTTGGTTTGTTCTACATTTGGCTTTTTTTCCGGATTACCGTGACTTTAATTTCTTTGTTTGTTTTTAGACCCCATACATAAGCAGGTAAATTGTTTATATTCTTAATCTAACCCCAGCTCTGGTAATTTAAAGCGACTATTAAATTTAACACAGAAATGCTAAATATCAGCTTCCCTTGGTGACCACTTCTTTCTGTTGAAAGCTATCTGGCTTTGTGATGTTTATTTTCACACTGCATTGCGCTTGTATGTACTTTAATTACATCCTTTTGCTTTCTCCATACACATTTGGAGGATTTTTAGGAAGAACCCTATGTGCCAGATTGTGTCAAATGCATGAACATGTCTTTCTCTTCAATATTTGGACATGTACTGTGTGTGTGAGATCAGGCATAATTGTACAGATGAGTCTTTAGATCTCCCACAGAGTCCCATTCCAACAGGTATTCTGCTACATTTTTGCCAGCTGTGTTGGCTTCCTGCAGAGTTTGCACATTTTCTGTTCATCCTTGAGATTTGTAGAGTCAGCGATCCTGCTGACAAATTCTCCTTAGTTGTGATTCCTCGTTTCTTCAGATTTTTATAAGAAAATATTTGCAAATTGTCTGTATGAAAATGCCAAAGAAGAATACAATTAAATATTACTAATACCAAAAAATTCTAGACTAAGGGCCTGATTAGAAGTACGGAGGTCCCAAGACTGCGGGTTTTGTGGTGGCGGTCCGACTACTGCAACCTTGGTGGTTAGACTGTCCAATTACAAGTGCGGCGGTAGGACCTCAACTGACCCTTCACAAGCCTGCCACCACCACCAGGATCCTGAATCCCGCGCCTGTGGGGATTGGGAAAGCTGGCCACAGTTGCATATTATGAGTTGGCTTTCCAACAGCCTTTCCATGATGGGTGTTCAGCCATGAAAAGGTTGGCAGAAAGGCAGTGAGGGGGCCTCACGCAGGGCACCTGGGCATTTTTGCCCATCGGGCATTGTGGCTGGGGGCACATGTTGTGCCCCCATGCCTACTCTGTTGTGAGCACACTGTATGCCATGAATGACATGGTGTATGGTAACAGTGCATGTGCGACAGTGCAGGCGCTGCAGTGCGGCGGCATTGCCTTTAGGCTCACCCTATGAGCCGCAACATGCTGCTGCAGTAGGACTGCCGCAGGCACACTTGGGTCCGGCGGACATCTCAGAATATGGAGGTCGGGAAGCAGCAGGCTTGTTGGTGTTCTCCCAACTACCGCAATAGCGGTCCATCGGACAGACCTCCAATATCGTAATCCGCCCCTAAATTGGTAGTGAATTTTATGCACAATTGCATATCCTTGAAGAAAAAGAATCCACCCCAATTTCGTTGGTCTTACTGACAGATGGCTCTTCATCAATGTGACTTCCTCTCCCAATTACCTTTTCTATGTACATCTTCTATATAATTCAAATTCTTAATTTGCTGTATATTTCTTCCTGACAAATAAACTGCCATATTCTGTGATTGTTGGCGGTTCTGCATTTTTCCACTTGGGAGACATCAATGACCTGACCAACAGTGATCCCCAATAAATTGCCCCTGACTCACTGACATGCTCAATCTGACCTAAAAATATTATGGAATCTAATGGCGAGTCATTCATCATTCTCAAAGACATTTTAAGATGCAGAATATTTCTACCTAAAAGAGACGAAGGCCTAGACCGCATCCTATCTCCAAATTCCCCTTTATATTTAGATATCTAGGTTAGCATCCAGAAGATCATTGGAAAATCTTTCCAATCCTTGCAGTGGTCAGTTATTATTTGTTCACACATTAATATGGCATGTGTTGCATGTTAATACACAGGGTAAGTTCATGGGTCCACTGATCTACTCTACACCATTCCCATGCTGAAACACCTAACGTTTTTTTGTGCCACCACGTTCTCAAAATCTTAGCATAACTATGTGAATGTGCAGCCATGACAGCAGAGTGGGATCCCTCTTTTTTCGTTGATGTTTTAATTAATCCGCATAGACTGCTTGACAATCACCAATGCTTTTATTTTACTTCAGTATTCCATGATTTGTAAAAAAAATAAAGACTTTTCATGCTCTTTAAGAATTCTCAAGAAAGGTTTAAGAAATTCCTGGATCCATAAATAGAATAGATGGCAAATCCTTGTTGCTGGAAGAAGTATGTTGGCAAACTTCAGAAATTGTTGTGATGTTAGACAACAGTCATCTGGAAACAATGCAATCCAATCTCATTGATTCTCACACATTTACTTTGATTTTGGGAACCTCGTCTCTGTGGAAACACAATGCGAAGGTCATTTGGAAAAGACCAACTTTAGTCGTGTCTTCACAGTATCAAGAGCTTCAATGATTCCCTCTCCAGGAGTTTAATCGGGGAGCTTCTGTTAACATGATGAATGTTACAACCATCTTTATCTCATGAATGAATGGGGGATGAACATTGGAAAATTACAGGAAAAAAATAAGTTTTGGGATGTTGTAGGCAGGTGGATGTCATATGAAATTAATGGCGTGATTGTTGGATTTTGTACAGACTATCCCAAAAGTCTGGAAACCAGATTGCTGTGGTATTTGAAGAAGTGATTGCTGTAGGATCAGAACCTCCCTCTATGCATGGCTTCCTGGTAGTGTTGCTTCCTAAGCCAAACAAGGATCCAGAATATAATGGGTCATCTTGACATTTATCACAAACACATCTTGATGCTAAAATCCTTTACAAAGTACAAGTATCCTGATGGCACCACTAATGAGCAGGTGTCTGCATCCTTGTCAGTGGCCCCATTAATGAGCAAGATTATGCATCCTTATCAGTGATTTATTATCCCCGCCAGGAATGCATATTAGGGTGCTTTCCCTATTACTGCAATCTCAGGGACAGGGTTTTGTACAAACTTTCACCAATAGCCTGATCTAATAGATGCCTTTTCATTTGTCACTTGAAACTGGAAATATATGGAGATGGTCCTGATTTTCAATGATCTCAGTTCTACATTCTTCACATGGGTTACATTTTGTATTCCTTAAATCTTTGCAAACCCCTGAACCAATAAAAGGATCTCAGAATTACCAGAGCTACATTGGGGCATAGAATAAGGATTGCCCATTCTTTGTTGATGTATTTTTTATATTCAAACTAGCTCACCCATTGCGCGTTGCTGCGATCTCTGAAGAAAGGAAATTCAAGGAAACTCATTATGATTACATTCAATTTACATTGTGTCATTTTTATTGAAACTTATTCATTTTAATATGGAAAAGTGTCGTTTTAATTCTATTTATTTATTCGAGTGCTTGTGGATACAAGATTTTTTGTTTTTCTGTCTGGTGCGTACATCAGTATTCGAAAGAATATGAGGGCCCTGGGGGGCTGATATTTAAAAAAAAATTATGCCAGAAACCTACGCGGGAGTGTACTCAACAACTTCCCAAAGTTTCCTGGCGATTGGATGAATGCTGTTTTAATTCTATTTATTTGTTCGAGTGCTTGTGGATACACGATTTTTTGTTTTTCTGTCTTGTGCATACATCAGTATTCGAAAGATTATGAGGGCCCTGGGGGCCCGAATGTAAAACATTTTTATGCCAGAAACCTTTGCGGGAGTGTACTCAACAACTTCCCAAAGTTTCTTGGCGATCGGATGAATGCTGTTTTAATTCTATTTATTTATTCGAGTGCTTGTGGATACACAATTTTTTGTTTTTCCGTCTTGTGCGTACATGAGTATTCGAAAGATTATGAGGACCCTGGGGGGGGATATTTAAAAATGTTTTATGCCAAAAACCTTTGCGGGAGTGTACTCAACAACTTCCTAAAGTTTCATGGCGATCGGATGAATGGTGTAGTAATGCATAAAGGACAAACAGACAGACATACTTTCGTTTTAATATATATAGATATTTATTTTAAATTGTTAGGTGCAGACTAGATGTGCATGATATTAACTACTGGGGAGTGCCTGTTCCTTTCAAATGTCATGTTAATTTATTTAAGCCACTGGCTACACTTCCATGAGGTTCACTTTTATGACATAATATTGAGGTGAAAAAACATAGGACAGTAGAAAAATATTGTGACAACATGTCGAATACAAACATATTGACTACATATTTCCTGTAAAAAGTGCAACAATAACTAAAAAAATATCAGTATTACATAGGTAAGAAATGATATACATAACTTAAAATAAAAATTAGATGTAAAATACATTTAAACAAAAACTAAAAATATGAAACCAAAATATACTAATTATATACAAATAAACTAATAATAATTTAAATGGTATATAAACAGTATATATGCATATATCAATATAAAGTATTAAAATGATAGGTTAAAGATATCAAATCTTAAAATAAAAACTAAAATATATTAAAAAGAGACATTTGTTGAAACATCTAAAAATCTAAAAAAATAATTACAAATATTCACAAATACCACTATAACAAAATACAGCAAACATAAGTAAAATCTATGTGACCTGGAAACAATAGGATAAAATTTACGAGTCTAACTCCAATTTAATGAACATTAAAACGTTTAAATAAAAACATACCCCAACGCTCGAAATAAACATAAAAAGAGATATGCATCAAAGAAAATCTAATTTGCCATTCCCACACCCAACCTGAGCTAAAGTAAGTAACATTTTACCCACTCTGAACAGGTCAAACTTACTGTTCCTACTCCAAACTAAGGGCCCCATTAGGATGGCGGGCGGATCGCCGCCTGCCGAGCCGGCGGTAGTCACCGCCGGCCCGGTGGGGGCGATCTGCCCGCCATCCTTGTAGAAAAGACCCCCCGTCATATCACAAGGTCTGGGGGGTCCGAGGCAGACAGAAAGACCGTCCGCCGCTTTTCCGCCCGGTCGACATGTCGACCAGGTGGAAAAGGGTTAAATATGGTGGTGGTGTCTGAAAGACACCGCCAGCCATATTAGAATGTGGCCTTGAACATGCCTTTCCGTGGCGGCAAAGGCATGCGGAGTCTGCTTGGGGCCCCTGTTGCGGGCCCCTAGTGACACCAGGGGGGGGTGGGGATGCACATGGGGGGTACAAATGAAAAACGTGACAGGCACCACGTGTCACGTTACATTACATGTCACAGTACATTTTGACACAAGGATTGAGAAAGAAAGATATAGTCTAGGTGAGAGAGAGAGGCATGAGGAGGAGAGAAGAAAGAGTCATCAAGAGTGTCAGGGTGAGAAAGTCTCCATGAGTCCATGAGATGTGGTCGAGAAATAGAATCCAGAAATTGTTTGTGAGTCTTATGTGGAATGAAACGGACTGTGGACTTGTGGTCAAGAAACAGGTCTACAATTTGGTTGCAATCACCACCTAAAATGAAGAAATCATCTTGAAATTGAATACATTTTTGAGTAATCAAAGGCCAAAAAGAAAAATCAGGTTGTGTAGGACCATAAATATTGAAACAGTTACGGGAACAGAATTTATTAACAACTTTTCTAGAACCCATCTAACTTCTGTACCATTTTCTTGCGATAACATTTTACATTTCAAATTTAAAAAAAAAACTTTTTATTGAAGTTGCAGGTACAAATAATAAGCACAAGGTCATCTTCAAGTTTACAATTCCTATTCTTACATTCTTGCATCTTTGAATCACATCAATTATCTTTTAACCATATAATTGCACGTAAGGTTCGTACGGGTGTGCCAATTTTTGCATCCATAGAATCATATATCACTTCCTCGAGCACAGTCTAAAGGACCTTTAGCCTTCAACGTGTGTTAAGATAAACAACAGTACATTAATACGTAACAGTAGAAAAACTCATCACAAGTAGGTACTTTTTTACGTTTACACCGATCTGTAGCCATCCCTCACGTTCCACTTAGCGTCGCAAAAATCTGTAATTGAACAGTACATTGTCTGATAGTTCAACTTTAATAACCACCCCCCAGCCAGTTACTCATCCTCCCCCTCAGAGTCTAGGTCTTCTTCTTCCGGCAATGGTTCACAAAGGTCCCCTCTATAAATGTTCCATGCTGTCCATACCTTATTCCATTTGCGGGGGCAGGCCCTTAGCACATAGACCGCTCTTTCGGTAATCATCAGCTTGTCCATATTGTTACCCCACCTAGAAGCTGTAGGCAAATCTGGTGTTCCCCACCTTTGCGCAATGTCTCGCTTAGCCACCATCATGGCCAGGGTCGCCCATATCAGTTCATGCCTATTCAGATCAGTAGGGTCCCAGATGTTCAATAAGCATTTCCGAGGTTCCGGCAAAATGGAGATCTTAAGCGTTTGCGAGACAGTACGCAGAACCTGCCTCCAGAATTCTTGTATGTGTGCGCACTCCCAGAGTGTATGATACAGTGTCCCCTCCTCCCCGCATCCTCGCAGACAAAAGGGATGTGGTGCCCGGTGTATTTTATGAAGCAGGGTCCTAGTGTAATAAATACGATGTAGGATTTTCAGCTGCACCAATATGAATTTTGCTGAGATGCAACTTCTTTTGGGGAGGCCAGTGCCTCATTCCAGTCAGAATCAGTAACCTCTCCTATTTCTCCCACCCATTTGTCTCGCAACTTTACCGTCGGATCCCCTAGGTTGTTGATCAGTTTTTTATAGGTGAGGGAAGTTGCGCTCTGTGGCATATAGTCTGTTAAAAGCCTGTCTTCTAGTGGTGAGGACTCCGGTATATTAGTGCCTGCTGGGATCGCCTGGAGCAGTGCGTGTCTTATTTGCACATATCTAAACGTCTCGGTTGGGTTCATGTGATATTGCTGTTGGAGCTGTGGAAACGTGACCACCGTGTCTGTGTCCCATAGATCCCCGACTGTGGAAATTCCTATGCAGTCCCATTGCGCAAATCCCTTGCAAGACCGTAGGGCCCCCAATGCTTTGGCGTCCCACAGCGGTGTCAGTTTGGTGATTTTTCCCTGCCATCCTAGCCGCTTTTGTGCAATGTGCCATAGGGCCGCTGTGTGGTGCGTCGGGCCTAGTAATTTCTTAACATGTGGCTTGTTATATAGTACAGCGAGCATGCCCTCCGTCCCTAGTTGTGACCAGTCTGCTTTAAATGCCGGGTCAGTCCTTGGAGCATGTACCCATTGATTTATCGTTTTAAGGTGGGCCGCCCAATAGTATAGCTGTATGTTAGGCAACGCTATACCTCCTTCATACCAGCTCCTCGTCAACTTATCGTATGCTATACGCGCCGGGCCATTATTCCAAAGCAGGCTCGAGACCAGCGCCGCTACTTGTTTGAAATATCTCGGTCCCACAAGATATGGGGTATTTTCCAGCACGTAGAGGAACCTGGGAAGTGCCATCATTTTATAAAGAGCGGCACGCCCAAGGAGAGTCAGCGGCAAGGCCGCCCAGTGTTTAACGTCCGCCCGAAGGCGTTCTACAGGCGGTTTCAAATTTTTGTCAAAAAAGTCTGTAGCGTTATTCGCAATGACAATGCCCAAATATTTAAAGGAGTCTCGTGCCCGTTTCAGGGGGCAGTTCTCCTGCAGCACCGGTTCAGGACCCCGTAGTGTGTATACCACCGACTTAGTCCAGTTCAGGGTATATCCTGACGCCTTTCCATGCGCGTTACAAAGATCCAGTAACGCTGGGATCCCGCTTTCAGGCTCTATCATATAGATCAACATGTCATCTGCATAGAGGGATATTCTGTCTTCCCACCCATCCTCCCATGTGATCCCTTTGAGCAACGGTGTAGTTCTGATTAGGGTTGCCAGTGGTTCTATCGCCAGAGCGAAGAGCAAGGGTGACAACGGGCACCCCTGCCTAGTCCCCCTTCCCAGTGGGAATGTCCGCGAGATGTGGCCATTAGCTACCACCTGCGCTACCGGTTTTGTATAGAGTAGTCTGACCCAGGCTATGAATTTCGGTCCAAAGTCCATACGTCTCAACACCGCAAACAGATATTCCCATTCAACCAGGTCAAAAGCCATTTTGGCGTCAAGGGAGAGAATGACTGCCCTTTCGGGGATAAGGTGTGCTCGTGCCAGCACCCCGTGAATTCGTCTAAGATTCAATGCTGTACTTCTGTGTGGCATAAAACTTGCAGCGGAGCAGCGTTGAGGGGAAGGCAGGCATCCAGTCCTTGCAGTCATCGTTGCTGACTGGGCAATGAGGAGTGATACCCCCAATACCACGCTAAGGCTCATGGGGCCATCCGCACTTTGAAACTTAAATATTTCAAACGCCAATTGGGCGCAACAAGCAAACCATCATTTAAAACATTGATAGGTACATTACACATTATTTTTATAATTATTTTTTTGAGCACTTTCACATTCCATGTGAGTAAGGTGGGGATCATAGTGCATATCCTCGTCCTGAAGAAGGAGTCTTGTACTCCGAAACATGTTGACACTGTTGTTGGTTGATATACCCTAGCACGTATTTTTTCAACCAGTCTTTGCACTTTTTACTAATACCAGCCAGGGACAGAATAAAATTTTCTCTTTTCCTTAGTGCCAGGTATTTTTTAATCACTTTTTCACCTCACCTCACTCACATCACGCTAACACATTCCCTCACATAGTTCACTACTAAGTGCTCCTGCGTAGTCGTTCTGTCGTAGCACGCCGCATCCCGTAGAGGGGTGCGAAGGCCCCGATGATGAAGCATGACACCAAGGGGCCTGTTGGTGTGTGAGGGGCATTTAAAAAACACGGTGTGCTCCCCATCCCTGAGGGACCACTGAACTTCCACTCTGTGGATTCTACTTTGTTTATTCATGACGCTTAGGGAGACTGAATCCACTTCTCTCTCTCTCCCCCCTATTGTTGTTTTTCAGGGTGTATCAGTGTCTGCAGGTGCTGTATCAGCCGGGTGGCTAGTAGTTTTGCGAGAACCTTAGCCTCCACAATAAGCAGGGAAATGGGGCGGTAAGAGGAGCATTGAGTCGGAGGCTTCCCTGGCTTCGGTATGGCCACAATCGTGGCTGTGCGCTGGTCCAGCGGGAGTTCCGCTTTCTCCAGACTTTCCATATACATTTGTCGTAGTGGCTTACTCAGTGTCTCGGTCCTAGCTTTGTACCATTCTAGAGGTATTCCATTGGGTCCTAACGCTTTACCCGAGTGTAGTGCCTGGATTGCCAGTTGAATTTCATCTTCTGTCGGGTCGAGGTCTAGCTCTTGGACTGCCTCTAGTGTGAGCTTGGGGAGGTCAATGTTTTCTAGTGCGAGTGTTGCCTCGTGAGCAGTAACCTCTCGCTCAGGGGTATATATCTCTTGGAAGTGACGTGCTAGGGTGCACACTATGTCTTCCGGGTGTGTCTGTAGCTGACCGTCGTCTGAGTATAGTTGCTGTATGCCTTTATTGCCTCCTCCCCTCTTATCTAGCCACGCCAGCATTTTCCCAGCTTTGTCACCTATGTCGTATATCCTATTTGCTGTGTTCGTGACATGACCCTGGACTGTTGTCGTAAGGTGTGCCCGGTATTGTTGCTGCCGTAGTTGTAATATGTGTGCTGCCTCCGGTGAGGGGTCTGCCATGTGGGTAGTGTTTGCAGTGTGGAGTGTCAGCTCGAGCTCTGTGAGGTTCCTCCGGCCTTCCCTTTTATGCCCCGTTATCGCTGCCATCGCTCCTCCCCGCAGGACCGTTTTGTACGCTTCCCATAGGACCGAGGGAGAGGACACTGATCCGGTGTTTTCATCAAAATAGCATGTGGTCACTAATTGAAGTTCCTTCCCGATCTTCGGGATTGTAAGTTAGTTCGGGTATATTGGATAAATTCTAGCACGTCTCTTTTCTTTTGTGGTGAGTGACAGAGATATTGGTGAATGGTCAGATATGCCTCTGGGCAGGATGTCTATTTTATCTATCTTCCCTAGTCCTACCCCTAGAAATAAAAAGTAGTCTATGCGGGATAGGCTATTATGGACGGCGGAGTAATATGTGTAGTGTGTCTCCGTGGGGTGCAGTTGACGCCATACGTCTGTAATGCCCATTGCTTCCAAGAATCCCGGGAGTGTTGCTGCCCCCCTGGGGCGTTCTCTAACGGGGAATGTGTCCACTGTTGGATCTACTATTGCATTGAGGTCGCCTCCTATGATCGTGTCACCATCTGGGAGGTCTAGAAGGAACTTACCCAGTGCAGGCAAAGCTACAGAGTGGAGTGCCGGGGGGATGTAGACTGAAACCACGTTAAGGGGCTTCCCTTCCCACTGCCCATGCAATGCCGCGAAACGACCCTGATCATCCGTTTTACGATGTAGTACCATAAAGGGTGACGCTTTTTTCATGAGTATCCCCGCCCCTCGGGAGCCAGACGTGAACTCCGCATGCGCTGCCATAACATAACCACGTCTATCTAGCGCCTTACACGCTGTTCCCGTGAGGTGTGTCTCCTGGAGCAATATGAGGTCAGGGCCTTGGCGTTTAATTGCTTGCAGTACCAGCCCCCTCTTTATTTTATCTCCCAACCCTCTGACATTCCAAGTAAGAAGCCGCAAGGGGGGTACCTCAATTGTCGTATGTGCACCGTCAGTGGGTGAAGCGTGTAACTGGTGGGCCATTGAGTTGCCTGGGTGATGTTCTGTATGTCATAATGTTTGTCGTAGTGTACCTGTATCGCTTTTTGTAGAGGTGTAGGAATAGCACATTATTCGGTGTATGCATGTATCTCTTGTTGCGAGTGATGACTAACAATACTAACGGTAACTGTAAAACTTTCCCTCCATCCCTCCTCCCCTGCTCCACGGACTTACCCCCGCCCGCTTCCCCAACTGCGCAGAGTGCTTTAACCCCTCCCCAACTATCTTACTTGCTCGTGGGGTTGGTGAGTCCCCCATAGGCACCGGCTCTGCCCACCCTACTTCGCTTCACCAAGTCCAGGTGTCAGTGCATCATGTGTTGTCCTTTCCATAGTCTTCCTGTCTTTAGATGGGGGCTGGGTGCCCAGAGGCAGGCGGGTTCCGGTCACTTTCGGATTCTGCTTCTGATAATCCACCCTGGCTGGGTAGGTTCCCGGTCTGCGGATCTGGGCGTTTGTCCTCTCGATGGTTCTGCCGACCCCTGTGTGAACGGCGTGGCTGTCCCACCTGTCTCCAGCCGTCGAGCCAGTCCTGGGCCACCTCCGGCTTGTCAAAAAACCATGTTTTCCCATCGGCAACAACCCGCAATTTGGCAGGGAATATCATTGAGTATGGCAGGTCTTTCTCTCTCAATGCCTTTTTCACCTCAGTAAACGTTTTCCGGCGCCTGGCCACCTCTGCTGTGTAATCCGGGAAAAATGCAAGTGTCGAGTTCTGGAGCTTAACTGGTGGTGACACTCTCGCAGCCTGCAAAATCGCATCCCTGTCTCGAAAGTTGAGTAGTCGAGCCAAGACAGGCCGCGGCGCCGCACCCGGTTTCGGCACTCCGCCAGGTACTCTATGCGCCCTCTCGACCGAGAAGAAGTGCGACAGACCTTTAGGTTGCAATTTGTTCTTGACGAGATCTTCTACGTAGAGATCCATTGCTCCCTTCCCTTCTGTCTCCGGAATTCCGAGGATGCGCACATTATTTCTTCGTGACCGTCCTTCTTGGTCGTCCAGCTTGTCTTGCAGTAGCTTGGTGACCTTCTCCGTACGTTCCACAGCCATTTGTAATTCTGAGGTGTCCTCTACGAGAGATTTCGTAACCACCTCCACCTGTGAAACCCTCTCGGTTATTTTTTGGAAATCTGCCCGGAGCAGAGTGACCTCGGAAGAGATGGAACCCACTGTCGTCTGTACCTCTGAGAGGGTCTTCATAATGTCCTCCAGCGTCACTTTTGTGCCTCCGTCCGAGTCGTGACCGGAGCCCGCTGAATTGCGCCCGTGGAGTTGCGGCTGTCCGTGCTGGCTATACGCGAATTTATCCAGTTTAGCCTGCGTAGATCCGCTCCTGGGTCCCTTACCCGCCATGGCTGGAGATCCGCAGGTATTGGCCCTAGCGTTGTCCAATATTATTGATACTGCACTGTAGGTATGTCCACGTCACCTTCAAGGGTCAGGGAGTGCCCAGTGGCCTTGGGTGTCCTGTATCGTCTCTCCCGCCGGTCACTTCAGTCGCTATTGGCAGGGGAACAGGCGCTTAGCGTATGTTTCTTACAACGAGGAGCCGCCCACAGCACGGCCGTGAAGTTGATTCTACTTCCCCACCACTCGTGCAGGGTCTCCCCGTTTGCCACGTGCACGATGTGCCCTTCAGCCACCTAGTGGGCCTCTCGTGTCCAGTGTGAGGCGTAGGAGCAGTCCGCCGCCGTGGTGTTTAGCGGTGACACTTTCGCGCCGTTTTCCTGCCGTTCTCATTCACCCTCTGGGGCCTAGCCCGGTATTCACTGGGAAGTGCGCCGGTCACGGAGCTCACCGTTTGATACCACTGTCTATGCCCTGTGTAGAGGTATCTCTCAGGAGTCTTTCTGGAGCCTCCCCCGTCTGGGGCACCGCTCCCCGCTCCTCTTCAGGGGCTGGTCCGCAAACCGGGTCAAGGGCGACAGTCCAGTGGGTGCTGTCCGTCTGTTCCCCCCGATTACTGTGGGCCCCTCCGGGGCCGCCTCAGATCTCCTCGTAGGCCAATGCCGTGTGCTTACACCTGCGCCGCTGCCGTCGATATCACAGTCATTCCGCCGCTCCCGCCCTCTGCCTCACTCGTCCTGGTCAGGGCTTACTTGCGCTGGGTCGCCTGAGGCCTTCGCGGCCAGCCGAATCCTCGCTGCCTGCTCCGGTTCGCCGTCGGCCGCCGCTGCTGGTCTGCGCCTCCGGCGGGATGTCACGGACTCCGCAGGCTTCCCCGAGCGTCGCCGGGTCAGTGGCTTCAATTTTATACTAGTGTTCGTGTAGCGTCTTATGCCTCAGATCGGTTAGGGGAGGGTCATCTGAGGGCACGCCGGCCAGGTCTCACTTCCGGCGGGGGTGCGCCTTTACTCGGGGCCGGTGCTGTACTTCGATCGCAGGCCCAATGTTGCTCACGGTCGTTCATGGAGTTTCCAGCCCCCGATTTCTCCCCGTGTAGGCTCGGATGAAGTCGCTCCGTCCCCAAACCTGGTTTCCGCTCCTTCGGGTGGGAAATCTTACGGATCAATGTGTCGGATATTATAAAAGGCCTAGATGCCTCAGGGAGCTCTCACTTCACGCTGCCGCCATGGTCGGCCGCTAGCCACGCCCCTCACATTTCAATTTTTTATGACATAGAATGATAACACCATTCTTTTTATTAGTAGATGGAGAGAATAAGACCGTACCCACCCAGCTTCTTTTTAATTTAAGTGATTCAGTTTCTGTAAGATGAGTCTCCTGTAAGAGAACTATGTCAGGGTTATACGAAGCAAGGTGGGAAAGGATTCTGTCTTTTAATCGGATTGATGAAACCCTTTACATTCCAGGAAATAACTCTGAATGTACAAACATAAACATGTGAAAAGACTTATACAAAACCAAGTATGCGATGATATGTAAAGAAAAGGAAGAAATCAATGGATAAATAAGTGAAAGAGATAGAGAAGGTAACAGGAAAAAACAGGACAGAAAGTAGATTAGAGGTTTACATAGCACTGAAAATATGATAACAGAGAAAAAGGAGATCGTGAGGAAAAAGGATAGGAGGATGTGAGGGGAGAGGAGAACTACAAGGAGAGACTGTACAAATCCAAAGGACGACTGAGGAAACATAACTGAGGGAAATGAAGACAAAATAAGGATGGGGTAGTGGCGACGAGCGGAAGACGATACGCCCGAACCACGAAGACCAGCACATTAGGACGAGAAATAGGGAAGTATAAAAGGACCAAACACTGTATGATGACAAACAAATCCTGTATAGGTGTAAAAGGGAGGTAAGTTAAAAAATATGAATATAAAAAATGAATATAAAAGGGTGTAAACACAAATTTAGAGATATTAGAGTAAGTTGTGAGGTCGAGAGATATGAAAACAGTTGAAGAGAGAGAAAGAACAGCAAAAAAGAAACAGAAAAAGAAAGGGGGAAGAACGTAAATAAGATGATAAAAGAGGTACATAAGAGATAAGAGGAACAATATTCAAGGAAAGTAGTTTAGACAAATACTTAAATAAAAAAATGATCATAGAACCTGATGGACAGAGTAATATTTAAATACAGAAGAGAATTATGAATTAACAACATGGCAGCAACGTGAACATGAGAGAGGAAATTAACAAGTCAGGATATCACCAGGCAACCTGTAAGGGGAGAATAATGTGTCCATATTAGATGAAGCATGGGACTGGACGAATTTCTTAAGCTCTGCAGGGTCATCAAAGGACTGAGTACAATTTTGGTAGGTAACCTTGATGATACAGGGGTGAAAGAGTCCATATCGAGCTCCCAATGAGTGAAGAGATGGACGAAGGTTGAGGAATTCCTTCCGCCTGGCAGCTGTAGCATTGGAAACATCCTGAGAAAGATAGGCTTTCTGACCTAGCCCAGAGATTTGACGTTTAGCTCTGCAGCAGATAGAACAGAATGAAGATCAGTAAATTTGATGAAGAGAATGATAACACCTCGGGCCTGACCAGAGATGAATAGGACCAAGTCTATGAGCCCTTTGGATGTTGAGTGAAGTTGAAGGAGGCATGTCTAGTAATTTCTTTAAAAAAAGATGAGAAGAAGGTGACAGGATCCTCTCCCTCCAAAGATTCTGGCAAGCCGTAGACGCGCAGGTTGTTCCATCCATTCCGGTTTTCCAAATCTTCAGTGTGTTGTTGGAGCTGCCAAATCTGTTCCTCTAGTGAAGAGAGTCTATGGGAGTCACTTTGAACTCTTGAGAGCTGGTGTTCCATTGCAGAGACTCTATTCTCCACTGACAACCATTTATCCTCTAGAACTTGTATTTAGTTATTTGTTTCTCCCACAAATGGGCGCAAAGTGTGAATTTCCTCTAATAACAGTTCCATAGAGATAGTAGGTGATGGCTGGGTAGGTGATGGAGGGTCTTGTTTCAGACGTTTAGGAGTAGACGCAGGCGGGGAGGTTTTATTTGTTGTTGAATGTGTTGCCTAAGCACGAGCAGAAGGTAGACTAGCCATATCTGCAATGGAAGAGGAAGTAGTCATTGTAGAAGGTAAAGAAGACGCAGATAACGGCTTGGAATAAACCTTAGGGCAAATAGAAATTGTGCCTTACGTTTTCTGCCCATAAAGCAAGTAACAATCTAGTTCCAGAAACAAAAACAACTTTTGGGCAGTCAAAAAGTGTCACAAAGGAGGCAATTAATCCATTGAAAACCTGGGTCATAATACCACTCCAGAGTAAACCAGTGCGTTGAATTTACCAGAGCAAAGAAGACAATAGAGAGCAGGTGATAAAGAATATGCTCCTAACTGAGTATATTGTGTAGTCAGTCAGAAAGAGCTGCATCGAAAAATATTGCAGAGAAAAAGATGTAGTAACAAGGAGGAGGAACATTCCATACTTCAAACCATTCTGTAATTATATAAACTAATCCAAAGTGAATGCACAACAGGTAATGTCCTTTATAGAGGACAGCTGATAAGACACACTGGTGCCCTGAAGTAAATGTTTGGAACAAATATGCTGTGAGGAATGGGCATTTGAAGATGAAAAATAATAAAGTATAGTTCAGAAAACTCCACAGCAAAGAAACATGCTCCGATTATGCATAGAGCAGGGCAGTACCTGGATGAAGCTAAGTCCTCTGAAGAAATCCATATGCAGTTGCGATGTCGCTGCAGAGAAAATGGCAGCTGCAATTCTGAGGGGAATTTGCGTGTAGTTGAAAAAAGCGGCATGCCCGACTCGCACTAAACCGCTAATGTGTCCATAAAGTTCACTGCATCTTTTGATTTGAAATAAGCGAAAACCGCATGAAAATAGTGCGAGTTAGCGCACTTCCGGTCCGCTAGTTGTTCCGGCACGGCAGAGCTCGAGATTCAGGCAGCCATCCTAGACCAGCGCAGAGACCACGCCCCCGAGGCTTAATATTTTAAAGTCCTTTGTCCTTCGTGGTAATGTCTTTTTAATTGTTTAATTATGTTCCTTAATGTTCCTGGTGATTCGTGGTCCAAATGTCCTTTTACTTTCAGATAAATAAAATGACCTTTATGAGTTCAAAACATGCCAACAAGGTTCAAATGTCCTCTTGCATTCTAAAAATGCAAATGAGCCTTTACAAGTTCCAAAGAATGCAGCAAGTTAACTTTTAGCACCTAACAAGAAAGCTATATGGTTTGTCAAGCTTCCACTCTTTCAACTGAACTTGTCCACATTGCAAAAAATGTTGATGCACTAAATAATTTTACAGTGATTCTTGTAGGAATCTTTTACCGATTACAGAGTGTTGCCAAGCAACCTTGGTAATCTGTTGTCTTTTCTTTTTGTTTTCTTCAGGGAGATCGTCAGGGGACTGGATTCGGCGAGGGACCGGAAACAGATGCAGAGATCCGGATGTTGCCAGGAAAACCACTGCCAGGAAGAATGATGCGCTGGAGCCAGATGAGACCGGAGGGAGGTAAGACACCACAATGCAAAGAAGCGAATCTTCGTTTCTACTGGGGGCACTTCCTTAAATAACCGGGCGCTTGGTAAGTTTCCAGAAGACACATGTATACGTTGCAACTGTCAACATGTGCGCACGTTTCCCAATGCTAATGGTCACATCCACATGTGTGCTACGCAAGTCTTTGGTACTTTCAACAAACAAACATTGGTTAATCCAACAAACAAGCATTGGCAAATTATACATCTTACAAAAAACCTTGGTAGCAACTTGAATAATGGATCAACACATTCTTGGCAGTAATAAGGGTACTAGTATCTACTTGTCCATCAAGATATTGGACATAACAAGCATGGGATATTACCAGTTGTTACTTCAAGTAATGGGGCACAAAAACCAGATACTTGTGACTAACATGGCAATGCTGTGTTTCAAGGTGGAACATAGCATGATAAGGCAGCGCAGTTCCGTTTGCCCATAACACTTATTTGAAAATATGTAAATAAGTTAAAAACTGTGACCAAATAAACAAATATATAAAAACTCCGTATAAAATATTTCAATGTATAATTTACAAAATAAACACTTTCACCAATTATTACCAAAAACACCTTTTCATTTCATTTCCAATCTTTATTTCGACCATTTGGTCATAAAAGATGCACAATACACTTATACAAATATCATTACGGGTAAAATTTTAAATACATATAAAAAGATCTGTACAGGGTTAAACAACTTTACAATGAATTTAAAAAATTTTTAAACACTACCCAACATTTTTTAAAAGACGGTTTCGCGTATACCACACATTAGAAAAAAACTTAGAGAGTGCAAAACAGTTGGGCCAGTAACATCAGTTTTTAAAATCCTGTACATTGGTGCATATTCCCTGCCACCCATGTTCCTTATCAATGGAAGCAGCCAATACTTTCTGGCTGCCCTATAGGCTGGGCAAAAAAAGACAACATGCAGATCATTTTCCTCCCGGTCCTCGCACACAGGGCAATGCTTTACAGGGGCAGCCGACGACCACAGACTGGTGAAAGACCGGAGGGGTAATGTGCCATACCGCCACTGGAGATACAATTTTCTGGCAAGTATGGGATAAATGGGATCCAGGGCCTTTTCAAGCCTATAGGTGTCCTTGCTTTGCAGGAACACAGCTGATAGGGACCCATCTGACTGGGCAGCTATGGCCCCTGCCAATTTGCGTTAATGATATAAAATCGACAGGGACTTCTTAGAAATATTAAGTGCTGCCGTGGCCGGATCTGTCCATAAGTCAGGGAGCCCCAAGTCCATGCAAGTGGCTTGAATGTTTTTAACCCAAGGGACACTAAGCACCTTCGGGTGTTTCAATAGTTCGACCAGTTCTGCCCTGTAATCCGTGAGATCAGTACAGCTCCATAGCCTGCGCCAAAAGGCTATGGGTCTCAGGCCTATCTCATCCGCTAATGGTCGTAATCCTAAATCAAGCCTCAATGGAAGAAGCGGTGTGCTCGGGGGAAGAGCAGCCACCTTTCTTATGAACTTATTTTCCGTGAGAGAGAGGCTATGACAAGGCGTGTGCCCCCACAGTTCGGCCCCATACATAATTGCTCCCCTCGCCTGGGCCTTATAAATCTGAATTAAGGAGCCCAATGGCCGGTATGTCGAGCCAGTCATTATTCGTGCAATGCCTCCAGTAGATTGCACGAGTTTAAGATTTGCCCTGCTCTGGTGGGATCCCCAGGTCATAGTTTCGTTGAGGGTCACACCCAGATATTCAAAGGTGGCCACTCTCTCGAGCCGCGCAGTTCCCAGTTGAGGGTTCTGGCGCAATTTATGGCTCGGGTTTAGAACCATAAATTTGGTTTTAGTGGCATTAATTTCTAACCCTCTGTCAAGGCAGAATGCAGTGAAGGAGTCAAGTATCCTTTGGATACCCATAGGGGTTTTTGAAAGCAGCAGGGTGTCATCCGCAAACATAATTGCGGGCACCCTACGGCCATTTAATTTAGGGGCGTCGGTGTAATCAGTGGCATTGAGATGGGCGATTACCCCGTTGACAAAAAGGCAGAACAGGGTCGGCGCCAACACACAGCCCTGTCTTACCCCTCTGCCAACGGGGAACCTATCAGTCAGCTCCCCCGACCTCCCGCACCTCACTCGGGCATAGTTACCGTGATGGAGCCTCTGCAAGATTGACAGGATGTCTGGGGGGACGCCCATCTCTGCCAAGACGCTCCAAAGTTTCCCCCTGGGGACCAGGTCGAAAGCGGCCCGTAAGTCCACAAAACTTGTGTACAGACTGCCGCCGTCGAACTTTGCTGTCTTCCAATAGATTAAGTTCAATCTAAATACCTGGTCCACTGTGGATACCCCCTTCCTAAACCCCGCCTGATAGGGACTGAGGGCTCCCACCTCCTCTATCCAGTCCTGAAGCCTGTTCAACAAGACCCTGCCAAACAGTTTCTGGGGAACATCAATCAGGCTGATTGGCCTGTAGTTGGCTGGGAGAAGAGGGGATCCCTTTTTGAAGATAGGGACCACCTCTGCCCCCAGCCAAGTGCCGGGGATTTCCATCCCACCAAGAACACTGTTGAAAAGGGCCACAAAATAAGGTGCCCAGACGATGGGCTCCTGTTTGAACAGGTCCCCCGGTAGGCCATCTAGTCCCGGCGCCTTTGCAGAAGCCAGGCCCGAGATAGCGGCAATGACCTCTCCCAGCATAATTGCCTCCCCTTGGTGGCCCGACCCCTCCACCTCGATAGATGCAGGGAGTTCTCCTGGCTCAGAACTATAGAGCGACTGGAAATGGGCCTGCCACACCCCAGGCGCTATATTTGGCTCCAATGCCGATTGTAAATTCCCTGACCCCCCGTTCACTACCCTCCAGAACAACCGTTGGTTTTGGAGTGCCAAAGCCTTTGTGAGCTCTTCCCACTGATTTTCTTCCCATTCTAATTTAGCCTGGTTAAGGAGCCTTTTATATGCTTGCCTGCTATGTTTCAGGCATTCTCCTCCTACCCCCTCCTTGACTACTTTGAGAAGTTCTGATTTAGCCTGTCTACATGCTCGATTGTACCACAAAGCTTTGCCTCTGGGCCTTGCTCTGGTCTTACGTGGACTACTAGTGAAGTGTAGTGCCGCCATTTTTATAAGGTCCTCATGGGCCTTGAATACTCTAGTCTGGGAGTCTATATCATTTTCCTTAATGTCTGAACTCCCCCACGACTTCCAGAATAGGGACAATCTCAGCATATAGTAGGGGAAGTTTGTCCTTGGTTGCAACCATATTTTCCCACCTAATTCTTCTCCTACTGTTATCCAGGAGGAGCACGGGTTTATTCCCTTCTACTGTAGGCCCCAAGGCTAAAGGGCCTGGGTGCACCAGGTCAAGCTCCAGGGCATTATGGTCGCTCTCATTCCTTTCCACCACCCTAAAGTCCCGGATTGTAGCCCACCTCGTTAGTTGGACCATAACATAGTCCAAACGCGACTCTCTCCCCCGTCTATTGTAGGTGGTTTTACTTGGAGTATCGGATTTCATCCGCCCATTACAGGCTCTGATTCCGAACCTTAGGGTAAGAGCAGTAATTTGAAGCGCTAGTGGGGACCAAGCTTTCGCGGGGGGTGTTTCCACCGCGGGAACTGCCCACCTTGCATCTTCTTCCACTGAGAGCCCTTCCGCAAGGCCAGGTAATGGCTCAAAATGGGAGTTAAAGTCCCCACCCACCACATAATATGAATCATTCGGCAGTTCAGATAAAAGGCTCGAAAGTTCATCAACGGTTGGTGATTCCTTTGCCCTTCCCATCGGCCTGGAATAGAGATTAATCAGCACAAGTTTGACATTGTTTGGCCAGATTAACGAGACCACAAGTATATCTTCGGAATTAAGCGGTCGTCGGGTGGCCACACATCCCAAATGAGAAGCTACCCAGGTCGTAAGCCCACCAGACGGGCGGCCTTTGCCTTCCCACCGTGCTGGAATGGAAAATGATGCATAGCCTTGATGCCCATAGTCCTCTCGTGCCCAAGTTTCCTGGAACATGCAGATGTCTCCCGTTTTAATGTAATCTTCCCAGTCGGGCTCGCCCAGTTTGTTGGCCAGACCCGCAATGTTCCAACAAATTAACTTCAACTGGTCAGACGCCACAACGGCCAGGTCAGAGGGATTGGGGCCATCAGATCCGGGTACCCCTTCCATCAGGGTGCCTAAGACAGGAACTGCGCTAGAAAAAGATGGCTCAGAATGGCTGAGCAAGCCGCTGACCAATGTCAAAGAGTCCTGTGCACTTCCCTCAGCTATGTCCTCATTAACCACAGGTAGGTAGAAAGGGCCACAGATGTCAATTTCGGAAACCCCTTGATCATCCGCCAAGCCAGAACCTAAACCAATTTTTGGAATAGAGGGTTCCGAAAGTCTGCTGGCCCCATTATCCCAGGTATCTGGCTTAAGAGCAGCAAGTCAATCGACCCCATCCAGGGCACTCAAACAATTGAAACGATTAAAATGAGAATACGGTGTTTCTGGCACTTGGAAGTGCTGACGTTGACTGTGGTCCTTGTGACTGCGTCTATGATCCACCCTTGTCCATTCATCATGCATTGGGACCCTATGCATGCGAATAGGGGGGAAGAAGAAGGAGACTGGCAAGGTCTGGATGGTGGAATCCAGGGATCTATTAACGCCTTCACAGATATGCAGCACTGTACCCTGATCTTTGAAAGTTACCAGGACGCAGTCCCCTATTATTGATTTCCTGGTCTTCCCTAACCACGGGACCCTTCTAACCATGATAATCTCATTATTTAAATAAGGCGGTAGTGGTCGGTTCCAATTGAGCCATTTAATAACCTTTTTCTTGAGGGATAAGTAATCTTCTTTTTCCCCTGATCGTAAGTGGGGGGCGCCTGCTAAGACTACTGTAAGGCTATTGGCTTCAGGCGGGAGATCTGGCCTCCTTGGTCTTGGGGAGGGCCCAACCGGAGAGTGTGGGGTACCTTTACCGGTTTCCTGGCCTCTTTCCTTATGCTCTATCTGTGATCTTTGAGGAGGGCAATCTGATAGTTGCACTAGCCCGTTAACTTGATTGTGGTGCTGTGCCTGAAATTTGATAGCCATAAGTGGCTGCAGAGGGGGGGCAGAGGGCGCATGCTGGGGCAAGGCTACATTAGCTGATTTTCGAACTCCTGCTTCCAGAGGGTCCCCAGCCGAGAGCTTGGATCCCACTTGCTTACTTACTATGGTGTTCAAGGTAGTAAGAGATGTTTCTAGTGAAGTGAGCCTGCTCTCCACTTTTTCTAAACTAACGCTGATGGGCTGCAGGAGAGAACGAAATAGAATTTCAATACTCTCTAGGGATATGGGTGGGGGGATTTTGGTTGAAACATTGGCATCAAGGTTCATGTTAGTAACCTCTGAGATAGGGCTTTGAGCCTTTGCTGGAGGGATAGTGGGGACTTTCTCACCCACCTTCCCTAGTAAGAATGGTTTAGTATGTTTCTTGCCAAAATCAAGACAGGATAATTTAGGTTTTCCCCCACCCCCTATTGATTTCCTAATACGTTTGCTGGGCGGAGGCCTATGCACCTCAACAGCAACAATAGGTTTTAACTTGCTCTTCTTGACCATTTGTGAAGGAGAGTGTTGAGCTACAAGGTTGACCGGAATGACGGATTGGGTGTCAACCACCAGGGCCGGTTGTTTTCCTGGTGCCAACCCTGAGGGACAGGGGATTTCCCTGAGTAGAAGGGGAAAGTCCTCAAGGGTCAAGGGAATTGGGCTATCAAGGAGCATACCGTCCTCTTGAGAGATTGGGTAGGGAACAATATCTGTCAAAGATCTGTTTTTCATAGATTCAATGGAACGCCTACGCTCCGCCCTACGCTTCTCTAGTGAGGTCTCTTTAGCCACCTCTCCCTTAGAAGGTTTAAAATAATTGTCCAACGTCCCAGTACTGGACGCTCCCTCCCTTGATGGGGTTTCACACACTGTTGGCGAGGGCATGACCTGAATCGAGATTTCAGCAAGATTTTAGGGAATGGGCCCGGCCCGGCCTCCTTCGGCCCCGGACGGCCACAGACTGTCCCGCCCTTGTCCCAGCTTCTCCCGGCGCCCTCCCGCGCGCTACCGCGCAGCGGGTCAGGTGCCTCCTTTTGAAGGTTACACCGAGGGGGCGTTGCCGGCAGGGAGAGGAGCCCAGCTGGAAACGGGCGCGCGGAGACTCCTGGACACTGGAGTCCTCCGCTCTACCCTCGCAGCCCTGCCGGTGTCGACACCTTTTACACAATTAATAAGAATATATCTACATGAAGTACCAGCACTACTTTCACACAAACTCTACAATACATCCAAAAATAATAATCAAATATAAAAATATTAAACAAAAACACATTTAAATTAAAAATATTAATTAACAAAACAAATGAAATACATTTTTTTACTTTTCGATTTTTTTCTCATAAAATGAAAAAATTGATATCAAGGAAATTCATTTATAGTATTTATTTAGTTGAATAAAAGCAAACAATACAAAAGTTAACTTATAGTAAAAAAAGTCTCATGAACATGATGTACAATTTATAATGTAGTTATTCAGACATCAGCTGGAGTCCACTTTTATTAAAGATGTTTCTGCTCAGTAAACTATAATTGTGCTAAATCTAAAACATCTGTCATGCCACTGTTGACAGACTCCTCTGAAATAGAGATTCAATAAAAATTTATACAAGAATTTGTAGTTAGTTTTAACAATATTATGTTACTTTGCAAGAAATTACAATTACTGTTAAAAAATGTCTATTCGGGGGCGTGGCCAAGATGGTGGCGAAGTAGGACGCGCTTTCAGTCCCTCCGGCGCCAAGCATTGCAAAGCTTTGATTATCGCCCTGTTAGGCGCCCATCCACGCCTCTGCCTGTGGTGCCGAAGAGCAGGGTTCCGTCTGGCACTAGCTGGTGGCCTTCGTTCTGAGTGTGACCCGGACTGTGGAGGTGCGGCGGCGTGCGGCCTGTGTGGGTGGCACACCGGGAGAGCCTCGTGGCTGGCGGAGCGGGGTGGCTGCTCGGCCCCGGTAAGGTGCGGTCAGTGACATGGAGCTGCGGAGGCAGGACCGGTGCCTACCTGAACATTGGTGATTGTTCCGAGGTGCCCCGAGAGTTGAGTTGGTGTGGCGGAGGGGCCAGCCGGATCCCAGCAGTGACAGAGGCCGGGGGCTAGGTGGCACCTTGGCTCCCGTTGGTGGTGCTGTGCTGACCCGAGGACTGGCGGACATACGGAGGGACTTGTGATGGCCCAGAGAGGGTCAGAAGAGTGCGCCCGGGGCCCGGCGGGAGCAGATCGGCCGGTGGTGGGCCCCACACAACGTCAAGCCCAGGGAGCGCAGTGAGTGGTGAGGGCCCTATGCTGGTGGTGGGGTCCCGGCCCTGGAACTGTTGCGGGGCGGCACGGGGGACCCTGTGAGGGGAACTGAGGCCCCCCGAATCAGTGCAGCAGGCGGCGAGCGTGGAGCGAGGGGGGGCATCCCCCGACTGACTGATTGGGTGTGGAGCAGGCCGCACAAGCGTGGAGAGCCCTGCCTGGGCCTGGCGCCGAGGATATTGTTGGACGCTGGGGTAGAGACGTCCAGACGAACTACGCGATGCCCCGGCGGTGGCCTGGGGATTACGATAGGCCTGTAGCCGGTGCTGGAGGGGGCCCCCCTGTGGACTGCGGGGCTCGGGGGAGGAACCGGGGGTCTTGCGACCAATCGGCCGGCCCATCACGGCCCTGAAGGTGATTGTGCGCCCCGGGGTGACGGACTTGGGCCCAGCTTTGCGCCACTTGAGACCCGCACTTGCGGGCTGCTTGTGCCCCGAGGAGACGCCTGACGTACAGCGGCGACCTTGCGACCCGTGATGATGCCTGGAGGTGAGGAGGTGAGGAGCAGGTGGGGGTCCCTCCGGGGATCTGAGGTGGACTGTGGTGGGCCCGAGAGGCTTGAGTGGGCATGAGCAGACAGACAGAGAGGGGCCTAGAACTGGCTGTGGTACCATACAGACACACGCTGAGCCGCAACCGACGGCGGTCACCCCTGAGACGCGGTAGTGCATAGGGCCTGGAGGTGACTCGCCCGGGACCTGGGCGATAACTCGACGGGTGGAGCTGCCTGGGGGCCAGTGGAGACGTACATGGATGGAGCTTGAGTGCTGGGGTCCCCCTCGCTCCTCCAGCTTGCTTGTAAGCCCCCCCCCAGGCCCAGTCATGTCAACGGCCAGGATCAGGAAGGAAAAGGCAGGGAAAGAGGGGTCCCCGAAAGTGGCGGTGCAGGCCACTGCGCTGGCATCTGACAAGTCCCCGCGGAAAGTAGATTCGGAGGCCCCAGCAACTAAGGCTTTCATGATCGAGCTGTTCTCTGCGATCAAGGAAGACATTGCGGAACTGCGCTTCCAGTTTTCCAAGATGGCCGCAAGGAGGGAGTGACTGGGATGAGCTCCAGTCAAGGGATTACTTTCTGGGCAAATCCCGACCGGAGCGACCCCACCGACTCCCCCTCGTAAAGAAGGCTTGAAGAGCAACGCTCCCGGCAAATAAACCCAGAACCAGCTGCCGCCCTGTGCCCTGGTAACGTCAGGATCGAGCCTGCCAGCGATAAGAGGTACGCTATGACCCCCGCACTACCTGAGCCTGCTCCGGTGCTTTCCCCCGCTCCCCTTTCAGCAGCTACCCCCTCCGGTTAAAGTATTTCCACTTACCGGTGTAGAGGGGACGGTGTGGCGTCCGGTGGTGGCGCGGACGGGCTCGCGACTCCGAGTGAGCGGTGAGGAGCCCCGAGATAAGAAAAGTGCTAGGAGCTGCAGCGGAGTGACGCTGGTTCTCGCTGCAAAGGCTCGAGGGAAGCCCGTAGCGGAGAGACCGTTGCCCCCACACCGGTCCAATATGACGCAACATACAGTCTGGGCTGCCTGTTTCCAAGATGGCGACCCGCCTTTAAAACTAAAGGCTAATAAGGAGATCCCGAACTTCATTTACACCATTTTGGCCCCCGCTGTGCCAGCCCGACGCCGCGACCAGAGGATACTAACGCCGATCTACAGGGGCACCATACTCTCCCCCCCACGCAAGCTCCAGTTCTTTCCGGCCCTGCCTGGGGCTGCCTGGCTCCAATATGGCCGCCACCTCGGTCATCTCTTCAACATGAAAAAAAACGAACTTGTTTGCCCAATTTCAAGAGTCTCTTCCCTTCATCCACATTATAGTAATCTCGCCTAACAATAGGAGCGACTCCTTTCTGGACTTGATTGCAGAGCTCCCTCCGTTAGGATACACCGGCCTCTTTTGACCCGGTCTCATCTCACACTGCAAGGGAGGCCTGGCCCTAAAATGGCCGCCACTTCGGACAGGTTCTGCCCGACTCCTCAAATCAAGGAGCTTTATCTCAAAAGCGGAATTTCCTCTCCCAATGAAGGTGCAATGGAGGTCTCTGGCTGAGATCCTCTCTCCTGATTTTGCAGCAAAGTCCTCCCACTACTGACAACGCCGGTCACCTCAGTCATTAGCGGCCTCACTCCCACCCTAGTTTTACTACGATGCCTCGAACCATGCGTTTAGACACGCATCCCTGCCCGTCACTTAACCACTTGTCCCCACTTGGACAGAACACCTACGCCATAACATTCCCACCCAGTCTCTCCTTCAAAGCTAAAAAAACACTCTAAACAGAATTTAATTAGGCAACACCCCGAAACTCTAATTGTGGACACCTACCACTGCTCAGCGAGAGGGCAGAGAAAAACGGACTTCATTTTCCACACCACCAGGCCTGACGTATGGGTCACCATATTTAACTCACTCCTCCCTGTCTCCAAAACCACCTTCACAGAACACAACCGTAAACTAACTATCTCCCCCCTGAACGTACAGTCCCTGTTCAGAGACATCTCCATCACCATTTTATTGAATGGCACCATTCTAATTCAGGTGAAAGACGAAAACCTAGAGTTCTTCGACTCCCTCTTCCCCACTCTAAAGACGGCTACTGCTCACTACCCTCAACAGCCGCGCACCCCCCCCCAGTGGCTCCTTTCAAACTCCTAATCCGCAGAGCATGCTTCCATCACCTCAATGATCCCATCCCCCGTGCTTAATCGCGTCACCAGTCATTCATCTCCCACAGCTCCACCCCCCTCTACCTTCCATCCCCGGCCTCCTCCCCTTTCACCCAACCTTCCAGAACTCTGTCACCCCCTCCTACCCATCCGACTCCCAACCCTCCACCCCACATCTCCCAAAGCACTCCAGGTTCTCAGTCTCCAGCCCATAGAGATCCCAGACCACCTAGCAACTCCGAGTCACAGCCCCCTGCACCAACCCCCACTCCTCTAGCTCACTCCGTCCCCCTTAGTGAAGACAACCACCACCTCCAAAGGGACCACAACCTTCTTCCCTCTCTATCCCTCGCCCATCCGAACTCGAAACCCGAATCAGATCCTCCCACCCCTGTTATCCCCCTAACAGTAACTCGCCCCAAAGCCCCTCCCCCTCTCTAGCCCTCGCTCATCCGAACTCGAAACCCGATTCAGATCCTCCCACCCCTGTTATCCCTCCTAACAGTAACTCACCCCAAAGCCCCTCTCCCTCTCTAGTCCTCTCACAATCGAACTCTAAACCGGAACCGGACCCTCCAACTCCTACTCTCCCCCAACAACGTCTTGCCCCAATGCCCCTCTCACTCAAGGCTCAGTTTCACCCTCCCTCCCCCCCTCCCCAGCACTCAAGCTGACGCAACGCCTGGACCTTCTAGAAACCCAGATCGCTACCCTATCGCAGTGATGAAGGCTACATCCAGGTCATGGGAGAGAATGGTTTCGGCTATTTCCGTTGCATGTTTGATGGCGGATCGGCAATTGAGGAGCATACAGTTAATTGGGGGGTCTACATTCGAGTTCGGGTTGTCAGAAGTAGCTCTGGGTAAGGAGGAGAGATAGGTTGAGGGTCTGGCGGCTTTTCGGAGGGGCGGGTCCCTCCCCACTCCAGTGATGACTTGAATCTAGGAGAAGGGTATAGGGCTTTTTGATGCTTATTTGTATTTGTTGTGAAGCGCTCTGATACCCTCGGGTCCAGCTAGCGCTATACAAAACTTCAATAAATAAATAAATAAAATCTCCGGGAAGTGCGGCAAGATGTCGATGGTGTGGGCGTGTGGGTTGCGACCCTGGAAGAGCATGATCTAGGGACAGCGGAGGACATCCACCATCTCCAGCAAGACGTGATCTGTCTCACAGAACAAAACTTAGACTTGCAAGCCCACGCTGAGGACCTAGAGAATAGGTCCCGTCGCAATAACATTCGGATTAGGGCAGTGCCCTGGAAGGGCGAGGGATCGGATCGGCAAGAGTATATGGGGTCCCTCTTCCTGCACATTCTTAATGAGGAGGACATGAAGGATATCCGAATGGACCGAGTGCATCGAGTTGGTCTCCCGCGGGGACCTAAGGCCCCTCCTCCTGACATATTGGTATGTGTACATGACTTCCAACTCAAAGAACGGATCCTAAGAAAAGCCAGGGTCTTTGCCCCCCTTCAGTTTCGAGAACATCGTCCTTTGCTCTTCCAGGACCTAGCGGCCTCTACGCTGGTAAAACAGAGAGATTTCAAACCCGTCACTAACTACCTTAGAGAGCAGAATGTCCCCTACTCCTGGGGGCACCCATTCCGGCTCATCTTCAAGTGGAAGGCCAAGCTCATACAGGTCCGGTCCCTAGAAGCGGCTTATGACATATTGGGGCTGGAGCGACCTGCCCCCCCCCTGAGGCCGACGGCTCTCCCAGTAGACAACGGCGACGGTCCGCCGAACGGCAGAGAGTGGGTAAACCTGCGCCCAAGGCGAAGCCTGGCATGACAGCGAGTATGATGGAATGTGGGGCGGTGGTGGCTTCTGTGGCCCAGGTGATGGACGCTTCAGCAGGCACTTGAGGTATGGACCCTTCATCAGACCCTAACAGGGCCAGTAGCTGGCGCCGGAGGCGACGGTTCGCAGGAGGCATCCGACTAAATCTTCTATGTCCTGGTTCGGCAGGGAGTCCTGTATCAGGAATTGGATGAATGACTGGTTGGTGCCATTTTCCCCTGCCTTTGGGGCCTTTATTAAGAACTACCGTATGTTCCATTATTTTGAACTGTTGGGCCATGATTTTTAGGGGGTTGGGGGAGGGGTTGTTTTTGGGGCTCCGCTTCAGTGCTCGGGGGGGTTAGGGGTAGGCTGGGAGGGTTGGGTGCCTCCGAGAGGTCCTCCAATGGTCCCGTTTCAGATGCCCTGTCTAATGCTCCTATGCCTGGTTGGCACGTATGGGTAAAGATTTAAAAATTGTTAGCTTGAAT
The DNA here is from genome assembly GCF_964261635.1 of Lissotriton helveticus. Taxonomy (NCBI): domain Eukaryota; kingdom Metazoa; phylum Chordata; class Amphibia; order Caudata; family Salamandridae; genus Lissotriton; species Lissotriton helveticus. Next base: position 1,410,621,671 of record NC_136065.1, read on the forward strand.
GTACGGGGTCTTAATAACCCTGTTAAGCATGCAGCCATACTATCACTGTTGGAGAGTGCGGGTGGAGATGTGTGTCTGTTACAGGAGACTCACCTCCTCTCCAAAGATACTAAGAGGATGAGAGACCGGCGTTTTCCAGTGCAATTGTGATCCTCTGGTCCAGCGAAGAAGCAGGGGGTGGCTATCCTGTTTAGCGCTAAAGCTCACTGTAAGGTCCTGTCACAGGTGGTTGATGTAAAGGGGCGCTTTCTGGCAGTCAGGATCCAATGGGGGGCCACGCATCTCACGATAGGCTACCTGTATGCCCCAAATGAACGCCAAGAGCCCTTTTTGAAGATGGCGCTTGCGGAGGTGCTGGCTTCCCCAGATGCATGTGTGTTGGTGGGGGGAGACCTGAATGTGGTGATGGATCCTGTGCTAGATAGATCGGCTGCGCACTCGCCTCAAACAGGGGCCATCACACAGGGAGGGAAACAGTGGCTGCAGGAGGGGGGGTTACATGATGTTTGGCGTACCCTGCATCCCCTAGAGCGCAACTTCACTTATTATTCCGCAGCACATAAAACTTTCTCGCTACAACGTCGCTAATGCCCCATTTGTCTGCCGCAGAGATTTCCCCACGCTCTTTGTCTGACCACGCCCTTATCTCTGTACAGATTGCCTGTACCGAGCAGCGCCCACCGTCCTCCGGGTGGCATCTCGGGACTCCCCCCTTAACTCGGAATCAGTAGTCTCCCGCATAAAGGCCACACTTACTCAATATTTCGTGGAGAATGATCGGGATGGTATGTCGCTGGGGTCCATCTGGGAGGCCCTCAAATTGGTGGCTCGGGGGGACCTCATTGCGGTATCTGCGTCGTTTCCCCGGATTCGTAGGGAGAAGCGGGAAGAGCTGGAGAGGGACGTGGGGGGTCTGGAGGCGATCCATAAGAGGACCGGGGCTCCACGCATCTGGAGAGAGTTGGAAACGAAAAGACGCATGCTTAAGCATCTTGTCCTGGACAGAGCGGAATATGCCCGTCTGCGCTTGCGCCACAAGTTTTACCTCAGTGGGGACAAAGGGGGCCGGATGCTCGCACATAGGTTGAGAGCCCGGACACAGCAAAATGCCGTCCAGGCCATTAGGGATGCTGGGGCGGTGGAGCAGACTACCGATTCCCTTATTGCAGACTCCTTCCGGTGGTTTTAACACACCTTGCACCGCCAGGAACCTTCGGATCCGGAGTGTGTGGAGGCGTACCTTGCCTCATGTGACATCACACCCCTCCTCCAGGCCTCGACAGTGGCGCTGGATGCTGAAATACGTATCGAGGAAGTCATCTCCATGATTGCGCGATTGAAACTAGCCAAATCCCCAGGACCGGACGGTTTCTCGGCCATTTTTTATAAGAAGTTCTGTGTGGAATTAGCACCCTTTTTAACTCGCCTTTTTAATTCATTCCTGGAGACAGGAGAGTTGACCCCCTCCATGTCGGAGGCCTCGATCACAGTTATCCCCAAGGCTGGGAAAGACCCCATGGAGTGTGGATCGTACCGCCCGATCTCACTCCTCAACATTGATGCCAAGCTTTTCGCTAGCATTCTGGCTGCTCGCCTTAGCCCACTTATGACCGGCCTCATAGAACCGGATCAGGTGGGGTTTATACCGACGCGGCAAGGGGGGGAAAATACTAAGAGACTTCTGTCTATCGCGCTCGCATGCAGGCCCTCTTCTTATCAATAGATGCGGAGAAGGCCTTCGACCACGTTGACTGGGCATATTTATTTGCGGTTTTGAAGGCTTTCGGACTGGGGGAGAACTTCTTACGATGCGGCATCTGTCAATGGAGTTGCACGATTTTGGTGAGGTTGCAGGTTTCAAAGTCAACTTTTCTAAATCGCAGATACTTAATGTGTCGGTCCCTGCTACTGATGTGCAGGACCTACAAAAAGACTGCCTTCCAGTTGGTCCACTCCGATATCCCGTATCTGGGATTTCGCCTCGCCCCACTATAGCACTAAAAAGTCTCCCTTAACTACAAGCTTTTAGTGGAGCAAACAAATAAATCTCTGGCTGACTGGTCCCGTCTCCAACTCGCCTGGTTTGGCAGGCTGGCTGCAATCAAGATGACGGTCCTGCTGCGGGTTTTAAATCTTTTCCAGATGTTGCCTTTGAGCCCTCCTCCGGGTACCATACAGAAGTTGCAGGGGCTGCTTACCAAATTCTTATGGAATCAGAAACGTCCAAGAATTGCCTCCTCGGTGCTAATGGCCCCTAGAGCTAGCGGTGGGCTGGGTTTTCCTGCATTGCATGCGAACTACCAGGCGTCCTGTCTGCGATTCATCCTCGAATGGAATAGGCCGTACTCCAGTAAGCACTGGCTGTTTATGGATTGTAGTGTAGTTCCTATTTTCCCAATAGGCTCTGCGCATTGGAATAATATCTTCAATAGTATAGACGTAGGACTGTGGTTAACTAGGTCTTCTACTGACGATATTAGACTTAAAGTTATGTGTGCCAGCTAGCTCAGAGTTCACTAGAAACTTTCTCGAATAGGCAAGGAGGAGTTTAACCTCCCTGGATAGACAAGAAGGGATTTACTTTCTGACAACCATAGAACATGACAACTTTGCTCTCCCCTAATCAAGAGTATATCTCTAGAGTCGTGTGAAAACAAAAGACAACTTATTTTACTCAGTCAGTACGTGCATTCTTAGTTTCACCAGTTTGTAGAGAAATAAGAGATGGGCGTGGTTCAATAAAAGATGTTATTTATTGATCAGTCTCTTTTCTCATACAAGAGAAATGAATCGCTATTATTGCAATACTTATAGTTAAGTAAAGTGCATACAGTAAAAACAGATTTATAAAATAATACTGTAAAAGCATTTATATGGTTTCTTAGCCATATGATACTAAAATGGATAAAAGATATACATACATATATACATTGACTAATCGTACTCAACTGGTGCTTCTAACTATGCCTACCCCGGTGTACCTGACCTAAGCCTAATACTTGGGAGGGAGTAAGTAAGTAGCAGTTTAAGTTAAGTTTGCTTTGCCAAGAATCTGACTCAAGAATTCTCTGTAAGGGGTTAGTCAGTTCAGTACCTGGGATTTAGAAGGCTGGAGGGTTGGTATCTCTGTCTCAAGACTCGATATCCCAGTTACCCGCGAGGGCGGCTGGAAACGCCGGAGGCTGGATTTCTCGGCAGGAGAAAAGGCAGCGTCTCTCTCTCAGCGCGTCAAAAGGGAGGGGCAGCGTCCGTGGGCTTTTTCTGCATCAGCTGGGCTCTCTGGCAAGTAGCGCTGCTCCAAGCTTGTCACCACTGTGTCTTAGCTTAGGGCAACGTCGGTATATTTATACCTGAAAGGTGCCGTGTTTGACGTAAGGATGGACATAAGACGTCAGCAAGAATGTCATAAGGACTGGTCGTTCTTACATTCTTTGCAGGAGTTCTCGAGCAAAATCAAAACAATGGTCGCGGGGATTTCCCAGGTCTGTTGGAGGTTTGATTTGTTTTGAGAACTCGGTGTGCTTCTCTAGGGGGCTGAAGTAGTAGTGCTTGCTTAATGGGACAGCATGCGCTATGACCTAATCTGAAGACGGGTTTCTGTGCCGTTGTATGGACATTAGTGAATTAATAACCGGACAAGGGTCAGAAATAGGAGTATCAATATAGGTACCTAGATAAACACACTACACCCACTCCACGAAATTATGTACATATTTACTAACCTAAGCAATAGTAAACATAACTAACAGTGCATTTGTATACCGGACCACCCCAAAAACATTTACGTATTTGAAAAATGGTGTATGCGAACTGCACGAAATGAGTATAGGTACTGTATGCATTCAAGCAGTATAATTATTCAAAAAGGAGATGCACATTTTATATCAGCATGAATGATTTGCGAAATTACACATGAAATGGCTCTTGATACAGAAAACAATTGCGAGACCATCTCATCACATATAAACACAATTAATTGCATATAAACTAGAGGTTGAGGTAATGTAATTACTCTAGTATTCCTAAGAATAGAAGTTCTGTTCTCTAAGAATAGTTTTACTTTAAGCAGAAGATAAGTGCCCAAAAGGTAAATATTTTGGAATTTGGAAAAAAGTTTTCGCTATTCAGGGGAGAAGAGAAAAAATAGTCCACAGTCATTTTGTTTTAAAAAAACTGAAGGCCAAATTCAGAGTTCAGGGAACGCCGTGTGCAAGTTTGTTTAAAATCATTCTCTCTGTTCCGGTGAAAACATCATTTCAGAGAGATTCTCGAAAAAACAGTCTACGGCTTCTGGTGAGAGTTCGACTAGGTTAGAAAATGTCGCTACCATGCAGTCACGCGCATGATTGCTTTCACTGATGGTTTGATCAGAACTGCTTACAGAAGGTCGTACCTGGTCGATGCTGCTTTCATCATGTACTTCACTACCCTTCAATCGCAGTGGTGAAGTTTCCACAAATGCCGTCATCAGGATAGGTAGCCGCTGGGGACAGCACAATGCATGAGCCTTTACCGGACCCAACAAAGTATCTGCATCCAATGGTACGTCTGATTGTAGTGTAAGACAGGTGTCCAACACGCATTCTTCGCCGCATAGCATGCATATTAATACAGGCATAACACAATTCTGCCAGATGGGTCTGAATGAAAGAAACCAGGTCATATTCAGATCTCGTTGCCGGGCTAAGCCAAGGACTTTAGTTATGCGGTCCCGGTAGCGGATAGCTAGGATCGTTTCTTCCATTGTAGCTGGAGTCTTGTCTGTGACATGGCTTGCCATAACGAAGCAAGAGTAGCAAGAATAAGATGCCTGCTACGAGTCCCAACAGGAGTGGAAGTCCGCCAAAGATGGAATGGACGAAATTTGGAAAAATACCCAGGATCGCTTTGAATGGTGTTAAATCGCCTGAAAAAACTGTCTTAAATACACTGGCGATACCACTTGTATCAGACATATTTAAGATTTCGTTCAACATTTCTGCGAAGTGTAGGGGGCTATTTGTTGATAACATTGAATGAATCTCTGCCGTTGTCCTTGCAACTTGGAGATCATACGTTTCTTTTGATGACGTCAACTGGGTTGGCGTCTGTAGGAGCACAGTCTTCATTCTGCTTAAAGTATCAATTCGAATAGAAGAGATTTTTAAACTGGGCCATAACCTTCCCTCCCTGTCTGGAGCATCATTCGGGAACAATACTCTTTCACAGCACATGACCCTGGAAGTCACGCTTATGAGATAAGGTTTTCCTGGCAGCAAGCCACAACATCTGTGATCTACAATTAGAATGTAACTCCCGTTCGAAAGTCTTCTAAAGAATGGTTCTATTTGTGTTGCAGGTGTGCCTAACTGGTGACATGAAAGGTTATTTGAAGTCCCTTCACAGGCCCCATGCAAACTAATACCCTGGCACAGAAGTATGCCACTTAGTGATTTTTCACAATTATTACCACTAAGAAATACACTCTGTCCGTCATTACTGACGCATGTGTGTATATAGGGCAAGTTCCATGTGGACTTAATGTATCCTTTACCCAACCTTTCATACTGGCCTGCCTGTATATATTTTTGGCAGTATTGAAACTGGAAAGTTGTTATCGGAATATTTATTATCCCATGTATTATCCATTCGATGACAGGTCGTTCTGACATTGTCAATGGTAATCTCTCAAGTTTTTCAATGCTCAGAATTGTATAGTCAGCACCCTTTTGTGCCAAACTGATTTGTTTATCAGTAAGGTTAAAGATATTAAATAGTGACGTTGTGTTGATTAGACGCCAAGGCACAAAGCCTGAACGCAGATTTTGTAACGTCCAGCCAAGCTGTACAATAGAACGCAATTGAGACTGACCGTGTTGCAACATTAGTAAGTCTTGTTCTATTATATCGATTGCAGAAGATACAATACTGTCCAGTGAATATATTCTGGAAGACAGAGTCATTAACCCATTGTCCACAACAGAAAGTGATTTTTCCAAATTAACACGGTCAATTTCCCGTATTTTTTCTGCTGTCTCAATTTGAGTTACTTTCCAAGCTTCGTTGTAAGCTGCATATATAGAGGCCGCTATGAAACGTTTTTGACGCTGTTTGCGTGGTCCCATGATGAAATCACGCAAGTCAGCCCCTTCTTTAAGTAAAGTTAAGTGTTGCTTAATTTCTGACAGTGTGGATGTATGTAGCCATTGAAGGCAGAGTTTCCCCACACTATAAGTAGTTACAATCCCTGGATGTTGTCTCTGGGAGTATCGTGGGTCTGGCCTGGTCAATGTGAACCCCTGTATTTTGTTCAGGAATCTGTCTTGACAGTTATTTGAGTCTGTTGGCCAGATCAACCATTTTTTCTAATCAGCATGTGTTCTGTTTTGGTTTAAAATATGGGCTACGTCTATCTCAACATCCGTTGTGCTATTACTGGTAGGTGTTGGTTTTGGAATAGACGGTTTATTTAAGTCTTTAATTTTGGCTAGGCCAAGACAGGATGTCTGTTGAATTGTATCATTCAAAAATATAATTTGTTCTGGGATCATGCAGGCTCTAAATAATGATTCTATACCTTGCACTTGCCAATCTTTTGTGCCCCAGATCGTTTTTGTTTCAATGTTATTGTTCCAGAAATCAAAACCAAAGGTATTCATTTTTTCAAAGAATGAGTCTGAATATATTAATTTTGTGTTTGTAAGCATGGTTTTCACTCCTGTCTTATTTAACAATTTGAAATAAAATGATTCTGCATTACTTGTGTTGAACCCTGAAAAGTATGAATATTTATCAAAATATGTCTTTGCACTGCCTTTTGGTGGAGTTGCACAATGTTCCCATTGGTTAAATTTTAAAACATTTCTAGGTTGAGTAGATTTATGCAGATAATGGTTACCATAATGGTTATAACAAAACATTTGATCGTAATTAGATGAACCTTGTAAATAATCATGTTCTGTAAATTTAGCTGACATTACTAGATCAGACATCATATCATTAATACTTTCAAAGTCCCAATCATCAGCAAATGTGCTTGGTTTTACAAAGTCACTTAATGAAATCTTAAATTGATGAGGATACTTCAGAAGCTCAACCGGACCATAGATTTCGTAATCAGTTTTGTCCCATGCTACCCCACCGGGTATAGGATTGGCTGTGAAGTTTACTGAAGAAAGTTCTCTTTTCTCTATGTGTGAAGACTTGTGTGGTTTCAGGACCAAGTTGATGTTCTGACTTGCTGTGTCCATTGTAACATATTTTCCCTCAATGAAATGTCCCAAGCATAGTACCATGATGAGCCACAGTATGAGGATGAATACTCCTAGTGCCACCCAAAGTTCAATCCATGGAGAAATCAGATAGGTTTCTTTTAGTTGATGAAAGAGTTCCTTTGCTTTGTCTTTAAAAGTTTTTGTTGTCGGCTGTTCCTCAGGTTCACTTGGATCTTCAGAAAAATCATCAAAGTTGATGAAGTAGCCTGATGCTGTTCTGTCAATTGTTTCAATTGCTTCTGGATTCCTTTTTGTTTTTGGAATTTTCTTTGTTTCATTAGCATAGTCTGTGGTTACATCATTATAGACTGGTGTTTCTTGATTTAAGATTTTAATTTGGGTTTTAAGAGGTTTAAGTTCCATGGCTTTGTTGCATAGTCCTTTTTGTTTTACTGTAGGTGTATCAATTGTGATTAGTCTTTCAGTTTGAACCTCTGTGTTTGTAGCAAACTTTGGTGTTCTACTACTTCTTGGGAGTCCACTTGGCCTACTACTTGTTATCGGCCACATGATTGTGGTTTAACCAGGTCGATGGATACAACTCGGTTCTCCTTTTTACCAGCAAGGGGCGGTAGTACTACTGATCTTGTCCCGTTGACAGACAAGACAGGAACTGCTTTTCTGTAAGAAGGCCCAAATTCCTTCTTCACCGCGATCTTTTCTCTGACCAGATCCCCGATTTTTGGAATCCAGACAGGCCTTGCTGGGACAGGTGGTTTCTCTTCAGTGGCTGTTGGCTGTTGCTTCAACTTTATGTTGCTCAGGTCTTTTCTCTTTTTGTTTAAGTCCTGTAAAATAGCCAAACGATCTTTGATATCAAAGCATTTTTCTTTAACCACTGAAGTTTGACTATCAAGGTCCTGGATTAGCATTCTAGTCCCAAACAATAGTTCGTACGGACTGAGACCTCTCAGAGAATTTCTTGGCAGATTATTAAGACTACGTTGGACACTTATTAAATGTTTGACCCACCCAGCTCCTGAACCTAATACCTTAGCTGGTATAGATTGCTCTATGCCCTGGTTTTTTCTTTACACCATCCCGTTTCCCTCAGGAAGGAGGTGACAAGAGTACCGCAATGCTATGCCCATGCCGGCCATGTCCGTCTCATAAGCTCGAGAGCTAAAAAGCAGGACCCTGGTCAGGATGTAGCATGCAAATTGCGTATATGCCATTATAGACTCGCAAATCTTTGTATAACAGTTCAGACGTCAGCCGAGAGCTGGGGTCTACATTTTAAGTGAAAATAGTCTCTACATGTTAATATGACGCATTATTCATACTGGGTATTTCATGTCGATAGCCTAATCCTTATTGGGTGAAATGCCATGGCAATACACCGTCTCGGTCACCACTGCGATCTCTGTGGCAGTTTTGGCAATTTTTTGCAAATATGTGATGTTGCAGGCTCATTCCTGGCCACCAGTATGTCGATTGTAATTCTTCTAGAGAGTCCTTAAGTGTAAGGTGTCTAAGACCCTCACCCATATGTGCGTCTGCTATTAACAAGCCTCTCCTGTCCATGTTTGGAATCACTCTATCCCCCACTCCAGGGATTCGAGCAAAAGGAACGGAGTTTGCATCGATTATGTATGTATAACTGAATGGATACATGAGGGGTAGCGCTGAGCAGTCGCCTTTTGATGACGTTTTTACCGCCAGCATTGTTTCCCCGTCAATGTATTTTACTGAACGCTTTTTTGTAGCTACGGAAGCCGATTTAGTTGGTTCCGTTGTGGCTGTCTCAGCCAATGAATTCCCTGCAACGTGAACGCCATCACGCTGATGACTCAGTGAGTGTATCACGTGAGTCTTTGGTAGTTCTTTCTTTAAAATAACTATTTGATCCCAAAGCGATTTTTGCTTTATTGTGGCACCTGTGTCATCTTTGTACCCGTTTTCAACCCATTTCTGCAAGTCGTTATTGTATGATTTGACGCAGTAATACGAATCGCACACTATTAGTGTCGGGAATTCGCGATCGGTATTATCTAGCGCCATTTTGAACGCTATTATTTCAGTTTGTTGTTCTGAATTATTTTCCACTGAGTGTGTTTTTGAAAACAGAGGTCTTAATTTACCTCCGCGCCACACGTCTTTTGTAATCTCGCATGTGGCGTTATAAGCTTGTTCACCCCAAACTGAGGGCTGAGCATGTCCGTCTGTATGTATTACACAGGCGTACTGTCGTACGGGCAGAATGTCGATTGGCAGAGGATATTCTCTTTCATATTCTAGATTTTTTAATTTTGTCAACTCTGGATCAAAATAGTATTTCACTCTGTCTGTAGCAATAGAATCTTCCCATTGTATCCATCTAGGATTCAGTGCCATAGTGGGTAAATTACATGGGGTTGTTAATGCCTCAAAGGCTGATTCTGCTGTTCTGACTGTAATTTGTCTGCCGTCAGCTTGGTATCTTTCTCTTGCTACAGCTGTTTGAACCGCGTGAACAATGTTTTCCTTAATGCTGAATGTTTTTTCAGCTTCTGTGTACAAATGTGATTTGCATGTTATTGGTACCTTCTCTCCCTCATCTGAGGTCAGGTATGTGAATCCGCATCTTCCTGGGATGACTCTAATCACAAGGTTGCGTGTGTTATCGCGTGTTTGTAGTTTTTTTTTACCTAACATGTCTGTTTGTAAAGATCTCAAAATTTCTGTGTGTTTTTGAGTCCAATTGATTCTTTTTAAATCTGGTTTTATTAGATCATAGAGAGGTTTAACCCTCTCTGCATAGTTTATAATGTAAGTTCTTCCGAAATTTAGGAAACCTAGAAATGATTGCAAGTTTTTCAGTGTTCTAGGTGCTTGGATTACAGCACATTTCTCTAGGAAATTGTCAGCCAGGCTTTTGCCTTCACTTCATAATTCATATCCTAAGAATAGGACAGTCAGATGGGCAATTCTTGACTTCTTGAAGTTGAATTTGTAACCCTCTGCTGCAAACCCAAGTATTATGGTGTTTACTCTTTTCAAGTGAGTATCCAAGTCATCGTCTGTTAGATAGATGTCATCGACATAAGATAATGCCTCATCATCATATATTTGTAGTAATTCTGTTACTCTCACTGAGAATAATCCTGGGCTGTTCTTGAACCCTTGGGGCAAACAACAGAAATTTTTCTGCGAGCCATTTATTGAGAAAGCGGTCAAATATCTGCTTTCAGGTGCTATATTTTAACAAAAGAATCCATTAGAGATGTCTAATGTTGTTTTGTATTTTTTGCGCACTATGCTATTCATTAGTGCGGCACTGTGTGAGTTTTGTACTGCAAACGTTTTGCAGCATGAGTTAAGGTGTCTGTAGTCCAAAACTAGACGATATGTATCATCTGGTTTGGAGACAGGAAACAAAGGATTGTTCATTTGTGAGGTGCATGTTTCAATCACCCCCTGGTATTCAAGTTGATCTAAGATCTCCCTGACCTGTTTTTTAGCTTCTTGCTTAATTGGGTACTGCCTCTGTGCAGTTGGTTGAGATTTTAACTGGATCTTGTGAGGAGGAGAGTCCTCATCCCATCCCACATGATTTTTATATAATGCAGGAGCCTGGGCTACTGCCCACTTTCTTGCAAGTGTATATTTTTTATGAATTGGAATATGATTTGAGAAGGCAGGCATAATCATTTCTTCGCCATGAGGGCACTCCCTGACAAACTCTGGTGGCCAGTCTTTTTCAGCTAGAAGGAAGTCATAGCCCTTGGAGAGATTATCCCAAAATAGACCCCTTATTTTCCTAGTCTTATCTCCCTCTATACGTAAAGTTATTTCATATATTTTATGAGGTTTGCTAACTCTGGTATCTGCAGTTTCCACCTGAATGTACTCATTCGTGTCCACTGTCTCCAGATGATTCATCAGGATCGTGCGAGCTATGCTCACTTCTGCTGCGCTGTCTAGCATTGTCTGAGCCCACTCTCCGTTTTTCAGCTGAGTCCTCAGGATCCTCGGCATGTTTGATTATTTTAATGCTGGCTACCTTCTTCTTTGGAAATTGTAACTGTTTACTTTGATGAGCAGGTTCTTTGTCTTTGGACTTGACGAGCTCTTCCCTGTGTTCTGACCGTCCTCTTCTTTCCGATTTCTGCGAGGAAGTCTGAAAAGATCGAGAGGGACGTGTATCAATATCTTGATATCTATCAGGTTTCTTCAAATTATCCCTATTTCTAAGGTTGTATTTTTTCTCAGAGGGCTCCCTCTGGGGAGACTTGTGTCCTTGGTCCGGAGATCTTTCTCTCCACCGAGGACACCTTCCTCTGAATCGGAATCTTTTTTCTTTGGGAGTGGATTGTTTATTTCCATCCCAGTTCTTTTTTGAAGTGTTTAGATTATTTTTAATAAATACCTTTTCAGGATTTTCTATTAGTTGGGGTTTCACTGGTTTCCCACCCAAACTATCTCTTCCTAGTTCTTCATAGGATTTTTCTATGATTCTGGCAAGTTCAAATGGTTGGTCTGCTATATCTGTTTCCTTCAATCTTTGGCGGATCGCCACATTTGCTGCTTCCCCTTTTATGTTTGCTAGTAATATTGCCGAGACCTGCTTGAAGTCTTTCAGTAATTTCATACCCAGAGTTAGAGCAGGTTCTGGACCGTATTCATTTTGAATCTGTTTTAGCACTTCTGGTATTACCGCCATGGACGGAACACCATGTGTTTTTGTGTAAATGGAAGCAAAGACTGTACCCCAAGTGTCACAGTCCTCCACATGTGGTGCGATCCCCATTGGGAGACAGATAGTCAGAATTCTGTGTTTCTCCACAGGAGTGGTATCTGGAAATACCGCCTCTATTTGAGTGATTTTTGTGCTAACCAGAATGGAATTTGTTCCCGTTTAATGGGTACTTTACCTAGACAGGACTGTATGTTTTGAGGTGTGATTTTATTTGTGTTCCCCTGATGAGGGGTCAGCTGTGGAATTTTAATAGCTGGTTGGACTGTTGAAGTCCTCATTACATATTGGACTAGTTGTCTGTGTATTTTAATCAGTTGTTTTAACTGTGTTAAAAGTTCTGTTACTGACATTTTTTCAATGTCTGGATGTGGTGTGTATTCGGCTAGAACCGGCCACGTCGCTCCTGGTCTACCTAGTGGACCGAGCCTGGTGATGTGATCATTATGTTTTAGGGCGCCTTTAAACCAGAGCAGGTGCTCTTGGTATTTGAGTGGTATTTCCACCTCCTGGAAAGGGGTGTACTCATCCGGAGGTTCCTATATCTTGTAATAATGGAACTCCTTTGTTACAGCGTTTGCTGCTGGAAAATTTATCCATGAATAGAATACCTCTGTCTGCCGATATTCGTGTGCCTCTATTACGAATATGACTGTACCACCTCTTGGTGTCAGTCCATTTTCTATAATTTTTAAGGTTATAGTTTTTCTTATGCTGACCGGGATGAGTATTGCACCCGGGTCAGTTTGCAGGAGACTTGTGTTATCCGCTAGGAGTTGAGCTGCTATTCTAGCTGCCTCCCTTTCTTCTTCATTGTCTGACATTTTACTGACAAGAAGGGTTTTTGTTGCAGATCAGGTTTCCACGGAAACAAAGATTAGGTGCACAATATTTTGGAACACTGTATCCTTCAACGTTGAATAAACCAAAAACCATACATAGGAGTCTCCTCCTACTAAGTTTGGCGGATTTAACCTTTCACCCACTCCAGACGTCTTTGGACTTTTATGGGAAAAAAGGGTCTGTGTGAAAAAGCACGAATGAGTTACTCTAATGTCTTGCGTTAGATTTATCGCCTATCCAAACCGTTGGGTGCCATGTAGTGTAGTTCCTATTTTCCCAATAGGCTCTGGGCATTGGAATAATATCTTCAATAGTATAGACGTAGGACTGTGGTTAACTAGGTCTTCTACTGACGATATTAGACTTAAAGTTATGTGTGCCAGCTAGCTCAGAGTTCACTAGAAACTTTCTCGAATAGGCAAGGAGGAGTTTAACCTCCCTGGATAGACAAGAAGGGATTTAGTTTCTGACAACCATAGAACATGACAATTTTGCTCTCCCCTAATCAAGAGTATATCTCTAGAGTCGTGTGAAAACAAAAGACAACTTATTTTACTCAGTCAGTACGTGCATTCTTAGTTTCACCAGTTTGTAGAGAAATAAGAGATGGGCGTGGTTCAATAAAAGATGTTATTTATTGATCAGTCTCTTTTCTCATACAAGAGAAATGAATCGCTATTATTGCAATACTTATAGTTAAGTAAAGTGCATACAGTAAAAACAGAATTATAAAAGAATACTGTAAAAGCATTTATATGGTTTCTTAGCCATATGATACTAAAATGGATAAAAGATATACATACATATATACATTGACTAATCGTACTCAACTTGTGCTTCTAACTACGCCTACCCCGGTGTACCTGACCTAAGCCTAATACTTGGGAGGGAGTAAGTAAGTAGCAGTTTAAGTTAAGTTTGCTTTGCCAAGAATCTGACTCAAGAATTCTCTGTAAGGGGTTAGTCAGTTCAGTACCTGGGATTTAGAAGGCTGGAGGGTTGGTATCTCTGTCTCAGGACTCGATATCCCAGTTACCCGCGAGTGCGGCTGGAAACGCCGGAGGCTGGATTTCTCGGCAGGAGAAAAGGTAGCGTCTCTCTCTCAGCGCGTCAAAAGGGAGGGGCAGCGTCCGTGGGCTTTTTCTGCATCAGCTGGGCTCTCCGGCAAGTAGCGCTGCTCCAAGCTTGTCACCACCGTGTCTTAGCTTAGGGCAACGTCGGTATATTTATACCTGAAAGGTGCCGTGTTTGACGTAAGGATGGACATAAGACGTCAGCAAGAATGTCATATGGACTGGTCGTTCTTACATTCTTTGCAGGAGTTCTCGAGCGAAATCAAAACAATGGTCGCGGGGATTTCCCAGGTCTGTTGGAGGTTTGATTTGTTTTGAGAACTCGGTGTGCTTCTCTAGGGGGCTGAAGGGATAGTGCTTGCTTAATGTGACAGCATGCGCTATGACCTAATCTGAAGACGGGTTTCTGTGCCGTTGTATGGACATTAGTGAATTAATAACCGGACAAGGGTCAGAAATAGGAGTATCAATATAGGTACCTAGATAAACACACTACAGGATCAGACGGGGGCAATGTTTGGTGCGAGTTGTGGCTCCCTCGAAACCATAGTGCGTGGGGCTTATACTCGTCTCCGGTGATGTCGCCGACTATGAAGGCATGGGACCAATTGGTGCGGCGTAAAGGCTGGACCACCTTCCCCTCGCCCATGACGCCCATAGTTGATAACTCGGATTTCCCGCCTGGCTGCTTCTCCCCGATCTTTCAGCGCTGGAGGGAGGAAAGGATGCAAGAGGGTGGGCCAACTCTTTGACCTTAATGGCTTAATCTCGTTCTCCGCGCTCCGTTGAGACTACTTTTCCCTCTCCGATTCCGATGCCTTTCCCTACTCCCAAGTAGCACATTGGGTCACTCAGTCTCCTAACATTGCTGGTATGTCCTGCCCATTGACGGCCCTGGAATGTTGGGTGGTTTGCAAAAAAGATGATCGCAAAGTTATCTCTGACTTATATGCTATGATCATTGCATGCCCTAAGGCTCCACGTACTAAAGCGCTGGTTCGCTGGGCGACGGAGCTGGGACGCCCGCTGTCACGTAAGGAGTGAGAGAAGGTGTTTTATCGCGCGCATCATACCCCTGCCAATGTTGCAGGTGCTGATTCGGCCTACAAGGCGGTGGCATACTGGTATCATACACCAGCTCATATTAAGGCCTGGGACCCGAAATGCTCAGGTCTGTGTTGGAGGGGCTGTGGTGCGCCGGGCACCTTGACACACCTGCTCTGGCACTGCCCAAAACTAGAGCGCTACTGGAAGGGGGTCCTCGATGATATAGATGATGCATTTCACATTACATTTCCTAGGGCTCCTGAACACGTGCTGCTAGGGCTCCCGCATGCAAAAGCGTTTCCCCTACACTCTATGAGGGGTAAGCAGATTGCTCTGGCATTGTTAGCGGCGTGCTTAGTCATCCTTACGCAATGGTGAGCCGTTGACCCTCCTGATCCGAGGGACTGGATTCGGCGGCTGTGGCATTTATTGGCGATGGGAAGACTTTCTTTGTGCATGGATGGCAGGGGGGAGGAGTACGCAGAGCTGTGGGAACCATTCATTCACCTCCTATCTCGTGATCTGCGTGAGGTAACGTGTCCGAAATATCTGCAGATCCTGCAACTTATCCCGGTGGTGGCCCAAGGGATAAGTTCACTAGATTCGAGGGCTCTGGGATGTGTGGGGGGGCGGGTGTGATTTAGTGCATACTAGGGGAGTAGACAAGACTGATGCGGAGGGGGGTGGTGGGAGGGTGTGGGGTGGGGGGAGGAGTTCCTATTTTGTTTTATTGTTCCTGTTTCTCTTCTTAAAATGCAGTAAAACGCTAAGAGTGCTGGCCGTTCCACCTGACAGTGCATACGCCATCGCCGAGTCACCCCCCCGGGGTGTAGACCCAAAGGCTGTGTTTAATTAATGTTGAATATCTCTTGATCTTGCTCTGCCGGCCGGTGGATGTAGGCAGCTGAGCTGTGTTCTGTGACGTCATGCAGCTCAATAAAAATTATTGATTCCAAAAAATGTCTATTCCATAATAAACGTTGCAATTCATGCACTTATCTACTAAAACAAGGATAATATATGGTCTTTATTATCAGATAGTCACTTACTAGCTGTTGATGATTGATATAAAGTACCATGTAAATGACCTGGGATTTAGGTTATCCTCAAAAAAATAATACCAAATGTGAAAAGGATAAAATGTGAATCAATGTATAGTTATTCAAATATCTATTTTTGTCAGATTTTTTTAAGGAAGATTCTGCTCAGTAAAGTGTAATTGTGTTAAAACTACAAAGTCTCTCTAACCGCAGTTAGTATGCCACTTTGAAAGAATGCTTAATAGAAATCTATACAAAAATTGGCAGATAGTTTCAGTGATACTATGTTACTTTACAAGAAATTACAAATTTTATTCAAAATCCACTAATCATTATGAGAGCTTAAAATTCATGCAGTAATACACTAAAGTCAGGGAATTGTATGGTCTCTGTTATCCAGTAGTCACTTACTAGTTGAGCATAATAAGTATAAAATTCAATCTAAGTGACATGGGATTAGGTCTTACAATTCATGCAGATATATATTAAAATCAGGACATTGTATTGCCTCTATTGACCCTTTTTCACTTACTAGTTGTACATCATGGATATCAAGTGCAATGTGAGTGCAAATGAACTATTTTTACAGTTCACAGTGGAAATGTCTTACGCCCCGGTAAGTTTGCTGCTTTCTCTTAGCTCCAGACACCTTATCAACTGATTGTTTTCCTTGTAGTTCTTTTATTACCACATTGATAGAAATTGGTTTTCTGGTTGACAGAGGTATTCATCCTGTCTAAGCAGAAACCAGACTCCTAGACAGGGAAAGTCATATACACACCCTAAATTAACCTGTGCTCACCCTCTATTAGCTAGGCACATAGCAGTCAGGTTTAACTTAAAAGGCAATGTGTAACGAATTTGTGCAACACTTCAAATAGTAAAACAGGGAAAACACCACACAAAAAGATACCGCACCTGATTAGAAAAATAGAGCTTAATTTAATGAACAAAACAAGACCAAAATGACAAAATCCAATAAGCATAACCAGAGTTATGAATTTTTAAAGAAACGTAGTGCTTACAACATAAAGTGCCAACCGGGGCTCTCTGGTTCCGCTAGACCGGGTCAAATCCAAAGGTTCAGGCCAACCGCGATGGATCGTAGGCCCAATATAGAAACCAGGCTTGGCGCGCTATGAAGTGAATTGTTTGTGTCGAGGACAAGGTGTGAAGAGCAGAGGAGGCGATGCGTCATCACTGATGCTTAGAATGAAGGTAATGCATTGGGTCCGAGCTGTGCAAAGTCGTAGATGCTTCAGAACTGGGAGGAAATACAAATTATTCTAATGGTATTACGGTCATCTGATCTTGTCTTCAGTATCATGGGGAAATGCCTTCAAACAATTGCTCACTGGATGTTTGCCACCACCTCAAACGCAACACTTAAAAAACTGAGATTATCATGTGTGGCAACTGAACCAGTTATCATATTTCAACCACTTAATCAAAGGAACAAAGCTATTCACTGCCATACTCACCCCAAGTTTGGAACATATTTCCTATACTTTGTATTTATACAGAAGAGCCAAGATACAATCAGACTTTCACTGTCCCACCTTGACTAGCCAAATGACTATAACTTTTAGTGCAAAGCAAAACCAAAGGGGATGATGAACAGAGTGTTGAACATTGCAAGCACTCACCCCCAGTCAACTGATCTGGGTTTAATCCATCATCATTCTTTAGCTCACTCCGCCACCCCAGTTCAGACATGGCCATATGCAAATCAGTCTGACCCCCTGCCTCATGGGAACAGTCCAGCCCGAACTGTCAAGCCGTGTCTTCCCTGGACCGGAAATAAGCATCCTGGGTGCGGTGTATGTTCTTCAACTCACTTACCCAAAAATTGTATACTGGCAGCACAATTCTTAAGGTGAATTTGAGAACTGTGCAACATATTAAGGCAATCAAGAACATTGAACACAGCTACCTTGTAGCCCTTCTATTCAGGGATGTACATAATGGAGATGTTTCCAAGTTGACATATTTTGTGATTGGCTTGGTGCCCCCTAACATTAGAGGTGGAAATAGAGAACAGCAGCTTAGAATATTAGAGTGAAGATATATATTAAACATGAACAGTAATATACCAGCAGGATTAAATACTGAAGAAGAACTCTATGTCTATCTGTTATTATGTGGTATTTGAAGGCATCCTCCTCTCTGTTCTTGAATATCTATGTTTTAATCATAACATAATGGAGGCGCACTTGTTGAGTACAGATGGAGGAGTCGGAAGCAAAGTGGTTTCAGTACTATAGAGAAAAGATTATGGTTTTAAGACATTGTGAGAGGTATTAGTATGATTCAAGGAGTTTGAAACTACAGAGATAGGTGGTGTGGGGTGTTTTTACAGATTAAACCCCTAGAAAGGAAGTATCTTTTTTATTCTTCATGAGATAACAATATGTATTGTTAGCCCACTTGGGCATAATCCCACGAGGCAGACTGTGGATGGTATATGATACAAAATCGATGGAGAGGTGTGGTGCTGACTTCGACGTGGGGGGGTCATGGTTCAATCCCTGGTGCCAGCGGCAGCTCAGCACCATGTGACTTTGGGCAATAGATCACTTAATCTCCCTGACAGCCCCCAGCACCTTGAAACCCTTGCAGGTGATATATTTGTGCTTTACAAATAGTAAACATACAGGATAAGTCCTCAGTTCAAATGAAATATATATCTAATCCAGTTCAAGTGGTAAAACCCTTCTTAACAGTTTTAGCACTATGCACTTTAATTGTTTGTAGAAACCCTTAATGAATTATTATGAATTGACCTCTTTCATGTGAGAAAAAATATTGTCATGAAAAGTGTCTGAAATATTTGACATTTTTGCGTTTTTCTGATTATATTTTACAATCATTTTTCATAAAATCTCCGTAATTTAAATGTTTTAACGATGCATTAATTTCTGTATATATATATATATATATTTATTGAAACCACACTATGCACTTATCTTTAAAAAAATATATATCTTTATTGGAATTTTAAACAGAGGCAGAGGGAATATCTTTTAGACATATACTGAGACATTACACAGAGAACAAAAATGCCAATCTCTATTGGAGAATCATCTAACAGCAAATTATCTTTTTAGCCTGTTCCCTCAGCTTATATAATGTACATTCTTAGATAATGCCTCCTTGGCAGCAAAATCTTCTAACGCCCCTATCTACCCCCTTCCCGACCCACCCTCCTCCGTGTCTGTGTGTCTACTCTACCCTTTCTAGACTCCAGTGTGTGCCTCATCTTATGTCCTAGTCATGGTTCATCCTACTGTTGCTAGTGGTTACTCTACTATCTATTAGGTATTCCCAGCATTTGAATTCGAGGTTGGAGAAGCCCCGGGCAATTGCGTTCCCTTTATATCACTTAACACCCAGGCACCTATATCATCTTCTACTTTTTTATCATGTCTAATTTGCTTCAATTGGGCCGCCTCAGCCGTTGCCCATTCATAAACATCTTTCACCCATCTTACAAGCCCTAACATCACAAATTTACTACTGAGGTTTTTATTCTTAGGGTGAGGGAATAAACCCAACAGGACCGTGCGAATCTCCCAAGGGACCACCCAACCAGTAGCCTCCTTTAGTTTGACAAAAATGTTAATCCAGTAAGGACTCATGCTTGAGCAAGACCAAGACATAGCTAAGAAGGATGCTTCCGCTTCACCACAGTGGGGGCATTGCCCCAAGTCATTTGGGTAAATTCTATTTAATGTTTTGGGTGTAAAATAGGTTTGGTGGAAAAAATTGTATTGTATCAGTTTAAATTGGGTATTCAAGCTCACTAGTTGAACCCCCTCGTGTATTTTAATCCAGTCCTTTGCTGTTAAGGGAGCTTCCATTACTACTGACCATCTTGTCTGTACAGGGAGTATTTGGGTCATCTTATCTTCCCAGATTGCCTGGTATAAATGTGAGACAAGTCTTCATCTCTGGGCCATGTATTGCAATACTTGCAATACATTGGTGAAAGGAGGTTCTTCTGGGAACGAGGGCCATAATTCCCAGGCCACCTGAGATACCTTCCCATACTGCAGAAACTGCCCATTGCCTAGGTTAAAGGTGGTCTCTGCCTGTTATCACATGATATATTGTATATTTTCAAAGAGGTCACCCATAGTTAGGCATCCGCCTTTCTTCCATCTATGGACAGACATAGGAGCCGTAATTTTGGAAAAGGGTTGTACCACCCACAGTGTCTTATCTGGGGCACACG
This sequence comes from Lissotriton helveticus, assembly GCF_964261635.1. Taxonomy (NCBI): domain Eukaryota; kingdom Metazoa; phylum Chordata; class Amphibia; order Caudata; family Salamandridae; genus Lissotriton; species Lissotriton helveticus. Next base: position 1,410,641,836 of record NC_136065.1, read on the forward strand.
TCGCTCGACCCAGCACCTTCCTGACCATGTGTTCCCATACCTCTGCAATGTGATTATGTAGGGGCATGTAGGTGTAACCCTCTGCCCTAACATCAGGAGCTCAGGAAGTGAGCCTCCCAATAAGGTTCCTGCCAGCAGAATCTTTTCCAAGTTTTCGGCTGCATCTACCCAGTAGACTGCGTGCTGTAACTGAGAGGCCATATAATAGAACTCGAAACATGGCACCTCCAATCCCCTGGTTTGCCATGGTCTCTGCAGTGTGGCCAGGCTAACCCTTTTATACTTAACACCCCATAACAGGCCCACCAGCAGGCTACCTAATATTGCAAAAAAATATGCTAGGGAATTCTATAGAGGGAGTGCTGCATCGCATAGAGGCATTGGGGAGGATGATCATTTTGGTTATGGCTATCCTTCCCATAAGACAGAACCACGCCAAGCACCATATTCCCTCAATCACCATCTCTATATTAAGTGTCAAGTACCTCTCAGGTGTAGCTGCCAATTTATTTCCTAAATATCTGGGCGTCCCACCTCTGGTAGCATTGCATTTGGCTGTAAGGCCAACCGTCCAATCAGAAGTAATTTCGATTTTCCAGTATTTATTTATAATCCAAAAATATGTCCAAACCCCCGGAGTATATCTAGTAGTATAGGAATCGCTTGAGCGGGTTGTCAAATGTACACCAGAATATCGTCCGTGTACATTGAAACCACATGATTAGTGTCTCTCAACGGGATTTCCCACGCACACAGTTCCCATCTCAGAGAAACTGCTAACGGCTCCATCGCAGCTGCAAATAAGAGCAGCAACAACGGGCATCCCTGCCTAGTACCGCGAAGCAGTATAAAAGCCCTCGACACCAGCCTCCTCACTCCTATTCTAGCATGAGGGGCTGAGTAAGGCAACTGTATCCATTTAAGGAGCTCGACTTCTACCCCCAATATTCTCAGCACCTCCCAGATATAAGACCAAATCACCGAATCAAAGGCTTGCACTATGTCTAATAACGCCAAGGGATGATCATCCTGAACTAAAGTGGGAGAGTACCATTTGTGAGCCAGCGCCCGCAAGTTATGGGTGGTACTACGCCTGGGAATAAAGCCCACCAGGTGCTGCATATGTGGAAGGAGCCAGCCCGCCAAAATTCCCCTCAGGATCTTTATATCAATACTTAACAGGAAAACTGGTCAGTAGGAATCTGGAAACTGGGTGTCCCTGTCTGTCTTGGAGATCATAAGTACCAGGGCTTCTCTCATAGAGGTTGGTAGAGTGTGCTTCTGAAGCGCTTCATTATATACCTCCAAAAGGCAGTCCACCAGTAATGGTGCAAACCTCTTATGGAACTTGGACGGGAAACCGTCACTCCTGAAGCTTTTTGTTTGTTTTAAAGATCGTATGGCCTCCATTAGTTCTTCTTTAGATATTGGGGTATCTAGCATTTGGCTCACCGTATTTTCTAATCAGGGTATGCCCAGGGTGGCCAGACAATCAGTAACCATCTCAGGGGGTGAGGAAGGCAGCTCCGAATATACTTGGCCAGATGATACGATAGGATGTCAAGAGTTGCCTTTTGATTATATACTATGTTTCCCTCCCTGTACTGCATTTGCACTATGGGAGACACGGGCATCTCTTCTTTTATTAACTTTGCGAGCAGGGCCCAAACCGGTCCCATTCCATCTGAAGACGCTGCTGGTATGCTGTGTGTGGAAACTTTTCTAAGCAGCATAGAGCCACCAACAGCAGCTCCCGAGCTGTGTGCCTCTCGTCCAGAAGATGGGGAGCCATCAGGAGTGACGTCTCTATCTCTGCTAGTTTCCCTTCCTGCACCTTGATGTCCTGCTCAAAGTGTTGGCGCACTCCATATGTAGTTTTAATGCAAACCCCCTGAGCACTACTTTCATGGCCTTCCACTCCATTGCTCTTGAGGACGCCAAACCCCAATTCACTTCAAAATATCTGAAAAGCTCTTCTTCCACTGTGGCAGCGAAGGTGGGTCTGTAAGTGCCTCAGCCTGCACCCTCCATGTGGGGATTGTGGATCTGGACCTCTTAGTACCCATGGATAGCGTCATTGGAGAGTGATCTGAGATATACCTTGGGAGGTATGCTATCTCCCCCATCATAGGCACCAGGTCAGGTGACACAAAACACTGGTCAGCCTACTGAATGTATTAGTTGCTGGTGTATGACAGGCGAAAACTCTGTGGTCTGGGTACCTCATCCTCCAATCATCCTACAACCACAATCCCTCCAGGGTGTCTCTAAGGGCCTCTGTCATCCCTGGTTTAGTGTTCTGTCATGGAGACTTGCAGTGCAATGTCCCATCCATCACACAATTAACATCCCCCATCATAATCACCCCCACCCCTAGATAAGGAGTCACTGCAGCCACTACTTCAGGGAAGGAGCTTGGATTATCCGAGTTAGGAGCACATACATTAATAAGGCAGATCTCTTGGCCATCAAACCTGCTATTTAGAATCACATAACGTCCTTCTGGGTCAACCACATGATGTAAGTGTTGAAAGGGGACCCCCGGGGCCACCCAAATGAGGGCCTGCATGCAAATCCTGAATATGAAGTGGAATATAGCTGCCCTCTCCATCTACATTTTACATAAGGCAGTGTATCACCCCAGACATGAGTATCTTGGAGGCATGCTTGAGCTATTCTATACCATCTTAAGTAGGCATACACCTATCTCAGTTTTTCGAGCATTGCAATACCTCGCACAATCCAGGTAAGCAATTTTATCATGGGGGAAACCATGGTGATTCACGGTTGATGTTCTCTCTAAGTCCCCACCTTTCCACCCTCCACAGATATTGGCCACATATCAATAGACGGTGTCCCAGACATAGAACCCCTGACCCCCCCCTAAACCTTTGCATTACAGATATAACTGAGTGAACTCCCAATTCCCCACCCTATGGGCAGTGACACAAGTCCATCCCACCTGATGCCATGGGGAGCTAGCATCTGAATTTCCCACCCTATTCCAACCCCCACAAATTCCCCAAGAAAAATAACTGTACACTGCATTATTAGCCATAGTTGTATGCTACATTTTCCCAGATCCCTCAATGTGCAGTAGCCATGTCCCTTTTAGTAAATGCGTTGCCAGCGGACGGGGTCTGAGGTCAAGGCCTCTAGCTCCCTGGATGGTACCCAGTCTCTAAAGGGGGACTATGCACTTTAATTGTAAAGTTGACAGGACAAGGACAGAACAAGGTGGAGGAGTATTTCTTTCCTGTTTCCGCATAACACTGAACATATTGCTTGTATTTATTGGCTACCAAGATGATGTATTGCCAGTTTGAAAAAGGCTGGAGAGCCAGCCGAACTACGTTATATGCGGCAACGCTGAAGTTAAATAAATATTTAATATTGCTTTCCTGTGGAGTGTCAGAGTCAGTCTGTACGACGGTGGGACAGCTAATCTCTGGCATTATATATTTTATATATATTATATATTATTGCTCCATTCTTCACGCAATTCCACAGGCACAAAGAAAAGCACTCTCGGGGTGAGTCCAAACGATTTTATTGCGGACTCACGGTAACCAGACGCGTTTCGGCAGTCGCCTTTCTCGATGGTGGTCACCATCAAGAAAGGCGACTGCCGAAACGCGTCTGGTTACCGTAAGTCCGCAGTAAAATCGTTTGGACTCGCCCCCGAGAGGGCTTTTCTTTGTGCCTGTGGAATTGCGTGAAGAATAGAGCAATAATAGTTGCGGGCGCACCACCCGTGAGAAGCACCCACACGGAAGTTCACGGACGAGGTGAAATAGGAAGCAGTGATATATATATATATATATTCACTGAAAAAACCATAGGTTATAGACCATATATAGTTAGGAATTAGCATTTAAAAAACCTTATTTTACTCACACAAAACCATTGAAATTCCATATATAGTTAGTTGCACTAACTATATATCGCGCACCTGCAATCCACTGCTGATCATGTCACATATTACATCATTCATGACATGGTCAGTGACATCACTGATGACATCACTGATGACATCTCAAATGACATCACTGATGACATCTCAAATGACATCACTGATGACATCATCTAGTGTCTGTGTGTTTTTGTAAAGTTTAAATATGTTTTACATATTGAAGAATGAGTGGATGTATAAGTGTCTGGATGAAGGATTTAGTAGGTGCGTGACTGACTGTATGAGTGAGTGATTAAATGTGTCTCACTGAATACATGGGTTAGTGACTAAACTGTCTTAATTTGTGCATCATTATGTCTGTTGTTCTGTAAACTGCTGCATGTGTTGATCATTAGCTATACGAGAGGCTATATGTGTTATTAATTGGTTGCCCAAGTATTTCTATGGGAGATTGAGTTTGTGTAGGGGTGGCTGGAAGGTGTGTGACTCTATGCATAGATGTGTGAGCAGTTTATTCACTAGGTGTATGAGTTCAAGAGTGCATGTGGAAACAGCTACATGGGCAGTTGACTGTGTGCATGAGTGTATTGATGAGTGAATGGATATCTCAATGCTACATGTCATAGTAAGTACATATGTAAAACACAGTACATGTGAGAGTTGGCATATATAAATAACTGTGCATGAGAGCCACTGAATGAGTGAGTAGTTGTATCGATCATTGTGAACTTGTATCAGGGATTGTATAAGAGAGTAAATATGTGTTAGTATATGTTTCAATAAGTAAGGTGTGTTTAACTGTATAGTTGAAGAAATGGAGGTGAGATTGTTTCTTTGCATGACTGACTGGGTGTGTGAGTAACTCCATGGATGAGTGGCAGTGTGTGAGTGTCTGTATACACTGAGTGTATCTAAGGTTATATTAGAGTCTGAAGAGGTTTATCGTATTAGCACAAGAATGATGTCAAATGAGATGTCATCAGTGATGTCATCAGTGATGTCGTTTGAGATGTCATCAGTGATGTCATCAGTGATGTCACTGACCATGTCATGAATGATGTAATATGTGACATGATCAGCAGTGGATTGCGGGTGCGCGATATATAGTTAGTGCAACTAACTATATATGGAATTTCAATGGTTTTGTGTGAGTAAAATAAGGTTTTTTAAATGCTAATTCCTAACTATATATGGTCTATAACCTATGGTTTTTTCAGTGAATTTTCAAGGTTTTGTAAATGCTAATTCCTAACTATATATGGTCTATAACCTATGGTTTTTTCAGTGAATTTCAATGGTTTTTTAATAGCAAATATCATAAGCTGTCGAATGTCAAGTACGTGGTAAGTGAAAACATTTTCGTGTTTATGCACACTGATCTGCTTTGAATGGTGCCCCCCCCCCCTCATTTCTATTAGGAGTACTCTCTCTTTGCAGATAGTGAAAGGTAGTTAACGCAGGCCTTTGCCCCCATTGTAATCCGTCGTGCCTGCTTCTCTCTCCATTTGATTGATTGTTATCCAAGTATTTACTGTTTTAGAATTAGTTCTCTTTGGTTCATTCTCTATTTACAAACAAACACAGAGTCGCAATACTCTGTTTAGTCTTTGCAGATAACGAAAAATCGTGTAAAAAAAAAGAAAAGGAATCGAGCAAAATCAGTAGGCCACTAATGGGATCTCTTTTTGACCTCGCTAAAATAGAAACATTAGGAACAACCCCTCATGACAAATACAAAACTAGTGAGATGAACTGAACTCCACACAATGATGGCTGCAAAACAGCTCGGCTCCGCCACCCACCCCGCCCAAAATAACGATAAAGAACGGCTGCCATGATTGGTTGCGGAATGACCACGACGGAGCTACGAAATGGTGCTGCTCTCATGCTAACCCCAGCTTCAGTCTGAAACATCCAGAAACACTGTAGACTACCAATTCGATCAGTTCCGGTAGCGCCCCAATGTAACCCGGTAGAGAAGAACTAGCCCTCCCCTCTTTGACTGATGGTTCTTGTTGCCTGTCCCTTCTGTTGTCATTTAACAGAACTATTTAGCCTGCTGAAAGGGGTTGTGTTCCGACCGCTGGTTGGTGGAGACATTTTGACTATATTCTGTACCTGCGTTGTCGCGTAATGCGTCATATTGCGTGCCGCGTTAGCGCATCCGGAAGTCATCCGGGGCGCGCAGCGCGTAACGTAAGCATAACAAGTCATGTGACTTGTTAATAAAACTTTTCATTGGTTCATTTTACTTTTCTTATTGTAATGATGAAAGGCTTGGTCATATGACCTAAAAATTACGCTTTTCATTACTTCCGAACATTATTTTTTCTTAAATATATGTTATAATGTTCCAGGCTAATGTACTTTCCCGGAAATTTTACAACTGTCCTGCAAGTAAAATATATTCTTTTTTCGAGAAAAAGAGCGTTTCTTCGTCCCATGACGGAGCCGTTGAGCAAAAGAGGGTCGACCTGCTGTCTTAGTCGCCGATACGCCTGAATATGAGATTCTTATCGATCACTTTATGTTGCAGGAATAGAAAACACAACAGCCCTTGACCATTTATCTTTACTGCGTTCCTTCGTATTATACCTTTTACCCTTCATGTAATTGGTCTGCTTTATTTCACTTGCCTTTTAATGATTCTAAAACAGTCACTATTATTAAAAACTTTACCAATGTATATACTACTACCATGTTTTCTTTTAAAAACCTTTATTGTGAAAATTTCATTATACAAATACGAGCCTATAACCACGTGGGCCTGCCACAGAGCAAACTGTAATCGTATATGATGAATAGACATTTACACTGTAGAGGAACGTAACGGGCGGGCCATTAGGTTGCAAGAACTAAGGTGTCTAACAGTTACGGAATCGGTGGACGTACATTTTATAATTAAAATACGACAGGGCCAGTTACAATAAAATTATCTAGATATACATTTGCGGGCAAGTACCATGGGTGACGTTAATTCGAACTTTCAACAGTACAGTAATCAATAACACATCAGAACTTAATATCAATAGGGATGTCGAAATATTCAATCAATTCTCGTCCCCGCCCGCCATGTGCTTCAAAACTGCATACGTATCTCGTGATTTCAAGGTTCTGCAACCAGTACACAACAAGGAGTTACGAGTCCCATTTATTCCGGCGCCATTTTGGGCGAGGACGGGCAGGTCCAGGATATAGTCAAAATGTCTCTACCAACCATCGACTATGATGATGTTCATATGCTGTATTTATTAGAGTAACACTCATCTGTCCACATGAAATTAATTTGCCACAATCTAAACATGTCATTTTAATCTTTCCAAAGTTCTTCTAAATATTTGGGACCGTTTCCCTTGCCTCTGAAGCTCTCAGTGCCACTTCTTTGATGAATGTACTAGCAGGTCAGGGGTTCTCCTCCAAATCTCTCTTTTATGCAGCACTATAATTAATTGGTGCCACCTCTCCATATGACGATGCATGGTATAGTTACCACAACTATATTTTTTTTCGGTTCCTCTGGAGAGTTCATCGTGGCAGATGAAGCGTGTAACGTACCGGGCATTTACCTTTTTTTGCATGTACAGGAAAGGAAAAAAAAATCGAGCGTCCGAGTTCTAAGGTGTCCCAGGGCCATTTTAGTGGACCAGGCCCAAATCCAAAGAACAGGCCGCCATTTTGAGAGTCCTCTTGCAGCCGCCTGTCGCTGTAGCATCAAGAGCAGCCGAAACTCAGCTGAATGGCAACTGAAACGGTAAAGGGGCGCCCCACTACAGCAGACGAGCCTCCACCTAGGAAGGCCCATTCACGCCGGCTCCCCCCCCCTTCGGGCACCCCACGCCGTTATTCGGAGCAGTATTGTAGGATGGCCACACCAGTGCGGCAACTTGCTAGACATCACCTCGGTGGTAACCGAATCTCAACGCCTTGTGGTGTCTCCTATTCAGAAAACATTGTTATGCTGCCTTCGACCTATTCGCCGCAAGTGCGCACACAACTCAACTGCATAGCTTGCTAGACACCACCTCGGTGCCATCCGGATCTTGGAATGTCAGCACCTTTTGGTGTCTTCTCTTCAGAAAATATTGTTGCGCTGCCTTTGGCCCCATTCGCACATCGGTCCGCTACTGACGCCATCTCACAGGCTAATGGGGCGCCCCACGCCGAGTTTCAGCATTGTAGAATAACCACACCAGTACAGCAACTTGCTAGACATCACCTCGGTGCCATCCGGATCTCGGCGCCCCACTGCAGATGAAGTGCCTCTCAACTATGAAACCACCACGGTGACATCCGGATCTTGGCGCGTTGTGCTGCCTTCGGCCTATTCGCACATCGGTCCGCTACTGACGCCATCTCACAGGCTAATGGGGCGACCCACGCCGAGTTTCAGCATTGTAGGATGACCACACCAGTACAGCAACTTGCTAGACATCACCTCGGTGCCATCCGGATCTCGGCGCCCCACTGCAGATGAAGTGCCTCTCAACTATGAAACCACCACGGTGACATCCGGATCTTGGCGCGTTGTGCTGCCTTCGGCCTATTCGCACATCGGTCCGCTACTGACGCCATCTCACAGGCTAATGGGGCGACCCACGCCGAGTTTCAGCATTGTAGGATGACCACACCAGTACAGCAACTTGCTAGACATCACCTCAGTGCCATCCGAATCTTGGCATCTCAACGCCTAGTGGTATCTTCCATACAAAAAATATTGTTACGCTGCCTTTGGCCCCATTCGCACATCAGTCCGCAACTTAGACATCACCTCGGTGCCATCCGGATCTTGGCATCTCAGCGCCTTGTGGTGTCAGTCAGAAAATATTGTTGCGCTGCCTTTGGCCCCATTCGCACATCGGTCCGCTACTGACGCCATCTCACAGGCCAACGGGGCGCCCCACGCCGACTTTCAACATTGTAGGATGGCCACAGTAGTGCGACAACTTACTAGACACCACCTCGGTGCCATCCGGATCTTGGCGCGTTGTGCTGCCTTCGGCCTATTCGCACATCGGTCCGCTACTGACGCAAACTCACAGGCCAACGGGGCGCCCCACGCCGACTTTCAGCATTGTAGGATGGCCACACCAGTGCTGCAACTTGCTGGACACCACCTCGGTGCCATCCGGATCTTGGCGCGTTGTATTGCCTTCGGCCTATTCGCACATCGGTCCGCTACTGACGCCGCCTCACGTGCCAACGTATTTTCTCCGCATTTTATACCCTATGCCGCATAACAGGTCATGTGACTTGTTTATAAAACTTTTCATTGGTTCATTTTACTTTTGGTTTCCTAATGATGGAAGGCTTGATCATATGACCTAAAAACAACACTTTTCATTGGATGAAAACTTTTTTTTTCCCCCAAACGATGAAAGCCCCACCTTGTTTCTGGATGTTTCAGACTAAACTGGCGTCAGCATGAGAGCACCACCATCTCGTAGCTCCGTCGTGGTCATTCCGCGAGCAATCATGGCAGCCGCTCCCCACCAGAAGCCTGCAGGAGTCGGGGCCCCCAAAACTTTTGATGAATTCTCAAGGCGGAGGGGACGCTTTCGAGAATGGGGTCCAAGACCTAGCAGACAAGCGTCCGATTTCCAAGGTGTCCCAGGGCCATTTCAGTGGACCACGCCCAAAAAGGAAAGAGCCTGCCGCCATTTTGAGAGTCCTGTGGCAGCCGCCTATCGCTGCACCGCAAGAGTGGGCGCAACTCAGCTGAATGGCGGATTTTGACACAGTGGACCAAAAGCGGACGGAATGGCAACTGAAACGGTAAAGGGGCGCCCCACTAAAACAGATGAGACTCCACCTGGAGAGGCCCGTTCACGCCGCCTCCCCCGGGGCGCCCCACGCCGTTATTCGGAGCAGCATTGTAGGATACCAAAACCAGTGCGGCAACTTACTGGACATCACCTTGGTGCCATCGTTCTGCTGCCTTGGAACTATTCGCACAACAGTTTGCTACTGATGACCCACCCCCCGCGACGCCCCACGCCGTTATTTGCTGGGTGGCAACTTACTAGACATCACTTTCGTGTCATCTAGATTTCGGCGCGTTCTGCTGCCTTGGAACTATTCGCACAACAGTTTGCTACTGATGACCCACCCCCCGCGACGCCCCACGCCGGAAATCTGGACGTTGTGCTGCGTTGGGACTATTCGCACAGCCGACCGCTACTTCGTTGTTTTTCCCTAAAAATGTTTATATGTTATTACTATTTTTGTTTTCTTGTATATATTTATAAATTATTAAAGTTTTATAATCTTACTACTTTGTCGGAGTGCTATATATTTTTAATGTGACACATAATTGTAAAAACTTTGATGTACAAAGAGTCATCCCTGGAATCTTCCGCTTCACGCTCGGTCCCCTCCCCAATCACAATACAGGATGGTTTTCAGATAATAGCAACGCTTCTGCTGTGACGGATCTCATCGAGTGTGGGCCTTGATCTACTATAACTCCTTTGAAGAGGGGTGATTCTTTACAGCTGTGGCCATAAACTACATCTGCAGGGCTAGCTGATAGCCTAGGACCGGCCTGGACAATCGGACACAGAGGAAAAGGAGTGTCAGAGGGTGCGGTAGTGAATAGGGCGAAAGGGAGGTGTCGGGCGGGCACAGGGTGTGATTCTCAGGGAAGAGCAGCGCAGACGGGGGGAGGTTTATTACCCATGCATAAGACAGAGAGCGGGGGTGACCACTGCCTGGGTGAGATGCTTGCGAGGGTGGGGAGCCATGCTAAGGATCGACAGCGTGCACAGAGTGGGTCTGGTCAAGGCATCTAAAATGGCTGCCGTGCACGACAAAAGTGTGGCATTTGAAAAAAGACAAGATGGCGCACACAATGTTTTTCAACAATTCCTGATTTCCTTCGAATCGAACGTTAACAGACGTTGGGGCATATTACCAAAGTTAAGCGATATTTATCCCTAACGATGCATTGCAAAGATTTTTTTACCGTCAGAAATTATCGCAGATAAACCTTGCTATTATCAAGGTTTATCGCAAATACGATAAAAAACGACCGCAATGCATTAATATCGCTGAAAACTCAGCGATATTCATGCATTACCGAGCTAATGCTCTTAGCCATGTTATCCACCTCCCATTGGATAACATGGCTAAGAACTGCTCAGGGCAGCTGTTACTTTTTGGAGATATTCGCGCTTATCTCGAATATTTCCAAAAGTTGATAATAGGAGATAGCGATGTTAGCGACTGTTTCCAGTCGCTAACATCTTGGCATGCCCACTTTGCATGTCATTAGTGATAAATATCACTCACATGCAAAGTGGGACCCAAGATGGTCGCTATCTCCTACTAGCCGTCGCTAACTGGTGTTAGCAACAGCTAGGTAATACAGATATAATTTTATCTCCGCGAAGCGGAGCGCTGTTACAGATATATATCTTGTTTTTGAACGTTAATTTCTCAAAATGCACTGAAGCACATATATTGAGACATAGCAAAGGCACATCGGGCTACCAGTCCCTAGGAGATAGCGATGTTAGCGACTGTTTCCAGTCGCTAACATCTTGGCATGCCCACTTTGCATGTCATTAGTGATAAATATCACTCACATGCAAAGTGGGACCCAAGATGGTCGCTATCTCCTACTAGCCGTCGCTAACTGGTGTTAGCAACAGCTAGGTAATACAGATATAATTTTATCTCCGCGAAGCGGAGCGCTGTTACAGATATATATCTTGTTTTTGAACGTTAATTTCTCAAAATGCACTGAAGCACATATATTGAGACATACCAAAGGCACATCGGGCTACCAGTCCCTAATATTTTACCAAGTTTCGTGCAAATCCATTCAGCCGTTCGATTATTATTATTATTTAATTTTTTTGCCCCGCGGGGCCCTTTTAAAACCTCCACATCAAACCTAGGGGGTCAGCGAGGATCTACTATGCCCCCTTATGGTCATTTGCCCCTTCGCTTTGGCCTCCTCTTGTCTCTCGATCCTACCGAGAGACAAGATGGCGGCCGCTACGTACTGTTTGGAATGTTTACAGACACCGGAGAGCCAATCAGCTTCGCTTCGCAAAGCTCCGTAACGCGAAAAGTACGCGAAGCGGTGCGCTGTTACAGATATATATCTTTTTTTGAACGTTAATTTCTCAAAATCCACTGAAGCACATATATTGAGACCTAGCAAAGGCACATCGGGCTACCAGTCCCTACAATTTTGCCAAGTTTCGTGCAAATCCATTCAGCCGTTCGATTATTATTATTATTTTTTTTTTTTGCCCCGCGGTGCCCTTTTAAAACCTCCACATCAAACCTAGGGGGTCAGCGAGGATCTACTATTCCCCCTTATGGTCATTTGCCCCTTCGCTTTGGCCTCCTCTTGTCTCTCGATCCTACCGAGAGACAAGATGGCGGCCGCTACGGACTGTTTGGAATGTTGACAGACGCCAGAGAACCAATCAGCTTCGCTTCACAAAGCTCCGTTGCGCGAAAAGTACGCGTCCTGGGCCGCTGCCCGGTCCGCTGTTACAGATATATATCTTTTTTTAAACGTTAATTTCTCAAAATCCACTGTAGCACATATATTGAGACCTACAAAAGGCACATCGGGCTACCAGTCCCTACAATTTTGCCAAGTTTCGTGCAAATCCATTCAGCCGTTCGGGCTAAAAGTGAGGCCAACCGCCCTATGGAAAACTCAATGTTAAAAACACGTTTTGGGACCCCCCTTTTTTCTCGGCCCCCACTGGACGAACCCCCCCCAAATTTTCAAGGGCTGCTCAGAAACAAAATGTGCCATTTTCCTGAAAATTTCAGCCAATTCCGTCCACAAACGCCAAAGTTATTAGACATAGAATTTTCAAAAAACCCATAGAGAAAAAATCCTAACTATATATACCTACTGGCGACCGCCAGTAGGTAATATATATACATATATATATAACAATCCCTTTATGTATATATACTCATATATATATATATATATATATATATATATATATATATATATATATATATATATATATATATATATATATATATATATATATATATATATATATATATTCCCTGAAAAAACCATAGGTTTCAGGCAGATTATAGTTAGGATTTAGCATTTAAAAAACCCTTAGAAATAGTTAGCTGGACATTTCACTCATACAAAACCATTGAAATTCCTCTGTTATAGTTAGTTGTACTAATTGTAACTCTCGCACCAGCAATTCACTGGTGATGATGTCACATATTACATCATTCATGACATGGTCAGTGACATGACTGATGACATCTCAAATGACATCACTGATGACATCATCCAGTGAATGTGGTTTGGTTCCATATTTAAATATGTATTATATATATATATATAGCACTCTGCATTGAAGAATGAGTGGCTGTATAAGTGTCTAGAAGGACGATTTAGTAGCAGTGTGATTGAGTATTTATTTGACTAATTTATAGTGTCTCACTAAATATATTGGATAGTGACTAAACTGTTTAAATATCTGTATTACTTTCTCAGTTGTTGTGTAAACTGCTGCACCAATTAGTTACTAGCTACGTGAAAGTCTATATTAGTTATTGGTTAGTTAACTGATTATTTGTATGGGAGAGTGAATCTGTGTGTGGTTCGGTGGAAGGTTTATGACTGCCCAAAGATGTGTCAATAGTTGATTCAGTAGGTATATGATGTTAAGACTACATGTTATAATACTTATTTGGGTGAGTGAATATGTATATGGATGTGCTGATGAGCAAATATATCTCTCAATGGTACATGCCCAACAAACTAGAATAAAAAAAGGCAGTGTATGTGACATTTGTTGTATATAAATAAGTATACATAAGACTCAGTGATTGCATGAGTGACTGTATGGATAACTGTATACTTGTAATAATAACTTTATAACACACTAAGTATGAGTTACTATCTATATAATTAAATGAAGGGGTATTTGTATAAGTGTGTAGCTCAGTAAATGTAAGTATGATCCATTGTTTGCATAAGTGAGCAGGATGACTACATAAGTAAATAGGATGTGTGCTAGTGTGTAATGTCAATATAGATGTATAAGTATATTTCATAGTGTTCTATTGATCATTGACAGCATATATGAGTAGAATCTATAGATAAATGATTACATATGTGTGTAGATCCAAGAATGACTGAGTGGGGTTTTAGATACTTGTATTAGTGTGTCAGTGGATTCAAATATGGTACTCTACATTTTACAGTGAGTGATGAAAGATTATAGTAGTGTATGATGAGGTGTATCTGATTGTCACGTGGATGATGTCATCAGCGATGTCATTTGAGATGTCATCAGTGATGTCATCAGCGCCGAAGGTGCGCCAAAGGTAAGCCCGTCTGCGCCCGTCCGCGCCTGGACCGCGCCCAGTGCCAGGACCCCTGGCCCACGCCGTCACCAGCCCACCCGCCGAACCTACGACGCCACGGAACTCAACGCCCTCAACGCCGGCCGACTCCCGGGCTGTTACCAAGCCAACCCGAGACGCAGCCACGGACCCTTCAGCTGCAACGCCTGCAAGTTCACCTGCATCCGGACCTGCACCACTCCAGCAGCGCTCAAGACCTCGACGAGCAACAGCAGCAACCACCTGAAGTGCATCCTGCTCAACACCCGCTCCGTCCACAGACACGCCGTCGAGCTCTGGAACCTGCTTGACACAACATCACCAGACGTCGCCTTCCTCACGGAAACCTGGATGAACGCCACTTCAGCGCCCGACATAGCCATCGCCATCCCAGACGAGATCATCAGGAGGGACCGCATCAACCACACTGGAGGAGGCATCGCCATCGTCCACAGGAACACCATCCGCATCACGACCAACACCGACGACACCCTCGCAACCGCCGAGCACCTGCACTTTCAGGTCCACATCAACCCCAAGACCACCCTCAGAGGCACCCTCATCTACAGACCCCCGGGACAACGCGCACAATTCAGCGAAGACATCGCCGACTTCATCAGCCCGCACGCCCACTGCTCCACTGACTACATCCTCCTCGGGGACCTCAACTTCCACATGGAGAACAACAACGACCGCAACACCACCACCCTGCTGGACAACCTCGCCAACCTGGGACTCAAGCAACTGGTGACCACCCCCACCCACTACGCCGGACACACACTCGACCCCGTCTTCTCATCCAGCAAGGACATCGCCTTCAGCCACGCCACCGGACTCCACTGGACGGACCACAGCTTCGTCCACTTCAACTTCGCAAGGACCACGATCCACCACCACCAGCAACAGGCTGCACGCAGGAGCTGGAACAAGATCACAGCCGACCAGCTCGCGTCCTCCCTGAGCATGAACCCTCCCACCAGCACAACGAACCCTAGCCAGGCGGCCACCAACCTCACGAAGTGGATCAGCAACTGCGCAGACGAGCTCGCCCCCCTGAGGACCCCGCCCAGCAGACCCGGTAGCAAGAAAGCCCCATGGTTCACCGATGAGCTCAAGAGCTCCAAGAAGAACAGCCGAGCCCTCGAGAGAACCTGGCGCAGAGACCCAACACCGGACAACATGACTGCCCTCAAGCTCGCCACCCGAAAACACCACCAACTCATCCACGCCACCAAGAAAACTGCATTCAAGGAACGACTGGACAACAACGCACACAACAGCAAAGAACTCTTCAACATCGTCAAAGAGCTCTCCAACCCCAACGCCGGAAACAACGACATCACCCCTTCGCAAGACCTCTGCAACTCCCTCGCCTCCTACTTCCACAACAAGATCGCGGACATACACAACAGCTTCAGCACTCAACCGACGAACACCATGACCGAACCACCGCCCCCCACCACCACCCTCCGCGCGTGGTCTCCGATCAGCACCGAAGACACAGTCCGCACGATGAACTCCATCCACTCCGGATCTCCGACCGACCCCTGCCCTCATCACGTCTTCAACAAGGCCGACGCTGTCATCGCACCCCACCTGCGGGACATCATCAACACATCCTTCGACACCGCTTCCTTCCCAGAGAGCTGGAAGCACGCCGAACTCAGCGCTCTACTCAAGAAGCCATCGGCTGACCCCACCGATCTCAAAAACTACCGCCCCATCTCGCTGCTCCCGTTTCCTGCAAAAGTCATCGAGAAGACCGTCAACAAGCAGCTGGCCGCCTTCCTCGAGACGAACGGATCCCTCGACCCCTCGCAGTCTGGCTTCCGGGCCAACCACAGCACCGAGACCGCCCTGATCGCAGTCACCGATGACATCCGAGCGCTGCTCGACAACGGAGAAACAGCGGCCCTCATCCTCCTTGACCTCTCTGCGGCCTTCGACACTGTCTGCCATCGTACCCTAGTACAACGCCTCAGCAACGTCGGAGTCCAGGAGAAGGCACTGGAGTGGATCATCTCCTACCTCGCCGGAAGGACACAGAGAGTCCGCCTCCCTCCGTTCAGATCTGAAGCCACCAAAGTCATCTGCGGCGTCCCTCAAGGCTCCTCGCTCAGTCCAACCCTCTTCAACATCTACATGAGCCCCTTCGCAGACATCGCACGCCAGCACAACCTCAACATCATCTCCTACGCCGACGACACCCAGCTGATCCTCTCCCTTACCAACGACCCCGCCACCGCCAGAGCCAACCTTCACGAAGGGATGAAAGAGGTAGCCGAATGGATGAAGAACAGCCGCCTGAAACTGAACTCAGATAAGACGGAAGTCCTCATCTTGGGATCCTCACCCGCCGCTTGGGACGACTCCTGGTGGCCCCCCACCCTAGGCAGCGCACCCAAACCAACAGACCACGCAAGCAACCTGGGCTTCATCCTGGACTCCTCCCTCTCCATGACCAGACAAGTCACCGCCGTCTCCTCGTCGTGCTTCAACATCCTGCGCATGCTACGTAAGATCTTCCGGTTGATCCCCACCGAGACCAGGAAGACGGTCACCCAGGCCCTCGTCACCAGCCGTCTGGACTACGGCAACACCCTCTACGCCGGAACCACCGCCAAACTCCAGAAGAGACTCCAGCGGATCCAGAACGCCTCAGCACGACTCATCCTGGACATCCCCCGCCGCAGCCACATCTCCGGACACCTGAGAGACCTGCACTGGCTCCCGGTCAACAAGAGAATCACCTTCCGTCTCCTCACCCACGCACACAAAGCCCTACACAGCCAAGGCCCAGGATACCTCAACAGCCGCCTCAACTATTACGCTCCCAAACGCCAGCTTCGATCGACCAGCCACGCCCTCGCCGCCGTCCCCCGCATCCGTAGAGCCACCACAGGGGGACGGTCCTTCTCCTACCTCGCCCCCAAGACATGGAACTCCCTCCCCACCCTCCTCCGCCTGACCCAGGACCACCTCGCCTTCAGGAAGCAACTCAAGACCTGGCTGTTCGAGCAGTAGCAGATCCCCCTCCCCCAGCGCCTTGAGACCCACTGGGTAAGTAGTGCGCTATATAAATGCGATGATTGATTGATTGATTGATCAGTGATGTCACTGACCATGTCATAAATGATGTAACATGTGACATCATTACCAGTGGATTGCGGGCGCGAGAGTTACAGTTAGTACAACTAACTATAACAGAGGAATTTCAATGGTTTTGTATGAGTGAAATGTCCAGCTAACTATAACATTCCTAAGAGCTATGTTTTTTTTAGTGAATTTCCAAGGTTTTTAAAATGCTAATTCCTAACTATAACCTGCCTGAAACCTATGGTTTTTTCAGTGAATTTCAAAGGTTTTTTAAATGATAATTCCTAACTATAACCTGCTTGAAACCTACTTTTTTTCAGTGAATTTCAAAGGTTTTTTAAATGACAATTTCTACTTATTATGTTGACCACTTCCCAATATTTGCAACCAGAAACCAAATCTGCTATCCTACGTAAAAAATCAGGCAATAGTTCCACTTACCACTAACAAATTAACATCAACATTTATCTACTGTAAGGACGTCGAACATGTACTACGTGAATTACATCGAACTCACACCCATGTTTAAAGAGCAATACGTGTTAGAGATTGTAATTATACACTTACCACACCCAGCAAAATCACAATACTCAGCGCCACTACCACTACAAACACCCCCACGGACCTCTCCTTCCTACTACCTCAGAGGCAAAGCAAAACAGGACAAAGAACCTTTCCAAAATAATATATCCCCTCAACAGCACACTAGCTTAATCTAGAGATGTGACAACCAAGTATGCATAAGGAAAAGAACTCGAACATCAACAATAATGTACACAACGCTAAGACTACTGGTGAAATACTATACACAATTCACTATAGAAATCAAAAACCTTTCAGTGTGCAGATATACCATTGACACGTGTAGTGTACTGAATAGTGGACGCAACCATATTATCTCAGACACTGGGAAATATTTTGGTCATGTAGCTGTGTTCACCCCTCCCCCTTTGAAATAGAAGCGGAGTAGGCTAGTTCAACGTAAACAATGTCAATGTACGACTATAAATAATTAGGCTACTCCTTGGACGTGGTACACTTCTGCAAAGAGAAGAGACTGCGCCAAAGCGAAGGTCCCCACTCTGCCACGTGGCTTCCGCCATGACCGCGTGCTTCCTTGATACAGGCTGATTGCGAACTCAGCGCCACAGCACCGCATACTTATGCGAGAATCGACTAGTGGTTTCCATCGACACTGCGGACAGCAGGGTTCACAACTTGAATTCACCTTTGGGTCTAAATTTGTCTTCAGTATCTGTGCTTAGAACTGCCATCAATCTAGTCTGCGGTCAGTAGAGTTGACAACTTGATACCAGTTGAATTAATCTTTGCATCAACACTACGGACAGCATTGAATCCAGCCTTGCTTTATTTAAGGAAGAGACAATTTTACTGTGTCCTCAGATTCTGTGACAAAATAGCATGCTTCGATCTTTGTGTCGACTACTGCCTTAAACCTACACTGCTTACAACAGGGTTCACAACTTTAATTCAGCTTTCCATCTACACTACGGACAGCATTCAAGAAATCCTTGATTCATGTAAGGCAAAGATTATGTTCTTAAAGGATGCCACAATAAAAACATTCCTCAATGACTGTAGTCAGTTCTTTTTTCAAATGTACACTGCGATCAAAGGGGTTTACCGCTTGATACCAGTGGTGCATAAGCACTACCGACAGCAGTAAATTCAGTCTCGATTTATTTAAAGCAGAGAAAAAAATAATGCTGTTGTACTGCTACTATGTGCAAGCACCTTCAATAGCTGCATCATGTGAACTATGATAACAATGTACAAGATTGCGCCAAAATGTACCTCCACCAGCAGCAATACCAAGTACCTCTGGGGTATCACCTTGAACATCGCCACCAGACATACGTCCCCAATTTGTGAAAGTTACAATGCACTGCGTGAAGAGGAATGGTGTAATTTGTTATGAGGAGCAATCAGTACACCTAGTTTTCACAGTAATTGATAACCATCAATGCTAGTTTTTTTCCCCCCTCAGTTCATATACTCCAGTATGCAACAGTGAATGATTTCAGTGCAGCCCGTTCAGACCACGCATTCAAACACCAGATGTACCACTAACTCAGTACACCATAAATAATCGCCACGTGCCCTTGTTAATGCGCAATTCAATAGTCAACACACATTTTTACAAGTGCGGTCTGCCTGAGTCACGCATCATCGCAGGCTCCCCACAAACCGCCCCTACGTCAGTCCACCACAACTCATGAATACTTTATGATAGAATCTTTGTGTATTATTTGATATACAATGCTCATATCTTTGTACAGCAGAAGTCATAAATTAAATATCTGTATATGATATCATGATTACTATTCTACTTCTTACCTACAAAAACGTAATAAAATGGAGTCGAGCACACGTGCCCGTACCCACTTCAACTATCTATTTGTGCCCCTTGCGCCACTTTTGCGTCACTTTCAACATGAGAAAAGTAACACAAAACTGGCGCAAGAGTCTTGTAAATAAGAAAATATAGATGTTGATCTGTAATGTAAATGTGACGCAGTAGGCTCTTCCATACAGACACCGCTTGAACGCAAGCCTATAAGACAAGTGAATTGTATCAGGCACACTGCACACGTTAAAAGAAGGAAATATCTTCAACTGTTAATTTGACTTGTAATGTTTGACCTCATTTAGTCACATCGATCTAATTTTAAACACTAATTTTCTTTTTTGTTTTGCAGTTTACCTACCGTACTTATATTGGACTCCATATCACATTTTGTTTATTATATTGTTTTGTTAACGTTATGTTTCTAGTTATTTATTGTATTGTTATCTTTAAGTTACATTTCCAGTTATTTATTGTTTTAATAAAAGTTAATTTAAAAAAAGTATATACGTCTTTTTATTTTTGGTGGGGGTAAGCGGTCCCCACAATGAAATGATATTTATAATTTGAAGTATAATGCTGAGGCTAACTCTTTACCAGATCTTTACCAGAGTCTATACCTACGACTAACGGTTCCTATGGTAAAGTTTAAAAACTCTAGCACAGTAACTTTTTTCCATTACCAACATAGTGTGGTGAACTTCTAACCTCTGTGTTTAATTCAGTGTTCCATGAACTGTTACTATGGTAACAGGCAGAAAGCTGTTTGGGGGTAGAGTTGAAAGGTACTAGCTGTACAAAAACCGTTATATTAACCCAGGATCCTCTACAAGACCAAAAAGGAAAGCAAACTAAAACAAAACACTGTGTACCAGATTTACAACTCCCTTGCACCACTTTCACGTCCAAATTCCCCTACAAAATTAGAAGTGTGTGGGTATCAACAACCCCCCTCAAGCCCCGGGAACCACCATCCCCGGAAATTTGTGTATTGTGAGAGACAGACTGCGAGACCCTATGCCTACAGCCCTCGAAGAGCCCTGGAGAGGGCAACGCCCGACGGCCGGCTCATGTAGTGTCCCGGAGTGCCTACACTGCTGTTTGCTTTGAGAGGGCGGGTGTCTCACGGCTCCTGCCCTCCCATAGCAGACTTAGTTTGCATTTTGAAAGACAGAGCAGAGAAATCTGTTCTCACTTCCAAAATAAAAAGCAGATTGCATTTCCTCACACAAGTTAGCATCACCCCTTGCGGAAAAGCAATGCCAACTCCTGAAGAACGCGGGAAGCCAGCGGGACCGTGGGGGCATTGTAGCTCCCCTCACGGTCCCCACCATTTTTTATAAGACCCGGGGGATATTGTTCCCGGAGATATTAGAAATTACTGATAGGGACTATTTATTTAGCGGTAAAATTACAAGTCGCGCACCCAGCGCAGCGCTCAGTGCGGCCCCATGGTGTGCAGGCTCTGGATGCACGACTCATAATCTGTAGGGTGCGTGACTCCAGTGCCTTTGATGCACAACTTCTACGCATTTGGGACTCGGCATTACTTTTCCACATCACGAGCTACTAACATACAACTCCCCATTTGGAAAAGCAATCTGATTTTGATTTTGAACGAGAGAACAGATTTCCTTGCTATGGGAGGGCGGGATGGACACCCCGGAACACTGGAGGAACTGGCCCCTCCCACAATACATAAAGTCCCGGAGAGTGGTAGTCCCCGGGGCTTTGGAGACCTTACATCCCCCCCTCCCTAGCCTTACTTTTTTTGTAGCCTGGGTGGGTAATGGGCCCTGGAGTGCTTCAGGAGGGGAGCCACATAGTCCCCCTCCCACAATACAAAAACCCCCGACAGGTGATGGTCCCCGCGGCTTTCAGGACCTTCGACCCCTCCCCCATCATGTTTTTTCTTTTTAGCCGCTGATGGTCCCCTCTGGGCCCCACATAAAATGTAATCATTTCCCCCATGGAATTTAACCCCCCGGAGACGAATTATTTTAAAAATAATCCTTTTTATTTTATTTATTTTACGGCACAGTCCATGTACCCTACATGCATCCCGGTTTAAAAACAAAAATGTGTGCCCTGGGGGTTAAGCAGGTCTACAGTTTAAAATTATTTCTACCCTGCCCCCTTTCTCCGTTTGAACACATATTCCACTGACTTCCTCAGCCTCGCTTCTACCGAGGCACAAAATGGCTGCCAACAGTTCCTGGTTTCGAATGTTTACAACCGCTTGACAGCCAATTAGCATTGAACGCGTGATCAAGACGGTGCGCTTATGCTATAATGCCAATCCTCGCACAATCCGCGTATCCACGGGCCCATAGATATATAAATGACTTAAACCATAGTTTTCTCAGGAACTACTGAACAGATTGACACCATATAAGCAAAAGGCACAAGTCAGAACTGAGGACTACCTCTTTGCCACATTTGCTGCAATTCCATTCAGCCGTTCGGGCTGTAGCCATGGCTAAAGGTCCTTTGGGAAATTGCATGGGGAAAACACGTTTTGCTTGACCAATCACCCCCAAACTTTTGGGGAAGGAGCGGAACTGAGCTGGCCAAAAGTTTGGAAAATTTCAAGAAGATTCACCAATCGACGCCAAAATTATTGCCAATAGAATGTTGCAGTTTT
Organism: Lissotriton helveticus; assembly: GCF_964261635.1. Taxonomy (NCBI): domain Eukaryota; kingdom Metazoa; phylum Chordata; class Amphibia; order Caudata; family Salamandridae; genus Lissotriton; species Lissotriton helveticus. The sequence continues at coordinate 1,410,664,210 of NC_136065.1, forward strand.
CCTATGGATAATAGGTCCTAACTATAACTAACTCACTATAACTACCTAAAAAAAAAAAAATATATATATATATATATATATATATATATATATATATATATATATATATATATATATAGCCTACTGGCGGTCGCCAGTAGGTAGTTATAGTTAGGACCTAGTTAGGACCTAGTTACCATAGGAAAATTGAAACATTCTATTCCCAATTACTTTGGCGCCGATTGACACAAATTTTGCAACCTTCTCAAAACTTATTCTTTGTTGAGATCAGCTCCTATGTTGAAAGTTTGGGGGTGATTCTGCAAGTGGGGATTGAGAAAAAAGGGGGGCCCTAAACGTGTTTCCCCCATGTTAATTTCCATAGGAAATTTTAGACAAGACTACAGGTCGAATGGGTGAACGGAATTACCCCATATTTGGCAGGGAGAAGGGTCTTGGTCTAGAAAGCACACATTTGTTTATTTGGTGTAAATTTGTTCAGTAGCTTTTTAGAAATGTTGAAATTTATAGATATCGATATTTGGGAATTCTGCCATCTAATTGGCTGTGGCGTTACGAGCATTAGCCTGTTGCTAATTGGCTGTGAGCGGAAGTGTTGACCGCCATTTTAGTAAAGTGAAAAAAGGGGGTGGGGTGTTTATGGTGTGCTATAGAAGGGGTGCGTAGCGAAGCATTTACCCCTACCAGTGTGTAAGTGGTAGGCTACAGAAAGTAAGTGAGGTATTGCGTAGAGTCTGATGCGGGTAAGGTGAGCTGGTGTGGGACTCGGGGATTAAAGCACGAGCCCAACTTTTGTGTCTTATGCTGTGAAGTCATGTGCCGTGGCCGCTGCTACTAGGACAAACTACTGACCCGTACTGGTATGAAAGTCCTGGGGTATGGAATATATGTGAGGTATTGTCTAGAGTCTCATGCTGCTAAACTGAGCTGCTGCCGGATTCGGGGATTAAAGCTTGAGCCCAAACTGTGTGTCATAAACTGTGAAGTTATGTGCTTGGGCCGCTGTTCCACATCTGTACAAGTAGTGTCAGCATGTAGTTATAGCTACTTCGATGTACTTTTGTTTAGAACATTGTTGCTTGTTTATGGTGCTTAGGTGGTGTTGTATAGGGAGTGCAAAGGTAAATCAATATGGTGTTTGTAAAGCGCAAACTACTCACCCCTATGGGTGAGTAGAGCTGGGGATCAAAGCAAGAGGTCTGTGCTGCAAAGTGAGATGGTCTGGCTGTGTGGAGAATACATTTTGGCGAGGGTGTGGGAGTTGGCGTTATATGGCCCTAAAATAGTGGGCCTAAGTTGTAAGTTATAGGGTGGCTCTAAAAAGAGCCCTTATGTTTATTAGTTGGAGCTACATATAAATGCGGATGCACAGCTTCAAGTTATTCAGGACAACTCGATTTCCCTGATCTGTGAAGTGTACTCCATCAATTCTGTATATATCTGCCATATCAAAACGTATGTTGTTGCTGTATATGGACCCCATTATGTGGTCTTTGAGGTAAGCAGAGACAGCTTTGTTGACTTTTTTCTGAGATTTTTCAATCTGAGGACAAAATTGACAGTTTGAGGCAAAAGTAACATCAATTGTCCAAAGCATTTCCAAACCTACCCCAGTCAATGTGCCTAGGTCGTTTTCACCACAGTGCACAATCATGAGGTCAGGGTTTGGAGATGCAAACAGGTTTTAACCAAAGGCAACAATTGGTGCCACTTCAATCCTGTCTGTCCAAACCATTTAATGTCCACATTTTGTAAACCTAGGTCTAAGTCAATAAGTCTCTGTTCTGCATACCTCTTGCACCAGAAAATATAGCTATATCCTACGATCCACACTAGCATTTTGAAGGTATGGCTGGAAGGTATTGGAAGATGTTTGAAGCTCATGCAGTTCCTTCGTAGAATAAGAGATATGTTTAAAGATGGGGAACTAGTTTCTTTTTGCATACAAAACAGTACCTGATTGGGAGATGAAAAGCATTGTTTTTTAAAAGTAGGGTGCACATTTGTTTTGTGGAAAAGTATCTTTGTGATTGGTTAAGAAAAAGCAGTTTGCACGTGGAGTACATATTAAAGGATAGCTAAAACGGCGATAATGGGCTTGATAATATGCCGTAGAGAATTCCAATAGAAGCCCATGTTAACACCAGAACATGGGCTTGCAGATTACATTACCCGGGAAGGTGGCGCTCCCCTAGGCTGCAAAACGTAGGACGGGGGATCTTATGTAAAATGTAAATTAGGCGCATAAGGGCACAGAGACGTTTTGCAGCCTAGGGGAGTGCCACCTTCCCGGGTAATGTTTACTAATTGTTTGGGGGTTCGAGGCCAACTGAAATCAGGGGATCGCCACACTCCGGGTCTTCATTTATATATTAAGGGTGGGCCTCAGCAGTCCCTGAAGCCTCGGTGGTCCTAGGCAGTGCCTTATTTGTTCTGTAATCTCACAGGCAGTACTTATGGTGTTATAAAGTGATACTCTCATAGAACTCTTGCTGTTGTACAATTACTCAGGCTTCATTTGTCCAATAGTCAGTTAGATTATGTTTGGTAGGTGCACACTAATATTAAATAATGTTGTCCTTAAAATCTCCTATAAGCAGATGATTTTCACAATAAGTAATAGACAAGTGTTGTCAGAAAAAGAAGACCCATGCACTCAGTTATTTATTTGAAAAAAGTAACCTTTATTAAAACAGAAATAAATAGAAATGTAGCTTTAATAGAACAGTACAATAAAAAAAACCGTGGATTGGACTCCAGTGGAACCAGCTTAGGAAACCTGTGGAATTCTCTACGGCATATTATCAAGCCCATTATCGCCGTTTTAGCAGCAGTTTCTTGCTGCTAAAGCGGCGATAATTTTAACGCCATTCTTTGATAATATAGCCCTTGGTATGTAATGTTAGAATGTAGGGCTGTCATGAGGGAACCTTTGCGGAGTTTGTACACGAAGCTGGATTAGACGGTTGCTTTGCTGTCTGCTCCTGTTGGTGGTTGTTTCAGGTGTCTTGTTTTCTTGTAATAAATCTACTTATTGGATCCACTGCTGTCTGCCTCTTCACCACATAAATTTGGAGACGAGCTGTAGAAGGCAAAAAGAAGGCACCACTCACCAATATTTCAAAATTGCTTGCATTGTGCTGAAGACCCGTTTTGTTCATGTTGCTGTTTCTACTCAATGCCAGGGTCGTCGGCTCCTTGAATTATGTCATACGACTTCCGGTAGGATTTATATTTTTAGATTTTGCGCTTCCTCTCCTTCTTCTCTACATTCTGGTCGCTGTACTATATGTGTGTAAGTAGTGTTAGTATACGCTTATACTAACAAATGCATCATGGTCCTCGGGAGGGCCACCTCTCAGGCGCAGCTCATATAATGTCCCGGGGTTTGCATTCGCTGGACAATTTGGGTTTGCTATTAGAGGGTGGTGCATGGCTTCCACCCTGTAATAGCTAATACTTGTTCGACTACTTGAAGCGAGAGGAGGAAAACCTCGTATCGCTGTAATAGAAGGGATGCGGAAGGTAAAAATGGAGAGAAAAGAACAAAAAAAAAGTGGGATCTCGCCCGTTCTTTTAAATGAGGCCCCTGGTGGGTAATGTTTCGTGGCCAATCCAATTATTATATTGTGGGGTCTCTGTAGGACGGGGGATCTTAATGTAAAATGTAAATTAGGCGCATAAGGGCAGAGAGATGTTTTGCAGCCTAGGGGAGCGCCACCTTCCCGGGTAATGTTTACTAATTGTTTGGGGGTTCGAGGCCAACTGAAATCAGGGGATCGCCACACTCCGGGTCTTCATTTATATATGAAGGGTGGGCCTCAGCAGTCCCTGAAGCCTCGGTGGTCCTAGGCAGTGCCTTATTTGTTCTGTAATCTCACAGGCAGTACTTATGGTGTTATAAAGTGATACTCTCATAGAACTCTTGCTGTTGTACAATTACCCAGGCTTCATTTGTCCAATAGTCAGTTAGATTATGTTTGGTAGGTGCACACTAATATTAAATAATGTTGTCCTTAAAATCTCCTATAAGCAGATGATTTTCACAATAAGTAATAGACAAGTGTTGTCAGAAAAAGAAGACCCATGCACTCAGTTATTTATTTGAAAAAAGTAACCTTTATTAAAACAGAAATAAATAGAAATGTAGCTTTAATAGAACAGTACAATAAAAAAAACGTGGATTGGACTCCAGTGGAACCAGCTTAGGAAACCTGCAAGACAAAAATGAAACATAAGTATGTGTGCTATGTGGAAGAGGTAAAGAAAGGTAGTCCGAATGAAAGGACCATATTTTGAGAATGGAAGGGAGGGGGAGTGGGTGGAAGGGAGAAGGGGAGGGAGAGTCAAAAGAAGAGAAGGAGGAGGAGACAGAGTGTCGGCCTATTGCACCCAGCCCTTAGTGTTTACCCTCTCGTCACCCGTTTGTCTAGGACGCTGGGGTCTGCAATAAAGAGTGTGGTTCAGCAAGTCCTTACAATTAAATACATGAGGCCACAGATTATGGGCCATATTATGAAGGAAGGGCGATAACTTTATCGCCGCTTTAGCGACAGGAAACTGCTACTAAAGCGGTGATAAGGGGTTGATAATATGCCCTTGTGAATTCTCTTAGAAGCCCAGGTTCTGGTCTGAACCTGGCCTTCTATGGGAATTCACAAGGGCATATTATCAACCCCTTATCGTCGCTTTAGCTGCAGTTTCCTGTCGCTAAAGTCGTGATAATGTTATCACCGTTCTTTGATAATATAGTCCTACATTAATAGCTACTGGAAAATCGCTTGCATGCACCTGTGCACCCAGGGTGCTGCACCCCAACCCCTTCACCCGCACTGTGCTCAATTGTAGGTCTTGCACACCGAGACTTCCCTGCTCACCTGCCACCACTGGTGTGTCCCATGACGTGTTGGTGCATGCCCCTAGTCTGGGGTATATTTTTACAGTAGACCAGGTGTCCGGTCAGGGACTGAATGAGGTCAGAGATCACATCATAACGCACAGCAACATAGCTTTTTCGCACGTGCGCACTCAGGGTGATGCACCCCTCCCCTCCCACAGAACAGCCCTCAACAGGTGTTTGTAGGGCAGCACTGCCCGTAGCCTCAGGCCTACCTTATGGTACAGCAGGTCTTTAAAATGAGACAGAGATGTGACTGAATGAGGTCAAAGATCACATCATAACACATGGCAATATCGCTTATTCGCACGTGCGCAGTCTGGCTGATGCATCCCACCCCTCCCACAGCACCGCGCTGAAGAGGTGTCTGTAGGGCAGCGCTGCCAGCTGGCTCAGGCCTACAGTACGGTAGGCTCAGGCCTACAGTACGGTCCAGCAGGTCTTTAAAATGAGACAGAGATGAGACTGAATGAGGTCATAGATCACATCATTACGCACAGCAATATTGTTTGATCGCACCTGCGCAGCCAGGCTGAAGCACCCTACCCCTCTCGCCGCACCGCGCTCAATTGGAGGCCCTGTGCACACAGCCTGCTCTGCTTACCTGCTGTCATTGTTGAGTGAGCAAACACTACGTTCAGCAGTGATCACAATTCAGATGGAGTGTTGATTGCAGGAGAGTGTACACCTCATGGATCCCTTTCGTAGACGACGGGCAGTAGGGCTCACAGTTGAGAACCCATGTTTATTGTCAGGATGGTGTAGACCTCATGGATCCATTTAATTTTTTTATTGCGCATTGTGATATGTGAGGTGGATGCGGCATATCATTTGACGTAGTGTGGAAGAAGAGGGACGTGTGACGTCGTGGTGATCCGGTGTGGTCTGGGCTTGCGTATGCCAGGCCAGCATAGGGGTGTGAATAATTATTCCGGGCACTTGGACTTTGTTCAGTTCCTGTGTGGCCAGGAAATGTACCTATGTGTGTTTATTTTGTAGTTTTAACCTCGCAGAGTATGCAATATAGATTAGTGTAGCATGTGTCGGGAGGGCGGAAACTATTGTTAATGAGATAGCAAGTGATCTAGGATGTGCAGTCTGTCCATGGCTGATGATACTCCTTAGAGCCACCGATACCCAGGCCGAAAGGCAGAACAATAATGTGCACACACACACAACAGGGGCATCGTGTAACAAATATTTGTTTTTTGATGGAATGTTTGAGATGCATGGCAATCACACGTGGATGGCTAATGTACAGAGCAAGAATATTCATCAAGATGATCGTTGCATGTTGTGTGTAGTATAAGATATGTGTATACAGAAAAACACTTTTCAAAAAAGCGTTCTAAGCGGAAGAGGTGTCTCTCATCAAAGGCTGTAGAGAGAATGAGTAAAATGGGTGGGGTTTTACAACTGTTACGATGGGAAATGTTATGAACCAATAAAATGCTTTTTTGTAAGGTCACATGGCAATCAAGCACCGAGCGTGCAAGGAGGCCGCAACCGACACGATTTTGACAAAATATATTTATCATAATATGCGTTTTTTATAGTTAGAAATACATGTTTAAAATAATTTAGATTTTCGCGTGCTCTCATATACTGTTTAAAGTTATTTAGATATACTTTGAGACAAAAAAAAGGGAATGGTGTACCCCGCGCTATACTATACGTCTGTGGCATAGCACAGGGCCTGGCAGCTTGTACTCATTAAATACACAACACGCAGCAGACGGGACCCTATACGTACATGACATAACGCGAGGTTTGGTACTGCGTACTCGTCGGATACCAAAGTAGTACCTGGGGTGACTTCATGCATATATGATGTTAAGCGGGACGCGGTGCCACGAACTCGTCAGATACGAAATGCGCATCATTTACGAGTTTAGCAATATGGCGGATAGGATTCATGTGGTGATAGAGCTTGGTAAGCTACCGGTATAGGAGTGCAGTTTTCTCCCCCCCAAAAAAAGAATATACATATTTTTGGGGGAAGATATAAAATCATTTCCATCATCTTGTCATGGTCACATGGTCAGTGACATCACTGATGACATCTCAAATGACATCACTGATGACATCACTCATGACATCATCCACGTGACAATCTGATGCTAATAATGCTCTAATATAAACTTTGATACACCCATTCTAAAAGGCTGACTACTATTTTCGATACACAGAAGAATGCCATATACTACATAGCACTCACTATTTCCTAGCTCTACACACACATCCAGTCACTTATACATGTAGTTACTCATCAATACAGGACTATAATAGGCACTCATACATCTATACATGCAGACACATGCTGCCACTCAGCCATAGAGTTACTCACACACCTAGTCAGTAATGCAAAGAATCAATCACATACCCATTTAATCATGTATACAGTTAAACACACTTATTTCGTTATTTTTAGACATACCACATCACTTATTTATACAGATACTAACACATATTTACTGTCTTATACAATCACTGATAGAAGCCAACACTTATTTATACACCCACTCTTGAAATAGCTTAGTCTCACGTATACTCATTTATATACTCCAACACTCACATATAGTGGCTTAAAACATATGTAGTTAGTCACAGATATACCACTGAGACATTTATTCACTCACCAACACACCCATAGACACACTAACTCACCCATACAGCCCTTTTCAGATGCACGTTTTAATCCATACAACCACTAAATCACCCACGCAGACATCTATGCATAGACTCATACACTCACCCATCCACACAGACACTCAGGGACCCATACAGATACTCAGACAACAAATCAATAACCTATATAGACACTCATGTAGCTATTCAGCAAACCATGCAGTTGCTTACACACCAATGGAGAGACTAATACAGACATTCACACAGTTTAGTCACTAACCCATGCATTCAGTAAGACATGTTCAATCACTCACGTATACAGTCAGCCATGCACCTACAAAATAATTCCTTTAGGCACTTGCAAATGTATTCATTCTTCAATACACCACTGTCTCTATCTATCTATCTATTTATCTATCTATCTATCTATCTATCTATCTATCTATCTATCTATCTATCTATCTATCTATCTATCTATCTATCTATCTATCTATCCATATATCTATCTATCTATCTATCTATCTATCTATCTATCTATCTATCTATCTATCTATCTATCTATCTATCTATCTATCTATCTATCTCTCTCTCTCTCTCTCTCTATCTATCTATCTATCTATCTATCTATCTATCTATCTATCTATCTATCTATCTATCTATCTATCTATCTATCTATCTATCTATCTATCTATCTATCTATCTATCTATCCATCTATCTAACTCACTAACTAGATCTGCTCAACTCAAATGTCTGTTTTTCTATCAAAGTTTTTAAGCATAGGATTAGCACAGTGCTATCCACGCCGAGATAGAAAATGACAAAGTCTTTTGCAATTTATACAGCAAAGTCTTTAAGCATAGGACTAGTACAGTGCTGTCCTTTACTCATACAAAACCATTGAAATTCCCACGTTATAGTTAGTTGGACTCACTATAACTCGCGCGCCCGCAATCCACTGCTGATGATGTCACATATTACATCATTCATGACATGGTCAGTGACATCACTGATGACATCTCAAATGACATCACTGATGACATCACTGATGACATCATCCATGTGATAATACGATGCACCTCCTCACACTCTAATCTAACCTTTGATACACCCAGTGTTAAATACAAACTACCATTCCTGAAATTATTGACACATCAATACCCGTAACTACATACGCACTCCCTGATTCCTCGGTCTACACACACATCCACTCATTCACCCATACAATCACTCATACATACAGTCACTCATCAATAGAACACTATCATATCCACTCATACACCTATACAGACACTTACATGCTGACACTCATCCACAAAGTTACTCAAACACCTAGTCAGTTATGCAAAGAATCAATCACACTCCCATTTCCTCAACTACAAAGTTATATACACTAAACATTACGTATTCAAACATATACTAACACATACTTACTCTCTTTTACAATCACTGATACAAGTACACATTGACCCATACAGTCACTTACGCAATCACAGGCTCTCATGTTTAGTCATTTATATATGCCAACTCTCACATGCACTGTGTTTTACATAAGCACTTACTTGGACATGGAGCAATGAGATAGCTATTCACTCACCAACACACCCATGCAGACAGTCAACCACCCATACAGCTCTTTCCACATGCACTGTAGAACCCATATACCAAGTGAATCAACAGCTCACACATATATGCACAGAGTCACACACCTCCCAGCCACCCACACACACACTCACCCTCACATACAAATACTTGGACAACCAATCAATAACCCATATATCCACTCATATAGCTACTGATCAACACATGCAGCAGCTTACACAACAACAGACATAATGATGCACACATTCAGACAGTTCAGTAACTAACCCATGCATTCAGTAAGACACATTTAATCTCCAACTCATACAGTCAGTCACGCACCTACTAAATCCATTATCCAAACACTCATACATACACTCATTCTACAATATGTAAAACACATTTTTAATTTTTAATTTACAGGAACACACATTTACTGGATGATGTCATCAGTGATGTCATCAGTGATGTCATTTGAGGTGTCATCAGTGATGTCATCAGTGATGTCACTGACCATGTCATGAATGATGTAATATGTGACATCATCAGCAGTGGATTGCGGGCGCGCGAGTTATAGTGAGTCCAATTCACCATAACGTGGGAATTTCAATGGTTTTGTATGAGTAAAATGTTCAGCTAACTATAAGTGGTGTGAAACCTATGGTTTTTTCAGTGAATTTCAATGGTTTTTTAAATGCTAATTCCTAACTATAACGATTGTGAAACCTATGTTTTTTTTAGTGAATTTCAAAGTTTTTTTTAAAAGCTAATTCCTTACTATAACGTTTGTGAAACGTATGGTTTTTTCAGTGAATTTCATAGTTTTTTTTAAAGCTAATTCCTTTGTATATCAACTTTGTAACCTACATTTTTTTTTTATTAGCTGTTTTTTAATTAATTATATATATTATATATATTTTAAAAAAAAATTATTTGTTCAATGTATATATTTTTTTTTTACATTTTTTGCTGGTGCGCTGAGGGTGCCCGCACCGGTAAGCTCTCCCTAGAGCGCCCCGAGAGCGCTATTTCTGCGTTCGTAAAAAAAATATGTATGAAAAGTAAATAATAATGCAAGACATTTAGTACCATACTTATAAAAGCAGTATTTTTGATTTACGAAATGGAAATGATTTTGCATTTCCCTAAAGCTATCAAAAAGTCACTCAGACATAAGCGCCCCCGGAAGCACCTACTTCGCGCCGCGTAAGCGCCCCCGGAAGCGCTCCGGTGCGCTCAGCGTAAGCACGTCAAATCATGTGACCTTAAAATAACTCTTTTCATTGGTTGCTAACAGTTTTTTTTACAAAGAATGAAATCCCCACCCATTTCCTTCACTTCTTCTTTCACTTTTGTGACTGCAAGACCTGTCTTTTTGCTGTCGAATCTTTCTTGGATTACCATGACTGCCAGAGCATCCAGCAGCGAAGATGACACAGAGGGATTTATAGATGAAGAGGTTCCTCAGCCCAGGATAAAAGAACACTTCATATGGAAGTTTTTTTCCATTCCAGATGATAAAAAAAAGTAAATGCTCCAAAGGTGGAGTGCAGGATTTGTCACACTGTCCTGTCACGGGGTGACCCCACCAAAAAATATTCATTCGGAAACTCCACCATGATTCGCCACGTCGAGAGGAGGCACCCCCAGAACTATGCCCGGGAGAGTGTCAGGGCTCTGGCACAAGAGGCTCCCAGGGATGGTGCCTCTACTTCAACCGGTGGACCAACTACATCGGTGAGGGGCGACCAGAAGAGCTGATCCCTAATATTCAGCCTGCTTTTAATGAAGCCGTAATTAAATGCAGAAAATGTGATCAGCTACTTTGTTATGGGGAACAAAGTGTTATGCTCATGGTTCGAGCATTAGACAACCACCGCTGCCATCCCCAGTCCTAATTTTGATTATTTGTTTTGCTACTGTTGAGCAGTTTCCATTCCCTGTTTTTGTTTTTGTTCAAAAAAAAGGAAAAAAGAAGAAAAAAAAAGTTCTTTTCAGAACTACCTCCAATTCTCATCAAAGAGCTGTATTCTTAAAAAAATGAAAAAGAGTAACTAAAGTAAAGTGCAGTGAGAGAGGAGAGGAAAATGAGTGAGAAAGCAAAGAAAGGGATGAGAGGGAAAGGGAAGTGAAGTAGGGGGACTGAAAGAAGGTGAGTGTGGGGAAGGAGAGTGAGGAGAAGGAGAGTGAACATGGGGAATGTGGATAAGTGAAGAAAATGTAGTAAAAGAACGGTGGTGTGGAAGAGTAAGAAAAGTGCAGTGATGTTTAGGAAAGAGTGGAGATCCAGACTGGATAAAGACAATTGAGTGTGAGACAAGGTGAGTAAGGCAGTGAAGAAACAGAGAAAGTGAAAGAAAAAGTAAGAGTAGAAGACTGAAGGTCTCATTTATGAGGCCATGTGTCACTTTTACGCCGCCGGTGCGTCACTTTTTGTGACGCACCAGAGGTGTAAAAAATGCACCTTGTTGAGTCATATTTACAAAGTGAGGCATCTAGGTAGATGCGTCACTTTGTAAACCCCTGTGCAACATTATACCTGCGTCAGGTGTAATGTATGCAAAGGGGGCGTATTGACACAAGAAAGGGTCGTAGAAGTGACGCAGTAAAATCTATGAGATTTCACTGCGTCACTTTTAGGACACCGTTGCGTCAAAATCTTGCACCTGCCTCACAGCAGGCGTAAGACTGACGCAGGCCCTTTCAAATGGGGCTGGCCCCATGTGAAAGGATGCATTGCTGGAGTTGCATCATTTTTGTGACACACTCCAGCAATGCATCACTTTCCTCTAAACACTCTACTTTATTTTTTTACTCTATTTTTTACACTGTTTTTCCCCGTGGTGCACTCAGGGTGCGCGTATCGGAGAGCGTACCCGGGAGCGCACCCAGCGCTTACCCCGCGATTTTTTTTTAAAAAAAAAGGTTTTTTGCCCTTCAGGGTCCTTCTAGGCCCCCCTCAGAAAACCTAGGGGGTCAGGGGGTGTCTACTCTGCCCCCTTTTAATTATTTCCCCCTTTATTTTTCACCTCTTGTGTCTCTGTTCTTCAGAGTCACAAGATGGCGGACTATGCAGACCATTTAGAATGTTTACAGACACCCAAGAGACAATTAGCTTTTGAAATTTACAGCCAATTAAAATGTTTCTTTGGTTTTGAATTTGTGTGTGATGAAGTTTCATTGGTTTTCTACTAATGAAATGGTTTTCTAATGAGAGGGAAACACAGCCATTTTGTGATAGTACTCTTTGAGGTACATTTATGAGGAATTATTGGTGTTCTATTTCTGGTGTGAAATTTACACAGTATTAACTCTTCTACTGCTTTCTAAAAGGTGAGTTGTTAATTTGTAAGGGGAATTTAATACTTGATAAAGCTAGTTTAATATTATCTATTACTAAAAACAATAAATTAAAGTGTTTTTTTCTCTCCAATTTACAGCAAGAACTTTGAAAAGAATGTGGATCTCAATGATGACACCGTTAATATTAATTTTGAAATTTCTGAGACCTTTGTTGAGGCGAGTTTTATTGAGGTATTAAATGATCCTGTTGAGAACACTATCCATGAAGAAGACCTTTTTTTGAGAGGAGATGGAATGGAGGATTTTAATGATGAGACTTTGGATGCTGAATTAATGGAATGTTTGGACTATATTGAGTTCCAAGAGTCATGTATGAAGAGTTCTGATGAGGAGATTCCTGATCAGTTAATATTAGAAGTTCTTCTAAATTATGAAAATGCTGAAGAATAAATTTATATTTAGAAATTATTAATTGTTTGAGACATTTTTCTATTATTCTACTTGTAATTTATGAGATAGTAGTGAAATGATTGTGGTATAAAGTGAGACTTATAGTATACCTTATGTTCCTTCGCGTCCTCTGAGATCCATGGGCCAGAATCTGGCTGTGGTTCCGCGATTTAGATTGTGCAGAGCGGGAGGACATTCCTTCCGAGTCCTGGCCGCGAAGTTGTGGAATTCTCTACCGCCCCACATTCGCGAAATTGAGGAGCTGCTGATATTCAGGAGAGCCATCAAAACGCATCTGTTCCCCCATTCCTCTTGGGATTCTGTTTTGTTTGCCTTTTCCATCTTTTTGTCGTGTTGTGTCTGGATTCCCTTCCAGAAGCGCCGGGACGCCCCTTTGCTGGGGCATCTGTGCGCTATAGAAGTGTTATTAACATAACATAACGTAACATAGAGTGCAACATTTCTGTGTTACATAGTACGTTTACTCATAGTTACTTCTCTTCTCTCACTATATTTTCTCCAATGTGCATTTGACATCTCTTCTTCATCTCATGCCTTCTTTCTCTCACTGTCTCTCTCTAATGTACACTATTGCCGCCATTTTTTGTATTTTCAGAAGACAGTGAAATGTAATGCTCCAAAGGTGGAGTGCAATATCTGCCATACTGTACTTTGCAGAGGAGACCCCAGAATGAAGTACAATTTTGGTAATCCAACTATGATTCAGCACGTGCAGAGGAGGCACCCCCAGAACTATGCCCAGAAGAGTGTCAGAGCTCTGTGACGAGAGGCTCCAAGAGATGGTGCCTCTACTTCAACTGGAGGAACAACTTCATCGGTGAGGGGGCGACCAGAGCAGCTGATCCCAAATATTCAGCCTGTTTTTAATAAGGCCTCCATCAAATGCAAATATTGTGATGCCTTACTTTGTTACGGGGAACAAAGTATTATGATCATTGTTCGAGCATTAGAGAACCACCGCTGCCGTCCCCAGTCCTATTTTTAGTGAGAGAGGAAAGGAAAATGAGTGAGGGAGCAAAAAAAGACACAAGAGGGGAAGGGAAGTGAAGTAGGGGATTGAAAGAAAGTGAGTGTGTGAGTATAACTAAGTTATAGGGAGTGAGCTTGACAGAAGAGGAGTGAGAGACTAAAGAGACGGGGAGAATGAGGCTAACAAAGAGAGAATGAGGTAAGGGGAGTGTAGCACTAAGAAGATAGAGGGAGTAAGACAAGGAATTAGTGAAGTGGATTAAGGAGAGTAAGGGAAGAGAAAACAGTGAAAGAGCGAAGGATGGGAAGACAGAGGAAGGAATGTAAAGGAGAAGGTCTGAAAGAAGATGAGTGTGGGAGTATGGCTCAGTAATAGGAAGTGACCATGATAGAAGAGCAGTGAAAGACTAAGAGGACGGAGAGAATGGGGGTAACACAGAGAGAGTGAGAACAGGGGAGTGAGTAAGTTAGAGACCAGAGGCTTTGACAGAAGCAGTTACTGAACTCCAGAAAGAGGAGTAAGGGAAGGGAAAAGAGTGAAGGAGTGAAGGATGGGAAAAGAGAGGAAGGAAAGTAAAGGAGAAGGTCTGAAAGAAGGTGAGTGTAGGAGTATGGCCGAGTTATAGGGAGTGAGCGTGATAGAAAAGGAGTGAGAGACTAAGAGGACAGAGAGAATGAGGCTAACAGAGAGAGAATGATGGAAGGGGGGTGTACAAATAAGAGGACAGAAGGAGTAAGAGAAGGAGTTAGTACAGTGGAATAAGAAAGTAAGGGAAGAGAAAAGAGTGAAGGAGCAAAGGAAGGAAAGAGAGAGGAAGCAAACTAAAGGAGAAGGTCTGACAGAAGGTGAGTGAGGGAGTATAGCTGAGTTATAGGCAGTGAGCGTGACAGAAGAAAAGTGAGAGACTAAGGGGATGAAGAGAATGAGGCTAACAGAAAGAGATTAAGGGAAGGGGAGTGTAAAAGTAAGAAGACAGAGAAAGAAAGAGAAGTAGTAACTGAAGTGGAGTAAGGAGAATAAAAGAAGGGAAGAATATAAAACAATGAAGTAAAAGAAGAGAGAGGAAAGAAAATAGAGGAGAAGGCCTGTTTTTCCCTATGGTGCGCTTCAGGACCTCATTTATGAGGCCATGCGTCACTTTTACGCCGCCGCTGCGTCACTTTTTGTGACGCACCGGTGGTGTAAAAATTGCACCTTGTTGAGTCATATTTACAAAGTGACGCATCTAGGTAGATGCGTCACTTTGTAAACCCCTGCGCCACCTTACCTGCACCAGGTATAATATATGCAAAGGGGGCGTATTGACGCAAAGAAGGGTCGTACAAGTGACGCAGTGAAATCTAAGAGATTTCACTGCGTCACTTTCAGGACGCCGTTGTGTCAAAATCTTGCACCTGCCTCACAGCAGGCCTAAGACTGACGCAGGGCCTTTCACATGGGGCTTACCCCATGTGAAAGGATGCATTGCTGGAAATTATTTTTTTACTATAATTTTTTACACTGTTTTTCTCTGTGGTGCGCTTCAGGGCCTCATTTATGAGGCCATGTGTCACTTTTACGCCGCCGTTGCGTCACTTTTTGTGACGCACCAGTGGTGTAAAAATTGCACCTTGTTGAGTCATATTTACAAAGTGACACATCTAGGTAGATGCGTCACTTTGTAAACCCCTGCGCCACATTATATCTGCACCACGTATAATGTATGCAAAGGGGGCATATTGACGCAAGGAAAGGTCGTAGAAGTGACGCAGTGAAATCTATGAGATTTCACTGCGTCACTTTTAGGACATCGCTGCGTCAAAATCTTGCGTCTGCCTCACAGCAGGCGTAAGTCTGATGCAGGCCCTTTCACATGGGACTTGCCCCATGTGAAAGGATGCATCGCTGGAAATTATTTGTGGGTAATAGAGAAAGAGTGAGAAAAGTGGAGTGAATAAATTAGAAGACAGAGGGTTTGAGAGAAGGAGTTATTGAAGTGGAGTAAGAAGAGTAAGAGAAAGCAAAAGAATGAAAGAGCAAAGGATGGGAAGAGAGAGGAAGGTAAGTAAAGGAGAAGGTTTAAAAAAAGGTGAGTGTGGGAGTATGGCTGAGTTATAGGGAGTGAGCGTGACAGAAGAGGAGTGAGAGACTAAAGAGACGGAGAGAATAAGGCTAACAGAGAGAGAATGAGGTAAGAGGAGTGTAGAAGGAAGAGGATAGAGGGAGTAAGACATGGAATTAGTGAAGTGGAGTAAGGAGAGTAAGGGAAGGGAAAACAGTGAAGGAGCGAATGATGGAAAGACAGAGGAAGGAAAGTAAAGGAAAAGATCTGAAACAAGGTGAGTGTAGAAGTATGGCTGAGTTATAGGGAGTGAGCATGATAGAAAAGGAGTGAGAGAATAAGAGGACAGAGAGAATGATGCTAACAGAGAAAATTAGGTAAGGGGAGTGTACAATTAAGAGGACAGAAGTAGTAAGAGAAGGAGTTAGTACAGTGGAAAAAGAAAATAAGGGAAGATAAAAGAGTGAAGGAGGTAAGGAAGGAAAGATTGAGGAAGCAAACTAAAGAAGAAGGTCTGAAAGAAGGTGAGTTTGGGAGTATGGCTGAGTTATAGGCAGTGAGCGTGACAGAAGAGAATTGAGAGACTAAGGGGATGGAGAGAATAAAGCTAACAGAAAGAGATTGAGGGAAGGGGAGTGTAGAAGTAAGAAGACAGAGGGAGTAAGAGAAGGAGTTAATGAAGTGCAGTAAAGAGAGTAAAGGAAGGGAAAAAAATAAAACAAAGAAGTAAGAGAAGAGAGAAGAAAGAAAGTAAAAGAGAAGGCCAGAAAGAAGGTGAGAGTAAAAGGAGAGTGTGAAAAAAGAGAGTAAATGTGGGGATTCAGAATAAGTGAGGCAAGCACAATAAGAGAACAGAGGTGTGGGAATATCAAAGAAGAGTAGTGAGGTTATGGAAAACAGTATAGAGAAAATAAATATTGTACATTAAACTTACCTTATAAGTAATGTCAACTTAGTTTTATATTTTCATTTAAATTTATATTTGTGAAAGACAAAACAAAATAAGTTACAATATTTATAATATATATTTTACAATACAAGAGACAAAGTAGGAGATTAACAAGGGTAAAGGAGGGTGAGTGAAGGGCAGGGAGGTTGATGAAAAACGGAAAATAAAGAGAGGATTAAAGCAAGTGAGCTTGTGATAAAGGAAGTGAAGGAGTGAGAATATAGAGGTACTGAAGGAAAGAGTGACAGAAAGGAACTGAGTAAGAGAACAAAGAAAGGTAAGGAAGGGAGTGTAGGTCAGTTTTAGGGAGTAAGCATAACGGAAGAGGAGTGAGACAGTGAGAGGATCCAGAGACTGAAGCTAAGAGACAGGCAGTGAGGGACAGGGAGTGAGGATGTGAGAAGACAGAGGAAGTGAGAAAAGGAGTGAGTGAAGTGTAATAAGGTGAGTGAGAGAAGGGGAATTATTGAGGGAGCAAAGAAAGGAAACAAGGGGAAGGGGAGTAAAGTAGAGTGACTGACAGCTGGAAAGTGGTGGATGGGAGAGAAGTAAAGGGCCGTGAAGGAGTGGTTAATGAGAATAAGTGAGGAAAATTTAATAAGAGAAGGGAGGTGAGGGAGAGTGAAAAGAGGCCAGTGAGGGTGAGTTAAGAGAAGTGATAGAGGGTGGAAATAGGTAAGTGAGCACAAGAGAATGGGATAATAATATATATTTAATAATACAAAATACAAAATAATTTCAAAACATGTTAAATGGTTTATTTTTGCTGTTATCACTAACAAGGGGGATGGGAGAGAGAGATATACCGAAATGGATTCGTTCTCCCTGGTCAAATGTACATAAACAAAAAGAATCCACTCCTAGAGTGTAGAGCGTATCCTCCAGGTGTGGGGAACACCCTTGTTGTTTTTGGTCCCCTCACACACCAACAGGCCCCTTGGTGTCATGCTTCATCATCGGGGTCATCGTACCCCTCTACGGGGTACGGCGTGCTGCGACCTACGGATATGCGGGAGCACTTAAGATGACTATGTGTGGTGTGGATGGGGTATTTAGATGTGAGTATATAGTGGGGTTTAGATCTAAGTGAGTGAAGTTTAAAAAGGACCTGGCCCGTGGGGTAACAAAAAACTTTTAATGGGCCCCCAGGCTGGTGCTATTAAAATAGAGTGTGGGAGGTTGATAACGCAAACAATGTGCATTACCTCCTCTCTGTGTGCGTCGACATGTTTCGGTGAAAACACCTTCTTCAGGACGGGGTGCACAAATCCCCACCTTACTCACGTTTCTGTAACTTATATCAGGATTACTAATAAAAGTGAGATTTTAAAGTGCAGGTAATAATGTACCAAACAAAAAACGTCGCTTATTGGTCGACCTGTAGAGAGAAATAGACACATTTTTTTTGTGGTGGTCTACTTTTCATAACCATAGGTAAAGTGACCGGTGGTTACAGGTGACATGATAGCGGTAAAAGTATCAGACTATAGGTGTCTACTGTGCCTATAGTGGAAAAATTGGACAAACTAGACTCACTAACATATAACATAAAACACACACTTTTTCTTTGTAAATTCGGCATCTTTAGAGATATACAGAACATTGCACCCTTAGTGGTTAGGGATTGTCAAATATAATGTTTGGTGCTCCTGTAAATGAAAAGGAAGACACTACATGCCCCTATATACTGATAACATACTGTTTTGTAGGGGTAGAAATGCCTCATGAGCCCAACGTCAGGGTCCCTTTCTGCTATTTAGCACCTGTCAAAAAATGGAGTTTCAGAGTCCCATTTTTACTTACATTAGCGTCCTGGAGATAATGCTGCTCTCTACCATTTCTACTCACGATTTCACCAAGGAAATTCCTCATGACCGACCCCTCCGTGGCTCCCTTGGTTGTGTCAAAGGGAGTGACAGGTCCCTGTATTTGTACTTTTTTCGGGCTCCGATCATTTCTAGATTGGATAATTAGCGTTTCCTGCCTGCCCTTGTAAGGGCTTAATGCCGGTTCTGCTCGCATCCCCATTCAATAGTGTTGTGTTATCGCGGATGCGTGCTGCCATCCGGCCCAGATGTGTATGTCTGTGGAGCCGTGCATGCGCTCTGCTTAACCTCACGTGTGTTGCGCTCGATGAGTTGAAGCGGGCGGCACAGACGCCTGTGTCCGTAGAGCCGCGTAGGCGCACTGCTCACCCTCACGTGTGTTTTGCTCGTTAGATTGGAGCGGGTGGGCGCATGCGTCTAACATTCTCGTTGGCAATATTTCTTTCGTCTGGACTTGATTTCAGGCCAAATTTTGAAAAATAGAGGGTTCTCCAATAGCGTTTCTGGATATTTTACCCGGCCACTAGTGGGGGTAGATAAAACCCACTTGGTTTTGCTGATAAATCCTGTGGATACATGGGTAGGGCCCTAAGGTGTATGGAGAAGTGTAGTACACCGGGTAGTTCGGATGCGGTTAGACTGGGTTCAATATTAGGCATAACGATGCAATAACTCAGTCATTGGTCATGGAGATGTAGTACATTGGAACCGATTGGATGGGGTCCTTTTGAGCTTAGTGAATGTTACAGTACCTATCCATGTGCTTGACCTTAACGTGGTTTCTAATGGTCTGTAAGAGCCTGGATAGGGACGCTAAAATAGATAATCCCTAGGTCAGTTGTCCCCACGGAATGTCATCGTTCAGGCCTCGGATATTGGTCCCTAGGCGGAAAACCCACCTTTGCTCTTTTTCAAAGAGTCCTTGTTCAGATTGTAGTTGTTCAACCACTGGTTACTTAATGTCATTGACACAATGCTCGTTCTCCAAAAAATGGGTTGCCATTTTCGTCGTGATTTTTTTGCAACGTATGTTGCTCTTATGCACACTTATTCGCACCTTCACTGGTCTTGTTATCATGCCAATGTACTCTAAATTACACGGGCAGGTAATCATGTAAATAACATTCCTGCTATTACAGTTAGTTAGTTTTCGTTGTTCCCACTTGGTACCGATGCTGAAGGTCAATTGTTTACTTTTCTGTGTGAGGTGGCAGCTTGCGCAGTTTCCACAAGGGTAATGGCCTCCCAGGCCATGTTGTGAGAGGTGGACTTGTTGTTGTGGTTTAGGGCGCATGTGTACCAACATGTCTTTGAGGTTTTTACCTCTTTTCTGTGCAAACATTGGCTTCTCAATGCTCAGGGTCCCACTATTTAGAATGCGCCAATGTTTGTTCATTAGTTTAGACACTTCGTTGGTGCTGGAGCTGTAAGTGGTAACACACACAGGTCTAGTGGTTGCCTCATCTGTTGGGATTTTGTCCTCCAGTAGAGCTTCCCTGTTATTGTTTCTGGCCCTTTTCATCGCTACATCAATGACCTTCTCTGGATACTGTCTTTTTTGCAATTTCTTTTTCAGATCCTGTGCTTGCGTTTTGTAATCCTTAATTTGGGTACAATTTCTCCTTAGTCGTAGAAATTGTCCGTACGGTAGATTGGTCCGTAGATGACGCGGATGGAAGCTGTCATATCTGAGGAGGCAGTTCCTTGAAGTTGGTTTGAAATGTGTGGTAGTGTGCAATTTACCATCATTGGAGAAAATGTTAAGATCAAGAAACACCAGTTCTTTGTTAGAAACTGTGTGGGTGAATTTCAAGAAATGGTCCTGCTGGTTCAGCCACTGCATGAACTCTGTTACTGTTTGGTGGTTGCCCTGCCAGATTACAAGCACGTCATCAATGTATCTCCTCCAGGTGATGATATGTTGTTTGTAAGGGTTGTTAGTGTGTAGGATTCTCGTACTTTCCAAATGATGGACATACAGTCCTGCTAGGCTCGGCGCGAATGTGCTGCCCATACTGGTGCCATGGCTTTGGAGGTAGAGGGTTCCCTCGAACTCAAAAACGTTTTTAGTGCGAGGGTGATGCACTCCATTACCACACTACGTGGGGTCTGGTACTTCCAGTTGGCACTGTACAACACCTCCTCAATAATATTAATGGTCTCATCATGAGGAAGGCTCGTGTACAGGCTTTCAACATCAAAACTTAGTAATAGTTGGCTGTTGGGGTCAAAGTCGAGGTTCTGTAATAGTTGCAGTACAGATTTCGTGTCTTTGAGGTAGGTATTTGTCTTTTTGTACCAAAGGGCGCAGAAATGCATCAGAGAATTTCGAGAGTGGCTCCAATATGGAGCCAATGCCCGAGACAATCGGTCTACCGGGTGGGTTATCCATTTTGGAGAACGAGCATTGTGTCAATGACATTAAGTGGACAGTGGTTGAACAACTACAATCAGAACAAGGACTCTTTGAAAAAGAGCAAAGGTGGGTTTTCCGCCTAGGGACCAATATCCGAGGCCTGAACGATGACATTCCGTGGGGACAACTGACCTAGGGATTATCTATCTTAGCGTCCCTATCCATGCTCTTACAGACCATTTGAAACCATGTTAAGGTCAAGCACATGGATAGATACTGTAACATTCACTAAGCTCAAAAGGACCCCATCCAATCGGTTCCAATGTACTACATCTCCATGACCAATGACTGAGTTATTGCATCGTTATGCCTAATATTGAACCCAGTCTAACCGCATCCAAACTACCCGGTGTACTACACTTCTCTATACACCTTAGGGCCCTACCCTGGTATCCACAGGATTTATCAGTAATACCAAGTGGGTTTTATCTACCCCCACTAGTGGCCGGGTAAAATATCCAGAAACGCTTTTGGAGAACCCTCTATTTTTCAAAATTTGGCCTGAAATCAAGTCCAGACGAAAGAAATATTGCCAACGAGAATGTTACACGCATTCGCCTACCCGCTTCAATCTAACGAGCAAAACACACGTGAGGGTGAGCAGTGCGCATGCGCGGCTCTACGGACACACGCGTCTGTGCCGCCCGCTTCAACTCATCGAGCGCAACACACGTGAGGTTAAGCAGAGCGCATGCACGGCTCCACAGACATACACATCTGGGCCGGATGGCAGCACGCATGCGCGATAACACAACACTATTGAATGGGGACGCGAGCAGAACCGGCATTAAGCCCTTACAAGGGCAGGCAGGAAACGCTAATTATCCAATCTAGCAATGATCGGAGACCGAAAAAAAGTACAAATACCGGGACCTGTCACTCCCTTTGACACAACCAACGGAGCCACGGAGGGGTCGGTCGTGAGGAATTTCCTCGGTGAAATCGTGAGTAGAAATGGTAGAGAGCAGCATTATCTCCACGACGCTAATGTAAGTAAAAATGGGACTCGGAAACTCCATTTTTTGACAGGTGCTAAATAGCAGAAAGGGACCCTGACGTTGGGCTCATGAGGCATTTCTACCCCTACAAAACAGTATGTTATCAGTATATAGGGGCATGTAGTGTCTTCCTTTTCATTTACAGGAGCACCAAACATTATATTTGACAATCCCTAACCACTAAGGGTGCAATGTTCTGAATATCGCTAAAGATGCCGAATTTACAAAGAAAAAGTGTGTGTTTTATGTTATATGTTAGTGAGTCTAGTTTGTCCAATTTTTCCACTATAGGCACAGTAGACACTTATAGTCTGATACTTTTACCGCTATCATGTCACCGGTAACC
Source organism: Lissotriton helveticus (assembly GCF_964261635.1). Taxonomy (NCBI): domain Eukaryota; kingdom Metazoa; phylum Chordata; class Amphibia; order Caudata; family Salamandridae; genus Lissotriton; species Lissotriton helveticus. The sequence continues at coordinate 1,410,686,634 of NC_136065.1, forward strand.
ACGGGTCACTTTACCTATGGTTTTGAAAAGTAGACCACCACAACATTTTTTTTGTCTATTTCTCTCAACAGGTCGACCAATAAGCGACGTTTTTTGTTAGGTACATTATTACCTGCACTTTAAAATCTCACATTTATTAGTAATCCTGATATAAGTTAGAGAAACGTGAGTAAGGTGGGGATTTGTGCACCCCGTCCTGAAGAAGGTGTTTTCACCGAAACATGTCGACGCACACAGAGAGGAGGTAATGCACATTGTTTGCGTTATCAACCTCCCACACTCTATTTTAATAGCACTAGCCTGGGGGCCCATTAAAAGGTTTTTGTTACCCCACGGGCCAGGTCCTTTTTAAACTTCACTCACTTAGATCTAAACCCCACTGTATACTCACATCTAAATACCCCATCCACACCACACATAGTCATCTTAAGTGCTCCCGCGTATCCGTAGGTCGCCGTATGCCGTACCCCGTAGAGGGGTACGATGACCCCGATGATGAAGCATGACACCAAGGGGCCTGTTGGTGTGTGAGGGGACCAAAAACAACAAGGGTGTTCCCCACACCTGGAGGATACGCTCTACACTCTAGGAGTGGATTCTTTTTGTTATTTTTGCTGTTCTCAGAATATATTGAATTTCACTTAAAACAGTGACTTCAACAGTACTCATCATATAACAGCGGGCAAAAAAAACACAATCAAAATGATTGTGTTTAAAAAACCCATTGAATAATTTCTTTAATAATGTAAAATTTTAAAAACCATATCTAAACTCACTTTTGAACCATCCACTTTTCCACGAGGCCAAATAGTACATGGAAAGTCCTTTTCTATGGAAATTAGTCCAGAGTATTCTTAATGTCTCATTTACCCGACTTTCTGAAAGAAAAGCTCCAACATCTTTTGCATTATGAAACAATACTTTTACTTCCACCTGTAGCTTACTTTTAAAAAAAAAATCTATAATACTCACAGCACACACTAGATGATAAATATATACTATCTCTATGAGAACTACATGTTTTTTATTACCTTCATCACTCTCATTCAGGAAAGTAATTTTGAAGAGCAAACTAATTTATATTAACTGCTGCAATCTTCATAGGCCAATTACCTTCCCTAAAATTTCGGTTGTAAGAACACTAGGTAAGAATTTAGTAAGTCAGAAGGCAAACGTTGTTTAAAAGTCAATTGAGTATCATTACAGACCTTCCAACCTTTTTCACATTTTAAATAACATGTGTAATGTCCTGATGTTGTTGAAGGACCATCATGGTAAATAATTGCTGCAGTTGTAAAGGTTCTTCCTGAAATTGATAATTGAGAAGCCACAACATTTTTAATTAATGTTGTCAATTTAGTTCCATCAGGTCTACATCGTTGGAAAATTAAAATATCATACTGTCCATATCTTATTAAAAATAAAGTTGATAGCATTTCAGATTTACATTGACTACAGACCATGTTTTGATTTGCTGCTCTAACTAGATTATTAAAAGACACTGATTTGCAGTCTGGTAAAGTCAAATACATAAATCTTTCAGTGTCTACTGTAGTACTACTTGAAAAGGAGCAATTGTCACAGTCATGTTGCCATTTATAAGAAAGGCCAAAAAGATTTTCTACATCTACTCCTTCATCTTGCAAAACAACAAGCATATACATTAGAAATTCCTGACAATCTTGCTGAATATTCTGTGAAAATTGATTTAGACCAGAACATATGTCTAAAACCTTTCGAACTTCAGAAACACTTTGTATTTTCGTTCCATCACTGCTACATTCCTCTAATACAGAATTTAATAAACAACAAAGTGTTTGATCACGATTTTCAGCAATCTTTTCTGTTACAGTTTGGAGAAAAAAACAACATTAACCACTACATTAGCATAGCAGTTGACACCAGAACTATTTTCAAATTGAAATCCAACATCTTTAACTGAATCCATTCCCTTTCTGCTTACAATTACTGTTTCATCTACTTTTTTTCTTTTTGCTACAACTTCACTACAATTTTTCTCATTTCTTCTTTTTCGGCCTACCACACACTTTTCAAACAGAGGATATTGAGGTAAATTTGGAGCATACTCTCCTCTTAACCTGTTATATTCTTTTACACAATTTAGATCTGCATTAATCTTTGTCTCATCAAAATCAATCAAGTACAATCCAGATAAAGTTCTGACTCGAGATAAAGCAACATATGCCATGCCCTCCTTGAACACCAAATTTCCAATATTCACCAAAGCACTATCAACACTTAAACCTTGAGATTTATGAATAGTTACTGCATATGCCAAAGAAACAGGAAACTGTTTTCTGCGGACATATAAATCTTTCACTAGCAAAAAGCGAGCAGAACAACAAGTGATTTGTTGTACTTCTTCAATACCATAAAATTAAATTTTTATAATTTCAATTCCATCTCTATTTCGGTAATTCACAAAATCCACAACATGGCCCATTGCTCCATTTACTAAACCTCTTTCCACATGTAAATTACGTCGTAAAATTATACGACAATTTAAAGATGCATACAGAGTCTTTTCCATACCAGCAGTTTTAGATATTGTCTTCTCTAAAGAATCCAATTTTGTTTTCAACTTTTCTGACAAAATAATAGTGGCTCCATCATGTTCTATTTTATCAATAGCTCCCAGTTTCACAATCTCTTGATTTTCCAACTTTAACATTTTGGTGTTGAAGATTGAACATTCTTGCAGAGTTGGCATCAAGCATATGACAGATTTGTTTTCAGGAATTTTCTTAAAAATATTCTCTGGGACAATATTTTCCTTTGGAAACAAATTGGAAATTAATCGTCCATGTAAAGCTTCTTTGCCATGTTCAGTTAGTTTTCCAATTCTTACATCTTGTAGAATATTTTTATAATCTTCATCCTTTGCCTGTCACATATTTTGAAGTAGTTCTGCATATTTGAAATTTAGCCATATGTTAACATTTCCAATGCTTCCTAAGCACTTCCTGGTATCTTCATGCGCAAGCATTTTAAACACTGGCTGTCCTTTCACTGGAGTTAGTTGCAGTAAATCTCCAAAAACAATAATGTGTTTGCCTCCAAATAACACATCATAGTCTGTTTTAAGAGTTTCTTGCATTCTTAAATGCACAAAAGCAAGCATTATATTTGATACCATGCTTACTTCATCAATGATAAGAAGTTTCATTTTTTTTACGACTCTTGAAACTTCACAACAAGCTTCTCCAGATAGCTTGTGGTATTGTAATTTGTTATCATGCTCCACTGGCAGCATCAATAAGCAGTGTAAAGTAATTCCTTTAATGTTGTGTGCTGCCAACCCAGTTGGATCAGTAACAACACAAGAGAGCGATGACTCCGTTGTTTTCTGCAAATATGTTGCAATCGCTTTAATCAAGAAACTTTTCCCAGTTCCAGCTTCTCCATCCACATACAGTCGGATAGGTACAAATGATGTACATGAGCACTCTTTCTTCTCATGAGATAAACCATGCTCAATTTGTTGTGTGACTTGGTCATATATTTGTCTCTGCTCAACGTTTAGTTGTTTTTCCAAATCTTCTAAGTCAACTCCATCCTCCTGAGCTTGTTCCATGGCTCTTTCAACTTCCTCCATGGCAGTGGCAGCTTCATTTTGTATAATTGGTCCTCCTAGTGGATCCTGACTCAATGAAGCAGAACTCTGACTGTCTTGAGAACTGTCTCTAGAAATCTCTGCTGCAATTGTAGCTTCTTGCTGTATTTCCTCGTTCAACATTTGCAGATAATTTGAAAAAACAGGACATTCTATCGTATCCTTGGTTGCATTGAACGAATCTTCATAAGTAAGAAAATCTCCAAGTAGTTCCTCTTCTCTATGCCAAGGCTTAAAGAGTTGTAAAAGAGCTAAGTAATAAAATTCCATTTTGTCTGGAAAATTACAACTCAATTTTCGATGATTAATCAAATGGCCTTTTCTTTGTTTTACTAAACAGCCTTCACATCCAATTACAGCATATACACCTTTATTGATGTCTTCTGTGATGTTCTTTTTAAAAAGGTAGGTTTGCAGAGCTTCATAGAGACAAGCGTTCTCATGCTCCTCTTTATCTTATATTCCATCTCAATTGATACCATTACTGAAATACTTTATGCATCTCCCACACCATTTCATCTGCTATTCCTGTCCCTCTCCATACATTCACTGCTTCCACCCATGCTAAAGGTTGCAGAAGGCGCTTCAAAAAAAGGAGCATATTTACAAGTCCAATGAAACCATAACATAATTTCTAAACCAGCATAGAATCCAAGCATAAAAAACTATTTATAAAGAAGTCTACCTTTTAAACACATAGCTATGTCAAAGATTGCGCACGCAGCTTGTAAATATGCTTGTCTTTTTTTGTATATTCTATCTCAATTTATGCCATTAAAAGAAACCTTTAAACATCTCTCACGGCATTTCATATTCTTGTCTGGGTGCCAATTTTATTATTCTGCATGCTTTTTCTGCTTGCATCCATGTGAAACTTTGCGTAAAAGTCTTGTAAATATGCTCCTCTTTATCTTATATTCCATCTCAATTGATACCATTACTGAAATACTTTATGCATCTCCCACACCATTTCATTTAGTTTTCTATCTGCTATTCCTATCCCTCTCCATACATTCACTGCTTCCACCCATGCTAAAGGTTGCAGAAGGCGCTTCAAAAATAGAGCATATTTACAAGTCCAATGAAACCATAACACAATTTCTAAACCAGCATCGAATCCAAGAATAAAAAACAATTTATAAAGAAGTCTACCTTTTAAACACACAGCTATGTCAAAGATTGCGCACGCAGCTTGTAAATATGCTTGTCTTTTTTTGTATATTCTATCTCAATTTATGCCATTAAAAGAAACCTTTAAACATCTCTCACGGCATTTCATATTCTTGTCTGGGTACCAATTTTATTATTCTGCATGCATTTTCTGCTTGCACCCATGTGAAACTTTGCGCAAAAGTCTTGTAAATATGCTCCTCTTTATCTTATATTCCATCTCAATTGATACCATTACTGAAATAATTTATGCATCTCCCACACCATTTCATATGGTTTTCTATCTGCTATTCCTATCCCTCTCCATACAGTCACTGCTTCCACCCATGCTAACGGTTGCAGAAGGCGCTTCAGAAAAAGAGCATATTTACAAGTCCATTGAAACCATAACACAATTTCTAAACCAGCATTGAATCCAAGCATAAACAACAATTTATAAAGAAGACTACCTTATAAACATGCAGCTAACATTATGGAAAAAGGTAAAAATATAATTCCTTAATTCACACAGACACTCACTATGATACTTGTCAAAAATCTTTAAGCTCTCTATCTTTTTTAAAACAATCATTACTCACCTTTAAAAATGCTTTGGAAGATATAGAACAGTGTCAGTCACACTCAACAGATTTTCTTAAGCAGAATCTCTGAACAATGCTACCTTCACTGGAGCCTTTCAATATTGGCACCGATTCTTTCTCATTTCAGACCATATTCTTGTACATAGCCAATAAAAATTGTTCCCACACAAATTCAAAACCAAACTGCACATTTTAATTGGTTGTACATTTCAAGCCTTTGAAACTCACATAACATTCACCCATCCCCCCAGTGCTCATTTACCCTGTAACCATGGTAACTCCTTCTTAAACCAGCACACAGTTCACAAGTTCATCATAATATGTTGCAAAACAATCCTTCAAGGCTGTTTGATCTCTCAATCTACTAGCGAATGATATGCAATGTTTCTTTAAATGACTTTTTCTCAACCATTGAAATGACTTCTTACAAAAAAAAAGCATGCACCCTAATTTTCAGTGGAGATTTTTAACAAAGCTCCAATGATTATGGTTATTCAACTGCACTGATTCACAACCATTTTTTTCATACTCAAACTGCCATTTCATTTCCACAACTCATCTGACTTGAAGCACATGTACCTTCACAATGACAAAAGTCTGGTTTGTGGGTCATAGCTATGTCCACTGGAGTCAAAAATACGCAGTTAACAGAGGTATTTTCTTTATGCATTTACCACACCCTGACCTTTTAATAGTGCACTGTGGTGGAAATGACTTAGGCACTTTGACTGGTGTAGGTCTGGAAATGCTTTTAAAGGACATCTTTGGGCAATTGATGTCACTTTTTCCAAAAACTGCCTTGGTATTTTCTAATATATGCCAAAGGCAAAAATGGAACTGGTCCAACCAATTTTGTCCACAGATTGAGAAAGCAAGGAAACATGTGAATAAATCTGTTTCTGCTTACCTCAGAGACTATGGTAAAGGTTCCATTTACCACAACAACTTGCGTTACAACATGCAAGACATCTATAGGAGAGATGGTGTGCATTTTACAGATGAGGGGAATAGAGTTTTCCTCTTGAATATAAGACTCTGCATTGATACCTACTTGTAGGTACAAAAAACACCCACTTAACACAACAGCTCTTTTCAGAACTAACTTTCCTCTAAACTCTCTACATTATTTTTTTACTGTATTTTTTTACACTATTTTTTCCCGTGGTGCGCTCAGGGTGCGCGTACCGGAGCGCGCACCTGGGAGCGCACCAAGTGCTCACCCCGCGAAAATTTAAAAATGAAAAAAAGTTTTTTTGCCCTTCAGGGTCCTTCTAGGCCCCCCTCAGAAAGCCTAGGGGGTCAGGGAATGTCTAGCCTGCCCCCTTTTAATTATTTCCCCCTTTCTTTTTCACCTCTTGTGTCTCGATTGTACCGAGACACAAGATGGGGGACTCTCCGGACTGTTTAGAATGTTGGCAGACACCCGACAGCCAATCAGCTTTCCGCTCGCGCACTCCCGTAGCGTGCCAGGTGCGCTCCCCGGTACGCGCACCTGTGAGCGCTCGGAGCGCACCTATAGATATATATGTGTTTTTGAAGTTAATTTTCAAAAAACACTGGAGCAATTTTCAGCAAACATAGCAAAGGCCCATCTGCGTACCAGTCCCTACGGTTCGGGCTGTAGACTCGTCAGACCGTCCTATGGAAATTACCATGGGGAAAACACGTTTTGGGACCCCCCTTTTTTCTCAGCCCCACTCCACGAATCCCCCCGAAACGTCCAGGGAAGGAGTGGAGCGGAGCTGGCCAAAACTTTGGAAAATTACACGCAAATTCCTCAACCGGCGCCAAAGTTATTCCCAATAGAATGTTGCGGATTTCCTATGGTAGCCAATCCTAACTATAACTACCTACTGGCGACCGCATCCGCCACCCGTGCAACTACTGCCAATTAAAGCCTGGTTTACCCTGTAACCCCCTCTGGCCTCTGTTTCTTCTTGTGTGGAGGGATGTTGTGCTAATATTTCCTGCTCCAGTCAGAGGAGCAGTACGGATAGCCCTGCAGCATCAAGAGACCCAGACTTTAACTGACAATCATTGTTGTTTTGCAGCGACGTTACTGCTCGGGGTACCGAGTGATCCAGTGTCCGCCTCACTCTCCAGAAGGTCTCAGGCGGCAGGAGGTATTTTACCTCCGTTGTGACGCTATGCTGAATGGCTGTCTCTGCTGAAATTCCGACCTGGACTCTGAGGCAGCTGCGGACCGAGGGGGCCCAGGGGAGACCCGGAAATTATTGGCAGCGTCTTGTGGGTACCCTCCTTCCTTACCTGCAACATCTGGACAAACGATTTTTCAATTCCAACGCTCCCCCCATACCGCCGACCCAGATGCACCTACTCAGTGCATTCTGGGAGTTGAAGTCCGTGTACTGTTCCTGGACTCCAACAGGTGAACTTAATTGACTGGGGGAGGAGTGTACAGACCCGAATACTAAGGGAAACAGGACTGGGATTCATTTCTGAAGGCTTACCTCGCACGGCAGGCCTCTGAAGAAGGTCTACGGCGAAATGCATTCGCCACCTGTGCAACAACTGCCAATTAAAGCCTGGTTTACCCTGTAACCCCCTCTGGCCTCCGATTCTTCTTGTGTGGAGGGATGTTGTGCTAATATTTCCTGCTCCAGTCAGAGGAGCAGTACGGATGGCCCTGCAGCATCAAGAGACCCGGACTTTAACTGACAATCACCGTTGTTTTGCAGCGACGTTACTGCTCGGGGTACCAAGAGATCCGGTGTCCGCCTCACTCTCCAGAAGGTCTCAGGCGGCAGGAGGTATTTTACCTCCGTTGTGACGCTATGCTGAATGGCTGTCCCTGCTGAAATTCCGACCTGGACTCTGAGGCAGCTGCGGACCGAGGGGGCCCAGGGGAGACCCGGAAATTGTTGGCAGTATCTTATGGGTACCCTCCTTCCTTACCTGCAACATCTGGACAAACGATTTTTCAATTCCAACGCTCCCCCCACACCGCCGACCCAGATGCACCTACTCAGTGCATTCTGGGAGTTGAAGTCTGTGTACTGTTCCTGGACACCAACAGGTGAACTTAATTGACTGGGGGAGGAGTGTCCAGACCCGAATACTAAGGTAAGCAGGACTGGGATTCATTTCTGAAGGCTTACCTCGCACGGCAGGGCTCTGAAGAAGGTCTACGGCGAAATGCATTCGCCACCCGTGCAACAACTGCCAATTAAAGCCTGGTTTACCCTGTAACCCCCTCTGGCCTCCGATTCTTCTTGTGTGGAGGGATGTTGTGCTAATATTTCCTGCTCCAGTCAGAGGAGCAGTACGGATGGCCCTGCAGCATCAAGAGACACAGACTTTAACTGACAATCACCGTTGTTTTGCAGCGACGTTACTGCTCGGGGTACCAAGAGATCCGGTGTCCGCCTCACTCTCCAGAAGGTCTCAGGCGGCAGGAGGTATTTTACCTCCGTTGTGACGCTATGCTGAATGGCTGTCCCTGCTGAAATTCCGACCTGGACTCTGAGGCAGCTGCGGACCGAGGGGGCCCAGGGGAGACCCGGAAATTGTTGGCAGTATCTTATGGGTACCCTCCTTCCTTACCTGCAACATCTGGACAAACGATTTTTCAATTCCAACGCTCCCCCCACACCGCCGACCCAGATGCACCTACTCAGTGCATTCTGGGAGTTGAAGTCTGTGTACTGTTCCTGGACACCAACAGGTGAACTTAATTGACTGGGGGAGGAGTGTCCAGACCCAAATACTAAGGGAAGCAGGACTGGGATTCATTTGTGAAGGCTTACCTCGCACGGCAGGGCGCTGAAGAAGGTCTACGCCGAAATGCATTCACCACCCGTGCAACTACTGCCAATTAAAGCCTGGTTTACCCTGGTACCCCCTCTGGCCTCCAATTCTTCTTGTGTGGAGGGATGTTGTGCTAATATATATATATTACCTACTGGCGGTCGCCAGTAGGTATATATAGTTAGGATTTTTTCTCTATGGGTTTTTTGAAAATTCTATGTCTAATAACTTTGCCGTTTGTGGACGGAATTGGCTGAAATTTTCAGGAAAATGGCACATTTTGTTTCTGAGCAGCCTTTGAAAATTTGGGGGGGGTTCGTCAAGGGGGGGCCGAGAAAAAAGGGGGGTCCCAAAACGCGTTTTTCCCATGTTAATTTCCATAGGGCGGTTGGCCTCACTTTTAGCCCGAACGGCTGAATGGATTTGCACGAAACTTGGCAAAATTGTAGGGACTGGTAGCCCGATGTGCCTTTTGTAGGTCTCAATATATGTGCTCCAGTGGATTTTGAGAAATTAACGTTTAAAAAAAGATATATATCTGTAACAGCGGACCGGGCAGCGGCCCAGGACGCGTACTTTTCGCGCAACGGAGCTTTGTGAAGCGAAGCTGATTGGTTCTCCGGCGTCTGTCAACATTCCAAACAGTCCGTAGCGACCGCCATCTTGTCTCTCGGTAGGATCGAGAGACAAGAGGAGGCGAAAGCGAAGGGGCAAATGACCATAAGGGGGAATAGTAGATCCTCGCTGACCCCCTAGGTTTGATGTGGAGGTTTTAAAAGGGCCCCGCGGGGCAAAAAAAATAATAATAATAATAATCGAACGGCTGAATGGATTTGCACGAAACTTGGCAAAATTGTAGGGACTGGTAGCCCGATGTGCCTTTGCTAGGTCTCAATATATGTGCTCCAGTGGATTTTGAGAAATTAACGTTCAAAAAAAGATATATATCTGTAACAGCGCTCCGCTTCGCATACTTTTCGCGTTACGGAGGTTTGCGAAGCTGATTGGTTTTTCGGCGTCTGTAAACATTCCAAACAGTCCGTAGCGGCCGCCATCTTGTCTCTCGGTAGGATCGAGAGACAAGAGGAGGCCAAAGCGAAGGGGCAAATGACCATAAGGGGGCATAGTAGATCGTCCCTGACCCCCTAGGTTTGATGTGGAGGCTTTGAAAGGTTCTCGCAGGGCAAAAAAATATATACCGTTTTTTTAGTTTTTTTGCGTGGAGTGCGCTCGGTTCGCGAACCGGGAAGCGTTCTGGGGAGCGTACTTTCTTGAAAATTAGTGAAAAAAGTTAGAGTACAATAATAATTGTGAGTGATCAGATGTAGGGTAGCTCTGAGAAGAGCTTTTGGGTTTATGGTACATTTAGGTACTTATAAGTAGGTACCAATGCATATTCTTAAATTCAGAGTGAAAACTCTGTTGCCCTCATCTGAGAAGTGAACTCCATCTCCTCTGTAGATATCTTGCATGTAGTAACGCAAGTTATTGTTGTAGAGGGAGCCCATTCCATGGTCTCTCATGTAAGCTGAAACAGATTTGTTTACATGCTTCCTCGACTTCTCAATTTGTGGACAAAATTGGTTTGACCACCTCCATTTCTGTCTTTGGCATATATTTGAATATACCAAGGCAGTCTGAGGAAAAAGTGCCATCAATTGCTCAAAGGTGTCCTTTAAAAGCATTTCCAGACCTACCCTAGTCAAAGTGCCCAAATCATTACCTCCACAGTGCACAATTAACAGGTCAGGTTTGGGCAAATGCATAAAGGTTTTCACCAATGGTATCAATTGGTGACATTTTAATCCTCTGTGGCCAAACCACTTAATTTCCACATCTTGTAAATTGAGGTTAGGTAAATTCCTGTTTTCAGCGTACCTTTGAGCCCAATATATGTAACTATGTCCAACAATCCAGACAGAAAACATGGCGAGAGAAGGTTCTGCTGCAGTCAGATGAAGTGTGGCAATGAAATGGCAGTTGAAAAAATGAGAGTGTAAAATGAAAAAAACTGAGGAGTTTCTGTGTTAATGAAGCAGTAAGAGTGATTGGTGGATTTTGATTGCTGAAAACAGAAAGTTAGTGTGAATGGATGAGTTCGTTGAAAGATGTATTTTGAGTGGCGAAGAAAAAATCATTAAATGAAAGAATGCTCTGGATATGCAGGTGCACTGAGAGTTCAGAGTTCAATTGCAACATTGTTGTGTGAGAGGTCTTGCAAGTGGTGGTTGCTATGCAGAAAAAGCAGAGAGGGGGCAGAGGGGGGAAGGGTTTTGCTTTGAAAAAAAGTGAGGGAAGAGTTTTGATTGGGTGACATGAGAGATATGTGTGAGGAATTACAGCATTTCTGTGCTTTTGATAGCTGCAGACTCTGGAGTGAATACCTTTTGCTCTGCTGAAGACAAATTGGTGTGTTTCTGAGACTGTTTTGAAACTCAAAGTATTTGCTAAGGTGAGAAAAGATTTCTTTAATTTAGATAGAAAATAGTGTGCTTTAAGGAGAAAATTATGAAGAAAGTTGTGTTTTTCAAATGTTGCTTTGTCTCAAGTGTTTCACAAATAGATTTTGTTTCTTTGAGAAATTGTAATTGGAGAAAATGTGAAGTATTAGTACTGACAGGGCTTTTATGTGCATAGGAGCTGTGGAGTGTTTTCAAATTATGACTTGTAAATCGTTTTTGAGAAAAAGCAATGGTTTTAATATTGATGAGAAGGACATAATGGTGTCTGCTTCTTTATAAGGTAATTGAGAGTCTGTGATGTTATTTTTCCCATTTCAATGTAAGAAGTTTGTCTGTGGAGCAAATTGCTTGTAAATATGCTCCCACCTGTGCATGGCAAATTTAGATTTTGAATGTTTCCGTTACATAGGCATGTTAAAGGTGACGGAAAATGCTGCAAAGGCAATCAAAAAATGCTTTTATGTGTTTTAAGGACATTTTAAGTCATTTCCCCATGTGCAGTGTTTTCAAATTATGAGTTGAAAATCGTTTTTGAGGTAAAGGAATGTTTTCAAAATTTATGTGCGCCATATGACCCCAAATTTCTTTTTCAGGGGTGCAGCAGGGTGTTCTTGAGACACCCCTGCACCGTCGGAAAAATTTGTAATTTGCGATGAGGTAATTGCTAATCGCAAATTGTACCTTCATTCCTATGGGCCTCCTGCTGCATGGAAATGAATGGGTAATTTGTAATTAGCAAATAGGTCATCGCAAACTAGGAATGGTAAAGAATCGCTATTTATTTCTTAAAGTTCGCTATTTAGGAAATGCAAAAAACTTTGATGATACATATGGCGGTTTATCTCTAACAAGATAAGAAGCATAGGGATAGATTTATGATGACTGGCGCATCATTAGGGATGTGTTAGTCATTCTGTGCCGCTGTTCCGTCACCTATGGTGTGCTGCATTTACAATGCGGCGCATCATGGGGCAAAAACAGCACAGATGCGTGACGTATTTGTGCCGTAAAGTTGGCGCATTGCTGGAGTTGTATCGCAAGTGTGATGAAGCTCCAGTAAGGTTGAGGGGTGCCCCTGTCGCAGGGTTTCTGTTCTGACACAGAACTGTGGACAGAGGATTGGAACCTCGGCGAATTAGGGTGTCCCAAAACTCACCTTAGTAATCAAAACCCCTTAGCAAGCTAGGTACAGTGACACATTGGATATAACAAACTCTCAATGTTTAGACAATCCAGAATATGAACTTATAGTACCTCAGGATACGTGGAACTCATGAACAGTCGGTCGTTATATATTTCTTAGAAACGAGAACATGGAGTTAAGAAGAACACATGTGTATTTGAAATGTTTATTTACTAATGCCGTCTTCTCAGGCGTAGTATCTTAGATTATACAAGTACACATATTATCAGTAGCAAAATTACCAGCATAGTTAATAGTACATAAAAAGCGAATGGTGACAGTATGTTAACATGCTGTAAATGAATAAGAGTTAGCAACACTTATAAGCAGCCGCGGGCCGTGGAGGGAGTTACGGTGGGCAGGGAGGCGGGGAGGGGGAGGGGCAGGGTGGAGAGGGCTTCACCCTGCCCCTCCCCCTCCCCGCCTCCCTGCCCCACCGTAACTCCCTCCACGGCCCGCGGCTGCTTATATCTCACCCTCCCTAATACACATAATATATTATTTGCTAAGAAGGTCTCTTTGTGTTGGTTTAGGGCGTGCCGATACTTTAGTGTCTTAGATTTGAAGGAATCACATCAGCATAGAAAAGATAATCCATATGCCGTGCTTAATATCGCCAACGGCATTGTGCCATAATATTCTAGCATGCGATTGCGGAACAGTGTCAGCAGCTGCAGGGCGGGAGCTTGCACAGGAGGGACATCCATATTTAAAAATGTAAAAAAGCACAAGAGCGTCCGCTGGTAATGCAAGTAAAAATGGGAATCCACGAAGCAGAGTGGAAAAAATAGAATGTAAGAAAGCAGGGATGACTCCAAAGATTTTCTCAAATGAAGTCACGAGACCACTGGTAACAACTTTAAAAAAGTGCGCCAGGCTCTTTGTGGAGGATGCGTTAGGGATAGTCCGAACCATCTTGCTGAAATGGAAAGGCGAATCTGTATTTAAAAGGGTCTGCAGCTCTGTACGGGTGTTCGCTGTGTGAAGGATGAAAGTTTCACGGGCCGAACTCAAGGCCACCTCTCTCTGAGACAAAATAGCTCTTATTCTTGCCATGCCGTTGAAATGTGCTGCCAAGGTTGGTATTTGTGGCCAGATTGAAAACTCCCTATGTTCATGTGTGGGAGGAAATAGAACATTTCTGCAGCAAATAACCCGTTCATTTACTGTTACGATAAAATGAATACTTTTAATTAACCCAGAACAATCTTCATTATTGAGCATCAAATAACTACCATTTTCCAAGAACTTGAACGTGGGGATGATAGCAGGAACTGGTGTGCCTTGCAACACGCAAGCCATATTTGGTCGGTGTTTGTTGCATGAACCGTGTAACTGTATGTGCCTACACATTAGTGAATGATCTGGCGTCTCAGTGCATTCCTCTCCATTCAGATAAAGTTCTTGATCATCTTTGAAAATCTGTATGTGTATGGAAGCGACCAGACTTGATGAAGAAAACCACTACCTAAAGGTTAATAACGACCTATTGGTATATATTTCATACAATTTGAAAACTTATATAAAGCAAAAGGCAGCGTTATTAAACCGTGGATAAGGCACGTTGCCAAAGCAGTCAACCTTTTGGATTTATACTGGAAATGTTAAAGGAAGAATTACGGAGTAGGGCCTGTAAATCTTTAATAGACAACGAGTAAAATTACTCCAACCATCGTATTCCTCTAACTCCGGGATAGTAGGGGTGTTTAATTTTTTAGAAGTAGGCAATCCAAAGCATTTGGTCTGGGAAATTGTTTCATTCACAAACAACATATGTTTTGGGATGAGACATGCACGGTGGAAAGCCTCAGTGCCTTGTACCTGCCAGGTTCGTGAACCCCAAACTGATGTAGATCCTGGATATTTTTACTCTGTATTACGTTAGCATGGTCTCATTACTGGTTTAAACGCCATTTTTCCTTTTTTGTAACTTCTGCACACGACACTTAGTTGTTGCTTTAGCTTTCAGCCTACCTGCGTCAAGATCTATGCCTGCTTCAAGCAGGCGCAGGGTTTTGATGTAGCTTTGTCCTATCTGATTGTAAATGCGGCACACAGTGGGTGGCAGAGCAGCGGTGCACGTTAACTGGTGCATCCCTGGGGATGTGCTAGTTAATATAAATCTGCCCCTTTACATTTAATTATGTGCAGGGGACACAGAGTAGGTGAGGTTTATCCAAGGTTAAGAAGAGATGAGTCCTGTTCAGTGAAAAATTGGAGATAGGCTTCAGTATATTATATACTTAAGTAGTGTGTTAAATTTTTGATGACTGTTATTAATTTACTGTTGGGTAATAGTGGTTAATAACATTTTTTATTATATTTTACCACAGATTCAACTGCAGATTATTTCAAGATTTTAGGATGCCTAGCAAAGAAAGAGTAAGAAAGGCTGGAAAACGTCAAAGACAGCAGGAGCATGGAATATTGCAGCAGTCCTCTAACAAAAAGATTTGTCAAGTCACCAAGAAAGCACCGGGTAAGAGTCGAAAAACAGTCATAAGAAATATGTGTAGTAAAAAAAATATTACTACAGAAAATGTTTCACTCCAGAAAAGGAGAATTAATTCAAATGGTAAGGAAAGGCCAATGAGAAATGTTACTGCTAGAGTAAGAGATAACTCTATGCATGAAAGTAGAAGGAAACAACAGTTTAGGGATATTCGTAAACGAATGTTCCGCAACAGGATAATTGGGAATTTGTTAAAAAATATTAAGAAAGGTCAGCAGAAAGTGGTTTTTTATAAGAGAAAAAAAATAGTTGAGAAAGTTATTGATCAGGCATTTGAAATTAAACGTAAGTTATTTATTTTGACAATCAATAGAATTAGAAAGCTAAACAAGGTAATTTATGATTTCAAAAGAAATAGTAGATGGAAGAGAATAGTTAATCGTAGTAATTTTTGTGAAGTTTTTTCTGGAGAATGGATGCATAGTTCAAGCTCTGAGGCATTTTTTAATGAGGAGAGTTATTTCCAGGATAATGATTTGGTGCATGCAGTTGACACCAGTGGTCGAGCTTATGAAGTGAAAGATGGTTGTCCAGTTGAAAAAGAAAAACTTGTGAGAACAGAGATAGAAGAGGTGTTAGGTAATGAGGTTTTAGGGAGACGTCCTAAGGGTCCTGTGTACACCTGGAAGTGTAGTAGTATTTGCAGTGTACGACAGGATTCCATCAATTTGCTTTGTGATTTTATACGGTCATTTAGTAAGAAAAGTTTGAAGCAGAAAATGAAGTTGTTGCAAGAATTAGATCCTTGCAGAGTGAGAAAAGTGATAGGTTTGCATGGTCATTCACTGGCTTGTCTTTCCAGGAGAGTATGCCAGAGTGTTTTTCATCATTTCAGGATGCTAGCAGTGCATCATAATAAAGTGAGGAAATTAGTTAGAATGTTGTATTATGCTAAGAGTCCAGCAATTATGCTTAAACAATTATGCGCTGCTCTTTTGCATGGTTCTGAAATAGATGTGAAGAATATATGTGAAGAAATTGAGTTTTGTTACTTTGGAAGTAAAGAGGAGAATGTTGAAATTGACCAAGAAGAAGAGAGTAATGTGGAAGATAGTGTACAGGTTTCCAGTACAGATAATTTCCAGAGGGAAATTGCGACGTTTGAGGTGAAATCAAGTGAGAGGCCAAATTTCACTTGTGTGTGTTGTCGACGCACTTATTATAAGAATCAGACTAAGTTAGTGGATTTATATGGAAAAAGTGAAAGGGAAAATAATAGTGAATGGAAGGATTTTACAACATACTTGATGGTAGAAAATTGTTTTGATTTGGGATTGGATCAACGTGTGTGTACTTATTGTTGTAACAAATTAAATCAAAACCAGATGCCTGCTAGAGCAGTTCATAATAATCTGGAATTGGTTGAAATTCCTTCTGAATTGAAGGATTTAAATACTTATGAATCTATTTTGATTCAAAGTATCCATCCCTTTCAGGCTATTGTAAGAATGGAGCCAAAGACAGGGAAATTGCCTCCATCAGATTTACAGAGAGGATTAAAGGGAAGAGTTGTTTATTTGCCTCTAGATTTGAAGAAAAACATTAACACAATTGGAGTAGAAAAAGTGGAAGAGGAACCTCTGGTTATCTTAGTTAATGGGGTTCCGACAAAGAATAAGAAAATATGGCAAGATTTAGTAGATGTTAGGAAAGTCAAAAGGGCAACATTGTATTTGAAAAAATATAATAAATACTATAAAAATGTATATGTTGCAGAAGAGGAAGTAAGTGAGGAAGAGGATAGCGATTTGTGTGGTGGTCAAATTGAGAAAGTAGAACCCTCTACTAGTGAAGAAATATATGAACATTATAGTGTTCATCCTTTGCATTCCAAGGAAGTCATGGGGAATGCTATTGAGTTGTTTCAAATGAAACAAGCGAAAGGGAGTCCCATTAGTGTTTGGGAGGAAAGTTTGGAAGCTCGGTGTTTCCCACAGCTTTTTCCAACAGGTCAGGGAGGAAGATATGATGAGCGACCTCATCAAATTCCTGCTTCTGAATACCGGACTTTGCGATTGTATGCAGGAGATCCTAGGTTTCGACAATGCATTCCTTATTTGTTTCATCTCCTGTTTGAAAGCGATCTGTCTGGACTGTCATATGCAGTGAACCACATCTTGAAAAGTGGTATACACATGCAAAACATCTCGGCAAGTGACTTTATGGATAAAGTCAATGTCCAAGACAGTATTTTGGATTCTCACCTGATTAATCTCATGGCGTGTCAGCGTGGTACTAATGAGTACTGGTACCGTCGTCATGGTGATTTAAAATGTATGCTGAGGAACTTAGGAACTCCCACATGGTTCCTCACTTTGAGCTGTGCTGAGTATGGCTGGGAAGACTTACTTGAATTTCTACGAGAGGCAAATGCTAACGTAGAAAACATCGAATTCAAGACACCCGGAGAACTGTGCTCTTTGGATCCAGTCAATGTATGTAGGTACTTCAATCATAGATTTGAAGGTATGATGTCTTTCATCATGAATAAGAAGAATCCACCTCTTGGAGAGGTGTTGGATTTCTTCTGGAGGAAGGAGTACCAAGCAAGAGGTGCTCCTCATATACATATGTTGCTGTGGATCAAGGATGCACCTAAATTTGGAACGGATGCAGACGACTCAGTGATGAGTTTCATAGAACAGTATTCTACGTGTGCTGTTCCAAACGCAAAGGAGAAAAAAAGCCTAAGAGAAAAAGTTCTACGTTTCCAAAGCCATCGATGTGGAAAGTACTGTCGTCGTAAATTCCGGAACAAAGACAAGTTCTACACCAAATGTCGTTTCGGCTTTCCACGATCGGTGATTTCTAAAGGAAGAGTGAACAGTTTGATGTCTTCGCTGCGACATAATGTGATGAAGAAATCACCTAAAAACACATACAATTTGAAGAGGAACGAAGAGTCTAAGTACATCAACGACTACAACCCGGTGATTTTGTCCATGTGGAATGCTAACATGGATATACAGTTTGTGGCTGATAACTGTATGGCTGTGGCTAGGTATGTGACATCTTACATCACCAAAAAAGAGAAGACAGAATTGAAGGATATGTGGGAGGACATTTCCCATGAAAAGAGCCTCAGCAAGAAGTTGTACAGTTTCAGTCTGAAGATGTTGTCGCATCGAGAAATCGGAGCTTACGAATGTTCTGACCGGTTGTCTTCAGCAAGTCTCTATGCCAAGTCCAGGAGTATCGTTTGGGCGAGTGTTGGTCTTGCTGCAACGCGTAATCGAGTTCTGAAACCTGTGCGGGAAATTGAGTATTTGGCGGAAAAGGAGCCAAACAGTACCGACATTTTGAAGAGCAACATGTTGGATACATATTATCCAAATCGAAGCAGTCACCTCGAGAATGTTTGTCTGTATGAGGTTCTGCAAAATTACATATTCAAGAGGAACATCAAAGAAGATACTGAGAAAGGAGTGTATGCTGTAATAGGAAGTGAGGGATGTCTGGTCAAGCAAAGAAAATGCCACTTGATAAACCATCGAAAATTGAGTGGCGAATCTCCTGAAAAAAAGGAGTTTTTCTATTTAGCACTTTTGCAACTTTTTAAGCCTTGGCGTGCAGAAGAGGAACTGCTTGGAGATTTCCTCTGTTACGAAGACTCTTTCAATGCTGCCAAGGAGACCATAGAATGTCCTGCTTTTCCCAAATATGTAGAAATGTTGAATGTGGAAATTGAGCAGGAAGCAACGATTGCAGCCGAGATTGCCAGAGACAGTTCTCAGGACAGTCAGAGTTCTGCTTCATTGAGTCAGGATCCACTAGGAGGACCTCTTATCGAAAATGAAGCTGCCACTGCTATGAATGAAGTGGAAAGAGCCATGGCACATGCTCAGGAGGATGCGGTTAACTTAGAAGAGTTGGAAAGACAACTCAACGTTGAGCAGAGGAAAATATATGACGAACTTACCATGCAAATTGATCATGGATTAAGTCATGACAAGAAAGAGTGCTCATGTACGTCGTTGAAGCCTGTCCGACTGTACGTGAGTGGAGAAGCGGGAACTGGAAAAAGTTTCCTTATTAAAGCAATTTCATGTTATTTGCAGGAAAGGACAGAGTCATCGCTGTCTTGTGTTGTCACCGCTCCAACTGGACTGGCAGCACATAACATTAAAGGGATTACTTTACATCGTTTACTGATGCTGCCAGTGGAGCATGACAACAAATTAGAATATCACAAGCTATCTGGAGATGCTTGTTTTGAAGTTTCAAGAGTCTTGAGGAAAATGAAACTTCTTATCATTGACGAAGTAAGCATGGTTTCCAATGTCATGCTTGCCTTTGTGCATTTGAGAATGCAAGAAGTTCTCAAAACAGAGTATGATGTGTTATTTGGTGGCAAACACATCATTGTTTTTGGAGATCTTCTGCAGCTGACACCAGTGAAAGGGCAACCTGTGTTCAAAATGCTCACGCATGAAGATACCAGGAAGTGCTTAGGGAGTATTGGCAACGTCAATATATGGTTAAACTTCAATTATGCTGAACTGCATGAAAATATGCGTCAGGCAAAGGATGAAGTTTACAAGACTATTCTACAAGATGTTAGAATTGGAAAAGTGACCGAGCATGGGAAAGAAGCTTTACATGCACGATTACTGACAAATTTATATCCAGACGAAGATGTTGTGCCTGAGAATATTTTTCAGAAAGTTACTGAGAAAAAATCTGGAATATGTTTGATGCCAACTCTTGCAGAATGTGCCAAATTCAACAACAAAATGTTGCATTTAGAAAAGCAAGAGATTGTGAAATTGGAAGCTATTGACAGAGTAGAGCATATGGGATCAACAATTATTTTGTCTGAGAATCTGAAAACAAAATTGGATTCATTAGAGAAGAGTATATCTAAAACTGCGGGTTTTGAAAAGACTCTGAATGTGTGCTTGAACTGCCGTATAATTTTAAGAAGGAATTTACATGTTGAAAGAGGTCTGGTAAATGGATCAATGGGTAATGTTGTTGATTTTGTGAAATACAGAAATAGAGATGGAATTGAATTTTTAAAAATTAAATTTGATGGCATTGAGGAAGTACAGCTAATTGCTCGTTGTTCTGCTAGATTTTTGCTTGTAAAAGACTTATATGTTCGTCGTAAGCAGTTTCCTGTTTGCTTGGCATATGCGGTGACAATCCATAAATCGCAAGGTTTAAGTGTAGACTGTGCATTGGTGAATATTGGCAGTTCTGTGTTCAAGGAGGGTATGGCATATGTGGCATTGTCACGAGTTAGGACTTTATCGGGATTGTACTTGATTGAGTGTGATGTCACAAACATTTGTGCGGATCTAGATTGTGTTAAGGAATACAATAGGTTGAGAAGAGAGTATGCGCCACATTTGCCTCAGTATCCTTTGTTTGAGAAACGTGTGGTAGGCCGGAAACGAAGAAATGTGACCAATACTGGGGAGGTTGTAGCAAAAAGACGAAAAGTTGATGAACCTGAAATTATAAGCAGAAACAAAAAGGATTCTGTTGAAGATGTTGTTGGTTTTCAATTTGAAAACAGTTCTGGTGTCAACTGCTATGCTAATGTAGTGGTTAATGTTGTCTTTTCTCTAGAAACTTTAAAAGAACAGATTGTGGTCAATTCGGATCAAAGATTTTGCAGTTTGTTAAATTCTGTGTTAGAGAAATGTAGCACTGATAGAACAAACATAGAAAGTGTGTCTGAAATTCGAAATCTGTTAGACAGATGTTCAGGCCAAACACAATTCTCTCAAAATAGTCAGCAAGATTGTCAGGAGTTTTTAATGTATATGCTTGATGTATTGCATGATGAAGGTGTAGATGTAGATCACCTGTTTGGGCTTTCTTATCAATGGCAGCATGACTGCGAGAACTGTAGGGTATCAGCTACTACTAGTGTAGACTCAGAAAGATTTATATATTTAACTTTGCCAGACAGTAAATCAGTCTCTTTTAATAAGCTAGTAAAAGCAGCTGATCACAACATGGAGTGTAGCCAATGTAAATCTGAAATGATGTCCACATTATTTATACGAACATATGGCCAGTATGTCATTTTAATGTTCCAACGATGTAGGCCTGATGGAACAAAACTGACAACTTTAATTAAAAAGTTTGTGGCTTCACAGTTGTCAATATCAGGAAGGACTTTTGTAACTGTAGCAATTATATATCATGATGGTCCTTCAATAACATCAGGACATTATACAGCGTATTTAAAGTGTAGAAATGGCTGGTCATTCTGCAATGATTCTGTTTTAATTTTCAAAAAAAAATTGCCATATGACCTTAAAAACTCTTACCTGGTGTTTTTAAAACCAAAATTTTAGGGAAAGAATCTCGGGATGTGCTCTGAGGAATTTCAAGAAGTTCTCATGGCTCCTACACTATTTGGCCTTGACGATAAGTGTAGTACAGAGACATAACTTTTTACCATAACACTGGACGTTATTGAGAAATACGTGCACTTTGAATGAGTTCAGAAAAACTATTTCTTTTTATAAGCTAATTGAAGCAGCGAATCAAAACATGGAGTAGAGGGAATGTAAGTCTGCAATGCTGTCTACTGTTTTACATTGCTTTGTGATTAAAAGTGATGTAGAGAATTAAATAATTGTACTAGTCATAAAGGTAGTGTAAGTCTGCTTCATAGTAAGCAGTATCAGTGTGATAGGAAATGTAGAACATGATTGAGCAAGAAGGGGAAGATATTACTAGTCCAGGATTGTGTAAATGATCTTCAACATTTTAATTCTGAAAGTTGCGGAAATGCGAAAAGACGGGATTGGCTTACAAGAAATCCAAGAGTTATACATGGCTCTGACACGATTTGGCCTTGTGGAATCGTGTGGTAGAGAGCGAGAAGTCATTTATTGTATGTAACATGTTTTTGAAAACGATGGAGGTTTTCTTTCAGAAAGTGGCGGGTTGAAAGTAATAACAGCACAACAGAGTGTAAGCTGTTCATAGGACATCCTTGGCCGTCATGGAAAGTAAGTTAACTTTAAGGAGTTCTGAATTCTGATTTGTAATGTATGGGTTTTTTAAACACAATCATTTTGATTGTGTTTTTTTTTCCCCGCTGTTATATGATGAATACCTTCAAGTCACTGTTTTAGTGAAATTTGATACATTCTGAGAACAGCAAAAATAAACCATTTAACATGTATAATTAATTCTGTTCTGTTTGCATTTATGATGTACATGTAGAACTGTGTAGGAGGCATGGAGAAGGTGAGGCTTCTGTCAGTGTCAAAGTTGTTGCATACAGTGCTCATATTCTACGTAGTCTTTTATATTTCATTACTTTCACTGTTTCTGACAGATCTAAAAAATTTTTTTTTAAAAGAACAGTAAGTATAAGGGAAGGAAACAGACAGTTATGTTAAAAGAAACACAGCTATAGGGAATAAACTAGGGATACTGTTACCCGCAATCCTCTGCTGATGATGTCACTGAGCATGTCATGAATGATGTAATATGTGACATCATCAGCAGTGGATTACGGGTAATAGTATCTCTAGTTTACTCCCCTATAGCTGTCTTTCTTTTAACATAACTGTCTGTTTCCTTCCCTTATACTTACTGTTCTTTTTAAAAAAAAAAATGTTTGGGTTCGCTTCCGGTTCGCGTACCGGGGAGCGAACTGGGAAGCGAACTAAGAGAAATAGAGGTTGGCACAGTTGCAAATATTGTACCAATTTTTTTATAACGGGGAGGTAGTTCTGAAAAGAACTTTTTTTTAAATTGTTTTTGTTGTTTTATTTTTTTTTAATTATTTTTCTGAACATTTTTTTACTTTTTTTGAATTTTTCTGAACAGTTTTATATTTTTTTTGTTTTTTTTTCGGAGGGGGCAACGAAAACGATTCATTGTAAAGGGCTCAACAGGAGGAAGAAAACAAAAAAAAGAATTTATTGTTTGGGGAGTTTCGGACAAACATGAGCATGATTGTTAATAGCTCTGTTGATCAGAGTGATGCTACTTTCTGCGTAGCAAATGATTCCACTGCAATGTACGCAGACTTGTTTTACTTCACGAAATCTCGTTTGTATATTTGGCACCATCTCCCTGCCCTCTGGTCCCGTTACTTCCGGTACAACAGATCTTCTGGCCATAATAGGGAGATTATCTAGGTCGTCCTGTTCCTCTTCTTCCTCTTCTTGCTGAATTATAACTTTAGCAGGTGGTCCACTCTTCCTTGGATGTGGTGGACGTGGTGGGGAAGCACCAGCTGAAGCTAGTAAAGAAGCCATTGCTCACTGGTAACAAAGGGTCTTTCTCTCACAATGATGAAAGTCAGAGTGAGGAAAGAAGGAGGGATTTTCACCATTTGGGAAAAAAAATAGTTCTCAACCAATGAAAAGTGTTCATTTTAGATCATATGACCTAGTCTTACATCATTAGGAAACCGAAAGTGAAATGAACCAATGAAAAGTGTTATTACCAAGTCACATGACCTGCTGTGTTTACGTTACGCGCTTTGCAGGGCCTCCCGGTTTGCTTCCAGAAACCTGTGCTTTGCGACTCGGTAAGTGTACGAGTTCGCTAACGTAGCACGTCATATGACGTATCACGCGACAACGCGAAACGTCATGCGGACGGGAGGCGTCACGATGTTGTTTTCTAACGCGGCAGTTGCGGTAAAGAAATGTTTACCGGCTCGCGGTCTATTTCGCGGCATCAAGGTCAGCTAACAGGAAGCTTCCCGATTCGCGAAGCGGGAACGAAGAAAAAAAAATATTTTAAAAAAAAATTATTCATAAACATATAAAATATATTTTTGGATTTAAAGAAGAATACATTTTACAGCTACAGATATTAGCTGTTAAAAAACCAATGAAATTCACTGAAAAAACCATAGGTTATAGACCATATATAGTTAGGAATTAGCATTTACAAAACCTTGAAAATTCACTGAAAAAACCATAGGTTATAGACCATATATAGTTAGGAACTAGCATTTAAAAAACCTTATTTTACTCACACAAAACCATTGAAATTCCATATATAGTTAGTTGCACTAACTATATATCGCGCACCCGCAATCCACTGCTGATCATGTCACATATTACATCATTCATGACATGGTCAGTGACATCACTGATGACATCACTGATGACATCTCATTTGACATCAATGACCACATCACTGATGATATCATTCATGTGACAATACAATGCATCTCCTCACGTTTTAATATAACCTCTGTTTCACCCAGTGTTAAATACAGAGTATAATTTTTGAAACCATTGACACACCAATACTAGTTACTACATACGTACTCACTGATTCCTACGTCTACACACACATTCACTCATTCACCCATACAATCATTCATACATACAATCACTCATCTTTACAACACTATCATATGCACTCATACACCTATACAGACACTTACACTCTGCCACTCATCCATGGAGTTACTCACACACCTAGTCAGTCCTGTAAAGAATCAATCACACTTCCATTTTCTTGTCTATACAGTTAAACATAGAGCACCTTACATTTTCAAACATATACTAACACATACTTACTTTCTTATACAATCATTGATACAAGTACACATTGATCTGCACAGAGTCACACACCTCCCAGCCAGCCACACACACACTCAGTCTCCTATACAAATACTTGGACAATCAATCAATAACCCATATAGTTAATCATATAGCTACTGATCAACACATGCAGCAGTTTACAGAACAACAGACATAATGATGCACAAATTAAGACAGTTTAGTCACTAACCCATGCACTCAGTGAGACACATTTAATCACTCACTCATACATTCAGTCATGCACCTACTAAATCCTTCGTCCAGACACTTATACATCTACTCATTCTTCAATATGTAAAACATATTTAAACTTTACAGAAACACACAGTCACTGGATGATGTCATCAGTGATCTCATCAGTGATGTCATTTGAGATGTCATCAGTGATGTCATCAGTGATGTCACTGACCATGTCATGAATGATGTAATATGTGACATGATCAGCAGTGGATTGCGGGTGCGCGATATATAGTTAGTGCAACTAACTATATATGGAATTTCAATGGTTTTGTGTGAGTAAAATAAGGTTTTTTAAATGCTAGTTCCTAACTATATATGGTCTATAACCTATGGTTTTTTCAGTGAATTTTCAAGGTTTTGTAAATGCTAATTCCTAACTATATATGGTCTATAACCTATGGTTTTTTCAGTGAATATATATATATATATATATATATATATGGACCTTGAAAAACTGGCAAAAGAAAAACTAGATGTGAAAAAATCAAACATTAGTAGAAAAGAATGGGAAGCGATAAAATCTTTAAGCAGTGATGAAACTATTGAAATAAAACCCTCCGATAAAGGTGGAAACATCGTTATTTTTTCTAAAGAGAGCTATCAGGAGGAGGCCCTGAAACAACTGACGGATAAAGACTGCTATATAACTATTAGCAGGCAGGAATACAACAAAAGCATTTTGGACTTCAACAAGTTATTGGTAATTTGGAGGGAGAAAGGGATGCTTAGCATGGACGAACTGTTGTATTTACAATGTGATTCACCTGTCCTTCCGACATTCTATCACTTACCGAAAGTCCATAAGGACCCAAAGAGACCTCCAGGAAGGCCGATCGTTTCGGCGATAGGCAGCTTGCTGGAGAATACCTCAAGATTCATTGATGGATATATCGCACCAATTGTCAAAGAACTTCCTTCCTATGTGAGGGATACACAGGACTTCCTACGATTAATAGATAACATTGCTTGGGAACCAGGTTTTCTATTGATAACTCTGGACGTTGTCAACTTATATACTTGCATTGCCCATGAGAATGGTATTGCCGCAGTGAAATGGTTCCTGGATCGTAAACACGGTCAATATCGGGACCATAATGAAATGTTAATACAATTAACAACTTTTTGCCTTAACAACAACATATTTTTGTTTGCAGGTCAGCTGTATAGACAGGTCAGAGGAACATCTATGGGCTCGTGCTTCTCTCCCAGCTACGCAAATCTTTTTGTCGGCTGGTGGGAGAAGCACGAGGCTTGGGGGGAGGCCAATGACCATTGGACTGACAACATTCTTCTATGGACAAGATACATAGATGACCTGTTTTTGGTTTGGCGCGGCAGCAGATCCTCGGCTGAGGAATACATTGCCGCACTAAACAACAATATTTGGAACCTAAAATTCACCTGTGAAATCAGTAACACTAGTGTATGTTACCTGGACCTGGAGGTCTATGTAGACAATGGGAAGATACAGACCAAACTATATAGAAAACCGACGGCTGGGAATGCTGTTTTACATGCAGCGAGCCAGCATCCCAAATGTCTCATAGGGAGCATACCTTATGGTGAATTCCTTTGCCTGAAAAGAAACTGCTCGGATGAGGAGGAGTACGCTCGGGCGAAGGAAGAAGCTAAAACAAGGTTCCAAATCAGAGGATATTCTCGGAACACATTAACAAGTGCAGAAGAGAAATCCAAGAAGATCCAAAGGGATCAATTACTAAGGACTAAAGAGGTGTCGAAAAATGAAGATAATCCTAGAATGATTACTACATTCAATTCTAAATCAGGTAGGATTATGCACATTTTCCAAAAGAACTGGCATATCCTCAAAGCAGATCAAATAATGAGCAAAGTCCTTCCAGAAAGACCCATCTTAACATACAAACGGAGTCAATCCCTGGGGGACCATCTTGTACATAGCCATTTCTTGTCAAAGAACCGGAAGTCTGTCCAAATATCGAAATCCAAAGGATTCTTTCCATGTCGAGCCTGCAAGGCCTGTAAAAATAGCAAAATAACAAAAACCTACCCAGGTAAAACTGTTGAAAATGAACCCGAGAGATGTATCAAAAAATTACTTAACTGTAATTCAGAGTACACTATCTACTGCCTCACTTGTCCCTGTGGGAAACGCTATATAGGCAGTACTATCAAGCCTACAAAAATGCGGATCCTCGAACATCTACGGGCAATAGTAAACAGGGATAAAGCGTACCCTGTAGCGAGACACTTCGCTGAGTTCCACCAAAGCGACAGGGACCTGTTAAGCTTTTATTGTATTGATCAGGTGGAGCGTAGTGAAAGGGGAGGTGATAGAGAAAAAAGACTGCGTACTTTGGAGTCCAAATACATCATCGGGCTAAAAACCACAATTCCCTGGGGTCTGAACAATAATGACGAAATGTGGGTACATCTGGATTAACAACTAGATACTGTACAACATCATACTATCTCTGCATTTCTGAAACAGGCTTTGTTGTTGGGCACTCTCATAGACACTCTCCCATCCATATACTGGTATTTCGATTTATGCCCATTTTGGGCTTAATCAACTGTATCGACACAGTAGTAATACACCAGCCCATCCAGGGCATAAATTGAATTCAGGACAACGTCCTGTAGGTGTGAATACTGTTATCGCAATACGTAAACTGTAACAAGACGAGTATAAATGTGTTGGATCAAATTTAAATATGCATGCACTGTAAAGATATGAATTCTTTGCTTACCTAAGGTTTTTTATGTTGCACTGAGCACTTTATGTATTTACAACGCCATGAAATATATACATTTCTATGTATCTTGCACATTATAAGATGGCCGCCACGCAATGTATCTTGAAAGTGAGAAACCGTCATTGATTTCCATGACAAGTCGGCTTTAAATGGCATTTTGCATCTGTATCAAGGGTGAACACTGACGAAGCCTTCTGGCGAAACGCGTCTGTTGTGGGGCAGGGGCCTGAACTAAATAAACTTTGGATACGAATGGTATGGTGTGCTGGTCTTCTGTCTAGCCAGATTGGAGTGGACTGTTTTTTGGATATATATATATATATATATATATATATATATATATATATATATATATATATATATATACACATATATATATATATACGCACTGGAAAACTAAACACCCACTTCCCATACAAAGAAATGGAAAGTTTGCATCTCTGCAGCCTCTCTTATTTTTCACCCAATTCATTTTCCGCTCAATCAACACATCATCCACACATACATACAACTACTTGCTGCATACATTAGCTGTGATTATCAACTATTCTTCTATTTCATATACCTATTCAAAGTGCAGGCCTTTATCGAACATTTTTATTGTAACAAATACCCCAGCCGAAGACATTGTAAATTTGCACACTTGCTCCCTTTCTTGGCTGGGATTATCAATTATTCTTCAATTTCATATTCTGATTCAAACTCAAGGCCGTTTATCGAGCCTTTTTGTTGTAACTACTATTGCAGGAATTCTGCTCCTACACAGAACTGTGCATAAAGACTTAGGACATCAGTGACTCATTGGTTCTTCGGCCTATAGCAAAAACACCAATGACTAGTCAACCCAGAACATGCGACTTAGATTACCTCAAGTAAGGTACATAAAAAGACCACTCTTTCATTATAATCTTACACCAGTCCAAAACAAGGAGTAAATAAAGACACATGCAAGTTTGAAATGTTTATTTCTAATGCCGTAATCTCATGCACAGTACCTTAGATAATACAACCAAACATATTATCAGAAACAAGGTTGTCAGCATTGTTACTATTCCATAAAATACAAAGTGAGAAAGCATCTTATATTGCTAACGGGAAACAGGTTTAAAATATACCTACATTTCACCCTCCCTACCTACCAGGTTAGTTTATAACTACAGAAGGTCTCATAGGATTACATGGACGGTCCCATACCTCTGGTACTCAGCAGTCGTGGATCACATTGAGTTCTGCACAAACTGTCAGGATACCAATGTTCTCCAACTGTGTCTAGTTATGCCTCCACAATGGATTATTAAACGCGCCAGTATCAGACGTGGCCACACCTGCATATGTGTTTTAGGTCGAAAGTGCGACAATCATTCCAAATAACAGACACAGTATCCAAGATAACCTTGATGTTCCATGCTCTCACTATACACACTAAACTAGCGAGGCAGTCTATAAATGTAGCATGACAAATTATTCTCATGTGAAACAAAATACTCAGCCTTCTCTAAACAATATCAAAATTGCGTGTCGTGTGCAAAGCAGAGCAGGAAAGCAAAAATGGCGTATAAGCTTCTAATGAACCCATGCTAACTTAACACGGTGTGAATGCAAGACTCAGCCCACAACACCCTCCCTCGATAGAGCCACCTGATATAAACGTGCACAAATTAGGAACGCAGAGTCCAAGCCTGAAAAGCAGAGTCAAGTTCAAATTTGCATACATTTTTTTTCGCTGTTTGATAGAAAACAGTAACTAAATAATAAAGAATAGGTAGAAAAATCAGAGTCTAAATCCAACAGCGTATAAGCACAGTATGTAGCCTCCAAGAGGAAGTCATTGTTCTCATCTGAAAAATTTCAGCCATCCAATTCAATAGTGAGAATGAACATACAACCGGAGCCTGTATCACCATCGGAGGAATACACGGGTCATCTTCAATGTAACTGCATGCCAAGAAGTCATGCGCCGCTGCAAAAACATTCCAACGTCCCATTATTCCATGTATTGCTGCTAAGGCCATAATCCCGCCGCCAGAACAGAGCAATTCATGAACCACTAAGGGGCTTATCAGCTGGTCATAATCCGCATTGGGAGACACCGTACTGCAGAGACACAAATGCAGGGCCCAGTCGAAATCGCAGTTCAGGCAATGGAACACAGGCTGAACGCATGTGAAAAAGGAGAATCAAAACGATAATCCATAAGCTGCACTCAATGTAGCCAGAGGTAGCGCTCCGTAATAACTAAGCATTCGGTTGCGGACCAGCAACAGCTGAGAAATATTGTCGTGTGCTGCAGGATGTGCATCCATATTTATGTGAACAAATTAATAGAAGCACACCGGCAACTAATGCGACTATTAAGGGGAATCCACCAAAGATGCTGGAAAACATTGATTGAAAAAATGCAGAAAAGACACCAATTATAGTTTGAAAAGAACTCACAAGACCACTGCTTCTAACTTTAAAAAAGTATGAACCCCGTAGTCAAGGACGCATTAAAGATACTCTGAATTAACTCCCCAAAATACAAAGGCACGTCTGTATTTAATAAATCATACACTTCTGTGCGGGTGTTTACTACATGAAGGACAAATGTTTCTCTAGCAGATGTAAGAGCGACCTCTTTTTTAGACACTAGCGCTCTTATACGGCTCACTTGGATGACTCTGCTTTCAAGGTCGGAATCGACGGCCAGATGGAAACATCCAGCTTCCCATGCAGAGGAGTAAACACAACTTTTTTTAGCAAACCACATGCTCAGTTACCGTAATCATGTAACCGATGCCTGGTAACATTGCACAACAATCTGCATTGTTTCAAATTAAATAACTCACGTTTCCAGTAAACTGAACATTGGTATGATAGCAGGTGTTGAAGTGCCTTTCAAAACTCACACCAAATTAAGCGCATCTTGATTACAAGTGTCGTGTATTTCTATAGGTTCTGAATCGATCCCCCTATTCCTGACCCTATTCTGGTTAAGCTACCTAGCTAGTTAACTAACAGTCAGCCCATGAGGCAAGAAATTCCCCATGATGCAGATACCGTTATCTGACGCAGTCACACTACGGCACAGGAACGTGTTATCTGATTAGGTCATAACGCTTGAGATCTAATTAGACAAGCGATATTCCTCCAGCCCCTGATAAGGCATACGACGTTCTCATAACAAATCAAACCTATGACAACCTGGATAATCCGTGCGGCCATTGTTTTGATTTCACAGAGAACTTTAGTAAAGAATGTGCTAACGAGCAAGTCGTATGACATCTTTATTGACGTACCTATGTCCATCCTTACGTCAATCCCGGCACCTTTAAGGTATAAATATTGCCGACCTTGCCCTATGCAAACACACGCGTGGTGACAAGACGGAGCAGCCATACTTGCCGAAGCCGAGAGCAGAAGCAGACCCCGCAGGCAGCAGCCCCGCCTTCCTGACGCGCTGAGAGACGCGCTGCTATCTCAAGCCGAGAGACCCAGCACCGGCGCTTCTGGGCAGCCCTCGCAGGCAGCCTGGAATATCGAGAGCAGAGAAAGAGATACCATTCCTCATTCATCCTAAATTCCAGGTACAGAACTGAATAACCCCTCCTAGAGAATTCTTTAGTTATTCACTTGGCAAAAACAAACTTAAACTAAACTGTAACTTTCTATTCCCGCCCACGCATTAGACTTAGGTCAGGTACACGGGGTAGGCGTATTTAGAAACACCAGTTGAGTACGTTTAGTCAAATGTATATGTGTATGTAAATATATTTTAATCATTTTAAACATCATATGGCTCAGAAACCATATCAATGTTTTTACAGTATTATTTTATACTATTGCTTCTAATGTATGCACTTTACTTAACTATAAGTATTGCAATAATATCGATCCATTTCTCTTGTACGAGAAAAGAGACTGATCAATAAATAACATCTTTTATTGAACACGCCCGTCTCTTCCTTTTCTCTACATTCTGATGAGACTAAGAATGCACGTACTGACTGAGTAAAATAATTGCCTTGTGCTCACACGACTCTCGAGATTGACTCTTGATTAGGGGAGAGCAAAGTTGTCATGTTCTATGGTTGTCAGAAACTAAATCCCTTCTTGTCTAATCAGGGGAGTTAATCCTTCCTTGAACATTCGAGAAAGTTTCTAGCGAACTCTGAGCTTAGCTGGC
This sequence comes from Lissotriton helveticus, assembly GCF_964261635.1. NCBI lineage: Eukaryota > Metazoa > Chordata > Amphibia > Caudata > Salamandridae > Lissotriton > Lissotriton helveticus. The sequence goes on from NC_136065.1 coordinate 1,410,718,629, forward strand.
AAACCCAAAAATTAAGTCTAGTATCGACAGTAGTAGACCTAGTTAACGTCTGGCCTAGGCCTTTACTGCTGTAGGCACTATTCCAATGCGCAGAGCCTATTGGGAAAATAGGAGCTACACTACATGGCGCCCAACGTGTTTGGAAAGGGCGATAAAACTAACGTAAGACATTTAGAGTAACTCAGTCGTGCTTTCTCACTCAGACCCCTTTTCCCAAATACTCCAAAGACGTCTGGAGTGGGTGAAAGGTTGTTATATCCTCCAAAACCTCGCAGGAGGGAACTCCTATGTATGGTTCTTGGTCTAGTCAACGTTGAAGGATAAAACAGTTCCAAAATATTGTGCATCTAATCTCTGTTTCCATAAAGAAACCTGATCTGCAAACAAAAATAATACCATCCTGTCAGTAAAATGGGAGACAGCGATGGAGAAAGAGAGGCAATTAGATTAGCTACTGAAATAGCAGATGCTGATGCTACCATGCAAGCAGCAGACGCGGATATAATACTTATTCCGGTCATTAAAAGGAGATCTATAACCTTAAAACTTATAGAAAATGGACTGACACCTAGAGGTGGCACAGTCATATTCGTAATTGAGGCACACGAATATCGGCAGACAGAGGTATACTATACATGGATACATTTTCCAGCAGCAAATGCTGTAACAAAGTACTTCCACTATTACAAAGTAGAGGAACCTCCTGAAACGTACACTCCTTTCGAGGAGGTGGAAGTACCACTCAAATTCCAAGAGCATTTGCTCTTATTTGATGGCGCCCTAATACATAACAATCACATTACAAGGCTCGGTCCTTTAGGAAGACCAGGAGCAACGTGGCCGGTCCTAGCCGGATACACACCACATCCAGACATCGAAAGAATGCCTGCAGCAGAGCTATTAATACAGCTAAAACAACTACTAAAGATTCATAAAAAATATACACTTGCTAGAAAGTGGGCAGTGGCCTTAGCACCTGCTTTATATAAAAATCATGTAGGATGGGATGAGGATTCTCCTCCTCACAAAGTCCAGTTAAAATCACAACCTACTGCACAAAGGCAGTACCCAATTAAGCAAGAAGCTAAAAAACAAGTAAATGAAATACTAGATCAGCTAGAATACCAAGGGGTGATTGAAACTTGCACCTCACAAATGAACAATCCTTTGTTTCCGGTCTCCAAACCAGACAATTCGTACCGTCTAGTTTTGGATTACCGACACCTTAACACATGTTGCAAAACTTTTGCAGTGCAAAACTCACACAGTGCGGCACTAATGAATAACATAGTGCGCAAAAAATACAAAACAACCTTGGACATCTCCAACGGATTCTTTTGTCAAAACATAGCACCAGAGAGCAGATATTTAACTGCATTTTCAGTAAATGGCACTCAAAAACAATTCTGTCGGTTAGCCCAGGGGTACAAGAACAGCCCGGGGGTATTCTCAGCAAGAGTAACAGAATTACTACAACTATATGATGATGAAGCATTATCTTATGTCGATGACATTTACTTAACAGATGAGGACTTGGAGACTCACTTGAAAAGAGTGAACACCATAATACTTGGTTTCGCTGCAGAGGGTTACAAATTCAACTTCAAAAAGTCCAGAATTGCCCATCTGACGGTCCTATTCTTAGGATATGAGTTATCAAGTGAAGGCAAAAGCCTGGCAGACAATTTCCTAGAGAAATGTGCCGTAATCCAAGCTCCTAAAACACTAAAAAACCTACAGTCAATTCTAGGCTTCCTAAATTTCGTAAGAACTTACATTGCAAATTACGCAGAAAGGGTCAAACCCCTTTACGATCTAATTAAACCAGATTTTAAAAGATCCAGTTGGACTCAAGCACACACAGAAATTTTGAGATCCTTACAAACAGACATGCTAATTAAAACAAAATTAGAAACCCGTGATAATACACGCAACCTTGTGATCCGAGTCATCCCAGGGAGATGCGGATTCACATACCTAACCTCTAATGAGGGAGATAAGGTACCAATTGCATTCAAATCACACTTGTACACTAAGGCTGAAATGAAATTTAGCCCAACGGAAAAAATTCTTACAGCAACACAGACAGCTATAGCGAAAGAACGAGCCCTGGCACAAGGTAAACGAATAATAATCGTGACACCAATACCAGCCTTAGAGGCGGTAACAAAGGCAAGCATTCCAAATGCTAAAGCACTCCATCCAAGATGGATACAATGGGCTAACTCTCTTGCTGCAACAGACGTGATGTACGAATTTGATCCTTATTTAAAAACACAAGAATTTCTCCAATATGAATTTGAATGTCCTCCGCCAACCGAAATTCTGCCTCTAGATGACTACGGCTGTATAATATATACAGACGGATCAGCACAACCCGCAGTAGGGGGTAAACAAGCTTACAGTGCTGCGTGCGCGATTGTTAAAGGTCGTTGGCACGAAGGGAAATTTAAACCAACCCTCACTAAAACACAATCTCTAGGAGATTGTACAGCTCAGCGAGCTGAATTACTAGCATTCAAGATGGCGCTTGAAAATACCGATCGAGAATTCCCCACGCTCATAGTGTGCGATTCGTATTATTGCGTTCAATCTTATAATGAATACTTGCAGATCTGGCTTCAGAATGGTTTCAAGGATGCGAAAGGTGGCACAATCAAGCATAAAATGCTCTGGGAACAAGTAGCTCTTTTACAAAAAGAACTACCAAAGACTCACGTGATACATACACTGAGTCATCAACGTGATGGCGTTCACGTTGCAGGGAATTCATTGGCTGATGAGGCCGCGAAGGCAGCTGTGCAAACGGCTTCCGTAGCTGCCGTCACCCGGTCAAAAACAAAAATAGACAGCGAAATATTACAAGCTGTCAGCGCTTCAGAAAAGGATTCGATAGAACCACTCCCTAAAGGCTTTCCAGTAAAATACTCATACATAACTGATACAAACAATGTTCCTTTTGCTCGAATCCCTGGAGTGGGGGATAGGGCAATTCCAAACATGGAACATAGGTTAGGACTGATAATAGCGGCACACGAAGGGCTTGCTTCTACCCATGCTGGCGTCTCAGCCACTGTATCATTATTAAAACAGAGATACTGGTGGCCACAAATGAGAAGACAAACAAGGAACTATGTTCTAGCATGTGAAATATGTCAAAAAATGAAAGTATCAACTGTGAGACGTCCAGCACAGACGCCCCTTCTAATCTCGGATAAACCATTAGCCTGTGTTTATCTAGACCACTGCGGTCCCTTACAAAGGGATGGTAACTATAAATATATCTTGGTCGCAGTGGACTCATGCACGAGATTCATATGGATGTGGCCCCAGCGAACGGCTGACGCCAGAACTGTTATAAAAGATTTGCGAGTCTTTATCGGCACATACGCAATTGGCATTCTGCATTCGGACAATGGTCCTGCTTTTAGCTCTCGGGCTTATAAGGAGGCCATGGTCAGCATGGGCGTGCAATTGCGGTACTCTTGTCCATTTCACCCTGAGGGGAACGGAATTGTTGAAAGAAAAAACCGTGACATAAAGCAATCTATAACGGCAAAGGTATTAGGTTCGGGAGCTGGGTGGGTCAAACATCTAATAAGTGTCCAACGTAGTCTAAATAACTTGCCAAGAAATTCTCTGAAGGGATTCAGTCCGTACGAATTATTATTCGGAACTAGGATGTTGATCTCTGACCTTGATAGTCAGACTTCAGTGGTAACAGAAAAAAGCTTTGATGTCAAAGACCGTTTGGCTAGTTTGCAGGACTTAAACAAAACAAGAAAAGACCTGAGCAACATACAGTTGAAAGAACAGCCAACGACCACTGAAGAATCACCACCTGTCCCAGCAAGACCTGTCTGGATTCCAAAAGTCGGGGATCTAGTCAGGGAGAAGATCGCGGTAAAGAAGGAATTTGGGCCTTCTTACAGAAAAGCAGTTCCTGTATTGTCTGTCAACGGGACAAGATCAGTTGTACTACCGCCACTTGCTGGAAAAAAGGAGAACCGAGTTGTATCCATCGACCTGGTAAAACCACAACATGTGGCCGATAACCAACAGTAGGCCAAGTGGACTCCCAATAAGTAGCAGAACACCAAGGTTTGCTACCAGTACAGAGGTCCTATCAAAGAGGCTCATCACATTCGAAACGCCTACGGAAGAACAACAAGGACTATGCAACAATGCAATAGAACTTAGACCTCTGAAAACCCAAATAAAGACATTTAGCAGAGACACACCAATCTATACAGAAGTACCAAGTGAAAATGCGAGAAACAAAAATCCTGAACCAATTGGAACAATTGACAGAACTGCATCCGGTTACTTCATCAACTTCGATGATTCCTCTGACGGCTTCAGCGAACAAAAGACACAGCCATCATCAAAATCCTTTAAAGACAAAGCTAAGGAACTTTTGAAACAACTGAAAGAAACATATCTAGTTTCTCCATGGATTGAATTTTGGGTGGGTTTTGGTGCATTTATCCTCATACTTTGGCTCATCATGGTATTTACCTTGGGACGCTTCATTGAGGGAAAATATGCTAAAATGGACACAGCAAGTCAGAACATCAACTTGGTCCTCAAACCACACACATCTTCACACGTCGAGAAAAGAGAACTTTCTTCAGAACTTTCTTCAGCCAACTTCACAGCAATTCCAATATCTGGTGGGGTAGCCTGGGACAACACTGACTATGAAATTTATGGTCCGGTCGAGATCCTGAAATATCCACACCAAATCAAGATCTCCTTGAGTGACTTTGCAAAACCAAACTCATTTGCTGATGATTGGGACTTTGAAAGTATAAACAATATGATGTCTGACTTAGTAATGTCTGCTAAATTTACAAAACATGATTATTTGCAGGGTTCTACAAATTATGACAGCATGTACTGCTATAACCATTATGGTAACCATTTCTTGCATAAATCTGCACAACCTAGAAATGTTTTAAATTTTAATCAATGGGAACATTGTGCTACACCTCCAAGAGGGAGCTCTAGAACCGTGTATGGCAAATATTCATATTTTTCAGGTTTTAACATAACTAATGCTGAAACATTTTATTACAAATTGTCAAACAAGACAGGGATGAAAACCATGATAACCAACACAAAATTGATATATTCAGATTCTTTCTTTGAAAAAATGAATACTTTTGGATTTGATTATTGGGACAAACATGTTCATTTGAAAAGTGTTTGGGGTACAAAAGAATGGCAAGTACAGGGTATAGAAGCTTTGTTTAGAGCCTGCATGATCCCAGAACAAATGATATTTTTAAATGACACCGTTCAACAAACCACCTGTCTTGGCTTAGCCAAAATCAAAGATTTAAATAACCTGTCTATTCCAAAGCCAACAATGTTTAGCAATAACTCTGAAACAGATGAAGAAATAGACATAAACCATATACTTAACCAAAACAGAACACATCCTGATTGGAAACAATGGTTGATCTGGCCCACAGATACAAATAACTGTCAAGATAGATTCCTGAATAAAACACAGGGTTTCAAAATGACCAGGCCAGACCCTAGATATCCCCAAAGACATCACCCAGGGATAATAACAACCTACAGTGTGGGCAAATAATGCCTTCAATGGCTACAAACTTCCACACTGCCTGAAATTAAGCAACACCTAACTTCACTTACTGATGGTGCTGACTTGCGTGATTTCATAATGGGACCACGCAAACAGCGTCAAAAGCGTTTCATAGCAGCCTCTGTATATGCAGCATACAATGAGGCCTGGAAGGTTACTCAAATTGAGACAGCAGAGAGAATACGGGAAATTGACCGTATTAATTTGGAAAAATCACTTTCTGTAGTGGACAATGGGTTAATGACTCTGTCCTCCAGAATTTTTTCATTGGACAGCATTGTGTCTTCAGCAATCGATATATTATCGCAAGACTTACTGTTATTACAACATGGTCAGTCACAATTGCGTTCTATTGTACAGCTTGGCTGGACGTTACAAAATCTGCGTTCAGGCTATGTGCCTTGGCGTTTAATCAACACAACGTCACTATTCCAAATCTTTAACCTTACTGATAGACAAATCGGTATGGCTCAGAAGGGTGCTGATTATACAATCTTGAGCATTGAAAAACTAGAAAGATTACCGTTGACAATGTCAGAACGACCTGTCAGTGAATGGATAATCCACGGAATCATAAATATTCCAATCTCAACCTTCAGGTTTCAATACTGCCAAAAATATATACAGGCTGGCATGTACGAGAAATTGGGAAAGGGGTACCTTAAAACAACATGGAACCTGCCCTATTCACATGCATGTGTCAGTAACAAAGGACAGAAAGTGTTTCTTAGTGGCAACAATTGTGCTATGTCACTAAGCGGCACGCTTCTGTGTAACGGTATTAGTTTGCACGGAGCCTGTGAAGGGAATTCATACAACCTTTCATGTCACCAGCAAGGCGCACCTGCAACTGAAATAGAACCATTCTTTCAAAGACTCTATAATGGGAGTTACATTCTTATTGTAGACCGCAGATGCTGTAGTCTTATGCCCGGGACTCCTTATCTCGTCACTACGACGGCGAAGGTCAAGTGCTGTGGACGTTCTTTGTTTCCCAGCTCCTTTCCAGACAGGGAGGCAAGGGCATGGCCCAGTTTGAAAATTACTTCTATTCGAATAGACACTTTAAGCAGAATGAAAACAGTGCTTCTTCAGACGCCTACAAGGCTCACGTCATCTAAAGAAACGTATGATCTACAAGTCGCAAGGACGACTGCAGAGATACATACATTATTATCAACTAATTCCCCCGTACATTTCGCGGAAATCCTGAGCGAAATCTTAAATATTTCTGATACCACAGGGGTCTCAAAGGTATTTAAGACAGTATTTTCGATGGCATTAACACCATTCAAAGCCATACTGGGTATTTTTCCAGACTTCGTCCATTCGATTTTTGGCGGACTTCCCCTGATCCTAGGACTAATTGCAGGAATCCTATTCCTAGTCCTTATTTTTCGTTATGGCAACCCATGTCACAGATCAAACTCTCGCGACAATGGAAGATACGATCCTAGCCATTGGATACCGGGACCGGATATCAAAAATCCTGGGACTATCCCGGCTTAGAGACCTAAACATGACTTGGTTTCTATCATTTCGACCAATGTGGCAAAGGTGTGTTTTACCTGTACTAAGGTGTCTGCTATGCGGAGAAGAATGCGTGTTAGACACCTGTCTGACGCTACAATCGGATGCGCCGGTGGATGCAGATACACTGTTGGTTCCTACCAAGGTTCACGCACTGTGCTGCCCTCAAAGGCTGCCAATTCTGATGACGGCATTCCTGGAATCTTCACCACTGCGATTGAAGAGTAGTGAAGTTCAAGATGAAAGCAGCATCGAACAGGTACGACCTTCTGTCAGCAATGCAAATCAGAATGTCAATGGAGACAATCATGCGCATGAATGCATGGTTACCCCTATTTCCGACTTAGAGGAACTTTCCCATGAAGCTGTTGACAGTTTTTTCGAAAGCCTGAATGATATGATGTTCTCTCCGGAACAGAAATAGAGACTTTTGAGTAAACTCGCACACGGCGTTCCCTGAATTCGGCCTTCAACTTTAAAAATAAAGTCACATGAACAATTACAATCCAGTTCACGGACAGCAACTTTTTTCAGCAAGCCCCTAAAATATTTTTCTATATATTTTTTCCCGGGACACTGATTTTCTGCTTAAAGTAAGAGACTATTCCTAGAGAACTAAGATTTCTATTTTAGATACTTTATAGACTTTATAGACTTTAGCTGCCCGCTGGTATGTTCGCAATAGATTTTATGTGATGAAATGGTTTCGACTTTTTTTCTGTATAGCCATATTAAGAGCCATTTCATGTGTATTTCTCATATACCAACAATCAATAATGCATAACAATGCGTGTTCACTTTTGCATCTAATTCATAGCTTAAGTGCATACAATATATATGACTGCAATTTTTCAGTATATTTGAAAATTTCAAAATGCATTTATGTATTTTGGGGTGGTAAGGTATACACTATACTCTATAGTATGTTGTACTATGTTATACTATGCATAGATTAGTAGATATGACCATAGTTAGCGTGGAGTGGGTGTCGTGTATTTCTATAGGTTCTGAATCGATCCCCCTATTCCTGACCCTATTCTGGTTAAGCTACCTAGCTAGTTAACTAACAGTCAGCCCATGAGGCAAGAAATTCCCCATGATGCAGATACCGTTATCTGACGCAGTCACACTACGGCACAGGAACGTGTTATCTGATTAGGTCATAACGCTTGAGATCTAATTAGACAAGCGATATTCCTCCAGCCCCTGATAAGGCATACGACGTTCTCATAACAAATCAAACCTATGACAACCTGGATAATCCGTGCGGCCATTGTTTTGATTTCACAGAGAACTTTAGTAAAGAATGTGCTAACGAGCAAGTCGTATGACATCTTTATTGACGTACCTATGTCCATCCTTACGTCAATCCCGGCACCTTTAAGGTATAAATATTGCCGACCTTGCCCTATGCAAACACACGCGTGGTGACAAGACGGAGCAGCCATACTTGCCGAAGCCGAGAGCAGAAGCAGACCCCGCAGGCAGCAGCCCCGCCTTCCTGACGCGCTGAGAGACGCGCTGCTATCTCAAGCCGAGAGACCCAGCACCGGCGCTTCTGGGCAGCCCTCGCAGGCAGCCTGGAATATCGAGAGCAGAGAAAGAGATACCATTCCTCATTCATCCTAAATTCCAGGTACAGAACTGAATAACCCCTCCTAGAGAATTCTTTAGTTATTCACTTGGCAAAAACAAACTTAAACTAAACTGTAACTTTCTATTCCCGCCCACGCATTAGACTTAGGTCAGGTACACGGGGTAGGCGTATTTAGAAACACCAGTTGAGTACGTTTAGTCAAATGTATATGTGTATGTAAATATATTTTAATCATTTTAAACATCATATGGCTCAGAAACCATATCAATGTTTTTACAGTATTATTTTATACTATTGCTTCTAATGTATGCACTTTACTTAACTATAAGTATTGCAATAATATCGATCCATTTCTCTTGTACGAGAAAAGAGACTGATCAATAAATAACATCTTTTATTGAACACGCCCGTCTCTTCCTTTTCTCTACATTCTGATGAGACTAAGAATGCACGTACTGACTGAGTAAAATAATTGCCTTGTGCTCACACGACTCTCGAGATTGACTCTTGATTAGGGGAGAGCAAAGTTGTCATGTTCTATGGTTGTCAGAAACTAAATCCCTTCTTGTCTAATCAGGGGAGTTAATCCTTCCTTGAACATTCGAGAAAGTTTCTAGCGAACTCTGAGCTTAGCTGGCAAACCCAAAAATTAAGTCTAGTATCGACAGTAGTAGACCTAGTTAACGTCTGGCCTAGGCCTTTACTGCTGTAGGCACTATTCCAATGCGCAGAGCCTATTGGGAAAATAGGAGCTACACTACACAAGAGCCATGCAATTGCATGTGTCTGCAAATTAAGGAGTGATGTGGTGCTATTCTGCAATCCTCGACATTCACATAGACTTCTTTTCCCTCCCTCAGACACCTATATGTCAGGGGCGTAACACAGGCCCACACAGCCCCTGCGGTGCGGGAGGGCCTCTAGCTCCAAGGGGCCCCCTTGGCACTGCACTGTGGCCGGAGAGCTCCTGATTGAGCCCAGAGGGGGCCCCTCTGAGTAGCGTGCAATGAGGCCCCTCACTTTTCGTTACGCCAGTGCTATATGTAAATGATAATAACCAAGCTTACTGGAGATAAGCGCTGCCTAAACATCCATATCTGCCTATACCATAGTATTACATGCAAACCTCAAATTTAAACAGGTTAAAAAGTAACGTTATGATACCATGGATAAGTCACACAGCTGAATCGGATCTCCAATGAGTGACCACTTCTAACCATTTTCATAGCGCGCCCTGTGCTCTGATTTGACAGTGAGAGAGTGATCGCACCAAAGTTTGTACTGCTAATCATTCTCAGCATACGCTACGAATACGCTTTCACGTTACGCGTCGCAGCAAAGCTTCCGTGTGACGTCATGTACGGCGCCCCGTACACAAAGACACAAATGTTTTCAATTGTTTAAAAACATATATTCATGTATTTGTTGAACATACTAACAGAACACATTATCTAGGATAATTATGAAAAAAAAATTTTTTAAGTTCCAATAATCCCACATTACTTTTAAAAGCAATTACACCAATCGCGGTGAAAAGTGATGCGTACTCGCATCCTAAGAACACCGTAATAACAGCGTAACCGTACGCAAAGCCATGTGACTTTAAAAGAAGACATTTCATTGGTTCATAACACTTCCTATTACAACTGTTGAAACTTCTGTCCCATTTTAAAAATTCTACTTTGACTTTCTAAAAAGAAACATCTCTTCTGAAAATCTTGTCAAATAGAACAAAGTTTACCATAATAACAACTCTTCCAGCCATTCTTCAGAAGACTATTTCATTCCTAAAGAAACTCCCAAAAAGAGGAAAGAAGATCTAATTTGTCAGTTTTTTACTTTTCCAGAAGGGCAAAAAAAGGTTAATGCTCCAAAAGTAACCAGTAAAATTTTCCAAACTCTTTCAAGGGGTGATCCATCTCAAAAATACTCCTTTAGCACAGCAAATATGGAGCGACACTTAAAGAACTTACACCCCAACAACTTTGCTCGAGCTGCAACACAGAGGTTGAAGGACAACCCACCTGCTACTGCACCAAGCACATCAACTGCTGCACCAGCATTTTCAGCAAACAGTCCATGCACACAAATTCATCCTGATTTTGCTCAAGTTAAAATTCTATACATTTATTGCAATAAACTTTTGTGTTATGGGACACAGTCTATTGACCTGATAAAGCGCAGGAAGCAGGAGCATCACTGTCCTCGACGTTACTTCTTTTTTCATTCTTTTCTTCCTGTTGGCCACTACCAAGCCCCCCATTATAGAAATAAATTGCCCCCGGGAGCTAATTAGGAATAAAACGAACTTCGTTTTTGTCCTTTTCCACCGCATACGAGTACAATACGCGTACAACGCGTTTTTTTTATTTAAAAAAAGATAATTGCGCCTAAACATCCATGTGAGACCCCCTGAGCAGGCCTAGAGGGTCAACATGTTTCTACCCTACCCCCTTTCCTTATTTTTCAACTTTGTTTTACTGTTTTCTTGTGACTCGGTGCTACCGAGGCACAAGATGGCTGCCAACACTTCCTGGTTTGGAGTGTTGACAGACAGTTGACACCCAATCAGCATGCAGCTCGTGCTCGTAATAGTACGGATTTCCATACGCGTGCTGTATTTCGTCTCTAGATATTGCTATGATTTTACTTTTCATTTTCTCAGGAACTACTGAACAGATCTACACCATTTAACATAAAGCACAATCTGCGAACCGAACTCTACCTCTCTGCCAAATTTGGTGTAATTCCGTTCAGCCGTTCGGGCTGTAGCCCTGGCTAAAGGTCCCTACGGAAAGTTGCATGGGGAAAACACCTTTCGGGACCCCCTTTTTTCTTGGCCCCTGCATGACGAACCACCCCCAAACTTTCAGGGAAGGAGCAGAGCGGAGCAGGCCATTTTCTTAAAGAAATTTGCAAAGATTCGTCCACCAGCGCCAAAGTTATTCCAAATAGAATGATGTGGATTTCCTATGGAAACTAGGTCCTAACTAACTACCTACTGGCGACCGCCAGTAGGTAATATATATATATATATATATATATATGTATATATATATATATATATATATATATATATATATATATATATATATATATATTCACTGAAAAAACCATAGGTTATAGACCATATATAGTTAGGGATTATCATTTAAAAAACCTTATTTTACTCACACAAAACCATTGAAATTCCATATATAGTTAGTTGCACTAACTATATATCGCGCACCCGCAATCCACTGCTGATGATGTCACATATTACATCATTCATGACATGGTCAGTGACATCACTGATGACATCTCAAATGACATCACTGATGACATCATCCAGTGACTGTGTGTTTCTGTAAAGTTTAAATATGTTTTACATATTGAAGAATGAGTAGATGTAGAAGTGTCTGGATGAAGGATTTAGTAGGTGCGTGACTGACTGTATGAGTGAGTGATTAAATGTGTCTCACTGAGTGCATGGGTTAGTGACTAAACTGTCTTAATTTGTGCATCATTATGTCTGTTGTTCTGTAAACTGCTGCATGTGTTGGTCAGTAGCTATATGAGTAACTATATGGGTTATTGATTGATTGCCCAAGTATTTGTATGGGAGACTGAGTGTGTGTGTGGCTGGCTGGGAGGTGTGTGACTCTGTGCAGATCAATGTGTACTTGTATCAATGATTGTATAAGAGAGTAAGTATGTGTTAGTATATGTTTCAAAATGTAAGGTGCTCTATGTTTAACTGTATAGATTAGAAAATGGAAGTGTGATTGATTATTTACAGGACTGACTAGGTGTGTGAGTAACTCCATGGATGAGTGACAGAGTGTGAGAGTCTGTATAGGTGTATGAGTGCATATGATAGTGTTGTAAAGATGAGTGATTGTATGTATGAATGATTGTATGGGTAAATGAGTGAATGTGTGTGTAAACATAGGAATCACTGAGTGCGTATGTAGTAACTAGTATTGGTGTGTCAATGGTTTAAAAAATTATACTCTGTATTTAATACTGGGTGTAACAGAGGTTATATTAAAGTGTGAGGAGATGCATTGTATTGTCACATGAATGATATCATCAGTGATGTGGTCATTGATGTCAAATGAGATGTCATCAGTGATGTCATCAGTGATGTCATTTGAGATGTCATCAGTGATGTCATTTGAGATGTTATCAGTGATGTCATTTGAGATGTCATCAGTGATGTCATCAGTGATGTCATTTGAGATGTCATCAGTGATGTCATCAGTGATGTCACTGACCATGTCATGAATGATGTAATATGTGACATCATCAGCAGTGGATTGCGGGTGCGCGATATATAGTTAGTGCAACTAACTATATATGGAATTTCAATGGTTTTGTGTGAGTAAAATAAGGTTTTTTAAATGCTAATCCCTAACTATATATGGTCTACAACCTATGGTTTTTTCAGTGAATTTTCAAGGTTTTTTAAATGCTAATTCCTAACTATATATGGTCTCTAACCTATGGTTTTTTCAGTGAATTTCAATGGTTTTTTAATAGCAAATATCATAAGCTGTCGAATGTCAAGTACGTGGTAAGTAAAAACATTTTCGTGTTTATGCACACTGATCTGCTTTGAATGCTGCCCCCCCTCCCCCTCATTTCTATTAGGAGTACTCTCGCTTTGCAGATAGTGAAGGGTAGTTAACGCAGGCCTTTGCCCCCGTTGTAATCCGTCGTGCCTGCTTCTCTCTCCATTTGATTGATTGTTATCCAAGCATTTACTGTTTTAGAATTGGTTCTCTTTGGTTCATTCTCTATTTACAAACAAGCACAGAGTCGCAATACTCTGTTTAGTCTTTGCAGATAGCGAAAAATCGTGTAAAAAAACAAAAGGAATCGAGCAAAATCAGTAGGCCACTAATGGGATCTCTTTTTGACCTCGCTAAAATAGAAACATTAGGAACAACCCCTCATGACAAACACGAAACTATTGAGATGAACTGAACTCCACACCATGATGGCTGCAATACAGCTCGGCTCCGCCACCCAGCCCGCCCAAAATAACGATAAACTCTATGCAAATATTACAAATATATACAACACACCAGCAAAGTAACAGGGTAAAACATTTTATTAAACAACTATTTACATAATTATTTTATACTTTTTGTTGCCCGATCCGGCTAGCTCAATCGATCGAGCATGAAACTCATGCACTCTGATGGTTCAAAGTTTTGAGGAGTGCTTGTAACACTGTCTGAAGCCTATTTGCACTTGCTTCAGCTTCACTATTCTCAAAGTAAAGTGGGGGCTGTTTGAGGACGTGACTGCATTTGTGAACAATGTAATGCGGTGCCACCCTGAACCGCTTGACGGAGGCCCCCGAGGGACGGTGTGATGGCGCGGACTCGGAGGGGGCGCTTGGCTCCGGCTCCCTCCCCAAGTCGTGTTCTCCTGGTGTAGCCTGAGATCGCCCCCGACATAGGTGGCCGGCTCCCGGGATCAAGCGGAACTTTTTGCCTTTTGGTAACTCTTCCATTCTTGACCTTGTCCCACAATCCGTTTCACCTAAAGACACGCTGTAGTGGGGCGCCCCTTTACCATTTCAGTTGCCATTCCGCCCGCTTTTGCTACACTGTGCCTCTTCCGCTATTCAGCTGTTTACCGCCCGCTCTTTCGACTACAGCGTCTCGCTCACCATGTAGTTGAGTTGCTCCCGCTCTTGCGGTGCAGCGATAGCCGGCTGCCACAGTACTCTCAAAATGGCGGCCGGCTCTTCAGATTTGGGCGTCCACTAAAATTGCCCTGCGACACCTTGGAACTCGGACGCTTGTCTGCTAGAGATTGGGCTCCATTCTCGAAAGCGTCCCCTCAGCCTTGAAGATTCTACAAAAGTCTTGGGGGCCCCCGACTCCCGCAGGCTTCTGGTGGGGAGCGGCTAGCATTATTGCTCGTCGAATGGCCACGACGGAGCTACGAAATGGTGGTGCTCTCATGCTAACGCCAGCTTCAGTCTGAAACATCCAGAAACACTGTAGACTACCAATTCGATCAGTTCCGGTAGCGCCCCAACGTGACCCGGTAGAGAAGAACTAGCCCTCCCCTCTTTGACTGATGGTTCTTGTTGCCTGTCCCTTCTGTTGTCATTTAACAGAACTATTTAGCCTGCTGAAAGGGGTTGTGTTCCGACCGCTGGTTGGTGGAGACATTTTGACTATATTCTGGACCTGCGTTGTCGCGTAATGCGTCATATGACGCGCCGCGTTAGCGCATCCGGAAGTGATCCGGGGCGCGACGCGCAGCGCGTAACGTAAGCATAACAGGTCATATGACTTGTTAATAAAACTTTTCATTGGTTCATTTTACTTTTCTTATTCTAATGATGAAAGGCTTGGTCATATGACCTAAAAATTACGCTTTTTATTACTTTCGAACATTATTTTTTCTTAAATATATGTTATAATGTTCCAGGCTAATGTACTTTCCCGGAAAATTTACAACTGTCCTGCAAGTAAAATATATTCCTTTTTCGAGAAAAAGGGCGTTTCTTCGTCCCATGACGGAGCCGTTGAGCAAAAGAGGGTCGGCCTGCTGTCTTAGTCGCCGATACGCCTGAATATGAGATTCTCATCGATCACTTTATGTTGCAGGAGTAGAAAACACAGCAGCCCTTGACCATTTATCTTTACTGCGTTCCTGCGTATTATACCTTTTACCCTTCATGTAATTGGTCTGCTTTATTTCACTTGCCTTTTACTGATTCTAAAACTGTGACTATTATTAAAAACTTTACCAATGTATATACTACTACCATGTTTTCTTTTAAAAACCTTTATTGTGAAAATGTCATTATACAAATACGGGCCTATAACCACGTGGGCCGGCCACGGAGCAAACTGTAATCGTATATGATGAGTAGACATTTACACTGTAGAGGAACGTAACGGGCGGGCCATTAGGTTGCAAGAACTAAAGTGTCTAACAGTTGCGGAATCGGTGGACGTACATTTTATAATTAAAATACGACAGGGCCAGTTACAATAAAATTATCTAGATATACATTTGCGGGCAAGTACCATGGGTGACGTTAATTCGAACTTTCAATAGTACAGTAATCAATAACACATCAGAACTTAATATCAATAGGGATATCGAAATATTCAATCTATTCTCGTCCCCGCCAGCCATGTGCTTCAAAACTGCATACGTATCTCGTGATATCAAGGTTGTGCAACCAGTACACAACAAGGAGTTTCGAGTCCCATTTATTCCGGCGCCATTTTGGGCGAGGACGGGCAGGTCCAGGATATAGTCAAAATGTCTCTACCAACCATCGACTATGATGATGTTCATATGCTGTATTTATTAGAGTAACACTCATCTGTCCACATGAAATTAATTTGCCACAATCTAAACATGTCATTTTAATCTTTCCAAAGTTCTTCTAAATATTTGGGACCATTTCCCTTGCCTCTGATGCTGTCAGTGCCACTTCTTTGATGAATGTACTGGCAGGTCGGGGGTTCTCCTCCAAATCTCTCTTTTATGCAGCACTATAATTAATCGGTGCCACCTCTCCATATGACGATGCATGGTATAGTTACCATAACTATATTTTTTTTCGGTTCCTCTGGAGAGTACATCGTGGCAGATGAAGCGTGTAACGTACCGGGCATTTACCTTTTTTTGCATGTAGAGGAAAGGAAAAAAAAATTGAGCGTCCGAGTTCTAAGGTGTCCCAGGGCCATTTTAGTGGACCAGGCCCAAATCCAAAGAACAGGCCGCCATTTTGAGAGTCCTGTTGCAGCCGCCTGTCGCTGTAGCATTAAGAGCGGCCGAAACTAAGCTGAATGGCAACTGAAACGGTAAAGGGGCGCCCCACTACAGCAGACGAGCCTCCACCTAGGAAGGCCCGTTCACGCCGCCTCCCCCCCCCCCCCCTTCGGGCACCCCACGCCGTTATTCGGAGCAGGATTGTAGGATGGCCACACCAGTACGGCAACTTGCTAGACACCACCTCGGTGCCTACCGAATCTCAGCGCCTTGTGGTGTCTTCTATTCAGAAAACATTGTTGTGCTGCCTTCGACCTATTCGCCGCAAGTGCGCACGCAACTCAGCTGCATAGCTTGCTAGACACCACCTCGGTGCTAACCGAATCTCAGCGCCTTGTGGTGTCTTCTATTCCGAAAATATTGTTGCGCTGCCTTTGGCCCCATTCGCACATCGGTCCGCTACTGACGCCATCTCACAGGCCAACGGGGCGCCCCACGCCGACTTTCAGCATTGTAGGATGGCCACACCAGTGCGGCAACTTGCTAGACACCACCTCGGTGCCATCCGGATCTTGGCATCTCAGCGCCTTGTGCTGTCTTCTATTCAGAAAATATTGTTGCGCTGCCTTTGGCCCCATTCGCACATCAGTCCGCTACTGCCGCCATCTCACAGGCCAACGGGGCGCCCCACGCCGACTTTCAGCATTGTAGGATGGCCACACCAGTGCGACAACTTGCTAGACACCACCTCGGTGCCATCCGGATCTTGGCATCTCAGCGCCTTGTGGTGTCTTCTATTCAGAAAATATTGTTGCGCTGCCTTTGGCCCCATTCGCACATCGGTCCGCTACTGCCGCCATCTCACAGGCCAACGGGGCGCCCCACGCCGACTTTCAGCATTGTAGGATGGCCACACCAGTGCGACAACTTGCTGGACACCACCTCGGTGCCATCCGGATCTTGGCGCGTTGTGCTGCCTTCGGCCTATTCGCACATCGGTCCGCTACTGACGCCGCCTCACGTGCCAACGGATTTTCTACGCTTTTTATACCCTATGCCGCATAACAGGTCATGTGACTTGTTTATAAAACTTTTCATTGGTTCATTTTACTTTTGGTTTCCTAATGATGGAAGGCTTGATCATATGACCTAAAAATAACACTTTTCATTGGATGAAAACTATCTTTTTTTCCCAAACGATGAAAGCCCCACCTTGTTTCTGGATGTTTCAGACTGAAGCTGGCGTCAGCATGAAAGCACCACCATCTTGTGGCTCCGTCGTGGTCATTCCGCGAGCAATCATGGCAGCCGCTCCCCACCGGAAGCCTGCAGGAGTCGGGGGCCCCCAAGACTTTTGTAGAATCCTCAAGGCGGAGGGGACGCTTTCGAGAATGGGGTCCAAGACCTAGCAGACAAGCGTCTGATTTCCAAGGTGTCCCAGGGCCATTTCAGTGGACCAGGCCCAAAAAGGAAAGAGCCTGCCGCCATTTTGAGAGTCCTGTGACAGCCGCCTATCGCTGCACCGCAAGAGTGGGCGCAACTCAGCTGAATTGCGGATTTTGACACAGTGGACCAAAAGCGAACGGAATGGCAACTGAAACGGTAAAGGGGCGCCCCACTACAGCAGACGAGGCTCCACCTGGGGAGGCCCGTTCACGCCGCCTCCCCCCCCCCCGGGGCGCCCCACGCCGTTATTCGGAGGGCGGCAACTTACTGGACATCACCTTGGTGCCATCCACATTTCAGCGCGTTCTGCTGCCTTGGAACTATTCGCACAACAGACCGCTACTGACGACTCACCCCCCGGGACGCCCCACGCCGGATACCCAAATCAGTGCGGCACCCAGGCAACATCACCTGGGTGCCGTCCAGAAATCTGGACGTTGTGCTGCCTTGGGACTATTCGCACAACCGACCGCTACTGACCATTGTTCCTTCTTTTTCCCTAAAAATGTTTAAATGTTTTTACTGTTTTTGTTTTGTTGTATATATTTATAAGTTATTAAAGTTTTATAATCCTACTACTTTGTTGGAGTGCTATATATTTTTAATGTGACACATAATTGTAAAAACTTTGATGTACAAAGAGTCATCCCTGGAATCTTCCGCTTCAGGCTCGGTCCCCTCCCCAATCACAATACAGGATGGTTTTCAGATAGTAGGAACGCGTGTGGTGTGACGGATCTCATCGGGTGTGGGCCTTGATCTACTATAACTCCTTTGAAGAGGGGTGATTCTTTACAGCTGGGGCCATAAACTACATCTGCAAGGCTAGCTGATAGCCTGGGACCGGCCTGGACAATCGGACACAGAGGAAGAGGAGTGTCAGAGGGTGCGGTAGTGAATAGGGCGAAAGGGAGGTGTCGGGCGGGCACAGGGTGTGATTCTCAGGGAAGAGCAGCGCAGATGGGGGGAGGTTTATTGCCCATGCATAAGACAGAGAGCGGGGGTGACCAGTGCCTGGGGGAGATGCTTGCGAGGGTGGGGAGCCATGCTAAGGATCGACAGCGTGCAGAGAGTGGGTCTGGTCAAGTCATCTAAAATGGCTGCCGTGCACGACAAAAGTGTGGCATTTGAAAAAAGGCAAGATGGCGCAGACAATGTTTTTCAACACTTCCTGATTTCCTTCGAATCGAACGTTAACAGACGTTGGGGCATATTACCAAAGTTAAGCGATATTTATCCCTAACGATGCTTAGCAACGAATTTTTTACCGCTAAGCATCGTCAGAAATTATCGCAGATAAACCTTGCTATTATCAAGGTTTATCGCAAATGCGATAAAAAACGGCCGCAATGCATTAATATCGCTGAAAAGTCAGCGATATTCATGCATTACCGAGCTAATGCTCTTAGCCATGTTATCCACCTCCCATTGGCTAACATGGCTAAGAACTGCTCAGGGCAGGTGTTACTTTTTGGAGATATTCGCGCTTAGCGCGAATATCTCCAAAAGTTGGTAATAGGAGATAGCGATGTTAGCGACTGTTTCCAGTCGCTAACATCTTGGCATGCCCACTTTGCATGTCATTAGTGATAAATATCACTGACATGCAAAGTGGGGCCCAAGATGGTCGCTATCTCCTACTAGCGGTCGCTAACTGGTGTTAGCGACAGCTAGGTAATACGGAGATAATTTTATCTCCGCTTTCTTGGCTTTTAAAGCCAAAAAAGCGGAGATAAACCCCCTTGATAATATGCCCCGTTATCTCTCCCACACTACCGGTCCCCCTGGGCTTAAACGCCGAGATGGTAGGGACTGCATCCCGTGAAGATAGGCCGAGACGTCACTCAGCAGAAAAAAAAGTTAAAAAAAGTCTATAAACATACAATAAGTTAAAAGTCAATCATTCTTCATTCCTTGTAGTACGCTCCCCAGTCCGCTTCCCGTTACGCTAACCGGGCGCACCCCACCAAAAAAACGATTTTTTTTTTTGCCCCCTCCACATCAAACCTATGGGGTCAGGGAGGATCTACTATGCCCCCTTATGGTAATTTGCCCCTTCGCTTTGGCCTCCTCTTGTCTCTCGATCCTACCGAGAGACAAGATGGCGGCCGCTACGGACTGTTTGGAATGTTTACAGACGCCAGAGAACCAATCAGCTTCGCTTCACAAAGCTCCGTAACGCGAAAAGTACGTGAAGTGGAGCGCTGCCCGGAGCGCTGTTACAGATATATATCTTTTTTTGAACGTTAATTTCTCAAAATCCACTGGAGCACATATATTGAGACCTAGCAAAGGCACATTGGGCTACCAGTCCCTACAATTTTGCCAAGTTTCGTGCAAATCCATTCAGCCGTTTGATTCTTATTATTTTTTTTTTTTTTGCCCCGCGGGGCCCTTTTAAAACCTCCACATCAAACCTAGGGGGTCAGGGAGGATCTACTATGCCCCCTTATGGTTATTTTCCCCTTCGCTTTGGCCTCCTCTTGTCTCTCAATCCTACCGAGAGACAAGATGGCGGCCGCTACGGACTGTTTGGAATGTTTACAGACGCCGGAGAACCAATCAGCTTCGCTTCACAAAGCTCCATAACGCGAAAAGTACGCGAACTGGAGCGCTGCCCGGTCCGCTGTTACAGATATATATCTTTTTTTGAACGTTAATTTCTCAAAATCCACTGGAGCACATATATTGAGACCTAGCAAAGGCACATCGGGCTACCAGTCCCTACAATTTTGCCAAGTTTCGTGCAAATCCATTCAGCCGTTCGGGCTAAAAGTGAGGCCAACCGCCCTATGGAAAACTCAATGTTAAAAACACGTTTTGGGACCCCCCTTTTTTCTCGGCCCCCCCTTGACGAAACCCCCCCAAATTTTCAGGGGCCGCTCAGAATCAAAATGTTCCATTTTCCTGAAAATTTCAGCCAATTCCGTCCACAAACGCCAAAGTTATTAGACATAGAATTTTCAAAAATCCCATAGAGAAAAAATCCTAACTATCTATACCTACTGGCGACCGCCAGTAGGTAATATAGGTAATATATATATATTACCTACTGGCGGTCGCCAGTAGGTATATATAGTTAGGATTTTTTCCCTATGGGATTTTTGAAAATTCTATGTCTAATAACTTTGGCGTTTGTAGACGGAATTGGCTGAAATTTTCAGGAAAATGGAACATTTTGTTTCTGAGCAGCCCTTAAAAATTTGGGGGGGGTTCGTCAAGGGGGGGCCGAGAAAAAAGGGGGGTCCCAAAACGTGTTTTTAACATTGAGTTTTCCATAGGGCGGTTGGCCTCACTTTTAGCCCGAACGGCTGAATGGATTTGCACGAAACTTGGCAAAATTGTAGGGACTGGTAGCCCGATGTGCCTTTTGTAGGTCTCAATATATGTGCTACAGTGGATTTTGAGAAATTAACGTTCAAAAAAAGATATATATCTAGAGCCGCGCCTGGAGCGCTCCTCGGTACGCGTACCGGGGAGCGCTCCAGGCGCGCAACGCGACTTGCGCACGGCAAGCTGATTGGTTCTCGGGTGTCTGTAAACATTCGAAACAGTCCGCAGCGGCCGCCATCTTGTGTCTCGGTAGGATTGAGACACAAGAGGTGGCAAAAATCAAAGGGGGAAATGAGCAAGAGGGGGCAGGGTACACACCCCCTGACCCCCTAGGTTTCATGTGGGGGCCATAAAAGGCTCCCGCGGGTGAAAAAAAAAATTAAAAAAATATCGATTTTCGCGGGGGTGAGCGCCCGGTACGCGCACCGGGGAGCGTACGGGGGAGCGTACCATGGAGATTAAAAATGACAGACTTTTAAAAAAATAAAGCTTCTTTTTAAAAATTGGAGGTAGTTCTGAAAAGAACTTTTTTTTTGATTTTGTTGTTTTATATATTTTTTTTGTTTTTGTTGTTTTATATTTTTTTAGACTTTTTAAAAACAATTTTATATTTTTTTTGGATTTTTTTCAAGGGAAAAAACAAAAACAAGGATTGCAAAACTGCTCAACAGGAGCAAAAAAATTTGAACATTTAGGGACTGGAAGAGCAGCGGTGTTGCTGTTTCTTTAGGGCAATCAGTTCAACACTCTGCTCCCCATAGCAGAGCAGTTCGTCACACTCTGTGCACGAAAATTTGATGCCCGCAAACACCGGCTGAATGTTAGGGACCATTCTTCCACGGGGTGGTCCCGAAGGTGTTGCTCCACCAGTGGAGGTGCTGCCGCCATCTGTGGGTGCATTCCGTGCCAGCTCTCTGACACTCTCCCTGGCAAAGTTGTTAGGGTGTCTTCTTTTAACATGCCGGATCAAATTAGCATTCCCAAAACTATATTTTTTCAGAGGATTGCCTCTGGATAAACTACTCCCACATATTTTGCATGTTACTTTGGGAGCGTTGACTTTTTTCTGTCCTTCTGGGATTTCGTAAAATTTCCAGATGAAATAGGTTTTTTTCTTTTGCTGAGGAGGGTCCTCATCTAAAAATCCCTCTGAATCACTGCTGGATGACTCTCTTGCAGCCATTGCTGGAGATCAGAAAAGTAGGAGATAGAGTAGACACAACAGCTCTTGCTCTCTCCAAGTACAAAGCAATAGTGAGAGAAATGGGTGGGTTTCACACAATTTGGAAAAAAAAAAGTTCTGAACCAATGAAAAGTGTTATTTTAAAGTCACATGGTTTGACGCGCTTACGCTACGCGCCCCGGGGCGCGTCCCGGGCGTGTATCGTAAGCGCATCGGGGCGCTTACGTTGCGCGATCGTATGCGCTTCCGGGTGCGCTTACGCGGTGCGTCATAAGACGCATCTCGCGGCTACGCGATACGTGTCTTATGACGCAAGGCGTGGCGGCTACGCGATACGTCACAATGTTGTTTTCGTTCTCGGCAATAGCGCTTCCGGGACGCGCATTAGTACGCGCCCTGGGGCGCGCCGCAAGATTGCGCTTACCCGTGCGTTCACCTGTCCGCGCCCCGGGAGCGCACTAAAAATAATATTTAAAAAAAAATAAAAAAATTATAAAATATAAAATTAGATTTAAAATGTATTATTTTTATAAAGATTTGCTATTAAAAAACCTATGAAATTCACTGAAAAAACCATAGGTTATAGACCATATATAGTTAGGAATTAGCATTTACAAAACCTTGAAAATTCACTGAAAAAACCATAGGTTATAGACCATATATAGTTAGGAATTAGCATTTAAAAAACCTTATTTTACTCACACAAAACCATTGAAATTCCATATATAGTTAGTTGTACTAACTATATATCGCGCACCCGCAATCCACTGCTGATGATGTCACATATTACATCATTCATGACATGGTCAGTGACATCACTGATGACATCACTGATGACATCTCAAATGACATCACTGATGACATCACTGATGACAACATCCAGTGACTGTATGTTTCTGTAAAGTTAAAATATGTCTTATATATTGAAGAATGAGTGGATGTATAAGTGTCTGGATGATGAATTTAGTAGGTGCATGACTGACTGTATGAGTGAGTGGTTAAATGTGTCTCACTGAGCGCATGGGTTAGTGACTAAACTGTCTTAATTTGTGCATCATTATGTCTGTTGTTCTGTAAACTGCTGCATGTGTTGATCATTAGCTATATGAGTAACTATATGGGTTATTGATTGGTTGCCCAAGCATTTGTATTGGAGACTGAGAGTGTGTGTGGGTGGCTGGGAGGTGTATGACTCTGTGCATAGATGGATGGGTTCAAAAGTGCATGTGGAAACAGCTGTATGGGCGGTTTACTGTGTGCATGAGTGTATTGGTGAGTGAATGGATATCTCAGTGCTACATGTCAAAGTAAGTACATATGTAAAACACAGTACATGTGGTAGTTGACATATATAAATAACTGTGCATAAGAGCCAGTGAATGTGTGAGTGGCTGTATGGATTATTGTGAACTTGTATCAGGGATTGTATAACAGAGTAAATATGTGTTATTATATGTTTCAATAAGTAAGGTGTGTTTAACGATATAGTTGAGCAAATGGAGGTGTGATTGATTCTTTGCAAGACTGATTAGGTGTGTGAGTAACTCCATGGATGAGTGACAGTCTGTGAGTGTCTGTTTACACTGAGTGTATCTACGGTTATATTAGAGTCTGAAGAGGTTCATCGTATCATCACATGAATGATGTCATGAGTAATGTCAAATGAGATGTCATCAGTGATGTCATCAGTGATGTCATTTGAGATGTCATCAGTGATGTCATCAGTGATGTCACTGACCATGTCATGAATGATGTAATATGTGACATCATCAGCAGTGGATTGCGGGTGCGCGATATATAGTTAGTACAACTAACTATATATGGAATTTCAATGGTTTTGTGTGAGTAAAATAAGGTTTTTTAAATGCTAATTCCTAACTATATATGGTCTATAACCTATGGTTTTTTCAGTGAATATATATATATATATATATATATATATATATATATATATATATAAATATTACCTACTGGCAATATATATATATACATATATTACCTACTGGCGGCCGCCAGTAGGTAGTTATAGTGAGTTAGTTATAGTTAGGACCTATTATCCATTGGAAAAGTGCCTATTCACCCGTGGAGGCTTTGGGCGCTGACGAAGGCAAACATCCGCCAGAAATGCATCCGCCATTGATCACATTAAAGCCTCCAAATGTTTCCCCTTGGGTCTCTGTTCTTCTTTGTTCGGAAGGAGTTTCTTTGCATACATATATATATATATATATATATATATATATATATATATATATATACATATATACATCAAGCAAAGGCTCCAAATGTAGCGTACTCTCAGCAAAATTAAACTCAGCAACAAAACAGTGTTCACCTCTCAGTTTATTCACGATGTGTTTCACTTCTGAACGAAGCTTGGTCACGTGAATAGTATAATGAATGGGGGCATTGATATTGAAACATACATCAAAGACATAGAAATAGGACTCGCATGCCTACATCATATCGTATAATACATATTCTTAAACTTAGCTTGAAAATGGCCTCTTTGTGGTGCACATATATAATACATAATATATATATATATTTTTTTTTTGCACCAGGCTCTTATAACTTTATTGTCCAAGCGGCCCGTGTATGCACATTACGAGCTTCGCACTGGCATATTGATTTTCCTTTTCGTTTCCACGTTGGCTGTCAGTTAATAAGGTGACTGCTTACAGGCAATTAGGATCGTGACAGAATTTATGGTCACAAGATGCATATTATACAGTATCATTAATTATTATATTTTTCATTTGCAATATGTTTTGTCATTTGAACGAGGGTGCTGTTATTATTATGTATTGATATATATTATTATGTATTATATATGTGTATGTCCAGAAGGAGCAACGTGTTTTGTATATATAGATATATACATCGCAGATTTCCGTTTTTCATCCTCACTTATGCAAGAAACGGAGATGGACCACTTAAATAGTGCCAAATTGATTTATTTGTTGTTGCCTGGTCGGCCCTGACGCGTTTCGGCTCGGGGTGAGCCTTGATCACATGACACGATACAGCAACCTTTTTTCATTTTTAAAGTGCAAGTGCAAGTGATAGTGCTCACGTGTTCCTATACAACAGTAGACATAGTGGACGTACTTCTATGGCATAGTAAGAATGTTACCAATATGTATTGAATACTGTAAACACTTCGATATATCGTATAAATACGTAAACAGTAATTAAAGTGCAAAGACATATCACATTTCTTAATAAATAAATAAATAGTTACAGCCACATGATTTGATAGATCGAATATCAATTTGTAAAAGTCGTCCTTTTCTTTGTCTAATGGTGTTGATAAAACAATGTGTAAATGTGTTGATAAAATAAAGTGATGCGTGAAGTAAAATACCTGAATGTAAGTTGACAGTGCATACATAATATTTAATGTCATCTTATCCACTGCAGTGTCTGGATGTTCAAAACTCTTGGTCAAGTATCCATAAATATAGATATTATGTCACGAATTGCACATTAGCATCAGACCAGATAAAGAAAAGTATGTATTGTAAAATCTTTAGTGGTTTTCATGGGTGTAGACATGATTCGATTCTGGTAAAATACCCAAAGAACCTAAAGTATTGAAAAATAAAATACATTCAACACTTAAAATATTCAGCATAGTGCAAAATATGCATTCATAAATTATGTCCATATTTCCTAAAAATAAAGGTTGTATATAAATGATACATGTATGGTTCAATATAAATATGAATATAAATAGTACATTATAAAATACATACATAAATATTATATATATATACATATAAATACAATGTCTAAAAAAAATGTGCAAATGTACAAATAATTTCTCCTATATTGTGGACAAGATCCCTTATATATAAAATGCTACACTTGAGACTTAAAGGTAAAGAGCCCAATGGCGATGGAACAGTAAGTATATGTTTTCAATTTTTTGTTTATAATAGTTTTGTGATGGGAGTATACAGATATCTATAGAGGGCCAATCATGTTTATAGACAGGTATGTAGGTCTTCTGTAACATTCAGGCCATTTGGTTGTTTGCTGTTAAATTCAAGAATGTACCTTGTCTCTAGTAACCTCAAGGCACTTTCCCTGTCTCCTCCCCTCCTACTTGGGGGAATGGTATCAATTACATAAAATGTAAGATCCTTGTTGTTGGCTGAATGTCTTTCTTTAAAATGTCGTGCTACAAGGTAAGTGTTTTCTTGGTTACTGATGGACCCTAAAATGCTGTAGATTTTTTTTGTGTGCTGCCAGTTTAGTACTTCCCACATAATTTAATTTGCAGGGACAGGTTAGAATATATACTACATGGTCAGTTTTGCATGTCAACAATTTGTTAATAGATTTATTCCTGTCACTGAATGGGGTCTTGTATTCTGTTTTGTTGGTGCCATGTTGGCACGCTTTGCATATTTTGCAGCGGAAGAATCCCTTTCTATTTCTAAGCCAATCCACTGAATCCATGGTTTCAGGATTGGTGTCCACCAACCTTTCCCTCATGGATGGACCACGGCTGTATGTGATGGAAAGTCTGGGCGGTAGGTCAGGTCCAATTAGGGGTCTGCCAGAACCAAGGGCCAATTTTTTTGTCAATAATGGTTTTGATTTGGTTATGTTGTTTGCTAAATTGCAAAACCATTCTGAAAGCCATTTCTCTGCCATCATTTTCTTTTTCTTTTTTCTGGGGAGTTGAACTATCAACATCCCCCTCTTGTAACAGCTCTTCTCTAGTCCTTGTCATGGATATACTAATGGCTGATTCTATGGTTCTTTGGGAATAGCCTCTAGCTAGAAACCTCTGCATGCATTCTTTCTGAGCAGTTTTGAGGTCATCCTCACTGCTGTGCAAGCGTCTCATCCGCAGCATCTCACCATACGGAATACTGCTGATGAGATGCCGCGGATGAGCACTGCTCGCATGCAGAGTAGAATTCCCCGCTGTGGGTTTCCTAAACAGTTTAGTGTGAATCAGCCCCTCTCTGATGAAAACCTCAGTATCAAGGAAAGTGATTGTTTTATTATTGATGTTCTCTGTAAAATGCAAATTAATCTAATTTGAATTGAGGTCCATTACAAATTGTGTTGCAGATTCATGTGACCCATCCCACACAGCAAAAACATCGTCAATATATCGTAGCCTTGATATAATTCTGCCACTGTCCTGTATCATGGGTCTGAGGACCAGCTCCTCCCACCTGCCCATATGAAGGCAGGCATAACTCGGGGAGAAGCTGGCTCCCATTGCCACACCTCTGATCTGCTGGTATAGGATATTATTAAACATGAACACATTGTTAGTAAGACAATATATGGTCATATCAAGTAACATTTTCTTATGTTCCACATTGTGGTTTAACTCCTTGTCAAGGTAATGCTCGATAGCAGTGATACCGTCGCAGTGTCTTATGCTCGTATGGAGAGAGGAAACATCAAGTGCCATCAGTTGGTAAGACTCTCTACACTGTATGTTTTGTAGTTTTTTGATAAAATAACTCGTATCCTGTACACATGATGGCAATGCCTTGACATGGGTCTGTAGAAAATGGTCGATATATTGGGAAGTATGTTCTAATAGGCTCCTGCGGGCGGATATAATGGGTCTTCCCGGAGGCCTGATCGGATCTTTGTGTGTCTTGGGCAGAAAATACATATATATATATATATATATATATATATATATATATATACACGGAGAGACACCGTTATTTATCTGCACCTCCAGATTTGCTGCCTTCGAGGTTAGTGTCAGAAAAGAAGGGACTTCAGTTTTTATTATTTATTCTATTCTGCTGTGATTTCCCACTGCCTGCACAGAAGCGCCAGCACGCTGCATTTTGGGACTAGTAGTCCCTGTGATTGGTGCGATCAAAGACAATCCAGCGCAGGTGAGCCCACTACCACTGGGAAGGAGGAATAAAGATCAGTCAGTGGGTTTTCACACATTGTATGGACTGCGGAATTTCAGGAAGGCAATCAGCCGAAACCGGTCATGCCAGTGTCCCGAAATAAATTACTGCTGAAGCCCCGCTGTGTCCCTTGTATTTGACTCAAAAAGGAGGAAAATTTGTTGGGATTTTAACGTGTTACCTGTGGCGTGCACAATGGACCCTTTTCATTCTGTGGTCACGGACACATAGGAATCTTTGTTGTTGCCGAGGAGTTGGATATTCCGTGACCCGCCACTGTAACCTCTGAGGTGTTACAAATCAGCTGATGACAACGGGCTTAGATCTTGTGTAGAGATGACATTATTTATCTGCGCCTCCAGATTTGCTGCGTTCGAGGTTAGTGGCAGAAAACAAGTGATTTCAGTTTTATTTTTTATTCTATTCTGCTGTGATTTCCCACTGCCTGCACTGGAGCGCCAGCACGCTACATTTTGGGACTGGTAGTCCCTGTGATTGGTGAGAGCAAAGACAATCCAGAGCAGGTGAGACCACTACCACTGGGAAGGAGGAGCCTAATAAGGATCAGTCAGTGGGTTTTCACACATTGTATGGACTGCGGGATTTGAGGAAAGCAATCAGCCAAAACCGGTCATGCCAGTGTTCCGAAATAAATTACTGCTGAAGCCCCTCTGTGTCCCTTGTATTTGACTCGAAAAGGAGGAAAAGTTGTTGGGATATATATATATATACATATTTAAACTTTACAGAAACACACATTCACTGGATGATGTCATGAGTGATGTCATGAGTGATGTCATCAGTGACGCCATTTGAGATGCCATCAGTATTGTCGTCAGTGATGTCACTGACCATGTCATGAGTGATGTAAAATGTGACATCATCAGCAGGGCATTGCGGGTGCGCGAGTTATAGTTAGCTCAACTATCTATAACAGTCATATTTCTCTGGTTTTATATGAGTCAAATGTTCAACTAACTATAACGTCCCTGAAACCAATTTTTTTTGTGCATTTCTAAGGTTTTTTAAATGCTAATTCTCAACTATAATGTCTGTAAAACCTATGATTTGTTCGGTGAAAATATATATATATATATATATGTATATATATATATATATATATATATATATATATATATATATATATATATATATATATATTTATTTATTCATATATTATATATATATATATATATGTATCAGCACAAGGGGTTCTTCCGGGATCCTTCCTCCCGAGTCAGGTGGCGTCCAAGATTCGGCGAACCACGCAAGCCGAAAATCAAATAAGATCCACAGGTTTCTTAAAAAGCACACAAGACGCACTCAGGAAATTGCAGCAATAACGGATTTAATATCCAGAAAACATGCGTGTTGTCTGGATATTAAATCCGTTATTGCTGCAATTTGCTGAGTGCGTCTTGTGTGCTTTTTAAGCAACCTGTGGATCTTATATACATATATATTTATATATATATATATCCTCCAACTCGAACATGCAATTCCAATTTCTCCAGGAAAAGAACGAGCGTGGACCCAATATTCTGCGCAATAGATTGTTTTATTTTGCCTTCTCTGCGATTACGCGTTTCGGGTGCTCCCGCCCTTTTAAAGTGTAAGTGCATCGAAAAAAACACATATCAAAGCATGGACATAGTAGAAATGTTTTGTATCTTATTACATAAGTTCCCTAATAATAAATGAAGCTTTCCTATATATATATATATATATTCACTGAAAAAACCATAGGTTATAGACCATATATAGTTAGGAATTAGCATTTAAAAAACCTTATTTTACTCACACAAAACCATTGAAATTCCATATATAGTTAGTTGCACTAACTATATATCGCGCACCCGCAATCCACTGCTGATCATGTCACATATTACATCATTCATGACATGGTCAGTGACATCACTGATGACATCACTGATGACATCTCAAATGACATCACTGATGAGATCACTGATGACATCTCATTTGACATCAATGACCACATCACTGATGATATCATTCATGTGACAATACAATGCATCTCCTCACATTTTAATATAACCTCTGTTTCACCCAGTGTTAAATACAGAGTATAATTTTTTAAACCATTGACACACCAATACTAGTTACTACATACGTACTCACTGATTCCTACGTCTACACACACATTCACTCATTCACCCATACAATCATTCATACATACAATCACTCATCTTTACAACACTATCATATGCACTCATACACCTATACAGACACTCACACTCTGCCACTCATCCATGGAGTTACTCACACACCTAGTCAGTCCTGTAAAGAATCAATCACACTTCCATTTTCTTGTCTATACAGTTAAACATAGAGCACCTTACATTTTCAAACATATACTAACACATACTTACTTTCTTATACAATCATTGATACAAGTACACATTGATCTGCACAGAGTCACACACCTCCCAGCCAGCCACACACACACTCAGTCTCCCATACAAATACTTGGACAATCAATCAATAACCCATATAGTTAATCATATAGCTACTGATCAACACATGCAGCAGTTTACAGAACAACAGACATAATGATGCACAAATTAAGACAGTTTAGTCACTAACCCATGCACTCAGTGAGACACATTTAATCACTCACTCATACATTCAGTCATGCACCTACTAAATCCTTCGTCCAGACACTTATACATCTACTCATTCTTCAATATGTAAAACATATTTAAACTTTACAGAAACACACAGTCACTGGATGATGTCATCAGTGATCTCATCAGTGATGTCATTTGAGATGTCATCAGTGATGTCATCAGTGATGTCACTGACCATGTCATGAATGATGTAATATGTGACATGATCAGCAGTGGATTGCGGGTGCGCGATATATAGTTAGTGCAACTAACTATATATGGAATGTCAATGGTTTTGTGTGAGTAAAATAAGGTTTTTTAAATGCTAATTCCTAACTATATATGGTCTATAACCTATGGTTTTTTCAGTGAATTTTCAAGGTTTTGTAAATGCTAATTCCTAACTATATATGGTCTATAACCTATGGTTTTTTCAGTGAATTTCAATGGTTTTTTAATAGCAAATATCATAAGCTGTCGAATGTCAAGTACGTGGTAAGTGAAAACATTTTCGTGTTTATGCACACTGATCTGCTTTGAATGGTGCCCCCCCCCCTCATTTCTATTAGGAGTACTCTCTCTTTGCACATAGTGAAGGGTAGTTAACGCAGGCCTTTGCCCCCATTGTAATACGTCGTGCCTGCTTCTCTCTCCATTTGATTGATTGTTATCCAAGTATTTACTGTTTTAGAATTGGTTCTCTTTGGTTCATTCTCTATTTACAAACAAACACAGAGTCGCAATACTCTGTTTAGTCTTCGCAGATAACGAAAAATCGTGTAAAAAAAAAAGAAAAGGAATCGAGCAAAATCAGTAGGCCACTAATGGGATCTCTTTTTGACCTCGCTAAAATAGAAACATTAGGAACAACCCCTCATGACAAATACAAAACTAGTGAGATGAACTGAACTCCACACAATGATGGCTGCAAAACAGCTTGGCTCCGCCACCCACCCCGCCCAAAATAACGATAAAGAGCGGCTGCCATGATTGGTTGCGGAATGGCCACGACGGAGCTACGAAATGGTGCTGCTCTCATGCTAACCCCAGCTTCAGTCTGAATATCCAGAAACACTGTAGACTACCAATTCGATCAGTTCCGGTAGCGCCCCAATGTAACCCGGTAGAGAAGAACTAGCCCTCCCCTCTTTGACTGATGGTTCTTGTTGCCTGTCCCTTCTGTTGTCATTTAACAGAACTATTTAGCCTGCTGAAAGGGGTTGTGTTCCAACCGCTGGTTGGTGGAGACATTTTGACTATATTCTGGACCTGCGTTGTCGCGTAATGCGTCATATGACGTGCCGCGTTAGCGCATCCGGAAGTCATCCGGGGCGCGCAGCGCGTAACGTAAGCATAACAAGTCATGTGACTTGTTAATAAAACTTTTCATTGGTTCATTTTACTTTTCTTATTCTAATGATGAAAGGCTTGGTCATATGACCTAAAAATTACGCTTTTTATTACTTCCGAACATTATTTTTTCTTAAATATATGTTATAATGTTCCAGGCTAATGTACTTTCCCAGAAAATTTACAACTGTCCTGCAAGTAAAATATATTCTTTTTTCGAGAAAAAGAGCGTTTCTTCGTCCCATGACGGAGCCGTTGAGCAAAAGAGGGTCGACCTGCTGTCTTAGTCGCCGATACGCCTGAATATGAGATTCTTATCGATCACTTTATGTTGCAGGAGTAGAAAACACACCAGCCCTTGACCATTTATCTTTACTGCGTTCCTTCGAATTATACCTTTTACCCTTCATGTAATTGGTCTGCTTTATTTCACTTGCCTTTTACTGATTCTAAAACAGTGGCTATTATTAAAAACTTTACCAATGTATATACTACTACCATGTTTTCTTTTAAAAACCTTTATTGTGAAAATTTCATTATACAAATACGAGCCTATAACCACGTGGGCCGGCCACGGAGCAAACTGTAATCGTATATGATGAGTAGACATTTACACTGTAGAGGAACGTAACGGGCGGGCCATTAGGTTGCAAGAACTAAGGTGTCTAACAGTTACGGAATCGGTGGACGTACATTTTATAATTAAAATACGACAGGGCTAGTTACAATAAAATTATCTAGATATATATTTGCGGGCAAGTACCATGGGTGACGTTAATTTGAACTTTCAATAGTACAGTAATCAATAACACATCAGAACTTAATATCAATAGGGATGTCGAAATATTCAATCAATTCTCGTCCCCGCCCGCCATGTGCTTCAAAACTGCATACGTATCTCGTGATTTCAAGGTTCTGCAACCAGTACACAACAAGGAGTTACGAGTCCCATTTATTCCGGCGCCATTTTGGGCGAGGACGGGCAGGTCCAGGATATAGTCAAAATGTCTCTACCAACCATCGACTATGATGATGTTCATATGCTGTATTTATTAGAGTAACACTCATCTGTCCACATGAAATTAATTTGCCACAATCTAAACATGTCATTTTAATCTTTCCAAAGTTCTTCTAAATATTTGGGACCGTTTCCCTTGCCTCTGATGCTGTCAGTGCCACTTCTTTGATGAATGTACTAGCAGGTCAGGGGTTCTCCTCCAAATCTCTCTTTTATGCAGCACTATAATTAATTGGTGCCACCTCTCCATATGACGATGCATGGTATAGTTACCATAACTATATTTTTTTTCGGTTCCTCTGGAGAGTTCATCGTGGCAGATGAAGCGTGTAACGCACCGGGCATTTACCTTTTTTTGCATGTACAGGAAAGGAAAAAAAAAAACGAGCGTCCGAGTTCTAAGGTGTCCCAGGGCCATTTTAGTGGACCAGGCCCAAATCCAAAGAACAGGCCGCCATTTTGAGAGTCCTGTTGCAGCCGCCTGTCGCTGTAGCATCAAGAGCAGCCGAAACTCAGCTGAATGGCAACTGAAACGGTAAAGGGGCGCCCCACTACAGCAGACGAGCCTCCACCTAGGAAGGCCTGTTCACGCCGCCTCCCCCCCCCCCCTTCGGGCACCCCACGCCGTTATTCGGAGCAGTATTGTAGGATGGCCACACCAGTGCGGCAACTTGCTAGACATCACCTCGGTGGTAACCGAATCTCAGCCCCTTGTGGTGTCTCCTCTTCAGAAAATATTCTTGCGCTACCTTTGCCCCATTCACACATCGGTCCGCTACTGACGCCATCTCACAGGCTAATGGGGCGCCCCACGCCGAGTTTCAGCATTGTAGGATTACCACACCAGTACAGCAACTTGCTAGACATCACCTCGGTGCCATCCGGATCTCGGCGCCCCACTGCAGATGAAGTACCTCTCAACTATGAAACCACCACGGTGACATCCGGATCTTGGCGCCTTGTGCTGGTTCCGGCCTATTCACACATCGGTCCGCTACTGACGCCATCTCACAGGCTAATGGGGCGCCCCACGCCGAGTTTCAGCATTGTAGGATGACCACACCAGTACAGCAACTTGCTAGACATCACCTCGGTGCCATCCGGATCTTGGCATCTCAACGCCTAGTGGTATCTTCCATACAGAAAATATTGTTGCGCTGCCTTTGGCCCCATTCGCACATCGGTCTGCAACTGACACCATCTCACAGGCCAACAGGGCGCCCCACGCCGACTTTTACCATTGTAGGATGGCCACACCAGTACAGCAACTTGCTAGACATCACCTCGGTGCCATCCGGATCTTGGCATCTCAGCGCCTTGTGGTGTCAGTCAGAAAATATTGTTGCGCTGCCTTTGGCCCCATTCGCACATCGGTCCGCTACTGACACCATCTCACAGACCAACAGGGAGCCCCACGCCGAATTTTACCATTGTAGGATGGCCACACCAGTGCCACAACTTGCTAGACACCACCTCGGTGCCATCCGGATCTTGGCATCTCAGCGCCTTGTGGTGTCTTCTATTCCGAAAATATTGTTGCGCTGCCTTTGGCCCCATTCGCACATCGGTCCGCTACTGACGCCATCTCACAGGCCAACGGGGCGCCCCACGCCGACTTTTACCATTGTAGGATTGCCACACCAGTGCGGCAACTTACTAGACACCACCTCGGTGCCATCCGGATCTTGGCATCTCAGCGCCTTGTGGTGTCTTCTATTCAGGAAATATTGTTGCGCTGCCTTCGGCCTATTCGCACATCGGTCCGCTACTGACGCCGCCTCACGTGCCAACGTATTTTCTCCGCATTTTATACCCTATGCCGCATAACAGGTCATGTGACTTGTTTATAAAACTTTTCATTGGTTCATTTTACTTTTGGTTTCCTAATGATGGAAGGCTTGATCATATGACCTAAAAACAACACTTTTCATTGGATGAAAACTTTTTTTTTTCCCAAACGATGAAAGCCCCACCTTGTTTCTGGATGTTTCAGACTGAAGCTGGCGTCAGCATGAGAGCACCACCATCTTGTAGCTCCGTCGTGGTCATTCCGCGAGCAATCATGGCAGCCGCTCCCCACCAGAAGCCTACAGGAGTCGGGGGCCCCCAAAACTTTTGATGAATCCTCAAGGCGGAGGGGACGCTTTCGAGAATGGGGTCCAAGACCTAGCAGACAAGCGTCCGATTTCCAAGGTGTCCCAGGGCCATTTCAGTGGACCAGGCCCAAAAAGGAAACAGCCTGCCGCCATTTTGAGAGTCCTGTGACAGCCGCCTATCGCTGCACCGCAAGAGTGGGCGCAACTCAGCTGAATTGCGGCTTTTGACACAGTGGACCAAAAGCGGACGGAATGGCAACTGAAACGGTAAAGGGGCGCCCCACTACAACAGAAGAGACTCCACCTGGAGAGGCCCGTTCACGCCGCCTCCCCCGGGGCGCCCCACGCCGTTATTCGGAGCAGCATTGTAGGATACCAAAACCAGTGCGGCAACTTACTGGACATCACCTTGGTGCCATCGTTCTGCTGCCTTGGAACTATTCGCACAACAGTTTGCTACTGATGACCCACCCCCCGCGACGCCCCACGCCAGAAATCTGGACGTTGTGCTGCGTTGGGACTATTCGCACAGCCGACCGCTACTTCGTTGTTTTTCCCTAAAAATGTTTATATGTTATTACTGTTTTTGTTTTCTTGTATATATTTATAAGTTATTAAAGTTTTATAATCTTACTACTTTGTTGGAGTGCTATATATTTTTAATGTGACACATAATTGTAAAAACTTTGATGTACAAAGAGTCATCCCTGGAATCTTCCGCTTCAGGCTCGGTCCCCTCCCCAATCACAATACAGGATGGTTTTCAGATAATAGGAACGCGTCTGCTGTGACGGATCTCATCGAGTGTGGGCCTTGATCTACTATAACTCCTTTGAAGAGGGGTGATTCTTTACAGCTGGGGCCATAAACTACATCTGCAGGGCTAGCTGATACCCTAGGACCGGCCTGGACAATCGGACACAGAGGAAAAGGAGTGTCAGAGGGTGCGGTAGTGAATAGGGCGAAAGGGAGGTGTCGGGCGGGCACAGGGTGTGATTCTCAGGGAAGAGCAGCGCAGATGGGGGGTGGTTTATTACCCATGCATAAGACAGAGAGCGGGGGTGACCACTGCCTGGGGGAGATGCTTGCGAGGGTGGGGAGTCATGCTAAGGATCGACAGCGTGCACAGAGTGGGTCTGGTCAAGGCATCTAAAATGACTGCCGTGCACGACAAAAGTGTGGCATTTGAAAAAAGGCAAGATGGCGCAGACAATGTTTTTCAACACTTCCTGATTTCCTTCGAATCGAACGTTAACAGACGTTGGGGCATATTACCAAAGTTAAGCGATATTTATCCCTAACGATGCTTAGCAACGATTTTTTTACCGCTAAGCATCGTCAGAAATTTTCGCAGATAAACCTTGCTATTATCAAGGTTTATCGCAAATACGATAAAAAACGACCGCAATGCATTAATATCGCTGAAAACTCAGCGATATTCATGCATTACCGAGCTAATGCTCTTAGCCATGTTATCCACCTCCCATTGGATAACATGCCTTAGAACTGCTCAGGGCAGGTGCTAGCTTTTGGAGATATTCGCGCTTATCGCGAATATTTCCAAAAGTTGATAATAGGAGATAGCGATGTTAGCGACTGTTTCCAGTCGCTAACATCTTGGCATGCCCACTTTGCATGTCATTAGTGATAAATATCACTCACATGCAAAGTGGGGCCCAAGATGGTCGCTATCTCCTACTAGCCGTCGCTAACTGGTGTTAGCAACAGCTAGGTAATACAGATATAATTTTATCTCCGCGAAGCGGAGCGCTGTTACAGATATATATCTTTTTTGAACGTTAATTTCTCAAAATCCACTGGAGCACATATATTGAGACCTAGCAAAGGCACATCGGACTACCAGTCCCTACAATTTTGCCAAGTTTCATGCAAATCCATTCAGCCGTTCGATTATTATTATTTATTTTTTTTTGCCTCGCGGGGCCCTTTTAAAACCTCCACATCAAACCTAAGAGGTCAAGGAGGATCTACTATGCCCCCTTATGGTCATTTGCCCCTTCGCTTTGGCCTCCTCTTGTCTCTCGATCCTACCGAGAGACAAGATGGCGGCCGCTACGGACTGTTTGCAATGTTTACAGACGCCGGAGAACCAATCAGCTTCGCAAACCTCCGTTACGCGAAGCGGAGCGCTGTTACAGATATATATCTTTTTTTGAACGTTAATTTCTCAAAATCCACTGGAGCACATATATTGAGACCTAGCAAAGGCACATCGGGCTACCAGTCCCTAATATTTTACCAAGTTTCGTGCAAATCCATTCAGCCGTTCGATTATTATTATTATTTTTTTTTTTTCCCCGCGGGGCCCTTTTAAAACCTCCACATCAAACCTAGGGGGTCAGCGAGGATCTACTATGCCCCCTTATGGTCATTTGCCCCTTCGCTTTGGCCTCCTCTTGTCTCTCGATCCTACCGAGAGACAAGATGGCGGCCGCTACGGACTGTTTGGAATGTTTACAGACGCCGGAGAACCAATCAGCTTCGCTTCACAAAGCTCCGTTGCGCGAAAAGTACGCGAACTGGAGCGCTGCCCGGTCCGCTGTTACAGATACATATCTTTTTTTGAACGTTAATTTCTCAAAATCCACTGAAGCACATATATTGAGACCTACAAAAGGCACATCGGGCTACCAGTCCCTACAATTTTGCCAAGGTTCGTGCAAATCCATTCAGCCGTTCGGGCTAAAAGTGAGGCCAACCGCCCTATGGAAAACTCAATGTTAAAAACACGTTTTGGGACCCCCCTTTTTTCTCGGCCCCCCCTTGACGAACCCCCCCCAAATTTTCAAGGGCTGCTCAGAAACAAAATGTGCCATTTTCCTGAAAATTTCAGCCAATTCCGTCCACAAACGCCAAAGTTATTAGACATAGAATTTTCAAAAATCCCATAGGGAAAAAATCCTAACTATATATACCTACTGGCGACCGCCAGTAGGTAATATATATATATATATATATATTTATATATATATATATATATATATATATATATATATATATATATATATATATATATATATATATATATATATATATATATATATATATATATATATATATCCCTTTACTCTCGTCCACCAACCGCTGCTCCACTTGTCCACGGGTGCCTCTTACCGCACGGTGGAGTGCGTTTTAATATCCACAACACTCGATCCCAATCCTCGGATCGTTTTCCCAACAAAGAGCACTCTAGCCGTATTGCGTAGTTTTATGCCATATTTTATTCATAGCATTTCTGCAGTTTCAAAGGTTTAGCAAACGCGGTTCGGCGTCTCCGCCTTCGTCAGTGTAAACCTACATAGTGTTTGGAACGTGTTAAATAAAGTTTCATTGTAACCTAAGTCACGTGATAAAAGTGGAAATAAAAAACAGCACAACAGATACAATTTCAGTCATTGTGGCGGCCATCTTAGAGTGATCATTTTTACATTTTTACATTATCAGATATATAATAATATCCAACAACAGTTCATTATTTCAATATCATCATTTGTTATGTTGTTGTGAGTCACAATCAATTATTGGTTAGCGACATGTCCCAAAAGTTATTAAGCCCTGAATGGGCTACAACCTATTTCATCATTTTCAGGGCAATGTTTTCATTAAAAAATTCGGACAGTTACGGGAGGAATTATACTGGTGGTAGTGAAGAGATCAGATCACAAGAATTTATAGGTTAACCTATATGAGCCCACATTTCCTCTTCATTATTCAGGCCTCCTGGGAACTTCGTCTGGAGCATTATAATGAACCTGGATTCTAGGGTTCTTAATTTCTTGACCCAATCTCCCCCTCTTTCTGTTCTCGTCAACTGATCTAGGACAAAAAATGTCAAAAGGTTTCTGTTGCTTTTGTTTAATGACTCAAAATGTCGGGCGACAGGATAGCTTTGATCTTTTGTGGTTATTGCTCTCATGTGCTCCAATACTCTCAACTTTGTTTGCTTAGTGGTACTCCCTACATATTTTTTCCCACATGGGCACATGAGACAATACACTGTAAACTCAGAATTACAGTTGACCAACTTGGATATCACTGTCCTGCCTTCTTTGCCTGGAATTTGATAATCCTTTACTTTACTTGAATTCTTACAGGCTTTGCATTTCATGCAGGGGTAGAAACCCTTTACAGGGGGATTTTTTGTCCTTTTACAGTCATAATGACTGTTCACCAAGTGATCTTTAAGAGAGTTTCCTCTCCTATACGTCACTAGTGGGTGATCGGATAATGCTTTACCCACAACATTGTCTGACTTCAAAATGTTCCAATTTCTTTTTAGAGCCTGGAACATTTCTGAGGATTTCTCTGAAAAGTTGGTTATCAATCTTAGTTTACCATCCCCACTTTTAGGTTTTTCAATCAGTAGTTCATTCCTGTTTGTTGCATCACTCTTTTTCTCTGCTTGGTCCAAAACCCCATCGCCATACCCCCTTTGTTTAAATCTTGCTCTCGACTCATTTCTCGCTGTTTCATATTCTGAGTCTGTTGAGCAGTTCCGCTTGATTCGCAGGAACTCCCCAAATGGGATATTGTTTATTACGCTTTTTGGATGGCAGCTCCCTGCATGTAGGATGGTATTTCCTGTCGTGGGTTTACGGTAAAGGGCTGTATGTAAGGTACTATCCTCCACGTAGACTCTCAGATCTAGGTAGAAGACCTCCCTTCTACTTATGGTACTAGTGAAGCTGAGATTCATTTGGTTGATATTCAATCCCTTGATGTATTCTTCAGCCTCATTTTGTGACCCTCGCCACACGATGAACAGATCATCAATGTAGTGGGTCCACAACGTGATCTTATCCAGCCACTTCTCATTAGCCCCCGCCCAGGCCACGTGCTTCTCCCACCAGCCTACGAATAAATTCGCATAGCTGGGGGCGAAGCACGTGCCCATCGCGGTGCCCTGGAGCTGTAGATAAAGTTGTCCTGAAAACAGAAAAATGTTATGTTGCAAACAGAATTCAGTCAATTCAATCAACATGTAGTTGTGAGTCCTGTATTTCAAAGCTCGTTTTTCCAAGAAATATTTCATTGCCTTAAGTCCATCCTCGTGTTTGATCGAGGTATAGAGGCTTGAAATGTCTAGTGTTATTAGAATCATGTCCTCCTCCCATTCCACTCCTTGGATGATTCTTAGGAAGTCTTTAGTGTCCTTTAAGTAGGAACTTAGATCTTTGACTAAAGGTGAAATAAAGTTATCAATATAGATGGAGGTATTTTCTAGCAAGCTGTTCTTTGCTGATACAATAGGCCGTCCTGGAGGCCAGATCTTGCTCTTGTGAACTTTAGGTAGATGATAAAACGTTGCTAACTGTGGATGATCGCATTTCAAATTTGACCAGTCAGTATTGTCTATAATGCCTTCATCTCTCCATTTGGTGATTAGAATATTGAATTTTGAGATGCTTGTCATATATACCTCTTTTTTTATGACCATATAGTGGTCCTTTCTCCTCAATTGCGAGAGGGCCTCATCCTCATATTGTTGTCAATTCAAAATTACGACGTTTCCCCCTTTGTCACTTGGCTTGATTATTATGTTTTCATCTTCTTTCAAGCTTTTGATTATGTTCCACTCTTCTTTATTGATATTTCTTTTTTCACCATTGAATTTCTTTTTTTGTATGTCTTTCATGTCTTCAATCATCACTTCTTGGAAAGTGTCGATTGCATCATGTGGGGTTCTCGGAATGTATTTGGATTTTATTGACATTTGGCTTTTGCATCCTTGTTGTCGAATCCCTGTTTCTTCCAACATTTGTGTTGGATGATCTTCCCAATCCTTTACACTATTTTGTTCATCAGTCATGGTATTGGCTGTGATGATTGCATCCAAATCCGTCCCTGTCATTCTATCGAGAGGATTCTCCTCCTCTGCACCCCCTGGTGTACTTTCCTTTGGGTGTAGGGTATGGATTTTTAGTAGTTTGACTTTTCGTATGAATTTGTATAAATCAATGCGTGTCTGTGTGTAATTGAAGGCTGGCGTCGGGCAAAATGTTAATCCAAGTTCTAATACTTGTCGTTCTTTGTCAGATAGCTCCCTGCCTGACAGATTTACAATCGTTTTGTGAGTTGACGATGTTTCATTTAGTTGCCTTGGCCCCCCCCGTTTGCTCCTGGTGTAGTACGTTTTGGCCAGGGCTTAAATTATAATGTTAAGTCATAGCTATAACTTTTGAATTTCTAATGTTTGTGTAGTTAAAATTTATTTTGTATAGAAATGGTAATGAAGTTTTCCTAATTATAACTAATCTTTAACCTTTGTTTTTTGCATACAATTCCAATGTTATTTTTTAATAAAATTGTGTTTCAAATTGTAGAGTGGCGTATCATTGATGGAGTGTCATAGAGTCAAGTGTTGTAGAGTTGAGTGGATTAGAATGGAGTGCCGTAGAGTGAAGTTACCTGGAGTGTTGTTTCGAACAGTGCTATAATGTAGAGTGTCGTAAAGTAGAGTCTCGTTACGTGGAGTGCTGTGGTGTAGAGTGTCATGGCATACAATGGGGAGGCATAGAGTGGAGTGGCATATAATCGAAGGGCATAGAGTGGAGAGAGTGGAGTTGTGTAGAGTAGGGTGTCATGTCAAAGAGTAGAATGGAGAGGCATAGAGTGTAGCGGCATGACATAGAGTAAAGTAGAGTAGAGTGTCATAGAATGGCTTGTCATAGAGTGTCTTAGAGTGGAGGGGCATAAAGTGGAGTACTGTAGTCTGGAGTGGCATGTTGTGAGTGGAGTGACATGTCATATCGTGGAGTGGTATGTTGTAGAATGGAGTGGTGTCTCCTATAGTGGAGAGGAGTGTCATACAGCAGAGAGGCATGTCATAGAGTGGAGACGGGTGTCATATTGTAGAGTGGCGTATCATAGCATGTCAGGTCATAGAGTGTCTTAGAGTGGAGAGGCGTAAAGTGGAGTGCTGTGGACTGGAGTAACATGTAGAGTGGAGTGACATGTCATAGATTAGAGTGGCATGCTGTAGAATGGAGTAGTGTGTTGTCGAGTGGAGTGGAGTGTTGTACAGTAGAGAGACACGTTTTAGAGTGGAGTGGCATGTCATAATATAGAGTGGGGTGTTGTAGAGTGGAGGGGAGCAGCATGTTGAAGACCGTCACAGAGTGGAGTACAGTGGCATGGACTGAAGGGCATAGAGTGCAATAGAGTGCTGTAGAATGCTATGGCGTAGAGTGGAGTGGTGTACCACAGGGTCGAGTGGCATGTCACTGAGTGGCATGTTGTGTAGTGTGTTAGAGTGTAGGGGCATAAAGTGGAGTGGGGTAGAGTAGATTGGCAAAGTGGTGTGTTGTAGAGTGGAGTGGCATGTCATGGAGTGGAAAGAAGTAGCATAGAGTGGATTTGAGTGTAGTAGACTGGAGTGGTGTGTTTTAAAGTGGAGTGGTGTGTCATAAAGTAGAGTGGAGTGGAGTGGTGGTGATAGAGTGAGGCAGAGTGGAGTAGAGTAGCATAGAGTGGAGAGGCATAGAGTGGTGTGGAGTGTTGTGGAGTGGCATGTCACAGAGTGGAGTGGCATGTTATAGAGCGGCATGTTGTAGAGTATCTTAGAGTAAAGGGGCCAGGGGAGGCATAGAGATGAGTGGCATGTCATAGAGTGGAGTGGTGTGTCGCAGAGTGGAGTAGTGTCATGTAGAGTGTAGTGTCATGTCGTAGATTGGAGTGTCATAGAGCAGATGGAATGTCGTCTACTGTAGTGGCGTGTCGTCAAGTGGAGTGGTGTGTCATAGAATGGTATTGCATGTCGTAGAGTGAAGTGGCATGTCATAGAGTGGAGTGGCATATTGCAGAGTGGAGAAGCGTGTATTAGAGTGGCTTTACTCATATGTGTGTTTTTATTAGAACAGACAATGCTGAGTGGAGTGGTGTGTCAAAGAACATTGTGGAGAGATGTATCTTAGAATATAGTGGAGAGTTGCATGGTGAGGCGTGTTGTCGAGTCACTCTGCATGTCGTAGAGCAGAGTGGCATGTCATAGAGTGCAGTGGTGTATCAGTTAGTGGGGTGGCGTGGTGTGACATAGAATGGAGTGGCATGTCATAGAGTGCAGTGGCATGTTGTAGAGTGAACTTGCATGTTGTAGAGTGGAGTGGAGTGCTATTGAGTGGAGTGGAGTGGCATGTTGTTGAGTGACTTTAATCATAAATTATTATTTTTTCTTTTATTCAAACGGTACCTTGTGATTCCTAGGCAGTTTTGAGGAAGTACTACAATACTCCATAAACTTTGTAAAACATATTTACAATACAAATACTTTTCCCTTACTACTCAGACTTTGGAAAAGTGCCTCGTTTCTATCTAAGCCTTATAAAAATTGTAATAAGCTATATGAAACCACGCCACAGTCAAGGTGTGGTCCAAACAATATGTCTGCCTTTTTGTTTTTTAAGGGCTTTCATTAACCAATAATATTGTGTTTTCCGATAGCTTTGAACCACTGTATACTGTGAAAGTACTGTGGTATACCGCAGCCTAACATGTCACTAAGTTTTGTCCTTATTGCTGGAAAACTACTGACCAGCCTTGATCAAATAAGAAAAAGGACACTTTCAACACAGTAATCTATATTCCTGCCAAATGTAATAAAAATCCGTTCAGCCAGTTTGCCATGTCTGTCTAAAAAGTCCATGTAAAATGGATTGGTTAAAACATTTATTTTGGACTCTCCCTTTTTAGGTCGAGCCTAGTCAGTGCGCCTGCGCTGTCTGCAAGACCCAATGTAAATAGTATAGTGAGAGTAATCCCACCTGCTGCTTGCAATTGTGTCATTTATGCGTCACTCTGATCTCCGGGCTCCCTATTTGTTGCTGCTCCAATTCATCACTTACATTTTTATCGGAAGCAGAACCAACCAAGTACAGTTTTGATGCGCTGCAACTGTACGTATGTTATATTTACGTAATACTTGTTTTTCATCCTGGCACGTAGCATGCTGCCTGGTCTCATAATTTTTTTGCACCATGGCGCCCGCTTCACCAGACACCATGGACATACGCCCATAACTTCTGGTTCCGGCCATCACTCCACCTTTTTTAATTCACTTTGACCCATGTAAAATAATGGCTACTGCTTCCATGTCACTAGCACACACAGCTCTGCAAATAGGAAATATATGTGTTTACGATGTGTTAATTCTATCACGTTTAGCGCCACAGAGCACAATATTGGCCGCAACGACTTCGGACTCCGCTTGCATGACTCTGGCCCAGCTGCAATGTGCTCTCCGAACT
The DNA here is from genome assembly GCF_964261635.1 of Lissotriton helveticus. Lineage (NCBI taxonomy): Eukaryota > Metazoa > Chordata > Amphibia > Caudata > Salamandridae > Lissotriton > Lissotriton helveticus. The sequence continues at coordinate 1,410,763,332 of NC_136065.1, forward strand.
ACAGAGATCTGAGAAACCACTTGTGGGGATTGGTCTGGTGGTCATGGGATGATTTCAGAATCAAGGGAAACTGCTGCGCCCACTCCTGAAGTCAGTAAATCAATGCCGGCCATGCCGCGGTTTCAGGTGTGTTGTTACAGAAGCTGAGTAGCAGCTAGAGGTATAAGCAACTTAGCCTGCTAGGAGCGGGCGCTGCCGCAGCTTTTAATCAGTATGCGGCATTATAGCAGCGCTCTGCTTAACAGCGGAGATGGTGCTATAGTGACTTTGCAGAGCACAATTCAGTTCCAAAGTAACTGATTACTTCTTTAGTTATATTTCATTAAGATTCCATTTCACAATATGACAGAGTGCAATTAAATACAGAATTTTACTGAGTGTATAAAGGTCAAATATAATCGTCTTTTTATATAATTGTTACGAGACAATTAGGTGAATTTATTTAAGGATCTCCAGCGTGGAAAGTAAGTACTTACTCATTTGCTAAAGGACAGATACAAAATGTATTTTCAATGCTTATATACAACTATCATTCGCTGTGGTGGCTATTAGGGTCACACATGCAATGCATTATGGGTATGCTGGATTCACCATATCTTCTTTTTTTTAGATGGCCTGATTCGAGATTTCCTTCAGACTAAAGACTGAAATTCTACTGATGACCGTCAGAGGGCCGCCCTTGACATTAGGTTGGTAGGATGGCTTTCAACAGCACATTGATGGACAGCTGAGACGTCTCCTCTGGATCCCCGTCCACTGTAAGGGAGGTGACCCTTCACAGCCCTGGTTTATCATGGGCAGACAGAAGCAGCTAGTAATAAACATACACCAGTCACCAGGCACCCCCACAAGCGCCTGCAGAGTGCAACACAGCCCTGAAATGCCAATTACTTATTTAGTTACATTTCATTGAGATCCCACATCATAATGAGACCTGACAAAAATGTTGACCTTTCTTTCTTCAGTGCCTCACGAAGTGCAACTAATACAGAAAATTACTAAAATGTATATAACATCATCTATTAGATTGCAATCATCTTACTATATAATTTTTAACAAGACAAGTAGGACGAGATTAATTAAAGATCTCGAGCGTGATAAAAAATTTCTAACTCACTTGTTAAAGGACAGATAAAACATTTATGTTCTATGCTTATAGACAACTATCATTCGCTGTGGCCGCTGTTAGGACACTCAGGCAATGCATTATAGGTATGCTGGATTCAAATATCCTCTTTTTTAGATGGCCTCAATCAAGCTAAAGACTGAAATTCTCCTGATGACTGACAGAGGGTCACCCTTGACATTAGGTTGTCATCCCTACTGTTAGGATGGCTTCGGCCTTGTATAAGCTGTGATGTCTCCCCTGGAGCCCCGCCCACTTTAAGGGAGGTGACCCTTCACAACTCTGGTTTGTCATGGGCAGAGAGAAGCATCAGAGCTCCACATAATTAAACTCCAACCTACATTTCACGTAAAACATTGCACTCTATAGGAAGTATTTGGGGTATATTCACAAGGAGCTATTGCTGAATTTGTGGCACTTTATCGCAGCTGAAGTTGTGATAAATGTACCCCACCATTCACAAGCTGGCGCTAACAGTCTGCCGCACCAGTTTTCCAGTGATTGTAGCCGCCAAAAACATCACCACAGAGGACCCCCGCAACTATCACTAATGAGATGCAGAGTAGGTGTTCCCGTGCAAAAAGCTGCGACAACACCACACCTCAACATTCACAAAGACCAGCCACTTCGGGTATAAGAACACAAAACACGCAATAAGGCGCATTAGCAGCAGGAAATGTACACCTGCTCTGACCTGGTGTAAAGTTGGACCACAGCCTGCACCACAAAAGGGAGCACAGCCCACAGACACACCTGAAGACAAACCGATGCCATGGAGCAACTGAACATGCAGCACAGACACCCAAGAGGGCCACAACACCCACCGACACCGCACCCAGGACCACCCCTCCCTGGCACCCGCCCGACCAAAGACATGCCACATCAGCTACACCGAAACATGTACGAAATAATCTGCCTGATGTCGCACAATCACAACTGGTGACATGCATGTGTCATCACAGAAATGAGCATCACACATTCCCTTCCCGTTGACACCAGGCAAAGGCTGATTTTCATAAAGTTATTTCTTACAGTAGGACAATGAGCAAAGCAAGCATTTGCAATGCAATAGGTCTCTCATTTAGGCGAGTTTTAGCTATTGGCATTGTAATTTACAATGCCTTTTATTTATGTTTTAAAAACCAAAACATAAATAAAAGGCATTGTCATTTACAATGCCAATAGTTCAAACTCGTGTAAATGGGAGACCTATTGCATTGCAAATGCTTGTTTTGTTTTGTTGAGATTTGTCAAATGCTGGAAAAGTTATTACTAATCAAAAATCCAAGGAATTCCTATCTCTTGGAGCCCTAACTGTAACTACATAGTGACAACCGCCACTATGTAATATATATGTATATTCTTTATTATTACTTTCTTTGCATTGAGCAAGCATGTTTTTTGTGTTTAATGAGCGCAGCAGTTATCAGGCAGCAGACCTCTGTGCCTATGCTCCGTCTGTCATGTCTGCCTGCAGAGGTCTGACACCCGCTGTCATGGGCATCATTGTTGAAAGTCAGCACACTGTAAGGAAGTCCGGCGCACGTCATCCAGAGAACAGCGTGGAATGCACGAAGGGCCGCTAGGAAAATCCAAGAAGAGCATGCCTGAAATAGCAATGACTCGACAGCCTGTCACCAGGGAAAACACTGTCTCGGACTAGACATGGTATGGCACAGCTTGCATTTTCAATGCTTTTGTTGTAGAGCTGCAGAACAGTTTTTGGGGAAATCAACAAATCCAAACCTCGTGCCTCTTACAGTTCATATGGAAGAAGCAACATCTAGTATAAGTAAAGGGGAGTCTAATCATTAAATGCTGGTCCAGGCCAATAAGACAAGACATGTCTTTTAAAGGTAAAAGAGAAGACCATTGTTATATACAGCAGGAAATATTGATGGCGATGCCCGTAGCTGCTCACACGTTTTACTTTTGCTTTAACTCTGCATGTGTATTGGATCTATAGCTTGTCTAGTGTCTGGGCGCTTACCTCAACACCCTCGCATGGGAACTGCCAGATCCATTCCCACCACAAACCTCTTCTAGCCACGTATCAAAGCACATGTTAGGCCCCTGGATAGAATCAGCCGTTTACATAGAGCACCAAGACATTTGAATCTGATGGGAGAAGCTAATGCCAGGCAAAAACTTTAAATTAAAGCAGAACGAGATGCGTTATTTATTCAGTACATGGGGGCATATTAGCAAGAACCTTGTTAAAATTATCACTGTTTTAGCAGCAGGAAACTGCCGTGTAATATAGAGTCCAAGCAGAAATTGTATAAAAATAAGGTTTATTGGAAGAGCACAGTACGACGTCTCTTCAAGTAGAAATCTCAGTAACAGCTCCCCCATGGAACATAGAACTCCATGAACCATAGAAACAGACTGCAGCAGAACATATAAGCGTAAACATATGTAACACTTAAGCATTTAAAGACACATGCAGAAACATTTAGAATATAACACATTTCACCCCTATGAAAATAACAAATACTTAAACAAGAAATCTTTATACAAAGTCTCTAAATCTGATGAGAATTAATAGATATCTTGTTAGTTTTAACTCTGGAACTTACGGTGTTACTACCCAAAGATTCTTGAGAATCAGATGCACCTTCCAACTCAGGTTGATGATCTTAAACATCATTCTTCATGTGATCAAAGAATTTGCTTTTGTTGTGAGTGGAGCCATTTTCAGAAGATGGAACAAAACTTGAATTATTATGACATTTCACTACTCGTCTCACATTCCACACCTTTTCATCATTCATCACAATGCTGTTAAGATTGACCTTGACTACTTTACGGGCTGGACCAAATTTGGAAAAACCCTTTGCAACATGTCCAGGTTTGTGTATCCTCACTATATTTCCTACAACAAAATTAGGTACCTTTACCTACCATTTAGAATCGTATTATGACTTCATTCTATCCTGATGCAATTTAACTCTTAGGGAAGTACTATAACTTCCACGCGAAACAGAATCACTCAATCTCTTCTTAATACACCAAGGACACAACTTAGATGCTGGTTCCCTACCTCTTAAAAAACGAAATGGACTAAACTCAGTGACAGAGTGAGGCGTAATCCTATACATCCACAATCTCTCTCGTAAAGCCACTTTCCACTCACTGCCAGACTTCCTTGCCCACTGAACACACTCCTTGAGAACTTTGTTAAACCTCTCTACTTGGCCGTTCCCCTGTGGTTCATACAACGGAGTAGTAATATGTTTAACACCACATGAATGAAGAAACTCTTCCATCTCATGAGAGTTCAACTGTACTCCATTATGCGTAACAAGAACTTCAGGACTCCCCTCACGAGAAAAAACTTCTCTAAGTAATTCAATAATAATTTGAGATGTGGCATGTGAAACAAATCTTACTTCGGGCCACTTTGAGTGATAGTCAATTAGCACCAAAGCGAACCAAGCATCTTGTGGCAAACAGTAAAAAGGACCAGAAATATCAAAAGCTAACTTCTGCCAAGGTTTTTTGGCCTAGAGACAGGTATCAAAGGAGCAGGATGAGTTCTCAACATTTTATCACTAGAAATACACCTAGGACAATCCCCAACAACTCTGTCTACCATTTTATCCATGCTGGGCCACCAAAAATTGGATCTGACTAATCTTTTCATGGATGACATTCCCAGATGACAATCATGTGCGAGTTTAAGAATTTCCTCTTGCATTGACTCCGGAGGAACACACTTACCACCCATAAAAATTAGATCACTCTCAAGCTCCAACTCATTAGACACTTGATGATATGATCTCAACTCAGCAGGAATAAAACTGATCTTAGGCCAGTCTTCTAATATGTAACGCTTCAGCAAAATCCAATTATTATCTTCAGTAACACTCTTTTCCCAAGACTCTTCAGAGATAGCAGAAAATTCCTTAACAACAAAGTCTACAGATGCAACAACTTCAATATCATCACTCAAAACACTTTTGTCATCAGAGGGACATGGCAGCCGGGACAAACAATCTGCAGTAATATTGCATCTACCTAGCACCTACTCAACAGAAAAATGATACTCGTGTAGTCTTTCAATCCGTGCAGTAGCATTGTGACCACCACAAGATGACAAAAATGGATACTAAAGGTTTGTGGTCCGTTCTCAATAGAAACCGATTTCCCCACAAAAAATTCAGAAAATGATCATTTCCCCACAAACATCCCAAAACTTCTTTTTCTATGACAGAGCACTTCCTCTCTGTTTCATTAAGTGTGCAGGAGGCAAATGCCACACACCATTCGTCTTTACCACTTCTTTGAGACAACACTCCACCCAGACCGTATTCACTAGCATCTACAGTGACAATGCAAAGTTTGTTCACACAGAAAGGTTTTAAAGTAGGTGCTTGCACAATTTCATCCTTAATTAGTTGAAAGGCTGATTGTTGTTTTTCTCCCCAATGAAATTCTATCTTTTGCCTCGTAAGTTCCTTAAGATTTTCCATTTTTGTGGCAAAACCTTTGATGAACTTACTGTAATACTCAGAAAGACCAGTAAAGGACAGTAGTTTGTCCTTATTATCCGGAGGTGGAGCTTGTACTATTGCTTCAACCAGTGAAGTCTAAATGAGCTGTTTCTTATTTCAAAACCACAGGAGAAAACTGAATAACTTTAAAGAGTTAAGCGATGGTAGGTGTGGAGTTTATTTAATGCCTATTATAAGTATGTAAAAAGGTTCATAGAACAAAATACAATGCTTAACCATCCTACATATTTTGTTTTATATCTTCCTATTTTTCCCGCTCCTCAGGTTAAGCAGTAGGGATGCTACAGGTGAATATGACTACCTTTTAAAACAACGTAGTGTTAAACATCAACAGGAATACTTCCTTTTAACACGTGTTGTGATTTCCATTTCATCTCTCCTTCCCTGCTGTTCCTTCCCCAACACACTTTCCCCCACCTGGCCTCTCTAACAATCTGTGTCATTACGACAATCCGTTTTGGAGCTGCCTGGAGGTGGATCCTTCTAGCATCGTGCAAGCGCTGAGGAACAAGACCCTTGACAGATCCCGCCTCAAATAATTCATGTGTCACTGATGCCATTAACAGTCCGGGACATGAGTTGGTGATTATGCAGACCCAATCTAGATAGAGCAATCTCTTTTCAGGTTCTTCCTCCACTCCAGTTACCAATGGATGACAGTCTTAGGGGTTGGAGGGCAACCCCAAGATATCTGGAGTGCAAGGGGCAGGGACAGATTATGTTCTTCCGACTGGCAAGAACTGGCTCTAGTCTTCACTATCAGGTAAATGTGAGGACCCTAGTGGTTCAAACTGACTATTAAGTAGAATGGTACTAATTAAACCACCAGGAGGGAACAAAGAGTTATCACTTTAATCTGTCAGCAACACAGATATGTTCTTGGGTGTAAACACATCAGTTGTTTCTGAGGGTGGAGTAATCCAAGGGTCATTACATTTTCAAGCCTGAGTTACAACCTTCCTTCCTCAGTGTTACACCATCTTGCTTTTCCCCAATTCAAACAGATTTCTGCTTAACGAGATTTGCATCATCACAAAGTGCATCTAATCTTTGGTTCAGAAATCAATTGTCCAGAGTCATGGGCTTCTGATCGTTGGCCTCAGGGTCTCCTATACATTCCATCCAATTCCCATCCTACCGAGGGTGTTTCAGAAGATTCAGGAGGGGGTAGAGAGAGTGTCAGTGATTCTGGTGGCGCCTTTCTTGTTAAAATGACCTTTGTTCTCTGATGACTCTTTCCAGGATCAAATGTTTCAAATTCTCAAAGAGACTTTCTCTTCTGCAGGCCCCAAATCCTCCGTAAACCACTTACAGCACCTCAAGCTAATGGTCCGGAGCTTGAATGATTGGGCTTTGAAAATGTGGGATGCTAAAGGACGGTGGCAGAGGAAATAAAGATATCTAAAAAGAAATCCAAAACACAAAAAAGGCCAAGTAGTATTTACAGACCAGCGGGTACAATGTCTCAAAGAAGCAACATACACGGGTCTAGTAATTTACTATTAAGAGATTAACCTACAATCAGTATTTCTGACAGACACAAAAAGAGAAAAATGGTTCTTAAGGATGAAAACCCTCACCCAGCCAGAAGTGACATGCTTCATCATAAGGTTCCTCCTCACACCACAATGTAAGTTCTGGAGTGGGCTACAACTCATAAAATAGTAGGAGCTCTTGGATATTTGATGTCCTACCCTATGTGATTAATAGCAAACACTGGATTTCTTTCTCTTTATTGTGTTCTTCTTAGAGTTTCCATCCAGTGGCAGTAGAGCTGTTTCATATTCTGGAGTTATTGAGAGAGGGGTTCCTTAATAATCTTTTCCTTCAACACTGTCATCACAGTTGGTGGCTATTAACGCATTTAGGGGTATTGAGGGAGACCTGCTTAACATGTCTCATCTAGTTTGGAGATCGTTGATGCATTTTCATTTTCATTTGAGAAAACCAGTTTTTCCAGCACCAGTCCCCTCCTAGGATTTGCCAACATTGTCGTAGGGGTTACAGATGGTACCGTTTGTACCGTTGGAGACTGCCAGGATGATACTGTTGACAGTAAAGATAGGTTTTCTGTTAGCTATTGCATCTACAAGAAGGTTGGAAGAGTTAGGGGCTCTGGTTATTTCCTCTTCCTATCTTAAAATTGTACCGGATACAGTGATTGATAAACCTGATCAGAAATTCAACCCTAAAATCAACTCTAAGTAAGTTTCTTTTACAACAGAAAAATAGCTCTTCCAGTTTTCCAGATAGATGAGCAGCAGCAAGATCCATTTTCCTTAGATGTTAGGAGGTCACTGTTGGTCGACTTACAGTGTACTAAAGAGCTGAGAATTTCTTATTTACTTTTTCTTTCCTTTGGCAATGTTATTAAAGAAAATAATGTGTCCTCTTCTACTCTAAGTAGATGGATCAGTCAGGCAATTTCTCATTCCTGCAACTCCATAGGAGAATTCCCTCCATCACAGATTCAGGGACATCCTACTAGATCAGTTTCAATATCATGGAAGGAGGTGGGTGGTGTTCCCATTCAGGAAATATGTAGAGTTGCCACATGAACATCTCATAATATATCTCACAATATGTTTGTAAATCCTTATAGGGTAGATGTAGTGGATGCAGTATTGGATACATTTGGTTTGATTGTCTTTAAGATAACAATGACGTAATTGTTGTTAATAATAAATATTTCCAGCATCTAGAGTCAGTGTCTTTTGTTGGAGCTTGTGAGTTACTCATGTATTTTTTACTGGAATGAGTGGGACAAATGGCGTAATAAAACAATTACTTTCCGGTAACTGCATTATACCAAATCAGATCCCCCTCATCTCAGTCAGAGCCCCTCTTTAACTCCCCCTTGAGAATTGTTTTACACCTTTTTTTGCCTGTCTTATTAATCACAAGATGCAGGGAGGGAGGGAGGAGCCTTATGTCCATAAAGTTCAGGAACTGTGAAAAAAAGACTGGCCTGGTATGGGTCTGTCTGGGGGTGGGGCCTGCTCGTATAGTGATGACTGGGGCGAGGGGGGCCTCATTCAGGGTAATGAAGGTTACAGGTAAGTAATGGTTTTGTTGACATTTAACACAGCAACTCATTTTATTCTACTCCAACTTCATAACAATAGAATTGGTTTTAGTGGAGCACTTTTCAAATGGTTCTCATCATCACTTGAGAACTGGTGCAAAACATAAACTAACTAATATTACCTTGGGCCCACTTGCCTTCAAACAGACACACATTGCATAACACTTTTATCCTGATGACATGCACCTCTGTTTGAAAGCTTCTTCTCATAATGACATTGAGAGTCCAAGTGACATGCAATCCTGAATAACAATACACCACCTCAAATTCATATACTCTTAGAATAGGCTTCCTTTTAATTACTAACCAGGAGCTACCACCCAAACCCAAGCTAAACTAAGCAGATGCTCTATGCTGTACTCATATTTTGCCATTTTGAAAGGTTGCACATCACTAAGCTTCTTTGTGAAAACCAATTTGAACCTGCAAGTACCCATCAACTCTTCAGTTAAAGGAACAAAACATCAGCTCAGGCTTCTATTAAGCATGAAATCCTTCATGATAGATATGACAAGTGATTCAAGGTAATGTAGTATTGCGTTGGGCTATTCCTAAACTACACCTAGCCCCTCTTAAGTCCGAAATGCCCTAAATGTTTTTCAAAAACAAAGGGCAGGTGATTGCTTCTGCATCAGCCCCTACACCCTCTCCTGCCAATCTGTGATGTCAGCACTCTGTGAGGCATTCTCTCTTCTACTCTGGTATGAAAACAATGGCCAAAATAACCTCCACAGGTTTGAAGGAGGTCTCGGTGGAAAGGGCGGTATCTCCTCTTTTCAGTGAGGTCTTCCTGAAACTGTATCTTGGCTGTGGAAGACGGTCATGCCACCAATCTCAGCCAGGAGACCCACTAAGCCAACAGGGATCAGTGTTTGGAGAATCGGCCCTCGTGGTGAATGGGCCAACCCTCCCTGGGGGGCAATCTTTAAAAAAAATAATGTGTTTCATGCCTAGGGGAAGTAAAAAAAAAGAAAAAATTGAGATTAACATGGGATCGACGTTCTCCAGCTATGCTATGAGATCATTAATAAACAAAGTAAACAGGGTCGAGGTAAGAACACACCCCTGCTAAACACCCCTGTTTACTGGAATTGTATCAGTGAGCTCACCCAGGGACCCACATCACACCTCAGCAAAATTATTAGTATGCAATCTTATAATTACATTGAATTGACACAGCCGATCACATTCGCCGCGTGATTACATTCTTGGATTGGGCTCAGGCAACCGGATCTTCTATCGGTCTTACCCTGTTGGATGCTGAGAAAGCATTTGACAGGGTTGCTTGGGCCTATATGTGGGATATCTTAACTAAAAAGGGATTTGGTCCTGGTATTTTAACAGCTCTAAAAACTATGTATCACTCCCCGTTTGCCTCTATTCGCCTGAATGGTCAAATATCCACTCCGTTTTCAATTACTCGTGGCACGCGGCAAGGGTGTCCGTGCTCACCTTTATTCTTCTCTATTTACATGGATCCTTTTGTAAATCGCTTAAATCTCGCTGAGAATATAAAACCAATTCACTTAGCTCAGATAGATTATCGATCCTTAGCCCACTCAGATGATATTTTGGTAGTCACAACACATATCGAAACTGCGCTTCCAGCTATTAATGATTTAGCATCACAGTTCGGGTCCTTTTCAGGATACAAGCTGAATCTATCCAAAACGCAGATTCTGTATGTTGGAGGAACCCCGCCCATTAATATATCAACTGTGCCAGAAGTTATATATCTCGGAATTAAGATCTCGCTCCCAGTCTCTAATATTCCAGAGCTAAATATAAATCCGACATTAGCAAAAGTCAATGCGACACTAGAAAGATTAGATCATATTCACTTGTCGTTATATGGCAGAGCGAACGTATTAAAGATGCTGATCTTACCCACATTTTTATATATGTTCCGTACAATACCCATTGAATTCCGCCTTGCTTGTTTTAAAAAATTAGAGAGGGTAACCTCCAGATTTTTGTGGGGCTACAAACGGCAACGTAGAGCCTATAAAAAGATGATTCTCCCTAAAGAGTATGGTGGGTGGAACATTCTGTATTTTCTATTCTACTATATTGCCGCATCTTTACAACCCATTAGCCCACTTATAATTGGTGATAAAGCCTGAATCCCGCTTTGCAATACTCCATCAATCTATGAGCTAGTTTTGGGAGAAGAGATGAAAGGATGTCTTGTGAAGGTGATCGAACCTAGCTACTTCAAGAAGACTAAATTTAAGATCTTAAAAGCTGCCTTCATAGTCTGGAAAGTAGTCAGGCGACACATGGGCATATCAAAATTAAATGTATATGCCTTTTACTGCACCGGATTTATTACCCTATATTTTTCGGGATCAAGTTGCTATTAGGTGGGGGGCCAAAGGAATTTGTTGTTTAGGGGATTTGTTAAAGAGGGTCACTTAGTTGCGGTTAATGATTTACAAATGAACTTTGCTTTGTCAAAAAATGATTTCTTTAAATATCTGCAAATTTGCAGTTTTTTACAGAGTGTTCGACCATCCATAGAACATCAAATGAACAAAATCCCCCTAATTGAACTTATGGCGAAAAGGACTCCTATTGGCCTATTCTACTCTTGTTTGATTCAGTAATTCCCGGATGATTTGGGAAATTGTCAATTAAAATGGGTAAATATGCTTGGGATACCTGAAATCAATATTCTCAAATCTATCATGTTAGCTAACCGAGTGCTTATAACGGGGATGATGAAGTCACAATATTTTATGTCCACACATGATCTATATTATACCCCTAGGAAGGTATCCAAATGGAGTATGGCAATAGGGACAAAATGTAATAGGTGTGGCCAATTTGCCGCTGATGCGGTTCATATGTTTTTTCAATGCCCTAAACTTTCTGAATTCTTTCTGCATATTGAACACTTTTTGGCTGTAATTTTAGGACGTACGTTTACTTTAACCGCTGAGATGGTATTGATTGGCTGTAGCTCGGGAACGGCGGATCAACCAAGACCAAAAGCTACGACATGTTTTCTTTTTTATTTGTATGGCCGTGGTACGAGCTTGTATCACAAGAGATTGGATTAATCCTGAGCCCCATTCTTTTTTCAGCTGGCGCGAAAGACTATTGTTAATATATAATTTTGAAACGGCCATTTATAAAACTTAAGGGATAAAGAGGAGGGTTATGGGAGTAAACATATGGGCACCCATTACGCAATGGATTTAGGAGATTGCAACGTGTTCAAGATGTATCTTTTACTATTGATTGTTGTTGATGAATTTATTTGATTATTTTGCACTATTTTGCACTACTTTGAAATATTTGATTTGTATTTACTGTCTTTTTCCTTGCATAAAAAAAAAAAAAATAAAAAAAAAAAAAGAATTGACACTTCAGAATCCGGGTTGCAGCCAACACCTTCCACAGAATTGCTCGTTGAACTAAATTAAATGTAGACCATAGGTCTACAAATGCTACATAAAGGCGTCAGCCCCCCAGTGTAAAACAATTCCAATAGAGCAACTGAAGGTGGAACGCCTGATCAATAGTGCTTGTGCAATCCCTCAAACAAGTTTTGAGAGGTGAAAGAATATCTGAGGTGGTTAACCATTCATTGAGCCTTTCTTGGATAATCCTAATAAATAATTTCTGGGCATTATCAATTAGGCTAATGGGCCTATAATTTGATGAAAGTGCTCTAGAGCCCTTGAAAATAAGAATACTCTTTTCCTCTCCCCAACAAAGAGGGTATTGGTGTTCCTTTTAAGAGACCCATTAAAGTAAAATACAAAACAAGGACACCAGACATCCTTGTCTGCATGAAATAGATCCCCTGGGATCTTGTCCAGCCCAAAGCTTTGTTAGGGCTAATCAAATCTATAGCTTTACTAATTTCTGTGGTAAAAACATAAATAGTATCCTGAGTGTGTACAAACTGTTCAGGTAGATCTATTTGCGATAAGCTAGCCAATGATTCTACACTGCGGCTAGGGATCATACCCAAAGTACCCACAGGGTCTCTATGGTAGAGCTCCAACTCTGCTGAAGAGGAGTGCAATTCTGAAAAGTGATCAAACTAATCGGCTGCAGAAATAGCAGAGCAAAGGCCCTCATTACCACCATTAGCAAGAATACTCAAAAAAGAGCGATGGTCCTTCGCCTTCACAGTATATTAGCATGCTTGCCCTCTAGCATCTTGGATGGGTTTGTATAGCCTCAGATAGTGCCTTCTGAGCAGCTTTGTAGGATTTATTATTCCATGAGGGCTGGGGTTGTCTTTCTACAGTGTGCTTAATCTCAGCAAAAAAAAAGTTCCTTAATAATAAAAACATTATGAATATAGGTTTCACTAACTCTCTCCAAGGAATCGTATTGTTCCATAGAGGATCCAACAACAGCATAGCTCCAACTCCATCAGCAACCACCTTAGAACCCCCCCACACTGTCACATTTTGCTCCATAGCACTAAATTTTATCCTATGCTGCTTAATGGTTAATCTAACACTTCTATCAAATGGTTCGGTATGAATACTAGAAATAATAATATATCCCAGTGGTCTAAGGATAAGATCCAAAGCATTATGGTCACTATCTTGTTGGGAGATTACAGTCAAATCAACCAGACTTGGCCAGTGCCTAATATCAAGCAGTATGTAATCAATAAGGCTATGTATGGCTAGTAATATACATACAGTTGAAAATGTGTGTTACCATCTTTATCAGAGGCTGTTCTCCCATTACAAGCTTGTAGACCTTGCTTTAGGGTAAATGCATTAAACTGGACAACCACAGCAGACCATTTCTTTACAGGGGGATTGTAAGCCCTGGAATGGACCTAAACTGGTCTTCCTCACTCATAAGACCCTCTTTATTAGAACTCAAAGTTTCAAACTTACAATTAATATCCTCTGCAACAATTTTGTAAATACCTACTGGAAGGGCTGCTAAGTAAGAATTCACAATATCTATAACCAGTTACTAACCACTGAACTACAATAGACATTATAGATACAAAGATTTCATTTGTGTGAAACTGCAGGCTTCCACAAATAAAATCCAGAGATTCCAAACCAATCCCAAATCAATAATCTTTGCCACACAGGACAGGGTGGTCTTCACCCTATTTAACCCCCCCTGTTGGCCATCTCTTCCCAGTGGATACTGCGTCCGGGCTAAAATTAATGAAACCAGAGCAAAATTGGGAGGACTTTGACCAAGCCTCCTGAAAAAGACAAACATCAAACTTGTCAGTAAACTGACACCAGTTTGGGCAGATGTTATTGGCCCATCAAGATTCTAGGACACTAGCTGAGTGAAAGAAGCCATGGTGGCGATAGCAAGAACTTTTCTGGGGGATATAGGAATATCTGGCCTAGAGTTATTAATACAAATAGGTGGCAAAATAGAATTAGCAGGAATCCCCAGGTTCTCAGACTCTTGGATTATATTTGCACAATTATTAAGGTTTTCAATATGTGCCAGAAATGGATGGACATACTGGTCCATTTGTTTATCCAAGCGAGAAGAAATCAAGGACAAACCTCCACTCTGTCCTAGCTTTCTACAGCCCAGATCAGCTGACAACTATCAGTCCACTTCTTCTGCATTTGCTAGGTGCTGGAAACTATGAATCAAAGGTAATACAAAGACAGATCGCAAAATTGGGGGTCTTTGAGACATTGATCATATTGGAACTGGCAGCACGCTAACATTGGTCTGTGGTTTATAGAAGTAACCAAAAGGCAAAAGTTGGAAGCCAGTGGTCTTGATTGAGCTAGCATAATAATAAGATAACAAAGAATGCACCTGGTGGGGTGAAAACTAATGACCACACAATCCCCTTCACAGTCTTTTACTGAACGTCCAATCCAAACAACTTGGATTACAATGATAATATCTTTGATGAGAATGTTTATATCCTCCATAAAGGCTCAAGCTGGTGAACACACTTGTTCCTCAAGGATACCTCAGATTCAGGCATTGTAGGTCTTGGAACATCCTTAATTACCAACACATATGGGGTAGCTTCACAGGGTAAATCCACAAGAGGTGAAGAGACATTAGAGGACCCTAGCAATTTCTGGATGAGGTACATACCCTTGCGCTAGTTACAGGAGCTAATGATCTTGCCAGAGAATGGATATGCCTAGCACTGGATCTAAACCATTTGCATTGCCCACAGGCATCGAATTGGATTTTCAATGTGTTGGCTTCATAGGGTGATGTGAAATCTTTTTGTCTGCATGCCGAATTGGTATCACTGTGACCTGATGTAGAATAGTTATGATTAAATGTTGCATATAAATTGATACTAGCTGCCTAAAGAATTCCCTTAGCAACATCACCCACAATTTTAAATCACTCATTTAGTTCTCAAGACTTTGCAGCTCGGTGATTACAGCCTCAAAGTTTAGATAATTTCCTTTGCCTTGTACTCACACAAGGGGGCTCAGTGGGACTAGAAGTATGTCCACACTGCGGACTTCTCTCACAAGCAGACTCACTTGGACCGACACAGATATTACCCAGCTTATGTTAGGTTCTCTCTCTGGTAACCAGTAAATGATAAGTTGGCTGTATATGAAGCATTCTATCACATTCTTGACCATTTAATTCTCATGTAATTTATTTCATTAGTTGAACACAGAAACGTTATATTTAAAAGTTAATAACCTTTACAAAAAAGCGGATTGGATCAGCAGGTGAAAGTGTAAAAAAAAGCGTAAGAAGGGACATGGTCAAAATAGGGCAAGAACTTGAAGTACATCAGACACACAGAATTCCCAAGCTTTCGCCATTGATCCCTGGTTTTCAAGAATTGAGTCAATGTGAACCTCCAGGGCTTCAATCAGAGTGGACCTAATTTCTGTTTTCACTGTTATTTATAAGCAAAAGTTAATTGCCACACATTTCATCTGTTTTTGTGTACTGTACTTGGTCGTTCATCAGCTCTAGAGATTGTCAATTACTGAGTTGGGTTTTGGGAAGAACCAAATGGGTCTGGATGTTGACAACTGCTAAACAAGAAAACAAATAAAAACAATTGGACATAAATGTTCGTGCTCTTTGAGGCTTTAACTCTACTCACTCATGTATTGCAGGGGAGTTTAGTTCTTCCCACTCAGTTTTGGAATATATAATTTGGTTCATGCCTGTTTGTTTGCAGCTTAGCCTAGCTCAAACATTTCAAAGATTTTAGCTTTGACTACACATTACTGGGGATTTGCTCTGACAGGATAATGGAACATTAACTCTGCCAGTACATGCTTTTTTATAGCTTCCTGTACCCTCAGATATTTAGCCGAGAATAAGCTCTGCTCATGGATGTTTTGGATCATTAGCAATGGCCGGATATAAATGCATATAAATCATCGAAACACAAAAATATGGGAAATTAAATATCAATAACAAAAATATTGACTTCCTATACTTAAAAAGTAAAACCACAAATATTGAGAAAACAAATCTCATTGTTAACATTTTTGATTTCCACCTATATCGCAAACAGAAATATCAAAAACAAAAATATTGTTACCTTTAAATAAACAAATAAACATAAACCTTTAAATAACCATATATCACAAAAATATTGATTCACAGAATACCAACTACAATATTATCACCAAAGTAATGATATAATCATTAATAAATATAAACAAACTCACCTATTACATAAAACAATTATTGGAAATAAACCCAAAACATTTTATACACAGGTTTAAATTAAATTTAAATATATTACATCAACAAAAGTTTTACCATTCACCCCAATAAGTATATATATATAACCCAAACAAATTTCCATGAACTACAGACATTTAACCAACAACTGAAGTAATAATAAATATATATGAAAATACATATATATTAAAAACTATCAAACTATATATAAAACATTGAAAATAAAACCTAAATTAGTGTTTAACATAGAAAGACTTAACTGATAAAAAATCATTGAAACTAAAACTAAACTAACCAATAAAATAAAAGTGTAAACAACTTTAACCAATAAAACCAGACAAACAATTAAATTAACAATGTAAAAGGCACACTAATTTAAACAACTAAATATTTCAAAAATTACAAATGCTGCAAGGTGAGAAACATTGCGGATTCTCTCACCAGACCATTAAAAAAGAAAAATATACATCTCAATAACTACCTAACTCTCAAGGGCTGATTACGATCATGGTGAGACCACCACTGATAGCCTGTCGGTGGCTGTCTAACCGCCATCATTTGCATGCTTCCCCCCCAGGCAAATTACAATGGCCGTTGGAAGGATGGTGCAAGGAAAGCCCGACTGCCACGCATCCGGGGGCTCCTTGAGCCCGCAAGTGCAGTGGTGGGCCTCGCATTCCCTACAATGATGGTGGTGCCTACCAGGCACCGCCATAGGGATAACGATGTCCCTTTCCGCCTGCCATGAACAGGCAGGCAGAAAGGGACTTTGGAGGCCCAAAGTGGGCCACCCCTTCCACCCCGTCCCTAAGATGTGGGCACTGGGGCCACCTATGGTGCCCCCCACAGAGCCCTGCACTATGTGGCAGGCACCTCATGATGCCTGCCATGTAGTGCTGGGATATGTACAGAGAACCTTTTTTGCATCGCGGCAGGTGCTGCAGCCAGAAGCACCCACAGCAATGCAAGATATAGGCAATGTGACCTTCGTGGTGGCGGTCGCTTCCTAATGCCTACTGTGGGACCGCCAACAGCCTGTCGGGCCGTCCCGTAGGTGTCAGGGTGGGGGGCAGAAGGAAGTCCGTCCCCCATTCTTATTGGGCCCCTAGTGCGGAAAACTTATATTTAAACTAAAATGTACTTGTTAATCCTGAAAACAGAAATGAACAAATAATTGAGAAAACACTCTGAAACTCTTTAAATGGACTTCCTAGAAGAGAAAACTATGACTTGAAAAAGTGATAAACTGCCAGAACAAAATGACCACCACAAACCAACAGAAAGATAACAAGAATGTTTCTATACATAAACTATTAAAAAACTATAAACACCCAAATAAAGAGGAAATAGACCACAACCTCTACAAATGACCACCAAATTAACATTTAAAATGAAACTAAGTTATTTTTATCCAACAGAAAATAAAACACCTGCTCCACATTAGAACATCCCCAACAGAAAAGCTGCAAACCATATGAAACATATCACCAGACATACATTTAAGTTTACATAATAGAAGTAGCTACATATATTTACATGTAAAAAAAATACAAACTTTAAAATATTGTATATATTTATACTATTGCACTACTTTCAGATACAATGATGAGGTAGCATAGTACATAACTTCACAGAAAGGAAAGAAGCTGCTGAGGGCCTTAAAATGATTACTGCGTTCCTCTGGAACGCTGTACTAGCAGTGGCGGTCCAATCACTGCCATGATTGCAGGTCCGCCTGCAGTATTTTGAGTTTGGCAGTCAGACCACCATAGTACCTCCAGCAGGATCCAGGTTCCCTCGGTGGTGGCAGTGCAGAAGGGGAAGAAATATGCTGGCGATGAAGATGCCCGCACCGGCCGGGCATATTACAACTTGTCTCTCCACTGACCACCATGAAAAGGGTGGTGGAGATGCAGGTAAGAAGTCCATGACAGGACCCCAAGCCGCATCTGGACATGGGGTTGCATGCAGGGGGATACATGTCGTGCCTCCTTACAATTGCACCTTTGTTCCTGCATGGTGTGGCATTCATGACATGGTGCATGCCACACTGTGCAAGAATAAGCAGTCTGCAGTCTTACGGCAGTAGTCTGCACGTTAGACTCTCCGACGAGCCCAATACCACCATGTGAGACTGCCACAGCACCACCCAGCCTCCCCGGATTCAACTCAGAATCCGGCAGGTATTTGCCCGATGGCCTTGGTGGTCCTCCTTTCGGTGCAGCTGTGGTGGTCCTACAGGAGGACCACCAAAGTTGGAAAAATACCTAAATCACATGGACTAAACATAAAGTCAAGACAGTGCATCCATAGAAAACATACATTGGGAATGTACCAAATAGCATTCTAATGCATCCCATGGGAGAGCATATACAAAAGAGAATGTTGTAATTCATGTAAGAGAGCATAACCACCACCCAAATGTGAAAGAAATAAAAGTAAGGGAGACATGGCAAGATATAAGAGAGGCAAGCACAAGTTTTTAGGAACCCAAAATGAAAAATCCTTAAAGATATACTGCCTAAAGCCCCTGAATGCATCATAGGCTAAATACCACCTACACCCACTTTAAAATCTTTAATTTCATGGATTAAAAAGTTATCAGTGACACTCCTCCTGCCCCTAGACAAAATTGAGACAAAAAATACCTGAACATTTATTTATGACACATAGGCTTCATTACGATGATAATCGGAAAACCTCTGACCACAGGTTGAGGCTTTCCAAGCCTCATCTCGGTTTCAATTTCGACTGCTGCATTACAATGCAGCCCGTTGAAATTGAAACTGGCTGTTTCTTCTGGCTGGATTCCGAGTCAGAGATCGGCAAGTAATCCTTGTGGACGGCGTTTCCGCGGTGTCCGACAGGCTTTCCATTTTAGGCTTTCTGACATGAGCAGCCTGTTGGAAAGCGACATTTGGAGCCCCTGGCAGGGCACTCTGCATCCAGCTGTCTCTGGTTGGGAGCACCTATGGTGCCCCCCTGTTAATCCCTGCACCATGTGGCGGGCACTTTCAGGTGCCTGCCAAACCGTACAGGTATCAACACATTCTCCCATTTGTCTATGGGAACTTGCGCTAAGGCCGGCTTATGGCCGTAGCTCAAGCTCCCATAGACAAATGGGAGTATGCAACCGCACCATGTGCAGTTGCATTGTGATCACGATGTGGGGACTGCCGACCGGATGTCGATCGGTCAGGCGGATGTAAGTCTGCCCAACATCAAAATGAGGCCCTTGATGGAGACCTACATAAATAAAGAGAAACAAATCCTAATATTCTCAACAGTAAATAACTCACAAAAACGTAGTCAAAGTCAAATGTGGTTGATGGATGGGACCTTCAAAATAGTTCCCAAACCATTCACAGAGATTTACACCATACATGGTGGGTATCAAAATACAAATATCCCTTTTTATACTATGCCCTACCACCAAATAAACAAAGTAGCACTTACTATGACCTCTTAAATCACAATAAACATAAAACAAATAACCACAACCCCAAAAAATAATCATAGACTTTGAGCAAGCCATGATTCAACAAATTTAATAAAATGAACCCACACAACCATATAAGGCTGTTACTATCATTTCAATCAAAGCATACGGAGACTCCTCCAACAATCTGCACTAAGGCCCCGATTACGAATCCTGGTGGTCCATGGACCACCAGACTCGGGGGGCATGGCAGTGGCAGCCTCTGACTGCCCTATTACGATATGGGTGCCGGGACAACCACAGCCCAGCTGCCAGCGAATCACAGTTCCCTGGCGGTGTTGGGGGAATCATGAGGCACTAATATGCTTGGTTTTTCATTTTGGTTCCACTGCTATCAAAACCATTGCAGAGAGCAAACAAAGAGGGTCCTCGTGTCTCATGCCCTGTGGATGCATACGGGGGGGCACCACATGTACCTCCCTATGTGCACACATTTCAATCTGTGCCGTGAAGGAACTGTTTTGGGCATTCCCATTGCAGTGCCTATTTTCAGGGCACCACCATTGGAATGTAAAATACAAAGGCCACTAGACAGGAGGAAATTCTAATCAGGTGGTCTGACCATGGCTCTGCCGGAGTGTCGGTGGGGCGGACCCGGCGCCTATCCGCCAAACTCGTAATTAGGCCTTTAGTGTAGAATATTCTTCAAAGAGCTAATTTTCATTTGAAATTAAAACAAAAAGATAGCACTAGCCTATGTCCCTGTCACAGAGGTACCTAACCACTACAGTGTACTAATAGAAAGCCCTTTCTACCAACAAAATGAAGACAAACTAAGCCCACTAATGGATTATTTCGAAGAAACTTGGGGTTGCAGACTGCATCACTTTGGACGCAGAGGCCAACCAAAATTCCAAATAAAAAATATTGGAATATCTGTGGCAGTACATTGGCACAGAAAGTTAAAGGAAACAACGCAGTTAAAGGATGGCAAAATGCCTTCCAATCCACACTAGGCAAAACCCAGCCTACACTCTATAAATCTATATAAGCATTACAAAAAATGCAAAGCTACGAACAACTACGAATAAAGCAATCTGTAACCCAAATTGCCTTTAAACCTAGCAAACAAACCAAAAGTATGCATTTCATGCTACTATTTAAAGTCAAACTCTTCATAAATAACAAAGGAGTATATTACTTAGAAATAATAGCCAAAGCATATTGTAAAATAAATATTAACCTGTCAACGTCCTAAAAAACTTATCACAGAATCTAAACCAACATAACAAATCATTATTTTAATACATAATAAATATAATATTTAATTACATCAGTCATTTTTTTATACTATTTGAATATTAATGAAGACTGCGACAATAAAATATTATATGAATTATTTAATAAAATGAAACTGTCACCAACCCAAAAACTCAAAACAAACTCAATCCATCACATAAATTGATTACAACACATAAACCACACAATACCAAATATCAAGCACAACATATTTACACAAACAATACAATATAATTTTTCACCCAAAAATAAATTAAATAAATAAAACTTACTGTTCTGTAACTGCAATCTTTCTCTGTATCCATGAACTGAGAAATAATAAGCCACAAAAATGGAAAAAAATTGTCCAAAAAGCCCCAAAAAAGTAAAAAAAAAACCAAATGCAATAGAGATACCTTGCAGCATTCCAAAGTATGTAAGAACCAAAAAAATAAGTTTTTTTCCTAAAAAAAGAACCCCTTTAGGAAACCCGAAAAAAGGAAATAAAAATAAAAAGCATTGGATTATTTTAAACCAAAATTGCTTTTCTTAAAAAAAAGTAAAATTCCAATGCCCAAGGACACCCTTCAAGATATAAACCTGTAAAGTAAATCCGAAAAACCAACCTGCAAAACACATTACATTTCCCAAAATACACATCACACCACACCTAACCATCAAAATATAAGTAACATTACGCAATTTAACATAACATAAAGATAGATTACTAAGATAGTGTACAAAAACCCCAAACTTCAAACTAGTGAAAATCTCTACTAAAAATACATCAACATATACCAAAAAGCCACAAATAACGCAATGACTAACTTATAGATCTCCCCCCAAACCCACCCTAGCCTCAAAACCCTTAAAAAGTTCTTAAAAAAGGACTTACCTCTTCTGATGAACCGCAGCACCTTACCGCGACCTGGTTCCATGAAAATAGACTAAAAATAACACAAATAGATTAGAAAATAGAAGGTAGTGTTAAAAAAAACATGGCTGTTAAATAAAACTTAAAAGGAGACTATGTCGCCAAAGAAATAATTGGAAAATAATGTATAACTTTTCAATAAATGACTGAAAAATGTAAAAAATTCTTTAAAATGTAAAACATGTCAAAAAATGTACAAAATTGTAATGCATACATTAAATAATAGTATACAATATGTATAATTAGTCAATATGTACTGAAAAAGCATATGTTGAAATGATGTTGAAAACTTACTAAAACAATGTAAGAAATGTTTTTAAAAAAACCTGTTGTAATATGGAGAATAAAAGTGGAAAATATACAACTGTAAATAAATATAATTTACTTTTTTTTAAGTCATGAAAAACAATTTTATTTACTGAGCTTTATATAAATGTTTATTATTAAGTTCAAATATATATGTTTAAAAGGGTAAAACTATAGAATAAATATACTTTGAAAAAACATTTCTACACACCAACAATACTAATACAATAACACAACCTATCTCTAGTGTACACGAATATAATTAAAATAACGGTTTTCATACTAAAAGTATAAAATTAAATAATCATATTCCACCATAAACCATTTTTAAAAACGTGTTAGACACTAAAAGTGTGATAGTTACTATTCCCACTCTAATCCAAACCAATTTGCGTAAGGCGATGGACACTAAAGAGGTGACATTTAATATTACCATTCCAAACTAAACTAATTTGGGGAAAACACAGGACACTAAAATGGTGTCATTTACTATGCCCCTTCCAATCTAACAATATTGAGGGAAAGTGTTTGGCACTACAGGGGCGACATTTATTATTCTCACTCTGATCTAAACCTATTTGGAGAAGGTGTTGGACACTAAAGGGGTAACATTTACTATTCCTACTCCAATCTAACCATATTGAGGGAAGGTATTGGGCACTAAAGGGGTGACATTTACTAGTCCCACTCCAATTTAACCATATTGGGGGGAAAAAGAGTTGGATACTAAAATAGTGACATTACTATTCCCACTATAATCTAAACCTATCTGGGGAAGGAGTTGGACACTAAAGAGGTGACATTTACTATTTCCACTCCAATCTAACCATATTGGTGGAAAGTGTTGGACACTAAATGGATGACATTTACTATTTCCACACCATTCTAAACCTTTTGGGGGAAGGTGTTGGAAGCTAAAGGGGTTACATTTGTTATTTAGACTCAAATCCAAGGTTATCTGAAGTAGGTGTTAGATTACTATATACACTTAAATCTAAAACAATTTTAAAAAGGTAATATAAATTAAACATTTTATATACACAATCACTACTGCATACTGACACACAATTTAGAACTATACAATACAATATATATTTAAAAATAGCAAAACATAAACTTACACTTAATAAGTAATAAAAATATAAAACTATTTACTATGTGTCCTAAACTTTATATCATAAAAAAACGAAAATCCAAAAATAATAATAATAAAATTGAAAATGTATCACAACCAATTTTGTATTTAAAAGAATTACAAATATAATTTCCTACTAAATTATACTTTTAAAACAAACAAATATATAAATAGTTGTACTATTTAAAAATATTTTACAGAACAATTCTAAAATTGTAAAAGTTTATATAAAGATTTGCTAAATATTGTACTTTATTGAAATCATTTAAAAGTATTTTACATTTTTGCATTATTGTAATAATTTATATTTGTTATATTTTGAGAGTATTTTACATTTAATACCATTAATACATATCTTTTATTTAATATTAAATTAAAAAAAGAAATACACAGATTGTGAAATCTTAATTTGCATATCATTAGAATAATTACCATAACATTTTCAACTTTGTGAAATCTCCTCAGCTCATCCCCTAAAACCAGATATCCTGCTACTAAATAAATTCCAGAGCTAATACACCATCCTACTAAAAACACAAAAAAAGTATAAACATATGCAATCAAAACCACAAAATTATATTATGTACTAATTGACATGAATGATATCACATACAATAATATTTTCTACATCAATATTTCTTACAACAATATTAAAAATATATATATATATATGGTTTTACTTTTGATATTCCTGTTGATTTTATTTCTGAAATCCATATATTCTTGACAAAATATTTTTCTGTCACAATATTTTTTTCTGATATTTTGTCCAAACAACACAATGGCCCCACAGGCTTAGTAGATGATTTAACACTGGTCATTGATTATGATTATGACTTTGGCGGTGCTGCGCCGGGTTTGAGCCAGCACAGCACTGCCAAAGCCGTGCATGGTCTGCCCGCTAGATTATGAGTTCAACTCGTGTCTGGCAGCCTTTTCTTTTGCTGTTCCCACGGGGGTGCTCTGAACACGGGCACTGTAAAGGGAACGGAAAAAGCAGTTTTGTCATGGACTAAAAAGTCCATGCCATGCTGGAACATGGGGTGCATGCAAACAGGGGGTCACATGTTGTGCCCCCCTGAATGCATCCGCTTGGTGGAGGGGGTATGGGGGCCCTATGCCCCATTTGTTTCCCCACTTCCAGTCTTTTCATGGGGGGCTCACCACCATGAAAAGTCTGGCTGCGGGGAAACTCGTATTATGCTTGACGGACCACGGTGGTCTCACCTTGCATATTGTATACCCCTGTCCGCGGCACCACCATCGGGGAACAGTAGTTCCCTGGCACAGCAGTGGTGGTCCAAATGGCTGGCTCATAATCCGGCAGCCGCAGGACCTCCACCACTGCGCAACCACAATTCTAGTGGTTAAAGACCTCCAGACTTGTAATTTAGTCCTAAATGTTTATTTCAGTATTTTTAGATCATTAGTCTTCACCATATGATTATTAAGGCATTACATTTTTTTATACCTTTTTTGGGGCATGTAACTGCCCACTGGTATGTATTTGAGTCTGTATGACACTATGCTGAGGTCAATAGCAACCTATAGTAATTTATTCTTTACCTTTCCTACCACTAAATCATCACTGTAAGTATATAATTAAAATGTTTCATCTTTGCATCAGCTATCTATCCCTATTGAATTCAAAACCCTCTGGAAGGAGAAGTTAGCCAATTATAAAAAGGAAATTGGGAATACTAAGACAGACTACTATGCCAAAACTATCCTGAAGGTGCCTAACAGTACTAGGGCTATTTTTAAAATCATGAAGGACATTGCTAGTCCCGAATGCACTAATAACAGCATCCCACCTAGTCAAGAGTTATGTAATAGCTTAGCTACATTCTTTGACGACAAAATAAGAAAAATCATAGAAGGGCTGGAAATTGACGAAGTGGGTATCTCCGGCGAGGTAGATGGACAACCATCTACGGGTAAGCAAAAGAGCTGGGAAAGAGGGGTTGAGCCAGAGGACCAGGCAATCTATTTGGATCACTTTGAGTTTCCCTCTAAGGAGGAGTTTAATAAGATAGCCTCAGGAGTTTCTTCAGGCTCCCCTTTGGAACCCCGCCCTCCAAAAATGTGAAAGGAGCTGGGAAGTGAGCTGCTTCCTATACTCTGACATCTGTGTAATCTATCACTGAGCAGTGGACAGGTCCCGGCAAGCTGGAAACAAGCAATCATTACACCCTTGCTGAAAAAAACGACACTTGATCCAGCATGCCCAAAAAACTACAGGCCGATATCCCTTCTCCAATTTCCAGTAAAGATCATAGAATGGTTGGTCAGTAGGGCACTCTCCCAGTTTTTGGAGCGTAACAACAAGCTGGAGGATGTGCAGTTTGGATTTCCCCCAGATCATGGGATGGATACAGCTTCGGTTACCGTTTTCGAAGACCTTTGAATGCGAGCAGACAGAGGACAACCAGCTATTTTGATCCTACTGGGCCTGTCTGCCGCGTTTGATACGGTTAACCACACAGCTTTTATGACCAGGCTGGAAACAGTAGGGGTGAGAGGTGTAGCATTGGATTGGTTTTGATCATACTTGACAAACAGACGACAGGCGGTCACCCTTCCCCCTTATCATTCGGACTTTACTGAGATTAGGCATGGGGTACCCCTGGGCTCTGCAATCAGCCCAATATTATTTAACACCTATATGAGCCCCCTGATCTCGATTATTGAGTCCTATGGGGTTAGCTTTGTAAACTACGCTGACGATACACAGCTTATTGTCTCATTGGAGGAAAACCTTTCAGACTCGCTGGAAAAATTCCACGCCTGTATGCTAGAAATGATGCACTGCCTGAAAAACAACTCTTTACAATTCAACTGTGAAAAAACTGAGATACTCTGCTGTGCAGCTGGTAAAGTCCCCTGTTCCCTCCCTTTGGGTTTTTGGCCCATTGCCACAGAGACACCTTTGCTACCCGTCAAGACGGTATGCAATCTTGGGGTCAGTTTTAACGATAAATTGAACCTTGAAACCCACGTCAATAAAATTGTGGGAAGCTGTTTTTTGCTCATCAGAGCTCTCGGGAAGATCCTGCCATTACTCCCATACCAGATGTGAGCGCATGTAGTAAGGAGGGTAATTCTGAGTCGACTTGACTATGGAAAAGTGCTGCTGCTGAAAACACCTAGGTACCTGATTGGGAGACTCCAGAGAGTACAGATGGTGGCGGCTAAACTGGCCCTGTCTAGACCACGACGGTCATCCACATCCTTGGTATTGTCGGAGCTGCATTGGCTTCCGAAACTCCAGACGATTCAATTCAAGTCACTGTGCATTGTCTTTTAGGCACTGCACGGGATGGGACCAATACTGCTGCAGTCTAAGTTTAACTGGTATAATCCCACACAGAGCCTTCGGTCTTCCGCGACTAATCTGGTGAATATACCCAAGATCAAGAAAGTTAAATCCGGCGAAAGAGCCTTTAGCTATGCAGCAGCACGCCTCTGGAATAGTCTGCCAGTTGAGTTAAGACAGATTCAGGATCTGATGAAGTGTAGGGGCAAAGTCAAAACCTGGCTTTTCCCTAGACTACTGGCCGAGAATAGGAACCAGGGAGCCTGGAGTTTGTGGTGATGGAGCATTTGTACCGCAGCGCCAGGTTGCCCGATGGGTTACAGTGTGCTATATAAATCCAAAATACACTACAATACAATGCAATTCTATTCATTAGTTTTATAAAGAATGTGGCTAACCAACAACTTGCTTCCCAGCGCTAACAGAACTAGCTAGAGGGAAGGTGGTTGATGTGGATTTAAGGAAAAAGGTTGGTTATTAATTTGTTTTCTAAAAATTGTCTTTTATTGTCAGGCTAGGAGGCAAAGAGTTCTGGTGCTTTGGTGCAAGAAATGTAAATGACTCTGGGAACAACACGGAGGTCACGATTAATGTCCTTAAGGACCTAAAGGTATGAAATGGGGTGATCAGCTCATGGAGAACACATGGGCCTTCTTTGTATTTTGCCCGATGGGTGATGCAGAGTGTCTTAAATTGTTCTCTGCAACTATGAGCGTGCTAACTGTTAACTGTTGTTATGTAGTGGTATGAGGATGCACTTATTAAATATATTTATTTATTGGATTTCTTAATCGCACGATTACCTGAAAGTGTCCTTGCACTAGGAAAGATCCAACAAAACTAGAGTTCTGGGAGTAAACTATCAAGTTTTAAGCTTTTTCCTTAAGTCAGTCAGCTTGGTTTGGCTCCTTTGGTGGCGGGGAAGTGAGTTCTACTTGGTGGAGTTGAAGTTGGTATGCCTGTAGGCCGAGATAAAGGGCATTAGCATAATCCAGATGAGATTCAACAATGCATGAATATTGGGGTAGTAGGCAGAAGTTGTAATGACTTTCCATATCTGTCTCAAGAGCTTTAATTTGCCTCAAACACCAGGTTCTTACTTTCTTGATTTGAGGAGCAAAAGACAAAATGCCTTATTATGACTTTGGCAGCCCTCCAGTGGCACCGCCACCATGCCATCCGCTGAGGGACCACCATGGTGCGCCTGCCCTCTGTATTGTGAGTTTAAATCCTGGTTGGGCGGGCAGTGCTGAGGCAGTTTCAGGGCGGTGGGCTGTTAGGCTCATTACAAGCAGTCTGCTGCCATGAGAGAGTCAACTGCATGTTTCTGCAAGGTGTGGCATGCATGCCACACTATGCAGGAACTGTGAGTACAAATCTAAGGGGGCTCCACATGCCCCCCCGCCTGCACCCTTTGTTGCCTCTCGCATGCCATTTTCATGGCAGGCTCACCGCCATGAAAGGGGCAGTGGACAGGTAACTCGTAATATGCTTAGCTGTGCCGCAGTGGTATCGCTAGCATATTCTAGCTTCCTGACTGCTGCATGACCGCCCCAGGATCCTGGATCCCCAGCAGACGCAATGGTCCTGTGATGGTTCGATGGCCCAACTCGCAATACTGCAGTTAGCCCGCAGTGTGGCAGTGGTCGGAACGCCACCACAATTATGACACCACCGTATTAGAAATGAGGCTCAAAGTGTTGTCCTTAATGGCTCACAAGTTTCTGACAGTGTGGACTGGGCAGTGTCCAAGTTCTGTCACAAATTTTTTAGTCAAGCAACAAGAAGAGCCATCCAAGATTAATAGCTCACTTTCCCCTGAGTTCAACTTCAGACAGTATGCAGACATTCAGTATGCTATGCTTTAATGCAATATTATAATAGTTATCATGGAAAATATTTTTGCAGGTCGAGGTTTGATTTTCACCTTCATCTCACTCGTCAGGTTAAGATGCTCATGTGAGGGAGGTGAGGAAGTCAAAGATTTAGGTGGTTGCTGTATGCTAGGGCATGAAGAGCTGGCCTCGGAAAGATGAACATTACACAAAAGTGAGAGTTTTAGCTTAGTTGGCGTATTCTGTATACCATTTCACTACCTCACTCATTTCTAAGCGGGTGCACCTAAGGCAGTGTCAGCTTACGTAAGAGGGAGCACCAGGGACAAATGTGAAGTTCAGATTGCCGAAATCAAGCAAAAGGATGTCACTGAATTTGTTTGATAATATGTAAAGCCAATCCAAAATGGAAATACATTGACAATAAATCTTCAGGTCCTTAGAAAGAATAGTCAATTGGATTAGCTTGCACTGATTATGTGGCTGGATCAGGAGAAAAGGCAAAGAAATTCATATGGATGATGGCTATCACTTGAAAGCACATTGACAGCATTGATATGATAATTATAAAAAAGCTGCTATGTGTTGTAGCGTCTTAGGTTGTTGGACATTAAGCAATCAATTACATAAGGAGGTGGAGGAGTTGTTTAACTGAAACAAAGCAATAACGAATACAGGAGCTACTGTTATGAGGTTCTGCATCAGCATTTGTCCAAAAGGGCTGGAGAAATGTGAGAATTTATGAATGACAACTGACTATATAAATGACTCTCATTTAGATTCAATGTATTTACATTTATCTCATTTCTATACCTCGATAAATTAAAATGTTTTCAGCCGTAAAGGATCTTTGTTCTAGAGGCCTGTTTTATACTGATTTTTGTAAGATATCCCCCTTTTGCCTCACTGCTTTTCTGTTGCAACTCTCACATAGCTGGTGCGACTTTGGCCAAAATATTTACTGTGACTTTGCCATAACCACACATGTTTATGAAGACTTACAGGTCCAGAATTACTATGAATTTGCATTAGGGTTGATTCACTTTTGTGGCACTGCCTCGATGCAAAATCTTTTTGGGCATTTACTAAACAAGCAAAAGGAATTTTGCATGGTGTAGTAAATAGAAAGTAATGCAATGCAGTGCACAGCACTGCTGTGCGTTACTTTGCATCTGATAGGCATCCCATTGGTGGAGTTTCGGCATTGCCTGGCATCCACTTGCGTATTTTGACACAAACCCAGACTTACAAAAACTTGTATACCAGCGTTGGTACGCCTTCCCAACTGAGATAGAATGAGGAGAAAAAATATCTTTATTTCTTCTTGCTGCTTCTTTTTCCACAGCACACATAGAAAGAGGAATATGCTTTTAAGGACTGTTTTTGTGCAGGAAGTTATTCCTTTCTGCACAAAAACTCAACTGGCCTTAATGCAGGCACCCTTGAACTGTGGTGCAAGGGTGCCTGGTTTGGCACTAGGCAGCACACAGTGCACCAACTCAAGGAGAAAGCAGAAATACTCCCTTGCTGTCTCGCTTTGGACCCGATTACGATGTCATCAGGAAAGTCTCCAAACAGCATTTAATTTGTTCGAATCTGATTCGGAAGCCTTGTTTCTGACTGAATCAGTCACCTTTCCGGACAACCAAGTATGATGCAAGGAAGTTGTCCAGGCTGTCTGAATCGGTTCCGGATGGCATTCAGGCGTCCCGATCCGTTCGGAGCCTAATCGTACAGCCCAAAGGAGACAGTTTCCGAACGAGCGAGTACGATGACAGCAATTCCGAATCGGTTTGGCAGAGACAAAACAGCTGTGTGAATTGGACTTCGGGGGCCCATAGCAGGTTACCGTTCACCTGGGACCCTTCGAATCGGGCCAGTGGGGGTACCCATGGGTCTCCCAAACCTATGCATGCACAGTGTGGCAGGCACCATGGGGTGCCCGCCACAGGGTGCATGACTTTCCCCAATCACCCCTTTTTTCAATGGGAGCCTATGTCTACGTTCAGAACACAGACTCCCATTGAAGTCAATTGGATTCCGACAGAATTGCTTTTTGGATGCATCCAAATCACTTGGTCGGACTCCCCCAGTCTGAGTCGTTCGGAAAGCATTCTGCAACCAATTCGGTGGGAATGCTTTCCTAACAACATCGTAATCAGGCCCTTTGTATGAAATAATTGTAAATGTCTTGGGCTGCTTCAGAGGATCTGTTTTGCTGCTGCAAAGAGTCCTAATTTATGTGTAGTTGTCAGTAATAATAGTGAAATGCCTTAAGTACATTAGCGTCTCGCACGCGTAAGAGCGGGGGCGGGGGGCAGATGGGGTGTTGGTGGAGGTCAACTGACGAGGGGATAAGTAATATTAAATAAATATAACCAGTTACTTTGTGTTCACCACATCGTCACGTCAGCGATGCGGCAAGCGCAAAGTAAGTGGTTTTATTTATTTAGTATTACTTATCCTGGGGGCGTGGCTTGGCGCCTACGGGGCATGGCGGCAATCGGGTAAGCACTCCGCCGGCGGTTCTGAGAACCCGCGGTTCGTGCCGACACCCGACTTCACCACAGGCGAATTCCTGCATCGGAAGGTGGTGGGCACACCCTGCGGATGTCTCCGACGCCTATGGAGGTCGTTTTCTTACCTTTTGGGACACAGTGAGTTCCTTTCAGCCTAATGCCGATTTGCAGCCGCCATTTTGTTTTCCGGCGCGCGACAAGCGCAAAACAGAGTCTGAAGGGCTAATCTCCTGCATTTCCCTCAATTGCTCCTCATTTAGGCTATTTAAAGCGGATTTAAAGCAGATTAACGCCTAGAAAGCTGCATCTCATGTCATGCCACATGTAAGCTCCTTTCTCCACATGCCGCCTTCATTGTTGTTGTGGGATACACAGCTTCTTATATCCGCCATTTTGTGACTCTCTGCAGGCCTACTTTGTTCTTTATATCGCTGCTCTTCATTGCTGAAGCTAAAGACTCAACTGCGGAGCCTTTTCTGCATTTTGAAATACAACTTTGGCCCTCCTACATGCTATTCACTCCCTGACTTTATACCTAGGGTTTGGCCCCCTGCTGCATCAGGCTGAGCACAATGCTCCTACTATTTGAACTGTAGCTTTCTTTTCATCGCTAACCCCTGCTTCTCCTCCTTGCCTCCTATATCAATTGGAGCTAGCGCTTGTGGCACAGTACTCTCTACCTGGTTGACGCAGAAAGACCTTCCTTCTTGCTTGTATCATATGGGCGGAAATAAAGGTTTTTCTGCCTCTAACTCCTTGAGGTGCAACTTCGTCAAGAATTCCAAGCTCTTCTCCGCTCTAGCCCGATTGGAAGCATCACATTTGTGGAATCGTCGACATCAGTCCCGGGCAAAGCTACTTCCAAGCGGCTGAAAAAGGATCCTCCTTCTCCGCCCAAGACGTCATCGCCAGTCTCTATGGAACTTTTATTAGAAGAAATAAGGGCTCTTCGCCCCTTCATGGAGGAAACAAATACTAAGCTGCAAATTTTAACGGATAAGTGGTCGAACATGGATGCTAGAGTAACATTAGTGGAGCAAAGTGTCGCGTCTTTCCACGAGACAACGTCCAAAGTCTCCCATTTGCATTCGCAGGTTTCTCCCCTTCAGCGACAGGTGGAGGAGCTTGAAAACCAAAATAGGCATAATAATTTACGTATTTACGGCCTGGTGGAGGGTTGTGAAGGGACTGACCCAATTGCCTTCTTCAAGTCTTTCTTGCCTAAGTTGCTGCATTTACCAGAGGATACTGTGCTTAATATCCAGCGTACTTACAGGCTTGGACGATTACCTTCTTCAGTCTCTTCTTCGGCGAGCCAGAGGGGAGTTATCATGTACTTCCTCGAATACACGGATCTCCTAAAAGTCCTATCAGCGGCTAGAGCTTCTCCCCGGCTTACCTGGTCAGAGTCCTCTCTGTTTTTTGCTCAAGATTATGCTACGGCTACGGCAAGTCGACGCAAAGCTTTTTTAGATATGAGAGCAGATCTCCGTTCTATTGGTGCCCGCTATGGATTATTCCATCCTTGTCTCTTCAAGGTTACCTACAACAACAAAACGACAACGTATGAAGATCCTGTATGCCTTCAAAGTCTCCTGAATTCCTGCAAAGCAGCCGATATGGATTTGTCTGGTCCTTCTTCTTCTTTTCCTCCTTAAGTCTGCTTATTTCACTGAAGATTTTCCTCACTGTTGTTTCTTTCCTGCATGTTTCTTAGTTTTTTTATAGCTATTCTTTTTTCTTACTTTGTTGATGATTATTATGGATAGACTCCGATTCAGTTGTATTCTCCTTTGTATATATTCTATCCTTTTTACTGCATTTTCAATTGTTGTTTCTCATGTTTTGCTTTCCTCCTTTTCACAAGGCTCTTCCTCATTGTTATTCGCCTGCTTTTTGTAGATTTTGTATCCCGTTACGTGGTGTTCCTCAGGCTGCGCGTCTCGCTGATCCCATGGACTACGCCTGCTCCATGTGGTTCCACCATCCCTCCCCATTCCTGTTCCCGCTCCTGATCCTGGATCCGTTCCTGGCTGCTCGTACTCGTCCTCCCCTTTTGTGTAGGTATGACTCCCTTTCTTTTTGTCTTACAGTTTTGACTCTTCAGGTGTCAATCCTTTTTTCTTCTCTTTATCTCTCTCCATCCTTTTCCCGTCTTGCTGGGTGCTATTTATTCCTTTGGTATTTTTTCTCCCTCGCTATTTCTTTTGTTCTGTTTCTTTGTTTCATTCACGTCTCTACTTGTTTTGTTAAATCTCTTCTTATATTTCTTCTCTTGTTATTCACTGTTCAGGGTTTTGAGCTCTTTTTCCTTTATGGGTACTTATTAGGCTTTACCCTGTATTGTTCATAATTTTTAGCACTGTTCTGCATGTCTTTAAGAATTGTTTCTTGGAACGTTAAAGGTCTTCACTCTCCCATTAAGAGGCAAAGAATTTTATCCCATTTGGCCAGATTAAATGTTGATTTCGCTCTTTTACAAGTAACTCATCTCTCTGATGATGAATCTGCTAAACTCAAGAGAGGCTGGGTGGGCGAAGTGTTTTATTCTCCTGGAGATGGCAAACGTAATGGGGTAGCGATTTTATGTCGTAAGTCACTTTCATGTTCCTTAATATCTCAAGATTCTGATTCCAATGGCAGATGGCTTTATGTTAAGCTATCCTTAAGGGGCGTTCCAATTTCTTTCCTTAATGTTTATGCTCCCACGGGAGGAGATCCTGCCTTTTGGCACACGATGGCAACGCACATTACCAAATTCATTGACGCCAATTTTAAATTGGCGGGAGAGTGTAATAAACACCTAGATCCCTTCGTAGACAGGCATTCTAAAGTCTCCTTTATTCCCAACAAGCCCCACAAATTATTTGCTCAGGCCATCTCCCAGCACAGACTTATTGATGCTTGGCGCCTGTGTCACCCAACCACTAAAGAGTTTACTTTTTACTCACCTTCTCATCACTCCCAATCTAGAATAGACTATATCTTCTTATCCCACAACATTGCACAGACTTCTACCAACGCAGACATTGGTTCCATCTTGCTGTCTGATCATGCCCCTGTTTCAATGAATGTTGATATAATTCCTAAAATTGAAGGCCCCAGGAGATGGCGTTTTAATAACACTCTACTATTGGACCCTAAATTTACCGCTTCTTTTAATCAGTTTTTTCTTGAATTTTTCGCGCTTAATGACACTCATACCCTGCCCAAACATACTATATGGGATACTTTTAAAGCTTAAGCAAGGGATTTTATAATCACTTTTACTGCTGGGAAGCGGAAAGCGGCTTGAAAATGTACTGGGGATCTCCTCCAAAAGATCAAGAGATTGGATCACGCCTACTATACCTCTCATTCACAGGATAGCTTGACGAATCTTATAGAAGCTAAGATGCAGTTTAACAAGAAATCTACGGAAGATGCTTCTTTATTCCTGTTAAAATCTAGTGCAAAATTTTATGGGGGTTAGAATAAGGCTGGGAAGATTTTGGCCAACTATTTGAAAGTCAAGCATAACAAATTACACATTGAATCTATTTATGATGATGATTTAGAACTCAAGCATAAAGATGTTGATATTTTGTCTGAATTCTCTCGCTTTTATGACGCTGTCTACTCCTCAGACACTCAACCCACCACCCAATCACTTTCACACTTTTTCTCTAATATACAGGCACCAAGTCATTTTCCCATAGACTTGTCTTCTTTGGAATCAGATGTATCCCAGCAGGAACTACTCATTGCACTTCAACACCTCAAGAAAGACAAGGCCCCTGGACCGGATGGTTTTACGGTTGAATTTTACCTTCATTTCTCCAAACTTCTGATACCGAAATTTCATTCTCTAATAGATTCCTTTACTACTCTGGGTACTTCCTCAGGGTCTTTCTCTGATGCTCACATCTGCATCATACCCAAAGAAGGAAAAGATCCCAAACATTGTAAAAATTACAGACCCATCTCCTTAGTAAATGTTGATCACAAACTTTTTGCTAAGTCTCTCGCCACACGGTTAGATCCTTTCCTACCTGACCTTCTGGGGGCAGAACAATCCGGTTTTGTTAAAGGACGTTATATTACTGATAACACCAGACTTTTGTTCAATGTCCTTTCCAAAACCTCCCGGTTACAGCATTCCCTTGCAGGGATAGCCTTGGACGCCGAGAAAGCATTTGATAGGGTTGAATGGACATATTTATTCCACGCCCTCAAATGGTTTGGCCCCAAATTCATTTCTCTAATCTCCCTCCTCCATTCCAATCCACGCGCAGCAGTTTGCGCTAATGGTTTAGTCTCTTCATTTTTTAATTTAGGCAGGGGAGTACGTCAGGGTTGCTTTTTAATTTGGCTCTAGAGCCTTTCCAGGCTTTGCCAAAATCCTCACATTCATGGATATCACACGACACAATCTCATATCAAATTGGCCGCATATGCTGACGATGTTTTACTTTTTATATCCAACCCACTTGTGTCTATTCCTGCCTTCACAGATGAAGTGTGCACATACTCTGCAATTTCTGGCTATAAATTAAATAATGACAAGTGTGAGATTCTACCCTTAACGAAATTTACTTTTAAGCCTGACTTTAGCGCCTCCAATTTTACTCGGAGTCCATCCCACATCAAATATTTAGGCCTTCATGTCACCCCCTCCATTTCGGACACGGTCACGCTTTGCTTAAACAAGTGCATTCAGAAAATATCCGACCTCACGAGCAGGTGGCATCCTCTTTACTTATCATGGTGGGGTCGCCTTGATACTATTAAAATGATGTTATCTCCTATAGTTCTTTACACAATTTCCAATATCCCAGTTCCCATTTCAGCTAAATTTTTTAGGAAAATCAATGCAACTCTTTCTGTTTTCCTTTGGAAAGGCAAAAAAGCCCGGATGTCTATTACTAGGTTAATTCGACCCAAGTCGGAGGGTGGTGTTAACTTTCCAGATTTTCCAGCATATCAAAAGGCATTCCTTTTGCAGCAAGCATCCCTGTGGCTACAAGACCCCGATGCCCCCAGCCCCTTATGGGTAACGGTTGAACGCCTTGCATTATACCCTTTTTCCTTTGCTGAATACCTTTCTTTCTCCCGCAAACCACAGGCGCTATCCACTCCAATACACAAATTCACTACTAAATTACTTTTATCTCATAACCCTGCCCCTCCTACTACAATCGCTGATTTTCTGACCTCCACCATTTGGCATAATAAAAACGTATTAATCAAAAATAAACCCTTTTACTGGAAATCTTGGAGGCAAAAGGGACTATCATGGGTATCTCAATTATTCTCAGGCTCTACCCTCATACCTTTCTCAACTCTTAGCCAATCCTTTAACTTGCCTGCATCCTTTGCTCATAAATATCTCTTACTCACAAAGGCGGTGCTGGCGACTTACACTCGTCTCTCTCAATCCCACACACTTCCTCTTTCTCCTAATCCTACCTCACATCTTCATTCTCTCTTACGCACTGTATCTAAAGCCTCTTCTATCTGCAGATTCCTCCACAATACAGACTCTATGAGATTGAAGTCGAAAGTAGAAGAGCAATGGGAACTTGATTTTACAACAACCTGGCCAATACATCTGTGGGATAAGCTGTGGATCAAATTACGCAAAACCTCCAGGACAGCCACTTTAACACAAACCCTATTCTTTATTTACAATAGGCTTCTTTTCACACCGCATGACTTACATAGGAAATTTTCTGCAACCCCAGATCTCTGTTGGTCTTGCTCCTCCCCATGTGCCACTTTATTTCACATGCTATTCACATGTACTGCTGTTCATGATTTTTGGAAACAAGTTTGGTCCCAAATCAATGCTATTTTTCACTCTCAGGTCCCTTTTTCTTTCACTCACATCTTCCTAGGTAGTCTCTCCTCATGCTGGGCTGATACCACACTTAGGGGTCGATTAGGATGGCGGACGGAAATGTGTACTGTCCGCCATGGTGGGGGAAATTTTACTCCCGGCTGCGCCGCGGAGATTCCGCGGTTGGGATTAGGATAATCATGTCACGAAACTCCGACCGCGGCGGACGGATCATAACCAACACCGTCCGCGGTGGACGGAACACATCCAACTCCGTCCGCGGCGGACGGAGTCCAATGAACAACCACTGCCGCGGACGGAAATGACCGTGGAAAATAACACATGTACCGCCATACCTGTGATCACTCCGTGGCCGCAATTAGGATAAATCCGCCCGTACCACGGAACGCACAGCCATCCACGTCCGCGGCGGAAAGAATGCAACGATAAACACAGCATCACTGCGGAAGGCCAACACGCACAACATCCCTAGCGGCAAACAAATGTTAGAAAGTGTACCGCAAGTCCAAAGCAAACATACGAACATTGACAACGCCCCCCCCATACACCAACACCAAGCACAAGCCACCAAGACACGTCCCAAGTATCCAATAATGCACACTAGTCAACACGCCCACCTACCACCTGACTGCCAACAACCATTGAGACACGACTATAAAATGACACCCACACACTACCACAATCCTTTGCATCACAGCATTGCTGCTAGCAAGAGGCCCGATTCGAGATACTGCTAACTCACATAGAAGACACACAACCACCACCCTACCACACCCACCACACAAACACCCACCACACAAATCCTACACATCACACACCACACACCTGCACCCCCCAACTCACTCAACTCACACACTGAGCACCACACACCATGGCACCCAAAAAAAAACCTAAATTCACGGAGACCGAGTTGAGGGTAATGGTAGATGAAATAATCCGTGTTGAGCCCCACATCTTCGGGGCCCAAGTCCAGCAGACGTCCGTGGCGCAAAAGAACCACATGTGGGACAGGATCGTCACTCGGGTGAATGCGTCGGGGACTGTGTCGAGGACGAAGCATGACATTCAGAGGCGGTGGCATGACCTTAAGACCAGGGTGAAGGGCATCCGAGCTAAAAACTTTGCTAGAGCCAATCATACTGGCGGTGGAACACCCCCGGAGCCCATACCCTACACCGATTGGGAGGAGAAGGTGCTGGTGATACTACACCCAGAGAGCCTAGACGGACTTGACGAAGGAGAAGAGGCTGGTGAGTACAAACCAAGCACCACGATCAGCACGACATGGTCAGGCTCACACAACTGAGAAGAAACATCTCCTACGCCCCAACCCATGCACGTTGGACACCAACTCACAAACATGTACATGGCTCCCAACAGGCCCCCATGTTCACGGGGAGGGTGGTGGTGGTGGTGGAGGGTGGGGTGTGTGAGAGGCCCAAACTACAACTCCCAACAGGCCCCCATGTTCACGGGGAGGGTGGTGGTGGTGGAGGGTGGGGTGTGTGAGAGGCCCAAACTACAACTCCCAACAGGCCCCCATGTTCACGGGGAGGGTGGTGGTGGTGGTGGAGGGTGGGGTGTGTGAGAGGCCCAAACTACAACTCCCAACAGGCCCCCATGTTCACGGGGAGGGTGGTGGTGGTGGAGGGTGGGGTGTGTGAGAGGCCCAAACTACAACTCCCAACAGGCCCCCATGTTCACGGGGAGGGTGGTGGTGGTGGTGGAGGGTGGTGTGTGTGAGAGGCCCAAACTACAACTCCCAACAGGCCCCCATGTTCACGGGGATGGTGGTGGTGGTGGAGGGTGGGGTGTGTGAGAGGCCCAAACTACAACTCCCAACAGGCCCCCATGTTCACGGGGAGGGTGGTGGTGGTGGAGGGTGGGGTGTGTGAGAGGCCCAAACTACAACTCCCAACAGGCCCTCATGTTCACGGGGAGGGTGGTGGTGGTGGTGGAGGGTGGGGTGTGTGAGAGGCCCAAACTACAACTCCCAACAGGCCCCCATGTTCACGGGGAGGGTGGTGGTGGTGGTGGAGGGTGGGGTGTGTGAGAGGCCCAAACTACAACTCCTAACAGGCCCCCATGTTCACGGGGAGGGTGGTGGTGGTGGTGGAGGGTGGGGTGTGTGAGAGGCCCAAACTACAACTCCCAACAGGCCCCATGTTCACGGGGAGGGTGGTGGTGGTGGTGGAGGGTGGGGTGTGTGCGACAGGAAACAGAAATGTCTACAAATCTATATGAACATGTAATGTCCACATTACTGACCAGCTCTATCTTGTCCCTCAGGTGATCGTGAACTGACTGTGGAAACCAGTACCCGGCCACCAGCCTCGCCTCCCACACATACAGGACTCTCTGGTGACGAGGACACAGGCAGCTCCGGTGCGGAGGATGGAGCGGGACCAAGCACACAGCCAGGGCCATCTGGCTCACAGGGACTCCCGGGACCGACCAACGTCGCATGTGTGACTCCAGCGACACCTGTCTCTGTGATCTGCACAGTCCCCACCACCACCAGTACCACCAGTACCACCAGTACCACGACTCCTGCCTGTGCCACCCAGCCTAACCCAGCGCACGACGCTGATCCATCGGCCTCACACACAAGCAGGGTGAGTGTGCCACAAAGAGAGGCAACGGGACATCAGCCAATCAGGCGAGCCACACACCGCCGTGCAGAGGAAGGACAGCTACCCCATCCAGTGGCAGAGTCCCTACAAGCCCTTGCCAGGTGCCAGGCGTCATACGACCGGTCCCAGGCAAACGCTGATCGTGCACACCAGGACTCAGTGGACAACACCAACATCTTGCGCGAAATCTCTGGGTACCTTTGCCAGATGGTGCACATCATGGGCCAGCAGGCAACGATGTGGAGGGAATGGGTTGGCCGGAACAACCCCCCCCCTCCACCAATTGTCGTAGCGCCACCGCCACCGTCACCTCCGCCTCCACCGCCACCGTCAACTCCGCCTCCACCGCCGCCACCACCACCTGTGCCCCTGGCGACGGATGTGGCCCATCAACAACCTGCCCCCCCAGCTGCCTCTGTTCCACCTCAGAGACGGAGGGGCCGGCCGAGGCAGGAAGTGGCTGAGAGCAGTGTTGGAGCGCCATCCACACGCTCCAAGAGGGGACGCCAATGACAATGTCACTGCCTGTGCCAGACATTCACCCTGCTAAGTATCCTGTCCCACAGACAATCATTCCCACTGGTCTGCTGGACTACCCTGACACCCCCCAATGTGGTGTCAGCACGGACATTTCATCTGCCATTACCTTCAACTCCAACTCCCTCCACCCCACTTACTTGTAAATAATCACCAGCACAAAAGCACAACCTGTAAATAAATTGCACTTACACACACAATGATGTTTTGCCTCCATGTTTATTCACATGATTGCCTTCAGAAACAGACGTAAACAGGTTCAGGGATCATAGTCGTACATGATCATGGCGCTGCGGGAGTGACCTAGGGAAAATCAGAGACAGCAAACACACGTCAGGAAACAGATTGACACACATCACAACACAATGCACAGCAACATTACACAAACTACAATCATCACAAAAGCATGGGATGAGAGCACACACATCATGGAGACTTGTATGTCCAAAGAAATGAAGACACACATATGCAACCATCACAAACAACACCCAGCTGATGAACCCCACATCCACACAACACCAGCAAACATACATGAGGCATTGTCAACCGCCACTAGAGGTAGTTACTCACATTCAAGGGAAGTAGCGATCTATGAGCTGGCGCCTCTGGTCCACACCTTCCTCCTCACCACTATCCTCATCAGTCGACATGGGTGGGATGGGAGGCCGAGGAACTTCTTCGTCTTCAGGGTCCAACAGCAGTTCAATGTCATTTCGTACTGCCAGGTTGTGGAGCATGCAGCAGGCAATCACGATCCTGCATACTTTTCCAGGTGAGTAAGGCAGGGCCCCTCCGGTCTTATCGAGGCACCTAAACCTAGACTTTAGCAGTCCAAAGGTACGTTCGATGACTCTCCGTGTCCTTCCATGTGCATCATTGTACCGCATTTCACCCGCTGTTGTAGGATTACGTAGGGGACTGAGGAGCCAGGGCCGGTTTGGGTACGCCGAGTCGCCTATGTAGGGGGATGAGAGACACAAACATCACAACAAGATATGGTGGGTACCCCATGCCACACAGAGAACACAAGAGTCCCCACTGCACACTCACCAACAAGCCACACTTGACCGGGTCGCAGATTTGCCATGAGTCGTGGGACAATGCTGCTCCGCATGATGTGGGCGTCATGTGCGGAGCCAGGAAATCTTGCACACACATGGGAGATGATGTTGTTTGCCAGGCACACCACCTGCATGTTCAGCGAATGGAAGTGTTTGCGATTCCTAAAAACTTGCTCACGTGCCCGTGGTGGAATGATAGCGATGTGTGTGCCATCAATTGAACCCACAACGTGAGGTATGTGGCCCAGTGCATAGAAGTCAGCTTTGACTGCTGCCAACTCTTCCGGCCGTGGGAAATGTATGTAGTCATTCTTGTACAGCATCATAGCTGTTAAGACATCCTGAAGAACCGTGCTGAACATGGCCTGTGACATCCCCCTGGCATGTCCAACTGTGTACTGAAATGTGCCAGTAGCAAAGAAATGTAGTACCGCCATGACCTTTGCAGTGGGTGTAATCGACCCAGGATACGTCCTACGTGGCTGCAGATGAGGAGACAATTGAGCCACAAGCTCCAGCAACCGACGTCGATCCAGCCGGAATTTCCTAATCACCTCCTCGTCAACCATATCCTCCAGCACAGTGTATGGCCGATGCACATTTGGAGCCCTCCTGTGTGGGAGAGAGATGTAACTTAGGTCAACTTACAAACGACGCATACGTGTACAACTCCATCACATGTGAACCTTACTGACAAAACGTCAGTCTTCACCCTAATGTTTAGTAGCCAC
Source organism: Lissotriton helveticus (assembly GCF_964261635.1). Classification (NCBI taxonomy): domain Eukaryota; kingdom Metazoa; phylum Chordata; class Amphibia; order Caudata; family Salamandridae; genus Lissotriton; species Lissotriton helveticus. Next base: position 1,410,805,282 of record NC_136065.1, read on the forward strand.
ATCACAGACACACATGCAACTGCATGCACACAAACGATAATTATACACACGCCATGTCCTCAAGCACCAATGCCAACACCAATAATGTTGTGCATATGGTAATTACATGCATGGTGACACAACGTCCAAAACACATACACGGAATGCATGTGTACCACCACCACTGTAGTCACCTCGCCAGAACAAGACACTGACAACAGATGCATAATTTGGCCATACAGCCGTGATGTACTGTGTAGTTGTGAAGATGTAATAACGTCTGTAGGGTCACACCCGACGTCAACACGTCCAAATGCACATCTGTTGCCCATTGTGTGCCGACCGATGGGCATAGTATGGACACACATGCTATATTGTATGACATATGACCTTTCCCTATCACGCTCACAACCCTCATGACGCAACTGCACAGAACACATCACGGTGCAGCGTCTGACAAGATAACATAATTGGCGCCGCCATGGCGGTGCATAACTTCCGCTACTTCCCAAAGGCCATACGCGGCCAGCGTCCCTCTTCCCATTGGCTGCATGTGCACGGACCGTCACGGGCACACATCGGCAACCGCACGTGCAAGCTTCAGGCACGGATGCTTCAGTTGCAACAATGTTCTATCACTGGCGCCACCATGGCGGTGCACGTACTCAGCGGGGGAGGTCCAGGCCTATACACCCTGTAGATGTACTCAATGGACATGCCAGTTCATGTCCCCTCTTACAGTCACATTGCATCATCCACCGTACACCGGCCGGAGCGGCCGGGCCAAGGACGGCCGTGCCGGCCATGTCCACAACCACCGTGCCCGGCCATGTCCACAACCACCGTGCCCGGCCATGTCCACACCCGCCGTGCCCGGCCATGTCCACACCCGCCGTGCCCGGCCATGTACACAACCGCCGTGCCCGGCCATGTACACAACCGCCGTGCCCGGCCATGTACACAACCGCCGTGCCCGGCCATGTCCACAACCGCCGTGCCCGGCCCGGCCTGGCACGGCGGTTGTGAACATGGCCGGGCACGGCGGTTGTGTACATGGCCGGGCACGGCGGTTGTGTACATGGCCGGGCACGGCGGTTGTGTACATGGCCGGGCACGGCGGTTGTGTACATGGCCGGGCACGGCGGTTGTGGACATGGCCGGGCACGGCGGTTGTGGACATGGCCTGGCACGGCGGTTGTGGACATGGCCTGGCACGGCGGTTGTGTACATGGCCGGGCACGGCGGTTGTGGACATGGCCGGGCACGGCGAGTGTGGACATGGCCGGGCACGGCGGGTCTGGACATGGCCGGGCACGGCGGGTGTGGACATGGCCTGGCACGGCGGTTGTGGACATGGCCGGCACGGCCGTCCTTGGCCCAGGCCGCTCCGGCCGGTGTACGGTGGATGATGCAATGTGACTGTAAGAGGGGACATGAACTGGCATGTCCATTGAGTACATCTACAGGGTGTATAGGCCTGCACCTCCCCCGCTGAGTACGTGCACCGCCATGGTGGCGCCAGTGATAGAACATTGTTGCAACTGAAGCATCCGTGCCTGAAGCTTGCACGTGCGGTTGCCGATGTGTGCCCGTGACGGTCCGTGCACATGCAGCCAATGGGAAGAGGGACGCTGGCCGCATATGGCCAATCGCAAGTAGCGGAAGCAGTGCACCGCAACAACAGGGCCAGTCATTGGCCCATTTCACGAACACGCTTCCAGGGCTGACCAATTGCTGGCGACGTATGCCACTGACACGTGCTGAGGGCCCTATATATGTGTGTTGGCCAAAATGACACTTCCTACCCTGGGGACCAGTGCTGCCTGTTCACCTCGACCTGCTGCTGCTGCTGAGCTGACCACCGACTGCTGCCTGTGACCATCACCTCGACCTGCTGCTGCTGCTGAGCTGACCACCGACTGCTGCCTGTGACCATCACCTCGACCTGCTGCTGCTGCTGAGCTGACCACCGACTGCTGCCTGTGACCATCACCTCGACCTGCTGCTGCTGCTGAGCTGACCACCGACTGCTGCTCTAGTGCCATACTCCGTGATCTTGCCATGTCGAGAGGCAAAGAGATCCGGTCTCGACCCTTCACCGCCGCGGAGCTTGATGTCCTCGTGGACGGTGTACTCCGCAACTATGGACGCCTCTACGGCGCACCAGGACGGGTGGTAAGTGCAGTGTGGGACATGTTGGTGTGCATGAGGGGGCCAAATAATCAGGCCTATTTCTATCTTAGCTGTGTAGTGTGGGCTAGACATATGTTCCTGATTGTGCATGGCTGCTGACAGTTACGTCTTGCCCCTATGTGTGTGACAGGCCAACTGTCCACTGACTTAAACCCTTTTGTCTCCCATCATGGTAGGTCAAGCTGCACCTTCACAAGGACCTGTGGAGGAGCATAGCACGGGAAGTACGGGCATTGGGGGTGTGCAACAGACGACATACACACTGCCACAAACGCTGGGACGACATTTCCAGGCTGAGCAAGAATGTAGCGGAAGTTACACTGGGCATGATTCCAAGGACGCCCCGTCTGGCCCGACGCTCCATGACCCCTCTCATGCACCGTATCATTGCAGTGACGCATCCTGAACTGGCCGAACGTCTGAGTGCCGATCAACAGCAAACTAGCGGTGAGCATACTGTCTGTGTAGGAAACCTGTGAGTGCTATGCATGTATTGGTGCACAGACACAGTATTGAGTTCCGTGTTGCGTATGTATCTCTGTGATGCCATTTTGGTCCCATTGGGTGGTTGTCATTTGACATCCAGGTCCGCCATGTTGACACGCCACTTGCTTAGTAGTTGAGTGTTGGAGCACATCCCCTAGTGGTCCATGGCCCCATGGCAGGAAATGTGAGGATGACTGGTAGAGGTGGGCCGTGTGCAGGATGGGGGCTACAAAATCTTTGTCAGCTATGTAATTTGGCACTCCTGGTCCTTCTGTACGTCAGTGTGCCCATGACTCACACATCTTTTATGTGCATTTCAGCTATTACAGAGGACACTCAGCCACAGACGGTGGAGATTAGTCGAGGAAATGAGTCCGGCTCAGACTTCGCACACACGCAGACTGACACAGAGGAGGCCAACGCCGGAGAGGGGGACAGGACCGTCCCTGAGGACTCGCATGTGGAGACACCATCGTCCTCCTCGTCGGACACTCTTGGTGAGCCTGCACTGTTGTCACAGACTGGGAGTGGGCTATCATCACCTTCTGTCGGAAGACAGCACACAGGGCCCACACTTCCGCCAACTGCACCATGTACTGTTCGTGGCCGGAGGAGTAGGGGGAGCAGAGTGGCGTTCGGTGCAGGCACCGCTGCCCCTGCCACGGTGAGCCAAAATGCACTGTGTGCTGAGGCCGTTGATCTGCTTCGACAGCTGTGTGTGAGGCAGACCAATATGACAAATGCTTTCCAGGACCCTGATAGGAAGTTGGGGCAGGTGGTGGCATTCATGGAAGGGATGCATGGCGATCTTGCAGGTCTACACAGGACAGTGCAGTCATTGGCAAGCAGTGTGTCGTCTGCAATAGTACAGTCGCATGAACAGGGTGCTACTTCTGTTTCCCCATCTACACCACTGGATGTCTCAGGGGGTAGTGATTATTCTGAGCAGGACTCAAATACAGGTTATTGCACTAGAAGCAGCGTCAGACAGCACGTCAGGGCACGCAGGGCACAGACCCCATCCCCTAGATCAGCTAAATCTGTTCACGTAGACAACGTCAGATACACTGGAGTACACACACAGGATCCACAAGTGTTGTTGGGGGACATGCCTTCAGGAGCTACACAGGCATTCAACACAAAAGGTACTCCCAAGGCAAGGGATACTCACATGTCCATGGACTGTACCTTGGACAAGGCCAGTCAGAATACAAAGGCACCTCCTAAGAGCAGGGAGACTCCCAAGGGCAGGCCCACAACAGAGGAAAGGGACACTCCCAAGGACAGTGAAAAGACAAAGGCAGCTCCTAGGAGCAGGGAGACTCCCAAGGGCAGGCCCACAACAGAGGAAAGGGACACTCCCAAGGACAGTGAAAAGACAAAGGCACCTCCTAGGAGCAGGGAGACTCCCAAGGGCAGGCCCACAACAGAGGAAAGGGACACTCCCAAGGACAGTGAAAAGACAAAGGCACCTCCTAAGAGCAGGGAGACTCCCAAGGGCAGGCCCACAGCAGAGGAAAGGGACACTCTCAAGGACAGTGAAAAGACAAAGGCACCTCCTAAGAGCAGGGAGACTCCCAAGGGCAGGCTCACAGCAGAGGAAAGGGACACTCTCAAGGACAGTGAAAAGACAAAGGCACCTCCTAAGAGCAGGGAGACTCCCAAGGGCAGGCCCACAGCAGAGGAAAGGGACACTCTCAAGGACAGTGAAAAGACAAAGGCACCTCCTAAGAGCAGGGAGACTCCCAAGGGCAGGCCCACAGCAGAGCAAGGTCCATCTCCCAAGGGCAGGGACACACACAGAGAGCAGGTGTCTACTGGAGACAGGTGCACCACAGACGACAAGTCTGCTGGCAGGAACAGGGCGGCGACCAGGGCACAGGCTACATCCAGAGACAACACTCCACCTAAGGATAAGGCACATCCTACGGACAAGGCATCTAGCATGGACAATGGCGCAATCAAGGACAGGCATACTTCACCCCTGGCTGCACTGAGGCTGATGTTTTCTACTGAACGCCAAACAGATGTCTCCGCGGCGGAGTCCCCCCATACCTCCACTCCCATCCAGGCCAGTCAGAAGCAGAGGAGGGTGTCCCCTGTTGTTGCATCCCCCATTACACATGATTCCGAGTCCAGGCGGCAGGCACACAGCAAACGACAAGCAGGCTCCAGCACGTCCCCAGAAACCCGATCCCCGGCTGCAGATGCTCCACCTATGGTGGGTGGTGATTCTTTAGAGTCCCCACCACTTGGCAGTCCTGTCCTGTCCAGGGTGCACTCACACATCCCTAAGAAACGCAGACACACACCATTGACACCTGCCAACCCCGATTTGGCTCAAGGTCAGCTATCCCCAGCTCCCAGGCCCACCCTGCCTCCTGGCCCATACAGCCCTGTGGCTCATCATTTCAGTTGTCCCAGTGGCGCAGGTGCAGTTGACTCTCATGTATCAGATGGTGGCACTGTGTCTGTTGTTGGCTGTCATGCATCATGTAGTGGCACAGTCTCAGTTGTGCCCTCTCCTGTTGCAGGTCCTGGCAGTGTATCTGGGTCTATGGCTCACGTGTCAGTTAGAAGATCTGTGGCTGTGTTGCACACTCCTGTTTCTGGTGCTGGCAGTCTGTCTGGGTCAGTGGGTCACATGTCAGTGACTACATCTGTGGCTGTGTCTCACATTCCTGTTGCTGGTGCTGGCAGTGTGTCTGGGTGTGTGGCCCATGTGTCTGTCACTCAGGCTGTGGCTGTGTCTCACACTCCTGTTGCTGGTGCTGGCAGTGTGTCTGGGTCCGTGGCCCATGTGTCTGTCACTCGGGCTGTGGCTGTGTCTTACACTCCTGTTGCTGGTGCTGGCAGTATGTCTGGGTCCGTGGCCCATGTGTCTGTCACTCGGGCTGTGGCTGTGTCTCACACTCCTGTTGCTGGTGCTGGCAGTATGTCTGGGTCCGTGGCCCATGTGTCTGTCACTCGGGCTGTGGCTGTGTCTCACACTCCCGTTGCTGGTGCTGGCAGTGTGTCTGGGTCCGTGGCCCATGTGTGTGTCACTCGGGCTGTGGCTGTGTCTCACACTCCTGTTGCTGGTGCTGCCAGTGTGTCTGAGGCAGGTAGTTCACGCAGTCCCCCTGATTCTGTGATGTGAGGTGCTGAACACTTCAATCAAATGTTATTTCACATGGTGTGTCCATTGGGAACTGCGTGGCACTCTTGTGGTTCCTGTGACGGGTTGGTAGGGACACGTACTTGTGCTGCCTCTGATGTACCTGCTCTGTACTCCACAATGCCCTGTTGCTGTTCTGATACTGCATTCTGCACTCTAGTTTACTGCCTATGATGTACCTGCTCTGTACTCCACAATGCCCTGTTGCTGTTCTGATACTGCATTCTGCACTCTCATGTGCTGCCTCTGATCAACCTGTTCAGTGCAATGGACTTTTGATGCACTTAGCCCCTCTCACGTGCTGCCTCTGATGGACCTGTTCAGTGCAATGGACTGTTGATGCACTTAGCCACTCTCATTTGCTGCCTCTGATGTACCTGCTCTGTTGTCCACAATGCCCTGTTGATGTTCTGATACTGCATTCAGCCCTCTCACATGCTGCCTCTGATGGACCTGTTCAGTGCAATGGACTGTTGATGCACTTAGCCCCTCTCACGTGCTGCCTCTGATGGACCTGTTCAGTGCAATGGACTGTTGATGCACTTAGCCCCTCTCACGTGCTGCCTCTGATGGACCTGTTCAGTGCAATGGACTGTTGATGCACTTAGCCCCTCTCGTTTACTGCCTATGATGTACCTGCTCTGTACTGCACAATGCCCTGTTGATGCTCTGATACTGCATTCTGCCCTCTCATGTGCTGCCAATGATGTACCTGCTCTGTTGTCCACAATGCCCTGTTGCTGTTCTGATACTGCATTCTGCCCTCTCGTTTACTGCCTCTGATGTACCTGCTCTGTACTCCACAATGCCCTGTTGATGCTCTGATACTGCATTCTGCCCTCTCATGTGCTGCCAATGATGTACCTGCTCTGTACTCCACAATGCCCTGTTGATGCCCTGATACTGCATTCTGCCCTCTCATGTGCTGCCAATGATGTACCTGCTCTGTACTCCACAATGCCCTGTTGATGCTCTGATACTGCATTCTGCCCTCTCATGTGCTGCCAATGATGTACCTGCTCTGTACTACACAATGCCCTGTTGATGCTCTGATACTGCATTCTGCCCTCTCATGTGCTGCCAATGATGTACCTGCTCTGTACTCCACAATGCCCTGTTGATGCTCTGATACTGCATTCTGCCCTCTCGTTTACTGCCAATGATGTAGCTGCTCTGGTGCCCACTTTGCCCATGCTCACGCATACACTGTGATTATACCCCTATAATGTACAATAAAGGTAGTCTATCAAGTCTCGTGGTCTGTCGTTGTCATTCCTGCTTGCGTACTACAAATGTGTATTCGTATTTGCTTCTCATCAGTGGTTTCGGTAACATGACACTCCCCCTCCCTACGTCACGACCCTTGCTGGTATTCCCCTCCAGACAGCCAATGGTTTGTGCCTTACCTGCGTCGTCGTCGATAGTGGGCCATGACTAGGACGTGGTGGATCGCGAAGAGCATCGGGAAAGCGTGTAGCGCTGGGTCCATGGTGGTGGTCAGCTTGCGGTGGGTATCTCTGCTATGTCACCTATGTTCGCTGTGGGGATTCAGCCGTGTTCAGACAGGTTGTTTTTCCGCTGCGGTTTTATGTGTATTTTCCGCCATCTTGATTTGGGGGACGGTCTTAGACGTCAGTACGTACGGCGGGGCCTCCGGATGTGTTCCGTCCGCCGCGTGGTCGTGTGTAGTTCGCCGGCGGTGCGTGCTTTTCCGTCGCGGACGGAAATTTGACACGTTTTCCTATCCTGATATGGCGGACGGAGTGTCCGCGACAGGCGGACACGGAAAAGGCTTTTTCCGCCTACTCCAGGGCCGCTGTGGCTCTTCCGTCCGCCATCCTAATGAGCCCCTAAATGTCCAAATTGTTGATTTATTATTGGCCGTTGCATTCCAACAGATTACAGTTAACTGGAAACAAACTACAAACATCTCTTTTAGAGCATGGTGGTATAATGTTTGTCATAACCATAGGCTAGATACTGCTTTTGTTTACCCTCTTCATATGGCACCTAAACGTATGGCTTTATGGCTTCCCATTACGTCCTACCTTGATACGTCTGCTAAACGTTCATTTCGGTTACGTCCTGATCAACAGGAGGTTCCGAAGCTCCCTTAGTTATTGGCCTTACTGTTCCATGTTTCTTTGTTTTGTCATTCTTTTCCATTACAATTTGCTTGGTCCCATGTATATGATATAGCATTTTGTTTGCTCTGCCTTGTAACTCCTCTTAATTATTGTTATTGCTGCACTACTATATTTGATTGTATGATTTCTTCACTGTTTTACCCATGTATTGTTTATTGACACCCTTTTCTTTCTGCACAATAACATTTTCTTAAACTTAAAAAAAAATATTACTTATCCTGTTGTCTGTCAACTTCCACCCCCCCCCCACCCCACCATGCCCTGCCCCAACACCCCACCACTCTTACCTGTGTGAGCCACTACTGCTTATGTAACCTTGACATAAAAAACTTTGGGGCCTATTCACGAAGGTAAAGTTGGCAATAAATGTAAGGCTGCAAATAAATGTACCTTAATTATGCCAGCCAAGAATACACAAAAGGACTCCTGGAAGGCTAAGCCTTTTTATTGTTGTGGAAATCTCTCCCTACCTGTAAATTCTGTTTCTTGGTGTTCCAAGGCGTGGTTAGCGTTGGATGTTTGTGAAAGTCCATTGTTTGTGAGCAGTCAAAAAACCTCGAACATTTTCCTTTCCAGCCTAGAAAGGGTTGTATTTTTGGTTTACTCATATCCCTTTCCACTGGTGAGAACCAAGAATGGATCACCGCTGACTTTGGTGGGGGTGCTTGGGAAGGGATTTCTCCACAGGGAAAAATATTATCCCCGTCAATAAAAATAAATATGTAAATGTGGATTTGCGCAGGAAATTCCCCTTCTCTGGAGTTCTTAACCTAGAAGAACTCTTTAGAGACGGAATGCTATCCCAATTGCAAAACCAGGGTCCTTATTTATAAAAAGTGACGCATCACTGCGTGAAAACAGCGATGCGTCACTTTTCACTGCGCTCTCCCTGCGACATGATTGATGCGTCATATTTATAATATGACGCATCATGTCGCAAGGAGTTACAGATACGTCAGTATTTCTGACGTATCTGTAAGCGCAAAAGTCATGCATTGCTGGAGTGTGTCACAAAAGTGCCGCAACTCCAGCAATGTGTCCTTTCACATGGAGAAAGCCCCATGTGAAAGGGCTTGCGTCAGTCTTACGCCTGCTGTGAGGTAGGCGCAAGATTTTGACGCAACAGCGTCCTAAAAGTGACGCAGTGAAATCTCATAGATTTCACTGCGTCACTATTGCGAGGCTTTTTGCGTGTGAACGCCCCCTTTGCATACATTATACCTGACGCAGGTATAATGTAGCGCAGGGGTTTACAAAGTGACGCATCTGCTTAGATGCGTCACTTTGTAAATAGTGCGCATCAGGAGGCAAGTTTTACGCCGCTGATGCGTCACAAAAAGTGACGCATCGGAAGTGCAAAACTCACGCAAGGCCTCATAAATGAGGCCCCAGGTGATTTTCCATGTTATTCACCTGCACCAGGCGCAGCTTTCTATCCAGATTTCGATTTTCCTGAATTCCTCGAGTAGTAAAACTGCACTCAAATAGATTTAAATAGCTTAGTATAGTTTTACTACTTTTATTCGTGAATTCGGCCCTTTTACATTCCCAGATGCTTGACAAACTATAAAATGTATTTTCTCGCAGAGTGAAAGCGAGCCGACCTAACAAGAAAACAAGATTGACTGTTCGCTTGCTAATAAACTAAATGGAGAGATATATGGCTCAGAAAAAAGGCACCTATAGCTATTACTTCAAGTTAACGACTTTTTCAAAAGAATATTATGTAACATTGCAATCCTGTTTTCTGGAAGAAAGAATGACGATGCAATCACTGTCTAACATTCAGAAGAAAGATTACTTTAGCAGAACCTTCATTAATATTATTGATTATCCGTGGTCATCAAATGGATGGGCATCATTAATCCTACTGCAATTTTCCCCATATAAGCTAGAATAAAGATAAATGCTCCCCGAGTGTGTCACACTTGAAACATGTCTTCTCACTTGGAACAATCTCGCCGAATAACTCAATGATGTTCTTAACGCCAAAAACAATAGGAGAACCATGGCTTGACCACTGCATGGGTACAACGTGCGATGGGTAAATACACGAATGAAGATGGAAACAGATAGAAAGACGTCGTTGTCGTGACTAAGAGATGGTACAATAGATGTGTATTGATATCAACCTTAAAAATAAAGCATGAAAGGTCAGTTGTATAAAGTTGTAATTAGTTATGTGTTACCATGATATATTTGGGAAACGTTATTTTACAGCCACTGTAAATTAAAAGGCGGTCGTTCCGATAACTATGGGCAGCCCACATCTTCTCCCACCTTGTTGTGATCTGCCCCACACACTTTTTATGGCTTCACCAATCACATGACCATTAACATGATCGATGACCTAATTGATGCAGGAAATCATTGCTCTTTTAATCATCTACTGCTTGCCATCATAAATACGGTTTCTATATACTTCTTTTTTAACGGCATCTACATGTTGAAATGTGCTGTACTCAGCAGACTGTTGGTGCAGGTGCACTGAGCATATGGTCTGGCACAAGGCAATATGCCAAGGCCTAGTATGTCACAGCGAGTGATCATGCCCAGCACATTTTGATGGATGTGAGGGTGAGTGCAGGGTCTGCTAAAGGCCGAAGTCCTAGCCTGTGCTCTGGGACTGCTCCACATGGCCAAAGGCCAGGTCCAGTGCCCAGAGTCTCCTTGGCAAAGTTCCAGCCTATTGAGGATTGAGGATAGAGGTGCTGAGTGTAGAACTGGCGACCAGGGCACATTTGCGTTGGCTGATAGCTGAAGTATTCAACAAAGTGATAGATGGCATGTTTGAATTAATCTCAACCACTGGTAAACTCAGGCCCCCTCACAGTCTTGATCCTGCTCCAATGAGACAAGTCCAGCCCAAACTGCCAGGCCAAGTACTCGCTGAACCGGAACACGAATAACCCAGGACCGGCTTCCCCCTAAGTAGGGCTCATCAACCATTGTATAGCTAATTTCCAGGGATACCATTTTTAAAGAAGCCAAGTCTGGGCATACCCATTCCATCAGGGCAGCAGAGTAAAATACACAAAATGTGACATATTGAACCCTTGAAATAATCTCACCCATTGGTAATAAGTAGGGGCCACATCCAAGTTCATGGACATTTTTCACACCATGCCACCTCAGTTTGGTCCCATCCATATTCAAATCACTCTTGAACCAACTCCATTGGGACCAGTCCAGCCCGAACTGCCAGGCCAGGTCATCCCTGAACCGAAACACAAGCAACCCTGGACCAGTTTCACTCTAGATCGGCCTCATCAGCCAAGATTGGTTCCAGTTACACAGTGTGCACTGCACAGGGCCCATGTCTATGCATATCTGTCCTACTCAGGACGACACACTAAACTATTTAAAAAAGTTATGGATGCAAGGCTTGAAATATTCTAAGGCATTGTTAATAATTCAGGAGGCATCCAAGTCATCATTATTTTGCATACCCATTGTATCAGGGTAAAGACTGATTTGCATATGGCTGGGCCCAAACTAGGGTGGCATGGTGTGCAAAATTACAATAAATTGGTATGCAGCCCAAGTAATTACCATTGGCTGAGATTGATTCAAGCGTTCCATCCATCAATTATTCTATGCTTTAGTGTGTCACCCTAAGTGGGACGGGTGTGCACGAATGGGAGTTTCATGCACGCTGTCCACTGGAACCAAGCTATACCTGGCTGATGAGCTCTGATAAGAGTGAAACCAGTGCTCGGATTCTTGTGTTCAGGTTCAGGGAGGATCTGGCCTGGCAGTTCATGCTGGACTATTCCCATTATGGCAGGGTTAAGACTGATCTTCATATGTCTGAGTTCAAACTGAGATGGCATGGGGTGCAAAATAACAATGGATTGGTGTGGGAAAGTGCCCCTTTTTAACATGGTTACCCACATGTTTTGCCTGGTAATTGATGCCATTTTTTACAGAAGTGCACTGGGATCCTACTATGCCAGAGCAAGATCTTTTTCTCCTAAAACTGTGAAATTATTCCCCCAATTGGCAATACCTTTAGTGCCCCCTGTAAGTCCTTTGTAAATGGTACCCCTGATACCTAGTTCAGGGAGACCAAAGAGAGTCCCAAGGGCTGTAGCATGTATTATGCCACCCTAAGGGACCTCTCTGCACAATCATGCAAAGTGCCATGGCAGACTGCGTGACTTGATGCAGAGAAAAGTGAAGACACAACTTGACAGACCTCCTGTGTGCCATGCCTGCAGACACTACATGCTGTATAGATAAGTCACCCCTACAGCAGACCTGACAGCCCTAAACATGCACTATATAACATGTGTGGACATATCTCCATGAGCAGGTATGCTTCTGTGATGCCTAAGTTGATTCTAGGTGATTACAAGTGAACGAGAAAGCCATTTTAAGTATGTGTGTTGGGCAGGGAAATTATGACTTCCCTAGCTACATGATTGCATCACTAAATCCAAAGATTTTTGGTATAAAACGTCTCATATTAATAAACTCGCACTGATTCCAGTGATGGTTATATGAATACATGCACCCAGATAGCACCTTAGAGGTGCCCCCGAAACTACTAGTGTACTGGCTGATTGGTGTAGACCATCCTCTCTGAGGGCAGAATCAATGCTGCTCCGACCGGAGGTGTTGTCACCCCCTCCAAGCTAGATGACTAAGTAATTAGCATATTAAGGCAGGGGGATTCAAAGACCTCTGCCACCTTTAATATGCAACCCACACTTCCGCAGACAGGGAAAATGTCACCTCCTGCCCTGGGTCCATTTAGCACCAGGACAGGCATGAAAATAACCTACTCCCTATCAGGCTAGTTCCACCCCTAAGGTGGGCTAACTGATGTGGACACTAAAACCAAAATTCCCCCATCTTGATTATCCATGGAATTAGGTCAGGGTTATGGCCACTTTCCATGAGAAGTTGTCATATAGGGGGAGTACTTCGCCTGAAGGTAAGAAGGCCCTTTTTAGGTCTCGTCTAGGCAGTGCATGTGCTGTCTCTCCGAGACATCTAGTAATCTATATGCGTGGTGAAACTCCACCTATTGCCGGGTAATTTCTCGCCGCTTGCCATTAGATAATTTTGCCATTTTTATTGGTAGCAGGCTTAATATTGGCTCTTGATCTGATAAGTAACTTCTGTTTATTCCGGAAGCAGCAGCGCCTAACCGCAGTCTCGTTACGCTAACACAGCATAATTGTTATTTTTTAAAATAGTGTGCATTAACATGCGCGTGTTACCTTACATTATACGCATGCGTCAAAAGTATCCCAGGAGAAAAAACAGGAAGTGATGTGTACACAAAGCATATTTTGTTATTTTTTAAAAAGACAGGTACTTGTTTGGGAAACGTCTCTTCAAAGGTACCCATAGTGAAGCGACAATGCCAACTCCTGGGGGAGGTGAAGGGCTTGGTACTCGCATCAAATGCAGTGTAACTCCGTGATGAGACTCAATCAGCAACATATTCAAGTGAGGGGCATCTTTTAAAAGGCCTGGTTTAGAGGAGAGTGCTATGGAATACATCCTACATAAGAGCTCGCCGTACCCTCTCCTCCCAAATATTCGTCTTATGATGGCTCCTTCCGAGAAGAGAGACCCAGCGCACACAAGTTGCGCTGCTAAGTGATCATTGAAATTCCCCCCCCTATTTTTGCCACGCATCACCTGCCTCCAGCTCGAGGACACAAAAAGGGTGTATTCCAGCCCCTTGGTCAAAAAGCCTATATCGTCTGATGGGGGAAAGTGTAGGTTGAGGGTATCAAGTTGTCGATGCAGTTTTTATATTATTATGTAGTGCTTGGTATCACATTTGTGAACCTTCACAGCACTGTAAACTTGTTTCTCAGTGGTATTCTTATTATCTGCCTTAGAAAAATAACGCAGAGAATTCGCCCAGAGTATTGTGAGGTTATCTGCGGGTCCCACGCCGACTCTTGTGACGGGTGCATTAACCCATTGCGCTATCTTTGCACCATCTTTGCTCTCTACGTGACCTGTTAAGTATCTTTGTTTCGCCGCCCAGTTATTGGTATTAAAAAATAAGCTGTGGTACATTCCAGAATAAAAAGAGCTCTGTACAGCTTCCAGCTGCCCATGGAAAAGATGGGGCTGGGGGGTGATAGTATAGGAAGCTACGGCTGAAGGTGGGGATGGGGCAGAATGGGGTGTCATTGGCAGGGCCGTACCTGGGGAGGAAAGCTGGGAGAGGAGAGTTGAGACTAGTGGGAGGTATGGAAGAGAATAGGGGCATGGCTAGTAATTTTCTGAGAAATTTTGAAAGGTGTGTGCTATATTCATAACAGGACATATATCGACACAGGCTGTACAAGCCTCTCCTCACCTAACCTCCTTCAGGGGGTGCACCCTTCAACTCCTGAACTGTCATTCCGTTGGTGACGTCCCTGCCGCCACACCCCTCTGCTAGCATTCGGTCTTGTGCCCTGCAGATTACCCGAGATCTCTGCAGCAGGCACTCAACCCTATGGGCTACCAGCTTTCCATCCTGCAAGCTAATGGTATTTTAAACATCTGTGCAATGGTGAATATTCTGCTCATTTATGCATCCCATGGGTTTTAGTCCCATTTTATTAATGCACCGTCAGGCTTTCAATGAGCTTTAATATCACTGCAGCTAGTGCAACAGCACAGATGTCCGTACGGGCGTAGGACTGGGGGAATAGGGAGAGGACTGGGGGACATATGTCCTAAGAAGTAAAAGACCACTTTTCCATTTGTCTGTCTGCCTCTGTGCCTGCCATGCGTGCACTCACGCCATGGGGAAGAAGGTCGCTGTCATCCTGGCCAGCTGCGGCATGTTCGACGACACCAAAGTCCACAAGGCTTCGCCGGTTCTGGTCCATCTCAGAGTTTAAGCTATTAGCATTGTAAATGACAATGCCTTTTATATATGTTTTAAAAACCAAAACATAAGTAAAAGGCATTGTCATTTACAATGCCAATAGCTCAAACTTGCGTAAATGCGAGACCTATTGCATTACAAATGCTTGTTTTACTACCTGTCATGTCCCTTAATGCCCCTAAATTGAGTATTAAGGAGGCACCCATTATGCTAGGTACTCAGATTTGATGGATCCAGAAGAAGATGAAAAAGAAGAGCCATGAGAAAACAGGAACCAAAGACTTTCCGTGTACTTTGGGCACCAAACCCTGCCTGCCTGTATCATTCTCAAAAATGACAACCAATTTACTCGTCCTGCAGCTAAGCACCTGCCAGGAATCCCTGAAGACTACCAGCCCTTTATAAACTGCCTTGGAGTAGAGGAGATAGTCCCCTGCAGTCCTCAGGCACTAAAGAAGCCATGTTCGGTTCACCGTATTGCTGCTCCCCGGCCAGCCCAATGCAGCAGCTACCTAGGAAGAGGTACCTGTGCTCTAGGAGTGTGAGAGGACACCAGGACTGACCAGAGCCGCACAATACCCATACCTGGTGTTCCAGACCTCTTACAGCAAACAAAGCCTGTGTGGGTCCAATCCGGACTCCCACTGCACAGAGACCGAGCAGCCATCGAGGGACATCAGCATGGCAGAGAACCAATTTCAGAGTGGCCCAGCTGTTTTGATTTTGCTCCCTCAACAGGCGAGTCCAACGACTGCAAGAGCCTTCAACGCACCTTATCCAGCTGACCTATCTAATCTACACCTGAGCTGCCCAGCCCAGGTAACCAAGAATCGACTGTGCTTTCTTGCTTCCAGGACCCTTGTGACCCGAGCCCCCCCATTGGAAGCTCCACTTGTCTCCAGGTCTCCCACTGCAGCCTGGTTCCAGGTGCACCCCCTTCTTTCCATCGGCATAGCACGCAAAGGTAGCAACCCGAAAAGCACCTCTGTATCCAAGCGCCCCGGAGCAGGTAACGAGTAACTGATGGTGGTACTTTGGATCCTAGCCCCTAAAGCCCTAAGTCCAAAGGAAGACCCCCAGAAACCGACCGCGAATAACGGTATGCAAAATATGTCTTTTTTCCCATAGGAAAGCATTGCTGCATAAAGGTACATTTGAGTAAACATATTGCTCACCTGTAAAAATGTATATTTAAAAAGTACTTACTTGATAACGAAGTTCTTGATATCAAAATTTATATAAAAATACATGTTATTTTTCTAAATTGGTCTTGGATTTATTTTTAAGTGTGTGTTTCATTTATTGCCTCTGTAACTACAACAAACGCTTAGCACTGCCCAGTGATAAACCTAAACTGGGGCCCACACTACCACAAAAGAGAGCATTTGGTGTTATTATTTTTAGGTTGCCGGGGCCCTTTACACAGTGTGTCTCATTTTGGTCCACTATGTAAACAGCCACCTTCCTACAATTGAGATGAAGCCTGAGTAATTACCAATGGCTGAGACTTGATTTAAGCATTCCACCAACCATTTTTTGTACGCTTTGCTTACCTACATCTGAGCATAGAATATAAATACAGGTCATACCTAGACCTCAGAGTCAAAGTATATGCCCATCAAGGTATAGGAGAAGTCAGGTTGAGCGCAGGATGGCCAGTGCATTTATGCCCTGCTTATAATCGCCAAAGGTCCTACCCAGTGGTCTCTAGGGAAAGAGCTCCTGAATACAGTCTCTGGCTGAAGGCAAGGCCCTGCACCTACAGCACAACTGGTAATTGCAGTGGGCCCTTTGGGTTGGGTTCTGAATGCAGGTGATGGGCAAATGTCAGATCCAATACCCAACCATCGATCCAATAGGGCTTATTGAGTCTAAAGTCTTGGACATTACCTTTGCATGTCAGCTAAGTACATTCATTCATACCATGATTCATGTCTCCCTGTGTTCTGAGATCACAGGACATAGAGGTATTTCATATTGCCTCACAAGAATTCACTTCTTGAATAATCCAAGAAACTGAATACTTGGCACTTCACCTAATTCTGGGTCCTGAGATAGGTCCACACCAAGCCAGCTTAAAGCTCCATGATAGTCATGCAGTGTGCAAATACACATACATGAAACTGTCACCCCTTTATGTGTCACATTTGCAATCAATAATTCAATGCAACCTAATGTTGCCTCATTAATGTTTAATTAAATGCTATTCAAAGAAGGATCACGGTCACTGAAGATGCCAAAATTAATCGTGAGTTTGCCATGCAGGGAGGAAAGCCACTATTTTATATTGGCTCTTAGGTATTTAAGATCTGTATTTTACCATGATTTTGGTGATAGTTTATACAGTCTGAGGCCCAACTCACTCTTTCCTGCTTCTCTAATATCATTTAGTATTTTGGTTCAACCATGTTTCTGTGAAAATGTATGACACTCTTATGAGGATTAGGCCAACTCCTCCTCATAGGGCCCGATTACGATGCCGTAGGATATGACTCCGACCCTCGTCGGAGCCATTCCTATAGCATTGTAATCAGCAGTTTTGATTCATTTCCTACCGACCCATTTGGATGGAGTCGGTCAGAAATTAATACTAACTGGATTTCTAAATGGCTGACAATGGTCTCGTAGAGACCGTCTGCCATTTGGAAAGCCTCCTGTAATCCCAAGGGCAACTCTTTCTGCTGAAGGGATTACAATGTTGGATTCCAACAGCCTTTCTGGGCTGGCCTTTCTGACACAGAAACACTGTGGGAAGTCGCTGTGGGGGCCACGGGTGCCTGACACGGTGTGCAGGGATGAACTGCACCGTAGCTCTTTGCAATGGAAGCATGCACTCTGGTCGGAATTCATGCTCCCATTGTAAAGAATCGCGGTGTTCGGTCGCATCCTAATTGCTGGTTTGGGACCGCCGAGAGGAGGTCGGTCCGTCCCAGTTCCAGATCGATGTTGGATGGATTCAGGTCCGTCCCACATCGAATTCAGCCCCCTAGTTGAATTGAAATCTCCTATGGTGAGTAACTATTTTCTAACATTATCAGCAAGCCCTAGTGGGCATATTCTTCAGTTGAAGCCTTCCCGTTTATCATGTCTCCTTGTTAGTAGGTTAATGTGTCTGAAGAGGAGAGCTAGTCGGGTTTCCAATACAGCATTTACCAAAAATTCCCAAAGAAAGTTGCTATTAGTTTATTTAATTTTAATGTTTTAGGCAATACATTGTTTTATATTATAATGCATTTTATTGATAGTCTCCTGTTGTTTTTCTTAGTAGTAGACTTTAGGTATGGTCTTTTACAGGATTAATTAGTTGTTCTCCATCTTGGTAACAAGACAGTTGTGGCTGTAGTTCACCTTATGTTAGCAAATTTAAAACAGCTATAATTTACCTTGGTAATTGAAACAGAATAGCTGATAGTAATCTAAATAGACAGCCAACACGTGTTTCACCCTTAGGTGACCAGTCAGCAGGGGCATTTTTCAAGACTAAAATTAATAGAGCATGGTTCTAATGACTAATCATAAAGATTGACGTATAGTGTAGCACACCATAAGCTAGTTCACAGCAAACTGCAATCATTTCCTGCTAATGTTATGTAAGATTATCCTTACTTATGTGTCAGTGAGACGTGTCTATTTTCACGTGAGTGATTACGCCTATACCTCTCCTAATAACTCTGTAAATGTTTGTGAGATTTCTTTGATTTTAGCAAGCACCGTTGTGGTATATGGTTTAGCACTTGGGTCAATCAGAGTGACATTATCTTTGCATTTTCTGCTTATTTACCGCCAATGCATTTTGTATATTAATGTATCCATTTAATTAATCCAAGTGGATTGTAAATGCACTACATATATTTTGCCTTGTTATGGTTTGACAACACATCATTTATTCATGTAAATGAATCAATATGATTTACAGTGTGTGAATTTAGTGAGAGTGCAACAAGAAAATATGCTAAATATTGCATTTTACATCATTCATCAAAAGACCTTTCCTTTGAAAAATAGCCAGAAAAGTATATTTGAGCCTGGTGTATGCTGGTTTTAGGCACAGAGAAATCCTCAGCGTTCTTCCTAGGAGAGTGCCTCATGTGAGCTGAGCTGTGAATCTTCACAAAATTTTAAAAAAGTTTGGCCAGCTCCGGTCCGCTCCTATCCTGAAAGTCTTGGGTTGATTCGTCAAGCGGGAGCCGAGAAAAGCCCTAAAACGTGTTTACCCCATGCAATTTTCCATAGGAACCTTTAGTTGCAGCTACAGCCTGAACTGCTGAACGTAATTACACCAAATTTGACAAAGAGGTAGTTCTTGGTTCAGACTCGTGCCTTTTTGTTAAATGGTGTAAATCTGTTCATTAGTTGCTGAGAAAATCAAAAGTAAAATCATATGTATATCTATGGCTGCACAGGATCAGCACACCCTCCTGATGACAAGCTGAATGCTAATTGGCTGTCAATACTCCAAACCACAAAGTGTTGGCAGCCATCTTGTGCCTCGGTAGAACCGAGGCACAAGAAACCTAAGAAAAAACCACAAAAAATACGAAAAGGGGGCAGGGTAGAAACACGCTGACCCCTAGGCCTGCTTAGGGGATGCCACAAGGACTCTCAGGGCCAAAAACCTTTTTTTTTTTAAATCGGCAAAATCCGCGCAGGTTGGATGGATCCTGCCGATAAAAAGAAAAACAAAGCGTGGGCTCCGCACTTTGTTGGTAATTAGCCCCCGGCGGGGCCAAGTCCCGGGGCAGTATTGTAATGTGTATGGGGGCCCAGAGGGGCCTCCCATCCCCGGGGACCACTACCCCCGGGGCGTTAGAAAATTATGTGCGGGGGGCTCACAGCCCCCCAGCCCTGGGGACCGCCACCCCCAGGCTTCAATGTGCATGGCTGGGGGGCTCAAAGGCCCCCCCAAGCCCCGGGGAATGCCACCCCCTGGGGCTTTTTAAAAATAAAAAAACCTGTGGGGGGTGCTTGAGCCTCGCGGCTCTCGCCCTGTCATTGCAAACTGCTTTGCTTCATTGAAGCGAGAGCAGGGAAAACTGCTCTCGCTTCAATGAAGCAAAGCAGATTGCTTTTCCACATGGGGAGCAGCATGTTAGCTGGTCCCCATGTGGAAAAGCAATGCCGGCTCCCGCAGGACCGTAGGGGGATTGGGGACCCCCCACGGTCCCCCAACGAGAGACCAGGCTCCGGGGGATGGGGTCCCCGGGGCCAGAAGTGGCCGGGGAGGCAGGCCACATGGCCTCCCTCCCAAAAAAGAAAAAAAAAGAGACAGAGCCCCAGGGGATGGGGTTCCTGGGGCTAAAAGAAGCCTCAGTAGGGGGCAGCCCCCCTCCTTAGTAAAAATAGTAAAATCAAGTGGCCATGCCCCGGGCATGTGGTCCCCGGGGCCATAAGTGGCCCGGGAGGGGGTCCACGCAGCCCCCCTCCCGCAAAAATGTTTAAAAAAACAAGCAGTGCCCCAGGATATGGGGTCCCTGGGGCTAAAAGAAGCCTCAGGAGGGGGGCCACGCAGCCACCCTCCTTGGCAAACATATTTAAAATTAAGTGGCCATGCCCAAGGGGATGGGGTCCCCAGGGCCAAAAATGACCTAGGGAGGGGGTCCCACGTGGCCCCCTTCCCTATAAAAAAATTAAAAAATAATAATTAGGGGTCAGGCTCTGGGGGATGGGGTCCCCAGGGCCCAAAAAACAATAAAAGAATGGGGGCCACAAAGCCCCCCCTTCTAAAAAAAAAAAAAAGAAAAGCTGGCATCGCGCTGGAGGCCCCGCCCCCTGCCAGAAACACTATGCAAATGCGCCCTGAGGCGCGTTTTACGATGAGGAATTTTTTTACCTACAATCCTGAGGGTCCCTGGGGCTAACAAGCTCACCAGGTACCTCAAGTTAGAGCCACAGGGCTAAGCTGCAGAGAGGTGGCCTGATGCCACGCCCATTTTTACACCTCTCTGGCGCTTACTGGAGGTACATGGTGGGCTTTTTTCCCCCAGGGACCCTCATGATTGAAGAGGAATTAATTCCCCAACTTAAAACGGGCGTGTTTGCACAGTGGTGAAGGGAGGGGGCACGGCCCGCGGTGACATGTGCGCAAACATGCCCTGTGGCACGTTTTAAGTTGGGGAATTAATTCCTCTTCAATCCTGAGGTCCCCTGGCGGCCAACTAGCCCACCAGGTACCTCCAGTAAGCGCCACGGGGCTGTGTTGCAGAGTGTTGTAAGAAGGGGCGTGGCCTCTGAACACCTCTCTGCGACGCAGCTCCATGGCGCATACTGGAGGTATCTGGTGGGCTAGTTGGCCCCCGGGAACCATCAGGAATGAAGAGGAATTAATTCCCCAACTTAAAATGCGCTACAGGGCTTGTTTGCACACATGTCACCTCAGGCCCGCCCCCTTCCTTCACCATTGTGCAAACGCGCACCCTGGTGAGTTGTAAGTTGGGGAATTAATTCCCCTTCAATACTGAGGGTCCCAGAGGGCCAAGTAGCCCACCAGGTATCTCCAGTATGCGCCAGGGAGCAGTGTTGCAGACAGGTGTTCAGAGACCACACCCCTTTTTACACCTCTCTGCAACACAGCTCTGTGGCGCTTACAGGAGGTACCTAGTGGGCTAGTTTGACCTTAGGGACCCTTAGGATTCAAGGGAACTTAATCTCCCAACTGAAAACGGCCAAAGGGCGCGTTTACACTGTGGAGAAGGGAGGGGACGGGGCATGAGGTGACGTGTGCAAACACGCCCTGTGGTGCGTTTTGAGTTGGGGAAATAACTCCCCTTCAATCCTGAGGGCTCCTGGGGGCTAACTAGCCCACCAGGTGCTTCCAGTAAGCGCCACTGCATTGCGTTGCAGAGAGGTGGTCCTGGTTGTGCTCCTTTTTACACCTCTCTGCAACGCAGCTCTGTAGCACTTACTGGAAGTACCTAGTGGGCTAGTTTGACCATAGCTAGCATGCCTCAGAAAAGTTTCCACACTTCTAGGGAACAAGGGTTGGGCAGAAACACTTCTAGACAGTGCATTGGAAGTAAATGTGTTCACTAGACCTTTTTGGTAGTTGCTCAACTGAAGATTACATACAGGTTGAAATGTTTAATCTCTGCGGATAAGGTTTATGATGACATACAAGTTAAAGGGGACATATAGCATATAATGAAAGCTTGGGCACATTTGTTGGATGCCTATGGTATAATTCTTGAAGAAGATGATGTGCATCCATAATTTATAATATGGAGAGGAGGTTATAATGCAAGCATCTTCATCCTTATTACCAGAAGAACTCAGGGAAAGAGATGCATGAGAGAGGGTTTTTGAACAGTCTCCAACATAATCTAGATACCAAGGTGAACGGACAAAGAAGCTGTGCCATATGGGATTCGCTTATGGAGTTAGGCCTAAGTTGAGACTCAGGCCCATTAAAGCCAGAATTTAAGATTAATTGCAGTATTAAGGAGTAACAGTCCCTTTTTATTCAACCACAAATGCTCCCCTCTGCCTGGTGTTGAAACCGGACACTTCATATAGAATAGTTTTGGAATGCTGATAGTGTTGGACCGATGACAAACTCAGGAAAAAATACAAACTAGTTGCAAATATTTTTACTGGATTGCTTTTTGACAATATCACAACTAAATTGCAGTATCTAAATGTGTTTTTATTCTGTGGGATTCAGTACACTTATACAAGATTGCCTCAGGAGTGTAAGAATAGCTGTGGCTTTTGCAGCAAGAATTATGGAGAGCTTACAAGAAAGATCCAGAGGTGTTATCATACATTGATGACATCTACATCACATATGATGATTCAACAGACCACCTACATAAGGTAAACAAAATATTAACACTTCATGCCTGTATGTGTTAACTAAACCTACATTTTCAGGGAAACGTTGGGCAAAAATGCACACTCTATATTACATAGAGTGCAAGCAGACATGGTAGATAAGAAATACTTACAGACAGCACAACAAGATAAACCCATCAATTAAGATTGTTCTTAGCATCTCAGGCTACATATATGTTGTTCACAATGAGGGACAGATGACCCCCATTTCTTTCAGATCAGATTTATTGGAACTATTGACTCCTACTGAGAACAATTCTCACAATAGTACAGTCGGCCAATTGGAAGGGGCGTCCAATGAAAAATAAAGAATCATCGATTCCCCCATGTCTACACATGAAGTGGTTACTAAGGAAAGTATCCCCAATCTGCATGCTTGTTGGGCCTGGCCCTCTGCGTCCCCGCTAAACCTTTTGCCTTCATCTCTACTGGTTTCTGAAATTTGTTTTTGTTGGCATTAAGACTTTGTGCACTTTATCACTGCTAACTAGTGCTAACGTGCTTGAACTCTCTCCCTGAAACATGTCAATATTCGCCAACCTCTGATTGGCACGTTTAATTTACTTATAACTCCCTAGCATATAAGTATATACTACTACATGTACCCCAGGCCCTGTAAATTAAATGCAACTAGTGGGCCTTCAGCACTCCCTGTGCAACCTACTAAAGTAGCCCTTTGAAACATGTCTCAGGCTTACCATTGCAGCCTGTAGTGCGGTTTTCAACTGCCATTTTGACCTGGCAAAATACACCTTTTTCCAAGACTAAACAGCCCTAGTCACCTTACGTGGACATAAACATCGTGAATTGTATTTAAAATGTAGGACATGTGTAAGTTTTACATATCCTGGTAGTGAAAAACTCCTAAATTTGTATTTCACTACTGTAAGGCCCATTGACTAACATGGGGTTACTTAATTATATTTAGTAAGTGCTAACTTTTGATTGGGAGCAGGTACAAATTTCATGTTTGGACTCAAATGAATTGTAATTTAAAATCAAATCATATTTGATGAATAAAGCCAGATGTTAGATTACAATTTTGAAAATGGCACTTTTAGAAAGTTATTTAAGCGTGGGCGTTAAATCCGTTTCGTTCGCCGAATTTGCGGATTTTTGGCAATTTCGCGATCCGCGAATTGCGCGAATTTGTCCAAAAATCAGCGAATTTGCAAGCTGCGGATTTTTTTGCTTGGTCGCACTTGAAAAATACAATATCGGGCGCGCTGCGTTGACTTACCGTGATTCTGAGTCCGCCGAGTGGTTTTTCTCCCGTTTGCGTGTGCTGCGCCATTTTTGATCTTGCTGCTTGATCGCGCGTGAGTTTTTCGACCACAATTACGTCATCGCGGTCCGCCATCTTGCACAGCGAAAGTTTTGGAACGCGAGTACGACATAAGGGCCCGCGATCACGCATCGCAGGAGTAAACAATGCCGAACACGTAGATGCGGGAGATTTGAACAGCTCGCTTTCCCGAAATTGCAAAAATTGCAATTCTGCACAAGAAATCCACCGCAGGCAGCATAAACCTTCTGAAAATCATGATTTTGATCAGAATACCTCCTCAGATTGAGATTTGGCTGCACTTTTTTGTGGAAGGAGTCCATTTTTTGAAGGGGTGGGGAGGAAGGAAGTGCCCCAGAGTCTCCAACTTCCTGTTCCTGTTCAGCAGGTTCCTCCCAGTGCTTTGTCCATCTCCTGGTCACGTTTCATTTGGATCTGGAGCTGGAAGGATTCCTTTTTGTGGCTGCTGCTGGATATTTTTTATATAGTCACCTTACGTGGACATAAACATCGTGAATTGTATTTAAAATGTAGGACATGTGTGAGTTTTACATATCCTGGTAGTGAAAAACTCCTAAATGTGTATTTCACTACTGTAAGGCCTATCCCTCCCATTGACTAACATGGGGTTACTTAATTATATTTAGTAAGTGCTAACTTTTGATTGGGAGCAGGTACAAATTTCATGTTTGGACTCAAATGAATTGTAATTTAAAATCAAATCATATTTGATGAATAAAGCCAGATATTAGATTACAATTTAGAAAATGGCACTTTTAGAAAGTTATTTAAGCGTGGGCGTTAAATCCGTTTCGTTCGCGAATTTGCGGATTTTTGGTAATTTCGCGATCCGTGAATCGCGCTAATTTGTCCAAAAATCAGCGAATTTGCAAGCTGCGGATTTTTTTGCTTGGTCTCACTTGAAAAATACAATATCGGGCGCGCTGCGTTGACTTACCGTGATTCTGAGTCCGCCGAGTTGTTTTTCTCCCGTTTGCGTGTGCTGCGCCATTTTGGATCTTGCTGCGTGATCGCGCTTGAGTTTTTTGACCACAATTACGTCATCGCGGTCCGCCATCTTGCACAGCGAGAGTTTGGCAACGCGAGTACGTAATAAGGGCCCGCGATCACGCATCGCAGGAGTAAACAATGCCGAACACGTAGATGCGGCGCGCAGCTGACATCCGGTGGGAGATTTGAACAGCTCGCTTTCCCGAAATTGCAAAAATTGCAATTCTGCACAAGAAATCCACCGCAGGCAGCATACACCTTCTGAAAATCATGATTTTGATTAGAATACCTCCTCAGATTGAGATTTGGCTGCACTTTTTTGTGGAAGGAGTCCGTTTTTTGGGGGGTGGGGAGGAAGGAAGTGCCCCAGAGTCTCCAACTTCCTGTTCCTGTTCAGCAGGTTCCTCCCAGTGCTTTGTCCATCTCTTGGTCACTTTTCATTTGGATCTGGAGCTGGAAGGATTACTTTTTGTGGCTGCTGCTGGATATTTGTATTTGTATTTGGACTTCACTTTTGGATTGGAGATTTTACAAGTAAGTTGGTGATGTTTGTTTGGGGCATTGCAGTTGCTGCAACTACAATTTTAAAACTTTTTCACAAAATATATTGTGGGTAGCCACAGTATCCAGTAGACCCAGGGTTAGTCATGGGAGCATGATACAACTGTTTCTGTGAGTTTTGTTGAACTTAAATCTCATTTATGTCATTGAATTTTAGCTCACTATATGTGGATTTTTATTTTTTATTTTGGGGTGCCTGTAAAGCCACACTAGCCAGTAGGCCCAGGGGTAGTGAGTGGTGCATGGGCCAAGTCTTTCTGTGGGGTGTATTGAATTTAAACATCATTGAGGGCATGGATGGCATTGGATTGTGGTGATTTTTGTGTGTTTTTTGACTTTTTGGGGTGGTGTTGGGTCCTGGCCATGTGGGTGGGGGCCATTTTGAGGCCTGGTCCAGGCAGGGCCTGGCCATGTAGCTGGGGGTCAAGTGCCCATATTGAAGCCAGGCAGTGTGCTCAGGCCTGCACCCAGTTTGCCTTGCTTTTATCCATTAGGCCCAGGTGTACTCAGTGGTGCGTGGACCAAGTCTTTCTGTGGGGTTTCTTGAATTTAAACATCATTGAGGGCATGGATGGCATTGGATTGTGGTGATTTTTGTGTGTTTTCTGACTTTTTGGGTGTTTAACTGATATTCCATTGTTTTTAGGTGCACAAGAGAACCACCAGTGCCAGGAAGAAGTCCTGCAGCGGTGTGTGCAGCACAACATCACGTGACGTCACGTATGGCCACAGACAAGACAACTCTGCTACTCGTGCAACTGCGGCCTGCTGTTCTGACATCTGAAGAAGATGGCCCCAAAGAAAGGTGGCCATAGCGCCTCAGCGAAAAAAGTTGCCAGTGCCACTGCCAGAAAGAAGGAGCAGAAGAAGCAAGTGGCACCTCCTACCAAGGAGACTGGTGTGCCCACTGACACCTTTTTTGGGAAAAAAAACTATGCCTTCAGCAGCAGCGGTGTCCGCCGGGGACCAAGCTGGAAGCAGCACCTCCGCTTCATTGGGCTCAGTGCCACCACGCCAAGTTAGGTCCAAGACCAAGAGTGCTGCTGCGGCAGCCACTTTGGTT
Source organism: Lissotriton helveticus (assembly GCF_964261635.1). NCBI lineage: Eukaryota > Metazoa > Chordata > Amphibia > Caudata > Salamandridae > Lissotriton > Lissotriton helveticus. Next base: position 1,410,831,841 of record NC_136065.1, read on the forward strand.
GTTCAATCACCATCGACCAGTGATGTTGGCTCATCACAAGAACGTACCATCCAATCAACGCCGGGTGTAACTCAGCTGACGAGTGTTCAACAACCACAGCTGCAACGACAACCACAGGTGCAACTAGTACAAGCGCAAGTACATGGGCAAGGAGAGGCGCAAGAAGAGGCGCAAGGAGAGGCGCAAGGAGAGGCACATGGAGAGGTGCAACTAGAGGTTCCTGGAGCGGCACACCTGCCTACAACGCTTGTTCCTCCAGAAGTAGGGGCACATCAGGAAATTGAGATTCAAGCGGAGGTATCATCCGAGGAAGCCACTCCCCCTGATGATGATCCATTGTCTTCCAGATTCCCAGCAAGAAAAAGGTCAAGGAGGGCTACTACTACTACAAGTTCTTCTTCAAGCCCCCTTCATTCTGATGACCTTGATGTTGATTGGAACCCAGCAATGCAGTCTGACAGTGAGGCACGCCATGAGCCGACAAAGGTAGCTAAGCCTAAAAGTAAGGTTCCCGCAAGGCTTCGATTTATGTGTGATGACGACGAACAAGAAGTGGTGTCTTCTGCTGCTGATGAACAGTCTGATGACGACCCAGTCATCACAGACGTCACTCCAGCCCCAGCGGGCATGCTGCAGACTGACATTTTCACCTTATCCCGAATGGCTGCTGAGCGGGATGTGGGCGGCGTGGCACTGGTACCACCACCAACGCAATTAACTACAACACCAACACGACCTAGAGCTTCCATCTTTTTTAGTCAGAAGGTCCGGTAGGGACCTCCATCCAGCTTGACCTCCATTACCTCAAGTAGTGGTGCTGTAAGTGCACAACAGAGTCAAATTCATCCACGCCCATCCTCCACTTCATCTGGCATTGAAAGTATCACCTCCACCACCACCAGAAATCTCCAGTCCCCAGTTTGGGACTTCTTTAGGATTAGCATTGAAAGTCAACGTAGCACCTCCACCACCAGCAGACATTTCCAGTCCCCAGTTTGGGACTTCTTTATTGTTAGCCAAAAGGCGGAAAACATGGTCATTTGTTCGATTTGTAAAGTATCAGTTAGTCGGGGTAAGCTTGGTACCAACTATGGTACCGGAGGCCAGAGAGGTCATCTAAAAAACACCACCCTATCCAGTGGTATGCGCACCTAAGTAAGATCCAGGAAGTCCAAAGTAGAACTGATCCAAATGTATCTATTCACATTGCATCTGATGCTGACGAGGGGCTGATTGTGCAGGGGGGAAGTCAAGAACCGACTGACATTTTTTCTGGGACACCCAGTACCCCTGGCAGCAGCACTGCAGTGGTAGCGCCCATACCCTGTACCCCTGCAACATGTATGAGGCACACTAAGAGTGTGGGACAGACACCAATGCAAAAAACTACATCAATGAGCCTAACTGGTGTGGTCCAGCCCACCATTAGCAGCATGTTTTGGTCGGAGGCGCCATTTGAACGCAACCACCCAATGGTACGTCTGTATAACGCAAAGCTGGCTAAAATGCTAGCGCTGGACCTTCTCCCTTTTTCTTTCGTGGAAGGGGTGGGTTTTCTAGAATTTGTGGCAACAATCTGCCCTAAATGGAAGGTTCCTTACCGGTCCTATTTTGCCAGAGTTGCGGTACCAGCATTACATCAAGATGTGCTGGAGGTGATTGGGGCAGCTTTGCAGAAGAGTGCTGTTCACACTATTCACTTGACAACAGACATGTGGACCAGTTGCCAAGCCCTTGATTACATGTGCATCACTGCACACTGGGTCTCTTTTGCAGGGGTTAGAGACAAGACAAATGTAGGTGTTGACCCGGACACACTTTTTCAAGCTACTCGGAAACATGCACCATTTGCCATGTTTGCCATGGAGAAAACTCATACTGCACCTAACCTTTTGGACGAGTTTGATAGGAAGGTCTCTGAATGGCTGCATCCAAGAAATCGCATAGTTGGTTATGTTTCCACGGATAATGGCAGTAATATAGTTAAGGCCATGCAGGATGGTGGCTATTTCAGAGTGCCGTGTTTGGCGCACAGTATTAACATCGTGGTGCAAGATTTCTTGAGAAATGAAAACACAGTCAGCATGTTACTGACCACCTGCCGAATAATCTGCACACATTTCAGCCATTCTTTTAAGGCCCGGAAGGAGCTGAGGAGCATTCAACATGATTGTAAACTGCCAGTCAAAGGACTAATCCAGGAGGTGGCAACACGTTGGAACTCAACCTTTTACATGCTTGAGCGTCTGTCTGAGCAGTGGGGGGTAATAAATGAGTATGTCTATAAACTGGGTTCTACTATGAAAGACATGAGGCTAGAGTTGGAGGAATGGAACCTAGTTGCAAGCCTGACAGACATGCTTCGTCCTTTTGAGGTCTGCACGTGTGAAGTCAGCAGGGAGGACTGTTCATGGGCAAAGCTATCCCATTGTTGCGCATGCTAAAGCACCAACTGAAGGCGGTGTCTTCAACGTTCCGAGATGATGCTGAAAAGCAAGATGCATATCGGTTGGCGGAGAGGTTATTAAGCCGCCTAGTTGACAATCAAAGGCTTAAAAACATACATACAGAACAACATTACATTTGTGCCACTATTCTGGATCCACGGTATAAAAAGGCAGTGGCCAGCAAAGCATTCATTCCTTTTGATGAAGCAGATGTTTCAAAAGTACAAACATTGGCTAGCTGTGTCAGCCAGTCGGTTCAAAAAAGAGCGGCAGAAAATTCAAGGAGACGGCAGAAGTACAACTGAATCAGCAGGCAATCCGGCGTCAAGTTCAACTTCTGAATCTGTGGCCGAAGAGAGTCACTTTCCCTCACAGCCGTTAACGACACCAGCAGCAACCGTATCATCGCCCTCACCTGCACCAGGCCGAGCCATAATAGTGTCGGAAGAGGATTGGCTAACTCATCGAGGGTTTGCTCGTTACAGTGCTGCAAAGGCCACAGATGGTACGCAAAGTGGAGCAACCGTGGAGCAACCGTGGAGAACCTTGAGTTGATGGCGCAGGCCTATCTGGATGACCCAACAGAGGTCTTTGTTAATAAGAACCCATTGCTGTATTGGTACAGGAAAATGCCTCTATGGCCACTGATCACCAACCTGGCTATATATTATTTGTCTTGCCCACTCGCAAGCGTGTCTTTTGAACGTGTTTTCAGTGCTGCTGGTGCCATTGTAACTTCAAAAAGGACCTGCCTCTCGCCCAAAAATGTGGAGAGGTTAACACTGATCAAAATGAATCAGCACTTCATACCACCAGATTACAAAATACGTGAATGCACGCAGGAAGAAGAGGACACCGACTTAGGTGACGGAAGTTCTTCTCTGTTAGCTGACCTACTTCCGTCTCAATTCATAGAGTTTGATGACGAGCTCTACTTCCCTGACACCGAGGCCTGAAAATGACTTCCTTTTTTCCGTCCTTATTCACTTTTATTCCTGTGTGTCTTTCTTTGTTTTGCAACTTTTACCGCAACAAAACTCTAATCACAACAAGTCCATCAGCAGCACTCTCTTCATCTTATTTTCCTTATTGATTTGAAGGTGTCGCATTCTGCATTCCTGAGGTTCACAAGTTCGCAACTCAATCATGCTCCTCTATACTCCTCCTCCAGACTCCCCTTATCCATTTCCCTCAAGGCAGATGGATGGATTACGCGAGTCCCCTCAAGTGGGACTGAAATTACTGACTGACTACATGCTTGCTGATTGCTGACAGAGTTACTTCTGATATTGACAGGAGAGGCTGCCCTGTGGGCCCTCACTTTCCGAAGAAGATACGGACAAAAAGTAGAACAGGTAATGAATAATTGAGAAGACGGCATGCAGTGGACAGCAATGGCTGTCTGGCTCTGATGAAACCAATTGCTGTTTGTTTTTTGTGCATGAAATGATGAATCATATGTCTTGTCTTAGTTATCATTTAATCTTTTACACAGTAATTGTAACTCATGTCAACTACTCTGTTTTTTTTTACCTTGTTTAATTCAAATTGTACTTCAAATTCAGGGCCCACTATGTTGCATTGTACAATATGCAAAATATCCTTTGAGTGGACTCACTTGCCAATATAACATGATGACTGATTAAATAATATATCTTTTTAGGTCTCGGACTAGCGTCCCACGCAGTGGGCGGAGTCCGAGATTTTATGTTTTGGCAGTATGGGGGCTTGAACCCGCCCCTCTTTGCCATTGGCTGGCCTCGTAAATGCTGGCCAGCCATTGGAGGAGAGGGCCATCACTCGGTTCAAGCCCCGTCTTTTTGCGATTCGGGGGCGTGTTTTTTGCAGTTTTTAAGCTGTGACGTCATCCGTCACTCAACCGCTAAATACCCGCCCCCGAATTGCGAAAATGGCGGTGCTTTTGTTCTGGCATTTCCCCCCCGACCGCCGCCAGAAGAAGTCGCTGAGTCCTCCGCCCCAGCTGAGTTTTCTTTCTCTTCTTTCGTTTGGGGCAGGTAAGCCATCTTGTCTTTTGTCCCCCCACCCTCTGTTCCTCTTTGTGCTCGTTTTTCGTCCCCCCACCCCCCTGTCCCTCGTCCCACTCGCTTGTCTGCCCCCCACCCCCCTGTTCCTCGTTTCTCATTCTTAGTATTAACTATACACTGCCCGACTGCCTGCTTAAAGAAATGGGCGCTAACGTGGCGAGGCATTCCAGGTGCCTGTTTGTGTGCAGACCCACGAACCGAGGGACTCCTGGCTGCTGCCCTGAGGTGAAGCACCCGGAATTAGAGCAGACCCTTGCCGACCAAGGGCTCCCGCACACCAGCCTCTCTCTCTCTCTCATCTTGTGATCTGTGGCATATATCCTCGGGTGGAGAGACCGAGTTTGGAACGACCCGCGGGGAGGCAAAGCCGATATACCAATAAGGGGCAGTAAACAAAAGAGAGCCATTAAGAATCCGGGAAGATCGCGAATTAATGTAAGAAACAAGATGTTTTGGCATTTCTGTGAGATCAGAAGCGAAAAAAATAGCAGTAAAAATGCATGATCTAATCATAAGGTTCGGGAAAAACCCTGAATACCTGTCTGGTAAATGTCCGTGACTGCTGATGTTCGCTAAAAAACATAACTCGCTGCACATAGTGGGTAATAAAACACACATAACAGCAAAATGGCCGTAAACCCCAACGCGATCGACAATAAGGCCATAAATATTGTTGACAACACTACGGAAAAGAGCAATCATTGAGAACAGCAATGCGTTGTGTGGGTGACAAAAAAAAGACAACGCCCCGTACAGTCTTACGCCTAAAAAATAAACTCAAACAAACAATACTCTGAGCAATAACTCTGTAGTCAATAACATCGTGGTCTTAACAACATGATTCTGTTGGAAAGAAAAAATAACGAATACGAATATTAACTGAACAAATATAAGGAAAGAAACTCCTTAGGTGATGACTGAAACCTAAAAGGACACATAACCCACCTTGTTGCGGCCAGCACGCTTTTCCGCGAGACCACTCATTTTTTTCTTTATTTAATTTGATCTGTAAGTGTTGTGGACGGGAGTTCTAATGAAATGCGTGGTCTCAAAATATTTAAAGCTTCTTGAGGTAAATTCCGTATAGCTGAAATTGCAGCATGTAGAAGCACACAATGTGGTCAGCTGAATTCTCGTAGGTTAACCCTAAAATTAGGCAGGTCTTAACCCACCTTCCACCCCCACCATCCCCCCAACCCCCACAGGTAACCACATTAAAGCTCCCGGCCGGGGTGCGGGGAGAAGCCAGCCTAGTTAGGCTGTCTTGCCAAGAACTCGCACTTCAAGAGGCATGAAATGCAGAACGTTTTTAGGTCTCGGACTAGCGTCCCACGCAGTGGGCGGAGTCCGAGATTTTATGTTTTGGCAGTATGGGGGCTTGAACCCGCCCCTCTCCTCCATTGGCTGGCCTCGTAAATGCTGGCCAGCCATTGGAGGAGAGGGGCGTCACTCGGTTCAAGCCCCGTCTTTTTGCGATTCGGGGGCGTGTTTTTTGCAGTTTTTAGGGCGTGACATCATCCGTCACTCAACTGCTAAATACACGCCCCCGAATCGCGAAAATGGCGGCGCTTTTGTTCTGCATTTCCCCCCGGCCGCTGCCAGAAGAAGTCGCTGAGTCCTCCGCCCCAGCTGAGTTTTCTTTATCTTCTTTCTTTTGGGGCAGGTATGCCATCTTGTCTTTTGTCCCCCCTCACCCCCCTGTTCCTCGTTCTGCTCATTTTTCACCCCCCCAGCCCCCTGTTGCCCTTGTCCTGCTCGCTTGTCTGCCCCCACTCCCCTGTCCCTCGTCCCGCTCGCTTGTCTGCCCCCCACCCCCTGTTCCTCATTGTGCTACTTTTTCATCCCCCCCACCCCCTGTCCCTCGTCCCGCTCGCTTGTCTGCCCCCCACCCCTTGTTCCTCATTGTGCTCATTTTTCATCCCCCCCACCCCCTGTCCCTCGTCCCGCTCGCTTTTCTGCTCCCCTGTTCCTCGTTCTGCTCGCTTGTCTGCCCCATCCCCCTGTTCCTCGTTGTGCTTGTTTTTCGTCCCCCCACCCCCTGTCCCTCATCCCGCTCGCTTGTCTGCCCCCCACCCCCCTGTTCCTCGTTCTGCTTGATCTTGCATTTCCAAAGAGTGTTAGCTGTTTCTACGATGCTGTGATTCTGTATTTGTTTCATGCAGCAGGTTACTCTTGTACAGTATAGGGTACACTTAAACTGATGAACTGAATCACCTCCTGGTGTTTGTAACATTGACAGTGTTAGCTCTGGAGTTGAGGATGAAGGCAGTGCACAATCCTCACTGCTGGTGCGTGTGTCATAAAAGAGTTCAATTTTTAGGCCATCCAATCCTTGCCCGCTCTGCAGAGCGCCGGTAGCTATGGTCAAGTATTCTAGTTGTTACTGTGATTCTGTGGAAATGTGGGTAAAGAGCAACTGTTGTTGAAATATTGACAATGAGGAAGTGAACGAAAATGAAGTGCTTGCAGGTGAGTGGGTGCGTTGTGTGTTTGGGTTGGGGAAGTGAAGACGATGGGAGGTACATTCAGGAAGGAGAGAGTGGAAAGAGATGTAAGATCTGTTGATGTGCGAGATGTGGGGAGAAAGAGGGAGTACATGTCTATTGGTGATCATAACAGGAGTGACTGAGACACTGACAACCACTGCCCCCTTCCACAGGCCTCAGTAATGTTTAAATACCAGTCAGGTGGCACACTGGAAATCACAGATATGTAGTTTATCTTTACGCACTGTACTTAATTATGTAGGTGTTTGCCCCTTTTAGAAACCTCTCACTTCTTTCATCCCACTTAAAGCCAGGTATTATCCACCTTAGGGAGATAATAGGCTGTGTCTAGAGCATGTACTTAACCCACCAAGCTGTTATGCCAGTTATTAGATCTAGATCTTACGTTCCTTGAAGTTTCGGTCACTTTGGAACCAGGTTCAGGAGATGATGCAGCTCAAGTAATTCCAATGAGGTTTTCATAGTGTGACTGTTCGTTGGGAATTCGCCTTTAAGCACAAGTGACGTTTTCCTCCTTGCTTTATTCTAACCTTTGTTCCAGAATTTATTTCAGAGGACACGAGAAGTAGGCAGTTTTCCATGAATAATTACCATTTTGACAAGGGCTGCACTGTACAGAGTATGGTTGAATCCCCCAGTCAGGGGAGAGAGAATCTTTATTTCCCTGCTTCAAAGAAAACATTTTGAGCCCCCTTGCATTTCTCTAAATAAAATGGCAAACACTGAACATACGCAGGCATCTGTGTGGAAAAGAGAGGTGTTGAGGGGACCAGAACACACCCAGTCACACCTCTCACTACATAATACTCACTCTTTCACTTTTTACTACTCGCTCTCTAATACTCTCTTTACTAATAACTCTATCCTACTCACTATCAACTACTCACTCTACTACTCTACTACTTACTCGGTGTGTGGGTGCTAATGCAATAGGTCTCGCATATGCAAGCGATTAGGCTATTGGGAATGTAAATGACAATGCCATTTATTTATGATTTAAATAAAAAAAGAAATAAAAAAATCATGAGCAATGCCAATAGCTGTACCTTTAATGCTGCTGAGACCATTGCATTGTAAATGCTTGTTTCTTTACAGTCACTCACTGGGATGGATGGATCATGAGCGTCGGTTTACGGAAGAACTATGGCCAATTCGTGAGTGGCAAACAGGTAAACCAGTCTACAACAACTACTACAGCAGAACTACATGTCTGTCTATTCGTGGTATGTAGTGGTCGAGGGCGAGGCAGTGTACTGTTGTTGTTATGCCAGGCAGAGTCCACTCCAGACAGCAGTTCATGTAAAATTGGGGCTATGTGGCTTGCTGCATACAGTTAGACATGCTTTGTCTGTCTGACAAAGAGCCTAGGTATGCTACATCAGGTTGCTTCACTCAGTGGTGCCTGCCTTGACCGTCTGCATGGCACTGCTCAATCAAGCTTGGGCCAAACATTCGTTATGTTTGCGAAATTTGCTGTTTTTCGGATTTTCGCAAATCGCGCGAAATTACCGAAAAATCGCAAATTCTTGAGCGGAACGGATTTTTGGCCCATGCTTGCGGCAGGTCCTTGCAGACGGTCAAGGCAGGCACCACTGAGTGAAGCATCCCCCTGATGTAGCATACCTAGGCTCTTTGACACAGACAGACAAAGCATATCTAGGGTTTAGGGTTCAGTGCGATTTACTAGGGTTTTTGAGTTTAAGCTGGTAGGGTTCCCACTGAGTCTAGGGCTCAGGGCCCGATGCAGGCTCGTTCACAATGATGTTGGCAAGGTTTTAGGGGGGTTTGGTGTTCTTTGGTCCAGAATTGGCAGAATTTTGGCCTTTTTTGGTGTTTTGCGGGCGCGTGTGTTTGGGTGAAAACTAAGTGAAAACTAGTCGTAGACCTTCTTCTTCTTCTTCTTCTTCAAAGAGAGCAGTGGTTCGATTTTGTTCCGCCTTGCTGAGATTCTTGGGAATCCCTGGAACAAGTGTCCAGGTAAGTTTCAAGAGGATCGAAGTATTGGAAGTGCTGAAAACAGCAATTTTTTGTGAACAGCGCAATTTGCCATGTTTTGAATATACCAGTATTGCATGTTTTTGGGGGGCTGTTTGGGGGTGTTCTAGATTTGTATGGGTGGGTCAGGGGGTCTGGGAGCACTGCTGGGATAGTCTAATTTTGATTGCGAGTGATTTGAAGACAATCCATGGTGGAAAAGGGGGGTTTGGGCCTAGTTGCAGACAGCGTTTTGGCACAATTTAAACTGAGGCCTAGCAGTATTGCGTGTTTTGGGGGGCTGTTTGGGGGTGTTTTAGATTTGTGGGGGGGGCTGGGGGTCTGGTAGCACTGCTGGGCTAGCATAATTTTGATTGCAAGTGGTTTGAAGAAAATCCATGGTTGGAAAGGGGAGTTAGGGCCTAGCTGTATAGCGCGCATGGAGTGATCTGGGAACTAGGCCTAAATTTTTCGAAGTATGAGTTTTTGCATTTTTGCTTTTTGCCTGTTTGGGGGTGTTCTGTTTTTCTGCGGGTGAGTTCACAGGTCTGGGGCATAGCTGGGAAGGTCTAATATCGGGCACAAGTGGTTTGGACAAAATCCATGGTGAAAAAGATTTACACTTTTCAGACTTTTCGCTCACTTTCGTGTTTTCGGGGGGCTGCTTGGGGGGATTCCTGGTGTTTGGGGGGGTTTGGGGGGTCTTGGAGCAATGCTGGGCATGCCTAATTTGGTTGCAAGTGGTTTGAAGAAAATCCATGGTTGGAAAGGGGAGTTAGGGCCTAGCTGCAGAGTGCGCATGGAGTGATCTGGGAACTAGTCCTACATTACACAGTATGAGTTTTTGCATTTTTGCTTTTTGCCTGTTTGTGGGAGTTCTGCTTTTTTGCGGGTGGGTACACGGGTCTGGGGGCATAGCTGGGAAGGTCTAATATCGGGCGCAAGTGGTTTGGACAAAATCCATGGTGAAAAAGTTTTTAAGTTTTGCTCACTTCCTTGTTTTTGGGGGGCTGTTTGGGGGGGTTGTAGGTTTTTGGTGGTGGGTTTTGGGGTCTGGGAGCACTGCTGGCACAGTCTAATTTTGATTGCATTTGTTTTTAAGGAAATCCATGGTGGAAAAGGGGGGTTATGGCCTAGCTGCAGAGCGCGTTTGGACTGAATCGAAGGCAGGCCGAAAAGTATGAGATTTTGCATTTTTGCTTTTTGCCTGTTTGGGGGGGTTCTACTTTTTTGCCGGTGGGTTGGCGGGTCTGGGGGCATTGCTGGGAAGGTCTAATATCGGGCGCAAGTGGTTTGGACAAAATCCATGGTGAAAAAGGGGGGTTAGGGCCTAGGGTTAGAGTTAGGGTTAGGGTTAGGGTTCGGGTTCTAAAATCGCTGTTTACACTTTACACATAGCTTGAGGGGAAATATCCGCAAATTTCGCCCACACTTATTTATCCTTGAAAAGGAGACTCAGAGTACGCACTTTCGAAATGATGCTTGTATGTTTTGTAATACTGTCGACTCTGAAACTGAAAGTGTTATTTTTGCACTACACAGCGTACCTTATATTTTTTTCTCCGTGGTGTTTTAATATCACTTCCTGTTTTTCCATCAACAATTACAGGCCGGCTTTTACCCTGTGCAATGACAAAAAGGATGACCTCAGGCTTAGCGACACGCAATTCAGCATCCGCCAGGCAGGCAGTGGACAAGGTATCTTCTGGTCCCCAACATTGATCGGCGGAGCGTCAGATGGAATGGAGGAGTACTGCGAAAGAGGAATGGCTGGATACAGGCAACTTCCCAAATTCAGCAGGACAACTTCAAAAACATACAGTTACAGTATCCATCTTCATTTTGACTTATCTTTTAAGTAATGTTATTGCTGTGAACTTCTGTGAGTGTGACACTGTGCATTTGTTTGCTCTCTGCTTCAATTCATCCCTCCAGCCATTGTATACTTTTTTCTTTGCTATTTTTTAAACTAATTTAATGTACTAAGTGGTTCTTCTCTCTGAGGGCAGAGAGGCAAGTGAAATTGCGTAATTACTGCAGCCATGTCTTCATAGTACATTGTAGAAAGTACTACTTACTTTACAGTAACCTATTCATTTAGCAAACAACTTCATGCATGCAGTAGTGCAGGCACTTCCTTTATGTCCCTTAAAAGATTTATGAATCGCTTCGTATCCAAAGATTTGTTTATCTTCATTTGTTGTTTGTCCATGCTGTGTTTTTTTTCCTCTCTCCACTAAACTTTCCCCACAAACCCCATTCCCATCCAAGTTTCAAACCCTAATCCTTTCCCCCCCGGGCTGTGTGGTTTTCATTGAGGTGTTAGTAAATTACAACAATAATTCCACACACTTGCTGGGGAGGATAAGGTCAAAGCAACAGAAAATTTGGTTAAAGGAATCCAAGGAGATATTCTTACTCAGCTTTACACAGACCCAGGACTATTTGAAAATTAAATCTGATTTTCATGGCCGCCATCAACTGTATTGATCATCAAGAACATCCTCCTCCTACACGTGGCGAATGATTACGCTGCTGTGTCCTTCACCTTCAGTACTATTTCTTGTAGTAGCCAAAGCCAAACTCCACGCAACTAGTATACTTAGGAAACTAGCATTTGTTAGGCTAAATTATGGCACTGTTCTTGTGTACTATGCTATCTATCGTACTGTTGTAATGATCCGCTCAGGCCACTCAAGGTTTCATTTTCTTTTTTTTCATATGCTGCTAAGTACTGCCACTGTGTGCCACCACTACTATCACCACAACAATACCATTTCATCCGCCCAGGATTGCCAACCTTCATCGCCAGTTGCCATGCAGCCAGCCCTGTGCCTAGCCCTATTCTCAAACACGAATCACAGGTAAGATGTGCATTTGGGGGGGGGAGGAAGAATAGTGGAGTAGTAGGAGAGAGGAGAGACTGATGGTAGTACTACTAAAGTAGTAGGACAATTGAATTCACGAACTCTGTGAGTGACACTTACTTTTGTAAACATTTGGCCGATTAATTAGACTATTTGAATCAAGCAGCCAGTTAAGTTTCAGGAAAACAAATGAACAGGTAACCACCCCGCCTCCCCCGCAAAACAGTAAAAACGCGTATGCAATGTTTAAGTTGCAAGTAAATAATTATTTAAATCCATAACAAAAATAAACTATCCCGCAAGACCCGACCCACCCCCCTCCCTAACCCCAAAGAATGTCCGTGAAAAAGTCCCCATAGTCCAAGAAAAAACCCAACTCCCAATTCCCACTCTCCCAAAAGTCTTTAAAAAAGGGGCAAGGGACAGTCTCTCCTCCTCTACTGCCGCGGGCTGTGTCCTTTGCCCAGGTTGGCCCATTGCTCCCTGCGGAGGTTCTTGAGCAGGCTCTTCATTCTCTACATCTCCTGCTCAAGGTTGGACACCCTGAGGGTTAGGCGGTGAATGCGGGCCTTGCACCTGCTGTGGGGGGCAGCTGGTTTTTTGGCTGCTTGGCGGTGGCGGGTGGCTGCAGTACCACGGCTCCGTACCAATGGAGGCTTGCGCTGACTGGCTGACCCAGGAAGTGCGGAGGAGGATGTTGTTGTGTACTGCGACTGCGTGTCCTCCTTCTCCTGGGCCACCAGCTGCCGATATTCGGCGACAATCGCCTCCAGCTTCCTTTGCCGGGCCCTTCTAGCCAGCTCCTTCCGAGTCAGTTTGGAAGGAGCATCTATATGAAGAAAGAAAAACATACTGTAATCAATGCTCTTTAAGATTAACACCAAATAATTCAGCAGAAAGTTGTGTCACAGTAGAACTAGCAACTTGCTAGCACAGTACATAACATTTGTGGCCTGTATCTATCTAACCTCCCACTTTGTCAGCCTCTGCTCTAACATTAGTGGGAGTTTCAGGAATCAATTCTACGAGCACTATATGGACTCACTACATTCGACTATGACAGTACACCAGTCTTATTCTTCTTCTTCTCTCTTGTTTAGCGAAATTGGTACGTAAACTTCTGGAAGCTGGCATAATGCCAGCGCAGTCAACTTGCACCCGAGAAAAACAGACGCAAGCCATGATGACACAGACTTGCGTTACTGTACCAGTCCAGTACATGCAGGTGGTGAAGCTCTTACTTTTCTATTACGGGTGGCACTGAGAATACTCTGTTACAAGGGCTACTGCTTAATGAATTTAACTATCACCCTACAGTGCCAATGACTACTAAAAAAGGAAAATTACGAAGATAAATAATATGATTATCTATCCCTTCACAGGATATTTGCTTACATATGGGAGACCGTTAGGTGCTTTGTTTTTTATTGAGTGAACACTGATAGGCCACACATGAATGACAGAGTAGTACTAAAATTATTAACAGAGGTAGTGAGTGGCCCCCGTAATCGCCGGATATATGCTGTGCTTGCAATACAAACTACTGCTACTATTCATGATAGGATTCGGAAAAATTAGAACTTCTTTTACTTGCCTTTGCTACACTGGAATGGACGTGCGGGTGCGGTGTTACATGCTCTTCAAAGTAACACTTACTTCCTTCAGTGACCGTCTACTCTGTCTACATCCACATATGCAATCTATGAGTCAGATAGTACCATGATCCAGGCATCCATCCATTCAAAGAAAATGTCAATCATTCTTCTTAATGTCTCAACTGAACAAACCTTAGTTTTTCTCACGGAAAAACAACATTTTCATTTTATTTTGGAAACCACAAGCCATACATCCGTGCTTGACTTGCATTTGAATTTGAACCAAAGGATATATTGCGCACACATACAGTTTCTGTTTCACCCACCCAGGCAGTCCTCTTCCCTTTCTCCTTCCACCCATCCTTGCTTCATCCTTTAACCGGCCATGCATCATATTCCCAGCCACCTTGGGCAGCATTCAAAAACACGTATCATTCTTTGCCAGTCATCATTACTTGTAACTCGCTCGTCCTTCCACACTTACTTACACCCTTCTTTCCCTTTTCGTTCAACCAATCCATCAAGTTCATCTCTGATCTGACTTGGCTTCTCGATAAAACTTTCACAGCTGAGTTGAAGTCAATATAGAGGAGGCTACTTGTTAGGGTTTGTGCACAGCAAAGAGCATGTCCCCTCTCATTGCACTAGTGGTCTCTGTAATAGCTCTCTTTAAACATACTATGCATTGGTTTCTGTAATAGCTCTCTTTAAACATACTATTGAAAGCCTTTCTTGTTATCACAGACCCTCCCTCAGACTTCTGTGTATGTTGCTCAATGTATTCACAAGTTTGGACATTGCTGTCTTGTTTGCACATTGGACCTTGCTATTACCAAGGCTTATTTAGAGCACTCCTCCCTAGGCCATGTGTTATTTCAACTCATTAGCATAATAACTGAAGCTCTGCACACCTGCTTGTGAGAACGACACCCAGTTCTTCGAACCACACCCAGCTCTTCGAAACACACCCAGCCCTGTCTATAAAAGGCAGCCCCTGAGCCTCACCCAGTTCTTATGCTCGTCTACCTCCCACTTACCTGAGAACAGATCCTTCGGCGCTGGCACTCCTGCTCTCTCCAGACCTTCATTGGCTTCAACGGGCGCGGCTGCTGGCTCTTCCTTCTTCTGGTTTCCGGCTCCTTCTTGCCTCAGCCCCTCTTCTGTCCACTGCAATTGACCTGCAAAAGAGAAAGAGGACAAGGTTAGACTGATCAGTATCCCTTTTCAGCAACAAGTAAGTGCAAAACTTTTTATTACCTTAAAGAACTTTGTCGGCGATTTCTGGATTCATGTAAAGACAATTTGGAACAAGATATCTCCCACGAATTTTGTGGTTCAAACCCTTTGTTTCAAGAGTACTTTGTGGAACTTTGTGAAATAAACATTGTTTTACATGGAACTTTTTAAGAATCGAACAGAGGAAACCATTGACAGCAAGGCAAAAAGTAAATCAAGGACTTGCACAAATTACCTGCTGTACTTTGATGGAAAAGTACAGTATTTGTTTTATAAAAAGTCTGGAAATGGGTGAAAAGTGAGTTTGCTATTAAGAATTTAGGCTTTAGTTATATTAAGGTGAATGTTAGATGTTAGTAATTCTGATAATGATATTCGTTTGATTTTACAGAAGTTTTACAGTAATAGAAAGCACATCCCAGAACAGTAACACATTCTAAACCTGGAAGCTAAAGACCAGGATCCAAGAGGTACTTTTAGAAGAGAATTTCTAAATAGATTAAGGGTTAGTCAGGAGCACATTTAGGGATAGGTTGCACTTATCTGTTCTTTGTTTATGTTTCATTAGGCACCAGTTTCTACAGAAGTCAGAAAGGGCCGCAGATTTTAGCAGCACTTCTACAGTGGAAACGCAAGAACGGTGTTGTCTCTCTTTTTTTATTTTATCCACTTCCCCCTTCCCTTGAGCTTCTGGTTCTTATGCTCACATGCATCAAACTGAATTGCATTCGCAAACGGTGCGAATCACAAAATTCGTCCGTTTGCGAATGCAATTCATTGCTTTGGGATGCATTAAGCTTTTTTTGCTTCTTTCGCAATTTAAGAAATCGCAATTTGTTTGCTATTTCTTAAATTGCGATTGCATTTAAGAAATCGCAATTTTGCGATTTCTTAAATGCAATGCATGATTTTTTTTATTGCTAAATCGCAAATAGGAAGTGGTAAATTAACACGAAGTTAAACTTCATGGTAATTTGTGAAAACTTTCAAAAATGCACAAAAGTGCATTTTTGAAAGTTTCATTTTACACACACACATGCCCTTGGGGCATGTGTGTGTGTAAAAAGTACTTAAAGGTACATTTCAGGGGTGCAGGGGGGTCCTTTGGACCCCCACCTGCACCCTTGAAATTGCATTCTCATTTTGCGATTCAATCAATGAAAAGGGATTCCTTAATTGCGATTCGCAAATTGTGAATCCCAATTAAGGAAAATTAAGAAATCGCAAAAAAAAATGCGATTTCTTAATGCATAGCCGTTTGCGAATTCTTAATTGCGATTCCTTAATTTTCACAATTAAGAATTCGCAAATGGGAACATTGATGCATGTGGCCGTTAGTGCACTGTTTAAAACTAGTGTGCTGGAACAAGCAGTTTAAGGGTGGGGTCGGACTGTCTTCAACCTCCATCAGAACTGAACAGAAACTCAGGTGAGCTGGGCTTTGACACTACTACCTGGTTGATAAAAACTTAGTTCTAAATTTGTAAGTCTTCTTAACAGTAAAGTATACTTGTACTGTACAACATATACACCCGCGCAGAGAGCACACTCTGCAGTCTGCAATCTCAATAAGTAAGGAATATAATAGCTTACCACTCCCCGCCACTACCGTGGCATCCCCCACAGCAGTTCCGGATGGCTGTTCCTCCGCCCCAGGAGTGCCCACCTTTGCGCTGGCCCCCACACTGGTGGATGGCTGTGCCGATGTTTCGCCTAGAAAATACATTTCAGATTCTTAGATGCCATATACACAACTCCCTAGTATTTGTCTAGGAATGAAAAAATGTTAATACGACTACACAAACAAATTTAATAACTACAAATTGCCCTTTTTTCAGGGAAGGGTGTTTTTTAGTTATGCTTAGCCGTAACATGTCTTGCTACACTTTTTGGCACAACTGATGAATGCTTGCTTTTTAACACGCACCATTTTTCTCAAAACAGACAGAAGCTTCTCTTCTAAGAAAAAGAGCAAGATCATATCCTCATCACTTGGACGGAGTCATCAACGATTCAGCACCACAAAGAAGACTTGAAGTTCCAACCTGGTGAGGGCTCGCCCACAATTATTGTGTGAAATCACTAAGCACTTTTCATTTTTCAATCCACCGTTTATGTTGTATGATGAACTTGATTTTAATAAATGTTTTTACTTTTAATAAAGCTTTAAAACGTACATAGACTCTGTGGTTTTTGGTCATGAGTGAGTGAGCGAAAGGGTTTGCAATTTGCAAGCATGAGGCCGTGGCTCTGAGAGGTCGGGACTCTGACTCCGTACTCTTATGTCCTGGGTTGTATAATCATTGGGGATCAATCATCGATAAGTTCGAGAGCTAAATGACTCTGACACACTAGCTAGTCAGTAAGGAGATTGGGGGTTTAAATTCTGTTATGACTGATGTATGTGGAAAGTCTAACTGCGCCTATTATAATTGATAAACAATGCACTATTTTGTGACCCTTGTTCTGTTTGTTCAGAATAGTCCCTGCAACAGTAGTAGTATGGATTGTCCTCCTATTCAATCAAAAAGCAAACTAGTATCTTATTCTTTCTTGGTGGCCATTGACATTTTATTGTTGGGAATTGTCAAAGCATAAACATTTCGAAGACTTCCAAAGACATTATGGACAACCCAGAGGACTGCACTCAGTGCATAGAGCTATTGCTGAATAGAATGGGAGTTTTGGTTAATACCTTTTGCCAACTGTGCAAGCTTAGTTAGCTACACAGACAGACTAATAATAACCTAGTAGTACCACAGGGAGTCATAGTAGAGGCAGGATAAGAATTTAGAAACAGTCTACAAGACGATCAAAGACGGTTTAGAAAAATCGAATGAGGAACGTTAGGAAAAAATAGGTGCTGTAAAAGATAGAGAAGTATAATTATTAATATTAACAGGAAAACTTACTGGGGCCAGCAGAGGAGCCCTCGCCGGACTGATCCTGGCCTTCCTGATCTTGTCCCTTCTCCTCCGGCACCGCTTCCTCCTCCTGTGTCCCCTTGCCCCTGGGGGGTGCTGATGTACAACATGAAAGAAAGACACAAACATGGATGATTGTTGTCAACCAAATCAAACATTTCAAAAAAACAATAAGAAATTATTTCGGGGAAATAGACAACAATTGCACTAAATTTATTGACCTATCTGATGTGGTCTACTAGGATATTAGTATTGCTGGATTCGCGGACCGTCTACTTGGAAAGTTATGTAACTCACTAAACCAACTACAAAAAGGTTCGACTAGGACTGGCAGGCAGCACTCCGCAGCACGCGAAGTGACAGACACAGTCCATCGTGATTGCAGACCAGTGAGAACACTAAAAGGTTTCCTACTAAATAACCAGTCATAATATACTCAAACTTTCAATCCACCACCACTATCTATTCTTAGTGGCAGGAGTACAAAGGAAGGAATGGATTTGAGTCTCTAGGGGCAGATTTACAAGCCCCTTGCAGCTCTTTTGCTCCGTCCTTGCGTGACTTTTGTGATGCAGCGGCAGCGCAAAAGAGGCACCATGGTGCGGGGTATATTAACAACGTGACGCATCTGGAAGATGCATCACGTTGTAAAGCCCTGCACCATCAGGGGGCGTTCTGGCGCAAGGGAGGGCGCCTCCTAAAAGTGGCTGAGTGAAATCTAAAAGATTTCACTCAGTCACTTTTAGGCCAATGCTGCGTCAAAACCCTGTGCCTGCTTGAAGCAGACGTACGGCTTGACGCAGCATTGGGGAGATAGGGCACCCCAGAGCATTGCTGGAGCTGCGTCGTGCTTGCGACGCAACTCCAGCAATGCACCGCCTTTACGGCACAGATGTGTGACGCATCTGTGTCGTTTTTACCCCATGGTGCGCCGCATGGTAAATACCGCGCACCATGGGTGGTGGAGGCGTGGCGCACAATTACTGGCGCATCCCAGCTAATTTGCAGGGATGCGCCAGTAATTGTAAATCTGCCCCTTAGTGTCTAGCATTACGCATTTCTGTAAAGTACACTCATACATAATCACTCAGGCCAATGAAATGAGCACAAAATCGAAAACAAGTAAGCATAGTAGCACCGCCACTGAGCAGGCGAGCAGTGCACCTGCAATGCAATCACAGAAGATTTTGAAACATAATTTACCTACAATGTAATCTGCAGCATTATTGCTCTTCGGAAAAAACAAACATTTGCAATATGATAACATAGAGCAGGAGAAAACAGAGTAGTGATTAAATAGCTACTACTACTCACCAAGCCCAGGGATCTTGACGCCTAGCAGGTCGAGCAGGTCGTGTTCACGGTCCAGGATATCGGACCACCGGTGCGTGACCTGGCTGTAGGTGCGCCGGACCCGAGACTGCCGATACATGGCCCGGAACACCTTAACCCACAGCTGCCGACGCTCCAGTAGCCCGTACCCGCCAGCGATCATGCCGCGATGGTCTTGGGGAGGTGGCGCTGGACATAAAAAATCAGTGCGGCCACCTCCTCCACGCTAAAGATCTCCTGGGCTACGACTTGCTCCCCCCTCAATCGCCCGCATGGGCGCCGGGTGAGGGGTGCGGGACCCTTCCCCTTGCTATTCCCGGTTCCCTTTGGCATGGTCAGGACAGCTGAAGAAAAAAAATAGAAAAGAATAGGGAAAAGGTAAAGAAAAGAAAAGAGTTTAAAAAAGTAGCTTTAAAAGTAACGAAAAGTTGAAAAAAACACAAAATATAGATGTAGAAAAATAGAGGGATAGATAATGAGTAAAAAAGATCAAAAACAAGTTCAAGGAAACAAAGGATTGGAGAGATTAGGAGAGGATAGGAAAAGCATGCCCAGAACCATACCAATGAATGAAAAACAAGATGGCCGCGCCCATTGAGGACCGCGTGGGTAAGTTTGCGCGATCTTTTCCCCGCGAGCACGCACAAACACATGCGAACTCATAATAGCGCGCCGCACACAATGTGAGATTGCCAATAGCGCCCGGAAACGGAAATACGCAAGGCGCACAAGATGGCCGCGCCCATGTACGACCGCATGGGTAACTTCACGGTCGGTGCACTGCAAGCGGCCCGCGAATACGCAAAAAACCCCGCAAACTCTCCAAAAAATCCGCAAATTCTCATACTTAAAGTTATTACATAATAATGGGCGACCCAAAAATAATCCAAAGGACCTGGGTTGTTTAT
Organism: Lissotriton helveticus; assembly: GCF_964261635.1. NCBI lineage: Eukaryota > Metazoa > Chordata > Amphibia > Caudata > Salamandridae > Lissotriton > Lissotriton helveticus. Next base: position 1,410,851,676 of record NC_136065.1, read on the forward strand.
GATACATAACAACAATGGCTCAATCAGAACATGGATAAAGATTTAATGAATAAACTTATCCTGAATATTTCTCAATTGTCACATCCCATATATTTGAAAGTATGGGAGTAGATATTATTTCTAACAATAATGGAGCACTTCTTTCCTGAGCACCCTTTCACTTTTTTCTTTGGGGCAACATATATATGGGTATAATGTATTTATAGTCAATATTTTGCAATATACAGAAACATGTATACATTCAACTGTCTTCTTTATGTGTGATGTAAAAATTTCCCCCTTATTGTTAAAAATAATATCTACTTCCATCTTTCAAATTTATGGGTTGGGACAGTTCAGAAATATTTAGGATACGTTTATTAATTAAATCCATATCCATGTTGTGATTGGACCACTTTTAGAAAGTTGGCGTTTTCTTGCACAAAAGCTTCCAAGGCTTATAGGAGTTTCCAACTGCCTGGACCTTTAAATGGCACCCTCATTAGGAATATGTATTGAGCCTAGATCGTGAACAATAGGGGACTAGGTGTGTGGGCAAGATGGGACACCATGCCATGATGGTTGGGGCAGATCTGTTTGATGCCCTACTTTAAAAGGACTTGCCTAGCGAACACACAAATAATCCAGACAATAGCCTTTTCTCATCCTAGACTTATTTGAGCCTTGGCAGGGGCAGAGAAGACTTTTCCAGAACCACTGTGGGGATAGCCTACCCCACTTTAAAGGATTGCACCAGGCATACATATTGGACCTACTGAGATACTCTTCAGTACACTTCTGGATCTATGGAAATTACGGAAGGAGGACTACCTTGCTCCAAAGAGGACTGCCCTGCTGATTGAGGCCTACTTTCTTCCCCAAAGGACTGCCCTGCTGCTTGAGAGGTCTGCCTTGTTCCTCTGAGAATCGACCTGCGGCTACCCTAGGACTGTCCTGCTGCTTGAGGTTTGGGTTGTTCCCCAGAGGACTGCCCTGCTGCATGAGGCCTGCCCTGCTCTCTCTGAGAAAGAAGACTGGACCTGCTCCATTCAGCCATTGCTACTTGAGTGACTCCAAGGATCGGATGGCTGACCTCCTCTTCTGAGCCACAGGGACACAACAAGTTCCAGAGGCCTCTCTACAACTGCCCACCTCTTGTGCTGTGACTGGACCTGCCTGTGCCCTGCTGACCTCTGCTAGAGTGAGCCCCTGATCCTCAAGATGTGGTTTCCCAGGTCCTGGACCCATGGCTGGCATCAGAGTGCAGTCCTCTACAAGAAAAGGAGAAATCTTGAAGTTCTGGGCTCTTTGCGCCGGACTTTGATAAGTGGGCTTTTTCATTGGGACTAACCTGGTCCCTGTATCCAACCTGCACTCCATCACAGCTGCGAACTTGTGAATTTCCCTTAGTGTAGCACGATCAGATGAGTGAGAGTGGCACTTTGTGCTATTAGACACGCTATACTTATCTAAAACTCTTAAATTGCATATCTCCAGTTCTACTGATTGGATGTTTGTGTGCTGAAAAAATACTTAACACAGTGCCTCTTAGTTAAGCCTGACTGCTTTAGTGCCGAGCTACCAGAGTGTTAAGCATAGGTTAATTTAGTGACATTTGTGGTTTTCCCTGAAAAGGAATGTTGTTGTTGCTTGAGAAGGGTGTACATCCATAAAATGTAGAGTACCCATTCGTAATCTGGTGAGATAAAATCTATGTTGTAGATTTGGTACCTGCAATAAATATCTTTGAATTCCTTGCCCAGTTGGCCCTTCACAGTAAATCTTTATAGTAGTCTGCACACATTCACAAGCTTCTCTTACAGACTCGCTGGCCCCTATAAAACCTGTCTTCAGTTAGTTTTTGCAATAACACAGGACATTAGTAGGATCACTAATATCAATGTTCTCATCAAGCTCCTTTAAGAGACTATTGACATATACCAACCATGGTATTTTGTTAACTGTGATCACAAGTAAACAGTCAGCTATAATTTCTTTGAAAAATTTAGTTCCAGTTTTGACCCATATACCAGGCCAGGCGATAACTGGGCTCACATTAATGCAGTCCTCTACATAGTGAACTTAAAGCTCTTATTGTATAATGTTCGATGGAGTTGAGCTTGGAACCGCCATCATTCTTAGCAAAAAGTATTATTTTGAGTCTTAAGTAAAGCACAGTTAGACATTCCCCACAGGGCAGCGCCATAACAAGCACTAGTTAATCACTTGATCTTATATAATGTCAGTATTTCTCTAATTGGCTTGATTCCCATTTTGGCCAAAAAATCTAAAATTGACCTCCAATGAGCTTAGAAATTGTAATTTACTAATTTCTAACTGCAATTCCTAATGTCCATTAGATGAAAATTGTATGCCCAGATATGTGAAGGTGTGGGTTTCCTTTTCCTGCATGTCATTTTATATGTTTTCTTAAGATTTAGCTTCAGATCTTTTTCTTCCATGTTCGCAGAGAGGTTTTCTATTAGGCACTGAAGGCAGTTGCAGTTCTGGACAACAGAACTGCATCATCTGCGTTTAATAGAACAGCGGTTGGTCACTTGTCAACCTTAGGAACATCAGCGTTCAACTTCTGCAATGACTCATCAACACCATTAAAGGTAAAACAAAAAGGTGGAAAGGACACGACCTTGCCGAATCCCACATGTGACCCTAAAATGTGTGTACACTTGCCTCTTATCGCATGACGCTCCAGAGCAAACAAATGTTCGTAGGTGTGAGACAGGAAGCTGATGATCTCTCTGTGGGCACCCATTGTAATCAGTATCTGCCATTACTTTACATGGTTAATCTAATGAGGCACACGCAATTCCTATCATCAGATTCATTCAAATTTAACAGTATAATGAACACAGAGATAGAAGGATGATATATTTTTTCCAAACTAGTGTTGTTTCCTGTGTATCTGCTGCCTGTACTAATGTTTCCCAAGCCTCCTGTAGTAACTCAGTTCTTCTCTTAATTAAAGTCCGTTTATTGAGACTTCTCAGAGTTTTAATCTTTCACTATATCTTGGGTTGTCTTTTAGGGTTAGTTTAAGGTCTCGATTTTTTGATCTATAGGTACTCATTCGCCAATGAGTAGAAACAGAGCTATTGAATTGCTCCCATGACCTCCATTTCGAAGGTACCAGTTAGAGCACTCTGTAGTTAATTGGTGGTGCTTTACACAGATCCTCACTGAGTAGATGTTCTAATTCCTGGGCGCCCTTCAGAACCAGGGAGGTAAAGTATATAGAGTGTAAAGACTTAATCATTGGACCAAGATGTTAATTTTTATGGGAAGAAAGCCAAGCCTCACACCAGGCCCAAAAATCTAGCCTATTTTCCCTGCTAGTCGTAGGGATCTTTTTCTCCAGATTAACTCTATCTAATTTCATAGTATAATTACCAGAGAAAACCCATTCTGAAAAAGAGGGGGGAATGTCCTGTATCCATTTTTTACATACTTCTCTTCTTGCCAACAAGATCAAATAGAACAATAATTTATTCATCCAACTAGGGAGCGTCTCTCATTCTGGTAATAAGCCAAAAAACACTAAAAGTCGGCTTACCTGAATGTTGAAACCCAACATAACTCCAATACCTTTAGTTACTTCTTCCCGAAAGAATTGGAGCATTGGACACTCCAGAAACATATGGATGTCATCTGCTTCAGGAAGATGGCACTTCGGACGTTTAGGCAGTGGACCTTTCTAAAAATTGAAATTAAATTAAATGAAAATAGCATTTTTATAGCGCATGGCTACCCGGAGGCATCCCAGCGCTTGCAGCTACAGAAGGTGGGATCAGGAAAGAGGGATTCATTGATAGGGAAAAGCAGGTTTTTATTTTCTTCCGGAAAGTGAGATGATTAGGCTCCTGTCGGAGAGAGGGGGGCAGAGAGTTCCACAACCTCGAGATGTTATGAGAAAAGAGGCGACCACCCGTGCGGGCTTTCTTGATTCTGCTGACTTGTGCCAGGTTCTTGTCATTGGAACGAAGGTTTCTGGAAGCCTTGTATGTTTTGATCAGGTTAGCCAGGATGGGAGGGCCATTGCCCTGAAGATTTTTATGGGCAATGCAGAGGGCTTTGAAGTGTACCCGTTCTTTTATGGGTAACCAGTGAAGTGATCTCAGAGCTGGTTTGGCTGAGGAGCGGTGGTTAGTATTTGTCAGCAATCTAGCGGCGGAGTTCTGCACCACCTGAAGTTTCTGGATTACGGAGATCGGGGCTCCCAGGTAGAGTGCGTTGCCATAATCCAGCCTCGATAGAATCACAGCCTGGATCAGGATTTTTTGGCTCTCTCTGGGAGTTGAGGGGGAATTTTGCGGGTGGATTTAAGCAGACCAAAGCAAGTGGCCGCGGTTTTTCTTGTTTGTCCTACGAATGTAAGGTTGTCATCAAGCCAGAAACCCAGGCTTTTGATCACTTTTTTCGGGATCGGGCTGGTACCCATAGACGGGGGCCACAGCGTTGGGGAATTGAACAAGGCCTTCCTGCCCAGTAACATCAGTTCAGTTTTTTGACTGTTCAATTTTAGCTGGGACAGGCCCATCCACTTAGATACCTCTTCGAGACAGTTACTCAAACTTGGGTGCGACGAATCAGCCTGGTTGAGAGACACCACAAGCTGGGTATCATCAGCATAGCTGATTAGTTCGATTCCATAAGGGGCCACTATCTTAGCAAGGGGAGACATGTAAACGTTAAAAAGTGTGGGGCTAAGGGAGGAGCCCTGTGGAACCCCACACTGCAGGGGGAGTGATGAAGAGTGACAATCCCCTTCAAATAGTTAAAAAAATCTGTCACAGAGAAACGATTCGAGCCAGGAAAGAGCCTTTCCCGAGACTCCTATTTCTTTAAGGCGGGCTAGGAGGATACGGTGGCTAACCGTATCGAAGGCAGCGCTGAGGTCTAGGAGGATGATGGCCACGTTGCCACCCGTGTCCAATATCCTCCTAGACTCTTCTACCACCTTGAGTAGCGCCGTCTCCGTCCCTTGACCCGGGCGGAAGCCTGTTTGAGAGGGATGGAGTGAGTTGGAGGTCTCCAAGAATGATGACAGTTGCTGGTTGATACATTTTTCCGCCAATTTGCTGATGGCCGGGAGAAGGGAGATGGGCCGGTAATTGGATAAGTCTCCAGGGTCAAGGTTAGATTTTTTTAACAGTGGTTTAACCATGGCAATCTTCCAGTCCAAAGGGACTGTACCTGTTTCGATCGAGAGGTTGATCAATTTAATGACTGGAGACTCTAAAATAGGCATGACTAGCTTCAAGGTGTTGATGGGGGCACGGTCAAGAGGACATCCACTTTTAATTGAATTAAGAAGGGGGGATAACAGTTCCTTGGTGAGCGGGGTGAATGAAGAAAGCTCGGGGGTGGATCGGGGAGGGGAGTGAGCAGGTGTCGCAAGAGAGTCGGGGCTAGAGACAGGTGGGAGGGCCAGGAGAATATTTTGAATTTTCGTGTGGAAGAAGAGTGCCAATTCTTCACAGCGAGAATCAGATGCTTGTTGGGCCAACGGGGGATCCGGGGATTTCAACAGGCTTTTCACAATTTTAAAAATCTCCTTGGTTGAGTTGGAGGATGTGATAATTTTTTCCGCATAAAAAGATAGTTTAGTCGCCTTTAGCGCGATTTTATAGGCTTTGATAGAGGCTCTATAATTGACTTTTGTCTCTATGTTGAAGTCTTTCCTCCATAGTCTCTCTACTTTTTTGCAGTTCTGTTTAAGTTTTCGAAGCTCAGGACTGAACCAAGGATGATTGATGGATCCCCTTTTTTGTACTGTGGATTTTTTTGGTAGAATGACGTCTAATGAGTTCTCAATCCACTGGTTAAACTCTGAATTCGCTATATTCGTGTCCGGGTTAGCGGGCGGTAGGGTGGACTTTAGTTCTTCTGCCCATTCGCTAGTCTTGAGCTTGGACCAATGTCTAGTCTTTTTGGTACTAAAAGTTTTGACCAGGGCTGAGGGGGGAATTATCCATGAAAAAGGTATGCAGAAGTGATCTGACCATGGTAAAGGATTAGGATGCGAGGTAGTGAGATTGGTTAGGTTATAAAAAATAGGGTCAAGCAGATGTCCCTTTATGTGAGTAGGCTTGTGAATTTTAAGAGCCATTTCGCGTGTCTCTAGATCTAGTACAAGATCCGCCGCTGTCATGTCAAGAGGGTCATCGAAATGGAGGTTCAGATCTCCCAATATGGTAAAATTGTGGGCTGAACTGGCAAGATTTACGACAGTTTCCATTAATGTCCTATGAAATTGTCCTAGAGGTCTCGGAGGGCGATAGATTAAGAGCCCAGTGAAGGAGGCAGAGGATGAAAGGGTGATCGAGAAGTGGACGTTTTCACAGTCCAGTAAGGGGCTGCCTAAAAGACGGCAGACTAAATGGTCCTTGTAAAGGATAGCAATTCCGCCACCTATGTTTCCTATCGGGTCCCGGTGTTGAATTAGGTAGCCCGGGGGCAAGGCCTGGACAATATCTGGGCCAGAGCAGGGCCCTATCCATGTTTCCATGAGAAACAATATATCCAATGCTGAGTCTTGTAGTAGGAAAGAGATCTCAGCTCAGAGGCATGTTTCGGCAGGGAGCGACAGTTCAAAAGGGCCATATTAAGCGTATGGGGTTGTTTCTGCCTAATCTCTGGTGGTTTAAACAGATGATAAGAACAATGTCGACAATGGTGTTGATTGAGCGAAGGGTCTAACGAGTGATTGCACAGGGAGGGGAGGGTAGTGACCTGGTTTAACTGTAAAAGGTGAGGTCGGGGATATGTGGTAGAGCCTGGGGAACGTAGGACAGGGGGGCAGGGCCCTGGGCACGTCCTGGCGCGGACGGATGCAGAAGGGCAGGACTCTGGCATGACTCCGGCGTGATTCAGGCGTGTCCGCAACGCAACTTCGCAAGTTTATGTGGAGACCAGGACACCCTGTGGATACAGAAGATATGGTTCCTTTTCAAATATGCAGGCTGGACCGCAGCATACAAAGTGTCAAGAGATACTTGCCATAAATCTTTAAGATGGACATCCGGCAAGCTCTCTCCCCACACCTCCGTCGGTAGATCTCGATTTTGCTTTTGCGCAGTGTTAGTCAAACCAACCAGAGCTTTTCTTTGAGTTCTTCTTACCAGTGATCATTAAGTGTTCTACAATTGAGGCTGTAATTTTACAGAATGCCTCAATATTACCTGGGCCAATGGCATTCCCCTCCATGCATGTTTTAAACTCAAATTAGTTATCCTGCACTATTTTATCAAAGAAAGAGGACGCATTTACACCCGACCACTGTATGCTTACACCATTATTCCGTTTCAATAAGCGCATCTAAGAGTTCCCGCCCCCTAATATTTTGTCATAATCCTAAGGGCAAAACATAAAGGTTGGTAATCACTGAAAGGGCTATCCACAACCTTAAAGGTTTATATTAAACCTAGGTCAATATCAGAGACCAAGATGTGACCAGTAGTAGAGCAGTGTCTATGTCCTGGAAAAGGATGAAGTTGCTATTTTTCTTGCAACTTGAATTTGCTCCAGGAGCTCTAGATTATACCTAGACATTATCTCATTGATTGCCTCACCATAAAGATTGTGAGGAAAGTGAGAGTGAACATCACCATAATCATCCCTTTATTCACAACTTTTTAAATCTAAAACATCTCATTGGCGGCAATTAAAATCACCAACCCAAATATACACACAGTCATGTCTAATACATTTGGTATATATGTCCACTTCCTTTTCCAAAGCCATAACAACTTGATTTCTGGTGTTATAACATTTCTATTGTAGAAATGTATTACCAATGTGTTACATTTTCCAGCAGTTTGGAACCATAGCAGCTGGAAGAATGATGACTTAACATATGGTTTTTTGTTTAATCAGTAAGGTTTTGGTGGATACCAGGTTGGCTAAACCTCCCTTTGCCCATCATTGTGTGTGTGCATAGCTGGTTTTAAAACAGAGTCATATCCGTCAATGTAAAAAAAACCTGTATGCAATGCTTCTTGTAGGCATACCAAATGAGACGTTTTAACCGTGTTCAGCCAGGCTTCATCCTCTAGCTTATTTCTAATCCCAACGTTGTTCCATTAAATAATTGCCAATTTCTTATTCAACGAGTTCATATTCAGGACAATCTCTGGGCCACCACTGGGAAGGAATTGACATCACTTAAATTTATATTGTATTCCTGTGCTAGGATATCATGCAGTCAATCGAAATCCCAAAGGGCCCGATGTAGGTAAATCTAATTTACCACTTCTAAAATACTGAATCATACCGATTCGGTATTTAAGAAGTGGTAAATTAGAGGGGGGGAAATGTAGGTAATTCTGATTCGATATTTACCGATTCTGTAAATACCGAATCGGTATCCCCCATTGATTCCTATGGGCCTTGAAGCCCATAGGAATCAATGTGGAATACCGAATCGGTATTTACCGATTCGGTATTACCTATTCTTGCAAGGGTGCTGGGGGTGTCACTTTGACACCCTCTAGCACCCCAATTACAGGCTTGTGTGCCATGTGGCACACAGACATGCCCTAAGGGCATGTCTGTGTGCCACATGGCACAGGTGTGCATGCACAGATGTGCATGCACACCTGGATTCTGTATTTTACCACCCAATTGGATTGGGTGGTAAAATACCGACTCTTTAACCCCTTCGACGCTCATGACGAGCCCAGCTCGTCATGGAGTTTCCATTGACTTCAATGGAAATTACATTCAAAGCCATAAAACACCTTAGCATCCAAGTGGTTAAGGCCTGTGGCACCTACATCTCTATTTACCGATTCTGTACATTTACCGATTCGGTATTTTACCGAATCGGTAAATGTACAGAATCGGTAAAATTACCGAATCTGTACTTATGTAGCCCCCTACATAAGAAAACCGTAATACCGGTCGGAAACGGCCGAATTCGGCCATTTCCGACTGGTATTAGGGCTCCTACATCGGGCCCTAAATCTTCTAAGTGGGACAAATCTATTTTTCAGTACATGATTTATTAAAAAACAAATGGTACTGTTGCGATAACACCTGGGTGACACTCTGTCAGCTTTTGCTTATAATAAATATCTCTAGGGAGGGTTTCCACCATCATTGGAGAATGGAAATTAAATAACAGCACAATGCCCTTGGCATGTTTTCCTTGAAACCCCAACCCAATTCACTCTTCTTAGCATTATAAATTCCTGATGAAAAGAGTTTGTGTTATAGTGAATCTTTGGAAGCCATACAACAACCGTATTCTTCAAATCCCTCTATGACTCAGTGACATTAGGTCTAGCTTTGGTACTTCTTCAGGATGATTACATAAGGCGTTACCTTAGGTAATAAGTGCAGGGTATGGTGCGCATTCCTTACAGGTCTGGAACTTGTAACTTTAGTGTCACCATTAATGTCAATGCAGACAGGCTCATTTACTAATCTACGTGGGATTAGGTTCTCCCCTGCTAGGTTCGAGGCAGATAGACCAATTAGAATGTTATTAGCCTTACTACTCGAAGAATGTCCAGATAGTTCCCTTCTATCCAATTCCTAGACGGAGCATGCAACCAATTGGGTAGGGCCATTTTCTCTTCCAGGACTGTTCAGTCTTTGACCACTTTGTCTACCAGTTCAACTTTGTCCTTAACAAGGTTTATTTTAGACATAAGTCTCCTTTCAATAGTGTCCATTTGAGTGTGTAGTTTTTTTAATAGTCCCTCTAAGCTTTTGGTATTATATGACATTATTTTGGCATCCATCCTTTGTGTCTTTACATTCTTCGTACTGGGTTTTACCAATTTTCCTTGATTTTGCTCCAAATTAACGCTGCTTCTGATGGCTGTCTACTTTTTTGACAGGAGGGGAAATCACCTCAGTACAAAATGATGACTATATGATAAAACAGATAACTCTAATGTGGAAGTCAAAACACAGGGCAGCTTCATTTTCTTCAGAGCAACTTATTCCTTTTATTCCACTTTCTTAGGTGACGAGTTCTACCCTGGCATCTTCTATAACTTCATTCAGAGCTGACTTAGTGGCAGCCAACTGCTCTTTCGCGTTCACTATTTCACTGTTAATTAGCCCCATAGCATTTGTTAAATAGTTTGCAATTGGTGTGCTTTCTTCCACAGTTTTCTTGCCATTTCACTGCAGAGCTTTCTGTTAGTTTTTGCTTGCCTATTGCAAGTTACCTTGACTTGATAAACTCAAAATATATCAGGATTGATATATAGGGGAGCTATTAGGGGCTCTTTACCGGATTGTTGTGGTCTAGAACCAAGAGAAAAGAGAAAGGTCCCGGGTGCATCCCATGCGGCAGGGCAGGTGTTAAATGCTCTTCAGGTGAGAGCAGCTGATGGGCCTGCAGAGGGTTGCAGGAGATGGAGTCCATAGTGCCGCTCTGCGCAACAGCTTACCCCCTGCAGCTCTCAAGATGGCTCAAATTGTTGTATGGTGTTTTAGATTCCGAATGAATTTTCCTGATTCATGCCCTTATATAGGTACAATTCGCGTTGCCCTTATATAGGCATAGAAATCAAGCCCTTATTTAGGCATAGCCCATGCTGCTCAAATACAGGCATGGCTACTTCCATCCGTTCATCTACGTCACAACGATTTCATGGAAAACCAGACTCTTACGCCGTTAGGGACTTCCCCTTGCTTGAATATTGATTTCTCCAAGAGCTCAGTTATTTTACAATGAACATCTATTCCTTAGGGGTTCGTTCATGACGTTCATATGCAGACTTTACGTCAAAGCTCGCATTCCTAAACACATTCAAGGTATAAATATGCCTTCACCTGCTATGGCAAAGCATGGTGTGGTTCAGTGCAGTTCGACTACCCACTTGCCCGACGCAGCTCGCTACAGCAAGTGCTGAAAGAAGCCAACTCTCCAGCTGAAGCACTGACCAGAAGCTGTCTTCCTCTGCCGAGATTCCAGCTCCAGTGTTTCTGACTCATCTTGCGGGGTGTTGGAAAATCGAGTCCGAGACGGAGATACCAAACCTCCTTCATTCTATATATGGAGCTGATTAGAACCTAGAGAAACCTTTGGCGATTCTTGGCAAAACTAAACCTATGCTAAAGATCATACTTACTTCTTCCCTCGTACTGGACGTAGGTTGGGTACATTGGGGTAGGCGTATTTTAGAAGCACCAGTTGAGAATTTTAGCCTGTGGTATTTATGTATGTATTTTTATATGGCTTAGAAACCATACAATGCTATTACAGTGTTATTTTATACTACTGTTTATGCTGTACGCATTATACTTTGCATTCTGTCTAACAATTGTAGCAGTTCACCTCTCTTGTATGAGAAAGAAGACTGTTCAATAAACCCTTTTTATTGAAGCGCCCGTCTCTCTATTTTCTCTACAACTCTGTAGAAACGAAGCATGCACGATTGACTGAGTAAAATAGTTATCTATTGTTTCCACGACTCTGAAGATATTTGTTCTAGTCCTAGGGAAACAAAGTTGTCATGTTTATGCGGTTGTCAGAAACGAATCCCTTCTTGTGTATTCTAGAAAGTTTCTAGTGACCTCTGAGCTAGCTGGCACTCACAATTAAGTTTAGTATATTCAATAGAGACATACTGACCTAAGTCCTATGTCATATCTATAGGGTATATTATTCCAATGTGCAGAGCCTATTGGTACTATAGGAACTACACTACATGGCGCCCGTTTGGTAAGGCACTAATTTAACGCTAGATACTAAAGTAACTCAGTCGTGCTTTTCTTAGAGACCCCTTTTTTCCGTAATAATCCAATAGACGTCTGGAGTGGGTAAAAGGATAATATCCGCCATAGCTGAGTAGGACAAAAAATCCTATGTATTAGCTTTTTGGTTTGTTCAACGTTGAAGGATACAGTGTTCCAAAATATTGTTCCCTTGAAACTTGCTCTGCAAACTTTCAGTCAACAAAATGTCCCCAAACGGGGATAACGATCCCAGGACAAATGGAGCTACAGGCGATGACTCCTTACAAGCTTTAGACTATACAGGTTTCCAAGAAACTGATGAGGATGCTATATGCATTCCTGTAAATTTAAGGAAAGCCATCACTTTAAAATTTATAAAACATGGCCGAACATCAAGAGGTGGTAGGATAGTTTTTGTGATAGAGGCACATATCACCAGAAAGAGGTATTCTATTCATGGATAGTCTTCTCTGAAGCAAAACCAATAACACATGTGTTTCACTTCTACAAAGAAGATGAACCCCCAGAGGAATACATTCCTTTCGAGGATATTGAAATTCCGCTAACATACCTGGAGCATGCACTCAGGTTTAAAGGTGCCCTAAAACATAAATCACATTACCAGGCTCGGTCCACTAGGTAGACCAGGACAACATGGCTGGTCTTAGCCAGCTATACACCACATTCTCAAATTAATGAAATGACAGATGTGGCACTACTAGCTCAACTCAAAGAGCTATTCAAAATCTATAGACAATTGGTTCAATATGTCAAGAGGACTCTTACAGTCCAACCTGCAATAATGATTCCGCAACATCCCCCTCACTCGGGTAATAACACTAAAAATTACACTACAGACTTTACACTCAGTCATTGGTAAATTACCAGCAAAACAGGAACAAATTCTATTCTGTATAGCTCAAAAAAGTACTCAAATCGAAGCAGTATTTCCGAATTCTAACCCTCATGAGACACACAGAATTGTAATAATCTGTTTACCAATGGGGATCGCACCACATCTGGAAGACTGCAACACTTGGAGTACAGTCTTTGCTGCCATCTACACTAAAACACACGGTGTTCCGTCTATGGGGGTAATACCAGACGTCCTGAAACAGATTGAAAATGAATACGGGGCAGAGCCTGCTTTAAATCTGGGTATGAAATTACTGAAAGATTTCAAACAGGTCTCAACAATGCTATTAGCTAATATTAAAGGTGAAGCAGCATCCGTGGCGATCCGCCAGAAATTAAGGGAATTCGATGTAACTGAGCAACCACAAGAACTAGCCAAAATAATTGAAAAATCCTATGAAGAATTAGGCAGAGACAGTTTGGATGGCAAACCAGTTAAACCTCAACTGTCTGACAGTCCTGAAAAGGACTTTACTAAAAACACTCCTACTCCTTCTAAAAAGAAGTGGGAAAATAGCAAAAAACTTCTAAAGAGAAGCGCTCTCATTCCAGAGGTAGGTCTCCTCAAAAGGAGCCCTCTGAAAGGAATCTCAGGAACAGGGATAATTTGAGAAAAACTGATAGATATCAAGATACTGATACACATTCCTCTCAGACTTCGTCACAGAAATCAAAAAGTAGAGGACTTCCCCTTGCTTGAATATTGATTTCTCCAAGAGCTCAGTTATTTTACAATGAACATCTATTCCTTAGGGGTTCGTTCATGACGTTCATATGCAGACTTTACGTCAAAGCTCGCATTCCTAAACACATTCAAGGTATAAATATGCCTTCACCTGCTATGGCAAAGCATGGTGTGGTTCAGTGCAGTTCGACTACCCACTTGCCCGACGCAGCTCGCTACAGCAAGTGCTGAAAGAAGCCAACTCTCCAGCTGAAGCACTGACCAGAAGCTGTCTTCCTCTGCCGAGATTCCAGCTCCAGTGTTTCTGACTCATCTTGCGGGGTGTTGGAAAATCGAGTCCGAGACGGAGATACCAAACCTCCTTCATTCTATATATGGAGCTGATTAGAACCTAGAGAAACCTTTGGCGATTCTTGGCAAAACTAAACCTATGCTAAAGATCATACTTACTTCTTCCCTCGTACTGGACGTAGGTTGGGTACATTGGGGTAGGCGTATTTTAGAAGCACCAGTTGAGAATTTTAGCCTGTGGTATTTATGTATGTATTTTTATATGGCTTAGAAACCATACAATGCTATTACAGTGTTATTTTATACTACTGTTTATGCTGTACGCATTATACTTTGCATTCTGTCTAACAATTGTAGCAGTTCACCTCTCTTGTATGAGAAAGAAGACTGTTCAATAAACCCTTTTTATTGAAGCGCCCGTCTCTCTATTTTCTCTACAACTCTGTAGAAACGAAGCATGCACGATTGACTGAGTAAAATAGTTATCTATTGTTTCCACGACTCTGAAGATATTTGTTCTAGTCCTAGGGAAACAAAGTTGTCATGTTTATGCGGTTGTCAGAAACGAATCCCTTCTTGTGTATTCTAGAAAGTTTCTAGTGACCTCTGAGCTAGCTGGCACTCACAATTAAGTTTAGTATATTCAATAGAGACATACTGACCTAAGTCCTATGTCATATCTATAGGGTATATTATTCCAATGTGCAGAGCCTATTGGTACTATAGGAACTACACTACATGGCGCCCGTTTGGTAAGGCACTAATTTAACGCTAGATACTAAAGTAACTCAGTCGTGCTTTTCTTAGAGACCCCTTTTTTCCGTAATAATCCAATAGACGTCTGGAGTGGGTAAAAGGATAATATCCGCCATAGCTGAGTAGGACAAAAAATCCTATGTATTAGCTTTTTGGTTTGTTCAACGTTGAAGGATACAGTGTTCCAAAATATTGTTCCCTTGAAACTTGCTCTGCAAACTTTCAGTCAACAAAATGTCCCCAAACGGGGATAATGATCCCAGGACAAATGGAGCTACAGGCGATGACTCCTTACAAGCTTTAGACTATACAGGTTTCCAAGAAACTGATGAGGATGCTATATGCATTCCTGTAAATTTAAGGAAAGCCATCACTTTAAAATTTATAAAACATGGCCGAACATCAAGAGGTGGTAGGATAGTTTTTGTGATAGAGGCACATATCACCAGAAAGAGGTATTCTATTCATGGATAGTCTTCTCTGAAGCAAAACCAATAACACATGTGTTTCACTTCTACAAAGAATATGAACCCCCAGAGGAATACATTCCTTTCGAGGATATTGAAATTCCGCTAACATACCTGGAGCATGCACTCAGGTTTAAAGGTGCCCTAAAACATAAATCACATTACCAGGCTCGGTCCACTAGGTAGACCAGGACAACATGGCTGGTCTTAGCCAGCTATACACCACATTCTCAAATTAATGAAATGACAGATGTGGCACTACTAGCTCAACTCAAAGAGCTATTCAAAATCTATAGACAATTGGTTCAATATGTCAAGAGGACTCTTACAGTCCAACCTGCAATAATGATTCCGCAACATCCCCCTCACTCGGGGAATAACACTAAAAATTACACTACAGACTTTACACTCAGTCATTGGTAAATTACCAGCAAAACAGGAACAAATTCTATTCTGTATAGCTCAAAAAAGTACTCAAATCGAAGCAGTATTTCCGAATTCTAACCCTCATGAGACACACAGAATTGTAATAATCTGTTTACCAATGGGGATCGCACCACATCTGGAAGACTGCAACACTTGGAGTACAGTCTTTGCTGCCATCTACACTAAAACACACGGTGTTCCGTCTATGGGGGTAATACCAGACGTCCTGAAACAGATTGAAAATGAATACGGGGCAGAGCCTGCTTTAAATCTGGGTATGAAATTACTGAAAGATTTCAAACAGGTCTCAACAATGCTATTAGCTAATATTAAAGGTGAAGCAGCATCCGTGGCGATCGGCCAGAAATTAAGGGAATTCGATGTAACTGAGCAACCACAAGAACTAGCCAAAATAATTGAAAAATCCTATGAAGAATTAGGCAGAGACAGTTTGGATGGCAAACCAGTTAAACCTCAACTGTCTGACAGTCCTGAAAAGGACTTTACTAAAAACACTCCTACTCCTTCTAAAAAGAAGTGGGAAAATAGCAAAAAACTTCTAAAGAGAAGCGCTCTCATTCCAGAGGTAGGTCTCCTCAAAAGGAGCCCTCTGAAAGGAATCTCAGGAACAGGGATAATTTGAGAAAAACTGATAGATATCAAGATACTGATACACATTCCTCTCAGACTTCGTCACAGAAATCAAAAAGTAGAGGACGGTCAGAATACAAGAACGAACGCGTGAAGTCCAAAGACGATCAAAATGTCAGAAATGCTGAGGATCTTGAGGACACAACTCAAGAACGGGGAATGGGCTCAGACCAGCCACGTCCCTTGGAGGGAGTTCTGTGGGGCAGAGAGGCAGGGCGGGGTGTTCTAAACACTGGAATATGGATGATTGCAGGTAAGTAAACAATTTAATAAATAAAACGAATTTCGTAGCGCGCCCTGCATTGCAAAATGCGATGCAGCGCGTGCTCTGAAATTCGTTTTATTTATTAAATTGTTTACTTACCTGCAATGATCCATATTCCAGTGTTTAGAACCCTTCACCCTGCCCCGCCCCGCTTCTCTGCCCCACGGACCTCCCTCCACTGGCCGCGGCTGGCTCAGACAATGTTGGACAGCGCAGCAGAAGTCACCATAGCTTGCAAGAACTTGAAGGATCATCTGGAGACAGTGGACTTGAATGAATTTATCCAAGTTGAAACTGCAGATGCCAGGGTTCATTCTCCACATAAGTTATATGAAGTAACACTCCGGATGGAGGGAGACATACCAAGAAAAGTGAGAGCACTCTTTTGGGAGCGACTTTCTAAGGGTTATGACATTCTTCTAGCTGAACAAGACTGGCCACCACAATTTTTCAGGTAGTGCCCACATGGCGAAGACATCATTATGCCAGCCTTCTCCAACCACATTCCAATTCATTTAAAATATACCTATGCCAGGAAATGGGTAGTCGCCCGAGCCCCTGCGTTATACAAAAATCATGTAGGATGGGATGAGGATTCTCCTCACCATAAAATCCGGTAACAAAATCAACCAACTGCGCAAAGGCAGTATCCAGTTAAGCAAGAAGCTAAAAACAGGTCAGGAAAATCTTAGATTGACTTGAATGCCAGGGGGTGATTGAAACATGCACTTCATCAATGAACAATCCTTTGTTTCCTGTCGCCAAACCAGACAATATATATCGTCTAGTTTTGGATTACAGACATTTAAACTCTTGTTGCAAAACATTTGCAGTACAAAATGCACACAGTGCAGCATTAATGAATAACATTATGCGTAGAAAATATAAAACCACATTAGATATTTCAAATGGTTTCTTCTGTCAAAACATTACACCAGAAAGTCGTTTTTTGATCGCTTAATCAATTATAGGGACATAGCGTCATTTCTGTTGTCTGCCTCAGGGATTCAAGAATAGTCCTGGGTTATTTTCAACTAGAGTAACAGAGTTACTACAAACTTGTGATGATGAAGCATTGTTATGCGTTGATGACATCTATCTAACAGACAATGACTTGGACAGGCACTTGAACAGGGTGAAAACCATTATAGTGGGCTTTGCCTCTGAGGGGTACAAATTCAATTTTAAGAAATCGAGAATTGCCTACCTCAACGTGTGCGCTGCTCCAACCTCCAAAAACGCAGAAAAACTTACAGTCAACTCTTGGATTCCTAAATTTCGGAAGAACATAAATTCTAAATTAAGCAGAATAGGTTAAACCTCTCTACGAATTAATGAAACCTGATTTTAAAACAGTTAATTGGACACAAAAACACACAGACATTTTGCCTTCACTCCAAATAGACATGTTAGCAATTAAACATTTGCAAACCCGTGTAAACGTACGCAACTTAGTGATCTGAATCATTCCAGGACAATGCGGATTCACGTACTTAACTTTTAACGAAGGTGAAAAAGTACCAATAGCTTACAAATAACACTTCTACAGAAAACATTCTGACAGCTGTTCAAACTGCGGTAGCAAAAGAGAGCGCTCTCGCACAGGGTAAGCGCATAATGGTCGTTACACCTGTACCTTTCTTAGAAGCAGTGACAAAAGCGAGCATTCCAAATGCAAAAGCTTTACATCCAAGATGGATACAATGGGTTAACTCTCTTGCTGCAACAGACGTTGAATACGTTTTTGATCCTTATTTGAAAACACAAGCATTTCTACAATACGAAAAAGAATGTCCTCTGCCTACTGAAATTCTGCCTCTAGAACAGTATGAATGTATAATTTATACTGACGTATCAGCTCAATCTGCTACGGAGGGTAAACAATCCTATAGTGCAGCGTGCACGATAGTTAAAGGTCGTTGGCGCAATGGAAAATTCCGACCAATGGTCACTAAAGCGCAATCTCTAGGAGTCTCTACTGTGAATCGTCCTGCGCAGACGCCCCTGTTAATTTCAGATAAACCACTAGCTTGCATTTACCTGGACCACTGCGGTCCCTTACAAAGGGATGGTAACTATAAATATATCATGGTCGCAGTGGATTCATGTTCAAGATTCATTTGGATGAGGCCTCAGCGCTCGACTGACTCTCGAACGGTGATAAAAGATTTGCAAGTCTTTATCGGCACTTACGCAGTGTGCACGCTGCATTCTGACCAGGGTCCTGCATTTAGCTCTCAAGTTTACAAGGAGGCCATGACCAAATTGGGTGTTGCATTGCTGTACTCTAGTCCATTCCATCCTGAGGGAAATTCGGTTGTGGAGAGAAAAAAACGGGACATAAAAGAATCTATAACAGCTAGGGTGTTAGGCTCGGGTGACGGGTGGGTGAATCATCTAATAAGTGTCCAACGTAGTCTTAACTATCTGCCAAGAAGTTCTCTAGGGGATATCACTCCATACGAAGTCCTTTTTGGGACCAGAATGTTAGTAGCGGACCTTAATTGTCAGACTTCAGTGGTAGACCAAAAACATTTTGATATCAAAGACCGTCTGGCTGGTTTACAGGACTTAAATGAAATAAGAACAAAACAAAGTAACGTGTTCCTGAAGCCAACCACCACTGAAGAAAAACCGACCGTCCCAGCAAGGCCTGTCTGGATCCCAAAGCTCGGTGATCTAGTCAGAGAAAAGATTGCAGACAAGAAGGAATTTGGGCCTTTCTACTGACAACCAGTATCTGTCCTAGCAATCCACGGTTCAAGAACAGTATTTCTGCCGCCCCTTGCTGGTAAAAGGAGAACAGGTTTGTGTCAATCGACCTGGTCAAACTCCCTTTCAAAGAGAGTGCCTTTCTTCAAATGTATCCCATTACTGACCGATTCGATTCCCAATTCGGGGGGCGAGTAGCATGGTGCTACGTCAACAGATGTCTTCGTCTGCACTTTTCCTTATGGGCGATACCTGGCAGTGTCCTCCCACTCTGTTCAGTTGTGTTAGCGGGTGGATGAGTCTTCGCGTTTCTAAATAAGCCCGGGACTCGGAGGACTGTGTTCCAAGTTCTTCGTTTCTTTTCTCTACGACAGTGTCGTCGCACCATGCTCTCTTTGAAAGTGAGTTTGGTCCTGATGAGAACCTGAAGCCACTAGGTTCGAAACGCGTAGACCTTGGTATACCAAACAAACAGCTTGTAACAACTGGCTTTGAAAATATTGAATTGTTTATGATTTACACAAAATCAAATGTGTCAAATAGGATAAAATTAAATGTATATATAATGTAATTAGAAGTGTCATTTAGTGTGAATGTAGTTTGGTATGTGTGTGTGTGAATATGAAGTGTTATTAATCTCCTTTTTTCATTTTTTTCTCCCCTCTTTTTTGTAAAATTGTAAATTTGGATAGTGTATGGCGTGTGTAGTTGTATAAAATTGTACATAGGCATGGTGTATCGAGATACAAATTGTATCTGTATGTGTTTAAAAGCATTTAATAATTTTTTCAAAAATAATAACAAAATAAAATAAGCAATTAAGAAGCTTTAAATGGTTTGATGGTATAACCGCACATTTTCTTTCAGATCTAGTTATAAACGAACAGCAGTATTGGCAATTTATTGTGGTTGTTCATGTTCTGGTGCCCAGCCTTACTGCTTAGGGCCACACCCTTTGTTGTTATACAGGTAAAACATATACCAGCATGCACATATGAAAGGTTGGGTAAAGAAAACATCAAGACATCCTGGGAATTACCATACACACATAGATGTTGGAGTGGGGGAAGTGAAGTGTTTATTAGCGGAATAAACTGTGAAAACACACTAAGTGATTCTCTCCTTTGTCAGGGTATAAACTTACACAGGGCCTGTGATGGTTCCTCTAATAATTTATCCTGCCACCTGCAAGGTTCACCAGCCACGGTGATTGATCCAATTTTTGGACAACTCTCGAACAGGGGTTACCTTATGTTGAATGATCACAGCTGCTGTGGCATGTTGCCAGGAGTTCCATATCTAGTAACTGTGTCAGCTTGGGTCACTTGTTGTATGCAAGTATTGTTTCCTAATACCAAGATAGACAGAGAGTCGCCTTTATGGCCTTCACCGAACATCTCTTCTATACAAATTGATACTTTAAGCAGAATGAAAGCCATTCTTTTGCAAGAAACTGTGCCACTGACCTCGGCCAAAGAAACTTATGATCTACAAGTTGCAAGGACTTCTGCTGAGATACATGCCCTCCTAACTACAAACTGCCCTATACATTTCTCAGAAAAGTTAAGTTGTATCTTAACCATGTCTGATACGAGCGGTATTGTACATGTATTTTAGACAGTATTTTCATTATTGTTAGCACCTTTTGAAGCAGTCCTAGGAATATTTCCAAACTTCGTGCCCTCGGTGTTTGGCGGACTGCCTCTCATTTTGGGACTCCCTGCAGGGATTCTATTTTTGCTCCTACTGCTGCGATATGGCAAGCCAATTCCCAAGCGACACCCAGTTCTCCATGGAGAAAACTCTACTGGCAATGAAGTGTCATGAGCGCATCGTCCAAATTTTGGGACTACCTCGTCTACGAGAATTAAATATCATGTGGTTTCTGTCATTCAGACCAATTTGGCAAGATTGCATCTTCCCTGTTCTACTCTGCCTGCTATGCGGAGAAGAATGCGTGTTAGACTCATGTCTCACACTCCCATCAGTCATGCCAACAGATGTTGATACTTTGCTTGAGCCAGTAACGGCCCATGCACTGTGTTGTCCCCAGCGGCTACAAATTCTGATGACGACATTCATTGAGATCTCACAGACGTAAAATGCTACTGTTGAGGTACAAGAGGAAACAACAGGCGCACAGGTACCATCCGATTTGAACATTGCTAATGCAACCAATGCTGACGGCGATGTTTCACATCTATGTGTGGTTAATCTTCTAAACAAGGTACTCCAACTTTCATCTACTATGGTAGACAAATATTTTACAGACTTAGAAGATTTGATGTTTTCTCCAAACACTGACTTTTGATTTTGGCACACAGTGTTCTGAGAGACTTTGAATTCGACCTTCATTTTTCAAAACAAGGTACTATCTTTGGAACTCTTTTTCTTATGATTAATTTTTTTCTCCCAAATTTGTATTTTTCATTTTTTGGCACAAGTAATCTGCTTATAGTAGAACTATTCATAGCGAACAAGAATTCTTTGATAAACTTTCAGAGACAATATTTGACATTGTCCACATACAAATAGTTTTTATGTAACCTGACATGAAATGGTTTCGGCATCTTTTTCTTCTGTATTTACGAGACATTTCAGGAATGTATATTTTCACGATTATTCAGATAGCATTTCAAATGTCAACTATATGCTTGAATGAAACATTGCTTTAAATGCGTACAGCACCAATGCTCGTTAGTGTACAACCAGTACAAATGGATTTTTATGTTTTTTGGATGGGTTTTAAACACTTGTTATATAGATGTATTTTAGATATGTTTCAACATGTTTAGAACTTAGTATTTAGTAGAAGTCGTACATAAGAAAATGGAGTGGGTGTTGTATGACGTTTTAGATTCTGAATGAATTTTTCCCGATTCATGCCCTTATATAGTTCACTTTGCCCTTATATAGGCATAGACATTAAGCCCTGATTTAGGCATAGGCCATGCTGCCCAAATACTTGCATGGCTACTTCCATCCGTTCATCTACGTCACAACAATTCCTTGGAAAACCAGCCTCTTAAGCCGTTAGGGCTGAGAACTGGTAAGCTCCCGAGGCGGAAAGCCGGGAGATTTTGTGAAGACTGCTTGAGTTTTAAAACTTTTAACCAATTTGTGTGTGATACTGTGCTTTTTAAAACCTACAATCTCACCTGCCATTCGCCCAGTGTACCTCCAGCGAAACAGACCTTAGCGCTGAGAGGGGAAACTTTCCAGGGCTGACGCCACGGACTGGAAGCACTGCGGCCACGCCCAACACCCTTAGGCCACGCCCCCTTACTCGGTATTTAGGCGCGCTGATGTGCTAGCGCGGCTAGAGAACTGGTAAGCTCCTGAGGCGGAAAGCCGGGAGATTTTGTGAAGACTGCTTGAGTTTTAAAACTTTTAACCAATTTGTGTGTGATACTGTGCTTTTTAAAACCTACAATCTCACCTGCCATTCGCCCAGTGTACCTCCAGCGAAACAGACCTTAGCGCTGAGAGGGGAAACTTTCCAGGGCTGACGCCACGGACTGGAAGCACTGTGGCCACGCCCACCACCCTTAGGCCACGCCCCCCTTACTCGGTATTTAGGCGCGCTGATGTGCTAGCGCGGCTAGAGAACTGGTAAGCTCCTGAGGCGGAAAGTCGGGAGATTTTGTGAAGACTGCTTGAGTTTTAAAACTTTTAACCAATTTGTGTGTGATACTGTGCTTTTTAAAACCTACACTCTCACCTGCCATTCGCCCAGAGTACCTCCAGCGAAACAGACCTTAGCGCTGAGAGGGGAAACTTTCCAGGGCTGACGCCACGGACTGGAAGCACTGCGGCCACGCCCACCACCCTTAGGCCACGCCCCTTTACCCTATTAGAAATGTGCTTCCCCCGGAAGCGCAGCGGACGAGCGCAGCGGGCGCGCCGTTTGCGCGCCTAAGGCAAGCCCGTCTGCGCCCGTCCGAGACCAGACTGCGCCCAGCGCCAGCCATGCTGCCGGTCAATCCCCTTACACAAAAAGGATAGTCTGGACAAGTGCGGAATTATTGGCTTTGAATACAGGTAAACCCTGCACGGAGCACAGGCTCGATCTGACCCAATCGGTTCTCCCATCCTCATGCCTGCTTTGTGGCGATTTGCTGACCAACGCTCCACTTCAACCAAACAAACATTCTAAAACAACAAGATGACCAATAACTACCAGTTCCCCTACGATCCTGTTTAAGGCAGCTCTACTGAATTGTAGATCTCTCCCTAAACATGTGGATGATATAAACCTACTAATAATGGACTCTGAGTGGGATGCCCTGTTTCTTACAGAAACTTGGCTAAACTTGGACAATATGGCCTCTATCCCTCTTGCGATACCACCAGGGTTTAAACTAAGCTTCGCAAATAGAGAGGAAGATAGAAGAGGTGGCGGAGTGGCTATTATCGTCAAAGATAAATTTACACTGACATTCTCTGCTCCCACCACTATCCCTGGTATAGAGGGGCTACACTGGTGCTTTCAAATTAATCCGCAATTATCCCTAGCCGGCCTGCTCATCTATAGACCCCCAGACTGCCCCTCGGCACGTACCAGTGAACTTTGGGATTTAATAACCCAAAGCTCCCTTGCTCACCCTCACTACATGGTCCTCGGTGACTTCAATGTTCACGCTGATAGGCCTGATTGCCCCCAGACTATTCAACTTATCTCAACGCTACAAGCCGCCAACCTAACTCAAATTATTTCAGGACCCACGCACCGTGCCGGCCATATATTGTACCTAATTTTCTCCAACGTGCTGGATTCTACTACCCTTCCTCCCTTACCCCTGGTATGGACGGACCATTTTTTAATTCCCTTCTCTATCTCCCTTCCTTCCTATTCCCAGAAAACAGGCAAACGTTCCTACATACGTAGAAATTGGGATAAACTATCTGCTGACACCCTATGTCCTGCTCTTGCTGCTACCCGCCCCACACTGACATCGGAGGTGAATTCCGATGCAGTGCTGCTAAACCGCTGGATAGGCAACACAGTGGAATCCATCGCCCCTGCCAAAACTGCAACGTCTCGCAGAGAATCCCCTACCGCCTCTTGGTTTTCTGCAGAATTGATGGAGAAAAAAAGTAATTGCAAAAAGTTGGAGTGCCTTTGGAGGGAAAACTATTGTGAAGCAGCAAAAAACTGCTACAAAAAAGCCTTACGAGGTTTACACCAATCTATAAAAAAAAGCCAAAAAATTATTCTTTGCAACCTCCATTCAACAAGCTGAGCAATCTAGTAAAGAAGTCTTTAAGATTGTTCAATCCTTTTTTAAACCAAGAGCCATTGACACTGAGATAACCCCATCAGAGAAACTTTGCGAAGACATCTCGGACTTTTTTGATAAAAAAATTATCCAGGTCTATGAGACCTTTTCAAACCCCTCGCCCACTGTAATGGCGGACTTTGACATAAAAGATTCGCCCCCTCCTCCCTTAGCCCAATTCCATCACATCTCCCGTGATGAGGCCATGAGTGAGCTAAATAAATGCAAATCTGGAGGTCCAGACGACCCTTGCCCACCAAAACTCTGGAAAATGATGTCGTCAGCTATTGTTGCACCTCTCCTTCATATCTGGAACACATCCATTGATACTGGCACGTTCCCTGACTGCTGGAAACATGCCACCCTCCTCCCTCTAAAAAAAAAAGCCTAATGGTGCCCCTGACGACTTGACCAATCTGCGCCCATTTTCCCTGCTAGCAGCCCCCGGAAAAATGCTCGAGAAACTGATTCAACGCCAACTGAACAGTTTTATAGAGAAAAATGGAATCCTTCATGAAACACAGTCGGGTGTCAGGACTGGCTTCAGCACCGAGACGGCCCTTATTGAGGTCACTGAGTCAATCAGATGGTCTTTAGACGCAGGGGCATCAGCTATGCTGGTGCTCCTGGATCTATCGGCCGCATTTGATTCAGTGGACCATGGAAGATTGATGTTAAGGCTAAGAGACACAGGTCTGGAGGATAAAGCACTGAACTGGCTTCAATCCTACTTAACGGATCGCTCCCAGAAAGTTGCATTGGGCACTTTCTCCTCCAAACCAAAACGTCTCTGGTGTGGTGTCCCCCAGGGGTCTGCACTCAGCCCGTTACTTTTTAATATCTACTTGGCCCCACTCTTTACCTTGATCGCCAAATGGGGGGTCAAGGCAATCTCATATGCCGATGATACTCAATTGGTTTTTCCCTTTGATGAAGTATCTGAGGTTGCTTTCAGCAAAATTAAGGGCTGCCTTCAAGACATAGCCAACTGGATGAACACTAACAAACTCAAGCTGAATGCATCCAAAACGGAAGTGTTATTCTTTGGAAAAAATACGCGTCCTTCTCCAGACCTATGGTGGCCCCCCGAAATGGGACCGGCTCCAGTCCCTGGAACCAATGCGAAGAACTTGGGAGTAAAATGGGACGTAAACCTCTCTTTCTCCTCGCATGTTCAGCAGGTCTCCACAGGTTGCCTTCACAAACTCAGGACCCTTCGCAAATTTCTGTCTCTCCTACCTGCTGAGTGCCGCAAAACGGTAGTCCACGCAACAGTTACCTCTAGACTGGACTACTCGAACGGCCTCTACCTTAGTCTTCCCAAGTATCTGGTGCAGCGCCTGCAGACCGTGCAGAATGCGGCTGCGAGACTCATAAAATCGATTCCTTTTAAACATCATGTCTCTCCGCACCTGCGCGAACTGCACTGGCTCCCAGTGGCGAGCAGAATTAAATTTAAAGTTCTTACCCTGGCGTTTAGAGCATTAAAAGGCACCTGTCCTAATTATTTAAAACTTAGACTCACCCGCTACCATCAGGATAGACATTTACGTTCCAACTCCTTGCTTCAGCTAACTATACCCAGAGTTAGGAAGGCCAGACTTGGGGGCAGATCCTTTTCTGCCGGTACGGCGAAACTTTGGAACGCCCTGCCTCTGGCCATTCAATCCACCTCGACAGAAGCAAGTTTTAAGAAACTTCTGAAGACCTGGCTTTTCATGCAAAAAACCTAAGCATTCGACCTAGTTTCTGTCTCAAGCTGTAAGCTCTCTACTAGCGCCGGGACACCTCCTTGTGAGGTAGCTGTTTGCGCTTTACAAGCATCAGTATTATTATTATTATTATTAGGGACTTCCCTTGCTTGAATATTGATTTCTCCAAGCACTCAGTTATTTTACAATGAACATCTATTTCTTAGGGGTTCATTCATGACGTTCATATTCCCGACTTTACGTCAAAGCTGGCATTCCTAAACACCTTATACCTTCACTTGCTATGGTAAAGCACGGTGTGGTTCGGTGCAGTTCGAGTACCTACTTGCCAGACGCAGCTCGCTACAGCAAGTGCCGAAGGAAGCCAACTCTCCAGCTTATGCACTGACAAGAAGCTGTCCTCCTCTGCCGAGATTCTAGCTCCAGTGTTTGACTCCACTTGCGGGGTGTTGGGAAATCAAGTCAGAGATAGAGATACCAAACCTACTTCATTCTAAGCTATGGCGCTGATTAGAACCTAGAGAAACCTTTGGCGGTTCTTGGCAAAACTAAACCTATGCTAAAGACCATATTTACTTCTTCCCTCGTACTAGACTTAGGTTAGGTACATTGGGGTAGGCGTATTTTAGAAGCACCAGTTGAGTATTTTAGCCTGTGTTATTTATGTATGTATTTTTATATGGCTTAGAAACCATACAATGCTATTACAGTAATATTTTATACTACTGTTTACGCTGTACGCATTATACTTTGCATCCTGTCTCACGATTGTAGCAGTTCACCTCTCGTATGAGAAAGAAGACTGTTAAATAAACCCTTTTTATTGAAACGCCCGTCTCTCTATTTTCTCTACAACTCTGTAAAACCGAAGCATGCACGATTGACTGAGTAAAATAGTTATCTACTCTGGGCTTCGCTCATTTCCTGTTTGCTGCAATTTAACTTCGTTTGTGGCTTACAATGTTGTTTATTTTTCTACTGATGGTGCATGGACACTATCTTCCTGAAAGTTTAACACTGTCTCTTGTGAGTCTGGAATTGCTGCCATGTTCTTCTTCTCACAGAGATAAAAAAGATTATCATGTTATTAATATTACCTTTTACATGATGATGTTCTCTAGGAAAAGGTGCCTTATCAAATTTTGGGCTCAACAAAAATTATTCAAATTCCCAATATTTTGAGAATTTTATTAGATGACATTTTCACTCTAGGGGCTTTGTAAATTCATGGGATATAACTGTTGTTAAACAGTTGATGACTTAAGTTTGCATGCTTCATTGGACAATGAAGATGTATATATCGATGCAAATAATCAGGAGCTGTTCTTTTTCCATCATTATGGACATTCATCAATTAAACTGTAGTATATAATTTTATACAGTGGGAGCATTGAGGAACTCCTCCAAATTAACAGTCCTAAAAGTTTTCAGAAAGGTTTTTTACATTCTAACAGTGGTGAAAGATTTGACTTTGTGCATTTTATTGTTTTTCAATAACCTGAAAAAATTATAAAATTGATTACCATCATAGATGTATCTATTCAGCACACTTCATTTATTGATTATTGGAGCAAGTTCTTACATATTAAAAGGATAATATTTATGAAAAACATGTTGAGGAACTACATTTTGTCAAATTCAGGGCACTGAGCCCTTGTTCAGAGCATATATGGTTACTACAGAAATGATGTGGGTTAATAAGACTGTACATAAGATCAATTGACTCAGCTTTGCTTCACTTTTATAATTCAAAATACCATAAATTTCCTGGATTAATTTGACACATTTTACAAATTGGACATGTACAGAAAAAAGTCATGAACATTATTTGAATTAAATAGTACAAAATGGAACATAAACTTTAACATAGTTTTATTCAGATGGATGGCTAAAAAATACTGATATGTGTATGTAGTGGTTTTGGTCTAAAGCTACACGCTTATTAGCAAATACACCAGACAATAGCTTTAACCCATATTCCCTACGACTACGTATAGCTCAGGGAAGTTGTGCCGAAGATGGCTGTGACAATTTAGGTCGAGTGCCGTGAAAAACATAAAACAATGTCAAAAATAGTGAAAATATAGATTTGAGTGATTTTCTTTTAGGGCCTCATCCTGTAGAGAATAAAAACGTTAATAGCTACCATAATATATGTAGCTATGAAAGAATAAGAGGCATACTCTGAAAGAGATGCAGCAGAAAGGGTTATGGAAGCTGGCAGGGAAGTAATGCAAACAACTTTCAAAATTGTTGACGATGACTCTCAAATTTGTTCTAAAAGTATGTATACATCCTCTAATATCACCTCTTTTTTTATCTTTTGCAGGAAAACTTGAATTTTAAACAACATGGGTAAGCTCAAATGCGTGTGTTAACACAAGTGAGCTGGGTTCTACAAGTATAGAAGAAAATGATCCGTAATAAGAGACAGGATATCATGTAACTAAATAAATCTTACATCTGATTTAATGATCATTTGTAAAGATTATATAATTTCATCAAACAATGCATAACATGGTGCAGTTAGGTGAGGAAGCCGTGCTCAATGCTAAAATAAATGTGATACAGACATGGAATATACAGAAATATATGTGTACCACAATTTTCATAATGGTGCAGTCTGCAAATCAAAAATTTCATATAATTGAATGGGCCTGCCTTGATAGTCAATAAAATTTAAATCTCTGACCATAGTGAGATTATCCTCCTGATTTCTTTCACAAATTAGCCTGTGACGTGAGCAAGCATAAATGTGGCTTCGATGTGAGGAGACGGCGAATTGAGGGCTGGAGACTCTCTGATATAATGCTAAATAGCAGGGTGCTGTTGGGTAATCTAAGTGATCATCAGGAACAGTCAGTTTAAGGGCTGGTATTAGAAGCACATACTCTCATACAGAAGCGCAGAACAGTAACCATCAGCAGTGTGCTGGTTTGTGGACCCTGAGAGCTGCCAGACAAGGTTGGCATCTGCAAGGATTAGTTACAGACAGCAGGCATTTCAGGTGCATGAGCGGAAAAAGGGAATTATTTTTTCGGTCATGTAGGCCCACAAGGTGCTTTAATCATTGATACATGATCAGACTTCCTTACAATCTTACTGGCAGACAGAAAATGATTTCTATAAAAGAGGCATCCTTTATAATGTTCCCTCAATCCAACAGACAGAGAGTGTACCCTCTTCTGTTACAGAAGATCCATATACTATGTGGCTGTTGCGTGAAGTGATTTATTTGCCTACCACTGCTCTTCATTTCTATAATTGCCACAAACTTACATCTCTTGGATGGTATATAAACAACCAAACCACAATCTTATAAGCTTGAAGTTCCCATCTGAATATTATAGCTGGACAAACAGCAATCCTGTTTTCATTACTAAATCTTCATAGACTAATCCTCTAGGACTCTCACTTTTTCATAGCACTTGTAATATTTGAAGTCTGGCTTTCCTCCAAGACTCCCTGCAACATCTGCTTCTTTAATTCCTTCCTATTACACACTGTTAAAAACAGTATCTACTCAATTGAAAGAAAGGAATCCAGGTGTGGGTTAGCCCGGGGTTTTCTGCATTTACTAATTGTTCAAAAAACAGTAACATTTGTAGAATCATATTTTATCCTCTCCAATAAAGATCTTTGAAAGCACTTCGTAGCCAGAGGTTGACATGATAAAACATGCACCTTCATAAATTAAATGAGCTTTTAGCATTACTAACTCAGAAAGAGCTACCCTAGACCTGTGCAGCCAAGACATTTAGGGCCTGATTATGATGCCATTGGAAACTGCGTCGACCCTCGGTGAGAGCCGTTCCTACGGCATCGTAATTGGTTGTTCGTATTCCATTCCGACCGACCCCAGTAATCCCTCTTTCAGCCCGAGGAATTACAATGGCAGATTCCATCTGCTTATAGTAGAACTATTCATAGCGAACAAGAATTCTTTGATAAACTTTCAGAGACAATATTTGACATTGTCCACATACAAATAGTTTTTATGTAACCTGACATGAAATGGTTTCGGCATCTTTTTCTTCTGTATTTACGAGACATTTCAGGAATGTATATTTTCACGATTATTCAGATAGCATTTCAAATGTCAATTATATGCTTGAATGAAACATTGCTTTAAATGCGTACAGCACCAATGCTCGTTAGTGTACAACCAGTACAAATGGATTTTTATCTTTTTTGGATGGGTTTTAAACACTTGTTATATAGATGTATTTTAGATATGTTTCAACATGTTTAGAACTTAGTATTTAGTGGAAGTCGTACATAAGAAAATGGAGTGGGTGTTGTATGACGTTTTAGATTCCGAATGAATTTTTCCCGATTCATGCCCTTATACAGTTCACTTTGCCCTTATATAGGCATAGACATTAAGCCCTGATTTAGGCTTAGGCCATGCTGCCCAAATACTTGCATGGCTACTTCCATCCTTCATCTCATTCACAACAATTCCTTGGAAAACCAGCCTCTTAAGCAGTTAGGGACTTCCCTTGCTTGAATATTGATTTCTCCAAGCACTCAGTTATTTTACAATGAACATCTATTTCTTAGGGGTTCATTCATGACGTTCATTTGCCCGACTTTACGTCAAAGCTGGCATTCCTAAACACCTTATACCTTCACTTGCTATGGCAAAGCACGGTGTGGTTCGGTGCAGTTCGACTACCTACTTGCCAGACGCAGCTCGCTACAGCAAGTGCCGAAGGAAGCCAACTCTCCAGCTTATGCACTGACAAGAAGCTGTCCTCCTCTGCTGAGATTCTAGCTCCAGTGTTTGACTCCCCTTGCGGGGTGTTGGGAAATCAAGTCAGAGACAGAGATACCAAACCTCCTTCATTCTAAGCTATGGCGCTGATTAGAACCTAGAGAAACCTTTGGCAGTTCTTGGCAAAACTAAACCTATGCTAAAGACCATATTTACTTCTTCCCTCGTACTAGACTTAGGTTAGGTACATTGGGGTAGGCGTATTTTAGAAGCACCAGTTGAGTATTTTAGCCGGTGCTATTTATGTATGTATTTTTATATGGCTTAGAATCCATACAATGCTATTACAGTAATATTTTATACTACTGTTTATGCTGCACGCATTATACTTTGCATTCTGTCTCACGATTGTAGCAGTTCACCACTCGTATGAGAAAGAATACTGTTCAATAAACCCTTTTTATTGAAAAGCCTGTCTCTCTATTTTCTCTACAACTCTGTAAAACCGAAGCATGCACCATTGACTGAGTAAAATAGTTATCTACTCTGGGCTTCGCTCATTTCCTGTTTGCTGCAATATAACTTCGTTTGTGGCTTACAATGTTGTTTATTTTTCTACTGATGGTGCATGGACACTATCTTCCTGAAAGTTTAACACTGTCTCTTGTGAGTCTGGAATTGCTGCCATGTTCTTCTTCTCACAGAGATAAAAAAGATTATCATGTTATTAATATTACCTTTTACATGATGATGTTCTCTAGGAAAAGGTGCCTTATCAAATTTTGGGCTCAACAAAAATTATTCAAATTCCCAATATTTTGAGAATTTTATTAGATGACATTTTCACTCTAGGGGCTTTGTAAATTCATGGGATATAACTGTTGTTAAACAGTTGATGACTTAAGTTTGCATGCTTCATTGGACAATGAAGATGTATATATCGATGCAAATAATCAGGAGCTGTTCTTTTTCCATCATTATGGACATTCATCAATTAAACTGTAGTATATAATTTTATACAGTGGGAGCATTGAGGAACTCCTCCAAATTAACAGTCCTAAAAGTTTTCAGAAAGGTTTTTTACATTCTAACAGAGCTGGCAAGCAAGGTTGGCATCTGCAAGGATTAGTTACAGACAGCAGGCATTTCAGGTGCATGAGCGGAAAAAGGGAATTATTTTTTCGGTCATGTAGGCCCACAAGGTGCTTTAATCATTGATACATGATCAGACTTCCTTACAATCTTACTGGCAGACAGAAAATGATTTCTATAAAAGAGGCATCCTTTATAATGTTCCCTCAATCCAACAGACAGAGAGTGTACCCTCTTCTGTTGCTGAAGATCCATATACTATGTGGCTGTTGCGTGAAGTGATTTATTTGCCTACCACTGCTCTTCATTTCTATAATTGCCACAAACTTACATCTCTTGGATGGTATATAGACAACCATACCACAATCTTATAAGCTTGAAGTTCCCATCTGAATATTATAGCTGGACAAACAGCAATCCTGTTTTCATTACTAAATCTTCATAGACTAATCCTCTAGGACTCTCACTTTTTCATAGCACTTGTAATATTTGAAGTCTGGCTTTCCTCCTAGACTCCCTGCAACATCTGCTTCTTTAATTCCTTCCTATTACACACTGTTAAAAACAGTATCTACTCATTTCAAAGAAAGGAATCCAGGTGTGGGTTAGCCCGGGGTTTTCTGCATTTACTAATTGTTCAAAAAAAAGTAACATTTGTAGAATCATATTTTATCCTCTCCAATAAAGATCTTTGAAAGCACTTCGTAGCCAGAGGTTGACATGATAAAACATGCACCTTCATAAATTAAATAAGCTTTTAGCATTACTAACTCAGAAAGAGCTACCCTAGACCTGTGCAGCCAAGACATTTAGGGCCTGATTATGATGCCATTGGAAACTGCGTCGACCCTCGGTGAGAGCCGTTCCTACAGCATCGTAATTGGTTGTTCGTATTCCATTTCGACCGACCCCAGTAATCCCTCTTTCAGCCCGAGGAATTACAATGGCAGATTCCAAAAGCCTTTATGTGCCAGACTTTACAACACAGAAAGGCTGTGGAAATCTGGCTTTGGGGGCTCCCAGCAGGGCCCCCATGGGTGCAAGTCCTCAGGAGTGTTCGGTCGCATCCTAATTGCTTTTTTGAGACAAAAGACAGGTGGTCGTTTGGTCCCAGTTCCCAAATGATGTTGAACAGACTCAGGTCCGTCCGACATTATAATTGGGCTCAAACTCTCCAAACAGCTAATTCTGCCTCCATGACCCATTGCCTCCTGCAAACTCAATTTCCAACAAATTTTGCTGATCTATTGTACACTGTGTTCCTGTCTCTAACACAGCTAGCATTAACCATTGTTTAATATCGAGTCTGGGAAATTGACTGGTTTCAAGTTTCTTTTTCGATTTATCCTTTCTGTTTTTGGTTCTCTATTTCCAAACCTTTTGTGTGAAACAACTCTTTGCCTAGTGGAATGCACCATTTTTTTTATTGCTGAAGAACTAAAATCAATATGAAAGGAAATGCACCCTAGTCAACTAAATATCAAAGTCATAAAGCTATCTTGGAGGAGAAATGCTCTGTAAGTTAAGAGCACACTGAGCTCTGTGTTTTCATAAACTTAAAGCTCCTCTATGGAGATCTTTGTTTCAATACTTAAACTGTTTTAAAACTGTCATCTTGAACATTTCTTTGAGACAACAAGCT
This sequence comes from Lissotriton helveticus, assembly GCF_964261635.1. NCBI lineage: Eukaryota > Metazoa > Chordata > Amphibia > Caudata > Salamandridae > Lissotriton > Lissotriton helveticus. The sequence continues at coordinate 1,410,884,980 of NC_136065.1, forward strand.
ATGCTTACTGTTGATTGCTGGGAATTAAGTATACCGATCACAGAAAATCTACGGCCCTGATTTACAAAGACTTTGTATCGGATGTGTGTTACTTTTTTAAGGCAGATCCAACACAAAATCCTTTTTGGTATACACAAAGCAACACAAATCACTATTTGAGTTGCTTTGTAACATAAAAATTAACGCAGCGTATTGCACTGCCTTGCATTACTTTGCTTCTTGTGTGGTGCATGGGCATTCCTGTGCATACACTCATGGATGTTAATGCAAATCATTATCTACAAAGATTTATTAATATAGATTTGGGCCAAATTTATGTGTACCTCCCTGAGGTTGGCATAACAAGGAGAAGTATCTGTAATTCTCCTTGTTATTCCTTTTTTGTATTTATGCTGCATTCTACAGCATACATGTAGAGAGGAAACAGCAGCAGATGGTAGTTTTGTGCACAAAACCTGCCCTGAACACAAAGTGGTTACCTTTGACGTAAGGGTGCATGCGTTGGTGCTAAGCTGCACAAAGTGTGCCAGTGCATGAAGAGAGAAGAGCTGTTCCCTTTCTTTGAAGATATGATTCAGTTCTTCTCTCTCATATTCATGCAGAGCAACATTATAACTTTAGTTGCTGTGCTGCGTTTCTTGAAGTCTCTGTAAATCTGGGCCCAGATGTTTTGCAATGCAATGCAATTGCCCGTTGTCTAAGCTGTTGTGTTTGAACCTCAACATGTCTCAACATGTGTGGAACTGGAAATCTTACAATTATCAGACACATTCAATGTTGTCTCATTAAGGTCTTCTCAGTCAAAAACAACGAAAGAGTGCACTTTCCTTGAGAAAGAAAGTTGGAAAAAAATCACAATGGATTCTTTTAGAAAGCCCACACTCACCAACCTAGTTGGTGACATGCTTCATCATCGGGCCCCACCAGGAAGGTATAAAACCCCCCCCCCGGTGTGCTTCAACACCAGAATTACTGCGGAGCAGGTTATTTTGTGTGTGTGTGATCAACTGAAGTGAAGTAAAAGTGACTAGGTTGTATCTGAAAAAAATGTATTCGTAGACCAACCTAGCAAGGTTAAAAATCCAGAGCGGGCAAGTGGGAAGCTGGCTCGATATTTCAGCTATGCCACGCTCAGTGTGGTCAGTGAAGTCAACATGTATCTGCCTATCTGTGTGCAAACTCGCTAGGCATTCATCAGGACCGGTGTGTAGACCCTGGCGGTATGAACGCACTAAGGCTTACCCTGACCTGGAAAAAACAGGAAAAAACAATGTAAAAACCTGCTGTTTGATAGGTACCAGATGTTGCTCGGCACCCGACAGCTTATATGAGGTGGAATGACTATTCACACCATGGGTCTCGGGAGGTGGTAATGGCTGAATAGGCACACCGCCAGCGCAGTCAAGCACCCTCTTGGTACCTGTCACCTGCCTCAATTACCGGACCCCGTAATGTCTTCAACAGCTGCAGGTGCATCTTTGACTTCGACTCTGATGCCCTATTCATCTGTGATTTTAACATCTTCAATCATCAATTACATCCTGGCTTTCTGATCTTCTACAGTTGGCGAGTACTAGTATCACTACTCTTTGGCCTTCACTATGATGGCGGGCAGACCACCACCGACAGGCCCATTGGTGGTGGTCCACCCGACATCCACCAATGGATGTCGGGTGGACAGCCACCCGACATCGATGTCGATGCAGCCAGTTGGACATCAGAGGTCGGGGGTAGGACTGCTGCCTACGATGGGATCGGCAGTCGGACTCCTATCCCTACAATGGAGGTGATAGCTGTGCAGACACCGCTGTAAGGATTAGAATGTCCCTTTCCAACTGCTTTTTCATGGCAGTCCGACCGCCATGAAAAGGCAAATGGAAAAAGACTGCGGGCCCCAAGCAGGGCCCCTGTCCCCGTACCATGGGCCTCTGCTAAGTGGCCCTGGGGGCACATGCAGTGCCGCCCCACACATCAATGCACTGTTTGCCAGGCACTACATGGTGCCTGGCACACTGTGCATGATGAGCATAAAGGGCCTTTTTCTACTGCGACTTCTGCTGCTGCCCTTTTTCTGGGCCGCAGCACAAGCTACAGTGAAAAAACTTCCTGACTGCCTGCTCGGCAGTCTGATCATAATAGGCTAGGTGGGACTGCAAACTCATTGTGAGTCAGTCACCTACCTGATACGTTGGCGGTTGGCGGTCAAACTGACCACCATCGTAATGAGGGCCTTAGTCACAACATCTCTGACTTTCCTATCACAATAGATTGTTAAACATTATTATTTAGACCTCTGGATTCTCCATACAATGCTGTAGATTTGAAAGTTTCCATCTGTTTTCAGGATGAAATGAGCTCAGTAAAGCAAGAGACAGACAATCTGAAACTGCTTCGGTTTGTCTGTATAGTCATCTTAAGACATCTGTTTTGCTTACGATCCCTTCTGGATTAATTTGAGATTTTTTTCATCTTGAAACCTTAGAAAAAAGGCATTTTGCAACGCTTTTTTATCTATCAATGCATCTAGACATGCATCACATATATTAATTAGAATTGTTGCTCTTTCATTCAAATGAGATTCTGATTTACTCTCATGCATTTCACATATTGGTGTACTTACATATTCAAATGCACATTTTTTATTTGTAAATGTGCGTTGCATTTATTGTTGATTGCACATGTGCAACTTATAACATGTTATTTCCTTTGATATCATATTAATTATTCATGTATACGCATCAATATTATTGTTAATGTGTTGAAGAACTCAGTTAAAGTGCAACAACATTGAAATGCTATTTCATGCATTTGTACAACATTCATCACAAGGTCTACCCTTTACAACATAATAAGAAAAGTATATTTAAGACTGGTGAAGATGAGTATTAGGCAGAGAAAAGCCTTCAGCTATCTTCCTTGAAGATGCGATCACATGAGCTGAGCTGCAAATATTCCTGGTGAACGCCATTAACTCCTCAGAGCCAGCACGGCCTTATCAACTTACGTGAGAAAGCCACAACTAAGGCAGAGAGCAGACAGCGACCTTCTCGAAGATTACAGCAATTTGCTTGTTATTTAACTATGGTTTGCGGCCAAAAGACCACAACAAGAAGCTCAGATAGGCATTGTTGGTGCTAAGATAGCTTGGGTTGGGGGCAGAAGGGAGAGAATATTAAACAAAGGCTTGTTCCATCATTCAGTGCAGTGAATTTCTGAAATACTGTGACACTGTTGCAATTCATTTTAATATTTTGCGTATTAACTGGTTTTATCGCCACTATGTTATTTCTTTTCATAGTTACTTCTGTATTTCTTATGTGCACTGGATCGGGACGTTGATTTTACTAAAGTCTTAAAAACATATAATGTGGATTCTTGTGTCTGCCCTTCCAAAGTGATAGGATCTTCGAAGTTCATTAACAAATAAATAATCTAGTTTCATAGAACTGATATTTGCACAGAATGCACTATAATGAGAGCTGTTATAAAAAATTGAAAAAAACAATGTTAATTTAAAATTTTAATGAACGCTCAATTGTGCAGGCAAATCAGGTCTCTTTATTGCTGTTGGTATGGGCTACACCTTTAACCTTCCTATGCTGCTGCTTGAGGTTCTATCTAGTAAACGGCCGGCCACATAGCTGCCAATACCATAAACCAATGCAGCCTCTCTTCCATATGTCATCATTGCATATGGTTACAGCAACAAGAATGTTGTCAGTGACACCCACAACACCTCTACCCATGCTGGATTAATAAGAATATCAGTCAGATGTTGTGGCATGCACCCTGGTTGTTGCCATGGGTTGATCGCTCCTCTTGCTCTTCCCCATGTCTGTACCATACCATTTCAGAGGAGATCCGTATTTGTCTCTGTCTTTTTCCATTGTCTTCACTCTTCAAGGTAGGCCATCACTGTTCAAGAATCTGCAAACCCGATGACCAACCTATGTGATTTCCTCTAGTTGGTACTTTGTTATGGGACAATCAGTGCACAAATGACTTCCTTTTGATGTACCCGGGGCCTTTTGCTGTACATGTATGGGGGATGTGACTTTGATGTCAGAAAATCCTCCAGGCCATTATGTACATAAAACTCAATTGTTTTCCTATATAGTATCACCAGTGTAGCAACCAGCAGTTCACTTCTGGCTTGTATTTTCCTCAGTCGTTGCCGAAGGGCTAAAAGAAATCCTTTTAATGTTTGTTTCCTGAGACTCGTCACAGTGATAAGAACAGACAAGTCATTCAGCAGGAAAGGACCATTCTTTCTTTTTTTTTCAGCTTTCAGAATCATTCTCGAGTGTTGGAGACAAAGAAGCACATAATGATGGGTCTGAGTTTGTTTATTGTGTTCATTTTATGGGTATTAATCCTGCGAGTTCACGAGAACAACCTACATGCTTGGAAAGAGATTTCTTGGAGCACAATTAATAAATCTGCTGGAATTTGATAACAGCCAATGCTCTGCAGACTATAAGTGATTGGGGAATTATGCTAGTATTCCCTGATAGTGGTGAGCTCATATAATACTTCCTTTATTTTAGAGTCTATGTTTCTCTTTGTGATCCCTAGCACTGAGATTTCTTGTCCAAGTTGAATTTTTGAATTTAATAAAAAGAAGTTTCAAAAGATTCAAAGAAATCTGAACATTTTAGAGTACAATGTTATTTATTCACAGAGTACTCCACCATCTATTTGGTGTACATTGCATGTGAAATATCCATTGATACAAACTTACGCCCAAAAAGAAGGGGAAGGGTGGGGGTAGGTGGAAGGGGGTGAAGTGAAAGGAAATGGTGTAGGATAGGGAGCTTGTTTTAGGTCAAAAGTATATTATTTACAAACAAAACAATTTTGATGGCTTCCCACGGGAGCCAAGCATAAGTGCCACCACTGGTCATACAGTTTAGTAACCAGGCTTCAGAGGGAAACTGTATCATTCTTGCTAGGGGTAGAAGCTGGTACAGGGGGATGTTGTCTATGTTTCGACCCTAAATGGCGTACAGTAAATAGGTCCCTTACAGGTGGGTCTTCATCAGGACGAGAAGGGAGGAATGGGCAGTGTTCTGCTTGTAAATGTATTTCAAACAACCAACAATGAAGGCTCATGGAAGGGCGCTGTCTTCTTCAAAATAAATGAGGCTCCGAAAACACCTCAGAGTGTGTCACGGGCTGGTTATGCCGCTGGTAGCTGGCGAAAATGGAGATGTCTCCCGGGGGTGCCAGGGGTGCCGGGATATGGCGTTGGCCACGGGTTGGTAAAGTGCTGTCGTTGCCGCCGGGGGCTGGCAAGAATGCTGTTTGCATCAGTAAAAAATGGCCTGACGGCTCCTGAAGTCTCATCGATGTGACTTCAGGAGCCGTCAGGCCGTTTTTTGGGCTTGGCAAACTCCTTGACGATAATGAAGAGTTCTTTGCTGTTGTGGGTGTTGGCCTTGGTTCTGTCTTGGAGGGCCGTTTTCTTTGTGGTTTTGAGGAGGAGGGGGTGTGCGGTGATGGCGATTTTGATGGTGGCGTGCATTTCTGGGGTTTTTTGTCCTCCTTCTTGAGTGTTTTAGTGGTGTATCTGGACTCATGGAGGTTGGGCTGAACCAGCTGGCTTTATTGGAGTGTTGCTTGCTGGGTGTCTTCTTGAGGGGTGCCAGAGTGTCTGCACAATTGGAGAACCATCAGTGGAGGTTGCGTGCTGAAGTGTTAGAGTCTGTTGATGTTAGTTGTGTGGTAGTGCTGAGGAAGGTGGTGAGATGTTCTTCGGCGCCTTGTTCCAGTTACGACAGGGTGGTGGTGAGGGTGATGGTGTACGGTGGGTGTGGTAAAGGCAAAGTGCATGCAGTGGCGGTCGGTCCAGAGGAGTTAAGTAGTGTGGCTGTAGGTGATATTTTTGCTGGTGGAGAAGATGGGGTCAAGCATGTGTCCCGCTGCATGGGTCAGAGAGGTGACTAGCTGCTTGAGTCCAATGTTGGCAAGGTTCTCCAGAAGGGATGCTGTATTCTGGTCACTGGGGTTGTCCTGGTGAAAGTTGAGATCACCGCGTAGGATTTAATCAGTGGATGTGAGAGCCTAGGTTGCAATAAATTCGACGATGGCATCAGTGAAGGGCTGGCGAGGGCTGGGAGGCCTGTAGTCAAGGGAGCTGTGAAGAATGGTGTTGAGGTTGGTTTGAATCTGGAAGTGGAGGTGTTCCATGGTGTCATTTGGTCGTCCGAGTGGCTGCTCATGCGGAAGGTGATCTGGTTACGATGGCAACGCCTCCTCATGGTCAGTGGGTGTGGTCTCTGCAAATGTTATGTTAGAGAGTATTTATAGAGCACAACTGTCACTCGGAGGAGTATCATGGCTCTATAGTAAATTGGGTTGCGGCAGAAAGATAATTGAGGACTAAAATGAAAGAGGTTAGATTAGCGCTCTACATGCGGCATCTGGGGCAGTGAAAATCTATGTTTTCAGGGTCTTCCTAAAGAGGGTTTCTGATTAAATGAGATGAAGGCTGCTAGGAAGTTGGTTCCATGCCTTTGTGCCTAACACTGCAATGGATTTTCCCCTTGTGAGATTCATCTGAAAGCTGGGGGTTTTAATAGATTTGAATTGTAAGATCTAAGAGTCTGGCAGGGTACATAATGAGTGAACCTGGAACGAAGATACTGGGGACCAGTAGAGGGAAAACTTCTGATAGTGATTATAAGGATTTAAAATAAAATCCTTTAGTAGACGGGTAACCAATGCAGAGTTTTTAGAGCGGCTGAAGCAGATGATTTCCTAGGCCATTTTAATACTAGTCTTGCTGTAGCATGTTGAACCATTTGAAGTTTATAAAGGACAGATTTATTGTTTCCTGCATAGATGCTCTTGCAATAGTCAATTCTAGATGTATTTAAAGCTATTGCAACCATCTGCATCGTCGAAATGGGAAGTAAATTGAAAAGCATTTTTAATGATTTGATCATGTGAAATCAGGTGCCCGCCACAGACAGGCGCCCCCAGGTTTCTGGCTGCCATTACTGTATTCGGGGGTGGAGGAGTGTCAGCTGGCCACCATCAACAGGGGCAGAGGTTATTCCCCTTCCCTAACTGCATAACTTCAGTTGTTTCCAAATTGCATCTCAGATGGTTGGTCTTCATCCAGTGAAAGACAGCAGCAAGACATTGGCATAGGTTTTCCTCAGCCTGTGTGGTATTTTTGTCAAGGACCAGCACCAGCTGTGTATCGTGCACGTATGACATGGTCTCAATATTAAAGGACAATATGAGCCTGATCTGTGGGGCCATATAGGCATTAATAAGTACTGAACTGGCGACAGAGCCTAGTGGGACCCCAGAGAGCAGAGGCTTATCTGCTGACAGATATTGCCTGAGGGTGATAAATTGCCTTTGGTTTTGAAAGAAAGATTTTAACCAGGCCAGGGCGAGGTGGGAGATGCCGTATGTTTCAAGCCGGTCAAGATGATCTTGTAGCCTTCGGGGATGGCAGTGGTGATGTCTGGGCCAGAGCCGGGATTAGTCCAGGTTTCAGAGAGGAAGACGATGCCGGGGGAGACAGAATTGAGGAAACCACAGATTTCTGTGGCGTGTTTGTGGAGGGAGAGTATTTTAAAGAAGATGCAGCTGAGCCAGTCAGGTGCGCTGTTGGTCAGTGAGAGGAGCTGGAGTGGAGGGTGGGTGAGGGTGTAGCTGCAGTTTTGTAAGGAGAAATGTCCTTGGGTGTCTTTCAGTGATGCAGGGTGGCTAGTGGTGTGGCATCCTGTGTTGAGGGATATTGCTCTACTAAAATGTCTGCATTGTGATTTTGTTCTCAGTGATACTTGCGCATCACCCTAAGCCCATAACACAGGGCAGCATTCACCACCAAAAATGGACTCCGTGCATTCAATCAATTTCACCCATCTCAAGGTTTTTAACCTCAACTGTCTCTCATTATGAAAACACCAATCAGAACTCTTCCATTTTCTAACAGATCAGGGCCTGAATGCTGTGTTTCTGATGGAAACGTGGATAAATGAGACTACTGTACCATACACTGTAGCCACTCTGCCCTTGGAATAATGAATCCTCAGAGTGGATCACCGCTACAAGAAAAAGGGGGCATCACACTTATTTTAAAAACATAATACATCTGTAAGATAGACAAACTAAATATCCTAGACTGTGAAGCTCTTTTGTTTTCCTTGCCTCCCTCTGACACGTTCACCATGTCATGAGCTCTGATTTATCACCCACCTTGACTACCAAGCAAATGGAGTTCCTCCCTAATGGAGGCTCTATCCCCATACATCGGCAAGTATGCTAGCTTTACAATTATTGGAGATTGTAATATCCATTTTGACAATAAGGCATGCAAGACTGCCTCCTTTCTTATTGAGGATCTCATGGCCCTGGATATTCAATTAATCAACTGTGGTTCCAACCACGAGGCTAACCATATGCTTGACCCCATTTTTTCAAATTGGAGAAACCTGCAAGCTGACTAGTCCCTATCTCTAGCTTGGTCTGACCACTATGTAGTTCCCTTTTCTCTTACTATTTCAGGTGTGCTCCAGCTAGGGTCAGTCCAGGCCTCCTTCCCTGGCAGAAACTGGTTGAATCTCAACGTGTCTGTCCTTAACTCCAACCTAGAGTCAACCATCCGAAGCTAAAGAGCGAAACTAAAAAATATGGAGTTGGGGGAAAACATGGCGGCCGGCTAACTAGCGGGTCGCGGATGTCCGGGATAGTGGTGGTGTCGTTCTGAGAGTAAGGGTCGATTGTCAGTGATAGCAGAGGCTCATACGCACCTTTATGTGAGCAGAGACTGGGTGGAAGTCACGGCAAGCTATCGGCAGATTCTGGAAGCCGTCTGCCGGCTGGATTCGGGAGACCAGCGGCGGCGGATGGCGGAGAACTCAGTCTTGCAAACCGCCGAGAGTGAGGGGGCGGAGTCGCGTTACTTGCCGGCCGGGAGCTGGGAGCGAGCGGCGCAGGGTGTAAGCAGAGGACGCCGAGTGCTAGCAAAAATTGGCACACCAACAAGCGGAGGAAGGGGACGAGGGCTGGAAGCTGTCACGATCATTTCCCCAAGTATACCGCAAAGGACCAACACGGAGCAAGTAAGCAAGGGGTTGAAAGAGGGAGGCAATCCAACAAGATATCAATTGAGGAGCAACAGATTGAGACAGGACAGTTTGGCAGGGGTAAATAAAAGTGACAGTACACAAGGGGGTGCTAAAAACGCTGAGACAGAGGAAAAAGCATTTTCTAAGCCCACTTTATATAAATCTAAGGTTTCTCCTTCAAAGAAAGGAAAAAAAAAAGGCAAAAAAAAAAAAAAGCTGGGTTTAAGGCCCCAATAACTCCTTCACTTAACTCGTATTTCAAGCCAGTCCCAAAAGTGTTGGTGTTGAAACCTGATTCTACCCCTCAGCTTCAACTTAGGGTTGGTGAGGCAGTAGAACTCGGGGAGAAAACTGAGCATTCATTGAAATTTATGGAAGAGGAGCGTGAACAGGACTGGTCAACCCTTTTAACACCAAACCCCTTTCAGGTTTTAGATACAGAGATGGAGGCAGATAAGGGCGCTAGTCTTGACGCAGAGGCATCTATTGAGCAGATATTCCAATCTACTACATCAGACTCATTATCTGAAAATTCACCTGTTGTTGCTACTGCTGAGTTGGGAGAGAAGACGGAAGACGACATATTTACAAGGAGGGATGAAACTTTTATTAATGGAAAGACGGTATTCCCCTCGGTTGAATTAGGTTCAGGTCAGCAAGAGAGATCTGCCTCAACAGATGTGTCTGTCATGGAACTGTTAAGGAAATTGGAACGGGATATTCATCTAGGCTTTGAAGCCTCTAAAAAGAATCAAGAGCGCATAAGTGCTACATGTACACTGTTAGAGGATAAGATCGACAAATTAACGATACGTGCGGGAGAGATGGAATCCGAGATGAAAGTTGTGCAGGGAAGAGTTCTGGATAACCGTAAGGAGATAGAGACATTATATTCTAAAGATAGAGAAATGGATGAAAGACTAGAAAGATTGGAAAACATGCAAAGGCGCAATAATCTAAAAATTCTAAAACTTCCAGAAGGAAAAGAGGGGACGGATATAAAGACTTTTGTTGTGCAGTTGCTGAAGAAGGAATTAGCACTAGTTGAAACTGAGGAAATTTTGGCCCGAGACATTCAACGAATACATCGTGATCCTTTTAGGCTGAATCCTGACCGTGCTAAGCCAAGAAAAATTTTGATCAACTTTGCGACATATTCGTTAAAGGAAAAAATGTTGTCACTTGCTTTAAAGAAAAAGACTATTGTGATAGATGGAGTATCAGTAGACATTAGGTCGGATTTATCTCCAGCTACAGCAAATAGGCAGTGGGAGATGGGAAAGCGATTGATACCCTTAAGAGATATAGGAGCCACGGCTCAGCTAAAATTTCCCGCTTTTCTAAAAGTAATGTGGCATAACAAAATGTATACATTCCGTACAGTTGACGAGGTAGATGCTTTTTTGGATGTTACTCAAAATGTATAGTAACAGATTACCGACCACAGTTTATGCAAAATAATAAAAAGAGACATCACCACTGAGACATCCACTGGCCTAGGCCATGGGAGTAATGGTTGGGTTTTCCAGGGAGGGAATTGAGAGTAAGGGGAGGGGAGGGAGAGGGGTAAGGGAAAAAATAAAAAAAAATATTCCTCATGAGCGGTCTTGCTGTGCTTTACCTAGAAGGAGAAAATGGGCAGTATGTGACAAGTATGATAAGTATGATGAGCAGGGTTAATAATAAGGAGCTAAGGTTCCTTACATGGAATGTTAACGGGCTCCGGGTTAAATCAAGGAGATTACTTATTTTGAAATATTTAGAAGATTCACCAGCGCAGGTTATTATTTTGCAAGAAACACATTTAACACAAAAGGAAAGTAAAGAGATATTTAGTACTCAAAAATGGATTGCAAATGCTATTTTTTCATCTCAAGACTTGGTTACAAAGGGAGTGGCTATTTTGATTAGAAAAGGATCTAACATAGTAGTTGAAAATAGTTTAGTGGACAGTGGAGGAAGATGGGTGATTTGTAAACTACGACTGTTGGGTGAAGTGCTGATAGTTGTTGGTTATTACGGTCCGAATGTAGATGATCCCACAGTTTTAGAAAAAATTGAATTGGAGCTATTGGATTTTTCAGGTAAAGTCATCATGGCAGGAGATTTCAATACAGTATTAGATGGCAAGCTGGATAGAGCTGGCAATGCTAGGGCAATAATGAATAGTAAAATGACCACCAAAGTTAAGTCAGTGATGGTGCAGCTAGGGCTTTGTGATATTTGGAGACTTAAAGCAGCACAACAGTTAGGGTTTACTTTCTATAATAAAAAATACAAACATAACTCATGGATAGATTTTTTTCTGATAGACAATAGGTTGAAAGAGCGAGTTAGAGGTGTAGATCACATAGGGGCACACCTATCAGATCATTCTGCTGTAAGTTTAAACTTGAGTTTGGAAGTAGAAGAGATGAGCTCAGTTTGGAGACTAGACCGTACAATTTTAGCTGATGTAGAAGTTCTAGAAACTCTCAAAGAGGAGATACAAGTTTTCCTAGATGTAAATGTGGGCTCAGCTAAGGAAGATATAGTATGGGAAGCGTGCAAAGCGTTCATGAGAGGTAGAATGGGAGCTCAAGGTGCAAAGAAACGAAGATTGTATTACAGTCAAGTTTTAAATCTAGAAAAAGAGATTCGAGAGTGTGAAATCAATCGAATCCCCCAGGGTGCTACTATTTCAGATGGCCCATGGGAGAAAAAACTTTTAGATTTAAAGGTTCAACTTACTGCAACACTTACACAAAGAGTTAAAGAGAGATGGGAAGCTAGTCAGTTGGCACACTTTTCATATGGAGAGGGATGTGGCAAGTTACTAGCGTGGAAAGCCAAGAAAGATGTCATACGGAATCAAATTAAGGAGATTAAGAAACCGGGCACAGGTCAAATTATAACAGAAAATAAACAGATTGTAGAAGCATTTCAGGAATATTTTTCGAATGTTTATACAGAGGACCTTTGTCCAGATAAGGATGAGATTGAGACTTGGTTACCTTTAATAAAACCATTGGCAGATGAGGATATGCTTGAGTTAAATAAGGAAATCACCCAAGAAGAGCTGATGAAAGTGATTAAGGATAGTAAAAGAGCGAAAGCCCCTGGGCCAGACGGTCTACCTGCAGAAGTGTACAAAGCCCTAGGAAACACGATGGTCCCTACTCTGTGTCATCTGTGTAATAAAATTTTTAGAGGGGAAGCGACAATTCCAAGCTCTTGGAATGAGGCAAATATTGTTTTAATACTTAAACCAGGGAAATCTCCCAAAAATATGGATGCGTACAGGCCGATCTCACTGTTAAATTGTGATTATAAATTCTTCTCTAAAATTCTGGCTGACAGGCTTAGTAAAATCATCCATAAATTGATACATGAAGATCAAAGAGGCTTTATTAAGATGAGGTATTTAAAAGAACTTACCTACTCCTTGATAGGTATGATAGATTTAGCCTCTAAGTATGAATATCCCTTGGCTGTGATAGCATTAGATGCTGCCAAGGCTTTTGACCGAGTTAATTTTGTATATTTAAAAACTCTCTTGCAGTATCTCAACCTAGGAGATAAATTTACGCAATCCATTTTTTCTTTGTATTGTGCACCGACATCGCGAGTACTTGTAAACGGAACTCTTACACTTCCTATTAGAGTAATGCGGGGCACCCGACAAGGATGTCCCTTATCACCTTTGCTTTTTAATATATACATAGAGCCTCTTGCATGTAAAATTAGAGCCTCAGAAGAGATACCCCCTTTTGTTGTGATGGACTGGTCAAAGAAACTTGGCTTATATGCGGATGATATTATTGTTTATTCTACTAATTTAGTTGGGTCTTTGAAAAATTTAGTAAATACAACAAAAGACTTTGGTAAGATTTCTGGATACCAGTTGAATCAAGATAAAACCGAGATAATGACTTGGAATCTTAATACGAGAGGGGTAAAAACTACAACAGAAATGAGATACCTTGGAGTTAGGATAACTCAGAAGATTGAGGATTTGGCTAAATCTAATTTTGATAGAGTGAAAAAAGAGGTTGGTGACACGCTAAAAGGCTGGATGAATATACCTCTGTCAATATATGGGAGATCTAACCTTGTAAAGATGGTGATAGTACCAAAAATTACTTTTTTGTTTGAGACTATTCCGTTGGGTTTTAAAAAGGAATGGTTGGCGAAATTTCAAAGTATGATAACATCATTTATTTGGCCGTCAAAGGCCTCTCGAATCTCATGGAAGAAAATCAGGAGAAGTGTAAATAAAGGAGGATTGGCGGCTCCAGATATACAAATATATGCATGGGCTTTTTGTTTACAAAACTGCAGAATGCTGTTGGGTACCCTTTTTAGTTCTCAGATCGGCGGACTTTTTGGGATAATGCTGAAGATATCAGGTTATCATGAGTTTGGTTATTTATACAAGTTTGGAGACCCCAAATTTTTAAAAAAAGTGAAACTCAAGACTCTGAGGGACTTGGCCGAGATATGGTATAAAATCAGGAAAATATCTAAGATCCCTTATCTTAGTTATATGGCTCCGATATGGGAATCTCCGGGAGCTCCTTCCTGGACAAGAGATGCGTTAGCTTTAAACTTGATAAAGGAGCCTGCTTTGCAAAGGTGGAAAGATTTGTTTCAAGATGGCAATCTAATTTCTTGGAGTTGTTGTCAGCAAAAATGGGGCCCAGTTTTTTCAAAATACAAATACTTACAGATCCAAAGCTGGGCAAATCATTTAGAATCAGAGATTGGAACGGAAAATGATTTTGAGCTAAAGTTGGAGTCAAGGGCTTTTAAGAAGGAAGTAGCTTTCTGGTATTGGCGAATACTAGAAATTGAGGATGGACCATTCGACCTACCAGAGACCCTGTGGAAGAACAGCTTGCCAAGGATTGCGACAGAAGATCAATGGCAAGTAACTATGTGCATGCTATATAGAATTGTTAAACCTGCAAACCTAAGGCGAAATCTTTTATTTACCATTCACAGGGCATACTGGTCTCCGTACAGACTTTCTAAATTTAAGGATGGAGGGATTGTCGGATGTCCAAAATGTAAAGCTCCAAATGTCGATGACTTGCACATGTTTGTATCTTGTCCAAATATCAAGCAATTTTGGATTGACGTGAGTAATTCTCTTTCCAAATCGTTGAATCAATCCATTGAGGTAAGCCCTGAATTAATTATTACTGGGAGATATGATTTACAAAACAGAGTTTTGAGTAACAATGTTAGACTTATTTTTTATGCTATATTGTTAGCACGTCGAGAGATATGTAAATTATGGGTCTCACCACTTAGTCCTATTTTACTGGACTGGATCTTAGCCATGAGGTACATGGCTAAGCTTGATATGTTAGATCGCTCTAAAAGAAATAGAGGTTTTTGGATACCCTTTTTGTTAAATTTTGGTTAAGTTATATTTACGTTAAAGTCCGATGATTAAGCCCGTGCCTATCTCGCTGGTATATGGACTATCCTAGGACGATGAATAGAGATGGTGGAGGACACACATGTTGGGTCAGGTGGTTAAGAAGGATAGTTTTGAGGAAGGCCAGACCCAAAATATGTGTTGTCTATGCCCCATTACTCTAACCCAGCCTAAGAGATAATAACAGCCCAGTGGTGGATTAGTACGAAGTTATGGGCGGCAAGACGGCAAATGAGGATTAAAGAAAAAAACAAAAAAAAAAACAAAGAGCATCACAGATCCTACTCACCGGCCCCCTGGTTCAATGATACACTGCGAAATAGCAAGAAGATTTGTAAACCTCTTGTAAGAGTGTGGTGAAAATGATATAGTGCATATTAAAAAGAAAAGTATAAGTTGGCCCTACAAGAATACCACAAAGCCTGCTATACTACTAGACCCTCCTATTTCTCTGATTAAAGTAGCGCAGCTCAAAACTGCTCGAAAATGCTATTTCAAATCATAAAAACACTGTCTGATTCTGCAAATATAGCCCCGGTCATCTCTCTCACAATGCCAGTGCAATGAGCTAGCATCGTTCTTCCAAAAAAAGTCACAGACATTCAATCCACTTTCTCTTCTACATCAGACTATAATGCATCAGACAGCTTTGTCAACACCCCCTCCAAAGCAGAATATAATTCGCAACGGAGCCCCCAACGTAAGACCTACTCAATGAGCTAGTTTCACCCCCTAGACTCCCTCCTCTCAAATCCCTACTTTCATTCATTAAGTCGGGCTCACCTTTTGACACCTGCCCTCCCCCAGTGTTCAGAAAATTCAAATCATCTTCATTGGACCTTGTCATGCAGCATTTCAATGCCTCACTTTCAGAGGGTATTGGCCCAAAGCCATGGAAATATGCCACAATCAGATCCTTACTATAAAAAAAAAAATCTGGACCCATTCATATGGGACAACTATACACCAAATTTAATCTCACCCACCCTGGCTAAAGTCCTAGAAAAACAGGTGAACAAGCAAATAACTATGTACACATAACTTAATGGCCTGCTCCACCCATCACAATCAGGCTTTAGTTCCCGCCGTAGTACAGAGCCCACCTTACTGGCCATAGCAGAATATCTAAGGCAGCAACTTGACAATGGTGGCACCACTACACTAATTCTGCTAGATCTCTCTGTGGCATTCAACACGGTGAAACAAAACATGCTTCTTCAAAGGTTGGAGGCAGTAGGGCTACAGGACATGGCTTTGTCCTGGATGTGCTCATTCCTCCAGGACTGTGTCATCCAAGTCCACCAGCATTGCTCCAAGCCAAACCCTTAACCATCTGGCTCAAATCTTAGTTCTACCCTCTTCACTTGTATGTAAGGCCCATTGCGGACATTGTAGAAGCATGCAGTCTCACCTTGCTGTCTTACGCCACTCAGATTGTTGTGTCACTGTCTTCTCAGGACAGGCAGAGGCACTGAATAGCTGCTTCAATCAAGTCTGCACCTGGATGAACACAAACTCACTGAAGCTAAATGTACAAAATGTGGAGGTTATCTTGCTAGGCAACCTTCCTTCCCTGTGGGGCCCACATCTGTGGCCAGATGTGATGGGTACTTTACCAACTCCAGCTTCAATAGTCAAGAATCTTGGTGTCTGGCTAGATTATAAACTAGCAACATCACAAAATAAAATGAGGGATGGGTTGTTGAAACCTTTCAAACACCCACCCCCAATCACAGATCTGGGTTTAATCCATTGTAATTGTGCTTGCCATATCACCCCAGTTTGAACCAAGCCATATGCATAGCCATATGATAAGCTAGCCATGAGCTATCAGATCACCAAGGTGTCCACCACCTGCTTCGGCATCCTAAGAACAATTGTAGGATGTCTCCCGCCTTCAACCCAGTGAACAGTCATACAGGATGTGGTCATCTGAAGCTTAACTATAGAAATATTCTCTACCTGTGAGGTCTCAAAGCACCTCCTCAGGTGACTCCAAGTTGTGAAGAATGCAGCTACTAGACTCTTACTACGCCCCCCCCTCTCAAGTTCCATTCCACTGCCAGCCGGCAACGCGAGCTGCACTGACTCCCAATTGAGAGTCAAGTTTAATTTAAGGCACTATCCTACTTGCACAAATGGCAAATGTCTCTCAAACTCTGGCTCATCCTTTTTAGGATCCAGGCAAGGCAGCCAAGCCTTCTACTATTCAGACCTAATGCTGTGGAACCCTCTTCCCCTGATCTGAGAGCCAATAGCTTATTTTCAATCTTCCACAAGATGGTGACAAACTGGCTGTTTTAAGCTTTGATGTCAGGAGCATCCCTTCAGATGTCTCTGGGTACCGATAACATAACGTAGCACTGGGAAACCCTTGGTTGGGTGGCCATGCTCTCCACAAATCTGACTAATAATAATAATGATAACTTGTTTGGAAAACATTCATGAAACAGTGCCTGAAGTACCAGGAAGTAAAGAGAAGATAGAAAGGTATCTGGGTCATAGCATTGACCTGATGAAAAGAATTATGTGAGAAGCTTAACTTGCCTGCCCAACTGGTCAACAGATGACGTCAGCAGATGAACTTATCTGCATTGGTCTTGGAACCCTTTCTATATGCATTTTTAGACAATGGAGATACCATTCCTTATATAATCATAGATACATGCTATAGTTTTATGACACTTGCATAGGGCAAGGATACTAATGTGTGTCCCCAAGGGCTGCAGCACGTATTGTACCACCCTAAGGGACCCCTCACCAAACCCATGTCTTTGCAGACTGCGTGTCTTGTTGCATACAAAAGTGAAAGGACAGTGTGGCACATAGCCCTGTGTAATCGTTAACAGAAGGGGGAGGGAGAGGGAATAGTGGATTCTGTCTCCCCTAGCAATTATTATAAACAAAATGGAATCCACTAGGTGGACGGCGGTTGTCACCACAATGGTGGGGAGCAACCAGTGTTGTTAAAATACCCCTCACACACCAACAGGCCCCTTGGTGTCATGCTTCATCATTGGGGTCTTCGCAAACCTCTACGGGATGCGGCGTGCTACGACTTCACGACTACGCAGGAGCACTTTCCTGTGAACTATGTGTTTGGTGTGTGTGAGAGTAAAAGATGTGAGTGGTGAGGTGAAGGTGAGAAGTTAAAAAATACCTGGCACGTGAGTACCGAAATTTTTTTTATTTAGTCTCCGGCTGGTATTGTTAAAAAGAGTGCTAGAGTGGTTTTGGTTTACTGATTAGGGTAACCCAACCATGTTAGTGCGTCGACATGTTTCGGAGTTAGAGAACTCCTTCTTCAGGACGAGGATGTGCACTACTTATCCCCACCTTACTCACATGTGTGTAGATTTTAAAGTGTGCTCTACAAAAATAAGATTAGGTGAAAATGTACCTATCTATGTTTAATGTAAGGTCCGTTGCGCCCAATTGGCGATTAAAGACACCTGTAAACAGAGAAAATCAAATAAAACAGGATAATACATGTTTTTTTAGTCTCATACTGTGTAAATACACAGAAGGGTAACAAGGAACAAAAGTGAAGGTCCAGGAACCCTAAAAAAAGAAGAAAAAACAGAAAAAACGAACAACATATAAACTGAGACACACATTCATTCATAGTATCTGATAAGCCCTTGAGGGCGTAGTTTCTGACACAGATGTGTTGCTTACTTATGAAAAGAGGTCAAATGGCCTCATGAGCCACAGCGTGTTGGGGGGTCCGTTCTACCCGTTATGGCAACCTGTGAGGTATTCAAGGAAATGGATCAAAATATTGTAATCCCTCGATTTTGATGAAGGTTTACACACCATTCAGTATATCCATACATTCATACACACTCACGGTTACTCCTAGGGCTGTCTGGCTTCCTACCCCTCCGCGCGGCTCCGACGAGTAATATATGTGGTGAGGAGCGGGCTTTTTATAGTCTAACTAGCCCCAATTAGCCACTGATTGAAAGCGGAAAGAGCCCATAACAGGACCTGACCCTTAGTCTCCATGCCGCTTCTG
This sequence comes from Lissotriton helveticus, assembly GCF_964261635.1. Classification (NCBI taxonomy): domain Eukaryota; kingdom Metazoa; phylum Chordata; class Amphibia; order Caudata; family Salamandridae; genus Lissotriton; species Lissotriton helveticus. Next base: position 1,410,903,512 of record NC_136065.1, read on the forward strand.
CGCGCATCGGGTAGAGCGTTCCCGTGCAAATGCGCATGTGCGGCAGATCGGTGAGGGACAGACGCGCATGCGCATCACCTCAGTGTGTCTATGACAGCCTTAGTGCAGTGTCTGCCGCTTCGCGCATGCGCGAAACTGGTAATAGACGCCGTGTCTGTCTCAGCCTGAAGTTATTGCCTCAGAGACCAAAAAAGACATAAAATACATTGAGTCGAGCTGCAGGAATGGTTTAAGATTCGATGAGGGTTTTAGGCACCATGCATAAATCGCCTATAATATCAAGGATATAGTTAAACCCTAGATATGTAAAGGACATTAGGGGAGCTGTCAAAATTACTTAAAGCCCGAACAGAACGAACTGACAATATCAATGGAAATAAAATACATTGTTCAGGAGGGTTTGATCAGAGAAACCCTTTGAGCTGTAAGTACAGTTATTGCTGCGGATATAGTTTATACAGCATAAATGATAGCGAGGATGTTCACTTAGATATGGAATTTTGGCAAAAAAACTCATGCAGTTGGGTATCAGGGGTTACCAGTTACTGAAGTAGTTGGCTATCAGTTATTGGCGTACTTGGCAAAGTAGTGGTTTTTTTTAGCGTAGTTGGCTCCATGGAATGGAGTCGTTCAACCCAGTCACATCTGAGCCCAGACGAAACACCCATCTTTGTTCTTTCTCAAATAAGCCTCTTTCTGATGGCAATTGCTCAATAACAGTCCAATGTATATCATTTACACAGTGCTGTGCTTCTAGGAAATGGGATGCCACTTTTGTTGTCTGTTTTTTGCATCTCACATTGCTCTTATGTTCATTAATTCTAGTTTTTACAGCACGTGTGGTCATTCCCACATACTCTTTTCCACAAGGGCATGTGATGAGATACACCACATTACGGCTGTTGCAATTCGTGACAGCCCGTTGTTCCCACTTTTCGCCATTACTGAATTCAAGAGTCACGCTTTTCTCAGTCAGGTGGCAGTTGTTACAATTCCCACACGGGTAATGCCCATGTAGTCCTTTCAGCCTTGTTTGCTGTATTACATTGGTTTGGGGTCTTGTATGGACCAGGATATCTTTCAGGTTTCTTCCCCTCCTGTGGGCAAAGATGGGTTTTTCCAGATCTAGACTCACACTTGTCAGGATGCGCCAGTGTTTATTTACCATTTTGGATACCTGGTTCGACACAGGGCTGTAGGTCGTGACACAGACTGGTCTGCCAGATTCCTCTTTTGGTGGGTTGTCATCCAAAAGAGCTTCCCGGTTGTTGTTCCGGGCTCTTTTCATAGCCTGGTTAATGATCTTATCTGGGTATTTCCTTTGTTGTAGTTTTTTACTCAGATCCAGTGCTTGGATTTTGTACTTCCCCACATCGCTGCAGTTACGACGTAGGCGAAGGAACTGCCCATATGGTAAGTTTTCTCTTAGGTGACGTGGATGAAAACTGTCGAACCTAAGGAGGCAGTTCCTTGCTGTCGGTTTGAAGTGTGTCTCCGTTTTCAAATGGCCTGCTTCATGATAAATGTTAAGGTCTAAAAAGACCATGGACTCATTGGACACTTGGTGGGTGAACTTCAGAAAATCATTCTGGCTGTTAATCCATTGCATGAAGTCCATGACAGATTGGTTATTACCTTCCCATATGACCAAGACGTCATCAATATAACGTTTCCAGGACAGGATCTTACTCCTGAACGGGTTGTCCTGGTGAAGGATATTGGTAGTCTCCAGATGGTGTACATAGAGACCTGCCAGGCTTGGAGCAAATGTGCTCCCCATGCTAGTCCCATGGCGCTGCAAGTAGAGGGTGCCTTCATACTCGAAAAAGTTCTTGGTGAGGGCCATCGAGATGCATTCCATCACCACACCTCGTGGGGTATGGTAAAGCCACTGTTTGCTGGATAGAACTTCCTCGATGATGTTGAGGGTTTCATCGTGTGGGAGACTGGTGTACAAGCTCTCCACATCGAGGCTCAGTAAGATTTGAGAGGTAGGATTGAAAGGATGGTCTTTTAGTAATTGAAGTACGGCTTTAGTATCCTTGAGACAGCTCCCCTAATGTCCTTTACATATCTAGGGTTTAACTATATCCTTGATATTATAGGCGATTTATGCTTGGTGCCTAAAACCCTCATCGAATCTTAAACCATTCCTGCAGCTCGACTCAATGTATTTTATGTATTTTTTGGTCTCTGAGGCAATAACTTCAGGCTGAGACAGACACGGCGTCTATTACCAGTTTCGCGCATGCGCGAAGCGGCAGACACTGCACTAAGGCTGTCATAGACACACTGAGGTGATGCGCATGCGCGTCTGTCCCTCACCGATCTGCCGCACATGCGCATTTGCACGGGAACGCCCTACCCGATGCGCGCAGAAGCGGCATGGAGACTAAGGGTCAGGTCCTGTTATGGGCTCTTTCCGCTTTCAATCAGTGGCTAATTGGGGCTAGTTAGACTATAAAAAGCCCGCTCCTCACTACATATATTACTCGTCGGAGCCGCGTGGAGGGGTAGGAAGCCAGACAGCCCTAGGAGTAACCGTGAGTGTGTATGAATGTATGGATATACTGAATGGTGTGTAAACCTTCATCAAAATCGAGGGATTACAATATTTTGATCCATTTCCTTGAATACCTCACAGGTTGCCATAACGGGTAGAACGGACCCCCCAACACGCTGTGGCTCATGAGGCCATTTGACCTCTTTTCATAAGTAAGCAACACATCTGTGTCAGAAACTACGCCCTCAAGGGCTTATCAGATACTATGAATGAATGTGTGTCTCAGTTTATATGTTGTTCGTTTTTTCTGTTTTTTCTTCTTTTTTTAGGGTTCCTGGACCTTCACTTTTGTTCCTTGTTACCCTTCTGTGTATTTACACAGTATGAGACTAAAAAAACATGTATTATCCTGTTTTATTTGATTTTCTCTGTTTACAGGTGTTTTTAATCGCCAATTGGGCGCAACGGACCTTACATTAAACATAGATAGGTACATTTTCACCTAATCTTATTTTTGTAGAGCACACTTTAAAATCTACACACATGTGAGTAAGGTGGGGATAAGTAGTGCACATCCTCGTCCTGAAGAAGGAGTTCTCTAACTCCGAAACATGTCGACGCACTAACATGGTTGGGTTACCCTAATCAGTAAACCAAAACCACTCTAGCACTCTTTTTAACAATACCAGCCGGAGACTAAATAAAAAAAATTTCGGTACTCACGTGCCAGGTATTTTTTAACTTCTCACCTTCACCTCACCACTCACATCTTTTACTCTCACACACACCAAACACATAGTTCACAGGAAAGTGCTCCTGCGTAGTCGTGAAGTCATAGCACGCCGCATCCCGTAGAGGTTTGCGAAGACCCCAATGATGAAGCATGACACCAAGGGGCCTGTTGGTGTGTGAGGGGTATTTTAACAACACTGGTTGCTCTCCACCATTGTGGTGACAACCGCCGTCCACCTAGTGGATTCCATTTTGTTTATAACATAGCCCTGTGTGCCATGCCTGCAGACACTGAATGTAGTATAGGTAAGTCACCCCACAGCAGGCCTTACAGACCTAAGGCAGGGTGTGTTATACTACATGTGTGGTCATACCTACATGAGCAGATATGCCCCAAGTTTAATTACTGCCAATACAAGTGACAAGGGAAACCATCTTAAGTACATGTCCTGGGCACAGGTCAAAAACGAGTTCCACAGCAACATAATGAGTTCACTGCAACTAAAGATGTTAGGTATTAAACATCTTGTATTAATAAATCCACTCTGATTCCAGTGATGGATTTATTAGTACATGCACCCAGAGGACACCTTAGATGTGCCCCATGAAAACCTACCAACTATTAGGGTGCTTGCTGGCTTGTTCTGACCAGCCTGCCACCACAGATAAGTTTCTGACCCCCAGTGGTGAGAGCCCACACTATCATGGGGTCCCGAACCAGGCCTGCTCAGGCAGCGGGTGATTTACACCTCCTACAGCAGGATGGCCTGTAATTTCGCATTCCAAGGCAAGTAGCTTCAAAGAGCCCGCTGCCTTTGGTACGCAAATCTGGCTTCCCTCAGTGGTGAGGGGATGCCAACCTCCCTGACCAGAGCAATCAGGCACCAGGACAGGATGGAGAATTAATAGTCAGCGAGGCGTGTCCACCCCTAAGGGGGGAAACCTAAGGTGAACAAGAAATTTTAAAGTCTGCCATATTTGTGATGGCAGAAACAGGAACTCTGTGCCCACTTCTCATAGGAAGTGGTAATATAAAGGCTGTAGTGACCTCTGGGGTAAGTAGCCCATTGGCTTCTACCCTACACCCATAGCAGTCCTAAATCTACTATTCAAGGCAGCCCTTGGCACCAGGAGATCAAATTCTGCCAACCCGAAAGAAGAAGATGGACCCTAAAGAGCTGCAAAAGCAAGAACAGAGGAACAGCTACTGATTTAGCACCGACCCTGCTGGCCTGCCTACTGTCCTTGACCATTGGACCTAAGAAGACTCATCCTAAAGATGCTTACCTCCAAAAGCATGGGAGTACTGCCAACCTTTCCTCAAAGTACCTGGAACTCCCATAGAGTAGTAAAGCTGCTGCCCTACACTATGCAGGCACCACAAAAGGCCTGTGAGGCCCCCGGGTTGCCAAAACCCGATGCCAGAAAGCACCACTGCACCCGAGCCGCGTAGACTGAGTTGAAGTGGGCGAGCAGTGCCAGTGTAGTGCTCAGACCCTCCAGAAATGTAGCCCACCTTGGATTTGCCGTCTATGGACTTCCCAATGTCACCTGCAGCCCCTTTGTGCAGGTTCCCTCTATCGCGAGTAACTCCGGTGACAAGAACCCAGTGCCTCAGAACACCTCTGTACATGCCCGCTGAGAAGAGGAACAAAGGTGTTCCTACATCCCCAAGTATTGAGAGACCTGAGCCCTCTTGTTGGTTTAACTCGACTGGCCTCCCAGTCCCCGCCTGCAGCCACTTTGTGTCCGGACAGATCCCCATTGACTTACACAGGGCACCCGATGCTGTAAAGCACCTCTGCACCCACCGCCCCACTGTTGCCCGAGGTGACCTGTTGGTGCTGCCTTGGAGCTTTCCCCAAGGCAAGCTTACCTCAAGTCTTGAAGATTGGTCCTGTAAATCATCGTGAAGTACCTGTATGCAGAATATGACTATCCTCCATAGGACAACATTACTGTTTCAGAAACTGCACCGAGTTGTTTTTTTGAAAACTAAAAACCTTTCTATCTCGAAACAAATGTACCTGATTTTGATGATCCTGGTATCAAATATTATACAAAGAAAGGTGTTATTTTTATAAATTGGTGTGGATCCTCTTTTTGAGTTGTCTGTACCATTTACTGACTGTGTGGTTATTGTAGATATTTAACACTCCTCTCTGATAAGCCTAATCCTGCTCAACCACACTACCCACTAGAGCAAGACCTGTCCACTCACAAGCGATACCTGGAGTCTTTGATCATACCTCTTTTTGGTATACTATATAAATAGCCAGCTTCCTATAAAAATCTGTCACAAACACTTCTATTAGTATGTATTACATTAAATCTTGAAAATAGCACCACCTCATCCTAAAGATGCTGTACCTACAAAAGCCTGGGAGGACTGCCAACCTTTCCTCAAGGTACCTGGAACTCCCATAGAGTAGTAAAGCTGCTGCCCTACTCTATGCAGGCACCACTAAAGGCCTGTGAGGCCTCCGGGTTGCCAAAACTTGATACCAGAAAGCACTACTGCACCCGAGCTGCGTAGACTGAGTTGAAGTGTGCCAACAGTGCCAGTGTAGTCCTCAGACCCTCCAAAAATGTAGCCCACCTTGGATTTGACAGCTATGGACTTCCCAATGTCGCCTTCAGCCCCTTTGTGCAGGTTCCCTCTATCACAAGTAACTCCGGTGACAAGAACCCAGTGCCTCAGAACACCTCTGTACCTGCCAGCCTCAGCACGATGAGAAGAGGACCAAAGGTGTCCCTACATCCCCAAGCATCGAGAGAACTGAGCCTTCTTATTGGTTTAGCTCGACTGGCCTCCTAGTCCCCGCCTGCAGCCACTTTGTGAATGGACCGATCCCCATTGACTTACACAGGAAACCCGATGCTGTAAAGCACCTCTGCACCCAGCCGCCCCACTGCTGCCCAAGGGGACCTGTTGGTGCTGCCAGCTTACCTCAAGTCTTGAAGATTGGTCCCGTAAATCATTGTGAAGTACCTGTATGCAGAATATGACTTTCCTCCATAGGATAAAATTACCGCTTAGAAACTGCACAGTGTTGCTTTTTTGAAAACTAAAAACCTTTCTATCTTAAAACAAATGTACCTGATTTTGATGATCTTGGTATCAAATATTATACAAAGAAAAGTGTTATTTTTATAAATTGGTGTGGATCTCCTTTTTGAGTTGTCTGTACCATTTACTGACTATGTGGTTATTGTAGATATTTAACACTCCTCTCTGATAAGCCTAATCCTGCTCAACCACCCTACCCACTAGAGCAAGCCCTGTCCACTCACGAGGGATACCTGGAGTCTTTGAGCAGTATACCTCTTTTTGCTATACAATATAAAAAGCCAGCTTTCTACAAAAATCTATCACAAACACTTCTATTAGTATGTATTACATTAAATTCTTGAAAATAGCACCAGCTCAGTATGTTGATGAGCTGACTGAACAAAGAAAGAGCTGGCGATTTACTATTTAAAATGCCTTTTGTTGTTAACCCTATAGTATTTGACTTTAAGAGAATATGTAGCTTGTATTGTATTCAAGCTATGAGTATGACTGTATTCAAAACACTGACTTAATTTTGCAAAGATAACGCTTCTGTTCTGTATGTTTTTGCTATAGGGGCAGGACGATGCCCCAGCATCCAATCTTTTTATTTATTTATTTCTGTGAGGTAAGGGAGCATTAGGAAGAAACGGATAGATCAATGGGAAGATATCCGAAATCAGGGGAGGCCCAATATTTCTTTAATCTACTGATTTTAGTAACATTTGTTGCTGCAAACCAATCGGTTTTGTCAAAATCATTAAAGAAAAGTAGTTTATAGTGGTACATGGTAATAGATATGTTTATTATGGAGCAAAACTGTTTTTGTAGAAGGGGGAGCATTCATTTAATAGAAGAATTGGCCCTATTGGCCTAATTTCTTTTCCCACCTATTAGTGAGTAAACCACTCTCTTCGCCAGATTTACTACAGATTATTTTTCCAACAAGCCAAATACTAATTTATTTGTATTTTTATCTCAAAGAATGTTGGTATGCAAATCGGATGTTTTTTTCCACTGTGTGTGTGTTTTTATGCAGTACTCTTTCTGCAGCACAATGATCACATCCACCTATGACACTGATGCCAGTAACGGGAGCAGACCCTGTTTATCCGTGAGCTATAACAAGTCTTCACCATGTGAAACTCACTGGCACTCCGAAGTCGTTCCAAATGTGTTTTTTTTACAGACAGGTAGCATGTTTTGCCTGAAAGCCTTTGTTTAACAGTTTGTGTGCCCAACTTTCTTTCAATAAATTACAAACTGCGCATGGAGATTAACAAAATATTAGTATAGCAACAATTAAAGCGCTCTGATACCTTCGATTCGAGTTCCCACTAAAAATAAATCATTAAAAAAATGCTATACTGTATAGTGTGTTGTCTTATCTCTTTGGGTCTATGTATAGATTGAAATTCAATTGCCAAAGCGGGTGGGGTGGGAAAGTCTGTTTAACAATTTTAGTTCTGTTACAGTTGTTATATATACGAGCTGTACCCATTGCTATTTTCATGTCTAGTATATTTTTACTAATGTGTCCCCATGTGGACAATGTCGGGCATTCGCCCAAGTGGTACTATAAAAACCTAATAAAATATGTTTTCAAAGAAAAAAAAGTATGTGACACATAAATATAAAAAAATTATGAAATAAATGATATTAGCACAAAACTCTCTCTTCTCAAAACCACCAAAGTTACTGCTGAATAAACCCCTGTTTTCTTTGGCCAAAGGAAAACCACATCAGCTAGGTCTGAACAGTAGTTTTGTACTAACAGCAGGTGTCTTGCACTACAAATTTCCAACATGATAAAACATTGCTTTAGGCACCTAGAGCGCCTTAATAACCACCTACCGTTTCTAGAAAGACATTGTAGCTGGATCCCTAATTAATGCCATGGTCTATACCAGGTTGCTGGAACATGAAATACATTGTTTATAATGGTCACAAAAAGAACCTGTTAAGAGCTTTGGGCCTAAAAATGTCTCAGCATGTATCTGAAGTGTGCAGTGTTCTACTCTGGCTTCCAAATAAGAACTACGTTACATTTTAGCTGGTATGCTGACATTTAAGCCAGACCTACTTATGACCAGCAGACATTTAACACAAAACAATAACATATATAAGGCCTTATTATGAGTTTGGCAATCCCTCACCGCCGTCTGGCAGTCTGAGCGCAGAGAACTTGGTCGTCCAACCGCAGTATTACGAGTTGGGCGCATCAGCTTTGCAAAGACCGCCGATGGACCACTGAGAACGACAGCAGACCGCTCACCGCTGCGTTTGCCATTGTGGAAAGGCACCGCCTTGCACAGGGGAGCTGCACCACCGTGCGCAATACAAATTGCCTGTTTCATGAGTGGAACACGGCGGTCTGACCGCCTGCTTCAAGGAGGCAGTGATGAAAGATTTGGGTTGCGTACTCGCCCCTTTCTACTTCTCCCAGGCACATTCCAACGTGATTCCCTTTCTCCAGGACCCCCATCACAGCAAGCTCTTCACCCCAAGGATTACGACCCTGTGTACGGCGATCTCCAGGTGAGTCCTTTTCGTACCAAATACCAATTGCAAGGACTGCCCACACATGGGCCAAAGCTCGGTAATGAGTATTTGGTGTTGTCCCAGATATATCATGCATCCAACACATATGCAGTCGAAATGCACAGACAGGCATCTATATAATTGGTAATACTACTCAACACTGCTGAAAGATCCCTGCCTCACACCGCCGGCCCCATTGTTGACTTGTAATACGGGGGGCTTTGAACCAGCAGTGCTGTGGCTGCTGGCGAGTGCGGTCGTGATCTTACGGTGGTTGGACCACCAAACACGCAATAAGGCCCATAGTCTCTTGATATTTGTGATCAACTCACATCTAGATGTTCCTTCTGTTAAATTATGCTGCACAAGTAGAAGGTGAGTGTCTATGAGGGGTCCTCTGGTCTGGAATTGGCTTCTGCTTTCTAAGACTCAATGGGCTGTTTTACACATGTTCTGCAAATGCCTTTAGTCATCTTTGCTCTAAGCATTAAGGGTCTCCTGATTCAGGTGACACATTCAGAGCAAAGTAATTTCATTAGTTGTACTATATAGATGCGCTCACTCCCTCCCGCCCTCTGTTATTGCTATGTGTTGAATACGATGATGCTGGAATTTTATTGTGATTATTCTGTACTTCCAGGAAACACTCACAAACATTTTGCTGCTCCCCACTAAAGTCCTCATACCTGGTTGGGAACAGTAGCGTGAACACATTGAACACCTGGTAAATACAAATAGTGCTGGGTGTTGTACAACTTGCACAAGATTCTAACGTACTCACTTAGAAATTAGAAATAATGCACTGATAGCAAGTTTTATTTCACTATCTTAGGTGTGCAACTTTTGGATGTGCTCTATAGGCCCCTATTGTTTGCCATGGTGTGCACAATTTGCAATCAGGTTGGAATCCGCACTCAGGTGTAGTCAGGAGTTTGTACCAGAAGCGGGATCTGTGCCCAACACAGAATGAGGGCCTTAATCGTGACTTTTTCGAGAATATCCATGAGGAAGATATAGTTAATTGCGGATAACAGCTTTTTGTAAATCAGGATCAGTGAGATAACAACATGCCTAATTTTGTTGGAGTTAATTGTAGGTGTTTGCACACAGTATAATTTCAAAAATGTTTAGCACTCCTCTGCAGAAATCTTCTAATTTTGCATTTAAGGCAGCCATAGTGATGGTTGCCTGCCAGCAGTACACCAATTTTGCTTGGAAATGATTCAGCATGACAACTACCATGAAATGGGATTAGCCCTGTGACAAATGACCATATCTAAACAGCAAGAATGTGGAAGAAGTTGATAATTACGGCAGCATCCACTGGAACAAAACAAGCATAATCGTTGACATAGTTATGATTAATAATTGTTAAAATATAATACATTGCCAGAAAACATATTTGACATTTTTTCTGCTAGAGTAATCAATTTGTTTCTTAATTTAATGATCACCAATAAGATGGAACATTTTTCTAAATAGCCTCTTAGTACAGATTCACAAACGTTTTGCATGTGTAATTTCAATTTAGAAGTACCTAAAAAGACGGGGCCTTATTTATGAAGGCCTGAGTCACTTTTGCGCCGTTGTTGCCTTACTTTTAGTGAGACAGCGGCGGCATAAATAATGCGCCATGTTGCGCCACATTTAGGAAGTGACCCATCTAGGCAGACTCGTCACTTCGTAAACCCCTGAGCTACATTATAACTGCATCAGGTATAATGTATGCAGGATGGACGTTCCCCCGTAAGAAAGGGTCATAGGAGTGGTGCAGTGAAATCTATGAGATTTTGCTGCCCCCCTTCTATGATGCCAATGCGTCAAAACCATACGCCTGGCGTAAGGGTGACGCACACACTTTCACATGGGACATTGCTGGAGTTGTGTCACACTTTCAACACAACTCCAGCAAAGCACCACTTTTGCTCCGACAGATACGTCAATAATACTGATGTATCTGTCATTCCTTGCAACATGATACGTCATACAGTAAATTTGAAGCATCATTCGTGTCGCAAGCAGGGCACACTGAGAAGTGTTGCATCGCTGCTTTGACGCAGCGATGCAACACTTCTCATAAATGAGGCTCACAATTTTCAAGAGTACATTCTACTAATGAACATGAAACAATTACCAGTGTGTTGGATGTATACGGGGTAAAGGTGGGATTATGGCTGTTCATGGAGATCGGTACCCACAAACCCACTAGATTGTGAGTGTTTATAAACATTTTGCAGGTAATTTCGACTTTCTGGAAACATGCAAATCTACTTCTGTAAAAGACACAGTGGAAAAAGAGAGGGGTTTCCCATATTGGTGCAGGATGAATGACTTTCTTTACAGAAAAAACTATTTTAAGATGGTGTCTGGTAATACTTAGTAGATTTCTGAGTTACAATTTTGGTTCGCTGAATTGAGACCCTGACTGTTTTTGTCTCACCAACATGGAACATGGAAGTGAGTCAATTTCCCTCACAGACTTCTTTTGAAGAAGAGGAAATCTGAGTCAGGAGACAGCCAAAATAAAGCTATTTTAATTCAAATCTGGTCTATTGGCATGAATGTAGTAGATAGGACAATCCACACCTTGTCCCTAATGACAGTGTAGTGTTTCCACCACAGTACCTGGCCTAACTATGCAGCTCATATCTTTATGCACAATGCTGAGAAATAATTGCCTCCAGATAATTGCTTTTCTCAGAACATCTTAATAGCAAGAAATAAGTGTCCAGTGCGGGAGATGCAAACATGGCTGGGGTGACACTGGATTGACTTATACCGGAGCTTAACCAACAGTGGAGTTGTCTAAAACAGAAGCCAACCGGAAACTCAAATCAATACGAGGTGAAATTGCTACTATAAGATTCCACCTGGATAGTTCTGATAAATGTTTTCACGCATTGAAAACCAAACTGACAGACACACCGGGCTGGTGCTCTGAGGGGAGCACCACTGCGCTGCGTTGCAGAGAGGTGGGGCAGGCCACGTCCCTTTTTACACCTCTCTGCAATGCAGCTCTGTGGCATTTACTGGAGGTACCTGGTGGGCTAGTTGGACCCCAGGGACCCTCAGCACTCAAGGGGACTTAATCCCCCAACTAAACGCGCCAGGGGTACTCGTCTGCAGAGTGGCGGAGAAAGGGAGCATGGCCTTTGCCTACCTCACATGCCTCTTACTGGAGGCAAAAGGGAGGCTAGTTGGCCCTTAAAGGACCCCCAGCAGTGAAGGGGACTTCAATCGCCATCCAAGAGCGTGCCAGGGAGCGCGTTTGTAGAGTGGTGGCAAAGTGGGTGTGGCCTGGTATGAGTACTTACCAGTGCTGCTGTGTGGGACTGAGTGGAGGTAATAGTTTGGGAAGGTGGCCCCCAAGGATGTCCTTTGGGGCCAACTACCCCTCTTGTTACCTCCAGTAAGTCCCACACAGTGGGTTTGCTAAGATGTCTTCGGAGGCCATGGCCCCCTTTCTCTACCACACTACAAACGGACTACGGGATGGGGGATGAAGTCCAATTTAGTCGTGAGGGATTAGGGGGCCAAGAATCCCTCCTGGTACCTCCTTAAAGTCCTACGCAGCGGAATTCCTGAGCGTTGGTTAGACGCCCAGCACCCTTTCCACACCACTCTGCAAACGCGACTACTAGTTAAAGTAGCATATTTTTGCACCTCTGACTTAGCGGTAGTTTTAATCCCCCTGCCCGATTATGTCCTAGGGCCTTACAGGCGAGGTCATGCTAATCACAGGGGTACCCCAACGCATCGTGTTCCCTAGTGTATGTAGGTGTTTTCACTGTATTCTAAGTGTCTTTTAGCATAGCACTGGCTCTAGGCATGGTTAGTCAGAGTCAGTTACCAACAGTACCCGTCTGAAAAAGTTGTGGGCACAGGATGATTTTGCAACAAGGCCTCTTTCTGCTGCTCTGTTGGTTCTTTCTGCACTATTCTTTGTGGACTTCTGTTGCTTCTTTCTGTATTTCTTTTTCTTCTTTCTTCTCATGTCCTACCTCTGTAGGCATAGTTAGAAACTAGCAATTAAAAAACCTTTGAAATTCACTTTAAAAAATCCATAGGTTTCAGACACTTTATAGTTAGAAATTAGCATTTAAAAAAACCTTTGAAATTCACTGAAAAAAACACAGGTTTCAGGCACGTTATAGTTCGAAATTAGCATTTAAAAAACTTTAGAAATTCACTGAAAAAACCATAGGTTTCATGGGTGTTATAGTAAGTTGGACATTTCACTCTTACAAAATCAGTGATGTCATCAGTGATGTCACCGACCATGTCATAAGTGATGTAATATGTGACGTCATCAGCAGTGCATTGGGGGGGCGCAAGTTATAGTTAGCTGAACTAACTATAATGGGGAATTTCTCTGGTTTTGTACAAGTGAAATGTCCAACTAACTATAACTTTCCCTAAAACCTAGGGTTTTTTCAGTGAATTTCTAAGGTTTTTTTAAATGCTAATTTCTAACTATAACGTGCCCTCATCTTTCCCCCCTACTCAAGGGTAATAAAACATGGTTTAATATTCAAGGAAGCAGGCAACCTACTCAAGGCGAATTGAAACTCACCCTTCGGACTACAATGACCGTCATTCCTGATGGGAAAGAAGACAAGCCACGCCCACTGTGGGCGGGATCTTTCAAATGAAATAAAGTTTGATTGCAAAGGGTGAGCGCGATGCCTGCTTTCTTGTAAAAGACCCCATGAAGAAAAGGCGGTTAGCCTCGAAACGTGTCGGGCACATGGAATATAATTGAGGAAAATAGAGGCTGCAGAGCACATGAGAGGCGAGAAGAGCCGGATGGCTAGGAGGGTCGAGGATGCCTGCCGAAAGCGCAGGAGCGCATTTGCTAATTTTGATGTTATACACGGCTGCCCCTGGCCGTGCAGCAGAGCACCATCTCCGGTTGTAGAGAAGCGAGACACAACGCAGAGAGGCCGTGGCAGTGCATGTGGCGTTGCTGCTTGGTTCGACGTTCCCGTTTAAAGACAGTTCTGCTTCCCTCATCTTTCCCCCTACTCAAGAGTAATAAAACATGGTTTAATATTCAAGGAAGCAGGCAACCTACTCAAGGCGAATTGAAACTCCGCCTTCGGACTACAATGACCATCATTCCTGATGGGAAAGAAGACAAGCCACGCCCACTGTGGGCGGGATATTTCAAATGAAATAAAGTTTGATTGCAAAGGGTGAGCGCGATGCCTGCTTTCTTGTAAAAGACCCCAAGAAGAAGAGGCGGTTAGCCTTGAAACGCGCCCGGCACATGGAATATAATTGAGGAAAATAGAGGCTGCAGAGCGCATGAGAGGGAGAAAAGCCGGATGGCTAGGAAGGTCGAGGATGCCTGCTGAAAGCGCAGAAGCACATTTGCTAAAATATATATATGTATATATTTTTATATATATATATATATATATATATATATATATATATATATATATATATATATATATATATATATATATATATATATATATATATATATATATATATATATATATATATATATATATATATATATATATATATATATATTCACTGAAAAACCCATAGGTTTCACACACGTTATAGTTAGGAATTAGCATTTAAAAAACCTTAGAAATTCACTGAAAAAAACATAGGTTTTACACCAGTTATAGTTAGCTGGTCATTTTACTCATACAAAACCATCGAAATTCTCCCATTATAGTTAGTTGTACTCACTATAACTCGCGCGCCCGCAATCCACTGCTGATTATGTCACATATTACATCATTCATGACATGGTCAGTCTCATCACTGATTACATCTCAAATGACAAATGATTTTTTTGAAATAGAATTTTTTTTTGAGGGCTTTTGGGGTCCTTCAGGGACCCCATGAGAAGGCCTAGGGGGTCAGGGAGTCTCTAACCTGCCTCGTTTTCACATTCTCCACTATTCTTTTTGAGGTGACTTCTGCCTCGAGGGTGCGCGCAACGTGCGCGCACCTCACGATTTAAAAAAAAAAACACAAAATGGTTTTTTTTGCCCCTCGGGGTCCTTCAAGGACCCCCTGAGAAGGACTAGGGGGTTAGGGAGTCTCTTCTCTGTCTCCTTTTCAGGTTTTTAAATTTAAAGCATTTTTGAAAATCGGAAAAAATGTCATATTTCCGGTAAGTCATGTGACATGAAAACAACACTTTTGATTGGTTTATAGTAGTTTCTGTTCCAGAATCTTCCAAAACTACACCCACTTCCTTCACTATCTCTTTTGCTTTCCAGGGAGAAGGATCTTTCCTTTGGAACAGCTACTTAAAAATGGCAGCACCTTACCCTGAGAGCTCATCCGACTCCGATACTGTCGTGGTGGAACAGGACCAACGTTCCAGGAAGCAGAAGGACTCCTTCATTTGGGAGTTTTTTACTTTTCCGGAGGGTGAAAAGAAGGTAAATGCTCCAAAGGTAACGTCGTGTACCATCTGTGGGAGTATTTTGTCAAGAGGAGACCCCACAAAGAAGTACTCCTTCAGCATTTATACCATGATACGGCACGTGAAGAACGTGCATCCACATCAGTATGCATGTGCTAGCAGTAGAGCCCAGGCCAGGGATCTTCCACCTGCTGTGCCCTCCACCTCTTCGGCAGCACAATCACCAACTTTGAGAGAGCTGGACCTCCGTCCTAATTTTTCAAAAGTTCATGTTTGTTGCAATATTTGCAAAGAAATGTTATGCTATGGTGAGCAGAGTGTGGATTTGATAGACATTAGAATCTCACAGCACGTATGGCACCGCAGTTAATTTTTTTCATTTATTATTTTTGTTCCAGTTGAACAATTTTTTGTTACCTGTTTACTTTTTCTTTTAAAAAAAACAAAAAAATATATAAAATTGTTTAAAAAGAAAAAAGTTCTTGTCAGAACTAACCTCACTTCTCAAAGAAGAGCTATATCTTTTATATACTGTGTCATACTTTTTTGAATGAATGTGTAGTGTATAAATGAATGACTGGAATGACTGAGTGAAAAGGAGAAAAGGATTGATGGAATGAGTGAGGAAAGGGTAGTATGGTGAGTCAGGAAAGGGGAGTCAAAGAGTGACTGAAACAAGGGGACTAAGGGTAGGGGAGTGAGGTAAGTGAAGAGAAAGAGTAAGGGAAGGGCAGTAAGAAAAGAAAAGTGAGAGAAGGAGTGAGAAAAGGGGAGCATGGAACAGAGACAGAGAAGGGGAGTAATAGATGAAAAGGGAGAAGTTGAGCAGAGTGAAGGGAGTGAAGGTAAGAGAAGTGGACTGACGGTGAGGGAAGGGGTATAAGGGTGAGGGAAGGGGGGTAATGAAAAGTGAGAGATGGGAAGTGAGGGAGAGAGAAATGGAGTGAGGGGATGGAGGAACTTAGAAAAGGGGAGTAAAGAATGGAGTGAGAGAAGGAGAGTGAGGGGGAGTGAGGAAAAGGGAACGGGAAAGTGAAAGGGTGAAAAATACAGACAGGAGAAAGTAGAGTGGGGAAGGGTAGTGACGGTGAATGATGGGCAGTAACACTTAGGGAAGGTGTATGAGGGTGACAGAAGGGAATGAGAGAGAAGGAAGGAGATTAAGAGAGAGGAAAGGGGACTGAGGGATAAAGTAGGAGTGAAGGAAACATAAAGAGAAAGACAGGAAAGGTAAGAGAGAGAAAGAGAGTGAGAGAGAAAGAGAGGGAGAGCAAGTGACTGAGAGAGAGTAAGGCGGTTAACCTGAGTGAGATAGAGGGAGGGAGAGAGGGAGAGAGAAATGGAGTGAAGGGGAGTGTGGAACTAAAGGAGTGGGAGTTAGCAAAAGTGAATGAGGAAAGAGGAGTAAGGGAAAGGAACTGACGGATGGAGTGAGGGAAAGAAAGTGAGAGGGAGTGAGAGAAGTAGAGTGAGTGAAAGAGAGTGAGGGATGATATGAAGGAAAAAGAGTAAGGGGAAAGTGAGAAGAGATGAAGGAAGAGTACTGATAGTGATAAAAGGAGTGTAAATGTGAATGAAGAGGAGTAAGTTTAATGAGGAAAGGAGAGTAAGATGAAGAAAAGGAAGGTGAGTAAAAGAGAGAGTGAAGAAAGGGAATGAGAGATAGAGAAATAATAGAGTTATGAAAAGGTATTTTTGTTTGTCATACTTACCTTATAAATAATGACAAGTTATTAGTACTTTTTATTATAAATATAGTATCTGTGGAAGACAAGAAAAAAGTGAGTTATAATATATAATTCACAATACAAAAGAAAGTAGAAGTGAAAGAAAAAGAAAGGGAAAGAAAGGAAGGGTGAGGGAGAGGGAGAAAGGGAAACAGTGAGACAGAAAGAGAGGGAGGGCAATTGAGTGACAGAGAGTGAAGTGGTTAGACTGAGTGAGACAGAGGGAGAGAGAAAAGGAGTGAAGGGGAGTGAGAGACTAAAGGAATGAGAGTTAGCTAAAGGGAATGAGGAAAGGGGAATAAGGGAAGGGTATTGTCGGATGGAATAAGTGAAAGAGAGTCAGGGTGAGTGAGGGAATACAAGCAAGCGAAAGGGAATAGGACTGATGCACAGTGAGGAAAACATGAAGTGGATGAAGAGGACTCAGATTGAATGAGGTGCAGTGACAGTGAGGGAAGAGATATAAGGGTGAGGGAAGGGGAGTGATGGAAAAAGAAGCATATTAAGAGAAAGGAAAAAGAAGTAAGTGAGACAGGGAGAGTGACGGACTGTGAGGGAGTAAATCAGTTATAGTGACTGACACAGAGGAACAGACTTATTATTATTATTATTATTATGTTTCTTATATAGCGCCTGAATCGACCCCCGAAGGGGTATCTCCGCGCTTGCCTTGGGAACCCGTCCTGGCTTTTCCCTGTGAGATAGCCCCTACAGGGCATCCCCAAGGTGAAAGCCAGGCATCCCGCCGCAGGGGGGCCGTTGTGGAGATTAAGCAAGCTTAATGCCCAGAGTTGCAGAGTGTGAACCCATGATTAGGTCAGGCACCGAAGCGAGAATTATCGAGTCCATGGACATTTGAACTCAAGACCCTGCCGCGTCGGGAATTGAACCCTGGTCCCGGGTCTGACCTCTGCTTCAGGGTCTGCCTGCTCTAACCAGTGAGCCACACTTCTCCACTTAGAGACGGGAGGAGGAAAGGGGAGTGAGCGAAAGGGACTGAGGAAGTGAAAGAAGTGAAGTGAGTGAAGGTCACTGAGGGATGATGTGAAGGAAAGAGAGTAAGGGAGCGGTGAGAAGAGACTGATCGATACAGCAAGACAAGGGTAGTGATGGAGGAAGATAGGAAAGACAAGTGAGGGACAGACAAGGAAAAGAGGGAGTTGGACAAGATAAGTGAGGGTGAAGGAAGAGTACTGATAGTGAGAGAAGGAGTGTAAAGGTGGTGAATGAAGGGGAGTAAGTAGAATGAGGGAAGAGGAGTAAGATGAGGAAAAGTAAAGAAATAAGAAAGAGAGTGAAGAGGATAGAGAGAAACAGAAGTAAGAAAGTAATGAAAAAGTATTTTTTGTTTGCCGTACTTACCTTATAAATATAATATCTGTGGTAGAGAATAAACAATTGAGTTATAATATATATTTTACAATACAAAATACAAAATAATTTGTACAATATGTTATATGTTTTATTTTGCTGTTCTCAGAATATATAGAATTTCACTAAAAACAGTGAGTTCAATACTACTCATCCTATGACAGCGGGCAAAAAAAAACACAATCAAAAAAATGTTGTGTTTAAAAAACCCATACAACGTTTCAATAAATAATGTAAAAATTGGAAAAAAAACATATCTTAAATGATTTCTTCCAAACACCAATTTCTTACGTAAATATCAACAATCCCAAAGTAATAAAACATTATTACTTCTTTTTTATACTCTCTAAGTAAACTTATGTACAAACATATATTAACAACATTTACCCGAAATACTCATTTTTGATTGATATACTTTTCCACATGGCCAAATAGTATATGAAAAGTCCTTTGTTTGGAAGTCATGTGTTATGCTGATGACACTCTGCTCATCCTTTATCTTAGCAAGGAGCTGTATACCAATAAAAGAGACTTATTTCAGAGAATCAAAAATGTCAACAACATCTACAACAACTATAACTAGTCTAAAACACCTCTGCCTCACTCAAGATCAACATTTCCTGTAATACTCATATCACTCACTAAGTGATACACTTACACTACCTCTATGATAAGTTTTTTTTATCTTGATCACCCTCACTCACAAAGTAATTCTCAACAGCAAACTAACCTTTTTTAACAGCACTAAACTTCCTAGGCCAATTATTTTCCCTAAAATTTGGGTTGTAAAAACACTAGGTAAGAATTTGGTAAGTCAAAAGGCAAACGTTGTTTAAAAGTCAATTGAGTATCATTACAATGAGTCCAGCCATCTGGACATTTTAAATAAGCTGTGTAATATCCTGATGTTGTAGAAGGACCATCATGGAAAATAAATGCTACAGTTACAAAAGTTCTTCCTGAAATTGATAATTGAGAAGCCACGAAATTATTTAATTAAAGTTGTCAATTTTGTTCCATCAGGTCTTCATCGTTGCAGCATTAAAATAACATACTGTCCATATCTTTGTATAAATAATGTTGATAACATTTGAGAGTTACATTGGTTACAGACCTTGTTTTGATTTGCTTCTCTAACTAGATTTTTAAAAGACACTGATTTGCAGTCTGGTAACGTCAAATATATAAATCTTTCAGTGTCTATTTCAGTACTACTTGAAAACGAATAATTGTCACAGTCATGTTGCCATTTATAAGAAAGCCCAAAAAGATTTTCAATATCTATACCTTCATCTTGCAATACAACAAGCATATACATTAGAAATTCCTGACAATCTTGCTGAATATTCTGTGAAAATTGATTTAGACCAGAACATATGTCTAAAATATTTCGAATATCAGAAACACTTTCTATTTTTGTTTTATCACTGCTACATTTCTCAAAGACAGAATTCAACAAACAGCAAAATCTTTGATCTCGATTTTCAACAATCTGTTGTTGTAAAGTTTGAAGAAAAAGCAACAACATTAACCACTACATTAGCATAGCAGTTGACACAAGAACTGTTTTCAAACTGAAATCCAACACCCTCTTCAATAGTATCCTTTTTCTTTTTGCTTACAATTACTGGTTCATCTAGTTTTTTTCTTTTCTCTACAACCTCGCTACAATTTTTCTCATATCTTCTATTTCCACCTACCACAAGCTTTTCAAATAAAGGATATTGAGGTAAATCTGGAGCATATTCTCTTCTTAACCTATTATACTCTTTCACACAATTTAGATCTGCACTAATCTTTGTCTCATCAAAATCAATCAAGTATAATCCAGATAAAGTTCTGACTCGAGATAAAGCAACATATGCCATACCCTCCTTGAACACAGTACTTCCAATATTCACCAAAGCACTATCTACACTTAAGCCTTGAGATTTATGTATAGTCACCGCATATGCCAAACAAACAGGAAACTGTTTTCGGCGGACATATAAATCTTTTGCAAGCAAAAATCGAGTCGAACAACGACTCAATTGTTGTACTTCTTTAATTTCATCAAATTTGATTTTCAAAAATTCAATGTCATCTCTATTAGGGTAATTCACAAAATCAACAACATGACCCATTGCTCCATTTACTAAACCTCTTTCCACATGTAAATTACGTCGTAAAATTATCCGACAATTTAAACATGCATATAGATTCTTTCCTAAACCAGCCATTTTAGATATTGATTTGTCTAAAGAATCCAATTTTGACTTAAACTTTTCTGACAAAATATTAGTAGCTCCTTCATGCTCTATTCTATCAATAGCTTCCAGTTTTATAATTTCTTGATTTTCTAACTTTAACATTTTTTCATTGAAGATTGAACATTCTTGCAGAGTTGGCATCGAGCATATTAATGATTTATTTTCTGCAATTTTTCTATATATATTCTCTGCACCAACATTTTCATTTGGAAAAAAATTTGAAAGTAATCGTGCCTGTAAAGCTTCTTTGCCATGTTCACTCACCTTTCCAATTCTTATATCTTGAAGAATACTTTTATAATCAGCATCCTTTGCTTGTCGTATATTTTGAATGAGTTCTGAATATTCGAAATATGAACAAATATTAACATTTCCAATGCTTTCCAGGCACTTTATGGTATCTTCATGTGTAACGGTTTTAAACACTGGTTGTCCTTTCACAGGAGTTAGCTGTAGTAGATCTCCAAAAACGATGACGTGTTTGCCTCCAAATAACACATCATACTCAGTTTTAAGAATTTGTTGCATTCTTAAATGCACAAAGGCAAGCCTTAAGTTTGATACCATGCTTACCTCATCAATAATGAGAAGTTTCATTTTTTTCAGGACTCTGGAAACTTCACAACAAGCTTCTCCAGATAGCTTGTGGTATTCTAATTTATTTTCGTGCTCTACTGGCAGCATCAATAAACGATGTAAAGTAATCCCTTTAATGTTATGTGCTGCCAACCCAGTTGGAGCGGTAACAACACAATAGAGTGACGACTCAGTTCTTTTCTGTAGATAAGTTGCAATTGATTTAATTAGAAAACTTTTTCCAGTTCCTGCTTCTCCACTCACGTACAGTCGGACAGTTTTAAATGACGTACATGAGCACTCTTTTTTCTCATGACATAAACCATGCTCAATCTGCTCTGTCACTTCATCGTATATATTTGTTTTTGCTCAACATTTGGTTGTTTTACCAATTCTTCTAATTCTTCTTCCGCCTGAACTTGTTCCATTGCTCTTTCCACCTAATCCATGGCAGTGGCTGCTTCATTTTGGATAATTGGTCCTCCTAGTGGATCCTGACTCAACGAAGGAGAACTTTGACTGTATTGAGAACTGTCTCTAGCAATCTCTGCTTCAATTGTAGCTTCTTGCTGTATTTCCTCGTTCAACATTTGTAAATAATTAGTGAAAATAGGACATTCTA
The DNA here is from genome assembly GCF_964261635.1 of Lissotriton helveticus. Taxonomy (NCBI): domain Eukaryota; kingdom Metazoa; phylum Chordata; class Amphibia; order Caudata; family Salamandridae; genus Lissotriton; species Lissotriton helveticus. The sequence goes on from NC_136065.1 coordinate 1,410,925,282, forward strand.
TAATATTTTTGGTTGCGTTGAATGAATCTTCATAACTGAGAAAATCTCCAAGTAGTTACTCTTCTGTACGCCATGGCTTAAAGAGTTGTAAAAGAGCTAAATAGTAAAATTCCCTTTTGTCAGGAGTTTCGCAACTCAGTTTTCGATGATTAATCAAATGTCCTTTTCTTTGTTTCACCAGATATCCTTCAGATCCAATCACAGCATATACACCTTTATTGATATCTTCTGTAATATTCCTCTTAAAAGAATAGCTTTGCAGTACTTCATAGAGACAAACGTTCTCGAGATGATTACTTCTATTTGGATAGTATGTATCCAACATATTTGTCTTCAAAATATCTGTACTATTTGGTTCTTTCTCTGCTAAATACTCAATTTCTTGTACAGATTTCTAAACTCGGTTTCGTGTTCTTGCAAGACCTAAACTCACCCAAATGATTGTTCTAGATTTGGCATATAGACTTGCAGATGATAAGCGATCTGAACATTCATATGCTCCAATTTCTCGATGAGACACCATCTTCAAACTGTAGCTGTACAATTTCTTACTTAGGCTCTTTTCATGAGAAATTTCCTCCCACATTTCCTTTAGTTCTGTCTTTTTAGATTTCGTAATGTAAGATGTTACATATCGAGCCACAGCAATGGAGTTGTCTGCAACATATTGAATATCCATGTTTGCATTCCACATGGACAAAATGACTGGGTTATAGTCATTTATGTATTTTGACTCTTCATTTCTTCTTAAGTTGTAGGTATTTTTCGGTGATTTTCTTGTGACAGTGTGTCGCAAAGATGACATAAAATTGTTCACTTTTCCTTTTGATATTACTGGTCGTGGAAATCCAAAACGACATTTTGTGTAGAACTTGTCCTTTGATTTGCACTTTCGACGACAGTATTTTCCACAATGATGGGTTTGAAACTGTAAGACTTGATGTTTTAAATTCTTTTGTTCTGTACTTTTAGGAACTGCACTTGTAGAATGCTGTTCAATAAAACTCATCACTGTGTCATCCAAATCTGTTCCAAATTTGGGGGCATCTTTGATCCATAGCAGCATATGTATGTGAGGAGCACCTCTTTCTTGATACTCCTTTCTCCAAAAGAAATCCAGAACCTCTCCAAGAGGAGGATTTTTTTTGTTTGTGATAAAAGACATCATAGCTTCAAATCTATGATTGAAATACCTGCATACATTAACTGGATCCAAAGAGCACAGTTCTCCATGTGTCTTGTATTCTACATTTTCTATGTTTGCATTTGCCTCTCGAAGAAATTGAAGTAAGTCTTCCCAAGCATACTCAGCACAGCTAAGAGTAAGGGACCATGTAGAAGTTCCTAAGTTTCTTAGCATACATTTCAATTCCCCATGACGACGGTACCTATACTCGTTAGTACCACGCTGACATGCCATGAGATTAATTAGCTGAGATTCCAAAACAGTGTCTTTCTGTTGGACTTTATCCGTAAAGTCGCTTGACGAAACATTTTGCAGATGTACTCCACTTTTTAGTATATGATTCACTGCATAAGAAAGTCCAGACAAGTCACTCTCAAACAGAAGATGAAATAAATATGGAATATATTGGTGAAACCTTGGATCTTCTGCATATAATCTTACTGCCCGGTATTCAGATGCAGGAATCTGCACAGGTCGGTCATCATATCGTCCACCTTGACCTGCTGGAAATAACTGAGGAAAACAACGAGCTTCCAAGTTTTCTTCCCATACACTAATGGGACTTCCTTTTTTGCTTCTTTCATCTGGAATTATTCGATAGCATTCCCCATTACTTCTTTGGAATGCAGAGGATGAACACTATAATGTTCATAAATTTGTTCACTTCTGGACACATCCACTTTTTCAATTTGCCCAGCTGACAAATCACTGTCCTCTTCTGCAGTTGTTTCCTCTTCTCCTACATATACATTTTTGTAGTATTGATAGTTTTTTTACCAAATACAAAGTTGCCTTTTTCACTTTCCTAACATCCACTAATTCTTGCCAGATTTTCTTACTCTTTGTAGGAACGCCATTTACTAGAATAACTAGAGGTTCCTCTTCCACTTTTTCTACACCAATTGTTTCAATATTTTTCTTTAAATCTAGAGGCAAATAGACAACTCTTCCCTTTAATCCTATCTGTAAATCTGAAGGAGGCAATTTCCCTGTCTTAGGCTCCATGCGAACAATAGCCTGAAATGGATGCACACATTGAATCAGAATAGACTCATAGGTATATAAATCCATCAGTTCAGAAGGAATATTTCCAACTCAAGATTATTATGTCAAGCTCTAGCAGGCATTTTGTTATCATTTAACTTATTATAACAATATTTACAAATACGTTGATCAGAAGCCAAATCAAAACAATTCTCTACCAACAAATAAGTTGCAAAATGCTTCTACTCATTATTATTTTACTTTTAACTTTTTACATATAAGTCAATTAACCTAGTCGGATTCTTATAATGAGTTCGTCGACAACACACACAAGAAAAGTTTGGCCTTTCACCTGAAATGACCTTAATCCTTGTAATTTCTTGGTCAAAATTTTCTGTACTAAAATTCTGTACATTTACTTCCACATTTCCTTTTATTACTGTATCAGTTTCTGCACTGTCCTCTTTTTCACCAAAGTAACTAACTGTTTAACTGTTTTAGCTTAAGTGCTGGACTTTTTGCATAATACAACCTTCTCACTAATTTCCTCACTTCAGTATGATACACTGCTAGCATCCTAAAATAGTACAAAACACTCTGGCATACTTTTCTAGAAAGACAAGCCAGCAAATGCCCTTGCAAACCCGTTTTTTCTCTCAGTCTGCAAGGATCTAATTCTTGCAACATCTTCATCTTTTGTTTGAGACTTTTCTTAGTATACTTACGTAAGAAATTGCAAAACAAATCAATTGAATCCTGTCGTACACTACAAATACTACTACAATTCCAAGTGTACACTGGAGCCTTAGGACGTCTCCCTAAAACTTCATCAACTAACACCTCTTCTGCATTTCTATGCACAATGTTCTCTTTTTCAATCGGACAACCGTCCTTCACCTCATATGCTCGACCACTGGTGTCAACTGCATGCAACAAATCATTAGTCTGAAAGTAAGTCTCTTCATTAAAAAATGGCTCACAACTTGAACTATGCTTCCATTCTCCAGAAAAAACATTGCAAAAATTGGTTCTTTTAATTAGTCTTTTCCACTTACTTTTCGCTTTCAAAACATTGATTGCCTTGTCTAGTGTACGAATTCTATTGATTACTAAAATATACAACTTCTTTTTCATTTCAAAAGCCTGATCAACTATACTCTCAATATTTTTCTTTTTCTTATAAAAAAGCTATTTTCCTTTTACAATTCTTTACATTTTTTCAATAAATTTAAAACTACTCTGTTATAATACATTCTCTTGCGAATTTGAACAAACTGGTTTTTTCGTCTATTACTATAGAGAATATGATCGCCACATACTTTTCCAACATTTGTTTGGGAGGTCTGCTTTTTCTTTCTAGTTACAGATGAAATGTTTTTCTTTTGCACATTATCCACAGTTTTATGACATTGGGTTAATTTCCTTATAAAAATCCTTTGTTGTCTTACCAGGAGCATTCTTCTTTTTCTCCGTACATTGTTGTTTAGATAAATCTTGTAATTGTGTTTTCTTGGAAAAGTAAGCCTGTTCATATTTTTTTCTTTTCGCGTTCTTAGTAGGCATATTAGTTTTCTTTCTGTAGATAATTACAATCTGTTGTGAAGAAAAAAGAACATGTTATAGACCACTACTAACATACTACATAGCAATTACAACCACTAAATGGTATAAACACTGGTTTACTTCATAAGTAAGTTTAAGGCACAGCAACTGTGTCTAAGCAGAGTAGGAAATCATGCAGTGAGTGCTGTTTCTCAGTTTATGGCAGTGCAGTGGTGTTTCAACATTATAGGGTAATTTGCTGAGAATTATGTTTCAGGGTTCAGAACAGTGCAGTGCTATTCAGACAGTATAAGTGTTCGTGGTGAGATTGATATTTCTGAGTTTGGAGCAATACAGTTGTGTGTAGGAAGGATATGGTATCATGCAAGGGCTACGTGTAAAAAGCACTGGATGTCCTAAAGCCTAACTCACTCCATGAGTACATGTATTCCCATGTCTTAAAACAAATACACTGAGCAAGTGATTCTGTCACAATATTTAAAAAAAGACACTGACTCGCATTGTGAATGAAAACAGATAGAAATATGCCTTGCAATTCCTTGAAATGATTACTACATGTTACAGAGAGAGTTAGTATGGCATTTCTACAGCACAGCCAGGATCTTCAGTACACAGCATGGAGACTATTTGCGAATTAAGAAGCCTGACAGACGTACTGCATAGCAGTTTCTAGCACTACATCAGAATATGTATTCCCATATTTTAAAACACATCAACTAAGCAAATTATTACGATTGCACAAAAAGACTCCCTCGAATCATTTTTAATTCAAAATCATAAATTTATTCTTCAAACATTTCATACTGTAACAAAACATCCAGCATGATTTCATTTGGAATTTCATTTGTATTGTCCTCAACTTCAAAATTTGTAACTTGAAACTCAATCTCTGCTACTGCTTCCATCAAGTCAATATCCAAACTTGGATCCAAAAAATCACTGCTTAAATCTCCTTCTACATTATCTTGTTGATCAATGTCATCCTCAAAAGGTACATTTAAGTCTTCTATGACATCGATGGAAATGTCCAAATTGACTTGAATGTTGTCCTGATTTAGATCCATTATATATAGTATAATGTTGCTGGACCATGCAAAAAAAATATAAACACTAAATGATATCATTTTCACTAATAGATAATAAAAAACTAGCTTTATCAACTTCATAACTATATGTATTCACATATTTTTAAACACATCAACTAAGCAAATTACTCTACCACATTCTTCTGAAATGAAAACTGACTCACACTGTGATCTTAGACACATAACACTATCCCTTCAAATTCAGTAAAATGATTGCTACAGTAAAAGGGGGTCTTGCTGGGAGTATTCTTTCAGAGTTTACAGCACTGCAGTAGTGTTGAAAGAGTTTAGAATATTTTTCTAGGGATTGGACTTTCAGGGTTTAGGACAAGGAAGTTGTGTTCAAGCAGTGTAGAGAGTCAAGGTGGGACTGAGAATGTACTAATGAAAATGCACTGAAATGATTACTACATGCTATAGAGACAGTTGCTTTTGCATTTCAACAGCACACCCAGTATCTAAATTGCACAGCATAAACACAATTTGGGAATTAAGAGGCCTGAGACACATACTACATAGGACTTTCTACAACTACATCTCCTAATTCATGACTCACATCATGATTTAGGTGATTTAGCATCCAGAGGGAGAGAAAGTACAAACAGAGACAAAACGATACAGGCAGAGGGTGCAAGACTACAGGCAGAGAGAGGAAAGATTTAACATGGTAGCGCTGTCTAATACACACCAGTAGCCATATCATAATAGGCCTCTGCAAATGTACATGAGAGAGTGCAAGCAGAGGGTGCAGGCAAAGGGAGAGGGTTGGTGCAGACAGAAAATGAGATAATGCAGGCAGAGACTAAACTGGTACAAACAGAAGATAGATGGTGGAGGGCTGCAGGTAGAGGGACAGATGGTGCAGTCAGAGAAAAGATGGTGCAGAGAGAGGGTGAGATGGTTCAAGCACAGACACAGATAGTGGAAGCACACACAGACATGGTACATACAGAGGATAAAATGGTACAACAGTAAAGAAATGCTGGAAACAGTGAGACAAATGCTACATGCAGAGGCAAATTGGAGCACACAGAGGGAGAGATGGTGAAGACAGAGATAAAATGCTAAACGCAGACGGTGCGTGACTACAGGCAGAGAAGGAAAAGATTTACCATGGTAGCGCTGTCTAATACACACCAGCAGCCATATCATACTAGGCCTCTGCAAATGCACATCAGAGGGTGCAGGCAGAGGGAGAGGGTTGATGCAGACAGAAAATGAGATAATACAGGCATAGACTAAACTGGTACAGGCAGAGGATAGATGGTGCAGGACTGCAGGCAGAAGGACAGATGATGCAGTCAGAGAAAAGATGGTGCACACAGAGAGTGAGATGGTTCAAGCAGAGACACAGATAGTGCAAGCAGACACAGACATGGTACATGCAGAGGATAAAATGGTACAACAGAAAAGAAGTGCTGTAAACAGTGAGACAAATGCTACATGCAGAGGCAAATTAGAGTACACAAAGGGGGAGATAATGAAGACTGAGATAAAATGGTACAAGTACAGGGTGCGAGACTACAATCAGAGAAGGAAAATATTTAACATGGTAGCGTTGTCTAATAGACACCAGCAGCCATATCATAATAGGCCTCTGCAGATGTACATGAGAGAGTGCAGGCACACGGTGCAGGCAAAGGGAGAGGGTTGGTACAGACAGAAAATGAGATAATGCAGGCAGAGACTAAACTGGTACAAGCAGAAGATAGATGGTGGAGGGCTGCAGGTAGAGGGACAGATGGTGCAGTAAGAGAAAAGATGATGCAGAGAGAGGGTGAGATGGTCCAAACAGAGACACAGATAGTGCAAGCAGACACAGACATGGTACACACAGAGGATAAAATGGTACAACAGAAAAGAAGTGCTGTAAACAGTGAGACAAATGCTACATGCAGAGGCAAATTAGAGTACACAAAGGGGGAGATAATGAAGACTGAGATAAAATGGTACAAGTACAGGGTGCGAGACTACAATCAGAGAAGGAAAATATTTAACATGGTAGCGTTGTCTAATAGACACCAGCAGCCATATCATAATAGGCCTCTGCAGATGTACATGAGAGAGTGCAGGCACACGGTGCAGGCAAAGGGAGAGGGTTGGTACAGACAGAAAATGAGATAATGCAGGCAGAGACTAAACTGGTACAAGCAGAAGATAGATGGTGGAGGGCTGCAGGTAGAGGGACAGATGGTGCAGTCAGAGAAAAGATGATGCAGAGAGAGGGTGAGATGGTCCAAACAGAGACACAGATAGTGCAAGCAGACACAGACATGGTACACACAGAGGATAAAATGGTACAACAGAAAAGAAGTGCTGTAAACAGTGAGACAAATGCTACATGCAGAGGCAAATTAGAGTACACAAAGGGGGAGATAATGAAGACTGAGATAAAATGGTACAAGTACAGGGTGCGAGACTACAATCAGAGAAGGAAAAGATTTAACATGGTAGCGCTGTCTAATACACACCAGCAGCTATATCATAATAGGCCTCTGCAGATGTACATGAAAGGGTGCAGGCAGAGGGTGCAGGCAGAGGGAGAGGGATGGTGCAGACAGAAAATGAGATCATGCAGGCAGAGACTAAACTGGTACAGGCAGAGGATAGATGGTGCAGGGCAGCATGCAGAGGGACAGATGATGCAGTCAGAGAAAAGATGATGCAGAGAGAGGGTGAAATGGTTGAACCAGAGACACAGATAGTGGAAGCAGACACAGACATGGTACACACAGAGATTAAAATTGTACAACAGAGAAGGAATGCTGGAAACAGTGAGAGAAATGTTACATGCAGAGGCTAATTGGAGCACACAGAGAGGGAGATAGTGAAGACAGAGATAAAATGGTACACACAGAGGGTGCGAGACTACAGTCAGAGAAGGAAAAGATTTAACATGGTAGCGCTCTGTAATGCACACCAGCAACCATGTCATAATAGGCCTCTACAGATGCACATGAGAGGGTGCAGGCAGAGGGAGAGGGTTGGTGCAGACAGAAAAAGAGATAATGCAGGCAGAGACTAAACTGGTACAGGCAGAGGATAGATGGTGCAGGGCTGCAGGCAGAGGGACAGATGATGCAGTCAGAGAAAAGATGGTGCACACAGAGAAAGAGATGGTTCAAGCAGAGACACAGATAGTGCAAGCAGACACAGACATGGTACACACAGAGGATAAAATGGTACAACAGAGAAGAAATACTGGAAACAGTGAGACAAATGCTACATGCAGAGGCAAATTAGAGTACACAGAGGGGGAGATAGTGACAACAGAGATAAAATGGTACAAGTAGAGGGTGCGAGACTACAATCAGAAAAGGAAAAGATTTAACATGGTAGCGCTGTCTAATAGACACCAGCAGCCATATCATATTAGGCCTCTGCAGATGTACATGAGCGACTGCAGGCAGAGGGTGCAGGCAAAGGGAGAGGGTTGGCGCAGACAGAAAATGAGATAATGCAGGCAGAGACTAAACTGGTACAAGCAGAGGATAGATGGTGCAGGGCTGCATGCAGAGGGACAGATAATGCAGTCAGAGAAAAGATGATGCAGAGAGAGGGTGAAATGGTTGAACCAGAGACACAGATAGTGGAAGCAGACACAGACATGGTACACACAGAGGTAAAAATGGTACAACAGAGAAGAAATGCTGGAAACAGTGAGAGAAAAGTTACATGCAGAAGCTAATTGAAGCACACAGAGGGGGATATAGTGAAGACAGAGATAAAATGGTACACACGGAGGGTGCGAGACTACAGTCAGAGAAGGAAAATATTTAACATGGTAGCACTCTGTAATAGACACCAGCAACCATATCATAATAGCCCTCTGCAGATAAACATGAGAGGGTGCAGGCAGAGGGTGCAGGCAGAGGGAGAGGGATGGTGCAGACACAAAATGAGATAATGCAGGCAAAAACTAAACTGGTACAGGCGGGGGATAGATGATGCAGGGTTGCATGCAGAGAAACATATGCTGCAGTCAGAGAAACGATGGTGCACAGAGAGAGAGATGGTTCAAGTAGAGACACAGATAGTGGAAGCAGACACAGACATGGTACACACAGAGGATACAATGGTGCAACAGAGAAGAAACACACACCAGCAGCTGTATCATGTTAGGCCTCTGCAGATGCACATGAGAGGGTGCAGGCAGAGGGACAGGGTTGGTGCAGACAGAAAATGAGATAATGCAGGCAGAGACTAAACTGATACAGGCAGAGGATGGATGGTGCAGGGCTGCAGGCAGAGGGACAGATGATGCAGTCAGAGAAAAGATGGTGCACACAGAGAGTGAGATGGTTTAAGCAGAGACACAGATAGTGCAAGCAGACACAGACATGGTACACACAGAGGATAAAATGGTACAACAGAGAAGAAATACTGGAAACAGTGAGATAAATGCTACATGCAGAGGCAAATTAGAGTACACAGAGGGGGAGATAGTGAAGACAGAGATAAAATTGTACAAGTAGAGGGTGCGAGACTACAATCAGAAAAGGAAAAGATTTAACATGGTAGCGCTGTCTAATAGACACCAGCAGCCATATCATAATAGGCCTCTGCAGATCTACATGAGAGACTGCAGGCAGAGGGTGCAGGCAAAGGGAGAGGGTTGGTGCAGACAGAAAATTAGATAATGCAGGCAGAGACTAAACTGGTACAAGCAGAGGATAGATGGTGCAGGGCTCAATGCAGAGGGACATATGATGCAGTCAGAGAAAAGATGGTGCAGAGAGAGGGTGAAATGGTTGAACCAGAGATACAAATAGTGGAAGCAGACACAGACATGGTACACACAGAAGATAAAATGGTACAACAGAGAAGAAATGCTGGAAACAGTGAGAGAAATGTTACATGAAGAGGCTAATTGGAGCACACAGAGGGGGATATAGTGAAGACAGAGATATAATGGTACACGCAGAGGGTGTGAGACTACAGTCAGAGAAGGAAACAATTTAACATGGTAGCGCTGTGTAATAAACACCACAAAATTCAATAGGGCAACCCAATATTCCCAAGGAACTGGGTATATTCAATAACAAAAAAGCAATGTTCCTTAGGCAAATTATTTAGACTTGACTTCACAGTTAAAGAGTTGTCACTATAGTGAACATGAATTATATAATGTTCAAGAGGGATACAAACAGTATATCAATTGCTTTTATTCGATCATATTCATCTCAAATCATAAGAATATGTATAGACATCATATATCAATCCACTTTCGGCAACAGAACGGTATACTGTTTACACAGTTTCTCAGAATATACAGTACCATATGACACTTTTGTAATGAATATAGATAGTATTCACATACCTTCCATATATACAATAATTTTGCAAAACTATATACAAAATTACAATTCAGTCAATGCTGATACTATTTACAAAGAAGTGTTGTTGCGTCGACGTTTCGGTCTCATACAGTACAATATAGCGAGACCATCATCAGGACATGTGTTGCACCATGGACCTATAGTAAAAAAATGTATATAGAATCATAACTCTGTCTGTAAATACTCCTGAAAACAAAGTCTAGATTGCCTGCCCACACCAAACCAAATGGTGAACATATGAATAGGTAAATAAATAAAGAGTGCCAAGAGACTAAAATGTCCTATTTACAATTATATATATACATGGTGGCCATGTCCCAAAACGACATGCACCCACACCTGTAGTGCCACCGTGAGAAAAAACAAATCAGGAAAATTACTCACAGAAAACCAAAGGAGGTATCTCTAATACTATTGGGAAAAGAACGGAACCCCAGTAAGTCTAAAGAATGTCCGAATTAGCTATAACAAACGTACATAGCAGTAGCCACAGAATTGTGTAAGTCCGGCTACCTCAGAGATGACAATAGAATAACAAACTCAACAAAATCGTACCTTTAATTTATTTGAGTTGAGCGCTAAGTTCAGGGACAATTCGTTAAGCAAATCAGTCGGCTCCGAAAAATGCTACAAGCAAAGGCAAATTTGAGCACACAGAGGGGAAGATAGTGAAGACAGAGATGAAATGGTACAAGCAGAGGGTGCAAGACTACAGGCAGAGAAGGAAAAGATTTAACAAGGTAGCGCTGTATAATACACACCAGCAACCATATCATAATAGCCCTCTGCAGATAAACACGAGAGGGTGCAGGCAGAAGGTGCAGGCAGATGGAGAGGGATAGTGCAGACAGAAAATACATTTCCAAATTACAGCACTATCTCTATACCAGCATTTAATCAAAACATGAGACACAATATCAAAATAGAGAGTACCCTATAAACAGAGAGATGCAAACTGTGAGGAGACACAGGTGACATTATAGAAAAAGATGCAAATATAATTCTTTAATTTACACAGACACTCAGTTTGATCCTAGTCAAAAATGTTAAAACCATACATTTTACCAAAACACATATACCACAGTAAATCGTTTAATAGACAGAACACAGCCCATGTAAATGAGTACTACATTACAGTGCAGAAACCAGACTCATTTCCAAAATACATTTCCAATATGCACCATTAGTTTTTTGCCAGCATTACATCCAAACATGAGACACAATGCAAGAAGAAAGAGGCCCAATATAATTGTAAATCTGCTCAAGAGTGTATATAGCACTCTATCTATATTAAGTGGATCATTGCTAAGAGGAGGTCTAATAAAACAGAGAGTATTATGAAGAAAGCAGAGGAGGGAGTACAAAAAGAAAGGGAAACATTAGGGAACAGTAAAGACAACCACAACAGAGAGAACACAAGAAACAGTTACAAAAAAATATCACTCTCAAGAAAGACAAGAAAAAATAAGGAACGAGTGCAAATTTCAGAAAACAAAGGACAGTATAAGCAGAGAGAGGTAGACTGTGAGGACAGACAGGGGAAATTGTAGAAAAAGATCAAAATGTAATTCTTTCATGTAGACAGACACTCAGTGTGATCCTGGACCTACATTTAAAACCATACATTACAACCAAAAACAATACATGATGCAGGGCTGCAGGCAGTTGCTGCAGACAGAGGGCAGATACAACAGAGACAGGGTAATATGGTTCACACAGAGAGACAAATGATGCACACAGACACAGAGATAATGCACACAAAGGGATAACATGGTACAGCAAGAAAGAAATGCTGCAAACAGAGAAAGAAATGTTACATGCAGAGGGGAGATGAAACACACAGAGAGGGAGATAATACATACAGAGAGAAAATGGTACAGAAAGAGGGTGAAAAGCTACAGGCAGAAAGAAAAAAATAAATTATTATGCCAGAATCTTCTAAAATGACTACTGACTCAGACTGTGATCTTAGACACATAACAGAAATCCTTGCAATTCAGTCAAATGATTACTACAGTGAAGGGGGGGGGTCTTCCTAGTAGTGTTGTATAAAGAGAGCAAGGGAGAGGGAGAGAGAAAGAGGGAATAAATCAGATGGAGAGAGGGAGTTAGAAAAGAGGAGTAAAGGAAAGGGATAATGACAGTGAGTAAAGAGATATGAGGGTAAGGAAAGGAGAGTGAGAGAAAAAAGAGCATATTAAGAAAAAGGTTAAAGGAGTAAGTGAAACAAAAGGATTTATAGAAAAAGAGAGGAAGGAAAAAGAACAGTGGTGGAGAGAAAGGAAGACAGTGAGAGAGAGTGAAAGAGAAGGAAAGTGAGTAACTTCCACATTAGAACACACTTTTCTTATTAATTTACAGTGCACAACATATATCCCCATACAAATTATTAACTCACCTTTAAAAATGCTTTTGAAGATTTAGAACAGTGTCAATCACACACCAGATTTTCTTAAGCAGAATCTCTGAAATGTACCTCAGACACTGCAACCACAAAATAGCCCTGATTCCCTCTCATTTTTCACACATATCCCTGTATATAACCAAATACATTTCTTCCCACACAAATTCAAAACCAAACTAACATTTTAATTGGTTGTACATTTCAACACTATCAACCTTCCCCCACTGCTCTCTCTGCCTGTTACCATGGTAACTCCCCACAGAACACCTAACTGAACTCAAAAGGTGAAAAGTTCATCTCTAAATGTTGCAAACCAAAGCAGCAAGTGTGTTTGACTTCTCAATATTCCAGCTTATCCTGTGCAATGTTCTTTTCAATGACTTTTTCTAAACCAATAGTATTATTCCTTTTAAAAACCAGTAGTATGCACCCTAGTTTTTAATGTTAAATTATCAGAAACCACCAATCATTTCTTTGTTTTTCAAGTGCACTGAACCTCATCCACATTTTTTTCTAAACTCCAAGTTTTCAAACTGCCATTTCATTTCCAGAGCCCATCTGAGTACAACCAGATCTGCCTTCAAGATGCTTAGAGTGTGGATTGTAGGAAACAGTTTTATAGTCTGGAGTGAAAGGTATGCAGCAAATAGATGCTTTCTCAACCTTGATTTACCAAATGTGGATATTATGTGGATTGGCCAGAGAGGATTGAGATGTCACCAGTTGATGCCATTGGTGAAATCCTTTTTGCATCTCCCACACCCTAACCTCATAATTGTGCACTGTGGTGGAAATGACCTGTGCACTTTGACTGGGGTAGGTCTGGAAATGCTTTTAGAGGACACCTTTGGGCAATTGATGTCACTTTTTCCACAAACTGCCTTTGTATATTCTCATGTATGCCAAAGGCAAAAATGGAACTGGTCCAACCAATATTGTCCGCAGATTGAGAAAGCAAGGAAACATGTGAATAAGTCTGTTTCTGCTTTCCTCAGAGACTATGGTATGGGTTCTATATACCACAACAACTTGCGTTACAACATGCAAGGTATCTATAGGAGAGATGGTGTACATTTCACAGATGAGGGTAACAGAGTCTTCCTTTTAAACTTTAGACTCTGCATCGGTACTTGTAGGTACAAAAAACACTCAATGAACACAACGGCTCTTTTTAGAGCCAACCAACATCTAAACACTCAAACTTATTATTTAACTGTCTTTTTTTGTTGTTTTTTTCCACCCTGTGCGCACCGTGCGCGCACCTCACGATTTTATTCGGGAAAAAAAGGTTTTTTTGCCCTTTGGGGTCCTTCAGGGACCCCCTGAGAAGGCCTAGGAGGTCAGGAAGACTCTACACTGCCCCCTTTTCACGTTTTCCACGTTCGTTTTTCACTCTCTTCTGAAACTACACAAAATGGCGGCTGAAGGGTGCGCTCAACGTGCGCGCACCTTGCGGTTTAAAAAAAAAAATTCTTTTGGCCTTCGGGGTCCTTCAGGGACCCCTTGAGAAAGCCTAGGGGGTCAGGGACTCTCTACCCTGCCCCTTTTTCATGTTCTTCACTTTTATTTTGCCCTCTTTTCAGCCTCACACTGACAAAATGGCAGCCAACACTTCCTAAATACCACCGAATCGAATGTTCACAGATGTCTAACAGCAAATCAGAATTCCGCTCTTGCACGCTAGGTGCGCGCACGGTGCCGCTTATAGATATATACATTTTTTCACATTTGATTTTCACACCAACTACTGGAGGGATTTACACCATTTAAACAAACGGGCGATCTGCGAATCAGACTCTACCATTTTGCCAAATTTCTTGTAATTCCGTTCAGCCATTCGGGCTGTAGCAATGTCTAATCCTCCTATGGAAAATAACATGGGGAAAACATGTTTTGGGACCCCCCTTTTTTCTCAGCCCCCACTTGACAAATCCCCCCAAAACTTTCAGGGAAGGAGCGGAGCGGGCCATCTTCTTTGAGAAATTCACGAAGATTCATCAACCGGCGCCAAAGTTATACTAGGTCCTAACTATAACTACCTACTGGCGACCGCCAGTAGGCGATATATACACACATACATACACATACATACACAGCAGCCCTTCCGGGACTGTGGAACCTTGGGAAGTGGTGCGTACGTAGGTGAACTAAAGAATAAACCAATGTTTTTTCAAAAACATTCTCGTATAACGCACTTTCAGGACCAGGTACAGGTAAACACCTTCACATGTGATCGAGGCTGCGGGCAGCCAAAACGTGTTATGTGAAAATAAACGGATTCCGCATAGTACCTGTACCTGTTCCTTGAAAGTGCGTTATAGAATTTTGGCAAAAATAATATATATATATATATATATATATATATATATATATATATATATATATATATATATATATATATATAAACAAAGGTGTCCTGTGCATAAGGGAGCACTCACAAGGCAGGCAATTCATCCAAATTAATTTTGTTGGGGGGACTGGCAAGTTCACACGCTGGTTAGTATCTCCTGCCTAACGGGTTTCAGAGCCCCCAGCTCCTTTGTCAAAGGTCGCCTGCAGCTTCAACAAATAACTTCCAAGGCACTGACGTTATTTAATACATTTTATTTTTCTCCAGTGGAATCAGGTGAGTATTTTAACAAGGAATGCTGGTATTTGTAGTTGCCAAGGATTTCTTTCACCCCTTCAGTGGAGTTCGTGAAGTTGCAGACATTAATTAATGCATTTAAAACCCTCCAGTGGGTCCCAGAGTGCTGCTTACACAGTCCATTTAAAGCAAGCTGCCATGTCGAAAAAGTCAAAGAAGAAGTTTCTTAACTCTACGCCCCGCATTTCTTTCCGGGAGGTGCTCTCCTTCACGTCCGGCCTGCCGTGGGGATTTGTGAAAACAAAGGTGTCCTGTGCATTAGGGAGCACTTATATGGCAGGCAATTCATCCGAATTAATTTCGTCGGGGGGACCGGCAAGTTCACATGCTGGTTAGTATCTCCTGCCTAACGCGTTTCAGAGTCCCCAGCTCCTTTGTCAAAGGCCGCCTGCAGCTTCAACAAATACCTTCCATGGCACTGACATTATTTAATACATTTTATTTTCCTCCAGTGGGATCAGGTGAGTATTTTAACAAGGAATGCTTATATTTGTAGTTGCCAAGGATTTCTTTCACCCCTTCAGTGGAGTTTGTGAAGTTGCAGACATTAATTAATGCATATATATATATGGATTATTTTTTAGCTTTTGAAACATTGAATGGACAACATAATTAAAAACATGAATTAAAAGAGTACAGTTTTTAAGAAAAATTTAAAATTATTTAGATTAATTACAAAACTTTGAATCAAGCTTACTAAAATAAAATATATACATTATAAATAATAATGTTAGTCGAAATGGGTAGTTGTTACTTAACACCTTCCATGACGAGCTGAGCTCGTCATGAGGCACGGTGCTCCGGTGCTCATAACAAACTCAGCTCGCCATGAGCCGTGGAACGATCACACACGGGGATGATTCCCCTGCTGTGCTGAGGGTTCCACGGGAACGGGTGCAGCGGTGACGATCTCAGCTCGTCATGAGCACCGGAGCGCAGTGCCTCATGACGAGCTGAGCTCGTCATGAGCATGGGGGTACTGTGCGTGCCCCCCAGCACAGCGGGGGAATTACCCCCCGCAGCGAAGGGGTTAAATTAATATTTAAAAATAAATATTTACAACTTAAATTAACATATATATATTTTTTCTTTGTATAAAACAGATTTAATATAAGGAGGGAATGTGCTGTAACATTCCGCGTTAATAATACATATTTAAAATTATTTTACATTTTGCATATTAAGAAAATAAACTTTATTAAATATCATGCTTTCCCATAGGGAGATCTCCACCATGGTGGTGGAGCTCTTCTCAAATGGGTGAAAAGTGGATATTAATAACTTTATATACATTCTGGTGTAGGAGGCTCCACCAAATCAATTCTTGGGTGGAGACAAGTAGGCTTACAGGTAGGTGCAAAGCTCCACTCAGAAATGGTGAATAGCAAAAAAGTGAAGAGCTACACCTAAGTGTAGGAGTAGATCTACATGTGAGTAAATATACAAATGTATAAATCAAGTCCCTTGTCTCCTAACATGCAGCCGGGCCTAAACTATTTACAATATATTCCTTTGCACCAAATCCTCTACTGTTGACCGTCAGACTTACATTACTAAAGGAAACTGACATTACCTCAAAAACGTTTGAGTAACTGCTAAAAATTAACAATGATTTTCTGTATAAGGAGAGGAAACTGACATTACCTCAAAAACGTTTGAGTAACTGCTAAAAATTAACATGTGATTTTCTGTATAAGGAGAAACAAGAAAAGCAGACGGATGCCAAAGAACTGTAGAAAACAAACCTCATCTGGATACATCTCCAGTGGAATTATTACATGATATCATACTCCCTAGAGTATAACGGTAAACCTGGAAATGTTTTTTCCTGATTATTACTGAACCTAGGAAAGACTTTTACACCTAGGTTCAAACATGCAAGCATGCATTTATCGATACATTGTTAGACCTTTAAGGCTGGTCCAGAGCAAGGATTTAGATTGGGAACAATTTGTGGGGATCATTCTGAATCAGCTAAGTAAGGTCAAAGCTTGATGTTATAGCAAAGGTTATACTTGGCCATCAATGCTGGTCCTTCTGGATCTGTCAACTACATTTCAAATGTTGCTCCACCCATGTGTGAGTGATTTTTTAACAGATATAGTGATTTATCGAATCTACCAATAGAAGATCTGACTTCCCTGTGGGTCAAACATAGATTTTTCACCTTTTTATGGAACATATTTTTCTGCTATTATGACACTCCGACTGTGACATTGCCATTCCATACCAAAGAGCATGTGCTTTGTCTTTGAAACTGTACTGTAAAACAAACCCAATTGGATTATTTAATTTTCCAGTAAGTTACGTTATAGGTGTGCTGCAGTGTGAATTTACACCACCCATATAAATGACAAAAATATATGGCTACAGAAAGCTCCATTGTGTTTAGGTTGGGATCCAGTGTAAAAGTGCTACAGTGACACAAGAAGAAAAAGTGTTTTTTGCTATTTAGCTGAAATATTTTTTTGAAATGTATTTTCTCAATAACGCCTCAAGTGTTCTGTCCAAGTATACAATACTGGGTCCCTAATATATAAAAATAGGACACAAAAATTGAGAAAGGTAGGACCAAACAGTGAACGTTTACAAAAGCTATTTCTACTGTATACACAAAGCTGTCTTTTCCATGACCGAGCCCAGATATGAATAAAATCACATTTTATCTTCGGAACATACTAGTGTTATTTTACACTTAATTTCAAAAATGTAATTCAATGGTAAAAGTACATTTTTATGATGCCTTTCATTGAAAAGTACCTTTATAAACATATACCTTGGGCTACCTGTCTGCCAACTGGTTAAGAACTGTTTGCCTCAAAACCATTCCAATGACTGAATACACATCCTTGTCTTGTTAACAACTCTACAGCTGGAAATCAATGACTTTGGCTCTGCCAGGAAGAGGGAAGGAATGGTGTTAAGGCAACCTAGAACAGTTTAGTCTTCTGTGATGGGAGCAGGAGCCAGCAATACAAACAACAGTGTTTAAAACATTGAAAAGGAAATTGCAAATGATGCTGTCTGTCACTGCAATCATTGATTTCAATAGATATCCTACAGTTTCAGTCTGTGTCCTTAGCAGGCGGGACACCTCATCTCCAAAGGAGAGAGGCTAGAAGGAGGTACTTGG
Organism: Lissotriton helveticus; assembly: GCF_964261635.1. Taxonomy (NCBI): domain Eukaryota; kingdom Metazoa; phylum Chordata; class Amphibia; order Caudata; family Salamandridae; genus Lissotriton; species Lissotriton helveticus. The sequence continues at coordinate 1,410,943,623 of NC_136065.1, forward strand.
CTCTTTTAACTGAAAAAGGCTAAGGTCTTTGGTTGGGTAATTTTGGAAGGTTTACAGTAAACTGAGACAAGGTGCGCTTTGAAGGAATGAGGCAATTCTGTAAGAAAGTAACTAGGTTTGAATGCAAGGAATTCTCAAGTTGTGCGCTAGTACTCAGTATATTTACAGGGAGAAACTTCTGCAAGGGAAGAGGATTCTGCCTTTCTCCTAGAGAAAGAAGATGCAAGGACTTCTGGCTTGTGGTAGCATGTAGAGACTGAATATGCTCTCCAGTGGTGAGGTGGTTGGATTCCTGTTGCTGCTACAGAGGCAAAAAAACAAGATGGCTTCTTGTTTATTTTATTTATTCAAACAGTTTTATATAGTGCTGGCTAGACCCAGGGGTATCAGAGCGCTTTACAAGGATTTGAAGTCGAAACCAAATTACAGTATTATAATTATACAAAGGAAAAGGGAGTAAAATACAATATAAACAGAGTTCACAGAACAGTAAATACATTGACAGGAAGGTCAGAGGTACCGGTAGTCAGTAAATGTAATTGGGATAATTGTGCAAGCATAGGTAGCAAGGGATGACGGGGCAAAGGTATGGGGGTAGGGTAGAATCTAGGTGGTCAATAGCATGAGGGAGTAGATGGAGGTAGTATTGGGGTAAATAGTAGGAGGGTGGGAGTATAAGTGAGGAAGAGAGGCGGGATTAGTAAGTCAAGTATAATGTGGAGAGGCATGAAGCGCTCAAAAGGGCAGGTTGTAAGACCATGTAAAGTGGCGGGATTAAGGACCCCAGAATTTCAGGAGAAAATGTTGTTTGAGGCCTTTTTTGAAGCTGAAGTAGGAGGGGTTGCAAGGAAGATCTTTGGGGAGAGTGTTCCAGATAGTAGGCGCATTTCCGGAGAAAGCGCAAGATTGGGTAGACTTCTTTTTAACCAATGGAGGTACCAGCATGAGAGAATTAGTGCTTCTGAAATCTCTGGCACAGCCCGTCTTGTGGAGTTTTTGAGATGGATACAGTGGGGTTTGCAGATGCAAGGCTTTGTGTGTAATGCATGCGTTCTTGTAGAGGGATCTGCCCTCATTTGGGAGCCATTTGAGATCTTTGAGGACAGGAGAGATGTGATCAAACCTCTTACAATCAGAGATAAGCCTAGCCACGAGATTAAGGACTGACTTGATTGGGGCTAGATGGACTTTCGGAGTACCGGCAAGAATGGCGTTTCCATAGTCCAGTCTGGAGAGTACTAATGATTGGACAACAGATTTGAAGTCATCAAAAGGAATGAAGGGTTTGATTTTCTTGAGGGGATGTTGAGAAAAGAGAGCTCCTTTAGCTGCGTTTTTTATGTGGGGCGAGAGGCTGATGTTTTGGTCAATACTTATTCCGAGAGATTTAACTGATCTGGAGGTGGACATGGCGCAGTTAAGGGATTTAAGAGATCCAGTGATGTATAGGAAGTCGATTATTTTTAGGGGCTAAGAGGATCACTTCTGTTTTTTTGGGGTTGAGTTTAAGGTGATTGTGATGGAACCATTGTTGGATCTTAGTCAGGACATCACTGAGGTGTAGAATGTCTGAATGGGAATTGATTTTATAGTAGAGCTGGGTATCATCGGCATAGAGGTGATAGTTGATTCCAGCTTGCTTGAGAATGAGAGTTGTGAGAGGTTCCATAAAGAGGTTACATGAAGAGGGAGAGAGGATAGAGCCCTGTGGAACACCGAAGGAGACTGGTTTAGGTTTAGAAAGGCAATTATTGATTTTAATTTGTTGTGTTCTGAACTGGAAGAAGGAGGTGAACCAGTTGAGAACAGGGCCATTGAAGCCGAACCGATCCTTGAGGGTGTTGAGTAAGGCAGAGTGATTAACGGTATTGAAGGCAGCCGAGAGGTCATGAAGAATGAGAAGGGAGGCCTTCCCATTGTTTAGGGAGTGATGAATATCATCCACAATGTTGAGCATCGCAGTTTCAGTACTGCAGCCTTTTCGGAAGCCAGACTGAAAAGTGTCCAGAAGGCTAAATGAGTCAATGTGTTTATCCAGTTGAAGCAGGGCACATTTTTCAAGGGCCTTGGAAAGAAGAGGCAGGTTAGAGATAGGATGCAGATTGTTAATGTCGTTGGGATCAGCAGTGAGATTTTTGAGGATGGGAGAGATTTGGCCCAGTTGGAGGGATGCAGGAACACACCCTGAGGTCAAGGAGGAGTTGATGATAATAGTACAATAAGGAGAAATTATATGTATTAAATCTTGGATGAGGTTGGCGGGGAGAAGGTCGCAGGTATGCGAGGAGGGCTCAAGTTTAGAGATGATGTGCAGTACATCTTGCTCAGAAACTGGGTTAAAATTATGCCAAGATGCATGTTTTTTTAACTGTTGACTGGAGAGGGAAAGTTCAAGGAGGTGGAGGTGTGGGGAGATGGGTAGAGTTAGGAGGGAGGACGATGCAACAGGAGACTTGGAAGGAAGGACAGCAAGGGTTGATGAGTTTGGTGGGGAGGGTGTGGTGGCAAAGGAAAGGTCGATCTTAGCAATTTTATCAAAGAAGAAGTTCTCAATTTTTTCACAACATTAGGTCGAGGCTGGCAGTTTGGGCGGAGCAGAGGCTATTTGATTTTTGATGATGCTAAATAGTTCTCTAGGTCTATTCTTAGCTCGATAAAGTTGCGTGCGGAAGATGGAGGCCTTTTTATTGAGGTTGTGCTTTTTATAATTAACCCTAGCAGCTCTGAGAAGGGCAAGGTTTGAGGGGGATGTATGTTGTCTCCACGTGCGTTCAGTCAACCTGTGGGCGTGTCTCTCGGTATTGAGATCAGCATTAAACCAAGATTTGGCGGGGATGTTTTTTTGTGATTTTAATTTGGCTGGAGCAATTAGGTCAAGAACCTCAATGATGGATTTGTTGTAGTGTCAGTTAGATCATTAGCATTTTCTGAGGGAGGTGGAAGTTGGAGTTTAGCTTTGATCTTGTACTCCCATTTGCCAGGAGGAATGAGGTGAAGATTTCTGGTTAATTTCTTATTTTTGCTTTTTTGGGGGAAGGGGGAGGAGCAGCACTGTTAATCGTGAAGAGGATAAGATGATGGTCTGACCAGTCAATAGGGACAATGTGTGAAAGGGAGGCCAGATCTTTACTAGTAATGATGGCATCAAGGGTAGCCCCTTTAGAATGTGTTGGCAAGTTGAATCAAGTCTGTGACCTCGAGGAGGTCATTGAGGGTGTTAACCGAGGGATCAGTCTTGTTGTTCCAGTGAATTTTGAAGTCTCTGAGGAAAATGTTTTTGGAATTGGAAATCGAGGCTTGTGAGAGTAGGTCGTATTATTCCTCCACAAACGGAAAAGGGTCACCAGGGGGATGATAGATATTACGTAGCCAAATGGAGGGAGCCCCTTGCACTTTAAGTTCAGCTTCCATGTATTCAAAAGAGAATTGAGCAGAATTCTTGATAAGGGAGAGTCAGAGTTCATCTTTAAAAATAATGGCAAGGCCTCCCCAATTTTGGCCTGTCTTTCTTTTCGGAGGATAGAGTAGCCCGGGGGGGAGAGCAAGTCGAGAATAGATGCAGAGTGGGCCTTGAGCCAGGTTTCCGTAAGAAAAGCTATGTTCACTTGGGACTGGACCTTCAGAGATCCCTGCCCGGAGAGAAAGATCTGGTTCCAAGAATCCTGGACCCTGAGGGCCTGGGGGCTCTAAGAGAGACTAGGAGTGACTTTTTCATAATCAGGAAAAGTTTGAGCTTTAGTTTGTAGCATAAGGAAGACTGAGAGGGCTGACTCTGTGAGCTAAGATTGGAGCTGTGAATGAAGCCCTTCAGAAGAGCACCATGAAGACTCAAAACACTAGAGTTTACTGGTGTAGAAAATGACTGCCTCTTCCCCTAACCAGGGCAGTTTGCTGGCAACTTTTCTTCATTTTTATTTCTGGGGCAGGCGGCGTCTCAGGTGGCTCTTGTCTTGTAATGCACATTGAATGGAAGTTACCCTTACATGTCAGCTGTTCCTTTGGGTAGTTTTGACCCTTTTGACTTAAAACTCAGTATATATCCTTATCTCTAGTCCGCATTATCGGATTTTTGCTAAATTGGTTTGGGAATTGTATTTCTTTGGCCAATTGCATGTTTTTTGTATCATTACTACCGAAGGATTGGCAGAGATTGTTTTAGATCTGTATTGTAACCTAAATAGATTGGGCTTATTAAGTTGGTAGTGATGCCCCCACCCAAATTAATAACACATTTCGTCACACTGTCCTTGAGCTGTTCAAATATGCTCTGCAATGTTGGGGCCTGGAAGAAGGACTTAAAATAACTCTTACACAGTTCTGCCAGGTAACCCACTGAGAAAATGTACCTGCATACGGCTTAGACCATTGAACAAGTTACTAAGGCATATTATGCATGCACAGCTATATAACTTGAAACCTGCAGTGACAGCAACAATAAAGTCAAACTATTGGATGTAGGTACCTAACACCTCAAACACATCATACATACTGCAACACGTGTGCTACTTTCTTTGGCTAATTTTTAACTGCCATTTCTGTTGTATTCATTTATTCATGCCCATTAATACTGCCAAAGCCAGACATTCGACAGCATGGGAGCACCATGCAGATTTAAGTGTAATAATAAATATTAGGAGCTACAAAAAGATACCGTTTTTCATGGTGTTGAAAGCTGTCAGCCCTCCCTAACTGATAAAGAGAACAGGAATGATTAATATTGTAGTAATACAGAGGGCACATGGGTTAGAATGCCAAAGTAGAGAGTTGTGGAAATCTAAATATGTGTTTGCACCCTTTCATTGGAATCACACATCACCCAACTCAAGTTTCCAGTGCCTGCTTGTTCTTTTGTCTAACAACCTCATCTCCGTCAAGTTGGTAGTCCACATTTGGTATACAAATCCCATAAACCTTTGGAGAGCTGGAAAACTGTTCCTGCTAAAGACACAAAGCATTGCTCAACTTAAGTCATGCGTCATAGACAGGCACACTTGGTGAGAACGTCAACTCCATATGAAAAACTGCATGAGACTGCATTCGACTGGGTTGGCCAGAACCACCTGGGGCCACACCCTAGGCTCTTATATTCTAGAATGCCAATGAGTACCATGCAAATGTTCGGAGAAAGGGTTTGCGGTAATCACAGATTGGCTCTAATTTCTTTAAAACTGGTGCTGTGTTAAACAAAAAGCAGTGCACTACTTAAACACAGGTGAAGATACATTGAAAGGGGCTTGTAGTTGTCACTTCTATTTTACAGAGACTGTACTGGCTGAATTCCCTACTCCCTTATCTCCTTGAACGCCAATGCAGATTGTCAGTGACATATCTGTATGCTATGCGTGACAAGGGAATCACTGACATACTGACCGGCAGGCTGTAGAAAGCCAGAACCCCAGTTGATTAAACATGAGAATTTTCAATCTTGTTGTCAATTGCAATTATAAATGTAGTCAATACTAACATACTAACATACCTTCAATAGGAAATGACCACCCTTTGCATGGTGTACCCCTAGATGTTTGCCCTATTCCTATTTGGCTGGCGTTTTAGAGCCCTGTGAACTTTATGTCAGCTAACCAGGAGTGAAGTACCTGTACTTGCTCTCCTTTTAACAAGGTCAATTTGACATCATTCTTAATGGGATATTTAACTCCTTAGTATTTGGTACAAAGTGTACTCAGGGCCTATAATTAAATGCCACCAGTGGAACTGCAACACCTATTTTGCCATCCACTACAGTGGCAATGTAGAGATGGCTTCAGTTCTACCCGTGTAGCATGACTCACGCAGTTCTTAAACTGCTATTTGCCCAGTCAAAATAAACCTTCCTTTTACATATTAATAAGTCCCACCTAAGTAGGTCGTATAGCCCATAAGGCAGGGTGTATTGTGTTTAAAAGTAGGGCACATGGAAAATTAATATAAACGTCTCATTATAGTGACTAGCACCTGAATGCTATTTTCACTATAGCAAGACTTGCTGTTCTATTGACAGACATTGGTTTGCAGTATTACCTTTAATAATGCTATCTGCAGTTAGAAAGCACTTAGTAGTGTCATTATTTGACTTTTTGTAATATTTATTTAAAGCCCAATACACTGGTGAAGTTGGATTTTTAATAAAAATCTGGTTATTTTATTTGGAGGCAAATCAAATAACATGAAGAATCTTTGAGACTGCAGATCAAACCTGGGAGTATAGACAAGTTTTCATAAGGAGTGGCATTATATTTAGTACACCTGGCAAACAGTCACTATAATGGTATCAAGTACAGGCCCATATGAAGAAAGAGCATACACTTGCTGCTATTCAAGGCAGTGTGTTGATGAATCCCCAATTAAGGCACCTTTAAATACATTCTATAAAATAGTACAACCAATTTAACTCTCAAAGATGGGAGATACTGCAAAATCCTCATCAAGACAAACAGCATAGTTAAAACAGTCTTAGAGGACCGGCTATGCTTTGCAACAGTTTTTTCACCCGAACACAGAAGATACTCCTGAACTAGTGTGATCAAAAAACAGGGAACTAGAATATTTCGATAAAATTGTTCCTGCTCAAAATCAAGATGGAAAGTCAGATTACTATTCTGGATTGTAGCTACAATAACTAAGGGGCATATTAACAAGGCACAAGGAAAATTAACTCTTAGCGTTAATTTTATTCAACACCTGCTATCGCTGGATAATATCGGCTGGTTATCGCGTTATTAACAACTCTAACCGCCTAGCCGATAAAAAATCCAGCGGTAACGGCATTTTGGGAGGTTATCGCTGTTAATGCAGCGATAAAACTACAAGGATAGGGATATCCTTGTTGATAGCCCATGGTGGATTTAGCCATGTAATCCACCTCCCATTGGATTACATGGCTAAGTCTGAAAATTAGCAGACTTAAAAAAGTAGCATTAACCGTGGTTAGCACTGCTTTTTTGTCTCTAACAGGGTTAGCGTGTAGCTTGATAATAGGAGAAATGTCGCTTAGCACATTTCTCTTATTATTTTGCTCTGGAACGCCCACTTTGCATCTCATTAGAGATGCAAAGGGAAGCGTAGTGAGAAAGGGTGCTAACATTCGATTTTGCATGTTAGCACCCTGTTGTTGATAGGACGATATTTTTATCCCCGCTTCTTTGTCTTTTAAAGCCAAAAAAGCGGAGATAAAGCCCTTGTTAATATGCCCCTAAGGTCTTTCAGAGTAAGAATTCCAGAGTGCTTCTGCTGTCAATTATATACAGAGAAGTTGGTCTAAGGGAAAATGTTTGTTACTTTAGCTTATATTAGTTCTTTGTAGGTGAGTTCATTTCCACCCCTTGTATTTTAAGGTTTTCCCTTTATAGTAGGGGGTGTTTGACACTGATATTTGTGTGTTCTCTCCTTTTTCAGTTTCTTATAGTATTGATATCAGCATATGGTGCTCTTGATATCACTTTGACGACATTTTGTTTCTATACTGTATTGACATGTACAAATGCCGCTCGTGAATCAGGAAAAGTGCTAGCTGTCTTGCACGCGCTACTGGAGTAGCTTGTATCCTGTGTTGCTGCTGTTTTTAAACCCAATCTTATCAAGGACCTTGTTGCTTGTGTGGCCGCAGAGGAGTGAGAGGCGCCGGCCCCGGGACTGCGAGGACCAGCATTCACCACCTACAGCTGGTCCTCTTCCCGCGAGTGCAGCGCCCCCTCCCAGTGCCACGCCCTGCTGAATTTCTATAACTACTCGCGGCCCCCGCTTCGCGGGCGCCGCTCGTGAATCAGGAAAAGTGCTAGCTGTCTTGCACGCGCTACTGGAGTAGCTTGTATCCTGTGTTGCTGCTGTTTTTAAACCCAATCTTATCAAGGACCTTGTTGCTTGTGTGGCCGCAGAGGAGTGAGAGGCGCCGGCCCCGGGACTGCGAGGACCAGCATTCACCACCTACAGCTGGTCCTCTTCCCGCGAGTGCAGCGCCCCCTCCCAGTGCCACGCCCTGCTGAACTTCTATAACTACTCGCGGCCCCCGCTTCGCGGGTGCCGCTCGTGAATCAGGAAAAGTGCTAGCTGTCTTGCACGCGCTACTGGAGTAGCTTGTATCCTGTGTTGCTGCTGTTTTTAAACCCAATCTTATCAAGGACCTTGTTGCTTGTGTGGCCGCAGAGGAGTGAGAGGCGCCGGCCCCGGGACTGCGAGGACCAGCATTCACCACCTACAGCTGGTCCTCTTCCCGCGAGTGCAGCGCCACCTCCCAGTGCCACGCCCTCATTTCCTGTGAGACTACATAACTTCCACCTATTACGCGCATCGCGGGACGCGCGCGGGGCACAGCTCGGGGCTAAGCCCGGGCAAAGGGCGGGCCGTCTAAGGCCGTCCAAGGTCGCACAAGGACGGGACGGGCCACACCTCTTTTAATCGGTATTTACCATTCTTGTATTTTACACTTGTCTTTTAAACGTGTCAGTAATCAGAGTTTATATTGCCAGGTGTATCTAGCTAGCACGTGGTAAGGCTCCCATTCGATCCTGCCTCCAGACTGCCTATACCTCTCAACTCTTCACTGAACTTAATACCGATATCTGGCTGGATTTTTAATCTTATGGCATATAAAAAATTAAGATCTCGTACTATTTTCATGAAGAGAATGGGTACCGAAGAAGCCGTTAGAAAATGCTCCGCTAAAACAGTAAAACCAGGTCAGTTGATTGGAACCCCTGCTATTAGCAAATATTTCCTAGCTTTGTCACCTAAAAGACAATTAAGTCTTTCGGCCCATGAACTATCAGCAACTTCGGAAAAAACACCATCTAAAGAGGTTTTCGATTTGACTTTCCCGGACGCACAGATTACTTCTATCGCAAGTGATCTTGGGCCTAATTCTACACCTCAGATTGTACGACCCAAACAAGAGCCTCAAATATCTATTCTAGATTCCTCTATTGTCATATCGACAAATCAAATAATTCATCTTTCAGACTCTGAGAATCTCTGTACAAAGGGTATTCAACCAGTGGAAAATATATCTGAAATACAATTAAATTCGGAAAATTTACAAGCTGAAATCTTAGATCAACACTTTGATTTTAAAACAAATCTGGATACATCACTGGACACATTTCTTCCGAACAATATGAACTCTACTAATGTGTCGTCCCCTATATCTAAGGCTTTATACACACTGCAGGAAATTCTCGAATCTGTCCTCTCTTTTTTGGGTAACATTTTAGAAAATTCGGATCAAACCCTGGATGTTCAAATTGGCATTCTGAAATTTCTGGTAGAGGAAAAGAGGAAAAAAGATCATATGGTATCAGCAACTAACATACAGTCTCAGGAGGAAAGAAAGGAGGTTTCTAAACCGTCTCTCCCGACCAAAGTTTCGATCTCTGATCCTCAAAACAAATGCGATAATAGTACTCAAACCATTGACCAGGAATCAATAGGCCAATTGAATATTAAAACTAAGAAAGATACCAAAGAGGCCCGAATATATTCCCTAAGGAAACTGTTCAGAGAGGAGTGTACATCAAAAATAAAAGACTATCCGATCTTTTCAGTAACAAAGAATATCAACACGTTACACAACACTGACGAAGGAGTTGGAAAAACAACTTTCCTACCTGTATCAGATGAAGCAGGTGAACAAAAACCTACTCAAATGAAATGCGACAAAGGATCAAAAGGAAAAACTAGAAATAGGAAATTAATTAGAAGAATCAACAAAAAGAAATCGAGAAAGATAAGATTTAAAAATACACCCATAGAACACAATAACGAGGAAGGTCTTTCAGAGACATTAGCCATCAAACAATCTTTGGAAGAGGTGCCAAACGGAATAAAAAACAAACTACCCATTCAACAATTGAATCTCAAAGCTCCTGAATACATACCTTCCAGAACAAAAAGCAGTATTGCACAAAAAAATAAAGAAAGCTGGACAAACATGATATTATCCCCTGGTGGCTATCAATCTATGACGAAATGTCTCCAGTTTGAAGAACTTTTCCCAAGTGATGATTTACCGTTAAATCGAGGAAGGATAATCAGTTTGCTGCAGCAAATCTATACTTTACAATCCATCACCAGTAAAGAAATAGATCTAGTAACATTCCCATTAAAGGAAAATAAGAAAATTGCGAAAGTAGCCTTCTGGTCATCAGTTGTTCCTGGAATCATCGTAAGGGAAAAAGAAACATTGCACAAACATGGCTACGATGTCAGAGAAATATCTCCACCAAAGAATTATATAGCTAATACGATCGGCCACGAAAATACCACCAGGAATACCCTGACAAAAAACTGGGATACAAACCTCCTTGATCACGCAAATTTGGGGCAAATTAGCTCTAGGAAGGATACTTTGACAATACAGGTAAATGATGGTCAAAGACATGTATGGAGCAAATACTATGAAGAAAAAGAAGTTAGAAAAACAACAGAATCTTGGGCTTGGGTATCTGAGGCCTTAAACAGTAATAAACAAGAACATCGATTGCATTGCACTGTTTAACAGCAGTTTAAAGATCACCTCGTGGAACTTAGCCGGAAAAACCACCAATAAAATGAACTTAGCATTACAAAATAACCCAGATATAATAGCCATACAGGAAACATGGGCTACAAAACCATTCAAGCAAAAGGGCTATTTTGTTTATGACATTCCGGCTATATCAACAAGCAGAGGTCATGCCAAGGGTGGTCTGGCGATTCTTCTAAGCGAGGAACATGAATGGTCTCAAGTAGTGATCAACTCCAAATCTGATAATTTTCAATGCATCAAGGTCTTACTAAAAACAAATATATTGGATCAAAAAAAGGCACTGTTGTTTTTTAACATGTACATTCCTCCAGGCACCTCTCAAGATATCAACTTTATAGACACTATCGAATCGATGACTAAATTAATCGAAGACCGACCGAATACCCCATACTTGATTGTGGGTGACGTGAACGGGAAAATCTCCAATGCTGATATTGGCAAGTGGGCAAAAACATACGAAGATGAATTAATAGACTTACCAATTCCGATTTTTCCAAAGGGTAAAATCTCCGACAAAAGAGGTAAAATGCTATTAGCTTCACTCCCGAGCATAAATGGATCAATTCTGAATGGCTATATAGAGGGTGATAGACCAGCATCCTTCACAAGGCGTGGAAACGGACGCCTATCAATTATTGATTATCTAATATGTAACATAGAGATAGTGGACACATTCCAATATTTGAAAGTTGATTTCACAGAAGACAGTGACCACGCGCTTCTTTGTTTACATACAGGTTGGTCGTTAAAACCCTCTCTGCCGAACCCAATTATGCAACTAAATGGGAATATAGAAATCAACAACAAGCAAAGGCGAATCTTTTGGAATTCCGGGACTTTACATTATATAAATGGAAAGATTTTACAAAATGAAATCTTAACTATAATACATTCGGAATGTCAAATAACAAATTTCGAAAGCATCATGGCAAATCTTAAAATGTTATTGCTTAATAGGGAAAAACCACGTATAAATCAAATCTGCAAGAACACCAAAGAAAATGTAAATAGGAGGAAACTCAATAAACTTATTCGTGGGCAATTTTTAAATTATTCACCTGCAACGCAGCAAGAGATAAATAAACTAAAAAATCAACAAAGAAGAGAAAAGATTAGTAAAAAAAGAAAGCTTCAGGATAAAAATTGGGTGGAGATTCACGAGGCGGCAAAACAATATAATCAAAGAAAATATTGGTCACTGATAGCGAAAATAACTGGAACTAAAAAGTCATTATATGCCATACCAGTACCACCGCAGGATTGGGAAGCCTATCTAAATGACCTATACAAAGCAAACCCAACCAATGAGGATAGTAATACTGCAGAATTGTTCCTAGAAATTAAATCATTACCAATTGAAAAATGCACAGCATCTTCTATCGAGATACACATTAGAAAAGCCCGATGTACCTCTGCGTCAGGCCCTGATCTGATACCGATCAAAGTACTGCAGTCCAATCCTAAACAATGGAGTCAGTTGTTAACATCATTATTTAACTATATCTTTTGTACTAGGAAAATACCAAAATCTTGGCAGGGAAGTACTATAATTCCGATCTACAAAAAAGGAAACCGAAATATTGCTAGTAATTACCGCCAAATTGCATTAATGGACGCTACAGGCAAAATCTTTGCCGCGGAGGTACTGGATCGATTAAAAGGCTGGTGCTTTTCACAGGGAATAATACCGATGTATCAAGCCGGTTTTCGACCTAATCACTCAGTAATAGATAATATCTCAATTCTCCAAACTATACTTGACAAATACACTGGGCGGAAATCTCAACCAGTGTATGCTGCATTTATAGACTATTCAACTGCGTTCGATCGCGTTGATAGGCCAACCTTATGGAAAAAATTGAGAAAACTGGGGATTTCCGAAGATTTATTGCAACTAATAATTATGTTACACACGAATACCTGGTCCCAGGTACAAATGGGAAGTGAGAAGGGTATTACAAAACCAATTAATACCCTGAATGGTCTTAAGCAAGGATGCCTTCTTGCACCAATTCTATTTTCACTTTACCTTAGTGACCTACCTTCTCATCTGCAACAATGCTTTAGTCTGCCCCCAAAGGTTGCATCTCAGAGCATACATGCATTGTTATATGCAGATGACATAGTTATGTTAGACCTCACACCGTTTGGCCTTCAAAATCTGTTGAACTCCTTGAACGTCTATTCGAAGGATCATTTTTTAACCCCTAATCTATCAAAGACTAAAGTGGTAGCATTTTCAGGCCGAAAAAAAAGTGCTAAATATAGCTGGTACCTTAATGGGATAAGAGTAGAATAAGTAAATGAATATACCTACCTTGGGAGGATCTTTTCAAAGAACATGCAAAATTTCATACAAATCAATAATCTAAAGAAAAAATCTGAGATCCATGCAGGGGCGCTTTCTCGATTATATACGGCTACAGGAAATAGGCATTTCTCCTCACTACTCAAAGTGTACAAAGTAAAAATACCCGCGGTACTGTCTTATGCCACTGAACACTTACCAATGAAACAATGGTCTTTCATGGATATAACTGAGGGAAAGATCTTGAAGAGACTATTAAAGGTTGCTACATCAACATCTGTACAGGCACTCAGACTGGAATTTGCCTTAACAAGCTCGTACGCCACAGCTGTGGCAAATATCATCCGATGGACCTATAACATCTTGCATGCAAAAGAAGGAACACTGAGATCCTTGTTAAAGACTGAGATGTTTAAATCTGAATCTCAATATCTTACCTTCTCCAAGAATATGTTTGAGGCATTTAAATTAGCATGCCTGACTAAAGTTATCCTGTCATCTTGGACAAAATCTCAGTTAAAACTTTTTTTGAAATGCTTTACTCCGAGATTAAGTTACGATCTTGATCTAGCTCATTGTAGTAAATTGTCAACATATAAAATCTTTACACAATCACTAGAATATAAGCAATCTCGGCCATACTTGGGGCTCTGCCTAACACACGGAGCTAGAAGGTCCATAATTATGTTGCGCTTAGGCATCTTACCAGTTTCTGCCTATACATCTAAATGGTTACCAGGAGACTCCCCTATGTGTAATCTGTGTTTTGGTGGAGTTCAAGATATAGTGCACATCTTATTTGTTTGCCCACACGAAAGTGTAGTTAAAGCGCGGAAAAGATATATTGGGCCGATATATCAGAAATATAACATTACTACAGTTAATAGTTTATTATTATTATGTAAACAACCGACAGATGAATGGGTTTGTTATAATCTTTACAAATTTTTGAAATCTTTTCTAATATTATATTGATGTGTATATTGATTCTCTGTAAATTGTTTTTAAAGATTTGTGGTCCTCAGTTGAGTACCAGATCAAATAAAAACTTTTTGACTTTGACTTTGACATGTACAAATTACGAGGTGAGTTTTGTCTTGCCACGCAATCGCTAAATTACTTTGGCTTTGGAACAGTCAATACAAATAGTCATGTATAACACCTCGTTATTTCCCTTTTTTGAGATAAAAGGTTAATTTAGTTTTACTTTTTGGTAACATGGGGATCTTTTCATCTTCATCTTTATCTGTTCTTTTTCTTCTAAGGTTCTTGGCTTTGAAATATCTAATGTATTTACATAATTTTTCGTCTTCTTTTTCCTTCTCTCTTTCGATTTCAACATCTTGTTTCTGTTTCTTCTATTTCTGATTATTATGATGACACATGTTGCTTAAGACTATAATTGATACATGCTTCTCTGAGCATTAGGAACCAGTTTCTAAATGGGTGATAGTTCTTAATCTACGGTTTTAAAAAACAAATGGATGTATTGTTTATATATATGTCTGTGTATGAATATTCTTTCATGTTCAGGTATATGTTTATTCATGTACATCGTTGTGGAATTTTAATGTATATAAGTGTATACAGTGATTGTTTTAACCATTTTCTCCCATTCTTGTATAGTTGGGCTTGTTTCCACTTTCAGCTGTTTTGACATTTTTATGTTTTCTCTTCTGTACACTATGTGGTTGTTCAGGATGGTTTTTATGTATGTACATATGTGATATGTCTGTCCTTTTTGTAATCATTGCAGCCCTGACAAAGTTCCAACAAGGAACAAAACGTGTTGGCTGTGCATCGTCTCTGGTAGAGATTACCAAAATAAAGAAAAAGATTTAATCCTGAATCAAACAGACTTCTGTTTGATTACAATGAGTGCGCCTTCCACTTTTTTATGAACATTTGGATTCGATTTGCACTTAAGGACGGCGGGTGTGGGAAGAGTGTCGCACCATAACTATAATTATTGATGGTACCTGTGTTTCTGGTTGTGCTAAACCCTGGTTGGTCGTTCTGTTGCTTTCTCTTTCTATTTCCTTGGGCTGTTGGAATTGTATGCCCTTGTAATGTCCAAGTATGTGGAAAAACATGTTATGCAAAGGCTACAAAAGAAGGGTGAGAAGTTGTGTGTGACTGAAGTTGTTCCTCAGAATTTGAATTAATTGATATGGATGTGGCAGAATGGTTGCACTTTAGCAATTTCTACAGCCAGGATTTTAGCATTGTGATTACTGATGCTAGCTAGTATGGTGTTGGTGCAGTATTATTATAGAACAAGAATGGAAGAGATGAAGTAATGACTATTGTTAGTCAGAGTGCTGAAGTATCTTATTAAGTTGTGGAGTAGAAGGTTGTAGCCTACTGGTAGGGTGTCAATTGTTTCTGCCATTATCTTCAGGTATCTGCGTTCAAGATTTGGGTTGATCACACATCATGATTTATTTGCTACACAGGGAGTTGGCAAGTCCACTCCAAGGATTGTTAAATAGCAACTTAAAGGTTTTAGTGACTACAGACATAGGCCCCAAATTGTTTCCAAGGAGTTCACTGATTTTCTTAGAAATGTGGGCATTAAGCATGTTGCTCCTTCTTTGCATCATCCCAAACATAATTGGGTAGTAGAACATTGCAGTAAAGTCATTAAAGAGAACATCCTGTTATCATTGCCCAATGGATTAGATAGGTACACAAGTTGAATAATCTTTTGTGAGAAATTTGCACAACTCCCATTCGGAGACTAAAGGTTTTCAATTTGTCATTGAGGGGAAGAGTTTGATGTTCAAAAATGAAAGGATTGAAGACGAAAAGGAAAGAGTTGCCTTTAGAGCTCATGCAAGGGGTGAGCTGTAGCAGTAAACAGGATCAGGAGTATTATATGAATGTTGATGGTTATAGGTTGCATGTTAAAGTGGGTGATGGTGAGGAATAAAAGAGCAAAGATTCATTTGAATCTGACATCCTGTTTTTCTTCTCTTAAGAAGATTGTGAGTGTTAAGAATTGTGTGGTTATATTGGGAGATGAGAAATGTTAGAACAGAGAAAGGCTATCTGTTGTTGCTCAGGACCAGAAACTATTAAGTGACAATTCCCTTAAGCTGTATAACTAACTTAGGTCCCGGAAAAAGCATTTCCACCGGAGAAAAAATGTTGATTACAAATGTGTGTTGTTTTATTAATTTTGAGTTAGGTCATGCTGTGTTGTGAATTATTTTGTAATTTTTCCTTGTTATAGTGATCAAGCAAGGATTCGCACATGAAGCGACTTGCTCGTATTCATGAACCTCGAATAACGTTACCGAATTAACCAACATGTTTGTCTTAATAATTTTACATATTTCACATCAACATAGGGTGTCCAAGTGAAGCTTGCTTATGTGTTTTACTAATCCTACTACGCTTGCATCCAAAATAACTGCTGCTACGCAAGGGTTTCTATTGCGCATGCGCCTGTCATACTCACGTGACATGACGTATTCTCTGCTTTGGAGGGAATCTGTCGCTTCTGCGCACGAGGGGTAATATGGCTGCTCTATGTTCTCACATGCAAGAGGTTTGCATTGCTGCTTTTGCAAAGCTGTTCGTTCTGCCTAATCCTAATGCTATAGTTAAATATAAAATAATGGGTATAGAGTAGAAATACATGGTATACAGTGTATTCATTTATTCTGTGTTCTAAAACTGTTTCTCTTCTACTTTTCATGTATCGTAATCTTTGGGCCTGGTGGACGTTGATACTCCATTTTGAAAGTCTTTCTGTGCATGACAAGATACAGAGAAAAGTTGAAGTCATTTGTCATTGAAACCCAGCCAAAGACAGTCACAGCCAAGATGTGCCTGGGAAGATGAACTCTCTCCTTGCTAGAAGAAACTAAGCTGTACTCGTTGTAATACAATGTATTCAATGATAGAACCTCCAATGTTGGGTGGAATAAAGATGTCGTGTGAACCTGAATTTGATGGGCAGGAACGTAAATTTGAATACGAGATGGTAAAAGTCTCAAATTTGGTACCTCTCCTCCTCATTTGACCAATCAAAATTGGGGATCCTTACACTTGCAACATTGGGGGGTGGTACACTGACCTGGAAAACAGTATAACTAGCCCAGGTTTAGCTAGAGAAATTGTCTGACTTGTCCGAATAGCTGACCTGTCTCTGACCCAACGCACTCAATAGGTGACTAAGAGCAGAGGGCTGCGGAGCACTCTGTCAAAAGACTTGCTAACCCAATCGGGGTTCGGGAAGCTGAAGTGCTGGCGGAGCACTTTGTCGGTAAATGCTGTAACGCAATCAGGGCTTTGGCTGATTCCTTGCAGAGAGGGAGTAGCGCAGGCGTTGCAACTGAACTGTGGGTGCTGGGCTTAACCTTTGGTGGTCCGGTTCTGATCCCAATCTGGTTTTTCCAGTCCTGATTCTAATGTGCACCTGCTGGCCTACTGGTGACTTTAACCTTTGGGGTTCTTTCTGTCCTTAACTGACCCATGGCCAGGGTTGGTCTTCACACCATTCTAGGTAAATATATATCTGTGTTGGTGCCGATTAATGATTTAAATCCACAGACGCAGAATGAAGTGCCACGGAAGAACCAGCAGCAGGTAGCACAGAATCAGTTACCCCCTGCACCTATGCCAAGATACAGGAGCAAAGCACAACAGAGTGTAGATAACACAGATTAAGAAGGAAGTGAAAGAAGAGATACAGCAACCTCACAATTTCTTCTGAGTGATCCATTCTTTTGTGATGAACCTTACTGACGGTGCCTGAGGGGGGAGGACGAGGATTGCGTGCTTGGCGCCTCCTTGCCGGTAGACCAGTCAGGGCCATACATTGAAGGAAAGGTTGAAGGAAATGATGTCACCTTTCTGTTGGACACTGGTGCTACCCGCTCTACTGTGAGAACAGCAGACTCTCCAAACCTACCCTTCTCGGGAGAAGCGATCCAAGTAGTGGGCGTTTCAAATAAACAAATTAGTACCCCAGTTACAGAGCCAATGGAAGTCAGAATAGGCAATTTTAAAGAAATGCATAGATTTGTTGTCTGTGATTCAAGTCCGGTAAACCTCCTAGGTCGAGACTTACTGTGCAAAATGAATTGCACTATTTTCTGTGCCCCAAATGGTGTTGAAATTCAAACCCCAGACGAAGATGGAATTTATAAATTAATGTTAGCAAGACCGGAGACAGAAATTAAAAGACTGACAATAGAAGACTTACCAGAAGAACTGCAACAGACGGTAAACCCAGATGTATGGGATTTTACTGGAAAAGATGTAGGATTAATGGCAAATGTTGACCCAATAAAAGTGACAATCAAAGGAGATGCATTTTACCCAAATACTCGACAGTATAAAATGAGTGCAGAAATAAAAGCAGATGTTGCAGTAGAAATAAAACGTTTAGTTGAAGCAGGCATTTTACAAAAAATAATGAGCAGTCCATGTAACTCTACCATAATTGGTATAAAGAAACCGAGCGTAAAGTACAGAGTAGTACAGGACCTGAGAAAGATTAATAAGATTGTTGTCCCATGCTGTCCAGTCGTGCCAAATCCTGCAGTGATTCTGTATCAGATACCGTGGGAGGCTGGATGGTTCACCGTCATTGACCTATGTCACACATTTTTCTCGATTCCATTACACCCAGACAGCAAATTTCTTTTCTCATTTGAATTTGACAGTCATATTTATGTTTGGAATTGTGTCCCTCAGGGGTACACAGAAAGCCCCTTGATTTTTAATCAGATTTTGAAAAAGTGCCTTGAGTCTTTGGTACTGCCTGGACAGTCAGTCTTGGTTCAATATATAGACGACCTTTTGGTAGCATCTAAAACCCGCAATGACTGTGTTGTTGATACAATCGCCTTACTGAATCATTTAGGTGAAGGAGGACATAAAGTGTCACCAGAGAAATTACAGTGTTGTGCCACATCAGTGAAATATCTGGGGCACCAGATTGAGAGAGGTGTCAGAAGAGTTACCTCAGAAAGAATCAGGATAATTAGAAACATGAATTTGCCACAAACACAAAAAGAGATCAGAATGTTTCTTGGAGTTGTAGAATATTGCAGGCAATGGATTGTGAGATTTGCAGTCCTAGCAAAGCCCCTGATACAAATGACAAAGAAGAGAGCTAAGGACCCTGTATATTGGGATGACGAAAGCATGACTTCCTTTGTAAAATTACGGGAATGTCTGTGTACAGCTCCAGCATTGGGAATGCCTCACTATTCAAAAGATTTTGCACTTTTTGTGACACACAAGATAATTTTTGCACTATCAGTTTTGGCTCAAATTCATGGTCTAGTGAGACGTCCTGTGGCATATTTTTCTTCCACATTAGACCCAGTGGCAGCTGCATTGCAGTAGCTGCAACTTGCATGGGCCTTGAGCAGAGTGAGTCCATTATCATGGGACATCCTGTAACTGTGTATGTTCCACATGCAGTTGTAATTTTGCTAACCCAGACTAAGACTCAGTATCTCACACCTAGTCGGCTGACTAAGTACGAGAGAATACTTGTAGGTGCAGGAAATGTAACCATTGCTAGGTGTAATATTCAGAACCCAGCAACCCTGTTCCCTAACTCACATACTGCAGAAATGAAGGGAGAAGTTGAACATGACTGTATTGACCTGACTGAATACAGCACAAAACCACGACCAGACATAAGAGAAGAGCCATCAATTGATTCAGATTATGAGCTATTTGTAGATGGCTCATGTATGAGGCACGAGGAAGGAGGTCTGAGCGCTGCCTGCGCAGTGTGCACATTGAAAGGTCCAATGGAAGCATCCCATTTGCCTGGAGTCAAGTCTGCACAAGTAGCCAAACTGGTCGCCCTGGCAAAGGCCTGTAAATTTGGGAAAAATTGGAAAGTAACCATATACACTGACAGCCAATATGGGTATGGGGTTTTGCATGACTATGGCCAACTATGGATGCAAAGGGAGTTTCTGACTAGGTACTACAAATAGAAATGGTCAATATGTGAAGGATTTTCTGGAAGCAATCCAGTTACCAAAAGAAGTGGCGGTGGTCAAGTGTGCTGCTCACAAATCTGGCAACAACAAAGTGACAGCTGGTAATCGATATGCTGACCAGTTATCCCAACATTGTGCAAAATATAAGATGGCTGTTAATAAAAAGGTTGAGGTGAGCGGACACAGCTGCCAACTTATGTTGCTGGAAGGTGTGAATACGTGGGAAGAAGTGAGGGATTTGCAGAATGCAGCAGAACCAAAAGAAAAGGAACTATGGAGGAAAATAGGTTGTCAGAGAAGGGCTGATGATGGTGTCATTGTTTATCTTGATGAAACTGCAGTGCTACCTGACTGTCTGCTTGCTCCTATGGCTAGGTTGATTCTTGGAGATTCTCATTTGGGAAGAGATGCTATGATACGTGTGTTCAGACGAACATGGTTTAATGCGAAATTCAGGAACATAGCAGAGGCACTCTGCCAGAGGTGTTTGATTTGCCAACAAATGAACCCAGGGAAGAAAACAGTAGTGTTACCAGGAAAGATTGGAAAGGCAGAAGGTCCTTTTATTCGATTACAGATTGACTTCATTCAGTTACCCCCTTGTCGAGGACTAAAATACGTACTTATCATTGTCTGCCTGTTTTCAAAATGGGTGGAAGCTTACCCCACACGCAGGAACGATAGCATCACTGTAGCTAAGCTCTTACTTAGAGAGCTTATCCCACGTTTCTGTTTTCCAGTAACAATGGAATCAGATAGAGGAAAACATTTTAACAGTGAAATAATGGGTCTAATTTGTGAAGTATTCAAAATTAAGCAAAAACTGCACTGTGCATATCGCCCAGAGGCTTCTGGAGTGGTAGAAACAATTAAATGGCACTATCAAGTCAAGATTGGGAAAGATGTATGACTCAACTCGATGGGAGTGGCCAGATGCTTTGCCACTTGTTCTGATGGGACTTAGAAGTATTCCAGATCGGAACACAGGCTTGAGTCCCCATGAAATACTAATGGGAAGAGCTATGCGGCAAGCATGGGTGCCAGGACACAAACTGCTAAGCATATCTGATGATGTAGTACTGGAATACTGCAAAGAACTGGCTGACCAGGTGCGTTCTATCTCTCACCAGGTTGGGGAAGACGCTGTCGCCAGACCAGCAACTCCAGCACATGACCTGAACCCAGGTGATTGGGTAGTGTTAAAGAAACACACTTGAAAATCTTGTCTTGCACCAAGGTGGGGAAAACCACGTCAAGTAATTTTGGTTACCACCACAGCTGTAAAGTGTGCAGGAGTTCGACACTGGATTCATGCCAGACATACGAAGAAGGTTGTGCAGCTGAGGGGTCTCAAGAGATCGATCCTGAAGTAGCTGAAGAGGAACAGCCGAGCACCAGTCAAGATGATTAGATTCCAGTAATCGACATACCTGCAGAATGTGTGAGAACAAGAAGCCAAACATATCTAGATAGACAGACTGATAGTGAGGACGAGACAGGTGTAGAAGAAGGTACTCAGATCATAGAAATCCAAGTCCAAAGTGATTCTGAGGAGGACCAGATAGGGAGAGATCAGATAATCGACACTCCACTAAGAACTCCTGAGCCTGAAAAGGGACAGATAGAAGTTAGGGCGGAGGCTCAAGCAGAAGAAAATCAAGGGTTCGAAGAGCTTGAGCAGGACCAGACAGGGATAGAAAATCGTGTTCAGGACAAAGAAGGTGAAACAGACAAAAGCCAAATTCATCAAATACCCGAACAAGGGCAACTTAATGACCAGGCAGAAGAAACCGAAATAGGACCTAGTCAGATAGAGAGGGAAACAGAAGACAGCACTAAAATTGATGTGCCACAACTGAACGAAATCAAAAGAACATCCAAAGAGGGCCAAAGCACAGTGCCAGCTAAAAGACTCAGATAAGGAGACAAGTGGCCTAGATTTGTCAAAAGACTGAGATTGCGTTTAAAAACAATTGATGAAGAACCTGAACAAGTAAATGAAATCTCAAGTCAAGCTGATCAACCTGTGATACAACCTAGAAGGAGAAGTCCCCGATTAAAGAGACTGAATAATAAATACAAAGGCCCCTTAGTGGACCTACATTGTGTTGGAAGATTTTGAAAACTTGGAAATCAGTGACGAAAGTGATGAAGAATTGATTACTGATCAAACTGACGAAGAAGTGAGACCAACCTGAAATTCGCACAGGGTAAAATCTGTGTAAAAGTTACAAAGAGGGGTCGAATCTCCTTTAGTCAGAAATGGCTGATCATACTGTTAATGAAAGGCCGAAAAGAAATTGTTTAAAGACATGCTGCAGAGTATGTTTATGTAGTATAGCAATAGTACTTATACTTTGGATAGGACTAACAATAGCTATTCCTTACATGATGAGTAAAGAGACAAAACTTAACACTAAAGAACATCTGCCACCAGATACAGAAGAATTGCAAACAAAAGATACACTGAAAAGAGTAGATACACAAGAAAAAGCACTTAGTATTAGACAACAGAATGTAGTCTTAGAAGCACCAGATGAGGAAGGACTGCATTATACAAGAATTAAAAACAGAACACATTTGAATGTATTTGCAAACCTATTAGTACACTATGTTGAAGCTATGGAAATATATGATTGCTATGTTTGTATGAAACTACCTACTTCTGTAGCTGAAGGTGTAACCTACCACCATTTGCCACTAACATATGGAATTTCGTGTAGTGTTTTAGCTAGCTTATTTTACAAGAAAGGACCTTTGCAGTGTTATTATTCCAATTTAGATGTGATATTTTCTGAACTTCCTATACGTAGAAACCTAAACCCTGTACATACTACTAGAGATGTAGCACGCTACATGAGTGAATATTTTCTAACTATAGGTAAAATAGATATAGATGACGCACACAAAAATAATTTAACATGTTTATTACAAGAACAGGAGAAAGTATTTTTGAATATGGTAGAGAAAAGAAGAGAGAGTTTCCAAAGAAAAGCAAATGATAAGAATCATAAAATTCCTAAATGAGCTGAAAGCATAGGGAACACCTCAAATAGTGGGGCTAGTGCTGCTATGTTGCTGGATTTCGAAAAGAAGGGGAAACTCTGTCTCCACAGAGAAAGAACTAGTTATTATAACAATATATTCATTGGTTCCAATGAGTGTGAACACAATTATAAGGTAATTGGGGGTTGGAGTTTCAAAGATGGAACTGAACCTGTGTTTCCCGGAGTTTATTATATATGTGGAAACAAAGCTTATTACAAATTGCCAGATCACTGGTATGGGAGTTGTTATTTCGGAATAGTTTTCCCAAAGATATATCATGTAGATAAAATCACTGGAAACAATGAAGAAACTAATGGATTGGTACGTAGTAAAATAACTAGTGTTGGTGAAATAGTAGGTGATATATTTAGTGCATTGATACCTACAGTGGGAGTGGCTATGAATACATACAGAATCTGCAAATTGTCAACAGTAGTGGATCGGTTATCAACTGACACTGCTGGAGGGTTCTTAATGGTCAATACCGAATTGGTTGCGATCAGATCAATGGTTTTACAAAATCGACTTGCTCTTGACACATTGTTGGCAAAAGAGGGTGGAGTCTGTAGAATGTTGAAAGCACAACATTGTTGCACTTACATACCAGACAAAAGTGTTGAAATTAAAAGGTATGTGAGAAATATTACTAATTTGGAAAAAGAGCTCAAAACACTGGAGGTTGATAGTGCATGGAAGAGGCTCACTGATGGTATGTAGTTGGATTTCTAATGTAGGAAAGAGTATTGTAGGCAGAATACTGATGCCAATGGTGGGAATAGGCTTACTAGTTCTAGGTATAATAATTTGTTGCAAATGTCGAAAACATAAAAGGAAATACTCCGTAAATAAGCGAGGAGTAAAAAGAAATATTGATGAACTCGAATTAGAGGAGATGAATAGCAAAATCTACAAGAAAATGAACAATTTTCATGGTAACAATGAGAAAAAGCAAAATAGAAAGTTTGAAGAGATTGAGTTGGGTGAAATGTGAAAAGTTGGCATCTGTTTCATTAATTAGTGATGATATAAAATATCATCAAAGAGGGTATTGATGGAGCAAGGATTTGCACATGAAGCGACTTGCTCGTATTCATGAACCTCGCATAACGTTAACGAATTAACCAACATGTTTTTCTTATTAATTTTACATATTTCACGTCAACACTGGGTGTCCGAGTGAAGCTTGCTTATGTGTTTTACTAATCCTAATACGCTTGCATCTAAAATGGCTGCTGCTACGCAAGGGTTTCTATTGCGCATGCGTCTGTCATACTCACATGACATGGCATATTCTCTGCTTTGGAGGGAATATGTCGCTTATGCGCACTAGGGCTAATATGGCTGCTCTATGTTCTCACATGCGAGAGGCTTGCATTGCTGCTTTTGCAAAGCTGTTCGTTCTGCCTAATCCTAATGCTATAGTTAAATATAAAATAATGGGTATAGAGTAGAAAAACATGGTATACAGTGTATTCATTTATTCTGTGTTCTAAAACTGTTTCTCTTCTACTTTTCATGTATCGTAATCTTTGGGCCTGGGGGACGTTGATACTCCATTTTGAAAGTCTTTCTGCGCATGACAAGATACAGAGAAAAGTTGAAGTCATTTGTCATTGAAACCCAGCCAAAGACAGTCACAGCCAAGATGTGCCTGGGAAGATGAACTCTCACCTTGCTAGAAGAAACTAAGCTGTACTTGTTGTAATACAATGTAATCAATGATAAAACCTTCATTGTTGGGTGGAATAAAGATGTCGTGTGAACCTGAATTTGATGGGCAGGAACGTAAATTTGAATTCGAGATGGTAAAAGTCTCAAATTTGGTGTGGTGTGACGACCTCTCCTCCTCCTTTGACCAATTGAAATTGGTGATCCTTACACTTGCAACATTGGGGGGGGGGTGGTACACTGACCTGGAAAACAGTATAACTAGCCTAGGTTTAGCTAGAGAAATTGTCCGACTTGTCCGAATAGCTGACCTGTCTCTGACACAACGCACTCAATACGTGACTAAGAGCAGAGGGCTGCGGAGCACTCTGTCAAAAGACTTGCTAACCCAATCGGGGTTCGGGAAGCTGAAGTGCTGGCGGAGCACTTTGTCGGTAAATGCTGTAACTCAACCGGGGTTTTGGGTGATTCCTTGCAGAGAGGGAGTAGCGCAGGTGTTGCAACTGAACTGCGGTTGCTGGTCTTAACCTTTAGTGGTCCGGTTCTGATCCAAATCTGGTTTTTCCTGTCCTGATTCTAATCTGCACCTGCTGGCCTACTGGCGACTTCAACCTTTGGGGTTCTTTTCTGTACTTACCTGACCCGTGGCCAGGGTTGGTCTTCACACCATTCTAGGTAAATATATATCTGTGTGGGTAATTGTCATTATACTTTGCGTCTTATTCTTTACCCTCCCTAAATTGATAAAAGCTTTGATTGCATATGTTCCTTTTTTCTTACCCTTCCCTTTGAATGATCAAAATCTTTATTTGATTTAATAGTATGTTCCCTTCTCTACCCTCCTATAGATTTTGTTGAAATGTTCTCATGATTGCATAGTATATGTTACTTGATCCTTATTCCAAAATCCTCCCTTTTGAGAATACTTAAGTTTGGTTATTAGATTTAATAGTGTGTTTCATTTTCTTACCTTCCCTATAGTTATATGCTCAGATATTTTCGTAATTGCATATTATGTTCCCTTTTCTCACCCTCCCTTTGACAATTCCTTAAAGTTATGATATTTAGTATGTTCCTTCTCTTTACCTGCCTTTAGACAAATTGTGTAAACCTGTGTTAAATGACTAGCATGTTCCTTGTTCTTACCTTCCCTTTAAACTGCTAAATGATTGGCATAATATTTCTGTTACATAGCTATACACTGTTTCTAATGTTGGTTATTGATAGTCTAATTACTTTTAATCTCTGGATTATGACTTATGATGAAATTTAGATAAAGAAATTTAAACCTTCCCGAGTCTGTGGTTATGATATGAGTGCATATGTTATTTGCTACCAAATTTAAACTCACTCCCTGATCCAATAGGTTACCGGTACCAGTGACAAGGAGTGGTAAGTCAATGGTATAGGACCTAGTAGAACAAAAATATCTGGTAGTATTAGCGTGGGTTACCTGATTAAGTAAACGTGTAATTGATTATGGGCCCAGGTGAGTATGGTAAATTTGTAGTCGGGTGACCTGCGCGCTCTATCAATAGTATTGTCATGTGAAGTTTGTTCCATTGGTGTTTTTGGGTGGTGCATTCTGTGTGAGGTGGTAGTCTATGTAGGCTAGAAAAAGAAACAATAAAATAGGGAATTCATTTGTATTATATTATATAAAAGTGTTTGGGCAAGATGCGTTGGGTCTTGCTTTGTTTTATATGAATTTTGGGGTGGAATGTTGAGGTGTGGAATGGTATATTTCAAATGAGGAGACCAGCTGCTTGTGAGCCTGCTACCGCCCTGTCGCATATCTGGATACTCAATATAGTTTGGCAAAATTAATAACTGGTTTCAAGTTATATTCATTAGCATGGCAGGAAAGGGGAGCAGGGCCCAGGACACAATTGAATACAACTAAACTGATCTCAGCCTTGTTACAGTACTCATTGAGAAAGTTACATCAGAACTTTCATGGCCTGTCAGTGACTTCTACTTTAACAGTATGACATGCCAAGCATATTCCCTTCCTAACATATATATGTTGTGGTAGCTTTTTGTGGCAGGATGACCTTGGACTTGGTCAGGACCTTGAGCAACAGACCTAAATGTTTATTTGGCTTGTGAAAGTCATGCATTCCCACTCAATAGATGATGGAACTGTGGTTGGCTTGAATGGCTAATGTTGTAGATACATAGGTCATCAATTACTGTTTATGTATAAGAAGTGGCAGTGAGAGCATATTGAAATTTCTACTTTGCCCTGATGTCTCCCAACATTTGAACACCCTGGTATAACAATTAAGAACCTGATTTGGAACCAATCCTCCAGGGCTCAATATAAAATCAAAATTTAAAAAAAAATTCAAGCGCTTTCTTTTGAAGTCGACATATTGGGAGATTTACATTCTTTTAACTTAATGTAGAGAAAACTGAAATACTTTGTCCAATTATACTTACATCTTTTAGGAGCTCCCTTTCTGGCTTGCTGTGTTGAATCCTATGCCCTCACCTGTTCCTAGTATGAAGAATCTGGGTATTAAAATTGATTCTTCCTTTACTCTCCCAGATCATATCTCTTCAGTGGTCAGATAAAGCTTTTTTCATCTCAATTTTTTAAAACCCCTTTGTTATTTTTTACTATTTCCCAGAATCTTCAGATACTAATTGTCTTTTTGTCATCCTTCCTGGACTCCTACGGCTCAATCTACCTTGAAGTACCAGCCTATCACATTTATATGCTACAGTTAGTCCAGACTGTGCAGCTAAGATTACTTTCAGCTTTGGTACCAGAGGCCACATTTCTCCCAACCTTTTTCACTGGCTATCTTTTATCTCCACCAATCTTTATTACATCCTAATTCTAATTCAGCCCTTATTTACTTTGCTGAAAATAAAACTTACAACAGTACTAGGAAATAAGAACACTGTTGTAGAATTTCTTTGATGACATTTTTTACGAAGTTTGCTCCATGTGAGAAAGACATCTACAGCGTCTATAATTACAATATTTAAATTATAATGTCAGACAGTTGGTGCACTGGTAAACATCTGGAAACCCTTAATAATGAAATCTTTGGTCACAATGAGGCCCAGAGATTTGAGGGGACATGTTGCCATGCTCTACTTGTGCAGGAATGTTTGACAAGTGCTGAGCTGTGAAAAACAGAAGACACGCCCTTAAGCTTAAAGGAAATGCCTAAATTGTTTGCCCACACCTTTGAAATGAGAGGGGCAGCAGTGATATAAGGGGAGAACACAAAAATAAGAACAAGAGAATGCCCTGCTAAGTGTGTGGGAGAATGATTAAACAACCTAAATTCAAAGTTGATATTTTCTACTAAACAGCTAACGTAAGACATTCTAGACCAATCAAGCCAAGAAAGTGCCAATTATTTGATAAAAAATTATATAACTGTGCAGTAATAAGTTGGAAACTTAATAAGACTAATATACTCAATAGCCTGTTGTACGCTTCTTTTCATACAAATATTTGTATATGTGAAGTGCCTTAAATGGATTTAGAATATTTCAGGATTTTTATATATATATATATATATATATATATATATATATATATATATATATATATATATATATATATATATATATATATATATATATATATATATATATATATATATATATATTTTACAATAATGTTTTTCCTCAAATGTCTGCCTTACGTGCTTTGAGCTGTACAAACATGTATGCAATTTCTGCAATACATAGAGCTTGGATTTACAACCATGTTTGCTTAACCACTGAATTCAAAGTAAGTTGTTGCTGGTTTGCACAGTATTTTACTGTCCATTCTTCTGATACCCCCATCAGAAAGTTCACTTTTTCAAGCTAAGTTCAACACTTACATTGGAATGTATGACAGTTGTAAAACCATTCACTGTTGCAGATTTTTCCACCACCAGAGCAGAGAAATACCCAACAGTAAATCTTACTTAAGGGATGGGAAATCGACATTCCAAGTTGTAGTTTGTGATTGTAGTTTGGGAACCCCAAAACATATAGAGTTGTGGGCATTCCCAACCTTCTCTTTGGCCATGTTCCACCTTGGAAAGGGTCAGAGATGTATTTCCACTCAACGCTGGAGTAACTTCCCTACTACGATGGAAAGAGTAGCGGAAAGCATTTACCATGAAGGAAAATATGTTCTCTTTGAAGAAAAAAAGTAGTGCATTTGCACAGGAGGTTTCATGCCACCTGTCTGGAGTTCAACACTATGGAGAATGCACATGGGAAATGGTTGTTTTTGGAACATGACATTCCAACAAATACTCCTGCAAATGTTATTTCTAGGCATTGTTCTGAGAAGGTTTGTAAAATAGAAAATAAAGCGTAAAAGTAAGTAGGCTTGGGTGGAGATGTAAATGCCTGCCCATACTTTTGCATTTTTCCATGATTAGGTTCCCTCATTACAAAGCCAATGGTTGATGAGGGGAAACATCCTTTACAATGGAACCGCTACAATGCGGTACCGTTACGACGCAGTTTTAACAACGACTTTTGCTGGAGGGCGCACTAGGATAGGGGATAGTTTAATTTACTATCCAACACCGTCCCTACTATCCACGGGGACTGGTGTTGGAATAGTAAATTAAACTATTCACTATCAGCGCCCCCCCCCAATGCAAGTCATTGTAACGACTTGCGTTTTAAAACTGCGTCGTAAAGGGACGTGTTGTAACGGTACGCGTTAAACCGTCATACATCCGTTGATGAGTAGGTTTTAGAATACAACAGCATTTACATCTGTGATACGTTTTGTGAATAGGGCATTCTTAGACATTTTTTCCTTTTCCTTGCAATAGGAGGGACAAACTAGCAGTATCAACCGGGAATTTTCAGTTATCCCAAACTCACCAGGATGCTAAGTACTTGGTCGGAAATTGAAATTTGGTTTCCCAATCATCCTTGACTATCAACTATTAGTCAAAATGTTACAGCTCAATTGAGATCGAGTGAAGGCTAAGACATGATAGACTCACGCTTTCATAGTTACATTTAAGAAGGCCTCTGTATCGCGTAGTAGCACTTTCATCACTGGGTTGACTGCCTCTTTCCGGCGAATTTTCATATAAAGATAAGATATTTAGGTATTAATAAATAATTTGATGTTTGGATACAAACTGATTTTATGTGAATAAAGTAAACCGTGTATATAGACTTTGTGATTTTTCCATAAATCGTATAAAATAATGTTTTCATAAGACATAAGAGAGGTTCAGGGGGAGAGCCAATGGTTCCGAAATTACCTTACAAAGGCAAGGCCAATTAGCGTTGCTAATGCTTGTTTATTTATTTTGTTGCGTTTCAACATTTTCTTTGTTTTTTCAGAAGGAAAGTCTTACTCTGTAAAACCAGATGCTTTACAATAGGACAGGATCAAACAGTCACACGAAAAACATATATGAGACTAGCCATCTGTTATTTTCACAACAAATTTGTTATTGAGTTGCTCATCAAATATAAGAGCTTTTTAGGTACAATTGCTTTAGAAGTATGTATGTAGTGGGTTTTTATCTAGCATACTGCTTGCAGCCATACTGTAACTACAGATCGGAAGTGCAAGGCTTTAAGAATGATTCAGCACATATTCACTTCCATACGGGTGCAGATTTACGACTTTCAGGCATTCAAAAGGCTTTTGAAGAGTACATCAGGTACAACTGTAAATGTGAAAATACCATAAAATTAGAGAATTTGAACTTTTTTTCTTCACAAAGGAAACATTTATCCCCAAGGTGAAGAGTACCCCTGCCTCTTCATCCCTACCCACTTACTTTGTGAATGTTCTCTTTCCTCAAGTCTGTCAATAATCATTCCACAACATGTCCACGGTGGGCCTAGCCACTAGAGACCTCGGAGAGATTTAAACATGCGTGTTATTACTTGGGCTATATTGCAGAAGTCGATTTACTAATGAAACTGCACATTTTTAGTGTTAAGTATTCCCGCGAGATTATAAGAAAATCATGTTCTTCACATGCAAAAAAAATCATCTTAAAAAATGAATCGTGTGAACCATACACCATATGTTTATATTTATTCAAAATAAAAAGAGCTTTACAGACATTAAGCTGTTATCTTATTTTTTAGGGAAAGCAATTCAGCAATGCCCATTTGCTGTGTCAAGCGGCTTCTAGTACGAACAAAGATATCAGACTGCCCTCTAGAGGTAAAATTTGAATTTCTACTGGCGAAGCTAGTACCCAGCATTCAGTGATTTTATTATAAATCGTTTTTGTTTAATGACAATGTTTGGCTCGTTGGGCAATCACATTAAAAAACGGTACATTATTGGCTACACCGTAATTTAAAGTAATTAAAATGTATCCATTAATAGGTGGCCACGTAGGTACCACGTAAAAGCGCGTCCATTTGTGACAAAAAGAAATGTTGAAATTGTCTTGCTATTTTGTTTAACCTTTTTAGTTGGTTTTACTTTTTATAAGCTTCCACACACCTCGCAGGGCTTTCTCTGCAGTGCCAATATTTACAGTGTTGCACACTTTTTAGGTTTTGCCTTAGCCATGCGTACGAAGTACGCATGCGCTAGCAAAACCTCTTGATTCCTATCTGGGGTGATGACCCGCCTCTGCCTATCATTGGCTAGCTCCATAAATGGAGGCTAGCCATTGGGAGGCAGAGGCTGTCAATCGCGTTTTCTCTCGAAAACGCGATTCGGGGGCGTTTCTCGGGCTTTTTTTAAGCCCCGCCCCTTTGTCCCGGGCCGCGCTGCCATTGGCTGCCGGCCCGGGACACCCCCGTGACGTCATTCCCGGGCCGCGCTGTGATTGGCTACCGGCCGGGACACCCCCGTGACGTCAGCCAATCACAGCGCGGCCCGGGACCTGACTTGTTAATAGTTAGCTTTAGTAAACACTCTCTTTTTGTATTTGCAAATCAAATAAGAGTTTTAGTGTACTTACCTGTGTAGTGAAAGCGCAGATATATTGCACAGTTGTATATAATTCAATATTTACAATTGTATAGCCTTATTGAAATCGCTTGAAATGTGCTTTTGTTGCCCTTTCGATATGAGAGCACTTCGATTTTAAATATGCTTCTTGCCAGCACATCTCACCCCTTAAAACGCATGTGTCAAACCCAGTCCATTTGAACATGTTCTGCCGCGGAACACGGACGATTTGGCTATATCTCGACACACCCACCTGCTCACGTGCGCAACAGGCTGAAAATTACTGTATGTTGGGAGCGCGGTGGGTAAAGTTTACTCTGATTATGTAAATATGCCGGTCATTTTCGAAATATAGCGTGCTTGGAGTAAATGGGACATGGCCTTAGTTACATTACAACATTTGCGACTTATAGCTTTAAAATAAGATGTGTTAAAAGCTCACAAAAAGTCCATACATATAAAAACAGTACAGATATAAATTATTTGTTTAATTTTCCATTCCTCTACCATTGTTCACTTATTTAGCAATTTTAATGTCCGAAAATTGCTGCCTTGGGAGTACAGGTCTATGCCGAACGAATACAAATGTTAAATTACGAAATCATGTACGATGAAGATGGCGGCGGATTTTTACCTCCCTCTATCTGAAGCGGCGCGGGTGGATGACGTTGTGCGACGGGCAGCGCGAGCTCTGCTGCTGCTGCTTCGGTTGCCGGGAAAGGAGAGGCTGGAGGTCGGAGCCGGGAGCCGAAAGGAACCGCGTGTTCCACAGCCGCTGGAAGTCCTGAAGCCGCCATGTCCTACTGCCGGCAGGAAGGTGCGGGCGAGCTCTGCTGCTTCGGTTTCCGGGAAAGGAGAGGCTGGAGGTCGGAGCCGGGAGCCGAAAGGAACCGCGTGTTCCACAGCCGCTGGAAGTGCTGAAGCCGCCATGTCCTACTGCCGGCAGGAAGGTGCGGGCATGGAGGGTTGGTGTGACCCGGGGGTCTGGTCTGAGAACTGACCATTTGGGCATAGGTGGCACATTGTCTGGTCGTCTATTGGCGACGTTTCCATTTGTGGTTATGTATGATACTTAAGGCGACGCGATATTATCTGCGAAACCAAGCTGATACCTCTGTGCAATGAGAAACATTTCAGAAATTATGAAGTTTTAGGATTACAATGTGAAGCTTTGGGAATACAAGGACAGATATAGCGTATAGAATGGAAGTCCTGGCCCTAGACAGCAGGTAACTTCTGTGCCACCCTCTAGAGAATCGGTATTGAATTAGAGACTTGCAGTAGAGTTAAAAGCAAAAAGCATGCTACCTCTTCCATGTGATTAGATCGCAACAGGGGAAGGCGCTGCTGGCATACAGTGGAAGCAACTGAATTCTGGTCTTGTCAGTTCTTGAGCTGGAACCGGGTTGGCCACAGTGAATGAATTAGAGGTGGTCTGCTGCTGTGTGCTCTAATATATTGTAATAGAAGAAGGGTCCATCGATCCGGATGTATATTAAGTAAGAGGATTTTTTAAGATGTTGAGTTCAAGAGATTAAATTAAGAGATTCACCAGGAGCAGCCTATCTGCTGCTCAGCCCATCCTTCAACTGACTCCAACATTCTACAGCATCATCACGCACCAACATTTTATACCGCAGACACACTGGCTGAGCAGCAGAAACAACACATCCTTTCCTTACAGGAAAAAAACACTGCTATAACCCTATGCATCCCACAAATACATAGCAAGGGAAAGGACCCCTGCAAGGAAATGTAGGATGTCCAAGCATGCAACCCAGTGCTCCCTTCGAAGTAAAGATTAGCAGCTGCAACCATGAAAACAAGTAGGCACTTGAAATAATGGAGCTATTAGCAATGATTAAGCCATGTCGTATAGCAACATGCCTAAAAATATATTTTTTTGAGGGGTAGGAGGAAGCGCTATGATGTGGGCAGCAGTCATGTGGTTTCCCCCCCTTCAAATGGAAACAAGCATTTACAATGCAACGGTTTCGCCTTTGGAAATGTTAAAGCTATTTGCAATGTAAATGACAATGCCATTTATTTATCTGTTTTCAAAACCAACACATAAATACAAATGTTGTCATTTACAATGCCAATAGCTCAAACTTTTCCAAAGGCGAAACCGTTGCATTGTAAATGCTTGTTTTTGTCTCTCTTCGCCTGGTTGCAAAGCTGACTGCCACTCATCTCATTTCAGGACCTGCTGTGCAGATTGAGCAAATAATGCAGGTAAAATAACAGGGTGCAGCCGTGGCTAAGATTCATGAAAAATGTAAACCGCAAATGTTTGGAAACGTAAACTTTTTTTAAGTGCACAAAAACATCAGAGTATGCTGTAGTTTGAAAACAGATGTCTTTTAATGCAAGACAATGACATTTATTTTATCAGCCACAGAAGGATGAAATATTGATTACTCCTCGCAGACCAATAGCTTAAACCTCGATTTCTGCAGCTGACACATTAATCCAGTTATTTTAGACTATTTCTTGTACATAAAAAAACAAATATTGTGTTTCCGCAATATAGCTAGACTTTAAATTATTATTTTTTCTGAGCCGTATGAAATGTCGCTCACGGTTCTCTTACTGATGCGTAAATAGCGTTTAACTATTTTGTGACATTTCTTTATTCTGTCAATTGCTGTACTAATGATATTGGACATACTTCTGTGCTCTTGTTCTTTGTTGGTCTTGGCAACACTCATGAATGTCACATACATATTTGTTATTATTGCTGGATTTTGAAAGATTTTTTTTATATATCTACATGCTTTTCAGAGTCGGTGTATGATTTTTTTCAGCCTCCTGATTCGACCCTTCTGTAACTGTTTTAATCTATATGTGATTTCAAGCCATGTTTTACAGCCATACCGTTTCTTGATATGAAAACATACCGGGAAACATCAGTCCAAATAAATAATACAAGTTTTTTTCTCCCTTTCTAAAATAAATTTGAAGTGCTACCAAAAGAAGGGAATATTTAGTGTTTCATTGGCAAAGTAATAAAAACACACCCTACTCTCTTGGAGTGATACTATGCTTGAACATTTTTGTGACATCTGTATGTAATTGTTCTGTCTATCTAGAGGGCTGGATTAGTTGTGTTACTAGAAAACATGTCTTTAATTTTGACAGAGTAGATTATTAAAATTACGTTTTCTTCAGTTCCATTTGAAAAATTCAAGGTCAATTTCAAGTTTTTATTAATACTATTTTAATAAAACATTACTCTAATAGCAAATGTTAAGTTTTTTTTTTAATTCTTTCTTTGAAACTCTTTCCTTTATGTGTGTTTGGTTGAGTGATCTCAATAAGCTGAATATTATATGTGAATGCTGTATTTCATCACCATTTTTTTCCCCAAAGATTCATCGTACCAAGGCGGCTTACAGTCACAAAGCATGCCAGTAAAACACCTTTTTACAATGTACCAATACCTTTTATTAATCAGAAAAGTCTTGCACCTTTCAAACGGGATTTTGTGACCCTTTATGAATCTCAAAAGGGAGGAAGTCAAAGGTGAGTCCCCAACGTTCTGTGAAATGCAAATGAATGTATCAAGGACTTGTGACTAAACACTTGGTCACACACCAATGATCTTTACCGATTGGTAACAGATTTGCAAAAGGTAAACTGAATCGTGAAGCACCTCCTCCTTTGGTAATGGCGACTGCCAGCCTTAAGTGGAAGAAAGTGATCTTTGGGACAACTGTATGCTGCAACAATGTCAAACTTTTTGGGAGCAGAACCAGCCCTTTAAGGGACACAGACTGTAAGAAATGTGGTTATTAGTTGAGGGAGGTGAGTACCCACATCAAATGATAATCACAAGCCTTGTCAAGGCAAAAACCACTAATGGCACCAAATTATCCGAAACTCAAACCCCTGGTGGCTATGGCACAGAACAGACCAACAGGTTTAACTTAGAGGCAAAGTGTAAAGTATTTATATAGCACTAAAACAGTCATAAAGTCATCCTCATCATCAAATCTTTATTCAACCCTTATTGCCCGTAAAAGTACAACAAAAGGCATTTAATGAATATAAAAACTACAGAAAACTCATTACATACCAATAGAAATTATTTCCATAAATTAATAAAGCCGGAATGAAAAACAATAAAAAAATTAGAAAAATGTGATTAAAATGTAACAAATAAAATTATGCCAAAATGACAAAAATCCAATAAGGGTAACCAACGATATGATAATTAAAAACTGTAAGTACAAATCGCACCAAGAAGCACAAAGTGCCAATGATCATCAGTGGTAGTGGTTAAATATGAATATGCAGCCATGCTAGAGCGCAGGTCAAGCCACTAATCAGGTACGTCCTGATCAAAGATTTTATCTTTTGCCTTTTGTCCTTTAAGCCCCACTCCAACACAGGAGTACCCTTCTAAAGCACTCTAGAACCTTAGGGAGGTCACTAAGAGATTCATTTACAGGTTAGAAACTCACAGGGGGTCAGACAGAGTCAACTTCAGGTACAATTGCCACTGATCTGCTGGGTAGTTGCAAGAAAGGCTACATGTAGCTTGTTTTATCTCTGTAGTTTGAAAATCCTAATGACCCTTTCAGTCCACTTCTTTGTCCTGGGTATAAGAGAGAAGGCAGGTTCAGTCCTCCAGGGCTTTTTCCAGATCTTCCTCAGATTCAGAAGTTTTCTGAAGTGGGGGGAGATGTCACATTTATGACTGACATGAGCTAGTGGTTGGGAATGACTCATTGGGACAACTTAACCAATAGTGTAAAGGTTTCTGGGGCTAACCCTACCCACTCTAGGCAGTGTCAAGATGACTGAAGTCTTCGTCCCCACTCTTCATGGTTTCTGACTACTAAGTACTACTGAGTTGTGTGCAGGGAGTTGTGATACTGTGTGTTTTGTTTAGTGGGGTGGGGGTTTGACCCCTGTACAAGCAACAACCAAAATCCCTGTCAAGATGAGACACAAAAAGTCACAAAATTAACCTGTGCTTAACACTGTGAGAGCTTGGCACAAAAGCAGTCAGGCTTAACTTAGAGGTAATGTGTAAAGCATCTATGCAGCACAAGAACAGTAATAAAGTGAAAACACAACACAAGAAAATCATGCATCAGTTTTGAAAAGTTAAGTAAATTTAATAAATTTTTTGACACCAAAATTGTCAGTTATGAATTTTAAGTTTAAGGTAAAAACTAGTTCCTAAATCAAGAAAGTATTAACCATGGACATCTTGTCACACGAGACTGGGTCAAAGTCGATAAATATGGGCGACCGTAATGGGAGAGGCCATATACTAGAAGTGGATTGGGCCTGATTGGCGCTTACATTCAGATTTTGAAGGAATTCTGTAGAAAATGTTCTGAGAAAGTAACATTCACTGGGGGAAAGCGGCAGACGATGTCCGAGGAGGTAGCATTGTCACTGGGGAGTCTCTGGGCAAATTCGCAATCAAGATTTCTATGATCGGACTTAGTCACCTTTTTGGAAGTTGAAAATCTCCAGCAGAACAAGGCTGCAGCTGATGAGAGTTCTAGGAGGCCGGGTACTACATTGGTGAAGATACGAATGTAGTGAGAGCTGCTGCAAAGTCAGGCCATTTGGCGCTGCACCTAGGCGGATATACGAGGGGGTTGGCCCTGGTTTTCTCTCGATCCTCAGGGCAGTATTTTGTAAAAAAAAGTATTAGTCCCAAGTTTTGGATTTTGGCTGTCTGGGCAACTTTAGTACCACCACCAAGTGTCAGCACTGAAGAGGCACCACTGGGGGTTAGGACTAACTCAGGCTGGGTCCAGGTGCAGGTTCAAGATGTTGGTAGCCTTTTCTAACCTTGAGGCTCTGAACAGGAGGCCAGCAAACTAGCCCTTGGAGTCACTCTGGTAGTACTGAGTGCAGGTGATAAAGCAGGACTCAAGCAGCAGGGTAGCCCTCTGAGGGTTCAAGGCAGATTACAGCAGCAAAGCAGTCCTTCTAGGTGCAGCAATGCCATTTTCTGAAGTATACAGCAGGCCGCAACAGCATGCAGTCCTCTGAGATTACTGTCGTAGGTCTATAAGGGGAACTGAAGAGGAAGTCTGAGGGTCTCTTTTTTATACCTGGTGCCTTCTGTGAAGTTGTGGAAGTTTCTAGAAAAGTCCCTTTGAAGTGCTTGAAGTTTCCCCACTCCCTTGCCCTGGCTCCAAGTTGACTGAAGGGACAATGCAGTGGTGAAAAGCTCTTTGTGTGAGGGAAGAGCACAGCCTATTCAGTTGAAAGTGGGGCTGCGCCCAGCTCCGTCACCCCTCCTGCCATTTGAAGGCCTATCCAGGCACGGCTAATCCGTCCATATGTGACTGTCTGGTAGGAATCAACACAGTCCAACTGCCAACTAAACTTAGTCAAGTGACCTAGGTAAGGCTGCAGGCACCAAATAGCAAGGGTAGGAAAATGCCAACTCTCTAAAAGTGTCAGGGTCAGTATAGTATTTTAAAATCTAACTTTACCATTGGAGAGGATGCTTAGTTACAATTTTATAGATACCAGACATGAAATGCTAACTTGTTTCCAATCACAATGAAATACGTATTCAATGTAATAATGCAACCCAATTCTTTGCACTGGGAGAGGTAGGCCTCACAGTAGTGAAAAACGAATTTAGGAGTTTTTCACTACCAGACATGTAAACCTTAAAAGTACATGTCAACCCTTTTAAATACAATGCACTCTTACTGATGGGCTACCTGGAGCCTACTTTATGGGTGATGTATATGAAATAAAAGGGGAGGTTAAGGCTTGTCAAGGGCGTTACAGTGCCAAGTCAATTTAACAGTTCAAAACCGCTTTCAGGCTGCAAGGGCAAGCTTGGGACATATTTTAAGGGGCTATGTAATATGGTGTCACAATAAATGCTGCAGCACAGCTAGAAGAATTTAATTTACAGGCCTTGGATATAGTATACCACTTTACTAAGACCCTATAATTAAATTAAATATTCCAATCAGGTACAAGCCAATTTTACCATCTTTATGATAGTTAGCACAAGTGCTTTAGCACTGGTTATCAGTGGTCCTAAGTCCAACAAAAACAAATGTCAGCAAACTTGGAGGGCAAAAGGCAAAAACTTTGGGAAAGACTACCCTAAGGTTGACACTAATAACAACAGTATACTATTATAATCCTACTGCCCTCTCACATCTAGCACTAAGATCTAGTTTGAGCTTATCCCTGTACCCCAAGACATCCAGAGACAAAAGTCTGGTAGAACAAAGTAAGGTTCATCAGCAAACAGACAGTAGATACACAAGAATGTTTTGCCATCGGCCTCCCACTCTTTGAAGTGCAAGTGTGATATGTGACAGCCCAGCAGACCTTTCAAGTAGGTTTTGACATTCCAGCAGGACTTGACACTCTGATGTCAAGTTAAGTCAAGTAAATCTTGACTTGAATTTACAAACATATTCATAAAAGTTACATAAATATAAAAAAGGTGTAAAACACTTACAAACAGCATACAAACGGCATATTACAATATATTCCATGCAGTAATAATCCCACGCAATATAAATTATTTAAAATATGAAAATATTAAAATGTTCTAGTTTAGTAATGCTTACACGGTCTTGGTGGTGGTTTCTTTGCGACTATGGGTTCCTATGGTTATGTCATGCTATAGGAGACACATATGCACCTATTACTTTTTATTTACATATCTGGTGGAGAGATGCTTATACTGGTTATATAGCACGTCTGTCTCTGAATTACACAGCTTTAGGGTACTTGCAACTACATTTATTCTGATATGTTGTTGCAAGATACTCTTTTTTTCCATCATTCACGGCGCTAGTGGGGTTTATTTTTCAAATGAATGGACAAAAGTCTAAAAATGCGGGCCTCCGTGACAATGTTAGTTTTTAACTTTTATAATGGATAATTTTGTATGATATTGGTTTTAATGTATATCCATAATTGTTTGCAGCCTTGAGAAAGTCCTTTTGGATGAAACACATGTCGGCTGCCTGTTGCTTATGATTGGATTGTGGCAAGAAAATAATGGATTTTAGTAATTCAACAGGAGGGTTGCTGAACTGTTCCTACTGGAAGAGGGGGAAAAATTAAGTATAGCTGGCGTGACCGAAGGTGTATGTGTAACACCTTTGGGCATCCATTTGGTTGGATGTAATTGCCTCACACACCCAGAAGGGTGTCATGCTTCATCATCGGCGTTTGCTCCTCGTCGGGGAGGCGGTGCAATCCCCGACGGGCTCACCTCAAAGAGGGGCACTTTGACGGAGATCTTTTGTATCCAACTGCCTTATGGTGAAGTGCGGGTGTGTGGGCGGGAAAGCAAGTTGCTTGGTGAAGTGATTAAAATGTAGCAAGGGGTGCCGGAAACAACTTTATTCTGGGGGTCTCCCTACTGCAATTAAAAACGTGATACTAGCTCGCTAGGTATCAACAGGTTAGGTGGAGTGACCCTAGAGGAGACTAGAAAATAGATTGGTCGACATGTTTCTCGCGCCTGGGTTATTCACCCGCGAATCATCAGGACCTTGAAAAAGTGGCAGTGTATAAAATGCACAACATGCTGGTGTCATGTGTGTGGTGTAGGTCTAATTTACCTGTGTGGGTAATCCTATGCCTATACAGAGAAAAAAGATAAACATTAGTAGTTTTATTTTTCTTTTAGACAGTGTGGGCGGTCATCGCCAGGGCATGAACAGTGGTAGGCATGCTGGTGGTAGTGTGGACCAATGAGCAAAACCTGAGCATGCCTGAGTATTTATAGCGTGCAGTGAAAACCTCACCCACTCACACTGAGTACGTGAGAGAAGTGTTGCTTAAAAACAGTGGTTTAAAAACAGTGGTATAAAAACAGCAGTCTTATGAGGAACACCATTCATATCACAATGTGGCTTGTCAAACAAAGAATATATAAGTGACACCATTTATAACTCAATGTGGCTTGTCAAACTGTGATGTAGATAATTAACAAGTTCCTAACTCACCTAATGGTCAGGGACTAAATGCCACATGAGTGGTCGGCGGGTCAGTGCATCGGGGTTGAACCTTTAGGTGTGGCTACAGGGAAAATATATAGGTATTATCCACGGGGTTGCATCAATTGTTAACTGGCAAGGATTGACCCTTGAAGTAATGATGCTTCCCGTATAGATTTCGGGTAGTCCGTCTTACCTCAATCTGCCCGTGACCGCGTGGAAACACCTACCCATCGCCGCCGAGCTCGAGTAGAAAGGTGAGTTCGGCGGCATTAGTTGTTATAGGAAACGGCATAGTAGAATCATGACCGTTTCCGCCCTACGCGAAGGTCACGTGATGGGGTATGTGATAGTGGCGGTCATGATGTAATGGTCATGCAGTGACTGGACCAGTAGTGGCTATCAGGCAGAGTATGGTAATGGAATGAATAAGCACGTGATCTTATCATCAATAAACCATGATCGCTGTGTTGCAAAAATTAACACCGCGGTAGCTTATGTTTCCTACAAGAACGGCGGTGTGGTGGATTGTGCCCGTGACCACCCCTCAGGAGTATAATCGTGACCGTTTACGCCCTACGTGAAGGTCACGTGGTGGGGTTATTGATTAAAGCGGCCATGATGTAATGGGCACGCAGTATATTAACTGGACCCGTGGTGGTTGTCTAACAAGGTTTGTAAAAATGCAACTAGCCGTAACACTTATGTTCAAAGGTTAGTCAAAGATGGCTGTGTTGCTTAAGCAACCAGGTTACCTGCTCGGTGGCGTTTATCAATACACAGAGCCTGTATCGCAGGAATGAGCCAGTGACCACCCCTCTGATGGGTCACATGGTAGATTAAGTAAATGTGTCGACCATTATGTCTTAGGCCCAGAGTCTAGTGGATGTATCTAGACTGTTTACCGAAACAATATTTGTATAATAATAATACTACCAGATGCTTGAAACAGCTGTGACTTATTAGTCAGAGGGTCAGTCCACGCCTAATACGTAGAGGTTGGCGGGGAGGGTTTGGTCGTGATCGTAAGTCAGTACAGATATCATGTTTAACAACTCAAAAAGTGGCTGGTGGCTCGATTTAAAGTGAGTGCCAGGGGATATCCTCATTGAGGCCATGGCTATCAGAGGATAGACGGTGGACCCATCTTTGTTCC
The DNA here is from genome assembly GCF_964261635.1 of Lissotriton helveticus. Lineage (NCBI taxonomy): Eukaryota > Metazoa > Chordata > Amphibia > Caudata > Salamandridae > Lissotriton > Lissotriton helveticus. The sequence continues at coordinate 1,410,985,181 of NC_136065.1, forward strand.
TTCCGAAAGAGGGCATTTTTGGGGCAGTTAGGACTGGATTCCAATACTATCCATTTCAAAGAGTCTGCATTGTGGTTAGATTCCACATAGTGTTTACACATTTTTGTATGAGTCTTTTTACAGCGGAAATTGCTGCGATGTTCGATGATGCGGGTTTTTATTGGGCGAGTTGTCATCCCAATATACAGTAAATCGCATGGGCATACCAACATGTAAATGCAATGTGTTGTGTTGCAATTAGTGTGGTTCCTGAGTTCCCAATTGAAGGTCTCAGAGAGTTGTACGGTTTTAAGAGTCATCGTGTATCTGCACACACCACAGGAGCCACATGGGTAATGGCCCGTAACGGGGGGTAGATGCCATAGGCTTTGTTGAGTCTCTTTCCTAGCTCCTTTGGGTCTGGTGCTGATCAGGATATCTTTCAAGTTCTTTGATCTCTTAAAGGCGAACCTTGGTTGTTCCAGGTCCATATCGCCTGTATTGAGGATGCCCCAGTGGCGGTTGATGGTATTCTTGATTTTGTTAGACAGGGGGGTGAAGGTGGTGACACAAGTGATCGGTTGGATCTCGATCGGAGTACTCTCCTTTCTCTCTAATAGACTATCCCAGGTTATTATTCCTGGCCCGTTTTCTGGCTTTAGAGACATCGTTTTTTGGATAGCCTCTGTCAAGAAGGTTCCTGGACAGAATCGTGGATTCCTTTTTGTAGTCAGCCACATCGCTACAATTACGCCGTATTTGGAGAAATTGTCCGAACGGTAAGTTTGAGCGTAGGGCCTTGGGGTGATGACTCTTATAATGGAGTAGACTATTACGGTCTGTAGGTTTTCTGTACATTGTGGTACTGAGGGTCCCCTCTTCTAGTTTTATAGTCAAGTCAAGGAAGGCAATTTCATTTGGGGAGGAGGACATGGTGAAATGTAAGAATGGGTTCAGTGTATTAACCCATTCAAAGAAAGCCTCATGGGATGTCAATGGACCTGTCCAGAGGATTAGGACGTCATCTATGAAGCGTCTCCACATTTTAATGTTGTCTCGAAAGGGATTCGACTGATGGTGTATATGTTTATCTTCGAATTCTGCCATGTAGAGACAGGCCACCGAAGGGGCAAAGGTACTGCCCATCGATGTACCTTGGGTCTGGTGGTCGTATTGTCCTCTGTATTCGAAATAGTTTTCGGTGAGTGCTAGGGTGGCGCACTCCATGATAAATGTTTGAGGCGTATTCGAATTCCAGGTTTCTAGACCCAGTCTTTCCTCTATTACTTCTAGTGTGGCCCTCTGGGGTATGTTCGTATAGAGGGCCTCCACATCTAGAGTAATCAAAAGATCAATCTGTCCTGTATTCTGGATGGAATTCAAAATACGTAAGACATCAGTTGTGTCTTGGATATAAGAGGGTATGCATTTCACAAGTGGTTGCAGAAAATGGTCACAGAACTGTGAGAGTGGCTCCAGTACGGAGTCGATCCCTGAGACGATAGGTCTCCCTGGTACTGGTCTGGTGCCCTTGTGGATCTTAGGCAGCACATAGAAATATGGTACCTTAGGATCCTTTTTTGTGAGAAATTCCGCCTCTTTTTTAGTGATCCATTCTTCGCACTCTGCACTCACCACCAGACCTGTAATTATGGTCTGCAATCGCCTTGTTGGGTCACTAGGGATGGGTGTATAATACCGTCGATCGTTGAGTTGTCTGGTGCATTCCAGATCATAGTCCACAGTATTCATCAGAACTGTGGCACCACCCTTGTCCGCCTGTTTAATAGTAATCAGGGGGTCTTCTGCCAGTGATTTCAAAACCATCATCTCATTCCGCGAGATGTTGGAGTGTTTTGTCTGTCGGTCCAGTTGTTTGATTTCTTTAAGTACAGCTTGTTCAAATGTCAAGACTTCGTTAGGGATCATCCCGTTGTGGGGTGTGAAGGTTGAAGGATTGTGTAGACCTGAGTCTTCAGTTGGTTCGCAGGGCTTGCCTTCAAAGAAGGCCTTCAATCTTATTTTCCTAAAAAATGATTGAATTTCTCTAGTTTGTTGGAATAAGTCTATCCTAGGGGTGGGCACAAAGCCCAAGCCTTTTTGGAGGACTTGTTCCTCTCCCTCTGTGAGGAGACGATCTGACAAGTTGACTACTAAGCTCATTTTGGTCCTGATCGGTTCGTGCTCCTCGTGTCCATCCCTTGGGGGCGTGTGTCCTCCCATTGTACTCTCTTCTCTGGCGCGTTCCCTCTTTTTCGCCCTCGCCCTCTGCCCCAACCTCTGCCTAAAAAAGGAGGGTGTGTGGGATTTTGGGGGGCATAGAATGGAGGATATTGTGGAGCCAGTGGATACATAAAAGGAAATAAGGAACACATTGTGGACTTCTTCTCTTTCATGTTGATGCCTAATGCCTATTATACAGACTTGGACTGACTTTGGATATATATATATATATAGCTTGCACTCTGTTTGACGCCGCTGCATCTCAGTCACACTTCCAGTACTGAAAAAAACGGATAAGTCAGACCCAGATTTCGTGCAAATTCAGTGATTTATTCCATAAAGCAGAATAGCACCCAGCATATATATATATCTTTTTTAATAATATTCTTTTTGGTTTTGGACATGGACTACAATTTTTTATATAGCTGTTCGACAGGAGTGCTTTATTCATGATTGTTATTTGCGATGTATAAATTGATGATATTGTTTTCCAACAATCGGGCACTAATTTGAATATTTAGAGATACGTCTGTCATATATAGCAGAATAATAAGAATGTTACAGCTTGAACCTATATAATACCTTTTCAATAAGTGCTTATTTTAAGGTAGAGAATTTAAGCTCCTAATATGTTGCATATGGGTTCATTGCAAATTTGGTCTTAAAGAATTGAACTAGATTGAATTTGGGTCATAGGCTTAAAAAAGAAAATGCCAAAAATATTTAAATCTAAAAAAAGGGAAATGCAAGCGTTCTGCCTTCCAATAAACAACAGAATTTGTGCTTGTAGTCTGTCTACTTTGCCGTTTTCAAATGTCAATCACATGGATAGTGTGTTGTTTATTTATTGCTGTTTATGCCGCAGGGCGTTTGTATGTGATCAAGGCCGCTTTGTGTGGCCGAAACACGTCATACAACATGTTTGAAATAATAAATTATTGAAAGCACTTTGTTTCTGGGGTCCATGCCCGTTCAAGTGCGAGGATGCATGTGGGATTTTTTTTAATCTAATTTGCTGAAGACAGCTGCTTCCACTACACGGACCCCATCTCGCAAACAGGTCGAGTGGTGTACAGCTGAATTCGGTTTTGGAGTCTCTGGGAGAAGAATAGCCGTAGTTACCATCTGTCGATGCGGCTATCATTTATCGAGCAGAGGTAGTGGTGTATCACGAGTCGGAGGACCCATGAGCCGAAGCAAGGGCAGAGGTAAGTGTATCGAGTGATTAGACAGGTGGGGAGGTTTTGTGCTACCGATACTTATGGATTGATAATTATTATCCATTGTGCTCACAGCAGTATTGGCAAACATATCAACATGTCGGACGACGCATGGTGGGAAAGGGAAGCAGCAGCTCAGGAACTGTACCACATTTTCCTGCATATACTGAGAATAAACGAGCAAAGGGTCCTCTAAACCCTTCTGCTGATAATGATGTCAAATCACTGTTAACACCATGCGTGTGGTGCAGATTTCAACGGTGCGCTGAAGTTTGCAAAATCCCGCGGTTCATGACGAGCTCAGCTCGTCATGAGCATACGAGAGGTGTACCTCATGACGAGCTGAGTTCGTCATGAGCGTCGAAGGGGTTAAAGACTTTGGAAAAGAACGTGAAGATTGACATGAATAAATGGTGGGAGCAAAAGTCCCTTCGAAAAAATATCAAGTAGTGGATCGCATACAACGCGGTTTGTCCGTAATGATAGCCCCATGTTTTGAAAATCCGAACCCAATGATGCTTAAGGAGTGGGCTGAAAGTAATATCGATGCATCCATGAGATTGGTTGAAATCCTTATCAAATATGCACAAATTGATTGTCGATCAATTTGAAAGGAAATCGACAATATCAACAAAGAACTAAATAAATCTGAATTAAAGGACTTAATTTCCAAAAGTCAGAGTGAAATCAAGGATAGACTTAAAAAACAAGAAGATGTCATTAAAACAAGAAAAGCCTTTAAATTATCAGGAGACAAAACAGACTATGAAACAGGTCACGTTACTTTTTCTAGGAAATTTGATTCCATTAAGTGGCAACATCTTATTAATTTCAACGTAGCGGGGCAAAATGAAATAATCAGTAACCGAGGAGCTGAGGTATTGTCTGCTTCTGCCTCTGAACTCAGGTAATTCCTAAGTGAAACAGATTCTGAGGATGGCAGAAGGATTCCTAATAACAAAGGAAGTGATTTGGGAAAATTAACCCAGGCAGAAGAGCTTGATTTTTTTATGGCGATACCGCCGGCAAACATTAAGACTGCGGAATAAACAATCACACGACAAAGGAGAAGTCAAAGTCGACAGGCTGGAAGGAAACTCAGCAAATGCAAAAAGCGGAAAGCAACAAGGCAACAGATGAAGGAGAAAGTGAAAGGGACAGACAATACCGTAATAAACCTGTCAGATATTGATCTTAATCAAGCTGAGATTCAACTTTTGTCATTAGGCTTAACTTTCTGTCCGGAGAGTAACTTCAACTATGCCCATACCAGAATAGATGTCTTTAAATTCATCTGGACACTTAAACTAACTAAATACTTCGCTATCAAAAAATCAATAAGTCATAACTGTCAAGGAACATCCCCTGACATTGTAAATTATGAAGACTTACAAGTCTGATGGAAATATTACAAAACAACAAAGAGGAAGTCATAAACAAATCAGATAATGGAGGGAATATTAGCCTTTGGTCTAAAAATGAATATCTAAAGGAGGCATACAAACATCTTAACCCTTTCCACGCTCATGACGAGCTCAGCTCATCATGGTGCACACTGGTCGTGCGCTGATGACGAGCCCAGCTCGTCATGAGCCCCACCCTTGGGGGAAGCGCTGGCGCTCCCCCCGAGGGTGCCCGATCGCGCTCGTTCTAATGGGGATGGCAGCGGAAGAGCTTCCGCTGCCCCCCCGCCCCTCCCCATGGGAATCTTGTGAAGTCAGCACGCACAGCGCGCGCTGACGTCATCAGGGAGTCCCCGGCGCTCGGGAAGCCATTTGCTTCCTGAGCGCCGAGGAGAAAGGTACGGTTTTTGCGTGCCTGGGGGGGTTTGGGGCCGCATGGAGGCATCAGGGGAGAGGAAAGAGATTTTCCTCTCCCCTGATGTCTCTTTGCAGGGCATTTCTGCCTCACGATTGCGCACAGCATCGCGATTGTGCGGCGGAAATGCCCCCACTAGCACCAGGGATTTAAATGTAGTTTATAGGAAGCGATCCCTTGGGCAAGGGTCGCTTCCAGGAGGGCTGTGATTATGTTTTCAATTTTCTGCCCCCCCCTGGGAGCAAATCGGCCCTTTTTTTGGCCGTTTTGCCCCCAGGGGGGCAGAAATTCCCCACTAGCACCAGGGATATGTTTTCGAGCAATATTCTTTTTTTTGGAAGTGACCCCTTGGGCAAGGGTCGCTTCCTGATGGATATTAATTTTGTATTTGATTGTCTGCCCCCCTGGGGGCATATCGGCCCATTTTTTTGGCCGTTTTGCCCCCGGGGGGGGGGCAGAAAATCACCACTAGCACCAGGGATATTTTTTTTGCTTGGTAGTAGTGACCCCTTGTGCAATGGTCACTTCCAGGAGGGGGCTCTATTTTTTATGCACATTTTCTGACCCCCCCTGGGGGCAAATAGGCCCGTTTTTTTGCCCGTTCTGCCAGAAAATGCCACTAGGCACCAGGGATTCGTTTTTTTGCAATGGAAGTGACCCCTTGGGCAAGGGTCACTTCCAGGTGGGGGTTAAATGTAGATTTACATTTTCTGCCCCCCCCCCCGGGGGCATTTAGGTCTGTTTTTTTCAGCTTTGGGGTGGGCAGAAATACGCCACTAGGCACCAGGGATTTTTTTGTTTGTAATGGTGGCGACCCCTTGGGCAGGGTTTGCTTCCTAGAGGCAACTTGTTTTAGGAATGTTTTTCTGCTCCACCCCCACCCCCTTGGTGGCAAATTGGCCCTTTTCTTTTCTGGTTTTTGGCCCACTAGGCCCTAGGGATTGTGTTTTGTAGTGTGTGGAAGTGAGCCATTGTGGAAGGCTTGCTTCCAAAGGTGATTATATTTTTGGATCTTTTTTACTGGCTGCCTCCCTTGGTGCCAGTCGTTCGTTTTCGTCCTTACTGCCCCAGTGTGAGGGGGGTACAGTTTGGACCAAAAGACCGACTGGCACCAAAGGGGTAGGCAGAAAAAAACATCCAAAAATTTAACCAGTCTCTTGATGGAAAACTTCACCTAAACCCCATTGGTCTAAGCCCTATTTGATGGTCCATTTGGGCAAATGTAAATTTGGGGGGCAAATTTCTGTGTTGTTTTTTTAATTGTTATATTGTTTGCGAAATGTAGTAGTAATTTTTTTTCTTCTCTATTTTAGTCTTGTTCCAGGCTTTTGCTGTTTGGATTGTTGTAGGTTGCGGTTCTGTTACTGCTGGTTTTGCAGCTTGTGTAGTTGCATATGCTTGGTAAGTGAATGTATTTTGTGGTATACAGCCTTTACAACAAAACTTTTACAACAAACTACCATTACAACGCAACTTTTACAACGCAAACCATTACAACGCATAGCACTGGGGGGCGCTCTAGGATAGGGAATAGGTTTAATGTACTATCCAACACCTTCCCTACTATCCATGGGGACTGGAGTTGGAATAGTAAATTAAACTATTCATTATCCAGCGCCCAAAAGCATTGTGCGTTGTAATGGTATGCGTTGTAAAACTTGCGATGTAAAGGTAGGCGTTGTAAAAGTATGCGTTGTAATGTCATACATCCGTATTTTGTACTACTTTCCCTAGATGAATGTGTTTTTGTAAAAGGTGTACTTATAGCAGTTTGTGTAGCTCTGTGTTTTTTGTTTGTTTATTTTTTTCAGCATTAGTGCTTGATGTGTACTTTGTTGTCTAATCCGTAATTTCTTTTCTTTCTAGTGGGATATCATTTCTTTTTGCTGTGTCTCAGCAGAGTAGGTGCTGGTGAGTGTAGCTATATTTGGTAAGAGTTAATTAGTTTTGGATTGTATAGATGTTTGTGTGAAAGCCTTACCTTGTTTATTTCTTACTTTGCACAGTGTAGGTTGTTGTTCACTTGTGTGTGCAGTCTTCTTGCTTTGTAAGGATAATGGCTAGTCGCAGGATTACTGCTCAGCAGGTTCTTGCGTTGCTTTTTGAGTCTTCCTCTGACCATGGTTCAGAGACTGACTCCGATTCGGACCCAGAGGTAGGGGCAGAAGATTCGGGCAGTGAGTTTTCTCTTTGCATGGAATCATTGGATGATGAATCTTCTTCTAGTGCTGATGAAGTGCCTATGGTAGAGGAGGACATTGATGTGCCGGTAGTGGGCCAAGAGGCATCTGGGCTGCTGCTTAGGGCCGCAAGGTTTCCCTTTTTTTACATCGGCAAGAGGCATGTGGGCTGCAGCCTGCGCCCAAAAGGCTTCACATTGCTGTGGTGCGCCAAGAGGCATCTGGTGCTGTTCGTCTTCCTGTTGGTGTAGTGCAGCAAGAGGCATCTGGAGCTGTTAGGCTTCCCATTGGTGTAGAGCAGCAAGAGGCATCTGGGGCTGCTAAGTTTCCCGGTGGTGTAGTGCAGCAAGAAGCATCTCAGGCTGCTAGGCTTCCCGTTGGTGTAGTGCAGCAAGAGCCCTCTGGAGATGCTAGGTTTTCTGTTGGTGTTGTGCAGCCAGAAGTATCTGTGGCTGTTAGGCTTCCCGTTGGTGTACTGCAGCAAGAGGCTTCTGGGCTGCAGGCTGGGGTGGCTGCTCCTCCCGTTGATAGGGATGGCCTCTGGGTTCCCCCTGGCATGGTGCAGCCGGCATTGCCGAGTTTCACTGGTGTTCCTGGGAGTAGAGTGAATACTGAGAATTTTCTGCCAATAATTTTTTTTCAGTTGTTTTTTGACAATGTGTTTTTGCAAGAGATTGTTAAGCAAACTAATTTGTATGCAGAACAGTATTTGAGGGACAACAGTGCCAGCCTTAAGCCCCATTCTAGAGCTACCCGGTGGACTCCCACAAATGTTGAAGAGATGAAGAAGTTTTTGGGATGAACTCTTTTGATGGGCTTGCTAAGGAAGCCATCAATGTCTTCATATTGGTCCACTAGTCCCTTGATGGCAACAGCTATATTTCCAGCAGTCATGATTTGTGATCGGTATATGCTTCTTCTTCGGATGATGCATTTCCTTGATAATGGTTTAGCGTTGCCACGCGATCACCCTGATTGTGACTGTCTTTTTAAGATTCGGCCTGTCCTTGATCACTTTGTTGATCGTTTTTCTGAGATCTTTGCTCCTGGTAAAGAAATTGCAGTGGATGAGTCTTTGGTATTGTTCAAGGGCTGCTTGGTTTTTAGGCAATACATTCCTAGTAATAGGGCACGCTATGGAATAAAACTGTATATGCTGTGTGACAGTGGGACTGGATATGTCTACAATTTCAGGGTGTACACTGGTAAGGAGTCCAGCATTAACCCTCCTGGTTGTCCTTCCACTTTTGGAGTGACTGATAACATTATGTGGGAACTAGGTAGAGGATTATTTAACAAAGGCCACCATTTATATGTAGATAACTTCTACACTGGTGTGCGGTTGTTCAAGGAATTGGCCAAAGTGGGCACTGTTGCTTGTGGCACAATGTGCTGTAACCGTAAAGGTTTCCCAAAGGAACTTGTTTGCAAAAGGCTTGTGCGGGGACAGTCTAGTGCATTGCGATGTGGGGAGCTTCTAGCTGTGAAGTTTTCAGACAGGAGAGATGTGTACATGCTGACTACTATCCATGATGAAAGTACTGTACCTGGGCCTGTTTGGGGTCAGGGTGCTGAAGTGCGCAAACCTGTGTGCATTTTAGATTACAATAAGTACATGGGTGGTGTTGACAGAGTAGATCAGAGGTTGGAACCTTATGCTGCTCTTTGAAAGGCTTACATTTGGTACAAGAAGTTGGCTATTCATCTTTTCCACTTGGCATCCTTTAATGCTTTTGTTGTGTTCCAGAATTCTTGTCCAGAGTCGAAGATGCCTTTTGTTAAGTTTCAGGAGTCTATAATAGGCAGCCTTGTACTAGTGGACCAGGCAAGTGTTCCTAGATTTGGAGTGGTGGAGGATGTGGCTAGATTGAAAGATCGCCACTTTCCTGAATACATTCCTCCCACATCCGCAAGAGACTTTCCGACTAGAAGATGCAGAGTCTGTTGGCGAAGAGGCGTGCGGAAGGAGTCTCGTATGTACTGCCCTGACTGTCCTTCTAAGCCTGGATTGTGTGTGTCAGCTTGTTTTAAATCGTACCACACGCAAAAGAGGTTTTGGGAGTTTTAATGAGCTGTAAAGTGAATTGCCTGGTCTGTATTTTGTAAAAAAAAATTGTTTGTTTCAAGGATTGGCATTAGTGCAATGTGTTTAGTTTTAGAATTTGTGTTTGCTGATTTGTAGGTATTTCCAATTGGTTGGTGTTATTTTGAAAAAAAGAATTCTAAATGTGATTGTGGTGTGTGCAGGCTGGTGCTTGGATGGCGGTGTGCGTGGACTGGTGCTTGGCTGGTGGTGTGCGTGGACTGGTGCCTGGCTGGCAGAGTGCATGGATTGATGTTTTGCGGGTGTTGTGTTTGGATTTTTGTTTGGCTGGCAGAGTGCATGGTTAGGTGGTTGGCTGGCGGTGTGAGTGGATGGTGCTTGGCTGGTGGAGTGCAAGGATTGGTGCTTGGCTGGTGGTGTGCATGCACTGGTGGTTAGCTGGCGGGCTGCGTGGACTGGCGCTTGGCTGGTTGTGTGCGTGGACTGGTGCTTGGCTGGTGGTGTGCGTGGACTGGCACTTGACTGGTGGTGTGTGTAGACTGGTGCTTGGCTGGCAGAGTGGAAGGATTGGTGTGTGGTTGGCGGTGTGTGTGGATTGGTGCTTGCCTTGCGGTGTGTGTGGACTGGCGCTTGGCTGGTGGTGTGCGTGGACTAGCACTTGACTGGTGGTATGTGTAGACTGGTGCTTGGCTGGCAGAGTGCAAGGATTGGTATGTGGTTGGCGGTGTGTGTGGATTGGTGCTTGGCTGGTGGTGTGCGTGGACTGGCACTTGACTGGTGGTGTGGGTGGACTGGCGCTCGGCTTGCGGTGTGTGAGTATTTGCTTTCTGTTGGTCACTGCACACAGTGCTAGCTGAGTGCCACTCCACGCAGTCCATCATTTTGTGTAGTTGCTGTGTCAGGAATGTGGGTGTGTGAAAGTGATGGGCCCTTGAATGGCGCTGTCTGCTGGTGTGAGTGTTTTAATGTGATGGGCCTGCGGCTGGCGGTGTGAATGTTTTGTAAGGGTCACATGTATGAAAGGTGTATTAATGGCCTGTAAAGCGGTTGGTGCCTTGTCGTGGCTATCTATCTATCTGGTCATTTCTAGAGCGCACTACTCACCCGTAGGGTCTCAAGGTGCTGGGAGGGGGGGGGGGTGCCGTTACTGCTCGAACAGCCAGGTCTTGAGCTTCTTCCTGAATGAGAGGTGGTCTTGGGTCAGGCGCAGGTCGGTCGGGAGTGAGTTCCAGGTCTTGGCGGCCAGGTAGGAGAAGGACCTTCCTCCTGTTGTCGCTCTTCGGATCCGGGGGACGGCGGCGAGGGCGTGGCTGGTTGATCTGAGGAGGCGCTTGGGAGTGTAGAAGTTGATCCGGTTGTTGAGGTAGCTCGGGCCTTGGTCGTGTAGGGCTTTGTGCGCGTGGGTGAGGAGACGGAAGGTGATTCTCTTGTTGACCGGGAGCCAATGCAGATCTCTCAGGTGTCCGGAGATGTGGCTGCGTCGGGGATGTCGAGAATGAGTCTGGCCGAGGCGTTCTGGATCCGCTGGAGTCTCTTCTGGAGCTTGGCGGTGGTTCCGGCGTAGAGGGCGTTGCCGTAGTCCAGTCGGCTGGTGACGAGGGCCTGGGTGACCGTCTTCCTCGTCTCCGTGGGGATCCACCGGAAGATCTTACGTAGCATGCGCAGGATGTTGAAGCAAGACGAGGAGACGGCGTTTACTTGTCTGGTCATGGAGAGGGAGGAGTCCAGGATGAAGCCCAGGTTGCGTGCGTGGTCCGTCGGTTTGGGTGCGGTGCCCAGGGCGGGGGGCCACCAGGAGTCGTCCCAGGCGGAGGGCGAGGAGCCCAGGATGAGGACCTCCGTCTTGTCTGAGTTCAGTTTCAGGCGGCTGGTCGTCATCCATTCGGCTACATCTCTCATCCCTTCGTGCAGGTTGGCTCTGGCGGTGGCGGGGTCGTTGGTCAGGGAGAGGATCAGCTGGGTGTCGTCGGCGTAGGAGATTATGTTGAGGTTGTGTTGGCGTGCGATGGCCGCGAGGGGGCTCATGTAGACGTTGAAGAGGGTGGGGCTCAGCGAGGATCCTTGAGGGACGCCGCAGATGACTCTGGTGGCCTCTGACTTGTACGGTGGTAGGCGGACTCTCTGTGTTCTTCCGTCGAGGAAGGAGGTGATCCATTCCAGTGCCTTGTCCTGGATCCCGATGTTGCCGAGGCGCTGTACTAGGGTGCGGTGGCAGACAGTGTCGAAAGCCGCGGAGAGGTCCAGGAGGATGAGGGCCGCTGTTTCTCCGTTGTCCATCAGAGTTCGAATGTCATCGGTGGCAGCGATGAGGGCGGTCTCGGTGCTGTGGTTCGCTCGGAAGCCAGACTGTGAGGGGTCGAGGGATCCATTCGTCTCGAGGAAGGCGGCCAGCTGTTTGTTGACGGTCTTCTCGATGACTTTGGCCGGGAACGGGAGGAGCGAGATGGGACGGTAGTTCTTGAGGTCGGTGGGGTCTGCTGTGGGTTTCTTGAGAAGAGCGCTGAGTTCGGCGTGCTTCCAGCTCTCAGGGAAGGCGGCGGTGTTGAAGGAGGTGTTGATGATGTCCCGCAGGTGGGGTGCGATGACAGCGTCGGCCTTGTTGAAGACGTGGTGAGGGCAGGGGTCAGTCGGAGATCCGGAATGGATGGAGTTCATTGTGCGGATGGTGTCTTCGGTGCTGATCGGAGTCCAGGTGCGGAGGGTGGTGGTGGGTGGCGTTGTTGCGGTTGTGGCTTGCGTTGGTTGGTTGCTGAAGCTGTTGTGTATGTCCGCGATCTTGTTGTGGAAGTAGGACGCGAGGGAGTTGCAGAGGTCTTGCGACGGGGTGATGTCATTGTTTCCGGCGTTGGGGTTGGGGTGGCTTTACAGCTCACGAGCTGTGAATCAATGGTTCCGTTTCTTGTCCATTCCATTATTAACAGTGTATTTCATTTTTTGTGAAATCACTTGCTAATACAATGGTATATACGGAACCATCACTCACCCTCGTGCCAAATCCAACCAGTATGTGTGTGTGTGTGTTTGAAAACTTGTTGTCAGTGTATTTTTTTTTTTGAAGCAGGACGCACCTTCTCACTTTTTTTGTAAATGTTGTGATGTGTTGCTTTTGTGCCTGGTGGTGTGAATGGTCTTCTGTTTGTCAGGTATGAAAGGTGTGTGAATGGCCTGTAAAGTGGTTGGTGCCTTGAAGTGGCTTTACAGCTCACGAGCTGCGAGTCATTGGTTCAGTTTTTTTGGCAATGTAATTGACAGTGCATTTCATTTTTGTGAAATCTCTTGTTAATAAAATTATATATACTGAATCATCACTCGCCCTCGTGCCAAATCCAACCAGTATGTGTGTGTGTTTGAGGAATAGATGGCTGTGTAGGGATCTTGTTTTTCTTACTCTCTGTGCCAAGGTGTACATTCCGCTTATGAATAACCTGCCAATTGTAGATATTCTTGAAAACCCATGGGATTACATGGTGATGTCTCTCTGGTGAAATCTATCAATTAATTGTATCCACAATATCCTGCAAAACTCACAATGTCCGTCATATTTTCCTTGCAATATTGCGCCCAAATTGCCACGCTGCACAAGTAAACAACTAATTTTGTTAAAACTAATTGGTTTAGCTAGGGGGGTTACATGGGTTTTTCACTCCTTCCTCGGTTGCCATCTAGGGAAACCTAGCATACCCACACATTTTTGGAAAGTAGACATCCGGGGGCTTTCAAGCGGGTATGGCTTGTATGGATCCTCCAACGTTCCTTTTCTCAGAATCCCTAGCAAACTTTAAATGTAGCTGGAATAATTTTCATGTTCGCACTGCAATTTCGCTGTGAAAACGGGCCCTTTTTTGGCAAAGTGTCTACCTCTTGTTTTTGAACCCTAGCTCTGCCGGCACCTAGGGAAAATGCCTATGTGAAAACCACCAGCTTTTGCAATGGGGGTTACCTGGGTTTTTGGCCCCGTGCTAGACGGCCATCTAGGTAAACCTACCAAACTCACACATTTCTGAAAAGCAGACACCTGGGGGCTTCCAAGAATGTATGGCTTGCGTGGATCCTCCAACGTTCCTTTACCCAGAATCCCTAGCAACCCTCAATTTTAGCTAAAAAAATCAGTTTTTTCACACTTTTCTGTGTGGGAAAGCGTAGCATCACTGGGCTCACACAAATTTCCTCCCACCCAGTGTTCCCCCATGTCTCCCGATAAAAATGATACCTCACTTGTGTGGGTAGGCATAGTGGCTGCAACAGAAAAGGCCCAATTTGTATGGTGGAGACTTAAAAATTACCTTTAGCAAAAGTACCTTATTTTTTGGGGGGGTCACCTGAGCTTTTGGCCCGGGGCTCGGCGGGCATCTTTGGAAACTACCAAACCCAAACAGTTCTGAAAACTAGACACCCGGGGGAGTCCAGGGAGGTATGGCATGCGTGGGTCCCCCAATGTTTTCCGACCCAGAAATCCCTGCAAACCTTAAATTTAGGTTAAAAAACACTTTTCCATAAATTTTTGTGTGGGATCTCCGTGCCGGCACAAATGTCCTACCACCCAGCGTTCCCCTTGATCTCCCGAGTAAAATGATACCTCACTTGTGTGGGTGGGCCAAAGGCCTGTGACTAGGATGACCCCAAAACAGTTGAATTCTCTGTGCTTAATTTGTCAATACTGAATGCTACAATTTCTTAAAAATAAATTTTTGGCCTGTTCTGCTTTGGCCCAACCACACAAGTGAGGTATCATTTTACTCGGGAGAACAAGGGGAACGCTGGGTGGTAGGACATTTATGCCGGCACGGAGATCCCACGCAAAAAAGTTAAGAAAAGTGATTTTTTTTTTCCTAAATTTAAGGTTTGCACAGAATTCTGGGTAGGAAAACATTGGGGGACCCATGCATGCTATACCTCCCTGGACTCCCCAGGGAGTCTAGTTTTCAGAACTGTTTGGGTTTGGTAGTTTCACAAGTTTGCCGCTGAGCCCCGGGCCAAAAACTCTGGTGCCCCCCAAAAAAGAAGCTTATTTTGCTATAGGAAAGTGAAAGTGAAAAATGTTATTGTTTCAATTAATTAAAACCAAAACAATACATTTTAAAAAAAATCGACTAATGCGTTTAAAATTTCTTAATATATAGATGCAATCTCTGTTAATATGTTCTAAAACATTCTCAGTCTAATACAGAGTTTTTTATTTAAAATGGACTGAAGTGTAATTACAATGCAGTCTGTCTAACTTAGTTCAGAAGTTCTTGGTTATTTTCTCTGTTAAGTTCCGGAGAGCCCTCTCCCCGAGCTACCACTGTCGTGTTATCCTTTTGTGGACAGGGTGCCAAGTTGTGTTTTAGCGCTTGGGAGTGGGCTGCAAGGAACTTTAGTAGTAGGCAGTTCAATCGCGTGTCTATTGGGTTCAAGGTTGCAATTTTGCTATAGGTTATTTTAAATTCTCCACCGTACGATTTGGGCCTTTTCCTGTTGCAGGCACTATGCCTACTCAGGCAAGTGAGGTACCATTTTTATCAGGAGACCTGAGGGAACATGGGGTGGGTGGAAATTTGTTGATCCACGCAGATTCCAGAACTTACACCACAGAAATGTGAGGAAAATGCTTTTTTTTGGTCAATATTTTAGATGTGCAAAGGATTCTGGGTAACAGAACCTGGTAGGAGTTAGTTGAGTCACCCCATCCTGAATTCCCCTGGGTGTCTAGTTTTCAGAAATGTATAGGTTTGCTAGGTTTCCCTAGGTGCCGGCAGAGCTAGGCTTCAAAAACGAAAGGTAGGCACTTTGCCAAAAAAGGGCCAGTTTTCACTGCGAAATTGCGGTGCGAACACGTTGCGTTTTGCACTGTTTCCTGTCGCAGGCACTAGGCAGACCCAGGCAAGTGAGGTACCATTTTTTTCGGGAGACCTGGAGGAACACTGGGTGGGTGGAAATTTGTTGATCCACGCAGATTCCAGAACTTTCCACCACAGAAATGTGAGAAAAATGCTTTTTTTGACAATTTTTTAGCTTTGCAAGGGATTCTGGCTAACAGAACCTGGTAGGAGTTAGTTGAGTCACCCCATCCTGAATTCCCCTGGGTGTCTAGTTTTCAGAAATGTATAGGTTCGCTAGGTTTCCCTAGGTGCCGGCAAAAACGAAAGGTAGGCACTTTGCCAAAAAAGGGCCCGTTTTCACTGCGAAATTGCGATGCGAACACGTTGCGTTTTGCACTGTTTCCTGTCGCAGGCACTAGGCAGACCCAGGCAAGTGAGGTACCATTTTTTTCGGGAGACCTGAGGAAACACTGGGTGGGTGGAAATTTGTTGATCCACGCAGATTCCAGAACTTTCCACCACAGAAATGTGAGAAAAATGATTTTTTGGGAATTTTTTTTAGTTTGCAAGGGATTCTGGGTAACAGAAAATGGTGGGAGTTAGTTGAGTCAACCCATCCTGAATTCCCCTGGGTGCTTAGTTTTCAGAAATGTATAGGTTTGCTAGGTTTTTCTAGGTGCCGGCAGAGCTAGGCTTCAAAAACGAAAGGTAGGCACTTTGCCAAAAAGGGCCAGTTTTCACTGCGAAATTGCGGTGCGAACACGTTGCGTTTTGCACTGTTTCCTGTCGCAGGCAGTAGGCAGACCCAGGCAAGTGAGGTACCATTTTGTTTGGGAGACCTGGGGGAACACGGGGTGGGTGGAAATTTGTTGATCCATGCAGATTCCAGAACTTTCCACCACAGAAATGTGAGGAAAATGCATTTCTTTCGCCATTTTTTTAAATTTGCAAGGGATTCTGGGTAACAGAACATGGTGGGAGGCAGTTGAGTAACCCCATCCTAAATTCCTCTGGGTGTCTAGTTTTCAGAAATGTATAGGTTTGCTAGGTTTCCCTAGGTGCCGGCAGAGCTAGGGTTCAAAAACAAAAGGTAGACACTTTGCCAAAAAAGGGCCCGTTTTCACAGCGAAATTGCAGTGCGAACACGTTGCGTTTTGCGCTGTTTCCTGTCACAGGCACTAGGCAGACCCAGGCAAGTGAGGTACCATTTTTTTGGGGAGACCTGGGGGAACGCAGGGTGGGTGGAACTTTGTTGACCCACGCAGATTACACAACTTTCCACCACAGAAATGTGCAGAAAATGCATTTTTTTTTACAATTTTTTAACTTTGCAAGGGATTCTGGGTAACAGAACATGGTGGCAGGCAGTTGAGTCACCCCATCCTAAATTCCCCTGGGTGTCTAGTTTTCAGAAATGTATAGGTTTGCTAGGTTTCCCTAGATGCCGGCAGAGCTAGGCTTCACAAACGAAAGGTAGGATCTTTGCCAAAAAAGGGCCCGTTTTCACTGCGAAATTGCGGTGCGAACATGTTGCGTTTTGCGCTGTTTCCTGTCGCAGGCAGTAGGCAGACCCAGGCAAGTGAGGTACCATTTTGTTTGGGAGACCTGGGGGAACACGGGGTGGGTGGAAATTCGTTGATCCACGCAGATTCCAGAACTTTCCACCACAGAAATGTGAGGAAAATGTTTTTTTGTGAATTTTTTAACTTTGCAAGGGATTCTGGGTAACAGAACATGGTGGGAGGCAGTTGAGTCACCCCATACTGAATTCCCCTGGGTGTCTAGTTTTCAGAAATGTATAGGTTTGCTAGGTTTCCCTAGGTGCCGGGCGAGCTAGGGTTCAAAAACAAAAAGTAGGCACTTTGCCAAAAAAGGGCCAGTTTTCACAGCGAAATTGCGGTGCGAAAACATTGCATTTTGCGCAGTTTCCTGTCGCAGGCACTAGGCAGACCCAGGCAAGTGAGGTACCATTTTTTTCGGGAGACCTGGAGGAACACGGGGTGGGTGGAAATTTGTTGATCCACACAGATTCCAGAACTTTCCACCACGGAAATGTGAGGAAAATGCTTTTTTTTGTCACTTTTTTAACTTTGCAAAGGATTCTGGGTAACAGAACATGGAGGGAGGCAGTTGAGTCACCCCATCCTGAATTCCCCTGGGTGTCTAGTTTTCAGAAATGTATAGGTTTGCTAGGTTTCCCTAGATGCCGGCAGAGCTAGGATTAAAAAATGAAAGGTAGGCACTTTGCCAAAAAAGGGCGCGTTTTCACTGCGCAATTGCGGTGCGAACACGTTGCGTTTTGCACTGTTTCCTGTCGCAGGCACTAGGCAGACCCAGGCAAGTGAGGTACCATTTTTTTCGGGAGACCTGAGGAAACACTGGGTGGGTGGAAATTTGTTGATCCACGCAGATTCCAGGACTTTCCACCACAGAAATGTGGGAAAAATGATTTTTTGGGACAATTTTTTAGTTTGCAAGGGATTCTGGGTAACAGAAAATGGTGGGAGTTATTTGAGTCAACCCATCCTGAATGCCCCTGGGTGCTTAGTTTTCAGAAATGTATAGGTTTGCTAGGTTTTTCTAGGTGCCGGCAGAGCTAGGCTTCAAAAACGAAAGGTAGGCACTTTGCCAAAAAGGGCCAGTTTTCACTGCGAAATTGCGGTGCGAACACGTTGCGTTTTGCGCTGTTTCCTGTCGCAGGCAGTAGGCAGACCCAGGCAAGTGAGGTACCATTTTGTTTGGGAGACCTGGGGGAACACGGGGTGGGTGGAAATTTGTTCATCCATGCAGATTCCCGAACTTTCCACCACAGAAATGTGAGGAAAATGCGTTTTTTTTGTCATTTTTTTAAATTTGCAAGGGATTCTGGGTAACAGAACATGGTGGGAGGCAGTTGAGTCACCCCATCCTGAATTCCTCTGGGTGTCTAGTTTTCGGAAATGTATATGTTTGCTAGGTTTCCCTAGATGCCGGCAGAGCTAGGATTCAAAAACGAAAGGTAGGCTCTTTGCCAAAAAAGGGCCTGTTTTCACTGCGAAATTGCGGTGCAAACATGATGCGTTTTGCACTGTTTCCTGTCGCAGGCACTAGGCAGACCCAGGCAAATGAGGTACCATTTTTTTCGGGAGACCTGGAGGAACACTAGGTGGGTGGAAATTTGTTGATCCTCGCAGATTCCAGAACTTTCAACCACAGAAATGTGAGAAAAATTCTTTTTTTTGACAATTTTTTAGATTTTCAAGGGATTCTGGGTAACAGAACCTGGTAGGAGTTAGTTGAGTCACCCCATCCTATATTCCCCTGGGTGTCTAGTTTTCAGAAATGTATAGGTTTGCTAGGTTTCCCTAGGTGCCGGCGGAGCTAGGCTTCAAAAACGAAAGGTAGGCACTTTGCCAAAAAAGGGCCCGTTTTCACTGCGAAATTGCGGTGCGAACACGTTGCGTTTTGCACTGTTTCCTGTAGCAGGCACTAGGCAGACCCAGGCAAGTGAGGTACCATTTTTTTCGGGAGACCTGGGGAAAGACTGGGTGGGTGGAAATTTGTTGATCCACGCAGATTCCAGAACTTTCCACCACAGAAATGTGAGAAAAATGATTTTTTTGGACAATTTTTTAGTTTGCAAGGGATTCTGGGTAACAGAAAATGGTGGGAGTTAGTTGAGTCACCCCATCCTGAATTCCTCTGGGTGCTTAGTTTTCAGAAATGTATAGGTTTGCTAGGTTTTTCTAGGTGCCGGCAGAGCTAGGCTTCAAAAACAAAAGGTAGGCACTTTGCCAAAAAGGGCCCGTTTTCACTGCGAAATTGCGGTGCGAACATGTTGCGTTTTGCGCTGTGTCCTGTCGCAAGCAGTAGGCAGACCCAGGCAAGTGAGGTACCATTTTGTTTGGGAGACCTGGGGGAACACGGGGTGGGTGGAAATTTGTTGATCCACGCAGATTCCAGAACGTTCCACCACAGAAATGTGAGGAAAATGCATTTTTTTCGTCAATTTTTTTAATTTGCAAGGGATTCTGGGTAACAGAACATGGTGGGAGGCAGTTGAGTCACCCCATCCTGGATTCCCCTGGGTGTCTAGTTTTCAGAAATGTATAGGTTTGCTAGGTTTCCCTAGATGCCGGCAGAGCTAGGATTCAAAAACGAAAGGTAGGCTCTTTGCCAAAAAAGGGCCCGTTTTCACTGCGAAATTGCGGTGCGAACACGTTCCATTTTGCACTGTTTCCTGTCGCAGGCACTAGGCAGACCCAGGCAAGTGAGGTACCATTTTTTTCGGGAAACCTGGAGGAACACTAGGTGGGTGGAAATTTGTTGATCCACGCAGATTCCGGAACTTTCCACCACAGAAATGTGAGAAAAATTCTTTTTTTGACAATTTTTTAGTTTGCAAGGGATTCTGGGTAACAGAACCTGGTAGGAGTTAGTTGAGTCACCCCATCCTGAATTTCCCTGGGTGTCTAGTTTTCAGAAATGTATAGGTTTGCTAGGTTTCCCTAGGTGCCGGCAGAGCTAAGCTTCAAAAACGAAAGGTAGGCACTTTGTCAAAAAAGGGCCCGTTTTCACTGCGAAATTGCGGTGCGAACACGTTGCATTTTGCACTGTTTCCTGTCGCAGGCACTAGGCAGACCCAGGCAAGTGAGGTACCATTTTTTTCGGGAGACCAGGGGGAACACTGGGTGGGTGGGTGGAAATTTGTTGATCCACGCAGATTCCAGAACTTTCCACCACAGAAATGTGAGAAAAATGCTTTTTTTTGACAATTTTTTAGCTTTGCAAGGGATTCTGGGTAACAGAACCTGGTAGGAGTTAGTTGAGTCACCCCAACCTGAATTCCCCTGGGTGTCTAGTTTTCAGAAATGTATAGGTTTGCTAGGTTTCCCTAGGTGCCGGCAGAGCTAGGGTTAAAAAACAAAAGGTAGACACTTTGCCAAAAAAGGGCCCGTTTTCACAGCGAAATTGCAGTGCGAACACGTTGCGTTTTGCGCTGTTTCCTGTCGTAGGCACTAGGCAGACCCAGGCAAGTGAGGTACCGTTTTTTTCGGGAGACCTGGGGGAACACGGGGTGGGTGGAAATTTGTTGATCCACGCATATTCCAGAACTTTCCACCACAGAAATGTGAGGAAAATGCGTTTTTTTCGTCAATTATTTAAATTTGCAAGGGATTCAGGGTAACAGAACATGGTGGGAGGCAGTTGAGTCACCCCATCCTGAATTCCCCTGGGTGTCTAATTTTCAGAAATGTATAGGTTTGCTAGGTTTCCCTAGATGCCGGCAGAGCTAGGCTTCAAAAACAAAAGGTAGGCTCTTTGCCAAAAATGGGCCTGTTTTCACTGCGAAATTGTGGTGCGAACACGATGCGTTTTGCACTGTTTCCTGTCGCAGGCACTAGGCAGACCCAGGCAAGTGAGGTACCATTTTTTTGGGGAGACCTGGGGAAACACTGGGTGGGTGGAAATTTGTTGATCCACACAGATTCCAGAACTTTCCACCACAGAAATGTGAGAAAAATGATTTCTTTGGACAATTTTTTAGTTTGCAAGGGATTCTGGGTAACAGAAAATGGTGCGAGTTAGTTGAGTCACCCCATCCTGAATTCCCCTGGGTGTCTAGTTTTCAGAAATGTATATGTTTGCTAGCTTTCCCTAGGTGCCGGCCGAGCTAGGGTTCAAAAACGAAAGGTAGGCACTTTGCCAAAAAAGGGCCAGTTTTCACAGCGAAACTGTGGTGCGAAAACGTTGCATTTTGCGCAGTTTCCTGTCGCAGGCACTAGGCATACCCAGGCAAGTGAGGTACCATTTTTTTTGGGAGACCTGGAGGAACACGGGGTGGGTGGAAATTTGTTGATCCACGCAGATTCCAGAACTTTCCACCACAGAAATGTGAGGAAAATGCTTTTTTTGTCAAGTTTTGTAACTTTGCAAGGGATTCTGGGTAAGAGAACATGGTGGAAGGCATTTGAGTCAACCCATCCTGAATTCCCCTGGGTGTCTAGTTTTCAGAAATGCATAGGTTTGCTAGATTTCCCTAGATGCCGGCAGAGCTAGGCTTCAAAAACGAAAGGTAGGCTCTTTGCCACAAAAGGGCCCGTTTTTACTGCGAAATTGCGGTGCGAACACGTTCCATTTTGCACTTTTTCCTGTCGCAGGCACTGGGCAGACCCAGGCAAGTGAGGTACCATTTTTTTCGGGAGACCTGGGGAAACACTGGGTGGGTGGAAATTTGTTGATCCACGCAGATTCCAGATCTTTCCACCACAGAAATGTGAGAAAAATGATTTTTTTGGACAATTTTTTAGTTTGCAAGGGATTCTGGGTAACAGAAAATGGTGGAAGTTAGTTGAGTCACCCCATCCTGAATTCCCCTGGGTGTTTAGTTTTCAGAAATGTATAGGTTTGCTAGGTTTCCCTAGATGCCGGCAGAGCTAGGCTTCAAAAACGAAAGGTAGGCTCTTTGCTAAAAGAGGGCCAGTTTTCACTGCGAAATTGCGGTGCGAACACGTTCCATTTTGCACTGTTTCCTGTCGCAGGCACTAGGCAGACCCAGGCAAGTGAGGTACCATTTTTTTCGGGAGACCTAGGGAAACACTGGGTGGGTGGCAATTTGTTGATCCACGCAGATTCCAGATCTTTCCACCACAGAAATGTGAGAAAAATGATTTTTTTGGACAATTGTTTAGTTTGCAAGGGATTCTGGGTAACAGAAAATGGTGGGAGTTAGTTGAGTCACCCCATCCTGAATTCCCCTGGGTGTTTAGTTTTCAGAAATGTATAGGTTTGCTAGGTTTTACTAGGTGCCGGCAGAGCTAGGCTTCAAAAACGAAAGGTAGGCACTTTGCCAAAAAGGGCCCGTTTTCACTGCGAAATTGTGGTGCGAATATGTTGCGTTTTGCGCTGTTTCCTGTCGCAGGCAGTAGGCAGACCAAGGCAAGTGAGGTACCATTTTGTTTGGGAGACCTGGGGGAACACTGGGTAGGTGGAAATTTGTTGATCCACGCAGATTCCAGAACTTTCCACCACAGAAATGTGAGGAAAATGCTTTTTTTTTGTCAACTTTTTAAATTTGCAAGGGGTTCTGGGTAACAGAAAATGGTGGGAGACAGTTGAGTCACCCCATCCTGATTTCCCCGGGGTGTCTATTTTTCAGAAATGTATAGGTTTGCTAGGTGTCCCTAGGTGCCGGCCGAGCTAGGGTTCAAAAACGAAAGGTAGGCACTTTGCCAAAAAAGGGCCAGTTTTCACAGCGAAATTGCGGTGCGAAAACATTGCATTTTGCGCAGTTTCCTGTCGCAGGCACTAGGCAGACCCAGGCAAGTGAGGTACCATTTTTTTCGGGAGACCTGAAGGAACACGGGGTGGGTGGAAATTTGTTGATCAACACAGATTCCAGAACTTTCCACCACAGAAATGTGAGGAAAAAGCGTTTTTTGTAAAAATGTTTACTTTGCAAGGGATTCTGGGTAACAGAACATAGAGGGAGGCAGATGAGTCACCCCATCCTGAATTCCCCTGGGTGTCTAGTTTTCAGAAATGTATAGGTTTGCTAGGTTTCCCTAGATGCCGGCAGAGCTAGGCTTCAAAAACGAAAGGTAGGCTCTTTGCCAAAAAAGGGCCCGTTTTCACTGCAAAATTGCGGTGCGAACACGTTCCATTTTGCACTGCTTCCTGTCGCAGGCACTAGGCAAACCCAGGCAAGTGAGGTACCATTTTTTTTGGGAGGCTTGGGAGAACACTGGGTGCATGGAAATTTGTTGATCCACGCAGATTCCAGAACTTTCCACCACAGAAATATGAGAAAAATGCTTTTTTTTTTTTACAATGTTTTAGCTTTGCAAGGGATTCTGTGTAACAGGACCCGGTGGGAGTTAGTTGAGTCATCCCATCCTGAATTCCCCTGGGTGTCTAGTTTTCAGAAATGTATAGGTTTGCTAGGGTTCCCTAGGTGCCGGCAGAGCTAGGCTTCAAAAACAAAAGGAAGGCACATAGCCAAAAAAAGGGCCCGTTTTCACTGCGAAATTGCGGTGCCAACATGTTGTGTTTTGCGCTGTTTCCTGTCGCAGACACTAGGCAGACCGAGGCAAGTGAGGTACCATTTTTCTCGGGAGACCTGGGGAAACGATGGGTGGGTGAAAATTTGTTGATCCACGCAGATTCCACAACTTTACACCACAGAAATGTGAGGAAAATGCATTTTTTGGTCAAATTTTTAGATTTGCAAGGGATTCTGGGTAACAGAACCTGGTGGGAGGCAGTTGAGTCACCCCTTCCTAAACTCCCCTGGGTGTCTACTTTTCAAAAATGTATAGGTTTGCTAGGTTTCCTTAGGTGCCGGCAGAGCTAGGGTTAAAAAACTACAGGTAGGCACATAGCCAAAAAAGGACCAGTATTGACTGCGAAATTGAGGTGCGACCAGGTTGCGTTTTGCGCCGTTTCCTGTCGAAGGCACTAGGCAGACCCAGCCAAGTGAGGTACCATTTTTCTCGGGAGACCTGGGGGAACGCTGGGTGGGTGAAAATTTGTTGATCCACACAGATTCCAGAACTTTCCACCACAGAAATATGAGGAAAATGCGTTTTTTTGTCAATATTTTAGCTTTACAAGGGATTCTGGTGGGGGGCAGTCGAGGCACCCCATCCTGAATTCCCCTGTGTGTCTACTTTTCAAAAATGTATAGGTTTGCTATTTTTCCCTAGGTGCCGGCAGAGCTAGGGTTCAAAAACTACAGCTAGGCACTTTGCCAAAAAAGGGTTCATTTTTAACTGCAAAATTGAGGTGTGAACATGTTGCATTTTGCGGCGTTTCCTGTCGCAGGCACAAGACCGACCCACACAAGTGAGGTACCATTTTTATCGGGAGACTTAGGGTAATTCAGATTTGTAAATCAACTGTTATTACCTATTGAGTTTTTATGCATTTCTCCCTTCCCAATGAAAGACATTGTGTAAAAAAAAAACCTTTTTGAAAAATGACCAATAATTCAAATGCTAGTATGAGTATTCCCAATTTTGAAAATGTACAAATATATACTGTTTCTAAACTCTATAATTTGTACCCAATTCAGAAATACATAGGTGTCTTTCATACCGATTTTTCCATGTATACATTTTCCAAGAATAAGTGCTCTATACCCAGTAAATAATAAAATACCATTGAAAGTTGCTGCTCAGTTTTTGGCTCTGTGTTCGTCGTGTTCTTGGTGAAACTAGAAGTCCTATATATCCCCACAACCAGGAAGATAACACGGATGTAACGGTTTATTGCTTTCAAAGAGCTGTCAAAATTACAAAAAGTTATAGGTGAAAACGTTGAGACAAAAGGCTGTTTGTTTCAACTAATTTTCAACTAATACAACACTTAAATGTTAGTTTCTATAACAAAAAACCTTCATGGATTTAGACAAATGACCCCTTTCTAAATTCAGAATTGTGTCTACTTTTCGGAAATGTATAGCTTTTCAGGATCCATTATTGCTTTCAAACTCATTTCAACCATTAACTGGAAAGAGGTTGAAAGCTCTAAAAATAGCAAAAATAGGCTATGTTCCAGAAAAATGCCAAAACTGTGTGAAAAATGTTGGTTCTCTGACAAAAGACTGTCATTCCCTAAAAGCTGAAGAAATGGAGATTTCAGCACCACAAATCCTTTTTTGATAACATTTGCAGGGAAAAACCCAGAGGCTTTCATTTGCAGCCCTTTTTTCCCATTTTTCTGAAAAGAACTAAAATGTCACAGTATTTTGCTTAATTTCTGGGACCCCTCCAAGGGAATCCACAAACCCTGGGCACCTTTAGAATCCACATGATGTTGGAAGAAAAGGACGCAAATTTGGCGTGGATACCTTATGTGGACAAAAAGTTACAGGGGCCTAAGCGCGCACTACCCCAAATCGCAAAAAAAAAGGCTTAGCACAGGAGGGGAAAAGGCCTAGCAGCGAAGGGGTTAATGAGACGCTGTGCTACAAAAGATAAATGGCCAGATTTGTGACCGTTTTTGCGGTCACAAAGGGGGTTTAAGCCCATTTGCAACCCCAAAAAATGTGTGGCCTATGTACCAACCCTATTTTGTAAGTTTCTAATCAATTAGCGCCTAGCAAAAGAGGGTTAGCAACTCGCAATTGTGAAGGGGCGAGCCAAGTGCATCCTTTCCTAGTAGCGAGTCCAGAACCCATGTATGAATGTTTTGCGACCGCAATTGTGGTTGCAAAATACTTAGTTTACCACCCTTTTCAGAAGGGTGGTAAGGCACTCGCAAACGGGAAGGGGTACCCAGGGGACCACTTCCCCTTTGGGAATACATGCACAATTAATTTTTAAGAGCAGGCAGTGACTGAGGCAAGTTGAAAGGCTGCCCGTGGCCCATTGAACATCGGTGGTGTGGGGTCAGGTGCCGTGCCGGGCACGCGTATGCTGGGGCGTGGCAATGTGCAATGAAATCTGCGCATGTTGCCTCCTGCCGCCCATACCCCGCAGAACTAAAATCCAGCCCAGTTCTGTGTCCCGACCTGCCCACCGTGCTGGGAACATTGCTAAGGGCTGCGGCCTCCTCGCCAATATATGATCACCAGCAGTACAGTGAGACAGACACTGACTGCAGATTGCGTCTTTGAGAAGATTGAGATTCATCAAATCTCCATTTTCTCTTCTTGGCTCAGGCAGGGCAGAGGGCAGGCCAGACTGGCTCACAGCTGTCACCTGGCTGCCCTCAAAACAGTTTGTGCTGGCCACTGGGACTGGGACACCGTCACGGCGGACACCGACCTAACTCTCGGCATCCAGGTACCAGTGCCGCGCAGTCTGCAGACACCAGACAGACAGTAACTGCTTGTACCTGACCGGCATCATGCTTCCTGCCTGGCGCCTTCCCAGACGTGTTTTAAATTTCCCAAGCCGGAAGCACTAAACACCAGAAGAACACTGCTCTAGCACCCCCCCCTGCAGTGCCGCATGATCCGTCGAGGTGTCCAGCATTGTTTCAAGTTAACTCAAGCACATTCTGGAGTCATTACGCATAGCTAGGGATGCCTTCCAACGGACCCTTCCTGGTGTGTAGTGTTACTTCAAGTTCCATGACAAAAGCAAACACCATAACAGTAACACTGTGCAGAGGCGCTATCAAAATCAATGATGTGCAGCATTACGTGTAGACCCAGCCCTGACAATTAAGTGCCGGTGCTAAGCACCAGAAAGCACAGGCACAAATTAAGCACTGGATTAGCTGTATGCGATACAACGCTGATGTATTTATTGTTTGGAATAATTCTAAAGATAGTGCAGTTTCTTTTGTAGATTGAATAAATGTCAACAAACTCAATTTGCAATTCACTGCACAAATAGGTGAATATGCAATTGAATTCTTAGATGTACATATATATGTTGCTAATAACAAATTGGAATCTATATTACCCCACAAAAGCACTGCAGGAAACTCCACATTACATGTGTCTAGCTTCCATCCCAGACACTTGATTGAGAGTATCCCATATGGAGAATTTTTAAGACTGTGTAAGATCTGCAGCTTAGACAAAGATTTAACCTTAAGTCAGCAGGAAACTAAAGAGAGGTTTTTAGAGAGGGGTTACGATACTAAGACCATTGAACAAGCTATGTCAAAAGCCAATGGAATAGCTGGATAAAGTATGCTCAACCAAACTCATACTCACACCGACCCCAATCGGGACATTGCTAATCCAAGGCAAGATGAGGAGATGGAGGTTAGACCTATAATACATATAGCCAACAGGAAAGGAAAATCAGATCTATTATTCATAACCACTGGCCTATAATTTTAACTGATGCCGTTTTGGGCCAACGGCTACCTGATAAACCCACCCTAACTTTCCGGCGAGCCCCTTCTATAAAAAGTGCGTTGGTTAAGAGCAGTCTGGAAGTTGAGGTGAAAACAAATTGTCTATCACCTAAAAAGGGTTTTTACAAATGTAGTACTTGCAGGGCCTGCCGCTTTGGGGTCAACGTATCAAACTACATGTCTGCATTCAGCCCAAAACCCATAGGGTTGATGGGTTTCTACAATTGTAGAACGGAGTTTGATGTATATGTCCTTGAGTGCACCTGTGGGCTGTGCTATGTGGGAAGCACATAGCTACAGGTGCATTTGAGAAATTTGTAGCATTTGAGGGCGATTGTCAACTCCGACCCCGCTTATCTGGTGGCCCGACATTTTGAATCAGAACATAATTATGACCTCCAATGTTTAAAATATTATGTAGTTGGAGCAGTGCCACCTCTAAGAAGAGGGGGCACTAGGGAAAAAAGCTCTGCCATTTGGAATCAAGGTTCATTTTAGAATTAGACTCGAAACCCCCCAATGGCCTGAATGATAGTGAGGATTTACATACCTTTTTATAAACTTTTTATAAATTCTTTCTATATTGAGTAAACAGAAGTGAACACTATGCTTTTCTAAGAAGTCAGTGTAATAATAATATTTAGTTTTCAAAATGAAGTATGTTCTCATGCCTGAGGTTATATAAACAAATACATGTTTTTCTTTGAAATATAAACAATTGTCAATAGTCTTTCCTTAGATTTAGTACTGTATTACACTTGGCACTTTTTTTAGTACTTTGCACTTTTCACGGTTAGCACTTTAAAAATGTCTGTTAGGATTCATTGACAGCTATGAATACATACATATATATCTACATATATATTTTGTAATAATTTTTGGGGGGTTTTAGACCTAGACTACAATTTTTTATGAAGATGTTTGACAGGAGTGCTTTATTCAATTATTGTTATTTGGGATTTAAGCTCCTAATATGTTGCATATGGTTTCATTGCAAATTTGGTCTTAAGGAATAGAATTAGATTGAATTTGGGTCATAGGTTGAAAAAAGGAAATGCCAAAATATATAAATTTAAAAAATTGAAATGCAAGCAGTCTGTCTTCCAATGAACAACAGAATTTGTGCTTGCAGTCTGTCTACTTTGCCCTTTACAAATGTCCATCACGTGGGTAATGTGTTGTTTAATAATTGCTGTTTACACTGCAGGGCGTTTGTATGTGATCAAGGCCACTTGAGGTGGCCAAAACGTGTCAATCGACGTGTTTTAAATAATAAATTATTGAAAGCACTTTATTTCTGGAGTCCGTGCCCTTTTAAGGGCAAGGAGTTGCATGTGGGATTGTTTTTTAAATATATATCTATATCTTTATATCTATCTCTATATATCTATATCTACCTATATATATATGCATATATACTATAGATAGACAGATAGATAGATAGATAGATAGATAGATAGATAGATAGATAGATAGATAGATAGATAGATAGATAGATAGATAGATAGATAGATAGATAGATAAATAGATCAGAGGTTGCAAGCAAAGAGAGTGATCCTTTCCCTCTAAATGAAAGAAGTGATGGAAAAAGCGGAGGGAATTGCTTTCTGGGCAGGAAGAAGAAATTGGAGGCTCTGTGGCACTTTCTTACTGTTAAAAAAGAAGGTAAAATAAAAAAATGCATTTGAGATAAAATAAACCTAACTGGCCCATACATTCAGTTAGAATACCTAAAAAACTGTAGATATGGCCTAATTGCTAGAGCGGTTGACCTTGAAGCTACGTAACTGGGTTTGAGTCTCAGCAGGGACACTCTCCATCCTGTGATTTTGGGAAAACACTTAGGGGTCGATTCCGATTCGGGAAAAACCGCTCCGAATAGCCGTTTGGAGCGTTTTTCCCGTACGAATCGTACCCTGCAACGTCCTGCATACGTACGTCGAAGTGCGATTCATACCAGGAGCCGGACTCCGTACGAATCGTACAGAGACCGTACGACTCGAATGCCCGTACGAGCCACCGTCGGAACCCGCTGTACGCGACATCTGTACAGCTCGCGGCTGGTTTATACAACCCAGCAAGTACGATACGTGTCGGGTACGCACCGTACCACCCTTTTTTTACGGGAGCTGAAAACAGCTGTAAAATCAGAGTTCGCGCCGAAACAGGTACGGAACTGCCCCCCCGGGTATGGTGCGTACCCCCCATGATCACAGGGGTATGCCCTGTATACTCAGCGTACATGGATACGGTGCATACCCCCCATGATCGCAGAGGTACTCACCGTACTAGAAAAACAGGTGTGTGGAGGGTCTAGGGGAATATTTTTTGACCTGTCTGCTCGCTCCCCATGTAGTCAAGATACAAAACACACAAAAGAGCAGACCAGGTCCAAAAATGGTGTGTAACTACTACAGTCACTGTGTGACAACAATGGCGAATGCGTGAAACAAGTTGTTGAAGACAACGACTGTGGATAACAGAAGGCTAGAGCAATTACCATCAGACCACCCTCATGATGGAGTTTGCATCACGTGGGAATTGCTAGTCATACCATCCCAAATCCGACCATAGAGTGCCGGTGCGGGAAAGGATGTCAAAAGTGTGATCATGATGTACATCCTAAAGTGGTGTGAATACAAAGATGCAGTGCTCAAATAATAATGGTGAATAAAAAATCGACTACCCAGACTCCAAAGAACGTTTAAACAGAAGTCTAAGAGTCAAGAATTAAAAACACGCCAGGTAGTAAGACTACCCAAAGGTGCTGTGCAGTACGGTCGACATGTTTCAGCCTAAGGGGCATTTAGCCCAGCTTTCTTCAGGACCTATGATATAAAGTAGCTACTGCAACTACATATGATGTATTTAAGTGGCAAGTAACACAAATGTACTAGTGAAAAAGTTACATCTATACCAAAAACTTAGATACTTAAGTGTCCACTGATGGGAAAGATATGTGTCTTCTTCCCAGCTTTGTGTGGGTGATGACCTCACCTCACCCGGCGACCGCTCGGGAGTATGAGGCCCCGCTCTGTCCGTCGGTGCCTCCAGCTTGGAAACGAACGGAAGTGGAGGTACTCACCGTACCCCATGTACGCTGGGTGTTCGGTGCGTACCTCTGCGATCAAGGGGTGTACGCACCGTACCCCATGTACGCTGGGTGTATGGTGCGTACCCCTGCGATCATGGGGGGTACGCACCATACGGTGTGTATGTGATTGTGTGCTTTTCTGTACGAATCGCCCTTACCTGACGTGGGCCGTACGGATCGTGTCCTGCTGGCCCAGTCCAGGTCATACTCGTCGGGTCGTATGGCCTGTGTACGAGTCATTCGGAGAGGGCTCCAGATACGATTCGTACGGACGTTTTTTTTACGGGATTGGAATCGACCCCTCAATCTCTCCATGCCTAACAGTTTGCGCTGTATAAAACTTCCCCAAAAAAGTTGATTTGCTGCCACTCGATGAGAAAATCTACTTTGGAAACACCCCTTTGACTGTGACTGTCGATGTTTGTAAAATCTCACCAGAAGTCCGCCTAGTTACCTTAAATCGCACTAGAGGATACCAAAACTCTCTCGTGCTTGTCAGCTCGCATTCTGAAACCTTGTGTTGTTCCCACCATCAATGCGTTACTCAACCGGTAAGACTGGAGGATTTGAGCAGGAACTCCATGTTGCAAGAGTAATGCTGAATCACCCAAATTCTCGAATACTGCTTGCAGAATTTAAATTCCAGCCGGGCCTTGAAACTAGTAATTGACATAAAACATAGAAATAGGTGAAAATGCTTTCAACTGTAATTTTTTTCCTCAATGGAATATTTTCCAAACCCTTTTCATCACATGCCACATGTTGTTGTTTGTTGGTTGTCTAAAAACATGCGATACCAGAGTCAACAACTGAGTTGCAGATTTTAATGATATTTCATTATGTACTGATTATGCGACAATTTACATGGTAAAATCAAATAGATAAAAAACAGATATTAATGAAATGTTTATATTTATTAAATGTGCCTTGGATACTGAGTTTAGAACTATTGATTATTTGTAAATCTCTGAATTTAGAGGTAACCCTTCTAAGATGGAATTCAGAGAGTATTTTACAAAATGGATTCTACAAAACGTGTTCTTTCTTGCACACTGGTCTAGATTTCTGAGCCAAAATTTGGAGAACATTTCAAATGATAAAAAGATATGTTTTACTATTCTGTATTTTCACACTTGACCCAATAGAAACGTTACACCACTTGTGTGGCTATGACTATTGCTTGTGACAGGAAAGGCCCCAAAATGCATCATGGAGGCATCAAACGTTTTGGCTTGAAAATTAAATTGACCCATTCTGAAGATGTTGGTAGCTGCAGTTTTTTGGGCCCGTATTCGGCCACAACCTGGGAAAATTCTACCAAATCCAGACATTTCTGAAAATGTAGTGTTGGAAAGGACTGGAGTCATTAAATAGGTGTTTCTGTTCATAATCATCCATTAACATATTTGCCAGATGTGGAGAAAATCCAGCTCCCATCACTACCCTTTTCTTTTGGTGGTAGAATGTATTCATGAACTAAAAGAAGTTACAGGTCAGCGCTAGCTCTGTCAGTCTGACTAAGACAGGAGTGGGAAACAGTAGGGCTGTTCTCTTTTATTCAATTAATGGTAAATAACACAGAAGGCCTCCAATTGAAGTGTATTTGTATAGGCCATGAACACTAAAAGAAAGAGGTAGCAATGGGGGCTGGATGTTATGTATTTATGATCTGGAATAGGAATTCGACCTCTATCACATTGTTTCTGGACTGGATCAATTCCAGATCAACTGACATCCAATTCACTTCATTTTTGGACTTCCCCATGAAAGTCAAGGAGAATCCTCTGGCCACATAATTGTTTCAAAAGCCTACTGAAAAGAATTTGCTTTTGATGTATTCCAGATTCCAGCCATCACCCTAGGCACTTATGTAACAATCTCCCACGTGGGCAATTTCTGTGGTTATGAAGAAATTGAACAGAAAAGAGTGAATGTTTTAGGGAATAAGATTCCCTAATTGAACATCTATCAGAGAGGGCTTACCCTCACAGACTCCTTAGACAACCTAGGAAATGTGCCAGGTACCCCCACATGGAACACCTACGAGGACCTAAACAACGCTCCAACAAGAGTGATTGGATCATCTTCATATGCATATTTAATACTGCCAGTAACGCTATTAAGAATAATTTGCATTCACTGACATATTATACACAACATTTTAGACTATAGGAACCCGTCACTCTGTTCATTAAAAAAGGGACTCAATATTAGGGACAGAGTGTTATGGCTTTATACCCACTACAACTACACCTACCCTTCAATCACAATGGGATCCTCCCGACACTCAAATGGTGTAGATGTGCACCCTGTAAATATTGCTCAGAAACTACAATCTTTGGATACAGTGATATTTAACATGTTTTAAATATATTCAGTAATTGCAACACAAGTGGAGCGATTTAGGCTATCTGGTGCCCATGCAGGAAGAGCTATTTTAGCCAGCCTACCCAGAAAGTGAAAACTAAAATTTTGCAAAATGACAGCTGGCTCACAGAGCATCCGTTGGGGCTTTTGTGGTAGAACATGTCAAACAAATTGGACATACTTCGAGACATATGTTGGCAAGTCATTGAAGCTCCTTGCATCAACTCTCAAGTTGGGAAGTTTTTTAACTGAACTCCTGCTCTAGGAGTGCAAGTGGGTTAAACATGTATTATTCATAGAATACAGACTTAATTCTTCTGATGAATGGAGTCTACTCACTACCTTGATGAATATGTGCTTTTTGACCAGAGAATGAGCACAGGCTTAATTATTCAAATTGTGTGTTTAACCTGACAGGATCTTGGACTTATTACTTGGGAAAGAGTCACATTCTTCCCCAACAAACCATCCTCTAACAGCTCATTTTCCTATAATAATCTTTTTGGTAAAGAAAAAGAAATAAAACATGCATCCAAACTGTTCAATCATGTTGTAGTATACCTGATGTAACTATCGAAGCAGTCACATACTTTAGTACGTTGGCCAGAGCAAGACAATTAGTACAAGACCTGAGTTCCCTTCTCAATCAAGAGAGATACAATGTGATACTAACAATGCAATTTGAGTTTTGGAGATTTTGAAAAATCTGTTCTTCAATTATATTCGACCATGGTGACACCTAGAAATAGGTATTGAAATTCTACATAGATCCACATTTTCTCTTATATTCTTAGACCTAATTGTGTGTCTCCAATCCTTGTAAATTCAATCAGTTTCTCCACATCCATTTCATTAGGTGGAATTGAGTGGAAGGGCAATTTTTGATTGTACCTCGCATCTAGAATTAGACTCAGTCCCAACCTGACAGTCTTGGGCCCAAGATGTAGTGAGTTGTCACCTGGGGATCTGTAGTTAAACAGAAGCCATCTGTGTGTATAAATAGCTTAGAGCTCACAGGATCCTTGCAAATCAAAGTTTTACAAAAGATCAAGTAAGTTGTACAGTTCTCCTTAACATGGAGAACCTGACCGTAGTCAGGTAAATCAATCACTTTTGATAGCTGGTAGAATGTGCTTGGAAATTTGCCTATAGTTCACACATTCCTTACTAGTAAAAGCTCTACCTGGTGATCTTAATACACTAGTATACTGGTATTCCAAACAACTCCAAGATTACAGAGATTGGCATGTCCCTTTTTCCATATTCAGATAAACCTTTGCCAAATTGAATGACTTGCAGGTACATCCATCTGCCTCATGTTTGAAAGATTATCCTCTTTCTTCTTACAGTTGGAGACCAGATCCATTGGCTCTTGCCATTCCTAGTCCCAATTCATCATCAGGGTCCATTCATGATTGTGAAAATGACCATCTGACAATCAAAGATTTAGAAACAACCATCAGTGAAACATTCTCATTCCATTGTTCTCCAAATTTCTTTAGCACCCTCAAGGCCAGTCCTACAACCTCTATCACAGCCTTGAAAATACTGATTCTCTATGTAGAACACCAGTTCTTCTTAGGTTGCAAATTTAATCAGCCAATCCTGGGCTGCAGAAACTACAAACTCCTGTTGATCCTCATGGGCCATCTCATCTCATAGGGCATAGCCTTGTGGAACATCACTTATCACATGGTTAATGGAGGTAGAGAGAGGAGGAACAGAGTATAAGGTTAAAGAGAAACAAATGGAGAATATTGCCTAGAAGTAGCATCAATATCCCTGAAATCAGAAAGCTATTTGATATAGAATAAGCAGACCCTCAACACCAGAAAGCTATTTGATATAGATTAAACATAAAAATATTTCTCATTTAGCTGATGCATATTCAGAGATACAAGAGAATTATTGGGCCAAGAAATGAATACTTGAAAAACCAGATTAGCATCCAAAAATGGCTACATTTTGGCCCAGTTGGATTAGAAAACTCTTTTCTCCTTACAAGCTAGTAACACTAAACAATTTACTACCAGAAATGTAACTACTGAAAATGAGCAAGGGACTCACGTCTGAGCATACCCTTTTGTATCGCTTTGTTGTGTGGCAGGGTATGCTCAGACTGGGGGTGAGTGTTTGTATTGTCAACGCTCCGTCCATCACCACCTTTCATTTTTCTTTGTTCACCCTAAGTTGGCAGGGTATGCTCAGACATGAGTCCCTTGCTCACTTTGCCACTGGAGTCAAGCAAGCCCGGCTGAAGACGGCTGTAATGCCAGAAACCGGTCCTGGGAAGCTTGATTCCGGTCCAGGGAAGACATGGCTTGGTGGTTCGGGCTGGACTGTTCCCATGGGGCACAGGGTCAGACTGATTTGCATGTGGCCATGTCTGAACTGGGGTGGCGGAGTGAGCTAAAGAACGGTGATGGATTAAACCCAGATCAGTTGACTGGGGGTGAGTGTTTGTATTGTCAATGCTCCGTCCATCACCACCTTTGGTTTTCCTTTGTTCGCCCTAAGTTGGCAGGGTATGCTCAGACGTGAGTCCCTTGCTCACTTTGCCACTGGAGTCAAGCAAGCCCGGCTGAAGACGGCTGTAATGCCAGAAACCGGTCCTGGGAAGCTTGATTTCGGTCCAGGGAAGACATGGCTTGGCGGTTCGGGCTGGACTGTTCCCATGGGGCACAGGGTCAGACTGATTTGCATGTGGCCATGTCTGAACTGGGGTGGCGGAGTGAGCTAAAGAACAGTGATGGATTAAACCCAGATCAGTTGACTGGGGGTGAGTGTTTGTATTGTCAACGCTCCGTCCATCACCACCTTTGGTATTCCAGTACATAGGCAGCCTTCGTTTAGCCAATTATAGCACAATCACACAGTGTTCGCAGTTATTGGACCTCAGATTGGACACCAGACCTAGTAGACATAGATGGATCGTGCAGTCAATTTTGATTCCCAACACAGCGTTTAACGTTGTTGTTACAGATTCCCAATAGTCACTAACATGTGGACATTGTCATGCTAGGTGTATTAAATCTGCCTCGTCGGCACCGCAACGTTTGCAGCATGCATCCGTACGGAGACGACATTTTTTTGATTTAGCCGGTGTATGGTATGTTTGGTGTAAATAGTTATAGTGAATAATTAGTAAATTACCATTTGGTGTAAGTAGGTCAGTCAGGGCACAACACTTGGACCACTCCTCTTCAAGGATAGGCGTGTCTAAAACTATCGATCATCTATTACTGCTTTGCATGTGTTTTCTGCTATGTCAGTTTGTAATAGGACATATAGCTTTGTCACTGAGTGAATATTGTGCGGATTAGTGATGATCATTTGTGATGCTTGAAGAACTGGTGGTTCTGCTGGAAATGTCGGATAGCAATCTTTGATTGCACCACGCAACCTGTGATAGGTGAATTTAAAAAGGAGCATTTGGTTTCTGATATATTGAAGGTCGTCAATTTCTATACATATTCCGTTGTTATTTAAATCTCCCATCTTGTCTATTCCAACCTGTTGCAATAGTGTCATGCCCACCGTTTCCCCAGTTACCGATATATCTGGATGTTGCGGCAAAGGTAACGCTGGCGCGTATAACGGGAGTTTGTGCCCCAATTTCCCCATCCTGTGCCATGCCAGATTTGTCTTACGGATGGTGTTTATTTCTTGTTTTGATACATGTGCTCGAGAGTGCGGCAAAATATATTGAACGGTATTGGGTGGGCGTCCCCATCCTCGACCGCCACATGTGGGAAGTATCTGATCGGATGGTACAAAAAATGCGCATATTGCGCCTGAGCACAAAGATAATAGAGCAGAAAGTCAGGGACCTTAAAACCGCCTGCAGAGTATGGGAGTGTTAGCACACGCAGTTCAATGTGGGCCTGTTTACCAACCCAGATGAGGCGATGTACTGTGTATCATTTCATTGAAACTTTCGTCTTGATATTTCTCATGACCGCTTCAATTGTGTTAGTTATTGTTCTGCCTTTCAACTATTCCTGATTGTTTTACTCTTGCAAGAAAAGGGGACATGTTCCTTACTCTCAACAGTAATATTGGGTTTGGTCCTTTAACTAGTTTCCCATTGGCTTTATTTTCCAAGTTTAAAGGGAATTGTAGTTTTAATTTTGTTTCTTGGCTGCTATTGGAATCGACATTAAAGCAAGACATTTAAGGATTATACTCATCTCCATGTTGTAAATAAAAGCAAGACTTTTCTTCAGTAACTACTAGAACACGCTGCAATATATCGCCTGTAAATTTCTTGTCATGCATATTTAAAGCTGTTTCTCTGAATTTCCAAGGCGAATTGGAATGTTTAGCATATGTTGTGAAGAATTAAAATTGCCTTTACTGGTATTCAGTCAAAATATCGAGTTGAAAATGTTGGCTTACACAAATATCGAGTTTGAAATATCGTGAGACAGAACTATGGACAGCAAGAATATCGTGGTCAAGAATATCGAATTTAAGGTAAGAATTATCGATTTCAAAAATATAGAAGTCATTAATATCGTTTGAAAAAATGTATTATTTAAAATATCGATTTTTTAATTAGTGTTATGTATTTTAGTATATATTTTAAATGTATGTGATGCATTTTTTTGAATAAGTATTGTTTATGTTTTTTAATATGTGTTACATTTTTAGTAGTCATTAATTTTGTGGTTCTGTAGTGGGTTGTGGGTTCTCTAGGAGAATAGGGTGCGAAGTAATTTAATTATAATAAATGAATGAATATTTTTAATTTTTTAATATTTATTTGAGATTTTATAATGTTAATTGAGTTTTTAAATTTTTGTGTTAAATTTTATGTGTGGGTTGTGGGGTTTATAGGGGTATAAGGTGGTTAATAATTTGTTTTAATTAATTATTAATTAATTGTAAATTAATATAAATTAATTAATTGATAATTAATTATGGTAATTGTGTAATTATTTTAGGTGCAGGTTGTGGGGTTTATAGGGGTAAAGAGTGGGAAGTAATTTATTTTGAAAAAAGTAATAATTAGTCCATTACTAATAATAAATAACTAATAGTTAATTTGGCTAATTGTTTAATTATGGAAAGTGATTGTCTTTATTAATTAATAGTTGATAGTTAATAATAATCAATTAATTGATCATTAATTAGGTTAACTTTAATTTTTTTGTGGGTTTTGGGTTTATTGGGGTAAAGGGTGGGAAGTAAATTAATTTTACTTACTTAATAATTAGTTGTTAAATACTATTAGTTATTTAATTGAAAACAAATGTTAATTGAGTAATTCATTTTTTTACAGTTTAGTGTAATCAATTTACATTTGCTTTAATTTGTTTTTTAAATTAATAATATTTGTTTATTATGTCAATTATGCAAATACATAGGTAGGAAGTAAATAAACTATATGTATGTAATAATTAATGTTTTTGTTAATACATTTCTAAATAAAAATATTTATTTGTCTTAAAATTATTTATTTATTTTATTTAATACAATATTGGTAGGTGTTTGTGATAGGTATTAGACGTTATAATATTTGTTTTACATTTATATTATTAAATATATTTTTAATTACATTTTTAACATATTTATTTATTTTATTTACTTTTTAACCCCTCCCCTGCGGGGCTAATTCCCCTGCTGTGCTGGGGGGAGGGGGGCACGCGCAGCGCCACAGTGCTCATGACGAGCTTGGCTCGGCATGCAGCACGGTGGCGCTGTGCTCATGACCAGCTGAGCTCATCACGACCACGCCCGTTCCAATGGAACGGCAAGCACAGCAGGGGAATTATCCCCGCGTGGGCGCGACGCAACGGTCATGATGAGCTCAGCTCATCATGAGCACAGCGCGACCGTGCCTCACGACGAGCTCAGCTCGTCATGAGCATGCAAGGGGTTAAAATATATATTTTTATTTTTTTGATGATATTTTGTTTGTTTTAAATTTTGAGCTGACTGGAGGGGGAATAGTACATTTTACCCCTTCGCAATCCAACACTTAACTATTGATGTGCTGACTGGAGTGGGAATAGAAATTTGTATCCCTCCACTATCCAACACTTTTGCATACTTTTGTTTAATTTATAGTGGGAATAGTATTTGTATTAAATGTTATAATTAATTTTGTATTGTTATAATTTATAATATTATGTTTTGTTTATTTTAAATTATAATATATTTAATTATTAATATTTGCATCCTGTACGACTCTCGCACAGAAACTGGACGATGTTTTGGCATGGACAGGTGTGTTAAAGGAAGAAGTAGGGCTGATAAGGAAGGATAGTGCCTAGGAGCAATTTTTAAAGAAAATCTAGGACTTAAGGAAGATCTGGAAAGAATTGAGAATCGTTCAAGGAGGAACAACTTGAGGGTCCAAAATATGCTAGAAGCGGAGGAAGGGAGCAACATTAAAGCCTTCGCTATTAAATTACTAAAAAAAACTGTTCTGAAAGCCAAGCCTAAAATTAATTTGGACCATAAAATACAACGGGTACATCGGGACCACTTTAAGTAGAATATGCAGAGACAGAAGCCAAGGAAAATACTTGTAAATTTTCTCTCATATACAGTCAAAGAAACTATCCTATTATTCAGATCAAAGAGAGAGAGAGGACTAGATACGCTAGCCCGTATCCCCTGGGTTATATGTCGAGATCAATGTGAACTAGCTTAGTTTAAGGGGAGGGGGGATTAGAGTGACTCTGGTACGTCAGACAATAGAAAGGAAAAAAGCAATATTTTCCTTATAAAGCCCTCACCCACCGACCTAGTCGGTGGCATGCTTCATCATCGGGCCCACCACAGTGGCACCGAATGTGCCCCGGGTGTGCTACAACGCCAGGTGACTGCGGAGCTGGTATATTGCTGCGTGTGCAGTGAAGGAGTGAGAAGTGAAAGTTTAAAAAGCTATACAAGAAGTCCCAGCACCCGAGGGTTAACAAGTATTTAATAAACTGGGCCTCTGTTAGCTGTTAAAAAAGGCAAAAGGACAAAGTGGAGTATATGATGACCTCCCGTGTCCAGTGTGGTCTACATGTTTCTGCCAGTGCCTTTTATATTATAAGCTGGCTTTCCTCAGGACCAAAGTGTAACGTGATAAGGTGCAGGTTAAATAATAATAAACTAAATTAAGTGTTTGTGTCAATTCTTGACTATGTGTTGCGCTCGCTAAGGCGCTGTAACTGTTAGAGGGGGATTCCCTCAAGCTTTTTCTGTTATTTCTCGGTAAAAAGCCTCATGGGTCGCCTGGCAGAGAAAGAGACCGAGTAGTTCGGTCTGGTTCCTCCTTGGACCTATTCGTCCTTCTGCGGGAGGTCATCATATACTCCACTTTGTCCTTTTGCCTTTTTTAACAGCTAACAGAGGCCCAGTTTATTAAATACTTGTTAACCCTCGGGTGCTGGGACTTCTTGTATAGCTTTTTAAACTTTCACTTTCACTTCTCACTCCTTCACTGCACACGCAGCAATATACCAGCTCCGCAGTCACCTGGCGTTGTAGCACACCCGGGGCACATTCAGTGCCACTGTGGTGGGCCCGATGATGAAGCATGCCACCGACTAGGTCGGTGGGTGAGGGCTTTATAAGGAAAATATTGCTTTTTTCCTTTCTATTGTCTGACGTACCAGAGTCACTCTAATCCCCCCTCCCCTTAAACTAAGCTAGTCCACATTGATCTCGACAAAGAAACTATCCTGACAGCAGCATTGAGGAATGGTCCATATACAGCCCAGAACTTTTATTTTTCTATCAGGTCGGACCTATGCCGCGCAACAGATCAGAATCAATGTGAGCTGGGTAAAAGGATGGAAGAGTTGAACAAATTTGGAGCCAGAGCACAAATGAAATTGCTGGTGATGCTTTGCATCAAATGGAACAATCAGATGCGCAATTTTCAGACAATAGAGGAAGCTGATAGCCGGATAGACAATATAAAAAAGGGTGGAATATCTTGAAGGAAATTTCTAAATTGGAATTGAAATTGCAGAAATGAGGTTAAGTATTCATAGATACTAGAGATCGGCTGAGTGGCGGGGATGAGGTGGGCACTGTTATTGTTATAGTTTAGAGAGGCATCCCCTTCTCTTTGGTGGGCCAACAGGCATTATGCCTGATAGTCAAGGGAGGGTTCCCATGGGAGGGAGATGGGGTATAAAGGAGGAGGAGAGGGCACTGGGTGGGGAGCAGTGGGAAATAATAATAAAAAAAACAATCCTCAACACCTATATCGTCTTGGTCCATTATGAAAATACCTCTTCAAAAACATTTCTACAAATTAAAGTACCCCCAGGTGACATAAAATGTGTCCAACTCAAAGTAGATGTGGAGGCTAATAATAAGTTACACATTTCAACCTGGAATGTAAATGGCCTTAGATCTAAAAATAGATAGAGGTTGGTGATGAAATCATTGGAAGACTCTAAAGCCCAGGTTGTTATTTTACAAGAAACCCATCTAACGGCTAGGGAAATTATGGGTCTTTATGCAAAACTGAGATGAGTTGAAAGTAATGCTGTATCTGACCTATCAAAATATTGTAAGAGTGTTGCGATACTTATTAGGCGCTGCAGTCTTTTAGAGACCGGGCTGGACCGGGCTGCAGTGTTCGGGCGGTTGGACCTCCAAACTCATAATAAGGCCCTATCTATATTATTCCTAAATTAATCCTTTTTTCTTTTACAGGGAATTGGGAATGCACATATCACTACAATTTATATTCATTTAAAAACTGTGTATCTGAATTAAGTTACAAAATCTTGATAAATATTAAGAATACATATTTGAAGATATTCAAAGATTCTCTCTGGTGGGGAGATTCATAATTAATCGCAAAATGCACGAGAAGCTCAGGCGGTCTTTGCGTAGAACCCAACATGAGATATAGGGACCCTATATACTAACCTAAGTATTTTTTTCTGTACATGTGTTCCAACTTGAAAGCCACATTTATTTACATCGATGTCTATGTATTATTATAAGCAAGAAAGATTTGCCATAGATTTGAGCTTAATTTGAAAATTGCTTTTGAACTCAGTATTTATGGGGCCAATAGATGAGCGTATCTCCAAGTAAAGCTACAACAATTGTGTCTGCATGTTGTTTTTTGCCAAACATTGTATATATTTATAGAGAATTCGCTATATCGACGAGGCAAGATGGCGGCCGCTTAGGAGGTAGACTGCAGCATTAGCGAGCCTCACTGGGTCAGGCTGTAATGTGATACCCCTACAGGATTATTGAAAGCAGCAAACCACTTGAGGTACCTGGAAGAAAATATCCTCCCCACCCCTATGTTGGGGCTTCGGAACCCCACAATAGACTCTGGGCAATTTTGGCGAAGATTGGTTTACGGATAATTAAGCGCTCCGTCCAAAATTACCTGTATCACCTGGCGAGCCAGAGTCTGCGAACAGCGGAAGAATGGCCCCTAAGATTGCAGCATATCCCGCCGGCTCCAAGGCAGAGGCTGCAGCTGCCCCAAAACTGCGAGGCAAAGCTATTGTGGGCTCGAACATGTCGGAGCAAACACCTAGGGACCCACAGCAGATACTCACGCCGGACCCACCGAGGAGGGGGAAAGGCGGGGCATCAGGAAAGAATTGTCCAGCCGGCCCCTCAGTATTCAACATGTAGATGCGTGGGAAGGAGCCACAGACTGAGGCAGCAGGGGCGGCAGTGGCATCAAACGCTGAGAAGGGTGCGAGGGGAAAGTGGAATGAAGAGGTGAGCCCAGTCAAGATTCATGACGCTTCTCAAGGCACCCCATCCATTTTAGACATAAGGGACACTACTCTGCTCAAAGGGCTGGGGGTTGAGGCTGTGCCCCCCCCCCCTGCCCTGACACTGGTAGAGAGGGGAAGGTCCCTTTAACAGCTCCTAGTGGGGAGCATAGCACAGCGGATACACCCAGAGCAATACTTGCCCCCCCCGGTCTTAAATCAAAATGTTGA
The DNA here is from genome assembly GCF_964261635.1 of Lissotriton helveticus. Classification (NCBI taxonomy): domain Eukaryota; kingdom Metazoa; phylum Chordata; class Amphibia; order Caudata; family Salamandridae; genus Lissotriton; species Lissotriton helveticus. The sequence continues at coordinate 1,411,027,641 of NC_136065.1, forward strand.
AATCAATGACAAGAGTATAGATATCCCGGACAATGTTTCTATACCTTGAGGAGTAGTAGATAGAAAGGGATTGAAGCATCCTGCCCCTATACTGGAGATTAGTAACGCGATACGCGATTTTGGTAATGAATCCACTAGTAGGGGACAAAAATAGAATTGATCTGGATAAAGATAAGGAGCCCAGTGATTGTTTCTTTTCCATTTCTTAGGGGGCAGAGTGGTCCGGCGATGATCCGAGTTCATCACCAGGGGCCAGTAATTTGGATTCAGACCCTGAGGATAGTGATCCAGACCTCCCCCTAACAGCTAAAAAATCCAATGTGGGCTCAGTCATACAAGGTCGAGAGAGAAAGGACTTGAAATGGGACTATTCATCTGCTGCCCCACTATCAGGCAAACCCCCTCCGGAAACTGGCATTACTCCCCCCACACTGGAGGTAATACATCAGGCCATCCTGTCCCACAGGGAAGAAACGCGCAAGGACAGTCTTAAGGCGCAGGCCACAATGAGAAAAATGCAAGGGGTCGTCGGGAAATTCTCCAAGGCATGCATAATTTTAAGCGTGAGGGTTACAAACCTTGAGGAAAGAATAGTTGCGACTGAAGCAGAAGCGGCCAGCGCATCAACTCAGGTGGAGGCTCAAGGCTTGCAAATCAGGGACATCCAGTGGAAACTGGAGGAATTTGAGAACAGGCAAAGGAGGAATAACTCAGGGTGCTGGGGGTCCCAGAGGGGGCCGAAGGGTCGGACACTAGGGCATATGTAATTGATCTTTTTAAATCCGCCTTTCCGGAGCTGCTAGAGTGGAATTGGGCAGCTGAAGTCCAAAGACCACACCGCACCCCTTTTAAGCTATTAGCTCTAGCCTGAGAGGGGGATTAACCACGGGCGATTCCTGTATTCTTAGGTAATTTCCTCCTGCAGCAGGCAATGTCAGAGAAGGCCAGACCAGAAGCGAAGACGTCAAGTGGGGGGTCTTGTTTTTTGTTCGGCCCGACTTCTGCCACTCAACGGTAGAGACGCTGGAGGCTGAGGCAGTTAATAAAACCATTTCAGGAGAAGAATATTCAGATCTACCTTATTAACCCGGCGCAACTCAAGGTGATCCATGAGGGACATACCCGGTATTTCGCATCCGAGATAAAAGCTAGAAAATATTCGGATGCTGTGGACAAATAAAGATGATTTGGTGTGAAGAAGAATGTAGAAAAAGGGAATTAGAAAGAATGTAAAGGAGTCTGGACATGTAGGATCAATGGCAAGTTGGGTGGAGGGGGTGTTAAGAAGACTTAGAATTATTTAATAAGTGTGGTTTACTGGTTCTGATCTTTTTGATCTTTAATTTATAGGATTGAGGGGGTAATGTAAAGTTATGTTGATTGGCCTAGAAGGACCCAGGCCGCTAATGCAGCATACATCACATGCACAGACCTAGGTCTGAGCGCTTCATGAGGGTGGCGAGAATGGGGTGGTGTGGGGGGAAGGGTGGGGGGTTGAGGGGGTGGGCGGTGTTGGGAAGGTAGGGGGAAAAGATAAAAAAGAAAAATACCAGGTGCTATTTCTTTTTTTGTGGTTTAAGGTTTTCTCTATTAAACAGTTGTATGGGCTGATTCTAAAGAGATGTGACAACCCAGTAGGGTAAAATAGATATGTACAGTCAATATTGGGGGCTTAAATGATTGTAGGAAGAGGCAAAGGCCGGGGCATTTTGTTAGGTCGAATCAGATAGATTAGATATGCTTACAGGAGACCCATTTACCGTGGGCAAAAAAACATCTATTAAGTATAAAAGGCTTTGACTTGTTGTCCTGTTCCTCACAGACATCCACAGTTAGAGGGGTGGCAATATTGGCTAAATCCACTTTGGGAGGGGCAATGAGCCACTTGGCAGATACTTTAGGGAGGTGGGCACTGGTGGAACTTGACTTAGGATTTACCATCTGTACAATCTATGGCTCCAACCAGGACGATCCCGAGGTATTTGATCTGCTGGAAGTTGAACTAACAAACTGGCCGAGACCTATTATAGTGTGCGGAGATCTTAATATTTCTGCCGACTTTACAAATAATGGGGCATATTATCAAGGGGGTTTATCTCCGCTTTTTTGGCTTTAAAAGCCAAGAAAGCGGAGATAAAATTATCTCCCTATTACCTAGCTGTCGCTAACACCAGTTAGCGACAGCTAGTAGGAGATAGCGACCATCTTGGGCCCCACTTTGCATGTCAGTGATATTTATCACTGATGACATGCAAAGTGGGCGTGTCAAGATGGTAGCGACTGGAAACAGTCGCTAACATCGCTATCTCCTAATACCAACTTTTGGAGATATTCGCGCTAAGCGCGAATATCTCCAAAAGCTAACACCTGCCCTGAGCAGTTCTTAGCCATGTTATCCAATGGGAGGTGGATAACATGGCTAAGAGCACTAGCTCGGTAATGCATGAATATCGCTGACTTTTCAGCGATATTCATGCGTTGCGGCCGTTTTTTATCGCATTTGCGATAAACCTTGGTAATACCAAGGTTTATCTGCGGTAAAAATCGCCGCAGCTCTGCGGTAAAATTTTGTCTCTAACCAAGCAATAGCGATAATTATCGCTATTGCTTGGTAATATGCCCCACTGTTGCTTATGTAGGTCGTAAGCCAAGGGTATTTCGAGCACTGAGCTCATTAATTAAATCACACGGGCTGGCAAACGTCTGGGGGAACAAAGAACCTAATAAACTGGGGTTCACGTATTTTTCATGCCTCTTCAAGAAATATACTAAGCTGGACTATTTTTTGATTTCCCCAACAGAAGTGAAGAGAGTTAGCATTAATAAGCTGCCGAAAATGATTTCCGATCATAGTCCATTATTTCTGCAGTACGATCTAGATACCTTAAATAAAAGCCACTCAAGATGGACTTTTGAGCGGAAGTTATTAGCTGATCCCAAATTCGTAGAGCACTTAAGGAGATGGGCCCAAGATTACTATGATATGAATCTTTACACTGCATCCAGGAACAATATCTGGGATGCATTCAAGGAAGCCCTGAGAGGTGAAACAATCAGCTTCTCTGCCAGGCTAAAGAAAGAGGTTCGGCGAGAAAATGAGAGATTAGTCGGCGAACTAGCAGTGGCAGAAGAGCAGCATATGAGGGATATCTGGCAGTGGAATGAGGCTTCTGGGAGCCAGCAGAAGATTCTTATCATCAAAGCAGAGTTACATAAGTGGATAGCTCAGAAAGCTGCCGATGAATACCAGACTCATAGGGGTAAGGTCTAAGAGACAGGAGAGAAGGCGGGCAAACTATTAGCACTTCCGATTAGGCAAGGAAGTTGTGAGAATATAATATCAAATATCCGAGAGGGGGGTCAGAACTGCACAGAGCCAGATGATATTCTAAATGTTTTAAAAAACTTTTATCAAAAATTATATAAAGAAGAGATTGGACCAGATACTGCTAGCCTGGAGTTTGAGGATATAGGCCCTCAGCTGGTTAATCTGGATAGCGCAATGCTCGATAATGACCTGGTAATAGGTGAAGTGGTGGAAGCAATGCAGGAATTAGCAGTAGGAAAGGCTGCGGAGCCTGATAGTATTGTGCTTGAAGTTTATAAAAGTATTCAGAATGAGATTGCCACTATACTGCTGGATTTATTTAACGGTATAATCTGATCCAGTGAAATTCCAGAATGCTGGAAGGAAACAAATATTATTGTGTTTTATAAAAAAGGGAAGCCTAAAGAGAAACCTGGATCATATCGTTTAATTTCCCTCATCAATACAGACACTAAGATCTTCGCCAAGGTTCTGGATAAAAGATTGAGAAGCTTCATAGGCGATCTGGTTTCCCCGTGGCAGCATGGGTTTATCCCAGGTCGAGAGACAACTGACCATATTAGGCAGGCCATCACGCTTTTCGATGTACAGTGCAAAAAGAGAATTCGCTATATCTTTAAATTGACTCAAGTCTTGCCCCTTTTCTCAGTAATTGGGGTCATATATTTGATGTTCAAATCCTTTGGCTCCCAATTTTTCCCAATACTTACCATCGATAGGGAAGAGGTGTAGCGCCGCAGCCAAGGCAATTGACGCTGGACGCTGGGGATCACGGTTCAATCCCTGGCTCCGGTGGCCGGGGTCTGCCCAGCACCGTGCGATTCTGGGCAATAGTTCGCTTAATCTTACCAACAGCCCCAGCACCGAGATACCCCTTCGGGGGGTGATTCGTGCGCTATACAAGTACTGGATTTAGATTTGGATAGTGATATCTTCTGTACCCTTAGTTCCTTGCCTGATGATAGGCACAAGATATCCTACCTCTATATATTGATGCAAGTCAACTCGCTATAGTTCAATTTAGATTGTCAGCACTGTAGTTGCATTAGTTAATTTGCACAGGTGTGCACATGTTTTTTTCTTGTTACCTGATTTGCCCTTGGATTCCCTTTCTTTTACTATTTGGTTGCTTTTTTTGTGGCCATTATAATTTAATTATCCATTTCAATTTGTTGCCTGTGTCTCTGCCCACTCTGCCCTAGATATTCCAAGATGAGTACCCATTACAATCTTACTGCAAGTAGAGGACAGGCCATTATCCATGGAAGAGCTGGATTTCTAACCTCATCAAAGGGCTAGTCATGGTCAGGAGGTAAGGGCCCTACAGAACTGAATAAATTACTGCTAACATTTCTAGATACCACAAAGTAGATTTTTATAAGGTCATAATTACGTTATATTTAACAAAAACATTATAAACAATTAGGTAGGTTTTTAATACATAATAAAATATAGTTTGAATAAACTCTGTAGTATTTTCCTAGACTGACTTATGCAGAAGGGTCTTTTAAACATAATTATGTCATATTATTAATATAAATCATCACGGTTGCACAAACAATGGCCTTTGCTCTGTTTAGTAAATCACTGATGTGACATACTATTCTTAATATTTAGTGTGTTCTATGCATGTACGTCAATCCCTCAGCCTTGTTTCCTACATCGAACAATTAAGGGTGGGCTAGCTAATGTCTAAAAGTAGTTTTTACTTCATGACAAGACAATTTCCTTTGACATGTGCTAGTGTCATGTTTTAGACTGCAGTCACTTTTGCTACAATGGTAGGGCTGAAATCAATATTTCAGTCACACATGTATGTGAGACAAATGTACACTCACATGTGACATTTAACTTTTATGTCACTGCCGCTTTTTCAGCACCTTGTTACTGTGCCATTGCTTAAAGCTTAAACTAGTTGATTGGGGATAACTGATTTTTCGGGAAACAGCCATTACATCGCATGCGTTACAATACATGCGATTACAACGAGGTCATTACTATGACCGCATTGTTACATTGCAGTAAATTACAACCAAGTTGTTACATCGACTTGCTGTAGGGGGCGCGCTAACCTAAGGAATAGTATCATTTACTATTCCAACACCTTCCCTACCGTTGCACAGACTGGAGTTGGAATAGTAAATTATACTATTCCTAAGTCCAGTGCTCCCCCTACAGCAAGTCGATGTAACTACTTGCTCTGTAATGTACTGCGTATAAGGTGCTATATTCAATTTTTCGACATATTTTAGTCAGGACACAGGCCCTGGAAATATAAATATCAGTTTCCCAGTGCTCCGAGTCAAAAATACCAGTAAATCATTTTTTGTTTAAATGCAGAATACTGGGATGACTTTTATTTACATTTCCGTTTCCATAGGATTTTATATCTTTTCAAATTTGCTCATGTTAGTGTTACATATATGAACCATTATTGTGCAATGTTTTTAAATGTCTATTCTGTGTATTGCTGCTGCTTACATTTTAAGGATTGATACAACTGTGTGTTTACCTATGAAAATTGGACAAGTGGATTACCACCATTTATTAAGTAAGATAATTTTGTTCAATTTTTATCCCCCGAGCAAAGTCTAATGTTGTGAAGTCCAGGTAGGGGCATTTGAAAGCATCTGGCGTAAGATGGCAAGAAAGCCTGAGTACTTACACAAATATACACAGTAAGTATAGGATTTTTTTCCATTAAAGAATTCTTTAGAAGTGGGTGAGGAATTTTATCTTTAACGGTGCACCCCCATACACAATATCTTAAAGTGCTCCCTGAAACACGGTTGAGCCCACCCCGACTTTTAGCCGTCGGGGTGAGCCCTATGATGAAGCATGTCACTATTAGAGTGAGTGAGGGCTATTAAAAGAAAAGTTTTTTTTTCCCCTTCACACCCGTAACAAAGGGTTGGTCATATTTAAATTTTCTCTCGAGAACTTTGTTCTGGAGAGGATCACCACCACACACTTAAGACCCCGCCACCCACTGTTGCTCATTGTTTTGTTGCTTCGCCTAGTTGTAGAGATAGCAATAACTAAACTACGGAAAGGACATTCTAGTGATGAAAAGTACACTATAAAATCTTTTTTTCATTAAAGAATTCTTTAGAAGTGGGTGAGGAATTTTATCTTTAACAGTGCACCCCCCCCATACACAATATCTTAAAGTGCTCCCTGAAACACAGTTGAGCCCACCCCGACTTTTATCAGTCGGGGTGAGCCCTATGATGAATCATGTCACTAGTAGAGTGAGTGAGGGCTATTAAAAGAAAAGGTTTTTTTCCCTTCACACCCGTAACAACGGGTTGGTCGTATTTAAATTTTCTCTCGAGAACTATGTTCTGGAGAGGATCACCACCACACACTTATGACCCCGCCACCCACTGTTGATCATTTTTTTGTTGCTTCTCCTAGTTGTAGAGATAGCAACAACTGAACTACGGAAAGGACATTCAAGTAATGAAAAGTACACTATAAAATCCATCTTTCCATCTTTGTGGAATTTTGTTATTTATGAGCTGTGATGTTATGCTTTCTTTACTGTATCACTTTTGGAATCTGACCACACATTATTGTACTCTTTGGCCAGAATTTGAATTATACTCATTTTAGCATTTTATTATTAAGTCTGCCCCTACCTATTCTCAATCAGGAATACACTTTAACCCTTCCTTTTTGGCCAATACCCTTGTCCTACGGCCTTCTCCATGTGTTTGAATTCTGGCTACAGATATTTGAGTATTCAGTGAGCGTGTGCAATTAGTAGAAATTATATTCAGTTCTATGTACTATCCTTGGGGAAAGGAAGGAATATAGAGGGGTAGTGAGGGCTCTTCCACAGGAGGGTTTGGGCAGCATCTATAGTCCTCCAACTAGTGGCTGAGCCAAACGTTTTTGTTTTTTTCAAAACAAACTCCCAAAGGGAGAGGTTTTTTTTTTTAAATACAAATGACTAATGACCATGACACACTGCGAGTTTTCTCCCAGGGTGTGGGAGTCATTGGAATTGTTCTCTGTTTGGGACCACAATGATTTGCTTGACAGTACAGAACAGAAAAAAGAACATCAAACTGTCCACTCTAAATAAGGCAGGTATTCTAATGTTCTGACACCAATAGCCCCTACTCCTTGAGGCCACTGGTGTAGGTTTCTGATGGCAGGGCCACCGGGGACACTGCCATCTGAAAACTGATGATCCATCCAACTCATTATACAACAGGCACACAGAGGGTTTGACTGAGACAGCTCTCCAGTACTCTCAGAGCTTTTCTCCCCAAAGCTGATGGCTTCTGCAGGGCCTTGTCCAATGGCTATTCGTCGTTGAGAGGACTTTACCTGATATAGCCTTAATCCTAGCTCTGCTGGAGGATTTCAACTTCCAGAAAAAAGTCAGAAGATGCAATCCTTTACTGGGAAAACCCACTCGGCTGAAACTGAACCGTAAACATTGACTTCTGATTGGTTCTTTACTTTTTTGTGCTTTTTGTCCTAAAACTTTAAACATATTTATCTTTGGTTACCCAATCGGATTTTATTTTTTTCTGTGTCATTTGTCTTATTATTTTTTTCCTAATCTTTAGAAATTGGTTACGTGATTTTTATTGTGTTGTGTTTTGACCTTGGTATTCCTAAACACTTTACACACTTTTCAAACTTTAAACTTGTCTGCTCTGTGCCATAGTTACCAGGGGGTAGGCTGGTGGGGGAAGGCAGAGGTGAAACCTTTTAGCTCAGCCGGCGTAGCAGCCCTACTACTAGTTCTTTCTAGCACCAGTCTGGCTTGTACAGGGCACCACTCTCGTTCTGGCATGCCACATAACCGAGTTATGGCTCCCTTTGCCTGTTTGACCCAGTGGCTAAATGGAAACCACGATTGTGCAAATTCATAAAACACTCACTTGTCAATCTTGACGGAATCCATTTTCCATCTCTTCTCCTACCTGGTAAACAGTGTGGCTGCAGAAACAGTAAGATAAGAGTTTGGTTGTGCTCGTCGTTGCTGCATTTTGTGAACCTGACTTCCCTTTTGTGATAAAGACTGCATATTTTTTCTGTCCTCAAGATGGCAGCAACATATCATCAGCAAAAAAGGACGGCTCCGTACCAACCTGCACCTTTATATGATACCTATTTTAACAAATATTGGATTGTAGAGATGACGATCTATTCGTAAGTATGCTTTCAATCAGACAGCATGACAAGGCAGGTCTGTATGTACAATTAATCTCTCTCTATATATATACATTTTTTTAAACAGGTAAACGGAGATATCCATTCTCATTTCTTTGAAGACTGTTCAGTCTGCTGATACAGCCCTTTATTTTGCTGTATAATAACACACTTTCTTACTTTCATTGACAGCCACGGACTGCTTGCCACGCCCACAATCTGCGCTTCTATTAACTTTCAGTTGAGGAGACACACGATTAAATTCCTGAAAATATTTAGTTAATGACTTTGGAGGTCTGTAGACTCCAGAGACTTCCACTGTTAACATTTGTGAGTGCCCAGATGACAAAAAAAGAATTCGCATGGGGATCTCATTTCTTTAGAAAATACATTAGTTTAGAACTGAAAATACCTATTTTTATGTCAGCTAAGAATTCATAAATAGATTCCTAGCAGTTGCAAATGTATTTACTAATGCGAACTTCTTCTAGCAGTACATTTGTAAATCCTAAGTAAAGAGCGGGAAGTGGGGTTTACAAGGCATGCTTTGCTTGGAAGCCTGGGTATGTCCACAAATCTGCATTTGTGGGCATTTCTAAACTCATTTCTTACTACATTCAACCCTGGAAATGGCTGAATATTTACTCCAGCCAGGGGTTGGAGTACCTTCCCTTTCAGAGTGGAGCAGGAACAGATCACCACAGATTTGCTCAGAAGATCTTTCTCCATGGAGTAAGAAGAATTCACCATAGAGAAAAAACATGCCTTTGAAATGAGCCTGGCGCTGCATTCCAGACATACAACTGACAATGTTGTTGAATACAAAACAAATTATTAGTAAGTTCTGGTGAAGATGTAAATCTTTGACCACACATTTACTTGTTTTGTTTTGGTAAATAGGCCTCATAGAGCCTGATTACGAGCTGGCCATTGTTTTCTAAACCCTGCAAAAACCCCTGTTTGTGCAAGGGTCAGAATCATGAGTTTGGTTAAATGTTCAATAAATCAATAGTTTGGTTTAATTTATTGCAATTATTGAATGGGTTAAATACCTCAACCTTTGTTACTTTTTGGCAGGTTTGGCAGTGCCCGGGCAACCTGAATTCAGTACTGAACTGCCACTTCGACTTGGCAAGATAACCCCCTTGCCAAGCTTTAAACTCCCATTTTTTTACATATAAGTCACCACTAAGGTAGGCCCAAGGGAGCCCATACGGCAGGATGCATTGTAATTAAAAGGTTGGACATGTACGTTTAAGTTGTATATGTCCTGGTAGTGAAAGACTCCTAAATTCGTTTTTCACTAATGTGAGGCCTACCTGGGCCATGGATAATATTGGTATGCCTTATACATTTAATAGGTGCTAACATTTGATTGAGACCAGGTATCCAGTTCATGTTTGGTATCTATGGAATTGTACTGAAAGATCCTCTTTAATGGTAAAGTCTGATTTGTTATTACAATTTTGAAAACATCACTTTTAGAAAGTTGGTATTGTCCTGTCCTTTCCCCTTTTGTGCCTACAGGCTGTCTTGGAGCACATGACTGGTTGTAACTGACAGTTAAGACTTTGTGAATTCCTCCCTGACAGTCACACAAAAGAGGGATTGGGTGTGCCTGGAATTGGACATCTGCTGGCTGGATGGAAGGTAGAGCTGAGCACGGCACCACTTGCAACTGAGTAGACTGTGCTTTGCTTTCACACAAAGGACCTATCTCCTCCACATTGTTACTGCAGCCAGCTTGGAGCCAGGACAGGAGAGTTAGTTAATTCCATGCACTTCAAATAGGACTCTTAGACCTCTCTTCAGTTCACTCCTGTACCTGTGGAAGGACTCTCAGAGAATTGCCTGCTGCTGTGACCTGCTGTGCACTTGGCAAAACTGCTTTGCTGTACCTAGAAGGACTGCTTGGCTGCCTGGAGCCTGCCTTGAACCCTCAGAGGCCAGCCCTGCAGTTTGAGCCCTGTATATTCAACTGCACCCAGGACTACCAGAGTGAATCCAGGGGCTAGTTTGCTGGCCTCCTGTTGTTCAGAGCCACTTGGACACAAAAGGCTCCCACTGGCTAAACATGCACCTGAGCCCAGCCTGAGTGAGTCCGGAACCCTCAGGGGTGCCCCACCAGTCCTGGACACTTGGTTGTGATGCCAAGGACGCCCAGGTGGCCAAAATCCAAAACTGAGGACTTAGAATATTTTGGGCCAAAATCTGCTCTCAGAACATGGAGGAGACAGGGACCACCCTGCTCACATATCCATTCGATGTGCATCACAGGTCGGATTGACATTGTGGGTTTTTCCACTATGTTCTTCTCTGCATAACAACAAAAAAACAAGGGTAACTCTTCTCCAAAAAAAACAGGGCATTGAAGAACCGGGATAACCCACTTACTGGGTCTCGGCGGCGGGGGAACCGCCCAAATCTTCAATACCTTCCATACTTAGTAAAAGAAGACAGAGGAGCCTTCGTCTGCAGGAGGAACCCAGATTTATTTCAGTAGCCCGGGCTATGGAACAGAGTCTCAAGCTAGTCAGAGACAAAACCCAGGAGGCTACTACTTCACTCTGTAGCTTACAAGCCTTTTATACATTTTCATCCCAGTCTTTTGGCTGTCAGACCATTGTATATTAAGGGCAGTGTTTACAGTTGATAACCAGATCCAGACGATGTTTGTAGTTAGTGACCTGGTCAAGGCTTGGTACACAGATCATTGTTCACTCGACTTTGATCAAGGCTCAGTTTTTCAGGTCTTTGTTCAATTGCCTTGATCAAAGCCCGGTCCTTCAAGTCATTGTTTAATCACCCTGATCAGGGCCCAACAGTCAGACCATTGTCTAGATAACCTGATCACAGTGTCAAGGATGTTTACCAGGCTGGGAGCAGGAGATGGAAAACAAGCTTGTTTACACAGGGCGTGGGTGTCTCATGGCTTTCTGTTGAACTGCAAAGAACAGGGGGTTGGGTGTGCGACAGTTCCTGGGCAGAAATGCAGGCTACAAGATAGTTTTTGTCGTGTCAGTTTAGATTTTCCTCAGGCATCAGCAGAAATGACCAGGTGGCTCGTGTGGAAGTGTTTAACACGAGATGGCAATGTAAAAACAATGGAGTCAGGTTACAGATGATGCTAATCAGAAAAACACTTTTCCTCAGACCCTCCTTTTGCCATTGAGGGGCAAATACTTTTAAGAAATGTCAATGTTCATAAGACCATCTGTTTCTTGTTGGAGCATCATCATCATCATATTGGTGTTGTGAATGTTAGAGGGTGGAGGCTTGATGGTCTGGACACACATTGTACAGAGCACTGGCAGGCACTGAAAGCACAAACAGCAGGAGACCAGGACAGCTACTCCCAAGGCAAGGAAGATGAGGATCCTCCAACCCCACTGGGAAAGGAGGCCCCAGATCCAGCCGGTGAGGGACCAGCTGCCCTCATCCAAATGAATTTCGTAAGAAAGGCAATGCAGACGTCGGATGGCATCTTACACTGTAGGTGCGTTGTCTGGGATGTACACGCAGCAGCTGGAGCCGATCAATTTACATACACCACGACGATCAGCAAGGATTACGTCGAGGACCATGCGGTTTTGGAGCATTATAAGGCGGTCCGCCTGTAGCTCTGCAGTGATATTGGAGAGGGCACCAGCTGTTACTGTGATGGTGGCCTCAAAGACCCTGGTCAGTCCTTGTACAGCCCGACTGTTTGCCACGGGGCCCCAGAATGGAAGAAACCTTTAAAGGAGTCCCCTGCTTCCGGGCCCGCTGTATCCTCGGCTGATATGACGCCCCTACGTGAGCGGCGCAGGGCGCCCTTCATTGACTGGTGGTAACCTCCATGGGTAGAGTATGTTGGTGGAAGGAGGAAGGCCAGATAGCAGGTACCAGACCAGTTATGGGGGATCCAAGTGTAGGCGGCAGTGCCACAGATGAAATAGGTGTTGGGGGATGCCACCAGCTTCGGAGGTGATGTAGAGTTCAAAGCTTTTGTGATATCACACGTACTGGTACCAACTTTCTTAGTCCCTAGGCCATGGATGCAGACACGGCCTTGCACATTTATGACATTCACAGTGTCTCGTTCATCAGGCAGTATCCTTCTTGTGCGAATCTGGAAAATGTTCGTTGAGTGTTTGAGTTGAATACTACCATTTCACTGAGTTCATCTAGTGGTAGTAGCAATGTGGACGAGCTGGTCGGGCAAAAAGGAGCATTGGCATTGCCAGATCTGTTCCACCAGAAGTCATCCCGAAATGTCCCAAGGATAGAATTGGCAGTACCATTGACAGTGTAGGCCTCTTGCACCAGCATCCACCATGCAAGACAAGACCCAGGGATGGAGAAGGGGTAAGGAAAGAATGGAACAGGGTGTATCAAGGAATGCGGCATCAGTCCACAAACCCAGCAGTTGGAAGTGTTCATGATCAGCTGATAATGATGCAACATTTGGATGAAGGTGTTGTTGAAGAATTCTGCACGGCGGGGTAATGCGTGGGCTGGTAGCGTGTAATATTGGTGTTCTGCAGGAGTCGGGGTAGGAGTTGGTGAGGTAACAGGATGGTAGATTAGTAACAGCCAACCAAGGATAGACAGGATGAAGGAGACAAACAGTGTCACCACTGTGGCTATGAAGCATTTACTATGCCAGAGACTGACATCTTGTTTCTGAATTCGGGCGTTTTGGACGGCTGCCATTGTGCTAAGCCAGGGACCTCTAGCGGCTGTCTGTGATTGGTGGTTGCTTCACTGGGCGCAGGTGGCAAGGGGTCCTATGGCATACCTTAGTCTGACACACCAGCACTACTCTCATCTGGGAAGATCACAGCCCTACAGCCTATCTGCACTTGTCGAAGTAAAGGGGAGCCTTCCCTCGGGGGCGCAAGTTATATCGGTCGGAAGTAGGAACAGTATGGTCAGGAAACAATTGTTGTTGGTGTTGAGCAGAGTTAGGGGAAGGTTCCACGCTTCCTTTCAGTATGTTGTCACTCTCTGCTTCCGTAGATGTAGAATGCAGTCTGACATCACTGAATGGGACAAACGTCGGAACTGTTTCTGTTTCTGAGTCTCCTTGTCCTTCCCTCACCCACTGATCATAGGGGAGGGGCAGAGGCACACGCCGGCAGTGAGACGACTGAACCCAATTCTTCCGACCTTCCACTTTCACAGCGGTGCGGGTGGCCAGTAACACCTGACGGGGCTGTGTTCAGCGGGGCTCGAGGCTCTTAGTCCATTGAAAGTTCCAGATCAGGACATATTCTCCAGGTTGGATAACGTGTCCTGGGCCCTCGCTTTTGTCAGGTATGGCCTTGTGCACCTGGTAATAAAGAGTATGAAAGGTATTAGTTAGACTGTACAGATAATCAGTTAAAACAGGATATTCAACATCAGACAGTTTCTTAGGCCGTGGGACACCCCAGACATTGGCAGGCCTCCCGAACACGATCTCGTGGGGGGATAGCCCTATCCGGGTGTGTGCCGTTGTTCTTGTAGACAGTAGGGCTAGGACAGAGCATCAACCCAAGTGACACCTGTCTTGGCTACTATTTTGGCCATTTTAGTTTTTAGGATGCCATTGTATACCTCTACTAGACCTGCTGACTGGGGGTGGTTAGCTGCAGGAAATTTTGGTTTTATACCCAATGCTGTACAGACATATTCCATAATTTGGGCTGGAAAGTGGGTCCCGTTGTCACTCCAGACCGGATGGGGCAAACCGAATTGTGGGAGGTATTCTTTTAATAGCACTTTGGCTGTAGAGTCAGCAGTGCAGTCTTTGACTGGGTAGGCCTCCACCCATCGGCTGAAGGTACAGACCACCACCAGGACATATTTTAGATTGTGGCATCTGTCCATCTGGATGTAATCCATATGGAGTACTTCAAAAGGGAAGGTAGGAGGAGAGAATCCTTCTTTAGGAGTAACTGTGCCTTTTCCTGGGTTATACATTAGGCAAATCATGCATGTTTTAACCAGCTTTTCAGCACATGCTGGTATCTTAGAGTTGTACCACGTAGGTTCCAACAGCTTGCATATCCCTTTTGCACTAATGTGAGCAAGACCATGGGCCATCGTAACTACTGGTAGCACGTGACTGTCAGGTAACATCCATTGTCTTTCCATAGTCGTACGGACCCAGCAACCATCAATTCCCTCCTTTGCTAATTGCTCCTTCCACACCCTTAGTTCCTCAGGAGTAGCATGGGACTGAATATCAATCACGCTTTGTACTGTGTTTTCAACCATGCCCTCATCTGTCACCCACCTAGCGGGACCTGCCACATACATTCCTTCTCTTTTCCTAAGAGCTGTTTGTCTGGCCATCTGGTCAGCCAGGGCATTGCCTTTCCCAAAGTCATCTGTCACTTTCTTATGGGCCTTACATTTTATAATGGCTACCTTTCTGGGGAGTGTCAGGAAGTCTAACAGTCTGTGAATTAGGGGGCCATGTTGGATCTTGGTCCCATAGGAAGTAAGGACATTCCTTTCTTTCCACAATCTCCCAAAGTTGTGGGCCACCTCAAAGGCATACTGACTGTCAGTATAGATATTTACTGTTATTCCCTTGCTTATCTCACAGGCTCTAGTGAGGGCCACTAATTATGCTGCCTGAGCAGAGCACTGCGGAATCTGAGCTGTTTCTACTACTTGCCCCAATGTCGTGAGGGCGTAGGCGGCTGAGGTGTTACCATCTGGCCCTCTGAGACATGATCCGTCCACATACAATGTACCTTCTGGTTCTGCTATCGGGGGTATCCTGTAGGTCAACCTATCCCTTTGTCTCCTCCTCTGTCCCTAATATGCAGTCATGACGATTCCCACACTCTGACGGACCATGAGGGCGGCCGCAGCGGTCGACCGTAGGCATCCTGGGAGAGCCCTTGCAACAGGATCTAAGGTGGCTGAAAAATAGGCACATGGCCTTTGGTGACCCCCAAACATCTGGGTCAAGACAGCGCATGCACAGCCGTCTGTCTCATGTACAAAGAGAAAAATTGTTTGCTATAATCAGTAGTACCGAGGACTGGAGCAGTACACAGGGCCCTCTTCAAATCTTGGAAGGCCTGCGCATGCTCTGTAGTCCATGGAAAGGAACTGTCCGATATGTCCTTAGTGGTGAGGGCAAGAAGAGGTTTGACCATGGCCGAAAAATTGGAAATCCACTGTCTACAGTATGAGGTTAGGCCTATGAAGGCTCACACCTGCTTTTGTGTTCGTGGGGCCGTCATAGCATTGATAATGGCTACACGATCAGCTTCGAGAGGGGATGACCTAAATAGGTCACCTTCTCTTGACAAAATTGAAGCTTTTTCAAAGAGACTTTGTGATTATGGAGGGCAAGGAGGCATAACAAACAGAGAGTAGCTTCATTACATGCTGGGGCAGAATTTGCAGAAATGAGGAGGCCATCTACATATTGTAATCGTGTGGAATTATCAGGGAGTTCCAAGGAATCTAGTTGACTTTTTAGGGCTTGACCATAGATACTGGGGCTCGCGGTGAAACCTTGAGGGGCGCGGCAGAATCTAAAGCTCTGCCCACCAAGGGAGACACCAAAAAAATGTCTGCTGTCAGGATGTATAGGAATTCTGAAAAAAGCATTCTTCAGGTCTATGACAGAGAAGTGCGTGGCGTCAGAAGGGACCATCGTTAAGAGGGCTGTAATGTCGGGGACAAAAGGATATTGGGAGATTGTTATTTTGTTAAGGGCTCTCAGGTCAATCACAAATCGGTATATTTTAGGGGAGAGAGCATCTCCATTGTTTTTTTTAAGAACAGGAATAATGGGACTGTTACAGATATTGCCACGGGGAAACATCACTTACAACGCAACTTTTACCACGCAATGCTTTTACATCGCAGCTTTTACAACGCATACCATTACAACGCATTGCGCTGGGGGGCGCTCTAGGATAGGGAATAGGTTAATTTACTATCCAATAACCTTCCCTAGTGTCCACGGGGACTAGAGTTGGAATAGTAAATTAAACTATTCACTATCCAGCACCCAAAAGCGCTATGCGTTGTAATGGTATGCGTTGTAAAAACCGCAATGTAAAAGCATGCGTGGTAAAAGCATGCGTTGTAATGTCGTACATCCATTGCCACGTGTTTCCTCCACTACACCCTTGTCCATCAATTCAGATATTATTGTCAAAAGGGCTATTTCTCTTTCCGCGGGTAGTCGATACTGTCGGAGGCGGGGGAGAAGTGCACCTGGCTGGATGCGTACCACATGAGGGGGAATGTTGAGACACCCTACATCAGTGTCTGATGATGCCCAGAGGGAGGAAGGCAAAGACTGCAACTCTGGTGGGAGGGGACCGGACAGATACATGTAGGAAGCTGCGGTGGGAGAAATTGATAGGGATACACCTTGGGGAGTATACAGAGCTTTCAGTAAATCCATGCCTAACAAGTTTTCACTGCAACCTGTAGTAAGGACCAAGGGAGCGTCAACATATGCAGGGCCAATAACGAGAGGGAGGGGTTCAGAGACAAGGCTGGTCACAGGTGTTCCTGCAAAACCCACGGAGACATTCATATTGCCAGAAAGGGGGACTATTCAATGGCCGTGCCCCTTACAATAAGCACACTGATCTAATTGCAGGGCTCCCGTGCGTTGAGGGCTAGATGGGGTAGATTGGCGAGCCCTCGGAAGGGGTTGGAGTTGAGGTCTAAAATTCCTGAGGCCATCGGGACTTCAGGGAGGGTAAGCCTGCTGCAGAAGTGCCTTAGTCTTAAGATCCCTAACCTTCCTACTTTCCCTGTCTCTATCTTCATTCTCCCTATTCTCGTGATATTGTGCCATAGCCAAGATACCAGTCATAGTTTGAGCAGACCACGTACTTTCAACTTTCTTAAGCCTGGCGGAGATCTCAGGAAGCAAGTTGCTGACAAACTTATCGATAAATACTGGGCCAGAACCTGGGGTCCGGGGATCCAAACCACTGTGTCCCTTGTATTCTGTCTCAAAACGGGTAAAGAAGTCAGCCACATTCTCATCTTTTCGCTGCCTACATGCGTTTATTTTATCCCAGTTAATGACAGTTTCCGGCAAAAGTGTTTTCATAAACGTCATTATTTTACCGGGCAAAGTCAGTATGGCAGCTTCTGGTTTAGTCCCTCCTACCCTTGCTTCTTCCATAGCCTCTAAGTCAGCCCATTTACCTTCCAATGCCACTTCATGGTCAGTATGTTGAATCTTGTCCCAAATTTCAGTGGGGACAACCGTACCAAAAAGTAAATCTATATCCTCAAGAACGAGAGTACCTGCAGATATAATCTGACCTAATTCTCTGTAAAAGGCAGCCGGATTCTTCCGGGGATCTGATATTTGTCCTTTTAACTGCATTACTTCTGACCTTTTCCAAGGAACATGAACCCAAAGCCTGCGCCAGTGTGCTTCAACAGCCCCTCGGCCATTATTTTGGGCATCAGAAAGTGCGTTAACAAAGACAGGGGCCGCCTCTCTCATTGGCATTGCTGTTTCCAGAGGGGTGTTGAGAAAAGCTGTCATATCACGGTAAGCCATTACAGCAGACATAGCACCAAACATCCCCTCTCCCTGAACATCGCCTCTTTTTATTTGTGACCTAAGGTCCAATAATCCGGTGGGTACCTGTTTAAGCGCATTCTCAAATCTTTGCATGACCAAAGTACACATATATTCAGCCCAGGTGGTCTGTTCCATAATCGTCCACTGAGAAAAGGTGGACCATATTTCTTTAAAGGTATAAATATTACCGTTCTTTATCCAACATTCACACTGTTGCCTCTGTAGGTCATTTTCTCGAAGGGACGAAAAGCTGACTGCAGAGCGCAGGGAGGCCAGTCAGGGGGAATTCAACAATTTATATAAATCCTGCTTAACTGTAGACAACGGGGAAGTAGGAAAAGGCCGCAGGGGTTGGGCGGATGGAGACTTGTTGTCATTCCCGCAGCAAGGACAGGGTTAACGGGCGTGGTTGGTGTCATAGGTAAAGTTGGGAGGGTCGGTGTGACAGGGAGAACAGTAGGAGGGTTAGTAGGGGCGGTAGTGGGTGGGGGCGGGGGGACATGCGGGGTGTGAGGCATCAGGGCAGGGTACATTGGGGCATATGCAGGAGGGCTTTCTAGCATGGCATCAAGCAAGGAATCACCTTCTTCTCCCCCTTCCATATGGCCCTTTCCTTTCTCCTCACGAGCTGGATAACATTGTTGTACCCTTGCCCCGTGCTCCCTATCGGCTATTTCTACTGATTTTGTCATTTGATTTTGTAAATTTTCTCTGGCGTGGACGGCCATTGACATACGTCCCTGTTTTCTTTCTTGAGCCTTCTGTTTTCTAGCTCTCTGCTCTATCTCTCTCCTCCAAAATCAGACAGATTCAAACATAGACGGGCGTGTTTTTCTTTTCATTAATTGTTCCTCTAAGTTGGCGAGAACTTGGGAATTAAAGGAGCCATAAAGTGGCCACTGTAATTCCGCGTTACTTTTTTTAATATATTTTACCCAGAATGAGGAAAACATTATGCCAGAAGGGCCATGTTTAACATACATCGCATGGCCAGGGGTCCCCTCTGGAGGAAACGGACAGGCCGCCTCCGGCTGGGTGTCCTGCGTACACATACAACAACATAATCTCTTGAACTTACAACTGACTGGCATGCTTAAAAACAGATAACATACACCAGCTGGTTTTTCAAAACTCACCTCGCTTGCTTGGCTTTTGCAAAAGTCAATAACAGCAGAATCATACAAAACAGACACCAGCGGGTTTTTAAACCTTCACCCCGCTTGCTTGGCTTTGGCAAAAGTCAATAACAACTTGGCTTTTGCGAAAGATACCAATAACAGAATCATACAGAGTTGGTGGATGATCAGTCCACCCTTACCTTACAGGGGTAGTTCTCTTCTGCAGACGTAGGGCTGTGTCCTGCTCCAGAAATGATTTGCTAGGGGACTCCAGCGACAACGCGGTCATGTGGCCCAGACCGGGTGTGGAGGGACAGCGTGTGAGTCGTTCGGACTACCGGAATACAAGAATCCCTCAGGTAGGGCGCCTCCGTCGGAGTCTTTCTGTATACCTCTTTACATTTACCGGGCCTGACCTTCGTGCTCGTGGAGTTCCTGTTCAGGCGCCATTTGAAGAACCGGGATAACCCACTTACTGGGTCTCGGTGGCGGGGGAACTGCCCAAATCTTCCATACCTTCCATACTCAGTAAAAAGAGACACATGAGCCTTCGTCTGCAGGAGGAACCCAGATGTATTTCAATAGCCCGGGCTATGGAACAGAGTCCCAAGCTAGTCAGAGGCAAAACCCAGGAGGCTTCTACTTCACTCTGTAGCTTACAAGCCTTTTATACATTTTTCATCCCAGTCTTTTGGCTGTCAGACCATTGTTTAATCAGGGCTGTGTTTACAGTTGATAACCAGATCCAGACGATGATTGTAGTTAGTGACCTAGTCAAGGCTAGGTACACAGATCATTGTTCACTCGGCTTTGATCAAGGCTCAGTTTTTCAGGTCTTTGTTCAATTGCCTTGATCAAAGCCTGGTCCTTCAAGTCATTGTTTAATCACCATGATCAGGGCCCAACAGTCAGACCATTGTCTAGATAACTTGATCACGGTGTCAAGGATGTTTACCAAGCTGGGAGCAGGAGATGGAAAACAAGCTTATTTACACAGGGCGTGGGTGTCGCTTGGCTTTCTGTTGAACTGCAAAGAACAGGGGGTTGGGTGTGCGACAGTTCCTGGGCAAGATGGTTTTTGTCGTGTCAGTTTAGATTTTCCTCAGGCATCAGCAGAAATGACCAGGTGTGTCGTGTGGAAGTGTTTGACACGAGATGGCAATGAAAAACAATGGAGTCCTGGTACAGATGATGCTAATCAGAAAAACAATTTTCCTCAGCATTAAACTCTAAAAGAAGAACAACCGTTCTCATTGGAAATGTTTATGGATAAACGTTATATATACAAACACAATGGCAGTATAAAATAATACTTTTCAAGGATGTCAATACTAAGGCAAAAAAGGTCAAAAAATCATTGTGTTTCAAAATTACTGTATTTTCATGGATGCAAAACACAATGCGCTCAGTGTTCCTCATGAACAAAGGAACAGAAAGAAATAAAATATAAGACATAACAATTATACATACATTATACACAATAAATACACATGTTTCCAAAAAACAAAATGACCACACTAAAATAATATTAGCCAATAAAATGAGCCCTTGTATGAATCAAAGGGACTGAAGAGCTGGTTCAATTGTATGCATTGACGATGTTTCAACCCCCTATATAGTGTGGGGTCCCATCAGAACAACTAGGAATTAAGAAAAAACACAATAACTATTCCATACTATGGGGCTACAAGGCACGTAAAGATAATCAATATTTGATGCCATACCTGATGGTGTCTGGAGTATGAACAAACTGTGTGCACACCCAATGGAAAACTTAGGGTGAAGAGAGCACTTACATGGAGCACTCTGGATGGGAGCTAAATGAGGGAACATAAATAGTGTCAGTGGACTGAGCAGGAACTCAACAAGATAGATGGGCTGGCAGTGAGTAAACCTCACAAAATGAGTAAAAACATTTACCCCCAAGAAAGTGAACAATCATGAAAGTTCATGCTACATTAATCTTCGACTCCAGGCCAAGACTACCTGATGATGATGCTCCCTCCTCAAACACCTTCTACAACCTAGCTCTGCTAACCTTTACCTTCTCAGAACATTTTGCTCAAACTTTCTTGTACATCCAAAGGTAAGCGCTGACCAGGCCTAATCCACATCTAGTATCCATACCATGCTTGATCACGGTCGGCCATATTGTCTGACTTTCACCCGGTCTCAAACGACTAGATGGCTGATGCTGGAGCCTTAATCTTTTTGGCACTAGTTTTGACAAAAACGTTTACATATTCATAACTTCGGTTCCTCTGATTGGATTTTTCTCACTTTGGTGCCAAATATATTTCTTAAAATTTACACTATTTTTCTAAATCAGTGGGGGATGTTTCTTCTGTTGTGTTTTCACTTTATTACTGTGTGTGTGCTGCATAATTACTTTAGGCAAAAAGAACAATTGATGGACGGAATGCGGAACAATGTCAAACATTCACCCCAAGTGCATAGATCTGGCCTATATCCATCGTTTTTTTGCTCACCACGCCATTCCAGCTTGGACCCAGCCATATGCAAATCAGTCTTGACCATGCTCCCCTTGGGAACGGTCCAGACTGAACTGCCAGGCCAGTTCATCCCTGGAATAGAAACAAGCATCCTAGGACCGGATTTGTGGTATAACCCCTCATCAGCCATGATAGCTTGACTCCAGTGGCATGGCAAGCACAGCACCAACGTCTGGGCATACCCCTCTCACCTAAGGTGACAAATGCAAAAAGAACAATTGATGGATGAAGTGCTGATCAATGTCAAACATTCATCCCCAGTACAGAGATCTGGGCCTAAATCAATAGTTTTTTTGCTCACCACACCATTCCAGTTTGGACCCAGCCTTATCCAAATCAGTGTTGACCCTGCTCCCCATGGAAACAGTCCAGTCCAACTGCCAGGCCAAGTCCTTTCTGGACTGGAAACAAGCAGCATAGGACCAGTTTCGAGGTATCACTCCTTATCAGCCAGGATAGCTTGACTCCAGTGGCATTGCAAACACGGGATCCATTCTGGGCATACCAGTCCCACTTACAGTGACAAATTCAAAAAGAACAATTAATGGACGGAATGCTGAACAATTTCAAACATTTACCCCAAGTATAGAAATCTGGGCCTGATTCCATCTTTTTTTTTTACACACCTCACCATTCCAGTTTGGACCCAGCTATATGCAACTCAATCTTGACCCTGCTCCCCATGGGAACAGTCCAGCCCTATTTGCCACCCAGGTCTCTGGATCGGAAAAAAACATCCTTAGAGGGGTTTCAGGGTATCGCCCCTCATCTGCCAGGATAGCTTCACTCCAGTGGCAGGATGAGCACAGGACCCTTGTATTGGAATCCCCGTACCTCTTGGGGTGACAAGTTCAAAAAGAACAATTGATGGACAGAAAGCTGGACAATGCCAAACATCCATCCCCAGTACAGAGTTCTGGGCCTAAATCAATAGTTTTTTTGCTCACCACACCATTCCAGTTTGGAGGCAGCCATAGGCAAATCATTTTTTACCCTGCTCCCCATTGAAACAGTACAGTCTGACTGCCAGGCCAGGCCCACTCTCTAACAGAAACAAGCATTCTAGGACCGGTTTCGGGATATCACCCCACATAAACAGGATAGCTTAAATCCAGTGGAATGGGGATCTCACAAACTTTAATAAATAACACAGACAAAACAAATATTAGGAAGCCACAAGTTTATTATGAACAATTACTACAAACACAAAGTTATACGAACCAAATCAATATATATGTATCACAACACACAACTCATGCCGCCGGTAAGTGGAAGCATGCGTTCTACCCACCTTTTAACTGTAAGAATTTACACCAATGTACATTTTCACCCTTACATTTGCAGTTGGGGCAATTCGGTGAGTGCAATTATTGGCATGGGTTCAAACCTGCCTATCTGTCAGTGACAGTATTGTCACTGCCTCCCATAAAACCCTCATCAAAAGACTCCAGAAGATTGGCATACAAGGATCCACTCTCAAATGGATCTTTTCCTTCCTCAAGAAAAGAACGCAAAGGTTCAGGCTGCCACCTTTCACATCAGAGACAAGAAATTGATATGCAGAGTCCCACAGGAATCCCTCAGCCCCGCCCCTGAATAGCAACATACAGTTTCATCAACCCACCAGACACCTACGCTCTGCCTCTCTCTCACTGGCATACATTCCCCATATCCACAAACGGAAAACTGGGGGTTCTTCATTCTCCTACATCTCACCCAAGACATAGAATGACATTGCTCAGCTCATCAGAGCCTCCTCCTTACTTTGTGAGTTCCACAAGAAGATGAAGACTTGGCTTTTCGTATAAGCACCTGGGGAACCACAAACCTACAGACCTGCCCAAGCGCCTGTATACCCTCTCGGGTGATAAGTATGCTATACAAATCAATATATCATAACATAACAATGTATGACATTGCTAGTGACCGAGTTACATATTGTGCCATCCTGGCAGAGAACCTTGTGTCTGATGTACAAAACCCTTTTCTGGTTGCAAATCTTGTGATTCGCAAAAAGGCTTTGAAAGTGCTAAATTGTATTTTGCAATGTAGGCACTTTGCTAGTTGGAAAAGCCTTTCCAACTTGCAAAGTGCCTTTTGACAGTTGTTCCGAATCACAAAGAAGAGGGGCTCTGAAAGGGAAGCCTTCTTCTCATCACTACTTAGTGACTTGTATGAATGGTTTTTGACCAGAACCGCGATTGCAAAACAATTTTAAAAATACCAATCCAAACAGAGGGTGGTATCTATTCTGCAAAGTGAAAACTGTCTGAGTGGCTCAACTTCTACCTTGTAAATTGTGCCTGCCAGGCTCGAGTGGAGCAGACAGTAGTACAGGGGGACAACTGCATGTTTATCCTGATGTCATCCCTGCATGGAAATGTTTTAGTTTAAAAGTAAGTCCTGTTCTTTTGAAGGACAGTGGCTTATTTAGTAAAACAAATCAGCATAAAGAGAATGTGAATAAAAGGATAGAGATCTGCTGCCCTCCCAGGCTAGGTGCATTATTAGCCATTCTCAGGTGATCGCAAAATGCTTCTCGACTCACATATTTTAATGAGCCAGGTGTTTTTGCAAACTCCTTCCAATGGACATTTTGTCATGCTGCTCATTAGTACATCAATCACATTGCAAAATGAAGCACGGGATGCAAATCATTTTGGGGGACAAAAGCACCGACTGGGTAGGAGGAAGGCCTTTTTACAAAAATTCCCTGATTTCCCAATTATTTTTACTTAACCCATTTGCATTTTGTGTGTTTTATTTAATTGCTATCCTTAGCACCTGTTGGACATATGAACTGGATAACAGTGATATTTTTTTTTAATTCTTTTTTTTATTAGTTTTAAGTTTATTTTGGTGTATTTGATACAGCAGACAACAGAAACATCTTAGAACAATTTGTCCAAGTAATTTACATCAATGTCACAGCCGGTTGGCATCTGTACAGTCGTTTTTCATACTGTATAGTCTGTGGCATCATACTTCAAATACATAATATAATGAGAGGCCTAGTAGATCCACAGCTGAATTTTCCATGCAAATGAGTGCTAAATATTCTACTGAAATAAACTTGGTGAAATATGTGATTCATGCATTCTTAAAAGGGCTTACACCAATGTTGCAGTTACATTTTCAAATACACAGTGCTTTCCTATTGTCTAATATCCACAAAATCCTTTCTGAGAAACAATTCACAAGCAGGAGACCATTCTCTAGATCTTTCAGCCCCTGTCATTCTAGAGCTGTCTGTGTTAAACTACAGTATGGCTATAGTCCTTTTAACCAGTGTAAGAGTGGGCATGGTAGTGTTATTCCACTGTATTTTTAGTTGGTCAATATATCATCCACAGAAGGCCTGCTACCAGGGGATTTGAGATCATGTGGCCTGATTTATCTGTGATTCTAGTTTGTACTTTTTTCAAGAAAGTCTTCATGCCCATGCTCCTCCATGTCTGATTTCAGAACCCATCTCACTTACACCACACATAGAGCAACCTGCACACCTATTTGAGTCAATGTTCCTCTATTCTCATCATGTCTAAGAAATAACCATTTCCAATTTTCAGTTGAGACACTAAGGGGCCGATTATGATCTCGTCCGGAAAGCATTCCTACCGAATCGGTCCCGGAATGCTTTCCTGACGGCTTGGTTCGGATAAGTCCGACCGAGTGATTTGGATGTATCCGGATGCTTCCGGATACAATTCCGTCTGACTCCCATTGACATCATTGGGAACCTGTGTTCTGAATGAGAACACAGGCTCCCATTGGAGAAAGGGATGGCAGGGGATAACCTTGCACCCTGTGGTGGACCCCCCATGGTACCTGTCACACTGTGCATGGTTGGACAGGGGGGTCCCTTGGGTACCACCACAGACCAGATACGGAAGGCCCTGGGTGAAGGGGGGCCTGCTATGGGCCCCAAAAGACAGATTCCGGCAGCCGAATATTTCCAGAGAAACTGAATCGGAAGTGCTGTCCTAATCGGTCATTGTAATCGCTCGCTCGGAAACCAAGTCCATAAGCTGTACGATTCAGCTCCGATTGACGTGACCTGGTCGAATGCCTTTCAGAACCAATTATGACAGCCCTAACACTTTACAGGCATTGTAATCGGTCGTTTGGAACTGTGTTCGATTCGGTTGGAAACAAGGGTCCGAATCGGATTCGGCAAACCCGAATCCGATTCAGTGCCCTTCTGTAATCGGCCCCTAAGTATAACACTCCCTGACTGAAACCCTCCTGTTCAGCATGCCGGAGAGTGGACAACTTAAGTTGGCTTATTTTCTTCCTGCCCCGTAATAGGCGCCTTAGAATGGCGTTCGGTACTTTAAATTTTTTTTGGGTAAATAGCCTCAAACATCAATGAAATAGACACACTCAGCAGTGGAGTACTATCATTTTGGGGTAGGCTCCCTGTCCAGCATTGAAAGAAGCAGGTTCACCCAGAAGTTTGCAAATTTCCTCTGTCTTTTCATGACTACATCTAGGTTCAATTTGTATTCAATTTCACTGAATTTTGAAATCATCTATCCAAGTGTACCATACTTTCCCACTGTGTCAAGACTAATGGAATCAATTATGACAGTTTGTTTAGTAAAGCCCACAAGGAAATAACATTAATTTATCTAGGTTCATTTGAAGGCCCAACAGTCTTGCAACTTGTTCAATTTTATGTAGCGATATTTCTGTTCTTATGGTACAGTTACGTAGGAATATCAGCAAATCATATGCATAAAATGACACCACAAATTCCATTGTACCAAGCGTGATCTTCCAGTCCTTAATGACCATTTTCCACTATGTCTGATAGTCACTTTGTGGTTGAACCACCCAATTAATAGTAATAAATATGACCAGATCTTAGATTCAATTGTTCTTGATAAGCACAATGGTTACACGTTGAAATGGTCCATGGTTGATCCCGAATGTGTTATTAAACAGGTGGTAGATAACTGCAAAAATGCACTTGAGGTATGCTTGAGTGAGATATCAACTCCCACGAATATCCTGGATTCCTTTTCATTCATATCCAGCTCGGTGAGGGAGGTATTGCATGTACGGAAATCAAGTAAAGTTAATTCATCTGGATGGTTCAACTCGAAGTGTACCAGAGCTTATTCAAACTTAAAAAATCCCCTCCACACTAATCCTAAAAATCAGGATGTTATAAGACATTCTAGAGCAGAGTTCTTCAAACTTTTGGATGCCAAGACTCCCCTGTCAAAATGTTCCGGTGTAAGGCCCCCCTTCTGATTCAAACATTCAACAGATACTTAAATGGTCACCGAAAATCATTTTGATAGCAAACCTCATAGATCACCTCCCAACTATCTTCTCTCACCCTTCAACAGTAGCCCTCCTCTCTGCCCTCACCTCTCCTCTTCCATTTACGCTCTTCCTTCGCCACTACCTTCACAATTCTCCTCATCCCTGACCCCTTAAATCGAATTCTCACCCTCCCTTGCTGCCCTCGTCACCTCTCTTGGCTGTCTCCTCTCACCCTCTCACTCTTTCAAGGCTCTCACCTTGCATCTGATCACTTCACTCACATTATCCACCCCTTCTCTCCAGTCCCCTCTCATACCCGCATCCTGCCTCTCACTCCGCACCTCTCTCCTTGCCTTCCAGTCGGCCTCGCATGGACCCATCTCCCATCCACATTCATAACATATTATGGTATATGTTGTGCGCCCAATATTTCTTCTGTATGTATAGGCACAGTATGTTTGGTTTCTATTTTAGCTGTCTGTTTATTCCTATTTCTTCTTTATACATCATCTTCCAAGTATTTGCCCTTATTTTTCTCTTGCTCCTTATGTAAAGTTTGAGGGGCACTTTGCAAGTTTGGGGTAAAATAACCCTTTCATCCATATTGTCCTTCAGCTTTTTTGTTCTTATGGTTCATAGGACACAATATATGCAAAAAAGCAGAATAGAAATTACAAAGTCTGGCTCCATGTTTGCCTCTGTGTGAATACTCGTGCAGCACTTTGACACTCTCCGGAGCCTTAACTGCGCTTCAAAAAATATACAAAATAATATGAGAGGCCTTAACCAAAACAGGCCCGAGGCTAATATACACATGCCATATTAAAACAGCCCTTTTTGTAAGGCCTACAGAATTTTCTACCTTATTAAAAAAAAAGCGAATCTTCAAAAGGAAGAAAGTATTGTGGGAAAGAGTTTCAGACAGGAAAATTCTTATAGATAATAAATGTGTGTGTGGGGTGAAAAGTCAGGGCATGGTGGATGAGGCAGCTTACTAACAAGTTCTACGAAGCTTCGGTTGCCTTGGTGACATGGACACAGCTTAGAGAGGATTGTAAAGGCTGCGACGAGGAAGAAGCACGAAAAGGACACCAACTGATAAAAACAGCAGCAGCAACACGATAGTCCAGGAAAGGCAACAGGACAGAGTGCAAGGAAGCTGACAAAATAATATCGAAGCATTCCAGAGCATTTCACAGCTGCATATTCATGGCCTCGTTTCCCGGCCCAGCATTTCCTGATGATCATCTGCAGTCTCTCTGATTGGAGGACAGTCGTGGATGACGTATTCTTTTACGATGTCCTCCAATCAGAGAGCTCATTGGAACACACTACTCTGAATCCAAAATGAAAAGTAAATGTTTTGGATTCCGGATCCAGGCAGTTCCATGCAGGAGTGCGATCAGGAATGCGCGACCCCCTTTGTATGTCTCCACGCCCCCCCCTGGGGGTCGCACCCAACAGATTGAAGACCCCTGTTAGAAGGATGTATGAATCAGCAATTAAGGAAAGGAAAATAATCATGAGAAACAAAGCGTGGGACTCGCTTCATATGGCTGCTTTAAACCATGATAGCAACACTTGCTGGAAAGCGGTTAGAGCTCCTTTTCTAAAGTCGAAAGGGGGCCCGACATTAGAGATTGCTATTACAGAGGATCAGTGGATCCAACACTTTACCAAGGTCTTTAATGGAGAAGGCAACTCTAATAATAACGTAGATGAAATTTTGGCAGCCAATAATACCCAATACTCCGACGTCCAATTTACATTGGAGGAGGTGATAAGGGCCATTTTGGTTACATTAGGAGGAAAATCCCAGGACATGACGGTGTTCCAGCAGATCTATTCAAATCAAATATGGATTTATGGGTACCAGTGGTTACACATGTATTTAATGCAAGTTGTTCTGTATTTTTTTTGCCTACCTGGGTAGAGTCGATTATCGTCCCCATTTTTAAAAAGGGTAACCGTCATGACCCTGGATGCCATTGACCAATTTCGCTATTGGATTCACTGACCAAAGCAGTGGGTTTCATAATTTTAGCACATCTAAATGTTTGGACATAGGACAACAATGTTCTTTCAGATCTTCAATTTGGGGTCCGAGAAGGTGTGGGTACCGCTGAACAGGGCTTAAATTTAGCCCTATTGGTGGGAAAATACACATGAGTAAAAGAAGGAAGATTATTCTTAGCTTTTGTAGACCTCACCGCTGCATTTGATTCAGTTAGACACGCTAAACTCTGGGAGATTTTAGATACAAAGATAAACTTTGATTGTGTAATACTGTATTTTTAACTCACCATTCCCCCCTTGCACTCGATCTGGTGACAGGGCACCTCCTGGGATTACCCGTGCAGCGGATTTTAGTGCTGACGCGGGGATCGTTTCCTTTTGCCGCCATCTCCCCGGGCCACGCACTAGCCACGCCCACGATCACTAGGCCACACCCCCTTCTCTCCTTATAATCATGTGCCTCGCAAGGAAGCGCAGCGGACGAGGCAAGCCCGTCTGCACCCGTCCGCGCCTGGCCGGGCCGGGCCCAGGGACTAGGCAGAATGGAGAAATCAACAGCTATACCTCCCTCGAACTCCGCTCTCTGCAACACTCCGGCACCCCCAATCTGGATCCTGCCATATGCACCTGCTTAAAAGCTAACAACATCTATCCTTCCGACCTAATGCAGGAAAACTCTATTATCACTCCTCAAAGTTCTAACTCTACTAGCATTACCCCAAACACAAATGCCTTGACCCTTCGATGTCTATACCTTAATACCAGATCTCTGGTAAAACACCAACTAGACATCATTTTACTGCTTAAATCAGACAGACCAGATATGCTATTAGTCTCTGAAACTTGGCTCACGGAGGACTCCCTACCGGATATTCTCACAGCCCTACCGGCAGACTATTACATCCTGTTAGTAAATAGAGAACCAGGAAAACCGGGGGGGCATCGCCGCCATCATTCATAAAGATTATACGTTCACCACTTTACCCTCCTTGGATCTACCAGACACGGAAAACCTCGTAATTAAATCTGACACTAACAAAGGAACCATGGTGCTGGTATTGATTTACCGCCCACCCAAAAATATGTCTACATTCCCAGTTTCTCTGACTGAGCAAATGGCTAGCCTAGTCGTTGATTATGACAAAGTCATGTTGATTGGGGATCTAAATTATTGGTACAACGACCCGGAAGCAGGACCCCAGCCACAGAACTTTTTGAGCTTCTCTCCCACATGAACTTCTCCCAATCAGTCCTGACTCCCACCCATGAAAAGGGACACATTTTGGACCAGATCAGGTCACGCAATATCCCACTATCCACCCCGATGATAATTCCTTGCATATGGTCTGATCATCACCTACTGCAATTTTCCATCACTTTGCACGGCCATGCAAAGGCTTCCATTGCTGTGGGAGGGCTAGTAAGGAAATGGAGCTCACTAAATAATCAAGATTTTCTGTCCACTCGTGCCAATTCTCTTCCTACACCTTCCCCAGATATCAACCTCATGGACAATGATCTCACTGAATGGCTTCTGGCGGCTTGCAACGAGCACGTTCCGTTGACCAAGTTCTCACGGGCTCGCCGCATGGACGCCCATAGGTGGTTTACCACAGACCTAAAAAACCAAAAATTAGAACTACGCCAATTGGAGAGAAAATGGAGACATGGGTACTCTGATGAAGACCGATCATCATATACTTCCGCTTGTAGGAAGTATAAGAACTCCACCTTATCGGCTAAGGCAGTCTTTTTCTCCGAAAAAATCTCAAACGCCCAAAACAAATCCAGAGAAATCTTTAGGGTCGTAAATGACCTATGTAATGACGCCAGAACCTCCCCCTCTCAACCTTCCTCCCAAATGATGTGTAATCAGCTCAATGACTTCTTTAAGGATAAGATTGTCATCATAAAAGACAGTATTCAATCTAGCTCGACCGCGGCAGACGGAGGGGACATCTGCAGAAATCCCTACGAACTTGAGGCTATCCCTCCTATAGATCAAACGAGGTTAGTAGAGCTGATGAACCGCGTAAAGTCTGGTTCTCCCAACGACCCCTGCCCCCGCATATACTAAAGGAAGTTTATTCTACACTCCCCTGTGGAGTACTCCCCCTCCTGAACGAATCCCTATTACAAGGAATAGTCCCCATGTCGTTCAAAAACGCCACGCTGGTCCCATTAATTAAAAAACCTGGTGCTGACTCCTCTAACCTTTCGAACTACCGGCCCATATCCCTCCTCCCGTTTGGCGCAAAGATCTTAGAAGCCCATGTGGCTAGCTGTATCTCTAATTTTATAGAGACATCTGATTACCTGGAGCCCAATCAAGCCGGCTTTCGCCAGGCGCATTCCACCGAGACGGTGATCCTAGCGGTCCTGGACACTATGAGGTCTAATGCCGATAAGGGCATACATCAGGCCTTGGTACTCCTGGACTTGTCGGCGGCGTTCGACACGGTGGATCATTCCATCTTATTACACCGTGTCGAACAAGCCGGCCTGCGAGGCGCTGCCCTCGGATGGGTCAAGTCCTTTTTGAACGACCAATTCCAGGCAGTCAAGCTGGAGAACTTCACGGCACCCAAACTTTCTACCACCTGCGGCGTTCCACAGGGCTCGTCATTGTCCCCCCTTCTGTTCAATCTGTACCTAAAACCACTGTTGCACTCTTTAAAAAATAGGAAGGTCACAATTTATAACTATGCGGACGACCTGCAGCTTATATTCCCACTAAACTCCACAGACTCCTCTGAGGAATTCCAGGCCACTATGCTGCACATTCAAGGGTGGATGGAGATGAACCATCTAAAACTCAACCCTGGAAAGACCGAGCTGGTACTCCCGGGTAAAAGTGCATCCAGCTGGGGCCCTCACTTCTGGCCGCCCTTGATGGGTTCTCCCCCGTCTCCCTCTCCCTCGGTAAAAAGTCTCGGGATCACCCTTAACTCCGATCTCTCACTGAAAAGTCAGGTGGGAACGGTGATCTCTTCATGCTTCTTCCAGCTACGGAAGATTAGGAAAATCGCACATTTTCTCACGCACTCTGCCCTCATCCAGGTGATAATTGCCTTGGTCCTTTCCCGTTTAGATTTTTCCAACTCCCGGGTAAAAGTGCATCCAGCTGGGGCCCTCACTTCTGGCCGCCCTTGATGGGTTCTCCCCCGTCTCCCTCTCCCTCGGTAAAAAGTCTCGGGATCACCCTTAACTCCGATCTCTCACTGAAAAGTCAGGTGGGAACGGTGATCTCTTCATGCTTCTTCCAGCTACGGAAGATTAGGAAAATCGCACATTTTCTCACGCACTCTGCCCTCATCCAGGTGATAATTGCCTTGGTCCTTTCCCGTTTAGATTTTTCCAACTCCATTTATTTAGGCCTCCCCTTGGTTCTTTCTAAACGCCTGCAAATTGTGCAAAACCAAGCGGCCAGAGTAATATTCAAACGCAATGGTGGGAGTTCGGCGAAACCACTACTAGCCACTCTTCACTGGCTACCTATAGCCCAACGGGTAACTTTCAAAGTTGGCTGCTTAGCCTTCAAGTCTCTTCATGGTAAAAGTCCTAAGTTTATCAACCATCTTATGAACAAACATGAACCGACTCGGAATCTCCGCTCTGCCCACCTGTCCCTTCTCACCTTGCCCCTCTATAAAAAGAAACGCCTTGGCGGTTGCCGATTTGCTTATCTGGTCCCAAAGATCTGGAATTCGTTTCCTTTGTCACTCCGGAGTTGCACCAATCTTATGGAATTCAGGGGTGCACTGAAGACCTGGTTGTTCAAGCAAGCGCACAATTAAACCACTGCTTACCATCTCTTTCTCTTCTCTAGCACCATGAAACCTCTGGGTGCCCGTGCGCTTTACAAATCTCGAATAACATAACATAACATAACATACGATAGGTGTAGATCCACATATCATCCACTTTCTGCAACGTTTTTATTGTAATGCTAAGGCGAGAGTACGATTTGGCATCAGCGGCGGTTGTACCGCCCGGATCCCAATTTGAAGGGGAGTCAGGCAAGGTTGTGTCTTGGCCCCCTTTCTTTTTAATCTTTACATAAATGGTCTGGAAGTGGCATTGGTTAAGGAACAGAATGACTACCCTACCCTTCTCAATGCCGATGACGCGGTGCTAATGTCACAGACGCAAATAGGTTTACAAAAGGTTTTAAATGGTTTTACAGACTTTATGAGTAAGTTAGAACTCCTGGTGAATACCTCTAAGACATTCGTAATGAGTTGTGGCACAGGGAGCCGAATGTGCCGGGATATGTTCATGGATGGCAAAGAAATAGGGGCAACTAAAACATTTTCGTATCTAGGAATATTATTCCACGGGGATGACCTGCGGACCCAGGCCGTCTTATCAAAAAAGTTAGCATTCCTAAGAACTATTACCGCACTAGCCCAGTTCTCGAAAAAACTAGGGAGAAACCCCCGTGGAGCTTTTGCTGATTTATCACGCCAAAAGTATCCAGACGGCAATGTATGGGGTGTCAGGTCTGGCTAATACTCAACTACTTCAGACCATCGAAAACAATTTCTTGAGATACATTTTATCATTACCTAGAAGTACCTCGTCATTTGATTGCCATGCAGAACTGGGCTTATCACACTTGTCAGATCTTATAAAACTTGAGCCGGGTCTCTTATGGCATCGGGTATGGACCAAGTAGGAGACTAAATTAAATAGGGATATTTTAACTGATATTTTGAAGATGGAAAAGGTTTTAAGGATTCCTTGGCTCATATATGTCAGTGATTTTATGCAGAATCTAGGCCACCCAGAGTATTTTACAGAACCAACTACCATGCAAGAGGTACGTAGGAAAGATCTAAAAAAGGAAAGCCTAATGATGATGTGTTTGTCACGGCTGACTACAAAGATTCTGAAACACACTGTACAAGAAAATCAATTTATTTTAAGTGTTTTTAGCATTCAACCATAATTAGCAATTGACTTGGAGGCTATGACAGATTCCTATTAACAAGATACACGCTGGGAATATTGCATAGAATTGTAAGTTTTCCCACTATGATTGACTGGTCACGAACAATGACTCCATGTCCTTGTGACACTTCCTCCAAACAATCTACCATCCATGTCGATTTTTTCTGTAGATTTTATTGTCACATAAGGAAAGTGTGGATTCTCCCTATCTTGAAATCTATGGGAATTAGACAGTGCCACCCAACGTTCATTGCTTTACAAATTTTAGATAACGTGCATGTAATGTGGAGAGTAGCAATGTTTTTTTAAAAAGTGGTTAGATTCCAAAAATCTATTATTGATTAACTGATTTATGCAGCATTTTCTTGGCATATCTTAAATGCGCCCCATGTGCTACGGTTTAATTCTGTTTTTACCCAATTTTTAATTTTGATGAGCATTAAAAACGTATTTTAAGCATGGGCCTAATGATTAATTAAATTTGTAATTATGAGATGTCTATTGTAATTATGTTTTCTTTATGCTTTTATGATTGTATTGTACAAAAATCGAATAAAGCTGTTCTTTGACTTTCACTTGGACAGTCTTGGGGGCTTATTACGAGTACCACCATCCATGTTACGACTTGCCCTTCTGTAAGCCTTTTCATTGAGGTGATCCTGCTATGAAAAACCTGGTGAAAAGGCAAGGAGCGGGCCCAAACAGGCCCCTCCCGGGCAAATCTCCACGTGGGGGTGGGTGTGATGAGGCACATGTAGTGCCTCCCTACAATTGCACTTTTGTGGGTGCACTCTCTGGCATGCACAACATAGTGCATACCACACAGTACATGTACATACAGCAGTCTATCTCAGAGCAATAGTATGTGGTATAGGCTCTTCTATCAGCTTAACAGACCTCTGCCATAAAACCGCAGTAGCACCCCCCCTCCTATCCCCCCCCGCCCCCCTGCCTTCGATTAAAGTCACACTCCGCCAGGAGGGTGCACAACTGGCTTGGCAGTCCTCCTATGTGCGTAGCGGTGGTGGTCTCACAGGAGTACCGCCAAACTTGTAATAAGGCCCAGAGTCTATTGGTCAGAGGCTCTATTGGTATCGCAAATAGAATCCATGATTTTGAGCACCAAGTCCAGCTCCCATCTCTCGACAACACAAAATGAAATCATCTTGATCCTGTTCAAACTAATTCCTTTAAATAAACTGAAAAGATATTTGCATCCAATTGTATCAAAAAAAATTTCGGCCTCCAGTAATGCACGCATGTTGTGATTCACCTTGTGAGATTTTCTATATGGCAGTGATTTGTAAAATGAAAGGACTGGAAACATGGTGTCCTGCTGGCTGTGTGCGATATGGTCACTCTTGTACGAATGCAAGAATGGGACAGGACATAAAACCCTGCTTGTTTTGAAGCGTCCTCTGGTTGTAATGATTGTCCATTGCGGTGCAGCAATATGGACTTTTTTTCAACGGGGCACACCGTACTGTAGATGGCAGCATTTGTTTGACACAATAGACAGAGGCAGTAGAAATTGTCATAACTTTTGTGGAAGTATTTATAATTTCTGGGTAAAATGTGAAATCTGAAAGTAAAGCCAAATAAATCTACAGAAAAGACGAAACTATAGGAATGTAAACTAATGTATCACCATTTAGAGCCATACATAAACACCGGACAACAAACTGTACTAACCACTGTATTTATATTCACCTTGCTAAATCTTTAGAATGCAAACTAATTTAAATATATAGGGCCTCTCTCACACTTGTACAAAATTCTCCTGAAGACCACATTTTTGTATTCTGTTCTCAAAGTCTTTGCACCTACCCACATCTATCTAATCCATTGCACAACATGATGTAATGGCGGGCGCTAGGTGGCGCCAAACCAAGATGGCCACACGAGTGTAAGGCTCCAGCCAGACCGAGCGCAAACACACGATCCTTCATTATCCTACATTGCAATTAAGGCCTGAATTACACCTCATCTGGTGACCGAAGCTGTGATGAACCCAGCGGTGCTTGGATTGTCGGGAACGGGAGCCCCGGAGCAGTTTCTCCCTGGCCGGTCGCAGACGCTGGAGCGGGACCTCGCCGACGTCGGATCGGGTGACCAGGAAAGTCCGAGGCTATCGGGCCTGCTCACGGAGGCCGGAAATTATCTCATGCCCTGAAACCTTGCATGTGCCCCGGCGCCTGTATGCTGCCTTTGAGAGTGAGCTCCGGACGGCGAGAGAGGTACATTTTACCCTGCTGCCCCCCACATATGGCGTGAGAGACCCTGACTGCCGGCGGAGCCGCCGCACGCTGTGTCCCCGGGGCCTTCATAGACGGCTTGATCCCTGCGAGCGAGGGGGCTCGGAGAAGGCCCGCACCACGTCAGTCGCGGCGAGTCGGCCCCCCCCTCTTGAAATCGCCTGAGGCAACGGCGTAGACCCCGTCCCGGGACACCCGAGCAGACTGCACTCAAGGCCGCGACCGGTGGCCTACCATTCCAAGACCGGGTGGACCCGCCTGCACACCGGGGCTTCCTCCGGGCTTCCACGAGGCCCACATTAACGAGGCCCGCACCATCGGATTACTCCTCGTCTGTCACCCTGCGAGCCCGCTCCCTCAAGCTCGCCATTAACCTCAGGGGGCTGGGAGGACCATCTGGCCTACTGGTTCACGATCAAAGCTTCCACCTCGGACGACTGCGACGCCCTTACCAGGTCACCATACTCCACCCTGCACTCACAGGCCCAGTCCGGGTTATACCACGGGTCACCAGAGCCGGGAGCGGTCATGGATGCACTGACGGCCGTCTCGCGCTTGCCCCGGACCCCGAGGGGGACTGGATGTTCGTGACCCCGGCCAGCCTAACTCCCCCGAAGCCTGAAGTGCGTACAGATTGAGGACTCCTCCACACCAGTCGCCCCCCCCAGCTCCAGCTTGCCCTACTACTGCCCGCTTCCTGCGCCCTGGCTTCCTCCACCGCCGCGACAACGCGGACTCCTCGGCGCGAAATGGGCCACAACGACGCCAGACAGTCCAAAATCCCCTTCGAATCCAAGAAGGCGACCAAGACGCCGTCAGAAAGGGAGGGTAGCCCCACTACCTCAGCTCCCCAGGCAGAGGACTGGAAATCACTCCTATTGGTCATGAGACAGAGCCTCTCCACAATTGATGCCAAGATAGAAACCATCAATTCACGCATGGACAGCGTCGTGGCGAAACTTGAACATCATGACACACGTCTCAAAGAGGCAGAGGACAGGATCTCCGGGCTGGAGGATGGCGCTACTACCACTGGCAGGAAAGTCGCCCGTATGGACAGGCTACTGAAAATAATAGCGGACAAGAACGAGGATTTAGAAGCTAGGTCCAGGCGCAACAACGTCCGCGTCCTTGGCCTTGCAGAATCCACCAACACTGGAAAGATGGAGATCTTTATTGAAAACCTTCTTGTGGAATTGTTTGGAAAGGAATCCTTCTCTCCGCACCTCATAGTGAAAAGAGCCCACAGGTCTCTTGCTGCCAGACCTTCCCCTGGTGCCCAACCGCGACCCATTATCACCCGCTTCCTCAATTACAGAGACAGAGATGCGGTGTTGCGCCGGGCGAGGGAGGTCGGAACAGTTACTTATGGCAATACAACGCTCTCCTTTTTCCCAGACTTCACCCCCGCAGTCCAAGAAGCCAGACGAAAATTCGCTGGGGTGAAGAAGAAACTCCAATCTCAAGAAATTCCTTATGCCATGCTATATCCGGCCAAACTAAAGATAACACACCGGGGCTCACAGCATTTTTTTCAAACTCCGCAACAGGTGGAGGACTTCCTAAAACTCCACAAAAAAGACCGCATCAGGGAGGAGGCAGAGGCGCGACGCTCTAGGTCGCCATCCCCGATGTCTCAACCGGAGTGACGAACTGGGCTACCGTCTGGACCACGCTGATACAGAACTTTGGACATGGAAGGACTGGTCCCTGCATTTCACGGTGAGGTACATTTACTGCTTCAAGCCTAACTGGCCTGTGATTGCTATTGCGCTCGGTCGCCCACCTCCGTCCCGCGCAAGACAGCTAGGTTCTGACCTGGCGTCTGGCGGGTGAAAGTGAGGAGGTGGATGGCAGGTCTGGCGCCCCTGGATCACCGTCCCCGATGGGTGATCCCCTACAAACTTTTGTTCTATTATTAGTTTTGGGGTGGTTAGCAGTTGGGTGGGGGGTGGGAGACTTGGATGCCCAGCCAGTTGGGGATGCCGGTGTGGGTGGGACTACTTTCCGATTGAACACTGAGGCAGCGATTGCTCTTGCCACACTGTATAGGCATAATGAATCTCATGCTGCTACTGTACTGTATTACCGGCCTGTTGGGGTTGCCGGTTGTGTTGAACATATCAACTGTTATAGTCCCGCCAGCGTAGCCGCTGCGGGCTTCACGGGGACAGAGAGGAATTCTGGGAATAATGTGCTATGTGAAACTCTTGGTGTTGCTGATATGTGCTGTTTGGAGCCAACTGCTGCATGCCTGTGCAGGGATCTTCTTATGCTGTTGGGATGGGTGACATGAGCGATTCGCAACCAGCCCTGCAATTTCGCCTGTTGGCGTGGAATGTTCGTGGGTTGAATGACCCGAGGAAGAAACGGCAAATTCTGGGGTATTTGGTTAGACATGGAGTGTCTGTGGCAATGTTACAAGAAACTCACCTGGTGCCGAATGCGTCCCCGTTATTTGCTTCCCTTTGGGCCTCATGCAGGGTGTTTTCATCGTATTCAAGTTACTCTAGAGGTGTCACGATCCTTGTCAAGAAAGGCTTGGGATTTACTCCATTTGGTACTGAAACGGACCCCAATGGCAGATACTGCATGGTTGGGGGAGGTTACACTCTCACACAGTCCTACTCGCTTGCTACTATGGTCCCAACATAGATGATCCGGCTACACTCCTCACCCTATGGGGCAAGATACAAACCCTGGGCATATCCCATGTAATCCTAGGTGGGGACTTCAACACTGCACTGCACCCTACTGTGGACAGATCGCACCTCAATTCTACCCATTACACCCGCACACAACGCGCCTTACTGAGCATTGTAGAAGATCAACACCTGACTGACTCATGGAGGCACTCCCACCCATCAATTAGACAGGGCACACACTTCTCCGCTGTCCACTCCACCTGGGCGCGCATTGACTATGTCTTCCTCACTGCTGGTCTTACCCCTTGGCTAATCAAGACACAACATCTAGCCCACACCTTCTCAGACCACTCACCTGTCCTTCTGAACCTACGTATTCCCCTTGCTGTTTCCCCTTACCTAAGCTGGTGCCTTAATCCTGCGCACCTAACTGATTCAGCCTTTAAAGCGGACCTAGAGCAAGACATAACAGAATTTTTTGACCGCAATGTCAATTCAGTCTCCAGTCTCACTACGGTCTGGAAAGCGTTTAAGGTTACCGTTCATGGCTGGTGCATCTCCAAAGGGGGAGGGGTCCTCAAATCTCTACGAGGTGACCTGCGAAAACTTGAAGGAGAAATAGGCGAACTTGAGAACGAAATATCCCTAGGACAGGGAGGGCACACAGCCAAGGCGCATATACGGGAAAAAATCAACGAATATACTGAGGCTGCCGACAAAGAATGCACATTTCTGGGGAAGCCCTTTACAGCGCGTGCGTATGGGGAGGGAGACAGACCGGGCAGAGCACTCGCAACTGCGGTTAGACCACCTAGACACAATAATTATGTCACCACACTCCTCGATAGTCAAGGTTAACCCCAGAGAGACCTCCCTGGACAGCTTCGGGTCCTGACCGACCACTACACTGAGCTCTACACCTCCCATAGACGAGCTGAGCTTGACCTACCCACCTATCTTGATGACACCGCGATAGCCTGGCTCGGCCCGACCCAACAGAAGTTCCTCCACCTGGAACTGGAGGTGGACGAAATTAAGGACGCGATTATGTCCATGAAATCGGGCAAGGCCCCAGGCTCGGATGGCCTGCCGATAGATTTCTATAAAACTTTTATACACCTTCTTGCCCCGATTCTAAAAAACTTATACTATTCGGCCCTTGAAGACGGCATTTTACCGCCCAGTATGCGGGAAGCCCTAATTGCCTCCCTGTTAAAACCAGGTAAACCGCCGGAACACTGCGATTTGTACAGGTCCCTTTCATTATTAAATACTGACGTCAAAATACTGGCAAAAGTCTTGGCGACCCGTCTGAACCTGTTGATGGAACGTCTGGTCCTTCCGGATCAGGCGGGCTTCGTCCCGAACCGCGCCACCTCCCACAACCTCCGCACCCTTCAGGCGGTGCTACAGGATATAGACCCCAGATGCGAGGCAGCCGCGGTCTTTCTTGACGCCACAAAGGCTTTCGACTCCCTTGAATGGGACTATTTACTGGCACTTCTGGAACGCATGGGCACCCCCTTCAGCTTCATTGATTGGATCCGCCTACTATATCATAAACCACAGGCTGCTGTCCTCTTAAATGGGGCCCGTTCAAAATCATTTGAGATTCGCAGAGGTACTAGACAGGGGTGTCCTCTCTCCCCTGTCCTTTTTGCAATAGCGATTGAGCCTCTAGCGGCCAAACTCCGGCAGCACCACAATCACCGCTCCCTCATCTACCCGGAAAGGCAATTACTCATATCATTGTACGCTGATGATATGACACTATATATCAATAAACCACAAGAAAATTTGAATCCGATCTTACGTGAGATTACTAAATTTGGCGCCATCGCGGGAATACAGATTAACTGGGCAAAGTCGGCCCTGTTCCCCCTTACGGACAAGACCCAGCAGTTCCCTCTTGACTACCCGCTTCTGTGGGAAAGCAAAGAACTAAAATACTTAGGGATCAATATCACTAGGAATCGGGAAACCCTTATACGTGCTAATTACGGTACTGTCATGGATAAACTGATTGATAGCGTCACTAAATGGATCCACCTTCCTCTATCTATGGCGGGGCGTATCTCCTTAATTAAGATGGTGGTGCTCCCAAAGCTGCTATACCTCTTTACCAATATACCTTACAGCCCAGATGCACATTTCTTCCAGGCCCTAGACTCCCAAATGTCCAGACTTATATGGGGTGGGAAGCAGGCTAGAGTCGGACTCAAAACTCTCATGCTCCCCTACCATCAGGGTGGATTTGATGTACCGAATTACCGCCTCTACTATGACTGTGCGCAGGGACATTTCGCAGCGTACTGGCTCCACCCTCCTCCCTTTATGGCTCATCTTGCTGTGGAAGACGGATACATGCGGCCCAAAAAACCTTCGGGATATCTTTATACGTCCTCCCGAGTGATTGATCGCGACCCCACAACGGTGGACTGCACCGTGCAGGCTTGGCGCCGGATAATGACGCGCATGGGCGTTACTATTCTATACCCCCCCCGCATGATATTGGCACATGACCCTAGACTAAGCGTTACCCACGAAGAGATCGGTCGCAAACTGCTCACTAAACTGGCTATACGCACGTGGGGCGATCTGTACATACAGGGCCGATTCCGGTCGGCCGCACAATTCTTCGGGGCGCTCGCACCCTCAATCATGGACACATTCCTATACACGAGATTACGGCAGAATGTCCGTGTGGTCACCCCAGACTTCCCGGACGAACCAGAAATCGTGGCCCCATTGCATGCTCTTCTACTCACTGATACCCAGACGCATGTAGTCTCTATGCTGTACAAGCAGGCGTGTGCGGCCCTCAACCCCCCGCCTCTCTGAGCTAGGCGAGATTGGGATGCGGACCTCGATACCCCCCTCTCGGACGAGCAATGGGAGGAGAGCTGCTCGCACACAAATGCTGTGACTGGCAATGCCCGTCTTAGGCTGGTTCATTTTAAGTTCCTGCTCCGGCTTTATCATACTCCCGCCAAATTGTGCCGTTTCGGTTTACGAACAGATGACCGGTGCCTTCGATGCAAGAAGGCTGGAGCTGACTTTCTTCACCTAGCCTGGACATGCCCGGGCGTGGCATCATACTGGAAGGAGGTGTTTCAGGTTATGTCTGAGATGGTGGGAGTGGCGATCGCCCCCTGCCCCAAAATAGCCCTATTGGGGCATTCCTTCTCAGCGCTCAAGACGCACCGGAAATTCTTCGCGCTGGGATTCTTACTGGCTAAACGACACCTGGCCTGCAGATGGGGGCGAGGACGCGCCCC
This sequence comes from Lissotriton helveticus, assembly GCF_964261635.1. Taxonomy (NCBI): domain Eukaryota; kingdom Metazoa; phylum Chordata; class Amphibia; order Caudata; family Salamandridae; genus Lissotriton; species Lissotriton helveticus. The sequence goes on from NC_136065.1 coordinate 1,411,069,749, forward strand.
CAAATTCAAGACTTGGCTGTCTACTATGTCCACTTGGCAAGACCAACTTCACAATTACGCTGACTTGTTACCCCATAAAATGCGTCCCAAGGACTTATGGGGCCCCCTTACCGCGTATCTTCTCCGGACTCAGGAGGAGAACCCGGAAGGTCCGAGCCAACAGGTGTCTCCGGCTCGATCTGACCCCCCGAACGTACACGATCACGGGCCGACCCCCGATGAATCACCCCTATTGAGCCTCCCCTTCCTCCCCCCCCTCCCCTATCCCCATTCCCTTGGCCTATTCACCACCACGCTGCCAATATGCAGGGTTAATTGGGACCTGTCGGGAGGTGGGTGGCACAGTCCCAGTGGCAAACTCCGGGGATAGCTCCTGATCTCCCCTCCGACACAGAATGTGTGGGGGCTCGCTGGCTGTCCTCCCATCCCCTCTTGGGGGGGTATCCCACGAGCTCAGGCACAACAGACGCGCGATATAGGTACAAGTAGCACACCTTTCAGCTAGCACATACGCTTCCAGACTACACTCCCCCATCCCCGCACCAGTTCCAAGTGGCTATAGGGTTGCAGAGCAGGCCAGATCCTCTACCGACCCACCATAATGGAGGGAAACTACACTCTAGTGCTCTGCCCTGTAAATCCCTCTACTTTGCATGCTGTATGTGGAGCCCACGGTGCGGGATGGGACGGGACACATTGATTTTCACCAGGGTTCACTCTCAGAGTTGGGGGGGAGGGAGAGGGAGGGAGGGAGTTACACGGAAAATGACCTCAGCTGTTTAATGCTTATTCTGAAAACTTGCAAGGGAAGCTTGATACAGGATGACGATTTATGATGTGGAGTTTCTCACATTACAACGCGGCCGGCCCGGATGGGTTGTAGGCGACACACTGTGTTAATTAAATGCACCTCTCCACATCGTAACCGCAATATTGACACCTCCTGTTGTTGCTGCCGGCCTGTCATACAAGGTTGTAGGCATGAAGCTGTGTATTAACCACTTGCACCGAATAAAGGTCTTTAAAAAAAAGAAAAAAAAACATGATGTAATGGCCCCAATCACACCTTGCTTCATACCGGTAAAACACCTTTACAACGCACCTTTCATTCCGCTTACCATTACAACGAAAGTACCATTACTCCGCAATACTATTATAACGCATGCCATTACATCTTATATGCTTTTACCACGCATGCTTTTACAACGAAATTTGTTGTAAAAGCATGAATGGTAAAAGCATATGTTTTTAATATTTAAGTTTAAGGTAAGTATATGGTTTTAGTTTGGGGTGTTGGGGTATATGGTTCAGGGGTATTTTAAGGGTGGATTTGGGTTATGGGATACAGGGGTATTTTTAGGGTTCAGGGATAGTTTGGGTTTTGGGGTACAGGGGTATTTTTAGGGTTCAGGGCTAGGTTTGGGTTTTGGGGTACAGGGGTATTTTTAGGGTTCAGGGCTAGGTTTGGGTTTTGGGGTACAGGGGTATTTTTATGGTTCAGGGCTAGGTTTGGGTTTTGGGGTAAAGGGATATTTTTAGGGTTCAGGGCTAGGTTTGGGTTTTGTGGTACAGGGGTATTTTTAGGGTTCAGGACTAGGTTTGGGTTTTGGGGTACAGGGGTATTTTTAGGGTTCAGGGCTAGGTTTGGGTTTTGGGGTACAGGGGTATTTTTAGGGTTCAGGGCTAGGTTTGAGTTTTGGGGTACAGGGGTATTTTTAGGCTTCAGGGCTAGGTTTGGGTTTTAGGGTACAGGGGTATTTTTAGGGTTCAGGGTTAGGTTTGGGTTTTTGGGTACAGGGGTATTTTTAGGGTTCAGGGGTAAGTTTGGGTTTTGGGGTATAGGGGTATTTTTAGGGTTCAGGGCTAGGTTTGGGTTTTGGGGTACAGGGGTATTTTTAGGGTTTAGGGATAGGTTTGGGGTACAGGGGGATTTTTAGGGTTCAGGGCTAGGTTTGGGATGGTTGTGTTTAAGGGTGCTGGGGTATTTTAAGGGTGGGTTATAATTATGGGGTGCAGGGGTATTTAAATGGACTAGGGTGGGATTCGTTTTTAAGGTGTAAAGGGTAATTAATACATTTTAAAAATTAAATATATATATATATATAAAAATATATATATGTAATATTAATAGATATGTTTTATTTTAACAAAAACATATATATATATATATATATATTACCTACTGGCGGTCGCCAGTAGGTATATATAGTTAGGATTTTTTCTCTATGGGTTTTTTGAAAATTCTATGTCTAATAACTTTGGCGTTTGTGGACGGAATTGGCTGAAATTTTCTGGAAAATGGAACATTTTGTTTCTGAGCAGCCACTGGAAATTTGGGGGGAGTTGGTCCAGGGGGGGCCGAGAAAAAAGGGGGGTCCCAAAACGTGTTTTTAACATTGAGTTTTCCATAGGGCGGTTAGCCTCACTTTTAGCCCGAACGGCTGAATGGATTTGCACGAAACTTGGCAAATTTGTAGGGACTGGTAGCCCGATGTGCCTTTTGTAGGTCTCAATATATGTGCTGCAGTGGATTTTGAGAAAATAACGTTCAAAAAAAGATATATATCTGTAAGCGCGGACCAGGCAGCGCCCCGGTACGCGTACTTGACGCGTAACGGAACTTCGCGTAGCGAAGTTGATTGGCTCTGTGGTGTCTGTCAACATTCTAAACAGTCCGGAGCGGCCGCCATCTTGTCTCTCGGTAGGATCGAGAGACAAGAGGAGGTCAAAAGCGAAGGGGCAAATGACCTTAAGGGGGCATAGTAGATACTCCCTGACCCCCTAGGTTTGATGTGGAGGCTTTAAAGGGGCCCCGCTAAGCAAAAAAAAAAAAAATTTTTTTTTGTTTTTTTTCGTGGTTAGCGCCCGGTACGCGAACCGGGAAGCGTACTGGGGAGCGTATCACAATAAAAAATGAATGATAGACTTTTCAAATGCTGTATGTTAATTGATTGTTGGTTTTGTTGATTATTTTTTTTTTTTTAAATTTTTTTTATTGTGTTTCATAATTTATTAAACTTTCTAACATTTCATTGTCAGAAATTTCATAATCATGGAATATAGATTGTAGTCTCTGAGGTTGTAAAATGTCCTCATTTGCAAGGAGGTTATCTACTGCTTGCACACATTGCAGTAGTTCTTGGTCCCATGTTTCATCCATAAATTCAATCTCATTTGGATCAATGATTTCTGTGTTGGACTCTGGAAGGACAATTTCAAATGAAATGTTTTGTTCACTTTCCATTTTTCCTGAAATTTGCATAAAAAAAAAATATATTAGTAGAGGTAGGGCACTGTTGGGATTAATTTTAGATAGGCAGTTTTTATCAGAGAATTTATCTTTGGGCAGTGTATAGTATCAGAGTGGAAGTAGGAATATAAAAAAGTGTATCTAAATTTATAAGTACTACAGAGGGATAGTATATAACTAACAGAAAAAGTTTGCCATATTAACTTAAAGTGCACAATATACTTCAGTTTTAAAAATAACAACTTACCTTTAAAAAGAAGTTGAAGTTATTAATGAAAATCCAAATGAAATGTACACCAGGAAGTAGTAGTCAAAATGGCTGTGTTTCCTTCTCTTCCTTTATATATATTCGGGTACATAACCAATCAAATATCATGTAAAAAAAGTAGAAAATGAAAGTAACATTTTAATTGGTTGTCAATTCCAACACTTCAGATGTGTTTTGTGAAGTAATTTACCTCACGGTATTTAGAGAGGACTACAGGCTAAATGGCTAAATGGAATTCCAATCAAATTTGTGAAAATGGTAGGGATTGGTATGTAGTATGAGTTATTCTATATTTGGTGAAATTGTCTCCAGTGGCTTTTCTGTGAACTACTTTCCCACCTTTTTTGATGGTGCGCTTCCCAGGAAGCGACCCGGTACGCGAACCGGTGAGCGCCCTGGTACGCGAACCTTAAGCGTAACGGGAGTTCACCATTTTGTGTTTCGGTCGAATTATGATACAAGATGGAGGGCAAATAATGTTCAGAATGGGTAGAAGGGGGCACGGTAGACTTATCTTGACCCCCTAGGTTTTGTGAGGGTGGCTGAGGAGGCCCATATGTGCGGAAAAAGAAACATTTTTTTTAAAAATTTCGCGAGGTTAGCTCCCGGTACGCGTACCGGGTAGCGCACCAGGGAGCGTATTTTGTTGAAAATTAGTGAAAATAGTTAGAGTAAAAAAATAATTGTGAGTGATTAGATGTAGGGTAGCTCTGAGAAGAGCTTTTGGGTTTATGGTACATTTAGGTACTTATAAGTAGGTACCAATGCACATTTTTAAATTCAGAGTGAAAACTCTGTTGCCCTCATCTGAGAAGTGAACTCCATCTCCTCTGTAGATATCTTGCATGTAGTAACGCAAGTTATTGTTGTACAGGGAGCCCATTCCATGGTCTCTCATGTAAGCTGAAACAGATTTGTTTACATGCTTCCTCGACTTCTCAATTTGTGGACAAAATTGGTTTGACCACCTCCATTTCTGTCTTTGGCATATATTTGAATATACCAAGGCAGTCTGAGGAAAAAGTGCCATTAATTGCTCAAAGGTGTCCTTTAAAAGCATTTCCAGACCTACACCAGTCAAAGTGCCCAAGTCATTACCTCCACAGTGCACAATTAACAGGTCAGGTTTTGGCAAATGCATAAAGGTTTTCACCAATGGTATCAATTGGTGACATTTTAATCCTCTCTGGCCAAACCACTTAATTTCCACATCTTGTAAATTGAGGTTAGGTAAATTCCTGCTTTCAACGTACCTTTGAGCCCAGTGAATATAACTATGACCAACAATCCAGACAGAAAACATGGTGAGAGAAGGTTCTCCTGCAGTCAGATGAAGTGTGGCAATGAAATGGCAGTTGAAAAAATGTGAGTTTGAAATGAAAAAAACTGTGGAGTTTCTGTGTTCATGAAGTAGTAACAGTGATTGGTGGATTTTGATTGATGAAAACAGAAAGTTAGGGTGTAGAGATGTGTTCTTTGAAAGATGTATTTTGAGTGGTCAATAAAAAATCATTAAATGAAAGAAAGCACTGGATATGCAGGTGCACTGAGAGTTCAGAGTTCAATTGCAACATTGTTGTGTGAATTTGCAAACACCAGAGTTTCTCCAAGAGGTGGTTGCTATGGAAAATAGGCAGAAAGGGCAGAGGGGGAAGGGTTTTCATTTGAAAAAAAGTGAGGGAAGAGTTTTGATTGGGTGACATGAGAAATATGTGTGAAGAATTACACCATTTCTGTGCTTTTGATAGCTGCAGACTCTGGAGTGCATACCTTTTGCTCTGCTGAAGACAAATTGGTGTGTTTCTGAGACTGTTTTCAAACTCAAAGTATTTGCTAAGGTGAGAAAATATTTCTTTACTTTAGATAGAGAATAGTGTGCTTTAAGGAGAAAATTATGATTTATGTGGCGCAATTTGCTAGTAAATATGCTCTCACATGTGCATGGAAATTTTTGATTTTGAATGTTTCTGTTATATAGCCATGTTAAAAGTGACTCAACCATGCTGGAAAGTCAATCAAAAAATGATTTCATGTATTTTAATGACATTTTAAGTCATTTTCTGATGTGCAGTGTTTAGAAATTATGATTTGAAAATCGTTTTTGTGGAAAAGGAATTGTTTTTAAAATCATGACAAGGAAATAATGGTGTATGGTTATTTATAAGGCAATTGACTGTCCTTGATGTTATTTTTCTCATTTTATTGTAAGACCTTTCTCTGTGGCGCAAATTGCTTGTAAATATGCTCTTACATGTGCATGAAAATTTTAATTATCAATGTTTGTGTTACATAGCCATGATAAAAGTGAACCAACCATGCAGGAAAGCCAATAAAAAAACGCTTTCATGTGTTTCAATGACATTTTAAGTCATTTTCTCATGTGCAGTTTTTTGAAATTATGATCTGAAAATCGTTTTTGGGAAAAAGGAATTGTTTTTAAATTCATGAGAAGGACATAATGGTGTATGGTTCTTTATAAGGCAATTGACTGTCCCTGATGTTATTTTTCCCATTTTAATGTCAGACCTTTCTTTGTGGCGCAAATTGCTTGTAAATATGCTCCCACCTGTACATTGAAAATTTTGATTTTGAATGTTTATGTTACATAGCCATGTTTAAAGTGACCCTACCATGCAGGAAAGCCAATCAAAATACGCTTTTATGTGTCTTAAGGACAATTTAAGTAATTTTCCCATGTGTAGTGTTTTGAAGTTATGATTTGAAAATCGTTTTTGAGGTAAAGGAATGTTGTTAAAATTTATGTTCGCCATATGCCCCCAAATTTCTTTCTCAGGGTTGCAGCAGGGTGTTCTTGAGACACCCCTGCACTTTTGGAATAAATTCCTAATTTGTGATGAGCAAATTGTTAATCGCAAATTGCACCTTCATTTATATGAGCCTCCTAGCCCATGGAAATGAATGGGTAATTTGCAATTAGCAATTTTCTCATCGCAAATTTGGAATGGTAAAGAATCGCTATTTATTCCTTAAAATTCGCTTTTTTGGAAATGCAAAATAGTTATATGATACATATGGCGGTTGATGTCTAACAAGATAAGAAGCTTATGGATACATTTATGATGACTGGTGCAATGAAGTAGAAATCACTTACTTCATTGGTAGGCCTTTACAATAAATTATCTCCTCTGTATTCTTCATCAAGCATAACTTTAATCTGCAATCCTGAGTAGGCCTCACCTTAAACAAACCTCTGGATAGGCCACATCTTATTGTCATCCTGATTTAATCATTTATAATTCTAGGGACAGATTTATGATAGGTGTATACCTCTTTTGTGCCACTTAGAAAACATTGTCCATGGGGAAATGAATTAAAATGTCATTAAGACACATGAATGTGTTTTTTTTAAACGTTTGCAATTTTTTTGGGTCACTTTCAACATGGCTATGTGTCTGAAACAGTCAAAATCTAAATTTGCAATGCACTGGTGGGAGCATATTTACAAGGAATGTGCTTCATGGGGAAAGGTCTTATAATGTAATATGGGAAAAATGACATTAGAGATACTGAAATGCCTTATAGAGAAGCATACACCATTATGTCCTTGTCATAAATTTGCAAACCATTACTTTTCCCCAAAAACGATTTTCAAATTATATTTAGAAAACAGTGCACATGTGGAAATTACTTAAAATGTCAATAATTCAAAAATTGTGATTCCTTAAATGCAATGTATAAAAAAAAAATATGTAAAAAATGATATTAAGGATTTGGAAACTACCACCAACTTGTAGTTTGTGGTAATTTGCGAATTCTTTTCAAAAAGAATTTTTTTTTTAAAAAAAAAAAGGTCCCATATGACGCCCATACATGCCATTAGGGCATGTAGGTGTGCCATGTGCTCCCAAATTTCTTTTTCAGGGGTGCAGCAGGGTGTTCTTGAGATACCCCTGCACGCTTGAAAAAAATCCTATTTTGTGATGAGCTAATTGCTAATCACAACTTGCAACATTAATTCCTATGAGCCTCCTAGCCTATGGAAATGAATGGGTAATTTGCAATTAGCAATTTGCTCATTGCAAATTAGGAATAGTAAAGAATCGCTATTTATTCCTTAAAATTTGCTATTTATAATATGTAAAATATTTTGATGATACATATGGCAGTTCATCTGTAACAAGATAAGAAGCTTAGGGATAGATTTATGATGAGTGGCGCATCCCCAGGGATGTGACAGTCATCCTGCGCCACTGTTCCGCCACCCATGGTGTGCTGCATTTACAATGCGGCGCAGCATGGGGCAAAAAAGGCACAGATGCGTGACGCATCTGTGCTGTAAAGGTGGCGCATTGCTGGAGTTGTATCGTAAGTGCGATGCAGCTCCAGCAAGGATCAGGGGTGCCCCATCTATACAATGCTGCGTCAAGACCTATGCCAGCTTCAAGCAGGTGCAGGGTTTTGAAGCAGCTTTCTCCTATCTGATTGTAAATGCGGCACACCATGGGTGGTAAAGCAGTGGTGCACATTAACTGGTGCATGCCTGGGGATGTGCCATTTAATATAAATCTGCACTTTAACATTTGAGTATGTGCAGGGGACACAGAGTCGTTGAGGCTTATCCAAGGTTAAGAACAGATGAGTCCTGTTCAGTGAAAAATTAGACATAGGCTTCACCTGCTCAGCATCGCTGGACATGGCTAAATAATAGCTGCAAAATGTTACTCTTGTTAAATAATTTTACTATTATAATCTGTGAGATTTGTCTCTTACTCTGCAACATCTCATTGTTGTTGTCTTTCTTTAAAGATAAAGACAACCTCAACATGAGCGACAATCTGCAATCAGTTGATTTTGACCTCATCATTGAACTTGTAATTGAAACATCAGTGGATGTTGATCCATTGGATGATTTAAATCCTGAGGATGAAGAAGAGCGTGATGAGGATGCAGATTTGTCCGAATTATATGATATAGGATGGGAAGCTGACCTGCTTGAGCCTTTGGAATTATAAACATTTATTTTTAAAATTTATAATCAATAAAAAGTAAAAAGGTAAACCGTTTAATTTAAAAATAAAGACACCTTCAAAAACAGGTTATGTGTAGTGTCTTCAATAAAATATTAAAATATGCTCATAAAATTAGATCAGATTCACATATAAAATAGCATAGGTAACATAAATATAAATCTCATTTCTTTTCTGCTACTTCTGTATTGTAAATTTGCAAGGACTAAAAAATCTTCTATTTAAAATGTCAAGTAGTGTGTTATGTTTTTGATCACTATTACTGATTTACTGTTTGATAATATTTTTTTATTAACATTTTTATTATATTTTTCCTCAGATTCAACTATGCCTACAAAAATAAGAGAGATGAAGGCTGCAAAACGTCAAAGACAGCAGGAGAAAAAAAAAATGCAGCAGTCCTCTAACAAAAAGATTTCTCAAGCGATGAAGAAAGCACCGGGTAAGAGCTCTAAATATTTCATAAAAAATATTTCTAATAAAAAAAATATTAGTACAGAAAATGTTTCAATCCATAACAACACAAGTAAATCAAATGGAAAGAAAAGGACAAATGAAAATGTTACTGCTAGAGCAAGAGATAAATCTGTGCATGATAGTAGAAGGAAACAACAGTTTACGGAGATTCGTAAACGAATGTTCCGTAACAGGATAATTGGCAATTTGTTAAAAAATATTAAGAAAGGTCAACAGAAATTAGTTTTTTATAGGAGAAAAAAAAAAGTTGAGAAAGTTATTGATCAGGCTTTTGAAATTAAACGTAAGTTATTTATTTTGATAATCAATAGAATTAGGAAGCTAAACAAGGCAATTTTTGATTTCAAAAGAAATAGTAGATGGAAGAGAATAGTTAATCGTAGTAATTTTTGTGAAGTTTTTTCTGGAGAATGGATACATAGTTCAAGCTGTGAGGCATTTTTTAATGAAGAGAGTTATTTCCAGGATAATGATTTGGTGCATGCAGTTGACATCAGTGGTCGTGCTTATGAAGTGAAAGATGGTGGTCCAGTTGAAAAAGAAAAACTTGTGACAACAGAGGCAGAAGAGTTGTTAGGTAATGAGGTTTTAGGAAGACGTGCTAAGGGTCCTGTGTACACCTGGAAGTGTAGTAGTATTTGCAGTGTGCGACAGGATTCCATCAATTTGCTTTGTGATTTTGTACGGTCATTTAACAAGAAAAGTTTGAAGCAGAAAATGAGGTTGTTGCAAGAATTAGATCCTTGCAGAGTGAGAGAAGTGACAGGTTTGCATGGTCATTCACTGGCTTGTCTTTCCAGGAGAGTATGCCAGAGTGTTTTTCATCATTTCAGGATGCTAGCAGTGCATCATAACAAAGTGAGGAAGTTAGTTAGACTGTTGTATTATGCTAAGAGTCCAGCAATTATGCTGAAACAATTATGTGCTGCTCTTCTGCATGGTTCTGAAATAGATGTGAGGAATATATGTGAAGAAATTGAGTTTTGTTACTTTGGAAGTAAAGAGGAGAATGTTGAAATTGAGCAAGAAATAGAGGGTCATTTGGAAGATACTGTACATGTTTCCAGTACAGATAATTTCCAGAGGGAAATTGCGACGTTTGACATGAAATCAAGTGAGAGGCCTAATTTCACTTGTGTGTGTTGTCGACGCACTTATTATAAGAATCAGACTAAGTTAGTGGATTTATATGCAAAAAGTGAAAGGGAAAATAATAGTGAATGGAAGGATTTTGCAACATACTTGATGGTAGAAAATTGTTTTGATTTGGGATTGGATCAACGTGTGTGTACTTATTGTTGTAACAAATTAAAACAAAACCAGATGCCTGCTAGAGCAGTTCATAATAATCTGGAATTGGTTGAGATTCCTTCTGAATTGAAGGATTTAAATACTTATGAATCTATTTTGATTCAAAGTATCCATCCCTTTCAGGCTATTGTAAGAATGGAGCCAAAGACAGGGAAATTGCCTCCATCAGATTTACAGAGAGGATTAAAGGGAAGAGTTGTTTATTTGCCTCTAGATTTGAAGAAAAACATTAACACAATTGGAGTAGAAAAAGTGGAAGAGGAACCTCTGGTTATCTTAGTTAATGGGGTTCCGACAAAGAATAAGAAAATATGGCAAGATTTAGTAGATGTTAGGAAAGTTAAAAAGGCAACATTGTATTTGAAAAAAAATAATAAATACTATAAGAATGTATATGTTGAAGAAGAGGAAGTAAGTGAGGAAGAGGATAGCGATTTGTGTGCTGGTCAAATTGAGAAAGTAGAACCCTCTACTAGTGAGGAAATATATGAACATTATAGTGTTCATCCTTTGCATTCAAAGGAAGTCATGGGGAATGCTATTGAGTTGTTTCAAATGAAACAAGCCAAAGGGAGTCCCATTAGTGTTTGGGAGGAAAGTTTGGAAGCTCGGTGTTTCCCACAGCTTTTTCCAACAGGTCAGGGAGGAAGATATGATGAGCGACCTCATCAAATTCCTGCTTCTGAATACCGGACTTTGCGATTGTATGCAGGAGATGCTAGGTTTCGACAATGCATTCCTTATTTGTTTCATCTCCTGTTTGAAAGCGATCTGTCTGGACTGTCATATGCAGTGAACCACATCTTGAAAAGTGGTATACACATGCAAAACATCTCGGCAAGTGATTTTATGGATAAAGTGAATGTCCAAGATAGTATTTTGGATTCTCACCTGATTAATCTCATGGCGTGTCAGCGTGGTACTAATGAGTACTGGTACCGTCGTCATGGTGATTTAAAATGTATGCTGAGGAACTTAGGTACTCCCACATGGTTCCTCACTCTGAGCTGTGCCGAGTATGGCTGGGAAGACTTACTTGAATTTCTACGAGAGGCAAATGCTAACGTAGAAAACATCGAATTCAAGACACCCGGAGAACTGTGCTCTTTGGATCCAGTCAATGTATGTAGGTACTTCAATCATAGATTTGAAGCTATGATGTCTTTCATCATGAATAAGAAGAATCCACCTCTTGGAGAGGTGTTGGATTTCTTCTGGAGAAAGGAGTACCAAGCAAGAGGTGCTCCTCATATACATATGTTGCTGTGGATCAAGGATGCACCTAAATTTGGAACGGATCCAGATGACTCAGTGATGAGTTTCATCCAACAGTATTCTACGTGTGCTGTTCCAAACGCAAAGGAGAAGAAAAGCCTAAGAGAAAAAGTTCTGCGTTTCCAAAGCCATCGATGTGGAAAGTACTGCCGTCGTAAATTCCGAAACAAGGACAAGTTCTACACTAAATGTCGTTTCGGCTTTCCACGACCGGTGATTTCTAAAGGAAGAGTAAACAGTTTGATGTCTTCGCTGCGACACAATGTCATGAAGAAATCACCTAAAAACACTTACAATTTGAAGAGGAACGAAGAGTCCAAGTACATCAACGACTACAACCCGGTGATTTTGTCCATGTGGAATGCTAACATGGATATACAGTTTGTGGCTGATAACTGTATGGCTGTGGCTCGGTATGTGACGTCTTACATCACCAAAAAAGAGAAGACAGAATTGAAGGATATGTGGGAGGACATTTCCCATGAAAAGAGCCTCAGCAAGAAGTTGTACAGTTTCAGTCTGAAGATGTTGTCGCATCGAGAAATCGGAGCGTACGAATGTTCTGACCGGTTGTCTTCAGCAAGTCTCTATGCCAAGTCCAGGAGTATCGTTTGGGCGAGTCTTGGTCTTGCTGCAACGCGTAATCGAGTTCTCAAACCTGTGCGGGAAATTGAGTATTTGGCGGAAAAGGAGCCAAACAGTACCGACATTTTGAAGACAAACATGTTGGATACATATTATCCAAATCGAAGCAGTCACCTAGAGAATGTTTGTCTGTATGAGGTTCTGCAAAATTACATGTTCAAGAGGAACATCAAAGAAGATACTGAGAAAGGAGTGTATGCTGTAATAGGAAGTGAGGGATGTCTGGTGAAGCAAAGAAAATGCCACTTGATAAACCATCGAAAATTGAGTGGCGAATCTCCTGAAAAAAAGGAGTTTTTCTATTTAGCACTTTTGCAACTTTTCAAGCCTTGGCGTGCAGAAGAGGAACTGCTTGGAGATTTCCTCTGTTATGAAGACTCTTTCAATGCCGCCAAGGAGACCATAGAATGTCCTGCTTTTCCCAAATATGTAGAAATGTTGAATGCGGAAATTGAGCAGGAAGCAACGATTGCAGCCGAGATTGCCAGAGACAGTTCTCAGGACAGTCAGAGTTCTGCTTCATTGAGTCAGGATCCACTAGGAGGACCTCTTATTGAAAATGAAGCTGCCACTGCTATGAATGAGGTGGAAAGAGCCATGGCACATGCTCAAGAGGATGCGGTTAACTTAGAAGAGTTGGAAAGGCAACTCAACGTTGAGCAGAGGAAAATATATGACGAAGTTACCATGCAAATTGATCATGGATTAAGTCATGATAAGAAAGAGTGCTCATGTACGTCGTTGAAGCCTGTCCGACTGTACGTGAGTGGAGAAGCGGGAACTGGAAAAAGTTTCCTCATTAAAGCAATTTCATGCTATTTGCAGGAAAGGACAGAGTCATCGCTGTCTTGTGTTGTCACTGCTCCAACTGGACTGGCAGCACATAATATTAAAGGGATTACTTTACATCGTTTACTGATGCTGCCAGTGGAGCATGACAACAAATTAGAATATCACAAGCTATCTGGAGATGCTTGTTTTGAAGTTTCAAGAATCTTGAGGAAAATGAAACTTCTTATCATTGACGAAGTAAGCATGGTTTCCAATGTCATGCTTGCCTTTGTGCATTTGAGGATGCAAGAAGTTCTCAAAACAGAGTATGATGTGTTATTTGGTGGCAAACACATCATTGTTTTCGGAGATCTTCTGCAGCTGACACCAGTGAAAGGGCAACCTGTGTTCAAAATGCTCACGCATGAAGATACCAGGAAGTGCCTAGGCAGCATTGGCAACGTCAATATATGGTTAAACTTCAATTATGCTGAACTGCATGAAAATATGCGTCAGGCAAAGGATGAAGTTTACAAGACTATTCTACAAGATGTTAGAATTGGAAAAGTGACCGAGCATGGAAAAGAAGCTTTACATGCACGATTACTGTCAAATTTATATCCAGAACAAGATGTTGTGCCTGAGAATATTTTTCAGAAAATTACTGATAAGAAATCTGGAATATGTTTGATGCCAACTCTTGCAGAATGTGCCAAATTTAACAACAAAATGTTGCATTTAGAAAAGCAAGAGATTGTGAAAGTGGAAGCTATTGATAGAGTAGAGCATATGGGATCAACAATTATTTTGTCTGAGAATCTGAAATCAAAATTGGATTCATTAGAGAAGACTATATCTAAAACTGCAGGTTTTGAAAAGACTCTGAATGTGTGCTTGAACTGCCGTATAATTTTAAGAAGGAATTTACATGTTGAAAGAGGTCTGGTAAATGGATCAATGGGTAATGTTGTTGATTTTGTGAAATACAGAAATAGAGATGGAATTGAATTTTTAAAAATTAAATTTGATGGCATTGAGGAAGTACAGCTAATTGCTCGTTGTTCTGCTAGATTTTTGCTTGTAAAAGACTTATATGTTCGCCGTAAGCAGTTCCCTGTTTGCTTGGCATATGCGGTGACAATTCATAAATCGCAAGGTTTAAGTGTAGACACTGCATTGGTGAATATTGGCAGTTCTGTGTTCAAGGAGGGTATGGCATATGTGGCATTGTCACGAGTTAGAACTTTATCGGGATTGTACTTGATTGAGTGTGATGTCAGAAACATTTGTGCAGATCTAGATTGTGTTAAGGAATACAATAGGTTAAGAAGAGAGTATGCGCCACATTTGCCTCAGTTTCCTTTGTTTGAGAAACGTCTGGTAGGCCGGAAACGAAGAAATGAGAACAATACTGGGGAGGTTGTAGCAAAAAGACAAAAAGTGAATGAACCTAAAATTACAAGCAGAAACAAAGAGGATTCTGTTGAAGATGTTGTTGGTTTTCAGTTTGAAAACAGTTCTGGTGTCAACTGCTATGCTAATGTAGTAATGAATGTTTTGTTTTCTCTAAAAAATGTAAAAGAAGAGATTGTGGTCAATTCTGATCAAAGATTTTGCAGTTTGTTGAATTCTGTGTTAGAGAAATGTAGCACAGATAGAACAAAAATAGAAAGTGTGTCTGAAATTCGAAACCTGTTAGACAGATGTTCAGGGCAAACACAATTCTCTCAAAATATTCAGCAAGATTGTCAGGAGTTTTTAATGTATATGCTTGATGTATTACATGCTGAAGGTGTAGATGTAGATCAGCTGTTTGGGCTTTCTTATCAATGGCAGCATGACTGCGAGAACTGTATGGTATCAAGTACTACTAGTGTAGACTCAGAAAGATTTATATATTTAACTTTGCCAGACAGTAAATCAGTCTCCTTTAATAAGCTAGTAAAAGCTGCTAATCACAGCATGGAGTGTAGCCAATGTAAATCTGAAATGATGTCCACATTATTTATACGAACATATGGCCAGTACGTCATTTTAATGTTCCAACGATGTAGGCCTGATGGAACAAAATTGACAACTTTAATAAAAAATTTTGTAGCTTCGCAGTTGTCAATATCAGGAAGGACTTTTGTAACTACAGCAATTATATATCATGACGGCCCTTCAATATCATCAGGACATTACACAGCTTATTTAAAGTCTAGAAATGGCTGGTCATTCTGCAATGATTCTGTTTTAATTTTCAAAAAAAAATTGCCGTATGACCTTAAAAACTCTTACCTGGTGTTTTTAAAACCAAAATTTTAGGAAAATAATCTCGGGATATGATCTGTGGAATTTCAAGAAGTTCTAATGGCTCCTACACAATTTGGCCTTGAGGATAAGTGTAGTTCAGAGACATAACTTCTAATCAAAGGATTGGACATCATGGAGATGTATGTGCACTTTAAATGAGTTCAGAAAAATTGTTTCTTTTCATAAGCTAATTGAAGCAGCCAGTCAAAACATGGAGTAGAGGGAATGTAAGTCTGCAATGCTGTCTACTGTTTTACATTGCTTTGTGATTAAAAGTGATGTAGAGAATTAAATAATTGTAGTACTCATAGAGGTAGTGTAAGTCTGCTTCATATTAAGCAGTATCAGTGTCATAGGAAATGTAGAACATGACTGACCAAGAAGGGGAAGATATTACTATTCCAGGATTGTGAAAATGATCTTCAACATTTTAATTCTGAAAGTTGCGGAAATGCCAAATGATGGGATTGGCTTACAAGAAATCCAAGAGTTATAAATATCTCTGACTAGATTTGGCCTTGTGGAAAATAGTGGTAGAGAGCAAGAAGTCATTTATTGCATGTAACGTGTTTTTAAAAACGATGGAGGTTTTCTTTCAGAAAGTGGCGGGCTGAAAGTAATAACAGCACAAAAGAGTGTAAGCTGTTCATAGGACATCCTTGGACGTCATGGAAAGTAAGTTAACTTTAAGGAGTTCTGAATTTTATTTTCTGATGTTGTATGGGTTTTTTAAACACAATCATTTTGATTGTGTTTTTTTTTCCCCGCTGTTACATGATGAATACCTTCAAGTCACTGTTTTTAGTGAATTTTGATACATTCTGAGAACAGCAAAAATAAACCATTTAACATGTATAATTAATTCTGTACTGTTTGCATTTATGATGTATATGTAGAACTGTGTAGGAGGCATGGAGAAGGTGAGTTTTCTGTAAGTGTTAAATTTATTGTATGCAGTGCTGCACTTCTACGTATTCTTTCATATGCTGGACTACATCTGCACAATGAGATACCTAAGCAAAGGAAACACAAGTGATGTGATTGTGAAATGAGCAAAATAAATTGCACATATTTCAATTCAAATTCAAATTCAAAATTAGCTTTATTCGATTTGTTTGGTAAAAATCATAAAAGCATACAACACATTTTATACAACAATTTTTCCCCAACGTTTAAAAACTCGAAAAAGCCATTTTCACATGATAAGAACATAAAGTCAGTGGTGTCATTTCAGAAAATCAACCGTAGGTCAAGACATATACGAAAATTTAAATATAAAAAGTTACATCATAGAATTTCTAAATTTCATAACTGACTTTAAAAAACGAGAAACGACATAGATGACATACACATCATCTAGCAAAAGTAACTTAAAATAAGCGTTTTTGCATGTTCTTATGCCCCAGCATTTAAGGAGTGGTAGTAAATACAGTTTCCTTGGGGCAGAATACAATTTGCAAAAAAACATAACATGAATGTTACTTTGTAATGAGTGATCATCACACGGACAGATTAGATTCGGGGTAGACCAATCATTTTGTTTTGGTAAAGTAATCATACGAAAGAAAATGCCTAGACGGAGTCTGGTAAGTAACATACGGGGATAAGGTGCAGTTTCGGTCCTGAGATACAGTTGCAAGCCTTCAGTGGGGGTTATTCTTTGGTAGCTCAAAGTAGTATTTTTGAGTTTCTCAGCCTCCCATCTAATGCCCTCCAGGTGTGTGATTAGGAGTTTTCTGAGAGATGACCTAGTGAGGTTTTCTAAGGACTCTGGATCATCAAAGTATTCAGGACAGCCAATCCTGGAAAACATCATCCGGACCTGTCGCAGCCATTTTATTTTGGATGCAGCGTCCAAATTCATACAATCCCTGATCAGGTCTCTGTTAAGTTGGCATTCCTTGGTAGTCCAGATTTTGTGCCAGAGCAAGCACGGGGCCAGCTTTAAGGAGTCGCTAAGATATTTGAGGCCAGTCTCAATGTGAGTGAGATAGGTAGAAGTAGTTTTCCCCACACCCAATAAATAACGGATAAAAAGGTTCTCACAGGTTTGGAGTGAGGACACATCTTCAATCAATCAATCAATCAATCAGGTCATTTGTAGAGCGCACTACTCACCCGTAGGGTCTCAAGGCGCTGGGGGGGGGGGGGGGGTGCCGCTACTGCTCGAACAGCCAGGTCTTGAGCTTCTTCCTGAAGGAGAGGTGGTCTTGGGTCAGGCGCAGGTTGGTCGGAAGTGAGTTCCAGGTCTTGGCGGCCAGGTGGGAGAAGGATCTTCCTCCTGCTGTCGCTCTTCGGATGCGGGGGACGGCGGCGAGGGCGTGGTTGGTTGATCTGAGGAGGCGCTTGGGAGTGTAGAAGTTGATCCGGTTGTTGAGGTAGCTCGGGCCTTGGTCGTGTAGGGCTTTGTGTGCGTGGGTGAGGAGTCGGAAGGTGATTCTCTTGTTGACCGGGAGCCAGTGCAGGTCTCTCAGGTGTCCGGAGATGTGGCTGCGTCGGGGGATGTCGAGGATGAGTCTCGCCGAGGCGTTCTGGATCCGCTGGAGTCTCTTCTGGAGTTTTGCCGTGGTTCCGGCGTAGAGGGCGTTGCCGTAGTCCAGACGGCTGGTGACGAGGGCTTGGGTGACCGTCTTCCTCGTCTCGGTGGGGATCCACTGGAAGATCTTACGTAGCATGCGCAGGATGTTGAAGCATGACGAGGAGACGGCGTTGACTTGTCTGGTCATGGAGAGGGAGGAGTCCAGGATGAAGCCCAGGTTGCGTGCGTGGTCTGTCGGTTTGGGTGCGGTGCCCAGTGCGGGGGGCCACCAGGAGTCGTCCCAGGCGGAGGGCGTGGAGCCCAGGATGAGGACCTCCGTCTTGTCTGAGTTCAGTTTCAGGCGGCTGGTCGTCATCCATTCGGCCACGTCTCTCATCCCTTCGTGCAGGTTGGCTCTGGCGGTGGCGGGGTCGTTGGTCAGGGAGAGGATCAGCTGGGTGTCGTCGGCGTAGGAGATTATGTTGAGGTTGTGTTGGCGTGCGATGGCCGCGAGGGGGCTCATGTAGACGTTGAAGAGGGTGGGGCTTCAAACCCCCATAGGCCAGCTCCATACGTAACTGTCGCTACACACTTTGCTTTATAAACCTGTATCATCTCAGCAGTCGGCTTGCCCCCAATTTTTGCTGCAAAAGTTCTCAGGGCCCCAATGGCACGCGTAAAGGCAAGCCTCCTAGCCGATACTGCATGCTTCCAGTCTCCTTTCCTCCCAAAGACAACACCCAAATAACAAAAAGTATCCATGCTCTCAATTCTTTGCTCGTCAAGGTAGATCGAGCATTGTGACCTTTTACTCTTTTGGGTGCACGGCATAGAGAAGGTTTTGGAAATATTCACTTTTAGGTTTCTTTTTCCCATATAGGATGAAAATTCTCTCACCGCTCGCTGCAACCCCATCATGGTCCTAGACATAATAGCCGCATCGTCGGCATATAGTAAGATAGGTACAGGCCTATCATTAACAACTGGATAATCATTTTGAAACATTGTCAAGTGGTCTACAACAGAATTGATATAAAAACTAAATAGAAGGGGCGCAAGGATACATCCTTGCCTAACCCCTCTGTTTATGGGAAATTTCTGTGTGCATTGTCCCTGGGTCCCGAACCTTACTCTGGCACCAGCCTCTCTATACAGCTCTTTAATAAATGAAATAATAGTTGGATCCACCCCAATGAGCTCCAATGTTGACCAAAGCTGCAGATGATCCACACAATCAAATGCTGAGCTAAGGTCAACAAAGGTAACAAACAGATCCCCTTTTTTGGCCTCAGTATATTTTGCCATCAGTAGGGACAGATTTAAACATTGTTCTTGGGTGCCTAGCCCTTTTCGGAAACCGTATTGGAATTCCGTGATAATCTTGTTTTCTGTCTCCCAATTCTGGATTCTCTTGAGGATAATCCTTCCCGCAATTTTCATAAGGCCGTCTAATAGGGATATAGGGCGATAGCACGCCGGATCGTCCCTATTTCCCTTTTTAAAAATGGGGACAACAATGGCTTCTGACCAGGTTTTAATTAAGCCACATTTATTTCCCATATTCAAAACATTAGTTAGGAGTGGAATCCAAAATTCCAAATTTGCTTTATAGACATCAACTGGTGTGTAGTCCGGACCAGGGGCTTTCCCTGAAGGGCTTTCCCTAATTGCATTTTCCACTTCTAGGGTGCTGAAGACCAAATCAATTGGATAGGGGGAAGCTGGGGGGTCACTTGACTGATGAACCTGTATAGATTTGTTCAGGGGTGAAAGGGCCCGTTGATTATTCGTGTTGTCCCCCTGACCATTGGTATAAAGTTTACCATAGTGTTCAACCCAGCGCTCTGCTGTGATTGCTACATCTATACAGTTCTCAGCATCATTAGTATTATAAGCTGATCTAATCACTTTCCAGAAAAGGTTAGTATCCTTATTCCTGGCCGCTTCTCGCAAAGCTTCCCAGGCCTCTCGTTTCCTAGTTGCTTTCCTGAGGTTAATCTCTCTCTTATACTCGCGTCTGGCCTCAGAGATTAGGACCCTGTTTTTCGGGGTGGCCTTTAGAACTTTCTTCAAGTTCTTTAAGGCAGCTGTACACCTAGGGTCAAACCACCCGGTAGCACGTTTCCCCTTCTTTTTATGGCTCTTGGTGATAAGGCTTTTTATGTGCTCCTGAATTTTAACGAAAGCTGCCATAATCGCCTTAGGCTCCGTGTCTTCCTCTAAGCAGACAGATATGTCTGCAAAGCAAGAGGTTATTAGGTTGTGGAGAAAGATTGTAGGGTTTAGGGTCTCCCACTTAAGCACATAGCCATTTAACTTCGTTAAAGTAACCTCCAATGGATAGAGTGGGCCACTAATTTCCTTTGCTTTCTCCTGTAGGAGCCTGACCCCAAAGGTAATAGGGTAGTGATCACTCATTGGTTCATCCCCTATCTTCCAAAAGGTTATAAAATTAGGTATAGTGGGGGATATGAGTGCAAAGTCGATTATACTTTCACAACCTCTTCCATTATATGTTGGGGCAAAGGGAACTGGTGGAGAGCATACCTGATTAATGAAGGTGAGGTCGAAAGTAAACACAATGCTGTTAAGGAGAGACCCCAGCTTGGTGTGTGAGAAATGGAAGGGACCGTCCTCCTCTCGATCTGCAAGGCCGCACAAACCTAACTCAGAGAGTGGACAGACGGTACAGTTAAAGTCTCCCACCCACAAAACTGTACTGTCTCCCAGGTTTTGATCTCTCTCCTTGTGAATATAGCTCAACATTTTATTCAGAATGCATTCCATTTCATTTACAGGCATATTATTATAAAAGTTCACCAGTATAAACTTTTGTGAGGTGCCCCATTTAAACGAAAGGATTTGAAAGTATTGATCCAAGTGGAAATTGTACACCTTTATATCCCCTATATTTGAAATATATATACACAGGCCCCCTTTGTTACGCCCCTGGATGGCGGGAGCCGCGGGTGAATGGAATGTACGATACCCCATGATATGCCTTTCCTCTGCGAGCCAAGTTTCTTGCAGGCAAAGTATATCATGCTTCCGGACGGTCTCCAGCCAAGATGTCTGCCTTATCTTATTACCCAAGCCTGCTACATTCCAGGATAATAGTGAGTGTTTCGGTTCCCTAGCCGCCTGGTGTATGTGACCCACATACTCCATAGCATCAGCCTGATCTTGGGGAAGTACCCTGTCTAGATGTTGTATGACTTGCGCAAAAGGCGGGTGACAGACAAGGGGGGTTTGGGTCGCCATCGCATGGGTCAAGTTATTAGGAATATGTGGCGATGTGATACTATTACTGGCAATTATTGCTTGACTTTGGTCACTTAATCGTGGAGGTTGATCGTCAGTTTCCAGTCAATCAACCTGATCTAGGCAAGCAAACCTATTCATGGTAGGTACACCTTCCCACCACTTGTTAGTGGGCTGCCAACCCTGTCCTTGACCCTTCCATCTATGATTATGGACCATAGTCCAAGCCCCAGGATACTCAGCTACCTGTTTAGGGGGATAAAAGAAGATAAGGGGTTTAGTGACTATTGTTTGCTCCGCCATATATGGATCCCATGTGGTGATAAGGTGGGCAGTGTGAGGGTCAGCAAAGGACACCACGATACAATCTCCTGGTATCGATTTATAAGTACGGCCCACCCAGGGGACTCTCCTGGCCATAAGGACCCTGCTCCTGTTGGTTTGTGGGATCTGCCTATTGGTGTTCAACCAGTGGATCACCTTATTTTTTAAGGACCACTGGGTTTCAACAATATCAGGGGCGAGCGGAGGTACCCCGGCCAAAATAACAACATAAGCCCCAGCCTCCGGGGGGAGGTCAATATAGCCCCCACGAAAATTCTGATGATTCAGGTGTGCATTTGGTAAGGGCTCTAGAAGAGGAGTGGCAGAATTACTCGGCTTCTGGTCAAATCTAGTGGAAGGTTTAGGCTGGACATATTTTTTAGTGGATTCTTCCTTGCCTTTTGGAAGATTGGCAGGGACATTAACAAATTTCCTCGGTTTGGGGATTGGTGTCGGCTTAGATGATGGGGTGGGTAAAGGTGCAGGCAAAATCAGAGGGACAGGAGGGTCCTCCTTTGAAGCTGTGGCTACTTTAGTACTGGTCTTAGGGTCTAAGACAGGTTGAATACCAACATTACTAGCCAGGGGTAAACCCTCGTTAATATGGGGATGTATTGCTTCCAGCTGTTTTAGACTAAGTGTGGCCAGGGATACTAATGTTTTATCCATTTCAAGTAGGTGATTCTCAATACGAGACAGTCTGAGTTCGAATGGTGTCAATAGTTGTTTTAACGTGACCCAGACAGTTTGAAGAAAGACTTCATCATCACCTGGATTATCCGTATCCCTATCTGTCTCTTTTAGGCCTCCCGGTGTTCGGTTATCTACAGGAATAGTAGGATTCTCGACCACAAGGGCGTTAAGGGGGGTAGGAAGATTGGAATTATTATCACCCCCTATTGGCTGTGTAACTAACAGTGGTATTTGTTTGCAATCCCCTACGTTGGGTAAAGTTCTTCTACGATTGAAAAACTGCTGCCTAGCCACTTTGGCTTTTTTGCGAGCATAGGCAGATTTTACATTGTTTTTCTTCTTCTTCAGGGCATAGGCACCAGAATTTGTGCTTTTTGCTACAGAGAAGGAAGGGGCAGTTATAACCGGCAAGATGGTAAGATTTTCCTGTTCGGTAGGTAATGCGCCCTCATTCGGTTGAACGGTCATGGGTGAAAAGATAAGGGAAGAATCTAGTGATGGTGAAGAAAAAGAAGGGGAATGATGAACATCCGCAAGGATCAACAGAGGAGGGGGGCGTTCAGCCGGCTGGGGGGAGACAGCGGACGCGATATTTCCCAGAGAGGATTTTTTGGAATTAGCAAAAGTTTGGGAGAGTCTACGTGCCGCATCTAACTCAATTGAAACCCTTTTCTGCATTTTTGTGGTTTCTACATCTATAGCCAGATTTGTTTTTGCAAGAAAATTGTCCAGGGTGCCTTTTGACTTAGTTAATCCCAGTGCAGTCTTACTGCGAGTCCCCCGAGTACACATGATGTGTGACGATTATGTTTTCTATGTAGTACTCACAAAGCTCAAGGTCCAGGCACAACGGCGATAAAGGGAACCAAGGGGGGTGAGCCAGGCCAGACCTCTTAGACCTCGAACGGCCTCAAACGGCCCGCTCTTAGCCCGGTCTTTGCCCCGGGCTGCGTCCCGCGCTGCGGGAGAACTGAGTCAGTAAATAGGTGATCGGGTAGACAAGGGGGCGTGGCAGCGGGGAGAGCGGACCGGAAGTTGATGGATGGTCTTGCAGGGACTCCTGGGCAATGGAGTCCCCTGCACGCTCGCAGCCCCGCTGACCGCACTCACCCGGTAGCTCTGCAGTCCTCCCCTGTGTCCCAGTTGTAGAATGCACGCAGCGGCACCCGCGAAGCGGGTGCGGCAAGAAGTGACAGGAATCCTTTGAAGAGGCGCTGAGGGCAGTTCAATCAGCCAAAAAGTGCGTCCGTGCTCTGGAAGGTGTCCCGCCGGAGTAAAAGAGGTGAGGGCTTTTAATCACAGACAGCTGCAAAGGGCGGGGGGCGGCAGCGGGGAGAGCGGACCGGAAGTTGATGGATGGTCTTGCAGGGACTCCTGGGCAATGGAGTCCCCTGCACGCTCGCAGCCCCGCTGACCGCACTCACCCGGTAGCTCTGCAGTCCTCCCCTGTGTCCCAGTTGTAGAATGCACGCAGCGGCACCCGCGAAGCGGGTGCGGCAAGAAGTGACAGGAATCCTTTGAAGAGGCGCTAAGGGCAGTTCAATCAGCCAAAAAGTGCGTCCGTGCTCTGGAAGGTGTCCCGCCGGAGTAAAAGAGGTGAGGGCTTTTAATCACAGACAGCTGCAAAGGGCGGGGGGCGGCAGCGGGGAGAGCGGACCGGAAGTTGATGGATGGTCTTGCAGGGACTCCTGGGCAATGGAGTCCCCTGCACGCTCGCAGCCCCGCTGACCGCACTCACCCGGTAGCTCTGCAGTCCTCCCCTGTGTCCCAGTTGTAGAATGCACGCAGCGGCACCCGCGAAGCGGGTGCGGCAAGAAGTGACAGGAATCCTTTGAAGAGGCGCTGAGGGCAGTTCAATCAGCCAAAAAGTGCGTCCGTGCTCTGGAAGGTGTCCCGCCGGAGTAAAAGAGGTGAGGGCTTTTAATCACAGACAGCTGCAAAGGGCGGGGGGCGGCAGCGGGGAGAGCGGACCGGAAGTTGATGGATGGTCTTGCAGGGACTCCTGGGCAATGGAGTCCCCTGCACGCTCGCAGCCCCGCTGACCGCACTCACCCGGTAGCTCTGCAGTCCTCCCCTGTGTCCCAGTTGTAGAATGCACGCAGCGGCACCCGCGAAGCGGGTGCGGCAAGAAGTGACAGGAATCCTTTGAAGAGGCGCTAAGGGCAGTTCAATCAGCCAAAAAGTGCGTCCGTGCTCTGGAAGGTGTCCCGCCGGAGTAAAAGAGGTGAGGGCTTTTAATCACAGACAGCTGCAAAGGGCGGGGGGCGGCAGCGGGGAGAGCGGACCGGAAGTTGATGGATGGTCTTGCAGGGACTCCTGGGCAATGGAGTCCCCTGCACGCTCGCAGCCCCGCTGACCGCACTCACCCGGTAGCTCTGCAGTCCTCCCCTGTGTCCCAGTTGTAGAATGCACGCAGCGGCACCCGCGAAGCGGGTGCGGCAAGAAGTGACAGGAATCCTTTGAAGAGGCGCTGAGGGCAGTTCAATCAGCCAAAAAGTGCGTCCGTGCTCTGGAAGGTGTCCCGCCGGAGTAAAAGAGGTGAGGGCTTTTAATCACAGACAGCTGCAAAGGGCGGGGGGCGGCAGCGGGGAGAGCGGACCGGAAGTTGATGGATGGTCTTGCAGGGACTCCTGGGCAATGGAGTCCCCTGCACGCTCGCAGCCCCGCTGACCGCACTCACCCGGTAGCTCTGCAGTCCTCCCCTGTGTCCCAGTTGTAGAATGCACGCAGCGGCACCCGCGAAGCGGGTGCGGCAAGAAGTGACAGGAATCCTTTGAAGAGGCGCTGAGGGCAGTTCAATCAGCCAAAAAGTGCGTCCGTGCTCTGGAAGGTGTCCCGCCGGAGTAAAAGAGGTGAGGGCTTTTAATCACAGACAGCTGCAAAGGGCGGGGGGCGGCAGCGGGGAGAGCGGACCGGAAGTTGATGGATGGTCTTGCAGGGACTCCTGGGCAATGGAGTCCCCTGCACGCTCGCAGCCCCGCTGACCGCACTCACCCGGTAGCTCTGCAGTCCTCCCCTGTGTCCCAGTTGTAGAATGCACGCAGCGGCACCCGCGAAGCGGGTGCGGCAAGAAGTGACAGGAATCCTTTGAAGAGGCGCTGAGGGCAGTTCAATCAGCCAAAAAGTGCGTCCGTGCTCTGGAAGGTGTCCCGCCGGAGTAAAAGAGGTGAGGGCTTTTAATCACAGACAGCTGCAAAGGGCGGGGGGCGGCAGCGGGGAGAGCGGACCGGAAGTTGATGGATGGTCTTGCAGGGACTCCTGGGCAATGGAGTCCCCTGCACGCTCGCAGCCCCGCTGACCGCACTCACCCGGTAGCTCTGCAGTCCTCCCCTGTGTCCCAGTTGTAGAATGCACGCAGCGGCACCCGCGAAGCGGGTGCGGCAAGAAGTGACAGGAATCCTTTGAAGAGGCGCTGAGGGCAGTTCAATCAGCCAAAAAGTGCGTCCGTGCTCTGGAAGGTGTCAATTACATCACTTGAGTTTCCTATCATTACGAATCACATTGTGCAGATCAAGTTTAGGTCTGTCCAGGGAAACATAGGAGGTTTCTACTTTGTTGAAGAGTGCAGTGGACATGACTCACTTCATTAGTAGACTTTCACAGATATTATCTCCTCTGTACACTTCAACAAGTGTAAATCTCATCTTGAACTCTGAGTAGGCCTCACCTCAAACAAATCTCTGGATAGGAGACATGTTATTGGCATACTGAAGCGACACTTTTCTGAAACAAGAGCAATGCAAAAGATGCACCATGTTTTAAGATAGGCCTCACTTCATCTGCATCAAGATACTGTTAGTTTAAAATGTATATCTTTAGCATTGTGTAGAGGACCTGGAGAAGCAGAAGCTTCTGTCAGTGTCAAAGTTGTTGAAAAACTATTTGTCCTTCAATATTTTCCCTTGTCTTTTGTAATTTTTAAATACATATTTTAATTTTTTTTCAAATGTTGGTTCTCTCTTTCACAGATTGAAAGTATAGAAATAAAATGTGATTAATTTAACGGCAATTACAAGGTAAATAGTTGTACTCTTTTCGTTACATTTCTATCACATTCACCTACTATTAGATCCACTGCTTCACTTCTTTAATCCTCAGTTTCCTGCCTTTGCTACTTTCCTCATTCCTTTCTCTATTACCTATTTACTCAACTCCTTCCACTCTTTTTCTCAGTCCCTCTGTTCTCATAGTTCCTCAGTCTTGTTCACTCACTCCATCTCTATTACTCTTAGTGTCTGTGAATTACTTTCCCAACTTTTTTTTTTTGGGGACCGCTTCCTGGGAAGTTGCCCGGTTCGCAAACCAGCAGCGTTATGGCAGTCCACCATTTTGTGTTTCGTTCGAATCAAGATACAAGATGGAGGGCAAATAATGTTCAGAATAGGTAGAAGGGGGCACGGTAGATGTATCTTGACCCCCTTGGTTTTCTGAGGGTGGCTGAGGAGGACCATAGTTCTTCACTCTTGTTCACTCTCTCTGTTTCTATTAATGTCACTGTTTATGACTGATCAAAAAAATGTTTTTTAAAAAAGAACAGTAACTATAAGGGAAGGAAATAGACAGTTATGTTAAAAGAAAGACAGCTATAGGGAGTAAACTAACGATACTGTTACCTACAATCCACTGCTGTTGATGTTACTGACCATGTCATGAATGATGTAATATGTGAAATCATCAACAGTGGATTGTAGGTAACAGTATCCTTATTTTACTCCCTAGAGCTGTCTTTCTTTTAACATAACTGTGTATTTCCTTCCCTTATAGTTACTGTTCGTTTTTAAAAAATATTTTTTTGGTTAGCTTCCGGTACGCGTACCGGGTAGCGCTCCGGGAGCGAACTAAGAGAAATACAGGTTGGCAGAGTTCCAAATATTCTACCAATTTTTTTATAATGGGGAGTTAGTTCTGAAAAGAACTTTTTTTTTTATGTTTTTGTTGTTTTATATTTTTTTTAGTATTTTTTGAACATTTTTTTACTTTTTTTGTATTTTCTGAACGTTTTTAAAAATTTTTTGGTTTTTTTTGGGGGGGGGGAAACAAAAACGATCCATTATAAAGGGCTCAACAGGAGCAAAAAAAAAAAAAGAATTTATTTTTTGGTGCGTTTTGTGCAAACATTAATATGATTTTGAATTGCTCGCAAAATCAAAGTGATGCTACTTTCTCTGTAGCAGATGAAAGCGCCACATTCCACGCACACTTGTTTTACGTGCCCAAACAACATTTGGATGTTTGCAATCACCTCCCTCGCCTCTGGTCCCGACACCTCTGGAACCACCGATCTTCTTGCCATTTGGAGGGGATGTTGTTGTTGGTCACGTAGCTGGGCAGCACTATAGTTATTTGGGTGCCACCTACTCATATGCCGATGCATAGTATGATTCCCATAACTATATTTTTTATCGGTGCCCCTTGACAATCTGTCACCGCATATGCGGCAAAACACGTAACGAGCATTCACTTTCTTTTGCCCCTCAGGAATTCTGTAGAATTGCCAGATATAATTCTCCTGTCGATTGTACCTCCTGGGCTCCTCTGGCAAAAACTCATGCTCTTCCTCCTCTTCCTCCTCTTCCTGTTCTTCCTCTTCTTGCAGAATTACTTCTGCAGGTGGTCCTCTCTTTCTTGGATTTGGTGGAGGTGGTGGGCTAGCACCAGCTGAAGCTACTAATGAAGCCATCACAAAGTCTCAATAAAGGGTCTTTCTCTCACCAAGATGAAAGTCAGAGTGATGAAAGAAGGAGGGGTTTTCATCATTTGGGAAAAACAAAAGTTCTAAACCAATGAAAAGTGTCCATTTTAGATCACATGACCTTGTATTACATCATTAGGAAACCAAAAGTGAAATGAACCAATGAAAAGTGTTATTATCGAGTCACATGACCTGCTATGTTTACATTACGCGGTCGGCGCCGCGCCGCGGATCGCTTCCGGTTCGCGTACCGCTGCGCTTCCGGGTACGCGAACGTAGCACGTAATATGACGTATTACGCGAGAACGCGAAACGTCATGCTGACGCGAAGCGTCGCGATGTTGTTTTGTAACGCGAGAGGTGCGCTAAAGGAACGTTTACCAGTTCGCGTACCGGGTCGCGCCTCCGGATTGAGCTAACGGGAAGCTAACCGGTACGCGTACTGGGAGCGAAACAAAAAAAAATAAAAAATAAATTGTATAAAAAACATGTAAAAAATATTTTTCTTTTTAAAGAATAATACATTGTAAAGGTTTTGATATTAGCTATTAAAAAACCAATGAAATTCACTGAAAAAACCATAGGTTATAGACCATATATAGTTAGGAATTAGCATTTACAAAACCTTAAAAATTCACTGAAAAAACCATAGGTTATAGACCATATATAGTTAGGGATTAGCATTTAAAAAACCTTATTTTACTCACACAAAACCATTGAAATTCCATATATAGTTAGTTGTACTAACTATATATCACGCACCCGCAATCCACTGCTGATGATGTCACATATTACATCATTCATGACATGGTCAGTGACATCACTGATGACATCACTGATGACATCTCAAATGACATCACTGATGACATCACTGATGACATCTCAAATGACATTACTGATGACATCACTGATAAAATCATTCATGTGATAATACGATGAACCTCTTCAGACTCTAATATAACCTTAGATACACTCAGTGTAAACACAGACTCACAGATTGTCACTCATCCATGAAGTTACACACACACCTAGACAGTCATGCAAACAATCAATCACACCTCCGTTTCCTTAACTATACAGTTAAACACACCTTACTTATTCAAACATATACTAAAACATATTTACTCACTTATACAATCCTGGATACAAGTTCACAATGATCCATACAGCCACTCACACATTCACTGGCTCTTATGCACAGTTATTTATATATGTCAACTCTCACATGTACTGTATTTTACATATGTACTTAATTTGACATGTAGCACTGAGATATCTATTCACTCACCAATACAGTCATGCACACAGTCAACCGCCCATACAGCTGTTTCCAACATGCACTTTTGAATCCATACATCTATGCACAGAGTCATACACTTCCCAGCCACCCACACACACACTCAGTCTCCCATACAAATGCTTGTGCAACCAATCAATAACCTATATAGTTACTCATATAGCTACTGATCAACACATGCAGCACTTTACAGAACAACAGACATAATGATGCACAAATTAAGACAGTTTAGTCACTAACCCATGCACTCAGTGAGACACATTTAATCACTCACTCATACATTCAGTCATGCACCTACTAAATCCTTCGTCCAGACACTTATACATCGACTCATTCATAAATATGTAAGACATATTTTAACTTTACAGAAAAATACAGTCACTGGATGTTGTCATCAGTGATGTCATCAGTGATGTCATTTGAGATGTCATCAGTGATGTCATCAGTGATGTCACTGACCATGTCATGAATGATGTAATATGTGACATCATCAGCAGTGGATTGCGGGTGCGTGATATATAGTTAGTACAACTAACTATATATGGAATTTCAATGGTTTTGTGTGAGTAAAATAAGGTTTTTTAAATGCTAATCCCTAACTATATATGGTCTATAACCTATGGTTTTTTCAGTGAATATATATATATATATATATATATATATATATATATATATATATATATATATATATATATATATATATATATATATATATATATATATATATATATATATATATACCCGACACACACTCGAAATCCACAAGTGAAGAGATAGACGGCACTCCAAGTCGATGTTTCACCAAATGGATTTATTGGCAGACCCCCGTGCCCCTTCAACAGACGCGTTTCACCGTTTAGGCTTCGTCAGTGTTAATTACAGTTTCATTTTGCGCCACCATTAAATCCCCAACCTTACCCTAGACACAGAGAAAGGACTAACTCAGCCACCAGTTTTGTGGCGGACATCTTTGAACGTGCAATGTTGAAATTCTTGTACAGACATTAACAAATAATACTAGGGGACTTATGGTGAACTGCAAGTGAATGTGCACATTAAAAAGATAACATGGAATTACCCGATGCTCTCTTAAAAACCAATCTTCATTCGTGCTTTGAAGTGCTCTTATGATTGGAGATTGAGGTGGAGGAAGGAGGGTTGGGGAAGGACGATCATGTGAGTCATTTACATTGATGCATTCTATTGTCCCCAATAACCCTATTACAGCACTTTCTGTACTTAAACCAATCTGATGGCCGATCATATACTCTTTTCATTGTATGTACCCCATCATTGTCTCTGAATCATTTTCAAACATCATCCTGTGGCACCCTCCTCCATCTATAGCAATTCTTGCTTCTCCGTTTATTTTTCTCTATTGCACTTGCACGTCTTATTCTGCCCTGAATGGGCTTACAATCACTGTTGTCAATCCCATCAACCTATTTTTCCACTCTTTATAGGCATATAGGCCCAGATGTAGGTAAAATAGATTTACCGATTTTAAATTACCGAATCATACCGATTCGGTAATTAAAAATCGGTAAATCTAAGGGGTTGAGATGTAGGAACATCCAGATGTTCCTGCTACCGAATCGGTAAAAATCGGTATTTACCGATTCGGTAAATACCGACCGGTAATGGCCCATTCATTCCTATGGGCTTTGAAGCCCATAGGAATGAATGGGGCATTACCGGTCGGTATTTACCGAATCGGTAAATACCGATTTTGACAAGGGTGCAGGGGGTGTCACTTTGACACCCTCTAGCACCCCCAAAAAAGATTCGGGGGCCATGTGGCAGGCATACCTGCCCTAAGGGCAGGTCTGCCTGTCATATGGCACAGGTGTGCATGCACACATGTGCATGCACACCGGAATCGTTTTTTTACCATGAAGTTGGATTTAATGGTAAAATACCGATTCTGTAAGGCTTGTGGGACTCAGAAGATAGTATAATAAATACCGATTCGGTATTTTACAGATTCGGTAAATTTACCGATAGGTAAATTTACCGAATCTGTAAAATAATGTGTCCCTACATACCGATTACTGAATACCGGTCGCAAACGGCCGAAAATACCGATTTTCGGCCGTTACCGACCGACCTACATCGGGCCCTAAGTTAGATATTGTTTTTCATCCTGTGTTGAGAGATATCTTAGTTGTGGGAGGGAGAGAAGTACAGATGGCAGCAAGATAAACAATATGGCCTCTCCATGAGTTCCCTATGTTCCGCAGGAATGTATTTATGTACCTATTAGTACCACCCAGTATAGATGAGCCTTACTCTAAATGGACCCATAATTCCTCGTCATTGTTGAGTCCTCTAGGTTGAATACTCTGGAGGTCGATGATATATCTGGATTCTAGAGCCCTCAGTGCCCTCACTTTGTCTCCACCCCGCTCCCTTTTTCCCAGTTGGTCAATAAGGTAAAAGGACAGTAGGTCCCTGTTGCTCTTGTGGTGGGTTTCAAAGTGGCGTGCCACCGGGTAGTTCTTATCCCTGTTTGTGATGGCTCGCATGTGCTCCAAGATACGTTTTTTTGCCGGGTTAATAGTACTCCCGATATATCTTTTGGAGCACGGGCATTCCAGGCAGTAGACCACAAAGTCCGAGTTGCAATTCAGGAACTTTGTGATCTCTCTGACGGGTCGTTGGTCATTGGGTCTCCCTTCATATTTTGTACGCTTTTTACTGTACTTGCACGCTTTACACTGCATGCACGGAAAAAAGCCCTGGATGGGTTTGGATTTAGAGATTCTGGGGGTTTCCTCAAAGTGGCTCCTGGTTAGGTGATCACTGAGAGACTGGCAACGTCTGTACGTTATGGATGGCCTAGGTGGTAGTTTATTCTTCATGATGGGATCCGTACCTAGGATGTGCCAGTTCTTGTTAAATATGTGTACCAGTTCGTTGGATCTCATGTTGTAGCCAGTGATCATTCTAGCTACACCTTCGGGCTCCTCTTCCCTGACATTAGTTTTAATGAGGTCCTTTCTCTCTATTAGCTCCACTCTGCTCACTGCACTAGTTAGGAGTGGCTTGGAATATCCTCTCCCCTGGAACCTTATCAGTGTCTCATCCCGTGCCCGTGAGAAATCTAGGGGATCTGAACAGTTTCTCTTCAGGCGTAATAATTCCCCAAATGGGATATTTTTTATCATGTTCTTGGGATGGTGGCTTGCCGCATGTAATACGGTATTGCCCGCTGTTGGTTTCCGGTAGAGTCTGGTCTGTAGGGAGCTTCCGCTTACAAAGACCTCTAGGTCAAGGTAGTATACCGACGTCTCACTGATGGTGCTCGTGAATTTTAAATTAAGATCGTTGTCGTTTAGCCTGGCAACATATTCCTCAGCCGAGGCCCTGTCTCCACGCCAAACGACAAACAGATCGTCGATATATCTGGCCCAAATCATGATATGGTCCAACCATATTTCATTGGTCCCACCCCAGGCCACGTGCTTCTCCCACCAACCTACGAACAGGTTCGCATAGCTGGGGGCGAAGCACGTGCCCATGGTGGTCCCTCTCAACTGGCGGTACATGTTTCCTGCGAACAAGAAGATATTGTTATGGAGACAAAATTCCATCATCCTCAGTAGCATGCAATTGTGTTGATGGTATTTCAGATTTTTCCTGCCCAAAAACCACTTTACTGCAGAGATACCCTCCTGATGGCCTATGCAGGTATATAAGCTAGTGGCATCTAAAGTGATGAGAAGCATGTCAGATTCCCACCTGATGCCATCGATTTGTCTTATATAATCCTGAGTATCCCTGACGTAGGAAGGTAAGTCTTTGACAAAGGGGGACAGATATGTGTCAATAAATCTTGATGTGTTCTCCAAGAGGCTGCCTATAGAGGACACTATAGGCCTGCCTGGGGAATTTCTAGTGTCCTTATGCACCTTGGGAAGGTGGTAAAATGTTGGAATGATCGGGTGCTCACAATGCAAGTAGTCAAACTCATTTTTATTTAGCATCCCTTCATCCCTCCACCCCTCTAGTAACTTGTGATATTCAATTGTGCATTTCACAAAATCCCTTCTTTCAATGATCTTATAACAGTCTCTGTCCTGCAGTTGTCTTAGAGCCTCTTTTTTGTATTTACTTTTACTGAAGATCACGATGTTACCCCCCTTGTCTGAGGGTTTGATCTCAATCGAAGTGTCCTCCTTCAAAGACTTGATTGCTTCCCACTCCAAACGAGAGATGTTTGAGTTTTTCTTTGAAAGTTCTACTTTTTTTGATGTCATCTTCTCCAGGTCTTGGAGGACCGCGTCGTTAAAGACGTCTATGGCGTCACTTGCTACGTGTGGCAAAATTCTGGATTTGCGTTTCAGATTGCTTGGATCTCTTATTTGAGCGATCTCCTCGGTTCTTAACAGTTCCATTGAGCTGGGGACATTATCAATGTCTACCAGTTCATGTACCGTAGTTAGGAATGACAGATCATTGTCTATGAGATTATATCCGGTCTCTGTGGTTTCATCCGGAATATTTTCAATTCCAGAGTGTCCTTTTGCAGCAAATATTTTTTGTAACTTCAGTTTCCGGACATACTTGAAGATGTCTATTCTGGCTTGTACCGGGTCGAATTTGGCAGTTGGGCAAAATGTCATCCCTTTTTTCAGGATTGCTTCTTCGTGGATTGTCAGTTGCCGTTCAGAGAGGTTGATTATGGTACGGTCATCTTTTACCATCTTCCTCTCTTGCCTCTGCTGCGAGTCATCATAGGTTGCGCCACCTGCGCGATTCCTCCTGCCCCGCCTTGTTTTCCTCCTCTTTTTGGTAATGTTTTTTGTGGTACCTGGGACTGGGATCGTTGTCTGGTCTCCTTCATTACCTGGTACTCGTCTAAAAAGGGAGGAGGGACTGTCGTTCCACTGGCATTAGCCTTTTTCTTGCTTTTGCCACTTCTCACTGATTCATCTTCCGATAGTGATGCATCTGATTCTGAGGTTACCATATCTGGGGTAGTTTGGACTCCTTGTGCCAGCCTTTGCCTCGTTGCATCGAATTTCTTTGCAAAAGTAAGTATTCTGCCGGTCAGGTAGTCCTGTTCGTCCCTCTGGAATTTGTTTTGTATTCTTTTTTTTATTCCATTCTCATAGTCTTTTAATCGCTTTTGCATCTGATTCTGCGAATCCTCAGCAGCTATCGTATCTTTGTCCCTGCTGATTAAGTCCTCCAGTTTCTGGATTTCGCTTAGCGCTTTATCCCTGTTGCTCCAGGCATATTTAATTAACATCAGCAGCATCCCTTTACATGATTCCGCGATGTATACTGTCCAGTCTTTTAGCAATTGAGGGTCTGGGTTCTCGTAGGAGGGTATCGTGGGACCCTGTTGCAATCAGCGTAGCTGAAAAAAAAAAGAAAAAAAAAATATATATATATATATATATATATATATATATATATATATTCCAACAACAATGGCGAAATGAGCCTGCGCCACTTCTTGATGGCGGGCCGCAGCGGGGTTCGCCTTGCCCCAATAAATCCAACAAAATATTGTCACAAAGTATCAAAGACAACAAGCTAAAGCCGCAGCCGCTTGTTCCCGACTTGGGAACAAGCGGCTTTGGCTGCGAAACGCGTTGGGTGTTATTGCCATTAAAACCTCATCTGGAATGCACTTGGGCCTCAGCTTGTTGTCTTTGATACTTTGTGACAACGTTTAGTTGGATATATATATATAGACACAGGCCATTTTTTGTCTAAAATCAATGATATTGTGTGGGAAAGTGAGTTTGTATTGATAGCCTTAGATATAGACTCTCTTTATACAAGCATTGGCCATGTGGACGGATTAAATGCCATCAAATTTTATTTGGGGAAAAGGAATATTGCATTTAGTCAACATAGCAATATGCTATTAAGGATGTTGGATATATGCCTCAACAACAATTATTTTTTATTCAACAAGGAAATTTACCAACAGTTAAGGGGAGTGGCTATGGGGGCATGCTTCTCCCCCACCTATGCATGTTTACATGTTGGGTGGTGGGAGGAGCATGTCCTCATGGCTTCACTCGCTAGGTTGTTTCCCAACAATATTGCTTATTTCTGGCGTTTTATTGATGATATCTGTTTGATCTGGAGAGGTTCGGTAGAATCAGCGGCTGAATTTGTCAGAGTAATTATTGACAATCAATTAAATCTGAAATTTACATCTCAAATAAGCACTACCATGATTCAATTTTTAGATGTTGAATTATATGTTTTAGATGATAAATTACATACCAGACTTCACAGAAATCCCACGGCGGGCAATTCTATCTTGCACGCCAAGAGCTCACATCCAGGTCATTTAGTCAAAAGTATTCCGTATGGAGAATTTCTACGCATACGTCGAATTTGCAGTTCCAATGTAGATCTGGAGAAATGTCAGAATGAAGCATATGTGCGATTTTGTGCAAGAGGCTATCAGACATCCTTATTAAAGGAAGCTTTGAATGGGGCTAACAGTATGAACTGGGAAGAATATCTCGCTTCCACCAGTGCCAACAGGACACAAATTGGGCATGAGTTGACTAAAGAAGCCCCAGACAAGGTAGTTTTAATCACCACCTTTAACAGTGAGGAAAGGATGTTGAGGGGGATTTTGAAAAAGCATTGGCCTTTGTTAAAGACTGATATCAGTGTAGCACCATTATTACCAGATGAACCGACCATAGTCTTTAGAAGAGCTCCCTCAATGAGGGATGCTCTGGTGAGAGCCAGTCCGGAGGTCATCATAAAGAAAAATTGGTTGTCTGATAAATCTGGGTTTTATAAATGTATCTCTTGCAGAGCATGCAAGTTTGGAATAAATACGAAGGAATACTGCTCTGCATTTGATCCTGTGCCCATCCAAATCAGGGGGCATTTTACATGCCGCACTGATTTTGTGGTCTTTGTGCTCCAGTGTACTTGTGGTCTCAAGTACGTTGGGAGCACCAAACTACAGGCTTTTAATCGTATCCTCCAGCATTTAAGGGCAATTGTGAACTCTGACGATAGTTATCCTGTTGCGCGCCATTTTGGTTTCGCCCATAAGAAAAATTTGAACGATCTGCAATACTTCATTATTGATGCTGTACCTAAAAACATCAGGGGTGGCAACAGAGAGAAACTGTTAAGGCAACTGGAAAGCAAATACGTTCTGCTTTTAGATACCAGGATTCCTAATGGAATGAATACAGGGGAGGACTTGCACTGTTTTTTGTAATTTTGGTTCAACAGAAGAGTGGCAGTCTTCTGGTTTTTTGATTAGTTATACCCCCTCATTCATGTAGAAATCTAGTGTTGCTGGTTCCCTATGCACAATCAGTTTTTGAGTCATCAGCTATTTTATCTTTAAAAACATCTTTGGAGATTTTTTAGGATTGATTGTGACATTAAAGTATTGCATCTTTGACTTCAAGAATGTTTGACACTGTTGCCACAAATGCATTGATTTATTGAGTATAACGTCTCGATTGACAGCATTTCGGATATAGAATTATAGGATAAAATGGGCACTATGCCGTAAGTTTCTTCTCTGATCAATAGCTGTCTCTATTTCAAGATTGTCATTCCATATTATTCTGTGCTGACGGTATAACTGATTTTTAAAATGTATTGTTACATGTAAACCTCATAATTGGTTCAACATGCAAAACCATATTGTCTTCCCACATGATTTATCAGCCAGTGACTTATTTAATATAAATGAGGCAGGGATCTACCTCGATGTCACGGCTGTTGTTGCACTTTGCCCTTTGCACGTTTGTTTGCACTATTTTATATGAATTCTAGCACTTGCACTTTTATAAAACTTGGGGGTTGTATGCCAGTATTAATTCCATCCTTCAATACTTATAATGAAAATGTTTTTATTCTGGTATGATTTGCGCGAATTGTATCTTGGACATGAAATTGTGAAATGAATATTGCATATTTGCACTATCCATGGCGCACTATAAATAGGGATTATAATTGTATTCACTATGTTGTTGAGAAAGGGTAAAATGAAAAAACAATTGTTTATACAACAAAGAACACTCGGATTAAGTATCAGAATGATATTTTGTAACAACAGTATTTTTTCTATGTTTATAGATGTGGTACGCTCCTTCCTTTTCAAATGTGCACAGTATATAAACACTGGTATTGGTTCTGCTAGGCATGTGATCAAGGCTACTGTGACATAGCCGAAACGCGTCATGCTGGCGATTTGGGGTGAATAAACTACCTGTGAATTCTACTCGCAGTGCTGTGGAGTGGTCTGTACCTGTGTTTTTTCTTCGTTGGAATACATTTCCGAGAGGGAGGCATAGCAGGAGTTTGAACTGTATATATATATATATTTATAAAGTACTTTTACAAAGTATATGACTTCACCACACATGCATTTGCATTGTAATGGCATGCGTGATAAAGTCATATGCGCTGTAATAGTTTGAGGAATTATTGCTTTGCGGAGTAATGGTACTTTCATAGTAAAAAATGCGGAGTGATGGTATGCGGGATGAAAGAATTCAGAATGACATCATATATTCCTTCATACCTTCTCTGCATGTTGGGCTCAAAGACCAGTCGGCTGTATGCTGCATTCATATTGTGTAGGTTAGAATAACTAGGGTTGGTTCGTTCGTTGTAGAGATTTTTTATGAAAGTGCACACTGTTCAACCACTTCAACCACTCGACTGCATAGCCATTACAGTGAATGGCATTATAATTGAAAATGTTCCAAATCTTGCAGGGGAATTCTAAAATCTGTAAGAATTTTCCAAAATCTGAAAGAAGTTTCAAAAAGCCACCAAATCTCCAGAAAATTAAGAAGCATTTGATCTACTCAGCAAATGAAATGCTCCAAAATTGGACTATCCTTAATAGTAGGGATTCTTACCCTGGTAAGATGTAACCCTGCGTTGCCCCAACTGCAATTGCGTCGGTGGTCCAGTTTTTTTTAGGTGTTTTAGTTGCACTCGATGCAGTGTAAAAACTGCAAAATGCAAATATAACAAAAATCAGTTTTGATGGAGAATATGCTGTCTAAAATAGACAATAATTTGCCACAGCACTGTTTAGCCAAATAATGGTGAAAGTCGTTCAATGTGTATTTCTTGGCCCCTCTCCTCCACTGAAATATTTCCAAGGATCAGGATTGCCTCATATGGACCAGTGCCCTTTATATAGGACATGGAGAGGCATTTTTAAAAGCCCTTTAATGCCATAGGAGCGTCACTTTTTATGACGCTCTGGTGGCATAGTGGCATTCCCCATATTTACAAGGTGCTGCTAAGCCACTTAATGTGGCTTGATGCCACCGTGTAAATATGCCCCTTTCCACTACCTTCCTCTGCGGCAAAGGGTCAGTGAGCATGCTACCACAACACCCATTGCTTTCTGGTGCTGCTCCAGTTTTACAAAGCTGGGGCAACGCCAAAAACAAAGGCAAGGGAATACTTGGTCTTAGCATGGCGATACAAGGAGAAATTATAAAATCTTCCTTGTTTTTTTACCTTTCTATGTGTGTTGTATTCTGCAGCACACATAGAAAGAACAAATCGCCAGCCATTATTGATTGTTTAGGTGTCCCTTCCTCCACATAAACAATCACCCCTGCAGCGCAGGCCCTGTTGCCACTCGGCGGCAGGGAGTCTGTACTGGCGCTAGCAGCTTTTTTAGCACCAGCGCTAGGGATACCGCAGGGCTGTATCGTATTCTTGTGAATATGGCACATCCCTGTATTTTAAAAATGTTGGAGCATGGTGTTGGCGAATTTGGCATAACACAGAGCTCCTACGTTTTTTTGTAAATATGCCCCGAATTTTACACAGCCCTATGGCTTCAGCGAGGTGAAGTTAATGGCCCTCACCTCTGGTCTGATAATGGTTTCTACACTAGAGGCAACAGCACTGCAGAACAGAATTGTACATTACATATTTCTTAAATGTATGTCTCTCTAGAAAACACTTTAAGATTCAAAGCCTCAGACCTTAAAGAAATGCGACATCCTAGAAAGGGTGTGGGTGACCTTGTTAAATAGCTGCTGCATTGGTACATTGGTTGCAAATAATATTGATGCAAACAAGAATTTGATTGACCAGGAAAAGAAAACAATTTCATGACACTGAAAGACACATTGTCCCCCTGCCTTACTGGAAATACAGTAAGATATATAAGGCATATGTTTCCTTCACAAGAGAAAAGCTCTTCCCTGAGCCATCCTGTTGAGAAGTTAATGCCATCTCTTGCCCGGGGAATAGCAATAAAATGCTGAAAGGTGACACTTTCATTATTTCAAAGTGTGTGGCGCAGCTGTGCACCTAGAGTGCAGTGAACTTAATACCATTTGTTACATTTAAGTTAGACTTTTTTGCTCAGTACAGCAAAGTATGCAGCGGATGGTGGAGAATGTGGCAACTGCTGCAAACCGAAATTTGCAACACACGTTTGCATAATTCGAGTGACC
The DNA here is from genome assembly GCF_964261635.1 of Lissotriton helveticus. Lineage (NCBI taxonomy): Eukaryota > Metazoa > Chordata > Amphibia > Caudata > Salamandridae > Lissotriton > Lissotriton helveticus. Next base: position 1,411,109,262 of record NC_136065.1, read on the forward strand.
TTGGGTATATTAATTATTAAATTCTGTATCTCTGAATTAGTTCCCCTCTAAGCAGCAGCAAAAGCTTGGTTACATTACTGTGATGTCAACAATAAAATAAAAATAACATCTGAGCATGCTCCTTGCCCTTTTGTGCTCCAAAGGGATGAGACGGACTGTCCATGGAATATGGATTCACTCGTGCCAGACTGGGAACCAAAAGCATACCTAGCAGGTTAGCCCAGCCCCTATGTTACATGGATAAAATACAGCAAGAGAACCTGCTCACCATAACACCTTTCCAACCAAGACATTTTATAAAAGGAACACACGTCTCGGCCTGCTTGATCAATGCAGAATTATAGCAAGGGTTACTGTAAGATCTAGGGTGAAGGGCCTACTGGGCACCCCCTTTGTTCCAAATATGAGTATTGTTGGAATTGTGTTTATATTCTGCTGGTGGGATGTGTTGGATCTCGTGTGTGGCTTTGCGAAGATACATAAAGAGAGGCAATGCAAGCCGTATAGTCACAGCTACATATTGATCCCACATCAGCCATTCTGTTAGGCTCAATATATAACCACGCCACTGTTGGACAGTGGGCCATTCAAGGCAAGGAAACCTGAAACGTGGGACCACCCTGGGGGTAGGAAGGATCGAGCCAATGCCATCCAGAGGAACAGCAGCTCTGAAGAGCACTGTCATCTCCTGTGATGGGCATCCACAAGGCGGAGGACTACAAAGGCTATCATACTCTCTGGATGTCTAAGGGAAGAAGTATCCATGAGCTTGCCTGTCAGAGCTTGTGCTTGGTTCAGATGATGAAAAAGGTCAGTTAAATCAAGTCTCTGGTAGCATGGAGTGTTGCAGTAGGAGGGGAGCATGAAGTGTAAGAGGGAGGAGAACGAGAAAGGAGCAGAGTGGAGGAGAGACCATAGAAAAGGTAGGAAGTTTCACTTCACTTTCAACTAACCAGACCATAAAGTATCACACATCACTTGTATTTACCAACATAAATTACACTTTATCCCAACATACTTTTATTGCAAAGTGTCCCAGCGAGAAAAAAAAACTAATGTGTAACAAGCACAATTATAAAGCAAATACCAAAAAAAGTTTGTGTGTTTTTTTAAAACAACAACAACAAATGTTAACTGTTAGGTCCAATGTCAAATATCAAATATCCGTTGGATTGTTTTTTATTTGTCAGCGACGTTTCGAGCCTCAACTCGCTACAGGGGTCTCATCAGGACAGAACAGTGTGGACATCAGGAAGTAATAATCATTGATTAAATGAGGCCATCATCTTGTATTTTATCTTGCTGCAATGTTGGCCCATGCGCGCTTTCACTGGTTGGGCGTTTGGCCTATACAGATCAAATTATAAAAATATAATAGTAAATGCCTGGGTGTACCTATAGTAGCCAATCAGTGTCAGAATGGTCCAAACCGGGTGGAATACAGAATAGTAACCCCTGTGTAAAAAATAGTACTCACAGTGAGGGTGAAGTCACCTAATTATTCTTAATAAATAGAATGCATTAATATGATGCTGGTTCGATTAAATGACAACAAAGGGGTCAATTGCATGCGTGACTCGCTCTCTGTTATTCTGAATTCTTATTGTCGAGAACAATTTCCCTTTATCATGTTTTATAAGGCAATCAAGAATTTTAATATCTTGCGTGTGAAGATGGCACATAAACTGCAACGCATTTTGTGCCCGTGCAAGTAAGCCACAAACTCATCCAGTTTGGATTCAGTATCTGCCCAGATTGTAAAGACATTGTTGATGTATCGTTTTCAGTGTCTAATGGATGCCCTATGTGGGTTACGGTCAGTAAGTGTAAGAAAGTGGCTCTATATATACTGGACCAAAGTCAGGTACAGTGTGTATAGAGTCCCCAATCCCCGACTCCTGCGGACAGCAACCTTGGAAAACCCAGAGGACCTGCCTGCCATGACCCTCTCAAAGACTGGGACTCCCCTGAGCAGAGACTCTGCTCTAACAGCAATACCCCTGGTGCCTGCCAGGAACCACAAATCCAGTCCACTCTGCACCCACCGAGCCCGGCCCGTGCCGGTCTTCTTTTTCTTGATCTTCTTTCTTGTTTTCTTATCGGGATCTGAGGAAGGAAGGTTCAGGGTGCCCCTAAATACTGAATTTAGGAGCGTTACAGGTAGGGCAAGGACAGGGACCTATCCCTGTCCTGGGGTGGGTACACCCCCTAGTCTGCTCATCTCCTATGTGATTGGGCAGGGCTCCCCATCTTCAAAATGGCCGAAACCCAGGGTCGTGCTTCACCTCGCCTCTCCCACCTGAGGGGTGGGGTTGGCACAGGCTGGCACAACCCCCTTCCTGATGTAGGGTTTCCCGCCAGTCTTCCCACCAGAGTGGGGGTAAGAACTGGTGGGGCCAGTTGCTGGGTACAGCAAGTGGTCTGGAGAAGCTCACAAAGGCGGCATGCCTTTGAAGCTTCCCCCTGCCCATCCTGGGGGAGGATACTTAGCACCTCGCCCAGGATGTGCATTGTTCCAGGCCCAGGAGAGCGGGGGGCTCTCCACCTAGGGGTCCAGCAACATGTCTGCTGTGTGGCAACCAGCCTCTCAGACCAGACGTGGATTGTAGGTTCGGTTTTCAGGGGGCATCTCTAAGATGCCCTCTGGTGCATTTTACATTAAATCCCACACTGGCATCAGTGCAGGTTTAATGTGCTGAGAAGTTATATAACAAACTTGTCAATCTTCAGCGTAGCCATTATGGTGCTTTGGAGTTCATAATGACGACCTCCCAGCACCATATACTCTTAATGGCATCACTGCACTTACAGTGCCCAGGAATGGTCCCGGGTATTGTAGGGGCACAGGGCTCATGCACCTGTGCCCACACCACTGGCATAGGGCACCCATCTAGAGGGGTGACTGAGGTATGCCAGGGCAGCTGGTCTTGTGGGCATGGGACACAGGGATGTGTGCCATGTGGACTCTTAGTTTAGTGCTGTTCTTAGACACTCAGCCTGTAAAGGCAGTGTGTGGATGTCAGGGTACAGGGCCCCTAAGGATGGCACAATAAGTGCTGCAGCCCTTAGGGGGCTTCTCTGGTCACCATGCCCTGGATTCCTAGGGTACCATCTACTAGGGGCTGACAGGTGGCCAGAGATGCCAATTAGGTTTTAGTTTCAACACTGTTTTAGGGAAGGAACACAGGCCCTGGACACCTGATTGGCAGGAGCTCAGGGCGCACTCAGTCAAAGCACATCAGCAGTTCAGCAAAACGTGCGGTCATACCAATGCAAGAAAGATGGCACTTTCTCACAGTAAGTATAAATTGATGTTCAGAGAAGTCTACATAGATATTTGCTAGACTTGGGGCAAAAACCTCCCCATTAAAGTCCCTCCTCATTGTTGATAATATTCAGTTCAGTTCAGTTCAAATACTTTTATTCGATTAACTTATGATAATCATAAAAAGTGCATCATACAGTACAATTTGTATAAAAACATTGTTACATTATAAAAATGCAAGTAGAAAAAACTTTACATAGAAAAATGTAAAATATAAATCATATTAGCAACAGTACTTAGATACTGGAATTAATTTTGCTACGAGTCAACAAGCAAGATTTTAAAAACAGGGCAACATTTTTGGCTACGTATTGAGATTCTAGCAACTGTAGCGCCAGGAATGCTGGGCGACAGGACCTCAACCCCATTTGTCGCAGGAGTGGAATAATCCAACGCTTGCGCGCTTGTTTATAGTAACGACAGAACAAGATAACGTGTATAGTCGATTGGGTGGAGTCATGATCGCATGGGCATTTGCTTAGTTCATGGGACCAGTCGGACACAGTTGGAAAAGTGACGAGTCGGAAAAGTGAATTAAAGCGAAACCTGGTCAGTAAATACTTTTCATAATTTGATAAATAAAAAGTGAGGTAGGGCTGTATACCAACTGAAACTTGAACCATCAACACTTGCGCGTTAGTTTTCTTTGTTACTTCAGACAAAAGGCGCAAGTCCCTTAGGTGGTTAAGACATAGGTTTTTCAAAGACTTTCTAGTAATGTCTACCATTGTTAAGGGCTCAGTAAAATATTGTGGGCAATTCAGGTCCTGAAAAAAGTTAAAAACGTAGAGTAGCCATGGAATCTTCTTCCAACGAGCCAAGTTTAAACAGTCAGCGATCAAAGTGCGTGTTAGATGGCATTGTGGCTTCTTCCAAATACGGTGCCAAAGGAGAATTGGTTGGCATTTGATGACATCAGAGAGATAATCCATACCAAGCTCAATGTGGCAACCATAATTTGGAGCGCTACTTGGGAGTGCCAAAAGATATCTTAGAAAGCCATTTTGGACTTTTTGTAGGTTATCGGTCGGTACATAGCCCCAGACTCCTGCGCCGTAGGTTGCTATGCTTTGACATTTAGCTTGATGGATTTTTAGTAATTCAGACGGGGCAGGTTTGCCCAGCTTCCTAGAAAAGGAGACTAACGCCGAGGTCGCCCTCTGGTAGAGAAGCTTTCTACTTGCCAGCCCTCTCTTCCAGGAAAGTTGGTCATCGACCAGCACCCCCAAGTAAGGATACTCTCTAGCTCGTTCCAGCCTGGTTTGCTCGATGAAAAGAGGTTTTGGGTTCTTAATCATAGTTCCTGTGTACATTACGAAAGTTTTACTCTTATTTACCTTCAGCCCTAAGGAAAGCATAAAATTACAATATTTATCAAGCTGTTTTTGTAGCTGCACTAGGGTTCTGGCGAGGATTACAGAATCGTCAGCGTAAAGTAATGCTGGGATGGGGCGATGACTAATGGTAGGTAGGTCCTGGCTCCCTTCCAACATGGCAGTTTCCAGCCCGTTGGTATATAGGTTGAATAGAAAAGGAGCCAGGACACAACCCTGCCTTACGCCTCTGGTGACAGGAAATAGGGGTGTAAGTTCGCCACCAATCCCATACCTTACGCAGGCGGTGGCATCTGAATAAAGCTCACGCAGAAACTTGATAAGTGGAGGGTCCACACCCAAACCTTCTAAGATGGACCATAGCTTGGCGTGAATTACGCAGTCAAACGCCGCACTGAGGTCGACGTAGACCAAGTACAAATTACCCCCCTTTGCTCCTACATACTTGCCTATTAAAAGGGTTAAATTTAAAGCCTGCTCCACAGTACCAAGCCCCTCCCGGAAACCATATTGTAGGTCAGTCATGATGTTATTCACAGACGCCCAGTCCTGGAGACGTTCCAGGATCAGGCGTCCGGCGACCTTCCCCAAGGAATCCAGGAGGGAGATGGGCCTGTAGCAGGCTGAGTTGTTCCGGTCGCCCTTTTTAAATATAGGGAGAAGTATGGAGGAGGACCAGGAGTCTAGTAGGCCGGTGTTTAAGGCTGCCACCATCAGCTTATAGACGATGGGGGACCATAATTCTATTTTGGTAACGAAGATGTCGAGAGGGACTCCGTCGGGGCCGGGTGCCTTACCAGTTTTAGAGATGGTTAGGGGATGAGTGACCTCACTCAGGCTAAAATGTAGATCTATTGGATAAACCCGTGTTCCATAAGGATCAGTATCCGTTGCAGCCTGCGCAGTACTAACTGAGGGGGAACCACCGAAAATCTTTGAAAAGTGGGATTCCCACTCGTCGGCGGTCACTGCCACGTCCAAGTGCTGATGGGCGTTTGCATTAGCCAGAAAGGGAGATTTAACTACGAGCCAAAACTGGGAGCTATCCTTAGTACGGCAGCTCGCATGTAGTTGAGCCCATAGTTTTTTCTTATTCTCCTTTTTACAGTTATTTAGGGCTATTTTATACTCTAATCGGAGCTTAGCTATTTCCCTCTTGTCTCTAACAGAATTGTGAGTTGCTGATTTTAGGGCGGATAGAGCTTTACGGCAGGCCGTGTTAAACCAGCCGGGAGAAGAGTAGTTGCTCGGCTTATGATGACGGAATATTTCGGCCTGTATGATGATTAAGATCTCTTTGAAACTAGACATAACCTGCGCGGGCGAAGACTCGTCCGCCAGGCAAATGTTTACCAAAGAGAGTGCCTTTGAAATGATTTTTGTAGAAGTTGTTATGGGGTCTATTTTAGACCATTTTACTGAAAAACCATTAGTTCTATCCATGGCCAAGCTGTTCTGGGTCAGTAAACTCTTTCTATTTATTGAGGTATCGCCCGCATCTATCCTAAGGGAGATGCTGTTCGGAAAGTGGTCACCAAAAAACTCTGAGCCTGTGTTAAATTTTAATAGATTGCCCTTTAAAGTATAGGAACATAAAATGAAATCTATAATAGTTGAGAAACCCCTACCATGAAATGTAGGTTTAAAATCTACAGGGGGGTCTACAAGTTCGTTAGCATATACTAATTCCAGTAAGGTGAGACTATCATTAATAGCTTCACCTGGTTGTGTGTGCGAAAAATGTGTCAGGGGACATTCGTCTTCGTCCTGTAGGCCACAAGTGCCTTTCTTATAGTTAGTACACAGTGGGACATTGAAGTCCCCCCCCCATATTACTTTAAGGACGAGCGATGGTTGTTTAGATCGTTGCTCATTAATGATATGGGAAATATCTGACACAGTTTTCGCGCAATCTACAGGGGTTAGATTATTATAAAAATTAATAAAACAGTATGACGTACACCTGGTAAAGTTAACCGTTAAAATCTGATAATTGACAGTAGTGTGGAGAACTATAATATTCGTAACAACCAGATTATTCGAAATATACACTGCTAAACCTCCCTTGTGTCTACCATGAGTGGTAGTACTTGCTGGGGAGTGGAAAGTTTTGTAGCCTTGTATGTGTAATGCATCAGGTGTCCAGGTTTCCTGGAGGCAAATTATCTGGTGGGTATGAACAAAGTCCAACCATGGTTTAAGGGTAATCTTTGTTGTGAGGCCAGCTACATTCCAGAATAGTACAGATAATAAGGAGGTAGGAGAAATTGGAACAATATCTACTGAACTATCTGGATGCAGGGAGGAAAGAGGGAGAAGACGATTTGCTTCAGGGATTGTAGGGGGTTGAATTACGGGACTTGGTTGGGTGGGTGGATCTGCTGGTATGGAAATAGCAACGTTATTGAACGGTTGCAGGGGACTAGAAGGGAGGATATGGGATGGGATAGGTTTAGATGTAGTAAATAACAGTACACTGGGAGGAGAGGAGTATGCACCACCACGAATGTCAACAGATGGTGGTCAATCCACCATCTCCAGGCAGTCGTATCTGTTATGCGTGGGGACTCCTCGCCAACCAAAGGATGACCCAGCTTCCCTAACCCCCTGACCTGACCAATCCAACCAATCAGGTCTCCTGTTCCAATTTCCTACCTGGGTCCAGTTCCAATCTGGGCCTGACATAAAGCGTTTAGCTGGGGGGTAAAAGAATGATAATCGTTTTGTTCCTATTCCGTCTTGGGTTGGATGCGACCCCCAGGAACAAATATGTTCGACTGCTTAGGGATCTTCAAAATTTATAATAATGCAGTCCCCAGGAATGGTTTTTGGCTCATTACCAACCCACGGAACCCTGCGGACAGTAGTCAGTCTATTGTTAGAGTAGGGAGGGGGGGGCCTATTGGCAGACAACCAGTGTAGCACTTTGTTTTTTAAAGACCAACCTGGTTCATCAGCATTAGGATTCAGATCTGGGACCACCGTCATGATGACAACGAACGGGGAAGCGTCCGGAGGGAGATGATGGGAATGACTAACTTTCCGCTTGGTGTTATAAGCGGCGTTCTTAGATGCTGGAGTTTTGGGTATGTTTGGTGCATGGGATAAAGCACGGGTTGAACCAGCGGCCGACGAGGAGACTGTAGCCGATGGAGTTGCTGGGCCCCTCTTTGCGGCTGTTGTTGGTTTCGTTTGCTGGGCAACCGAGCTTAGTGGGTTCTGTTGTACTGCAGTTGAGACAGTTATGGGTTTGGGAACATGGCAGGGCAATGTTGGCCCAATGTTAGTAGAATTGGGGTTGGAATTAGAATTGGATTGAGGGATTGAAGTCTGAACCTTCGAAGAGGTAGGAATTGGAGTCTTACAGGATTTAAGTTCTTTAGATAGGACATCTAAAGCTGTTTCCAGCTTCCCCAGTGATGATATTATGGGTTGCATGTAAGACTTGATTTGTGCTTCTATGCTGTGCAGCATATGAGGATCGTGGTTAGGAAGGACGTGCCCTCTACTTTCGTTATCATCAAGCATAATGTTAGGTATACTTGACGAAAGATTGGTAATATCAGGGGTGTAAACTTCGGCCTCATGCTGGAATAATATTGGTTGATTTATATCATGATTTGAAGATGGCAACTGTGTGGTAGAATAAATCTAAGGATCTATTGGAGGCAGGGGGACAGTAATCAGGGGCATGGTCTTGTTCTTTTTTGATCCACATTTTTTCTTAGATATTGCACCCTCCCTGAGACCCCGAGTGTGAGAATCCTCCCCACTGACATTAGAAAAGAGGATCGGGGTTCTCTCGAGTGATTGACGGGTTTGGGGAGAGGGGGGCTGAGAAATCTGGGTAGTCGAGAGGTCGATGGTCACAGATAAGTCCACGATGCCAGGGACAGTATGTGAATCCAAGGATGCTCTTTGGATAGTAGTGCGCAAAGGAGTCCTAGCCGCGGCCAATAGTCCCAGTGAGGAACGTTTGGCTGCGGCCAGGTCCTGAGAGACCCGCCTTTCCAGGATGAGAGCTCCCTGATTAATCGCATCATTGGCTCGTGCGATGAAATGGTCAATCGGGCCAATGGTTTGGGCTGCATGGGAAGTTTTGGTACTTCTGGTCTTTCTGGGCGACATAGTTATAATGCAATAGGAAGGAAGATACACAAGAATGTTAATTACAATCTAAATAGGCATAATATGTGACAGATGCTACAATAGGAAGTCTATATTTCAGGCAGATAAATGTCAATGGGGTGGCCCAGTCCAGTCTTACCCGGAAATAATTGGTTGTCAGTGATTGAATAATGAACTCTGTGGGTAGCTTGGTGGGTGCTGGTCCTGCATTGAGAATCCATTAAACTACTCTGACGCTCTTATTCCGAGATATGGTTGTATATAAGGACACAATATCTAAAGTGACCAATAACTCCTTGTCTGGGTTAAACAGCATGCCTTCCAGCAGGTTAATCATGTAAGATCTGTCTTGTATCTATGTTTCTAGTCTAGGGACAAAGGCTTCAAATAATATATTAATATACTGTTCCAATGGATCCAACACTGAGTCACATCCAGATAAAATCGGTCTTCCAGGTGCATGATCTTAATTTTCATGTACCTTAGGTAGGGTGTATAAGACCAGTACCCTAAAATGTTTCTTGTTCAAAAACTCAAATTTCTTCCCAGTAAGAATGCCATTGTCCTTGCCCTGTGTAGTGATTTCTAAAATGCATTTTTGAATGTCTCTTAAGGGATTCCTTATTAATTTTGTGTAGTGTTGGCTGTCGCCTAGTTGTCTCCTAACGTTTGCATCATAGTCTTGTACATCCTGTATGAAAATACCACCCCCTGATTCAGATTTATAACAAGTGATTTGCAATTCTTCAGATCTTGCAATGCTTTTCTCTTTGCAAGGGAAATATTGTAAGGTGTAAAAGACTATTCATTCATCATATTCACAGCCACAACATCCCTTAGTACCGTTTTTAGGTCTTGCATAGGGCAGCACATGCGTTGCCTCTACGAGGCATTAAGTCATTTTTATATTGGGAGAAACTCCGCCTATTGCCGCTTAATTTCTCCTGCCTCTTTCCATTCGTTTAACGTTATCATGGCTTTTCTTATCGGGCTTGTTATTGGCTGTAGAGGTGATGCTTCACTTCCGTTTATTCCGGAAGCAGCACCACCTAACTACAGTTTCCGTCTGCTCTTCAGGTTAATCTGTGTTCGAGGGGAACTTTCTTAACTATCTACAGACCGAGAAGCCAGCACCCAGACTTCCGTATTCACCTCATGGTGTGCGCAAGTCCATTCCACTGCGGTACTCATGGACAGATGCATAGGCGTAGGCGTATGCTGAACGCAGTGCATAATTCTAAGCTGGCTTTCTGCTATCTAAAGGTTAATATTTGCCAGTCGTGATTTTAGTGCTGAGGTCTGCATGCTCCACCTATCGCTCGGTTTTAGTTTCATTTCCATTGCTACACACTGCTGCATGTGTGGTACAGAGAGCATCTGGTGTTTTGGTCACACTGTGTTCCTACCCAGGAGTGCTGAATCAGTGAGTAATGTGTGTCTTCAACTCGACTACTCCCTGCCACTGGTCTCTGTGTGCTCTGTGACTGCACGTTCTCTGCATGTAAGTGTTGTCTCTGCGCCTGGGTACATTGATGCTGTCTGTGTGTGTATACTTTGTGTCGACATGCTCCGTGGGTACATTGTTTTGTTTATTCGTCGGCATGTTTTTTTGTGGTGTGTCTGTATGCTTCTTTTATTTCCTTTTATCTCTTTGCATACGTTGTTTACTCTTCAGTGTCTATTCAGATAAGGCTCGTGGACGTTTGGGGACGGGCAGAGAAGGAAAAGGACTCTGTCTCTTCTTTACTGCCCAGGGCAGACAACGAATAATGTCCTCTTCTTTTCTGTACTGGCAGCTGACCCCCCCCCCTTTCCTATTATTCCCTCTCTTTCTGTCTTGCTCCTCACTTACTGAAAACCGTGACTTGAAGCAACTGTTCACAACCTTTCTTTCCTTCTTTCATTTAGTTGCTTCCCTGTGAAATGGATCCAAAAAAGAAAAACACTCTTGAGAGGAAATGCCCTTTTTCTGACATATTTCTATTCCAAAGTGCAGCCTCGAGATGGAGATAAGTAAAAGGTTTTAAATATGAAAAATAAATACATAACTAATTAAAGCAAGACAGAGTAGTTGCAAAGTGGCCAGATTGGTATTATTCACATCCAAACACATCAGCCTCACTTTACAGACTTTGTAGTGAAGCGCTTCTTTTGTTTTCTCATCTTTCTTTGAACAGCATTGTTAACACCAGGTGGGGAAGTGTGGCATTCCTAGATGAATTGCAATACCTGGTTGATGGGTGGATCGGAAAATAAAATGTGTACTATGGCTCTGTGTTTATAGAAGTGTTTGTTTAAAACCATACTGCTTATGTTTTGTATGGATTTAAGCAATAGACATTGAAACAGTTCCCTTCAGTGCCCTGTAGTCATGTCCTTATCTTTTCAGGTAAAAGCACTCACTGATTTCTAAATAGTGAGTGAGAAATCGTTAAGGTAACCATGTTGTTTCTGCTTACATATCACATGCTTTACTTAATCTTGCATTCCCTTTGAGTGTTTGATTTTTCCGGGATGTTGTTTTTTTTCGGCAGCATATTACTCTTATCTAGTGCGTTATTTGAATTGAGCCACATCCAGGGGTTTATAGTGGGGCACAATTAGGTTGTAGCTGAAGGCAGTGTGATTTTCTCTCACTGGGGCAGTATGGTGTTCAGTGGGGGAGAGGATGTCGCACTATGGCCAGAGCTGCTGAATTTGTAACTGGGGAATCAAGGTTCAGCTTTCATGACCATTCCACCAGACCACTTTCCTGAAGGAGCATATTTGCATGCTAGACCTTAGAAGGCCCTGCTAGACCTTAGAAGCCCTCGTGTTTTAGCACCAAGAAGTGGACCCTCATGGTGGCAAGTGTGGGTTAACCTTGAAGGCTTGTCCACCACAATCAATACTAAAGTTTATCTCCTGTCTTGCGGGCAGGCCTACGAAGCAGCACACCTTAGAGCAACAGTGATCCAGTCACTGTGACTCTGTCACTGAGGTCACAGGAACCTTGAGCAGGCTAGGGGGGGTGCGAACGGTGTGACCGCCCTGGGTACCTATTTCGGGTGGGTGCGTAGTGTTTGCAAGTATATTGTAGTTTTAAAAAACTTGGTGCCTCTTTCCTAGGCTCCAGCAATTTTCAGCAACAATAAAAATGTCAAGATAACTTCAGTGATTAATGTTCTTCCTAGAGAGAGATCAGAGTATTGTCTAGTGGAAGGGTTGACTCCTGGAAAGGTAGCAGAGAGGAGTAATGCGCCTGATGCAAAGAACATGTACCATGCAGATCACAAAGTGCACATAATGTTAACTAGGTTAGTAGGTTGCTGCTTTTGTCAGAGAGATCCTTTTGTTACTTGCAGTTTATAAGTTAAAATCCTAACATAGAACAGTGAGCTATTAAACTATACTGCCTACTAGTATGGTTGTCATGTGGCTTCTACACCTTGTAGTCCTTTGTCTTATGTAACATTTACTATATAGTGATTTACACACATATAAATGATTGTCTCTGTGTAGTGTGTGTGCGATGTAAAGTGCTCTGACACTGTACACTGGTAGGAGTGGCACTGTAAATCAAATTAAATGCATCTGAGAAAGAGTATGGTTATGGAGACTTGAGGGGGACTGTTAAAGGGTGGTAGTGAGGGAGTCCGAAGCGTAGGTGATCATTGGGGGCACCAACAAACATTGTTGCACAGGGCGCCACCAGCACCAAAGCTGGCCCTGCCATAGAGGCCAGTACCTCCATTGGCCTTGTTTCAGCAGTAGTAGCTGCAACTCACCAAGGATTGGCAATGCAGGATTTGCAAGCACACGTAACTAAGTTTGCAAACTTCACAGTCTCTCTGCTTCATGCACAAGCACTTTTAACATGTGCTACCTGCTTTGGAGCCACTGGAATTATGCAGCAATGGGGGACAAAATGGTGCTGAAGCGTTGATTAAATGATGCAACAAAACAAAAGGCTGCAGCGTAATACAATATATTTTCTTATACTTTATTATTTAGACATTTGTACACACGTTAAGTAACAGTATAACATACAAATGCAGCAGTGAGAAAGGTGATTGTCAACCTTTGCAAAGGGCCATCCACTTTGCAGCAGCTCAAGTCACTTTTTTTAGTAACTTCATATCCTTTTGAGCTACAAAAATTATTAGTTAAAACTGTAAGATTATGCAGTGGATGATGTATTATGTGGAAATATGGCAGAGCCATAATTATGTAGAAAACATTTGCAAACTAGGATATTTTGCCATTCATGTTTGAACTGCTCTTGTGGAAGAAGGGAGGAGAAGTGTTAATGAGAGAAACTGCATGGCTTGGAGACAAATGGCTTGTGATTCCACTTTTAAGCGTATTTGGGATATTTTGTGATTGGAAATATATCCCACTTTGTGAATGTATTTAAATGCCAATAACTCCTATTAAACCTTACATAATCAAGTGTATCCATTGGTTGAATTAAATAACACAATAAGCTGTAACTGGTCGTTGAAATGCCAAACAAATACTAAAAATTGGGATGTTTGGCCCATGCTGGGCACACCTCTGACTCCGCCCACTGATCCAATCCTTGGGTTATCCCCACCCTCGGAGTTTCTGCCCACAGTTCCCCTTCCGTTTATTCCCCCGCTTCGACCACTGTTTGTGTGCATGGCCTATGTGTGTGCCTCTGCACTCATGTCTGGTTTGTGTGTCTGTTGCATGTTTTAAATCTGTGCATCCGTATGCACCTCTAATGCACACAAGCCTGTGTTTCCACTGTTCCTGTATGCATGTTTTATGTCAGTGTATCTGTATACCTGTCTTGATTTATTGCCTGCTTCAGGCGGGAGAAAGACATCAGATATTGCGCAGGCACTGCTAGCCATCCACGGTCCACAAGAGAAGTCAGGGTATGTAAACATGCCGTGCTGTCCTAGTTTTTAATAGTGAGATCAGTTTGTAAACAAAACAAAGGATGCATTTTAGTTTAGTTTTTCTTTTTTTAGTGGGAGATAAAGGCCGACGATTTAATTAGGTCAGATTAACCCTTGCATTGGGTACATTTACACAAATATTGTTTAAAGCAACAAGGTTCAATAAGGTGTCACATTTTCAGGTATCAGAATGCAGCGGATTTCCTTTTTCAGGTTATTCTGAAACACTATGCAGGGCATTCTAGAAGATGCTATTATATCTACATAAGAAGTGTTCCAAAGGTTTTCGGGGAGGTATGGAGACCATGTTGACTTTCAGTATTTTTTTAATTATTTAGATTGTACTTGCTGGGTTCCTGCTTATATTGATGACAGTCAGCCGACACGTAGGTCTTATTTAGTCTGTAAGCACTATTTTTCTTTAATGAGTTTCTCCTACTGCAGGCACCACATGCTTTCCTGCAACATTCAACGTGCCATGCATGCACTTTCTAAGCATCCCGGGACAATGTTTGCCGCTTCTTTGAAATTAAATAGGTCTCGCATTTACAAGAGTTTGAGCTATTGGAATTGTAAACGACAATGCCTTTTATTTATTTGTTAATTATAAAAACAGATAATAAAAAGCATTGGCATTTACAATGCCAATAGCTTAAACTCTTACAAATGCGAGACCTATTGCATTGCAAATGCTTGTTTCAAATGTGATTAACTCTGATGGAACACTACAAGAAGGATAAAAGGTGGACAGTGGTTTTAATCCACTAGCTAAGTCATTTATTGTGCTTTCTTTATCTGCAAAGAATGTCTATAGATGTAGTTTGCGGAAAAATGTGTGCAATTAGGTTGGTAAACTAAAGAAGTTTGTCCTTGCAGTAGGCACAAATGATGAGCCCATACTGAACAGTGTTATCTCTGCTGATAATGATATATGTGCAGATACATTGAAAATTGGAATCACGTGATTTTCCACGGCTTGAAGTAAATCCCTACTGACAATCTCTAAGGGCCCTATGGGCCCCACCTGTTTTCTTTCCACCTCATTTGGCGGTCTCCATGAGTCTGGCTCCATTGTTTACCTCTGTTGCCTCTATTCTTTTGGCCTCCTCATAAGAAAAAAAAATTATCAGTGAGGCTTGGTAAGCTACTCAGGCCTTCCTGTGGAGCTGAATTGTCAAACTCTGCTGATAACTCTGAAAAAGAAGCAGCCTTACGATTCATAAATCTTCCCCTAATCTGAGACCTGCCCTGCTGATACCTCTAGGTATAGAATTCATCTTGTAAGTAAGGTTAAGCTTTCTCCTAGGAAAATCTTTGTCTTTGGATACTTTTTCTGCTTTTTTCTTTAGTTCAATGCTATTCAACTCTATTATTGCCAATTTCAAATTGTCCAAAGCCTTCTGAGATTCCTGCATTGTGTCTATCCCTTGTAATTCCTTTTCAAGTTCACAGCTGGGTGGGCATCTTTAGGCCCACAATCAACCATCCAGGAATAGGGTCTACCCACCTGGTGGGCAAGACTCACAGCAGACGGAGTCCAGGTGAGGGGTTCAAGGTGGTTGGAGCTTTTTCTGTCCCTGAGATTCTGATCAGAAGGCCAACCAAGTAGCCCTTGGAGTTCCATTGGAGGTCTTGGCCTGTTATCTTGGGTTCAAGATGCAGGTCCAGTCCTTTTTACTCAGGCAGCAGAGCAGCAGAATAGCAAGGGAGCAGAGTAGCTATCCTTCTTGAAACATAGCAGCACAGCAGTTCTTTGTATTCTTCACTTTAAGGTTCTTCTGTAGGGCTCTTAGCTTCTACCCATCTTAAGTTTCCTTTAAGTTTCTTCACTAGTTTCTTCAATCCACATGCATGGTTCCTTTCCTTAATCATCACCAGTATTGTAAAAGGAGATTAAGTGGCCACAGGGTAGATTATAAGTAGGTTTTTTAGATCTTAGTTGCAAGTAGGTAAATGATAGATAAGCCAAAATATAGCCCCAACAGTAGCAGCCTCCTTGCTGCTCAGTTCACACACTCCAAATAACACTCTCAACCTCACTAGATACTCAAGCATTCCATTACATCACCAAGCACTCCAGCATTCCACTATACCACATTCATACTGGCTGAGCAGCAGGGACTAGGAACACTAGGGAGGATGCATTACATTACAACAGAGCCTAGACTGCAGTAGGGCAGTGTCAGTTGTTGTTAGGATTCCCACTTTTCTCATAGATCTATCTTTTGTTTGAAATGGCTATAACCTGAGATTTTTACCACTGAATTGACTTTTGACCTTTGCTGGCTAACATCCTCAAAATATAGATATAGGGACTTGACTAATATTAATCTAATAGATTTAACTTCCATTAGCAACAACCGTGTACCTCTGCCCATAAATATGATGAATGTGAATGACCATACCCGATCACTACATCAAAACCATGACAAACATACTTGACAGTATCACCGGAATCAGCTAGATACAGTAAACACTCCAAATCGTGGTTTAGCTGGAATCTCAATGAAGAACTACGCAATATAGTGCTTGTGGAGAGAGCATGAGAACGTTATCACTCCACAGCATATCTCAAGCACCTGAGTTTGACAAAAAGCTCCTACAACAAGCACATCCGAATAACATCAGCGGAGCCCTCCGACCATTTCAACAATCCGCTGCCCGCCAAACTTCTCAGAGAGAGTAGTTTGTCCATTCTACTGGTTTGGTCCAAGATAATCAATGCTTCCCTCCTACAAGGCATGATTCTTAATTACCTAAAGATTGGTGAGGTAACACCAATCCCTCCAAAAAACAAAGCAAATTTGGCAGACCCCAACAATTTCTGTCAAATCACCAACATCCTGCCACTAGCAAAGTGACTTGATAAATATGTACACCTACAACTCAGCAAACACATTGAGAAATATCAGCTTCTGGACCAATGCCATCAGGCTTGAGATCAGGACATAGCATTGATTCAGCTGTAACTCATATTCCACGCTCCCTAAAGGACCCTACGATCAGCCCAGCTCTCCTACGCCATGGTCCCACCCTCCCGCTCCACTTCAGGCAGACAACATCGCTCCCCATCTTCGCAAGAAACATCAAAACCTGTCTCTTCGACAGACCCCCTCCTTGATGGACCGGAACCTACACCACTCCCCAAGCGCCTTGAGACCCTCGCATGTGAGTAGTCGCGCTCCTAAAAAACACCTGAATGATTGATTGATTGATTGTAGATGATGCCCTAAAATCAATGTATCAGAATGTACCCTTTTTGTTCATATTCTTGATGTGCCCTCTGAGTTCGATATGGTAAAACATGAAAACTTGATTGATCTTATTGAAAATAGGATGGGGCTATTTGGTCCTGATTTAAAATTGTTTGATTCATTTCTTCACAACAGGACCCAAAGAATCATAATTAAACCTTTTCTGACATCACCGCAGTCTCGATGGGAGTGCCTCAAGGTTCCACACTCTCACCAACATTATTCAACGTATGCATTGAACCTCTCACTGAGATTCTGAAACAATCTAACATTCTGTGACACATGTACGTGGATGACACTCAACTGTATCTGAAAATGTTCTCGCCCGAAGATATCAAAGCTCTCAACTGCACTCTACTAAAAACCCAACAATGGTTAACCCACAATCACCTCTTGCTTAGCACTTTCAAAACTGAATTCATTTTGACCGCTCCTCCATAACCAACCTTCCCCCACTGAAGAATGGCTTATACAACTCAGAGTTCTCAACTGCACCCCACACGTTATTGACTCTAATAGATCACTTAGTATAATTTCAGACACACATCTAAATATGCAAGATCATATCAGTGCAACAACCAAGGGAGCCAACTATCAATTGAACACATTAAAGAACATTAATCCATTCTTGCCCAACTGACTTTCAGTATGCAGTCCAAGCCATATTAATCTCCTGATTAAATTACAGGAGACCTACTCTTGCAGGCTTACCAAAAAACAAGGCTGGCGCCACTAAGAGCTATATCGAATTCAGATGCTAGAAAAATCTTGGGATCCAGAAAATTTAACCACATCACTCCAGACCTAAAACAGCTAAACTAGCTATTGTTTGAAGCAAAGATTCAGTTAAAGATAGCATACATGACTCATAAGGCCCTTCACCACAACACTCCTGTCACTGGTGTTTGATTGATGTCTGAGAGAACAAGGAAATAGGCATGGTAGGAGAAAGGCGCTAACAATGTTCCTCGACCTCACTCGAAAAAAATATGGCGCATCTTCAAACATGGATATGGAGGAGCCTCGTCTATAGAAGAAAAGGAAATGAGGCTAGAGAGAGAGATGACTTTACTCGCCAACAACCATCATGTCCGTCAACCAACCATTTGGCATCATCGACCACTGATCTAGCCCCACAAATATGCCTCTGGAAATCAGGATAACCCCCTCTGCTAGCTCCTTCAAAAGAGAAGTCAAAAGGCTCTTTCTGAGTAGATTGCTCAAATAACACACCTCACCTAAAGTCACCTAGCATGGCCATCTTCAGGCTGACACCCTTGGATCTTAATTCTACCAGGACGTGTGTTCATACTTTTCCTGTATTGATGTTTGTTTATTCATCTTTTGCATTTCTACCTTCATTTATGACTGGACTGCTATCTGTACAGCGTTCTGATAGCCTGATGGGTCATGTTCACGCTATATAAAACTCTTCAACTAAATAAATTAAATATAAGCACATATTCTTCTCTCTCTTCCTTACAGATAGGGATCTCGTTTCATCCCAGCTGCATGGTGTCACTTGCCTCTTGTGGCTTGGACCTCTCACCAGCAATTTGATTTGTTCAAACCGCTAGCATTTTTTTAAATGTGTGTCCCAATATTTGAATGCATTTCTGACAGGTGATGGACCAGATGCACAACCAGTTGATCACATGGGCCAAAAAGCCCTTAAACGCTCTACATAACCTACGCTAAAAGAAAAACTATTTTTTTCTTCTGGTCAATTTGCCTCAGCTATTGATAGTTGAACGTGGTCTAGTAAGCCAATATATACTGATTTCTCTGTTTCTGAGTCAACAAATCACCAGCTAAAAGCATAGTGAATGTCTTTTGGCAAAATAGGTTTTGCATTTCTGCCTTGAAGGTATTAAAGGTCCCAGCACTGGGTTGTCTTTTTTCTTCTGACAGTGTGAACCAATTAGAAGCTTTTCCATGCAAATAGGACAGTACAAGATCCAGCAGTGTCTGATCGCCAGGATCCTGTTGGTCCTACCCAAATAATCGAGCTGGCAATGGGTCTTGAGTCTATAATTGTGCTTGCCTCACACTAGGACTGCTCTGGTGGTGCCATTAGAATGTGTGTGGCATACAGCGCCTGGAACGGTACTGTTATCAGAGCTCTGGTCACTGGTGTTTGATTGATGTCAGAACAAGGAAATAGGGAAGGTAGGAGAAAGGCGCAAACAATGTTGCTCGACCTCACTCGAAAAAAATATGGCGCACCTTCAAACATGGATATGGAGGAGCCTCGCCTATAGAGGACAAGGAAATGAGGCTAGAGAGAGAGATGACTTTACTCGCCAACCACCATCATGTCCGTCAACCAACCATTTGGCATCATCGACCACTTACACATCAACCTAAAAAGATCGCACACGGACAACTCCCAATCAATGAAACACATACTTTCATGTAGGTTAGAAGTAGTAGCCACAGTTTATTAAGCATTTGATTTAAAGCATGTGCCCCCCTTTGTGTTTTATTGGGGCCATAAATCATTCTTTGTCTGTAGTGCTGCCCAGTCTCCTAGATGAATAGATGGTGGATTGACTGCAGCAGCCTCTTTTAACCCCTCCAACCCCGCCCCACCCCCTGTCCCCCTGCCTGTGCTATTTTAAAATTCGCCCCAGCCTCCCATTGGTCGTTTGGGAGTTTGCACCATTTGTTTCCTCGTGCCTCGTCACCCCCACCTTCCCCCACATCCGGTCCTCCTCTCTTCGCGCTCTTCCAGGGCATCGACCATTTCCAGGCCTTGGTGCAGTTTTAGCACCGGCCAGTTCAAGCCCCCTGCAGGTGCGGGCCTGTGTCCATGCATTCACTCATTTGGGTACAGGCATGATGAACAATTTGCATGGGTGAACAACTGCCACTGATTCGAGCTAGGGCACTATGACCATGGCAGGCAAGTGGCAGACTATGAGGTAGTTTATATTCCTCTCTATTTCAAGAGAGGTATTAAATTCGTCCTCTGAGATCGCCCTCAAACACTGCCTCACAGAAAAGACACGGTCTTCTCGGTAGCACTAAGGTAAAGGGATCCTGGGACGAGGGGTAGCATCAGAATTTTTTTTATCTAGTTAGGAAATGTTACCGTTGTCTACCCGAGGCTTTGAAAAATGCAGGTAGGATGCTGATTTTCAGTAATTAGGCAAATGGATATGTTTAAGGAGCATCGTCCACTCTGGTCTAGGCCCTTTGCGAGGGTTTTTTTTAACCACAAATCCACTTCTTGGTTGAAAACATGGCCTGACGCACTCTACTGGCCGCACCCACTTTCTCTCCCTTGTCTAATTTCATTGACTGATGGCGTCAGTTAGAAACATATGCTATTAAAACTGTGCTGAGAATTCCAACACCAGCAGCAGCTTGGACGTTCACATTCAATGCAAGGACAGATGTGTGGCCGTTTTTGCATCTGGCGTCAGAGCAGGATGAAGACAACCCTTGGAGGCTGTGTTTAAAACGAAGTATACTATGAGAAAAAAAACACGCAGAAATAAGGTTTTCGCTTTCAAATATGCAGATAGTAATACTAAGCCTATAACCTGCTTAACTGCCTGAAATGTGTTCATCACAATTAGACCTTCAGAACAGTGAAGCATAGAACTATGTGACAATCGCCCAGCAGGAGCGTAACACAAACCCCAGGCTGGGGCCCAGGGTTGGTCGCCCCCTGTGGGGTTGGGGCCCCCATCCCTACAGGGGGCCCAACCCTTCAAGGGGATCCTCATTTAGCGCAACTCCGAGGAATATCTGTAAAATGTGGGGGACTCAGGGACCCGTCATCACATTGTGCAGGGGACTCCATCATGTTAAGTTACTTACTGTCGCCCAGACGTGCCCCTTTCATATTTTAAGGACCACGCACTTCCGTAAATAATAATAAGAGCGCAGTTCTAATCGTTTGGTGAAAAAATGTATTATTTAAGATCGAAGTGAAGTGAAAAACACATCAGTAGGGGGTGTGTACTGTTTTTCATGCTTTGCCAGTTCTTGAGTTCTTCGGCAAAGAGTCGCATGTTGCTGTTTTTGTAAAACCGAAATAGAATATATGAAATCACTCATCCGTTATGAAATCAGCTGTGTCCCGTGAAGGCTTCTTTTTTCCTGCAGGCTTTGTGTGCTCACAGAGCTCCAATTGTCTGGAGATGCATTGCTGTGGGTATTTCAATTCCAGATATCTGCTGAAAATAGAAAGGCTGGTGCATAATGTAAAATTGCTCTCTGAAACTTTAAGAAGCCTTTCACGAATGCTCCAGGAAATAGAATAACTTAATATGTGGAATAATGGATTCGTTATTGAATTTCAAATATAGATAATGTTTGCATTTGCTGCTGCGTCATCATTAGCACTATGAATAAAGGACTAACGCGGTTTTCGCAACAATGACATTTTGAAATATGAAATGTCAGTTGTTAATAAATATGCACATATTTAACTTCTAAAGTAGATATTAGATCGACTATTTTTCTACACTTCTAATATCGAAAAACCCTGTCGCCTTTTAGTGGTTGTACCAATATTCTCTAATTATATCAACTTTAGAAACGCTTCAGTTTCGGAAATTAGATTAAAATCTCACGGGGGGCAGGGAGGGGAGTGATAGATGTTGTGGCAGCATAAACGAATGCTGTCGACCAATTAAAAATAATGAGGAGATAGAACTACTGTTTTTTTTTACTTTGTCCAGAGAGGAGGCACTCTACCCCTCGAAATTGCGAAAATAAATAGCCTGTATTGTTTTAAAAGCAAACATAGGGCCATATTATCACGAAAGGGCGATACATTATCGCCACTTTTATCGACAGGAAACTGCTGCTAAATCGGCGATAATGGGCTTGATATTATGCCCTTGTGAATTCCCATAGAAGCCGAGGTTAATACCAGAACCTGGGCTTCTATGGGAATTCACAAGGGCATATTATCAAGCCCATTATCGCCGCTTTAGCGGCAGTTTCCTGCCGATAAAAGCGGCGATAATGTATCACCCTTTCTTGATAATATGGCCCATACTTCTTTTTAAATCAAGAGAAGAACACTCATATCGCAGCAAATGTAAATGTATTTTAAGGCCAGATGTACTAAGGAGTGATTCACAAACAGCAGTTGCAAGCAAAATGCGTGCCGACTTTTTGCGAAACAATTCACATTTTGAAAACTGACCTATAGTTCGGTTTGCAAAATAAGGAAACGTAGTGAGTCGCAGATCACCCTGCCTAATGAAAATTCGTTAGGCAGTCCAAAATGTTTGACTCACTATGAATAGTCTCAATCATTGGGATGGTGGGCTGCACTATATCCCAGTGACGGTCAGCTCTCCCTTAGGAAAGCCTTTTTTTGTGTAACTAATAACCTTGGCCCTGATTGACAAATCTCCACGAAACTTTCCAAAAAACTGCTACTAGTTTACTAGTTTGAGCATGGCAAGTTTTGGGGTGATCCATCAAGAGGGGCAGAGAAAAAAGGGGGTGCCCAAAATACCCAATCCTCATGCATTTTCTATAGAGTTCTTCAGGCAGGGCTACAGCAAAAACTGCTGAACGGAATTACACCATATTTGTCAAGAAGCTAGATCTTTGTACACAGATTGTGCTTTTTGTGCTTTGGTGTAAATACATTCAGTAGTTTTTGAGATATTAAGGTTAAAAAATAGATATCTCAATGAATGGGTTCGAGTGATTCTCACAAGAATCCTCAAACCTAATTTTAAGCACAAGCGTTCTGATTGGCCCAGGGAGCTTTTTTTCCCTTGGGTTAATTCTCTCATGTGAGAGTACAACATGTAACATATACTCATCACCGCTTGTAGTTGCAGGGTGGCCTTCCAGACTGTCTGGTTTGCTGGCAGCATATTGTCACCATGTATATGCTAGGCTGCCCCCCTATCCACTGTCTCCTTAAGCGGAGAGGGGTGTGAAGAAAGGGGGAAGGAATGGAAAGGAGTTAAGGAGGAGAAGAGTAGAGGTAGCATACAGAAGTTGGTTTCCTTCTCGTTGTTGCCTTGAACGAGTGAGGGAGAGCCCACGAGCAACACACTGCTTATTGCTCGTAGTTTTCATGGTTTCTCAAAAGGGTCTAGAAGTTTGTCAAGGGATGCCCACATCTCCCTGTTAGGTTATCTCCATGGTGCGTTACGCAGGGCAGTGTTGTCCGCACCTCTGAGGTATGTCACCCAGTTGAGCCAACCCTTGAAGCTTGCCTTGGCGGTGTCCCTCCATTTGGTCAGTACTATTTTGACTGCCGCTGTTAGTAGGAGATCTAATGGGTTATTGTTATTGTTAGTTGGCATTTGTTAAGCGCATTTTCACCTACAGGTCTCTAAGCGCTGCCAGAGAGATCTTACCTAACCAAGAGAGTGGGTTATATCCACGCTTCTGCAAACAGGACAGTTTTTAGTTTTTTCCTGAATGGAAGGAGATATTAGGTCTCCATCCTGTTGTGAGTCTAACTCCATTATCATAAATGCTGTGGTGAGTGTGGCAAAATCTGCTTTTAGTGTGCACCCTAATGTTTTATTTATAAAGGTGAATATTTTTCCCCAGACTTTTTTGACCTTGGAACAGTGGTGAATGAGGTGCACCAGGTCCCCCTTTTCTTTGTCACAGTTCCAGCATTTGTTGTTTTCCCTCAGGCCCAGAGTAGCTAGGCGAGCCGGTGTCCAGTATATTTTATGCAGTAACCAGAATTTTGTTTGCGTTAGGACCGTGGAGATTTTGTTTTGCGTGGGAGAGGCCCAGAGCAGGTGTAGATGTTTCTTGCTTATTGTTGACCCAAGTTGTTTCTCCCAGTACGTGATTGTTTTTTTGTTGTATTTGGTGTCACCGGCGCGTAGTAGCTTGTAGAGGTGAGATGCCTAGTGGCCTATTTTATTGAGTTTTGCCATTATTTTATTTATTTTATTTATTTTATTTTAGTGTTTTATAGAGCGCGAACTTGACCCGTGAGGGTATCAGAGCCTTTACAGGTTCATAGAGTAATAAAACAAAGATGGTTATCAGAGGGTTATACAGAATCAAGGGTCAATGGTAGGCAGGGAGTCAAAGGGGAATGTGCAAAGGAGGGAGGGAGCGAAAGCTGAACATAGGAACAATTTACAGAATAGAAGGTTGAACATTAGGGAGGATGTTGCAGGATATGCTTTACGTTAAGGGAATGACAGGAAGGAATACTATACCACAGTGTACTTTACAAAGTAAACGATCATACAATAGACCAGGCTATCACAAGGGTATTAAGTCTCTCGGTGGCTGTGGAACGGGTTAGCCAAGGAATTTACCCATGAGGAAGGATTTAGCCTCTTTTTTGAAGTGTGCAAGGGAGTGGATACTTCTGATGTCAGACGGGAAGGAGTTCCATATTCTTGGAGCGGTCCCGGTGAAAGCCCGGTTGTAGTTTTTTTTTCTTCTTAAAACGTGCAGGCCGGAGTAGGAAGGTATTTGCCGTTCGTGAATTTCTGCTCCCACCGGATATCACAAGCTTCTGTGCTAGATACGCTGGGGAGTTGGAGTGTAAGGCCTTGTGCGTGATGCATGCCATCTTGAAGTGAATCCTTGCCTCTAGGGGAAGCCAGTTCAACGCTTTCAGGTGAGGGGTGATGTGATCGAATTTTCTAGAGCCAGTAAGTAGTCTGGCGGCTGCGTTGAGGCAGGCTTTTAAGGGTGCCAGAGTGACCTTGGGTAAACCGGAGAGGGTGGAGCAACCATATTCCAGCCGAGAGATAACTAACGATTGGACTGCTAGTTTTAGGTCGTGAGCAGCTAGAAAGGGTTTCAGTTTCCATAGGTAGCTCAGGTGGAATCTGGCAGATTTGGCCATTGAGTTGATGTGTTTTCTCATGTTTAGGTTGTAATCCAAGGTGATGCCCAGTGATTTGGCAGAGTCCACAATGGTCAGGGAACAGTTTAAGGCTGTGATAGCTTTGATCCAAGTCTGTATCTCAGAGCTGCTCTTGGGCGGAGAGATTAGGAGGAAATCAGTTTTATTAGCATTGAGTTCGAGTTGGTTTGAAGCGAGCCATCGGACGGTCAGCTTCAAGGCATCATTCAGGGTGAGGATCTCTGCAAGAGAAGAGATTTTTACGTAGATCTGAGTATCATCAGCGTACATATGGAAGGAGATATTTGCATTGCGAAGGATTTCGGCAAGGGGTTCCAAATAGAGATTAAAAAGTATATATATTGGATGATAGAGGGCTTGTGTTTTGCGAGTCTCGCTTTGGTCAGGGCTGTTTTGATTTTAAGGAAGTTGTACAGCTCTATGTCCGGTAGCTTGTGCTTTGCTCTTAGCATGTTGAACGAGGAGGGGTTTCCACCTTCCTCCAGTTGTGCTGGGTATGTGATACCACTCCTTTTCCATGTATCTATGGAGAGAGGTTTCCCTGTGTACTTTATCTTGGTGTTAGCCCATGGTGATTCCCATATTGAGTTTTTAACGCTGTGCTCCATTTTCTGATCTATTTTGAGCAAGGCATTCTTTGTGTTTTTAAATATTGGGTTTGTTGCCTGTGTATGTTTGTTGGCTGTGAGGAGAGCTATTCTATTGGGTCCAGGTTACCCAGTATGGCTCTCTCAATGGTGAGCCAGACTGGCGTGTACTCCTGGGCGGGTAGGACACAGTATGCCCCCTGTTTCGCCAAACAGGCAGTTTGGAAAGTTTTAAAATCAGCCAAATTTAGTCCCCCCAGTTTCTTGGTTAGTCTTAGCTTTTTAAGGCTAATCCTCGCTTTTTTGTCTCGCCATAGGAAATTATTTACCATTTTGTCCATTTTGCGGTGGAACTCATCAGTTAATGTAAGAGGGAGCATACTCGACCATTGGGGTGATCATCATCTTTATTGTATCAATCCTTCCCCACCATGTCATGAATTTGGGTGACCAGGCCTCCAGCAGTTTCTTTATCTTTTCTATTAGTAACTTTTCGTTGTGGTCGAGTGTGCTTTTGAGGTCTTTGCCAAAATGTATTCCTAGGTGTCATGCACCTGGTACCGGCAATCACTGTCTGCCCTCGGAGTATGGCATCAGATGGAACTACACTACCCAAGACTCCTTGCGGGGCACGCAGCACGTGATGAACATCCTCCCCCGGCCGTAATATCATGACGGCGTTCGAGGAAGAGAGCGCCGATAATTCGACTTGGTCCTGTGTTGCTGGTGGTTATGCGCCAACGACTCTTGCTGTGAACTACGGAGAGGCGGTAAGGGTGCACCTGCACCGATCCTACGACCGCTTCTACCCGGGATTATTTACCCGGTGTTTTCCTTTGAACCGCTCGTAGGGCTCTGAGAGCGGTGTTTGTTTCTTAGACTGTGTTTGAGTCCAGACCGATTCCTCTGTTGGATGAGACCGTGACATCCCAAACGGTCTCGTGCAGAAGCGACTCGGGTCTGGGACTCTGGTTGGAACCTTTGTTACCCAAATGGAGCGAGACTCTCTTACAGTTTCAAGAAGTACCTAGCAAAGAAGTATTTGCTAAGGTGGCATTACGATAAACTTGTCCACAGGGAAAAAAGCTACTACTGTTGGTTGTTTGTTCTATGTATTCGGGAACAACCCCCAAAGAACCATTATACTTCCCATTGTGATTACCAAGGAAAGTGCTCTGGATTGTGTACACCTTTTTACGTGTGGAACTCTATGGTCTTGGGATACAAGTCTTCAACGTTTTCTTTGTTTTATTTTACAGGAGAGAGTAGGGGGGTCAGTACTCTTTTTTTTATTTTTTTATTTTTTTATTTTTATTGTTGACAGGCTGACAAGGAAGAAATACATTAAAGCATTGATACATAAGTTAACATACATAAATTATATCATATAGCATATAATAAAGCGAGTAGGCCATGAGATATGAAAAAAAAGAAAAAAGAAGAAGAAGCTAACAACAAAAGAGCAGTAGCAGTTTCTTTCAACGATCATGCAGGTTATATTGTCCAAAAGACACAGAGTATCAATTCGTGAGATTATTAAGATTTTTCCCTATATTCAAAAGAAAAAAGGACATCACATCATCGTTCCACAAAAGACCCCCAATCTTTTTCGTGCTTTCTCAATGTGCGTATTCCCCTAATGTTTGCTAAGGCTAGTTCCATTGAGTGTATCTCGGTTACGAATGCCCACCAGTCCAAGACCTTAGGTGTTTCTGGGCTGGTCCAAGCTGTAGCCAGAGTTAGCTTGGCGCAAGACAAAAGTACCGTGGCCAGGGCAGCCTGTGGGAAAGAGACAGGGTAGGTGTCTAACAGAACAAAGGCAGCCGTGAACATAGGCAGCTGGACCTGTTTCATTTTCATAACATTTTGAATATCACACCAGAAAGTCTTAAGATTAGGACATGAAAACAGCATGTGAAACAGATCAGCTGCTTCAGCAGAGCATTTAGGGCATTTTGTGCGGTCACTGTAGGTATTATTAGGGGACCATTTAGAGATTCTTTCCGGGGTGTAATATAACATGCAGGTTGTTCTGAATTGTTGGAGTCTTAGACTAGATGACCGTACTCGTTTATTAATATTTATCAAGGAGCTCTCTATCTGTTTAGATGTTATATTTGAGCCCAATATTCTGTTCCATTTGCCAGCCAATTTGATACAATCGTTTGGTTTAAAGTCAATTAAAGTTCTATATGCTGCACTTATTGCTGACTTATTTTTTAGAGAATATAAACAGGTCCAAATATCGCATTCAGAAACCTTTAAGATTTGTTTTTTATTAATCAAATAGTCGATTAGCTGTAAATGTTTGTACCTCATGTTTTCAGGTAAATCGTATAGCAGTTTAAGAGTATTGAAGTCTAAGAATCCTTGTGTGCCATATAGGTCCCCTAAAATAGTAATGCCTGACCTAAGCCAACCAAGTGTAATATTGTCATTAAAAATACATGGAAGACCCGGATTACCCCACAGCGGAAGCTTTGAATGAAAAAAGCTAGTTTTACAAAAAGAGAGTATATTGCCCCAAATCTTTGTTATGTCTCTTGCGGTCTTAAATCTAACCCTTTTGTAGTAGTTGGGATCGTTGGTTCTAAACAAAAACATATTTGAGTCAGATTTTAGCATGAAAGAGTGAAAGAACAAAGCCCCTCCTTCGTTTATTATTATTAGAGAGCGAAGGCGGATGACAAAAGCGGACCAAAAATATAGTTTAAAATCGGGAAAATTAAGCCCTCCTACGTTCGTGTTATTTTTCATAAGGTTTAATGACCTTCTCGCTTTTTTGTACCCCCAGATAAAACTACTGAGTACTCCATCGAGTTTCTTAAAAAATTGATTGTTTAGCGCTAATGGGATAGATCGGAATAAGTACATATATTAAGGCAATACCTTCATCTTAATTAAATTGATTCTGCAGATTAAATTCAGAGGTAGTCTGTGCCATTTTTTTAATAATAAACTGATGGATTTGGTTAATTCATTATAGTTTATATTGTTAATTTCCTGTAATTTGGCCGTTATTTTAACCCCTAGGTAAGTAGCAATGTTGCAGATCTCAGGCACTGTCACAGCTGGAGTGTAATTAGCGATGACTTGTGTTTTTTGTAGATTAAGTTTATAGCCCGCCACCTTCCCGAATTTCCCGGCCTCTAAAGCTATTCCCTTTAGTGCCTCGACAATATCTCCTGAGTAAACCGCGATATCGTCGGCGTATGCAGTTATTTTTAGCTCTTGTGAGCCTGATCTAAAAGGTACAATCTGGGTTTGGGAATGAAGGGCAGACAAAAAAGGTTCCAATGAAAGGGCAAATAAAAGAGGTGATAGGGGACAGCCCTGACGGGTTCCACGTTGAATTGGAAAGTCTGAGGATATCAGCCCCCCATAGCTGGTATAAGCCGTTGGGTTATCATACAATGCTTGTATGCCCCGCAAGAATTGTCCCCCAAACCCTACTCTAGACAGTACGCACCAGAGAAAGTCCCACCCCACTCGGTCGAAAGCTTTTTCAGCGTCTAATAAGATCATACCGAGTGGGGTGGATTCAGTCTCTGCTACATCAAATGCCGTAATAGCCATGTTAACATGTATAGTAGTGTCTCTCCCAGTTATAAAACCATGTTGCTGTGGATTAATGATTTGGGGCATGATAGGGGCTAATCTTAGTGCTAAAATTTTAGCAAAAATTTTTGCATCTGTATTTATTAGAGAGATATGGCGGTATGACCCTCTTTCTTCCTTCGGCTTATCTTTCTTCAAAAAAAATATTATTTTTGCCCTGTTCCAAGATTTAGGTGTTTTTCCATTTAAGCCTACAGATTGGATAACTTTCAGCAGTAATTGTTCTAGTTCTTTTAAACATGATTTGTATATTTCTAAGGGTATAGTGTCTTCCCCTGCCGCTTTTCCTACAGGTAGTAAAGCTATGGCTTGATGTAATTCAGCCATTGTTATATCGTCAGACAGTGAATCTATCTCTGGAATGTTCTGAGTATCTACTATATAATCTTCAACATAATTCTGTATGTCGTCTAGATTGGGCACCGATTCTGGGGTATATAAAATTCTATAGAAATTGGCGAATTGTTCTAAAATATCTTGTGGTTGATTATACATTTTGTTACCAGCCCCCCTAATGTTTGTAATTGTAGAGTTTGCTCTATCCTCGGCAGCTTTATAAGCCAAAGGGGGGTCAGTACTCAAGGAGAGATAAGGTTAAGCCTCTCACCACTGCGGTTATGGTATGCGCTCTCTCCTTACACTCAGTCTAAAACGTGATACATGTATAACATAACCCAGGGTAACACTGTTCTCTTTGTCTCTTGTGTTGCCTTCAGAGTGTGTGTAGCAGCCTTACACTGCCCTCTTCTCTCTTCTATGGTTACAGCATTACGTATTTTGCTTTACAGGTGAGGGAAAGGAGCAAAACGTGTTAACACTGTGGTTTATATGCTATGATAGTCAGAAAGTGTTATTTATGGTTCTTTCCTTCTTTTGTCTCCGACAAGATCTCCCTCCCCGCTGTCCCCTTCCCTCCCTGCGCCCCTCGCTTGATTTCCTCTAAGTCTGTGTTGTTTCACGAGCCAGATTTGGGGCGATCTAGAGGTGGGCTTCTTATACTACATCTGCACCATCCTGAGGATCGACCGGTGGAGCCTGACAGAATTATCGGCCCACGAAACGTATTTCCTCCCGGTGGTGGTGATATTAAGAATGGCCACCCTAGATGACGTATTAGCAGCGTTAGTTCTGGTACAGACGGAGCTAGCAGCCTCCCGCCAAGAAACAGCGGTGCTACAGACAAGGGTGGACGCGATGCAACGTAACCCTTTTGACGTAGGGACTCCCCCTCCCCCGGCATCAGTGGTTGTGGAAATGACCGTTCAAGTCCCTCTAGCCCCTCCTGAACGTTTTTTTGGTGACAAGAAAAAAGTGCAGGTATTCATGACGCAAATTATGCTCCACTTTGCGTGTAAACCCAAACTCTTCCTAACCAACCAGGCCCGAGTGGCTTTTCTTATCTCCTACCTGGGGGGGGGGAGGCGGCACAATGGGCTGTTCCCATAGTGAGGGGTGAGGACGCCATGCTCTTCGATTGGGATACCTTCCGGGCTGCCTTCGAGAAGACATTCGACCGGCGGGCTGAGACCATCTCTGCTGATAAAGATCTGTTGAAGCTTAAACAAGGCCCTAATGATTTGGTTACCTATCTGAATCATTTCCGGAGGTTGGTCGCCGAAACAGACTGGCCAGAGGCCAAACAGTCAGTAATATTTTACCAGGGCCTTACAGAAGACATGAAAGATGTTTTGGCGCAAGTGGACCCCCAACCACAGATGTGTGAAGCCCTAATCAACCTAGCCCTACGACTAGACCATCGGCTCAGAGAACGGAAAGGGGACCATAAGAGAACCGAGACCTCCTTTGTCGACAAGGGACAGGTCGCAGCGAAAGCGGAAGGGGGTTCTGAACCCATGGAGGTAGGAGCGGTTCGGGCGTAACTCACGTTGAGCGAAAGAGACCATCGGAGGAAACAAGGACTGTGTCTATACTGCGGCAAAAAAGGCCATTATCTCAGGGAATGCCCAGTGAAACCCAAAACTGGAAGATTCCGCCCTGGACAGATGGCAGTAGTGTGGAAAAGTAAATTTTGCCATGTTCTGTGTCACTACGTGTCATCCATCATATGTTATGTGTGCATGATTAATATGCATATGTATTCCCCATGTTCGATTCAAGACACAATTATAGTTGTGTCCACCTCTAGTATGCCAGTTTCCAGTTCTCGTGAATACTACGAATATCAGGCCTATATAAAGCTACGTTGCCACGTTTCTCAGTGTGCACGTTATTCCATTATAAAGTCCCCGTCTCTAGGCCTCAAAAGGGCCTGGACACCAGATTCAGCTCCTGTCTCCTGAAACCTCGCTGAGGAGCGATACAGCCCCCACCTGTATCCTCGACCCTTCACTTACTTCCTGCCTCACAGTGCCCGGTTCAGGCTGGCTCTGCCTTTGAGTCTGCCAAGAATATGTTATGATTCCAGTTATCAGTTCAGTCCTCCTTCTCTGCATTCCTAAATTACTGAATCGCATCAATAGTTTCCGTCATTGTCTAGCCTTCACGTCTCCACGTTAGAGAAATACTGTATTAATGGTCATTTACTATTCTTCATCACGCACTACATGTAGAAAAATGCATGGTCCAGTCTTAGAATCAAGTTAGCCTTTCCCCTCCTGACTTCTAGTTTATATCAACATGTTCTCTAAACATCAGATACTAGATACTGTTTAGGTACATGTCGCCCTGACTCTCCAGACTTCAGTCTCTGCTCCTAGCACAGAGTTCATAGCCCCCAGCTTCTCCTAGTGATACGTCATTGCTAGTTTGCGCGCACCATCAGGTTAGAGGTCCCGGCTCCTCAGGTAGCCCCCTCCATGGTTTCCGCCCCATTCATGACATATTCTGTTACGTTTGCATCACATGTCTATGTATACGCCCTGTTACACCTCTTTTCACCCTTATCTTTCGCGACTGCTACGCGTCACACCTTCTGCTCCACCCACTGCTACGCCTATTGCAATGTAATGCTATGTGTTTGCGTTATGTATATATGCTCATGCACTGTTATCAAAAAGTTGTTCCCCCTTGTCCCGATCCTGTCCCC
This sequence comes from Lissotriton helveticus, assembly GCF_964261635.1. NCBI lineage: Eukaryota > Metazoa > Chordata > Amphibia > Caudata > Salamandridae > Lissotriton > Lissotriton helveticus. Next base: position 1,411,141,301 of record NC_136065.1, read on the forward strand.
AGCAGCGCTGCTGGGCCTTACCATCCTGTTCCTGCCCTTTATGCTGTAATAAACCTGCAAACTCCTACTACCTCGAATCTTGACTCTTATTTATTGAGCTATCTGTTATTCATTTATACATTCAAAAATAGGGTATTATTTATTTATTTACCACATAATGGCGCCCGAACAGGGACTTGCCCTTTCCCCACGCGTCGGTGAAGCCACGCCGACCCCCTGACCCTCTGCAGTCGTGACAGATATTTCTGCTTCAAGTATCCCTCAGGCCCACGGAGGAGACGGAGGAGGCGGTCCAGCATCCAGACGAGACGGTGGAGGAACGCGGCGAGTCCCGACCAGAGCCCAAGCCGAGAGTCCAAGGTCCGAGGTATCCGGAGGCCCACCCGTAACTGAAGTCCGAAGTTCGTCGTCCGTCGTCGTAGCAGTCCATCCAGTCCGAGGCCTTCCGTTCTTGCTGCCCGGTGAGTACCGTTACTGGGGTGGTATCTAGACAGGGTCAATCTAATTGACTCTGGTCCGTGGGTTGGTGGTACACAGACCCACAAACGAAGTGTCCACTTCGGTGGATGCGGGTCCTGACGTGTCTCTTTATGAGACCGGTAAGTTTCGTACTGTTTCAGCAGTGCATCTAGTTCCTGTTCTAGTCAGTTCTGTTCTCGAGAAAATTCATGTATTCTGTGTTCCGTATTCCAGGTAGTATTCTGTTTGAACTGTTATTTTTAAATGTTCTTCATGTATTTTAATGTCGTGGTATGAATGGGGAATAAGTATCGTGTTTATTGTGTATTGTATTGTGTCTAGATTATAGTTCAGTCATGCCGCTCTTTTCGAAATTACGTCAGTTAAAAACCAGAAAGGGTCTGCTGGAAGCAGCAGTTCCAGTTCCGCCTAGGGACAGTCCAGGTCATTTTATGTATCAGAAGCATGGCATAAGCGCCGTACTGTATCTAGATTTATGGGTAGAGTATACCAAACAGTTAGAAGAAAAGTATAGATGGCCCGTATCGGGTACATGGGATGCCGAATGCATCATGCGAGTAGAAGAAGCATTATGGAAAAAGAAAACCAGACAGTCACAGAAAGATGCCATCGAGTTATGGCGCAAAGAAGCTCATAAAAGAACTGAAAAGGAAATCAGAAAGTCAGAATTAAGTAGAGAATCCTTAGAACGAGCACAAGAAAAAGAACTAATCGAGATAGGTGAACAAGTCAAAGCCGAACAGTCAGACAGACAGAGGCATGCCCTTATTAGGGGTATGTATCCTCTCTTTGCCGAGGGCTTGCCAAAAGCGACCCCAGAGGCATCCAGTAATTTCCCGCCACCATTAGTTCCGACCAAGCTACGTCACAAACAGACCGCAGCTGATATTTTTATTTCGTCCTATTTGGACGACACAGTCCCAGAATATGCAAATCCTGTTCGCGCTCCGCCAGTCCCTGTAAATCAGGCACTTCCCACTCCTCCAGACACCGGAGTACCTGTTACGGTACCCCCGGTCCAGCCCACCATACAAGTCCAGCCTACATTTCCATTTCCCACTCTGCCAGGACGAAGAGCCTCAGTAGACGACTCTAGTTTAGGGGCCGCAGGGGGAGGTACTCCTCAAACCCCGCCGCCACACAAGCGTTTAACGTCAGCCGAATTACATGCACAAGCGTCACAGCGTACGCCCAGACATCAGACTGTAGCAGAAATAAGAAAAGCCCTTAATGAATGCGGCTATGATCCAGTCCCAGGCGAGGATAATATGGTTTTATATTCATTCCGCGTAAGAAAGGTGGCCGAGTATCTAGTCACCCTACCGAATATGAAAGAAGATCTAGACAGAATATATCGTTTCATCCGTACAGGGGATGATCCAGAAAGTATTAGCGAGGCCATGTCTCAAAGGAAAGCCGAGATCCAGCTCATGATATTAAAGTTTCTGATCAATTGTCTAATAAGAGAACAAGATTACCCGTCTAAAGATCCGGCTGAAATGAAAACCCTGACAAGGTGGAGTGATAATATAGCCGAGGGTAAGCACAAGACCGTCGGTGCTATGGAGAGTATGTACAAGAAAATCCGTAAAGAAATAATAAAATTACACGAACAGCGTAAAGCAGCACAAGTAAGCGAGAAAGAAAATGACTCTTCTACAGAAGAGGTTGAGGACGAGAATTCCGCCAGAATAGCGTATGTAGGAAAACCTAGATTTCCAGATCGCCATTTACGCCTAGAACACAAGTCTATTTTTCATTATCCAGCACCAGAACAAGGTTCTCTAGAACAAGTGTTTCAAGCTACTGATCATATTCTGAAATCACGAATCGGTTACAGTGAGTTAAGTACCATGCATGAACAAGAACTAGCCCGATCAGCAGTCCGATGGATTACTGATTCTACCACTTTTCCAGACGAAATAGTGGCACAGATGTTTCTGAAACTGCCCCCAGCCGAGCAACGACTGGTGGGTATGTATATGATCCAGCACCTCATTACATTGTATGAAGGTCAACACTCTGATCCAGGCCCGTTACATGATATCCTGAACGAGTTACTCCAGTATAGATGGAAAGGTCTAGGTACCGATTTAATTAGTGTCATTCTGGAACAGCGTCACAAATATAGAACGTTTCTGAACCCGCATTGTGTTCATGTCTCACCCCCAGAAGGTAAACCATTTTACATGGAGAGACAGAATCCGTTACGAGAAGTCCACCCAGTTAGAGGAACGGGTGGCGAAATGCAGCGAGTGTTTGTATACACTCCGATCACAAAGATGGAACTTCTAGAGATGAAGAAATTAATTCCCTGTCATGATAAAGATCCAGCAGGGTTCCATAGAGAATTAAAAGACATGCTCCGTATGGGAGAATACACGTATCCAGATATAATTAAAATGTTAAAGGTTCTGCTGCCCGCAGGGGTGTATGAAAAGCTCAAGGAAAAAGAATGGGAGGTGGGAGAGAAAAAGATCGATTGGGCAGTTCTAGAAGCTGAAGATAAGGCACGAGTACCAGGTACCGGTCTTGGAGATAAATGTAAAGAATTACCGGAATTATTAATACAAGTTTTACCCAGATTATTGACAACTAGAAAAGAAGACTGGGATGCAATCTCAGCCTGTAAACAGAAGCAAGATGAGGATATTAGTGATTTTTATTCTAGATTTGAAAAATGTTTTAGCATCAACAGTGGCCTCAAGACGAGTAGTGAGTCATACCCTCACCTTTTTGTTACTAAATTAGTCGAGAATTCAAGTCCACAAATTAAAAATCGAGTTTTGAAAGTCGAAAGTACCTGGCAAGCTAATACCCCGTCCCAGATGTTGCAGATGCTTCAATACCACCAGAATAGAATCAGAGAAGAGCAAGAACACGAGAGAAAACGTATGAAAGACACGAAAATGAAAGTACTAGTTGCACAATCTGTTCCTTAAGACAGTCAGAAGAGGGGTCCAAATCAAGTCAGTCATCCTGCAGCTCCCGTTAAAGGGAACTGCAATTATTGTAAACAGCCAGGTCATTTTATAAACGAGTGTGCAGTTCTGAAACACAACATAGCTACCGGTAAGACTAAAGAAAGACCACGTCCGCCTAGACAAGAACAAGTTTCACAGATTCCTCAGCCACAGAATACACAACAGACAGTTACCGCACCGCAGCCTATTGCTGCAACACAGCACGTCACACAGCAGATGTACCAGTATGCACAGTCTGAGTATCCAGAGTACCAACAGTATTCATGAAACAGCCTAGAGAGGGAGGTAGGCTTGCCTCTCATCGAGATACCTGTAGATCAAGAAGGTCCCTATGTTCATAGTCAAGTATTAAGGAAAGACAGAAAGTTTTTGATCGATACAGGGGCAAGTAGGACCACAATTAGTCACGCCGAAGTTCCAGGGGCTCCGCTCTCAGGCTCAAGAAATGTTTCCCTTGGATTTTCAGGAAAACCTATCGTAAATGAGATCTCAAAGCCAGTTACTCTAGAAGTAGGTCCATTGTCCCGCACTACTGATCTGTTACTTACTAAGTCATGTCCAGAAAACCTACTAGGCATTAAGACACTGAAAGAGTTAGGTGCAGTTATATGCTGTTCCCCAGAGGGAATACGATTGTTCCTACGTGACTTCAAGGGTCACTATGTATTACGAGATTTTGATTCAAGACTGTCTAATGTTCCGCAGCACTTATGGGCGCAAGGTCCAACTGATGTAGGTTACATGCAAATCACACCCCATCGTGTGACTCTCAAGCCAGGTGTAGTGTTACCACGGATCAGACAGTACAGATTGCCACCAGAGGCTGTAGCAGCCTTATCCAAAATTATTGACGAGCTCATTGCTCAAGGAGTGGTTGTAGAAACTGACTCCAATGTATGTAATTCTCCGATCATTCCAGTCATGAAACGTACTGATCCAAACGCACCCCCAGTATATCGATTAGTGATTGACCTACGAGAGCTTAATAAGTGTATTATTCCTCAGTACCCAGTTGTCCCAGACATCTCTTCCCTATTAACAGCCATTGATTCCGAAGCCACGTTCTTTACTGTAATCGACCTCAAGAATGCATTTTTTAGTGTTCCAATTCATCCAGACAGCCAGTTTCTTTTCGGATTCTGTTTAAATGGAAGAAGCTATATGTTCACACGCGCTCCTCAAGGTTTCACAGAAAGCCCTAGCATTTACAGTCAAGCACTCAAGAGACAACTAGACAACATTCACATGCCAACTGACACTGCCCTGCTCCAGTATGTCGATGATCTCCTGATCACAGCCCGTTCTGAACGTGCTTGCGAGCGAGCATCCCTTACAGTCTTGTATTTCCTAGCCGAGATGGGGCACAAGGTGTCCCCTTCTAAGCTTCAATTCTGTGTCCAGCAAGTGGTCTACTTAGGACACTTGCTGTCCAAGAGGGGTAGGCAGTTGACACCAGACCGTATCCAGTTAATAGCGAGTCTTCCTCAGCCCAAGACCCAGAAGGAGGTACGTGCTTTTATCGGCCTTACTTCTTATTGCAGACAATGGATTCCTCAGTATGCATTTCTAGCCAAGCCACTGATACAGTTAACGACACAGGAGGCAGCCGTATCGACTGTCCTCCCTTGGACATCTGAACACACACTTAGTTTCAATGAGTTAAAGAAAGCCCTATGCCAAGCTCCAGTTCTAGCGACACCGAACTACAGTAAGCCTTTTACACTTTTCGTTACTGAACGCGAAGGTACAGCATTATCTGTTCTCACACAAGATCAAGCAGGACAATACAAGCCCTGTGCTTATTTTTCGAGCACATTAGATCCTGTAGCCCAGGCTCTGCCTGCGTGCCTCAAGTCAGTTGCAGCCGCAGCCCTAGCTATCAGACAAAGTGATTCCATAGTCTTAGGACACAGTACAAGTTCCACATTCTGTGGAAGTTCTTTTGAACCGAACACAAACTCAGCACTTGACAATTGCACGTTTAACAGGTTATGAATTGACATTGTTCCAGCCACACATAGAAATCAGACGCTGCAACATCCTGAACCCTGCTACACTGTTACCATCAGTTAAGTCAAATCCAGCCACACATGATTGCGTGGAAGTAGTTAACATTACGACAAAGCCAAGACAAGATCTGACAGATACTCCGTTACCAGACCCCGACCTGACACTTTATGTGGATGGTTCATGTATGAGAACAAGTACAGGAGAACTAGTCGCCGCGTATGCAGTGACTACTGACACCGAAGTTATTGAAACACACCGTATTGACACCCTGTCCGCTCAAGCAGCAGAGCTAGTTGCTCTGACACAAGCCTGCATACACGCCAAGAAATTGAAAGTTAATGTCTACACGGATTCACGTTACGCATTTGGAGTCGTACACGACTTCGGAGTGCTCTGGCAGGAGAGAGGTTTCATGACTTCTCATGGAACCAAGATTCAGCATGGTCTCCTTATTCAAGCTCTGTTAGATGCCATACACTTACCGACATCTATCGCTATCATGAAGTGCAAAGCACATACGAAAGTTACTGACAATATTTCCCAAGGTAATGATCTAGCAGATCGCACAGCCAAGCTCACAGCACAGACTCCAGACATTCCAGTTAATCAGACACATACTCCAGATCCGACTACATGTATGACAGTTAAGGACCCTACACAAGATGTCATAGATATCCAGTCACATGCTACTCCCGAAGAAATCAAGAAATGGTCCGAACAAGGAGGGGTCCAGACAGATCAAGGATGGTTAACGAAGGGTAGAGCCACCTGGTTTCTCCCCGACTCTATGGTTCAAGTCATTATTAATACCGCACATAGTCCAGCACATTTAGGAGAAAAAGCTATGTTAGACAGTATCCAGAACATTTGGTTCAACAAGCATTTACGAGCTGCAGCCAAGCAGAAAGTCCGTACCTGTATGATATGTTGTCAGTTTAATCCAGGTAAAAGTGTCCCGGTGGAACAAGGTGGATTCCAGCCCCCTGACCACCCTTTTGAAGTCCTCCAGATGGATTATATTCAGATGGAGCGATGTCGAGGTTTCAAGTATGTCCTTGTAGTTGTATGCGCTTTGTCCAGGTGGACAGAAGCATATCCAGTCCCAGATTACACAGCCGCGACCACTGCCAAGCAGTTGGTTCGTGAGTTCTTCCCTCGTTATGGACTCCCTAGAGTCGTATATTCTGATAACGGTCAGCCATTCTCATCTGAACTCATGAAGCATGTTTCCCTGTTGTTAGGGTACCAGTGGAAGTTTCATTGTGTACGCCACCCTGAAGCAGCCGGTCTCGTAGAGAGACATAACCAGACTCTGAAAATCCGTATCGCTAAAGTATGCAAAGAGAAAGGTGTGGACTGGCTGGTAGCTCTACCAGTCGCTTTATTTTATATGCGCATGGTCGCACATTCCAGATCAGGTCTGTCCCCGTATGAGGTCGTTTTCGGCCGCCCCCCTAACATGTGGGGTACTCCTAGACCCCGAAGTATTACCGATGTTTCAAGTAATATGCTGACAGATTACCTAGCTTCCTTGATGTCTGCCCTCAACTCATGTCGTTCACAGGTTGCCGCCGCATTTCCAGACAATACCGAGGTGGCACCGCATGAAATCGTTCCAGGATCCATGGTGTTGGTGAGGAATTTTGACAGATCAAGTCCGCTGGAGCCTCGCTGGAAAGAGCCCCGACAGGTCCTCCTCACCACCCGTACAGCCGTGAAGTTGGAAGGTCGCAAAGGCTGGGTGCACCTTTCTCATATAAAAAAGTTTAATGGACTGAAACCCGTCTTAAAGAACATTTCCCAGGATTTGAAGGATTGCCAAAGCATTGTTCTCAAGGACTGTCCCGCAAAAGACATTGCTACAAACCCTCCCCTGTTAGAGAAAACTCCGCAACAGGAGTATAAGTTAAAACTCCGGTCTAGTAAAATAAGTCAGTCAGTTTGATTGTCTAAGTCCTCCCCTAGGTGAAACGGTTAGACTGTTTCTGACATGTATAAAATAGACCCCCATAGTGAGAGAGTTAGTCAAAACTCAATTCGATGTATCATTTTTCTATGTTTCATATTATTTCTCAGTATTATGATTTCCTGCACCAGTTATGCATTTTTCTTGTATTTCCCAGTTCTTCATGTAAATAAGTCTGCTAATGCTACAGTAGAGCACACGTTTAGTGATCTGCCTCCTCATGAACTCTCTTACCGCCTCGCTATGCGAAATAACTCATTCATCCGCATGTTACATTACTCACACCAGTCCAGCAATGCCACTAATTGTTGGGTGTGTGGTCGACTCCCCCCTTTCCAGACACCGAAGGGAGTTCTGCCACTTTTTCCTTATCCATTTTCACATAATGGTTCGTGTGGAGCATGGTCCACGTTAACGTCATCCTCAACAGATATGTCTTTTCTTAACAGTACATGCTTTCCAGACAAGCAAGGTCTCCCCCACAGAACAGGTTTAGATCTAGAAAATGAAGTGTATAATTTAGGTAACTATTCTTCGAATTTCATGGTCCTGAATGTTCAGTCTGATTCCACTCCAGACTTACCTGCTATTTCAGTACTGCCAGTCAGAGGTGAATTATGTGTCCGAAATAATGGTTACGTACATATAGGACATAGTGATTGTACTACTATTGTCAAGTATAGTGACAGTGGGAAATCTATTTTCAAAGCTTCATGTCATTCTTATTTTATTTGTGGTCAAACTGCATATGTTCGTCTGCCCCTCGATTGGGAGGGAACCTGCTACATTGCCTTCCTACTGCCACCAGTTTTCCTAGCCCCATCTGATTATCATAGAAACACACATCTAGTACACATTAGACATAGAAGGGAGTCCCCAATTGTCGATTATACTGAAACTGCTCTAGAACAGTATACAGATTTCAACAGAGGTTTCTTTTTCTTTATCGGACCTATCCAGAATAGTAAGCTAATCCGTAGGTTAACCAGAACCCTTGAAGCAGTAGTCAATGAGACTGCCTCTGCTCTAGGTAATTTAACTGAAGAGCAATCTGCTATGAGATTTGTCGTTTTACAGAATCGTCTCGTCCTTGACGTCATACTGGCCGATAGGGGCGGGGCCTGTAGAGTCATCGGATCTAGTTGCTGCATTTTCATTCCAAATAACGCACCGTCTGTTTATTCAGCTATAACCAGACTCCATAAAATTGCCCATCTGTTACACCAAGATCCAGGCACCTGGACATGGTCCGGTTGGTTCTGGAATATAATTTCCGCATGGGGATGGAAAGTCTTGTCCTTTCTAGGTATTGCAGTAGCGATCATATTCAGCTGCTGTCTCTGTATACAATGTGGCCCTGCGATTTGCGGCATTTGTGCTACCTCTTGTATTCCTAGTCCCAAGCCCCGTTCTAAATCCCGTTCCAAGAAAATTCGAGACAAGCAAATGATACTGTATGAAATGATAGACGGTATCATGAAAATTGATGTTTCCTGATGGAAACGTAGTGACAAGGAGGGAATGTGGAAAAGTAAATTTTGCCATGTTCTGTGTCACTACGTGTCATCCATCATATGTTATGTGTGCATGATTAATATGCATATGTATTCCCCATGTTCGATTCAAGACACAATTATAGTTGTGTCCACCTCTAGTATGCCAGTTTCCAGTTCTCGTGAATACTACGAATATCAGGCCTATATAAAGCTACGTTGCCACGTTTCTCAGTGTGCACGTTATTCCATTATAAAGTCCCCGTCTCTAGGCCTCAAAAGGGCCTGGACACCAGATTCAGCTCCTGTCTCCTGAAACCTCGCTGAGGAGCGATACAGCCCCCACCTGTATCCTCGACCCTTCACTTACTTCCTGCCTCACAGTGCCCGGTTCAGGCTGGCTCTGCCTTTGAGTCTGCCAAGAATATGTTATGATTCCAGTTATCAGTTCAGTCCTCCTTCTCTGCATTCCTAAATTACTGAATCGCATCAATAGTTTCCGTCATTGTCTAGCCTTCACGTCTCCACGTTAGAGAAATACTGTATTAATGGTCATTTAATATTCTTCATCACGCACTACATGTAGAATAATGCATGGTCCAGTCTTAGAATCAAGTTAGCCTTTCCCCTCCTGACTTCTAGTTTATATCAACATGTTCTCTAAACATCAGATACTAGATACTGTTTAGGTACATGTCGCCCTGACTCTCCAGACTTCAGTCTCTGCTCCTAGCACAGAGTTCATAGCCCCCAGCTTCTCCTAGTGATACGTCATTGCTAGTTTGCGCGCACCATCAGGTTAGAGGTCCCGGCTCCTCAGGTAGCCCCCTCCATGGTTTCCGCCCCATTCATGACATATTCTGTTACGTTTGCATCACATGTCTATGTATACGCCCTGTTACACCTCTTTTCACCCTTATCTTTCGCGACTGCTACGCGTCACACCTTCTGCTCCACCCACTGCTACGCCTATTGCAATGTAATGCTATGTGTTTGCGTTATGTATATATGCTCATGCACTGTTATCAAAAAGTTGTTCCCCCTTGTCCCGATCCTGTCCCCAGCAGCGCTGCTGGGCCGTACCATCCTGTTCCTGCCCTTTATGCTGTAATAAACCTGCAAACTCCTACTACCTCGAATCTTGACTCTTATTTATTGAGCTATCTGTTATTCATTTATACATTCAAAAATAGGGTATTATTTATTTATTTACCACAGTAGTCGAGAAGGGAGCGGAAAACTCCAACGCTTGAGCAACACTGAAGGGATCAGCTCAAGCGCTTGCATCATCCCTTCTGTGGATACCAAAGATTTCCAGGACCCTGACCACTTCTTCATCACTATGGAGATATGTATTAACCAAGAAACTTTAAACCTTCGGGCCATGGTGGATTTTGGGGCCACGGGCTGTTTTATGGACAGTAAGGAAGCGGTACGTTTGGGGGTTCAGTTGTTGAGCAAACCAACACCGGAACAGGTGTTTGCGGTTGATGGGCATGAGTTGGAATCCGGGCCCATTCGTCAACACACTCAGGAGTATGAACTGACTTACGAAGGATACCATCGAGAAAGGCTCTCCTTTAACATCATCCAAGACCCTCTGTACGGCGTTATTCTGGGTTTGCCTTGGCTGAAAAAACACGAGCCGGAGATCAACTGGACTGATCACTCCCTGCTGTTTCGGTCGAGATATTGTCATACAAACTGTCTTGTAGAGACCCTGCTACCATCTGCAGTGTTGGCTACGGGATTGCACATCGCCACGGCCGCAGAAAAGGAAGTGGAACTTCCTTCTCCCTACCTCAGTTTTAGCAACGTATTCAGTGAGTCTCAAGCTGAAGTGCTTCCACCGCACAGAGAATACGATTGCCGCATTGACCTGGTCCCGGGAGCGGTGGTGCCCTGCGGTAGGATATACGCACTAACACAACCAGAGAACCAACACCTACGACAGTATTTGGACAAGCTCCTGGAATTGGGGTTCATACGTCCGTCCAGGTCTCCCGCAGGGTTGCCTCTCTTTTTTATCCCAAAGGCCAATGGGGAATTGAGGTGCTGCATAGACTTCAGGGCATTAAACACGATAACCATAAAAAACCAATATCCGCTTCCATTGATACCGGTGTTGCTGGAACAGGTACGACACGCATGTATATATACCAAACTTGACCTTAGAGGGGCATACCACCTCGTCCGCATGCGCAAGGGAGACGAATGGAAGACGGCCTTCAAAATGCGGTACGGGCTGTTTGAATATCTAGTGATGCCCTTTGGGCTGTGCAATGCCCCAGCCGCTTTTCAATTTTTCTTAAATGAAGTGCTGCGCGACTTCCTGGACGTCTTCGTAGTCGTCTATATAGATGACATCCTTATCTACTCGGACTCCACTGAAGACCACGTTCAGTACGTACGAAGAGTCCTGCAGGCCTTGCAGGAACACCACCTCTTCTGCAAGCTCACGAAATGTGAGTTCCATGTTCAAACCGTGGAGTTCCTCGGAGTGATGCTCACCCCCACGGGTCAAGTCATGGCCGAGAGGAAGGTACAAGCGATTCTGGATTGGCCTCGCCCCAAAACCGTCAAGGACGTCCAAAGCCTGTTGGGCTTTGCCAATTTCTATTGGCGTTTCATAGGCCATTTCTCCAACCTCGTAGCTCCTCTCACCCGGATAACCAGGAAGAACGCTCCGTTTGTCTGGACCACGGAAGTACAGGGAGCTTTTGAACAGTTAAAAACAGCCTTCACCACGGCTCCTGTCTTAATACATGCGGATCCGGAGCGGCCAATCATCGTGGAAGCAGATGCCTCCGATATCGCCATAGGGGCTGTTCTATCCCAACGTCAGGCTACCACAGGTTACCTCCATCCCATCGCTTTTATGTCGCGGAAACTGAATACATCAGAACAGCATTACACTATAGCAGAAAAGGAGCTTTTAGTGATCAGGGACTCCTTCCTGGAATGGAGGCATTGGTTGATGGGGGCGTCAAACCCTGTTACAGTTTATACAGACCACAGAAACCTGCAGTACATGAGAGCAGCAAGACACCTAACCCCGAGGCAGCTCAGGTGGATGTTGTTCTTCGCGGAATATCGCTTTGTTATCACCTTTCGTCCGGGAACGGACAACAAGAAAGCTGATGCGCTTACACGCCAAGAACAAGGGGGTTGTGGTGAAATGCCTACGGAGAGAGCCATCATTGAATCCAGTAAGGTGTTAGGAGTGGTCCAAACCGATGACTTCCTGATGAAAACACGGAGAGGAATACAGACCTTCCAATGGAAACAATGGCTCAAGAGACATCCGGAATGGCGCTTACACAAAGGCGTTCCCTTGAGAGGCAAACAGGTGCTTCTAGCCAATAACACCCTAAGGAAACAAGCTTTCGACTGGTGTCACGCTCTTCCAAGTGCAGGCCATATGGGAACCACTAAAACCCTGTAAACCTTGCTTAGACAGTTCTGGTGGCTCTCCATACGGTTGGACGTCTTAGCTTGGGTGAAAGACTGTAACACCTGCATGCAGATGAAAACAGACCACAGACCACCACAGGGACTACTACAACCTATGCCTACACCCGAAGTACCTTGGGAAAGGTTTTCTGTTGATTTCATAGTCGGGCTTCCTAAGGACCAAGAGATGACCGCTATCGTAGTGGTCATAGGCTATCTGACTAAGATGGGCCATTTCGTTGCCTGTAAACAGGCTCCCTCCTCTGTCCAGCTAGCACATATCCTCTTAACCCATGTTGTTCATCTCCATGGCCTTCCCAGGGTCATAGTTTCAGACAGGGGCGCTCAGTTCACTGCGGGGTTTTGGAGGGTTTGGTGCGCTAAATTGCAGATCTCTTCTTCCCTCTCAACCAGTTTCCACCCTCAAACAGACGGTCAGACCGAGAGGTTGAACCAAATGCTCAAACAATACTTGAGATGTTTCGTAGACACCACCGCTGATGCTTGGGTTGATTGGCTGTGGACAGAGGAGATAGCGTATAATAACGCTGTTCACTCCTCCACGAAACTCACGCCCTTCTATAGTACATACAGTTTTCACCCACGTTTCCTTCCTTTTCTTCTGCCTTCCTCCGCTACCAGGCTTCCAGAGGTGCGCAACAGGCTTCAGTTGCTGCGCAAAAACTTTACTGCAGCGCGCAAACATCTAGATAAGGCTAAAGCAGGCTACAAAGCTCAGGCGGATAAACATCGTAGGCCTGTTGTGGGATACCAACAGGGTGATTGGGTGTGGCTGTCCACCAGAAACATCAAGTTTAAAAAACACAGCATATTCAATCCCAAGTTCATTGGCCCCTAAAGGGTAGTGAAACGAATTAACCCTGTATCGGTCAAGCTGCGTTTGCCTGCCCACTTCCGTATACATCCAGTGTTCACATGTCACTGCTGAAACCCTCTGCCCGTCCTGTGAAAAGGGCCCCTGTTCCTATCTGGGTGCAGCATGAACGGGAGTACGAGGTGAAGGAGATCCTGGATTCCAAACGGGTGAGGGGGAAGGTTTGGTACCTGGTGTCTTGGAAGGGCTATGGCCCGGAGGAGGACTCTTGGGAGTCTGGTGATGCTATCCACGCTCCCCGCCTTCTGGCTCGTTTCCATCGCTTGCAACCTGGGGTGCTATCTGGCAGTCAGTGAATGTCGGAAGGGGGATGTTCTGTCATGCACCTGGTACCGGCAATCACTGTCTGCCCTCGGAGTACGGGATCAGATGGAACTACACTACCCAAGACTCCTTGCGGGGCACGCAGCACGATATGAACGTCCTCCCCCGGCCGTAATATCATGACGGCGTTCGAGGAAGAGAGCGCCGATAATTCGACTTGGTCCTGTGTTGCTGGTGGTTACGCGCCAACGACTCTTGCTGTGGACTACGGAGAGGCGGTAAGGGTGCACCTGCACCAATCCTACGACCGCTTCTACCCGGGATTATTTACCCGGTGTTTTCCGTTGAACCGCTCGTAGGGCTCTGAGAGCGGTGTTTGTTTCTTAGACTGTGTTTGAGTCCAGACCGATTCCTCTGTTTGATGAGACCGTGACATCCCAAACGGTCTCGTGCAGAAGCGACTCGGGTCTGGGACTCTGGTTGGAACATTTGTTACCCAAATGGAGCGAGACTCTCTTACAGTTTCAAGAAGTACCTAGCAAAGAAGTATTTGCTAAGGTGGCATTACGATAAACTTGTCCACAGGGAAAAAAGCTACTACTGTTGGTTGTTTGTTCTATGTATTCGGGAACAACCCCCACAGAACCATTATACTTCCCATTGTGATTATCAAGGAAAGTGCCCTGGATTGTGTACACCTTTTTACATGTGGAACTCTATGGTCTTGGGATACAAGTCTTCAACCTTTTCTTTGTTTTATTTTACAGGAGAGAGTAGGGGGGTCAGTACTCAAGGAGAGATAAGGTTAAGCCTCTCACCATTGCGGTTATGGTATGCGCGCTCTCCTTACACTCTGTCTAAAACGTGATACATGTATAACATAACCCAGGGTAACACTGTTCTCTTTGTCTCTTGTGTTGCCTTCAGAGTGTGTGTAGCAGCCTTACACTGCCCTCTTCTCTCTTCTATGGTTACAGCATTACGTATTTTGCTTTACAGGTGAGGGAAAGGAGCAAAACGTGTTAACACTGTCGTTTATATGCTATGATAGTCAGAAAGTGTTATTTATGGTTGTTTCCTTCTTTTGTCTCCCACAAGATCCCCCTCCCCGCTGTCCCCTTCCCTCCCTGCGCCCCTCGCTTGATTTCCTCTAAGTCTGTGTTGTTTCACGAGCCAGATTTGGGGCGATCTAGAGGTGGGCTTCTTATACTACATCTGCACCATCCTGAGGATCGACCGGTGGAGCCTGACACCTAGGTACTTGATGTACCCAGTGTGCCAGGCCAATCCAGAGTTTCCCAGTATCTCCCTAGTGGTGTGAATGTTAAGTGGTTTACATTCCGATTTGTCCTTGTTAAGTTTGTGGCCTGAGTGGCTTGAGTACTTTCCTATGGTCTCCATGAGGGCCATGATGGAGGATCTGGGTTTCTCTGTGACTATGAGGACGTTTGGCTGTGGTATTGTTTATGGTAATCCCCCTCATCTCCTCATTGGTCCCGATATCTTTGATCAAAGGATCTAGGGCCAGGAGAAACAGTGATGGGGATAATGGGCACCCCTGTCTTATCCCCCTTTGAAGGATGAAGGGTTCAGAGACAGCCCCGTTGACTACTATCTGGGCTCTGGGGTTCTCGTACAGTGTAATTACCTTCCGTGAATATGTTTCTCCTAAGTTGTATGACCGCATGCATTGTTCTAAGAAGTTCCAGGATACCCTGTCAAACGCTTTTTCTGTGTCTAGTGTGATAGCCACCACCGTTTCTTCGTGTTTGGATGCTCTTTCTAGTATGTGACACAAGAGTCTGATATTGTCGCATAAGATACGGTTCTTTAGAAAACCGACTTGTGAGTTGCCGATCAGACGTGGGAGTACCTTGTTTAGTCGTGTTGCTAGAATTTTGGTGTACACCTTGCAGTCTACATCGATTAGTGAGATTGGCCTGTAGTTTTGGGGTAGCTGAGTGTCTTTGCCTTCCTTGTGGATAACTATTATGTTTGCCTCTGACATTGTTGGTGAGACCGCTCCGAGATCCTCGCAGTGGTTGAACACTTTTTTCATGGGCGGTAGCAGCTGTGTGAGGAACGTTTTATAGAAGGTGGCCGTGTAACCGTCCGGCCCCTGCACCTTATTCTCCTTGAGAGACTTGATCACGTTTCTATTTCTATTGAGGTTATTTCCCATTCCAATGCCTGGGCTTCCTCATTAGTTATTTTGGGCAGGTATAGTTTGTCTAGGTATCCTGTACAGTCTCCCTGTTCTAGCGAGTAGTCCTTTCTGTACAGTTCTTCGTAGAACTCTCTGAATGTTCGTAGGATCTCCTTGTGTCTTGTGTGTGTGTTTTTTTTTTAGTCTGTGATCGATGAGATGGTGTATTGTGTTTGTTTGTCTTTCAGATATGAAGCTAGTACCTTCACTGCTTTGTTCGCCTCGCATCGGTTAATTGCCTTTTATTTGTTCACCCATAGTCCGGCCCTCTCGCTCAAAATTTTGTTATATTCATATTTTTTTCGTGAGTTCCGTTAGGGCGCTACTGTTTTTTGTGTCTGTGACGAGGATCGACTCTAGGCTTTGGATGTCTTTTTCTAGTTGGGTTAGGTGTAGGTTAGCTCTTTTGTTCATTTTGTATTTGATATCTATTATTGTGCCCCTGATAGTTGCCTTGAGTGCATCCCACATGATCATTGGGTCAATCTGCGTGTGTCATTCAGTCTAACGTATTTTTTAATTGCTTCTTCTATTTTGTTTTTGTTGGCCTGATCCTTCAGGACATCGCTATTGAACCTCCACCTACGTGGTAGGTCCTTGTTGTGCCGTCCGCCCAGTTGTTGGCGGATGCACGAGTGATCGGAGATAGTTCTAGTCGCAATGTTAGTGTGTTCTACTAGGTGAGTGTGTGTTCCTGAGATTAGTATGTAGTCTATCCTGCTATAAGAGTTGTGTGGGTTGGAGTAAAAAGTGTATTCCCTAGTGTCTGGGTGTTGGAGCCGCTAAGGGTCTTTGAGGTTAAATCTGGTGCATATGTTTTTTAGCGTGTTGTGTGCGCTTGGGGGGAGTGAGTGGCGCTGCGATTGTCTGTTGAGGGTGTAGTCTAGTGCTAAATTTAAGTCGCCCGCCATGACTGTTAGGTCGTTCTGGGGGATGGTATCCAGTCTTTTCGCCACTGCCTCCCAGAAATCAGTGTCATCTGTGTGTGGTCCGTAGATGTTCACCACGTGCATTGTGTCGCTCCCCCTTTTCAGTTGTGTTACCTACACCCTCCCTTGTTCGTCACATTTCTGGTCTACTAGTGTCATCTTGGAGTTTTTGTTTATGAGGGTGATCACCCCCCGCTTTGTCCCTGTTGCGGGAGAGCAGGCGAACTGACCGATCCACCTCGCCCTAAGGCGTTTGCTATCCTCCAGGACAGCCTAGTCTCTTGTAGCAGGAAGACATCCCCCTTTGTCTTTGCTAGGTAGTCTAGAATTTTTTTCATCTTAACTGGGTGGTTTGACGTTTAGGGAGACTATCTTTAGGCTAAATAGTGTGGGGTTTAGGCTATTTTGTGTCATTGGCTATACTGGGTGTTCACCGTTTTGCTTTGCCTCCTGCATTGAGCGTTTGTGTCCTTCTTTCTTGAGCGACCCTACAAGCTGGTTGTCGGCTAGTCTTTAGGCCTCCTCCCTTTGACTCTCTTAACCCCTACCAGATCTTGGTTTTAAGCTACTTCTCGTGTGCAGAGATGTAAATAAAGGGAATAGAATAGAGTGGAAGACAGTGGATAGATCCAAAGTAAGTATAGTGTACAGACAGTATGAACGTAACAAACATCCCCTCCCTCCTTCCCTCCTGCCCCTCCCCTCCTGTTTCCATACATTGTATTCTGGGCGTGCGACAGCAAGATCCCCATTCCGACCCCCCTGGGAAACTTTTGCTTCTTTACCTATGGTTTCTCCTAATTCCCCGATTGTCCCCTTATTGTATCTCTTTTAGCTATATCTACAGCGTTTATGCAGTTTTTTTTGGGGTGGGGGGTTTGGTCAGTCCTTCCAATTGTTCCCTTGACTTTATGCCCTCCTTTAGGCCCTGCCCCCCTGCCCACCCCTCCTACTGTATACACATTTTTCGCCACTAAAATTAAAGGATATACAGTCATCTCAGCTTCCTCTGTCGTTATGGGCTGTGAATACTGAGGTAGGTGAGACTAAAGTTTTGTTTAAAGAGGCAGATCAATGAGCGCAGCACTCCGTTTTGAGGTAGATGCGTTGTGCCGCTGGCATCGGCATTGCCCTTGATTGATATTATTGATATATTCATGAGTACCGAGGTAGACTTGGTTTTAAATCCTGTTTGAGCGTTACAAGTATTGCAGGTGTTGCATTTCCTGTTCATTCCACTCTTAGTTCCGGCGATGCTCTTCTCTTGCTTGATCCTGGCTGTGCGGTTTCCATCTCTTGGTGCGACGGACCTTGTAATTATCTGGAGAGCTGCCTTGGGTCCTCAAAGACGAGCATTTTCTCTTTGTCACTAATTCTGAATTTCACTGGTCCCACAAATGTAGAGATGATTTTCTCCTTCCTTAATCTGTCCCTCACGGCCAAGAAATCCTTCCTTAAATCAACAGTGGGTTTGGAGTAATCCTGTGTGAGGATTATCTTGTGGCCGTTCCATTGTATATTCTGGGTTTTTCTTGCTACCCCGAAAATGGCATCAGTATGTTGTGACCGTAGAGGTTTTCATATTATTGGACGCAGACCCGCCCTATTCGTGGTTTTGAAGGATGGCACTCTGTATGCTTTGTATAGCTCGAAAGGGTGGTCGAAATTGATGTTGGTGACTTTGGGGATCATGTCTTCGATTAGGGCCATGCAGGACCAAATTTTGCCTTACTCCCCCTCCAGAACACCAAGAATCCTTATGTTTCCCCTTCTGTTACATTCATCAGGTTCTGTCGTCTGTCTTTCAAGTATTGCCGTTTTCTCCCTTAGTGCCTTGAGGGCTTTATATGTCTGTTGGTCTCCATCTTCTATGTAGCTAACCCTCTGTTCTACCACCGTCAGTCTATTGTTCGCCACGTGGATATCTGCACTACCTGCGGCCAGCTCTAGTTGTATAGCATCCGTAGTTTGTTTTGTAGTTTTGGCTCGGTCGTGGACCTCCGCTAGCTTTTTCAGGATCATGTCCAGTGTGCTGTTGATGTCTTGTTTTTGTTTGATGGGAGAGTCTGTTAGTGTGTCCCCTCTGTTTTTCCTGGACTGCTGTGTGATCTTGCCTTCGCTCCCGGCCATGGTTGTTAGGCCCCTATTCTCTAGTAGGACCTCAAATCTTCTTTCCCCTTTCTGAGCTGTGTTCTTGTGTTTCCGCCCTTGCGGGAGAACGTTTAGGTCCCCTTTGCGATCCTCTTCCCACGGTGCGTGTTGTACGGTCTTGTCTTGTTGCCTTATGGAGCCTCCTTGCGTTCCACTAACATTGTGGTTTCTGGTGTGCTGGGGATCTTCTCCTGTTCTTGCTCACGTTGTCTACGAGCAGCTCTCATTAGCGCCACACTTCTGTTAGAGGTATCTGCACGCCCTCTTTTTTTTCCTGAGCTGGTCTGCCTTCCTTGGTGGAGGTTTGATGGGGTTTTGGTGGGGTCTTGAGGAATCTGCTTGCTATGCACAGCTGTTGTGTTGTGCAGCAGTCGGTTATTTGTCACTTGCAGTGGGTGGTGTCGTGGGCAGTGTACATCCCCTGCTCTGCCTCTCGTACTTTGTCCCAGTCCTCCAGGGACGTGTGTTGGCCCGCTGTCGGTGAGGGGGTCAGCAGGCCCGTATTTGTCTTTATTGACGACAGTGTTCCAGACTATGGCCGCTCCAAATGACACTTTCTCTAAAGGTTGCTGCCAGAAGTTCCGCCCCTGCAGGTCGACCCACCGGCTTGCGGTATTATAGCTGTGTGCACCACTTTTCCACCCCTAATGCGTGTATTGCTTGGCTTGGATGGCTCTATTTTGGTAATAGCTGTTGTTGGATCTACTTGAGTGCTCAAGTCCGCTGTGGAAAGCTAGTATCCTCCCCACCTGGCGGTCTCTATCTTTGCCTCATTTGGGTTGTCTTGGGTTATGTTTGGTCCCTCCTTTTGGGCAAAACTTCTGGTTCTCTGGAGTGCGTGACCTTGGCACGTTTCCGGCCTCTACAATTTGTCTCTCCTCTTTTTTCTCTTTATGTCTCTCAAAATGGCGCCCCTCTGCTTGGGTTTGGTTTTATTTTCACTTTTCTATTTCAGACTTCCTGGATCTGTTAATGCAGCCTCCTGCACATTTACTTTGCTCTCTCGGGATTTAGTTTGCGATCTCTCCTCGTTACTGTGTTCCCTTCGCAGTTGATCCTCGCTCCCCTGCCTCACTGCGCCACTGCACCGCCGCTCTTTGTTTGTGCATTTTCTAAGATGGCTGCCCCCATCAAGTTACATTCAGTTTTGATACTGGCTTCGGGAACGTCGTGCGAGGCAGCCTCAGTGGTTGCGGGCTCACTAACCTTAAGGTAGGCGGGTTTTTAGTCACTTGGTTTTCGCATCTGTCCCAATCTTCCTCACGGGCGCCTTGGCCGAAGTTTTGATCTCTCCTGGTGTGTGGGGGCATTATGCACCACATTTTGGGATTGTATTACTACACTATTTTGTTATTTTTAAACTTGTTAAGACTACCTGGGCATTAGTTGCAACTCATTAGTACTAGTTCAACACCCAAACACAGCAATAAGCAACAGAAAAATGACCAGTCAACCTTTGAAAAGGGCCTTCCACTGCGCTGCAACGCGTGATGCAGCATTTTTAGTAACTTTTAAATTGTTTGTGCTTGAAACAATTTTTTTGTTAAAATCCGCATATTTTGTAGGAGATGATGGATTATGTGGGAAATGCGACAAATTTATAATTATGTGAAAATCGCTGCACAATCACCTAATTCCGGTCGCCCTGGCTGGAATGCTACTTTACCCTTTGTTTTTTTCAATACATATATAAATATATATATATATGTATATATATATATATAGAACCACTTTCGTCTCTTACGCCTCCGCGTTCACCAGCGAGCATAAAGATGATGCAAATCCGATTTTTTGGGCACACAGATTTTTATTTAATGGAGCCGCTAAATCTGACGCGTTTCGGGCGTCCGCCCTTGTTCACAGATCGTCAGTACAGAGCTTGCCATTTTCTTACGTATTTTTTTCCTACACCACATGTGATCATAGACATGGAAGACATACTATCAGCAGTTTTCTATACATTTTCTGTCTTTCTTTTAACTTATGTTTCTGTTTTTGTTTTTTTGTGTATTGCTTTCCTTTGCATGGTTAAATAACTTTGTTCAGAACATTACTGCATAAATGCACATCGAGTAAACCACAAGCAATTTCGGCTTTTGTATCTTAAAACCAAATTTTTTAGAGAAACCGTCAACAGCTATACAGTTTGTACATTCAATTATTTAGAAGGCAAATTAAAACCTTTCTATCAAACAGATCTTTTGGTTATTAAAACAATTTTTTTCTCTTCATCTTTTATTATAAGTATTTAGTGCAAATCACGCAATAAATATGTGCAAAATATTTACTATCGTAATTTGTGCAAAAACGCAATAACGTGCTTTTTGTAAACATTTGACTCTTGTGCAAAATATCGCAAGAATTAATCAAACATAATGTTCTTATATGTGCAAATAACGCATTTATAGAGATTTGTTTTTCATCACATAACTAAGCTCATTGAATATCCCACAATCAAAAGGTTTTAAACATAGTGGTTTGGCTATCACACCCTCTGTCTGCATAAATGCAGGATTGTTTAATAAGCCCAAATTGTTTTATATGTGGAGTAATGGAAAAAAGGAAACCAACAAAACCACCTATACTAGGTAAAAAAAAACCACAATATACCTAGTAGATAATGTGGCTAAATTATATGTTGTAAATAGAAAGTAAGGTATAGAATTATAATGCTGTATTAACCATGTCCCAAAGTGAAGCACCCAAGAAAAATTGATAAATATAATTCTACAATGAGAAAAAGGAAAAGAATATAGAAATTTCATATCTAAACTTAGCAGCAGGGAGGCAATCCTAAAGATGCTCTAATCAGCTCCAACTATTTGAATTAAAGTAACATTCATAGAAAATAATGCATGTCCTCTGTAGTGTTCAGTCCATTGGGAAATTTACTATCCAATTCAAGGATTATTTGTGATTCCATTCTCCTTAACATTTTGTCCCTATCTCCTCCCCTCCGTGGCTTGGGGACAGATGTTATGACAAAATATTTGTGGCATTGCAAGTCATTGTTGTGCATTGACTTAAAATGTCTGGCAACCGGGTAAGCACTATCGTTATTGACGATGGCACGCAGATGCTGGAGAATCCTGACATGCACCTGCAGCTTTGTGCTCCCCACACATCGCAAACCGCAGGTGCATGTCAGTACATATACTGCATATTCAGTCTTACAGTTGTACGAACCCTTGATTTTGAATATTTCTCGACTAAACGGAGTGGAGTAGTCAGTGGTATTAACCCCAAATCTACATGCTCTACAGCTGGAGCATCGTACAAATCCCAGCCGGGACTGTAGCCACATTTGTTTTTTGCTCAATTCATGAAAACTTCTACTGACTTGAGATCTCATGGACGGTCCCTTCCTATACGTGATTGTTGGACTATTTGGTAATCTTGGGGCTAAAACCATATCTGTTTTCAAAATGGGCCAACTTTGTGTTATAATGGACCTAATTTTCCTTTCTTGGCGGTTATAGGTAGTTATAAGCCTTGGAGCCAATGAAGGATCAATGGCCTCTGTTTCTAAGTGGATGGAGTCATCATGCTCGAGCAAAGATTCTCGCGATCGAGCATTAGTTTTATTTACAGCTTGTTTTAAAATTCCCTCTTTATACCCTGTTTGCCTGAATCTCCAAAGGGAATATTGTTGATGACATGTTTTGGGTGGGCACTGCTAGCATGCAGAGTGCTATTGCCTGCAGTACTCTTTATGTGTAATTTAGTTGCCAAAAGTCCCATATGTACAAATACCTTCACATCCAAAAAATCTCCCTCATGCTTATTTATCACAGATGGGAATTTAAGATTTTCATGATTGTTGTTAATTGTTGTAACAAAAGCATTGGCACTATTTACATCACCCTTCCATAAAACAAAAACGTCATCAATAAAACGCA
This sequence comes from Lissotriton helveticus, assembly GCF_964261635.1. Classification (NCBI taxonomy): domain Eukaryota; kingdom Metazoa; phylum Chordata; class Amphibia; order Caudata; family Salamandridae; genus Lissotriton; species Lissotriton helveticus. The sequence goes on from NC_136065.1 coordinate 1,411,164,031, forward strand.
TCCACTTAAAAACATGGCCATTAAAAACTGCACTGTGTGTGCGCATGAGGACCTGCTCCTCCCACCAGCCTACGTGTAAACACGCATAGCTAGGGGAGAAGCAGGCCCCCATCGCCACACCCCTTTTTTGCAGATTAATATCATTGCCAAACATAAAAAAGTTATTATTAAGGCACCATGATGTTAGTTCTAAGACCATCTTATTGTGATTATAGCTTTGCATTGACCTTTTTCCTAAAAAATGTTCCAGGGCCTTTAAGCCAGTGTCATGTTCTATACTAGTATCCAGCGATTCGATATCCAACGCTATGAATACCAAATCTTCGGTCCAAGGAACATCTCTAATCTTCTTAAGGAAATCACCAGTGTCCTTAATGTATGTAGGCAAGTCTTTTATTAGGTCCTGTAAAAAGTAGTCTATATATTCAGTAATATGTTCTGCAACACCTTGAATTGCTGAGATAATTGGTCGCCCTGGGACAGGGCCTGTTTGCTTGTGCACCTTTGGCAGAAGATACAACGTTGGTAGAACAGGATTCTCGACATTTAAAAACTCATATTCTTGTGTCGATATCATCCCCTCCCTTTTCCATTTGTGAAGTAGTTTTTTGAGCTGATCTCTTGCCACATTGTATTGTTTTAAAGTTGTCTTGGCATAACATAAAGGATCACCAAGCTGATGTAATGCTTCTACAATATAATCCTTTTGTGGCCAGATTACAACGTTACCACCTTTATCTGCAGTAGGGACAATAATCTGATGGTCATTGCTCAGTTTCTTTATTAGGGATGTGTATTGTTTTTCTTGTTCACTTTTGTATCTTCTTCTGTGTTTCATCTCATAATGTAATTTTTTTAGATCTTTCACGATGACATCGTGGAAGGTATCGATTGCGTCTCTTGGCATGTTTGGCACAAAGCTTGATTTGGGCTTGAACGGACTAGTGCTCGCCCCTGTTTGTATAACTGCTGCAGCCCTGAGTTCCTGTTGTGTTGACACCTGATCCGTTTCTGCAACAGTGCTGTTATGCTCAAGTTGGTGCATTGTGAGATACATTTTTGTATCCGCTGCTGAGAGCCCCATGCTTATCTGATTATTCGGTTTTTGCTCCGCTTCCTTAAGGCCATCCCTAATACTGAAGAACTTTTGCAGCTTCAATTTGCGTATGTAACAAAAGATATCTACTCGGGTTTTAGTGTAGTTAAAATCCGAGATCCGACAATAAGTCAGACCAAGGCTCAGAAGCTGGTTTTCTGCCTCAGTCAAAGTTGTTGTTGATAAACTAATAATTGTATTTTCCTTTGCTATTTTTTTGCGCCAAAATTGCCTTTTTGTTTTTTTGTTAGGCTCACATCGTCTTTTGTTATTTCTTGATTTTTTTTGCTGCTGTTTGTTGCGTGGCCTTAGTGTTTGTAGTCAATCTGCCACTAAAAAATCCACCTCTTCTCCCAAACCCAACACGTTTAATCTATCCACCGATGTCGTTGTTGTTGAGCTTCCCTCATCTGATGATAAACCACTTGTTAAGAATTCAATGTCACTATTATCCGTCATTGTTTCCAAAGTATTGGATATGGATGCTCCCATTTGGCTGGTGGATTAAGTTTGTTGATTCCGTTGGCTGAGCTTGGACTTTTTGGCATTCTCATATTAGTGTGCAAAATTTAAATTCGCCCTTGCGCGTAATCCTCCTTGTCACACGCAAATTTATAGATCTTACGGGCTTTGATCTTATCTTCCTGCTTTAAGAGTCTCTCTTGTATCTTCGTTCGTGATTTGGTTATCAAAACATTAGGCTCAAACTTCACCAGCAATTCGTTGATTTCATCAATTTCTTTCATAAGCACATCTCTGTCAATTGCTGCATACTTTACTACAATTTTTACTAAGTTGGTTGATGCCTCCAAATTGCTGTGGCCCCACTCCTTCAACATCTCTGGATTTGGTCTTTCGTAGCTCGGGGCTAATAGTATGCGAAGCCCTCTGGGAACATGCCCCTCCTCCACATACTTGGACAGGGACTTGTGCTCCCACCATTTGGTAACTTCCTGACACATACATGTTTCCAAACGTTTTAATAATTCATGTATTTGCCTTTCACTGGTGTTTTCTCCATTACCGGGCAGTGCCTTTGTCGCCCCGCCTTTATCTACTACTTTCGGTAAATTGGAGAAAAGAGCATCAGCGGCCGCCTCCCTGCCGTGTAGTATTTCTGCTGACATAGTTTAGCCGGCTCCTTATTTAAAATGTTTGTATCAGAGCGTAAACTCACACACAATCACCATACAGAGTTTCCCCGCTCGTGCCGTGTATTCCTTCCCACCGTTGAAAATTGCAGAGTCACTCACCGCAACAAGTTTTACTTCACGACGCCGACCATTAAGATCACGCTGCCGCTTCCCTTCGTCACAGGTCTGTGCTTGGTTTCAAACGGGGGCTGCTGCTATAAATATATATGAGGCTGACTGGTGTTGGGCTAATAAATAATTTACACCAAACAACTGGGTCTCGCTTCATCCTTCTGTTCGGCTGAGCATGCTGGATTGTGGACGACAACATACCGAATATATATATATATATATATGTATATATATATATATATATATATATATATATATATATATATATATATATATATATTTATGTGATCAAGCCACTCCGGTGGTGAAACGCGTTATGGCCAACAAATAAACGCAGAAGAATTTGCACTTAATCTGGGTCCGTGTCTGCTTGCTTGCTGCCTGCTAGAGTTCTACATGGGTAGCGGTCTTCCCGAGCAGCTATCTGGATATATATATATATATATATATATATATATATATATATATATATATATATATATATATATATGTGTGTGTATCTATATATATCTATAAACCTATGAAGATATCTTCTTTATCTTGTGTGTGTGAGTTAGTCTGTGAGTGAATGCATGAGTGTTTGAGTGGGTCTTTGTGTGTTTGCATGAATGTCTGAGTGAGTGTCTAAGTGTCTCTGTGAGTATTTGAGAGTGTCTTGAGTGGATTTGCAAGTGCCTGTATGAGTGTGTAAGTCAGTCTGTGAGCGAGTGCATGAGTGACAGAGTGGGTCTGTGAGTGGGTGTATGAGTCTCTGAGTGGGTGTGTGAGTGTCTGTGCGTCTATCTAAGTGGGTATGTGTATGCATGTTAGTGGGTGCATGAGTGTCTGAGTGGGTCTGTGAGTAGATATCAGAGTGTCCAAGTGAGTTTGTGACTGCCTTAATAAGTGTGTGAGTCAGTCTATGAGTGAGTGCATGAGTGTCTTAGTGTGTCTGTAAGTGCGTGCATAAGTCACTAAGTGAGTCTGTGAGTGGGGTGTGAGTCTGTGAGTGAGTCTGTGAGTGAGTACATGAGTCTCTGAGTGGGTCTGTGAGTAAGTGCATGAGTCTCTGAGTGGTTCTGTGAGTGAGTGTTTGAGTGGATCTGTGAGTGGATGCATGAGTCTCTGAATGGGACTATGAGGGGTTGCATGAGTCTCTGAGTCGGTCTGTGAGTGGGTAGGTGAGTGTCTAAGAGGGTCAGTGAATGGGTGTGTAAGAGTCTGTGTATCTATCTGAGTGGGTGTGTGAGTGTGTGTGAGTGGGTGCATGAGTGTCTGAGTGAGTCTGTGAGTGGATGTCAGAGTGTCTGTGTGTGTTTGTGACTGCCTTCATAAGTGTGTGAGTCAGTATATGAGTGAATGCATGAGTGTCTTAGGGGGTCTGTAGGTGGGTGTATACATTATAAGTAAGTCTGTGAGTGGGTCTGTGAGTGAGTACATGAGTCTCTGAGTGCATCTGTGAGTGGGCATATGAGTTTCTGAGTGGATCTGTGAGTGGATGCATGAGTCTCTGAGTGGATCTGTGAGGGTGTGAGTGAGGGTCTAAAAGGGTCAGTGAATGGGTGTGTGAGAATCTGTGTATCTATCTGAGTGGGTGTGTGAGTATCTGAGTGTGTGTGAGTGGCTGCATGAGTGTCTGAGGGGGTCTGTGAGTAGATGTCAGAGTAGGTTTGTGACTGCCTTAATAAGTGTGTGAGTCAGTCTATGACTGAATGCATGAGTGTCTTAAGGGGACTGTAGATGGGTGTATATGTCTCTAAGTAAGTCTGTGAGTGGGTTTTTGAGTTTGTGAGTGCATTTGTGAGTGAGTACATGAGTCTCTGAGTGGGTCTGTGAGTTAGTACATGAATCTCTGAGTGGGCCTGTGAGTGAGTGTGTGAGTTTTTGAGTGGATCTGTAAATGAGTACATGAGTCTCTGGGTCTGTGAGTGGGTGCAAGAGTCCCTTAGTGGGTCTGTAAGTGGGTGCATGAGTCTCTGAGTGGATCTGTGAGTGAGTGCATGAGTTTCTCAGTGAGTCTATGAGTGGGTACAAGTCCCTAAGTGGGTCTGTGAGTTGGTGCATGAATCTGAGTGGGTCTCTGAGTGTGTGCATGTGTATCTGAGTGGATCTGCAAGAGGGTGAATGAGCCTCCAAGTGAGTCTGTGAGTGGGTATGTGAGTCTGCAAGTGGGTCTGTGAGTGAGTACATAAGTCTCCGAATGGCTCTGTGAGTGAGTGCATGCATTTCTGAGTTGGTCTGTGAATGAGTGCATGAGTCTCTGAGTGGGTCTGTGAGTGGGTGCATGAGTCTCTGAGTGGGTCTGTGAGTGGGTGCATGAGTCTCTGAGTGAATCTGTGAGTGAGTGCATGAGTTTCTCAGTGGGTCTTTGAGGGAGTACTGAGTGGATCTGTGAGTGAGTGCATGAGTTTCTCAGTGAGTCTGTGAGTGAGTACAAGTCCCTAAGTGGATCTATAAGTGGGTGCGTGAATCTGAGTGGGTCTCTGAGTGTGTGCATGCATTTCTGAGTGGGTCCTTGAATGAGTGCATGAGTCCTTAAGTGGGTTTGTGAGTGGGTGCATGAGTCTGAGTGGGTCTGTGAGTGAGTGCATGAGTTACTGAGTGGGTCTGTGAATGGGTACATGAGTGTCTAAACAGGCCTGGGAGTGGGAGTGTCTCAGTTGGTCTGTGAGTGTATGCATGTGTCTCTCGGTCGGTGGGTCTGAGTGAGTGTGTGAGTGTCTATCTAAGTGGGTGTGTGAGTGTTTGAACTGGTGTGTGAGTGTCTGAGTGGGTTTGTGTCTGCCTCTGTAAGTGTGTGAGTCAGTCTGTGAGTTAATGCTTGAGTGTCTGAGACGATCTGTAAATGGGTGCATGAGCCTCAAAGTGAGTCTGTGAGTGGGTGTGTGAGTGAGTACATGAGTCTGTGAGTGAGTGCATGAGTTTTTAAGTAGGTCTGTGAAACAGTGCATGAGTCTCTGGTGGGTCTGTGAGAGGGTGTATATCTGGGTGAGTGCATGTGTTTCTCAGTGGGTCTCTGAGTGAGTGCATGAGTTTGTGTGTGGGTGAGTGAGTCTGTGTGGGTATGTGAGTGAGGACTTGAGTCTGTGAGTGAATGCATGAGTTTTTGAGTAGGTCTCTGAATGAGTGCATGAGTTTCTGACTGGGTCTGTGAGTGGGTGTATGAGTCTCTGAATGGCTCTGTGAGTGAGTGCATGCATTTCTGAGTGGGTCTGTGAATGAGTGCATGAGTCTCTGAGTGGGTCTGTGAGTGGGTGCATGAGTCTCTCAGTGGGTCTGTGAGTGGGTGCATGAGTCTCTGAGTGAATCTGTGAGTGAGTGCATGCGTTCCTCAGTGGGTCTTTGAGGGAGTACTGAGTGGATCTGTGAGTTAGTGCATGAGTTTCTCAGTAAGTCTGTGAGTGAGTACAAGTCCCTAAGTGGGTCTATGAGTGGGTGAGTGAATCTGAGTGGGTCTCTGAGTGTGTGCATGCATTTCTGAGTCGGTCTGTGAATGAGTGCATGAGTCCCTAAGTGAGTTTGTAAGTGGGTGCATGAGTCTGAGTGGGTCTGCGAGTGAGTGCATGAGTTACTGAGTGGGTCTGTGAATGGGTACATGAGTGTCTAAACAGGCCTGGGAGTGGGAGTGTCTCAGTTGGTCTGTGAGTGGATGCATGAGTCTCTCAGTGGGTCTGAGTGAGTGTGTGAGTGTCTATCTAAGTGGGTGTGTGAGTGTTTGAACTGGTGTGTGAGTGTCTGCGCGGGTTTGTGTCTGCCTCTATAAGTGTGTGAGTCAGTCTGTGAGTTAATGCATGAGTGTCTGAGAGGATCTGTAAATGGGTGCATGAGCCTCTAAGTGAGTCTGTGAGTGGGTCTGTGAGTGAGTACATGAGTCTGTAAGTGAGTGCATGAGTTTTTGAGTAGGTCTGTGAATGAGTGAATGAGCCTCTGGGTGGGTCTGAGAGAGGGTGTATATCTCTGGGTGAGTGCATGTGTTTCTCAGTGGCTCTATGAGTGAGTGCATGAGTTTGTGTGTGGGTGAGTGAGTCTGTGTGGGTATGTGAGTGAGGACTTGAGTCTGTGAGTGAGTGCATGGGTTTTTGAGTAGGTCTCTGAGTGAGTGCATGAGTTTCTGAGTGGGTCTGTGAGTGGGTGTATGAGTCTCTGAGTGGGTCGGTGAGTGGGTGCACATGTGTCTAAGTGAGTCTGTGAGTAGGTGCTTGAGTCTCTGAGTAGATCGGTGAGTGAGTGCATGTGTTTCTCAGTGGGTCTGTGAGTGAGTGCATGAGTCCCTCAGTGGGCCTGTGAGTGGGTGTGTAAGTCTGAGTGGGTCTGTGAATGGGTATGTGAGTCTCTGAGTGGATCTGTGAATGGGTACGTGAGTACATGAATAGGTCTGCAAGTGGGTACGTGACTATCTGAGTGGGTCTCTTAGTATGTGCATATGGGTACTATGAGTGAGTACATGAGACTGTGAGTGAGTGCATGAGTTTTTGAGTAGGTCTGTGAATAAGTGCATGAGTTTCTGAGTGGGTCTGTGAGTAGGTACACAAGTCTCTGAGTGGATCTATGAATGAGTGCATGAGTCCCTGAGTGGGTCTGTGAGTGTATGCATGAGTCTGAGCATGTCTGTGAGTTGGTGCGTGAGTATCTGAGTGAGTCTCTGTGTGTGATTACATGAGTTTGTGAGTAGGTTTGTGAGTAGGTATATGAGTGCCTTATTGAGTCTGAGTGGGAGTGGGAGTCTCTGAGTGCGTCTGTGAGTGGGGGTTTGAGGTCTTAGAGCTCTATGTTTTGTTTTCCTACCCTCTGTTTTGCCTGTCCTGCTTGTTTTTATGCCCTCTGTTTTGCCCTTCCTGCTTATCTTTCTACTATCTGTTTTACCTTCTCAGCTCTTTTTTCTGCCCTTTGGTTTGCCTTTCCTGCTCGTTTTCCCGCCCTTCAATAACTGCTGTGAAAGTTTTCATTACATCAGTTGCTCTAGCCCTACTTTTCTCAACATATCCTTATTTGTGTAGACTAGGTGAGAGTATAATAGTATTGATATGGCAGTACTAGTTAATCATTGTTTTGCTGATGATTACATCAGTAGAACTTACCTGCACTGAGGAGGGGGGAGGAGAACAAGCCCTCACGATTGCCGACACCGCCAGGAGTCCATTCCAGCAGCCTACAGCGCCGCCACTCCGGGACTACACATCCCGGCGGCCCTAGCGGCGGCGCTGATCAACACGCACCAGGAAAGCGCCAGGAGGCGCCTTAAAGGAGAGCTCCGCTCGGCGGAGTGCGGGGGGCAGTAGAACTTACCTGCACTGAGGAGGGGGGAGGAGAGCAAGCCCTCACGATTGCCGACACCGCCAGGAGTCCATTCCAGCAGCCTACAGCGCCGCCGCTCCGGGACTACACATCCCGGCGGCCCTAGCGGCGGCGCTGATCAACACGCACCAGGAAAGCACCAGGAGGCGCCTTAAAGGAGAGCTCCGCTCCGCGGGATGCGAGCGGGACGCCGGGCTAAGCCCGGGCAAAGGGCGGGCCCTCTGTGGCCCTCTGAGGACCTGAGGAGGACGGGACGGGCCCCTCCATTTGGCCGCATCATAGAAGAAGGTACAGAAAACAACTAACCCTTTTGCTTCCAATTGTCATTTGTCCCTGAACCGTCCAGTGTCCTTTTTGGAGCTCTTGCAGTCCTAACAATATGTCTATCTGGGAGGACCTGAATGCCTTGTGTGGCACAAACTACGCCCCTAATATATCAACTACGCCCACATCTGGCAGAAATACTGACCTTACAAACCGAACTCCCCAGGAACTACCTTTATTGCCTGAAATGATTGCCACTCAACCTAACACGCTGCCCCAGGCCCTAATCACCAAAAGGAACATTGAGGAGATTCCAGCAAATGTTGATCAAATGTCCTGTAGCCCCTCATCACCCCCCGCTATTTCAACTGTTTCAACGCCACAGAAGGTGGGGGCCACATCAATTGACTCTGCTTCCCCCTTCCAATCGATCCTACTGGCCCACATTGAACGACTGCTGAACGCGGCCCTATCACCCCTGGTCACAAAAATTCAGGATCTGGGAGAAAGGTTGTCCAGCGTGGAAAAAATAGTAAAAAGGATTAAGCCATCAAATGTAAACACTGCTTCTCCTTTATGTTATACGCCCTCCACCAACCATGAGAAACCTAAGTCTACAGAACACAGAAAAGTACGACAAATTGATTCCTCTACTAGCAAACCCATCCCAAAAAGTTGTAATATTACTTCTAAACCGACTTATGTCTCTTTAATAGCACATAGGATTTCTCATGAAAGAAGGCATCGAATTGACCTACCCCCTGAAGCCGCCCCCTATGTCACTGTTCTCTCTGGGGTGCCAGAGCTTAGACAGGGCAAATTTGAAACAAACCAGGACCTGCTGAATAAATCCATCTTCTGGCTCAATAACAATAGACCGCTGCCACCTGACCTAGATGGCGGAATTCTGAGCGTCAGGAGGGTGGGATGGTTGGGTACGTTGCCCAAAAATTGTCCGGGAGATCTGATTTTAATTAAATTCAAACACAGGAACATTGTCCCCTATCTAAGATCCTCTCAGCCCAAAACTGGAGATGGCCCTATTTGTATCTGTGACCTGTTTGACTTTTATCCTGGCCCCAGAGTATTGAACTATAAAATCCGTTGAAAGGGGGTTCCTGTGTACCATGCGCTTTTATTCTGCACAAGATTGATTTTAGTTTGTTTTAAATAGTCAGATGTATTTTCCCTTTTAAACCTGCAATTAATTATTGTGCCTTTATATATGCATGTACTTTTTCTCTGTTGCTTTTATGGTTTTAAACTTAAAAACCGAATAAAGCTTGATTTGATTTGATTTGATTTGATTACATGCAAATGAATTAGTGGGTTTTCAGTATTTGAAAGAACCGATTTAGAGATCTAACTTGATTTTGAACTAGTCAATAAAATCTTTACAACTATTGGAACACTGCTTGCATATCATTTTGACTAACTATTTTATTGAATCAAACTCCAAGGCCAGTGGCTTTACTCTCCTGAAATAAGTTGGGTATTCTAAATGCTGTACTGATTAAACAGAAAATCCAGTGCAAATGTGTGTTGCTGTATATTTTGTTTACACTCTAGTATGTGCTGTGCTATAGTTTTAAATAACTTCAAGATTATTCATTCATGCATTCACAGAAAACGTTGATAACTGACAAATGCACATTAAACCATTCTAAATCCTTGTAAGAAGTGGTGATTTAACTTGCTCGTTGCATTTCATGAATACTCTATTAAAAAATTAAAAGAAATACTCTGTAGAACCATGATTAAAACAGAAATAAAGCAAAGGTGAAAATTAATACAGAAATGGCTATGAAAAATATCTCCTCCTTTAATACAGTTGGAATTTTAAACAACATAGCTGTATGCATAGTAGCATGCAAAATAAGTAAACCGCTGTGCTGTGCGATATCATGGTGCACATATATGAAAGTAAATATATAACCGCTCTTTCTTCCCCCGGGGCCTGGCCTCAACTGAATGGGGAGGGGCTCTACTCCTGGGGAGATTTTTTTCCCGGTCACCCTATCCCCGGGGCCCGGCCTTGTGTCCAGGGTGCCCTAAAGCTCACCAGGGCACCCAGTGTGCAGGATCGGGTCAGCTGGGGGAGTCTCACGCACCCCACTATCCCAGCCGACTCCCCTCCTCTTGTGGAAGCCGGCACTGCTGTTGCAGTCGAGGAGCTGCTGGAAAAGCAGTTCCCTGTGTGCAAGAGGAATAGTTTCATCTCTTCCCCAGCTCGTATATCTGCAGGCAGGGAAAGAGATGAAACCCCTGCTTGCAGCAGGCAGGAGCACTTTGACAGCTCCCACCTGCTAAAACTGGAGTGTATGCTTTTGCTTGGAGGGAGCTCTCAGCTCTTGCCAAGCAAAAGCAAACAGCTATGTTCCAAGGGAAGGCAACCCGTGACATGGCAGGAGCCGGCCCTGGGGGGGTGGGGTGGAAGTCACCAGGGCCATTAATGGCTCCAGAATGGGGGGTCGTAGTGCCCTCCTTTACTTTTCAGGGCTGACGCCAGGAAGGTAGTGGTCCCCAGGGCCGTATGTGGCAGGGAGGGTCCACGCAGCCCATCTCCCATTGTAATAAACTATTTGACCCTGGGGAGGTGGTGGTCCCCAGGGTTTGGGGGGTCTGCACATGCCCCCCCATTACCAGTTATTCAGCCCCAGTGAGGCGGGGTTACAGGGGCTCCAAGAGCCTCAAGACGGGGGACCCATGCAGTCCCCTCCTCATTTTAAACAATGGCCCCGAGAGCTGGCCCTCCTAGGGGCTTTTCCAAAACAAGCTCAGGAGCCCATGCCTGTTTTTAAACTTTTTTGGGGGCAGATTCATGGATCTGCCGCGATTTTCAGCAATTATTAAAAAACATGCTTTTTTTGCCCTGGCGGAGTCCCTCTGGGACCCCTGCACCAGAGCTAAGGAGTCAGGGTATTCCTACCTACCACCCTTTTAAAAAAAAACTTTTTACTGAGACTCAGCTAAAGCACAGTCTCAAGATGGCTGCCAAAACCCCCAGGGCCCAAAACAGCCTTAAAAGAAAAGAATTTTGGTGGGAGTTGTGTTGGATCCACGAATCTTGCCAAAAATGAAAAAAAAAACTAATTTAAAACACAGGCTCCCACGCTCTGTTTAATTTAGGTCCCGGAGTAGGTCTCGAGGAAATAAGAAATAATAATGCGGGAACCCACGTGGGCGCCGACAGCCCTGGTGTCTGCCAACTCCCCATAGGTAATTGTGTAAAATGCACGCCCAGAGCCCCAGGGACTGCCACGTCCCCAGGGTTATATGTAAATAAGATGCATGGTGGGCTCCGCCCCCCCTTACCCAGCCTCAGGGACCACCTGCTCCCTGGGGCTATTTTCAAGTTGGGAGGTGGGCCACACGGCAGTTATCCCATGTACTGTATTATAAGTGCCATAGGTCACATTGCACATATAATAAGGTGGAAGAGATATCTCATATTTGTGATGTTGTATCTTATCCCCATACTCTAAATCAGGCCATTAGTCTCCAACTGCTGGCTAAGAATCTTATGGTCAGTATGCACCCCTGGCTCCCTAGAGCAGACTTATGTGACCAGTTCTCTTTCTAGCCAGGTCTCCTGCAGGGTCTTTACTCTTGTCCTGTTTAGTCATCTGGGACCTCTTGGACTTAGTAGTCCCTCTGCAGTTTGGTATCCCTGAAGCATGTAAACAGCAGGACAATCACTTGATCCTTGCAGAGCAGAATTCAGGAGTCCTTAAATCCGGGAGTCATTGTGTGATTCCTCTTCCAGCAGGAGCCAGGGGTCAGAAGTCAGAAATCAGGAATCTTCTTTCAACAGGGCCTTCATATTGAAGTGGAGTCTTCCCAGGTCCAGGAATGTTCAGAGGAGGTGAACAAGATGTCAGATTTATCCACTAGCCAGTTATTGGAGAAAACCTACCATCTAGTCCTGTCTTCTTGCAGACCCCAACTGCTTTTGTCGCACTTCTTTTTTGCCTTACTGAATAATTACTCAGCATCCTAAGTCTCAGTCTGCAGGCACCAGGCAGGCATGTCTTCCTCGTCTTAGCCACTCCCCTATATGATAGGATCAAAACTGGTGTTCCCTCCTGCTGTGACTCGAGCCTGACTGTCTAGGATGGTCCTGGAGGTAGAAGCTGTCCTTGGCATTTCCAAGTCAAAAGAAGTAGTGCTAAAGCTACCCTTTGTTCTGCTAACTGTTCCCATCTACTCCCAGATAGGTTATGCATGGTACCTGGTCAGCAGTTAACACCCACTAACCTTTCCTGAGGTTCCGAGACAAACAACTGTCCTCTTGGAGCCAGAGTCATTATCTCTCACAGACAAGGATGAGTATTCTAGCTCTGGACGTTTGATGAGAGCAAAACTGGCATTAACTAGGGGAAGCGTGAAAATCAAGTAAATTGATTTTGAGTATTTATGCAAACGTTTTACAAAATTACATGAAATTATGCTTAAATCAGCAAAATGCAAATCTGTCAGTTATCTCTATATTTGAGCATGAATTGCATTCCTCGTGTACATTTCATGCAAAAAAACAGGCAAAAAACAAAAGCACAGCGAACAACATTGACTCATGTTCTGTTGTTCTCATGCCTTCGCTGTAGATTGTACAGCAACTGGTGCATTTGAAGTAAGCTTTTATCATGCATGGCATGTTATTACGTCAAGTGGGCGTAATGGCGTAATTTCAGGAATTTCAAAATTCATGAAATTACACAAATTACACTGGTGAGTTTATTTTTTGTCCAGGCCTAGTTTTATGGCAGATGGGGCACAGGCAGCCTACAGTGCCTTTTTATAAAGTTAGTTTTATGCTTAAATTGTAAAAAATAAGTTTTAATCATTGTTGAAAATTACCATTTTTTGCATGATATTTACCCAGATTTTTTAACTTCACTACCTTATTGTTGCTGAACCTATTTATGTTGGCATTAGGACTCTGCACACTTTACCTCTGCTAATCAGCAATAAGTGCTTGTACTCTCCTTCCCAAACGGTTAACTGACAAAATATCAACCCTCAAAATATGGCCATACAAAAATCTTGTGAAAAAAATATCAATGTCAAAAATATCATCATCCTATATTTATAATTTTAAGTACAAAAATATAAATGTTCTTTTATTCATGTCTTTATTTGTATTAAATATAGTTATTCAAATTATTGTAAAATACAATAATAAATATCAAATATATTGAATAGTAACATTAATAAAAATATATTTCATATATATATATATATATATATATATATATATATATATATATATATATATATATATATATATATATATTTAACAAATACATTTAATTAAAAAAAGTTAAATACATATAATAATCATGGGCCTCCGCACTTGCCCCCCCGGCCGCCCTCCCCGGATCGCTAGTGCGTCCGGTGTGGGCCCAGTCAGGGCCGGCCCTAGTCCATCATGCTTTTGAAATGGTGCCATTGTTCTAGGTGTGAAGGGTGGAAGGAGGTGGCCGAGAAGGGTGCAAGGCAGAGGGGAGAAGGGTGCAAGGCAGAGAGGAGAAGGGTGCAAGGTAGAGAGGAGATGGGTGCAAGGCAGAGAGGAAAAAGGTGCACGGCAGATGGGAGAAGGGTGCAAGGTAGAGAAGGGTGCAAGGTGGAGGGGGAGAAGGGTGCAAGGCAGAGGGGAGAAGGGTGCAAGGCGGAGGGGAGAAAGGTGCAAGGCAGAGGGGGGAAGGGTGCAAGGTAGAGGGGAGAAGGGAGGAAGGGTGCAAGGCAAAGGGGAGAAGGGTACTAGATGGAGAGGAGAAGGGTGCAAGGCAGAGGGGAGAAGGGTGCAAGGCAGAGAAGTGAAGGGTGCAATGTAGAGAAGGGTGCAAGACAGAGGGGAGAAGGGTGAAAGGCAAAGGGGAGAATGGTGCAACGGGGAAAAGGGTGCAAGGCCAAGGGAGAAGGGTGCAAGGCAGAGCGGAGAAGGGGGCAAGGCAGAGGGGAGAAGGGTGCAAGGCAGAGAGGAGAAGGGTGCAAGGTAGAGAGGAGATGGGTGCAAGGCAGAGAGGAAAAAGGTGCACGGCAGATGGGAGAAGGGTGCAAGGTAGAGAAGGGTGCAAGGTGGAGGGGGAGAAGGGTGCAAGGCAGAGGGGAGAAGGGTGCAAGGCGGAGGGGAGAAAGGTGCAAGGCAGAGGGGGGAAGGGTGCAAGGTAGAGGGGAGAAGGGAGGAATGGTGCAAGGCAAAGGGGAGAAGGGTACTAGATGGAGAGGAGAAGGGTGCAAGGCAGAGGGGAGAAGGGTGCAAGGCAGAGAAGTGAAGGGTGCAATGTAGAGAAGGGTGCAAGACAGAGGGGAGAAGGGTGAAAGGCAAAGGGGAGAATGGTGCAACGGGGAGAAGGGTGCAAGGCCAAGGGAGAAGGGTGCAAGGCAGAGCGGAGAAGGGGGCAAGGCAGAGGGGAGAAGGGTGCAAGGCAGAGAGGAGAAGGGTGCAAGGTAGAGAGGAGATGGGTGCAAGGCAGAGAGGAAAAAGGTGCACGGCAGATGGGAGAAGGGTGCAAGGTAGAGAAGGGTGCAAGGTGGAGGGGGAGAAGGGTGCAAGGCAGAGGGGAGAAGGGTGCAAGGCGGAGGGGAGAAAGGTGCAAGGCAGAGGGGGGAAGGGTGCAAGGTAGAGGGGAGAAGGGAGGAAGGGTGCAAGGCAAAGGGGAGAAGGGTACTAGATGGAGAGGAGAAGGGTGCAAGGCAGAGGGGAGAAGGGTGCAAGGCAGAGAAGTGAAGGGTGCAATGTAGAGAAGGGTGCAAGACAGAGGGGAGAAGGGTGAAAGGCAAAGGGGAGAATGGTGCAACGGGGAGAAGGGTGCAAGGCCAAGGGAGAAGGGTGCAAGGCAGAGCGGAGAAGGGGGCAAGGCAGAGGGGAGAAGGGTGCAAGGCAGAGAAGAGAAGGGTGCACGGCAGAGGGGAGAAGGGTGCAAGGCAGAGAGGAGAAGTGAGCAATGGGGAGGGGGAGAAGGGTGCAAGGTAGAGGGGAGAAGGGTGCAAGGCAGAGGGGAGAAGGGTGCAAGGCAGAGGGGAGAATGATGCAAGGTAGAAAAGGGTGCAAGGCAGAGGTGGAGAAGGGTACAAGGGGGAGGGAAAGAATTGTGCAAGGGGGAGAAGGGTGCAAGGCAGAGGTGGAGAACGGTACAAGTGGGACAGGGAGAAGGGTGCAAGGCAGAGGGGGAGAAGGGTGCAAGGGGGAGGGCGAGAAGAGTGCAATGCAAAGGGGAGAAGGGTGCAAGGGGGAGGGTGAGAAGGGTGCAAGGCAGAAGGGAGAAGGGTGCAAAGTAGAGAAGGGTGCAAGTTGGAGGGGGAGAAGGGTGCAACGGGGAGGGGGAGAAGGGTGCAAGGCAGAGGGGAGAAGGGTAGAAGGCAGAGAGAAGAAGGGTGCATGACAGAGAGGAGGTCTGCAAGTGGGTACGTGACTATCTGAGTGGGTCTCTTAGTATGTGCATATGGGTACTATGAGTGAGTACATGAGACTGTGAGTGAGTGCATGAGTTTTTGAGTAGGTCTGTGAATAAGTGCATGAGTTTCTGAGTGGGTCTGTGAGTAGGTACACAAGTCTCTGAGTGGATCTATGAATGAGTGCATGAGTCCCTGAGTGGGTCTGTGAGTGTATGCATGAGTCTGAGCATGTCTGTGAGTTGGTGCGTGAGTATCTGAGTGAGTCTCTGCGTGTGATTACATGAGTTTGTGAGTAGGTTTGTGAGTAGGTATATGAGTGCCTTATTGAGTCTGAGTGGGAGTGGGAGTCTCTGAGTGCGTCTGTGAGTGGGGGTTTGAGGTCTTAGAGCTCTATGTTTTGTTTTCCTACCCTCTGTTTTGCCTGTCCTGCTTGTTTTTATGCCCGCTGTTTTGCCCTTCCTGCTTATCTTTCTACTATCTGTTTTACCTTCTCAGCTCTTTTTTCTGCCCTTTGGTTTGCCTTTCCTGCTCGTTTTCCCGCCCTTCAATAACTGCTGTGAAAGTTTTCACTACATCAGTTGCTCTAGCCCTACTTTTCTCAACATATCCTTATTTGTGTAGACTAGGTGAGAGTATAATAGTATTGATATGGCAGTACTAGTTAATCATTGTTTTGCTGATGATTACATGCAAATGAATTAGTGGGTTTTCAGTATTTGAAAGAACCGATTTAGAGATCTAACTTGATTTTGAACTAGTCATTAAAATCTTTACAACTATTGGAACACTGCTTGCATATCATTTTGACTAACTATTTTATTGAATCATACTCCAAGGCCAGTGGCTTTACTCTCCTGAAATTAGTTGGGTATTCTAAATGCTGTACTGATTAAACAGAAATCCAGTGCAAATGTGTGTTGCTGTATATTTTGTTTACACTCTAGTATGTGCTGTGCTATAGTTTTAAATAACTTCAAGATTATTAATTCATGCATTCACAGAAAACGTTGATAACTGACAAATGCACATTCAACCATTCTAAATCCTTGTAAGAAGTGGTGATTTAACTTGCTCGTTGCATTTCATGAATACTCTATTAAAAAATTAAAAGAAATACTCTGTAGAACCATGATTAAAACAGAAATAAAGCAAAGGTGAAAATTAATACAGAAATGGCTATGAAAAATATCTCCTCCTTTAATACAGTTGGAATTTTAAACAACACAGCTGTATGCATAGTAGCATGCAAAATAAGTAAACCGCTGTGCTGTGCGATATCATGGTGCACATATATGAAAGTAAATATATAACCGCTCTTTCTTCCCCCGGGGCCTGGCCTCAACTGAATGGGGAGGGGCTCCACTCCTGGGGAGATTTTGGGCCCGGTCACCCTATCCCCGGGGCCCGGCCTTGTGTCCAGGGTGCCCTAAAGCTCACCAGGGCACCCAGTGTGCAGGATCGGGTCAGCTGGGGGAGTCTCACGTACCCCACTATCCCAGCCGACTCCCCTCCTCTTGTGGAAGCCGGCACTGCTGTTGCAGTCGAGGAGCTGCTGGAAAAGCAGTTCCCTGTGTGCAAGAGGAATAGTTTCATCTTTTCCCCAGCCCGTATATCTGCAGGCAGGGAAAGAGATGAAACCCCTGCTTGCAACAGGCAGGAGCACTTTGACAGCTCCCACCTGCTAAAACTGGAGTGTATGCTTTTGCTTGGAGGGAGCTCTCAGCTCTTGCCAAGCAAAAGCAAACAGCTATGCTCCAAGGGTAGGCAACCCGTGACATGGCAGGAGCCGGCCCTGGGGGGGGGGGGGGGGTGGAAGTCACCAGGGCCATTAATGGCTCCAGAATGGCGGGGTCGTGGTGCCCTCCTTTACTTGTCAGCAGGGCTGACGCCAGGAAGGTAGTGGTCCCCAGGGCCGTATGTGGCAGGGAGGGTCCACGCAGCCCATCTCCCATTGTAATAAACTATTTGACCCTGGGGAGGTGGTGGTCCCCAGGGTTTGGGGGGTCTGCACATGCCCCCCCATTACCAGTTATTCAGCCCCAGTGAGGCGGGGTTACAGGGGCTCCAAGAGCCTCAAGACGGGGGACCCATGCAGTCCCCTCCTCATTTTAAACAATGGCCCCGAGAGCTGGCCCTCCTAGGGGCTTTTCCAAAACAAGCTCAGGAGCCCATGCCTGTTTTTAAACTTTTTGGGGGCAGATTCATGGATCTGCCGCGATTTTCAGCGATTATTAAAAAACATGCTTTTTTTGCCCTGGCGGAGTCCCTCTGGGACCCCTGCACCAGAGCTAAGGCGTCAGGGTATTCCTACCTACCACCCTTTTAAAAAAAAACTTTTTACTGAGACTCAGCTAAAGCACAGTCTCAAGAAGGCTGCGAAAACCCCCAGGGCCCAAAACAGCCTTAAAAGAAAAGAATTTTGGTGGGAGTTGTGTTGGATCCACGAATCTTGCCAAAAATGAAAAAAAAAACTAATTTAAAACACAGGCTCCCACGCTCTGTTTAATTTAGGTCCCGGAGTAGGTCTCGAGGAAATAAGAAATAATAATGCGGGAACCCACGTGGGCGCCGACAGCCCTGGTGTCTGCCAACTCCCCATAGGTAATTGTGTAAAATGCACACCCAGAGCCCCAGGGACTGCCACGTCCCCAGGGTTATATGTAAATAAGATGCATGGTGGGCTCCACCCCCCCTTACCCAGCCTCAGGGACCACCTGCTCCCTGGGGCTATTTTCAAGTTGGGAGGTGGGCCACACGGCAGTTATCCCATGTACTGTATTAGAAGTGCCATAGGTCACATTGCACATATAATAAGGTGGAAGAGATATCTCATATTTGTGATATTGTATCTTATCCCCATACTCTACATCAGGCCATTAGTCTCCAACTGCTGGGTAAGAATCTTATGGTCAGTATGCACCCCTGGCTCCCTAGAGCAGACTTATGTGACCAGTTCTCTTTCTAGCCAGGTCTCCTGCAGGGTCTTTACTCTTGTCCTGTTTAGTCATCTGGGACCTCTTGGACTTAGTAGTCCCTCTGCAGTTTGGTATCCCTGAAGCATGTAAACAGCAGGACAATCACTTGATCCTTGCAGAGCAGAATTCAGGAGTCCTTAAATCCGGGAGTCATTGTGTGATTCCTCTTCCAGCAGGAGCCAGGGGTCAGAAGTCAGAAATCAGGAATCTTCTTTCAACAGGGCCTTCATATTGAAGTGGAGTCTTCCCAGGTCCAGGAATGTTCAGAGGAGGTGAACAAGATGTCAGATTTATCCACTAGCCAGTTATTGGAGAAAACCTACCATCTAGTCCTGTCTTCTTGCAGACCCCAACTGCTTTTGTCGCACTTCTTTTTTGCCTTACTGAATAATTACTCAGCATCCTAAGTCTCAGTCTGCAGGCACCAGGCAGGCATGTCTTCCTCGTCTTAGCCACTCCCCTATATGATAGGATCAAAACTGGTGTTCCCTCCTGCTGTGACTCGAGCCTGACTGTCTAGGATGGTCCTGGAGGTAGAAGCTGTCCTTGGCATTTCCAAGTCAAAAGAAGTAGTGCTAAAGCTACCCTTTGTTCTGCTAACTGTTCCCATCTACTCCCAGATCGGTTATGCATGGTACCTGGTCAGCAGTTAACACCCACTAACCTTTCCTGAGGTTCTGAGACAAACAATTGTCCTCTTGGAGCCAGAGTCATTATCTCTCACAGACAAGGATGAGTATTCTAGCTCTGGACGTTTGATGAGAGCAAAACTGGCATTAACTAGGGGAAGCGTGAAAATCAAGTAAATTGATTTTGAGTATTTATGCAAACGTTTTACAAAATTACATGAAATTATGCTTAAATCAGCAAAATGCAAATCTGTCAGTTATCTCTATATTTTAGCATGAATTGCATTCCTCGTGTACATTTCATGCAAAAAAACAGGCAAAAAACAAAAGCACAGCGAACAACATTGACTCATGTTCTGTTGTTCTCATGCCTTCGCTGTAGATTGTACAGCAACTGGTGCATTTGCAGTAAGCTTTTATCATGCATGGCATGTTATTACGTCAAGTGGCGTAATGGCGTAATTTCGGGAATTTCAAAATTCATGAAATTACACAAATTACACTGGTGAGTTTATTTTTTGTCCAGGCCTAGTTTTATGGCAGATGGGGCACAGGCAGCCTACAGTGCCTTTTTATAAAGTTAGTTTTATGCTTAAATTATAAAAAATAAGTTTTATCATTGTTGAAAATTACCATTTTTTGCATGATATTTACCCAGATTTTTTAACTTCACTACCTTATTGTTGCTGAACCTATTTATGTTGGCATTAGGACTCTGCACACTTTACCTCTGCTAATCAGCAGTAAGTGCTTGTACTCTCCTTCCCAAACGGTTAACTGACAAAATATCAACCCTCAAAATATCGCCATACAAAAATCTTGTGAAAAAAATATCAATGTCAAAAATATCATCATCCTATATTTATAATTTTAAGTACAAAAATATAAATGTTCTTTTATTCATGTCTTTATTTGTATTAAATATAGTTATTCAAATTATTATAAAATACAATAATAAATATCAAATATATTGAATAGTAACATTAATAAAAATATATTTTATATATATCAAATGTATTTGTTAAATATATATATATATATATTTAACAAATACATTTAATTAAAAAAAGTTAAATACATATAATAATCATGGGCCTCCGCACTTGCCCCCCCGGCCGCCCTCCCCGGATCGCCAGTGCGTCCGGTGTGGGCCCAGTCAGGGCCGGCCCTAGTCCATCATGCTTTTGAAATGGTGCCATTGTTCTAGGTGTGAAGGGTGGAAGGGGGTGGCCGAGAAGGGTGCAAGGCAGAGGGGAGTAGGGTGCAAGGCAGAGAGGAGAAGGGTGCAAGGTAGAGAGGAGATGGGTGCAAGGCAGAGAGGAAAAAGGTGCACGGCAGATGGGAGAAGGGTGCAAGGTAGAGAAGGGTGCAAGGTGGAGGGGGAGAAGGGTGCAAGGCAGAGGGGAGAAGGGTGCAAGGCGGAGGGGAGAAAGGTGCAAGGCAGAGGGGGGAAGGGTGCAAGGTAGAGGGGAGAAGGGAGGAAGGGTGCAAGGCAAAGGGGAGAAGGGTACTAGATGGAGAGGAGAAGGGTGCAAGGCAGAGGGGAGAAGGGTGCAAGGCAGAGAAGTGAAGGGTGCAATGTAGAGGAGGGTGCAAGACAGAGGGGAGAAGGGTGAAAGGCAAAGGGGAGAATGGTGCAACGGGGAGAGGGTGCAAGGCCAAGGGGAGAAGGGTGCAAGGCAGAGCGGAGAAGGGGGCAAGGCAGAGGGGAGAAGGGTGCAAGGCAGAGAAGAGAAGGGTGCATGGCAGAGGGGAGAAGGGTGCAAGGCAGAGAGGAGAAGTGAGCAATGGGGAGGGGGAGAAGGGTGCAAGGTAGAGGGGAGAAGGGTGCAAGGCAGAGGGGAGAATGATGCAAGGTAGAAAAGGGTGCAAGGCAGAGGTGGAGAAGGGTACAAGGGGGAGGGAAAGAATTGTGCAAGGGGGAGGGGGAGAAGGGTGCAAGGCAGAGGTGGAGAACGGTACAAGTGGGACGGAGAGAAGGGTGCAAGGCAGAGGGGGAGAAGGGTGCAAGGGGGAGGGCGAGAAGGGTGCAATGCAAAGGGGAGAAGGGTGCAAGGGGGAGGGTGAGAAGGGTGCAAGGCAGAAGGGAGAAGGGTGCAAAGTAGAGAAGGGTGCAAGTTGGTGGGGGAGAAGGGTGCAACGGGGAGGGGGAGAAGGGTGCAAGGCAGCGGGGAGAAGGGTAGAAGGCAGAGAGAAGAAGGGCGCATGACAGAGGGGAGAATGGTGCAAGGCAGAGGGGAGAATGGTACAAGGTAGGAAAGGGTGCAATGCAGAGGTAGAGAAGGGTGCAAGGCAGAGGGGAGAATGGTGCAAGGTAGAAAGAGTACAAAGGGGAGGGGGAGAAGGGTGCAAGGGGGAGGGCGAGAAGGGCGCAAGGCAGAGGGGAGAAGGTTGCAAGGGGGAGGGTGAGACGGGTGCAAGGCAGAGGGTGAGAACGGTGCAAGGTAGAGAACGGTTCAAGGCAGAGGGGGAGAAGGGTGAAAGGGAGAGGGCAAGAAGGGTGCCAGGCAGAGGGGAGAAGGGTGCAAGGCAGAGGGGTACAAAGCAGAGGAGAGAAGGGTGCAAGGCAGAGGTGGAGTAGGGTACAGCGGGGAGAGGAGAAGGGTGCAAGGCATAGGGGAGAAGGATGCAAGGGGGAGGGCGAGAAGGGTGCAAGGCAGAGGGAGAGAAGGGTGCAAGGCAGAGGGGAGAAGGGGGCAAGGCAGAGGGGAGACTGGTGCAAGGCAGAGGGGAGAATGGTGCAAGGTAGGAAAGGGTGCAATGCAGAGGTGGAGAAGGGTGCAAGGCAGAAGGGAGAAAGGTGCAAGGTAGAAAAAGTACAAAGGGGAGGGGGAGAAGGGTGCAAGGGGAGAGGGAGAAGGGTGAAAGGGGGAGGGTGAGAAGAGTGCAAGGCAGAGGGGAGAAGGGTGCAAGGGGAGGGTGAGAAGGGTGCAAGGCAGAGGGTGAGAAGGGTGCAAGACAGAGGGGAGAAGGGTGCAAGGTAGAGAAGGGTACAAGTCGGAGGGGGAGAAGGGTGCAAGGGGGAGGGGGAGAAGGGTGCTAGGCAGAGAGGAGAAGGGTGCGAGGCAGAGGGGAGAAGGGTGAAAGGCAGAGGGGAGAAGGGTTCCAGGCATATAGGAGAAGGGTGCAAGACAGAGAGGAGAAGGGTGCAAAGCAGAGGGGAGAAGGGTGCAAGGCGGAGGGGAGAAGGGTGCAAGGCAGAGAGGAGAATGGTGCAAGGTAGAAAGGGTACAAAGGGGAGGGGGAGAAGGGTGCAAGGGGAGGGATAGAAGGGTACAAGACGGAGGGCAGGAAGGGTGCAAGGCAGAGGGGGGAAGGGTGCAAGGGAGAGGGCAAGAGGGGGGAAGGCAGAGAGTGAGAAGGGTGCAAGGCAGAGGGGAGAAGGGTGCAAGGCAGAGGGGAGAATGGTGCAAGGCAAAAGGGAGAATGGTGCAAGGTAGGAAAGGGTGCAATGCAGAGGTGGAGAAGGGTGCAAGGCAGAGTGGAAAATGGTGCAAGGTTGAAAGGGTACAAAGGGGAGGGAGAGAAGGGTGCAAGGGGAGGGGGAGAAGGGTGAAAGGGGGAGGGCAAGAAGGGTGCAGGCAGAGGGGAGAAGGGTGGAAGGGGGAGGGTGACAAGGGTGCAAGGCAGAGGGTGAGAAGGGTGCAAGGCAGAGGGGAGAAGGTTGCAAGGTAGAGAGGAGAAGGCTGCAAGGCAGAGGGGAGAAGCGTTCCAGGCAGAGAGGAGAATTGTGCAAGGCAGAGAGGAGAAGGGTGCACGGCAGAGGGGAGAAGGGTGCCAGGCAGAGAGGAGAAGGGTGCAAGGCAGAGAGGAGATGGGTGCAAGGCAGAGGAGAGAAGGGTGCCACGAGGAGGGGAGAAGGGTGCAAGGCAGAGAGGAAAATGGTGCAAGGTAGAGAAGGTTGCAAGGTGGAGGGGAAGAAGGGTGCAAGGGGGAAGGCGAGAAGGGTGCAAGGCAGAGAGGAGAAGGGTGCAAGACAGAAAGGAGAAGGGTGCAAGGTAGAGAAGGGTGCAAGGCAGAGGGGGGGAAGGGTGCAAGGGGGAGGGCAAGAAGGGTGCAAGGCAGAGGGGAGAAGGGTGCAAGGCAGAGGGGAGAAGGGTACAAGGTAGAGAGGAGAAGGGTGCAAGGGGGAGGGTGAGAAGGGTGCCAGGCAGAGGGGAGAAGGGTGCAAGGCAGAGGAGAGAAGGGTGCAAGGAGGAGGGGAGAAGGGTGCAAGGCAGAGAGGACAAGGGTGCAAGCCAGAGGAGAGAAGGGTGCAAGGCAGAGGGGGGGAAGGGTGCAAGGGGGAGGGCAAGAAGGGTGCAAGGCAGAGAGGAGAAGGGTGCAAGGCAGAGGGGAGAAGGGTGCAAGGTAGAGAGGAGAAGGGTGCAAGGGGTAGGGTGAGAAGGGTGCAAGGTAGAGAGGAGAAGGGTGGAAGGCAGAGAGGAGAAGGGTGCAAGGTAGAGAAGGGTGCAAGGCAGAGGGGGAGAAGGGTGAAAGGGGGAGGGGGAGGGGGAGAAGGGTGCCAGGCAGATGAGAGAAGGGTGCAAGGCAGAGGGGAGAAGGGTGCAAGGCAGAGGGGAGAAGGGTGCACGGGGGAGGAGGAGAAGGGTGCAAGGCAGAGAGGAGAAGGGTGCAAGGCAGAGGGGAGAAGGGTGCAAGGGGAGGGGGAGAAGGGTGAAAGGGGGAGGGCGAGAAGGGTGCAGGCAGAGGGGAGAAGGGTGCAAGGGGGAGGGTGAGAAGGGTGCAAGGCAGAGGGTGAGAAGGGTGCAAGGCAGAGGGGAGAAGGGTGCAAGGTAGAGAGGAGAAGGGTGCAAGGGGAGGGTGAGAAGGGTGCAAGGCAGAGGGTGAGAAGGGTGCAAGGCAGAGGGGAGAAGGGTGCAAGGTAGAGTAGGTTGCAAGTCGGAGGGGGAGAAGGGTGCTACGCAGATGTGAGAAGGGTGCGAGGCAGAGGGGAGAAGGGTGCAAGGCAGAGGGGAGAAGGGTTCCAGGCAGATAGGAGAAGGGTGCAAGGCAGAGAGGAGAAGGGTGCAAAGCAGAGGGGAGAAGGGTGCAAGGCAAAGGGGAGAATGGTGCAACGGGGAGAAGGGTGCAAGGCGGAGGGGAGAAGGGTGCAAGGCAGAGAGGAGAATGGTGCAAGGTAGAAAGGGTACAAAGGGTGCAAGGGGAGGGAGAGAAGGGTACAGGAGGGAGGCCAGGAAGGGTGCAAGGGAGAGGGCAAGAGGGGGAAGGCAGAGGGTGAGAAGGGTGCAAGGCAGAGGGGAGAAGGGTGCAAGGCAGAGGGGAGAATGGTGCAAGGCAAAGGTGAGAATGGTGCAAGGTAGGAAAGGGTGCAATGCAGAGGCGGAGAAGGGTGCAAGGCAGAGGGGAGAAGGGTGCAAGGCAGAGCGGAGAAGGGGGCAAGGCAGAGGGGAGAAGGGTGCAAGGCAGAGAAGAGAAGGGTGCACGGCAGAGGGGAGAAGGGTGCAAGGCAGAGAGGAGAAGTGAGCAATGGGGAGGGGGAGAAGGGTGCAAGGTAGAGGGGAGAAGGGTGCAAGGCAGAGGGGAGAAGGGTGCAAGGCAGAGGGGAGAATGATGCAAGGTAGAAAAGGGTGCAAGGCAGAGGTGGAGAAGGGTACAAGGGGGAGGGAAAGAATTGTGCAAGGGGGAGGGGGAGAAGGGTGCAAGGCAGAGGTGGAGAACGGTACAAGTGAGACGGGGAGAAGGGTGCAAGACAGAGGGGGAGAAGGGTGCAAGGGGGAGGGCGAGAAGGGTGCAATGCAAAGGGGAGAAGGGTGCAAGGGGGAGGGTGAGAAGGGTGCAAGGCAGTAGGGAGAAGGGTGCAAAGTAGAGAAGGGTGCAAGTTGGAGGGGGAGAAGGGTGCAACGGGGAGGGGGAGAAGGGTGCAAGGCAGAGGGGAGAAGGGTAGAAGGCAGAGGGAAGAAGGGCGCATGACAGAGGGGAGAATGGTGCAAGGCAGAGGGGAGAATGGTACAAGGTAGGAAAGGGTGCAATGCAGAGGTAGAGAAGGGTGCAAGGCAGAGGGGAGAATGGTGCAAGGTAGAAAGAGTACAAAGGGGAGGGGGAGAAGGGTGCAAGGGGGAGGGCGAGAAGGGCACAAGGCAGAGGGGAGAAGGTTGCAAAGGGGAGGGTGAGACGGGTACAAGGCAGAGGGTGAGAACGGTGCAAGGTAGAGAACGGTGCAAGGCAGAGGGGAGAAGGGGGCAAGGCAGAGGGGAGACTGGTGCAAGGCAGAGGGGAGAATGGTGCAAGGTAGGAAAGGGTGCAATGCAGAGGTGGAGAAGGGTGCAAGGCAGAGGGCAGAAAGGTGCAAGGTAGAAAAAGTACAAAGGGGAGGGGGAGAAGGGTGCAAGGGGAGAGGGAAAAGGGTGAAAGGGGGAGGGTGAGAAGAGTACAAGGCAGAGAGGAGAAGGGTGCAAGGGGAGGGTGAGAAGGGTGCAAGGCAGAGGGTGAGAAGGGTGCAAGGCAGAGGCGAGAAGGGTGTAAGGTAGAGAAGGGTGCAAGTCGGAGGGGGAGAAGGGTGCAAGGGGGAGGGGGAGAAGGGTGCTAGGCAGAGAGGAGAAGGGTGCGAGGCAGAGGGGAGAAGGGTGCAAGGCAGAGGGGAGAAGGGTGCAAAGCAGAGGGGAGAAGGGTGCAAGGCGGAGGGGAGAAGGATGCAAGGCAGAGAGGAGAATGGTGCAAGGTAGAAAGGGTACAAAGGGGAGGGGGAGAAGGGTGCAAGGGGAGGGATAGAAGGGTACAAGAGGGAGGGCAGGAAGGGTGCAAGGCAGAGGGGGAAGGGTGCAAGGGAGAGGGCAAGAGGGGGGAAGGCAGAGGGTGAGAAGGGTGCAAGGCAGAGGGGAGAAGGGTGCAAGGCAGAGGGGAGAATGGTGCAAGGCAAAGGGGAGAATGGTGCAAGGTAGGAAAGGGTGCAATGCAGAGGTGGAGAAGGGTGCAAGGCAGAGGGGAAAATGGTGCAAGGTAGAAAGGGTACAAAGGGGAGGGAGAGAAGAGTGCAAGGGGAGGGGGAGAAGGGTGAAAGGGGGAGGGCGAGAAGGGTGCAGGCAGAGGGGAGAAGGGTGGAAGGGGGAGGGTGACAAGGGTGCAAGGCAGAGGGTGAGAAGGGTGCAAGGCAGAGGGGAGAAGGTTGCAAGGTAGAGAGGAGAAGGGTGCAAGGCAGAGGGGAGAAGCGTTCCAGGCAGAGAGGAGAATTGTGCAAGGCAGAGAGGAGAAGGGTGCATGGCAGAGGGGAGAAGGGTGCACGGCAGAGAGGAGAAGGGTGCAAGGCAGAGGGGGAAAGGGTGCAAGACAGAAAGGAGAAGGGTGCAAGGTAGAGAAGGGTGCAAGGCAGATACCAATATTAAAAAGTATTTTATGACGCAGATTGTCAATGCTTTCATCAGGACCAAATAAAATGATTGCTACTACGAACAAGTGCTCTTACAACAAAAAATTAGTGCTCAAAACTTTGAATAAATTTCAAAACCGATACTCAGATCACCTGTATCCACTAGGTGTCCGCATCGGTAGCTTCACCTTCCAAGTTAGGGGTTTCCCACTTGGAAGATGTATGGACCTCACCCCACCTGGCCACGGCTCAGGGTAAAGGGGAAGCACCGCTCTCACCGTCGGTAATTCTTGTCGGCGGCTCAGACGCCGACAAGAAGTACCGACGGTGAGAGCGGACACCTAGTGGATACAGGTGATCTGAGTATCGGTTTTGAAATTTATTCAAAGTTTTGAGCACTCATTTTTTGTTGTAAGAGCACTTGTTCGTAGTAGCAATCATTTTATTGTGGTCCTGATGAAAGCATTGACAATCTGCGTCATAAATTGCTGAAACATGTTGACCCTGGAATTCATCTAGACGATCCAAAAATACTTTGGTTGTCCCTGACTACTTTTTAATATTGGTAGAGAGGGTAGCAACAGAATAAAGTTTACGTCCAGTACCCCCTCATCCAATTTTATTTCACACACTTTCTCCTTTGTTTTTTCACCATTTTTGCACTGCGACATCAGTCCCTTCCTTCAACACTCAAGCATCCTCCTAGTTGAGAAGTAAGACCACGGAAAATCTATCTGATCATGTGAGGGTTTTTAACAACCTTAGCCCTCCATGTGAAAGACAATAGATAACACCAAGAGTGGTCTTAAGAGGAACCCAAATGATGAAGGGCGGTTCCGTGTGGTGACTGATGGGCATCCTTATTTGATCACCTGGTGGGTTCAATGTGAGGCTGACCTATATCTCTAAAGTACACACATGGCATGGCATTAGCGTCCTCTGTAGGTGCATATCCGGCGTTCGTGTTCTTGTTAATCCTAGACCCTCTGATATTTTTTGTCTTTCAAGTATATGTAAGGGGCCGTATCAGAGCTTGGTCTTAAAAATCCCCTTTGACCCTCTTTAAATGTTTGTTGTCTTAATAAATAATGTAACATTTATAAAAAACATATCCTAACTCACTTTTGATCCACGTACTTTTCCACGAGGCCAAATAGTATATGGAAAGTCCTTTTCTTTGGAAATTACTCAAAAGTATTCTTAAACTTCCATTTACCCGAGTTTCTGAAAGAAAAGCTCCAACATCTTTTACATCATGAAACAATAGTAATATTTCCACCTCTGGCTTACTCATGATTAACATTTCCTATAATACTCATATCACTCACTATGTGATACACTTACACTACCTCTATGACAACTACAAGTTTTTTATTATCTTTATCACTCTCACTCACAAAGTAATTTTGAACAGCAAACTAAGTTTTATTAACTGCTCCAATCTTCATAGGCCAATTACCTTTCCTAAAATTTAGGTTGTAAGAACACTAGGTAAGAATTTGGTAAGTCAAAAGGCAAACGTTGTTTGAAAGTCAATTGAGTATCATTACAATTAGTCCAGCCTTTTTGACATTTTAAATAAGCTGTGTAATGTCCTGATGTTGTCAAAGGACCATCATGGAAAATAATTGCTGCAGTTGCAAAGGTTCTTCCTGAAATTGATAATTGAGAAGCCACAACATTTTTAATTAAAGTTGTCAATTTAGTTCCATCAGGTCTACATCGTTGGAACATTACAATTACATACTGTTCATATCTTTGTATAAATAATGTTGATAGCATTGCAGATTTACATTGAGTACAGACCATGTTTTGATTTGCTTCTCTAACTAGATTATTAAAAGACACTGATTTGCAGTCTGGTAAAGTCAAATATATAAATCTTTTATTGTCTATTGTAGTAGTACCATTTATAAGAAAGGCCAAAAAGATTTTCTACATCTACACCTTCATCTTGCAATACAACAAGCATAAACATTAGAAATTCCTGACAATCTTGCTGAATATTCTGTGAAAATTGATTTAGACCAGAACATATGTCTAAAACATTTCGAATTTCAGAAACACTTTGTATTTTTGTTCTATCACTGCCTCATTTCTCAAACACAGAATTCAGCAAAGAACAAAATCTTTGATCACGATTTTCAAGAATCTGTTCTTGTACAGTTTGGAGAAAATAAAAAACAACATTAACCACTACATTAGCATAGCAGTTGACACCAGAACTGTTTTCAAACTGAAATCCAACAACATCTTTAACTGAATCCTTTTCCTTTCTGCTTACAATTACTGGTTCATCTACTTTTTTTCTTTTTGCTACAACTTCACTACATTTTTTCTCATTTCTTCTTTTTCGGCCTACAACACACTTTTCAAATAGAGGATATTGAGGTAAATTTGGAGCATACTCTCTTCTTAACCTATTTTATTCTTTTACACAATTTAGATCTGCATTTATCTTTGTCTCATCAAAATCAATCAAGTACAATCCAGATAAAGTTCTGACTCGAGATAAAGCAACATATGCCATACTCTCCTTGAACACAGAACTTCCAATATTCACCAAAGCACTATCTACACTTAAACCTTGAGATTTATGAATAGTCACCGCATATGCCAAAGAAACAGGAAACTGTTTTCGGCGGACATATAAATCTTTCACAAGCAAAGATCGAGCAGAACAATGACTGATTTGTTGTACTTCTTCAATACCATCAAATTAAATTTGTATAAATTCAATTCCATTTCTATTTCGGTAATTCACAAAATCAACAACATGACCCATTGCTCCATTTACTAAACATCTTTCAACATGTAAATTCCGTCGTAAAATTATACGACAATTTAAAGATGCATACATAGTCTTTTCCAAACAAGCAGTTTTAGATATTGTCTTCTCTAAAGAATCCAATTTTGATTTCAACTTTTCTGACAAAATAATAGTTGCTCCTTCATGCTCTATTTTATCAATAGCTTCCAGTTTCACAATCTCTTGATTTTCTAACTTTAACATTTTGTTGTTGAAGATTGAACATTCTTGCAGAGTTGGCATCAAGCATATGACAGATTTGTTTTCAGGAATTTTCTTAAAAATATTCTCTGGGAGAAAGTTTTTGTTTGGAAACAAATTTGAAATTAATCGTGCATGTAAAGCTTCTTTGCCATGCTCACTTACTTTTCCAATTCTTACATCTTGTCGAATATTTTTATAATCTTCATCCTTTGCCTGTCGCATATTTTGAAGCAGTTCTGCATATTTGAAATTTAACCATATGTTAACATTTCCAATGCTTCCTAAGCACTTCCTGGTATCTTCATGCGTAAGCATTTTAAACACTGGTTGTCCTTTCACTGGAGTTAGCTGCAGTAGATCTCCAAAAACAATGATGTATTTGCCTCCAAATAACACATCATACTCTGTTTTAAGAATTTCTTGCATTCTTAAATGCACAAAAGCAAACATTACATTTGATGCCATGCTTACCTCGTCAATGATAAGAAGTTTCATTTTCTTTAGGACTCTTGAAACTTCACAACAAGCTTCTCCAGATAGCTTGTGGTATTGTAATTTATTATCATGATCTACTGGCAGCATCAATAAACGATGTAAAGTATCCCTTTAATGTTATGTTCTGCCAACCCATTTGGAGCGGTAACAACACAAGACAGCGATGACTCTGTTCTTTTCTGCAGATAAGTTGCAATTGCTTTAATCAGAAAACTTTTTCCAGTTCCTGCTTCTCCACTCACGTACAGTCGGACAGGTATAAATGATGTACATGAGCACTCTTTTTTCTCATGACATAAACCATGCTCAATCTGTTCTGTGACTTCGTCATATATTTGTCTCTGCTCAACGTTTAGTTCTTTTTCCAAATCTTCTAAGTTAACTACATCCTCCTGAGCTTGTTCCATGGCTTTTTCCACTTCATCCGTGGCAGTGGCAGCTTCATTTTGGATAATTAGTCCTCCTAGTGGATCCTGACTCAATGAAGCAGAACTCAGACTGTCTTGAGAACTGTCTCTAGCACTCTCTGCTGCAATTGTAGCTTCTTGCTGTATTTCCTCGTTCAACATTTGCAGATAATTTGAAAAAACAGGACATTCTATGGTATCCTTGGTTGCATTGAATGAATCTTCATAACTGATAAAATCTCCAAGTAGTTCCTCTTCTGTACGCCATGGCCTAAAGAGTTGCAAAAGAGCTAAATAGTAAAATTCCCTTTTGTCAGGAGATTCACAACTCAATTTTCGATGATCAATCAAATGGCCTTTTCTTTGTTTCACCAGACACCCTTCATATCCAATTACAGCATATACACCTTTATTGATATCTTCTGTGATGTTCCTCTTAAAAGTATAGGTTTGCAGAACTTCATAGAGACAAACGTTCTCAAGATGACTACTTCTATTTGGATAGTATGTATCCAACATGTTTGTCTTCAAAATATCTGTACTGTTTGGTTCTTTCTCCGTCAAATACTCTATTTCTTGTACAGATTTCAAAACTCGGTTTCGTGTTGCAGCAAGACCTAGACTCACCCAAATGATTGTTCTAGATTTGGCATATAGACTTGCTGATGATAACCAATCAGAACATTCATATGCTCCAATTTCTCGGTACGACAACATCTTCAGACTGTAACTGTATAATTTCTTACTTAGACTCTTTTCATGTGAAATTTCCTCCCACATTTCCTTCAGTTCTGTCTTTTCTGATTTTGTGATGTAAGACGTCACATATCGAGCCACAGCAATAGAGTTGTCAGCAACATATTGAATATCCATGTTAGCATTCCACATGGACAAAATGACTGGGTTGTAGTCATTTATGTATTTCGACTCTTCATTTCTTCTTAGGTTGTATGTATTTTTCGGTGATTTTCTTGTCACAGTATGTCGCAGAGAAGACATCAAATTGTTATCTCTTCCTTTCGATGTTACTGGACGTGGAAATGCAAAACGACATTTTGTGTAGAACTTGTCCTTGGATTTGTATTTTCGACGACAGTATTTTCCACAACGATGGGTTTCAAAGCGTAAAACTTGATGTCTTAAATTGTTTTCTTCTGTCCTTTTCGGAACAGCACATGTAGAATACTGTTCAATGAAACTCATCACTTTCTCATCCGAATCTGTTCCAAATTTGGGTGCATCTTTGATCCATAGCAGCATTTGTATGTGGGGAGCACCTCTTGCTTGATACTCCTTTCTCCAAAAGAAATCCAAAACCTCTCCAAGCGGAGGATTTTTTTTGTTTGTGATAAAAGACATCATAGCTTCAAACCCTTGATTTAAATACCTGCATACATTAACTGGATCCAAAGAGCACAGTTCACCAGGTGTCTTGTATTCAATATTTTCAATGTTTTTATTTGCCTCTCGTAGAAATTGAAGTAAGTCTTCCCCAGCATACTCAGCACAGCTAAGAGTGAGGAACCATGTAGGAGTTCCTACGTTTCTTAGCATACATTTCAATTCCCCATGACGACGGTACCAATACTGGTTAGTACCACGCTGACATGCCATGAGAATAATTAGCTGAGATTCCAAAACACTGTCTTGCAGTTTGACTTTATCCATAAAGTCCCTTGCCGAAACATTTTACAGATGTACTTCACTTTTCAGTATATGGTTCACTGCATAAGAAAGTCCAGACAAGTCACTCTCAAACAGTAGATGAAACAAATATGGAATGCTTTGACGAAACCTTGGATCTTCTGCATATAATCTTAAAGACTGGTATTCAGATGCAGGAATTTGAACAGGTCGGTCGTCATATCGTCCACCTTGACCTGTTGGAAATTACTGTGGAAAACAACGAGCTTCCAAACTTTCTTCCCATACACTAATCAGACTTCCTTTTGCTTCTTTCATTTGAAACAAGTCAATAGCATTCCCCATTACTTCTTTGCAATGTAATGGATGAACACTATAATATTCATAAATTTCTTCACTTCTAGAGACATCAACTTTTTCAATTTGCCCAGCTGAGAAATCACTGTCCTCTTCTACAGTTGTTTCCTCTTCTCCAACATATACATTTTTGTAGTAGTGATTATTTTATACCAAATACAACGTTGCCTTTTTGACTTTCCTCACATCCACCATTAAGTAGAATAACCAGTGGTTCCTCTTCTACTTTTTCTACACCAATTGTATCAATATTTAAAAACAATCTAGAGGCAAATAAACAACTCTTCCCTTTAATCCTCTCTGTAAATCTGAAGGAGGCAATTTCCCTGTCTTAGGCTCCATGCGAACAATAGCCTGAAAAGGATGCACACATTGAATCAGAATAGACTCATAGGTATTTTTAAATCCATCAATTCAGAAGGAATGTATACCAACTCCAGATTATTATGAACAGCTCTAGCAGGCATTCTTTTTTCATTTAATTTATTATAACAATATTTACAAATACGTTGATCAGAACCCAAATCAAAACAATTTTCTACCAACAAATAAGTTGCAAAATCCTTCCACTCATCATTATTTTCCATTTCACTTTTTACATATAAATCAACTAATCTAGTCTGATTCTTATAATGAGTTCGTCGACAACACACACAAGAAAAATTAGGCCTTTCACTTGAATTGACCTTAAACTTTGTAATTTCATGTTCAAATTTTTCTGTACTTGAAATCTGTAAATTCTCTTCCACATTACCTTCTATTTCTGTATCAGTTTCTGCACTGTCCTCTTTTTCACCAAAGTAACAAAACTCAATTTCTTCACAAATGTTCTTCACATCTAATTCAGTTCCATGCAAAAGAGCACTGTTTAACTGTTTTAGCTTAAGTGCTGGACTTTTTGCATAATACAACCTTCTCACTAATTTCCTCACTTTATTATGATGCACTGCTAACATCCTAAAATGGTGAAAAACACTCTGACATACTTTTCTTGAAAGACAAGCCAGTGAATGCCCATGCAAACCTGTTTTTTCTCTCACTCTACAAGGATCTAACTCTTGCAAAATCTTCATCTTTTGTTTTAGACTTTTCTTAGTATATGTCCGTAAGAAATTGAGAAACAAATCAATTGAATCCTGTCGCACACTACAAATACTACTACAATTCCAAGTATACACTGGAGCATCTGGACATCTCCCTAAAACTTCATCAGCTAACACCTCTTTTGCATTTCTAGGCACAATTTTTTCTTTTTCAACCGGACAACCGTCCTTCACCTCATATGCTCGACCACTGGTGTCAACTGCATGCACCAAATCATTATCCTGAAAGTAA
This sequence comes from Lissotriton helveticus, assembly GCF_964261635.1. NCBI lineage: Eukaryota > Metazoa > Chordata > Amphibia > Caudata > Salamandridae > Lissotriton > Lissotriton helveticus. The sequence goes on from NC_136065.1 coordinate 1,411,197,489, forward strand.
CTTTCTTCATTAAAAAATGGCTCACAACTTGAACTATGCTTCCATTCTCCAGAAAAAACATCACAAAAATGAGTCCGATTAATTACTCTTTTCCACTTACATTTTGAGTTGAAAACATTGATTACCTTATCTAGTGTACGAATTCTATTGATTACTAAACCATATAATTTATTTTTCACTTTAAATGCCTGATCCAAAATCTTCACTATGCTTTTTTTGTTCTTGTTAAAAGCACTCTTCTTTTGATACATCTTTACATTTTTTAATAAATTTAAAACAATTCTGTTATAAAACATTCGTCTACAAATGTCAATAAATTGATTTCCCCGTCTATTGCTATAGAGAATATCATCTCCTTCTACAGGTCTAACCTTTTTTGTATTAAGAGATGTTTTTTTTTTCTTTGAAAGAACATCTTTTTTTTACATTTCATTAATTTCCTTAAAAACTCATTTGTTTGCTTACCAGGAGCATTCTTTTTTTTTACTGAAGATTGTGTTTTGGATGTATCTTCTATTTGTGTTTTCTTGGACCATAAATCATGTTTATATATTTTTTGTCGTCTTTCCTTCGTCGGCATATTCTTTTATCTTTCTTAGATGATTACAATCTGTGGTAAAGAAAAAATAAGATATTATAGACCACTACAAACATACTACATAGCAATTACAATAAGTAAACGATATAAACACTAGTTTACAACATAAGTAAGTTTATACCATGGCAACTGTGCCACAGCAACAGTGCAGTACAGTTTCATTATTAATCTCACTCTTTGTCTGCATTATCTCACTCTGTGCCTGTGTCTCATGTCACTCTGTGCCTGTGTCTCATCTCACTCTGTGCCTGTGTCTCATCTCACTCTGTGCCTGTGTCTCATCTCAGTCTGTGCCTGCCCCATCTCTCTCTTTGTGTGTGTCATTTCTCTCTTTGCGTGTCTCATCTCACTCTATGCCTGTGCCTCATCTCACTCTGTGCCTGTGTCTCATCTCACTCTGTGCCTGTGTCTCATCTCACTCTGAGCCTGTGTCTCATCTAACTCTGTGCCTGTGTGTCATCTCACTCTGTGCCTGCCCCATCTCTCTCTCTTTGTGTGTGTCATTTGTCTGTTTGGGTGTGTCTCATCTCACTCTGGTAAATGATTTATGGTAAAAAGTATGTCTTTAACATTTTTAACAAGGATCACACTGAGTGTCTGTATGAAATAAGGAATTATATTTTCACATTTGTCAATAATGTCACCTGTGTCTGCTCACAGTTTGCATCTCTAAGGTTAAAGGGTACTTTGTGCATGTGTCTCACCTCACTTTGTGCCTGTGTGTCATCTCACTCTGTGCGTGCCCCATCTCTCTCTTTCTGTGTGTCATTTCGTAAAATGTATGGCTTTTTTTTTACAAGGATCACACTGAGTGTCTGTATGAAATAAGGAATTATAATGTCACCTGTGTCTGCTCACAGTTTGCATCTCACTCAGTGCCTGCCCCATCTCTTTAACTCTCATCTACTAGTACACATCCTAAAGCCTACTGACTTCAAGAATACATGTATTCCCATATTTTTTAAACACATCAACTAAGCAAATTATTGACCCAGATTCATTTAAAATCAAGCTTGACTCACAGTGTGATCTTAGGCACATGACGAGAATGTTACATGTAATCTACCATGGCTGTCTCTGCCTCCACTATGTGTCTTTGTGCTCATACTATCTCACTGTCTCTACTGGCAAAAAACAGACCATATGTATATAAGCAAGACATAACATTTCTTTTTCATTTCAACAGCACACCCTGGATCTTTATTGCACAGCTTAGAGCCTATTTGTGAACTAAGAGACCTAACAGACATGCTGCCTAAGATTCTTTACTAGTACATATACTAAAGCCTAACTGACTTCAAGAATACATGTATTCCCATATTTTTAAACACATCAACTAAGCAAAGTATTCACCCAGATTCATTTAAAATCAAGCTTGACTCACAGTGTGATCTTAGGCATATGACCAGGATGTTACATGTAATCTACCATGTCTGCGTGGAAGGGTATACTCAGATGTGAGTCCCTTGCTCATTGCACCATCAGGATTCAAGCAAGCCGGGCCGAAGACGGCTGAAATGCCAGAAACCGGTCCCCGGAAGCTTGTTTCCTTCCCAGTGTAAGAATTGGCTTTTGTAGTCTGGTCTGCCCTGTTCCCATGATGCACTGGGCCAGGGACAGACTAATTTGCATACAGCCAGGTTCTGAAACTGGGATGGTGCAATGAGCTAAAAAACGGTGTTGGATCTAGCCCTGATCTCTTGACTGGGTGAGAGCATTCTGCTTAATTCAGAGACTCTGTCCATCACCACCCCTTGTTGTAAATATTTTTGTCCACCATAAGCGTGGAAGGGTATACTCAGATGTGAGTCCCTTGCTCATTGCACCATCAGGATTCAAGCAAGCCGGGCCGAAGACGGCTGAAATGCCAGAAACCGGTCCCCGGAAGCTTGTTTCCTTCCCAGTGTAAGAATTGGCTTTTGTAGTCTGGTCTGCCCTGTTCCCATGATGCACTGGGCCAGGGACAGACTAATTTGCATACAGCCAGGTTCTGAAACTGGGATGGTGCAATGAGTTAAAAAACGGTGTTGGATCTAGCCCTGATCTCTTGACTGGGTGAGAGTATTCTGCTTAATTCAGAGACTCTGTCCATCACCACCCCTTGTTGTAAATATTTTTGTCCACCATAAGCGTGGAAGGGTATACTCAGATGTGAGTCCCTTGCTCATTGCACCATCAGGATTCAAGCAAGCCGGGCCGAAGACGGCTGAAATGCCAGAAACCGGTCCCCGGAAGCTTGTTTCCTTCCCAGTGTAAGAATTGGCTTTTGTAGACTGGTCTGCCCTGTTCCCATGATGCACTGGGCCAGGGACAGACTAATTTGCATACAGCCAGGTTCTGAAACTGGGATGGTGCAATGAGCTAAAAAACGGTGTTGGATCTAGCCCTGATCTCTTGACTGGGTGAGAGTATTCTGCTTAATTCAGAGACTCTGTCCATCACCAACCCTTGTTGTAAATATTTTTGTCCACCATAAGCGTGGAAGGGTATACTCAGATGTGAGTCCCTTGCTCATTGCACCATCAGGATTCAAGCAAGCCGGGCCGAAGACGGCTGAAATGCCAGAAACCGGTCCCCGGAAGCTTGTTTCCTTCCCAGTGTAAGAATTGGCTTTTGTAGTCTGGTCTGCCCTGTTCCCATGATGCACTGGGCCAGGGACAGACTAATTTGCATACAGCCAGGTTCTGAAACTGGGATGGTGCAATGAGCTAAAAAACGGTGTTGGATCTAGCCATGATCTCTTGACTGGGTGAGAGTATTCTGCTTAATTCAGAGACTCTGTCCATCACCACCCCTTGTTGTAAATATTTTTGTCCACCATAAGCGTGGAAGGGTATACTCAGATGTGAGTCCCTTGCTCATTGCACCATCAGGATTCAAGCAAGCCGGGCCGAAGACGGCTGAAATGCCAGAAACCGGTCCCCGGAAGCTTGTTTCCTTCCCAGTGTAAGAATTGGCTTTTGTAGTCTGGTCTGCCCTGTTCCCATGATGCACTGGGCCAGGGACAGACTAATTTGCATACAGCCAGGTTCTGAAACTGGGTTGGTGCTATGAGCTAAAAAACGGTGTTGGATCTAGCCCTGATCTCTTGACTGGGTGAGAGTATTCTGCTTAATTCAGGGACTCTGTCCATCACCACCCCTTGTTGTAAATATTTTTGTCCACCATAAGCGTGGAAGGGTGTACTCAGATGTGAGTCCCTTGCTCATTGCACCATCAGGATTCAAGCAAGCCGGGCCGAAGACGGCTGAAATGCCAGAAACCGGTCCCCGGAAGCTTGTTTCCTTCCCAGTGTAAGAATTGGCTTTTGTAGTCTGGTCTGCCCTGTTCCCATGATGCACTGGGCCAGGGACAGACTAATTTGCATACAGCCAGGTTCTGAAACTGGGATGGTGCAATGAGCTAAAAAACGGTGTTGGATCTAGCCCTGATCTCTTGACTGGGTGAGAGTATTCTGCTTAATTCAGAGACTCTGTCCATCACCACCCCTTGTAAATATTTTTGTCCACCATTAGCGTGGAAGGGTATACTCAGATGTGAGTCCCTTGCTCATTGCACCATCAGGATTCAAGCAAGCCGGGCCGAAGACGGCTGAAATGCCAGAAACCGGTCCCCGGAAGCTTGTTTCCTTCCCAGTGTAAGAATTGGCTTTTGTAGTCTGGTCTGCCATGTTCCCATGATGCACTGGGCCAGGGACAGACTAATTTGCATACAGCCAGGTTCTGAAACTGGGATGGTGCAATGAGCTAAAAAACGGTGTTGGATCTAGCCCTGATCTCTTGACTGGGTGAGAGTATTCTGCTTAATTCAGAGACTCTGTCCATCACCACCCCTTGTTGTAAATATTTTTGTCCACCATAAGCGTGGAAGCGTATACTCAGATGTGAGTCCCTTGCTCATTGCACCATCAGGATTCAAGCAAGCCGGGCCGAAGACGGCTGAAATGCCAGAAACCGGTCCCCGGAAGCTTGTTTCCTTCCCAGTGTAAGAATTGGCTTTTGTAGTCTGGTCTGCCCTGTTCCCATGATGCACTGGGCCAGGGACAGACTAATTTGCATACAGCCAGGTTCTGAAACTGGGATGGTGCAATGAGCTAAAAAACGGTGTTGGATCTAGCCCTGATCTCTTGACTGGGTGAGAGTATTCTGCTTAATTCAGAGACTCTGTCCATCACCACCCCTTGTTGTAAATATTTTTGTCCACCATAAGCGTGGAAGGCTATACTAAGATGTGAGTCCCTTGCTCATTGCACCATCAGGATTCAAGCAAGCCGGGCCGAAGACGGCTGAAATGCCAGAAACCGGTCCCCGGAAGCTTGTTTCCTTCCCAGTGTAAGAATTGGCTTTTGTAGTCTGGTCTGCCCTGTTCCCATGATGCACTGGGCCAGGGACAGACTAAATTGCATACAGCCAGGTTCTGAAACTGGGATGGTGCAATGAGCTAAAAAACGGTGTTGGATCTAGCCCTGATCTCTTGACTGGGTGAGAGTATTCTGCTTAATTCAGGGACTCTGTCCATCACCACCCCTTGTTGTAAATATTTTTGTCCACCATAAGCGTGGAAGGGTATACTCAGATGTGAGTCCCTTGCTCATTGCACCATCAGGATTCAAGCAAGCCGGGCCGAAGACGGCTGAAATGCCAGAAACCGGTCCCCGGAAGCTTGTTTCCTTCCCAGTGTAAGAATTGGCTTTTGTAGTCTGGTCTGCCCTGTTCCCATGATGCACTGGGCCAGGGACAGACTAATTTGCATACAGCCAGGTTCTGAAACTGGGATGGTGCAATGAGCTAAAAAACAGTGTTGGATCTAGCCCTGATCTCTTGACTGGGTGAGAGTATTCTGCTTAATTCAGAGACTCTGTCCATCACCACCCCTTGTAAATATTTTTGTCCACCATTAGCGTGGAAGGGTATACTCAGATGTGAGTCCCTTGCTCATTGCACCATCAGGATTCAAGCAAGCCGGGCCGAAGACGGCTGAAATGCCAGAAACCGGTCCCCGGAAGCTTGTTTCCTTCCCAGTGTAAGAATTGGCTTTTGTAGTCTGGTCTGCCCTGTTCCCATGATGCACTGGGCCAGGGACAGACTAATTTGCATACAGCCAGGTTCTGAAACTGGGATGGTGCAATGAGCTAAAAAACGGTGTTGGATCTAGCCCTGATCTCTTGACTGGGTGAGAGTATTCTGCTTAATTCAGAGACTCTGTCCATCACCACCCCTTGTTGTAAATATTTTTGTCCACCATAAGCGTGGAAGGGTATACTCAGATGTGAGTCCCTTGCTCATTGCACCATCAGGATTCAAGCAAGCCGGGCCGAAGACGGCTGAAATGCCAGAAACCGGTCCCCGGAAGCTTGTTTCCTTCCCAGTGTAAGAATTGGCTTTTGTAGTCTGGTCTGCCCTGTTCCCATGATGCACTGGGCCAGGGACAGACTAATTTGCATACAGCCAGGTTCTGAAACTGGGATGGTGCAATGAGCTAAAAAACGGTGTTGGATCTAGCCCTGATCTCTTGACTGGGTGAGAGTATTCTGCTTAATTCAGAGACTCTGTCCATCACCACCCCTTGTAAATATTTTTGTCCACCATTAGCGTGGAAGGGTATACTCAGATGTGAGTCCCTTGCTCATTGCACCATCAGGATTCAAGCAAGCCGGGCCGAAGACGGCTGAAATGCCAGAAACCGGTCCCCGGAAGCTTGTTTGCTTCCCAGTGTAAGAATTGGCTTTTGTAGTCTGGTCTGCCATGTTCCCATGATGCACTGGGCCAGGGACAGACTAATTTGCATACAGCCAGGTTCTGAAACTGGGATGGTGCAATGAGCTAAAAAACGGTGTTGGATCTAGCCCTGATCTCTTGACTGGGTGAGAGTATTCTGCTTAATTCAGAGACTCTGTCCATCACCACCCCTTGTTGTAAATATTTTTGTCCACCATAAGCGTGGAAGGGTATACTCAGATGTGAGTCCCTTGCTCATTGCACCATCAGGATTCAAGCAAGCCGGGCCGAAGACGGCTGAAATGCCAGAAACCGGTCCCCGGAAGCTTGTTTCCTTCCCAGTGTAAGAATTGGCTTTTGTAGTCTGGTCTGCCCTGTTCCCATGATGCACTGGGCCAGGGACAGACTAATTTGCATACAGCCAGGTTCTGAAACTGGGATGGTGCAATGAGCTAAAAAACGGTGTTGGATCTAGCCCCGATCTCTTGACTGGGTGAGAGTATTCTGCTTAATTCAGAGACTCTGTCCATCACCACCCCTTGTTGTAAATATTTTTGTCCACCATAAGCGTGGAAGGGTATACTAAGATGTGAGTCCCTTGCTCATTGCACCATCAGGATTCAAGCAAGCCGGGCCGAAGACGGCTGAAATGCCAGAAACCGGTCCCCGGAAGCTTGTTTCCTTCCCAGTGTAAGAATTGGCTTTTGTAGTCTGGTCTGCCCTGTTCCCATGATGCACTGGGCCAGGGACAGACTAAATTGCATACAGCCAGGTTCTGAAACTGGGATGGTGCAATGAGCTAAAAAACGGTGTTGGATCTAGCCCTGATCTCTTGACTGGGTGAGAGTATTCTGCTTAATTCAGGGACTCTGTCCATCACCACCCCTTGTTGTAAATATTTTTGTCCACCATAAGCGTGGAAGGGTATACTCAGATGTGAGTCCCTTGCTCATTGCACCATCAGGATTCAAGCAAGCCGGGCCGAAGACGGCTGAAATGCCAGAAACCGGTCCCCGGAAGCTTGTTTCCTTCCCAGTGTAAGAATTGGCTTTTGTAGTCTGGTCTGCCCTGTTCCCATGATGCCCTGGGCCAGGGACAGACTAATTTGCATACAGCCAGGTTCTGAAACTGGGATGGTGCAATGAGCTAAAAAACGGTGTTGGATCTAGCCCTGATCTCTTGACTGGGTGAGAGTATTCTGCTTAATTCAGAGACTCTGTCCATCACCACCCCTTGTAAATATTTTTGTCCACCATTAGCGTGGAAGGGTATACTCAGATGTGAGTCCCTTGCTCATTGCACCATCAGGATTCAAGCAAGCCGGGCCGAAGACGGCTGAAATGCCAGAAACCGGTCCCCGGAAGCTTGTTTCCTTCCCAGTGTAAGAATTGGCTTTTGTAGTCTGGTCTGCCCTGTTCCCATGATGCACTGGGCCAGGGACAGACTAATTTGCATACAGCCAGGTTCTGAAACTGGGATGGTGCAATGAGCTAAAAAACGGTGTTGGATCTAGCCCTGATCTCTTGACTGGGTGAGAGTATTCTGCTTAATTCAGAGACTCTGTCCATCACCACCCCTTGTTGTAAATATTTTTGTCCACCATAAGCGTGGAAGGGTATACTCAGATGTGAGTCCCTTGCTCATTGCACCATCAGGATTCAAGCAAGCCGGGCCGAAGACGGCTGAAATGCCAGAAACCGGTCCCCGGAAGCTTGTTTCCTTCCCAGTGTAAGAATTGGCTTTTGTAGTCTGGTCTGCCCTGTTCCCATGATGCACTGGGCCAGGGACAGACTAATTTGCATACAGCCAGGTTCTGAAACTGGGATGGTGCAATGAGCTAAAAAACGGTGTTGGATCTAGCCCTGATCTTTTGACTGGGTGAGAGTATTCTGCTTAATTCAGAGACTCTGTCCATCACCACCCCTTGTTGTAAATATTTTTGTCCACCATAAGCGTGGAAGGGTATACTCAGATGTGAGTCCCTTGCTCATTGCACCATCAGGATTCAAGCAAGCCGGGCCGAAGACGGCTGAAATGCCAGAAACCGGTCCCCGGAAGCTTGTTTCCTTCCCAGTGTAAGAATTGGCTTTTGTAGTCTGGTCTGCCCTGTTCCCATGATGCACTGGGCCAGGGACAGACTAATTTGCATACAGCCAGGTTCTGAAACTGGGATGGTGCAATGAGCTAAAAAACGGTGTTGGATCTAGCCCTGATCTCTTGACTGGGTGAGAGTATTCTGCTTAATTCAGAGACTCTGTCCATCACCACCCCTTGTTGTAAATATTTTTGTCCACCATAAGCGTGGAAGGGTATACTCAGATGTGAGTCCCTTGCTCATTGCACCATCAGGATTCAAGCAAGCCGGGCCGAAGACGGCTGAAATGCCAGAAACCGGTCCCCGGAAGCTTGTTTCCTTCCCAGTGTAAGAATTGGCTTTTGTAGTCTGGTCTGCCCTGTTCCCATGATGCACTGGGCCAGGGACAGACTAATTTGCATACAGCCAGGTTCTGAAACTGGGATGGTGCAATGAGCTAAAAAACGGTGTTGGATCTAGCCCTGATCTCTTGACTGGGTGAGAGTATTCTGCTTAATTCAGAGACTCTGTCCATCACCACCCCTTGTAAATATTTTTGTCCACCATTAGCGTGGAAGGGTATATTCAGATGTGAGTCCCTTGCTCATTGCACCATCAGGATTCAAGCAAGCCGGGCCGAAGACGGCTGAAATGCCAGAAACCGGCCCCCGGAAGCTTGTTTCCTTCCCAGTGTAAGAATTGGCTTTTGTAGTCTGGTCTGCCCTGTTCCCATGATGCACTGGGCCAGGGACAGACTAGTTTGCATACAGCCAGGTTCTGAAACTGGGATGGTGCAATGAGCTAAAAAACGGTGTTGGATCTAGCCCTGATCTCTTGACTGGGTGAGAGTATTCTGCTTAATTCAGAGACTCTGTCCATCACCACCCCTTGTTGTAAATATTTTTGTCCACCATAAGCGTGGAAGGGTATACTCAGATGTGAGTCCCTTGCTCATTGCACCATCAGGATTCAAGCAAGCCGGGCCGAAGACGGCTGAAATGCCAGAAACCGGTCCCCGGAAGCTTGTTTCCTTCCCAGTGTAAGAATTGGCTTTTGTAGTCTGGTCTGCCCTGTTCCCATGATGCACTGGGCCAGGGACAGACTAATTTGCATACAGCCAGGTTCTGAAACTGGGATGGTGCAATGAGCTAAAAAACGGTGTTGGATCTAGCCCTGATCTCTTGACTGGGTGAGAGTATTCTGCTTAATTCAGAGACTCTGTCCATCACCACCCCTTGTTGTAAATACCATGTCTGTCTCTGCATGCAATATGTGTGTCTCTGCTCATACTATTTCACTGTCTCTACTGGCAAAAAACAGACCACATATATGTAAGCAAGACATAACATTCCTTTTTTATTTCAACGGCACACCCTGGATCTTTACTGCAAAGCTTAGAGCCTATTTGTGAAGTAAGAGGCTTAACAGACATGCTGCCTACGATTCCCTACTAGTACATATCCTAAACCCTAACTGACTTCAAGAATACATGTATTCCCATATTTTTAAACACATCAACTAAGCAAATTATTCATCCAGATTCATTTAAAATCAAGCTTGACTCACAGTGTGATCATAGGCACATGACCAGGATGTTACATGTAATCTACCATGTCTGTCTCTGCATGCAATATGTGTGTCTCTGCTCATACTATTTCACTGTCTCTACTGGCAAAAAACAGACCATATATATATAAGCAAGACATAACATTCCTTTTTCATTTCAACAGCACACCCTGCATCTTTATCGCACAGCTTGGAGCCCATTTGTGAAGTAAGAGGCCTAACAGACATGCTGCCCACGATTCTCTACTACTACATATCCTAAAGCCTAACTGACTTCAAGAATACATGTATTCCCATATTTTTAAACACATCAACTAAGCAAATTATTCATCCAGATTCATTTAAAATCAAGCTTGACTCACCGTGTGATCTTAGGCACATGACCAGGATGTTACATATAATCTACCGTGTCTGTCTCTGCATGCAATATCTGTGTCTCCGCTCATACTATTTCACTGTCTCTACTGGCAAAAAACGGACCACATATATATAAGCAAGACATAACATTCCTTTTTCATTTCAACGGCACACCCGGGATCTTTATTGCACAGCTTAGAGCCTATTTTTGAAGTAGGAGGCCTAACAGACATGCTGCCTAAGATTCTCTACTACTACATATCCTAAAGCCTAACTGACTTCAAGAATACATGTATTCCCATATTTTTAAACACATCAACTAAGCAAATTATTCACCCAGATTCATTTAAAATCAAGCTTGACTCACAGTGTGATCTTAGGCACATGACCAGGATGTTACATGTAATCTACCATGTCTGTCTCTGCATGCAATTTGTGTGTCTGTGCTCATACCATCTCACCATCAATCACCTTCTTACATTTTATCAAAAAACATGTAGCATAGTAAATCGTCTTACACACAGAGCACAGCCCATTTAAATAATCACAACATTACAAGGAAGAAACCTGACTCATTTCCAAAATACATTTCCAATATGCACCATATATTTTTTTGCCAGCATTACATAGAAACATGAGACACAATGCAAGAATAAACAAGCCCAATATGCTTCTTAATCTTCCCCATAGTGCATACAGCAGTCTATCTATATTAAATGAATCATAACTCACCTTTAAAAATGCTTTAGAAGATGTAGAACAGTGTCAGTCACACACACCGGATTTTCTTAAGCAGAATCTCTGAAATGCACCTCAAACACTGCAACCAGAAATGGCCATGATTCCCTGTAATTCTTCACACATATCGCTGGAGTTAACCAATAAAACTTCTTCCCACACTATTTCAAAACCAAACTGACATTTTAATTGGTTCTACATTTCAACACTTTCAAACTCACATAATATTCACCCATACCCCCAGTGCTCATTCAGCCTGTTACCATGGTAACTCCCACCAAACTCAGCACACAGGTGAAAAGTTCATAATACTATGTTGCAAATGAATCCAGCAAGGGTGTTTGACCTCTCAATATACTAGCCAATCATATGCAATGTTTCTTTCAATGACTTTTTCTCAACCATTAGAATTACTTATTTCAAAAAAACAAAAGCATGCACCCTAATTTTCAGTGGAGAATTTTAAAAATCACCAATCATTTCTTCTCTTTCAAGTGCACAGAATCTCAACCACTTTTTTTTCATAACTCCTACTTTCAAACTGCCATTTCATTTCCACAACTCATCTGAATACAACCACATCTACCTTGAAGATGCCTAAAGTCTGGATTGTGGTTCATAGCTTTGTTCACTGGAGTGAAAAATATGCAGCTAACAGAGGTATTCACAACCTTCATTTACCAAATGTGGATATTATGTGGATTGGCCAGAGAGTATTGAGATGTCACCAATTGATACCATTGGTAAAATCTTTTATGCCTCTACCACACCCTGACCTCATAATTGTGCACTGTGGTGGAAATGACCTGGGCACTTTGACTGGGGTGGGTCTGGAAATGCTTTTAAAGGACATCTTTGGGCAATTGATGTAACTTTTTCCAAAAACTGCCTTGGTATATTCTAATATATGCCAAAGGCAAAAATGGAACTGGTCCAACCAATTTTGTCTACAGATTGAGAAAGCAAGGCAACATGTGAATAAATATGTTTCTGCTTTCCTCAGAGACTATGGTATGGGTTCCATATACCACAACAACTTGCGTTACAACATGCAAGGCATCTATATGAGAGATTGTGTACATTTTACAGATGAGGGGAATAGAGTCTTCCTCTTGAATTTTAGACTCTGCATCGGTACCTAAGCACTCTAAATAATTTTTTTACTCTAATTTTTTTCACAGTTTTACCCCGTGGTGTGCGCTCCGGGTACGCGTACCGGGAAGCGTACATGGGAACGCACCCAGTGCTTACCCGCGAAAATAAAAAATAAAAAATTGTTTTATTGCCCTTTAGGGTCCTTCTAGGCCCCCCTCAGAAAACCTAGGGGGTCAGGGGGTATCTACCCTGCCCCCTTTTAATCATTTCCCCCTTTATTTTTTCACCTCTTCTGTCTCAATTCTACCGAGACACAAGATGGCCGACTCTCCGGACTGTTTAGAATGTTGACAGACACCCGAGAGCCAATCAGCTTTCCGCTCGCACACTTCTGTGTCGCGCCGGGTGCGCTCCCCTGTACGCGTACCGGTAAGCGCTCGAAGCGCGCATATAGATATATAAATTCTTTTGAAGTAAATTTTCGTGAAAAACACTGGAGCAATTTTCACCAAATATAAAAAAAGGCACTTCTGCGTACCAGTCCCTACAATTTTGCAAAGTTTGGTGTAATTCCATTCAGCGGTTTGGGCTGTAGCCTTGTCTATTCGTCCTATGGAAATTAACATGGGGAAAACACGTTTTGGGACCCCCCTTTTTTCTCGGCCCCCGCATGACGAATCCCCCCGAAACTTCCAGGGAAGAAGCGGAGCGGAACTGGCCTAAATTTTGGAAAATTACACGCAAATTCCTCCACCGGCGCCAAAGTTATTCCCAATAGAATGTTGCAGATTTCCTATGGTAGCTAGGTCCTAACTACAACTACCTACTGGCGCCTGCCAGTAGGTAATATGTATATATATATATATATATATATCCGAGAGGAGAGACTATGATGCAGCAGCGTCAAATGAAGTGAATGAAAATATATATATATATGTCTTCCAACAAACCTCCGAGCTTTCAGAAGCGCTACTCCACAAAGGATTGGGTTCAACAGAGCCTTTATTTATGAAGCAGTTATGTGGCTGAATCAATTCAAGTCCCTGACGCGTTTCGGTGTCACAGACACCTTAATCATAGGGCGGGGCACATCGGAAGTACGGTGTTTGGCTGCCACATTTATTACCCTTGAGCACCCGCTCTCTGGTGAGCAGCATGCTGGGAGTGGAAGTCCCAATTCTTCCCCTCTGGTGGGGTCCGTTTTCTGCCGAAATTTGAAAAACTGCCCATTGTCATTAATTTTCTTTCGATTGTGCCACGTCAGGAGCAACGATTCAGGACTGTAAAGGTGGACTACATCTCCCAGAAATGCGGAAATAGGCGTATAAGGGATTAAATGGGTGTGGCCAGTACCGCTCCGTGAGCCTCTGAGGAAGTGATTTCATCACGAAACGCGTCAGGCGGAATGCTGTGGCAGCGGGGACTAAGATGCAAAGCTGCGTGTCCCGAATAAAGCTTTTAATGGGGAAAGGCTGGTTTGTGCTTGCGTGCCTCTCAATTTGTGGTTACCCCAGTGAGCTTGATGTTAAAAGCGGCAGACCAGCCGCCGAGAGAGCACCACTCCTTGTAAAGGGAAGGAGGCAGAGGGGCTACATCTTAGAAGCTCTGTCCGGAGCACTTACCCTGGAATTGCACGCTGCTGAACATCCTGGTGCCCATCCAGGGCTTTCGATTGTGCCACGGCAGGAGCAACGATTCAGGACTGTAAAGGTGGACTACATCTCCCAGAAATGCACAAATAGGCGTATAAGGGATTAAATGGGTGTGGCCAGTACCGCTCCGTGAGCCTCTGAGGAAGTGATTTCATCACGAAACGCGTCAGGCGGAATGCTGTGGCAGCACGGACTAAGATGCAAAGCTGCGTGTCCCGAATAAAGCTTTTAATGGGGAAAGGCTGGTTTGTGCTTGAATGCCTCTCAATTTGTGGTTACCCCAGTGAGCTTGATGTATATATATATATATATATGTATATATATATATTACCTACTGGCGGTCGCCAGTAGGTATATATAGTTAGGATTTTTTCTCTATGGGTTTTTTGAAAATTCTATGTCTAATAACTTTGGCGTTTGTGGACGGAATCGGCTGAAATTTTCAGGAAAATGGCACATTTTGTTTCTGAGCAGCCCTTGAAAATTTGGGGGGGGGTTCGTCCAGTGGGGGCCGAGAAAAAAGGGGGGTCCCAAAACGTGTTTTTAACATTGAGTTTTCCATAGGGCGGTTGGCCTCACTTTTAGCCCGAACGGCTGAATGGATTTGCACGAAACTTGGCAAAATTGTAGGGACTGGTAGCCCGATGTGCCTTTTGTAGGTCTCAATATATGTGCTCCAGTGGATTTTGAGAAATTAACGTTTAAAAAAAGATATATATCTGTAACAGCGGACCGGTTAGCGCTCTGGTTCGCGGACTTTTCGCGCAACGGAGCTTTGTGAAGCGAAGCTGATTGGTTCTCCGGCGTCTGTCAACATTCCAAACAGTCCGTAGCGGCCGCCATCTTGTCTCTCGGTAGGATCGAGAGACAAGAGGAGGTCAAAACAAAGGGGGAATAACTATAAGGGGGCATAGTAGATCCTCGCTGACCCCCTAGGTTTGATGTGGAGGTTTTAAAAGGGCACCGCGGGGCAAAAAAAAATAATAATAATAATAATCGAACGGCTGAATGGATTTGCACGAAACTTGGCAAAATTGTAGGGACTGGTAGCCCGATGTGCCTTTGCTAGGTCTCAATATATGTGCTTCAGTGGATTTTGAGAAATTAACGTTCAAAAAAAGATATATATCTGTAACAGCGCACCGCTTCGCGTACTTTTCGCGTTACGGAGCTTTGCGAAGCGAAGCTGATTGGCTCTCCGGTGTCTGTAAACATTCCAAACAGTACGTAGCGGCCGCCATCTTGTCTCTCGGTAGGATCGAGAGACAAGAGGAGGCCAAAGCGAAGGGGCAAATGACCATAAGGGGGCATAGTAGATCCTCGCTGACCCCCTAGGTTTGATGTGGAGGTTTTAAAAGGGCCCCGCGGGGCAAAAAAAAAAAAATATAATAATAATCGAACGGCTGATGACCATAAGGGGGCATAGTAGATCCTCGCTGACCCCCTAGGTTTGATGTGGAGGTTTTAAAAGGGCCCCGCGGGGCAAAAAAAAAAAATTATAATAATAATCGAACGGCTGAATGGATTTGCACGAAACTTGGTAAAATATTAGGGACTGGTAGCCCGATGTGCCTTTGCTATGTCTCAATATATGTGCTTCAGTGCATTTTGAGAAATTAACGTTCAAAAACAAGATATATATCTGTAACAGCGCTCCGCTTCGCGGAGATAAAATTATATGTGTATTACCTAGCTGTTGCTAACACCAGTTAGCGACGGCTAGTAGGAGATAGCGACCATCTTGGGTCCCACTTTGCATGTGAGTGATATTTATCACTAATGACATGCAAAGTGGGCATGCCAAGATGTTAGCGACTGGAAACAGTCGCTAACATCGCTATCTCCTATTATCAACTTTTGGAAATATTCGAGATAAGCGCGAATATCTCCAAAAAGTAACAGCTGCCCTGAGCAGTTCTTAGCCATGTTATCCAATGGGAGGTGGATAACATGGCTAAGAGCATTAGCTCGGTAATGCATGAATATCGCGGAGTTTTCAGCGATATTAATGCATTGCGCTCGTTTTTTATCGTATTTGCGATAAACCTTGATAATAGCAAGGTTTATCTGCGATAATTTCTGACGGTAAAAAAATCTTTGCAATGCATCGTTAGGGATAAATATCGCTTAACTTTGGTAATATGCCCCAACGTCTGTTAACGTTCGATTCGAAGGAAATCAGGAATTGTTGAAAAACATTGTGTGCGCCATCTTGTCTTTTTTCAAATGCCACACTTTTGTCGTGCACGGCAGCCATTTTAGATGCCTTGACCAGATCCACTCTGTGCACGCTGTCGATCCTTAGCATGGCTCCCCACCCTCGCAAGCATCTCCCCCAGGCAGTGGTCACCCCCGCTCTCTGTTTTATGCATGGGTAATAAACCTCCCCCCCATCTGCGCTGTTCTTCCCTGAGAATCACACCCTGTGCCCGCCCGACACCTCCCTTTCGCCCTATTCACTACCGCACCCTCTGACACTCCTTTTCCTCTGTGTCCGATTGTCCAGGCCGGTCCTAGGCTATCAGCTAGCCCTGCAGATGTAGTTTATGGCCACAGCTGTAAAGAATCACCCGTCTTCAAAGGAGTTATAGTAGATCAAGGCCCACACTCGATGAGATCCGTCACAGCAGAAGCGTTGCTATTATCTGAAAACCATCCTGTATTGTGATTGGGGAGGGGACCGAGCGTGAAGCGGAAGATTCCAGGGATGACTCTTTGTACATCAAAGTTTTTACAATTATGTGTCACATTAAAAATATATAGCACTCCGACAAAGTAGTAAGATTATAAAACTTTAATAATTTATAAATATATACAAGAAAACAAAAATAGTAATAACATATAAACATTTTTAGAGAAAAACAACGAAGTAGCGGTCGGCTGTGCGAATAGTCCCAACGCAGCACAACGTCCAGATTTCCGGCGTGGGGCGTCGCGGGGGGTGGGTGATCAGTAGCAAACTGTTGTGCGAATAGTTCCAAGGCAGCAGAACGCGCCGAAATCTAGATGACACAAAAGTGATGTCTAGTAAGTTGCCACCCAGCAAATAACGGCGTGGGGCGGGTCATCAGTAGCAAACTGTTGTGCGAATAGTTCCAAGGCAGCAGAACGATGGCACCAAGGTGATGTCCAGTAAGTTGCCGCACTGGTTTTGGTATCCTACAATGCTGCTCCGAATAACGGCGTGGAGCGCCCCGGGGGAGGCGGCGTGAACGGGCCTCTCCAGGTGGAGTCTCGTCTGTTGTAGTGGGGCGCCCCTTTACCGTTTCAGTTGCCATTCCGTCCGCTTTTGGTCCACTGTGTCAAAATCCGCCATTCAGCTGAGTTGCGCCCACTCTTGCGGTGCAGCGATAGGCGGCTGTCACAGGACTCTCAAAATGGCGGCAGGCTGTTTCCTTTTTGGGCCTGGTCCACTGAAATGGCCCTGGGACACCTTGGAAATCGGACGCTTGTCTGCTAGGTCTTGGACCCCATTCTCGAAAGCGTCCCCTCCGCCTTGAGAATTCATCAAAAGTTTTGGGGGCCCCGACTCCTGCAGGCTTCTGGTGGGGAGCGGCTGCCATGATTGCTCGCGGTGTGGAAAAGTAAATTTTGCCATGTTCTGTGTCCCTACGCCTCATCCATCATATGTTATGTGTGCATGACCAATATGCATATGTTATTCCCCATGTCCGATTAAAGACGCAATTCCAGTTGTGTCCACCTCTGGTATGTCATTTTCCAGTCCTCGTGAATACTACGAATATCAGGCCTATGTAAAGTAATGTTGCCACGTTTCTCAGTGTGCACGTTATTCCATTATAAAGTCCCCGTTTCCAGGCCTCAAAAGGGCCCGGACATCAGATTCAGTTCCTGTCTCCTGAAAGCCTCGCTGAGGAGCAATACAGCCCCCACCTGTATCCTCGACCTTTCACTTACTTCCTGCCTCGCAGTGCCCGGTGCAGCTTGGCTCTGCCTCTGAGTCTGCCAAAAGTATGTTATAGTTCCAGCTATCAGTTCAGTCCTCCTCCTCTGCATTCCTAAGCTACTGAACTGCATCAATAGTTTCCGTCATTGTCTAGCCTACTCGGCTCCACGTTAGAGAAATACTGTATTTAATGGTCATTTAGTATTCTTCATCACGCACTACATGTAGAATAATGCATGGTCCAGTCTTAGAATCAAGTTAGCTTTTCCCCTCATGACTTCTAGTTTATATCAACATGTTCCCTAAACATTAGATACCAGATAGGGTTTAGGTACATGTCGCTCCGACCCTCCAGACTCTAGTCTCTGCTCCTAGCACAGAGTTCGTAGCCCCCAGCTTCTCCTAGTAACACGTCATTGCCAGTTTTCGCGCACCATTAGGTTAGAGGTCCCGGCTCCTTAGGTAGCCCCCTCCTATGTTTCCGCCCATTCATGACATATTCTGTTACGTTTGCATCACATGTCTATGTATACTCCCAGTTACACCTCTTTTTACTGTTATCTTTCGCGACTGCTACGCGTCACGCCTTCTGCTCCACCCACTGCTACGCCTACTGCAATGTAATGCTATGTGTTCGCGCTATGTATATATGCCTGTGTTTTGTTATTGAATGTTAGCGCGCTCATCCCAGACCTAGCCCCAGCAGCTGCTGGGCCTCTTTTCCCCTGCTGGGCCCCAGTTGTCCTGCTGGGCCCTGTCACTCTGTTCCTATGCAGGTTGTCCTGATCCTGTCCTTATGCTGTAATAAACCTGCAGAAACTCCTACTACCTCGAATCTTGACTCTTATTTATTGAGCTATCTGTTATGCTATAAGTCTAGTCAAAAATAGGGTATTATTTATTTATTTACCACATAATGGCGCCCGAACAGGGACTTGCCCTTTCCCCACGCGTCGGTGAAGCCACGCCGACCCCCTGACCCTCTGCAGTCGTGACGGAACTCTTCTGCGCAGTGGCAGATATTTCTGCTCAAGTATCCCTCAGGCCCACGGAGGAGACGGAGGAGGCGGTCCAGCATCCGAACGAGACGGTGGAGGAACGCGGCGAGTCCCGACCAGAGCCCAAGCCGAGAGTCCAAGGTCCGAGGTATCCGGAGGCCCACCTGTAACTGAAGTCCGAAGTCCGAAGTCCGTCGTCGTAGCAGTCCAGTCCAGTCCGAGGCTTTCCGTTCCGTGCTGCCCGGTGAGTACCATTGCTGGGGTAGTATCTAGACAGGACCAATTTAAATTGACTCCTGGTCCGTGGGTTGGTGGTGCCCAGACTCACAAACGAAGTGTTCACCTAGGTGGATACGGGTCCTGATGTGTCCCTTTATGGGACCGGTATGTTCCGTACTGTTACAGCAGTGCATCCAGTAACTCTAGTCTGTTCCGTTCTCAAGAAAATCTGTTCTATTTCTGTTCTCAGTATTTCAGGTAATATTCTGTTCGAACTGTTATTTATAATGTTCTTCATGTAATTTACTGTTGTGGTATGAGTGCGATGTGATTTCGTGTTTTTATTGTGTATTGTATTGTGTCCAGATTACAGTTCAGTCATGCCTATATTTTCCAAGTTACGTCAGTTAAAAACTAGAAAAGGTTTATTAGAGGAAGCAGTTCCTGTCCCGCCTAGGGACAGTCCAGGTCACTTTATGTATCAGAAACATGGCATAAGCGCCATATTGTATCTAGATTTATGGGTAGAGTATACCAAACAGTTAGAAGAAAAGTATAGATGGCCCGTATCGGGTACATGGGATGCCGAATGTATCATGCGAGTAGAAGAAGCATTATGGAAAAAGAAAGCCAGACAGTCACAGAAAGATGCCATCGAGTTATGGCGTAAGGAAGCTCATAGAAGAACGGAAAAGGAAGTCAGAAAGTCAGAATTAAGTAGAGAATCCCAAGAACGAGCCCAAGAAAGAGAATTAATCGAGATAGGTGAACAAGTCAAAGCCGAACAGTCAGACAGACAGAGGCATGCCCTTATTAAGGGTATGTATCCTCTCCTTGCCGAAGGTTTGCCAAAAGCGACCCCAGAGGCATCCAGTAATTTCCCGCCACCATTAGTTCCGACCAAGCTACGTCACAAACCGACCGCAGCTGATATTTTTATTTCGTCCTATCTGGACGACACAGTCCCCGAATATGCAAATCCTGTTCGCGCTCCGCCAGTCCCTGTAAACCAGGTAATTCATGCTCCTCCAGACACCGGGGTGCCCCTAACAGCTCCCCCGGCCCAGTCTGCCATACAAGTACAATTACCGACCCTGCCAGGACGAAGAATGTCAGTCGACGATTCTAGTCTAGGGACCGCAGGAGGAGGTCCTCCTCATACCCCGCCGCCACACAAGCGTTTATCAGCACTCGAATTACATGCTCAAGCATCACAGCGTACTCCTAAAAGTAATAAGTCTGTCACAGAAATCAGGCAAGCCCTTAACGAATGTGTCTATGATCCAGTTCCAGGCGAATATACTATGGTTTTATATTCCTTACGTGTAAGGAGAGTGACCGAGTATCTAGTCACCTTGCCGAATATGAAAGAAGATCTAGACAGAATATATCGTTTCATCCGTACAGGGGATGATCCAGAAAGTATTGGCGAGATTATGTCTCAAAGGAAAGCCGAGATTCAGCTCATGATATTAAAGTTCCTGATCAATTGTCTAATAAGAGAACAAGATTACCCGTCTAAAGATCCCGCCGAAATGAGAATCCTGACAAGGTGGAGTGATAATATAGCCGAGGGTAAGCACAAGACCGTCAGTGCCATGGAGAGTATGTACAAGAAAATTCGTAAAGAAATAATAAGGTTACACGACCAGCGTAAAGCAGCACAAGTAAGCGAGAAAGAAAGTATCTCTGATCCTGAAGAGGAAGAGAACGAGAATCCCGCCAGAATAGCGTATGTAGGAAAATCCAGATTTCCAGATCGCCATTTCCGTCTAGAACCCAAGTCTATTTTTCATCTAGCACCAGAACAAGGTTCTCTAGAACAAGTATTTCAAGCTACCGACCACATTCTGAAATCACGAGTCGGTTACAGTGAATTAAGTACCATGCATGAACAAGAACTAGCCCGATCAGCAGTCCGATGGATTACTGATTCTACCACTTTTCCAGACGAAATAGTGGCACAAATGTTTCTGAAATTGCCCCCAGCCGAGCAACGACTGGTGGGTATGTATATGATCCAGCACCTCATCACTCTGTATGAGGGTCAACATTCTGATCCAGGTCCGTTGCACGATATCCTGAACGAGTTACTCCAGTATAGATGGAGAGGTCTAGGTACCGATTTAATTAGTGTCATTCTAGAACAGCGCCACAAATATAGAACGTTCCTGAACCCACATTTTGTTCATGTCTCACCCCCAGAAAGTAAATCATTCTACATAGACAGACAGAATCCGTTACGAGAAGTCCACCCAGTCCAAGGGGCGGGTGGCGTAATGCAACGAGTGTTTGTATACACTCCAATTTCAAAGATGGAACTTCTTGAAATGAAGAAATTAATTCCCTGTCATGACAAAGATCCAGCAGGGTTCCATAGAGAATTAAAAGACATGCTCCGTATGGGAGAATACACTTACCCAGACATCATTAAAATGTTAAAGGTCCTGTTACCCGCAGGGGTGTATGAAAAGTTAAAGGAAAAAGAATGGGAGGTGGGAGAGAAAAAGATCGATTGGGCAGCTCTAGAAGCTGAAGACAAGGCACGAGTACCAGGTACCGGTCTTGGAGATAAATGTAAAGAATTACCAGAATTATTGATTCAAGTTTTACCCAGATTATTGACAACGAGAAAAGAAGACTGGGATGCAATCTCAGCCTGTAAACAGAAACAAGATGAAGATATTAGTGATTTTTATTCTAGATTTGAGAAATGTTTCAGTATTAATAGTGGTCTCAAGACAAGTAGTGAGTCATACCCTCATCTTTTTGTTACTAAATTAGTAGAGAATTCAAGCCCACAAATTAAAAATCGAGTTTTGAAAGTCGAAAGCACCTGGCAAGCAAATACTCCGTCCCAGATGCTCCAGATGCTCCAGTATCACCAGAATAGAATCAGAGAGGAGCAAGAACACGAGAGAAAACGTATGAAAGACACAAAAATGAAAGTGCTAGTTGCACAATCTGTTCCTCAAGACAGTCAGAAGAGGGGTCCGAATCAAGCCAGTCATCCTGCAGCTCCCGTTAAAGGGAACTGCAATTATTGTAAACAGCCAGGTCATTTTATAAACGAGTGTGCAGTTCTGAAACACAACATAGCTACTGGTAAGACTAAAGAAAGACCACGTCCGCCTAGACAAGAACAAGTTTCACAGATTCCTCAGTCACAGAATGCACAACAGACAGTTTCCGCAAAGCAGCCTATTGCTGCAACACAGCACGTTACGTCACAGATGTACCAGTATGCACAGTCCGAGTATCCTGAGTACCAGTCATATTCATGAAACAGCCTAGAGAGGGAGGTAGGCTTGCCTCTCATCGAGATACCTGTAGATCAAGAAGGTCCTTATGTTCACAGTCAAGTATTAGGGAAAGACAGAAAGTTTTTGATCGATACAGGGGCAAGTAGGACCACAATTAGTCATGCCGAAGTTCCAGGGGCTCCGCTCTCAGGCTCAAGAAATGTTTCCCTTGGATTTTCAGGAAAACCCATCGTTAATGAAATATCTAAGCCAGTTACTCTAGATGTAGGTCCATTGTCCCGTACTACTGATCTGTTACTTACTAAGTCATGTCCAGAAAATCTGTTAGGCATTAAGACACTGAAAGAGTTAGGTGCAGTTATTTGCTGTTCCCCAGAGAAAATACGTCTGTTCCTACGTGACTTTAAGGGTCACTATGTATTACGAGATTTTGATTCCAGATTGTCTAATGTTCCGCAGCATTTATGGGCGCAAGGTCCAACTGATGTAGGTTACATGCAAATCACACCCCATCGTGTGACTCTCAAACCAGGTGTAGTGTTACCACGAATCAGACAGTACAGATTGCCACCTGAGGCTGTAGCAGCCTTATCCAAAATTATTGACGAGCTCATGGCTCAAGGAGTAGTTGTAGAAACTGACTCCAATGTATGTAATTCTCCGATTATTCCAGTCATGAAACGTACTGATCCAAATGCACCCCCAGTATATCGATTAGTGATTGATTTACGAGAGCTTAATAAATGTATTATTCCTCAGTACCCAGTTGTCCCAGATATTTCTTCCCTGTTAACAGCCATTGATTCCGAAGCCATGTTTTTCACTGTCATAGACCTCAAGAATGCATTTTTCAGTGTTCCTATTCATCCAGACAGCCAGTTTCTTTTCGGATTTTGTTTAAATGGAAGGAGCTATATGTTTACACGCGCTCCTCAAGGTTTCACGGAAAGTCCTAGTATTTACAGTCAAGCACTTAAGAGACAACTAGACAACATTCACATGCCAACTGACACTGCCCTGCTCCAGTATGTCGATGATCTACTGATCACAGCCCGTTCTGAACGTGCTTGCGAGCGAGCATCACTTACAGTTCTGTATTTTCTAGCCGAGATGGGGCACAAGGTGTCACCTTCGAAGCTTCAATTCTGTGTCCAGCAAGTGGTATATTTAGGACACTTGCTGTCCAAGAGGGGTAGGCAGTTGACACCCGACCGTATCCAGTTAATAGCGAGTCTTCCCCAGCCCAGAACCCAGAAGGAGGTACGTGCCTTTATCGGCCTTACTTCTTATTGTAGACAATGGATTCCCCAGTATGCATTTCTAGCCAAGCCACTGATACAGTTAACGACACAGGAGGCAGCCGTATCGACTGTCCTCCCTTGGACATCTGAACATACACTTAGTTTCAACGAGTTAAAGAAAGCCCTATGTCAAGCTCCAGTTCTAGCTACACCGAACTACAGTAAGCCTTTTACACTTTTCGTTACTGAACGGGAAGGTACAGCATTATCTGTTCTCACACAAGATCAAGCAGGTCAATACAAGCCCTGTGCTTATTTTTCGAGCACATTAGATCCAGTCGCCCAGGCGTTGCCTGCGTGCCTCAAGTCAGTTGCAGCCACAGCACTAGCTATCAGACAAAGTGATTCCATAGTTTTAGGACACTCCCTGACAGTACAAGTCCCACATTCAGTAGAAGTTCTTTTAAACCGAACACAAACTCAGCACTTGACAATTGCACGTTTAACGGGTTATGAATTAACACTGTTCCAGCCACACATAGAAATCAGACGCTGCAACGTCCTGAATCCTGCTACACTGTTACCAGCAGTTAATGAAAATCCAGACCCACATGACTGTGTGGAAGTAGTTAATATTACGACAAAACCAAGACAAGACCTGACAGATATTCCGTTACCAGATCCTGACCTGACACTTTATGTGGATGGTTCATGTATGAGAACTAGTACAGGAGAACTAGTCGCCGCGTATGCAGTGACTACTGACACTGAAGTTATTGAAACACACCGTATTGACACCCTGTCCGCTCAAGCAGCAGAGCTAGTCGCTCTGACACAAGCCTGTATACATGCCAAGAACCTGAAGGTTAACGTTTACACAGATTCACGTTACGCATTCGGAGTTGTACACGACTTCGGAGTACTCTGGCAGGAGAGAGGTTTCATGACTTCTCATGGAACCAAGATTCAGCATGGTCTCCTTATTCAAGCCCTGTTAGATGCCATACATTTACCGACATCCATTGCTATCATGAAATGCAAAGCACATACGAAAGTTACAGACATTATTTCCCAAGGTAATGATTTAGCAGACCGCACAGCCAAGCTTACAGCACAGACTCCAGACATTCCAGTTAACATGACACATACTTCAGATCCGATTATATGCATGACAGTTAAGGACCCTACACAAGATGTCATAGATATACAGTTACATGCTACTCCCGATGAAATCAAGAAATGGTCTGAACAAGGAGGGGTCCAGACAGATCAAGGATGGTTAACGAAGGGTAGAGCCACATGGTTTCTCCCCGATTCTATGGTTCAAGTCATTATCAATACCGCACATAGTCCAGCACATTTAGGAGAAAAAGCTATGTTAGACAGTATCCAGAACATTTGGTTCAACAAGCATTTACGAGCTGCAGCCAAGCAGAAAGTCCGTACCTGTATGATATGTTGTCAGTTTAATCCAGGTAAAAGTGTCCCGGTGGAACAAGGTGGTTTCCAGCCCCCTGACCACCCTTTTGAGGTCCTCCAGATGGATTATATTCAGATGGAGCGATGTCGAGGTTTCAAGTATGTCCTTGTAGTTGTATGCGCTTTGTCCAGGTGGACAGAAGCATATCCAGTCCCAGATTACACAGCCGCGACCACTGCCAAGCAGTTGGTTCGTGAATTTTTCCCTAGATACGGACTCCCTAGAGTCGTATATTCTGATAACGGCCAGCCATTCTCATCTGAACTCATGAAACACGTTTCCCTTTTGTTAGGGTACCAGTGGAAGTTTCATTGTGTACGCCATCCTGAAGCAGCCGGTCTCGTAGAGAGACATAATCAGACTCTGAAAATCCGCATTGCAAAAGTCTGTAAAGACAAAGGTGTGGACTGGTTAATAGCTCTGCCAGTCGCTTTGTTTTATATGCGCATGGTCGCACATTCCAGATCAGGTCTGTCCCCGTATGAGGTCGTATTCGGCCGCCCCCCTAACATGTGGGGTACTCCTAGACCCCGAAGTATTACCGATGTTTCATGTAATATGCTGACAGATTACCTAGCTTCCTTGATGTCTGCCCTCAACTCATGTCGTTCACAGGTTGCCGCCGCATTTCCAGACAATACCGAGGTGGCACCGCACGAGATCGTTCCAGGCTCCCTTGTGATGGTCCGAAATTTTGACAGATCAAGTCCGCTGGAACCACGTTGGAAGGAGCCACGCCAGGTCCTCTTGACCACCCGAACTGCCGTCAAGTTGGAAGGCAGGAAGGGGTGGGTCCACCTTTCTCATGTAAAACTTTTCAATGGATTGAAATCAGTCTCCAAGAACATTTCCAAGGATTTCCAGGATTCGAAGGACTGCCAAAACATTGTCTTAAAGGACTGTCCCGCACAAGACATTATTACAACCCCTCCCTTGTTAGAGAAAACTCCGCAACAGGAGTATAAGCTCAAATTAAGGTCTAGTAAAATAAGTCAGTCAGTTTGATTGTATAAGTCCTCCCCTAGGTGAAACGGTTAGATTGTTTCTGACATGTATAAAATAGACCCCCATAGTGAGAGAGTCAGTCGAAGTTCACTTCAATGTATCGTTTTTCTGAGTTTCATATTATTTCTCAGCATAATGATTTCCTGCACTAGTTACGCACTTTTCCTGTGTTTTCCAGTTCCTCATGTAAATATGTCTGCTAATGCTACAGTAGAGCACACGTTTAGTGATCTGCCTCCTCACGAATATTCTTACCGCCTCGCTATGCGCAACAACACATTTATCCGTATGTTACATTACTCACACCAGACCAGCAATGCCACAAATTGTTGGGTGTGTGGTCGACTCCCCCCTTTCCAGACACCGAAGGGAGTTCTGCCACTTTTCCCTTATCCATTCTCACATAATGGTTCGTGTGGAGCATGGTCCACGTTAACGTCATCCTCAACAGATATGTCTTTTCTTAACAGTACATGTTTTCCAGACAAGCAAGGTCTCCCCCACAGAACAGGTTTAGATCTAGAAAACGAAGTATATAATTTAGGTAATTATTCGTCGAATTTCATGGTCCTGAATGTTCAGTCTGATACTACTCCAGACTTACCTGCTATTTCAGTACTACCAGTCAAAGGCGAATTATGTGTCCGTAGTTATGGTTCTGTACACATAGGTCATAGTGAATGTACTACTATTATCAAGTATAGTGACAGTGGGAAATCTATTTTCAAAGCTTCACGTCATTCTTATTTTATTTGTGGTCAAACTGCATATGTCCGTCTGCCCCTCGATTGGGAGGGAACCTGTTACATTGCTTTCCTACTGCCACCTGTTTTTCTAGCCCCATCTGATTATCACAGAAACACACATCTAGTACACATTAGACATAGAAGGGAGTCCCCAATTGTCGATTATACTGAAACTACTCTAGAACAGTATACAGATTTCAATAAAGGTTTCTTCTTTTTTGTAGGACCTGTCCAGAATAGTAAACTGATCCGTAGGTTAACAAGAACCCTTGAAGCTGTAGTAAATGAGACTGCCTCTGCTCTAGGTAACCTAACCGAAGAACAATCTGCTATGAGATTTGTTGTTTTGCAAAATCGTCTCGTCCTTGACGTCATACTGGCCGATAGGGGCGGGGCCTGTAGAGTCATCGGATCTAGTTGCTGCATTTTCATTCCAAATAACGTGCCGTCTGTTTATTCAGCTATAACCAGACTCCATAAAATTGCCCATCTGTTACACCAAGATCCAGGCACCTGGACATGGTCCGGTTGGTTCTGGAATATAATTTCCGCATGGGGATGGAGAGTCCTGTCCTTTCTAGGTATTGCAGTAGCGATCATATTTAGCTGCTGCCTCTGTATACAATGTGGCCCTGCGATTTGCAGCATGTGTGCTACCTCTTGTATTCCTAGTCCCAAGCCCCGTTCTAAATCCCGTTCCAGGATAATTCGAGACGAGCAAATGGTACTGTATGAAATGATAGATGGTATCATGAAAATTGATGTTTCCTGATGGAAACGTAGTGACAAGGAGGGAATGTGGAAAAGTAAATTTTGCCATGTTCTGTGTCCCTACGCCTCATCCATCATATGTTATGTGTGCATGACCAATATGCATATGTTATTCCCCATGTCCGATTAAAGACGCAATTCCAGTTGTGTCCACCTCTGGTATGTCATTTTCCAGTCCTCGTGAATACTACGAATATCAGGCCTATGTAAAGTAATGTTGCCACGTTTCTCAGTGTGCACGTTATTCCATTATAAAGTCCCCGTTTCCAGGCCTCAAAAGGGCCCGGACATCAGATTCAGTTCCTGTCTCCTGAAAGCCTCGCTGAGGAGCAATACAGCCCCCACCTGTATCCTCGACCTTTCACTTACTTCCTGCCTCGCAGTGCCCGGTGCAGCTTGGCTCTGCCTCTGAGTCTGCCAAAAGTATGTTATAGTTCCAGCTATCAGTTCAGTCCTCCTCCTCTGCATTCCTAAGCTACTGAACTGCATCAATAGTTTCCGTCATTGTCTAGCCTACTCGGCTCCACGTTAGAGAAATACTGTATTTAATGGTCATTTAGTATTCTTCATCACGCACTACATGTAGAATAATGCATGGTCCAGTCTTAGAATCAAGTTAGCTTTTCCCCTCATGACTTCTAGTTTATATCAACATGTTCCCTAAACATTAGATACCAGATAGGGTTTAGGTACATGTCGCTCTGACCCTCCAGACTCTAGTCTCTGCTCCTAGCACAGAGTTCGTAGCCCCCAGCTTCTCCTAGTAACACGTCATTGCCAGTTTTCGCGCACCATTAGGTTAGAGGTCCCGGCTCCTTAGGTAGCCCCCTCCTATGTTTCCGCCCATTCATGACATATTCTGTTACGTTTGCATCACATGTCTATGTATACTCCCAGTTACACCTCTTTTTACTGTTATCTTTCGCGACTGCTACGCGTCACGCCTTCTGCTCCACCCACTGCTACGCCTACTGCAATGTAATGCTATGTGTTCGCGCTATGTATATATGCCTGTGTTTTGTTATTGAATGTTAGCGCGCTCATCCCAGACCTAGCCCCAGCAGCTGCTGGGCCTCTTTTCCCCTGCTGGGCCCCAGTTGTCCTGCTGGGCCCTGTCACTCTGTTCCTATGCAGGTTGTCCTGATCCTGTCCTTATGCTGTAATAAACCTGCAGAAACTCCTACTACCTCGAATCTTGACTCTTATTTATTGAGCTATCTGTTATGCTATAAGTCTAGTCAAAAATAGGGTATTATTTATTTATTTACCACAGCGGAATGACCACGACGGAGCTACGAGATGGTGGTGCTCTCATGGTGACGCCAGCTTCAGTCTGAAACATCCAGAAACAAGGTGGGGCTTTCATCGTTTGGGGGAAAAAAAAAGTTTTCATCCAATGAAAAGTGTTGTTTTTAGGTCATATGATCAAGCCTTCCATCATTAGGAAACCAAAAGTAAAATGAACCAATGAAAAGTTTTATAAACAAGTCACATGACCTGTTATGCGGCATAGGGTATAAAATGCGGAGAAAATACGTTGGCACGTGAGGCGGCGTCAGTAGCGGACCGATGTGCGAATAGGCCGAAGGCAATACAACGCGCCAAGATCCGGATGGCATCGAGGTGGTGTCATAGTTGAGAGTTCTGAGCAGCGGTTGTAACACTGTCTGAAGCTTATTTGCAGCTGCTGCAGCTTCACTACGCGCCAAGATCCGGATGGCACCGAGGTGGTGTGTAGGAAGTTGACGCACTGGTGTGGCCATCCTACAATGCTGAAAGTCGGCGTGGGGCGCCCCGTTGGCCTGTGAGTTTGCGTCAGTAGCGGACCGATGTGCGAATAGGCCGAAGGCAGCACAACGCGCCAAGATCCGGATGGCACCGAGGTGGTGTCTAGTAAGTTGTCACACTTCTGTGGCCATCCTACAATGTTGAAAGTCGGCGTGGGGCGCCCCGTTGGCCTGTGAGATGGTGTCAGTAGCGGACTGATGTGTGAATGGGGCCAAAGGCAGCGCAACAATATTTTCTACTATATTTCCGGTGTAGAAGAGACCACAAGGCGCTGAGATGCCAAGATCCGGATGGCACCGAGGTGGTGTGTAGCAAGTTGCCGCACTGGTGTGGCCATCCTACAATGCTGAAAGTCGGCGTGGGGCGCCCCGTTGGCCTGTGAGATGGCGTCAGTAGCGGACCGATGTGCGAATAGGCCGAAGGCAGCACAACAATATTTTCTGACTGACACCACAAGGCGCTGAGATGCCAAGATCCGGATGGTACCGAGGTGATGTCTAAGTTGCGGACTGATGTGCGAATGGGGCCAAAGGCAGCGTAACAATATTTTTTGTATGGAAGATACCACTAGGCGTTGAGATGCCAAGATTCGGATGGCACTGAGGTGATGTCTAGCAAGTTGGTGTGGTCATCCTACAATGCTGAAACTCGGCGTGGGTCACCCCATTAGCCTGTGAGATGGCGTCAGTAGCGGACCGATGTGCGAATAGGCCGAAGGCAGCACAACGCGCCAAGATCCGGATGTCACCGTGGTGGTTTCATAGTTGAGAGGCACTTCATCTGCAGTGGGGCGCCGAGATCCGGATGGCACCGAGGTGATGTCTAGCAAGTTGCTGTACTGGTGTGGTCATCCTACAATGCTGAAACTCGGCGTGGGTCGCCCCATTAGCCTGTGAGATGGCGTCAGTAGCGGACCGATGTGCGAATAGGCCGAAGGCAGCACAACGCGCCAAGATCCGGATGTCACCGTGGTGGTTTCATAGTTGAGAGGCACTTCATCTGCAGTGGGGCGCCGAGATCCGGATGGCACCGAGGTGATGTCTAGCAAGTTGCTGTACTTGTGTGGTCATCCTACAATGCTGAAACTCGGCGTGGGTCGCCCCATTAGCCTGTGAGATAGCTGTTCTTTGGATTTGGGCCTGGCTCGTCTGCTGTAGTGGGGCGCCCCTTTACCGTTTCAGTTGCCATTCAGCTGAGTTTCGGCTGCTCTTGATGCTACAGCGACAGGCGGCTGCAACAGGACTCTCAAAATGGCGGCCTGTTCTTTGGATTTGGGCCTGGTCCACTAAAATGGCCCTGGGACACCTTAGAACTCGGACGCTCGATTTTTTTTTCCTTTCCTGTACATGCAAAAAAAGGTAAATGCCCGGTACGTTACACGCTTCATCTGCCACGATGAACTCTCCAGAGGAACCGAAAAAAAATATAGTTGTGGTAACTATACCATGCATCGTCATATGGAGAGGTGGCACCAATTAATTATAGTGCTGCATAAAAGAGAGATTTGGAGGAGAACCCCTGACCTGCTAGTACATTCATCAAAGAAGTGGCACTGAGAGCTTCAGAGGCAAGGGAAACGGTCCCAAATATTTAGAAGAACTTTGGAAAGATTAAAATGACATGTTTAGATTGTGGCAAATTAATTTCATGTGGACAGATGAGTGTTACTCTAATAAATACAGCATATGAACATCATCATAGTCGATGGTTGGTAGAGACATTTTGACTATATCCTGGACCTGCCCGTCCTCGCCCAAAATGGCGCCAGAATAAATGGGACTCGTAACTCCTTGTTGTGTACTGGTTGCAGAACCTTGAAATCACGAGATACGTATGCAGTTTTGAAGCACATGGCGGGCGGGGACGAGAATTGATTGAATATTTCGACATCCCTATTGATATTAAGTTCTGATGTGTTATTGATTACTGTACTGTTGAAAGTTCGAATTAACGTCACCCATGGTACTTGCCCGCAAATGTATATCTAGATAATTTTATTGTAACTGGCCCTGTCGTATTTTAATTATAAAATGTACGTCCACCGATTCCGTAACTGTTAGACACCTTAGTTCTTGCAACCTAATGGCCCGCCCGTTACGTTCCTCTACAGTGTAAATGTCTATTCATCATATACGATTACAGTTTGCTCCGTGGCCGGCCCACGTGGTTATAGGCTCGTATTTGTATAATGAAATTTTCACAATAAAGGTTTTTAAAAGAAAACATGGTAGTAGTATATACATTGGTAAAGTTTTTAATAATAGTCACTGTTTTAGAATCATTAAAAGGCAAGTGAAATAAAGCAGACCAATTACATGAAGGGTAAAAGGTATAATACGAAGGAACGCAGTAAAGATAAATGGTCAAGGGCTGTTGTGTTTTCTATTCCTGCAACATAAAGTGATCGATAAGAATCTCATATTCAGGCGTATCGGCGACTAAGACAGCAGGTCGACCCTCTTTTGCTCAACGGCTCCGTCATGGGACGAAGAAACGCTCTTTTTCTCGAAAAAAGAATATATTTTACTTGCAGGACAGTTGTAAAATTTCCGGGAAAGTACATTAGCCTGGAACATTATAACATATATTTAAGAAAAAATAATGTTCGGAAGTAATGAAAAGCGTAATTTTTAGGTCATATGACCAAGCCTTTCATCATTACAATAAGAAAAGTAAAATGAACCAATGAAAAGTTTTATTAACAAGTCACATGACTTGTTATGCTTACGTTACGCGCTGCGCGCCCCGGATGACTTCCGGATGCGCTAACACGGCGCGTCATATGACGCATTACGCGACAACGCAGGTACAGAATATAGTCAAAATGTCTCCACCAACCAGCGGTCGGAACACAACCCCTTTCAGCAGGCTAAATAGTTCTGTTAAATGACAACAGAAGGGACAGGCAACAAGAACCATCAGTCAAAGAGGGGAGGGCTAGTTCTTCTCTACCGGGTTACATTGGGGCGCTACCGGAACTGATCGAATTGGTAGTCTACAGTGTTTCTGGATGTTTCAGACTGAAGCTGGGGTTAGCATGAGAGCAGCACCATTTCGTAGCTCCGTCGTGGTCATTCCGCAACCAATCATGGCAGCCGTTCTTTATCGTTATTTTGGGCGGGGTGGGTGGCGGAGCCGAGCTGTTTTGCAGCCATCATTGTGTGGAGTTCAGTTCATCTCACTAGTTTTGTATTTGTCATGAGGGGTTGTTCCTAATGTTTCTATTTTAGCGAGGTCAAAAAGAGATCCCATTAGTGGCCTACTGATTTTGCTCGATTCCTTTTCTTTTTTTTTACACGATTTTTCGTTATCTGCAAAGACTAAACAGAGTATTGCGACTCTGTGTTTGTTTGTAAATAGAGAATGAACCAAAGAGAACTAATTCTAAAACAGTAAATACTTGGATAACAATGAATCAAATGGAGAGAGAAGCAGGCACGACGGATTACAATGGGGGCAAAGACCTGCGTTAACTACCTTTCACTATCTGCAAAGAGAGAGTACTCCTAATAGAAATGAGGGGGGGGGGCACCATTCAAAGCAGATCAGTGTGCATAAACACGAAAATGTTTTCACTTACCACGTACTTGACATTCGACAGCTTATGATATTTGCTATTAAAAAACCATTGAAATTCACTGAAAAAACCATAGGTTATAGACCATATATAGTTAGGAATTAGCATTTACAAAACCTTGAAAATTCACTGAAAAAACCATAGGTTATAGACCATATATAGTTAGGAATTAGCATTTAAAAAACCTTATTTTACTCACACAAAACCATTGAAATTCCATATATAGTTAGTTGCACTAACTATATATCGCGCACCTGCAATCCACTGCTGATGATGTCACATATTACATCATTCATGACATGGTCAGTGACATCACTGATGACATCACTGATGACATCTCAAATGACATCACTGATGACATCACTGATGACAACATCCAGTGACTGTATGTTTCTGTAAAGTTAAAATGTGTCTTACATATTGAAGAATGAGTGGAAGTATAAGTGTCTGGACAAAGGATTTAGTAGGTGCATGACTGAATGCATGAGTGAGTGATTAAATGTGTCTCACTGAGTGCATGGGTTAGTGACTAAAGTGTCTTAATTTGTGCATCATTATGTCTGTTGTTCTGTAAACTGCTGCATGTTTTGATCAGTAGCTATATGATTAACTATATGGGTTACTGATTGATTGTCCAAGTATTTGTATGGGAGACTGAGTGTGTGTGTGGCTGGCTGGGAGGTGTGTGACTCTGTGCAGATCAATGTGTACTTGTATCAATGATTGTATAACAAGGTAAGTATGTGTTAGTATATGTTTGAAAATGTAAGGTGCTCTATGTTTAACTGTATAGACAAGAAAATGGAAGTGTCATTGATTCTTTACAGGACTGACTAGGTGTGTGAGTAACTCCATGGATGAGTGGCAGACTGTGAGTGTCTGTATAGGTGTATGAGTGCATATGATAGTGTTGTAAAGATGAGTGATTGTATGTATGAATGATAGTATGGGTGAATGAGTGAAGGTGTGTGTAGACGTAGGAATCAGTGAGTGCGTATGTAGTAACTAGTATTGGTGTGTCAATGGTTTCAAAAATTATATTCTGTATTTAACACTGGGTGAAACAGAGGTTATATTAAAATGTGAGGAGATGCATTGTATTGTCACATGAATGATATCATCAGTGATGTGGTCATTGATGTCAAATGAGATGTCATCAGTGATGTCATCAGTGATGTCATTTGAGATGTCATCAGTGATGTCATCAGTGATGTCACTGACCATGTCATGAATGATGTAATATGTGACATCATCAGCAGTGGATTGCAGGTGCGCGATATATAGTTAGTGCAACTAACTATATATGGAATTTCAATGGTTTTGTGTGAGTAAAATAAGGTTTTTTAAATGCTAATTCCTAACTATATATGGTCTATAACCTATGGTTTTTTCAGTGAATATATATATATATATATATATGTGTATATATATGTATATATATATATATATATATATAAAAAGGAAAGAGCCCACAGCTACGGCCTCATAGTAAGCTGACTTCTTTATTATGTCACCATTAAATCAATGGGGTGTCGCCCACAAAATCAAAGGACCTGGGTATAAATGATATAAGACAAAACAATGGTCCTAGACTATTGATTAGACTGACCTTAGCAAGATGACATTTAGAATAAAAATGCGATTAAATCTGCATATTAGAATCAAGCTATATGGGAGAAAAGTTTTGGAATAGCTATTATAGTGTATGTATTGTATACAAGAGATTGAATGGTACCCAAAATGTAACAGAGCTTAAAGTCGGATGAAAAGTAGACACCATTCCCACATTTCGAATTCTTTATATTATCAAAAAACAATTACATTTATTTACAAAATCAAAATAAGCAATTCTACTAATGCACGGCGCAAAGACTATTAGAGTTATAGTCAAAGTGAAGAAAAGGGGTGCTCAAGTAAAAAGAAAGAGTAGAGGAACAGTTATAAAGTACAATTTCAATATTTACAAGATAACAACAATGTGGCAGTTCTTCCGCCGATTGACACAGCCTGTCCAATTAATTCAAGGAAAAGGGGGACGGAGAGGAAGGGGCAATCTATGGTACAGGCACATTAAGTAAAAGGCGTCGACGTTTCGACCCTAATGCTCTTGGGATTTTTGTTTCCTCGGCTGCGGGTCTTCTTCAGGACGTGGGGTGAGGGGGTGGGGGGGAAAGGGGAGACTTGGCCGTGATCACACTTGATGTCTGGATCAGCCACCTGGGGTATAAAGAATGGGGTAAGATTTAAAAGGTGTTCAATTCGGCTGGTTAAAATGTCTTATTAGCTGCTGGGTACATTACCAATAAAGCTGGTTGGGGTCGACTCCCTCCAAGCTTGCTGGGGTTCACCTATCGGGTAAAATAAAGTGGGACATTGGTCAGAGCCCTTATCCCTGGGGCTACTAACTATACATGTAAACTCCACTTCTAATCAAACGGGATTTTCTACTCACCGGATTGGTGTTTGGATGATCCTGTGTAGATTTAACTTATATTCGGAATAAAAGGACCTATGGGACGAACAAAATTAATTAGTCCCGAATTGGAGGGACCTATAGTCAATTAAGGGCCCTAGGTCAGTATTCAAGTGTACTTACCAATGTCTAGTAGATCAGTGGTAGTATGCTACCGGCGCCCACACGGGCACTCCGGTGATATCAATAATGTATAGCCGCCGCTTATATAGGTCTATACAGACATGTGGCGGGATATTTAGAATGCCTCTTCTTTTCTGGTTGGAAGCAGGTACAAGCATTACCTAATTGGGAGTAAGAAGGCAGAGAAGTTCCATTAAGATACTCCGTCTGTCCTTATGAAGGGAATTGAATTAGGGCTATTGGAAGGAGATGCATGCAACCGTGTAGTTGCGTTTTCTCACCTCAGCCACCTCGAATGAATCTCGATAACTGCGGGCAATGGTCGTCTGGATTCTCGGACGAAGAAGAACGTCCGGTCACGGATCTTACTTCCGTATTATGCCTGTAGTCACATGTGGGGCTGTTAACCAATGAGATTCCACCATGTCTAAATATCGGCATAGAGGAAGGACTACGATGGTTAGCGTCATCGGTCGGAGAATGGTTAACGAAACGGGACTATTTGCACACTGGAATTGTTTATATATGTCTCGAGCGGTAGTGTCTCACAACGTATCGAAAACAACATCAAGGAGTCAAATTTATAGCCCATTTCATGACAACATTTTAGATTGATTTCAATGAACATATGTTAAAATATTTAAAGGTTCACTTCTATTTACAGTCACATCACGGCTATCTTGGCATGATCGTGTATTTTTTATTTTTTATTGACATTCTAACAAAAAATATTTGTTAACATAGTAAATAATAAACATAACAATACAATACAAGACGAACAATTAATAGGCTAAGGAAATCATGTTTTTGTGGGTAAATACCCTTATGGTCAGATTGCTAACAATACA
Source organism: Lissotriton helveticus (assembly GCF_964261635.1). Classification (NCBI taxonomy): domain Eukaryota; kingdom Metazoa; phylum Chordata; class Amphibia; order Caudata; family Salamandridae; genus Lissotriton; species Lissotriton helveticus. Next base: position 1,411,233,725 of record NC_136065.1, read on the forward strand.
ATGGCATCTATAGGTCTGGTGATCTAGGTCTTTCATCAGAATAGATTTCAACCATCCCTAATTGATACCATTTGCCTCAGGACCTCTTCACGGTCGTTCAGGCCACGATTTACTGTGTCAAAAAGGTGCATCCAATGGCATTCACGAGTGCTCAAAAGTTTGGCATAGTTACCACCGCGTGGATTCTTTGTCACCTTCTCTATTATCCACCACGTGAAACTATCAGGTTGGTGGTTAAATTGTAGAAAGTGATCCACTAATGGTGCACCTGGTACTTTACAGCGTATTTTGCTGCAGTGTTGTAATATACGGGTTTTTGTTTTCTGAGTGGTTTGTCCAATATACATGAAGCCGCAGGGGCACATTATGGCATAAATGGCGCCCATTGTATTGCAATTGGTATGTTGTTGGAGTATATGGGTATAGTTGTTGTAAGTACATGTTTTCCGTTCGGATGCCATTTTACATGCCTTGCAGCTTCCACATTTGAAGTGGCCCAACACTGGGGGGATGTTCCACAACGATGTTTGACTGTCAGTCTTGTTTTGTGTCAACATGGAGTGTACCACAAATCTTTGACACTTCTACCTTTGCGGAATGCATGCATTGGAGGTTCATTTATGCCTATCTCTTCCGCTACCAAGTGCCAGTGTGTATTGATGGAATGTTTAATCTCTGAGCTACGTGTATTAAAGGTAGTGTCACATATGAGTCTGTTGTCTGTAGTGTTCCTTTTTTGTTTAGGCTGCAGTAGAGACTCCCTATTGTTGAACCATGCTCGTTTACGTGCTTTTTTGATCATACTCCTGGGATATCCTTTTTCCATTAGTCTTTTAATTAAGATATCAGATTCCCTGAAATAGTCAAGTTTTTTGGTGCAGTTATTCAACTCATAGATGGAATGCCCTTTGATCCAACTCGAGAATTACTTGTGACAATGGACATCTCGTCCCTATATACAAGCATTCCACAACAAGCTGCAATGACCACGATTGAAACGGCATTGGATAGTAGAACACGTCCACATAGGGTTCCCACAAAACTTCATTCTATCACTCTTAGAAATAGCAATGAGACGGAATTATTTTATTTTTGATGGAAAGTTTTATGAACAAACAAGCGGGTTAGCTATGGGGGCTAGCTTTGCTCCGAACCTTGCGATCATCTTTATGGATGCCTTTGAACACAAATGGATTCTACATGACAGCAACCCTTTTAGAATAAAAACTGTAGAATGGCGTCGATATATAGACGACGTGCTTCTCATTTGGAGAGGCACGGTGGATGAACTAATGACTTTCCATACCTGGCTCAATGAAAGGGATAACAATATACAATTCACCATCGAAAATAGCAGTAACACAATAAATTTTCTTGATCTAACCATTAAGGAGGAAAAAGGTGTTCTATATACCACACTTTTCAGAAAAACTACTGAAAAGAACACACTCCTCAGATACTCCAGCCATCACCCACGCAACCTCAGGGATAACCTACCCTTTGGGCAATTCCTGAGGTTGAGGCGTAACTGCACCAAAAAACTTGACTATTTCAGGGAATCTGATATCTTAATTAAAAGACTAATGGAAAGAGGATATCCCAGGAGTATGATCAAAAAAGCAAGTAAACGAGCATGGTTCAACAATAGGGAGTCTCTACTGCAGCCTAAACAAAAAAGGAACACTACAGACAACAGACTCATATGTGTCACTACCTTTAATACACGTAGCTCAGAGATTAAACATTCCATCAATACACACTGGCACTTGGTAGCGGAAGAGATAGGCATAAATGAACCTCCAATGCATGCATTCCGCAAAGGTAGAAGTGTCAAAGATTTTGTGGTACACTCCATGTTGACACAAAACAAGACTGACAGTCAAACATCGTTGTGGAACATCCCCCCAGTGTTGGGCCACTTCAAATGTGGAAGCTGCAAGGCATGTAAAATGGCATCCGAACGGAAAACATGTACTTACAACAACTATACCCATATACTCCAACAACATACCAATTGCAATACAATGGGCGCCATTTATGCCATAATGTGCCCCTGCGGCTTCATGTATATTGGACAAACCACTCAGAAAACAAAAACCCGTATATTACAACACTGCAGCAAAATACGCTGTAAAGTACTAGGTGCACCATTAGTGGATCACTTTCTACAATTTAACCACCAACCTGATAGTTTCACATGGTGGATAATAGAGAAGGTGACAAAGAATCCACGCAGTGGTAACTATGCCAAACTTTTGAGCACTCGTGAATGCCGTTGGATGCACCTTTTTGACACAGTAAATCGTGGCCTGAACGACCGTGAAGAGGTCCTGAGGTAAATGGTATCAATTAGGGATGGTTGAAATCTATTCTGATGAAAGACCTAGATCACCAGACCTATAGATGCCATTGTATTGTTAGCAATCTGACCATAAGGGTATTTACCCACAAAAACATGATTTCCTTAGCCTATTAATTGTTCGTCTTGTATTGTATTGTTATGTTTATTATTTACTATGTTAACAAATATTTTTTGTTAGAATGTCAATAAAAAATAAAAAATACACGATCGTGCCAAGATAGCCGTGATGTGACTGTAAATAGAAGTGAACCTTTAAATATTTTAACATATGTTCAATGAAATCAATCTAAAATGTTGTCATGAAATGGGCTATAAATTTGACTCCTTGATGTTGTTTTCGATACGTTGTGAGACACTACCGCTCGAGACATATATAAACAATTCCAGTGTGCAAATAGTCCCGTTTCGTTAACCATTCTCCGACCGATGACGCTAACCATCGTAGTCCTTCCTCGATGCCGATATTTAGACATGGTGGAATCTCATTGGTTAACAGCCCCACATGTGACTACAGGCATAATACGGAAGTAAGATCCGTGACCGGACGTTCTTCTTCGTCCGAGAATCCAGACGACCATTGCCCGCAGTTATCGAGATTCATTCGAGGTGGCTGAGGTGAGAAAACGCAACTACACGGTTGCATGCATCTCCTTCCAATAGCCCTAATTCAATTCCCTTCATAAGGACAGACGGAGTATCTTAATGGAACTTCTCTGCCTTCTTACTCCAAATTAGGTAACGCTTGTACCTGCTTCCAACCAGAAAAGAAGAGGCATTCTAAATATCCCGCCACATGTCTGTATAGACCTATATAAGCGGCGGCTATACATTATCGATATCACCGGAGTGCCCGTGGGGGCGCCGGTAGGATACTACCACTGATCTACTAGACATTGGTAAGTACACTTGAATACTGACCTAGGGCCCTTAATTGACTATAGGTCCCTCCAATTCGGGACTAATTAATTTCGTTCGTCCCATAGGTCCTTTTATTCCGAATATAAGTTAAATCTACACAGGATCATCCAAACACCAATCCGGTGAGTAGAAAATCCCGTTTGATTAGAAGTGGACTTTACATGTATAGTTAGTAGCCCCAGGGAGAAGGGCTCTGACCAATGTCCCACTTTATTTTACCCGATAGGTGAACCCCAGCAAGCTTGGAGGGAGTCGACCCCAACCAGCTTTATTGGTAACGTACCCAGCAGCTCATAAGACATTTTAACCAGCCGAATTGAACACCTTTTAAATCTTACCCCATTCTTTATACCCCAGGCGGCTGATCCAGACATCAAGTGTGATCACGGCCAAGTCTCCCCTTTCCCCCCCACCCCCTCACCCCACGTCCTGAAGAAGACCCGCAGCCGAGGAAACAAAAATCCCAAGAGCATTAGGGTCGAAACGTCGACGCCTTTTACTTAATGTGCCTGTACCATAGATTGCCCCTTCCTCTCCGTCCCCCTTTTCCTTGAATTAATTGGACAGGCTGTGTCAATCGGCGGAAGAACTGCCGCATTGTTGTTATCTTGTAAATATTGAAATTGTACTTTATAACTGTTCCTCTACTCTTTCTTTTTACTTGAGCACCCCTTTCCTTCACTTTGACTATAACTCTAATAGACTTTGCGCCGTGCATTAGTAGAATTGCTTATTTTGATTTTGTAAATAAATGTAATTGTTTTTTGATAATATAAAGAATTCGAAATGTGGGTATGGTGTCTACTTTTCATCCAACTTTGAGCTCTGTTACATTTTGGGTACCATTCAATCTCTTGTATACAATACATACACTATAATAGCTATTCCAAAACTTTTCTCCCATATAGCTTGATTCTAATATGCAGATTTAATCGCATTTTTATTCGAAATGTCATCTTGCTAAGGTCAGTCTAATCAATAGTCTAGGACCATTGTTTTGTCTTATATTCTTTATTATGTCAACAGTACCTGGCAGCACACAACTCAAATACCCTACGCGTTTCGGCACCCAGCGCCTTGGTCACAGATGAGTTGAGTTAGGTAAATTTACATCCCAGTGGTCACGTGGCCTGTCTTTCCAACCACAGTTTGCACAATGCACCATTATTCAAATTTCACAGCCTGGCTCGACCTTGTTTCAATACAGCATTAATGGCTTTCCAATAAAGTCAAAGTCCGGTAATTAGCTTATTTTTTTGCAGTGCATTTCAGGTAAATTCATTCTAAAGCACAGTGCACTTCGCTGCCAAGCCGTAGATTTTTGCTTAGTAACTGGGCACGGAGGCTGCTAGAAAGATGTGAGAAACATCCTTCATTCCCTTTCTCTCCAAGCGCCCAATTAGTCCTGGCAATCCACATTTGCCTGTAGCGGTTGGAGAGCGTGTCATGCCCCCTCCATTAAATACACAACATCTTCTCCACTTTACCGGCGCCACCGACTCTGAAGGGCGGGCTCTTGTTTGCGAGGAATGGAGAATCCAGGTTGTGAACAACAAGAAAAGGAAAGAGCCCACAGCTACGGCCTCGTAGTAAGCTGACTTTTTTATTATGTCAACAGTACTTGGCAGCACACAACTCTTAAATACCCTATGCGTTTCGGCGCCCAGTGCCTTGTTCACAGGTGAGTTGAGTTAGGTAAACTTACATCCCAGTGGTCACGTGGCCTGTCTTTCCAACCACAGTTCCCATAATGCACCATTATTCAAATTTCACAGCCTGACTCGACCTTGTTTCAATACAGCATTAATGGCTTTCCAATGAAGTCAAAGTCCGGTATTTAACTTATTTTTTGCAGTGCATTTTACGTAAGTTCATTCTAAAGCACAGTGCACTTTGCGGCCAAGTCGTAGATTTTTGCTTAGTAACGGGGCACAGAGGTTGCTAGAAAGATGTGAGAAACATCCTTCATTCCCTTTCTCTCCAAGCACCCAAATAGTCCTGGCAATCCACATTCAACTGTAACAGTTGGAGAGCGTGTCATGCCCCCTCCATTAAATACACAACATCTTCTCCACTTTACCGGGGGCCACCGACTCTGAAGGGCGGGTTCTCGTTTGCCAGGAATGGAGAATCCTGGCCGTGAACAACAAGAAAAAGAAAGAGCCCACAGCTACGGCCTCGTAGTTAGCTGCCTGCTTGCCTCGTTGGTCGGAGCGGCATTGGGAGCTGCTCCAACGTAAAATTACGGTAATTCAGAACCCGCTACAGCAGCGGTGAAATCTTCCTCATGATGCAGGTGGCTGCCATTTTACGAGCCTACCGCCCGCTCCTATAGACCTCCTGCTGAAGTAAAACTGGTGTTAAAGTTTATTAATGCTCTGCAATGTTTTCTTTCATTCTATTTGTAGTTGCTGGTACTTTGTTTCTGCACATATGCTTTTTTCCAGTTACCTGTTTATTTTTAAGTGCAAATTTTGAATATATGGGCTTCTGCTTTCTGCTCTATATCATCATGAGGCGCCTGCATATTATTTTTAACTTTTTCCCTTTCTATTACACTGGCTTTGTATGACTTGCCATTTACACATTCACTGAACTGCTTATTTTGCCCTATTGTATTGGAAAGTGCGGAAAGGGAAGAAAGCCATTATTGTGACATGATAACTAACTACATTTTTTCCTTCACCTCTGCCTTCATTTAAATTGTGTATTTACCGTACGGGCAGACTGAGGGCTCCATTAAAGGTGTCACATCGTCCTTATTGTCATTCCACACGGGCTAGTGATACGTCTATTCCCTCCATAGCTTCGTCCTCTGGCACAAAACCTAAGAGACTTATAAATTACCCCCCCTCACCCATATTGTCCTCTCATAATCCAGCCATTGATAATATTCTTGATGAGGTGAGGGGCTTAAACTCCTTTATGTCCTCTACTTATGAGAAACTCTAACAAATTGAGGACAGGTGGTTTAATATGGAGGCGAAGGTATTTGATTTGTATGATGTTACTTCTAAAATTCCTATCTTGGAACAGGAAATTCAGCGTCTCAAATTGCATACTGAGGACCTTGAAATTCGCTATAGATGCAATAACCTTTGTTTGTATGGTTTGCCAGAAAATTTGGAGGGCCCAGATATGCTTCTTTTTGCATAAGTTCATACCCGATCATTTGGACCTTCTAATGTAGCCTTCACTAAATATCCAACATGCACATCATCTTGGTCATATCCAACCAAACTCCACTAGACCTAGAGGGATTATAATGCCTTTTATGGAATTTACAGACCTTCTGTGTGTGCTTCAGGCAGCCAAAGTGAAACGTTGCATTGTTTGGTCCGGACATACGATTTATCTCTCGCAGGATCTCTCCAATGCTACAAACGCTCGAAAAAAGGAATTTCTGGCTCTTCGCACTCAGATGAGGCAGTTACATATTCGTTATGGTATTTTGCATCCATGTCTGTGTAAAATTACTCATGATGGCACTACGCGTTCGTTTGAGGATCCTGTTAAATCTCTCTCATCAAACTCTGTTGATAGCTCTATTCAACGTCTCTAACTCTTTTTTCTATAATGTCCATTATCTCCTCTCTTCAATGTTTCTTTCTAAGCTCTGCTGACAGTTCTATCCAACGTCGCTAAACTACTTGTCTTTAATGTTTCTTATGTCTGTTTATACTCTTATTTTTCTAATTCTTTCTCTCTGCTGGTTCGTCTTTTCTCAGTGCTCTTTTTCCTTGATCTATCTCTTTTTCTTACTATTCTCTTTGCTCTTCATTGTTTGTCCTCTTTATTTATTTTTCATGATGCATGTGCTTCTCTTTTTTGTTATTGGGTGTATTTTGTCCCCTTTTTATCTAATAATTGGTGTTCCTTTGTTTTCAGAAAGGTTCCTGAAGTGTATCATCTGCATTCATGTAATACCGACCCCACCTCCCAATATGTGTAATGTTGTCTCGTAGAATGTTCATGGTCTGGGACACACTGTTAAAAGACAAAAGGTACTTTCTCATTTGTCTAGATTGAGTTCTCATGTTTCTTTTTTACAAGAAACTCATTGTAATGATGTTGAATCCCTTAAACTAAAGAGACAATGGGTTGGCCAAGTTGTTTATTCCCCATCCTCCACTCGCAGGGGTGGAGTTGCTATTCTTTTTCATAAGTAATTGCATGTACAAATTTTATCTACACAATGTGATACTGATGGACGTTGGGTAATAGCTAAGGTTATCATTCATAATACAGAAATGGTTTTGCTCAATATTTATGGACCTTTTAAACCAGACCCTGATTTTTGGACTAGCATCAAGATCTTACTCTCCTCCATTGATAATCCTAACATCATTGTTGCTGGCGATTTCAATCAATGGTTAGACCCATTTTCTGATAGACAGTCCAAATGCAAATTCAATCCTGATAAATACCACAAATCATTTCAATCTGCCATTGCCTCCCGTCCATTATTTGATGTGTGGAAGACTTGTAATCTGGATCCTTTGAATTCACGTTTTATTCCTCTGTACATCACACTCGCTCCAGAATTGATTACATTTTACATATAGTAAACCCTTACTTTCAACTATCCAATCTTACGAGATTGGATCTATTTTTATTTCTGACCATGCCCCTGTCCGATCTTCATTTGACTTCTCCCAGAACACTCCTATATTTGGGCATTGGAAACGTAATCATTTTTTTTATCCGACACTACTTTAATCTCTGAAGCCACCACCTTTATTAGCACATTTTTTCTCATTATTAATCCTGTAGCTACCTCTTTTCCTAACACTTGGGATGCCTTTAATGCTTCTTTCCATGCCTTAACCATTGCCTACTCATCAAGAAAGAAGAAAACAAATCAGGAAAAATATACAATTTTGCTACAACAACTCAAATCATTGGAACGTACTTATTTCACTTCTAAATCCCCCCTGATTCTCCATGAATTAATTACGGTCAAATCTGCTCTTAACAAACTTGCCACAGTTGATGCCTGCAATGTCCTCCTCAAAATTAAATCCAAATATCACTGTGGCCAAAATAAAGCAGGCAAGATGCTAGCCAGTGTTCTGAAAATCAAATCTGAACGCAAAAACGTTGGCCCTATCCTTAATGAATCTACCAATAATAAATTGGTGTCCTCTGATGACAATATTTCTTCTTCATTTCAAGATTACTATCAGACATTATATTCTGATGACACTAACTCCTCTAGTCAGAATATGCACACTTTTTTAAATGGCCTTCCTCCACCCCCATCTTTGTCTGATAATTTTAAGAATTTCAGAAGCTGAGATTTCTCTCCAAGAAATAACGGATGCTTTTAGCTCTTTAAAAAATTCGAAGGCACCTGGTGCTGATGGCCTCTCAGCTGAATTTTTCCCATTTTTGCCCCTAAACTTCTTACTCTTTTTAATTCCTTCCATAAGCATTCTAAGGCATCTGGTTCCTTTATAGAAGCCCTAATTGTCCTGATTCCCAAACCTGACAAAGACCATACCCTTTGTAAAAATGATCACCCTATCTCATTAATTAATTATGATTGTAAGATATTTGCTAAAATCCTTGCCTCTCGCATTGAAAATGTCATCCCATTATTGATCAAAACTGATCAATCTGTTTTTGTTAAGGGGAGATTGGCAGCTGACAATGCTCGAATGTTTTCTAATGTTATCTCTTTTGGGAAAAAATACCAATTTCCCCTTGCAGCTTTGTCTTTAGACGCAGAGAAGGCTTTTGATCGCATTAATTGGCAATTCATGTTTACTACTCTGCAACGGTATGGTTTTGGACCAAATTGTATTTTTTATGTTAAATTGTTATACTCCTCCCCTCGTCCCTGTATAGAGGTACACGTCAAGGCTGCCCTCTCTCACCCCTATTATTTGTTTTATGTTTAGAACATTTCCTTGAACGCATTCGTGTTAATTCGCTTATTTCTGGATTTGTACACAATTCTACTGAAACAAAAATGTTGGCGTTTGCCGATGATATTCTGATGTACATGTCTATCTCCTCTCTGCATCCTTTTTTACATGAGGTTAAATATATTCTAGCATCTCTGGATATAAATTGAACTTTTCTAAAACAGAGGTTTTACCTTTAAACTCCCTTTGTACCAATATGTGTTCACTAACACTAATTTCACCTAATGTTCTATGAAACTCAAATACCTTGGAATTTGGTTTCCTCCCTCTCATTCTACCACACTTAGTTATGCCTTCATGCATTAATTACCAAAATACAGAGCTTGCTTTCTTCTTGGTCACCTCTCCACCTATCATGGTGGGGTAGATTGGACACTATTAAAATGATGATTGTCCCCCATATCCTTTACACTCTGTCTATGCTTTCCTTTAAGATTCATGTTTTCTATTTTTTTTCAAATGAATTCTCTTTGTATTAAATTTTTATGGAACAATAAACATCACTATATTTCCCTATTGCAGGATTTTTCTTTTAAAGATATAATATATATGTCTAATTGCACTTTTATCACCACTAACCCTATTTTAAAACACTCCCAACAATTACTATATAATATCCTGTCCACTGGATTTTACCCTTTCTAATGCTTTTTGTCCTCTACTATTTGGTATAACAGATTTATTAAATTTCGTCATAAATCGTTTTACTACAAACACTGGAAGGAGAAGGGGATCATGTTTATTTCTCAACTTGTCCATCATAATTCTGTTATTCCCTTTCCCCAATTGCAGTTACAATACAACTTACCTAACTCACTTCTTCATGAATACCTTTTAATATCATCTGCTCTACAGTCCTATTTAACTGCTAATACTTTTCCTTCTGCCTCTCCCCCACTAGTCCCTACTACACCAATTTACAACAGTTCTTCTAATCTTAGACCTAAGGCTGCTGCTATTTATAAAATGTTGTCATTACCTGTTATTGAATGTTCTAACACCCATAGTGAGTTACTTTGGGAAGCAAGTTTATCTGTATCTCTTTCTATCCCTTCACCATTTTTGGATCTGGCTGCGTGATCGTGCGAGACTTTTCGAACGCGAGTACGTCATCGCGGCCCGCCATCTTGCACTGCGAGAGTTTGAGAATGCGACCACGTCATAACGGCCCGCGATCACGCATCGCGAGAGTAAACAATTGCGAACACGTAGATGTGACGCGCAGCTGACTTCCGGCGGGAGATTTGAACAGCTTGCTTTCCCGAACTTGCAAAAATTGCAATTCTGCACAAGAAATCCACCGCAGGCAGCATAAACCTTCTGAAAATGATGATTTGGATCAGAATAACTCCTCAGATTGACATTTGGCTGCACTTATTGTGCAGGGAGTCCATTTTTGGGGGGGAGAGGAAGAAAGGGCCCCAGAGTTTCCAACTTCCTGTTCCTGTCCAGCAGGCTCATCCCAGTGCTTTTTCCATGTCCTGGTCACTTTTCATTTGGATCTGGAGCTGGAAGGATTACTTTTTGTGGCTGCTGCTGGATATTTGTATTTAAGGACTTTTTGATTGGATCACTTTTGGATTTCCGATTTTACAAATAAGTTGATGTTGTTTGTTTGGGGAATTGCAGTTGCTGCAACTACAATTTTAATTTTTTTTAACAACTTTAAATAAATATATATTGTGGGTAGGCACAGTATTCAGTAGGCCCAGGGTTGGTCATGGGTGCATGATACAACTGTTTCTATGAGTTTTGTTGAACTTAAATCTCATTTATGTCATGGAATTGAATAGCTCACTGTTATATGTAGATTCTTGGATTGCATGTAAAGCCACACTAGCCAGAAGTCCCAGGGGTAGTGAGTGGTGCATTTACCAGGTCTTTGTGTGGAGTGTCTTGAATGTAAACATCTTTTAGGGCATGGAAGGCATTGGATTGTGGTGATTTTTTGTGTGTTTTGCCGATTTTTGGGGGTGTTGTTGGCCCCTGGCCATGTGGGTGGGGTCCATTTTGATGCCTGGTCCAGGCAGGGCCTGGCCATGTGGGTGGGAGTCAAGGGGCAATTTTGAAGCCAGGCAGTGTGCTTTGTGCCACAGGCCTGCACCTAGTCTGCCTTGCTTTCATCCATTATGCCCAGGGGTACTCAGTGGTGCATGGACCAAGGCTTTCTGTGGGGTCTCCTGAATTTAAACATCATTGAGGGCATGGATGGCATTGGATTGTGATGATTTTTTGTGTGTTTTTCGACTTTTTGGGGTGTTGTTGGGGCCTGGCCATGTGGGTGGGGGCCATTTTGAGGCCTGGTCCAGGCATGGCCTGGCCATGTGGGTGGGGGTCAAAGGGCCATTTTGAAGCCAGGTAGTGTGCTTTGTGACATAGGTCTGCACCCAGTCTGCCTTGCTTTCATCCATTATGCCCACAAAGACTTAAAAACTTGGCTATTCGCAGGATAATCTGTCCCATCTTCTAGGCCCCTGCTCTTTCACTTTTATTGTTATGTTTTTTCAGCTCTTTTTCTTTGGTCAGGAGCTCAAAGCGCCGGGACACTCCTTTGGAGTAGCCGTTGCGCTATAAAAGTTCCATTTTAACATAACATAACATAACATAACATAACATCATGTAGACATTGATATTGCATCTGATGACGAAGAGGAGCTGATCGTGCAGGGGGAAGGTGAACAACCGAGAGACATTTTTTCTGGTACACACAGTACCCCTGGCAGCAGCACTGCAGTGGTAGCGCCCACACCCTCCTCTACCCCAACAACATCAAGTAGTCTGGTAGAGACACCAATGCGAAAAAGTACATCAATGAGCCTTACTGGGTTGAAGAGGTCTGGATCCTCCTCATCACATATGAAAACGGTCCAGACCACCATTAAAAGCATGTTTTGGTCGGAGGTGCCATTTGAATGCAACCACCCAACGGCACGTCTTTAACATGCAATGCTGGCAAAAATGTTAGCGCTGGACCTTCTCCCTTTTTCTTCCGTGGAAAGGGTGGGTGTTCGAGAATTTGTGGCAACAGTCTGTCCTAAATGGAAGGTTCCTAGCCGGTCCTATTTTGCCAGAGTTGCGGTTCCAGCACTACATCAAGATGTGCTGGAAGTGATTGGGGCAGTTTTGCAGAAGAGTGCTGTTCACACTATCCACCTGACAACAGACATGTGGACCAGTTGCCAAGCCCTTGATTACATGTGCATCACTGCACACTGGGTCTCTTTTGCAGGGGTTAGAGACAAGATGTCTGAAGGTGTTGACACTGCCACAATTTTTCAAGCTAGTCGGCAACATGCAACAGTAGCCATGTTTGCCATGGAGAAATCTCATACTGCTGTAAACATTTTGGAGGAGTTTAACAGTAAGGTCTTTGAATGGCTGCATCCAAGAAAGCGCATGATTGGTTATGTTTCCACGGATAATGGCAGTAATATAGTTAGGGCCATGAATGATGGTGGCTATTTTAGAGTGTCGTGTTTGGCACACAGTATTAACATTGTTATTCAAGATTTCTTGAAAAAAGAAAACAAAGTCAGCAAGTTAATTACCACCTGCCGAAGAATCTGCACACATTTCAACCATTCTTTTAAGGCCCGGAAGCAGCTGAGGATCATTCAACGTGACCGTAGAGTGCCAGTCAGAGGACTCATCCAGGAGGTGGCAACACGTTGGAACTCAACCTTCTACATGCTTGAGCCTCTGGTTGAGCAGTGCTTGGTAATCAATGAGTATGTCTTTGCACTGGGTTCTTCTATGAAAGACATGAGGCTAGAGGTGGAGGAATGGGACCTAGTTAAAAGCCTGACAGACATGCTTCGTCCTTTTGAGGTCTTCACGCGTGAAGTCAGCAGGGAGGACTGTATTTTGGGCAAAGCTATCCCATTGTTGTGCATGCTAGAGCACCAACTGAAGGCGGTGTCTTCAACGTTCAAAGATGATACTAACAAGCAAGACGCATATCAGTTGGCGGAGAGGTTATTAACCCACCTACTTGGCAATGCAAGGCTTAATGGAATACATTGTGATCAACATTACATTTGTGCCACTATTCTGGATCCACGGTTCAAAAAGGCACTGGCCAGCAATACATTCATTCCTTTTAAAGAAGCAGATGTTTCAAAGTACAAACATTGGCTAGCTCTGTCAGCCACTCGGTTAGAAAAAGAGCAGCAGGAAATTGAAGGAACCGGCAGAAGTACTACTGAATTAGCAGGCCATCCAGCGTCAAGGTCTACTTCTGTGGCCAAGGGCAGTCACTTTCCCTCAGAGCCGTTAACGACAGCAGCAACCGTATCATCATCATCCTCCTCTGCACCAGGCCCAGCCATAATATTGTCGGAAGCGGATTGGATAACTCATCAAGGGTTTGCTCGTTCCAGTGCTGATACAAAGGCCACAGATGGTACGCAAAGTGGAGCAGCCCTGGATGACCTTGAGTGGATGGTGCAGGCCTAGCTGGATGACCCAACAGAGGTCTACATTGATCACAACCCATTGATGTCTTGGTATGGGAAAAGGGGTCAATGGCCACTGATCACCAAGCTGGCTCTAAATTATTTGTCTTGCCCACTCGCAAGTGTGTCTTCTGAACGTTTTTTCAGTGCTGCTGGTGCCATTGTAACTTCAAAAAAGACCCGCCTCTCACCCAAAAATGTGGAGAGGTTCACAATGATCAAGATGAATCAGCACTTCATACCACAAGATTATAAAATACGTGAATCCACGCAGGAAGAAGAGGAGGACACCGACTTAGGTGACGGAAGTTATTCTCTGTTAGCTGATCTAGTCCCGTTGCAAGTCAGAGAGTTTGAGGACAAGCTCTATTTTCCTGACACCTAGGTCTGAAATACTGACTTCCTTTTTTTTTCGTCCTTATTCACTTTTATTCCTGTGTGTCTTTCTTTGTTTTGCAACTTTTACCACAAGAAAACTCTAATCACAACAAATCCATCACCAGCACTGTCTTCGTCTTATTTCCTTATTGAAGGTGCCGCTATCTGCATTCCTGAAGTTCACAATTTCACAACTCAGTCATGCTCCTCTATCCTCCTCCAGACTCCCCCTATCCATTTCCCTCAAGGCAGATGGCTGGATTACGCAGAATCAAGAAACTGTTGCTTCGTAGATGAGTCCCCTCAAAAGAAGTGGGACTGGAATTACTGACTATATGCTGATTGCTGATGCTGACTGTTACTTCGGAAATTGACACGAGAGGCTACCCTCTGGGCCTTAACTTTAAGAACAAGATGCGGACAAAAAGTGGAACAGGTAATGAATAATGAGATGGCATGCAGTGGACAACACTGGCTGTCTGGCTCTGTTGAAAGCAATTGCTGTTTGCTTGTTGTGCATAAAATGAATCATATGTGTTCTGTTATTATTTAATCTTTTACACACTAAATCTAACTCGTCTACTCTGTTTTTACTTGTTTAATTCAAATTGTACTTCTACTGCAGGGGCCACTACGCTGCATTCTTTAACATGGAAAATGTCCTTGGACTCACTGTGTGTAGACTGTGACTGCATGAACAACATTGAGTTTGCCAATATACCATGATGATGATGAGTCTTGATGATCAAAGTTACATAATATCTTTATTCTTTACAGTCACTCACTGGGATGGATGCTGGATCATCATCGTCGGTTTACGGAAGAACTATGGCCATTTCGTGAGTGGCAAACAGGTAAACAAGTCAACAACAACCACAGCAGAACTACATGTCTGTCTAGTCGTGGTATGGAGTTTTCGAGCCAGTGTAGTGTTCTTATGCCAGAGTCCAGACAGTAGTTCATGTAAAATTGCGGCTATGTAGGTTGCTGCAGTGCATACAATTAGATATGCTTTGTCTGTCAGTGTCAAAGAGGTATGCTACATCAGGTTGGTTCCCTCAGTGGTGCCTGCCTTGACCGTCTACATGGCCCTGGCCTGCTGTGTGCTAATTACTATCCTTGAAAAGGAGACTCAGAGTACGCACTTTAGAAATGATGCTTGTTGTATGTAATACTGTTGCCTCTGAAACTGAAAGTGTTATTTTTGCACTACACACCGTACCTTATATTTTTTCTCTGTGGTGTTTCAATATCACTTCCTGTTTCCCCTCAACAATTACAGGCCAGCTTTTACACTGTTGCGATGGGAAAAACATTAACTCAGGCTTACCATTAGCACTCCGCAATTCCGCATCCACCAGGCAGGCAGTGGACAGTGTGTCTGGTCACCAAGAATGATCAACGGAGTGTCAGATGGAATGGAGGAGTACCGCGAACAAGAGGAATGGCTGGATGCATGCAACTTCCAAAATTGAACAGGACAACTACAACATACAGTCACAGTATCCTCTTCACTTCTCCTTATCTTTTAATAATGTTATTGTTGTAAACTTCTATGAGTGTGACTCTGTGCGTTTGCTCTCTGCTTCAAATTCATCCCTACACCCTACAGCTATTTGATAAGTTTCTTTGCTATTTTTAAAACTAATTTAATGTGCTAATAAGTGTTTATTCTCTCTGAGGGCATATAGGCAAGTAAAAGTGCGTAATTACTGCAGCCCTGTACAGTCAAATTGTTTATTCTTAGTTAGTAAGTTGTAGTAAGTACGACTTTTCAGTAACCTAACCATCCATTTAGCAAACAACTTCATGCATGCTGTGCACTTCCTTTATCTCCCTTAAAAGATTCATGGGTATCTTTGTATCCAAACATTTGGTTTTCTTCATTTGTTGTTTGTCCATGCTGTGTTTTTTTCCTCTCTCCACAAAACCTTCCCAAAAACCCCCATCCCCATCCAATTTTCAAACCCTAACCCTCTTCCCCCCGGCTGTGTGGTTTTCATTGACGTGTGACTAAATGACAACAATAATTCCACACACTTGCTGGGGAGGATAAGGTCAAAGCAACAGAAAATCAATTTCAAGGCTGGTGAAGGAATCCGAGGATACAGTCTTATTCTTATTCCACTTGACACACACCCATGAGTATTTGCAAATCAAATCAGAATTTCATGTGTGCCATCAAGTGGATTGATCATCAACAACATCCTCCTCCTACACGTCACGAATGCTTATGCTGCTTTGTCCTTCACCTTCAGTACTATCTCTTGTAGAGCCATACTCCACGCAACTAGTAGTTATATTTTGAATACTTTAGCATTTCTTAGGCTACAATTTATGGCACTGTTCTTGTGCACTGTACTATCTATCTGACCTTAACTGCAGCGCGATTTCCCAGGTTACTCTGGACAGGAAGACAGGAACTGTATAATTGACTAAAAATCGCCGTTTTTAGCAATATTAGGTGTGTTATTATAATCACGAATTGATTGCTTTGTTTTGATAAAAGTATCCACTTACTTGCACATTGAAAAACGTACCCACCACACGCTATTTTTGCGTGAATAGTAACTCGTAGGCAGCTACTGCGCCATTTTGGGTGAGGGAGAGGCAGGGTCACGACCTTTGGCAGTCGCCATCTTGGGAGGCGCTCTAGTCATTTCTGCTCGGCTGATCACATGGCCCAGCATATTTAAAAGGGGGAAATGCAAGCGCGCAGCCCGTTACCTTAACTGCAGCGCGATTTCGCAGGTTACTCTGGACAGGAAGACAGGAACTGTATAATTGATTAAAAATCACAGTTTTTAGCAACATTAGGTGTTGTGTTATTTTAATCACGGATTGATTGCTTTGTTTTTATAA
Source organism: Lissotriton helveticus (assembly GCF_964261635.1). Classification (NCBI taxonomy): domain Eukaryota; kingdom Metazoa; phylum Chordata; class Amphibia; order Caudata; family Salamandridae; genus Lissotriton; species Lissotriton helveticus. The sequence goes on from NC_136065.1 coordinate 1,411,250,629, forward strand.
AAGTATCCGCTTACTTGCACATTAAAAAACGTACCAACCACACGCTATTTTAGCGTGAATAGTAACTCGTAGGCAGCTACTGCGCCATTTTGGGTGAGGGAGAGGCAGGGTCACGACCATCGGCAGACGCCATCTTGGGAGGTGCTCTAGTCGTTGCTGCTCGGCTGATCACACGGCTCAGCATATTTAAAAGGGGGAAATGCAAGCACGCAGCGGAGGCGCACGGCGCAGGAATTGCTGCCCTCCCAGAAATTGACCATAAGCGGATAAAATATGACAAAGAACGACTTTTGGAGATAGGTAAGACTGTGGCCCCCAGAAAGATGATGGGAAGACTCTCAGGGGAGGGCTGATTAATAGTCAGTCAATTACGAAGGATGCCGCAGAGGTCTCGGACATGATTGAGGATCTGCGACTTGATGTACTATTCGTAACAGAAACCTGGCTGACTATAGAGTCCACCGCTGTTCTGGGATTTGTCTGCCCTAGTGGCATAACATTTTACATATGCCTAGGGCTACAGGCAGTGGGGGAGGAGTGGGAGTGATATTTAAAGAAGAATTGGATTTTAGACTCCTAAAGACTAATGAAGTTGAGGGCATAGAAATGATGGGGTCGCACTATACTCTTTAAGTGGGAACCTACTTACCGGACTTCTATGCTATAGGCCCCCGGGGGGCTCTACAGACTATCAGAACCTTTTTGATGTAATTACCAATCTTACGCTGGCCCACTCTAGAATGATCATTCTTGGAGACTTTAATCTCTGGGAAGACGGGAAGGCCAATAACCATTTGCGAGACCTAAGACTTACCTGCACTAATATGGACCTTACTCAGATGGTGAAAAGCCCGACACATGAAGGGGGACAAGTCCTTGATTTGCTATTTTCCAACCAAGCCACAACGAGGGTACTTAATGTAATGCCTCAGACTTGGTCAGACCACCATTTAGTCCGGTTTAGCATCAGGACATTGCACCTAAGGGACAGTGAAGGTCGGCAAAGGTCCTATAGGATAGGCAGGGAATGGGCGAAATTAGGTCAGATTATACCCCTAGTATTTGACCCAGAGGTCACTCATTTCGACCCCATGCTATCGGTAGGAGAGAACTACTTATTATTTACAAACCACATATCGGCCATCTTAGATCAGGCAATCCCCTTGAAGACGATAAAAAATAAGAGGAAGGCCACGGCGCCTTGGTTTAATGAGGAGCTGAAACAGCTCCGCATGCTCCGCAAGAAGGCGGAAAGGAAATGGAGGAAGGGCTATGGAGAGGAAGATAAAACCGAACTAAGACGGAGACAGTTACATTATAAGGAAACCATCCTCAAGGCCAAGGCCGACTTCTATGCCAGATCAATTGCCCATGCATCGAATGGGACAAAAGCCCTTTTTAAAATCAGTAAGGCTTTGTCTGCCCCTATATGTATGGACAATAAAGTGGCAGCATCACAAAAACTCTGTGATGAAATTGCCACACACTTCCAAGACAAAATTGCTAAGATTGTGGATAGTCTTACTGCTACCAACAAGGCTGAACAACTTAACCCTGTACAGACGGGAGCTGAAGATCAAGTACAACCGGTTTTTCTGAATAATTTTCAAACCCTCCCAAAAGCTGCATTTGACAGTCTGGTAGAGAGTGTATCCTCAGGCTCACCGAATGATCCCTTCCCCTCTAGAATATGGAAGTCATCTGGCCGAGACACTCTTCCTTCGCTGAGGCAGATTTGTAATCAGTCCCTGGAGAAAGGAGAGGACCCAGAGGAATGGAAATTGGCAGTGGTAACTCCACTGATTAAAAAGCCCGCCCTTGATCCATCAGTACCAGCCAATTTCAGGCCTATCTCTCTCCTACCCTACCCGGTGAAGATCTTAGAGAAAACAGTTAGTAGGGAACTGTCGGGCTTTCTGAAGGAGAACTCCGTACTCGACAAAGATCAGTTTGGCTTCCGCCCTGGTCATGGGACGGAGACGGCCTTGGTTACAATGCTGGACAACCTTCGGATGCGTGCCGACAACGGGAATGCGACTGTGTTAGTGCTTCTCGATATGTCGGCCGCATTCGATACGGTGAACCACCTTATCCTACTGGAAAGACTACAGAATTTGGGAGTGAGGGGGCGGGCACTACAATGGCTACAATGATACCTGACAGGACGTCAGCAGGTGGTAACACTGGCTCCTTTCACTGCCAGTAAGTCTTTAGTCACTCATGGGGTGCCGCAGGGCTCTGCGATCAGCCCCATTTTATTTAATATTTATATGCAGCCCCTGCTCCCCATTATAAAGTCTGCCGGAGTCTGCACAGTTAATTATGCGGACGATACACAACTGGCGTTCTCTCTGGAAGGTGACAATGCAGTATCTCTTGACTTGTTTCAGGAATGCATGCGGAAGACAGCCAACTGGCTTAGCAGGAATTCACTGCAGTTTAACGCTGGAAAGACCGAGGTGGTCTACTGTTCCTCGGGTGGACCACCTAGACAATTTCCTCTGGAATTTAGGCTTACCCCAGAGGAGGAACCGTTGACCCCGGCAAGCACAGTACGTAACATGGGGGTGCTGATTGACAAGGATCTCCAGATGGAATCACAGGCTAATAAGACCGTCAACGTCTGCTTTGCTTTATTACGTATGTTGGGTAAAATACTGCCCCTGCTACCTAAAGAGGCACGCCCACAGGTAGTAAGTATATTAGTGGGTAGTAGGCTGGATTATTGCAATTCGCTGTATTTGGGGGCCCCATTATACATTCTGCAGGGGCTCCAAAGAATCCAGTCTGCAGCAGCTAAACTTGCCCTCGGTTGGCAACGCTGCACCTCAACAACATTGGCCTTGAGAGAGCTGCACTGGCTACCAGTGATGGAGCGTATTCGCTTTAAATCCCTGTGTTTGGTTTTTAAAGCGGTACATGAGCTAGGGCCAGTCCCTATGCAGGAAAGGTTCTCCTGGTACCAACCCACTAAGCAGCTCCGGTCGTCTAGTGCCGCACTACTCACGGTGCCTAGGTTCAAACAGGCCAGGCTAGGAGGTAGAGCTTTTAGTGTGGCCGCCGCACGGTTGTGGAATGGACTCCCTCAGAGCCTTAGACAGATCAGCGCCCTGCTAGAGTTTCGCAGGAACCTGAAAACCTGGCTAGGTTGAGTCTCTTTTAGGCTCGGGCAGGTGTGACCTATTCAATCGTGGTCCAGTTGACAGTCTGAAACGCCAGGATACCCGTGGGGTGACAGTAAGCTCTATACAAGTTTTAAAATCAATCAATCAATCAATCTATCATACTGTTGTAATGCTCCGCTCAGGCCACTCAATGTTTCATTTCCTTTTTTTATATGTGCTGCTACAGCCAGTGTCTACCACTACTACTACCACCACAACAATGACATTTCATCCGTCCAGGATTCCATAGCCAACCTTAATCGCCATTTGCAGTTCAGCCAGCCCTGTGCCTAGCCCTATTCTCTCAAACATGAATCACAGGTAAGATAAGCATTTGGGGGGAGGAAGAATAATGGAGTAGGAGGAGAGGAGAGACTGACGGTAGTACTAGTAAAGTAGTAGGACAATTGAATTCACTAAGTCTGTCAGTGGCACTTTTGTACAAATTTGGGAGATTAGACAATTTGAATCAACCCGTCAGTTAAGTTTCAGGAAAACAAACATACAGTTAACCCCCCCGCCTCCTCCACAAAACAGTAAAAAAACACGTATGCTTTGTTTAAGTTGAAATAAATAATTATTTGAGCCCTAACAAAAATAAACTATCCCACAAGAAGACTCGACCCACCCCCCTCCCTAACCCCAACGAATGTCCATGAAATCAAAGTCCCCAAACGCCAAAAACCCCAATGCCCAATTCCCACCTGCCAAAAGTCTTTAAAAAAGGGGCAAGGGACAGTCTCTCCTCTACTTCCGCTGGCGGTGTCCTGTGGCCAGGTAGGCACACAGCTCTCTCCGGAGGTCCTTGAGCAGGGATTTCTGCCTCGACACCTCCTGCTCAAGGGTGGACACTCTGAGGGTCAAGCGGTGCACACGAGCCTTGTATCTGCAGGTACTGTGGGGGGCAGCTGATTTTTTTGCTGCTTGGCGGTGGGTGGCTGCCAGACCACGGCTCCGTACCGCTGAAGGCTTGCGCTGACCGTATGACCCAGGGGCAGCGGAGGAGGATGTAGCTGTCATGGATGTTGTCGACTGGGACTGCGTGTCCTCCTCCTGGGCCACCAGCCGCCGATATTCGGTGACAATTGCCTCCAGCTTCTGTTGCAGGGCCCGTCTAGCCAACTCCTTCCTTGTTAGTTTGGAAGGAGCACCTATATGACAAAAGAAAAATTATTATTATTATTATTATTGTTGAGTTTTATATCGGGCGTGGTTACCCTTGGGCATCCCAGCGCTCATCCAGAGAACACACCATAACAGAGACAAAGCATTAGGCAGGGAACAGATAGGTCTTTAAGACTGTAACCAATGCTCTTTAAGATTAACACAAAACAATTCAGCAGAAAGTTGTGTCACAGTAGCACCAGCAACTTGCAAGCACAGTACATAACATTTGTGGCATGTATCTATCTAACCTCCCACTTCGTCGGCCTCTGCTCTAACATTAGTGGGAGTTTCAGGAATTCTACTAGCACTATATGGACTCCCTACATTAGACTCAGACAGTATACCAGTCTTCTTCTTCTCTCTTGTTTAGGGAAATTGGTACGTAAACTTGTGGAAGCTGGCATAATGCCATCGCAGTCAACTTGCACCCGAGAAAAACAGACGCAAGCCATGATGACAAAGACTTGCATTACTGTTACCAGTCCAGTACATGCAGGTGGTGAAGCTCTTACTTTTCTATTACGGGTGGCACTGGCCATACTCTGTTACAAGGGCTACTGCTCAATGAATTTAATTTTCACCCTGGCCTGCCCCTGACTACTACAAAAGGAAAATGAAGAAGATAAAATGATCATCTATCCCTTCACAGGATATTGGCTTACATATGGGATGACTTTAGGTGCTTTGTTTTTGATTGACTGAACACCGATAGGCCACACATCAATGTCAATGACAGAGTTGTAAAAACATTATTAACAGAGGTAGTGAGTGGTTCCCGACTCCCGGTATCCGCCGGATATATGCTGTGCTTGCAAACTACTGTTGCTAGTCATGGTAGTATTCTGAAAAATTACAACTTCTTTCCTCGGCTTTGCTACTCTGGCACGGAGGTGCGGTGTTACATGCTCTTCAAAGTAACACTCTTCATCTAGTGACCGTCTACTCTGTCTACATACACCTATGCTACCTATGAGGATGATACCATCCCGGCATCCATCCATTCAAAGTAAATGTCAATCACTCTTCATAATGTCTCAACTGGACAAACCTTCCTTTTTCTCACCGAAAAACAACCTTTTTACTTTATTTTGTAAACCGCCAGCCATGCATCCGTGCTTGACTTGCATTTGAATTTGAACCAAAGGATATATTGCGCACACATACAGTTTCTGTTTCACCCACCCAGGCAGTCCTCTTTTCTTTCTCCTTCCACCCATCCTTGCTTCAGCCTTCAACCGGCCATGCATCAGATTCCCAGCCACCTCGGGCAGCAACAAAAACACGCATCATTCTTTGCCAGTCATTAATTTTAACTCGCTCGTCCTTCCTTACACCCTTCTTTCCTTTTCCGGTCATCCCATCCATCAAGTTCATTTCTGATCTGACTTGGTTTCCTGATAAAACTTTCACAGCTGAGTTGAAGTCAAATTTAGAGGAGGCCATTGGTTACTGGTCAACTCCCACCGCTAATGCTATTGCTAATGAGAAGTCAAGGGTGACAGTCTTCTACCTGGTTGACAAAAACTTAGTTCTAAATTTATAAGTCTTCCTAACAGTAAAGTGTACTTGTACTGTACAACATATACACCCCTGCAGACAGCCCACTCTGCAATCTCAATAAGTAAGGAATATAATAGCTTACCACTGCCCGCCACTACCGTGGCATCCCCCACAGCAGTTCCTGCTGGCTGTGGCACCGCATCCGCCCCTGGAGTGCCCACCTCCGCGCTGGCCCCGGCACTGGTGGATGGCTGTGCCGATAGTGTTACGCCTAGAAAATACATTTAATATTTTTAGATGCCATATACACCACTTCCTATTTTGTCTAGGAATAAAAGAATGTTACTTGTACTAGATAAACACATTTAATAACTTGTGACTCTCTAGTCTAAACTAAAAATGTCCCTTTCTTCAGGGAAGGTTTTTTTTATTTATGCTTAGCCATAACATGTGATGCTACACTTTTTGGCACAACTGATGAATGCTTGCTTTTTAACACGCACCATTATTCTCATAACAGACAGAAGCTTCCCTTCTACGAACAAGAGCAAGATCATCATCATATCTTAGGAGGAGTCGTCAACGATTCATCCCCACCAAGACTTTAAGTTCCAACTAGGTTAGGGCTGTCCCACAATTAATGTGTGAAATCAGCCACTTTTCAGTCATTCACCATTTGTTATATGACATTGATTTTAATAAATGTTTTTATATAATGCACAATTTAAATTTTTACAGAGTACACCTAGAGCTAGTTGTTTTACTTTTAATAAAGCTTTAAAATTTACATAGACTCTGTGGTCTTTGGTCATGAGTGAGTGAGCGAAAGGTTTTGCAATTTGCAAGCAAGAGTCCGTGACTCTGAGAGGTCGGGACTCTGACTCCATAGTCTTATGTTATGGGTTGTATAATCATTGGGGATCATCGCTGCATTCGGGAGCTAAATGATGACTCTCTGACACACTAGCTAGTCAGTAAGGAGATTGGGGGTTCAACTTCTGTTATGACTGAGGTATGTGGAAAGTCTAACTGCGTCTATTATAATTTATAACCAATGCCCTATTTCTTGTCCATAGTTCTGTATGAGCAGAATAGTCCCTGCAACATTAGTAGTATGTCCTCCTATCCAATCAAAAAGTAAACTAGTATCTTATTCCTGGTGGCCATTGACATTTTATTGTTGGGAATTGTCAAAGTATAAACATTTAGAAGACTTCAATAGACATTATGGACAACCCAGACGACTGCATTCAGTGCCTAGAGCTATTGCTGAATAGGAGTTTTGTTTAACAGTACACCTTTTGCCAACTGTGCAAGCTTAGCTAGCTACACAGAAAGACTAATACACATCTAGTAGTAGCACAGAGAGTCATAGTAGAGGCAGGATAAGAATTTAGAAACAGTCTACAAGAAGATCCAAGACAATTTAGGAAAAAATAGAATTATGAGGAACGTTTGGAATAAATAGGTGCTGTAAAAGATAGGGATGTATAATTAATAATATTAACAGGAAAACTTACTGGGGCCAGCAGAGGAGCCCTTGGCGGACCTATCCTGGCCTTCCTCTTGTTCCTGCTCCGCCGGCGCCGCTACCTCCTCTTCTGTCCTCTTGCCCCTGGGGGAAGTTGATGTACAACATGAAAGAAAGACGCAAACATGGATGATTGTTGTCAACCAAATCAAACATTTAAAAAAAACAATAACAAATTATTTCGGGGAAATAGACAACAATTGCACTAAATTTATTGACCTATCTGATGTGGTCTACTAGGATATTAGTATTGCTGGATTCGCGGACCGTCTACTTGGAAAGTTATGTAACTCACTAAACCAACTACAAAAAGGTTCTACTAGGACTGGCAGGCAGCACTCCGCAGCACGCGAAGTGACAGACACAGTCCGTCCTGATTGCCAACCACTAAAAAGTTTCCTACTAAATTACCAGTCATAATATACTCAAACCATCAATCCACCGCCTCTATCTCTTCTTAGTGGCAGGAGTACAAAGGAAGGACTAGACTTGAGTCTCTATTGTCTAGCATTACGCAGTTTTGTAAAGTACACTCATACATAATCACCCAGGCCAAATGAGCACAAAATTGAAAACAAGTAAGCATAGTAGCACCGCCAGTGAGCAGGCGAGCACCTGCAATCACAGAAGCTTTTGAAACATAATTTACCTGCAATGTAACCTCTAGTATCTAGCATTACGCACTTCTGTAAAGTACACTCATACATAATCACCCAGGCCAAATGAGCACAAAATTGAAAACAAGTAAGCATGGTAGCTCCGCCAGTGAGCAGGCGAGCACCTGCAATCACAGAAGCTTTTGAAACATAATTTACCTACAATGTAATCGGCAGCATTCTTGCTCTTCGGAAAAAACACATAGTTGCAATATCATAATAACACAGAGCAGGAGAAAACAAAGTAGTGATTAAATAGCTACTACTACTCACCAAGCCCAGGGATCTCCATGCCAAGCAGGTCGAGCAGGTCGTGTTCCCGGTCCAGGATGTCGGACCACCGGTGCGTCGCCTGGTTGTAGGTGCGCCGGACCCCAGACTCCCGATACATGCCCCGGCACACCTTTCCCCATAGCTGGTGACGCTCCCGGAGTCCGTACCCAGTACCGGGCCTGCCGCCTGCTGCGACGGTCTTGGGGAGGTGGCGCTGGACGAAGAAAACTAGTGCGGCCACCTCCACCGCACTAAAGATCCACCGGGCAGTTACTTCCTCCCCCCTTAAGCGCCCGCAAGGGAGCCGGCTACTGGGTGCGGGACCCTTCCCCTTAGACTTGCCGGCTCCCTTTGCCATGGTCCTGGGTGAAAGAAAAAGAGAATAGGGAAAAAAAGTAAATAAAAGAAAAGAGAGAGCTACACAAAATAAGTAGTTATTAAAGTAACAAAAAGTTGAAAAAAACACAAAATATAGATGTAGAAAAATAGAGGGATAGATAATGAGTAAAAAAGATCAAAATAAAGTTCAAACAAACAAAGGATTGCAAAGATTAAAGCAGGATAGAAAAAGCATGCCCAGAACCATAGCAATGAATGAAAAACAAGATGGCCGTGCCCATTGCGACCACATGGGTAAGTTTGCGCGATATTTCCTCCGCGAGCATGCAAAAACAGACGCAATCACATAATTGTGCCCTGCACGTAGGAAATGCCCAACGCGAGCATGTAACTAGTGCCTGGAAACGGAAATTCGCAACGCGAACACTGAAAACAAGATGGCCGCGCCCATGTACGACCTCATGAGTAACTTTGCAGTAGCTGCGCTGAAAAAAACCCCGCAAACACGCAAAAATAAATAAACTGCAAATTCGTACAGATTTGTGAATTTTGCGGACCGCGAGTACGTATTCGCACAAATTTGCGTACCACAAATTCGCAAATTTAGCCCATACTTAATCTCCGTACGAATCGTACCAAACACCGTATGACAAAAAAATACATATGATTTGTATCCGTTTCACGCAGTACGCTACGTCTGTACGTAAACAAGCAGCAGTTTCCGGCCCCGCAAGTACGATTCATGTCTGCGACACTCTGTATGACCCTTTATCTATGGGAGCTGAAAACGTTCGTAAAAGCAGAGTCCAGCCCGAACCGCAGACCCAGTATGCGACATACACGCCATGAACCCCATCGTCCGTGTCATTCCAGTCCTGTACGCCTACGACCTGATGCACAGAACACAACGACGGCGCAGACGGTGAGAACAACGTACCTCAACAACGGAAGTGTACTTGTACGGTGCGTCTTACACGCTCGCATATATCACCAATGCAATCGTGCTACGAGCCGCACACACACTTTAAATGTTGGAGTACGGTGCGTCACACACCCGCATATGGCACCATTGCAATAGTGATACGAGCCGCACACACGCCATGAATGTTGGGGTACGGGGCGTTTCACACGCTCGCGTATGGCACCATTGCAATAGTGATACGAGCCGCACACACGCCATGAATGTTGGGGTATAGGGCGGGTTACTCAATGCACAAACACGCCATGAATGTTGGGGTACGGTGCGTTTCATGCGCTCACGTATGGCACCATTGCAATAGTGATACGAGCCGCACACTGGCCATGAATGTTGGGGTACAGTGTGTCACACGCTCACGTATGGCACCATTGAAATAGTGATAGGATGCTCACACACGCCACGAATGTTGGGGTACGGTGCAGGACATTTGACGGGTGGGTGGAAATGACTCCCAGCAGTGCCCAGACATATAAGGGCTGGGTTCACAGGACTCCCAGCATTGGCCAACAGTATCAGGGTAGGTGGATATGACTCCCAGCAATGTCCAGACATATGAGGTGTGGGTACTATGTACTCCCAGCAGTGTCCCGACATGAGGGGGGTGCAGAGGACTCCCAGACTAGGCCAACAGTATAGGGGTGGGTGCAGAGGACTCCCAGTAGTGTCCAGACATATGAGGGGTGGGTGCAGAGGACTCCCAGCAGTGGCCAGGCATATGAGGGGTGGGTGCAGAGGACTGCCAGAAGTGGCCAACAGTATGGGGGTGGGTGGATATGTGTTAGACCTGTCAGCCCTAGGGTGGTCTTTCCCTATTTTTTTTTGCCCTTGACTTTTTTTTCCACCTTTTTCTGTTGGCCTTAGGTCTCCGGGCACATTCCCATTGCTAATCAATGCTAAGGTGCAGGTGCTCTCTACTTCAAACATGGCTGCCACTGACCCCTGCTACTGCAGCGTGGTCTTTTTGTGTAGCACCCTAGTTGCCAGGAGCTGGTGTGATGTATTCCTATAGGTTCTGAATCGATCCCCCTATTCCTGACCCTATTCTGGTTAAACAAACCAACAAGTTAACTAGCAGTCAGCCCATGAGGCAGAAAACCCCCATGATGCAGATACCGTTATCTGACGCAGTCACACTACGGCACAGGAACGTGTTATCTGATTAGGTCATAACGCTTGCGATCTAATTAGACAAGCGATATTCCTCCAGCCCCTGATAAGGCATACGGAGTTCTCATAACAAATCAAACCTATGACAACCTGGGCAAAACCCTGCGGCCATTGTTTTGATTTCACCGAGAACTTCAGCAAAAGAATGTGCTAACGAGCAAGTCGTATGACATCCTTATTGACGTATCTATGTCCATCCTTACGTCAATCTCGGCACCTTAAAGGTATAAATATTACCAATATTGCCCTATGCAAACACACGCGGTGGTGACGAGACGGAGCAGCCATACTTGCCGAAGCGAAGAGCAGAGCAGACCCCGCTGGCACAGCCCCGCCTTCCTGATGCGCTGAGAACGAGAAGCTGCTTTCTCCTGCCGAGAAATCCAGCATCGGCGCTTCCGGGTAGCCCTCACAGGCAGCCTGGAATATCGAGACCAGAGAGAGAGATACCATCCCTCATTCAACCTAGATTCCAGGTACAGAACTGAATAACCCCTCGCAGAGAATTCTTTAGTTATTCACTTGGCAAAAACAAACTTAACTTAAACTGTAACTTTCTATTCCCGCCCACGTATTAGGCTTAGGTCAGGTACACGGGGTAGGCGTATTTAGAAACACCAGTTGAGTACGTTTAGTCAAATGTATATGTGTATGTAATATATTTTATTCATTTTAAAACATCTTATGGCTTAGAAACCATATCAATGTTTTTACAGTATTATTTCATACTATTGCTTTTAATGTATGCACTTTACTTAGCTATAAGTATTGCAATAATATCGATCCATTTCTCTTGTATGAGAAAAGAGACTGATCAATAAATAACACCTTTTTATTGAACACGCCCGTCTCTTCCTTTTCTCTACATTCTGATGAGACTAAGAATGCACGTACTGACTGAGTAAAATAAATTGCCTTTTGTTCACACGACTCTCGAGATACACTCTTGATTAGGGGAGAGCAAAGTTGTCATGTTCTATGGTTGTCAGAAACTAAATCCCTTCTTGTCTAATCAGGGAAGTTAATTCCTTCCTGAACATTCGAGAAAGTTTCTAGTGAACTCTGAGCTAGCTGGCAAACCCAAAACTTTAAGTCTAATATCGACAGTAGTAGACCTAGTTAACGTCTGGTCTAGGCCTTTACTATTGAAGGTATTATTCCAATGCGCAGAGCCTATTGGGATAATAGGAACTACACTACATGGCGCCCAACGTGTTTGGAAAGGGCGATAAAACTAACGTAAGACATTTAAAGTAACTCAGTCGTGCTTTCTCACTCAGACCCCTTTCTCCCATAATACTCCAAAGACGTCTGGAGTGGGTAAAAGGTTATATCCGCCAGACCTCGCAGGAGGGAACTCCTATGTATGGTTCTTGGTATAGTCAACGTTGAAGGATACACTGTTCCAAAATATTGTGCATCTAATCTTTGTTTCCATAAGAAACCTGATCTGCAAACAAAAGAAATAACCATCCTGTCGGTAAAATGGTAGACAGTGATGAGGAAAGAGAGGCAGTTAGATTAGCAACTGAACTCGCAGAAGCTGATACTGCACTACAAAATGCAGACCCGGAGATAATACTCATCCCGGTCATCAAAAGGAAATCTATAACCTTAAAACTTATAGAAAACGGACTGACACCTAGAGGTGGCACAGTCATATTCGTAATTGAGGCACACGAATATCGGCAGACAGAGGTATACTATTCATGGATAAATTTTCCAGCAGAAAATGCTGTAACAAAGTACTTCCACTATTACAAAATAGAGGAACCTCCTGAAACGTACACTCCTTTCGAGGAGGTGGAAGTACCACTCAAATTTCAAGAGCATTTGCTCTTATTTGATGGCGCCCTAAAACATAATAATCACATCACCAGGCTCGGTCCTTTAGGTAGACCAGGAGCAACGTGGCCGGTCCTAGCCGGATACACACCACACCCAGACATCGACGAGATGTCTGCAGCTAACCTGTTAACACAGCTAAAACAATTAATAAAAATACATAGACAATTAGTCCAGTATGTGATGCGGACTTCAACAATTCAGCCAGCGATTAAACTCCCACAGCTGACCCCTCACCAGGGGAACACAAATAAAATTACACCACAGAACATCCAGTCCTGCCTAGGTAAAGTACCGGCTAAACGGGAACAAATACCATTCTGGCTAGCGCAGAAAATCACCCAAATAGAGGCGGTGTTTCCAGACACCACCCCGCTAGAAAAGCACAGGATTCTGACTATCTGTCTTCCAATGGGAATCGCACCACACATTGAGGACTGTGACACTTGGGGTACAGTCTTTGCTTCCATCTACACAAAAACGCACGGTGTTCCATCCATTTCGGTAATACCAGATGTGCTAAAACAAATTCAAGATGAATACGGTCCAGAAACCGCTTTAACTCTTGGTATGAAATTACTAAAAGACTTCAAGCAGGTCTCGGCTATATTATTAGCCAACATAAAGGGTGAAGCAGCAAACGTGGCGATCCGCCAGAGGTTAAAGGAGACAGATATAGCAGACCAACCAGCTGAAATTGCCAGAATCATAGAAAAATCCTATGAGGAACTAGGTAGAGATAGTTTAGGTGGAATACCAGTAAAACCACAACTGATTGAAAGTCCTGAAAAAATATTTTTTAATAATAATTCAACATCACAGAAAAAGAGCTGGGATGGAAACAAACAATCCAATCCCAAAGAAAAGAAATTCCAGTCCAGAGGAAGGTCTCCTAGGCGAAGAGAGAAATCTCCGAACCAAAGACACAGGTCACCCCAGAGTGACCCCTCTGGGAAAAGATATAACCTTAGAAACAAGGATAATATAAAAAAGCCTGATAGATATCAAGACATTGATACACGTCCCTCTCAATCTTTTCAGACTTCCTCGCAGAAATCGGAAAGAAGAGGACGATCAGAACAAAGAGAAGAGCACGCCAAGTCCAAAGACAAGGAACCTGCTCAGCTAAAAAAGAAATTACAATTTCCAAAGAAGAAGGTAGCCAGCATTAAAATAGTTAACAATGCCGAGAATTCTGAGGACACAACTGAAAAACGGGGAATGGGCTCAGACAATGCTAGACAGCGCAGCAGAAGTGAGCATAGCTCGCAAAGTCCTTATGAATCATCTGGAGACAGTGGACACGAATGAATATCTTCAAGTGGAAACTGCAGACACCAGAGTTAGCAAACCTCACAAAATATACGAAATAACATTGCGTATAGAGGGGGATAAGACTAGAAAAATAAGGGGACTATTTTGGGATAATCTCTCCAAGGGCTATGATATCCTTCTAGCTGAAAAAGACTGGCCACCAGAGTTTGTCAGGGATTGCCCTCATGGCGAAGAAGTAATTATGCCTGCCTTCTCAAATCATATCCCAATTCATAAAAAATACACACTTGCTAGAAAGTGGGCAGTGGCTCTAGCTCCTGCTTTATATAAAAATCACGTGGGATGGAATGAGGACTCTCCTCCTCACAAAATCCAGTTAAAATCACAACCTACTGCACAAAGGCAGTACCCAATTAAGCAAGAAGCAAAAAAACAGGTAAAAGAAATACTAGATCAGCTAGAATACCAGGGGGTGATTGAAACTTGCACCTCACAAATGAACAACCCTTTGTTTCCGGTCTCCAAACCAGACAATTCATATCGTCTAGTTTTGGATTACCGACACCTTAACACATGTTGCAAAACTTTTGCAGTGCAAAATTCGCATAGTGCTGCACTAATGAATAACATAGTGCGCAAAAAATACAAAACAACCTTAGACATCTCTAATGGATTCTTTTGTCAAAACATAGCACCAGAGAGCAGATATTTGTCTGCGTTCTCAATAAATGGCACTCAAAAACAATTCTGTCGGTTAGCCCAGGGGTACAAGAACAGCCCGGGAGTATTCTCAGCGCGAGTAACAGAATTACTACAAATATATGATGATGAAGCATTATCTTATGTCGACGACATTTACTTAACAGATGATGACTTGGAGACTCACTTGAAGAGAGTGAACACCATAATACTTGGGTTCGCAGCAGAGGGTTACAAATTCAACTTTAAAAAATCCAGAATTGCCCATCTGACAGTCCTGTTCTTAGGATATGAATTATCAAGTATAGCCTGGCTGACAATTTTCTAGAAAAATGTGCCGTACTCCAAGCAACTAGAAGAATTAAAAAATCTAGAATATGAAAAAACATACCCTCTGCCAATCGACATTCTGCCTTTACGACATTACGCCTGTGTAATTTATACAGACGGACATGCTCAACCCCCCGTTTGGGGAGAACAGGCATACAACCCCACATGTGGGATTACAAAAGAAGTGTGGCGCGGAGGTAAACTAAAACCTCTATTAACAAAAACACACTCAGTAGAAACTAATTCAGAACAACAAACTGACATACTAGCATTGAAAATGGCGCTAGATAATGCGGATCACGAATTCCCGACACTTATAGTGTCAGATTCATATTACTGCGTCAAATCATATAACAAGGATTTGCAGACATGGATTCAAAACGGTTACAAAGATGACACAGATGCACCAATAAAGCAGAAACTGCTCTGGGAACAAATAGCTCTTTTACAAAAAGAGCTACCAAAGACTCACGTGACACACTCACTGAGTCATCAGCGTGATGGCGTTCACGTTGCAGGGAATTCATTGGCTGAGACAGCCACAGCGGCAGCCACTAAATCGGCTCCCGTAGTTCGAAAAAAGCGTACATTAAAATACATTGACGGTGAAACAGTGCTGGCGGTGAAAACGTCATCAAAAGGCGACTGCTCAGCGCTACCGATCAACTATCCACTCAATTATACATACATAATCGATGCAAACTCCGTCCCTTTTGCTCGAATCCCTGGAGTGGGGGATAGAGTGATTCCAAACATGGACAGGAGAAACTTGTTAATCGCAGACGCACATAGGGGCGAGGGTCTCAGACACCTCAAACTAAAAGATTCTCTGGAAGAATTACAATCACGATACTGGTGGCCAGGCATGAGCCTGCGTCACACCATGTTTGTAAAAAACTGCCCAAACTGCAACAGAGATCGCAGTGGGGAGAGAAACAGTTTAATACCTCGTCGTTTTACTCCAGAAAAAATCAAGAGTAAAAAGGAAGGCTTGCGATTAACATATACAGGCTAGTTTCCACTTATAATGTAGATCACCAGCACTCGGCTGACGTCTGGACTGTTATACAAAGATTTGCGAGTCTAAATGGCATATACGCTAAGAGCATGCTACGTTTGACCATTGTTTTCACTCTAGCCCTCCAGCCTGAGGGGACACATGGCCAAATGAGCATAGCACAGCGGGAATCTTCTCACTTCCTTCCTGAGGGATACGGGATGGTGTAAAGAAAAAACCAAGGCATAAAGTCATCTATAACGGAAAGGATATTAGGTTCGGGAGCTGGGTGGGTCAAACATCTAATAAGTGTCCAACGTAGTCTAAATAACTTGCCAAGAAATTCTCTGAAGGGATTCAGTGCGTACGAATTATTATTTGGAACTAGGATGTTGATCTCTGACATTGATAGTCAGACTTCAGAGGTGAAAGAAAAAAGCTTTGATATCAAAGACCGTTTGGCTATTTTGCAGGACTTAAACAAAACAAGAAAAGACCTGAGCAACATAAAGTTGAAACAACAGCCAACAACCACTGAAGAACCACCACCTGTCCCAGCAAGACCTGTCTGGATTCCAAAAGTCGGGGATCTAGTCAGGGAAAAGATCGCGGTAAAGAAGGAATTTGGGCCTTCTTACAGAAAAGCAGTTCCTGTCTTGTCTATCAACGGGACAAGATCAGTTGTACTACCGCCACTTGCTGGTAAAAAGGAGAACCGAGTTGTATCCATCGACCTGGTAAAACCACAATCATGTGGCCGATAACAAACAGTAGGCCAAGTGGACTCCCAATAAGTAGCCGAACACCAAGGTTTGCTACCAATACAGAGGTCCTAACGAAGAGGCTCATCACATTCGAAACGCCTACAGAAGAACAACAAGGACTATGCAACAATGCAATAGAACTCAGACCTCTGAAAACCCAAATAAAAACATTTAGCAGAGACACACCAATCTATAATGAAGTACCAAGCAAAAATGCAAGAAACAGTAATCCTGAAGCAATTGGAACAATTGACAGAACTGCATCCGGCTACTTCATAAACTTCGATGATTCCTCTGAAGGCTTCAGTGAATCAAAGACACAGCCATCATCAAAAACCTTTAAAGATAAAGCAAAAGAACTTTTGAAACAACTAAAAGAAACATATCTGATTTCTCCATGGATCGAATTTTGGGTGGGTTTTGGTGCATTTATCCTCATACTTTGGCTCATCATGGTACTTACTTTGGGACGCTTCATTGAGGGAAAATATGCTAAAATGGACACAGCAAGTCAGAAAATCAACTTGATCCTCAAACCACACACATCTTCACACGTCGAGAAAAGAGAACTTCACAGCCAATCCGATACCGGGTGGGGTAGCCTGGGACAACACTGACTATGAAATTTATGGTCCGGTCGAAATCCTGAAATATCCACACCAAATTAAGATCTCATTGAGTGACTTTGCAAAACCAAGCTCATTTGCTGATGATTGGGACTTCGAAAGCATTAATAATATGATGTCTGACTTAGTAATGTCTGCTAAATTTACCAAACATGATTATTTGCAGGGTTCTACAAATTATGATAGTATGTACTGTTATAACCACTATGGTAACCATTTTTTACATAGATCTGCACAACCTAGAAATGTTTTAAATTATAATCAATGGGAACATTGTGCAACCCCTCCAAAAGGAAGCTCAAGAACCTTCTATGACAAATATTCATACTTTTCAGGTTTTAACACAAGTAATGCTGAAACATTTTATTTCAAATTGTCGAATAAGACAGGGACGAAGACCATGATAACAAACACAAAATTGATATATTCAGACTCATTCTTTGAACAAATGAATACTTTTGGTTTTGATTATTGGGACAAAAATGTTGAATTGAAAAGTGTTTGGGGCACAAAAGAATGGCAAGTACAGGGTATAGAATCTTTGTTTAGAGCCTGCATGATCCCAGAACAAATGATATTTTTAAATGACACTGTTCAACAAACTACCTGTCTTGGCCTAGCCAAAATCAAAGACTTGAATAAACTGTCTATTCCAAAGCCAACAATGAGCAGCAATAGCTCTATAGATGAAGAGATAGACTTAAATTATGTATTAAACCAAAACAGAACACATCCTGATTGGAAACAGAGGTTGATCTGGCCCACAGATACTAATAACTGTCAAGACAGATTCCTGAACAAAACACAGGGGTTCAAAATGACCAGGCCAGACCCTAGATATTCCCAAAGACATCACCCAGGGATAATAACCACCTACAGTGTGGGCAAATTATGCCTTCAATGGCTACAAACTTCCACACTGACAGAAATTAAGCAACACCTAACTTTACTTACTGATGGTGCTGACTTGCGTGATTTCATTATGGGACCGCGCAAACAGCGTCAAAAACGTTTCATAGCAGCCTCTGTATATGCAGCATACAATGAGGCCTGGAAGGTTACTCAAATTGAAACAGCAGAGAGAATACGGGAAATTGACCGTATTAATTTGGAAAAATCACTTTCTGTAGTGGACAATGGGTTAATGACTCTGTCCTCCAGAATTTTTTCTTTGGACAGCATTGTGTCTTCAGCAATCGACATATTATCGCAAGACTTACTGTTGCTACAACACGGTCAGTCTCAATTGCGTTCTATTGTACAGCTTGGCTGGACGTTACAAAATCTACGTTCAGGCTATGTGCCTTGGCGTTTAATCAACACAACGTCACTATTCCAAATCTTTAACCTTACTGATAGACAAGTCAGTATGGCACAAAAGGGTGCTGATTATACAATCTTGAGCATTGAAAAACTCGAAAGATTACCAGTGACAATGTCAGAACGACCTGTCAGTGAATGGATAATACATGGGATAATAAATATTCCAATCTCAACCTTCAGGTTTCAATACTGCCAAAAATATATACAGGCTGGCATGTACGAGAAATTGGGAAAGGGGTACATTAAAACAACATGGAACCTGCCCTATTCACATGCATGTGTCAGTAATAAAGGACAGAAAGTGTTTCTTAGTGGCAATAATTGTGCGATGTCACTAAGCGGCACGCTTCTGTGTAACGGAATTAGTTTGCATGGAGCCTGTGAAGGGAATTCATACAACCTTTCATGTCACCAGCAAGGCGCACCTGCAACAGAGATAGAACCATTCTTGCAAAGACTCTATAATGGGAGTTACATTCTAATTGTAGATCGCAGATGTTGTAGTCTTATGCCCGGGACTCCTTATCTCGTAACTACGACTGCAAAGGTCAAGTGCTGTGGACGCTCATTGTTCCCCAGCTCCTTTCCAGACAGGGAGGCAAGGGCATGGCCCAATTTGAAAATTACTTCTATTCGAATAGATACTTTAAGCAGAATGAAAACAGTGCTTCTTCAGACGCCTACAAGGCTCATGTCATCAAAAGAAACGTATGATCTACAAGTCGCAAGGACGACTGCAGAGATACATTCATTGTTATCAACTAATTCCCCCATACATTTCGCAGAAATCCTGAATGAAATCTTAAATATTTCTGATACCAATGGGGTCTCAAAGGTATTTAAGACAGTATTTTCGATGGCATTAACACCATTCAAAGCCATACTGGGTATTTTTCCAGATTTCGTCCATTCGATTTTTGGCGGACTTCCCCTGATCTTGGGACTAATTGCAGGAATCCTATTCTTAGTCCTTATTTTTCGTTATGGCAACCCATGTCACAGACAAAACTCTTGCGACAAGGGAAGAAACAATCCTAGCCATTGGATACCGGGACCGGATATCAAAAATCCTGGGACTCTCCCGGCTTAGAGACCTGAACATGACTTGGTTTCTATCATTTCGACCAATGTGGCAAAGATGTGTTTTACCTGTATTAAGGTGTCTGCTATGCGGAGAAGAATGCGTGTTAGACACCTGTCTGACGCTACAATCGGATGCGCCAATGGATGCAGAAACATTGTTGAGCCCGATCAAGGTTCACGCTTTGTGCTGCCCTCAAAGGCTACCAATCCTGATGACGGCATTCGTGGAAGCTTCACCACTACGATTGAGGGGTAGTGAAGTTCAAGATGAAAGCAGCATCGAACAGGTACGACCTTCTGTCAGCAATGCGAATCAGAATGTCAATGGAGACAATCATGCGCACGAATGCATGGTTACACCTTTTTCCGAGTTAGTGGAACTTTCCCAGGAAGCTGTTGACAGCTTTTTCGAAAGCCTAAATGATATGATGTTCTCACCAGAGCAGAAATAGAGACTTTTGAGCAAGCTCGCACACGGCGTTCCCTGAATTCGGCCTTCAAACTTTAAAAATAAAGTCACATGAACAATTTTACCTCCAGTTCACGGACAGCAATTTTTCAGCAATCCCCAAAATATTTTTGCATATTTTTCGGGACACTATCTTCTGCTTAAAGTAAGAACTATTCTTAGAGAACTAAGGTTTCTAAATTTTAGATAGCTTATAGACATTAGCTGCCCGCTGGTATGTTCATAAATATTTTATTCTGTGATGGAATGGTCTCGAACTTTTTTTCTGTATTAAGAGCCATTTCATGTGTAAATTCTCATATACCAAATAGCGATAATGTATACAAATGCGTGATTACTTTGGCATTAATCTACAGCTTGAGTGCATACAATACATATGATTGCAATTCTTCCGTATATTTGAAAAATTTCAAAATGCATTTATGTATTTTGGGGTGGTAAGGTATACACTATACTCTATAGTATGTTTTACTATGCATAGATTAGTAAATATGTCCATAGTTAGTGTGGAGTGGGTGTGATGTATTCCTATAGGTTCTGAATCGATCCCCCTATTCCTGACCCTATTCTGGTTAAACAAACCAACAAGTTAACTAGCAGTCAGCCCATGAGGCAGAAAACCCCCATGATGCAGATACCGTTATCTGACGCAGTCACACTACGGCACAGGAACGTGTTATCTGATTAGGTCATAACGCTTGCGATCTAATTAGACAAGCGATATTCCTCCAGCCCCTGATAAGGCATACGGAGTTCTCATAACAAATCAAACCTATGACAACCTGGGCAAAACCCTGCGGCCATTGTTTTGATTTCACCGAGAACTTCAGCAAAAGAATGTGCTAACGAGCAAGTCGTATGACATCCTTATTGACGTATCTATGTCCATCCTTACGTCAATCTCGGCACCTTAAAGGTATAAATATTACCGATATTGCCCTATGCAAACACACGCGGTGGTGACGAGACGGAGCAGCCATACTCGCCGAAGTGAAGAGCAGAGCAGACCCCGCTGGCACAGCCCCGCTTTCCTGACGCGCTGAGAACGAGAAGCTGCTTTCTCCTGCCGAGAAATCCAGCACCGGCGCTTCCGGGTAGCCCTCGCAGGCAGCCTGGAATATCGAGACCAGAGAGAGAGATACCATCCCTCATTCAACCTAGATTCCAGGTACAGAACTGAATAACCCCTCGCAGAGAATTCTTTAGTTATTCACTTGGCAAAAACAAACTTAACTTAAACTGTAACTTTCTATTCCCGCCCACGTATTAGGCTTAGGTCAGGTACACGGGGTAGGCGTATTTAGAAACACCAGTTGAGTACGTTTAGTCAAATGTATATGTGTATGTAATATATTTTATTCATTTTAAAACAACTTATGGCTTAGAAACCACATCAATGTTTTTACAGTATTATTTCATACTATTGCTTTTAATGCATGCACTTTACTTAGCTATAAGTATTGCAATAATATCGATCCATTTCTCTTGTATGAGAAAAGAGACTGATCAATAAATAACACCTTTTTATTGAACACGCCCGTCTCTTCCTTTTCTCTACATTCTGATGAGACTAAGAATGCACGTACTGACTGAGTAAAATAAATTGCCTTTTGTTCACACGACTCTCGAGATACACTCTTGATTAGGGGAGAGCAAAGTTGTCATGTTCTATGGTTGTCAGAAACTAAATCCCTTCTTGTCAAACCAGGGAAGTTAATTCCTTCCTGAACATTCGAGAAAGTTTCTAGTGAACTCTGAGCTAGCTGGCAAACCCAAAACTTTAAGTCTAATATCGACAGTAGTAGACCTAGTTAACGTCTGGTCTAGGCCTTTACTATTGAAGGTATTATTCCAATGCGCAGAGCCTATTGGGATAATAGGAACTACACTACACTGGCTGGGACCCCAAACATTGTTGCAATACCAACTTTCCATTGCCTGCCCATAGTTCGAGTGGGGAAGCTCCTGGAACCTTCCAGAACAGAGGCGGAGCCTATTTTTGCCGCCTCAGAGAGTGGTCACCTGACCTGGGCATAGATAAGGAAAGGAGGGAAACTTTTTAGTCAGTTGGGGCATCACTGACCTGAGGGACCCTACGCAGTAGACTTAGGTGGTAGGGCCTAGTCATAAACCTATACCACTGGGGGTGACAGGGTTTAAGCGCTGCCCACCAAACTGTGTAAGGAACACTGAACTAACCCACTAATCTGGCCCGGCGGGAGGGGAACCCAGGGACCACCTGCAGTGACCTGCTCAGGAAACTTGCCAAGCCTTCAACTCAACCCCCCCTTCTCTTCAAGTAACTACCTACCAATGGCACAGGAACCATCTAACGCCGAGAGAAACTACCTACCTGAGCTAACAAGGACTACTGGGGATCAACCAGGAACAGGGCTGTGTCCACTCTGCGCGCTTTTACCTCAAACTGGGCCCCTGCGCTGTCCTGCACCAACCCCTTTGCTAAAACTGACAGAGTCTGCTATACTGCCTTCCCTACCTAGCGCTCTCCTACTGTGCCCCCTTGAGAAGCGCTGTGATGCCAGGGACTATTGCAGTCCCAAAACGCTATCGTGGAGACCGCACGAAGCACTGTGGCTGCCGATCTGCTAACCGCCTCTAAGCGCTGACACTCCTGAGCGCTGCTGTCCCCGAGTCCCACCTGTCAAGAACTCACCGTCGCGGCCCTGCACCGTGTGAGAAGAGTGGCGCTGCTATCCCCCAGGGCCTCTGAGGTGTTCGGGCCTCGCCATCGCTGTCGCGACCTTGGCGCTTTCCCCTAAGTGGGCTCGGCTGCTGCTCCTACCCTCGCAGCGGCCCCCGGTGTCAGGAGAGGGCCGCCGGCATCCAGAGAGGGCTGCGCTAGGCCCTGAAGCATTCATCCTCCTCACATGACAGGGGCATGTCTAGCCCCGCCCCCACCATCGCCGCTGCAATCCGCACTAGGCCCCAATAGGCCCGACGCCACCACCTCCCTCACCACGTGACGGGGGGCCCGGTCGCGTCATTGGCCGTGCCCCCGCCTGGGCTGCAAATACCGGGAGAAAAAAAGGCATGCGGCGGCAGGCCGAAGCCCAAGCAACCAGCCAGGAGACCGGCAGTTACCATGTGTACTGGGAGGATGGCCTCCTTTATAGTGAACCCAAGGTTCTGGTGCATGGATCTTCGAGGGCCTTAGTGGTCCCCCAATGCTACCGGGCTTTCTTATTGGGATTGAGGCAAGAGATACCTTTGGCTGGACACCTGGGCCAGGACAAGACCTTTGCGCGGCTGGTCCCACATTTTTATTGGCCCAGGATGAGAGTTGCCTCTGACACCTACTGCAAGACCTGTAAGACTTGCCAGGGAAGTGGCAAGACTGTGACTAAAGTGAAGGTCCCTTTGGAACAGCTTCCGGTGGTCGGGACCCCTTTTGAGCGGGTCGGTATTGACATTGTTGGGTCGTTGGACCCTCCGACCTCTGCGGGACACCCGGTTCATCTTGGTATTAGTGGACCACGCCACTCAGTACCCGGAGGCTATCCCTCTGAGGACCATCACTGCACCTGTGGTGGCGCGGGCCCTGATGGGGATTTTTACCCGAGTGGGATTCCCCAAGGTCGTGGTGTCAGATAGGGGCACGAACTTCATATCGGCCTACATGCAGGCCATGTGGAAGGAGTGCGGAGTGACCTATCGGTTCCCCACTCCTTACCACCCCCAGACTAACGGGCTTGTAGAGCACTTCAATAAGACCCTGAAGGGGATGATCCGGAGCCTGCCAGAGGACTTGAGGCAGAAGTGTGATGTCCTCCTCCCTTGCCTGCTGTTTTCATACCGTGAGGTACCGCAGAAGGGAGTCGGGTTCAGCCCCTGTGAGCTGCTGTATGGCCACCCCGTTAGTTGGCCCCTCAGCCTTGTCAAGGAGGGGAGGGAGAAGACTTTGAAGAAGCTTCCCTGTGATGTCGTCAGCTACATGCTGGCATTCCGCAGCCAGATGGCCAAGCTGTGGAAGGAAGCCTCAGACAATCTGGAGGCTAACCAAGCCGTCATGAAGGAGTGGTATGACCGCAACGCTCGGACGGTGGAGTTAGACGCTGTACAGAAGGTGTGGGTCATGGAGCCTGGGGAGCTTAGCGCCCTCCAGGACAGGTTGACTGGTCCGTATGAAATTGTGGAGCGTCGAGGCCAGACCACCTAAGTTGTGGATTTGAAGACCCCCCGACAGCCCCATCGGGTGCTCCACGTCAACCGCCTGAATCCGCACCATGAGCGATCTGAGCTTGCTCTCCTCATGGTGACGGATGGGAGCGAGGAGGAGGAGAGTGAGACTCTTCCTGACCTTCTGGCGGCCCAGGAGAAGGATGGATCGGTACAGGGAGTGGTCCTCTCCCCATCCTTGACCCCAGAGCAACAGAGGGACTGCCGCCAGGTGTTGGAGCAGTATGCCTCGTTGTTCTCCCTCACTCCCTCACATCTGTGTACCCATGATGTGGACACAGGGGTCAGTCCGCGTGTAAAAACCAAGTTTTACCGGCTGTCCGATAAAGAGAAGAACAGCATCCAGGGTGAGGGGGCCAAAATGCTGGAGCTGGGGGTGATTGAACCTTCCAGCAGCCCCTGGGCTAGTCCGGTCGTATTGGTACCGAAAGCGGCCCCACCGGGCACCACACCAGAACTTCGGTTCTGTGTGGACTATCGGGATGTAACTCTGTCACCAAGACAGATGCTCACCCGATCCCACGGGCAGACGAGCTGATCGACCGGCTGGGAGCAGCCCGGTACCTCAGCACCATCGACTTGACATCAGGGTACTGGAACCAGGTGCTATCTGGCCTGGAGTCCTTCTCAGCGGCGTACCTGGACGACATAGCTGTCTTCAGTAACACCTGGGAGGACCATCTGCAGCATCTCCAGGAGTTGCTGCAGGATCTGCAACACGCTGGCCTCACCATCAAGGCCAGTAAGTGCCAGATTGGACAGGGATCTGTCGTTTACCTGTGACATCTGGTGGGCGGGGGTAAGGTGCAACCCCTCCAGGCCAAAATTGAGACCATCATGGCCTGGGAGCCCCCCAAAACCTAAACTGAGGACCGAGCTTTTCTCGGCCTCACTGGATACTACCACAGGTTCGTCAAGGGGTATGGTACCATCGTAGCCCCCCTGATGGAATTGACGTCCAAGAAGCAGCCACGCAGGTGATCTGAATGGCTGCTTGCCAAGAGGCATTCGAAACACTGAAGCGCGCGATGTGCACTGCTCCAGTGCTGGCCACTCCTGACTTCAAGAAAGAATTCATCGTGCAGATGGACGCCTCAGAGCACGGCATAGGCGCTGTGCTTTCGCAACTCAACAACGACGGCCAAGACCAACCTGTGGCCTTTATCTCCAGAAGACTCCTCCCTCGGGAACAGCGATGGAGTACCATCCCGCGAGAAGCCTTCGCTGTGGTCTGGGCCTTGAAGAAGTTGAGGCCATACCTTTTTGGCTCTCACTTCCTGATTCAACCCGACCACTGACCCCTTCGCTGGCTCATGCAGATGAGAGGCGAAAATCCCAAGTTGCTAAGGTGGTCCATTTCCCTACAGGGGATGGACTTCAGGGTGGAACATCGGCCCGGAGTTGACCACGCCAATGCAGCCGGTCTCTCCCGGTTTTTCCGCCTTAGTGACGAGAACTCCCTAGAGGCTGGGTAGCTCTCCCCACTTTCGGCTGGAGGGACGCATGTTAGACCTGTCAGCCCTTAGGTGGTCTTTTCCTATTTTGTTTCGCCCTTGCCTTATTTTTCCCACCTTCTTTTTTGTTGGCCTTAGGTCCCCGGGCACCTTCCCATTGCTAATCAATGCTAAGGTGCAGGTGCTCTCTACTTCAAACATGGCTGTCACTGACCCCTGCTACTGCAGCGTGGTTTTTTTGTGTAGCACCCTAGTTGCCAGGAGCTGGCTAGGACCCCAAACATTGTTGCAATACCAGCCTTCCATTGCCTGCCCATAGTTAGAGTGGGGAAGCTTCTGGGACCTTCCAGAACAGAGGCGGAGCCTATTTTTGCTGCCTCAGAGAGTGGTCACCTGACCTGTGAATATATAAGGAAAGGAGGGAAACTTTTTAGTCAGTTGGGGCATCACTGACCTGGGGGACCCTAGGCAGGAGGCTTAGGCGGTAGGGCCTAGTCAGAACCCTATACCACTGGGGGTGACAGGGTTTAGGCGCTGCCCACCAAGCTGTGTAAGAAACACTGAACTAGCCCACTGATCTGGCCCGACGGGAGGGGAACCCAGGGACCACCTGCAGTGACCTTCTCAGGAAACTTGCTAAGCCTTCAACTCAACCCCCCCTTCTCTTCAAGTAACTACCTACCAAGGGCGCAGTAACCATCTAACACCGGGAGAAACTACCTACCTGAGCTAACGAGGACTACTTTTTAGTCTGGCCCATAATGTGTCACCTGGGTCACCTTTAGACCCCCTTCCGCATAGGATCTGGAAGGAATATGGGCCAGAGCTGTTCCCCTGGATGCATCAGATCTGTCGCCAATCTCTTGAGGAAGGCATAGTGCCGGAAGCATGAAAGCAGGCAGTGGTTACCCCCCTGCTTAAAAAGCCTTCGCTGGACCCTACTATTCTGGCGCACTACAGACCCATATCCCTCCTGCCCTACCCGATACAAATCGTGGAAAAGGTGGTCAGTAGGTCCCTGTCAGGATATCTGGAAGACAACTGCCTATTGGACAGGGACCAATTTGGCTTCCGCCCAGGCCACGGAACAGAAACTGCATTGGCAACCATGTTGGACACCCTTCGAATGCGTGCCGACAATGGCAACTCCTCAGTCCTGGTGCTGTTGGACATGTCGGCCCCATTCGACACGGTTAGCCATGCAGTTCTGCTAAGTAGGCTGGAAAAACTGGGCGTGAAGGGCAAGGCCCTGAGGTGGACACAATACTACCTGACAGGTAGACAACAGGTGGTGATCCTAGCACCCTTTTCATCTCCAAGTCCCTGGTCAGTCATGGAGTACTTCAGGGCTCCTCGATCAGCCCTATTCTTTTTAATCTTTATCTACAGCCCCTGATCCCCATGATTAAATCCTATGGTATAGATTTGATAAATTACGCCGACGACACCTAACTGGTGTTCTCCTTAGAAGGAAGACAAGCGGTGACCATGGAGACCTTTCAGAACTGCATGAGCATGGTCTCCAGGTGGCTGACAATAAACTCCCTTCAATTTAATGAGTGGAAGACAGAGGTTGTTTACTGCTCGTCAGCCAAACTGAGTCAACAACCTTCCCAAGAGATCAGGCTTGCGCCGGAAGCTGATCCTTGCATCCCAGTCAAGTCCGTGCGCAATCTAGGGGTACTGTTTGATGTGGATCTCCAAATGACCTCTCAGACCAATAAAACCATCAGTGTCTGCTTTGGACTGCTGAAAGCGCTCAGACAGATCTTGCCCCTTCTGCCTGATGAGTCTAGACCGCTAGTGGTTAGGAGTGTGATCCTGGCCAGACTGGACTACTGTAATTCCTTATATCTAGGGGCCCCCTTATACATCTTACAGGGGCTCCAGAGGGTCCAGTCTATAGCGGCCAAGATGGCACTCAAAAGACCTCGCGGTTCCTCCACTACGTTGGCGCTCAGAGACCTACACTGGTTGTCAATTGGGAGTAGAGTCGCTTTTAAGTCCCTATGTATTGTGTATAGAGCCCTGCACAACACGGGACCTATCCCTTTGCAGGAAAGGCTCACCTGGTATAGGCCCTCCAGGTCCCTGCGCTCCTCTAGCCAGGGTTTGGCAGCAACTACCAGGATTAGGAGATCGAGGATGGGAGGCAGAGCCTTCTGCACTTCTGCATCCAGGCTGTGGAATGAGCTTCCCCAGAACATCAGGCAAATTGACACCCTACTGGGATTCAGAAGCAGCCTGAAAACATGGCTGTTCGCCAAAATCTAACCCCCGTGATTCTATCTAATAGCTCCGGCGGCTGTTTTATATTTCATGACAGCTAGTGTATTGTTGTACCATCTGACTACTTCCTGTTTGGGCGCCAGGATACCCGTAGGGTGACAGTTGCGCGTTACAAATAATAAATACAATACAATACAATACAATACTGGGGATCAACCAGGTACAGGGCTGTGTCCACTCTGCGCCCCTTTACCTCAACCTGGGCCCCTGCGCTGTCCTGCACCAACCCCTCTGCTAAAACTGACCGAGTCTGCTATACTGTCTTTCCTACCTACCTAGCGCTCTCCTACTGTGCCCCCTTGAGAAGCTCTGTGATGCCAGGGACTATTGCTGCCCCAAAGCGCTATCGTGGAGACCGCCCCGAAGCACTGTGGCTGCTGATCTGCTAACCCCCTCTAAGCGCTGACATTCCTGAGCGCTGCTGTCCCCGTGTCCCTCCTGTCAAGAACTCACCGTCGCGCCCCTGCGCCGTGTGAGAAGAGTGGCGCTGTTATCCCCCAGGGACTCTGAGGTGTTCGGACCTCGCCATCACCGTCGCGACCTTGGCGCTATCCCCTAAGTGGGCCCGGCTGCTGCTCCTACCCTCGCGGCGGCCCCCGGTGTCAGGAGAGGGCGGCCGGCATCCAGAAAGGGCCGCGCTAGGCCCTGAAGCCTTCATCCTCCTCACGTGACGGGGCGCGTCTAGCCCCGCCCCGCCATCGCCACTGCAGTCCGCGCTAGGCCCTAATAGGCCCGACGCCACCACCCCCCGCACCACGTGATGGGGGTGCCCGGCCGCGTTATTGGCCGCGCCCCCGCCTGGGCTGCAGATACCGGGAGAAAGGCTGGGATGCCCCGCAGGTCGCGCTGCCATTAGCGGCCGCGGGCGCGCCCCCCACTGACGCCTGCTGATTGGTCCCCGGCGCGGGACCAGGAAGGAGCCCTGCCTGAGGGCTCAGGAGGAGCCCGAGAGGCCCATCTGCCAGCGCAGGCCCCCGGAGAGCCGGAAATTGAGGGTAGGCCGCGTGAGGCCTACCAGGAGGGCCCACTCATCCCCGAGGCCTGCTGGGTTCGCCGCAAGGGCCCAGGGCGGGCCGAAGATAAAAAGGTAACCCCAGTGGGAGGAGGGCGGCCGCAGAAGTGAACGCGGGGTTCCCAGGGAGATCGAAGGAGGCCCCGAGGCCGCACCTCCCCAGCCAAGACTGTTGTTGGGCCCTGTTGGCCCCATTTAACTCGACGAATGCCTCTGAACTCGGCCAGGATATTAGCTAGGCCCTATTGAACTGCCTACAGAGACCCCTTCTATCAGAAAGGCCATGGGGGCGATAAAGAGTGTTTGAGTGGCCCCAAGGAAATGCTTTTATGCATAAGCCAAGCTTTAGATGCTTAGTGAAATACACATTTTCACCTGATGCCTGGTTCCCTTTGCCCAATGAAATGTTGAGGCTTGATTAATAAGGGTAATGCACTGCTCATCCCTGCTTAAGGAAATGTTCTATTCTTGCATAAGTGTTTTTTTTCCTGCCTAGTGAGAAGTTGCCTGATCTTTAATGCCATATACAGTCCTGCGTCAGGAAATGTTTGGTTTTACACAAATAAAACAAGTAATGCTGAGTACTAAAATGTCTACACTTGCAAAATGAAGTGCTAAATGAAAGCCCACAGTTATCCCATGAAATGTATTAATGTAGTGAGTAATTGATCACCCTGATTTTGGTCTTAAATAAAATTAATTGATTTGAATCAAAAACTTACTGGTGTGGTCTCCGTCATTGCGTGCATTTATTGTCTCAGTTGATGTGTGTGCTCTCTAGTCACTTAACACCTGAGCTTTCAGGTGCCTACCTGCTCGTGCCAGGATACTCACGGGGAACAGGTGATCCCAGTTCCTACAATATGACTCCCAGCAGAGGCCAGACATATGACGGGTGGGTGCACAGGACTCCCAGTATAGGCCAACAGTATGGGGGTGGGTGCAGAGGACTCCCAGCAGTGTCCAGACATATGAGGGGTGGGTGCAGTGGACTTACAGCATAGGCCAACAGTATGGGGGTAGGTGGATATGACTCCCTGCAGAGGCCAGACATATGAGGGGTGGGTGCAGAGGACTCCCAGCAGTGGCCAGACATATGACGGGTGGGTGCAGAGGACTCCCAGCAGAGGCCAACAGTATGGGGGTGGGTGGATATGACTCCCAGCAGAGGCCAGCAGTATGGGGTGGGTGGATATGACTCCCAGCAGAGGCCAGACATATGACGGGTGGGTGAACAGGACTCCTAGCATAGGCCAACAGTATGGGGGTGGGTGGATATGACTCCCAGCAGAGGCCAATAGTATGGGGGTGGGTGGATATGACTCCCAGCAGTGTCCAGACATATGATGGGTAGGTGCAGAGGACTCCCAGCAGTGGCCAGATATATGAGGGGCGGGTGCAGAGTACTCCCAGCATAGGCCAACAGTATGGGGGTGGGTGGATATGACTCCCAGCAGAGGCCAGACATATGACGGTTGGGTGCACAGGACTCCCAGCACAGGCCAACAGTATGGGGGTGGGTGAATATGACTCCCAGCAGAGGCCAACAGTATGGGGGTGGGTGGATATGACTCCTAGCAGTGTCCAGACATATGACGGCTGGGTGCAGAGGACTCCCAGCAGTGTCCAGACATATGAGGGGTGGGTGTAGAGGACTCCCAGCATAGGCTAACAGTATGGGGGTGGGTGCAGAGGACTCACAGCAGTGTCCAGACATTTGAGGGGTGGGTGCAGAGAACTCCCAGCGGTGGTCAGACATATGATGGGTGGGTGCAGAGGACTCCCAGCAGAGCCCAGACTTATGACGGGTGGGTGCACAGGACTCCCAGCAGTGGCCAACAGTATGGGGGTGGGTGGATATGACTCCCAGCAGAGGCCAGACA
This sequence comes from Lissotriton helveticus, assembly GCF_964261635.1. NCBI lineage: Eukaryota > Metazoa > Chordata > Amphibia > Caudata > Salamandridae > Lissotriton > Lissotriton helveticus. Next base: position 1,411,281,651 of record NC_136065.1, read on the forward strand.
TATGACGGGTGTGTGCACAGGACTCGCAGCAAAGGCCAATAGTATGGGGGTGGGTGCAGAGGACGCCCAGCAGTGGCCAGACATGTGAGGGGTTGGTGCAGAGGACTTCCAGCATAGGCTAACAGTATGGGGTGGGTGGATATGACTCCCAGCAGTGTCCAGACATATGACAGGTGGGTGCAGAGGACACCCAGCATAGGCTAACAGTAAGGGAGTGGGTGGATATGACTACCAGCAGTGGCCAACAGTATGGGGATGGGTGGATATGATGCCCAGCAGTGGCCAGACATATGAGGGGTGGGTGCAGAGGACTTCCAGCATAGACTAACAGTATGGGGTGGGTGGATATGACTCCCAGCAGAGGCCAACAGTATGGGGGTGGGTGGATAGGTCTCCCAGCAGTGTCCAGACATGACAGGTGGGTGCAGAGGACTCCCAGCAGTGTCCAGACATATGAAGGATGGGTGCAGAGGACTCCCAGCAGTTCCAGACATATGAGGGGTGGGTGCAGAGGACTCCCAGCATAGCCTAACAGTATAGGGGTGGGTGGATATGACTCCCAGCAGAGGCCAATAATATGGGGGTGGGTGGATATGACTCCCAGCAGTGTCCAGACATATGACAATTGGGTGCAGAGGACTCCCAGAAGTGGCCAGATATATGAGGGGCGGGTGCAGAGGACTCCCAGCATAGGCCAACAGTATGGGGGTGGGTGGATATGACTCCCAGCAGAGGCCAGACATATGACGGTTGGGTGCACAGGACTCCCAGCATAGGCCAACAGTATGGGGGTGGGTGAATATGACTCCCAGCAGAGGCCAACAGTATGGGGGTGGGTGGATATGACTCCTAGCAGTGTCCAGACATATGACAGCTGGGTGCAGAGGACTCCCAGCAGTGTCCAGACATATGAGGGGTGGGTGTAGAGGACTCCCAGCATAGGCCAACAGTATGGGGGTGGGTGCAGAGGACTCACAGCAGTGTCCAAACATATGAGGGGTGGGCGCAGAGGACTCCCAGCAGTGGCCAGACATATGATGGGTGGGCGCAGAGGACTCCCAGCAGAGCCCAGACTTATGACGGGTGGGTGCACAGGACTCCCAGCAGTGGCCAGCAGTATGGGGGTGGATGGATATGACTCCCAGCAGAGGCCAGACATATAACGAGTGGGTGCACAGGACTCGCAGCATAGGCCAATAGTATGGGGTGGGTGCAGAGGATGCCCAGCAGTGGCCAGACATATGAGGGGTGGGTGCAGAGGACTTCCAGCATAGGCTAACAGTATGGGGTGGGTGGATATGACTCCCAGCAGAGGCCAACAGTATGGGGGTGGGTGCAGAGGACTCCCAGCAGTGTCCAGACATATGAAGGGTGGTGCAGAGGACTCCCAGCAGTGTACAGACATATGAGGGGTGGGTGCAGAGGACTCCCAGCATAGCCCAACAGTATGGGGGTGGGTGGATATGACTCCCAGCAGAGGCCAGACATATGACGGGTGGGTGCACAGGACTCCCAGCAGTGGCCAACAGTATGGGGGTGGGTGGATATAACTCCCAGCAGAGGCCAGACATATGACGGGTAGGTGCACAGGACTCCCAGCATAGGCCAAAAGTGTGGGGGTGGGTGGATATGACTCCCAGCAGAGGCCAACAGTATGGGGGTAGGTGGATATGACTCCCAGCATAGGCCAACAGTATGGGGGTGGGTGGATATGACTCCCAGCAGAGGCCAACAGTATGGGGGTGGGTGGATATGACTCCCAGCAGTGTCCAGACCTATGACGGGTGGGTGCAGAGGATTTCCTGCAGTGGCCAGACATATGAGGGGTGGGTGCAGAGGACTCCCAGCATAGGCCAACAGTATAGGGGTAGGTGGATATGACTCCCAGCAGAGGCCAACAGTATTGGAGTGGGTGGCTATGACTCCCAGCAATGTCCAGACATATGACGGGTAAGTGCAGAGTACTCCCAGCAGTGGCCAAACATATGAGGTGTGGGTGCAGAGGACTCCCAGCATAGGCCAAAAGTATGGGATGAGAGTTGCCTCTGACACCTACTGCAAGACCTGTAAGACTTGCCAGGCAAGTGGCAAGACTGGGACTAAAGTGAAGGTCCCTTTGGAACCGCTTCCGGTGGTCGGGACCCCTTTTGAGCGGGTCGGTATTGACATTGTTGGGCCGTTGGACCCTCCGACCTCTGCGGGACACCGGTTCATCTTGGTATTAGTGGACCACGCCACTCAGTACCCGGAGGCTATCCCTCTGAGGACCATCACTGCACCTGTGGTGGCGCGGGCCCTGATGGGGATTTTTACCCGAGTGGGATTCCCCAAGGTCGTGGTGTCAGATAGGGGCACGAACTTCATATCGGCCTACATGCAGGCCATGTGGAAGGAGTGCGGAGTGACCGATCGGTTCCCCACTCCTTACCACCCCCAGACTAACGGGCTCGTAGAGCGCTTCAATAAGACCCTGAAGGGGATGATCCGGAGCCTGCCAGAGGACTTGAGGCAGAAGTGGGATGTCCTCCTCCCTTGCCTGCTGTTTTCATACCATGAGGTACCGCAGAAGGGAGTCGGGTTCAGCCCCTGTGAGCTGCTGTATGGCCAACCCGTTAGTTGGCCCCTCAGCCTTGTCAAGGAGGGGAGGGAGAAGACTTTGAAGAAGCTTCCCTGTGATGTCGTCAGCTACATGCTGGCATTCCGCAGCCAGATGGCCAAGCTGTGGAAGGAAGCCTCAGACAATCTGGAGGCTAACCAAGCCGTCATGAAGGAGTGGTATGACCGCAATGCTCAGACGGTGGAGTTAGACGCTGTACAGAAGGTGTGGGTCATGGAGCCTGGGGAGCTTAGCGCCCTCCAGGACAGGTTGACTGGTCCGTATGAAATTGTGGAGCGTCGAGGCCAGACCACCTAAGTCATGGATTTGAAGACCCCCCGACAGCCCCATCGGGTGCTCCACGTCAACCGCCTGAAGCTGCACCATGAGCGATCTGAGCTTGCTCTCCTCATGGTGACGGATGGGAGCGAGGAGGAGGAGAGTGAGCCTCTTCCTGACCTTCTGGCGGCCCAGGAGAAGGATGGATAGCTACAGGGAGTGGTCCTCTCCCCATCCTTGACCCCAGAGCAACAGAGGGACTGCCGCCAGGTGTTGGAGCAGTATGCCTCGTTGTTCTCCCTCACTCCCTCACATCTGTGTACCCATGATGTGGACACAGGGGACAGTCCGCGTGTAAAAACCAAGTTTTACCGGCTGTCTGATAAAGAGAAGAACAGCATCCAGGGTGAGGTGGCCAAAATGCTGGAGCTGGGGGTGATTGAACCTTCCAGCAGCCCCTGGGCTAGTCCGGTCGTATTGGTACCGAAAGCGGCCCCACTGGGCACCACACCAGAACTTCGGTCTGTGTGGACTATCGGGGATGTAACTCTGTCACCAAGACAGATGCTCACCCGATCCCACGGGCAGACGAGCTGATCGACCGGCTGGGAGCAGCCCGGTACCTCAGCACCATCGACTTGACATCAGGGTACTGGCAGATTGCCATGGCCGATGGAGCAAAGGAGAAGACAGCGTTCTCCACCCCCGAGGGACACTTCCAATTCAGAGTGATGCCCTTCGGGCTCAAGAATGCTCCGGCCACTTTCCAGCGGTTGGTGAACCAGGTGCTATCTGGCCTGGAGTCCTTCTCAGCGGCGTACCTGGACGACATAGCTGTCTTCAGTAACACCTGGGAGGACCATCTGCAGCATCTCCAGGAGTTGCTGCAGGATCTGCAACACGCTGGCCTCACCATCAAGGCCAGTAAGTGCCAGATTGGACAGGGATCTGTTGTTTACCTGGGACATCTGGTGGGCGGGGTTAAGGTGCAACCCCTCCAGGCCAAAATTGAGACCATCATGGCCTGGGAGCCCCCCAAAACCTAAACTGAGGACCGAGCTTTTCTCGGCCTCACTGGATACTACCGCAGGTTCGTCAAGGGGTATGGTACCATCGTAGCCCCCCTGTTGGAATTGACGTCCAAGAAGCAGCCACGCAGGTGATCTGGATGGGTGCTTGCCAAGAGGCATTCGAAACACTGAAGCGCGCAATGTGCACTGCTCCGGTGCTGGCCACTCCTGACTTCAAGAAAGAATTAATCGTGCAGATGGACGCCTCTGAGCACGGCATAGGCGCTGTGCTTTCGCAACTCAACAACGACGGCCAAGACCAACCTGTGGCCTTTATCTCCAGAAGACCCCTCCCTCGGGAACAGCGATGGAGTACCATCCCGCAAGAAGCCTTCGCTGTGGTCTGGGCCTTGAAGAAGTTGAGGCCATACCTTTTTGGCTCTCACTTCCTGATTCAAACCGACCACTGACCTCTTCGCTGGCTCATGCAGATGAGAGGCGAAAATCCCAAGTTGCTAAGGTGGTCCATTTCCCTACAGGGGATGGACTTCAGGGTGGAACATCGGCCCGGAGTTGACCACGCCAATGCAGCCGGTCTCTCCCGTTTTTTCCGCCTTAGTTTTTCTATTTTGTTTCGCCCTTGCCTTATTTTTCCCACCTTTTTTTTGTTGGCCTTAGGTCCCCGGGCACCTTCCCATTGCTAATCAATGCTAAGGTGCAGGTGCTCTCTACTTCAAACATGGCTGCCACTCACCCCTGCTACTGCAGCGTGGTCTTTTTGTGTAGCACCCTAGTTGCCAGGAGCTGGCTGGGACCCCAAACATTGTTGCAATACCAGCCTTCCATTGCCTGCCCATAGTTAGAGTGGGGAAGCTTCTGGAACCTTCCAGAACAGAGGCGGAGCCTATTTTTGCCGCCTCAGAGAGTGGTCACCTGACCTGTGAATATATAAGGAAAGGAGGGAAACTTTTTAGTCAGTTGGGGCATCACTGACCTGGGGGACCCTAGGCAGGAGGCTTAGGTAGTAGGGCCTAGTCGGAACCCTATACCACTGGGGGTGACAGGGTTTAGGCGCTGTGTAAGGAACACTGAACTAGCCCACTGATCTGGCCCGGCGGGAGGGGAACCCAGGGACCACCTGCAGTGAGCTTCTCAGGAAACTTGCCAAGCCTTCAACTCAACCCCCCCTTCTCTTCAAGTAACTACCTACCAAGGGCGCAGGAACCATCTAACGCCAGGAGAAACTACCTACCTGAGCTAACAAGGACTACTTTTTAGTCTGGCCCATAATGTGTAATCTGGGTCACCTTTAGACCCCCTTCCGCATAGGATCTGGAAGGAATATGGGCCAGAGCTGTTCCCCTGGATGCATCAGATCTGTCGCCAATCTCTTGAGGAAGGCATAGTGCCAGAAGCATGGAAGCAGTCAGGGGTTACCCCCCTGCTTAAAAAGCCTTCGCTGGACCCTTCTATTCCGGCGCACTTCAAACCCATATCCCTCCTGCCCTACCCGATAAAAATCGTGGAAAAGGTGGTCAGTAGGTCCCTGTCAGGATATCTGGAAGACAACTGCCTATTGGACAGGGACCAATTTGGCTTCCGCCCAGGCCACGGAACAGAAACTGCATTGGCAACCATGTTGGACACCCTTCGAATGCGTGCCGACAATGGCAACTCCTCAGTCCTGGTGCTGTTGGACATGTCGGCCGCATTCGACACGGTTAGCCATGCAGTTCTGCTAAGTAGGCTGGAAAAACTGGGCGTGAAGGGCAAGGCCCTGAGGTGGATACAATACTACCTGACAGGTAGACAACAGGTGGTGACCCTAGCACCTTTTTCATCTCCCAAGTCCCTGGTCAGTCATGGAGTACCTCGGGGCTCCTCGATCAGCCCTATTCTTTTTAATCTTTATCTGCAGCCCCTGATCCCCATGATTAAATCCTATGGTATAGATTTGATAAATTACGCCGACGACACCCAACTGGTGTTCTCCTTAAAAGGAAGACAGGCGGTGACCATGGAGACCTTTCAGAACTGCGTGAGCAGGGTCTGCAGGTGGCTGACAATAAACTCCCTTCAATGTAATGAGGGGAAGACAGAGGTAGTTTACTGCTCATCAGCCAAACTGAGTCAACAACCTTCCCAAGAGATCAGGCTTGCGCCGGGAGCTGATCCTTGCATCCCAGTCAAGACCGTGCGCAATCTAGGGGTACTGTTTGATGCGGATCTCCAAATGACCTCTCAGACCAATAAAACCATCAGTGTCTGCTTTGGACTGCTGAAAGCGCTCAGACAGATCTTGCCACTTCTGCCTGATGAGTCTAGACCGCTAGTGGTGAGGAGTGTGATCCTGGCCAGACTGGACTACTGTAATTCCTTATATCTAGGGGCCCCCTTATACATCTTACAGGGGCTCCCGAGGGTCCAGTCTATAGCGGTCAAGATGGCACTTAAAAGACCTCGCAGTTCCTCCACTACGTTGGCGCTCAGATCCCTACACTGGTTGTCAATTAGGAGTAGAGTCGCTTTTAAGTCCCTATGTATTGTGTATAGAGCCCTGCACAACACGGGACCTATCCCTTTGCAGGAAAGGCTCACCTGGTATAGGCCCTCCAGGTCCCTGCGCTCCTCTAGCCAGGGTTTGGCAGCAACTACCAGGATTAGGAGATCGAGTATTGGAGGCAGATCCTTCTGCACTTCTGCATCCAGGCTGTGGAATGAGCTTCCCCAGAACATCAGGCAAATGACACCCTACTGGGATTCAGAAAGAGCCTGAAAACATGGCTGTTCGCCAAAGTCTAACCCCCGTGATTCTATCTAATAGCTCCGGCGGCTGTTTTATATGTCATGACAGCTAGTGTATTGTTGTACCATCTGACTACTTCCTGTTTGGGCGCCAGGATACCCGTAGGGTGACAGTTGCGCGTTACAAATAATAAATACAATACAATACAATACAATACTGGGGATCAACCAGGTACAGGGCTGTGTCCACTCTGCGCCCCTTTACCCAAACCTGGGCCCCTGCGCTGTCCTGCACCAACCCCTCTGCTAAAACTGACCGAGTCTGCTATACTGTCTTCCCTACCTACCTAGCGCTCTCCTACTGTGCCCCCTTGAGAAGCTCTGTGATGCCAGGGACTATTGCTGCCCCAAAGCGCTATCGTGGAGACCGCCCCGAAGCACTGTGGCTGCCGATCTGCTAACCCTCTCTAAGCACTGACACTCCTGAGCACTGCTGTCCTCGTGTACCTCCTGTCAAGAACTCACCGTCGCGCCCCTGCGCCGTGTGAGAAGAGTGGCGCTGTTATCCCCCAGGGACTCTGAGGTGTTCGGACCTCGCCATCACCGTCGCGACCTTGGCGCTTTCCCCTAAGTGGGCCATGCTGCTGCTCCTACCCTCGCGGCGGCCCCCGGTGTCAGGAGAGGGCCGCCGGCATCCAGAGAGGGCCGCGCTAGGCCCTGAAGCCTTCATCCTCCTCACGTGACGGGGGCGCGTCTAGCCCCGCCCCGCCATCGCCACTGCAGTCCGCGCTAGGCCCTAATAGGCCCGACGCCACCACCTCCCGCACCACGTGACGGGGGTGCCCGGCCGCGTCATTGGCCGCGCCCCCGCCTGGGCTGCAGATACCGGGAGAAAGGCTGGGATGCCCCGCAGGTCGCGCTGCCATTAGCGGCCGCGGGCGCGCCCCCCACTGACGCCTGCTGATTGGTCCCCGGCGCTGGACCAGGAAGGAGCCCTGCCTGAGGGCTCAGGAGGAGCCCGAGAGCCCCATCTGCCAGCGCAGGCCCCCGGAGGGCCGGAAATTGAGGGTAGGCCGCGTGAGGCCTACCAGGAGGGCCCACTCATCCCCGAGGCCTGCTGGGTTCGCCGCAAGGGCCCAGGGCGGGCCGAAGATAAAAAGGTAACCCCAGTGGAAGGAGGGCGGCCGCAGAAGTGAACGCGGGGTTCCCAGGGAGATCAAAGGAGGCCCCGAGGCCGCACCTCCCCAGCCAAGACTGTTGTTGGGCCCTGTTGGCCCCATTTAACTCGACGAATGCCTCTGAACTCGGCCAGGATATTAGCTAGGCCCTATTGAACTGCCTACAGAGACCCCTTCTATCAGAAAGGCCATGGGGGCGATATAGAGTGTTTGAGTGGCCCCAAGGAAATGTTTTTATGCATAAGCCAAGTTTTAGATGCTTAATGAAATACACATTTTCACCTGATGCCTGGTTCCCTTTGCCCAATGAAATGTTGAGGCTTGATTAATAAGGGTAATGCACTGCTTATCCCTGCTTAAGGAAATGTTCTATTCTTGCATAAGTGTTTTTATTCCTGCCTAGTGAGAAGTTGCCTGATCTTTAATGCCATATACAGTCCTGCGTCAGGAAATGTTTGGTTTTACGCTAATAAAACAAGTAATGCTGAGTACTAAAATGTCTACACTTGCAAAATGAAGTGCTAAATGAAAGCCCACAGTTATCCCATGAAATGTATTAATGTAGTGAGTAATTGATCACCCTGATTTTGGTCTTAGATCAAATTAATTGATTTGAATCAAAAACTTACTGGTCTCCGTCATTGCGTGCATTTATGGTCTCAGTGGATGTGTGTGCTCTGTAGTCACTTAACACCTGAGCTTTCAGGTGCCTACCTGCTCGTGCCAGGCTACTCACGGGGAACTGGTGATCCCAGTTCCTACAATATGACTCCCAGCAGAGGCCAGACGGGAAACAGCCTTTACAACGAAACTTTTACAACGAACTACCATTACAACGCAACTTTTACAAAGCAAACTATTACAACGCATTGCTCTGGGGGGCGCTCTAGGATAGGGAATAGGTTAATTTACTATCCAATAACCTTCCCTACTATCCACGGGGACTGGAGTTGGAATAGTAAATTAAACTATTCACTATCCAGCGCCTAAAAACATTATGCGTTGTAATGGTATGCATGGTAAAAACCGCGTTGTAAAGGTAGGCGTTGTAAAAGTATGCGTTGTAACGTCATACATCCGGCCAGACATATGACGGGTGGGTGCACAGGACTCCCAGAATAGGCCAACAGTATGGGGGTGGGTGCAGAGGACTCCCAGCAGTGTCCAGACATATGAGGGGTGGGTGCAGTGGACTTACAGCATAGGCCAACAGTATGGGGGTAGGTGGATATGACTCCCTGCAGAGGCCAGACATATGAGGGGTGGGTGCAGAGGATTCCCAGCAGTGGCCAGACATATGACGGGTGGGTGCAGAGGACTCCCAGCAGAGGCCAACAGTATGGGGGTGGGTGGATATGACTCCCAGCAGAGGCCAGCAGTATGGGGTGGGTGGATATGACTCCCAGCAGAGGCCAGACATATGACGGGTGGGTGAACAGGACTCCTAGCATAGGCCAACAGTATGGGGGTGGGTGGATATGACTCCCAGCAGAGGCCAATAGTATGGGGGTGGGTGGATATGACTCCCAGCAGTGTCCAGACATATGACGGGTAGGTGCAGAGGACTCCCTGCAGTGGCCAGATATATGAGGGGTGTGTGCAGAGTACTCCCAGCATAGGCCAACAGTATGGGGGTGGGTGGATATGACTCCCATCAGAGGCCAACAGTATGGGGGTGGGTGGATATGACTCCTAGCAGTGCCCAGACGTATGACGGCTGGGTGCAGAGGACTCCCAGCAGTGTCCAGACATATGAGGGGTGGGTGCAGAGGACTCCCAGCATAGGCCAACAGTATGGGGGTGGGTGCAGAGGACTCACAGCAGTGTCCAGACATTGAGGGGTGGGCGCAGAGGACTCCCAGCAGTGGCCAGAAATATGATGGGTGGGTGCAGAGGACTCCCAGCAGAGCCCAGACTTATGACGGGTGGGTGCACAGGACTCCCAGCAGTGGCCAACAGTATGGGGGTGGGTGGATATGACTCCCAGCAGAGGCCAGACATATAACGGGTGGGTGCACAGGACTCGCAGCATAGGCCAATAGTATGGGGTGGGTGCAGAGGACGCCCAGCAGTGGCAAGACATATGAGGGGTGGGTGCGGATGACTTCCAGCATAGGCTAACAGTATGGGGTGGGTGGATATGACTCCCAGCAGAGGCCAACAGTATGGGGGTGGGTGGATATGACTCCCAGCAGTGTCCAGACATGACGGGTGGGTGCAGAGGACTCCCAGCAGTGTCCAGACATATGACGGGTGGGTGCAGAGGACTCCCAGCAGTGTACAGACATATGAGGGGTGGGTGCAATGGACTCCCAGCATAGCCCAACAGTATGGGGGTGGGTGAATATGACTCCCAGCAGAGGCCAGACATATGACGGGTGGGTGCACAGGACTCCCAGCAGTGGCCAACAGTATGGGGGTGGGTGGATATAACTCCCAGCAGAGGCCAGACATATGACGGGTAGGTGCACAGGACTCCCAGCATAGGCCAAAAGTGTGGGGGTGGGTGGATATGACTCTCAGCAGAGGCCAATAGTATGGGGGTAGGTGGATATGACTCCCAGCATAGGCCAACAGTATGGGGGTGGGTGGATATGACTCCCAGCAGAGGCCAACAGTATGGTGGTGGGTGGATATGACTCCCAGCAGTGTCCAGACCTATGATGGGTGGGTGCAGAGGATTTCCTGCAGTGGCCAGACATATGAGGGGTGGGTGCAGGGGACTCCCAGCATAGGCCAACAGTATAGGGGTGGGTGGATATGACTCCCAGCAGAGGCCAACAGTATTGGGGTGGGTGGCTATGACTCCCAGCAGTGTCCAGACATATGACGGGTAAGTGCAGAGTACTCCCAGCATTGGCCAAACATTTGAGGGGTGGGTGCAGAGGACTCCCAGCATAGGCCAAAAGTATGGGGGTGGCTGGATATGACTCCCAGCAGTGTCCAGACATATGACGGGTGGGTGCAGAGGACACCCAGCTTAGGCTAACAGTAAGGGGGTGGGTGGATATGACTACCAGCAGTGGCCAACAGTATGGGGATGGGTGGATATGACTCCCAGCAGAGGTCAGACATATGAGAGGTGGGTGCAGAGGACTCACAGCCGTTGCCAGACATACGAGGGGTGGGTGCAGAGGACTTCCATCATAAGCCAACAGTATGGGGGTAGGTGGATATGACTCCCAGCCGAGGCCAACAGTATGGGGGTGGGTGGATATGACTCCCAGCAGTGTCCAGACATATGACGGGTGGGTGCAGAGGACTTCCAGCAGTGGCCAGACATATGAGGGGTGGGTGCAGAGGACTCCCAGCAGTGGCCAGCAGTATGGGGGTGGGTGGATATGACTCCCAGCAGAGGCCAACAGTATGAGGGTGGGTGGATATGACTCCCAGCAGTGTCCAGCCATAAGACGTGTGGGTGCAGACTCCCAGCAGTGGCCAGACATATGAGGGATGGGTGCAGAGGACTCCCAGCATAGGCCAACAGTATGGGGGTGGCTGGATATGACTCCCAGCAGTGTCAAAACATATGACGGGTAGGTGCAGAGGACTCCCAGCATAGGTCAACAGTATGGGGGGTTGGATATGACTCTCAGCAGTGGCCAAAGTATGGGGGTGGGTGGATATGACTCCCAGCAGAGGCCAGACATATGAGGGGTGGGTGCAGAGGACTCCCAGCAGTGCCAGACATATGAGGGGTGGGTACAGAAGACTCCCAGCATAGGCCAACAGTATGGGGGTGGGTGGATATGACTCCCAACAGAGGCCAACAGTATGGGGTTGGGTGGATATGACTCCCAGCAGCTTCCAGACATATGACGGGTGGGTGCAGAGGACTTCCAGCATAGGCCAACAGTATGGGGGTGGGTGCAGAGGACTCCATGCATAGGCCAACAGTATGGGTTGGGTGGATATGACTCCCAGCAGAGGCCAGACATATGACGGGTGGGTGCAGAGGACTCCCAGCATACCACAACTACATGGGGGTATGTGCACATTCCTAACTTGTGACTATAATGATAGTGCCATAGCAACACATCACTTACAGCAGTGTCCCACTCCATGGAGGATGGATTTCTGTTACACACTCCGTGACACACCACATGTGGGTGTGATGTCAAATTCCACATGCATACCCACCCATGTGCGTTGCTGGCAAAATACACACCCTACCATCATGACAAAATAGTGTATAGTGATGTAACAGACCCCCAAACAAAGAGAACGAAAGGGAACACACACTGCCACATACATCCCAGGGCTGATATGAATGTCCTGGTGGTGGTCAGACCACCAAGATGTAGTCTCTCATGGAAGGAATAGGGTGAAAACCCTTAGGTACAATGCTTAAAATTGTGAGTCATGTGCCCAAATACCCTGCAGAACAATTCCCAACATAGGGGTAGGCTGTGATAACACACATGCATAATGGCAAAAAGGGTGAATGTGTCCATGAAGGCATTTGTACATACTCAAAACACAAGTACAGTGAGTAGCATGGATGGCACAGACGAATGAGCAGTAGACATCTGTGAGCAGGCATGGCCATTGCTGAAGGGAACCGTCACCCAAAAAGGAAATGTGCAACTGTCTGCAGTGAAGATCTCAGGTGTCACAGAGGAAGGAACACTCCTTGGGACAATGTCTGTAGCCAAACTGAACCCACACAACCAATGATTAATTGCAGAGACATTGTGATGGCACACAGATACCATGGTCCACCTCATCACCATCAATAAAAAACATCTTTCAGAACCCCAAACGATTACCATGACACCAACTCCAGGGCCCTCATCACCAACATCAAGTACCTGAAATGCAATAGTGTAGAAAGCAAAATAAAAGGCTTTATTCAGCTTTAAATGAAAACAAGTGCAAAAATGAGTCCAAGCTCAATTAAGGCCAATTGCCAGTCCACAATATTGTCTTGTAGGGGGATGTTGGGGAGGTCGTCTACCCCAAACTTGCCTGCACTGGAATGAGCTAATGGGCTGTTGACCCTTGGGGGGCATCATCGGGGTCAGGACCAGGCACCACAGGGACAGTAGTGGGAAGGGTAGGTGTGGTGGGTGCAGGGTAGGACGTATCATCCTCAGTGGCTTGTACAGCGCCAAAGGTGGAAAGATACTCAGCGCTGCACACTGCTGTCAGTTCGTCCAGACCAACCCCTGCACCTGAGGACACTATGGGAGTGGAGGTAGAGGGCTGTGAGGGTTGCGGACTGTGACTTTGGCTGCGTGTCTGTGGTCTGACCACAGTCCCTGTGGGTGTGCCTGCAGCCCTCTGGGTTTGCGTGCCAGGAGGTGTGCACTTCGACTTTTGTGGGGGTGCTGCTGCTTGTGTCCGTTTGTGCGCGTGATCTTGCCTTCCTGCGTGTGCTTTGGACAGGTATGGGAGAGGGGAGTGTGGATGGGTCTGAAGGAGGGGGAGGGGAACGGACCGCTGCAGTAGGGAAACTGCTGCCGTCAGTGAGGAGTCCATGGACGTGAGAATCCTACGTTAGTCAGACATCGTAGCTGACATGCCCTCCATGTACGACAACAACTGGGTCTGTATTTGAGTCTGGCCATGGAGGACATTCAGCATTGATGTCTAACCAACCTGAATCTGGTGGAGTAGGTCCACAGACTCTGCACTGAGGGCAGCAGGGGAGACAGGGACAGGGGCTGCGGTGCCTGGGCCGAAGGAGACATGGGGGGCTGCACGGACAGAAGGGACCAGAGCAACTGGGAGGGTGGAGATGGTTCTGGAGGAGGCGGGGACAGACACAGTGATGTTGCCAGGTGTTGTGGCGTATTCCCCCTCCTCCTGGGAGTCAGAAGCGGACCCATCTGCGTGGTAGGAAGTGTCACCTTCCAAGAGGTCCGCAGGCTGACTCCCCTCACCCTCCGTGCCACTGGCTCCCTCTGAATCCTCAGCGATGGTGGCGCTGTGGCTGAGTCCCTCCTCTTGGTCCGTGCCGCTGTCTCCTCCTGTCTCTGTAGATGATGATGTGGGCAAGGAGAAGAAACAGAAATGCATCAGTCACCTGTACACATCTGACACATGAGCACAAAATCAGTTGGTCACACTGCAAATCATGGCATGCATTATGAGTAACAGCCAGATAGCCCTGCACATATGTAAGACTTGTACTTCCCAGTTGGCATAGACACAATGCTTCTTGGACAAAAGGATCCAAAGAACACACCAGGCCACAACTTGAATGAGAATTACACAGAGAAGCTACTGTTTGTTTACAGGAGAGCAGATCAATACAATGAAGTGATACCACCTCAAGTACACAAAAAATAAGCAGTAGTGGTGCCCCTCAGGGAAAACTAACCACCTCACTCCCCAACGTGATACCACACTCAGAGCCCTGTAAGTACATTGGTGAAAAAATCAATGTAAATAAATGTTGGCATCTTGGGACTCAGCACACTTTACACAACCGACATATATTGAATGTGGTAATTTAAATACGTATGTGCCTGCATGACAGATGTCACACAAAAAAGATTTACACATTCTTCGAAACAGCTGGCACCCTTTAAGATAAAACACTGTTGGAAACAAATGGCGTTGCAGATTTGCCATATATATGGTCCAACGGAGGTCTTGATGGCTTGACACTCATTAGTTTGTACAATTGACAACAAAGGAGTTTCAAGATCTCAAGACCACTGTGGGGACATGTATATGGAGATCAAGGCACACCATTAATCACTAACACTGGCCTCTTTGAAAAGCTGCCTGCTTCTTTCAAAACATTGGAAATGTCGTTTTGTGTGCACTACCTAGTGAGCCAACTATTATGCAGGCACATAAGTGTCCTTTACACAATTCATCATATTAACACATTCAAAACATGAACAACTTTTAACAAGTCTTGTGAGTGCCAAGGTACAATCATTTATGTGACACTACTTGAAATATGTCGGTCCTCACATGGGCATCCATTCCCTGATGACACAGTTGCTTACACGTAAGACCTACTGGCTGTCATGTGAAGTGGCACACATGTCCCAACTCAGGACAATGCTTAAGCTAATAGGGCGGCAATTGTGATGAACAAAATCATTGTTGCATTGTGGACACACCGTTATCCCCAGGCAAAATGTCAACACAGGAGTGTGCACACTAAGATAACAGTGTTTAATCTGAACTACATACATGTGGCAAATGTATGAGGCAGAATCATGTCTGGAACCAAATGTCATCGGCTGCCAAGCCCCAAATGAAATCACTGGCCTCCATCACAGGGGCAGTGCATGGTAAAACATTGATCAGTCAATTCTCACCCACAGGTCAGACCTGGCAAGGCTAAATCAGGCAGGCCCATGTAGACCTCTCCTGCACAACACCCCCATACCTCAGTTAATGTGATTGATACAGCTCAAGAAGTGAGACCTCAGAATCAGGGTAACGAAAACTGTGCAGCAACAACTCCAAAAGTAACCCAAGCTCACCTCGTGGGGCTGGGAATACATATTAGTCACAAACAACCAACAACAGATTGTTGTGAATTGGCACACAGGCACTGCCCAGTGTGAGTATGCACAAGCCAAATCTTGTATCCATATCCAGTGGACACATGTAGCCGACACAGGAAAAATACTAACTATGCCAGGGACCAATACCACAGAGGCAGACCCATGCTGAACCCACATAGAATGGGCACAGTGTTGGATGACACACATGATTAGGAGGCCAGGGTGTCTCAGGGGACTGTAGTGAGCACACTGATCCGTGGGTCAGGAATGAGCTGACTGTACAATGAGTAACCGTCATGGCACTATGCTTATCTCACACTGATGTACATCATGTCTGAGAACACAACATGGGTCATGCATGCTGCAAGGGTGTGCAGTTGAACCTCACACTCCTATGTTGAGACTCATCATCAGTGCAAACAAATATGAAGCCCAAACACAGTGCACAGGTCATGGCACAGGCAAGGTCCCAACCCATGTCACAGAACACCCTTCCACATGATACGAAAATCAATGTGCATTTTTTTCTTGCACCCTAGATGAGCATGTGCCAATGTGATTACACACAGACCAGGGGGCACATGTTAAGGAGGGGAAGGGATGAAAATGAGCGCCAGGTGACTATGGGGAATCGAAAAGACACTGCACATATAACCTGTCTGACCAGACACCCCATCTGTGGGAGTGTAGGAAGGCTTCAGAGCTCTTCAAAAAGCAGATGTGTCACAACACAACAATGTACCTACCCCCTCCTTGCTACTGTCTCTCCTGCAACTGCCTATCGAGGTCTGGAAACACCACTGCCAGGAACCAGAGCATGTGGGGGGGTGAGGTGACGGCTTCCGCCATGCTGGCGTGGAGGCTCCATCTTCAGGTGGACCTGGGCGATACGCCGGGTCCAGCACCGGATGTCTTGCCACCTCTTCTGGATGTTGAACAGCCGCCGGTGATGCCCCCCCGCAGACCTGACGGCCCTGACAATGTCCATCCAGATTTCCCCCTTCTCGTAGGCAGTTACTTGTCAGGAAGACAAAGTGGAACAACATCACTACACCTGCTCCATGTCCCAGAGACACAAACTTGCACACCACTGATAATGTGAACAGGGCATAGGATGGTGACAGGACTTGCATCATTGTCCATGTGAATTAGGCCTGTGGGTAAGCCCCAAAGCACTACATGGCATTGAAAGGCAGCAGATGGCGTTACGGGTGCAACACAGTCACTGATCATGGCACACACTGGGCAACACATGCAACTGTAGGGTTTGGGACAGCACATGCCAAGCAGTCACATATCCCACTCCACTTAAGAACCCTCAGCAGACCAGACAGACACACCCTGGCACAGATCACTCACCAGTCACTGACAACAGTGGATACAACCCTTACTTTGCACATGTGCCACTTGACAATGGGGTGTCACAGGTATCGTGCTAACTTTGCAAGTCAGGCACACAGCACTGCTTACTTGTCTCATCAGATGGCTAGAGCTGCTGCACGCGCCATGCACCAGTGGTGCAACACATCACGTACACACTCACCCAGATGACAAGGAACATTCACACACTCCAATGTCCATGAGGTTAGACACATCATTTGGACAATCTCATGACAGGTCCCCTCAAGTCATAAACATCTGTGAGTACAGTCACCTGTCACTCCTGGGGGAACACTGTTCCACCTCAGGACATTTGGGAATAAAACCACAAAGGTCTGGCATGGCTGAATGTGTCATTCACTATGCAGTGAATGTCACAGTAAGCACAATGCAAGTGAGGAGTGAACACACATGAACTACATCATGCTCTGCATGAGAGACACCACCATGTACACCCCCGGACTCACTCACAACCACATTGCATATCTGTCCCACCAATAGACAATGCCTGTTGAGACACTCACACAACAGGTGCACAGTCAAAGGTAGTGCAGTCAGCACTCACCTGCTCCTCTGGTCTCCCATACAGCTTGCTGTACTGTGGTAGAAGGGCATCCAGCAGGGCCTGGTTTTCCTCCTCAGTGAAGGCTGGGGCCCTCTCCATAGTACGAGCCATAAAATGCCAGAGGATGCAGAGACAGCAGCAGTGTGGTCCACTCCAATGTTGTGCAGGCAAGTGCCCTCTCAGGGGTTCTTGCTCTCTTAAATCAGTGCTGATTAGGGGCTTTCGGTTCGAAGAGTACAGAGTGATAGGTCAGATTTGTTCGCATCGTACGTTTCCTCCAATCCCTTTAAACATACAGCTCTGACACGCATTCGCATCGTTCAAAATTTGAGCTTCAGCTCCACAAACATTTTGCAACATTGTAATTTTTTGCCCAACTGACTTTTGCAGGCCACCTGTAGCACACACTCAAATCTCAGTATCCATGACAACCAGGATGCATTCAGGACCTACTACTCGTCCCCTAAGTTTTTTTGAGAGCCACACACGTGTACGGTGCGTTTCACGCCCTCGCGTATGGCACAAATACAATAGTGAGACGATGCACACACACGCCCGGAAAGTAGGTGTACGGTACGCTCACGTATGGCACCATTACAATAGTGAGACGATGCGCACACACGCACGTAAAGTAGGGGTACGGTGCGCTCGCGTATGGCACAAATACAATAGTGAGACGAAGTGTACACACGCCCGGAATGTAGGTGTATGGTGCACTCGCGTATGGCACCATTACAATAGTTAGACGATGCGCACACACACACGGAAAGTAGGGGTACCATGCACTCACGTATGGCACGAATGCAATAGTGAAATGATGCGCACACACGCCCGGAAAGTAGGTGTACGGTGCGCTCGTGTATGGCACCATTACAAGAGTGAGACGATGCGCACACACGCACAGAAAGTAGGGGTACAGTGCGTTTCACACGCTGTAGTGAATGCAGGGCTACGGTGCGTTTCACACGCTGATGCGAATGCAGGGGTACGGTGCATTTCACACGCTGTAGTGAATGCAGGGGTACTGTGCGTTTCACATGCTGATGCGAATGCAGGGGTACGGTGCGTTTCACATGGTGCGTTTCACACGCTGATGCGAATGCAGGGGTATGGTGCCTTTCGCACGCTGTACTGAATGCAGGGGTACAGTGTATTACATGCACTGTAGTGAATGCAGGGGTATGGCGCTTTTCACACGCTGATGCAAATGCGAAGGTACGGTGCATTTCACACGTTGTAGTGATTGCAGGGGTACGGTGCGTTTCAGACGCTGTAGTGAATGCAGGTGTACGGTGCGTTTCACACGCTGATGCGAATGCAGGGGTACGGTGCGTTCCACGCGGTGCGTTTCAAACACACACTATAGTGAATGCAGGGGTACGGTGCGTTTCACACGCTCACGTATGGCACCATTACAATAGTGATACGAGGCACACACATGGCAGGGATGTAGGGGTACGGTTCACACAAGGATGTCTATCAAGTTCTTGTCATTGCATACTTACATTATCAGGTCCTAGGTGTGGCAGGCAGTGATATAGCACGAGGCATTTGATCTTGTTGCACAATCGATGTGTGATGACCTGTTGACACATTTCATGTGTGACGGGGCACTATGTGGTACACATCACCTTTACACTTGTCCCATATTTATCATTATGTAGATGTTGTCATGCACATCAACACTGGGATGGCACAGTCATCACTACCAGCACCTGTCTCATGATGCCTGGGACCGGGGCACTTTGTCACTTGACATTTCACGCTCATCATGACCCTATGTAACTATGTCCGGTGTGTGTCATGTTAAAGATTGAGCTTGCTGTTTGTCTTCCGTAAACTGCATCTGCTATTGGTGCATCTAACATGGGTCTGTGTTGAGATGGGAATGGTTTCACATGTACGCACACCATGCCACATGTGCATTCCCACGGCTTTTGGGTCTGATGGCATCATACATCATTTTTCCCCAGGCATACATGTCTGCATTGTGACAATGGCTGTGTTGTTTTGTTGTCACATGCACACCTTATTTGCAATGTGTTTGATATGTACATTTGACATTCCATGTGACCTGTGCGTGTACCTTGCATTCAGCTGTCTGGATGGGATGACAACCTTCCACATCAGGTTTGGTGACGTGTGTCACTCCAGTGATATATCGGGCTGTTTACTCAGACCAGCCCAGCAGCTCATTTGAGGGCATGTCATGTTTATTTGTCATTCAACAGGTGTATCTGGATTTTCGTAGGAGTGCCAGCCATCTGGCATATGTGTCCTGGATGTATTGCACACTCCTGCCTCCATAGTGACCTGATGTGTAGTAGCAGTTTTGCATGTGCTATGTACATTGATATCGATGTTGGCTGACAGTTATTCTCCATTCTTCCCAAATATGTCCTGCAGGGCACCGCCTCTACCAAGGCCATTTCCAGACTTGGCTACCATGAGGGAACGTGCCTGCATCCGACGTTACAGATTCACTCGACAGTTGATTCAGGACTTGACAAACAGGCTGGAACCACATCTCTAACCGCAACACAGGTATCCTACTGCGTTGACCCCCAAGCTAAAGGTGATGGCAGCCTTCCATTTTTTTGCTACAGGTACGTTTCAACTAACCATAGCTGAGGTCGGTGGAATGTCACAAACAATGTTCAGCCGTGTCCTGCGTGATGTTTTAGCAGCCATGTTGGAGCACATTGATGAATTCATCAAATTTCCTACTCCTGAAGAGTTGAGAGATGTCAAGGGTGAATTCTATGCCCTGGGAGGGATGCCACATGTCATTGGGTACATTGATGGGACACATGTGGCTTTGGTGCCACCACAGGCTCAGGAGCAGGCTTACCACAACAGGAAACGTTATCATTCAATAAATGCCCTGGTGGTGTGTCTTGCTAACATACTGATTTCCCATGTTTGTGCACGTTTTCCAGGATCGGCACACGATGCATTCATCATGAGGCGTAGCAGGGTGCCACGAATGATGCTGTCGCTGCGCAATAATCAGGCATGTCTTGTTGGTGGGTAAACTCTGTTTGTCCTGTGTGTTTCAGTATCTTTTGCTCTGACGGCATCTCCTAACCGAATTATTTACATGATGTATCTTTGTAGGTGACTCGGGATATCCCAACATGCCATGGCTAATGACACCTCTCCGCAACCCAAGAACAGCTGCAGATCAGCGGTACAAAAATGCACATGGTCAGACCAGGCGAGTGATTGAGCGGACGTTTGGCCTCCTAAAGAGCCGATTCCGGTGCCTCGATAAGACCGGCGGATCCCTCCCATATGCCCCGGCCAAGGTCTGTAATATCTTCATCATGTGCTGCATGCTGCACAACATGGCAGTTGAGAAGGCAGTGCTACTCATCCTGGATCCTGAGGAGCAGGAACATCCACCTGTTGAGGATGAAGGTCTTGGTCACGATGCAAGTGATGAGGAGGAGGAGGATGATATCCAGAGTCCGCTCATACGCAGCTTCTTCTCATAATTGTGAGTCACTGGGAATGAGTGTGCAAGCTTGTAGCATTGAGTGGCACGTGTTGCAATGTGTGTGTCCAGCTGACTGTATGCAAAGTAACTTTGATGTGTGTTCTGATGTGTTACGCAAGTGCTGATGTCATGCCACACAGAAATGCGCAATGCCATTGCTTGAAATTTACATGTGTACTACATTGTTTCTGTTTTGTACATGCCCATGTCTTTAGCAAAGATTTTTAATGGTGAGCCCTTGTGTGTCTGTCATTCCCAGGTTGCCGTGTCTGTTGTCCTCATGATGATTGCAACGTGGCCCGATTCAGCTTTCCATGCAAGGAAAAGTGTAAATGTCAGTTCGGGTAAGAGATCCAAACAGGCTGTTTGGGGTTGGTATGGTTTGGGAATGTGTGGGAACTGTTTCTGTGCATGTTGTAGAACCATCCATACATGTCTCATCACCATGGATCAAATTACATATTGCACCACTCCCATGACAGGACAATCACCCTTCTTGACAGTCATCTGTCATAGAGTTTTGACTTTGGTGAAGGCATCAATGTGTGTAAACCTTGCCCCTGACACATTGCGGATACCATGGGTTGACATTGTGTGGGACATCACAACCACTGGCTCTATGGGGAATTGCAGCCTCACTGTGTGCAACAGGATGTGTTTGGCAAATCCACTTAATCCTGTGTGCCAGTAAAGTTTGATTTCCAATCAACCATGTTGTGAAGGTGTGGGCCAGCGAATGTCCCACATGCTCTGTCAAATGTCCTGTGAGTCTGTTCGTATGGATGCATTGCCCCTTGTGCCAGTATGTCATGTCACTGTCACGTCGCTTCCTCAGGGCCAGTGGAGAACACAGCTTTGCAAGCCTTCTCGGTAAATTGATGTTAACTTTCTAGTCCCATGATGCCAGGAATGTTGCGCTGATGACGTCACAACTTTGTGCTGTAGCAAATGTAAACGCTTCCGTTGCACCAGTCGGGTGACGTTAAGCCCAGGATTCTCTTGTGACGTGCTGCCTATCCTGGTCACAGTAGGGGTGGTTTTGTGCCATTGCTCCTCATTACTCTCTGTTGAGTTACGGCCCTGCAGCTTGTTATGTTAGGCATTTCAAAGCCCAGTTGGATGAGCCAATGACTGGCTCTTGCGGGGCTTCCTTGTGTTTACCTAATTCCCTCCCTCGTTGGATGAGTTTCTTAAGGCTCTTGTGGGTGATGTGTAATTTCCCTTCTTGACCCTCACTGATTCCCAGGGGTAGCTACGGATTGTTGCCTTTGTGTGAGTAGCACTGCACCACATTAGAATTTCTATTTATTGGAGCCTTATTCATACACTGTGATTTCCTTGATTACCGCATGGCTCTAATTGCATTGAAGCAGCCTGAAGAGCGTTATACCCCCTTCATTTAGCTGCAAAACTCTGCTACCTTTTATGAGTCGGTGTTCAATCCTCAGATCTAGTATCATTTTCATTACTGTGATCCCAAATAGGATACAGTGGCTGTTGTTTTCCTTTACAGGTGTAACTGTTACAGTATAGGTCCTGAGGTATTCTGTGATTCAGTGACAAGAAGTGTTGAATCCTTATGCTTGTTTACCTTTGTTTCAGATCTCCCTCCCTGCTGTTCCCTTCCTTTCCTTCCCTCGCCTGATCACCCTTTTGAGTCTGTCATTTCTACTCAGACTAAGGGGCTATCGGGAGATGGACCACGCATCGCACGTTTCTGAGGATTCAAGGAACCGACAGTCCCAGGCAGTTGTGTGCACATTGTTTCACCAGCATTACAGGTAAACGCATTGCATTACTGTTATTTTCTTCAGAGCAATGGCACTGGCCATGGACATTGGCTAAAGCAGCATGGCCTCAACACAAACTTGATCAATTTGTGTAGAAAATGTGTTCCCCACAGTGCAATGTGCCTTATTAATGTCACCGCAGATCTCTTGCCAGTTTGCATGCGTCATCTATGGTATAATTTACAAAGATTGTGTATATGGGAGTATGTGTACTGTGGCAACATGCATGCAGTTTATCATGGCTAATGATCCATATTGTGCATGAAGTACATGGTTGTGTATGTATTGTTGCAGCTTGCAACCCACAACGGGCAGGCAACCCCTGCTGACGCTGTGTGTCCTGTGCGCAGCTTGGCCTTTTATGCCTGATCCTGTGGCCGTCATATTTGGTGATTGTTCATCCATTTCCTTTCAGTGAGCCATGAGTAGCCAGACACTCCGTCCTTTCCATACACCTGTTACATTGTGCCTTTCAAACCTCCTTGTCTTTGTGTGCTAGTTTTTGCATGGTGTCTCACCACTTCCGCTGTCATGTGTTCACTCATTCCTGCTGCTGCCTCCCCTGCGGCACCACACTACTGAGTGCCCTGATTCTGCAACACTCACGCCTCCCAGATGCTCCTCCCTCCACCCATTCCTAATGCAGGCAGAAGCTTGTCAGTGCCACTGTTGTGCCACCTCCGTGCCAAAGGCAGGACCGTCAGCACCTGCAACGTGCACAGTGCAAGACCCTCTGGTCCTGCGTTGACGCAGGTAACACAACAGACTCATGCTCCAACCACCCTCCAAACAGTGAACACCAGACAATCATCCACCTGCTATCAGGTAACCCCTAAGCGCACCCATGACAGCTTCGCGGGGTGTGTGCGCAACTCCTACTGCCAACACCGCGCTGCCCCGCATAACAGACCATGTCCGTACAACCAGGTCATGTGCCTCCTACTGCACACCCGCTCCATCCACCTGCACGCCATTGGACTCTGTTACCTCCTCAACACAACAGCCCCACACATCGCCTTCATTACAGTAACCTGGGTGAACGCATCCTCAGCACACTACTTCAACATTGCCATCACAGACGGATACGAGATCCCCCGCAGGGACCGCACCAACAATCCAGGAGGATGAATTGCAATTCTTTCTGAAGTACACCCTCAGAGTCACATACAACACCAAGGACACACTCAGCATTGTCAAACATCTGCACTTCAGGTTTCACACCAACCCCCTGACCACCCTAGTCTAACTATCATATACAAATCTCCAGGCCTACACCCACAATTCTGCTAAGCCATCTACAATTATATTCATTGTCATTTATTGAGCGCACATCTAACCCAACGGGGTGTCCCAGTGCTATAGTGTGCCAAAAATGAGGCAGCATACGGAGGAGCAACTAATCAAGCAGGCTAAATAGCCAGGTCTTAAGGGCTTTGCAAGACTCAAATTCAGACAGAATCATATACAGCGGAAGAGGTAGCTTAGTCCAACATTGGGTGGTTCCTACCTGAAAGGTTTCACCTCCTGATCTAGGTTTTGCAAACCAAGGACTAATGAGCAAGTGCTTGTCATTGGAGCGTACAGATCGTGATTGACAATAGGGACGGAGTCTCCTCCTACGGTAGACCGGACCACAGCTTTGTCCTGCCCTGAAAGCAAGTGTTAGCGCATTGAAATATATTCGTGTAGCCATGGGCAGCCAATGGAGTAGTCTAAGATACGGGGAGATATATTGCCAAAGTGAGACTCCACATACCAGGCGGGCAGCAGAGTTTTGGACCGTCTGCAGTATACGGAGCAAGCCTAATGTGAGACCCACGTATGAGACTTTTGCGTAGTCTAAATGGGAGGTGATCATTACGTGTACCACCGTTTTCCGGGTTACATTGTGCAGATAGTTAATAAATCTCTTGATGATTTTACTCTTGCCAAAACAAGCGGCACACGCCTCTTGTACCTGTGTGGCAAGGGATAGCTGATTATCCCATCTAACTCCAAGATTCCTGACCGAGCCCTTGTGTGCCACAGATTGGAAGAGAGGGGAGAAGGTTGGTTAAAAAAATATGATCTAGGTGTTATCTGGATTAAGTTTCTAGAAATTGTGGTCCATCTAGGCCGCAATAATCTTGAGACAATTTTCGAGTGGGTCAAAATTTGCAGCACACACAGCATTTAAGGAGAATAGAAGTTGAAGATCATCAGCATATGATATGATTTTGACTTCAGACATGGCAATCAATTCAGCCAGTGGGGTTAAGTAAATATTAAAAGTCAGAGGGCTCAGAGCAGAGCCCTACGGCATGCCCCACTTCAGTGATTTGACTGGGGAGATAAATGGATAGGTCCGGACCTGCTGTTTGCGGTCAGATAGTAAGGACGATATCCAGTTCAGCACTGAGCCCCCCACGCCTATGGTCTTAAGGCAGTTCAGAAGAATGGGATGGTCGACGGTGTCAAATGCTGTAGACAAGTCTAACAGCACCAACACCGCCTTAGAACCTCCGTCGACCGCCCAGCATATAGAGTCTGCCATTTCAATGAGGGCCGACTCCGTACTATAGCCGGGATGGAAGCTGGATTGAGAGTTGTGAAGGAGGCTATTATCTTCAACAAAGGCCATCAGTTGCTGCCACAAAAATTTCACTGAAATCTTGGCTGGAGCTAGTAAAAGAGAGTTAGGTCCATGATTGCAAGGAGATTCAGGATCTGCGTTGGCTTTCCTTAAGATAGGCAGGAGGAACGCGTGTTTCCACGCATCCGGATTAGAGCGCAATCTGAGGGAAAGGTTCCAGATGGCGTTTAAATGGTGCTTGTGAATCTTAGCAAGGATGTTGTGTTACTTGGCAGGCAAGGGGTTAGTAGGGGTACCGGATTTACACATCTGCAATTCGAGCAGAGAGGCTTCCAATGAAATTGTGGCTAATTCTGAGACCACAGAGGTGGGAAACGGCTTTACTGATTGGTCCTCAGACATAGGACAACTACATCAGCATGCAGGCCCTCCCCTACATACACTACATGGGTCAGGGGGACAGCAACTCCTGGCTGGAGGACAACCACACCACCATCCTGCATTGGTACATCAACATTTGCATCCAGTTGTCCAAAAAACAACACACTGCACCACACTACGCTACAGATCCACCAAAAAAGCTTGACCTGAGTCAACACAAACAAGCTGTGTGGCACCCTCACACAGGACACTCCAACCAACAACACCGCCACACCCTGCAACCGCACACACCGGATCAGCGACTGATCCAACACTCTTGCCACATTGGCAGACTTTCCTGTGAAGCACAACAGTTAAGCCACCAGGGAGAAGGCAGACCTACTGGACTCATACAGGTCTAGCCGGACTCATGTGCAAACCGTGTAAAACAAACAACCATCAGTTACCTTTCAGCCATTAAATCCACAAACACACAGACATCACCATATCATCAGCACGGACAAGAGGACAACCTTCAGGTATGGCCTAGGTACCAACACACACAACATGAATGACCTCATTGGCATTGTGAGTGAACTATCTAACCCCAGCTCTCCATCCAAAAGACATCCCACCCTTGCAAGGCCAAGGGGATCCATAGCAACTTACTACCACTCCAAGCACGTGGACGTACACGCCATCCTCACCACGCAGAGGCAGACAGCACTATTTTGCATAGGACATACCCCCCTCAGGTCCTGGACTCCCGTCAGCAGCAAAGACACCACCTGGCTCATGTACACCATCCACTCCGGCTCTCCATCAGGACCCTTCCCACACAACATCTCAATCACAGCATACACCATCCTTGAAGCCCACCTCCAGCACGGCATGAATGTCTCCTTTGAGTATGCCACTTTCCATGGGAGCTGGAGGCATGCAGAAACCCAGGCCCTTCTTTGACAATGGACGGCAGTACCGCAGGATGTCCTTGAACATCACCCTACTTGCCTACCCGGCAAATGTCATCAAGAAGACAGTCAATGAGCAACTGACCATCCCCCTCCAAGAAAACATCTCCAGGCAACCCGCACCAGACCATCTTCCACAGTAATCACCCCACTGCAACAGCCCTTATTGCCTCCACCAACGACATCTTGGACCCTGCTCAACAATGGAGAGAGCATCACCCTCACCCCATCGACCTCTCAACGGCATTCTACACCATGTGCTACCACACTGTCAGATCACACATCTCCAACACTGGGATCCAGAGGAAGGCCCAGGATGAAATCACCAAGTACCTCCCAGCAAGGTCCATGGAGTCCGCATCCCCCCTTCGGCATCTAGTACACAGGGGTCATCTTCACCCATGCCCCAGGCCTCATCTCTCAGTGTGACAATATACAATGTCTCCATGACCCCCCTCTCCAACATCACATGCGCACACAACCTCATCATCATGTCCTCTGCCATTGACACCCAGCTGCTCCTCACCCTCACCAAAGACCCAGCCACTCCCAGATCCAACCTTCAAGAAGGCATGAGGTGCGTTGACAAATGGATGAACATCAGCCACATGAGGCTGGACTTGGACAAGACTGAGCTCATCATATGAGGAATGTCCCTTTATGGCTGGGACAACTCCTTGTGTCACACGGGCCTGGGCAGCGCACAAGCACAGTGGCCACACACGCAAGCAGGTGCTCATCGTACACTCCTTGCTCACAACAACCATGCAACTCAACATCATCTCCTCCTCATGCTGCAAGTCCCTCCGCATGCTGCAAATGATCTTCAGATAGATCCACTCCTAGTCAAGACAGACAGTCACCCTGGTCCACGACACCAGCTGACTCAACTACAGCAACGCCCTCTACGCAGGAACATCATCCAGACTCCAGGAGGACTTGTGCACATCCAGGGTGCATCTGCACACCTCATCCTCAACATCCCATGCCACAGCCACATGACAGTCCACCTGAGATACCTACAATAGTCTCACTGCCAACTGCAGGATCACCTTCATACTTCACAGCCACACTCAGGCGGCACTCCACAACCCCAGCCCCAAAGTCATACATGGACGTCTCCCATCCAACACCCCATTGCCCCAACTCCGTCCAGCCAACCTTGCCTTGGGCACCATTCATCACATCCACAGTACAACTGCATGCGGGAGATGGTTCTCCCACCTCACCAAACAGACCTGGTTCTCCCTCCCTAGGCACCTCCACATGACCCATGACCTCTATACCTTCATTAAACTCTTCCAACACTGTCTGTCCGAGCATGGCAAGCACCCCCCCTCAGCAGATTGAAACCATCACGGGTGAGTATTGTGCTCCATGTATGTATTTGATGATACATTGTGACCTACGTGTATCCTCGACCGGACTCAGACCCCAGTGTATGGATGGCTTGAGTTTGTTCCACACTCTGGCATACTTTGACATATCCCCACGCGTATGTTGTTGACTCAGGGAAAAAGACTGCAACATCAATTTCACTTGTGTTTGTTTTGTTTATTTATCTATCTTGTGCGGGAAACGTGAATAAGTGCTAGGTGCTGTACAAAAATGCTGGGAATCCAAAGTTCACAAAGGGAGATGTGATGCCTTGCAGTTTGAGTCAACAGAGTCCAGAACACAGTGCTTGGCATCATTGTTCAGACTGTATACAGCAAGTCCATGTGGGAGAGTAGGACAGTCAATAAGGTGATGCTGTTGCACAAAAAGGCAAGATGCCAGACCAGGTGACCCGGGAGATGGGCATGGCCCAGTGCCTGTCACTGCATTTTCCGTGGATGACCCACCTTCCTTGGGAGACCCTCATATGCAGGCCTTGACGATGCATGGGACGCTCCGTCGGACAATTCCTCCTCCTCCTCCCTCCCTGTGCCTGTTGGTGGTCTTTGCCTAGATGTTTCTTACCTGGTGACACAGGGAGGCTGCTCCATGTTGTCAGCAATCCGACAGAGTGAATGGCTTATGTCCTTTTGCACCGCCAGGAGCTCAGCCAGTCTTGCCTCCATCCGTCCTTGGTATTGTTGTTGACTGGTGTGTTGCTCGGCCTGCTAGTTTTTGATTTCGGTGAGGACCCCCACTATCTGGCTGAACTCCCTGGTGTCCTGCCGGTATGCCTCCATGATGTTGCGCAGTTCAGACATACCGGGCCCTGCAGCTGGCTGGTCAGGTTCTCGCCTCCGCCTTGTGCCACTCCCACAACCCCTGCCCACACGAGCCTGTCCTGCTGTTGTGGGCACATCGGGTCGACAGGACACCTGAGGGATGGCAGTGGTGGTGTTGTCTGCCACCTCCTGGGTGCCCGGCGAACCTTGTCCCTCATTGTCAGACTGGCTCAGTTGTTGAGTGTTGGCAGGGCTCCGAGCTGTCTGCTGGGATGTGGCAGGAATGGGTGTGGTGGTTGGCTCTGATGTTCCTGATCCAACAACTGCACGGTTTGGGCACCAGAGGTGCCAGGTTGGTCGGGGTAATCCATGGAGTGGTGAGAGGCGTCGCTTTTCAGGGTCCTGCGTAGCTTGGGACTGTGATTCCTCTCCCCCATTGTTGGGGGGGAGATTCCGCACGTTGCCCTGTTGGTGTGAGAGACAATGTTAATGCCATTTAATGCAACATCCATTTTTCAAATACATTGTCGCTGGCACTGTTCCACCTGGTAGTTGTCTATGCTTTGAATTGTTCTCAATGTTCACTTGTGGATGGGTATGATATGGGGTCAGATTGATCTGTGCTCAGGAGTCATTGACATGTGAGGGACTATTTACAATGACTTGCACAGCAATGCATATCAGCAGGGATTTGCCAGTCATTGTGCACCACAGCTATTCCAGGATGGATGCAACACATTTACAATGCGGATCAGCATGGTGGAAAAATGGCACAGCTGCGTCACGCATCTGTAACGTAGGAGTGGCACATTGCTGGAGTTGAGACGTCGGCGCAACGCAGCAACACAAATGCTCTGTGGGGGCATATCTGCACAATGCAGCGTCAATCCTTAGGCCTGCTTGAGTTTTTTTTTTTTTAAACAGCACAGAAATTTTTGGGAAATAGTAATGAGCATCTGTTGGGCGGGAAAATGTGTTTATGGTTACAGATAGAGCACTACACAGCTTTTCAGAATTTTGGTAATGTCTAGAGTCAAATTTATGAGCTGGAACATCTGTGGGCTAAACATGGCTAGCAAAAGGCAATTGGTAGCGGAAGAGCTTAAAGGATTTAAGCCCCAAATAGTTGGATTGGCTGAAACTCATCTGGCCTACAAAGATAGAAGCTTTTTTAAACAACTAGGCTATGATCTGATTATTTGTACCTCACACACGGCATCTATAAGAGGGGTCGCTCTACTGAAAGATAAATACTCCAAAATAACTGTACTGCGAACCCTTGCTGACAGTCGGGGTATGTGGTCAATTGCGCAGCTTTTGATATCTGGAAATAAGGTCACAGTATGTATGGTTTATGGCCCTAATGTTGATTGCCATGAAGTTTTTTCTTATTTAAATTCTGAACTTTTAGATTGGGCGGGTGATCTTATTGTTATGTGAGACTTCAATTGCATCTTAGATAAAGAAATCGATACCGCAAACATGCTTGCAAGAGCTAGAATGGTCCAGATAAGGGCTGCTATACGAGACTTATTGCATATTCACCAACTGGATGAGACCTGGTGGACACTGTTTACTACAACACCAGGGTACACTTTTTTCTCTCACCCCCATAAACAGTACTCTAGGATCGACATGATTTTCACTAATTATGGGCTGCTTGCCAATGCTTCAATGGTCATATGTCCAAAGGTAACCTCGGATCACAATCCCATTATGCTCAATATAACTCTTGGATCATCTAGACAACAATCAAGCTAGGGAATTTTCATTTCCTCTGCACTTGCTAGGTAATTCTGATTTTGTTACTCATATGCAAGAGGTCCTGAAGGAATATATTCTGCACAATCTTCACACTTCCTCCCTCGCCCTGGTATGGGATTGTTTAAAAGCATGTGCGAGAGGGGCTACTCTCCAGTATGTAGTTAAGCAGAATAAACTTACCTGTACTCAGCTGGTCAAATAACATAGGCAATATATTGAGTTAGAACAGCAACACGCCCGCGCAATAGCGTCAAGGGACGTGGGTGAACAACTGATATATGCCCAGATGGTTGATGTTAAAGCGAAACTTCATAGAAGGTTGAAGGATAAAACTGCCAACAATTTCCTTAAGCTTAGAACAAAGTAGTATGAGTATAGAGAGAGGGTGGGAACGGTACTGGCTTACCAACTCGCAGATCAGCGGGCTAATTCTCACATTAAGAAAATCAAGGGAGTGGATAGTGTCATCTATACAAAGTCCGAAGATATAGCCGAGCAGTTTAGGATTTTCTACAAAAGCTTATGTAAGGAAGCTGGAACTTATAATCAACAAATGGCAAAGCTTTATCTGCAAGAGAGTGCTTCACCCCATTTGGATGTGTCTCATTCTCTGGGCATAGAGAGTAATGCTGACCTCGAG
This sequence comes from Lissotriton helveticus, assembly GCF_964261635.1. Taxonomy (NCBI): domain Eukaryota; kingdom Metazoa; phylum Chordata; class Amphibia; order Caudata; family Salamandridae; genus Lissotriton; species Lissotriton helveticus. Next base: position 1,411,312,634 of record NC_136065.1, read on the forward strand.
GAATTGAATTTAGCTATCGGGGCTCTGCCCAGTGGGAAGGCAGTGGGAGAGGACTCCATACCGCTGGACTTTTACAAAACCTTTCGGGAAGTCTTGTTGCCTGTTCTCCTTGAGCTGATCAACGATTTTGTGCAGGGAGGGGATGCTCTCCCTTCTTGGAATAGAACTAATTTTGTGGTTTTCCCTAAAAAGGGCAAACCTGTGGAAGACCTTCGGTCATATCGACCGATATCCCTTATTAATGCGGATGCCAACAAGCTTCTCGCTTCTCGCCTTGCCCCACTTGTTTATCTAGTGGTTTCAAAAGAACAACATGGTTTCGTTCCATGTAGGGACACGGTAGCACATATAACCACTGCATTCACAGCATTTGATGTTGCAGGTCACTTGGGTCAGCGGATTTGCATGCTAATGCTGGCCGCCTAGAGGACCTTCGATCGGGTCGCTTGGGTTTTTTTATGGTGTACTATGCTATCATTAGGCCTCGGTTGGAGGTTTGTCTCGGTGGTCCAGCGACTGTACCGCAATCCTTCTGCGGTTATTAAACTTAATGGCTGTACATCTAGGGCAGGAAGTATACAGCGGGGAACGTGCCAGGGTTGCCCGCTTTCACCCTTACTATTTGCTCTTACATTGAGCCGATTATTAGGCCTCTATTTCACAATGTTTCTATCTTACCTATATCTTTTAATGGTATGACGTTAAAGATTACTGCCTATGCAGACGACATTGCTGTATTTACTACCAGGCCAGATGTGGCTATTGCTGTAATTACACATGAGGCTCAACATTTTGCTTCCTTTTCTGGCTATAAGCTTAATTTAAATAAAATGCAGTCTATTCTCAATTATGTACCTGAATTTGCTCTATCTCAGCTAGGTATCAATGCTACTGCTATGTACTTTGGTGTTTGTCTCAGTAGCTGTACTGACGATTTTATGCCCTTGAATTATGAACCTCTGCTCAAAAAAATCACTGCGGATCTCCGGAGATGGCACAGGTTGCCCCTGACATTCATCGGGAGATGCAATATAGTGAAAATGAATGTCTTGCCGAAATTTCTTTATTTATTTCGTTCAATCCCTTTAAGAGTTCCAATGTCATTTTTTAAACAGTTAGACTCCGTTATTGAAAGTTTTATTTGGGGCTATCGTAGAGCCAGGAGAGCTCTTAGAAATATTAAGCTGAAGTTTGGGCAAGGCGGGTTCCACCTCCCCGATTTTAAAATTTATTTTTGGGCAGCTTTTCTTAATAGTATTCAGAGCCAAAATTTGGTTTGCGTATCAGCTCGCATGTGGCCCAAACAGTGGGTTTCTTATACATTATATGTTGGACCCAAACTATTTTAGGAGAGTTTGTTTTAAGGTAGTTAGGCACATCTATCGCATTTGGCAAGATATCTGTAAAACTTTTGCTCTGCCAGACCTACATGAATTTATTTTTCTATGGGAAAATCCTAGGCTTCCGGGCATATTTTCGGATTCTGTTTGTAGAATGTGGCAACAGTGTGGAATAATACGGTTAGGGCAGTTGTATGATGATTGTGGTTTTAGGTCATTTACCTCTCTAGAAGAAGAGTTTGCGATACCTCACAAGTCATTTTTTAAGTACCTGCAAGTCAGGGATTATTTTATACAAGGGAAGGGCCTGTTAGCCCTCCCTCATTCTCCTGATGGCTATCTTTAAAACCTTTGGGCAGGGTCAGATTGGGAAAGTTTATCAGAGCTTCCTGTCTGTAATGGTAAATGATGGATTGGAGACGGTAGCTAAACTTAATCATATGTTTGGAACTGGAATTAATTTAGAAGAGGTTGTTGATTCAATGGCTACAATTAACTCGGCCGTCTCTTTGATCAACCTTAAGTTGCAACAACATCGCACTATGTTTTTGTTCTATTATACCCCGCAGGTAATTTCGAAATGGGCCACTTCTCAGGTCTCCTCGAAGTTATACTGCCCTAAATGTAACAAGTATGCTGCTGATCTCAGAAATATGTTTGCTATGTATCCCTGATTATCTACATTCTAGTATGAGGTCTCAGTGGTGCTGAGCAGGCTATCAGGCAACGCGATCTATATAACTGAGAAAGAAATAGTATTGGGGTCGGTATCCGATCCAGGCTATTTATCCAAACCTTTAGTCTCAGTTATTATTATTTCTTCACGGCTTTGTATTGCTACGGCTTGGATTGATGTACTTAGTCCCAAAATTACAGAATTGTGGTTATTACCGAGGGGGGTCTATGAAATGGAAGTTGCATTAGCTAAAGCTAGGGGTTTAAGGTCAAGGGTGAAGTTTGGGAGGGTTTGGTCAAGTCTTCAGTGGAACTAACTGCTTTATGTTTTATGTTTCTATTATTGTTATGGACTGTCTTTATTTTTATTTTTTATAAGCATTTAACATCTGGCTTCGATAAATATTATGTTTATTACTGTCTGCTGTATGATTCTTTTCGATGTCTCGATGTTCGATAATTCCCCTCTTTTATGTTGTTGTTTTATTTCTTCCTATTGTTTTCTGTGCCACGAACACTCTCTTGTTATTGTTGTACTTGTAACTTAAAAAAACAATTTAAAAAAAATTAACAAATAGAGAGATATTTTTTCCATTCATTTTAATTGTAATGTAAAATCCCACTTTAATGATAAAGTCAGATTTTAAGTTACTATTTTAAAAATGGCACTTTTAGAAAGTCAGCATTGTTCTTCCTAAACCTAATGTGTCTTCCTGCCAGTGTCTAGGGTCACATGATTGTTAATCGCTCTACTGTGGTGTGATGTTTATTCCTTCCAGACAGGGGACAAAAAGAGATTGGGTGTGGGTAAGGGTGTAACTGTCCTTAGCAGGATGGTCAGGGGTGGTGCCCAGCTCCTTCCTGAGCTTTAATGTGTAGTTTTTTGGCTGTATCCAGCTCCTTTCTGACTTCAGAAGAGACCCACCTTGTCGCTGATAGATGCAGTTCACACCTGGCCCTGTCTGCTCTTTGTTTTATTAGCCAGGTCAGAGCCAAACCTAGGGGAAAGGGAAGGGGTGACAAGAACCACTTGTAGTTAGACAAGGGGTGTTCCCCACCCACAGGCTGGCACTGGGTATAAAAGTGGCACTCTATGAACCTGAAATCTGAGTATTCCTGGACTGGAGAAGCTTCAGAAAAGGGCGGTCCTGCACTCTGAATATGAAAGACTTGACTGGCTTGCCTTGAGCCCAGTGCCCCGACAAGAGAATTCTAGAGTCAATTGGCTGACCTCCTGATTGAGCTACTGGGACACAACAACCTTCCTGGGGCCATTCCTGCTTTCCAGCTGACCAGACCCCAATGCACTTGACCTGGTCCTCTGCTGGCCTCTGTGGGAATGAGTCCTGACACCTTAATGCACAGTCCTTTTAGTCCTGGAACCTTGGCAGAGCATATTCTGTCTGAATAAAAGGATTCACTGGATCTGCACAGGCGCCCCCCGCGCCTAGGGGAGGGGCGCCCTTAGTTGTGCCATGTGACGAAGCCCCCTATGGGTCGTCTAAGAAGGGGAGGTGTATTGTATAAGGAGGGACTGTGATGTCATCAGGGGCATGCAGGAATGCAAGGGGAAGTTATATAAGGCTGGCGCCTTGGAGTATTCGCCCTCTTTTGTCCCCTCAGACCTCCAGCAAGCTGCAGAGGCGCGTGTTGACGGGGAGCGAGGTTTCTGGTCGGCAGTGTGCAGTGTGGCACAGGAGGTTTGAAGGGGCCTAGGCGTAGCGTGTAGGTCTTTATAGTCTAATAATCATTGAATATATAACAGTATTTAATGAAATTTTGAGGTTGCTGCAAGTGGTGGGCGCGGAGAGAAATAGCTTAGTTAGCGAGGTCCCCCGGCGGTATGTGGGGGACGCGCCTGCGTTCAAGGAGCGGCAGTGATCAAAAGTTTTTATTAAGGCGGGATGTATAGCTTGTTGATGAAGGGCTTCATCCGTATGTGGGGGGGGGGCGCAGTAATTGCATCGATCTCGCAGCTGGTTTCATGGACGTGGGGACGCACGATGTAAGGGCGATAGTAACTCTAGAGTGAGTGTTTTTTTCGTCTCTTTTGTAATAAATAGCACGTTCATTTGTGCCATGTGGTTACTCTAGAGAGTGTTTTTTCGTCTCTTGTAATACACAGCCAGTTCATTTGTGCAGTGTATTTATGTAAACTGGGTAATAATGTGCGGTCACATGCAGTGCGCATTCAGCATATTATGTCTTGGTGTTATATTCCATATTCAGTAAGTTAATTGCCAGTTGTGCGAGGAGACGGCTGGTTTTAAACATGGTGAAAATGTTTGAACTCGAGCGCGCCACAGCATTAAGGCGGTAAAGCTTGTCGATGACGAGCCGCATCGGTATGTGGGGGGGCGTGGTAATGGCGTCTCGCAGTTGGTTTCGCGGACGTTGGGGACCCACGATGTAAGGGTGATAGTGACGCTAGGGTAAGTGTTTTCATCTCTTTTTGATAAATAGCATGTTCATTTGTGCCGTGTATCTAAGTAAACCGGGTAATATGCGCGGTCACATGCAGCGTGCCTTCAGCATATCATGTCCGGGGGTTATATTCTGTATTAATTAATATACTTGCCGGCTGTGCGGGAACATGTCAATGAGTTCGAAAGGGCCGCTTTTGAAAGGAAATACATGCAAATTATATTCCTAGCTCGTTGATGGCAAGTTGTATTGATGGCTGTTAAACATGGCAAAAAAAAAAAAAGTTTGAACTCGAGCGTGCCACAGTGCTCTGCATATAGAAACATGCGACTTCGTGAGCACCCGGTCAGCGCTGATTTATGTTTAGCCTGGATGAAAATGGTTTTTGGAGGAATATAGCGCGTAGATGCCAAGTTGGAATGACGGCTGTTTTTAAACATGTTGCAAAAGTTCTAACTCGAGCATGCCACAGTGCTCTGTATATTGACATACTGGGACTTGGTGAGCACCCGTTCAGCCCAGATTTATGTTTGTCCTTGAGGAAGGACGGTGTAGTGTCCTGCTAGGACACAGTCTAGTTGTTTCCTATGTAATCCTACACTAAACACCCACCCACCACAGACGTCACTGGGTCAGGTGACGCTGTCAATAAAAGAGCCAGAGCGCACGTGCTCGGGGCCAGATCTGCTATCCCCTAACTGGTGTCCGTGTGACTCATTCCTTACACCATGTGGGCCTAAGGCCCAACACTACATTGGCGACGAGGGTCAAATCAACAGCAGCAAGGGGCAACAGACTGAGTAACGCCCCAAGGAACCAAGCAGCAAGTAAATGCACAACGCAACACAACGCAACCACAACTAGGATCTACTACCACGCAGCAAGTAAGTGCGCAACCACGCAGAAGACACCCACACACACCAGCAAGGAGTCTGCAGATGCCACTTCCAGCGCGACGTGGGAAAGAGGCACGAACGCCTCACTAAGCTTCCAAGCACTGACAACGTCTGGAGAAAACGACTGCCAAGCACTGGAAGAACGTCCAGGGAAAACGAGTGCTGAGATCAAACGACGGAGAGAGCAGCGACGCCTTGTGGCCACAGGTGTTCACCGCAGCATCAACCACTCCCGCCAACGGTCCAAAGCAGCAAGTACCTGACGACAGCCAGAGCAGCAAGTACCCAACGTCACGCAACAGGCGTCCATGAACCCTGAACAGTAAGTGCGCAGAAACGCGCCACACAGCAACAGGAGAATCTGTCCAAGCACATGGACACTGCCACGCCCGAATGACGCCACGTCAACATGCAACCTCCTGAGCACATCAGGAGACCACGCAGAAACGCGCCAGAAGCACAGAACCGCGCCAGAACCTTCAGGAATGCGCCAACAGCACGGAACCGTGCCGCAAGAACGCAACAGGCGTCCAAGAACTCCACACCCGCACGACAGGACTGCGCAGCACTGCGCCGGAACGTGCCAGGAGTCAGGAGCGCCAAAGTGACGCTACACAGCGACACGCCAATGCCACGGGACAGCACACAAAGGTCCCCAACAGAGACAGCCATGTCTCGCAGCAACCGGAGCGCCATCGTCAGCACACATGGCAGCATGCACCAGAGTTGCACCAGGAGCGGTGACGCAACCCTCCTCCGCGCAGACAAAGCGCGCCAACGCCAAAACACCGTGACGGTGAATAGCGACCACAAAGAAAATAGCACAGCATGGCAACTCATGCCCAAGATGAAAACCGACCACCCAGTCTGGTCACCAAGGAAAGAAAAGCAACAACAGAGAAGATACGACGACAGGTCTAGTCACCAAGCCAAGTGAAGACAGTGTCCTACCACATGGACAAGACCACGGAGACGACATGTAGAGGGCCCGCTACATGGAGAATCCTGGTTAGCATGAGAAAGCAAGAAAGAAGACCGGACCGCGTCGAGGAAGAGAACGAAGAGGAAGAACGGAGTAACACAACATCACTCCACAGAGGAGGAGAGAGAACTACAGCACACAGGAACATCGGTGCTGTCCAAGGAGCATCGTAACAATCAGCACACAGGAACATCGGTGCTGTCCAAGGAACATCGCAACATCCGCGTGGATCCCAGTAATCCCTACAACCTGCATTCGAAGAGACCAACCACTGATGAACTGCATGGGTGCCCCGTGAACCTGAAGCTTACCGAAGCAGAGCATACCCGAGCACTAGACAATCCACCCTTGTGGACTACACAAGACTCGACTGTGGCCATGTCCGGAGTTCGGCAGCGACCCGTACAGCCCACGCGATCAAGTGGCGGTCCAGGGGACAAGGGCCTCGGTCGCATATCCTGTGAGAGAGGAATCCGGATGGGAGAGGTGCAGCAGCGGCAGCTCCACGACAGGCAACAGGAAGCATGGAGGCCCCAGGTAATCACCTGGCACCGAGAAACGGTCTGTTGAAGACACTGAACCCATGTCCTAACGGCAAGACCATCCTGGCGGATGACATCAACACCCCCGAGGACATCATGAGAGACTTGGCGGTGAGTCCGTTGGCAGTTCGGCAGCGACGCCTTTGCGCAGCTCATGCGAAGCCCGCACGGCCCACCCGGTCCCGTCGTGTCCGGCAAGAGGGTCCTCCCAGCGTCTCTAGTGAGAGAAGAGTCCAAGCAGGAGAGGCCAGTCTTCAAGGCTCCCGTGAGAGAGGAGTCCAGCAAGAAAGGCAAGTCGGAAGTTACCTGGCCGGACGGAGATGTGAAGGCATCAAGATCAGCAAATCCAAAGAAAGACCTCTCGTGCCATAATCGTCTCCTACAACCAACAAGCGTGGTCATCCACTGGACTAGGAACACCTGCGAGACCCCTCAAGGGTCACACCCTTTCTGCTCCCAAAGTGAGAACACTGTACATAAGCGTCAACACAGCAAGACAAGGATGATCTGAAGTACACCGCCGAGGTGAAGCTCATCTGACTGACTTTGTAGTCCTGGAACTTCCAACATTCTCCCAGCTGATCGCCTGAAGAAGATCTGTTGAAGCTATCAACTGTTATTGTTCTGTTTTCTTACAGGTTGGACATTCGCTTTTCCTTTCATTAAAGTTGGGGAGGAATGTAGTGTCCTGCTAGGACACAGTCTAGTTGTTTCCTATGTAATCCTACACTAAACACCCACCCACCACAGACGTCACTGGGTCAGGTGACGCTGTCAATAAAAGAGCCAGAGCGCACGTGCTCGGGGCCAGATCTGCTATCCCCTAACTGGTGTCCGTGTGACTCATTCCTTACACCATGTGGGCCTAAGGCCCAACACTACAGACGGGTATGGGAGAATTCTGTACAACTTTGTAACTTGACATTATGGCATGGTATATATTTGGTATTTAATTAGGTTACTCGCCGGCTGCGTGACAACTGGTCAATGTGGTCAAATTGGCGCGTTTGAAAGGATATACATGCAAATACGATTCCTAGTGCGCAGATGGCAAATTGGAATGACGGCTGTTTTTGAACATGTTGAAAATGTTCAAACTCAAGCGCGCCACAGTGTTAAGTATATTGAAATACTGGAAACCAGTCAGCACTGATTTATGTTTGTCCTAGAGAAAGGGATAGTATTGGAGAATGTGATACGATTTTGTAACATGACATGTGACTGGGTGAACATATTATGTCACGGTTTGTAGTCTGTCTTTCGGTAAGTTACTTGCCGGTTGCATGACATGTCAGTGAGGTCAAATGGACGCGTTTGTTCTTATCGATACTATTCAACGCACGTGGATGCCAAGTTGGAATGGCGGCTGTTTTTAAACTCGGTTGGAAATGTTCAAACTTGAGCTCGTCACAGTGCTCTGTATATAGAAGTACTGGGACTTCCTGAGCGCCCAGTCAGCGCTGATTTATGTTCGTCTTTGAGGAAGGACTGGGATTGGAGGATTACGTACCACTATTAGATAATTCCCTGGACACCTCACTACAACCTTCCCCGACATCTTCTCCGGTACCCTCTCCGGTACGAAGAGTAGTAAGGGCTTGCAGGAAGTTACCTGCTAAGCGTGGGGGGAACTGGAAATCTAAAAGAGCTGGCACACCACCGATAATCGTTGGGGGAGTAAATGAGACCTTAAATAAGGCCGAGTTGGCTAATTTGAACTCTGACCAATTTGACCTGTTGGCCTGTTTTATTGAATCCAAATTAGAACTTTTGATTAAACCTCTCAAGGCCAAACTAGATCAGGTCTCAAAAGAAGTATCCAGACTGGGTGGCTTATTGAACTCTCACTTAGTTATGACAAATAAGAACACACAGGGTGGGAATAATATAAATAAAGCCGCAGCTGCTACCTGCAATGGGGGTAACAGGATCACACCACCTGTACCAGTCTCCCAACTTCCCCCTGCACCTGCACCAGCTACTCAACTACCCCCTCTTTCAACTACTCAACCACCCTTAATGACTCCGAGAAACCAATCCACTTCGATAGGGGGGAATAACAGCGAGGGGAGAAGTGAGACAAATAGAAGACCCTCAGTTAATCTCCCCCCCAGATTGTGCTCCATACATAGTAGTATTAACTAATGTACCTGGGGTGGATTCTCATCGTACTGAGTCTCGGATAGAATCCCACGATTCTCTGAAAAATAAATCAGTATCGTGGTTGAATAGAAACTGTGGGTTCCCACTGTCTTTTAAAGTCTGATAACAAAAAGATGGACAAAGTTCCTATACAAGGGTGCAAAAGTCACCGGTGTATCAGGGTGCAAACAGTCACCCATGCATTAAAAACAGGGAAGGATAAGGGAAAGGGATTCCTAGGTATAAAGTACCCTAATATGAGAGGGAAAGACATTCAACATCCTCTGCTGCCCTCACACACCACGAAGGATGTCATGCTTCATCATCGGGCATTTTGCTCCTCGTAGGGCCGGCGCTGCAATTCCCTACGGGACCCCCGAATGGTCACTTTGTCAGAGATCTTTTTGAGGAAATGCCGGATGTTGCATGAGGGTGTGTGGGGAAGGGTAAAGGAGGGTAATTCATGTACGTGAAAACGTGATAGTGTGATAAAATTCCAAGGGTATGAAAGCAGCGGTAAGTTTTTCTTGGTAAACCCTTGGCAGTTAAGAATACTGCTTAAAAATGACTGACCCCAAAAGGCCCACTATGCCTGGGTGTCTATAGTCGCGGTCGACATGTTTCGCGCCTCTGTCGCCCGTAGGTCATTGGCGCTTCTTCAGGACCAAACAAAAAACAGTGAAGTGCACGTGAACATAATACATAAAAGTTAAAATGAGAACCCTCTTATCTCAGCCAGGGCGGGTAAGGAAGCCTGTATACCCTCTATGTAAATTCAGCTGCTACACAGAAGCTGCTCCTGGTTGATACCAAGCACTAGTAAAAGCACTCCTCCTATGGTCAAGAGAATGGACGCCCGCGTATAGTCGGGAAAGATATACGGGTGCTGCCTCTAGTGCACCTACCCCTGTCCAAACGCTCGCCGTAAGTTACTTACTTTTAAGCAGTATTCTTAACTGCCAAGGGTTTACCAAGAAAAACTTACCGCTGCTTTCATACCCTTGGAATTTTATCACACTATCACGTTTGCACGTACATGAATTACCCTCCTTTACCCTTCCCCACACACCCTCATGCAACATCCGGCATTTCCTCAAAAAGATCTCCGACAAAGTGACCCTTCGGGGGTCCCTTAGGGAATTGCAGTGCCAGCCCTACGAGGAGCAAAATGCCCGATGATGAAGCATGACATCCTTCGGGGTGTGTGAGGGCAGCAGAGGATGTTGAATGTCTTTCCCTCTCATATTAGGGTACTTTATACCTAGGATTACCTTTCCCTTATCCTTCCCTGTTTTTAATGCATGGGTGACTGTTTGCACCCTGATACACCGGTGACTTTTGCACCCTTGTATAGGAACTTTGTCCTCCTTTTTGTTATCAGACTTGTATTAGGAGCATGGACACTGGACCTTTATTAGCTCCTTGGTCCCCCCTCTTTTTTGTTTAATTCCCACTGTCTTTCTCAGATGATATAATATCTACTCATAGAGTTAGCTGGATAGGAAACTCTATGAAAAATACTAGGGGGGATTGTATTATTGTCAATTTTAAGTATCCGCAGCATGTCGCTACAGTCCTGCTTAGAGCGGCTTCCCAACCAATTTTTGACAATACTGTATGTGCTCGCCCTCTTGGTTTCTTTTATAACCACCTTGGCAATATTCCACATTCACACACTGTTCTGCCCAAGCCAGTTTCATCTCTACTTAGGCGTGGTTGTGATATTCCTCCCCAAACTGGGAATCATCCCGCAAATAGACTGGACCCATATCATTACAGGTTGCCCAGGCCAAATAGTCAATTTGATCAACCCCTCCCACTGGCCAATCGATATACCCCTCTATCATCTCTGGAGGAAAATGATTGACTGCCAAATATTCCGAGAACTAACGTACAGCCCTCACATTCCTCTAGTAGGATTATGACATGGGATATTGCTGGAATTAAGGCTAAAGCAGGGAATGACACTTGGATCAACTCATTAAAAACCTATGATATTATAGCGTTCCAAGAGACTTGGGATCCGACAAATAGCTTTTCTTTGGATGGGTACAGTCATTTTTGCATTCCAGCAACCTGTAGTGCGGCAGGCAGAGCTAAGGGTGGCTTATTGAGTTTATTTAAACTTGACCTAAAGGGCACATTAACTTTGTGTAATTCAGGGTGTCAAAATTGTTTAATTGTGGAACTATCCCCTTTTGATACTCCTAAGATTTTATTTATTAATTTTTATAATTCATGTGCCAATGAGTGTACCAGTTTAAATCTGGACCTTTTGGAGAAATTTTTGTCAGTCTATAGCAGTAATGTGAATACTTTTGAAATAATTCTTTTAGGGGACTTTAACATTCATCCCTGCAACCAACCATGTGCCAATATAGAGGAGGAGGGCCCCCCTTATTCTTCACATATTCATCTCGAACACTCGAACGGGGTGAGGCCCTCGAAAATTTTCTGGCGAGATGGAATCTTTATGAGTCAGGTTGCGGGGAAGGTGGCTCTAGGATCCCCACATATAAAGGAACAGTCGATGGTACTATTATTGATTATATTTTTATGTCTTCTTTTGTATTGTGTAAAGTTTTAATGTATAAGACTGAGGTCTCGGTCTTCAGTGACCATAACCCGGTGTCAGTAGATATAATACCTGCAGATTTATTAACCTTTAAAACTGTGACACATAAGGGTGGCCTAAATGTGATTGCTAAAGACCAAGGACGTAGGCTAAAATGGTCAAATATAGTTCCTGAAACTTTCCTGCAGGATGTACTGGGCAAGGTTGAGGACGATGTGGCTATATGCCTAGAGAAGCAGGCTGAAAATATTCATGTGGTCACCGCTTTTGATAACATCTGTAGACAAATTAACCAAAGCCTACTTGCTGGCCCCAGACAGACGAGACATCATGGTAAAAGATGGTTTAATAAAAGATGCTCCAGGGCACATGTACTTTTACTTAAGGCACTGAAGGCTACCCCCAAAGATAGAGCTCAAATAGCCAGTTTAAGATCTGCATATAAGAAAGCTATCCAAGATAGGAAAAATGAGCTGAAAGAAGAGGCCTGGTCACAATTACTTGCCCCTGAGACTTTAATAGTGGGCAGTTCTGGAAAATCGTTAATCAACCGCTATTCTCGGCTGAGGATAACTCTCGCCTAGAGTCCAACATCCCGGATGAGGGTTGGATTTCACATTTTGGGAAAATCTATTCTATCCCAGACTCGGTGAAACAGCAGATTAATATATTTTCTAGTTCTGAGGGTTTACATGTGACCTTTGAAGAGATAGAGGTAGAAAGAGCGATTGAACAGACTTTAAAAAATAAAGCCCCAGGTCCTGAAGGGGTTCCCTCTGATGTTTTTAAATGTGCGCCGAAATGTTGGTCTAAAATCCTGTGTAGTATTTTTAACGCCCTGAACCAAAATAATATCCCGGTGTCTTGGAAAAAATCCATAATTATCCCAGTTTTCAAGAAGGGAGATAGGCAGGACCCCTCCTGTTATAGACCTATCCCCTAATAGATTCCTCGGTAAAAATTTTAGGACGGGTTATTCTGCACAAACTAACGGCGTGGCTCGACGATAGAGGGGTTCTGTCGAATCTGCAATATGGGTTTAGAATGAAAAGAAGCACTTTAGACCAATGTCTTAACCTGCAATTGCATTTAGATAAATATACTAAGGCAAAAGAGGGGTCAATGTACCTGGGGTTCATGGACCTCTCATCGGCATTTGACCTTGTAAACCGGTCAAAGCTATGGCAAATTTTACTTGACATGGGACTAGATCGGGCCTTAGTTAATCTCTTGGCGGACTTACACTCGGGACTTTTGGCCTCTGTCCGAGTTACTGCTGAGGGGCGCTGCTCTAGCCATTTTAACTCAGAAAGGGGGGTCAGGCAAGGGTGTATCCTGGCCCCCCTTCTTTTCACGGTATATATCAATGCCCTAGAACCTAGGGGAACTTGGTATTCCAGTTCTCCTCTACGCGGATGGCGCTGTCCTTCTTTCACGGACGGGGGTTGGACTCCAACGACTGTTAGATGTTTTGGGAAATTTTATGGGATCCCTGGATCTTAAAATAAATGCAAAGAAGTCACACATTATAATTATGGGGAGGTGCAGCAGGAAGAAGCAATTTAAAACTTTTTTCTGTTGCGAAGAAGAACTCTGCAGAGTGCCCACATTCCCCTATCTTGGGATAACTTTTGATGAGAGGGGGAATTGGGGCCCGCAACTCAAAAATAGAAATATCTCCCTCGCAAGAACCACTTCTGCACTCCAGGGTTTCACAAAAAAACTGGGGGCAAGACCTATAGTCGCACTTTTGAAGATTATATAAGGCCAAATGTATTGCTCTAGCCACTTATGGTAGCTCAATATGGGGCTATAGTGTTTTGGATAGCCTACAGGTGACCGAAAAAAAATTCTTGAGATCAGTCCTATCAGTGCCACAGTCCACTCCTTCATACACCATCCATTCTGAACTGGGGGTAGGGTTCATTTCTGACATGATAAGAATGCCCCCCGTAATATGCTGGATGAAGACCTTGCTAAACCAGGAAATCTCCCTGAACCATATTATCATGAAAGATTGTCTCCTACTAGAAAATTCCAGTAAGATTCAGTGGCTGACAAATATTAAAAATAGCTTTTTTTAAACTAAGGAGACTGGAGCTTTTCTCCTCCCCAGAGATAATAACATCCAAGGACATTACACAAATTAAGGGAGCCATGGCACAGATGTTGTCTCTGGAGAGAGAGGAAATAGAGCTCAGAAAACCTACTGTAAGGGCTTCAGCTCATTGTAGCCAGTTTACCAGGACCAGAAATGTAACTTAATATGGTGAACCGTCCTTACCATAGGTTTCTTTTAACCCGTTTTCGTTTTAACCTGATCCACTTGAATCTTGGTCATTTTCCTAAATGGAGCACTCCTGAAAATGCATTGCCGTGTTCCTGTGACAACTTCTCCATTCAGAACACATTGCATTTTGTGATGTTCTGTGGTCACTTCACGGAATCAAGAATGAAATTCTTGGTCCCAATACTTAAGGAGGCGGGGTTCTTGCAAGTCAAGCCCGCTCTCTTGTACTTGCAATTACTAAAGACCCCCCGGATCACTTTTCATGTCGCTAGTTTTTTAGTGAGCGCTGTTAGAACTAAGAACAGGAGGATGATTAATTGTACATAAAATGTCCATGGATATAAATTAGAATAATGTTTGCACTGTAAAACTGATAGCTAGGGTATCTAAATTGGTTGATGTTTTTATTCTATTTATTGTGATTTTATAAAATTTTATGAAATTGCTGAGAATTTTTTAATTTGCTTAATACTATTCTTTTTAATATGTGTAAATAATGTATTTATGTATGTGTTGTATTGTACCATTGTCTTTTTATGATATTGATTTATCGAAATAAAGTATTCTGACTGACTGACACTATGTAACTTGAATTAATGAGACCAGGTGAGCACCCAGTCAGCGCGGATTTACGTTTGTCCTTGGGGAAGGACTGGGATTGGGGGTTTATGTACGTTTAATTAGTTGGTTCACTTATTTCATTGGAAACAGATGGCTCGGTATGGAATCCAATGAATGTACTGTAATGCTGGCTACCATTTCATGTCAAACTTAATGAAGCACGGGCACGCTTTGGCAGTGCCCTATTTTGCCACACAGAAAAGCGGTTTGTAGTTAATGCCTGTGAAGGAGGAAGGTATTTTAATAAAAGTATAAATTAATAATAAATATCTTATTAGTTCAAATTTAGATCTTTGGATCCGAGTAAACACATGTTTCTGGAAGGGTCTTAATGGCAACATAAAGCAAAAATACGAGAACGTCAAGTACTTGAATAAAGTAGACACTTTACACGTACTGAGGTAAGCGTTTGGTCTGCATTAAATAAGGAGGTTCCAGGGGTGGGATCTGATGGGCCAGAGTACAACTCCCTGAGCCTAAGGTGGGGGCCTCATTATGTAGGAAGGGCCCAGTGTTAGCGGTATACCTTGGGCAAAGGCTGGGTCCCAAGAAGCCTACCGGATGAATTGGAGTTCCCATACGAGGATGTGCTACAAATAAATATATTAAAGGAAAGTAAAGCATATTATTCTCCAAAACAAAGAAAGTGATGGATTGAGTCCCACTAATACCATATTTCCTGGGCTCGTTTCAGACCTGCCTGGGAGGGCTTTTGGGGCTTTCGGAGGTTGCTAGTTACCATTCTGAATCCCGAAGTGACTTCCAAGGGGCTCCTAAAACAAGCATTGGTGGCGTGATGGTCCCCATAGGTCGCGCTCCATGGCGGTTATTTAGTAATGCCCAAAATAACTTTGGTTTAAATTTTATGCAAGAAGGAAATGTTTTTGGGGTGGGGAAATTGTCTAACATTGGCCAAGCCGCTTATCTAAAATTTTAAACATTTTGGTAACACAAACTATCCACTTATTACAAAGAAATGTTGGCAACGTGACAGCATTTCAAGGGATGTGTTGAAGAAACGCCTGGACTAACGTTTTTCGTTGGGCCAGAACATGTTCTTGGGGATGTTATCAGGCTGTGATCCAACAAGGGGCCTGTGTCCAGAAGCAGGGGACCAGACTTCATGACACACGGCAGAGCTCCGTTATGGACAATGCATGCTTGGTCTTATTACGGATGCAGTGAGCCACCGGAGGTGGTTACATAATCAGGAGTCCGGTAGGTACATAGGCAGCTGTTATTCAGCGCCAATATGCCCATAGGGTACAGGCGGCGGGAAACCTGGTGTTGACCCATGGCTAGTTGGGATGGTGGTGGCGCCCCAAGGTGTAATATTTCTTTGTCGACACGTAGTGGCATCTGCGTACACATGTGGTTCGTATTGGGTATTAACCCATGCATTACAGGGGCTGGTGTTCAGCCTCATGCTAACAGGTTCAATTTCCCAGTACGCTTAGCAATTTATTCCCAGGGGGTGGACAACAAAGAAACATTCTGTTGACGAAACAAGGATATATTATTCGATGCCAAGATGCAGCTTTGGTGGGGGGGGGGGGGGAATCCAAGACAAATAAACATCGGGTTTTGTGACAAAATATGGATGAGCTACTGCAAATTGGTAGTAACCGTTTGCGGCTGCAACTTGGTAGTAACTCTTCGCTGGTTAGAACGATGGCAGCATTGAGGCACAACTTTTCAGCGTTTATAATGGTCTGGTCCACGGGTTCACCGTGTGGTGTAATTCATTAGTGTGTCACTGAAACAATTGGCTATGATGCCATAGGGGTTTCCTACTTAGGAAATGTAATAATGCAGGGTGATAGGGCTACCTATATAAGGTGTCGCAAACGGCTGAAGGGTTAAGGTGGTTTGGTCTGGTCATTTAGGCATCATTCATGTGTATCTTTGTCCCCAATAACAAAACAACTTCATGCCCGGCGGTGGTTACAGTTACCTCTGGTGTGGAGTTAGTCCTATGTTTGGGGCACAGGGGAATCACTGTTGGGTGAGCTCATCGCCCCAAGGTGTGCTGCTATAATACAGGAGAGGCATTGCAAGAGGGGCTCTATATAGCGAAATGTTGGGTTATGCATTTTGTTTAAAAGCATGATCTCCCGGGTAATTGTGGGATCTGCCTTTTCCCAGAGCCACAGGTTGTGTGGGAAATTCTCAGAGGTCCTACGTTGGGCCCAGAGGATGCCTTGGGAAGGAAATGCTTTTCGTGTATTGATTACAATAGAAGGAAATGCTTTTGGTGTATTGATCACAATATACGTACCAACTAATTTGCCTTTGCTTACTGGGGATGTGGCTTACTGGTCAGATGATTATAGGCAGATTTCCCCTTTTCCTTTTTTAAAGGTAGTTAGTTCTTAGTAAGTACTGCGTGGTGCAACTTTGTAACATGCTTTGGGCCTCAGGAAGAATATACATTATAATAAGCGGAGGACTGATGGTATGCAACACCATTGACAGGGAGTGGGCCTGGGGAAAGTCATTCACGGTACAAGCACATCTCCATAACGGTTACAGTGGTATGGGACCAAACGCAAGTCTCTAATATGTACTGACTAAAGTTGCTCTTCCCCTGGTAGTTGAACAGACGGTTAGTTATTTGTAGGCATACTCTACTGGCAACAGGGATTGCTGCATCATATTTCAGCAATAGGGTGGTTTTACTAAATCTCCAAGCGTTATTAGGCCACTGCAAACTCTTTATTTATTTATTATTATTATTTTTTTTTTACTTTTAATGCAACTCCCTAGAAGGGATTGCAATTTATTTGGTGACATAATACACAGGCGAGTATGAATGCGAAGACAGTTTTACTAAATCGCCCAGCATTAGTAGGCCAGTGGAAACTTATAAGGCTGTATTTGGCAAACATTCTGCTAAGTGCTCTTTCTTTTTAATAAAGCGACTCCCTAGAAGGAATTGCGATTTATTTGAGGACATAATACACAGGCGAGTATGATCGAGAAGATCCTTTTACGGCTTCATTCTATGGCCAAGCTGGGCGGAAAAGGAGGACTGACCTGCCAGTGGTCCGGAAGCTGCTGCCCTAACTCACAACTGATGAACTGCACAGAACTGGGGTAGTGTTGCCGGTGATCAGGTACCCCGGAATATGTACTGAATAAAACATTGGGGAGGTGACCTGGTTCAGGTACCCCGGTGGGCCAGTGGGGTATGCAGTGCCCTGGACCTCAAGTAATGCGACCGTTGGCTGTTGCGTGTGGGGGCCTGCAGGTATAAGGTGAACAGCTGAGTGGAGAACTTGGCGGGCAGTCGGTCATGAGCAATTGTGAGGCTAAGGTCACGTGCAGGGGCAAAGGGGTACCTACGTTTATTACTGCTGTCCACATGTTGTGGCCAGTAGTGTGTACGACAAATAATTGAAGTTCAAGCTTACAGTCGTGCTTGATTTACTTAATGTCTGTGCCCAAAACAGTTTGACTGTCTCCTATTGGTCTATCATGCTTAGAATATTTAGGGCTAGGGGCCCACTTTGGTGGCGCCAAAGCCCGGACAAGGGGGAAGATGAGATTTTATGATCCGGCTTGCTTTCATACTTAAAGACCACACTAGCCGGAAAAGGGGTGGCATTTAGGGTTTATGTTTCACGCATTTGCATTTCAGCGGTGTCAACAGCACCCTATTAATAGGGGGGGCAGGTCTTTAAGTAAGTCAATTATTTCTGGTAGTACGTGGGGTCGGCTAGCACAAGGTAGGCAATTAGCGGGTCCGTAGGAGTCCAAATAAAAAATTCACATGCTAGTGCACAGCCAAGTGAAAGTTCTTGTAGATTCCCTTGTCTTATTTTCAATACAGCCATTAGGATAAAATGGGTAATATACCAGGTTCTGTACGGTTGGCTTAAACAAGCTATACAATTAAACACTGTCCCCCATTCAGTCCGTTGAACTGAACCATTTCATTATAGAAATATTGGCGAGTGCCACAACAAGTTCAAGTTGGCACAGGGGTGTATCTCTCAGGAAATGCACATGATTTTGTTAACAACATTATTATGTTGGCTATTAAGGAGCACTGTCAGAGCTGGGGGGGGAGGGCGAGTGCGCCGGGTAGCTTCTCACCCTGTGGCGGGGCACTGACAGTTAACAACAAAGGGGATGCACATCAAGAGAAGTACAGAGACTGGATGGACCCCAGGCGGGGGTAGGATGCACGTGTGCTGAGGGTAGGCAGAAAAGGAGGACTGACCTGCCGGTAGTCCTGGACTCTACAGCCCTAACCCGCAATGTATGGACTGAGTAGAACTTTGGGGAGGCTGCCTGTGTTCAGGCACCCCGGTGGGCCAGTGCATTATGCGGTGCCCTGGATTGCAAGTAATGCAACTGTTTGCTGTGCGCGTTGAGGTCTGCCGGCACAATGTGCACAGCTGAGAGGAGAGCTTGGTGGGATGGATGAGTCGTCAAGTTCCATTGTAAGGCCAAGCTCAAGTGCAGGTGTAATGGTGTGCCTAATTGTCTTACTGCCTTTGACATGTTGTTGCTGCTAAAGTGTATGGCCAAAACTGAAGTTCAAGTAATGTCGTGCCTGATTTACTTAATGCCTTTGACAGGTTGATGCGGCTAAAGCATGATGCTCTGAATAATTGTATATATCCGAACAGGATGCTCTTCTCCTATTGGTCTGTGAATAATTACCTGGTTTAATGTGAATAAAAGGCTACGCCCTAGACAACACGATTTGACTCCGCAAGTTCTTGGGCTTAGTGGGGTGGAAAATGTCAGAAATGGAGAAGGGTGAATGTCACATTGTGCGCATACTATGCACAGGCGCCCCCCGCGCCTAAGGGAGGGGCGCCCTTAGTTGCACCATGTGACGAAGCCCCCTATGGGTCGTCTAAGAAGGGGAGGTGTATTGTATAAGTAGGGACTGTGATGTCATCAGGGGCATGCAGGAATACAAGGGGAAGTTATATAAGGCTGGCGTCTTGGAGTATTCGCCCTCTTTTGTCCCCTCAGACCTCCAGCAAGCTGCAGAGGCGCGTCTTTGACCACCCACCCACCCGGCAGAAGAACGGGGCTTCGTGGCGGAGCACTGACAGTTAACAGCAAAGGGGATACACATCAAGAGAAGTACAGAGACTGGATGGACCCCAGGAAGGGGTAGGATGCACGTGTGCTGAGGGTAGGCAGAAAAGGAGGACTGACCTGCCAGTAGTCCTGGACTCTAGAGCCCTAACCCGCAATGTATGGACTGAGTAGAACTTTGGGGGGGCTGCCTGTGTTCAGGCACCCCGGTGGGCCAGTGCGTTATGCGGTGCCCTGGATTGCAAGTAATGCAACTGTTTGCTGTGCGCGTTGAGGTCTGCCGGCACAATGTGCGCAGCTGAGAGGAGAGCTTGGCGGGATGGATGAGTCGTCAAGTTCCATTGTAAGGCCAAGCTCAAGTGCAGGTGTAATGGTGTGCCTAATTTTCTTACTGCCTTTGACATGTTGTTGCCGCTAAAGTGTACGGCCAAAACTG
Organism: Lissotriton helveticus; assembly: GCF_964261635.1. NCBI lineage: Eukaryota > Metazoa > Chordata > Amphibia > Caudata > Salamandridae > Lissotriton > Lissotriton helveticus. The sequence goes on from NC_136065.1 coordinate 1,411,332,618, forward strand.
AAGTTCAAGTAATGTTGTGCCTGATTTACTTAATGCCTTTGACAGGTTGATGCGGCTAAAGCATGATGCTCTGAATAATTGTATATATCCGAACAGGATGGTCTTCTCCTATTGGTCTGTGAATATTTACCTAGTTTAATGTGAATAAAAGGCTACGCCCTAGACAACACGATTTGACTCTGCAAGTTCTTGGGCTTAGTGGGGTGGAAAATGTCAGAAATGGAGAAGGGTGAATGTCACATTGTGCGCATACTATGACACAGCGCAGAACGACAAAGGGCCTCGCATCGCAGCACCTCACAGCACACTATCAACAGCTTCACCAGATCCAAAGCAGAATGATGCAGGGTCTCATATTACAGCACTGCGCAGCCCCATGATCGGTAGCTTCACCAGATCAACAACGGATGATGCAAGAGTTTAGCAAAGCAGTATCTTGCAGCACCTGGTTGGTGGCTTTACTGAATCTGAATAGGGCTGCAGAACCTCGCATTGCAACACCACGCAGCTACTTATCACCGACTCGATGGACCAGATGCCGCTCGATGCAGCTAGGCACCACAGCACCCAACAGCCACTGCACCAAGGATAAAAGGTATAACTCCTCGCAGGCCACTTCGGTCCTGTACCCTCCTGATGCTTCATCAGGGGTGAAGTAAACTTTTAAGTTTGTCTTGGGCCAACATGACTAGATACTCACAGTTGATGCTTCGTACCTTTTGGTACTATTTTCACCTTCACTTTAAAACTCTTCTGTTCTACTGAGTCTTTTTAACTTATTAAAATACCCTCTGTTTTTCTAAATTGGTTTTAGATTCTTCTTGTGTTATGTTTTCCCTTTATTATTTCTTAAGTGCTGCAAAAATACTTTGCCCGTTGCCTCTATGTTAAAGTGCTTTTTTGCCAAGCTACTAGTGGGATAAACACAGGTTTAGTTATTGAATTTTGTGGTTCATCATGACAAGGCTTGTGATTATTCTTTGAAGTGGGTTCTCACCCCTTTCAACAAATAATCCAATTCTTACAAGAATCATGTGCTATAGCATTTGAAAAATGTGTTAACCAAGTCAATTACTTGGTTTCAGGCTTTTTCAATACCCAGCTCAAAAGTTAAAACTCTTCTTTTTGTCTGGCTGTGCTGTCCAGTTTTATCATCATGATGCAGCAACCGTCTACTTCTGCTCTCAGAACCCCACTACCTCTGCAAGTGCTGTATCTTTGCCTTTGTCACTGTACCTTTCAGTTAGGTTTGCACTATACAAATACCACATATGTATGTACATCAAATGTATAAGGTTAGTTGTGTGACAGTGATAGGACATTGTTGTAGGCTAATGTTCTATGCAGGTGAATGTTTTTGGAGGCATATATAGACGCAACTGCTATTAGATTAATTATTGCCCAAAGTCCTAAGGGAGTAGCATTAATTGTAAGGAAGAACCAGACTGAGTGCTTTTTGACCCTGTTGTAGCCTAGCCACGCCTAGCCTTGCCTTTCCAGAGACAGAGACGCAGCCTGAGCAATCGAGCAATTGAGTCGGATTAACGCGATTAACGCGAACGCGGTGCACGGAGCACGAACACTAGACGCCGGCTGGCGGGAGACCGGCTGCCGGGAGACCTAACGTCGTGAGGAAGTGTGTGGGACACGGGGGGGCCAACAAGTTTGGAGACACGGACATTGTGCGTCTAAGACACCCCCCGAGTCATTCTCCAGCCTCCCCCCTCTCCTTAGCCCCGCGAAAGGAAAAGTAGCGGAAGTGCTACACGGACACCGACAGGAGCCCCCAGCATTGCCGGGACTTACCAGAGGCACGCCAGTCAGTGGTGCAGCGCGGGGGCGGCCCAGCTTGGACCTCGGATAGCGCCACAGCTTGGACCTCGGATAGCGTGACAGCACCCAAGTAGTACCTAAGGCACCTGAGGTGCAAGGAGCCTAGGAGCGAAGGCGCAATAACAGGAGAGACACCCTGGGAGAGGACAACAAGAGCGGCAAGGCAGGTTGGCGGACACAAGGCACAACAGAGGTAAGTGAAAGAACTAGTGTATACCTATGAGTCATTCTTGAACAGAACTGTGAAATCATTTATAGCAGCATCGCAGATAAAGGCATTACAACCCTATGAGATGGCCCCGAAAATAGGGCAAAAAGTGCGCAAAGACGATAGCTTAGGGAAGAGTAAAGTAATGGAGGGCTCAATATCACTGGAAGAGACCCAGGAAAGCCAAGCCTCTGCTATGGACAACAGCAAGGGGCGACGCTAGCAAAGAAAAGTTAAAAGGGCAACTAAAAATGTCCCGCAGCCCAAAAGGGATTGCACTATAACAACCGCTAAACGGAAAGATAACCTGGCAGCCTCCAAATCTATAAAGGACTTTGTAGGGAAACACTACAAATCTATAGAGCCAGTAATAAACTTGGAACACGAAGAAGACGAGGAACAAAATGGCGTGGAGGCCAGAGAAGAGGCGGGGGTAGAGGAAGAGTCCCAAAGAAGGGAAAGAACTGGGAGAATATCCAGATGAACAATCTTTAGAAATAGAGGAAGGAGGGGAGGACCCAATACTAATAAATCTTACCCTTCTGAGCCAAAATCTTCAAATAGCAGCGCCTCGGCTCTCATCATCTCCAAAAATGTTCTCGCTACAATCCACTGAAAATGAAAGGCAAAGGGGAAATGAAACTCAGAGCCCGAGCTTTGTCTAGGGAGACGCGAGAGATCAACCCCTGCAGGATCTAAATGTCCGAAAAACCTATCAGAGCAGGACGTTGTAAGAACGGGAAATCAAGCAAACCCAGAAAGAAACAACCCACAGAACTCGGTCCTCTCTGTAACTCCCACATCTTCCTTGATGGAACTAATACTGATGTTACAGAATACACTTCAAGGAATTTTAGAAGTAACACTATCAAATAATGGAGTGTTGAAAGCACAGAAACTGTTTTTAAAAAAGATTGGAGAGGAACTGGTGGGGATTAAGAGCCAAATGCCAAGTATGATAGTCACCCCCCAGTCCATAGAAGAAAGCGTAGAGAATGACCCCGCAGATGCAGTCGTGGCAAATCTAGTAGTCACACCCCAACCCATAGAACAAAGTATAGTAAATGAAGTGGTAGAGGCATCAGATAATGTATATATTTCCAGACGCCCAATGCTGATAAAAAGGCGAGGGGTGTATGGCGTAGCTCCCACTAGAAATAGGGTTGGTAAGAAGCGGGCCCCGTACCATTCGACAAAGAGAAAAGGGAAGAAACTAGAGGGGGAGCCACAGCCAGGCTTAAATGCATCCGCCCCAACCTATGTACCGATTGGACCCCCGCAATCGGAGTTCAAAACAACAACGACCCCGTTAGTACTTAGGAAAAATTGGAGAAGTAAAGAGTTGAAGGATAAACCTACAACAACTTACACTGTAAAGCAGAAAGTAAGGATAGCTCCAGGACAACCCAAAAGTGGCCAAAGAGCTGTGAGTCCACACTCTCGAGATCTAGCAGAAGTGGAAAGTCATGGGCCACCACCAGGGAGAATAAAGATCAGACAGCTAAAATATGAAACTCCCAAGAAAATATTAGAGGTGGATAATAACAAGTGAGTATACTTGGAACAATAACAAACTGTGAAAAGGGGAAAGACGGTTAGAAAAACTAACCCCTTAAATAGGGCACAGATTCTGACCGCCTTCGCCAAATGCAGCAGCCTGAGTGGGATCAGTACAAGTGATCTAAGGCAAGTTGGCTTTGAAGAAAATAAAAATGGTAAAGAAATACCTAAAGTGTCACTGCACTCAGACCTGGTAAAAATGGCAATCTTAAAAGCCACCAGCGAGATAAACCAAATGGGAATAAGGGTAATACCAGAGAGGGAAGTAAAAGGCCTCTCGGGCAGTACCTTTCCAAAATACCATGCAGGTCTGGGGAGGAGACAAGTAAAGTTATATAGAGAAATTGTAGAAAACCGGAGCTGCATGAATATAGTGATAAACAATGCAGGAAACGATGCCTCATGGGACGACTGGTCTCTAAGTAGCAGTTATGTGGGAGACCTCAACGAGAACTATACGGAGGAAGGGGAAACCTAAGTGAGGTAGAATAGGATGAGGGGGTGTCGCAATGTCTAAGTCTCTTAACATGGAATATAAATGGCTTAGGCAATGAGCTAAAGCGAGAATATATTAAAGAAGTAGTAAACAAGGTGGAAATTGCCTGCCTACAAGAGACTTGGACATGCGACGAAACCCCTATCACCGGGGGTTATCTACAATTGAATCGCCCAGCTACGAGAAAAAGATTTGGTCGTCCATCGGGGGGGTTAATGACACTAGTCTCAACAAAAGTATTGAGAGAAGTAACATCATTAAAAATGAAATGTAAATGGATACTGGCTTGTAGACTAGAACTGTTGACCTTGGAAATGAAATACAAAATGTTGACTGTGATGAATGTATATATGCAGTGGGATAACGCAGTAGAGTATGAGAGGGAGATGGGATATTTTATAGAGGACGTGGACCTTCTTTTAGAAAAGTATGCTTCAGATATACTGATAATTATGGGAGACTTTAATCATAAACTAAACCCAAAGAAGGCCGACCGCTGGAATAGAGAACTGTTAGAAGTGTATGGAATAAACCATGCTAGTTTCCCAGCAGGTGAGCCCTCGAAACAGGAAACAGAACTAATACACTTCCTAGGAGGTAGGGGCCTCCAATGTCTGAATGGTAGAATGAAGACAGACTGCCCAGCAGGGAAGACCTTTAAAATAGGTCTACAGAATTGCCCATTTGACTATATGTTTCTGCCAGCCTGGAACTTCCATCTAGTACGGGACTTCAAAATAGAACAAAAAGAACTTAGTGACCATAATCCTCTGTACTTAAGGATATCTGGGGTAAGTAAGATGCCTAGAGACAATGTAATCCCACAGGATGTCGAGTACCCTAAACGGGCAAAGACACGACTTACCGAGGAATACCAGGAAAAATTGAAGGCTATGCAAACTAAAGTGGAATTAGGAAATTTAGAGAGTAAAAACCTGGAATGGTACATAGAGAAGATAGACCAAGTAGTTCAGTGTCTAAGAATAGAATTAAAAAAGGACAAAAAGAATAGCCCTTAACCCCCGGTCAGCCGAGTGAAATGGTTCTCTGTCGAGTGCCAATCTAAAAAAAGGGAGATACGAGCAGCACAAAGAAGGCAAAAAAGAACTTCACCCTTGAGAGACAGAAACGTATAAACAAGCTGAAAGCAGATCTTAAAAAAATGGTAAACGATGCAAAAAGGTCATATAAAGAAAAATGCTGGCTAAACCTGCTAGAAGCAATAGAGGAAAAAAACTTAAGACAATTCTGGAAAATGGTAAAGGCAGCCTCTGGCCCGACAGACGGAGAAATGAAATGTGTTGTCAGTGAGGCAGCCTGGGAGAGTATATAAAGGAATTGTATGGGGTATGAACTCCTCGAGACCATGTAGAGCCCCAAAAATGGCAGGAAATATCTGAAGACCTTAAATCTGAGTTTAACGAGAAGCAAGTAGAGCATGTAATAAGAGAACTCAAGCTAACCTGTGCGGCAGGACCAGACAACCTTCCGCAATAATAATAAAGTCAGAAGTAAAGTGGTGGGCAACATTTTTTGCCCAGATGTTTCATATAATACTAACAGAAGGCATAATGCCACCAAACTGGAAAGGCGCGGTAATCCGGCCAATCCATAAGAAAGGGAGCATGGAGGCACCACAAAACTACAGACTGATTAACCTCTTAGATATAGGAGAGAAGGTTTTCTCAAAAATTGTGTTAAATAAACTTAACGCATGGGCTAAGGAGTTCCAAATCGTACCCATAGAACTAGGAGGATTTAGGGAGGGGCACTCCACAATAGACCATGGTTTCGCACTGTGGGCAATGGCAAAGAAGTCAACGGAACAAAACGGCAAGCTATGCTGTTGTTTCGATGACTTCCGAGCCGCCTTCGACTCAGTAGATCGGGACCGCCTATGGGAAACACTAATGAAGGTAAAAATTCCCAAAGACCTCCTCACTATAATAAAGGAATTACATCAAGGAAACTGGGCTCAAGTTATTAGGGATACCGTGGGGTCACTGACGCAAAAAATACCCATTGATAACGGCCTAAAACAGGGTTGCGTCCTGGCACCACAGTTATTCTCCATATTCCTGTCAGACCTACCGGCCTATCTAGAGGTAGAAGGCAGTGCAAGTCCTAGAATGGACGGAAAAAAGGTGCCCTGCCTACTTTATGCAGACCATCTGGTAATAGTAGACCAGACCGAGATAGGCCCCCAAAGAAAGCTGAACGCATTTAATGTATACTGTGCTAGGAAACTCTTAACAGTAAACTTAGATAAAACAAAAATGTTATGCTTTGGGAAAAAGACAAGTAAGTTCAATTGGTACCTAGGGGATCTTAAACTGGAGACGGTTAAAGAATATCGTTACCTAGGTATATGGTTTGATAAGTCACTAAACTGGCGTACTCATTTGGAAGCACAAAAAGCAAAAGCTCATACCTCTATTTGTGGACTAAAAATGTTTAATCGGGACTACGGTGATCTGTCGCACCGTCCACTTTTGAAAGTTTTTAACGCAATGATACCCTCACAAGTCCTATACGGAGCAGAAATCCTTTATTTGAGCGGTAAGGGAGCCTGGGTCCTGATAGAAGGGAAAAGCCTAAGAAGCCTCTTATCTCTCCCACAATCATCTATGGTCCAAGCCATAAGAATAGAAATAGGCACAATTTCTTGGGCGGTACAAATACAAACGGCAATAATCAGACTTTGGAAACGCTTGGAAGAGACAGAAGGTCAAAAAATTGCACTTTGGTGCAGGAAAGAAATCCAAAACAGCGACCTAAAATGGGCAAAAGCTTGTAGAGAAAGAATGATACAGGTCTGTAAAAGGCTAAAGGTGGAGGTAAATCAGGAAACGCACCAATTAGTCTGTACTAAGAGTGAACTGAAATTTAACGGAAAGGGAGTCTCCAGAAAGATTGATATGGGCTACTTAGTAAAGAAAAAATCAGTAGAATTCATGATGAACTCTTGGTCAAATGAGAATGGGTTTCCCTACCTTGACAGCCTACCAAACCGCTGCTATAGGCAGGAGATATTAAGGTTACGGATTGGGATCAACCCCTGGTTAATAAACAAAAACCTAAAATCAAAAATGTTAGATCATAAAGGGTGTTGCAGGTGTAACCTTGGTTCCAAAGGCGACCTTGTACACATTCTTCTTGACTGCCTAACCTTACTAGAACAGCGGAAACTATGGCTGCGCCAAGTATTTTTAAAACATGATATAAGATCAAGGGCGCAGGCGGCTATTCTCTCAACTGAAATGCCCACCATTGATATTGCAATTGCCCTAGGTAAATACATAAAGGCGGTACAGAGCTTATCAAGATGCCAGGAGTAATCTGTAGGATCTTATGCTTCTTAAACCAATGAAATATATACTTGATGTAAGGAAATGAGAGTGTTTTAAAAGAGATAATATATTTTATTTATAGTACAATTTTATGGGTGTGGTATGAAATGTATAAGGGTGGATAAGAGTTTTTAACCAATATTAGAGCATTCGTTTTAATGATTTTATTAACCTTTATGTGGAAATTTTAAACTTATGGTATTGCCTTTTGCGCTTGTTTAAAGATTACGATCATAATAAACATACCTTTGACTACTCAAATAAAATATCAGTAAGGAAGAACCATTAGCCAAATTATAGTAGTTGTAGGATTCGGGTTGGCGAAAGTTTTAGTTGAACTTAGCAGCCAGAAGATATTATCAGAACAGGGCATGACCGAAAGACCTCAACAGCAAAGTACTCGCCTTCATCTATTTCCCCCTACCCAAACCCTGGTTCTTTATCCCCCTAACCTTTTTAATGATCTGTATGAGGGATCTTTAGTTGCTCGATGGTGCTGGGATTCTGTGATTATTAAAAATGCAGTATTGTGGGAAGGGTTTCCACTTCCTTAACCTGCTGACAAGTATTACCTACTGTATATGGACAATTAATACTGAGGCACGTGCGCATTTTCACCAAAGTGTTTAACACATCCATTCTAATTTTATCACACTCCCTCTCCCCTCCCTGTGAGAGCTCTACGCTCTTCGTTCGCCTCATCTCTTCCATACCTTCCCAATCACAAAGAGTGCATCTGCGAAGACGAACTAAACCGCTCTACTCGCTTGAATGCGTCATTTGAGAATTCTGAATAGATACAGGGGCAGATTTACAAGCCCCTGGCGCCACTTTTGCGTCACTTTTCCCATGTTAAAAATGACTCAAAAGTGGCGCATGGGCCTTGTAAATCTGCCCGCAGAGTTTAAATCTGACGTGAACAGTTATTATTATTATTATTAAAATTTTTTATAAAGCGCGTAGTCACCCGGGGGTATCCCAGCGCTAAGATCCATACCACTGCAGGTCGGGGGGGGGGGGGGGGGGGGGTACGGGGGGGGAGGGGTTGCAGTTAAGGGAAGAGGTGGGTTTTCAGCCGCCTCCAGTTGAGCTGCTTTGTCTGTTACGCAATTTCAATTGCTATAGTTAGCAGATAAAAACTTGCAAGTAACAAGCATTTCAACATAATGCACAAAATAGCAAAACGACAAGTTTTGAAATATGCATATTTTATATAAGACATATTGTATATGTGCCCAATGGAAGCCCCAACAGAACTGCGTGACTCGATAACTGTCTGTATAGGTAGTAGGCTTGTAGCCCATGTCATGCACTGCAACAGAGCTTAAATACAACATGGCTTAAAAGTTAACTGGAACTTCTTCCACGCATCGACAGATGGCACTGTAGTACTGAGACTAAACATTGTGCATTTCCTACAAACTACTGTTGTCATGCATTTGAGAGCGTCAACTGTAAGGAATCAAATTGCGTGTCATGAGAAAAATCTCCCTTTCAAAGCGTCATAGGTGAGACAGTGACACTCAAAATCTGGTTTCGCGCTGAAAGCTCACAAAAGATTCGTTTGGCACACAAGCTAATCGAAATATAAATATACATGAAGGGGCCGATTCATAAAACATTAGTGCAGGTGTAATTAGTAGACAGTTATTGTGCAGCACAGCCACGAAGCATAACTTTCCCTCCGCTAACACTGGGGAGTGAGGGAGGCACAGCTCCTGTTGGAAAGTGCTGAGTCCCACTTTCCAACATTGCTTTTCTGGAAGGGATTTATGAGCATGGAAGGACTGCAATGATTGCAGAGAAATGTTGTCTTCATGTTTCATGCAACATCCAAAAAAGTTTCTTTTAGATCAAAACAGGACCTCAGATATGCAAAAATGGGTGTCACAGAGATTATTGCAGTACTATTAAATTGCTGCTTTGGTACAATATTGAAAACACTGGTCACTATTCCTGAATATGTGATGTAAACACATCTAGAATTTGGACTAGAGTGCATGTGCACTGTCTGTGACCTGGTCAAAGGCAGCAGGAAGTAGCTGAAATTGGATCATACATTCAAATGTGTTCCAAACAGAGGCCCCCAAAATCCTTCAATGTCCCAGCAGACATTGTGCTTCATCTGGCCTGTATGTTGAAGGCAGAACATGGCGCTCATATCTTGTGCCCTGGCTGAGGATGGCCTTTATTGGGCTTATCAGCTTAACAGGTAAAAGTGTTTAATGCTTTTGTGGTGCAGGATTTAGGGTTTCCCATCCCAGCCTTCCAAAAACTGCATTGCTCCTATTATTTAGGGTGCTGTGTGAGGTTCTTTGTGTGTATCACCCTACTATCCCATTGTGCAATTTGTCTCTGAGCTGTGGCTTGGTCGTTTTGTGTACACTCTGTGTTCTTTGTCTAAAGATGTAGTGCGTGGGTCATAAGTATATTCTCTCTTTGCCTCTTTTTGTATTTTACTAGTGCGGGTCGTGATGTTCAGTCTTTCCACAATTAAAACCCGCAGGTAGATATCAGGGCTGCTGTTGTTGTGTATTGTCTGGCAGACCACCCACACTGTTCTTTTTAATGCCTCTACATTGTGAGCTCGCCCACCCCCTGCAGCCAAAATAAAGATGTTGTATACTGTTTTGTTGAAAACATATATATAGTTATGTGTTTGTACTTATTTCACAGCTGATTTTTTTTAAGCACTACATCATAGTGGTTATCCATGGATGGCTCTACTGCATGTCAAGTCACGATTTGCAGTGTGATATTTTTACTCTCTGACAATTCATAGTATTTGAGGTGTCCCCAAATAACATGCTCACTAAGATATATTTTCTGATATAAGAGTAACGATATTGTTGGCGCTCCCCCTCAAATTTATTTGTATAAAAGTGTCTGCATTATTCTGACTTTCTTATGCATCTCAGATGCTCTTAAATTCACCACGTTCATGTTAGCAAATTAAACTATAAAATGAATTTTTCATTACAACTGGTTTGATTTTTATGCCGCTGAACGTGTTGCTGTTCCATTAGCCACTTTGAAATATTTGTGCCTTCAAAAAGGGAATTGTTTTCTTAAACTGGTTTCATTTTTATGCTGCTGAAGTTGTAATTGTTTCACCAGTTACTTTGAAATATTAGTGCCTTCAAAAAGGGGATTGTTTGTGAAAGGGTTTGATTTTTATGTTGCTGAACTTGTTATTGTGTTACCATTCACTTTGAAATATTTGCACCTTAATGCACAAACCAAAGGGGCATAGGTTGACTAAACTGGATTCATTTTGGCATCCTGGTGTCTGCTGTACTTGGTATTATTTTAAGTTCACTTTGAAATATTTTCACCTTCAAAGGGCCATAGTTTGATTAAACTGGTTTGAATTTTGTAAGCTGTTACACCCGTTTTTGTTTGACAAGTCACTTTGAAATATTTATGCCTTCATGCACAAACCAAAGGGGGAATTGTTTGACTAATGCTGCTTTATTTTTGCATACGATTCAGAAAAGGGGGTGGTGATGAACAGAGTGTCTGAATTAAGCAGACCACTCTTACCCAGTCCAAAGATCAGGGCTTGATCCATCACCATTATTTAGCTCACTGCCCCATCCCAGCTCAGAACCTGGCTATATGCAAATTAGTCTGTCCCTGGCCCAGTGCATCATGGGAACAGGGCAGACCAAACTACCAAGCCGATTCTTCACCAGAAAGGAGACAAGCTACCGGGGACCGGTTTCTGGCATTTCAGCCTCGTCGGCCCGGCTTGCTTGAATTCTGATGGAGCAGTGAGCAAGGGACTCATGTCTGAGTATACCCTGCCACGCCTATAGTGGCCAAAAACGATTCAGAAAAGGGGGTGGTGATGAACAGAGTGACTGGGTAGGAGTGTTCTGCTTAATTCAGATACTCTGTCCATCACCACCCCCTTTTTGAATCGTTTTGGCCACCACAAGTGTGGAAGGGTATGCTTAGATGTGAGTCCCTTGCTCACTGCACCATCAGGATTCAAGCAAGCCGGGCCGAAGACGGCTTTAATGCCAGAAACCGGTCCCCGGAAGCTTGTTTCCTTTCCAGTAAAGAATTGGCTTGGTAGTTTGGTCTGCCCTGTTCCCATGATGCACTGGGCCAGGGTCAGACTAATTTGCATGCAGCCAGGTTCTGAACTGGGATGGTGCAGTGAGCTAAAAAACGGTGATGGATCAAGCCCTGATCTTTTGACTGGGTAGGAGTGTTCTGCTTAATTCAGATACTCTGTCCATCACCACCCCCTTTTTGAATCGTTTTGGCCACCACAAGTGTGGAAGGGTATGCTCAGATGTGAGTCCCTTGCTCACTGCACCATCAGGATTCAAGCAAGCCGGGCCGAAGACGGCTGTAATGCCAGAAACCGGTCCCCGGAAGCTTGTTTCCTTTCCAGTAAAGAATTGGCTTGGTAGTTTGGTCTGCCCTGTTCCCATGATGCACTGGGCCAGGGTCAGACTAATTTGCATGTAGCCAGGTTCTGAACTGGGATGGTGCAGTGAGCTAAAAAACGGTGATGGATCAAGCCCTGATCTTTTGACTGGGTAGGAGTGTTCTGCTTAATTCAGGTACTCTGTCCATCACCACCCCCTTTTTGAATCGTTTTGGCCACCACAAGTGTGGAAGGGTATGCTCAGATGTGAGTCCCTTGCTCACTGCACCATCAGGATTCAAGCAAGCCGGGCCGAAGACGGCTGCAATGCCAGAAACCGGTCCCCGGAAGCTTGTTTCCTTTCCAGTAAAGAATTGGCTTGGTAGTTTGGTCTGCCCTGTTCCCATGATGCACTGGGCCAGGGTCAGACTAATTTGCATGTAGCCAGGTTCTGAACTGGGATGGTGCAGTGAGCTAAAAAACGGTGATGGATCAAGCCCCGATCTTTTGACTGGGTAGGAGTGTTCTGCTTAATTCAGATACTCTGTCCATCACCACCCCCTTTTTGAATAGTTTTGGCCACCACAAGTGTGGAAGGGTATGCTCAGATGTGAGTCCCTTGCTCACTGCACCATCAGGATTCAAGCAAGCCGGGCCGAAGATGGCTGTAATGCCAGAAACCAGTCCCCGGAAGCTTGTTTCCTTTCCAGTAAAGAATTGGCTTGGTAGTTTGGTCTGCCCTGTTCCCATGATGCACTGGGCCAGGGTCAGACTAATTTGCATGTAGCCAGGTTCTGAACTGGGATGGTGCAGTGAGCTAAAAAACGGTGATGGATCAAGCCCTGATCTTTTGACTGGGTAGGAGTGTTCTGCTTAATTCAGATACTCTGTCCATCACCACCCCCTTTTTGAATCGTTTTGGCCACCACAAGTGTGGAAGGGTATGCTCAGATGTGAGTCCCTTGCTCACTGCACCATCAGGATTCAAGCAAGCCAGGCCGAAGACGCCTGTAATGCCAGAAACCGGTCCCCGGAAGCTTGTTTCCTTTCCAGTAAAGAATTGGCTTGGTAGTTTGGTCTGCCCTGTTCCCATGATGCACTGGGTCAGGGTCAGACTAATTTGAATGTAGCCAGGTTCTGAACTGGGATGGTGCAGTGAGCTAAAAAACGATGATGGATCAAGCCCTGATCTTTTGACTGGGTAGGAGTGTTCTGCTTAATTCAGATACTCTGTCCATCACCACCCCCTTTTTGAATCGTTTTGGCCACCACAAGTGTGGAAGGGTATGCTCAGATGTGAGTCCCTTGCTCACTGCACCATCAGGATTCAAGCAAGCCGGGCCGAAGACGGCTGTAATGCCAGAAACCGGTCCCCGGAAGCTTGTTTCCTTTCCAGTAAAGAATTGGCTTGGTAGTTTGGTCTGCCCTGTTCCCATGATGCACTGGGCCAGGGTCAGACTAATTTGCATTTAGCCAGGTTCTGAACTGGGATGGTGCAGTGAGCTAAAAAACGGTGATGGATCAAGCCCTGATCTTTTGACTGGGTAGGAGTGTTCTGCCTTATTCAGATACTCTGTCCATCACCACCCCCTTTTTGAATCGTTTTGGCCACCACAAGTGTGGAAGGGTATGCTCAGATGTGAGTCCCTTGCTCACTGCACCATCAGGATTCAAGCAAGCCGGGCCGAAGAAGGCTGTAATGCCAGAAACCGGTCCCCGGAAGCTTGTTTCCTTTCCAGTATAGAATTGGCTTGGTAGTTTGGCCTGCCCTGTTCCCATGATGCACTGGGCCAGGGTCAGACTGATTTGCATGTAGCCAGGTTCTGAACTGGGATGGTGCAGTGAGCTAAAAAACAGTGATGGATTAAGCCCTGATCTTTTGACTGGGTAGGAGTGTTCTGCTTAATTCAGATACTCTGTCCATCACCACCCCCTTTTTGAATCGTTTTGGCCACCACAAGTGTGGAAGGGTATGCTCAGATGTGAGTCCCTTGCTCACTGCACCATCAGGATTCAAGCAAGCCGGGCCGAAGACGGCTGTAATGCCAGAAACCGGTCCCCGGAAGCTTGTTTCCTTTCCAGTAAAGAATTGGCTTGGTAATTTGGTCTGCCCTGTTCCCATGATGCACTGGGCCAGGGTCAGACTAATTTGCATGTAGCCAGGTTCTGAACTGGGATGGTGCAGTGAGCTAAAAAACGGTGATGAATCAAGCCATGATCTTTTGACTGGGTAGGAGTGTTCTGCTTAATTCAGATACTCTGTCCATCACCACCCCCTTTTTATTTTTGCATACTGCTGGACTTGTTTTTATCATTTACTTTGAAAGTTTTTCCACCTGGATGGAAGAAGAAAAAGGGATTGTTTTACAAAACACACTTGACTTTTGTATGCTGATTCACTGGTTATTCTTTTATTATGCACTTCGAAAGTTTTTGCTCTTTTTCCATTGCTTGACCAACTACAATTAGGATAGATTCTGTCTTTCAGTATTTGCTAAAATGTATTTCTTTCTACATGATGTGTTTTTTATGGTGTTGTTTGCACTTGTTTGTAATATGTAGTAGAGGTGCATAAAGATCAAGCTCCACCTGCTACACAATTACAGAATTGTATGAGGGAAGTTTGTCATTGGATGGGTGGGCATTGCCTTAAATTGAACTCGGATAAAACCGAGGTAGTTATCTTCGGCAACCTCCGAGCCACATGGGATTACTTATGGTGGCCGGTGGAAATCGGAGAACTCCTCAAGCCAATAGAAAAGGCAAAGAACCTCAGGGTGTTAATCGATAACAAACTTACCTTTTCTCAGCAAACTAATGCAACGGTGTCAGCTGCTTTCTACCTGATGAGAAAACTGAGGAAAATTATACCCTTCATCCCTTCAGACCTTAGGAGGACGGTGGTAACAATGTTAGTGCAATCAAAACTAGATTACTGCAATGGCCGTAATCCTGGGTTACAGAAGCAACATTTGAATGAACTGCAAATGGTACAGAATGCCGCTGTTAGGCTCTTGCTGGATGTACCAAAATATCAATCGGTTTCAGATGACATGCGGAAACTCCACTGGTTACCAGTAACTCAGCGCATCAAGTTTAAAGTACTTTGCCTTGCTTCCAAGGCACTGAACAATATTGGGCCAGAGCCACTAAATAGTCTATTTGCATGGTAACATCCAGAATAGATGTTTAAGGTCTACTAAAGCCAGGTTGGTGCTGGTACCTAAAATTCGTACGGCAAATTGGGGAGGCCGACGTATACGCTATTGTACAGCTAAACTCTGGAACACTCTCCCAGTTTATATACGAGCGGCCAACTCCCTCATTACCTTTAGAAAAAGTCTGAAAACCTGGTTGTTTAACTAAGTCCATTGAATCTATGCTCTTTCTTCTTCTTCTGTCATGGCTACTTAGGTCCAGCGCCAAGACACCTTTGGGTATTCGTGCACTTTAAAAACCATATTAACATAACATATGTGTGCCTTAAATCTTCTAAATAGCATTATTTACACTACAGACATGATAAAAACAAACATCAGCATCAATGATCTGAAGTATCCAAGCAGTTTTCATCCCCATCCTCATTTGCCGGCCTGTTTTTGCCCTGCTTACTAAGAAAGACATAATGGTAGAGATTTAAATTGCTTCCTCAGTTCATTTTAAATACTTGAGAGTGGTTATTATCATGCACAAACCCTGATAGACCAAATTGTGTCAAATGAAGATAATTCACACAAGTTCATAACATTGGTGCTGGCAAGATACTGAGTTAAATCTTGTGTACTCCTTGTGTATATTGTCTGTCGCGTCTGTGATATTACAGATTTGGGTTTCTCTTTCAAATTTTCAAGTTATTTTCCATCAATGTAAATTCTAATTCAAACCATATGTAGTTGTTCTTTGTTCTTCAGCGATATGCAGTTCCTGAGACAATAGTACCGCTCCTTGGCATTATTCTGATCGCTGTCTCAGTTAAATAATCTGCTCTTCAGAATAATGTTATAAATGGTATAGCCTATTTGTTAAGAGTGTTTCTCACTTTCTTATTGGAACTTTGAGCAAGGCAATTTAGAGGCATTTCATTAAATGTTGGAAGGAATCTCTGACAGAATATCGAGGCTGAAAATATCGACAGACAAAATATCGACGCTGGAATATCGAAGGCAAGTATATCGACACCCTATCTACAACATGGTAAGTACAAAAATATCGAAACAAAAATATCGATGTTAAAAATATCGTAATTAAAAATATCGTTTTAAAAAAAAAGGTAAAATTAAGTAAATAGTACTTATATATATTTTAAACTTATGTTAAAATGTGTTATACTGTTTAAAATGAATAAAAAATACATATTTACTATTAAACATTTAATTGAAATTAATAATTGAATATATATTATATACTTAATTAATTATAATATATACATTATTTTTTAAATAATTATAAAATATTAACAACTACTACAATTTAAAAATACATCAACACTCATAAATTAATAACATAAATAATAATAAATAATTATATTTAATAAATAACAACAATTAAATATACTTTCAATATTTTTAAAATAAATTAAATACAACTTTATGTAACATCTTAAATACATAAATAAATATAAATAATATTGAATAGCATAAGGGTAAAAATTACTATTCAAACTCCAGAGGGTGCAACAGTAGATAAAGCGTTGGATAGCATAAGGGTAAAAATTACTATTCCAACTCCAGTGAGTGCAACAGTGGGGAAAGTGTTGGATCTCGGGTATGTAAAAATGACTATTCCCACTCCAATGAGTACAACATTAATGAAAGCGTTGGATAGCGTAAGAGTAAAAATTACTATTCCCACTCCAGAGAGTGCAACAGTAGGGAAAGCATTGGATAGCGGGTGGGTAAAAATTACTATTCCAACTCCAGTGAGTGGAACAGTAGGGAAAGTATTGGATAGCGGGTATGTAAAAATGACTAATCCCACTCCAATGAGTGCAACATTAGGCAAAGCGTTGGATAGCGTAAGAGTAAAAATTACTATTCCCTCTCCAGAGAGTGCAACAGTAGGGAAAACGTTGGATAGCGGGTGGGTAAAAATTACTATTCCAACTCAAGTGAGTGGAACAGTAGGGAAAGCGTTGGATAGCGGGTATGTACAAATAACTATTCCCACTCCAATGAGTGCAACATTAGGGAAAACGTTGGATAGCGTAAGAGTAAAAATTACTATTCCCACTCCAGTGAGTGGAACAGTAGGGAAAGCATTCGATAGCGTATGGGTAAAATTTACTATGCCAACTCCAAAGGGTGCAACAGTAACAAAAGCGTTGGATAGCGTAAAAATATTATTTAATATTCCAACTCCAAAGGGTGCAACAGTATGGAAAGCGTTGGATAGCGTAGATTGGCTAATTACTATTCCAACTCCAGAGGGTGGAACAGTAGGGAAAACGTTGGATAGCGTAGGGGGAAAAATTACTATTCCCACTCCAGAGAGTGCAACAGTAGGGAAAGTGTTGGATAGCGTAGGGAGAAAAATTACTATCCCCACTCCAATGAGTGCAACATTAGGGAAAGTGTTGGATAGCGTAAGGGTAAAAATTACTATTCCAACTCCAGTGAGTGGAACAGTAGGGAAAGCGTTGGATAGCGTATGGGTAAAAAATAATATTCCAACTCCAAAGGGTGCAACAGTATTGAAAGCGTAGGATAGCGTAGGTGGGAAAAATACTATTCCAACTCCAGAGGCTGCAACAGTAGGGAAAACATTGGATAGCGTAGGGGGAAAAATTACTATTCCCACTCCAGAGAGTGCAACATTAGGGAAAGCGTTGGATAGCGTAAAAGTAAAAATTACTATTCCCACTCCAGAGAGTGCAACAGTAGAGAAAACATTGGATAGCGGGTGGGTAAAAATTACTATTCCAACTCCAGTGAGTGGAACAGTAGGGAAAGCGTTGGATAGCGTAGGGAGAAACATTACTATTCCCACTCCAATGAGTGCAACATTAGGGAAAGTGTTGGATAGCGTAAGGGTAAAAATTACTATTCCAACTCCAGAGGGTGCAACAGTAGGGAAAGCGTTGGATAGCGTAGGGAGAAAAATTACTATTCCAACTCCAAAGGGTTCAACAGTAGGGAATGGCAATTAATAAATATTTACAAAATATATTACACATAAAAAAATGTAATTATTTACAATTAAATCACTTCCCACCCTATTCCCCTATAAACACACAACCCACTCTGGTACTAAAACATAACATTTAATAATAATTAACATTAATTACCAATTAAATAAATAATTTATCAATTAAAATAATTAATAGCCAATTAATAATTAAATAAAAAATTAATTATTTACAATTAAATTACTTCCCACACTATTCCCCTATAAACCCACAACCCGCTCTGGTACTAAAACATAACATTAAATAAAAATTAACATTAATTGCCAATTAAATAATTAATTTATCAAATAAAATAATTAATTGCCAATTAATAATTACTATTAAATTACTTCCCACCCTATTCCCTTATAAACCCACAACCCACTCTTGTACTAAAACATAACATTTAATAATAATTAACATTAACTACCAATTAAATAATTAATTTATCAATTAAAATAATTAATTGCCAATTAATAATTAAATAAAAATGTAATTAATTACAATTAAATTACTTCCCACCCTATTCCCCTATAAACCCACAACCCACTCTGGTACTAAAACATAACATTTAATAAAAATTAACATTAATTACCAATTAAATAATTAATTTATCAATTAAAATAATTATTTGCCAATTAATTATTACAATTAAATTACTTCCCACCCTATTCCCCTATAAACCCACAACCCGCTCCGGTACTAAAACATATAATTTACTTAAAAATAAATTTATTAATATATAAAAATAATACACATATAATATAAATTAATTTAAATACTTAACAAAAACATATAACACATACATAATAAAAATCAAAAAAATAATACAATATCGATATTAATAACATCGAAATTAGTTACATCGATATATATGCTATCGATATTACTAACTTCGATATTACTTACATCGATATAAATGATTTCGATAATACTTACCTCAGGGTCGATATTCTGTCCTACGATATTCTTGACATCGATATTCTGTACCTTCGAAATTTTAAACACGATATTTTGGTAGGTCGAAATTTTCAACTCGATATTTTGACTGTGTACCGTTGGAAGTTTCAATTCAAAATATACCAGAATTTTTAGCGGTGGGGCAAAATGATAAGTGGTGAGCCAGGGGGCCTCCATGTACTTCACAGGGGGGCCCCCCTCAAGTTTTGTTATGCCACTGAATGAATCAAGCCTCCCCCAAATTCGAAATGACTTTGTAAAATTGGATCAAAATATATGTCATCCAATATTTCTATTTTCTTGTAGAAATATCTCATTATTGCCACATTAGAGATGATGAAAACAGAAATGACAATACCTGTTGATCACTTCCTTAGACCCTTCAGACTTTTCTCCTCTAACTCTGTGACCACCAATCAATCTAGACCCAAGCAATCAAGCAAGGGTCATCTAAAATATTAACGATTGCCTTCTAGAAATGAAGCTCCTGTGCGCACCAGTCATTCCCTTATTACCAGAAGTCTCTGACCTAATGTCACATACTGAAAGCTGACAAAGGCATATGGCATTTAAATCCTTTAACAAGTAACATTGACAGAAAGTAAAATATCCACTAAACAATTTTAAGCACAGTTGTATACTTATTAGTATGAGGATTTCTCTAGCAAAAATAGATATAATTTTTTTCTAAATTGTTAAGCATGATACAAAACCCCTTCTTTGCTTAATAACACAAATCTAAAAAAAAATAGTGTCAACTCCCTACTTCTTTGATAGGAAAATGAAAAAACAGAACTTGTGTACTTACAGAACTCTAAACCATTAAAGAAAGGTGAAGAGTTTTGGCCTTCTTTTAGAGAAGTAACTATTACATGAGCGCTCACTTCTTTGCCAAGACTAAATTAGATTCTTATTTCTCCCAACCTATCCTCTCTAATTTCCTTAAAGTCATTAAGCCCTCTTTCCATACTGGTTCAAACAAAGGAATGCCCATTGTACAGATCCAACTTGCTTAAAATTACGTTAGGACTCCAATACAAAAAGTGCATCCCAAGGCTTTGAATATGTTCTAACCTCCATCTTTTCCGTCAACATACTGGAAAGGTATGTGGCAACCAAGCTCTAGCAACATCTAATTGAAAATGACGTTTTTTCAAATTAGATTTCTGGTCAGGACACAACACAGACACCTACCAATGATAAGCGATACTAGAGAGAGGTAACTCCTACCTTTACATCCACCTGGACCTGTATGCAGTTTTTAGAACAGTTAATCCATTAACTTCCCAAAAATTCCTAAGCAAATAAAGTGAAGGTCTTCATCTAATTTACATCTTAACTTGAAAACTGATGACAGTTCAGAAAAATAGCAAACTCTCTTTTTGACAATGCTAGACTCAAATAGGGGTCACCAAGTATACATTCTTTCTTTCACTCTCTTTAACCTGTACATTCCTTTCCCAGACCCCAAAGGACATACATTTTTTAATTGCACTCTACCATCTCAAGTTAAACTCTCTAAATGGAGCTCTTCCTAATCTCCTTGACCAACTTGCCAACTCCTGTTAACTCATGGCTCAACACGCGTAGTGAATTGGATTTTCAATATAGAAAATGCTTAATGCCTTGAATTTATCTTAGTCAGTAACTTAATGTTTAAATACTTTTATTTCACTTAAAAAAACCAGTTATGGGGTGTGGCCAAAATGGCGATAGGGTAGGACATGCTTTTGCTCGCCTCCCCGCTCCAGTCTGCCTGCCGCATCAACAGCCAGTATCTAGAGCACCCAAAAACGCCCTATAGCTACTGGGGGCGATAGCGCTATCACCAGAGGCACTCCTGAAGAACTTATGGTCCAGATAGTGACCTAAATCCGCCAATGAACAGACAAAGAAGGCGAGCCCAGGAGCACAAGATGGCAACGGCAGCGTAGAGCCGAGAGCTGATGCCGAATTCTGCGACTTGGCAGCTCGTCGGCCATTGAGAACATCGACCGCTGAGTCGGAGGGCTAGCCCCAGAGTGAATAAGGGGATCAAGCGAAGTGAGCTGAGACCCCATCGGGGGAGCGACAGAGTGGCGGGCCTTGACTGCTACTTTGGCCAGCAAAATTCTTACGGCACGTTCCGTCTGAGGCTGATATGCTTTAGCCCATACACAACTTCAACACACCCCCACCACATAGACAGCTGTTGGGGGACACAAGTACACCATAACTCAGTGGCGAATACCTGGCAATTCATAGCTTCGGATATGGCTTCGGCTAGGGGGAAGAAAGAACGAACTCTGAAAGAAATGCTGACCAAGCTACCTGGCCCAGCGGGAGGAGATGGCCAAGGTTCAATTAGCAATCCACCTGGGCAATAAGCGGAACCAACAGAAGAACCAGTCATATGTTCATTTCTGGAGTCCCTATTCTCTAAGCTGTAAGATGATCTTCAGGTCCTCAGAAGGGAGCTATCTGATGACAATAGAAATCAGACATGATGTAGACTCATTAGGGAAAAGAGTAGCGGACATAGAGGATCAGGAGCACACCCAAGATGAAGAGGTGAAACAGTTGCAACAGGAGGTGATTCGATTACGTGAGAAACAAATAGATCTTGAAGCACACGCCAAGGATCACGAAAACTGTTCCAGGAGAAACAACATCCAAATAAAGGGCGTGCCCTCTCAAGCGGAAGGTTCGGACATCTACCTCTACCAAAAAGACCTCTTCAGTGACATTTTGGAGACCACCCCAAGCACAGAGATAAAGATCGACTGGGCACATAGGGTGGGCTTCCAGTGATGCTCCACTGCTCCACCGTGGATAATCTGGCCTACCTCCCGAGCTTTAGGTTGAAGGAGCAGATCCTACAAAAAGCAAGAGACAAGCATCCCCTCACATTCCGAGGCCATACTCTGTCCCTTAATCAAGATCTAGCAATGATCACAGTGCAGAAAAGGAGAGACTTTAGACCAGCCACCTCACACCTGAGGAATCTGGGAATAGCGTGCTCATGGGGCCACCCCTTTTGATTGACCTTCCGTTGGGAAGGGAAACTGCATCAACTCCGATTCCTTCAAGAGACATGTTGGATCCCTAGAATTGAACACCCCTCAGAGAAAAATTCAGAGAAAGGAGATCTAGGTGCCTCTCAAGGAAGAAATTGGTGGCAGAAGATCCACCACACACCAGAGAGTAAAGCGAAACCTGATCCCACAACTATAGCCATGGAGAGACAGCGGTCATCGAACAGAACAGAAGGAAAGAGATACGTGAGATCTGGGGCACACACAAGGTCTCATAAATTGGGTGGGGGTGGCGGGCGGAAATGTTTCCTTTTTTTATTCTCTCAGGAGCGGGGGGTGCACCCAACTATCTTATTTGGCAGGGACACAGGGACTCGACCTACGGGTCCTGGACATCACTGGACAATGTGACGTTATAAGTTTAGTTTAATACTTGTTTTGTTGGGGTACAGTACTCAAGATAGCATGCTGTGGGGGAATGGGGCTCGCTTAGAGACCGAGAGTGGGATGCTGGAGGGGCTAGGAGTGGAGAGTGGGAACAACCAATGGAGCCATAAAACAAGGGATCCCTTTAACACCTACCATGGCAACACAAGTAATTAAGGTTCTCATGCTTAACGTGAAGGGTGACGGGTCGCAATAATTCCTTCAAGAAGCTAACTATTCTCTCGTACTCAGAAAACTCCCAGGTGAATATCTGCCTTCTTCAAGAGACCTACCTTCTTAGCAAAGACTGGCAGGGGAGAGGTGGATCACAAGGTTGGCGAAGTTAAGGGAAGGCTGTTAGCCAAAACACACACATTGGGGGCCACTCAATAGTGGTGGGATCTATTTACGCACCCAACACAGGACAGGAGAGATTTATGCAATCGGCAATATCAGAAATCATGGCCACACAAGCAAGTATGACACTGGAGGGAGGTGATTTGAATATTATTTTCAATACTAATACAGACATGTCTGGCAGCCGCTTGATCCAATCAGGGGCCTTTTCGCATGAAGGGAGTAAATGGCTGAGAGAAATGGGGTTATTTGACCTCTAGAGAGATGCACACCCAAACTCCACACATTACACATATATTTCCAATGCGTACAAGACCTACGCACATCTTAATTACCTCTTAGGGACCAACAAAATATGCAATATCATGGGAGAAGTAGAAATTAAACCAGCAGCCCTTTCATGATGCAGTAATACTTACGTTAAAACTTCCTCTCCTAAGAAGACACTGTGGGACTTGGAGACTCTGAGAGGCCCTGCTCCTCCGTCCCACAGTAACCCAACAATTAACACAAATTATACTTAATTACCTAGAATTAACGATACCCCGAAACCACTATATCCACTTTGCGGCAGACATTGAAAGCATTAGTGAGGGGGGAATTGATAGCCATTTCAGCCGCAGACAATAAGGCCTGTAAAGAAAAGAGAGATCAATTAATGGCCAAATTTAGGGAGCTTAAGTGCATGCGTAGTCGAACGGGCACCCCCAGAGTTTGGTGTCAACTGCGGTCAGCGAGGGCTCTATTGGCGGGATTAGATTTAGACAGGGCAGAGTACACAGTACTCAGGCTGAAGCACTCATTCTACATAGGAGGGGACAAAGCTGGGCAATTACTGGCTAATAAACTGAGGGCCTAACAACAACAAATGAAAGTCCCATTGATTAAGATCACAAGAGGCAAGGATTGCATGGCAGATTAAAGTGTAGTGAAAGCATTTAGGTTCTATCCAGAATTGTACACAGAACAAGAGCTAGACCCCCAGAACATTGCCTCCTACTATTAGGGAGCGAACACCTCTTGATTGACTACAGATCAAGCAAAAACGCTCAATGCCCCCATTAGTATTGAGGAAGTTATTACAGCCGGTATTCAGACAGAATATTGAGTTGGAAATGTCAACTTACACAAATATCGAGTTGGAAATATCGTGACACAGAAATATCTACAGCAAGTGTCAAGAATATCAAATTTAAGGCAAGAAATATCATTTTCAAAAATATAGAACTCATTAGTATTGTTTGCAAAAATATAGTTGTTTCAAATATAATTTTTTTATTAGTGTTATGTATTTTAGTTTATATTTTGAATATATGTGATATATGTTTTTTTATAAATATTGTTTGTTTTTTAATATATGTGTTACATTTTTATAGTTATCAATTCATTTTAAGTGTATTTTATGTTTTTTAGTTCTGTAGCCGTTTGTAGGTTAATAAGGGAATAGGGTGGGAAGTAATTTAAATATAATAAATTAAGTATTCTTTTTTAATATTTATGTAATTGAGATTTTATAGTGTTAATTGTGGGAAGTAATTTATTTGTAAATCATTTTTAATTGGTTGTTTATTAATATTAATTTATTAATTGGTAATAAATTATGGTAATTGTGTAATTGTTTTATGTGCAGTTGTGGGGGAAAGGGTGGGAAGTAATTTCTGATTAATTACTAATTAGTTGTTCATTTATATTAACTAACTGATTGAAATTAATTAAGGAAATTGTGTAATTATTTTAGCTGTGGTTGTGGGGTTTGTTGGGTTAAGGGATGGAACGTAATTTTTGATTAATTAATAATTAGTGGTTCATTTATATTAATTGATTGAAAATTAATTATGGAAATTGTGTAATTAGTTTTAGGTGCAGGTTGTGGGGTTTATAGGGGTAAATGGCGGGAAGTAATTTATGTTTAATTAATTATTCATTAGTTGATCATTAATATTAATTAATTATTTGATAATTAATTGTTGTATTTATAATTTTGTGTGTGTAGGTTTTACTATTTTAGGGGTACAGTAATGGGAATGAATTAATTGTACTTACTTTATAATTGTGAAATACTATTTGTTTTTTTAATTGAAAAGAAGTTTTAATTCTGTAATTAATGTTTTTGCAGTTTAATTTTAGCTGTGGGTTATGGGGATTATAGTGGTAAAGTGTGGGATGTTAATTGATTTTTATAAGTTTTAATTTGTTTTTAAATTATTAATATTTCTTTGGTAATTAATCATAGTAATTAAGGAAGTCCATTTTTTTAAAAATAGATGTGGGTTGAGAATTGTTTGGCAATATAGGATAGAAAACAAAAAAATGTAAATTTATGTAATAATTAATGTTTTTGTTTCTAAATAATTTCTAATTAAAAATATCTATTTGTTTGAAAATTATTTTTTATTTTATTTCATATAATATTTGTAGGTATTTGTCTTTGTCATATGTATTTAACATTATAATATTTTCTTTTAACTTTATAATATTATAAAGAGTTGTATTTACTTTTTTTACATATTGATATATTTTTTAATTTATTCAGTTTTTAAAATATTTGTGTTGTTAATATTTTGTTTGTTTTTAATTTTGAACTCACTGGAGTGAGAATATTAATTGTTACCCCTCCGCAATCCAACCCGTATCCTACTGTTGCACTCACCGGAGTGGGAAAAGTAATTTTTACCCCTCCACTATCCAATTGACACTGACTGGTGTGGGAATAGTCAATTTACCAGTTCGCTATCCAACACTTTCCCTACTGATGCACTGATTGGAGTGGGAATAGTGAATTTTATCCTTCCACTATCCAACACTTTGCCTACTGGTGCACTCATTGGAGTGGGAATAGTAATTTTTACCTCTCCGCTATCCAACACTTTCCCTACTGTTGCACTCACTGGAGTGGGAATAGTAATTTTTACCCCTACACTATTCAACACTTTCCCTACTGTTACACTCACTGGAGTGGGAATAGTACATTTTGTCCCGCTGCTATCCAACACTTGCCCTACTGTTGCACTCACAGAATTGGGAATAGTGAATTTTAACCCTCCGCTATCCAACACTCTCACTACTGTTACACTCACTGGAGTGGGAATAGGACATTTTGTCCCGCCGCTATCCAACACTTTCCCTACTGTTGAACTCACTGGATTAGGAATAGTAATTTTTACCCCTCCACTATCCAACACTTTCCCTACTGTTGCACTGACTGGAATGGCAAATTTAAGTTGGAAGATTTTTAATAGTTTAATGCTTTAATTTATAATAGATTTTTATAAATTAGATTTTATGTTATTGGTGCACACACACACACACGCACACACACACACACACATATATATATATATATATATATATATATATATATATATATATATATATATATATATATGTTATCGCTCCAAAAGTAGGCCACCTTTAAGTAGCACCCGACCAGCAGCTTCATTTATGTGTAGGTAAGGACGGGGATCCGCTTGTAGATGCCGCTCCGTAATGGGTTTGCCTGACGCGTTTCGAAGCTCCATATGCTTCTCTTCAGAGGCTTTAAAGGAAGCGGTGTGCGCAATCGCTGACCCACTTCACCATTTTCCATATGACACACCCACCAATGGGAGGCTCAGATGAGACTGTGTATTATGGGAAGTGTAGTGCGGAGAGCACACAATCAAGTCCTGTATGGACCCTGCAAGTGGGCCCGTCCTCGATCCTGTATACGGCTGCTGTTTCACTTTCGTGACCCCCAAGAATTATGGGGTGGTGCATACTCCGCGGCTGGATGGCCGCGTGGTAATTATCGCTCCAAAAGTTGTCGACCTTTAAGTAGCACACGACCAGCAGCTTCATTTATGTGTAGGTAAGGATGGGGATCCGCTTGTAGATGCTGCTCTGTAATGGATTTGCCTGACGCGTTTCGAAGCTCCATATGCTTCTCTTCAGAGGCTTTAATGAAAGCGGTGTGCGCAATCGCTGACCCACTTCACCATTTTCCATATGACACACCCACCAATGGGAGGCTCAGATGAGACTGTGTATTATGGGAAGTGTAGTGCGGAGAGCACAAAATCAAGTCCTGTATGGACCCTGCAAGTGGGCCCATCCTCGATCCTGTATACGGCTGCTGTTTCACTTTCGTGACCCCCAAGAATTATGGGGTGGTGCATACTCGCGGCTGGACGGCTGCGTGTTAATTATCGCTCCAAAAGTTGTCCACCTTTAAGTAGCACACGACCAGCAGCTTCAATTATGTGTAGGTAAGGACGGGGATCCGCTTGTAGATGCCGCTCCGTAATGGATTTGCCTGACGCGTTTCGAAGCTCCATATGCTTCTCTTCAGAGGCTTTAACGGAAGCGGTGGGCGCAATCACTGCAAAAAGTGATCGACATATTTGGAGATATTTTCAAAAACACTGCCAATAGATGATACGACAGGCCCCCCCGGTGGTGCTTGTGAGTTCTTGTGTACCTTAGGGAGAAAGTATATTGTGGGCAGTTTAGGATAGTCCTTTTTGAGGAAGAGATATTCCTTCCTTGCGATTATTCCTTGTTTTTGCCATTCATATAGAGTACTCCAAGTATTCACAATGCTTTCATTATTGGTCTTGGTGTCACTTTTGCAGCCTCTGATCAGTGGCTTAGGAGGGAGGGTTACCTAAACAGAGGTTGAAGCAGGCATCCTGAGGGAGGGCAACAGAAATCCCCTCATTTACAGACATTAGTAATCAATGTTTGGAGTACAAAACCTATATAACATCCGTTTTGATTGCTGCCAGACTGTTTCGGATATATTACTAGGTGCTCCTCCCTTCTGCATTCTAATATTGGGTGATCCATGTGGCAGCTCAGATTATTATTTTGGACCTTCAGTTATGAGTTTTACTACAGGAAAGTGCAATTTCTTAATTTAATTTTCCTTGTGTGATTAATAAATTGTACTTGATATTTTTATATATACAGAAGTACACCTCACATCGGATACAATCAATTGTTGATTTGCTTTTCATTGCATGTTGCACTGAGTTCAAAGATGATTTCATTAAGGTAAGAGATTTGTGACTCCTTATATTTAAATAATTATAATTTGATCGATGTGTTGACGTTTGGGTCCTCAACCACCTGATGTGTTCATGGGACCATCCTCTGGACAATAAAGATGTAGACCTGTGTCAACTAATGAAACAATGACTATCCAAAGGAGAGGAGTGAGCCTTAAAGGGGGTAATCGATCCAAACCATGTAACTCACAATGAATGTGCCATTAAAGAATCGTTGAATAATGAACCAGGACAAACAAGCCAACATAAGAATCAGTCATTATGATACTCCTCCTTGTCACCCGAAAAGGAAGATTAGAGGTGCAGGCCTCACTGTGCTCAGTCAATCATCAAGTGCGGAGTATCGTATTGATAGGAAAGAATGTCTTGCCCTTTCCTCGAGCCACCATCTTGGGGGGGAATTAATGTGGGCAGTCTAGTTGTCTTGGCCCCACCTGACCTCACAAGTATAAATTCTGCGCTTGTGCGCACACGCTCATACTTAGGGGATTCCTGAGGTCGAAAGTGGGGAATCGTAGCTAAGCTGATTTTTAATTGCGTTTGTTTTTTAACTTACAGCACTTTTTTCACTTTGATTCCACGAACACGCTTTCACCCCTTCAGCCGATTAGGCGCTGATCGGGGACAAAGGAAAGAACGTCTTGTCCTTTCGTCGAGCCGCCATCTTGGGGGCGAATTTAATGTGGGCAGTCTAGTTGTCTTGGCCCTACCTGGCCTCACAAGTATAAATTCTGTGCTAGTGCGCACACGCGCATACTTAGGAGATTCCTGAGGCGGAAAGCTGCGAATCGTAGCTAAGCTGAATTTTAATTGCATCTGTTTTTTAACTTACTGGGGGGAATTACTGTTGGCGGGCTAGTTGTCTTCGCCCCACCTGCCCTCACAAGCATAAATGGCTCCATTAGTTCAGATGCGCACAGAGGGCGCGCTGCCAGCACGCCAAACGCAAGCCCGTCTGCGCCCATCCGCGCCTGTCCACGCCCGACCAAGCCCGGAGGCGGGAAATGCTGCCCAAATTGCATCTGAGGATATGCCCACTGCCCACCTAACTTACACAGGAGCTGCATTACACGAAATAAGAACCAGTGCATGCATCGAGCAGGTACCTGAGAGTAGCTGCCCCATTAAGTATCCTTTTATGCTGGAGGGCCCAGTACTTTGCAGGACATGCAAGTTTCAGTGTATCCCGGGTGCGGCAGGTTCAAATGACCTTCTAGAAGACCCAGCCCAAGTTCTTAACAGCCCCAATTACATTCTATGTAATGCCCGATCCCTAGTTAAACATCCTATTGAGATCTGGGACATGATTTCTTCCCACTCTCCAGAGCTGTGTTTCATGACTGAAACCTGGCTAACACCCACTAACCACCCTTCGATTAACCTAGCAATACCTGATCATTATATATTTATTCATCTAGATAGAGTGGGGAAAACAGGGGGAGGCATTGGGATCGCCTTTAAAAACCATCTTAAAGTGCAGTGGCTGTCCACAGTCTGTAATGATACAATGGAACTGGGAATTTTTAAAATCACTATGTCCCCCTCGGAGACTTGGAACGGAGCCTTAATCTATCGACCTCCTGGCCCATAAACGAATTTTGTCAATCACTTGACGGAATTAATTGCTATGCAGGCTTTGGCTTCCAGTAAATTCATTTTTACTAGGGGACTTTAACTTTTATGGGGAGGACTCGATGAACCCTGAGGTAATGACGCTTATCTCCAGTTTGAATGACATTGGTCTCTCACAAAGGGTGCTCGGGCCCACCCATTGTGCCGGTCACACTCTAGATCTTATTTTTACAAACATTGAGCGGTTAAAGATCCACCCCCCTCTCACTCTCCCATGGACAGATCATTGTATGATCCAATTCACTCTCTTACACCAAATCGGCTCAATTCCCATGATCCATTCAAAGCTGACAAAGAGAGAATGGCATAGACCCTGTTAGAAACTCACACTGAAAGCTTTTAACGAGATATTCCTTCTTCATAATAAGGACTACGGACACAATGATCAGGAGATGTCTGATCTGTTGGGCAATTTTAATTCCGCCTTGGTAATGACATTAGATGCTGTCATTCCTCAGTGCAAAAAGAGCCCAGTCTCCTGGCAGCATTCTGCCCCCTGGTACTCAGGCGATTTGAAAATCGATAAATCATTGTGTAAAGCATTAGAGAGACAATGGAGAAGCGCAAAAAACTCTGCCGATAAACAAAGTTATAGATCAGCTTTATCCCATTACCACCAAAAAATCAAAATTGATAGACGTACTTACATTCTGAACCAAATAGAACAATCTAGCAATTCCTCTAAAGCTTTGTTTAATATTGTCAAGGACTTTGTGTCACCACAAGTGTGTAAACAGTCACCCCTGGAATCCCAGGAACTTTGTGACTCAATAGCAAATTTTTTCCAGGAAAAAATCTCTTTGATTTATGCCAATTTTACTATTATGATCACAAAAAACATCGGACTTACTACGGATTCGGACAACTCTGTGGTATCTCTTGCCTGTCTTCTGAATCAGTTTGAGATAATTCCGCTGGAGGAGGTAAACAGATTACTGTCTGCCACCAAATCTGTCTCACCAGGTGACATATGTTCGCCTAAAATCATGGCCCTACTTTCCCCTGGGTGTGCGCTGGAAATACAAATTTTATTTCAACTGTTCAACCTTATCCGGTTCAATTCCCGCTGTTTGGAAAGAAGCCTATTTCCGGCCTATCCTTAAGAAACCGACGACTGACCCTCAAGTCCTCAGCAATTATAGACTGATATCTCTGCTGCCCTTGCTTGGTAAAATATTGGAAAATGCAATAAATAAGCAACTCAGCTATTACTCAGAATCCAATAAGATCCTTGAACATTCACAGTCAGGCTTCCGCCAGGGCTTCAGCACAGAGACAGCCATTTTGGCTGTCACCGACTCTATAAGACAGACTCTCGACGCAGGAGGATCAACGATACTGATCCTCTTGGATCTCTCTGCAGCATTCGATACCATTTCTCATTGACTGCTAGTGGAGAGATTATATGAATGTGGTATTCGGGGTCTAGCTTTGAAATGGCTTACTGATTTCCTATCAGATAGATGGCAAACCATAATGCTGGGTCCGTACATGTCCCAAAAATTCTTGCTTGACATCTCAGGGTTCATGTCTTAGCCCCACACTTTTTAATGTGTATATGGCTCCCCTGGCCAAGATTGTTCAACCATATGGGTTTGAAATAATAGTGCATGCTGACAATACTCAGCTGCTCTTACCAATGGGTTCCAATCCCGTAGATGAGAAACTGCGTTTCTCGGCGGAAATGCTTGCCATCTCAAAGTGGATGACAGAATGCTGCCTCCAACTTAATGCCGGAAAAAACAATCTCATGCTCCTTGGCAAAGCTTCGAACATCTGGACGGGCGACTGGTGGCCATCTCAGTTGGGAGAGAACCCCATTCCTACCTCCTCCGTAAAAAGCCTGGGATTGCAACTGTATCAAAGGCTTACAATTGAGAACCATATCAAAAACACTATGGGCTCTTGCTATTATAGCTTTCGCCTCCTACGTAAGATACTTCTCTACCTGCAGCTAGAACATCACAGAACGGTGGTCCAGGCGATGGTTATGAGCCAAACACACGAGATGATGGACGGAATGTTGCACAATGGCAAAACATTCACCCCCTGTCACAGATCTGGGTTTAATCCATCGTTATTTGGCTCACCAACCCACCCCAGTTCAGACATGGCCATATACAAATCAGTCTTGACCCTGTGCCTCGTGGGAACAGTCCAGACTAAACTGCCAAGCCATGTCTTCCGGGGACCGGAATCAAGCATCCTAGGACCGATTTCTGGCTATCAGCCTTCATCAGCCAGGATAGCTTGACTCTAGTGGCATAGTGAGCACGGGACCCACGTCTGGGCATACCCTTCCCACATAGGGTGAACAGCAAAACACACAAGATGATGGACGGAATGTTGCACAATGGCAAAACATTCACCGCCAGTCACAGATCTGGGTTTAATCCATTGTTATTTTGCTCACCAAGCCACCCCAGTTCAGACATGGCCATATGCAAATCAGTCTTGACCCTGTGCCTCATGGGAACAGTCCAGACCGAACTGCCGAGCCATGTCTTCCCTGGACCGGAATCAAGCATCCTAGGACCTGTTTGTAGCTATCAGCCTTCATCAGCCAGGATAGCTTGACTCCAGTGGCGTAGTGAGCACGGGACCCACATCTGGGCATACCCTTCCCACGTAGGGTGAACAGCAAAACACACAAGATGATGGACGGAATGTTGCACAATGGCAAAACATTCACCCCCAGTCACAGATCTGGGTTTAATCCATCGTTATTTTGCTCACCAAGCCACCCCAGTTCAGACATGGCCATATGCAAATCAGTCTTGACCCTGTGCGTCATGGGAACAGTCCAGACGGAACTGCCAAGCCATGTCTTCTTATGAGTCGCCTTGACTATGGGAATGCGCTATTGGCAGAAGTAGGTGAGACCCTACTTGCTAAGCTTCGAGTGATCCAAAATACGGCAGCAAGGATTGTATTAAACTGCCCCCCTGGGTCCCCCTCACTTCCCCTTCTCAGAGAGCTTCACTGGCTTCCAGTGAAAAAAATATATTTTTTCAAGATTTGCTGCCTTACATTTAAAGCAATGAAGGGAATGGGTCCCTGTTATTTGCAAAATAAGCTTTGTGAGTTGGTGTCTGGCCGCAATCTTAGGTCTAATTCCTTAGCCCTTTTAAAGACCCCCCGTATCTGTCTTATCCACATGGGAGACAGAGCTTTTTCAAATGTTGCCCCCATGTATTGGTACTCGCTACCAGAGGTCTTATGCAAATCCACCTCCGTCCTTCTGCGGCGCCCGGTACCGGGCGCCGCAGAAGGACGAATAGGTCCAAGGAGGAACCAGACCGAACTACTCGGTCTCTTTCTCTGCCAGGCGACCCATGAGGCTTTTTACCAAGAAATAACAGAAAAAGCTTGAGGGAATCCCCCTCTAACAGTTACAGCGCCTTAGCGAGCGCTACACATAGTCAAGAATTGACACAAACACTTAATTTAGTTTATTATAATTTAGTCTGCACCTTATCACGTTACTCTTTGGTCCTGAGGAAAGCCAGCTTATAATACCAAAGGCACTGGCTGAAACATGTAGACCACACTGGACACGGGAGGTCATCATACACTCCCCTTTGTCCTTTTGCCTTTTTAATCAGCTAACAGAGGCCCAGTTTATTAAATACTTGTTAACCCTCGGGTGCTGGGACCTCTTGTATAGCTTTTTAACTTTCACTTCTCACCCCTTCACTGCACACGCGGCAATATACCAGCTCCGCAGTCACCTGGCGTTGTAGCACACCCGGGGCACATTCGGTGCCACTGTGGTGGGCCCGATGATGAAGCATGCCACCGACTAGGTCGGTGGGTGAGGGCTTTATAAGGAAAATACTGCTTTTTTCCTTTCTATTGTCTGACGTACCTGAGTCACTTTAAATCCCCCTCCCCCTAAACTAAGCTAGTCCACATTGATCTTGACATTTATGTTCATACCCAGCATTCTCGGGGTTTACTGGTTTACCCTAGTGTGTTGTGGTTAACTTTAGTAGTGGCGTTTTCAGAATTGTGATTAAACATCTGACTGAACCATTTAAAGAGAGCTTTTACTTAGAATTCTATACACACCAGGTTCGAGCTCTCTACCTGCTCCCAACTGAGAGTTATCACTTATTAAATGTAATAAGGTAACCCAATGTTATCCTAAGGGAGAGGAAAGATTTGCTGTAGTTAAAAAGGGATTCAAGGTAGGGTTGGGCGGAACTTGTGGAGTTCCACTCTGCAGAATTCTGCAGAGTTACATAAATACTCTGCAAGATTCTGCGGCGTTGGGAGACATCGTATGCCATTAGTATGCGATTGTTACAACGCAAGTTGTTACAACAACTTGCTGTAGGGGGCAGAAGGTGTTAGATTTATAATCCAACACCTTCCCTGCTGTTGCACAAACTGGAGTAGGAATAGTAAATTATACTATTCCTAAATCCATTGCGCCCCCTACAGCAAGTCATTGTAATGACTTGCGATGTAATCGTATGCGATGTAACAACGCGGTCATTGTAACGACCGCGTTGTACATGCGAACTAACGTCATATATTCCACGGAGTTCTGAGAGTGAGTGAAATTTGGCATTTCGCTGTAAAATCAGTATGAACGGGACCATGCAGCACCCCAGAAGTCCCTGTTTCTTTCTCCCGCTCGAGTAGATTTTCTACTTGAACAACAGCTTTCTCAACCTCAAGGATCATGAGCTGCTGCGACCTCCCACTTTGAGAAATCTCGCCGGGAGGCCTTTTACCGCCCAAAAATTGTGCTGGGGGACTCAAATTCATGCTCGCCAACTTAACATTGGTGAGATACTCATGAGAGAAAACTCTACTATGGGGCGGTTGGTAGAGTTTTGCCCGTACTCCACATTCCAAACACAGAGTGAACAAAACTCAGCAAACTCCACCAGAGGGGCACAGTTTATCATCCATCCCTACTACTGGGGCATGTCAAACTTAAAAGTGCATGTCCAACTATTTACCTACGCTGCAGCCTGCCCTCTAGGCTGATCATGGCCTACCTTGGGGGTGACATATATGTATAAAAAAGGAAGGTTTAGGCTTGGCAAAAAAAAATAAGTATTTTTTTGCTAGGTTGAAATAGCCGTTTCAAACAGCACAGACAGGCTGCAATGGCATGCCTGAGACATCTTTAAAGTGTTACTTAAGTGCGTGGCACAATCAGTGCTGCAGGCACACTAGTAGCACTTAACTGACAGGTCCTGGGTACATGTAGTACCATTTTACCAGTGACTTAGAAGAAGATGCAATGGTCCATTTGAGTGTACGCCTTCATTATTTACTGAAGCCATATAACGTGGTTTCATTACGTAAAATATATTGCTGGTTGTCAATGACCAGTCATTTTCAGATTACCAGATGCAAACAAACATCATATTTAGTACTGAAACTTCTGTCTGTTGAAATATAGATACATGAAGAGATGATTTATGAATTTTAGGCAGGAGGGACTGAGCTCAGATAACTCTAATTACCTGATTAAGCTCAATCTAATGAAGCAGCAGTTACCTTTTGTTTTTTAAATGATAAGTCCATTTTAGGGCTGATCTTATTTTGGACCACAAAAATGTGAGTTTTCCAATTTGTTACATGTTGTGGATCACCAGCAGTTATACATTTTCTGCAAGAGATGCCCCACCAGAGTGTAGTTTAACGCCTAGTAGTATTTTTCTTATTTGTAATGAGTAGGAATTAATGATTGCTAGCAGTGGTATTTCTACCATACTTTTGTCTTGTAGTGATTGGTAGTGTCACACTATTGGCTACTTTCTAAAGAGTGACAACTGGTATACGGTGATGGACTGACATATTCCATATATTGGCTCAGTCTAGTACATAGCACCATTGGTTTTAAGGCTTCCTTCTGCTGTGGAAAGCTCACAAATATCATGTGAATATATTATGAAGGCAAGGTGTTGAATTTCGTCATCAGAACTGTATCAGTGTCGCAATTAAAGCTTGTCCTTGCCTTTCTAAAACCTCTTGATTGCGACATTCTTAACAGGCAGTTGATTGAGCTCTTAGCAGATATTAATGCTTTTCTCATTATATGTAAATTAATAGCGGTTTTGAATGCCCAATTATACTTCAAGCTTAACCGCGCACTGAAATCAGAGTAAAGAAATGCATTTCTAAGACAGCACCAAGGGAAGAAGAGAGAAAAATAATTTGATAAGCTGATAATTTTCAGCAGGAGATTAAATCCCTTTGCTGTATGACAATCATTAACTCTAACAGTTGAATGAATTGAAATCTCTGTCAAACAAGATGCATAAACTGTACCAAAACTTTCAAAGAGAAAGAAAAGCTGTTGA
This sequence comes from Lissotriton helveticus, assembly GCF_964261635.1. NCBI lineage: Eukaryota > Metazoa > Chordata > Amphibia > Caudata > Salamandridae > Lissotriton > Lissotriton helveticus. Next base: position 1,411,368,369 of record NC_136065.1, read on the forward strand.
ATATAAGCATTGATGAAATGATACTTTACGCGAAACAAGGTGATAGAAGAAATTGTATGCATAGGAGTAAACCAGTTTTATATGCATACGGATTCTGGTAGCACATTTACTGATTGTGCTGCTCTGTGTGACGCATAGTTACGCATCTGCAGTCACACATCTGAGAGGAGCTAATTGTAATTTGTAGATGTCAGAGCACAAGTTTCCACCATGCAGGTCCCACTTCAGACAAGGGACATGCGTGCAGAAGGAGAGTCCGGCTGGCAGCGGAAGTACTGAGTAGCCTGTTCGACCTGGCCATCCATCTTTACATTACCACTGCCTGTTATGCTGGCTGGAATGGAGGACACCATTTCTGTTTGTCTTAGGCAAGTTTCTGTATGGTGCCCCACCTATGGTTCAGGGTCTTCAGTTCTGTTTGCACAGTACACCTCCAGGTGTATTTGGGCTGGCCCTCTCCCGTTTGCTACTGGGGTCCGTTGGAAAGCTGTTCTTGTGATGGAGTCGTGTTCTCTTCTGATGCAGTGTTCTATTCATCTCAATCTTCTGATAATGATGGTTTCCATGCTCCCTACATACATACATACATACATACATACATACTAAAGCGGCTGTTGCACACCCCTGCTCTAGTACTCAGTGGACAAGTGCCAGCAGAGATCAGCAAATACCCTTGTGGATCAAGGTGGTGTATTGCCCTGTATGGTTGTTGTCTAATTCGGGGAAATGTACGGTATTCAATTATAAGCTGGAAGAGTATTCCGTACACCAGCTATCATAGTCTGTATGAGTTCTGGTATGGTTGGATGCACAATACAGGAAGGGGGCATATAGGTGTGAGCCCTGCACCAGGCAAGGGCACGTGCAGTGAACTGGAATAAAGGTGCAGAGGAGAGGCACTGTCTGGAGCTGTGTTAGCTGCACCTGTGAACCCAACCCATGTCCAAATGGTTTGTTCAGTCTGTCTTCTTATGCACTCCTAACAACATCATTTGCAGTGCATTGTGTGCAACCATATTTACTGTTGGGGATGTGCCATGTGCAAAATGCATATTTTAAATCTGTGTGCAAAGCTTGGAGGGTGCCTGACCTCCGGATTGCCAGTACGTGGGCATGACATAGTGGCACTGTTCAAGGTATGACAGCGTTCAGATCTGGATAAGGCCATCAGCATGTCATTGATGTCCTACTTGAGCTGCTGCCCCAAGACTGTGTTCTCCATAGGTTATTCTTAGGTTGTTCTAGTCTCTCTGATTGTTTCGACCTATATTACGTTGGTCTGACTTTGCTTCCAGATTTTGTTAGTCAGTTTCTGCCTTCCTCCTTTTCTCTAGTCTAGCTCCTCCGTCCAGTCTTTGATGTAACTTCTGGCTCATTCTTTTCACACTTTCAGTTTCTCAAGAACATGTCACTATGAACCTTCAGACTTGGAAGTCTGTTCTAATCTTCCAGTTCAAATTATTTCTTCTTTACTTTGCTTCCACTACTTCATATCACTCTATGCATTGTTTCCACTTCTCCACGTTTACCCTTTTCTTCCTTTCCAGCGCTCCACCTTCACCGTGTGTTTCATCTCCTGTCCTCCACCCACTTAATATTCATCTACTCCTTCACCCTCTCCCATGTACCCCCGTTCAGTTAATTCTGTTTCAGTTTTTCCACATTCAATCTATTCCGTCATTCACGTCCCTCTTAATTCTGGCCTCAAGTTTATTGTAAAACACAAAAATAAAAAACAGCACCACATGCCAAAATCAATTCCATCCCAAAAGCTGTGCAAAAACCGGGTGTGCCCTTGTGGTGTTTTGTTCAATAGTTATGGGATATGCAATCACTAATGGCCCCCATTCCTACTTGCCCTCAATCTTATCATTCTATTTACATTCTTTTCTGTATACACAGATGCACCTTTTCAAAATGTCAAGCATGAATAGCACCGCACAGTGGCTCCACCTGAAATCCTTTTTAATTTTCATCCTGATGTCGCCGGTTCCCGTTTGTACACTGCAGGCCACGTTTGGGGGTATCCGGACAAGATGTGCTTCCAGCTTGGAACCATGACAAGGCCTGTCAGTCTAAAACAGGTGCAGACTTTCTTTTATTAGTCTCTCCCCTATGGTTAGGTAAAATTGAAACCGCAAGCACAGTGTTTGTTCTGTAGGACACAGATAAGGAGAACAGCGTTGGACGTGGCTGGAGTTTAATGTGTCAAACACAGCTGAATGCCAGGGGTTTCTAATGAGGCGGACCGGTCTCTGCTGCCCTGCTTAACAATGACTGCCACAATGTAGTCTAAATGTAGTCTAGATTGTTCTGCTCCAGAAGTAAAGAAAGCATACGCCCGAAATAAGTGCATACTGCTGTATGGTGAAGTACTTGGTGCTAGCTGAGAGGTAATGTTTGTGGCTAGCAAAGGGACCAACTACTGTTCGGAAACATTTCATTATGACTGACTGTAAGAAATGGGGTTACCAAATCTCCAGGGGGGGTAGCACGGAACCAAGCGGGCAGGCCAAACTTCGGAGGACATGTGAAGCACTCACGCAGTACCCACAGACGACACACCAGGCACACCACAAAAGAGGCAAGACACCAGTTTGAGTTGGAAAATGAGTAAGTAGTTTAGTATACCTCCAACCTGCAAGGCAAAAATGCATAAACACTGGTATCACAACACGGCGCCAACTGGCACCAGAGCCAAGTGTATCCGGGGGGATTATTTACATGGGAAGTAAGGGCTGAGTCTGTAAGTTCATGGCTGAAATAAAGAAGGTGATTAAATTTGTCATTAAACCTGGGGTCACTATGGCGGGGCCAACTCAGGCTCTCATCCTTAGCAGTTTAACTCCAACCCGCCCCTGTAAAGGAAAACTTCATGGCATCACAGTAAATCCCAACAGACAGGAGCACCTGTAATAAAGCAGCAGGTTTTCTCATAAACATGGGATGTAAAGCGGGCCTGGAATGACACGTCAGGCCAGCACAGGGGCAGGACACCTGCAGTAAAAGGGCACTTCAACATTAGATATCGGTCTCATCACCTTAGGCCAGCGAGATGACCATCTCATCAGGGTAGTAGGCACCTTGTATGCAATAGAACCTTAGGCATACACATTACGCTGTGACATTAGGCATTTAACCATAATCACATCCACACTGGCGCATTATTCCTGAGCAATACCCTGGGCATCCAACACATTGCGCACCTCACCTGTGCGTACATTAGGCTCACTTAGGCAGGTAAATAACATCCGCAGGGGCCCACAACCTTATTTGTATAACAGCCTGGAATCAGCGTAGGATCACCTAACAGGTGTGAAACATCAAAATACATTGGCATCAGTAACGGTAGTAACTGGTCACAACCAATCAAACATTTCCTATCACCTGGTCACTGTGCAGGAATAAACATTTCATTAGGGCAACCCTAAATATCTCTTCAGGCGACTAACACTTCCCTAGAGGGGCAGTCGGCCTCAGCAGCATAACGCATGGGAATTCCCACCACCAACAGGGGCATTAACACTAAGCCACAAGCACACTGGGCGGGAAACCATCGGCCTGAACATCAACCCAGCGTTAGCATAAGTCTTGGCCCTAGCTCTTGGGGCTTTAATAATTCCATGGGGGACCCAGGGGCAAAGCATTGACATCCAGCCTACACCAATTTGCACTTCAGGCGGTCGCCCAGTTCAGGGTATGATTAGCATCCCAAGCAAGTCATAGGGGGTGGCGGACACCGACCCTGTGCCCCATTGCCCACTCTACCCTCCACACAGTCTAACGTAGGCCCCACTCACCGGGGTTCTGGGTAGGTCTCCTTCTCAGTAGGGGCCAGGCACCGACAATGTGCCTCGAGGCCCCTGCCGCACAGCACTCTCGTCGCGGGGCTCTCCTCAGACCTGCACCGGTCACTCGGGGCCCGCAAGGCCTCACTCAGGCCTTGGCTGCTCAAACGGGGCCCTCTGCCATTTCGAGGCGGAGGGGGGCAGGCACCGGCAATGTGCCTCGAGGCCCCCCCTTACCGCAGCGTCACCCGGGCCTCTCCTCCTCACGGGGGCCCGGGGGTTCAAAACGGCCTCTGGGCGGCCACACTTGCCTCACCCGGGCCTCCTTTCCTCACAGGGGCCCGGGGTGTCAACACGGCCTCGGAGAGGCCACCGGGGACGAGCGCGCTGACTCGGCCCGCGCAGGGGGAAGCCTGCCTGGCTTTCCTCCCTCCTCCCTCGGGTCGCTTCTTCTGTGCCGGCGGGGCTGGCACCGACAGTGTGCCCCGGCCCCGCCTCTTCCACCGGCCCCTCACTGCGGGGCCCAGACTGGCTGGGTGGGCTCCCGCTCCGGTCGCTCACAATCGGGGCTCCCGCTCGACCACGGGGGCCCCGCACCGGTATTTCACCCGGGTCCCCCTCTCTCACGGGGACCCAGGGCTTCGCGTCGGCTCCTCTTCTCTGGCTGCCGGCCGGCAGCCAATCCCTGCGCAGCCTTCCAGGGGCGCGGCCGCGCAGGCCAATCCGCGCACAGCGTTGGCAGGGGCGGGCCGATGACGCGGTCGGGCCCCCGTCAAGTGATGCGGGTGACGGCGGCCTCAGGGCCTAGCGCGGCCCTCTCTTCACTTCGGCGGCCCACTCCTCGCACCGGGGGCTGACGCAACGGTATCCACAATGGTGGGGGTCTCTCCAAGGCGGCGCCGGACCGCGGCGGTGATTTCCACCAATTTACAACCGGCGCAAGGCAGCGCCCACACTCCTCGGGCTGCGGCGGTGATATCGGTGGCAATAAGGGGTAGGCTCCCTTTCATTTAATTATTTGGAACACCAAATAAGCGCGCCAACGTGCGGCGCTATCTCCTCCGCCAGAGAGGGCGTAACCACGTGGGGTAGGCACCCACAGCGCTATTCACGGCGCTTAGTTCCTCTCCTCGGGTCACACAACTTTGTCGCTTCCAACACACAGCGCCATGCAGGGCACAGTTCGAGTTTCTAGCGCCTCACAGGCAGTGCCTCACAGCGTCAGAGCTTCCACAGGGGGCCACAGCTTCCTTGGGGGCATCAACCTCCCCAAAACAGCTCCACAGGCAGCAACAGTCTTTGGACTCACAGCGCTATGGGGGCAATACTGCAGTTTACGCCAGTCAGCAGCCTACAGAACTTCACAGTAGGCTCCTCATAGCCCAGCGCTCCCAAAGGGGCCACAGCTTCAGCAGGGGGGGGGCAGACAGTCCCACAACAGCTCCTCAGGGGCACACTCCTCACCTCCTGGGCGCTTCTTCACGCAGTGCTGGCGTGGTACCCAGTCCAAACAGCGTCAGTGACCTGGCTAGGGGCCCTCCCTTGTCAGGAGCCCTTGGGGACAGCAGAGGGGGGGTTTTAGGGGTGCAGGGCCCAGCTCACAGGCCCATGTGGCGGTAGCTCCTCGCAGCAGGTCCCCTCTCTTTCTGGTCCCAGCTCTGACTGACTCTCTGGTGGCACATCCCCCTTACTTATACCCTCCTCCCAGGCAGTGCCAGAACCTTCTAGAATGTTGGCAACGCTGGCCTAAACTGGCTCAAGGGGAGGGGTTGAGCACCCTGGGTGCCAGGCTTTCCCTCCAAAAGCTAGGGGTAGCTGGGTAATAATAACTAGACCGCCGACCTATGGCAGTCCAGTGGCAAAACCCATGGCCATGGCATCCATTTTAAACACAGAACATTTTAGTCAGGTGCATTTTACAATGGGGGTAAATTTACAAGTGCTCACACCATTACATGACTTTACACTTTTAAAACAGGGCAACTCCTACCACACATGGCCTATACAGGTTTATTACCATGGGGGAGACATCCTAGACAAGGGGGTCAAAAGCGAAATTTTTTTGGGGAAAAGGCCAAGTCCAACAGTGACACAAAAAGCCCTCTTACTATTGATTCTATGCACAAAAATACAACATAAATTATTTGGTTTAACCTATGTTGGACTTGGCCCTTTTCTGCAGGGTCATCCCAAACGTTTTGCCTTCACCCTCCTGTTGTCTGAACCCTTTTTCTTTTTTAGCTCTCAGGAGTTTGCATTCTTTGCCAGGGCTAACCGGTGCTAAAGTGCTTGTGCTCTATCCTTTTATTGTCGCTTACATGGACGGACTGCACAATTAAGAGGAGGTGGGGCGTGTGGAAGGGGTGTGGGGGAGCGTGGGATGGGGAATGTGCGGGGTGGGAATAAATTAAAAAGAAAAAAAACACCTACCTTAACCTGCCGGTTGCCTCCAGCCTTGCGTTGTGCCTTGGTGAACTTCCTTGTCCCAGCGGGCACTGGGGCAGCATTACAGACCCCCCAATCCCCAGCGCTGCTCTCCTGCTTTAGATCAGCATGGAGATTGGCCTGACAGGGATGAGAAGACGCTCCGCTCAGGTCAGGGACTCTGTGGGGTTTCTCCAGCCTGCTGCTCCATGAAGCCGGGTTGGAGAAATCTAAGTGTGCATGTGTGTTTGGCCGACCTGAGACTGCCTGCCAAACACACATGTGCATTTAGAAGTGCACATAGCACTTCTCCCCCATCCCAAGCCCCGCTCCTCCCTCCATAAGCTGGATCACAGCCAGCTAGCAAATAATACAACTAATGTTTTTCAACTGCTGGCTCTGAGCCAGTGGGGCGATGCTCCTTCGTCATTGCAGTGGAGTCGACTCTGCTTGTAAGTCCAGTGGCATCTGGTAATTTTATCATGGAGGGGGCGCACATACAGCAATACACACTCACTCACATGCACACAAATACACACACATACATTCACAACACCCACCCACTCACAAATAAATATACATTCATACATACACACCTACATGCACCAAACATTAAAAAAACACATACAAATTACCTTAAATTTAGAGAGGGGAGCCAACAGTGGTCCCAGGAGGGTTGGAACTGCTGCCTTTCAGTGAGGGAAGACAGCAGTCCCCTACTCATCACAGAGTGGTATGGGGTCAGTGAGACTGCTGACATGACCCCACTCTGTGACGAGATGCCACTGATTGACATTCAGCCCTGGGTACTTCAGGGCTTAAAACAGAAGCGCCAAAGTCCAAGACAATAAGTGATGCTTCCCCTCATCATGAACGGGTGGGGGCATGAGGCACTTTTGCCAGGCTGAGGAGGTCATGCTCATAGGGTTGTAAAATTCTTAGCTTTGCAAAGTTCTGCACAGGAGGTTAGGGAACTGTGCATTTAGCTCATGTCTAGCTCCTGGCTGCCTGACCTGAACAAGAAGAGTGTCAGGCTGACCTTTGTTCAGCTTGGTAGACAGTCTTCTTACTGGGAAAACGTTGTGAGGGGCGCGACTGAGTTATTTCCTGGAACTACATGCACCCAGGGTCTGTAAATGCTACTAGTAGGCCTGTTGTACTTACTGTGCCACCCAGTTAAGTAGTCCTTTAAACATGACTCAGTACTGCCATTGTAGCCTGTGTGCGCACTTTTAAACTGCCATTTTGACCTGGCAAAATAAACCTTTTGGCAGGCCTAAACATTCCTTTTTAATACATATATGTTACCACTAGGGTAAGCCCTGAACTGTCCAGAGGGCAGGTTATTGTGCATTTAAAATGTTGGACATGCACTTTTAATGTTTACATGTCCTGGTAGTTAAAAACTCTTCAATTTGTTTTGCACTAATGCAAGGCCTATTCTCCATAGGATAACATTGGGCTACCTTATAAATATTTTTAAGTGATAACTTCCAATTGGGGGCAAGTAAATAGTTCAAGTTTGGTGTCTAAAGAATTGTAATTAAAATCACTCCTCAATGGTAAAGTTGGAGTTTTTATCACAATTCTGAAAATGCCACTTTTAGAAAGTTGGCATTTTCTTGTCCTAATCATTTGGTGCCTACAGCCTGATCCTGGGTCACATGACTAGGTGTAGCTGGTAGTTGTTCTTTGTGTATTGCTCTCAGACGGTGGGACAAATGAAAGATAGGTGTGGGAAGGATGGGCAGGATGGGCCACTCTGAGTTAACGAGGGGGAAGAAACTGCTACCCACCACACTTGCACATCACCATTGTTCTGAATGAGCACACTCACAAATGGTTTGTCTCCAGTATTTTGTAACCCCAGACAAGCTGGGGTCATGACTGAGAGAATGGGATGCCTGACACCTCAGGGGGTTGGAAACCACTAGACGTTTCCTCCACTTTAAAGTGGGCACTAGGTACAAATATTGGACCCTTAACCCAACTTTTCAGTAGAATTCTGGACCTGTGGATTCTACCAGGAAGAAGAACTGCTGTGCTGCTGAAAAGGCTGCTACTCTGCTGGAGTGCTGCCCCTAAGAATGTTGACCTGCTGTGCTGACCAGATGTCTTCTTACCTGTGCGAGAAGGACTGGGCCTTCATCTCTAAACCCAAGACCCAGAGAGACTCAAAGGTTAGTTGGCTGGCCTTCTGATCAGAAGCCTCAGGGACATAACCGGCATCTATGAGACCTCCCCTCCCAAGTGGTTCCACCCCAGTCCTGGATCCTAGGACATGGGCCTGAAGGCGCCCTTCCTGCCCATCTATGGATTCGGAACCAACGCATCTCCTCCGCAGCTCATTTCCTGCAGAACCCTTGTCTTGCCTCTGCTGGGTGGACGTCACTGATGCAAGGACTTTACCTCGCTATTATAGCCTATTGGAACCGCCGTTGCACGGCGTTCCTCCAGTCAAGGACATCACCACACCCAACGCAGCTCATTGGAACTGGCACTGCATGACATACCTCCATGCAAGGATATATCCTTTCCCAATGCAGCCTGTCGGATCCACCACTTCGCGACACATCTCCACGCAAGGACATCACCTTGCTCTTCCCAGTTCCCAGGAGCTGCTGCTGCGCAAAGCATATCCTCACACGACTTTGCATGGGACTCCGCATCTCTTCGCAATCAGGATTTAAGGTACTCTTGTTCAGCAGCCCTAACAGGTACCTTTTAGCAAGACTGCTTTCCATCGCCGTCAGCCTGACCTTTTGACTTTTTCCTGACCTAGCTCAACCAGATAACCACGATTGGAGCTTTTTTGCTTTTTCGCTTGAACTTTGATAAAATCTTTAAAATGGCATATCTCTAGTTCTCTCTAGTTCATCTGATTGGATTTAGTCATATTGGGATTAATTTATTAAAACAAATTGGAGTCAGCTTTTTCTTGCATTATGTTTTCATTGTATTACCGTTTGAAGTTCTACATAAATGCTTTACACATTGCCTCTAAGTTAAGTTTGACCGCTTTGTGCCCAGTTACGAGAGGGTTGAGCACAGTTTAATTTAGAGTTTGCTTGTAATTTCACTCTGACACGGATTGTGGTTGCTAAATGAGTAGTGTTTCACCCCCCTCAACTAGTAACCCATTTTCTTACAACCTAGAAACAGCAGTACTAATAAAACACATGAAAAGTAGCAGAAACAGGACAAACCAGCCTCTTAGCTGTCTCTATCTACAGAATGGCACTAATTGTATAAAGCTGTAATCCACAATCTACCACAGCAACGTTTTCACTTCTCGCTGCACAGGATCACCTCACTAGAGGATGCACCTCATTGCTAGGTGTGTCTCTGAAAGAGGAAACATGATGGCAGAATCACTATTTCCCTTTAATGGATGTGCAGAAGGTTTAAATACCCACGATGACTTAGGTCACTAGCCAAAGCTATCCTACTACGCTGTCTCGAAACATAGAGAAAAAAAGTACCCTGTGAGAAATACATTTCATTAGAAAAATAAATGCTTATTATAGGTTCAGTTCTGTTGGCCACATTATGAAAAGTGTGTTTAAATGTTGTGCACGAGTATTGTCTTCATTTTCCGTTTCAGAAAATCATTGAAATTCAACTGTAGCTAGAGTCTGTCTCTATACCTGCAGTAAAGTTTTCCCCTAGCTTCCTCGGCTGAGAGGACTTACTTTTGAAACATGATCTAAAACCTCCATTGCTGGGTTTGTAATGCAGAACAATCCATTGTATTAAATTGCTTTTCTCATGTTTCAGTCCAATGAAAATCGTTTGAAAGTGGGTGTTTTGGACATTGGAAGCACATATAAGACAACTGGGCAGGCAGCAAATGCAGCGTGCAAAGTGTGGGGTGAAGATTTTAGCAAATGTACTCGCAACTCCTTAGGCCTGTGGATAAAAATATGTCCAAAATTATACTGGAGCTGGCTGTTTCAGGAATATATAGCAGTATGCAACCAGAACCAAGGATGAGGCCTGCGGTGGGATCTCCATATCAGATATAGTGGGAGCAGCGTGATGGGATACTGTCACCGTCAACAACGAACCCACTATAAGCTACCTGTAGTGGCACAGGACAACCCTAGTCCATTTGCATTTGTTTTCAGTTATGCAGTTTTGCTGATGTAATTTTCTGTCATAACCAATTACTTTTTATATGGCAACTGCATCTGCGGTGCTTAGTTTGTAAAATATTGAGCGCCGGTGCCCAAAGAACTGCTCTAACCCCATAGTCGGCACTATTAAAGGTCAGCACATCAAATACCAAGGCTGTATGAACCTGAATCCATCTCAGGCCTTGTTAATCCACTACCAGGCACTTCTTGCCCCAGTGGAGTAACGAAATCTCAGCAGGCCCCCATGCAAGGAATGTTGAAGCCACCCCCCCACAGTGCCCATTCCCCAGTAGTCATCAACCACCCAGTAGAAGTTTACCTCCTGCATGCATATGGCATCATCAGGAGTTTCCATGATACGTTTAATGTTAAAGAGAAAAAGGTTATCCTTGTAGGATGAACATGCATACTAGAAATGTTGGGCTCAATTCACAAAAGTAACTTGCATGTACTTAAGGTATGTGTGCGGAGTCTCCACACGTGGTGCGGAGTCTCTGTACTCGGGAGTCGGGTGGAACATTCGCAGTGCATGTTGTAGTGCGAGGATTCTGCCCCGAGTACAGAGACTCTGCACTCGTAACTTTAATACACCTAAGTTACCTTTGTGTATCAGGTTCTCTGTGTTCATGTGTTTTATGATAATATTTTTGTTATTATTATTAACAAACTTGAAGATTAGGGGCTGAGTGAATGTTCCCTTCACTGATGCTTAAATAAGTGAGTAGGTCTGTAAGGGATGTGCAGGTGCAAATTAATCTAGCCACCAAAAGGTGAATATTAAGCGTGTTATGTATACTTTGACAGAGTGAGTTAACCTACCATAAATATGCAGAGCTCCCATTCACATTTCCCCTTTCAATTTAATGTAATTATTATGAGTGTGCGATTCTAGCACCGGTTTTAATGTGTCTTAATGTGTTTCACCCTAATATTCATTTCTAGGGACACCACTGATTATCTGGCTAGTGGTATGTTAAACATTGCATAGAATGAAAATGCGAAGACAAAATAATGCAGATGTATGTGATGGCCCAGGCACCCATGGGTAGTATGGGTAAATGCTGTACCGGGTAATAAATAGGACCACTTAAATTATGCAATTCTGCTGTTGTGTCGTTTTCTGCATTATTATGGATTTGCTGCATTTGCCACATAACTCATTAAATGCTGCATAAGCTACAGAGTTTCTAAAAAAATGTTTCTTGCTCAAACAGAGCAAACGTTACTAAAATCTCAGTGACAGGTGTTGTTGTGCACTGGAACACCCTATGTAAAAGGTGACTGGTTACTTTTCTGTTGCTTTTTACTGCATTTGTATGTTAAACTGGTTTAAATGAGGTCAACAATTTGCCCAGACAGTATTAACATATTAAAGAAGTATTGGCATAGAAAATAGAACTCGCCGTTGGGACCTCATGAGTGTATATCCAGAGCTATTGGCTTTGCCAATGTCTTTAAGCTATGTTGTAGAGCATTGTGGCTGCTGTGCAGCAAGTTGAACAGTTAAAATAAAAAAAGCATGTTTGTTACCTTATGTATAACCATGAAAATAACAGGAGAGTGGAGGTTGGAAAATTGTATCTGAATTACGAGTAGCGGACAGACACATGAGGAGAAGAAGCAGCGTGAGGCAGAAGGAAGGATACTGGCGAGAAGAGCTGTTGAGGCATAAGGAAGGAGAGTGGGAAGAAGAGCAGCGTGAGGCACAAGGAAGGATACTGGCGAGGAGAAGAGCTGTTGAGGCATAAGGAAGGAGAGTGGGAAGAAGAGCAGCGTGAGGCACGCGGAAGGAGACTAAGGAGGAGAAGAACAGCATGAGGCACACGCGGAAGGAGACTGAAGAACAATGAGAGGCTCACTGAAGGAGACTGAGGAGAAGAGCAGCAGGAGGCAAAAGGATGGAGGGGTACAGGAAAGTAGCAGCCATCTTTAGTGCACCCATCGTTGCTGTGTTGTTGTGGGGCAGAGTAAGTAAAGGCCCTATTGCACACTAGGAGAACCCAGTGCCCAGCTGCGAGTTCAGAAGTAGGGTGGTCAACATTCCATTTTTTGTGAATTGACACCATTGCTCTCAATGAGCAACTGCAGGATGCCATTTGTCCAACTTTTTGCACTCACAGGTGAAGCAGGAGGGGAAGGATTGGATCTGCCAGACAGGGCACCTTGAATAGTCTGCAAGACTATCCAACTCACACTACCTCTGCTGCTTTATAAACTTTAAAACAGGTGCTTCTCAGTGGCCTTCCTCGCAGGCCCATAGTCACTGCTTTGGTATCATGCACTGCCTTGTTATAAACACATGAAGGATTTTAGTTTGGAAATCTATGAAATCTAAATTTGCAATGCTGCTGAATATTCCTGTTATGTGATCTACCAGCATGAAGATACAAACGTACTTCAAGGAAACAATGAAGGGAAAGGCTTCCATGCTGCATATGTGTAAACAAAATCATACATTAGACCTTACACAGTGACCTCACGGTATTCCAGGTATTCCATTTCAGGTGTATGTAGTTGATACATTGCATTCTGGTACTTGTCGTCCTGTCTATATTTGGAAAAAGCAAAATAACAAGAACCCCGTTCCAAATAATATATATCTGACAACAAAGAGTTTGAGATTTCTGCTTTACAATCCTGCAACTTAATATGGTTGATTGAATTCACTGAATCTTGTTATGTAACATATAAGCAGCCTACTTTTATGACTACTCTGGTTTAAAAAAATATACACAACGTGCTTGTAAATATTTAAGTATAGCTGATCACTTTTGTTTTTCAATGCTGTGCTTTTATTGGTATATATATTTTTCAATTATTTTTCAACTTCGGTGGTATTGCATATTGTTTCTAACTTTAGCCTACCACCATATTCAAAGCATGCCCTAAAGAAACAAGAACTCTGAAATCACTTGCAATTACTAGCATTTAATGTCCTAGCTGATATTGTTTTCCCTTATCAATACATACCTTTAACAGTTAATGAAAAAAGAAAACACTTTAAAAAATACAGATAATTTAATATAAAGTTCTACTTAAGAATGTGCATACCTTTACAGAATCTTAAACATGAAGAGAAAAAGAGAGCTGACATTTTCCCCTGGGAAAGGCGGTGTCCAGTCAGTTCTGTGCTACCTCTTCCAAACTACGAGAGTACTGCTCTGTCAAGGACACTCTCTTTCAGGGGATCCCACCCTGCTCATGTAATATGCCTGACAGGCTAGGACTGAAAAAAACACAAATATGGTATTCTGGTTAATTTCAGTCTTGGGTGTGCCTGGTGTCAGCTCAGAGCATGTTGCACACGGCGGCTCCTTTAGAGAAACACACTGCACAGACATGCTGAGGGGACTCCATGCACGTAGAGAAGAGCCCCCCTTCACCTCGTGGGCTGCAGGGGTGTCTGCTACACCTCTGCTTTACCCCTCAAACTCACTCTTGCAGGTTCCTGCTGTCTCCCTTTGTGACTTTTTTTGTGTTTCTCTTTCTCCTACTTTCTATTTTCCTGTTTTCTCTTTCTTGCTCTTGGGAAATGTCTGATGAGAAACAATGAGTGCCAGTCCCCAAAATTTAGTTCTGGCAACTACCAGCTCAGATTAAGAACTGTGAATGTGACACTAAAAGCTGACAGTCTCTGCCTGCAGCTGCATCTCTTCTTAAATATTATTTAGCTGTAGAATGATACTTTGGGCCTGGGGTCGACCATCAGGTCCATATTTTTAGGAGTATGTTATTTGGGTCACCAACTCCAGAATCAAAAACATAGTTAAACGATCGATTATAGTTTTGAGATGTTAAATTTTGTACTCAATTGAACCAACCAAGATAAATTCATGACAATTTAGGACTCTGGACTCGGATAAAATACAAGTAGTTTATAAAGTTGCTTCTCTAGTGATCATCTGAGCTTTCAAAACTTCATTATATTTCTGAATTTGGTCAGGTGATAGTGGAAAAGTGACTTCATGGACTTGCCTGTCTCTGACTGGGAGGCATGAAGGCCTCCTGTCATCTTCCTCTATTGACCTTTCCATAATTTCAGAACTTCTTGACTCCCTTCCCTGCATGAGACCATGCACATGGTAGTGCTGGCAGGTACCAGAGCACCTTTGTTGTTGTAAAAGTAGCAGACTTGGTAACCAGTTACTGGCTCTAAGCTTAAGAGAGAGCTGTGTCTTCCCAAGTCAGTTTTCTGTTACCTTGGGTTTTTTCAGTGTAGACATCTGTGAGACTACATCAATAACATAAGACAGGTAGCAGTGTTCCTTGATAAAGAAAAAACGCACATCAGATTATAACAATATGTATGTATCTAGGAGTTATTGGCGTGCTACATAATACTTTGCGAGTTGAGTCGGGGTGCTCGAACAGCTATTGACATCTACTACCTAAAGACGTCATCAGCACATTAAATCAATAATATGCACATATTCAAAACCCATATAAGCTTTAACCGCACACCTTTATGTCTATTCTTCAGTCCAACCTTGGTATAAGTTGGTTCAAAGACACAGATCCAATGTACTTATTAGTATAAACTATACTGAAAAGGTCAATTCACTCCATGTTCCTCATAACAAACAGAGAGTCCAATCCAAGTGAAACCAGTTTGTAGATTCTTGTCATTATTGATTATGAAAGAATTCCCAGCACACGATCTAGCCAACACATGTTTCATCTGTACTCAGACTTTTTCAAGGCAAATGGGAGTAACTGGCGTTGATATTAACAATTCTCAAGCGGAGTCAAAAAAGCATTGAACTGTGTGAATTGACCTTTTCAGTATAGTTTGTACTGATAAGTACACTGGATCTGTGAGACTACAGCCGTCAGATGACAAATCTCACCTGTTGAAAAATTCTCACATCGTTGATGCAGCACTGGGAATACCTGAAGGAATTATTACCAGTTGCATGGGAGCTCATAAAACTCCCAGGAGGGAAGGGATTGATCGGACCTTTCCTGAAGAAACCAACACTAGAATTTGATGAGATGTTGAAGAATCCCCAAAATATTTTTGGGTTCTTCTTCCCATATTTTCAGCAAAGATATGATTCACTCCCATTGATCAGGCACAATATTTGTTGTGGACTTCGTGCCACGTTTATTTGCCTGACAGACACTTCTCCGCCTTCACTGTAGCGCCTAATTAAACAGCACTGCATCTGAAGGTGCTGAAATGCCCAAGAACAGGGTAGGGAGTGGAGTGGGCAAGGTACGAAGGGGCACCTGCCCCAAAAAATTAAATCACTGCGGGACAAACACTGGCACTGAGAGCGAGTCGGTGTTTCCCCCTTCGGTAAAACGTCTGCAGATCCGTATTATTGCCAGGGATCTAACACCACCAGTGATCTTTCCAGACCCATTTACCTAAAAGCCGTAAACTTTACGTTGATAGTTATTGTGATTTAAAAAATAGAGGGGCATATTACCAAGCAATAGCGATAATTATCGCTATTGCTTGGTTAGAGACAAAATTTTACCGCTGAGCTGCGGCGATTTTTATCGCAGATAAACGTTGGTATTACCAAGGTTTATCGCAAATGCGATATAAAACGGCCGCAATGCATGAATATCGCTGAAAAGTCAGCGATATTCATGCATTACCGAGCTAATGCTCTTAGCCATGTTATCCACCTCCCATTGGATAACATGGCTAAGAACTGCTCAGGGCAGGTGTTAGCTTTTGGAGATATTCTCGCTTAGCGCGAATATCTCCAAAAGTTGGTAATAGGAGATAGCGATGTTAGCGACTGTTTCCAGTCGCTAACATCTTGGCACGCCCACTTTGCATGTCATTAGTGATAAATATCACTGACATGCAAAGGGGGGCCCAGGATGGTCGCTATCTCCTACTAGCTGTCGCTAACTGGTGTTAGCGACAGCTAGGTAATAGGGAGATAATTTTATCTCCGCTTTCTTGGCTTTTAAAGCCAAAAAAGCGGAGATAAACCCCCTTGATAATATGCCCCAGAATGTAAATGCTACATGGAGGAAAGATGCTGCAAAACATGCAGTTTCCAATGCAATGACACATTTTCAAGTGCAAGAGGGTAAAGTATCTCCTTCACTCCACATGTGTGTACTGGCAGTGAGTGACCTTATAAGAGCAGACAATATTTCCGCAATGCCAACTGTGCTGCATTACTACCTCCTAATGCTGACAGAGTAATGTGATATGTCCTGCCCTGGTATAATCTGCCATCAGATGAGATGTGGCCGATTTTGGAAGACAGTGAATATTTGTTCTCCAATACTTTCTATGTAAACAACTAGATAGAACGAGGCACAACAATGTAGCGCTATGACCAGATGCCTTTTCAGTATCTCACTTGTGTATGTGGATACTCATAATACATACATATTTTTCCTCAAAGAAAAGTGTAACTGTTACTGAAAGTAGTCAAATAATATAGCATTCTTTTTCTTCTAACGATGAAGAAATTAAATTAGCTGTGGTGCCTACGGCGAAATACTCTCTTCTGGTGTTACTTTAATAAAATAACAGAATTATTAAATGAGAAAGTCATGTCTTTTGTTGAACAGAATGAAAAAGCAAGCTCAGGTGTTTGGTGCTGCAATACCGCTCAACACATATTTAGGAAGGTCACTAGTTTTAGTCATGTAGCATCACAGCCCAGTTCCCCAACTTGGAGCTGTTCCACAGTTCAACTCGACACTGGGGAATGGCACTGCGCTGTGCAAATGTTTTCCTTTTACTTTTTTTCTTCACATGAAAAATATTTTCACATATGCAGAAAGACCTTTACCCCCATGAGTTTTGTGGTTGTTATATTCTCCTTGCCATCCGGGGAAGGGTGTTACTCTAGCCCTTTGAGGGAGTAAATCTCTGACATTTTCGGAGTGGGTTAGGGTCAAAGAGGAGTTTGCTAATGCCAAGAAATACTGGTTTGTGTGCGTTCACAGGTTCTCGAGTTAAACCTCTCCTTGATCTAACCATTCCCCATCCCTCTTGTGAGGTTCACTATTGTATAATTGAACGTAGTTATGACATGCAATCACATAGAAGTTAAACCAGTTCTCACATTTAGGTATGGTATAGTCGTTATGTGACAGATGTAAATGGTGGCATTTTCAGGTAAACGTAGGTATACAGCCGTCCAAGGATTTGTGATTTGCGCCCATGTTAGAGGGAATGCTTGGCACTGGATAGCTTGAAGAAAAGGCACTACAAATAGTACATTATTAACTTCAGTTGAGTTTCTGCATTGTTGACACCAGGCCTTTTGAGACATGGCGAGAGTGTTGGGAGATTCTGTCAGAAGTTGTTTTCCGTAATTGTAGAGCACTAATAGAAGGTGTTTTCGGAAAAAGGGTTATCATTGGTGAATCGCAAACTTTATTTTGAATGTCCATCAGCTCTGACTGGTCACCTTCCACCAAATATTAGCAATTAAAGTTCCCTAATTAAAGGCGGATATGGTAATTTGTATTATCTGCTTGATCAGATTGTGCAGCACCGTGGTAAGTCATCTCTTATGTCGCAATAATGCCTCTGATGTTAGGAGATGGACTGAAGTACCTGTTTAATAAAAATTAAGAGACACACCCCTTAAAGCTGTTCTGGCTTGTCTGGGCCATCCATCTCTTTGAGCGAAACACATATGTTCGTAATAACATCCAGACTACAGAAAGTAAGATATTTAAATCCTATCAAGCTGAACTCAAATCCTTGTCTGATGCCACCACTAGTCTTAGGAACTCTTTCCCCAACAACATCAGATGAGAAGCTCTTGGTATATTCTTAAAGAAACTGGAAACTTTTCTCTTCAATGACAACTAGATGTATAATCAATCCTTCTGTGATGAACCTTTTCACTGATTCACCCTCTCAGTTTCACTTGCCCCTTCTTCAACTTGTTCCTTTTACTACCTTTGTCACATCTATCCACCTCTGTTCTACTTACATCTTCCTGGTCATTGCTGTCATAATTTGACTGCTTGTCTGCCAAACCATTATATAAACACATGAATTCGCAGGTATTGTTTTGATTATTGCAAAGCGCTCTCACATCCCAAGGGTAGACTAGTGCTGTATATTAACCTTAAATATCAGTAAATACATACTCCCACATTTCCATTTTCCACCTTTTACACTGTTCTTAGACTCATATTTTGATTTGTACTTTTGCAGGATCCTGTGAGCATTATCACAATGTTCCTTCCCCAATTCGCTTCCTTTCAATGACAACCATCGATGGAATATCACAAGCCTTGGTGACATTCGCATAATTTGCTTTGTGGAAATTACATGAAATTTCTTAAAAATGACATACATTGTAAAGCATTTTGAGCTATTTTGTTTAGCATGAAATAATTTAAAATGTAAGGACGCGATGTGCGCATCAAAAATCTCATGTGATGCAAACAAAAGCTGCCTGCTGTTCTGTTTGTTCATGTTGTTCCCATGTTTTCACAACAGGATTTTTACCAGACGCAACTCAATTATAAGATGTGCTATAGTGGCATAATCTCAAGCATTTCTCATAACAAGCATAACAAAAAAATGCTTGGAATTACTCGAAGCATGTTGGCATAAACAGGATTTCTACTTTGAACCTTCTAATCTCACTCTCAGCTCTTTAATGGGAAAATAACACTCAGAATTGGAAGTAATGTTGCTCCCCCTTTCTTGTCTATTAAATTTGACTCTAACCTCTAATTAATTGTTCTACCTCATTTTGTAAATACTGTAAAGTTATATAAAATTAATTGTATGTTAGCCATAGGTATGTACAGCGAAGCATCCACTTTTCCTTTCTATTATTCATCCTCATTTTGTGACTACTGGCAAACATGTAGCAACTGCGCTCAACCCTTTGTAAAGTGAAACAAAGAAACCCTTATGTGTTTTATGTTGAACTTGAATCTTTACAAAGTATTTTACCACCCACCTTCGGCATGATCACACTGTAGAACAAAACCACAAATACATTAATCTATATATATAAAAACAAATGTATGTCTGTCTGATTGCCTGTTTGTCCTTTATGCATTACTACACCATTCATCCGATCGCCATGAAACTTTGGGAAGTTGTTGAGTACACTCCCGCGAAGGTTTCTGGCATAAAATGTTTTTAAATATCGGCCCCCCAGGGCCCTCACAATCTTTCGAATACTGATGTACGCACCAGACGGAAAAACAACAAATCGTGTATCCACAAGCACTCGAATAAATAAATAGAATTAAAACACCATTCATCCGATTGCCATGAAACTTTGGGAAGTTGTTGAGCACACTCCCGCGAAGGTTTCTGGCATAACTTTTTTAAAATATCGGCCCCCCAGGGCCATCATAATCTTTCCAATACTAATGTACGCAAAAGACAGAAAAACAAAAAATGTGTATCCACAAGCACTCGAATAAATAAATAGAATTAAAACAGCATTCATCCGATCGCCAGGAAACTTTGGGAAGTTGTTAAGTACACTCAGGCGAAGGTTTCTGGCATAATTTTTTTAAAATATCGGCCCCCCTGGGCCCTCATAATCTTTCGAGTACTGATGTACGCACAAGAAGGAAAAACAGAAAATCGTGTATCCACAAGTACTCGAAATAAATAAATAGAATTAAAACAACACTTTGAAATGTTTTCCATATTAAAATGAATAAGTTTCAATAAAAGTGACACAATGTAAATTGAATGTTATCATAACGAATTTCCTTGAATTTCCTTTCTTCGGAGATCGCAGCAACGCGCGACGGGTAAGCAAGTAAATGAATATAAACAAGTCGGGTGATGTGAACTGTCATGACGTTTCATGTCAGCGAGCGGCGCAAACCTCAGGCACTTTTGAATGTGGTGGCGGTGGAGCGGGCGTAAGGAGTGCAGGTAAGGAGGCGGGGGCTGGTGGGGCTTGTAGTTCTTGTGGGAGTGCGGGGCATACTGTGGCCTTTTGTTTAAGTATTACTGTTAATCAGAGCCCCTTCACGGGCCCCGCGCTCCAAACATGAACCACAAGCCCCATCAGCCCCCCGCCTCCTTACCTGCACTCCTTACGCCCGCTCCACCGCATTCAAAAGTGCCTGATGTTCGCGCAGCTCGCTTCTTTAAAGAGCCCGGCAGCGGGACTCTCTCCCGCGACGTCCTGTGTGCGCGCTCCACGCTAGGCGGTGCGCAGTGACATCAGGGCAGGTGCGCGCGTGCGCCATAGAGGTAACATAGGTCCTCACCAAGTAATAATGTCCCAATTTTGTTGCAGGTGTAGTTAAAACTCAATAAATTAAATCTGAGCTCAACCCTAAGTATCTGTTGCACAGATCAGAGAAGTAGGAGAAATGTGTAAAGCAATTAGCAGTACCAAAACATGGAAAAAGCAAACAACACAACACAATGAAAATTACTCTGGAACTAATATAAGTAGAGAAGTATTTTATGAACAAATAGACATCAAAATAGCAAAAATCTGATGTAGGTGACCGGTGATAAGATTTTCCAAAGTTTTAGATGTTTCTAGCTCCAAAAAGTATGATGCACCAACTGCAGATATTTTGTCATGTAGACTGGGTCAAAGTCAAAAGTTAAGGCAGACTGCGATGAAGCACTGCTCAGATACTGGGACCAGAATCATTCCAGAGGAAAGTTCACCTTCTGGCTTAGTTGTTTTCCTGGAGAAAAAGTCACAGGACGTCAGTGATAGCCTCGGCACTGCCTGGAAGTTTAAGGCTTTCAATGTGGATGGAGAGAAAACTCCAAGAAGTTGAAGTGCAAATTCTGGACCCAGCAAGGTGTCGGTGTTGACAGGCTGCTGCTCGGTGCTGGGTGCTTCTCCTGTATTCTACATGCCCAAAGGTGTTCTAAAAGGGGACTCAGGTGCCACCTTTATGCCCAGTGCCAGCCTGTGGGTGGGGTATCTCATGGCCATTCCCTAACCAATGGGGTAAAGGTTCCCAGGGGTGCCCCTATCCACTTCTCCAGCACTTCCTGAGTGTGTTACTGTAAGTTATCCCACAGCACCCCTCTATATCTAAAACCTACATTGCCGAACCTTTCTTCCCTTGTGCAGAGCAATGGGCACACTTGTGAGTTGTGTACTAGAGAAACAAAAAATATCCCCCTGCAAACCAGTTTTGTAACAGGTTTGCCCCCTACTGGGTTTGGTGCCTCTCTGGCTACTTGTTCAGTGGCGAGTGGAGTTGCATCTGCCTGTGACAGGTGATGCCCCTGTGCGGCTTGTGAATTTAGTGGGCACCTGTCATCCTGTCAGGAGGAAATCACACCTCCACCCAGGCAAGCCCTGTGTTCCCTTTCCTGGGAGACATTCACCCCTTCCAACTGGCTGATAGGTACAGCCAGTGATTAACTTTGAAAAGGCTAATAGAGGCTTTAGGAAGGAAAATGACAACTTTCTAAAAGTGACATTTTCTAAATAATAATTTTAAATAATCCTTGACCATTAGATGACATTATAAATTACCATTCATTTGAGTCCTTCGTTCATGGTACTAGCTATTTCCAAACTGAAGGCATGCATTAAAAGTAAGGGTGGGCGTAGTTGACGGAGTACCACTACACGGAATTCTGCAGAATTGATCAAAAACTCTGCTTATTCAGCTCCGAGACTCCGTCTCACCACAATTATGAAAACAGAATCATCACATAACCTTGGTAAAATGACAAGTAACATTATTACATGCTAAAATACATATAATCATCTCACAAAAGTGAAAATGAAAATACAACAAGCAGTGAGAGAGGTGATGACTTTGATGTCCTAGGGAGAGACCCAAGCAGATGCCTTCAACACAAATAACACATCCTGCTGAACGATTGTTGGTGGTCCCATCTGTGGTGAAAGAGCCACTTTTGTAGTCTGGCACACTATGATGACCTCCAACTATCACCATTTTAATTGATTTTAGTGTGTTATTTTACCCTAGCCTTAATGTAGGATGGTCCTGCATTTGCCTGTTTCTCTTCTGTTCTGTAATCTTGCTGTCTTTCAGTGGAGCTGTTACTGAGTGGAACAGTCTTGCCAAGAGCAGAGCGTGTGGGATGTGCATTTGAAGGTGTGCAGTTGTGTAGGAATGTGTCAGTGGTGAGAATTATGAGTCCTTACTATTGGCTTTGACCATTGTGTTTTCTGACTTTATCTTGCTTAATGGCAGGGCTTGCCTATTGGCTTTTGCATAATCTTATGCCATCTTGCATTAGTGGCCTATGCTTGCATGACTCCATCTTCTGAGCCTTTCTAGGTGAGAAGTGATGTTTTGCTTTCATTTGTTTTCTGCACTCTGTATGCTAGTAGAAACCGATTCTTGTCACAGGAATGTGCTCACTCTATGCCGGTGTCATAACAAGGCCTGATCAACCCGAGGTGTGACCTTGGTACGAAGTGGTGCAGGAATCTGATGGGAAAAGGAGGCGGGCTTGCTAGAAGTTTTGACCAACGTTTTCACTTGTATTAAAGGGGGGAGCCTCCACTGGTCTGGTGGAAGTTGGAAGTGGAAGTTTTGGAAGTTTGGATAACGAGTGAGGGCAGACGTGTCTATCTCGGATTGAACCCTGATTGCTGAGCTCTGATCCCCGGCTGTGTGAAGACTTCCCCCGGCCAGAAGTGAGCAGTGTATGCATCAGGTGATGTATTGAGTTTTGTGATTATTGCCATTGTGATGTGAGCCATAGGCTGTGATCGTTTGAGGTGTTTTCTTTGTGGTGCGGGAGGTGCACATCCAGAGTGATCCTCTACTCTGTATATATATCTTTCTGATCTCTTGCTTGATAGTCCAGTGTATCTTATCTTATATCAGTTATTGCTTGTTTATAAATCAGTATAATTATTGATTCATGCCATTTAGATTATAAGTTTGCTCAGTTATTGATTAATGCCTGTAGATTATAGGTTTGCTACATATATTTGAATCTCATGCATTTGGTATCTGAGACAGCCCTTGTTTAGAGATTATTATGTAATAAACCCCAAGCCTTATTCTAAAAGTGATAGTCTTTGCATTTTGTTAAATAAAACTCCTTTTCCAAAGGTGCTGTTTGTTTTGTGTTGCAGTCTTGTTGTGGCAGGGGTGGTAAGACATGCTTAAAACTGTACATTATTCAAAGGTGTAATGATATATTTGCCTCCCAGGTGGGAGTACAGTGTTTGGGTATGGCTTATTGGTGAGAAGTCACATTCAAAACACCATCCTCCTCGGACCATCCCAAGTGCAGTTATGGCCAAAAAATACAGTCCCAACCATAGGCCCTGCAAAACATTATGGGACAATATTATAGGGTGCGGTGAATATTATAGTATCCAATATCAAAACATTCCTCAAGGGGCAGGCTCTCTGGCTCGATTGAAAGCTAATACCATAATATTCACTAAACTCTAGAATCTCGCCCCATAATGCTTTGCTGGGTCTTTGGTTGGCATTGTATTTTTATACCCATAACTTAGCTTGGGGTGGTCCTAGGACGGTTTGGAACAACACAATCATTGAGCATGATATGCTCTTTGTGTTCAAGGCACCTGCTTGGTCCAACCCCTAGTTTAGGGGGGACCTCAACATCATAATCTCTCTCATTGACAGATATTTTTCAAAGCTCACTTTTGTGAATTGGTTACATGTTTAGTAGCATGTAAAGGTACCATTGATTTAACAAAGGAATGTGGGTACAGTAGGTAACACCATTGCATAGGGGAGTGGGAATTCTTGCGTAAATTCAAAGAAATGTGTAATAACCCAATCCCCGCAACTTCGGCGAGCGGAGTTCATTGCCCAGGGTTAATTAAAAAGTATTATAATATAAGCCAGTGTTCTTCAATGGAAGAACCATCCTTGCCACAGTGAAAAAATTATTTGCGGGTTTTTTCATCGCCAGGACATGTAAAAACAGGTAAAACATAAGTACACATGTTCTACTTTCAAAATACCATTCCCCTTGCCCTTTGATATTCAGGGCCTTATAAGTGTTAAAAAGGGAGGTTTGGGCCTTGCAAAAGGTTTATTTTGCTCGGTCTAACTTGCAATATTAAAACTCCACACTCAGACTGCAGGGATGGACCTGTAGACATGCTTTGCATTGTAACTCTAATGGTGGTACGATTGGTGCTGTAATCCACAAGTGACATTTAACATACAGGACTTGGGTACACTAGGTACCATATACTAAGGACTTATAGGTAAGTTAAATGTTCCAATTAGGATTCTTAACAAATTCAACACGTTTTTAGGGGCCAGAGCTCATGCACTGAGGCCTCATGAGCAAGGCCCTAGTGAACAAAGTATAAATACCATCAGTGTCAGTTTAAAAAATATGGAGATGATTATGCAAAAAAGATATTTTCTGACACCATGTAACAGGACAAGTTATTCTGAGGTGTTAGGGGGAGAATGTCTATCTACCGATTTGTTGTTTCGAGATCCATTAAATCCACACACATATGAATGACATTACAATCTCCCTTAGCCAACAGAACCACTATGGCCAACCACTATGAACATTTTATCTTATCTATAACCTCAGTGCCTACCCCAATGCTTACCAACATTTCTATCTCCAAGCTTTGTATTTCCCTCACCCACTTTTGCACTTGTCTAGCCTTATGCACAACTTGTAACATGTCTTTTCTAACAATCATGTGGAGGTAAATCCCTCTCAACAGACCCAGTCCATCCTGAAAAAGCTCTGAAATATTGCCCTGAACAGCCTCTCCTTCTATTGAATGTCACACCAACATTACTTGCTTTCTGGCATTCTGATTTAACTTTATGCCTAAGTCATGTTTTTGCCTCCCACAAAGTAAATTGTCATATCGTTTAGAGACATACACATTTTGAACAGTATGTGTGTCTTTATCATTAATCTGCGCCAACTATAGAAACATTCCTCTACTATCAAAGTCATTCAGGGTCTATGTGCGCTGAATATCTTTTTCTGAACTTTAACTATAAAAATTATCCTCATCCAGTGAGGTGCACAGAGTTGCAGAATCTGCCCAAACTGACAATACATCATAATGCAGTTGTATTTGAATTCCTGGCATAGTTAATATTTCAGATCATCATGCACTTCCTCAGACATATGCGCCTGAACCTCTTTATGTATACAGCCATCATGCCCTCGCCTGCCCGGTGTTATTCAACACATGATCAGTACTCCCACACTCACCAATTCTTTTCCTGCTATGCTTGTTGCCTTTGGTATATTCATCCACATTTTGCCTTACACATGTTTTCCTTAATAACACACCTCATTAGCTTCCTTAATGCCACCATCACTCCTAATTATCTTTAAGACCAATTGCCCCAGTCTATTTACGCCACCTTTCTTAGGTCGGGGTTCTTGGCATATATATTCTCCTACACTATTTGTATATTTTTGACCTGGACCATTAGGACATGAATTAATGATTCAGTTAACTCAGTAAATTCAAACATTTGTGATACACTTTTCGAGCTTGCCACATAGTTTCTTATCCTTTCACCCTTCTCCTCAATTCTTGCAAATCGCTTTTGCCCCTCCACAGCAATATTTATGTGTAGATCAAAATGTTACTCAGCTATATTGACTGACAATTCATACACATCATGAACATCCACTTTTATTTCTCCATAATGGGTAGATACAGGCTGTGATATGCATCCCGTATTGGACCTGGCCCTCTCTGCAGGGATACACCCCAACTTTTAGCCTTCACTCTTCCTGTTTTGATGAATTTGTTTTTGTTGACTATAGGATTCTGCGCATTTTACCACTGCTAAGCAGTGCTAATGTTTTTATGCTCTCTCCCTAAAACACAATTAGGTTACAACCAATTGGCACAATTAATGTATTTACTTATAGGTCCCCAGTAAAGCGGTACTATTTGTACCCAGGGCCTTTAAACTGAATGCTACTAATGGTCCTGCAGTACTTATTGTGCCACCCACTTAAGTAGCCATTTTAAATATGTCTCAGGCCCGCTATTGCAGCCTGTGAGCAGTTTAAAACTGCCAGTTTGACATGCCAAAATAAACCTTTTGCCATACCTAAACCTTCCATTTCATTACATATAGGTCACCTATATGGTAGGTTCTAAACAGCCCATAGAGTAGGGTACATCGTATTTAAAAAGCTGGAGATGTACTTTTAAGTTTTCCATGTCCTAGTAGCGAAAAACTCTAAAATTCATTTTTCATTACTGCAAGATCTACTTCTCCCATAGGATAACATTGGGTTACTTTATTTACATTTAATATAAGATAACTTTTTATTGGCAGTAGGTAAGAACATAAAGGGGTCGATTAGGATGGCGGTTTTTCCGCATCCTCCGGGCCGGCGGAAGTGTCCGCCGGCCTGGAGGATGCGGAAAAACCGCGGCGGAGACTCCAAAGACCCACCGCCAAATTAGGATGGCTGGTGGGTCTGATAATCTGTCCCCCGCTTTTCCGCCGCGGTCGGAAGGCGACCGCGGCGGAAAAGCACTAACATGTCTGGCGGTGTCTATCAGACACCGCCAGGCATATTAGGATGTCTGAAAATATATGCTTTTCCGCGGCGACTTTACCGCCGTGGAAAAGCATACGGACCTTCACTTCGGGGGCCCGTTGCGGGCCCCCTGGGTGAAGGTGGGGTGGGGGGTGCACATGGGGGGTACCTATGGTACCCCCCTGCATTTGCGTGCACAATGCAGCAGGCACCGCGCGGTGCCTGCCGCTTTGTGCACGCAAATGCTGTGCATGGATTTTTTACATTGCGGCGGATGCAGCTTGAAGCTGCACCCGCCGCAATGTTAGAGATGGAGGATGTGACCGCCACACTGGCGGTCACATCCTAATTTGATCGGAGGGAACGCCGCAGCCCATGCGGACGTTCCCTCCTCCTCAGGGGTCGCGGACGGACTCAAGTCCGTCCGCGATCCTAATCGACCCCTATGTTTGGTTTTAAATTAATTGTAATTTAAAACCCTCTATAAGTCAGATTTTAAGTCACAGTTCTAAAAATGCCACTATTACATAGCTATACATTTAAAAGGATACCTTGTCGAAAGCTGTTTAAAGCAAAAACACTTCTTTCATGATCACATTGATTTTTCACAATTCCTCACAATCATATTATTACATATTTGCAATTATATTTTACATATCATATGCAAGGATACAATAGAGTTTAATTAATAACCAATGTGCTTATTTGTCCAACACAGCATATTGTTCTTGTGGCAAAATGCAAATTATATATGTGCAACATAACACACCAACCATTCAAAGCAAAGCGAAATAGTGGTGATACATTATAATTCACAAGTTCTCTTCAATGAACAAAACCATAGTACATAGTAACTACAATTTCAATTGTCCATACTCCAAAGAATACCAGCATACTAGGGGTTGTACCAAATCATTCATACAGACCAATGAGAAAACCCAATGTTTCAGGATTATCTCCACATAGAGGTTAATTAATTTCAACTTCCTAGTGCATAATGTCGACATGTTTTAAACACCAAAGCTTTAGGGTCTTCTCAGTATTAGGAACTGGGAAAAGCTGTACATAAATGAAAATCAAAACAAAACTTTTAATATCTAATCAATTATGTGGTTTTTGAAGTGTGTAATTTATCAACTTTTGACCAGTTTTTGACCTTTTGAGAAAAATGGAAAAGGAAGAATAAAAAGCAATTAATTGTGCCATGCTCTGAATAAAAGCTACACTGGATAGTTAATTAGCTTTTCAGTATGTTAGGGAAAACTGAAGGAGGACTTACTCAGTCAATGACGGCTTGTCTGAAATAGTCCTGAGGAGGCCCTAAAGCTACAGTGGTGGAAACGAGCCAACATTGTGCACTAAGGAGTTGAACTTAATTTACTTCTGTGTGGAGATAATCCCAAATTATTGGGTTTTCTGATTGGTCTACATATTGATTTAGTACAAGCCCTGGTAATTCTGGTATTCTTTGGAGTATGGACAACTGAAAAAATTGTTACTCCGTACCATGGTTTCGTTCATTGAAGAGAATTGGTTAATTTTAATGTATCACAACTATTTTTGCTTTGTCTTGAATGATTGGTTTATTACGCTATGCATATATAATTTGCATTGAGGCACAATATCAATATGCTGTGTGGGACAAATAAGCACATTGGTTATTAGTCAATGTGTATGCTATATGATATGTGAAATAGCCTTGCAAAAATGTAATACTAGGATGATGATGAATTGTGAAAAACCAATGTGATCATGTTAATAAAAATTCTTGATTATGAAATAGGTGTTCTTGCTTGAAACAGTTTCAGACAAGGTATTATTTTCAATGCATAACTTTAATGTGGTCTATCCTTGCTGAATAAAAAGACCCAACCCCTTGGTAAATACTTTTAGAAAGCTGCCATTTTCTTGCCATAACTATTTGGGGCCTCATTCACAAAGGTAAAGTTAGACTTTTGGTCTGAGTTTTGGCCAAAATTCTAACTTTACTACGTTTCAGTATTTACAAATTTAAGTTACAAGACCGTTCGAGTAAGTAGATTCTGCCTCGAGTGTGGAGATTCCACTCCAAATGCGGAGTGGAATCTTTCCACTTGGGGCGGAGATTCTGCCCCGAGTGGGAAGATTTTCCCAGAGTGTGGAAACTGGCTGAGTGTGGACGTAAAGATAATACTCATAAAGTACCTTTACGAATAAGTAAGCTTAGACTTTTGGTATAAGCTCACCATTGTGAATCGGGCCCTTGGTTCTTGCAGCCTGTATGCTGGGTCACATGACTAGGTGTACCTGGCAGTTGGCCTTTGTGTATTCTTCCCAAACAGCAGCACAAAGGGGGACTGGCAGAATGGGCCATCCTGGTCTAATGCGAGGGGAGGAGCTGTCATCTAACACAAACTTCAAAGGGACTGCTTCAGCACACTCGCAAAGGGCTAAAAACCTATCTACTATCACCCCAGAGCCAGGGAAAGGGAAGGAAAAAAATTCAAGAACCAGATGTGAGGGGAAGTCTGCATGTTTTTCCCACCTCAAACCTGGCACCAGGAATAAATGTTGGACTCTCAGACCAACTCATCAGATCACTTCTGGACCAGTGGAAGACTCAAAAGAAGAACTGCGCTGCTTCCTAGCTGCTGGAAAGACTGTGCTGCTACCCTGATGCTAGAAAGACTGACCTAATGCCCTGTTGCCTGAGGAAGGAAGACTTTACCTGCACCTTGAACCCAGAACCACCACAGGGACTCCAAGGACTTCCTGACTGCCTGGCCGACTGTTATGAACTACAGGGAATAACGAGCAACAAAGACCTGCCTTAATTGGACCGGCCTTTGTGGTTATGAAAATTCTGGACTCGTGTAATTATTCTGGACTCGAGAATAAAAACTTCATCGTAATATGACGAATTTAGTATCAAAAGACCGAGAATGACGAGTACACCATGTACAAGCATTTTTAGCGTATTCAAGTGACAATTTCACCTCGAAATCACCATTATCGTTCAGAACCCTTGGCTTCCATTTTATGTATGGCAGCCATTTTGCGAGTTGCCCTTTACATAGGCCTATAATCCAGCCAGATTCAATTCCAACAGTACACGTACTCCTTAATCGACTTTCCTATGACTTGTGCAAGTTGGAACCATTGCCCCAGGCCAAACCTGTTAGGTCAGTTCCTCTCCAGTGGCGGAACAAGATAGCATCAAGGCTCAACAAGCCATAAAACCTTCTTAACGCACACACACCCTGCCGAATCTTGCTCACATCTTGCCCTGCTCATTTCTTTCACTTACTTTATGATGGGGAGGTGCCCGTTTTTATTGGGGGTCCACCGATATCTGATGAAAGGTTGGGCCTTGCCGGGTGATTTGTTGTAGGCAGCACAAAGTGAAATATGGACATGTCATCATGACTCTGCTCTTTTCTTTGTATTAAAAATATGTCAATGATCTACCGTAAAACCAAGAATGTTTGCCTGAAGCTTAAAAATTTGTATAAGAGGAGAAGCCTGACTTTGTAAATTCGAGCAGTCTCCTGAGAATATACTTCCCGTGTGTTGTACTTCTAGGACACTTGTTACCTTGTTTGCAGCCAATAAAATCGATCCTTGACTTCACCTAGAAGACTCTGAGTTTCTGTGGTCTGAATCAGGAAGGACTCGAGGTCTCTGGGTGTACCCTGACACCGCTGGGTTGCCGGTTCTGTGCCGGTTCTTAAAAACCCAGTACCTCAGCTGGCCCCCAACGTTTGGGGCGATTCCAGCGGTACCAGCCCAGCCAGAGGTTCGTGAGGAGCTTCGTGTGAAAATTCCGGAGGCGGCCAACCACTTCATTGACCCCTGCATGTCGACGTGGTCCAAAGGTCTTTGCTGCGAGGTTCCCCGCTTCCCGACGGCTACGAAGGACTGCTGCCCTGGCTATCGCCCTGATTTGGACCCTTGAAGTTTGGTAGAGCGAAACATTCAAGCGAGTCTTCTGGTGACGTCATCGATATCTCAGTTAAGTATAAGTGGAGTGTCTCCCAGTCCTTAGTTGGCTTTGATTTGGAGCTTGCAAGCGCCAAAGCCAAAGGACTCGTGTATTCACGAGAAATATCGTAATCGATAATCCTTTGAAGTTTGGAGCTAGACTACAGAGCGAAGATGCCTGGTCTTAGACTTGGACATTTGTTTTGACTTGGTTTTAATAATATGGACTCCCGATTGGAGGACTCATGTCCGGTTCCTCCGGTTGGAACTCCAACCTACGAGTTATATGTCAAACACGGAGTAGGCCCCATCACATACAATGATGTATGGATCAAATACACCAGAAAAGATGGTGTTTTAAAATGGCCCCAATATGGTAGCTTTGATACCGAAATCTTAGATAACCTCGAAGTTAAACTTTTCAAAAAGAAAGCCCGGCCGGCGATGTTTGACTCTTTTCGCCTATGGCGTAAAGAGGCCAAACAGAAGGAAATTAAATTAGAGAAGAAAAATAAGAGAGAAAAAGGTATTTCAGTAATGCAAGCTGCTATGCAGTTTAAAGACAACGAAGAAGAGCAGATGAGTGAGCAGTTGCACAGGCAACGTAAAATGGCAATAGATAAATGCTATCCAGTTTTGCCGTCTCTTCAGCAAGAGGCAGCAAAAGAGCGTGAAAAAGATCCGTTAATGTCGCATTTATTAAGTTCGCCACCCCCTATGCGCAAAATGCCACGGCACCTCCGCAACCTTTAGTTGTGCAACCTGTGCCTCCTGTTCCTCCACAGCACCCACCAGCTGTTCTTCAGCTGGCTCCTGCTCCTTCGGTGCAGCCTCCTCAAGGCCCACCGATCACATCTGTTTCACCTGTGCTTTCTACCACTTTGCCTAGTGCACTTTCTACATCTCCTAATGATCACTCTGCTATTGCTTCTGCCCCTGCCTTATCTCACCCCGTTTTTCCACCCGTTCTTCCTTCAGTTTCACCTTCCGTTCGGCAGAAAATGGCCAACACTGTTACTAACCTTTTCTCACCTCTTTTCGGGTCGCCTACTACGACCCCTAACATGGAACGAAGACAGTTGCGAAGTCGACTGCCTGACTACCAAGAGAGAGATTTATTGAATCGTTTAGCGCGTAAATGGGTTATGGATACTGTAAAGTATAATGTAGAGTCTGTCATGGAAGTCTTCCGTCAATGGGAAGCACCGACTCAGAGATATGTTTTTGAACAAATGTGTGTTTTCCTTTGTGAGGATTTGGAAGACAATGATCTGGAATGCAACCCGCAAGAGTTGTGTCGTGTACGGTTTAAGTTTGGAGAGGGTATGATTGTAGGTCCCGATGTCGAGAGAGCGGTTGAAATATTGTTATCATATCGGAGTAAGGGGAGCAGTTCTGGGTCACAATCCGAGCCTGGTGCATCTAGTAGGAAAAAGGCGTGACAATACCCCATGAGAGAAGTTCCCCCACAATGGAGAGAGGGCGACACAACTGTTGACCCCCCCATTCTGCCACACTTTCAGAGTGTATGGGTACATGTCCCATGGAAGCGAGCTGAAGTTTTAGCCCTTAAACAGACATTACCTGATCCGCGGAAAAATCCTGCGGGGTATTACAAAGAATTGTCACAGAATTGTCACAGACTGCTGGGTCATTTATAATGAATTTAGCCGATATCGATATGTTATTTGGGAATGTTGTTTCACAGCCTTTATGGGGTAAGATTCGTCATACAGATCATGATCAGGAATTAGGTGACTCCTGGGCTAATATTGCTGCTGCAGATGCCCGACAAGTTGGTGGTGCTAAGACTGAGTCTTTAATAGCAGAACTTCCTGGTAAAATAGTTGATTACATGAAAACGATAATGCCTGCAATACGTGTAAATTGGGATAAGTTGTCTGCATGTAAGCAGAAGAAAGACGAGACGGTCTCAGATTTCTTCACCAGGTTTGAAGAAACATTTGTCGACTACAGCGGTCAAGATATGACCACAGAAGGTGGTCAGAGATTGTTCGTCGATAAATTCGTGCACAATCTACTTCCAGAATTGTGTAAAAAGTTAAAGGATTCAGAAAGTTCTTGGGCTGTCTCATCTTCAGCCCAGATATTGGCTACTGCACAATATTACGAAAATAGAGACAAAGACGAGAAAGATAGAGCAGAAAAGAAAACTAAAGAGCTGAAAACGAAGGTTTACAGCAAGCATATCCGCCACGTGGTGGTGGTGGTCAAAATAATGGTGGTCAGAATAACTATCAGAATAATTTTCAGCAGCCTCAACAGTATCTGAGGAACTCGCAGAGAGTCGAGTACATTCAGCCACGTGTCCCTGTAGGCCCCAACCAGTGCTCATATTGTAAAGAAGAGGATCATTTCAAGTATAGTTGCCCTATTCTGTTACAGCGCGCAAATGGTGCTTCTAGTGTAAGAGGTCGGGGTGTTCAGCAAGCGCCTAGAGGTAGAGGACGTGGAAACGTCCCCCAGAACGCACGTCCCCTTCCACCTCAAAATTCTATGAATAGGTTCGATCAGCAGAACAGCACACCTGGCAGAACAGCTCAATACTATGTTGATGATTATTATACAGAAGATGAGTATTTGGAAGGTAATATTTGCTAGGACAGCCATAGACAAAGAGAGGGAGTTGTTTCAGTTCCAGTAGATCAGAGTGGACCATACGTTGAGGTGATTACATCAGAGCCTTTTCTGTTGGATAC
Organism: Lissotriton helveticus; assembly: GCF_964261635.1. Classification (NCBI taxonomy): domain Eukaryota; kingdom Metazoa; phylum Chordata; class Amphibia; order Caudata; family Salamandridae; genus Lissotriton; species Lissotriton helveticus. The sequence continues at coordinate 1,411,401,829 of NC_136065.1, forward strand.
TGGTGCTACAAAGAGTTCTATTATGCACTCCAAACTCCCTGGCGCACCTTTGTCTGGCGAAATGAACGTTTCTGTAGGTTTTTCTGGCGCCCCAGTTAGAAATCCGATTTCTGACCCTTTGTCTCTTTCTGTTGGTCCTTGCGAATTCGAAGCACCCCTTATTCTGACAACAGGTTGTGGTGAAAACTTGCTAGGATTGGATTTATTAAAAAGATTGTATGCAACTTTGTACTGTTCTCCTTCAGGAGTACAACTTACTTTAGGTAAGAAAGTGGTTTCTCCAATGTATTTGTCGAGAGACAAACTTCCAACAGAATTGTCATCTCTCCCTAAAATTCTTTGGGCTACTGGTCCTAATGATGTGGGTCTTTTAGAAATACCACCATATGTTGTAACATTGAAAGCCAATGTTAGAATGCCACGAATTCCCCAATATAGAATTTCTAGTGAAGGTGAAAAAGCTTTGCTAGCGATCGTTTACGAACTGATTGAAAAGGATGTGATTGAAGAGACAAGAGGCAACGTGTGCAATAGCCCTGTTCTGCCTGTTTTAAAACAAACTGACCCTTCTCAGCCACCCGTGTACAGATTTGTGATTGATCTCAGAGAGGTGAATAAAATAGTGGTGCCACAATTTCCAGTTGTCCCCGACTTTACTACATTATTGACTATGATTCCAGTTTCTGCCACTTGGTTTTCGGTGATTGACCTGAAGAATGCTTTCTTCAGCATCCCGATTGCTGAGGAGAGCAGGGATATTTTTTCCTTCAGTTTAGGTGGTCGCAGCTTCCGCTTTAAACGCGCTCCTCAGGGCTACTGTGAAAGTCCATCAATATACAGTCAAGCTCTAAAAACACAGCTTGATACGATCGTTTTACCTGAAAGTGCTACTCTTGTACAGTACGTTGATGATTTGCTTATTGCTGCAGATACTGAGGAAATCTGTAAGAAAGCCACGTTGTCATTGTTGCGTCATTTGTGTGATCTGCATCACAAAGTATCACTTTCCAAATTACAATACTGCCGACAAGAAGTGACCTACTTAGGTCACCTCTTATCGAAGGAGGGAAGGAAACTGACCCCAGAGAGAATTCAGGCAATAGCGAAATTGAGTGTGCCAAAAACACAAAGAGAAGTGCGTGCTTTCTTGGGCATTACATCGTACTGTAGACAGTGGATTCCAAATTTTTCGTTATTGGCCAAACCTTTGGTGGCATTAACATGTAAAGATACACCCAATCCTATTCCTTGGTCTGAAGAGTGTCAGAAAAGTTTTTCTGAATTGCGCACAGCATTATGTTCGGCTCCTGTGTTAGGTACCCCCAACTACAGTACGCCCTTTACATTGTATGTCCATGAGAAGCAAGGTTGCGCATTGTCAGTTCTGACTCAGTTATTTGGGGACAAACAGCGTCCATGTGCATATTTTTCGTCAACTTTGGATCCAGTGGCTAGAGCATTGCCAAGTTGTTTAAGAGCCACAGCGGCAGCAGCTGTTTCTATTCAACAGTCTGCTGGTCTAGTAATGAATAATACCCTAGTCGTGATGGTCCCACATGCAGTAGATACGTTGTTAAATAGAACCAAGACACAGCACTTGACTAGTGCTCGATTGTCAGGTTACGAATTAACATTGTTAGCGAGTCATGTGCACATAAAAAGGTGCAGTACCTTAAACCTAGCTATGTTGTTGCCAATTGTCGAGGAATCAGACGCTTCAGAACAGCATGATTGTTTTCTTAGAACAGAAGAAGAGAGGAAAGGAAGAGTTGATCTTTACGACACTCCTCTTGCTGAATGTGATGGTACATTATGGGTGGATGGTTCATGCTTCAAGCTCCTGAATGGTGACACGACTGCAGCATATGCTGTTACGACTTTGCATACAATTGGTGAAGCTGCACGTGTCCCACATAATTCAGCTCAGGCAGCAGAATTAATTGCACTTACAAGAGCATGCGTGTTGTCAAAAGGAATGAAAGTGACTGTCTATACCGACAGTCAGTATGCATTTGGTGTGGCTCATAGTTTTGGACAACTGTGGAGAGAACGTGGGTTCCTGACTTCGCATGGAGCTAAGATTCAGCATGGTCAGTTGGTGAATGAGCTTCTTGAATCACTGACCATGCCTCTGCAAGTGGCGATTGTGAAATGTAGTGCTCACAAGAAGGTGACTGATGATGTTGGTCGTGGAAATGCATTTGCTGACGAAATCGCGAAAAAGACTACAAGGAATGTGATGAGCCGGATGTATGTTGCAGGCCCTGCAAGATGGACTGGTGATGTTGGAATGTGTGAAGACACGCTAGAGAGTGTGAAGTCCATCCAAGCTGAGGCCACAGAGAAAGAGTTGAGCACGTGGAGAGAAAGTACGGGTAAAATGGATGCAAATGGTTGCTGGATTGAATTATCAAAGCATCAGAGATGGTTGTTACCCGATGCATATGTGCTTGCTGTGGTTACAATGGCTCATGGAATGGCTCATATCAGCGTAAAAGGGATTTGCGAGTTGCAGGCTCCAGTATGGCAAAATTCAGGAATTCCCAAGTGTGCAGAGAATGTCGTCAAGAATTGCATTGTATGTCTGAAGCACAATCCTGGTAGGGGAACCCCAACTCCAGCTGGTCATTTTGCACCTCCTACGTATCCGTTCGAGGTTTTGCAGCTAGATTTCATTCACATGGAGAGGTGCAACAATTTAAAATACGTACTCGTTGTTGTTTGTGCCTTCTCAAGATGGGTAGAAGCCTATCCCCTACAAGACAACACTGCCTTATCCACAGCAAAAGCCCTTGTGAAAGAATACTTCCCCAGGTTTGGAATGCCTAGAATGGTCTGGTCTGATAATGGAAGTGAATTTGTGGGTCGTGTGATGAAGAGAGTGTGTGAAGGGCTAGGTATTCGGCAGAAGTTCCACGCTGCAAATCACCCCCAATCAGCTGGATTAGTAGAATGCTACAACGGCACTTTAAAACTTAAACTGGCCAAAATCCAAGCGAGCACAGGTCTTAAATGGCCTGATGCTCTACCCCTAGCACTCTTGTCCACCAGAATGACTGTGCATTCACGAGTGAAACTTAGCCCCTATGAAATCGTTTTTGGCCGCCCGGCCAACATATGGGGAGTGCCTAGACCCACTAAGTTCAGTGAACTCGAACACCCTGTTTTGCTTGATTATCTGTATGAATTGACGGCTAAATTGCGTGTTTTGCATCAACAGGTTCACGACACCCTCCCTCCGGTCTCTGAGACTCCAGGTCACTCCATCGACCCTGGCTCCTGGGTCCTTGTTAAAAACTTCCAGAGAACTAAGAACGACCAGCCCAGGTGGACCGGACCGCACCTCGTCCTTCTTTCCACGAGATCGGCTGTTCGAGTGGAGGGGAAGGCCAACTGGATCCACGGGGTCCACTGCAAAAGAATCCCTTCACCTCTGCCATATGACCAGTGGGTCCAGAAGGGTGTCGCTGACCCAGAACCTAAAACCGTGCCACGTGTCATCCCTTTCAATGATGCACGTGTAAAAGGAACTAACTCTGAACGTGAAAGTGAGAACATCTTGCACGAGGCTGTGCCACCATCCAAGCGATTGAACACTACAGAGCCTGAACTCTTGTTCCAGGATCAAACAGTACCCGAAAGAGAACGTTACAATTTGAGACCGAGACCTATGGACAAATAAAAGATATTTCTTCTTCCCTTCCAAGTACTATTTTTTTTAAGTGCAGCTCTCCCATCTGAAGAAAACTTGCTTATTTTTGTTTTTCGTACCGCCATCCGGGTTCCGCTGCTAGGGCCGCGATTGCTTAAAGTCTTTGGGGTGCAGCTGACGACGTTAGGTCGGCAGTTCTGGTTGGTCCAAGGGAGTTGCCCTAGACTGACGGAAGCATTTCTTAGCAGAAGCAACCTCCTGTCGTGGGCAGCACTTTAGAGAGGATGGAGTTTTCCGAGATGGAGAGACCTGCCAAACCAACGAACTTTAAACACAAATTATGTAAAGTGATGACAAAGAAAAGCTTTTTAATATTGTGCATTTGTATGTTATTCAGTATGATGATATTTTTAATAAGTTACGTTTTATTCTCTTTTCGTGTAACATTTGCACCGACTGCATCACCCATACCTCCTCCTACTGTTTCCTCTCATTCTTTCCACTCTCTTCCTGACCATGAATCCAATAGGAGATTGGAGTTCATTAATAACTCCTTTGTTCAGCTTTTGCACCAACACCAACTAGTAATGAACACAACTAACTGTTGGGTGTGTGGTCTCATGCCTCACACGACGGATAAAGGTATTCCTTATCTGGTCCTGCCATTCAGTCACAACGGTTCTGTGTGGGCATACAGAACAATGTTCAAATATGCGCATGAAGTCTACCCCCTACGTTCTGTAACAGACAGTCCTAAAAATAGTGCTCTAGTTAAGGGTATAGTTGACATGATTAAGGAAGGTATTTCTTATGAGACTATCCCGAGAGATGAGACACTAGTATACATAGGATGGAACTTAACTGGATATGGAGCTACTCTGAGTGAGAAACAGCAAGCTAAGAGATCCTCCCCGATTTGGATTGTACCCCATAAGGGTCATCTATGTCTGCAAGGTAATGGCACGAATCCCGGAGCTCAGTTAGGGAAGAGTATCTGCACTAAAACGTATGTTTTTGCAGCCCAGACTTCCCCTTCGTTTTTAGCAGCTAAGGGTACCTATTTCATCTGTCATGATAGAGCCTATACATGGTTGCCCCCTGACTTTTCGGGCTCATGTTTTGTTTCATTCCTGTTGCCTCCCACCTACACAGCAGCGGCAGATTACCACAGGACAAGGATAGTTAGAGGCGTCTTGAGTAAAGAAGACACTGCAGGTCAAGAATTTGGGGACTTTGCAAAGGGTTTTCTGCCGTTCTTGGGATCCATGGCTAACAGCAGGAACATAAGGCAATTGACAAGGGTAGTTGAGTCCACCGTGATTGAAACTGCTGGTGCCCTTAGTAACTTGACTGCTGAGCTCCAGTCGGATCGACTTATGACCCTTCAGAACAGAGTCGCGTTAGATGTCATACTTGCAGACCGAGGTGGGGTATGCAGATTGATCCAATCGAGTTGCTGTATTTTCATCCCAGATAACGCTCCAACGGTGTACCAGGCCATCTCCAAACTACATAAGATTTCCGAATCTATTCATGTGGACAAAGGAGATTGTTCATTAATGGGATGGTTCTGGGAACTGATATCCGCCTGGGGATGGAAAATTCTGATGGTCATTGGGATGGTCTTAGCCATTCTTTTTCTGTTCTGTCTGTGCATACAGTGTGCTCCTGCAATATGTGGCCTCTGTGTTACATCATGTGTAAGGAAGCCTGTATCAAGAGATGAACTAAGTACTAGAATGATGTTACAGCAACATCTCAATGACTTTAGGAATATAGATCTGGACTCAGATTAGCCTGAGGATAGATTAATTGCCTATGTAAGGGCAAAAGGAGGGTTTGTGGTTCTGAAAATTCTGGACTCGTGTAATTATTCTGGACTCGAGAATAAAAACTTCATCGTAATATGACGAATTTAGTATCAAAAGACCGAGAATGACGAGTACACCATGTACAAGCATTTTCAGCGTATTCAAGTGACAATTTCACCTCGAAATCACCATTATCGTTCAGAACCCTTGGCTTCCATTTTATGTATGGCAGCCATTTTGCGAGTTGCCCTTTACATAGGCCTATAATCCAGCCAGATTCAATTCCAAAAGTACACGTACTCCTTAATCGACTTTCCTATGACCTGTGCAAGTTGGAACCATTGCCCCAGGTCAAACCTGTTAGGTCAGTTCCTCTCCAGTGGCCGAACAAGATAGCATCAAGGCTCAACAAGCCATAAAACCTTCTTAACGCACACACACCCTGCCGAATCTTGCTCACATCTTGCCCTGCTCATTTCTTTCACTTACTTTATGATGGGGAGGTGCCCGTTTTTATTGGGGGTCCACCGATATCTGATGAAAGGTTGGGCCTTGCCGGGTGATTTGTTGTAGGCAGCACGAAGTGAAATATGGACATGTCATCATGACTCTGCTCTTTTCTTTGTATTAAAAATATGTCAATGATCTACCGTAAAACCAAGAATGTTTGCCTGAAGCTTAAAAATTTGTATAAGAGGAGAAGCCTGACTTTGTAAATTCGAGCAGTCTCCTGAGAATATACTTCCCGTGTGTTGTACTTCTAGGACACTTGTTACCTTGGTTGCAGCCAATAAAATCGATCCTTGACTTCACCTAGAAGACTCTGAGTTTCTGTGGTCTGAATCAGGAAGGACTCGAGGTCTCTGGGTGTACCCTGACACCGCTGGGTTGCCGGTTCTGTGCTGGTTCTTAAAAACCCAGTACCTCACCTTACCCATGCTGCTGGCATCTGCTTGAGTGGGTCCTGATCCCCAAGAGGTCCCCCCAGGTTCTGGAGCCTTGGCTGCCACCAGAGCGTACAACTCTTCGTCCAACTGTGGGTTCCTTAAGAACCAAAGCAGAGTGACACATTCCGACGCAGAGCGATGCCGGACCTTGCATCGTAGCACCTTGCTTTGCAGCACCCTTACAGCTTCTGCTCAGCTGCCTCATTGGAACCAATGTAATGCAACACATCTCGACATAGAACCTTGCATCACAGCATCTCGCAGCTCCTGATCGGCGGCCCCATCAGAACTGATTCAACTCAATGCAGCGCAACACAGGACCTTGCATCTCAATGCAAGAATAACTAGGTACTTTTAACAGCGGACCAAACTTGGTCCTGTACCTGGCCTATGCTCCATCGCAGTTGGCTTGAACTTGTGACTTTGTCTCAATCCCGCACAAACAGGTAGCCCCATTTGGCGCCTTGCATTTTTTTCCACTACTTTTACCTAAGACTTTGAAATTGCATATCTCCAGTTCTACTAATTGGATTGTTGTCATTCTGGTATTATTATAAGTTATTAAACTTTCTTTAGATTGGTGTTGGATTTTTCTTGTTTTGTGTTTTCACTGTGTCACTGATTGAGTGCTGCATATATACTTTACATATTGTCTCTATGATAATCTTAACTGCTTATATGTAAAGCTACCAGAGGGTTAAGCACAGGTCAATTTAGAGGCATCTTGTGGTTTTCCCTGACAAGGATTGTGCTTGTTGCTTGAGTAGGATTACACCCCACTCAACCAGTTACCTAGTTTTGCACATTTCATATGCAGATCTCCCTTGGTCTTGCTCCAGTCAGAACAGTCCAGTCCTATCAGCAGGGTGAGGTCCCCTTTAGACAGGAATACAAGCAATCCCTATCTCAGTTTTGGACTTCTTTGGTCTCATCAGTGAGGTAAAGCTTTATCCCTGTGGCACAGCAAGCACAAGACCAATGTCTGGGTATATCCATCACATTAAGGCCAGCGTCAACAACAACAGCATGCTAGATAGATTCTTGAATTTATTTCAGCCACTGTAAATCTCTCGGGACACAGTAATTTTAACCAACTGTGCTACTCTGGATAGATCATCCGCATGCAACTCAATCATAACTTTCTTCGCCTGCAAGTCAGCCTGAACTGCTCGACAAAGTCTCCTCCAGATGGGAACACAAGTAATTAACTTACCTAAGCCTCATTATTGTGTTATAGCTTCAGTGTAGTGACACAATAAGCACTTGTACCGAAGTCTGGGCATGAAGTCACAATTAGCTAACCTCCAGATGCAAAATACAGAGTGATGGAAGGAATGCTTGAATTAATCTCAGCCAGTTGCTATCAGTCAGTAACACATTCCAGTCCATTTTTTTGTTACCCATTGTACCTCACAAACCGGGGACCGGCCTTTTAGTATCAGTGTAGAATATAGAAACCTTCTATGGGGTCCTCACTGATACTTGGTCCTTTTAAACCAACAAAGAAGAAATTGGCACAGAAGCTGTAATATAAAATTAACATCTTTAATAACCTCAAATGAGGGAGACTACGTCACACAGAAGCCTTAGCAACTGAATGAGGCAATCTAAGGAGTACAGAAAACAGGGGCCTTATATATGCTTAGGGTTACATTGTCAGCATAAGACCAAGGGCAGTCCTGGCTCATGTAAGCATGCAAAATGCCTAATATGGGCATGCAAGATGTGCTTGCTCAACAAAGTGGGAGGAGAGACATTTTTCCTTACAGCAGCAAAAATAGCCTGACAGTTGTATGAGAGAAGCAGGTGCATTCTACTAGCTAGGCCCTCTGAGCATGTGCAAGGCTCTGAAGAGGGAAACAGCACATGGCGAGCACATGGCTAATTAAAATGGCTGCCGAAATACAAAATGGCTTTCAGCTCATGCTAACAAATCCGTGCAATCTTTAACATCCGCCTTTGTCCTTCTCTAATAGGAACAGTTCAGTCTCAACTGCCAGGCAAGATCACCTCAAACACAAGAAACCCCAGTCTCATTTAGACCTCCTCATGCCTCATTTGTGAATTACAGCTTGATTCCTGTGGCACAATGAGCACAGCACCCACATCTGGGCTTGCCCGCCACACAAGGGGCATCTGCTGCAGTGTACAACATTGTGATGGATGAAATGGTTGAATTAATTTCAGCCACTGACAATCGAGTCCATTGTTTTTCACTCACTGTGCCACTCTTGAAAGAGGCAAACCGTATGCAGATCAGCCTTGGTCATGCTCTAATCGCTGCAGTCCAAACCGATCTGCCCAGGCCACGTGTCATATAGGCAGGATCACAAGCAACTCCAGACTGGTTTATGCCATCTTAGGACTCATCGGCGAACTATAATTTTCTTTTTTGTTTCACTATAAGCACAGAACCCACGTCTCACTGTGCCATAGGACTCAACCTGCACCACATTAACTGTTGGAGTTCCCATCATAGATGTCGAAAAGCAGCTCAGCAAATTTGATCTTTTCCCTGTTTTATTGGAATTAAGTCTGAGAAAATTGTAAACCATCCACTGTTAGGTAGCCTGAAGACACACGTGAGAATGTAACACCGAGCAAGGGATTTATTTTCCAATCTTTCTAACAGCTGAACCTGTACCCTACAAATGCCACATACATACATACACACATAGACACAGCTAATCCGCCTTAAAATCATGCCAGAGACACCTGTTATAGTAGTCGATCAACATGAATGTTACGACTCGCCATGACTCTTAGGACGAGAGATCACGAAAAATCATTCCAGCCATGGCTTTTTCATCAGGTATGGTTCTCAATGTATCTACCGTCACTCTTAAAGTGTATTAATGTCCCCTGCCGGGGGAATGGATTTGGTGTTGTTAGCATACAAAAGAACAGCACATACAAGTCACAATGCAAACACATGATTCATGATTCAGTCTACCCCAATTAACAGTTATTACACCAGTTCCTTTGATGGTCGGGTCTGCAAACGTTATCAGTTTCCATAATGGCACAGTCGCAGTCACCATTATCCTCAATGACCGAGTTGGCACACTTTAGTTTTCCAATTTTGAAAATGTACCATTTTGAAAACATCACCATTATTTTCATTATGACAGTCCACATTACCTGTGTCCATGTTGGACAATGAATGTTTGTATCTCAAGTTACGATTTTGGGCCAGTTTGCAAGCTTCATTAGTTCTCACAATGGGCTTATTGCACTGATTGCCTCGTTCCACCAAGCTCGAGTTGAACATGTTTTTCGTTTCCATAACAGCCTTTGCGGCTCGTAATACTTTTTCTCATAAAATCCCACTTCGCCAATTTTAGGTGATTCTCCGCTGCCCCATTTTCAACATGTTATTACTTTCCACAGAACCTCATTCCGCACATATTATCTGTTCTACATAATTACCCTGTTTACAGATGTTACCTGCTACCACAATGGCCAGCATGCACGTATTAACTGTTTCCATTATGCCTCGGTTTGCACACGTGGTCCCGTGTTCACTTTGCAATTTGCTGCAGTCAACCACTTTTCACGCATGCCCGGTTTGCATATCTCAATCTTTATCACAACATACCCTTTGACCTTCCCCCCCCCCCACTCTGCTTCTGGGTTATCTTCACAAACCTGTCTGCTGAGGCTGCTAGCCGGGCCCAGGAAGCCGAGTCCTTGTGCCAGTGGGTGGGAGTTGCTCTGCGGGCACGTGCAGGGTTCAGCTGGGCTTCCCACATCCTACTTCCTTTCACTGCACCAACCATACTGGCAGGGCCACTAACGAAGGGCCTCCCAGGGAGCCAAGACTACAGGGGCTCTCGCTACTACTCTGCTGGTCTTTAGCTCCTTTCCAAACATTCTTGTTCTCTTTTTTACGTTTGTTTACAGGTCATAAGTTAGAATATGCCCAACATATGAGAGAGGGTTTGTTTGTGGTAGTGCCCGTGCTGAGATTTAATGTATACAATTTCAGATCAGTAGCTAGCTCTGCCCAGTGCTGGCAATGCAAAATACTTTCCTCTGGGATCACATATATTGGAGGTCAAGGTGTGACAGCAGAACGAGGGTTAATTCACGAGGTGTAGTCATAAAAAACAGAGTTTGAGAGTGAACCGATAAATTTTTTTGTAAACTCTGCCGCAAAGAAATTGACAACAGGAGACAAATGAGAGAGTACATCTGTTCTGGGTTACTTCATCGGCTTGAAATATTTTATGGGGTCAAGGCACCTGCTACTGAGATCTTTGTGTGCCCAGCAAGTTTTATGGGATTATAACAAGAGTCAAACAACTATGGAGTTTAATGCACTTGCTGGAGAGGTCTATGTTTTGTCTAGTCATATTGTTGACTCCTAAAGTACCACTGAAAGTTTGTGTGCCTTCGGCAAACCACACTGAGTAACTTACAGATCACAGATTTGTATTTTCAGTAACAGCTCATTGTCACAAAGATCATTTTGCTACTTGCAGTTCATAAGTTACAATCCTTCCTCTTTAGCACAGTGAATTATGAACCAACATTAACGAGCTGAATGCAAATAACAAAGCATAAAAGTTTATAATCGTATTGTTTTTTCTCCATTTTTGATTATTTCATGGTTGCTAAAAAGAGTTCCTTTGGGTAGACAACCTGAACCACTGTGTTAAGTTTGAATTGCTTACTTTGTGCTTCTCCAGGCCAAGCACATTTGACTTACAATGCCTACACGGGACCAAAACAAAGACAACACTCTTCTAACCAAACACCCTACATGGTGTAATGGGCTACCTGTGTAGGCACATGTTTCAGCGCTCCACATAGCAATAAGTACTATATAAGTGTTGCAATACAGTATAATACAATACCACTATTGAGGATATGTTACTCCTACACTTTGTAACACCCATTGTCTTATGTAACATTTCATGTACATTCATTGTGTGTGTATGATGTAAAGCACTCTTACCCTAGATTGGGATGAATAGTGATATAAAAGAAATAGAATACCAAAATGAATTGGTAAGTGCTATTCAAATTGTTATTTCTATAAACATTCATATAGAGTGTTAGATTTGAGGGTCTCTAGTTGGCACAGGTGGCTACTTGCGACAAATAGGGACCCTTACCTCTAGTCAGGGTAAGGGAGTACACTCCTCAAATAACCCCTGCTCTCCCCCTTGGTAGCTTGGCATGAGCAGACATGCTTATCTCAGAGGCAGTGTGTAGAGCATTTGTGAACACATACAGTAATCAAGTGACAACACTACAGATGGACACCACACAAGTTGTATATTAAAAATACGTATTATTTATATAGATTTAACACAAGACCACAAATGACAAAAATCCACAATACTGGACTTAAAATGGTAGTTTTAGCTTAGTTCTGTTCAGTTCCTAAAATTCGACACTTTGAGTCAATGTACCTTAAGATGCGACACGCAAGGCAACGAAAGTGTTGCAAGATGGAAATGCGGCAAAGATCCGGTGCAAAGAAATAAAGACGTCAAGTTCTTCCTGATGCAGTATGCTTCTCTGATGTTGCGAGAAGTCTCGGCTCGATGCCTCAGCTGCAGCAGCGACACCCTTGTTCAGTGATGCGATGACATCGGCTTTGGCAGAGACACCCTTCTCCGACGATACGAGACGCTTCCGCTCGATGCGACAACTGCAGCGACAACACCCTTGTTCAATGTTGCGATGACAGCAGCTCCAACGGCGGCGCGCTTCTCCGTGGATGCAAGGCGCTTCTTGTAATGCAGTGCAATGCGACAACTACAGCGGCAACATTCTTACTCAGTGATGTGATGGCAGCGGCTACGACGGAGACACGCTTCTTCCTCGTTGCGAGACGCTTCTCTTGATGCGGTGCAATGCGTCAGCTACAGCGGCGACATCCACGATGCTATGGCAGCGGCTGCGACGGCGACACGCTTCTTCAGGTTGTCAGGAGTTTTCTTGAGATGGGGTGCAATGCATCAGCTACAGCAGTGACATCCATGATGCGATGACAGCGGCTGCAACGGTGACACGCTTCTCCCTCTTGAGTCGCGCTTCCAGCTCCTTGTGACACGCAGTCCCTCAGAAGGCCCAAAACAGCAGCTGGCACTTTGAAAGAACTCTGGGGAGCTGGGGGTTGAAGCCTGTTGTCCCTGAGACTTCAGCAGGAGGCAAGCTCTTCTCTCAAGCCCTTGGAGATCCTTCACAAGTTGAAATAAAGCACACAAAGTTCCTTTCTCCTTTCTTTGGCAGTCAGGCAACCACTGCAGGGCAATCCCCCAATCAGCACTTCAGCTTAGGGATAGTCTCACCTCAGTTTCTTCAGGTTCCTCTCCTCAGCAAAGGTTTTTTCTTGTTGTCCAAACGATCTAAATTCTTGGGATCAGGGTCCCAATACTTATACCCCAAAATCTTTTGTCCTCTGAGGGCAGAGGGGCCTTTGCCTAGTCCAAACCAGTTCTGGAGCACTTTGTTTACATGACTCCTTCTTTCCTTTTACAGTGCAGGGCAGAAACATCAGACGCCCCACAGGAGGTGGAGCCAGCATTGTGGAGGGAAGGCACAGCCCTATTCAGGTCTCAGGTGCAACTCCCCCCTCCCATCTAGATGCAGATCTCTCTATTCACCGCTGGGCTAACTCACCCTTTCTCCTAGAATCCCCCAGCCCTGTCACTCAAACTCCAGACAAGGAATACATAACCTAGCAGAGGCAGGCTTGGATAGTTAGACAAGAAAATACCTACTTTCTAAAAGTGGTATTGTCAAACACAGAATGTTAAAACCAACTTCACTAAAAGATGTATTTTATCATTCTGAGTTCAGGCATACTAAACTCGAATTTCCACCATATTCCCTGAAGCAGTTAGGATTATAAAATGTAATAACCTAACTGCCCATTCTGGCCTATGAAGAACAGGTAGCCTTGCAATAGTGAAATACGAAAATAGCTGTAATTCACTATTAGGACATGTCACACAAACCAGGGCATGTCCTAGCTTATACTTACAATGCACCCTGCCCTTGGACCTACCATAGGGGTGTCTGATATGAAGAAAAGGGAAGGTTTAGGGACTAGCAAGTGTGTGCACATGCCCCGTCAGCATGGCAGTACAAGACTACAAACAGGCTCTGCAATGGCAAGCCTTAGACACACTTTTACAGGCTGATTATGTGGGTTGCACAACCAGTGCTGCAACCCCACTAGCAGCATTGGGTTTACAAGCCCTGGGCACACTCAGTGCACTGTACTAGGGTCTGACCAGTAAACCAAATCAGCCAATCACGGAATCACTAATCCATGCATCAATTTACAATAGGGAGAGCCTATGCACTTTTGCACTGTTCAGCAGTGGTAAAGTGCCCAGAGTCATAAAACAGCCAACAACAGGTCAGACAAAATACAGGAGGAAGGCAAAAAGTTCAGGGATGACCCTGCAAAAAGGCCCAAGTCCAACACAGAGATACATCTTCATTCTTACAGTCCATGACTATCTCTTACAACCAGGGGTTGAACAAAGTCAAAACCCTCCCTTCAAATCATGTTTTGTCTTAGGCGCTTGTAAAGTGTCCTAGATTCCCTCCAATGCAATAGCATCTAGGTGTTAGGCTCAAGAGAGCTCTCAGACAGCATGAGATTCCAAGAAAAGGAGGGGTGATGGGCTTTAAATGAGACTTTGGTTTCGACCCTGCTGAAAGTGAAAATAAGAAACTCTCCTCAACCCCTGTAGGTTTCAGCTCTGAAGGGAAAGAAGACAATGTGTGGGCATTGCTGAATTCATCCCTGTAATAGCAAATTACACTGGGACAAATTCAGCATATTTCACTCGGGATAGCCCAGGTCTGGCTGCATAGTAGCTGCTGGATCCAGCTTCTGACTGGATCCCACTCAATTCTACTATACCACACAAATAAACACCTGGGTCTAAACTAGAAAGCGATACAAGAAACGGGGGGTAACCTATCTGGGATGGAAAATTCCTTTTAAAGGATTATTTCCCTCACCCACCAAAGGTGGCATGCTTTATAATTGGGAACCTCTTCGCAGAGTGCTACCTTGTCATGGTGTGGTGTACATCTCTTTCACTGAGAAAGAGGAGCACAAATGATGTTTTCAGAGGTATGGTATGTACCCTACAATGAGCTAAAGCGCAGTGTGGTAAGCAGAGCATGCAAAACGTTATGTAATGGTTAAAACTGTCTGTATAGAGAGCGTACATCTTTATTCATGCACCCTGGGTCAGGATTAAAACAAACAACATTGCTGGAGTAGATTAACCGAGGTGTGTCACCGGAAGAGGTCAACATGTGTTTGCCATTATGCACTAACATGAGGTGTAGCCGCATCCGTCCGGACCAAAAGATGCGCTCAAAAGTAATAATATAATACAATACAAAACTGTACAGTGATCCACTGGCACATTCAAGGGGGATCCACTGTTGGTCACCAGTAGGAAAATGCAGACAACTAGGTTACTGTTTAGAGAAAAGGGACTGCTCGTTCAGTTTTGCCACCTATGACCCAAACACAGCCATCTATGCAATTGGACCTATTGTTGACAAATGTAGGTAGAACACACTTCAATTGAGTGAGACACAACTGCTAAGGTGAGTACTTCATATATCAAAACAGGTGTCCATGCAAAACAAACCCAAAATACAGGCTTCCCCGCAATCATCGGATGTGATGCATCAACTAGGAGGGCCCTTTCGTGGGGGTCAGGGTACTCTCTGTCCAACAGTATTTTATAGGAGAGAGCAGTAACATAGAGAGTAATAGCTTCAGGTACTTCAACAGAAGGGATATAGACATACAAAAAGAAATCTGCCTAATAGGCAGCATTTAGAACAGAGATCAATTCGATATGCAATTGTGGGCCTCACACACTCTACATATATAGAGAATACTGTTTGTGAGTGCACCAGCTTGGAAGTAATAACGAATGCGAGCAAATAACGCCAGTGTTAAGTATGTCAAGCACACAAACAGCAATGGTGGCATCAGGTACGAAGTGGTGCTGTAAAATTACTCAATTAGAATAGAAAGACCACATCTGGAAGAGTATGGAACCCATAACATTTAGATGGAGGAGGTGCATCGCAATGGCTTAAAACAAAACAAACGGCAGGAAGTATACAACATAAAACGCGCAGCAACGACTGGGCTCGTGAACAGAGGAAGATGGCAGCCTACAGTAAAGCAAGCCCCTGCGTGCGCTGATAAGGGAGCCATAATATTCGAATGTGGGCGGCATGGCAAGTGATGCATGCATTGTATAGCCGCCATGTCTGCCCTTTCCATTAAGTGGTCCTCCCACTTATTCGTGCCCCAAGCATAAAGCATTGTGTGACTGGAAGTTTACCTCTACATATAGAACACTTGTGTTTGCATTTGCATAACATTCTAGTGTACACACCCTTGTTAAAATCCCAGCATGCCCTGCTCTCTGCCCCAGCTGCCAAACTTGCCTTGAGTGGAGGCCTAGGGCACGGGGACCCACTTGGGCTTCACTGAAGGCCTACTTACTATGTACCTCTACCCAAGGTTGGTAAGGCTAGACCACCACAGTGCTCTAAATTCCTTCTCATACATTAGCCATGCTAGGCCTCTAAAGTCCATTAGTGCTTTATGAATAACGTTCAGGTATTCAAATAGGGACACGGATCCTTGGGGTGTTTCTTTGGGCATTGATCAGAAAAGCTGAAGTCTAAGTATCAGTATTAGTAGGCACTTGAGTTCTCCTGGCGAGCCCCCACTTCTATTCATTAGGCCCTTCCTTGACCTCAGTCCCCTGTGCCCTCAGGTAAACACATTAATGAACTCCCCTTTCTACACTTCCTCTTTAGTGCTTAATGACAGGTGATTCCCAATGGCATGCCTAGGTCCTTCAAATGAGTTTTCCCCTATGGTCCTTATCTCTTTCTTTTATAGCAGTCTGTCTTTTGTACTTACCTTCCTGAGCCATCTCCCTGCAATCCCACCTCTCACTCCCGCCCATGCCTCCTCCCTACCCCAACCTATCCCCTGTGGACCCTGTGCAGGCTGCACCACTTGCCCAAAAACACTGGGACAGATGCTGTCTTGACTCTCCTTCACTCGGATGCGCTGTTCTGAGGGTGGACAAGGTTGTGCTCTCTGGTACTTGGTTTTGACCGCCACTTTTCAGCCCTGGCGAAGTCAGAGTATTTTCGGACAGCTGCTCTATGCACGATTTAAAGTCGGACAAAATATCAGGATTCGGATGTATCCAGCCCCCCACCACATTCCATGCTAATAACACTCTTTGAATGGAATTTTGAATACGAGTTACTGCTGGCTGCCTGGTTGATTTCAGCAGTCTTTTCGCGCCCTATTGAATGTTTGAGTAAAGGTTTTCGAAAGTCATTTTATGCATAAATTCCTTTGGTTTCAGCCCAGTCTGCCAAGAGTTCTGATGCTGCGGAATAACCAGGCAACACCTGAATAGGATTTGTAACTCGGACACGCCTAATTGATTCTCTTACCTCGATGTGCCGCTGTCTAATCTTTGTTTGAAAAATTGTTTGAAAAGACAGGTTAAAGGGCGGAAAAACCAATAACAACCGATCTCACGGATGATTTGCTTACACTGCCAGAGAATTTCTACCTGCGATCGATTCATGACTGAGATGCTTGTTAAAGCTAACATTGATCCCGGCTCGCAGCGAGATTCACAAGGCAATGCATTTTTTCAGCCATAACTGTTTTTATCTCAGCCAAGTAATGATTTATTTTCATTTATTATTCAAATACCAAGGGTTTAATAAAAAAGACTATACAATGTGCATCTATTCGGTGCATCGGCATAGCAGCAAAACTCAATTCACCTGCAATCCCTTGCTGATTCCTGTAGGAACGGTAAAGTGGATGACAAGTTATAGGGCCGCATAGCCTGAAGTCGCTGGTAAAAATAGGATTATTTGAAATGTCTGCTGTGTTAAAACATCCAATAAAGCTGGCATTATGGACAATGCTTTATCCGTGCTGGTTGGTGGCTGCCGGTGGTTTTACAGGCATTCATTTTTGATGACTGGGGCAGCGGGCTTATCTTTCATCAACCAACTTTGACCGAGAGCAAAAGAGAGAAAGGGAAATAAAGAGAAAAGGAAGGTGGAAGAGTAAGATAGAAGAACAGCAGCAAAGGAAGAAAGAAAAGATGAAAGAGAACCTGCCAGAGTGACATAAAGTGACAGGAAGTGTATGGTGGTGGATGAAAGAGGAGTACAGTGGATTTGGAACTCAGACGCGCTGGAGGAAAGCTTCTCAGATATCTTGGCCCCTGAACTTATTTACTTCTTTTTATGTTACAAGTTAAGCACTGGTTATGTGGTTAGTTCATGTGTGAATCACTTTTAGTGGCTTACGACTCACTCAAAAGAGGAATGCACTATTGCAAACCAACTGAGTGAATATGAATCACACCCCCTCTTTGTCACTATGACCAAAAGATGCTACCCATTGTGGGGCAGATATACAAGCCCCTTGCGCCACGTTTGCATCACTTTTACCATGGGAAAAGTGACGCAGAAGTGGCGCAAGGGGCTGGTAAATCTGCCCCTGTATGTTTAGTTATTGTAAGAAATTGGGTAATTAGGTGGGGGGATGGAAGCCCCACTCAAATAATAAACACAGTCCTTGTAAGGGTGGACAACAAAAGTCACTAAATAGACCTGTTATTTATAGTCTGGTCCCTTGGCACAAAAGCTGTCTGGGCTAACTTATAGGCAATATGTAAAGTAAGCACCCAAACAGTAATAAAGTGAAAACACAACAAAAGAAAAAGCTCAAAACAATTTGCAAGCATAGAGTAACTTTTAATATATAAAATGATACCAACACAGCAAAAATCAAACTTGTAGAGCCAGAATTGTGAACTTTTAAAGTTTCTACGGAAAATAGCGCCAAAAAGCACAAAATGCCAATTGTGGTTATATGGTTGTACTGACCAGGGCAAAGTTACAAGTTCAAGCTGACTGCACTGGAGAGTGAGTCTGACACAGGGACCAAGTTCAACCTGCTGATGATTATATTTCTTAAAGTCCAATCCACGCAGAGAGCTCGAGGTGGAGGTTTGCATTGGCGGAAGTTGTGAAGAGGTCGTTAGCACGAGGAGCAGGCCAGACATTGTGGTGTAGAGCAAAGAGCCAGTCATCTCTTGAACTTTGCACTACCGGTTCACACAGGCTGTCACTGCTGGTGCGGACTGTCGTGGTTGACGTGAAGAGCAGTCGTCTCTGGAGATTCGCGCTGGCGGGATTAACGGACATTCATTGTTCAGCACTTAAAGTTCTCTTCGCAGTTGCAAGGCTCTGTAAACTTTTGTATGTTCACCTTTAACTCCAGAGGACTGCACTTTAATGCCTGCCAAGGGCCCAGGACCTGGGGGGCACCTCTTGGCGATCAGTATCACATTAGTAAAGGCCAGCAGCAAGGGTTCAGACAGCTCCAAGCAGGTTCAGTTGGTGCTGGTCAGTTGGAGGGAGGCCTCAGGAAGCTTGCTGTGTCCCTGGAACTCAAACCAGAGGACCGCCAACTGACCCTTGGAGTCACTTCTGGGGAGCTTGAGTTCAGGCAAGCAGGTCTGGTCTTCTTTTCTTCAGACAGCAGGGCTGTCCTTTTTTTAAATTTATTTTTAACTTATTTTTAATTAAAACAGTGAGCATTACGTCATATCAAAGGAGCAATATAAAACAATCAGAAAATAACCCCCCATGATCAATCAGTTCAGTACTGTGTTTGCCCATAGATACATTTTAAATTACATAACACACGCAACCAGAATTAACCTTCTATGGATTCAGAGGTTGTTTTCTGATCCTTATTCGGTAGATATTGCACCAGTGGTTTTCAAATGTCTTTTGGTCTCGATGTTGTTGGTAGCTCCTCAGCATAGAGTTCAAGATTCTCCTTGCAGTACACAAGGTCCTTAATCCAATGATCCAGTCGTGGAGCGAGAGAGCCCTCCCAAGTCACCACCACTCTTCTCTTCTCTTCGCCATTAACAAAGCTACTCTTATAAATTTACCAATGGCACTGTTAGACATGGCACCATTGGCACGAGTCTCCCTTCCATTTTTTGCTGTTGTCTCATCTGTTTTTGATGGTCTAGATGCTTTGGGCACTTTGCCACTGCTGTTCAGTATCAAAGTACAAGTGTTCCCTATTGTAACTTGTTGTTATGGATTAGTAATTCCATGATTGGTTATTTTATTTACTTGTCAGACCCTAGTACAGTGCACCATGTATGCCTAGGGCCTGTAATTCAAATGCTGCTGGTGGTCTTGCAGCACTGATTGTGCTACCCACAGAAGCAGCTTATAAAATGTGGCTCAGGCCTGCCTTTGCAAAGCCTGTGTGCAGTCTGGGACTGCCATGTGGACTTGGCAAGTGCACACACTTGCCAGTCCCTAAACCTTCCCTTTTTTGCATGTTAGTCACCCCTAAGGTGGGCCCAAGGTACCCCTGTGGGCAGGGAGCATTGTATGTGAAAGTTAGGACATGCCCTGGTGTGTGTTCCATGTCCTTATAGTGAAATACTGCCTATTACATTTTTAACTTTTGCAAGGCTATCTGTTCCCACAGGCCTTTTAAACATAACTGACCCGGGGAACAAGATGGGAAAATAAAGTTTAGTATGCTGAATGTTAAAGTGTATCTTTTAGTGAGGGTGACTTTTACAATCTGAGTTTGAAAATACCACTTTTAGAAAGTGGGTATTTTCTTGTCTAACCATTCCGTATGCCTCTGCTAGGATTGTGTATTGCATGTCTGGCTTGTGAGTGACAGGAGCTGGGGAGAGGGCTGTGGCTCCCGCAGTCTGATGAGTCAGGGCTGGCCTGAATGGGACCTAGGCTGAATTTAGAGTAGGGGGTGGAGATTTCCTTTCACCTGCCTGGGCCAGGTCTGCTTTCAACAATGCTGTCTCCACCTCCTGCGAAGAAGCTACACCAGTGAGGACAGAACTGGTTTTGGCTGTGTACAGACACGTTCTGCCTTCAGAGACAATGGATAAAAATGTATAAAAAGTGGGACCCAGACCTCCGAACTTTAGATCACTTCTGGGAAATCAAGAGGAACCTTTGCCAAGGAGAACAAACTTAAGAAGCTGACGGAGGATTACTGCCCCTGTGCTGTTTGCTGTTTGGGGTTGACCTGCAGTGGTTACATATTGCCAAGGAAAGGAGAAAAAGCACTTTGCTATTTGCTTTGTCATCTTGAGGAAGATCTCCAAGGGCTTGAAATTGAGCTTGCCTCTTGTCTGTAGTCTCAGGGACACTAAGACTTCACCACCAGCTCCCCTGAGGTTCCTTGCTGGAAATTCTAACCTACAGAGAGGTGCCTAATGCTGTTCCGGACCTCCAGATACTGTTTATTGCTGGAGGTGGATATGCGATGCAACGACGAAGAAGCGTGTCACATCCTCACCAACACCCGACGCATCGCCGAGCTGCGGGGAAGAAGCGTGCCGCATCTACACCGAGTACCGACGCACCACTGAAAACATCATCGCAGTGCCTTCTGTGCAGCTGCAAAAGTTCACGCATCAGACCGGAGTGTCGCAGCGCATCAAGCTGCCATTTTGTCGCATCGCACCAGATCATTGCATAGTGGCGCCATCTTGTCGCATCGGAACCGGAACGCAGTAAGAAACCAAAGCATCCCCTTCTCTCCGGTAAGGAAGCAACGCATCACCTCCCTTGTGATACAGTAAGGAACTGGCGCACCACCTCCCCGAAGCAAGGAGCCGATGCATCACCTTCCCTGCAACCCTTTTGTTTGTTTTGCGTGACGCATATGAGGTACTTTGTTGGAAAAGTGTTGCATTTACAACTTGCATTGAACTGAACTATTTCTACCATTTGAAAGTCTTATTTTTAATATTGTATTGTGGATTTTTGTTGTTTGGTCTTGTTTAGATAAAGAATACTTATTTTTCTTAACTGGTGTGGTGTTCATTTGTAGTGTTTTCACTGTGTTACTGTATGTGTTCACAAATGCTTCACACACTTCCTCTGAGATATGCCTGTCTGCTCGTGCCAAGCTACCAAGGGGTGAGCAGGGGTTAGAAGTGTATCCCCCTTTCCCTGGCTAGAAGCAAGGGCCCCTATTTGGACAAAGGTGAAAACCATTGCCAACTAGAGACCCCCCCTTTCTAACAGGCATCTTTTAGGTGTGGTGTGAAACTCAATAGACAAGCCTGAGGAGTACATGGTAGAGTGACATTGGTCATGACCTTTATTTATTTAGTTTCTTATATAGTGCAGGAATTCGACCCCCGAAGGGGTATCTCCGCGCTTACGTTCTTACCATAAGCTGAACTAAACAAGGATACACAGGCAGAAATACTGGAAAGACTACCAGGTCAGAAAAAAATGAGTCTTTAGGCATTTCCTAAATGCAGTCAAACTGGAATTTAGCCTAAGGGTGAGGGGCAGGGAGTTCCAAAGAATAGGGCCTTTATAAGATAGAGCTCGGCCTCCCTGTCTCTCCTTTTTGATCCTAGGTACTTGGAGCAGAGCTTAACTCTTAGAGCGCAAAGAGCGACCTGGCTCATAGAGTCTGAATATTTCGGATAGGTATCTGGGGCCAACTCCAAACAGGTATTTATGAATAATGCAAGAAATCTTAAATTTCACCCTCTGGCAAATGGGTAGCCAGTGTAACTTGTTTAACAAAGGGCGAGATGAAGATCTGGCTGGGACATTTAGAATCAGCCTGGCAGCTGTGGTCTGAGCTACTTGTAGCCTGCCCAACTGTTCTTCATTAGCGGAAATGAGCAGCCCATTGCAGTAATCAAGCCTGCTGATTACCAATGTCTGTACTAAAGTTTTTCTGTGGTTATCTGCTAAGTAGGGAAATATCCTCCTCAATAGTCCAATGACCCTCAGACAAGATCCTGTTACCTGGGTAGCATGATCTTTAAGTATCAAAGATTGATCCAGCTTGACCACAAGATTTTTCACTGTCTCCTTTGGACAAGGGGCAGGGCCTAGGTCAGGAGGCCACCACTCAGGTGACCAGAGGAGCGGGGCATCTCCGAAGAGCATGACCTCCGTCTTGATCACATTACACTGCAGGCAATTGGAGGTCATCCAGCTGGATATGGCTCTCATTCCTGCAGCAAAGGAGCTTTTAACTACTGGTGTCATGGTCTGGAAAGGGAACAAAAGCTGGGTGTCGTCAGAGTAGGATATTGGTGTGAACCCGTACTCTCTCACAATTTCCGCCAAGGGGGCCACATACACATTAAACAATGTGGGGCTTAAGCATGAGCCCTGTGGAACCCCCTTGGTGAGCTCCCTAGAGATGGAAAAGTGGGAGCCTAATCAAACACTTTCTAGTCATGATAAGGCCACTCCGTCGATCCCTACCCTCTTCAGACGACTGATAAGAATGTCATGTGACACCGTGTCGAAGGTAGCGGACAAATCTAACAGCACCAGAATCATGGAGCCTCCTCTATCCTGTGACATCCGGATGGTGTTGGAGAGGAGATCTGACTCTGTGCTGTGATTTGGTCTGAACCCAGATTGAGAAGGGTCCAGACCGTCCGCTGCCTCGATGAATTTAGACACGTGTGTATTGACATGCCTCTCCGTCATCTTACTCAGATGGGGCAGGAGGGAAATCGGACGGAGGTTGTTAAGGTCTGACCATGGTAGCGCTGTGTTTTTACGAATAGGGTTCACAACTGCCCTTTTCCAGACACTGGGAACCTGCCCTTCCTTGAGGGAAAGGTTGATCTGGGTTTGAAAGCTCGGGGCTAGTAAGCTACCCAGAGAGGCTATCATCTTTGCAGGCAGGAGGTCTGTGGGTAATCCTGATTTAATTTGGCTATATAGGGCAATAACTTCAGACAGGCTAACCTCTGGAATCGAGGTAAACCGGCAGCTTTCATTCGTTGGTAGTCGAGGACAGGAAGAATTAACATTGTTCTTAATATTTGATGCCTTGGTGATTTTGTCATAAATGAGCTCAATCTTGTTCTCAAAGAATGCGGAATTATCATCGCATAGAGTTTGAGAAAAATCATCAGGGCTTTCACACGCTATAGGCTTAACGAATGATTGGAGAATTTTATAAAGTTCTCTTGCTGAGTTTCCTGCTTCTATTATTTGTAACGCAAGACTATTTTTCCTAGCTTGTTTTATATGTTTGTAATAATTTGATTGGGCCTCCAGATATAGCTTTTTACTGGCAGGTATATGTGTTTTTCTCAATGTCTTCTCCAGTCTTCTACATTGCTGCTTCTCTACCTTCAGATCTTCAGTATACCAGGCTTCCTGCTTAGAATTGGGATACTGTTTATGCAGTTTCAGCGGTGCAAGTAGGTCCACTGCCTCTAGAAGTGCTTTGTTAAACTTGGTCAGACCTAATTCGATATCATCGTCTTCAGAGAGGGAAGGTTCATTCCAGACTTTCTGAAGTTCTTCTACAGTAATTTTGTGCCATTGTCTTCTCCACTGCAGGAAATGGCTTTTGGTGTGGTGGATGAGAGCCTAGTAAGGTAAATCCTATCACATAATGATCCGACCAACTAACAGGAATTGGGGGACAACATATTATTTTAGGACAATTAGTTAAAATTAGGTCAAGTGTATGTCCACCCGAGTGCGTTGGACCCTTGCTCTGGATTATAAGTCATAAACTTGAGAGGTCTGCGACCAGGAACATAGTGTCTAAATGATTGGGTAAATCAATATGAATGTTAAAATCTCCACGGAGAATACAATCTTCCTTGGCTTTAAAATAAGGTGCTAAAAGCTCCATAATAGTAAGTGAGAAATCTGAGCATGGGCCAGGGGGGCGATATACTAATGCTCCCTTCCAGTGAGTTTTGGAAGTAAAAGAGATTTTAAAAATCATTATTTCCATATGAGCATTGCATCTTTGATCAAGTATAGAGACTTTCAAGCTCTCTTTATATACCACAGCTACACCCCCGCCTACCTTAGTAGGACGATCTAAATTGAGAATCTTATATCCGGCAGGGATTCCTAGCATAATGGCGGGGACTGTATGAGGCTTTAGCCAGGTCTCCTTGAGGAAACAAATGTCTGGCATATCTGTATTAATAAGGTCCCATAACTCCTGGAAATGTTTGGGCAGGGAGCGAATGTTCAACATAAAGCTTTTTAGCCCTAATGACCCCTTTTCAACAGAGTAGCTACCACGGTGTATACAGGTTGTTCGAGACAAGGGGGGTATCTGAGGGTGCTGCCCTACCGAGGCTGTAGTAAAAGTGGTTATATGGTTACCACTATCTGAATATAAAAGAGATGCCTGGAAGCAGAAATTTATACATGAAAAAGGACCCTCAAGGCTCGGCCAAGTCTCACGAGTACAAGCTACAGGAAAGACTGGTTCTAGACTACGTAGTAACTGACTCGAATAAGAGATTAAAGTGGTAACCTGTAGATCAGAAGTCCTAAGTATGGAGGCCATGGCCCCTTGCCCCTTCCTGTCGTGGACGGGCGCAGACGGGCTTTTCTTCGGCGCTTCTTAGGCGCGCTCATAGGCGCCCCCCTGCACGCAACCGCTGCGCGCTTATTGTGAGGGCACGGCTTAATAGCCCTGAGTAAGGTAGCCACTAGAGCAATAACCTCTGCTCTAGCGGAAGTGCCTGGCTCTTACCTGTCCGCTCTACGGCACTAATTGCCGAGTCGGACCGGGGCGGGCAGGCTGCAATATCGAGCCAAGGCAATGTGGGGAGAGTGTCAGGAGTATTTACAACAATTGGGCAAGTTGGATTTTTAAAATCAATCAAAATCAATAATACAGCAACATTTTTAAAAAGAGCTTTTCCTAACTCCTCGCAGCCCACGCATCAATGCCTGGTAATCCTGTGTCTTTATCTGCTAGCGGGTGAACAGCGGGTCGGGGAGACACTGCCACCGTCTCCCTACCGCAATCGCCCGATGCTCCTTCTGGTCTAAATAGCCCTGAGTAAGGTAGCCACTAGAGCGCTAACCTCTGCTCTAACGGAAGTGGCTGGCTCTTACCTGTCCGCCCTCCGCTCTACGGCACTAATTGCCGAGTCGGACCGGGGCGGGCAGGCTGCAATATCGAGCCCAGGCAATGCTGGGAGAGTGTCAGGAGTATTTACAACAATTGGGCAAGTTGGATTTTTAAAATCAATCAAAATCAATAATACGGCAACATTTTTAAAAAGAGCTTTTCCTAACTCCTCGCAGCCCACGCATCAATGCCTGGTAATCCTGTGTCTTTCTCTGCTAGCGGGTGAACAGCGGGTCGGGGAGACACTGCCACCGTCTCCCTACCTTGAGCCTGTTTAGCACCTCTTTCCAGAAGACAGCCACCCGGCCATATTCCCAGGCCAAGTGCCAGAAGTCTGCACTGGACATCCCACATCTTTTACGTGCATCACTGTCACGAAGACCGTATTCAAACAGTTTAGCTGGCGTATGGTGTGTTAGATGTAGGTACTTGAAATGAATTATACGTAATTTGCCATTTGATGTAAACGCACTGGTGAGCTTACAGCAACATTCCCACTCTTTTTGTGTTAGCTGAGGTGTTCCATCTGTCCAGGCATTTGTGGTCCTCTAGTGCCTTCTCCTCCCTGGTTGCCCTGCATAATTTTGTTATTATCTTTCGTCGCGTGGAGCTGACCAAGAGCAGTTGGAGCATTTGCTGTGTATGCGGCTCATCCGGAAAGGTGGGGTAGTGTGCCTGTATTCTTCTTGAGTGTATGGAAAATAAATAGGAAGAGTGGTGATCTGTTTTGAACATAACCCATCTCTTCATCGGTGAAGAAACTGCCCTTAGGGAACAGATCCTGCATACCGCCTATACCTGCCAGTGCCAATATGTGTATAGCGCCTGCTTCTTGAGTTACTGATAGTGCTGCGTGATGTGCTAGCGGGAGCGACGGGGCATACAATGGGAGTTATGTGGCTAGTCGGCATATATCCTGTGAGGCCACAATTGTTGTATCTATTTTATTGATTTCCTACTTAGTAGTGCCTCTGCAAGTGTGCAATCGTATACATTTTAGTGGAACCGTGTGAGCATTCCCGTCTTACACCGCCACGTGCGGTATAAATTTGCGGTATACTGCGCTTGCACACAGAGATAGCATAAATGCATGTCAGGCACACTAAACCCACCCCTGCCATAATCCAAAGTCAGGACGTCCCAGCTCACACAAGCTTGTTTCCCTCCCCAGATCAGACGCACCAACAATGAGCGCATGTTTTTGAAAACAAGTTGTGTCAATTTTATTGGTATATTACTGAACAGATACAGAAAGTAGGGCAGGATAACCATCTTGATGAGGGCTATGCGGTCCGCCAGTGAAAATGGCATAATTGACCAGCAATCAATTTGCAGCTCATGTTTGGCGCATGCACCAACATAGTTCTCCTGTATGACTATGTCTGGATCCACACCCATAAGTGTTTGACTGGGTCAGAGGACCATGCAATAGGGAAGTCCAGGGCGTAGGTCAATCTGCTTTTGGTCAGTGGGACCACCAGTGACTTACTCCAGTTTATGCTGATCCCTGAGAAATTCCCAAATCTGATATATTCTCGCAATATGGGCGCCAGGTACACCTGCGGATCTCCTACAAAGAGCAGAATATCATCGGCATACAGTGATATGCTCACAGGTCTGTGTGCGAATCGCAACGCAGCCTCCCTGTGTTTTTGCCTAATAATGCAAACTAATGGCTCCAGCATTAAGAAGAAGAGGAGCGGCGATATAGGACACCCCTGTTGGGTGCCTCTCCCGATTCGAATTGGCCTTGACGTGAACCCGGCCACTCTGATGCATGCCATGGGGTTCGTGTATAATAAACTCACCCATCTGCTGTATCCCATGGGGATTCCTATGTGTTGTAAGATGCGAAACATATATCCCCATTCTATAGAGTCAAATGCTTTAGGAGCATCTAACATAATTGCTGGTCAGGGTCAAGTACATGAAACATCACAAAAATAGTGCGTAAATTGTGTGATGTGGATTTATCTGGTATGAATCCAGATTGATCTGGTGGGACCAGGTTCGGCATTGGTGGTTGCCGATTTGTGGCTAACATTTTTGCCAAAATGTTTGCGTCTATGTTGATGAGTGACAGGGGGCGGTACGACTCGCAGCGCGAGGGTTCCTTATCTTTTTTTAATAGAGTGATGATTAGCGCTTCCCTGAGGGTTGGCAGCAGCATTGCCGTTGCACAGGCTTCCGTATACATTTCTAGCATGTACAGAATTAATTCATCTGCAAATGCCTTGTAGAATTTGCTTGTGAGGCCATCCGGCCCTGGCACTTACTTGTTTGGCAGTGAGCGGATTTCCTCCAGGTTATCAG
This sequence comes from Lissotriton helveticus, assembly GCF_964261635.1. Taxonomy (NCBI): domain Eukaryota; kingdom Metazoa; phylum Chordata; class Amphibia; order Caudata; family Salamandridae; genus Lissotriton; species Lissotriton helveticus. The sequence goes on from NC_136065.1 coordinate 1,411,429,579, forward strand.
CAGCTTCAATAGACTGACACAAATATTTTCGCTGACCAGAGGATAGCCAGGCTAGGGCAATATCTTCTAGATAATCATCTAGTTCGGTGGGCTCAGTCTCTCCTTTAAATGAGTAAATCTCAGACTAACAACTGTGGAATTGCTCCGCGATTGCCTGTGTGGTGTATTGGTCCTGCCCAGTGTTATCTGTGATTGTTGTGATTGCATTGTTTTCGGTCCTTATCTTAATCTTTCCAACCAGATTGTGTCCCGGTCTGCCCCCCTCGCCGTATGCACAAGCGACGTGTCTCTTAGATAGATATCGCACCTCCTGGGTTGCCAACTCATTATATTTCAGTATGAGTTCTTTTATACGTACTAACGTGGCGCCATTTGAGGAGTCTGCATAATCTCGCTACAATTGCGCTAGGTCAGATTCTTTACGGGATAGCTGACTGCAAATATCCTTCAGGATACCTGAGGATGTGCTTATGCAGGTGTCCCTGATTGTGTCCTTGAAGGCCTCCTAAAGTGTAGCCGTACTTTCCACTGTCCCCTTATTTAAGTCAAAGTATTGGATTATGGCCTCCCTAACCCGCAAAACTTAATGATTGCGAGGCACTCCATTTCAAGCCTGAGCTCCATCCCAAATTTACTCTTTCTGGCCTATTAATTTACCGCCCCCCTGGGCCAGCAAATGCATGGGCTCCACAATTGTTGGACTTTGTGGCCTCCACATCACTACACACTTTTTGATCCTCGGGGATCTCAGTATCCACTTGGAAGATCCTACTTGCAGCATTAGCACAAATCTATTGTCAGACCTGGAAACCCTTAATGTGGTAATACACAATCAGTGCCCTACATACAAAGGGGGTCATTTGTTGGATCCTATTCTCTCCAACATGAATAATATACAATGTTATCCAGCACTTCCTATTCATTGGTCAGATCATTATCTGACCTGGATTGATATTTTCTTAAGGGATCCTCAGGCTCTACTGAAACCCTCTACAGCCACCTTAATGAGAAATTGGAAAAATCTTGATGCTGACGCCTTTAGGCAGCACCTTAATTCCCATCTGCCCAAGGATATTACCCTCAGGGATAGCGTCGACACAGTAGCTGCTAGCACTAATTCCTGGCTCATCGAAGCTATCGACAGCTGCCTGCCATTGTCTAGTAAAAAACAAATAATCCATAAACCTCCAGCCCCATGGTTTAACGACCAATTAAAGACTCTAAAATCACACTGTAAAAAGTTAGAGAGAGTGTGGCGCAAGGATTACTCTCCCATTGCTGATTCGGCCTATAAAAAGGATCTGAAGAACTACCATAAAGCCTGCCGTCAGGCAAGAACCATCTACGTCGCTAAAACAATAAACAACAAAAAAATCAAAAGTGCTTTTCGGATTAGTCAAGGACTTAGCAGGATCCGGCACAGCTGCTGGACCTCCACCACTAGATAGTTCCAAGTGTGAGGAGCTGGCCCAATACTTTACAACAAAGATCGAGAAAATTTACCTAAATATAGCCGAGCAACAGGAAGATCAAGGCCCCCTGTTATTGACATCAGCGGGAGCCCTACGAGCTCGCAGCCGATTTCATATGCCCTATTGGAGGATTGGCCGGACCTTAACCCTTCGGCATTAGAGTTACATCTTGCTAAGATCAAATCCGGCTCCCCAAAGGACCCTCTACCAGTTCCTGTGGTCAGACTCTTGGAAGAGCCTCAACTTAGCAGGATTTGTTCCACTCTTATTGCCTCAATACATCAGGCCAGTGTCCCGGCAAGTTGGAAGCACGCCATGATTTCTCCCTTGCTAAAAAAACCTATGGCGGATCCACAAATCCCGGCCAATTTCAGGCCGATCTCGCTACTCCCCATCTTTTCCAAAGTCTTGGAAAGGCATATCTACCAGCATCTAGCCGGATTCATCGCGAACAACAACTTACTGCATGATTCTTAGTCAGGGTTTCGCCCAGGTTTCTCGACAGAGACTACTCTCTTGGGTGTCACCGAGAACCTCCGCCGGATGCTTGACAGAGGGGACACAGCCGCACTGATTCTATTAGATCTCAGTGCGGCTTTCGATACCATCTCCCACGCCATCCTACTTCAAACACTAAACTCTCTGGGCATCCGTGAAAAGGCCCTGAAATGGATTGAATCTTTCTTGACGGACAGGTCCTTCCAGGTTTTCTCCCATTCCTCAACATCTAAGGTCCATGCCTCTCCTTTTGGAGTACCTCAGGGCTCTATTCTTAGCCCTCTTCTTTTTAATCTATATGTTACCCCGTTAGCTTTAATCGCAAAACGTGCTGGGCTCACGTTATTTTCCTACGCTGATGACTCCCAGATAGTCTTTTCCCTTACGCAATCAGATATGTCCTCCACCTCCCTCCTTCAATCAGGGCTAAGCGAAATAGCTTCCTGGATGAGCCACAATTTGCTGAAACTCAACGGGGAAAAAACAGAGATACTCATTCTTGGGAGTAAACCCGACCTGTTGGGCATTAAACATTGGCCGCCGGAAATGGGGCCCATCCCTCCAGCATCAACTCATGTCTGCAATTTGGGGGTCATTATAGATCAGGGCCTAACAATGCAGACGCAAGTGACAAAAGTCACAGCTACCTGCTTCTCTATCTTGCGCTGGTTGCGTAAGATACTGTGGATGCTACCTCCGGACACCCAGAGGTCCGTGGTCAACGCCCTGGTGACCTCCCGGTTGGACTACAGCAATGTGCTCTACCTGGGGGTCACTAAGGAGATCACCCGCCACCTTCAAATGGTCCAAAATGCGGCAGCGCGTCTACTCTGTGGCTGCAGGAGAAATGAACCCATGACGCGACATCTCAGGGAACTCCACTGGCTCTGAGTGGAGAATCGTGTGAAGTTTAAAGCTTTATGCTATATGCATAAGATAAAAGCAGGCACGGCGCCAAGATATCTTCAATCCTTGGTGTCGACGTACTCCCCGACTCGCATATTGAGATCATCCACTCAAGAATTTTTCTGGGTACCCAAGGTTAGACTCGCCAGGATGGGTGGGAAGTCCTTCGCCTTTATGGGTCCTAGGCTCTGGAACTCCCTCCCTCTGGTCATTCGCGTGGAGCGCTGTTTCTGCCGTTTCCGGAAGGCAGTCAAAACTTGGTTATTTGACCAATGAGCACCTCTTTACTGTACGCTACGTCAGTCCTCATCTTAGCGCCGGGAAACCCTTTTTGGGTAGCTGCCGCGCTCTACAAGCTAACAAAAAAAAATAATAATAATTGTGTGAGTGGGTCTAGCAATGCCTCCGACCGAAAGCGCCAAGTGATCTGATGTGGGACACTCAATGGGATGTGTAGGTTGTGGGTAGTGGTCAGATAGCATTCTAGGTAACGTGGCTACCGAGTGGATCCATGGGTTAACCGCTTCGCTCACCAGCCAGTAGTCCATCCACAACCAGCTGCCATGGACGTGTGTGTGTGCCTTCTAGGCTGTTAGTGTTGCGGGGTCTCCATACATCTATGAGTCCTATCTCATCCATCCCGTTGTTTATGCTAGTGCCGCCTTGGGTGATTGTCCTCCCTGTTTGCTCGATTTATCTCTGCTGTGGTCTAGATGGGTGTTTAGGCCACATACCCATATATTCTGCACCTCAGGCCACTTTTTCAGGATAGTGAATATACCCTCAAAAATTGCAGGCTTGTCAGTGTTGGGTCCATATATGTTTACTATGGTGAATAGCGATCCAAAGAGCTTCCCATGCAAAATGGCGTACCGCCCTTCAGCGTCTGTGTGTGCCTTTATAACCTCTTTCACCAGTGTAAGTACCTCCTTGCATACGACGAGTAAGAAGATTCCAACCGATATCCAGCCCACCTGATCCTCACCCTGGCCTCTGTCTTTTTGGTGAGGTGCGTCTCTTGGAGCAGAGCGATCTTGACATCATGCCTCTCTAGGTAGGCTAACACTTGCTAAATGCCTTTTGTGAAGACCAAAAGTCGCAAAGTTAGGTTTTTGTCTCAGATTACTTTTGTGTATCGGTCAGGTGTCAGCAACACCCTCCGCACAGAGGGCGATATCTGGAATAGGTGGAACGACCTCAGGTCCCGCATCAAGAACAAGTATACCAACTATCACAAGGATGCCCACCACTAGAGCGGTGCCCCCCCCCAGCCCACCACTAGAACTACAGCCATGGGAGGAGAAGGTTTTGGAAAACCTACAAACTGAGGGAATGATTGGAATACAGGGGGGAATCAACACTGGTAAGGGACCACAATACAAATGTCCCCACTTCACATGAATGTGTCTGTTAACAAGATTGCCCTGCCTCCATCGACCCTTACAATACCCAGTATTGAAACTATTGCATTTAAATGTCTCTTATGTGGCTGTGCAGATAAGGTGAAATGTCTCACCATACACAGATATTTTATTTATTCACATATGCAAATGGAGTCTGTAAGTGGAGTACCATCTCACACCTTTGTACAACAGTCACTTCAAGAATTACCAATGATTACAAATTGATTCCAGCAACAATATTCACAACTGTACAAAAAATAAGTGTAACAGTATGGATAATGCAATGTAACATAGTTTCCATGAGGACATTTTAATAACACAGGAAATAAGGTTTGTTGCTGGGACACTGCACATTGACATATTGAGGCTCAGAACCATAACAATCACACCTGTAGCAGTACCATAGGTGGATATCCTTTGGTTCAAGACATATACATGTCCCTAAACAGTATCCCTGCAACAGCCCTTATCTCATGTGGGAGTGAAATGGCCTCCTGTGAGTTCTAGTCATGCCCGACATATTGTGCTTGAGATGTGTGGGTCACTATTACAAATACCATAATATCCCACATGTCCATGAACATTACTTGAAGAGGCTGTCGACCGGCACACAACAACACTACTCCCTCAATATACCCTAATACATAGTCATGAAGACACACACTTTGAATATTTGCAGCACACAACACCCAAAACATCATTAATAAATTACAAGAAACTTGTGGAAATGTGTCAAATGTGATATTAATCAAACACAGTGTATGTGGCATTCAAACATAAAAAGGTATAAAAACTAAGGCGTTTACATTTCGACCAAATCGATATGAAATCAGGTTTGTTAGTGTGTTATGCAGATGATCCATCTACCAACCGTTCCTTACAGAGGCAAAGCATGCAACGAAATGGAGAGGCACATATATCCAGAGTTCATAATAGACGATGTATCCGTGCATGCACAGATGAAAATAAAACATCACACGTGCCAGAATGACGGTCATCTACACTTTTTTCACAAATGAATTAGAACTACATATAATATTGGCAATTGTAACATGCAGTCTCCGGGGATGGGCAAAACGCTCTTGACTCACAGAGACAATCAAAGGTGGCAATACTTCAGCAATGCGTCTAACATGGAACATGGAAACATGTTGTTCAAGATCTCAGACCATCTGCACACCAATTGCCTGGTGAATCACGAAAGAACTAGACAGCTAGGAAGTCCATTGACTTGACAGTTAATAAGCGTCACAAAATAATGTAGTTCAAAGTGCATAACAACAACGAACTGCAGACAGATAGGTATACATTTCAGTTAACAAAACATTGATTGAGGAACGTAGATTAAGCAGAGTAGCCTCCCCCCTTCGACAAATCCTCCACTGAACATGAATTGTTTGAGAAAATGTAAGTCAATGCACTTCCACTAAATGATTTCAAACATACCTCTGTAACCATTTTGACTTTTGAAATAAATGTGATAAAAATGTATCTCTCAATCCCACACTTCGTTAATAATGCATTGATGCATTAGCAACTCGAAGTGACGGATACTGCAAACCTGAATCCGTTTTTGATGCCATAAGAAAATTCACTGCCCATTGTATGAACTCCAAATTACAGACAAGATTCTGATCTCCACTAAATCTTGGGATAGGTGACAACTGACCTTCAAACATGTCAGTCAACCACCCAATCAGGCTTCTGTGTTTTAATGCACTTTCTTCAGATGAGACTTGTGTCTCCAACCTCTCATGATGGAGTATTTGCAAGCCAGATTGACAAACTAGATATTGGTTCAGTAATGGACTTATCAGCAGCACAAAGTCCTGGGCACCCGAGGTAGGTGAATATGGGCAAATATCCAAAGCCCACTGAAAGGGACACCACAGACAGTGGGCGGGCTGTATGCATCCAAACCAGGCTGGTTGAAACGTAAGGGACCAATGATGCTCCAATTCTGTCAAAACCTTGATGCCGAATAGCTGCAGAATCCTGTCATGACACAATTGAAGCACCTGTCCTCAAGCTGGACCATAGATAATGACGCCATTGTTGAACATAGAAATATGAACAGACCTCCCTTATTTAGGAACAGCCACAACATGGAGAGGCCAACACACAGTCAACTCTTGAATTATTGAAACTCTGCACCAACACAAACACGGTACATAAGTATCAGTCATAGCCCAAACTGATAACATATGTCTAATAAGCAGATTCCTTAAGTCTATGAAGAATGACCACTGATGTTACATATCTACAGACTGCACAAAGGAAGATTGTGTGCCACAATGACTGTGTATCACTGCACATTCATAACACCTGCCTCATGAAGGTCAAGCAACCAGATCTGAGAGCTGCATCTTGTTTACGTAATCAGACACTCAGGCCTCTTAGCTGAACAGAAATATCCTTTCAAGGTAGGAATGGAAGGTCATGACAAACTCACTCTCCCCCCATGTGGAGGAGGCAGTGAGACCCTATTTGAATATTATACAAGCCAGGTCAGCATCCAGACCAAGGCCTTTCCCAATCGTATACCAAACATATTCATGGAATACAAAGCAGTCCAACCTCAGCCATTGGAAGAGCATGAAATAGATGATAAAGGAGCATGTTGCTGCAACTTTTGATCTTTAAATGCAAAACAAGGTCACCAACAATTGCTAGCCTGTGAACTCCGGACATATCAACAAACAGATGACAGTTGCATAATCAATATACAAATACAACAGTGTTAAAACATACATTACTTCATTACTTAGGTTACAGGTAGGGCGAAGGTGGAAATACCTTGTTAAACATCTTAGGATCATCACAAGGATACAGAGACACCGGTCCATGTGTCATGCATAATAGAAAAATAAACAATTGGATCATGTCTTACAAAAGACACTGTGTGGCAACTACACAGCAAACCTATTGTCTGCTAGATGCATTTCAAGTGCCCCACCTGTCACAATGTGGAGCATGTGAAATGTATACGTTGCATGCCAATAAAGGGGATGATGTATGTCATTACGAACAACATGACTGCAGATATCAGTCTGTGTCAGTAAACTCTTGAGACTTCACAAATCAAAGTTGTAAGTTAGAATACGTCCATCCTCAGATAACAATTCCATTTTAAAATAACAGTTGTGTTTTCTTTCACAGATGAGCCTACCCATGATGCATGTCAGAGTAAGGCCAGGGAGAGGGGGAGCAAAGCACCTCACACGTACCTACTCTGATCATTCCCCGGTGTTACTGTGGCTACACCCCCCTGGCAACATCTCTCCATAGCGATTGTGGCAGCTCCAAACCACGCAAACACAAGGAGATAATGGACGGAGCGCTCAAACTTTTCAGACACTCATCCTCAGTCACAGATCCATCATCATTCTTCAGCTCAATCCACAACCACAGCCCTGCTGAACAATTGCTCCCGTGAAGTGATAGGGCAGGAAACACATGACTTTTTCCCCAGGAATTTAGATACCGTTCCAACGCTAGCCTGTGTCTAGGAGGCCTTTAACGTTACCATACAGGATATGTGCATTGTATCCTACGAGATATCAGAGAATCGCTCAGGAAGCTTGACACAGAGATCAAAAAAGCAGAGGCTCATTTTGCAGACACCCCAGTTGGACAGGGTCAATCACGGCTCCAGGAACTGATAACAGAGTATCAAGTCATGGCTGAACAAGACCAACTCTACCAATCCCGGTCTCATCTTGCCCGGGGGGTTAGGGAAGGGGAACAACTGGGAAAAGCACTGTCTGAAATGGGACGAAATCCTAAGTTCCCCAATTATGTTTTAGGGATAGCAGACGCAACAGGTTTCTTACAAATACTCTGCGTGCATCCTCAGAACTTTTTCAGAACGCTATTCCAGTTTCTATTCCACAAACAAGACTCGTATGGTACATTTTTCGACCTATTTCTGAAGACATTGAACTGGGCTTGTTATCCAGTCCCACAGGGATTTCTTATCTGCGGATATTGAGAAGGATAAGATCCTGCGCAGCCATAATGCAAATGCGCTGTGATAAAGCCCCAGGCCCATATGGGCTGCCAGTCGACATGTACAAGTGTTATGCTGAAACGCTAGCTCCCAAACTAAAAAAAAGTATATGAGGAGGCAAAACACGTAGGACCTCTCCCACTAACGATGCGCGAAAAAACGTTTATAACATTGTTTAAACTGGGAAAAGATGCTACCACATGTGATGCCTACAGGCCACTCTTTTTAATCAATTGTGACGTGAAAATATTGGCAAAATTACTGGCAGGACATCAACACTGACCTGGCGGTGGTTGCAGTTATTTTGGATGCCACTAAAGCCTTTGGCTCACTAGAGTGGGATTACATGCTTGCAGTATTGCAAAGAATGGGACTACCTGCCTTTTCTATCCTGGGTTGCTCTGCTTTACAGCCAGCCACGGCCCAGGTCAATCGTGAATACTCCAAATCATTTCTCATTTCACGTGGCCCCAGGCAGGGATGCCCCCTGTCACCCCTTCTGTTTGCCCTTGCTTTTGAACCGCTGGCAGCTAAGCTTCGACAGCATCATGGAGAGTACGCGTAATGCTAACCTTCCAGACATATACTAGTGTTGCTTTATGCCAACGATATTACTCACTACACTCACGACTAACAAACCACCCTGAACCCCATTCTCAGGGAGTTCATCCAATTTGGAGAAGAATCAAAAGTAAACATCGATTGGGGCAAATACCAGATGTTCCCCATCAGCCCCAGTACCCCAAAATGTTTGACGGACTACCCACTGAATTGGTGCGAATTGGAGATAAAATACTTAGGAGTGGTGATTTCAAGGGACAAGGAGGAGACGCTGTGGAGTGTCGATGCTTAACAAGGGTTTTTCTGCTTGGGTAATGAGACAACTAAACATATGTCTGTCAGCATGGCCACAAGTGTCTCTGAGCATTTTTACGTTTGTATCTTCAGCTCATTTTACAGTTCAGATTAATTGAACTGGAGGGTAGTGTGTAAAGCACAAGTGTGTATAATGTTGAGTAGGCTACATCCAAAGTCAGAGTTTACTCAACAATAGAGTCTTACAAATAATAATATTAATAATAATAATAATATCGACATTTATAAAGCGCAAACAGCTGCCTCAACCAGAGGTGTCCCGACACTATAGCAGTAGACGGCATGCAGGGGTGGCACAAGAAAAAAAAACAATCCCAAGAATACTAAAAATGACTGAAAAGCCAGGTTTTTAGAGATTTCCTGAAACATGGCTCTGATTAAATTTGGCAGGTATTGTTAGGCAGTGAGTTCCAGAGCTTAGCATCTCCCACTGAGAAGGATCTACCTCCTAATCTAGCTTTGACATATCGAGGAGTACATAGCAGATTTAAAGCATTGGACCTCAATTAACGATTTTGTTTATATCGGCGTAGCCGTGACTTAAGGTAACTAGTACACTTACCATGAATTGTCCAAAAAGCCAAGGTTAATACCTTAAACTGGATCCTTTTAGCTACTGGGAGCCAATGTAGCTATTTAATATGGGGAGAGATATGATGATGAAATGGTACACTTCTAATCAATCTTGCAGCCGCATTCTGTACCATCTGCAGTCTTCCAACTGGGTACGCAGGCAGGCCAAGGTAGAGGGCATTAGCATAGTCCAGCCTAGATGTCACTGTGGCATGGACTATGGTTCTACGACACTCCTCCAGGAGCAGGAGTAAGAATTTTCTCAGATTTCTCAACTTGCTAAAACAAGAGACTGTAACCTGCCGAACTAGGGCCGAGAACGAGAGATCTCATTCCCATTTCACTCCCAAATTATTTACCATGGTTGCTGGTTTGGGCTGTTAAGCTATTTCATCCGTCAACCAAATATCACTACCCCAATCCCGGCGGCCAGAATTTGATGGTCCACCATGCCGAACACTGTGGATAAACCCAGGAGCACCAGCATAGCTGATACCCCTGTATCCACCGCCATTCTCACTGATTCTGCTACCTCCAATAGTGCCGTCTTGGTACTGAATCCAGACCCGAAGCCACATTGAGTATCGTGCAGAATCTCATGGCTGTCAATCTAATTAGCCAATTGTCGCTGGACCATTTTTCCCAGCATTTTTGCCGGTGCTGGTAGTAGTGAAATAGGCCTATAATTATTTATACAAACACAAAGGAAGACACTGTATTGAATGAAATTCAATTGATGATGCTGTTGAGCAGGACGTACACATTGTCAGAGGTATGACAGTACATTCTCAAATGTATTGTACCCTGCTGGTCATATGCCATGACCCATGTATGAGACATGAAAAAAACATTACATGTGAACAATGTAGACACAACACCTGAAATGCTCTAATGAACCTTGGGTCCACATCAATTATGTGTACACATGTCAAGGAGTACACAAGCATTGTACTGGGATGTCAGTTGATCCATGTCATGAGGTATCCATCAGCACAATATTGTGTATTACTACACGTTTCAACCATTCCAAAAAATCCAGTTTACAAATAACCTACAACATTGCACATGATGCACTAGATACATGTACCACAAGTGTAGCATAATTTGTAGGTCTTGTGGCTTAAAGAATTGCTGTTGTAAGTATATGATTAGGTCAATTTTGTAGTTGACATTTAGAACATAGTAAACAGAAAAAAGTGACTGAAATTACATGATACGTGTAATTTCCCCTTGGAATGATGGAGCTCAGCTTAAAAACATGAAGGATGACAAATGACTCACCAAGACATTATGGCATTACTAGATGTCGCTGACTTAGACATTTAACATTGATTAACAAATGATGTCCTCAAGTCTGATCGTAAAAGAAATCAAAGGATGCAAATCTAACTCTGTTATGTTGGCATGTAATGCTGCATATCTTCAACATACGTTCAACTCAAAGTCTTGGAATGTGGAAATACCATGTACATGTAAGGCTTCATGACTTTTTAGAATTTTTGCAGTCTCATGCATTGTCTAGAATTCAGGAACACATGGTTGTCATAATGTCTTCCTAATGTTTAGTTAACTTGTTATTTCAGCAACCACCCAGTCAAGCAAAGAAGACAGGGCCCATGATCCTGGTGATGCAGCTGCCACAAGTTCGTCTAATGTGAATTCAGACACAGATGGACCTAGTGGCCAGGAGGGCGAGGGGACTGCCATGGAGGACATAGACACTACTACATCTGGTCAGTTGGCCTCCAGTGGCCAATCCCTTGTGGTGGCGGCTACTACACACACTAATGCCGATACACCTTTGTTCACCACTCACCACTCCATCCCTGCTTTCCCTGCTGCTCCACAACCAGTTTCCCAGGTCTACCCCTTGAAGAAGGAAGACGTCTCCACAACTCCAGTCACCTCTGCCCCTGTGCCCCCAGCTGCCCTTGGCGAGGAGGCCATAGGCCCACTGCAATTATGAATACCATCAATGGTCTGGGTAGCCAATGAAATGAAATGAAATGAAAATGCGTTTTATAAAGCGCGAAATAGTTGCCCAGAGGCGTCCAAGCGCTGAACGTGCTCAGATGGCTGCCTACCCGGGTGGATTGATAATGGTATGTGTGCCCTACAGGAATCTTTTCAGGCTATGGCTTCCTCAACAACAGCAGCATTGGGCCCATTCCAGCCGTCACACATGCATCATTCATCTTCCACATCCACAGTCTACAGCCCCTTCCTGTACCTGTTCATACTCACATTATACACATCCATACATGCACCCAGAAAGATAGATGTAGCAGACAACAGCCATCCCCACCCACAGCCAGCCAACCCCCCACACCTACACACAGCCAGCCATCCCCACCCACAGTCACCCGACTCACCACACCTACACACAGCCAGCCATCCCACCACCAGTCACCCAACCCACCACACCTATGCACACACACAACAAATTACCACACTACAGTTTAGTCCACTCCCTCTACCTCCCACACTGATCCAAAATGTGTTTAATCTGGACCCTCTGCCCAAGCCCTGTTCCTCCAGTGTTTTGGACATTGCCCTGTACTAAACCTCCCATCCATTCCGCAACCGAAGTCCGCATTTACCATCCCCATTCCGCATGCCACCATGGCCAGACCCAGTGGTAGCAAAGCTGCCCCCCAAAAAAGGAGGAAGAGGAGGAAGAAGGCTACACCTCGAAAAAGGAAACAATCTTCAAGGGCTAAGTCCAACCTCCTGCCTCCATCACCTCAGCTCCCCTTTTCTGCAAAGTAGTATGTCCCTTCCATGTGTGCTCCCTTAGGTGCCTGGCTTGATCATATGTTTATCCTCCCGAGGTGGAGTAGTATGTTGCATTTAACTGTAGGCAATGGTGTAGGCACAGATGCCAAACATACATGTGTTAATCCAAATTGAGATGACCTCATGTATTGTTCATTGTACATAGTTGTTTACTCCTATAATCTAAGCCACATTTGTATATGTAAGCTTGATCCTGCCACCTCTTCATATCTAATTACTTTCTTGGATGACATTTTTAGCTATTCATCTGTGCACGTGATGACATCACATATTGAACCTTAGGGACTAATCCGAAAAAAACATGATGGGTTTATTTCTCATAAATTGCCTGTGAGAGAGTTGTTCATTTCTTTTAACTTAGAACATCAATATTGTCAACGCTTCATTCATTGTTCTGACAGTATCATTTATCTATCTATATATATAAAAACCAAAGTTTGTCCGTATGTCCTTTTTTCATTACTACACCATTCATCCGATCGGCATGAAACTTTGGGAAATTGTTGAGTACACTCCCGCGAAGGTTTCTGGCTAAAAAAAAAAAGATTTTTTTTAAAGTTGATGAGTACACTCCCACGAAGGTTTCTGGCACCAAAAAAAAGAAAAATTTGTTAAATATCGGCCCCCCGGCCACCCAGGGCCCTCATAATCTTTCCAATACTGAACGTTTACACTTCCCGGTGTGACTCGCATTTGCACTGACCATCAACAAAGCACAAGGACAATTTCTGTAAGTGTGTGGACTAGATTTGGAGAATCCGTGCTTCTCACATGGACAACTGTATGTGGCCAGCTCACGCGCCGGAAAACCTTCTGATTTATTCGCCTTCGCACCAGACAGAAAAACAAGAAATATTACGTATCCACAAGCACTCGAATAAAAAACAGAATTAAAACAACACTTTGAAATGTTTTCCATATTAAAATGAATAAGTTTCAATAAAAATGACACAATGTAAATTGAATGTTATCATAATAAGTTTCCTTAAATTTCCTTTCTTCTGAGATCGCAGCAACGTGCGACGGGTAAGCTAGTTATTTAATATATATGCACATAGTGCCACAAGTTCTGGAGTGGTGTTTTTCTGCGACCAATTTTTACTTAGCTTGTGCACGATGTTGTAATTAGACACGCACTTGGCAAGTACCTTGAACAAGCATGTTTATTTCTTACAGCCTGGAGAAACCAGACCCTTTCCAGTCAACCGCGAACTAACTGACAGAAATAGAATCCTGGCCCCTGAGTGACGCTACATGGCAGTAAAGTTACACATTCCACAAACCGCATTACAACATCATTACTACAATATGCTCATTGTTGGGAACTGGGAAGAGGAAGACTAACACGTTTGGTAATGTTCTTACTACTTACTTCATTACTCTAAGTCATATTCTTCCTCATCACAGTCGTAGAAAAATAATGTGACATTTGTTTAAATATAATGGATGATGAAACATAAAAATTGCTTCTTTTTAGATTCTTTCGTATAAACAGGATGTGGTCATCGAAGGCTTCTTCCTTATAGGTCACAAGGCAGGAAGCACTGTGGCAGCCCTATTAGGAGGGGTAGTTAGATGATTTTTTAGTATAGGTGAAATTAGTATCACAGAAGTCAGAAGCTGAGGTAGCAAAGAGCTCACTCCAGCAGCTTAAGGCCCGATGGTCTGGTGAACTAAGTCTCATCAAAAGATGGATTAGTTGTTTGTGGGCCTCCTCTGTTTTCAGGTCTGATTACTTAAATTGTCATAAATAAGCCTGTTATATAATATCAAGACGGGGGTAGACATAACCACTAAAGGAAAGAGAGAAAGAGAGTTGATGAAAATAGGAAAAAAAAACAGACGCTTGGTCAAAAGGAAATGTGAGTATGAGAGAGATCATTAAGAAAGTAAAATAATTAGTGTTATAAGATGGGTAAATAAGTAAGGGATAGAAATAATGAGAGGAAGATGTAGGAAATGTGGAAAGAAAGGAGGAAGAAAAGGTGAAAGGTAGGAGGATAGAGTAAAAAGATGGAAAGGTTAAGGAATGAATGAACAGAAAGGTGAAAGGTTGGATAGATGGAAGTGTGAAAAGATGAATAGAGGAAAGGGTTAAAGGGGTTAAAGGATGTGAGAACACTTTAGGCAGGGCACGAGTAAGGGGGCACAAGTGGGTGGACGGCATCCACCCACACATACACCTCATAATATATTTTTCAAACTTGAAAAAGCACCGCTTCAAAGTTTAAATCTCCACCGGATATGGATGGTAGAATACGCAATCAAAGAATGTCCCAAATGAAAAGACGCTGAACTCGGCGTGTGGATTTGGAGACACTAGCTGGGGGTTTCAAGACCGACCCTGACAGGTGACTACCTTAAAGCGACTTTCATATTGTGTTCCAAACGAAGAACCAAAAAGGTGGGACCATTAGACGGTGCAAAACGTGCACGTCACATTATTAAGGTTATTACCGTAATGAAATTCTAACAGTACGCCTGAAGCAAAGTTTAAGAAGTAGGAGGTTTGGACTGTGAGAAGTGCGCCCGTCCAGATTCTAGGCGAATTATACACTTTATACTTTTCAAAAAAATCGATGTAGTTGAGAAAAAATAATTTCTTGAACTCGGATTCACCTCATTTCGACCATTCGCATGGAGGGATTGGATGTACTTTGATTTGACGTTTTGCTTTGGATAATAAGCACGCGTGGTGACCTCGATTGCGCCCTGAAGAAGTTCCGTTTGACGGAACGAAACGCGTTGGCTGGTTTCTTAAAATGGACTATTAAAAGAACCTTGAACTTTTTTGCAATTAAGATTCAGCGTCTTTTCATTTGGGACATTCTTTGATTGTGTATTCTACCATCCATATCCGGTGGAGATTTAAACTTTGAAGCGGTGCTTTTTCAAGTTTGAAAAATATTGATGCTTTTCCTAAGTTCTTGGGATATACTCTCAGGACAGGGAGTATTTGAAAATTGCACGCAACTCTATTGAACAGTATATATACTCATTGGTGTTATGTGGGTTGGTGCTTTGAGATCTTAAGAGTGGTTCACTGTCCAAACTGTGTTGTATAAGATTACACCTCATAATATGTTTTCCAGTTCCCAGGAAAGAACTTGGCGCCTTGCACACTCCTCCAATATTCAAGCCTCCTCTTCCAAACCATCCTTGGCTCCTCCCTTCGTCTGATAGTACCAACTGGTAACCCTCCCTTTGATCTTCATTTAAATCATTTGACCATGCCAGCTCTTCCTCTCCTTTCTCTCTCTGAAATACGATGTGCTTTTCACTAACTAATGAATGCCTTTGGTTTGCACCTGCAGAGGACAAAAACATGCAGAAAAACAACTTTCATGTTGATGGTAAATGTCACTACTGCAAACTTAAGGCCCACAATCATGCTAAATTAACATTTCTCCTTAAATGAATACAAGTTCTACAACCTACATATAATCCAATAGATTAAATCATTAATAATGAATCAAGCTATATCGTGCTCTACCCTTATATGTGGCATAATATGTCAATACATTTTTATTAAGTAACGGCAACGGCCCTGGTGAATGCACTGCATTAAATGCTTTTTAGTGCACCACCTTACAATCTAAACCTATAAAAGATTAATAGCATCAATCCAGATGTTTCTGAAAAAGAAAAATGTTAATATGCACACACACACACGTCAAAACACACAATAGATGCACTTCTATAACTTTAGTGCACCATATCTCTTTAGTATTACTGCATCACATGAGTACATAAGGCATAATGTAAATATTTATGTATGCAGCCTAACCAAACGTAGAAGGATGGAGCCAAAACTATGCCAGTCCAGATGGATGGTAGAATGAAGGTGGGCAGAAAGCTGACTGAATAGACAGATGGGTGGACAGACTAGGTTGCCTGCTTGGTGTGCCTTAATATATGGTGTGGGGGTATTTTAATTTTCTAGCTGTTAAGTTGTCTGTGGGGCATTGATTTGTCGCTCACAAATAATTGTTTCTCCAAGTCCTCCTTTTATTTTACTCCTTTTTGGAGTAGTACAGGGACCTTTTGCATAGATGGGACCCTTGCTCCACTCCTGTCATTGTAGCTACACCCTGCTGCAGCATGTCATAAAATGTCACTGAAAACAGGCACAAACAATCAGCTGTTAAAACTAGCAAAAACTTAAGAAACCAAGGGGCATATTATCAAGGACGGGCGATACATTATCGCCGCTTTTATCAGCAGGAAACTGCCGATAAAGCGGCGATAATGGGCTTGATAATGTGCTCTATGAATTCCTATCGAAGCCCATGTTAGATGTGAAGACATCTAACATGGGCTTCGATAGGAACTCATAGAGCATATTATCAAGCCCATTATCGCCGCTTTATCGGCAGTTTCCTGCCGATAAAAGCGGCGATAATGTATCGCCCGTCCTTGATAATATGCCCCCTAATGTTTAAAGGACGAGGAGTCAGATTGGCTTAACCCCAGAGATCTCAAAACCGTCCAGGGTGGAAAAAAGCAACAATAGGGTAGCAACTGCTACACTTAGTACCCTTATGCCCAAGCATAGAGCACCGATGTGTGCAGTCATCAAATGAGCCCCATTTCTATCTCCTCGGATAAAATGGTTGTTGCATGAACACTATCAGAGCTCAGTGAGCCCCTTGACGACACACCTTTTAAAGAGCAGTGAACAATTTAGCACTGCTTCAGACAATGACGAATTTGCTTACCCAGACGTTAGCAAACCCTCATTTTTCTCACAAAAGAAGAGAAAAAAAAGAAAAAAGTTACCACATATCATAATGGACTGTTTCCCTTAAGCCAACCTTATTACAATATATTGCAACTTAGGAAATAAACAATCGAAATAAAATGTCTGATTTAATGCTGATCCGAAGGGGGCCATCTGGGCCTCAGAAGTGATTTCTATCGTAAAAATAGTACATTTGGCCTTAAATAGGGGGTGCCAAAAACGTGGAGGGACGTGCTTTGCAAGCTTTTTTTGATGGGTCTTTGAGATGCTGAATAGGTAGCTTCTGCAGATGCGCTCACGTTTAATATTGGAATGGAAGTCAATGGATCCCTTCCCTCGCTGTTCTTTAATTAGTACCTCGCCCACGCTAATTACAGCAAGGGGTGAATGGTTTTGAATGGCTTTGAATCAAGTGACGACGCCATGCATGGTAATTAAATCAGCCTGAATACAACTGCACCTTAATTATAAGTTGTCATTGATTTTTGCAGAAAGTTTTAAAATCTCACTCATTTGCTCTATTCACAGTCACATACGAGTTTTTTTTGGCAAATATCTTTGTTAAGCTTTTTATAGCCAATAATACTACATTGCAGCGGTAAATCACAACATCAGAGCAAAAAGACACAACAACTATTTGGGACAACAAGTAACATAAAGGGCTGTTAAACACATACCGTTTTGAAATAAATGGTTGATAAACACACACCACATTAAAAGAAGCTCCAGAAAAGGCCACTGGGCCTTTTAAGGTAAAAGTCATAGCAGTTTGAACAGTCAAATCCAGCCCTTAATTTGAGCCGGTGGTTTCTGGGGCTCGGCAATGGCACCTAATTGTCAACACCAACACTTATGACAGCCTGCCACGTGGTGGCACTTTTCGAGTAATATAGCGGTTAGCAGAAAAACAGCTTTTTATTAATGCAATATACCTTAAAACGACTAATCCCTGCTGTCCAAGCCATTCTTATAGCTTTATTGTCCTGAAATAGTCTGATTTGTCACACTTGTAGGAGTGTAATGGTTAGTAATTGTGTATGGATGGCCATTGGCAGTGCTGACAGGGGCAATGGGTGGTGCAAGCTGCAGTTGGCTCCGAAACGACACTGGCATAATTTTTTTTTTTACAAATTGACCACTGCTCTTATCGCTTCCAAAATGTAGATGGCTTGCACAGGCACGAGTTCCTCCAATACCAGTAAGAGCCACCACCGTAAGCCATACTACAGGAGTGTAGTATGGCCACACCAACAAAGAACAAGCATTGGAAAGAGCAAAACATTTGTGTCAACTGTAAGCCTTTTAACTTTATCACTTTCTGTTTTGTTTTGTCACTGTTTAGGTAAAGCTTTACACTTGGTGAAGCAGCCTGCCTCACCAAAATTAATAAAAACGGCTAAAAGCAGAAATCATTTTTGTCTCCAAAAGCACCCATTCCTATAGGAGACCCTGGCACTACATGGAACTATGTTGTGTGCATATGTGTGAAGGAGCAAAATGACATTACTCTGAGTGAAGTAAGCTATTAACTTAAGTGTTTTATTGAGAGTGGTTGAATCCTTATGTTAGGAGAGGTTGAACTCCTTCACATGGATGCATACAGGAAAGTACCTTCCTGGTTAACTTACTTAAAACACCTTTTATCAGAAACTTTGTATTAATCAGAATGTTCAAGGAAGAAATAATTCACAGATGTTTTACTGTAATCCAATTGTACTGAATAGTTAAACCATAATACCTCAATGGCATCAACAGCAAAGCTTTGACCGTGACAGATTGCCGGTTAGATCTGGGGATCTGACTCATCCCTGTGGAAAGTTAACTTTATGACTTAGAAACTTTTATGGAGAAAAAGTGGTCATTGATGAGTGTCGGGCCGAGCTGCAAGATGGATCTTAAGTGGGGACCAATGACAGCAGGTTGTTGCAGCTTGTAGTTTTGGTGAAGCTGTTGACAAAGGTGGGAAAGCTCAGAGTGGATGAGGTCTGGGGTCTGTGCACAGGAAGGCCCCGGTCCCGATGAAACCCTCTACGTTCAGGCAGAGAAAACTTTCTGGAAGTCAGATCTCCTACAGCAAATTGAGGCTGACCAGCAATTCAACATCAACAGATTTAGCTTCAACGGTGACCCCAGTCTCCATCGGTTCTCCAGGCAGAAAGTTGGCAAAAGATTTCTAAGTCCCACTTCTTGTAGCCTGGGGAAAGAAGAAGTACACTCAGACATAAACCAAGGGTCCAGGACCCTGGAAGCATGAATTGAGGGTTAGGACTCAATTCAACAGAGGCCAGCAGCAGGGTCTATGGCAAGTCTAGTTGGAACTGGCCAGCTGGGTACTTTCAAAGAGAGAGGCCTCTGGAACCATGTGTCCCTATAGCTCAAGCAGGAGGTCAGATAACTGACCCTTGGAGTCACTTCTGGGGTCCTGGGTTCAAGGCAAACAAGTCCAGTCTTCCTTCAGATTATACAGACAGCAGGACAGTCCTTCTTTTAATTCTTCATAGGCCCAGGAGTGTTCTGAGGAGTGGTCCACATTTATGTCCAGTGCCAGACTGTGGATGGAGGACAAGCCTTTGGTCTCCCCCTAAACTAGTTCTGTTCAGCTCCTCTACTCTCACTGGGTTTGGTGCCACTCTGACTAGAAAGACAAAAAGGAGGCAGGTCTATGTGAGAGTTTCATCTGCCAGTAACAAGGTAGGCATCTTTTACACTGCAGGAAGGGGCTGGGTAACGCCCCTCAGGCCATCATTTCAAAGGAAGAATCCCCCTCCTCACATCCAGACACCTTTAACAACTGTCTGGGAGAAATCCACATCTCACCACAGGGGAGCCATCAACAGTCATGTGATGCTAGACACTGGCTAAAAGGGCCCTTTTGGTTATATACGGGTAAACGGCAAATTTCTAAAAGTGTTATTTGCTAAATATTAATATAAAATCAAACTGGAGAATTAAGTTGGAGTTTAAAATACTATTAAAATAAGCCCTTGAACACGTTTTCTAGCTGCTCCCAAACTGTAATTAAACCTTATAAGTTGTTCCTATAGAAGAGCCAGCTTTGCCACAGTGAAAAAACTACTTAGGAGGCTTCTCACTGCCAGGACATGTAAAACATTAAATATGCATGCCTTACTTTTTAAATCCCATGCACCCTGCCATATCGGTATTTAGGGCCTAGTATTTGGGGGGGTATATAAGTATTAAAAAGGAAGGCTTAGACTTGGCAAAATGCTTGTTTTACCAGGTCAAACTGGAAGTTTTAAAGTGCACATTCAGGCTGCAGTGCCAGGCGTGGAGACATGTTTTAAGTAGTTGGTGGCACAATGAGTGCTGCAGCCCACTAGTAGTATTTAATTTGTAGACACTGGGTGCAGGTCGTACCATTTACTAGGGACTTAGATGTAAATTAAGTGGGCTAATTAGGAGTATACCAATTCTAATATGTTTTGAGAAGAGGGCACACACCCTTTGGCATTGCTTAGCGGGAAGTACACAGAGCCCTATGGCCCACAAAAACAGGTTCAGCAAAATAAGGCAAAAATCTGGGTGCACACCATGCAAAATATGGTCATTTTCAACATTTAACCCCATCAACAGAATGCAGGAAGAACTATCCTCCCTCAGGAGAACTACCCACCATCATGGTAGTTCTCATGGCTAAGGCTAGGGAGATTGACCACCTTAATAGTTTTGGATTCTCCCCCCCCCCCCATCTGCATCAGCCTGTTATCTATCTGAACCCAGAAATAAGTTCCAAATAAATATTGTCTCAACTTCCTCTGTTCCCAGACACTGCAAATGCTTCCCTCTCGATTGCACTCCATCTCTGTACCCTGGGAAGTAGCCTCCTGCTGATGAAGGGCGGGCACAGGTTGGTCCAAGCCCTCATAATTTAGCTTTAACAAGACAGCCCCAAAACTATGCTCTGAAGCATCCATCTGAACTAGGAATTCTTTGCAGACGTCTGGTGCCTTGAGCACCTGACCTCCTTCGGGATATCAAAAATCTTTCTGACACATTCCTGTCCAGCTCACCTTTTTAGGCTGCTTTTTGGAAATCAGCTCTGTTAAGGGGCAACAATGGAGCCAATTACCTTAAATCTCCTGTGTTACCCAGTGAGGCCTAATGGGCTCTCACTTGGGACTGTGAGAGCCATCATGCTCCCAGGCATCATGGACTGTTTCTTGGGCTGAAGAGGCTGAACTTTGTCTCTACCGACTTGTGGCCAAAGCACACCACAGAGGTCTGGGTTGCTCACTCTCCTCCCCTCACCACCATGTGTCACTAAGAGCTTAGTGATTTCAGACCTCTTAAAGTAGGGTTTGAGGCGGATCACATGTTGGTCTCTTAAGGGTCCTATATGTCCACCAGATGGGTGACCTACCAGTAATACTCCTTATCCTCTTAGGGTCCTTTGAAGCCAAGGGTTCCACAGGCTCCATTACCCACACCTTCTGGCCAGGTTGATGCTCCACCAGAGTGGCCTTCTGGTCATACCATTGCTTCATGACTTCCGGGCTGGCCTTCAGGTTCTCAGTGGCCTCTTCCCAGAAGCACTTCATTTGAGAACTGAGGGCTGACATGTAGTTCACTGTATCTTGAGGTGATTTCCTGGGAGCCTGCTTCCATCCCTCCTTTACAAAACTGAGAGGTCCATGCACAAGGTGACCAAACAACAGTTCAAAAGAAATTAACTCAGGGGTACAACATAATGCCTTGAAGCCCCTGTGGTGGGGGCTGGGGGCATAAAGCTCCTTGTCACATTGGGGGACCCTAAGATTTATTATCAGTATAGTCTATAACAATACTTCAGGCAGGGATGCATGGACTGCCCATGGTTCCTAAGGCCCCCTGAATCTTTGTTTTATTGTTTTCATCCATCCGCCACTGGACCAGTAAATATTAATTACTAATATATTTATGTTTATTTATGAATATATAGGCACCTGGAGCAGAGTCGACCTTAACAGAGAACTGAGCACGATCTGAAAGCAAGGTTCTTCTGGCCTCAGCATCTAGGTGTTTCATTTTGTTCATGGCGGGGCAGGGCATGGAGGGCTGTGTCATAGTCATGCACGTGTAACTGCACGTGAAGCCATTCACATGGCGTGAGCCAAAGCAAGCTATTACTGTGAGTACCATCCCATATTCATTATTGCATATTGTCGTCGTCTGTTGCTCTATTTGCTTCAGTGTTGTTCAGGCACTCCTCTCACATTGGCTCTTCTACTTTCCTTCTCTTCTGTGCCACACAACCATAACCGGGTGCCTGGTGTTCATCGCAATGCAAGGTATGCAGGCTATTTCTTTCTTTAATCATGACACATGGAGCTGCAGTACATTAGTTGAAGCGATTCCACATGTCATGTTTAAAGAAGCAACGAATACCCTTTTTTGCAATTTGACTACTGCTTGATGGACGCCTCTTTTTTAATTTTTTAATTTTATTTTTGATATACGGAAAACACATTACAATACACATTGCAGAGTTGGTTTTTAAACCCAAAAAGCATTACTAAAGAATAACATTGCACATCCATGTGAATAATCTACTGATAGGCACTTGTGTAGCGGTTTATAGAATAAAAAAACAATATCGGCGAGGGACTAATAGGCAATAATCATAAGAGAAAGAAAACAAAGCAGTCAGTACTCTGTAGCACAGTAAATCTTTAGCCAACCCATTCAGACACCGGCACCCAGATCCTGGTTGCTAATTGCCTGCTCCTCCCCCCTTTACAAGAGAAGACAGAGAATTCTAACCTATAGAGGGCTAATAGTCTTGCTCGCCATTGTGCGAACGTTGGGGCTTCCGCAGATAACCACTGAGATGTAATACACAGACGTGCCTGGGACATAGCAATAAATAAAAAAGCTGATTTATAAAAGGAGTGAGTACCAGCTGTGCTATTACCCACATCGACCCCAAATATCACTAGTGCTGGAGTCAATAAGCAGCTTATCTTAAGTGCAGAGTTGATAAAATGCTCGATGTCGTCAAAAAACCCTACTAGTACTGGACAAGCGTAAAGCATATGTATTATGTCCGCGGTCAATGAATTACAATGAGCACAATTATTACCCTTCCTAGCACCCCATTTTGCAATTTTCATTGGCGTATAATAAAGATCTAACATGGCCATATAGCTTTGTGAGTTCAACGAACCTGAGACAATGACCTTACTGGCAAAGTCCATTACCGGGGCTTAGTCAATACCTGTCCTGCCTAATTTAGATTCCCACTTAGCACTTTGACCTGACAAATCATCCGGGAAAGTTGATACTATATATTGATAAAGTGCCCCTATTCTACTTCTTTTCCCAATCATCTCAATAATTGGTATCTTATCAAGTATAGCTGGTGAGGTCTTCAATTGTTTGTACACAAAGCTTTGTATTTGCAGATATTTAAAAAAAAATTGCGCTGGGGTAATTTATATTTATTCCTAATATCACTGTATGCTAAAATTTGCCCCTCCATTACTAGGTCACCCAGCGTATAAGCACCCTGTCTTTGCCAGCCAAGCATGACACAGTCTTGAAAGATACTCGGAAACACTCTGCTGCTTTTGAATGGCGTATAGAAATTCAAATTTGGAATGTCTAATTTCTTCCTAATTTTCCGCCAGATAGAACATGCAGCGATCAGAACTTTAAAGCGTGTCCTTTTGTAATAACTAGGCTCCAAAACTTCCAACAAAATGCCCTTGGCAGCTTCACCTAACCCTATCTCATATATGGTAGGTTGGTTGGACATCGGTACATTCGCCCTATCTCCACATATCAGCACTCCCATAGCTTGTAACATTGCTGCCCAATAATACATAACAAGGCTGGGAACCGCCCAGCCCCCCCGATCTCGAGAAAGATACATTCATTTAGCTGCTCGTCGCGGGCACCTATATCCCCACAAAAACCTACTGCACACCCTCTCTGCCTTAATCAAGTTATTTTGAGAAAATAACAAAGGAATAGTTCTAAACAAATATAAAAATTGCGGGAGGACTAGCATTTTAAGAACGCTACAGCGACCATATAAGGATAGGTGTAGATTGTCAAGTCTCTCCAATTTAGTGTTGACTGCTTCTATCGTTGGAAGGATATTTAAGTCCGGAATCCTATCAACTGTGGAACTTATCCGCACCCCTAGATACGTAGCTTCAGGAAAAACAGGAGCGTCGGATATAAGCACATCGGGAGTCTGAACCACCTGCGTTTTTGAGACATTGAGCTTATACCCCAAAACTGCTCCAAACTGTTTAGCTAGTTCCTTCAGTGCAGGGAATGCAGAAGGGACATCGGATGTTATCACAACTATATCGTCTGCGTAAGCTAACAGATTGTGGGAGATATCACCAGCCCTAATTGGAGCTACAGCCTGATTAGCCATGATTTTAGAGAGAAACGGATCTATATACAGGGCGAACAGCAGGGGTGAACAGGGACACCCCTGCCGTGTGCCCCCAGTAATAGGAAAAAAGGTAGTCTGCTGCCCTGAGATGCGCAATTGGGCCCTTGGAAAAAGATACATAGCAGAGACTGCATGTACAAACTCATCTGGAAACCCCTTCCATCTAAGCACCGCCCACAAAAAACCCCAGGAGACCCTGTCGAACGCCTTCTCGGCGTCCAACAGGATCAACCCGAGGGGAGATTTCGTGACATGGGCCCAGTCTAACAATGCAATGGAACGCCTGACATGATCCGCTGTGTCCCTGCCTGGAACAAATCCATGCTGATGTATGGAGACCAACGGAGTAATCACTTGCGCAAGTCGACAAGCCAAGATTTTAGAATAAACTTTCGAATCGCAATTAATTCGGGATATCGGCCTAAATGATGATGGGAGCAGCTCTGGTTTCCCTTTTTTCCTAAACAAAACTATAGTTGCATTTTGCCATGATTCCGGCACTATACCCTTCTGCGCTGCTCTAAGAACCTCAAGAAAAAGCAATTTGATATCATCTAAAAAGATTTTATAGAATTCCAGTGGAACAGCATCTGGGCCGCAGGCCTTGCCATTAGCTAAAGAATTAACAGCCAGCTCCAATTCCTCCATTTGAATAGGTGAATCCAAAAATTCAGCCTGTTCTTGAGAGATTATAATTGTCTCCATATCATTAAAGAACTCCTCCATAACCCTCTCAATATCCGGCCTAGGAATATCTTCCCTATACAGAGAGGAGTAAAAATCCAAAAAAAACTCTATTAACTGATTCCTGAGTATCATATTTTATTCCATATTGATCTTGTATTTTTACTACCTGGTTCTGTATACTGCGCTGGCGAAGTCTCTTGGCTAGAACCCTACCAGAATTCTCCCCAAACTCAAACATCTCTGTACGATATTGCAAGTACTTCAATGCGAGGTCTTTTCCGAATGACTCCAATAATTGGGCTTTCAATATTGCTACTTTTTGTTGACTCGACTGAGTTTCGTAGCCATTCTTGATATTCAAAGTTAGTTCAATCTCTGCCTCCCTTAGCTCCTTGACACGACTGCGTATCTGCTCTTGTTAAGACTTCCATCTATATGAAGTGAAACTTTTGGTCTCCCCCCGTAGTCCAGCTTTCAACGTGTCCCATACCACTTGATCGGATGCCGACCCGATATTTATATTTAAAAACTGTACTATCCACTTTTTAATATGGGCCCGATACTCATCTTCGTAAAGCAGCTTCCTTTCAAACGTCCACTCCCTAGGGGGTTTCCTAGTTCGAGGCCATTCACACTCTTCTATCAATGGATTGTGGTCCGATATAAGTCGTGGAAAACAAAAAATAGAAGAATCAATTGCCACCTGCTCTGTGAGAAAAACATAATCCAACCTAACATTTTTACTATGGGGAATAGAGTGATGCGTAAACCCATCTTCCATTTTATTATGTAAGAACCAAAGGTCTACCAAGCCATGCTCCTGAAGGAGAGTCTGAAGCGCTTTAAATACTTTTGGCTTTCTACCCACATATTTTGGATCTCTAGCTAAATCAAAGTTACTTAAAGTGTTAATGTTCATATCACCACACAGTAAAAGTGGAGTAGACCAACCTGCCAATTCCACATCCAACTGTTGTACCACCTCCGGATCGTCTAAATTCGACCCGTACACATTGCAAATCGTTAGATGTTTACCACCTATACAAGCTTCAGCTATGGCCCACCTGCCCATTCTGTCCCCCAATGTCCTTTTACAAGAACCTAAACCCCGCTTCATAAGTATAGCGACCCCTCTAATCATAGAGGTCTGTTTGGAACAAATGAGGAGCTCATAGCCAGCCAACCTAAGAACATCCCGCTTCCCCCACGGTACATGAGTTTCCTGTATGCAAAGGAAGTCTGCTTGCAGCAGATAAACAATTTTAGCAAAAAGTGCCCGCTTTTTGCCATCGTTAAGGCCGCATAAGTTCCATGTACATATAGCCAATTTATCCTGCCCCATCAGAGTAAAAAAAAGAAATCAAAAGCCCGAACAGAATGTGCATATACTCAAACTGTAATACCATTTCTGCAATGCAAACCAACACTCTTTTTGTTTTTTTTACCCCATCCCCTCCCCCCCTTATGCCCTCCCACCCTCCCCCATTCCCTTCCCCCCCGACACCCCCACCACCCACAGTGAGGCTTAAGGACCATGTCTTCAGTGATGTTGAGATGCTGTAACCGTGCTCCCCCCCATCAGCTTCCCTACCAACACCTGTGCCATTCCTTCTCCCCTCTACTCCTTACAGCATATTTCCTTTCCTAAAGCATCTAAGTAATTATAGGTACCACAAGAAAAAAAAGAAGGACATTTTTCGGGACCTAAAGAAAAGAAAGATAGGACCCCCACACGATTACACACTAATGAGCTTCATAGCCTAATCATTGCGATTAACCTCTATGCCCCGACTAATGCCTTAGTCGTAAAGGTAGAAATTCAGGGGTACTCGATTATATCAAAACCAAGCATTTGAATAACCAAATTTTAGGAACAGAGTTCACAGGAAAAAGGATAGGCACTTATTAATATAGACTAACAGCAAATTAAGCAGTGACCCCCCCAATCAGGTCGAACCCACAATCTGCAGGGAAATCAAACTAAATCAGCAAAAAAGATTCCCTCTAAACAGGACAAGCGCTATATATTACAATGTCTATCTTTTAATATGCTCGGCCACCTCCTTTAAGTAATCCTGTGCTGAATTAGACGATGTAAAGAACCGTGCTTTCCCATTCACAATAACTTTTAACTTGGAGGGGTTGAGCAAGAACACCTGCGCTCCCGCTTCTTGGAAGGGAGCGATTAATTTTCGCATTTGCCAGCGTTCTTTAACAGTTGTTGGGCAAAAGTCTGGGCGAACGAAAAACTCGCATCCCATAGCGGCTCTTTTCTTCTCCGGCCTTGCTAAGTCATACAGGGCCTCACGCAGCAAGTAATTATTCAAGCAAATTAGAATCGCCCTTGGGTAGAGATTCTGTCCAGTTTGTCCTTCCTTACCCCGATTTCTCAGCACAAAAGGGAATCTATGGGCACGGATTACTTCAACTTCCCAATTCCAAGCACTTAATTCTGGGAAAGCTTGCTTGAACAGCTGCACAACAAATTTGCGAGGGTCAGCACCCTCCGTTGATTCTGCTATTCCTAGCACGCGTAAATTATTGCGGCGGGCCCGGTTCTCTAGGTCCGTAAGCTTCCATTCTACATCAGACTCAGATCTTTGTAGGGACTCCACAACCCTCTGTTGCTTCACTAAAGTATCTTCAACCGACAAAACTCTCTCCTCGACCTCGACCACCCTCGTGGTTACTTCAGCACAGGTTTTGACCAGCCGTCTCACAGTATTCTGTAGTTTCCTTACTGCTCCTTGCGCGCGTAAGCCCTCCGCTTTCGTCTCGGTTCGATGAGCCATGATAGTCTTATAGATTAAGCCGAGAGTGATTGAGCCATCTTCCAGCTCCTCTTCCAGCTCCTCATCCAGGTTCAGCTGCGTAACCTGCTGGATTTGATCCTGCTGTAATCCATCCGTGAGGCCAGTTGTTTTCCTCGCTGTGGACAGTGGGGGAGTCTGGTCAAGCTCTTCTCCTTCAAAATCGTCTGGTAGATCCCCCCAGTCCCCCAAGTTGCTGGAACTATCTAACTCGTGCTCCTTGTCTGACAGGGTCGTTAAATCCGACATAGAGTAAAATTTCCCATCAGATTCCAGTTCGACAGTTTTGTCAGTACGCAAACTAGCTGATTCCAACATTGCTCCTGATCCAGATCCTGACTGTAAAGGACCATTGACTTCACTTAATGACACTGTTGCAGCCACTATGGGCTCTTTTATCTTCACAGTTCGTCTTTTGTCAAAGATTGACGCCACAGACTTCTGCTTGATAGGTGTCTCTTGTACCTGAGGCTGGTGGACTACTGAGTCACGGTACTGACTTTGTATGTCTCCTAGCACACCTTGCCCCGCCAGTGCTTGGCTAGCTGCAGCTAGGGGATTATCTTCTAGTTGCGTGCTGGGGTTTCTGCCACCAACTCCGGCCGCTGCGACTGCTCCGGGCACCGCACTCTCAACTTGCTTACTGCTGGTCCCTCCAGACTTAATCTTTGTGGCATTCCCCTTAGCCTTAGAATCGTTGTCAGTAGCACTAATAGTACTCGAGTTCTGTTCTCCGGTAGCTATAGCCTCAACTGGCGTTTCAGCCGCTGCACCTCCCTTGTTCCTGGCAGCGCCCCTGCCCTTCGGTGCCATCCTTAGAACGGGAGATTAAATCAGGGCCAAGTATCCCCCTCCTTGGAAGTGCAGATTTAAAGTGCACAAGTCTCTGGTATACCACTCTCTAAAAAACAGGCTGTCCACAGTGCTTTTATTGAATGTTAAATTTAGAGAAGAGAAACTACTAATCCCAGAATCCACCAGGCTAGCCTACTTGTTTTCGCTGTCTTTCACCGTTGCCTGTTGCAGAGCAGTATAGAGTCTTTCAATCCTTCACATCACCAGTCCTATTCACAGCCGGGAGGGCACTTCGGGAGAGATTGCAGAATTCAGGGGGTTAACGTTAGACCGGGAGTCAGGGAGCGCCAGCGGTGAGCGGAGTACAGAGTGCTGTCAGGAAGACAGGGATGTAGCGAGGGTCCAGAGCCGCCGCTATGCTCCTTTCCACACACCCATCTGCCACAGTTACCGCTGTAACCAGAAGCCTGCCACTAAACGAGCAGCTGCATCACCATGCGAGTCGAAACAGGAGCCGCGTTTAAATCGTTTTCCCCCTCAGCACGCCAACGACTCCATGAGACTCCACCACCACCATAGAGACTCCGCTCAATACGTTAGTGAAGCGCGGGTGCAGGAACACCTTGAGTCCGGCGTAACTGAGGTGTGGTCACCGCAGGTAAGGGAGCTGACCGGGAGCAACGGGATAGCACCTCACACGGCCACAGTCGCGGCCGCCATCTTGCCTCCCACTCTAGGCGGCTGTGCTTGATATTGTCTATGCACTACCATGCACCTGCCAGCCCTGGCTTCCACCAGCGGCAGCCAGCTCAGTTAAGTGCGGTGGGGCTGGGCAGTGGGCGGCAGGGGGGGAAGCTGACAGATGCCAGAATAGGTATAATTATCCAGCGTCAGTTGGCTCCCCCCCCCTTGCCCAGCCACACCTCCCACCACGCTTACGTGAGCCGGCCGTTGCTGGCTTCCACCAAGCGGCCAGTCATCGGTCAAAATTCAAAAAGTGTATTTCTTTCTTTAAACACGGCATGCAGCTATCTCATTGATGCACTTAATTGAAGTGATTCCGCGTGCCATGTTTAAAGAAAAGAATACCCTTTTTTCATTTTGATGACTGCTTGGTGGATGCTGTTAGGTTTGATGATATTCAGGGCCTGCTTTAGAGATGGTGACCCCCGGTGCAAGAGCCTTTTTTGGCGCCCGACCATGACCTCCTTCTTCATGAATTCCCTCCCTACCACTCTCCTACAGTGCCCCTCATCTCTCAGCAGCCTCTCTCTGATAAACATTTCAATTTTTTACAGTGCTACTCATGGCTCACTCACACTCAGTTCCATGAACTATATGTGATACTTTTGATGAGCCAAAACTGCCACTGGACAAAATTCAGATCTCTCATCAGTAGGAACATTAATTAACAGAGTTATCTTGACATTTTTATTGTTTCCTAAAAACTGCTGGATGCACAAGAAAGTTCCAATGCTTTTAAACTAGAAGTTATTTTTAGACACAGAGCCCTCCACCAGAGTCCGTGCCAGGTCCCAAGCTGGGCCTGATGATATCTGTGTGGCATCCACAAAGCGGTTCTCATAATGCAAAAGAAAGTACTTTTTTCTTTAGTGCTGTAGTCTCTACTAAACTACATTCCTCGGAAGGATCTTGCTGTGACCATCAATGGTAGGTAAGAAAAGAATTTGGCAGAATTTAATTACGTCCTTTCTCTTTTAGAAGCCAGTTGTAATTTACTTCAAGAAATACTGCCCTTTTTAAGTGAAGGGCTTCTTACTTGTCAATGTTCAGCATAATTTAAGAGTGTAGCACGTGGCCAGGGGTCAGGAGGGCAAGGTACAAATGCTGGCGAATTTTCTTTGCTGAAAGTTGAGGTCCATAGATTTTCCTGTTTGCTCAGCGCCCCATAGGATACAAATGTCTCTCGTTTTCATTTGGTGACAACCAATTGACAGCATACAGTTGGTGTTTTTTTCCATTTTTGTGATTGCCCGCCAAGATCCATGCAATCTGCAGTCCGGGCCATGACTTAATCCAGGCTTGCGTTTTTTCGCTAGGCTTTAAGTAAAAAGCCATGTGCACTGCGTCAATTGAGTAGGGAAGAGTGACTTTTATCAATTAGACCATGACCCGAGCTGCGATAAATAGACAGATGGCTCAGTGAGTTACACTTCTTCTGTGAGTCACCAGCTTGACCCCCACCAAAGTCAACAAACTCACATACTTCTGAGGTCTATGAATTGAGTACAATTACTTCGGATAGTACAAACACCCATGCTGCGCTTGGAATCATCACATATGATCTGTTAAAAAAAAGTATGATGAAAGTGGTCTTCCTTTAAGCTAATTAGTGTGAAGACCATCAGACTGTATGTCTGGCATGCCAGTATTTATTTGCATGCAAGAGGAATAAGGTACAGAGTGATTTACTTTCTCTGGCCTACTGAAGTCAATGTAAGGATGTTGTAAATATCAACCTGCAATAATATTCCATCCATTACATCAAACTACCACTGTTTTGTAAAGTAATTATACATTTGCTGTTCTAATCTCACCCATATGTATCTTAAGCCATAAACATAGGCTGAATTATGACTAGTAAATATATGTCCTTACACTGTAGTGGCTGTAAAACGATCCATATGCAACATATGACATCTGATATAGTAGGCCACCTCTAGCCTATCTCTTAACCATGAGCCATAAACTAAAAACAGCAAGTTCCATGAGATTGCATAAACGTCAGAGGAGTACAATCAATCCAATGTAAGTGAATAACCTGTCTTGTTTTGCTTAGCCAAGAAAAAGTGATATAAGCCTAACTTAATTGCATTATTGAAATCGCTACAGTTATTCTTTCACTCATTCAGTTTGCCTCTTTTAAATGTGTAAAACATATTGACAGGTGAGTACATTGCACTGACGTTTATCCTCTGTGTGGGTGTTAGGTGTATCCCTCTGTCCTCAGCTGGGGTTAAAGTGTTTGTCTCCGTAGGGCAGGTATCTCACAGTACCACACCAAATAGCATAACTCCTGTAAAAATTATGAAAGAATGCCTCAATTCCATAAGTTATATTGGTATCTAAACATAGGCAGCCCAATGTTGCAGACCATGAACTGGAAGAAAAGTTGCTCTGGGCCTAATCTCAGCACCTGGCCTGGGAGTCTTCTTTGGATCAGGGCGGGGTGCACCATGTCATAGTCATGAACAGTGTAACTGCAAATGAAATCATTCACATTCGCAAGTTTGAATGCTGTAAACACAATGGTCTTCTTCTTCTACTCTATCTATCTATCTATCTATCTATCTATCTATCTATCTATCTATCTATCTATCTATCTATCTATCTATCTATCTATCTATCTATCTATCTATCTATCTATCTATCTATCTATCTATCTATCTATCTATCTATCTATCTATCTGTCTGTCTGTCTGTCTGTCTGTCTGTCTGTCTGTCTGTCTGTCTGTCTGTCTGTCTGTCTGTCTATCTATCTATCTATCTATCTATCTGTCTGTCTGTCTGTCTATCTATCTATCTATCCATCCATCTATTTTTGCTAGACAGTGAAAGTGAGTGCCAGAATGTTAGTGACAATGAATGAGTGAGTGCAAGTTGGTGAACATGAATACGTAATTTTGAGTGAGAATAAGTAAGTGAGTTGATGTAAGCGTGCATGAGTGGGAATCTGGTAATATGCTTCCGAGTCTGCTGTTTGCCATGGCATACTGAATGTAATTATTATCTTATGGAGGCACCCATGGAAAATGCTAACTCTGGCGTACTGGAGGCAATTCTTAGCATGAAAGGCATCTGTGACAACGTAGTGGCATACTGGAGGTAATTGTTGGCATAACAGTATAATACTGGTATTGACATGGTACCTGTGGGAAAATGTTGTAGCTGGTATACTTGAGGATATTCTTGGCATGGGAGTGTTAGACCTGGCACCATTGACGTGGGTCTCCCTTCCATTTTTTGCTGTTGCCTCATGTTTTTGCTGGTTTTAGATGCTTTTGGGCACTGTGCCACTGCTTTTCAGTGCCACAGTGCAAGTGCTCCCTATGGTAAATTGATGTATGGATTAGTGACTCCATGATTGGCTTGATTGCTTTACTTGTCAGACCCTAGTACAGTGCACTGCGTGTGCCCAGGACTTGTAAATCCAATGCTGCTGGTGGGCTTGCAGCACTGATTGTGCCACCCACCTGAGAAGCTTGTAAAGTGTGTCTCAGGTCTGCCATTGCCGAGCCTGTGTGCTGTCTGGTACTGCCATGTTGACTGGGCAAGTGCACCCATTTGCCAGTCCCTAAACCTTACCTTAATACATATTAGTCACCCCAATGGTAGGCCAAGGGCAGGGTACATTGTAGGTAAAAGGTAGGACAGGCCCTGATGTGTGTGGCATGTCCTAATAGTGAATTACAGCCATTTTTGTTTTTCACTATTGCAAGGCTACCTGTTCCCCATAGGCATGAATGGGCAGTTAGATTGTAACATCTTATAATCCTAACTGACTCATGGAACTAGGTAGAAATTCGAGTTTAGTATGCCTGAACTCAGAATGGTAAAATATATCTTTTAGTGAAGTTGGTTTTAATATTCTGTGTTTGAAAATACCACTTCGAGAAAGTAGGTATTTTCTTACCTAACTATCCAAGCCTGACTCTGCTAGGTTGTGTATTCCTTGTTTGGAGGTTGAGTGACAGGGGCATCTGAGACCTGAATAGGGCTGTGCCTTCCCTCCACAATGCTGGCTCCACCTCCTGTGGTGTGTCTGATGTCCCTGGCCTACACTGTCAAAGGAAGAGAAGGATTTCTGTAAACAAAGTGCTCCGGGACTGACCAGAGCTGGATTGGGTTAGGTACAGACACCTTCTGCCTTCAGAGACAAAGGATGTTGGTGTATAAAAGAGGGGACCCAGACCCCAGAACTTTAGATCACTTCTGGGAATCAAGAAGCACCTTTGCTGAGGAGAAGAAACAGGAAGCTGAAGGAGGAGACTATCCCTGTGCTTTGTGTTTGGGGGTTGGCCTGCAGTGGTTGCTTCATTTGCCAAAGGACTGAGTGTGCTTTCTATCAACTTTAAGAAGAATCTCCAAGGGCTTGAATTAGAGCTTGCCTCGTGCCTGAAGTCTCAGGGATACAAGACTTTACCAACCAGCTCCCCCCTGAGTTCCCTTGCTGGGAATTGAAGTGCATGCTTTTGTGCTGGACCTTCTGAAAGACTGTGTGTGGCTGGGAGCGCGACACAACAACGAGAAGCTGTCATTGCATCGCCGAGGAAGCGGGCCGCCACTGCCGCTGTAATCATCGCATCGACGAAGCGTGGCGCATTCCCAGAGAAGCGGAGCGCTGCCACAGAGGTCATCGTCGCATCACCAGAGAAGCACTTCGCAGGGCCTGTTGCAGCTCACAAAGATCATCGAGTCGCTGCACGGCCTTCGGGCTTTGACGCATTGCAGTAACATTGTTGCATCGCAACCGAGACGCCATTTTTGGTGCATCGCACCAGAGAAGAGTATCGATTCGAGGTGCCATCTTGTCGCATCGTACCGGAGAGCAGCAAGAAACTGACGCATTACCACCTCACACAGTAAGGAAGCGAGCATCAACTCCCCTGTGCAGCAGTAATGAACCGACGCATCCACTCCCCTGAGTGCAAGGAACTGACGCATCAACTCCCCTGCGACCCTTTTGATTTCTTTGCATTACGCTTTCAAGGTATATTGAGACTAAAGTATTGCATTTACCACTTGAGAGTACTGAGTTATTTTATAACATTTAAAGTCTGTTTTGGAGTACAGTATTGTGGATTTATGTTGTTTGGTCTTGTGTTAAGTATATATAAAAATACTTCTTTTTAGAATACAACCTGTGTGTTGTCCATTTGTAGTGTTGTCACTGTATTACTGTATGTGTTCACAAATGCTTTACACACTGCCTCTGAGATAAGTCTACCTACTCATGCCAAGCTGCCAAGGGGGTGAGCAGGTAACCTTTTAGGAGTGTAGCCCCTTACCCTGACTAGACACAATGGTCCCTATTTGTCACAGGTACCTACCTATGCCAATTAGAGACCCCCATATCTAACATTGGTGGTCAGCGGTGAGGATGTGGACTTGCATTTGTGATTCATATACAGTGATTGGTGTACACTACTAGTGAGTGCAGACCATAACGCAACCACATACTTTGAGAGAATTTTTCCTTGGAACTTCTTCTCTATTTTTGATTCTTGAGAACTGCCAGTCTTTTTGCTACCATGAGCAAGTCAGCATCCATAGTATCTGTAGGCATCGTATTGGAAGAAGAGAGAATTGATACCTGCACTGTGCCTCATATCAAGGCTTTATGCAAGAAATTTGAAATCTCTGTGAACGACCTCACTAGGAAAGAGGAATACCAAAAGGCGCTGAGGGCCTGGGTAGAATCTAGGAATGCCGGTGAGCATCCTGAGGAGCCAGCAATGGAGGAAGAGAATTTAGATGAGCAGTTTGAGGGGCCAGTGGACCCAACTGGTGGGAAAGCACCTTCAGGGGCTGGTAGCAGTTTTTCTCCCAAGGGATTGTCCCCAGGGAGCTAGAGGACAGAGCAAAGGAGATGATGCGTAAGTTGGAGCTAGCTAGGCTCAAAATGAATGGTCAGAAAGACATAGAGAGCAAGAAAATAGAGCTTGCAATTGAGTTAGAGATGAAGAAGTTAGCCTTAGAGGAAAAGAGGATGCATTTTGAGCATGAGAGAGGATTGAGGGAATTGGAACTGAAGGCCAAAAAGTTAGAGGTTCCTCCCACTGGTGGCAGCATACCACCAGCGCATGTAGAAGCAAGAGTTACATCCCCAAAGATGTAGTTAAAGATTTCCACAAGAATGAAGATATTGGTCAATGGTTTAGGGCTTATGAAGCTGCAATGTTGGCCCACCGGGTCCCTGAGAAGGATTGGGGAGTGGGGGTGTGGGGCCGCTTAGTTAGTGATGGGAGGGACACTTTGTTGGATTTGCCTACAGAGGAGGAGACGTCCTATACCCACATGAGAGAGCCCTAATGTCCAGATTTGGTTTGACCTCAGAGTTACACAGACAAAGGTTTAGAAATTGTAGAAAACTGGAGTCTACCACATGGGTGGAATAAGTGTCTTTCTTTTGCAGAGCACTGAATGGTTGGGTGAAGGGTAGCAAAGTGGATAATTTTGAGGCGCTCTATGATTAGTTAGCATGGGAGCACTTGTCAAACAACTGTTTTCCAGAGCTACTCCAGCATCTTATTGATAGCAAGCTGATTAACACTAGGAAGCTTGCTGAGGAGGCGGACCACTGGGTGAGCACGTGGGTCCAGAAGGGTCACGTGGGATCCTTCACCAAAGGTGGGCAGGGTCCCCAGCAGAAGAGTGGGGGGACAAGGGTAAACAGAGGGAGTTCCAGAAAGGTCCCCAAAGTAATCCTCAAGGGAACCAAGGGAAAGGTTCCCAGCCTCCCCCTGAGAAGAAGGCAGTGGCCCCACAGATAAGCCTGTTTACAAGGGGCCCAAGACCTGTTTTTAGTGTTTTTTAGTAGGTCACTGTTCTTATGATGCTAGATGTCCTTTGTATGGGAAGACAGCATCCACTGGTGCACCACTCCAGCAGTTGGCTTGTGTAGCCCTGGGGGAGGAGATGGGTGCCCAAGGTGGGTGGGGTCCCGCAGAGATGTCCTTTGTCTCTTTAGGAGACTGTGAGGTGGTCCCCAGGACCCAGCTGCCTGATAACACAAAAAAGTACAGGCAGTGGGTGACCATCAGTGGCAAGAGGGTGAAAGCTCTCAGAGACACCGGACTGAGTGTGACAACTGTCAGTTGTCGGCTGGTGTCTGAAGAGCACATATTCCCCAATGCATTTTACCTAGTTATTGCCGCTGACAACACAGAGAGCCACTGCAAGGTGGCACAGGTTCCCTTTGAGTCGGGGGGTCTCAGGGACTCTTCAAGTAGCTGTGAGGCCAGCCATGCCTGTTGAATGTCTGTTAGGTAATGATTTGGTGAGCTCCCCTTTGGCTAAGGTGGAGCTGAGAGCTCATTTAGAGATGTTGGGTTTGCCTGAGCGGGCCTGCATGACCACTTGGTCTATGGCACCCAGTAAGGGTGTTCAAGAGGACCTGGAGCCTGAGTAAATGGCCCAGGTGCCTACCTTAAAGAGAGGACATAGGGGGCACGGGAAACTGGCCCCTGGGATTCCCATGGCCCAGTAGGAGGCAGACCCTAAGGGGGATGCCCTGGAGCCTACCAGGGAAGACATTGCTGAACTGGGAGACCTGCCTGAGCAGACCCATTGGCAGCAGGAAGGAGGTCCGTCCAGGGAGGAATTCTGTGAGGAGCAGAACAAGTGCCCTTCTCTTGTGGGTTTGTGGCAGAAGGCTGCAAACCAGGCAGCAGGTGATGAGTCTGGGAGAATGGTCTCCTGTATAGTGAGCCTAAGGTTGCTGAGCCTGGGTCAGCCCGTGTGCTTTTGGTACCCCAGCGCTTCGGAGCCTTCCTACTGGGGCTGGCTCATGATGTGCCTTTAGCAGGACATTTGGAACAGGACAAGACCTTCGAAAGGCTTGCCACCCACTTTCATTGGCCCCAAATGCGCAAGAGTTCAGACACTCATTGCAGGACCTGTCAGACTTGCCAGGCAAGTGGAAAGAGTGGGAGGAAGCACACGGCTCCTCTCCAGCCATTCCCTGTGGTCAGCACTCCCTTTGAACGGGTGGGTATTAACATTGTGGGGCCACTGGACCCCAAGACAGCTATGGGCAACAGGTTCATCCTGGTCTTGGTGGACCATGCCACCTGGTACCCGGATGCAATACCTATGAGGGCAGTGAGGGCCCCCGTGGTGGGACGGGCATTGATGGGAATTTTCTCACGAGTAGGATTCCCTAGAGAGGTAGTGTCTGACCGAGATGCCAACTTCATTTCTAAGTATATGAAGTTCCTGTGGCAGGAGTGTGGTGAAACCTACAAGTTCACCACTCCTTACCACCCCCAAGGAAATTGGTTGGTTTAGAGATTCAACCAAACCCTGAAAGGCATGATTATGGGTCTTGAGGAACCTATGCGGCGGTAGTGGGGCGTCCTCTTCCCATGCCTGCTTTTTGCATACCGTGAGGTACCACAGAAATGTCTAGGGATCAGTACCTTTGAGCTTCTCTATGGACACCCAGTGAGAGGACCTTTGAGTTTGGTCAGTCAAGGAAGCTGGGAGCAATCTCCCAGGAAACCTCCGTAGGATGTATATAGCTACATGCTGGCCTTCAGGAACCAGACTAGGCGATTCACAAAACTCGTTTAGGCGAATCGGGGTGCCAGCCAGGAGGAAATGCAGCTGTGGTACGACCAGAATGCAACTCTGGTAGAGCTTCAGCCTGGTCAGAAAGTGTGGGTCATGGCCCCAGTGGAGCCCTGTGCACTCCAGGATAAGTGGACTGAACCATTTGAGGTGGTGGAGCGCAAAAGTCTGGTTACCTACTTGGTGGACTTGCGGTGTCCGAGAAACCCCTTGCGGGTCATGCATGTCATCCGCCTGAAGCCCCACTTAGAGAGGTTCAAAGTGGGCATGCTCCTAGCAACAGATGCTGGATGGAGGAGACTGAGCCTCTTCCTGACCTCCTGTCTGCAACAGAGTGAGATGGGTCAGTGGATGGTGTGAACCTCTCTTCCACCCTGACCCCCGAGCAACAGAATGACTGTCACCAGTTGCTGGGACAGTTTACTGACTTGTTCTCCCTGGTTCCCGGTGTCACTGATTGGTGCGTCCATGATGTGGACACTGAGGACAGTCCTCCTTTTAAGCACAAAACTTACAGGGTGACTGACAGAGTGAGAGCTTGCATCAAGTAGGAGGTCTCCAAGATGCTTGCGTTAGGGGTGATTGAGTCCTCTAACAGTCCTTGGGCCAGCCCAGTGGTCTTGGTCCCAAAGGCTGCCACACCGGGTGTCGCACCAGAGCTTAGGTTCTGTGAGGACTACCGAGGGCTCAATTCAGTCACCAGGACTGACGCGCACCCCATCCCCAGGGCTGATGAGCTCATTGATCGGTTAGGATCTGCCCTGTACCTCAACACGTTTGACTTAACATTGGGGTCCTGGCAGATCGCCTTGACTGATGGGGCAAGAAAGAAGTCAGCATTCTCCACACCAGATGGGCGCTACCACTTCCGGGTTATGCCCTTTGGGATGAAGAATGCCCCTGCCACCTTTCAGAGGTTGGGCAACCAGGTGTTGGTTGGACTGGATGAATTCAGTGCCGCCTACATGGATAACATTGCAATGTTCAGTGCCAGTTGGGAAGACCATCTGTGCCACCTCTGGGAAGTGATGATGGCGCTGCGGAGGGCAGGCCTCATGATCAAGGCGAGTAAGTGCCAGATCGGGCAGGTTTCAGTGGTGTACTTGGGGCACCAGGTTGGGAGCGGCCAGGTGGTGCCCCTACAGCCCAAGATTGAGACCATCCTGGCTTGGGAACTCCCCCTAAGACCCAGACAGAGGTGAGAGACTTTTTAGGACTCACTGGGTAATACAGGAGGTTTGTCAAGGGGTATGGCAGCATTGTTGCACCCTTGACAGAGCTGACTTCCAGGAAGCAACCCAAGAGAGTGATTTGGACTAACAGCTTGTTAGAGAGCTGTTGATGCCCTGAAGACTGCCCATGCTTCTGGCACCCAACTTCTCAAAATAGTTTTTTGTGCAAACAGATGCTTCAGAGCATGGTGTGGAGGCTGTTCTATCACAGATTATTGAGGAGGGCCTAGACCAACCTGTAGCTTTCATCAGTAGGAGGTTACTTCCACGGGAACAGAGGTGGAGTGCAATTGAGTGTGAGGTATTTGCTGTGGTCTGGGCGCTGAAGAAGTTGAGACCATACTTGTTTGGCACTCACTTCCGGGTTCAGACAGACCACAGGCCCTTCAGATGGTTGATGCAACTGAGGGGTGACAATCCAAAGCTGTTGAGGGGATGGATTTCACGGTGGAACACCGCCCTGGTACACACCAATGCTGATGGTCTGTCCAGATTTTTCTGCCTTAGAGATGACAATTCCCAGGAGGTAGGGTAGTTCTCCCCACATTTATCTGGAGGGGACACGTGCTAGACCTGGCACCACTGACGTGGGCCTCCCCTTCATTTTTTGCTGTTGCCTCTTATGTTTTTGCTGGTTTTTGATGCTTTTGGGCACTCTGCCACTGCTGTTCAGTGCCCCAGTGCAAGTGCTCCCTATGGTAAATTGGTGTATGGATTAGTGACTCCATGATTGGCTTGATTGGTTTACTTGTCAGGGATCACTGAAATAATATCGTCTACCAAAATATCGACTACCCAAAATATCGAGGAAAAAATATCTACAACCAAAATATCGAGTTTGTATGTACAAACAGGTAAGTACAAAAATATCGAGTACAAAATATCGTTTACAAAAATATAGTTGTAAAAAATATCGACTTTAATAAAAACAATGTTTAATTACATTAATATAAAAAATTAATTACTAAAATATAATTAACAATACTTAAAATAACTTTTAATAATTAAATAATTAATGAAAGTAAAAAAATAATATTTTTTTAATCATATTTCTTAAAACATATATATATATAGTAACAAAATTTAATTAAATAATAGCCAATATTATTAACGTACAAATACAAAAGAGTAAAAATTACTATTCCCACTGCAAAGAGTGCAACAGTGGATATATGACGTTACAACGCAACTTTTACAACGCACTAGTATTGGTAAGTGTATAATAATTTTTTTAATTTAAATTATTTAAAATTATTTAAATATAATTTAATTTAATTTCATTTCATTAAATTAAATTAATGTAAATTTAATTTTACTTTATTTTTACACTGTACCCCTGTACCCCTGTACCCCAAAACTGACCCTGAACCCTAAAAAAACCCTTTACCCAAAAACCCAAAACTGACCCTGAACCCTAAAAATACCCCTTTACCCAAAAACTAAAAACTGACCCTGAACCCTAAAAATACCCTTTTACCCAAAAACTAAAAACTGACCCTGAACCCTAAAAATACCCCTTTACCCAAAAACTAAAAACTGACCCTGAACCCTAAAAATACCCCCTTAACCCAAAAACTAAAAACTGACCCTGAACCCTAAAAATACCCCTTTAATTTAACATAATTAGCAATTAATCAATTAAATTAAATTAATTACCAATTACATTTTAATTAATTAACAAATATTATTTAATTACCAATTAATTAAATATTACTACCAATTAATACATTTACATATTTAATAAATAATAATTAAATTACTTCCCACCCTATTCCCCTATAAACCCACAACCCGCTACAGGAAATACATTATTTTAATTTACATAATTAGCAATTAATAAATTAAATTAAATTAATTACCAATTAAATTTTAAATAATTAACATATATTATTTAATTACCAATTAATTAATTATTACTACCAATTAATAAATTTACATATTTAATTAATTATAATTAAATTACTTCCCACCCTATTCCCCTATAAACCCACAACCCGCTACACAATAATTTAAAAAAATCATTAATTAAAAATAATTATAACATAAAATGACACTTTTCACTCATATTATAACATAAAAACACTATAAATAATTAC
Organism: Lissotriton helveticus; assembly: GCF_964261635.1. Classification (NCBI taxonomy): domain Eukaryota; kingdom Metazoa; phylum Chordata; class Amphibia; order Caudata; family Salamandridae; genus Lissotriton; species Lissotriton helveticus. The sequence continues at coordinate 1,411,471,193 of NC_136065.1, forward strand.
ATATTATATAAAAAACGATATTTTTTACTTTCTATATTATTTACAGTCGATATTACTTCACTTACCTTAAAAACGATATTTTGGCTGTCGATATTCTGTCCTGTCGATATTTTCTCCAAACGATATTTAAAACTCGATATTCTGTCCAAACGATATTTTGGAGTCGATATTATGTCTGTGCACCCTTGTCAGACCCTAGTACAGTGCACTGCGTGTGCCCAGGGCTTGTAAATCCAATGCTGCTGGTTGGCTTGCAGCACTGATTGCGCCACCCACCGGAGCAGCTAATAAAGTGTGTCTCAGGTCTGCCATTGCAGAGCCTGTGTGCCGTCTGGTACTGCCATGTTGACTGGGCAAGTGCACCCACTTGCCAGTCCATAAACTTCTATTTTATACATATTAGTCACCCCTATGGTAGGCCCAATGGCAGGCTTCATTGTAGGTAAAAGGTAGGACAGGCCCTGATGTGTGTGGCATGTCCTAATGGTGAATTATAGCCATTTTCGTTTTTCGCTATTGCAAGGCTAACTGTTCCCCATAGGCCAGAATGGGCAGTTAGATTGTAACATCTTATAATCCTAACTGGCTCAGGGAACTAGGTAGAAATTCAAGTTTAGTATGCCTAAACTCAGAATGATAAAATACATCTTTTAGTGAAGTTGGTTTTAACATTCTGTGTTTGAAAATACCACTTTTAGAAAGTAGATATTTTCTTGCCTAACTATGCAAGCCTGCCTCTGCTAGGTTGTGTATTCATTGTCTGGAGTTTGAGTGACAGGGGCTGGGGGATTGCAGGAGACAGGGTGAGTCAGCACAGTGCTGACATGCAGATGCACATGCAGATGGAAGGGAGGAGTTGCACCTGGGACCTGAATAGAGCTGTGCCTTCCCTCCACAATGCTGGTTCCACCTCCTGTGGTGTGTCTGAGGTCCCTGGCCTACACTATCAAAGGACGAGAAGGAGGTCTGTAAACAAAGTGCTCCAGGACTGACCAGAACTAGTTTAGGTTAGGTACAGATACTCTCTGCCTTCAGAGGCAAAGGATGTTGGTGTATAAAAGAGGGGACCCAGACCCCAGAACTTTAGATCACTTCTGGGAATCAAGACGCACCTTTGCTGAGGAGAAGAACCAGGAAGCTGAAGGAGGATACTACCCCTGTGCTGTGTGCTTGGGGGTTAGCCTGCAGTGGTTGCTTCATTTGCCAAAGAAAGGAGAAAAGGACTGAGTGTGCTTTCTATCAACTAGCAGAAGAATCTCCAAGGGCTTGAATTAGAGCTTGCCTCCTGCCTGAAGTCTCAGGGCTACAAGATTTTACCAACCAGCTCCCCCTGAGTTCCCTTGCTGGGAATTGAAGTGCGTGGTGTTGTGCTGGGTCTTCTGAGAGACTGCGTGTCGCTGGTAGCGCAACACAACAACGAGAAGTGTGTCGTCACCACAGCCGCTGTCATTGCATTGCCGAGGAAGCGAGCCGCCACTGCCGCTGTCATCATCGCACCGCTGAAGCGGGGCGCATCGCCGGAGAAGAGGGACGCTGCCACAGAGGTCATCGTCGCATCACCGGAGAAGCGCGTCGCAGGGCCTGTCGCGGCTCACAAAGATCATCGATTCACTGCACAGCCATCGGGCATGCACCCATTGCACCAAAGTTGTTGCATCGCAACCAAGACGCCTTTTTTATCGCACCGGAGAAGAGTATAGCATCGAGGTGCCATCTTGTCGCATTGCACCGGAGAGCAGTAAGAAACCGACACACTACCTCCCCACACAGTAAGGAAGTGAGCATCAACTCCCCTGCGCAGCAGTAATGAACCGACGCATCCAGTCCTCTGAGTGTAAGGAACCGAAGCATCAACTTCCCTGCGACCCTTTTGTTTTCTTTGCGTTACGCATTCAAGGTACATTGAGACTAAAGTGTTGCATTTACAACTTGAGAGAACTGAGCTATTTTATAACATTTAAAGTCTATTTTTGAGTACAGTATTGTGGATTTTTTGTCGTTTGGTCTTGTGTTAAATCTATATAAAAATATTTTTTTTATAGTACAACCTGTGTGGTGTCCATTTGTAGTGTTGTCACTGTATTACTGTATGTGTTCACAAATGCTTTACACTATGCCTCTGAGATAAGCCTGCCTGCTCGTGCCAAGCTACCAACAGGGTGAGCAGGGATTATTTTAGGAGTGTAGCCCCTTACCTTGACTAGACGCAAGGGTCCCTATCTGCCACGGGTACCTACCTGTGCCAACTAGAGACCCCCAAATCTAACAGTGAGCATCTGTGTCAAAATGCTGGCACTATCACATTGGAGGTAATTAATGCCATGAATGAGAACAACCGGGGCACATGAAAGGGGGGGACAATGACAAAATGCTGTCCCTGACATACAAGGTAATTGTTGACATAAGTTTCACCCATGGTATATTGTTGGCATTAATAGTAAAAATTATGGCTCTGGTGTACTGTTTATAACGTTTGCCCTAAGAGGGCACCCATGACAAAATGCTGATGCTAGCACAATGGAGGATTTATTTTATATATGGGGCACCCATAGCACATTTGGGAAACAATTGTGTCAACTCTAGGTGAGTGTCTGGTTCCATTAGCTTTGCACACCATTCAGGACTATTTAAAGTGTCCTTTCGAAGTCTATGGTTTTATAGCTAACTTATGTGAAAATTGTATATTAAAATGCCCTATTTGACCCCAAATATTTTTCTTAGGGACCGGCCCCCCCAAACCCTCTTAGAAGAGCTCATCTCCTTCACTCGGTTACTACAATTCAGGGCTAATGTTGTGCCCCATACCTTTCAAAGATCATGCCAACACCCTAATCTATGTGGTATCTAAAATAACTAGTATGGGTTGTATTGTTATATAATCATGTAGTAATAATGGTACCTCAGTGATGACCCTTATTTTGATGTCACCATGGTTAAGGTCATGTGACATGATCTCCTGGGAAAACTTCAGGGTAAAAAGTCATATGATGTCACTACATGTGATTTCATTAAGGTCAAAGGGCGCTTCTTACCTAAATGTAGGGTGCCAGAGCGCTTTACAGCACAGACATATTATACAAAGACAATGAATCATTGAAGTATGTAAATCAACATAAGGGGAATGTTACATAAGATAATGAGGTCTAAAAGATGTAGGAGTCAGAGTCACTTGTCATCGATACTAATAGATATATGTTAAGAGTCTTTGGTCTAGAGAAAGACAAAATAAGACATTAAAACTCATGATTAGAAACATAGCACGGTGGTTGGTGAAGTCTATACTAATGAGAATTTATAGACTACTTTTAGAGAAAAGGGCAAGATTGATAAAAAAAACAGTCAATTTTAAGTCTGTGCCTTGCAGATTGAACGTTGCTCTTTCATGCCACTTCATTGCTCCGTCTGCCCTGGGTGGGGGAGCCCCCTCCATGTACTTTGCAGGGGGCCCCAACAGGTTTTGGTATGACCCTGACTAAACCCCACTTCCTTCTGAAGCACTTCCCTGTAGATAAATCTCAAGCATTGTAACAAGGTATCATCTAATGCCTCATAGGTTCTCGTAGTGCCAATATTATGCCATTGAGGGCCTTGTTGAATCTTTCAACAAGGCCATTTGTTTGGGCGTGATATGGCATGGAGAACTTCTATGTTACCCCATACTCATCCCACATGCATTAATGCGTGATGTTGGTGCCTCAGTCAGACACAACCTTGTTGTGGAAATCCATCAAGGTAAGGATCCCCATCAGTGCCCTGGCCACATCGTGTGCAGTCACAGACCTCTGAGGAATCGTCTCTGGGCACTGGGTGGTAAGATCCATCAAGACTGGGATAAACCTGTTGCCTAAGCAATCTTGGGGCCCTGAGGCCCAACAATATTTATTCCCAGCTTTCTAAGGAGGTTCCTACTACAGGGAAAGGAAGCAGGATGCCTTCTGCTTTTCCCCTGACTTTCAACTGGTGTTGTAGGTTACGCGGGACCTGCCGATTGCATCTGACTGCATCCTCATCTGGGGCAAATAAAAGTGGGAGACCAGTTAGTCAAAGGTTGTGGCCTGCCCCAGATGGAGGGATGGGAATAAGCAACAAGGGGACCCACTGGGACCTCACTGGGAGCCTGGGTACTAAAGCTATTGAGGAAACAATGGCTCCTGTGGAGAGAACCCGACAGAGAGAGCGACGCTCCTCTGTTGACATGGTACCTGGGGGAGCATTTGCAGCTCACACAGCGCCCATCCAGCTTATAACGCATTATTTAACTGCATTGAGCCACCGGCTGTTATATCGTTATTAGCTCCGATTTCACTGTTACCAGGTCTCAGTAAAATTGCAGAGAAAATGGTGAACCAGCAATTATCCTCTTTTCTGGAATCCAATGAGTTACTCCGGAGATCGCAGACAGGCTTTCGACCTGGACAGGGAACGGAAACTGCCCTTTTAGCAGTTATGGAAGAAGCGAGGTGCATCTTGGATTCAGTAGGATCAGTGGCAGTGATCCTCCTGGATCTAAGTGCAGCCTTCGACACGTTTAACCACCGTATCCTAATTCAGCGCCCATCCAACATCGGAGTCTCAGGCACGGCAATGGCATGGTTAACTTCCTTCCTTGACTAACTGACTTATCAAGTTTGGGAAGGAAATGCACGATCCAGTCTGATCCCCCTCCAGTGTGGTGTGCCGCAGGGCTCTTCATTGAGCCCTACTCTATTCAATGTATACATGTCCCCACTGGAGGAGGTGGTTGCTCCATTTGGGATAAAAATAGTGAGTTATGCTGACGACACACAACTTGTCGTCTCACTTGCCCAATCGGGCCAAAGTTCTCGAAATCTTCATTCATGCCTTGCTGAAATGCATATGTGGATGAGTAGGTCCACATTTAAATTAAATGGCTCAAAAACCGAGCTAATGCTTCTAGAGCATAAGATGACATCATTGCCTGATGCCATCTGGCCGGCCTCTATGGGAGACCCCCCGCTTCCAAAAAATGAAATCAAAATTTTAGGAGTCTGGATTGATCAGGACCTTTCATTTAAAATTCAAGCCAAGAAAACTGCTGGCATCTGCTTTGGCTTGCTTCGATGAGCACGTAAAGTCCTTCCCCTTCTTCCCTCTCCCTCAAAGAAACTTCTGATTCTGGGGCTGATTCTGTCAAGGCTGGATTTCAGCAATGCCCTGTACCTGGGTGCTCCAGAAGCGACTATTAACAAGTTACAATACATTCAGAACTCAGCAGCCAGGCTGCTGACGGGCACCCGAACAATGTCATCAGCGAAACCAGCGCTCAGAATGCTGCACTGGCTGCCTATTCGCGAAAGGATAAAGTTTAAATCCCTTTGCATTGCCCTCAAATCGTTACAAGGCAAGGGGCCCCCTATTTTAAAGAACCTCGTGCTCCCGTACAAAGCTAACAGGCCCCTTCGCTCGGATTACGACTGCTTAGCCAAAATTCATAGAGCAAAAAGGGAGCGTTCAGGTGGACGACGGTTCTCCATTAATCCAGCAACCCTTTGGAATTCTCTACCACTGAAGCTTAGAGCTGAACCAAGCCTTCTTCGATTTTGGAAGCTCCTAAAAACATTTCTGTTTCCTCAGGGCCCCTAATCTCATTTTCTCTTTTCAGTAGTCTGGGTTCTATAGTCCGGGGATGCTCTAGGGTATCCAGGCGCTCTATAAATCTGCATCCAATCCAATCCAATAAAAGACTCCGCTCCCCCTAACACAGAGCGCCATCACGCGCTTCACGTGCCTTCAAAACCTACTGAGATTTCACAGCGCTGACTCTCTCTGCCCATTCTATCCATCTGCCTGCCTCACTCCCACTACCCTCACCAGGGCACCCGGCCGGGTCACCTGTGAGTTTTTATCTACACTACTTTCACGGTGCCACTGCATCTTACACAGGAAGGATAGGCCCTCCTTCAGGTGTCCCAACACTGCTGGGTCCTGAAGAGACCCAATATCCTAACCGGGTCGAAACGACGTCGACAGTTCAAAAGGGCGTACCAAAGCACAGCATTTATGATTGCATAAAGTGTTGTGCATCACATTGTTACATTTCTCTTGGTCGCCTAAATGTTCCAAAATTGAAACCTTGTACATATGTTACCTTAAATGTCACTGTTTAGCTTAGGTTCAATTGTTTTTTTCACTGGAACACCAGACATTATTGCCTAACATTTAGCCATTGTATAGCACATTTCTCTATTCGAAACACCTACGTATATATTTTGTCAATTGTTTATTCTCCATATAAAGAATTTCACTAATTCACTGAACCTTCATTGTGTGGTGCCAGATTTCTTTATGACATCATCCTAACCCTTTGCATTGCCATTGTGCCTCACACTATTAGAAATATTCCTTACTATTCCATAGGAGTCATTGTTTCAATATCAGATGTAGGGATGTCATAATCCAACTTCATAAAGAAGGCTGGGTAGCAGTGGTGTACCACCAACACATGGGTTGACCCAAGCTCAGAGACCTTAGGCTCACTATACAAGAGACCATTCTCCCAATATATGAGGTATATCTGAGGTGCAGCCATGTGCTGGGGCTTAGGTCTGCCTCCATAGGCCCTCAAGTGTGGGACACTCCTAATGTGCCTTGCAGAACTCTGCCCGGAAGTGCCTCCCCTTCAGCTTGTCCGAGGGCTAATGCAGATAGGTCTCCATTGTCAGCAATGTCTTTCCCTATAGGTTCCGGGGCACCACCCTCAGGAACAGCCTCCTCCTCCAGGACCTTGGGAATTCCTTGGGCAGGTTTCCTATACACCCTGCACGTCCTCTTCTTGACAGGCACCTGGGTCCCTCTTTCAGCCTCCAGGTCCTTCTGACTTCCATGATGGCCTGTCAAGGATTGTATGGCCAGGCACACCCACTCAGACAATCCCAAAAACCTCCAAATGGGGCCTGAGCTCCACTTCTTTCCAGATGGTTCATTCTATGCCATTTCCTAACAAACAGCCAACAGGCATGGCTGGACTCACAGCTACATTTTAGGAATCTGGACCCCACCCATTTAAAGGGAATTTGAGCTACCAGATAGTGACTCAACTGGCTGTCTGCTGCCACAAACTGGTGGACTACATCAGGGGCTACCTACTCTGAGGACACCAGATGACACCTAACAGTAGTCATACTGGCTCCTTGGTCTCTCAGAGCCTCTGCCGTCTGCCCATTGATAGTGAGCCACCTCCTATACTTTTTAGTATTGTCAGGCAAGTGAGCCTTAGGCACCATCTCCTTATCACCTAAGGGCAATACATTAACCTCTGCACTCTAACTGGGACAACCTCTTCTCCCAGAACTACAGAGGTCATAATTGGGAAGCCCACCAGTGGAGGGCTGCTTCCCCCTTTCTCTGCCCATGTGAATAGCACCAATAGCATTTGGGCTGAAAAAAGCCCTTAAGTTTCAAAAATCTCAAAAAACCCTTCCTTTTTCTGCTCAGTATTGGACTTGGATTCCTTCCCCAGAAAACTCTTTTGGGGGCCTTTCAAGAACTCATTTTAGTTGTTCCTGCTCCCTTCTCCTTCTGTTGGTGGGGACATAGTCCACCTTTCTGGGGGCCCTGCCCAGTTACCTTCTTTAAAACTCTGGTATTTACTCAGAGGACCACTTCCTCTGCAAGCCCTGGATACAGTAAACTCGGAATCAATCAGGTGTTGGCGCAGCTCTGTAAAGCAATTGCTGAACAAGTGCTTTCTCATGAATAAATTGTACAGCCCATCATAGTCACTCACTGTGCAACCATCTTTTACCATACTGGAGTAATCCACAAAATCCACCCGGAACTGATTAGACAGTTTCTGGCTCACCCTAAACTTCAAGTGGTAGTTCTCTGGAGTAAAACCAAACTTAACAACAAGGGCTTATTTTACTGGGGTATATCTCATCCTGTCATTTTTATTTAGGGTCAGTAGGGAATCCCTCCTGGTGTCTGGCACATGCTTTTAAAGGCTGGCCCGCAATCTTACTCTGGGGCTCTATGAACAAGATCACAGCCGACCAGCTCACCGCTTCCCTGAGCCAGCACCCTCCCGCCAGCTCAGCGAACCCCAGCCAGGTCGCCGACAACCTCACGAAGTGGATCAACAACTGCGCAGACGAACTCGCCCCTCTGAGAACCCCACCCAGCGGACCCTGCAGCAGAAAAACACCATGGTTCACCGACGAACTCAAGAGCTCCAAGAAGAACTGTCGAGCCCTCGAGAAAGTCTGGAGAAGGGAACCAACTACGGACAACATGACCACCCTCAAGCTCGCCACCCGGAAACACCACCAACTGATCCGCGCCACCAAGAAAAATACATACAAGGACCGGCTGGACAACAACGCACACAACTGCAAGGAACTCTTCAACATCGTGAAAGAGCTCTCCAACCCCAACGCCGGAAACAATGACATCACCCCGTCGCAAGACCTCTGCAACTCCCTCGCGTCCTACTCCCACAACAAGATCGCTGACATACACAACAGCTTCAGCAACCAACCAACGCAAGCCACAACCGCAACAACGCCACCCACCACCACCCTCCGCACCTGGACTCCGATCAGCACCGAAGACACCATCCGCACAATGAACTCCATCCATTCCGGATCTCCGACTGACCCCTGCCCTCACCACGTCTTCAACAAGGCCGACGCTGTCATCGCACCCCACCTGCGGGACATCATCAACACCTCCTTCGACACCGCCACCTTCCCTGAGAGCTGGAAGCACGCCGAACTCAGCGCTCTTCTCAAGAAACCCACAGCAGACCCCACCGACCTCAAGAACTACCGTCCCATCTCGCTCCTCCCGTTCCCGGCCAAAGTCATCGAGAAGACCGTCAACAAACAGCTGGCCGCCTTCCTCGAGACGAATGGATCCCTCGACCCCTCACAGTCTGGCTTCCGAGCAAACCACAGCACCGAGACCGCCCTCATCGCTGCCACCGATGACATACGAACTCTGATGGACAACGGAGAAACAGCGGCCCTCATCCTCCTGGACCTCTCCGCGGCTTTCGACACTGTCTGCCACCGCACCCTAGTACAGCGCCTCGGCAACATCGGAATCCAGGACAAGGCACTGGAATGGATCACCTCCTTCCTCGACGGAAGAACACAGAGAGTCCGCCTACCACCGTACAAGTCAGAGGCCACCAAAGTCATCTGCGGCGTCCCTCAAGGATCCTCACTGAGCCCCACCCTCTTCAACGTCTACATGAGCCCCCTCGCGGCCATCGCACGCCAACACAACCTCAACATAATCTCCTACGCCGACGACACCCAGCTGATCCTCTCCCTGACCAACGACCCCACCACCGCCAGAGCCAACCTGCACGAAGGGATGAGAGATGTAGCCGAATGGATGACGACCAGCCGCCTGAAACTGAACTCGGACAAGACGGAGGTCCTCATCCTGGGCTCCTCGCCCTCCGCCTGGGACGACTCCTGGTGGCCCCCCGCCCTGGGCACCGCACCCAAACCGACGGACCACGCACGCAACCTGGGCTTCATCCTGGACTCCTCCCTCTCCATGACCAGACAAGTAAACGCCGTCTCCTCGTCTTGCTTCAACATCCTGCGCATGCTACGTAAGATCTTCCGGTGGATCCCCACCGAGACGAGGAAGACGGTCACCCAGGCCCTCGTCACCAGCCGACTGGACTACGGCAACGCCCTCTACGCCGGAACCACCGCCAAGCTCCAGAAGAGACTCCAGCGGATCCAGAACGCCTCGGCCAGACTCATCCTCGACATCCCCCGACGCAGCCACATCTCCGGACACCTGAGAGATCTGCATTGGCTCCCGGTCAACAAGAGAATCACCTTCCGTCTCCTCACCCACGCGCACAAAGCCCTACACGACCAAGGCCCGAGCTACCTCAACAACCGGATCAACTTCTACACTCCCAAGCGCCTCCTCAGATCAACCAGCCACGCCCTCGCCGCCGTCCCCCGCATCCGAAGAGCGACAACAGGAGGAAGGTCCTTCTCCTACCTGGCCGCCAAGACCTGGAACTCACTCCCGACCGACCTGCGCCTGACCCAAGACCACCTCTCCTTCAGGAAGAAGCTCAAGACCTGGCTGTTCGAGCAGTAACGGCACCCCCCCCCCCCCCATCCCAGCGCCTTGAGACCCTACGGGTGAGTAGTGCGCTCTATAAATGACTTGATTGATTGATTGATATGCACGCGCAAATCTACCTCACAGGCATGAAATCACTTGTTGATGTCATCCCCCACCACAAAGTTAAGAACCAGGTTTTTACCTCCCCTAGGCACCTCTGTGTCTCTACAACCATATTCACTAGACTCTGGGATATTTCTGGCTTTCAGGTCCAGTTCTTTGTTGCTCATCTCATGTGCCAGTGTAATTGTCTTCTCCTCCAGGGCCATTTTCTTTCCTTTAAGGCTCTCAGCCTCTGCCTTGTTCTTCGCTAGTGCCTTTGCTGCAGCTTTATCAGCTTTCCTCTCTTACCTGGCTAGCTTTTTTCCACCATGGATATGGTTTGAAGTATCAGGTTTAGCTGTCTCTCAGCTTGCCTGTCCTCTAGCTTTGCAGAAGTTAGGCTGTGAGAGGACACACTATTCTCTGCCTCAACAAGTCAGAGGACCTCACTTCTGTTGGCCCTTCACTCTCCTCTAGCTCTGGGGCCACTACCAGGTCATTCTCTTTTACCTCCTCTGTCTCATCCTAATCCTCATTGCCATCATTCTTCTGCCCCTGTGATGTTTACTGCTACATGCAGACTTCCTCTCTGGCAGTGAGGGATATCTTTTACTTGAATTTCTAGGAGCATTTTGTTAGCTTCAGCCCCTTTTCTTTACACACATTTTTCAGGTCTGCCACAGTGAAGCTTGCAACGTTTCTGAGATCCACCTCCATTCTTGCAATAACCATGGGCGAAAAATAGGAGGACAGAGGGAAAATTTAAGAAAAAGAATAAGAAATACCCCATTCAAAATAAAGAGGAATTAAAATCTGACATACATTTTGATGTCAAATTAAACAAGGGCTTTTTGGCTTTACATTAATCACTAAGTGGCATTGCAAAAACACTACTGTACCAAATGACACCGCTGACCACATATGTGAGACATGTTAGTTTCAGTTGAGCCAGTGAGAACACCTCAAATAATATTCTCAATCCTTGTCAGAGTGCACCACTAAAGTCACTAAATAAACCTGTGCTTAACTCTCTGGTAGCTTGGCACAAAAACAGTCAGGATTTACTTTGAGGCAATGTGTAAAATATTTATGTAGCACTTAAACAGTAATACGATAACGCCACCCAAGAAAAATCCCTAGCAATAAATACAATGACACCAAAACAACAAAAATCCAATAAACAGAACTGGAGATATGATTTTTTAAGGCTTGAGTTAAAATGAGTGCCAAAAAGCACAACGCGCCAACCGCGGTTATCTAGTCACACTAGACCAGGTCAAAGTCAAAAGTTAAGGCCTACCACAACGGATCGCCGGTTGGAAACCAGAATTAGGTTTGTCCCATTGAATAGTTTTCCTTCTGATTCAGAAACATTTATTGATGAATAGTGGTTGTCGATGGGTCATCGTGGGAAAGCTGCAAGCTAGATCTGAAGCGAGGATCAACGGTAGTGGGCTATTAATGTGTAGGGTCTCTGTGTTGACATCGACAAAGGCGCGAAAGGTCAGTCCATGCTCAGGAAGGCCTCAACATTGATCAGATGTGGTTCCCTTGCACAGGCACCCTTGCACAATGGTGCATTAGGATTTGGCTGCTCAACTTGCAAAAAATACCTTTTGCCAAGGCTAAACCTTCCTTTTTAATAATTATAAGTAAACCCTAAGGTAGGCTATAAATGCCCATAGTGCAGGATACATTTTGCTTTAAAAGTAGGACATGCATATTTAATGTTTTAAATGACCTGGCAGTGAAAAGCCCCAAAGACATTTTACACAGTAGCAAACACTGGGTTGCCCCTTAGCAACCTATTGCATTCAGTTTAAATTTGGGGGCAGCTAGATAAATGATTCAAAAACCTATTTTAATAGTAATTTAAAAAACAACATAATTCCCATGTTGGATTTTTTTTCTCTACCTTACAAATGATACTTTTAAAAAGTTGTCATTTCCTGGCGAACACCGAAAGGACCTTTCTGCCAGTGTCTATTGCCACATGACTCCTGATGGTGCTCCTGTGGTGAGATGTGGATAGCTCCCAGACAATGAACAAAGGACTCTGGGTGTGGGGAGGGGATTTACTCCCTTAACAGGATGGCCTGGGGAGACAGGGTTGTTTTGTGCAGAAAGGGAGTCCTTCCTGCACGAACACAATCCTTGTAGGCATTTTCCTTTTTAGGTCTCGCCCTGGCAAAAGCGTGCGAAGCGCGTTCTCGCCGCGAGACCTATTGCTGTCAGGTCGGCTTTCAAGTAGCCAAGAGGAGACAACAGATGTGCACGCGCAGCACGCCGGAATCGGATCAGGTCGAGTGCGTGAACACGCGCTCCGATTCCGGCGTGCTCTTCAAACACACAATGGATCTTGACGCGCACACACACACACACAGACAGACACATGCACACACAGACACACGCGCACACACACACACGCAGACACACACGCAGACACACGCACACACACACACACGCAGACACACGCGCACACACCCACACACGCAGACACACACGCGCACACGTGCACCCCCCACACTCACCGGGCTCTTTCCGCGCGTCCCTCTCTCCCTTGGCAGCCGGTCAGTTTGGGCAGCAGCCGGGGCTCTCCACGAGCACGGGAGCCCCGCTATCTCACACGCTGACTTCACGGGCACAGGAGCGCAGGGTAGGCTCCCGTCTGCTTCCTGTCTTTTTGCTGCCCCGCCCCGTCCCAACACAGGTTGCCTGGCTTCCTGTCAAACAAGGTGATGACATGTTGTTTTCCATTTCGTTGTACTGTGACTTGTTTTTCTTATCACCTATGATATTTAAAAAATTTGCAGTTATTGCTGACAGTGCTGTATTTTATATGCTTTTCACTACCACGACACATATTAATAAGGAGGGCTGTAAAAAAAGAAGTTATTATTTAATGATTTAGTGAATACCTATAGCCAACAGCTATCTATATCGTTTATCCTTTTGAAGACGATTTCAGAAGTGACCCTGAGTTAGGAAGTAATTAGCAATTACAGCCAACGGTATTCGTTCTGCCCCTACCAATAAGAGGCTGACATGTCCTATATTGGTCTTGTGATGTGGCTTCATTCAACGTAAACAAAACAGCAAACTCCTTCTCCTGGTCCTTGGGTTCTCTCGCTATCGAGCTGTGCATAAAATCCATCATTAACGTGCCCTTCTTTAGACCTTCGCCTACAGCAGAAGAAAGTTGGAGTCACTCCCCGAGCAGCGACAGCAGCGGGCAGCCGTTATTAAGAGTCCATTCATGTCTTCGGTAAATAGCGGGGCTGGGCAGCAGCTGGGCCTGGGCGGGGAACTGTGGTTTTAACTTAGGTCACCTCGAAAAGAAATATTTGTTTAACAATTTTGTTATTTACTAGGTAACATGTCAGTCGCTACAGTGCCATTTTGAGTACAAAAGTTAGTTCAGTGTTTCTCTTAATAATTATGTTAATCTAGCGGAACTGAAGGAAGTAATTTAGCACACAACTGGTTTTCAATTTTCTTTTCTTGTAAAAATACATCTTGGATTACTGGCAGCTTTCAAAAACAGTTTATTGAGCCGGATCAAGGATAAACATTTAGTATATCATTGAAGGTTGAGGACTGATACCTGCCTGGTACAGTACCGTGAGGCAGGGAAATCAGTAGGGATGAAAAAGACAAGACACAATAGTTTAGCTTTAGCTCTTGCGGACTTTGTAGCGTGTTCATGAGGTTGTGCAGTAGAGCATGTAGTGTGTGTCTATGTCTTACAGACTGCTTCGTAGTCCAGCAGAAGGAACATTTGCTCTCCATGCAATGTGCTTATTGTCTATCTATGACAAATTGTGTGCAGATCTGATCGTGCCGATGTTCACAGCTCTGCCGCTGCAGTGTGTTCAGAGAGAGCACATCCAGTCTTCAGGTCTGTAACTAGTGCCTAATTCCAGCCTTGGTCAGAGTAGAGAGTATACAAATGTTTTCGAGCCACATTTACCATGTTTATTACAAGGAGGGGAGATAACATGCAGGAAATGGTCAACACATTTTCAATAATGACTTGCTAGCTGGAATGATGTCTGCCCTGCCACCATTTACTTCGGACCCTCACCCTCACACCCTCTCACCCTCACACACCCTCACACACCCTCACTCACCCTCACACACCCTCACTCACCGTCACTCACCCTCCCCCACCCTCACCCACCCTCCCATACCTTCACCCCCCTCACCCTCACAACCCTCTCACCCTCACTCACCCTCACACCCTCACACCCACTCACCCTCACACCCTCACACTCTTTCACCCTCACACACCCTCACTCACCGTCACTCACCCTCCCCCACCCTCCCATACCTTCACCCCCCTCACCCTCACAACCCTCTCACCCTCACTCACCCTCACACCCTCACAACCCTCTCACCCTCACATCCTCACACTCTTTCACCCTCACACACCTTCTCACCCTCACACACGCTCACCCACCCTCACCCTTACCCCCCTCACACCGCCACACACCCTCAGAACCAACACCCCCTCACCATCACACCCCTCACCCTCTCCCTCACACTGCCACACACCCTCAGAACCCACACCCCCTCACCCTCACACACCCCCTCACTCTCACACCCCCTCACCCCCACACCCTCACACCCCCTCACCCTCTCACCCTCACACATCCTCACCCACACACCCCCTCACCCTCACTCACCCTCTCACCCTCACATACCCTCTTACCCTCACACTTCCTCTCACCCTCACACCCCCTCACCCTCACACCCCTTCACCCTCACACATCCTCTCACCCTCACACACCCTCTCACCCCCTCACCTCATGCCTCACGCCTCACACTGCTGCACGCCTCACACTGCTGCACGCCTCACACTGCTGCATGCCTCACACTGCTGCACGCCACACACTGCTGCAAGCCTCACACTGCTGCACGCCTCACAACACCACCAAATCACTCTAGGACACCACCATATCACTCTAGGACACTACCATATCACCCTGGGACACCCCACATCACTCAGGGATACCAGCAGATCACTCTGGGACACCACCACATCACTCTGGGACACCACCAGATCACTCTGGGACACCACCACATCTCTCTGGGACACCGCCACATCACTCTGGGACACCACCACCTCACTCTGGGACACCACCACCTCACTCTGGGCCACCACCACATCACTCTGGGACAGCACCACATCACTCTGGGACAGCACCACATCACTCTGGGACAGCACCACATCACTCAGGGGCACCACCACATCACTCAGGGACAACACCACATCACTCAGGGGCATCACTCAGGGGCACCACCACATCACTCAGGGACACCACCATATCACTCACAGACACCACCACATCACTCACAGACACCACCACATCACTCACAGACAACACCACATCACTTTGGGACACCACCACATCACTCTGGGACACCACCACATCACTCTGGGACACCACCACATCACTTTGGGACACCACCACATCACTCTAATACACTACCACATCACTCAGCCCAAGCACATCATTCAGCACCACAACAGCATCACTCAGCACCACAACAGCACTGTCCTTGCTTGCTACCAACAAGAATTGCCATAGCCAATAGGACTCGCATTAGGAAAGTGTAAGCTACTGGCTTTGTAAATAACAATGCTATTAATTTATATATTTTCAAAGCCAACACATATTTAAAAAAAAATGGTCATTTACAATACAAATAGCTCACACTTTCCTAATGCGAGACCTATTGCATTGCAAATGCTTCTTCTATGTGTGTTACGGAATGCATCACACATAGGAAGAGGTAGTAATGTTGTGTAGTTCCTAGTTATCCTAAGGATCTATGCATTGTTTGGACAACATAAGCTAGGGGCTTGGTGCCACGACTGATTTCAGACACCCCTGCAGGATATGTTGGCCTATAGACCAGCTAGCTCAGAGTGCAACTGTAAGCCCCCCTAAACTCCCAGGGAGAAAATGGTCTCTGGTAACCACTGAACATGACAATCCTGACCCCTTAGGGATCATGGAAACAGTACAGAACCTTTCGCTCAGTCACTCGTGCTCAAATGCTGCAATGATTTATAGAGAGAAGCAGATAAAAGTGTTTACAAACACCAAAAGCGTGTATAGTAGATATAATTCTACCATTGTACTAAAACAATTTATATATGCTGTCATATAAAACAAGGCAGTAATCGAAAGTACTCCTACTATACAAACTCTATTGCAAATGTACCTAGAGTGTGTGTAGGTGTAGAGCCAAGAATCCCCCCAAGGGACGATCCAACCCTCATTACCTGGCAAAAGACAATGAAGGACCCCCATCTTGGTCACAAACTGGACATCCCTCACGAGATGTCAGAGAGCTTTGTGGTGAATTCGCAGCATGTAAGGATCTCTGGTGTCAGCTGGAGTGCTTCCTCTGCTAATCTATTGGGATGCTCATCTATTATAATAGAAAGCAGCCTTGCTATGTGATGTTATGGATAAGTAAATAGACCTGTCGGCCCATGGATGAAGATAGAAATTCAGAACATTGTGATAATGTTGTGCGAAGCTAGATGTGTAAACAAGTTTAGTTTCAGGGAAACTATTCCAAGATTGTCACACACGCAAATATGTGCAAAGGGTTACTGCTGGAAAATAGGACAATGTTTGAAATAAGCTGCTTCGCTACATGGGCCTAGCTCAGGAATATAACAGTAACAAGTACAAACAAAAATATTTCTCCTCATTACGCCGCACTGGGAAACTTGACGTATACCCAGGTTTACTAGATTTAGTAATTCTGGGACTGCACCAAAATCCATGGGTAAATGCATGGGAACATCCATGTTCCACCAATGGAACGCCTCCTAGATGCACTTAAACACAATATAGCACAACAAGGTAGTGGAAATTGCCTTTTCCATGGCTTAGTTAATCTTACTTAAAGATTTGCATTGTCCTATGACGGCTTGCATCATGCAGGGACAACGCAAGTCTAGGCTTTCCTGTTTTCAGTTTTGCATTTTTGCTAAAATATGGTGGTGGTTTTTCAGTGTTTTCCAAAGATTTCAATACCTTAAAAACAGTGGTTGTCAGTGGTTTCACATTTTTGCGCCATTAAAAACAACAGAGATAGTGTTTTTCTGGTGTTTATGGAATGTTTTGCTTTTATTATTGCTTGCTTTCTGCACTGATAGTGCAAGGTATATAGACAGTGTAAGTATAGTATATATGAGGTCCAAATAGATTTTTGCAAATTAAACTTGTTGTAGTACACCATACAATACTTCTTCAGTGAGTCTTTGGTTCATGTGTGCTCGCTCTTTCCTTTCCATGTAAAGTTCTGTGAAAAAGGCCCTCTCAACATTGGTACTTTTTCATATGTGTAGCTGAATCACTGAAAATACAAAAAATATCACCCCAATCTTTGTTGAACTTGGAAAGAACCTTTTTTGCAGAGCATTCCAAGTGACACTGCGTTCCATGTTTTTCAAAAGTCTGGTGTCAATTTTCACCACTATCTCAGATGCTTGGTGATAGCGCTCTTTTCACACATACTTGTCACTATACCTTGCATTGAATGTTTAAAGCCTGAGGTTTTGGCAATTCACCTACTATCAATACTGACTCACTGTAAACTGAGAGCTGATGTATTAAGGGTTTTTACCCATTCTCTGTGGGTAAATGTGATGACACATATTAGGAAAGATTCTTATGAAACCAGCCATTTTACGTATTAGTGAAAGAATCAAACGCAGCCAAAATATCAAATATGATTTTGATATTTTCTTATTCTCTACAATTAAAATAATTGAACAAGACCTAAAAACACTTCTAAAGCCTGCATCTTTACACCAAAGACCACAAAACTGAAAAAAACAATAGGAAGAAGAAACAATATTTTAGTGGCATCCCTAAACAACACAATTCAAGCCGAATAATGTTAGCCTAGACTTTTTTTACTGCTAGCTTGTATATCAAAGTTACATTGTAGTGACCACTTCAGGACGAAATAAAATGACTTTCACTCTTTTTTTCCTTTCTTTGAATGGCATTTAGTTTGTGGTTTTTGCTGCTCAAATGTGGTTTGTGCATGTGTTTTTTCAGTGTTTCTATGTTTTCACCGGTGAGGGCTATTTCTCTTTCAGTGGGGTTTTATCAGTTATTATAGGTTTAAACCTAAAACCGGACAGCCTAGATATATGTAACATGAGGGATGGTTGTGCTGTGTGCAATGTTTGAGCCTGTGGGTCATTTGTGATCTGAGCAATAAATCTGTTATTTTGCATTTGAGACTATATTTTCTTTGTCTCCTGAGAGATAGCTCTCTGAAGCAAGAGAGCATGGGTCTTTATAACATGTTAGCATGTTGCTTTATTTTATGTTACCACACTCCATCAATTATTATTGTTAAATGTTCTTGGGGTGCTAAAGGAGATGAACCTCCTTATAGATAGGCTTTTCACTCACATTCTTCTTTTGTTTTAAAGTATTGGGTTTACTCCCGAAATCAGTGGTCCTAGGATGATGTGTTACTGGGAAAATATTACAATGCAAATTGGTCAGGCCTAGCAAAGCGAGACTTGTTTTAACTTTGTTCGTACCAGCAAATTATTTACAAACCTCACGAATGAGCATTTCAGATTCAATTTAAATGTGCTCAATGTTATATTTCTTCTGGTGCTGCACAAATGTCAAGGCCAATCATTTTAGAAATGGGAATTAGATTAGTGGCCTAGCATAAGAACGTCATGAGAGTTTATTGCTTTTGTATGCCACTACAGTCACAAACAAGTCATTTATGGAATTTCTTTAATCACATGGCTGCAGCTGCTTTTTTCTACATCAATAAGATGTTATTCAAAGTGGCACATATAAGGCATTAAAAGGTCATTCATAAGCACAGTCACAACAGTGAAATGTCACACTTGAAAACGTGGTGATATGAACTTTAGCTGTGCGGAAAGAGTTCATGTCAAGACACAAACTGCACAATACACACAACACACAACACACAATGTACAAAGTACAACATACACATGCAGAAAGGGATTTTGGATCATTGTTGTTCAGCCCCTAGCTTGTTTGAGTAAGCCTGTTTCAAGCACTGACTTGTTGCCTTTGTCACATTTTGGGAGCAACCCGGGACATTTAATGTATGGCTCATGTTTTCCTTCTGAAGAAGTTGTTTTTAGAGCTGGGCAAGACAACAAATTAAAAGGGAGAGGCAATTGTGAGCTCTGGAGCTAAGAGCTGAGCCTGAAAATATTATATATATACATGCTAGTATTTGGTAAGGTATCTTCAAAATTCAAAAAAACATATTTCTGTAACGCGTGAAAGTGTTTCACCTTAGTACATAAGTCTGTATCTCTGCATCAATAAGTAGTTATTCAAAGTGACAGGTTTTATACAGAAACTGACAAACATTCCTGCCCTCGTCGTGATGGCAATGCTATAAGCAGGGCCACAAGAATTATGCAATTCTGTTCTCACTGCATTTTCTGAATAATTATTGATTTGCCACATCTGTCCCATAATCCATCATCTGCTGCATGAAAGTGAAACTTTATAGCCAGGGCTGGATGCAATGTTCCTGATGACATGGAGTCAAAGGCCACACCCAGAATATAGCTCCCAAACTTCACCTTTACATGAATGGGGAGCTCAGCCAGTCCAAGTTTATTCTACTACTTCTATTTTTGCATTTTTAATGTTTAACAAGGAATACAAGTAACAGAATGTATTAAACAAATGGTCGGAAGAGACAATGGGCATGTACAGTATGAGCTAGTAGGTGGATGCAGTGATTTTTTCACCAGAGCCCCAAGAGTATGAAGGGTACTGGGGTCCATCCAGCACCTGCTGCTGGATGGACCCCAGTACCCTTGGCGTCCGTGGTGACCGCGTTCCTGGCCGTGACCATTATATTACGAGCCTGGAGTTTATGCCTGATGGGGTATTTCCTTCTACAAATAAGGTGTCTCAAGGATATTATTTTTTGAGTTATCACACGCGGTCCCTACCTCGTCATACTCTTGGGGCTCCGGTGACAAAATCACTGGATCCACCTACTAGCTCATACTGTACATGCCCATTGACTATATCACTACAGATCCCACGTGAAGCTATACTGGATTAATTACCTTCAAAGGACAAATCTGTCTACTAGTTCCATTTATCATATATTCTTCTCTTGAGAACACCGGACTTTCTCTTCATATATTCACATGGAGGACTCCAGATCGTGGTATAGTGCGCTTTTATTATAGTCTCTGCCATCTATAGAGACACTACGTACTACTTCTAAATCGCCCTGAAGAAGTCCCAAGTTGGGACGAAACGCGTCGGCTGTACTGTTTTTTCTACCACACAATGGAATAAAGATATCAAAATTGAGGAGCCTTGTTCATGTTATCATTTGGATCTGAACTTGTTTTATTGTTGGTACTCTGTGGTGCACCTGTGCTTTTGTTTATATCCTCTTCAAGACCTTTAGATGATAATATGTGAATGTTGGTTTTCTAGGACAGCACCTATGTAGCCTCACGCATATGTTTTACACCGGAACCATCCAGGACCTCCAGCCGGTACAGTACAGTGGACACACCAGCACTGGTCTAAATAGGAACCATAAGGGATTTTATTCACAGGCCAGTGTCTCTGAAATGACACTAGACCTCGCAGCTGACCATTCCCACAATCAGGATTGGACTGGAAACCAAAATCATCCCAGACAAAAAAAGGTCAAACTAGCCCCATATTGCAGGAGACTTTGACTAGAACGCTCCTTGGATGTTATGGTCACGTCATGGCGGCCCCTCGGGCGTTACTGCCTGCTGGGAAGATGCCACACTGGTAAAACAGCCAGTGCAGTCTTGCCCAGGATTTTAGTGGCCTTTTGGGGGCCCAGTGTTGTCGGGAAGCATCCATCATTCTCTGTAGGCTGCTCTACCATTGCCAGTGAAGATAGCCCCACTTCAGAGACTTTCGGTAATGTAAAACTCAAATTACTGTAATAGAAATGAGTGTTACTCCCCCTCAATGCTCGGCGAAGGGTCCCTAGAGCATCGAGTCAGGCCACCTCAGAAATATATAAATGCCTTGGGTAAACGAGGGGCTCATATGAGTACTGCGACTCTATGGCTGCGGGGGCCCACTCTTTCTTATTCAATGCGAGAGATCGTTAATGCATATGTTGCGGGTGCAACACTATTAGCAAAAGCCTAGCTCTTCCACTCAGTTTTATTCAGTCTCCAAGAACTAAATAGCATTTATGTGTGCCATTACGGCTGTTTATTGGTCCCTTTACTTGACACTTTGCTACGGCCGGCACCGGGATAAGAGCTGGTGTGTCACTAATAGCAATATTTACACAAGGACTAAGAGGCATTTCTTGATGGAAGAATGCAGTGGGTATCCATCTATTGTGGTCGTATAATGTTTAGCTTAGTACAACTGACACGCATGTAATAGGTTGTAGTTGGAGGTTTTTTAATTAACACCTCATCCATCTGCCACCGGTCAGCAACTGACAGAAGAGGAATGTCCACAGCATCGTCCAAGTTCTACATTCCATGGAACTCTAAGCTTTGAACACCAAGGGAGAACACCACACATCTCCCTTCTAACATTAAAGAGAATCTGAAATATGTAATTACAGATTTAAAATGGAAATGGTTAACACAAAAAACAAATGAAAATGAGCATCTAGAAAATGTAGTCTTTCAACTAAGATGGCATGCTTGTTTTCCGTCCACTCCATCTAGAATCCGAATGAAACAACTGAGGAGAATATTCACATTGATAATTCTTTTCCAAATCCATTTCCGGACCAGAATTGAGAATTACAACACGTCTCAAATTCCAGATTCTTCCATCCTCCAATTTGACAGCGTTTTAAATTTTTTTTTTACACGGAAAGGCTTTGTGAATATCGACCATGACAAAGTACCCACAGGAGCTTTGACTCTGACAATGTCACCTACTTTTGCAACAATCTGCTTAACCCTTTTTCTTTCATCATAACTTTTTTGTTTTTAATTTGCAATCTCTCTTCTCTCTCCAAACTTACACACGGTTATCCTTAATACCTTTACTCCAAATCTTCCAACCTGGGCACAACTTGGTATTAGGAGTTCTACCTGTAAACAACTCAAAAGGAGACTTCCGAGTAAAAGTGTGAGGAGTCGATGAGACAGTAAACATTTCTGTAATTCCTCCTTCCAATTTAAATAATTTACTTTTGACAATTGAATATTTTCTTTTATTACCCTATTAAATCTTTCTACAGTATCATTTGCTTCTGGATGATAAATTGAGCATTTTTTAAGACAGATCCCACATGTCATCAATAAATCCTCCATTTGTTTTGAACAAAATTGAGGACCATTATCTGACAAGAGCGTTTTAGGAAAGCCTTCTATTCTGAAAATCACACAAATAGAAGTCACATCTGACACACTAGAAACTTCCACCCATCTTGAATATAGATCAATGAGAACTATCAAATAAGGTGTAACATGTTCACCAGAAAGTGGCCCAATGATATCTATAGCAATATCCTCCCAGGGACTATTCGGAAATTTTCAATAAACCATGGGTAAAGTCCAAGGAGTAAGAATCTTATCACTGACTTTACATTGTAAACATTCTCTGACTTCAAGCTCAATTTCCAAATCCATCCCAGGCCACTAGAAACTAGCTCTTAACCTTTTTTTTGCTTTTACAATCCCTAAATGTCCCTGGCGAACTTCCTTAATTAATTTCCTCCTAAGGGACAAAGGAGAAATCAACTTAGCAACTCTTAACAAGCTACCATTGTCCACAGACAATTCATCTGAAATCATGCACCAAGTTTTAGATTAAGAACTATCACGCATGCCATTGGATTGGAGCATGCTCATAACTGTCATTAACTCACAATCCTTTTGTACTTCTTCTTTCCATTCCTTTTAATCTATTATACCAGATGTTATTTCACAAACACTTATATCATCTTCTAAAGTATCTTTCCAAATCTGCTCCTCTTCTACATCATCACCGAAACGAAATAGACAATCTGCGGTTACATTTTCTACACCTGGAAGATGTTCAACATCAAAGTTAAATCACCCAAAGTCTTATCCTTGAAGAAATGAAATCTAGACCCTTTTCTGAAAAAATATCTTTAAGAGGTTTATGATCTGAACATACTTTAAAATGAGTTCCCCAAATAAAATTGCAAAATATGTTAAGGGCCCAGTATATAGCCAAAGCCTCTTTTTCAATAATAGAGTAATTTAACTCTGCTTCTTAATGCACAAGCAATAAGCTGTTCCTTACCCTCTCTTCTTTGTTTCAAAATTGTTCCTAAACCTTTTGAGCTAGCATCTGTAACTACCAAAGTCTCCTCACCTGCAGTGAAAGCCTGCAATTTAGGAGCATCTTTCAGATTTTCCTTCAATTCTTCAAACTTTTTTTGACACTCTTTCGACCAGACAAACTCTTTATTTTTACTAAGTAATTGTCTCATACTGTTGGATTTACTAGACAAATTATTTACAAACTTTCGCTAAAACTCAACCATTCCAAGAAATGAGACAACTTCCACTTTTGTATTTGGAATTGCCAATTTAAGAATAGTCTCATTAATTCCTTCTTAGGAATAACACCCATGGATGGGATGCAATGACCTAAATAGTTGACCTCTTGTACTGAAAAGTGATATTTTTCAAATTTTAAAGTGAGACCAGCATTTTTAAGTTTCTTCAAAATTAGACTCACTCTAATGTCATGTTCCTCCTGAGTCCCCCCAAAAATTAATAGATCACCTTGATAGCATTTGACCCATTTGATACCTTTTAAGATAGAGAACATCACTCTCTGAAAAACTGAAGCAGCACTCACCAATCCAAACGGCATTCTTTTATACTTGAACGCACCCATAGGAGTGATGAAAGCCGTCAAATCTTGTGAGTTCTGAGTCAGTTCAATTGAGTGATACCCCTGAGTGAGATCTAGTGTCGTAAAAAATGATGCCCCACACAATGTGGAAATAATTTCATCAATATTAGGTAGTGGAAATGTATCCACAATTACTTCCTTGTTTAGAGAGGGAAGGTCAACAAAAAGTCTTATGCGACCATTGGGTTTGTTGGCAACGACTACTGAAGCCAAGCATTCAGAGGATTCCACAGGAGTGATAATTCCTTGACCAAGAAGCTTATCTAATTCTTGTTCTACCCTTTCCTGCAAAGCAATTGGAATTCTCCTTACTTTGGCAATTGATGGTACTGCTCCATTTTTCAGCTTGATACAATGTTTGTACCCTTTTAAACATTCTAACTCATCCTTAAATAATTGTGGACATTTCTTTACAAAATCATTACTACTGGTCTCAACATCTTGAATTTGAACTACTTGAGGTACAGCATTAGGATTAAGAGTAACCCCCAACAAACATTGATGAGGCCACCCAAGTAATCCATCACCTTTTTTGACACATAAACTTTTCCCAAAATTAGCTTGTTTTCTATTTCAATAGTTGCATTAAAATAGCCCAACATGTTTATGGGTTGACCATCATAACCTCCTGGATTTACATCCATTTTATGCAAGCGATTCTTTTCCTGAAACCACTTTGAAAAAATGTCTTTATCAATAATAGTAAGATGAGAGCATGAATCAAATTTATTTTCAAGATCAATTCGATCCACTCTTACTTTACCCAGTGGATGATCATTACACCTATTTTCATTAACTTGACATATAACTTCTTTTACACTTTTGTTTTGAAACCTTTTCTGTTTAGATTTGCGAAATCTTAAAAAATTTCCTTTTTTACCAAAACCATGGCAAATCACATTCAGAGTGGGACAATTTTTATAATTGGCTTCATGACCAACTCTCCCACAACAAATACATTCACATGAACAACTTGAGACCTCTTCTTTTAGTACATCTTTTGCGACTATGGGTAAATTATCATTTTTATTATTAGAACAACTTCTTTTTGAACTTCTTCTACAGATGGTTGTCATTTCCATTTTTCACTCTTCAATTCACTAACACATTTCAACATGTGTTCAACTCTTTTCGCAATAGAAATAACTTCTTCTAATGGAGGTTCATCTTTAAGCCACGATTCCTCTAGAATGTTATCCTCTCTACACTTTAAAACAAATTGATCTCTTATACGTTCTTCATTCAATGCCCCAAACTTACAACTTGAAGCCAATTTTCTCAAACCTGTTAAATAATCTTCTACCATCTCCTCTGTTCCTTGCTCCCTAAGCCCAAAATGATATCTCTCCATCATAGTACTCTTTCTTGGTAAATAATGCTTATCTAATTGGAGAATGCAAATTTCATATTCATGTAAACCTCTTTGTTCCTCTGAGCTTAACTCTGGTAGATTTTCTAACAACTCCTGTCCCTTTCCACGTAAACAATGTAAAAGTAGAAAATGCTTCCTTTCAGCACTTAAGTTGGTCCCACATACTCTTGCATAATGCGCAAATATTTTTTTCCCACTTATTCCATTTAACCACTGGTTCACATAGACTCGTTAAAAAAAAATAAGGTGCTGGTACGTTCTGCATCTCCTATTTTCTTTTGAAAATTCTTAAAGTACAGAATATTAAAATAATAAAATAAAACAACAAAACCTAAAAACAAGTTTTGATATTAAATAATTATGATAAATATATCTATTTAATAATGTTTTTAACTACTTGAATACTTTTATATTTGACCTATTCTTCTTTCACACTAACATTGCTGTAAAACATGAATAGTAACATTGAGTAAAAGAAGATAACTTTCAAATTGTGTTTAACCCCTTTTCATATTCAAATATAAGTCAATTTTGCACAGAAGAACATTGGTGAGCACATCATCGAGATCAGTCCTGATCTTTGCTCAGATGTGCTCTTTACCAAAGAAACATGTTCCAAATTAAATAAAGTTTATCACTTTAGGATGAAAAAAATACACTTCATGGTGTGCGTGTCACCGTAGTTGTAACTCTCCAACACGCTTGTCCCTGATTGGATCCTTGTATAACATCAGACTGACACACTGCACACCGATCAGACACAGAGGCTCGCTGGAACTGACACGCTGCTTCAAGATCAGTCACAGGCCACAGAAGCCCGCTGCCATTGAAACTATACAAGCTGCTAAAGTTATAAAGGTATGCGTTAAAACCTTTAAATATGCACACTATGTTGCACCAGCTGTCCTTATGTATTTATTCTTTAATTATAATGTACAATGGATCTTTATGCTGTTCACTTGTTGGAGCTTACACACACTGATCGCGTGCCGAGATGCGCGGCTACGCAGATTTAAAACTTGAGCTCGAGGTTTCAACAAGTCGCTCTGCATCCACGCGCCGATCACGCACCAAACATTTCACACTATATATTGTTTGTAAACTCGCTGAAAACACAATTTTCTAATTTGAATGTTCAGTACAGTGCGTGCCGAGCCTTGACACCAGGCAGCAGCTTCGCTGATTTCAAACAGGAGCTTGAGCCTTCAACATGCCGCTCTGCTTCCACGCGCCGACTACGCACCAAACATTTCACACTATAACTGGCCTGAAATCTTGCTGAAATTTCACTCTTTTATCTTGACTATCCAAATCGCTCTTCACAAGTTATATGTTCGTGCCGAGCCTTAAGATAGCGCTGCCATTACATAATGCGCCTATGATTTTAATTTCTTTCTAACATTGTTCGCTGTATAAGTACTTGTGCATAAAATTTAAAAACAGGTACCTTTACGGGTCCGATACACCTGCACACCTTAATCCGAAAGAGCAAACACAACCGCTCGATTCCGATAATACCTCTTTTCACCAAAGTCCATACAGCGCAGCTTCCTTCTTTTGTGATTTTAGATATATGATGTTGAGGTGTCACAATGTTACATCTCCAAATGTTCCACGCTCGTCACCAGTATAATGTTTAGCTTAATACAACAGACACGCATGTAATAGGTTGTAGTTGTAGTTGGATGTTTATTCATTAACATCTCATCCATCTGCCACTGGTCAGCAACTGACAGAAGAGGAATGTCCACAACATAGTCCAAGTTCTACATTCCATGGAACTCTGAGCACTGAACACTAAGAGGGAGAACACCACAGGCCGCATAGGGTCCCTTTGGAGTTTACCAAGGAGTCTGCGTCAATAAACTGGAGATGCGTGCCATTCCATAGTTCACACATCAGCAAAGGTGCAAAGGGCCCTAATGCAAACAAGGGTAAAGCCTGTTTCAGCAGTAAACAACATCAATATTTGGAGAGCTCAGAAACCCCATGTGGCTCCAGGGGACTGGGCCACTGCACCTGCTGCACAATTTATAGCTATGTCCTGTTAATCAAAAGTGTCTTTAGGATATATTCACAAGAACGTTTGATAACTGCCACAAGAGTAGCGTAACACAACTTTCAACATCGCAGCCTATTGCGGGAAAATAACCCCATGTCAACGTGGAATTCACAACACGGTGGTAGCATGTGATAGTCTGTCGAAACTGCTGACAATGTCCGCTATACAACCACCTCGATAGACACAAAAACTCAAACCACAACAACAAAAATCATGCGATGGGCCAAAACGCCATAAGCAAACCAGCGATAGGCAGTGCCAAGCCTGCAACACAGGCCTGGCAGGAGGGAAAAATCACCATAAAAGTAGAAAAAACACCCAAACACAAACTGACCAACACCCAAGCACCATGGAGGCAGCCGGAGCAGGTGCTGAGGATGAGCACAATTCCACAAGCACCCCGGACGACCAGCCCGGGACCTCTGAGACAGGGAAGGGAAAGGACAAGAGGAAGAGGAAGACGAAGTTCAGTTTGCAGGCGAACAGGATCATAGTCACGGAGGTGATGGAACACCAACAACAACTGTTCATCACCTCCAACGTGTCATTGGGCACCAAAAATGGAAGATGGCGGGGCTATCATGGACAAGGTGAATACCGTCGGGGAGACAAGAGGACAATGAACAAGGTCAAGAGGCGATGGAATGACATCAAGCGGCAGACAAAGGAGAAACTCTCTGCCAACCAGAAGGCAGCAACGCAGACTGGCGGTGGGGTCACAATGCCACAGCTCATGCTGGATGACATGGAGGAGCTGGTGTCGACAGTCATCAGTGTGGAGACTGTGGCCGGAGTCAGGGGATTGGACACTGCTCGACAGGACACAACACAACCGTGAGTGACCACCATGTACTGGGGGGACGGGTGGAGATGGGCACAATGGCACACATGCACAATCAGGCAGAGCACAGTGCACACCCACAATGAGTCTGGGTCCACGCCCAGAACTACAGACTGTCACAATTTGCAATGCCATGCTGTCTGAATATCAACATGTACCATGCGGCTACATACATGTGGACACATTGTAATACACCATCTCCCCTTCACATCGCAGGGGCACCATCAACACCTCCTGCAGAGCAGTCCCAGACACTATTCACTGATGACTAGGAGGACAACACCAGCATCGACACCCAAGTCATTCAAGATATCATTGACCTCATCAGCCACTCAACTCCAGGATCACGGCAGGCCAGCTACATCGGGGAGACCCCACCCACTACCCTAAGCACCCTGCAGGAGGCACCCACAGCCCCGGCAATTCCCCCCAGACCCCCAGGAACAACACATGACCTTCCAACGGCGTGTGCTGGAGTGCCAGAGGTAGACCACAGACCAGGTGCGGTTGGGCTTCGGCAACATGGCAACCAAACTTGACGCCATCCTTGGTTGTGTAGCCACGCTCCATGGTCTCCAACGATCCCTGACTGACATTGCTGGAGTCATGGTGCGGAGAGAAGAACACCTGTCCGCTCAGAGTGGCTCCAGCGATACCAGCCGTGAGCTGGCACAAATTCGGAGGCTCATGGAGGACAGGATGCTGATGGAGGCGGCATGGATGGCAGCGGAATGTAGCTGGGATCTACCATGCCCTGCAGATCCTCACCATGGCATTGCTGCCACAAGGCATGGCGATGTTGAATGCAGCTGCCCCCATACCGTCCACATCTCCGCCCACTGGTGTGCCCATGCCTCTCTGTGTGGCAGGTCTAACCACTCTTGACACCTGATGTTACAGTGCCACACAATGCAGCCGACAATCCACGTCCAGCACCTGAGGTGTCATTGGCACACAGTGCAGCCGGCAATCCACCTCCGTCACCTGAGGTCTCATTGGTACACAGTGCAGCCAACAATCCACCTCCGGCACCTGAGGTGTCATTGGCACACAGTGCTGCAGCTGGTTTAGCAACATCCCCCAGGTGGGGCAGTGCACACATGCAAGGACGTGGATGGGATTGTGATCGGAAGGGCTCAGTAGCATTCATTTCCGCCACCTGGCCTGTTCCTGGTGGGTCCAGCATTTGGCCTCATGACCTTCCACTGACCCCCGATTCACTCAAATGCACTCACCTTGGACAGCGACATGGACCGCCACATCCTGTTTGATGACCAATGATACGGCGACCAGGCTGCGGACTGCACCCCTCCTTTTCCGCAGTACTTATCTTCCACGGATGGACTCTGGCTGGCCCTTCACGAGCCTAATAGTGTAGTGTATTCGGCAGTGCCCTGTACCACTCCAGCTGCGGAACTGAACTGGATGTGCACTAAACATCCAATGACACACTGCTGTGTCATGTCTTTCATCATTCATGTATGTATTTGTGGATGAATGTTGGGGCAGTGATTTCCCTTGCATCAATGATGCTCATCCTGTGGGATGCCAGTCAGAGGGTGCTACATAGCGATGTGTGCACGGGTCCCGTGGACACCACACCAGGGACACACACACTAGCCACTTTCTTGTCCGGACATAGGACTGAACCCAGTGCCCACGAGTCATTTTTGCAAGCCCTGCGCTGTTCAGGAGTACGGCAGGCCAGACCAGACCACTAACGCCCCTGGGAGGGGCCTCATTGCTACACATTGCAGACATACTCGCTGGTGTTGTGCAGGTCAGTGGTCTAGTTGTCAGCATGTTACAGCCACTCCCTGAGGGCAGGTTTGCATGCACACTACACCCACCCGGCACAGGCGTCACAGGCCATGTGACCCTGCAAATATAAGGGGTCGACAATGTCACATACCCCTCTGCCGGT
Source organism: Lissotriton helveticus (assembly GCF_964261635.1). Taxonomy (NCBI): domain Eukaryota; kingdom Metazoa; phylum Chordata; class Amphibia; order Caudata; family Salamandridae; genus Lissotriton; species Lissotriton helveticus. Next base: position 1,411,501,484 of record NC_136065.1, read on the forward strand.
AGTGACTGGATGATGGACCAGAGGCCTTGAGGACAGCACGGATCTACCACCAAGTGGCGCTGAATGGGGTTAAACAGGGTTTGTGGCACATACTGCATTGCGGCCGGCACAGGCACCCTGCCATGGGACGCTGACTGGGGTTGAACAGGGTTTGTGGCACACGCTGCATTGCGGCCAACACTGGCACCCCACCACGGGACAACTGACTGGGGTTGAACAGGGTTTGTGGCACACTCTGCATTGCGGACAGCACAGGTACCCCGCCAAGGGACGGTAACTTAGGGTGCATTGAGTCATTGGCTCCCTGAGCTGCTGAGCGGGTGTGCAGCCTGCGATGATGGCCCGTCCCAGCGGTCTGGACTACTCAGGATCAGTGTGTTTTGCTGGATCGCAGTGTAGGCTGTGTCAGCGGCCTGCGGGGGCCTACCGCCAGGTGGCATCGCTGCCGGGATCACAGACTTAGTGGCACCCATTGGGCTGAGCAGCTGTGCAGGCTGCGATATTGCCGGGTGCCCTAGTATGTCCGATCCCATGGTGTAATTAAGACCCAGCCCCAAACATGAGACCTGGTGGCCTGCACAGCGTGGCTGCATGGTGTTGAGGGTGCCATGCCTGCGGGCCCCAAACATGTGTGCAAGTCTGGAACTGTCACTGGCCATGTAAGCACTTAAGTCACAGTCTCTGGTATAGAGTAATAGAATGTAACATGGTGGCTGACATGTCAAACATTCATTCTGCAAACAACCTGGGAACCACACAGAAGTGGCATCCATATCATTAAGTGGCAAGCTACTTAGCCCTCTAGATTTTACGTCTCATTATCCACCGGTGATACTGGAGGCTAGGATAAAGCCAAACGCTGATGGAAAAGTAAATTAAAAAACAGCAGAGCGCGGTTTGAGGAAGACGAACTGACCTAAAGGTGGGATGAAGAGATTGCAGGCTTCTCTGCAAACTGTCAAACGCTGGCTTTGTGAATAAAAAATGGGAACATGCTGGGTATAATTAGGTTTTTCAACAGAAAGAATATGTTGAAATAAAAGGAAAGTCCAGTGTATTTGGTACATAAATTAAACTTTTCCAAAGAGAAACACGTTGGGGGAGGTTTGCTAATTTCTTGTCCTCAATGAATACATATTTTCTACTTTGTATTAGAGAATACAAGTTACCGAGTATTGCAGCTGCCGATTACTGTTTTCTGGTTGGTCTGTGTATTCCATAGCATTGTTCACCGAGTGTATTTTGACCATGTGTTATCTGAGACACTGATAAACCTGTGCAATTATCTGCATTTTCTGGATATTAAAAATTCTAAAAATCTTTGTTTGATTGGTTCAGATGCTCCGTCCATCACCACCCCCTTTTGTACTGCTTTGTTCGCCATAAGTTGGCAGGGTATGCTCAGACGTGAGTCCCTTGCTCACTTTGCCACTGGATTCAAGCAAGCCTGGCTGAATCTAGTGGCAAAGTGAGCAAGGGACTCACGTCTGAGCATACCCTGCCAACTTATGGCGAACAAAGCGGTACAAAAGGGGGTGGTGATGGACGGAGCATCTGAACCAATCAAACAGTCACACCCTGTGAGTCCCTTGCTCACTTTGCCACTGGATTCAAGCAAGCCTGGCTGAAGACGGCTGTAATGCCAGAAACCGGTCCTAAGAAGCTTGTTTCCGGTCCAGGGAAGATATGGCTTGGCAGTTCGGGCAGGGCTGTTCCCATGAGGCACAGGGTCAGACTGATTTGCATATGGTCATGTGTGAACTGGGGTGGCAGAGTGGGCTAAAGAACGCTGATGGATTAAACCCAGATTTGTTGACTGGGTGTGAGTGTTTGATTGGTTCAGATGCTCCGTCCATCACCACCCTTTTGTACCGCTTTGTTCCCCAAATGGAAGCACATTCTCAGCTGGTGGTACAAACGTCCTGTGCGACTTACTGTTTCCATGTAGGCAGAAGGGCGACTCCTGTTAAAATCACCTTCTTCTCGTGTTCTTAGATAATGGGGTTTTTGAATGGTGTGGGGGCGGAGGGGAGGAGGTTGGGGTGAAGATCCTTCTCAAGGAACAACTACATTCCCTGTCAGGGTGAACCACAAAAAGTCACCAAAATAACTTGTGCTTAAAGCACTGGTAACTTGGCACAAAAGCAGTCAGGCTTAACTCAGAGACAATGTATAAAGTATTTCTGCAGCACACAAACAATAATAAGATGTAAACACACTACAAGAGAATCCACACAGGAAAAAAATGACAACACAAATTAAATGGAATCAATAGAACCGGAGTTATGAATTTTTAAAGGTTCAAATGAAAAATATTACTTAAAAGATCAAAGCAGAGAGTGAGATGTAAAAAATAATAAGAAAATAACGCAGTTTAAAATAGATGTGCAGAATTAACGTACAAGCTTTGATGGAAATAATGCTTTTAAAATGCATAAAAGCTATAAGCTACCCTATTTACTCGTTCCGCGCCTCAAATGGCTACAGCAACACTGCTTTAAAAACAAACTTGGATATAAATGCTAAATATGCATAAAAAGTTTGATTCTTGATCTTTCCATGAACATGTTTTTTTCATACTAAATAATAGTTACTTAAATGTTTTCATGTATTTCTGCAAACTGTTTCTTTCTACACAAAGACAAATCAATCAATCAATTAATCAATCAATCAGTTTTTGTGAAGCAAGACTAATGATCCGTTAGGGTCTCAGTGCACTGTGGGGAGGTGGGGGGTCTGCAGTTCACTCAAAAAGCCAGGTCTTGAGATCCTTCCTGATTTGAGGCAGTGACGGGGATTGCCTGAGATGCAGAGGCAGGGAGTTCCAGGTCTTCGCGGTGAGGTAACATTTTAAAAAATGCAACCCTGTATTTGTAAAGTGCACAGCTACCCATAGGTTTCCCAGCGCTGGGGGCCGTCGGGAAGATTAAGCAAGCTGTTGCCCAGAGTCACATGGTGCTGGCAGACCCCTGCCGCCGGTGCCGGGGATGGAACCATGATCCCCAGCGTCCGGCGTCAGTCGCCCTGGCTGCTGCTCCATTGGAGATGGATCTGCCTCCAGCTGAGGTGTTGCGGGTCCCTGTGAAAGTGGCCAGTGCCAGTTGGGTGGAGCGGAAATGTCTGGTGGGTGTGTAGAAGGAGAAGCAGTGGTTGAGGTATGCAGGTCCGATGTTGTGGAGGGCCTTATAGGTATGTGTGAGGACCTTGAAGGTGATTCTTTTGTTGATTGGGAGTCAGTGAAGGTCTCTCAGGTGACTGGAGATTTGACTGGATGTCCAGCATAAGTCTGGCAGAGGCGTTGTGGATGTGCTGCAGTTTCATTTGGAGTTTTGGGTGGCACCGGCATAGAGTGCATTGCAGTAGTCGAGCTTGCTGCTGACAAGCACCACTGTAAACTCATGATTGGATTTATCATTTAATGGGGTAATGAAGAGTTCATACATTGAGATGCAGATTTAAAACGTGATCTTGACTTTTATCTTCCTTGTTTTTTTTAATCAATGGTGGCTCTGGGAAATATTTTCTTTCCATTAATACAGATGTTTCGACTTCTAAATAGACCACTGTTTAGAGACTTTAAATGTAAAGATATAGGGAAAGTAGGCCTGAATGAGGCAAATTCCACATAAATGTATACTCGTTATAATTTACTTGCAAACATAACCTAGCTATCTGTGGAATATTGCATTCACGAGAAGATGAAAAGTGATCCTGCTGCCAGGAGAGCATTGAACGCTGATTGGCTGGCAGAAGACGAGAAGAGAAACATGTTGCAAAGCTTCAAATTATGATGTCTATAACAGTGTGTGTTACTAGAGTAGGTTACCACACTTTTTACCCACTTTCCAGACCATTTTCCCATGCCATTTTACCCAGACCCAGACTTTAAGTCACAATGCTTTGAGACTATACTGAGTTTCTTGAACCTGTCTTTATGGGAAGTTATGCTTTGATATTGTGATCTATTTGAGCTGATTATTGATGCTAAAGCTTTATGCTCAAACTAAAACTCTTCATGGGTTCTGACTAACTGCATTTACACTTGATTCTTAGAATAGCGATTTTTCCCTAAGGGAACACGCTTTAATGAATCAATCATATGATTTGATTTAGCCACATTTATTTTATATTTCTGTCATATAATGATGATTGAGATTAATACAAATGTAACCCTTTTTCAATAAAGATGACCTACTAAAAGATGTATTATTTAAACCCGTTAACGTACACCAAACTCTCATCATTGACTGATAATTGATCATGCAGGAGGAAGGGTGTCCAGCGATTCTGGAAGCTGAGTCTGGTATGTCAGTAGAGTAATGAATATACTGCAAGGACCTGTGTTTAACCTCATGGCTGCAGGTTTAAATCTTGGTGGGTTCACTCAACTACTCATTCTTCTGTGGTCTTTAAAATGAGTAACATTGAGTTAGGTAACCATAAACATCAATTACCTGTAGACAGCATCAAGAGACTCAGGGGTAATAGTGTTTTACAAAATAGGCCAGTCCTCTGTGGTGGTTTTTCCCACTGCCTCGCAATACTTCCATACACAAGTAGGCATTCATTTGTTTTTATAAAGCACTTCATATGTTTTTTAAAGCTGTAAAAATATGCGTCACTGCCAGCCATTTTTTTTGGTACTCGATTTGTTGATGTGACCAGGCTAGAAAGTTAAGTCAAAATTGACAAGATTTAAACTTATGACCTGCAGATCTGTGCAAATGTCAGCCATTCTTGCTGGATTTGAACCAACGACAGAAGATTCCTGCATGTTTCAGCAGCAGACTTACATCTCAGGGAGTCATCCTGCTACCTCTACAGGTGAGAAAGTGTAATTGTAATTGCATTTATATAGTGCTTATTACCCCTCACGACACATCAAAGCATTTTTTGGGGTAGTAGCACAGTACTCTAGAACCTAAAGAGGATTACTGGTGAATTAGTATAGGGAGATATGAGATTAATATGAGCGGTGGATATGTGAGTTTGTTATTTGGATTGAAAAAAGATAGTGTAGGGATAGAAGAAGGGAAGGTTTGATTTATATAGCACTTGCTACCTCCTAAAGAGGCGTAGAAGAATTTTTCAGTGTGTAGCACACTACTCCAGAGCCCAAACAGGATTAGTGGAGAATTAGCATAGGGAAATATGAAATTAAGTTGAGCGGTAGACATGTGAGTCTATTACTTGGGTTGAAAAGGATATTGGAGGGATAGTAGAGGGAAGGGTCTAGAAAGTGTTTTTTTGTGCAGCTAATAGCAGTAGGAGAAGCTTAGGATGAGTAAAGGGGAGGCGAGGCTGAAGAGGAAGAGGAAAAGGTAAGTGTTTAAAAAGGCTTGTTTGGGAGATCTGAATAGTAAAACAGGTATGAGATAATACAAGGAGGGGAGAGTCTAGAAAGGGTTATTTTGGGGATCATAGTAGTAGAATGGGGTTTGGGATAAGTCAGAGAGTGGAGGTTGAGGATGTATTGAGAGAGGTATAAGGTGAGAAAAAGTGTAGTGCATTGGGGAGAGTAGTAGAATGAGGTTTGAGATGAGTCAGAGAGTGGAGGTAGAGGATATATTGTGAGAGGTATAGGGTGAGATGTAGGGTAGTGCATTGGAGATGCTGAATTAGAAGTGAAGTAAAGTAGTAATATAAAGATACAGAAGTATATGGAAGATATATATGCATGGGGAAAGTAATATATGTAGATTTAAGTTGTGTTTAATAAAGGTGGCTGAACTGTAGGTTAATTTATTTGTATTTGTAACTCAATAGTGAAGCATTGTAGATAAATAGGTAAAGATTTACTTATTTATGCAGTGACTTATATATATATGTTAAACATAGAATAATGAAGCCATAAATATTATGTACATTTGTTAAGCAGAACTTACAAACATCTATAAACATAATTATTATAAACATTTATACAAAGGAATACAAATATGTAGGTACACATAAATAGTCCAAATAAATACACAGGTATATGCTGTAAATTTATGGTTGAGTATGGTGGTTATGTGGGGAAGAGACAACTCTTGAGAAGTCTTCTGGAGATAAGGTAGTTATCCGTGGATATTATGTTTGGGGGTAAAGATTTCCGTAGTTTGGCTGCTTGAACAGAGAAGTATGTGTCACCTGTGGTTATTTTCTTGCATGCTGGTATTTCAAGACCAGGTGCCAATCTAGAGAGGAGGTTCCTTTGTTGAATGTATTTGGTGATTTTATTCCTGATGAAAAGCGGTCCTGTTCCATGTATCGCTTTGTGGGTGATACAAAGAAGTTTGAATGTGGATCTTCTGGCAACCAGTAACCAATGTAGGGCCTTCAAGGCAGGAGAGATGTGGGCTTATGGATTCATATGTAAGAGAAGTCTTGCAGCAGAGTTCTGAATCTGTTGTAGTCTTTTCATGGATGTTAAAGATGATCTGCGGTAGAGGCAATTGGCGTAATCGAGTTTAGACAGAAGAAGAGAGATAGTAGCCTGGATCTTGTATAGACATCCCAGGTGGGGGAAGATGCGTCTAAGTGTTTTTATAGTAATAACTAATGAAGCTTGATCTTGCTAATTTGTCCACGGGTTTTCATTGAAAGCTTGAAGTCCATGGTAATTCTAGGGTTTCTTCCTTCCTTTGATACTTTAGGCGGTGTTCTCAGATTGTCAGGCGAGGTGGCGAGTGAGTCAAAGTTTGTTCAGTCATCACATGTGAGTATTTCGGTTTTGTAAGTATTCAATTTAAGATGGCTCGATGTCATCTACTGATCCATGGCTCTGAGGCAACTGAAAATTAGTGTGTTTCCAATATCTTTAGGGCTTCTCAGTTTAAGAAGTATTTGCATGTCATCTGCATAGTTATAGCATGTAGGTTGAAATTGATTGATCAGTGCCGGTAATGACTTCATGTAGATGTTGAAAAGCATTGGTGAGATGATAGAGCCTTGAGAGACCCCCTACTTTAGTGAAGTACGGTTTGGGCAAAAAAGAGGTATGGATGACATTAGTTCTGTTTTGAATTTAGGATGTGATCCAGTCAAGAGCAGTTCCCTCTATACCGGCTTCGTAGCATCTTTTCCTTAGCGTGTCAAGGTCAACTGTGTTAAATGCAGCTGAGAGGTCCAAGTGAGGTAGTACAGCAACCCCGTTTCAGTGAACTGTGTTCTTAAGGTCATCCCAGTTGGCAATGAGGGCAGATTCGCTGCCTGCTTCTGGACGGAATCCTGTTTGGAAGTCTGAAAGTATGGTATTAGCTTCCATGAATTGTGACAGCTGGGTGAATGCTGCTTTTTCTATCAGTTGGCCTAGCAAACGTACTTTTTTAATTGGTCTGTCGTTGTCGGAGTTAAGCGGATCCAGTTTTGTTTTCTTTAGTAATGGGAGTATGAATTACTTTTTTTTATATCATTTGGAAATATTACTGTAGTTAAGGAATTGTCAATTATTCTTCTTATTGGTGTGGCAGCAGTGGTAGTTAGAATAATTTTCTTGAAAAAGTGATGAACATAGGTCAGAAGGGCTGTCAAGAGGCCGGCTTGCTTTAACCAGATCCATTGATTCACTGTGTGATATTCGTTGGAAAGAATGCCAAGGCTGAGTTAGCCTATTCTTGGAGGTTGTTTTTGGAAAAGGTTCAGTGCTGGTGCTTTTCCATTGTTTTAAATAGGACCCCAATGGGTCTGCTTTGGTTGTGTAATGATTTGCTAGTTTTGTCTGTGAATTCTTGATAAATGGGATGAGTTCCTTGTAGGCACTTTGGTTTACAAAATGTTTATAGTATTTTTTAATCTGTCTGAATAGTATCTTTAAAAATAATCTTTTTTGATTGCTGACTTGTATAATCTGTTAAATTTCTTTAGATGTAGTTTGTCTTGATTTGCTTTTATTTTGAGCCAGGTGCATTGCAGCTTTCTAGTTTGCTGTTTTATCTCTTTTAGCTCTGTATTTCTCCAAGGTGACAGTTTTCTTTTGTTTGAAAGGTAACATGTTCTGTATTTGCAAAAATTACATCGAGGATGTGTCCCGCAATTTGTGTGGGTTGGTGACAATCTGATGTAGGTTCAGTGTGTTTAAGCCAGTGATGATTATTTTTGGTTGGGGCATATTGGGTTTGTCAAACCAAATGTTTAGGTCGCTAAGAATGCATAGGTTGGAGTGTAGTGTTATAAGGTTTGAAACTGTGTCTGGAAGTGTGTCTGGGAATGTTGTACTACTAAGTGGAGGTCTGTAAAGAAGCAGGATTTTAGAGGAGGAAGACGGTGTAGGATTGCATCTGGTGAAGAGGGCCTCATAACCTTGTATATAGATGTTGTCAACTTTAGCGATATTTAATGTTTGCTTAAATACAACAGCTAGGACACCTCCTCTTTTGCCTAAATGATGTTGTGTGCTAGTTTGATAGCCTAGAAGAATGTATTCATGCAACCCCCCCCCCCAACTATGATTCAGTTAAGAAGAGTAAGTCAGGTTGTGTGTCAGTGAGAAGGTCATAAATGTGATGTTGATTTTTTAAAGTAAATGAGCATGTATTAGTAAGCAGTATAGAGACTGTACATTGGTGATGGTGTGACTTTGTTTTGCACAAGAGTGAGCAGTGTTTTGTGGGCTTGTAGCAGGTATGTCCTTAGTGCTGGTATAAGCTGAACAAGGATGTTAATAGCTTATCTGTACCGTGTTCCTCGTCCAGCAGGCTAAGAAGGCATTTTGAAGGGTATGCCTGTGTAGGTGGTGGAGATGGTGGCAGGGTGTTAGTTGGTGAGTTGTGTTATTTCTGTATAGTAGTGTTGCTGTGCAGTAGACAAGGAGATGTGAAGTTCTGAAGAGTGGTATGTTATTTTCTTTGTGTCTGTTTAATGTGGAAGGTGGTTCAGGGGTGGTGGTTTAGCATGTGGGTCATGTTGTAAGGTTCTAAATTGTCCAATGGACGGGAGGCGGTTAAAAGAAAGTTGCTGTATTGCTGTAAATGTGTTAGGTGATGGGGAAGAGAGAAAGGTTGGCAGTGGAGTTGGGTTAGGGTGTGCATTATTTGTGTAGTCAGGATGGTGGGAGTGGCTGTATGTTTCTAGTTTGTGAATAAAAGTGTTATGAGGTGAGTGTGTAAGATTTTATTGTGCTGCTGTGTGTGTTATGTTTTGTTTTTTGAGGAGTAGTGAGAGGAGGTGATGATGTATTTGTTGTCTAAGAAGTATTTGTATGTAAAGTATTGTTGGTGAGTAGAAGCTGCAAAGAACAAGGGGTGGTGCTGTGAGTGCGTGTGGTTTGTGAGAGGGGATGAACATGATTTGAGTGTTTGTGCTAGATTTTTTGCTAACAGAGGTAATATGTATGGTGGAGTGGAGCGTAAGGGTTGTGTTTTTTTGGTAAAAAGAAGAGGAGGGTGTTGACGGATGAAAAGATGGAAGGCTGAGTGTAGTTTGTTGGTGACAAAAATTGGTCTCTTAGGACTAATTAGTGCAGGGAGTGTGTGTCAGGTTGGGATATATGTATGTATGGTGTGAATTGTGGCTTCTGCCCTTGTTCTCTCAGCCCTTAGCCTCAATGGCCGGGCTGAGATGTCCTGAACCCTGACCTTAAATAGCCCTAGTGGTCAGGTGCCCCCTTCGGCCAATGGGAAGCCTAGCCCTAACTCTAACCAATCACACCACTAGCCCTAAGCCCTAGGACCAATAGGAGACCAGGCCCTTACAGCCAACCACAGCCCTAATACTAGCTGCCAATCAGAAACGAAATCCTAAGCCCTAGGTCCAGTATAAACCCCATCCCCAGTAACCAAGCAAAAAACCCTAGAACTATCCGCCAATTAGAACACCAACCCCAAGCTCTATGTCCAATATAATCACTAACCTAGGAACCAATCAGAACCTTAGACCTATATGCCAATCAGAACCATAGCCCTGGGCCCACTAAGAACACCATACACAGCAACCAATCAAAGGACAGATGCAATGCCCAATAGCAAACTTACATAGGGAGCATATGACCTCAAGCACAGGCTGATGGCCGGGAGTCAGAGAGAGCTGCTCCTGAAGTCAAAATCACTTTGGATATAGACTGGCTTAATCCACACTTTTCAGATCCTCTTTAAGCCAGCATTTAAGGCCCAAATCTAAATTGAAAACCACTGAAAATACTGTTTTTGCACAATTAAACAAATCACTTTTCTAGCCAAAACGGAATGCTACATTCACTTTCCCAACACAACTTAAAGCATAAAGCAGATTAAGCAGTCTCTTAAACACACTCTGCTTAACCTCTGAGGGTGTACTTTGTCTTTTTTTTTACTTTAAAGACACAAAAGAAGGGAGGGAGTGGGGGGGTTGCACCTGCTGGCCTAAGCACAGTGCAGGGAAAACTAGGAGAGAACTTCAACAGTCATGGATAGAAAAAACAGCATTTTTAAAGTAAAGATTGCACGGAACCAAAGTGTTACATTTAAGCAGTCACAGACAGCAAAAACACAGCATTTTAGTATATGGGATGTATACTGGGGTTGCAAGCCCACTCTCGTCTCGGGGTTGTGTCATCAATCTCTGTGGAAGTCTTGGGGTTGTATCTCTCCAGATGAAAGCCATGAGTCGCCATTGGATGCTCTTCAAGTTGGAAGAGTGCAGTCATATGGAGAGAGCTTTAAATAAATACAATAGGCGGAAAAGGATGTTCAACTTAACTGCAATGAATCTGCCTAACCAGGAGAGCATTAGCCTCCTCCGGGCATGCTAGTATAGGGGGTATAATAGGCGATGAACAGGTGCCTATTGTGTTGTGTAAGCCGAACCCCAAAGTATTTCAAGGAACATTTAGCCCATCTGAAGGGAAGGTGCCTTTCAAACTGTGCTTACTCTTCCTGTTCTAGGGTCAGATTAAGGAGCTCAAATTTGGCAAGGTGTATTTTAAAGCCAGTGGCTCTCTCAAAAGTCTGCAGAATCCCAACCACTGCTGGCAGTGAGGATTTTGAGGAGCTCAGAGTGAGGAGGATATCATCAGCATAAAGCGATATTGTAAATTCCCTAGGACCGCATTTCATTCCAGTCTCTTCAGGGGACTGTCGAATGTCGAATCCATGAAGTGGTCAAACAGCAGGGGGTATAGTGCAGTTTAGCTGCAGGCCTCTGGTATCTTAGCCCTGGGATGGGCGTAGCTGGCAAAGATCATTCACATGAATTGGGGGCCAAAGCCCATTTGTTGAAGTGTCAGGTGCAAGAAAGCCCATTTCAACGTGTGAAAGTCCTTTACAGTGTCTAGTGATAGGAGGAACACCGGAATATGTTTGAGAGAAGCCTTCTCTATCAAATGGACAGCCACACTGATGTTGTCAGGGGTTTGTCTCTCTTTGATAAATGCACTCTGGTCCAGATGGACCAGGGTGGGTAGGACTTTGTTAAGGCTTGTGGCCAGAATCTTTGTATAGAGTTTTGCCTCTATATTAATCAGTGCTATTGGGTGAGAGGATTCACAGCTAGTACGGTCCTTTCACGGTTTTAGAATGACCATTACTACCACCTCGCTAATAGTCTGAGTAACTCCCCCCGGTCTCCACACAGTGATTAAAAAGTGTTGTGAGTTTCTAAATCAATTTTGCCTGGTAGAGTTTGTAAAATTGAGCTATTAGGCAATCTGGTCCGGTGTTTTCTTAGAGGGCAGGGATTTAATAACTAGTCGAATCTCTTCCGATGTGCAGTTGACCCTAGCCGTACCAGGGCATAGGTGATGTATCAGGTGGGGTGTTGAAGTATTTCTCTCTCTAATTCCTGGATCGCATCCTCCAATTTCTTGACCTCAAGTTTACAGAGCTTGGCACGCTCATCAGCTGTGGCGATGAAGCAGCCTCTGATGACTGCTTGGAAAACATCCTTCACTACCTCGGGGAACCTCCCCCCCTTCGTTGAGAGTGAAATATTCCTAATCTGACTACCAAATTCCTGTTGAATGAGCAAGCCCCTCAATAATCTGAGGTGGAGCCTCCAACTCCTGGGACGTCTCTTTGTCCCCATGTCCAGATCCACTCTGACAGGCACGTGGTCTGAGACCACTATGAGGCCCATAACCGCCAAGTGAAGCAAACCCAGCAAAGGTGTGCTCAGTAGTTTATCATCAATGCGTGAATGGGTTCTATGAATGTGTGAGTAAAAGGTGAACACAGATGCCGACCTGTATGTTTCCCTCCAAGCATCTCTAAGACCCAGTTCATCATGGGCTCCCTTAGATCACTTCGAGAAGGCCCCTGCGTGTATCACATCCCCTACTCCCTTGTCTGTGTGCAGATCCCAGACCATATGAAAGTTCCCGGTGAGGATAATCTCCCTCTGTGCCATCCCTGCCTGTTCCCTCAGGAATTCAAGGAGGAAGGCGTCCTGTGCTATATTGGGGGCATAGAATGTTGCCAAAGTGATGGGCGCCTCTTCATGGACCTTACAACCAGCAGATTTCTTTCATTCCTATACACTTTGGAGTTCAAGATCACCAGGTACAGGCCACGCCGCACAAAGATTACCACTCCCTTCTACTTGGTAGGAGCTGAAGAGTGATAGGACATAGGATATGCTAATTGCTGAAACCTTTCCTGGTCCTTTCAAAGAAGATGTGTCTCCTGTAGGCATATAATATCTGGTTTGGAAGTACGAAGTGTGTGCCACAGAGCTTCCTGCTTGGTGGACGTTTTGAACCCCCTTACATCCATTGATCATCTGAACGACATTTTTTGTGTGAGAAAAAGCTGCCGTTCTTTGAAAGGAGCAAAAGCGACGCGTGTGCCAATGACAAGAAAACACTGTAGTCCCTCAACATTATAACCAAAGCTCAGACCTAAATGAAACGGAATAGCAAGCCAAAACTTTCTCCAAACTATATAATGGAGGATGACTTTCATCTAGGAACCAACCAGTGTCTCGAGAACTTCCCTATGGGGGTAGAGAGGCCCTCCTCTCTGGCAAGGGTCACTACTCCTCAAGAGGTCTTATACCCCTCGAGCATTGTCGGCCCAACAAAAGTGGGATATAGGGCCTCCCCCATTCCCTCAAGGCCACACTTATGTGGTGCTACATAACTGTAATCCCTTCCCATAGCAGTCTAATACAAAAGAAACAGAGGACGAGTCCTCCTCATCATTTGTCCTCAGACTCTCCGTCCAGCCTGCCTTGAAGCTGTTATTTATCCTCTGGGCCAGCCACCAAGCAGGGAGACTAGCTATTTGGGCAGCTCTGGTCCCACAGTTGCACACCAGTCAACACCAAAGATGGCTGAAATCTTTGTGTCTGGCCATTAGAAAGTAGGAAAGTGGTATTGATAGAGCCGTTCTTGATCTTCTAGAATGGCAACATCCTTGCAATGCCTTGGTCCCCTGGGCGGCCCTAGCTGTGGGGGAGCCGCTCTGGACATAAGATGCGCCCTATCCAATTGGAGGCAGGCGCTGCCACGAAGTGTCCAGTCCCCAGGAAGAGCATGGCACCCCATCCTCCGGATGTACAGCCCCAGGAAGTTATCCAATGTAAGTCCCAGTAAGGTCACAACCTTTAGAACCTGAGTAAAGTTATGCCGCCGGTCGCTATTTTCAAAGGATAAGCCAGACTGGTATGTCCATCTATAGCAAATACTGTCTTCCAGAGGTTTCCTCATGATCGGGTGGAACAAGGCCTGGTCGTTGTAGCATAAGTTGGGATAGATCCTGATAAATGTGCACAAGTGATTTTGGAAAGTAGCTTCTCCCATGTTCTTAGCATGGTGCAAGAGCTCCTCTTTTCTGTGAAATAATGAAATTCAACCAATACATCTCTTTGCCTCTGCTGCGTAGACTGCACCCAGGGTACCAGGTGGTGCACCCTGTCCAGGCAGACCTCAGGGTGATTGTCCCACAACAAGGATGACAGCATACTAGTTACATAAGTCTCCAGATGTGCATCCAGGACCTCTTCACTAAGCCCTCTGAGCCTTAGGGTCTCTCTTCTTGAGCAGCTTTTGAGATCATCCATTTTATCAACCATTTTAAAAAGCATTTCCTCCAATGATTGACATTTAACCGCAGCGTCAGTCTACTCTAGGCAGTGGACACGGCTTCCAGCCGACCTTCTACTTTGACCCACGCCATCAATATGGGTGTGGAGCTCTGTTAATTGCCATGGTTAAATATGTCCAGAAATCTGTAAGGCCATTAGTAAGGTCCTGTATCAACTGACTTCTAATCTCCATCTTGAAGAACTGGAGACTTTCCATTAAGGGCCATCTCTGTGTCAATGTCCCCGGGTAACTCCCATGGGATGTCTGAAGTAGGCAAAAAGACTGCCCCAGAGCAAGTTTTCTTCTTGGGAGCACATAGGGTCCCTTGGCACATTTAAGCCCGAGGTCTATCCCACCCACAGTCACAGAGGTCCCTGGGGCTGGCCTCCAGCCAAGAAAACTGACCCAGCTGCTGCAGTGCTCACCTGGCTCAATGCGGCCTCAGGCTCCATGGTTGCGGGCTCCATGCTCCCTCCAAGCAGGGCCGGTCTGGCCGTAGTGGGCATCAGGCATTTCTACAGCCCCTCGCAGGCTTCCCGCTTGCGACTACTCAGGCTGCTCGTACCCAGGGCCTCAAGACATTGGCTCATGGCGATGTCATCTGTGGATGTGTGGGAGAAGCAGCAGATTATGGCTGGGCATATGGGATCGATAGTAGAGCGGGACTCACCACTCCTACATCTTGACCACGCCCCCTCAAGAGTGCTTTTAAGAGTAGTGTGGGAAGTGGACAGGAAACCAGGGTGGGAGCATCGTTGCATGGCTCCCCATGTCACCTCTACACACATGAAGGAGATCGATGGGATTAGCTGCACAGGGTAAGAGGATTTTGAGGACTTTATTAATGTACAATTGTAGCTGGACAGCTGTCAATAAACACTGCTGTTTTCCACCCCCGGGGTTCCTTCTGACAACAAAGATTACTCAAGCTGCACTCTTGCTGTTTTATTTGATGACAAATGGTATACCTCACTAGGAAAAGCCCCCCACTAGTTAAACAGCTGCCCTTCCATAATACAACATGTTGCTTTATGAAATATTAAAGCTCTATATGTTGAAAGTATTCATCCGGCCACTTACTCTGTACAAACAGATATTTAATATTAACAATCCCAAATTGTCCTTGTCATAAGACGCATTCTGCAGCAGATACTTTATTGTCAAAACTGGCTTTAACATACAGTTTTCACTCGTGCCTTACACGTTTCAGACCTCCTAGTACTTGGTCACAGGCTAAGATCTAAACTTTGCAGAACCGCACGAGACTTGCGTCTTGTTACCCCCAGTGGGGCCTCACAGGTGAGTGCAGTTTAGTACTGCATGCTGGGATTTTTAGTATCCTCCCTTGATTTGAACCCTTAGTTGGTCTGCGCGGTTTGTCTCAAAGTAAAATATTTAGTGTTCATAGCCGTCCAGTGGGCCTCCGGATGTAATGCCAGTTCTAAATTTTCTGCCATCTGCTGCTCTGAAGAGGGGCTCGGAATGTTCCATGCCCCTGCAGCTCCTCACACTGGTAACTGGATGGTGCTGTCTTCACAGCAGGATGGCCGTGCAATATAAACAATCCCAAATTGTCTGTAGCAGATACTTTATTGGCAAAACCGGCTTTAACATACAGATTTTACTCATGCCTTATGCGTTTCAGACCTCCTGGTCCTTGGTCACAGGCTGATATTTAAACTTTGCAGATCCGCACGAGACTTGCATCTTATTACCCACCAGTGGGGCCTCACAGGTGAGTGCAGTTTAGTACTGCATGCTGGGATTTGTAGTATCCTCACTTGATTTAATATTATTGAAATATATCTCACTGTATTGGAATGCAAACATTTTTGATAACCTAGTTACACCAGAGTGGATATTTATGACCAAAAGCAGTTTTGTCAATGTATATTGTGATCGGTTTATGTATGTAGTTTACTACGCATTACAAAAATGCCAATAGTAGAAGTAAATAGCGTATTTGCATAGGCCATACATCACCGATCCCTAGTTAGAGTGGAGACGTAAGGGGCAATACTGAAGATAGAGTTCAAATGTCTGAGCATACTTAGAAAGTTATTATATCAAAGTAATAGGATTGAAGTGTATTATAAAAAATGTAAAGGAAAAAGTAAAAAAAGATGGAAAAAAATCCATTCAAGAATAACATGAGTTTCTTACACGTCTTGGAGATTCCAGAAGTTCTTCAGCGGCTTGAGATGCATAATGTTCCAAGAGGCTATTGCTGCCATCGTCTGAGAAAAGCGTAGCGATCCAATTCATATCCTTGAAGGGGCAGTAATGTTCCTCGAATTTTGGAGTGGCAATTTGAATTGGCAGGCAATCTGCGATGTTGTGAAAGGTCGCAGGTCGCAGGAGATCTTTCGCGGCTGCACAGAAATCCCATTCCACTGCGATTACTTTTTGCATTGCATTCGCCATTGCTCCACTGCCAGAACAATCATGTTCATGGTTTTCAAGATACTGCATTACCTGCTGGATATCGGGAGCGATTGTTGGGATGTTGGCATACATCCATTCGCCAGTCAAATGGACAAGTTTTGCAATCAAACAATGGTTGTATGCATATTGCATAAGTGTAGATAAATGTTATGTTGTAGCTAGCTCCGATAATAGGTAGCGGCAGGTAGCCAAAATGTTTTTCCCTTTTTTACAGTATTGATGTAGCTTGGCGTAGAGGCGTATTCTGTTGGACATAGTTGTTACCACAGAGAGCGTTGCCATTTCTAGAAGTAGAATTAGTAGTAGGATGGCCGCAAAGAGGGCGAGAATTATGGGCACTGTTCCTGTTATTCCAGAGATGATCGAATGAATGTCAGAATGTAGTCTGGTATTAAAAGAAGAACAGTTTGAAAGCATGTTAGAAGGCTGTAAGAGACCCTGTTAAAAAAGTGTGCCAGACCTTGAGTGTGACATGTGTTGAAAATTGTGTAACACAAAGTGTAATTGGCAGTTCGTATTTAATGAGTGTATTTTATTTGAAGTTCATGGTATCTGCAGTCGATAAATTTCTTTTGAGGGCGACTTCTGTTCTGAACAAAGGCACTTTTAGTTTGGTTTGTTTCTTGAAATCTGTTTTCAAACTAGGAATTGAAGGTCAAGTTGAAGTTTGGGAGTTAGTTTGTGTGGGTGGGAATAGACATTGCCACAGGAAGTTACGGTGTTTGAAACAGTAAGGACATGCAGTATGCTAGTTCACATTCCGTAGGAGTGCATGTTTCTGAGAACCAGACAACTGCAGTTAGAAAGCTGTGAGAATGTTGGTCTGATTTTGGGAGTTGGCGTCCTTTTAAGAAAGGACTCAAGATTGGGCGCTGTAAGTTTAGAAGCGCTGTGTAGTTGGACATTCTTGGATAGTAATGAATGACTGCCATTGTGGGCGCACTATTCACCTGTGAGAAAAATCTCTGTATGCTCTTTAAGACAGCGATATGTAAATGGGATAAACCACTGCTCGTTAATAAATGCGCTACCTAATATAATCACATTCAACATGACAAACAACATGTGCACGTAGCAGACACTACGTACTGTGGGAACCGTGGCTAGCCATGTACACTAACTAAACATGGCATGGCACCTCTGCCTTGCAATGCAGAATGCAGGGAGAGATGGGAGCAAAGTATGTGCGAAGGTGGCAAGTAATTATCGATTATAAAAGTATAAAGTGTAAAGTCTTGAGGGGATGTGCCGGACAGAGTTGAGTATGCAAAGCACAGACATGTACATGTCAACATATAATGATGGTCTATTGAGTGAAGTGGACAGTGGAAGCAACCATGATAGTACAGTCAGTGGGGAAGATTACGGAATGGTAGCGCGTACCTGCCTTCTTCTCCCCCCTAAATGTTTAGGGTAGTGGGCTGGCTCGGCTTACGCAAGGGTAGCGTAGGGGTTTGAAGAAGCGGCACGTTTTTCTGGGTGTGGTTCTCTTCCGGATTGGCGAACATGTCTGCCAGGTCTGCGCAGCTTACGCCGCCACGAGGCTGACGCCATGAGCGAAGGTGGCTGCGTGAATGATGCTTTCAGCGGCTGGTATCTAGAAAGCGTCATGGCCGCTGCAACGCATATATGCTCCACAGTTTACCTTTCGACATCGCCGTATGTGAAAAAAGGCCCACCACGTGCCGGCGGAAGCTCCTGGGCCGAGGTCTGCAAGCTCGGAAGGCTCCTGAGATTAACGCTGGCTACCGTGACACAGGCACACAGCTCCCAGCTTGAGGGCCAGCACCGTGGTGTGCTCTGTATTAGGGCTGGGAGTAGTTCGCAAAGTAGCGCTAGGCTTAGCTACGCGAAGTGCACTTCGCACTACGCGTAGCTCTACGTGAACTGCGTAGTACCGTGTTCGCACTCTGCAAGATGCCATTTTCAATGATTGCACAGTGCGGACAAGTATCCGGCACTGTGCAATCACTGAAAATGACATCTTGCACAGTGCGAGCTGTAGTTTTCTGCTGCTCGAGTAGATTTTTACTCGAGCAGCAGCTTTCTCAAAGCAGACTGGTAGTTTCTAATCACGAGCGGTCGCGAGCATACGCAACCACTCTTAATGAGAAACCTGACCTCCCCGCGTTGAGAATCTCGCCCGGAGGTCTATTTTTCACGCTCGCGATCGGCAACTTGATGTTGCTGATCGCGAATGAGGGAAAAGTCTCGCTGGGATTTCATTTTGCTTGCTCGCGGTGGCCAACTTGACATTGAGGACCGCGAGCAAGCAAAAAATTACCGCTGCACTACGTTACGCTACGCGTGTTTGCACTGTGCTACGTGCAGTTCGCGTAGTGTGAAGTAGCGCAAACTTGGCAAACTACGCAAGCGTAGCGTAGTGCTTTGCCCAGGGTTACTCTGTATACTACTAACACAGTAGTCCAACAGGTACCAACAGTGGTACAGTGTTTTTGATAGCATAGTTGGTGATGCTAGAACTGTATCTGTGAGTGGAGATGAAGGTACTCCTTTCGACCAGGTGCAACCAACTCTTGGTACCAACAGTGGAACGGTGTCTTGATCCCACAATAGACGATGTCTGATATTACCTGCTGCTTGGTTTTCACAGAACTCCCTCTGTTGAGGTGCATCAGACCTGTGCTTCCGTAGTTAACTGCTGTACAGGGTTATTGGGCTTTGTTGACTGTAGTCGCTGGACTACAGCGCGGTACAGCAGGTCCGAACAATGAAACGGGGTCTTGATTCTATGATTGAGGATGTCAGAAGTTAAAGTCTGTGATGATTTCGGTGTACCCCCTCCGATCAGGTACAACCAACTCTAGGTCCCAACAGTGGAACAATGTATTGATCCCACAGTGGACGATGTTAGAACTAGATCTGAGAGTGGAGATGGAGTTATTCCCTTCAACCAGCTGCAACCAACTGTGGTTCCCAACTGCATCTGAGAGTGGAGATGAAGGTACTCCCTTTGACCAGGTGGAACCAACTCTAGGTTCCAAAGTGGAACCGTGTCTTAATTCCACAATGGAAGAAGTTCGTCATTACATTCTGCTTGATATTTACAGAACTACTTCCGTTGAGGTGCATTAGACTCTGTGCTTCCATAGTTAACTGCTGCACATGATTATTAGGCATGGTTTAATGCAGTTGCTGGAGTACACAGCGGTACAGCAGGTCCGAATAGTGAAACGAGGTCTTAATTCTATGATTTAGGATGTCAGAAGTTAAAGTGTGTGATGATTTTTGTGTACATCTTCTGATGAGGCGCAAGCAGCTCTAGGTACCAACAGTGGAACGGCGTCATGATCCCTCAATGGACGATGTTAGAGCTGGATCTGAGAGTGGAGATGAAGGTACTCCCTTCGAGTAGGTGTAAGAAACTCTAGGTCCCAATAGTGGAACAGTGTCTTGATCCCACAATGGATGATGTCCGATATTACCTGCTGCTTGCTTTTCTCAGAAATTCCTGTGTTTAGGTGCATCACACTCTGTGCTTCCATAGCTAACTACTGCACCTGAATATTGGTCTTGGTTGACACTAATTCATGGAGCACATTGTGGTACAGCAGGTGCGAACAGTGAAATAGGGTCTTGATTCTATGATTGAGGATGTCATAAGTTAAAGTCTGTGATGAATTCTGTGTACCCCCTCTGATCAGGTGCAATCAACTCTGTGCTTTTGAATCCAACGGTATGTGGCTGTGAGGTGTTAATTACCACTGCATCTGGTCTAGACTACAGTTCGCAGGGTTCACAATGTAGATTGAGTGGTGATTGTTTAATTACAGAATCCAGTAGTTAAGTAATTAGAACGTCTATTGAAACATACACAATATTGTTTTATTAGAACATTGGAATGTTGGGAGGTCCATTGAAAACAATGGAGTAGCTCCGGTCTTATAATGGCTGGTATAAGGCTGGAGTTCCAACCTTCCAATGTTTCTTTGTTCACTTCTGTGGCTCTGAACAAAGGCTTCAGGGAGCTTGAGGGGATTTCCAACCCACTCACGCTCGCCTAAGACTTTGTTTTCTTTGTTAGAACATTCTACCCTCTAGTGGCAAAATGTTCTAATAGCCTTATAGCGCTTCATAGCTGGGCTATACTGGCTATTAAAGTCCCTGTCCCTCATAAAAGGCCCTCGCCTTCGGCTTGGGCCTTTAATACTGGAGAGGGCCTTTAGTAGCCAGTATAGCCTGCTACGGTGGGGTGTAAGGCTATAGTATATTTGCTTGAAGAAGGTTTTTTAGAGTTATAGGTTTAGTAAAATGACCAAATTCATATTGCAAGACCAAAGGAACAGTGAATAGTGTAGACTGTGGGCAGATAAAATCCCAATTTGAAATGTTTTGATTTATTTATTGTAGAGTTCTCTGTAATTTATGTTGTTGTATTTTGTTAAGAGAGAGTGAGAAAAAGTATGGATGTTTCTGTGTGTGAGTACTGCCATCAAATAACAATGCAGACAGTGGTGTTCACAATTCAGATTGAGTTGCTATTGTAGATGATGCAGTCCTGTAAGAGAAGAGAATGCTGTAGTGCGCTCTGTCTGTACCACTCATATGCATCATTGCAGGCTCTGCACAAGTTTTGTTTGCTTTGCGTATGGAAAACTGTAGAGATCAAGTCAATGCCACATGGCTGTGGGCTCTTGCTGAAAACTCTCTGGCCTACACTGCAGACTTCAATGTCAACATTTGACATTGAGTCGGTATTGTAGATGATGCAGTCCTGTCGGAAAAGACATTGCTCCTGTCCGCTCTGTCTGCACCAATCATATGCATCATTGCAGGCTCTGCACACATTTCTTTTGCTTTGCGTATTGTAAACTGTAGAGCTCAAGTCAATGCCAAATGGCTGTAGGCTCTTGCTGACCGCTCTGTCTGGCCTATACTGCAGACTTCAGTGTTCCCATTTGACATTGAGTCGGTATTGTGGATGATGCAGTCCTGTAGGAAAGACATTGCTCCAGTGCGTACTGTCTGCGCCACTCATATGCATCATTGCAGGCTCTGCACACTTTTTTTTGCTTTGCGTATTGCAAAGTGCAGAGCTCAAGTCAATGCCACGTGGCTGGGGGACCTTGCTGAACGCTCTCTCTGGCCTATACTGCAGACTTCATGCAGCAGTGTTCACAATTGAGATTGAGTTACTATTGTAGATGAGGTAGTCCTGTAGGAAAATACATTGCTCCAGTGCTTACTGTCTGCACCATTTATACACATCATTGCAGGCTCTGCACACTTTTTTTTTGCTTCGCGTATTGCAAACTGTGGTGCTCATGTCAATGACACATGGCTGTGGGCCCTTGCTGAATGCTCTCTCTGGCCTATATTGCAGACTTCAGTGTTCCCATTTGACATTGAGTCGGTATTGTGGATGATGCAGTCCTGTAGGAAAGACATTGCTCCAGTGCATACTGTCTGCGCCACTCATATGCATCATTGCAGGCTCTGCACACTTCTTTTTGCTTTGCGTATTGCAAAGTGCAGAGCTCAAGTCAATGCCACGTGGCTGGGGGACCTTGCTGAACGCTCTCTCTGGCCTATACTGCAGACTTCAGTGTTCACAATTAATATCGAGTCACTATTGTAGATCAGGTAGTACTGTAGGAAAAGACATTGCTCCAGTGCTCTCTGTCTGCACCACTCAAATGCATCATTGTTGGCTCTGCACACGTTTTTTTTGCTTTGCGTATTGCAAACTGTTGAGCTCAAGTCAATACCACGTGGCTGTGGGCTCTTGCTGACCGCTTTCTCTGGCCTACACTGCAGACAGGAGTGTTCACAATTAAGATCGAGTCGCTATTGTAGATGAAGTAGTCCTGTAGGAAAAGACATTGCTCCAGTGCGTACTGTCTGCACCACTCATATGCATCATTGCAGGCTCTGTACACTTTTTTTTGCTTTGCCTATTGCAAACTGTAGAGCTCAAGTCAATGCCACGTGGCTGTGGGCTCTTGCTGACCGCTCTCTCTGGCCTACACTGCATACAGCAGTGTTCACAATTGAGATGAAGTTACTATTGTAGATGAGGCAGTCCTGCAGGAAAAGACATTTCTCCAGTGCGTACTGTCAGCACCACTTATACACATCATTGCGGGCTCTGCACACATTTTCTTTGCTTCGCGTATTGCAAACTGTAGAGCTCAAGTCAATGCCACGTGGCTGTGGGCCCTTGCTGAACGCTCTTTCTGGCCTAAACTGCAGACTTCAGTGTTCACATTTGACATTGAGTCGGTATTGTGGATGATGGAGTCCTGTAGGAAAAGACATTGCTCCAGTGTGCTCTGTCTGCACCACTCATAAGCATCATTGCAGGTTCTGCACACTTTTTTTGCTTTGCGTATTACAAACGGTAGAGCTCAAGTCAATGCCATGTGGCTATGGGCTCTTGCTGACCATTCTCTCTGGCCTGCACTGCAGGCAGCAGTTGTTAAGGGTACACATGCGGCCACTGGTTCTCCCACCTAATTCACATGCAGCCACTGGTTCTCTCCTGTATTCATTGTTCCTTGTCCCCTAAATGCATCCCTAATTGTTAGCCACTATTTATGCCTTGGAGAGTTAATGCTGTAGTGATTGTTAATATTGCCATTTAATGCTTTATTTGTTGCTATTGCCAATGCTTATTCATTGCTATTGCCAATGCTTACTCATTGCAATTACCAATGCTTGTTGGGCAACGCCTAAATATGACATGTGTAAGAACAACAGAGCAACTCCGCGTGAGAGATATGCAAATGCAAACCGCCGCTGGTAAAACCTATTATAGGAGCGCTCATAAATGTGACAATGCTTTGTCTCTTGCCTTCGTCACGACGAGTGCTCCAGTCTTACCCTGCGCATCTACCGGTCCAGCTTTGTTGGACACCAGCTCTTGCTCCTGATTTTACCCATCTGTGGCCCTCTCCCAACCTTCTGCTTCTGCTTCCCTGCCAGCCCAAAAACCCGCTCCCAGTCCCCCTTACCTGCATCCTTTGGATGTTCTTCTTCGGATCCGGCAGCCATCGGAGGACTTCAAAGAATCAACGGAAGTCCGTGGAATGCCCGCCTTCTCCCGATCTACAAAACAGAAGAAGGACAGTAAGCTCATAAGAACTATAGAACTGAACTACTCAGTATGCTGTATTTGGAAGAACTTTAAGGCAAACAATTGCACAGTCAGTAAACGGACTTCAGAAGGCTTGTGAAACAAACAAGCCTTGGCCACTGCAAACATTTGGTGTACGATTACAAACTTGTTACCATTGGTGTATGATTACAAATCTGTACCAGAGTGCTTTGGGACATTATTGTTGCACATATTGTCAGAGTGCGTTGGGTCATTATTGTCACACGTATTACACTACCAAGTCTATGTAAAGTGTAGAACACCTCTGAGCACACTGCTTGTCGCAGATGTTTTAGGTTTCCGGTGTCCTTGTTTTGTTTTTTCTTTCTTTTATTTGCAGAATCCTTTGGACTTTAGTCACCTGGGTATACAGGTATGTGCATGAGTGTTAGTGTGAACCGTACCTTATAATAACAACTAACCACTAATCTTATACCTAATAAGGAGTGCTTTATTTAGAAATAGCATAGCATTGAATAATATCGTTCTTACTTTAAGGAGGCAGTCTAAAGCACAAACCAGGCTGCGCATAACTCTTGACCCAGTGAAGTGTGAACAAGGGCCTCTTCCTCAAACGGTCAGTATTATGTGAATGTCTTAGAATATGCCATAGACAAGAACCACATCAGTTCTTGAGAAGTGTGTGCTAATAGTTGTGTGCAATAACACAGGATCACGTGTGAACGAGACATCGGCCCGGAACACTTCTAGAGAAACAACAGCTGGAACCAGTGTTTTGTTTGTTTTGTTTCTCTTCCACTTCCCCTTTCCCTTGTGGACGAGTTGGCTTAGCAAGAGTTTCCATCCTTGCTACGTTGACTGGTCTTTGAGGGAGTTGGGACATTATGGTGTCAAGAGGAAATAACTGGAGCACCTCGCGTAATTGCGCAACAGCAGTGTTCACACTTACGATCGAGACGCTATTGTAGATGAGGTAGTCCTATAGGAAAAGACATTGCTCTAGTGCGTACTGTCTGCACCACTCACATGCATCATTGCATGCTCTGCACACATTTTCTTTGCTTCGCATATTGCAAACTGTAGAGCTCAAGTCAATGCCATGTGGCTGTGGGCACTTTCTGAACTCTCTCTCTCTGGCCTACACTGCAGTCTTCAGTGTCCACATTTGACATTGAGTCGGTATTGTAGATGATGCAGTCCTGTAGGAAAACACATTGCTCCTGTCTGCTCTGTCTGCACCAATCATATGCATCATTTCAGGCTCTGCACACATTTTTTTTGCTTCGCGTATTGCAAACTGTAGAGCTCAAGTCAATGCCATGTGGCTGTGGGCTCTTGCTGACCGCTCTCTCTGGCCTACACTGCCGACAGCCATGTTCACAATTCAGATCAAGTTACTATTGTAGATGAGGTAGTCCTGTAGGAAAAGACATTTCTCCAGTGCTTACTGTCTGCACCACTTATACGCATCATTGAAGGCTCTGCAAACGTTTTTTTTGCTTCGCATATTGCAAACTGTAGAGCTCAAGTCAATGCCACGTGTCTGTGGGCCCTTGCTGAACTCTCTCTCTGGCCTATACTACAGACTTCAGTGTTCACATTTGACATTGAGTCGGTATTGTGAATAATGGAGTCCTGTAGGAAAAGACATTGCTCCAGTGCGCTCTGTTTGCACCACTCATATGCATCATTGCTGACTCTGCACATGTTTTTTTTGCTTTGCGTATTGCAATCTGTAGAGCTCATGTCAATGCCACATGGCTGTGGGCTCTTGCTGACCACTCTCTCTGATCTACACTGCAGACAGCAGTATTCACAATTAAGATCGAGTCGCTATTGTAGATGAGGTAGTCCTGTAGAAAAAGACATTGCTCCAGTGCGTACTGTCTGCACCACTCATATGCATTATTGCAGGCTCTGCTAACGTTTTTTTTGCTTTGCGTATTGCACACTGTAGAGCTCAAGTCAATGCCACGTGGCTGTGGGCCCTTGCTGAACGCTCTCTCTGGCCTAAACTGCAGACTTCAGTGTCCACATTTGATATTGAGTCGGTATTGTGGCTGATGCAGTCCTGTAGGAAAAGACATTGCTCCAGTGCGCTCTGTCTGCACCACTCATAAGCATCATTGCAGGCTCTGCACATGTGTTTTTTGCTTTGCATATTGCAAACTGTAGAGCTCAAGTCAATGCCACGTGGCTGTGGGCTCTTGCTGAGAATTCTCTCAGGCCTACACTGCAGGCATCAGTGTTCATAATTATGATCGAGTAGCTATTGTAGATGAGGTAGTCCTGTAGCAAAAGACATTGCTCCAATGCGTACTGTCTGCACCACTCATATGCATCATTGCAGGCTCTGAACACATTTTCTTTGCTTCGCGTATTGCAAACTGTAGAGCTCAAGGCAATGTCACGTGGTTGTGGGCCCTTTCTGATCGCGCTCTTTGGCCTACACTGCAGACGTCAGTGTCACACATTTGACATTGAGTCTGTATTGTAGATGATGCAGTCCTGTAGGAAAAGACATTGCTCCTGTGCGCTCTGTCTGCACCAATCATATGCATCATTGCAGGCTCTGAGCACGCTTTGTTTGCTTTTCCCGTGTTGCAAACTGTAGAGCTCAAGTCAATGCCACATGGCTGTGGGCTCTTGCTGACTGCTCTCTCTGGCCTACACTGCAGACAGCAGTGTTCACAATTGAGATCGAGTTACTATTGTAGAAGAGGTAGTCCTGTAGGAAAATACATTTCTCCAGTGCGTACTGTCTGCACCACTTACACGCATCATTGCAGGCTCTGCACACATTTTTTTTGCTTTGCGTAATGCAAACTGTAGAGCTCAAGTCAATGCCACGTGGCTGCGGGCTCTTGCTGAATGCTCTTTTAAGCCTATACTGCAGACTTCAGTATTCACATTTGACATTGAATCAGTATTGTGGATGAGGCAGTCCTGTAGGAAAAGACATTGCTCCAGTGAGCTCTGTCTGCACCACTCATACTCATCATTGCAGGCTCTTCACACTTTTTTTTGCTTTGCGTATTTCAAACTGTAGAGCTCAAGTCAATGCCACGTGGCTGTGGGCTCTTGCTGACCGCTCTCTCTGGCCTACACTGCAGACAGCAATGTTCACAATTAAGATCGAGTCGCTATTTGAGATGAGGTAGTCCTGTAGGGAAAGATATTGCTCCAGTGCGCACTGTCTGCACTCCTCATATGCATCAATGCAGGTTCTGCACACATTTTCTTTGCTTTTCGTATTGCACACTGTAGAGCTCAAGTCAATGGCACGTGGCTGTGGGCCCTTGCTGACCGCTCACTCTGGCCTACACTGCGGACAGCAGTGTTCATAATTGAGATTGAGTCGCTATTGTAGATGAGGTAGTCCTGTAGGAAAATACATTGCTCTAGTGCATACTGTCTGCACCATGCATATGTATCATTGCATGCTCCACACACGCTTTTTTGTTGCTTCGCTGACGACAAAATGGGCAGGTGAAGTCACCGTACGTACCTGTGGGCCCTTGCTGACCACTCTCTGTGGCCTTCACTGCAGACAGCAGTGTTCACAATTAAGATTGGGTCGCTATTGCAGATGATGCAGTGTTGATGGCAACAGATATTGCTCCTAGTATGGCCTGTCTACAGCACGCATTATCGCTGGCTGCGCACATGCTCAATGTGTTTGATGTGACTATGTGAGCGCACTAGAACTAATGGAGCATTTATGATATAATCTTTTTGTGTATTATTTGAGATCTATTGATTGTGTGTCAGTATACCACAAGTTGTTGTTCTTTTACAATAGAATTATTTCTGTATTATTTCACATCTACTGTACCTACCTTACTGCAGCATAAATTATTGATTTTTTTAATGATGAATCTTGTGTGTGATCCAATGATTACTGTTGTAGTTGATGCTAGCAGCAACCATTCCCTGAAGGCTGGTTTACACTCACCCCACACACATCGAGCACAGACGTCACTGGATATGTCACCCTGGTAATAAAAAGGAGTCGAGCGCACATGCTCGTATCCACTTCCACTATCTATCTGTGTCCGTGTGTTCATTATCTATGCATGATACTGTCTTTGGGCCAAACTCTATTACGTTGTGCTGTAGACAGCGTATGCAGCCATATTACCTCTGGTATTGGAGAAAATTTCGGTAATGTAACTTTTAGGTGTCTGGCTATCACAGGTGGAAGGCTACTTTACAGAGCATGAATATTGATGAAAATGATGGTTGCATGTTGTGTGTAGTGTAAGATATGTGTATATTGTAAAAAGTTTAGAACAAAGCTCTCTAAGGAGAAGAGGTGTGTGTCATGAAATGCAGTACAGATATTGACTAAAATGGGTGGCGGTTTCGAACTGTTACAATGGGAAATGTTATGAACTAATAAAATGCTTTTTTTTTATGATCACATGGCAATCGCGCAGCCAGTGCGCAATGAGACCGCACCTGATGTGATTTCGAGAAAATATATTTACTATAATATAAGTTTATTACAGTTAGAAATATATGTGTTTAAAATATTTTTAATTATCTCTTGCTCTCATATACATTTTAAAGTTATTTAGATATAGTTTTGAGATAAAAAAAATGAGGGAATGGCGTATGCGGTGTGACATCGTACATCTATGATGTAACAAAGGACATGGCAGAGTGCATTTGTCGCATTTGGAACACGCAGCGAGTGCCACCCCATACGTACATGACGTAACGTGACGCTTGGTAGTACGTACCGGTTGAATACCACAGTAGCAGCTGGAGCAACCTCATACGTACATGTTGTTAAGAGGGACGCGGTGTCACAAACCCGTTGGATACGAAATGAGCATCATTTAAATGTGGTAGATAGGATTCGCGTGTTGATCGAGCTTGGTAGGCAAATTTCTCTGGTTTTATATGAGTCAAATGTTCAACTAACTATAACATCCCTGAAACCTATGTTTGTTTTAGTGAATTTCTAAGGTTTTTTAAATCCTAATTCCTAAGTATAATGTGCCTGGAACCTATGGTTATTTCAGTGAATATATACATATATAGATAGATTGATAGATATGTATAACAATACGAAACAGTTGAAAATGAGTTGGGCTACAACTTATAAATCACTTTGAACTGAGCATGTGCAGTAAAGGTATTCCTGCTTTGCCCCCTACTTTAAGTCTCTGTGAGAAAATGTTGGGTTATTATAAGCCATTATGACCTTCAAGTTCTATATTTGTGGTCCACTTCCTGCACCACACATCTTTGGCAATTCTTTAGGTTTTAATAGTTGCTGATGACCTTGTCCTCAACTTGTTACTCATTACAAATGCCCTTCATGGTGGGGGTGTGGTCCGGGAGATTGTGAAGATGGTTACCTAATTAGAATCTTCAAAGTTGCACATGGCTGAAAATTGAGCAGTGCCAAGAATGTTGCAATGTACTTGAAGGGGGTACGAATTGAAGAAAACACTTTAGAGAATGAATGCATGATTTTCTAGATGTTTGAAATCTAACCATAACACAACCACATTCAGAAGCTCATTTTCACTTCTCATCCTGTTCGGCTCTCTTCATTTTTAAATCAGCACAGCATAAGGCATGTACTTATTCATTGAACACAGATCATAAAGCAGTTTGGCTCTTTGACAATGAAAGTTTTCTGTTATGTTGATGTTGCACTTTCACCTGAACATGTACTAATGTCTACATTTAAATGCAAAATAATAAATAAACACTTACAAAGAAATAAAGCAGTTTGATGTAGATACTTCTAATTCATCATCTCCAGAGATCATATGTGGATATAGTTCATGGCTGTGACCAACCTGGAGGTACTTATATTTATTTGAACCAATAAGCAGCTAATAATTGCTCATTGAAAATTGTGCTCATTTACAAACTAACAAACTGTATATTTCTTTATGGGAAAGTTGAAAAAATACCATCTAGTCATAACACTTTGTCCATGTTCACCATTTTTGTTTTTTTACAGAAAAGACCCATTTTGAGTTCAATATTGAAAATTCTTGGCCTCATAATGTGAAAATTAACCTTTTCGACGCTCATGATGAGCTGAGCTCGTCATGAGCCACGGCGCTCCGGTGCTCATGACGAGCTCAGCTCATCATGGCCCGTGGAACGCTCAGGTGTGGGGAGAATTCCCCCGCTGTGCTGAGCGTTCCACGGGAGCCAATGCACCTGTGACGAGCTCAGCTCGTCATGAGCACCGGAGTGCCGTAGCTTATGACGAGCTGAGCTCGTCATGAGCATGGGGGCGCTGTGCGTGCCCCCCTCCCCCAGCACAGCGGGGGAATAACCCCCGCAGCGAAGGGGTTAAGGAGTCTATTAGGATGGCGGATGGACTCCAGTCTGCCCGCCACCCTAGCAGTGCTGGGACTGTCTGCCAGCGGTGCGGCGGTCCCGCACCGCCAATTAGGATGCGACCATAACCCTGGCGGTCGCATCACACATTTATTGCTTTCTGGCGGGTGGTGCTGTAGGCAGCACCCGCCACAATGCAATATATGCATGTTGTGCATGACAGGCTCTACACAGTGCCTGCCACCTTGTGTATGCCAAAGTTGGGGGGGACCATGGGTTCCCCCTAAGTGCAGCTCCCCACCCCCTACCCCCACCCCCTTGGGGGCCCGCAGATGGCGGTGTCTGCAAGGCACCACCACCATATTGCACGCCTTTTCCGCCCGATAGGCAATCATGACAATTGCCTGCTGGCCGAAAAGCAGTGGACTGTCTTTCCGTCCGCCTCGGTACCCCCCACCAGGCTGATGAGGTGGGGGTAAAAGGCCATTCTGCTAGGTGTTTTGGCTGGCAGATTGCTACCGCCGGTAGGGCAGTGGCGATCCGCCCGCCATCCTGATAGACCCCTAAATCTTTAAGGTCCTAGTTAGCCGACAATTATTTGGTCTTTACTTATGCCATCTTGAAAATAAACCATTGCAACTCTAAAAAAAAAGACTAATGAAAGACATTTCAGATCACCTTTAAAACTGAAATATCAATTACATTAAGTTAAAAATGTTAAGTCTTTTGTACTAGAAAAAAATGATACATTGCAGGGCATTAAATAAAAGTGGTCTAGCTGAAAAGAAAGAGTTACAGAACTACAAGAAAGAATTCATGACTCACAAGGTGTATTGGAAAAAGTAAACTTAGTAAGAAAGCGAATCGATCTTCTTAAACTGCAGATGGAGGATTTAAAGAACTGAAACAGAAGGAATAACTTGAAGCTTTATGGAGTCCCAAAGTGAGAAGAAGGCCCTGACATAATTCTTGAAAGTAAAGTTTCAAAGATAGCTGGATTGTGCGTATAATCCTGCTTGATATACAAAAGGCTCACCGTATTGGCCATAATACATTTCCATAATATAAGACTCTCACATCATGGAGCATCATTATTTAATTTATTCTATTTAATGGCTTCTGAGTTGCAAAGGCAGGAAAACACATACTTTGGTTGGGTCACAAAATCTTTTTTTATGCAGGATATGTTTAGGGCTATGGCTAACTGATAAAAATAATTTCTTAATCTTTGTCCTCCATTAAGGTCTATGAATTCTAAATTGGCTTTGATTTATCCATGTTTGTTTAAAATCACATATAAAGATAATACATCAAGGAGAAGATTCAGGAGGGTGACAGAGTAGTTGCTCCAGCCTACCACTTCATAGAGCATTGATTCAAACACTGCATCAACGTCAGTTAGGACACAGGAGGGTGAAGCTTTTCCTCCTGTCCAGTGAAAGCAACAGTGAAAGCCGGCCTACATAAGCAGATGGTAGGGAATGAGTGGTGAGTCCTGATGGACCGTGAGCATCCAAAATGGTGGTAGGCAAGACTTCCTGGCCATGGTAAATAGAGTAAAGCTGCTTCCTGTACGGGCTGAGCCGGAATCCATTGGAGATCACATTGGGGTGGAGAACTTAGCGCATGAAAAGATATCGCAAACCTATCATTTATGTGCAGAACCTCCACTACCATTGTGGAGTCTCTACGGTCGTACAATTACTATTAGTAAAATTAAACTTGTAATTTTTGAATGATAAAAGATAGTAAACTTACATAAACGTCGAAGTTTACCTTCCATAATCAGAGCACTCAATATTAACACTGCCGCGAAAAGAAGGTTAATAAGCTACAGGGAGTCTTTTACTTTAAATGGGCAACCTTCTAAATAAACTACTTGGGTTTAACTATCACCACCTTCCCTATCAAACATGATACAAGCCAACTGGTCAGGGTTGATGAAGAAAATAAGACAGGACCACAGCAGATGGTGGACCCTGCTATTGTCATAGCTCACCAAGATTACCACCATCAAAATGAATATGCTGCCACAACTCCTATCTTTATTCAGGGCTATGCCACATTCCTTTTTGAAACAGAATAGAAATGTATACATGGCGTAGAAAGAGGGTTCAAGTTTCTATGAAAATTCTGCTGGCACCTACAGTTGGGGGGGAGTTGTTTGGGGTGTTATTGCTTGACTTAAGGGGATACTATAAAGCAGCCCAGCTGTGACTTCTCCAGGCCTAGACTATGGGATAGCCTGAGAAAAAAATGGGTATTTATGGACAGAGGTGTTATGGTAGTAGGAGAGCAGTATCCTTTGGACCAGATTATAATATCTGATAGTCAACCATTCTATACATGTCATTCAACCTGATTTATACCTTCCATTGAATCTCATTCACACTCAAGAAGATTATGCCATATATTTCCCAAAGATAATCGAAACACATAGGGTATACAAAAGTATAGATCGATTTATTAGTTAAAAACAAATTCCTAAAATTATACTAGGGTTTAAAAAGAGAACAATTTGTCTATATAACACAATCTATAGCATTACTAGTCAACAGTGTTCGCATTAGCCCAATAGACAATCACAAGATCCTAACTAAATACTTATGAACAGTTTTAAAAAAAAGAAAAAAACCAAAGAGAGTACATAGCATAGACAAACACAATATGTCATTTACGTGGTACACATCCGTATTACAGCAATGACATAGGCGTGGATCCTGGTATTTTTTGCTTTTTCAAATACTCGTTGGCCACAGCCCTTAAGCGTTGACGCGTTTCGATGGATGTATTATGCCACCATCTTTCTCAAGACAAAAGTTTTGACTCTTTTATGCATAAAATTTGAGCATTGACCAAGCACTCATGATTGACAGCGGTGAAGGGAGACTTTATCCAAAAGAAACCCTATTTTTTGTATTTTTTAATATTTAGGAACAAATAAATAAAGGAAAATAGATGGTTTATAGTCTGTATTTATCTGTAAAGATCAGTAACTATGCAAAACTGGGAGCCTTAATTATAACTAAGAAAGGAATTAATGTGAAGTTTCCCACTTTAAGGAAGAGATGGTCTCTGCTGTTCTTCTTATAGTGGGTTAGATTGGAAACCGGAAAAATTCTGCTCCTTCCTAGTATACATTTTCCATTATCAATGCTACCAATAAAAATGCCATAAATAGATTATAGGAAGACTGATTGAATGTTATCCTGATTTTGTTGGAGTGCGACAGGTACATGGATATCGACAAAGAAGCTCAAATGCGGAAATATAGTGGTGGGTTCAACTACAAGTTTGAGACAGTTTGTCAAATGATGCAGGAACCTGGGATAGCATCTAGCATGTTTTGGAGCAATCTAGTTCATTGCCTTTTTCCTTTACAGAAATTATGTGCATAACTTAGCCTCAAAAGTTTTTATTATCTTCCACAGCTAAACATTCTTGTTTTGTTTTATAAAACTTTATGCAGTTGCACCAAAGGTATCTGTTATTCCCAATATGATACGATAATAACATTAATAACATGATTTATTTGAAAAAATCTAAATCTATTAGATTGTTTTACTTGTCACAGATAGTTCAAGACAAAAGATTGCATTTTGAATACATGATTTACGAAATACCATTCAGCGTTATGAGTGGCATATAATTTCTATAAAATAATTGTTAGATTCTGTTCCTACACTAGGTGTGGAGAGAGATAATTTTTCAAATATTGTTACCCATCATATATTAGAACATCTTTAAATATCCATTAATGAAAATAGGAACAAAGTGTAAATTGACCTTTAGTTGTAGGAAGATTATTTTATCTTATGTTTAGTCAAAGGCTGCCTGCTACAAAATATAGTTATACGTTAAGTCTACCTTATATCCTGCAAGAATTCCTCAGTCTCTTTTTACTTTTCTAAATGATATATCTTAATGCACACCAGTTTATATAAAATAAAGGTTTTGGCTCATGAAAGTTGTTGGTCATGTGGATTTCACAAATATGCGGCATATGTCACTTGTCCTAAGAGCAAAGATTTTTTGGACACATGTTTAAAATAAATTGAATGCAATGTGTGGGGTATTTTCTCCTTTTTCTATTTTACATATAATTTTGGTTCTGATTCACATGCATTGAAAGGTAATAATACTACAGGTATACTGATTGATCTATTACTCACTATTGGTTTAAAAATTATCACAACCAATTAAAAAAAGATGCTATATTATTTTTTTTAATCCACAATTTCTTACAATTTTCGAGTAGGTAAGACAGATGGGGTAAATGATTCCTCTTTTCAGTTAGTTAATATATAGTGTAGTGTAGTTCCTATATTCCCAATAGGCTCTGCGCATTGGAATAATATAAACAGCAGTGTAGACTTAGGACTGAGGTCGACGAGGTCTCTACTGACTATATTAGACTTAATTAGTTTTGCCAGCTAGCTCAGAGGTCACTAAAAACTTTCTTGAATAAACAAGGAGGAGTTTAACTTCCCTGGATAGACAAGAAGGGATTAGCTTCTGACAACCATAAACATGACAACTTTGCTCCCTCAGAATAAGAGTGTATCTC
Organism: Lissotriton helveticus; assembly: GCF_964261635.1. NCBI lineage: Eukaryota > Metazoa > Chordata > Amphibia > Caudata > Salamandridae > Lissotriton > Lissotriton helveticus. Next base: position 1,411,535,864 of record NC_136065.1, read on the forward strand.
TAGAGTCGTGTGAAAACAATAGACAGCTATTTTACTCAGACAATCGTGCATACTTAGTTTCACCAGAGTTCAGAGAAATAGAGAGATGGGCGTTTTCAATAAAAGGTGTTATTTATTGAGCAGTCTTCTTTCTCATGCAAGAGAAATGAATTGCCACAATTGCAATACTTAGTATAAAGTAAAGTGCGTACAGTAAAAGGAGTATTATAAAATAACACTGTAAAAGCATTGATATGGTTTCTTAGCCATATGATACTTTAAAATAGATAAAATATATACATACATAAATACATTGATTAACGTACTCAACTGGTGCTTCTAAATACGCCTACCCCGGTGTACCTGACCTAAGCCTAATACGTGGGAAGGAGTAAGTAAGTAGCAGTTTAAGTTAAGTTGGTTTTGCCAAGAATCTGAGTCAAGAATTCTCTTTAAGTGTTTAGTCAGCTCCGTATCTGGGTAATAGAAAGCAGGAGGTCTGGTATCTCTCTCTCAGGACTCGCTATCCCAGCAACCCGCAAGGGCGGCTGAGAACACCGGAGCTGGATTTTCTCGGCTGGAGAAAAAGACAGCGTCTTTCTCAGTGCGTCAAAAGGGAGGGATGTCGTCTGTGGGCTCTCGCATCAGCTGGGCTCTCGGGCAAGTAGATAGCTGCTCTGCTCCAAACCACCGTGTGTTTACTTAAGGCAACATTGGTATATTTATACCTGAAAGGTGCCGGGTTTGACGTAAGGTTGGACATAAGACGTCAATAAAGATGTCACTAAGAACTGGCCGTTCTTTCAGTGCTCACAGGAGTTCTTGGACGAATCAAAACAAAAGCAAGGGGAATTCCCAGGTTGCTGGAGATTTGGTTTGTTTAAAGAACGCGTTGTACTTTCTAGGAGTCTAGGGGAGTAGCCTTGCCGTATTTGGACTGCATGGGCTATTACTAAATATGGATATGATTCTTATGCCTTTATAAGGATATTATTTATTATAGCCATATAAGGGCATAAATTAGGAATATTAATTAGGGTCCTAGATAGAAATACAACAATAGCATATTCCACTTTTGCCCCTTTACTGCTGTTTCAACTTCTGTTTTAATAACACTGTTACTGATGTTGTGGTTTTGAAATCCTTCTTGTAGTATAAGTTGATATTTGCTATTGTTAAGATCAGATATTTTATTTGAAGATTGATATGTTTTCATTTATGAATGTCAATTGATATTTTTTCTACCTATTGACTATTAATAGGTTAGGATATATTCATTTGAGCATTTATATATTTATGTATTAGACTTGATATGTTTGTGTATTTCTCTATGATTTTTTTCTTTTCTCTTCCCTTTCCCTACCTTTTTTTTCTTCCTTATTCTATAACCTTTTTAAAAAATTGACAAATGCTACTTCCTTGTTCTTTGCTGCATATGTTTACTCATGAATCTAATTAATTGGGTTTATATAGGTATTTTTATTTACCATTCATGTGTATTATCTTAGAAATTTGTGTTCCTTTTATTGATCTTTTTTTAGTATTTATTTTATCAAGTTATTGTTTTTCCATAATAAGTATAAACAGTGAGTTTATATTCAAGTGAGAAACATAATATTTCTATGGTTTGTCTCAGATTAAATACTCATCAAATTTCTTGTTAGCTGTCTCCAAAATTATTACCTAGCACCCACGATTTTCTGGAAGCTTTTCACGGTAAATGTCATGCAGCAAGATCTATTGTAAAATTGTACTCTCCCTCTTATTTTCCCACAACGCCATTTTATTTTTTATCATAAATATTTAAGGTGCAGAAAAAGAAGCCGCACTCTTGTTTCAGCTCAATAGATCTTTAGAGAACCAAATTATATTTACCTACACAAGGCTCTGTTACCTTGAGATATTTTTTTTTTACCTTCAGTAGTCCCTCACTACAGAATTCTAATAATTGGTAATATGTGGCCAAATAATATGGCTCCTGACCCTGTTACTTTTAGAACCTGCTGGAGAGTTGTTATCTTCCACTTCTAATTTGTCAACAAAAGAGGTCTCCCCACTTAATCCTTTCAAATGTTTATAATACTATATGCAAGCCAATAGCCACCAGTTTTCGTGAAGGAGTTTGTCAAGACTTGCATAAATGATTTGAGGATTATGGTTACATTCAAGTCTTAATTCAATTATAATACATTGGATTCTGTAATTTCTGTATAAATGGCAGTCATTGATTTCTTCATTATCAGATACTTATGATGCACCAAGTTGCTGTTTACAAAGAAAAGATGTCAGAACGCAACTGTAATAAGTTATTGCAGTCAAGTTCTGACATCACAATGCCTGCTGTCAGAGCTAGCAGTCCGATGAAAGACAGTTCAGTTCATGGAGCATAATTAAAGCAGCTGTTTAAAACAACAAACAGAGCATTGGTTTTCTTTATTCTGCTCTATTATTTAAAAGCTTACAATGACAAGCAGAGAGAATCTGTTTATTTTTTGAACTCCTTAGATAGAAAAAAGCAATTATCTTCCTGCATGTTTCTACATGTTCTGAACTAGTGCAGCTTTTTTTTCCAAAAGCCTGGCTTTTATTAAACTGTTTCTAAAACCTGTTTGCAACAAATATCTAATATGTTTTTGATGTGTTTAACTTTGCACTAGCAGTTTAATTTTAATTTTTTATGTTTGCGAACATGCTCGCTCTTTCAAATGAAAGAGCTATGCACCAATGTTTTAAATGGTTTGTGGGAAAGGTAATGGTATGACATTGTATTATATGCAATAAAGTAGTCCCTGGCATACGTGAGAAGGATATTGAAAGTTACATCAGAGTTCCATAACCTGATCATTTCGAAAATGCACCCAGCCAGCAATGTTCCATGAACTGATTGTTATAGTACCCTGCTGTGCAATGCATGGGGACTAGGTTAACAGCTGTAAAGCCTTCTCTTGGGCAGTGTGTACTCAATGGTTTATGGTGACATTTAAAAAACGTGCCTGCCATCCCAATTTGACTTCTCTGCCCTTTTGGTGTGTAGTAACATACCCTTGTGACTCCTTCCATGCCATAGACCAGGAGTTGTTTTCTTTTAGTTCTTTGCAGACCCCCTTGTGTCCACTGCACTCAGAAGAGCACTTCTTGCTTAGGAGGATACCCCCCATTCTGCTTCATTGTTGGTGACAACGAAATGTATATTTTTGGGGTTATATCTTTGTTAATTTAAATATACCAGTGTAAAATATGTATTTTTCAGCAAGTTCTGCCTCTGGGAAATTCACTGAAACCCATACAACCTTTGTGTTTGCTGGGTTGCCAAAACTGGCCAACGTGCAATGGTGCATTCTCATCATAGAGGCACAGTCCAAGTGTGCCATTGAGGTAATGGCTTTTATAAGGTGTAAATTGTTACAGTAAATTAACATATAATGTGGACCTCTGGAATGATACTGTGGGAAGAGTAGAAGTGTGGTCTAAACAAGTATTAGTAAAAAATGTTCAGATGAGGGGAGGCTAAACTTCCCTGATTGCTACCATCTTGGCCGAGAGTAAACTTTTTACAGAAGTAAGGATTGGAATCTTTGGCACTATCAGCAACAGTTAGGGAACACTGTCCTACTTCTTTGGGCCGACGAGGCGGGATTAGCTGGGTCATAGCATTAGATTTGGTTGAGTTTAAACAGGGTTCGAATGCTGCAGCAGTTGGAGACAGGTTGGGGCTCAACACTTTTGCTAGAGCTTGCTAAAGCATTACTTGAAAAGATCAGCAACAGGGTAGCTATGGCATTGGGGGCCATTCTCGGCCACCATCTTTGGAAACCTACTAACTACAGATATTTTTGAAAACTAGACACACAGGGTATCCTTGGGTAGTATGCCTTTTGTGGATCCCACAATCTTTGCCAAAAGTTATACATTTTCCTTATATTTCTTTGATGAAAGCTTTTGGACGAGCTGTTGATGTTCTTCAATACTGGAGGTTCAAATTATTTTGCATCAGAATTAATTTGTGAGCCTGTTACTGTAGATTTGGCCCAAGAGTGTGATTGTGAGAGAACTGGGATCTGAGCAGGCAGCACCATTGTGCAGCCTCCCCCACTAAGCATGTTTAGCCCATGTGTTAAGAGCTGTTGATCTGCTCCAATAAGAGCATTTTTAAGGAAATGCCCTTTTTGCATGGTTTCCCCACCTTTCCTGGATTGTACTGCTGATGTAGGGACTCTAAACAAGTCCTTAGTATATGTTACCCAGTGTTCCCAAGACCTGTAAGTTAAATGTCACCAGTGGACTGCAGCACCTATTTTTCCACCACTAAAGTGAAAGTATGAATCCTTTCTGCAAGCCTGACAAAATAATGACTTAGCCAGGTCTAAACCTTCCTTTTTAATATTTCTAAGTCAACTCAAAGGAAGGCCATAAATTCCCTCAGGAAAGAGTGCATGGTATTTAACAAGGAGGAGATGTGTACTGACGTTTTTAATGTCCTTGCATTAAAAAATCTCTAAAGTAATTTTTCACTGTGGCAATGCTAGCTCTCCCAAACAAAAGCACTGGGTAACATTATAACACCTTGTAATGCATAATACCAGTTTGGGAATAGTTAGAACCATTCTTCAGGGACTTAACATAATATTAATTTAAAATCCAATCTAATGGTCTAGTCGGATTTTGAATTACTATTTTGATAATACCATTTTAGAAAGTAGGCATTTTCCAAGCTTAAAAACTCCAGTAGCCTTTTGAGAGTTAAACCCCAACTGTCACCTGGTAGCCTACTGAAAGATGTGAAAGGCCTCCAGGAGAGGGAACAAAGGGCCCTGGGTGGGAGCAGGTGTGACCTCCCCTTGACAGAATGGCCTGGGGGATGTTCCAACCAAATGCACAAGCTTCAAAGAGGCTTCCCCTGTCACAGCCAGAGGTAACTCACACCTAGGCTTGCCCCGGCCATTGTCCAAGTAGCCAAAGTGGCACCAATCCCAGTGAGGGTGGAAACCTGTTCGAGTTTTGAAGGGGTGGTATCTGATTTCCCTAAGGCACACCCCAGGGGCGTGCCCAGAACTCTGCACAAGGGAAGAAAGGTTGTGCCATATTCGTTTTAGGTAGAGAGAGGCCCTGTTGGATAGTTTACAGTAACACATACAGGACATGCTGCAAAAGTGAGCAGGAGCATATATGGGAACCTTTGCCTCACTGGTAAGGGAGGTGCCAGGGATTTTCCCAACAGACTTGCATTGGCCATAAAAGTGGCACCCTTCGTACTATGCTGTGTTCCCACATGTCCCTGAATAAAAATGGTATGTCACTTGTGGGCATAGTACCTGCAACATAATACACCACAAAACGCGACCTGGAAGCACCATATTTAACAAGCAGAATCCATGTTTTTTTCACTGTATATGTAGCTGTGGATTTTGAGCCCTAGCTTAGCTACAACCTAAAAAAAACGAACATTCCCAGACATTTCTGAAAACGAGACACCTGGGGGTGTCCAGGTTGGTTTTACCCTTGTAAACCTTAAACAGTGGCTAAAAACACACATTTTCCTCAAATGGTAATGGAAAGTTCTGGAATTTGTGGGGGATCACACATTTCCTACCACCCACTGTCTGCTGATACAAATGATACTTCACTTGTATGGGTGGGCCTAGATCTACACAACAGTAAAGGGTCCAAAACACAACATAGACACATCAACATTTTCCACTGAAAACCAACCCTTTTTCTACATTTGGTTATGTGTGTGTTTTGGGCCTCAGCTCAGTCAGCACCTAGTGAAGCCTACCAAACCTACACATTTCTGAAAACAAGACACCCCAAAGAGTCTAGGGTGGCATGACTTATTGGCTCCCCCCATGTTATTTTACCCAGAATCCGTTACAAACCTCAAAGTTTTGCTAAAAGTTCACATTTTCCTCATGCTTCTGTGTGAAAAAGTTGTGGAAACAGCAGGGATCTACACATTTCCTGCCACCCAGCATTCCCCAAGTCTCCTGAAAAAATAGTACCTCACTTGTTTGGGTGAGCCTAGCCTGCATACAGGAAAGGGCCCAAAATGCTACATGTGCACATCAACTTTCCGACTGAAAACCAATCTTTTTTGCAATTTGTTAGCTTTCGATTTTGGGCCCTACTGAGCCGGCACCAGGGAAACCTAGCAAGCCTGCACATTTTTCATAACTAGACACTTGGGAGAGTCTAGAGTGGTGAGGCTGACATGGATCTCACGTGGTTTTCTTACCTAGAAGTTCTTGCAAATCCTAAAATGTCCTCACATTTTGTGTGAGAAAGTTCTAGAATCTGTGGGGATCCTCAAATGTCCTACCACCTTGAGTTCCCACACATCTCCCAATAAGAACAGTACCCCACTAGTGTGGGTGGGCCAGGAGACTGTAACACAAAATACACTAAAGCATTACTTGAAAAGATCAGCAACAGGGGTAGCTATGGCATTGGGGGCCATTCTTGGCCACCATCTTTGGAAACCTACTAACTACAGATATTTTTGAAAACTAGACACACAGGGTATCCTTGGGTAGTATGCCTTTTGTGGATCCCACAATCTTTGCCAAAAGTTATACATTTTCCTTATATTTCTTTGATGAAAGCCATCTAGAATAAGCAGGACTCCACAGAATTTCGATCACCCAGTGTTACCCCATGTAAGAAATTGGGTTGTTGGTAAACTGGGGTTGCCTTGGTCAAGTAACATCCACAATCCCTTGCAGAATGAATCACAAAGAGTCACTAAATTAACCAGTGTTTAACCCTGGGTAACATGGCACACATACAGTCAAGCTTAATTTAGAGGCAATGTGTAATGTATTTATGCAGAACACCGATAGTAATAAAGTGAAAACACAAGAAAAATCCGAAACCAGTTTAGAAAGATTTAGTACATTTTACTAAATTAAATGACAAAACTCCAATCAGGAAAACCGGACAAAAATTAGTTAGTGAAACCTAGCACCTAAAAAATCAAGACACCGACCACGGACATCTAGTTGCATAAGACTGGGTCAAAGTAAAAAATATGGCTTTGACCGAGATGGAGCATGGTTCAGATACAAGAAGTGACTTGCTCAGTGCTTACCTAGGGACTTAGAAGCAATTCTGCGAAGAAATGTGTGAGAAGGTAATGTTCAGTGGGGCATGACTTCAGGAGGTGTCAGTGGAGGGAGATTTGTGATCTGATGGTCTTGGGTTGAAGCCAAGGTGATGATTTCTACCTTCGGACTTAGTCACCAAAATGTAAGTCAAAAAGGGACGAGGCAGCGAGCTGTTGCCAAAGACAGTTTCATGAGGTTGGACACCCTTTTCGCTAAGGACCGCTGAAATGGATTGGTTGCTGTCGAGTCGAATGTAGCAGGAGAAGCAATGAAGTTATTCTGACTGGTGATGCATCTCAGGTGGATAGGTGAGCTGGTTGGTCTCGGTCTCCTCCCAGCTGTCAGTGCAGTTTTTGGTCAAAAATGTTCTAAGTACTCCGTTTTGGGAATTGGCCATCTGGGTACCTTTAGCACCACAACTAAAGGCCCAGGACTGTTAGGGTGTCAAGACTCAGTCAGGCTGGGCTCAGGTGAAGGTTCAAGATGGTAGGAGCCTTTTAGGTCCCTGTGGCTCTGAACGGGAGGCCAGCAAACTAGCCCTTGGAGTCATTTCTGGTAGTTCTAATTGCAGGTGAAGATGCAGGGCTCAACAGTAGAGCTGGCCTCTGAGGGTTCAAGACAGGCTCCAGGCAGCAATACAGTCCTTCCAGGTACACAGTAGTATGACAGAGTACACAGCAGGTCACAGCGGCAGGATGTATCCTAGGAGTCCTTCTTTAGGTCCAGTAGTGACCTGCAGAGTTGGTCTGAATGTACTATTTTTATACTCTGGTGTCCTTCGTCAGGAAGGTGCAAGAGGCTTATGGGAAGGTTCTTTGAAGTGCACAGAATTTCCTGACTCCCCTTCCCTGGCTCCAAGCTGGGTGCAGTGACAATATATGGGTGTTAGGTCCTTTTTGTGAAGGTAGAGCACAGGCTATTCTGACTGTCCTATGTTCCCTAAAGAACACTTGAAAAACTAATAAGTGCTTTAGATGTTTCTGCATAGCATATTCTGTGACACCGTGGCCTATGTTCGGTCCACCCTTATGTGCAGTGCGGTGACTGTAATGTACTTGCCATACACCATACAGAACATCTACCTCATTCTGATGCTGGGTAAAAGATGTCAAGCTGACCATTACCAAGTCAAAGATTTTCTCAACTCGAGGAAGTAATTTGAAAGGCTGCTTGCCTAGTGAATTAGTGGCCCATGGAAGGTATATATCTATTTACAGCCATTGAAAGGTGTATACACTAGGACAGCTACACCTCAGTCAATTTCCCAATACTTCACTTTGCTACGTAACAATATATAGAAAGTTGGAAAATGTAGCCTGGCTGGAATGGGCACGGGGGACGGTAGCAATGCGTTTCCTGCCTCTATTGTTGCTTAGAGCAGACTCTATCATGACAACAAGGTTGAGTCTTTCACGCTGTTGCAGGAATGTGATTGTCAAAGTGCTGATAATGCAGCTTTGCCAAGTCGTCTACAGCAGATGAAGTGGATGTTACTTCTTCTTCAGAAGTAAGACATTCAATGACGGTCAACCAAACATCAAGATAAGACATTGGTCTTACTTCCCTTGTGTGACTGTAAACAACATACTCACTGTACGTAAACAGCTTCTTATACCATATGCAAGTTCTGAAGCCCTAGTTATTCTTTTCCATTCTGCCTACCTTTTTGTAATCAAATATTCAGATGGGGTCGTGAGCACACATTCCATCTATCGGAGAATTTGACCACAAGTAGTTTTTTGGAATGCAATACAGTGCTCTGAGATTTTTGGAGTTTCTTAGAAACAAGATCCTGTGGGAATCCTGTGCAGTGACATTGAACTATACCACATACCACAGTGCCAGCTTTGTACAGCTTGCTGAACAGCTCTACTCGTGTATAGAACTTGTCTACATAAAGGTTGTAACCTTTATGAAAGCGTGTTTGGAGAATCTCACATACAGTTTTTGCCATGAGTCTTATTGTGGTAGGGCAACCTACAGGATTTAGAGCAGAGTTCTTCCCAGTATACACTTTCATTCTATACACATAACCAGTAGAGCTCCCACACAGCATATGTATTCTGATGCACTAATGAGCTCTTTTGCTCTGTATGTACTGAAAGACAGCTACATTTTGTACGGGATCAATGACTCATCAATTCTAATATTTTTTCCAGGATTATAAATGTCTGGAAAACTGGCAGAGAAATGCTCCATGACGAGCCAAATTTCGAACAACCGGTCATGTCCCAGATGGTTCCCTGACAATGCTGCAGGATTATCATTGAAATGCAGCATACGCTGCAATAGCAAAAGCTGACCTCTGCTAATGACCGGTGGAAAGTTGGGTGTTTCCCAAACGGTTTTAATAGACCAATAGAACTGTATGCTTTGTTTGTGCACTATTCTCTTTTTGAACATAAGGTCCAGAAATTTCTTCAACACTCCAAGTGAAGTGGGAGTCCACCAGTTTGGCCTAGAATGAGGCCTAAGTGTGCCTCCATGCGCTCTCAGAAACTGTTTAACATGCACATTTATTTGGTGTACAATTTACTCAACAAAAGTCAACATCCAAAAAGAGATGGCTGTAGTTATTAGGCAAAATAAATAGGTATATTGACTTTACATGTAGTGTCTGCAGTGAATCTAGAGATTTGGAGCTACACTAATTTAGGGGGCTGCTAAGAGAGCACTCAGTCTCTGCTTGCTGCTGCATGAGCCTGCTCTGCTCTCTGGGCTGGTCTAGAATGGCCCGTGCATGTAAGAGCCGTGGGGCAGTGGGCCATGTTGGGGAAAGATTTGACAGACAACCATGGGGGGAAATTAAATAAATAATGAATTTTCCCTCGTCTTCGTCTGTCAAAATCCCCCCCCCCCCATCTGGCCCCACCGCTATAACCTGCACAGGCTGCTCCTGTGGCAGGTCTACCTTGCTACTGTCTATACGCTACACAGATTGTACTTGAGAAGGGCAATTACATTGAGTCATCTGATGAGACTTCGCTGATCGAAATATAGCTTTCAGATTCTGCTCCATTTTCTTATCACTTAGATGCTGCCTCAGTATCTGGTCCTGCCTCAGAGCTGTCCTCCATGACTTCGGTTAGTACCTGGGCAGCATTCATTCACTGAGATGCTGTGTCTGTTGTCTGTCTAAACCCTTCCTTCTAAAAAACTGTTCTACGTAGAAGGCAGAAGTATGGTTCTAAATCAGTCAGTGGGTGTGTGCATCTGTGAGATGTGTGACAAAGTGTAAAAGCAAATAAAAACACTACGCTTATCGATGATGCCACAGCTTCTCCAAAGACACTTAAAAAGACAAAAAATCAAAGTATTGATTCAATTTGCCACATAGGCTATACCACAATACTTCATGGGACAAGTGGTGCAACGCAGCAAGTGAAATTGCTGCACTGGGTCACTGGGAGAGAGCAGAACTGGACCATATCTTCAAACAAACTGTGCAGTTCTGCTTTCTCTATTCACTGGCACACTGTGTGCAGCCTTGTACCAAAGCAGAAACACATATACCATAACACAAGGCTTTTTGCAGTATGGTCAAGATAGTTTTTGTGCCGGAAGTGGCCTCCCCCTGTACCCTTTGAGGCTTTTTCCTCGAAGAAAAATATATTTCTGTTGTAACACCAGCCTCAGGCAGGCACCAAATGTTGGTGCAAGTCCATGTCTACAAGCTTTTGTAGAAATGGATTTGCATCAAAAATCATGGGTGGATGCATGGGAAGGCCATTGCACCACCCATGGAACACTTACCTCACTCAAAGTAACACAATGCAGCACAATGTGCTATAATTTCATTTTTTACATAGCAATGTAAATAGCTACTTGCATTGCTTTGTAAAATCCCAAGAAGGATTTTGTGTCAGGTATGAGTGAAAAAAGTGGTGCTAAATCCTTGTCAGTCTACTCCTATTTCACTTTAGAAAAATCAAAAACAGCCCACATTTCAACATTGAGGCTGTTTTCAGTTTCAATAGACAACACAAAAAATATGTCCATTACATGGGAAATTTTGCTCCCTCACACTCACCAAAGGATGGAGTACTACAGCTTCTTCGCAAATCCCACTATCCCTAAAATATAATCGGGATTTTATTCTTAATTTACTTCCATCACAGGGTTATACTACAGTTTTGGTGATAATAAACTATTTTATGAAGATGTGGCATTTATTCAATTGAAAAATCTCAAACAGCAGTGGAATTGGCAGGAATAGTTTTTTATCCTCATGTTCAGCATTCATGGTCTGTCTGAGGTCATTATCAACAACAGAAAATGGAGATTGCAACTATTTTGGGGGACTGAACAGATAAAAAGCATTGATATAAAGCACTACAAGTTTACTAGTTAGCATCTGCAGACTGATGATCAAAGTAAAAGGCAAACTTAGGGGCCGATTATGATAGCGGATAATCCGCATCCTCTGGGCCGGCGGAAGCCACCGCCGGGCCGGAGGATGCGGATTAACCGCTGCGGACTGACGAAATACCCCCCGTCAGATTACGATGGTGGGGAATATTTTCTATGTCTGCAGCTTTCCCACCGCGGTCGCCTTCCGACCGCGGCGGAAAAGCTCTAACATGGCTGACGGTGTCTATCAGACACCGCCAGGCATATTAGGATGGCTGCGGTTGTATGCCTTTCCACGGCGGCATTTCCACCGTGGAAAGGCATACGGTCCTTTGTTAGGGGGCCCGTTGAGGGCCCCTAGGGGTGAAGGGGGGTGGGGGTTGCACATGGGGGGTACCTATGGTACCCCCCTGCCTTTGCGTGCACAAAGCAGCAGGCACCACGCGGTGCCTGCTGCTTCGTGCACGCATAGGAAAACATGTATTTTTTAACCTTGTGGCGGGTGCTGCTTGAAGCAGCATCCGCCGCAATGTTAAATGTAGAGGATGTGACCGCTAGAGTGGCGGTCACATCCTAATTGCCTTGGAGGGACCGCCGCTGCCCATGCGGACGGCCCCTCTTCCTCGGGGGTGGCGGACGGACGCAAGTCCGTCCGCCATCCTAATAGGGCCCTTAGTCTTTAGAGCAAAATGTGTGTTTTTTCCTTGTGGATTATCCTAGTGCTTCATACTTATGGATTACATTAGCTGCTTTCTCTTGCAACAATTATTTTTAATATTTTCTTAAGAAATAATATTTCTTTTGTTCCTATCGAATCCACCCTAAGTTCAAGCAAGCCAAAAGGCACATAAAGGTAAATGTATTGGAAAACAGCGGAAGCTTAGGCATACTAGAACTAAATGCATCTTGGGCTTGCATCTTTTCCAGTTCTAGACTGTTAGGGCCAGATGTAGGAAGGCCTTTACCGATCGGTAACGGCCAAAAATCGGTATTTTCGGCCGTTACCGACCGGTATTTAGCATTCGGCATGTAGGAGAACGAAAATCATCCGAATCTGTAAATTTACCGAATCGGTAAATTTACCGAATCGGTAAAATACCGAATCGGAAATATTACCGAATCGGTAAATTTACCGAATTGCAAAGGTTTGCGATTCGGTAAATTTACCGAATCGGTAATATTTACCGAATCGGTAATATTTACCGATTCGGTAAAAATACCGAATCGGTAAATTACCGATTCGGTAAATAAGAAGTGGAAAAAATGGATATTGAGAAGTAAGGAAGCTCTGAAATACCGAATTTGCTTGAAATTCGGTATTTAAGAGTCGGTTTTTACCATCGATTGGAATCAGGTGGTAAACAGGTGCAACCTATAAAAATGGACCCAAAATGCAATTCTTCTTGCACAATGGCGGCTTTTTATGTCATTGCAAGACGGCTACGGCTACAGGAGGAATGGGAGAGGGAATGGCAGAGAGAGGAGCAAGTCTACAGGCATAGGATAACCCTATTCATGCTCACAGAGGCAGAGATACTCCAGAGGTACAGGTTGGCCCCAGACACCATCACTGACCTCATCAGGGACCTCCACCCACTGTTGGAGCACACTACCCTTAGGGCACACGCTATTCCTCCCCATGTGCAGGTGCTGTGCAGCCTACACCTGCTTGCCTCTGGGAGCTACCAGACTGTGGTTGCTGCGGTAGATGGGGTGACCCAGAGCAGCGTATCAAGGTTTTTTCACAATTTCCCTGACGCCATGTTGCAGAGGATGGAGCATTACATTTCTTTTCCTGCCACCCATGCTGAACTTGTTCAAACCAAATCTGACTTCTACCAGATGGCTAGATTACCCCATATCATCGGCTGCATTGATGGGACGCATATCCCCATTTGTCGCCCTGCTGCCACGGAATACATCTACAGGAATAGGAAGTCAACACACACCATCAATGTGCAGGTGATTTGCAATGCAAAGTGCGCCATGACTGACCTAGTGCCAAAATCCCCTGGGAGTACCCACGACTCCTACATATTTCAAAACAGCGGCATCTATGCACGGCTGGCTGCAGGAGAATTTGGTGAAGGATACCTCCTAGGTGAGACACAGTGTCAGACCCCCATCATACCAATTGCAGTAGGAAGTACATGTATGCATGTGAGTAATGTATTCCCTTTTCATTCCAGGAGACAGTGCATATGCCCTCCGCTCATTCATACTGACCCCCTACCTCAACCCCTCAACACCCAGGCAGAGGAGGTATAACCGGGCCCACAAAAGCACAAGGAATATAGTCGAACGGACCTTTGGCATTTGGAAAAGCAGATTCAGATGCTTGCACAAGAGTGGAGTTGCAAGGCAGTATACCCCCATCACCTGCTGTAAGATAATTGCTGCCTGTGCCATGTTACACAACCTTGCAGTGAAGAAGGGCACTGAGGTGGAGTTGTCAGACTACGAGGATCATGATGACAACAATGCTGTGCCAGAACCCCAACCTGCTGGAGTGTCAACACCAAGTGATGGCAGATACAGACGTGAGGAGATTACAGACAACTATTTCTGAGTGAGTAAAGAGACACAAACAGGTTGTGAATGTGAAAAACGATTTATAATGTTGCCACAACGTTAATGCACTGATGTGGAACAAAAATTAAGTATTTGAACGTGGGGACTGCTAATGTCCCAGGTTGCCTCACCCACACTGTCAATGTCATTTGCGGGCGCGCTTTGCAGAGCCACTGGGGTGTTGCTCACTCCCTTCAGCATGGCCTGCAGGCTCAGCTGAGCGCCTGGTGCTCCGGCGTGGCTGAAGAACTGCGCTAGCCGGGCTGCTGCGGCTGCTGCGGTCGTCTGCCTCAGCCACGTTCAGGGCAGGATTCACAGCAGTATGGGAGATGATCATGGCCTCCAGGGCACTGGTGATCCTGCCCATGCCCCTGGTTACCTCCGCGGTGTTTTGCGTGAGGCTCTCCTGCATGTTGGCGCCCCTACGGCATTGCTGGGATGATGCCGTGGCCAGCCGGTTCATAGCCCTGTTGTGCCCACGCGCATCCCTGCGCCTTGTGTGCTCCTGGGTATCTATTTTTGCGCACAGCTGGTTGATGGCGGTGGTCATGTAAAGCATTCCTGATGCAATGTCACTGTTGGTCTTTGCAACCTCCCTGTTGGTTTCCACTAAATCACTGATGCCCTTGGCCATGTCTCCCATTTGCTGATTTAGGATTCGATATTGCCGGTGGCAGGCCTGAATCGCTTTCCCCTGCATGCGCTGGATGCGCACCATGCTCCCCTCAAGGCCACGGAACACAGTGCCCTCTCCAGGTGGACCTGCACTGCTGGGAGTGCGTTGGTGGCGGCGAGTGCTGCTGGACTGCTGGGTGCACACCTGTGCAGTAGGAGTGACTACTATGGTTGCTGGAGCCTCACCCTCACCTCCCGCCATGACTCTCAGTGGGGCCACATTTCTCCTCCTGGCTGGTGAGGTAGCAGGTGTTGTCAGGGACCGTGATGGGGAGTTCTCAGGTGAGAACACGAATGTGGGGGATAGGGAAAGGTATGGGGAGTGCGGAAACACAAGGGGACGAACAGTGTCATCCTCATGGGAGATGGCAGTGGCGTCTTCGTCCTCCTGCGAGGCATCTGCGGTGCTTGGCCCTGCCTCAACACTCTCCTCCCTCGCTGGTACAGTTCCTTGCGATGCAGATGGTCCACTGCCTGATGTTGGCCCTAGGTATAAAAAAGCGTATGTACACTGAGTGCTATTGTCTTACAGTCACTACAATAAATGCATTGCTTATTTCACTTTCATTACTCTGATTGCCTTCCAATGTCTTGCTGTTTTCAGTGCACTTATATGTGGTCCTACATTTGCTGACTACATTTCCCATAATGCATTGCTCATGTATAGTGCTAGCAGTACTGGACTGGGGATGGCCTGTACACAAAGGCTAAAGGGAAGCAGTTTGCTTTGGGGTGTCATGCTGCGCAAGCCTCTTACCTTTTGTAGTAGTTCTGGCTGAGCTGTCCACATCTCCTACTCCCACAACACTGTCAGGCTCGATGGTTGAGGCCACCAGTTCCTCAAGGTCAGTCAGGGGGGGCGCAGGGTTCCTGCCTCCACCGGTCACACCTGCCTGCTTGTGGATCTCTGCCATTTTTTTTTGGTGAGGCTCCTGAGGTCGTAAAATCTTTTCTTCAGGTCCTCTTGGCGCCTGCTGGTCACACCCACAGCATTCACCTTCTCCCCTATGACAAGCCACAGTTTTCTTTTGGCTGACTCTGCTACTGTGAGGGACAGCCTGCCATAAAGCTGTTTGTTGACCCTCACCACTTCTTCCACCAGTACCTGCAGCTCCATGCTGCTGAACTTTAATTTTCGTTTTCTGTCAGCCTTCTGGCTCTCTGTGCTGCTTGCCATTATTACTCTCTTTCACTGCAAACAAATCTCTCCCTGCTGCTCTGTCTCTCTGCTCAGCTCTGACTGCCTCTCCAGAACCTTCTAATGAGTTGCAGCTGCCTGGGTAGCCACTTCCTGGTTGGGAGGGGGAGGGTGGTAGCACCTGATTGGCTGTTCTCATTAGTTTCACTTTTGCTTGCTTCCCGATTCGGTATTCACCGATTCGGTATTTACCGATCGGTATTTACCGAATCGGTATTTTCAATGCATTCCTATGGGCCTAGGGTTGTATGGCCATTACCGAATCGGTAATTACCGATTCGGTATTTGCCGATTCGGTAATTACAGAAAGTCCGATACCGACTTTTACCGATTCGGTAAAAAATACCGATTTTTTACCTACATCTCATGTACCGATTTTTGAAAACCGAATCGGTAAAATTCGGTATTTAAGAATCAGTAAATGACATTTACCTACATCTGGCCCCAAGAGCCTTATTTAACACTAATTATCAGCTTTAGCCCTTGCTTGGCAACGAGTTGCATCCTTGCAATGGCTTTATGACATTTGTTATAGTTTGCACTCGTTTTACGTACCTTACTGTCATTATTTTCTTCCCTCTTGGCAGACCTTCTTCTTTTGGTCGTGATGCCTTCTATCCACTTTGCTTGCAGAGTCCTACTCGTGAGTGTTCAGCATTTTCCAGGAGCCTTTTTGTTCACATCATCATATCCTGATCATTGGCTTGTAATCATAAGTGACTGAGGGTAGCTCTATTGAGCGTACAGCTAGATTCATGAAGCAAAATTGCGATCACAATTGCTGTAAAATATCAATTGCGATCGCAATTTCAAAGAAAGGGATTCATGATAGTGAAAATTCCAAAATTGCGAATTCGCAACATAAAATTTGCGAGTCCGCAAATAAATTCGCAGAATCCAGGAACAAGCCTATTTGCGAATCTGAAATAGCGAGAAACCATGGATTCTGCGAATTCATTTGCGAACTCGCAAAAGAATTCCAATTGGCATTCATGAAAAATTGCATATTGCGAAAAACCCGAAAATCGCTATTTGCGACGCGCAAATTAAGGAGAACCCAAACCAGGTGGTAACCAGTAGCGAGCGAGAAACCATGGATTCTGCGAATTCATTTGCAAACTCGCAAAAGAATCGCAATAGCCATTCATGAAAAATTGAATATTGCGAAAAACCCGAAAATCGCTATTTGCGACGCGCAAATTAAGGAGAACCCAAACCAGGTGGTAACCAGTAAGAATAAAAAAATAAAAAAAAACGTTAGCAAACTACAAACAGGTGCAGGCCTGACCAAACACACTTAAGGACATGCAGCTGGAGCCTGAGGACTCTCACAATGCCAGGACTCTACATGGTGGTCAGGCGGCGAAGGCTACAGCGAGCAGCACAGAACAGACGTAGGATCCAGGAGCGGATATTCCGTGTGCGGGTCACCCTTCTGGGCCAAACCAGGGAGCAAATTTACGCTAAGTACCGCCTAAATGGGGCAATGATCATCAAGCTGATCCAGGACCTAGACCCCCTGATGCAGCACCCAAGGAGGACCAATGCCGTTCTCACCCATGTGCCGGTATTGTGCAGCCTGCACCTACTGGCCTCCGGAAGCTTCCAGGGGATAGTCGCTGTCGCAGGGGGTATATCCCAGCCCACCATGTCCCGCTGCCTAAGGAGTTTCCTGGAGGCCACGCTGACCCGGCTACATCTCATTCCCCACCAGCCAACAGGACTTGAATGACACCAAGCTGCAATTTTACAATGTAGCCCAATTTCCACATATAATAGGATGCATTGACTGTACCCACATCCACATCTGCCCACCAGCACAAACGGAATACATGTATCGCAACCGCAAGTCCTACCACTCTCTCAATATCCAGATGGTGTGCAATGCAAAGACATTCATTACGGACATAGTGGCACAGTACCTGGGGAGCACACATGACTCCTTCATATTCCGGCACAGTGGCATTCACACACAACTGGCCAGGGGAGACTTTGGTGAAGGACACCTACTGGGTAAGTACACATGCCCCACAATATTACACTGTTATAATGTAGCTGCGCCGCACAGGCACTCACCCTCTGCTCCTATCATTCAGGTGACAGCGGCTACGCTCTCCGTGAGTACCTCCTCACACCATACCTCAACCCTGCAACACCACAGCAACGGCGTTACAATGCAGCACACATACGCTAAGCCCGGGCGTAGTGGGCATAGTGGGGCTCCGCGGAGCTACGCGGAGTGGGCGAGAAGCTACGCCCACTCCCGCACTCCGCGTAGCCCCACTACGCACCTCCCTCCCGCTCTCCTCTACATACATTATTTAAGCAAAATACCCTTAATAAAGCAATTTTAAAGCATTTACCGTGTCCGGGGCTCGTCCGGGGCTCCCTTTTGGAATCGCGTCGTCATGGATACCAATGCGCATGCGCGGGCGGCCGCGCATGCGCATTTCTCCCGAGAAATGCGCATGCGCGGCCGCCCGTGCATGCGCATTGGTATCTATGAAGGGACGCTATTCCAAGAGGGAGCCCCGGACGAGCCCCGGACACGGTAAATGCTTTAAAATTGCTTTATTAAGGGTATTTTGCTTAAATAATGTATGTAGGGGAGGGCGGGAGGGAGGCGGGTGGCGGCCGACTCGGCTACGCACACGGAGTGGGCGTAGTGTTGCCGGCTAAGCTGTCTACGCAAAATGCGTAGGAGGCAACACTACGCCTACTCCGTGGGCGTAGCCGATTCGGACGCCCAGGGTTAACATACGCACAAGAAATTGCATTGAGAGGGCATTTGGCCTTTTGAAGAGCAGATTCCGCATACTGCACAAGACTGGTGGGGCCATCAAATACGAGTCAGAGGTCTGCTGCCGTCGCGTTGCCGTGTGTGCAATCCTCCACAACATTGCTACCAAGCGCAGGATACCTGTTGACATCTCTGGCAGTGAGTCGGAAGGGGACAACCGACCACCTGCACATGTGCGTCACGCACGCGGCGAGAATCCTGCAGAAGGACACATGCGGCGCAACCAAATCTGCATGAACAATTTCTAGTGTACCCACTCCCCACACCCATTACTTAACTCATGCATGACAACATTAATAATGACATGAGTCAGATTAACTTAGTCAGAATATTTGTAATTGTTACAGCACAATAAACTGGGCATTCTGCTAACTGGCACATGATTGACATATTGTGTCATATGTCTGTTCTTCAGGAGGGCATGCTTGTAGCAGCAGCATGGCCCCTCATGTTCATGTTATAATGTTCAATGCCGCCTCCGGGCAGATTCTCCCAGCCTCCTTTCTCCATCCTCCTCCTGATTAGGCCGTGAGGCAGCAGAGGGCCTGCTGCTGCGGCGGGGTGCTACCACCGGTGGAATGGACTGGCTGCTATGGCTGGATGTAGCCTCACTTGTGTCATCAGCCCCCCCTCCTGGCCATGCCCGGCAGCCTGCATGCCCTGCACTGCTGTTGACACATGCTCCAGAGCTCTCGCGACGTCCTGGCAGCACTGGACCATTTGGACCTGCATGGCCAAGGAGCGTTGCGAGAGCTGGGAGGTTGCGTTCCCTATTATGTAGTTGGACCACGTGTATGCTGACAGGTGGGTCAGCAGTTGGCGGTGTCTGCGGCGGTTAAGATCCCGCTGCCTGTTTATGGCCTGTGTGTTGGCCTCCATAGCAGCTGTCATCCACTCCATGCGGTCTGACATTACTGCAACATTTCGGGCGGTCTTGTCCAGTTGGAGGTGGATTTCCCCGAGATGACGGGCCTGCGTCTGATGCACATGTAGCATACGGCGCTCGATGGAGAGCCCACCTGCTCGCACATTTTGTCCCCTGCCAGCACGGGAATTGTTATTGCGCTGACCCCTCACCAGTCCGCTGGTCTGTCTCCTCACTGCCGCAGGGCGGCGGGTTGGTTGGCGAACTGCTGCTGGTGTTGCATGCCCCACTGGTGGTTGTGTGACGGGCAGTGCTACTGCAGCGCGTGGTGGCACAGGGGTGGCACTGGCCACAGGGGTAGGTGGTTTAATGACCGCTGGTGCGGCAGCTTGCCCTGATGGTCCGGGCTGTGGGGATAGATTCGTGTTTCCCTCTGTGTCCTCCGTGATGTCCTCAATGACCAGGCCATCGCTGTCTGTGCTGGGGACTTCTACGCCACCTGTGATGTAAAGTGGACGTTGATTAGTGACATGTTTTTTACACATTTAGGCTTCCTACATGCATGCAGACTACCATTCCCTGAGTCGCTGCAGGATTGACTCTCATTAAACATGTCTGGCTTAATGGGGCAAGATGGTAATTGTGGTCAGACTACATACATGTCCCGCAATAGCGCTTTAGTGGTGTGGTTTGGCTGCATGACTGGGGTTTTATATGGGATGCTCTGGAGTCATGGACATTGTTAGGAGACAGGGGGTCGCAGTCGCATGGCACTTACCTGGTGTGTCTTGGGTGGGTCGGGAGGAGTCAAGCTGTGTCACACCCACGCATGCCTGCGGATTTATGGTGTCCTCCACTCGGTCCTCCAGTGGTGTATTTGGTGGGACAGTGGGCTCCCATCCACCTGTCGCCACACGCTCCCCCAGCCTCTGCGCAATCTTCTCCTTTGACCGCCCTCTGAGGTCATACCAGCGTTTTTTTAGCTCGTCCACGGAGCGCTGGGTCACCCCCACAGAGTTAACTTTAGCGCGGATGCGCAACCATAGTCGCCTTTTATCGGCCTCTGGCACCCTTCTGGAGTCTTTCCCGAAGAGCGGATTGTAGTCCTTGCAGACTCCTTCAATTAAAAATGTGAGCTCTTGCTCAGAAAATGTGATTTTCCTTTTTCTCCCACTTGCAGATCCAGCTGCAGCTTCCTCAGACATGCTTGTCACTGGGGTGTCTCCTGAATAACTCCTGTAGGCACACTGGAGGGGACCTCTGATGATGATGCTTCCAGTTCAGGCTCTCACTGCTGAATGAGGGTGGAACCTGCCTACTTCCTGGTTGTGATGTCATCACTGTGCTCAGGATGCGACTTCCCGTTTTTGCGATCTCGCAGTTAGCGAGATCGCAATTTGCGATATCTCTTATTGCGAAATCGCTAATTGCGAAATCGCAATTTCAACACGGGTATCGGCCGATTATGCGATTATTTACCGATTTTCTGGGACTCGCAATCGGCGATTGCGGCCGATTGCGAATGGCTTTATTTTCACACAATGCCAATCTGTGATTTCTTAATTGCGATTCGCTTTTTCTCGCAATTTAGGAATCGCAGATTGGGACATTGATGAATGTGGCTGACAGTCTCTGTAATACAAGAACTCTTATTCAGCAGAAGGACACACCTTTTGCCCAATGAAAGCTTTGGGCAAAAGAACAATGTTTGGCCAGTATCTAAGCCACTGTAAATCTTCCTAAAGCTCTTTTTCTCTAGACCACATTGCAGACATAAAACAAAGAAAAGCCTAATTTTACTATGTGGCTAAGTAGTGTCGGAGGAAACCAATAGATTTTGCAACAAAGATTTCATTGTTCTATTATTGCCACTTGTTATAGCTGGGCAACTCACACCCAAAGGTGTATATCATCGCTACACAAATACAGGGCTGGCAGACTACCTACCGAGAAAAGCCACATCTTCAGGAGTTTTTTTAATTTGCCCGCTTAGCGCATGAGCAGATTTGAAAAGGAAGTATGTTCTAATCGAAAGGGGTAGGTACGAAAAGGACCTATCACCAAATCTCGAGTTGAGGATTTGAGGCTTTCTCCCTAGATCTAAGCAGTTTGTGGGTCAGTAATGGCTTAGGGACTGATTGCGAGTTCAGCAGTCCATAGGACAGCCAAAACAGGGGTCCAGGATCCCGTAGCGTTCGTGCAGCGATCAGAAGCAGAAACATGCTGACAGTACCACCTTGGCATTACCAGGCATATTTCAAGTTGCCTCACCACCAACCTTTTGATGGCAGTGGTCCCACCATGAAAAGGGTGGCATTGAGGCAACTAAGGAAGCCCTAACAGGGCCCTCTGCTGCCTCAGGGCGAAGGGGGTGCATGCAGGGGAGGGGCACATATAGTGTCCCCTACGATTTCAACCCCAGTTCCTGCATGTAAGGCATGTATGCCACACAGTGAAGGCACCACTCTAAAAGTGTCGGACTGCATGGTAGGCTCTTCTATGAGCCTATCAGAGTGGCAGCCAGACCATGAATAAACTCCTGATCTGGTGGTCGGTTGCACCACAGGATTGGTGGTCCTACAGCAGATGGTGCATTACACCATCTGCTGTAGGGCCGCCAAACTCATAACCAGGACCTAAGCCGTCTGTGCAGATTGATTGGGCCTTTACCGATCAGTGACTTATGAGTGAAGCAACATAACTTAAGGACAGCTTGTTTCCTGATGGCCGACAATGCAAGGCATTTAAAATGGGGACCAAAGGAGAGCCTGAAGGAATATTGGATGCTAGTCGGGTGACTGTTCTCTACCACATGAAGTTTGGACATCAGCACATCATTGGCCACTACAAACAAAGTGTATCCAATGTCCGGTGACTCATAATTCAGGCTTGAACTAACGTTTCCCTAGAGGATGGATAAGTCACTGGAACAGTTTCTTCAACAGGTGCATGGTGACAAACGTGCCACAAACAGTCAAAACAAGTTCCTTCATAGACAGAATTTGGTCTAACTTTGTACTGAGGTTTTTCACGGCCTGACTCGGAGTCGGGGCCAGACCAAGTTCAGAAGGTCACCAGTCTGCAGGCAAAAACTGCTGAGCTTTTCTGAACAGCATTATCTCGGTTTTGTCACCGTTCTATTGCAGACAGTTGCTTGTCATCCAGGCTGCAATTTTGCTCATGCAGTCTGTTAGAAATGGGGTTTCTGATTGGCTAGGGTATGCACCAAAGCCAGGCAGAACTCACCACTCTAGTCAGGGTAAGGGAGTCATACACACAAGAAAACTCCTGCTCACACCCTTGGTAGCTTGGCAGAACAGTCACATTTATCCCAGAGGCAATGTGTAAAAGTATTTTGGCACAACACACACACCAGTGACACACGGGCACAACACAAACAGAGACTCCACCCAAGAATATATAACAAAAATATCCTTTGTATTATACATAAGACACATTAGACCACAATTCACAGAAACCACTTTGCCACTAGGCAATTGTCATCACAGTAAATAGGTCATGAACCACATGAATCCTACTGTCAACTAGGCAGCTGTCAGAAGAATAAAATGTGTGCAAATAAAAGAAAGGTTCTTATATGCACATGTCATACACACACCGCTTTGTAAATAAATGAGCTTTGGCAATTATGCAAACCTAACATCACCTTCAGTGTACTGGAGCCAGTACACACATTTTGCCCATAGATCACTTTGTAAATATATGAGTATTGTTAATCATGCAGGAATAACATCATATTCAGTGCACTGGAGTCAGTACAATCACTGTTACACATAGATCACTTTGTAAAGATGAGAGCATTATAGTTAACCCCCTATAAACAGGACCCTGGTTCTACAGTCATGTAAGCGAAAAGGAGAAATAGCCACTAATCACTTTCGGGACTGACTGGGGTAGCAAGGGAACCACCCAGGAGCGTTGCATTGTGATCAGCACCACTTCAGTGTGAGGTTACTGTGGCAGACAATCAGACCACCTGTCTGTACACCACAGTAAGTGGGGCCAAGGAAAAATTGCCTCCAACGAACTTGCACAGGCAGGAGGCGTGAGGTGCCGCTTCTGCACCGGTGCGCGATGCGTCAGCCTCTTGCTGTGAAAACAAAGGAAGGAAGACATTGATGTTGTGGAGTCTTCTAGAACAGGAGGCCAGCACACATAAGCCCTTGGAGATTTCCTTCCCAAGCAGGATACAACAACAGGGCAAAAAGATTCAGTCCTTTTCCTCCACCACAGAAAGAAGCAGCAACTGCAGGCCAAACCACCTCTCACACAGAAAAGGCAATGCTCCTCACACAATCCTTCTGTTCTTCTTCTTGGCAGGGTCCTCTTGTTTCTTGAAGTAAACTAATTCTCTGGTGTTTAAGGTCCAGTACTTATACCCCATTTTGTCTTTGTTCCCTTTGTGGCAGGGGTCTCTGAGCCCAGTCCAAGCCAGTTCTGTCCTGTTTGGTGCAGTATCACTACAGTAGGTGGAGGCAGCATTGTGCAAAGGAGACACTGCCTATTCAGGTGCAAGTGAAACTCCTGCCCCCCCAAAAAACCTCAAGTACAGCCAAGGTTTATTCAGCTCAGCTATGAGTCACCCAGGAAAGGCAGGACACACCTCAATCCTGGTTGTGGCTGTCTACAGTTAATGCACATCCCTTGCCCTTGTCACTCCAAAACCAGACAATCTATGCACAAACCAGCTGAGGCAGACAGAATGGTTAAGTAAGAAAATGCCTACTTTCTGGGCTGGACTATTCCCATGAGGAAAAGGGTCAAGACTGATTTGCATATGGCTGGGTCTGATCTGGGGTGGTGAAGTGAGCTAAAGAACGATGATGGATTCAATCCAGATCTGTGACTGGGGTGAGTGTCTGAAAAGTTTCAGCGCTCCGTCCATCATCTCCTTGTGTTTGCTTTGTTCACCCTAAGTTGGCAGGGTATGCCCAGACGTGGGTCCCTTACTCACTTTGTCACTGGATTTGAGCTAGCCTGGCTGATGAGGGGTGTTACCCCAAAACCTTTTCATAGGATGCTTGTTTCGGTCAAGGGAAGACCTGACTTGGCAGTTCGGGCTGGACTATTCCCATGAGGAATAGGGTCAAGACTATTTTGCATATGGCTGGGTCTGAGCTGGGGTGGCGAAGAGAGCTAAAGAACGATGTTGGATTCAACCAAGAGCTGTGACTGGGGGTGAGTGTCTGAAATGTTTCAGTGCTCCATCCATCATCTCCTTGTGTTTACTTTCTAAGAATGCCATTTTCAAACACAACATTTACAAAACCATCTCCCTAAAAAGATGTGTTATTACATTCTGAGTTCAGAGAGCCTAACACATTTTCCCTATCTTGTCCCAATGGAAGTTTATACTTGAAGGATGTTACCAATTAGCTTTCATGTTAGCCTATCAGACAGATAACCTTTCAAAAGTGAAAACCGGAATACACAGAATGTCACTAATAGTATCAGGACATGTCACACACACCAATGCATGTCCTACCTTTCCCATACTCTGCACCCTGCCCATGGAGGTGTCTTGGGCCTACCTGAGGGGTGCCTTACATGTAAGAAAAGGGAACACTAGGCCCTGACAAGTGGGTGTACTTGCCAGGTCGACATGGCAGTTGAAAACTGCCCACACGGACACTGGAGGGCAGGTCTGAGTTACATTTGGAAGGCTACTTGCCTGAGTGGCACAATCAAACAGCATTTGATTTACAGACCCTGGGCACACTCAGTGCACTTTACTAGGGGCTTACCAGAAAATCAAATATGTCAATCATGATAACAATTTACACTGGGAGCACTTGCACTTTGTCACTGATCAGCAGTGGCAAAGTGCCCAAAGCATCGAAGCCAGAAAAAACAAAATCCAGCACAGCATAAAAAATACAGAAGGTAGAGGCAAACATTCAGGGGGAACCATTCCAAGGATACCTAGTCTAACACAGTCTAAGAATCAACATTTTACCCCACCCAGATAATGTACAAAGGAGATGACTAATTGATTGTTATCAGTGTAAGATATCTCAAACCTGCATTCTCTGACAATCTGCACAAAGGGGGCTACATATATATTGAATAATGTGGGACTAAAAGAAGACCCCTGAGGAACCCCCTTATTGTCAAGCATTACACAGGACTTAGAAGAGTCCAAAGAGAGCATCTGTGTCCGGTTTTCCATAAACCATTGTAGTGCTTTGCCATACATGCCTACATCATACAGCCTGCAAATTAGTATAGCATAAGAGACGTTGTCAAAATCTGCTAACAAATCCAACAGCACCAGCATAGCTGCAATGCCAGTGTCAAGGGACAGTCAGATGGTATCCATACCTGCAATTAGTGCAGTCACGCTGCTGTGAAATGCTCTGAATCCAGATTTTGAAGGATCCAGGATCTCATGCTCTTCCAAAAAATGTGGCTAGTTGTTTATTTGTAAGGCTTTCCAGGATTTTTGCTAAAAGAGGAAGCAGCAAGATTCAGCGATAGTTAGATAGACTTCCTGGGTCGGCATTTATTTCTTTAGAATCGGGGAGACCTGAGCGGATTTCCATGCCAATGGAATTTTGACAGAGTCTAAAGAGATGAGGGGCGCGATGAAGGTGCAATTGAGTTGGATAAACTAGCAGTGATGCTGGGAGGGCATACGTCAGGCAAATAGTCAGATTTGGCTTGTTCTAACAGCTCCTTAATTTGCATCCATAAGACTATACACAGGAAATACACTGCATTTGAAAGATTCAGCATTATATAAAGTTTACATCCGAAGCAATTTACAGACCATGAACTCTTCACTTGAAATATTCTACACCCCAAATATATTAGCATTGCAGAGCCATAAGGCTCTGCAATGCAAATACTCTAATTGTGAAGCACACACACAGTACAGTCCAAAGTTACTCTCTTGCAAAGACTCTATACTAAAAAAAATCACCTACATTCCAAAGAATCTACACCCTGTAGTTTATCACAATAACGACTCAATATGGCAAATAATCCATATTCCACAGATTTTACAATGCATGTAGCCTGCACCAAAGCCTTCTACAATTCTCAGATTCAGCACCACCTGCAAAGATTTACAAACAAGCATTCTACACTGAGTAGACCAAACATCAATGGCGCTATAATCAAAGGACTCTGGGGCATATTATCAAGTAAGGGTGTTACATTATCGCCGCTTTTATCGGCAGGAAACCTCTGATAAAGCGGCGATAATGGGCTTGATAATATGCTCCATGAATTCCAATCGAAGCCCATGTTAAAAGTTTTCACATCTAACATGGGCTTCGATTGGAATTCGTAGAGCATATTATCAAGCCCATTATCGCCGTTTTATCGGCAGTTTCCTGCCGATAAAAGCGGCGATAATGTAACACCCTTACTTGATAATATGCCCCTCTATTCTACTAAACTCATACATCTTAATTGGTGTACAGTCCAAAAACCTACATTGCAAATATTTCACACCCCAGCAACCTCACACTGTGTGGACTCTGCAATCCAAGAATGTTGCAGTCTGTTCAATCTACAATGAAAAACGTTTGTATTTCACAACATCATTGTCAAAAATATCATCTGACACAAACATTGTGCCTTATATATTATTTACAAAACGATGGTGCCATGCGGAGATTTTTTTAATAATAACTCAATAGCAGCAATACTTCTCTAAACGGTAATTAGGGCACATAAACACTTATTCTACACCATTTTTCGCAGATAAATTCCTCCTCTCCAAGGACTTTGCATTACGCATCCTCTACACTGTAGATGTTCTACAATTCACACACCTAAGCAAAATCTTTAATAATAACCTGCTTTTATATGATGCAAGCTATCAAAGGGTTGCCATTATGCAAACCTGTAAATATTAGATTTCACTATTACCAAATGCAGTGGGAGTCACTATATTAACCTTGGAAGAATGAAAAACTTGTGGATTTAAACCTGTGACATCCAGGCCACTTACTGATCTTTAAAGTGAATGCATAAGTGACTTAGGGCCTTATTATGAGTCTTGCGGTCCACAGACCGCCAGACTTTTTTGGTGGCGGTCTCCCGAGTACCATATTATGACAATGGCGGTCGACTGCCGTTCCCTGACAGTTGTGCGGCAGTGCTGAGGCTGCAATATGCTTGGCCGGACCGCAGCACCCACCAAGCACATTACAAGTTTCTTCTCCACCACGGTTTCCTGGTGGTGAGCAAGCTATGGAAACTGTGATGGAGAGAAAACAAAGAGGGCCCTACAGGTCCTCCTGGTGCCTCATACCCAGGCCCGGACTGGCCGTTGCGGGCACCGGGCAATCCCCCGGTCGGCCGCAAGGGTGGGGGCCGGTTTTGGGCCCTGGGGGCCGTTTTTGTTACAGAGCCGTTTTTGCAGCATAGCTGCAAAATCGGCCCTGTAACAAAATCGGCCGAAAAGCGGCCCTGGCAAAGCGCTCGTCCCCCCGAGGGGGGGCCGGCCGAGCACTTTGCTAGGGCTGGTTTTGGTTCCCAGTCCGGCCCTGCTCATACCATGTGTATGCTCACAGGGAGGCACAATATATGCCCCCCTGTGTGCACGCACCCCAGTACCTGCATGGCATGGACTGCAGCACTCCATGTCATGCAGTTGCTGCCTTTGACATTCCTATTGCAGTGCCTATTTCATAGGCACTGCCTTGGGAATGTAAAAGAACTGCCCACCAGATCAGGAGAAAACTCCTGATCTGGCATGCGGTTCGTACATGGATTTGGTAATGAGAAAGGCCCTTAGGCATTCAGTTAACTTTGCACTAGAGAGGATCTATGACCCACCTACTTTCTTGGTGGCAGAATCTGCATTTAAAATCACCTACATGTAAGAACCTTGGACTCCAATAACCCTCAACTCCAAATACTCAAAGGCCTCCACACGTCATAGACTTTTACACTTCCTACCTTGTAACGTCTATACACGCTTTGAAAATCATGCCCTTGATGATACAAAAAACACTTTTTAACATTCACAACAAGGTGAAGTGTTGTTTGACTTGGGAGCTGCTGTTTTACTGTTATTTGAAATGCACTTTGCTATTTTACCTGCTATAAGTGAGGGACCCGTGTGAGTCTCAGAGCTCCATGCCTTGACCCTTCTGCCATCTGGCATGAACAATAGCTATTTGATGGAGAGAGCAGACACAGACTGTCAGTGATGTGTCAGCAATGTGTGAGAAGCACATCAAGCACGCAAAGCATATCACCATAGGCCAGCAGGCCTAGGTCAAGGGACGAGAGCCAGAACCACTGGTACAATTAAGATAGCTCAGTTTGCACCAGGTGCTGTTCTATATTTTGACACTGGTCTCATCAAGTTCTCTGAAGTTACTGAAGGTATGGTATTTCGCAAGTGTAAATGAGTGAAATCCTGTCAAGCTGACAGGGTAACTGAGAAGGACAATATTTTACTTTTAGCAGCATCTGTCAAAAAGGCATGAAAATAGTCTTTTATAGAAAAAGTTTGTAAAAATTCCAGTTCCAATAAACTACGACAGATACAAACTGAAAGATTAATCTGTATGAGAATACTTTTGAGGATAACTTGCTATGAAATTTTGTACTCAAGGCTATCTTCTTCAGCAATTTTCAACTGTATTAATGATGAATATGCAATTAAATCGAAATACTTTACAGGGATATTAAAGAACATTTTAACTGCAGATAAACATCCTACATTTTTATTGAAGTAAAATCAGAAATTAATCAAATAACGTGTTAAATACTTAAATACTGATTTGATTTATGGCAGGGATATGCTAATCAATTGGGAAAGGTTGGCTTGTGTGAGACTATTTATATTTTTGATGCCCATCAAGTGGAGTTCGTCGTCACAACTTGTGAAGATTGGTGGGCACATTGTAATTGTTTCAAACAAACTAAGGGCCTGATTTTGACTTTGGCAGATGGTGGTAGTTCCATCTCCATGGCTGAGTGCCATACTCCCGCCATAGAAAGGGTGCTCTGCCTGCCAAATCTAGAGAGAGCCACCAGGCAAGTAAACATTTTTTGAATTTACAGCAACCACCATCAGGGCGGTTCCTGTAAATCCATTGAAAGTGTTCTGTGCAGCTCTGTTAACATGACAGCACTGCATAGTTTAGATTTAATTTTTTATTTTCAAAAACAAAATCTCCAAGTGGGATATCATTTTTGAAAATCAATAAAGCAATGACTCCCTCACCATTGGAGTTTTCTCTCATGGCATAGGTGTCATTGAAAATGTTATACTTTTACATACCGCCATGTTTTGGGGGGTGGTTTGTAAAAGTAAAAACTGACTATGTGTCTGCCCACTCTAAATCTGTCGGGCGGACACATGGCCAAACCTGCCACAGCCCTTACTCTGTCGTGCTGTCGGGAGGGTTTGTTGGCGGTGGAGACGGAGTAGTCTCCACAGTCTACTGACTAAAGGTCCACCCATTATTAAAACAGGTGAGTAGACATTCAGTTTGATGGAGGGGGTACTCTGTCACTTTTGCGATGGAGTACCCCCTGCACCAAACTCCAAATCGTGCCCTGAAATAGTTGTAAGCAGTTAATTAAGTTGTTAAAATGGGCTCTTAGGATAAAATCAGAGCTCGTTCATTAACAAAAACAAAACATCAAAGTTCACTGAAACCTCTTTCAGCTGTTGGAAAAGGAAACCCCCAACCTGATAAAAGAGGCGAGGCATGCAATTATAGTTGAAGAAGTATAGGTCAATCAAATCAGGATGTTTGTGCTACTACTAGTAGAGTTATCTATTCAAATGTGGCAGAGAACTGGGTTGCTTAAGAAGTTCACCCACCCAGGGTGATTGTCATGCCTCGGGGCTCCCCTACGCTGTCCCTTTAAGACACAAGATATATAAGGAACCAGGAGACAGGGAACAACGCTTCACGTTCTTGCGTCAAGCTTCCCTTGTTTCCGGTTCCGTCTATTTCCTGTTGCCTGACCTAGCAGTTCCTGTTTGACCTTTCTTGTTTTGTTGCTGGTTTAGCGTATGCGTCCCATTCACCATCCTATCGTGGGACTCGCTTACGCATTTGTTCGGCAGCGTTCCGCTGCCTCAGGCGTACCTTGTAAACGCCTATCCTCCTCTCCCCCTTTCCTTGTGCCTCGCCCGGCGGCCGGGCTTAGCTCCGCCATCCGGCCGGGCACAGCGTTATCCTGCGCAGCTTGGAGAGCTTGTTCACGGCGCCAGAGTGAACTTCCTTGGCTTCCACTGGTTGTGTGTTCCACCCGGCGGCCGGGCTTTGCTCCGCCATCCGGTGGGACTAGTCTCAGAGCGTACTTCTTTAAATCTCCGCAGGTTGCATATTCCACCCGGCGGCCGGGCTTTGCTCCGCCATCCGGTGGGATTAGTCTTCCCTATTTGCTTCTCAAGTACTTGTGTACTGCACCTGACGGCCGGGCTTAGCTCCGCTGTCCGGTGTCAGTGCATTCCCCAGTTATTATTTTCTTAGTTAGTCAGTTAGGTTGCTCCCTCACTATTTTCCTGTCCCTATCCTGTGTCCACGTTGTCCTTCACGTTCCCTGTTTCCAGAACATCCGCCAGTAACGCTGACATTATACTGGAAACCCCCTTTCCTTGGTATTTGGTGGCACTCTTGCGTGGATCAGGGTGGGTGCATATTCCACACTACGGGGAATCACGGTAAGAGCGCACATGCGCTACCAATCTTTCTTCAGTACTATTGATACATGTGGATGGATTATATATGTTCCGTTTTGGTTCTCATAGATGGTGATACACTGCGTAAAACACCTGCAGAAGAGTTGGGCGGAAAGTTCATTATATGCCAGACAGTAGTGAAAGTGTCTTCGAAGGCTGGTCCATTATAGTTGAAGTAAGAAGGGGTTATATAGGCCATTATTGTACTTTACACCATCTCACCTGTAAGTGCTCAACAGCCTATTATGTCATCCCTATCATAGCTCCAGACGCTGTGCCTTTGTTTCCACCTTCACCTGTTAAAGCAGCGACATATTAGAACCTGGGGTACGTGATATGGTTGTGTATTTGTACATTGGTATATTCTAGTTATTGGTTTAGAGCTAGAGTGTTTTACTTCCTCTTGTCATTGCAGCCTACCTGTTTTCCGGTTCCTTTCATTGAAGCACCATCGCATTCACTACTGGAGAGTACCATCAATCATCATTGTCTTCCCCCATCTTTCCTTGTTTTGTTTCCCTGTTTTCCCCTGGCGTGTCTCTCGTACTCTAGTGCTTGATAGAGTCGGAAGACCGTAGGGGAAGGCTGCGGATTACTCTTCGGATTCCTGACGCTCCTGTGGAACCAGCCTGCAATCCTTACAGTGATTAACTGAAGATAGGGAATTTGAAGTCAAAGAAAGACAGGACAGAGTAGATATTCAAAAGATTTGTAAGTGAGATATGGTGCACATGCTTCATTTGAAGGATTAGCAGATGAAATGCTGGATTTCCGGTGTGTAGACGACTGCTAATTACACAGCGGTTACAGTTTCCGGTTTCGGAAGGTTCACCGTTCAAGGGGATACCTTCGCAGTGGATTGTGCCGACCTAATTTGAGCGAAAATGGTGTTTGCTTCTCTGACGCAAACTCGAGCTTAGAAGCATAAAATGGCAGCTGCTCACCGAGCATAACAAAAAGGACTCGAACGGTTGATGCGGCCCAACAATTGTAACACAATCACCCCTCTGAAGTGAACCGGGCGGTTCCCTACACTCTACAAGGTATTTCGAACATTTATGTCGAGTTTAGTGAGGCTTTGTGTATCTGCGCCAGCTTGCCTGACTTACCAATGGCGGCTGTTATGAGACATGAAAGGTCGTCTCCTACCGAGCATGCTTATGACACACCAAATTAAACGAACGTTAAAATCAGGACAGCGAGCACCACGCATTTGAATTATAACACGTTTAATCGCAACGAATGTTGAGTATTGCTTATTATTATTCTATCTCAATATGTGCATTCGCAAAATGGCGGCAGCTCACAGGCACTGAATCAAGCCCACCAATCATACACAGAGAAGCGCTGCGGGAGACGTGAACACCGGAGGGCTTACCGGCGAGTGACAGAGTCCAGAGGGGGTAAGTAGGCTGCTGAGAGCTCCCTGGGTCTCACCAACCTTGATCCCTTGCCATCTGAGAGAGAGGGGACCAAGAAAACTGCCGCAGGGAGGGAGGAACAGTGATTATTTCGGCCCGCCTGACCCCAAAATGGCAGTCAGAACCCCCCACACAGGAGATATCACAGGAGACACCCCCGAAGTGCCTGGGGGTAAGGGAGAGCTTTACCGCGGCAATCTGAATGGTCTTAGAAGGATTTGAAGAAGGCCCAGGTACAGAGAGACACAGTAACACACAGACCTTGCCTGACCCTAAGATGGCCGCCATGAGCCACTGCTAAGTTCTACCTCGAGGAGACCCACCATTTCAGACTCCAAGAAGGAACTAGGCACACACCAGAGTCACCTCTCTACAAGCGCGACTGATCCCCACAACACGGAGAGGGATCCCCCGGAGATCTGATCGGCTCAGGACTCCCTGGCAGTGGGCAGTGATCACATCTATGCCTCCTAAAATAGCTGTAACCAAGGTGTCAAACTACTTCACACTGGCGGAGAAAAAACAGGTAGGGACCAGGAGAGTGTTGAATCTGGAATGGCGCTGACCAAGGTAGACCTGTTAGCGTACATGGTGGACTTCAAGACGGAACTTAACACCAAGGCCACAACCCCCCTGCCTGACCTCAAGTTGGCCACCTCAGCTGGTCTCTCCATGATGCTCTACCACTCCTGGACAATAGAACTGGTCATCAACCTGATCTTAACCACATCCCTCACCTGACCTGGATCCTGCTCACCCTCCAGGACATATTTGCTTTGAACTTTCCCTCGATTATGGAGACCCTGCTATTTGACCAATGCCCGGTGGAGCTACCTGTTAGCTGTAGAGGAGACGGGCTGTGGATCCCTCCTCGGCCGTCACCTACCCAGCCGGACATTGGGCAGACGTTCCTTCGTCTCTGTCGTACCCCCCTCCGACCCCTTCACCCTACCCTATTCCCCCTCTACGCTCCCTTCTTCTTGCCTTCTATCCCTTTAATGTTTTTCTGTTGAGACCTAGCTATTTGACCGATGCCCGGTGGAGCTACCTGATAGCTGTAGAGGAGATGGGCTGGGGAATCCCTCTCGTCCGTCACCTACCCAGCCGGACCTTGGGCAGATTTTCCCTTTGTCTCTCAGTCGTATCTATTCCCTACCCCTTTTTCCCTTACCCCCTCTCCCTTCCTCACCCCATTTACCTTTTCTTCTATGATCCTTAAATGTTTTTACTGGTATCTTTGGTAACTTGTAACTGATGTAAGTTTGCAACTATGTGGAACCTTATGTAAAGCGCTCTGATACCTTTGGGTCTAGCCAGCGCTATATAAAACTCTTTAAATAAATAAAAATACTTTGCAATCAGGGAAAAAGATTAAAGAAACTAAACTATTAAATTGTCAAAAGTTATTGTTAATTTGTATCGCTGTATCTGAAGTTTGAGAAAGTGATTCAAATAACAGCAAATTGATTTATTTTATAATTGATAGCAATGGGTCAGAGGTATTTAAATTAAACCTGTCTTTTCTTTTCATCTATTACAGAAGCATATCTTAGAACACAGTTAAGTCTCACAAAGCTTGCACTTAGTGATATCAGCCCAGAACTTGTACATGCTTAACTCAGGCTTAGAAAGACAGGCGTTTGTCCAACTGAAAAGGGTTTACCCTTATAAACAATACATTTGATGTAGGGACTTCAGGGCTTCAAAATAGTATAGGAAGTGGTAGCACAATTGTTGTGAAGAATGTTCTCTTTTATAATCTGCCCTACTCTTTTAAAATAAAGTAATTCTACACTACTGTTTTAACAGAACACAAGATGGCCTAATTGGGATTTGCAATAAATCACAATTAACAGGACTAATTGTAAATACCAGTATTGAAGTTTAGTTTGGAATGTGCCTGTCCTAGCCTGTCTGTCTGTCAAGTAATATAACTTTTCTAAATTTCATTTCAAGTGAAGTAGGAGTGGTGCTCCTTCAGGAAAGCTCGTTACTTGGCAAACTTATATTTCCAGATTGTCATGTCTATGAGAAAGAAGCTTCATATACCAGGGATGGGTAGCCCTCGTGTGTTCTTACTGTTTTTTTTAATAGGCAAATTGTATTCATTTTAAAAACATAGAAAGAACAAATCAGCCAGCACTCGAGCATCACAGATATACGTTACTTCACATGATTGCTGTACCCCCCCATCACAATCCCCTTAAAAAACCCTAGTAAAAGCTGGAATCCGGTCAATCTGGCCTTCCACAGCCCCCAGCCATTTCGTGTTCTTACTGTTTTAACATTCATATATCTGCCAGTAGGCTTGATATTAAATGTCAGTGGGGACATGCTGTTGTTTCCTCATTTAAAGTGTTGTATTTCATGGAGTGTAATGAATTTATATATACATCCTTCCAAATACATGTTATTAGCTGAGCTGACTAAATTAAAAATGGATTTGAAAATTTGATTTGGAAAAGGATTTTAATATAAAAATGTATCTCAATGAAATATAATATTTGTGGGGTTCGTTATTGAATTGATTGTCTGTGTTTTAGGTCCTTCTCTTGTTTGTCTTGGTATAGCTGATCTTGTTGCGGCCTTAGAACCAGTAAGATATTTCGCTCCCACATAAAAACCAGGCATTTCATGCCTAATTTAGGCAGTTTATTTATATGTCTTCTTAATCTCAAAGGCCAGCAAAGGAAGATTGACGTCCTCCATAAAATTGAATAAATTAATGAATAGTAATTACAAAACACAGGCACTGGTGTTTGACCGTAGCAAGGTTTGGTCCTTATGGAAGCTAAGTGACACCAAGCTAGAAGTGGCAAAGAGCACAAATTTGGAAATGCTATTCTTCAGAACATTGTTGTGAGCAATGTATGGAGATGTAGTGAATAATAAAACTGTGTTGTCTCTTGGCTAAGTTTTACACTTTCTATGGAGATGTTTCTTTGACCCCTCTCATTCAAGACTTTCATGGTAAGATTGCACCCATTGCCCTTTTTAGGTGTGGAATATTGGTTTTAGGCAATATAGTTTAAATGATCTTGAGGTGAAAATCTCAAAGCAGATTTGTTCTCTTCCAAGTTCGGTTCCTGTTCAAGCAAAGGGGTTTTAACTAAATGTATCTTCATTGAGTCTGGTATACAAGTTTTTGTGTAGTATGTAAAATGGATCAGCTGCGGCTAGTGGCAGGGCTGAGTGGCAGGGCGGCAGGTCGAAGGGGGGAGCACAATGACAAAAGATTGCAAAAAACAAAAAAAATAAGAACCTACTTTACCTTCAGCCAGCTGCATTGCGCTCTCTCCTGCTCCTCTGGAGACAAGCTACCAGAATACCCTGTGGCCAATCCTGACACTGCTCTCACAGCATTAGAGCAGTGTCAAGACTGGCTGAGTGCCCTCGATTTGTGCTCCCAGGGAGTCTGTGAGCCTGTGCCTGCTGACTCCAACCCGGCAACGCAGCTTGGGTTAGAGACACCTACACTGCGTGTGAAGGTGGGGCCGGCCTGAGACAGCCAGCCAAATCATCATGCCCAGTTAAGGCAGTGCACCTACTACTCCCTCTCAATGCCTGTCGCCCCCAGGTCCCACCCTCAAGACTCAGAAAACTGAAGAAAAATAAAACAAAATAGAACGGGGTTAAAATACATTTTATTATTGTTTTATTTTTCAAGTTTTTGGGAGGGTGTCTGGCAGGGGGGGGCAACGATTTTCTGCCATAGCGGAGGAGCTGCTGCTGAAGCAGACGATAAACAAAACAGTGAAGTCAAATATTTATGGGCAAAATGTTTTTTTTACTTAACATTGACAGGAGAAAATATGTAGTACCAAAAGGTAGACAAAGTATTGATTAGAAAAACTTAGGGCACACAAATATTGATAATATAATTTGTATAAATATACATAGATATTTTTAGTGATGAAGCAGGAACACAGATGTTGAATTTGATAAGTTTATTTGTAAACTGATACACGACAGGCAGGAGACATAAGGAAATCTACTTCCAGCTCCAACCACCCTACAAACCTTTTTGAATCAAGCAAAACCCAACAACAAGGCAACTAGGCAACAGTAGAGCATTCAAATAAGCATTAGAACATTGAGCTGCAGCATAAGGCCACAGCATGAATACAGCCAAATAAAAGAATACAACATATCCTCCTTTCTCAATAAACACAAAAAACAAAAGAAAAAAATAAAAGAAAATATACAAAAAAACAACATCACCTGTAAAAATAATAAGTACAAGAAATAGAAAGTTCAAAGATGATCAAAGGTGATATCTACTGGGAATGACCCTCAATCTTGTGCTTCATCTACAAGAAACTCCAGAGGGGACAGACACATCATGACCTAAAAAGAATCAGCATCAACAAATGGTACATTTTTTACTTTAACAATTTTACCCACATTACACCATTTTCCTCCTTCAACCTGTACAGCATTCCTTCCCACTTTAATTACAGTAATGGGAGGACCAAACTTACTGTGACCCTTTTTAACCTGTATTGGAGACTTTACACGCACCAAATCTCCCTCAACTACAGGAACCGTTTTAACAGCCCTCTTTTTATAATACCAAGACTTTTGTTTGGATTGGAAAATTGAGACATTTTCTCTAGCAATATCCATAAGATATATCAACATTTGTTCATCCAGGCAGGTTTAAAGCTAGTGTTAGCTCTTCTTCCTCTTAACAGTTGAAAAGGAGATACTTTAGGCATAGAATGGGGAGTTGTTCTATAGAACGACAGCATGCTATTACGAGACTTAACCACATCAGGGTTACCAGATTTCACCCATTTAATACAGTCACCCACAACCCTGTTCAATCGCTCCACGAGGCCGTTAGACTGGGGGTGAAAAAGAGTGCTCTTCACATGTTTAATATTGCATGACTGTAGAAATGATTGGACACTGGCACCAATGAATTGTGTCCCGTTGTCTGTAACAATGGTTTGAGGAAACCCTTCTCTCATAAAGACCTCTTTCAGAAAATAAATAACAATAGCAGAGGAGGGGTCTCTTACTAAATTAATCTCTGGCCACTTTGACCCATAGTCAAAAAGTACCAAGATGAATCGACAACCACCAGGTAAGTTTTCAAATGGAAATAATATATATCTAATCCTAGTTTGCTCCAAGGTGCAGAAGGATACACAAAGGGAAGAAGAGGTGGAGTCGTCACTTTCAAACCTTAAGCAGCAGTACGGCACACAACACACATGTCAACAACATCACTTATTTCGGCATCCATAGAAGGCCACCAGAAAAATTATCGTATACACTGTTTTGTGAAAGTAGATCCTAGATGACCATCATGAGCTCTAGTAATAATTCCATTTCTAAGACTCTGTGGCGGAATAAGTTTATCAGACTGCAACAAAACTCCACCCTCTATGGATAACTCAGATTCAATCTTCCAAAAAGGTTGAAGACGTGGAGAGAGAACACGTTCTCTGGGCCATCCACACTTAACCAACTCACACACTTGCTGCAATAAGTTATCATCACTAAGAGCTTTCAACCAGTTTTCTTCAGTGCTAAGGTCATGTTCTTGTAAATCAAGAGAGGCTACAAAACAGTCATCAGAGTCTTCCTCATCTTAAACATCATGTTCCTCATCAATATTTTCCACCAGAAAATCGAGATAAAAAATCAGCCCGGATATTCCTACCCCCAGAAACATGGGTTACATCAAATTGGTACTGCATGAGATACCATCCGCACAATCCTGGGGGAACAACATTTACTGGTACCAGAACCAAGAATGCTAATCAGGGGCTTATGATCAGTCCTCCATAGAAAACGTCTGCCCCAGACATATGGGCGGAATGTTTCAATAGCCCACAGACAGGATAGCAGTTCCTTCTCGATGACGGAATACTGTAACTCTCCATTCCTTAAAACTTTAGAGGCAAATGCAATGGTATTTTCGTCATTGCATTCATTTTGTGTTAACACTGCCCCCAACCCAACTTGGCTGGTGTCGACTGTTATGCACGTAGGTAGATCAGGATCATAGGGTTTAAGTGCCACAATATTATTAAGACCTTGTTTCACACATTGGAGAACAGACTCACATTAATCAGACCAACTAAACTCAACACCTTTTCTGAGAAGAGAGCTGAAGTGTCGTAAGATGGTGGCATAGTTGGAAATACATTTGGCATAGTATTCCAAAAGTCCAAGAAAAGACTTGACCCCTGTCTTTTCTACAGATGCAGAAACATGGTTGATAGCATCTAAGTAGCCCCTTCCTGTAATGAGTCATGTGACGCGACGTCTTGGGAATGTATAAGAACGTCATCTTGAAATACAAGAACTCCCTCAATACCACCAAGTAGTTTCTGAATGACACATTGAAAAACAGAGGCATCGGATGCTAACCCAAAGGGCATCCACTTGTACTGAAATGTGCCCAAGGGTGACGCAAACGCTCTGAGAGGATGTGAGTCAGGATGCAACTCTATTTTCTGATAGGCACTAGCCAGATCTAACTTGGAAAAGTACCTAGAGCCTTTGACACATGCAAAATGTTTGCAGATTTTAGGTAGAGGGTGGGAGTCAATCCAGATCTCTTTATTTAAGGACCTCAAGTCTACACAAACACGCAGTTTCCACACCTCTTGCATGCAACGACCAAAGGTGAAAGCCAGAGAGAAGACTCTGTCGGCTCGATAATGTCTTGGTCATGTTATCATGAGTGCAGACTACCACAACTCTGGATTGCGGTTGTGGCGTCCTACATATAGACACGATTCAGAAAAGGGGGTGGTGATGGACAGAGCATCTGAATTAAGCAGAACACTCATACCCAGTCAAAAGATCAGGGCTTGATCCATCACCGTTTTTTAGCTCACTGCACCATCCCAGTTCAGAACCTGGCTACATGCAAATTAGTCTGTCCCTGGCCCAGTGCATCATGGGAACAGGGCAGACCAAACTACCAAGCCAATTCTTTACTGGAAAGGAAACAAGCTTCCGGGGACCGGTTTCTGGCATTACAGCCGTCTTAGGCCCGGCTTTCTTGAATCCTGATGGTGCAGTGAGCAAGGGACTCACATCTGAGCATACCCTTCCACGCTTGTGGTGGCCAAAACGATTCAGAAAAGGGGGTGGTGATGGACAGAGCATCTGAATTAAGCAGAACACTCATACCCAGTCAAAAGATCAGGGCTTGCCCCATCACCGTTTTTTAGCTCACTGCACCATCCCAGTTCAGAACCTGGCTACATGCAAATTAGTCTGTCCCTGGCCCAGTGCATCATGGGAACAGGGCAGACCAAACTACCAAGTCAATTCTTTACTGGAAAGGAAACAAGCTTCCGGGGACTGGTTTCTGGCATTACAGCCGTCTTCGGCCCGGCTTGCTTGAATCCTGATGGTGCAGTGAGCATGGGACTCACATCTGAGCATACCCTTCCACGCTTGTGGTGGCCAAAACGATTCAGAAAAGGGGGTGGTGATGGACAGAGCATCTGAATTAAGCAGAACACTCATACCCAGTCAAAAGATCAGGGCTTGATCCATCACCGTTTTTTAGCTCACTGCACCATCCCAGTTCAGAACCTGGCTACATGCAAATTAGTCTGTCCCTGGCCCAGTGCATCATGGGAACAGGGCAGACCAAGCTACCAAGCCAATTCTTTACTGGAAAGGAAACAAGCTTCCGGGGACCGGTTTCTGGCATTACAGCCGTCTTCGGCCCGGCTTGCTTGAATCCTGATGGTGCAGTGAGCAAGGGACTCACATCTGAGCATACCCTTCCACGCTTGTGGTGGCCAAAACGATTCAGAAAATGGGGTGGTGATGGACAGAGCATCTGAATTAAGCAGAACACTCATACCCAGTCAAAAGATCAGGGCTTGATCCATCACCGTTTTTTAGCTCACTGCACCATCCCAGTTCAGAACCTGGCTACATGCAAATGAGTCTGTCCCTGGCCCAGTGCATCATGGGAACAGGGCAGACCAAACTACCAAGCCAATTCTTTACTGGAAAGGAAACAAGCAAACATATAGACACGACTGCCACTACTACTAGCAGCGAACTTATCGTCCTTCATGATGCTGGATGGGCAAATAACTAGGAATCAGGATTATTGATGCCAATACGCTGGTCTTTATCTTATCTACATCTTCATAGTTAGCGGAGATACATAGTTATTACTATATTCGGCCACTGCTTAGAGGCATCCTCCTCCAGCGGCATCTGAGAGTTGCTCCATAATTACGTTATCCATTCACTGCTTAAAGATACCCTTCTTCAATGGCAACTGAGAGTTGTGCTCCGGGACATTATTATTGTTCGGGTCTGGGACGATATACAATTTCTTTCGCGCCCACCACTAAGTCCACACTCTACAGTGATCTACCCATCCATTGAGGCTATATTACCGCATCTACATATGATATATTCAATATCTACTTTGTTTAGCCTTGAGAAAGTCTTGGTACGGACTCTGTACTGACGTTTGAGAATAAATTGAAAATCATATGCAAAAAGACCTCGGCTTGATCATCTTGTCTCAAGAAGAACATCTTTGATGAAGCATGCATATATTATTATATTATGACTCTTTTGGTTTATAAAAAAAATTGTTGTGACTAACAGGTTGAATTTGACATTGCTTGCAGGATAGTGCTTAATTGACCCTTTTTGTAATTTTACCAATTGCTCCGTGATGGGTTTTGAAAGCATCAAACCCAATCTCCCATTGAACAGGAGGTTCTCCTGGAGATTCCAGAAATGAAGGAGGAGGAGCAAGAGATTGCATAGTCAATGCACGTAAACACACTATTAAAGAAAAAAAAAATAAAACACAATTCAACTATGCAAAATTAAGTGTACAAATCACAGAGTAAAAAGTAGGAATATGGAGTTAGAAAATGAAGAGTATACTAATAATTATGGTTGGTTTTATGTGAGACAACCACCAAAAGAAAAAATAAATTAGATTTTGTAAGTGTAAATTAAAACAAAGGTGTGCCAATCACCGTGACTGGGTTGGCATAAAATACAAGGTGTAATTATGTTGGTGTGTGGATCACCATAAAATGATCCACAGTAATAGGCAAGAGTAAAATATGTCACTTCTCTGCACAAGAGTAGACGTGTCAAATCGTCGTAACCGGCTTGAATGCAAGAATAGACGTGCCAATCATTGTGACCGGCTTGACTGAAGGAATACTGTTGCTAAACAACTGCGCTAGAAACTATTGGTGTATCGGTGGAGTGGTAAACAGAGCTCTCATAAAACGAACAGTACATGGTTGGCAGAAACAAACAGTACATGGTTGGCAAAAACAAACAGCACATGGTTGGCAAAAACAAACAGTCTCGTATATAAACACCACAAAGACTCCAGTCACAGCTTTGCAGTAAAGCGTGTAACGGCAGCTTAAGGAAACTATAGAACCTCACACGAGGCTCCCAAACTGCTCCACGCTGCACTGTGAAGGTGCACGAGCCCAAACAGAATGTTGCGAAAGCAACCAGGCAAAGTCAGGCAGATTTGGGCCTACAGATATGTACGCGCACGTGAGGCCCAAACAACGCGCAGATTGGATGCGCAAACGCGAGCAGACAAAACTTTCTTCCTTATGATGAAAGCAGTGCACAGAAGGAGAACCAAGACGCGAAATCAGGGCAGAATGAGACAGTCTTCACAGATGAGACACACGTTGTTGCTAACAAGGGAGCTTAGAGGTAGAGAACCGAGTAACGTGTTCAATGGAGCACCGTAACAATGAAAAAGGCAGTCTTATCACCGATGAAGATAGGGGCACTCACAAGTTTTCAATTTTCTTCAGCAAAGTTGTAGTTTTGAAGAATGCACACACAGGTCCAGCTTGTTGCCGTGTAGCCTGCTCATCGCCACAATTTGTAGTGGTGAAGCAGGAACACAGATGTTGAATTTGATATGTTTATTTGTAAACTGCTACACGACAGACAAGAGACATGTGGAAATCTCCTTCCAG
This sequence comes from Lissotriton helveticus, assembly GCF_964261635.1. Lineage (NCBI taxonomy): Eukaryota > Metazoa > Chordata > Amphibia > Caudata > Salamandridae > Lissotriton > Lissotriton helveticus. The sequence goes on from NC_136065.1 coordinate 1,411,578,486, forward strand.
CTCCAACTGCCCTCCAAGCCATTTTGAATCAAGAAAACCCCAACAACAAGGCAACTAGGCAACAGTAGAACATTCTGATAAGCGTTAGAACATTGAGCTGCAGCATGAGACCACAGCATGAATACAGCTAAATAATAGACTACAACAATATAGTTAAAAATACCACTTTTTACATGGTCTCTCACATTTATTGTCTACTGACATTGCTGGTTTTTTAACTCTGCACACTGGAGCACTGATAGCCAGTCCCCAATGTAGTGCAGTTAACCCCTAAAACATGACATAATTTTCTAACTCATAATTAACATAATTACATTTCTAATAAGGCCATAGTATGTTGTGAAGGTAAAGCACGAATGACGTGGAACATTAAATGTCACCCATAGAATTCAGCACATGTTGTGCCAACCAATAAGCTAAGAAAATATAGCTACAGCCCTACACAGATAGCCTGCCTGATGCACTTTTTAAAACTGCAGTTAATCCTGTCAAAATAATCCTTTTATCAGGACAAAAACCTAGTTTTAAATAGTAAACAAGTCCCCACTAGGTAGGCCTTGGTAGGGTTCCTACTATTTAAAAGTGGTACATGCAAAAATGTAATGTTGGCATGTTCCTACAGTGACTTACCCCTAGAGCTATTTTCGTTATACACGGCTGTAGCTTATCCAAACAGGAACAAGTGCAATTAAAATACTATTTTTACTAACTCTGGTTTGAGATAAGCCACAGAAAAATGTAACCATTGGTTTAAATATTTCTTAAAAATAGAATTCGAGGTTGAAGTTGTATTTTGGTAAATATGTGAAAACAAAACTTCCGGCCTGAAGTTTGAGTAGGCTAATTAGCATTAGCCTGCCAGCAGCTGCCCCTTGTCAGTGCTTTCCTCTTAATGAGGTTTGAAGACTGCTCATAGAGCAGAAACAATTGCTTAATTATTTTTCAGGGAGACCATGGTGTGAGGTATATAATTCATCTCAGTTGGGTAGGGTTCAGAAAACTTTATTAACTTGAAAATGATCAGGGTGAGCCTACCTCCCTCCCTTCATAACTAATTGTAAAGAGAGCGCAGGAGAGAAGAAGACTTTTTTATTCAAGATACAGAGTAGCCAGCATAGTCCAGTGGGAGGAGGAGCTGGTTACAGAACCAATTTGGTGTGGTTGAGGAAATGACTACTCATCTCCCTAAAGATCTCTCACACTCCTGACTGGGCCACCGAAAGGTCACAAGTTTTCTGTGACAGAATAGTGCACTGTGAGATGGTTTTCAGAGAGGCAAACAGGATATGCTACAAAAGAGAGCGGTCTTGCACCTGGGAACATTGTGCCCATTGGTCAGGGTGTGTCCAGGAGTCACATCTACCCACTGGCTACAGAATCCTACAAAAGTGACACCTCACCTGAGCCCATCAGAACACATCTTGACCACATGCGGATGAACAGTAGAGGACTATACCTTCTGTCTGTGACCTTTGTGGAGGCATGGAGAGCTGGACCTGCTTCCATTGGTACCCAATACTGAAACTGACTCCAAGGGCCAGTTGGCTGACTTCCTGTGTGGCTGTAGGGATTCAAAAAGCTGCAAGCTGCCTTTTTCTGGAGTTACTAGCTGACCACTATAAACATGCACAAGGATTGGGCCCTCCCTTCTGGTGACCTCTTCACCGGTGAGTCCTTCCCCTAAGTGCTATCCCTGAGATCCTGGGAGGATCAAAAGAGAACAAAAGGAGCTACTCCAGAAAGTCTATAAAAAATAATCCTTCGGAGCTTCAGCAGAACCTTGCAGCAATGGTGTGCCATTTTAAGAAGACCATGTCAGATACAGCTTGCAGACTTCCCGCTGAGGAGGATTTTGAGCTCCCAAAAAGAGATAAGGGCCTGAAATAGTCCATGGGAATGGAATACCATCCATCAGGGTGGTAGAGCCTTAGTGTCTCTGTATGTCGAAAGGAACCAGTGCCATGGCAGTTCCCTTCAAGCTATAAAAAGTTAGCTGGACAGCTGCTGTCTCCACTGAGCTTTTAAAATCTTTTGTTAAGAAAAATTCAAATACTCAATGTGCTTAGCTCCTGGTCAGCAGTGAACAGTGTCTTCTGACTGGTACATTACCTTTTGTTGGTGTTTTGCCTTAATACTTAAAAAAATTCATATTGCCTATTCCCGTTATTGGATTACATTTTTTGCATCATTTTCCTGATTAAATTTTTGTCCAGTTTTAGAAATTTATAGTGGGATTCCTATTGTCTTGTGTTTTTAATTTTAATTGTTATGGTACTGCTAAATACTGTTCTCACTGTTCCTTAGGTTAAGGCTATCTGCTCTGTGCCACAGCTCCCAGAGGTTGAGCCCAGGTGTATTTATTGAACTTGGGAGTTGGACCTGAGAAGATGTTAGATTTTGTACTTGTAATTGGGAAGGACTCTCATCCTCCCTAACTAATAATCCATGCTCACATATAAATACTTAATGTTTTCAAGAAAATATAGGATTATAACAAAAATAGAAATATATCAAAATGTGTTCTAAATATTAATTCAAGAAATAATTGAAACAATTATTGAAAAAATATAAAATATTTGAACAATGCTATGATAAATAATATGGACATCAAAATATTAGAAATCAAGGATAAAAAAACAAAAACGTTTAAACAATTTCTAAAATCTTAATTATTAATTACAATCATGTGTATATATACATAGATTATTGTGCCAATCCTATGCTTAAAAACTTTGTTAGAAAAACAGGCATTTGAGGTGAGCAAGTTTCAGAGTGTCACCAGTGTTGTAGGGTGCTCTGTATCAGAGCTGCCCCCCTAAACTTTTGAACAATCCAGAGATCTCTGCTTTGTTTTTACATGATATTCACTCTATCGTCAGGAGGCATACATGATTGCGGGAGACCAGCAATGCATGGACCCCACTTGGGAATCATGGTTAAGATTCGGGGTCACCTGCTTAAGACAGGTTGCCAGAATCTTTGTATGGCCTTAATTTTCACATTGAGAAGCAACTCGGGTGGTAGCTTGCACAATTAGTTGGATCCTTATTGGCCTTCAAAATGAGACTAATGAGACTAATGACCACTTTGTTATGTTCAGAGCTGAGGGTGTGGGCGCCTTCCAGCTCTCTAAAGAATTTGTATGGAAGATTTGCCTTCAGGTCCTTATTAATCTTATAGAACTCTATTGGGAACCCGTTGTCTCCCAGGGCCTTATTATTTGCCATGACATCTGCAATTTCATCCTCTGTGATCTTGCCCTCTAAGAGTTGCCGGCTCACTTCCAACAAGGTGGGCAGTTGAATGGCCCTGAGAAAGTCCTGCTCCAAGGCTTGGTCAGTAGGTTTCTCCGAATGATAAACCACTCCAAGAAAGCCTCCATGATCTCCACTGGGTGTGTCTCCCCTCAGATAGCGAGAATGGTGGTAGAAGCTCCCTTTCTCACAGAAGCATGACCAGCAGTCTGCTCGCCTTCTCCTCCCTCTGTTGATAATGCTGCCACTTCAGAGGAAGTAGGGCTTATTCTCCCTGGAAGGTGAAATGGGTATTCATCTCAAATTTGGCACATTCTAATCAATGCAGGAGACCCGGGGAGGGGCGCCTTGTGTAATCTTCCAACAGGGACTGAATCTTGTCTTCCAACCCGGCCTTCCCTTCCAGAGCACCAGGTCCCTCATCAAGGGCCCTCTCACATTGGCTTATCCACCATCCAAAGAGGCTGCGCAGAAAATGCCGAAAAATCATTATCCCCGAGATAGCTGAGAAAGTGCTCCTGTAGCTGTCTTTTAGCATCCAGCATCCAATAGAGGGAGAGGTTCAAACTAGCCCAGGGCGGAGCTCGCAGAGTTTCACTCTGCGGAATTCTGCGGTTTCACCTAAAAACTCTGTGGAATTCTGCTGAGTTCCATGAGCTTGTGGAGTATTGCTTGGCCACCCCGACCTTCATTTAGTGAGATGGATCTCAGAAGCCTGCATGTCTAGCGAACTGTCACTTCTCGCACAACAGCCTATTAATGTCAGCGTTAGTGCTGGGGGTGCAACTCTGCCCTTGTAATGGGGTATAGACAGAAGGCAGACTATGCACGCGTCCACCATGTAGGAGCATCCATCACCTGCGGGGTTATTCAGGGCCCGCCCTAGCTCCCTTTGCAGCTTGGCACCTTCCAGTGGGCACCCCTGCTGACAGCCTGACTGGGCGGGGGGGGGGAGAGATAGCTCCCCAAGCACTTTGTCTGTCCTGACAGCATTATTAATCACTGCTCGGCTTTTCTTCCTGTGGAGTAATCAGGGCAGGCGGCCCGCACCTCCTTTCACAATCCAGTCACAAATTGGAAGAGTGGCCGGTGTCTCGTCCCCCCACTCAAGCTCCTGGCTCTGGTCTCCCCCCTCATCTGGCAGGCAATAATCTCTCCCCAACAGAGAAATGCAGAGACTAGAACCCCAGCATCTGACCTACCTCCTTTGGCTCTCTCCTCGATCCCAACACTGCAGCACAACTAGTCTGAAGTCCATGTTGTTTGGTGCACATCCAATCGCTAAAAAGGAAGCAGAAAAAAATGGTGCAAATGCAGATGCCCTGTTTTCTAATCAATAGCCCTACATTTCTGTAGCATAGTTGTAAAGGTCCAATCCCAGCCTCATAACACTTGATTAAAAATCATGTGATTAGTGGCAAGTCAATTATTCTCCTGTTACCCCAGATTGCAAATGTGTAAGATAAATTTGTAAAATGAAACTTATTCGCTGCTCTGGCTACCTGTTGACCCCAATCCCTCATCATATCCTGGTTTCTCTAATCATGGCCCCCACTCTCTAATATTATATGCAGAGCACCTCAGGATCAAGGTGCTTCTGCTAAAATAAAAATGTTCCCTGTTAAGCTTTGTTCCACTGCTCTTTGAAGTGCAATCTGCACTATATGAAACACTTGAAGAAAAAATGATTTCCAGGATGAAAGTGATTGCATCCTCGGCGCCTGGCCCATGCTTCTGACCTCCCCTTGAGACACCACCCAAGCTGTCTCATCATGCAGGTATTTAGGCAGCATATCAGCGCTATGAAAAACAACCCACAAACAAAATGGTGAATTAATATTTGAGTGCTGTAATCTCATTCCTGATGCAGACTGGCTGTATAAATAAACAGCTGCCACACAATGCTTTGTAATTACAAATGTTCACCATACCTTCATAGAATGTGGTGCTGTAGACGTCTATACTGTAGATCCAGCTGTCCAGGCCTTTCTACTACGGAACCTCACTCAGGTGTCCACCCTGGGGTCAGGGGAAGGCCCTAGAAGTTAGTCAGAATTGTCAGTCAGTAGCTGTGGCATCTGGCATCTCCTTCCGCCAGAGTCCCTTCTGCCTGCTTCTCCAGTGGCAGGCTGGTATTCCTCTAGGCAGCACTGAAGTTGGTGCTGGTGGGCACAAGGCAGTTGTGTTCTGGGGTGGGGACTCAATGCTCCCAATCAACAGGAAGGGTAAAGAGTGGGTCTAGGGTCATGAAAGCGATTGGCTGCCAATACTCCCCATGGAAAACAGCCTTTACCATGAAGCCAGAACCCCGCGTGGCTCTATCACGCAGGCTTAACCACGCAGGTGACACTATCATGCAAGTCTTTAGCACACAGAATTTTACAACGAACATGCCTTTCCCAGGCATGCCATTAAAACAAATGTTGTTGTAAAGGCATGAATGGTAAAAGCATATTCATGGTAAAAGTTTTAAAGGTAAGTATATGTAAGTATTCATGGTTTAAGTGAAAACATATTTTTTTGTATATATATATAAATTCTAACTCACCAAGCAGCAAACGCTACAATGCGCACAATCCTTCCACACACTTTTGAGGCCAAATCCATAAAGTGCACAGGGTGGTTTATTCAAGATTCAAAGCCGAAAACCCAATGCGTTTCGGCGCTTGTGCGCCTTGATCACGGATAAAGAAAACAACGTTTTTCGGCATACTTTCAAAGCAAAGTTACGTACAACGTGATTACATTGACATTGAACTGATTGAAATAACACATAGTTCATTATACGTGTCAGCCGTTTTGTATTAGCAAATATTTTACCATACACTAGTAAACACAATATATGAACACAATAATCATAATGATGCCTCAGTTGGAAAGATTGGCATTGTCACGCATTCATTCAATTAGTTCATATTTCAATATTTTGTATCAATATTAACAATTATAACAATCTAGTTGTGAGATAGTCCAAAACATCCAATCTGTCAACCCTTGTTCATAGTAAAAATTAGTACCAGTATCCGAATAGATACTGAATGATACTACCCACTGTGCTAATTCTTAAAGATTTATGCCAAAGTATTTGACATTAATATACCACCAGCAAATTACAAAGCGGTCACAAGGTGATACTCTTCAGGCACAAGAGCATAACTGTAAATGATCAAGGACTATGTCATACATAATTCAAAACAAAACAGGATGATTTAAAATATTTAGAAAATATTTACAAATATTAGAAAGACATATTGCCGTTTTTTTGGCGGAGATGGCTCCGGAGTTCCCCACCTCCGGATAGCCGTCACGACCCTAGGCCCCGCCCACCTCGGCAGCACGGCACGGCAGAGAATCACAGAAGCCACAGCAATGGCGGTAGTGCCATCCCGGCGTTTTTTGATTTACGCGAACCGCTAGAGCTTTGGTTCGTTGTTTTGTAGGATCAGAGCTTCCAGTTTTCCAAGTTTTCCAGGCAAATATCGCTAAAAAACTATTGGGAGGACTGACGCTCCCTTCGCTTCCCTTGCTGCAACAGCGCTTCTTCTCCTCCACCCCTCCTCCCATTGCAACACTGTGGAGTCTTGCTGGGAGACCTTTGCTGAATTTTGGGACTGCAACCTCACAACTATACCCCTGCTACATCACTGGGGAGTCTTGCTGTGGGGGCATTGCTGAATCTGGTATTGGGAGAGGTTCATCTCACTTTGGTGCAGTGAGAGGTCCCCTTGAAGGAGGAAGGCATTCTCGCATCGGAGGGACAATCAGCGAGGCAACCCCTCTTTCATGTTTGTCTACTGCGACTTCCACCTTGACCCCTACACCTTTTGTGCAGACCCTTCAAGGCAAAGGTGAGATGAGGGGTAGTGTTTAAAAAAAATATATACAGGGGGAGAATCTAAGACTGCACTTTAAGCTTATACAAAAAGAACTGTTTGCGTGTTGAAATAATCGCTATTCGCAGTATTCACCTCAATTTAAATCTTTTGGGGCAGCACGGGGAGACAATTAAAAGACAATGAAGATAGCGAGGAAGCAAGTAAAAATGCTAAAATTGAGCTATCTGTGCGTCTTAAAAGTAAAACACGTCTAGCCCTTGCTAGAAAAGCAGCACGGCTTGCCGCCAAAGAAAGGGAGAAGGCTAAGAAAGAGGAGGGAAGCTCCACCTCACCCGTGGTGGGGAAGGATTCTGTGGCTGATAGCTCTGAGGACGAACTCCAGATCACTTTAGCCTCCCCTCCAGATGAAAGGCGAGGGGAATCTGGAGAAACAGGAAGGAAAGATGGAGGAGAAAGTGTCGTGGAGGAAATGATGGAGAACACTCCAGTATCAAATAAAAATGGAGCATCAACAGAAAATGGAACAGGGGCTGAATCTCCCTCTAGTGAGAAATCTATAAACCAAGTGAAGGAGAAGAGAGACTTTCCCTTATTTGAAAAAAGAACTGGTCATACTCTCCAAACCTCAGTCGTCCAACTTGAGAAAAATCCAGAAACAAGAATTGAAACTCTAGCCTCAACCTCAGCAACAATGGCAGGGGATGTGTCTCCCTCACAACTGCCCGAGATCGTCCCACCAACAATATGTGTAGCTCCCTCCTCTCCAAAGTCAAGCGGCCCAACGATCGCAGAAAAACGTCAAACAAACAGTACGGCAAATGGAACGGAAGAAAGTCCGATTTTGATCAGCGAAGATCCAAATCTAGAAACCCTTTCCGAGCAGAATTCACCATTTGTTATAGCTCCTCAATCTCCCTCTTGCTCTTATGTCGGAGTACATCAAATAGAGAACCCAAAAGGTTTAACTTCAGCAATCTTAACCACGGCACCTTAGCTATTTCAAAAGGGGGAAAACAACAGCCCCGAGAAGGAAGTGAGCTTTCAAATGGATATTCGGGAGATGTTAAACCTGATCCTAGACGAAATACGAGAGATAAAATTGAATCAGCAAGTGGAGATAGCTGCTCTACATTCTAGATTGGAAAAATTTGAAGAATCAATGCAAGGTCTCCCCACAAGATTAAACGAGGCGGAGGAAAGAATCTCGGCTCTCGAGGACCACATTAATCAGGCAAGAATAGAGGCTGAAAAGACAGCGACAAAGAAGAGCCACATGGAAAGTAAACTTGAGAACAAGCTCAAGGAGCTTGAAAACCACTCCCGAAGATCCAATCTTAGGTTAGTGGGGGTCCCTGAAGGTTTGGAAGGATCAAATATGCTCCAATGGGTCAACTCTTTTATTCATCAAAAGGTATTGCCCGAATTTGAAGGCGATTTGTCCATTATGAGAGCACATCGGGTCCCGGCTCAGAGGTTTACCAATTCAACCTTTCCTAGAACTATTCTTATGAACTTTGCTGATTTTAGGATAAAGGAAGAGATCTTGTCAAAAGCTTTCCAACAAAGATAATTTTCCATTAACGAGACAATTAAATGTAGAATTTTTTCGGACATGACTGCTGCAGCCGCACGCCGTAGGAAATAATTTGTCAAAATCCTCCACTTGTTTAAAATGCACGGCGCCCAAGCCTCAATCGCTCAGCAGTCCAAATTAAAAGTTCTCGTAAAAGGTAAGTTTTATATGTTTTCCAATCTTGAAGAAGCTCAATCTCTACTAAAAGAGATATCCCCAGAAACAAATGTTTGACCAATCAAATCTAGTCCACTGAGTTAAATGGGTAGAGTCTGAAGGAAAATATCTTTTTCTTTCTTCTTTTTTTTCCTGTTCTATTCTCTGCAACAAAATGGAATAGGACAAAAATGTTTTGACTGTCGAGGGGGGGCATCGGGCTTAAAAGGGTCACCATGGGTGTAACAAGAAGACACCCAGCTCATCTGAAGGGAGGGGGAATGCGGTCTGCGTGGGGGGTACGAAAAGGGCCACTTCCCAGGGGAGGGAGGGAGTCCAGGTGGGGAGGGAGAGGGGGGGCAGGGGTGAAAGCAGCAAAAAAGAGCAGAAATTGTATGCAGTACGTATACCAAAATTTGAATGAGGGAACTATTGATGTGAAAATTCCTTTATGGAAATGAACAAATGTAATATCCTATCAGTCAACGCCAATGGTATTTTAAATAAACAAAAATACGGCGCTCTCATAAAATGGGCAGTCTCCCTGAGTCCCCATGTGATATTTCTTCAGGAAACCCATTTAAAAACCAACACCCCCAGCTTATTTATCCCGAAATATTTTTCCCATGTGTTTTTTGCTTCAGCAGGGGTGGCACAAAGAGGCGTCGCAATTTATTTTTCAAAGAGGTTATCCGGAGAAATTAAAAAAATAAGAAGGGATCCCAAAGGGAGATGGCTATGGGTAGCAATTAAAATCCAAGGGAAAATAATGAACTTTGTAAATTATTATGGGCAAATATTCGATGAGGTGTCTAGTATTTTAGAAATAAACAACTCTCTTAGGGGAGTCCCTGGACAGATCATCATGGGAGGGGACTTCAACTACTTACAAAATTTAAAAAAAGACACCTCTAATAAAAACAAGAAACAACTTAAACCTAACACAAAAAAAGCTGTGGACGCTCTTATATCAGAATACCAGCTTATAGATCCTTGGCGTACATTAAACCCAGAAGGGGCATCTTACACTTGCTTTTCACACCGCTTTCAGACGGCATCAAGAATTGATTTCTTCTTGATATCAAGATCAATTCAGATTTTAACTTCAACCATCGGTGGCAATCCCTTTTCTGACCACGGGAAAATAGAATTGGAAGTCAATTTAGGTGGTGGGGCAGTGAACAGTCCAGGTGGCAGCTGGACCGGACCCTGCTTCAGAACCCCGACTGGGTGGCCCGTTTCGGAGAATGGATCACAGAATACTTTACTATTAATAATAATTCAGCAGAACCATTTTCAGTCTGGGAGGGATTTAAAGCGGCAGTGATAGAGCGCGCGAGGTCACCCGACCAATAATTTTCGCCGTTTCCGGCTTCAGGGCCCATATACTTTCAAATCACCATATACATTGACCAGGTGACTTCACGAGCTCTACCAATTTGTGTGTGTTCCCTACTATTTGTTTCTCCGTGCACCCGACTTACCATCCACCGATGCGGGTACCTAATGACCACAATGAATCAGGGAGCTAGCTGTAAAAGGAAAGGCAGCAAAAATACAAACCCAACCAATAACATTCAATATTGTTGAAATGACCAGGACAAAGGGAAGTTTTAAAATGTTTATCTAAAGTTCATTGTTTTCTTGCATCAAATACACGAGAATGAGACATTCAATGACTAGTAAAATGTAAATGATATAACTATAGAGAAATAATGACAGGGTAATCATTGAAAATTGCTATTGAATATAAATGAAGAATACTACACAATCTCAAAATCTTCAAGCATGGACAAACTATGCATGGGTAACTATAGGAAGGCCTATAAAGAGTAACACGCTAAACTTAAAGTGAACGGGCCTTTGAACAGTCTAGGTAAGGAGGTTCTAGACCATATCAGAAAATGACAAACTGCAATGCAAAATATAATTTCTAGCAAGTGAGAAGACATAAGAACAAATTTATGAGAAAAATGCAAATGACTTTCAATAGTTGCGGAAAGACATGGAAAAATAACATATGCCAAGGTATCGCTTTATTAAAGCAAAGGTAGAAATATAGAAAGGTGCAAGTTTAAAGAACTTAGAACAGTATTTACCTAGACTGGTGTGGAAACCAAACCCTGGCCACGGGTCAGTTTAAGGACAGGAAACCCTCAAGGAAGGATACCCCTCAAAGGACAACAGGTGCAGAATGGACACCCCGGACAGGACAGGATACCCTCGGATTAGGAATCAGGATAGGACCTCAGGACAGGACAGCAAACCCTCAGGACAGGACCGCTCAGGACAGGACCGGAACCCACAGCTCGGAAGCAACGCCTGCGCTCCACCCGCTCTGCAGCTATCGATCAAAACCCCGATTGGGTCAGCGAACTCCCCGCAAAAGTGCTTCGCCAGCACTTTAAGGTTCAGTAAAACCTTAGTCTATGGTCAAATTCGGACAGAGTGCTCCGCAGCTCTCTGTATCTTCAGCCACCTATTGAGTGCGATGGGTCAGTGACAGGTCAGCTAAACCAGACAAGTCGGACGATTTCCTAGGTGAACCCAGGGTAGATATACGTTTTGGGGCAGTGTACCACCCCCCAATGTTGCAAAGTGTCAGAATCCCTCAATTCGGATTGGTCCTAAGGTAGGATTTGGGTAACACACCAATCACAATACAATATTTCAAGCCTGTATTTGCATGCTTGGGTACCGCCTAGTAAGATTGGGGTTCCCATGAGAAGCTACACGGCAAACAGTAGCACAATATTACATTGTAACATATAAGGAGCCACATTCGCTGTTCTCGCAGGGCAGAGGTGACTTTCTCAGGAACATCTTGCACATCACTGCCAACTGGCTGTGTTCCATCAGTCAAGGTCCACTGTGCCTCAGAGTTTGCGCAGGCGCAGAAGGCACCTCCAATATGGCTCTCCTCTCTCTCAGACCCCCATTCCCCGCGGTACATGAAAAGTAAGCGAAAACAAATTAATACATAATAATGTCATCATGAAAACACATCACAGGGTTTGTACTTCTAACTTATCATCAAGAAATATACTTATGCAATCTATATGTTAGCTACATGGAAACAATCACAAGAGCAGTGGCATGAGCAGTACCACATGATGGGCACAGCTATGTATTACGCATGCGCATAAATTTCCCTCCACTTCTGCAGACGCGTCAGGACACGTGAGTGTGGCTGACGCATGCGCAGTAACTAAAATACAAGCGGCGGCCATTTTTAAGTACACGGATTAAATGCATTAGAAATACACGTAAGCAAGCTTCATAAACTTTACTCAAACTTAATATAAATGTTAGTAAGACGTACACTTATTATCTTGTTACACATAAACGAGGTTCTTGAGTACAGCAAGTCCGCAAAATATGCGAAGCTTTGCTTCATCAATCCCCTCTTTGATGATATTTACTATCATCATAAACTAAATGGAACCAGATGCCAACTTTCTTTCACACTTTATACAGCTCTATCTCTTCCAACAATCGTTCCAACTTCTCTCTTTCAGTTCTGGTAGGGTGAGAAGTCTTCACCTTCTTGTATATCTGATCATTCACTTCCTCCAATTCAATCTCATCCACACTTCGTTTCAACCCTCTTGCATTTACCTCGTGCTTTTTGGTGCGCTTGCGGCATTTACAACAGATAAAAATGAGAAATATGATAAGACCTATAATTCCAATTGGCATCAGTATCTTGAACAATAAGCTTTTACCTACGCTAGCAAGCCAATGACCTACATTTGAGAGACCATCTACCAGTCTCTTCCAGGCACTATCAACCTCGAGTGGTTTGAGTTCCTTTGTCAAATTAGTAATGTTTTTCACATATCTTTTGATCTGTACACTTTTGTCCGGAATATAAGTGCAACAATGTTGCGCCTTCAACATCCGGCAGACTCCGCCCTCTTTTGCTAATAAGGTGTCAAGAGCAAGTCGATTCTGCAAAACCATTGATCTGATCGCAACCATTTCGGTATTGACCAGCAGAAATCCATGAGCTGTCTCAGTAGACAAGACATCCACTATAGTAGATAATTTGCAAATTCTGTGAGTGTTCAGAACCACTCCCACTCCAGGTATCAGTGCACTGAAAATACTACCCATAATTTCACCTATACTTTCTCTTTTATTACGCACTAAGCCATTAGTATCTTCATTGCTTCCAGCTTTTCCATTCACATGGTATATTTTCGGAAAGACAATGCCAAAATAGCAGCTTCCATACCAGTGATCCGGCAATTTGAAATAAGCCTTGTCCCCACAAATATAATAAATTCCAGGAAACACAGGCTCTGACCCATTTTTGAAACCCCAACCTCCAATTACCTTGTAATTATGTTCGCATTCACTGGAACCAATGAAAACATTATTATAATAGCTAGTCTTCTCGCGGTGAAGACATAGCTTGCCTTTCTTTTCAAAATCCAGCAACAGAGCAGGTCCCGCCCCACCATTTGAGGTGCCTTCCATGTTCTCAGCCCACTTTGGCTTTTTCTGACTTTCGTCATTAGCCTTCTTTTGTATTTTAATCCTCCTTTTCTCTGCCATGTTCAGGAACATCTTTTCCTGTTCACGCAAAGAACAAGTCAAGTTATCTCTGTGTGCATCAGCTATGTCAATGTTACCTATAGTCAAAAAGTAGTCTCCCATATATCTTATGGTGTCGCTTTTGGTATGTACAGGATTCAAGTTCCCACGTATAGGAAGTTCAGAAAAGATCACGTCATTGTTAGAGTAATAGTACTGTAACGGTCCTCTTTTGTAAAATAAACTAGCTAAAATGCTACAGGAGATTCCATATGTCAATGGCAAGTGATGGTATGTCACGCCTTCAGCTACAGAAGTAGGTAGCTTCATGCAGACATAGCAATCTTCAATTTCCATAGTCTCTACATAGTGTATTAACAAGTTCGCAAAAACATTTAAGTGTGTCCTGTTCTTAATTCCATGATAATGTAGTCCTCCCTCATCTGATGCTTCTAAGTCTTGTTTTGTTTGTCTCAGTGCTCTCTCATGTCTCGCTACACTCTGTGTTGTCAACTCCTCACTGTCAGTATTTACAATTTCAGTAGGGACAATGTTAGTATCTTTACTTACAGTAAACGGTATAAAGATTGTTAGTCCTATCCAGATCACTATCAGTACTACTATACTACATATACACACCTTGCAGCACGTCTTGCAACGACTGCAACTAGGTCTACCATTCACAGTTGAATCAGACATTTCGGCTCAGAAGAAGTTTCTCGACCCCTCTTTGTGTCTTTACACAACTAGCTTACTTTGTGCAAATTCACGGTGGTTCGTCTTCTTCTTCAGCCGAGTACTCAGGGACGGGCTCTCCATCGCTTACGTCAGTTATATCAAGATCTTCAAGTTCTTCCAAAACGAGTGTCCATTCAGGTGACTTGTACTTTTTGTTTTGTCTTTTTATTCGTTCACTCCTTCTTTTGGAAGAGTTTTCTTCTTGCTCTGCTATCCGTGCACTTCTCCTTGCTTCTGCACGTTTTTCTTCCACCGTCTTTATCCTTAGCCTCAATTTCTTTACGAACCTAGGCTCAAGGTTGTTTCTTTTCTTGTGTCTCTTAGTTGGTACTTGGACTTCGCTTTCCTCTCTTAACCTCTTGTTCTCTTTAGCTTGTGGCAATTCTGCTTCACTTTCTTCTTCTTCCCCTATCTGGCTAGTTCCAGGGCTAGCATCTAGTTCTTCTGCCTGGTTACTAATCTGGCCTTGTTCAGGAATATTTTGTTTTTGGCTTTCTATTGTCTCTGTTTCTGTTTCTGTTTCCTGAACCCGTTCTTCTAACTCTATCTGATCCTGTTCAAGCACTTCGATCTCTTGATTTTCTTCTGCTCGAACTATTATTCTATGTCTAAGCTGTCCCTTATCCACATCAGGAGTGAGTGGAGGTGTATCGAACACCTGTTCTGTCCCTGTCTGACCTTCTCCTTCCTCAGTTTTGATGTGAATCTCAAGCGGCTGAGGTTCTTCGCCTGTGCCTTGCTTTTCCTGACTAGTCCACTCTCTACCTTCACAAAGTCGCTCTCTTGTTCGGATGGGATCCTCGGTCAGATCAATCAATGGTATCCATTCTTCTGGCCATATGCTTGGCAGCTCGTCATCAGCTACTCCTGGCTCAATTTCCTGGACCTCTTCAGCAGGCTGGATTCTTGGCAGTTCGTAGTCAACTACTCCTGGGCCAACGTCTGCTGTTCCTGCAGCTTGACTGGTGCTGGGCTGTTCGTTGTCAGCTACTTCTGGTCTGGCTCCTGCAGAGTCCTCTGCTGGACGCCCTTCTTCTTCAGGTTCCTCGTCTGGTAATACCTTCTGGGTGTGGCCAGCGTGGATCCACTGGGGAATGCCTGCACACTTCACTGCAGTGGTTGTTACCAGGATTATTTGGCGTTTCTTTCCCCACCTTGGTGCCAGACAGCTTGACCGAGTGTGCTTCTTTATTTTGACCCAGTCTCCTGGAACCAAGTTGTGGAGAGGAGTCGTTGGATTGAGGATGCCGTCGTCTCCAATCTGGCGAGAGATAGAACGCACTTGGTCACCCAATCTTCTGCAGTATTCAAGCACCAAATCATCAGTAATACTCAACAGTTTGCTTCCTGGCACCCATGCTTGTCTCATCACTCTTCCCATAATGATTTCATGAGGACTTAGGCCTGTCTTGCGGTCAGGAACACTTCTCAGTCCCATCAGGACCAGGGGCAGGGCCTTCACCCAGGTCATGCCAGTTGCATCAGTCAGCTTTGCTAGTCTGTTTTTGATAGTTCCATTTACTTGCTCCACTATTCCAGAAGCCTCTGGGTGGTATGCACAATGAAGTTTCTGCCTTATTCCAAAGGCCTTACAGAGTTCAGCCAGTATTTCATTCTGAAAATGTCCACCCTTATCTGATTCAATAATGAATGGCACCCCGAATCTAGGTATCAGTTCTTTTAGTAAACACTTCGCTACTGTCAGTGCGTCACTTTGGGGAGTAGGGTAAGCTTCTACCCACTTTGAAAATACGCAAACAATGACAAGGACATATCGCTTCCCTTCACAACGGGGCATGGTGATGAAATCAATCTGTATCCTTACAAAGGGACCCCCTGATCTCCCAATTTTGCTCAGTTCAACCATTGTCCTCTTGCCTGGGTTCATTTGTTGACATGACAGGCACCTCTGGCAGAGGGACTCTGCTACTTTCCTGAACTTCTTACTGTACCAAGTCTGTTGAAATACCAGAATCATGGCATCCCTACCAATGTGTGATCCCTCGTGTATTAATCTTGCCATTGTGCCAAGCAAGTGTCGGGGTAATACAGGCATACCAGTTGGGCCTAAGATGACACCATCCACACGTCTCGGTCTACACCCATCCTCCTTCCATTTCTCTCTTTCTTGCCAAGGGGCCGCCTCCTGCCACTCTCTCACTTCATCCCAAGAAGGCACTTCTTCAAACACTTGAAGTTGGCAGCTGGCTCCGATTCCCCCTCGTTTAGGATTAACGATATAGTGATCTCTGGCGCACCATTGGGCCACTCGATCAGCATAATCGTTTCCCAGTGTTACTTTGTCCATGCTCTTCTTATGAGCAACGCATTTTACCACTGCCAGTTCCTTGGGTAACTGGATGGCCTCTAAAAGGTCATGAACAACTTTTCCATTTCGAATGGGAGTACCTGAGGAAGTCAGGAATTCCCTCTGTAGCCACAATTGGCCAAAGTCATGCACAACACCATAACAGTACTGACTGTCAGTATACACTGTTATGCGTAGATTTTTCCCAATTTGGCAAGCTTTTATCATAGCAATCAATTCGGCTACTTGTGCAGACTTTATGTTATATAGGTAACCTGCTTCTTCAATTTTTGTTAAGGAGACTACTGCATAGGCAGCACTCAGGCCTCCTAGTTCATGTCTTAGACAGGAACCATCTACAAACAGTTCTTTATCATGTTCAGGCAATGGCGTTTCTTTTATGTCTGGGCGTGGTTTGGTGCTGAATTCTGTCAGATCAATGCAGTCATGTTCATCATCATCCCCACCTTCCATTTCCAGGGGGTCTGGGAGTAAAGTGGCAGGGTTCAAAATACCGCACCTAACAATGCTTACATTTGCTGCACCCACAAGAATCCTCTCGTATTTAGTCAGCCGACTAGGGGTGAGATACTGCGTTTTGGTTCTGGTCAATAGAATTACCACTCCATGTGAAACATACACAGTCACAGGATGTCCCATGACAATGGACTCACTCTGTTCTAAACTTGCGCAGGTAGCAGCTACTGCTTTCAGACAGCCTGGTAACCCAGCAGCTACTGGGTCCAAGGTGGCAGAAAAATAGGCCACAGGCCTTCTGGTCGTGCCATGTTCTTGAGTTAGGACTGACAATGCGCAATTATCGCGAGTGTCACAGAATAGGGCAAACTCTTTAGAATAATCTGGCATTCCCAACGCAGGGGCTGTACACAGACAGTTTTTCAGTCTTGTGAAGGCCATTAGGCTTTCATCGTCCCATTCTACAATATCTGGCATTCCTCTCTTGGTCATTTTTATCAAAGGCCTGGCTAAGACTGCAAATCCCAGAATCCACTGCCTGCAGTATCCTAGTACACCCAGGAACATTCTGATGTCTTTTTGAGTACGGGGCAACTGCATCTTTTGAATTATTCTCACTCTTTCTGATGTGACTTTTCTGACACCCTTTTCTATCTGGTGTCCTAGATATTTCACTGATTTAGCACAGAACTGTAGTTTGTCAGGGGCCACTTTATGCCCTTTCTCACACAGATGATTTAGTAGGGCAATGGTGTCAACTACACAGTCCCTATGACTTTTAGACGCCAGCAGGAGGTCGTCTATGTACTGCACTAGGACAGAGTTCCCAGGTGAGATCAAAGTCACTAGACATTTTTTCAAGATCTGATTAAAGATAGAGGGGCTCTCTGTATACCCTTGAGGGACCCGGTTCCAGCAATACACGTGACCCTCGAAGGCAAATGAGAAAAGAAATTTGCTGTCGGGGTGCAGGGGTATCGAAAAGAATGCATGACACAAATCAATCACAGTGAACCACTCAGCATCCCAAGGAATCTGGTACAATATCACTGCTGGGTTCGGGACAATAGGGCAACAGGGAACTACAATTTTGTTTACCTTTCTCAGGTCTTGCACTACCCTGTACTTGCCACTAGGCTTCTTGATACCCATAATCGGTGAGTTGCATGGGCTACTCATCACTTCCTGTATGATGTTTCCTTCTAGTAATTTTTGTATTTCCAGAGTGACACCGGCTTTCACTTCAGCATTCATTCGGTAGGGCTTAGTGTTAGGGTATACTGCATTGTCCTTGATGGCTATCTGTATGGGGTCTACATCCTTCATTAATCCTACATCTTTTCCAGTGAAGTCCCACACTTCTGGCTTTACTGCTTCTTGGAGTTCTTTGGGCAAGTCTTGCAGGGTCAATCGTTTAATTTCTGAGTCAGGTCTGAGCAACAATAGTTTATAAATGCCATCTTCATCCGGGGTCTGAATTTCAACACCTTTTGGTGTGCAAAAGATGGTACAGTTCATTTTGCACAGCAAATCACGACCCAGTAGATTCACTGGACTGGTGTCACAGACGACAAACCTATGCATTTGTTTAAAATTTCCAATTGAAATCTCCATGGGTTCGGTAACAGGAGTACTAATCAATTGATTAGATACACCTACTACTTGGATATTTTCTCCCGAGAGGGGTAGGTTTGGAACGTCCACTGTTCTTACAGTAGAACGGGTAGCGCCAGTGTCCAACAGAAAGGTGACATCATTCCCGTCAACCTTTCCTTCAATGTATGGTCCAGACTGGTCTACCGGCAAGTCAGTACTGATCATTACAAAGGAAGGTATCATTCAGCAGATACTGCGAAGTTGCTGTATTTCTGTTCTCACCACTTTCCCAAACTTCTATCTCCTCACCCTCTGCCTGTTTTCCCCTGTATACCTGCTTTGGTGCTCGGGGCACCTGAACTGTTTTTACCTGTGGTTGAGTCTTTCTTGGTCTTTCTTTCTGCGTCTGTGGAGTTAAATCAGGGGTTTTGGCATTATCATCTAGTAAATAGGGACACTCGTTACGCCAGTGTCCATTTTCGCCGCACTGATGGCAGGGAAATTTCTTCATAGCCTCTTCCCTGCTAAATTTGGGCCGGGGCTTTCCTCCACCCCCACCTCCAGGACTTTTGTTCTCAGCATTTTTCACCATGTTACTCAACTGTTTTTCCTGCTGTTCTGCGAGCTTCACTTGAGCCCACATCACCTTCTCCTTCAGGGCCTTTTTCTTTTCTGCCATCTCGTCCTCGCAGTACTTTGCGTACCGCAGGACCTCATCCATTTTTTTTGTGTGCCAACAGATTTTATTATCTTTTATCCACTGACAAATTTCGGGTCTTAAACCATTACAAACCTGTAAATAAAATGCGTCATGTCTTTCATCTCGATGTTATCAATACCACTGTATGTTTTGAACACCTGCAATAACCTCTCATAGAAGGAGTGCACTGTCTCGTCCCTTTCCTGTGTTGTCCTATCTATCTTGGTCCAATCAGTTTCCTTTGCAGGTACCTTTTCTTTCAAATGCTGAATTACCTGCTCATATTTTCGCATGACATCCTTCAATGGCTCCCCTGTTTCTTTATTCCTTGGGTACTCTTCACTAGGCCAGTCTATGGCTATTTACACTGGGTCCATAAATCTACCGGAACCACAATGTCGAAAAACCCATCCAGGTCTTTCCACAGACACTTCTGTACCTTCACGAACCTTTCCACCTGCCTGTACCAGTCTACTGGTTTCTCTCGTAATTTTGGAAAATCATTCGTAAAGGACACAATATCCTGTCTGGACCAAGGGACATGCACATATTTCCCTCCAGGTACTTCGCGCATGGGGCATAACTGCTCAGGTTTTTCTACCTCCCTTAAAGCAAACTCAGGAGTCACTTGTCGGGAGCGAGCCTCTTCTTTCTTTCTCGCCCACCTGCTTCTCCATCTTTCCACATCCCCCCATTTTTGCAGTACCCCCAATAATTCTTTTATCTGCAACTTTTTCCCTGCCACATTCAGGTGTTCTATATCTTTGTCTGAGAAGTCTGCTCTGTACGGTTTCTGCAAGGGCTTGGATTTTGAAATATCTACCCCCATACTGGCTGCGGTGTCTGTCAGTTTTTCGTGGAGCACTCTGGTGTTTTTTGTAAAGCTTTTACACATAAACGACAATTCTTCTTCAGAGTAGGTATTCAATCGATCCAACCCCACATTTCCTGCCATTAATTCTTCTATTTCTACCCTCAGCTTGTAGAGGTCTAAAGGTTTCGTTTGCGGAGTCTGTTTCTCTAGTTCGCGACTCCAACTTTCAATTTCATCCGGAGTTACCAAAGACACACTCCTAGTACCTGTTGCTGATTCTAATTTAATTTCTTTCGCATTAAAAGGGTTATGCCTCTGCTGCATTCCCTTTCCGGTCTGTTTGTTTGGCAAGTCCAAGAAAGCAACTTCAGACTCGCACTCACTGGACTGATCATCTATGATTATCGGTTCCTGTCTCGGGGGTGCCATGACTGGGGTCATAACTGGAGTAATCGGATTTCCCTGACCATTTCCGTATAACGGAACCACTGGTCCAATAGTTACTGGAATGGTCAACGCCTCAGGACTGGCATTTAACTGGGAGATTTTCTGAATTATTTCTGTCCTTTGCCTAGCTAGAGCCTCTTGCTCCTTTTCCACTAGTATCCTTCTTAAAGTCGTGTCATGTAATATCTGTGGGGTCAATGGAGGAGTAAAACTCGGGGCAGTAGGATGCGTTTCACTTGGTCCCCCACCATAATTCGGTTTTGGGAACAAGGTTCCGGTGTTAAAGGACCTGCGCTCTTCCTCATATGGAGGTTGAACAAAAGGCAGTCCTGAACTCGATGGTTTCTCTTCGCTTTCATACAGGGTTTTGGGAAAGAAAACTTTTGTGCGTGAATATTTTTCTTCCTGGCTTGCGGGCACTTTGGGATATATATCCCTTGTTTCCGCCGGTTCGGGTTTCTCAAAATAGGGCAATACCTGACCACCCCCTCCCAGTCCTAGGGATCGGTCTTCTTCTTTTAGGAAATGGCGACGGGGAGCATCTCCTACACTGGAAGGACGGGCCCCCTCATTATAAGGTGGCGGACTTCTGGTACAGATGTCATCTAACAATTCATCATCTGACTCCCCAAGGGCCCCCCAATGCTTACACTTTTCGGTACTTTTCTCACCCGCTGCAGGATTATGACATGCCGGCATCATGGGAAACAGACCCTCAACAATCATACTCTGCCTCCACTGCTTCATCCTTTTATCCCTGGACTCCTGTTTTTGCCTGGGGTACCATTTGGTCAGTCCTTTGTCCATTCGGGGTCTTTCTCTTTCAAAAGCCTCTATTTCCCATTCCTCTAATGCTTCATACTGCGTTAGTCTCGGTCTGGGATGCAGTTCATTCATTCGGGTTCTTAAATTAAATAAGATCCTACCATTGAAAGTGCCTTCTAACGGAAAAGCCAATACTCCGTCATCTTTTGTGTACTTCACCCAATTCTCCAACCACACACAGGTGTTGTACCCTCGGTCAAACATCATGAATGAGGCAGGAGTATTGGGTGGTGGGACAAGAACACCTTCTCTAGATTTAATCGGTTTGTCCGTTTTGAAACAATTTTTCACCTTACTTATAAGGGACATTTTTCTCTTTGTTCCGTACATAATATCGTATCTATTAGTCTTCCACTGATCCCTTTCAAACCCTAGGTGTCTTGGATCAGGTCGAGTGCCTGTAGTCTGCGAGTGCCACATACGACTTCTACGCTAAACTTTGTTTACAAACTACCTCCAATCAGAACGCGCTTCAGAAATCCGTGCAACCAATGGGTGCGCGACTCTAAATAATCTCCGCCAATGGGTGCGCGGCCCCTTCGTGAGACAGTTCCCACGCTCCGGCGCTCACCCCTCCTTTACAATTCCAGCTCCGCTACCCGCCCGCTGCTTCCACCAATCCCAGCGCGGCACAGAGTGACGTCAGAGGCGCTTCGCGACTGACTCGCTCCCTTCACAAGGTAACGGAAACTTTCTTTCTTTTAAAGTTCTCAGTGCTTGGTTATTTTACAACGAATACACATTCGCCACAGTGCTCAAGTGTCTAGACAGAGAAAGAATTATTTTACTGCAAGTAAACTACTTCCATTTACTTTTCACACGCTGCGAGTAGATCTCTTCCGCCTACCCTTCACTTTAGCATCGGTGAACCTGTTATTCCCCTAAACTCATCCACTTCTTTCCGGGATATGTTCCGAGTCTAAGGTTTCCCAGCGGACCCCTCTGCTTTCACGCTAGCTCCGAGGAACCTGCTACTCTTCCGATGTGACCCTTACTAGGTTACGCCACTATGGGAATTTTGCCAATGAACCCCGTTACTGACATTTATTCACACATGTATTCAGAAAACCCTAGTTAGTGCTTCCCGGTTATCTTAACCTGCACCTAACTTTCCTCGAGCCTGTGACCTCAGGACAATGGATTCTATTCACCACTTGCCCTTTCAATTCCCCGGAGAGTTCGGACAACAAGAAACTAAACGGTTGACAAACGCATGGATTAATACATATAACAATATAAGAACAAGAATAATAACAATACAGCAATTCATGAATTGTTTTTACAAGATATTATTCGTGCGTATTCACAAGAGATTGATCAGGTCTCTTAGAACAGCCGCTCTTTTAGCAGCATTAATGTACTAGCAGCTTCCGACTCAACTAGTCTAACTAATCCTGCCTAACCTTTAGCTAGTCCCTAACCATCCTCTGCTTACCAGAAAAACTGATAGAGCGCGCGAGGTCACCCGACCAATAATTTTCGCCGTTTCCGGCTTCAGGGCCCATATACTTTCAAATCACCATATACATTGACCAGGTGACTTCACGAGCTCTACCAATTTGTGTGTGTTCCCTACTATTTGTTTCTCCGTGCACCCGACTTACCATCCACCGATGCGGGTACCTAATGACCACAATGAATCAGGGAGCTAGCTGTAAAAGGAAAGGCAGCAAAAATACAAACCCAACCAATAACATTCAATACTGTTGAAATGACCACGGACAACGGGAAGTTTTAAAATGTTTATTTAAAGTTCATTGTTTTCTTGCATCAAATACACGAGAATGAGACATTCAATGACTAGTAAAATGTAAATGATATAACTATAGAGAAATAATGACAGGGTAATCATTGAAAATTGCTATTGAATATAAATGAAGAATACTACACAATCTCAAAATCTTCAAGCATGGACAGACTATGCATGGGTAACTATAGGAAGGCCTATAAAGAGTAACACGCTAAACTTAAAGTGAACGGGCCTTTGAACAGTCTAGGTAAGGAGGTTCTAGACCATATCAGAAAATGACAAACTGGAATGCAAAATATAATTTCTAGCAAGTGAGAAGACATAAGAACAAATTTATGAGAAAAATGCAAATGACTTTCAATAGTTGCGGAAAGACATGGAAAAATAACATATGCCAAGGTATCGCTTTATTAAAGCAAAGGTAGAAATATAGAAAGGTGCAAGTTTAAAGAACTTAGAACAGTATTTACCTAGACTGGTGTGGAAACCAAACCCTGGCCACGGGTCAGTTTAAGGACAGGAAACCCTCAAGGAAGGATACCCCTCAAAGGACAACAGGTGCAGAATGGACACCCCGGACAGGACAGGATACCCTCGGATTAGGAATCAGGATAGGACCTCAGGACAGGACAGCAAACCCTCAGGACAGGACCGCTCAGGACAGGACCGGAACCCACAGCTCGGAAGCAACGCCTGCGCTCCACCCGCTCTGCAGCTATCGATCAAAACCCCGATTGGGTCAGCGAACTCCCCGCAAAAGTGCTTCGCCAGCACTTTAAGGTTCAGTAAAACCTTAGTCTATGGTCAAATTCGGACAGAGTGCTCCGCAGCTCTCTGTATCTTCAGCCACCTATTGAGTGCGATGGGTCAGTGACAGGTCAGCTAAACCAGACAAGTCGGACGATTTCCTAGGTGAACCCAGGGTAGATATACGTTTTGGGGCAGTGTACCACCCCCCAATGTTGCAAAGTGTCAGAATCCCTCAATTCGGATTGGTCCTAAGGTAGGATTTGGGTAACACACCAATCACAATACAATATTTCAAGCCTGTATTTGCATGCTTGGGTACCGCCTAGTAAGATTGGGGTTCCCATGAGAAGCTACACGGCAAACAGTAGCACAATATTACATTGTAACATATAAGGAGCCACATTCGCTGTTCTCGCAGGGCAGAGGTGACTTTCTCAGGAACATCTTGCACATCACTGCCAACTGGCTGTGTTCCATCAGTCAAGGTCCACTGTGCCTCAGAGTTTGCGCAGGCGCAGAAGGGACCTCCAATATGGCTCTCCTCTCTCTCAGACCCCCACTCCCCGCGGTACATGAAAAGTAAGCGAAAACAAATTAATACATAATAATGTCATCATGAAAACACATCACAGGGTTTGTACTTCTAACTTATCATCAAGAAATATACTTATGCAATCTATATGTTAGCTACATGGAAACAATCACAAGAGCAGTGGCACGAGCAGTACCACATGATGGGCACAGCTATGTATTACGCATGCGCATAAATTTCCCTCCACTTCTGCAGACGCGTCAGGACACGTGAGTGTGGCTGACGCATGCGCAGTAACTAAAATACAAGCGGCGGCCATTTTTAAGTACACGGATTAAATGCATTAGAAATACACGTAAGCAAGCTTCATAAACTTTACTCAAACTTAATATAAATGTTAGTAAGACGTACACTTATTATCTTGTTACACATAAACGAGGTTCTTGAGTACAGCAAGTCCGCAAAATATGCGAAGCTTTGCTTCATCAGCAGCACGTGGACAGATACTGTCTTTTACTTCCGCCCAGGCCAGAGGGAGGAGAGAAAAGATAGTGATGCTCCAAAAAGCCGTAGATATAGAATATGCCCTACAGCTTATCCCTTGCCCGAACCACTTGGCGAAAGCAAAGGCAGAATTAAAGGATTTCTTTGTTTTGGAAGAAATTAACAGTTCTAGAACCTTCCAACAAATAATATACGAGGACAGCCAATTGGCTGGAAAGCTCCTAGCCAATTCTGTAAGGAAAAAACAAGAATCAGCTGCAATAGTTAAAATCAGAAACCCACTAAACAATCAAGACATAACGGACAATAGGTTGATTCAAAGGGCTTTTCTGGAGCACTTTGATCGCATTTATTCCACTGAATATCAAGTAGAGGAGGGTCAGATTCAGGAATATTTTAGGAACTTAGATATCCCAAAGATCACCAACAATCGGGCTTTACAACTAGGGTTAGAAATCAATATAGGAGAAATAGGAGAAGTGTTAGACCTGGCATCATTGGCATGAGTCTCTCCTCCATTTTTTTCTGTTTGCCTCCTCTGTTTACGATGTTTTTGCTGGTATATGCTTTGGGCACTGTGCCACTGCTGATCAGTGCCACAGTGCAAGTGCTCCCTATGTGAAATTGCTGTATTGATTGACTTCCATGTTTGGCTTATTTGGTTTACTATCAGTCCCTAGTAGAGTGCACCAGGAGTGCCAGGGCTTGTAAATACAAATGCTGCTAGTGGGCCTGCAGCACATGTTGTGCCACCCACAAGAGCGGCCTAGTAAAAGTATGTCTGAAGGTCTGCCATTGCCAGACCACGTGCAGTCTGACTGTCACGAGGACTGCGCAAGTACACCTACTTGCCAGTCCCTAAACCTTCCCTTAACTTCATGTTAGTCACCCCTATGGTAGGCCCACGGGCAGGGTGCATTGTAAGCCTAAGGTAGGACAAGCCTGACAAGGTTGGCATGTCCTAATAGTGAATTACATCCATAGTCGTTTTTCACTATTGTAAGGTAGCCTGCTCTCCATCAGTTAGAATGGGCTGCCAGGATTATTAATGTCATAATCCTAGCGGGCTCGGGGAGCATGGTGCAATGTCGAGTTTGGTATCCCTGAACTCAGGGTTTAATAACGCATCCGTTTGTGTGGATGGTTTTTGGACTCTGTGTTTGAAAATAGCACTTTTAGAAAGTAGCTATTTTCTTGTCTAACTGTCTACCGGTCTCTGCTGGTTCTGGTGTGTGTGTGACAGGAGCTGGGTGGCTCCAGAGAGTCTGAATGAGTCAGTGTGGGATGAGCGGGGCATTTGCATTGAGAGTAGGGGAAGAGTAGCTCTTGATAGCCTGCCCTGCCTGATACAATGTTGGCTCCGCCCCCCTGCCAGGCGACTGATGACTCTGTGCTTGCCTGGGACTTTCCTGGCCCGCCTCCTGCCGGGCAGCTGATGGCCCTGCCCCTGCCAGTGACAATGCTGGCTCCGCTCCTGCTGAGCGGCTGAGGACTCTGCCCTGCCCAGTGAATAGGCCAGGTGCTCTGGCCTGGCAACACCCACAACAAACCCAGGATGGGGGGAAATTCCCCTGCATGGACAAAGGGATCAAAGCCAAAAAGGGGTATAAGAGAAGGACCCCTGAACCAAGAAATCAGATCACTTCTGACAAGGAAACCTGAACCAAGGACAAGAAGCCTGCTGATCTAAGGACTGCCTACCCCTTCTGCCAGAGTGCTGTTTGTTGGGGGAATCCTGCATTGCTTCTTTATTTTTGCCAAGGAACCAGGAGAGAGGAACTTTTGTGTGTACTCTCACTCTTTGCTGAGAAAATCTCCAAGGGCTGGAAGAGTGCCAGTCTCCTGTTGAAGTCACAGGGCTAAAGGACTTCATCTGTTAAAGTGCTATTTGCTGGAGTTTGTGAATCCAGCACCTCTGAAAGAATCCAGCAATCTCGACGCCGACGGACGCCGCCGAATCCAGCTCGACATCGTGAGTAACGGCTCCAGTGTCCCGCTTCCTCGACGCCGGCCGCCGGGCCCGATCGACGCCAGCAGCAACGCCAGTGAGTAGTGAGTTCGGCTCCAGCTCCAAGTGACCCCGTGTCTGCACCGCCGCTGATCGCATCGACTTCGAGCCCTCTCGACGCCGTGAGCGCTGCTCACTCTTGCACCATCGACATCGACGACGCCGTATCCTGCTTCATCCCGTGAGCGCTGCTCCCGCCTGACTTCGGTCGACGCCGCTGCAGATCGCCCCGACTCCGAGGCTCGATCGACGCCGAAGACGCGACGCCGGACATCTCGACGCCGCTGATCATCGAGTGCTTCACTTTTTCCAAGGTACTGTGTTGTTGGGGTCTGTGCGACTCCGGGCTCGACGTAGCGCTCCTCGCGGTCGACGCCGAACCTTTGGATTAACTTTGCCTCGACGTCGTGTGACTCCCGTGTGGGTTACATTGTTGCCAAGAACTGTGTTTTAGAGAAGAAGAGTTGCTTTTGATACTAAAGACTTTGTGCTAAGAAGAAACCGTGCTTGAACTATTATTTTTCCTTCCAAGAGTATTTATTGAGACTGTGGTATATTTTTGTCGTTATTTGGTCTTGTGCTAAGCCTTATATAAAAATACTTATTTTTATAATACTACTGTGTCGTGTCCATTTGTAGTGTATTCACTTTATTACTGTATGTGGTCATAAATGCTTAACGCACTGCCTCTGAGATAAGCCTGTCTGCTTTGCCAAGCTACCAAGGGGGTGAGCAGGGGTTATCTAAGTGTGTGATCTCCTTGCCCTGACTAGAAAAGGTGTGTCCCTATTTGTCAGAAGTGTATACCTCTGCCAACTAGAGACAGCCGCTTCTAACAAGAAGCTATAAAGGCAACACCAGGGGCGAAAGCCTGTGGGCAAGACGGGTTTCCAATTGAATTCTATAAAACCTTCATAAAAGAACTAGTCAATCCTCTTATGAACTTATTTAATTACATCAAGTCAGGAGGAATGGTACCCGCGTCTTTTAAAGAAGCAATAATAATATCTTTTGTAAAAAAAGATAAAAACCCAGAAGATATCAACTCTTATAGACCAATAAGTCTTTTAAATTCTGACTATAAAATCCTTATGAAAATCTGGGCCCAGCGTTTTACGTATGCAGCACAAGAAGTCATACATAGTGACCAGTCAGGATTTATAGCAGGACGTATTATGGCTTCTAACACTGAATTCCTAATACAGGCTTTAGACTATTTTAACACGAATTCAACCCCCGCCTGTATCCTCACGGTTGACGCTGAAAAAGCGTTCAACCTAGTTAACTGGGCAACCCTGTTCTACTCTCTTAATAAATTTGGGTTCCCCGAACAGGTGATTAAAATGCTTCAGAACATCTATCAAGGTGCTTCTGCACAGATTATAATAAATGCAGAAAAAGCCGGCTCAATCCAAGTTAATCGTGGGACCAGGCAGGGCTGCCCTTTATCCCCCCTCCTCTTTACTTTTTTTATAGAACCCATGGCTATCAAAATTAGAAACAATCCCGATATCCTCCCCCCCATCACCGGGATGGCGAAGCTTAAATTATTTGCCGACGATATTATCCTCTACGCAAAGCCAAGCAAGGAGAATATTGGAAGCATATTGAAGAATTCAAAGCATATGAACAAATAGGAGGTTACAAAATCAATACAAAAAAACAGAGGTTCTCGCCCTAAACACCAGCCTTAGCCTTCTTCCATCTTGTTTGCATGTCCAGGCCACAAGGCGAGACCCAATTAGATACTTAGGCATCTATGTGACCTGTGATTATCACCAGCTCTACCTCCTTAACTATGTGAGAATGAAGAATAAAATAAAGAATCTTCTCTCTCAATGGCTTTCAAATCCTCTATCCTTGATTGGTAGGGTATCTCTGATCAAGATGTCGATTTTACCTTTACTAATATTTTTATTTAGTAATATACCTATTAAGTTGAATTCTACTTTTTTTAAAGACATCGAATCTATGATCAGAGGCTTTGTTTGGGGGGGCAAAACCCCCAGAGTGAAGCTTTCTGTGATTCAACTTCCAGTTGATATGGGGGGACTTGCTCTTCCACACATAAAAATATATTATGAGGCAGCCTTTCTGGATTCGGTGGCGGGTCTGATGGGATTAAAAAATAAACGAGATAGCTTCTTCTTAGTAAAAATGCTACAAGAATCTGATTTCCAAACACAAGTATTTTTAAAGACCGCAAAACTTCCCAAAAGGACAAGATATAAGACCATAAAAAAACATTCATCTAGATTACAGTCCTTTTTAAAGAAAAATCAGAGTGCTTCAGCCTCCCAGTTTTTAAGCCTATGTGAATGTTCGTGTTTGGGCCTCCAAATTAGTAGTAGCCGAATTTTAAATTGGGAGAAGCTAGGCTTCGGGGAATTAAGACACTTTTTTGTCCAAAACAGATTAATCTTCTGGCAAGAAGTCCAGGCTAGAATAACTACTCCCATGCAACCAACTTTTTTTGAATATCTACAAATTTCCCACTTTTTAAGAAAAACTATTGGTGGACATCTTCCCATAGTGGGTGAGCTGGTTACACTTGTTTACGAAGCCAAAATCATCGGCATAGGAAATTGGTACAAAAGGCTCCATTATGGTGGTTATTTAAATACGATTGATAGCCATTTAGAGAAAATATTTAACCAAACCCAATGCAATATAACACACAAGGATTAGGAAACTATAAGCTTGTTAGGCTATAAATCGTTACGAGCCGCTAACTTTAAAAGGATGGCCTGTTTGTCTCGCTGGTTAGCATACTGGACTCCGGAAGCACTCGAAAAAAGGTTCCCAGAGGCTGAGAAAAAATGTTTTAGATGCCTAGCCGCCGGTCAGGGAGGTTGGCTCCACACTTTTTTCTCTTGTCCTCAATTGAAATCCTTTTGGGAGGCTATATTCATAGACATCAAGGAGGCAATAGGGAAAACACTAACACTTTCAGCTGAACTGGCTCTTTTTGGTATATCCAAAGATAGAGGTTCCCTCAATGAAAATGAGGAAACATTTTTGTTTATTTCATGTACAGTTGCTCGTTCCCTAATACTCAAAAATTGGAAATCAAAGGAACCCCCATCCCATGTAAAATGGTTTAACAAAATGAGGAGGTCCCGGAATTTCGAAAAAGCCTATGCCTGTAGAGTGGGTGCAATTAGAAGTTTTGAAAGAAAATGGAAATACTTTGAGAACCTGGAGACGATAAAAAGGGGGTCAAATTAAAAACCAGATTGAATGTTAAAACTAGTTCAAAACGATTCCAAAAGCAGGCATGAAATGTTGTTAGATCGAATTAAATAGGCAAACTGTTATGTTTAAGCACTTTATTTCAGGTCAGATTGCACTATCTATGCATTTGCACTTTACATTTCAATTTGCGGATTTTGCACATTGTTCCAATTATGCTCGACTGTACTGTATTGCACTTGCACTTTATCAATAAGTTTCTGATCGTTGCATACTGACTGTATTTGAAAATTATTCAATATGCTGCAAAATAATGAAATAATGTGTACATTAACGCCTGCCTTGGGGCTCTGTATATTCTAAAAAAAAAAAATTCCCCCTTTTCTAAAAACTAGCTCCTCAATCAAGTTTCATCCTTATGTATTTCAATTTATAGAAGAAGCATTTTGTTTAAATCTGTTTTTAATTCCATTTCTTAAAATTCCTCATTCATGAATTGTAATTCTTCCTCTTTCTGCTCAATAAAAACTTTATAAAAAAAAAAAAAAGAAAGACATATTGCCATCGTGATGTGGTAGATAGCGGAAACAATTCTGCCCAAGTCTCTCTAATATTGTTAAATATTTTCTTAATATTTTGAATTATCTTGCATTGTTTTGAATTATGTATGGCATAGTCTAGTCAAGAACGGTGATGGATCAAACCCAGATCTTTTGACTGGGTGTGAGTGTTTGATTGGTTCAGATGCTCCGTCCATCCCCACCCCCTTTTGTAATCTTTCCAACTGAGGCATCATTATAATTATTGTGTGCACATATAGCGTTTACTGGAGTATGGTAAAATATTTGCTACTGTAAAATGGCTGACACGTATAATGAACTATGTGTTATTTCTATCAGTCCTTTTTCAATGGCACTGTAATCACATTGTACATAATTTTGTGTTGAAAGTATGCCCAGTATGTTTTCTTTACCCATGATCAAGGCGCACAAGCGCCGAAATGCTTTAGGTTTTCGGCTTTGATTTTTGAATAAACTACCCAGTGTACTTTATGGATTTGGCCTCTGAAGTGTGTGGAAGGAGTGTGTGCATCGTAGCGTT
Organism: Lissotriton helveticus; assembly: GCF_964261635.1. Classification (NCBI taxonomy): domain Eukaryota; kingdom Metazoa; phylum Chordata; class Amphibia; order Caudata; family Salamandridae; genus Lissotriton; species Lissotriton helveticus. Next base: position 1,411,609,586 of record NC_136065.1, read on the forward strand.
TTCTGCTTGGTGAGTTGGAATACAGACAGGGAGTCCTTGTATCCAGGCATTCACCGTTGTTGAAGAGTCCCAGCTTTTATGAGGACTGTGAGATAAAGGACCCATTCACTCACCCACTCAGACTTATGGTCTCACTCACAGACCCATTGAGACACTCATACACCCACTCACAGATCCACTCAGACACTCATACACCCACTCACAGATCCATTCAGACACTCTAAAACCCATACTGTCTCTAACAGATGCACTCAGAGACTTATGCACCCAGCCACTCATAAACTCAGAGACTCATGCACCTTCTCAAAGTCCGACTCAGAGACCCATGCACCCATTCACAGAACCACCCAGACATTCAAGCTCCCAGTAATTGACCCACTGAGAGACTCATGCACTCACACACAGACCCACTCAGACAGGCATGCACCCACTCACTCACCCTCTCAGACTCCCACTTAGACACTCATGTTCCGACTCACAGATCCAGTCAGTCATATACTTTCTTTTAAATGCACAAAGACACTCGTGCACCTATTCACAGATCAAGTTAAAGAATCATGCAACCAATCACAGATCCATTGAGACTCTCATGCACCCAGACATAGATGCACAGAGACAGTCACGCAGTTCATTACAGAACCATTAATAGACTGATAGCACAGTCTCACAAATTCACTGAAATACTTATACAGTGAGTGAGAGACTTACTGACTCAGTGATGTATGCAGTCACCGGTTCCACTGAAAGAGTTATACACTGTGTAATAGAGATATTGAGGGGGGTCCATATGCTTTTATAGAGTCTTTTAGATAGTAATATGTTGAGTGTGATGGTTATAATCCATTTAGCAGTTATACATTTTGAATATGGTGTTGGCTTAAATTCACTTAAAACACCAAAGAGAACAGGTACATTATAGTTAGGAATTAGCATTTAAAAATCCTTAAAAATTCGCTGAAAAAACAAAGATTACAGGGATGTTATAGTTAGGAAATAGAATTTAAAAAACCTTAAAAATTCACTGAAAAAACAAAGGGTATAGGGACTTTAGAGTTAGATTTGCATTTCACTCTTCCAAAACCAGTGAAATTCAGCAGTTATAGTTGCCTGAGCTAACTATAACTTACGCCCCCGTAATGCACTGCTTAGGACTTCACATATTAGATCACTCATGACATGGTCAGCACAGGGAGCAATTTTCAAGATGGAGTATTGACAGGCGGAAAAGAGAACCTGTACGCTATCCAATCCCTTTGCTCCTGACACCACCTATGTCGTTGCATGTGCTGTGTACAAAGCACTGGCTATTAAGGGGGAATATTACTGTTCATCCAAAGGCAGCCCAGGAGGGCTTACAAATTACAGGAATCCAACAATCAGGATGCCCAGGAGATTCACTAATTGTAAAGTATGGAGTTCAGCAGCCACAGGAACATGCCAATATAAGGATCACAAGGGAAGCCTGAGTTTAATGCTAAAGGATCTCAACCATGGCCCAGCCACTAAAACTTTGCCCATGGAATGTGATTGACCTTAGTAGCAAGATTGGGGAGAATGGATTCACAACGTACTTACTTGACTTTGATCTTTTGCTCCTGCAGGATATCTGGATGCAGTCATCAAGACCGTTAGCTGACTTTAAAGAATATCTTTAAAAAGCATGTAAAGCAAGCAGTTCTATTGCCACCGAACTCCTGTGGGACCAAGAACATTTAGACGTGTCTCCCGTGGATCCATTGTGTCAAACTCTTGCCGCTCCGCCTTCAAAAAAGCTGTCCACCCTACTTGTCTTGAATCTATGAGTCCATCTAGGAAAGAAGACCAAAACAGAAAAGAATGAGACCTTGATTTATCTGCTTAAACCCTTCAATATCCCATCCACAAGCTCACATAGTGCTGTTCAGGGACTTCAATATGCATTTCTGCAAAAGCCCACACCAGAAGCCCCCCCCAAAAAACTCTGCCAAAGAACAACCAAAGACAATTACCAACAATTTCAGAACAGATTATCACGTCTTGGACTGGATTGCCTATTTCCCTCCACTTTGCTCGAAGGATCATTGGTGGGAACCATGACCAAAGAGGGTGTTTGTCTGTTTCTGTGAGTCGCTATGGATTTTATCATTTGCTTTTTTAACATTGCATTTATGTAGATTGTAATGATTTTAATTAATCAAACAATAAAGATTGCTTTCTTTCTGTCAGTGGAGGCACCTCTAACATCACTTGTACTTCAGACTTGCCTATTTCTAGATCTTTTTCAGATATTTGAAAACTTTCAAACACGACTTCTGATACTTCAAAGAAACATTTCTCCAACTTAGTATACAGGTAATATCTTTGTAAGCGAGGAGCACCTTCCTGACATGCTCTTGATGTTCTATGAATAGATCAGTATAGCAAATACACCATCATGAATGCATAGATTAATCCTCTAAAAATGCCAGTCACAACACGTTGAAAAGCTGCTGGTTCATTATATGAACCAAGTGACACAAAAAGCTATTCTTAGTGCCTATACTGCATACAGAAGAGGTGTGGCGCCGCAGCTAGGGCGACTGACTCTGGAATCTTGGGATCACGGTCCCCGGCACCGGCAGCAGATTAGCCCAGCACCATCTGACTCTGGGCAATAGCTTGCTTAATCTTCCCGACGGCCCCCAGCACCTAGAGACCCTTATGGTTGATTGTGCGCTTTACAAATGTGTATTATTATTATTGATTACGGTTTTCCATTCATCTCTGACTTAGATTCTGCCGAGACTGTACACTTCCTGTCAAGTTTCGAAAAGATTTTGGTAGGTTTTACTTGATAAGAAATGAGATTGAGAGGGCAACAATTCCAGATGGTTACAGCATTCAACTCCTGTTACTGTATACACAGTCTGTACTCTCAATTGGCGCACCCCAGCTGGTGACATACGCCCACATGCATCAAGTGATTTTGGAGTCGCAAACGGTGCGATTCGGAAAAATCGGCCGTTTGCGATTCCAAAATCACTTTTTGGGATGCATTAAACAATTTCAATTTCAATTTCCTAAAAATGCGATTGCATTTAAGGAATCGCATTTGTGCGATTCCTTAAATGCAATGCATGAATTTTTAAAAAAAATGCAAATTCGGAAATAGGAGGTGCAAATTAACACGAGGTTAACCCTTGTGTTAATTTGCGAAATCTTTAAAAAATGCTCAAAATGCATTTCTGAAAGTGTCATGTTACACACACACATGTCCTTTGGACATGTGTGTGTGAAACTTGCACTTAAAAAAACATTTCAAGGGTGCAGGGTGGGGTCCTTTGGACCCCCCTCAGCACCCTTGAAATGCATCAACAAATTGCGATTCGCAAAATATAAATTGCAAAAAGGCATTGATTCCTATGGGCCTCTAGGCCCATAGGAATCAATGTAATGCCATTCCTTAATTGCGATTCGCAATTAAGGAATCGCAAATACAGAAAATGAAGAAATCCTAAAAACTTTTAAGATTTCTTGATGCATAGGATTTTGCAATTCCTAAATTGCGATTCCTTAATTTTCGCAATTTAGGAATCGCAAAATCCTACAATGATGCATGTGGCCGATAGAACGCCAAATGAAGCCCTTGTGTGGATTTTCTTTTAAATATTGTTTATTTATTCATCTTTTTAACTGCCAAGGGATAATCCTTCCACTTGACAGTTTATATGGCACCGTCATATTCTCAATTAGGCGAAAGAGAATCTGCTCGATTCTTACTGAAGATATCAGCAAAGTCAATATATATGCTGCTGGAACCTGATTTATCTTGGACTCGGGTTCTTCCATTTCTGATGACATGGGTTTTTAGAGAAAAAAACATTCCAGTTCCTGGTTTTGTCAGTTTCTTATTTTGTGGACCCCTATTAAAATGGTAGGGTGTGGAAAATGAAATAGACAGAGTCTGCCATTCTATCACAAGATTACAGAGCTTGAGCTATGTGGGCCCCAGTATAATGGGAAAGGTTGGTGTGTCAATTATATTGAGAACAAAATCTTTTCCACATGCTCACAAAATATTCTGATAAGCAAAGGTTGTGTTTCTTCTTGTACTGCTCTGGAAGCGAGAAAAGTATTACTAATTCCCATTATGTCTTCAGGTTCAGTTTTTGTTATAAGGGTGTGGCACAATGCAGCTAGAAAGCATGATCCATAAAACAAGCCAATGCGCCCGGATCAACTAAAACATGGCAGGTAAGGGGACCTCTTACAGTGATAATAAGCACTTGTAGAAATAAAATTTGATTTTGAAAGGACGAACTGCTGATCCTAAAGGGATAACGTTTAGCATGTCTGCAAAGAGTATGACATCATTATCCTGGCTGTCTCCTTATACTAGTGGGTTCTGCTCTAGAATAACACTGTGCAGAGTGCTCATATGATTGGGACATTGTGATATTACAGATTAGGGCGAAGACAAGATGACTGCAGCACAAACTGTACCACAATCTGACATTGCTCCTTCATGTGTGCTACAATACATATGTAGTTGCCCATAAAGAATTTCTCACTCAAAAATCAGCCCATTAAAATGTTGTAATATGACATGGTCTAAGACATATCATTTTTAAATGATAAACTTGTCAGGGCCGTCAGACATAGTTGAGTGCTATTGATATTCAATGCCATGAGCAGCTGACACTAAATCGATTCTGTGTCCCACGTTACAGATAATGCATGTGTTTTTTTTTACTTCAGACCATTAGCTGCGTGATCTTGAATTCACCTGCACTTAGACTTTTATTATTTCCGTCAACCTTATACATATTCTTAGTCATGTGCAAGCAGAATTTATTCCATCGCTGAGCAGTAATTGAGAATGTGCATGAAACATGCCGTGTAATTGAAAACAGCTTCCTGGAATAATTCAGCAAAGTTATATAAAATACAGGTGAATCATCTGCTTAGCATAGACAGGGTTTAAAGTATAGATCCCCTTTAATTAACCTGCCTGCTCCGTTTGATGGTGCAACAAAGACTTGGGCGTTGCATTGACTATTTCTATCTCTATATGTGAAGTACTTAATTGCAATAGTGCAAGATTACTTTGCTGCCTCAATAAGAGCGCTTGGCCTAAAATAGCAAAAATCTACTGATGTACTGCATTAATTTCAAATGTGACATGTAGCCATTGGACGTTTAGCTCATGACTCATTGAAGACACGTTGATTCGTGAAACATGCGGTTCTGAATAAAACAGAACGACATGGGCTGTTTTTCAAGCGTAAACCTTTAGCAAGCAGGTGCAACCTGAGAGTTTCTTCCTGAGTGGAGATGCCTCAGCTTTCAATTATCTTTCTTAAACTTCCATTTTTAATTCATTACTTTAAATTACTTTACCCTGACCTAGTCTGTATATATTTTCATTTGTTGTTGCTATGTGTGCCCGCCTGCCATTTTTTAACATGGGCCTATGTTTTGACCAGGTGAAATAAATGAAAAGATTTTAGGTTTTCCAATATTCGTGTTTCATACACATGATTATTTGTTAAAAAAAAAACATTGGCAAGGCAATAGGTTTTGCATTGAAAAGGCAAGGGCTAATCTGTTGGGTCTGACAATGCCTTATGTCGTTTGGCTCGTCCATGCACTTCAGCATTTATTTGGCTGCCAGTCATGTTGAAACGGTTAAGTAACAAAGCCAAAATGGCGATATGTGTCTCACTGTGCATGCAGCGGTATTTTAGAATGATTTTTCCGTCAAGGATAAAGACTCCAAGATGGCCACTGTGTGCATGCATGCAATCCATTTTGGTCTTTCTACACGTCATCATTTAAACATGGATGACAATCATTTTAGAAAGGTAAAGTAAAAATAAGATGCTCAGGAGTGTTAAACAAATGGACAATTGGGGAAGCAGGAAGAGTGGGGGCCGGGATGCTTGGAAAAAGAAGTGGACAGGAGAGAGAGCAAGAGAACATGTATTCCCAGGCTGTGCTGAATGAAAAGTAAAAAAAAAAAAGATTTCGCTCATGTGAGCAGTGGAAGGATGCAAATTGCTTAATAAGAAGCAATGCAAAGCAGCAATGCTCCTGGGGAGGGACAAACACACAAATAGTGAGTAAAGCCATTGACTAAGGAGCAGTGAATTGGGGTAGGCATGAAAGCCATCAAATAATGAGGAATCGTCTGAATTAAGCCCAGTCAATGCACAATGATGTATGTAGTCAATAGGTTTTCAACAACAGATAAGCAGCTAACGCTGTTTGTAGGCAAAACCTAACAACAGGGAATGGAGCTTGAAGCATCCGTTGCTTTATCAGATTACCTTATGTCTCTCTGAACAATATGCTTGAGCAATGTCCCTTTCTTTTGTTAAAGAACGAGTATAGTACTGAACTCTTCACTAAAGAATTCCATTGAACTTCTTTATGGCGGCTCAACTGGGGTCACAGTGGTAACCCCTTTGGATTGCATGTGTGTCTGCGCCCCCCCTACTGCCTCTGGGATCCCTGGTGTCAGTTAGTTTTTCATATAATAATGAATAACAGTGTAATATGTAATATACTGTAATAAAAAATAGAATTCAAGGCACTGATATGGGACCTTCGCTGCGAGCTGAGGTAAGGTAAAAAGGATGGGTGAAAGATTGAGATGGATGGTTGGGAGTTCCTAGTAAGAAGGTTTGGGAAGAGCCAGAGGGAGTAGGGATGGGAAGGGCAGAAGTTTATTTTTTATATAATAGCAAAATATAAATTATTTATACATACATGTATAGGCACCTAATGCTTGGTAAAGTTGTGTTGTTCGATTAAACCCCTGTATATAAATACTCATTTATACATTGAAGTGGCAATATTTACATGGTCAGCTGTCCACATATATCATATGGTACCTTTTTCCATTGTTTTAAATAACTGTAATTAATTTTTATATATACATAAATATACAGATGCCACTTATTGTAGCTATTAGTAGTAGCAGTATATGTACAGAGAAGAAACAATTTTCTGGTGTGATACACACATGTATCCGGTTGATTGATATATAACCCCGGGCAGAAATCTCCGCTCTGCCAGTGGTGTTTTTCCTCTTCCACGCTCCGTTGAGAACACAAAGTTCAGGCAAAACTCAGACTCCGTAGTGGAGTGGAGTAAGCCGGCCCCTCCACCCTCTCTACTTTAATTATAACAACAAAAAAGGCACTTACCTGCTTTGGCTTCTCAGGGTTGCCTCCTCCTCACCATGATCTCTCTCTCCCCCTCGTCCACGCAAACCTGCACGTTGTATGTCTTGCGGGCCTGCACCACGACTTGAGGGCACCGCGCGCCACATCGCTAAGCTTCACATCGCAGCCACAATGGTTGCCAGGAAACAAAGGTTCTGTTTACAAGTCTGCTTTCACTAACGCCGTCCCGCACTGACGCGGTCAGCCGGGACTGTTGGATTCTGTTTTCAGCATTGCGGTATCACTGACTGGAGCTGCCAACTTCAAAGAACTGCATTTTTAAGTCATACTTACAAAGTGCCTATTTTTGATTACATTATGTTAGTCGTTTATCATTTTGTTTGCACAGATAAACATTGGTTATTTTTCTAAACTGGTGTGGTATCCATTTGTAGTGTTTTCACTGTGTTACTGTTGGTTATGTGCAAATCCCTTACACACTGCCTCTGAGATAAGCCTGACTGCTTGTGCCTCTGAGATAAGCCTGACTGCTTGTGCCAAGATACCAAGGGGGTGAGCAGGGGTTATTTCAGTAGTGTATCCCCCTTATCCGGATTAGGAAGAAAGGGTCCCTACTTGGACACAGGTGCAAACCATTGCCAACTAGAGACCCCCCTTTCTAACAATAGCCTTGTCCATAATTAACCCAGCCAGTCAGCCACTTTTCAAAGGCACATGCTCTAGTGTGCATGTGCCTTCCATTACACTTTTTTTCCGGGCTCACCTTTTGTCAGGCTGGACCACAGTCACCTTCCAGTGTGTATGGCCACACTCCCTATTACTTGATTTAATCCCGCTAATTGAATACAGGCCAGGTGCATTAGGATTTAGCTCTTTTCTTCTTGAGGCCCTTTACAAGTCAGCGAGTGAGCACTCCACCCTTTCCCATTTCGTCACAGGGTGAGAACAGTGAGTCACACTAATCCTACCTCACTCTATGATGAGACAGAAAGGAGTGGGGCTCAAAAGAGAATTAAGATACACTGTCGTCACATGGATGACCAGTTTATAATGCATCTGGAAGTGCATTCTGCTCTCAATGAATTTTGCGCTTTTCCCCCCACGCCCCCAAGAACGATCAGATTATGATTATGAGTCCTGGTACAATCTAGAGTACCTTGTCACTCTTGCTCCTTCTGACTTAAGCACAGACTAACAGTATTTAGATGTGGTAAAAAGTATATTCTCTCTGCAGCTGATATTTATCATAGTACATGCACGTGAACTGGCTCACAAAAATCATTTAAAGTGAGGTTATTTGGAGAAGAATATCTTGTGATGGCTCACAGCCTATTAAACTCTTTGCAGCCTGACTCAGCTTTCTTACCGCTAAAGTCTGGCACATTAAGCAATTAGCAAAACTCACTAGCTTTAATGCCTGCAGCATCTCATCCATAGGGGCAAATTAACATTTCCCTGCCACCCAGAATCAGCCACACAATGTCTGAGAAATTCACTGTTTGTTTCTTTGCTCTTTAATTATCTTGTCAACTGAAAATATTTATAAATCTACACCACAGTTTCTAAAGTTACAGTTGTGTAGGGGATAGGACACAATCCTCCTAGTATAATGCCTATAGAGGAACACGGCTGCCGTGATTTAAAGTGCGCTTGTTGGGCTGGACAAGAGTTGTGGAGAACTCAATCTGACATGTGCACTTTAGAGGCTTCTGATACACGCCATAGCAGAGAGCAGGGGAAATAAGACAGCAGGTCCCTTGTCTCCGAAGGAGCATTGAGTTGGACTGCTAAAGCCAATACCAACACTGTTCTCATATATTTTAATAAAAAATGAATACTCTTTACTTAAAAGAGCAATGTTGGGATTGGCTGGGCTGGGCCGACACAAAGCAAATTCCACTGTGCTGAATGACATGCAGGGTATGGCGGTGGATTAGCATATTCCTCAGGGCTCTGAGAAGGGATTATGCCTGTGAAAACTAAGTGGCAGCATGTCCAGCAACCTACGACTTTTTCCCTACTGATGACGGAGGAATCCAGAAACACGTGTCTAGGGATATACCCGAAAACAAATTAAGGCATTAGCCTATTATTACTACGAACTGAGAGAGGGAGATATTTTAGTGTATAAATATCAGCTAGCATGGACCCCTGTGTGTAGGCCTTACTGTTCAAAAATATAGGCCTTGGTTAAATTAGCCAGGGTGCTGCCATTTTCTGTTAAAGTAAGCAAAAGCAGGTCTGATCAAGAATTCACCCAGCCCCACTGACTGCGAGGCTGCTCGCTCCTGTTCTGGCCACCACCCCGCTTGTGTGCTAAAGGTCAACTTCCACCCAATTCTTTCGACATGACAGGAGGCCACATCCTCTCACTGTATTTGAGAAAAGAGGAACTTGGGCCCCTCAGCAGTGCCATGCAGCTAGGATAGGCGTGGTAACAGGATATACAGATGGTACATCCTCACATAATATGTACTGTAAGGCGCTTTTTCTGTTAAACTAAAGCTAAAAGCTAATTTACGGTAAGCCTCAAGTCAACAAGGCATGACCTTTGGCCTAGCATAAAGTACCAGGTTTGCGGGAAAGGGCTGCTTTTCGAACATATGGATGGGAAGGGTACGGAACTGACCATAAATAACGCAGGCAGGATAAATAGCACAAGGCGGCGCAAGATGACTTATTTTAGACCCCTCACCACCTTAAAAAGTATAAAAAGGAGGTCCGCAGAAACATCATTGGGCAACTCCTGGTCTGTTGTAGTCATCAGGTTGGCGAGTTGTCTCCAAGAGCTCTTGATCATGACTTAATGTATATATATATATATATATATATTAGCTATATTGTTTTTCCTGTGTTTTGCCAAGTGTATTGTTATATTTGCCATGTCCACTTTTAACATAGCTTTTTCCTTATAACATTTGAAATGTACAACTTGTAATTGCAGGATTTCTCACTTATAGGCAGATGTGAGTATCCCCAGATAATATGTACTTTGCTTTTTGAATGCATTTCTGCCACAAATGATAAATGTGTCTTAAGGTTTTAATCTTCACTTTCACTATCTTAAAACTGTCATTTTCATGTCCACGAGGCTATCTGAGAATGCAGAGCTCTGGACACAGAACTAATGTGATGTTTATGCCTTTATATTACTGTTTCTAGAAGAAGTTGCATCTTCTTAATAAAACTGTTAACCTTTCAGCTTCAGTTTCCACGGCTCACATATCTGTTTTCTCTATTTTTAGAGAGAGCGTTCCCGCACACACCGGTACAAATTAAGGTGCTCCTTTGTCCCTAGCTAACGCTCACAATCATCCCAGCGCAGGCTTCTGAGCCGTTGCGCCCAGCTCCCTGACCTCCTGCCCCGTAATAAATCTCCCTCTATCATTTGGTGCCGCGACTTCGGATTAGCAGCACTAACAGACAGGAAGCATCTGCCCTTGGGGAAATACAGGCTGCTAAAACAGGCTGCTAAAACCCTTCTGACTGAGCCATAGGAGAAGCACAACGCACTGGGTAAGTTTATAACTGGACTGCCTGGTGCTTGTCTTTTTCTGGGCTACAGTGGAGAGGTGGTTGTGTTTTGTGATACAGCTGTGTCCCTTCCAGGTTATCAGTTTGTTACTGTCTAGTGGTCTCGCAACACATTTTTTTTTCAAAGAGAGGGGAGGTTATGTGCGGAGTGGAATTCTGAAGACTGAAAGTGAAGTTAGGACTTTAATGTGATATACGGAATAGACACATGTTACTGCTGTGCCTTTTGTAAAAACAAGTAGGAAAGACTGCGTCTAGCGTCTTTCCATGCTCATTTATTTGATGTGTCTCTCTGAAACAAGGGTAGGCCTCTGACCAATATAATTGTCAGAGAAGGGAAGGTGGGTTGGCCCCTTTCACATGCTTATCTATATGCTACTGCTGTGCCTCTCTGAATAAAAGGGAGGGCCTCTGACCAATATAATAAATTGTCAGGGTTTTTAAGGGACCCTCTGTCAAACATACATATAGAAAGACAGGGAAGGAAAAGATTGGAGCAGTCATCTTTTCAATATTTATCTAAGTGAGGTCTCTGTATAGTAAAGAGATATACTCTCCATTTCAATAGTCAATGGAGAAGAAGCTAGATCTGAAATCCACGTAGCTAATGGTTTTTCAGATGTCGCTTATGTAAAATAACTAAGTGAACTAAGTGATTCCCCACTAAAGTGATTCCCTGTTGTTGAAAGTATTGTATTTTCGCCATTTAAAAGTATTTTTTGCATTTTTTTGTTCTTTTTCTGTACACCATTTTGCATAGGAAGCACTTTAACGCCCTCTAGTGGCCAAAGTGCGCAATTCAAACACAAAAAAAAATATTTTTGAAAGACATGAATTAAAAGATCGCTATTTAGTAGGCATTTTTTAAGACTACATGTCACTGCTTAGGGTTTAGTGATATAAATATATATATATATATATATATATATTCACTGAAAAAACCATAGGTTATAGACCATATATAGTTAGGAATTAGCATTTACAAAACCTTGAAAATTCACTGAAAAAACCATAGGTTATAGACCATATATAGTTAGGAATTAGCATTTAAAAAACCTTATTTTACTCACACAAAACCATTGAAATTCCATATATAGTTAGTTGCACTAACTATATATCGCGCACCCGCAATCCACTGCTGATCATGTCACATATTACATCATTCATGACATGGTCAGTGACATCACTGATGACATCACTGATGACATCTCAAATGACATCACTGATGACATCACTGATGACAACATCCAGTGACTTTATGTTTCTGTAAAGTTAAAATATGTCTTACATATTGAAGAATGAGTGGATGTAGAAGTGTCTGGATGAAGGATTTAGTAGGTGCGTGACTGACTGTATGAGTGAGTGATTAAATGTGTCTCACTGAATGCATGGGTTAGTGACTAAACTGTCTTAATTTGTGCATCATTATGTCTGTTGTTCTGTAAACTGCTGCATGTGTTGATCATTAGCTATACGAGAGGCTATATGTGTTATTAATTGGTTGCCCAAGTATTTATATGGGAGATTGAGTTTGTGTGGGGGTGGCTGGAAGGTGTGTGACTCTATGCATAGATGTGTGAGCAGTTTATTCACTAGGTGTATGAGTTCAAGAGTGCATGTGGAAACAGCTACATAGGCAGTTGACTGTGTGCATGAGTGAATGGATATCTCAATGCTACATGTCATAGTAAGTACATATGTAAAACACAGTACATGTGAGAGTTGGCATATATAAATAACTGTGCATGAGAGCCACTGAATGAGTGAGTGGTTGTATCGATCATTGTGAACTTGTATCAGGGATTGTATAAGAGAGTAAATATGTGTTAGTATATGTTTCAATAAGTAAGGTGTGTTTAACTGTATAGTTGAAGAAATGGAGGTGAGATTGTTTCTTTGCATGACTGACTGGGTGTGTGAGTAACTCCATGGATGAGTGGCAGTGTGTGAGTGTCTGTATACACTGAGTGTATCTAAGGTTATATTAGAGTCTGAAGAGGTTTATCGTATTAGCACAAGAATGATGTCATTTGAGATGTCATCAGTGATGTCACTGACCATGTCATGAATGATGTAATATGTGACATGATCAGCAGTGGATTGCGGGTGCGCGATATATAGTTAGTGCAACTAACTATATATGGAATTTCAATGGTTTTGTGTGAGTAAAATAAGGTTTTTTAAATGCTAATTCCTAACTATATATGGTCTATAACCTATGGTTTTTTCAGTGAATTTTCAAGGTTTTGTAAATGCTAATTCCTAACTATATATGGTCTATAACCTATGGTTTTTTCAGTGAATTTCAATGGTTTTTTAATAGCAAATATCATAAGCTGTCGAATGTCAAGTACGTGGTAAGTGAAAACATTTTCGCGTTTATGCACACTGATCTGCTTTGAATGGTGCCCCCCCCCCCTCATTTCTATTAGGAGTACTCTCTCTTTGCAGATAGTGAAAGGTAGTTAACGCAGGCCTTTGCCCCCGTTGTAATCCGTCGTGCCTGCTTCTCTCTCCATTTGATTGATTGTTATCCAAGTATTTACTGTTTTAGAATTAGTTCTCTTTGGTTCATTCTCTATTTACAAACAAACACAGAGTCGCAATACTCTGTTTAGTCTTTGCAGATAACGAAAAATCGTGTAAAAAAAAAGAAAAGGAATCGAGCAAAATCAGTAGGCCACTAATGGGATCTCTTTTTGACCTCGCTAAAATAGAAACATTAGGAACAACCCCTCATGACAAATACAAAACTAGTGAGATGAACTGAACTCCACACAATGATGGCTGCAAAACAGCTTGGCTCCGCCACCCACCCCGCCCAAAATAACGATAAAGAGCGGCTGCCATGATTGGTTGCGGAATGGCCACAACGGAGCTACGAAATGGTGCTGCTCTCATGCTAACCCCAGCTTCGGTCTGAAACATCCAGAAACACTGTAGACTACCAATTCGATCAGTTCCGGTAGCGCCCCAATGTAACCCGGTAGAGAAGAACTAGCCCTCCCCTCTTTGACTGATGGTTCTTGTTGCCTGTCCTTTCTGTTGTCATTTAACAGAACTATTTAGCCTGCTGAAAGGGGTTGTGTTTCGACCGCTGGTTGGTGGAGACATTTTGACTATATTCTGGACCTGCGTTGTCGCGTAATGCGTCATATGACGCGCCGCGTTAGCGCATCCGGAAGTCATCCGGGGCGCGCAGCGCGTAACGTAAGCATAACAAGTCATGTGACTTGTTAATAAAACTTTTCATTGGTTCATTTTACTTTTCTTATTCTAATGATGAAAGCCTTGGTCATATCACCTAAAAATTACGCTTTTAATTACTTCCGAACATTATTTTCTCTTAAATATATGTTATAATGTTCCAGGCTAATGTACTTTCCCGGAAATTTTACAACTGTCCTGCAAGTAAAATATATTCTTTTTTCGAGAAAAAGAGCGTTTCTTCGTCCCATGACGGAGCCGTTGAGCAAAAGAGGGTCGACCTGCTGTCTTAGTCGCCGATACGCCTGAATATGAGATTCTTATCGATCACTTTATGTTGCAGGAATAGAAAACACAACAGCCCTTGACCATTTATCTTTACTGCGTTCCTTCGTATTATACCTTTTACCCTTCATGTAATTGGTCTGCTTTATTTCACTTGCCTTTTAATGATTCTAAAACAGTGACTATTATTAAAAACTTTACCAATGTATACACTACTACCATGTTTTCTTTTAAAAACCTTTATTGTGAAAATTTCATTATACAAATACGAGCCTATAACCACGTGGGCCTGCCGCGGAGCAAACTGTAATCGTATATGATGAATAGACATTTACACTGTAGAGGAACGTAACGGGCGGGCCATTAGGTTGCAAAAACTAAGGTGTCTAACAGTTACGGAATCGGTGGACGTACATTTTATAATTAAAATACGACAGGGCCAGTTACAATAAAATTATCTAGATATACATTTGCGGGCAAGTACCATGGGTGACGTTAATTCGAATTTTCAACAGTACAGTAATCAATAACACATCAGAACTTAATATCAATAGGGATGTCGAAATATTCAATCAATTCTCGTCCCCGCCCGCCATGTGCTTCAAAACTGCATACGTATCTCGTGATTTCAAGGTTCTGCAACCAGTACACAACAAGGAGTTACGAGTCCCATTTATTCCGGCGCCATTTTGGGCGAGGACGGGCAGGTCCAGGATATAGTCAAAATGTCTCTACCAACCATCGACTATGATGATGTTCATATGCTGTATTTATTAGAGTAACACTCATCTGCCCACATGAAATTAATTTACCACAATCTAAACATGTCATTTTAATCTTTCCAAAGTTCTTCTAAATATTTGGGACCGTTTCCCTTGCCTCTGAAGCTCTCAGTGCCACTTCTTTGATGAATGTACTAGCAGGTCAGGGGTTCTCCTCCAAATCTCTCTTTTATGCAGCACTATAATTAATTGGTGCCACCTCTCCATATGACGATACATGGTATAGTTACCACAACTATATATTTTTTCGGTTCCTCTGGAGAGTTCATCGTGGCAGATGAAGCGTGTAACATACCGGGCATTTACCTTTTTTTGCATGTACAGGAAAGGAAAAAAAAATCGAGCGTTCGAGTTCTTAGGTGTCCCAGGGCCATTTTAGTGGACCAGGCCCAAATCCAAAGAACAGCTATCTCACAGGCTAATGGGGCGACCCACGCCGAGTTTCAGCATTGTAGGATGACCACACAAGTACAGCAACTTGCTAGACATCACCTCGGTGCCATCCGGATCTCGGCGCCCCACTGCAGATGAAGTGCCTCTCAACTATGAAACCACCACGGTGACATCCGGATCTTGGCGCGTTGTGCTGCCTTCGGCCTATTCGCACATCGGTCCGCCACTGACGCCATCTCACAGGCTAATGGGGTGACCCACGCCGAGTTTCAGCATTGTAGGATGACCACACCAACTTGCTAGACATCACCTCGGTGCCATCCGAATCTTGGCATCTCAACGCCTAGTGGTATCTTCCATACAGAAAATATTGTTACGCTGCCTTTGGCCCCATTTGCACATCAGTCCGCAACTTAGACATCACCTCGATGCCATCCGGATCTTGGCATCTCAGCGCCTTGTGGTGTCAGTCAGAAAATATTGTTGCGCTGCCTTTGGCCCCATTCGCACATCAGTCCGCTACTGACACCATCTCACAGGCCAATAGGGCGCCCCACGCCGACTTTTACCATTGTACGATGGCCACACCAGTGGCACAACTTGCTAGACATCACCTCAGTGCCATCCGAATCTTGGCATCTCAACGCCTAGTGGTATCTTCCATACAGAAAATCTTGTTACGCTACCTTTGGCCCCATTCGCACATCGGTCCGCAACTTAGACATCACCTCGGTGCCATCCGGATCTTGGCATCTCAGCGCCTTGTGGTGTATTCTCTTCAGAAAATATTGTTGAGCTGCCTTTGGCCCCATTCGCACATCCGTCCGCAACTTACACATCACCTCGGTGCCATCCGGATCTTGGCATCTCAGCGCCTTGTGGTGTCTTCTACTCTGAAAATATAGTAGAAAATATTGTTGCGCTGCCTTTGGCCCCATTCACACATCAGTCCGCTACTGACACCATCTCACAGGCCAACAGGGCGCCCCACGCCGACTTTTACCATTGTACGATGGCCACACCAGTGCCACAACTTGCTAGACACCACCTCGGTGCCATCCGGATCTTGGCATCTCAGCGCCTTGTGGTGTCTTCAAATCAGAAAATATTGTTGCGCTGCCTTTGGCCCCATTCGCACATCGGTCCGCTACTGACGCCATCTCACAGGCCAACGGGGCGCCCCACGCCGACTTTCAACATTGTAGGATGGCCACAGAAGTGCGACAACTTACTAGACACCACCTCGGTGCCATCCGGATCTTGGCATCTCAGCGCCTTGTGGTGTCTTCAAATCAGAAAATATTGTTGCGCTGCCTTTGGCCCCATTCGCACATCGGTCCGCTACTGACGCCATCTCACAGGCCAACGGGGCGACCCACGCCGAGTTTCAGCATTGTAGGATGACCACACAAGTACAGCAACTTGCTAGACATCACCTCGGTGCCATCCGGATCTCGGCGCCCCACTGCAGATGAAGTGCCTCTCAACTATGAAACCACCACGGTGACATCCGGATCTTGGCACGTTGTGCTGCCTTCGGCCTATTCGCACATCGGTCCGCTACTGACGCCATCTCACAGGCTAATGGGGTGACCCACGCCGAGTTTCAGCATTGTAGGATGACCACACCAACTTGCTAGACATCACCTCGGTGCCATCCGAATCTTGGCATCTCAACGCCTAGTGGTATCTTCCATACAGAAAATATTGTTACGCTGCCTTTGGCCCCATTTGCACATCAGTCCGCAACTTAGACATCACCTCGATGCCATCCGGATCTTGGCATCTCAGCGCCTTGTGGTGTCAGTCAGAAAATATTGTTGCGCTGCCTTTGGCCCCATTCGCACATCAGTCCGCTACTGACACCATCTCACAGGCCAATAGGGCGCCCCACGCCGACTTTTACCATTGTACGATGGCCACACCAGTGGCACAACTTGCTAGACATCACCTCGGTGCCATCCGAATCTTGGCATCTCAACGCCTAGTGGTATCTTCCATACAGAAAATCTTGTTACGCTACCTTTGGCCCCATTCGCACATCGGTCCGCAACTTAGACATCACCTCGGTGCCATCCGGATCTTGGCATCTCAGCGCCTTGTGGTGTATTCTCTTCAGAAAATATTGTTGAGCTGCCTTTGGCCCCATTCGCACATCCGTCCGCAACTTACACATCACCTCGGTGCCATCCGGATCTTGGCATCTCAGCGCCTTGTGGTGTCTTCTACTCTGAAAATATAGTAGAAAATATTGTTGCGCTGCCTTTGGCCCCATTCACACATCAGTCCGCTACTGACACCATCTCACAGGCCAACAGGGCGCCCCACGCCGACTTTTACCATTGTACGATGGCCACACCAGTGCCACAACTTGCTAGACACCACCTCGGTGCCATCCGGATCTTGGCATCTCAGCGCCTTGTGGTGTCTTCAAATCAGAAAATATTGTTGCGCTGCCTTTGGCCCCATTCGCACATCGGTCCGCTACTGACGCCATCTCACAGGCCAACGGGGCGCCCCACGCCGACTTTCAACATTGTAGGATGGCCACAGAAGTGCGACAACTTACTAGACACCACCTCGGTGCCATCCGGATCTTGGCATCTCAGCGCCTTGTGGTGTCTTCAAATCAGAAAATATTGTTGCGCTGCCTTTGGCCCCATTCGCACATCGGTCCGCTACTGACGCCATCTCACAGGCCAACGGGGCGACCCACGCCGAGTTTCAGCATTGTAGGATGACCACACAAGTACAGCAACTTGCTAGACATCACCTCGGTGCCATCCGGATCTCGGCGCCCCACTGCAGATGAAGTGCCTCTCAACTATGAAACCACCACGGTGACATCCGGATCTTGGCACGTTGTGCTGCCTTCGGCCTATTCGCACATCGGTCCGCTACTGACGCCATCTCACAGGCTAATGGGGTGACCCACGCCGAGTTTCAGCATTGTAGGATGACCACACCAACTTGCTAGACATCACCTCGGTGCCATCCGAATCTTGGCATCTCAACGCCTAGTGGTATCTTCCATACAGAAAATATTGTTACGCTGCCTTTGGCCCCATTCGCACATCAGTCCGCAACTTAGACATCACCTCGATGCCATCCGGATCTTGGCATCTCAGCGCCTTGTGGTGTCAGTCAGAAAATATTGTTGCGCTGCCTTTGGCCCCATTCGCACATCAGTCCGCTACTGACACCATCTCACAGGCCAATAGGGCGCCCCACGCCGACTTTTACCATTGTACGATGGCCACACCAGTGGCACAACTTGCTAGACATCACCTCGGTGCCATCCGAATCTTGGCATCTCAACGCCTAGTGGTATCTTCCATACAGAAAATCTTGTTACGCTACCTTTGGCCCCATTCGCACATCGGTCCGCAACTTAGACATCACCTCGGTGCCATCCGGATCTTGGCATCTCAGCGCCTTGTGGTGTATTCTCTTCAGAAAATATTGTTGAGCTGCCTTTGGCCCCATTCGCACATCCGTCCGCAACTTACACATCACCTCGGTGCCATCCGGATCTTGGCATCTCAGCGCCTTGTGGTGTCTTCAAATCAGAAAATATTGTTGCGCTGCCTTTGGCCCCATTCGCACATCGGTCCGCTACTGACGCCATCTCACAGGCCAACGGGGCGCCCCACGCCGACTTTCAACATTGTAGGATGGCCACAGAAGTGCGACAACTTACTAGACACCACCTCGGTGCCATCCGGATCTTGGCGCGTTGTGCTGCCTTCGACCTATTCGCACATCGGTCCGCTACTGACGCAAACTCACAGGCCAACGGGGCGCCCCACGCCGACTTTCAGCATTGTAGGATGGCCACACCAGTGCGGCAACTTACTAGACACCACCTCGGTGCCATCCGGATCTTGGCGCGTTGTGCTGCCTTCGGCCTATTCGCACATCGGTCCGCTACTGACGCAAACTCACAGGCCAACGGGGCGCCCCACGCTGACTTTCAGCATTGTAGGATGGCCACACCAGTGCTGCAACTTGCTGGACACCACCTCGGTGCCATCCGTATCTTGGCGCGTTGTGCTGCCTTCGGCCTATTCGCACATCGGTCCGCTACTGACGCAAACTCACAGGCCAACGGGGCGCCCCACGCTGACTTTCAGCATTGTAGGATGGCCACACCAGTGCTGCAACTTGCTGGACACCACCTCGGTGCCATCCAGATCTTGGCGCGTTGTGTTGCCTTCGGCCTATTCGCACATCGGTCCGCTACTGACGCCACCTCACGTGCCAACGTATTTTCTCCTAATTTTACACCCTATGCCGCATAACAGGTCATGTGACTTGTTTATAAAACTTTTCATTGGTTCATTTTACTTTTGGTTTCCTAATGATGGAAGGCTTGATCATGTGACCTAAAAACAACACTTTTCATAGGATGAAAACTTTTTTTTTTCCCCAAACGATGAAAGCCCCACCTTGTTTCTGGATGTTTCAGACTGAAGCTGGCGTCAGCATGAAAGCACCACCATCTCGTAGCTCAGTCGTGGTCATTCCGCGAGCAATCATGGCAGCCGCTCCCCACCAGAAGCCTGCAGGAGTCGGAGCCCCCAAAACTTTTGATGAATTCTCAAGGCGGAGGGGACGCTTTCGAGAATGAGGTCCAAGACCTAGCAGACAAGCGTCCGATTTCCAAGGTGTCCCAGGGCCATTTCAGTGGACCAGGCCCAAAAAGGAAACAGCCTGCCGCCATTTTGAGAGTCCTGTGACAGCCGCCTATCGCTGCACCGCAAGAGTGGGCGCAACTCAGCTGAATTGCGGCTTTTGACACAGTGGACCAAAAACGGACGGAATGGCAACTGAAACGGTAAAGGGGCGCCCCACTACAACAGATGACACTCCACCTGGAGAGGCCCGTTCACGCCGCCTCCCCCGGGGCGCTCCACGCCGTTATTCGGAGCAGCATTGTAGGATACCAAAACCAGTGCGGCAACTTACTGGACATCACCTTGGTGCCATCGTTCTGCTGCCTTGGAACTATTCGCGCAACAGTTTGCTACTGATGACCCACCCCCCGCGACGCCCCATGCCGTTATTTGCTGGGTGGCAACTTACTAGACATCACTTTCGTGTCATCTAGATTTCAACGCGTTCTGCTGCCTTGGAACTATTCGCACAACAGTTTGCTACTGATGACCCACCCCCCGCGACGCCCCACGCCGGAAATCTGGACGTTGTGCTGCGTTGGGACTATTCGCACAGCCGACCGCTACTTCGTTGTTTTTCCCTAAAAATGTTTATATGTTATTACTATTTTTGTTTTCTTGTATATATTTATAAATTATTAAAGTTTTATAATCTTACTACTTTGTCGGAGTGCTATATATTTTTAATGTGACACATAATTGTAAAAACTTTGATGTACAAACAGTCATCCCTGGAATCTTCCGCTTCAGGCTCGGTCCCCTCCCCAATCACAATACAGGATGGTTTTCAGATAATAGCAACGCTTCTGCTGTGACGAATCTCATCGAGTGTGGGCCTTGATCTACTATAACTCCTTTGAAGAGGGGTGATTCTTTACAGCTGTGGCCATAAACTACATCTGCAGGGCTAGCTGATACCCTAGGACCAGCCTGGACAATCGGACACAGAGGAAAAGGAGTGTCAGAGGGTGCGGTAGTGAATAGGGCGAAAGGGAGGTGTCGGGCGGGCACAGGGTGTGATTCTCAGGGAACAGCAGCGCAGATGGGGGAGGTTTATTACCCATGCATAAGACAGAGAACGGGGGTGACCACTGCCTGGGGGAGATGTTTGCGAGGGTGGGGAGCCATGCTAAGGATCGACAGCGTGCACAGAGTGGGTCTGGTCAAGGCATCTAAAATGGCTGCCGTGCACGACAAAAGTGTGGCATTTGAAAAAAGACAAGATGGCGCAGACAATGTTTTTCAACACTTCCTGATTTCCTTCGAATCGAACGTTAACAGACGTTGGGGCATATTACCAAAGTTAAGCGATATTTATCCCTAACGATGCTTAGCAACGATTTTTTTACCGTCAGAAATTATCGCAGATAAACCTTGCTATTATCAAGGTTTATCGGAAATACGATAAAAAACGACCGCAATGCATTAATATCGCTGAAAACTCAGCGATATTTATGCATTACCGAGCTAATGCTCTTAGCCATGTTATCCACCTCCCATTGGATAACATGGCTAAGAACTGCTCAGGGCAGGTGGTAGCTTTTAGAGATATTCGCCCTTATCTCGAATATTTCCAAAAGTTGATAATAGGAGATAGCGATGTTAGCGACTGTTTCCAGTCGCTAACATCTTGGCATGCCCACTTTGCATGTCATTAGTGATAAATATCACTCACATGCAAAGTGGGGCCCAAGATGGTCGCTATCTCCTACTAGCCGTCGCTAACTGGTGTTAGCAACAGCTAGGTAATACAGAGATAATTTTATCTCCGCGAAGCGGAGCGCTGTTACAGATATATATCTTGTTTCTGAACGTTAATTTCTCAAAATGCACTGAAGCACATATATTGAGACCTAGCAAAGGCACATCGGGCTACCAGTCCCTACAATTTTGCCAAGTTTCGTGCAAATCCATTCAGCTGTTCGATCCTACCGAGAGACAAGATGGCGGCCGCTACGGACTGTTTGGAATGTTTACAGACACCGGAGAGCCAATCAGCTTCGCTTCGCAAAGCTCCGTAACGCGAAAAGTACGCGAAGCGGTGCGCTGTTACAGATATATACCTTTTTTTGAACGTTAATTTCTCAAAATCCACTGGAGCACATATATTGAGATCTAGCAAAGGCACATCGGGCTACCAGTCTCTACAATTTTGCCAAGTTTCGTGCAAATCCATTCAGCTGTTCGATTATTATTATTTTTATTTTTTTTTGCCCCGCGGGGCCCTTTTAAAACCTCCACATCAAACCTAGGGGGTGAGCGACAATGTACTATGCCCCCTTATGGTCATTTGCCCCTTCGCTTCGGCCTCCTCTTGTCTCTCGATCCTACCGAGAGACAAGATGGCGGCCGCTACGGACTGTTTGGAATGTTGACAGACGCCGGAGAACCAATCAGCTTCGCTTCACAAAGCTCCGTTGCGCGAAAAGTCCGCGAACCAGAGCGCTGCCCGGTCCGCTGTTACAGATATATATCTTTTTTTAAACGTTAATTTCTCAAAATCCACTGGAGCACATATATTGAGACCTACAAAAGGCACATCGGGCTACCAGTCCCTACAATTTTGCCAAGTTTCGTGCAAATCCATTCAGCCGTTCGGGCTAAAAGTGAGGCCAACCGCCCTATGGAAAACTCAATGTTAAAAACACGTTTTGGGACCCCCCTTTTTTCTCGGCCCCCACTGGACGAACCCCCCCCAAATTTTCAAGGGCTGCTCAGAAACAAAATGTGCCATTTTCCTGAAAATTTCAGCCAATTCCGTCCACAAACGCCAAAGTTATTAGACATAGAATTTTCAAAAAACCCATAGAGAAAAAATCCTAACTATATATACCTACTGGCGACCGCCAGTAGGTAATATATATATATATATTCACTGAAAAAACCATAGGTTATAGACCATATATAGTTAGGAATTAGCATTTAGAAAACCTTATTTTACTCACACAAAACCATTGAAATTCCATATATAGTTAGTTGCACTAACTATATATCGCGCACCCGCAATCCACTGCTGATGATGTCACATATTACATCATTCATGACATGGTCAGTGACATCACTGATGACATCACTGATGACATCTCAAATGACATCACTGATGACATCACTGATGACATCTCATTTGACATCATTCTTGTGCTAATACGATAAACCTCTTCAGACTCTAATATAACCTTAGATACACTCAGTGTATACAGACACTCACACACTGACATCTCAAATGACATCACTGATGACATCACTGATGACATCTCAAATGACATCACTGATAACATCTCAAATGACATCACTGATGACATCACTGATGACATCTCAAATGACATCACTGATGACATCACTAATGACATCAGCCAGTGACTGTGTGTTTCTGTAAAGTTTAAATATGTTTTACATATTGAAGAATGAGTAGATGTAGAAGTGTCTGGATGAAGGATTTAGTAGGTGCGTGACTGACTGTATGAGTGAGTGATTAAATGTGTCTCACTGAGTGCATGGGTTAGTGACTAAACTGTCTTAATTTGTGCATCATTATGTCTGTTGTTCTGTAAACTGCTGCATGTGTTGATCAGTAGCTATATGAGTAACTATATGGGTTATTGATTGATTGCCCAAGTATTTGTATGGGAGACTGAGTGTGTGTGTGGCTGGCTGGGAGGTGTGTGACTCTGTGCAGATCAATGTGTACTTGTATCAATGATTGTATAAGAGAGTAATTATGTGTTAGTATATGTTTCAAAATGTAAGGTGCTCTATGTTTAACTATATAGATTAGAAAATGGAAGTGTGATTGATTCTTTACAGGACTGACTAGGTGTGTGAGTAACTCCATGGATGAGTGACAGAGTGTGAGAGTCTGTATAGGTGTATGAGTGCATATGATAGTGTTGTAAAGATGAGTGATTGTATGTATGAATGATTGTATGGGTAAATGAGTGAATGTGTGTGTAAACATAGGAATCACTGAGTGCGTATGTAGTAACTAGTATTGGTGTGTCAATGGTTTCAAAAATTATACTCTGTATTTAACACTGGGTGTAACAGAGGTTATATTAAAGTGTGAGGAGATGCATTGTATTGTCACATGAATGATATCATCAGTGATGTGGTCATTGATGTCAAATGAGATGTCATCAGTGATGTCATCAGTGATGTCATTTGAGATGTCATCAGTGATGTCATCAGTGATGTCACTGACCATGTCATGAATGATGTAATATGTGACATCATCAGCAGTGGATTGCGGGTGCGCGATATATAGTTAGTGCAACTAACTATATATGGAATTTCAATGGTTTTGTGTGAGTAAAATAAGGTTTTCTAAATGCTAATTCCTAACTATATATGGTCTATAACCTATGGTTTTTTTCAGTGAATTTTCAAGGTTTTGTAAATGCTAATTCCTAACTATATATGGTCTATAACCTATGGTTTTTTCAGTGAATTTTCAAGGTTTTGTAAATGCTAATTCCTAACTATATATGGTCTATAACCTATGGTTTTTTCAGTGAATTTCAATGGTTTTTTAATAGCAAATATCATAAGCTGTCGAATGTGGTAAGTAAAAACATTTTCGTGTTTATGCACACTGATCTGCTTTGATTGCTGCCCCCCACCCCTCATTTCTATTAGGAGTACTCTCTCTTTGCAGATAGTGAAGGGTAGTTAACGCAGCCCTTTGCCCCCTTTGTAATCCGTCGTGCCTGCTTCTCTCTCCATTTGATTGATTGTTCTCTTTGGTTCATTCTCTATTTACAAACAAGCACAGAGTCGCAATACTCTGTTTAGTCTTTGCAGATAGCGAAAAATCGTGTAAAAAAACAAAAGGAATCGAGCAAAATCAGTAGGCCACTAATGGGATCTCTTTTGACCTCGCTAAAATAGAAACATTAGGAACAACCTGTTGAAAATAGCAATGCGTATGTATATAAGCGGCGTTCATTTGTGTTCACAGTACCCCTTGTTGATTGTTTCAATCGAGCATTGAATTGTTCGAAGTTAATTCTCTTAAGCATCTTCTCTACCTGCAAACGAGGAAGAATAGGAATATTCTATCTCCCTTTGCAGATAGTGAAGGGTAGGTAACGCAAGCCTTTAACACGTCGTACCTATTTCATTCCTCATTGATTGATTGATTGTCCGAACATTGACTGTTTGGGAATTAGTTCTTTTTGGAGGTATTCCCTGTTTGCAAATAAACGTAGGAAAATCTTTGCAAGTAGTGAAAGGGTACGTAATGCGGACCGTTCTCCCCCGTTGTAATCTGTCATGCCTATCTACTCCCCACTGATTGATGCACCTTTTTCACCCGGACCATTTACTAGAGATACGTCATCTGGCCCGACCAGAGAGCACCCCTAGTGAAAAGGACATATGCAATAATAACGAAGTGATCACTGTATCCTGTTAACAGAAACTTTACCATGAAACAACCTGGAAAGAAAAAAATAGGAAAACGAAAATCAGTAGGCCACTGATGAACATGAACTTTTATTAAACAACGAACAAAGAAACGATAACATAACGTAATGATAAAACCTATTAATGTCCTAGAAACAAGAAAACGTTAAAATATGCCAGTGGTGAGAGACCAGAAAAACAGTAAGAGAAACCAAATCACCCCTCGCTGTCCCACCGCCTGCCACGCCAAAAAAATCGATAGACTAGGGAAAATGCAAGTCAGTAGAACATCCACCCCCACTCTGGAAACTTCCAAGGTGGGGCAGGGTTCCGGCTACGCCCAGCCGGGAGCAGCCCATATAAGGCAGGTCCTGCTGCCACGCCTCGGCCAGGAGATCCTAACGTAGGGTGTAGCCGAAGGAGAGGCCGAGGCCAGCGGGACCCGGCCAGGGGATTGCCTTTACAACGCTGAACAGTTGCAGGGGGGGGGAATGTCTCCTCGACCCTCCCCTCTCTCTCCCAGTCCGGCCGCGGTGGCCCTTGAGAGTTGCAGGTAGTCCCGCCACATGCTCTTCCGGTCCGACCACCAACGGTCGGGGGGCCGAGGCCGACGGGATCCGGCTGCAGCCGATAAACCAAGAAACCCGTTCATGGGGCCAGAGCCAGGGGCGTCCGGCCGACATCCACCGGAAGCCCGGCCCGAAGACGGACGGGACACTCCTTTCTTTTATAATGGCTGCGACAACACTGGGGGGGGATGTCTTGCACATGCCTCCGACCCCCCCCTCGTCCTCATCGCCTGGACCGGCCATAACAAATCTCAAGCGAGACGCCGTGGGGTGCACTGGGAGGGAGAGACGGTGCGAACAGGCCTCTCCCGCCTCCCCAGGTGGAGACTTCCCAGCTGCACCCTCAGCGCTCCAGGCGCCCGGAAAACGGTTCTTCCACTGTGGCCATGCTGCAACGTCTCGCCCGGCAGGGTGGAGCCCGTCCGCTCATGTGACCCCGCGATCGCCGGTAGCTGCCGAACTCTCAAAATGGCGGTCGACCTGGCAAGAGCGGGCCCAGCATAAAGAAATGGCCCGGTCACTGGTTGACTCCACCACCGTAGTCCTCCACGACCTTGAAGATTCTAGAGGAGCCGCGGGAGTCTCCGACCCCCGATGGGGAATGACTGCCATGATCGCCCGTGGAGTGACGAAACTGTATCCGCGGGACGTCGGCGCTCCCATGCTGGCGCCAGCCTCACTTTGAATTACTAGCATCCTGCAGACCTCACTTCCGGTGAAAGCACAGTGTGACCCGGTAGGAAAAATTATTGCACCCCCTCCCCTTTTTGACTGATAGTTCAAACCACCGATCCTTTCCTTTGCCCTTTTAACGGAACTTTGGACTGCCTCCCCCTCTTTTACATTTTCTAGAGAAAACAAAACATTAACCACTACATTAGCATAGCAGTTGACACCAGAACTGTTTTCAAATTGAAAACCAACAACATCTTCAACAGAATCCTTTTTGTTTCTGCTGTGACCCTGCTACAGCACAGGCATTGTCCCCAGCAGTAATTCTGCAATGCCGGTAAGAATAGCTGTGGTGCCTACTGGACTCACTCACCCCCGCGGCGCCCCACGCCGTTTTTTGCTGGGCGGCAACTTACTAGACATCACTTTCGTGCCATCTAGATTTCAGCGCGTTCTGCTGCCTTGGAACTATTCGCACAACAGACCGCTACTGACAAGAATATTTCATTATTGGTGCTGTCAATTTCAATAAATCTATTGGATAATTAAAAAGAAATTGCCACGGTCTCTTCGTTGTTTAAATGTTTTTACTGTTTTTGTTTTGTTGTATATATTTATATGTTATTAAAGTTTTATATTCCTACTACTTTGTTGGAGTGCTATATATTTTTAATGTGACACATAATTGTAAAAACTTTGATGTACAAAGAGTCATTCCTGGAATCTTCCGCTTCAGGCTCGGTCCCCTCCCCAATCACAATACAGGATGGTTTTCAGATAGTAGGAACACGTGTGGTGTGACGGATCTCATCGGGTGTGGGCCTTGATCTACTATAACTCCTTTGAAGAGGGGTGATTCTTTACAGCTGGGGCCATAAACTACATCTGCAGGGCTAGCTGATAGCCTGGACAATCGGACACAGAGAAAGAGGAGTGTCAGAGGGTGCGGTAGTGAATAGGGCGAAAGGGAGGTGTCGGGCGGGCACAGAGTGTGATTCTCAGGGAAGAGCAGCGCAGATGAGGGGAGGTTTATTGCCCATGCATAAGACAGAGAGCGGTGGTGACCAGTGCCTAGGGAAGATGCTTGCGTGGGTGAGGAGCCATGCTACGAATCGACAGCGTGCAGAGAGTGGGTCTGGTCAAGACATCTAAAATGGCTGCCGTGCACGACAAAAGTGTGGCATTTCAAAAAAGGCAAGATGGCGCAGACAATGTTTTTCAACACTTCCTCATTTCCTTCGAATCGAACGTTAACAGACGTTGGTGCATATTACCAAAGTTAAGCGATATTTATCGCTAACGATGCTTACCAACAAATTTTTTACCACTAAGCATCGTCAGAAATTATCGAAGATAAACCTTGCTATTATCAAGGTTTATCGCAAATGCGATAATAAACGGCCGCAATGCATGAATATCGCTAAAAACTCAGCGATATTCATGCATTACCGAGCTAATGCTCTTAGCCATGTTATCCACCTCCCATTGGATAACATGGCTAAGAACTGCTCAGGGCAGGTGTTACTTTTTGGAGATATTCGCGCTTAGCGCGAATATCTCCAAAAGTTGGTAATAGGAGATAGATATCTTGCATGTTGTAATGCAAGTTATTGTGGTATATGGAACTCATACCATAATCTCTCAGGAAAGCAGAAACTGATCCTTTTGGGACCGCCTAAAAAGGCCTAGGGGGTGAGGAGTACTCTACTTTGCCCCCTTTTCACGTTCCGAACTATTTTATTTTACTCTCTTCTGTAATTACACAAAATAGCAGCGATAAGATGCATCGGAGACACACAGTGAGAGAAAGGAGGCCGGAGATGAAGAAGACATGTCAAATACACATTGGAGATAATATAGTGGCAGAAGGGAAGTAAATATGAGTAAACTTACCATGTAACATAAAAATGTTGCACTCTATACTATAAGTCTCATTTTATACTACAATCACTTCGCTACAACCTCATAAATTAAAAATAAAAATGAATAATGTCTCAAACAATTTTTGAATTCTAAATATAAATTTATTCTTCAGAATTTTCTAAATTTGAAAGAACTAGTAACATGTCCTCATCAGCAATGTCCTCATTAAAAGTCTCCAATGATGATTCTTGTAACTCTATGGTCTCCAAACACTCGATAAATTCGCCATCAAGAGATTGATCAAAAAAATCATTCAAGTCATCTCCTCCTTGTGACAATATTTCATTATTGGTGCTGTCAATTTCAATCAATGTAGTGGAATCATTCAAGTCATCTCCTCGTGACAATATTTCATTATTGGTGCTCTCAATTTCAATCAATGTAGTGGAATCATTCAAGTCATCTCCTCCTTGTGACAATATTTCATTATTGGTGCTGTCCATTTCAATCAATCTAATGGAATCATACAAGCCATCTCCTCCTTGTGACAATATTTCATTATTGGTGCTCTCAATTTCAATCAATGTAGTGGAATCATTCAAGTCATCTCCTTGTGACAATATTTCATTCTTGGTGCTGTCCATTTCAATCAATCTAATGGAATCATACAAGTCATGTCCTCCTTGTGACAATATTTCATTATTGGTGCTCTCAATTTCAATCAATGTGTTGGACAATTCAAAAGAAATTGCCACCGTCTCTTCATTGTGAGCCATTTTATTTTGAAATTGCTTGCTGTAAATTGCAGAAAAAAATAATCACTTTCATTTATCGTTTTTAGTAATACATAATATAAAACTAACTTTATCAAGTATTTAGTATAACAGAAGGACTGCAAATAATTAACAGAAAACATTTTTCAAATTATCTTCAAGTGTACAACATAGTTCCCCTTACAAATTAACAACTCACCTTTTTAAAAGTAGCAGAAATGTTAGTACTGTGTAAATCAAACACCAGAAATTCACCACCAAAAATTCCTCACAAATGTACCTCAGACAGTAGTATCACAAAATGGCTGTGGTTTCCTCTCATTTGACATATATACATAACCAATTAACTTTCATCACACACAAATACAAAACCAAAGTAACATTTTAATTGGTTCTAAATTTCAACACTTTCAAATGTGTTTTCCCCATGCAATTTTCCATAGGACATTTACATACGTCTACAGCCTGAATGGCTGAACGGAATTACACCAAACTTGGCAAAATGGTACATCAAACCTAAGAGGTCAGGAAGGATCTACTATGCCCCCTTATGGTCATTTCCCCCTTCGCTTTGGCCTCCTCTTGTCTCTCAATCCTACCGAGGGACAAGATGGCGGCCGCTACGGACTGTTTGGAATGTTGACAGACGCCGGAGAACCAATCAGCTTCGCAAAGCTCCGTAACGCGAAAAGTACGCGAAGCGGAGCGCTGTTACAGATATATATCTTTTTTTGAACGTTAATTTCTCAAAATCCACTGGAGCACATATATTGAGACCTAGCAAAGGCACATCGGGCTACCAGTCCCTAATATTTTGCCAAGTTTCGTGCAAATCCATTCAGCCGTTCGATTATTATTATTTTGTTTTTTTTTTGCCCCGCGGGGCCCTTTTAAAACCTCCACATCAAACCTAGGGGGTCAGCGAGGATCTACTATGCCCCCTTATAGTTATTTCCCCCTTTGTTTTGACCTCCTCTTGTCTCTCGATCCTACCGAGAGACAAGATGGCGGCCGCTACGGACTGTTTGGAATGTTGACAGACGCCGGAGAACCAATCAGCTTCGCTTCACAAAGCTCCGTTGCGCGAAAAGTCCGCGAACCAGTGCGCTGCCCGGTCCGCTGTTACAGATATATATCTTTTTTTAAACGTTAATTTCTCAAAATCCACTGGAGCACATATATTGAGACCTACAAAAGGCACATCGGGCTACCAGTCCCTACAATTTTGCCAAGTTTCGTGCAAATCCATTCAGCCGTTCGGGCTAAAAGTGAGGCCAACCGCCCTATGGAAAACTCAATGTTAAAAACACGTTTTGGGACCCCCCTTTGTTCTCGGCCCCCACTGGACGAACCCCCCCCAAATTTTCAAGGGCTGCTCAGAAACAAAATGTGCCATTTTCCTGAAAATTTCAGCCAATTCCGTCCACAAACGCCAAAGTTATTAGACATAGAATTTTCAAAAAACCCATAGAGAAAAAATCCTAACTATATATACCTACTGGCGACCGCCAGTAGGTAATATATATATATGTATATATATATATATATATATAGAGAGGTTTTTATTAGGTATAGCTGCAGAACTTTTTGAGAGTATTATTATTATTTTTTTATGGTCATTGAATTGGAAGTCACTGGCTGGTACAGAAACTGACCTTAGTTAGACCATAATATCTAGGCACACATTGTTTGTTGGTTGAGTATACGCACATATATACTAATTGTGGAGTAATACTGCTGAAAAATATTTTGTGAACATTATTGAAGGCCACTGCCAAATGCAGAAGACTGGTTCGTTAGTGAGATTCAATAATTAGAGAGATTGTAAATACATTTATGTATCCCCATGTGTATTGATCTGCCACTGACTAACTGAAGAGATTCTGTAAGCTAAGCACCGTGAACATCATAATTGTCACAGATATACTATTTTAATGCCACTATCTTCTTTTTACTAGAAGATACAGATGAGCTATAGTGGACAGCAACCAGTTGAGGTAGTTCTGCACATATTAGATAACAAAATAATAGCAGTACAGAACACTAGCACACAAACTCTGACGAGATTTAACAGACGCCAAATTCCCTTGATATCTAAAGCGAGGGACTTGTTGGGAATCCCACTCACAGAGGGTACTGAG
Organism: Lissotriton helveticus; assembly: GCF_964261635.1. Classification (NCBI taxonomy): domain Eukaryota; kingdom Metazoa; phylum Chordata; class Amphibia; order Caudata; family Salamandridae; genus Lissotriton; species Lissotriton helveticus. Next base: position 1,411,641,029 of record NC_136065.1, read on the forward strand.
ATAAGATTATCTACACTGCATCTAGTGAGACTGTACCACACAGCGCGAACATATAGATCCCCTACCCATAGCCCACACCTTACACTTGACGGACCACAGTACTCACAGGACTCCCCCTCTGTGAGGGACACTCAAGACATACCTTTGCAACTCCCACTGGTGTTCCCATCAACATCAGATACTACTGAACCCCCTCCACAGAATTAATTCAGTCTGTAGGAAGTGTAGTAAATAGCGAAAACCCTGATCTCACCCACCAGCATTCATTCACACCATCTCCTCCAAGCACCAACTGCCCGGAGAGGCAGGGAGATTCACAGGACACCCACACCCCACTAAGCTGTGAACAGCACGCATTATTTTTACAAGCACTACACGATCCCAGCTAACCCCTGGTTTGTGAGCATCATGCACAGGAGCTGCATGGCCAGCTGCAGCAGCAGCCATCACCAAGTCTCATAGAGCTGCTACAAAGACACCCTTCCACAACACATTATCCATTATTGTGGGCATATTTACAAAACCGCCTGTTAGGAGAATAATATTGTCACATTCACTGCCACAGATTGCCCACCTCAAAGGAAACTCTAGGATATGATGAGCAGACAGCCCACACGATACCAAAGACTACAGATCATGGTATACATAGAGGACAGTCGTGTTACTTCCCTCTCTGAGGATCTAACAGCATCCTCTGTTCATGTTTCACCATTGACAGGTACAGTCATCTTGACACTAATCTCAGCCCTAGGAATTGACACAACAGACCCACAGCAGGTGAGATTGACTATAGTACCTAGTGAAGTTACACCTTTATCCCTTTCTATACACAACGCTGAGGAATAATTACAACGCCTCTGCAACACGTGATAAACAACTTTACAGCTCAGGAAAAAAGTATCATGAAGCATTGTATCGAGCTTCACAAGAACACACAAAACATGCTACACCGATGGCCCAGAGAAGGTACATTCGATAGGGTGATACTAGATCATGCTAGAACATTCCTGGAGGGTAAATACTCTGGTAGTAAGCTCAAAAAACGTAAGGACACCCTGGTCAAGTGGAGTGTTTTTAAAGAGAATGACACACCACCTACACCCACCGCACCTCCACCGGCTTATGACTCTGGTGGTATGTATCCAGAAAGGGTTGTCAAAACTGACCTAGAACCCTTATCAAATGACCGGGCAGCCATAGGCCATGACGATATCTCTATCCCAGACATCTCAGATGAGTCACGAAATAGTAGATCAGAGAATACACAGGGCCAGCTATCCCTAAGCTCCCAAGGCCCAGTGATGCAGGGTGCCACTTCAGGAATACCAGGTCAAATTGATGTGCTATTTACAATAAAAATGACTCCTGCATCCAACTCTGCAGCCCCCCAGCTGGATGAGGACCAAGAGAGCGATGGGGCCTCTGGCGGTTCACAGCACAGCTCCCACATGCCACTCCCCAGACTTAACTGCCCAGCCCCCACACCCTATACTAGAGATCAGGATACCTGTGGGACAAGAACTAGACACTATGGCCCATTCTTGTCCCCTAGCCAGCAGCATTACAACACACAGACACACCAGAGTGGGTGGCAGCCCCTGAACACTGGTCCTAGGCGAGAGGAAGAACACCTGCTACAATTCAGTGAAGTAAACAGGGACAACTAACAATATCCATCTGAGGAAGTCACTGAAAGAGATATCAGCAGATGGAGGACAGAGCAGGATTTATACCAAAGAACTGATAGAGAAGCAAGGGACATGTCACGTGAACAGTTTTCAAGAAACACCACTGGTAATACAGCAACACCCTGACGACTGTCAGTACAAATAGGCAGAGTAGATGATAGAATGACTGAACTGATGAGTGACTTGGGCCAATTTAGTAGAAGACAGCAACCAACACTCAATGAATTAGCAAGTACTGCAAACAGAGCAGGGTCACACAGTGGTGGGGTCCCAGCTATTATGCGACAGCAAGAGCCATGGATATACTTACATCAAGAAACACAAGGTGCAGCCCCAGCAGAGGATAACACAGCACCTTCCCGTTCAGCCCACTTCAGTGTACCCCAAGCCCCACCAATGGTCATTAACTACAACCCCCAGATGACACCACCACAGGCACCTGCACGACAGGCATCACCCACAGTGGTTGCACCACGCAGGATAGTAGCATCAGAGCTAGACATAGACAATTTGGACCTGCCAAATGTGCTTGAAAGAGCAGAAAAAAGATGGAGAAGGCAGAGAAGAACAGAAGTAGAAAATCTCGAAGTGTTAGGCAACCATGGGAGACCTGATGATATCCCACAAGAATATGATGTATCAGGTACAGCATGCCTGCGCACCACCAGATCTAGAGCACAACACCACATGGCCCTTAGCAGGCCAGGACAGTCATTGATCGACGATCTGACACCAAATGAGATAGTTACACGTGGAGAAGGGTCTGACTACTATGTCAATCCATTCTCTGATGACATGGCAGGCTGGACAGAAGCTAATGCACCCCAAATTAATGTTTGTCCCCGAGATGGGTCTTTTGAACCAGAGGAAATGGCCACTGCTGAAGAATGTATCTTGCAGGGGGCAGGAGATGACGATTGGAACTACAACTATATGCGCCAAGGCCTAAAGGTCTGGCAGAGATACGCCCAAAGGTATGACACAACAAGGCCCACAGGGGTAACACGCCAGCTGCCCCTGTTGTTTAAAAATGTCTGAGACCGCCCCATGTATGTCCCTTGGTCCCTTATGGACAAAGAAAATTTGAAGAAAGAACTCCCACCCCTCACAGAGCGTGCTGGAAAGTGGATACAAGCCTTTGAAAAACACACTGCAGGTGTGCCATTGGCTGTTGGGGATGTAAAAAGTCTGCTCACCTCCCTGATTGGAGAGGATGCAGATGATATGTTCACACGCATTGACCACAGACTTTCCAACACTAACACAAAATTCGATGGTAATCCTTTCAATAAAATAAGGTCTGCCCTAAGGAGTGAACTACGCCGGAAGTTTCCCGATGTCCCAGATGTCCGGTCCCTAATGTCACAAACGATGCAAAGTAATGAAGACCCCGCACAGTACATTTCAAGAATGAAGGAAAAGTGGCATCAGGAGTTAGGAGAGAAATGGGACGTGACTGGAGGTAACTGTAGGTTCTTCTACCATACAGTTAAGAAGGGACTACCCACCGCAGTACAGGAAAAGTTAGATGGAATAGTAGCAATGGAATACAAACATTGGCCAGAAATAAAACATCACATCATTCACTTTTGCAAGAAAGAGCAGGAGCAGGCGAAAAAGAGGCAATTAGCAATTGAAAATGCAGCTGCTAAATTAGTGCAACAAAAACTAAAGAGAAGGGACGCTCTTGATGCAGTTATGGTAGCTACACCAGTGAGTCAAATGACTGCTGTCACTAACTTTCCACAAAATGCCCAGAATGCACTAGGAGGTAGCGCACAGGTAGCCACACAACAAATGCAGGCACAGCCGTTCCATGATAATGGACAGCAACAGAAGTATAATGATAACAAGCAAATAAGGTCTGCAAATACTGGGATGCGAGGGAGGGGTAGAGGATCAGGCTTTCGAAGAGCTGCACCCCAGCCAGGAGCACGACTGTGTTACTACTGCCAGCGGCAAGGTCACTTTATAAAGGACTGCCATACTAAAATGTAGGATGATGAGAATAGTTCAGCAGGTAGAGGACATCCACAGCAAATTCAGGCGCCAATACAGTACGTTCAGCAGCAGCAACAGCCACTGCAACCCCAAGTAGTGTACACCTACGCTTCTCCAGCACAGCAACAGCCAATGCTGCAGCAGGTGCAATTACAAACAACGGTGATGGCCCAAGTACAGCCCCCAGTTCAACAAGCACAGGCACAACTGCTTCAGCAACAAATGTCTGTGTACCAAATGGTGCCATAGACACAAGTTCTTGTAATTCAGGGAGCCACAGTACTGCCCCCGCCAATTCCGTTTGCAGGGCACCATCCAGCAGTACCTGTCTGGAGGGTATTCAAGTTAGGACAGCCCACATACAAACCTAGTGTGTCCCTTGTTGTCGTGTCTCACAAATATTAGAGAGGATCCAGTTGTGTATGTCACGATTAACAAAAAACTTATAGTTTTCTGATTGACACAGGTGCCAAATTCTCCTGTATAAGGGAAGGAGCACTGCCCATCTCCAATCAAAGTGCAGACATACAGGGTTTCTCTGGGGCAATAACAAGGGTTCTTTTCACAAAAACAGTACCATTGGAAATAGGAGGTAAATGTATTCAGCAACGTCTGCTTTACTCAACGCAGTCCCCAGTAAATCTCTTGGGACGTGATCTCATGGCCAAATTAAATATGACAATACACTTCAGTGAAGATGGCACAATGACTTGCTCCATTCCTGGTACACCATTGACCAGAATGATGGCTGTCACTGTGGATTCTTCCCTGAGGGATCAGATAAGAGCCCGCCCAATGGATGAGCAAGCATTCTCCACAGCAGTACACATTGTCATTGCCAACACACCAGAGATGAATGGGCGCACTGTCCAGCTTCCCAAAGAATTTCTTTTCCACCCTCAATCACAGACTATGCCAGTGCCAGACAAAAATATGATCCTAGGAATACGCTGCCTCGAAATAACATCTACATATGGAGCTTTTTTAGCCATAGATGACTTCACCCACACATGGGCCTGCGTCATTTTCATTGAGCCTGGACATCTGGTGAGAAACATTTCAGATCAAGAACTATTCGGTGATCCTGAGGAACATTTGAAAACAGAAACTATATATCAAAATCCAGTCCCCCTATCAGTGACAGTTGAAATAAGAACACCAGCTCCACCCACAGTAATTGATGCTGCACGTGACTCAGACTTAGCTCAGGTACCCAGCATCCTTTGGACCACAGGTCCCAATGATGTCAGGCTCATTCGATCAGCTACTCCATTCAGAGTAACACTGAAAGAAGGCGCCATTCTCCCCAGAGTGCGCCAGTACCCCTTGTCTAAAGAAGCAGAAGAAGGAATTGCCCCTACCATACAAGCATTACTAGATCAAGGTGTGATATATCCTTGTATCACGTGTCTTTTTCCTGTACGCAAACAACACACAAATCAATGGAGGCTAGTTCATGATCTTCGCTCGATTAACAGCATAGTGGTCCCAGAATTTCCCATTGTCCCTGACCCTTCAGTGATCCTTACTAACATCCCACCCAATACAAAGTACTTTTCCGTCATTGACCTGATAAATGCCTTTTTCAGTGTCCCACTGCATGCTGACAGCCAGTTTTTATTCGCATTTTCGTTCAAAAATAGGCAATTCACATATAAAAGGTTACCTCAAGGCTACTGTGAGTACCCCAGTGTGTTCAACAGAGTTGTCAAAGACGATTTGTCAAACTTCCAATGTGACAGCACTCTGCTACAGTTTGTCGATGACATACTGCTCTGTAGCACCACAAACAAAGAGTGCTGTCTGGATACAATTGCTCTACTTACAACACTAGCACAGAGAGGATACAAAGTAGACAAACAAAAACTGCAATATTGTCAGGAAGAAGTGCAGTACCTAGGTCAAATGATTTCAGCATCAGGAAGAAGAGTTACACCAGGAAGAGTAGAGGTAATAAGGAACACACCAGAACCCCGGACAGTCAAAGACATGCAGAAGTTCCTAGGACTAGTGAACTACGTCAGACAGTGGGTCTTTGATTATTCTACTATCACTGCACCACTCCTGAAGCTATCAAAATGGCTAAAGACAGGCATAACAAGATTGACTGGACACCTGATATGACATCAGCCTTTACAAAATTGAAAGAGGAGATTACAAATGCACCAGTGTTAGGTTCTCCTGACTACACAAAGGAATTCTATCTGTTCACTCACTGCAATGGACAGGTCATGACAGCAGTCCTCACACAAAAATACCCCATGGGCCACAAACCAATTGCATACTTCAGTGGCATGTTAGATTCAGTGATGAGGGGCCATTATCCCTTTGAACAGGCTTTATCAACTGCAGCATTCGCTGTTGAAAAAAGCACCCCCATAGTTATGGGTTCCCCTCTGACACTGTATACTGAACATGCTGTCTTTGCAATAATACAAAAGGCTAAAACGACCCTCACCACACAAAGAGTGTCAGGATACGAGGTCATACTATCATTGCCATCCTTGAAGGTTGTTAAATGTCACACTGTGAATCCAGCCACGTTCTTTCCCCACCCCGTTCCCACCACTGATGATGACACTCATGATTATACCACATACTGTCCAGACGAGTCAGGAACAGCAAAAGAGGACCCATTACCAGACAGTACAATCTACTTTGTTGATGGTTCTTCTACCATTGATCAAGAGACAGGGATAAGGTACACAGGAGCTGCAGTAGTCAGAGCACAGCAGAATAACTCCTCAGACTCTCTAGACATTGTACAACTGATGGCATTGCCATCACATTACTCAGCACAAGCAGCAGAATTAGTGGCACTGATTGCAGCCCTCAAGCAAGGGGCTGATGATAGAGTTACTGTATATTCTGATTCAGCCTATGTCACCACGACAACACATTCAAGCATCCTGAGATGGAAAAGGCGTGGATTTCTCAAAACAGATGGCACACCTGTGATGCACAGTTACTTGAGGAACTAATAGATTCATTGACACTGCCAACAGAGGTAGCTGTAGTAAAATGTGCTGCACATACAAATAGCCAAGATTTCGTGTCCAGAGGAAATGCCATGGCAGATTGGGCTGCAAAAGCAGCAGCACGAGGACCCCGAATTGTACAAACTCCACCCCCAGAGCAAAGTGTTTGTGCCCCCATTCTGCTTGCCCTAGATGCATCCTCAGCAGGGCAAGAAGATACACAAGATAAAGTTGATGATCATAGTAAGTCACCACTCCCAGATACACCTGATCCATCACTTCCATACACTATTGATGACACACAGCAGTATGATCTCATTGCACAACTGCACCTCAGAGAGATACAGGAGAGTACCCCACCTGCAGAAAAAGAGTTGTGGAAGAAGAGGGGAGTGCAGCAAGATGCTTCAGATTTCATTTACAGACAGACAATGACAGGAAAGCCTGTCATGCCAAAGCCCTTTTGCAAATAGCACTCACTCAGTTACACCTTCCTACACATGTCCCTCGTGATATCATGTCCACAACCTTGCAGACAGAGTGGTTCATCCCCAATGCATATGAGCACATACAACTCTGTGTTCATCAGTGCCTCATTTGTCAACAGTATTCCCCTAATCCAGCTCTGAAAACAGTCGCATCAACAATACCAAGGCCCAAGGGTCCTTTTAGAGAGCTCCACATTGACTATGTAGACATGATAGACAGATTCCAGAACTACCGATACCTCATTGTGGTGGTGTGTCCTTTCTCACAGTGGATTGAAGCTGGACCATGTGTCCATTGTGACGCAAAGGCCGCAGCCACCTTCCTGCTTCGTGAGGTCATATGTCACTGGGGATTACGGATGCCATTCGCAGTGACAATGGCAGTCATTTTTCAAACGTCATTTTTGACACAATTGCGACAATGTTAGGAGTAAAACATAAGTTGACATCAGCCTATCACCCCCAAAGCAATGGTATTTGTGAGCGCCTCAACGGTCTGCTCAAAGCCAAGATCAGCAAAATAAGTGCCACAATTGGGAAGAAATGGCTCTATTGCCTTCCCATCCTTTTGTTTACACTTAGAAATACTCCCAGCACTGATCATCACCTCACACCCCACCAGCTTGTCACTGGCAGATCAATGAATGTGGTTGTTCCTTCCACCAGAACTAAAATAGACAATGAAGCATCTTCTGAAATTATGAAATCTGAATTGTTTGATTATTTGTGTGCCCTAACTCGTGCTGCTAGGTTTCTTTCTGTTCAGATATCAAAGACAAAGAACAAAAGCACCATTTCTGCTGAACTTTCGCCTATCCTCCCTGGGACACAAATCTTCATAAAGAAACAAGTCCGGAAGTGGAGAGACGCCCGGTACGAGGGACCATTCCAGGTCGTTGATTCTTCACCTACTGCTGTTCGAGTAGCTGAACGAAAGGCATGGGTTCATCGGAGACACGTCAGGATCAACCCGGCACCATCCGAGATCTGAACATTGACCGAGAAAAGGGCATCATGTTCCCAATGACTTCCCAGGAGAAACAATATGAAGATCGTATGCCTACGGACTGAGACACAGCAACAGACCCGCCTCGCATGTCAAGTTTTCAATGAAAAAGATATGTACAATTGCAATTATTTTCTTTGTTATGTTTGTAGTTTCAGTAGCTGTATTCCACTGGTTTACAGTGCGTTCAGAGAGAGAAAGAGAAGCTACTAGCAATGTTAGATCTTCCGCCACAACAGGGCACCCATGATCAAGTCACTTCCTGATAACAAGCAAAATGGGATAAGCACCAGCAATAGTTATGACACCTATGCACCACCCACCTTGACACCTTCCTCACCCCAAGCAGACCCCACAGAATGGGACATGGTACATGATCTCACCCTGAATCCCCCTATGATAGGCACCCCTAAATGTTCCCGTCAAAATAAACGAAGTGTCAGAGATAAAATGGGTCGCGGGAAAGTGCCAGTCAGATATATATCACGTACCCAACTTAAGGAAGAACAGGCTATGCAAATTGCAGACTGGGTCAGTAATCTCCAAAACACAGTTGTTCACACCTTCGACCAGCACACTATACCTGATAATAAGCCAGCTGAGGATAGTGGGATTCACAGCGCTCTATTAGACAACATGTGGTACAGAGACATGAGGTAGGTTGGAAGAAAGGTCACAAATGAGTCCTGCTTTGTATGTTCTCACATTCCACACGCTGTAGGCGCAGACAAATTGATCTTTCCCAGAGAAGTTCCACCACCCACCGCCCAATGTCTCCTGCACCTGTTTCTTTGCCCCATTCATGGTCAGATACAGCTCCAGTCAGCCGAGATATTGAGGCATTTGTAAACGCCACAGAGTGGGATGACAAGTATGTCACATTTACAGTTGTTTCTGATCCAGGGGAGTTTAGAAGGAGGATGCAAGTTTACCATGGTATGAGAGTGCCTGCCGAGGTAATGAAGGTTTGGGAGTACAACTTTAAGACACTAGGGTACTTCACCTTCCCAACACCCCCATTGAAATGCCATTCACACGAACATCAACAAGCCAACCATGCCCAGGACACATGCCCTTGTCGGTGGAGACCAATTCTGCGCCTACAGGGCAATATTTATTTCAACAGCAAGTGGAATGGCCCACATGAGTTAATATGTAAGGCAGCCTCCTTAGGTAGCCAAATTGTAGGACAAGAGCACAAACATTATTTCAATGAGGATATTGAGAAGGAGTGTGCTGAGATATGGGCACAGGAAAGTAGAAGATACTCTTTCAATGAGGGTACACCATACAAACGGAAAAGAGCATACAAGCTAAAGTCTCCTCTCCTTTGCTTCCTAGGTAACGGAACAGTTCCTGTGGGTCGAAATACTAATTGCAGCAACACACTTTTTAATCTGGACCTTAAGAACGGCGCCTCCAGCCTCATGGACATCTATTGGGCCTGCGGAGACCACATCTATCTGCAGCTGCCTCCCCACTGGCAAGGCCTTTGTTCCATCGTGATGATGCACGAATTGCATCTGGTTGTTCCAGCAGCGAACATTTCCAACATTCATACCCACCCGATGACAGGTGATGTCACCCTGCTCCACCATCAGAAAATGGAAGCCAAGAAGTATTTCTCAGATGGCCTTTTTCATGAGATTCCACAAGAATTTCGCCTTTTCAACAATGCTGAAATTTTCTTCGGGTGCGTTATCCCCCTGTTCCAGACCTAAGACAATGCTCGCTGGCTCCAAGTGACCAGGCACGAGCTGATGCAGCTTGTCAACAACACCCGTGATGGGTTCAACGCCGTGAAAGAAGAACTACGACCTTTGAGACTCATGGTTCTGGAGCATCGCTATGTTTAAATAGTGGTGGATGCGCCAAAGTGGGAAAGTCGTCCTGCTGTGTCTTCATTTTGGCCAATGATGCGGATAACGGAACACTTACAAAGGCCATTGAGTACTTGGACAATTTGGGGAGACAGATGCCTGAGGAAGGAGGTGCAAAAGCAGATGTTTTACGTAATTGGTCCAACTTGGACTGGATGCCTTCATGGCTATCTGCAGTACTAACATTTATAATGCCTATATTATGTGTGTTGGTGCTGTTGTATTTCGGGACACAGATTATACTGTATTGTGTTAAGAGATTCAGCTCAAAAGTGGTTGGGTTGAATTATGCAGACTCAGGTGAATACACAGGAATACGCACGGGACCAGGGGACGGGGAAGAGTTAGCAATGTTAAACATAGTAGAGCTTATCATCCCTGACTCTCACACATTACAGGTTCCTCCTGATAGTCAGTACCAGGCCCAGGTGCATAGTGGCCCACCACTTCCCTCAGGGAGAGATTTAGTACATCCTTATGAGATAATGTGTGACAAATTAGGGGGACCATATGAGGCCTTGGAAACTGTCCTGAACACTGAAGAGCCCCTTCTTCTTGACTCACCATAGCCACTCCCCCCGGCGCCAGCTAAATATGCGGTTTGAATGGTGTTTGATGGTGTTCGATAATATGAACAAGAGAGTGGAATGAGAGAGGGAGATATTTTACTGTATAAATATCAGCTAGCATGGACCCCTGTGTGTAGGCCTTACAGTTCAAAAATATAGGCCTTGGTTAAATTGGCCAGAGTGCTGCCATTTTCTGTTAAAGTAAGCAAAAGCAGGTCTGATCCAGAATTCACCCAGCCCCACTGACTGCGAGACTGCTCGATCCTGTTCTGGCCCCCACCCCGCTTGTTTGCTAAAGGTCAACTTCCACCCAATTCTTTCGACATGACAGGAGGCCACATCCTCTAACTGTATTTGAGAAAAAAGGAACTTGGGCCCCTCAGCAGTGCCATGCAGCTGGGATAGGGGTGGTAACAGGATATACAGATGGTACATCCTCACATAATATGTACTGTAAGGCACTTTTTCTGTTAAACTAAAGCTAAAAGCTAATTTACGGTAAGCCTCAAGTCAACAAGGCATGACCTTTGACCTAGCATGAAATACCATGTTTGCGGGAAAGGGCTGCTTTTCGAACATATGGATGGGAAGGGTACGGAACTGACCATAAATGACGCAGGCAGAATAAATAGCACAAGGTGGCGGAAGATGACTTATCATAGACCCCTCACCACCTTAAAAAGTATAAAAAGGAGGTCCGCAGAAACATCATTGGGCAACTCCTGGTCTGTTGTAGTCATCAGGTTGGCGAGTTGTCTCCAAGAGCTCATGATCATGACTTAATGTATATATATATATTAGCTATATTGTTTTTCTTGTGTTTTGCCATGTGTATTGTTATATTTGGCATGTCCACTTTTAACATTGCTTTTTCCTTATAACATTTGAAATGTACAACTTGTAATTGCAGGATTTCTCACTTATAGGCAAATGTGAGTATCCCCAGATAATTTTTACTTTGCTTTTTGAATGCATTTCTGCCACAAATGATAAATGTGTCTTAAGGTTTAAATCTTCATTCTGACTATCTGAAAACTGTCATTTTGATGTCCACGAGGCTATCTGAGAATGCAAAGCTGTGGACACAGAACTAATGTGATTTGTATGCCTTTATATTACTGTTTCTAAAAGTTACATCTTCTTAATAAAACTGTTAACCTTTCAGCTTCAGTTTCCATGGCTCACAAATCTGTTTTCTCTATATTTAGAGCGAGCGTTCCCGCACACACCGGTACAAATTAAGGTGCTCCTTTGTCCCTAGCTAACGCTCACAATCATCACCCCGCAGGCTTCTGAGCCGTTGCGCCCAGCCCCCTGACCTCCTGCCCCGTAATAAATCCCCCTCTATCAGAACTTTGTACTGAAAATGAGGCACTACATCTACCAAGATGCCCAGAGGTAATGACGCTGAAACGTGAAGACAGTGTGCTTCTACCCCCTTTTACCATTTAAATTGGCTCCCTTGAGCCGCCTGAGCTGAAGAGCTTGGGAGCGCCTGCATGCCCTGAGTGGAATTATGCCTGTGAAAATTAAGTGGCAGCATATCCAGCAACCCACGACTTTTTCCCTACTGATGAGGGAGGAATCCAGAAACACATGTCTAGGGATACGCGATAACAAATTAAGGCATTAGCCTATTATTACTACGAACTTTGTACTGAAAATGAGGCACTACATCTACCAAGATGCCCAGAGGTAATGACGCTAAGACGTGAAGACAGAGTGCTTCTACCCCCTTTTACCGTTTAAATTGGCTCCCTTGAGCCGCCTGAGCTGATGAGCTTGGGAGCGCCTGCATGCCCTGCGTGGATTTATGCCTGTGAAAATTTAGTGGCAGCATGTCCAGCAACCTACGACTTTTTCCCTACTGATGACGGAGGAATCCAGAAACATGTGCCTAGGGATACGCGATAACAAATTAAGCAATTAGCCTATTATTACTACGAACTTTGTACTGAAAATGAGGCACTACATCTACTAGGATGCCCAGAGGTAATGACGCTGAGACGTGAAGACAGTGTGCTCCTACCCCCTTTTGCCGTTTAAATTGGCTCCCTTGAGCCGCCTGAGCAGGGAAGCTTGGGAGCGCCTGCATGCCCTGCGTGGAATTATGCCTGTGAAAATTAATTGGCAGCATGTCCAGCAACCTACGACTTTTTCCCTACTGATGACGGAGGAATCCAGGAACACGTGTCTAGGGATACGCGATAACAAATTAAGGCATTAGCCTATTATTACTACAAACTTTGTACTGAAAATGAGGCACTACATCTACTAAGATGCCCATAGGTAATGACGCTGAGACGTGAAGACTGTGTGCTCCTACCCCCTTTTATCATTTAAATTGGCTCCCTTGAGCCGCCTGAGCTGAGGAGCTTGGGAGCGCCTGCATCCCCTGAGTGGAATTATTCCTGTGAAAATTAATTGGCAGCATGTCCAGCAACCTACGACTTTTTCCCCACTGATGACGGAGGAATCCAAAAACACGTGTCTAGGGATACGCGATAACAAATTAAGGCATTAGCCTATTTTTACTACCAACTTTGTACTGAAAATGAGGCACTACCTCTACCAAGATGCCCAGAGGTAATGACGCTGAGATGTGCAGACAGTGTGCTCCTACCTCCTTTTACCATTTAAATTGGCTCCCTTGAGCCGCCTGAGCTGACGAGCTTGGGAGCGCCTGCATGCCCTGAGTGGAATTATGCCTGTGAAAATTAATTGGCAGCATGTCCAGCAACCTACGACTTTTTCCCTACTGATGACGGAGGAATACAGAAACACGTGTCTAGGGATACGCGATAACAAATTAAGGCATTAGCCTATTATTACTACGAACTTTGTACTGAAAATGAGGCACTACATCTACCAAGATGCCCGGAGGTAATGATGCTGAGACGTGAAGACAGAGTGCTTCTACCCTCTTTTACCGTTTAAATTGGCTCCCTTGAGCCGCCTGAGCTGACGAGCTTGGGAGCGCCTGCATGCCCTGTGTGGAATTATGCCTGTGAAAATTAAGTGGCAGCATGTTCAGCAACCTATGACTTTTTCCCTACTGATGACGGAGGAATCCAGAAACACGTGTCTAGGGATACACGATAACAAATTAAGGCATTAGCCTATTATCACTACGAACTTTGTACTGAAAATGAGGCACTACATCTACTAAGATGCCCAGAGGTAATGACGCTGAGACGTGAAGACAGTGTGCTCCTACCCCCTTTTACCGTTTAAATTGGCTCCCTTGAGCCGACTGAGCTGAGGAGCTTGGGAGCGCCTGCATCCCCTGAGTGGAATTATGCCTGTGAAAATTAATGGGCAGCATGTCCAGCAACCTACGACTTTTTCCCCACTGATGACGGAGGAATCCAGAAACACACTTCTAGGGATACGCGATAACAAATTAAGGCATTAGCCTATTATTACTACGAACTTTGTACTGAAAATGAGGCACTACATCTACCAAGATGCCCCGAGGTAATGACGCTGAGACGTGAAGACATTGTGCTCCTACCCCCTTTTACCGTTTAAATTGGCTCCCTTGAGCCGCCTGAGCTGAGAAGCTTGGGAGCGCCTGCATGCCCTGAGTGGAATTATGCCTGTGAAAATTAAGTGCAGCATGTCTAGCAACCTACAATTTTTTCCCTACTGATGACGGAGGAATCCAGAAACACGTGTCTAGGTATACGCGATAACAAATTAAGGCATTGGCCTACTAATACTACGAACTTTGTTCTGAAAATGAGGCACTACATCTACCAAAATGCCCAAAGGTAATGAAGCTGAGACGTGAAGACAGTGTGCTCCTACCCCATAAATTGGCTCCCTTGAGCCGCCTGAGCTGACGAGCTTGGGAGCGCCTGCATCCCCTGAGTGGAATTATGCCTGTGAAAATTAATGGGCAGCATGTCCAGCAACCTACGACTTTTTCCCCACTGATGACGGAGGAATCCAGAAACACACTTCTAGGGATACGCGATAACAAATTAAGGCATTAGCCTATTATTACTACGAACTTTGTACTGAAAATGAGGCACTACATCTACCAAGATGCCCCGAGGTAATGACGCTGAGACGTGAAGACATTGTGCTCCTACCCCCTTTTACCGTTTAAATTGGCTCCCTTGAGCCGCCTGAGCTGAGAAGCTTGGGAGCGCCTGCATGCCCTGAGTGGAATTATGCCTGTGAAAATTAAGTGCAGCATGTCTAGCAACCTACAATTTTTTCCCTACTGATGACGGAGGAATCCAGAAACACGTGTCTAGGTATACGCGATAACAAATTAAGGCATTGGCCTACTAATACTACGAACTTTGTACTGAAAATGAGGCACTACATCTACCAAAATGCCCAAAGGTAATGAAGCTGAGACGTGAAGACAGTGTGCTCCTACCCCATAAATTGGCTCCCTTGAGCCGCCTGAGCTGACGAGCTTGGGAGCACCTGCATGCCCTGAGTGGAATTATGCCTGTAAAAATTAAGTGGCAGCATGTCCAGCATCCTATGACTTTTTCCCTACTGATGCCCAGAGGTAATGACGCTGAGACCTGAAGACAGTGTGCTCTTACCCTCTTTTACAGCTTTGGAACATGTCAGGATGAGAGCAGAGCTGAGTGGGCATCTCAGGAGGACTTGGTGAGCAGTACTTGCTTACTTCATTCATCTCAGTCTGGATTTAGACACAGAATGCCTGGAAGTCTGTGGTATTATGGGCTTGGCTCTGGAATGGTTAAGGTCTTTTCTTACGGATCGTACATATCAGGTATTTTCCAACAATGTAAGATCGCACATGCTACAGATAACCTCTGAGGTCCCTCAGGGCTCCATATTGAGTCCTTTACATTTTAGTTTATATGTTCGCCCCTTGGCTGACATTGCCGAAAGGTCAGGTCTGACTATCTTCTCTTATGCACATGATACTCAGATCATCTTCTCCCTTTCTGCTGCTCGGCATTAAGATCCTTCCTTATTGCAGTGTGGCTTAAGGAATGTATCTGCCTGGCTGACCAAAAATGCTTTGAAGCTTAATGGCTCTAAAACTGAGGTGCTGATATTGGGTAACAACCCTGAGCTCTGGGGTATCCAACACTGGCCAGATGACTTGGGCCCTGTACCTGCTCCTCGGTCCAAAATCAAGTCAAGTCGGGCTTAATCATTGATCAAAAGCTCTCTCTTAAACCTCAGGTCTCCAGGGTTGCTTTGTCTTGCTTTGCTGCTATCAGATGGATCAAAAAAATTATTTGGTTGATTCCACTGGCAGCGCAGAGAACTGTGATGCAGGCCTTGGTGACATCCAGGTTGGACTGCAGTAATGTCCTTAATCTGGGTATTGATAAGGCCTCCTTACTTCGGCTTCAGGTCATCCAGAATGCTGCTGCCCGTCTTCTTTTTTGTCAGCAGAAATTTGTTTCCGCTTCTCCTATACTTCATCAACTTCACTGGCCTTAGAGTTAGCGTAAGGAGCCTCGCTCCTTCATACATTCAAAGCATACTTACACTCTATGTTACGGCACAACAATTGCGCTCTTCGAGTCTTTCATTGTTTTCAGTTCCTAGGTTTCGGTTGGCTTGTATGAAGGGTGCTCCTTCTCCTGTCTTGGCCCCAGGCTCTCGAATGTCCTTCTGCTTCACCTCAGAAATTGTCAATCCTTGCCTTCTGTAAGAATTTAAAAATGCTGATGTTTAATGATTATGTTGGACCTCCTTGCTTTTTACTCCTTTTCTGTAAAGTTCTGTCTTTATTTCTGTTTAGCTGTTGCAGCCTCCACATGTCCAGCACCGGGAGACCCTGTTGGATAGCTGTGCGCTTTCTAAATGTAAATACAAATACAAATACTTCAGAAGACAACTGAAGGTACATGGAGCTCTGTACGAATCATAAATAGATGAGCAGTAACAATAATAACAAGCATTTGCAATGCATCCGGTCTCGCCTTTGGAACCCAATATGTATTTAGCTATGCAGGACATTAGCCTTGGTGCTAAAACATCTACTGTGCTTTAACATGGAGGTAAATTAAGCACCAAACTGCGGAACACACAAGGTATGGGAACACATGGAGAGAAATACTGCCTATCAGCGGGAAATTATATTGTCCAAAGCTCTGTTTTTGATATAAAATCAGCCCCTTCGGTGGTCATATAACTGAAAATACAAGATTTGAAAAAAATATTATTGCCTATGGGTGCTCATTAAATACAAGTTTCTATGTCCTAGAATCTAGGTTATGCTAAAGTGATTTTGTTATTTTACTGACCTCTGCTGGTTGTTTTCTATCAAGAAAGTTAAATAGAGGCAGTTGCCAGAAAAAAAAAGAAAGTCCCTAAGCAGAAAACAATTCTGGTATTTTACTGACCTCTATTTGTCGTTTTCAATTAAGACATTTAATTAGAGGCAGTTAAACAAGTAGAAAGCAATTCTGGTATTTTACTGACCTCGACCGCTCGTTTTCTATCAAGACAGTTAAATAGAGGCAGTTAAACAGAAGAAAGGTCTCTAAGCAAAGGCAGAGGCAGACAATTCCTAGGGCTGATCTCTAGATCCCACAAAGTACATACAACAGATCTTCCAGACAGCGCAAGCACTGTCTAGGCTCGACCTAAAAAGGCTACACTATTCAGCCACTGTGCCAGAAACAATAATTTAGTTCACATTTAAATAGTGTATAGTGTTTCCGTTAGTCTTGAATCATCAGTCCTGATTGCAGTTGTATGTCTGTGGCCATGAGGCCTCACTTAATACTGAAACCATCCAGGTTTCTGCATCACTACCTCGTAAACAGGAAGTTGCAAAACACACTGCAGAGATGTGGAGTTCTTTTTACTTCCACAACAATTTCTTTAAACTCTTAAAAACAAAAGTCTGGGGATCTCTGCCAACTAGAGTCCCTCAGTTCTAACAGAGTCAAAGAATATGTCTGCACATATAAAAACAACAACAATACTGCCAGTTGAACCCTCCCAGAAGTTCCCCTAACAGCCCCACACCCCCAACCAATAATGCCTGTAACTAGGAGCATCTGTCGCGGCGAGGGGTAGACCCACCCATAAAACATTTAACAGGGGGAGGCGGAAATGTCCCAGGCTAGGCAACCCCACGGCTGTGTATCCACGCCTGTTTGAAGGTCAGAGAAATGAAATGGTATCATAATAAAACATGTGTTCTATGGCAAGGATGAATATCCGGACGGTTCAGGGTGCATGTCCCGGAGTGGCGTAGCGCCTGTTGGAGCAAGATCTGTGACGTCGCTTTGATTTGTTCCTCTTGGGTCTGGTCTGCTGCGAACAGCGGGTGCAGTCAGAGTCTTGTGGCGGCGGCGTATGTGATTTGAGATGTATGCGTTCGTCGGTCCATGCAAATATAGCTTCCGGCGTATCAAAGAAATAGGACTTCGAATCAAATGTAACCCTCATCCTGTCTGGATATAAGAGCATGTACTGCAGATTGACGTCCCGGAGTCTACGCTGTTGTTGGACCAGGCGCACATGGTCCAGAAATATGATGATGGGCTTTGAGTCGTGATAGAGTTTATTCTTATGTGACCTAGCGAATTGCAAGATGGCATCCTAATTTACACAGTTCAGCAGCCGCACGATCACTGGTAGAGGATTCTCACCTCTGGGAGGTTTCTTCATCAATGCTAGGTGGGCTCTCTCAAGACAAAGTACGAGGATAACATTTCCTTGGGCATGAGATCTGCGAGCCACCAGGCTATAAATCGAGTCGCGAAGGTACCCTCACACCCCTCCGGGAAACCCACAAAGCTCAGGTAATTGCGCATCATGCGGCCTTCTGCATCTTCTACTCTAGAGGCAAATTCTTGTGACACCACCGTTAGCTTGTTTACTGTTTTTTGAAGGGTAGTTAATGAGTCTTCGACAGTTTAGACACGTGCTTCAGCCCTCCTAAGGTCCTGGCGTAAGAACAACACCTCAGCTCCCACTGTGCCAATTTTGGCATCAAGATTGTCTCAGGCATCATGGATTGCCAGTAGAAGTGCAGCATTATCTGGTACTGCGCCATCCACGTCCCCTCCAGTGGCGGCCCCAGTAGATGTGGCATACTAATCCAGGGTACTCTGTTTGGAGCTCACCCCGCCAGGTTTGTCCTTACCCATGGTCGTGTGAAAGAGTAAGTTGATGGGGGGCTCCCAGGGACGTTGTTATCTGGTATCTCCAAGTTCGATGGGAGGGGGCACCACATCGTCGTGGGAAGTCATGAAGACTGCACCCTGTGTTTCGTCGGGGGACGCCACGAAGACCGCATCAGACCATTATTAGGGATGCACCACCAGCACATCTTGAAGGTTTGAGTGGTTTTTTTCTGCTGACCCTACTGGTTGATAGATAACAGCAAGCCTTGACATTTGTTTTTCTTCAGCGAGGTACTTTCAGAACTGTTTGTTTTTTACCCTAATGGTTTTTGTGATGGTATTTCAGTGTTATAGCTCCTGTTGCTATGACCATTCTTTGACCACCAGAATTGTAAGAATTTGGCTCACTCGCCACATGGCATTTAATACACACATTTACTTCCCACCACTTTAAAATATCACCAGTCACCAAAGTGTAATGGACTTGTATTTAAAGGTAAGGAATTTCTATTTCCCACATTACTGAAAATGTCGGTCTTGAGCTCTGTGTAGGAAAGCTGAGGCAGCGTTGATTTATAAGCTGCTTATATATCAGGTTTCTTTATTGTGGTATTTTACATCCAAAAGAAACAATAACATAGGCAGTCTATTTCTTTAAATTGTTCAGTACGCCTGTAATCCAAATCCTGTTACTGTTGTTACAGTCACTGGCACCAGGGGCGGCTCTAGGCTCATGGCGGCCCTGGGCAGGGAGCTTAGGTAGGGGGCCCCGGAAGAGGGGTCCGGGCGGGACAGGGCGCGGAGGCCAGTGAAGGGGGGGGCCAGGGTGTTTAGAAGTGGAACAGAGCCGGAGACCGCCGGATTCCTGCCAGGGGCCGCCACGCAAATATGTCTCTATCCTCAGAGGATTATTATATTGAGGATATATATTGGCGTGGTGGCCCCTGGGGTTTGGTGGCCCTGTGCAGGTGCACAGGTTGCACATGCCTAAGGCCGCCCCTGCTGGCACTGATAGTCTGTCCAATATCAAAACCAATGCTGGCCCCAATCTGGCATCTACTCCAGTGTTCTGTGTTCAATTAGCCCACTCCTTTAATGCACCCTCCATTTGGCGATGCAGCGCTTGCAGTGTAATTCGTTTTGTTAATAAATAAACAAAACGAATTACATTGCGCATGCTGCATCGCCATTTGGCGATGCAGCGCTCACAGTGTAATTCGTTTTGTTTATTTATTTATATAATTACCTCCGTAATGCCGTATTCTGTGGTGTACTATCCCCACCCTGCCCCTTCCCCGCCTCGCCTCACAACCACGTGACACTCCCTCCAGGAGCCGCTACTGGTCAGAGGGAGACACAAGCGCACACGTGGGGGGCTGGCACATGGTCAGCGACTGGCTGCCGCCCCCCCCCAATCCGGCACCCAACACCCAGAAACATGAACATGAGGCCTGTTTATCTTTGGAAGGCGGGGGCTAGTCCCCCGGCCGTATTTATTAAGATATGAAATTAAAAAAGGTTTTAATTGCATGGTCAACAATTTATACAAAAATCAGCAGGACATTAGATACAATATCGTCAACAAGTTTGAGAGGCTAACCTTAACAAAAACTCTAATACATGTTGTTTCCTAACCGAATCTAACATCCTCATCTTGATTTCTGTACATTTCTGGCCATATGGCAAGGTCGCTAACCGGTGTCAGGTCCTACAAGCTGCGCCTCACCTAGAGCTGTGCGCATGCGCAGCCGTGCCCCGGTAATTGCCCGGTCTACGCCGTGAACTCCATTTACCCACTAAAGGAGGGCCCTTACTCTGCGCCATCCGGTGACGTCATGAGTATGCGCGCGCGGGGTGGCTACCAGCCTAAGGAAAGCGTGACTACTCCGACCCGCGCCCCTTTGAAGCATCAATTACCTTGCCCCTGGAGTTCTAGGAGTGGCCAATGGCCCCTCCCCCTGGGCGGGAACCTCCATAGGATAATGCCCGCCCCCTCAGACCTTAAAATATGTGCTCACCGGTCATGACCTTACCGCATGCCCCATACCTAATAAATACGACGACCTATGGAAAAAAATTCTAAAGGACAGCTACACTGGCTAATTAATGACACGCATCAAACGTAAAGCTACAAAGGGAAAAAAGGCCTAAACACAATTGGCATCAAAGCACTTTACACAAGGTTCGCTAAAAAGGGAAAAAATTCCTAAACAAAATTACATCAGCAAAATATACAGTCCAGATAAAGTTCAATTACGCATGTAAGACATGTTAACAGTACGCTAGCAAAATTACGCCTAAACCAGACTAGTGAAGCAACAACATTTTTTGGTTCCAGGGATGGTGGGTGGGAAAACAAAGAAGCCCCGAGCGCGGGGCACAACGTGCTGTGGGGGAGCGTCCAGGGACAAGACGGTCTCCCGGGCGCTCCCCGCCTCTTTATTCCCAAGGGGCCAGGCGGGGTGGCGACGCCCCCCCCCGCCCCGCCCCTCCAGTAGCCCGCCCCCCCTGACCCGGACATCCTACACTGGTATCCGGGTCAGGGAGGCCGCCGGCCAATCGGTGGTGGGTTGCGCCCAAAGGCCCGCCCCCACCACCGAGAGGCACAAAGGGGGGAAGGGGGGAACGGTCGCCGCGCCGCCATGCAGGCGGGGGGGCCGAGGGCCCCCCCTTTTCACATGGTCAGCGACTGGCTGCCGCCCCCCCCCAATCCGGCACCCAACACCCAGAAACATGAACATGAGGCCTGTTTATCTTTGGAAGGCGGGGGCTAGTCCCCCGGCCGTATTTATTAAGATATGAAATTAAAAAAGGTTTTAATTGCATGGTCAACAATTTATACAAAAATCAGCAGGACATTAGATACAATATCGTCAACAAGTTTGAGAGGCTAACCTTAACAAAAACTCTAATACATGTTGTTTCCTAACCGAATCTAACATCCTCATCTTGAATTCTGTACATTTCTGGCCATATGGCAAGGTCGCTAACCGGTGTCAGGTCCTACAAGCTGCGCCTCACCTAGAGCTGTGCGCATGCGCAGCCGTGCCCCGCTAATTGCCCGGTCTATGCCGTGAACTCCATTTACCCACTAAAGGAGGGCCCTTACTCTGCGCCATCCGGTGACGTCATGAGTATGCGCGCGCGGGGTGGCTACCAGCCTAAGGAAAGCGTGACTACTCCGACCCGCGCCCCTTTGAAGCATCAATTACCTTGCCCCTGGAGTTCTAGGAGTGGCCAATGGCCCCTCCCCCTGGGCGGGAACCTCCATAGGATGATGCCCGCCCCCTCAGACCTTAAAATATGTGCTCACCGGTCATGACCTTACCGCCACAGGCCAGCATTGTTAACCGACGATCTGGCCTCCCCCCATCTAGACCCAAATCAGGAACGCGCCCTTTTGGCAAATCCCTCCAACCAGGCCCAGAGATTGTCAGACCACAAGACATTCCCCGCCTCATTCAAGTGAACTCCATCCCCCAAGTAGTACTGTTCACCCCAGATACACCCATGAGGTATCGTCTGCAACAGGGGGTCTCGAAACAGCTTGTCCAACTGTGTGTTGATCCTCTTTACCGAGTGATTCAACGCCCTGACCGAATCCCCCCCCGCTACTGCCATCGAGGTATGAGTTGCGACCATACTACCATGCAACCCGGGCAGGTCCTGGCCATCCACCCCGCAGTTCAGATAATCTCTTCAATCAGAATGCGCCTCCCCAGTTTGGCCAAATCATTCTCCCCCAGGTGAAGTATCACCACTGACGGGGGAACGTGCCGGCGCGCTAATAGCCCCTGGAAGAAGTCCCTAAACTGGTTGAGACATAAACCCCCTCTCCCGAAGAATGAGATGTCAAACCCCAGTTGCGCAGCCCTTTTCTTACGGTTACCTGAAAGAAAAACACATTCGGCCCGTCTCACATAGGAGTGACCCACAATCCAAACAATTTTCCTGAATTTATCCCGATGGTTGGTCCCCGATGATGTAGGTCGTTGCTGCCCGACGGCAAATTCCTCCCCTGCGTAACAGGTCTGAGAAACTGCAAGAAAACGGAAACAAACCAGGCGTGAGTACCATCTTCTCACAACATGTCAATCCGCACATATCGTTTGTAACATTCTGAGGACCACCTCCCAATTTTCTTCACTTTCTCCACTGGGAGGCCCCTTGCCACCGCCTCTGTTGCTGCCCCAATTCTAAAGGAGTGAGAGCCAAAATCTTTAGGGTCAAGACCTGCTTGTCTGACCGTCAGCTTCAATACCCTCCTGAACTGGTACGTAGTCAAGGGCGTACCGTCGGCGTGACAGAGCAGTGCCCCGCCCGCCGCGCCCCCCAGCCGCCCATGGAACACTTCCACGTGCCTCACTGGGCAGCAAGGGTTGGCAAGGGCCCGGTGGAGCACTATGGTGTGACCCCGTGACTCCTGATCGGTCTTTGATTTCTGAATGGTCACCCACATGGTGTCCCCTTTGATCCTTACACCCGCCCTTTGTACGCCGCCCTGTAGATCAGACTTGGACCCTGCCACTAATTCACCAATTCTCAGTGCCCCATAAAATGCCAAGGAAAATGCCGCTTTGAAAAGAAGTACCTCCCACTCCGAGCTACAAACACCGTCCAGCGCGACCAGTAAGGCCGTCAGCCGTGTTAGCCCGATGGGCCTTCTCTTATCCGCTTGGTGACCTTGTAAACGGCGCCAACCCCTCAAAGCCTTGCGCACCATAAAGGTGTTAGTAGGATCACGCATGCCCCTAGCTTGAGCAAAGAATGATACTGCTGCCCTATGCCTGTTCGCAGCAGCCACTGAGCGTCCTTCCTTATGCATCCATTCTAAATAGGCCGCAAAGCCGTCCTCCTGCGCCCATAGCACCTCCCATTGCTGACCCAAGAAAGCACAGTAAGACAAAAACGCCCCTTCATAAGCCGTCTTGGTCCTGGGGGCTAAGCTAGCAACCACGAGGTCCTGTAATCTGGGGCACCAATCTGCCAAAGTACTGCTGGGAAGTGCGCTGGCGAGGGGTCTGCTGTAGGAAGATGTTCCCTGAAAACCTGCATTTTGAAGCGAGAGAGGGAGTCAGCTGCATCATTGAGAATGCCAGGGACATGCTTGGCCTTGAAAACTGCATTCCATTTTAGGCACTGCAACACAATTTCTTTTATCAGACGTAGTATGAAAGGACATCGTGCCCCCTGTTGGTTTATACATTCCACTACTGTCATGTTGTCTGACCAAAACACCACTGATTGATTACATAGGTGTTCGGGCCAGACCTTCAATGCCACCCATATTGGGAAGAGTTCCAGGAAGCCAATGTTAGTGGTCAGACCCCATGTTCTCCATACTTCCGGCCAACGTTGAGCGACCCACCTGTTCCCCAGGATGGCGCCGAAGCCCACACGACCAGCAGCGTCCGTCCATAGGCCCAACTCTGCTGATGTTGCGGGAGGACCGGGCCAGACCACCCTGCCATTAAAATCCTCCAGGAATGCCATCCATATAAGCATATCCTGGCGAATCTCAGACGACAGCCTAGTGCGGTGATGTTTCTCCCGTAGCCCCTTCATTGCTTGGGTGATGGAGCGAGAGAAAGGGCGAGCCATAGGGATGACCCGCAGCGTGAAGTTCAGTTGCCCTACCACCTCTTGTAATTGCTGCAAGCTAACCTTGTCTTTGCGTAAGCATAGACGTAGCGCTGTTCTGAATTTGTCCACTTTGTCCCTGGGCAATCTGAAACATCCCTTCACTGAATCAATCTCAATGCCAAGAAATTCCAAGCAGGTGGTCGGGCCAACAGTCTTCCCGGGCGCAAGCGGGACACCAAAAGCCCGCATGAGCACGCAAAATTCCTGCAATGCCCATGCACACTCCTGAGATCCCGCCGTACCCAGGAAAAGAAAATCATCTAAATAATGCATGACCTGCTGGTGGCCCGTCGCTTGTCTCATGGCCCATTCCAGAAAAGAGCTAAACATCTCAAAGTATGCACATGATATAGAACAGCCCATGGGCATGCATTTATCCATGTAGAACTTGTCCCCAAACGTAAAACCTAGGAGATGATGATCCGCCGGGTGAACCGGGAGGAGACGGAAAGCTGATTCGATGTCTGACTTCGCCATCATCGCCCCCATCCCCATGGCTTGCAACAAGTTAACCGCCTGGTCAAAAGAGGCATACTTAACGCTACAAATACCCTCCTCAATGGCATCATTCAATGACGCGCCTCTAGGTGCTGACAGATTGTGGATCAATCTGAGCTGACCCTTCTCTTTTTTGGGAACTACTCCTAATGGTGAACACACAAAATTGGGGACAGGCACCTCGGTGAAAGGGCCAGCTATCCTGCCTAGAGATAACTCCTTTTCAATTTTTGCAGCCACCACTGCTGGGTTGTCTTTCACCGGTAATTGGTTCTTGCAGTGTGCGCTGCCTGTGTATCCTCCCGCAGGGATCCTAAAGCCTTGGGAGAAACCTTCCTGGAGTAGGGTGGCCGTTGCGTGGTCCGGGTATCTATTTAACCATGGGATCATTGCTAACACATCAACTGGCGTGGGGGTACCTAACTGGTTTGTGTTACAGTGGCTTTCCCCTTCCCCTCTGACCCGTGTTCCCGTGTTTGGACCTGCAGGATGTTTCTGGGTGTGAGGGGTGACCACAGGACGAACATGCATATCTAAACTTACAGGTGCCCGGGGCCCTTGTGCAGGTGCGCCTATTAAAGTCCCAGCACACCCCCTTTTTCTCTGCCCCGCCGGCCCTAAACTTCCCAGGTACCTCACTCGCTTGGGGGAGCCGAAAGGGCTGTTGGGGTCTCGCGGAGAACACCCTGACCGCACTGGTGAACTGGGGGGGGGGGGGTGAATTATCTGAGAACTGCTTATGCCATGACATTGAGTCAACCGTATCCCATGCCAATGATGGATTAAATTCTAATGCTTTCCTGAAATTCAAATCGTACCCTTTCCACGCATCCCCAGAATACTGTTCACTCCATCCCACAATCCTGCTCTGGTAGCATGCCAATGGCGCCTGTATATTGGTAGGTCGTTCGGCCTTGATAGCCGTGAATACTGCAAAAGCCCTGATCCAGTTGAGCAGCGTTTCCTCCACCCTAAATCTTGAACACTGAGCCCTCCATTCACTTGGGTGCATCCACTCTTTCAGTGTCTTAGCATGCTCCATTTCCCTATTATCCAGTAACAATGAATAGATATACACATATTTATCTGCCCAAATCATCTCCTTCACAGTCTGTGACACATGTTGCGCTAAATTCTCACTCCTGGAAGGTATCGAACCATCCCCCAAGAGAGGCAGAGCCACCTCCTTACCATTTGCGGGCACCGGGGCCGGCTGCCCACTAGCTCCATTCGGCTGGGCAAGACTGGAACCTGCAAGGGGAGAAGATGAGGGTACTGCAACACTGTCGGCCACTGCTGCCGATTTAATCTTTTCCACGAACCTCGCTGCTTCTGCCGCATGATCTGCAGAAGTCGGAAAAGCCCCCCCCTTCTGAAGCCACGGCATCAAGGCCGTTATCTGAGACAACAATTCAGGGGGCATTGAATCTAAGTTCCCTGCTGGGACAGGAGATGCCACTGGGGTTATGCCCAGTGGTACTGGCATAGTAGGCAAGGCGGGTACCGGTTGCAGCAAGCCTGTAACCGGGATCGGGGCCACCGGTGAAGGAGTAGACCCTGCAGCTCCTGGCGGTATGGCAGGTACCGGCGCCGCGGGGGCTGGAAGTATAGGCATTGGTGTAATAGGGGGTGGGATGACCGCTAACGGCGTGGTAGGTACCGGCACTACAGGCCCTGAGGCAGGTGCAGCATACCTGGGTTTCTTGGGCTTAGACTTCTTAGGCGGGGTAATAAAATCCCCCTTGGCAATGGTGCCGCCCTCTGGCGAATAGGCCTACCCGATGGGCCAGGGGCATCATCAAACCTCTCATTCATCCGGGCCTCCAATTCGTCAACCTTCCCCAGCCGTTTATTAATTTCGCCCATTTCACGCATCATGGCCCGCATCATAACCTCCATCTTGGACCCACCTTTACCACCCCGCAATCCTGGCATGTTAAAACTCCAAACAAAACCGCCTACTCTCCTAATGTCACAACTGCCCCAATTGTGTACCTTTTCAGATGGAGGATCTCCAGGGGGCTTTCAGCACCATGCAACGGCAACCGCAACACCACCGGCTTGTCCGGATATGTAAGGGGTGAGTAAACCTAGTGTAGACCCACCCGGCGGCTACCAGGAGCAATGAAATGCTAGCCCCCCGTTCTCCTCTTACCGATCAAGTCCTGCGCGTGTCCAGGGCCGGTGTTGAGTTCGCGACCACGTCCACCGGTTACTCCTCCGGCTCACTGTGCACAAGATGCCACGTCACTGTATTAAAATTGCCTGTAATAGAAAAAGTGTTAGTCTCTGGGAATGGCACACTCACGCCGCTACGAAATAAGGTAAAACAATTTATTCACACTTATTTACGCCCCCCCACAGACCCCCAGAGCCTTGGCACAGTGTAGCACCCCAATAAA
The DNA here is from genome assembly GCF_964261635.1 of Lissotriton helveticus. NCBI lineage: Eukaryota > Metazoa > Chordata > Amphibia > Caudata > Salamandridae > Lissotriton > Lissotriton helveticus. Next base: position 1,411,668,275 of record NC_136065.1, read on the forward strand.
TATTGGACCACAATGCAATCCCTACACGTGTTATTTTACTTAAAGCAGTCTCTCCCCCTGAATCACCCAAAATTTGTATGAGCATCCACCTGAATCTGACCCCAAAATGTAATTACGTTTCTCTCATTAACCAAATACAGGCAACCACATGAATCTGACCCCAAAAATTTAATTACGTTTCTCTCATTAACCAAAAACAGGCAACCTTTTCTCCTGGTCTCCCATCCAGGGCCTGCCCTGGTCGACCCTGCTTCGCGACCTATTTCAAACAAAGAGATAGCCGGCTAAACTCCTCGCGCGCTGCCTGTGTGAACTGGAATGCGATACAAATAAATATGAGGAGCGGGGAAGGCGGGGGCTCGGCGTGCCAGCTCCGTACGGAGCACAACCAACAGTCGATTAACGCGGGCCGGGCAGCGGAGAACAAAGAGATGGCCCGATGCTACTGTGTCCCTGGGGATCGGCTCCCTTACACCCCGTTCAGCTGACACGAGAGGCAAGTCCCTCGTCGACCTGGTCTGCCGACGTGCAGCCCTCCCCCCCGACAAATACCTCGCACAGCTCCGCACACCGCCTCCTGTGACCTGTAACCAGCTCCCCCCCGCCGCAGAAATTCCTTCGAGATGCTCGAAGATCCAACCGCACGTTTCCTCCACCGACCCCTTCCGTAGCACCGCTGCCGTCCGGATTAAAAAGCGGGAAAACACACAACCTGAAAGAAAAAGGGGAGAAAATTAAAAAACAAAGAAGCCCCGAGCGCGGGGCACAACGTGCTGTGGGGGAGCGTCCAGGGACAAGAGGGTCTCCCGGGCGCTCCCCGCCTCTTTATTCCCAAGGGGCCAGGCGGGGTGGCGACGCCCCACCGCCCCGCCCCTCCAGTAGCCCGCCCCCCCTGACCCGGACATCCTACACTGGTATCCGGGTCAGGGAGGCCGCCGGCCAATCGGTGGTGGGTCGCGCCCAAAGGCCCGCCCCCACCACCGAGAGGCACAAAGGGGGGAAGGGGGGAACGGTCGCCGCGCCGCCATGCGGGCGGGGGGGCCGAGGGCCCCCCCTTTTCATAAGGTGCGGGAACTGAGGGGAGCCCTGGTGGCTCCCCCTCTGTAAGTTTTATCCTAGCTGTGTGTTAAGTTGTTTTCCCTTCTTTTCCACATTGCAAAAAAACGAGGTGGATCCAAGCCTTCTTCCTGCTCCCTTCACTCGGCTTGGCAGCAAGAATGCAAATAAAAAAGATTCTGTAGCGTGGCCGTTAAAATAAAAGCAGACCGCGCTGCAAACTAATTAAATAAAGAAACGTGGCCGCTAAAGTGAAAGCAGACAGCGCTGCATGCAAATTAATTAACTGAAGAAGTGCAGACGCTAAAGTGAAAGCAGATCCGCTGCATGCAAGTTAATTAAATAAAGAAGTGTGTCCCCTAAAGTGAAAGCGGACCGTGCTGCAAATTAAATAAATAAAGAAGCGCACCTGCTAAGGTGAAAGCGGACTGCGCTGCAAATGAAAATAAAAATCATTAAACAAATAGTGCTCACAGCCAAGATAAGGCAGGCTGTGTAACATGACAAGTAATAGGTCCAGTACTTATGAGAGTTAATCATGCAGACAAGGTACCAAGGAGGGACTAACAAGCCTAATAATGAGTCGGAAGCCAGCGTTTACAAAGGCCAATGACACAGGCCAATTAAAAATATGGCCGGAGAGTGGCTGGGACTTCAAGTCCATACTCCAATGCTGCATGCACTGACCAGGCACAACCCAAAAATGGGCTTAGTCTGAGTCAACCAGGGCCGGCTTTAGGGCAATGAGACCGGTGCGGCTACACTGAGTGCTGACTTGGAGGGAGGCACTGACATCAGGGGAGGGAGGCTCTGTGTTAGCAATAACTTAAGATTTAAAAACACCTATGGCAGAGTTCCTTGTGTAGCCAGCTTTCAGGCAACAATAAAAATGTCAAGGTAACTCCGGTGATTAATGTTCAGAGTGGAGTTCTGTCTACTGGCAGTTTCCACTCGCCATAAAGTAGTGCAGAGGGTTAACACGCATGCTGCAAAGAACAGATCTGTATGTTATGTTGATAGTTGAGTGCATACCTGCTAACTCACACAGTACCACCCTGTGACACACGATATCAGCTCCCATCACACAGTCTCCTAGTGAGGCACCATATCACACGGTGGCAAGGAAAACAAGCTGAAAATCCACTGTAAATAGTGGATTTCCAGCTTGCTTTCCAAGGCTTTGAACAGCTGACGTCCAATAAGGGGTGTCAAAACACCCCAGTTCGACGGCACCAACCTCAGCACGCTTTTTTTGGGGGGGCCAGGAGGGGTGGGTCAAAAGGGCCTCGTAGGTACTCCCGGCATGAGATACCACTTCCTTCATGGCCTCTCCCTCTCCTTACACAGTATGATTGTTGTACAAGTTGGCAGGTATCTGAGTGGATTAATAAAACTAGCCTTTACCAGAGCTTTAAAACATTAAGGGGCAGATTTATGTTAACTGGCGCATCCCCAGGGATGCGCCAGTTAACATGCGCCACTGCTCCGTCACCCATGGTGCGCCGCATTTATGATGCGGCGCACCATGGTGCAAGGCAGTGAAGATGCGTGACGCATCTGTCGGCGCACGGGCGGCGCATTGCAGGAGTCATGTCGCAAGTGACTCCTGCAATGCACAGGGGCCACCTGTTCAATGTATGGTGCGTCACCCTTACGCCTGCTTCAAGCTGGCGTAGGGAATTGACGTAGAAAGTGACTGAGTGAAATCTCATAGATTTCACTCAGCCACTTTTAGGAGGCGTTCCTGCGCAGGAACGCCCCCCCTGCGCAGGAATGCCTCCTTATGGCGCAGGGGTTTCCAACGTGACGCATCTCCTAGATGCGTCACGTTGTAAATAGGGCGCATTGTTTGCGCCGCCGTTGCGTCACATTACGTGACGCAATTGCGGCGCAAGGAGGCGCAAGAGCCTCATAAATCTGCCCCCAAATGTATGTGAGAGAAGGGCTATGGAGAGATGAGGGGCACTTTTGCAGGTGGCAGTGAGGGAATTAGAGGAGGAGGTCATGCGGGGCGCCGAAAAAGATTGAGGCACTGGGTGCCACCAGTGCTAAAGTCGGCCCTAGAGTCCACTAAAGGTAGAAACATTTGGTCCAGCTACCAAACGTTTTGACCGTCACAACACTTCCGGAGGAATAGATTTTAAATAAATACTAATGAGTTATCACCACCTCCATGTATATGATACTGAGACGGGGTTTATGAGAACTAGCTAAGAAAAGCGTGGTTGTGTGCATATCCAATCATCATTATCAAATAAGTTAATGGGGCACTTACAAGCAGTATTACCCTAACAGCATAGGGGCAAAGTCATCGTTGAGAGGAATGGATGATACTCTTAGGCAGCAATAAACACAATAATATTCCATCTTGTAAAGGTGCGACTTCAATTTTCCTAAAATGCTTAACAATTTTTTTTTTCATTTCAAAGTTCTTGGCTTGTTTTAAAGAAAGTGAACAGAATAACGAAATGTTGCCTCTAAATGCAGCGATAAAAACTTAGGATGCTTGTTTTCCGAAGGAATTATATTTTACCTTCCAGACACCATTAGGTGTTCGCGACGATATTAGTGCAATCTTGTTCCCATCCGAAAATGATGCACTTAAAAGTAAAGCAGGGAGGTAATGAAGGGATGATTGCTTTTCCTCCCGTAGCATGCCGGGAGTTACTCTGTAACCAAGCAAACCTAAAATGATTTGCCAACCGCTGAATATAGAAGCAGATATAAATTGACTTTTACAACATAGCTAAAACGCATGCATTATAATGCTCTTTCCTACAAAATGTAATGTCTTAGTGAAATATAAATTAGGATCCCTGGAAGGTTAACCCATTTGTAATAGCACACAGTCTTGTATCAGTAAACACAGTGAGCCACGATTCTAGGAAATGGCAGCCAGAAGCACCCTTGCATCAACCTCCATTTTGCAAAACATATTTCTGATCTTTCCCAGAATGCTCCCGTTTCCGAAGGGTTCACCTAGTACTCTCTTCCTTTGGACTCTCATTGCACTGATTGGGCTGCCTCTTGGCCGCTGTTTAATGCTCTTTATAGCACCAACCATCTGTAAAGACACAACACATTCAAACTCCAGCCTCTGTTTACTAGTCCATGAATGGGCAGGATGAAGCTTAAACCACAACATATTCGTAAGCTAAGGCAATTCGTGTAATACACAGAGGCACTATTCTGACTATTTCTGCACGACTTATCTGTGCCGCTCTTTATTTCACTTTGATTGGGCAAATGCTACAATTCTACTCAATATTTGTAGCAAGACGCCAATTTACGAGAAACTCATTTGATGGCTAAATCAATGTTCCCCTACTGTAAGATCTGTGGCATGAATATTTCTTAACTTCTAGAAAGTATATGGAAAATTTGGACACATTGACTTATAACTGAATTAAATACATCAAATAGGATGACCATAACAGAGTCTTCAATGACATTACATGCATTGCAGAAGGCCTAATCATTAAACGCAGGGGACATCTGCAAAGTCACAACTTGCACAGTAAACACTAATCTGGCTTTCACCCCTCGTGCAGCATTTTGAAGACAATATCCACAAGATGGTTTTCTTCACAATCTCTCAAAGCCCTAAGGTGTGATGGATAAAGCAAATCAGAAGGGCACGGCCTAGAGCAATAGCCCTCAACTTTTTATAATATTTGCCTAAAAATATAACCAGTTTGCACAGATGGCTCGATTACACGCTGGCAATCTTCATTTCACTGTGTCTTTCTCTTCCTCTTTACAGCCTTTACATATGAGGGTGACCCTCCCCTGGAGACAGGTACCTTATCATTTTTTTGTATTAAGCGTGGCTCCACTCAGGAATGGGAAGGGTGTCAGTAGGTTCGAACTCTCCAGGAAGTCTGAAGGAGAAGCCCACAGTTCAAAGTAAGCACATCAACTCGGATGGGGGAAGGAAGCAATACTGTGATCAGAAAGAATCTGACTCCATTTAATAAAGATTACTGTTGGTAATTGAGACATTACCACTTTGTCCCTCTTCCTTGTCACAGTCTTTGCTTATGAGGACATAGCCAGTGGAAGTAACCCAGAAATCTAGAAAAGAGGTGCACAGTTTCAACTAAGAAAGAAGACATGGCCAAGGTCACATGATAGCAAAAGAGTTTTGTAAAGCAGAAGCTACTGAATTCTCTACTGAATACATTTTCTTGTTTTTCTCATTTTTCTTTTCCATTTTTGTACGATTGTTTACTTTATTTTTATTTAATTTATTTTAGGAGTTTTCTATAGCGCTGGCCAGACCCGAGGGTATCGGAGCGCATCACATCAGGATGTGGAGAAGTCAAATACAGAGTAAAAGAGCAAAATACAAACAAACATAAGTGTTCGGAGACTACACAAGAGTTGAGGGCTGAGGTGCGACGCTGAGCAATAGGGATCAGGGGATCGGAGGTCGCCTTTGAGGTAGAGCTGCAGGGTGTATTCTTGCTGACGCGGCAAAGTTTTATCCTGAGAAATCCTCCTAGTGGTGGAGACCCCGTGCGATAAGGTGGGGAGAGGGGATGAGGTAGGTTGAGGGTGCGTGAGGTCCGGTGACTGTCAGGTTAGAGCTTGTGAGTCACGTAATTGGGTTCGGGAAGGCACGGTTGAGGTAGAGGGCTTTTAGGCGGCTTTTGAACTTTTTAAAAGGAGGGGATAGTTCTGATGTCCACGGGGATGGCGTTTCAGATTTTTTAAGCATTGCCTACAAAAGAGCATGTTGCGGTTTTTTGTTTGCGTGTATTCAGGGGGATGAGAAGGAGGGAGTTGGAACTTCTGAGACTTCTAGATTGGCCGACTTTCTTGAGTTTAGAGGCTAGATATTCTGGTTTCCCTGTGTGCAAGGCTTTGTGTGTCAGGCAGGCCGTTCTGAAGCTGGCCCGCATTTCCACTGGGAGCCATTTTAGATCTCTGAGTGCGGGAGATATGTGGTCAAATTTTTAGACTCCGGAGACCATTCTGGCCGCTGCATCGAGGGTGGTTTTTAGGGGTGCTAGGTGCGAGAGAGGTGTACCAGAGAGGATTGTGTTCCCGTAGTCCAGTCTAGATAACACAAGAGATTGGGTGGCTTGTTTGAGGTCCGTAGGTGGAATGTAGGGTTTGATTTTGTTCAGTAGCTTCAGATTGAGGAAGGCGCTCTTAGCTGAGATCTTGATGTGGTTAGCCATGGATAGTTTGTGGTCAAGGGTGATTCCCATTGATTATGGTTGACATTCACTTTTGGCACATCCTTGAGAAAGCAGTATTGTCAAACTACAAAACACATATTTGCTTTAAGTACTTTAAAAAAGTGGACCATCCTCTGGCCAGACGAATAAGAACCTGATTTAGAGTTTGGCGGACAAACTCTTGACCATCCCACCTCCTTTAGGGACAGGAAAAATTGAAGGTTTCTGTTGCAGGAGTCCTCCTGGTCTCTGTCAATTGAAAGTTTCCTCCGAAGGCTTGACAAAGTATGGGCTATTGTAGGGAGGGCATTACAGCACCGACCTATTTAGAGTGAACAGTATAAGGTTGTTTTTTTTTTCCATTGCAGCGAGGTAAAATCTGGTGTGAGGGACATAAAAAAACAAATAATACACCCCCACAGCCATGGAGAGAACTCTTAGGGTGTGAAAGTCATTTGTGTATTTTTGTATATGTTAGGCCTGGAGTAATACTAGGGGAGTTTTTTCTTTGGCCTCTTTTGTGGACTGGACTTTCTTGTATGTATTGTTTACAATTGTTCTTAATTCTTCAGTGTATCTCCCAACTCTTCTACTATACAATAATAATACTGCCAAAGTGATATCTTTCATATAGCTAGAGCTACTAGGTGATGGGCTGATGTACTCCTGAGTCCCTAACATTTGTAGCTTATAAATTGGTAAGACATGTCCTTTTGATCACCCATGAAATTCTTGATTTCTCCACTCAAACTTAGAATTCTTTCTGCAGCCACCTCTTCCAAAAGTACACAGTTTCATAATATACGCCCCACTTGCCTTATTTGTTTCACATGTGCAAAATATTGGCAAGTTGCCCACTTCCTGCTTTTCTTATAGGAAGATCTATCCAGGTCAACTTCGGATCTTGACACTGGACCTCCGCTTCTCGAAGTCTACCCTACTGCCAGTCAGAGCTACCCTAAATATATTATCAAGTTTCATCACTAGCTGTGCACGGTCATTTGTCAACACCACACTAATACTGCATCTTCCTACTGGCTAAATCTTGATTCCAGGAATCACTTCAAAATGGCTGCCCCTACTTTTTAAGTTATCCACCAAAGATATCACATATGGGGATGCAAGAACTTCACTACCAAGAAACCACTTCTTGTAGCAAAATGAAAACTTTAATATACTCGTTCGTCAGAGAAGTCGTAGGGGTCTGGAACTTTTTGCTCTGGTTTGTTGAAAAATCTTGATGCTACACCCATTATTGTACATAATATCAAAGTTTATTCATTGCTTTTTTTTATTGATTTATTTGTGGGGGATATTTTTTCATGTTATTGTTGTAGCAAAGTAAAGCGATTTTCATAGTTTGTAAATTTCCTTTCCTTTGTACTTCGTTCCAAGTAATTTCTTTTGTGCTTCTTGGGCAATATCGACCAGCTATTTACTTTTCGACCTGCAACATTTTTTGCTTGAACATGCACTATAAAAAAAACTCTGATTAGTGCTGTTTTGGCAATGTTCTTTTATTTGATGTATGATCAGCAATATTATTACTGGTGAACCTCTGCATAGTCAGATGATTCAGACTATTCACCTGCCCGCCCGAATCTCAAATGAAGCGCATATTTTTGGAAAATTCCTAATACACCGTTGCCCTCCTTATCAGGAAGCCTACCCACGTTCCCCAAAAAGCATTTTCCTCAAATCACAAAATCCAAACACTGTTGGAAAAATACACAAGGACGTTGTCGCTTGACTGTATTATGCACATAGATCTTTCTATTTGTCTGGATGTCTGTAACAAATATAAGGCATTTTATATACATTGCCGTTTGCTCAAGTATAGAGCTGGGCCTAACCTGTGCCATAGAAAGCCTTTGAATAAAAAAAAGTGAAGTCCCATGAATAAAAATGGTAAATACATAAATAAAACAATGAAATGGTGAGCTAATGCTGACTTTGCAGACAAGAATCTAATTTAGTAATGATGAGAAATAATGGCATCAAATGCAATATTATTTTACTTCTATGGGGGCATATTATCAAGAACAGCATTAAAAATTATCGCCAGTTTAGCGGCAGAAAACTGCCGCTAAAACTGCGATAATGGGCTTGATAATATGTCTTTGAGAATTCCAACAGAAGTCCATGTCCTGGTGTGAACATTGGTTTCTATTGGAATTCTCCAGGGCATATTATCAAGACCATTATCGCCGCTTTAGCAGCAGTTTTCTGCCACTAAACCGGCGATAATTTTAACGTCATCCTTGATAATATGCCCCTTATTTTGGTGCTGGTTGGGTAGAGAGCATGACGTGCATCAGTAATTTATCTGCTCATGGGGGAAGCCAGGATTTTTAGCGTGGGCCAGTGACATATTTTTATCCAATATACAACCCTATAGATGCACTAGGAGTATCTTAAATACTCGAAAATATATTAATACCCATATGTTGCATCTAGTACGCCACAAACTGATTTGGAAACAGTATAATTACAGCAAGCTGACTAGTGATCGCATAAAATCAAGCTTGCCTTTGGTTTGTACTAGTTTTATCACCTGGTTCCTTGTGCCAGTTTTTTTTTTTTTTTACAATTTATTAGCATGATGCTGCTTCAAGTTTACAAAAAATAATTCTAAAAAAGCTACTAATGTCAAAAGGCTGAATGATAGATTGCCTACTAATGTAGATCAATGGGATTAATCTGAACCGTTGCGTGATTACTACAGTGCATGAGAGTCCAATAAAGCAGACTAGATGAAAAAAACCCTTCCTGTCACACTGTGGCCACCATCTGTCATTCCTATGAACAGTGGATATGGCACATTGTTTTCTTTATATATTGCACAGTTCAACATTATAAATCAAAGCTATTATTTTCTTTTGAAACATAATAAAATGCTGGATTAAGAGGGCAAAAGTATTATCCATCAACCTGTCATATTGTGTGATGAAAAGAAATCTGGCATGGAAATGGAATTCTTGGTTAAACAAATATTAGTTTTGTGAAAAACACATTTTAGCAACCGGTGCCTTGATGGCACATGAAAGGAATTCAAGATTGATTTCCAAATACATTTGAAAAATCATTAGACTTGGAAAAGGGCAATATGTACACTGGAAATAAAACCAGTCAAAATCCCATCATAAATAAATAGATGTGGACAGTGTTACAAAATTATGTGGGATAGAAGAGCCCATCATAAAAGAAGGATCCTGCAGAACATTTTTGGATTTTCTAGACGCTACTGATTACAGCGGAAATGCTCAAAGACACGCCACGCAGATACATAACACACACTCATGCATGCAAGCATAAGCATAGGCACACACATGCATGCACAAACAAACACACACAATTGTCATTTTTACGTCTTGCTAAACATATCTTTTGCTGTCTTGCAAGAGCATGCATAGCGTTCCAGAGAGAGAGGAAGATGCTCAACGCTCGCTGACATCATTTGACAAAGATCTGGATAAAGGTAAAGATCGCTTTGCTAAGGGAATTATAGCAATCTCGGGATAGATGACAAACCAATTGTCTAATGGTGAATATGGGAAAAACCGAGATCATGCTGTTTGACAAGGCCCAGCAACTCTGGTCAGATTGGATGCTGTACGAATTAGGTCCTGTCCCCACCCCCAGGCAGGTAGTCAAACATCTTGGAATAAAAATAAATCAAGCTTTATCCATGTAAGAAAAAGCCCTATCTACCTCGGGCACTTACTTTAATGCAATGCCTACTGAGGAAAGCCTTTCCATTTCTTCCCAACACAGCTAGAAAAACGTTAATCCAGGCACTGCTAAATAGCAGATTGGACTATGGCGCTGCTCTGTTGGCTTCAGCAAATGAGACACTTATGTCCAAATTACAAATGGTACAAAATACAGCAGCTAGGCTTATCTGTGACATCTCCACTGCTGAAATCGCTATACTGGTTACAAGTAAGGCAAAGAAGCATCTTTAAAACTAGTTGCCTGGCACATAATGCCTTGATGGGCAAAAGTCCCAAGTTATCTGGATTAGAAACTCAGACGCTACACCCCAGCCAGGATTCTAAGATCTATGGACAAAGCTCTACTGACTACCTCATATTTGATTGACAAGATATGGAGGCAGAGCCTTTTCCTAACTGGCTCCTGTATATTCGAAAAATGTACCTCTTCATCTAAGTCTCTGCACAGATTATAATAAATTCAGAAAAATTCTCACAACATTTCTGTTTTGATGGTGCTCTTTTTCTTACCTAAGACCGTATTTGCACCGGAATACACCTCCTGGGGTGATTCACGTGCTAGCAAATTAAAACAACATAGCATAAAATTGATCAGCCCATATTTGTAGTCAAAATATTGCGAACAAAATTATCGCCTTACATAAATATCAATGCATATGTAAAAATATTGCTCTATTGAATGCACATTTTCTATTATTAACTCCGATGGTATTTATTTATTTAGAGCATTTATCATAACAGAACACAGCAACATACAATAAGTCAGGCAAGCTGATGGAATATGGGGATAACAGCTCTATGACCTTTTTGGCGATGAGCAGCTATTAAAGAACACAACACAATCCTCTCATAATTATATTGCTGTCTCTTGAATGGCACATGCCATCACATTTCCCAAAGCAAACACAATGTTAAGTACAGCTACTAATTTTTATTTTTTTCATGATCAGAAGAAGGAACCAGAGAATCTTCCTCTACATTCCTGAATTAGAAAGATCCTGGAAACAGATTAGAGGGAAACTGACAAAACGTCTTTTCCAAAATGTCTGTCTCAAAGTAACCCAATTCAAATCTTTATGGATAAATTTCCTTCAACAGTAAAGGTGGAATCACTTATGGTGGGCCTGGTCTCTCAGGGGACCATGAGATCAGTGGAAGCAGGCCCATCTGATTGGACATTGGCTGTCATGGAGCAGGAGGTGAGTTTATTATTTGACATTTCTTATGACTCCTTGAACTCAGCAGCATCCACAGCTGGTTCAGCTATAGCAGCAAGACATCAGTTGTGACTTCGGTCTTGGAAAGTGGATGTGTCTCAGAAGGCACTTCTGATGAAGATTCCATTTTCAGGTGTCAAGCAATTTGGTTCAGGCAGCTATTTTTCATCCAGGCAGCGATGTCCTTCATTCCTTCCTGGAAGCGTAGTCTGGTGTCTTCGGGGTTCTTCTTTAGGTAGAGGATGAGCTGGGTGTCATCGGTGTATGACACCTTGCTGAGCCCATGTTGTCTGACGATGGTGGGCCATGTAGATGTTGAAGAGCGTGGGGCTGAGCGATGATCCTTGGGGTACTTCGCAGTTGATATCAGTGGGTTCAGAGAGGAAGGAAGGGAGTCTGATCCTCTGGGTTCTGCCGGAGAGTAAGGATTGGATCCAGTTGAGGGCAGTTCCTCGTACCCCAGCGTTGTGGAGTCTGGCTGCAACGGAGACATGTGGGATGGTGTCGAAGGCTGCGGAGAGGTCTAGTAGGATGAGGGCAGCAGAGTGGCCCTAGTCGAGTAACATACGGATGTCGTCGGTGGCGGCTAGGAATGCGGTCTTGGTTCTGTGGTTGCTGCGAAATCCAGACTGGGAGGGGTCTAGGATGGAGTTCTCCTCAATGAAGGCGGTCAGCTGAGCGTTTACTAGTCTCTCTGTCACTTTGGCAGCAAAGGGGAGGAGAGAGATGGGCCAGTAGTTTTTCAGATCCGTCGGGTCGGCCATGGACTTGTTGAGGAGGGGTTTAACCTCCGCCCATTTCCAGCCATCTGGGAAGATGCCGGATTCAAAGGAATTACAAAAAGGGGGTGGTGATGGACAGAGTATCTGAGTTAATCAGAACACTCCTACCCAGTCAACAGATCAGGGCTTGATCCATCACCGTTTTTTAGCTCACTGCACCATCCCAGTTCAGAACCTGGCTATATGCAAATTAGTCTGTCCCTGGCCCAGTGCATCATGGGAACAGGGCAGACCAAACTACCAAGCCAATTCTTCACTGGAAAGGAAACAAGCTTCCGGGGACCGGTTTCTGGCATTACAGCCGTCTTCGGCCCGGCTTGCTTGAATCCTGATGGTGCAATGAGCAAGGGACTCATGTCTGAGCATACCCTTCCACACTCATGGTGGCCAAAATAATTACAAAAAGGGGGTGGTGGCTCATTGCACCATCAGGATTCAAGCAAGCCGGGCCGACGACGCCTGAAATGGCAGAAACCGGTCCCCGGAAGCTTGTTTCCTTCCCAGTATAAGAATTGGCTTGGTAGTTTGGTTTGCCCTGTTCCCATCATGCACTGGGACAGGAACAGACTAATTTGCATATAGCCAAGTTCTGAGCTGGGATGGTGCAGTGAGCTAAAAAACAGTGATGGATCAAGCCCTGATCTTTGGACTGGGTAAGAGTGGTCTGCTTAATTCAGGCACTCTGTTCATCACCACCCCCTTTTCTGAATCGCCGGATTCAAAGGAGGCGCTGATGGTCCATCCCAATTCGGATGCAATGGCGGTGGTGGCCCTGTGGTAGATGTGTGGTGGGCAGAGGTCCATGGGGAGTTCCAAATGGGTGTTCTTCATGGTCGCGGTGGTGTGTTCGGTGGTGGCAGGATTCCCGGTTGTGATGGTCGGCTGGTTGTTGGTGGTGGTGGGGAGGGTGGTGTCCAGTGTCTGGTCACTGAAGTTGTCGTAGAGGGCCTTGATTTTCATATGGAAGTAGGAGCTGAGCTTGTTGCAGAGTTCCTGAGATGGTGTGACGTCCGTGGCTTCGCTGGGGGGTTTGGTGAATTGCTGTATGATGTTGAAAAGCTCTTTAGCATTGATTGCGTTGGTGTGGATCTTGTTCTTGATTAAAGTCCACTTAGTGTCTCCTATGAGCTGGTGGTATTCCTTAAGGGCACTCCTATGGCTGTTCAGGTCATCCATGGTTTTCCGATTCCGATTTCACCAGGTTTTCTCAGGGTGTCTGCAGGATCGCCTGGCTTCTTGGAGTTCGGTGGTGAACCAGACAGCCTTCAGGGGGCATTGTTTGATGGGGCGGAGTGGTGCAAGTCTGTCGGGGCAGCTGGAGATCCAGCAATGAAGTTTTTGGCTGCAGAGTTGGCGTTGGTCGTGGCGCAGGGGGGTTTAGGAGGAGGGTGGTGTTCAGGTGCTTCTCTATGATCTTGCTCCAGTTCCTTTGTGGCGGGCTCAGGCGGGTTTGGTTGAGGTGGAGTTGTTGAAGGTGAAGTGTACACAGTGGTGGTCCGTCCAGAGGGACTGCGAGGTGTGGCTGGCGTGGATGTTGGTCCCTCCTGCGAAGATGGGGTTGAGGGTGTGTCCTGCTCTGTGACGGGGGTATTGACGAGCTGCGTCAGTCCAAGGTTGGAGAGGTTGGTAAGGAGGGTGGTGGAGTTGGGGTCACTGTGGTTGTCGAGGTGGAAGTTCAGGTCTCCAAATAGGATGTAGTCCATGGAGGTGATGGCTTGGGGTGGGACGAGGGCGACAATGGTGGTTGTGGACTGGGTGCGAGGTCCGGGGGGTGTGTAGGTGAGTGTGCCGCTCAGCATGGTCTTGGGGCTGGTCTGGATCTGGACGTGGAGGTGTCCTGTGTTGGAGTGGGGATTGTTCATGCTGGAGGTGGAGAGTCGGAGGGAGGTCTTGTGTGCGATGGCGAGTCCTCCTCCTGGGCAGTGGGGGCGGTCCTTCTACTGGATCTTCTATCCGTTGGTGTGTCTTCCGGGGTTGAGTGCATGGAGGGCGACGGAGTTGTATTGTCGGGGTTTCGGAGATCCAGGGTTCCTGGTGTTGACCACAGTCGGGTCGCGGATGAGCACAGACAGGCTTGCCTTAGGCGCACCAGCGGTGCGACCGCCCATCTGCCGTCATTATGTAGGGGAAGGGGGAGGGACGATCAGCTGGGAGGCGGGAGGTGGGAACGGGCGGGGACAGGGGCCGCAGGGGCAGGAAGGGAAGCGGGCTCGGAGAGCCCAAGACAAATTAAAATGAAAATAATGGAGAACAGAGTACAGTACAAACACACTTCGGAAAAGTTCAGTTCTCAGCATCCAGGAACAGCAGAGCACACAAAAGTAAAACAATACAATTATCCAAATAGAGTTACCGGAAGGCAATCAAGCCAACAGAAGGACACGGGGAGCAGGGACCGGCAGAGATGGCCACGGGCAGACAGCAGCCTCGAATACCCAGGCAGGGGGCTCAGCGGCGGTGCTGAATATGGCGAAGCTGCTAGGGAGAGAGCAGACTAGTGACCGAGAGTCAAGGTCTTACTCGCGCAACCCCGCAGCGGCCGCCATTATGTAGGGGAGGGGGGAGGGACGATCAGCTAGCAGGCGGTAAGCAGGAATGGGCGGGGAGAGGGGCCACAGAGGCAGGAAGGGAAGCGGAAAAATTCAGGCTCGGAGAGCCCAAGACAAATTAAAGTGAAACAATAGGGAACAGAGTACAGTACAAACGATACTTTGGAAAAGTTCAGTTCTCAGTTTCCAGGAACCTCATTTCAGTCCTAGCGGCACTACTGACTATCTGAGCAGGCAGAGAATCTTTGCCAGTGTTAGATCGGATGTCTTACTTTTAGGAAATTGGAATAGTTCAGTGTCAGGTCAGTGGGTACCTAAAATTGTGGGGAAATATTTTTGAATCGATTTCCCTACTCAACCACCAGAGTTATTCATGAAAACCTATTACCTGTAAATCTAAGAAACCAAAAAGCTTTGAAAGAGGGCATTCAAAGGTTGCTACAAAAGAGATCGATTGTGCCAGGTCTAGTTCATCAGAGGGGAAATAGAGTCTACCTGGTCCCTTTTTTCATAGAGAAGTCATCAGGGGAATACAGGCCAGTATTGGTTTTGAAAGCAGTGAACTGGTACATTCCCCATATCAAATCCATACCAGATTCAGGATTACAGCACTGCCAGAGATTCTTCCATTCATCAAGCAGGGAGATTTTTGGTTGTTGCTGGATCTCCTGGACATATATCTGCATGTTCCAATCTATCCCAGTTCACAGAGGTTCCTGTGTTTCTGTGTGAAAGATCACCTTTATCAATTTCAGGTACTCCCCTTTGGTCTTTCTTCTTCTCCAAGAGTATTTGCTTAAGTGTTGGCCCCATTAGTGGAAGTTTTACATTCTAAGGGACTCAAAGTATTTCTTTCTTTGGAAGAGTGGTTAATATCTTGTTCTTCTTTTTCTAAGGCCCCGTCACATGTTCAGGAGATATGCAGCCATGCAAGATCACAGATTAAACATGTAGAAATACTGCCTCATTCTAAAACAGAACTTACAATTAATCATGGCTCATTTCAAAATAGAAGTGGGAAAGGTTTTCCTTCCCAAGGACAGAAAGCACAAAATCAGAGCGGAAATTCTGTCCTTTTTGGAAGACTCTGTTCCCCATGCAAGACAGTGGTTGAGGTTACAAGGCCACACAAAATCAATGCTGGCAGTTCTTCCCTGTGCTTACCTCCACATGTACCCATCGGTAGCCAATTTGTTAAGTCACTGGGAGCCGATTTCTCAGGATTTAGAGAAGAGGGTTAGAGTGATTTTGTGGGTATGGAAGAATTCGGGTTGGTGGATGGAGGAAGAAAATCCGAACAGGGTTTAACTTATTTTCATACTTCCTCTGAAGGCGATAACTATAGATGCCAGCAGTCTAGGCTGGGGTGCAACTCTGGAGGCTGCGATAACACAGGGGGAATGGTCACTATTACAGTCAGCGAACTCCTCAATTGAAAAGAGCTGAAGGCCTTTCATCTGGGTTTGTTGGATTATGCACCACAGTTACTAGACAACGATGTGCAGAATAGGACAGGCAACAGGGTGGTAATAAGTTACATCAATCAATCAATCAATCAATCAATCATGGGTTTTAAAGCTCACTACTCACCTGCGAGGGTCTCAAGGCACTGGGGGGAGAGGGTGCGAGCAGCTCCCTACGTGATTCAAAGAGCCAGGTCTTGAGCTCCTTTCTGAATTGGTGCAGTGTTGGGTTTTGTCTGATGCAGTGGGGGTGTTTGTTCCAGGTCTTTGCCATGAGGTAGGAGACGGATCTACCATCTGCTCTGGTCCTGTGGATGCGGGGGACTGTGTCTAGGGTGAGGTCGGTAGAGTGGAGGTTTCTCTTGGGTGTGTGGAAGGAGATTCATTCATTGAGGTATTGGGGTCTGGTGTTATGGAGGGCTTTGTAGGCATGTGTGAGCAGTTTGAAGGTTATTCTTCTTTTGATGGGGAGCTGGTGGAGGTCGCAGAGGTATTGGGTGATGTGGTCATGTTGTGGGATGTCAAGGATAAGTCTGGGCACGGCATTCAGGACGGTATGGAGTTTGCTGATTGAATGTGAATTATCAGGGTGGGTTCAGATCCAATTGCCAGGAAAATTGCCACTTGAGGGGAGAACAGTATGAGGTTGTTGTCAGCAATTTACCTCACCAATAAGGAGAATTCTGCAGCGGACAGGTTAAGCAGGGTCTTTCCTCCAATGAGTGCAAATACGCCCCTGGCCAAAAGCAAGAATATTCCTCTGAATAAGACCTATGGTAATGGGTTGCAATTGCAGGGCCTCTATCTTAATATAGTGGTAATCAAAAAAGGTCCACCTCAGAAAAGGTCAGTATATACCTTGTTGTTGTTGTAATACATACAATGTGTTAAAATACCCCTCACACACCAAAAGGGCCCTTGGTGTCATGCTTCATCATGGGGGTCTTCCCGCCCGGCTGCCGGACGGGGCAGTGCTGCGACAAGCGACTACGCTAGAGCACCTTTTAAATGTGGGTGCTATGTGAGTGAATTGGAGTGAGTGTCAGTAGGGTCAGAGGTGATATAGAAAAGTGATGTTAAAAAATACCTGGCCTAGTGATATAAAAAACTATTTAATAAACACTGGCTGGTTTTGTTAAAAAATGTGGTTTCGGAAAGGGTAAGCGGGTTAATGGGCTTACTTTCCTGTGCGGGTCAACATGTTTTGGGTCATCATGCCCCTTCGTCAGGATCGGGGTCAGATCCCCCTGTCACTCACTAATGTCTTTCCACAATAAAAAGTGTATGTACAAAGTGGTGTGATGGTACTATTATTTATCAATGTGTATGGATATATATTTTATATCTTTACAAATCCCTTGCTAATGCTGAAATACTGATGTAGTATGCTTAGGAAGGTAGGGTACAATGCCCCATGAGCCAACTCTGGACAGAAGGGTATTTGAGGGTCCAATCAACCCCCAGGCTCGTGGTGCTTCCTCCTCCGTCCGTGGTGCTTCCTCCTCCATCCGTGGCTTCTGTGAAATAGTTTTTTCTATCACTAAGCCAGGTATTTTTTAACATCACTTTTCTATATCACCCCTGACCCTACTGACACTCACTCAAATTCACTCACATAGCACCCACATTTAAAAGGTGCTCCAGCGTAGTCGCTTGTCGCAGCACTGCCCCGTCCGGCAGCCGGGCGGGAAGACCCCGATGATGAAGCATGACACCAAGGGCCCTTTTGGTGTGTGAGGGATATTTTAACACATTGTGTGTATTCCAACAACAACAAGGAATACACTGACCTTTTCTGAGGTGGACCTTTTTTGATTACCAGTACCTTTGCAAGAGGAGGACGTGCCCACCTCGGTGCCACCCAGCACCACCTCTTCCTTCCCTCTTTTTGATTTCCCTATCCTCTATCTTAATACGCACTCCATCCCTAAGCGTGCATTGGAGCTCTGAGACCTTCTAGGACAACTAAGCCAGACATATGTTTTATCATTAAAACCTGGTTGCATGTGTCTGCCTCTCCATCTCTAGAAGTTGCATTTCCTGAAGGTTATAGAGTTACCAGACTGGATAGACAGCTAAAAAAAAGGAGGCTGAGTTGCTATTGTGGCACGAAATCCACTAAAAATTAAACACTTGGATTTGTGTTCCACCGTAGAAAGGTTGATCTTTAGATTTGAGACAGCCCCCAAAAAAAGATGGACGTGGCACTGGTCTATCACCCACCTGGCAACAAAAAAGACTTCAGCTCACTGTTCATGGAATGGCTAGCCCCCCATGTCTTACAAGCAGATAATATTTTACTGTTAGGGGATTTTAATGATCATTTTGATACCCAATGTGACCCTAATTCTCACAGTCTGTTAGCTGCTATGGAATCACTTGATCTCTACCAAAAGGTATCTAGTCCTACTCATAGAGCGGGGCATACTCCTGATGCTATTTTAACCAATGCCTCGAATATAGCAGTTGATCCACACATGGCTCTGATGTGAACTGATCATCTTGCCTTAAAGTTTGTTTTAAACACTCCTAAATTTTGCACAACACCTCCTGACGCCTTGAAAGTCTCGAGACCGTGGAGGAATGTGGCCCTCTCCACCTTCCTCCCCACCGCCGCCATAAATTATTTCATGGACAGCGAGCTTGCACAAAAAGGATTTGAGGACTCACTAACTATGGCCTTAGACACTATTGTTCCTATTAATATATGCAAGATCCAAAAGAAAAACTCTCCAGTGCCCTGGTACACCGAAACCTTAAAAAAAGAAAAATCTACAAGCAGAACGTGGGAATGGAAATAGAGGAAATCTAAACTTGAAGAGGATAAACTTACTTAGAAAACTGCATTCAGGATATATTAAAAAAAATTGTAATACTGCTAGAAGAATCCATTTAAGTGATAGAATCAGCTCAGCAAAAAATTCCTCAAAAGAGCTTTTCAAAATTCTCAAAGAATTTACGAATCCGATCATAGACAGCACTCCAACCCCTTAATCTCAAAACCTCTGTGATAATCTTGCAGATCAATTCGAACAGAAGATTAATAAGATCTATAGATCATTCAATAATAGAGAAATAAAGATATCTTGTGACCCTGTTGCAATTAAGACAAATCCTAATCCTCCTACTCTAGAACTATTTAACTCTGTCACTCCTGACCAAGTGCAGGCCCTGTTAAATAAGATTAAAGGAGGTTCCATGCTGGATCTGGCCCCACCACATGTTATTACTTCTCTGGCCTCTGTCTTGACAGCACCTATCACAGACATCTGTAACCTCTCACTAGAGACAGCTTCCCTCCCGCTGAAATGGAAGACAGCATAGATTAGAACCATTCTTAAAAAATCCTCAGCTGATCCTATGGATATGCTGAATTATAGACCCATCTCACTACTACCCTTCTTCTCAAAATGTTAGAGTAACTGGTGAATCGCCATGTGATATCCTATTTAGAGGCTAACAATCTGCTAGATCCCTCTCAGTCGGGCTTCTGTGCATCCTATCCCACAGGATCAGGCTTAACTGAAGTCACTGACACTATCAAGCTGGCTTTAGACAAGGGGCCTTCAGTCATGTTAATGCTTTTAGACATATCAGCGGCGTGTGATACCATCTCCCATCAGATTCTAGTTCAAAGATTGAGGGAGATTGGCATCTGCAGGAAAGCTTTAAAACGGTTAGAACATTTTCTATCAGAACGAACGAATATAGTGCAGTTGGACTCTTTTACCTCAAAGTCCATGATCCTAGACAAAGTGGTGCCTCAGGGATCATTTCTTAGTCCCACTCTTTTTAACATTTATGTACCCTCTCTGGCAAAGCTCATCAGATCTTGTGGTTTCGACACCATCTCCTATGCTGATGATATGCAATTGATCATCACTATGGACACTCATGCAACTCTCACTAAGGCCAAATTTAAAAATGGTATGCTAAATATTGCTGCATGAATGACATGCTAAAGATTGCTACATGAATGACAGCAAACTTCTTCCAGCTCAATAAAAACAAGACATAGAGCTTCTTGTTTGAGAAGCCCACGCAGTGTGGTCTACAGACTGGTGGCCCCTGGAATTGAGCCCAACCCGAGTCCTGAAAAATGTGTGAAAAATGTAGGTGTCCTAGATATTGGTCATGTGTTTCAGCCTAATGCGCATGCTTAGGATGGTTTTGCCTTGGATCCCTTTATCTGCCAGAAAAACCCTGACCCAGGCTCTGATAGTGAGCCACCTGGATTATGGTAATTCCCTAATGGTCGGTACGAAGGTAGGTCTTTTCTCTGGGCTTCAGTTGGTGCAGAATACAGCAATATGCCTTGCCCTCTATCTTCCTCCATGTTTACCATCTGAACATATATTGCGCCTTCTTCACTGGTTGCCCATAAAAAAGCGGGCTCTATTTAAGCTCTTACGTCTTTAAAACCATGCATGGAAGGGGACCATGCTATCTGAAAAATAACCTACAGCCATATATTCCTACCCGGCAACTTAGACCTAGTGACTTGTTATTACTGTGTCCCAAACGGATTCATAAACCCAGACTGGGCGGTCACTCATTTTCTTTCTTGGCTCCCCACCATTGGAACCAGCTGCTGTTATACATTTGCTCCTGTACTAATTTAATTCAGTTTAGAAAACTTCTCAAAACCTGGTTGTTCAATCTTTAACCTTGACATAGCTCTGCTAATTGTTGTCTTTATGCTACAGTGCCAAGAGATCCCATCGGGATGATTCATATCAATAATAATAGTAATAATAATAATAATAATAATAATAATAATCATTATTATTATTATCTTTAAGTAGGTGAGTAGTCCTGCAATTGCAGAGGAGATTTGGCTGACCGAAGGTGGATCTATTTGCCACCAGGATAAAGGTGCTTCTTCCGTGTATCTGCTCGATCATTCCTTTTCCGGATGCATGGAACAGACGACATGTCACTCAAGTGGCTGCCAGGTGTTCTTTATACTTTTCCCCCAATTCCAATGATCCCCAGAGTTCTGCAGAAAATCAGGGAGGAGAGAGCACTGGTGTTGTTGGTAACTCCAGGATGGGAGATGCGCCCATGCTACCGCCATGTTTTATGACTAGCTGTCCAGTCTCACTGGTCAATTCCTTCGGTGCCGAGGTTGAGGCCTGCTCCCTGGCTGCCACAGAGTAGGCATTATGTCTGCAAGGAGGCGATGTGTCGAGTCCAGGACCCACAAAGTTGGTTGCGTTGGCAGTGAGGTGTGGGTTCTGGTGAAGCGATGCTAAGTCGATGAGTTTGTGGAGTCACCCTCAGCGGTTATGGGTGCCACGATAAGTGGATGCAGGTACTGGCGGTGACGGAGTCGATGCGAGTGCTGGTGTCGGGAATGTCGATAACTGCAGACATCAGTAGGTGTCAAAGGGCATCGGAACTGTGGTGCAGGCAGAGCAGTGCATTGTGCACTTCACAAGCTGTGACCCTGGCCTCGTGCAGGTTGCGGCATCATGGCGGCATCGCTGATGGCGTCTGAGATTTCTTTTCTTGCTTCTCTTAGGTTTTTTCCAGCTCCAAACAGCAGGGGAAACCTCCAGAGGCCCAGAACTGGAACAGCCACCTACTGGCAGGTCAGAACTCCCAGCAATGGAGTTCACAGGAGCTGGGGGGAAAGTCTATGTGTCCCTGAGACTTGAGAACAGGAGGCCATCACACACAAGCCCTTAGAGATTCTCCTTCATGCAGGTTCTTAGCGAAGTTCCAGTCTTTGTCCATTGCTTGGCAGAAGCAGCAACTGCAGGCCAACCCCACACAACACAGAGCAAAGGGCAAGTCCTCCTCCTCACAGCTCTGCAGCTATTCTCCTTGTCAAAGGTTCCTCTTGAGTCCAGAAGTGATGTAACATTCTGGGGTTTAAGGTCCACTATTTATAACCCATTTTGTCTTTGTTCTCCTTTGTGCCAGGGTCTCTGAGACCAGTCCCAACCAGTTATGTTCTCACTGGTGCAGTATGAGCACAGGGGGTGGAGACAGCATTGTGGAAAGGAGACAGGCCTGATTCAGTTGCAAGGAAAAGTCCTCCCACTACTCTAAATGCAACTAGGGTCTATGCAGCTCAGCTCTGAGTCATCCAGGAAGGCACAGGCACCCCCCAGTGGCTGTCTACAGTGAATGGACACCCCAAGCCCCTGTCCCTCTAAAACCAGACAGTCAATCGACAGGTATGCAGAATGGTTAAACAAAATAATGTCTACTTTCTAAAAGTGCCATTTTCAAACACACAATTTAAAAACCACTTTTACTAAAAGATGGGTTATTAAATTCTGAGTTCAGAGAGCCTAAACGTTATACCTCTATGATGTCCTAATGGGAAGTTATACTTGTAAAATGTTACAGTATCTCCCATGCTATCCTATTGGACAGATAGCCTTTCAATACTGAAAAACTAAATTGGAAGTATTTCACTATCAGGACATGTCACACACACCAGTGCATGCCCTACTTTTAACACACACTGCACCCTACCCATTGGGGAACCTTAGGCCTACACAAGGGGTGTCTTATAGTTAAGAAAAGGGAAGGTTAGGGCCTGGCAGGTGGGTGCACTTGCCAGGTCGATGTGGCAGTAAACAACTGCATGCAGACACTGAAGTGGCAGGTCAGAGATACATTTACAGGGCTACTTAGCTGGGTGGCACAATCAGTGCTGCAGGCCCACAAGTAGCATTTGATTTGCAGGCCGTGGCACACTCAGTGCACTTTACCAGGGGCTTACCAGTAAATCAAATATGCCAGTCCTAGATAAATAATCACAGAAACAATTTACACAGGGATCACTTGCACTTTGACACTGATTAGCAGTGGCAAAGTGCCCAAAGTATCTAAGCCAGCAAAAACGATATCCAGCCTAACATAAAAAATACAGGGGGAAAAAGTCAAAAAGTCAGGGAAACCACACCAAGGATGCCAAGTCTAATATGGTCGATATGATTCAGCATTCTAGACATTCATTAACACTGAAAAAGTACTTGTGCCATTGGCAGTCTTTCCACAAGTGGTGAATGGTGAAGGATTGGGATCCATCTGTGGTGAACTAAATTAGAGTTTTAGATTTCCTACAAGAGCATTTTCATTTGCGTCTTCCAGTATCAACTTTGAGGGCTCAGTGGGCAGCAGACAATCTTTCAGGAGCCCTTAGATGGAGGAAGGGGAGCCTTTTGTTGGTAGATTGATAACATCTTTTTCTCTGGAAAGACTTAGGGGCCCATTAGGATGTCGGGCCGATAGCCCCCACCCGGCCGGCGGTAGCCACCGCCGGCCTGGCGGCGGCAATCCCCCCGACATCCACTCCCAAATGCCCCCCGCCATATTAGTATGGCCGGGGGACCGCGGCGGACGGAAAGACCGTCCGCCACTTTTGCGCCCCGGTCGCCTTGCGGCTGGGGCGGAAAAGGATTAATATGGCTGGCGGTGTCTAATAGACACCGCCAGCCATATTATGATGTACCAAAACGGATGTGCCAAATCGGATGGAAAGGCATGCAGTCTTCACTCTGGGGGCCCCCTGCGGGCCCCAGAGTGAAGGAGGGGTGGGGTGTGTACACGGGGTGTAGCTGTGGTACCCCCCAGCATTTTCATAAACAAAGCGGCAGGCACCGTGCGGTGCCTGCTGCTTTGTTTATGCAAATGCATGCATACATTTTTAACATTGTGGCGGGCGTGGAGGGGTGCAATGTTAAAAATGGGGGATGCGCTCGCCACTGTGGCGGGCTCATCTTAATGCACACATCGGGACCCCCGCCCTTCAGGTGGGCGGTCCCATTTTCCGCAAGGGAGGCCTTAGAGTTCACTGTCCAGTTCCATCCTGGGATTTACTATTGGTTTTGCAGGTTCCTCAACATTCTACTTCCAAGCTTTTCGAAAGTGTTGATCCAAAGTTTCTTACTTAGAAGGTCATTTTTTAGAGGCTATTTCATCCACTAGGAGAGTGGGGTAACAAGGTTTTTTATTAAGATCAGAGCATTCTCACAAATCACTTTTCATCCGACCTGAAAAATAACAGCACAGACCAAAATGATAGGCTGTATTCGCTTGAATGAGAACATAAGCAACCGCAGATGTGTTAACCCCTTGTTGGGCCTTGGTGGAGACCTGCAGCTTGACTTTCCATAGCACAGCAATCCCAGGAAATATGTCTCAGCATACTCACACCACTCATGTTGGCCTGCTTATATGATGGATGGAAATATTTGAATCCATCAGAAGCACAAGTAATTACTCTGGATGCATTCCATTCCATGGTGTTTTAGCTCATTGAGCCATAGAATGGAATGTTCCGAGAACGTGTTCACTGTATTTAGTATTCACACATTCACAGGCATAAATTATTGTAATTGGTCCTCATGGTTATCAAATTCATGGATGGTTGGAGTGAATATGCCAGTAAACGTTACAAGAGTGAAGTGATGACAACACAAAGGGAGGAACGTTAGCTATGACGTGTGGAAATATCCAATCTTACATACATTTTATTGCAGCTTTGCATGAACCATTTCAAAAATGTGCTGCATCTGCCCTACAAGAGAGGACCAATCATCATATCAGTATGATGCCCTCTTACACGGAGTACTTCACTCCTTTTGCTTCAGTTTCACGCTACACTGTGCTGATCTGAGCCCATCAGCGGATTCTGTACTTAGCTCTATTACCAAGTAAGAACATATTTGCATGTGGGTACGACCCATGCAATTGTTTTATCCAGTTCTCTTTATCCACCGTCCAGCCACCAAATTTGCTGTTATTATGCTGGTGGTGGAAGGCACAGACTGTCCAGATAGAGACCAGCATTCTTCTGGTCTCCATCCAGGTGGCATGTGTGGCACACCCGTGAGTTCTTCTGAAACCTCTTGTGATGCGGGGAAGTGTTTGAGGTTCTTGATGTATTTACGAACCATTACAGGTAGTGAGGACTCCGTCATCTATTGGAGACACTTGGTCTTGGTGTACTAGTGGAGCACTTGCTATAATGACTCCGTCCATCATCCCCTTTGGTTTTGCTTTGTTCTCCCTACGTTAGCAGGGTATGCCCAGACGTGGGTCCCTTGCTCACTTTGCCACTGGATTCAAGCTAGTCCGGCTGATGACGGCTGATTAGCCAGAAACCAGTCCCAGGATGCTTGTTTCCAGTCCAGGGAAGACATGGCTTGGCAGTTCGTGCTGGACTGTTCCCATGAGGCACAGGGTCAGACTGATTTGCATATGGCCATTTCCGAACTGGGTGGCGGAGTGAGCTAAAGAATGATGATGGATTAAACCCAGATCAGTTGACTGGGGGTGAGTGCTTGCAATGTTCAACACTCCGTCCATCATCCCCTTTGGTTTTGCTTTGTTCACCCTAAGTTGGCAGGGTATGCCCAGACGTGGGTCCCTTGCTCACTTTGCCACTGGATTCATGCATGGCTAATGCCGGTTGATTAGGCAGAAACCGGTCCCAGGACGCTTGTTTCCGGTCCAGGGAAGACATGGCTTGGCAGTTTGCGCTGGACTGTTCCCATGAGGCACAGGGTCAGATTGATTTGCATATGGCCATGTCTGAACTGGGGTGGCGGAGTGAGCTAAAGAATGATGATGGATTAAACCCAGATCAGTTGGCGGGGTGAGTGCTTGCAATGTTCAACACTCCGTCCATCATCTCCTTTGGTTTTGCTTTGTTTGCCCTAAGTTGGCAGGGTATGCCCAGACGTGGGTGCCTTGCTCACTTTGCCACTGGATTCAAGCTAGCCTGGCTGATGACAGCTGATTAGCCAGAAACCAATCCCAGGATTCTTGTTTCTGATCCAGGGAAGACATGGATTGCCAGTTCGCGCTGGACTGTTCCCATGAGGCACAGGGTCAGACTGATTTGCATATGGCCATGTCTAAGCTGGGGTGGCGGAGTGAGCTAAAGAATGATGATGGATTAAACCCAGATCAGTTGACTGGGGGTGAGTGCTTGCAATGTTCAACACTCGGCCCATCATCCCCTTTGGTTTTGCTTTGTTTGCCCTAAGGTGGCAGGGTATGCCCAGACGTGGGTCCCTTGCTCACTTTGCCACTGGATTCAAGCTAGCCTGGCTGATGATGGCTGATTAGCCAGAATCCTTTCCCAGGATGCTTGTTTCCGGTCCAGGGAAGACATGGCTTGTCAGTTCGTGCTGGACTGTTCCCATGAGGCACAGGGTTAGACTGATTTGCATATGGCCATGTCTGAACTGGGGTGGAGGAGTGAGCTAAAGAATAATGATGGATTAAACCCAGATCAGTTGACTGGGGGTGAGTGATTGCAATGTTCAACACTCGGTCCATCATCCCGTTTGGTTTCGCTTTGTTCACCCTAAGTTGGCAGGGTATGCCAGACTGGGTCCCTTGCTCACTTTGCCACTGGATTCAACTTAGCCTGGCTGATGATGGCTGATTAGCCAGAAACCAGTCCCAGGATGCTTGTTTCCGGTCGAGGGAAGACATGGCTTGGAAGTTCGTGCTGGACTGTTCCCATGAGGCACAGGGTTAGACTGATTTGCATATGGCCATGTCTGAATTGGGGTGTCGGAGTGAGCTAAAGAATAATGATGGATTAAACCCAGATCAGTTGACTGGGGGTGAGTGCTTGCAATGTTCAGCACTCTGTCCATCATCCCCTTTGGTTTCGCTTTGTTCGCCCTAAGTTGGCAGGGTATGCCCAAACGTAGGTCCCTTGCTCACTTTGCCACTGGATTCAAGCTAGCCTGGCTGATGACGGCTGATTAGCCAGAAACCAGTCCCAGGATGCTTGTTTCCGGTCCAGGGAAGACATGGCTTGGCAGTTCACGCTGGACTGTTCCCATGAGGCACAGGGTCAGACTGATTTGCATATGGCCATGTCTGAACTGGGGTGGTGGAGTGAGCTAAAGAATGATGATGGATTAAACCCAGATCAGTTTACTGGGGGTGAGTGCTTGCAATGTTCAACACTCTGTACATCATCCCCTTTGGTTTCGCATAATGACCAAAAGGGCAGAAGAATGATGCGTTTATCCAAATAGGCAAATTACTGTAACGCATCCCTCATACAATTTCAGTGCCATATTATATAATGCACTTGTAATACAGCGGACGGGATATCTGCCACGTTTATGATGGAGTATGTCCTTAATGAGGACCCCTGACCTTCATGACCTTTGTCATTAGAAGAAGTGATAAAGCAGTTTATAACAGAAATTAGGAAGAAAAATATATAACTGCAAACAGAATAACTTTCTTCCCTCTGTGTACAGGAACTGGATCTACACTAAACCCGATGCCCTGCAGCTCAGGAAGAAGATGGCAGCCGGTGGTGTAGCTACCCAAGGTGCAGTGTGTGCAGTGTCACCATGGCCCAGAGATGTGGGAGGCCCACTGCACTCCGATTATGCTACTGTTTTAATTTCCAACCGGGGGTACGGCAGACGCGTTTCCCTTGCTTGCACTGTGGCCTTTCCTGGCACCCTTGGTAGGTCAAGGATTACAGCACAACTGTGCCACATGGCGCCCTAGGACAACAATTAAAGATGCGCTGATGTTTATGTTAAATTGATGATAGAGTGGACTTGGACGTACGTTACCGCAATGAAAATGCAGGACTTTATAATTGGCCCAGCCGTAAGCTGGCCTGTGTACATGTTGGTGATAAATATACTTTCCTTTTTTTGACCCATTTGCAGCTGGAGTATTCTCTAGTGCCAAGCACTTGTCCATATACGTGTGAGTCTCCCCTTAGCGAGGCTCATTTCTCACATTAACTGCAGCCTTCTCGGCCTCGAAGACATGAGATGTTCGGTGCGTTTCCTGTTGGTTGCTGTCACAAAACATCACGAGATCGCTAGGGAGACCGAGAGCTGAACTTTCTCTGAACTCCTCGTCGGGGCCTGGTTCGAATGCACATAGTGGTACAAACTGCGAAGGTCTGGAGGCGCGGAAGCAGTCTAGAGCAGACAGGGACCTAAGGCGCGCGTTCAGAGGTTAAATGAGAAGAGTGAAAACATTATTAAAGTATACATTTAACCCCCCCCCCCCCCCACCCGCGCGCTCTTTTTGTGACTGTACCCCCTGTATACTGCACCTTGTATATACAAACTTTTCTTTTCAATAAAAAAATACTGAAAAAAAGAAGAAAAAAAAGCATACATTGAATACCAGTGCTGCCAGCTTCAGCATATGTTATCTTGCCAATTGTACATTCGTGTGCAACAGTGTTACGATGTTGTCTTGCTAATAGAAATCCTGTCAGTGCTTTATTGTGTGTTCGGTTTCTGGAAGGCCAGAAACTGTTAATGAGCCTGCTCTATAGGCAGATAGTTGAGAATCTGGGGGGTCTCATGGAGTGGCCTCGCAATGCTGCATTGCCTGAAAACGGCCAAAACGGGATTCAAGTGAGGTAATATTTCTCCGGTCCGGTGCAGTAATAAACTGGTAGACCACTTATTGAGACCCCCCACGATAGAATCCAGACACAGGGATGGCAGCCTGCAAGGAACTGAAGGCTTCCATTCCTACACGGGAATGCTTTTTATAGGTATGGCATTAGCCAAGATCCTTTGATGTTAATACATTTGTATACTATATTTACATTTCGGGGAGTTTCTGCCACCTCTCTTCATCCATTGTTCTGTTGTTGTGTCACTCACATTTTGCTTCTGCCCACAACAGCATATAGCATGGGGCAGCCTACGTAAACCACTGGTTAACCTAACTTTCAGTGACTGCAGTTTCCTCTCTTACAAGGAAAACATCCGCACACAAGCTAGTTCCCTTCCAGTTTAAAGCCTGATGTGATAGCAAGATGCTTCTGATGCAGATCCAATCTTTATCAGATCCCATCCCCTGACAATGCTGCTGTAAAATCCTTTCGGAGTCCTTTCCTTTTCTGAAAGATGCTATTTCACAGCATACCAGATAGTGTCCGTTTGAAGCTGTTCTGTATTACGTTATACTATTTTTCCTTTTTTTCCTTCTTTCGCTTTTCTTCTTTCTTTCATAATTTCTTTCTTTCTTTCTTCTTGTTTCTTCCCTCCATTCTCTCTTTCTCTCTCTCTTTCCATTTCCCCTTCTTTCATTCTGTTTTTAATCTCTTTCTTTCTTTCTTTCTTTTTTTCTTTCTTTCTTTCTTTCTTCCTTTCTTTCTTCCTCAAAGACAAGAGTCTTGCAGCCAATGCCAGACTGACTGACTTTTTAAGCAATTCCATTCAGTGCTGATGAGTACTGTTTTATGTGGTTTCCTTCCGAATTTTGATTCAGAATGAGTCAGAAAATCAATTTCGAAGTTTGGGAAGACTTTACAGAATTGCAAAATATGTTTAGCACATGGCAAATCAACATATTGTGGTCTGAGACCCTTTAATTTTGAAAATCACAAGATTTGCAACCACAAAATGGTTTTGTACATTTTGACATTAGAACCTTGGGTTAATTTCAGCATGTTAATTCGCTTTCCTTATGGGACGGTATGGAGGCAAATTGTGTTCCATGGGGCCTTGAGTTACATGTACTCCCAGTATCAGTAACAATGGGTGTGGTAGTACCATCACATAATTCTTTGCCATTCATAATGAGGGTCATTGCCCATTGTCCTATTGGCACTCTGTGATATAGAGAAGTAACAGAAATCATTGGTTTGAATTTTCAAATAGCAGATACTTTTGCTTTAAAAGAAAACATTTAATCCTAAATAAAACTAGTAAATGACTGGGTTATCCTACACAACTAGCAGGGGATTAATGTGAGCACTAATGGGTGCATATGGTGTGTTTGTTTATAAATCTTGTCCACTGGAACACTCAGGTGGCAATATTTCGTGAAAGGATGCATGCGACAAATACAAATGTTATTTTGTTGGTATGTCCTTTTTTTTCCTTACAGGTTTGGATGCCTAGAAATGCCAGGAAAGTCTGGTTCAAAACCATGAGTCTTATTTTTAATACACCTACACCCCCGAGGATAGGGTACACCTTAGCGTGTGTACACCGCCCGGGTGGTTACCCTCTTTTTTGGTCCTGAAGAAAGCTCAGCCGATTTGGCACGCTTGAGCAGAAACATGTCGACCTTTTGCACACTAAGGACATCGTTGGCTCAGTCTAATAGCCAACTGCTGTCCGCCTCACTTGCTTTTAATGTTTGCTTACTTTTCCTCGATTAAAGTAAATTTTTGGAAATAGTTGGCTCTCTTTTAACCCACTTTTCACAATTTTCACTTTACACTTAAAAAACCAGCTCCACTGTAATTACATGTGTTGTAGCACACCAGGAAGACATTCGGTCTTGACGGTGGGAACCCGATGATGAAGCATGTCACCAACCAGGTTGGTGAGTGAGGGTTCTTTTAAAAACTTTAATGGTTTTTTACAATAACACATTACACACTTTTCTTTGTCTTTAGTTTTTGGTTGCACCTATGGTCACTCCTTTATTGTTACTAGTATCTATAGGTGGGAGAGTTTTTTTCTCTAATAATTTTACTAGTGCTGTTTGTCCACCACCTCAAATATGGAAGATTTTGGCCTCTCTTATTCGAGAGAAGAGGTGGATGCCCTTATGGCAGACCCCTCTTTATTTGCAGACCCATCAGTTGCTCAAACTATCTCTCAAACAACTGAATGGGATAAGCTAATGGAACAAAAGAGAAGCCGCATACGTGCTATCTTACACGGGACTATGCTCAAGGAATATTTGAAAAACAACACAGCGCTGAAAGGCCTGTTAGTAACAAATGCCCGAGAATATTCCTTGATGATGCTTTATTTAGAAAAGAGTGGGCACAAATAGTGTGGCACTGCACGCGTAATTGGGCAGTGTTAATTATGAAGATAGCTCTGAGACTTTCTGAGGCTCTCCAAGTTGAAATTCAATTAACAGAAACCCACTTCAGAACTACCTTGACAGGATATAAAAAGAGACTGGACGAGCTTAATAAGGAACTTAATGAATACAAAGAAAACTTGGCTCAGTTCAAAGCTCAAAAGTTAAAAAAAGACTTGAAACGCTGGTCCTATGCAAAAGTATATCCCTATTCTTGTCCTGAATATATACCACCGAATAGAAATAGTGCTGACACTGACACTTCAGGGGATAATGACTCCAACTCCAGTGGGTCCAGTAATGGAAGCCTGGGGAACAGACAAAGGGGGAGAGGCAGGTATAGAAGAGCACAAACACCCCAACCGTGGTACCCCTTCCCTCAGTCTGGAGGTTTCCATCAACCATTCCAACAACCCCCTTTTCCACCTCTAATGGGTTGGAATCCGCCGCCCGTGCACTATCCCCAATATCAACAAAACATGTACCCCCAGCTTTTTTTAGGAAGGGGAAGGAGGGGCAGGGGCTGGTGAAGAGGGACCAATCAGGTACATTGGGCACAGGAAGAAGGTGTGGAAGACAACACATGGAGCAAGACCCAGGGACAACGAGCAGGCCCGAGCAATGTGAGAGCTTAATAACCAACTTATCTTCTATACATTTAAGCCCCGAAGAAAGCTCTGTCCTGGATAAAGGCCTAGGTTTTATACCTACGGCTCGGCTGGACCATTTTAAATTGCACTGTGAATTGTCTGATTTCTTTCGAAAATTGAGACTGAAAAACTTTTTGGAAAATAAGACTGAGGTGGATTCCCAGTCAGCAACAAGTGACACAGGATTCAGAGTAAAATCTACGTTCACCCCTCCCCTTCACACTATTCCATTTTTCATTTCAAATAACTTTATTCGATTCCGAAAGAATCATAAAAGTATGCTAATAAAAATTATCAAATATCGTACATACAAGTCACAGATGGTATTTCACAGTTAAACATTTCGGTTTCCAAAATTCACGCATGATAAACAATATGCAAAAAATCATGACACTATACATTGTAGGACTAAATTATAAAATACGCCGGGATATAGTCTCTCACACTAACCACCATGCTTATTGAGGAAATCTGGAAAGTGCAGTGCATTAAAATAAATTTCACATCTACAAGTTACCAATATTATTTCATATTCACACAAAAAGGATCATAAACAAATACATAATATACAAAATATCATATCAAAAGACATAAAATCGATAAAAACAAGTTCATGATTCATAACGATTCCTAATCAAAAGAGCGGATCTATTAAAACTAAGCATAGAGCTACATATGGCAGCAGTTGATAATGATCTCAAATATTCAAAGCCTTCCATATATGTGCACGGTCTAATGTCCTTCAGGAGAGGTTTAATAAAACAATCTCTTGGGGCTTTATAAACTGAACAGAAGAGTACAAAGTGCACTGTGCATTGTTGAGCTACATTATTACATGGGCATGGGGCAGCCTCTCACACCAACCCCCTTGCTTAGGGAAGGCAGCCAAAAAAGTGCAGTACTTTCAACCGGAATCTGGTCAAATAAAAACGCCATTGTGTGTGTGTGGTAAAAGACAAGTAAAACTGTTGCTGTAATGTAACCACTTGAATAGATGTGGGTGTATCTTGCCTAATAGATCCTACAACAGTGTGATAGGCATTCTTAATGACCTTCTTCATGTTCAGATTAATAGAATCAGGATTATCATAAACATTTTCTAGGCCTATTTTATAAAAAGTTTCCTTCACGTCACGCAACCAAGGTATCATCATGGCCTGGTCGAGATTCATACAGTCCTTAAGAATTTCTTTAGAAAACGACAAATCCTCCAAGGTCCATATTTTTCCCCAGAGGAGCAAAGGGGACACATGGATTCTGTATTTTACAAAATATAAGCCCAACTCCGAGTGACAGAAAATATTTGGAGAACTCTAAGGAATAGATAAAAGTCGCTTTAAAAATTTGTTCTCCATAATTTGAATTTGTTCGCTTTTGTGGTATCCCCATATCCCTGCCCCGTAAGTCGCCACCGGCAAACACTTGGATGTATACAAGGTCATCAATTCCCCTATTGGTTTTTGACCCAGTTTACTAGCGAAGCGGAAAAGGGCCTCTACAGATGTAGTTGTTTTTTGAAGTCGGGTCATTATTAAATAATCCCAGTTTAGTGTTCTATTAAAAAGATTTCCTAGGTAATTAAAATTTGTGACTTTCTCAATAACCATATTGTCCACAGCATATTTACAAGTCTTAATTCTACTTGGACCACAAGCCATTGCAAATGATTTACTAAAGTTCACCCTATGATCTAGTCCCAACATAAATTTGTTAAAAGCAATCAGACATTTCTGCATACTATTTGCTGTTAAGGTCATCAGTACGGTATCATTCGCGTATGACAGTAATGGTACATAATTGGCATTTATTTTAGGAAAATCTAAACCTTTTTGCAATAAAAACTGTTCCAAACCATTTGTGTATACTAAAAACAACAAGCACTGGCGTTGCCAATAGGTCTCGCAGTAGGAAAGTTGGAGCTATTGGTTTTGTAAATGACACATTTTATATTTATGTGTTGGTTTTGAAAATTGCGAAAATAATAGTTTTGTCATTTACAATGCCAATACTTTTAACTTTTGCAAATGTGACACTCATAGTATTTGTAATGCAAATGTTTTGTATTTACGTGACTTAGATGTATTGATATTACAAATAACAATGGTTATGACATTTTTTAAATAATTAATACTTAAATAAAAGTTATTGTAATTTATACTGGCAATAGCTTAAACTGTTGTAAATACCTTTTGTGAAGATTATGTTCAGTGTATTTTATTGTGAGGAAAATAAAAGAACAGAAGTGAAATATTAACGTCTTTTTCTGACATTTGTGTAATGTGAGAGAGTGTGAGTGTGTTTGAAAAGGGTGATTGATTGTGATATGATGTGTGATGCTGATAGGGTGTGTGAGTGTGTTAGTGTGTGTGATTTTTTAGAATGTTATTGAGGGTGTGTAAGGGTCTTTGAGTGTAATTGTGTGTGAGGGTGAGTGTGTGTGAGGTGGTGTGAGGGGGAGGGTGTGTGTATTCCGATGGTGTGTGGTGTTGTGAGGATGAAGGCGTGAGACCTCAAATTACACAGTAATCACAAAAAATATATAACCCAATATACTTATTTAAGTATCAGTAACTAGCATCGCCGTCAAGGTGCTTAGATGTATGTAGAGGCTTTAACAGCCTTGATGATGTGTCATTTGCATTGGAGACTGAGACGGGCACAAAAACGGCCCATCGAAGGGCCTACACACCACAGGCCCATCAGCAGATTGCCAGCCTTGCTACTCCGAGGTTGATTAAGTTCAATAATAGGTTTCTGGGGCTTAGAGCGATGTTCGTCCTACTGCATCATAGATAATTAAAATTATCTTTGGACTGGCTGGGGGCGGGAGGGAACCTATGCTGATAGCTGTCAGTCTGGGCGCCGGCGGTGCTGTCAGTAGTGCTATGTCACCGTCAGGCGACAAGCGCTATATCGGCCGCTATCACACACCAGATGACCGGGATCTGGTCCCGTCTTCCCCAGGAAACAGAATAACGCCCGACAAACTGAACAAGCCGAGCAATCACGTATGTTTCCGTACATCTGTGTCCTCTTATAGCAATGTATCAGTGCACAGAATAGAACGTGCCCAGGCAATATATCCATGTAACACTGTACTTCTGCATGGCATTTTTGGTGAGTGAAGATCGATCCGTGAGTGAGGTAGGGTGCAGTGAGTGTAGTGACTCTCTGGCAAACAGCAAAAGACCCCCCATATAATACAAATATTCACTGTCGGGGGAGCCTGGTGGGGGGGCGGGAATGTGAGCGAGGAGCTCACGGGAGAGAGGCCGGAGGGAAGCCGGATGGGGGCGGGAGAGCCTGGTGGGGGGGCGGGAATGCGAGGGAGGAGAAGTGTGGCAGGCGGAATGCCTGTGTGCGAAAGCGCGATAAAGATCTGCACCCTGTAACAGAGGCATGCATCCATGCAGAGTCATCTTGGGCTTTCATCCTTCTAAGAACGATCAAACCTCGAGTGCCACTGAGGAGGACATTACAACAACTGAGAGCCAGTCCTGCCTGTGGTGTTTAGCCACACGCAGCTGATCCCAGAACTTCCAAGTTTCCCACGCCATGCGTGCATCCATTTCTAAGTAAGTACCTCGTGGAGTCTAGGCCTTTTCTTTGCATTCTGGGATGTGCAGTCTTGTTTATCACAATATAAAGTTAGGACCACAAGTACCGGAATGCAAAGAAACCACAAGACTCTGAGCAGTGAGTCACGCATGTTTCTGGAGTACTTGGCTGCTTTTCGTGTTGCCGATGTGCACCTTGAGTCTTCAGGGAGTGAGCACTGGGTCCACGTCACAGGGTAAGAGGCGGAGCATGGAAGAAATGGAGCATATGCTGGCAAGAGAGATAAAACATGCGCTCTGATGGAGTGCTGAAATAAAAACAAAAAAAAATCGATTCCAGAAAGTAAGCAGTGGAAGGAAACAATTCATGTCATCCAATCAAAAGTGTAGTAAAGAGCCAATGCTTCTTGTAGGGTCACATGCAAAAAGAAGGAAAGCCATTGGATAAGAAGCATACACATGAGACTGACAAGAAAGCAAAGCAAATGTAAGGAACAGACTGGCTCAAAGATTTGTACGTTTTGGAGGCTGAGTTATCTGGAGAGAGGCCGGAGGGAAGCCGGATGGGGGCGGGAGAGCCTGGTGGGGGGGCGGGAATGCGAGGGAGGAGAAGTGTGGCAGGCGGAATGCTTGTGTGCGAAAGCGCGATGCGCTTGGAGAGAGGCCGGATGGGGGCGGGAGAAACTGAAAGTACGAGTAGGAGGGAGGCTGATGCGCGTGCTTGTTTGGTCACGTGATTCACGTGAACTTAAAGAAAACCGCAGCAAAAAGCCCTTGGTTTGACGAGGATTTTGAGGACATGAATTCTCGCTCCGCTCAATGCGCTTGCGCGCATTGATAGGTCGCGAGACCTAAAAAAGGAGCCATGATACAGCCCTGGCGGACACCTTCAGATGAGGCGATTTCCCCCGTTTTTTCACCCCCTGCGCCATATCGTACAGCTACGGAAGTCGCAGCATGCAGTCTACGCAACAGGGTGACAAGTAGCTCCTCAAATCCCATAGACTCCATTAACGACCAGAGCTTTTACCCTGCATACAGTGTCGAATGCACTGGATAAGTCCATGAAGGCCAGGTGAATTGAAACACCCTTGGCCTTCATGTACTTACCCATAATCATGGCCAAATTAAGACACTGTTCTGTGGTCCCCCTGCCTCTCCTAAAGCCATATTGGGAGTCCACAATGATGCCAGAGGCATCTGCCCATGTCTCTAAACGTGCCAATATTACTCTCCCCAATAGTTTACAAGAGGCATCTATTAGGGAGATTGGTCTATAGCAGCAGGGATCATTTTTATTTCCCTTTTTAAAAATGGGAACGATTACCGCCTCTTTCCAGGATGATGGAATACGTCCCACAACAGTCGCTTTAAAGACGTTTTACAGGAGGGGCACCCAAACTTGGGGATTATTTTTTAACAAATCCAGGGGCACGGCATTGGGCCCTGGAGCCTTGAGAGCAGTGCCTTTTCTTAGGGCCTCCTCCACTTACTCCAAAGAGAGCGATAAGCTAAGCTGCCGCGAGGTCTCAATATTAAAATGGACATCATCCTCACATTCATTTCATAATAGGATCCCCTTTGGATTAAATATTTTTAAATAGTGGGCCTCCGAAGACTCCCCAGTTATATGCGAGACCATAGACCTGTCATCATCACTAGCAAAAAGAGGACGATTTATGACCTCCCAGAATAACCTGCTGTCTCTCAGATCACTGGCTTTCTTGAGGTCGCCCCAAGCCTTCTTCTTCAATTCTATTTTCCTTTTTTCAATTGCCTTTTCATAAGTTTGTCTTGCATTTCTGATCATTTCTTTATCCCGAGGGACCACATGAAGTGCCGTCCTCAACGCTATTTGCGCTTTGGAGCATTCACCATTAAACCATTTCTTATCCGGGATATTGCCTTTCCTGGCAGGTTTAAGCAGATTTGTGGCCACACTCTTGCAGAGAGCTTCAACATTTTGCACTATCAGCTCTGGGTCAGAGGTGACCGTTAGATAAGTCATCATTTGTGAAGAATTGGCATTGAGAATCCTTTCCTCCATTTTTTTGGGGTCAATCTTGTCCCATTTTATTCTAACCCCTTGATTATGATTATATGTTATTGGTTGTTCTAGGGGCCTTATCATTGATATCAAAGTACTCAGAGATAAAATAAGGGGGTTATAGTCACTGGCGGGATTCGGTTCTATCCTAAAATCATCAGCAAGATGAACATATCTGCTTGAAATTAACATGAAATATATTATACTCATAGGACCCCTGAAAAGTTGGAATGGGTGCCGTTGGTATATTAGTCAGGGTATCAAGTATGCAAAGGTCATTAACCACAATGATGTTATTTAGTGCGTCTCCCTGTATGGTGTGCTTAAAGTGTGCCAGGGGTTGTTCGTTAATGCCAAAAAGCCCACAAGCATGACTCCCACTGTATGGACATAAAGTACAATTGAAGTCCCCTAGCCACATAATACATAAGGGAGAATTTTTCTCGGTCACTTTAGTTGATTTCCATCTGCAAAGAGTCAATAATACCAGACGTATGAGTGTCAAAAATATTATAGTACCAATTAATCAGAAGCAGGGGTACAACAATCAAATTAGTGCACAAATTCAGCTGGTATCAAGGACAAGAACATATTTTTTCTATCTTTAAAAACATATTCCATATTGAAATTGAAGTCATTAAACCACCATTTCCCCTCTCAGAAAGAGACGGTCAAGCATTAACGACCAGTGTATTATAGCCATCTAAAGAAAGATCCTCTCTGCTCCACGTTTCTTGGAGACAGATAATGTCAAAGGATTTTATGTACTCATTCCATGTCTCATCCGATAACCTACGTGAGATGCCTGCTACATTCCACAAAATCAGGCGGAGAGTACAACCATCAGACTGGCTATTTGCCAAACCAGGGGGTTTACTGGACTTATACTCTTTCACTATATGTTCGGCTTGAGTCATATTCTGGTCCTCCTCACTGTCTTTTATTGTGACCTGAGTTATATTAATAATGTTAAGAGACAGCTGAGAATGACTATTAATGCCCAAAGAATCAGGAAGAATTATTTCTATAGTGGCATTTTCCTTAACATTCTCTAATTGAAGTTAATCGACCTCAGCCAGGGTACTCAGGGGCTTAAAACGATTTGGATGGTGTCATGGGGGAGACTGTGGATAAGACTTTGATCTTACTTGGGATGCAATTTCTGTTTGCCTAGGTCACCATATTAAATGACGATAGAAAAACCCCAAGGGCAGTATCGAGACCCAAGACTTATCCATATTTTGATCATTCACCCTGTCCATTATAGCTCTTACCAGTCCAGGGGACCTGAAGATCAAAACAATACAGTCTCCCTCCATTGTTTTCTCAGTGGGGCCAACCCATCTAACCCTAAGTGCCATCTTAAGTTCTGAGAACAAGAAATGTTGGTTTATACCAATCTTGGCATTTATAAAATGTAAAGATTTATTCCTCAGGGATGGCCAGTCTTCACTCTCTCCAGGGGCTAAAGGAGGGACGTTTGCTAAGACAACAATATAGGGAGTAGTTTGTGGGGGCAGATTAAGAATCAAATCTGGGCTACTGTGAGACAGATCGCATGAATGGTGTTCCACAGCTAAAGCTGTGTTTGATTTATCCTTATTTTGAATATTTCGCTCCCTTTGTGGTTTATTAGTAGTTGAGGGGTTTGGAGCCTGGGGGCCATCCTTGGTCTGGCCATCCGGTGTTATCAAGATGGTATTTAAATGGGGACTCGCCTTACCAGAATTCCCCCTCGAGTTCCCATCATATGCGATACTTTTCCCCAGGGGGTCTGATTTATCTGCGCCCACACTAACAGTTTTTCCTTTGGGCTTGTTCAAGCTAGTTCTTATTTCAGGATGTGACACACAGGCAATGGAATATTGGTTAGCTAGGCATGATAATCTATTATCAATAGTCATCAGTATATGAAGCACAGGTTTTAAATGAGAGCAGATTACCGTTTTCAGTTTAGTCCAAAAACTCCCTTCCAAGCCCTGTTCTATAGTTGGTAATGTGGGTGTAGGTTGTAAGTCTTCCACTACTATATTTTGACTTGCCTCAGATGCAAGCTCAGTTAAAGGTTCTGAAGCCTATTTTGTAGCCTTCCTTGCTAGGGGCTTGGGTATGTGCTGTGTCTGTTTCTGAGTTTTTTTTGTGCTTGGCCCTTTTGTTTTTTAACAATCGGGACAAGACGGCTTCCATTTATTTGCTTGGTTTTTTGTGCCCTTGTAACTACACTAAGTTTATCGTTAGGAACAGGGGAAGAATCTAGAGAATCTAAAATCTCCTGAACACTATGTGATTTAGGCGATAGTACAACACACCCATTACTTTGTGAACCTCCATTAACTGGGCCGTCATTTGAGTTAGGGCTGGCGATAATATGGCCATTTTGGAGCATTTGAGAATCCAAGGACAATCTACGCTCTGTTAACTTTATTTCCTGGATTATGGCTGATTCAGCTCTTATTAAGAAGGCATCCAGTGTGCCAATTACCCCCTTCACCTTTACCATCCTTTTGTCTAGCCATTCCAAGTATGCCCCCACAGGACGACAGCTTTTCACCAATAGAAATGACATTAAACAGTTTTAAGCCCTACAAAGGTGGAATAAGCATATATACAACTCAATAGGCTAATACCGGTACCAGATAGTACACCAAGTTTTTCCAGTTCCAATATGCAAATGAACGAACAGTGTCTTACATGGTCCAGGAAGTGGGTGTTGGTGCCGTGGCCCAGCCTCCTTTGGCCACAGACGGCCCGCCCTTTGCCCGGGCTTAGCCTGGCGGCACCCGCGTGCGTCCCGCGAGGCGTGAATGAGTCGTTGGCTATATCCTCCCCGGTTTCAAGGTGGAGGGGCTGCTGATCCACTACTCGCCCCGCAGCCTCCTGGGTCGTGGAGTCCCGTGTGCGGCGTCCCCCGCTCTCCTGCCACAAACAACTGCGCCGGTACGATAGGTCAAACACAGTCTCAAACACGCGGTTGAATTTTTTTTTAATTTAGCAAGTCCCAGCGTAAAAAGTTGCAGCGTTAAATTTATAGCTTTAAACACACACACTCACCAAAGCATTGAAGTCCCAGTGTTTTTTTTTTTTTTTCCTTTATCCGCTAGCTCGCGGTCATCAGCACCAACAATAGCCACTATGCAGCAAGGAATTGATGTAGCGACCCTCTGTAGCAAGAAGTTTCACAGAAATTTCAGCCACTCCCTGACAGACAGAGGTAAATATATGAAGAATCCATTATTTCCACCCACTCACCAGCCAGGCTCCTCAGGCTTCCTTATCCGAAACAGCGCTGGATACAAAATGTCACAAAGTAACAAAAAGGATCTTCCTGCGGAGCAGCGCAGACTGACTCTCTACCGGCAAACCTTCACGTTTCTCCAACACAGAACAAAGCAGCCGGCTCGCGGTCGTCCTCCGATCCCCGAGCACCGCGCTCGGAGTTCACTTTCCATATGTTCCCAATTAGACCGCCTCCTGCCGCTCTCCACTCGCCGCAACAGTCAAGCTTCCCCTTTATCCCGCTGCCCGTCGGCATCCCCAACAACGCAGTAATCCTCAAGAGAGCAGGCATCACAGGAAATGTGGAGTACACACACTGTTCCACCAGAACTAATAGCATTCGAACAAACGGGATTTAATGAAGTGGAATCTATGCAAGAACCTATTCCTTTCAAGAATATGAAAGCCATTGAATATCAGGCTTTACAAACCCTTCAATCTAATACCAAAATTGTTATAAAATCTGCTGACAAAGGGGGAGGGATAGTGATCCAAGATGCCACTGCATATGACACCGAATGTAGACGGCTTCTGAGTAACAAAAGTAACTATATACTCCTTGAAGATGAACCTTTGTCTGACCTCCGGGATGAAATCTCAGAGTTAGTGTCAGAAGCAGAACACAGTGGCTACATTTCAAAACAAGAGGCGGATTTTCTTACTTCTTCTGAAGGCAAAATTCCATATTTTCACACATTGCCTAAAACACATAAAAACAAGGTACCTCCTCCCGGACGTCCAATTGTTTCAGGTATCGGTTCGTTGCTCGAACCGTTATCTAAATACTGTGATTTTTTTCTGAAACCTTTGATTCAAATGACCAGTACTTACATCAGAGACACAAAAAGCTTATTGTCTATGCTTAACGATATTGAGTTGCCAGAAGGATCATGCTTTCTGGTATCTTTAGATATCGAAAGTCTCTACACGTGCATCCCACAGGATGACACCATCAAGGTAATCAGAGACACACTCAATCGATCTGACTGGGACTACACAACGCCACCGGCTTTTGTAGTTGACTGTGCTACTTTAGCTTTGAAGCACAATTTTTTCAAATATGAAAGTGATATCTACCTTCAGGCCCCCGGGACATCGATGGGCAGTACTTTTGCCCCTAGTGTGGCCGGAATTTGACTTTGAATGAAAGCATATTTTGCATGCCTCCAATCCCTTTGCATCCAATGTATCCTTCTGGCGAAGGTACATTGATGATGCGCTTGGAGAGCGACAGAACAACAGCTACTGGAGTTTCTAGCTTGGATTAACACCTGTGACGTACATCTTAAGTTCACACATAACTATGACAAGAGAGAGATGTTTTTTTGGATGTGACTATCACCAGAGTGGGGAATCGGTTAAAAACTAAAACCTACCATAAACCCACTGCAAAGAATAATCTTTTACACTTCACGAGTTTCCATCCGGGCCCACTTACGGAGAAGCTTCCATTTGGGCAATATTTACACCTCAGACGTAACTGTAGTGAAATGAATGATTATAAGAATCAAGCACAAGACCTTACAAGTAAATTACAGAGGCGTGGTTATCCTTTAAACATCCTGAAAGAGAGCTGCAAAAGGGCAAGACATCAACAGAGCGATGTCCTGCTAGAGGACAACCCCAAAGATCCTGAAGAGAACATACCACTAACATGTGTTACCACCTATAATCCCATTTCTAATGCAGTGAGTCGTTCAATAAACAAACACTGGCAGATCCTGAGAAG
This sequence comes from Lissotriton helveticus, assembly GCF_964261635.1. Lineage (NCBI taxonomy): Eukaryota > Metazoa > Chordata > Amphibia > Caudata > Salamandridae > Lissotriton > Lissotriton helveticus. The sequence continues at coordinate 1,411,710,332 of NC_136065.1, forward strand.
TAACAATCATGATTGGGAGAAGCCCCTTTTCTCCTATCGGGGAGCAAGAAGTCTGAAGGATTCCTTAGTCCATACAAGACCTAGAAACACGCCTGAGGTGGATAATCACACTGTGCTGAATGCTTGGGGACCCCCTCCAGTTTTAGGACACTACCCTTGCGGGGGTTGTAGTGTTTGTCATCTCACTACCCCAACAAAAGTCTTGAAGCAATGGTTTTTACGTAAGCACACTAATTGTAATTCGTGCAACGAAATATATTTGATTACCTTTCTCTGTGGACTCCGTTATGTGGGGATGACCACAAAGAGAATAAAACAATGGATCTGCAAACATCGCAGTAATATAAGATGCCAAAGAAGCACCACCAAACTAACTGCGCATTTTATACAATCTAACCATACCCCAAATGATATCAAATGGACTGTGACTGAGCAAATACTGAGCAGTGCCAGAATGCCTGAGTCCCTATTTGAAAAAGAACAGCGTTGGGTTTATCGGCTATCTACTCACCAATCGGGACGCAACAACAACATCCCTTGGGGTTCTGTGAAGCATCGTTAATTCAGTAACAACAACACTATGGGGTCAGGTGGTATAGTCAGGACCTCTCGTTATTATGTACCCCGATGTGGGGTTAAGGGACAATAGATCGTATCGCTTAACACTAGAAGAGATTAAGCTAATTTCAGAGGGGATTATACATAGTACACCCTGGCCCATAATGACTACTTTGGTATTCAAACATGAGGTCTTGTTATGCCGAGGTCTTGTTAGACCATTGTCATATTCTAACTGTCCTAATACCAGTAACATAGTTTGTTCATTATGAAGGAAGATCGATATGCGGCCTTTTTACAAGATAAAGCCACATGCAATTTATGTGGCCGGCTGTTTTAGCTGGCGACTAATTAACACATGTTGAACGGAGATATAATCTCTTTTTGTCCCATAATACACTCCGCATTAAAAAACCTTTTGTGTATTACTATGCGTGTTAATAAAGTTTTATCTACTATATTGATAAAAACATCCTGGCCCCTTTAACATATTTATAGCATTACGCTTGGCTCTGCGTAAGAAAGTATACATCACGTGACATTGCTTGTCATGTCCTCATTTGAGACTTATGCCCGGATGTGAGCAAGCGACATGCTTTGAATACGCTGCAATAAGTGCTGGCCTTATGTGTATGACAATACGTACTAAGAAAGTTTTACCTATTGTATTGAAATACAAACTGCCCCTTTAAACTCATTTCACTTTGCACTCAAGCCTGAGTATGGTGTATTCATCACGTGGCTTTGTAGTCACGTGATGATTGTGAGATTTACACCCGAGGATGAGGAAGCAACTCCCACAAAGATATATTTCAAAAACAACAAAACTTGAAATGGGTGATGTTTCAAGATCAAAGTCTTCTCCCTTTTTTTGTTAATTTAAAACAATCCGTTAAACACTTGTTGCGTGTAGTGACTGCATTTTGTATACGCCGCAGTATAGTAGGCGTGTTTACGTCTTCGGAGCACAGACCACGTGACCCAAACGTATGTACTTGTACATCGCGGTAAAACCGGGACTCCATTATTCGGGCGGTGGATGTGAATCAAGTAGGTCTCAGGCGGGGAGCCGCCAGGAGGGAAGTAAGTGGAAGGGAATCGGGTGGTCCAGCGTTGTGATCTGGCCTTTGGCTGAGGTACAAACTTTCTTTGAGATCTGACCACATCGTTCCTTCACTCCCACCTATCTTAGACTCTCCGGCGTGAAGAATACCCCTGCCACCGGTCCCAAGAAACTAAGCATAACGTGCTTCCACGTAATTTTCCTTCTTATCCTTCTTTTTAATCTTCCATATTCGGGTGGTTTTTACGGATGCATAAATGGCTTGTTATCGTTTTATACGCTACAAGTATCATTTGTGCAAAGCACTTTCAAATAGTTGAATATAAAAGACACGAGAACATAAATGGTTCTTTCGTGCAACTTACTATAGAGGGCACACGATAATATGGCTCTTTACTGATTTGGCTCCCCCTGTATGGTAAACATGTTTGATTAAAACAGGCATGTTTTTGAAAAACTTTCTCCTGCACAATTAACAGGGGATTAATGTGAGCACTAATTGGTGCATATGGTGTGTTTGTTTATAAATCTGGTCCTCTGGAACACTCAGGTGGCAATATTTCGTGAAAGGATGCATGCCACAAATACAAATGTTGTTTTGTTGGTATGTCCTTTTCTTTCCTTACAGGTTTGGACGCCTGGAAATGCTAGGAAAGTCCGGTTCAAAACCGTGAGTCTTATTTTTTAAGACACCTACACCCCTGAGGTTAGGGTACACCTTAGCGTGTGTACACCGCCCAGGTGGTTACCCTCATTTTTGGTCCTGAAGAAAGCTCAGCCGAATTGGCACGATTGAGCAGAAACATGTCGACCTTTTGCACACTAAGGACATCATAGGCTCAGTCTAATAGCCAACCCCTGTCGGCCTCACTTGCTTTTAATGTTTGCTTACTTTTCCTCGATTAAAGTAAATTTTGGGAAATAGTTGGCTCTCTTTTAACCCACTTTTCACAATCTTCACGTTACACTTAAAAAACCAGCTCCAGTGTAATTACACACCGGGAAGACATTCGGTCTTCCTGGTGGGAACCCGATGATGAAGCATGTCACCAACCAGGTTGGTGAGTGAGGGTTCTTTTAAAAACTTTAATGTTTTTTTACAATAACACATTACACACCTTTCTTTGTCTTTAGTTTTTGGTTGCAAACATTAGTCCCCTTCTTGTGTGTTTCTTGCGCCTATGGTCACTCCTTTATTGTTACTAGTGAGATCTGTTCTTAGACTTTCTGGGTCATACTAATGAAAGCCTCAAGGTTCCAAAACCTTTTTCAGATCCTGTGGGTAGGCTTATCATTATGGTTTTTAGGTCTTGCAGAGTCAGCGCGCATGCGCTCCTCGGAGAGACATTTAGTAGCGGCTTTGGGAAGTTCTCCCAAAGCGGCGACCAGCTTGGTAGAACGCGCAACAAGCACGCAATCACTTTCTCTTTCACAATTACTGCCTCACGGCCAATGCTTGTTTTAACTGGTTGCTTGTTACGTCACATACATTGAAGGACGTGGCAATCACTAACAGGCTTGACTTCCCATTTCTATTCGGGGATTGCAGTGTTTTCGGCGCACCTTTGCGTGTTAAAGCGACACACTCCCCAAGAAACACCATCTGACGGATATTCCCTCTATTTTCCAAGTCGGTTTCAATGCCTCCTTTGTTTCTATTATCATTTTGCTTCACGTGACTCTTCATGAAAGAACAGCACCTTCCATACAAGGTAAAGCAATGTGTTCTACCGAACCCTGTACCGGACTTAAACACGTAACCCCGAGGAGGGTTGTGTGTACTGTTCAATACAATGACATCCTCCGCACAACTATCATATTTTCTCCCTTTAATTCTATATCAGCCTAAAATAGAAATAAAGTTACTCCATAAAACAGCAGGCGCCTAAGCATTAATGCACGGAAATATGCCTCTTCGAGCAGTGCTCGCGCTCTCAGTTCACAGCCTCTAATAACTGCCATGGCAGGGAAATAAGCAGGCGTAAAACCTTCAGAAGATATAAGGCACAAAGGCAAGAATTATACCAGGGCCTGCCTTGGTTAAAGGCCAGCTTCCCCTGCTCTGCCGCGGCCTTGTTTCACTGTTTATGTCTCTGACAAGGTCATTTGGGTCCACGAGCTGCGCTAAAATGGAGGCAGCATTGTGTTTACACTCAATTTAGTACTGACTCACTATAGGTGCTGAGTGCAATCTGCATTCTTTCCTGCGTTTGTACAGACAGTTACTGCTACCTGTACAGACCTGTGCAAAAAGGATAACTAGTAAAAAACTAAATGTTTCCCCAATGACACTTGAGGATATAGACAACATTGAATGTATGACAAGAACAGGTGGACTTGATGACAAACTATTTTGTGTCTCTTATGATCCTCCTTCCATTATTGAAGAATCTTAAATAGCGAGCTAACCTCACCCCCGGCAAAGAAAAGCAAACAGCCACCAGATTTGCTGGCTTCTGAGCTTAAGAAGGGGGCGATAGTTATCAGGCCTAGTGGGATCAGTGGTACTCCTAAACCCTGTCGGAAGCATAAGATATCTAACAGAAAGAAATCCTCAGAAATTAATTTAAAGAACTTACACGTAAAGATGGGGAACGTGGAGGAAAATTTCTCAAAGGACCTGAAAGAATTAGAGAAAAGGATAGCTGCTTTGGAGAAATCAGTGAAAGAGGTTTAACATTGATAAAAATACCAGAAACATCAGGGGCTGTCTTTATCAATGAAGTTAGCCCAACTATTAATAATCGTCATCCACCTCCTACCTCTTGTTTTGCTCCTCAGCATTTACCTCTAGTACCCACTGAGAGAACAATTGCCCCAGACATTCCAGCTTGTGCTAAACCTATCTTGCACCTCCCACCAGAGGCTACTTTGTATTTCAATGTATTAAGAAATGTTCCCAAATTACTATTACATTTGAATGAATCATGGAGGGACCTGAAAAACAAGGTGGTCCACTGGTTGGCTAAACAGTCAGGGAATGCTTACCTCCTATATCAAAAAGTAATAATGGTTAAGAAGGAGAGGCTGGTTAGGACCCTCTAAGAAGATTGGGCAGGGTGATTATGTTGTGATTAACTTTTTTTCCCCCAGGGTGGTTAAATCCCTCCTCTGGGAACTAAAGCATAGCAATAGTAGTCAGGAGATCATAGGAGGGAGTATTACAGCTGAACCACTTGGTTTCTTTTATAGGCCTGATATGTTCCCTAACATGCAGATAGGTCCAACCCAGTTGGGAGCCCCATCTAGACAGTATGCACATCGACATGACCTAATACCCAAATCTAGTATGCTTTTTACAGTTACAATATCAAATAGATTTGTTCCCTTCTCTAACTGTGATGAACAGGAGTGACATCAGATTTGGACTCAGAATTTGGCTTAATCTGATGACACCAAAGGATATGCAATATACAGATCAGGATCAAGTAATGGTGGATAGTGGGGCATTACCTGACAATAATGTTGATAACATGATGGATAGTGGGGTACTACCTGACAATAACACTGATAATATGATGAATGGTAGAGTACTACCTGATAGTAATATTGATAACATCAACCTTATAGGTAAATCCTGGAATATTGCGGGGATAAAAAATAAAATGGGGAACCCAGAATGGCTGGATATAATTAAGACATCACATTTAGTCTGTTTACAGGAAACATGGTGGGGGAGGATTTTTATGTGGAAGGATACCCATCTTTTTTTTACTTTGGCTGCCTCCTCAGAGATGGGCGGGCCAAGAGGGGGGCTTTCCCTCCTAATATCTACAACTGCCTCAATGAAATTAAACCATTCTACACTAATTCCCCTTATTTTCAACATGTTTTCCTGCAGAATGACAATCAACTCAATATTGTCCTAGTTACTATTATTATAATATTTTTGACTATACCAAATTTAGAGTCATCACTGATTTTGATAAACAGCTGGACCTTACACGAGTTCCATTACAGGTGATTATATTTCAATCTGGGTTGGGGATTTTTATATAGGTAAATGTGATAGACTAAAGTCCAGAACTAAGGCTAATTCAAAAATAATGAGGAGGTATTGCCACATTTTCCACATAATATGCATTGGGAGGCAATAAATGATATCATCTTCAAATATAATCTGGAGCTTTTAGAATATTCACCTATGATAAGGATGTCACTCATTCCCCCTACTCATACCCACTTTTCAAGGGAACAGCTATGGTTCCAGCATTGACCATATCTCAGTTTCCGAAAATGGGGAGAGTTTTGCAGAATTCTTTAAGGTCAACCGAGTCATTTTAGCAACCATTGTCCTTTGACAGTGGTTTCTAAAATAAAAATATATTGTTCTAAAGGACCGCAATTTGCAGTGAACATAGAAACTCAGGGGAACAAATCGCATCAACCTCAAATGGAGAAATATAATTGATAATGCTATTCTAGGAAAGGTTATAGAAGAAAATAATAGTGATTTTAACATATGTATGGATTAAAACTCTGCTCCAAATCCTATTATGGGTTCCTTCTGTAAGGCAATGACAGAAATAGCGGGTAGGTTGAGATACAGAAATAGAAACTCAGGGAAAAAGGGTCAGAGATGATTTGATCAAAATTGCAATGTGGACAATAGGAACTTGAGGAAAGCCCTACCGGAAAAAACGAGTAATAGGGATAGAATTACCATACTGAGAACAGCTTTTAAACAAGCCCTGGCCAATAGTAGAAGGGAGATGCAAGAAAAGGTTTTGGCAAATTTAATACAGGCCGCTGACACCCGAAGAGATCTGCCCCACAATCCCCAAAAAGGTTTTACTCTCTTCTTATGGAGAACACAAATTGGCTCAATTATGCCAGAGTACCAACTCGAGTAGCTTGACCTCCAGGTTCCTGGATGTCAAACAGCAATACAAGCTGGAGCTGGTACTTGACAGCATACAGCCACTACTTGCAAATAAACTGTTCCTTAAATTCAGGCACGGGGTGCTCCCGCTTCGAGCATTCACTAACAAATGGCAGGGAGCACCCAAACTACAATGCCCAGGGTGTGACACAGTCGAAGAAACAGATCTTCATGTTGCTCTCTTTTGTTCTGCCTATAGAAGGCCAAGGTCCAAGTGGATCTTTCAGCTCTGCAATAATCAAGAAACTGACCCATTATTCGTGTTTGCCACTTCCAGGTTTCTATTTTCAATGTGCTGCATCCGTCGGGGCATCTTAAAGAAAAAGAATTTAGTAAACCCTTAATTAAATGTGCACTAAATAGGATGCCTTGCCATTTTGTATATCCCCTTAGCTTGAACATTGCCTCGTAAACTTCTAGTTCTTTCTGGGACGTTTTGCCTCTCTACCTCTTTTTAAATGTTTTATATTTTAAACGTTTTTAACATGTTTTAAAAAAAAAAATGCTTCTGGGCTATCAGTCAAAGTTAGAATTGTATTATATATTAATTAACAGTGTGGGATATTGCAATTATCTTCACCATGATGTAAAATACATATTCAACATGTTGAATAATGCTTGCACTATTTCACAATTGAAACTTGATAAGAGAGAGCGCAGTTATTGCTGAATTTCAAACTCAGTATAAATTGCATCTGCACTCCTGGTTCTATGATGGTATTTTAGTATAATATTTGCTATTATTTTGCTTTTCCTTTTGTATCGTTTGTAAAAAAAAATATTTGTAACATTTTATGCACTTTTATGTCCTCACTGCCGAAATAAAGTTTTCTTTGACTGACTGACTGATTAATGATAATTCCCTATTTTGGAAAACTATGAATCAACCTTTTCTGAAAGATGCAGGGGCCCCTAGGGTGGAAGCCTTGGTATTACAAGAGGACTATAGAAATCATTTTGGAACGATCTCAACCCTGAAGACCTTGCTATGAATCCCACTTCCTCAGAAGTATTAAGAACCAATGCGGTATACCTACCGTCAATCACCTTAGATGAAGTAAATAAGGCTCTAAATAAATCAGCTAATTCAAAAGCCCCCGGCCTAGATGGTGTGCCAGTAGATATCTTCTTGGCACATGTTACTCTATGGGACCCACTTCTAACACAAGTTTGTAATGCTGTAGCTAGTGGATTCCTTCCAGCTACCTTGACTGAAAGCATCATCGTCCCAATATTTAGCAAGCATTGGCATAGCCGATAGGTCTCGTTTTTGGGACCTTATAAGTATTTAGTTATGCAGCACAACATGCTTGGTGCAACAACATCAACTGTTGCATGGCTAAACACGTATAAGTTCCCAAAGGCGAGACCTATTGGCTATGCCAATGCTTGTTGAAACAGGGAAGGGTTTCAAGAAAACAAAACTACTAAATATTGTTATTTACTATGTCATACTATACATATTTTCTAGTATCCATTTTGGTAAGTAACACTACTTCTTGCCTTCCACCTCTGGCTGTGTGGATAGAGTGGTGTAAACACTCTCTCTCCCTATATTGATTGATAAGGGTCAGGCTATAGCCAAATACCTAAAAAGGGGCTGAGGAACCTTTATCTTGATTCTTCAGAAGTTATGCAAGCAGGGCCTTTGCTACACACATTGTTTGTTTGAATAAAGTTCTTTGCAATGAAATCAATTTGAATATAGGTTTTTTTGTTTTGAGTACGACAACAAGGTTAGGTTGATTGCAATTTTGAAGAGATTGTCATTGAAAGAGAGAGGAGGATGGAAAGGGATATCTCTGCATGCACTCATTCCCACAGTGACGTTGATATATTTACACTGCTGGGGCCTTCCCGCTGCCCTCCCATGAATTGCTGGTACATCCTCTGTACCCTCTCGAGTCAATGAATGGGTCTGAGGATGCCCCTCATATCTGTGTATCGCAGCTTTCTTTCGCATTTGCCCGTATCGTTTCTTGCCGGGACCAGCTTACCGCTAAAGCTTTTGGGCACCATGCTCTGGAGACCCGGGGCGGAAGACGTAACTCAAATATTTGATATTCTGAGAATGCCAGGCTTTTATTAATCTGCGTAGATGAAATCTGCTCAGCGGGGTTGTATCTGAGTAAACACCGCATGCCCGGCTAATGCTTGTCGGAGCAAGAGAGCAGGGGTGAGCTCTCTGGTGTCAGATGGACGGCTTATTGTTTACTTACATTTAAATCACCGCTTTCAGGTATTGGAAAAACCGCGTGTGCCTTTCGGGACAGGAAGTGTGAGAACAAGTGTTTTTTAAAACATCCTGGGTGGGGCGACAGGGACAAACTCCGAGGGCCTGCTAAGGGAGCACAGAAACCTTCAAATAATGCTAACCACATCATCATGGCTGAGCGGTAATGTCAACATGTTTGTAATATAACGCTTACTACGAGTGCTATGGCTGCTTCAATGAGCTTTTGTTGTTTATTAGATATGGGACCTGAGACATAGGGGGAGAGTGTTTTCTATTCCGGTTGAGGGAAGTTGGGGGTATCTTCGTTGCTGCGTCCACTGTTTCAATGCCAGCAACCTAACCACAAGGAATTAATATTTAGGGAGATGTAGGCTTAAGGTATTTAGACGCTATCACTTTGTATTAATGTTAAGTTATTTTCTTCTCCTCTCGCTCGATAAAATGTAGCAAAAGCGCTGAAGAAATGGAAAAACACATCCCAGCACTAGAATAATTACAGCCAGTCATCCTGCGGTTTTTTCTGTTAATGACACCGAAGACTTCCGAAGACTTAAATTAAAGGAAACAACGCAATAGCCTTTGGAGGCAACTGTTTTTGTGGGCGTTGGTCAGAAATATGTTCAATACTAGCCACGTTTGCATATTTTAACAATGACATTTAACGTATCTGCCCAGTTAAGGAGAAGAAGAGCTGTGGTTTATGTTGTATGAGTGTCCTTTGTACCTTTATTGCAAATATACAATTTTTACACACAGGCCTGATTTTTTTTGATTAGTGACTTGTTAAATGTACGCCTCTACTTGATTACATGTGAACATGTAAAAAAAATGCAACACTTAATTTAAAATTACCCACCTTACTGCTCATTGTTGCTTCACGAGCAGGCTTTTTTATCTGTTTCGACCGGGAAAATGCCGGCAAAAAACAATTTGTAGGTAATGTGTGTTTCTGAATGATGGTGTTGCAAACTCTGTAAGAAAACTCAGTGCACAATACAGACAGTTCTCGGGGCGCAGACATGCACTTTGTGCTTTAAATGAGAAAGTACTGCCGGGTGCTGAGTAGCTGTCATTTTTTAATTCGAAAGGGAGAGTACCTGTCCTTTTCGGATCTCCAGCAGTATATTTAATGGGCAAGTACCAGCACTTCTCTGGAACATATAGGTACTCTGGATAGTAGGTACCAGCACTTCTGAATTGCCATTTAAAGCCGAGCATGCAATACCAACTCTGATCTCTGGAAGCGCACCTGTTGAGCTCGGAGCATTCTCGAAGATCAGTGAGTTTTCAATGACGGATTACAACAAGTAGAGCAGTGTCCACTGAGGGTGAAAATAGAAGGGAAGAAATAGCGAGCGGTGAATAGTGCACGTGGGTAGAAATTGGACTGTGTCAGAGAGGTTTTCATAGCTACTGAAATTTGGTTAAAAAAAAGCGATCGGTGTGGTCATTGTTGTACTAAGAACTGCAAAGGTAAAGCACCGGCGCTTTACTTTTACCAATAAAAGTAAAGTGTGGGTGCCGCGATTATAGCAAAAGTAAAGAAATAGAAAAAAACTTCTATTTCTTCAATTTTGCTATAATCGTGGCACCCAGGCTTCACTTTAAATGTTAAAAATAAAGCACAGATGCCGCGATTATAGCAAAAGTAAAGAAATAGATGTTTTTTTCTATTTCTTTACTATTGCTATAATCGCAGCACTTTACTTTTGCCATAATCGCGGCACCAGCGCTTTAATTTTAATGTTAAAAGTAAAGCTCCAGTGCTGCGATTATAGCAAAAGTAAAGAAATAGAAAAAAAAATCTATTTTCTTTTGCTATAATCGCTGCACATGCCTTTACGGCGCAAAAGTGAAAGAAAACGTGGTGCGCGTGCTTGTGCGCGTGAGCGCAAGCTGGTGGCCGCTTGGCCGCTTTGGAAGCACTTCCAAAAGCGGCTTGCTAAATGTCTCACCAGAGCAGCGCATGCGCTGGCTCAGGCGAGACCTAAAAAGGGAGATGGGTGAACTTAGATGTTACCGACCAAAATCCCTCTTAGACTCTAATGCCAAATTAATGGGCGGAATCTTTTTGGAGAGGTTGGAAATATGGGTGGATGAATAACTCATCCTTACAGATCAACAATATGGGTTCAGGAGGGATGTTGGTATGCTGGAGCAATGTGCAAACCTACATCTTCTTTTCAGTAAATACACTGTAGTAAAAGAGAATCATGTACATCTATGTTTTGCAGATCTAAGCAGTGCGTTTAATCTGGTGCACCGCCCTAAGCTCTGGAAAACCTTGATAGAGCTGGGTGCACCGAGCAGGATTATTGCTTTCCTCTCACAACTATATGCCTGATTAAATACCTGAGTTTGCGGCGGGATAAAAGGAGAATGTGCCTTCTGCTTTAAGATTTCCTGTGGGATATGCCAGAGGTGTGTTCTCCCCCCCAGCTGTTCTTATTGTATATCAACGGGGTGGACGAGACACTACCAAAAGTGAAGGCTGATGCACCAAGGATAAAAAATCACCCAATTTCAATCTACTATATGCTGATGATGCCGTTCTGATTTCCAGAACTGAAAATGAGCTCCAACGTTTGATCGATGCTTTTGCCACCTACATGGAAGATAAAGATATGAAATTAATTTACCATGGTGTGCGGAAGCGGGAGGGCTAAAAAGAGTTCTCACCATATTAAGGAAGAAGGCCTGGCTGAAACCCAAAATGTTTCATATCTTGGAATACAATTCACCAATGATGGAAGATGGGGGACACAAGTGCAAACAGGAATATTGAAATGTTTAAGATCTATAGAAGCACTTTTTTGATTCTTAAGCAAAGTAGGCAATACACTAGTCAGAGAATTATTGTTTTTATATGAACACAAATGTCTCCCAAGTGTCACATATGGGGCCCCACTCTGGGAATGGGCAAACAGTGCCCTCCTGCAGACCCAAGAGAACCTTTTTTAGATGGACTTTTTGCAGTCCCAAAGTCTAGCTCATCCTACATTGTAATTAAGGAATTTGCAGTATCAGTCTTAGAGGATACCATTTAAATAAGTCCTGTTTTGTTCTGGCATAGCCTATAGGGTAAAGTAGGGTCACAATTCACTAAAGATATTATAAAAGATTGCTAGCACTTGAGTTTGAAAAAAGGATCACATGGCTGACTTATAGTGAAAGCCTTTTGAAAATGGTGGACAAGAAAATCCGTGTTGGGGATCCTTGCAACATTTTGTGTTACAGTAAGAAGGAAATATAAACTATATTAATGGGAAGAAGAGAGAGGGGCAGGCACCCGTCAGAGTAGTAAGAATAAAGTTTGTATCTACCTCTCAGGCCCGATACAAGAATGACTACCAAACTATTTACTAACTGTACAAAATGTGAAACATAGATTTTATCTGAGTAGACTACGTTTGGGCACTATGCACTTTATCTTGTTTTGCAAATTTTATCACAGATTAAGGAAGACATTTTTTAAGACCATTGTTTAAAGTTTGGTAGACATATCCACTACCAGGAAACTTTTAAGTAGATACGGGCATTAGCCTGGATATATGATATTTGGTCTCTACTTTTGTTGTATCTGCCATCCCTAGTAGGAAATCCCTCTCATATTTGGAAGTGTTAATATATGAGGGTGGGCAATTAATTTTTATTGTATTATGAAATATGATGTCATAGATCTGATTTTAGAGATGTATTTCAAGATTTTAAGAAAATGCTTCTTAACTTGTAGTGGGTACCGTTTTTAGTATATTTTATATTACTTTTGTTTATGTGTTTTATCTATGGAAGCACTATTTTAAGAGAACGGTTTATGAATTGTACTGTACTGTAACTTTTGATTTTCTAGTCATTTTCGAATCAGTTGTGTATATTAATCTTATACTAAGAATTTTATTCTTTAAGTCTTGTCAAGCTTTGAACAATCAAACAGAAGGGTAAGTATTTCAAATGTATTTTATACTGTTATTGTAATTCTTTTCTAGATATTATATCGGAATATAGAGAATTGATTGATTGATTGATTGATTGAAAGTATGTTGTACTAGGGGTGTACAAAATGTACATATTTGCATTCTACATAATTACAGAAAATTACAGAAACTACATGAAATGCAAATCTGTCTTTTCATGCTATAATTTAGCAGGATATGCATCTTCACATCAATGTTTAGTGCAAGGATACATTTCAACAAAAGCACTGTGAACAACATTCTCTCGCCAGTGGTATATAGATCATATCTCTACCTGAAAAAAATCTATCTGTGATAAACATAAAGTATTGTATGTGTCGTTTTAATATAACAGTACTGATGTTTCAATGAATATATTTTTATACTGCAATAAATGAGAAATTTTTACATATAATAAAGTTCAGCACTCCAGGACAGAATCTCCACCCATGTACACAACAGTAAGGAACGTTTTGGTATCTTTAAAGAGTTTGCCCAAACCAACAGTGAGAAAACCAACATCCCCCCTCCCAGGACCTCTCAGACAGACTCAGCGCCTTCTTCCATCAAAAAATCAAGACAATCTACGACAACTTCCATGACAACAACCTACACGCAGAACCTACACCCACCATTCCCTACACTACGCAGCCTACACTTGATAGCTGTGCCACCCTCACCATCGAAGACACCCTAAAGACTATGAAGTCAATCCACTCCGGGGCCCCCACGAAACCCTGCTACCACCAAATCTACGACAGAGCTGCGGATATCATCGCCAGTGCTTTGACTAATCGCTCCTTCAAGACCACCTCCTTCCCCGATGACTGGAAACACACCAATATCAACCCTCTCCAGAATAAACCCTTGGTGGACCCCACCAACCTCACGAACTTCAGACCGATCTCTTTACTCCCGTAACTGGCGAAAGTCATCGAAAAAGCCGTCAACAGCCAACTTACCTCCTTCATAGAAGCAAAAACATCCTCGAATCCTCTTAATCCGGGTTCAGGAAAAATCACAGCACCGAAAACCACCCTTCTCGCCGCTACAGATGACATCGGCTCCCTCCTTGACAGAGGAGAGACTGTGGCCCTCATCCTCCTGGACCTCTCTGCAACCTTCGATGCAGTTTCTCACTGCACCCTAGCCCGCAGACTTCGCAACGCAGGAATCCGGAACAAGGCCCTTGACTGCATCCGCTAATTCCTATCTGGCAGAATGCAGCGGGTCAGACTCCCACCCTTCCTCTCGGATCCCACACCGATCCCCAAGGATCCTTCATCAGCCCCACCCTGTTCAATGTTTACATGGGCCCGCTCACACCCATCGTCAGACCCCACGGACTCAACATTGTATCCTACACAGACGACACCCAACTCATCCTATCTAAATCCAATGAACCCAACATCTCTAAACACAACTTCCAAGAAGGAATGAAAGCAGTCTCCATGTGGATGAAGAACATTTGCCTACAATTAAATACGGACAAAACCGAAGTACTCATCATGGGACCATGCACCGAAGCCTAGAAAGGCATCTAGTGCCCCCCCCCCCCATCCTCAGGAATCCAACCTCCCCTACTGACCACGCACGCAACGTCAGAATCATCCTGGATTCTGAACTGAAAATGTACCACCAAATTAATGCTGTCTCTTCCTCCTGTTTCCACACCCTTCGGCTACTACGAAAGACCTTCAATGGGATTCCACTTGAACACAGGAAAACCGTCACCCACTCCCTAATCAGCAGCAGACTGGACTATGGCAATGCACTCTACACTGGGATCAACAAGAACCTCACCTGCAAACTCCAGAAAGTCGAGAACGCCCGCCAGACTGGTCCTCAACCTACCGCACCACTGCCACATCACCCAACCCCTGCGAACACTACATTGGCTCCCTGTTGAGAAGAGAATCACCTTTCAGCTCCTCACCCATGCCCCCAAAACCCTCCACAACACTGCACCTGCCTACCTGAACCACTGCCTCTTTTTCCATGCACCCCAAAGATCCCTCTGTTCAACCCAACTCTCCCTTGCTAAGGTGACGTGCATCAAGAAATCCAGAACAGGTGGTTCTTCCTTCACCTTCCTCAAGGCCAAGGCATAGAACACCCTCCCTCTCCACCTCTGACAGACTCCTACACTCTCCAAGTTGATGAAGGACCTCAAACCTGGCTCTTCAACAAATCAATGTGAACATCCCCTTCAGCGTCTTTAGACCCTTACGGGTGAGTGGTTGCACTTAATAAAGCCTGATTGATTGTTTGATTGATGTTCCAAAGGCAGATCTTAAAAGATACACAAAAAGAGCATACAATAAAAACAGAAGTGTTAAAAACATCAACAATAAAAAACCTTTGATAGTTTGCATTTAGTAGAATAACAGTGCTTAAATCTTAGTTCAAAAGCTTAAGGTTGAGTATAGCAGTATAATGGATAAAGTTAAAGTGCATAGATCAATATTTACATCGTAATAAGAAGCCAGCAAATCATAAAAATATAAATATTTATACATTATTTTTAAAACAGCATACACCTTCTTTGGGCTAAAATACTCTTCAGAAAACAAACTAGCAACTGAGTGACATATGTCACAATCAAAAAGTAGGGCAACTTTGCACTTAGAACATTTGTATCTACGTAACAAAGGTAATAAAAACCACCTTGTGGATGGCAGATAATATTGATTGAAAAAAAACAAAATTTAATAGGGTTTGGCTAGATTGCTCATCACATTGACAGGTACCCATTGTTGCTGAGGAGTACTGGCCTAAAGGGAAACATATTAGCCAGCGTAAAGAACCTAACGTAAATCTTGCCAATAGGATTCTCTCATAAATATTTGCCACATATATTAAATAAGGAGCAATCTTTGGCACCATCTGAATAATACAATAATCTTTAACTAGTGGTTTGGCCACTTCTGTTAGTTCCCTGGTAGACTGTCTATGCTTACGGAAACTATCCTGGACCCAATTTTGTCATTTTTTAGAATGGACTTAGGGTGC
The DNA here is from genome assembly GCF_964261635.1 of Lissotriton helveticus. Classification (NCBI taxonomy): domain Eukaryota; kingdom Metazoa; phylum Chordata; class Amphibia; order Caudata; family Salamandridae; genus Lissotriton; species Lissotriton helveticus. The sequence goes on from NC_136065.1 coordinate 1,411,726,036, forward strand.
TCAAACAAATGTGCACCACCGAAAGCTAAGAAGCAGTCTTTAGTATATTCTAAAAATCAATAATGCCCGCACAGCTTTTTTATGAAGTTCCCAAAGTAAACAAGTTGTCGCGTGCTCCTAAGGTATCACTCTCCAATCCTAAGAAGTGTTGTCCGAAATAAACCAAATAATCATTCAAATATAATGTTCCCGATGCATTTCGGGCAACTAAGTGCCCTTCTTCACGTTTTATTTGAATGATAAAAGCACATTTGTGAAAAGAAATAACATCTGAGATTTTCTATCAGATTGCAGAAAGAAAAAAACATTAAAGTTTATATTAACCATATTCTTGGTGGATTTACATTATCATTTGGATTCAAACATTGTATGCCTGTTTTGGCCAGATGGCTGTGCACTAAGAGACATCCCCTAGTCAGGGGATGCTTATTTGGTTTAGTATATTTTAGCCATGGGATAGCCAGACCACAGGCGCAAGATCTACAATCTCTAATAACTGCCCGATTAAGTTCAACTTCTTTATTAGCCAAAATTGAGCACCAGAGAACAAGAGGGGCGGCATTAATAGTATCCTGTACATACTCCAGACCTAATTCCTGGTGCGGGGAAAAATGCAGGGTCGAGAGAGAAACGCCTAAGCGTCAACATCCCTACATCCCCAGATACCAGATAAGTTTGAATTGGCAGGCATTTCCGGTTGTATATCTCCAGGATCAGTGCAATAGGTTCTTTGCCAATGGATATAGCGAACGAGGAATTAATGCCTACTGCTCGAAACATCATATTTTTGATACAATTTGACCAAGTGCACCCATTGTCAAACTTCAAACCAGGTATGAGTTAGAACTTACCATGTTTAGTTTTTTCCATCAATATTTAAAGTGCAGGTTTTTGTATTTCTGGGGCCATATACCATAGTAAATGTTTTCATAAGGTTTGTCTCTAGGTCCAAATCTCTCATGAATCTAACAAAGCTAAAAATAAGGCTCTTGAGGCCATGGCCGTCCTTGCCAGGAGGACCACGTTGTCAGCGAATAGAAGCGCGGGCATAGCATTTTGCTCCACATATGGAATGTCCGCCTGACGGATAACAGTGTTCTCTCCAAATCATTAGCATAGAGAAGAAAAAGATTTGGAGCAAGGACTCCCCAGGCCCAAAAGTGGCCCAGGAGGGGGGCCACTCAGCCCCCCTCCCTTTTATTTTTTTACATGGCCGTGCCCTGGTAAATGGGGTCTCCAGGGACGTGCAGCCACCCTCCTTTAAAAAAAAAAGAAATGGCCAAGCCCTGGGGACAGGGGTTCCCGGGGCCAGAAGTGCCCCCTCTCTTAACATTTTTTTTTAAAACAAACAATTGGCTGGGCCTTGTGGGATGGGGTCCCCGAGTCCAACATTGGCCTGGGAAGGGGAGCCCCACTTTAGTTATAAAAAAATATAGAAAGGCCCAGCCCTGGGAAATGGGCTTCCCGGGGCATATATCGGCCTAGGGAGGGAGGCCACATAGCCCCATCCTTTTTTATATAATAAAAAATAAAATGGGTGAAGCCCCAGGGGATGGGGTCCATGGGGCCCAAAAGCACCAAGGGAAGGGGGGGCACACAGCCCCCTTTCCTAAATGAAAAAAAAACCATAGGAACCGTCAACTTGCCAGAGGCCCGCCCCCTTTCTGCACTACTCTGCAAACGTGCCTCTTGCCACGTTCTTGGTTGGGGATAAAGTCCTTGTCGCTGCTGAGGGTCGTTAGGGCCCAACTAGCCCACCAGGAACCTTCAGTAAGCCCCACACAGTGGGATTACTGAGAGGTGGTCTGTGGCCATGCCCCTTTTACACCACTCTGCAAACTCGCCTCTTGGCACATTGCTGGTGGGGTTCTGAGGTCCTCTTGTGTCCTGAAGACATCAGGACTAAAGTGGACTTCATCCCTCAAGCAGAAGTGCGCAAAGAGGCTCATTTGCAGAGTGGTGTAAAAAGGGGGCATGGCCTCAGACCACTCTCAGCAATACAGCTGTATGAGGCTTAGTAGAGATAACAGAAGGGCTTAGTTGGGCCCCAGGGACCCTCAGGAGGCAAGCGGACTTCATTCCCCAACCAAGAGTGCACCAGGAGATGTGTTGGGGAGTGGTGGACAAAGGGGGCATGGCCTGTGTCCACGTCTCAGCAATCCCACTATCTGGGGCTTACTTGAGGTTTCAGGTAGGCTAGTCAGCCCCTGACAACCCCCCGCAGCAAAGAGGACTTTAATCCCCATGCAAGAGCACGCCCGGGAGCGCATTTGCAGAGTGGTGGGCAAAGGGGGCGTGACCTGCTTTGAAAATTTACCAATGCTGCTGTGTGGGACTTACTGGAGGTAATAGGAGGGGTAGTTGGCAAACCAAAGTTGTCCTTGGGGGCCAACTACTCATCCTGTTACCTCCATTAAGTTCCACCGAGTGGTATTGCTAAGAGGTCAAAATTACCAACGAAGGGAGGTAGAGAAAAGAGATAGGATTCCTTCTCCACAGGCACTGATAAATAAACAAGGAGAATCCTACTGCCAGTGTGCACCACAGTGATGGGGAACACTCAGTGTTGTGTAAAATACCCCTCACACACCAACAGGCCCCTTGGTGTCATGCTTCATCATCGGGGTCTTCGCACCCCGCTAAGGGGACGCGGCACGCTACGACCTGCGACTACGCGGGAGCGTTGACAAGTAATGACTATGTGTGGTGTGTGTTGAGTGCACGTGAGGGGATTAATGTGAGTGAAGGGTGTGGTGAAAATTAAAAAGTACCTGGCTAGTGGGTGTAAAAAACTTTATTCCATACCCCTAGCTGGTGCTGATAAAAGGTGTGCAAAAGACGAGGTTCAGAGTCTTAATTAGGGACTAGACCTCTGGTGTGCGTCGACATGTTTCGGAACTGGTGTTCCTTCTTCAGGACGGGGCACAACTTCCCAACCTTACTCACGTATTTCTATTAAAAAGTGTAATTCTACTTATTAAAAAGTGATAATGATCTCACGAAGGCTATCAATGTGCCTACAGCGGTATCTTCGGTTCATGCAATTGCATGCCCTGAAAAAAAGAAAGAAAAAATTCACCTTTAGTTTGGTTGTCAAATAAGACTGGCTCAGACAGGTGCAGTCACCTGGAGCCCCAAACAGTCAAATTGACCTGTAAAAAAGAGGGACATACAAAACACACAACATAAAAGACACACTAGAAGGTTGTTTGTATATGTTTTTCATTTGGACATACTCATTGTCACTGTTGTGAATTGCGTCATGAGCATATCCAGAAACATCAGGGTAGGTAGGTGGATCCACAATCTGTGAGGGTAAAGAAGTGGTTTCAGTACTGTTACTCCTATTACTCACTGTTGGACTCCACATTAGATCTGGGTATCAGAGAGTTGTTCTTGTGTTCCATATGCATACTTACAAAATCCGCCTAAATTGGCCTCCTTCTACCACCCTGTGCTGCTCCGCCGTAAATGCGAATGCACGCATCATGGTGGTATATATTGGGGATTCAGGCGGTCTCTTATTCGCTAATTAGCGGAAATCGGATGATGGCCTAAAAAGGTGCATCCGTATGCCCGCCTATCATGTCCCTTTGTGCGTTCTCCATGGGGCATGTGTCCTTTCGTTATTGGTTTATTGCCGGGTTTCTCAGAAAGACCAAATAAGGGGTGTCCGATGCCCTGCCAATTGCATGCCCAGACTGCAGTTTGTGTCGGCCACAGCCCCACTGCGCATGCCTCGTTGTTGAAAAAGTTACAGAACCAGACGCGCATGCGCTATGGTGCCCTTGGTTTGCTGGTAACAAGCGCATGCGCGGAGGCATCACACTGGTCGTGCGATAATGAGGAAATGCTTTCGTTTTTCACCATATCGGGAAGCTGTCTTTACCCCCATTCTCGGTCATCCAATGTTTTCTAAAAGGCGCGCGCATGCGTGTTGCATGTTTTTTAGCCCTGGTGTTCTAGTCACCTGCGCACGTGGCGGTGTGTCATTGGCACTAATCTCGTGCGGTGTATCTGGATGGATGTTGCTTTGTTATATATTTACTGTGTGTCATGGCAGAAAAACATGGAATCAAAGGGGCATGTGCCAAGGAGTATTAATATTAATACCGTGTTGGTCCATTCGTGTGCGTATTTCTTTGCCATGACTATTTGAACCATATCCAGAGCAGAAGACAATATCAGGATTAGGTTGGTTCTTATTCCCCTCGACCTACACCAATTGTGGAATGGAAAGATGTTAAATTATGGTCCAGTGATTTGGCTCCACGGAATGTCATCATTAAGTCCTGTGACATGGGTTCCCAAGCGAAACACCCACCGTTGTTCTTTCTGGAACAGGCCTGTGTCAGATGGTAGACGTTCGATGACCGTCCAGCGTAAATCATTGATACAGTGCTGAAATTCCAAAAAATGTGACGCCATCTTGGTGGTAGTTTTTTTACAACGTATGTTGCTTTTATGTTCGCCTATCCTTACTTTGACAGGTCGGGTGGTCATGCCTATATATTCCAGTCTACATGGGCACGTTATCATGTATACCACGTTCTTCGTGTTACAGTTAGAGAACTGGCGCTGTTCCCATGATGTGCCATTCCTAAAAGTTAGGGTTTTACTTTTTTGGGTTTGATGACAGCAACTGCAATCGCCGCAGGGGAAATGTCCTTGAACCCCAGTCACATTCTGTCTTCCTGTGGTATTTAGTCGTGGTCTGGTATGTACAAGCATGTCTTTGATGTTTCTGCCCCTACGGTGTGCAAGCATTGGTTTTTCGAAAACCAGGTCTCCACAGTTCAGTATTCCCCAGTGTCTGTTTATGACTTTTGATACCTGGTTTGATATGGACGTATATGTCGTTACGCAAATTGGTCTTTTGTTAGATCCCTTATCTTTAGGATTGTCTTCTAGAAGTGCCTCCCTGTGGTTGTTCCTTGCACGCTTCATCGCTTTTTCAATGGTTTTGGCAGGGTATTGTCTCTGTATCAGTTTGATTTTCAAGTCTTTTGCCTGTTTGTTGAATTGGTGCAGTTCTGTGCAGTTTCTTCGGAGTCGCAGGAACTGTCCATACGGTAGATTCTCCCTAAGGTGTCTGGGATGGAAACTGTCGTATCGTAACAAACAGTTTCTGGAGGTGGGTTTGAAGTGGGTGGTACTTTTCAGTCTTCCTTCCTCCGTGTATATATTCAAATCCAGGAAGATCATTGATGTGTTGGAGATAGTACTAGTGAATTTTAGGTACTCATTTTGGTTGTTGAGCCAAGTTACGAAGCTGGTGGCACTATTTGTATCCCCATTCCATATGATGAAAATATCATCTATGTACCGTTTCCAGGTGTCAATCTGGGCACGGTACGGGTTGTCTTCATGTAAGATCTTATACTGTTCCAAATGGTGGACGTATAGTCCAGCTAGACTTGGGGCGAAGGTGCTACCCATGCTTGTTCCATGGGTCTGTAGGTATAGGGTATCCTTGTATTTGAAAAAAATTGTCTTTCAAAGCCATGGCGATGCATTCTAGGACTAGATTTCTTGGTGTCTGGTATTTCCATGCATTACTGTAGAGGACTTCCTCTATGATCTGTAGTGTCTCTTCATGAGGCAAGCTCGTATACAAGCTCTCCACATCGAGGCTGAGCAGGAGCTGTGTGGATGGATCAAATTCCTTTTGTTCCAATAGCTGTAATACCGCTTTGGTGTCTTTCAAATACGTATTCGTGGATTGTATCATTGGTCTGAGGAAAGCGTCAGAGAATTTAGACAAGGGCTCCAGAATTGACCCGATCCCGGAAACAATTGGTCTGCCCGGTGGACTTTCGATGTTTTTGTGTATCTTCGGGATACAGTAGAAGTATGGTATTTTTGGAGTTGGCTGTTGAAGGAAATCCGCTTCCTTTTTGCTGAGCCAGTCATGGGCTAGGCCTTCCTCTACCATACCGCCGATCCGGATCCGAAGTCCTTCCGTTGGGTCTCTTTCCAACATTTTGTAGTTCCGTTCATCAGATAGTAAACGTAGACACTCCTTGTCATATGCCTCCAAGGTTTGCAATACTATTGCTCCCCCTTTGTCCGCTGGTTTTATAACGAGCTCGTTGTTGGTTGACAGTTCTCTGAGGGCTTGTTGTTCATCACCACTTGTGTTATAGAAGACGTTATTCCCTTTTGTATTAAGTTGGTTGACCTCCGTAGTTACTGCCTTTTCAAAGGTTAGGATTTCCACGGGAATTGTAGAATCTGGGGGGGTGAAGGTAGATTTCAACTTCAATCCTGTGTCTGTTTTGTCTTCTGGTAAGGGCTTGTCTTTAAAAAAAGCCTGTAGTTTTAGTTTCCTGAAAAAGTCCTGTAATTCTTTATTGAGTTTGAAGATATCTGGTTTTTGAGTTGGTACAAAACCCAAGCCTTTGTTTAAAACAGTCTTCTGTGTTGCTGTTAAGGTCATGGGTGTGAGATTCACAACTAAGTCCCTCTCTTGCTGGTTGAAGGTTGGTTGGGAAGCGATCCCGTCATGCTCCTGGTTGTCCGGGCGTTGGGCGTTGGGCTGCTCCTGATCTTCCCAAGCGACTGTGTTGCCTTTCCGGTTCCTGCCTCGTGTGTTCTGGCGTGCCCCTAAAAAAGGTTGTTGTGGCCCTCCATATTGCTGACCAACAACAGCAATATGGAGGGCCACAACAACCTTTTTTGGGAAGATCAGGAGCAGCCCAACGCCCGGACAACCAGGAGCATGACGGGATCGCTTCCCAACCAACCTTCAACCAGCAAGAGAGGGACTTAGTTGTGAATCTCACACCCATGACCTTAACAGCAACACAGAAGACTGTTTTAAACAAAGGCTTGGGTTTTGTACCAACTCAAAAACCAGATATCTTCAAACTCAATAAAGAATTACAGGACTTTTTCAGGAAACTAAAACTACAGGCTTTTTTTAAAGACAAGCCCTTACCAGAAGACAAAACAGACACAGGATTGAAGTTGAAATCTACCTTCACCCCCCCAGATTCTACAATTCCCGTGGAAATCCTAACCTTTGAAAAGGCAGTAACTACGGAGGTCAACCAACTTAATACAAAAGGGAATAACGTCTTCTATAACACAAGTGGTGATGAACAACAAGCCCTCAGAGAACTGTCAACCAACAACGAGCTCGTTATAAAACCAGCGGACAAAGGGGGAGCAATAGTATTGCAAACCTTGGAGGCATATGACAAGGAGTGTCTACGTTTACTATCTGATGAACGGAACTACAAAATGTTGGAAAGAGACCCAACGGAAGGACTTCGGATCCGGATCGGCGGTATGGTAGAGGAAGGCCTAGCCCATGACTGGCTCAGCAAAAAGGAAGCGGATTTCCTTCAACAGCCAACTCCAAAAATACCATACTTCTACTGTATCCCGAAGATACACAAAAACATCGAAAGTCCACCGGGCAGACCAATTGTTTCCGGGATCGGGTCAATTCTGGAGCCCTTGTCTAAATTCTCTGACGCTTTCCTCAGACCAATGGTACAATCCACGAATACGTATTTGAAAGACACCAAAGCGGTATTACAGCTATTGGAACAAAAGGAATTTGATCCATCCACACAGCTCCTGCTCAGCCTCGATGTGGAGAGCTTGTATACAAGCTTGCCTCATGAAGAGACACTACAGATCATAGAGGAAGTCCTCTACAGTAATGCATGGAAATACCAGACACCAAGAAATCTAGTCCTAGAATGCATCGCCATGGCTTTGAAAGACAATTTTTTCAAATACAAGGATACCCTATACCTACAGACCCATGGAACAAGCATGGGTAGCACCTTCGCCCCAAGTCTAGCTGGACTATACGTCCACCATTTGGAACAGTATAAGATCTTACATGAAGACAACCCGTACCGTGCCCAGATTGACACCTGGAAACGGTACATAGATGATATTTTCATCATATGGAATGGGGATACAAATAGTGCCACCAGCTTCGTAACTTGGCTCAACAACCAAAATGAGTACCTAAAATTCACTAGTACTATCTCCAACACATCAATGATCTTCCTGGATTTGAATATATACACGGAGGAAGGAAGACTGAAAAGTACCACCCACTTCAAACCCACCTCCAGAAACTGTTTGTTACGATACGACAGTTTCCATCCCAGACACCTTAGGGAGAATCTACCGTATGGACAGTTCCTGCGACTCCGAAGAAACTGCACAGAACTGCACCAATTCAACAAACAGGCAAAAGACTTGAAAACCAAACTGATACAGAGACAATACCCTGCCAAAACCATTGAAAAAGCGATGAAGCGTGCAAGGAACAACCACAGGGAGGCACTTCTAGAAGACAATCCTAAAGATAAGGGATCTAACAAAAGACCAATTTGCGTAACGACATATACGTCCATATCAAACCAGGTATCAAAAGTCATAAACAGACACTGGGGAATACTGAACTGTGGAGACCTGGTTTTCGAAAAACCAATGCTTGCACACCGTAGGGGCAGAAACATCAAAGACATGCTTGTACATACCAGACCACGACTAAATACCACAGGAAGACAGAATGTGACTGGGGTTCAAGGACATTTCCCCTGCGGCGATTGCAGTTGCTGTCATCAAACCCAAAAAAGTAAAACCCTAACTTTTAGGAATGGCACATCATGGGAACAGCGCCAGTTCTCTAACTGTAACACGAAGAACGTGGTATACATGATAACGTGCCCATGTAGACTGGAATATATAGGCATGACCACCCGACCTGTCAAAGTAAGGATAGGCGAACATAAAAGCAACATACGTTGTAAAAAAACTACCACCAAGATGGCGTCACATTTTTTGGAATTTCAGCACTGTATCAATGATTTACGCTGGACGGTCATCGAACGTCTACCATCTGACACAGGCCTGTTCCAGAAAGAACAACGGTGGGTGTTTCGCTTGGGAACCCATGTCACAGGACTTAATGATGACATTCCGTGGAGCCAAATCACTGGACCATAATTTAACATCTTTCCATTCCACAATTGGTGTAGGTCGAGGGGAATAAGAACCAACCTAATCCTGATATTGTCTTCTGCTCTGGATATGGTTCAAATAGTCATGGCAAAGAAATACGCACACGAATGGACCAACACGGTATTAATATTAATACTCCTTGGCACATGCCCCTTTGATTCCATGTTTTTCCGCCATGACACACAGTAAATATATAACAAAGCAACATCCATCCAGATACACCGCACGAGATTAGTGCCAATGACACACCGGCACGTGCGCAGGTGACTAGAACACCAGGGCTAAAAAACATGCAACACGCATGCGCGCGCCTTTTAGAAAACATTGGATGACCGAGAATGGGGGTAAAGACAGCTTCCCGATATGGTGAAAAACGAAAGCATTTCCTCATTATCGCACGACCAGTGTGATGCCTCCGCGCATGCGCTTGTTACCAGCAAACCAAGGGCACCATAGCGCATGCGCGTCTGGTTCTGTAACTTTTTCAACAACGAGGCATGCGCAGTGGGGCTGTGGCCGACACAAACTGCAGTCTGGGCATGCAATTGGCAGGGCATCGGACACCCCTTATTTGGTCCTTCTGAGAAACCCGGCAATAAACCAATAACGAAAGGACACATGCCCCATGGAGAACGCACAAAGGGACATGATAGGCGGGCATACGGATGCACCTTTTTAGGCCATCATCCGATTTCCGCTAATTAGCGAATAAGAGACCGCCTGAATCCCCAATATATACCACCATGATGCGTGCATTCGCATTTACGGCGGAGCAGCACAGGGTGGTAGAAGGAGGCCAATTTAGGCGGATTTTGTAAGTATGCATATGGAACACAAGAACAACTCTCTGATACCCAGATCTAATGTGGAGTCCAACAGTGAGTAATAGGAGTAACAGTACTGAAACCACTTCTTTACCCTCACAGATTGTGGATCCACCTACCTACCCTGATGTTTCTGTATATGCTCATGACGCAATTCACAACAGTGACAATGAGTATGTCCAAATGAAAAACATATACAAACAACCTTCTAGTGTGTCTTTTATGTTGTGTGTTTTGTATGTCCCTCTTTTTTACAGGTCAATTTGACTGTTTGGGGCTCCAGGTGACTGCACCTGTCTGAGCCAGTCTTATTTGACAACCAAACTAAAGGTGAATTTTTTCTTTCTTTTTTTCAGGGCATGCAATTGCATGAACCGAAGATACCGCTGTAGGCACATTGATAGCCTTCGTGAGATCATTATCACTTTTTAATAAGTAGAATTACACTTTTTAATAGAAATACATGAGTAAGGTTGGGAAGTTGTGCCCCGTCCTGAAGAAGGAACACCAGTTCCGAAACATGTCGACGCACACCAGAGGTCTAGTCCCTAATTAAGACTCTGAACCTCGTCTTTTGCACACCTTTTAACAGCACCAGCTAGGGGTATGGAATAAAGTTTTTTACACCCACTAGCCAGGTACTTTTTAATTTTCACCACACCCTTCACTCACATTAATCCCCTCACGTGCACTCAACACACACCACACATAGTCATTACTTGTCAACGCTCCCGCGTAGTCGCAGGTCGTAGCGTGCCACGTCCCCTTAGCGGGGTGCGAAGACCCCGATGATGAAGCATGACACCAAGGGGCCTGTTGGTGTGTGAGGGGTATTTTACACAACACTGAGTGTTCCCCATCACTGTGGTGCACACTGGCAGTAGGATTCTCCTTGTTTATTTATCATTGCTAAGAGGTCTTCAGAGGCCATGCCCCACTTTCTCCACCACTCTGCAAACGCACCTCCTGTCACACTACGGGTTAGGGGATTAAGTCCACTTTACTCCTGAGGGACTTTGGGGCCAAGAAGCACTCCTAGTACCGCCTGTAAGTCTTACACAGCGGAATTCTTGAGCGCTGGTCAGGGGCCCGTGCCCTTTCTGCACCACTCTGCAAACGTGACTACTATGTTATAGTTAGAAATTAGCATTTAAAAAACCTTAGAAATTCACTGAAAAAACTATAGGTTTCAGGGACATTATAGTTAGTAATTAGCATTTTAAAAACCTTTGAAATTCATTGGAAAACCATAGGTTTCAAGGACGTTATAGTTAGACAATAGCATTTACAAAACTATAGAAATTCACTGTAAAAAACATAGGTTTCAGAGACTTTATAGTTAGAAATTAGCATTTAACAAACATTAGAAATTCACTGAAAAAAACATAGGTTTCAGGGACGTTATAGCTAGTTGGACATTTCACTCGTACAAAACCAGAGAAATTCAACTGCTATAGTTAGTTGAGCTAACTTTACTCGCACCTCCGCAATGTACTGCTGATGACGTCACATATTACATCACTCATGACATAGTCAGTGAGCTTCTCTGTACCACCCTATAGCAGCTGCTTTTACACGACCACTGCTGCCATGGTCTGCGAATGGCTGGCAGTGTCCGCCGTCCTCAGGTGCCGTTTTCAAACAGCAACCCGATATTATGGGGGACTGGCTGCAGAGGAGGCGGCAGTCAGATCACCACCACCAAACTCGTAATCAGGCTCTAAGTGTACCATACTACCCACACAGCCAATTTGACTTTGAGATTTTTAAAAATGATAGCACCAGCATATGTTCCTGTCACTTAGGTAGCCAACCTCTACAATTTACTATTAGACAGCCCTTTCTAATAACAAATGAAGACAAACATAATCCCATAATGGACTATTTTGAAGACACTTCGGTTAGCAGACTGCATCACTCCGGACACAAAGGCCAATACAAATTCCAAACATCAATCTGGAATGTCTATGACAGCACCTTGGCAAAGGATGCAATAACAAACAACACAGTAGGAGGATGGCACAAAGCATTCTAATCCACACTAGGAAGATCTCAACCTACACCATACAAATTTATAGAAACATTATAAAAAGAGCAAAGCTACCAAGTACAAGTGGAGCAAACTGGCCCTAAACTTATCAAACAAATCAATAAGAATATACAACATGTTATAACTTAAAGTTAAACTCTTCATAAATAGCGAAGGAGTAGATAACGTACAAATGATAGCTAAAAGCTCATTATGAATTAAAATAAATGTTAACTTACCAAAGTCCTCAAACCAATATACCAAATCTATTTTTTTAAATAATAAATATAATATTTTATTGGATCAGTCAAAAAATTATTGAAAATCACACTGTTATTAAAGACAGATATAATGAAAAAAATATATATACATTATTTAAAAAAAATCTAACTGTCATCAACCAAAATAGATAAAATAAAACTCAATCCATCACATAATATAATTACAACTAATAATCCAAACAATTCCACATACCAATCACCTAAAGTTAAAATAAGCAAAATATCACATTTCTTATACAAAATAAATGAAAGAAATAAAACGTACTGTTCTGTTGCTGCAGATCTTTTTCTCTATTCATGTAATTAAAAAGTAGTAATCCACCAAAAATGAGATAAATTAATATTAAAAACCTTCTTCAAAAATGATGAAATATAACAAATCCAATCAAAATATCTCAAAGCAATCCAAAGTGTCTAGGTTTCATAAAAACCCTGAAAAGTGTTTTTAAAAAAGAACTCCAGGAACCTGCCCTCCCAACAAAATGAAATCAAAGTAAAGAAAAAAGAAACTTCATAGAAGTTTGTAGACAAAAACTTGAAGAAGTGAATCTAAAAAATCCACCCGCAAAACTACATATACATAACTATAACTCAAATAGTAACTAACATCACAGAGTTTAACATAGCATAGTAAAGCATTACTAAAACAGTGGAGAAAAACGTAAAATGACAAACAAGTGTAAAACACTCACAGCAATACATCTAAATATACCAAAACCCACAAACAACACTCTAACTTTTAAAGCTACCTCTTAAAACTCCCTACCCTCAAAACCCTTAAAAATCCTTTAAGAAAAGGCCTTACCTGTTCTGACAAACAGCAGCACCCTACCGCAATAGACTAAAAATAACTCAAATAGATTACAAAATAGAAGGTAGCAGTAAAAACAAGCATTTTCAATTAAACAGGTCATGCATTTGCGAGAGTTAGAGCTATTGGCGTAGTAAATGTAAATGTTTATTACTTATGTGTTTTGCTGTGGAGTGGAATTATGTGGTATGGTGTGCAGTGGAATTATGTGGATAGTATTTTTTTTTATAAATTAGCGGTTTGGAATTATGTAGAGTGATATGAATGACAATAACAGACCAATTGAAGAAGAGGGCTGCTGAAATCCTTTATATGTAAGTATTTTTACTCTCAAGCTGAATACAATTAAAAAGCGGTATTTAAAAAGTGTGCTCTACGAAGTACAGATATTTGTAGGTCAACAGGAAAAAATGGTGGTATTAGTGTATTAGTATTTCAAGATATTAGTTAGCTCTATAGCACAAATGAGACACAGGATCAAACTTTCCTCCAGAATGATTTCTGGCAAAAATAATTTTAGAAGAAAAATTGAGCAAAATGTGATTTTTTTTTGTTTAAAAATATAGGGGTTGCTTGGCTTTACGTGCACCTGTGCTGCATTTGAGTGTATTGGAAGTATGCTAAGGGGGATTGTGTTTTATAGAGTGTAATTATGTAGAATGGTATTTTGTTTTGTGTAGTGTTATGTCATGTAATTTTATTATGTGGTGTTCTGTTGCCTTTTTTGGTATGTTATGGGTTTATGGTGTGTATTGGATGAATGTACTTGTGTTGTTGATTAGAATTATGAGGTTTGTTGTCAAATTATGTGGTGTGTAATGGAAATGTGTTGAGTTGAATTGTGTGGCATGGAACTGTGTAGCGTGGAGTGAAATTATGCTGTCAAAATTATGTGGTGTGGAGTGGTTTTATATGGATTGTTGCTATGTGGTATAGTTTGTCTTCATTTAGTGTGTAATTATGTAGTAGTGAGTAGAGAGTTATTATGTGAAGATGAATTATGTTGTGCTGGGGGTAGTGTAAATTTCCTGGGCAGTGTTGATGTGTGTGTTGGTGAATTGTGTGGTGTTAAACGGTGTGGTATTGTGCGTTAAACTAAACATCAGCAGGTATGCCATATGGTACCCAAGCCAGTAGAGTAACATTTTTATTGAACTAGCTCTGTTATATTTATGATGTGTAATTTTATCCTAAAATGAAAATAGTTTCAGTAAAAAAGTGGGACTAGCAGTGTGATGCACAAGGGAACATACTTCTTATGAGCGCAGTGAGGGCCTCATTTATGAGGTTTTACCGTAGGGCAGAGGCTCAAGCCTTCCTGCTGCGCTGCCCTACCACAAAGGTAAAGGGCAGGAGAATGCGCCATATCCATCAGATAGTGCGCATTCCTGTCCTTTTCCCTTGCACCGTTGCACAATGGGCTGCCATACGCCAACGCAGGCACCTTTGCACCATGGTGCATGGGTGCCTGTGTTGCAAGGCTGATTATTTTTGTGCAGGAAGGAATATCTTCCTGGACAAAAACAATCACAAGAGGTTTTTTCCTCTTTCCAAGTGTGCTGCAGAATGCAGCACACATAGAAAAAGGAAAAACAAGGAGAAATAAAGATATTTCTCCTCGTTGTTCTTCCCTTACACCTCCCCTCTGGGGCAGTGTCAAAAAGCCATGGATGTTGCTGGGAACACTTCCACCAACACCCATTGCACGCACTAACGCGAGGCCACGCCCCCTTCTTAATCTATAAACAGCCGGGCTGAACACAAGCCGGCGTTTAGAGGATAGCTACTCCTGAGGCGGAAGCGGGGAGAGACGACTATTATTTTTTTAAATAAATTGTACTTTGCACGTTGTGATTTTAGCATTCTGCTCTCACCTGGCTGATCACTGTTCTGATCTTTACTTCATTTCAGGGTCTTGGGGGACACTCCCGCGCAGCGGATCTAGCGCTGTCGCGGGTAAGGCAAAATCATCGCCACCATCTCCCACGAGCCATTATGCCACGCTCACTAACACGAGGCCACGCCTCTTTTCTCACCCCATATTAATGCACACTTCTCGGATGCGCAGCGGATGAGCGCAGCGGGCGCGCTGTCAGCGTGCCGAATGCGCGCCTAAGGCAAGCCCGTCTGCGCCCGTCCGCGCCCTGGTCGCGCCTAGTGCCGGTCATGCTGCTCAAAGTAACTTGTTAACGGTTGCAGCTTCTCCACTATATTCCCGAGAGACTCTGCTCAATTTGGGTGAACATGCGCATGAGGGACATCTCTCGTTCGCAGATACTGCTCTTCCTTTGAAAGATTTTGTGATCAAGGGTCTCTTGTCCTGTGGACTTCCTAATGTCAGATCGCTGCCCAAGCATGCTGAGGAAATTCAACTACCGGTGGAAGCACATCAGTTAGATGCCCTATTCATCACTGAGACCTGGACCCACCCTGATTGCGAAATCGAGCTGGGCTGGGTCTGCCCGCAGGAATACAAAATCCTGCACCTCCCCAGACCAAAAGGACGAGGCGGAGGGGTGGGGGTAATTCACAGAGCTTCTTGGCATATCAATATTTTAGACATGGACCCGGTTGTTGGGGCTGAGCTGATTGGCCTCTCTATTGATAGTCACACAGGGGCGATTTTCACGGTGATCATCTGCTATGGACCACCTGGGACCTTCAGCATCCAGCAACAACAATCGCTACTTAATACTTTTACCAACATGGCCACCTCCCACAATAAACTGATTATTTTAGGCGATTTTAACTTATGGCCGAATGGCTCCCTTGATACTGGGCTGCACAACCTTCTGCAATCCTGTGAAAGTGTGGGTCTCCTTCAACAAGTCAGAGAATCCACTCATAGAGCAGGGCACCGGCTTGATCTTATCTTTTCGGTCCCACAGCTAGTACATTTGGATGAAATTTTGCCTATGGACTGGACTGATCATTTCCTTCTTAAATTTTATGTTAACAGCAAGGGGGCAAAAATGCAGGCACAAGGCATTACCTCTGAATTTATGTACAGGGACTGGAGAGCCCTTGAGAGGTTGAGAACCACGGACGCTGTGTTCAAGGTGGAAGACAGCTTCTCCTCAGACTGTCAAGTCGATGAGAACTACGAGGCCTTATGTCTCAGGATAACCACGAGGGTTGACTCTCTTGCTCCGAAAAAAAACGCGCAAGCATAAGGGCAGAGTGTCGGCTCCGTGGTTTAATGACTCTCTAAAGGCTTTAAAACTTGCCTGTAAACAAGCGGAAAGAAAATGGAGGCAGGGTTATACTGATGCCAGCAGACTGCTCTGGAAAGCTAAACTCTCCGAATATAAAGCCCTGATTCAGAAATCCAAATCTGACTATTTCTGCTCCACGATCTGTACAGCTGCAAATAGCTCTAAAAGCATTTTTCAGATTCTAAACGGTCTCACTCATCCGGACTGCTCAAACAAATCGAACCCTCCTACACAGGCCCTTTGTGATAATTTGGCTGTGTTTTTCAATGATAAAATAGAAGCCATCATTCACAACTTGAGTACCACCCCAACTCGGTCCTGCACCCAGTGTTCTTGGGATGGAAGTATAGACATTGGAGCTGGGAGCCCAGGACGGCGGCCTGCGGACTGTCTGCTGGAGTTTCCCCCTATTACGGAGGTGGACCTCGGCAGACTGGCTTACGATATTTCATCTGGTTCACCTTTGGACCCTATCCCTCATAAGATTTGGAAAGCCTATGGAGCAGAACTCTTTCCTACCCTATGCAGGATCTGTGCAGTCGCTGCTTAGTGGCACAGTTCCTGCCGCCTGGAAACAGGCTCTTGTTTCTCCATTGCTGAAAAAACCCACCCTAAATCCAGAGTGTTTACAGAACTACAGACCCATCTCCTTGCTACCGTTTCCTGCAACAATTGCTGAGCGCTGGGTGAGCGCATGTCTCTCCAAACATCTGGAGCATCATCAATTTCTGGACGAAACACAATTCGGCTTTCGCCCAGCCCATGGCACCGAAACAGCTCTACTTACTGCTATGGAGGACCTTCAAATGCGTGCAGACAGGGGTCAGGCAGTGGCTCAAATTCTGCTGGACCTGTCTGCTGCATTCGATACGGTAAATCATGGGATCCTCTTGGAAAGACTGAGGGATGCCGGGGTGGATGGCAATGCCTTGCGTTGGTTTCGCTCCTTCCTGATGGATAGGAAACAGGCTGTTTTCCTTCCCCATTTCAATCTGCCTTCTCCCCGGTACCTCACGGAGTGCCTCAAGGCTTGGCCGTCAGCCCGATTTTATTTAACGTGTATCTAAAACCCTTGATTACGTTGATAAAGTCTCACAGGCTAAAAGCCATAAATTATGCAGACAACACCCAACTCATCCTCTCTTGGGAGGGTGAGGAATCGATTCCTTTGGAGTCTTTTCATGATTGTCTACGAGATACGGCTGGCTGGCTACATAACAACTCATTACAGTTTAACGCCTCCAAAACTGAGGTTCTGTTCTGTGCTGGAAGTCGGATTCCTTGTCCCTTCCCGGTGGATTTCTGGCCCCCAGAATCTGCGGTAAAATCCCAGCCGGTCACCACTGTTCGCAATCTGGGTGTTATGATGGACAACAAACTGAGCATGGAAGCCCAGGTTGCGAAAACAGTGTCCACCTGTTCTGCCCTCATCCGGTCCCTACATAAGATCCTACCATTGCTTCCTTTGCAGGCCCGGGCATTAATAGTCAGGTGTACTATTTTAAGTCGCCTTGACTATTGTAACGCGCTGTTACTTGAGTCTCCAGGCCTGCTTTTAGACAGACTTCAAAGAGTTCAGTCTGCTGCAGCTAGACTGGCCCTTGGCGGTCTAGAAGGTCCTCGGCCACAGCAGCGATGGCTGAACTCCACTGGCTCCCGTTAAAGCAGCGAGTGTCCTTTAAATCCCTCTGTCTCGTTTTCAAAGCCCAGCATGGACTTGGGCCCAGCTCTTTACAAGCCATGTTTGCCTGGTATATCCCTACTAGAGCTCTTCGATCTGCATCGGCCTGTTTGGTCAAAGTGCCGAGATTTAAAAAAGCTAGGGCCGGGGGCAGATCTTTCGGAGTTGCTGCTGCTAAACTCTGGATCAGTCTGCCCCTGGACATCCGCCAAACGGAAGATCTTCTTCTTTTTAGGAAACGTGTCAAAACTTGGCTGTTTCAGAAGGGTTAATTGATGGCCACCTCACTGCTCTGCCACTCTCCCGTGTTTCTTCCTCCTCGAGAAATCTCAGCGCCAGGATGCCTGTAAGGTGATAGCTGCGCTATGTAAATACATTAAATAAATAAATAAAAATAAATAAATAAATAAATGAACTCAGAGGCAATGATATTTATGAGGCAGCATTGAGCCAAAAACATGGGTTAGTGCTGCCTCGTAAATATGTTCCTGCAGTGCAAGGGGCCTCATAAATGAGGTCCTGAGTAATTTGCCATAAACAACAGGATGGGGAAGCTTCCCACAGAGATACAAACTTATTTCTCAAACTGGCAAGGCCTTTGTTGTTGCCATCAAGGCACATCTGCTCTTTTTTACCTAATTTTTCAAGTTCTGTACATTGAAAAATAAGCAAAAAGACATGCTTACTTTTAAATGTTGAAAAGACAAAGAAATTATAAGAACTCTTGTGCTCTAATGCTTAATCAATTTAATGTTACCCTGTGTAAATATGATTAATTTGTAAAGCAATTGTAGGTGAAGCGAAATTACTTCTAATTATTAATATTGTTAGGTGTTTTAGAAACCCTGTACATAAAGGTTATCGCTCTAAAATATGCCAATTTGAAAAAGGTAAATAATATTTTGGAGAATGATTGTCTGTTGAAAGAAACAAAACTTTTTTTAATGTAAATGTTTGATGGGGAATGCAAATGTAGATTTTAGGCCCAAAAAGTTAAATGAAGAAACAGGGTAAGATGTTCCTTATTCGCAAGTAAGTAAGTTTGGTTTTTAAATAGATTTTTAGACAATATGTAATTGTATGCCGCATTATTTCTCACACAACTAGGTGTGAAGGGACTTGAACAGCCTTTTTTAGGCAGTTGTATATGGTGCAAACTAAAGCCAAAGGTATATGAGCGCTTTAATGCACGCCAGTGAAAATACACGCTGATATTTTGTTTTGCTGTACAACTATTTTAAGTGAATTCAAGGAATTGTGCGGGTGAGATTAACATCTGATTAACATCAGAAGGTTTGAAATGACTGTTTGTACCAGCTGATCGCAAGCCAAATAAGCTCTATTTACAAGTTATATTCTTGTTGGTGGAGGAAGGGATGAGGAGGCTGGTGAACACAAGCAGGGCCTGGAGAGACTACGCTGAGAACATGCATACCACTTGGGTGAGATTTTTACGCATTTGCCTGGGAAACTTGCAAGCCTCAGTGAGGGCAACAGCATGAGGAAGAGTACTTATAAGAAGCTGGCTCTGTATATGCTATACCAAAGTAAGGTATAGTGTGCACAGAATCCAGTGGAACCCCAAAGGTAGGCATAGGGAAAAGTAGATTATACCTTACTCTCTATTTGTGGTAGTGTGGGTGAGCAGTAAGGCTTCATCAGAGGGCAGTGTTAAGTATGTATTGCACACACTCAGGTAAGAAATGATGTCACACACTCAAAGGCTGAACTCAGACCAATTTGTTTGTAAAAAAATATTATTTATTTTTATTTTTAGAACCATGCCAGGCCTGGTGCAGGTAAGTAAATAACACTTTGCAAGAATAACTCAGTAAATACAGTTTGAATGCAGTTGAATGCAATTGGATTGGTTATAGGTAAGTCATTAGCTTGTAAAACAGTTGGAATTACTTTTCAGATTACTTTTCAGGTTGCTTTGCCGATTGCTTTTTAAGTTACTTTTTCTACTCAGTGTGATATGCCTAGATGTCACAATGGGACATTTCCTAGACAAAAGATAAGTAATTCAGTTTTTACACATATGCAGTTTCTTAAGGTTTTCATATAAACCAACTCCACACTTAGAAGATTTTTCACAGAAAAGCAGGTAATACAATCTTATAGGGGAAAACAGTGTTATCGGTTTATGGGTAAGTACTTGGTTTTGGGAATTGGTTTTCTGGGGTTAGAAGCAGGGTTCCCCCAGGGTCAAGGATGCACTCTCAAAGCACCCTCTGTGACACCAGGGAAGCCAGGTGCAGAGTGCTGAGGCCCAATGTTATCCATTAAGGGATAGGAAGCTTCTGGTTGGTGGCTGCTCACAAGCAGGGATACCTGCTCCGGCAGCGGGCGAGGGGAGATACTCAAGTACTCGGGCGGTGACTGATCTTTGACAAATGTGTGACTACAAGATGGCACCACCCCCCACCGACCCGCATGGTGCAAATTATCAAGTCTCAGTAGAAATACTACTGAAACATAGGAAACACGAGTGAGTGCATTAGGCCTCGCTTTGCATGAAAAGCGTGCTGAACATAGAGCAGGGAAACCCAGGAATAGATATTCCAGCCCTGAAGAAGGCCCCAGACCTGTGAGGGCTCACGTTGAGGGCCAAAACATGTTAGCACTTTAAAGAGGGTATAATTTAACCAATTGAATTAAAAATAAACCTCATTCAGACACGATTTTAACTCATACCCCAGGTACCCTACGAATAATTGCATGGTTTGGGTATACCTGTAGGTATTTTTAACATCACCCATCTGTTTCCCAGCATGACCAGTCAATATTTTATATAAGAACTCCCTTAACACCATTAGTTGAGTCCGCCCAGGTAGTACCATCTTACCTGGGTGTGGAAAGACGCCAATGATGAAGCATGTCACAATAAGTGAGTGAGGCGTCTTCTCCAATGTCGTTGGATACCCTACCATCCAAAGTTGTTCTGAGCAAGGACGTACTGCCGTCTGGGATCCCTTGGACTTATTCCTTCACCTCCCTTCCCCAGTTTTGACAGACTGCATTTCCGTAAGGGATAAACAGACAACAGCAGTTGCCTTTTGTGATGCAACACCCCCTATGATGCCATCCACAAGTGGGAGTGGGGCATAAGCCTCACTCTGATTGGCTGGGTCCCCCATCTTCAAGTTGGTGGGGACTGAGAGTTGTGCTACACCTCGCCTCTCCCACCTGAGGGGTGGGGTTGGCAAAGGTGGGCACACCTCTCCTGCTAACTTGATTTTCCCAGTGGTTCTCCGACCCAAAGTGGGGGTCAGAACCAGTGGGGGCCAGTTGGTGGGAGTAGCAAATGGCTGGGGTAGCTCACAAATGCAGCAAACCTTTGAAGCTTCCTCTTCGTGGTGCCTGCTCATCCTGGGGGAGGAGGCTTGGCACCTCGTCACAGGATGTGCTTTGTTTCAGGACCCAAAGAGTGGCAGGCTCTCCACCCAGGGGTCCAGAAACATGTCTGGCGGTGGCAGCTGGTGAGTTTTTCAATAGGCATCTCTAAGATGCCCTGAGTTCATTTTTTGTTAAATCCCACACTGACATCAGTGTGGGTTTAATGTGCTGAGAAGTTTGATACCAAAATTCCCAGTTTTCAGTAAGGCAATTATCGAGCTATGGAGTTCATACTGACAACCTCCCAGACCTAATACCGTTTATGGCATTACTGCACTTACAATGTCTAAGAATTTACTTAGACACTGTAGGGGTACAGGGCTGGTATAGTGCACCCAGCTAGAGGGGTGGCTTACCTATGCCAGGGCAGTAGTTTGCAGACATGGCACATAGGTATGTGTGCCATTTCGACTCTTCACTTTGTTCTTCACCAAAACACACAGCCTGCAATGGCAGTGTGTGTGTAAAGGTACTGGGCCTCTAAGGGTGGCACAATAGGTGCTGCAGCCCTTAGAGGCCTTCCCTGGTCACAGTGCCCTTGGTACCTATGGTACCTTTTACAAGGGAATTACATGTGGCCAGAGAGTTGCCAATTGGGTTTTGCAACAGTACAGTTTAGGGAAAGAAAATAGGCCCTGGTTACTTGGTTGGCAGGATACAGGGCACACTCAGTCAAAGTACATTAACATTTGACAAAACGTGGGGGGCAACCATGCAAAAAGTACACTGTCCTACAGTACTGAGATGCTACACTACAACACTTGATCTAACCCTGGGCGTTGAAAGCCGCTTCGCTTGCAGAGTTTGCAGAGTTATTCTCACTAGGCGTTATGCAGAGCTCGCTGAGTTTTTTCCTCGCTTGCGTTCGTCAAGGTTAAGTTGGGGAGCGCGAGTGAGAAAAAACAACCTCCTGGCAAGATTTTTCCTTGTTTGCAATCGTCAACATCAAGTTGGCAAACGCGAGCTTGGAAAATCAACCTCCTGGCGAGATTTCTCAACGCCGGGGCGGTCAGGTTTCTCATTGCGTGTGGTTGCGTTTCCCCACCTATGCTACCTTGCACAACGAGCGGCTGAGACTGGTAATGGTCTCTAAACTAGAACTGCAGCCCTCACTGGTCATGTACCTAAAGACGAGCGTCAGGAAAGGAGAGTAATGTGGTTGGTTCTCATTGGGGTGTGGGTTTGTGGATTTTCTTTAAGGGCATCTGCTATCTGCAGCTGGTTCACTTTTTTCAAATGTTAGGGAGTGCTGTTAAAAAACGTCCCCAGTGCCAGGACATTTATTGTCCTTTTAGTGGTTATTATTTCACTTTGCACGTAATACTTTTTTTGGTCCAAAGCAGAGCGTATATTGCTTTTCCTATTAGCACAATATTTACAAACTCATACAAAATGTTTTTGCTGTTTTATTGGATTATTAACATGGGTCTGGCCTTATTAAAACATACAATGACTGGGTGGGAGGGGAGGAGGGATGGACACAGAGGAGAATGGTTGAAGCAGCAATGAGGCCTTGTGGGGATGAAAACAGCATTGGGAAAGTGAAACAGGGCTGGGGCAGCCATTGCGCGATTCGACTGCAATTAAAGTCCCTATAATTGATTGGGTGAAAACCAAGCACGTTGCAGCCTGGAGCCAACAGAGTACAAGACGGACCTCACTATGGTGTGTGCGTTTGGGGTCAGTTTGGCACACTATTCCGTACCTCCTAAACACCTAAACATTGGGCTCCCTTTCTAATCAGCGAGTGGAATCAGTGAGTAAGGAGGGGCCTGCGCACCCCATCTGTAAATGTTTTCCTCTCAATTGACTGTTGCCAAGGCAACCCCTTCCACAACATATGAGGTCTAATCCTCAGCTCTGCATCATAGCCTTACAAGTGCACTTTTCCATTGTTTCAACGTGTGTCCCTTGTCTTTCAATCAGAGGGAAAAATGGGATAGCACAAAGAGTGGAGGAGTGACATCAGTCTCATCTCCTGCACCAGGCTCTACCTAAAGTCGTGACGATCTGACCCTGATGGCAGCCCCAGCAAAATTAAGAGAGAGGCACCATTGTTGCAGCCTGGGCTCGGCTAATGTCACAATGAGTCTTCTCACTGCACACGAGGATCTCGTAGTTCTTTTTCTTTAGAAAATAATTTTCAATACAAGTATTGGAGCAAAAAAGAGTGACATGGAAAGCCCAGAGAATCCCCAGTCAAACTTGCCTCCCAGTGAAGGGTTTTTAAACATTTGATCGCATCAGACTTGCTATCGACTGTTCAAGACTTCAACAAGCACAATCCCCCTTAAAATAAAGCCCTAAACCAAACCAATGCCCTACCAAAAGAAGCCCAACTGATGGTTGACATCCCATATTGCAAAAAGGCAAAAAAATATAAGCAACGAAGGGGATGCAGCACTAACACAACTGTGTCATTACGAGGAGGTGGGAGGAAGAAATACTATATTAAAATGTAAGCAGCTGTATTGCCAAAGTTGAACACATGCAAACAGGAACAGAGCAGGAAACAAATGAAAAAATAGTCCTCCAAAGAACAGAAAATGACCATAGCGTAATGATACACGACTTAGTCCCTGCTCTGTGGGAGGAATGCAAGAGAAAAGGGAGGAACAATGAGGCAGGACTAACCACTAGCAAGCAAGGATTTTTAAAGGACACTAACATAGACAATGGAAAAGCAATGGCAAGCACTGGGTCAAGTTGAAATCCACAAACCATATACAACAGGTCACTAAGCGAGAGTGCAAGCGCTGCCTAGGCTCGACCTAAAAATGGCTGCGTAATAAAACTAAAATAGACTATCTCCTATAGAAATGAATGGGCACTAAAGGGGTAACATTTACTATTCCTAC
Organism: Lissotriton helveticus; assembly: GCF_964261635.1. Classification (NCBI taxonomy): domain Eukaryota; kingdom Metazoa; phylum Chordata; class Amphibia; order Caudata; family Salamandridae; genus Lissotriton; species Lissotriton helveticus. The sequence goes on from NC_136065.1 coordinate 1,411,750,128, forward strand.
TCCAATCTAAACTACTTCAGGGAAGGTGTTGGATACTAAAGGGATACCATTTACTATTCTCACTCCAATCTAACCATATTGGGGGAAGTGTTGGACACTAAAGGGGTGACATTTACTAATCGCACTCCAGTGTAACCATATTGGGGGAAGGTGCCAATCTAAAGGGGTGACATTTACTATTACCACTTCAATCAAAACTAATTTGGGGAAACTGTTTTACACTAAAAGGGTGACATTTGATGTTCCCACTCCCTCTACCCATATTGGGGTAAGGGTTCGGACACTAAATTGGTGCCATTTACTCTTTCCACTTAATAAAACATTTTATATAAAATATTACACAGTAAAATTAAAACAAAAACAATCAATACTCCATATTGTCAAATAATTTTTGTAATCTAACATTTAATAATATGTTCTCTCAAAACACACTAATCTGAACTACAAACCTTTATAAACATATTATATCTTGAATTATGAAATTACTATTTTATTTACTAATAAAGAGAAGTATTGTTCACATTTTTTGCTACCATTCATAAACTTTAAACAATAAATATTAACACAAATGTAACAATCGTAAATTTAAATAATGCTCATGTAAATGTTATATTAAAACAATTTAAAACAATTAAACTTAAAAACAGAATTTACATTTTTATACAAATAATTATACAATTCTATATATTTGCAATTATGTTTAATTTTCTTAACATAAAAACAATTCTAAACATTCTACTTAATAAAAGAAAATATGTTTTTAATATGTCATAATATTAACTTTTTTGTGGGATAGAAATAAAATAATACCATTAATACTTATCTTAATAACTATAAAATGTAAATATGAGATAAATGTAACTATTCATTATTAATTTGCATGTCTTTAACATTATTACCTTACAATTTAAATTTCAAACATATTATTTTTAATATCTCCCCACCCTTGTCTCCTAAAAACTAAGGGGCATATTACCAACGATTAGCGATATTTATCGCTAACGAGGCTTAGCAACGAATTTTTTAACGCTAAGCATCGCCAGAAATTATCGCAGAGATAACTTGCTATTAGCAAGGTTTATCTCAGAAGTGATAAAAATCCTCGCGCTAAATGCCAAATGAGAGATTATCGCTGGAAAACCAACGATAATCTCTCGAAGTTTGGCGTTAGCTTGATGATAGGGGCTCACAAACTTAGCCATGATATCCACCCTCCATAGGATATCATGGCTAAGTCAGGAAAATACCAGGTGTAAAAAAAGCAGTGCTAACCGCGGTTAGTGCTGCTTTTTTTTTATCACTAACAGGGTTAGCGAAATCCTTGATAATAGGAGTAATGTCTCTTAACAACATTTCTCCTATTATTTTTCTCTGTAATGCCCCCTTTGCATCTCATTAGAGATGCAAGGGGAAGCGTAGAGAAAAAGGGTGCTAACATGTGAATTTGCGTGTTAGCACCCTGTTGCTGATAGGGAGATAATTTTATCCCAAAGCCAAAAAAGCGGAGATAAATCCCTTGATAATATGCCCCTAAATGTCCATTGCAGATTAATTACAATTTACACATGATATTACATACAATGATATATTCCACCCTGATATCTTTTAGAACAGTATTAAAAATAACAGTAAAAATTATATTTTTACCTTTGATATTCCTTTCGACAAAACCTTTTTTTGACCCGATTTTCTTCACAATATTATTTTACTGATATTTTCTCCAAACACCAACAATGAATGCCCATTCTATGGTGAAGAATTTACTAATAATTTATGGGACCACTTACTGAGCTTCTCAACTACTCAAATATCCAATATCTCATGTATGCCGACGACACACAATTCTACATTAAGGTCCACTCTCTTGAAGACATCGAAGTCCCTTAATGCAACGCTCCATAAAACACAGACCTGGTTGACAATGAACCATTTAAATCTAAACACCCTAAAAACAGAATTTCTCTTAATTGCACCTCCTAAACAAACAAGCACCATCCGCGGTGGATGAAGCACATTACAGCACGTGATGTTCAACCTCTCATCATTGATTCCGCTAAATCACTAGGAATAACCCTGGACAATAAGCTAAATATGCAGAAGCGCGGCAAATAAAGGAGCAAATTTCCAGATAAACACCATGAGAAAATTGATACCCTTTATGCCGGCAAGTGACTTTAAACAGGCAGTTCAATCTCTAATAATTGTCAGAGTGGATTATGGGAGTGTTGATCTTTGCGGCCTGCCCAGATCAACCACCGCTCCTCTAACAGCCTCAATCAATACAACTGCCAGACTCATCACAGGCTCCAAAAGAAACTGTCACATTTCCCCTGACCTTTGTGCCCACAACTGGCTAATTTTTGAGGCCAGAATCCATTTGAAAATCGCCTGTATGACACATAAGGCTTTACCTCACAAAACACCGAGCTACCTAGCACAGAAACTGGTACGATCGGGTGGTAACAGATCTACTAGGAGCTCTAACAATCTTCTGCTTAAACCACAATGTTTCTCAAAGAAGGAAACATACTACCGTTCCTTCTCAGGAATGGCTCCCAGGATTTGGATTGCCTTGCCCCCAGAAACAAGACTTAATCCATCCGCAGATTTAAAAAAAAAAAAGAAGTTACATTAATTCTCCTGGCCAAATTCACATGAACCTTTTATACACTCTTGTAAATATGTGCTGTTCTGTAATATTTACCACTACTGTTTTCACATAATTCATTGCACTTTTATGTTTTATGTCGATATAGTTGCACTGTAGAGCACTCTGATATCCTCAAGGGTCTTGTTCGCATCTATACAAAATTGTCAAAAAAAAAAAAATCAAAGCGACCATGCCCTGCCCCTCAGAAGTAGTGCACAATCTAAATGCACTAGTGAATACTGAAGTCTCTCTGAAACTCCAGGTTACTGCTGTGTCCAAGGTCTATTTTTTTCCTACTTCAGAGTCCAAGACAAAGTTCAAAAAGCATAGTGATAAATAGCCTTTGTTTGCTTGAGGATGACTTTTAAGGTATCAGTGATTATATATTGAGGTACTTCTACCTGAATAATCATCTTTTCCCAACCACGAAATTCAGGTCTGAGACTGGAGCTCCGTTCTATCTTACATTTACGCCATGAAGTCCTGTATTGTAGGATACAGTGGCAACAAGATCTTTCATGAATCAATGTTCCACAGTGTGGAACTCCTTACTTTTGTAAATGTGTTGCATGCCCAACATTGTGCCTCACCGAAAGCAGATTAAGACATACTCTATTGCTTCCACTTCCTGTCATCAATGTCTGCAATTTTGGAGGAATATGCTTACTGGAAAACGACTCCCTAGTTGGTGTATAATATTGCACTAAACAGATATCAAAGTAGAATAGAATAGAATATGCCTCAAGATGCAATAAGCGACAAGGTCTCATCCATTCCCCACGAGGCCATGCAGCAGTATGCAGTCATGCTCTACTCTCTCTTCTCCACTCTCACTTCATCCTGCTGAGTGGCCAATTGTGAACTCAGAGTGCTTCCACAGTCGGTAGTTTCCCAACACACAGGACCACAACCTTCATCCAGAGTGACCACACTTCAATGACATGACATGACATCGATAACAGAAAAACAAGGTTCCGCAGCACACTTATAGAAAAAGTTTCTTTAAATACAGGTGATGTCTCAATGGACATATAGTTCAAAGTTCATAAGCGAAGAAGTAGTCCATCATAGTATTGTTCTTTCTTTTATTGATCATACATGAGCCAGCTGGCTCATGTATGATCAATAAAAGAAAGAACAATACTATGATGGACTACTTCTTCGCTTATGAACTTTGAACTATATGTCCATTGAGACATCACCTGTATTTAAAAAAACTTTTTCTATAAGTGTGCTGCTCATAGTATTGTTCTTTCTTTTATTGATCATACATGAGCCAGCTGGCTCATGTATGATCAATAAAAGAAAGAACAATACTATGATGGACTACTTCTTCGCTTATGAACTTTGAACTATATGTCCATTGAGACATCACCTGTATTTAAAAAAACTTTTTCTATAAGTGTGCTGCGGAACCTTGTTTTTCTGTTACTTAACGTGTCCTCAAAACACATTTTGAGGGGTTACAGGGATTTGCCTCTCATCTGCACGCACCTTTTGCTTGAAGCATTCATTGTACGTTAACCGAGTAGTGCGCCCAGAATCTCCCTCACGCCTGAAACCCCGTTCTTTTGAATTATGACATCGATAACACACACAAGTGCAAGCCAATCTCAAGGCTTTACATTTCTACAGGAGACATCTGATGATGTATGTTACAAAGTTCAATGAAATGGAAACTGTCATCGATTGTAAAAATGGAAAACACTTTGATCTCTTCCTTGGGAAAGCGACTATTGATGCATGCTATACTATCATTTTATTGCTACACAAAGATGGCAGCGGTGTAGAGGTTTCTTCTGAAAACTCTTAACAAAATAGTTGCTCTTTTGCCCATTGCATATGTCTTTCTTTTTCGAATTTGGGAACCAGGGCCAGCCTGGCTGTAGTGGGTGTTTCTCTGGGAGGCTGGAAGGGTGGGGGCTGGTTTTGGAGTGATGGGGCCGATTTTGTTCCTAGGGGGCAGTTTTGCAGCAGTGCTGCAATATTGGCCCCCCAATAACAAAAGCATCAGTGCTTGAGATGGTTTTGTTAATAAGGGCAAGGTTTGCAGTGGGGCTGAAATAGGGGGTCCCCAGCAAAACAAGCATTTTCAATGCAATCAGTCTCGCCGTTGGGACCTTATCTGTATTTACCTATGCAGCACATTATTGTGGGCCCGGCAACATGTATTGCTACGTTTTTATTAACTTTTGATCTGTTTGAGTTAAAAACTAAATATTTCTGTTAAAATCTGCACATTATGCAGCAAATGATTGATTGTATGGCAGATGCGGCAAATCCATAATTATGCGGAACACATTACACATTACAAGTGTCTTATGAATGAATGCCCTTCAGAGAAGAAGCGAGGCGGGATCCTTGAGGAACCCCGGTCACTTAGCAAGTGTTAGGCTCCTATTCTAATATGGTTCACTTTGAATAATGTCTTCTACTTGAATGAAAGTGAGCACAGGTTTGATTAACGTTCAACAAAACAACTGAATATCGCTCTGTGTGAAATAAAACAATTAGATACAAGGGGCCTCATTTATAAAAAGTGGTGCATCGCTGGGTGAATACAGTGATGCGTCACTTTTCATTGCGCCCTCCTTGCGGCACCAATGATGCGTCATATTTACAGTATGATGAACCATTGCGCAAGGAGTTACAGATAGGTCAGTATTTCTGACGTATCTGTATGGCGCAAAAGTGACGCATTGCTGGAGTGTGTCACAAAAGTGATGCAACTCCATCAATTTGTCCTTTCACATGGGGCAAGCCCCATTTGAAAGGGCCTGTGTCAGTCTTATGCCTGCTGTGAGGCAGGCGTAAGAAATAGACGCATTTGTGTCCTAGAAGTGGCGCAGTGAAATCTTATAGATTTCACTGCGTCACTTCTATAACCCTGTGTTGCGTCAGAACGCCCCCGCACTGCATACATTATACCTGGCGTAGGTATATGTAGCGCAGGGGTTTACAAAGTGACGCATCTACCTAGATGCGTCACTTTGTAAATATGGTGCAACAAGGCACATTTTTTACGCTGCCGGTGCGTCACAAAAATTGACGCACCTGCAGCGTAAAAGTGACGCACGGCCTCATAAATAACGCCCAAGCAGTTTAACCATGCACAGGTTTTTCAAAATACCGTACTACTCTGTCCTGTAAGTGTAACTAAATATCTCAGACATCAGAATGGTTGGACAGTCACCATTGTTATCGATATTAAACGCTGGCTCTGGCATGTGGAAAACAACATTCATAATGCTTTTTTACACTTCAGAATCACTTGAAGGAGCGTTTGAAAAATGAGAGAAATTTATACTACAGAAACCCATGGCAAAGGGGTCGACTTTTACTTTCAGTTCACTGCTTAAATGACAAATCCGTCTTTTGATCATGTCGGACTCCTCTGTTGGGGTTTCTTAAAGGGGAAGGGTGGCATGCTTAGTGCACAAGTAGACACTGCACCCGCTCCCTGCAACACACCACGTTCCTCACCCTTAAAACATACCTCATTTTCATCAAGTTTGCTAAATGTACCGTTAGCACTCTAATTGCCAATACACATCATTTACCAGATGCCCCCGGGATTTTCTAAAAGTCTGCTCAGGCAGATTTCCCCAAACACACTACCGCCATTCCTAAACTCGAATATGGAGTAGATGTTGCACTCTCCTCGACAACATGCCATGGAATGCACTTATTCAGCATTTGACAAAGAGCCAGTCTCCACAACAGCATACGCCATTTCAACATCATTAGCATGTTAATGTTTGTTATTTATTCACATGAGGCTGCCTTTTGGTGCACATCGGTAACGCAGCTAGTAGTGGGCACTGGAGCAGTCACACATCAGAGAGTAACTCCGACACACACCTTGCCAACCTGCCTCCCAAGCAGGCACTAACAGATTCCCTCTGCGTCCTCCGAAGTTTCAAGGTAGGTAACTTTAATAACTTTATGTTTCTTACGCTATAGCGCCAAGCGCCGATCGCAGACCTGCTACGGACTACCAAGCACTACACAGAGACAAACAAGATGCACACAGGTTAACACAGGCACAAATGTGAGAATACATTACTTACTGCGGTAACAAAGGAAATTCTCGCAGTTTAAACCTGCATCATTGTTTTGAGGCTATGGAGCTCAACAAAAAAAATTGAGGGAAGTTTTAATGAGTAAACATAGATCTGTGCAGAATACAGCATGGGTACAATAATATGAACTACTTAGGTAGCGCAGAGTGAAGTGTCATTGAATAATAGGTGGCACCATTAGCCATACTCATTTGATCTCAAATTCAAGGATGAAATGCTGAGTCGACCCCTAAACCTGCAGGCAGCACCCAGACCTGTTTTAGGACTTCAGTCTGCGTGATACTGTCCCGTCAGACACTATAGGTAACGAGGCCCTGGCAGCTAAGATGGCAACCAATGCAGCTGAAGGACGGCAAGCTGTACTATATTGGAGGTGGATGGAGGCCCAGCCTACAACCTCCGCAGCATAGATTGCATCAAGCCCCCAGCCGTGATTCCTGCCCCAAGCCCACCTCCAGGGCCGGACTGGCCGTAGCAGGCACCGGGCAATCCCCCGGGGCGCCGCACTGGTGGGGGGCCGGTTTTGGGCTCCTGGGGGCCGTTTTTGTTACAGGGCCGTTTTTGCAGCCCTGTAACAAAATCGGCCTAAAACCGGCCCTGGCAAAGAGCACGGCGGCACCCACAACCCCCTGGGGGGAGGGGGGGCGGCCGAGCACTTTGCCAGGGCCGGTTTTGGTTCCCAGTCCGGCCCTTGCCCACCTCGTCACCCTCCCTTACCCCTTCCCTCCCTCGGACTCCCCTCTAAACCTGTTTGCAGGTGAGGCTGAGTGAGGCCATCATCTCACAGGTCTGGAGTGGGCTACGGTACTGCTGGACCTGGAACAGCTGGTTTAGGGCGATCAGCTGCTCCTGCGTGAAGCACATCCGTGCCTTCCCCTTCTTTTTAGGACTCGTCACGTCATACAAAGCACAGGGTGCAGTGGACTCCGTCTCGGGGCACGTGGCCAAGTCTGGGGGAGAGTACAGGCCGCTCTTGGGGATTGAGGAAGAATAGGGCTGGACCAGGAAAACATTGAGAAACTGGGTAAGATCAAAAGGGACATTCTCTCTCTCTGGCGTGTGTAACAGATTGCTTATTGCATTTGTTTATTTTTTTTAAATGCCAGTGCTCTAACGATGACGGCGCTTTTCAGTACCATTATTTTGTGTAATACAAACTCCTATTATTTAACGCTGTCAGAAATGGCAGACTTGCGCCATGAAGCACTATGTAAACAAGCACCTTCAACACTGCCAACACGTACGGTTAGAGAATTTGAAAGTAAAGCCTGTGTTTGTAGAAGCAATCACAGGCGGACCCCGAGGAAGCGGCTGAGCTCAGAAAGGGTTGGAGGGTGGGGCCAGCAGCAAGGACAGCAAACCGAGTAGAGCAGTTAAGATCGGTGCACAGAGTGGAACCCACTGCGCTTCACTTTGTCCTGTTTCGTTTCGCTGCTTGTGCTGTCTCTGCCTTCCGCCGCCAATTGGCCCGTGTGTGACGTGTAAAGACGTTGTGTTCTGGTCAGGATAGGACTGGTCAGGCAAAATATAGTGCAAACTCACCCAGCCAATCCAAGCATTTACAAATGCAATAGGACACATATTTACGCGAGACTTTTTGCATTGTAAACAAAAGTGTGGGCGTCCAAGAACATACGAACGGGAGTGAGGGGTGGTGGTGGTGGGCAGAGAAGTTACAAACTGCGGGAGGGAACAGGGGAGGCAGAGGAACAAAAGAGTTTAGAAAATGGGCTAATAGCCATGGAAGGAGAAAAATTACGACATGGCGGTCAGGAGGAGGGACTAACAAGCTGAAAACCAATGAGAATGCAGGATTTACAATTTAAGCCAATGAAAAAGATGCTTGGAAAGTGGGCGGAGCTTCCCACCATACTGTATACTGCATGGCTCGCAAAGCGAGCAGCACGTTGCGCTGCAACACTATGCAAGACCTTAAAAGCAGCAGTGCTACACAATGCCCACCTCCCCAACCCCCCCTTTCCTGGGGGCCTGTCCAACAAAATTGCCAGGCTGCTTTGGGTTCCCAGTCCGGCCTTGATGGGACCTACCTCTATTTCTGACTCCTTGAATATATCACCTCTAGGCTGTGGTTCAGCCAGAACACGTCATTTTAGAACTTACTCAACGCATGTCCATCTCAGGTCTTCAAAGCACTTGTTGACAAGCAGGTCCTTTTCAAATTCGTCTGACGTTGCAATTTACTCTCCCAGGAGTGATTTGGAATTGAACGCAGCATTTTGACTCGACTTTTGCTGTCCCATTGGCCCCGTTTAAAATACGTATTTCTCTCTTGTGTGGCTTTTAGGGTGACCAACTGGCATGGGTGCAAATTCAGGATGGTGAGTGTAAACATTCAGGACAAAGGGTCAAAATTCAGGACAAAAATTCAGGACAGAAGGTCAAAATTCAGGACAAAACTTCTGGACAAAAGGTAAGTTTTACAGACACATCAGAGGAGTTTGCGCAAAAGTATGTAAGTATGTAAATAGACAACCATTTAAGGACTAGTCAAAATAAGTTTATATTAGGTTGAAACAATCGTGTACTTCACGTTTTTTCAGTATGCACGCAGCTTTGATCAACTGTGCAGGTCTTTTGTGGTATTTCATATGATAATAATCTATATATATGGTTACAGCACTGGGTTGTCCAGCCTGATATTTTGTTTACAATTCATGGTCCTGCGCAGGAATGTTTGGTGAGAGAAATGGTTGGGAAGATCTGCTTGGATAGACATTGTGAAATGTAAAGTGGCAAGCATAAGATGCAGCTAATCCAGATCCAAACATATTCAACCATTTGCAAACCTATCCATCATGTATTCTTCCATCCATCATTTCACTCATCCATCCTTCCATCCACCCTTTTACTCATCCATCCATTATCCATCCATCCACCCTTTCACCCTATCTATCCGCACACTCATTCATCCACTCTTCTTTATCCAACCTTTTGCCCATGTACCCTTCCCTTCACTCACTCATCCATCCTTACATCCACCCTTTCACACATCTGTCCATCCATTCACCCTTTCACTTATCAATTCATCAATCCATCCTTCCATCATTTCACTCATTCATCCACCCATCCTTTCTCTCATCATCCATCCACTAATTCATTCATCCATTCACCCTTTCACTAATCCATCCGGCCATCCACTCATCCCTTCACTTACACTCCCATCCACCTTTTCACATTAATTGTGAGCTGAGCCTTCGGCCACAGAGTTGCAGAAAAAAGAGACCAATCAGGAACTCACCCCTTGCTGTGGTTCCTAAAACAAAGGGAAGGGTTCAAGATGCCCCTGCATACAGTCAATCTGAAACCTTGGAAGTCATGCTTGATGCACAGTGCTAGGACGTGAGGTGACTATGGCATGATGTTGTTTCCAGGGCTTTAAGTGAGATCACAAAACTGTGGGGTCTCTCGAAAGGGGGTGTTCGATGTAATTAAGGGCGTAGCTTAAAACACCTAAGCTAAAAATCTGTGCTTAGCACAGTGTGCCGCCTGACTGGTTTTCTGCTACATCTGTTATTGCACCCAGATATATAATAAATCACACCTACAACAAGCCAGGACTACTGGCTTCGTCAAATTTTGTTAGTTTTATAAAATAAAAAAGCAGAAACAACGGCTTCCTTGAATATAATATTTAAAATGCATCAGTTCTAAAACGATGGGACTGTGAAAGAACTATAACCCTTTTTTTAAAAGTTCTTTCACTACCTTATTTTGAGGAACTATATTCTCTCTTAGCAGCCTCTGCGTTTTGTACATTTCTTCCTTCTGACAGAATGCCCAAGGCTGGAGGAGGTCCACCACATGCTTTTCAAGCCAGACTGGCCCATTGTCATTCTGTATGTGGTAATCATCAGCCCCATACAGAATGACAATGGGCGGGGTGGGGCTGCTCCTGAGCTCAGCAGAGTGCAAGGCGCCCCATCAGGGAGTTAGGTATTCTTACAAGGGGACAGTGCTGTTCCCCAAAGGCCAAAATTACGGACAAAAGGCGTCCGTAAAAGGGATCCTCACGGACAACGGACGTGAGGTCCCAATTTTGTCCGTGAGGATCCCAATTACGGACGGTCCGTTAAATTTAGGGACGGTTGGTCACCCTAGTGCAGGGGTAGTCATAGTACGGCCAGCGGCGGCCCGGCAAGCCTTCCGCTGCGGCCCGCGGACCATGCAGACATCTATAATACCCACTGTGTGTGGGACCCCTGACCACCCTGCCGTGTGCACGATTATCACTTTGCAGTGAGTGTTACAGAAGCGAGCGAGACGCACATTAAATGATTCGCCTCGCCCTCCAAAAGCCGTGTTTGTTTTTCTCGGAGCCTCGGCTGGCAGCAGCCCCGTGGGGCGCTGAGGGCCTCTCTGTGGAGCCTTTGAAAGCGCCCGGTGCCAGGGGCCCAGGGCCTCTTTCTGCCGAGCTGTGCCCTCGTGCTGGGCGGGGATTGACGGACTCTTTCAGCGTGTGTGTTTTCTTAAATGTAAAGAGTGTCCACAAACACTGCGGTTGCAGCAGCGCTCTATGGGGGCCGGGCTATTCCAGTGAAGGTCAGAGTGGAGATTCAGGGGCGCTAAAAAGAGGCAAAATACAACAAAGCCTCATTAACAAGTAAGTAGTCTATTAAAGACCTGTGAAGTACTTGGGTGCAGCCGGCAAGCTGCCTCAGCCCTGGCTGACACACACGCACGCCAGGTGAGGTGACAGAGGGAGGGAGAGGGAGGGAGGGCGGGTGGGGAGAGGCAGAGGGAGGGAGACAGAGTTACTAGTGAATGTGGGTCTGCAAAACTCTGCTCAGCATCACATTCTTTCTGTTTAATAATTTTAGACTGTACCTTACTCCGTGCTACAACACTAGGTCTTTCTAGATTCCAGTTGCTTCTAACCTCTGCTGTGCCAATGATTCCAGCAAGGAATTCATTTGAAAATGAGCATTTAGAGCCAACGCGATGTATGCCACCAGCATTACTATTAAGTTTCTTACTTTTCTCACTGTTAGAGATTGTGACATGTAGTAAAGTAGAAACAACCATAGTCTCTCGGTTTAAGTTTAAACTTTTTCCATAGTTAAATTGAGAGTTGCATCCAGAAAATTCGGTATTTGCTAGGAATGCAGATGTGACTTTTTGACCGTGGTATTAAATCCAAGATTGAGTAGCAACGTTTTTGAGCCAGTAATGGCATTTTAGAGCTGTGCTCTCTTACACCAGCCATCTAATTATGGACTTACGATATACATGGGCACTTTCACAATGTAAATGTGCCACAACCACTTCCAAACAATTTGTAAACACCCATGTAGTTGACATTATTCCGCAATGCAAGACTAAATTGGGGATATGTTCGCTTGCCACAAAAAGAAGATAAAACTGAGAAATGAATGCACTGCAATGTGAAAATATGCATCATTTAAATCAGTGGTGGTCGTGAAGTCCCTCTCCTATCACCTTTAATACTGGATCACTTCCTGAACGGCTATCATTTAGAAGTGTACTATCTTTACATAAAGTACTAGCCAGAAGTCTGTAAATGGAAACAGAGAGGGAGGGGGAGAGGGAGGGAGGGGGAGACAGAGAGGGAGGGAGACAGAGAGGGAGGAGACAGAGAGAGAGGGAGGGAGACAGGGGGAGACAAAGAGAGGGAGACAGAGAGAGGGAGACAGAGGGAGGGAGACAGAGAGAGGGAGACAGAGGGAGGGAGAGGGAGACAGAGGGTGGGAGACAGAGGTAGAGAGACAGAGGGAGGTTAAAGAGGGTGACAGAGGGAGGGAGACAGAGGGAAGCAGACAGAGGGAAGGAGAGTAAGACAGAGGGAGACAGAGAGAGGGTGACAGAGAGCGGAAGACAGAGGGAGGGAGACAGAGGAAGGGAGACAGAGGAAGGGAGAGGGAGACAGAGGGAGGGAGACAGAGGGAGGGAAGGAGACAGGAAGGGAAGGAGACAGAGAGAGGGAAGGAGACAGAGGGAGGGAGGGAGACAGAGGGAGGGAGACAGGAGACAGAGGGAGGGAGGGAGACAGAGGGAGGGAGACAGAGAGAGGGAAGGAGACAGAGAGAGGGAGACAGGGAGAGAGACAGAGGTAGGTAGGTTGAAAGAGGGTGACATACAGAGGGAGACAGAGCCAAAGGGAGGGAGGGAGACAGACGGAGACAGACAGAGGGAGGGAGGGAGAGAGAGAGAGAGAGAGAGAGGAGACAGAGTGAGGGTAGCAGAGGGTGAGAGAGAGAGAGAGGGAGTGAGACAGAGAGAGAGAGAGAAAGTCAGAGTGAGGGTGACCGAGGGTGACAGAGGGTGAGAAGGTGAGAGAGAGAGAGAGAGAGAGAGAGAGAGAGAGAGAGAGAGAGAGAGAAATGTGTGTGTGCCGGGTCTGGTGGCTCAGTGGACGAAGGCGTCTGCTGCAGGGGCCTGTGTTCAACCTCATGGTCACAGTTTTTATTTTGCTCTAGACCCGCCCCCTCCCCCACTGACCCCACCCCCACCAGTGCGGCCCTCGGCCACAAACCACACTGTAAATTTGGCCCCCGAGAGAAATGTTGTGAGTACCTATGCCCTAGTGGCTTTGGCTTCCCCTTTCACACCAGTAAGAACTTTAACAACCTTTAACAACCTCGTATGTCTCTTCTGGCTCGAAACAACCATGTCTTGTTCGGAAACAGCTAAAAACTTAGCCCTTCTCAGGGCGGTGAATGATAATGCTGGCCGGGTTTGGGGTGCACTCTACTCCCAGGCCGGCCCAAAACACCCTGTTATGGGAGTACATGTACCTGGCTTACAAGCAGTACATTCTTACGTTCCCTCTGTCAGTCAGGCTTGATACTATTGCACAGGCACTCAATTGTTACACGAGCCGTGTTCGCATGCCCAGCACACCCCCATAGTTTCACAGAGTGTCTGCATGAACATTTTATTTTAGATTGGCATGATGGAGGCAAGGGCAGGAGATCGTTGGAAAGAAGGCTCCTTCCAGCTGTGGCATGAACAAATTACGGACCATAAACGGAATGCTTAATTGGTATCTTGATAAGAGGTCGGTGATCCCTCCGCGTGTTTCCGAGTTCTGGTCTGAGCTGCGGCCATTATTCACACCTCTAAGTGGGTCATCATTCACAGCTCTGAGCAGGACACCATCCACACCTCTTAATGCCTGCAAGGGCTTCTGCGCACTGATGCGTGAGTAGAACGTGCCCCAGCGGGATAACAGAGCGCACACGTGCCCACCGCTTGAACGGGGTTTTTGGTTTCATAGCAGAAGAGAAAGAGCAATGCATTCAAACCGACACATTTACATTAGTTTGCATACAAAGTAATATGTGTCTAACTTTTAAATATAGAGTGATTGTTAGCTTCGCAAGACGGAGATAGGTGTGTGACAAGACAGTGATCATATAGCAAGCAATATTAGTAAAATAAAAATTCTCCTATAAAGTGTAAGTACATTTCTATGTTAAAGATTGAAACCAGTCACAAAGGGGCATATTATCAAGCCTCAGCGATAATTATCGCTAAGCGCACTTAGCGGTAGGATAATTATTGCCGGGTAGCGTGGATTTTTATCACTGAGATAGCGTGCTATTAGCAACGCTTATCTCAGAAGTGATAAAAATCCTCGCGCTAACTGCCAAATGAGAGATTATCGCTGGAAAACCAATGATAATCTCTCGAAGTTTGGCGTTAGCTTGATGATAGGGGCTCACAAACTTAGCCATGATATCCACCTTCCATAGGATATCATGGCTAAGTCAGGAAAATACCAGGTGTAAAAAAAGCAGCGCTAACCGCGGTTAGCGCTGCTTTTTTTTATCACGAACAGGGTTAGCGATATCCTTGATAATAGGAGAAATGTCGCTTAACAACATTTCTCCTATTATTTTTCTCTGGAACGCCCCCTTTGCATCTCATTAGAGATGCAAGGGGAAGCGTAGAGAAAAAGGGTGCTAACATGCAAATTTGCGTGTTAGCACCCTGTTGCTGATAGGGAGATAATTTTATCTCCGCTTTCTTGGCTTTTAAAGCCAAAAAAGCAGAGATAAATCCCTTGATAATATGCCCCATAGTCCTCGATATTGAGTGAAATGGAAAAGGGTGCAACCAACAAAAATGATTGGTCTTAGTAAAATCTAACACCACATGGTTCGGATTTTTCAGGTGCAATAAATAGAATCGGTTACGTACGACTTTTGCTCTGAAATTGAGCATAACATGTGAGTTTTGATGCTTTCTGCACCAAATCTGTATTTTCTTGTGTAATTAATTATCCCCTGATAAATTGTTCAGTGTGGTCTTTGCTGCAAAACTCGCATTAGTGTTGAGTTCAGACCTCACTGCCTGCTGCCGGTAGCCACGGGAAAGGCAGGTCAGGCCACAGACCATAATTAAAGCAGCTGTTTGAAGAACGAAAAATGAAATGTTGATTTTCTTTCTTCTGCTCTGGTTTTCTAGATGTACATTGGGAAAAAGAAAGGAGATATTTATGGCAATATATTTATTTTTCACACTCTGTGTGTAATTATAGAAAAGTTGGAATATTTCTGCAAGTTTCTACCTTGCTTTTTTAAAAAAACTAACTTGTATTAAACTGCTAATAGCAATATATTTTTGCAGCAAATAACTAACAGCTTATTGATGCCTTTAATTGTGCACTAGTGATTCTATTTTTATTCTTCGTGTTTGCAAGCATGCTCTCTCTTTTATGTGAAAGAGCTATGCACCAATGATTTAAGTGGTTTGTAGGAAAGGTGATGGTGTGTCCATGTAGTATAAGTAATAAAGCAACTCCTGCCGTATCGCCTTGGAGTTCCATAACTTTATAATTGCATTCGGCCAATGGTCTAATTCTTCTTAATAGTCATGGAACTCCTTGGTGACTTGCAATACACTTATAATGTGCAGAGGGGTTTCTTTATCCCACATATATAGTATGGCACCAAATATGCTCGTACTATAGCACTCTCTCACTACAAGCATTGATCCATGGTATGCAGCATTCCAACATCATAACAAACAAGAACAGAAAAGGCATTGTTGTTACTTAATCAATAGTATGGGAATAGAGCAATGGGCATCACATACCTCAGGGATCTGCACTTAGTCCTCTTCTATTCAATATATATTTGGCCCCGTTGTTTTCACTCATAGCCAAATGGGATGCTAAGGCGATATCCTACGCCAATGACACCCAGCTGGTATTCTGTTTTAAAGAGCAATCGGATGACGCCTTTAAGTGCTGCAAGGGCTGTCTGAAAGACATCTCCTTGTGAATGACTAATAACAAACCGAAACTCAATGCCGAGAAAATGGAGGTACTGTTTTTCAGAAAGAATCTCCCGCCACCAGTAGACCTATGGCGGCCACAGTAAATGGGCCCCCCTCCCACCCCTGCAGCGACGGCAAAAAATGTGGGGGTAAAGTGGGAGACGGACCTCACTTTCTCGTCCTAGATCAGGCAAGTGACATCTACCTGTTTTGGCAAATTGAGAAGCCTACGTAAGTGCCTTCATCTGCTGCCAGAGGACTGCCGCCGCATCATATTATATGCCACGGTGACAGCTAGAATGGATTATGCTCGCTGAGCGTAGGAACCGGCTAGGAGACTTATATAGTTTAGAGCGCTTGGTAAAGGCTCTGTTACACTGTTTTAAATGTATCACTTTGCATTGTGAATTCTCACTGTGTTAAAGACTGTTTTTAAACATCGCCGCACTCACCTGTTTGTTTATTTGCGCCGTGTTCGTGTTCCCGGTCCACCGCCAAAAGTTTGGTTTGTGTGGAGGGACGGTGAACAGCCCACGGAGGAAGTGATTACGAATTCCGGCCCCCAACCAATCAGCGATTAGCAGCTGACTCCCCGCAGGCTCAAAAACTCTCTCCCACAGTCGCTCTGTTGACTCGCTGAGCGTAGGAACCGGCTAGGAGACTTATATAGTTTAGAGCGCTTGGTAAAGGCTCTGTTACACTGTTTTAAATTTATCACTTTGCATTGTGAATTCTCACTGTGTTAAAGACTGTTTTTGAACATCGCCACACTCACCTGTTTGTTTATTTGCGCCGTGTTCGTGTCCCCGGTCTACCGCCAAAAGTTTGGTTTGTGTGGAGGGACGGTGAACAGCCCACGGAGGAAGTGATTACGACTTCCGGCCCCCAACCAATCAGCGATTAGCAGCTGACTCCCCCTCTACCCATTTAAACCTATGTGTCCTCGGCCGTGCAGCGGACGCGCGCAGCGAGCGCGCCGCTGTCGCGCCGAAGTCAAGCCTAAATCCTGCCCGTCTGCGCCCGTCCGCGACCGGTCGGGGCCTGGGGCTAGAATCCCTGCCTCAAACTCTACCGACCCACACACCTACTCCAGAGATGCTCTTATTGCCTGTAACTCCATGCAATGCTCCCGAGCCATGTCTCTTAGCTGTCAGCATACTCCTTCCATATGCGCTAACTGTAACCTAAATCTCCTATCCATATCCTCCATATTAAACTTGGCAACCTCAGATTTTCCGCCTTCTCTGCCCATACATGATTCTGCAGTACCTCAACATGAATTCTCTTTTATTAGCCTGAACTGTAGATCATTGCCAAAACACAAAAGAGACATTTTCGATTTACTCACTACATCCCAACCAGCCGCTCTTTTTCTGACCGAGTCCTGGCTAAACATCAGCTCTGGACCAGATATAGCAGCAGCCCTTGGACCAGATATAGCAGCAGCCCTTGGACCAGATATAGCAGCAGCCCTACCCTCTAACTATACTTACATCCGCAAAAATAGACTGAATAAAGAGGGAGGCGGGATTGCAATTATTTTTCAAAATATCTATACTTGTAAGTGGGCAGACCTGGACATACAAAATTGTGAAGCTGGATCCTTTAAACTTTTGCTGTCCCCCAACTTCACCCTATCTGGTGCTCTTCTCTATCATGCTCCGGGTACAGCTAGTACGTGTGCTGCCTCCTTTCCTGAGCTTATCGCCCCTTTTTTGTTGGATGCCACCAACTTCCTGATTGTAGGAGACCTCAATATCCACTTTAACGATATCTCCTGTCACACCAGCACCAATCTTATATCAGATTTAGCAGCATTGAATCTTACTCTTTGTAACTCTGGCCCAACTGACAAGGCCGGAAATCTACTTGATCCCATCTTTTCCAATCTCGACAATATCACATGCAAGCCACATTTACCTATCTCCTGGTCTGACCATTATCTGGTGGAATGTTCCATAACTATTCCCCAGTCCTCTACATCTCAGACACTCCCCACAGAACCTAGGGTGACGAGAAACTGGAAAAAACTTGATACTACTCAATTTAACGCATGTCTTGATGATACTAGGCCCCTTACTACCATAACGAATATCGAGGAGGCAGCAGTTATTCACAACTGGCTTAGCTCTGCGGTCAATGTATGCCTTCCCCAAAGAAAGAAAAAGTATAATTCGCATCACCCTCCCTCTCCATGGTTTACGGAATCAATTAAACTGGAAAAAATTGCATGTAAAAATCTAGAGCGTCGATGGCGTGCTCATTACGACCCCTCTATAAAGCAATTATATAAATCTGCCCTAACTAGATATCATGCACACTGTAAAATAGCCAGGGCTGAATATACCAATCTAATTATTGTGAACGCACAAAATCGTCCCAAAGCACTCTTTAAAGTTGTGCAAGAACTCTCTGGTGCTACCTGTCAACCCAGAGCCCCATGTTTGGACTCCATACAATGCAACGCTTTGGCAGAATTTTTTATTAACAAAATTAATAACATCTATGCTGGTTTCGAGGACCCAACCTCCCCTTCAATAACACCTGAATCTCCCAAAATGGTCACTCACTCTGACTATGCTGCACCGGACCCATTTTTTAGCAACACTTCTCAGCATTTGGTAACCTGGGACCCTCTTAACATGTCCACATTACGTGAGATCATCAGTAACATCAAATCAGGTTCCCCCTTGGATCCTTTTCCCCCACAAGTCCTATCAACCCTCGACACTCCATCCCTCACTCTCATTCTGGAGCTTCTAAACACCTCCCTAAGGGAAGCTAAAGTTCCCAAAGCATGGGAACATGCTATGATAGCACCCCTGTTGAAGAAAGCTAATGCTGATCCAGATGACCACTCCAACTTCCGCCCGATCTCGCTTCTACCTGTATTTTCAAAAATCCTAGAAAAACACATCATCACTCAACTCACTAATTTTACTGAATCAAGGAATCTCCTTCACAAATCCCAGTCGGGCTTCAGGGCAGGATTCTCAACAGAATCAACACTTCTAGGGGTCTCTGAGACCATACGCCGGCAAGCTGACAATGGGGAAACCGTGGCACTCTTCTTACTCGACCTCAGCGCCGCGTTTGACACGGTTTCCCACACCATCCTCCTTAACACCTTGCAAGTTTGCGGTATTTCTGGGTCTGCCCTTGCATGGCTCGAAAGCTTCCTCAATGATAGAACTTTTCAAGTGTTCTCTTCCACATCTACCTCAAAAAAACATAACTCTCAATTTGGTGTTCCTCAAGGCTCGATTCTGAGCCCCTTATTGTTTAATTTGTACATTAGTCCCCTAGCCACCATAGCGGAACAAGCTGGGTTGACTATCTACTCATACGCTGATGACACCCAGCTTATTTACTCAGTCTCCGCTAATGCACACTCTAACCCGTCCTCCCTCTGCACCGGCCTTAACAACATTGCCAAATGGAATAAACTTAAACTCAACGGGGGAAAGACTGAACTGCTTCTTTTTGGTAAAAATACAGCCCAGTGGGGCCCTCACCATTGGCCGCCTCAGATGGGGCCTACACCCCATCCCTCCAAAACTGCTTGCAACCTTGGCATCATCTTTGATGACCAAATGTCCATGAAACAACAAGCGGTTAGAGTCGCTGCTACCTGTTTTACTATCCTCAAGTGGCTCAGGAAGATTATATGGATGCTTCCTCAGGAGACACAAAAGACCGTAGTCCAGGCTTTAATTACATCTAGATTGGACTATGGCAACATCTTGTACCTAGGAGCCTGTAAGGAAGTCACGAGGAAACTTCAGACGGTACAAAACGAAGCGGTGAGGCTACTCTGCAAACTGCCTAACAAATCTTCCACCTCCACCGCTTTACGCAACCTTCACTGGCTCCGAATCGAAAGCCGTACTAAATTTAAAGCCTTGTGCTATATGCACAGAATAAAATCAGGCAAGGCACCATCCTACCTTAGCACTCTTGTTCACCAATACTGCCCTTTAAGGGTCCTTCGCTCCTCAAGCCAATATAAGTTTCAGGTACCCAGGATTAATCGAGCAAGAATGGGTGGACGTTCTTTCTCATATCTTGCACCTTCCCTCTGGAATTCTCTCCCCCTTTATCTTCGTACAGACCCATGTTACCTCCAATTCCGTAGGAATTTGAAAACATGGTTGTTTAACCAATAAACTCCCTTTTAGGCCCGCTGTCTCCCTACTGTGTTCTCTCTCAACATGTCCTTAGCGCCGGGAAACCTCCGGGTAGCTGTGCGCTCTATAAATATAAATATAATAATAATATTAATGCGAATGGCCTCTATGTAGGTATGCCAGCCTACTTGATTAGAAGATTACAGATGGTGCAAAATGTGGCTGCAAGAATGACTAGACGAGTATCATTCCGTCATCATATCCCTCTGCACATCAAGAAGCTCCACTGGCTGCCATGGCCAGAAGAATTGAATTCAAGGCTTTGACATTCGCATTCCGCTCATTACATGGCAAATGCCCAAGCTACCTGAAACAACGTCTCTAAAAGCAGAACCGACTACTGAGAACTAATACTCAAAACTTATTGTTTACTCCTCGGTTTAGGAAAACACGAATGGGAGGCAGATCCCTCATGGTCAAGGCTGCTAAGCTGTGGAACTCCCTGCCAAATTACCTGAGACATTTAGACTCAGAGCCACTTTTCTGGTGAGCTCTTTGGCTTAGATCAACAGGCCTTGGGCTCTTGTTGAGTGAACTTTCAGCTTGCTATCTGTTTCGCCATAGCGCCGGGACACCTCTGCTTGAGGTAGCTGTTCGCGCTCTACAAATATCGATATTATTATTATTATACCAGGTGACCCACCAATGACATCACAGGAAGTTATATTTAATTTTCATGATCTTTAACCCTCATCTACAACACAAAAAGTGACACAACCTTTGGCTGAGAATCCTGCAACCAGTCGAAACCTAAAATTGGACTGCAAATTGTCACAGAAGCAGATAAGGGTGGGTTTAGAAGTGACACAGAGGTGCATTGAGATTGCAGCTTCCACCCATGGCTTAGTGCAATTGTCTCTTTATTGCTCTATAGCATGTTTGGTCAACAGTTCCCATATGAGTAGGGGGTGGTCTCTGCTAGTGTGGCTCCTCACATTTCTGGAGGAGGCTCATGTGAATACTGAGAGTCTCAGGAGCAGCAGACATTTAACCATGACCCCTAACCGACATCTATGTAGATGGAGTATCATAACACAACATTAGAGTTAGGGAGAGAGTAAAGACAAATGTCCATATTACCCATATGAAATGTGGTCTTACAGATTTTGTTAGGAAAATACTGACCAGCTGTGTCAAACCAAAAGGGATGCAATGAATAGTCAATCCCCTGCAGTATTTAATTAAGGTGGTAGGAAATGCAAGAGCCAAGGCACATAGATGGACAACACAGACATCTTCAACATCTCTGATGGGCCGTGAGCAAGAATTGTACATCATGTACCTGTCCGTAGCTGTGTTAGTGGCATCAGTGCAACAAGACCAGGCCTCAGAAGTACTTAGTACTTGGAAATAATTCCCAGGAAGTTAAATACCTGCATTTGTCTATAGAGCTCCAGATTAAAGTGCCATCCCGAAGGGCAGGGTTTGCTTAGAACAAAGGAGCAGGTAACATATCCTGGAAAGAATTGAGTGTTGAAATAGCACTATAAATATATTGCACCCACTACTTAATTTGATCTAGAGGTTATGGGTGGCGCCTATTGGCACTTATTTCTGTGGATGAGACTTACTTTAGCTCCTCAAACTTTGACCCAGAAAGAGAGAGAAAAACACAGAAGCAGAAAAGAGGGAGGAACAGAAAGACGGACAAACAGTAACAAAGGGTGAAAGCAGGACCCACCAGTAATGAGATAAAAGATCAGGGAGAGTCTGGTGGTGGATGAAAAAACCTGAGGTAGAAACAGGACTGCCCAGCCTTGGTATTTAAGAACTCACAACTCCAACAAGATACAATATCTGCATCCTAAGATGGTGAGTGAGGGTATAGGAAAAAAAGCTAACTAACCTTTAGTGAATTTGCTCTCTTCATCACGTAGCTCGCCTGGTAGCTGCTGCTGCCGCCGTTGCTGCTGCTGACCTCCAGTGATATGATGCAAGTACTCCTCCCACCCTAAACACAGGATGCCACACCAACTGCCACCTCGCAGCTCCAAAGGACACCCAATTACCCTTCTCATGCAGGATTTGCAGCCACACCTTCACCCATGCCACACACCAGCTTCTCTCGCTGCCCATCTGACCAACAGCGCACCCAACTGGCTCAACTGCATCCTCCTCAACAGGCGCTCCCGCCACAAACTCACCACAGAAATCTGGGACTTCCTCAACTCCATCAGGCCACACAGACGACAGACTACAGACCTCCCGGCATTCAGAAGACTGCTCAAGACACGGCTCTTCGACCACTGACTGCAGCTCCCCCCCACAGCGCCTGTAGACCCTAGCGGGTGGGTAGCGCGCTTTACAAATTACTTGACTGATTGATTGATTGATGGATAATACCCTCAATAGAATAAAGAGCATCCACTCCGGAGCCCCTTCACACCCCTGCCCACACTACATATTTCATGAAGGAGCCACCTCCATCTCCCCAAACTCCATTGCACCATCAACTGCACCATCGAGACCTCGACCGTCCCCGGCAACTGGAAATACACAGAGATCAACCCGCTGCTGAAAAAGCCATAACCTACCCGCCATCCCTTTCATTCCCAGCCAAGGTCGCAGAGAAGCCCATCAACGCCCAACTCTCCAAATTCATCAAAGTGAACAACATCCTGGACATCTCCCAATCCGGCATCCAGGGGGGTTTAGGTTCAAGGGCAGTGGGGAGAAACTGCTTTTGGGGACTGGGTTGGTTGGGGGCAGAGGGATTTTGAGGGTTTGTATGCACTAGGAGAGGGTATAGAAAAAATGGTGGTAG
Organism: Lissotriton helveticus; assembly: GCF_964261635.1. NCBI lineage: Eukaryota > Metazoa > Chordata > Amphibia > Caudata > Salamandridae > Lissotriton > Lissotriton helveticus. Next base: position 1,411,773,072 of record NC_136065.1, read on the forward strand.
TAGTAAGTTAAAATATTTTGCTTTCATGAGTGTACAATGTAAAGTACTTTTTTTGCTGTATTAATTATCTGTTATGACAGGGTCAGTTTAGGTAATTACTTGCAATATAAATGGTTTGGGGAATCTACGAAAGTATCTGGCAACTGTTGGTTGCTTAAGATCTTTTAATTCCACGATAATCTTTTGGTTGGAAACTCATCTTAAGTCTAATACCCCCAAACTAACTATCCCTACTTGGATTCCCAGGCCATTTATTCATTTGCTGGAGAGACATGCAGGGGAGAAGCTATTTCTTATTAAAACCCCTCAATTGGGAAATTATGAGTATCAAAAGAGATAACCAAGGGCGATGGCTTTGGGTCGCTGCTCGAGTGGAAACACAGGTCTTTCACTGCTTTCATTTTTATCACCCCACAGAGGATGCCTCTCTTCACAACAAATATGAGTGGCACTATTGGAGTCAAGCAGATTCACTTCATTGGGTGGGGATTTCAATTTGCTTCAGAATACTGCTATGGATACATCAGTTGCTTCGATAGATATGATTAAGGAATATTACGGACTGTTGGATCCGTGGTGCACTGGGAATCCTGACCTGCAACTCTGTGCAATAGCTTGCTTAACCTCCACACCGGCCCCAACAGCGCTAGGATGCCTGGCTTCACCCTGGGGGTGCCCAGGAGTGGACACTTCACTGGGAAAGCCAGGAATGGTTCCACAGCGGTATGAGTAATAGCGCCAGGAAACCGCTTGGTGGCAGTGCGCTCTACAAATACCTTGACATTTACATTTACATTTACATTTACATTTACATTTACTTGCTTCTCAAAGTATTTTAAATCGGTATCACTGATTGATTTTTTATTTTTTTATTTCTTCTTAACTTATTAGCTTTGGCTTGCAAATTTTCAGTAATGGCTTATCCTTGAGATAATAGATGGGTGTTTGCTAGGTCTCTTTTAATGGATGACAGCTTAAAATTGGAGATACAATCAATCAATCTATCAATCAATACATTTAATAAAGCGCACTACTCACCCGTGAGGGTCTCAAGGCGCTGAGGGAAGGGGGGAAGGGGGTAGCTGCTACTGCTGGAAGAGCCAGGTCTTGAGGTGTTTCCTGAAGGTGAGATGGTCCTGGGTCAATTGTAGGTGGGTGGGAAGGGAGTTCCATGTCTTGGCAGCCAGGTAGGAGAATGCTCTTCCTCCGGTGGTGGCTCTGCATATCCATGGTGTGCTGGCGAGAGCGAGGCTGGCGAAGCGGAGCTGGCGGGTTGGAGTGTGGAACTTGAGGCGGCTGTTGAGTTATTCGTGGCCAGTGTTGTGGAGCGCTTTGTGTGCATGGGTGAGGAGCCTGAAGGTGATCCTCTTGCCGACAGGAAGCCAGTGCAGGTCTCTCAGGTGGGAAGATATGAGGCTGTGGCGAGGGGTGTGGAGGACGAGTCGTGCGGATGCATTCTGTATGCGCTGGAGCCTTTTCTGGAGTTTGGCTGTGGTTCCTGCCAAGAGGGCGTTCCCGTAGTCCAGTAGGCTGGTCACGAGGGCCTGGGTGACGGTCTTTCTGGTCTCGGTGGGGATCCACCGGAAGATCTTTCGGAGCATGCGCAGGGTGTTGAAGCATGAGGATGAGATGGCGTTGACTTGCTTGGTCATCGTGAGGGAGGAGTCCAGGATGAATCCTAGGTTGCGTGCGTGGTCCGTGGGTGTTGGTGTGGTGCCTAGGGCTGCGGCCCACCAGGAGTCGTGCCAGGCGGATGGGATGGTCCGAGGATGAGGACCTCCGTCTTGTCTGAGTTCAGTTTGAGACGGCTGAGCTTCATCCATTCTGCGACGTTTTTCATTCCTTCCTGGAGGTTGGATTTGGCTGTGGCTGGGTCTTTGATGAGGGAGAGTATCAGCTGGGTATTGTCTGAATATGAGATGATGTTGAGGTTGTGCTTGTGTGCGATGGCGGCGAGGGGGCTCATGTAGATGTTGAAGAGGGTTGGGCTGAGCGAAGAGCCCTGGGGTACGCCGTAGATGATCTCGTGGCAGCTGAGTGGAAGGGAGGAAGGTGGACTCTCTAGGTTCTGTCGGAGAGGAACGAGGTGATCCAATCCAGGGCGTTACCTCGGATCCTGGCGATGTGGAGGCGAGTGATTAGGGTGCGATGGCAGACTGTATCAAAGGCGGCTGAGAGGTCTAAGGGATGAGGGCGGTGGTTTCTCCGTTGTCGAGTAGGGTCCTGATGTCATCGGTGGCTGCGATGAGGGCGGTCTCGGTGCTGTGGTTGGCTCGAAATCTGGACTGGGATGGGTCAAGGGAGCCGTTTGCCTTGAGGAATGCTGTCAGCTGTTTATTGACGGACTTCTCGATGACTTTTGCCGGGAAGGGAAGAAGGGTGATGGGGCGGAAGTTCTTGAGGTCTTTAGGGTCCGCTGTGGGTTTCTTCAGTATGGCGTTGATCTCAGCATGCTTCCAGCTCTCTGGGAAGGTGGCGGACGCGCGGGAGTTGTTTATGACGTTCCGGAGGTGGGGTGCGATGATGGAGTCGGCTTTGTTGAAGATGTGGTGAGGGCAAGGGTCGGAAGGAGAGCCGGAGTGGATGGTGTTCATGATGTGGGTGGTGTCTTCAGTGCTGATGGGAGTCCAGGCGTTGAGGGTGGTTTTAAGGGGCATTGGTTCGGTGGTTGGAGGTGGGGTCTGGGTGCCGAAGCTGTCGTGGATATCGGCGATCTTGCGGTGAAAGAACGTTGCGAGGTTGATATTGAGATATTTATAGAAGAATCTTTTAGGCTGTATGATAATTCTGACCCTACGTAATGGTTTGGGAAGCTTTAAAGGCATGCTTTTGGGGCTAGGTTATCGCCTTCAAAGCAATACAATGTAATTCTCGTAAATTGCTAAATAAACGACTGCAAGATAAAGTTGAGGAGGAATCCAGGATATGCTTAAGAGCGTGTTCACCGTTTCCCAGCAAGTCGCCAAGGCTAGCTAGGCAACAGCTGTGTGACTTCTTAATGGAAGAAGTAGCTATTGAGAGGTCTGTGCTTGAGGAAAGTGAACATGAGGGGAGAGTAACAACATGGTCAGAGAAATCTAGAGCCAATGCAAATAAGATACTTGAGGTGCTGTATTCAGCTATCAATTCTGTTACTTCTGATAGCTATGCTATTCAAATTACTTTTTTAACCATTGCTCTGCATAGTTCAGTTCAATAAAGCTTTATTCACCTTAAAAACAAACCATGAACACACATCATAAAATAGAAACAGATTAATTTTCCTTAAAAATCTCTTCACTTTAAATAGGAAAAAAATGCAAAAAGGTGCCATGCATTAATGCCAATTTTTAAAAATACTCTACAATAGTACCAATTAAAATACTATGTGGAACAGATCAACTGGAACCCCGTTCGGTCTCAGTGATTTATTACTGGGACATCTTTTGAAAGTAGAGGTAACATCTCCATGGGGAATTAGCAATTCTCCTTCACACTCTAGGTTCATGATCTCTCTTATCATATTAATTTCAGAGCAATCCTGTTCATTGGTATCCTACAAGTTGGTAAAATGCTCAACCCAAAGATGCTCCTGTATGATAGTGACTATGCCTGAAACTGAGCAATTTGAAAGAAAAGGGACCATTAGCTACCTTCCAAAATTGCATCATAATATTTGTTGCACAAGCAACTGCCAGCTTATACAAGCCTCCCTCCTGACCTCATCTTTCCTTGCTTCAATAACTTCTTTTTAACCCCTTCCATGCTCATGACGAGCTCACCTCGTCATGCAGTACAGTGCTCCTGTGCTCATGACGAGCTGAGCTCGTCATGACCACACCCGTTTTTATTGCTGTCCAGCACAGCAGGATAATCTCCCTAGCAGTGATGCGGATAAAGCATCCTACATATCCGTTTTTCTGTTTTATTCCTGGGAACAATATTGAGGCTTGTTAAAGAAGAGTTTGAGCCCCGGTGCAAAGCTTAGTGAAGTATTTATTTTGTCTTAGCTCTGAAAGAGGTTGGGTGGAGATAGTTGTGCAGAGATCGTTTTACATATCCCCAGTACCTCACTTGGTTCAGGTTCAGCATAAGCACTGCATACATTATCCATCTGGTTCTCCAGAATCTGGGATAGGAAGACTTGTGGGTTGGTGTTACTCTGCATTGTATAATGCTCCTATGGAATCCTCCTATGGAAGTTAGAGAGGATGCCATCATAAAGTTTCTTGCTTCAATTTCAGTTCCTCAGCTTAATTAGATCAATATCAGCGATTGAATTTCGGGAAGCCCTGCTATCAATGGCTAACGCCAAGGCAGAAGGGAATGATGGCATCCCAGTTGGGCTGTATAAGGAATTTGCTCCACTTCTTCAAGATTTTCTGGGTAAACCTTTCAATAAAGTAATCTCCAGTGGGTTTACTTCTACAATGTTTAAAGAAGCTATTGTTTTAAGTTTGAGAAAAAAGATAAATCATCTGCTAATCATAATTTATATAGGCCGATTAGCCTGCTAAATGTAGATTATAAACTCTTGATGAAAATTTCAACTAATTGTTTGGCTTATGTGGCTCAAAAAACATATACATGGGAATCAGAATGGCTGTCTTCCCATAGGTCAACTGCAACTAATACTAACTATTTGATTTAGGAGATGGATTTCTTTGCGACTAAGAGCGGCTATAATTATGGTAGATGCAGAGAAAGCCTAAGATTTCATAAACTGGGCAGCATTATTCCAGATTTTGAGGTAGCTTGGATTGCCCAATCAATTTTTAAAGGCTTTTCAGAATCTGCATTCAGAGATAAATTTATTATCGATTCATGCAATGCAGGTCAAATTCATATTCTCAGAGGATGCATCAAAGTTGCTCCCTTTTGGCGGTTTTATTCAAATGTTTTATTGAGCCATTGGCTATTTATTTACAAAATGAGGATTTGATTTGCCCCCAGTTCCTTTAAGGGCCAAACAAAAAAATATTGCAGACAATAATATTTTATATTTGAATGGAACAAAAATGAATATCCAAAGAACTTTCGATAGACTCAATGAATTTACGCTTATTGGAGAGATATAAGATCAATCATAATAAGCCAGATAATCTTATTATTGATGCTTCGAAGGGGGATCTTCCTACCATAATCAGGGGTCAGTGATCCCCCACTCATCCTATTAGTTATCTTTAGGTGTTTGTGACCTACGATATTTTAGATCTTTATGATTTCAATTATTGTGCAACTTTGTCTAAAGTTAAAAAAACTTTAGAGCAATGGCATCTTTTACCTTTATTGATTATAGGTCAAATTGCCTTAATAAACATGTTGATTCAAGCCCTATTTCTATTTTACTATGTTCCAAGTATGCTCAGTAAGAGCTATTTTAAGGAGATCAATGGCTTAATTAGAACTTTTATTTGGAAACATCAGCGCCCGCAAGTCAATCTGACCACAAGTCGATTAAGCAAAGAGCAGGGGGGTCTCACCCTAACTTATTTTTATTTGTATTATCAGATGTCCTTTTTTTACTCTCATCCTCATTTGTATGTGGATCTGCCCTCTCCCAATAGTTTTTTTCATACAGAAAATGGTTAAAGTGTTAGTGCGACCACTAATAAAAAACCTTCGCTTGACCCACTCAGTACAGGTAGCTATCGACCCATTTCCTGCTGCACTTTACTGTTCAAGATTAATAAGAGGCCCCTCAATGAGCAACTGATGGATTATGTCCAGACTAACAACTTTTTGGACGCCACCCAATTTGGTTTCCGTGTGGGGCATACCACAGAGACAGCCCTCATCAAGGCAATAGAGGAAATTAGGATGTCCCTTGATGAGGGAGGTATGCCTGCCCTGGTCTTGCTTGATCTGTCAGCAGCCTTTGATACTGTGAGTAATGGACTGCTGATTGATCATCTGGGTAGGATTGGGGTGATTGGGTCAGCATGGAAGCTGCTGAATTCCTTCTTTACAGGAAATGATCAATCAGTAACTCTGGGCGATTTGGTTTCCCCTACCTTTTCTCTTCCATGCGGGGTCCTGCAGGGATCCCCGCATAGTCCAACTCTTTTTAATATATATGTCATGCCTCTGGTTGATCTGATCTGCTCCTTTGGTTTCATGTTACCGTCATACACCGATGACACGCTAATTGTCGTGTCATTTGCATCATATGACTAAACAGTTGCCAGTACTTTCTGCCACTGCATGTAAGCAGTCAGCCATTGGATAAACTGTCTCAAACTCAGTGCTAGTAAGACCGAGATGTTGTTGTCTGGGGCTCAGCCCTCTTTTTGCTCCCCTTGCTGGTAGCCATCAGAATTCGGTTTACTGCCATCCCCGGTTAAGTCAGCAAAGAACTTGGGAGTTGTTCTTAAAGATAAATATCTTGTGATAACCAGGTAAACGCGGTCACTTCTGCTGCCTTTAAAAACGGTAACAAAAATTCTGCCATTCATCCCCGCTCATTTGAGGAAAACAGTGATTTCCTCGCTGGTCTTGTTGCTGTTAGATTCCGATCTATACTTGCATGCACATCAGCATGTCTGAATAAATTACAGACCCTGCAGAACTCAGGAGCCTGCGTGCTCTGTAAAATCCCCAGGCACTAGTCAGTTTTTGGAGAAAATCAAGAAACTACACTGGCTTCCAGTTAGAAAAAGGACTGCTTTCAAAGCGCTGTGTCTGGTTTATAAGGCACTTCATCAGCAGGGACCTCTTTTTTTAAGAAATAGTTTTTCCTGGAATATACCACTCAGAGCCCTACGCTCGGCCTGCACCAATTTGGTGGTTGTCCCCAGATGTAATCTCTTGAACTGGGGAGGCAGAGGTTTTGCAGTTAAAGCTTCGAAAGCCTGGAGTTCTCTGCCTCCACATCTCAGAGCCATATCCAACCTTTTGGCATTTATAAAGTCTTTGAAGACATGGCTATTTTCGTCTGCTTAACTTCGGTCGGGAGTTCACACTGATTAGTAGCTCAGCTAGTGCCAAGGCACCTTTTTTGACATTCGAGCACATTATAAGCATATAAACCATAACATAATAAAGAGTTAGGGCTCCATTTCACATTTTTCTGGAAAACTCGGAAATATCCCAAAAAACTAGATATAAAATGTTAATGGAAATGATTTTACGCAAGGATGAAATTGGGTTAAAATATAATCTACTTGCTTGCCATGCTTTTTCTCTTTGCAGGTTTGCCTTAGTCTGGGGCTAATGTTTCGGAAAATCTAATTAAACTCTGGGAGAGACATGGCTTTGGCACTTTATCGGATTTTATGACAAACAATAAGTGGAAGAATTGGCAACAAGTAGCTCCCCAGGATCATGAGAGTGCTTCTGTTTTATGGTTTAGCTTTGCCCAAATTTCTAGTTTCTGGCAGAATTGTACCCCTGATATAGGCAAGTTTGCCATGAACTTCTTAAAATGTTTTTTTAAAGCACATGGTAGTTGGTACAAAGTATTACATTTGAAAAATTCAGGAAGAAATTATTCAAAATTGATTCAAAAGGTAGTACCAGTTTCAGGATATGCTATTATCGTGAAACAGTTGTTAGATATCTCGAATGTTGGGCATAAGCTATTTAGAGCAGCACATTTTACAAGAATGTATTTGTTTGCTAGATGGACATTTTATTATACACCCCAATTCTTGAATTATTGTTTTTATCATGCCCCCAATGCATTGTTTAGATGTATTACGATGGTGCAAGGTAATTTGGCTCATATGTTTTTTTTTATAGCTGTTCAATTTTGCAGCCATTTTGGGATCGTTTTTTTTATTTCATGACACAACAACTATCAGAAAGGGTGCAGCCAGACCCATTAGCAGGTAGTTAATTTTGCCTGCTTGGAAACAATGGGGCTTTTTTGAGGTCAAAAACACTTATTTTACAATGTTGCAGAACTTCTAGGTGTTCATCTTTTGTTCAATGACAAGCCACAATGTCCAGGGTAAGACTGTCGGAGTATGTGTATGCCAAAATAAAGTTAACTTAAAAGTTTGAATGGTTGTGGTGTTTCTTTATCACCGATTAAGGACGGATGAGATGATATGAGGTTATGTATTTGCACATTTGGATTCTTGCACATTTATTATTGCTTGATTGCACAGGGATCATAGCACTTTATTGACAAAATTGCACTATCTTTGACTGCCCCTTATGTTTTTACCCATATGATTGCTCAGGTGAAGGGGGTATTAATTCTGTTGGTTTGTGCAATTTTGGGTAAGGTTTGGGTTGGAATCCTGATGTATATATTTAGATATGGTTTTTAGCTTTGGTCATTTCTAGGCAGTTCAGCGTTGCAATATGTTTGACATGACATCACTATATTATTGGGATTTCTTTCTTTTTCTTACATATATGAATTGTTTTTATGTGTTATTTACTTTTTATGTTCTCTATTTTGTAATGTATTCAAGAGAAAGTATTGCTTAACTGTTGTACCACCTAAATTAAAAAAGCACTAGGATTTTAGTGTCAGTATCCTAGTCTCCCTTTTCAATTTCCCAGTGTCACAGCCCTTTGGCATTGTCCTAGCTTCAATGTTTGTGCCCCCAGTCAGCATTCCAGTGCCACTGTTTCCAATTCACGGTCTCAAGATAAGTTTTGATGCTCCGGTGTCTGTAACCTACTTACTATGTCTTTGTATAAGGTTTGCTTTGTGATTGCTTGTGTCTCAATTCAGCATACCAGTGTCAGTGTTGGTACTCCTGTATAGTTTGTGACCTAAAGTCAATATACCAGTTTCACTTTCCCCATGTCAAAATCCCCCTCAACACATTAAGGGCATATATGAGCACTGACAGCTGAGACTAAAGATGGATAGTTCCGGTGATCACAAAAAACTGGACCAGAGGAGTAGAATATTTAGGAAAGATAGCTTGAAAAGAGTTGTGAAATATTGGGATAGATTTTCTAAAATTTAGCGCAGTGCATCACTGCAATCAAAGTTGGTGCACTCTGTTGCCCAAGGGGTAGAAAGCAGTGCAGGGCCATATTTGCAAAAAATGGTCTGCTGTTGCTGTCTTCCCCTGCTTTGACTCACAAACAGGCTACATCAGGGGTCTCCAACCTTTTCCTTGAAAAGAGCTACTTATGTTCAATGAAAATCCCCCTGAGCTACTAACATTATTAGTATTGTTATATTGACCACATCAGACAAGATAAGCTACCCTGTGCAAAATTAGCAGCAGTTATTGCATGAAGCAGGATTGCTGGCAGTAACTTTAAAAAAACTTGCCAATTTGGAATGCCTTTAAATTAATTATATAGACAGTAATAGCTGGAATGCCCCTGGCAACAGGTAATATCAGTAATAAGTCTCTCCAACACCAAATTATTTATCACTCAAATATCAGCTTTAAATATATTTCTAGATTTTAAAGTTAAAGAAATACACAAATTTTCATCTCAAATACACACTTTAGAGTTTTAGTATGCATATAAATAATTGAGCCAAGCCAAAGCTACTAAATTAGTTGGCTGGACTTCACACAAGAGAGCTACTTACAGGTAGCTAGAGAGCTACCAGTAGCCTACTACCTACTCGTTGGAGAAGCCTTGGCTACATAGTGCATTGTACACACCTTTGCATAGCATAAATTGGTACTTAATGTATATCCTTTCAGTACAAAATTGCATGCCCAGACTATTTTTATACTATGCATATTGCACATCAAATGTATTGGATGTGTATTGGTTGTGTATTTCCTGTACAGTGCAACACTCATGCATAGTGTGAAATGTTAGATACGATAAGATCATTTGTCCAACTTTGCTTCTGTTTTTAGGAGGAGTTATTTTTGCTGCAAACCCTGGTCTAGCTGTTTTGGTAGATAGGGCTTTGCATCAAAAACCTGGGGTGCCTGTGCTGTAATGCTCAAGTACTCCCCTCTTCTGGCCTAGGTAACTCCCCCTTAATGCAATGTGGTGCAAAGTAGAGCAAAATGATTTTTGCCAAAGAAAAGGTCATATTTCCAGCACAATGTACCTTTTGTGCTGAAAAGTAAATCCAATTCCCACCAGAGTTTGCAGAGGAACAAACACTCAATAAATGTGCGCAAAGTTTCTCCTAGTGTCTTTGAGAGAGAAAGAGAGGGTGAGAGAGATTGACGCTCTCAGAGAGAGAGCGCGAAAAGGGTAGGTAGGTATTACAATGACCCGTGCAGCATTTTGATTATCCTCTATATCACTAACGTTTTTGTGTCGATGACCATTCAGAAACAGTTTCTCTCATCATTTGAAAATTAAGCAAATGGTTAGAAGTTTGCTTAAGAATGCAGCTTACGTCTTTGATTTTGATATGCCTGTTGAATATATTTGTAGGTGAAGGAAGTATTATTATAAGCTAAGTATTTGTTTTTGGAAAACCATATTTTGACCAATGATCCCTACCTGCTCCCAGTTTCATTTTGGGGGCAAGCCGTATTGCAGACAATGGCTGAATCCTCCAGTCCCCCTATGGATACCGTCCTGTATCCCACAAAATAGTTTTTGCTGCTACTCACTTTGAAGAAATTAGCCAACATCAAACATGAATGGCTGAGAGGCAACCTCTCACTGGCTGTTACTGCCAGAAAGGGCTTAACAGAATTTGATTGTTAGCATAAGGTAAAACCTTAAAGCAGCAGCTGCAGATCGGTTCACCCAGTTGTTTCACAGAGACAGTGCTGACCCTTGAGGCACTACCCTCCAGGAATAGAAATCTGCAGAGTGGAATGGAGCCAGCACCTTAACCTGTGTACTGCCCTTCACGAAAGAAGCAATCAAGAGATGTGCTGGCAAGCCTCATCTCTCTCAAACGGTTTAAAACATAATCTTGTATTCTTATTGCTTTGCCGTCAACCTTCCCTTGCCCCTTTATAACAGAATATGCACTTATAGATTTTATAATCAAGTTTGGATGATTTTCCCTTATTAACCTGGAGTGCCCTTTAGTCTCAAATGGCTTGTTATGCGTCATGATTTTAGTAGGTCAACAAGCACTTTTATTCGAAGTAGTACATTTGCACGTCTCTTGTATCTTGTATCAAAGCATAGCTTTGCTTTCAATATTGTCAATCAAAAATCGATTTTAGAAAATTAATGAAGTTGGCAGTGTGTTCATGTATTATATCTTGGTTTCAAGGACGTATTACATTTCCTTTGTGAGAAGATTCTGCCATGTGCTCATTAGATACGTTTCACTGAAAGTAATAAGCTTCAGTCACGTGTTTGCGCTCCATAGACTTATATTACGAAAAACTGGATTTAAATGATTCAAATTTACATGCATTTTAGCATTGCTTGCTCCAGCTGGTTGTTTTAGATGAGAGGTCTGGTTAGCTGAAATGCCACCTGTGTCTTAATTATTTGCTGTGCCGCTCGCCATTTTAGCATTAAAAACAGGTTCGACTTTTTGGTTTCCTAACATGCTATGTTTTATTTAACAGATGGTGCACCAGCAGTGGGAAGTCAACTCTGCAAGTGGTAGACAGGAAAGTGTTGGACTAAACTACCTATGTCAGTCCAGGCACCAGCGTTAAAGGAGAATTATCTCCAAAAACACATGCCAGGAGCATGGCTCTATACTAAACCTGAAGAATTGGTTTTCAGCAGGCGCACGATTTACTAAAATGTTTGTATAGTCTAACTGCCCTTACTGTATAATTGTTCATTTGCTCACTTTGCATAGCCTGATTTGTTTTATCATTGTAAATGTGTGGTTGCACAATTGTCGTCTGGGTAGGAGACAACAGGTTAAACAAGTTGGTTGGGTAGATAAGACTGGAAGGAGCCCAACAAATATATAATACGTATGCATGTGAATCAATTGTTTAGGGCAAGTAGACTCTAGAAATAGTACCATAAAGGGAAAGATAGGCAGGAATGCTAGGACCCAAAGAACAGACCCTTGAAAGATGAATGTGTGTGAGAAAAAGGCTCTCTGATCTAGCTGCCCTGACCATGCATGAACCTCTCTGGGTTTGACTGAAGGTTCGTCTAGGTTCATCAAATGCAAAAGGATTTGTAGATGTGAGTGCAATATATCATCCCTCTCCCTCCACAAAATCAGTTAGAAGAATATAAAAGTATCCATTTCCCATTTACTGTAACTTTTCCTACTTCCCTCCATGGGATGAGCTGCAGATATGAGGCCGCTTTACCCTTTTTTGCAACCAGATGCGATTGACCAATAATGAGCAGAGATGGGGGGGTCTGAAAAATCTAAACCTAGTGAAACCCTACTGAAAGGGACTCATCCCCATTCTATGTACAACTAAATCTTCAAAATGCTAAAGCAGCAAGAAAAACCCCTCGGGTAGGCCATCGGGGGGGGGGGGCAATTAACGCTGATCTCTACACAGATAGCAAGGAAGGTTGAAAATGTGAAGTTACACAGTGCTTGGGCTCTAGGCTGTAGGGTTCTGCTGCAAAAGTTGGATCCCTGTTATGAAGGGATATGCATTATAAATGTATATATACAGAAGGGAAAGGACCATGAATATGAGGAGAACCTGGCAAAGTTGAAAGATGATATTGCGTCCGTAAGTGAAAATTATCAGAAGGATATATTATTGGTGTTAGGAGATTTTAATCATAGATTAGATCCCCGAAGGGTGGATAGTTGGCATAAGGAATTATTAACAACTTATAATATTGAAGTGGCCATCTTCCCTAGAGGAGAGTCCTCACCACAAGATAAGAAATGTACTCAGATGATGGGTTCATTAGGCTTGGTATGTTTAAATGGGAGAATGCAGGGGGATTGGCCAGCAAGTCGCACCTTTATGAAGGACCAGCAACTCGGCCCAATAGATTATGTGTTTACCCATGCTTGGCATTTTGGGCTATTCAAAATTTTGAAGTGGTGAAAATGGAAGGTTGCGATCATTACCCTTTGAGAACTGAATTATATTCACCAAACAGTAAAAAGAGAGAAAGGGCTCTACAGGTTCATGTGGATTACCCTAAACGGTTGACAACCAGGATAACAGAGGAACATATTGAGAAAATAAAACAAACTCAGCTGGCAATCCCAGTAGAAGAAGTCCACTCTTGGAATTGTAGTATCTGGTTCGAAACCACCATAAGTAAACTAGTGGACACCCTAAGGATAACATTTAATTCAAGCAAATCAGCGCCCGGATGCCATAGAGTTGATAAAAATAATCATGCATGGTTTGACGATGAATGCCGGGTAGCAAAGGCTCAGATCAGGCAAAAGGAAAGAAGGTTAAGGGCTAGGTTCAAAGTGGAACTGTCTGAGTCCCTTCAATCACTTAGGGTAAAATATAAAACATTAATCAGGAATAAAAAAAAAACTTATAAAGATAAGTGCTGTGCAAATATGATGGAGGTAATTGAAACCATAGATGTAAAAGGTTTTTGGAGATTGGTCCAAGGAAGCGCGAGTAGGGAAGTAGGATCCCAAGATTGTATGGTCCATGAGGATGATTTGGTGGGTTACCTGGAAGAGATATATGGGAACTGGCCGATACAAGAAAAGGCTGGGGGGATAGGGTGGTCGCTGGTGAGGGACGACCTAAAAGAACGTTTTGCCCCCAGTTAAATAAAGAAAATTATAGTAAATCTGAACCTCACTCGCGCCGCTGGCCCAGACAATCTTCCAGCAGTAATAATAAAGACTAGACCAGAATGGTGGGCAGCGTTTTTTGCAAAGATGTACCAAGTGGTTTTGATGACTGGAATTGTACCAGAAAGTTGGAGGGGTGCAATTATAAGACCAATCCACAAGAAAGGTGATCGAAATCTACCAAAGAACTATAGGTTAATAAATCTCCTAGATATAGGGGAGAGCATCTTTGCAAAAGTCATAGAATCCAGGTATTTAGGAATGTGGATTGAAAGAAATTTGAAATGGCATACCCATCTAGATGCATTAAAATTAAGAACATCAGCATCGATTAGTGGACTGAAATTGTTTAACAAAACATATGGTGCAATGTCAGATAGAAAAACCAAAGGGGAGGATGGACGGAGCGTTGACAATACAAACACTCACCCCCAGTCAACTGATCTGGGTTTAATCCATCACCGTTCTTTAGCTCACTCCGCCACCCCAGTTCAGACATGGCCATATGCAAATCAGTCTGACCCTGTGCCTCATGGGAACAGTCCAGCCCGAACTGCCAAGCCATGTCTTCCCTGGACCGGAATCAAGCTTCCCAGGACCGGTTTCTGGCATTACAGCCGTCTTCAGCCGGGCTTGCTTGAATCCAGTGGCAAAGTGAGCAAGGGACTCACGTTTGAGCATACCCTGCCAACTTAGGGCGAACAAAGAAAAACCAAGGGGGATGATGGACGGAGCGTTGACAATACAAACACTCACCCCCAGTCAACTGATCTGGGTTTAATCCATCACCGTTCTTTAGCTCACTCCGCCACCCCAGTTCAGACATGGCCATATGCAAATCAGTCTGACCCTGTGCCTCATGGGAACAGTCCAGCCCGAACTGCCAAGCCATGTCTTCCCTGGACCAGAATCAAGCTTCCCAGGACCGGTTTCTGGCATTACAGCCGTATTCAGCCGGGCTTGCTTGAATCCAGTGGCAAAGTGAGCAAGGGACTATTTACAGAGTGGGCGGAAGAAAAAAACTATTGTGGGAGGCCCTAATCAGTTATGGTATCCCAAAAGATTTGCTAAGTCTGATCAAACGCTCCACATAAAGAATTGGGCTCAGATAATTTTAGATGTAGATGGAAGTTTAACCAGGAAGATTGAGATTGGAAATGGGTTGCGGCAGGGATGTGTATTGGCTCCCCTGCTGTTCTCCTTGTTCTTGGCAGACCTGCCATTGATCTTAGAGAACGCCAATGGGGCAAGCCCAAAACAAGATGGTAAGCATATTGCATGTTTGCTCTATGCGGACGGTCTGGTGATCATGAATTAGACCGAAATCGGCCTACAAAGGAAACTAAATATATTTCATTATTATTGCTCCCAAAAAAAAAACTGGTGGTCAACATGGATAAGACTAAAGCCCTGAGCTTTGGTCGGAGGAAAGTTGGGTTTGCGTGGTATTTGCGGTCTGAGAAAGTAGAAACCGTCATAGAATCCAGGTATTTAGGAATGTGGATTGAAAGAAATTTGGAATGGCATACCCATCTAGATGCATTAAAATTAAGAACATCAGCATTGATTAGTGGACTGAAATTGTTTAACAAAACCTATGGTGCAATGTCAGATAGACCAGTGTTAAAAGCCTACTCTGCCATGGTACCTCC
Source organism: Lissotriton helveticus (assembly GCF_964261635.1). Taxonomy (NCBI): domain Eukaryota; kingdom Metazoa; phylum Chordata; class Amphibia; order Caudata; family Salamandridae; genus Lissotriton; species Lissotriton helveticus. The sequence continues at coordinate 1,411,788,282 of NC_136065.1, forward strand.
TCAGTTTCTGTATGGTGCGGAACTTTTATGCTTGAGTGGCAAAAAGGGTTGGGATGTTTAGGAAGGTAAACATTTAAAAAATCTATTCTCACTCCCATCGTCGGCAATGGTACAGGCCATAAGACTTGAACTAGGACTGACTGCTTGGAGCATCTTAGCCAGTATGGCCCTTCTTCATTTTTGGCAATGCCTAGGAGTAGGTGAGAACACAAAAATATCACAATAGTGTAAAAATGAAATTCGGAATAGTGAATTAGAATGGGCAAAAGAGACTAGAGCTATCATGACGAAGTTGTGTAGCACGATGAAGGTTATAATGTGTCCCATTACTTACAATATTAATTGTGATAAGAAGGTTCTAAGGGCATTGGGAAATGAAATATCGCAGGCACAGGATCAAAAGTACTTTGCGAATAAAACCTCAGTACACTTTATGACTGTGGCATGGAGAAATGAACAATGATTTCCCTATGTTGACAGATTACCCGATTGTTGGTTGAGAAGAGAGGTTCTAAGGACAAGAATTGGGGTAAACCCGTGTTATGTAAATAATGTGGTAAAAAGCTTAATGATTGATAAAATGGGAAGATGTATTTGCACCTTGGGCTCTTCATGTGATTTGTTACATATTTTTATAGATTGCCAGATGTTTTGTGATATTCGAATCATGTTTTTAAGACCGATTTTTAGTAAATATGAGATTAAGTCTAGGCCCAGGCTGTAATTTTGTTGACGCAAATGAGCCACTTAGATATTGCTGTTGCTATTGGGAAGTTCATGCAAAGAGTGAAGGCATTTCTTCTTAACTGTTTTAAATGAGTTTTTAACCCACCCAGATTTAATTAATTAATGGAGGGTGTCTTAATTGTATCGTATTTTAAGAGATGTGTTTAGTGTATTTAAGATTATGTAATTTTAGATGTGTTTTATTATATTTAATGTTTGAGGACCAATGGTTCAAATAAACGTAAAATTAAACTTGAAACTTGAAACTATGTACAACTATAATGGTAAAGGCACATGCAAGTATTTGGGAGTAGGTGGGAACCAGTAACACGGAAGGGAAGTAGTATTTTCCTGAGCATGGTGCCCTTAAAATTAAATTTGCAGAGAAAGCTGAAGGCCCCCTAAAATAAAATAGATGCCAAGCAATGGCCTTTCCTCCTTCTATGGTATGAGGAGGAACACAATTGTAACCATGAATCCTAAGTCCAAGGTATGAAAAATACCCTGCAGAAACATGTGTATCAATCAGTCACCTTAGGGACAGAGTTAGAACCTGTGTTCAACTGCTCTGACTTCTCCATATTTAGTCCCACACACAGGGCCAGCCTTAACACTGGTGGTGCCCTGTGCGACAATGTCTTTTGGCGCCCCCCCAATGACCACCTCAGCCACGGATTCCCTCACTAGCACCCTTTAACATTGCCCCTCAAGTCTCCATAACCACTGTCTCCTGGATTCATTTAGTTTTATAGCATTACTCATACCAATGTAAGGTGTCAGAGCACTTTACACCACACACACATTGCACAGAGACAATCATATGTGTGTAAATCAGTGTATAGGAAATGTTACATCAGACAGTAGTGTAAGGTGTAGTGTAGGAGTGACATGTCATCGATACTGGTAGGCAATATAGGTTAAGGTTCTTATTCTGGTAAAGAACAAATTCAGAATGTAATAAAAAATATCATTGTTAGGGGTTCTCTTTAATAATAAGAATTGTTTTCCAACCAAATGAACCCTTTTGGCAAGATTAGGATAATGAACGGCTGGGCAAAAAACATAGCTTTAACATATACCTTGCAGTTTGCATGCAGCTCTTTAACGACAGTTAATAGCTCAAAGCAGAGACATTTTAAGGCATGGATTGAGTGGGCTCTGGCTCAGGGCTCAAGGCTTTCAGGGGGCCCCCTGATAAAGGCAGCTTGGTTCTGCAGAGAGACTTGCACTGATGACCTTTAATCATTTTTAGCTTGTTTAAATACGGTTTTAGTTAATTTAATTTTTATGTGTGTGATGTGTGAGGCTGCTGCAGAGAGTTTGAGGAAAAAATTGTGGTTATGTTTCATGTAACATCCATAAAACAAGTTTCTTTGAGAGTAAAACAGGACCTCACATATTAGAAATAGGAGGAAGTCACAGATTTTATTTCACAGACACTATTTGCAGTAATATTAGTGAGCTGGTGGTGTATCTCAGTTTCTGAGATGTAAATGCATTTACAATTTGGACAAGTGTGACTGTGCCTGGCCAGAGAGGCCACAAAAGAGCTTCAAATGGTTAGTAAATTCAAACCTAATCCAAACAAGGGCCCTCAAAATACGTTTGACCCAGGGCCCCCAAAATCCTTAAGATGTCCCTGGCCCAATTTTCTATATTAGAATTTTGACTTATAAACGACAAGTAACAAAAGGAGCTCTCTTACATAAGCAGTAACCCACTGACTTATTTACATTATATGCACTTTGTTATCTGCATGGTACATGTTCTTAGCAGCAGGTAATTTAACCCTCTGCGCTACCTTAGGATGAGTCAAAACTTCCAGTAGACAAACCTCTGGTCTCTTTCCAGGTAGTCAATTAATCACCGGAGTTCCCTTGACAATTTAATTGGTGCCTGAAAATTGCTGGAGGCCAGGAGGCGGCGGCAGGTGCTTTTAAAAGGATAATATACTTGGGAAAATGACGACCCCACCCCAAGTCGGCTCCCGGTGCGGTGGCACTGATCACACCACCCTAGAGCCGGCCCTGCTCCCAGATCACTGAATCATGGGCAACAAAGATGTACTGTCTGTTTCATCTGGTAGGCACAACTATCTGCATCCCAGAAAGCTGGAGAGGCTCAATAATAAATCCAGTATTTAAAGGAGGAGAGGGCACAGCCCCGCTAATTATCATCTGATTGCGTTAATAGATGCTGAGGCTAACTATTATGCATCCTTGATCTTAGCTGACTTGATAAGCTGGTCCGATGGGAATAAAATAATTCACATCAACTCTAGTGGTAGGGCTAATTGCAGATAAAAGCCTGCATCAGTGACAAAAACTACATCTATGCTTTGTGGATTTTAAGGCGGCATTCAACTTTGTCAGTAAACACATTTTGTGGGGCAAACTGAAGCAACAGGGTCTACCAGAATCAATACTGAAACCAATAATGGATCTATATACCGACACCTGGATGCAGGTAAAAATCGCCGACATCAAGATGCTCACCAGGAAGATCTATACTAGTGAGGGACTAAAGCAAGGCTGTGTCTTAGTCCCATACTTGTTCAACCTATTTATGGCTGACTTGATAACAAGGCTAGATGTGGTTACTCACATCCTCCGCATCTGAGTACACTGTCATTAACACATCTGTCCTATGCAGATGACATCGTGCTCCCAAGCTACAAGTGAATCGGTTGGCAAAGAGCAATAAATGAGCTAGGTGACTTCGCCAAAACAAACTTGATCGAAATAAATACTACCAAAACAAAAGTCATGATCATAACTCACTGTCTCCATAAACAAACGATGTTCACAATCAATATCGCGAGGTTGGAAATGGTGAGCAGTTATAAATATCTTGGGCTATATTTGGATCGAAGTCTCTCCTTTCTAAAGCAGAACAAGGCCATACAAAAAAAGGAAAATGCCTTAATAGTCGTGTTCTGTAGTTTATCAAAAACCCTGAAAGGCCCACTGTTCACCCCATTACTGGCAGTCATCAAAGCCAAAGTCCTACCAACTATTGCGTATGGAATTTCTGTTCAGCATGGAAATGGTCCTGCGATTCTGGACAGCCTTCAAACACGAGTGTGCAAAAGGATATTTTTCTTGCCACGTGACACCTCACCAGCCCAAGTTCGATTAGAGTTTGGGCTACAACAACAACAATTATACAGAAGGTACAAGGCGAATAAAACTTGGTATAAAATCTGGCGTAATCATGGGCTTGAGATCAATAATGCGCTTTGGGATGCCTTACAAGGTTACCCTCAGTCTGCCTACACAAAGTATTTACAGGCTTCACTACAAATCATCAGGATGGCTGACATCTGGCAGCGAAAACCACTACTGGCCTTGTTTCAGCTTATAAAGAAGAAGGCGGTAAAAAAGCACTTGAACGCACAGAAGATAGAGCAACGTTCAGTCGGTGAGCCTGATGGAGCAATGACTCATAGAAAAGAGACTTGCTCAGAAGCAATCCGCTCCTTTAACCTACTAACAAGTTACTAAACTTATTTTGTGTAAAACTAATGCGCACCACATGCATACGCGGGTTATTGAAGCTTTCTTATGTGTTTGCTAACAAGAATAAAAGGAACAAAGGACTAAAACTGCTTTAAACAGGAATTTTTTACGGCGCATGCGTCAACTGCATATACACAGTATGACGAGCTAACGCTTGGTGGGAAATTCTTGAGCATTTGCAGTAGGCACTAAAATTGAATCTTGAAGACTCGCGTGCATGGCTTCTGCTTGCTTGAACTAAATCGAGTGGTTTTTACTAAAGCTAACATGGGGATACGTCTAGTAAATAAACTGGGATAGAGTAGAGGTGGGTGGTATACAGTGAAGCCATTTATTTTTTAAAGTAACCTTTGTCTTTCTGACTTTACCATTAGTGCGTATTTGGGCCTCTCGTGTATACCTGAAGTAAGTTGAGTCATGTGATGACTGCGCATGATTACTGAAGGTTAACCCGGAATGATGATTCGGATGTTGAATGAAAGCCAAGGTCGCAAAGTGTCCTAGCTTGGGAACGGATGGTGAAAAGTTCAACGAGGCGGAATTGCATTCAGACTGTATACAATTTTGTTGCAAATAAAACATGAATGTGGGTGGGAAATAAAGGTATAAATAAAAATTAAGCGGATGGGTTTGTTAACAGTAGTTTAACTGAATTTAATAACATGTAAGCATGGTGTGATGATCTTCCCCTTTGCCTGACCAATCAGATTTAGTATTTTTAAGATAGTGAAACATTAATCGGTGGACTATGCAGAATGAAAGGTATAATTGAGATAGCTTTAGTTAGTTAGTGAGTTCGGGAGACACAGATGCTGTGAGCGGGCTATGCTGTTGGTGGGAGAGATGCTGTGAGGTGCTGATGAAGAAGCCGAATGCAGAACCTTCTATCCTACTTTAATTGGGTTAGACAGAAGATCGCGGAAGAATCGCGAGGAGGAAGAGAGTGTCAAAGAGTGGTGCGACGCAGTCGTCGGTATTTAGAGAGATCATCTATCCTGTCCTGATTCCTGTCCTGAAGCTTTTGTCACCTAATCTATCCCGGGGGACCCTTACCAGTCCTTTGGCCAGGGGGTTGGTCTTCGTACCATTCTTGGTAACTATAAAAACCTCCTTATTTGTAAATGTTCTTTTCTCTCTATCCTCTCTTTTCCTTAGACATCGTTCATTGAGTAAGTCTGTGGTATATTTGTTTGATGCATTAATTGAATTTTTCTCTTCTAAGAATGATGGTGACTGCGCTGTGTATTTGAGATGGTTCACATGCATTTAATTTAGATAAAGATTTAAAACTTTCCAGAGTCTGTGGTTATTTACATTGAATAAAGAATAAGTTAGCTTATGTCATTTTTACCATTAACTAGATCACATAATGGTCCATCAACTAGATGAAAGAACTTTTTGATCAGTGAAAAGTTAGTTAGGAGTATGAAATAACTAATCCTAGGCATTGTAGAAATCATAAACGTTGATTGGTTTACTTAACCAAGTGTGTGTTTATGGCTCAGGTGAGTATATGGTAGTGGAGTATCTGTTGTTATTGGTACGCCGCTGGATCAAGCCCACGCATGAATGGTATTGCATTCTTACACAAAATCCACCAGCTGCATATCTGGGTCTTCCCTTTTCCACCTACTTAAAAAACACGTTTTTAGAGTTACGTATGGGGAAGTTGTCCTCCAATGCAGACCTGCCCTGCTGGAAGCATTAGGGCTCAAAAGCATGCACTCTCTGTGAGTCACCCACACAGGATTTCATACGTCTATTATGCATTTGCCCAGCCTTAGGTCCGCAACACCGTCAACTGTTGAAGAGACAGTTCAATGAAAGAGGCAGCCGCCCTGCAGAACCGCCATATTAAAATGCCTTGACTCGAATGACCCGCAGATTTTTTGCCACTTAACAAAATTTGTAATCAGTCATAAGAAAGTCATGACACAATGATATTGGTCAGAGAGTAGGTTAGTGGTCATTGTCTGTCTTTTTAACATCAATTGTACTGTAAAATGAAATATCAATTAATTTTAATGAATTGTTTACAAAAGGTGGTGTATTACCCCTTGATATCAATTTTAAACTTTCAAAGTGTAAAGAAACAGATATAAGTATACGTTTTAACATGTTTATATGTCCGTGTGCTTTTAATGGTACAATGTATATGGTGTTCTGGAACATTGTTTTGATTTTAATTAACTGAACAATAAAAACAATTCACTTTCACTTTTCACTGAATCATCGGAAAAAGAGAACGAGAATGAGGACCCAGGGGTGGAGGATCTACCGGATCTCTTCCTCATGCCAGCTGAAGGCAATCCAGCTGCTGAAGCAACCAAAAAACAGAGCAGTGTCTCTGGGACCACCAGTGACTGGACACGAAAATTCCACAATATGACTGAATGACAGTAAAGCTACCTATTGTGGGAATTGAGCAAGCAAACAAAATATTGATACCACTACCATGGATAGGTCCAGACTACATGTATAGCCACTTCTGGGAAGTACGACTACACAGGATGAAGACCTGCGAATGCCCTGGAAAGTTTGAGACAGACTGCAGAACAACCTTCCAGGATGCATTTTACTTCTCCCCACTCAAGTGAATCTGATGATGAGGGCCCTTTTGTCTTCACCATTCTTCCCTTGATGGACCATCCTGTGGCCAGTGGTAGAAGTATGGTCCACTTGTCTTGGACCTGCCCTCTGATTTACTGAGTATTGAGAAACACTTCCCTAATATCAGAAAAACCTTCACTCAATTCCAAAAGGAATTGCAGAGTGTATTTGAAGTATACAGCAAAAGTGAATCAGTTCCTGCAATTAGTGCTGCTGAGTGAATTAAGTGAAAGATTGTGGGAGGAGTTGCATGGCCAAGGGTTGCACAGGTGATAAAGGAGAGATGAGTGCAAAATTGATGCATTGTCAAATACGATCATGGATGTTTGCCCGGTGATTGGGCTAAGATCTCAAACTGTAAGAAACTGTAAGCAAAATAAGGGGGAAACACGAGATGAATACTCATACAGACTTTATTTTATAGTAGAGTGGTACTTTCACATTCCAAATTAACAGCTATGCAGTCAGAAGGGACATACATGCTATTGGTGTATCCTTATCAGTTCAGTGTTCACAATATCTGAACAACTCCTTTCCCCCCATTTCCAAGAATTACTTCGGCTCATACAACTGGATTCGGTTCCATAGTATCTTGCTTGGTTAAGACTATAATCACATTTTCATTGAAAATAAAGTGACCTTGCATGTTCAACAAACAAATAATGTCCAAAGTAGTTACCTAAAATGGGTGAAGAGGGTCCTCAGGCGCTCATACAAATTTACAACAATAAATCTAATAAGGAGGGCAGGAAAACATGGCGGCCAGCTAGCGAGTTGGTCGCGAGTGCTTGGAGGGAGGTGGCGTGTCTCTAGCGAGAGGAGACGCTTCTGCATGGCGGAGACACATAGAAAAGTAATTGCGGCATAATCTTAACAGGAATCAGACGTGGATACCTGATACGACCCTTCGGTATTGTTTTCAGCGGCGGCGGTGCATGGCGGCGGAGGTAGTGGAGAAGGACCCCGTGCTGAGGGCAGCAGAGGAGGAGCTTCCTAGGGAGCCATACGAGGAATCGGTAGGCTGCGCAAAGTAGAGCCGCGCTGCGGTGGAAATCGGGAGGGATAGGCGAGCCGCGGCCAGAATTCAGTTCTGTGCTGGCGGGGCGGTTGGAAGAGGCGTCGGGGCCGTGAAGGAGTCAGGCACAGAGGTAGGACAAGGGCGCGGACATCAGGCACAGGTACAAGCTGTTGCTACCGCGGGAGACGTGGGGGGGGAAAAGCAGCAGATGAGGAAGTGGTCAAGGTTAAGGTAAAGACTGCTCAGGACAAAGCGAGCAGCAGGAAAGGAGAAACTGTACCATTAAAGAGGGAGGTACATAAGAGAAATGTGGTATATGAACTAAGAAGCACAGCCAAGACTAAAGAAGAGGGGACATTTGGTTTGCAGGGAGGTGTTAGAAGAAATAATGAAAGGTGTCAGAAGACCAATGCAAAAAACATATAAAACACAACAACAGAATAAGCAAACTGGGAAGAAAAATAGTAACAGTTAACCCCTCGCTGAATGATTATTTCAAGCCGCAGCCCAAGACTCTGGTTCTCACAAGGGGGTCTGTTCTGGATAGCACACCACCAGGAAAACTTGAGGGGGTAATTAAAGAGCAAGAGCAAGAAAGTGAGAAGACTCCACAGGAAGGAGGTAATGAAAGCATTATAGAGAAGACTGGTTCAGATAAGGTTTGGGGGGATTGGACAGAGCTTGTGAGTCAGAACAGGTATAAAATCTTAGAAATGGAGGAAGAAAGTCAAGATGTGGTCAAGACTGAGCAAGAGGAGCTGGGCGCCTGTGGAGGTCCCGGGATTTCAGGGGAGATACCCTGCACGTTAGAGACACAAGGTGTTGAAAAGTTAGGAGGGAATGGGGAAAGGGACGAGGACCTTTTGGAGACAGGGGGTTCAGACTCTGTAGTTATTGCTCTATTAAAAAAGCTTGACTTAGATGTACACAGAGGGTTCGAGGAGTCAAAGGCTAATCAAGAAGGGATTAGAGAGGCTTGTGCCTTGCTGGAGGCCAAGTACGAGGAGTTGAATGTTCGCACAGAAGCACTGGAAGAAGAAATTAAGGAAATTCAAGGCAAGGTGGGGGTACATAGCAAAGATCTGGACGAGTTTAGACATAAGGAAAGAATCTATGAGGAACGCTTAGAGAGACTGGAAAATATGCAGCGCAGGAATAATTTAAACATTTTGAAACTTCCGGAGGGGAAGGAAGGAGACAATATAAGGGAATTTACTGTGCGCCTATTAAAGACAGAACTTCAGTTAGAAGAAACAGAAGAAGAGATTCTTTTGGATATTCAGAGAATACATCGGGACCCCTTCAGACTCAATCCAAACCGTTCAAAACCCAGGAAGATTTTGATAAATTTTCTAACATACAGCTTAAAAGAAAAAATCCTTGCAGCTGCTCTCAAGAAGGGAGCATTGATGGTGGGAGAGGCGAGGGTTGAGGTTCGGTCAGACCTATCTGTGGTAACTGCCAACAGGCAGTGGGAGCTAGGCAAGAGAATTGCACCATTAAGAAGTTTAGGAGCGAGTGTACAACTGAAGTTCCCTGCCTTTCTAAAAGTGATGTGGAGAAATAAAATGTATACTTTCTGATTTGTTGAGGATGTAGACGCTTTTCTGGAACAATGTCAGAATGGAGAGGTATAAGAGTAAACCGATATAAATCATTTGAGAAACAGTATGAGCCATGCAGAGGGCTTTTCTAGATCTGGTAAAAGTAATGGACAGAAACACGACCATCAGAACAGGCACTCAAAGGACCCAGGATGGGTCTAAGGAAGATGTTTGGGTTTTCTGGGGAGGGTGGGAGGGGGAGAAAGAGAGGGAGGGTGGGGAAAAGGATGGGGATAGGAGGGATAGGAGGGAAAGGTCACGGGGTTGGGTTAGGAAAAAAGATAAAATGTGTTCTCATAAGCCATTTTTTCACCTGGGTGTTGAAAAGTAGTGAGAAGATGTGGGATGGTGGAGGGTAAAGTTAAGGTATTAACCTGGATGTCCTGGAATGTAAATGGCCTTCGGGTTAAAGCTAGAAGGGATAGGATTATGAAATATCTGAGAGACCTCTCGGTTCAAATTATGATTCTGCAAGAAACTCATTTAACGGGAGCAGAATGTAAGAATTATTTAGGTTCACAGCGATGGTTAAAGCACGTGTTTTACACTCCACAAACAGCGGTGACTAAAGGCATTGTTATCTTGGTCAGGCAAGGGTTAGAATGTTTTGCTGAGGGAAATGTGGCCGATATTAAAGGAAGGTGGCTGATTGCGAATTTGAGGATAAATGGTCTTATGTATAATATTATAGGGTACTACGGTCCAAACCAAGATGATGTGGGCCCCTTAGATGAATTAATTAAAGAAATGATGGGTCTGACAGGCTTCATTGTTTTAGCAGGTGACTTTAACACGGTGCTGGACAAAAAACTAGATAGATCAGCTAAAAGCAGGGCCCTGGCCAATAGTAAAATGTCACTCAGAGTAAAGGACTTGATAGTGCAGTTTGGTTTAAGCGACGTGTGGAGACTGAGGGCAGGGCAGGCATTAGGTTATACGTACTATAATAAAAAGTATAACCACAGGTCTCGGATTGATTACTTTTTAATAGACCGAAGACTTACAGATAAAGTGAATCAGATAATGCATGTGGGGGTACATCTATCAGATCATTCAGCGGTCATTTTGGAGCTTAAAATTGAATCTATTGAATCAGTTCCAGTTTGGAGATTGGACCGTACTGTTCTGCATGACTATGAGGCTATGGAAATCCTCAGGCAGGAAGTTGACGCATTTGTGGAGCAAAATGTGGGTTCAGCAAGGATAGACATTGTTTGGGAGGCGGCTAAGGCTTTTCTCCGGGGCAGACTGGGAGCTTTGGGGGCAAAGAAAAGAAGAGCTTATTTTAATAAAATAGAGGTTTTAGAAAAGGAGATTCGTCAGAAGGAGGAAGTAATGGTGAATTCAGGGGACCCTCTGGTAAAGGAAAAAACTGTGCAAGATCTGGAGCAATTGAAAGAAGAGATAGTCACAGTGGTTAACAAAAGGGTGAAAGAAAGATGGGAGGCCTCTAATCTGATGCACTTTGAATATGGAGAAGGCACTAGTAAACTACTAGCGTGGAAAGCCAGGAGGGATCGGATAAGAAATATGATTAAAGAAATAAAAGAGGGGATTCAGGCCGTGTAGTGACAGAGACTAAAGAGATAGTTGAAGCCTTCTACAGACATTTCGAGGAGGTATATAGGGAAGATCTTGCTCCCGACAAGTATGAAATAGAAAAATTGATAAAAGCTTTGGTCCCAGTGACAGAAGAAATGCAAGAGCTGTTGAACCAAGAAATTGGCCAGGGGGAAGTGGAGAAAGCTGTTAAACAGGCCAAGAAAGGGAAAGCACCAGGCCCGGATGGACTACCGGTGGAGGTATATAAGGTTTTGGGGGGGAGTTTGCTGCCTTTAATAAGTAAAATTTTTAACGAGGTTTTTTTAGGCAAGGCAACCCTTCCCACATCATGGAATGAGGCAAACATTATTGTTATTCCTAAACCTGGAAAATCACCAAAGTACCTGGATTCATACAGGCCTATATCACTTTTAAACAGTGATTATAAGTTGTTTACTAAGATCATGGCAGATAGGCTTGCTAGGATAGCCCCCCACCTTATCCACAAAGACCAGAGAGGATTGATTAAGGGCAGGTATTTAAGGGAGTTAATATTCTCTTTGATAGGAAGCATAGACCTTGCAGGTACATACAGCCTCCCTCTGGCTGTTGTCGCTCTCGACGCCGCTAAGGCATTCGACCGTGTGAATTGGGAGTTTTTGAAGGCTTTGATTGTACATTTAAGATTGGGGGTCAACTTTGGTGGGGTTTTGGCCCGAATATATCAGTCACCTACGTCGAGAGTCTTAGTTAATGGGGTACTAACAAAGTCAATAAAAGTAATGAGAGGCACAAGGCAGGGCTGCCCCTTGTCCCCCCTTCTGTTTGATTTGTATATAGAGCCCTTAGCTTGTAAAATCAGAGAGGCAGGTGGGATCCCCCCTTTTGAATGTCAGGGCTGGGTTAGAAAGATCGGGCTATATGCAGATGATATAGTCATCCTAACATCAAATTTACATCAAACACTGGACACCATAGGCTTCTTAACGAAGAAATTTGGCGAAGTTTCGGGATATCAGCTAAATGCGGATAAAACAGAAATTATGTCGTGGAATTTGGTAGCGGAGGGTATAGTTTGTAAAAAAGAAATAAAGTACTTAGGTGTCCAAATTACTCAAGATATAAAAGATATCACTAAGGACAACTTTGCTAAAGTTAGGAAGGAAATATCTCAGGCCTTGAGGGGCTGGGCCCATCTGCCTCTAACGCTCTACGGACGGGTTAATCTTGTGAAAATGATGGCGCTGCCTAAGATAACCTTCTTATTTGATACGTTACCTCTTATGTTTGGGAAAGAGGGCTTCGCACGATTTCAGAGTGAGATTGGGTCTTTTATCTGGGCGGCCAAGGGATCACGCTTGTCCTGGAAGAAAATCAGGAGAAGACTTTTGAAAGGAGGTTTGGCTGCACCGGATTTCCAGAGATATGCTTGGGCCTTTGTGCTTAAAAACTGCAGAATGCTTTTGGGAACTCCTGAAAGTTCGGTGATCGGGGAATTATTATCTGTGATGCTAAGAGCCGAGAGCATTAAACAAGATGGGTTTATGTACAAATTTTCGGACCCAAAATACTTTAAAAAAGTGAGACTGAAAATTTTGAAGGATTTGGCAATGCTCTGGTATAGAATTAGGAGGGCCACAAGAATACCATACTTTAGCACAAGAGCACCGATCTGGGAGTCACCAGGTGCTCCAAGCTGGACAAAAGATGCGTTGGCAAGAGGGTTAACAGTAGAGGGTCCTCAGTGCTGGGGGGATCTCTTTATGGACCGGAGTTTATTGCCGTGGTCATATTGCGAACAAAAATGGGGGCACCACTTTTCAAAATTTAAATACCTCCAGATACAAAGCTGGGCGGTGGGGAAAGACAATCTAATAGGGGTATACAATGAATTCGAGGAGAAGCTGGCTGAAGAGGCCCCGATAAAGAAAGAAGTGGCGAGCTGGTACTGGGCAATTATTGAGATGGAGGACGGACCATTTACATTGCCGGATCATCTGTGGGGAGAGTGCTTGCCAAGGATCGCTACAGAAGACTACTGGCAAGTAACTATGTTGATTCTTTATAAGGTGGTAAAACCTGCGAATTTAAGAAGGAACCACTTGTTCACTCTCCACAGGGCGTATTGGTCTCCAAAGAAGCTGGCTAAATTCAAAAACGTAGGGTTGGTGAGATGTCCTAAATGTACCAGCCCAAATGAGGACGATATGCACATGTTTGTCACATGCCCGGCGATAAAAGGCTTCTGGGGAGATGTGAGTATATGCCTGTCTACGGTACTGGTCCAGGATTTTGAGGTAAGCCCTGAACTTGTCATCACTGGCAGGCTAGATATTCAAACCAGTGGTGTGGAAGATAAAGCTAAGTTGGTATTCTATGCTATTCTGTTGGCCCGAAGGGAAATATGCTAGATATGGGTCTCTGCTGATTCCCCGACAAGCTTAGCCTGGATTAGGGCTATGAGGGCGGTGGCAAAGTTGGATATGAGTGGCCGGCATGAGAAGAGATACAAATTTTGGACCCCCTTTTTAAATTATTATGGGTGAAAGGTATAGGTGAAAATTTAAGGCAAGGGTGTCAGTAAGTCCCATGATTAGGCTTCTCTGAAATCTCGGTGGAAATGTTGCTCTACGAAGGCTAGGTAAGGGAGTGTACTCCCTCCCAAAAGGGTAAAAGAATTTCTTATTATATGAGATGAAAACACCCTGTGGCGCAACCGTAAGAGAGAAGGGTGAAGAGAGGCAAATGAGGACATAAAAAAAATATATATATCTAATAAGGAACAGTTACACGTATTCTGTGGTGTATTCAAAGCGGTAGAACACCCACCCGAATTCCCCTATTTTTCAAACAAAGATTGAACAAAACATTTTACAATTCCTGAAGCACACACAACTTATAATAACAAAGCAGTACAATAATATGAAGGAACAAAAAGATTCTGTTTCTTTGGGCTTGCTTGGTCCTTTATTTCACAAGATATTCCATTCCCTCACGCCAACTTGTTTTGTTGTCTTTGGGCATGTACCCTATGACTTCCTCATGGCTGGAAGTAATACAAAATTAATAGGGGGCAATGATATGCGTTTGTTTGTCGACATTCTGACTCACCATATTTTGCCCATTCCAGTATGGCGTTGGTGTTATCGGAGTAGTAGTCACTTTTTGCTTTCTGTGAATGCTTTTGAATCCCGGAAGAGATGAGGAGTCTGTCTTCACCTATCGGGATGTGGCACGAGGATACTTAGACACAGGTATGTGCAACGTGGCGGCTTTTACTAATATCACAATTTTGTGGTCTTTTTTAAGCTGATATTGATACTTGGCCGCGCTTTCCTTTATTTCTTAAATCCCATCTTTACCTCTCTCAGGTATGCTCATAGACGCAGTCTGTATTTCTTATCAGCAAGTTCCTCACTATGTTTCTGATGCTGTCTCCATTTCTCTGGGACCCATTAGGGAAAAAACATTGCTGTTTCCTCAGACCAACTTACCCAACTAATCTGCTAGGCAGAGAGTTTCTTTTCAAACTAAACTGCACTGTATTTTACACTCAATGAATGGGTGAGCTTACATATACCTTGCCAACAAGAAAACACATTATTGCGTAAGAGCACAAATAGACTAAGTAATTCAAATGAAACTACCATGCCTATTGATTTAACTATGTTACTGTCACATGTAACATCACATTGTAGACCACAACAGCCAATGATGTGGGGTTCATTTTATTGCTAGAAACAGTGAAGCTGAAGCTTGACCCTCAGAAAAAGCTGCCCAGAATACCCCATTACTTGCTAAAGTCTGAGACAGAGGAAGGGCTTCACCTATAACAGCAGACTTGATTAAGCAGGTGTTTTAGTGCTTATTCTTAATAGATGTAAAGCCTTGATTACAAGGCAGGGAAAGTCAACACGCAGAGGTTCGAACAGAACCTTAGTGCAACTAACAATGATGTTATTCCAAGCTTTCCTGTGGTTCCTAAATCCTGCCATCATCCTTTCTTACATCTGCACAAATGCCCAATGGTTTACTGTGGTTGATCTTTGTTACACTTTCTGCTCCATCCCCTTAAATGAGGAGAGTCAGTATCTCTTCTTGTTCACATTCTGAGTCTGAACTTTCGTAGACTCATCATCTTTAAGGATTTACAGAGTTTCTTCAATTATGTCTCACACCTTGAAAATGGATCTAGACACATTGGTTTTTCCCAGGGTACTATTTTAGTCCAATATTTTGATTGCTTTTGGCATCTGCTATTCTAGATAAGTGCAAGGAGGACCCTGTCTATCTCCTCACCGCACCGATGCATAAAGGGCATAAGGCCTCAAAGAGAAATCACAGTTCTGTCTCTCTTTAATGTGATACCTTGGTCATGAAATCTCTGCTCGCAAGCACCACTTACTGTGTGACCAACTTGAAATAATTTGTATGATGCCCCATTTTATAACTGTCTACCGGGTTCATACCTTACCTGAGTGTCTGACCAAAACTTGCCACTCCCTCCAGCCTGGGGACTGGGTGTAGATATGTGCACACCAAAGTAAGGGGTAGATTAGGATCGCGGAAGGACTTGAGTCCGTCTACGACCCCAGAGTAGGAGGGAATGTCTGCATGGGCTGCGGCGTTCCCTCCGTGCCGATTAGGATGTGACCGTCAGGGTGGCGGTCACATCCTCTATCTTTAACATTGCGGCGGGTGCAGCTTCAAGCTGCACCTGCCGCAATGTTAAAAATGCATGCACAGCATTTGCGTGCACAAAGCGGCAGGCACCGCGCGGTGCCTGCTGCTTTGTTCACACAAATGCAGGGGGTATCATAGGTACCCCCCATGTGCACCCCCCCTTCACCTAGGGGGCCCGCAACGGGCCCTCGAAGTGAAGGTCCGTATGCTTTTCCACGACGGAAAAGCCACCGCGGAAAAGCATACATTTTACACCATCCTAATATGGCTGGCGGTGTCTGATAAACACTGCCAGCCATGGTAAAGCTTTTCCGCCGCGGTCGGAAGGCGACCGCGGCGGAAAAGCTGCGGACAGAATGCAATACCCACCAGCCATCCTAATATTGCGGTGGGTCTTTCTCGGCTCGGCAGCGGTTTTCCCGCATCCTCCGGGCCGGCGGTGGCTTCCGCCGGTCAGGAGGATGCGGGAAAACCGCAATCGTAATAGGCCCCTAAGACTGCCCTGCAGCCTAGCTGGTGTGGCCCCCTATTGGTTCCTACAATTCACCAATGCAGCAGTCAAATGCAATGTTCTGGTGAAGAGAATCAACAAGGATTCGAAACGCGTCAGGCCAAGGGATCTCTCCGAACAAGATGGGAAGCTGCATGTTTAATAATAAAAGGTTTTTAAACCCATCTGAATGAGGGGTGCGGCCTCAAATCTGGGCGTTTTTTGTGGAGGTATTCATCGCGGCGGTTCCGGATGCGGAGGCGACGCACCACCCTAAGAGCAAAGCAAGGGTTCGCAAGAGGGGTACAGCTCCTCTCTGTATGGGCGCTGAAGGTGACATGATTGCAAACATGCAGAGTTCTATCTGGGGCCCCACTGGAGGCCTGTTAATTTTATCCCGCAATTGGACTGAAGAAAACAAACGCACTGGAGTATTTAAAATTGCATAAATTAACTACACACCACAGAATGCATGGTGAACATGAACTCGATTGTGAGGGCACACCGGAGGCCATTTAATTAATTAAGTGCATAAAGGGGGTGTGGTAGCGAAGAACTGTTTTCTGATGTTGGCCTCTGAAGAGAATCAACTAGGATTCAAAACGCGTCAGGCCAAGGGATCTTTCTGAACGAGAGGGGAAGCTGCATGTTTACTAATAAGAGATTGAATGTGGAGTGCGGCCTCAAATCTGGGTGTTTTTTTGTGGAGGAATATATATATATATATATATATATATATATATATATATATATATTACTGTGGAAGACCGGGGGTCCCTACCTCGTCGGAAGAACGTTGTAGTCGGGGGGGCCACACCCCCACTCTGGGAGGAACAGCGTCCCTTGGTCACTGGACATCCTCTCTTCACCCACAGGATCCGCTAAGCCCCAAGGACCCGGAAACAGAACAGCAGGAAACCGGAAGCGGAACTCCTGTCGACGAACCCGACCCATCCGGATCCGGAAGCACGTCCACTGAGGTCCGCCGGGAACACAGAAAAGACGGCAGGAACGGGGAAACATCGTTCAGCCCAGCGGACTCGTGGCAGGAGACAGCGAACGGCGCGGAACCCCCGACGGAGAGCAGAAGGAAGGAGGAGAGCGGAGAGGAGGCGGAGATCGGAGAAGAGGACGAGGAAGAAGACCTGTGGACGGAGGATTGGTGGCGACCTCCGGAGGTGGCTGGAGAGCGGCCGTAACTCGGATGAGAGTTACGGCGGGGCACGTGAGTACATTCTATCCTTCTCCGTGTCCCTTAGTGTAAATATTGTGATTGCTTGTACCATACTGTATATAGAGCCTC
Organism: Lissotriton helveticus; assembly: GCF_964261635.1. Lineage (NCBI taxonomy): Eukaryota > Metazoa > Chordata > Amphibia > Caudata > Salamandridae > Lissotriton > Lissotriton helveticus. The sequence goes on from NC_136065.1 coordinate 1,411,805,776, forward strand.
ACGAGCACCCTGCACTCGCCTTAGCCTTTAAGTAACGTATCACGAGCACTGTATCTACCTCCCTTGCACTCGTCCCGGACACCTCCCATCGCACTACCCTCCTGCTTGCGGATTGGTCTTGTCCCTACCTACCCTTCCCACCTTCCCCACTTTCTTGACCTGGCCCCTCACTTCCCGGTGACGGTGGTAGTACTCAGCAGTCCTTACTGGACGGGACTAACCCCTGTACTCTCTCTTACTTATCTCCGAGGAGACCCATCAACCGGCCGTACCCCGATGACATCAGCCCCGCAGAGGACCACAACCCGGAGATTCCCACAACAACCACACCCTCCCGGCTGGGTGCTTCTCGGCGGCGCTTCTTCCCTGGAAAACTCTTTGGACCCAGACATTGTGTACAATATCAAACGAATAAATCCTTGACCATAGCTCATTACATTCGGCCTCCCAGCCTGTTATTCCGGTCCGCCCAGCCCACAGTCTCACAATTACCTACTGGCCGTCGCCAGTAGGTAGTTATAATTAGGACCTATTATCCATAGCAAAACGGCAACATTCTATTTGGAATAACCTTGGCGTTGATTGATGAATCTTCTTGAAAGTTTTCAAACCTTTGACCATCTCAGTTCCGCTCCTTCCCTGGAAGTTTGGAGGTGATTGGTGAAGCAGGGGAGAAAAGGGGTCCCAAAACGTGTTTTCCCCCATGCAATTTCCCATAGGACCTTTAGCCACGGCTACAGCCCGAACGGCTGAAGGGAATTACACCAAATTTGGCAGAGAGGTAATCCTCAGTTCCAAACTGTGCCTTTCGCTTATCTGGTGTCAATGTGTTCAGTAGTTTTTTTGAAAATTACGGTTAAAGTAATTTATATATCCATGGGCGCGGTGGATCCGCGGATTGTGTGAGGATTGGCCTCGTAGGATAAACACAACGTCCCGATGACGCGTTGAATTCTAATTGGCTGTCAAGCGGTTGTAAACATTTGAAATCAGGAACTGTTGGCAGCCATTTTGTGCCTCGGTAGAAGCAAGGCTGAGGAAGTCAGTGAAATATGTGTGCAAAATGTGAAAAGTGGGCAGGGTAGACACACCCTGACCCCCCAGGCCTGCTCAGGGGGTCACATAAGGACCCGTAGGGCCAAAAAAGTAAGATAGTATTTTTCTTTTTTTAAAAGTCGCAGGATGTGCGTAGAATCTGCAAATTTCACCGCCGAAAAAAAAGAAGCATGTATTTTTGAGATATACATCAAGCTTATGTGTATAGATGTCGGGTGGCTGTAAAAAGAGCCCTTGTGTTTATTGAGAGATTTTAGTACTTACAAGTAAGTACCGATGCAGAGTCTAAAGTTCATGAGGAAGACTCTGTTCCCTTCATCTGTAAAATGTACAGCATCTCTCCTATAGATGCCATGCATATTGAAACAAAGATTTTTGTGGTATATGGACACCACTCTATAGTGTCGGAGAAAAGTAGAAACAGATTTATTCACATTTGTTCCTATCTTTCTCAATCTGTGGACAAAATAGATTGGAGTAGTTCCATTTCTGCCTTTGGCATATGTTAGAATAGACAAAGGGAGTTTGGGGGGAAAGTGAAATTAAAACAGAAAATAAATGATTTGTTGTTTGACAACACTCTACACAGAAAACTAGGGTGCATGTTTCTGTTTTTAAAAGCATGATTCTTATTGGTCTCAGAACGTGATTGAAAATAACATTACTTAGGATAAGGTAGTATATTGAGAAGTCGAGTACACTTGCTGTTTTTTTAGCAACATTGTGTGATGAACTTTTAAGTTCTTCAGGAGCCAGTATTGCTTTATTGTATGGGTAGTATCTAATTTGTATATGGAAATGCAATCTGTTTTGGATTTTGAAAGTGAGAACAAATTTCACTGCTCTGTCATTCAAAATGCAAACTATGTTTGCTATGGGAGGGCTGGAGTCATGAGAGTCACGCTCTGTCAATGCAAATAGCAGTATACACTGCAGGAGCCGTTCGTAGTAGTTTCCAGGGCCCTGGAGGGCACCAGACGGAGGGCCAGTCTGCCTCCCGTAATACACAAATTCCTGGGTCTGGTGATTCCCGGAGCTTGAGGGGGGTCCTTGAGGCCCACATACTTGTAATTTTGTAGGGGGGTTGGATGCGAAAGTGGGGCAAGGGGGCTGTAAATCTGGTACACAGTGTTTTGTTTTACTTTGCTTTCCTTTCTGTCACGTAGAGGATCCAGGGTAAATATAATGGTTTCTGTACAGCCAGTAACTTTTAACCCTACCCCCAAACGGCTTTCTGCCTGTTACTATAGTAACAGTTCATGGAACACTTACGTGAGCACAGAGGTTATAATTTCACCACACTTAGGGGTCCATTAGGATGGCGGGTGGACTTTGCCCGCCCGCCATCCCTGTGCAAAACGGGCCCGCCCACCACTGGAGCGGCGGTCCCGCCTTGGCCATTAGGATGCGCCTGCAACACTGGCGGGTGCATCATGTATTTTTACCGTTGCAGTGGGCGGTGCTGAAAGCGCCGCCAGCCGCAATCGTAAAAATGCACGTTGTGCATTTCAAAGCACAACATGACAGGCACCACGTGGTGCCTGCCATGTTGCACTTTGAAATGCGGGGGTACCATAGGGCCCACAACAGGTCCCCGCAGGGAGTCTCCGCAAGCCTTTCCATGGTGTTATTGCTGCCACGGAAAGGCATGTCTGCAAGCCCATCATAATATGGCTGGGGGTGTCTAATAGACACCGCCACCATATTAAACATTTTCCGCCCCAGCCGCAAGGCGACCGGGGCGGGAAAGCAGCGGACGGTGTTTACGTCCATTGCGGTCCCCCCGCCATAGTAATATGGCAGGGGGACAATGGGTGGCGGCCGGGAAGGAATATCGGGTGGATCGCCATCCGCCCAACACTGTAATGGGCCCCTATGTTGCTAATGGCGTTGTACTTTTTATTCTTTTGAATTGGAACCTTAAGTTGTAGCTAGACACTCTGGTAAAGATCTGGTGAAGAGCTAACCTCATAATTTTACTTCAAATTATAAATATCATTTCTATTGTGGACTGCTACCCCCACAAAAAAAAGACATATGTATTTTTTATTAACTTTTATTAAAACAATAAATAACTGGAAATATAACTAAATTATAACAATACAATAAATAACTAGAACCATAAATTTAACAAGAGAATATAACAAACAACATATAGTATGGAGTCCACTAGAAGTACTGTAGCTATTCTTCAAAACAAAAAAGAAAATTAGTGTTTAAAATTAGATCGATGTGACTAAATGAGGTCACCCATACAAGTCAAAGTAACACTTGAAGATATTTTCTATTTTTTTAATGAGCGCAGTGTACCTGATAGATTTCACTTATCTTATAGGCTTGCATTCAAACGGTGTCTGTAAAGAAGTGCCTACTGCGTCATGTTTATATTACAGATGAACAGGTCTTTAAAATGATTCATAGATGAGACAGAATTAGGTGAGAGATGAAGTCATTATGCAGGACAATATTTTTAGGGCTTATTTACAAAACTCTTGTGCCACTTTTGTGTTACTTTTCTCATGTTGAAAGTGACGCAAAAGTGGTGCAAGGGGTTTGTAAATAAGCTCTTTTATTTCTAATGCATTTAATTGGAGGTATTGTATATCTAGGCCGCTCTGCTTACCTTGTGTAAACACCCTGGCCAACAGAGTTCACAACTTGAACTCCGCTTTGGTTAGTTACTTGCCGGATATGCAAGACTGCTTTCAAGAGGAGACCCCAATAAAGTGTACTGGTGTAGAACTGCAAGTATGTGGAAGGACTTGCAGACTAAGAATCCGATTAACTTTGGAAGGGAAGAATTAAGGATATTGAGAGAGGCTCCTTCTGCTTCATGAGAAGGCCCAAGTACCAGTTGAGCAACATCGTCAACCTCTACTGCAGAGCCTAATATTCGTCCCCAATTTGGAACCCTTTAAGATAAAAAGTAAGAAGGTTGGGAGCTTTGTATGCCATCCTAATACCTAATCATCCATTAGTTATACAGAGATCCACCACGTAGCAGACTCATCCGTACAAGTGTGAATTGGACATATCTGACATCAAAAAACCCTCAAGTACTTATATCTGTTACTTTTTAACTTCGTCGACTACTCATATTGAGAGTATTTACCTGAAAGTTATCCGTTAAAAATGTGTGAATCTGTATGGCTTCAGACAACTAGTTCATGCGATATTTGAGACATCGGTGTAATCAGCTGGAACAGGAGGATATACTTTTTTCAACCTCGGCAATTTGCTGCTGATTTATGTAACATTCTGCAAACTGAAAAAAGAGTTAAAAATGTATATGTTGTACATATGTCCAAGATTAATTTTAATGTACATACAAACATTTGTTCTCAGTAGGATTGGGGCTGAAAAGCAATCATCAGAGGTTATATTTGGCAAGCAAAATAGGAAATAGCATTGCATTATACAAATGTTAGGCCGAGATTGGTCACTTAATTTACAAACTCCTGGCCTTAATGTGATAGAACCCTTTTTGGTCTTCCATGATCTAGAAATTGAGAAAGAAACATCAAGAAAAATTGAAAGCCACGTCTTCAATAAAAAAATTCAAAACAATATTTTCACTTTCTATATCAACTACAGGCTTAAAACGTGTAACGAGCATTTAAATGAGAAACATATGGGTTTCAGAAACAAACATCTTAAAGACTATCACAATGGAGATTTACATTTTATAAAAAATATTTATAGAAGCAAGAAAAATTATAACACACATTGTTCAATTTCAAATGACATATTTGGCCAATAAAAGGAGGACATGTTTTTATTTGTTTTCTTGATACCAGAATGCCCACTAATTCTACCAAAACATGATAACAGCACAGTTATCTGTCTGCAAACACAGGAAATACACAAATGCTTATCTCAGAATGCTTTTCAATCATGAAATGTTATAGTCAAACCTGATAACTCCATTAGGTCCATTGCAAATTTTGGCTGATAGCATATGGAGAGCAGTCAGTGGATCTGGTATGTCGAGTGGTTGACCACCATCTGGTATAGTGCATGGGCAGGAATAAACAGCTTGTGGTGACCAGTACGTCCCATGGTTGAGATATCTGTATAATGAGATAGAACAAGGGACAAATCAAGCTTAAGGTTATTAAAAAACTTGGAGAACGTGCTAAAATACAACATTGGCCAATTGATTACATGTGCAGTGCATGGGGAGGAAGTGGCACTTGGCGCACTATTTTCAAAAATTAAAGGCGGCAGGATTAAGTGATTTGTCCAGAAACATCGCCGACCAAGGCAAGATATTGGAGGTATAAGAGCTGGAAACTGTGCTAAAATACAGCTTTGCCGAAAACATTACTTTTGCAATGCATGGGGCATGTGACGCACTACTTACATGAGAAAAACTACATTGCATTAAGTTGAACAGCACGTAGCACACTGCTGTGGGAACGGCCATGTGGCGCTTGGCAAATTAAAGAAACGTGGCAGGATTTAGAGATTTGCACAGAACAAAGGATAGCAAATCAAGTTTAACGTTATTAAAAAACATGGAGGGTGTGCTAAAATACAACGTTGACCAATCGATTACATGTGCAGTGCATGGGGAGGAAGCAGCACGTGGCGCACTACTTTCAAAAATTAAAGGCGGCAGGATTAAGTGATTTGCCCAGAAACATCGCCTACCAAGGCAAGATATTTGAGGTATAAGAGCTGGAAATTGTGCTAAAATACACTATTGCCGAAAATATTACTTTTGCAATGTATGGGGCACATGACGCACTCCTTAAACGAGAAAAACTACATCGCATTAACTTGAACAGCACGTAGCACTGGTGCGGGAATGGCCACATGGCGCTTGCCAAATTAAAGAAAGGCGGCAGGATTAAGTGATTTGCTCAGAAATAAAAGTTACAAAGTCAACTTTAACGATATAAAAAAGCAGGAAAGCGTGCTTAAAAACAATATTGTCAAATCAAACATTTGCATTAATGTGGTATTTAAAGATCGTTCAGATTAATCAATTTAATTACTCTTAAAAAAAATGCTCACCTATGAAGACGTGGATACGAACACTATCAATGGCTGTGACTGCGGAATAGGAAAAGTTCAAGAAGGTTGGCAGGTTATAAATGCTTTGCAGAAGGATGATTGGTTGAGCATTATGTCACTGGCTGTGAGAGCTGTGATTGGGCATGTTGTAATTGAGCATACGCAAATAAAATTAAATACGTTAGGGGTACATAGCCAGACGGTGGGACGTATTGTGCGCATGCGTAACATTAACATGCATGCGTTACCACAAACATGCATATGCAAAGTGAAAGCAACTCCTAGTGGGTACATACACAGATGGAGTTCGGACAGGGTTGGATTGGGATTAAAAATCAGCCCGGGCACAATAAAAAAATGTGGCCCACATTTGCATATTGACTTTGCAAAACACTGCTTCGGCGAAGTTTTATAAAAAAAAAGGGGTTTAAGAAAAATGCACGGATTAGCTTGCACTGGTGAAACGCACCTGTATACAAGTGAGGCCGCTATTGGTCATGCTCCCTGCCGCCGCTCCATAAGCATAAGTTAATGGGCCGGCCCCAGCGAGAGAAAGGGAATGACACCTCTGCTCATTGATAAAAGAGAAGTAATTGAGGCTGATCTGCCTCCAGAAAGGCCACTCAGGCTCCCACTGGGCTGCTGGCGGCATTCAAATAATGCAGAAACCGCCAAATTGTCCCAAGGCTGCTAAAAAAGCAGCCCACAGCTGGAACTGGACACCCGCCTGCGTCATCAGTGATGTCATCAGTAATGTAATTTGCCGAAACGCGTCTGGTCGTTTGGAATAAATATCCTTCTTGATTTACATCCCACGGTGTCGGTGCCTGATTTGGATCTGTTGAAACCAGGATTGGTACAATATATATATATATATATTACCTACTGGCGGTCGCCAGTAGGTATATATAGTTAGGATTTTTTCTCTATGGGTTTTTTGAAAATTCTATGTCTAATAACTTTGGCGTTTGTGGACGGAATTGGCTGAATTTTTCAGGAAAATGGCACATTTTGTTTCTGAGCAGCCCTTGAAAATTTGGGGGGGGTTCGTCCAGTGGGGGCCGAGAAAAAAGGGGGGTCCCAAAACGTGTTTTTAACATTGAGTTTTCCATAGGGCGGTTGGCCTCACTTTTAGCCCGAACGGCTGAATGGATTTACACGAAACTTGGCAAAATTGTAGGGACTGGTAGCCCGATGTGCCTTTTGTAGGTCTCAATATATGTGCTCCAGTGGATTTTGAGAAATTAACGTTTAAAAAAAGATATATATCTGTAACAGCGGACCGGGCAGCGCACTGGTTCGCGGACTTTTCGCGCAACGGAGCTTTGTGAAGCGAAGCTGATTGGTTCTCCGGCGTCTGTCAACATTCCAAACAGTCCGTAGCGGCCGCCATCTTGTCTCTCGGTAGGATCGAGAGACAAGAGGAGGTCAAAACAAAGGGGGAAATAACTATAAGGGGGCATAGTAGATCCTCGCTGACCCCCTAGGTTTGATGTGGAGGTTTTAAAAGGGCCCCGCGGGGCAAAAAAAAATAATAATAATAATAATTGAACGGCTGAATGGATTTGCACGAAACTTGGCAAAATATTAGGGACTGGTAGCCCGATGTGCCTTTGCTAGGTCTCAATATATGTGCTCCAGTGGATTTTGAGAAATTAACGTTCAAAAAAAATATATATCTGTAACAGCGCTCCGCTTCGCGTAACGGAGGTTTGCGAAGCTGATTGGTCATTCTGTCACTGGGCTATAGTTGGGCTACATCTGGCTGATATTTGGGCTACATTTGTTTTTTTGTGTGTCTGGCGGCCATCTTTGGGCTACATTGGGCTACATTGGGCTTCATTGGGCTACATTCGGCTAATTAGCAAATAGCTCATCGCAAACTAGGAATGGTAAAGAATCGCTATTTATTCCTTAAAGTTCGCTATTTAGGAAATGCAAAAAACTTTGATGATACATATGGCGGTTCATCTCTAACAAGATAAGAAGCATAGGGATACATTTATGATGACTGGCGCATCACCAGGGATGTGTTAGTCATTCTGTGCCGCTGTTCCGTCACCTATGGTGTGCTGCATTTACAATGCGGCGCATCATGGGGCAAAAACAGCACAGATGCGTGATGTATCTGTGCCGTAAAGGTGGCGCATTGCTGGAGTTGTATCGCAAGTGTGATGAAGCTCCAGCAAGGGTCGGGGGTGCCCCTGTCGCAGGGTTTCTGTTCTCACACAGAACTGTGGACAGAGGATTGGAACCTCGGCGAATGCATTGCTGGAGTTGTATCGCAAGTGTGATGAAGCTCCAGCAAGGGTCGGAGGTGCCCCTGTCGCAGGGTTTCTGTTCTCACACAGAACTGTGGACAGAGGATTGGAACCTCGGCGAATTAGGGTGTCCCAAAACTCACGTTAGTAATCAAAAACTATTTAGCAAGCTAGGTACAGTGTCACATTGGATATAACAAACTCTCAATGTTTAGACAATCCAGAATATGAACTTATAGTACCTCAGGATACGTGGAACTCATGAACAGTCGGTCGTTATAGATTTCTTAGAAACCAGAACATGGAGTTAAGAAGAACAGATGTGTATTTGAAATGTTTATTTACTAATGCCGTCTTCTCAGGCGTAGTACCTTAGATAATAAAAGTACACATATTATCAGTAGCAAAATTACCAGCATAGTTACTAGTACATAAAAAGTGAATGGTGATAGTATGTTAACATGCTGTAAATGAATAAGAGTTAGCAACACTTATAAGCAGCCGCGGGCCGTGGAGGGAGTTACGGTGAGGCAGGGAGGCGGGGAGGGGGAGAAGCAGGGTGGAGAATACAAGTACACATATTATCAGTAGCAAAATTACCAGCATAGTTACTAGTACATAAAAAGCAAATGGTGACAGTATGTTAACATGCTGTAAATGAATAAGAGTTAGCAACACTTATAAGCAGCCGCGGGCCGTGGAGGGAGTTACGGTGGGGCAGGGAGGCGGGGAGGGGGAGGGGCAAGGTAGAGAGGGCTCCACCCTGCTTCTCCCCCTCCCCGCCTCCCTGCCCCATCGTAACTCCCTCCACGGCCCGCGGCTGCTTATATCTCACCCTCCCTAATACACATATTATATTATTTGCTAAGAAGGTCTCTTTGTGTTGGTTTAGGGCGTGCCCATACTTTAGTGTCTTAGATTTGAAGGAATCACATCAGCATACACCAGCTCTCTCTTCATGTGAACCGCATCAACTGTTGTGTATGTGTGTTCGGCAAAGCAATATAAAACCCGCCTCATGCCCAGAATTGGCAGAAGTTGCACTTATGTTATGAGTATGAAGTCGTGGAGATCAGACCTCATAACAATTCTGTATCGTGTTGTTCTTGAAACTTTAGCACTCGCTGTACAGATATAGTTTAACAAGTAAAGCAGATAGTAGACCAATAACATATTATTCTCATGTAAACCACGATGAACTACTAGGTGGAAAGCTAAAGCAACAACTAAGTGTCGTGTGCAGAAGTTGCAAAAAAGGAAAAATGGCGTTTAAACCGGTAATGAGCCCATGCTAACTTAACACGGTGTAAAGATATCCAGGACCTAGATGACACCTCCTCATGATCCGGAAACGAACTGAATAAGATAATAGAAGTGCCATCTCATGAGAGCAGATTGCAAGTTTATATGTGGACGGTCCGCAAGGTAAAGCATTAAAAACTAGGAAAATTTAATGCTAAAGGAAAATAAAACAGCCAAGTACTTTATCGAGTCTTAAGCCAATAGGCAAGGTAAATAATAAAAACTTGACAAATAAGTCAATGAATTGTCAATGAAATGCTAGTACTCAGCATATCAAACATGAAAAAGGTCTATGACATAACTGTGTATGCAAAATAAGCTGCAACAGCCTCCAATAGGAAGTCACCGTCTTCATCCGAAAACAGTTCAGCCATCCAATTTAAAAGCGGAAAAGAACATACGTGCTCTCCCAGCACCGGATCCTCTATCACCATCAGAGGACAGCTCGGTGGGTTTTCAAGAAAGCTCTGTTCCAAGAAAGACTGTGCTGCCGCCAGTAAATTCCAGGGACCAAGTAGTCCATGCATCAATGCCACAGCCATAATCCTTTCGCCAGGACAAACCAACTCGTGAGTAATGATAGGAGTCATCAGCTGATTAAAGTCGACGTCAGGAGAAACCGGTCCGCAGAGACACAAATCAATGGCCCAATCGAAATCACAGGTCAGGCAGTGAAATACAGGCTGGACACAGGTGAAGTAGGAGAACCGAAAAGATAATCCATATGCCGTGCTTAATATCGCCAACGGCATTGTGCCATAATATTCTAGCATGCGATTGCGGAACAGTGTCAGCAGCTGCAGGGTCGGAGGTTGCATAGGAGGGACATCCATATTTAAAAATGTAAAAAAGCACAAGAGCGTCCGCTGGTAATGCAAGTAAAAATGCCAATCCACGAACCAGAGTGCAGAAAATACAATGAAAGGAAGCAGGGATGACTCCAAAGATTTTCTCAAATGAAGTCACGAGACCACTGGTAACAACTTTAAAAAAGTGTGCCAGGGATTTTGTGGAGGATGCGTTAAAGATAGTCGGAAACATGTTGCTGAAATTGAAAGGCAAACCTGTGTACGGGTGTTCGCTATGTGAAGTACGAAAGTTTCACGGGCCGAACTCAAGGCCACTTCTCTCTGAGACAAAAGAGCTCTTATTCTTGCCATGCCGTTGAAACGTGTCCCAAGGTTGGTATTTGTGGCCAGATTGAAAACTCCCTATGTTCATGTGTGGGAGGAAATAGAACATTTCTGCAGCAAATAACCCGTTCACTTACTGTTACGATAAAAGGAATACTTTTAATTAACTCAGAACAATCTTCATTATTGAGCATCAAATAACTACCATTTTCCAACAACTTGAACGTGGGGATGATAGCAGGAACTGGCGTGCCTTGCAACACGCAAGCCATATTTGGTCGGTGTTTGTTGCATGAACCGTGTAACTGTATGTGCCTACACATTAGTGAATGATCTGGCGTCTCAGTGCATTCCTCTCCATTCAGATAAACTTCTTGATCATCTTTGAAACATCTGTATGTGTATGGAAGCGACCAGACCTCATGAAGAAAAGCACTACCTAAAGGTTCATAACGACCTATTGGTATATATTTCATACAATTTGAAAACTTATATAAAGCAAAAGGCAGCGTTATTAAACCGTGGATAAGGCATGTTGTCAAAAAACCCGCAATCCTCTGCTGATGATGTCACTGAGCATGTCATGAATGATGTAATATGTGACATCATCAGCAGTGGATTACGGGTAATAGTATCTCTAGTTTACTCCCCTATAGCTGTCTTTATTTTAACATAAGTGTGTGTTTCCCTCCCTTATACTTACTGTTTTTGGTTCGCTTCCAGTTCGCGTACCGGCGAGCGAACTAGGAAGCGAACTAAGAGAAATATAGGTTGGCACAGTTCCAAATATTGTACCAATTTTTTAATAACGGGGAGGTAGTTCTGAAAAGAACTTTTTTTTTTATTTTTCTGAACATTTTTTTACTGTTTTTGAATTTTTCGGAACAGTTTTATATTTTTTTGGGTTTTTCTTGGAGGGGGCAATGAAAACGATTCATTGTAAAGGGCTCAACAGGAGCAACAAAACAAAAAAAAGAAGTATTTATTATTTTGGGCGTTTCGGACAAACTTGCATATGATAGTCAATAGCTCTGTTGATCAGAGTGATGCTTCTTTCTCCGTAGGAAATGAATCCATCGCAAAATACGCAGGTGTGTTTTACTTCACCAAATCTCATTTGTATATTTGGCACCATCTCCCTGCCCTCTGGTCCCGTTACTTCCGGTACAACAGATCTTCTGGCCATAATAGGGAGATTATCTAGGTCGTTCCGAAACTGTGCAGCACTGTAGTTGTTAGGATGCCACCTAGTCATATGGCGATGCATTGTGTAGTTTCCGAAACTGTATTTTTTGTCGGTCCCTCTGGACAGTCTATCTTGACATATAAGGCAAGTTACGTATCTTGCATTTACTTTTTTCTGACCTTTGGGAATTTAAAAAAATTGCCAAATGAAGTTTTCTTTCCGGTGAGACGTCCTGGGCTGCTCAGGCAAAAACTGCCTCTCTTCGTGCTCGTCCTCCTGTTCCTCTTCTTCTTCTTCTTGTTGAATTATAACTTGAGCAGGTGGTCCACTCTTCCTTGGATGTGGTGGAGGTGGTGGGGAAGCACCAGCTGAAGCTACTAAAGAAGCCATTGCTCAGTGATCACAAAGGGTCTTTCTCTCACAATGATGAAAGTCAGAGTGAGGAAAGAAGGAGGGATTTTCATCATTTGGGAAAAACAAGAGTTCTCAACCAATCAAAAGTGTTCATTTTAGATTATATGACCTAGTCTTACATCATTAGGAAACCAAAAGTGAAATGAACCAATGAAAAGTGTTATTACCAAGTCACATGACTTGCTGTGTTTACGTTAAGCGCTTTGCAGGGCCTCCCGGTTTGCTTCCAGAAACCTGCGCTTTGCGACTCGCTTCGCGTACCAGTTCGCTAACGTAGTACGTCATATGACGTATCACGCGACAACGTGAAACGTCATGCGGACGGGAGGCGTCACGATGTTGTTTTGTAACGCGGCACTTGCGGTAAAGAAACGTTTACCGGCTCGCGGTCTATTTCGCGGCATCAAGGTCAGCTAACGGGAAGCTTCCCGATTTGCGAAGCGGGAACGAAGAAAAAAAAATATTTAAAAAAAAAAATTATTCATAAACATATAAAATATATTTTTGGATTTAAAGAAGAATACATTTTACAGCTACAGATATTAGCTGTTAAAAAACCAATGAAATTCACAGAAAAAACCATAGGTTATGGACCATATATAGTTAGGAATTAGCATTTACAAAACCTTGAAAATTCACTGAAAAAACCATAGGTTATAGACCATATATAGTTAGGAATTAGCATTTACAAAACCTTGAAAATTCACTGAAAAAACCATAGGTTATAGACCATATATAGTTAGGAATTAGCATTTAAAAAACCTTATTTTACTCACACAAAACCATTGAAATTCCATATATAGTTAGTTGCACTAACTATATATCGTGCACCCGCAATCCACTGCTGATCATGTCACATATTACATCATTCATGACATGGTCAGTGACATCACTGATGACATCACTGATGACATCTCAAATGACATCACTGATGACATCACTGATGACATCTCATTTGACATCATTCTTGTGCTAATACGATAAACCTCTTCAGACTCTAATATAACCTTAGATACACTCAGTGTATACAGACACTCACACACTGCCACTCATCCATGGAGTTACTCACACACCCAGTCAGTCATGCAAAGAAACAATCTCACCTCCATTTCTTCAACTATACAGTTAAACACACCTTACTTATTGAAACATATACTAACACATATTTACTCTCTTATACAATCCCTGATACAAGTTCACAATGATCGATACAACCACTCACTCATTCAGTGGCTCTCATGCACAGTTATTTATATATGCCAACTCTCACATGTACTGTGTTTTACATATGTACTTACTATGACATGTAGCATTGAGATATCCATTCACTCATCAATACACTCATGCACACAGTCAACTGCCCATGTAGCTGTTTCCACATGCACTCTTGAACTCATACACCTAGTGAATAAACTGCTCACACATCTATGCATAGAGTCTCACACCTTCCAGCCACCCCCACACAAACTCAATCTCCCATAGAAATACTTGGGCAACCAATTAATAACACATATAGCCTCTCGTATAGCTAATGATCAACACATGCAGCAGTTTACAGAACAACAGACATAATGATGCACAAATTAAGACAGTTTAGTCACTAACCCATGCATTCAGTGAGACACATTTAATCACTCACTCATACAGTCAGTCATGCACCTACTAAATCCTTCATCCAGACACTTATACATCCACTCAAGACATATTTTAACTTTACAGAAAAATACAGTCACTGGATGTTGTCATCAGTGATGTCATTTGAGATGTCATCAGTGATGTCATCAGTGATGTCACTGACCATGTCATGAATGATGTAATATGTGACATGATCAGCAGTGGATTGCGGGTGCACGATATATAGTTAGTGCAACTAACTATATATGGAATTTCAATGGTTTTGTGTGAGTAAAATAAGGTTTTTTAAATGCTAATTCCTAACTATATATGGTCTATAACCTATGGTTTTTTCAGTGAATTTTCAAGGTTTTGTAAATGCTAATTCCTAACTATATATGGTCTATAACCTATGGTTTTTTCAGTGAATATATATATATATATATATATTACCTACTGGCGGTCGCCAGTAGGTATATATAGTTAGGATTTTTTTCCTATGGGATTTTTGAAAATTCTATGTCGAATAACTTTGGCGTTTGAGGACGGAATTGGCTGAAATTTTCAGGAAAATGGAACATTTTGTTTCTGAGCAGCCCCTGATATTTTGGGGGGGTTTCATCAAGGGGGGGACGAGAAAAAAGGGGGGTCCCAAAACGCATTTTTCGCATGCAATTTTCCATAGGGCGGTTGGACTCACTTTTAGCTCGAATGGCTGAATGGATTTCCACGAAACTTGGCAAAATTGTAGATATTGTTTGCCCGATGTGCCTTTGCTAGGTCTCAATATATGTGCTCCGGTGGATTTTGATAAATTAACGTTCAAAAAAATATATATATCTGTAACAGCGCTCCGGTTAGCGCCCCGGTTCGCGTACCTGACGCGTAACGGAACTTCGCGAAGCGAAGCTGATTGGCTCTCCGGTGTCTGTCAACATTCTAAACAGTCCGGAGCGGCCGCCATCTTGTCTCTCGGTAAGATCGAGAGACAAGATGTGGTGAAAAACGAAGGGGGAAATGAAGGAAAGGGGGCAAGGTAGACCCCTCCTGACCCCCTAGGATTGATGAGGGGGATATTAAAGTGCCCCGCGGGGGAAAAAATAAAAACTAAAAATTTTTTGCAAAAGAGGCGCTTCCCGGTACGCGAACCGGGCAGCTAACCGGCAGCGCAACGGGAGTCCCCCATCTTGTGTTTTTGGAGCATCCGGTTCGCGTACCGGGTAGCATCCCGGTAAGCGTAACAAGGGGAAAACCAAGAGAAACAGTAAAAAAAAAATTTAAGGGAATAGATTTCCACCAAACTTGGCAAAATTGTAGGGACTGTTTGCTTGATGTGCTTTTGCAAGGCCTCAAGATATGTGCACGTGTGGATTTTGTCTAATTAAGGTTAAAAAAAATATATATATCTGGAAGCGTGCTCCGGCGCGCTTACGTTACGGGTTTTGTTTGCGCTGCAGAGCCGATACGTCACGGTTATGAGACGCGTCATGAGGCGTCCCACGTGGCTACGTGAAACGTCACGTAATAAAGAATATATTTTACAGCTATAGATATTAGCTTTTAAAAAACCAATGAAATTCACTGAAAAAACCATAGGTTATAGACCATATATAGTTAGAAATTTGCATTTACAAAACCTTGAAAATTCACTGAAAAAACCATAGGTTAGAGACCATATATAGTTAGCTGGACATTTTATTGATATAAAACCAATGAAATTCCATATATAGTTAGTTGCACTAACTATATATTTCGCGCATCCGCAATCCAATGCTGATGATGTCACATATTACATCATTCATGACATGGTCAGTGACATCACTGATGACATCTCAAATGACATCACTGATGACATCACTGATGGCATCTCATTTAACATCAATGATCACAGCACTGATGATATACTTCATGTGATAATACAATGCACCTCCTTACACTCTAATATAACCACTGTTACACCTAGTGTAAAATACAGAGTATAATTTTTGAAACCAATGACACACCAATACCAGTTACTACATACGCACTCACTAATTCCTACGTCTACACACACATTCACTCATTCACCCATACAATCACTCGTACATACAGTCACTCATCATTACAACACTATCATATGCACTCATACACCTATGCAGACACTCACACACTGCCACTCATCCATGGAGTTACTCACACACCTAGTCAGTCCTGTAAAGAATCAATCACACTTTGATTTCTTCATCTATACAGTTAAACACAGAACAGCTTACATTTTCACAGATATACTAACACATACTTACTCACTTATACAATCAAATCCTTCATCCATACTCTTATACATCCACTTATTCTTCAATATGTAAAACATATTTAAACTTTACAAAAACACACAGACACTGGATGATGTCATCAGTGATGTCATCAGTGATGTCATTTGAGATGTCATCAGTGATGTCATCAGTGATGTCACTGACCATGTCATGAATGATGTAATATGTGACATCATCAGCATTGGATTGCGGATGCACGAAATATATAGTTAGTGCAACTAACTATATATGGAATTTCATTGGTTTTATATCAATAAAATGTCCAGCTAACTATATATGGTCTCTAACCTATGGTTTTTTCAGTGAATTTTTAAGGTTTTGTAAATGCAAATTCCTAACTATATATGGTCTATAACCTATAGTTTTTTCAGTGAATATATATATATATATATATATATATATATATATATATATATATATATTACCTACTGGCGGTCGCCAGTAGGTATATATAGTTAGGATTTTTTTCCTATGGGATTTTTGAAAATTCTATGTTGAATAACTTTGGCGTTTGAGGACGGAATTGGCTGAAATTTTCTGGAAAATGGAACATTTTGTTTCTGAGCAGCCCCTGAAAATTTGGGGGGGTTTCGTCAAGCAGGGGCCGAGAAAAAAGGGGGGTCCCAAAACGTGTTTTTAACATTGAGTTTTCCATAGGGCGGTTGGACTCACTTTTAGCTCGATCGGCTGAATGGATTTCCACGAAACTTGGCAAAATTGTAGGGACTGGTAGCCCGATGTGCCTTTGCTATGTCTCAAGATATATGCTCCAGTGGTTTTTACGAAAATTAACTTTGAAAAATATATATTGGGCTACATTGGGCTATATATATGTTGGAGCCCAAATGTAGCCCAATGTAGCCCAATGAAGCCCAATGTAGCCCAAAGATGGCCGCCAGAGACAAAAAAAAACAAATGTAGCCCAAATATCAGCCAGATGTAACCCAACTATAGCCCAGTGACAGAATGTCCCAGAGTGTTTTAAAGAACAACTAGAACGCTAACAGTCTTACTTATGACAAAAGTATGGCACACCTGAAGTCATCTTGATTGGAATAAAGTGGTAACACTTAATACATTTAATTTGAAAAGGAACAAAATAAGGGGTTTCATTTTGCCATAGAAATGTTATATATATATATATATATATATATATATATATATATATTCACTGAAAAAACCATAGGTTATAGACCATATATAGTTAGGAATTAGCATTTACAAAACCTTGAAAATTCACTGAAAAAACCATAGGTTATAAACCATATATAGTTAGGAATTAGCATTTAAAAAACCTTACTTTACTCACACAAAACCATTGAAATTCCATATATAGTTAGTTGTACTAACTATATATCGCGCACCCGCAATCCACTGCTGATCATGTCACATATTACATCATTCATGACATGGTCAGTGACATCACTGATGACATCACTGATGACATCTCAAATAACATCACTGATGACATCACTGATGACAACATCCAGTGACTGTATGTTTCTGTAAAGTTAAAATATGTCTTACATATTGAAGAATGAGTGAATGTAGAAGTGTCTGAACAAAGGATTTAGTAGGTGCATGACTGACTGTATGAGTGAGTGATTAAATGTGTCTCACTGAGTGCATGGGTTAGTGACTAAACTGTCTTAATTTGTGCATCATTATGTCTGTTGTTCTGTAAACTGCTGCATGTGTTGATCAGTAGCTATATGATTAACTATATGGGTTATTGATTGGTTGCCCAAGTATTTGTATGGGAGACTGAGAGTGTGTATGGGTGGCTGGGAGGTGTATGACTCTCTGCATAGATGTATGGGTTCAAAAGTGCATGTGGAAACAGCTGTATGGGCGGTTGACTGTGTGCATGACTGTATTGGTGAGTGAATAGATATAATAATAATAATAATAATACTGGATTTTATACAGCGCGATCAGCTACCTCGCGAGGAGGTGTCCCGGCGCTAGTAGATCACTGATAACCTTAGGCATACAAATAGGAGAGCTAGCGTGGCTGGGTGAAAAGCCAGGTCTTTAGCAATTTCCTAAAGCAGGGTTCGGAGGGGGCCTGTTGGATAACTTGTGGCAGGGAGTTCCACAGAACTATCTCAGTGCTACATGTCAAAGTAAGTACATATGTAAAATACAGTACATGTGAGAGTTGACATATATAAAAAACTGTGCATAAGAGCCAGTGAATGTGTGAGTGGCTGTATGGATCATTGTGAACTTGTATCCAGGATTGTATAAGTGAGTAAATATGTTTTAGTATATGTTTGAATAAGTAAGGTGTGTTTAACTGTATAGTTAAGGAAATGGAGGTGTGATTGATTGTTTGCATGACTGACTAGGTGTGTGTGTAACTTCATGGATGAGTGACAATCTGTGAGTCTGTGTTTACACTGAGTGTATCTAAGGTTATATTAGAGTCTGAAGAGGTTCATCGTATTATCACATGAATGATGTCATCAGTGATGTGATCAGTAATGTCAAATGAGATGTCATCAGTGATGTCATCAGTGATGTCATCAGTGATGTCATCAGTGATGTCATCAGTGATGTCATTTGAGATGTCATCAGTGATGTCATCAGTGATGTCACTGACCATGTCATGAATGATGTAATATGTGACATGATCAGCAGTGGATTGCGGGTGCGCGATATATAGTTAGTACAACTAAACTATATATGGAATTTCAATGGTTTTGTGTGAGTAAAGTAAGGTTTTTAAATGCTAATTCCTAACTATATATGGTTTATAACCTATGGTTTTTTCAGTGAATATATATATATATATATATATATATATATATATTCACTGAAAAAACCATAGGTTATAGACCATATATAGTTAGGAATTAGCATTTACAAAACCTTGAAAATTCACTGAAAAAACCATAGGTTATAGACCATATATAGTTAGGAATTAGCATTTAAAAAACCTTATTTTACTCACACAAAAACCATTGAAATTCCATATATAGTTAGTTGCACTAACTATATATCGCGCACCCGCAATCCACTGCTGATGATGTCACATATTACATCATTCATGACATGGTCAGTGACATCACTGATGACATCACTGATGACAACATCCAGTGATTATGTGTTTCTGTAAAGTTTAAATATGTTTTACATATTGAAGAATGAGTGGATGTAGAAGTGTCTGAATGAAGGTTT
This sequence comes from Lissotriton helveticus, assembly GCF_964261635.1. Classification (NCBI taxonomy): domain Eukaryota; kingdom Metazoa; phylum Chordata; class Amphibia; order Caudata; family Salamandridae; genus Lissotriton; species Lissotriton helveticus. The sequence continues at coordinate 1,411,825,256 of NC_136065.1, forward strand.
TAGTAGGTGCGTGATTGACTGTATGAGTGAGTGATTAAATGCGTCTTACTGAATGCACGGGTTAGTGACTAAACTGTCTGAAAGTGTGCATCAGTATGTCTGTTGTTGTGCAAGCTGCTGCATGTGTTGATCAGTAGCTATATAAGTAGCTATATGGGTTATTGATTGGTTGCACAAGTATTTGTATGGGAGACTGAGTGTGTGTATGGCTGGCTGGGAGGTGTGTGACTCTGTGCAGATCAATGTGTACTTGTATCAGTGATTCTATAAGAGAGTAAGTATGTGTTAGTATATGTTTCAAAAATGTAAGGTGTTCTGTGTTTAACTGTATAGATGAGAAAATGGAAGTGTGATTGATTCTTTTCAGGACTGACTAGGTGTGTGAGTAACTCCATGGATGAGTGGCAGAGTGTGAGTGTCTGTATAGGTGTATGAGTGCATATGATAGTGTTGTAAAGATGAGTGATTGTATGTATGAATGATTGTATGAGTGAATGTGTGTGTAGACATAGGAATCAGTGAGTGCGTATGTAGTAACTAGTATTGGTGTGTCAATGGTTTCAAAAATGATACTCTCTATTTAACACTGGGTGTAACGGAGGTTATATTAGAGTGTGAGGAGATGCATTGTATTATCACATGAATGATATCATCAGTGATGTGATCATTGATGTCAAGTGAGATGTCATCAGTGATGTCATTTGAGATGTCATCAGTGATGTCATCAGTGATGTCACTGACCATGTCATGAATGATGTAATATGTGACATCATCAGCAGTGGATTGCGGGTGCGCGATATATAGTTAGTGCAACTAACTATATATGGAATTTCAATGGTTTTGTGTGAGTAAAATAAGGTTTTTTAAATGCTAATTCCTAACTATATATGGTCTATAACCTATGGTTTTTTCAGTGAATATATATATATATATATATATACTTGAAGATGAAGGATCACAAGAAAACAACAGCCAGCCAGGGCAAAAATCTGGATCCCAAAGGATCTAATGAGTCACAAAGAAATAAAATATCCAAGAAAGAAGTGACTCAAACAGATAGATTCACCAAAGAACAAAAATATATTTCCACTACAAAGTTTCAGCTTCCGCCTTCCTCAGATAGTTTCAAGATGGTAAGCTCAGTGGCTGCACAGATGACACGGCTGAATTTTCAAAAGGCATCATGAATGAAGATTCCATTTGGAATGTGGAATCAATGCAGTCCTGAAAGTTCTTGGGATATGCAGTAATCAGGTTGTATTGTCAGTAATGTTCAGTCCATCTGAATGCAATGATTTTAAACGGTACATCTAGACGTTTTCCCTGGAGTCCAGTAGTTCTTCCTTTGAGACATGTTCCACGGGGAAAATCTTCAAATCTGATAGTGAATGATCCACAAGGTTGAAATGATTGGCTACAGGCTGGTCAATTTTCTTAGGTTTCAGGCCTCATATAGTTAGGAATTAGCATTTAAAAAAACCTTTGAAATTCACTGAAAAAACCATAGGTTTCAGGAGTTATATAGTTAGGTATTAGTTTTTAAAAAACCTTTGAAATTCACTCAAAAAACTATAAGTTTTAGTGGTGTTATAGTTAGCTGGACATTTTACTCATACAAAACCAATGAAATTGCTCCTATATAGTTAGTTGTACTAACTATATTTCGCGCACCCGCAATCCACTGCTGATGATGTCACATATTAGATCATTCATGACATGGTCAGTGACATCACTGATGACATCTCAAATGACATCACTGATGACATCACTGATGACATCATCCAGTGAATGTGGTTTGCTTTGTTATTTAAATATGCATTATATATATAGCAATTTACATTGAAGAATGAGTGGATATATATAAATAAATATTTGGATGGAGGATTTAGTAGCAGTGTAATTGACTGTTTACTTGACCAATTTATAATGTCTCACTAAATATAGTGCATAGTGACTAAACTGTGTGAATATCTGTATCACTTTGTCAGTTGTTGTGTAAACTGATTCTACAGTTGGTTACTAGCTATGTGAAAGTCTATATTAGTTATTGATTAGTTAACTGAGTATTTGTATGGGAGTGTGAAAGTGTGTGTGGTTCGGTGGGGGGTGTGTGACTGTCCAAAGATGTGTGAATAGTTGATTCAGTAGATATATGAAGTTAAAACTACATGTTCTAACAGTTTGGGTGAGGGAATCTCTTTATGGGTGTGGTGATGAGCAAATATATTTCTCAAAGGTACAGGTCCAACAAACTAGAAAAATAAAAGGCAGTGTATGTGTCAGTTGTTGTATATAAATAAGTATACATAAGACACAATGATTGTGTGAGTAACTGTATGGATAACTGTATACTTGTAATAATGATTTTATAATTCACTAAGTATGACTTACTATCTAAATGAATAGAAGAAGTGGTGTTTGTATAAGTGTTTTGCTAAGTAAATATGTAAGTATGATCCATTGTTTGCATAAGTGAGTAGGATGACTTCATATGTGAATAGGATGCGTGCTGTTGTTTAATGTCGATATAGATGTATAAGTATTTTTGATAGTGTTCTATTGTTCATTGACAGCATGTATGAGTGAATCCATAGGTAAGTGATTAGATGTGTGTATACATCTATGAATCACTGCGTGGATTTTTAGATATTTGTATTGCTGTGACAATGGATTTAAATATGATACTCTGTATTTTACAAACAGTGATGAAAAATTGTAATAGTGTATGAAAAGGTGTATGTGATTGTCACGTGGATGATGTCATCAGTGATGTCATCAGTGATGTCATTTGAGATGTCATCAGTGATGTCACTGACCATGTCATGAATGATCTAATATGTGACATCATCAGCAGTGGATTGCGGGTGCGCGAAATATAGTTAGTACAACTAACTATATAGGAGCAATTTCATTGGTTTTGTATGAGTAAAATGTCCAGCTAACTATAACACCACTAAAACTTATAGTTTTTTGAGTGAATTTCAAAGGTTTTTTAAAAACTAATTCCTAACTATATAACTCCTGAAACCTATGTTTTTTTCAGTGAATTTCAAAGGTTTTTTTAAATGCTAATTCCTAACTATATAAGGCCTGAAACCTATGGTTTATTTCAGTGAATTTCAAAGGTTTTTTAAATGCTGATTCCTAACTATATAAGGCCTAAAACCTATGTTTTTTTCAGTGAATTTCAAAGGTTTTTTAAATGCTAATTCCTAACTATATATGGCCTGAAACCTATGGTTTTTTCAGTGAATTTCAAAGGTCTTTTTAAATGCTAATTCCTAACTATATAAGGCCTGAAACCTATGGTTTTTTAAAAAAAATTTGATTGGTTAACTGGCTTATTAAGTGTATGTTAGTGAATATATATATTAGCGAGTATTGTTTAAATATTTAAATATATGCATGAGTGATGTAATATGTGACGTCATCAGCAGTGCATTGCAGACATGCAAGTTATAGTGAGTCCAACTAACTATAACGTGGGAATTTCAATGGTTTTATGCGAGTAAAATTTCCAGCTAATTATAACTGGTATGAAACCTATGGTTTTTTCAGTGAATTTCAAAGGTTTTTTAAATGCTAATTCCTAACTATAACTGGTGTGTAACCTATGGTCTTTTCAGTGAATATATATATATATAACATTTCGATGGCAAAATGAAACCCCTCATTTTGTTCCTTTTAAATGTATTAAGTGTTACCACTTTATTCCAATCAAGATGACTTCAGGTGTGCCATACTTTTGTCATAAGTAAGACTGTTAGCGTTCTAGTTGTTCATTAGAACACTCTGGGACATTCTGTCATTGGGCTATAGTTGGGCTACATCTGGCTGATATTTGGGCTACATTTGGGCTCTTTTGTCTCTGGTGGCCATCTTGGGAGACTGCATATCAGAATTTTTTTAATGAAATATAGGAGGATTTGAGAAGTCACTCAAAATGTGCCCTAATTTTTCTTTCTTCAGCACTAATCATATTTTCTATGGCAAAATGAACCCCCTCATTTTGTTCCTCTGCAAATTAAATGTTTTAAGTGTTAACACTTTATTCCAATCAAGATGACTTCAGGTGTGCCATACTTTTGTCATAAGTAAGACTGTTAGCGCTCTAGTTGTTCTTTAGAACACTCTGGGACATTCTGTCATTGGGCTATAATTGGGCTACATCTGGCTGATATTTGGGCTACATTTGTTTTTTTTGTCTCTGATGGCCATCTTTGGGCTACATTGGGCTACATTGGGCTACATTTGGGCTCTAACATATATATAGCCCAATGTAGCCCAATATACTTTTTTTCAAAGTTAATTTTCGTAAAAACCACTGGAGCACATATCTTGAGACATAGCAAAGGCACATCGGGCTACCAGTCCCTACAATTTTGCCAAGTTTGGTGGAAAACCATTCAGCCGTTCGGGCTAAAAGTGAGTCCAACCGCCCTATGGAAATTAACATGGGGAAAACACGTTTTGGGACCCTCCTTTTATCTCGTCCCCCCGCTTGACAAATCCCACCCAAACTTCCAGGGAAGGAGCGGAGCACCGCGAGGCAAGGTTAAGGAAAATTTCAGGAAAATTCCTCAACCGGCGCCAAAGTTATTCCCAATAGAATGTTGCGATTTCCCTAGGAAAACGATCCTAACTATATATACCTACTGGCTATTGCCAGTAGGTAATATATATATATATATATATATGTGTGTGTGTGTAAATATATATATATATAAATTTATATCCACATGGAAATGAGCACTCACGGGGATAGGATTGGTAAATTTATTATCTCTTCCCCTGGCCAGACTAACGTGTTTCGGCTAACGCCTTCATGAATGTTTGTGAAGAGCATCTCAGCCCCCATTTTTTTATATACATTGGTTAATACAAACTTATGTTAACAATCTCGGAGATGGACTACTCCTACTGATGGAAAAGGTCCAGCCAACTTAAGACTGTTAAGGTATTTCATATTGATAATAATACATAAAAAATTTGAACACAATCAAGTCACCTTCGCATAATTTCATATAAATAATACGTTTCTCATATTGTGTGACTCTAAGTGAAACTGGTCATTCAAATGAATGAAGTAAGTCTTCTCGCCCTGTATGGGCTCACAGGTACATCAAGACCAATGTTTTTTTTTAAAACAATGTCAATTATGCTTAAACACTCATGCCCTGAATGGGTTACTTTATAAAGTAGATTGTTAAAATACTATGAAGTTTCAATTTATATTCCAAATGGCATCTTAAAGACGATTTCCCGAACATGTTGCAAATGTTCAATTCATCATTACAGAAACATAAACTTTTTCAATATCTATTTGGAAAGGGTAACGTTGGAAGAAAATAGGGTGAAATGATACAATAATTAGAGGAAAATAGTGAATCCATAATTCTTCAAGAGTCACAGAGAAGAAAAAAGAGGAATAAAGACATAGCAAATAGATTTTAAGGACAAAAATTCAACGAAACTCACAGGTAACTTTCTATTTTAATCTCCTAGGTGCACAGCTAATTCCCCTCCGCTATTCATACATAATGGTGTTTTCGTCTGTAGGTCTATGATATAGCATGATTCTAAACGTTGTAGGTGAAGAATCCAATCCCCCCCCTTTTGTGTTTACTGGGACATGATCCACACAATAGAAGGAAAGTAAATCTCTATTGCATTGATGGGCTTCATCAAAATGTCTAGCCACTGGATACATCTCATTGCCATTTGTTATTGCTCTCATGTGTTCCAATATTCTGACCTTTAGGGTGGATCGTGCTACCAATGTATTTAAGGCCACACAGACAATTTAAACAGTAAACTGTATAGGGTGTTGTACATGTGAGGAAATTCTTTATCTTCTTGGGTTTATCTAGACCTGGGATATTATAGGACAATACTCTTACATTTCCCACATGGGAAAAAGCCATTAAGTGGTGGCAACATTGGTTTGATGGCTTCTTTCACTTGATGACTATGAACCAGTTCATTACTCAAATACCTCGCCTTCCTAAATGTGACCAGCGGGTTGACAGGCAGATCACTTTCTATGGCAGTGTCGGACAGTAAAATATGTCAATTTTTTCTCAGAAGTTTTTTTAGCTGTCCAGCGTTACCAAAATAGGGAGTAATCATTCTAAACTTCCCCTCCAATTCAGAAGGTTTAGTTACCTTTTCAGTGATGTTTTTGAGCAAATCTTTTCTTTTTAATGTGTTCACTCTGTTCAATGCCTGTCTCAAGATCACTTTGTTATATCTCCTTAAACTAAACCGTCTTAGACTTTCTTCGGCAGCTAGTTGGAATTCTGTTTCATTGGTACTATTCCTTTTCAGTCTCAAAAATTCCCCATATGGGATACTATTGATAGAATGTCGGAATCATGGGATTTAGGCATCTGAGAAATAAATATTCCGCTGTCTCTAGTATGTTTTTCTTATCCAATTTACCTATCATCAAAATGATACTCCGTTACACTCTGATTATAGGTTTTTTCATTTATTCTTTCATAACAATGGACATCCGATAGTTGTCTAGTAGCTTCCAAAAAATATTTAATAAAATTGAAATCCTGAATAACTTGCTTGAAGTATCTTTATTCACACAACACCGGAGAGGCTTGTGACACAGGGAGAAAACAGCTACAACTTGCCACAGGCTCTACATTCCTACTGATTTCAGATGCATTCCAGAGGAGAATGCTATATTTAAAGGCATAGATACAACAATATTGTTCACAGGTTTGTAAAACAATATTGCCACCTTTGTCTGATGGATTAAAGACTATTGTGGTGTCTTTGCTCAAGTTGTGTATTGCTGTTCCTTGGTAAAATTTCTTGCCATTTTTAAACCTTTACATTTGTTGTTTCGAAGATGCATCAAATCTCTATTGACGGATTCTGCAAAAATATCTATGGCGTCTACCAGCATCTGTGGTAGAAACTGCGAGGTAGGTTTAAAGGGGGTGTGACCTCCACTCTGTTCCACTCCAGCCAATTTCACTTGTTTGGTCAAACCGATGTTGGTATCAATTACTTGTGTGTACTCCATACTCAGGTTCTCCAGAACTCCCAAAGTTTTCAGGTCTTTTCCTGTTCGAATGTCCGTGTCTCTCCATGTATGGCCAGTTTTTTTTGGCCTGTTGGTTACTGGTTTTAGTTTGAAGTATTTATGCAGCTTTAATTTGTGAGTACATTTTGTAGATGTCTATTCTGTGTGTACTCGATTGTTTTTTGGGGGTAGAAGGACAAGCCGCATTTTAGAATTGATTCTTCTGTCTCTGTCATAGATCTTGTTGTTAGAATCATAATAGTTAAATTCTTGCTGTTGTTTTTTGTTGGTTCTTCTTGTTGGAGAATTTCTTGCTCTGAGTGACAGGAGGTGATCGATTGCCTGATGTGCCTCGCGCCACCCCCCACCTGGTTTTTTGGATCTTTGTTCTGGGGGTTTGACCCTGCCTCCCTGCTGCCCTGATTGCCTAATTATTCTGAACTCCTCGTGAAAAGGAGTTTGTACTGGTGTTGCTGGCAATCGACTCATACTTTCTTCTCCAGAAACCTCATTATCCGTGACCTCTGATTCTGAAGTTTCACATGATTCAACATTGGACAGTGCTTTGTGGTTAGTAGTTCCCTTCTTGGATTATCAAATATCCGGCACAGGTCAACACCCTCCCTTGATTGTAATCTTTTTTGTATCTATCAAACTTTTCTTGTTTTCTTTGCTTGATCTTTTGTTCATACAACTTTAATCTTTTTTTCATTTGTTCTCTCATCTCATCCAATTTAATTTTTTCATCTTCCTTTAGAATTGCTTTCTCCAATTCACTTATGTTTTTTATGGCTTACTCTCTATCGCTCCATGCAAATTTAACAAGTATGGTAAGAATCCATTTGCAGGATTGGGCCGTGTGCTCTGTCAACTCATCTAGCAAGAGGGGATCTGGGTTCTCGAACGCAGGTACAGTATAGATCCTTAGACCCCTGGGGACTCTATCCACCTCCATATAACTTTGTAGTGAGGTGGCCTCCCACCATTTTCTTATTTCACGTTCATACAGATGTTCTAGAGCCCAAAATGTTGAGGTCAAGTTTGAATTTACCCATGCTCCCTTTGCGCTGCTATCAAGACCTATATCACTTTGCTTTTTAAACATATTCAGCACTGCTTCCTTACGCTCTGACTCACAAAACTTATTTAGGTTTTTCTAATTACTGTTGCAGTTCTTATATAATGGCCATAAACCCCCTCATCCTGCTTCTGTGGTTAATAGTACATGAGCATGCATTTCATGGCTTACCGGTGTAGTTAGTTGTTTCCGGTCCGTGCTCTTCCCGACCTGTTGCCAGATCTTGGAGCGTAGCATCAAAAGCCTTGCATCGCTTATCTTCCTTGTATAAATCACCACAGCTGTGGTGCATCAAAACATGAATTGCCGCTCCTGATGTCACCAACTTGATGCACTCACGGGCGGGTGCTTTCCTTGCGGTGGGTGCTCCAGCATGTCAATTATCGTTCTCCAATTCCCAACGGGTAACCACACCCAAATGGAAAAAATCACTCATGGGGTAGCATTCGTAAATTTATTACGCTGTTCTATGGCCAAACAGACGCGTTTCAGCAGACGCCTTCATCGATGTTTGTGACGAGTGTCTCGTCCGCCATTTTTTATATACATTGGTTAACACAAACTTCTGTTAACAATCTCAGAGACAGACCACTCCTACCAATGTCAAAGGTTCCGCCATCTTAACACTGTCAAGGTATTCCATATTGATAGTAATACATCAAAAATTTGAACACAATCATGTCACCTTCACATAATTTAATTTAAATAATATTATTGTGTTCAATAGCAAAGGTGACAAGGATTGGTTTACAGGTATAAGTCCTAACAGGACTCAAAGCACTGATGGGGTGATTAAATTAGTAATTGGTTAGACAGGACTACTAGTTCAAAGTGTGAATGTTATATGGGCCCAGGTGAGTATGGTAATATTGAGCTAGTTAGTGCCTGCGCGCTCTATCAGTATACTTTTCTGGAAGCAGTATGATGGTTAGGGATTAGTTAAAATTAGGATTATTGATTATTGTTTATTGATTTTATGATTTTATGTGCATACCAAAACCTGCTTGTGTTAAATATTATCTGGAATATCCCGGGATAAAGAAAGCAGCTGCTGAGAGGTTACTTGCCTTGAGGAATAGTTAGGGTTATTTTCTTAGTATAAAAGTGAGAGTGATTGGTAGCAAAGGACTTCACTGGTGAAACTTTGGTCTTATATCACCTAGAACAGGTAATTCTGAAGGAGTAGCAGGATATTTTTGCTTAAATGAAGAGTATACGGAAGGTGGTTTTACTCGCAGTGTTTGAAGAGTAGGCGAAATTAGGTTTACTCGTTGTGACAGGAAACATGTCTTTTCTTTTAAATTTAGTCAATCAGGCACAGTAGCAAATGTTTTCATGTTGTCAATTAATGAAATACATAATTGAAAGAAATTGAATTGTCGTATTACCTTGCAAAGGAGGGAGTCAGTCGCGGGTGCCGAACTAACGTCATAGAGAATCGCGCTGGGATTGGTAGAAACAGCGGGTGTGTAGCCGTGAGAAAATTGCAAAGGAGGGGGGAGTGCAGAGAGTAAGATTTACGTCACAGAAAAGCCGCACAATCATTAATTAACGCTGCTTGTAAGTCTAAACCTCTTTGGTCATGAAAATTAAGAAAAGCGCTGGTATTGGAGAACTATTTCTGCATAGTAAACGAACCAAATCAATCGAATTAATTGACATTCCGTGCAAATTAAAATAGCGGTATATGTGGCATTTAGATCCAGCAGTTATAGGAAACAGTCCTGATAGAAGATATTTAGGATTCGCGAGAAAACAACAAATTAGAGGAAGACTTTATATCATGTAAAATTCAGTAGAATAATGAATTATTTCAAAAAAGACAAAGTTAATAAAACCAGAGAAGGGATTATTATTCCACCACCTAATACGCCTGCATCATACATGATGGTAGAAAGGGGCTATCACACATGTGTGTGGTTAGGGAACTGGATAGAGTACACTAAAGAAGATGGTTTTTGGGCATTTCCAGAACATGGTACCTTTAATGGTAGAATTTTATATAATTTAACAAATCGTATGAACAAGTTAGACCCCAGACCAAGATTAACGCAATATGAAGCTCTAGAGGAGTGGAAGACAGAGGCATTTGAGCTGGACAGGTCCAGAAGTGACAGAAATTGGTGTAAGTTTTATCCTAAATTTCCAAAAGAGAGAAGAGATAAGCAAATGAAAAGGTGGAGACAATCTATGTTAGTAGAAGGATTAAATCCTGTTTTTACCACAGAAGAAACGTCAGGAAGTAAAAGTACAGGGAATATGAGAAATGTAATGACTAGTGGTGATTCGGATGATGATTACTTAGTTGAATTGGTAATGAAAAATCCGCCACCATACCAAGAAGAAACTCAGAGGGTTACTCCTAATGCTCCGTTCTTACAACCACCTTTAGTTCCGCTGGTTATACATGAAACCTCATTACAAAAGGTACTCCAAGAAAGAGAAAAGGAAGCTTTAACTAAACAACGTAGTGAACTAATTCAGAAAATCTCCCAATTAAATACAAATCCTGAAGCTTTGATGATACCTGCAACAATAGGGTCTGTAGTTCCTTTATATGGAGATAAGCAAGCTAATCCTAAAGCTCCCGTTCCGACTACACCCATAGTTCAGCCGAGAAAAGAAACCCTAATAATTGATGATCAAGCAAGTGAATGTGAGTCGGAAATTTCCCTAATGGATTTACCTATACGAGAACCAGTAAAAGAGGTACAGATTGAAACATCCTCAGGAATGAGGCATGCAACTGTAGTAAGTCCAGAAGAATTAGACAGATGGACCAGAAACATAGAGAAGCCAAAATCACAGTCAAAGGTATTAGACATATTCAAATTGAGGGTGGAATTAGAGGAAATTGTAGGACTGGACAGACTGAACTCATTTGATGAAGATGAATTATTGTTTATATACAGAAGAATTACTCGAAATACAAAAATATATCATGAACAATTAATGAATTTGGCTTTGGAAATGGGAATTGATATTGGCAAATAAATGGTATTGCAGAAACCATATAGAGCTGAATTTTCTGATAAAGATTTGGAAAACATGAATGTTTCAGGTCGTAAATTGCAGATAAAAGAATTGTTGTAGTTGTTGCAAAAATGAGGTGATTTGGACAAATGGAAAGTAAGTTGGACAAAGAACATGGAAGAGGCACAGGCAAATAAAACGTCTTCTGAGTATTTACTAAAAGAAGCTGAAAAAGTCGAAAGGTTGTCTCCAATAAGAGAGGTACCAGGAGGAGGTTATGTGCATGTCCCTCAGTCGCGACAGGATATTTTATCATTTACTAATGATTTTCTAAAACTCAGACAAAACCCTGTAGCATGGTACCGACAAGTCGAAAGGTTTGTGAAGGTGTCAAAAGTACTATTAAAAGATTTAGCTGGATTATTTGACATTGTTGTTCCAGCTGATTTGTGGTCCGAGTGTAAAATCACAGTAGATTGGCCTAACGATGAATACCCTAGAGACCCAAAGACAGGAGCCCCTTCAGGGGAAGTGATAAAGAAATACAATCAGGTGATAACTTACTTAAAGGGAAAGATTTCATTACAAGACCGGAGGCTACCATTATGCATACAACTTTTAATGCAGACCCAAGCAGCCGCATACATCACAAAGCAATAGTTCCATATTAGAACGTGATAAAACAAACAAAAGGCATGAGCACTAGGCAATCTGCCTCTATTAAATGAGGCTCCAAGCAGATAAGTCAACTCTCCTTTATCCTTTTTTAAGTGTTTGATATATTTTGCTTATATACTATTTCCTGCTTATTGACATAATGCCTCTGTTTTAATAATAATATAATGATGCCTCTGTTGCGACAATAATATTATGACTCACCGATAACCATTTACTTCTCTTGTCAGTGTTTTCTCCCCTTCCATTTGCTTAAATTTGTCGGTTTCAAACTCCCCCTCCTTGGCTCGGTCTTCCGACCTCCAATTTATGAAGGCCGGCTTCCACCCTTCCTTCCCGCATTGCTTGATGCTTGTTTTTGATTAAACCCCCTCGGGCTAATGTTTAAACCCCCTCATGCTAATTTGCGCTCTTTACCTCCACGCGCATGCTCCCTCCTTAATGCGCGCATGAATGAGACATCATTCCTTGGCTCCAGCGCACTCCATTTTAGACGGTGAGACCGCGCTAAGCCTATGGAGTTTCCTCAATGTTTCCAGTTAGAGGAGAGACCCTCGGCAACACACACGCAGCGTCGTGTGGTTGCTAGGGCCCTTTCCTCTATTTACAACCTCACAATGCCGTCTCCTAACAACAGCTGATCGTGCTCGAGATATCGGGCAGTTTCCGAGGTGATCAGCTGCTTTTCGCTACACGACCTTTTCTCTTAACATCTTTTGGCCCAAATATCCTTTGCTGGCTATTTACCTTTCGCCTATACTTGCCCATCCTCAAATATATTCCTATTGATACATAAACACTTATTTGATCTATCTTTGGCTCATTTGAGATTTCTTATCCCCTTGAACCCATAATCGTTTCCCTACCTGCATTTTACCCATAAAAAAGGGGGAAGATAACAAATTGGCATAAAAAATATTTTTTTTAAAAGTAGAGAAAATAAATTATATATAATATAAAATAAATATATTATATATATAATTCTACTTACCTAATCTTACTTACCTCTCCTCGCCTTCTCCTTATTCCTGACAATGTCTGATATAGACTCGGATGAAGGCAACACCGACCTACCCAACATAGAGGATGAGGCAATTAAAAGTATGATTCACAGGGAAATGTGATCATGCATGTTTTCAACTTTGTCCTGGGTTATGGCGTCTAAGAGATCTTTTCCCTCCGAAGAGGATGACGCCTCAGATTTTCAACATAACCCTATAAATGATGAAGAAGTAGTTGAAATAAGGGGTAAAGAGACCAAAAAGACAAATAACATTGAGTACACCCCTAAGAGCACTGTAACAGGTCATAGTACCTCAAGCTTCATGGGAGGCCCTCACTCCTCAGATGCTTCGGGTGTCCTCAGCGGCACAACATTTAAAGGTGTCCCCCGCGGCACAACATTTAAAGGTGTCCCTCCCGCCACAAACTATCCTAGTGCTCAAGATGACGATCTCAAATTCTTTCATGATGACAACGATCATGATGATGACACATCTGAATTCCCTGATGAATACATCCTTGACCTGGATGAAGACAACCAAGAATTTGACCTACCCTTTGATGAAAATATCCCCTCTTCTTCCAAAGATAGGATCTTGGACCCTCTAGGTGAAGAGACGTTTTCTCCCCTTAATATTAAACATCCTCACAGCTCAGAATGGGTTCCTCATGATCATGTTAGCAAATGGCTGAGAAACCCTCTGGAAAGAGACAACCGCAATCTCCTAAAGGCAGAATGTTCAAGACCCTCAATCGAGGGGAAGGTCTGCAATACTCCAAATATTGACCCCGAACTCATCAAATATCTTTTTTAACTCGGTAGAGATCCGAGAAAGGGAATGGAGAGGTTCCTTAAAATTTGTCAGGACCGTCTCCTTGAAAATCATAGATGCTGCCGAGGATAGCTATATCAATGGCTCTCCATTAAACACCGATATTATCCGTGGTTGGAGTAAAAGAGCTTTAGTTTTATTAGGTAACACCACTGCCGGTCTCAACTCAGAAAGAAGAAGGGTTGTGCTTACTAAAATAAGCTCAAAATTGAGTGACCTAGCTGATAAGGCACCCTCACTCAACCCAAAGGGTTTTATTTTTGGTGAAGACCTAATTAAAACATTAGGTAAATACGTATCCACTTTCACAGCTCTAGATAAAGCCCACCAAAACATGAAACAAGTTTTCAACTCCAACAACCTTTTTGGCAGGGCCGGAAGAAGGGGCCAATCTTCAGGCCGCTTCAATCGCAGGCCCTACTCCAGGTCCATGGGTTACAGCAGAAGAGGCTTTCAATCCTCCAATCAAGCCCAATTCTTCCCTCCAAGACCAAGAGGTTTCCGCTCTAGAGGCTTCAGAGCAAGAGGAGCAACTAATGACACCAACTCTCAGAGTGAGTACTACAATCCCTTACCCCTCCCCCTTTCTTCCCCAAAAGTGGGAGGAAGACTACAATTCTTTACACAAAACTGGAAACTAATTATGCAAGATCCTTGGGTTCCAAAATACCATAAACGGGTTTACTATAGACTTTACAGAAACCCCTACACAACATTTGCTACCCAGAGAAATTTCACTTACCTTAGCTCACGAGAATATAATAGAGGAAGAGATATCATCAATGCTTCAGAAAGGCGCAATCTTAGAAGTCCCAATGCATTTGCTGAGATTTGTAAGTACACTCTTCCTTGTAGAGATTAAAGACAAGGGTTGGAGACCTGGTCTAAATCTGAGGGAACTCAATAAATACCTTGTTTACAGACTCTGAGAAGATGGATGCCTTCCATCTTGAAGCGTTCTCTTTTTAGGGAATTAGCCAGACTCCTGGGTCTTCTCTCTTCTTCTATACAAGCCATCTTTCCGGGCCCCCTAAATTATCGAGCCCTTCAAAGGATAAAAGCAAAGGCACTGATATCAGGACTGTGGTACGGAGATCACGTTTCTTTAAACCAGGAAGCTATATTGGAACCCACCTGGTGGTTAGACAACTTAGACGCATGGAACGGCAGAGCAATCTTTGGATCAGCTCCCGATTTTGTTCAAGAATCAGATGCGAGCCTTCACGGCTGGGGTGCTTGTCTCCTAGATCAGAACACTGGGGGAGTCTGGTCTCAAGAAGAATCTTTACACCACATACATTTCTTAGAACTCACCGCTGGTCTTTATGCACTGATGAGTTTCAAACACTCTCTTCAAGGCAGATCTGTTATACTAAAAATGGACAACATGCCCGCAGTGGCTTACATAAAACGCCTAGGAGGTACCAAATCAATAGACCTCTCGAACTTGGCCAAAAAACTCAGGATGTTCTGCCTAAAACACAAGATCTCCCTAAGAGAGGAATACCTTCCAGGGAAATCCAACCTTTGTGCAGATTGGAACTCGAGGTTCCTCTTGGATCACAGCGACTGGAAACTCAACGTTTCTGTTTTCAATTCCCTCAACACTTTTTGGGGTCCCTTCCAAATAGATCTTTTTGCGAGCAGACTCACATTCCAACTGAAAGATTATTACAGCAGGGTGCCCGACCCGGGTGCCCTAGCGGTCAATGCCTTTCTCCAATCTTGGGAAGGGGACAATGCTTATGCCTTTCCCCCTTTTGCAATGATCCAGAGAGTCCTTCAGAAGGTGAGACATCATCACTCTTCAATCGTACTAATAACTCCCTTTTGGCCATCTCAGGCATGGTTTCCCACCTCTCTAGAGCTTGCCTTCGACCTCCCCTTCCTAATCCCTCTCGTTCCAGACCTTCTTACAGACATAGATGGTCAAACTCACCCTCTTGTTCTAACAGGGATTTTGAGCCTTCTTGTCTGGAGAGTGTCAGGAGATCCAATGATCTCGCAGGACTTTCGTAGACAGCTTCAACTCTCCACAGAGAATCTTGGGCCCCTGGGACACACTACCATTACAATAACATTTTGAAAGTTTGATTTCGTTGGTGCTTGGAAAGGAACCTGGATTCCGTGGAAGCGCCTAACGTTAGCATAGTACATTTTCTAGTGGAACAATTCGAAAGAGGTCCAAGTTATAGGTCTATCAATTGCTATAGATCAGCTATTTCAGCAGCACATGCCCTGATCAATGGTAAAACAGTAGGTAAAAACGCTATTATTTGTAGAATCCTTAAGAGTATCAGACTTAGGAGACCTCCAAAACCTAGATATTAATCTCTGTGGGATGTCAAATTAATTCTTGACCTTTTCTGTAGTTGGCCTGATAATTCTCTTTTGAACAGAAAGAGCCTTTCAATCAAATTAGCTACTCTTCTTTGCTTGATTTCTTGTTGTAGTGTTTCTGATGTTAAAGCTCTTGATATTTCTTATAGATCTTATGACATTTTTGGGGTCAAATTTGAACTACATAGAAGAACCAAGACTATGTCTGATTCTATTTTCTACCCATGCTTTGACATATGTAAAAAAACTTTCTGTTGTGGACTGTATGGAAAAATATGACTTAAGGATGAATGCACTTCGCCCCTCTGGTGTGGATCAGTTACTCATATCCTTTGTTAAACCTCACAAGGGTATTAGCTCTGCCTCTATTGCAAGATGGGTTAAAATTGTTATGAACCTTGCAGGTATCAATCTGAATATTTATAAACCTCATTCTATCAGAGGTGCAATGGCTAGAAAGTCATTTTGGTCAGGTGGTAAATTAGATGATATTCTTTTTTTTTTTTTTTTTTTTTGAAGACCTTTATTTGCATCATTAGGATAAACATATGCAGGCCTACAACCAATCCGGCCGGCCACAAGTCAAAGACGATCAAAAATCAAAATAAGCGACACAAGACTAGTTGACAGGCAAGCAAACATGATTAAACATTGCTAAAAATGGGATAGGCGGCAATAACGGTCCAATATCAGGATCAATGAGGTCTATTTTATGATAAGGGGACAAGGCTCATGACTGACTCACAAATACGGGATAACCCAGAAACAGGAATACACCCATGCTGAAACAAGAAGAGGGGGGGGGGGGTTTGGGGGGGAAGGAGGATGTAAGGGCACTAGTCGATCGCAGCACAAAATAAACGTAAAGCACAGTGGAGCATACAAGTGCTACCAAGATCTTATGTCCCCCACCCAATAACACGCTAACAGAGGCAAGGGGAACGGATAAACTGTACGAACCGAACCCACTACTAACAATACGAGCCTGGGGAAAAAGGGGGAGGGGGGGGAGAAAAGGGGGGGGGAAAGGGGGATAGAGGAAGGAAAGGGGGAAAAAGAGGGGGGGATACAGAGGAAAGAAACCAAAAAGGGAGGGGACAGAAAGGGGAGGGAAAGAAAAAGAAAGAACAAAATAAAGAAATATAAAAGGAGAAACACAATCGTGCAAGATGGGCGCCACCCCGGGCCAGGCAACCCGCGGCTAATAGCACAGAAGAAAGTGGAGAGCTGGCAAATAAAAGGGTATGGCAGTCACTACGAAGCATCGAAACCGATAAAAGTGGCATAGCAACAAATCCCAACCCGCTCATGCCTGAGAAGCGGGGACAGATGCGGCACCGCTAAAAAGGGATAGAAAAGGGCCATAGAACCAAAAGAAAACATCTGAAAGACCCCGCCCACCCATCCCACCCCGCACCCCTGCAGAAGGCTACGGCCTACCCTCCAAACAGCGTGCCTGTCGCCCTAATCCGAAACCCGAAATATAGGGAAAAAAGAAAGTAGAGAAAGAAGACAAAAAGAGAAGGAGAGGAAATACAAAACAAAAATAAATGTGAGGGAAGAGCCAAAGGATATGAGCAAACACATTCGGCCGCGACCCTCCCCCGACCAACGAATGAATAAGCATCGAGTCAATACTACATCTTAACATACAGCAAAAATCACAGGGAGGGAAGGAGGAAGAGAGTGTAACGATTCACTGTGTCAGGGAGTTCATACCTTAGTGCAACGGGCAGATAAACCAGCAAACTATCAATGCGTACAACTCACCCCCAACCCTTCCGAACCACGAAACCAACCCAGTAAAGGAGAATGTGGGGCGGACCACCCAGCACAAAATAATCATAATGTTGTCCAGAGTCATGGCAGTGAAATAGATCAGGGAGAGCCTTCGTACGAAGGGAACACAAAAAGTCAATAAAGCAAGTCAATTGTAGTAGCAACGACAGGGCTAGCAAAGGCAAGCCGGAATCTAGATGCGTAATTCGACAATACAAAGGTACACCTCCAGGACAAAAGTTCGAATCCAACGAAGCAGGATCAAACAGCGGCCCACCACAAGTCCCAGGCACCCGGGAAGGAGAAAATCTCCGCGGCGTGTGGAAGTCCTCAAAATCCAGGCGGTGAGGAGGCGGAGGGTCAAAAGTCACCGGTCCAGCAATCGGCCGAAGAATAACAACAGCAACTCCTGGCGCAGCTGAGGGGGGCGAAGCAATGGCGGCATCAGGACGATAGGGGTGCATGGAAGAGCGGCGGCCCAAAATGGCGGCGAGCCGCATGGGGTCGGCAGAGGCACCGGGGGACAAGACAGCGTACAAAGACATCAAGGCGTCCAGAACATCTCCGGGCGTGGGCGCTCGAGTACACACCCAGGCCGCCGCACAATCCGGCCGGTAAGGAGCGCCGATGCAGAGCGGAGCATCCGCCGCGTTGTCGGTAGCCATCTTGTGAGTTTCGCCGCCCCACACTCCACCGTGGGCCCCCAAACAGTTCCCAAATGGAGGACTTTACAGACCTCCGGAGGCTCCCAACAACGGCCCCACCGGCACAGGACGGGCGAGCGCCCGATGGGGGGGGGGGTCCCCCTCCGAACAGTGGCAGGCCCCACAGGCAAGAGCCAGGCACGGGGTTCAGGGCCGCCGGACAGGACAAAGGCGAAGGGACCCCTTCACACGGTCAGCCCCCAACACATCTCGTCCCCCTCCAGCCACACGGCCCAGTCGTCAGGGCCGGTTCAGGATCTCCGGGGCACACGCATAATGGTTCCCACCAGTGGCTCACTTTCGCGGCCGGGGCCGGCAATCTCTTCTCCGCCGGTCGGGTCCCGCAGGCGAGGTCCCGGTCTCGGGTGCCCGGAGGCCTCAATGTCACCGAGGGCACAGCTGCAGACCCACAGCACACAGGAACCTCCGGACCAGACGGTGAGTAAGAGTGGATCTTTAAATTTCGAATTCTGTATGGAAGTATCGCAGCAGTGCAGGATATATTGCAGGATAGTCGAGGTTAGCCGGAGGGCCGACGGAGCCGAGCTAAAAGGCGGCCATTCCGTCCTCGAGCTAGGCTCCTCCCCCTAGATGATATTCTTAAAGCTGCTGATTGGTCTAATTCTAGAACTTTTGCTCATCACGACATTTCTAGTATCTAGAAATGTCATGAAACGTAAATATTAGTAAACAAAACATGTTGGTTAATATATTACAGGTTATTTAGAGAGGGCTGAGTACAAGCAAGTTTCTGCATCTGTGAACCCTTGCTCCATCAATCCCCTCTTTGATGATATTTTATCACATCATAAATTAAGGAACCAGATGCCAACTTCAACATTCTCCCAGTTCAATTTCTTCAATTACTTTGGGATTTTTCTTTTGCTCGCCTATGTGCTTTTTAACTAACATTAACTCGAATGTCCTAAAATGGCCTCCGCAATGCAGGAATTTCACTGCGCATACGTCTGCCACGCTCACGTGGTGTGACGTCTTTTCTGCTTTGGTGGTAAATCTTTGCTTCTGTTCACTAGTGCCAGAAATGGCCGCTTTAAATCTCACAAGCTAATGCTTATGCTGCAGCTTGTACTAAGCTTGTTCGTTCTGCTTAACTATTAATGCACAAGTTAAAATAAAGTAATGGGGTTAGAGTAGTGATAAGTGGTATACAGTGCAGTCATTTATTTTTGTATTCTAATATGTTTCTTTTTGACTTTTCTATTAGCTCGTACTTTGGGCCTGAATACTGTCACATCCTCCATCTTGGACGATGCACGCGCACTCTGACCCTGAAATTGCTGAAGCATTGGCATTGAACCTCGGTCAAGAAGCATCTTGCCCACGGTATGCATGAGAAGACCTCCCCCCATGACCTGGAAAAAGGAAGAAGACTTACCAAATGTGTTAATATTGTATGCAAAAATGAAATAATATTGGTGGGCGGAATAAAGACGTGGGAAAGTAAATTGTGGGTGGGGATTCAATCAATATGAATCATATTGAAATTACATCATCTTAGTATGGTGTGATGACCTCTCCTTGTCTTTCCAACCAATCACTGAAGGGGAACACATAGATTTGCAACATTTAGGGGTGGTACACTGCCCTCGAAATGGTATAACTAAGGTAGGTCTAGATAGAGAAATTGTCAGACTTGTCCGAATAGCTGACCTGTCACTGACCCAACGTACTCAATAGGCGATCGAGAACAGAGGTGCTGGCAGGGCACTCTGTCAGTAGAATTGATTACCCAGTCGGGGTACCAAATTTGCTAGAGAGGGGTGTGACGCTTGCGTTGCACTTAGAGGTGGTCACCTGTCCTGATCTGCACCTGTCTTGTCCCATGCACACCTGATTAGTCGCGAGCCCTGGTCTTTTTGTCCCAGCCCGTGACCAGGATTGGTCATTGCACCATTCTAGGTAAATATAATCTATGTGGTATGTCCTTGTGCTATTTCCCTTTCTCACCCTTCCCAGGTACCAATATCTAAAGGTGTTGCTGTGATTTCTTACAAACTTTATGTTCTACTGGTTATATTCTTGCTTGTAAAATTCATAGTCACGAGATTGTGGCTTTATCAATTTAACTCAGAAAATCTCTCATAGATAAAGGTTTTAAAACCTTCCCTGAGTCTGTGTTTTCTTACAGGAAAAGTAAATATGTTTTAAATACCGCCTATTTAAACTCAACTCCCTTTCGATCCCTAGGACTTATAACAAAGGTGACAAGGATTGGTAAGTCATGGTTTACAGCTATAAGTCCTAAAAGGACTCAAAGCACTGATAGGGTGATTAAATTAGTAATTGGTTAGACAGGACTACTAGTTCAAAGTGTGAATGTTATATGGGCCCAGGTGAGTATGGTAATATTGAGCTAGTTGGTCCCTGCGCGCTCTATCAGGTTTATGCTGCTTTCTAACACAAACTGTAAGTAGGTTGAGAGCACAAAAAAAGAAAAAAATACCTACCTCTTTGAAAAATGCCAAAACTGTGGTCCAACATTAATTTTTTTTATTCAGCTCTGCATGTCCATGTCAAAATTCTAGTGTAGAATAGTATGACATTAGATGACATATTTCCAGCAAAGGGGATCGGTTAGGCTGTTGTAGGTTCTAAATGTTGCACTCATCTTCTCAACAACTCACTCGGCATACATGAGCAAATCAATCACATTAAGTTTATCACAAGGAAACTGCACGAGTTACAGAATATTCTAGATTTTTTATCTCACTGGCATTGGGACCTGGATAGGTAGAATATTTAGGCATTGATGGATAAAAATATTTGAACTAATCTGTCTGTATTCATAACATTAATAATCCTATTATTTTGCACAAATCAAAGCGCTGACAACACCTTCCCATTTGCTACAGTATAAAATAATTAGGAGAGTGATGAAGAAGTGAAAACAGACGATTTGGAGACTTTTGTGATCTATTGTTGTAAAGCTTTGCCTCACGGCAATAAAGAGTGTTGTAAAAACATAATCTTGTAGTCCTATTGTTTTAACCTTAATGTTGCCTTTCAACCATTTATCACAGCATTTATACTCACTATACTTCATAGTCAAAAATAGATGACATGTCGCACTAATTTGAAGTGCCCTTTAACCTCAATATACTTAGGAATCATGACTCTAGTAGTCATAAAAGCCATTTTATTCAAGGTAATACATTTACACATTTCCTGCTACTTGTAGAAAAGTGTAGGCTCGCTTGCGATATTGGCAACTAGAATTGGCATTTAAAGAAATTGACAAAGCCAGCAGTGTGTTCATGTATATATCTCGGTTTCAATGACTTTTTGCATTTTCTCACTGACAAGATCCTGCCACCTGCTCATAAGCATAGGTTTTACTGAAAGTAACACATTTCTGTCACATGTTAGCACTTTATAGACCTGTTTTGAGGGAAAATGTATATAAACGTTTCACATCTGCATGCATTTCATCATTGTATGCGCCATCGGATCTTTTTTAGACTAGTGTGCAGGTCGGTTGAAATGACAGATGTCACTTGATTTTTTGCTTTAAACACAGGCTAGTCCGTTTGGCGTCCCAACATGTCTTTTATTTTGACAGGTCCAATATGACAAATGGGCCACCGTATCAACTGAATGATCAATGTTAAGCGAATGCATGACAAACCCACTAGTCAGGGTACTTTGTTATTTTCTCAACACTATACTAGAAGTGCAACAATAAAGAATATGAAGTGCAAAATTTGGAAGAATGTGGCTAAGCAGATCTATGTGCTTAAATGTAGCAGGAGCGAGCACTCTGTACTAGAAGCAGGTATGGAATTCTGATTAGTGAAGAGAAAACATCAACATGAAGTCTACAGCTCTCTGCTTCTGTTAAGTTAGAAGGGTGGGAACAAGTTGCAAGACTGTAATTGATAGGAAATCAGGGATGGAATATGTAAGCATCTCCAGGCTTGGAAGTTGGAGGGACAAGAAAGAATGTCTCAGACATTCCTAAAGATTCTCTATGCACAGAGACATTTCAACCCACGACACATTATGCAATAATCCATAGCAAAACATTCATGAAGCCTTGGGCTTGGCACTGAAGTAACTAACACACACTGGACTAATAATAATAATAATAATAATAATAATAATAATAATAATAATAATAATAATCTTTATTCAGCATATAAAATAATACCATAAAAGATACATATTTTGTAAAATAGAGCATCAGGTAAACAGAAAATCTCTAGCTTTTGCTAATGACCAGAAAAGGTTCCACCCTGGACTTGCTGGCAGAGCCTCTGACTCACCAGCAGCACATGTGGAAGAAAGTGTCTGTGGTGAGCCAAGATCAATCCAGTAGATATGACCGCAGCACATCAAGAGATGGTAATGGCTTACAACAAGGCAGCACCTACTCGTCCACTTCCTCAATCGTGTCTATGGAGACCTTGGGGTAGGTAGATGAGGCACTGCCAATAGTTGCCTTAGCCCACTTGCTTCAGGCCTGAGGTGAGCTGTGGGAGGCAGGTGAAGGCAGTTGAAGACCCTGTGAAGATGCAGCAGTTAGTATCCAGCTCAATTTTCGCAGCTGCCAGAAACTCTTGTTTCGTAAACCAACTTCCTAATTATGTTATATGTTATGTTATAGAAGATTTGTATCACACTCAAATACTCTAGAGTGTCCTGGCGCGTGAATGAACTGTGGCAGAGTGGGCAAAGATTATTAGATAGGCTGATTAAAAAAGTGTTTTTTTAAATAGTTTTTTAAAGAGTCGGATGTCCTGGATATGCTGTAGATCCGCAGGAAGAGTATTGCATGCAATTGCTGCTATAACGGAGAGGGAATGACCCCCCAACCGAGTCCTGCGGAACCAGGGGTTTACCACCCGACGTTGAGTGGCTGATTGAAAAGATCGGCTGGGAACCTAAAAAGCAAAGCGCTTCCTGATATAAGATGGCCCAAGGCCATGAAGGGCTCTATGAGATAAGGTAAGAGCTTTGAATTGCACCCGCTGGGCCATGGGGAGCCAATGCAAGTCTCGCAAATGCTGCCGGACACTAGATCTCCTAGAGATGTTGAACAGAAGTCTAGTCACAGCGTTCTGTATGGTTTGAAGTTTTTTCAACAGATAGCCAGGAATGCCGATATACAGAACATTGGCGTAGTCAAGGCGGGAAAGGATAAGGGCATGGGCTACCATTTCCTTAGCTGGCCTTGGTAGCAGGGGGGAGAACCTTCTTATGGCCTTAAAAGTACCAAAGCAAACTCCAGTAAGTTTTTGAATATGATCTGAAAATCGGAGATCTTCTCCGAACCAGACCCCTAAGTTCTTCGCCGCACCTCCCTCTGAGTTGGGATGGGGAAATGCGGGGGCCACAAAGTTTCCCTGAAGGCAGGAGGGAACTGGCCGTACAAAAGTACCTCTGACTTATCCTCGTTGCACTTAAGTTGGGCATGTGCAAGCCAGTGGAATACAGACGCAAGGCACCTCTGGGCGGTGTCAGTGCCCAGGTTGGAGCCCTTCCAGGTAAAGAGGAGCTGGGTGTCATCCGCATAAGCTATTTTTTTGGCTCCCAGCTCCTCCTCTAAGAAAATCAGGGGGGTCAGATAGATATTAAAGAGGAGAGGGCTCAGCGTGGAGCCTTGGGGAATCCCTGTAGATCGTTTCCTAACTGAAGATGAAAAGGGAGGCATCCAGACCTGCTAAGTGCGCTCATCCAAAAAAGATTTTATCCAATCCCAGGCGGGACCGGCAATACCAATGGATGAAAGTCGGGCGAGAAGTAGCTGGTGAGGCACCGTTTTGAAGGCGGCAGAGAGGTCCAGCGAAATCAGGGCCGACCTGACGCCCCCGTTCAAGCACTCCCTAATAGCCTCTGCCATTTCTACCAGCGCGGTCTCCGTACTGTAGGAGGTCCTAAACCGGATTGTGCCGGGTGAAGAGCCACCAGAGGTTTCCACAAAGGCCTCAAGTTGCAGAAAAACCACCTTTTCGCAAACTTTTGCCAGAGTCGGCAAAAGCTAGATAGGGCTGTAATTGGTTGGTACAGAAGGATCCAAGGAGGGTTTTTTAAGGAGGGGAAGGAGTTTGGCCTGTTTCCATTGCCACAGGACAGTGGAGGTCTGAAGGGATACATTAATAATTGCTGCTGCCTCAGGATAAACAACCTCAGCTACCCCAGTTAAAGCTGTAGCTGGACAAGGGTCTGTGGGAGAGCCTGACTTAAGAGATTTAAGGATGGCTAAAATATCCAGCACGGCTGCGGGCAAAAACTGTGTAAATGAGGGGGTAGACACACTAGGGAGTAGATGAGACATTGGAGGAAGATTTCTCTGCTCCAGGGGATTCGTCTCTAGGCTGTCCTGGATCTTCTTGGACAGCTCCTCGCACCATTGAGTGGAAACTGGAACGATCATTTTCTCGGCACAGGGAGACAGAAAGCTTCTGACAATAGAGAAAATCTCCTTACTATTGGTATTGGCCTTCGCAATCCGCTCCGCATAGAAGTCGCTCTTTGCTTTCCTAATGGCTGCAAAGTAGTCCCACTGAGCTGGGCGAAGAGCAGACTTGGCGGAGGGGCAATATTCCTGACGCCAGCAGCGTTCCAGTTTTTTACACCCCAATTTCAACTCTTTAGGAGTGCCCGAAAACCAATGGTTAGACAGAGAAAATCTCTATTGTCTGTTAAAGAGGGGTTTGGCAGTAGAGCCAACCCCCAGGTTAATCCAAGAATCGAAGCTATCTACCGCCCCTCCGAGATCATCGACAGGTGCGGCGCATGTAGCAGAGCCTCAGATAGCGCCGGAAGATTGATCTTCCGAGAGGGCAAGCCATGGGGCAAGGCAGAGGTGGAAAAGGGCTTCCCCATGGCACATGAGTACCTGATCAGATAATGATCTGACCTGGAGACTTGTGTAGGTTCCATTGCAGATACATCACGTTCAAGCAGACCAGGTCATTCAGATGGCCCCCTCCGTGTGAGGGCAGCTCGATCCACTGGGTCAGCTGTGCCAGATTAAACAGATCCATAAGAGCCCTAGAATCAGGGGCCTCTGGAGTATCCATATGGATGTTAAAATCTGCCAGGAGTAAAATCTTAGAGAAGCGGAGAGTGCGAGGGACAATAATGTCATCCAGAGCTTTCAAAAAAGCTCCAGGATGGCCAGGAGGACGGTAGACCAATGTGCCTCCCTTCGTAAAATGAGGTTACAGAGCGAAAGTAAAATCCAAGGCCTCTCCATACACTAGCTCTCTGGATACTTCACTGATGAATGACCAAGTATCCCTGAACACTACTGCAGTGCCACCCCCTCTCCCGATTTTCCGATCTGCTCTAACGATTTTATATACCCGGGGAATGGGAAGGGTTAACCACTGGAGCATAAGACTCGTTTAACCGGGTCTCAGTTATGAATAAAGCGCCTAGCTTTTCGTCCGAGATAAGATTGTGGATGTCAAGAGCATGTTTAACCATAGAGCGGGAGTTAATGAGCGCAGCGTGGATTCTGGTCTCCCTTACTACTTGAGGGGCAGGAACTATTGGCCTATTATGAAAGTAACATTTACAAGAAGGGCAAGTCCTAGATAGGCTGTGGAGGACTGCCCACTGCTTGCCTCCATCACATTTAGAGTTATCTAGTGCCATAAGTTCCTCCCGATTGAGGAACCTCTTACCGCCCAAATCTGCTAGTGAAGCACGGCCAGCGTGGCTGGTGCTGGGAGCTCCTAGGGCATGGACGGGCGCAGACAGGATTGCCTTCGGCGCTTCGATAGCACGCCCGCTGCGCGTCCGTGAGAGCATGTGCGTTATATGACGTAATCCCTCCCCCAGCTACTAGACCGCTGACTTGAGTCCCACTGGGTACCGGGACTGCCCCAAGATGGCGCCCTGCCCTCCACTCAATCGGCACTAGAAGCCGCGGTGGACCGGGGCAGTGAAAGCACACCTCCCAGGACACGAGTCTGGGTAAGTGTGAGCCAAGTTAAAAAGTGGCAATAGATTCCAAGTACAGTGATTTTAGGTTAAAAAACAGGTCGCGTTAAAACTTATGACATAAAAACCATTCAGCAGAGCACCAGTGCAAAATGAAAAGTAAAGCTCACAGACTGCCACAGTACACAAAATGGGTTGAGCAGGTCCTGACACTACCTGCTCTAGCTGCAGCGCGTCCTGCATAGCCTAGCTATTATATGGCGTAATCCCTCCCCCAGCTAAACCCCGGACTTGAGTCCCACTGGGATCCGGGACTGCCCCAAGATGGCGTCCTGCCCTCCACTCAATCGGCACTAGAAACCGCGGTGGACCGGGACAGGGAAAGCACACCTCCCAGGACACGAATCCGGGTAAGTGTGAGCCATGTTAAAAAGTGCCAATAGATTCCAAGTACAGTGATTTTAGGTTAAAAAACAGGTCGCGTTAAAACATATGACATAAAAATCATTCAGCAGAGCAACAGTGCGAAACGAAAAGTAAAGCTCACAGACTGCCACATTACACAAAACGGGTGAAGAACATTTAAAAGCCATTGTAGATTCCTCTGAAAATTATTTGTGTGGAAATTTTTATTTGAATCGCATTGATGCCACAAGAAAAATACTTACATGTCAGTGGTAACGTAGTTTCTGAATTTTCGGAACACATCTGGAGCATGTATTATGGGGTTTAGTGTCCCATCATTTGTTTGAATGGAATGTTTTAAATCTGACAGTGGCATAAAGCAAAGTTATGCGCCCCCACCCCTCCCCCCTCACCCCCCCCCGCAGAAGGTGGTAAGGGGCCATTGAAACTCCCATATGTCACGGACACTTTGAGGCTTTGAGCTGAAAAAGAAGCCCCTGAAAAATACCCATCCCACAGCGGATACAGCGGGCTGTGTTATGCCCCTGAAGCTTGCATGAACCAATAAAGCGCCTCTGAGGCCGGTGTGCCTCGATCAGACACTTTGACAGAGATGGAGAGAGAGAAGACTGACAGTGCCCAGAAAGATACTGAAGGATGGCTATAAATAGGACTTCCGAAAATCAATATCTGCGCAGAGCTCAGACGGCACTGAAGAAGGCTGTAAGAAATTGGAATTTTATTCTTGTTAGTGGATTCCTCTTGTTTCACATGACCGGAGCCCCAGATAACAGATTTTCGGTGCATAAGACATGAAGAATACAAAAATAGATCTTCATTCAATGTAGTTCTTGCTCTCAGTTGCTTAAGAAAATACTTTGTTTAGCTCTATAAATATTCTATAAATATTCTATATCTGGAAATATCGCTTTTAAAAAAAATAAAAGCTTTGTTTAAAATGACTCACTTGAAAAAAATTCAGTACGACGGGCAGCGTACAGAGTCTCCCTTAGGCTATCTGCTTCTCCAGATAAAGCTCTGCAGTTGCTTTTTGTATAGAGGTGGAAAGGTGTCTTAAGGGATACATGCATATGATTATATATATATATCTATTGGTCTACAATATATATATATATATATATATATATATATATATATATATATATATATATATATATATATCCAAACACAGAGAAAGATCCTTCTTGAATGGTTCCCGTAGTCAGGTGGCGCATACTCCGGCAGGATCCATTACGCCGGTAAAGTTTATGTAGATACCAGATTCCTAACAAAAGGATTTGATGCGCACTCGGATAGAGGGTAAAAAACACCAACGTTTTTATTTTTCAATAGTGTTTTTTACCCTCTATCCGAATGCGCATCAATCAATCAATCAATCAATCAATCAGAGCATTTATATAGCGCGCTACTCACCCGGAGGGTCTCAAGGCGCTGGGGGGGGGGTCCACTACTGCTCGAACAGCCAGGTCTTGAGCTGCTTCCTGAAGGCGAGGTGGTCTTGGGTAAGGCGGAGGCGGGTCGGAAGGGAGTTCCAAGTCTTGGCGGCCAGGTAGGAGAAGGACCTTCCTCCTGTGGTGGCTCTTCGGATGCGGGGGACGGCGGCGAGGGCGTGGCTGGTCGATCGAAGCTGGCGTTTGGGAGCGTAGAAGTTGAGGCGGCTGTTGAGGTATCCTGGGCCTTGGTTGTGTAGGGCTTTGTGTGCGAGGGTGAGGAGCCGGAAGGTGATTCTCTTGTTGACCGGGAGCCAGTGCAGGTCTCTCAGGTGTCCGGAGATGTGGCTGCGGCGGGGGATGTCCAGGATGAGTCGTGCTGAGGTGTTCTGGATCCGCTGGAGTCTCTTCTGGAGTTTGGCGGTGGTTCCGGCGTAGAGGGAGTTGCCGTAGTCCAGACGGCTGGTGACGAGGGTCTGGGTGACCGCCTTCCTGGTCTCGGAAGGGATGCATCGGAAGATCTTGCGTAGCATGCGCAGGATGTTGAAGCACGACGAGGAGACGGCGTCAAATCCTTTTGTTAGGAATCTGGTATCTACATATATATATATATATATATATATATTACCTACTGGCGGTCGCCAGTAGGTAGTTATAGTTAGGATTGTTTTCCATAGGAAATCCGCAACATTCTATTGGGAATAACTTTGGCGCAGATTGAGGGATCTGCCTGTAACTTTCCTCAAATTTGCCTCGCTGTGCTCCGCTCCTTTCCCGAAAGTGTGGGGGGGATTCGTCAAGCGGGGGCCGAGATAAAAGGGGGTCCCAAAATGTGTTTTCCCCATGTTAATTTCCATAGGGCGGTTGGACTCACTTTTAGCTCGAACGGCTGAATGGATTTTCACCAAACTTGGCAAAATTGTAGGGACTGGTAGCCCGATGTGCCTTTGCTATGTCTCAAATATGCGCTCCAGAGGATTTTGAATAATTTAGGTTAAAAAAAATATATATATCTATAAGCGCGCCCCGGTACGCGCACCGGGGAGCGTACCAGCGCGCAACGCGAGTTCGCGCACGGAAAGCTGATTGGCTCTCGGGTGTCTCTAAACATTCCAAACAGTCCGGAGCGGCCACCATCTTGTGTCTCGGTAGGATCGAGACACAAGAGGTGGCAAAAACAAAGGGGGAAATGACCAAAAGGGGGCAGGGTAGACCCCCCCTGACCCTCTAGGTTTGATGTGGGGTCCATAAAAGGGTCCCGCGGGACAAAAATATTTTTTAAAAAAAATCGGTTTTCGCGGGGGGAGCGTCCGGTACGCGCACCGGGGAGCTTACCGGGGAGCGTACCATGGGGAAAACCCAGTGAAACAGTAAAATAATAATTTAAAGTGCTTAGAGGTAGGGTAGGTCTGCATAGAGTTGTTGTGTTGTGTGGGTGATATAAGTACCAGCATGTAGGTACCAATGCAGAGTTTTAAATTCAAAGTAGATTGTCTCCTCTGTAGATAATTTGCATGTTGTTACAGAAGTTATTGTGGTATATGGAATCCATACCATAGTTTGTCAGGAAAGTAGAAACAACATGGAGGCAGAAGAGGAAAAAGATATGTCAAATACACATTGGAGATATTATAGTGGGAGAAAGGAAGTAACTATGAGCAAAATTAATATGTAACAAAAAAAGTTGCACAGTATACTATAAGTCTCACATTATATTATATTCATTTTGGTACTGTTTCATGAATTACATATAAAAAAGAATAATGTCTGGAACAATTTTTAATTATTAAATAGTAATTTATTGCTGTGATTTTTCAAAATTTAATAACACTTCCAACATTATATCGTCAGGAATGTCCTCATTTTCAGTCCATGATTCAATTTCTTCCACACAATTAACTAACTCTTCGTCTAGAGACTGATCCATAAAGTCAAAGTCTTCCTCAGGATTGTTTTGAAGAACTATTTAGAAAGAAATATTTGCTTCTCCTTCCATTTTCTTGCTGTAAATTGCATTAAAAATAAATATATCAGTAGAGTTAGGGTAGTGTTGGGTTTAAGTTTAGACAGGTACTTCTGAGTTTTTAACAGTGAATTTATCTTTGGGCAGTGTATGGTATCAGGCAGGAAGTAGAAATATCAAAAAAGTGTATGTGAAGAAGCCTAAGTAATTTCATATTTATACCAGAGAAGCCTAACTCAATCCATAACTATAACAGAGAAGCCTATCTCAATCTATAACTATAACAGAGGGACAGTAAATAACTATCAGAAAACGTTTTTACAAATTAACTTAAAGTGCCCCTTACAAATTAACAACTTACCTTATTAAAAGGTGATGAAGATAAATGGAGAACATTTTTTCAAGATGTACCCCAGGTAGGTGTAGTCAAAATGGCAGTGTTTCCCTCTCATTTTTCATTTATATTCATGTACATAACCAATCAAATGTCAGGAAAAAAAAGTGGAAAATGAAAGTAACATTTTAATTGGTTGTAAATCCTAACACTTCATATGTGTTTTTGTCATTTAATTTACCTCAGGATATTTAGACAGGGCTACAGCCCAAATGGCTCAAGGGTATTCCAACAAATTATGAATATTTAAATATTGTGAAAATGTTGTATGAGGCTTTCTTTCAGAACGTCGGAAAAACGGTAATTTCAGAGTTTCTTTTAATTAATTTGAAAATATAATGATTCATCTGTCACTATTTGGCCTTAAGGAAAAGTGAAGGAATGAGCAAAGAGTCATGACTGAAAAAAAAGAGTATATGAAAATAATGAAAATATTTCAGATGTTCTTGGAGCTTTTCTTCTAGAAAGTCGATGAAATGGATTTTTTAGTGAACAGCAGAGTACTTTCCAATGAAAAGGACCTTTATGATATACTATTTGGCCTAAAGGAAAAGTAAGTGAATCAAAGATTAGTGTACATTTGTGATTTTTAAGTTTAGATGTTTTTTTTAAAAACACAATCTTTTTGATTGTGTTTTTTTCCCCGCTGTCATATGATGAGTAGTTTGAACTCACTTTTTTAAGTGAAATTCAATATATTCTGAGAACAGGAAAAATAAACTATGTAACATGTTGTACAAGTTATTCTATAGTTTGTATTGTGTAATTTAAATTGTATTCCCATTGCCTCACACTCACTTTACTTTTTCCACCCTCTTTCAGCTCTTTTTACTCACTTATAATTTCTTTCTTTCACTCTCTTTCAGCCCCGTTCCTTTACTCCACTTCTTTCACAGCCCCTCATTCTCATTTCAACTGTCTGCATCCCCTCTCTCCCTTGCATAACTATTCAGCTTTCAGTCTCTCTGCTTTACTTCCCTTTTCCGTCTTTACCTCCTTTGCTCTTTTAGTAATTCCTCTTTACTCACTCAGCAGTATTGTCGCACTCTATCACTATAAATCACCCACTCTCCCTCGCTTATCTTTGTTTACTCCTTTCTTTTGACCTCTTCTCTCTATTTTCCGTTCACTACCTATATGTCCTCAGTCCCTCACTCTCCTTGTGTTATGTTCACTTGTGTTTATCTACCTTCTATCATTTCTCTTACAACAACTTCACTCTCATCGTTCTTCAACCCATTTCTTTTAGTCCGGTTCCATTACTACCCCTCATTTCCTATCTTTCAGTGTCCTTCTCTTTACTTTCATCACCGAATCACTTTCTCTCAGTACCACTGCTTTAGTCCTCTTCTCCTCTCTTTCCTTCTTTTGCTCCCTTACTCATTTTTCTTTCCTCACTCATTGTACTCCACTTCACTCATTCCTTCCCTTAGTCTCTCTGTCTACTAACTTCCTCACTCCTTTTCCCTCAATCCTTCTATATTATCCTCTCTCCCTTCATCCCTTCACTCTATGACTCTCCTTCACTTACTTTCAGTTATCTTCCATTCCTCATTCTTCTAAATGCATCCTTAATTAGACTCCTTTCCCTCTCAGTCATTATCTTTTTACTTACTCCTGTTTCCTGATTTAGTTTAGCTAACTCACATTCTTTTAGTATCTTTCTTACCTTCAGTTCCTTTTTCTCTTCTTCTCTTCCTTTCTGTCAGTGAATCTATATGCCTTACTCTTAGTAATTTACTCTTCTTCTATTTCTTTTTCCCTCTTTTTGTCCTTCTACCTTACTTTATTTCCCTTTCTGTGTCCTTCACTCTAACTTTATTTCTAAATACACTGTTATGATTTTTAACCTCTTCATTTGTATCTTTTATTTTAAAATACATATTTTACTAATCATAACTTAGTTTTTCTTCTCTCTTTCACAGATACAAAATGTAGTAACAAAATGTAATTAAAGTTACATTTATTATATGGTAAGTGTGACTAAAAAAATGTCGTTTGTCATCACCCATTGCTTTAACCTCACTACTATTTTCTCAACCTACCTCACTCCTGTTTCTTTACTCTGCTTCCCTCACTTATTCATATTCTCCATGTTTACTCCTCTTTCCCTATTTCCCCTCCTACATCCAACTTCTTTCAGTCCCCATTCTTTACTTCCCTTACCCTCTGTTCCCTTCCTTTGCTCCCTCACTCATTCTCTTTCCCTTAATCATTTACTTCACTCCTACACACACCTCCCCCCAACACACATAGACACCTCTGACATACACCCCACACACACACACACCTTACACACACACACACACACACAGCCACACACACACTCCTCACACACACACACAGCCACACATCCCACACACACACACACACTCCACACACATACCCCCCACACCCAACCCCCCCACACATATCTCAAACACCCACACCTCCACCCACACCTCCACCCACGCTCAAACACCCCACACCCCCACACCCACACACACACCTTACACACCCACACCCCCACCTACACCCACTGACTCCCTATAAGTCACCCACACTGCCTTACTTACCTTTCTTTCCTGTTTCACTCCGACTCTTTCAGTCACTCCTTCCTTTACTCTCTCTCTCTTTTCTCTCTGTCACTCCCCATGTCTTACCCTTATTCACTTTTATCCACCCTCTTTCACCCCTCTTTACACTCACTGCTCTTTTCTCACCCTCTCTCACCGTTGTTCATTTATTCCGGTTCCGTCACTACCCCTCATTCCCCATTCTTTACTGTCCTTCCTTTTACTTTCAACACCCACTCACATTCTACCAGTACCTCTACTTTAGTCTTCTTTTTCTCTCTTCCCTTCTTTCGCTCCCTTATTCATTTTCCTTTTCTCACTTACACCCTATTACACCTTCTCTGTTTTTTACTATGTAATAAACAATCCCTCTGTGTTGCTCCCTCTAGCTCTTTTTCTATTAGCAATACTCTCTCTGTGTTCTTCCCTCATGCTCACTCTTTCTGTCTTTCTTTCTTTCTTTATATTTTGGGTGCGCGCCCCAGTGCACGTACCAGTACGCGTACCCTGCAGAAAAAAGATTGACAGAGATTCTTTAAAAATATAGGTTTATTTTTATAAATTAAAGGTAGTTCTAAAAAGAACAGTTTTTTTTATTCTTTTTGTTGTTTTATATTTTTTTATTGTTTTTTTGAACATTTTTTACTTTTTTTGGCTTTTCTGAACAGTTTTATATATTTTTTTATTTTTTATGGGGAGAAACAAAAAACAGGGAATTGTAAATGGCTCAACTGGAGCAAAAAACAAAACAAAAAAAATTTGGGTTTTTTCGGGCACTTATGGTTATCCCCAGCACAGATGATAAGTTTTATACTTTGCTCACCATAGCAAAGTGTCTTTCCACAATATTTGCACACGATTTTAAAATCGTTAAATTTTGGTTGTATGATAGGCATCGTCTCTATTGCCTCTGAACCCGATGGAGTTGGTTCTTTTGATGTTGAGGGTCTGGATGTTGATGGGGGTAGCTTACTGCAGAGGTCCCTTACCTCTGCAGCAGAATAGTTGATTGGGTGCCAACGCATCATGTGCCGAATCATGGTATGATTCCTGAAGGAATATTTTTTGTTAGGGTTCGCCCTGGACAGCTCAGCACCACAAATGAAACAAGTCACCTTCGCAGCGTTGACTTTTTTGAAACCCCTTGGGATTTTGTAGGACTCCCATACGAAGTGCTCTTTTGGTTTGTCGGGCTGATTATCTTCAGGCAGGAAATGCCTTGTCTGTTCCTCCTCTTCATCATCCTCCTCCTCTTCTTCTTGACCACCAATGTGATCTTCTGGTGGTCTTTTTGATGGTGGTGGTGGTGGTGGTGGGGCAGATGCTCCAGCTGCTGATATGACTGTAGCCATCTCTGTAAGGAAAAAGCAGGTCTTCCTCACTCAAATAACAAAGTGAAAATGAGGAAAAAAGGTGGGGGCTTTCATCATTTGGAAAAGAAAAGTGTTCTTAACCAATGAAAAGTGTTATTTTCAAGTCACATGACCAGGGCTTTCATCATTTGGAAACCAAAAGTGTTGTGAACCAATGAAAAGTGTTATTTTCAAGTCACATGACCAGGGCTTTCATCATTTGGAAACCAAAAGTGTTGTGAACCAATGAAAAGTGTTATTTTCAGGTCACATGACCCGACGCGCTTACGCTACGCGCCCTAGTCGCGCCCCGGGGGCGCGTTCCAAAAATACAAGTAGCACCAAGATCTGGGGCGGTGTGTTGGAACTTTAATGTCTGCTTGTCAACGCTTTTGTTTCACTCGTCAAAGATTGCCACTGAAGAAAGGACTGGAGTCCTGAAACGCGTCTGGCAAAATCTGTTTGGTGCTTGTTTCCAGTTGTGGTACCTGCTGGCAGGGTGCCGATTGAATAAAGGCTTTTGAACTTCATCAGCTTTCTGTGGCTTCACTCGATCTTGGTGCTACCTGTATTTTTGAAAAGAAAAAAAATATATACACATATATATATATATATATATATATATATATATATTCACTGAAAAAACCATAGGTTATAGACCATATATAGTTAGGAATTAGCATTTAGAAAACCTTATTTTACTCACACAAAACCATTGAAATTCCATATATAGTTAGTTGCACTAACTATATATCGCGCACCCGCAATCCACTGCTGATGATGTCACATATTACATCATTCATGACATGGTCAGTGACATCACTGATGACATCACTGATGACAACATCCAGTGATTATGTGTTTCTGTAAAGTTTAAATATGTTTTACATATTGAAGAATGAGTGGATGTATAAGTGTCTGAATGAAGGTTTTAGTAGGTGCGTGATTGACTGTATGAGTGAGTGATTAAATGCGTCTTACTGAATGCACGGGTTAGTGACTAAACTGTCTGAAAGTGTGCATCAGTATGTCTGTTGTTGTGCAAGCTGCTGCATGTGTTGATCAGTAGCTATATAAGTAGCTATATGGGTTATTGATTGGTTGCCCAAGTATTTGTATGGGAGACTGAGTGTGTGTATGGCTGGCTGGGAGGTGTGTGAGTCTGTGCAGATCAATGTGTACTTGTATCAGTGATTCTATAAGAGAGTAAGTATGTGTTAGTATATGTTTCAAAAATGTAAGGTGTTCTGTGTTTAACTGTATAGATGAGAAAATGGAAGTGTGATTGATTCTTTTCAGGACTGACTAGGTGTGTGAGTAACTCCATGGATGAGTGGCAGAGTGTGAGTGTCTGTATAGGTGTATGAGTGCATATGATAGTGTTGTAAAGATGAGTGATTGTATGTATGAATGATTGTATGGGTGAATGAGTGAATGTGTGTGTAGACGTAGGAATCAGTGAGTGCGTATGTAGTAACTAGTATTGGTGTGTCAATGGTTTCAAAAATTATACTCTGTATTTAACACTGGGTGTAACAGAGGTTATATTAAAGTGTGAGGAGATGCATTGTATTGTCACATTAATGATATCATCATTGATGTGACCATTGATGTCAAATGAGATATCATCAGTGATGTCATTTGAGATGTCATCAGTGATGTCATCAGTGATGTCATTTGAGATGTCATCAGTGATGTCATCAGTGATGTCACTGACCATGTCATGAATGATGTAATATGTGACATCATCAGCAGTGGATTGCGGGTGCGCGATATATAGTTAGTGCAACTAACTATATATGGAATTTCAATGGTTTTGTGTGAGTAAAATAAGGTTTTCTAAATGCTAATTCCTAACTATATATGGTCTATAACCTATGGTTTTTTCAGTGAATTTCATTGATTTTTTAACAGCTAATATCTGTAGCTGTAAAATGTATTCTTCTTTAAATCCAAAAATATATTTTATATGTTTATTAATAATTTTTTTTTTTTAAATTTTTTTTTCTTCGTTCCCGCTTCGCGAATCGGGAAACTTCCCGTTAGCTGACCTTGATGCCGCGAAATAGACCGCGAGCCGGTAAACGTTTCTTTACCGCAACTGCCGCGTTAGAAAACAACATCGTGACGCCTCCTGTCCACATGACGTTTCGCGTTGTCGCGTGATACGTCATATGACGTGCTACGTTAGCGAACTGGTACGCGAAGCGAGGCGCAAAGCGCAGGTTTCTGGAAGCAAATCGGGAGGCCCTGCAAAGCGCGTAACGTAAACACAGCAGGTCATGTCACTTGGTAATAACACTTTTCATTGGTTCATTTCACTTTTGGTTTCCTAATGATGTAAGACTAGGTCATATAATCTAAAATGAACACTTTTCATTGGTTGAGAACTATTGTTTGTTTGTAGTCGCATTGAGAGAAAGACCCTTTGTTACCAGTGAGCAATGGCTTCTTTAGTAGCTTCAGCTGGTGCTTCCCCACCACCTCCACCACATCCAAGGAAGAGTGGACCACCTGCTCAAGTTATAATTCAGCAAGAAGAGGAAGAAGAGGAACAGGACGAAGAGCACGAAGAGAGGCACTTTTTGCCTGAGGAGCCCAGGACGTCTCACCGGAAAGAAAACTTCATTTGGCAATTTTTTTAAATTCCCAAAGGTCAGAAAAAAGTAAATGCAAGATACGTAACTTGCCTTATATGTCAAGATAGACTGTCCAGAGGGACCAACAAAAAATACAGTTTCGGAAACTACACAATGCATCGCCATATGACTAGGTGGCATCCTAACAACTACAGTGCTGCACAGTTTCGTAACGACCTAGATAATCTCCCTATTATGGCCAGAAGATCTGTTGTACCGGAAGTAACGGGACCAGAGGGCAGGGAGATGGTGCCAAATATACAAACGAGATTTCGTGAAGTAAAACAAGTCTGCGTACATTGCAGTGGATTCATTTGCTACGGAGAAAGTAGCATCACTCTGATCAACAGAGCTATTGGCAATCATGCTCATGTTTGTCCGAAACGCCCCAAACAATAAATTCTTTTTTTTTTTTTGTTGCTCCTGTTGAGCCCTTTACAATGAATCGTTTTCGTTGCCCCCTCCAAAAAAAACCCAAAAAAAATATAAAACTGTTCAGAAAAATTCAAAAAAAGTAAAAAAATGTTCAGAAAAATAATTAAAAAAATATAAAACAACAAAAACAATAAAAAAAAAGTTCTTTTCAGAACTACCTCCCCGGTATTAAAAAATTGGTACAATATTTGGAACTGTGCCAACCTCTATTTCTCTTAGTTCGCTTCCCAGTTCGCTCGCCGGTACGCGAACCGGAAGCAAACCAAAAAAACAGTAAGTATAAGGGAAGGAAACAGACAGTTATGTTAAAAGAAAGACAGCTATAGGGGAGTAAACTAGAGATACTATTACCCGTAATCCACTGCTGATGATGTCACATATTACATCATTCATGACATGCTCAGTATGTATGGAAAGGGGCAGATTTATATTAACTAGCACATCCCCAGAGATGCACCAGTTAACGTGCACCGCTGCTCTACCACCCACAGTCTGCCGCATTTACAATCAGATAGGACAAAGCTGCATCAAAACCCTGCGCCTGCTTGAAGCAGGCATAGATCTTGACGCAGGTAGGGTGAAAGCTAAAGCAACAACTAAGTGTCGTGTGCAGAAGTTGCAAAAAAGGAAAAATGGCGTTTAAACCAATAATGAGCCCATGCTAACTTAACACAGTGTAAAGATATCCAGGATCTACATCAGTTTGGGGTTCACGAACCTGGCAGGTAAAAGGCACTGAGGCTTTGCACCGTGCATATCTCATCCCAAATCATATGTTGTTTGTGAATGAAACAATTTCCCAGACCAAATGCTTTGGATTGGCTACTTCTAAAAAATTAAACACCCCTACTATCCCGGAGTTAGAGGAATATGATGGTTGGAGTAATTTTACTCGGTTGTCCATTAAAGATTTACAGGCCCTACTCCATAATTCTTCCTTTAACATTTCCAGTATAAATCCAAAAGGTTGGCTGCTTTGGCAACGTGCCTTATCCACGGTTTAATAACGCTGCCTTTTGCTTTATATAAGTTTTTAAATTGTATGAAATATATACCAATAGGTCGTTATGCACCTTTAGGTAGTGGTTTTCTTCATGAGGTCTGGTCGCTTCCATACACATACAGATGTTTCAAAGATGATCAAGAAGTTTATCTGAATGGGGAGGAATGCACTGAGACGCCAGATCATTCACTAATGTGTAGGCACATACAGTTACACGGTTCATGCAACAAACACCGACCAAATATGGCTTGCGTGTTGCAAGGCACGCCAGTTCCTGCTATCATCCCCACGTTCAAGTTGTTGGAAAATGGTAGTTATTTGATGCTCAATAATGAAGATTGTTCTGGGTTAATTAAAAGTATTCCTTTTATCGTAACAGTAAGTGAACGGGTTATTTGCTGCAGAAATGTTCTATTTCCTCCCACACATGAACATAGGGAGTTTTCAATCTGGCCACAAATACCAACCTTGGGAGCACATTTCAACGGCATGGCAAGAATAAGAGCTCTTTTGTCTCAGAGAGAGGTGGCCTTGAGTTCGGCCCGTGAAACTTTCGTGCTTCACATAGCGAACACCCGTACAGAGGTGCAGACCCTTTTAAATACAGATTTGCCTTTCCATTTCAGCAAGATGGTTCGGACTATCTTTAACGCGTCCTCCACAAAGGGCTTGGCGCACTTTTTTAAAGTTGTTACCAGTGGTCTCGTGACTTCATTTGAGAAAATCTTTGGAGTCATCCCTGCTTTCTTTCATTCTATTTTTTCCACTGTGCTTGGTGGATTCCCATTTTTACTTGCATTACCAGCGGACGCTCTTGTGCTTTTTTACATTTTTAAATATGGATGTCCCTCCTGTGCAAGCTCCCGCCCTGCAGCTGCTGACGCTGTTCCGCAATCGCATGCTTGAATATTATGGCACAATGCCGTTGGCGATATTAAGCACGGCATATGGATTATCTTTTCGATTCTCCTACTTCACCTGTGTCCAGCCTGTATTTCACTGCCTGACCTGTGATTTCGATTGGGCCATTGATTTGTGTCTCTGCGGACCGGTTTCTCCTGACGTCGACTTTAATCAGCTGATGACTCCTATCATTACTCACGAGTTGGTTTGTCCTGGCGAAAGGATTATGGCTGTGGCATTGATGCATGGACTAATTGGTCCCTGGAATTTACTGGCGGCAACACAGTCTTTCTTGGAACAGAGCTTTCTTGAAAACCCACCGAGCTGTCCTCTGATGGTGATAGAGGATCCGGTGCTGGGAGAGCACGTATGTTCTTTTCTGCTTTTAAATTGGATGGCTGAACTCTTTTCGGATGAAGACGGTGACTTCCTATTGGAGGCTGTTGCAGCTTATTTTGCATACACAGTTATGTCATAGACCTTTTTCATGTTTGATATGCTGAGTACTAGCATTTCATTGACAATTCATTGACTTATTTGTCAAGTTTTTATTATTTAGCTTGCCTATTGGCTTAAGCCTCGATAAAGTAGTTGGCTGTTTTATTTTTCTTTAGCATTAAATTTTCCTAGTTTTTAATGTTTTACCTTGCGGACCGTCCACATATAAAGTTGCAATCTGCTCTCATGAGATGCCACTTCTATTATCTTATTCAGTTCGTTTCCGGATCATGGGGAAGTGTCATCTAGATCCTGGATATCTTTACACCGTGTTAAGTTAGCATGGGCTCATTACCGGTTTAAACGCCATTTTTCCTTTTTTGCAACTTCTGCACACGACACTTAGTTGTTGCTTTAGCTTTCAACCTAGTAGTTCATCGTGGTTTACATGAGAATAATATGTTATTGCTCTACTATCTGCTTTGCTTGTTAAACTATATCTGTACAGCGACTGCTGAAGTTTCAAGAACAACACGATACAGAATTGTTATGAGGTCTGATCTCCACGACTTCATACTCATAACATAAGTGCAGCTTCTGCCAATTCTGGGCATGAGGCGGGTTTTATATTGCTTTGCCGAACACACCTACACAACACTTGATGCGGTTCACATGAAGAGAGAGCTGGTGTATGCTGATGTGATTCCTTCAAATCTAAGACACTAAAGTATGGGCACGCCCTAAACCAACACAAAGAGACCTTCTTAGCAAATAATATAATATGTGTATTAGGGAGGGTCAGATATAAGCAGCCGCGGGCCGTGGAGGGAGTTACGGTGAGGCAGGGAGTCGGGGAGGGGGAGGGGCAGGGTGGAGCCCTCTCTACCCTGCCCCTCCCCCTCCCCGCCTCCCTGCCCCACCGTAACTCCCTCCACGGCCCGCGGCTGCTTATAAGTGTTGCTAACTCTTATTCATTTACAGCATGTTAACATACTGTCACCATTCGCTTTTTATGTACTAGTAACTATGCTGGTAATTTTGCTACTGATAATATGTGTACTTCTATTATCTAAGATACTACGCCTGAGAAGACGGCATTAGTAAATAAACGTTTCAAATACACATGTGTTCTTCTTAACTCCATGTTCTGGTTTCTAAGAAATATATAACGACCGACTGTTCATGAGTTCCACGTATCCTGAGGTACTATAAGTTCATATTCTGGATTGTCTAAACATTGAGAGTTTGTTATATCCAATGTGACACTGTACCTAGCTTGCTAAGGGGTTTTTGATTACTAAGGTGAGTTTTGGGGCACCCTAATTCGCCGAGGTTCCAATCCTCTGTCCACAGTTCTGTGTGAGAACAGAAACCCTGCGACAGGGACACCCCTGAGCCTTGCTGGAGCTTCATCACACTTGCGATACAACTCCAGCAATGCGCCACCTTTACGGCACAGATACGTCACGCATCTCTGCTGTTTTTGCCTCATGATGCGCCGTATTGTAAATGCAGCACACCATAGGTGACGGAACAGCGGCACAGAATGACTAACACATCCCTGGTGATGCGCCAGTCATCATAAATCTATCCCTATGCTTCTTATCTTGTTAGAGATGAACCGCCATATGTATCATCAAAGTTTTTTGCATTTCCTAAATAGCGAACTTTAAGGAATAAATAGCGATTCTTTACCATTCCTAGTTTGCGATGAGCTATTTGCTAATTACAAATTACCCATTCATTTCCATGCAGCAGGAGGCCCATAGGAATGAAGGTGCAATTTGCGATTAGCAATTACCTCATCGCAAATTACAAATTTTTCCGAGGGTGCAGGGGTGTCTCAAGAACACCCTGCTGCACCCCTGAAAAAGAAATTTGGGGGCATATGGCGCACATAAATTTTGAAAACATTCCTTTACCTCAAAAACGATTTTCAACTCATAATTTGAAAACACTGCACATGGGGAAATGACTTAAAATGTCCTTAAGACACATAAAAGCGTTTTTTGATTGCCTTTGCAGCATGTTTCAGTCACCTTTAACATGCCTATGTAACGCAAACATTCAAAATCTAAATTTGCCATGCACAGGTGGGAGCATATTTACAAGCAATTTGCTCCACAGACAAACTTCTTACATTGAAATGGGAAAAATAACATCAGAGACTCTCAATTACCTTATAAAGAAGCAGACACCATTATGTCCTTGTCATCAATATTAAAACCATTGCTTTTTCTCAAAAACGATTTACAAGTCATAATTTGAAAACACTCCACAGCTCCTATGCACATAAAAACCCTGTCAGTACTAATACTTCACATTTTCTCCAATTACAATTTCTCAAAGAAACAAAATCTATTTGTAAAACACTTGAGACAAAGCAACATTTGAAAAACACAACTTTCTTCATAATTTTCTCCTTAAAGCACACTATTTTCTATCTAAATTAAAGAAATCTTTTCTCACCTTAGCAAATACTTTGAGTTTCAAAACAGTCTCAGAAACACACCAATTTGTCTTCAGCAGAGCAAAAGGTATGCACTCCAGAGTCTGCAGCTATCAAAAGCACAGAAATGCTGTAATTCTTCACACATATCTCTCATGTCACCCAATCAAAACTCTTCCCTCACTTTTTTTCAAATGAAAACCCTTCCCCCCTCTGCCATTTCATGCCTTTTCTGCATGGCAACCACGTCTTGGAAGACCTCTGGTGTTTGCAAGTTCACACAACAATGTTGCAATTGAACTCTGAACTCTCAGTGCACCTCATATCCAGTGCATTCTTTCATTTAATGATTTTTTCTTCACCACTCAAAATACATCTTTCAAACAACTCATCCATGCACCCTAACTTTCTGTTTTCAGCAATCAAAATCCACCAATCACTGTTACTGCTTCATTAACACAGAAACTCCACAGTTTTTTTCATTTTAAACTCTTATTTTTTCAACTGCCATTTCATTGCCACACTTCATCTGACTGCAGGAGAACCTTCTCTCACCATGTTTTCTGTCTGGTTGTTGGACATAGTTACATCTATTGGGCTCAGAGGTATGCTGAGAACAGGAATTTACCTAACCTCAATTTACAAGATGTGGAAATTAAGTGGTTTGGCCACAGAGGATTAAAATGTCACCAATTGATACCATTGGTGAAAACCTTTATGCATTTGCCAAAACCTGACCTGTTAATTGTGCACTGTGGAGGTAATGATTTGGGCACTTTGACTGGGGTAGGTCTGGAAATGCTTTTAAAGGACACCTTTGAGCAATTGATGGCACTTTTTCCTCAGACTGCCTTGGTATATTCAAATATATGCCAAAGACAGAAATGGAGGTGGTCAAACCAATTTTGTCCACAAATTGAGAAGTCGAGGAAGCATGTAAACACATCTGTTTCAGCTTACATGAGAGACCATGGAATGGGCTCCCTGTACAACAATAACTTGCGTTACTACATGCAAGATATCTACAGAGGAGATGGAGTTCACTTCTCAGATGAGGGCAACAGAGTTTTCATTTTGAATTTAAGACTGTGCATTGGTACCTACTTATAAGTACCTAAATGTACCATAAACCCAAAAGCTCTTCTCAGAGCTACCCTACATCTGATCACTCACAATTATTATTTTACTCTAACTTTTTTCACTAATTTTCAAGAAAGTACGCTCCCCAGAACGCTTCCCGGTTCGCGAACCGGGCGCACTCCACGCAAAAAAACTAAAAAAACGATATATTTTTTTTTTGCCCTGCGAGACCCTTTTAAAGCCTCCACATCAAACCTAGGGGGTCAGGGACGACCTACTATGCCCCCTTATGGTCATTTGCCCCTTCGCTTTGGCCTCCTCTTGTCTCTCAATCCTACCGAGAGACAAGATGGCGGCCGCTACGGACTGTTTGGAATGTTTACAGACGCCGAAGAACCAATCAGCTTCGCAAAGCTCCGAAGCGGAGCGCTGTTACAGATATATATCTTTTTTTGAACGTTAATTTCTCAAAATCCACTGGAGCACATATATTGAGACCTAGCAAAGGCACATCGGGCTACCAGTCCCTACAATTTTGCCAAGTTTCGTGCAAATCCATTCAGCCGTTCGATTATTATTATTTTTTTTTTTTTTGCCCCGCGGGGCCCTTTTAAAACCTCCACATCAAACCTAGGGGGTCAGCGAGAATCTACTATGCCCCCTTATGGTCATTTGCCCCTTCGCTTTGGCCTCCTCTTGTCTCTCGATCCTACCGAGAGACAAGATGGCGGCCGC
Source organism: Lissotriton helveticus (assembly GCF_964261635.1). NCBI lineage: Eukaryota > Metazoa > Chordata > Amphibia > Caudata > Salamandridae > Lissotriton > Lissotriton helveticus. The sequence goes on from NC_136065.1 coordinate 1,411,869,395, forward strand.
TACGGACTGTTTGGAATGTTTACAGATGCCGGAGAACCAATCAGCTTCGCTTCACAAAGCTCCGTTGCGCGAAAAGTACGCGAACTGGAGCGCTGCCCGGTCCGCTGTTACAGATATATATCTTTTTTTGAACGTTAATTTCTCAAAATCCACTGAAGCACATATATTGAGACCTACAAAAGGCACATCGGGCTACCAGTCCCTACAATTTTGCCAAGTTTCGTGCAAATCCATTCAGCCCTTCGGGCTAAAAGTGAGGCCAACCGCCCTATGGAAAACTCAATGTTAAAAACATCTTTTGGGACCCCCCTTTTTTCTCGGCCCCCCCTTGACAAACCCCCCCCAAATTTTCAAGGGCTGCTCAGAAACAAAATGTGCAATTTTCCTGAAAATTTCAGCCAATTCCATCCACAAACGCCAAAGTTATTAGACATAGAATTTTCAAAAATCCCATAGAGAAAAAATCCTAACTATATATACCTACTGGCGACCGCCAGTAGGTAATATATATATATATATATATATATATATATATATATATATATATATATATTTATTTCGTCGACCTTCGGTCGGCGTTTGACCTGGTCCCCAGAGCTAAACTCTGGGATGCCTTGAGATATATGGAACTTCCTCCCGAGCTACTTGACCTGGTCAGGCGCCTCCATGAGGACAACTTTGCACGTGTAAGATGGGGCAATCAGGGTCAGGTGACCACCAGCTTCCCTGTCGAACGAGGGGTCCGGCAGGGTTGTGTGTTGGCCCCTACCTTGTTTCTCCTATTTATTAACCGGGTAGTCGCATTTTTTAAAGACACTAACACTGATGCACCTATCCTGGGGGGGTCAAAGTATCCCATGCTAATATTCGCTGATGACACCCTGCTCCTTTCAAGGACTCGAAGCGGCCTACAGGCTGCTTTAAATAGATTCTCTGAATTTTGTGTCATAAACGACCTCCAGATCAATGCTGATAAGACGAAATTTATGATTTTTAACAAGAATAAACCCATCTCCAGTTCATTTACGCTAGAGGGAGTCCCAATAGAACAGGTCAAAGTCATGTCGTATTTGGGCGTGACCTTGGACCACCAACTTAGCTGGAAACCCCAGCTAGAGGTGCTAACTCTTAAATTTGTCCGCCTCACAGGATGTCTGTTAAAGGAGCAGAAACAATCCCTGACAAAACGCATCGCACCGGTGCTAAAAATATATGAGGCCAAGGTGAATGCTGCTACCCTTTATGGTGCGGATATATGGGGACACAAAGGGATGCCGGCTCTTATTTGTGCCCAGAATAAGTTTCTTAGGAATCTAGTAGGACTCCCCCAATCTTCCCCCATAACACCATTGCTTTTAGATTTGGGTTGTAGACCTCTGGATGAGATGGCTCAATATCGCCTTATAGCTCTTTGGCGCCGCCTCTGGACGAGCCAAGAGCTTAGCTTGTTTGCCCAAGAACTAGGTGAGGTTAGGGCTCTATGGGGTGCACAGAAGATTCCTTGGCTACGGGAGGTTAAACGAATATTATATTCTATGGGCCTCCCAGAGTTATGGTTGCACCCAGAAAGCTCTATCTTCCCGTCGAAAGTGGAACTTAGAGACCTGTACTGGGCTGATAAAAAATCTGCTTTGATTACACTTTCCTCTGCCACTAACCTAACAGGTCAGTTCTTAATGCATAAGATATCTCCATTTCTCGAACCCTATTGGGACTTGATAGGCAAATCACTTGATCGTAAATTGTACCACCAGTTCCGAGTGGGAACTTTGCCTATAAATTATTTTACAGCAAAGTGGGCAAGAAACCAAAGTAACAAATGCCCCTTTTGTCCCGATCAGGTAGAAAGTCTAGGCCATATATTCTTTGCATGTCCTGTGTATAGATTACCCAGACTTAAATGGCTGAAGCCAGTTTGCGAAACACTCAACTGTAGAAGCAGTCAGGCAGCCCTGCTCAAATTAAGAGACTTACGCACTACAAAATCGGTGATTTGCATTGCAAAATTTTTGGGGTGGCTATGGCTCATTCGGGTCAAGAAACTGTAAATTGTTTTTTTATTCGTCTTAATGTTACCAAACTGTTATATTTAAGTCATTTCCCTTTTATCTGTTTATGTATTGGGGGATTTAATGTACAATTTTATCAAATTTGGGAAATGTTTTTTTATATACATGTATTTGGTTGTCTTTTATGAATTTTTTATTCGAAATAAAGACTTATTGACTGACTATATATATATATATATATATATATATATATATGTATATATTACCTACTGGCAGTCGCCAGTAGGTATATATAGTTAGGACCTAGTTTCCATACTATAGGAAATCCGCAACATTCTATTGGGAATAACTTTGGCGCCGGTTGATGAATCTTCACGAATTTCTCAAAGAAGATGGCCCGCTCCGCTCCTTCCCTGAAAGTTTTGGGGGGATTTGTGAAGTGGGAGCCCGAGAAAAAAGGGGGGTCCCAAAACGTGTTTTCCCCATGTTATTTTCCATTCGACGATTAGACACGGCTACAGCCCGAACGGCTGAACGGAATTACAGGAAATTTGGCAAAATGGTAGAGTCTGATTCGCAGATCACGCTTTTGCTTAAATGGTGTAAATCCCTCCAGTAGTTGCTGAGAAAATCAAATGTGAAAAAAATGTATATATCTGGGCGGAGCCTAACCACACATCTCATCGTGAGATCTGATTGGCTGTCAGCACTTCATCCAAGAACTACTGGCAGCCATGTTGGGACCAATATACATGATAGCACCTCATTAAAAAGCATTGCAGTTAATAGAAGGTTTTAGGACTTTAGTTACATTATAAATCATTTGCTGATGGTACCATACTCATTTTAGGAATTGTGGTGTGTTCTAAGGTGATTTTACCATGTGAAAAAGCCTTCTGCTGGTATATAATGAATCATGTTTGAAAGAAAACTATTATCTCATGCTTTTCCCACAGTGGTTTGGAAGGGGATCTATAAGCTAAACTGAAAGCATATTTTCTGTAAATTCACATTATCGTTCTCAGTCATGTGAGAATGAAGTCTGACATTCTCAGTAACACATGTACATCCAACAAGGACAGAGACTGTCAGTTGATTCCTTTGTGTTCTACTGCAGCTTCCCAGAGTGTTCTATAGAACAACTAAAGCTCTAACAGTCCTACTTATTACAAAGGTATGGCACACCTGAAGCCATCTTGATTGGAATAAAGTGGTAACTCTTAAAACATTTAATTTAAAAAGGAACAAAATGAGGGGGTATATTTTGCCACAGAAAGTATGATTAGTGCTGCAGAAAGAAATATTAGGGCACATTTTGAGTGACTTCTCAAATCCTCTTCTATCCATTAAAAAATCCTGACATGCAGTCTCCCAAGATGGCCACCAGAGACAAAAGAGCCCAAATGTAGCCCAAATATCACCCAGATGTAGCGAAAGTATAGCCCAATGACAGAATGTCCCAGAGTGTTCTAAAGAACAACTAGAGCGCTAACAGTCTTACTAATGACAAAAGTATGGCACACCAGAAGCCATCTTGATTGGAATTAAGTGGTAAGTCTGAAAACATTTAATTTAAAAAGGAACAAAATGAGGGGGTTCATTTTGCCATAGAAAGTATGATTAGTGCTTCAGAAAGAAAAATTAGGGCACATTTTGAGTGACTTCTCAAATCCTCTTCTATCCATTAAAAAATTCTGACATGCAGTCTCCCAAGATGGCCACCAGAAACAAAAGAGCCCAAATGTAGCACAAATATCACCCAGATGTAGCCCAAGTATAGCTCAATGACAGAATGTCCCAGAGTGTTCTAAAGAACAACTAGAGCGCTTACAGTCTTACTTATGACAAAAGTATGGCACACCAGAAGCCATCTTGATTGGAATGAAGTGGTAAGTCTGAAAACATTTAATTTAAAAAGGAACAAAATGAGGGGGTTCATTTTGCCATGGAAAGTATGATTAGTGCTTCAGAAAGAAAAATTAGGGCACATTTTGAGTGACTTCTCAAATCCTCTTCTATTTCATTAAAAAATTCTGACATGCAGTCTCCCAAGATGGCCACCAGAGACAAAAGAGCCCAAATGTGGCCCAAATATCACCCAGATCTAGCCCAAGTATAGCCCAATGACAGAATGTCCCAGAGTGTTCTAAAGAACAACTAGAGCACTAACAGTCTTACTTATGACAAAAGTATGGTACACCAGAAGCCATCTTGATTGGAATGAAGTGGTAAGTCTGAAAACATTTAATTTAAAAAGGAACAAAATGAGGGGGTTCATTTTGCCATAGAAATTATGATTAGTGCTGAAGAAAGAAAAATTAGGGCACATTTTGACTTCTCAAATCCTCTTCTATTTCATTAAAAAAATTCTGACATGCAGACTGAAACATGCACTTTGAATACCAGCAGCAGACTTCCCTGGTGAGCAGGAGCTTTACTACAGTGATCTAATGAGCAACTAGAGTGCTAACATTCAGAATTTATGGCAAATGTGTGACACATCTGAATGCCTTCTTGATGGAACCAAAGTGAACAAGCATTGAAAATGCAATAGATCTCGCCCTCGTTTAAGTTAAAGCCATTCTGTTTGTAATGAGGTGGCTTTTTTAGCTTTGCTTTTTTTTTTTTGTAAAACCGTTTTTATTGCAGAGTCATATTACATATACATCTTACATTTACGAGCGTCTCGCATGGCCATGTGGTATTACTTGGTCCCCCCCTGGGTAATTTGGTTACACAGCCTGTAAGTCCACAACCCGGGGGTCGGGCGGCGTCAACCACTCAAACTCCCCTCGTAGCAACTCTTGTGCGTCCCCAATAACCCTTGCAAGACTTCCTTCGATCTGCTTTTACATTTTTCCCCTCCCGTCTTCTCCCCTCAAACTCCCCCCCACCCCCTAAACTCCCCAAACATCCCCCCTCCCCCAACTCCCTGTGCCTGCTCCAACGACTGGACAGACACTCTGTTGGTGTGTGTGTTTGAACTCTATCAGGAATGATCTGGGGTATTCAAAGAAAGTGTTCCTGGTGTGTTTATGGGCTCATCAACACCTGAGTTGGAATACTCTTCCTCCTCCCCGAGCGTACTGTCCCGCAATGCCTGCACTAGTGCTTCCCATGCCGCTGCCGCTTCCAGCGCTCTATCGTCAGCCTTGCGTCGGGCCAGCTGATACCTTAAAGTGCTTTCGCTCGCCGCCCATTTAAGGCATTCGTTGAGCCATCTTTTGTGCGTAGGCCCCTTTTTGGATTTCCAGTTTCTGGTTATTTCTCTCTTAGCCACTATCAGTCCCATATCAATAAACTTGCTTGTTATCCTATTCTTAGGTGTGTGAGGAAACCAATGCAGCATCCCTTCTGCTTTGGTGTATTGTAGCTCCCTGTCCGTCACGGTATTCAAGGTCTCGCCAATCTCCTGCCAATAGTCCCTTAAGTGTGGGCAGTCCCACAACATATGTCCTAAATCCGCCCCTGCAGTGCTACATCTGGGGCAGGCCGCATTCTCTATCCCAAAATACTTCCCGAGTTTCCCTGGCGTCAGGTAGGCTCTATGGAGAATGTTAAAATGTATCAGTTGGAAGCCTGCGTTCCTCATACTCTTCCTTGCCCGTCTTATTAATGGCCCCCATGTTGTGTCAGGAATCACCGTCTGGAGGTCCTGCTCCCATTTGGCCTTCAGCGTTGTAAGTGGCTTTAGAGGTTCTCGCAACATTCTAGAATAGAGGCACGTCACTGCTTTGTATGTACCAGCTGCCATCATGGTGTATTGGCATGCCATGGACGTGGCGGGCTCCAGCAGCCCCTCCCCCCAGTGCATCTGTATCGCCCTGGCCACAGCGGCATGCATCAGGTAGTCCCCTTTCGGGAGATCGAAGCGGTCCTGCAAGACCTGGAATGGAAGTAAGGTCCCATCCTCATACAGGTCCCCTATCATTTGCAGCCCCACGTCTTCCCACCCCTGTAACCGCGACCAGTCACCGCCGTGAGGGAGTGCTGTCACCATTCCCAGCGGTATTTCGGGTGCGTACATACGTGGCACTCCCTCTCTGTGTCGTGCGCGATTCCAGCAGAGCCTGAACGTCTGTTCCTCTAGGGTCAAGTCGCTAAGAGTGAGCTTCTGCTGTAGAGTAATGTACGTGAGCACATGCCGGGGGTACCCCTGTCTCTTTCCTGCTCTGGACCTCGATACACCCTCGCTACCTCTTGTGTGAAAACTTGTAGTTGTGCCGCCAGGTAATAAAACTCAAAGTCTGGAACCGCCATAGCCCCCTCATCCTTAGGTCTGACCAACGTGTCTAGCGCTATTCTGCGTCTGCCCGTGCCCCACAGGAACAATATTAGCAGTGAGCGCAGCTGTCGAAAAATAGAGCCAGGAAACCACACCGGCAACGTTTGAAAGTAGTAAAGAAAGCGCGGTAGCGCTATCATTTTCACCAGGGAGATGCGGCCAGTCACCGATAGAGGGAGTGTGGCCCAAAAGGACATACTCCCTTTCAATGCTCGGATGCAGCGTCCCACATTGCCCTCTAACATATCGGTTGCCGTGTGGTACACATACACTCCCAGATATTTTAGACAAGTAGGCTCCCAGGTGAGTGATGGGCAATCCGCCGGTCGCTCCTCTCCCTGCCTTAAAGGGAATAAACAGGACTTAGACCAGTTTACTTTTAGGCCTGATAGTTTCCCAAATAAATCGAGAAGCCTCTCTGCTCCTTTCAATGCCCCAGTGGCGTCCTCCAGGAATAATAAGAGGTCGTCCGCATACAATGAAATGGCCTGCGGATCTCCCCTGTAGACTAGACCCTGGTGGTAACGTCTCATCCGTGCTTCCGCCGCAAATGGCTCCATCGCCAGAGCAATCAGCAGGGGGGATAGCGAGCATCCCTGCCTAGTACCACGGCATACCTGGTACTGGTGCGATATTAGAGAACCTATCCGGACTCGTGCCGTCGCGGATGTGTACAGTACTTTAGTCCAGCCTATAAAATTATCGCCATGGCCGAAGTGCTTCATGACCTTATAAAGGTAACCCCATTCCAAACTGTCAAACGCCTTTTCAATATCGCGCCTCAGGCAGCGGGTCACCCATCAGTCGTATCAGTCGGCGTATATTAATGGTAGTATTCCGCGTGGGGATAAAGCCGGATTGGTCGCTGTAAATCAGCTCCGTCATGTGGCTCAACAGTCTACTGGCTAGTATGGTGCTCAGGATTTTATAGTCCGTTGTCAGCATGGACAGTGGGCGATAAGAGGCTGGCATGGTTTCCTCTCTCCCCAGTTTCAATAATGGAATCATCAGCGCTTCCCTCATGGATTGTGGTAGCTGTCCCCTAGATTTAGCCTCATTGTAAACTACCTGAAGCCGCGGAGCTAATTGTGCCAAATATTTGCTGTAAAATTCTATGGGAAAGGCGTCCAAGCCCGGTGTTTTGTTTCTAGCCATCTGCTTTACCGCGCTGCCTATCTCCCCCAGGGTAACATCCTTGCCCAGGTCATCCGACTGTTCCTTATCTAACTGCGGCAATTGTAACCCCTCTAAAAAGGCATCGATCTCACAATCGCGGCCTTCCAATCCGCTTTCATAAAGCGTTTCGTAATATGATCTAAAAGTGTCTAAGATCTCCATCTGGGTAGTACTTATGTGGCCCCCTTCCCCCTCAATGGCCAAGATCGGGTGGCTTCGCCTAGTCGGGTTAGCCAGCCAAGCAAGCATCGTCCCCGCCTTGTCCCCCTCTGCGTGCGCCCTCCTCAGGTAGTTTTTATGGTCGAAGCTTCGGAGCCGCTCCATCTCCACCGCCACTGCCTCCTTTGCCTCACTAACAGTCTGTTGGAGCTCGGGATGATTAGGGCGCACCAACTCAGCGTTCCGCAATGTCTTTTCTGCCTTTTCCAAGTCGTCCAAGAGTGTTTTGAGGACCCCTGCATATTTCCCAATACAGTGGCCCCTAACAACAACCTTGAAGGCATTCCACTCCATCCCTCTGGTGGTTGTGGTGCCGTCATTTACTTCGAAGTACTGTGTGATTCTCTCCCCTAGCGCTTCTCTGAACAAAGGATCATCAAGGGTGTCCGGGCGCAGTTGTCACGTCGGGACCTGCGTGGTCTCAGTCACCCAGTCTAGTGTTAATAGGAGCGGATTATGGTCGGATAACGTACGAGTTAAGTACTCAGCCTGAGAAACGGTGGATATCACAAGCGGGGAACATAAGAATGTGTCTAATTGGACATGGAGGTCATGCAGTGCAGAGTAATACGAGTAGTCACGCAGAGTAGGGTATCGCGCTCTCCAGGCATCCACCAACTCCCAGCACGTCTGCCATTCAAGTCTACGCTTCGCTAATCTATGCACTGGCGACGCTCCCAGTGGCGGGTGAGATCTGTTCAGAGTAGTGTCAGCCACTGAGTTGAAGTCTCCTCCCACAAATATAGGGCCTGCCAAATGTCTCGCTAGCGCCCCAGAGAGTTTTGTAAAGAAGGCCGATTGATCAACATTGGGTGCGTACACGCTGCAAAGTACTATATCCCTGCCTCTGAGTTTCCCCTCAATGACCACATAACTGCCCTCTGGGTCTACAATCTGCCTAGTCACCTGGAGTGGGACCCCCGCTCGGATCCAAATCGACGCCCCCCTTGCGAATGCTGAGTATGTGGTGTTGAATAGTTGTCCCCTCCACCTTCTCTGTAGCGCAATGCCCTCTTGCTTTGTTAGGTGCGTTTCATGCAACAGCGCAATCTGAACTCCTCTACGAACTAAATAAGCATGTACTTTGTGTCTTCTAGCCATGGTATGTAATCCCCGCACATTCCAGGTCACACATTTCGTTACTCCAGAGTTAGCCATCATCCCACAGCAACCTGCAGTTGATGATATCAGGCGTCTTCCAGGTATTCGCAGTGGCACCTCCCAACCCCAAACCCCAATGCAAATCAGTTGCTTCCCCCCTTCCACAATTTTGGTCGTGAGCCACCCCAACTACTCTCGACTCCCTCCCCCCAAGAACAGGACCCAGCTTCAAAAAAGTAGCTCCCATCCAAACTGCAAACAGTGTCTAATTAATCCCTCGCTACCACCCAACTAAACCGCAGTCTTCACTACGGTGGCCTTATGGGCCAGTGGGATGCTACTCGACCCCCAAGGGTGACTACTACAGTCCCATCTCCCCCGCCCCACAATCCACCAGGATCACTCACATGTACCCCAACTGTTCTGGTACCGGCTTTTGCGTCAGGCTCTTCTGGGTTCCCCGGAAGCCATCCATGGGAAGTGTGTTCGGCTCGCTCATTAGTCCACTTTAGGCCTCTATAATCACCGATTCCGATCCTCTGCGTAAGCGGGTGCTCACCGTTCCCGACAGGTCCACCACCGCTTACAACACCGCCCTCCTCTCCTCTTCGGTCTGCGATTCCGTCAGTTTCCTTGATCTATGCCGGCGCTTCCGAATCCTCTGCGACTTCCGCACCGGCTGCTGTCGCTCCGCCTCTTCAACCCGGTATTTCGCACCGTCCGTTCCAGACTTGTAAGAGTCCCACCACGCCCAGGCATCTGCTGATGTCATAAAGAAGAGCGCCTTGCCGTCCACTTCAACTCTAAGTTTGGCCGGGAAAAGAAGTGAGTATGTTATTCCTTCTACTCGTAGTTCCCGCTTTAGCGATAGGAAGGAGGCTCGCAGTTTCTCTGTTTCATACGTAAAATCAGGGAACAGTGTCACATTGCTAATATCCACTTGAAATGGGCCTACATCTCTGGCCCTTTGCAGCAGCCAGTCCCTGTCTTTATAATGCAGCAGTTTTATCACAACCGGTCGGGGTGGTTGGCCCGGCATGGGAGGCTTAGCCGGGACTCGGTGAGCTCTTTCCAGAGTGAAGAAGGGTGAAAGGCCCTTCGGCGCCACCTCCGTCCGCAACCAATAGTTGAGGTATCCCACCATATCATCCCCTTCCGTTTTCTCCGGTAGGCCCACCAAGCACACATTGTTGCGTCTAGTGCGATTTTCCGCGTCTTCCGCCCTCCGTTCCAATGTTTGTATCCGGTCAAGTGCGTCCACTAATCGCTCCTCCATGGACTTATATTCCGGCAGCATTTCTTGCAGGGTGCCCTCCGCGATTTTGACTCTGTCCTTCACTTTGTCATGGTCTGCGCGGAGGAGCCCCAGTCCCGACGCCACCTGGGCTATGTCTTGTCGCAAATCGTCTTTCGTGGCCGTAGTGGCATCTAGGATACGGGTTTGCAATTGTTGTAAATCCGTCGGGCTCTGTGTTGCTCCGTCCGGGACATCTGAGCCGGTCGCACCTTCCACTCGCCCTTTAGGTTTCCCCATCCCGTGCCGCCTCCAAGCCCGCAGCGCTCCTCTGGCAGCGCTCGTAGGTCCCCGGTAGAACCACACAGCGCCCTCTCGATCCGCACTCTTCTCAGTAGAAACTCTCTCCTCGCGCTCACCCTTAGGTTCCCCCGGTGGCGGGCCTGGCGCCGCTCCGACAGCCCTCCGTATCCCAGCACTGCCCCGCAGCCGCCGCCGGAGAGGGCAGCCAGTTCGGAGGGATCACTCCCGTCCGGACTGCGTCACGTTCCCTGCTCGTCAATATCCAACGCCAGCCATCCGTACCACCGTCCCGTGGCACTGCCCCACTGAACGTCTACTCCATCGCTTTGACCTTAATGTAGTGCGTGGCTGTAATCCGTTACTATGCCCCAGTTCACAGTCCCTCGTGGGGTCTTTAGTTCAGATTCTTATTGGCTTCCCAGCCCCTTTGCAGCATGGGATGGTGGTATTTGTTGTTTTCGGCCGGCGTTATGACGCTCTGTAGTACTGCCGCTAGTAGTGCCTTTCCCAGGTCCGTCTGGTCAGAGCAGGGACACGTAAGGAGCCCCTCGGTAAACTGACACGTCCATGTGACTCCCACAGCATCGTACTCGCTGGGCAGCCACCCCCCCTTTGCCGGTGCTACTCCGGGGTCCAGTTGCCCTGCACCAATGGTCCCCTATCCGATCGCCCCCATTCGGCAGAGTCCCCGACCCCAGCGCCGCTCCAATGTTGCTCTCCTCGAGCGGAGGACGTCTCCCGCTTGCCCACCCCTCGGCTCACCGCTCTCCACCGCGGCGCCGTCGGGTATGCGCAGCTCCTGTTTCCGGGTGTTTGACGGTCGGCGCCTCGGTGGGGCACCCGCGATGTTTCCTCCACCGGCGAATCCTCCAGGCAGCGCCTCCAGCCTGCTCCGGTCACCGGAGGTCGCGCCCGTCGTCGGGAGCCGCCGGTCCTTTGCTGCGGAGATGGAGGACGGCTGCCCTTTTAGCGATCTCTTCCGACCGTGCACCAGGCGTGGGTTCCTGTGTCACTCGCCGATGGTAGATTATCCCCCAGCTGCCGTCAGGGAGCCCAATTGACAAGGCGCCGACGCCCCTCTACCCATATGTTGCTCCCGAAGAGTGCCACTGCTCCCCTTCCAAGTCTCCCGGCTCAACTCCGAGCCCCGTCCGCCATTTTGGGCTATGTCAGCACGGCAGCCTCCGATGCCGTTGTCAGGGCTTAGTGCTCCCGGAGCAGCGATCCGCTCCGCCCCCGGGGTTCCCGTGACCCTCCGATGACTGCTGCTGGTAAGGGATCTCCAGACACAGCGGGTTTCGTGTCGTTATGCAGGATTTCGTTGGGGATCGGGCGCGGAGCTCCCACGCAGCCATTCCCTTCGGCGTTCAAGCCACGCCCCCTTTTTAGCTTTGCTTTTATTAGTGTTTTTCAAACTTTCATGTAAATAACATGCATATGTATGCATATATGTATATGTATGCATGCATTTATATAGATATGCAGATTATATATGTTTATATATGTATATATATATATATATATATACACATACATATATATAAATGCATATTCATATATATGCATATATATATATGTGTATATGTGTGCGTGTAGAGAGAGGTAGAGAGGTAGAGGTAGATAGGTAGAGGTAGAGAGGTAGAGGTAGAGAGGTAGAGACTAGTAGAGAGAGAAGTAGAGAGAAGTAGAGAGAGGTAGAGAGTAGAGAGTGAGTAATAGAGAGTAGAGAGTGAGTAGTAGAGAGTTGTAGAGAGCAGTAGAGAGAGTAGCAGAGAGTGAGTAGTAGAGAGTAGTAGAGAGTGAAAAGTAGAGAGTGAGTAGTAGAGAGTAGTAGAGAGTGAGTAGTAGAGAGTAGTAGAGAGTGAGAAGTAGAGAGTGAGTAGTAGAGAGTGAGTAGTAAAGAGTGAGTAGTAGAGAGAGAGTAGTAGAGAGTAGTAGATAGTGGGTAGTAGGGAGTGAGTAGTAGAGAGAGAGTAGTAGAGAGTAATAGAGTAGTAGAGCATGAGTATTAGAGAGTGAGGGCGTTCTTATTTCCTTCAAGTTATGTCGGTATCCTGTTGTCATATAACTAGATATGTCTTCCAAATGTTAGACGAGTCGTAAGTACATTCTTATTCAAAGTGACTAGGTATCAATTTTACCCACACAATTCGGGCAGACTTGAGTAATTTATAGCATCCTCAAAGTCAGTCTTTCAAAAATTCCAAAGTATAGGACATGATAATCCAAATCCAAATGTTTCTCAAGAAAAGTTATTTTCAATCGTTCTGAATATCGGCGTTTGGGCAGATATGACCCACGGACACGGTTTATGACTTTTCTTGAGAAACATTTGGATTTGGATTATCATGTCCTATACTTTGGAATTTTTGAAAGACTGACTTTGAGGATGCTATAAATTACTCAAGTCCATGGATGCTGCTGGGAACGCCCCCAGCAACACCCATTGCACGCCCCTTTAACGCAGGACACTGCGTTAAAGGGACTGATATTTATCAGGCAGGATTGGCCACAAACAGTGCCACGGGAACGTCACAAAAAGTGACATTCCGGAGACGCAAGGGGCTCGTAAATAAGGCCCTATAGGTTTCACACTCGATAAAGTTAGGAATTAGCATTTAAAAAACCTTTGAAATTCACTGAAAAAAACATAGGTTTCACACCAGTTATAGTTAGCTGGACATTTTACTCATGCAAAACCATTGAAATTCCCCCGTCATAGTTAGTTGTACTCACTATAACTCACGCACCCGCAATCCACTGCTGATGATGTCACATATTACATAATTGATGACATGGTCAGTGACATCACTGATGACATCACTGATGACATCTCAAATGACATCACTGATGACATCACTGATGACATCATCCAGTGAATGTGGTTTGCTTTGATATTAAAATATGTATTATATACACACTACTTTGCACTGAAGAATGAGTGGATATATAAATATTAATGTGTGGATGGTGGATTTAGTAACAGTGTCATTGAGTGTTTCCTTGACTAATTTGTAGAATCTCATTATATATAATGTGTAGTTACTAAACTGTGTGAAAGTCTTTATTCCTTTGTCTTAATTGCTATGTTAAAGATTATATTTGTTAATGGTTTCTTAACTGAGTATTTGTATGGGTAAATGAATGTCTATGTGGTTTGGTGGGGGGGTGTGATTGCCAAAAAATGTGTGAATAGTTCATTCAGTAGGTATATGAGGTTAAGACTACATGTTATAACAGTTCTTTCAGTGAGTGTATATGTTTATGGGTGTGGTGGTGATGAAATATTTCTCTCAATGGTACATCTCCATTAAACTTGAAAAAAAAGGCAGTGTATGTGACAGTTATATCTAATTAAGTGTGCCTAAGACTTAGTGATTGTATGAGTCACTATATGGATAACTGTATACTTGTAATAGCCGTTTACCTTGCTGGTACTTTTTGCTGTGAACCACTGCCCATCACGGACTTTGCTAACAACGATATTGGGCATCAGGAGCTCAATCCACGTAGGCGGGGATCATCGAGGGAAAGACCGACAACAGCAGCACCAGGGGCCGGGCCTGCGAGATCCAGCATACCTAGCGCTTTCACAACTCAGCGCAGCTGGTGTCTCTTCCCGTCCCTGCACCCTCCCACTATATAAACACGCCCTCCCCCGCGGATCGCGGGTCGCGCGCGGGGCAAAGCCTGGGCAAAGGGCGGGCCGTTTGAGGCCGTTCAAGGACGGCAGAGACCAGGACCGGGCCACCCCCTTTGCACTCCCCAATTCCATTCACTATGGCTATGCGCGAGACCAGGAGCAAGAGCACATTAGCTGCTGGGACCACTGCTGGGACCACCAAAGGTACGCTGGACACCTACTTTGCAAAAGCGGGTTCACTTCTTATCGATGAAATTACTATCTTGGAAAGGCGAATATCACAAGAAATAGACGGGTAAGGCGATCATCCATGGGCACAATAGCGTTAGCCAGGACCCCCGAAAAGACACTGGACCGTATTGAGTCTGACACCGGGGAGGATGGAGTAAGCGGTGTGTTAGACACACCTGACCAAACTATCTCTACTTTACTAAGGAATTATTTTGATACTAGTGCCCCAGTAGAGTTGAGCTTACTACCTCTACCCCAGCTCCCCCCTCCCCCCATGAATGTTATTGTCAGTCTGGTTAATATAGACGGCATCACTGATGTAGATAGCTGCACTACGTAGGGGTAAAGAGAAGGAGCTATCCCAAAGAGGAAAAGAGGGCCACAAAATCAAGGGGGAGGCAAGGCCAAGGTAGCTAAGCATATCCACTCTGTGAAAAGAACCAACCTGGCATCTGGTAGGAAGGCACACACACCCGTGAGGAGAAATACACCACTAGCACTGCCAAATCCTGTCCCTCATACACCACCCCAGACACCCAGCTGTAATACAATCTCATGTGATGAGGACATTACCCTTGCTGACATTGGGGCGCTCTTGAAGAAATTTTTAAGCCCCCTGGAAGCACGCCTTATTAAGATCGAAGCCAGACTAGTGTCAATTGAAAAAGCCACGGTCCAATTAGCAGACACCTCCAAAAAGGACAGTACTTCTGCTAAAGGTGGGGGGGGCCTAGGAGTAAGAAGCCTGCACCGACGTTCCTAGTAAACGAAGGGGCGAAGGTGGTGGCACCTGCTAGCACGCCCCCCCAATCTCAACCCCTACAACCCACCCCGCACACAGTGTCAACCCTGTTGACCAACTGTGCTACATCCTCACGTCCCTTGGAAAGACCAGCTGTAGCTACCCAGGGAGAGAAGGGCTTTACTAAAAAACATAGGGTAGTAAACTTACCGCCGGAGGCAAGTTCATATACAGTGATCCTAGCTGGGGTGCCAGAGCTAAAACCATCTTCAAGAGAACATGTCATGGCTCTCAAAAATAAGGTGGTCAGTTGGCTCTCCATCCACAGGCCCCTTCCCCAGGGAATAAAGAGTGATATCCTCATGGTGAGGAGAGTCCCATGGTTAGGCAATACACGAAATACGATAAATGGGGATTGTGTCCTAATTCATTTTAGGGACCCCGCGACTGTTGCACACATTTACAGTTGGCCCTACGCCGACTCTGGGACATCTATCCAGTCCCTACCTCTATCCTTTTTCTATCCACCAGCAATTCTTGGGAGAGATGAGTCGTGATGGGACACTAACCATGGGGGTGAGGGTAGCTGGAGTTATAGAGGGAGAAGACCCACATTCCAGCCCGTTGTCCATCATCCGACCTATTTTCCAACTTATAACAGGTATAGCATCTTGGACGTGGTCGACTGACAGGGTTTGAGTACGAGGGGGGAGGCAGCTGACCGAGTCAGGGGGGCTGCGGAAAGGGGAGTTACTACCACCAAAATTCATAATAACCTCAGTGGGCCAGCCCACGGTGAGGTCCAGAACTCTACCAGCGAGGTTCACACAAACATAGCTGGGAGTTTGAGTGAAACTTCACATGAATCGGGGGATGGTCCAGTTAGCAATACGTCCCCAACGAAACCAGATGACACTGGCATTCCTCCACCGACCACCCCGAACCACAGACGGCCCATCCTAAACATACTATCCTGGAATGTGGCCGGTCTGGGGAATAAAATAAACTCTCCGGATTGGAGCTCATTCATTGAAGGAAGGGACATATGTATGTTCCAAGAAACCTGGGCGAGAGAGGAGGTCTCCCGCTCAGGTTTTGCATCTTATTCTGTCCCCGCAAAGTGGGGGGGTAGGGGGTGCCCCTCTGGTGGGCTTGCGATCTGGGTGGCGGTTGACCTGGGATGCACGCAACCGTGCTTCCATTAGGCACATTCTTGCCCTCCTGCTGGAGTGGTCGAAGTCAAGAAGACTAGTGGTGATTAATGTCTACTCCAGACCAGTTGGTATCTCACAGGAGTCGTCTACCATCGACGACCTCTCGGCCGTCCTTAGTGATATCACACAGGGTATTCCCCTCGTGATTGGAGGGGATTTAAATTGCCACTTTGAACCCCTAACGGGCTTAGTGGATGGTTTCTCACAGGAGGAGTATGCACTTTGGTCCGTACCCCCAATGGCAGCACCTGCACCTAGAGCTTGGACCCCGTTGGCTGTCCAAATTACTGGCCTAACTCTCAAACATGGCGTGCGGGCCTGCAACAGACGCATTAAATCTGACATCCCTACCAAATGCACTTATAATAGAAAAGGGAGGGAGTCGAGACTAGACTACATTCTAGTTCCAATTTCGTTGTGGTCTTACGTTAATGACTTCCGGGTTACACCTAGGGAGGATAGCGACCACAACGCATTGGAACTGGAATACGCCCTCCCAGGCATTGATGATAGAGGACTTGTGAAGGATGTCCCTGGCAATGGGCTAGTGTTAACGAACAATAGAAGGAGAGTTAGGTGGGAGAGGTTTGCCTCCAACCCAGAGAAAGTATCAGGGCTTTATGCCCGGGTTACCCCCACACTCGAAAAGGTTTTAAAACTAATCGAGCAGTCCAGCTTGCCCGATTTCAATGTGCAGCTGTGGCGGTTGCACGAGGACATGATTAAGTCGGTGGAGGATGTTTTTTTCACGACAGTGAAGAGTGGTGTTGGTCATCATACCCGTCCTACTTAGTATAATGCTGCTTGCCGCAAGGCCAAATCTGACCTGCTGATTTCAATCAAAGCAGGCAGAGACAGATCTGTGACCAGGGCTAGAAGAAAGGCTTACAAGACCCTGATTTCGCATGCCAAAAGGGAATGGGAGCAACAGAAATGGGAGAATCTAACAACTTCACTATCGTGCAGGGACTCACGCAAATTTTGGCGCATTGTAAATATGGGGTCTGAGTAGTTAGCCTTGGCCATCGAATCTAACATCTCGGCCAAGGCATGGCAAGATCACTTCCAGTCCCTCTATGGGGTTGATGATTGCGCCCTTAACGAACCACTACCAACTATTAGTATGCCATTAGAGGGGGACCCTTTCACTGAAAAGGAGGTACGTAAAGCCATCGCAGGGCTGACTTCTGGCAAAGCCCCTGGCTTGGACGGCCTACCGTGGGACCTATTTAAACAGGAGCCCGATGTTTGGGTCCCATATCTAATACCGGGTACTTGGCTGGGCGCAGAGATAGTCCCTATCTATAAGAAGGGGTCGCCTCTGCTCCCAGCCAACTACAGGCCTATCAGCCTCATTGACGTAACACAGAAACTTTTTTGGTAGGCTGATACTCGATCGCCTCCAAAATTGGATGGAGGAATGCGCCATCTTAAGTCCTTATCAGGCTGGGTTCAGAAGAGGGGTATCAACAACTGATCAGATCTTCCGTTTGAACCTCTTGTTCTGGAAGACTGTGACATTGGAGGGCGGCAGCTTGTACACGGTTTTCGTGGACTTGCATGCCGCCTTCGATCTTGTTCAGAGAGATAGACTGTGGAATGTCCTGGCGGAGCTAGGGATCCCGGGGGATATTCTGTTAATTCTGATGAGGTTACACCAGGGGAATTATGCCCGGGTTAGATGTGGCAGAAGTGGGGCACTCTCAGACAGCTTCCCCGTTGGCAGGGGGGTAAGACAGGGCTGTGTGCTCGCACCGACCCTGTTCTGCCTCTTTGTCAATGGGGTCATTGACCATTTGAACAGGCTAGTCGATATTGACGCTCCCAAGCTCAATGGCAGCAGGGTGCCCGCTATCATGTTTGCGGACGACACCCTGCTCCTATCTAAATCTCCCATGGGCATACAACGGGTTTTGGACGGGTTTTCAACCTTTTGTGTGGAGCGAGGGTTGGAGATCAATGCCATGAAAACAAAATTTATGATCTTCAACCCTCCTCCCACAACTCGCCCAAACCCTACCATAGGGTCGTTGAGACTAGAGAGGGTCCTCACCTTCGAATACCTGGGCCTAACCATTAACCAAAATCTGACTTGGGACTCCCATTGTACTAGGGCCATCATGAAATTAGCACAGCTAACGGGTGGGATATGTAGGATGGTAAGCAGGTCTACTCTTAAACCCTTTGGTTCCCTTATCCATATCTATAAAATGCAGGCAAGAGGGGCCGTTACCTACGGCGGAGAATTGTGGGGCCATGCAACTGCCAAGAAACTGCAGATTAGTGAGAACAATTTTATAAGGCAGCTGGCAGCCTTACCACCTGGCACCCCCGTCCTCTCGCTGAGACTAGATCTGGGTCTAAGACCTATTACTGAAGAACTGGGTCTGAAACCCCTAACCTACTGGTGTAGAATTTGGGGCTCACCGGATCTATCGAGCTACAGGAACGAGCTCACAGAGATCCTACGCCTACCAAATGCCTCCTGGATACCCTGGCTGAGATACATCAGGCTAACATGCGAGTCTCTAGGAAGGTCGGAATTATGGCAAGACCCGGGTAACGCTTGTGGCAGGACCCCTCGGAAACTTCTGTCGAGAGAGTTCTACGAGCGAAAGCTACTTGTCTCGATCGAGAGTACACGTGAAGGGTCCCTAACCAATTTGTTCACTATGTCCAAGGACCTATATTTCCCCGAGCCGGTCCTTGGTGGAATTAGCCCCGTCCTGACAAGGAAACCTTTCATGCAGTGGCGTTATGGCACACTTCCTCTTGGGGCCTACACGGATCGATGGGGCAGGTCTCAGCCCCCATACAGTGCCCAGCCTGTCGACACCCTTGTGAGAACGATCTCCACATTGTTGTTTTTTGCAAAGCCTACCAAAGACCAAGAATATATTGGCTTGTCCCACTCTTGAAAAATCTCGGGTTTAGGCTATATCTCCCAGCCTATAGAATATTAAAGACAGACTTATCCCCCTCTATTGTGTTTGCTGTGGCAAAGTTTTTAACAGCTGTGTGGTACATTCGTAATCGCTGTATCAAGCTAAATACGGATAAAAGCATTGCTTGATGAATTTTAAATTGCTACATTTTCTAATTCTTCCTTTTATAATATTCCCCCGAATGTTTTAATAATTGATTATTATTACTGCTTTGCCTAATCTTTAAACTGCAATCTGATTTCTTTCCTTTTTAACTATTTATATTTCTGTTGTAACCTTTTATGATCTATATTGATCGAAATAAAGATTGTGAATGAATAGTGATTTCATAACACACTAAATGTGAGTTACTATCTATATAAATAGATGAAGTGGTGTTTGTATAAGTGTGTAGGTGAGTAAATGTAAGTATAATCAATTGTTTGCATAAGTCAGAAGGATGTCTTTATAAGTGAATACAATGTGTGCTGGTGTGTAAGGTTGAAATAGGCGTATAAGTATATTTGATAGTGTTCTGTTGATTATTCACTGCATATAACACTGAATCTATAGGTAAGTGATTAGATGTGTGTATAGTTCTATGAATAACTGAGTGGGTGTTTAGAAATTTCTATTGGTGTGTCAATGGTTTTAAATATGGCACTTTCTATTTTACAGTGAGTGATGAAAGATTATACTAGTGTGTGATGAGGTGTATTTGATTGCCACATGAATGATGTCATCAGTGTTGTCATTTGAGATGCCATCAGTGATATCATCAGTGATGTCACTGACCATGTATAATATTTGATGCACCTTTTCACACCCTAATATAATCTTTGATACACTCACTCTAAAATACAGACCACCATTCTCGAAACCATCCACACACCAATACCAGTTAGTACATACCCACTCACTGATTCTTGATGCACACACATCCACTCACTCACCCATACAGCCGCTCATTCATACAGTCACTCATCTATACAGCCACTGATATATGCAATCATATACCCATACAGACACTCACACACTGCCTCTCACTCATAGAGTTAATGATACACCTAGTCGGTCAGGCAAAGAATTAATCACATTGCCATTTAAACACCTATACAGTTATAGACACACCACCTCACTTATTCACACAGATACTAATACATACTTACTATCTTATCAATCACTGACTCAAGCACACACTCATCCAAACAGTCACTGTCACAATCCTCACTTTCACATATAGTCACTTATATACTCCAGCACTTACATATACTGCCTTTCCCATATGTAGTTACTCACACATTTCCAATGAGATATCCACTCACTCTTGAACACTCACTCATGAACCCATTACCCAGTGATTCACCCCTCACACATCCTTGCAGTGAGTCACACCCCCCCACCCACCCACACAGAAACTCAGGCACCCAATCATTAACCCCTATAGACACTCATGTAGCTACTCACCAACACATGCAGCCACTTACACACTACTGACAGACTGATACGGACATAGACACAGATTAGTCATTCACCCATGCATACACTAAGACATGTTCTATCACTCACTTATTTAGTCAGTCCCATACCCACCAAATCATCCATTCAGACACTCATTCAGCCACTCATTCCGTTTGGCGCGTCGATGGCGGCATCACAGAATTGCTGTCATTGTTGGAACGAGGGCAAACTGGAGCCCGTGCAGGGGGAAGCCAGTTCGAAGGTTCCGGTCAACAGCACATAAAACGGGGCAGGTTCCGCCATGGACATTTGCAAATTTGAAAAGGCTGTGATTTCAAGTTGTTTGGAGGCGCGGCCACTGGGGAGAATACAAGTACACTACATCACCCATAATTCCTTGCAAGAGGCCACGCCTTATGGGCGGGTGATACAATTATCGTGTGTGTCTTTATAAGCGCTTCCAGCCATCTTTCCCAAAAAACGCCACTGAAGAAAGGATCACTCCTGAAACGCGTCTGGCATTAACGTTTGACTTTTGATTATTGCTGCCCTGATGGTCTCTGCTGGCAGGCTGCCTTACAATAAAAGTGGACCTTATACTTATCCTCGTGTGGTTCTAGTTCAAAGGGGTTCCTGTGGTTCTATTTCAAAGGGGTTCCTGTGAGTGTGGACATATAAAGATATATATATATATATATTACCTACTGGCGGTCGCCAGTAGGTATATATAGTTAGGATTTTTTCTCTATGGGTTTTTTGAAAATTCTATGTCTAATAACTTTGGCGTTTGTGGACGGAATCGGCTGAAATTTTCAGGAAAATGGCACATTTTGTTTCTGAGCAGCCCTTGAAAATTTGGGGGGGGGTTCGTCCAGTGGGGGCCGAGAAAAAAGGGGGGTCCCAAAACGTGTTTTTAACATTGAGTTTTCCATAGGGCGGTTGGCCTCACTTTTAGCCCGAACGGCTGAATGGATTTGCACGAAACTTGGCAAAATTGTAGGGACTGGTAGCCCGATGTGCCTTTTGTAGGTCTCAATATATGTGCTCCAGTGGATTTTGAGAAATTAACGTTTAAAAAAAGATATATATCTGTAACAGCGGACCGGTTAGCGCTCTGGTTCGCGGACTTTTCGCGCAACGGAGCTTTGTGAAGCGAAGCTGATTGGTTCTCCGGCGTCTGTCAACATTCCAAACAGTCCGTAGCGGCCGCCATCTTGTCTCTCGGTAGGATCGAGAGACAAGAGGAGGTCAAAACAAAGGGGGAAATAACTATAAGGGGGCATAGTAGATCCTCGCTGACCCCCTAGGTTTGATGTGGAGGTTTTAAAAGGGCCCCGCGGGGCAAAAAAAAATAATAATAATAATAATCGAACGGCTGAATGGATTTGCACGAAACTTGGCAAAATTGTAGGGACTGGTAGCCCGATGTGCCTTTGCTAGGTCTCAATATATGTGCTTCAGTGGATTTTGAGAAATTAACGTTCAAAAAAAGATATATATCTGTAACAGCGCACCGCTTCGCGTACTTTTCGCGTTACGGAGCTTTGCGAAGCGAAGCTGATTGGCTCTCCGGTGTCTGTAAACATTCCAAACAGTACGTAGCGGCCGCCATCTTGTCTCTCGGTAGGATCGAGAGACAAGAGGAGGCCAAAGCGAAGGGGCAAATGACCATAAGGGGGCATAGTAGATCCTCGCTGACCCCCTAGGTTTGATGTGGAGGTTTTAAAAGGGCCCCGCGGGGCAAAAAAAAAAAATAATAATAATAATCGAACGGCTGATGACCATAAGGGGGCATAGTAGATCCTCGCTGACCCCCTAGGTTTGATGTGGAGGTTTTAAAAGGGCCCCGCGGGGCAAAAAAAAAAAATAATAATAATAATCGAACGGCTGAATGGATTTGCACGAAACTTGGTAAAATATTAGGGACTGGTAGCCCGATGTGCCTTTGCTATGTCTCAATATATGTGCTTCAGTGCATTTTGAGAAATTAACGTTCAAAAACAAGATATATATCTGTAACAGCGCTCCGCTTCGCGGAGATAAAATTATATGTGTATTACCTAGCTGTTGCTAACACGAGTTAGCGACGGCTAGTAGGAGATAGCGACCATCTTGGGTCCCACTTTGCATGTGAGTGATATTTATCACTAATGACATGCAAAGTGGGCATGCCAAGATGTTAGCGACTGGAAACAGTCGCTAACATCGCTATCTCCTATTATCAACTTTTGGAAATATTCGAGATAAGCGCGAATATCTCCAAAAAGTAACAGCTGCCC
The DNA here is from genome assembly GCF_964261635.1 of Lissotriton helveticus. NCBI lineage: Eukaryota > Metazoa > Chordata > Amphibia > Caudata > Salamandridae > Lissotriton > Lissotriton helveticus. Next base: position 1,411,892,216 of record NC_136065.1, read on the forward strand.
TGAGCAGTTCTTAGCCATGTTATCCAATGGGAGGTGGATAACATGGCTAAGAGCATTAGCTCGGTAATGCATGAATATCGCGGAGTTTTCAGCGATATTAATGCATTGCGCTCGTTTTTTATCGTATTTGCGATAAACCTTGATAATAGCAAGGTTTATCTGCGATAATTTCTGACGGTAAAAAAATCTTTGCAATGCATCGTTAGGGATAAATATCGCTTAACTTTGGTAATATGCCCCAACGTCTGTTAACGTTCGATTCGAAGGAAATCAGGAATTGTTGAAAAACATTGTGTGCGCCATCTTGTCTTTTTTCAAATGCCACACTTTTGTCGTGCACGGCAGCCATTTTAGATGCCTTGACCAGATCCACTCTGTGCACGCTGTCGATCCTTAGCATGGCTCCCCACCCTCGCAAGCATCTCCCCCAGGCAGTGGTCACCCCCGCTCTCTGTTTTATGCATGGGTAATAAACCTCCCCCCATCTGCGCTGTTCTTCCCTGAGAATCACACCCTGTGCCCACCCGACACCTCCCTTTTGCCCTATTCACTACCGCACCCTCTGACACTCCTTTTCCTCTGTGTCCGATTGTCCAGGCCGGTCCTAGGCTATCAGCTAGCCCTGCAGATGTAGTTTATGGCCACAGCTGTAAAGAATCACCCGTCTTCAAAGGAGTTATAGTAGATCAAGGCCCACACTCGATGAGATCCGTCACAGCAGAAGCGTTGCTATTATCTGAAAACCATCCTGTATTGTGATTGGGGAGGGGACCGAGCGTGAAGCGGAAGATTCCAGGGATGACTCTTTGTACATCAAAGTTTTTACAATTATGTGTCACATTAAAAATATATAGCACTCCGACAAAGTAGTAAGATTATAAAACTTTAATAATTTATAAATATATACAAGAAAACAAAAATAGTAATAACATATAAACATTTTTAGAGAAAAACAACGAAGTAGCGGTCGGCTGTGCGAATAGTCCCAACGCAGCACAACGTCCAGATTTCCGGCGTGGGGCGTCGCGGGGGGTGGGTGATCAGTAGCAAACTGTTGTGCGAATAGTTCCAAGGCAGCAGAACGCGCCGAAATCTAGATGACACGAAAGTGATGTCTAGTAAGTTGCCACCCAGCAAATAACGGCGTGGGGCGTCGCGGGGGGTGGGTCATCAGTAGCAAACTGTTGTGCGAATAGTTCCAAGGCAGCAGAACGATGGCACCAAGGTGATGTCCAGTAAGTTGCCGCACTGGTTTTGGTATCCTACAATGCTGCTCCGAATAACGGCGTGGAGCGCCCCGGGGGAGGCGGCGTGAACGGGCCTCTCCAGGTGGAGTCTCATCTGTTTTAGTGGGGCGCCCCTTTACCGTTTCAGTTGCCATTCCGTCCGCTTTTGGTCCACTGTGTCAAAATCCGCCATTCAGCTGAGTTGCGCCCACTCTTGCGGTGCAGCGATAGGCGGCTGTCACAGGACTCTCAAAATGGCGGCAGGCTGTTTCCTTTTTGGGCCTGGTCCACTGAAATGGCCCTGGGACACCTTGGAAATCGGACGCTTGTCTGCTAGGTCTTGGACCCCATTCTCGAAAGCGTCCCCTCCGCCTTGAGAATTCATCAAAAGTTTTGGGGGCTCCGACTCCTGCAGGCTTCTGGTGGGGAGCGGCTGCCATGATTGCTCGCGGAATGACCACGACTGAGCTACGAGATGGTGGTGCTTTCATGCTGACGCCAGCTTCAGTCTGAAACATCCAGAAACAAGGTGGGGCTTTCATCGTTTGGGGGAAAAAAAAAGTTTTCATCCAATGAAAAGTGTTGTTTTTAGGTCATATGATCAAGCCTTCCATCATTAGGAAACCAAAAGTAAAATGAACCAATGAAAAGTTTTATAAACAAGTCACATGACCTGTTATGCGGCATAGGGTATAAAATGCAGAGAAAATACGTTGGCAAGTGAGGCGGCGTCAGTAGCGGACCGATGTGCGAATAGGCCGAAGGCAATACAACGCGCCAAGATCCGGATGGCACCGAGGTGGTGTCATAGTTGAGAGTTCTGAGCAGCGGTTGTAACACTGTCTGAAGCTTATTTGCAGCTGCTGCAGCTTCACTACGCGCCAAGATCCGGATGGCACCGAGGTGGTGTGTAGGAAGTTGCCGCACTGGTGTGGCCATCCTACAATGCTGAAAGTCGGCGTGGGGCGCCCCGTTGGCCTGTGAGTTTGCGTCAGTAGCGGACCGATGTGCGAATAGGCCGAAGGCAGCACAACGCGCCAAGATCCGGATGGCACCGAGGTGGTGTCTAGTAAGTTGTCGCACTTCTGTGGCCATCCTACAATGTTGAAAGTCGGCGTGGGGCGCCCCGTTGGCCTGTGAGATGGTGTCAGTAGCGGACTGATGTGTGAATGGGGCCAAAGGCAGCGCAACAATATTTTCTACTATATTTCCGGTGTAGAAGACACCACAAGGCGCTGAGATGCCAAGATCCGGATGGCACCGAGGTGGTGTGTAGCAAGTTGCCGCACTGGTGTGGCCATCCTACAATGCTGAAAGTCGGCGTGGGGCGCCCCGTTGGCCTGTGAGATGGCGTCAGTAGCGGACCGATGTGCGAATAGGCCGAAGGCAGCACAACAATATTTTCTGACTGACACCACAAGGCGCTGAGATGCCAAGATCCGGATGGCACCGAGGTGATGTCTAAGTTGCGGACTGATGTGCGAATGGGGCCAAAGGCAGCGTAACAATATTTTTTGTATGGAAGATACCACTAGGCGTTGAGATGCCAAGATTCGGATGGCACTGAGGTGATGTCTAGCAAGTTGGTGTGGTCATCCTACAATGCTGAAACTCGGCGTGGGTCACCCCATTAGCCTGTGAGATGGCGTCAGTAGCGGACCGATGTGCGAATAGGCCGAAGGCAGCACAACGCGCCAAGATCCGGATGTCACCGTGGTGGTTTCATAGTTGAGAGGCACTTCATCTGCAGTGGGGCGCCGAGATCCGGATGGCACCGAGGTGATGTCTAGTAAGTTGCTGTACTGGTGTGGTCATCCTACAATGCTGAAACTCGGCGTGGGTCGCCCCATTAGCCTGTGAGATGGCGTCAGTAGCGGACCGATGTGCGAATAGGCCGAAGGCAGCACAACGCGCCAAGATCCGGATGTCACCGTGGTGGTTTCATAGTTGAGAGGCACTTCATCTGCAGTGGGGCGCCGAGATCCGGATGGCACCGAGGTGATGTCTAGCAAGTTGCTGTACTGGTGTGGTCATCCTACAATGCTGAAACTCGGCGTGGGTCGCCCCATTAGCCTGTGAGATGGCGTCAGTAGCGGACCGATGTGCGAATAGGCCGAAGGCAGCACAACGCGCCAAGATCCGGATGTCACCGTGGTGGTTTCATAGTTGAGAGGCACTTCATCTGCAGTGGGGCGCCGAGATCCGGATGGCACCAAGGTGATGTCTAGCAAGTTGCTGTACTGGTGTGGTCATCCTACAATGCTGAAACTCGGCGTGGGTCGCCCCATTAGCCTGTGAGATGGCGTCAGTAGCGGACCGATGTGCGAATAGGCCGAAGGCAGCACAACGCGCCAAGATCCGGATGTCACCGTGGTGGTTTCATAGTTGAGAGGCACTTCATCTGCAGTGGGGCGCCGAGATCCGGATGGCACCGAGGTGATGTCTAGCAAGTTGCTGTACTTGTGTGGTCATCCTACAATGCTGAAACTCGGCGTGGGTCGCCCCATTAGCCTGTGAGATAGCTGTTCTTTGGATTTGGGCCTGGCTCGTCTGCTGTAGTGGGGCGCCCCTTTACCGTTTCAGTTGCCATTCAGCTGAGTTTCGGCTGCTCTTGATGCTACAGCGACAGGCGGCTGCAACAGGACTCTCAAAATGGCGGCCTGTTCTTTGGATTTGGGCCTGGTCCACTAAAATGGCCCTGGGACACCTTAGAACTCGGACGCTCGATTTTTTTTTCCTTTCCTGTACATGCAAAAAAAGGTAAATGCCCGGTACGTTACACGCTTCATCTGCCACGATGAACTCTCCAGAGGAACCGAAAAAAAATATAGTTGTGGTAACTATACCATGCATCGTCATATGGAGAGGTGGCACCAATTAATTATAGTGCTGCATAAAAGAGAGATTTGGAGGAGAACCCGTGACCTGCTAGTACATTCATCAAAGAAGTGGCACTGAGAGCTTCAGAGGCAAGGGAAACGGTCCCAAATATTTAGAAGAACTTTGGAAAGATTAAAATGACATGTTTAGATTGTGGCAAATTAATTTCATGTGGACAGATGAGTGTTACTCTAATAAATACAGCATATGAACATCATCATAGTCGATGGTTGGTAGAGACATTTTGACTATATCCTGGACCTGCCCGTCCTCGCCCAAAATGGCGCCAGAATAAATGGGACTCGTAACTCCTTGTTGCGTACTGGTTGCAGAACCTTGAAATCACGAGATAGGTATGCAGTTTTGAAGCACATGGCGGGCGGGGACGAGAATTGATTGAATATTTCGACATCCCTATTGATATTAAGTTCTGATGTGTTATTGATTACTGTACTGTTGAAAGTTCGAATTAACGTCACCCATGGTACTTGCCCGCAAATGTATATCTAGATAATTTTATTGTAACTGGCCCTGTCGTATTTTAATTATAAAATGTACGTCCACCGATTCCGTAACTGTTAGACACCTTAGTTCTTGCAACCTAATGGCCCGCCCGTTACGTTCCTCTACAGTGTAAATGTCTATTCATCATATACGATTACAGTTTGCTCCGTGGCCGGCCCACGTGGTTATAGGCTCGTATTTGTATAATGAAATTTTCACAATAAAGGTTTTTAAAAGAAAACATGGTAGTAGTATATACATTGGTAAAGTTTTTAATAATAGTCACTGTTTTAGAATCATTAAAAGGCAAGTGAAATAAAGCAGACCAATTACATGAAGGGTAAAAGGTATAATACGAAGGAACGCAGTAAAGATAAATGGTCAAGGGCTGTTGTGTTTTCTATTCCTGCAACATAAAGTGATCGATAAGAATCTCATATTCAGGCGTATCGGCGACTAAGACAGCAGGTCGACCCTCTTTTGCTCAACGGCTCCGTCATGGGACGAAGAAACGCTCTTTTTCTCGAAAAAAGAATATATTTTACTTGCAGGACAGTTGTAAGATTTCCGGGAAAGTACATTAGCCTGGAACATTATAACATATATTTAAGAAAAAATAATGTTCGGAAGTAATGAAAAGCGTAATTTTTAGGTCATATGACCAAGCCTTTCATCATTACAATAAGAAAAGTAAAATGAACCAATGAAAAGTTTTATTAACAAGTCACATGACTTGTTATGCTTACGTTACGCGCTGCGCGCCCCGGATGACTTCCGGATGCGCTAACGCGGCGCGTCATATGACGCATTACGCGACAACGCAGGTACAGAATATAGTCAAAATGTCTCCACCAACCAGCGGTCGGAACACAACCCCTTTCAGCAGGCTAAATAGTTCTGTTAAATGACAACAGAAGGGACAGGCAACAAGAACCATCAGTCAAAGAGGGGAGGGCTAGTTCTTCTCTACCGGGTTACATTGGGACGCTACCGGAACTGATCGAATTGGTAGTCTACAGTGTTTCTGGATGTTTCAGACTGAAGCTGGGGTTAGCATGAGAGCAGCACCATTTCGTAGCTCCGTCGTGGTCATTCCGCAACCAATCATGGCAGCCGTTCTTTATCGTTATTTTGGGCGGGGTGGGTGGCGGAGCCGAGCTGTTTTGCAGCCATCATTGTGTGGAGTTCAGTTCATCTCACTAGTTTTGTATTTGTCATGAGGGGTTGTTCCTAATGTTTCTATTTTAGCGAGGTCAAAAAGAGATCCTATTAGTGGCCTACTGATTTTGCTCGATTCCTTTTCTTTTTTTTTACACGATTTTTCGTTATCTGCAAAGACTAAACAGAGTATTGCGACTCTGTGTTTGTTTGTAAATAGAGAATGAACCAAAGAGAACTAATTCTAAAACAGTAAATACTTGGATAACAATGAATCAAATGGAGAGAGAAGCAGGCACGACGGATTACAATGGGGGCAAAGACCTGCGTTAACTACCTTTCACTATCTGCAAAGAGAGAGTACTCCTAATAGAAATGAGGGGGGGGGGCACCATTCAAAGCAGATCAGTGTGCATAAACACGAAAATGTTTTCACTTACCACGTACTTGACATTCGACAGCTTATGATATTTGCTATTAAAAAACCATTGAAATTCACTGAAAAAACCATAGGTTATAGACCATATATAGTTAGGAATTAGCATTTACAAAACCTTGAAAATTCACTGAAAAAACCATAGGTTATAGACCATATATAGTTAGGAATTAGCATTTAAAAAACCTTATTTTACTCACACAAAACCATTGAAATTCCATATATAGTTAGTTGCACTAACTATATATCGCGCACCTGCAATCCACTGCTGATGATGTCACATATTACATCATTCATGACATGGTCAGTGACATCACTGATGACATCACTGATGACATCTCAAATGACATCACTGATGACATCACTGATGACAACATCCAGTGACTGTATGTTTCTGTAAAGTTAAAATGTGTCTTACATATTGAAGAATGAGTGGAAGTATAAGTGTCTGGACAAAGGATTTAGTAGGTGCATGACTGAATGCATGAGTGAGTGATTAAATGTGTCTCACTGAGTGCATGGGTTAGTGACTAAAGTGTCTTAATTTGTGCATCATTATGTCTGTTGTTCTGTAAACTGCTGCATGTTTTGATCAGTAGCTATATAATTAACTATATGGGTTACTGATTGATTGTCCAAGTATTTGTATGGGAGACTGAGTGTGTGTGTGGCTGGCTGGGAGGTGTGTGACTCTGTGCAGATCAATGTGTACTTGTATCAATGATTGTATAACAAGGTAAGTATGTGTTAGTATATGTTTGAAAATGTAAGGTGCTCTATGTTTAACTGTATAGACAAGAAAATGGAAGTGTCATTGATTCTTTACAGGACTGACTAGGTGTGTGAGTAACTCCATGGATGAGTGGCAGACTGTGAGTGTCTGTATAGGTGTATGAGTGCATATGATAGTGTTGTAAAGATGAGTGATTGTATGTATGAATGATAGTATGGGTGAATGAGTGAAGGTGTGTGTAGACGTAGGAATCAGTGAGTGCGTATGTAGTAACTAGTATTGGTGTGTCAATGGTTTCAAAAATTATATTCTGTATTTAACACTGGGTGAAACAGAGGTTATATTAAAATGTGAGGAGATGCATTGTATTGTCACATGAATGATATCATCAGTGATGTGGTCATTGATGTCAAATGAGATGTCATCAGTGATGTCATCAGTGATGTCATTTGAGATGTCATCAGTGATGTCATCAGTGATGTCACTGACCATGTCATGAATGATGTAATATGTGACATCATCAGCAGTGGATTGCAGGTGCGCGATATATAGTTAGTGCAACTAACTATATATGGAATTTCAATGGTTTTGTGTGAGTAAAATAAGGTTTTTTAAATGCTAATTCCTAACTATATATGGTCTATAACCTATGGTTTTTTCAGTGAATTTTCAAGGTTTTGTAAATGCTAATTCCTAACTATATATGGTCTATAACCTATGGTTTTTTCAGTGAATATATATATGTATATATATATATATATATATATACATATATATATATATATATATATATATATATATATATATATATATATATATATATATATATATATATATATATATATATATATATATATAAATATATGCCTCCAACTGGTTTCGGTGCAAAAGAAACCTCCCGAGCACTTTCTCCAGCGCACAGACACAAAATGAAGTTCCAAACCCAGTCTTCAATCCATCGTAGTTTATTCAATCATAAAGTGCAGGGGTGCAAAGAAAGAGCATCGAACAGACGCGTTTCGGGCGTGGACGCCCTTGCTCACTGTTAACGGTAAAGTGGACAAACTAACGTTTTTATAATACACAGTACGTTTTGAAAAAAAGCGCGGTTAAATGAGAACTGCTCGTCATAGCACAATTAGGAAACATAGTTCAAGGACTTATACAAATCTCATGGTCAGGAATGCAATTCAACATATGTCGGCCATCTTAGCTTAGTCAAAAAAAACATTCTCAAATCAATGAATCTGATGCATAACAGTTCATACAGGCAAATAAGGGTATTTCAGTGGTGTCCTTAGAATTAATGCATTCTAAAAATATAATTATAAACTTGAAGCAATTACATTTGCAAATACATCCACTATTTTCAAGCCACTTGCCATACTGATGATCGACAAAGAAAGATTTTTTCTTGAGAGCATACAACTCTGTATTTAACTTGAGCACAAATGCCCCAAATGTCCTTACCAATTTTTTATATGTAGTGTTTCAAAATGTTTTTAAACTGGTAATTCAATACAACTGTTGTCCATCTTATAATTAAAACATAATGTTGTAAAAGTGGGGGAGTGACAAAATGTCAGCGATCAGGCTCGTTATGACAAATTGTGTGCGAGGTTAAATCCAACACCAAAATCAAAAAAGACAAATGCTGTGTTAAAAATAAGTACTATGAACTAAGGTGTACATCTCTATAGTTGATATTTATTATATTCTCGGATGTTAACGCCACATCCTCTTTGTTCCATAAGTCACACAAAGGAAGACATATCCGAATCACTTTATCCATACCAAATAATTACATTGGTGGCTCCAATTGCACACCTTGGCTACTACTATGGGCAATTTGGATCTGAACGGAAACATATTACCAGAAAAAAGGTAATATACGGAGAACTATAAAAAATTCCTCAAATCCTCTCCCATATTAAGACCTGCAGGGGCTTTGCTATTGAGTCTTATGATATACATTGACTCCAGTTGTCTTAATTTCTTTTCGTAGTCCCCTCCTTTTTTGGATGTTCTTACAGCATCTATTACAAAATAGTTTAACTGAGATAGGTTTCTATTGTGAAATTGGTCAAAATGTCGAGCTACAGGGTAGCTTTGATCACAATTCACAATAGCCCGAAGATGCTGGAGAATACGCTGGTATACAGGTAGTTTGGTGCTCCCTATGTATCTCAAATTGCAAGTGCAGGTTAAAACATACACTGCTAGCTCTGTTCTGCAAGTGTAGTGAGCTTTAATTGCAATGGGTTTTGGATCAAAGGGAGTTGTGTAGGTCCTGGTGTTAATGCCAAAATGGCATGCACGGCAAGAGATGCAGCGGTAGAAACCCTTACGGGGTGACAACCAGTCATCATTCTTGACAGTCTCTGGTGCACTGGATACCAGCTCATTACGCATGCTGTAAGCCCTTTTATATGTTATTGTTGGTTTATCTGGTAAGATATCATTTAGTACAGGGTCAGTAAGGATTACCGGCCACTGTTTTCTCACCAGGTTGGAAATATAGCGGGCTTGTCTGCTGTAGCTGGTAATTAATCTGATTTCATTGCTATTATCTGTCGAGTTTGTTGCATCCTTATTCATTGAGGCTTCTGCTAATAAACTCATCCTGTCAACTTTATTTGCCTTGGTTCTGGTTTTGTTAAGTTCGGTTCTTTTATAACCTCTTGCTTCCAAACGTGCACTTGCCTCTTTTTGGTGCTGATCACGAAGTTCAACCGTACTACATGTCCTATGTATTCTAAGGAATATATATATATATTATATATATATATATAAATATATATATATAAATATATATATATATATATATATATATATATATATATATATATATATATATATATATATATATATATATATATATATATATATATATATATATATATATATATATATATATTACCTACTGGCGGTCGCCAGTAGGTATATATAGGTAGGACCTAGTTTCCATAGGAAATCCACAACATTCTATTGGGAATAACTTTGGCGCCGGTTGATGAATCTTCGGGAATTTCTCAGAGAAGTTGGCCCGCTCCTTCCCTGAAAGTTTTGGGGTGATTCGTGAAGTGGGGGCTGAGAAAAAAGGGGGGTCCCAAAACGTGTTTTCCCCATGTTATTTTCCATAAGACGATTAGACACGGCTACAGCCCGAACGGCTGAACGGAATTACGAGAAATTTGGCAAAAAGATAGAGTTTGGTTTGCAAATCCCCCTTTTGCTCAAATTGTGTAAATCCGTTAAGTAGTTGTTGAGAAAATCGAATTTGCAAAAATGTATATATCTATAAGTGCGCACCGTACGCGGACGTGTACACGTACCGTGCGCGCACCGTCCGCGTACCATACGGTATGTACGTGTACGTATGCGCACTTTTACGAGCGCGAGCTGCATGCTGATTGGCTGCCAACTGTCTGTCAACACTCCAAACCTGAAATTGTTGGCAGCCATCTTGTGCCTCGGTAGACTGAGGCACCAGAAAGCAGGAAAACAAAGGTGTAGAACTCAAAAAGTGGGCAGGGTAGGAGCACCCTGACCCCCTAGGCCTGCTCAAAGGGTCCCACAAGGACCCCTAAGGCCCCAACATTTTTTAATTTTTTTTCCAAAAATCGCGGAGTCCGCGTACGGTACGCGTATGTGCACGTACGTGCGCGTACATGTACGGGTACCGTACGCGAACCCCGTGATTTAAAAAAAAATAAAAAATGTTAGGCTTTGGTGGTCCTTGTGGGACCCCCTGAGCAGGCCTAGGGGGTCAGGGTGCTTCTACCCTGCCCCCTTTATGAGTTCTACATGTTTGTTTTTCTTCTTTCTTATCCCTCAGTCTAACGAGGCACAAGATGGCTGCCAACAATTTCTGGTTTGGAGTGTTGACAGACAGTTGGCAGCCAATCAGCATGCAGCTCATGCTCGGAAAGGCATGCTCATTGGCTGTCAACGCTACAAACCAGGAAGTGTTGGCAACCATCTCTGGCACAAGAAAGCAGAAAAACAAACGTGTAAAACACAAAAAGGGCAGGGTAAAAAACCCTGACCCCCTAGGCCTGCTCAGGGGGTCCCACAAGGACCCCCTAGGCCCCAAAATTTTTTTAAACAACCCGGTCTGCTTTTTTTAAATTACCCCCGGGGAGACCAAATCCTGGGGGCATAGTGAAAAAGAAGTGTGGGGGGGCAAACCCCCCGACACTGCCCCGCGGACCGCCACCCCCCGGGGCAAAGCAACGCAGCCCCCTGGCGCATACTGGAGGCTCCTGGTGGGCTAGTTGGCCCCCAGGGACACCCAGTATGCAAGGGGAATTAGTTCCCCCTCTGCAAACACGCCAGGGGGCTGCATTGCAGAGAGGTGTAAAAAGGGGCATGGCCTCATTACACCTCTCTGCAACACAGCCCCCTAGCACATACTGGAGGTTCCTGGTGGGCTAGTTGGCCCCCAGGGACTCCCAGTATGCAAGGGGAATTAGTTCCCCTTCTGCAAACGTGCCATGGGGGCTGTCTTGCAGAGAGGTGTAAACCAAAAAATATTTGGGGCCTTGGTGGTCCTTGTGGGACCTCCTGAGCAGGCCTAGGGGGTCAGAGTGCTTCTACCCTGCCCCCTTTTTGAGTTCTAAAACTTTCCGATCAGGGGCTGCATGCTCATTGGCTTTCAACACTTCAAACCAGGAAGTGTTGGCAGCCATCTTGTGCTCGGTAGACCGAGGCACAAGAAAGCAGAAAAACAAATGTGTAGAACACAAAAAGGTGGCAGGGTAGAAATACCCTGACCCCCTATTCAATTTATTTATTATGTTTTGGCTCTCAACAGAGGGCCACATAAAAAGTACAGAGATAAAAACAATACAATTTACATTGTGCAAACAATATCTGCCATATAAGATACCTAAATTAAATACAAACTGACATACAAAACAGAATTGTAGAAAATTGGCAAGTCAAAAAGCGTCTCCATGGGATATTAATAAATAGCTAAAAAACCTTTAAAAAAGTTAAAAATGTGGAAGCAGAACATTTCATTGGGGGGACAATAAAGTGCATGAAGAAAGTCATTCAAAGTGACAATGCCAAGACGGAGGCAAATAACTTTTAACCATCTAGAGCGCAATTTACAGAGCGCCGGGCAAATCAGTAGAACATGCATACAGTCCTGGATATTCAAATTACATAAATTGCACAAAGAAGAGGAACCATACCATTTAGATAACAAGAGATTTAGGGGTATTAAGTCGTAACGTAGAAGAAACCAAAATCTACGAATACCGTGTGGAAGGGACCAACGCACATAAGGTTGTGGAAGTTTCATCAGATAGGTGTCAAGAAGGATATCTACATTCCTTTTTTCACCAATTAACTTTTTATCCGATTGAAAACATAGGTCCCAAGAGGCTGCTTTTAAAACAAGTTTTAACTGTGAAGGGGAATATACAAAGAGAATAGTTTCATCTAATTTTAAAAGAGTTACGGCTTTTTTAAAATTACGAACAAGTTGAGAAAACTCATTGAAATTACCCAATAATTCACTTTTAAGGAGAGCTCTCATTGTCCCTACTTCCGCTCTCGCAAGACAGGCCACCCATCTTACTAGGGCACATAGTCCCTGTACCCAACTACTCCTTAAACCAAAGTCGAGCCTGCAAGCGGCCAAAGAGCAAGCGGTATTTAGGGAAGAGAGAGATCTTAAAAGTTTCCCCTCAATCTTATGGCAAAAATCCCACTTTTTCACCTCTATTAACTCAATACCATAAAGTATTGTTGCGGGGATTTTAGATCTATACACTTCCAATAAAATCGGAAAGTGCCGTTTCCCCGTTGCATGGTATAGTGAGTTTAAACCTTTGCCATGGGCAAGAGCTTTGCGAGAGCAATGCTCTATATGGAGCTTCTCACTCAGATTAGCCGTAATGATTTTCCCCAAAAAAATATAAGACTTTACAACCTCCAATTTTTGACCCCCGATAAACCAGCCAAAATCTGCAGATCGACACCTCTTCTTGCCAACTATTCACATGACTTTACTTTTGGTTATGTTAATCTTCATGCAATGAGCCACAGCAAAACTATGAAGAGCATGTAGCCGATTTGAGAGTCCTTTAGGGGTTAGATCAAGGATAAGGACATCATCAGCATACATCAGAGAGGATATTGAGGTCCCCCCCACCAGCGGGGCAATGCCCTCTGTGGCAGACAAAGCGGGGGGTAGGTCAGCCGTGTATAAGGAGAACAAAAGGGGAGCCAATAGGCAGCCTTGTTTAAGGCCATTACCCGATGGAATTGGATCAGATAGCCCCCTTTCACCCCCCAGCAGGACCCTACACCAAGTCTCTGTATGGAGAGCCCGCACCAGCTCCAACAGATAAGATGGGAGACCAAACGCAGCCAATTTTCTCCACAGCATTCCACGGTCCACTTTGTCGAATGCCGTGGAGAAATCTATAAAAGCTGCATACACTACCCCTCCTCTCACCTGTACGTATTTATCTGTGACCACATGAAGAGCAGTAAGGTTATCTAACGTTCCATGATTCCTGCGGAAGCCGGTCTGTTCAAGCGGCAGGATGTTGTTCTCCTCAACCCAAGCGGAGAGGGATCCTAGAAGACATTTCGCAAAAACCTTTCCGATTGAGTCGAGGAGAGCAATCCAACGATAATTACTTGGGCAATCCCTAGTTCCCTTCTTAAAAATGGGGACCAAGATACTCCCCCTCCAAGAGGCAGGTACCATTTTAGACATGAAACAGGCTCTATACAAGGGATAAAGAATTTTACTCCACCTTACAGGATCCTGTTTCAGGACCGTCATGGGGAGTTCGTCTGGGCCCATTGCCCCGGAGACACGCATGTTTTTTATGGCCGTCTCAATTTCCTTTTCTGAAGGATAGTTAATAAGGCCATCCGGGGTGAGACCAATAATGGTATCATCACCTGGAATGTCATCAGAGGCAATAGCACCGGAAGTGCAATTCCCTGCATAAAAATCCCAAATATAAGTGATCCATACCTCTTCCGCTATAGGGATAGGGGAGGGGCTTAGTCTAGACCCACACCCCTTACCGATTATTGCCCAGAAATCTCTAATCCTACCATGAACAACAGATTCCCTTAAGTTGATCCAGACATTGTCTTCCTTAACCTTTTTTATTTTTAACTTAAGTCTACTTCTCTTTCTTTTTAGCCTGGAAATCTCTTTTCCACGTTCCATACCTCTATCTAAATATTGTTCCCGAACTAGATTATTAATTTCCTTATTTAGGATACGCAGTATACTGGGAACTTCAACCCCTCTTCTAGATCTGGAAGATTTATTAGCATAAGAGATAATCTTCCACAAGAATTCTTCAAAGTGTACTATTTCGTTCCCACGCCACTTATTTAGAACTAAGAGGGTATCGGATAAAAGGTCCTGCACCCCAGTAATGGCTGAGGGATTCCAAAAGCACCTTCCCGAAGAAACGTGGAAGGCAGCGTCGCTGCCATTGAGGGACCAAGGTGCAGTAGGCAAGGCATTTAAGGAAATAGTTACAAATAATATGCTATGATCACTCAGAGGGGTAGGTATAATCTTAAGGTCCAGAATAGATGGAAACAGGCCATAGTCAGCAATGGCATAATCCAGGATGGAAGACCCAAAGGGAGACTTGTGGGTAAATTTTGCAGGGACGTCCGACGGGAATCTCCCATTTAATATAAGACCATCGACGGCCACTAATTCTTTTAACAGGATCTTCCCTCTTTTATTTGTAACTGACTTATCAGGGAAGAGAGCTTGAGGAACAAAATACGCCTCTTCTTTAGACTTATTCCTAAAGAGTTCCAGACTAACATTAGAAATTTTACAATTCAAGTCGCCCACAAGCAAAACCTCTGGAGGAGATGGGACATTTTTAATTTGATCCATATAACGAAATACCCGCTTCATTAACACATTAAAACGCTCTTCTGGGGGAATATGCACATTTAAAATCACAATGGGGGCCTTTGTGCCAACATTAAACAGGTTTTCAATAGTTATAGCCTGGAAAAGTTTACTGGAATCAATATAATGGGAGAATCTCCATTGCAATTTATTAGATAATAAACAGGCGATTCCCCCCCTAGCGTGCCCTTTCTTGGAAGGGGCAGCAGGCACTTCCAAGACATAATAGTCCTTAGAGACATACAACGTATTGACACACCAAGTTTCCTGTAAACAAATCACATTAGCTCCTAACGAAAATAGGAGTCCAAATTTCTCTGGGCTACTATGAATCCCTGACGTGTTCCAGGAAATAATTTTCAGTGAGGTGTTAAAGATGCTGAAACAATCTGGGGTTATCTTTAGTTTTTGTAGTTAAGGCACTATGCAGCCAGTTCCACCGATCGTTATCCTCTATAAGAGAGGAAGTCTGCGTTAGCGGAAGTGGCTTCACTTGCTGAACCGAGCGTTTTCCCTTAGTGACCCGAATCTTCAGATCCCCGAGGGAAGAGGCTACCCCCTTAATCTCATCTGTTCCAAGTAACTCCCCAAAGGAGTGATTAATATTGCCAAGGTTAAAGATCGGGAGGATATCGATACCTGTGCGTTGGAAAATCTCAGCTTGCTGCAGTATCAAGTTTACAATAATAGGAGAATAAAATTTAACCCTTATACTAGAGACCTTGACTTCACCAAACAGGGTAACCAACTCAATGTCCCTAGTTTGGATATGGTGGAGACTTTCACTCTCACTAAAGCGCTTAAGTAGCCAGGCTCTGTTTAAGGGAAGGTCCACATCAAATAGAGGTAGAAAGTCTAAGACAAGAGTGTCCACTGGAGCTTTTAATGTTATTTGGGGGTGATCCAATATAGGGCAGTTACCAGTCTCTAAAGCTATAGAAAAGGGAGGAGCCAAGGGGTTGAGAGACCCAGATGGAAAATGATTTGGGTCTCCACTCCCAGGCGGTAGAGAAAGACTTGGAAAATGACCCCCTATTTGTGACAAAACTTCCTGAGATGTTGGGGGACACGGTTCACTTTCGCCCCTTAAGGGTGAAGGGATGAAGGAATTCAACTCAGCATCCGCCTTTGCGGATAATGAGCAGAGTTCCAAATCAACTACTTCATTCTCCACTTCAGCCGAACAATTTTGAAAAATTATCCGACGCTGCCTTTTCTTCCTATGTTTTCGAATTGGTTTCTTTTTATTCCCTTTATTGTTTCCATGTTTGCCGATTTTTACCTTTACCACATGTTTAGAATCATTAGCGTCTTTTCTATTCTCGGACGTAAAGATGGGGAATAGGTCTTGAACCCCTGTAGGGCCGGGGATGGATTTATTTTCTTCCTCAATCTCTAAAACTGAGTTCTTAATACAGTTCGGCACTGCAGTTAAGGGGATAGCTACAGTGTGTGATTGCAGAGCTGCTGCCGCATCCTTCGTGTTAGCGACTGCTGAAGGGGCGTTTATTTCTCCCACTGGCAGGCTGTGTTCAGTCATAAGAGGAAAAACACATCTCGTATCAGATGATTTTTGTAACAGAGCCTTCAAAATTTGAGTAACTGAGTCCAAGATACAATCCGAGCTGCCAACAAATTTCCCCAATTGAGCTAGAATTGAGGCTAATAATTGTTCCAAGGCAATCATGGATTCAGAGATAGGTTTTTCGCACGCCTCCAGAGGATGGCATATACCCGATAAATTAAGACCCAAAGACCCAGAGGCATCTAACAGATTAGACATGTCCTGACCATTTAACAAGGGGGTACTACTATACAACATAAGCCCAGAAGGGGTCGCACCCCCGAAGATTTAATAGGGGCCTGAATTTCCACTTTTGCTGTATTAACATATCGACCACAGAATTCAGGGGCTGTGGATAGTGATGACAGACCACCACCCGACCTTATCAATCTGCGGAGTATAAGGCAACCGTGGATGATTCATAAGTTCCCCTTCAGGTCCAGGAAGATCAACCTTACTCTCTCCCCTCCCTTCAGAATGAACAAGTGGAGAAGACACCACTAGTACAGATTGTTGTACTGCGGGCTGCACCAAAATGGGCGGGGGAGACGTAATCACTGGAGTATGAACCTCCTGGACCGTAACCCCGGTGGCTTTATTCATAGACATATTTGCGTTTTTAAGGGTGGGCAAATCCCAGAGATCAAAAAGTTGGCATTGACCCTTCAATGGGGGGTTATTAACAGATTTATTTCTTGTACGAACAAGCTCTTTTTGTGAGGCTGATGTGCCTCCCACTTCCCTTCCTGAACGCAATTTTTTAGACATCTTTTATGAGGATTCACTCGCACAATAGTGATACAAAAGTACTTTACTTC
Source organism: Lissotriton helveticus (assembly GCF_964261635.1). Classification (NCBI taxonomy): domain Eukaryota; kingdom Metazoa; phylum Chordata; class Amphibia; order Caudata; family Salamandridae; genus Lissotriton; species Lissotriton helveticus. Next base: position 1,411,909,456 of record NC_136065.1, read on the forward strand.
CAGAAGAGTTGATAAAAAATATTAAAATAGTGCTTCAAAATAATACATATAGTTCTGGAGATGCAATAGAGACCGACCAACTGTACAGTTCAAGGAGGTAACGGAGCAATTTCAATAGGAAAATCTTCCTCTGACAGTCCAACGTATATCAAATGGTCTCACAGAAACTCAATTAAAATGACGCAGTCAATAAAAGTAACCGGGCCCAGCCCAGCCTACCTCGGCCACTGAGGGCCCGCCCTTTGCCCGGGCTTAGCTCCGCGCTTAGTCCCGCGCGCGTCCCGCGTCGCGGGAGACTACTTGTTATTTTATACGTATAGCCGGCGGGCGTGTCCGTGGGCGTGTCGCCTGGGGGAAGAGGAACCAGCTGCTCCAGGCAGGGGTTGCTGGTCCTCGCAGTCCCCCGGGCTAGATGTAGTTCTTTCTTTTGCCCTGGCCTCAACCCTGTAGACTCGAGCTGGGAGCGTAGGTCAGAGCGTGCCGACAGTAGCTCTCGCTCACACCAGCGAGTCCACGGGGGGGCAGCAGCACTGAGCACGGAGAGTTGGTAAATCCTATCTGACCACGCAGAAAACAGGCAGAAGTGAGCCGTTACGCTCGCAGAACACAATCAGGAAACAGCAGTCAGGTGAGTGGCGCCCGCGAAGCGGGTGTCACGAAGTTAAATGCTTGATTCGCCGGCGGGCGTGTCCGTGGGCGTGTCGCCTGGGGGAAGAGGAACCAGCTGCTGCAGGCAGGGGTTGCTGGTCCTCGCAGTCCCCCGGGCTAGATGTAGTTCTTTCTTTTGCCCTGGCCTCAACCCTGTAGACTCGAGCTGGGAGCGTAGGTCAGAGCGTGCCGACAGCAGCTCTCGCTCACACCAGCGAGTCCACGGGGGGGCAGCAGCACTGAGCACGGAGAGTTGGTAAATCCTATCTGACCACGCAGAAAACAGGCAGAAGTGAGCCGTTACGCTCGCAGAACACAATCAGGAAACAGCAGTCAGGTGAGTGGCGCCCGCGAAGCGGGTGTCACGAAGTTAAATGCTTGATTCGCCGGCGGGCGTGTCCGTGGGCGTGTCGCCTGGGGGAAGAGGAACCAGCTGCTCCAGGCAGGGGTTGCTGGTCCTCGCAGTCCCCCGGGCTAGATGTAGTTCTTTCTTTTGCCCTGGCCTCAACCCTGTAGACTCGAGCTGGGAGCGTAGGTCAGAGCGTGCCGACAGCAGCTCTCGCTCACACCAGCGAGTCCACGGGGGGGCAGCAGCACTGAGCACGGAGAGTTGGTAAATCCTATCTGACCACGCAGAAAACAGGCAGAAGTGAGCCGTTACGCTCGCAGAACACAATCAGGAAACAGCAGTCAGGTGAGTCCCCCTGACCGCCTAGACCTGCCCAGGGGGTCCCACAAGGACCCCCAAGGCCACAATTTTTTTTTTAAAACCCGTTTTATTTTTTCAAATTACCCCCGGGGGGACAAAATCACGGGGGAATAGTGATAAAGAAGTGTGTGGGGCCCCAATCCCCCCCACACTGCCCGGGGATCGCCACCACCCCAGGGCAAAGCAACTCAGCCCCCTGGCGCATAATGGAGGCTCATGGTGGGCTAGTTGGCCTCCAGGGACCCCCAGTATGCAAGGGAACTTAATCCCCCAATTTAGAACACTCTACAGGGCGCGTTTGCACAGTTTAAGTTGGGGAATTAATTCCTGTTCAATCTAGAGGTTACCTAGAGGGAACTAGTCCAACAGGTATCTCCAGTAAGCGCCAAGGAGCTGCGCTGCAAAGGGTTGTAAAAAGGGGGCGTGCCCTCTGAACACCTGCCTGCAAAAATGTAGTAAATCAGTATAAAAAAATAACAATTAATACATTTAAAAATTGTCATTTAAAAAACCTTCGAAATTCAATGGAGAAACCATAGGTTTCAGGCCTGATATAGTTAGGAATTAGCATTTAAAAAACCATTGAAATTCACTGAAAACACCATAGGTTTCAGGCCTTATATAGTTAGGAATTAGCATTTAAAAAACCTTTGAAATTCACTGGAAAAAAACCATAGGTTTCAGGCCTTATATAGTTAGGAATTAGCATTTAAAAAACCTTACAAATTCACTAAAAAAACATAGGTTTCAGGCCTTATATAGTTAGCAATTAGCATTTAAAAAACCTTTGAAATTCAGTCAAAAAACCATAGGTTTGAGGCCTTATATAGTTAGGAATTAGCATTTAAAAAAACTTTGAAATTCACTCAAAAAACTATAAGTTTTAGGGGTGTTATAGTTAGCTGGACATTTCACTCATACAAAACCATTGAAATTGCTCCTATATAGTTAGTTGTACTAACTATATTTCGCGCACCCGCAATCCACTGATGATGATGTCACATATTACATCATTCATGACATGGTCAGCGGCATCACTGATGACATCTCAAATGACATCACTGATGACATCACTGATGACATCATCCACGTGACAATCACATACACCTTTTTATACACTAGTAAAATCTTTCATCACTCTTTGTAAAATACAGAGTATCATATTTGAATCCATTGACACAGCAATACAAGTATCTAAAAACCCACTCAGTGATTCCAAGATGTATACACGCATCTAATCACTTACCTGTAGATTCACTCATACATGCTGTCAATGAACAATAGAACACTATCAAAAATACTTATACACCTATATCGACATTACACACCAGCACACAACCTATTCACATATGAAGTTATCCTACTCACTTATGCAAACAATGGATCATACTTACATACTTACTAAGCTACACACTTATACAAACACCACTTCATAGTAAGTCATACTTAGTGTATTATAAAATCATTATTACAAGTATACAGTTATCCATATAGTCACTCACACAATCATTGAGTCTTATGTATACTTATTTATATACAACAACTGACACATACACTGCCTTTTATTTTTCTAGTTTGTTGGACATGTACCATTGAGAAATATATTTGCTCATCACCACACCCATAAAGATATTCACTAACCCAAACAACTGTTAGAACATGTAGTTATAACTTCATATATCTACTGAATCAACTATTCACACATCTTTGGGCAGTCACACACACCCCCACCGAACCACACACACATTCACTCTCCCATACAAATACTCAGTTAACTAATCAATAACTAATACAGACTTTCACATAGCTAGTAACCAACTGGAGAACCAGTTTACACAACAACTGACAAAGTGATACAGATATTCACACAGTTTAGTCACTATCCACTATATTCAGTAAGTCACTATAAATTGTTAAAGTAAACAGTCAATTACACTGCTACTAAATTTAGATTTTTCACAGCCTGCTGGGCAGAAAATCTGGATTTTATTAAGGACACGGAGGCTAAGATTATGCAAATCTCCTTTATTGCGTAGCTCACAGCAGCAACAATGAGAGATCTAGAACTTGAATGAACATTCCAACAGAGAGGATATAGTCCATGAACACACAGTAGACTTCCTTCTTTGTAAGCGAACAAGATAATCAGGAATAACTTAGAAGACTCTGGATCCAACGTAGAACCATAGAGAATTCATCCGAGTCTTCTTTTGAAGAAATTAATCTGAAAAAGAAGAGTAAGAAGGTAATAAACATTCCCAGGGTGGGAATAAAAGAGGTGGGATAATCTTAGCCTCCGTGTCCTTAATAAAATCCAGATTTTCTGCCCAGCAGGCTGTGAAAAATCTAAATTTTATGGCACGACACGGAGGCCAATATTATGCAAGTTCAAAGTGTGTTCAAAACACTATCAATCACATTTGAAACAGGTTTAAAGTAACATCTCTTAAAGATACATTCGTTTGACCAGTCTGCAGCCCTAAGGATATCCTGGAGGCCGCCACCCAAGATAAAAGCTTTTGAAGCTGAAGCACCTCTGAGGGAGTGAGCTCCGAAAATTGAAGTATCAATACCAGCTTCTTTCATGACATCCTTAACCCATCTAGCCAAGGTGGGAGAGGAAACAGCTTTATGAGGGAACCTGTGGGAAATAATTAATTGATCTACAGAACCCCTTAGACCTAAGGTCCTTTTCTCATATTCCAAGAGACAACGTACCACACACAAGATCTCATTTTGAGGGAAAAAGGGATAGAAAACAGAGGTTGACAAAGTTTTAGTCCGTCTTTTAATGAAAAAGCAAACACCTTCAGGTTGAAAAGCCCTATTAGAGACATCTAAGGCCTTAACGTCCGAGGTACGTCTGAAGGAGACGAGGCAGAGAAGAACAGTTAATTTAAAAGACAATTTCTTCAAAGAGAGAGAAGAGTTCTCGCCCCAAGAGGAGAGTAGTCTGAGGACGTCTCTCACGTCCCAGAGAGCGGAATATTTTGGTAGAGGAGGATTCAAAACCCGCATACTCCTCATAAGTTTTTTGGTCAGAAGATTTTGGCCTACCGAAGAACCATCTAGCAAGCAATGACCTGCAGCAATAGCTGATCTATAAACGTTAACGGTCCGATAGGCCAGACCCGAAACAAAGATTTCAGTTAAGAAGTTAAGAACTTGAACTATATCAGCTGAAACGGGATCATAACCCCGTCGAAGGCACCAGCAAACCCATTTGTGCCAGGCCAATCTATATGCTTTCCTGGTACCGGGGGCCCATGATTCTGACATGAGCCTGAAAGCGCCTTCCGAAAGTCCAGGGATCTGCCACTGTCTCCTGAAATCTTCCAGGCCATCAGACACAGGGTGCCCTGAAGAAGGAGTGGATGGTATTCTCCGTGAGGTCCTACCAGTAGGTCTTTGAAAACAGGGATGAGGATTGGAAAATCCACGCTCATCTCCAATAGGATGGGGAACCACGCTTGGGAACTCCAAAGGGGAGTTATTACTACTATGGACTCTTTGTTCCTCCGGGCCTGAACAAGGAGGCGAGGAAGCATGGCAAAAGGTGGGAACGCATAGGGTCTCAGACCAAGCCAGTTCTGAAAAAACGCGTCTATTCCCAAGGCCAGGGGGTCCGGTCTCCAGCTGAAAAATTTGGGCAGCTGAGTATTTAGACGGTCCGCAAAAAGGTCTATCCCGAAGGGGCCCCACCGAGATTGAATCGCAAGGAAGGTGTTCCTGTCTAGTCTCCAGTTGCTTGAATCCACATAGTTCCTGGAGAACCAGTCTGCTACCCCATTGTTCAACCCCGGAATATGTTCGGCAATGACCGAAATGCCCTTGTTGAGGCAGTAGGCCCAAAAGTTCTTGGCTAGGTCCGAGAGGCCCTTGGAATGAGGGCCGCCCATTTTGTTCACGTATCTCACAGCGGACACGTTGTCCATGCGAAGCATGACCGAGCATTTCATCTGGTCTTTGGTAAAGCTCTGGATGGCAAAGGATCCCGCCAGGAGTTCCAGGCAGTTGATATGAAAATCCTTTTCCTGTTGGGTCCAAAGTCCCCCGGTCGAGGAGTCGCCGCAGGTCGCGCCCCAACCCTCCAGGCTCGCATCCGAGTGAATGACTAGGTCTGGTTCTTCTCCGAAGATTGCTCTGCCGTTCCAGGCTTCTGCATTTTTTAACCACCATATGATCTCCTTCTTGGAGTCGGTGTCCAGGGAGACTATTTGAGAGTAGGACATGTTGAATCTGAGGGCTTTGGCTTTGAGCCTCTGAAGCGCTCGATAGTGAAGGGGACCTGGATAGATTGCTTGGATAGTTGAGGAGAGTAGACCCAATATCCTCGCTAGGGTCCTTAGGGGAAAGGATCGAATCTTTAGCACCTTTCTCAGCTCTTTCCTCAGTTTCCTGAGTTTGTCGCCAGGAAGCTTGAGTTCGGCATGGAGAGTATCTACTGAAAAACCCAAAAACTGAGTGACTTGGGTTGGAGAAGTGGAGGATTTTTTCGTGTTTATCACAAACCCTAAGTGTTCCAGAAGATTTATGGCAAGGGTAGTGTGTCGAGAAGCGACCTCTTTGGATTCGGCCATTATCAGGATGTCGTCGAGGTAGAGGATCAGTCTGACCCCTTGGTTACTTAGCCAAGCAGCTATGGGACGAAGGACCTTGGTGAAGCACCAAGGGGCTGAGGAGAGGCCGAAGGGAAGGCTGCAAAATTGCCAAAGTTTGCCCTCCCAGAGAAATTGAAGGAATTTCTGGTGAGGGGGCCAGATTGGGATAGTCAGATATGCGTCCTTGAGGTCTAGGCGAGTGAGCCAGTCGCCCTTCCTCAGGACATCTCTGAGAAGGTGGATTCCCTCCATTTTGAAATGTCGGAAGACCACCCACTGGTTCAGCTCCTTGAGATTTATGACGGGTCTCATTTTCTTGTCCTTCTTCTCTACGAGAAAGACGTTGCTGATAAAGCCTATTTCTTTCCCCTGCCGGATTGCACCTTTTGAAAAGAGGTCCTTTACTTCCTGGGAGACTAAAGCAGAGTCTTTTTGTGAGAAGCGTATTTCTCGGGGAAGTCTCTCCTGGACGGGGGAGCCGACGAATTCTATTTTGTACCCTCTGACGGTGTCTAACACCCAGGGATCCTGACTTACTGCGGTCCAGTTCCCAGAGAAGAGGGCTAGTCTCCCGCCCACCTTTATAGGGGTATCTGAAGGGTCTTTGGGAGATCTTACCGGTAGAGAAGGGTCTTGTCCTCCTTTCGCCTCTGAATCCTCTTCCTCTGGATCGTTGTCTTTGGGGAAAGAAGGATGATGACTGGAAGCCATAACCGGACTGAAAGGACCTTCCTCCTCGTCCTCCAAAGGGTCTTGTCGAGCCATTTCCACGGCCGGGGAATCGACCCCGCATCCTCCCGGCCCGGGAAAAAACACCTCTGGTGTTGAAAACCCTTTTAATGTCTTTCTGGGATTTTTGGATGGAGTTAAAAACTCCCATGTATTTGGCCATATCCCTAATGAATTCTTCTCCAAAGAGAAGGCCTTGCGAGGAGGCGCCACCTTCCTTGTTGGATAGCTCAGCTAGTTTAGGGTCAATTTTGAGAAGCACGCTCTTCCGTCTTTCATTAGAGAGGGCAGTGTTTGCATTGCCCAGGAGGCATATAGCCCTTTGCGCCCACTGTCGCAGTTCCTTTGGGTCAATGGGGGAGTCAGAGACGTAAGCTCCTTCAGCCATCTCAAACATTTTGGTCAGGGGGCCTGTAATATCCAGTAATCTGTCCTGGCAGGATTTGAGTCCTCTGTCAAGTCCCCTCCTGGGGTCCTTCCCCGTTTTGGCAATGAATGCCACCACTTTGGTGTCTAGTTCGGGGGTCATGGCTATTTTGTCGGGGAGGGAGGGGCGAGGACATTCGGACCTGAGGCGGGCCCTGACCTCCTTTGGTATCTCTTTGCGGAGCCAAAAGGACAGGTATTCGGCAATGTGTTGGGATGGTGTCCACTCTGGGGAGAGTGGATGCTTGATGAGGAGCGGGTCGAACATATGTTCCCCAAAGGGGTCAAGTATCCCCATTTTTGAGCCCGAGGCCCCTGATGCCTCACCAGATAGGTTTCTGATTTCGCCTTCCTCCTGGTCAGAGTCAAACTCTGAGGAGCAAGACAGGTCAATTTCATCTTCGCCTCCATCGTCGCTGTCAATGGGGATAGGAAGGCTAGGGCCTCTGAGTTGCCCATCTAGCGTGCCCGAGGCACCAGCATAGTCACCGCCAGAGCGTGAATCAGAGAGCAGAGGCTTTGTGCTTCTTGGTTTTTTAGCCATTTGGGGTGGATTGGAAGTGGACTGCCTTTTTCTTTGGCTTGTTGAGGGCTCGGTAGGGTCCCCTTGGGTCCTCATAGGTGGCCAAGCTGATTTGGCCAGGGTTTTCAATTTCTTGTTAATGGTATCCTCAAGGGATCCCATTACCTTGTCAAGGGTTTTGTTAATAAGGCTTTCCAGTTTGTCCTCCATAGAGGAGGAGGAAGAGTCAGAGGACATGCTAACAGGCTGAGATCAGAAGAGGTGAAAATCAACTGAAGAAGAGAGAATGTTGAAGACAAAATGGATGTAGGTAGTTATGGTAACAGGGGTAGTGGAAAGGGTCTTTCCTCTAATAGTTCGAGTAAGGGTTGTAAGTCCCTTGTTGGTTTCGTATAAAATATGCCCTTTAGACCTTTAGTCCTTCCTTTATGTTTGTGACCATCCTTTTTTTTTTTTTTTTTTTAATATGTTATTAATTGGTTAGGATGGCGGAGGGCATGGGGTCGATAGCGCCGAGGATCCGGGAGTAAACGGAGGCAGGTAAGGGTGTTTAGGCTGTTGGAGCCTCTCGCGTGTGGAGCGAGGCTCATTCGTCGGTCTTGGGTCCGGTCTCCATGGTAGCGCGGCGCGACCTCGCGTTGAAGCGAGGGCGCCGTGCTGTCACCATGGAGACGCGTGTGAGGCCAGAGTACGGGACCGGTGTTCAAAAGACGCCGGTCCCCGTACGAGTCCCAGCGTGCACCAACCAGGGGCGCGGGCCGGCGTTTCAAAGGACGCCGGTCCCGCGTGAAGGGGAACAAGGAGCGCTGGAAGAGCGAAAGAAACAGGGACTCGGGAGCCCCGCTCGGCCTTAAGGAGCCAAGGGGGAAGGAGGGGGAGCGGGTGGGGAAAAGCACCGAGCGCCGCTCGAGAGGCGGGAAGCGAGAGAAAACCACGCGCAGGGGGGCACAAGGTTGCCCAGGTTAAGGAAAAGGATAGGAAACAAGCAATATGTACAAGCAAACAGGGTACATAAAGTATACAGAGTATGTGAAATATAAGAAGTATATAAGATATGCTGCTGGATAAAGGGAAGATGGGAGTAGGGTGGGAAGAAACACTCAATACAGTCTCCCTCGACCCAATCTGATACATACAGAGCGCACAGACAGGTAAAGTGCGGAGAGCAAAAAAATAAGGTACTTATCTTGTGAGCAGCAGCAACAAAGAAGGAAGTCTACTGTGTGTTCATCCTCCATCCAAATATTTATTTCTATATATCCACTCATTCTTCAATGCAAATTACTATATATATATAATGCATATTTAAATAACGAACCTAACCACATTCACTGGATGATGTCATCAGTGATGTCATCAGTGATGTCATTTGAGATGTCATCAGTGATGTCACTGACCATGTCATGAATGATGTAATATGTGACATCATCAGCAGTGGATTGCGGGTGCGCGAAATATAGTTAGTACAACTAACTATATAGGAGCAATTTCAATGGTTTTGTATGAGTGAAATGTCCAGCTAACTATAACACCCCTAAAACTTATAGTTCTTTGAGTGAATTTCAAAGTTTTTTTTAAATGCTAATTCCTAACTATATAAGGCATCAAACCTATGGTTTTTTCAGTGAATATATATATATATATATATATATATATATATATATTACCTACTGGTCGCCAGTAGGTATATATAGTTAGGATTTTTTCTCTATGGGTTTTTTGAAAATTCTATGTCTAATAACTTTGGCGTTTGTGGACGGAATTGGCTGAAATTTTCAGGAAAATGGCACATTTTGTTTCTGAGCAGCCCTTGAAAATTTGGGGGGGGTTCGTCAAGGGGGGGCCGAGAAAAAAGGGGGGTCCCAAAACATGTTTTTAACATTGAGTTTTCCATAGGGCGGTTGGCCTCACTTTTAGCCCGAACGGCTGAATGGATTTGCACGAAACTTGGCAAAATTGTAGGGACTGGTAGCCCGATGTGCCTTTTGTAGGTCTCAATATATGTGCTCCAGTGGATTTTGAGAAATTAACGTTTAAAAAAAAGATATATATCTGTAAGCGCGGACCAGGCAGCGCTCTGGTTCGCGGACTTTTCGCGCAACGGAGCTTTGTGAAGCGAAGCTGATTGGTTCTCCGGCGTCTGTCAACATTCCAAACAGTCCGTAGCGGCCGCCATCTTGTCTCTCGGTAGGATCGAGAGACAAGAGGAGGCCGAAGCGAAGGGGCAAATGACCATAAGGGGGCATAGTACATTGTCGCTCACCCCCTAGGTTTGATGTGGAGGTTTTAAAAGGGCCCCGCGGGGCAAAAAAAAATAAAAATAATAATAATAGAACAGCTGAATGGATTTGCACGAAACTTGGCAAAATTGTAGGGACTGGTAGCCCGATGTGCCTTTGCTAGATCTCAATATATGTGCTCCAGTGGATTTTGAGAAATTAACGTTCAAAAAAAGGTATATATCTGTAACAGCGCACCGCTTCGCGTACTTTTCGCGTTACGGAGCTTTGCGAAGCGAAGCTGATTGGCTCTCCGGTGTCTGTAAACATTCCAAACAGTCCGTAGCGGCCGCCATCTTGTCTCTCGGTAGGATCGAACAGCTGAATGGATTTGCACGAAACTTGGCAAAATTGTAGGGACTGGTAGCCCGATGTGCCTTTGCTAGGTCTCAATATATGTGCTTCAGTGCATTTTGAGAAATTAACGTTCAGAAACAAGATATATATCTGTAACAGCGCTCCGCTTCGCGGAGATAAAATTATATGTGTATTACCTAGCTGTTGCTAACACCAGTTAGCGACGGCTAGTAGAAGATAGCGACTATCTTGGGCCCCACTTTGCATGTGAGTGATATTTATCACTAATGACATGCAAAGTGGGCATGCCAAGATGTTAGCGACTGGAAACAGTCGCTAACATCGCTATCTCCTATTATCAACTTTTGGAAATATTCGAGATAAGGGCGAATATCTCTAAAAGCTACCACCTGCCCTGAGCAGTTCTTAGCCATGTTATCCAATGGGAGGTGGATAACATGGCTAAGAGCAACTGGAAACAGTCGCTAACATCGCTATCTCCTATTATCAACTTTTGGAAATATTCGAGATAAGGGCGAATATCTCTAAAAGCTACCACCTGCCCTGAGCAGTTCTTAGCCATGTTATCCAATGGGAGGTGGATAACATGGCTAAGAGCATTAGCTCGGTAATGCATGAATATCGCTGAGTTTTCAGCGATATTAATGCATTGCGGTCGTTTTTTATCGTATTTCCGATAAACCTTGATAATAGCAAGGTTTATCTGCGATAATTTCTGACGGTAAAAAAATCGTTGCTAAGCATCGTTAGGGATAAATATCGCTTAACTTTGGTAATATGCCCCAACGTCTGTTAACGTTCGATTCGAAGGAAATCAGGAAGTGTTGAAAAACATTGTCTGCGCCATCTTGTCTTTTTTCAAATGCCACACTTTTGTCGTGCACGGCAGCCATTTTAGATGCCTTGACCAGACGCACTCTGTGCACGCTGTCGATCCTTAGCATGGCTCCCCACCCTTGCAAACATCTCCCCCAGGCAGTGGTCACCCCCGCTCTCTGTCTTATGCATGGGTAATAAACCTCCCTCATCTGTGCTGCTGTTCCCTGAGAATCACACCCTGTGCCCGCCCGACACCTCCCTTTCGCCCTATTCACTACCGCACCCTCTGACACTCCTTTTCCTCTGTGTCCGATTGTCCAGGCTGGTCCTAGGGTATCAGCTAGCCCTGCAGATGTAGTTTATGGCCACAGCTGTAAAGAATCACCCCTCTTCAAAGGAGTTATAGTAGATCAAGGCCCACACTCGATGAGATTCGTCACAGCAGAAGCGTTGCTATTATCTGAAAACCATCCTGTATTGTGATTGGGGAGGGGACCGAGCCTGAAGCGGAAGATTCCAGGGATGACTGTTTGTACATCAAAGTTTTTACAATTATGTGTCACATTAAAAATATATAGCACTCCGACAAAGTAGTAAGATTATAAAACTTTAATAATTTATAAATATATACAAGAAAACAAAAATAGTAATAACATATAAACATTTTTAGGGAAAAACAACGAAGTAGCGGTCGGCTGTGCGAATAGTCCCAACGCAGCACAACGTCCAGATTTCCGGCGTGGGGCGTCGCGGGGGGTGGGTCATCAGTAGCAAACTGTTGTGCGAATAGTTCCAAGGCAGCAGAACGCGTTGAAATCTAGATGACACGAAAGTGATGTCTAGTAAGTTGCCACCCAGCAAATAACGGCATGGGGCGTCGCGGGGGGTGGGTCATCAGTAGCAAACTGTTGCGCGAATAGTTCCAAGGCAGCAGAACGATGGCACCAAGGTGATGTCCAGTAAGTTGCCGCACTGGTTTTGGTATCCTACAATGCTGCTCCGAATAACGGCGTGGAGCGCCCCGGGGGAGGCGGCGTGAACGGGCCTCTCCAGGTGGAGTGTCATCTGTTGTAGTGGGGCGCCCCTTTACCGTTTCAGTTGCCATTCCGTCCGTTTTTGGTCCACTGTGTCAAAAGCCGCAATTCAGCTGAGTTGCGCCCACTCTTGCGGTGCAGCGATAGGCGGCTGTCACAGGACTCTCAAAATGGCGGCAGGCTGTTTCCTTTTTGGGCCTGGTCCACTGAAATGGCCCTGGGACACCTTGGAAATCGGACGCTTGTCTGCTAGGTCTTGGACCTCATTCTCGAAAGCGTCCCCTCCGCCTTGAGAATTCATCAAAAGTTTTGGGGGCTCCGACTCCTGCAGGCTTCTGGTGGGGAGCGGCTGCCATGATTGCTCGCGGAATGACCACGACTGAGCTACGAGATGGTGGTGCTTTCATGCTGACGCCAGCTTCAGTCTGAAACATCCAGAAACAAGGTGGGGCTTTCATCGTTTGGGGAAAAAAAAAAGTTTTCATCCTATGAAAAGTGTTGTTTTTAGGTCACATGATCAAGCCTTCCATCATTAGGAAACCAAAATTAAAATGAACCAATGAAAAGTTTTATAAACAAGTCACATGACCTGTTATGCGGCATAGGGTGTAACATTAGGAGAAAATACGTTGGCACGTGAGGCGGCGTCAGTAGCGGACCGATGTGCGAATAGGCCGAAGGCAGCACAACGCGCCAAGATCCGGATGGCACCGAGGTGGTGTCCAGCAAGTTGCAGCACTGGTGTGGCCATCCTACAATGCTGAAAGTCGGCGTGGGGCGCCCCGTTGGCCTGTGAGTTTGCGTCAGTAGCGGACCGATGCGCGAATAGGCCGAAGGCACCACAACGCGCCAAGATCCGGATGGCACCGAGGTGGTGTCTAGTAAGTTGCCGCACTGGTGTGGCCATCCTACAATGCTGAAAGTCGGCGTGGGGCGCCCCGTTGGCCTGTGAGTTTGCGTCAGTAGCGGACCGATGTGCGAATAGGTCGAAGGCAGCACAACGCGCCAAGATCCGGATGGCACCGAGGTGGTGTCTAGTAAGTTGTCGCACTTCTGTGGCCATCCTACAATGTTGAAAGTCGGCGTGGGGCGCCCCGTTGGCCTGTGAGATGGCGTCAGTAGCGGACCGATGTGCGAATGGGGCCAAAGGCAGCGCAACAATATTTTCTGATTTGAAGACACCACAAGGCGCTGAGATGCCAAGATCCGGATGGCACCGAGGTGGTGTCTAGCAAGTTGTGGCACTGGTGTGGCCATCGTACAATGGTAAAAGTCGGCGTGGGGCGCCCTGTTGGCCTGTGAGATGGTGTCAGTAGCGGACTGATGTGTGAATGGGGCCAAAGGCAGCGCAACAATATTTTCTACTATATTTTCGGAGTAGAAGACACCACAAGGCGCTGAGATGCCAAGATCCGGATGGCACCGAGGTGATGTGTAAGTTGCGGACGGATGTGCGAATGGGGCCAAAGGCAGCTCAACAATATTTTCTGAAGAGAATACACCACAAGGCGCTGAGATGCCAAGATCCGGATGGCACCGAGGTGATGTCTAAGTTGCGGACCGATGTGCGAATGGGGCCAAAGGTAGCGTAACAAGATTTTCTGTATGGAAGATACCACTAGGCGTTGAGATGCCAAGATTCGGATGGCACCGAGGTGATGTCTAGGAAGTTGTGCCACTGGTGTGGCCATCGTACAATGGTAAAAGTCGGCGTGGCGCGCCCTATTGGCCTGTGAGATGGTGTCAGTAGCGGACTGATGTGCGAATGGGGCCAAAGGCAGCGCAACAATATTTTCTGACTGACACCACAAGGCGCTGAGATGCCAAGATCCGGATGGCATCAAGGTGATGTCTAAGTTGCGGACTGATGTGCGAATGGGGCCAAAGGCAGCGTAACAATATTTTCTGTATGGAAGATACCACTAGGCGTTGAGATGCCAAGATTCGGATGGCACCGAGGTGATGTCTAGCAAGTTGTTGTGGTCATCGTACAATGCTGAAACTCGGCGTGGGTCACCCCATTAGCCTGTGAGATGGCGTCAGTAGCGGACCGATGTGCGAATAGGCCGAAGGCAGCACAACGCGCCAAGATCCGGATGTCACCGTGGTGGTTTCATAGTTGAGAGGCACTTCATCTGCAGTGGGGCGCCGAGATCCGGATGGCACCGAGGTGATGTCTAGCAAGTTGCTGTACTTGTGTGGTCATCCTACAATGCTGAAACTCGGCGTGGGTCGCCCCATTAGCCTGTGAGATAGCTGTTCTTTGGATTTGGGCCTGGTCCACTAAAATGGCCCTGGGACACCTAAGAACTCGAACGCTCGTTTTTGTTTTCCTTTCCTGTACATGCAAAAAAAGGTAAATGCCCGGTATGTTACACGCTTCATCTGCCACGATGAACTCTCCAGAGGAACCGAAAAAATATATAGTTGTGGTAACTATACCATGCATCGTCATATGGAGAGGTGGCACCAATTAATTATAGTGCTGCATAAAAGAGAGATTTGGAGGAGAACCCCTGACCTGCTAGTACATTCATCAAAGAAGTGGCACTGAGAGCTTCAGAGGCAAGGGAAACGGTCCCAAATATTTAGAAGAACTTTGGAAAGATTAAAATGACATGTTTAGATTGTGGTAAATTAATTTCATGTGGGCAGATGAGTGTTACTCTAATAAATACAGCATATGAACATCATCATAGTCGATGGTTGGTAGAGACATTTTGACTATATCCTGGACCTGCCCGTCCTCGCCCAAAATGACGCCGGAATAAATGGGACTCGTAACTCCTTGTTGTGTACTGGTTGCAGAACCTTGAAATCACGAGATACGTATGCAGTTTTGAAGCACATGGCGGGCGGGGACGAGAATTGATTGAATATTTCGACATCCCTATTGATATTAAGTTCTGATGTGTTATTGATTACTGTACTGTTGAAAATTCGAATTAACGTCACCCATGGTACTTGCCCGCAAATGTATATCTAGATAATTTTATTGTAACTGGCCCTGTCGTATTTTAATTATAAAATGTACGTCCACCGATTCCGTAACTGTTAGACACCTTAGTTTTTGCAACCTAATGGCCCGCCCGTTACGTTCCTGTACAGTGTAAATGTCTATTCATCATATACGATTACAGTTTGCTCCGTGGCAGGCCCACGTGGTTATAGGCTCGTATTTGTATAATGAAATTTTCACAATAAAGGTTTTTAAAAGAAAACATGGTAGTAGTGTATACATTGGTAAAGTTTTTAATAATAGTCACTGTTTTAGAATCATTAAAAGGCAAGTGAAATAAAGCAGACCAATTACATGAAGGGTAAAAGGTATAATACGAAGGAACGCAGTAAAGATAAATGGTCAAGGGCTGTTGTGTTTTCTATTCCTGCAACATAAAGTGATCGATAAGAATCTCATATTCAGGCGTATCGGCGACTAAGACAGCAGGTCGACCCTCTTTTGCTCAACTGCTCCGTCATGGGACGAAGAAACGCTCTTTTTCTCGAAAAAAGAATATATTTTACTTGCAGGACAGTTGTAAAATTTCCGGGAAAGTACATTAGCCTGGAACATTATAACATATATTTAAGAGAAAATAATGTTCGGAAGTAATTAAAAGCGTAATTTTTAGGTGATATGACCAAGGCTTTCATCATTAGAATAAGAAAAGTAAAATGAACCAATGAAAAGTTTTATTAACAAGTCACATGACTTGTTATGCTTACGTTACGCGCTGCGCGCCCCGGATGACTTCCGGATGCGCTAACGCGGCGCGTCATATGACGCATTACGCGACAACGCAGGTCCAGAATATAGTCAAAATGTCTCCACCAACCAGCGGTCGAAACACAACCCCTTTCAGCAGGCTAAATAGTTCTGTTAAATGACAACAGAAAGGACAGGCAACAAGAACCATCAGTCAAAGAGGGGAGGGCTAGTTCTTCTCTACCGGGTTACATTGGGGCGCTACCGGAACTGATCGAATTGGTAGTCTACAGTGTTTCTGGATGTTTCAGACCGAAGCTGGGGTTAGCATGAGAGCAGCACCATTTCGTAGCTCCGTTGTGGCCATTCCGCAACCAATCATGGCAGCCGCTCTTTATCGTTATTTTGGGCGGGGTGGGTGGCGGAGCCGAGCTGTTTTGCAGCCATCATTGTGTGGAGTTCAGTTCATCTCACTAGTTTTGTATTTGTCATGAGGGGTTGTTCCTAATGTTTCTATTTTAGCGAGGTCAAAAAGAGATCCCATTAGTGGCCTACTGATTTTGCTCGATTCCTTTTCTTTTTTTTTTACACGATTTTTCGTTATCTGCAAAGACTAAACAGAGTATTGCGACTCTGTGTTTGTTTGTAAATAGAGAATGAACCAAAGAGAACTAATTCTAAAACAGTAAATACTTGGATAACAATCAATCAAATGGAGAGAGAAGCAGGCACGACGGATTACAATGGGGGCAAAGGCCTGCGTTAACTACCTTTCACTATCTGCAAAGAGAGAGTACTCCTAATAGAAATGAGGGGGGGGGGGGCACCATTCAAAGCAGATCAGTGTGCATAAACACGAAAATGTTTTCACTTACCACGTACTTGACATTCGACAGCTTATGATATTTGCTATTAAAAAACCATTGAAATTCACTGAAAAAACCATAGGTTATAGACCATATATAGTTAGGAATTAGCATTTACAAAACCTTGAAAATTCACTGAAAAAACCATAGGTTATAGACCATATATAGTTAGGAATTAGCATTTAAAAAACCTTATTTTACTCACACAAAACCATTGAAATTCCATATATAGTTAGTTGCACTAACTATATATCGCGCACCCGCAATCCACTGCTGATCATGTCACATATTACATCATTCATGACATGGTCAGTGACATCACTGATGACATCACTGATGACATCTCAAATGACATCACTGATGACATCACTGATGACATCTCATTTGACATCAATGACCACATCACTGATGATATCATTCATGTGACAATACAATGCATCTCCTCACATTTTAATATAACCTCTGTTTCACCCAGTGTTAAATACAGAGTATAATTTTTGAAACCATTGACACACCAATACTAGTTACTACATACGTACTCACTGATTCCTACGTCTACACACACATTCACTCATTCACCCATACAATCATTCATACATACAATCACTCATCTTTACAACACTATCATATGCACTCATACACCTATACAGACACTCACACTCTGCCACTCATCCATGGAGTTACTCACACACCTAGTCAGTCCTGTAAAGAATCAATCACACTTCCATTTTCTTGTCTATACAGTTAAACATAGAGCACCTTACATTTTCAAACATATAGTAACACATACTTACTTTCTGATACAATCATTGATACAAGTACACATTGATCTGCACAGAGTCACACACCTCCCAGCCAGCCACACACACACTCAGTCTCCCATACAAATACTTGGACAATCAATCAATAACCCATATAGTTAATCATATAGCTACTGATCAACACATGCAGTAGTTTACAGAACAACAGACATAATGATGCACAAATTAAGACAGTTTAGTCACTAACCCATGCACTCAGTGAGACACATTTAATCACTCACTCATACATTCAGTCATGCACCTACTAAATCCTTCGTCCAGACAGTTATACATCTACTCATTCTTCAATATCTAAAACATATTTAAACTTTACAGAAACACACAGTCACTGGATGATGTCATCAGTGATGTCATCAGTGATGTCATTTGAGATGTCATCAGTGATGTCACTGACCATGTCATGAATGATGTAATATGTGACATGATCAGCAGTGGATTGCGGGTGCGCGATATATAGTTAGTGCAACTAACTATATATGGAATTTCAATGGTTTTGTGTGAGTAAAATAAGGTTTTTTAAATGCTAATTCCTAACTATATATGGTCTATAACCTATGGTTTTTTCAGTGAATATATATATATATATATATGTATGTATATATATATATGTATATATATATATATATATATATTCACTGAAAAACCCATAGGTTTCACACCAGTTATAGTTAGGAATTAGCATTCAAATTCACTGAAAAAACCATAGGTTTTACACCAGTTATAGTTAGCTGGAAATTTTACTCGAATAAAACCATTAAAATTCCCACGTTATAGTTAGTTGGACTCACTATAACTTGCGCGTGCATTGCACTGCTGATGATGTCACATATTACATCACTCATGACATGGTCAGTGACATCACTCATGACATCACTGATGACACCATACAGTGAATGTCTGTCTTTCTGAAAAATAAATATGTGTTATATATGTATACGTAAAAGTTGATGGAAGAATAAATGTTTAAATAAGTGTTTACATGGATGTTTTAAAAAAAAAATTTGATTGGTTAACTGGTTTATTAAGTGTATCTTAGTGAATACATATATTAGTGAGTAATGTTTAAATATTTAAATATATGTATTAGTGTTTCACTTTGTGTATAAGTGGCTGCATGGCTTGGTAAGTAGCTACATGTGTATGTATATGGGTTATTAGATGTTTTTTTTAGTTTCAGTATGAGTGTCTGTATGGTTTGGTGGGGGTATTACTTAGCACATACATGCATGAATGACTGACTCTCTGTTTGTATGTGTTTTGAAGACAGCATATGTGCAGGACTGTATGGGTGGATGAGTGTGTATATGTGTGTGTTAGTGAGTGAATTACTGTCTCACTAGTGTCTTTATCAGTAACTACATATGTTTTAATGTAGTATATGTGAATATTGATGTATATAAGTGAGTATATGTGAGAGTAAGAGATTGTAAGAGTTCCTGTTTAAATAAGTATGTTTTTCTATAAGTGATTGTTTAAGAGAGTAAGTATGTGCAAGTTTCCTTAGAAGTAAGGTGGTAGTGTGTGTATAGCTGTATATGCAAATAAATGGATGTTCAATAGTTTATTTGCATGTGTGAGTATGTGTGAGAGTATCTTTTGGATGACTGTCGGTGTGTAACAGAATGTATAGGTGTATCACTACATATGATGAGTAAGTATATGTATGAGTCACTATATATAACTGTTGGTGAATGAGTGGATGTGTACATAGATGGTGGAATTATTGAATTTGTTCTTGTAACTGGTATGGGTATCTCCATTTTTTTGAAAATTTTAGTTTCTATTATTGAATATGTGTTTCAAGGGTTACATTACAGTGAAAGGAGGTTCGTCAGTCTGTCACAAGGATGGTGTCATCAGTGATGTCATGAGTGATGTCACTGACCATGTCATGAGTGATGTAATATGTGACATCATCAGCAGTGCATTGCACGCGCAAGTTATAGTGAGTCCAACTAACTATAACGTGGTAATTTCAATGGTTTTATGCGAGTAAAATTTCCAGCTAACTATAACTGGTGTAAAACCTATGGTTTTTTCAGTGAATTTAATAGGTTTTTTAAATGCTAATTCCTAACTATAACTGGTGTGAAACCTATGGTTTTTTCAGTGAATTTCAATGGTTTTTTAATAGCAAATCTTAATAGGTATAGAAAGTGAAACATTTTAAAACGAATTTTATATTGTATAAATATGTAAAAAAAATTATATTTTTTTTATTTTTTATTTGTAACCCGGGGGTGCTCCCGTGGCGCGTACCGGTGAGCGCACGGGTAAGCGCAATGTTACGGCGCGCCCTGGGGCGCGTACCGGGGAGCGTCCCATTAGCGCTATTCTCGTGAACGAAAACAACATCGTGACGTTTCGCGTAACTGCGTGATGCGTCATATGACGCACAGCGTAATCGCAACCGAAAGCACGCGATCGCATACGATCGCGAAACGTCCTGACGCGCTTACGCTATGCACCCGCGGGCGCGCCCCGGAGCGCGACTACGGGCGCGCCCCGGTGCGCGTTGCGTAAGCGCATCGGGTCATGTGACCTGAAAATAACACTTTCTATTGGTGCAGAACAGTTTTGGTTTCCAAATGAGTATAGCCTGGGTCTTGTGACCAGCCTGGGTCTTGTGACCTGAAAATAACACTTTCTATTGGTGCAGAACAGTTTTGGTTTCCAAATGAGTAAAGCCTGGGTCTTGTGACCTGAAAATAACACTTCTGATTGGTTCAGCACAGTTTTTTTTCCAAATGATAAAAAACCCCACCTTTCTTCCTCACTCTGACTTTGTCTTTTGACTGAGGAAGACCTGTTTCATCTACAGAGACAATTCTTTTGTACTTTGAAATGGCTACTGTAGCAGCAGCTGGAGCATCTGCACCACCACCACCACCACAACCACCAAGAGGACCACCACAACAATACATTGCTGGTGGAGAAGAGGAGGAGGAGGAAGAGGAAGAGGAGGAGGGGAGCAGATGGCTGCCGGAAGAAATTACCCCATACAAGCCAAAAGAACACATTGTATGGGAGTGTTTTCTCTTCCAGAGGGCAAGAAAAAAGTTAATGCGGCCAAGGTAACGTGTCGAATCTGTGGTGCAGAACTCTCAAGGGGCAATCCAGATAAAAAATATTCATTTGGGAATCATACCATGATTCGGCATATGACCCGGAAGCATCCTGCTAACTATTCTCGTGCAGAGATCAGGGAACTGGCCAGTCACCTCCCCCAGTGTTCAAGGACCAGCTCAAAAAGAAAGCAACCCAGTCAATCGGACCCAGAAACAACGGAGACGATGCCTTGCATTCAGCAACAATTTGGTACTTTTAGAATCACTTGTACTGAATGTGGCAAGCTCATCGCCTATGGTGAAAAGAGTGTAAAGCTGATCGTCCTTGCTGGTCAGAATCACATTTTCCCCAAACAAAAGAAGTAATTTTTTTCATTTTTTGTTTTTTGCTCCAGTTGAGCCATTTTCAATTCCCTTTCTCTTTGTTTCTTCCCATAAAAAATACAAAAAAATATAAAACTGTTTTGAAAAGCCAAAAAAAGTACAAAATGTTGAAAAAACATTAAAAAAAATAAAACAACAAAAAGAATAAAAAAAGTTCTTTTCAGAACTACCTTTCATTTATAAAATTAAACCGATATTTTTAAAGGATCTCTGTCAATTTTTTGTCCTTAGGGTACGCGTACCAGGGCACGCCCAGCAAAAAAATAGATTTTTTTTTTTTAATGAAGCAGTTAGCATGAGGGAAGGACACAAAGAGAGTTATGTTAAGAGAAAAAGAGCTACAAGATGACCACAGAGGGATTGTTTATTACATAGTAAAAAATAGAGAAGGTGTAATTGGATGAAAGTGAGAAAAGTAAAATGACTAAAGGAGTGAAAGAAAGGAAGAGAGAGGAAGAACACTAAAGTAGAGATAGTGTGAGACTGTGATTGGCTGTTAAAAGAAAAAGAAAGGACAGTAAAAAATGGAGAATGAAGGGTAGTGGCGGAACCACGATAAATGAAGAACGATGAGGGAAAATGAGAAAAGACCAGGTAGTATAAGTAAAGAGGGGTGAAAGAGGGAGAAAAATTGAATTAGGATAACACATGGGGGGTGACAAAGAGAGAGGACAAAGAGAGTAAAGGAAACAGTACCTGAATGGGCTTGAGTAAAACAGCAAAAAAAGATAAGTAATGCAGTGTGTGTGACTTATAGGGAGTCAGTGGGTGTAGGTCGGAGTGTGGGTGTGTAAGGTGTGTCTGTGGGTGTGGTTGTGTGGAGTGTTTGGTGTGGGTGGAGGTGAGGGTGTGTGAAATATGTGTGAGAAGTGTATGAGTGTGGGGTGTATATGTGTTCGATGTATGTGTGTGTATGGAATGTGTGTGTGTTTTTGAGGAGTGTGTGGGGGAGGTTTTTTTGTGTGTATAAGGTGTGTGTGTGGTGTGTGTGTGGGGTGTATGTTACAGGTGTGTGTAAGTGTTGGGAGGGGGATGAGGTGTATGTGTAGGAGTAAGGTAAATAATTAAGAAAAAGAGAATGAGTGAAGAAGCAAAGGAAGGGAACAGAGGGTAAGTTAAGTAAAGAATAGGGATCGAAAGAAGTTGAATATGAGAGGGTAAATAGCGAAAGGGGAGTAAACATGTAGAATAAGAATAAGTGAGAGAAGCAGAGTAAAGCCACAGGAGTGAGGTAGATTGAGAAAATGTTAGTGACCTTAAAGCAAAGGGTGATGACAAACTACATTTTTTTAGTCATACTTACCATAAAATAAATGTAACTTTAATTAATTTTTTTTACTACAGTTTGTATCTGTGAAAGAGAGAAGAAAAAATAAGTTATAATTAGTAAAATATGTATTTTAAATTAAAAGATACAAATGAAGAGGTTAAAAATCATAACGCTCTATTTACAAATAAAGTTAGAGTGAAGGACACAGAAAGGGAAATAAACTAAGGTAGAAGGACAAAAAGAGAGAAAAAGAAATAGAATGAGAGCAAATTACTAAGAGTAAGGCATATAGATTCACTGACACAGAGGAAGAGAAGAACAGAGAAATGAACTGAAGGGAAGAAAGATACTAAAACAATGTGAGTCAGCAAAACTAAATCAGGAAACAGTAGTAAGTAAAAAGATAATGACTGAGACAGAAAACAGTCTAATTAAGGATGCATTTAGAAGAATGAGGAATAGAAGATAACTGAGAGTAAGTGAAGAACAGTCATAGAGTGAAAGGATGAAGGGAGAGAGGATAATATACAACGATTGAGGGAAATGGACTGAGGAAGTTAGTAGGCAGACACACTAAGAGAAAAGCTGAGTGAGGTGGAGTACAATGAGTGGGAAAAGGAAATGAGTAAGGGAGCAAAAAAGGAAAGAGAGGAGAAGACGACTAAAATAGTGGTACTGAGGGAAAATAATTTGGTGATGAAAGTAAAGAGAAGGACATTGAAAGAAAGAAAATCAGGGACAGTAATAGAATCAGAGTAAAAGAAATGGGATGAAGAACGATGAGAGAAGAGCAGTGAAGTTGTTCTAAAAGAAATGATAGAAGGTAGATAAACACAAGTGAACATAAGACAAGGAGAGTGAGGCACTGAGGACATAGAAGTAGTGAACGAAAAATAGAGAGAAGAGGTTAAAAGTAATGATTAAACAAAGATAAGCGAGGAAGAGTGGGTGATTTATAGTGATAGAGTGCGACAATACTGCTGAGTGAGTAAAGAGGAATTACTAAAAGAGCAAAGGAGTAAAATACGGAAAAGGTAAGTAAAGCAGAGAGACTGAAAGCTGAAAAGTGATGCAAGGGAGAGAGGGGATGCAGACAGTTGAAATGGGAATGAGGGGTTGTCAAAGAAGTGGAGTAAAGGAACGGGGGTTACAGAGAGTGAGAGAAAGACATTATAAGTGAGTAAAAAGAGCTGAAAGGGGACGGAAAAAGAAAAAGTGAGACAATGGGAATACAATTTAATTTACACAATCCAAAGTATACAATAACTTGTACAACATGTTACATAGTTTATTTTTGCTGTTCTCAGAATATATTGAATTTCACTTAAAACAGTGAGTTCAAATTACTCATCATATGACAGCGGGAAAAAAAACACAATCTAAAAGATTGTGTTTTAAAAAAAAACTTAGATACTGACAAATGACAAATGTACACTAATCTTGGATTGACTTACTTTTCCTTGAGGCCAAATAGTATATCATGGAGGTCCTTTTCTCGTTGCAAAGTACTTTGCTGTTCACTTAAAAATCCATTTCATCGACTTTCTATAAGAAAAGCTCCAAGAACATCTGAAATATTTTCATTATTTTCATATACTCCTTTTTTTCAGTCATGACTCTTTACTCATTCCTGCACCTTTCCATTTGGCCAAATAGTGTCAGATGTATGAGTATATATGAGTACTCCTCCCGTCTTCATAGGCCAATTACCTTTACCTAAATTTTGGCTGTAAAAACACTAGGTATGAATTTATAAAGCCAAAAGGCAAACGTTGTTTGAAAGTCAAATGAGTGTCGTTACATTGGGTCCAACCTTTAGAAGTTTTTAAATAGCATGTGTAATGCCCTGATGTTGTAGAAGGACCGTCATGAAAAATAATAGCTACAGTTGTAAAGGTTCTTCCTGATATCGATAACTGAGAAGCCACGAAATTTTTAATAGAAGTTGTCAATTTAGTTCCATCAGGTCTACATCGTTGGAACATTAAAATGACATAGTGACCATAATTTTGTAGAAATAATGTGGACAGCATTGCAGACTTACATTGGGTACACACCATATTGTGATCCGCTGCTTTAACTAGATTATTAAAAGGCACTGATTTGCAGTCTGGTAAAGTCAAATATATAAATCTTTCAGAGTCTATTCTAGTAGTACTTGATGAAGCACAGTTATCACAGTCATGTTGCCATTGATAAGAATGGTTAAACAAATTTTTTATATCTACTCCTTCATCTTGCAATACATCAAACATATACATTAAAAATTCCTGACAATCCTGCTGAATATTCTGTGAAAATTGATTTTGACCTGAACATATGTGTAGAAGATTTCTAATTTCTGAAACACTTTCTATTTTTGCTCTACTACATTTCTCTAACACAGAATTCAATAAACAGCACAATGTTTGTTCCCGATGTTCGACAATCTGTTTTTGTAAATTTTGAAGAAAAAAAACAACATTAACTACTACATTAGCATAGCAGTTGACACCAGAACTGTTTTCAAACTGAAATCCAACAACATCTTCAACAGAATCCTTTTTCTTTCTCTTTACAATTACACTTTTATCTACTTTATGTCTTTTTTCTGATACCTCACTGCAATTACTCTCATTTCTTCTTTTTCGGCCTACCACACGTTTTTCAATCAGAGGATATTGAGGCAAATGTGGAGCATACTCTCTTCTTAACCTATTGTATTCTTTAACACAATCTAGATCTGCACAAATCTTTGTTTCATCACACTCAATCAAGTACAATCCTGATAAAGTTCTGACTCGTGATAATGCCACATATGCCATACCCTCTTTAAACACAGAACTTCCAATGTTCACCAAAGCGCTATCAACACTTAAACCTTGAGACTTATGAATTGTCACCGCATATGCCAAACAAATAGGAAACTGTTTTCGGCGAACATATAAGTCTTTCACGAGCAAAAATCTAGCTGAACAACGACAAATTTGTTCTATTTCATCAATGACATCAAATTTAATTTTTAAAATTTCAATTCCATCTCTATTTTTGTAATTCACAAAACCAACAACATGACCCATTGCTCCATTTACCAGACCTCTTTCAACATTTAAATTCCTTCTCAAAATGATACGACAATTTAAACACACATTCAGAGTCTTTTCAAAACCAGCAGTTTTAGATATAGTCTTCTCTAATGAATCCAATTTTGATTTCAAATTTTCAGACAAATTAATTGTTGCTCCCATATGCTCTATTTTATCTGTAGCTTCCAGTTTCACTATCTCTTCATTTTCTAACTGTAACATTTTGTTATTGAACATGGAACATTCTTTCAGAGTTGGCATCAAACATATGCCAGATTTCTTCTCGTTAATTTTCTTAAAAATATTCTCTGGAAGAATGTTTTCATTTGGGTACAAATTTGAAATTAATCGTCCATGTAAAGCTTCTTTCCCTTGCTCACTTAGTTTTCCGATTCTTACATCTTGTAAAATATTTTTATAATCTTCATCCTTTGCCTGCCGCATATTTGAAGCAGTTCTGCATATTTGAAGTTTAACCATATATTAACGTTTCCAATGCTCCCTAAGCACTTCCTGGTATCTTCATGCGTGAGCATTTTGAACACAGGTTGTCCTTTCACTGGAGTCAACTGCAGAAGATCTCCAAAAACAATAATATGTTTTCCTCCAAATAAGACATCATAGTCTGTTCTAAGAATTTCTTGCATTCTCAAAAGCACAAAAGCAAGCATAATATTTGACACCATGCTTACTTCATCAATGATAAGAAGTTTCATTTTCTTCAGGACTCTCGAAACTTCGGAACACGCATCTCCAGATAGCTTGTGATACTCCAATTTGTTATCATGCTCCACTGGCAGCATCAGTAAACGATGTAAAGTAATCCCTTTAATGTTATGTGCTGCCAGCCCAGTTGGAGCGGTAACAACACAAGACAGCGATGATTCAGTCCTTTTCTGCAGATAAGTTGCAATTTATTTAATCAGAAAACTTTTTCCAGTTCCCGCTTCTCCACTCACGTACAGTTGGACAGGCTTAAATGATGTACATGAGCACTCTTTTTTCTCATGACTGAATCCATGTTCAATCTGTTCTGTGACTTCGTCATATATCTGTTTCTGCTCAAGGTTTAGTTGTTTCACCAAATCTTCTAAGTTAACTTCATCATCTTGAGCTTGTTCCATAGCTCTTTCCACCTCATCCATGGCAGTGGCAGCTTCATTTTGGATAATTGGTCCTCCAAGTGGATCCTGACTCAATGAAGCAGAACTCTGACTGTCTTGAGAACTGTCTCTAGCAATCTCTGCAGCAATTGTGGCTTCTTGCTCTATTTCTTCGTTCAACATTTGCAGATAATTTGGAAAAACAGGACATTCTATGGTATCCTTGGTTGCATTAAAAGAATCTTCGTAACAGAGAAAATCTCCAAGTAGTTCCTCTTCTGTACGCCATGGCTTAAAGAGTTGCAAAAGAGCTAAATAGTAAAATTCCCTTTTCTCTGGATTTTCGCAACTCAATTTTCGATGATTAATCAAATGGCCTTTTTTCTGTCTCACTAGACATCCTTCACACCCAATGATAGCATATATTCCATTGTTAATATCTTCTCTGATGGTTCTCTTATAAATATAGTTTTGCAGAACTTCATACAAACAAACGTTCTCAAGATGACTACTTCTATTTGGATAGTATGTATCCAACATGTTGGTCTTCAAAATATCTGTACTTTCTAGTTCTTTCTCCGCCAAATACTCTATTTCTTGTACAGATTTCAAAACTCGATTTCGTGTTGCAGCAAGACCTAGACTCACCCAACTGATGGTTCTAGATTTGGCATATAGACTTGCTGATGACAATCGATCAGAACATTCATATGCTCCAATTTCTCGATGCGATAACATCTTCAGACTGTAACTGTATAATTTCTTGCTTAGACTCTTTTCATGTGAAATGTCCTCCCACATTTCCTTCAGTTCTGTCTTTTCTTTTTTTGTGATGTAAGACGTCACATATCGAGCCACAGCAATAGAGTTGTCAGCAACGAATTGAATATCCATGTTAGCATTCCACATGGACAAAATCACTGGGTTGTAGTCGTTGATGTACTTGGACTCTTCGTTTCTTTTTAAATTGTATGTATTTTTTGGTGATTTCCTCGTCACAGTATGTCGCAGAGAAGACATCAAATGATTTACTCTTCCTTTAGAAATCACTGGTCGTGGAAAGGCGAAACGACATTTTGTGTAGAACTTGTCCTTGTTTCTGAATTTTCGACGACAGTACTTTCCACAACGATGGGATTGAAAGCGTAAAACTTGTTGCCTTAAACTGTTTTCTTCAGTAGTTTTCGGAACAGCACATGTTGAATACTCTTCAATAAAGCTCATCACTGTCTCATCCGAATCTGTTCCAAATTTGGGTGCATCTTTAATCCACAACAACATATGTATGTGAGGAGCACCTCTCGCTTGATACTCCTTTCTCCAAAAGAAATCCAAAACCTTTCCAAGGGGAGGATTTTTTTTGTTGGTAATAAAAGACATCATAGCTTCAAATCTATGATTGAAATATCTGCATACATTTACTGGATCCAAAGAACACAGTTCTCCAGGTGTTTTGAATTCTATATTTTGTATATTTGCATTTGCCTCTCGTAGAAATTGAAGTAAGTCATCCCATGCATACTCGGCACAGCTAAGAGTGAGGAACCATGTAGGAGTTCCTAAGTTTCTTAGCATACATTTCAATTCCCCATGACGACGGTACCAATACTCGTTTGTACCACGCTGACATGCCATGAGATTGATTAGATGAGATTCCAAAATATTATCTTGCAGATTCACTTTCTCCATAAAGTCCCTCGCCGAAACATTTTGCAGATGTGCTCCACTTTTCAGTATATGGTTTACTGCATAAGAAAGCCCAGACAAGTCACTTTCATACAGTAGATGAAACAAATAGGGAATGCATTGGCGAAACCTTGGATCTTCAGCATATAATCTTACAGTTCTTCTTTTCTCTCACTCTGCAAGGATCTAAGTCTTACAACAACTTCACTTTCTGCTTTAGAGTTTTCTTACTATATGTACGTAAGAAATTACAAAACAAATCAATTGATTCCTGTCGCACACTACAAATACGACTACACTTCCAAGTGTACACTGGACCCTTAGTACGTCTCCCTAAAACTTCATCAGTTAACACCTCTTCTGGTTCTCTAGGCACAAGTTTCTCTTTTTCAATCGGACAACCGTCTTTCACTTCATACGCTCGACCACTGGTGTCACCTGCATGCACTAAATCATTCTCCTGGAAGTAACTCTCCTCATTAAAAAATGGCTCACAACTTGAACTGTGCATCCATTCTCCAGAAAAAACTTTACAAAAATTAGTCCGATTAATTACTCTTTTCCATCTACTGTTTGATTTGAAAACATCAATTGTCTTGTTAAGTGTCCTAATTCTATTGATTTTTAAAACAAATAACTTTTTCTTCACTTTAAAAGCCTGATCAACAATCTTCTCTACACTTTTCTTTTTCTTATAAAAAGCAGCTCTCTGTTTACCTTTCCTAATGTTTTTTAACAAATTTAAAACCACCCTATTGCGAAACATTTGTCTACGAATGTCTCTAAACTGATTCTGCCTTCTATTCCTATACATATTATTCTCTCCTGCTCCAGTTGTAGGATTCTTTGAGGTTCTCTCCTTCCTTTTCAAATTTACTCTCTCATTTTCTTTTTCTACATGCTGTCCATCATTTTTTTTTAAAGTACATATGTTCCGAATAAAAGACTTAGTTGTCTTACCAGGAGCTTGGTTCCTGTTTTTTGAAGTATTTGTTGTGGAAGAGTACTGTAATTCCGTTGTTGTTTTTGATTTTTCTCGGTTACGTTGTTTTCTTGTCCTTTCCCTTGTGGGCATGTTTGCTTCCTCTTGAAATCTTGATTTCAATCTGTGTTAAAGAAAAAATAGCACATTATAGACCACTATTACCAAACAACAAAGCAATGACAAAAAGCAAACGATCTATTCAGGGTTACAGATCAGGTGAGGATTCTCCAGGGGTACACAAAAGGTGAGGCCTGTATTGAAGAGTATAGTGGAAGACAGCTCTGTCCACAGGTACAAAGAAGATGAGACCTGTGTCTAAGTCCACTGCACTCCTATACACAGGCTTCACCACCTATGCTTCCCGGGAAAGCCCTCTCTCCCACTACAGTCTTGATCATAAACCTCACCTCCTCTGTCCCTCTGGACATGTCTCACCTCATCTGCACAATCTACTTCCTAATCTCAGGTAACACAGATGACATAATTGATCCTCATTTATAAAGCCATGCGTCAGTTTTGCGCTACTGAAGCGTCACTTTTTGTGACGCATTGGCATCATAAAACATGTGCCTTGTTGCACCATATTTAAAAAGTGACGCATGTAGTTAGATGCGTCATTTTTAAAACCTTTTGCACCACATTATACCTCTGTCAAGTGTAATGTACAGAGAGGGGTCATTTCTCTGCAAAAAGCCTCGTAATAATGACACAGTGAAATCTATAAAATTTCACTGCGTCACTTTTAGGAAACTGTTATGTCAAAATCTTGCACCTGCCTCACAGTAGGGATAAGACTGAGGCAAACGCTTTCACATGGGGCTTTTCCCATGTGATACGATTCTCACACCTAAGCAGGAGTGCAGATGAGATGAAGACTCTCCAGGGGAGCACAAAACGTGAGGCTTGTGTCCAAGAGTGCAGTGGACAGGACTAAACTGGAGTAGTGTGCAAGAAAAAGATGAGCCTCATTTATAAAGCCATGCGTCAGTTTTGCGCTACTGATGCGTCACTTTTTGTGACGCATTGGCGGCATAAAACATGTGCCTTGTTGCACCATATTTAAAAAGTGATGCATGTAGGTAGATGCCTCACTTTTTAAACCTCTGCACCACATTATACCTCTGTCAAGTGTTATGTACTTTACAATGATGTTACCTGTGTTAGTGTAGGAAGCATATTGAGTTTGTTTGCATAGAGGAATTGTATTTTGTAAAATAGTGAGGTTTCAGTAATGACATGGAATGCCTGTACATAGGACCTGTGCTGTGTTTCCTAAATGTGATGTCAAAGACGATTCTGAGGAAAATGAATGGCTTTTACATTTTTGAGTATAATGTGGCGCAGAGGTTTAAAAAGTGACGCATCTACCTACATGCGTCATTTTTTAAATATGGCGCAAAAAGGTACATGTTTTATGCCGCCGATGCGTCACAAAAAGTGACGCATCAGTAGTGCAAAACTGACGCAGGGCCTCATAAATGAGATTCTTTTTTTTTTGCACACTACTCCAGTTTAGTCCTGTCCACTGCACCCTTGGACACAAGCCTCACCTTTTGTGCTACCCTGGACAGTCTTCATTTCATCTGCACTCCTTCTTAGGTGTCAGAATCCTATCATATGGGGAAAGCTCCATGTGAAAGCGTTTGCCTCAGTCTTATCCCTGCTGTGAGGCACATGCTTGTACATAGGACCTGTGCTGTGTTTCCTAAATGTGATGTCAAAAACGATTTTGGGGAAAATGAATGGCTTTTACATTTTTGAGTATAATGTGGCGCAGAGGTTCAAAATGTGACGCATCTACCTACATGCGTCACTTTTTAAAAATAGCGCAAACAGGTATTTGTTTGGGCTTTCCTGGGGAGCGTAGGTGGTGAAGCTTGTGTCTAAGAGTGCAGTGGACTAGGCTTCATGAAGCCTATCTCTGACTGCACTCTTAGACACAGGCGTCAATTTGACTCTTCACAATGATGTTACCTGTGTTAACTCAGTGTAGGAACCATATTCAGTTTGTTTGCATAGAGGAATTGTATTTTGTAAAATAGTGAGGTTTCAGTAATGACATGGAATGCTTGTACATAAGACCTGTGCTGTGTTTCCTAAATGTGATGTCAAAACGATTTTGGGGAAAATGAATGTTTTTTACATTTTTGAGTATAATGTGGCGCAGAGGTTTAAAAAGTGACGCATCTACCTACATGCGTCACTTTTTAAATATGGCGCAAAAAGGTACATGTTTGGGCTTTCCTAGGGAGCGTAGGTGGTGAGGATTGTGTCTAAGAGTGCAGTGGACTAGGCTTCATGAAGCCTATGCTTGTACATAGGACCTGTGCTGTGTTTCCTAAATGTGATGAAAAAACGATTTTGGGGAAAATGAATGGCTTTTACATTTTTGAGTATAATGTGGCGCAGAGGTTTAAAAAGAGACGCATCTACCTACATGCGTCACTTTTTAAATATGGCGCAAAAAGGTACATGTTTGGGCTTTCCTGGGAAGCGTAGGTGGTGAGGCTTGTGTCTAAGAGTGCAGTGGACTAGGCTTCATGAAGCCTATGCTTGTACATAGGACCTGTGCTGTGTTTCCTAAATGTGATGTCAAAAACGATTTTGGGGAAAATGAATGGCTTTTACATTTTTGAGTATAATGTGGCGCAGAGGTTTAAAAAGAGACGCATCTATTTTTTTTATTTTCCCCAAAATCCTTTATGACATCACATTTAGGAAACACAGCACAGGTCCTATGTACAAGCATCTGCCTCACAGCAGGGATAAGACTGAGGCAAACGCTTTCACATGGAGCTTTGCCCATGTGATAGGATTCTGACACCTAAGAAGGAGTGCAGATGAGATGAAGACTGTCCAGGGGAGCACAAAAGGTGAGGCTTGTGTCCAAGAGTGCAGTGGACAGGACTAAACTGGAGTAGTGTGCAAAAAAAAAGAATCTCATTTGTGAGGCCCTGCGTCAGTTTTGCACTGCTGATGTGTCACTTTTTGTGACGCATCGGCGGCATAAAACATGTACCTTTTTGCGCTATATTTAAAAAATGATGCATGTAGGTAGATGCGTGACTTTTTAAACCTCTGCGCCACATTATACTCAAAAATGTAAAAGCCATTCATTTTTCTCAAAATCTTTTTTGACATCACATTTAGGAAACACAGCACAGGTCCTATGTACAAGCATAGGCTTCATGAAGCCTAGTCCACTGCACTCTTAGACACAAGCCTCACCACCTACGCTCCCCAGGAAAGCCCAAACATGTACCTTTTTGCGCCATATTTAAAAAGTAACGCATGTAGGTAGATGCGTCACTTTTTAAACCTCTGCGCCACATTATACTCAAAAATGTAAAAGCCATTCATTTTCCTCAAAATCGTTTTTGATATCACATTTAGAAAACACAGCACAGGTCTTATGTACAAGCATTCCATGTCACTACTAAAACTTCACAATTTTACAAAATACAATTCCTCTATGCAGTAAAAACTTTTTAGCAAGCATTATCAAAAAGCATGACACAAAGCAACATTAAAAAACCATAATTTGCTTCCAAATCTTCTCCATAGAGTATACAAGTCTCTATGTATATTAAATGAATCATAACTCACCTTTACAAATGCTTTAGGAGATTCACAACAGTGTCAGATACACACTCCAATATTTCTTTAGCAGAGCAAAAGGTATGTTCTCCAGGCACTGCAAACCTTAATGGCACAGACAACCTCTAATTCTACACACATATTGCTCATGGTAACCAATCAAAACTCTTCCCTCTATATTTTCAAACCAACACCCTTCCCCCCCTCAGCCCTTTCTACCTGTTACCATAGCAACTCCCTCCTCACTGAGCTCTCAGGTTTAAAAGTTTATTCTACAATGTTGCAAATCACCTCAGCAAGGATGTTTGACCTGCGAATACACCAGCTTATCTGTTGCAATGTTTCTTTAAATGACTTTTTTTAACAATTCAAATTACTTCTTACACAGAACACAACCATGCACCCTAACTTTCAGTTTTCAACTATCTCAATCTACCAATCATTGCTTGTGATTCAAGAGCACTGAAAGTCTACAGTTTTTTTTTGCAAACTCCTATTGTTCCAACTGCCATTTCTTTCCCACACTTCATCTGACTGCACCAGAATCTACTCTCATCATGTATTCTGTCTGGATTATTGGACATAGCTATATCCACTGGGCTCAAAGGTATGCAGCTACCAGAAATTGTCACAACCTTGATTTACAAAATGTGAACATTAAATGGATTGGCCAGAGAGGATTAAGATGTCACCAATTGATTCCATTGGTGAAAACCTTTTTGCATTTGCCACACCCTAACCTCATAATTCTGCACTGTGGTGGAAATGACTTAGGCACTTTGACTGAGGTAGGTCTGGAAATGCTTTTAAAGGACACCTTTGGGCAATTGATGGCACTTTTTCCTCAAACTGCCTTGGTATTTTCCAATATATGCCAAAGGCAGAAATGGAAGTGGTCCAACCAATTTTGTCCACAATTTGAGAAAGCACGGAAACATGTGAATAAATCTGTTTCTGCTTACATGAGAGACTATGGAATGGGTTCAATATACAACAACAACTTGCGTTACAACATGCAAGATATCTACAGAGGAGATGGTGTGCACTTCTCAGATGAGGGGAATAGAATATTCCTTCTGCATTTAAGACTGTGCATTGGTACCTACTTGTAGGTACCTAAATCAGCCACAGAACCCAAAAGCTCTTTTCAGAGCTACCCTACCTCTGATCACTCAAAATGATTATCTTTTTCTAACTTTTTTCACTATTTTTCACTAAAGTACGCTCCCCGGTGCGCGTACCGGGCGCTCTCCCCGCAAAAATTTAAAAATAATTTTCTTTTTTTTGGGCCTATATGGGCCTCCTAACACCCTCTCAGAAAACCTAGAGGGTCAGGGAGTGCCTACCGTGCCCCCTTATACCCATTCCCAACGTTGTTTGTCCTCCATTTTCTGACTCAAATGTACCGAAACACAAAATGGAGGACTCCCGTAGCGCTGCCGGTACGCGTACCGGGCGCGCACCGGGAAGCGCTCTCAAAATCCAAAAGTTAATTTACATAAAAACCAATGGAGACACTTTCACCAAATATAGAATAGGCCATACTACATACCAGTCCCTACCATTTTCCCAAATTTGGTGGAATTCCATTGAGCCATTTGAGCTGTAGCACTGTCTAAATATCCTGAGGTAAATTACATGACAAAAACACATCTGAAGTGTTAGGATTTACAACCAATTAAAATGTTACTTTCATTTTCTACTTTTTTTCCTGACATTTGATTGGTTATGTACATGAATATAAATGAAAAATGAGAGGTAAACACGGCCATTTTGACTACAACTATCTGAGGTACATCTTGAAAGGATTTTCGAATTTTTTCTTCTCCACCTCTCTCTAAAGTAAGTTGATAATTTATAAGGGGCACTTTAAGTTAATTTGTAAAAACGTTTTCTGATAATTATTTACTGTCCCTCTGCTATAGTTGTAGATAGAGATAGGCTCCTCTGTTATATTTATTGATTGACTTAGGCTTCTCTGCTATAAATATGAATTTACTTACGCTTCTTCACAGGCACTTTTTTGTTATTTCTACTTCCTGCCTGTTACCATACACTACCCAAAGTTAACTTAACTGTTAAAAAAACAGAACTACCTGTCTGAACTTAAACACAACACTGCCCTAAATCTACTGATATAGTTATTTTTTATGCAATTTACAGCAAAAAAATGGAAGGGAAGCAAGAAAATATCAATATTTCCTTCGAGATTACATCTGAGGAGATTCTAAATGAAGATTTTTTGGATGAAGATTTTATGGATCAGTCTTTGGATGAACAATTTATTGAATGTTTACAAGACATAGAAACATGCATGTTTGAGGAGATTCCAGATGACGTAATGCTGGAAGTTTTATTGAACTATGAAAATACTGACCAATAAATTTTTATTTAATAATTAAAAATTGTTTGAGACATTATTCATTTTTATATCTAATTCATGAAGTACTACCAAAATAATTATGTTTATATTATAGTATAAAGTGAAACTTACAATATACTGTGCAATTTTAAAACATCATAAGGGAGCAGGGTAGACTACCCATGATCCCGTATGTCTTCTCAGGGAGTACTTAAAGGATCTGTTTCTGCTTTCCTGACAGACTATGGTATGGATTCCATATACCACAATAACTTCTGTAACAACATGCAAATTATCTACAGAGGAGATGGTATACATTGAATTTAAAACTCTACATTGATACCTACATGTTGGTACTTAAATCACCCACACAACACAACAACTCTATTCAGAGCTACCCTACCTCTAAGCACTTTAAATTATCATTTTACTGTTTCACTGAGTTTTCACCATGTGTGGGGGGGAGGTGTGTGTGGGGGATGGTGGGGTGTGTCTGTGAGGTGTGTGTGTGTATGTGTCTGGGGGGGTGAGGTGTATAGGTGTATGTAGGTGTATGGGGTATGTGGGTGTTGGTGGGGGTGTGGGTGTGTAAGGTGTGTGTGTGGGTGTGGGTGTGTGGGGTGTTTGAGTGTAGGTGGAGGTGTGGGTGTGTGAGGTGTGTGTGGGAGGTGTGTGGGTGTGGGAGGTGTGTGTGTAGGATATGTGTGTATGTGTGGGATGTGTGGGTGTGTCTGTGAGGTGTGTGTGTGTGTGTGTGGGGGGGAGGTGTGTGGGGGGGATGTGTGGGGTGTGTCTGTGAGGTATCCGTGTGTGCGTGTGTGTGTTGGGGGGTGAGATGTGTGTATGAGTGTAGGTGTGTGGGATGTGTGGGTGTGGATGTGTAAGGTGTCGGTGTGGGGGTGTGGGGTGTTTGGGTGTGGGTGGAGGTGTGCGTGTGTGTGGGTGTGGGGGTGTGGGGTTTTGTGCGTGTGGGTGTGTGTGGGACGTACTTGTAGGTACCTAAATCAGCCACAGAACCCAAAAGCTCTTTTCAGAGCTACCCTACCTCTAATCACTCAAAATGATTACTTTTACACTACTATTTTCACTATTTTTCACCAAAGTACGCTCCCTGGTACGCTCCCCGGTGCGCGTACCGGGCGCTCCCCCCGCGAAAATCGATTTTTTTTTTTTTTTTTTTTTTTACCCGAGGGACCCTTTTATGGCCCCCACATCAAACCTAGGGGGTCAGGGGGGGTGTACCCTGCCCCTTTTTGGTCATTTCCCATTTTGTTTTTCGCCACCTCTTGTGTCTCGATCCTACCGAGACACAAGATGGCGGCCGCTGTGGACTGTTTCGAATGTTTACAGACACCCAAGAGCCAATCAGCTTTCTGTGCGCAAGTTGCGTGGCGCGCCCGGAGCGCTCCCCGGTGCGCGTACCGGGGCGCGCTTACAGATATATACATTTTTTTGAACCTAAATTACTCAAAATCCTCTGGAGCACATATCTTGAGACATCGCAAAGGCACATCGGGCTACCAGTCCCTACAATTTTGTCAAGTTTGGTGAAAATCCATTCAGCCATTCGAGCTAAAAGTGCGACAGACCGCCCTATGGAAATTAACATGGGGAAAACACGTTTTGGGACCCCCCTTTTATCTCGGCCCTCGCTTGCCGAATCCCCCCCAAACTTTCAGGGAAGGACCGGAGCGCCACGAGGCAAAGTTGCTGAAAGATTCAGGCCGATTCCTCAACCAGCGCCAAAGTTATTCCAAATAGAATGTTGCGATTTCCCTATGGAAATCAATCCTAACTATAACTACCTACTGGCGACCGCCAGTAGGTAATATATATATATATATAGGTAATATATATATATATATATATATATATATATATATATATATATATATATTACCTACTGGCAGTCGCCAGTAAGTAGTTATAGTTAGGACCTATTAGCCATATGAAACGAATCTTCGTGAATTTTTAAAACGGGTGGCCACCTCCGGTTTGCTCTTATCCTGAAAGTCTCGGGGTGATTTGTGAAGTGGGGACCGAGAAAAAAGGGGGTCCCAAAACGTGTTTTCCCCATGCAATTTTCCATAGGACCCGTAAATCGTGGCTACAGCCTGAACTGCTGAACGGAATTACACCAGATTAGGCAAAGAGGTAGCCCTTGGTTTAGACTTGTGCCTTGTGGTTAAATAATGTAAATCCGTTAAGTAGTTGCTGAGAAAATCAAAAGTAAATTCATGGATATATATATATGGCCGCGGTGGTTCCGTGCATCCTGAGTGCACCCTTACAATCACGAGCTGCATGCTATTTGGCTGTCAACTGTTTCTCAACACTCCATACCAGAAAGTGTTGGCAGGAATTTTGTGCCTCGATAGAAGCGAGGCTCAAGAAATCAGTGGAACAAGTGTGCAAAACGTACAAAGGGGCAGGGTAGAAATATCCTGACCCTCTAGACCTGCTTAGGGGGCCCCACAAGGACCCCCAAGGCCGGAATTATATCTTTTAAAAAAAAAATGGAGAAATGTGCGCAGGGTGCACGGATCCGCAGTAAAAAAAAAACAACCACTCTTGTTTAAAAATTAGCCCCCGGGGGGGCCAAACCTCGGGGCTAAAATATTAAATGTGATGGGGGGCCCAGAGGAGATACCTAGCCCCGGGGACCGCCATCCCTTGGGGCTACAAAATAAATGGGTGCGGGGGGCTCAAAGGACCTCCCCAGCCACGGGCCCGCTACTCTCTGGGGCTTTCAAAAAAATGGGTGGGGGGTTCAAAGAACCCCCAAGCCCTGGGGATGAGCACCCCCCAGGGCTTTTTATATCGTAGGAGCGGGGCCACATGGCCCCTCTCATGGAGCCGTCGAGGGCACTGGGGATTGCCACTCCCCAGGGGCAGGTCCTGCAGTGTCTCCGCATGCCCATCCTCGGGATTCTCCTGTTTGCTATGGCAGGGTGAGAGCCGAGGCCCCCGCCCTGCCATAGCAAACTTGCTCTCTCTTCCAAATTGCAGAGCAGATTGCTTTTCCCCATGGGGAGATGCATGTTATCAACTCCCTGTGTGGAAAAGCAATGGCGGCTTCCGAAGGACACGGGGAGCAGGTTGGGACTGTGGGGGCATTGGGGTTCCCCCCATGGTCCCCAACGTTGTATATAGACAGGGGGGGATGGGGTCCCCGGGGAGAATAAAAATTAGTGGTATGTGGTAATTTGTTTATGGTAAAATTAGGAGTCTCTAAGTTCTGGAATGTCGACAATCCCGTCTTCCAATTAAATAGTGACAAAGTATTTAGTGAAGCCAACACTGTGAAGCATTTCACAAATTGTGAAACAGCAGTGTCTGATTGGGATGGATAAAGAATTGCTGGTTGTTGAGTACAGAGTAGGCAAGTTGTATATGGGGTTTTGTAATGCCAGTGGCTGCTGCTCGTGCCTTCTCTTGAGGTTAATTCTAACAGTTTTGTACTCCTTTTGCTTCTAATGTTGACAGCGCTCTGTCATCTTTGTTTGGTTTCCTCTTTGTCATGTAGAGGCCCAGGGAAAATATGATGGCTTACCTACATTTAGCACCTCTGAAAAGGTAGAAGAGCTGGTAAAGAGTCAGCCCGGGTATTACACTTCCAGTCATAAACACCATTGTTTTCTTAGTAAAACTTTGAGCCCAGGCACTTATTCTTTTACAAATTAAGTACTGTCTTAATGTCACATGTGAATTGGTTGAGGATGGGTACAGAGATGTTTTGCAGTCTAGCAGAGCGCTACCTTCCCGGATATTATTTACTAATTGTTTGAGGCCAAATTGAGTCCGGGGATCGCCATACTCAGGATTTTTATTTAAATATGCAGGGTGTGCCTCGGCAGTCCCTAAAGCCTCGGTGGTGCGCCTTATTTGATTTGGAATCACACAGGCAGTACTTATGGTGTTATAAAGTGATACACTCATAGAACTCTTGGACTTATATAATTACCCAGGATTCATGTGCGTAACAGTTAGCTACATTATTTTTAGGTGCACTGTAATGTCAAATAGTATTGATTTTAAAATTTTCTAATTTTCACATGATTATCACAATAAATAATAGTCAAGTGTTGTCAGAAAAAGAAGACGTCTACACTCAGTTATTTTTTTTCAAGTAACCTTTATTAAAACAGAAATAAATAAAAATGTAACTTTAACAGAACAGTATAATAAAAAAAATGGGTTGGACTCCAGTGGATGCAGCATAGGTTTACTGTCCGTCACTCATTTGTCTATGACGCAGGGATCTGAGAGATAGAGTGTGGTTTAAGAAGTCCGTAAAGTTAAATGTATGAAGCCAGATATTTTGGGTCATATTATGAAGGAAGGGCGATAATATTATCGCAGTTTTAGAGGCAGGAAACCGCCGCTAAAGTGACAATAAGGGTTTCATAATAAGGTGTTGTGAATTCTCTTAGAAGCTCAGGTTTTGGTGTGAACCTGGAATTCTATAGGAATTCACAAGTGAATATTATCAACCCTTTATCGTCGCATAAGCGGAAGTTTCCTGTCACTAAAGCGGTAATAATGTTATCACCGTTGTTTGATACTACATTATTACTTACTGGAAAATCGCTTGTATGCACCTGTGCACCCAAAGTCCTTCACCCCATTCTCTACCCCGCAATGTGCTCCGTTGTAGGTCTTGCACACTGAGGCTTCACAGTTCACCTACCACCACTGGTGTCCCACGATGTGTTGGTGCAAGCTCCGAGTCCAGGGTACATTTGTATAGAAGAGCAGGTATCCACAATGGAACAGTGTCCTGATATTGCAATGGTAGGTATTAGAGTGCTCAGGGCATCATTGTGGGAGAGAGTTACCGCTCAGCCCAATGAATGATTTTCTGTAAAGAGAGAAATATTTTAATGGTGTAAACGTTTGGAGGTAATGGAATGTTTATTTTAATAGAAAATAGGAGTTGAGTGCATCCTTCGTTTTTTTAAGTATGATCAATTGTTAGTGGTAATCGTGGTTCAAAGAGGAGTTGGAGTGCACGAGAAAACACAAGGTTAAATAATAATATATTATGGTAATGTTTATATACATAGGAATAGAGCGTATGCTAGAAGCTTAATGTTCGGGTGTAATGCAGTGGCGGGAGCCTGGGTGCATGTACACTCAGTAAGGAGCTAACTAAAGTGTCATAAAAGCCAACGCCACATGTCTATATAGCAGCGCCTGTTGCTGGCTGAGGTCTATAGTACGGTCCAGTAGGTCCTTAAAATTAAATCAATGTGATTGAATGAGGTGAGAGATTACATCATTACGGACGGCAAGGTCGCATTTTCTCACATGCACACTCAGGGTAATGCACCCCACCCTTCCCGCAGAATCAACAGGAGTCTGTAGGGTAGCGCTGTCCGTAGGCTTAGGCCTACCTTATGGTACAGACGGT
This sequence comes from Lissotriton helveticus, assembly GCF_964261635.1. NCBI lineage: Eukaryota > Metazoa > Chordata > Amphibia > Caudata > Salamandridae > Lissotriton > Lissotriton helveticus. The sequence continues at coordinate 1,411,949,868 of NC_136065.1, forward strand.
ATTTAAAATGAGACGGAGTTGTCACTGAATGAGGTCAAAGATTACAAATTAACATAACACCTGGCAATATTGCTTATCCGCACGTGTGCAGTGTGTCTGATGCATCCCACCCCTCTCGTAGGCCCGCGCTTAAGAGGTGTCTGTAGGGAAGTGCCCGCTGGCTCAGATATACAGTATTGTCCAGCAGGTCTTTAAAATGACTCAGAGATAAGACTGAATGAGGTGAGCAATCACGTCATCTTGCAGGACAATATCGTTTGTATGCACCACGTTTAATTGGAGGCCTTATGCACCTAGCCGCTCTGCTTATCTGTTGCAAACACTGCATTTAGCAGAGTTCACAACTTGAATTCTGCTTTGGATCAATACTGCAGACAGTGTTGAATTTAGCCTTGATTTATTAATCAGCACTGTGGACAGCAGGGTTCATAACTTGAAAAGAGAAAGAGAAACAGTATGACAGAAAGGAAGAGAGAGAGAAAAAGAGTGAAGAGAGGAAGAGAGAGAAAGAAAGAATGAGAGAGAGAGAGAGAGAGAAAGAGCGAAAGAAAGACTTTGAAAGTGTGAGAGAGATAAAGGAATGGATGGAGCAGGAGAGGGAGTGTTGACACTGAAGTCTTCGCAGCTCACCTTTTTGCCACTGGTGTGTCCAACCACGTGCCGGGTTATAGTTCACCCTCAAGTTTAGTGATCTGAAAGATAGTATACAATTAGTAATTACAGAGAACATACAACTGCACACGTATATTTCTGTGTTATGCTTCTGCACACCCAGGCTGCTGTATTCCATCAACTCCCACTGCAAGGAGGTGTCGGTGTGCTCTTTTCCTCCCAGGGTGCTATACCCCATGCACTCCCACTGCATAGCGGTGACTTCTCATTACTGCTCACCCAGACTGCTGCACCCCATCTACTCCCAGTGTCCCGAGGTGAGTGCCCATTCCTGCGCACCCAGACTGCTGCAACCTATCCACTCCCACTGCCCGGCAGTGATTGTACATTCCTACGCAATCAGGGTGCTGCACACTATCCGCGCAGAGGTGACTTCTTGTTGCGTCAGAAAAAAGCTTCTCAGCTCACCTTGTGCCACCGACGTGTTTCAAAGAGTGTAGTGTGTTTATCTAGGTACCTATATTGATACTCCTATTTCTGACCCTTGTCCGGTTATTAATTCACTAATATCCATACAACGGCACAGAAACCCGTCTTCAGATTAGGTCATAGCGCATGCTGTCACATTAAGCAAGCACTATCCCTTCAGCCCCCTAGAGAAGCACACCGAGTTCTCAAAACAAATCAAACCTCCAACAGACCTGGGAAATCCCCGCGACCATTGTTTTGATTTCGCTCGAGAACTCCTGCAAAGAATGTAAGAACGACCAGTCCTTATGACATTCTTGCTGACGTCTTATGTCCATCCTTACGTCAAACACGGCACCTTTCAGGTATAAATATACCGACGTTGCCCTAAGCTAGGACACGGTGGTGACAAGCTTGGAGCAGCGCTACTTGCCGGAGAGCCCAGCTGATGCAGAAAAAGCCCACGGACGCTGCCCCTCCCTTTTGACGCGCTGAGAGAGAGACGCTGCCTTTTCTCCTGCCGAGAAATCCAGCCTCCGGCGTTCCCAGCCGCCCTCGTGGGTAACTGGGATATCGAGTCCTGAGACAGAGATACCAACCCTCCAGCCTTCTAAATCCCAGGTACTGAACTGACTAACCCCTTACAGAGAATTCTTGAGTCAGATTCTTGGCAAAGCAAACTTAACTTAAACTGCTACTTACTTACTCCCTCCCAAGTATTAGGCTTAGGTCAGGTACACCGGGGTAGGCGTAGTTAGAAGCACCAGTTGAGTACGATTAGTCAATGTATATATGTATGTATATCTTTTATCCATTTTAGTATCATATGGCTAAGAAACCATATAAATGATTTTACAGTATTATTTTATAATTCTGTTTTTACTGTATGCACTTTACTTAACTATAAGTATTGCAATAATAGCGATTCATTTCTCTTGTATGAGAAAAGAGACTGATTAATAAATAACATCTTTTATTGAAACACGCCCATCTCTTATTTCTCTACAAACTGGTGAAACTAAGAATGCACGTATTGACTGAGTAAAATAAGTTGTCTTTTGTTTTCACACGACTCTAGAGATATACTCTTGATTAGGGGAGAGCAAAGTTGTCATGTTCTATGGTTGTCAGAAACTAAATCCCTTCTTGTCTATCCAGGGAGGTTAAACTCCTCCTTGCCTATTCGAGAAAGTTTCTAGTGAACTCTGAGCTAGCTGGCACACATAACTTTAAGTCTAATATCGTCAGTAGAAGACCTAGTTAACCACAGTCCTGCGTCTATACAATTGAAGATATTATTCCAATGCGCAGAGCCTATTGGGAAAATAGGAACTACACTACATGGCGCCCAACGGTTTGGATAGGCGATAAATCTGCCGCAAGACATTAGAGTAACTCAGTCGTGCTTTTTCACACAGACCCTTTTTTCCCATAAAACTCCAAAGACGTCTGGAGTGGGTGAAAGGTTAAATCCGCCAAACTTAGTAGGAGGAGACTCCTATGTATGGTTTTTGGTTTATTCAACGTTGAAGGATACAGTGTTCCAAAATATTGTGCATCTAATCTTTGTTTCCTTGAAAACCTGATCTGCAACAAAAACTTTTCTTGACAGTAAAATGTCAGAAACTGAAGAAGATAGGGAGGCAGCTAGAATAGCAGCTCAACTCCTAGAGGAAGACACAAGTCTCCTACAGCAAGACCCGGGTGCAATACTCATCCCGGTCAGCATAAGAAAAACTATAACTTTAAAACTTATAGAAAATGGACTAACACCGAGAGGTGGTACAGTCATATTCGTAATTGAGGCACACGAATATCGGCAGACAGAGGTATTCTATTCATGGATACATTTTCCAGCAGCAAACGCTGTAACAAAGGAGTTCCATTATCACAAGATAGAGGAACCTCCGGATGAGTACACCCCTTTCGAGGAGGTGGAAATACCACTCAAATACCAAGAGCACCTGCTCTGGTTTAAAGGCGCCCTAAAACATAATGATCACATCACCAGGCTCGGTCCACTGGGAAGACCAGGAGCGACGTGGCCGGTTCTAGCCGGATACACACCACATCCAGACATTGAAAAAATGTCAGTAACAGAACTTTTAACACAAAATTTAAAACAACTGATTAAAATACACAGACAACTAGTCCAATATGTAATATCGGACTTCAACAGTCCAACCAGCTATTAAAATTCCACAGCTGACCCCTCATCAGGGGAACACAAATAAAATCACACCACAAAACATACAGTCCTGTCTAGGTAAAGTACCCATTAAACGGGAACAAATTCCATTCTGGTTAGCACAAAAAATCACTCAAATAGAGGCGGTATTTCCAGATACCACACCCGTGGAGAAACACAGAATTCTGACTATCTGTCTCCCAATGGGGATCGCACCACATGTGGAGGACTGTGACACTTGGGGTACGGTCTTTGCTTCCATTTACACAAAAACACATGGTGTTCCGTCCATGGCGGTAATACCAGAAGTGCTAAAACAGATTCAAAATGAATACGGTCCAGAACCTGCTCTAACTCTGGGTATGAAATTACTGAAAGACTTCAAGCAGGTCTCGGCAATATTACTAGCAAACATAAAAGGGGAAGCAGCAAATGTGGCGATCCGCCAAAGATTGAAGGAAACAGATATAGCAGACCAACCATTTGAACTTGCCAGAATCATAGAAAAATCCTATGAAGAACTAGGAAGAGATAGTTTGGGTGGGAAACCAGTGAAACCCCAACTAATAGAAAATCCTGAAAAGGTATTTATTAAAAATAATCTAAACACTTCAAAAAAAGAACTGGGATGGAAATAAACAATCCACTCCCAAAGAAAAAAGATTCCAGTCCAGAGGAAGGTCTCCTCGGCGGAGAGAAAGATCTCCGGACCAAGGACACAAGTCTCCCCAGAGGGAGCCCTCTGAGAAAAAATACAACCTTAGAAATAGGGATAATTTGAAGAAACCTGATAGATATCAAGATATTGATACACGTCCCTCTCGATCTTTTCAGACTTCCTCGCAGAAATCGGAAAGAAGAGGACGGTCAGAACACAGGGAAGAGCTCTCTCAAGTCCAAAGACAAAGAACCTGCTCATCAAAGTAAAAAGTTACAATTTCCAAAGAAGAAGGTAGCCAGCATTAAAATAATAAAACATGCCGAGGATCCTGAGGACTCAGCTGAAAAACAGAGAGTGGGCTCAGACAATGCTAGACAGCGCAGCAGAAGTGAGCATAGCTCGCAAGATCCTGATGAATCATCTGGAGACAGTGGACACGAATGAGTACATTCAGGTGGAAACTGCAGATACCAGAGTTAGCAATTCATAAAATATATGAAATAACTTTACGTATAGAGGGAGATAAGACTAGGAAAATAAGGGGTCTATTTTGGGATAATCTCTCCAAGGGCTATGACATCCTTCTAGCTGAAAAAGACTGGCCACCAGAGTTTGTCAGGGAGTGCCCTCATGGCGAAGAAATGATTATGCCTGCCTTCTCAAATCATATTACAATTCATAAAAAATATACACTTGCAAGAAAGTGGGCAGAAGCCCAGGCTCCTGCATTATATAAAAATCATGTGGGATGGGATGAGGACTCTCCTCCTCACAAGATCCAGTTAAAATCTCAACCAACTGCACAGAGGCAGTACCCAATTAAGCAAGAAGCTAAAAAAACAGGTCTGGGAGATCTTAGATCAACTTGAATACCAGGGGGTGATTGAAACATGCACCTCACAAATGAACAATCCTTTGTTTCCTGTCTCCAAACCAGATGATACATATCGTCTAGTTTTGGACTACAGACACCTTAACTCATGCTGCAAAACATTTGCAGTACAAAACTCACACAGTGCCGCACTAATGAATAGCATAGTGCGCAAAAAATACAAAACAACATTAGACATCTCTAATGGATTCTTTTGTCAAAATATAGCACCTGAAAGCAGATATTTGACCGCTTTCTCAATAAATGGCTCGCAGAAAAATTTCTGTTGTTTGCCCCAAGGGTTCAAGAACAGCCCAGGATTATTCTAAGCGAGAGTAACAGAATTACTACAAATGTATGATGATGAGGCATTATCTTATGTCGATTACATCTATCTAACAGACGATGACTTGGATACTCACTTGAAAAGAGTGAACACCATAATACTTGGGTTCGCAGCAGAGGGTTACAAATTCAACTTCAAGAAGTCAAGAATTGCCCATCTGACTGTCCTATTCTTAGGATATGAATTATCAAGTGAAGGCAAAAGCCTGGCTGACAATTTCCCAGAGAAATGTGCTGTAATTCAAGCACCTAGAACACTGAAAAACTTACAATCAATTCTAGGTTTCCTGAATTTCGGAAGAACTTACATTATAAACTATGCAGAGAGGGTTAAACCTCTCTATGATCTAATAAAACCAGATTTTAAAAGAATCAATTGGACTCAAAAACACACAGAAATTTTGAGATCTTTACAAACAGACATGTTAGTTAAAACAAAACTACAAACACGCGATAACACACGCAACCTTGTGATTCGAGTCATCCCAGGAAGATGCGGATTCACATACCTGACCTCAAATGAGGGAGGGAAGGTACCAATAACATACAAATCACATTTGTACACAGAAGCTGAAAAAAACATTCAGCATTAAGGAAAACATTGTTCACGCGGTTCAAACAGCTGTAGCAAGAGAAAGATACCAAGCTGACGGCATACAAATTACAGTCAGAACAGCAGAATCAGCCTTTGAGGCATTAACAACCCCATGTAATTTACCCACTATGGCACTGAATCCTAGATGGATACAATGGGAAGATTCTATCGCTACAGACAGAGTGAAATACTATTTTGATCCAGAGTTGACAAAATAAAAAAATCTAGAATATGAAAGAGAATATCCTCTGCCAATCGACATTCTGCCCGTACGACAGTACGCCTGTGTAATACATACAGACGGACATGCTCAGCCCTCAGTTTGGGGTGAACAAGCTTATAACGCCACATGCGAGATTACAAAAGACGTGTGGCGCGGAGGTAAATTAAGACCTCTGTTTTCAAAAACACACTCAGTTGAAAATAATTCAGAACAACAAACTGAAATAATAGCGTTAAAAATGGCGCTAGATAATACCGATCGCGAATTCCCGACACTAATAGTGTGCGATTCGTATTACTGCGTCATATCATACAATAACGACTTGCAGAAATGGGTTGAAAACGGGTACAAAGATGACACAGGTGCCACAATAAAGCAAAAATTGCTTTGGGAACAAATAGTTCTTTTAAAGAAAGAACTACCAAAGACTCACGTGATACACTCACTGAGTCATCAGCGTGATGGCGTTCACGTTGCAGGGAATTCATTGGCTGAGACAGCCACAGCGGAACCAACTAAATCGGCTTCCGTAGCTACAAAAAAGCGTTCAGTAAAAAACAATGCTGGCGGTAAAAACGTCATCAAAAGGCGACTGCTCAGCACTACCCCTCATGTATCCCCTCAATTATACATACATAATCGATGCAAACTCCGTTCCTTTTGCTCGAATCCCTGGAGTGGGGGATAGAGTGATTCCAAACATGGACAGGAGAGGCTTGTTAATAGCAGACGCACATATGGGTGAGGGTCTTAGACACCTTACACTTAAGGATTCTCTAGAAGAATTACAATCGACATACTGGTGGCAAGGAATGAGCCTGCAACATCACATATTTGCAAAAAACTGCCAAAACTGCAACAGAGATCGCAGTGGTGACCGAGACGGTGTATTGCCATGGCGTTTCACCCAATAAGGATTAGGCTATCGACATGAAATACCCAGTATGAATAATGCGTCATATTAACAAGTAGAGACTATTTTCACTTAAAATGTAGACCCCAGCTCTCGGCTGACGTCTGAACTGTTATACAAAGATTTGCGAGTCTATAATGGCATATACACAATTTGCATGCTACATTCTGACCAGGGTCCTGCTTTTTAGCTCTCAAGCTTATGAGACGGACATGACCAGCATGGGCATAGCATTGCGGTACTCTTGTCACCTCCTTCCTGAGGGAAATGGGATGGTGGAAAGAAAAAACCAGGGCATAGAGCAATCTATAACAGCAAAGGTATTAGGTTCAGGGGCTGGGTGGGTCAAACATTTAATAAGTGTCCAACGTAGTCTTAATAATCTGCCGAGAAATTCTCTGAGAGGTCTCAGTCCATACGAACTATTGTTTGGGACTAGAATGCTAATCCAGGACCTTGATAGTCAAACTTCAGTGGTTAAAGAAAAATGCTTTGATATCAAAGATCGTTTGGCTATTTTACAGGACTTAAATGAAACAAGAAAAGACCTGAGCAACATAAAGTTGAAACAGCAGCCAATAACCACTGAAGAGAAACCACCTGTCCCAGCAAGGCCTGTCTGGATTCCAAAAATCGGGGATCTGGTCAGAGAGAAGATCGCGGTGAAGAAGGAATTTGGGCCTTCTTACAGAAAAGCAGTTCCTGTCTTGTCTGTCAACGGCACAAGATCAGTAGTACTACCGCCCCTTGCTGGTAAAAAGGAGAACCGAGTTGTATCCATCGACCTGGTTAAACCACAATCATGTGGCTGATAACAAGTAGTAGGCCAAGTGGACTCCCAAGAAGTAGTAGAACACCAAAGTTTGCTACAAACACAGAGGTTCAAACTGAAAGACTAATCACAATTGATACACCTACAGTAAAACAACAAGGACTATGCAACAAAGCCATGGAACTTAAACCTCTTGAAACCCAAATTAAAATCTTAAATCAAGAAACACCAGTCTATAATGATGTAACCACAGACTATGCTAATGAAACAAAGAAAATTCCAAAAACAAAAAGGAATCCAGAAGCAATTGAAACAATTGACAGAACAGCATCAGGCTACTTCATCAACTTCGATGATTTTTCTGAAGATCCAAGTGAACCTGAGGAACAGCCGACAATAAAAACTTTTAAAGACAAAGTAAAGGAACTCTTTCATCAACTAAAAGAAACCTATCTGATTTCTCCATGGATTGAACTTTGGGTGGCACTAGGAGTATTCATCCTCATACTTTGGCTCATCATGGTACTATGCTTGGGACATTTCATTGAGGGAAAATATGTTACAATGGACACAGCAAGTCAGAACATCAACTTGGTCCTGAAACCACACAAGTCTTCACACATAGAGAAAAGAGAACTTTCTTCAGTAAACTTCACAGCCAATCCTATACCCGGTGGGGTAGCATGGGACAAAACTGATTACGAAATCTATGGTCCGGTTGAGCTTCTGAAGTATCCTTATCAATTTAAGATTTCATTAAGTGACTTTGTAAAACCAAGCACATTTGCTGATGATTGGGACTTTGAAAGTATTAATGATATGATGTCTGATCTAGTAATGTCAGCTAAATTTACAGAACATGATTATTTGCAAGGTGCATCTAATTACGATCAAATGTTTTGTTATAACCATTATGGTAACCATTATCTGCATAAATCTACTGAACCTAGAAATGTTTTAAAATTTAATCAATGGGAACATTGTGCAACTCCACCAAAAGGCAGTTCAAAGACATATTTTGATAAGTATGCATACTTTTCAGGGTTCAACACAAGTAATGCAGAATCATTTTATTTCAAATTGTTAAATAAGACAGGAGTGAAAACCATTCTTACAAACACAAAATTAATATATTCAGACTCATTCTTTGAAAAAATGAATACCTTCGGTTTTGATTTCTGGAACAATAACATTGAAACAAAAACGATCTGGGGCACAAAAGATTGGCAAGTGCAAGGTATAGAATCATTATTTAGAGCCTGCATGATCCCAGAACAAATTATATTTTTGAATGATACAATTCAACAGACATCCTGTCTTGGCCTAGCCAAAATCAAAGACTTAAATAAACCGTCTATTCCAAAACCAACACCTACCAGTAATAGCACAACGGATGTTGAGATAGACGTAGCCAATATTTTAAACCAAAACAGAACACATGCTGATTGGAAAAAATGGTTGATCTGGCCCACAGACACAAATAACTGTCAAGACAGATTCCTGAACAAAATACAGGGGTTCACATTGACCAGGCCAGACCCAAGATACTCCCAGAGACAACATCCAGGGATTGTAACTACTTATAGTGTGGGGAAACTCTGCCTTCAATGGCTACATACATCCACACTGTCAGAAATTAAGCAACACTTAACTTTACTTAAAGAAGGTGCTGACTTGCGTGATTTCATCATGGGACCACGCAAACAGCGTCAAAAACGTTTCATAGCGGCCTCTATATATGCAGCTTACAATGAAGCTTGGAAAGTAACTCAAATTGAGACAGCAGAAAAAATACGGGAAATTGACCGTGTTAATTTGGAAAAATCACTTTCTGTTGTGGACAATGGGTTAATGACTCTGTCTTCCAGAATATATTCACTGGACAGAATTGTATCTTCTGCAATCGATAAAATAGAACAAGACTTACTGATGTTGCAACACGGTCAGTCTCAATTGCGTTCTATTGTACAGCTTGGCTGGACGTTACAAAATCTGCGTTCAGGCTATGTGCCTTGGCGTCTAATCAACACAACGTCACTATTTAATATCTTTAACCTTACTGATAAACAAATCAGTTTGGCACAAAAGGGTGCTGACTATACAATTCTGAGCATTGAAAAACTTGAGAGATTACCATTGACCATGTCAGAACGACCTGTCATTGAATGGATAATACATGGGATAATAAATATTCCGATAACAACTTTCCAGTTTCAATACTGCCAAAAATATATACAGGCAGGCCAGTATGAAAGGTTGGGTAAAGGATACATTAAGTCCACATGAAACTTGCCCTATACACACACATGTGTCAGTAATAACGGACAGAGTGTATTTCTTAGTGGTAATAATTGTGAAAAATCACTAAGTGGCATACTTCTGTGTCAGGGTATTAGTTTGCATGGGGCCTGTGAAGGGACTTCAAATAACCTTTCATGTCACCAGTTAGGCACACCTGCAACACAAATAAAACCATTCTTTAGAAGACTTTCGAACGGGAGTTACATTCTAATTGTAGATCACAGATGTTGTGGCTTGCTGCCAGGAAAACCTTATCTCATAAGCGTGACTTCCAGGGTCATGTGCTGTGAAAGAGTATTGTTCCCGAATGATGCTCCAGACAGGGAGGGAAGGTTATGGCCCAGTTTAAAAATCTCTTCTATTCGAATTGATACTTTAAGCAGAATGAAGACTGTGCTCCTACAGACGCCAACCCAGTTGACGTCATCAAAAGAAACGTATGATCTCCAAGTTGCAAGGACAACGGCAGAGATTCATGCAATGTTATCAACAAATAGCCCCCTACACTTCGCAGAAATGCTGAACGAAATCTTAAATATTTCTGATACAAGTGGTATCGTCAGTGTATTTAAGACAGTTTTTTCAGGCGCTTTAACACCATTCAAAGCGATCCTGGGTATTTTTCCAAATTTCGTCCATTCCATCTTTGGCGGACCTCCACTCCTGTTGGGACTCGTAGCAGGCATTTTATTCTTGCTACTCTTGCTTCGTTATGGCAAGCCATGTCACAGACAAGACTCCAGCTACAATGGAAGAAACAATCCTAGCTATCCGCTACCGGGACCGCATAACTAAAGTCCTTGGCTTAGCCCGGCTACGAGATCTTAATATGACCTGGTTTCTTTAATTCAGACCCATGTGGCAGAATTGTGTTATGCCTGTATTAAGATGCATGCTATGCGGCGAAGAATGCTTGTTGGACACCTGTCTTGCACTACAATCAGACGTACCATTGGATGCAGATACTTTGTTGGGTCCGGTAAAGGCTCATGCATTGTGCTGTCCCCAGCAGCTACCTATCCTGATGACGGCATTCGTGGAAACTTCACCACTGCGATTGAAGGGTAGTGAAGTACATGATGAAAGCAGCATCGACCAGGTACGACCTTCTGTAAGCAGTTCTGATCAAACCATCAGTGAAAGCAATCATGCGTGTGACTGCATGGTAGCGACATTTTCTAACCTAGTCGAACTCTCACGAGAAGCCGTAGACTGTTTTTTCGAGAATCTATCTGAAATGATGTTTTCACCGGAACAGAGAGAATGATTTTAAACAAACTTGCACACGGCGATCCCTGAACTCTGAATTTGGCCTTCAGTTTTTTTAAAACAAAGTGACTGTGAACTATTTTTCTTCAAATTCCAAAATATTTACCTTTTGGGCACTTATCTTCTGCTTAAAGTAAAACTATTCTTAGAGAACAGAACTTCTATTCTTAGGAATACTAGAGTAATTACATTACCTCAACCTCTAGTTTATATGCAATTAATTGTGTTTATATGTGATGAGATGGTCTCGCAATTTTTTTTCTGTATCAAGAGCCATTTCATGTGTAATTTCGCAAATCATTCATACTGATATAAAATGTGCATCTCCTTTTTGAATGATTATACTGCTTGAATGCATACAGTACCTATACTCATTTTGTGCATTTCGCATACACCATTTTTCAAATACGTAAATGTTTTTGGGGTGGTCCGGTATACAAATGCACTGTTAGTTATGTTTACTATTGCTTAGGTTAGTAAATATGTACATAATTTCGTGGAGTGGGTGTAGTGTGTTTATCTAGGTACCTATATTGATACTCCTATTTCTGACCCTTGTTCGGTTATTAATTCACTAATATCCATACAACGGCACAGAAACCCGTCTTCAGATTAGGTCATAGCGCATACTGTCACATTAAGCAAGCACTATCCCTTCAGCCCCCTAGAGAAGCACACCGAGTTCTCAAAACAAATCAAACCTCCAACAGACCTGGGAAATCCCCGCGACCATTGTTTTGATTTCGCTCGAGAACTCCTGCAAAGAATGTAAGAACGACCAGTCCTTATGACATTCTTGCTGACGTCTTATGTCCATCCTTACGTCAAACACGGCACCTTTCAGGTATAAATATAAAGACGTTGTCCTAAGCTAGGACACGGTGGTGACAAGCTTGGAGCAGCGCTACTTGCCGGAGAGCCCAGCTGATGCAGAAAAAGCCCACGGACGCTGCCCCTCCCTTGACGCGCTGAGAGAGAGACGCTGCCTTTTCTCCTGCCGAGAAATCCAGCCTCCGGCGTTCCCAGCCGCCCTCGCGGGTAACTGGGATATCGAGTCCTGAGACAGAGATACCAACCCTCCAGCCTTCTAAATCCCAGGTACTGAACTGACTAACCCCTTACAGAGAATTCTTGAGTCAGATTCTTGGCAAAGCAAACTTAACTTAAACTGCTACTTACTTACTCCCTCCCAAGTATTAGGCTTAGGTCAGGTACACCGGGGTAGGCGTAGTTAGAAGCACCAGTTGAGTACGATTAGTCAATGTATATATGTATGTATATCTTTTATCCATTTTAGTATCATATGGCTAAGAAACCATATAAATGCTTTTACAGTATTATTTTATAATTCTGTTTTTACTGTATGCACTTTACTTAACTATAAGTATTGCAATAATAGCGATTCATTTCTCTTGTATGAGAAAAGAGACTGATCAATAAATAACATCTTTTATTGAAACACGCCCATCTCTTATTTCTCTACAAACTGGTGAAACTAAGAATGCACGTATTGACTGAGTAAAATAAGTTGTCTTTTGTTTTCACACGACTCTAGAGATATACTCTTGATTAGGGGAGAGCAAAGTTGTCATGTTCTATGGTTGTCAGAAACTAAATCCCTTCTTGTCTATCCAGGGAGGTTAAACTCCTCCTTGCCTATTCGAGAAAGTTTCTAGTGAACTCTGAGCTAGCTGGCACACATAACTTTAAGTTTAATATCGTCAGTAGAAGACCTAGTTAACCACAGTCCTACGTCTATACTATTGAAGATATTATTCCAATGCGCAGAGCCTATTGGGAAAATAGGAACTACACTTCAAGAGGGTCCACCACGTGTCAAAGCAACCTTCTCATGCGTTGTTAGCATGGCCACGCATCATCGTAGATACCTCAGACGTTGAGCTTTGGTGGTGTTGGGTGGTTGGGGGGGACGGCAATTTATGAAACACAACCTGTTAGAAAAAAATGAAGATAAGATTGTGCCTCATTTGTTCATCAAAGGACAGAGGAAGAGAGAGAGAGAGAGAGTGACACTGAAAAGAATATACGCAGCTCACCTTTCTGTTACCGGTGTGTCTCCAACCACGTGCCGGGATATAGTGCACCCTGAAGCTCCACATCTAAAAGATAGTAGAGAATTAGTAATTGTAGAAAAGTCAAATATGCAGGAATAAAAAGACAGATATGGTAATTCAGTTGATTTCAATTGATCCTCAGAACATGTGTTGTATGCTGCAAATTTAAAGCAAGAATGACTGAACACCCGTAAATTTCTACTTCTCAACCTTCTCATATTTAAAACATAACAATCCGAAAGCGACGTGAAGCAGGCACAACATTTGCAATATAATAGGTCTCGTATTATTAAAGTTTGAGCTATTGTCATTGCTAAATAATGCAACACCCATGGTTCAAACTTTAGTAATGTGAGACCTATTGCATTGCAAATGCTTGTTGTATTGTAGAGTTGAACTTAAAGTGATAAAGCAGAAACTATTATGTATGACACAGATTCTTCAACAAGAATAACATAAAGGAAGATGTTATGCTTGGTAATTACCACTATCTTAATGTGGAGTAGAATAACACCGCCCTCTCACACCCCTCCCCCCATTAAAAACACAACCTTTATTAATCAGCTTCGATTTATCAACAATTAGTAGAAGTAGTAATGTTTTCCATCCGGTTATAGAAAACAAGTGGTGCGCAGCCATACATGTGGTTTCAATCATCAGGCCCGTGTCTGGGCACGATAATTGAAACCCCATGTCCTATTGGAGTCTATTACGTGCAGCAAGCGCGTAATACACACCAATAGGCCATGGGCGGAGCAATGCGCCTGCTTCTGGCCAATTGCATGCAGTCTTTTAGAATAAGTCGCATGCAAAGGCTAATGGGGTAGCACGGAAGGAAACGGACACGCACAACCATGTGCGATTCGTAGGTTAGGTTCATAACCCCGTTTTTTCACTTACAAAATGTCTCACGCTGCGTGAACAGAACTGTGCTCTACAACGTGCTCACTACGCCACTGGAGTAAAGCTATCCTGGCTGATGACGGCTGATAGCCAGAAACCGGTCCTAGGATGCTTGATTCCAGTCCAGTGAAGACATGGCGTGGCAGTTCGGACTGGACTGTTCCCATGAGGAACAGGGTCAAGACTGATTTGCATATGGCCATGTGAACTGGGGTGGCGTGGTGAGCAAAATACCGATGGATTAAATCCAGATCTGTGACTGTGGGTGAATGTTTTGCCAATGTGCAACATTCCGTCCATCACCTTGTGTGTTTTGCTGTTCACCCTATGTGGGAAGGGTATGCCCAGACGTGGGTCCCATGCTCACTACACCGCTGGAGTCAAGCTATCCTGGCTGATGACAGCTGATAGCCAGAAACCGGTCCTAGGATGCTTGATTCTGGTCCAGGGAAGACATGGCTTGGCAGTTCGGGCTGGACTGTTCCCATGAGGCACAGGGTCAAGACTGATTTGCATATGGCCATGTCTGAACTGGGGTGGCGTGGTGAGAAAAATAACAATGGATTAAACCCAGATCTGTGACTGGGGTGAATGTTTTGCCAATGTGCAACATTTCGTCCATCGCCTTGTGTGTTTTGCTTTTCACCCAATGAGGGAAGGGTATGCCCAGACGTGGGTCCCGTGCTCACTACGTCACTGGAGTCAAGCTATCCTGGCTGATGATGGATGATAGCCAGAAACTGGTCCTAGGATGCTTGATTCTGGTCCAGGTAAGACATGGCTTGACAGTTCGGGCTGGACTTTTCCCATGAGGCATAGGGTCAAGACTGATTTGCATATGGCCATGTCTGAACTGGGGTGGCCTGGTGAGCAAAGTAATGATGGATTAAACCCAGATCTGTGACTGGTGGTGAATGTTTTGCCAATTTGCAACATTCCGTCCATCACCTTGTGTGTTTTGCTGTTCACCCTATATGGGAAGCGAATGCCCAGACGTGGGTCCTGTGCTCACTACGCCACTGGAGTCAAGCTATCCTGGCTGATGACGGCTGATAGCCAGAAACCGGTCCGAGGATGCATGATTCCGGTCCAGGGAAGACATAGCTTGGCAGTTCGGGCTAGACTGTTCCCATGAGGCACAGACTGATTTGCATATAGCCATGTCTGAACTAGGGTGGCGTTGTGAGCAAAATAACAATGGATTAAACCCAGATCTGTGAATGGGGGTGAATGTTTTGCCAATTTGCAACATTCCGTCCATCACCTTGTGTGTTTTGCTGTGGACTACAACGAAGGCACGGGCTGTACTGCGCACAGCAACGCAGGCGCGAGTCCTAAAACAATTGACAAAGGAAATGTTGTCAAAATAAGATGGTAAATTTAAGGCTACATAATATTAAAAAGAAAATACTCATCTACTTTGCTACACATGAAGGAGTGACGGACATTTGACCGACTATAAAAACTTTCTTGCTATTGGAAAAAAAATCAAAATGCAATAAGACAAGATATATAGGACTGCGTACGGCTAAATCGCTGTCGCCTTTTTGTATCCAGTCTGCTGCACCCCATCTACTCCCTCCGGTGCGCACCCAGGCCTCACTGCTAACCTTTTCACGGACAGGGCACCTTCTACTTCATGCAGTCCCACTCTGACACCAAGAGGTATCACATTTGGTGCTGAGTCTTGATATCACTATGCCAAAGGACATGCTCGTGCAACCATCATCATCGCAGGTTGCTCACCCGCTCATTCCTTCTAGTACCAATAATTCAGTGACCAAAGAGGCCACGCACATGGTGGTGGGCCCCCCTGTTCGGTGGTTCTGGCCTACATGAGGTGTCCGAACCACCAGGATGGGCCATCACATCACTTGCGATGGGAGCAACTCTAAAATGGCGTGGAGCACGTGCTTCCTGTATTTTTTATTGGTAGGGTCACGTATCTTGTGACGCCTGTGCTGGCTGGGTGTGGTGTGGGTGTATACCAGCCAAGAGGGAGTGTGTGTGCTGTTCTGACAACTAAAGCTGTAACTAGCAGATCACTACAATGAAAATCTGGGCCATGTAGAGTTGTTGTGTTTTCCTGTAAACGTAAGCGGAGTGGGCTGGCCTGACGTATGCCAGTGCTGCATGAGGCTGTAAACAATAACTCCGGAGCTATGGGCATGGCTATGTTGTGAGCTATTTGAGAAATTAACTGATTCAGGTGTTTGTGTTGTAGTTATGCTGTCACCTGGGTCTTAAACGCAAATGTGTCATTATGTCAGTGAAGTCCTACAACATGGAAGGTACAGGGTATCACTGACCCTATATTCATCCATAGTTCCATCCATAGCAGATGGTGGACATGACGCATTACTGCGAATATGAATGTTTGCTGTACATTCAGTGGAGTGTTGTAGCTGTAGCAATACAGGGCTATGAAAGCTTTAGGTTGCATTTTTTGGGACATCAAAGGCAGCTAATATATATACTTAAGTGGTCATTTGGGTATACTGTCGAACTTGGTGCTGGAAATCAGTGTTCGAGCCTCGAAGTCGTGTTCACATCCTGTTATTGTAGACAAATCACGTAATTTCGGCATGCCTGAAGATGTACTGTAAATACTGTGCTCATGTAAACCGCTGAAATAGTTTTGGGTCGACTTTGCGCTATATAAATAAGCCAAAAACTCCAGCAATCGCAGACACCTATAAATTTACTATACACTTTGCTTGCAGTACTCTAATGATCCAGTTTCTATGTTCATATTTGTAGAATGAGCGAGAGAAAGTTACATAACCGAAGTTTTTCTTACTGCCAGAGGTAAGATGGTTGCATAAGCTGTTTACAGCACTGTGTAATGTGGTAGGGCCCAGGGGCAGCATTTTACAAACATAATGAATACACAGACACAGATGGATAGTAGAAGTGGGTACGAGCACAGGCGCTCAACTCCATTTGATTACCAGGGTTACATGTCTAGTGATGTCTGTGCTGGGTGAATGTGGGGTGAGTGTAAGCCAGCCCTTCGGAAATCGTTGCTGTTGGTAACAAGTACAATAGTAATATTCATATCATACACAGATATTCCATCATAAACGTTTTATGACATGTGCTACACAAAGGTAGGAGTACTACATATGAAATAATACACAACAGATTCTATCATGAAGAGTTCATGACTTATGGTGCGCTGAGGTAGAGGCGGCTTGTGTGGAGCTTGCGTTGATGAGTGGTTTGGGCAGGCTGCACTGGTAGCAATGTCTTTTGCCTACTGAATTTTGCCTTAATAAGGCCACGTGGCAATTATTTATGGTGCACTGAGTTAGTGGTATGTCTGGCGCTCAGCGTGCACGCAACATGCGACAATGCGTGGTCCGAGCAGGCTGCACTGGAAGCATTATTTGTTGCCTACTGGACTGCATCATCTGTAATCGCGATTCAAATAAAAGATGAAACATGTATGGAATACATTGTCGAAATATGTATGTTTCAGGGACATTATAGTTCAAATTGTGACCTGTGCTGTCCGCAGTGTAGACTGCCATTCAGTGTTCCTTTGGACTTGTGTGATGAATTTGATTATTGTACTAAACCTATAACTGATATAAAAGAAGTTCTTGAAGGAAGGATACTAAAAGGATATTGTGTAGGTTTGAGGGACGTTATACTTAATTTGGGACTGCACTCTGCAAATAATGAATGAAGAGTCAATTTAATTGTGTGCTCTGATGACCGCAGTGTAGGCAGGAGGCAGTGGTTAGCAAGGGCCCATGGCCACGTGGTGTTGAGTAGAGCTGCACAGTATTGGTAATTTAGTGTGTGTGCAGCCAGCGATGATAACTGGTGTACTGAGTTAGTGGCACCTGAAGCAAGGTTCTGTGGAGCCTGCGATGATTCTTGGTCGAGGCAGGCCGCACTGGCAGCAATGTTTTTTGTCTTGTGAATTCTGCCTTAATATGGCCACGTGGCATGATTTATGGTGCACTGAGTTAGTAGTACCTTTGGCGCTTAAAGTGTACATACCCTGCGATGATGCGTGGTCCGGGGGGGGCCGTACTAGGACCAATGTCTTTTATCTATTGAAATCTGTATCAATTCGATTTTCGAGTGGTAGTATGCCTCATTGCAGACATAAACATGTTCACTCTTCTTTGCAATGATTTATGGTGCACTGAGTTAGTAGTACCTTTGGCGCTGGGCTTATACCTACCCTGCGATGATGCGTGGTCGGGGGGGCCACACTGGTAGCAATGTTTTTGGTTTTATGAATTCTGCCTTAATCAGGCCACGTGGCGATGATTTATGGTGCACTGAGTTAGTCGTACCTCTGGCGTTCAGCGTGTGCGCATCCTGCATGGATGCGTGGTTGCACTGGGAGCAATGTCTTCTGTCTAATGAATTGTGCCATAATAAGGCCACGTGGCGATGACTTGTGGTGCAGTGAGTAAGTGGTACCTGGAGAACTCAACGTGTGCACACTCTGCGATGATGCGTGGTCCGGGCGGGCCGCACTGGTACAATGTGTCTTGGCTACTGTACTGCACAGACATGGAGGAATGCTTTTTGTCACATCCTTTAACAAAAATCTGAGGACATAGAGTACAATTGTCTCTGCATTAAATACATCAAGGCTAAATTCCATGCTGTCCGTAGTGTAGATCCAAAGCTGCATTCAAGTTGTGAACCCTGCTATCCGCAGTGTAGATCGAAGGCAGTAGGTAGCACAGACATCGAAGAATACTTTTTGTCACATCCTTTAACAAAATCTGAGGAAATAGAGTACAATTGTCTCTGCATTAAATAAATCAAGGCTAGATTGAATGTTGTCTGTAGTGTAGTTCCAAATGTGAACCCTGCTGTCCGCAGTGTAGATCGAAGGCAGTAGTCAATACAGACATGAATCTGTGGTGCTGTGGCGCTGAGTTCGCAATGGGCTTGTATCGAGGAGGCACGTGTTCATGGTGGCAGCCACGTGGCAGGGTGAGGATCATCGCTGTGGCACAGTCTTTTGTCTTCGCACAAGAGAACCACGCCCAGGTCGTGGCCTATGTATTTATAC
Organism: Lissotriton helveticus; assembly: GCF_964261635.1. Classification (NCBI taxonomy): domain Eukaryota; kingdom Metazoa; phylum Chordata; class Amphibia; order Caudata; family Salamandridae; genus Lissotriton; species Lissotriton helveticus. The sequence goes on from NC_136065.1 coordinate 1,411,969,111, forward strand.
TCTTATGCTGGAGTTGTGTACGTTGGACCAGCCCACTCCGCTTCTGCTTCAATGGGGGGACAACAAAGCTACATGACCGACATATTCCCCAGTGTCTGAGATAACATGGTTGCGTCCACTGTGCAGTACACTACACATACCAATACTATATCTCCACATGGAAACGTTTTTTGTTTGTATATTGAGTTGTGTATAGCACATCACCGGTACACTTGGGATTGTGTAAATTATTGTTGATGTGTGAGTTCCCTCCCTCATACATAGTTGGTTGCCACATCACTGAACATTCAGCTATTGTGTGGTTGAGGGGATATGGTATTTTGGGAAGGTTTGTTGTCCTTTTTTGCGCTGCCTCTGAGGTAGTGGGGGGGGGGCGGGTCCGGGGGGGTTGTTGTGGCTCTCTGTGTTGTGATTTTGTGGAGTGTTGGAGGTGCATGATTAGTACCTCTATCACATATTTGTCTTTACATATGGGTGTGAGTTGGGTGTAATTCACGCAGTATATAGTTGACCTCCTTACACCAGTTAAATGTTGATGTTAATTTGTTACTGGTAAGTGGAGCTATCGCCTGTTTTTTTAGGTAGCATTGCAGATTTGGCTGGTTGTTGAAAATATGGGTGAATTTCTCAGGTTTTGTACGAGTGAAATGTCCAACTAGCTATAACGTCCCTGAAACCTATGGTTTTTTTTCAGTGAATTTCAATGTTTTTTAAATGCTAATTTCTAATTAGAACGTCCCTGAAACCTATGATTGTTTCATTGAATTTCAAAGGTTTTTTAAATGCTATTTTTAACTATAACATCCCTGAAACCTATTTTTTTTTAGTGAATTTCAAAGGTTTTTTAAATGATAATTTCTAAATATAACGTCCCTGAAACCTATTGATTTTTCAGTGAATTTGTAAGGTGTTTTAAATGATCATTTCTAGCTATGCCTACAAAGGTAGGACATGTGAAGAAAGAGGAAGAAAGGCACAGAAAGAGGCAACAGAAGTCCAGAAAGACAAAGAAAAGTACAGGAAGAAGCAAGAGATATGCAGAAAGAACCAACAGAGGTACAGAAAAAGGCCTTGTTGCTAAATCATCCTGTGCCTCCAACTTTTTACTGACTGCTACTGGTGGTAACTGACTGTGACTAACCAGGCCCGTAGCCAGTGCTATGCTGAAAGACTCTTAGAATACAGTGAAAAAAACGACATACACTATGGTACACTAAGGGTTGGGGTACCCCGGTGATTGGCAGGCCCTAGTACATAATAGGGTAGGGGGATTAAAACTACCTCTAACTCAGAGGTGCAGAAAGAGGCAAGAAAAGTGCATAAACAGGCAGGAAAGGTGCAGCAACAGGGAACAGGGGTACAGAAAGAGGCAAGTGAGGTGCAGAAAGAAGTAAGAGCAGTGCAGACAGAACCAACGTAGATGCAAAAAGAGGCAAGAGGGGTGCAGAAAAAGGTAGAAGGAGTGCACAACGAGGGAAGAAAGGTACAGAAAGAGGCAGGAGGGGTACAGAAAGAAGGAACAGAAGTGAAGAAAGAGGCAAGACAAATGCTGAAAGAAGCAACAGAGGTTTAAAAAGAAGCCAGATAGGTGCAGAAAGAGGCAAATGAGGTGCAGAAAGAAGTAAGAGCAGTGCAGAAAGAACCAACAGAGGTGCAATAAGAGGCAAGAGAAGTAAAGAAAGAGGTAGAAGAGGTGCACAAAGAGGCAAGAGAGGTACAAAAAGAGGCAGAAGGAGTACAATAAGAGGCAAGAGAGGTACAGAAAGAGGCAGGGGGAGTGCACAAAGAAGGAAGAGATGTGCAGGAAGAGGCAAGAGAATTGCTGAAAGAAGCAACAGATGTGTAGAAAGAAGCAAGAGAAGTGAAGAAAGAGGCAAGTGAGGTGCAGAAAGAAGCAAAAGCAGTGCAGAAAGAACCAACAGAGGTGCTGAGAGAAGCAACAGAGGAGCAGAAGGAGGCAAGAGGGGTACAGAAAGAAGGAAGAGGAGTGCAGAAAAAAGCAACAGAGGTGCTGAAAGAGGCACGAGGGGTACAGAAAGAAGGAAGAAAAGTGCAGAAAGAAGTATCAGAGGTGCTGAAAGAGAAACAAAGGGTACAGAAAGAGCATGACAAGTGCAGAAAGAGGTAACAGAGGTACAGAAAGAAGGAAGCGAGGTGCAGAAAGAAGCAACAGAGGTGCTGAAAGAGGCACGAGGTGCAGAAAGAGTCATGAGAAGTATTGAAAGAAGCAACAAAGGTAGAGAAAGAGGCAGGAGTGGTGCAGAAAGAGTGAAGGGAGGTGTAGGAAGAGGCATGAGAGTTGCCCAAACAGGGAAGAGGGGTACAGAAAGATGGAGGAGGGGTGCAGAAATAAGCAACAGAGGTGCAAAGACGAGCAAGAGAAGTACAGAAAGAGGCAAGAGAAATGCTGAAAGAAGCAACAGAGGTTTAGAAAGAAGCAAGAGAAGTGCAGAAAGAGGTGAGTGAGGTGCCAGAAAGAAGCAAGAGCAGTGCAGAAAGAACCAAAAGAGGTGCTGAAAGAGGCAACAAAGGTGCATAAGGAGTCATGAGGGGTGCAGAAAGAAGGAAGAGGAGTGCAGAAAGAAGCAACAGAGGTGCTGAAAGAGGCACGAGGGGTACAGAAAGAAGGAAGAAAAGTGCAGAAAGAAGTAACAGAGGTACTGAAAGAGAAACAAAGGGTACAGAAAGAGCATGACAAGTGCAGAAAGAGGTAACAGAGGTACAGAAAGAGTCAAGAGAGGTGCAGAAAGAAGGAACAGGGGTGCAGAAAGAGGCAAGAGATCTGTAGAAAAAAGCAACAGAGGTGCTGAAACAGGCAAGTGAGGTGTCGAAAGAGGCAAGAGGTCTGCAGAAAAAAAGCAACAGAGGGTCTGAAAGAGGCAAGTCAGCTGCAGAAAGAAGCAAGGCAGGTGCTGAAACAGGCAAAAGATCTACAGAAAAAAGCAAAAGAGGGGCTGAAAGAGGCTTGTCAGCTGCAGAAAGAAGCAAGGCAGGTGTAGAAAGAGGCAATAGAAGTACAGAAAGAAGCATCAGAGGGGCACAAAGAGGCAAGAGGGGTACATAAAAAGGAGAGAAAGTGTCAAATGAGGCAAAACTGGTGCTCTAAGAGGGAAGAAGAATACTGAAAGAGGCAACAGCAGTGCAGAAAGAACCAAGAGAAGTGCAGAAAGAAGCAACGGAGGTGCAGAAGGAGGCACAAGGAGTGCAGAAAGAAGGAAGAGAAGTACAGAAAGAAGCAAAAGAGGTGCTGAAAGAGACATGAAGGGTGCAGAAAGAGGTAAGAGATGTACAGAAAGAAGCAACAGAGATACAAAAAGAGGCAAGAGTGGTGCAGAAAGAGAGAAGAGAGGTGTAGAAAGAGGCTAGAGATCTGTACAAAGAGGGAAGACGGGTGCAGAAAGAGGCAAGAGGGGTACAGAAACAGGTAAGAGAACTTCAGAAAGAGGTAAGAGAATTGCTGAAAGAAGCAACAGACGTGTAGAAAGTGGGAAGAGAGGTGCTGAAAGAAGCATCAGAGGTGAAGAAAGAAGGATGAAAAGTGCAGAACGAGGCAACTGAGATGCAGAAACAGACAAGAAAGGTACAGAAAGAGGGAGACGAGTGCAGAAAGACACAACAGGGGTGTAGAAGGAAGCATGGAATGTGCAGAATGAAGCAGCAGGGGTGCAGAAGGTGGTAAGAGAACTCCAAAAAGAGGCAAGAGAGTTACAGAAACAGGCAAATGAGGTACAGAAAGAGGGAACAGAGGTGCAGACAGAGGCATGAGAGGTGCAGAAACAGGTAAAGGGGGTGCAGAACGAGGCAAGAGGGGTGCAGAAATTTGCAAGAGAGGTGCAGAAAAAACAAGAGCAGTGCAAAAAAACCAACAGAGGTGTAAAAAGAGGCACGTGAGGTACAGAAGGAGGCAAGAGAACTGCAGAGAGAGGCAAGAAAGTTGCAGAAACAGGCAAAAGAGGTACAGAAAGAGGGAACAGGTTGGCAGACTGAGGCAAGAGAGGTGCAGAAAAAGGCAAGAGGAATGAAGAAATATGGAACAGAGGTGCATGAAGAAGCCAGAGCAATGCAGAAAGAACCAACAGAGGTGCAGAAAGAGGCAAGAGGGGTACAGAGAGAGGCAAGTACAGAACAAAACAAAAGAGGTGCTGAAAGAACCAACAGAGGTGAAAAAGAGGCAAGAGGGGTGCAGAAATAAGCAAGAACAGTGCACCAGCCTTTTGCCTGGCTCCCCTCCTGGGTCTCTCTTCTCCTTGTGCTGAGGCCCAGGCTTTGGCTCCCTTCTCCTGGACTCCCCTCCTGGCACAATTCAGGGAGTTGGGACAGTCAGGGGATCTTCCTTCCAACTGCCCATGGTGCCAGGCTCCAGCATCAGTCTTCCTCAGCGGACCACATCCCAGAGAGAGCTCCTATTCCTGTGCAAGACCTTTGAAAAGAATTTGGAGTGGTCTGGCAGGGGGCTCAGCTGACCTATCCCGATGTTCCAGAAGGCGCTTTGCCTTTTTCTGCGCATCGAGAGAAGTCACTTCTGGTATCTCTCGTTCAGGAAGCCGGAAACTTACCTGTTAGGATAGGAATACTTCCATCAGCCACGTCTTCAGTGAGCAGTACTCCAGATGCTCCGATTTCTTCAGTCTTCAGCGGAACCTGCAAGGACAAATGAAAAAGAGATAAGTACTTTTTATAAATAAAAGGCGCCCCCATGAAATAGAGGCAACTAGAACAATTTTTGGAACTTTTCACATTGTGAAGTTATTGAAACCTGTTGTTTCGATTGCCATAGACTGCTAAAAGAAACTTTGCAAAGACTTTGTACTACTATTGTATACATAAAAAAATACCATTCATGCCAAAGTTCTAAGAATGTTAATATTTTGAGGTTTGCTGTACTTTCAGCCATTTTATGTTGCTCTTGAAAGGATTGTTGTTTTCTCCTGTATTTAAACTGTTTTCTAGAACATTCAGACAACCCAGCAATGAGAGAAGAACCAAGACAATTCTAAAGTAAGTTAAAGGAAAACCAGAGAGAGTAAGAGTCACTTTAGAAGTTCAGGAAAATAACTTGACATTTTCCTTTTTACCTTTTTAGCTATTCCCTATATGAAAGAACTACAGAACAACAACTAGAAGAAGCCTGACTACTTACAGCACATCAAAAATAGACAAGACATACTGGACGTTAGATCAACAACAGCTGCTCGCTGGTAGGTACATATTAGAAAACTGTAGGTGCAAAAAATAGTATTCAGACTGATGGTTTCTAATGTGAAAACCCTAAAGAAGAGTTAATGGTCTGACCCCCTTGTTGCTTCGCAGGTCAACAGCAAGAATCTCCGTCACGTCCAGTAACCGGCCCTCCTCCCCAATTTCTAATTTTAATCTTGTAGAGTTAAAATCACAAGTCTAAGGTTAGTTGTCCGGGAAGTTTGTCCCTTGCGTCCCTGCGAAATCAACTACGTCATCAAAAGAGTCCAAGGTAAGAGACGATGTAGTATTCATTGACACTCTGGGATAGTTAAAAATGGCGTCATCCAGGGGTCTCATGCCACATGGTCTCTGAAAAGCCCCCTTCCCCCCTTGCTGCCTTCCCCCCCAGAGCAGCTTGGTGCCTGGTACAAGGTGACAGCTGCTAATGGATAACCTGCAGCTCCACCCACCTTCTCTCCCTTTTGGAGCAGAGACCTTCACCCTCGGAATGCTCAACAATTAGGTGTTCATAAAGTGAAAAATCTGGGTGGCTCCGATAGTCAGAACCACCTTCTAACACTGATTACTAATTACAGTTTTGGAGTGCCACCTCTCACCCTTTTGGTTTGATTTTAGGCAAGAAATGAACAGGCCCTGAGTTGAGGACTGCACACTGATGCTGATGCTTTGGATATGTACATACATACATATACCGCCGATAGGATATATATAAGCAGAGAGGAAGCAACGCACCCGAAGAAATAGCAGTGGCTCCTAAGGAGTCGGAGGAAACTCTTGGAGCTGATCGGGACATCTCCGGTAAGCGGGCTTGGGGCTTTGACTCACACTACGACGGGTGGAGAGATCGGATTTCATTAAACTGGTGCCTTTTGATCAGTGTGACACTGGTGTGCTATATTTGTTTCACACATGTTCTAGGCAAATATGTCCATAGCAGACGTGCTACGAGACTGCGAGGCCGCGGCAGAAGCCTTATCTTTAATTTTACCTGAGGTTTTGGATGAACCTAGCAGCAACAGCAGTAAAAATTCCACTAATCACAACATTAGGTCATTATTAAAAACGTTGGAAAAACTACAAAAAAATGAGTTGACAAAGTGGTGGGAGAAAAAACCTTTAGAAAAGTACAGGTATGTCAATCGTGTCTCCAGAGGATTGAGAGTTATGATAGCTCCTACTTTGGAGAACCCTCACCCTGCAATACTCACTGAATGGGCGTCAAACAACCTACAATCATCCATGAATATGGTATTGATTTTAATCAAGTATGCAGAAAATGATAGAGAGGCTATTTTGAATGAAATTGACAAAACCATTGAATTATTGGATGTATTTGAACAAAAAGACATTATAAAGGAAGGTCGTGAGGAAATTGTTGGTTGTCTCCAGAAATTTAAGGACACTATCAAAGCGCACAAAGTAATAACATTTGTGCGCAATTAAAAGAGACTATGAAACAGGGAGAGTATTTACACCTTCAAAAGACGAGCATTGGTTGACAAAGCACCTATTACCAATACGCAAACTTCCATCAATGCTGAAGCTGCAACATCTAGCTCAGACACAAGTTAGATTCTAAGCAGTTGTGAATCCCATGATAGTAGAGAATCAAGTGACACTTCTCTAACCACTCTTCTTGTTAAGCGTAACCATGCAGAGGAACGGAATTTTCTGAGGCAGGACCAGCGCCAAACCCTGCGGCCCCGGAATCCTCAGCACAAGCAGGGAGAAAGTGAACCCAGCAGAGGAGGGAGAGGCGTAGGGTTCATAGGCAACATCAGAGGAAGGGGAACTTGGGCACAGAAATGAGGCAACCAATGAATTCAAATGACAACACCATTGAGAATCTCTCAGATACTATTTTGACCACGGCCAAGATTCAATTACTCTCCTTTGGATTGACATTTTGCCCAGAAAGCAATTTCAATTATTCTCAATCCAGAGTCAATATATTTAAATTTATAAGGAAGTTGAAATTTCTCAAAATTTTCCAACTGAAGAGTACCTCAAAGATCAACAAAAATGAATTACCTCAGGCCAATGTGGGCTTAAATCTACAGGTATCTGACACTAAGGCACTCAAACTTCTCCATTGCTTGTCCAACAACAATGATGACGACATTAGGTCCACACAAGTAGTGCTCCATGAAACCGGAATAAACACCAGTAGTTCTGCAAATAGCCCATTTTGTCTAGCTTCTACTGTTGTGCCTATCATGCCCAAGGACACCATTGATGTGTTTCATGACAGAGTCACAGAAGACCTTAAGACCTTAAACAAATCCATCAGGCTCAAACATCGAGGCATGAGACATATGAAGTTACAATATTTCAATCTCATGCACAAACTAAGGGACAATAAAAATCTTATCACCAATAAAACTGACAAAGGAGGCAATATTGTTTTATGGCCTAGAAACCTTTATATGGACGAAGCAATGAAACATCTTATGGACACTGATTGTTATAGAAGTACTTCTTTTTCAGACCTTAACAAAGTGAAAGTCATGGTCTTTAAAGAATTATCTCAATGGAAAAGATATGGCGTAATCAGCAAAAGATTTTCATCCTCAAGAATGAACATCCTATAACACCAATACTATATTTCATCCCTAAAGTCCCCAAAAACATTGCCCCTGTTCCTGGGAGACCGATCATTTCAGGACGGAAGAGTTTACTGGAACCAATCTCAAAAGGAATTCGTTTTAAGTTTGCCATCGTTTATCGAAGACAGTGGAGACTTTTTGAACACATTAAGAAACATTACTGGGGACAGTGAGTGTTTATTGATAGTTATGGATATAACTTCTTTGTATACTAGCATTCACCATAGTGACGGTATCAACGCAGCCACTTATTTCTTGGGGCAACGTGATATACAATTCCTCAAGCATAACAAAATGCTCATTACTATGATTGAGATTTGCCTTAAGAATAATTTATTTTTGTTCAACAAACAAGTCTACCACCAATAGCGAGGATTAGCTATGGGGGCATGCTTCTCCCTCAGCTATGCTTGCCTCCATGTAGGCTGGTGGGAGGAGCATGCCCTCACGGTCAACTTAAATCCACTTATGATATTCATGTCCAGCATTGGTGGAAATTTATTAACGATGTGTGCCTAATCTGGAAGGGGTCTACAGCATCAGCGACTACATTTGTGGAAACTAATAATTCTAATGCTCTGTATTTAAAATCTTCTGCTACTATCAGTACAACCAATGTAGATGTATCAGTTTATATTGAACAGGGACAACTACAGACCAAACTTCAAAGAAAAAGCACATCGGGAACTCTATTCTCCACACTTAGAGTTCTCACCCAAACACTTAATCTGCAGTATCCCGTATGGGGAATTTCTGCGGATTCGCTGAATCTGCAGCACTGACCATGAATTAGAAGTTTGTCAGGATGAGGCTACCAAAATATTTTTGGTACGAGGTTACAATAACAAAGAATTAATTTCAGCTCGTAATAAAGCTAACACATTTTCTTGCGAGCACTGCCTCTGTGTCACCCGTATGGGAGTTTGTGAGGATGGCATGAGTCATGACACTAACAATGATTCCTCCTAAGAATTGAGACTAATCACTACGTATTGCTGGCAAAAAAAAAGATCAGAAGCATTCTATATAAAAATTGGACCATTGTTCTCACTGACCTTACACTATCTCAGATTTTACCTCCTTTGCCTACATTGACTTTCAGACGTGCACCATCTATGAGGGACACTCTTGTCAGAGAAGTTATCTCTACCAACACATGGTTGTCACCAAGGTGCGGCTTCTTTAAATGCAGCTCTTGCCGGGCCTGAAAATTTGGGGTCAACACCACTGAATACACGACTGCTTTCAGCAATACACCAATAAAAATCAATTGTTACTACACTTGTCACACAGACTTTGCTGTGTATGTGCTTAGATGCACTTTTGGTTTAAAGTACGTTGGGAGCACTAAGCTCCAGGTGTATAATCGTATACTTCAACATCTCAAAACTACAGTCAACTCTGATCCCAATCACCCGGTTGCCAGACACCTCAAACTAGTACACCATAACAACCTGAGTGACTTGCAATATTTCATCATAGGGGCTGTCCCTAAGTCAATTCGAGGAGGTAACAGAGAATGCCAACTGAAACGACTCGAATTAGGGTTCAAATTACAACTAGACACCAAGATGCCTAATGTTATGTTATGTTATGTTATGTTAACTTTTATTTATATAGCGCACGGCTACTCAACAAGAGTGTCCCGGCGCTTTCAGAGGGCGGCTCAGCAATTAAAAAACATAACAGTAGACAAACAAGAAAGGAAAACTAGTGTAAAGAAAAAAAGCAACCTAAAGATTAAAAAGCCAGGTCTTCAGGTTTTTCCTGAACAGGTCTCAATACAGGGGAAGACCTTCATAATTTTCTTTGAGTCAGTTCTCAGTACCCTGTTAACATATTAATTAACATTGTAAGCAGATTCAACTTAAAGCGATCTTTTGTCCTTTACACAGGTCCTTGATGCTTTTATTATGTAGGGCTGTACCAATTTCTGATGCCCTACACAACAGGCTTTTTCATTCTACATCTTTATGATTGACCTGTTGTTTTTTATATTTGGGGTGTTTTTCCACATCATACTTGTTTTTGTAAATAATATACTATGTTATCTTCATTATATGGATTGGTTCCAATTGTCAAGTTTTATTCTCATCTTCAATTTTGCGGACTTGGGCACTTGCCCAGAATTTCACTGCTCATTTTATTCTGATTTTTCTACTGAAGCAGGCTTTGCCGGGGCTAATATAATTTTTGCCCAAACCTTTAATTTGATTTTGCCCTAGCACTTTTTACACTTTTTACATACCTGCCAATTCAGCACTTCATGAGTTCTGGGCGACATGTTACAGACCGCATTGACTGAATTTGCACATTTATTACAGTTTACAGTTGTTATTTGCACATTCACTCCTGCCGGTAATGGTTGTTGCTTGCCTTTGAAATGTACAACATTGCACTATGTATTTATTCAAGACGTTTCGTAGACCCATAGCACTACCAAACAATGTCTCTCGAATGCAAATGTATAATATTCCATTTTGTTCGATTTTTTATTGGTTTTTTAGATATTTATATTTATTTATGATATATTGAGATATTTATAAAAAAAGTATGTGCATACAAACTAGAGTCTGTTGTCTATGTCTATTGCAACATAGCATGAAACTAATTGTTTCAAGGTGTGAGCATTTAATCAATTGTTGTCACTTTTTAAATAAAACACACTTAGTAGCGCGTCATGTGAACAAGACTGAGTTGCCTTGGTCCAAACACGTCATGCTGGGCACTGGCCAGGACTGGCTGGTTGCCGTTTGGATTATCTTTGAATAAAGCACCAAATTTGCACTTGAATCCATTATGTGGTCCGTACCTGTTTTTGCGCCTATAGAAGGAGGCGGCAAGCAAGGATTTTCTATATATATCTAACTCTGGATCTGGATCATTGAATGTGGGAGTTATGAAGATGCGCAACCTTCTTGGTACACGTTCGCACTCAACATACTTCTGGAGAGTGGTGGCCTCCCACCACTTCGCTTGTCCTACTTCAGCGCATTTCCACAATTTATCCCAGAGTTCTTTTTTGCTTAAAGAGTCTTTTGCTGTACTGTTTCCCAATCTTTCCACATTCGTGGTGTTTCTGTTAATCAGTATAAACAGCAGTTCTGCTGCTTCCCTTCTCATTGCCTCTCGGCTTGCCGAATTCATGTTTCTGATGTTCAGGAGGTAATGTAAACACTCTATCGCCAAACCCAGGGAACGGTGATGTGAACCCGCTTTGCCCCCAGCTATATGGGTTTGTACCTAGGCTGGTGGGAGGAGCAGGTGGCCAACAACATCATGGCATTCTCCCAACCCGTTGTCCTCGGGCTAGGTATATAGATGATGTTTTATGTATTTGGAGGGGGACGGAAGGTGACGGAAGGTGAAGCTACACAGTTTGTAAAAACACTGAACGACAACCAATGCAATCTGAAATTTACCAGCACTGAATCGATTGAGTTTCTAGATGTAGAAGTTGGTATCAAGGACAACAAACTGGAAAGCAAACTATTTCACAAGGCTACTGCCGGGAACAGTTTGCTTCATGCAAATAGCTGTGACCCGAAAAACCTTATAAACAATATACCATATGGTGAGCTTCTCAGGGCAAGAGGAATTGTAGCTCTGTAGAGGCATTCCAGGAGGAAGTAACGAACATGAAGATCAGATTTATTGAAAGGGGTTACCCCAATAAAGTGATAAAACAGGCATGTGACAAAGCTATGGCAGTACAAAGAACAGACACGTTACTAGTGAAACACAAAGATTTGAGTAAAGAAAATCCCACTCTATTCATAACCAAGTACAATAATCAATCGTGGGAGGTCAGGAAATGTCTTAAAAAACTACTGGCATGTTCTTACTACAGATGAGACATTGAAGAAATATATAGGTGAGAATCCTATGATTACTTTTAGAAAATGCACGGCATTTAGTGACACACTATGTAACAGCATCATGCAAACTATAAAAGATCCCAATCCCATACAGGTTTTTTTTGTATGTGGTTCATGCAAAGCTTGCAAAAAGAGCATGAACCCCAAAGAGATTAAGTTATCGTAGGATCAGAAACCATTTTTCATTAACAAGCATTTAACATGCAAATCAGATTTTTTGTGTGTACGCTTTGGGCTGTCCATGTTCTTTGATATACATTGGCAGTACTATTCATCCAGTTAAAAAAACGGGTCCTAGGACATATGAGGGCCATTGCCAATGAGAACAGGCAATACCTGGTTGCTAGACATTTTAAGGAGTTTCACAATAGGAACAGCAGCCTTTTACAATTCTGTGCCTTAGACAGAATCAGTGTATCAGGAAGAGGAGGCAACAGAGTGATCTATATAAGTTGAAATCACATAATATTTGCACACTATGAATGTACAGTTTACAAAATTACTACAGCTCTATTGAATCCTATAGAGAAGTTGACCACTTCAAAATGGATGCCTTTAATCCTGTTTTTGATTAAGCATTGGGATATGTAGTCCTACTTGTATTGCTATATGTGTGCGCTATATGTAACTGATCAACACAAACAGTCTTTGACCCGTGACCAAGGTGCGGCTGCACAGAAACCCATCGGGCATTTGTTTGCCACTTGTTTCTTTCAAATATTTACGCTTCAATGGAATTGGGCTCAATACTTTTGTCTACTGACATTGGAATGACTGCATTTTGGAGGTTCACAACCTCTATTGAGCCCACCTCCATGAGAGGCTGAGAGCCCCCATGAAATCGTGTTGATGTGCACATATACATATATATTTTCCACCACCAAGTTCGCGCAGAAACCCCAGCCACTCAAAGTGGCGGGCCCAGACTGGGTCGCGACTCCCAAAATTCAAACAATCGTAACAATGGTAACAGAAACGATGTCCAGGCCACTTTCTCCTTCTCAGTGTGTTTTTATTTCATAAACGCCCAGTCACTCAACGTGTTTTTGAGGGAAATCTCCTTGCTCACGAGTAACCAATGATTGTTTGTGTGTGTATATATATATATATATATATATATATATATATATATATATATATATAGGAGGTGGCTAAATTCGGAGGACTCACTCGACTTGGGGGCTCTATGTCATCATGGCGCTACATCCACTCCCGCAACACTGGCCTGTTATGAATATTGCATTCTGGGACTTGTAGGAACCGAATAACAGGTGGACTGAGGGAAGTCATTGCCAAGACTACTTACCTTGGGGGTGGAGTGTAGTGTCAAGCAACAGGATGGGGCAGGGTATTTAAATCCGGATTGGTGCCCGCATCCTCAAACATGCCCCTGGCCCTGAAGAAGGCGATACAGACGCCGAAATGCATTCGCCAATCTGCGGGTGTTTTTGCTGAATTAAAGTTGCCTCCACTGTTTCCCCTATTGTGGCCTCTCTTCTTCATTGCAGAGGAGTTCGTTTTATAAAGTTTCAGCGCGTGTACCAGAGTTGAGCTTGGGAAAACCCTGCAGCTTGAAGTTGGCTTCGGATATGCTGGTCTCCTCTCCGGTGGAATTCTCGTCGCATCCAAGTATTGGAATCACCGAAGCCCACCTCCACGCCTGGGAAGAGAGGGGGCGGTGTTGTAATCAGCGATTGTTGCACGCTGGGCGAGGAGGACTTCCTGCCTTGCCCCCGCTGCAGAATTTCCCGAGGTATGGGGGTTGTTGCAGTCTGGGGAGCTGAGGAGGTGGCTAAATTCGGAGGACTCACTCGACTTGGGGGCTCTATGTCATCATGGCGCTACATCCACTCCCGCAACACTGGCCTATTATGAATATTGCATTCTGGGACTTGTAGGAACCGAATAACAGGTGGACTGCAGGAAGTGATTGCCAAGACTACTTACCTTGGGGGTGGAGTGTCGTGTCAAGCAACAGGATGGGGCAGGGTATTTAAATCCGGATTGGTGCCCGCATCCTCAAACACACCCCTGGCGCTGAAGAAGGCGATACAGACGCCGAAATGCTTTTGTCAATCTGTGGGTGTTTTTGCTGAATTAAAGTTGCCTCCGCTGTTTCCCCTATTGTGGCCTCTCTTCTTCATTTCGGAGGAGTTATTTTTATAAAAAAAATATATATATATATATATTCAATACAAGTTGCCCTGAAGCATTTAGGATAGCACACTCTCGCTCTCCGCCCTCCGGCATAAAAATGCAGCCCTCCGAGTTTATCCGTTGTTAGTTAATGTTGCCGACGCGTTTCAGGGCTCAAGGCCCCTCTTCTTGGGCTGACAAACCACAAATGGAAACTGCCTGCTTAATTACCAAATTTATTTGAAACAGCATCCCACCTCCTGGGGGGCGTGTTTGCATCCACTTCTCACAGGTGTATTCTGGGGGATGGAGTTTTGCATACAGTTTGTCCATTTGTCTTTGACTTCATTTTAATTCCAATTCTCCAATATATTGGAATTCCCCAATTCCAATATATATATATGTGTGTAGTGGCTGTGGGGGCCGGCTTCTCCCCCAGCTATGCGTGCTTGCACCTTGGCTGGTGGGAGGAGCTGGTCCTCAAAACCCAGTATGGTGAAATTATGCAGAATAATGTGATGGTCTGGTTGAGATTTATAGACGATCTTTTCATAGTATGGCGTGGTACCCGAGAACAGGCTGAGGAGTTCATTAGTAACATTAACATTAATTCACTCAATTTGAACTTCACAGCTACCATTAGTGACTCATCAGTAAATTTTCTTCACACTCAGGTGTTTGTACACAACCAAAATCTGGAAACCCGACTTCACCGCAAGAAAACGACAGGAAATTCCATCCTGCATGCTTCAAGTGTGCATCCGTGCCATTTAATCCAGAGCATCCCCTACGGGGAAATGCTCAGATTGAAACGTATATGCAGCACAGAGCGAGATTTAAAACAAGCACAGGAGCAGAGCAGGCAGCGCTTCCTCGAGAGAGGATACACATCTGAAACGTTGGAGCAAGCAATCATTAAAACCAGTTTGCTCGACAGAAACCTCCTTCTAGCAGATAAGAATCTAGGTCAAGGTGGTGACCAAGCAGCCAGGGATCCGACAGTGCCCTCTATACCTGAATTTAGATTAATTATGAATTACAACAACCAACATAAAGAGATCAACAGGATAGTCCAATCATAGTGGCCGTTTTTGCTCAATGATCCAGTAATAGGACCCCTGCTACTGCAGAGGGTGTCCATTACTTTAAGTCATACACCGTCCATGCGAGACAGCTTAGTGACCACCAACCCTGAAATCATTGAAAAAAAATGCCTGGCTGCAAACTCATAAGGGGTGTATATGCTGCAAAACATGCAAAGCATGCTCACATGGAGTTAATACCACCACATATCAAACACCCTTTAGTGATCGAGTACATAAGGTGAACAAGCTCCTTACTTGTAAGACAGAATACTGTGTATATGTGCTTTCTTGCCCTTGTGGCTTACGCTATGTAGGGAGCACAAAATTACAAGCGCACAAAAGAATCCTCCAACACCTCCGGGCAATCACTAACTCTGACAAAAACCTATCCAGTAGCAAGGCATTTTAAGGAATTTCACAAATCAAATAACAAAAGCCTTACTTACTACCTGATAGATGCTATACCGCCCAGCAGGAGAGGAGGTGACCGAGAAAGTAAACTTAGGAGGCTGGAAACAAGGTATATTTTACAACTTGATACCAAAAAGCCTAACGGTCTCAACAT
This sequence comes from Lissotriton helveticus, assembly GCF_964261635.1. Taxonomy (NCBI): domain Eukaryota; kingdom Metazoa; phylum Chordata; class Amphibia; order Caudata; family Salamandridae; genus Lissotriton; species Lissotriton helveticus. The sequence continues at coordinate 1,411,984,583 of NC_136065.1, forward strand.
TACGGAAGACTTATATACTTGCCTGTAATATCACATTTGGTCCAACCAGTATTCATCAAATGCAGTGCCTTGAAATTAAGAAATCTTTCTGTTTGTTTTTAGATCTAATCTCATTTCTACATAATCAGAGGGAAAAACAATATGAATTACTTATTGCCAACCATACCCAGAGTAAATGCATTGCAGGTTCTATTTTATTATACTACAAATACCCCCCGTAGTTGATAACCAGATGTCCTCTGTACATAGGGTAATCAAGGGTATGAGAGAGGTGGTTATCTTTTATAAAAAACTTTTAGATTAGGAGAGATCACCACTATCCCGTAGAGGGGCCAGTGTCATCACACTGCGTTTATAGATTAATTAGCATTTATGCAATTATTATACAATACTTGTACATATATTATTAACAATATTAGATTTATATATTTGTATGTGGATTTTTTGATGTATGCTTATATATGTACAGAATGTATTGTATTTATTGTATTTATTTATTTATTTATTCATTCATCTATATATTTATATATTTAATTATTTATTTAATTATGTGTTCATTGATGCACTGACAAAGAAGATCAAGATTTTACAAACCCGGCCCCTTAACCTTCAAATGTCTATTAACCTGCATTGCAATTGAAACACAACATACGATCTGGTATTTTACAAACATGGGTATTCAAAGTAACTCCTGAGATTATGGCTATTACAAGTGAGCAATGTAGAGAATATTTCGTAAATGCATTTTATAAGATATCTCATGGGAGGTTTAGTACTGTGTACAGAATTCTAACATAATGCTAATTTTTGCATGTCTATTTTGCACACATATGGTTGCACATCGTCACTTTAGAGGTTTAATGCAATTTCGAGAGGGTTGGTCTCTTGTCACGTGATTTTAACATAAAACCAACATTTATGGTTTTGAAGTGGATTGGTAGAAGGGCGATATAATTTAAATAATATCTCCTTCCCACAACAACAAGCTACTAGACATGCATTTAGCAAATTATCAATTTTAGAGGTATTTGACCTTTATTCCAGTCTTGAGGAGCAAGCAAACATAAAAAATAAATTGTTATTTAATATGTTGGAAAATTGCCAAAAAGTTGTTGTTACTCCGACAGTATTTCTTCCACTTTCATTACATTGCAAGTCACGTGAGATGTTTCATTATGGTGTCTGTCACTTTAAATTTGACTCACGAATCAGTGCAATTTGTCGAGTGAACAAGCGGCTGAGGCTGCGAAATGCGTCTTGACGTTGCCAGCTCAATAAATCATCTTTAAGCACCAAATCCGGGTCCATGTCCAACTTTGCGGCAGGTGGCGTGAGGAGGAAAGCGAGCGCTTGCTGCATCTGGCGATATTTTATATATATATATATATATACTAGCAGCCCGTCCTGACATTGTCCGGGAGCAATTAGGCTTCAGGGCCCCCGCCCAGCCCGACGTTGTCCGTGGGTCCCCCGGAGCCTTCCTCCATATATTGCAGTATTATACCTCTATGTTTACTCTGTACGCTTTTGTAACCTGCACACGTTACTTTTTCCTCCTGTAATGCAGTATTATACCTCTGTTTACTTTGTACGCTTTTGTAACCTGCACACGTCACTTTTTCCTCCTGTAATGTACCGTTTGGCTCAGTTTTGTAATGCAGCGTTTGCTTCCTCTTGTATTTTGTTGGCTCACGATGGTCATTTTTGCTTCATTTAATGTAACGTTTGCTTTTGTATTTTGCCGCCGCTCACCGCTCCTAAATAAATAACCTACCTCATCCGCCACCAACCGCTCCTCCCCGTCTTTCCGCCGCTCCTCACCGCCTGTCTGCTGCTCCTCACCGCCTGTCCACCGCTCCTCACCGCCTGTCCACCGCTCCTCACCGCCTGTCCACCGCTCCTCACCGCCTGTCCGCCGCTCCTCACCGCCTGTCCACCGCTCCTCACCGCCTGTCCGCCGCTCCTCACCGCCTGTCCACCACTCCTCACCGCCTGTCCGCCGCTCCTCACGGCTCCTCACCGCCTGTCCTCCGCTCCTCACCGGCTGTCCACTGCTCCTCACCGCCTGTCCGCCGCTCCTCCCCGCGCTACTAACGTCAGCACGCACGTCACAGCCGGTGCTTCTTCCAAGAGACTACTTTTTTTTGGGTACATTTTTGAAATTACGTATATTTATTAAGTTTATATAGCCTATGTCCATCTGCACACCCTGGCGATTACAACGATGTATCGGGTGTGTGGATTGGCGCTGTGGTTCCCGAGTTTACCCGCCTCAAAGGTTCAAAGTTCTTCCTTTATAATAGTAGTATAGATATATATATATATATCTCTATACATATACATATATACATAACCTACTGGCAGTCGCCAGTAGGTAGTTATAGCTGCAACCTAGTTTCCATATTTGACAAATCTTTGCGACATTTTGAAAGAAAATAGTCTATCCAGGTCAGCGCTAATCATGAAAGTTTGGGGGTGATTCGTCAAGCGGGGGCTGAGAAAAAAGGGGGGTTCCCAAAACACATTTTCCCCATGTTTATTTCCATAGGAAATTTTGCGACAAGCTACAGCCCAAACTGCTGAACGGAATTACCCCAAATTGGGCAGAAAGGTAGAGCTTGGTTCAGAAAACAACCTTTTTTTTTTAATTGTGCAACTCCGTTTAGTAGTTTTTGAGAAATTAAAAAAATAAGAGTACAAAAATCAATTTCCCATAGGAAACTTTGTGCAAGGCTACAGACGAAACTACTGAATGGAATAATAATAATAATCATAATAATAATAATAATAAGGCATTTATTAAGCGCACATCTTCCCCAACGGGGTGTCCCGGCGGTAACAGCAGACAGAAAGCGGAGCAGAGCAAGAGTGCTGACTAGTCCTTTCGACTGAATAGCCAGGTCTTGAGAGATTTATGAAACTCAAGTTCAGACTGGATCTGGCGAATATGAAGGGGGAGTTTGTTCCAACATTGAGTGGCACCCACCTCAAATGACTTGCCTCCTGATCTAGTTTTTTTTATCTGGGGTAACAAGCAGAAGTTTAGAGTTAGAGCGTAGGGCTCTAGAATGACTATAGGGGGGGCGTGGCTGGCCGGGCAGCGGAATGGCCGCTTAGACAGCGAGCTCTGCTGCCCGCACCGTTAATCCTGCTTAAATCCTGCCTGCTCCCGCTCGCACAGGCTCGTGGACGACATGATATGACACCGGATGATCTGGGGCATGATTGACGGCAACTCCGGTGTCCTGGCATAATTGGGAACCCGTCTTGGACTCCTCACTGCCCGGGCCGTGGCGGAGTCGGGCTGCGTGCGGAGGTGCTGGAGGTCGGCGCCGGCTACCGCTGCTAATTGAGGACGTAGCTGTGCGGGCCTAGACGATTGCCAGATGGAACTGCGGGGGACGACACAGTACCCGCGCTGGTGGAGGTGGGGTAAGAGCGCTGTCCCGGCCACAGCTGCCATACTTCAGGAATCCCTCGTTGTGAGCCCGCACGATTTTATCCTGTTTTTGATCCGGCTGGTGTGTATCGGTGGAGAAAGGGGCCGCCATATTGGGCTGGGCACGGCACCACCGTTCATGTCGGAATTGGAACAGACCTGTGAACCCTGCTTCTCCAGTTGTCAGTGCAGCGGAGGTTGCTGATTTTACACGCGCTTGGAGGGTTCACCACTGAAACAGTCTCCTGTGTCACACAGCGCCACTTTTGCCAGCGCCTCGCACAAGGCATCAGAGACTGCGTGGTCTGCGCACGTTCATGGTGGCTATGGCGGCTTGCCCTTATTTCTTGAGGATAGTGATGGCCCCTGCCTAGTGGATCTACCACGGCTCTTTTACCAGCTACAACTGACCGGGCTTTTGATGCCGTTCTGAGTGAGGAGCTGCATCCCGAGAGACAAAGATTGGCCCAGAAACACATGATGGAGCCCACGGTTCGGGACCTCTTTGTTGCTCTTGGCTCCCTCCATGCTGCCTGGGTGGGAGGAGTCAGGGGGCTTGGACTAAAGCTGGACCCCATTGTTGCCCCTCCGACGGGTGGGAGTCACGATGATCCTGTGATTATTAGCGCCGCTCGCGGCTCTGCGCCAACGCCAGGGTTTACTGTTGCACGCCTAGAGATGGTCAATTGTGGGGCTCCGTCAGATGTGGAGTATAAGTCCCGCACGGCCGATCACATGAATAGCGCAGGGGGGCCCGGAACTACACTGCGGGCGGATCACTTCCACAGAACAGCGCCTTTGCCCGTTCGAGTTGCACCGCCTTTGCGCCCGGCTGACATGGCCTTCTATTCTTCATTGCCCTGGCGGCGTCGTGCTCTGGAGGGCTGGCTTGGTACTTTGTTGCTGAACTCAGACGATCGTTGGTTGTGTCTTGATGTTTCCCTGTTGCAGGAATCTCGCATGGTGTTGGCTTTGCCTTGCTTTCCTGTTAACTCTGATCATTGGACATGGTACTGTGGGGCGAATGTTCGGTTGTCACGCACCAACGGTCGTGTTAAAGCGGGGCAGGGTTGAATTTTTCCGTATGATGTGGGACGGATTCCCCGGCCAGCTACTGATAGGGAGTTGCTTTAATGCTCTGTCTTTCTAATGCCACATTCGTTTGTCAGTTCGTGGACCTGTTTGTATCCGATTTTGTGTTGCTTAGTGCGAGCGGGGCAGGGGAAGTTGCATTCTCCTCCATCTTTTTCCCTTCCTTGGGGTGTAGTTTAGGGGCGACAGACACGCTGTTAGTGGGGTTGGGTCGTAGCCATCGGCAGGGATGTAGGGTGGGGGGGGGTTTATTTTTCTTTGTTATTTTCTATGACCTTCTATTCCCCTTTCCTCTCTTCACAAGAGCTGTGGCGTACTCTCCTGAGTCTTATTCAGCATATTCAGGTGTCCATGTTTGCTCCGTGTATCCTGTACTTCTGGTGGGCGGGTGTAGGTGGGAGGTGATTGCTGTTATTACTCTCTACTTGCTTGCTTTTGGTTCAAGCTTCATTTGAATCACTGTGACTTATGCTGTGTATTGTTTCGTCACTTATTTGCCCGTCCACGGATCTCTTTCAGTTCGTCTATTGCCACCTGATATGTCTATGTATATTTCTTCTCTTGTGATATAATAATAAAAAGTTTTCAAAAATAGAATGACTATAGGGACGCAGTCTCCTCCTGAGGTATGCTGGTCCCAGGCCTTTGGCTGCCCGAAAGGCCAATGTCAAAGCTTTAAACTCGATCCGTTTGGCAATGGGGTGCCAATGCAGTTTCCGCAAGAAGGGAGATATGCGTTGCCTAAGCGGGAAGCCGCAGATTAGGCGGGCCGCGGCATTTTGGACCGTCTGGAGTCTATGGAGCAGGCCCACAGAAAGACCCAGATATAACCCACTCGCATAGTCGAGGTGCGAAGTAACCAACACATGGACCACAGTTTTGCGAGTAGCGCTAGGCAAATAGTCAATTAATTTTTTTATCGTTTTAATTTTGCCAAAGCAGGCAGCTGAGACTGTCTGAACCTGAGCGGCAAGGTACAAACAATTGTCCCATCTGAAGCCCAGATTCTTAACCGAATCCTTGGGAAGAGGGGCAATCCCCAATTCCTGAGGCCACCATAAATTAGAGGCAAGAGGAGATGGTTGGTTAAAAAATAAGATCTCGGTCTTATCCGCATTGAGTTTCAAGAAATTGCGGTCCATCCAGGCCGCAATATTCCTGAGACATACTTTGAGGGGGTCAAAGGATGGCAACAGATACATAATTTCAGGGCGAACAATAGCTGAGTGTCATCAGCGTATGATGTTATTTTGATGCACGATTTCAAGATAATTTCGACCAACCGGGCTAAGTATATATTAAAAAGGAGCGGGCTCAAAGCTAAGCCCTGCGGAACACCCCATTTGAGAGGTTTAACAGGAGAAGTATAGGGATGGGTTCTGACCTGTTGTTTGTGGTCAGAGAGGAAGGAAGATAGCCAAGTCAATACTGTGCCGAAACGGTGTCAAATGCTGCAGACAAGTCTAACAGCGCTAACACCGCTTTGGAACCTCCATCTATTGCCCGACGTATTGAGTCCACTATTTCAATTAGGGCTGACTCCGTACTATATTCGGAGCGAAACCCGGATTGAGAGTCATGAAGAAGGCCTCTGGACTCAATAAAACTGGCCAATTGCTGATGGACTAACTTCTCTAGAATCTTTGCCGGAGCAGGTTATAGAGACATATGTCTATAGTTACAAGGGGCTTCAGGGTCTGCATTGGCTTTTTTTAGGATGGGCACAAGAAATGCGTGTTTCCACACTGCAGGGTAAATACCGGATCTCAGCGATATGTTCCAAATGGGGTTTAAATATGGGTTGAGAAATCCCGCAAGGGCCTTGTATTGTTTAGCTGGCCAGGGGTCACTTGGTGAGCCCGACTTGCATTTCTGTAGTTCATGAAAAGAGGTTCCCTACGAATTTTCAGCAAATTCTGAGAATACCAACATGGGGGCCTGTACCAAAACATGGTCCTCATAGGTCTGGGGGTCATCTTGCGGCTTGGGAAAAGAAGCATAGATCAATGCAATTTTATCCTCAAAGAATTCAGAGAGTTTATTACATAGGTTCTGTAATGTAGGATGAGTGTGAGTCAGGGCCTGTGGATCAGGAAAGGATTTGACAATCTTAAAAATCTCCCTAGAGGAGTTCTTAGCATTATTAATTCTATTGGATAGAAAGGCTCTTTATTATTATTTTATGAGCAATTTGTGATATTCTTTGAGAGATGCGCGATAGTCAGCCTTGCTTTCTGCAGAGTATGTGAGTATGTGAGCTGCATTCGAGAACCTTACAGTCGGACTTTTTTGTCTAAGCTCCTCAGAATACCATGGTGCAGAAGGGGAGGATCTAGGGGATTTTACTGTTTTCTGAGGTGCCAGAGAGTCGAGCGTACTGCCAATCCACTCATTCAAATTCGAGATACTAGACTTGAGATCGTTCGCTGGAGCCCACTTAGAATCCTTCATGTGATGTGTTAGTGATCCTAGAGTGATGTTGCTCCAGTTCCTCCTAAACTCCTTAGGAATAGAGGTAGCTTTATCTGTATTAGTCAATTGAATTTGAAAGGCATGAACCCTAATTTGGCAGAAAAGTAGTGCTTGGATCAGAAAGTGAACTTGTTTTAAATGGAGTAAATGCATTCAGTAGTTGCTGGGAAATTAGAAAAATAAAAGTTTTGATATCTGGGCGGAGCCTAAGTCCCACGCACAAGCTTCACTGTGATTGGCTGTCCAAACCAGGAAGTGCTGGCAGCCATCTTGTGGCTCGGTAGAAGTGAGTCATCAGAAAACAAAGGTCTAAAACAAGAGAAGGGGCTAGGGTAGAAGCACCCTGCCCCCAAGGCATGCTTAGCTTAGGGGGTATGAAAAGGATCCCCAGGGCCCCAAAAAGTATTTAAAAAAAAAAAAAATTAGGAGAAATTTACACTGGGGTCTCGAGTTCCCGCGTTTTATTTTAATGAGGCCCCTGGGTGGGCTAGGTCCGAGGGGCATTTCTTAAAAAATAATAGCGGGGTCCGCTGGGGTCCCCGCAGCCCAGAGCTCAATAGGACGACCATTTCTAACCTCATAAGCACGACGACCACTAGTGTCAACTGCATGCAACAAATCATTACTCTGAAAATAACTCTCTTCATTAGAAAAAGGCTCAGAACTTGAACTATGTTTCCATTCACCCAAAAAAACCTCTGAAAAATTACTTCTGTTAATTACTCTTCTCCACTTACTTTTGGCCTTCATTAAATGGATTGGCTTATCTAGTGATCGAATTCTATTGATTACTAAAAGAAACACATTTTTTTCAATTCGAAAGCTTTCTCAACTACATTTTCTATACGTTTCTTCTTCTTATAAAATGCTGTTTTTTTTTTACATTTCTTCACTTCCTTGATCAAATTCGACAAAACTCTATTATAAAACATTCTTTTTCTAATTTCCTGAAATTTATTCTTCCTCCTTTTACTATACAATGTTTTTTACAAGATAAATTCCCAAGGTTGTTCTCTTTTCTCTTGCTTTTTAGTTGCAGATGCACAATTTGTATTTTTGATATTGTGCACACTACTCCTAGTACTTGATAAGTTCTTCAAAAAAATCTTTGTTCTCTTATCAGAACTTTTTATCTTTTTGTTCACACATTGTTGTTCAGGTAAATCTTGTGGATGACTTCTCTTTAAATAATAAGCTTTATTACGTTGTTTCCTCTTTTCACTTTTTGAAGGCATGATGAATTTCTTTTACTGTTGATCATTAGAATCTGTTATAAAAATATATATAACATTATAAAATAAAATTTAACAGTTAATCTGCTAAGCCCTACTTCACTGTATCAATGATTGAGTACTGACTAATAGATTACACTTCTGTAAGGAGAGTGCCTGACTGAATTTATAAATGCTTCAGTGTATGAGGACACACGAACAGTATGAGGAAACAGAGAAGAGAGAGGAATGAGAATGAAGAAATAGAGAGGAGTATAAAAACAAACAGATGTGTATAAGTAAGGAAAGAGGGAGAAATATCAGAAAATAGGAGGGAGTATAATCAGAGGACGGAGTATGAGGAAAAAGGGACAAATGAGGAGAGAGGGTGGAGTAACAGGAAAAAAGGGGGGAGTCTGAGGAGAGAAGAAAGAGTATGAGGAGGGAAAGAGGGTGAATATCATAGGAGAGGGGAATGTGAGTAGAGAGAAAGGAGATTATGGAAAAAGGGGCAAGTATAATTCCTTAATGTACACAGACGCTCAGTGTGATTCTAGGTAAAAAATATGAGCCATACATTTTACCAAAACACATTTACTACTCTAAAACATTTAAGTGACTACACACATTCCATGTATATAACTACTACATTTCAGTGGACAACCCTGACTCATTTTGCGAATACAATTCCAATATGCTGCATTATTTTGCCAACATTACATCCAAAAAGTGACACAATACAACAACAATGAGGCGCAAGGGGCTTGTAAATCTGCCCGAGTGTATGCAGCAGTGTATGTATACTGACTGGGGAATTGTTAAGAGGGAGGTATGATGAGAGAGGGAGGAGTAAGAGGACAGAGGAGGGAGTATAAAAAGAAGGGGAGTATTAAGAAACAGAGGAGACAATGAAGACAGAGGAGGAATATGAGGACAGGGAGAACTATGACGACAAGGAGCACTAAGAGGAGAGAGAAGTGAGAATAAGAAAAGAGGGGGAATATCAGTAGAGAGGGGACAGTATAAGTAGAGAGAGGTAGACTGTGAGGAGAGAGGGGGGTGATTACGGAAAAACAGGCAACTATAATTCCTTAATGCACACAGACGGTCAGTGTCATTTTAGACAAACTATATGAGACCATACATTTTACCAAAACACATTTACTACACTAAAACGTTTAAGTGACTGCACACAATCCATAAATATAACTACTACATTTCAGTGGACAATCCTGACTCATTTTGCAAATACATTTCCAATCTGCTGCATTATTTTTGCCAACATTACATCCAAAAAGTGACACAATACAACAACAATGAGGCGCAAGAGGCTTGTGAATCTGCACAAGAGTGTATGCGGCAGTGTATGTATACTGACAGGGGAATTGTTAAGAGGGAGGTATGATGAGAGAGGGAGGAGTAAGAGGACAAAGAAGGGAGTATAAAAAGAAGGGGGAGTATTATGAGACAGAGGCGACAATGAGGACAGAGGACGAATATGAGGACAGGGGGCACTATGAGGACAAGGAGCACTATGAGGAGAGAGAAGTGAGAATAAAGAAAGAGGGGGAATATCAGAAAAGAGGGGACAGTATAAGCACAGAGATGTAGACTGTGAGGAGAGAGGGGGAAGATTATGGAAAAAGGGTCAAGTATAATTCTTTAATGTACACAGACGCTCAGTGTGATTCTAGGCAAAAAATAGGACACCATACATTTTACCAAACACATTTACTACACTAAAACGTTTAAGTGACTGCACACATTCCATGTATATTGTGGAAAAGTAAATTTTGCCATGTTCTGTGTCCCTACGCCTCATCCATCATATGTTATGTGTGCATGACCAATATGCATATGTTATTCCCCATGTCCGATTAATGACGCAATTCCAGTTGTGTCCACCTTTAGTATGCTAGTTTCCAGTCCTCGTGAATACTACGAATATCAGGCCTAGGTAAAGTTATGTTGCCACGTTTCTTAGTGTGCACGTTATTCCATTATAAAGTCCCCGTTTCCAGGCCTCAAAAGGGCCCGGACATCAGATTCAGCTCCTGTCTCCTGAAAGCCTCGCTGAGGAGCGATACAGCCCCCACCTGTATCCTCGACCTTTCACTTACTTCCTGCCTCGCAGTGCCCGGTGCAGCTTGGTTCTGCCTCTGAGTCTGCCAAAAGTATGTTATGATTCCAGCTATCAGTTCAGTCCTCCTCTTCTGCATTCCTAAGCTACTGAACTGCATCAATAGTTTCCGTCATTGTCTAGCCTATTCGGCTCCACGTTAGAGAAATACTGTATTAATGGTCATTTAATATTCTTCATCACGCACTACATGTAGAATAATGCATGGTCCAGTCTTAGAGTCAAGTTAGCTTTTCCCTCATGACTTCTAGTTTATATCAACATGTTCCCTAAACATCAGATACCAGATAGGGTTTAGGTACATGTCGCTCCGACCCTCCAGACTCTAGTCTCTGCTCCTAGCACAGAGTTCGTAGCCCCCAGCTTCTCCTAGTAATACGTCATTGCCAGTTTTCGCGCACCATTAGGTTAGAGGTCCCGGCTCCTTAGGTAGCCCCCTCCTATGTTTCCGCCCCATTCATGACATATTCTTTTACGTTTGCACCACATGCCTAAGTATACTCCCAGTTACACCTACTTTTACTGTTATCTCTCGCGACTGCTACGTGTCACGCCTTCTGCTCCACCCACTGTTACGCCTACTGCAATGTAATGCTATGTGTTTGCGCTATGTATATAAGTTGATGTATTGTTATTAAAAGTTAGCGCGCTCATCCCAGATCAAGCCCCGGCAGCTGCTGGGCCCCAGTTGTCTTGCTGGGCCCTGTCACCTCTGTTCTTATGCAGGTTGTCCTGATCCTGTCCTTATGCTGTAATAAACCTGCAGAAACTCCTACTACCTCGAATCTTGACTCTTATTTTATTGAGCTATCTGTTATTCATTCATTCATCCAAAAATAGATCCGGTATTATTAATTTATATACCACATAATGGCGCCCGAACAGGGACTTGCCCTTTCCCCACGCGTCGGTGAAGCCACGCCGACCCCCTGACCCTCTGCAGTCGTGACGGAACCATACCGTGCACTGGCAGATATTTCTGCTCCAAGTATCCCTCAGGCCCACGGAGGAGACGGAGGAGGCGGTCCAGCATCCAAACGAGACGGTGGAGGAACGCGGCGAGTCCCGACCAGAGCCCAAGCCGAGAGTCCAAGGTCCGAGGTATCCGGAGGCCCACCCGTAACTGAAGTCCGAAGTCCGTCCGTCGTCGTAGCAGTCCAGTCCAGTCCAAGGCCTTCCGTTCCGTGCTGCCCGGTGAGTACCATTGCTGGGGTAGTATCTAGACAGGACCAATCTAAATTGACTCCTGGTCCGTGGGTTGGTGGTGCCCAGACTCACAAACGAAGTGTTCACCTAGGTGGATACGGGTCTTGATGCGTCCCTTTATGGGACCGGTATGTTCCGTACTGTTACAGCAGTGCATCCAGTAACTCTAGTCTGTTCCGTTCTCGAGAAATTCTGTTCTGTTTCTGTTTTCAGTATTCCAGGTAATATTCTGTTCGAACTGTTATTTATAATGTTCTTCATGTATTTTTAATGTTGTGGTATGAGTGTGACGTGATTTCGTGTTTTCATTGTGTATTGTATTGTGTCCAGATTACAGTTCAGTCATGCCTATATTTTCCAAGTTACGTCAGATAAAAACTAGAAAGGGTCTGTTAGAGGAAGCGGTTCCTGTCCCACCTAGGGACAGTCCAGGTCACTTTATGTATCAGAAACATGGCATAAGCGCCATAATGTATCTAGATTTATGGGTAGAGTATACCAAACAGTTAGAAGAAAAGTATAGATGGCCCGTATCGGGTACATGGGATGCCGAATGTATCATGCGAGTAGAAGAAGCATTATGGAAAAAGAAAGCCAGACAGTCACAGAAAGATGCCATCGAGTTATGGCGTAAGGAAGCTCATAGAAGAACCGAGAAAGAAGTCAGAAAGTCAGAGTTAAGTAGAGAATCGCAGGAACGAGCCCAAGAAAGAGAATTAATCGAGATAGGTGAACAAGTCAAAGCCGAACAGTCAGACAGACAGAGGCATGCCCTCATTAAGGGTATGTATCCTCTTCTTGCCGAAGGTGTGCCAAAAGCGACCCCAGAGGCATCTAGTAATTTCCCGCCACCATTAGTTCCGACCAAGCTACGTCACAAACCGACCGCAGCTGATATTTTTATTTCGTCCTATCTGGACGACACAGTCCCCGAATATGCAAATCCTGTTCGCGCTCCGCCAGTCCCTGTAAACCAGGTAATTCATGCTCCTTCAGACACCGGGGTGCCCTTAACAGCTCCCCCGGTCCAGTCCGCCATACAAGTCCAGCCCACGTTACAATTACCGACCCTGCCAGGACGAAGAATGTCAATCGACGATTCCAGTTTAGGGGCCGCGGGAGGAGGTCTTCCTCAAACCCCGCCGCCACACAAGCGTTTAACATTACTCGAATTACATGCTCAAGCGTTACAGCGTACGCCCAAACATCAGTCTGTTACAGAAATCAGACAAACCCTTAACGAATGTGTCTATGATCCAGTTCCAGGCGAATATAATATGGTTTTATATTCCTTACGTGTAAGAAGAGTGACCGAGTATCTAGTCACCTTACCGAATATGAAAGAAGATCTAGACAGAATATATCGTTTCATCCGTACAGGGGATGATCCAGAAAGTATTGGTGAGATTATGTCTCAAAGGAAAGCCGAGATTCAGCTCATGATATTAAAGTTCCTGATCAATTGTCTAATAAGAGAACAAGATTACCCGTCTAAAGATCCCGCCGAAATGAGAATCCTGACAAGGTGGAGTGATAATATAGCCGAGGGTAAGCACAAGACCGTCGGTGCCATGGAGAGTATGTACAAGAAAATCCGTAAAGAAATAATAAAGATACACGAACAGCGTAAAGCAGCACAAGTAAGCGAGAAAGAAAGTATCTCTGATCCTGAAGAGGAAGAGAACGAGAATTCCGCCAGAATAGCGTATGTAGGAAAATCTAGATTTCCAGATCGCCATTTACGTCTAAAACCCAAGTCTATTTTTCATCATCCAGCACCAGAACAAGGTTCTCTAGAACAAGTATTTCAAGCTACCGATCACATTCTGAAATCACGAATCGGTTACAGTGAGTTAAGTACCATGCATGAACAAGAACTAGCCCGATCAGCAGTCCGATGGATTACTGATTCTACCACTTTTCCAGACGAAATAGTGGCACAAATGTTTCTGAAACTGCCCCCAGCCGAGCAACGACTGGTGGGTATGTATATGATCCAACACCTTATTACTCTGTATGAGGGTCAACATTCTGATCCAGGCCCGTTACACGATGTCCTGAACGAGTTACTCCAGTATAGATGGAGAGGTCTAGGTACCGATTTAATTAGTGTCATTCTAGAACAGCGTCACAAATATAGAACGTTTCTGAACCCGCATTTTGTTCATGTCTCACCCCCAGAAAGTAAATCATTCTACATAGACAGACAGAATCCGTTACGAGAAGTCCACCCAGTCCAAGGGGCGGGTGGCGTAATGCAACGAGTGTTTGTATACACTCCGATTTCAAAAATGGAACTTCTTGAAATGAAGAAATTAATTCCCTGTCATGACAAAGATCCAGCAGGGTTCCATAGAGAATTAAAAGACATGCTCCGTATGGGAGAATACACTTACCCAGATATCATTAAAATGTTAAAGGTCCTGTTACCCGCAGGGGTGTATGAAAAGTTAAAGGAAAAAGAATGGGAGGTGGGAGAGAAAAAGATCGATTGGACAGCTCTAGAAGCTGAAGACAAGGCACGAGTACCAGGTACCGGTCTTGGAGATAGATGTAAAGAATTACCAGAATTACTGATTCAAGTTTTACCCAGATTATTGACAACGAGAAAAGAAGACTGGGATGCAATCTCAGCCTGTAAACAGAAACAAGATGAAGATATTAGTGATTTTTATTCTAGATTTGAAAAATGTTTTAGTATTAATAGTGGTCTCAAGACAAGTAGTGAGTCATACCCTCACCTTTTCGTTACCAAATTAGTCGAGAATTCAAGTCCACAAATTAAAAATCGAGTTTTGAAAGTCGAAAGCACCTGGCAAGCAAATACTCCGTCCCAGATGCTCCAGATGCTCCAGTATCACCAGAATAGAATCAGAGAAGAGCAAGAACACGAGAGAAAACGTATGAAAGACACGAAAATGAAAGTGCTAGTTGCACAATCTGTTCCTCAAGACAGTCAGAAGAGGGGTCCGAATCAAGCCAGTCATCCTGCAGCTCCCGTTAAAGGGAACTGCAATTATTGTAAACAACCAGGTCATTTTATAAACGAGTGTGCAGTTCTGAAACATAACATAGCTACTGGTAAGACTAAAGAAAGACCACGTCCGCCTAGACAAGAACAAGTTTCACAGATTCCTCAGTCACATAATGCACAACAGACAGTTACAGTACCGCAGCCCATTGCTGCAACACAGCACGTTACATCGCAGATGTACCAGTATGCACAGTCTGAGTATCCAGAGTACCAGCCATATTCATGAAACAGCCTAGAGAGGGAGGTAGGCTTGCCTCTCATCGAGATACCTGTAGATCAAGAAGGTCCCTATGTTCACAGTCAAGTATTAGGGAAAGACAGAAAGTTTTTGATCGATACAGGGGCGAGTAGGACCACAATTAGTCATGCCGAAGTTCCAGGGGCTCCGCTCTCAGGCTCAAGAAATGTTTCCCTTGGATTCTCAGGAAAGCCAATAGTTAATGAGATATCAAAGCCAGTTACTCTAGAAGTAGGTCCATTGTCCCGCACTACTGATCTGTTACTTACTAAGTCATGTCCAGAAAATCTATTAGGCATTAAGACACTGAAAGAATTAGGTGCAGTTATTTGCTGTTCCCCAGAGGGAATACGTCTGTTCCTACGTGACTTCAAGGGTCACTATGTATTACGAGATTTTGATTCGAGATTGTCTAATGTTCCGCAGCATTTATGGGCGCAAGGTCCAACTGATGTAGGTTATATGCAAATCACACCCTATCGTGTGACTCTCAAGCCAGGTGTAGTGTTACCCCGAATCAGACAGTACAGATTGCCACCCGAGGCTGTAGCAGCCTTATCCAAAATTATTGACGAGCTCATGGCTCAAGGAGTAGTTGTAGAAACTGACTCCAATGTATGCAATTCTCCGATCATTCCAGTCATGAAACGTACTGATCCAAATGCACCCCCAGTATATCGATTAGTGATTGATTTACGAGAGCTTAATAAATGTATTATTCCTCAGTACCCAGTTGTTCCAGACATTTCTTCCCTGTTAACTGCTATTGATTCCGAAGCCATGTTCTTCACTGTCATAGACCTTAAGAATGCATTTTTTAGTGTTCCAATTCATCCAGACAGCCAGTTTCTTTTCGGATTTTGTTTAAACGGAAGGAGCTATATGTTCACACGCGCTCCTCAAGGTTTCACAGAAAGTCCTAGTATTTACAGTCAGGCACTCAAGAGACAACTAGACAACATTCACATGCCAACTGACACTGCCCTGCTCCAGTATGTCGATGATCTACTGATCACAGCCCGTTCTGAACGTGCTTGCGAGCGAGCATCACTTACAGTCCTGTATTTTCTAGCCGAGATGGGGCACAAGGTGTCACCTTCGAAGCTTCAATTCTGTGTTCAGCAAGTGGTATACTTAGGACACTTGCTGTCCAAGAGGGGTAGGCAGTTGACACCAGACCGTATCCAGTTAATAGCGAGTCTTCCCCAGCCCAGAACCCAGAAGGAGGTACGTGCTTTTATCGGCCTTACTTCTTATTGTAGACAATGGATTCCCCAGTATGCATTTCTAGCCAAGCCACTGATACAGTTAACGACACAGGAGGCAGCCGTATCGACTGTCCTCCCTTGGACATCTGACCATACACTTAGTTTCAACGAGTTAAAGAAAGCCCTATGTCAAGCTCCAGTTCTAGCCACACCGAACTACAGTAAGCCTTTTACACTTTTCGTTACTGAACGTGAAGGTACAGCATTATCTGTTCTCACACAAGATCAAGCAGGACAATACAAGCCCTGTGCTTATTTTTCGAGCACATTAGATCCAGTCGCCCAGGCGTTGCCTGCGTGCCTCAAGTCAGTTGCAGCCACAGCACTAGCTATCAGACAAAGTGATTCCATAGTTTTAGGACATTCCCTGA
The DNA here is from genome assembly GCF_964261635.1 of Lissotriton helveticus. Lineage (NCBI taxonomy): Eukaryota > Metazoa > Chordata > Amphibia > Caudata > Salamandridae > Lissotriton > Lissotriton helveticus. The sequence continues at coordinate 1,412,001,054 of NC_136065.1, forward strand.
CAGTACAAGTTCCACACGCCGTGGAAGTTCTTTTGAACCGAACACAAACACAGCACTTGACAATTGCACGTTTAACAGGTTATGAATTGACACTGTTCCAGCCACACATAGATATTAGACGCTGCAACGTCCTGAATCCTGCTACACTGTTACCATCAGTTAGTTTGAATCCTGACCCACATGATTGTGTGGAAGTAGTTAATATTACGACAAAGCCAAGACAAGACCTGACAGACATTCCGTTACCAGATCCCGACCTGACACTTTATGTGGATGGTTCATGTATGAGAACTAGTACAGGAGAACTAGTCGCCGCGTATGCAGTGACTACTGACACTGAAGTTATTGAAACACACCGTATCGACACCCTGTCCGCTCAAGCAGCAGAGCTAGTCGCTCTGACACAAGCCTGTATACATGCCAAGAACCTGAAAGTTAATGTTTACACAGATTCACGTTACGCATTCGGAGTTGTACACGACTTCGGAGTGCTCTGGCAGGAGAGAGGTTTCATGACTTCTCATGGAACCAAGATTCAGCATGGTCTCCTTATTCAAGCCCTGTTAGATGCCATACATTTACCGACATCCATTGCTATCATGAAATGCAAAGCACATACGAAAGTTACTGACATTATTTCCCAAGGTAATGATCTAGCAGACCGCACAGCCAAGCTTACAGCACAGACTCTAGACATTCCAGTTAACCTAACACACACTCCAGATCCGATTACATGCATGACAGTTAAGGACCCTACACAAGACGTCATAGATATACAGTTACATGCTACCCCCGATGAAATCAAGAAATGGTCTGAACAAGGAGGGGTCCAGACAGATCAAGGATGGTTAACGAAGGGCAGAGCCACATGGTTTCTCCCCGACTCTATGGTTCAAGTCATTATCAACACCGCACATAGTCCAGCACATTTAGGAGAAAAAGCTATGTTAGACAGTATCCAGAATATTTGGTTCAACAAGCATTTACGAGCTGCAGCCAAGCAGAAAGTCCGTACCTGTATGATATGTTGTCAGTTTAATCCAGGTAAAAGTATCCCGGTGGAACAAGGTGGTTTCCAGCCTCCTGACCACCCTTTTGAGGTCCTCCAGATGGATTATATTCAAATGGAGCGATGTCGAGGTTTCAAGTATGTCCTTGTAGTTGTATGCGCTTTGTCCAGGTGGACAGAAGCATATCCAGTCCCAGATTACACAGCCGCGACCACTGCCAAACAGTTGGTTCGTGAGTTTTTCCCTAGATATGGACTCCCTAGAGTCGTATATTCTGATAACGGCCAGCCATTCTCATCTGAACTCATGAAGCACGTTTCCCTTTTGTTAGGGTACCAGTGGAAGTTCCATTGTGTACGCCATCCTGAAGCAGCCGGTCTGGTCGAGAGACATAATCAGACCCTGAAAATCCGTATTGCCAAAGTCAGTAAAGAAAAAGGTGTGGACTGGCTAGTAGCTCTGCCAGTCGCTTTGTTTTATATGCGCATGGTCGCACATTCCAGATCAGGTCTGTCCCCGTATGAGGTCGTATTCGGCCGCCCCCCTAACATGTGGGGTACTCCTAGACCCCGAAGTATTACTGATGTTTCATGTAATATGCTGACAGATTACCTAGCTTCCTTGATGTCTGCCCTCAACTCATGTCGTTCACAGGTTGCTGCCGCCTTTCCAGACAATACCGAGGTGGCACCACATGAAATCGTTCCAGGCTCCCTAGTAATGGTCCGGAATTTCGACAGATCAAGTCCGCTGGAACCACGTTGGAAGGAGCCACGTCAGGTCCTCTTGACCACCCGTACCGCCGTCAAGTTGGAAGGCAGAAAAGGATGGATCCACCTGTCTCATGTTAAACTTTTTAAAGGACTGAAATCCGTTTCTAAAAACATTTCCCAGGATTTGAAGGACTGCCAGAATATTGCTCTTAAGGACTGTCCCGCACAAGACATTATTACAACCCCTCCCTTGTTAGAGAAAACTCCGCAACAGGAGTATAAGTTAAAGCTCAGGTCTAGTAAAATAAGTCAGTCAGTTTGATTGTATAAGTCCTCCCCTAGGTGAAACGGTTAGACTGTTTCTGACATGTATAAAATAGACCCCCATAGTGAGAGAGTCAGTCTAAACGCAAACCGATGTATTGTTTTTCTGAGTTTCATATTATTCATCAGCATTATGATTTCCTGCACCAGCTATGCATTCTATCTGTATTTTCCAGTTCCTCATGTAAATATGTCTGCTAATGCTACAGTAGAGCACACGTTTAGTGATCTGCCTCCTCATGAACTCTCTTACCGCCTCGCTATGCGCAACAACTCATTTATCCGTATGTTACATTACTCACACCAGACCAGCAATGCCACTAATTGTTGGGTGTGTGGTCGACTCCCCCCTTTCCAGACACCGAAGGGAGTTCTGCCACTCTTTCCTTATCCATTCACACATAATGGTTCGTGTGGAGCATGGTCCACGTTAACGTCATCCTCAACAGATATGTCTTTTCTTAACAGTACATGTTTCCCAGACAAGCAAGGTCTCCCCCACAGAACAGGTTTAGATCTAGAAAATGAAGTATATAATTTAGGTAATTATTCGTCGAATTTCATGGTCCTGAATGTTCAGTCTGATACTACTCCAGACTTACCTGCTATTTCAGTACTACCTGTCAAAGGCGAATTATGTGTCCATAGTTATGGTTCCATACATGTAGGTCATAGTGAATGTACTACTGTTGTCAAGTATAGTGACAGTAGGAAATCTATTTTTAAAGCTTCACGTCATTCTTATTTTATTTGTGGTCAAACTGCATATGTCCGTCTGCCCCTCGATTGGGAGGGAACCTGTTACATTGCCTTCCTACTGCCACCTGTTTTCCTAGCCCCATCTGATTATCACAGAAACACACATCTAGTACACATTAGACATAGAAGGGAGTCCCCAATTGTCGATTATACTGAAACTACTCTAGAACAGTATACAGATTTCAATAAAGGTTTCTTCTTCTTTGTAGGACCTGTCCAGAATAGTAAACTGATCCGTAGGTTAACAAGAACCCTTGAAGCTGTAGTAAATGAGACTGCCTCTGCTCTAGGTAATCTAACCGAAGAACAATCTGCTATGAGATTTGTCGTTTTGCAAAATCGTCTCGTCCTTGACGTCATACTGGCCGATAGGGGCGGGGCCTGTAGAGTCATCGGATCTAGTTGCTGCATTTTTATTCCAAATAACGCACCGTCTGTTTATTCAGCTATAACTAGACTCCATAAAATTGCCCATCTGTTACACCAAGATCCAGGCACCTGGACATGGTCCGGTTGGTTCTGGAATATAATTTCCGCCTGGGGATGGAAAGTCCTGTCCTTTCTAGGTATTGCAGTAGCGATCATATTTAGCTGCTGCCTCTGTATACAATGTGGCCCTGCGATTTGCAGCATGTGTGCTACCTCTTGTATTCCTAGTCCCAAGCCCCGTTCTAAATCCCGTTCCAAGACAATTCGAGACGAGCAAATGGTACTGTATGAAATGATAGATGGTATCATGAAAATTGATGTTTCCTGATGGAAACGTAGTGACAAGGAGGGAATGTGGAAAAGTAAATTTTGCCATGTTCTGTGTCCCTACGCCTCATCCATCATATGTTATGTGTGCATGACCAATATGCATATGTTATTCCCCATGTCCGATTAATGACGCAATTCCAGTTGTGTCCACCTTTAGTATGCTAGTTTCCAGTCCTCGTGAATACTACGAATATCAGGCCTAGGTAAAGTTATGTTGCCACGTTTCTTAGTGTGCACGTTATTCCATTATAAAGTCCCCGTTTCCAGGCCTCAAAAGGGCCCGGACATCAGATTCAGCTCCTGTCTCCTGAAAGCCTCGCTGAGGAGCGATACAGCCCCCACCTGTATCCTCGACCTTTCACTTACTTCCTGCCTCGCAGTGCCCGGTGCAGCTTGGTTCTGCCTCTGAGTCTGCCAAAAGTATGTTATGATTCCAGCTATCAGTTCAGTCCTCCTCTTCTGCATTCCTAAGCTACTGAACTGCATCAATAGTTTCCGTCATTGTCTAGCCTATTCGGCTCCACGTTAGAGAAATACTGTATTAATGGTCATTTAATATTCTTCATCACGCACTACATGTAGAATAATGCATGGTCCAGTCTTAGAGTCAAGTTAGCTTTTCCCTCATGACTTCTAGTTTATATCAACATGTTCCCTAAACATCAGATACCAGATAGGGTTTAGGTACATGTCGCTCCGACCCTCCAGACTCTAGTCTCTGCTCCTAGCACAGAGTTCGTAGCCCCCAGCTTCTCCTAGTAATACGTCATTGCCAGTTTTCGCGCACCATTAGGTTAGAGGTCCCGGCTCCTTAGGTAGCCCCCTCCTATGTTTCCGCCCCATTCATGACATATTCTTTTACGTTTGCACCACATGCCTAAGTATACTCCCAGTTACACCTACTTTTACTGTTATCTCTCGCGACTGCTACGTGTCACGCCTTCTGCTCCACCCACTGTTACGCCTACTGCAATGTAATGCTATGTGTTTGCGCTATGTATATAAGTTGATGTATTGTTATTAAAAGTTAGCGCGCTCATCCCAGATCAAGCCCCGGCAGCTGCTGGGCCCCAGTTGTCTTGCTGGGCCCTGTCACCTCTGTTCTTATGCAGGTTGTCCTGATCCTGTCCTTATGCTGTAATAAACCTGCAGAAACTCCTACTACCTCGAATCTTGACTCTTATTTTATTGAGCTATCTGTTATTCATTCATTCATCCAAAAATAGATCCGGTATTATTAATTTATATACCACAATATAACTACTACATTTCAGTGGACAACCCTGACTCATTTTACATATACATTTCCAATCAGCTGCATTATTTTTGCCAACATTACATCCAAAAAGTGACAAAATACAACAACAATGAGGCACAAGAGGCTTGTAAATCTGCCAATAGTGTATGCAGCAGTGTATGTATACTGACTGGGGAATTGTTAAGAGATAGGTATGATGAGAGAGGGAGGAGTAAGAGGACAGATGAGGGAGCATAAAAAGAAGGGGGAGTATTAGGAGATAAAGGAGACAATGAGGACAGGGGGTTAATATGAGGACAGGGGGGACTATGAGGACAAGGAGCACTATGAGGAGAGAGAAGTGAGAAAAAGTAAAGAGGGGGAATATCAGAAGTGAGGGGATAGTATAAGCAGAGAAAGGTAGACTTTGAGCAGAGAAAGGTTAGATTATGGAAAAACAGGCAACTATAGTTCCTTAATGTACACAGATGCTCAGTATCATTCTGGACAAAAAATATGAGACCATGCATTTTACCAAACCACATTTATTGCTCTGAAATATTTAAGTGACTGCACACATTCCTTGTATATAACTACTACATTTCAGTGGAAAACCCTGACTCATTTTGCAAATAAATTTCCAATATGCTGCATTATTTTTGCCAAGATTACATCCAAAAAGTGACACAATACAACAGCAATGAGGCACAAAGGGGCTTGTAAATGTGTCAAAAGTGTATGCAGCAGTGTATGTATACTGACTGGTGAATTGTTAAGATGGAGGTATGATGTGAGAGGGAGGAGTGAGAGGACGGATGAGGGAGCATAAAAAGAAGTGGGAGTATTAAGAGATAAAGGAGACAATGAGGACAGGGGATTAATATGAGGACAGGGGGGACTACGAGGACAAGGAGCACTATGAGAAGAGAGAAGTGAGAAAAAGTAAAGTGGGGGAATATCAGAAGAGAGGGGACAGTATAAGCAGAGAGAGGTAGACTTTGAGCAGAGAAAAGGGAGATTATGGAAAAACAGGCAACTATAGTTCCTTAATGTACACAGACGTTCAGTATCATTCTAGACAAAAAATATGAGACCATACATTTTACCTAAACACATTTACTACACTAAAACGTTTAAGTGACTGCACACATTCCATGAATATAACTACTACATTTCAGTGGACAACCCTGACTCATTTTGCAAATACATTACCAATCTGCTGCATTATTTTTGCCAACATTACATCCAAAAAGTGACACAATACAACAACAATGAGGTACAAGGGGCTTGTAAATCTGCCCAAGAGTGTATGCAGCAGTGTATGCATGCAGCAGTGTATGTATACTGACTGGGGAATTGTTAAGAGGGAGGTATGATGAGAGAGGGAGGAGTAAGAGGAAAGAGGATGGAGTATAAAAAGAAGGGGGAGTATTAGGAGACAGAGGAGACAATGAGGACAGAGGGGGAATATGAGGACAGGGGGGACTATGAGGACAAGGAGCACTATGAGGAGAGAGAAGTGAGAAAAAGTAAAGAGGGGAATATCAGAAGAGAGGGGACAGTATAAGCAGAGAGAGGTAGACTTTGATTAGCGAAAGGGGAGATTATGGAAAAACAGGCAACTATAGTTCCTTAATGTACACAGACGCTCAGTATCATTCTAGACAAAATATATGAGACCATGCATTTTGCCAAAACACATTTACTACACTAAAACGTTTAAGTGACTGCACACATTCCATGTATATAACTACTACATTTCAGTGGACAACCCTGATTAATTTTGCAAATACATTTCCAATCTGCTGCATTATTTTTGTCAACATTACATCTAAAAAGTGACACAATAGAACAACAAAGAGGCGCAAGCGGCTTGTAAATCTGCCCAAGAGTGTATACCGCAGTGTATATATACTCACTGCAAAATTGTAGATTTAGAACACAAGTCTAATTCTAAGCAAGCAACACTATTAACCACTCTTCAACTAAAAACTTGACTGCACACATTCTACATTTTTTAGTACTGCACTTTATTGCACAAATGTGACTCACTAAACACATTAACTTACAAAATAATGTAATCACAATAGTTATCCAAATGCAGACAAACTCAGAATATGATTCTACAAACTTTAGAACGATAAACACATTGGGCCTCATTTATGAGGCCTTGCGTGAGTTTTGCGCTTCCGATGCGTCACTTTTTGTGACGCATCGGCGGCGTAAAACATGCCTCCTGATGCGCACTATTTACAAAGTGACGCATCTCAGCAGATGCGTCACTTTGTAAACCCCTGCGCTACATTATACCTGCGTCAGGTATAATGTATGCAGAAGGGGCGTTCACCCGCAAAAAGCCTCGTAATAGTGACGCAGTGAAATCTATGAGATTTCACTGCGTCACTTTTAGGATGCTGTTGCGTCAAAATCTTGCGCCTGCCTCACAGCAGGCGTAAGACTGACGCAAGCCCTTTCACATGGGGCTTTCCCGATGTGAAAGGAAGCATTGCTGGAGTTGCGTCACTTTTGTGACACACTCCAGCAATGCGTCACTTTTGCGCCTACAGATACGTCAGAAATACTGACGTATCTGTAACTCCTTGCGACATGAGGCGTCATATTATAAATATGACGCATCAATCATGTCGCAGGGAGAGCGCAGTGAAAAGTGACGCATCGCTGTTTTCACGCAGCGATGCGTCACTTTTCGTAAATGAGGCCCATTACTCTTACTAAAAATAAAATGCACCACATACATTCCCTTACAAGTTACCAACTCACCTCTCAAACTGATATGTAGATTAAGTAGAATGCCACTCACACAGGAGATATTCTTATACAGTATCTCTCTACTTCAGTGTTTGCAGCAAAACCAAAGAATGGTATATTTTCCCTCTCAATTTACACATATATACATGGCAATAACAAATCAAATTCCTTCACACATTAATTCAAATCCCAACACACATTTCTATTGGTTCAACATTTCAACCCTTTGCAACTGACATAACTTTGCACCCTACCCCTAACAGATAATGCAAAAGTCAACTGTACACAGAGGTCAAAAGTTCAGCACTCTATAAAACACTGCTCCTCAACAAGTTTAGACTGTGCATAAGTACTTACCAATAAAGAGAAAAGGTCTCATTAGAACCAACCAACATATAAACACATAAACTTGATAGATATCTGTAAAATATATTTTTTTAATTGATTTTTTCTAGCTTAGGTACGCTTACAGGACCACTTACAGACTTCAAACCGTATGTCGTCCTTCGGAAATGGTACGCGTACGGTAAATCCACCATGAAAAAAATAGCCCCTATCACTTATTTTTATAATCCACGGGGACCCCATCCCCCGGGGCTGAAATATAATGTTGGGGACCGTGGGGGGAGCCCCAATGCCCCCACGGTCCCAGCCAGCTCCCCGCATCCTTTGTGAGCCGGCATTGCTTTTCGTCAGAGAGAGCAGCTTACATACTGCTCTCCCTGACGAAAAGCAATTTGCTTTCCTACTTAAAAGAGAGAGCAGCTTAACCTGCTCTCTCTTTCAAATAGGAAAGCAGTTTGCTATGGTAGGGTGAGAGCCACGAGGCTCCCGCTCTACCATCACAAACATCAGTGTCCCGGGGGTAGGTACCCTGGGACACTTCAGGAGCCGGCCCTGGGTGGTGGCGGTCCCCAGGGCCATCAAATGCTCCAGGAGGGGGCCCCCCTCCCATCATTCAAAAGCCCCGGGGGGTGGTGGTCCCCAGGGCTGGGGGGTCTGTCACGGACCACCCTATTTTCTATATTAGACCCCGGGGAGGTGGCAGTCCCTGGGGCGTGTGGGGGTGCTTGAGCCCCCACACAGGTTTTTTTAATAAAAAGAAGCCCTGGGGTGTGGCAGTCCCCGGGGCTGTTGGGGGCCATGAGCCCCCCACATACATATAGTAAAAGCCCCGGGGGTGGTGGTCCCCATTATCCCCCAAACATTTGCCCCCGGGATTTGGCCCCCCGGGGGCTAATTAACAATAAAGCAGGCTTTGTTTTTTTTTTTCGTTTTTCACAGCCTACCATACGCGTATTCTGTGATTTAAAAAAAAAAGATTTTGACCTTGGGGATCATTCTGAAACCCCCTAAACAACCCTAGGGGGTAAGGAAGCCCTACAGCAAATAGAAACCTTTTCCTGACAATCTACACACTCAATCTACACACATATACAAATTAAAAACAAATCACATTTATTCCCACATTAAAGCAAAACGAAACACATATTTCTATTACTTGAACTTTTGAACCCATTCCAACTAACAAACCATTCAACCCTACCCCATTCCGCATTCTGCCAGTTACCATAGAAACACTTCAGAGAACACCTAACTGAGCACACAGGTGACAAGTTCATCATACATTATTGCAAATCAAAACAGCAAGTGTGCTTGACTTGTCAATATACCAGCTTATCTTAAGTAATGTTCTTTTCTATCACTTTTTCTTCACCAATAAATAACAGGCTTTTAAAAAACAGAAAATTGCACCCTAGTTTTCTATATAAAAGGTTTTCAAACAACCAATCACTTCGTTGCTTTTTTCAAAACTCCACTTATCCACCATTTTAAATACAAAAATCTTCAGACTGCCCTTTCATTTACAGAGACCATCTGAGTGCATCAAGACCGCTCTTCAAGATGTTTAGACTGTGGATTGGGGGACACAGCTATATTTTCTGGATTCAAAGGTACGCAGAACAGAAAGGAATTCACAAAGACCTAGGTTTACCAAATGTAGACATTAAATGGATTGGTCAGAGAGGGTTAAAGTGGCACCAATTGATGCCATTGGTGAAATACCTTTTTGCATCTCCAACACCCTGACCTCATAATTGTGCACTGTGGTGGCAATTACCTAGGCACTTTGACTGGGGTAGGTCTGGAAATGTTTATGATGGACACCTTTACTGAAGTGATGTCACTTTTCTCCCAAACTACCTTTGTCTATTCTAATATATGCCAAAGGCAGAATTGGAACTGGTCCAATCAATTTTGTCCACAAAATGAGAAAGCTAGGAAACATGTGAATAAATCTGTTTCTGCTTTTCTTCGAGACTATAGAATGGGGTCCATTTACAACAACAATCTGTGTTTCAATATTCAAGAAATCTATAGGAGAGATGGTGTACATTTTACAGACGTAGGGAACAGAGTCTTCCTCATGAACTTTAGACTCTGCTTCGGTACTTACTTGTGTAGGCATTAAAATCTCCCAATAAACACAAGGGCTCTAGAGCCACCCAACATGTAGACACATACACTTCATAAATATCTTAAAAATATTTTTATTTTTCTTGCTTAGGTAAGCTTACGGGACGACTTACAGACTTTGCACCGTGCGTCGTACGTATGTGCATGGTACGCGTACGCTAAATCTACCGTAAAAAAGAAATAGCCTCTATCAATTATTTTTTATAATCCCCGGGGATCCCATCCCCCGGGGCTGAAATATAACATTGGGGACAATGGGGGGAGCCCCAATGGCCCCACGGTCCCATCCGGCTCCCCGCGTCCTTCGGGAGCCGGCATTGCTTTTCGTCAGAGAGAGCAGCTTACATGCTGCTCTCTCTGATGAAAAGCAATATGCTTTCCTACTTGAAAGAGAGAGCAGCTTACCCTGCTCTCTCTTTCAAATAGGAAAGCAGTTTGCTATGGTAGGGTGGGAGCCACGAGGCTCCCGCCCTTCCATAGCAAACAGCAGTGTCCCAGGGGTAGACACCCAAGGACACTGCAGGAGCCGGCCCTGGGGGGTGGCGGTCTCCCCAGGTCCATCAAAGGCTCCAGGAGGGGGGCCCCCTCCCAACATTCGTAAGCCCCGGGGGTGGTGGTCCCCGGGGCTGGGGGGGTCCATCACAGACCCCCCTATTTTCTACTTAGAGCCCCGGGGAGGTGGCGATCCCAGGGGCTGCGGGGGGCCATGAGCCTCCCCGCATACATATAGTTAAAGCCTCGGGGGTGGCGGTCCCCGGGGCAGGGAGGCCCCTCTGTGCCCTCCATTATTAAAAAAAATTGCCCCCGGGGGGCTAATTAACAATAAAACGGGTTTAGTTTTTTTTCTTTTTCACCGCGTACACGTACCATACGCGTATCCTGCGATAAAAAAAAAAAGGATCCATGTGGGACCCCCTGAGCAGGCCTAGGGGGTCAGGATGTTTCTACCCTGCCCCCTTTGCATGTTTTTTATGGTTCTTTCACTGCTTTCTTATGCCTCGGTTCTACCGAGGCACCAGATGGCTGCCAACACTTCCTGGTTTGGAGTGTTGACAGACAGTTGACAGCCAATAAGCATGCAGCTCGTGCTCATATTCGAACGTTTTACGGTACGCTTACCATACGCGTACGGTACTTTGTCTATAGATATATCTATGATCAGGAACTACATGAACGGATTTACACCATTTAACAAAAAGCGTATCCGACGAACCGAACTCTACCTTTTTGCCAAACTTGATGTAATTCCGTTTAGCAGTTCAGGCTGTAGCCTCACTTAAAGAACCCTATGGAAAATTGCATGGGGAAAACACGGAGCGGAGCACGCCATTTTCTTGGAGAATTTTGCGTAGATTCGTTGACCTGCCGCCAAAGTTATTACAAATAGAATGTTGCGGATTTCCTATGGAAACTAGGTCCTAAATATAACTACCTACTGGCGACCGCCAGTAGGTAATATATATATATGTATATATATATTCACAAGTTATTGCCTACGGGTTTGAGATAAGAATGATTTTCGAATGAATTAATATTTTTTAATATATGCAAAATATTGTGATTGTAAAGATACAACAACAATGAAATTTGTGTATCCCCTACATTTGTTTGTTTATACACACAAAGATGGCGCCTCCCTTGAATTACTGTTTTGGAGTCCGTCATTCATGTTTAGTTGTTCTGAACCGGAAGCACTATGTGTGGAACCGGATATATTTACGTTGACACTTTGCAAACAGTTGGAAAAAGGCGCGAAGCCGAAACGTGTCCTGTGTCTTAATCTCGATAAATAAAAACACAGAGTGGAACCTTGAATGAGTGCGGTCCCTTTATTTGTGCGGCGAGATGAAGTATTGAGCTGGATATATATTTAGTTATAGTTAGGACCTACTTTCCATAGGAAATCCACAACATTCTATTTGGAATAACATGGGGCGCCGGTCGTGAATTTCTCCAAGAAAATGGCCTGCTGGGCTCCGCTCCTTCCCTGAAAGTTTGGGGGTGATTCGTCAAGTGGGGGCTGAGAAAAAAGGGGGGTCCCAAAACGTGTTTTCCCCATGCAATTTTCCATAGGGAGCTTTAGCCAGGGCTACAGCCCGGACGGCTGAACGGAAATACACCAAACTTGGCAGAGAGGTAGAGGTCGGTTCGTAGATTGTGCTTTTTGTTAAATGGTGTAAATCCGTTCAGTAGTTTCTAAGAAAATTGCAAGTAAAATCTTAGCGATATCTAGAGATGGAGTTCAGCACGCGTTCGGAAATCTGTTCAATTACGAGCGCGAGCTGCATGCTGATTGGCTGTGAACTGTCTATCAACACGCGAAACCAGGAAGTGTTGGCAGCCATCTGGTACGTCGCTAGAACCGACTCACAAGAAAACAGTAAAACAAAGTTGAGAAATAAGGGTAGGGGGCAGGCTAGAAACAGTCTGACCCTCTAGGCTTGCTCAGGGGGTCGTACATGGATGTTTTGGCTCTTTTTATTTTTTTTTTAAGAAAAATTGCGGCGTACGCGTACGGAAATACGTTCAATTACGAGCAGGAGCTGCATGCTGATTGGCTAACCAGGAAGTGTTGGCAGCCAACTTGTTTGTCAGGAGAGCCGAGTCACAAGAAAACAGTAAAACAAAGTTGAGAAATAAGGAAAGGGGGCAGGGTAGAAACATTCTGACCCTATAGTGTTGGTCAGGTTGTAGTACATGGATCTTTAGGCTCATTTTTTATTTATAAAAAACATAAAAAATGGCGGGGTACTCGTGCAGTACATGTACGCGGTGGGAAAGGTAAAAAAACTAGAAGTCTGTTTTATTCATTAGGTCCCGGGGGGGCAAATTACGGGGGCAATTTTGTTGCATAATGGGGGCTTGCAAGGTGCCCCGAGCACTGGGGAACGGTACTCCTCTGGTTTTATTTTGAAGTATGCGGGTGGTAGGTTACGGTCCTACTCCCCGCAGTCTCGGGGAGCGGCACCCCTCGGGTCTTTTTAAAAAAAAAAAAATGGTTTGAGCTTTCCCTGTCTCTCTCCCCGTACACGTCGCGGGGAACGCCACCATTCTGGGGTAGTAATATGTTAAATGACCTTCCAGCTCCGGGTACCTGCATTGTCTGTTTTTTTTTATTAATGTTGGGAGGGTGGGCTTGGTAATGCGTCCTTGTTAATTCCCATAGAAGCCTATGTTCTGGTGTTAACATGGGCTTCTATGGGAAAAACAAGGCCGTATTATCAAGCACATTATCGCCGTTTCATCTGCAGTTTCCTGCCAATAAAACGGCGATAATTTTAACACCGGTCCTTGATAATATGCACCTAAGTTTACTGGTCAGAAAAAGAGCAATGGGCCATATTATCAACAAAAAGCGATGCATTATCGCCGCTTTTATCGGCAGGAAACTGCCGATTAAGCGGCGATAATGGGCTTGATAATATGCCCTTGTGAATAACCATAGCAGCCCAGGTTAACATCAGAACCTGGGCTGCTATGGGAATTTACAAGGGCCTATGTTTTTTTATTAATGTTGGGAGGGTGGGCTTGATAATACGTCCTTGTTAATTCCCATAGAAGCCTATGCTCTGGTGTTAACATGGGCTTCTAAGGGAAATAACAAGACCGTATTATCAAGCTCATTATCGCCGTTTTATTGGCAGTTTCCTGCCAATAAAACGGTGATAATTTTAACACCGGTCCTTGATAATATGCACCTAAGTTTACTGGTCAAAAAAAGAGCAAGGGGCCATATTATCAACAAAAGGCGATGCATTATTGCCGCTTTTATCGACAGGAAACTGCCGATAAAGCGGTGATAATGGGCTTGATAATATGCCCTTGTGAATAACAAAAGCAGCCCAGGTTAACATCAGAACCTGGGCTGCCATGGGAATTTACAAGGGCCTATGGTTTTTTATTAATGTTGGGAGGGTGGGCTTGATAATACGTCCTTGTTAATTCCCTTAGAAGCCTATGTTCACTTCTTAACATGGGCTTCTATGGGAAATAACAAAGCCGTATTATAAAGCTCATTATCGCCATTTTATCAGCAGTTTCCTGCCAATAAAACGGCGATAATTTTTAACACCGGTCCTTGATAATATGCACCTAAGTTTACTGGTCAAAAAAAGAGCAATGGGCTATATTATCAACAAAAGGCGATGCATTATCGCCGCTTTTATCGGCAGGAAACTGCAGATAAAGCGGCATTAATGGGCTTGCTAATATGCCCTTGTGAATAACCATAGCAGCCCAGGTTAACATCAGAACCTGGGCTGCTATGGGAATTTACAAGGACCTATGGTTTTTTATTAATGTTGGGAGGGTGGGCTTGATAATACGTCCTTGTTAATTCCCATAGAAGCCTATGTTCTGGTGTTAACATGGGCTTCTATGGGAAATAACAAAGCCGTATTATCAAGCTCATTATCGCCGTTTTATCAGAAGTTTCCTGCCAATAAAACGGCGATAATTTTTAACACTGGTCCTTGATAATATGCACCTAAGTTTACTGGTCAAAAACAGAGCAATGGGCCATATTATCAACAAAAGGCGATGCATTATCACCGCTTTTATCGGCAGGAAACTGCCAATAAAGTGGCGATAATGGGCTTGATAATATGCCCTTGTGAATAACCATAGCAGCCCAGGTTAATATCAGAACCTGGGCTGCTATGGGAATTTATAAGGGCCTATTATCAAGCCCATTATCGCCGCTTTATCAGCAGTTTCCTGCCGATAAAAGCGGCGATAATGTATCGCCTTTTGTTGATAATATACCCCTTCATTTCTATAATAGTATGTAAAACTTTCCTTTTTTTGTGTAGCAGTTGTACTTTCTACGCATGCGCAGCCTCGTTTCGAAGCCCACATTTTTTTCTTTTTCTTCAAGTTCAATAAGCAAACCTTTCTTTATATCAGGCAGTAAATTTGTCGCTTTCTTTTCCTGGGTCGTGTGTGTCGTCCGCTTCTGTACTTTTATAATATATTAATAATTATATTTTTTCATATTTATTTGAAAGGTAGTGCTGAGGCGCCAAACGTTGATTACGTACTCCGTCCACTGCCATTTTAGTAGTTTTTCACAGTTATTTTTATTATGTCTGTTAGTTAGAACAGAGTAGTTTTCAATCCTAGTCTTGTATATTTTACTATAGTAGTTTAACATTATTTTTATTGTGGACCGTCATATCCCTCCCCCACAAAATAAAAGAAGTATGTAGTTTTTTTATTAACTTTTATTAAAACAATAAATGTAAACAAAACTCAATTATACCTATATTAGAAGCAACTAGAAAAATAACTTTAACAACAAACAATATTATAAACAAATTGTTAAATGGACTCCAAAAGATGTCCGATTGGTAATCTACAAAATAAAAAAGAAAATTAGAGTTTAGAATTATGTAGATGTGAGTAAATGAGCTGAAGCATTACAAGTTTTGGTAACTCTACGGTTTTACGTGTGCAGTGTGCCTCGTACATTTCAGTTCTGTTATAGTGCCGCCTTCAAGTGGTGTCTATATGGAAGTGCCTACTGCGTTACTGACGCCCGTTATGCCGACTTATTTCTAAAGCATTGCTATGAAAGCTTTGTAGATCTAGGCCTCTGTGCTTGCCGTTGTATGAACCTTGAGGCCAAACACTTCAGGCAGTTGAATTCACAACTTATTTTCAACAATTCTTCTACACGTCCAAGCAGACAGCAGTGTCTATAAGTTTAAGAGAGAAAGAGAGTGACAGAGAGAAAGAGAGAAAACAACATTAAAACTGTGTCGCAGAGTCTGGAGTTGAGATTTTTTCTTGAAAAGTCAGATGTAGATTTACAAGCTCCTTGCGTCACTTTACCCATGTTAAAAGTGACTCAAAAGTGGCGTAATAAGGTTGTGGATCTGTTTGTTAGACTGTTGTAACCTATCTGTTGTCACTGCTCAGAGGTAATTATAGATTTTACAGAGAAGCTGCTGTACACTACGCACTCTGTGCAATATTATCAAGCCTGGGCGATAAAATTATTGCCACTTTATCGGCAGGAAACTGCCGCTAAAGTGGCGATAATGGGCTTGATAATATGCTCTATGGAATTCCAATCGAAGCTCATGTTTGATGTCCTTCACATCTAACATGAGCTTCGATTGGAATTCCATCGAGCATATTATCAAGCCCATTATCACCACTTTAGCGGCAGTTTCCTGCCAATAAAGTGGCGATAATTTTTTCGCCCAGCCTTGATAATATGGCTTTGTCTGCTTTCACAACTAAAGGTAACACTACAGTTTTACGAGTGCAGTGTACCTGGTACATTTCACTTGTTATAGTGCCGCATTCAAGTGGTGTCTATATGGAAGGGCCTACTGCGTTACTGACGCCCGTTATGCCAACATATTTCTAATGCATTGCGATGAAGGCTTTGTAGTTCTAGGCCTCTGTGCTTACCGTTGTATAAACCTTGCGGCCAAACACTTCAGGCAGTTGAATTACCAATTTATTTTCAACAATTCTTCTATACGTCCAAGCAGACAGCAGTGTCTATAAGTTTAAGAGAGAAAGCGAAATGATGTCACAGAGAGTGAGAGAGAGAAAGAGAGAGAAAACAACATTAAAACTGTGTCGCAGAGTCTGGAGTTGAGATTTTTTCTTGAAAAGTCAGATGTAGATTTACAAGCTCTTTGAGTCACTTTACCCTTGTTAAAAGTGACTCAAAAGTGGAGTAATAAGGTTGTAGATCTGTTTGTCAGACTGTTGTAACCTATCTGCTGTCACTGCTTGGAGGTAATTGTAGATTTTACAGAGAAGCTGCTGTACACTACGCGGTCTGGGCCATATTATCAAGCCTGCGCGATAAAATTAGGCTGAATAAAGGGTCTGCATTTTGAATTTAAATTAATTTTAGAATAATTTAAGTTTACCAAATTGAAGATCAATATGTGAGTATTGACTGTTTGCTGAAGATGCTGTTGCAGTAGTTGATGTGCTTGATGCAGCAGCAAGTGGGTTGTTCTGCAATCTCTGTGTTGCAGTGAAGCAAAGTTGTTGGGGTGCAAGTTGTTTAAGTATTGCACTATATTTTCTGTGCCAAAGGAGGATTTTTGGGATTTATCACACCTTGAAAGAGTTGTTTGGTAAATTTAACAGGTTACTAATGGTTGGTGTGTTTCAGTTAGTATGTGTCTGGACTTTGCTGGAATCTTTAAGGGACTCATTAGAGCTTTCATAATACAGAAACACTTTGTACTTAGTGACGTCCAATTCTATTTTGTGAAGAACAGTTGAATTCTACATCCGCCTTTAGAACTAGTGGGAGGGTAGCATTTTAAAGTGTTTGACAGATTACACTACATGTGTGCATGCAGCTAAAGAAAACTTAGCATTGTTATGCATGGGCATCCTTTCACAGAAAACTTAATATTCAGGATTGTAAAAGCTTGACATAGGAGTTACTGATGAGTTTATTTATGTCAGTGACAAAAGAAAAACAAGTACGATTATTTTACATTACAGATATACAGACCTGAAAGACTATGCATGTAAATCCATGAAATCTTTTTTGAAGGTATGGAGGAAAGCAGTGAAAGGGTGTTTAGAAGCAACACTGTCCAGCATAAAAAGTGCATAAGTATGCATATGATCACATGCAAGATATCTAATTAGATATTTGCACACTCCTGCAGTCTAGTCTTGTGTGCAAATTATCTTAAAAAGTAATGTTGAGACACACTTTTTTTCACCTGTTACGATTTGCACAATCCTTTTAGAGTTGGACCAGAGTTCCTCTAACATTCCTACTTAATTTTCTTTTTGAAATTGAGTAATTATTTTGTTTACCTGTTGAAATATATATTTAAATCTTCCTCTTTGAAGGTCAAGAAGCAACACCGCCCCTCTACACAATATTGTTCAATGGTAGTCAAAAAAGTAGTGGTAATTTCACTGTCACCAAGGTAGATATCTGACAATAGAATGAATGATATTTTTACAGCAGTATTTCATAGTCCTAAAGCAGCCTTATAGCCCGCCGGAGAGGGCTATACCGGCTATTAAAGGCCCTCTCCAGCGTTAAAGGCCTCGAGCCGAAGGCGAGGGCCTTTAACAAGGGAGAGGGACGTTAATAGGGGGTATAGCCCAGCTACGAAGGGCTATAAGGCTATTAGAACATTCTGCCACTAGAGGGTAGAATGCTCTAACAAAAAAGAACAAAGCCTTATGGGAGCATGAGGGGATTGGAATCCCCTCAGGGTCCTTAAAGCCTTTGTTCACAGCCAGAGCAAGAGTTTTTTTCATTGGCACTAGCACTTTAAATTGAGCACATACGCCCCTACACGTTGTCATGTGATCAAGGCCGTGGTCGGCCGAAACGCGTAATGGTGGTGTGGTGGAGAGCAGAATAAAATAACCAGCACCGATTCCTGGGTTCGCCTCGTCATTTTTCTGGGTGACTGCTGAGACGTTTTGTATGCCTAATATATATATATATATGTATATATATATTCACTGAAAAAACCATAGGTTTCAGGCACGTTATAGTTCGAAATTAGCATTTAAAAAACCTTAGAAATTCACTGAAAAAACCATAGGTTTTAGGGACGTTATAGTTAGTTGGACATTTTACTCGTACAAAACGATAGAAATTTCCCTATTATAGTTAGTTCAGCTAACTATACCCTTCGCCACCGCAATGCACTGCTGATGAAGTCACATATTACAACATTCATGACATGGTCAGTGACATCACTGATGACATCACTGATGATATCTCAAATGACATCACTGATTACATCATCCAGTGACTGTGTGTTTCTGTAAAGTTTAAATATGTTTTATATATATACCAAGGTGTATTGAAGAATGAGTGGGTGTCTAAGTGTCTGAATGAAGGATTTAGTAGGTGCGTAACTGACTGTATAAGTGAGTGATTAAATGTGTCTTAAAGAATGCATGGGTTAGTGACTAAACTGTCTGAATGTGTGTATCAGTATGTCTGTTGTTGTGTAAGCTGCTGCATGTGTTGGTCAGTAGTTACATGAGTGTCTATATGGGTTATTGATTGGTTGCCTGAGTATTTGGATGGGAGACTGAGTGTGTGGGTGGGTGGGTGGGAGGTATGTGACTGTGCGTAGATGTGTGAGTAGTTGATTCACTGGGCATATGGGTGTAAGAGTGCATAGGAAAACAGCTGTATGGGTGGGTGAGTGTGTGTATGGGTGTGTTGGTGGGAGACTGGATGTCTCAGTGGTACATGTCCAAGTAACTATGCTCCAACGTGGCTCCAGAAATCATTTCTAATCAATACTCACCATTTCCCCGAAACCTTTAAACACACAAATCATGCACCAGTGGGGCCCATAACACTGCACATTTACCCTGTTCACTTACACTAGGCTTCAAGGCTCTGGTGAATCACACTGGAGGAACGCTTTTGCATTTTGGTGGAGCGTCTAAACCTATTTAACTATTCATTATTTACACCTGCAGATTTAACATTTAAACATGGATTAAATTATTCAGACACACCACCATAGTGGCAATGGATCTGTTAGAATGAAAATTAGGCATAGGAAGAATTCAAAGACCAGCTCTTAGTTCTTCATTTATTTAATTTTTATTCTAAGCAAAACTTTATCATGTCTGACTTTTTATGCATTAGTAAATCTTTATTCGGCAAAACTTAAACTTTATTTCAAATGATCATTTTTCTTTAAGCTCAAGGAAAAATCTCTTTATTTTAGAAAAACAGTTAAAGATTAGCAAAGAAAAGATAGTTCCAAAGTCATTCTCTCCTAACATCCCTAACTAACACCCTCCTCTTATCCTACAATCCTGCAAAGCAAACAAATATATTCATAAGAAATCTTACATCCAGGAATCGGTCAGCAATCGGGCAGTATCTCCGATGGAAATGGAAAAAGCGACCCCAACTAGACAAATCCAGGGGTTTTTATACCTTAATTCCCTAACTTAATCTATCTAAAAAGTATCTAACATTTCTTATTTGGTTGTTCATTGGACAATTTCGGGGTGGGTGAGCATCATCTCACCATTACAGCATTCATTTCTGAATGTGACGCGAAAAAAAGAAAAGGGGCTTTGTTTAGGACAGTGTTTGGCCTAGGCATTTCCTTGAGTGGCAACATCCATACATCTTCCCAGGCTCTGAGCACGACATCATCCATGCTTGGCACCCATCCTAGGTTCTAGGCTGCATCAGCATTGAACCTCCTCGAGCACAGGCAGTTCACTCTGACTTGCAGGTTTTGGCGCGCCTGCGCAGTTTAGCTCTTGCTCACAGTTTACCCAGCCGTCCATTTTCTGACTGGGCCTCAAAGGCCACTTTTGGAACTATCATGAAAACAAACACAGATTTATGTTAAATTGTGAATTGAAACCCATTCTGTTTACCTCCCACCTTACTAATGTTCCCCAATTAGTTGTTACCTAGCAGATAAGCCACATGAATGCGTTTTATACTCACATTTCAACCTCTCCACAATATAGATGAATACAATAAGCACATTTAAATTGCGTTTGTTTACGAATACACTGCACATTAGTCCACAACACGATAACAATACATGTTAGCTGGGTTAATTTGCACCATATAAGCAAGTTAGTTCTCCCCATGTATAAAACAAAAAAAATAATAATGTGTGCACTTTACTCTATGGTTGTTTATTTTCCACAAAACATGCAATCAGTCAATGTTATTGTTATGGGACATTAACTTCACGAGGGGTACACAAACTTTTGCGTTTTCCACCTCGCTCCATCAATTCCCTCATCTGGTGATTTATCACCAAATAACCCTCAACATTTTGGAAAACTTAACAGAACATGTTTCAACCTCTTTTTATTAATGACATCTATACTTTTGTCTCTTTTTCTCTTGAATCTTTGAAAACTCTATCTTTAATTTCTTCCATTTCCGTCTCATTCTTTTCTCTTATCCTTGCCAATCTTTCTTCATTCCTTTTCTTCATCACATTTCTGAAATCTCTTCTACCTTTATATATACAGCATAACCTTATAAAGAAAATCACTATCGCTATAACTGTTATTGGAATTAGTATCTTACCTATAATTGAACTACCTATTTCTTGAAACCAATGTTTAATCGCTGAGAAACTTTTACCCAGCCTTACAAGGACACCTTACACCTCCAGTGGTTCAATTTCTTTATGCAAATCTGTAATATTTATAATATACTTCTCAATATTCTGACTTTTGTCTGGAATATAAGTACAACAATGTTGCACTTTCAAAATTCCACAGACTCCTCCCTCTTTTGCTAAAATTATATCAAGGGCAAGTCGATTTTGCATAACCATAGCTCTCATAGCAACCATTTCAGTGTCTACCATCAGGAATCCTCCTGCTCTATCTGTTGACAATTTGTCAACAATTGTGGACAATTTTCTGAGTCTATTTACATTGAACGAAATTCCCACGGCTGGTATCAGTGCTCCAAATACATCACCTATTATTTCTAACACAGTCTCTCTTCTTTTTCTACTTAGAACTTTACCTATCTCATGCTTTCCATTAGTACCTCTATCTACATGGAATATTTTAGGAAAGACCAAACCTACATAACATGTCCCATACCAGTGGTCAGGCAGCCTATAATAAGCTTTATTCCCACATATGAAATAAATTCCAGGGAAAACAGGATCATTTCCCCCTTTAAATCCCCAACCTCCTAAAATTCTATAAGTGTCTTCACATTGAATGCACCCACAAAATAATTGTCATACATTGAAGTATCTCTTCTGATACATAATTTTCCCAACATTGGTGCATCTATATTTAATGCCACATTCACATTCTTATCTTCAATATTCTCATCATCAAATGTATAATATTTTGACTTTGCATGTTTCATCTTTTCTTTTCTTTTCTTTTATAAGCAATTCTCCTCTCCTCAACCATATTCAAAAACATCTTCTCTTCAATTCTCATTTTACAGGTCAAATTATTATTAAATGCATACTCGTGTGTTAATTCATCTACTTCTATAAAATATTCTCCCATCACTTCTGCATGTCTCCTTTTATTTAGTTTGGCATCGATCTTTAACTTTGCAAATATCTCATTAGAATATTGATATTCCAATTTTCCAGTCTTATAAAACAAACTCGAGAATACACTACAAGTAACTCCATAAGTAAGAGGAAGGTGGTGATAGGTCACCCCTTCTGACACTGACGCTGGCAACTTTACACAAACATAACAGTCATCAACATTCATAGTCTTAATGTACTCAAGCAATAACTTTGAAAAAGTATTCTTGGTGAAGTCACTAATTGACTTATCTTGATGCAACTCAGGCTTATACACATATGTTTCATATACATTTTCTTTCTCATTTGGCTTACTGGTACTCACATTCTGTTTCAATTTTGTTAAATGAGTTTGGAAAGGATTCACAATAGCTAAAATTATCCATAATATAGCCAATAACCCCATGCATATAGAACAACACCTACACCATTTTCTAAAAATGGAACATTTTGTCTTGAGTTTGAGTTTAAACATATTTCTAGAGCGCTTGTACACCCAGTGGTTTCATGGCGCTATGCAGTACTACAAACCCAAAAGAACAAAAAGACTAGAGGGACAGGGACGAAATTAAGAGGGGAAGGCCTGAGTAAAAAGAAAAGTTTTAAGGGCTTTGCGAAAAAGGGAAAACTGGGGGCAGGACCGCAAATAAATGGGGAGAGAGTTCCAAAAGGCAGGAGCCAAAGTGGAGAACTTGGATCCGCCCCATTTTTTTCGTAGTTGGGTGGATGAGCGCAGTTCTCTGGACGGGGTGTAGGCTTGGATTGCAGATCCGATGAATGCAGGGGCAGAGCCAGACCGAACATTGAAAATGATGCAGCCCAGTTTAAACAGGGCACGTTGCTGTACGGGGAGCCAATGTAAAGATTTAAGAAGGGGCGTGACATGATGAGATTTGGGTAAATTAAAGACAAGACGGGCCGCCTGGTTCTGAACCAACTGGAGCCGCCTCACGAGGTACGCCGGCATGCCACAATAAAGGGCATTACCGTAGTCCAAGCGGGACGTCACCATCGCCCGGAGTATAAGTTTAAGGGCAGGGGGGAAAAGAACCGGGAGACTTTGCGAATTGTCCGGAGGGAGAGAAAAGCTGAGGATACCGCCGCACTAACTTGGGAATGGAGCGAAAGTTGATCATTAAGTTTAAAACCAAGAGTTTTAACAGAGGAAGAGGGAGTAGGTGGGGAACCTAAGGAAGAGGGCCAGAAAAGGGAAGACCATGGACTGGAGCAACCACCTGTCAACACCAATTCCGTTTTATTGGGATTGAGTTTCAGGTGGTTGTGGTTCATCCAGTCCTGGATGAAGGTCATAACAGAGTGAAAATTGGATATTGAGGCAGGGGAGGAGAATAAAGAAAAAATAAGCTGGAGGTCATCCGCATAATTGTACACAGAGACCTCCCGCTGCTGTAAAGCAAAAATGAGAGGGGCAATGTACAAGTTAAATAATAATGGGGAAAGAGAGGATCCTTGGGGAACCCCGCACTGTACAGGCCGAAAGTCAGCTGAGTAATCCCCCAAGCGGACTGCTTGAGAGCGGCCGCTCAGGAAGGAGGATAACCAGACCAAGGCCGCCCCCCCGATTCCGGGTGCGCCGACACGGGAAAGTAAGATGGTATGGTCCACCGTGTCGAACGCGGCGGAAAGATCAAGGAGGACCAGGGCCTGGGGCTGACTCTTGTCCATACCCTCCCTGAGGTTGTCCAAGACCGAAAGAACCACGGACTCTGTGGAATGAGCAGGACGAAAACCAGCCTGCCTGGGGGCCAAGACACTGTTCCTTTCCACAAAGGAGCTCATAGTTCTGACTACATGGCGTTCCAGTACCTTGGCCAAAAAAGGGAGGAGTGAGATAGGGTGGTAGTTGGCTGAAATCGAAGGATCAGCACCAGTTTTTTTTAAAATGGGTAAAATTACCGCCGTTTTTAACGAGGAAGTGACAATGCCCTGGGATAGTGAATTGTTGAGAAACGTGAGGGGTGGTGAAGGGTAAACAGAGTAAATTTGTTTCAAGATATGTGCAGGGCAGGGATCCAAGGGGGAGCCAGACTTAACCATAGGAAGGAGAGAAAGGAAAGAGTCGGTTGTGAGAGGAGGGATAGAATCCTAACGCGATGTGGCTGGGGGGCAGTGAGGATTAATGAAGGAAGAGGACGGGAGAGGAATATTGGCTCTTATCATGTTGATCTTGTCCAGAAAGAAAGAGTTAAGAGAGTCACAGAGAGACTGTGAAGGAGAGGGTTTGAGTGTGGCCCTATCAGAAAAGGCTAGGTCTTGAACGATGGCAAACATTTCTCTGGGCCGGTTTTCGGCAAACTGGATTTTGGAAAAGAAATAAGCCTTCTTGGTTTCCAGAATGGATTTCTTGTATAGGGCCAAAAGGGTGATGTACTGATTTCTTGAAATTGGACAGTAGTCACGCCGCCAAAGGCGCTCCGCTCGGCAAAGATTACGTTTTTGAGTCTTCAAATCATCTTTAAACCAGCGGTTTGCATCTTTAGAGCGCGTAGATGATATGCGCTTTAGAGGGGCGACTAGGTCACAGCCGGCCCGCAGCCAACCATTGATGGCTTCCGGTTGCTCAAGAGATGACAGCCCTGAAAGATCCGGGCTGGAAGCGGAGAGTGTGGTAGACAGGGAAACTACATCCACACGGTTCCAAGAGCGCGCCCAAGTGTTTTTGACTGGGGGGAGCTTGGGAACTGAACAGAGGGACAGGGAGAAAGAGATAAGAAGGTGATCGGACCAGGTACAGAGGGAAATGGATAGTGAGGTGACCGGGCAATCACGATACCAAATTTGGTCGAGGGTATGGCCCCGACTGTGGGTCGGGCGTGAACAGCGGAAGTGAAGTTAAGGGAGCGGAGTGACTCTGAAAACTACTTAGATGCTGTGCACTCCGCGGGATCGGACGGCCAAAAATTGAAGTCCCCAAGAACAACAATGGACGAGTGGTTGACCACCAGGCTAGCCACCAGGTCTTGGAAACTAGGAAGAAATAATTGCGGGGAGGAAGGAGGTCGATAAATAAGAACACAGGTGAGTGGGGGAGTCATGGAAAGTGAGCGGGCCACTAAACAGTCTGCTGAACCTAGAGGGGACAAAGCTAAAGGTTGAAAAATAATTTCTTTACGTGCAATCAAAGCAACTCCACCTCCTAGCTTACCAGGGGGACGGTCGGCTCGAAGGGCATAATAGGATGGAGAAAGCATTGCCAGTAAGGAGGGGAGGGAAC
This sequence comes from Lissotriton helveticus, assembly GCF_964261635.1. Classification (NCBI taxonomy): domain Eukaryota; kingdom Metazoa; phylum Chordata; class Amphibia; order Caudata; family Salamandridae; genus Lissotriton; species Lissotriton helveticus. The sequence continues at coordinate 1,412,026,376 of NC_136065.1, forward strand.
TGTCAGAGAACCAAGTCTCGGTAAGGAGAAGGAGGTCAGGTTTATGTGAATCCAGTAGCGTAAAAAGATCATGCTGATGCTTGACTGCCGATCTGGTATTGAGGTACATCGCGAAGAAAGACCTAACAGAGGGAACCGTAAGTAAAGAGCTGGTGAGGCCACTAGTCGAAGGCAAGGGAGGTGTACAAGAATGGGAGAGGGCGTAAGATGTGGAAAGGCCAAGTCTGATGATTCGGGCTAAAACAGTATCGTCTAGTGGCCACGGGCCTTGGAGACCGGTCAATTGTGCAGATGAATAGTGAATAGAAAAAGCAGAGTGACCTGCCCCTAGCCCCGTTCGGGCGCGGACGGGCGCAGACGGGCTTTCCTTTGGCGCGCCTTCGGCATGCCAACGTCGCGCCCGCTGCGCTCGTCCGCTGCGCTTCCGAGGAAGACACATAATTTATGACCGGGGTACAGATGGGCGGTGGGCGTGGCCTCTGGAGGGGGCGTGGCCTGCGGGCTGGGCGAGGCGCTGGTGAGCAGCGATCCACGCCGGATGACAAACAACCCCAAGTCTGCTTTACTCAAAGCGTCAAGAAGTCAGGGGGTAAGTGATCAATAAAACACAAAAGTAAATAAAGAACAGTGTTAAAAGCAAGCTACCTCCCGGCTTTCCGCCTCAGGAGTAAGTGGTAATGCTAATGGCGGCGCTTGTATTCAGCGTCACTTTTGTAGAATTGGGCGGTGGGCGTGGCCTCTGGAGGGGTCGTGGCCTGCGGGCTGGGCGAGGCGCTGGTGAGCAGCGATCCACGCCGAATGACAAACAGCCCCAAGTCCGCTTTACTCAAAGCGTCAAGAAGTCAGGGGGTAAGTGATCAATAAAACACAAAAGTAAATAAAGAACAGTTTTAAAAGCAAGCTACCTCCCGGCTTTCCGCCTCAGGAGTATGTGGTAATGCTAATGGCGGCGCTTGTATTCAGCGTCACTTTTGTAGAGTTGGGCGGTGGGCGTGGCCTCTGGAGGGGGCGTGGCCTGCGGGCTGGGCGAGGCGCTGGTGAGCAGCGATCCACGCCGGATGACAAACAGCCCCAAGTCCGCTTTACTCAAAGCGTCAAGAAGTCAGGGGGTAAGTGATCAATAAAACACAAAAGTAAATAAAGAACAGTTTTTAAAGCAAGCTACCTCCCGGCTTTCCGCCTCAGGAGTAAGTGGTAATGCTAATGGCGGCGCTTGTATTCAGCGTCACTTTTGTAGAGTTGGGCGGTGGGCGTGGCCTCTGGAGGGGGCGTGGCCTGCGGGCTGGGCGAGGCACTGGTGAGCAGCGATCCACGCCGAATGACAAACAACCCCAAGTCCGCTTTACTCAAAGCGTCAAGAAGTCAGGGGGTAAGTGATCAATAAAACACAGAAGTAAATAAAGAACAGTTTTAAAAGCAAGCTACCTCCCGGCTTTCCGCCTCAGGAGTAAGTGGTAATGCTAATGGCGGCGCTTGTATTCAGCGTCACTTTTGTAGAGTTGGGTGGTGGGCGTGGCCTCTGGAGGGGGCGTGGCCTGCGGGCTGGGCGAGGCGCTGGTGAGCAGCGATCCACGCCGGATGACAAACAGCCCTAAGTCCGCTTTACTCAAAGCGTCAAGAAGTCAGGGGGTAAGTGATCAATAAAACACAAAAGTAAATAAAGAACAGTTTTAAAAGCAAGCTACCTCCCGGCTTTCCGCCTCAGGAGTAAGTGGTAATGCTAATGGCGGCGCTTGTATTCAGCGTCACTTTTGTAGAGTTGGGCGGTGGGCGTGGCCTCTGGAGGGGGCGTGGCCTGCGGGCTGGGCGAGGCGCTGGTGAGCAGCGATCCACGCCGAATGACAAACAGCCCCAAGTCCGCTTTACTCAAAGCATCAAGAAGTCAGGGGGTAAGTGATCAATAAAACACAAAAGTAAATAAAGAACAGTTTTAAAAGCAAGCTACCTCCCGGCTTTCCGCCTCTGGAGTTAGTGGTAATGCTAATGGCGGCGCTTGTATTCAGCGTCAATTTTGTAGAGTTGGGCGGTGGGCGTGGCCTCTGGAGGGGGCGTGGCCTGCGGGCTGGGCGAGGCGCTAGTGAGCAGCAATCCACGCCGGATGACAAACAGCCCCAAGTCCGCTTTACTCAAAGCGTCTAGAAGTCAGGGGGTAAGTGATCAATAAAACACAAAAGTAAATAAAGAACAGTTTTATAAGCAAGCTACCTCCTGGCTTTCCGCCTCAGGAGTAAGTGGTAATGCTAATGTGATGTAATGTGATTATTCATTGCCATTTTCTCTAACACTGTTTCTTCGACCTTGTGTCACCTATAGTTTTTCAACTCACACAGCACCCTAACAAATTTTTCTTCTACCTTGTGTCAATTTCTATTGTAAATATTGTTATTATTAATTTTTCTAACAAGTTTTCTTCGACCTTGTGTCACCTCCGACCTCTTCTATATTTACAAAACCGTCTCACAGGACTTCTGGACTTTTTACTTGAATATCATATACTTTGAGCACCTAACTTTTCATTTCTTAATTGACTTCTTTACTCACTTTTCCCAATTGGCTTTGGGTCGTACAGGTTTTCTTGACTACTATTGACTTCAACAATAGGTGGAAGAACTATATAGGTCCACTCAGGTGACTTGTACCTCTGATTTGCACGTCTTACTTTTATTGGCCATTGAATTGTCTCTATTTTCTTGCCCTGTGTCTCTTTTTGACTGGTAATTTCATTCACTTGCTCTTCTTGTTCCTTTGTTGTGCTTACTATTTTGAATTTCAATCCTCCTTCTCCTTTAGGTCAATTGTCTCCTTTGCAGACTTTCTTAGTCTTTGGTTCTACAGTGTTATGCTCCACTCTCCAAGCTCTTTTTCTTGTGCTTTTTCTTAATGGAGTCTCATCTGCATTGTCATCAGTTTCACTTTCGGTATCTTCTACTGTATCATTTATTATGATTTTCACAATATCTTTGTCTTCATCAGTCTTAGTTTTCTCTACTGTCACTCTGTCAGGAACTCTTTCATAACTGGTACCTGGAATCTCATCCTTATCGTGAGTTACTTTCTCTTCCCCAGTTTCAAGATCTTCGTTCCTACTTCCAGAGTTTTCAGTTTGCATTTCAGCTTTCTCCTTTTCTACAACTTTCTCTTCACTTTCTTTTGCGTCTTTACTGATGCTAGCCTTTACCGATTCTCGATCTTCAAGTTGATCTTCTGAATCTGGTATTTCAATAATCGCCCTTTCACCGTCACCTTCAGGTGCAGAACTGGCTTCTGATACTTCCAGATGTCGACGTTCTTGTGGATCTTCAGTATCTGGATCCTTTTCTGGTTCACCTTCAGAATCAGAGTCAGTTGTACTTTCCCCGTCGTATGGATATTCAGGTTCAGGCACATGGATGGTGTGACTAGCATAAACCCACCTCTTCAATCCAGCACATTTAACTGCAGTATTGCTGATCAAGATCACCTGGCGTGGTCTTTGCCACCTTGGTACCAAACAATTCTATCTGTGATGAACTTTCACTCTTACCCAGTCCCCAGGGACTAGATCATGAGCTGGAGTTTTCTCTGGAATTTGATTCAGTTCCCACCTGGTGAAGCACAGAAGTTACCACATCAGACAGGTTTTTGCAGTAATCCAGTATGATATCATCATTTATAGCTAGCAACCTATTAACTGGTACAAAAGCCTGCCTCATCACTCTACCCATCAAGATTTCATGAGGGCTTAATCCAGTTTTTCTGTCAGGTATGCTTCTTAATGCCATCAACACAAGTGGCAAGGCATCAGGCCACTTCATTCCTGTTGCCAAACACATTTTAGCAATTCTGTTTTTAATCGTTCCATTTACCTGTTCAACTACGCCAGAAGCCTCAGGTCTATATGCACAATGTAGTCTCTGGCAAATGTCCAGAGCATCACAAATTATCTGCAGTAAATCATTTTTGAAATGCGGGCCTCTGTCCAATTCAATCGTGACCGGGAACCCGAAACGCAAGAACAGTTTAGCAACAGTTATTCCATCATTTCTTCTCGTGGGGAAAGCTTCTACCCATCGAGAGAACAAACAGATTATCACAAGAACATATCTAAGTCTGTTACATGGAGGTAATTCAATAAAATCCATCTGAACTCTTGCAAATGGGCCTCCCTCCCATCCTATGGTTCCCAAGCTTACAACAGTTTTTCTGTTTGGATTAAATTGCTGGCAGACCAAGCATCTTTGACACAAACTTTCAGCAATCATTCTGAATTTTGGATTATACCAAGTCTGCCTAAAGAGACGGATCATGGCGTCTCTGCCAATATGTGCTTGACCATGGTACATTCGGGCCATATCTGAAATCATGCTATCAGGCATTACTGGTCTTTCATCTTTGTAAACCCAGATTTCCTCTTCCTCCCTTTGTCTGCAACCTGATTTTAACCAAATATCTTTTTCCTCTGTTCCTGCCTCTTCCTGCATCTGCTTCACTTCCTGCCAAGTTTCTACTACAGTGGTTAGCATTAAAGGACTTGGAACATGTTCTTCAGTTTTCTCCCGATTGATTGAAATTTGATTTTTGGCACAATGCTTTGCAATTGCATCAGCATAACTCTTTCCTCTGGTGATATAATCGTCACCTTTCTTGTGGGCTGCACATTTTACCACAGCCAGTTTTTCAGGCAGCTGTATCACTTCAATCAATGTCTTCACAAACTCAGCATTCCAAATGAGTGTTCCTGCAGAAGTCAAATAACCTCTTTGGGACCAAAGCTGTCCATAATCATGAACAACTCCATAACCATATTGACTATCGGTCACTATGGTTACTTTCACCTCTTTCCCCAACTCACATGCTCGTATCAAAGCAATCAACTCCGCTATCTGAGCAGAATGAATTCCTTTCAGACAAGATGCTTCCAACACTTCTGCCACTGTACAAACAGCATATGCAGCACTTAGAACACCACTCTCTGTTCTCAAGCATGATCCATCCACAAATATGACAAAATCTGATTCAAGCAAAGGTTCATCTTTAATGTCTGGACGAGGCTTCGTGCAATATTCCAGAACATCCAAACACTTGTGATCAAGCTCACCTTTCACTTCTGCCTCAACCGTATCAGGTAACAGTGTTGACGGGTTAACATTCAAACATCTTGCAATTGTCACATTCTTCAGCTTCCAAAATTATTTTCTCATAACGCGTCATTCTGCTGTTAGTCATGTATAGGGTCTTTGCTCTTGTGAGGAGAATCTCCACTGAGTGAGGTACATACACCCACACAGGAAATCCCATCACAATTCCTTCACTTGTTGCTGCTACTGCTTTCAGACAACCTGGCAAAGCCTTTGCAACAGGGTCCAAAACAGCTGAGAAACACGCAATTGGTTTTCTCATTCTTCCATGTCTCTGAATTAATACTGACAGAGCACATTCTTCTCGCTCACTGCAGTACAGTTCAAATTCTTTTTCATAATCAGACATTCCCAAAGCTGGTGCTTCACACAATTTAGTTTTAAGCTGTTCGAATTCTTCCATCTCTGTTTTGGTCAGTACAATAGGGTCTCTGATATCTGCTTTTGTCAATCTCTGCAATGGTTTTGCAATCAATGAAAATCCACTTATCCACTGTCTGCAGTAACCTACCATTCCTAGGAACATTCCTACCTGTCTTTGAGTTTTAGGGGGCTGCATTCCTTGTATCATTTTAATTCTCACAATCGGGACTTGTCTGATCCCTTTAGCAATCTTGTGACCTAAATACTGTACTTCTTTCTGGCAAAACTGCAATTTTGATGGAGACACTTTATGTCCCTCCTCTGCCAAATGATTCAATAATGCCATAGTATCAGTCACACAGGTGTCTTTCGTTTTCGATGCAACCAAAAGATCATCAATATACTGTACCAACACAGATTCTCCAGGCATGCTCAAATTATCCAACAATTTCTTTAGCAGCTGATTGAAAATCGATGGACTCTCAGTGTACCCTTGCGGAATTCTACACCATGCTAGGATACGATTTTAGAAACGAAACACAAAAATTGGTTGGCTTTCTGGATGCCATGGAACAGTAAAGAACGCATTGCATAGATCAATCCCAGTATACCACTCTGCATCATGTGGTATTTGGTAGAGAATCACTGCTGGATTCGGAACGATTGGGCAACATGGGACAATAATTTTATTAACTTTTCTCAGGTCCTGCACAATTCTGAATGTTCCGTTTAGCTTTTTCAATCCCATAATTGGTGAATTACAAGGACTGCTCTCAATTTCTCGCAAAATTCCCTGCTCAATCATTTTATCGATTACTGGAGTAATTCCTTCAATTACCTCTGCAGTCATTTTATACTGAGGTATATTCGGATAATTTGCACCTTCTTTTATAGTCACTTTCACAGGATCAACTCCTTTCATCAAAACTATATCTTTTCCAGTAAAATCCAGCAAACTTTGTTTTACAGCCTCTTTTAATTCAACAGGAATTTTCTCTTTATCAAAAACAGGAAACAGTTTGTCCTGTTCTGCCTCAATCATGAGCATTGTCAATTTGTATAAACTATCTTCATCTGGAGTCTGCAATTATATGCCATCTGGTGAACAGTATATGGCACAGTTCATTTTACACAATATATCCCTGCCTAGCAAATTAACAGGACTGCTGTCACACACCACAAACTGATGCATATCTTTGTATGTCCCAATCTCTATTTCAACTGGTTTTGTCAAAGGAGTATTTATCTGTCTGTTAGCTACACCTACAACCTGGATCGTTTCACCCGAGAGAGGAAGATTCTGAATTTCCACTGACCTAATAGTAGAACGGGTAGCACCAGTGTTGACTAGGAAAGTTATTTCCACATCATTCACCTTTCCGCTCACAAATGGACCTGACTGATCTACCTCAAGAGTGGCTCCCTCAGGCACCATCAGAAACTTTCAACCGGCTCACTGCCATTCTCTTCTTGCAACCAATATTGAGAACACGCACTTGCTCTCTGTGGTCTTTTTACCTGCTCACCTCCGCTGAATCCTGTCTCTGCACTGTATCTCTGCTGGTTCCCACTGTATGGCAGTGGCGGTTGCGGCACCTGACTTTGCGGATTTGCTATCTGCTGTTGCTGTGGTTGCTGCTGATTTACCTCAAACTGCACCTGCGGATTCAATGATGTATGTTCCTCATTAACTCTAGGTGGACATTTACACTCGCGTTTCCAATGCCCTATATGGCCGCAATTGAAACATGGCATTTTCTTTTTCAATTCATCAATATTTCCCACTAATTTAGGTTTACCTTTAAACCCACCTTGATTCCCTGCATTTTTATTCTCCATTTGTGCTACTTCCAGTTCAGCTACTTTCACTTGTGCCCACATGGCTTTCTCTTTCAGCTTCTTTTGTTTTGCATCAATCTTCTCACTTGCCTCAGAACCTAATCTACTGAACTTCACTGCCAATCCATCATGCCATGTCTAATCATGTCTGAGATTTCTGGTCTCAATCCATATACAAATCTATAGACAAAATGACTCATATCCTTCTCATTTAACTCCTCATAACCACTGTACTGTTTGAAGACTAACAACAACCTTTCGTAAAATGAATGCACAGTTTCTTTCGGTTCCTGTGTTGTTCTGTCTATCTTTACCCAATCAGTTTCTTTCGGAGGTATTTTATTTTTCAACCATACTATCACTTGCTCATATTTCCTCATTAAATCTGGTGACGGAGCTCCCGTTTTCTCGTCTCTGGGATACTCCTCCCTTGGCCAGTCCACAGATATTTTGCATTCTGTCCATAAATCTGTTGGTACCACTATGTCAAATAATCCATCTAAATCAATCCACAGTACCTTTGACACCTTTACAAATCTGTCAACTTGTCGATACCATTCTACTGGCTTCTCTCTCAATCTGGGGAAATCATTCGTAAACGACAATATATCTTGTCTGCTCCAGGGCACATGTACATATCCTCCTACAGGAATTTCTCTCATAGGGAATTCAGTTGCCACTTTTCCCTTCTCTCTAATAAGAAAAAGCTAAAGTAGACTTATCACTATTTTCTTCTTTCTTCTTTGCCCACTTGACCCTCCATTTGCCTACATCATCCCATTTCGCAACGACACAATCAAATCTTTTATCTGAACCTGTCTTCCTGCAGTGTTCATATTTTCAATGTCTCTTTCTGCAAAATCTACTCGATAAGATTTCTGTAATGACTTTATTTTGGAAAAATCTATTCCATTTTCGCTTGCCACTTCTTCCAATTGATCATACATTGTCTTTGCTCTCCATGTTATACTTTTACATAAAAACATGAGCTCATCATCTTGGTAAGTTTTCAATCTGTCTGTCCCAATTCTTCCAATTATTAATTCCTCCATGTCTATTTTTAATTTGGCCACATCCAGTATTTTTGATTCCTGCTCTTTTAATTTTAGCGTTTTTATCCATTCACTTAATTCTCTGTCTGAAGGACCCATGGGCGTTTCCGTTAAATCTATTTTGTCCGCACTCCTCTTTGGAGTTGCAGAACCAGATTCTGCTCCTGTCGGGAATCCGCATGTCAAATTTTTATTAAAAGTTATCTCTGGTGGATTTACACTCATATTCTGCCTTATTTCTGATAAATCAAGACAAGTACTCTCTTTGGCTCTTTGTAAACTTTGCTGCAATGGAATGGTCAATCTTGGCTCTCTTATTTTCTGATCCTCAAATACCGGTATTACTGGTCCTATTGTTACTGGTACAGTTACAGCTTCCATGTTTCTAGTAAGATTTTGAATCAATTTGTGTGCAGAACGCTCATAATCAGACATATTTGGCTGTTCATTATTTTGTCTTTCCGCACTTAACACAATTCTGTGTGAATCAATACTTTGTACAGGAGTTCCTGTAATTCTAGCTTCTCCTATCGGTGTACTTGGGACATATCTTGTTTCTACTCTTTCATGGAAATCTCTCAAATTTGATGGTTGTCTTGGCGATTCATTAACTCTTTCTTCTGACATCGGGGCATTTGGGGTAGTCCATAAAGAACTTGGCTGATATCGGGGTGGTCTTCTATTTAATATTTCTTCTAAAACAGCATCCTCTGATTCGCTTTCACCATAGCTTTGATTTGCCAATTCTGTATTCATTTTTTTTTTGTACTTTTTCGTCCCTCATACTCATCTGCCAATCTGACTGGATACATGCCATCACACATACTTGCATCTCTCCATCTTCTCATTAGACTCATGTGTTTGTCCCCACAAATCTCTGCCTTTCCCTCTCAGTCTAAGATGCCTGCTCAACCTCTCACTCTCCATTTGATGCATCTCATTTTCCAATTCAACAAGCGCTTCAAATTGAGTTGGTCTGGGTCTCGGTTCAAGTTTCAACATTTTGTCTCTCAAATTTCTTAGAATTGCTACATCAAATGACCCTCCTTCTGGAAATGCCAGTACACCATCATCCTTTGCATATTGTACCCAATTTTCCAACCAAACACACGTGTGGCAACCATATTTTGTCAACATATAGGAAGCAGGCGTTTTTGGTGAAGGAAGTACTTTCCCCTCCCTCGTAACTACCTCTTAGTCCTTTACAAACATGTTTTTCAGCTTTTTGAACCATGAAGATTTCTTCCTGTTATCGTCATAATAGTAGTATGACATTTTCGGTAAACTTTCCTGCTTTCAAAAGATCGCGTACTATTCTGTTGTTGATTCCGTAACACCAACCTATCACAGCGCGGTTCGCACTAATGCACCAGTTAGAACACGATACGTCACTATAGTGCTTAACCAATAGCTTTTTCTGCTTTCTGTGATGAACCAATCAACTCCTACTCTGTCTAGGTCACGTGGACCAATCCGAGCGCGACACTTTCGACGTCACCAGCGCTACGGCTTTTGAAGCGCCGACTGACCCCTCCTTTACAGGGTTTTTCAAGAAGCCGAATTTACAAGATATTTTGTAAAACCAGTTAGTAACTTACACAAAACAAATCCACTAATCTGTTTCGCTAATAAAGTGATAGAATTTTCATTTGCACAAGTATTCTGTAACCAGAGTAGACGACGCTTATCTCCTCAGAATTTTTAGACTCGCCGATAAAGCAACACTACTAGCTTTACCCTTCTATCAGGCAATAACGATCTCACTTCTCTAGGAAAGCACATGCAATAGTGTCAGTCCCAGAGTTTTGCTTGAACACATATTGCAATATCATTTACACACATTCATTCGGAAAACCCTATTCATATATACATGAACTCTGTGTTACCAGTAGGCAGTGCGTCCAATAACCCACCACAGTATTCCTCTATTGTTAGCACAAGAGAGACACCACTCTTTACCCTTCAATCAAGCTCAGGTTAAGACCTATTGCTCTCCCAGCAGTAAGTTTTAGTCGGGAAGCACGGAATGATCCCTATACTTGAAGGCTGAACTTTCATAGACTGTCCTCACTATACATTTATCCTTTCACACCTAAAGTCCCTAAACAGTGATATACACCGATACCAACGCGGTATTTGACAATACCCCTTTTTGGAAACAGACTAATTCACTGTGCGACTACCTTGCCACACTTCCTCCACCTGCAGACGGAGGCACTGCCTTCACCCAACTCTATGAAGCCTTTCCAAGACTACATATCACGTAATACAAACTCAACAGATGTTAGTCATAATTCTGTACGTCAAATCTATATAGGACTTTACCATAACCCTAGCTAATTTCCTTAACTACTCTGCTACCAAGTATTATACTGCTCCAGCGCGGCTCCAGAAATAATTTCTAATCAATACTCACCATTTCCCCGAAACCTTTAAACACACAAATCATGCACCAGTGGGGCCCATAACACTGCGCATTTACCCTGTTCACTTACACTAGGCTTTAAGGCTCTGGTGAATCACACTGGAGAAACGCTTTTGCATTTTGGTGGAGCGTCTAAACCTATTTAACTATTCATTAATTACACCTGCAGATTTAACATTTAACCATGGATTAAATTATTCAGACACACCACCATAGTGGCAATGGATCTGTTAGAATGAAAATTAGACGTAGGAAGAATTCAAAGACCAGCTCTTAGTTCTTCATTTATTTAATTTTTATTCTAAGCAAAACTTTATCATGTCTGACATTTTATGCATTAGTAAATCTTTATTCGGCAAAACTTAAACTTGATTTCAAATTATCATTTTTATTTAGGAAAAATCGCTTTATTTTAGAAAAACAGTTAAAGATTAGCAAAGAACAGATAGCTCCAAAGTCATTCTCCCCTAACATCCCTAACTAACACCCTCCTCTTATCCTACAATCCTGCAAAGCAAACAAATAAATTCATAAAAAATCTTACATCCAGGAATCGGTCAGCAATCGGGCAGCATCTCCGATGGAATTGGAAAAAGCGACCCCAACTAGACAACTCCAGGGTTTTTTATACCTTAATTCCCTAACTTAATCTATCTAAAAAGTATCTAACGTTTCTTATTTGGTTGTTCATTGGCCAATTTCGGGGTGGGTGAGCATCATCTCACCATTACAGCATTCATTTCTCAACATGTCAGCGAAAAAAAGAAAAGGGGCTTTGTTTAGGACAGTCTTTGGCCTAGGCATTTCCTTGAGTGGCAACATCCATACATCTTCCCAGGCTCTGAGCACGACATCATCCATGCTTGGCACACATCCTAGGTTCCGGGCTGCATCTGCCTTGAACCTCCTCGAGCACAGGCAGTTCACTCTGACTTGCAGGTTTTGGCGTGCCTGCGCAGTTTAGCTCTTGCTCACAGTTTACCCAGCCGTCCATTTTCTGACTGGGCCTCAAAGGCCACTTTTGGAACTATCATGAAAACAAACACAGATTTATGTTAAATAGTGAATTTAAACCCATTCTGTTTACCTCCCACCTTACTAATGTTCCCCAATTAGTTGTTACCTAGCAGATAAGCCACATGAATGAGTTTTATACTCACATTTCGACCTCTCCATCACATAGATTAATACAATAAGCACATTTAAATTGCGTTTGTTTACGAATAAGCTGCACATTAGTCCACAACACAATAACAATAAGTGTTAGCTGGGTTAATTTGCACCATATAAGCAGGTTAGTTCTCCCCATGTGTAAAAAAAAAAATAATAATGTGTGCACTTTACTCTATGGTTGTTTAATTTCGACAAAACATGCAATCAGTCAATGTTATTGTTATGGGACATTAACTTCACGAGGGGTACACAAAATTTTGCCTTTTCCACCTCGCTCCATCAACTACATATGTAAACATCAGTGTATGTGAGAGTTGGCGTATATAAATGACTATACATGAGAGTCAGTGATTTTGAGAGTGGCTGTATGGATGAGTGTGTACTGGTATCAGTGATTGTATAAGAGGGTAAGTATGTGTTAGTATATGTTTGAATAAGTGAGGTGGTGTGTGTATAACTGTATAGATGAGGAAATTGGAGTGTGATTGATTCTTTGCATGACTGACTAGGTGTGTGAGTAACTCGATGGATGAGTGACGGTGGGTGAATGTCTGTATCAGTGTATGAGTGCATATGATAGTGTTGTATTGATGAGTGACTGTTTTTATGAGTGATTGTATGGGTGAATGAGTAGATGTGTGTGTAGACCTAGTAACTGGTATTGGTGTGTCGATGGTTTTGAAAATGGTAGTCTGTATTTTACAGTGGGTGTATCAAAGGTTATATTAGAGTATGAGGAGGTGCATCAGATTTTGACGTGGATGTTGTCATCAGTGACGTCATCAGTGATGTAATTTGAGATGTCATCAGTGATGTCATCAGTGATGTCATTGACCATGTCATGAATGATGTATTATGTGACGTCATCAGCAGTGCATTGCGGGGCGCGAGTTATAGTTAGATGAACTAACTATAACAGGGGAATTTCTATGGTTTTGTACAAGTGAAATGTCTATCTAACTATAACATCCCTGAAACCTATGTTTTTTTTCTGCGAATTTCTCATTTAAATGCTAATTTCTAACTATAACGTGCCTGAAACCTATGCTTTGTTCAGTGAATTTCAATGGTTTTTGAAATGCTAATTTCTAACTATGCCTACAAAGGTAGGACATGTGAAGAAAGAGGAAGAAAAGTGCAGAAAGAAGCAAGACAAATGCTGCAAGAGTCAACAGAAGTCCAGAAAGACAAACAAAAGTGCAGGAAGAAGCAAGAGATGTGCAGAAAGAAGTAACAGAGGAGCAGAAATTCCTCTTGTGCCCCTAACTTTTTACTGACGGGTACTGATGGAAACTGACTCTGACTAACCAGGACCGGAGCCAGTGCTATGCTAAAAGACACTTAGAACACAGTGAAATCACCTACACATACAAGGGAATACTATGTGTTGGGGTACCCCTGTGATTAGCATGACCTCCTCTGTTTTTGACATGAGTTAGTGCATGGGTCATTGCATGAGTACATGGGTACTGAGTGCATGATTAGAGTACTGCAAGGAGAGTGCATGGTGAATTTATAAGTGCCTGGGTTTTGGCGGAGTGATTGGATAGGTACATGGTGCTCGCTGGGTGATTGGAGGGGTGCATGGGTAGTGGCAAGGAGATGGCTGTACTACATCAGTAGTGCTCAGGGGATTGTAGCAGTGCATGTGTTAGTGCCTGGGTCATTGCATGAGTACATGGGTAGTGATTGGGTGATTAGAGTGTTGCAAGGACAATGCATGGTGATTTTATAACTACCTGTGTTTTGGTGGAGTGATTGGATAAGTACAGGAGGCTGGATGAGTGATTTGATGAGTGCATGGGTAGTGACAGAGGGGTTTCTGGACTGCATGGGTACAACCTGGGTAATTGGAGGACTGAATCAGTACTGTGTAGGTGGTTAGAGGTCTGCATGGGTAGTGCACAGGGGATTGTAGCAGGGCATGTGTTAGTGCCTGGGTCATTCCATAAGTACATGGGTACTGATTGGATGATTAGAGTACGGCAAGGACAGTGCATGGTGAATTTATAAGTGCCTGGGTTGTGGCGGAGTGATTGGATAAGTACATGGTGCTCGCTGGGTGATTGGAGGAGTGCATGGGTAGTGACAGGGCGGTGGCTGGACTGCATGGGTACTGCTCAGGGTATTGCAGCAGTACATAAGTTAGTGCATGGGTAATTGCATGAATGCATGGGTAGTGCCTGGATGATTAGAGTGCTCCAAGGAGAGTGCATTGTGAATTTATAAGTGCTTGTGTTTTGGCAGACTGATTGCATAGGTACACACATGTCACATCAGGCTCGCCCCTCCCTTCACATCTTTGCAAACTCGCCTCCTGGCGGGTTCTAAGTTGGGGGATAATTCTCCTTGAATCCTGAGGGTCCCTCGGGGCCAACTAGTACACCAGGTACCTCCAATAAGCGCCACAGAGATGCATTGCAGAGAGGTGGTCTGGGACCACGCCCCTTTTTACACCTCTCTGCAACGCAACTCTTTGGTGCTTACTGGACGTACCTGGTGGGCTAGTTTGCCCCAGGGATCATCAGGATTCAAGGGGACTTAATCTCCAAACTTAAAACATGCCACAGGGCGTGTTTGCACACTTGTCACATCAGGCCACGACCTCTCCCTGCACCAGTGTGGAAACGCACCCCCTGGTGCGTTGTAAATTGGGGGATTAAGTCCCCTTTAGTCCTGAGGGTCCCTGGGGACCAACTAACCCACCACCGACTTCCAGTAAGTACCACAGAGCTGCATTGCAGAGTGGTGTAAAAAGGGGGCATGACCTTGGACCACCTCTCTGCAAAGCAGCTCCCTGGTGCTTACTGGAGGTACCTGATGGGCTGGTTGGCTTCCAGGGACCCTCGGGATTCAAGGGGACTTAATCCCCCAACTCAAAACGCACCACAGGGCACGTTTGCACACTTGTCACATCAGGCCACGCCCTCTCCCTGCAACACTGTGCAAATGCGCCCCCATGGAGCGTTGTAAATTTGGGTTTAAATCCCTTTGAGTCCGAAGGGTCCCTGGGGGCCAACTAGCCCACCAGCTACCTCCAGTAAGTGCCACAGAGCTGCGTTGCAGAGAAGTGTAAAAAGGGGCATGGCCTCTCAACACCTCTCTGCAACGCAGCCCCTGGCGCATACTGGAAGTAACTGGTGGGCTAGTTTGCCCCTAGGACCATCAGGATTGAAGGGGACTTATTCTCCCAATATACAATGTGCCAGGGCGTGCGTTTGCACACTTGCCATGTCAGGCCCCACCCGCTCCCTTCAATACTGTGCAATTGCACCACTGGCACGTTTTAAGTTGGGGGATTAATTCCCCTTGAGTCCTGAGGGTCCCTGGGGGCCAACTAGCCCATCAGCTATCTCCAGTAAGCGCCAAAGAGCTGAGTTGCAGACTGGTGTAAAAAGGGGTGTGGCCTCTCAACACCTCTCTGCAACGCAGCTCCCTAGCACATACTGGAGGTACCTGGAAGGCTAGTTTGCCCCCAGGGACCCTCAGGATTGAAGGGGACTTAATCCCCCAATTTACATTATTACAGGGGTGCATTTGCACACTTACTATGTCAGGCCCCACCCCCTTCCTGCACCACTGTGCAAATGCGCCGAAATATAGAAAACATATTTTTTTGGCCCTGGAGGTCCTTCTGGGATCCCCTGAGCAGGCCTAGGGGGTCAGGGTGTTTCTACCCTGTCCCCTTCTCTTGTTCTATATCTTTGTTTCTTTGTTTTCTGGTGACTAACTTCTACCAAGACATAAGATGGCTGCCAACACTTCCTGGTTTGGAGTGTTGACAACCAATTAGAATGAAGCTTGTCGTTGTGGCAGCCAATTAGAATAAAGCTCGTGGTCGGGAGGGGTCGCAAATCCACCACTGCCCTAGATATCAGAACTTTTATTTTTTTAATTTCTCAGCAACTACTGAACGGATTTTCACCATTTAAAAAAAGGTCTCTTTCTGGTCCAAGCACTACCTTTTTGCTAACTTTGGGGTAATTCCGTTCAGTAGTTTCGGCTGTAGCCTTGTCCAAAATTTCCTTTGGGAAATTGAATTTTTGAATTTCTCAGCAACTACTGAATGGATTTACACCATTTAAAAAATTAGTCGCTTTCTGAACCAAGCTCTACCTTTTTGCCAAATTTGGGGTAATTCCATTCAGCAGTTTGGGCTGTAGCCTATCTCAAAATTTCCTAGAAATTAACATGGGGAAAATGCATTTAGGGACCCTCCTTTAATCTCAGCCCCCGCTTGACGAAGCACCCCAAAACTTTCAGGATGGGAGCTGACCTGAATAGACATTTTTTGGGAGAGGTTCGTGAATATTCATCAAACGACGCCAAATTTATTAGCAAATCAAAGAATGGTTTTCCTATGGAAACTAGGTTTTAACTATAACTACCTACTGGCCACCGTCAGTAGGTAACACATATATATATATATATATATATATATATATATATATATATATATATATATATATATATATGTATATATATATATATATATATATATATATATTACCTACTGGCGGTCGCCAGTAGGTATATATAGTTAGGATTTTTTCTCTATGGGTTTTTTGAAAATTCTATGTCTAATAACTTTGGCGTTTGTGGACGGAATTGGCTGAAATTTTCAGGAAAATGGCACATTTTGTTTCTGAGCAGCCCCTGAAAATGTTGGGGGGGTTCGTCAAGGGGGGGCCGAGAAAAAAGGGGGGTCCCAAAACGCGTTTTTCCCATGTTAATTTCCATAGGGCGGTTGGCCTCACTTTTAGCCCGAACGGCTGAATGGATTTGCACGAAACTTGGCAAAATTGTAGGGACTGGTAGCCCGATGTGCCTTTTGTAGGTCTCAATATATGTGCTGCAGTGGATTTTGAGAAATTAACGTTTAAAAAAAGATATATATCTGTAACAGCGGACTGGGCAGCGGCCCAGGACGCGGACTTTTCGCGCAACGGAGCTTTGTGAAGCGAAGCTGATTGGTTCTCCGGCGTCTGTCAACATTCCAAACAGTCCGTAGCGGCCGCCATCTTGTCTCTCGGTAGGATCGAGAGACAAGAGGAGGCCAAAACAAAGGGGGAAATAACTATAAGGGGGCATAGTAGATCCTCGCTGACCCCCTAGGTTTGATTTGGAGGTTTTAAAAGGGCCCCGCGGGGCAAAAAAAAATAATAATAATAATAATCGAACGGCTGAATGGATTTGCACGAAACTTGGCAAAATATTAGGGACTGGTAGCCCGATGTGCCTTTGCTAGGTCTCAATATATGTGCTCCAGTGGATTTTGAGAAATTAACGTTCAAAAAAAGATATATATCTGTAACAGCGCTCCGCTTCGCGTAACGGAGGTTTGCGAAGCTGATTAGTCATTCTGTCACTGGGCTATAGTTGGGCTACATCTGGCTGATATTTGGGCTACATTTGTTTTTTTGTGTAACTGGCGGCCATCTTTGGGCTACATTGGGCTACATTGGGCTACATTGGGCTACATTCGGCTAATTAGCAAATAGCTCATCGCAAACTAGGAATGGTAAAGAATCGCTATTTATTCCTTAAAGTTCGCTATTTAGGAAATGCAAAAAACTTTGATGATACATATGGCGGTTCATCTCTAACAAGATAAGAAGCATAGGGATACATTTATGATGACTGGCGCATCACCAGGGATGTGTTAGTCATTCTGTGCCGCTGTTCCGTCACCTATGGTGTGCTGCATTTACAATGCGGCGCATCATGGGGCAAAAACAGCACAGATGCGTGATGTATCTGTGCCGTAAAGGTGGCGCATTGCTGGAGTTGTATCGCAAGTGTGATGAAGCTCCAGCAAGGGTCGGGGGAGCCCCTGTCGCAGGGTTTCTGTTCTCACACAGAACTGTGGGCAGAGGATTGGAACCTCGGCGAATGCATTGCTGGAGTTGTATCGCAAGTGTGATGAAGCTCCAGCAAGGGTCGGTGGTGCCCCTGTCGCAGGGTTTCTGTTCTCACACAGAACTGTGGACAGAGGATTGGAACCTCGGCGAATTAGGGTGTCCCAAAACTCACGTTAGTAATCAAAAACTCCTTAGCAAGCTAGGTACAGTGTCACATTGGATATAACAAACTCTCAATGTTTAGACAATCCAGAATATGAACTTATAGTACCTCAGGATACGTGGAACTCATGAACAGTCGGTCGTTATAGATTTCTTAGAAACCAGAACATGGAGTTAAGAAGAACAGATGTGTATTTGAAATGTTTATTTACTAATGCCGTCTTCTCAGGCGTAGTACCTTAGATAATAAAAGTACACATATTATCAGTAGCAAAATTACCAGCATAGTTACTAGTACATAAAAAGCGAATGGTGACAGTATGTTAACATGCTGTAAATGAATAAGAGTTAGCAACACTTATAAGCAGCCGCGGGCCGTGGAGGGAGTTACGGTGGGGCAGGGAGGCGGGGAGGGGGAGGGGCAAGGTAGAGAGGGCTCCACCCTGCTTCTCCCCCTCCCCGCCTCCCTGCCCCATCGTAACTCCCTCCACGGCCCGCGGCTGCTTATATCTCACCCTCCCTAATACACATATTATATTATTTGCTAAGAAGGTCTCTTTGTGTTGGTTTAGGGCGTGCCCATACTTTAGTGTCTTAGATTTGAAGGAATCACATCAGCATACACCAGCTCTCTCTTCATGTGAACCGCATCAACTGTTGTGTATGTGTGTTCGGCAAAGCAATATAAAACCCGCCTCATGCCCAGAATTGGCAGAAGTTGCACTTATGTTATGAGTATGAAGTCGTGGAGATCAGACCTCATAACAATTCTGTATCGTGTTGTTCTTGAAACTTTAGCACTCGCTGTACAGATATAGTTTAACAAGTAAAGCAGATAGTAGACCAATAACATATTATTCTCATGTAAACCACGATGAACTACTAGGTGGAAAGCTAAAGCAACAACTAAGTGTCTTGTGCAGAAGTTGCAAAAAAGGAAAAATGGCGTTTAAACCGGTAATGAGCCCATGCTAACTTAACACGGTGTAAAGATATCCAGGACCTAGATGACACCTCCCCATGATCCGGAAACGAACTGAATAAGATAATAGAAGTGCCATCTCATGAGAGCAGATTGCAAGTTTATATGTGGACGGTCCGCAAGGTAAAGCATTAAAAACTAGGAAAATTTAATGCTAAAGAAAAATAAAACAGCCAAGTACTTTATCGAGTCTTAAGCCAATAGGCAAGGTAAATAATAAAAACTTGACAAATAAGTCAATGAATTGTCAATGAAATGCTAGTACTCAGCATATCAAACATGAAAAAGGTCTATGACATAACTGTGTATGCAAAATAAGCTGCAACAGCCTCCAATAGGAAGTCACCGTCTTCATCCGAAAACAGTTCAGCCATCCAATTTAAAAGCGGAAAAGAACATATGTGCTCTCCCAGCACCGGATCCTCTATCACCATCAGAGGACAGCTCGGTGGGTTTTCAAGAAAGCTCTGTTCCAAGAAAGACTGTGCTGCCGCCAGTAAATTCCAGGGACCAAGTAGTCCATGCATCAATGCCACAGCCATAATCCTTTCGCCAGGACAAACCAACTCGTGAGTAATGATAGGAGTCATCAGCTGATTAAAGTCGACGTCAGGAGAAACCGGTCCGCAGAGACACAAATCAATGGCCCAATCGAAATCACAGGTCAGGCAGTGAAATACAGGCTGGACACAGGTGAAGTAGGAGAATCGAAAAGATAATCCATATGCCGTGCTTAATATCGCCAACGGCATTGTGCCATAATATTCTAGCATGCGATTGCGGAACAGTGTCAGCAGCTGCAGGGTGTGAGGTTGCATAGGAGGGACATCCATATTTAAAAATGTAAAAAAGCACAAGAGCGTCCGCTGGTAATGCAAGTAAAAATGCCAATCCACGAACCAGAGTGGAGAAAATGGAATGAAAGGAAGCAGGGATGACTCCAAAGATTTTCTCAAATGAAGTCACGAGACCACTGGTAACAACTTTAAAAAAGTGCGCCAGGGACTTTGTGGAGGATGCGTTAAAGATAGTCGGAAACATGTTGCTGAAATTGAAAGGCAAATCTTAATTGAAAAGGGTGTGCACCTCTGTACGGGTCTTCGCTATGTGAAGTACGAAAGTTTCACGGGCCGAACTCAAGGCCACCTCTCTCTGAGACAAAAGAGCTCTTATTCTTGCCATGCCGTTGAAACGTGTCCCAAGGTTGGTATTTGTTTCTATTTTAGCGAGGTCAAAAAGAGATCCCATTAGTGGCCTACTGATTTTACTCGATTCCTTTTCTTTTTTTTTACACGATTTTTCGTTATCTGCAAAGACTAAACAGAGTATTGCGACTCTGTGTTTGTTTGTAAATAGAGAATGAACCAAAGAGAACTAATTCTAAAACAGTAAATACTTGGATAACAATCAATCAAATGGAGAGAGAAGCAGGCACGACGGATTACAACGGGGGCAAAGGCCTGCGTTAACTACCTTTCACTATCTGCAAAGAGAGAGTACTCGTAATAGAAATGAGGGGGGGGGCACCATTCAAAGCAGATCAGTGTGCATAAACACGAAAATGTTTTCACTTACCACGTACTTGACATTCGACAGCTTATGATATTTGCTATTAAAAAACCATTGAAATTCACTGAAAAAACCATAGGTTATAGACCATATATAGTTAGGAATTAGCATTTACAAAACCTTGAAAATTCACTGAAAAAACCATAGGTTATAGACCATACATAGTTAGGAATTAGCATTTAAAAAACCTTATTTTACTCACACAAAACCATTGAAATTCCATATATAGTTAGTTGCACTAACTATATATCGTGCACCCGCAATCCACTGCTGATGATGTCACATATTACATCATTCATGACATGGTCAGTGACATCACTGATGACATCACTGATGACATCTCAAATGACATCACTGATGACATCACTGATGACATCTCATTTGACATCAATGACCACATCACTGATGATATCATTCATGTGACAATACAATGCATCTCCTCACATTTTAATATAACCTCTGTTTCACCCAGTGTTAAAAACAGAGTATAATTTTTGAAACCATTGACACACCAATACTAGTTACTACATACGTACTCACTGATTCCTACGTCTACACACACATTCACTCATTCACCCATACAATCATTCATACATAGAATCACTCATGTTTAGAACACTATCATATGCACTCATACACCTATACAGACACTCACACTCTGCCACTCATCCATGGAGTTACTCACACACCTAGTCAGTCCTGTAAAGAATCAATCACACTTCCATTTTCTACTCTATACAGTTAAACATAGAGCACCTTACGTTTTCAACCATATACTAACACATACTTACTCTCTTATACAATCATTGATACAAGTACACATTGATCTGTACAGAGTCACACACCTCCCAGCCAGCCACACACACACTCAGTCTCCCATGCAAATACTTGGGCAATCAATCAATAACCCATATAGTTACTCATATAGCTACTGATCAACACATGCAGCAGTTTACAGAACAACAGACATAATGATGCACAAATTAAGACAGTTTAGTCACTAACCCATGCACTCAGTGAGACACATTTAATCACTCACTCATACATTCAGTCATGCACCTACTAAATCCTTCGTCCAGACACTTATACATCCACTCATTCTTCAATATGTAAGACATATTTTAACTTTACAGAAACATAGTCACTGGATGTTGTCATCAGTGATGTCATCAGTGATGTCATTTGAGATGTCATCAGTGATGTCATCAGTGATGTCACTGACCATGTCATGAATGATGTAATATGTGACATCATCAGCAGTGGATTGCGGGTGCGCGATATATAGCTAGTGCAACTAACTATATATGGAATTTCAATGGTTTTGTGTGAGTAAAATAAGGTTTTTTAAATGCTAATTCCTAACTATATATGGTCTATAACCTATGGTTTTTTCAGTGAATTTTCAAGGTTTTGTAAATGCTAATTCCTAACTATATATGGTCTATAACCTATGGTTTTTTCAGTGAATATATATATATATATATATATATATATATATATATATATATATATATATATATATATATATATATATATATATATATATATATATATATATTACCTACTGGCGATAGCCAGTAGGTATATATAGTTAGGACCTAGCTACCATAGGAAATCCGCAACATTCTACTGGGAATAACTTTGGCGCCGGTTGAGTAATTTTCCAAAATTTTGAAATTTTGGGGGGATTCGTGAAGTGGGGGCTGAGAAAAAAGGGGGGTCCCAAAACGTGTTTTCCCCATGTTAATTTCCATAGGACGTTCTGACAAGGCTACAGCCCGAACCGCTGAATGGAATTACACCAAACTAGGCAAAATTGTAGGGACTGGTATGCAGAAGTGCCTTTGCTATATTTGGTGAAAATTGCTCCAGTGGTTTTTATGAAAATTAACTTCAAAAAAACATATATATCTGGGCGGAGCCTAACCACACATCTCATCGTGAGATCTGATTGGCTGTCAGCACTTCATCCAAGAAGTGTTGGCAGTCATCTTGGGACCAACATACATGATAGCACCTCATTAAAAAGCATTG
Organism: Lissotriton helveticus; assembly: GCF_964261635.1. Lineage (NCBI taxonomy): Eukaryota > Metazoa > Chordata > Amphibia > Caudata > Salamandridae > Lissotriton > Lissotriton helveticus. The sequence continues at coordinate 1,412,048,953 of NC_136065.1, forward strand.
TAGTTAATAGAGGGTTTTAGGACTTTAGTTACATTATAAATCATTTGTTGATGGTACCATACCCATTTTAGGAATTGTGGTGTGTTCTAAGGTGATTTTACCATGTGAAAAAGCCTTCTGCTGGGATATCATGAATCATGTTTGAAAGAAAACTATTATCTCATGCTTTTCCCACAGTGGTTTGGAAGGGGATCTATAAGCTAAACTGAAAGCATATTTTCTGTAAATTCACATTATCTTTCTCAGTCATGTGAGCATGAAGTCTGACATTCTCAGTAAAACATGTACATCCAACAAGGACAGAGACTGTCAGTTGATTCCTTTGTGTTCTACTGCAGCCTCCTAGAGTGTTCTAAAGAACAACGAGAGCGCTAACAGTCCTACTTATTACAAAGGTATGGCACACCTGAAGCCATCTTGATTGGAATAAAGTGGTAACTCTTAAAACATTTAATTTAAAAAGGAACAAAATGAGGGGGTATATTTTGCCATAGAAAGTATGATTAGTGCTGCAGAAAGAAAAATTAGGGCACATTTTGAGTGACTTCCCAAATCCTCTTCTATTTCATTAAAAAATTCTGACATGCAGTCTCCCAAGATGGCCACCAGAGACAAAAGAGCCCAAATGTAGCCCAAATATCACCCAGATGTAGCCCAAGTATAGCCCAATGACAGAATGTCCCAGAGTGTCCTAAAGAACAACTAGAGCGCTAACAGTCTTACTCATGACAAAAGTATGGCACACCAGAAGCCATCTTGATTGGAATGAAGTGGTAAGTCTGAAAACATTTAATTTAAAAAGGAACAAAATGAGGGGGTTCATTTTGCCAGAGAAAGTATGATTAGCAGCAGACTTCCCTGGTGAGCAGTAGCTTTACTACAGTGATCTAATGAGCAACTAGAGTGCTAACATTCAGAATGTATGGCAAATGTGTGACACATATGAATGCCTTCTTGATGGAACCAAAGTAAACAAGCATTGAAAAGGCAATAGATCTCGCCCTCGTTTAAGTTAAAGCCATTCTGTTTGTAATGAGGTGGCTTTTTAGCTTTGCTTTTATTAGTGTTTTTAAAACTTTCATGTAAATAACATGCATATGTATGCATATATGTATATGTATGCATGCATTTATATTTGTATTTATATAGATATGCAGATTATATATGTTTATATATGTATGTATATATATATATATACACATACATAAATGCATATGCATATATATGCATATATATGTGTATATGTGTGCGTGTAGAGAGAGGTAGAGAGATAGAGGTGTTGAGGTAGAGAGGTAGAGGTGGAGAGGTAGAGGTAGAGAGGTAGAGACTAGTAGAGAGGTAGAGAGAAGAGAGTGAGTAATAGAGTAGAGAGTGAGTAGTAGAGAGTAGTAGAGAGCAGTAGAGAGAGTAGCAGAGAGTGAGTAGTAGAGAGTAGTAGAGTGAATAGTAGAGTGAGTAGTAGAGAGTAGTAGAGAATGAGTAGTAGAGAGTGAGTAGTAGAGAGTAGTAGAGAGTAAGTAGTAGAGTGAGTAGTAGAGAGCAGTAGAGAGTGAGTAGTAGAGAGTAGTAAAGAGTGAGTAGTAGAGAGTAGTAGAGAGTGAGTAGATGAGAGAGAGAATAGTAGAGTAGTAGAGAGTGAGTAGTAGAGTGAGTAGTAGAGAGTAGTAGAGAGAGAGTAGTAGAGAGTGAGTAGTAGAGAGTAGTAGAGAGTGAGTAGTAGAGTGAGTAGTAGAGAGAGAGTAGTAGAGAGTGAGTAGTAGAGAGTAGTAGAGAGTGAGTAGTAGAGAGTAGTAGATAGTGAGTAGTAAAGAGTGAGTAGTAGAGAGAGAGTAGTACAGAGTGAGTAGTAGAGAGTAGAGAGTTGTAGAGAGTGAGTAGTAGAGAGTAGTAGATAGTGAGTAGTAGGGAGTGAGTAGTAGAGAGAGAGTAGTAGAGAGTAGTAGAGAATGAGTAGTAGAGAGTGAGTATTGGAGAGTAGTGGAGTAGTAGAGAGTAAGTAGTAGAGAGTAGTGGAGAATATTCCAAAGTTTGGCACAGCACCACTTGCACAATAAGTCCCATCAAATCATATCACTTAGAGTCCTTATTGTAGCGCTGAATCTTGGTGTATATTCAAATGCTTTTATTTTCCTTAAGTTTATGTACCACAGCAAGCTGACGCGTTTCGTTCTGTACAACAGAACTTCTTCAGGGCGTTCTTATTTCCTTCAAGTTATGTCGGTATCCTGTTGTCATATAACTAGATATTTCTTCCAAATGTTAGACATTCTTATTCAAAATGACTAGGTATCAATTTTACCCACACAATTCGGGCAGACTTGAGTAATTTATAGCATCCTCAAAGTCAGTCTTTCAAAAATTCCAAAGTATAGGACATGATAATCCAAATCCAAATGTTTCTCAAGAAAAGTCATTTTCAATCGTTCGGAATTTTGGCGTTTGGGCAGATATGACCCAGGGACCCCCAGTATGCAAGGGGAATTAGTCCCCCCTCTGCAAACACGCCAGTGGCCTGCGTTGCAGAGAGGTGTAAAAAGAGGCATAGCCTCATTATACCTCTGTGTAATGCAGCCCCCTGGCGCATACTGGAGGTTCCAGGTGGGCTAGTTGGCCCCCAGAGACCCCCAGTATGCAAGGGGAATTAGTTCCCCCTCTTCAAACATGCACCGGGGCTGCGTTGCAGAGAGGTGTAAAAAAAGGTGTGGCCTTATTAAACCTCTATGCAATGCAGCCCCCTGGTGCATACTGGAGGCTCCTGGGGGGCTAGTTGGCCCCCAAGGACCCCCAGTATGCAAGGGGAATTAGTTCCCCCTCTGCAAGTGCGCCAGGGGGCTGCATTGCAGAGAGGTGTAACAAGGGGCATAGCCTCATTACACCTCTGCAATGCAGCCATCTGGTGCATACTGTAGGTTCAAGGTGGGCTAGTTGGCCCCCAGGGACCCCCAGTATGCAAGGGGAATTAGTTCCCCCTCTGCAAACGCGCCAGGGGGCTGCGTTGCAGAGAGGTGTAACAAGGGGCATAGCCTCATTACACCTCTGCAATGCAGCCATCTGGTGCATACTGGAGGTTCAAGGTGGGCTAGTTGGCCCCCAGGGGCCCCCATTATGCAAGGGGAATTAGTTCCCCCTCTTCAAACATGCACGGGGGCTGCGTTGCAGAGAGGTGTAAAAAGGGACGTGGCTTCATTACACCTCTCTGCAATGCAGTCCGCTGGCGCATACTGGAGATTCCTGGTGGGCTTTCAGGTCTTATATAGTTAGGAATTAGAATTTTAAAAAAAACTTTGAAATTCACTGAAAAAAACATAGGTTTCAGGCCTTATATAGTTAGGAATTAGCATTTAAAAAACCTTGCAAATTCACTGAAAAAACCATAGGTTTCAGGCCTTATATAGTTAGGAATTAGCATTTAAAAAACCTATAAAATTCACTAAAAACAATATAAGTTTTAGGGGTGTTATAGTTAGCTGGACATTTCACTCATACAAAACCACTGAAATTGCTCCTATATAGTTAGTTGTACTAACTATATTTCGTGCACCCGCAATCCACTGCTGATGATGTCACATATTACATTATTCATGACATGGTCAGTGACATCACTGATGTCATCTCAAATGACATCACTGATGACATCACTGATGACATCATCCACGTGACAATCACATACACCTTTTCATACACTAGTAAAATCTTTCATCACTCTTTGTAAAATAAAGAGTATCATATTTGAATCCATTGTTACCGCAATACAAGTATCTAAAAACCCACTCAGTGATTTTAGATGTATACACACATCTAATCACTTACCTGTAGATTCACTCATACATGCTGTCAATGAACAATAGAACACTATCAAAAATACTTATACACCTAAATCGACATTACACACCAGCACACATCCTATTCACATATGAAGTCATCCTACTCACTTATGCAAACAATGGATCATACTTACATATTTACTTAGCTACACATTTATACAAACACAACTTCATCTATTCATTTAGATAGTAAGTCATACTTAGTGAATTATAAAATTATTATTACAAGTATAAAGTTATCCATACAGTCACTCACACAATCATTGAGTCTTATGTATTCTTATTAATATACAACAACTGACACATACACTGCCATTTATTTTTCTAGTTTGTTGGACATGTACCATTGAGAAATATATTTGCTCATCACCACACCCATAAAGATATTCACTCAGCCAAACAACTGTTAGAACATGTAGTTTTAACTTCATATATCTAGTGAATCAACTATTCACACATCTTTGGGCAGTCACACATCCCCCACCGAACCACACACACATTCACTCTTCCATACAAATACTCAGTTAACTAATCAATAACTAATACAGACTTTCACATAACTAGTAACCAACTGGAGAACCAGTTTACAGAACAACTGACAAAGTGATACAGATATTCAAACAGTTTAGTCACTATCCACTATATTTAGTGAGACACTATAAATTGGTCAAGTAAACAGTCAATTACACTGCTACTAAATCCTCCATCCAAATATTTATTTTTATATATCCACTCATTCTTCAATGCAAATTGCTATATATATAATGCATATTTAAATAACGAAGCAAACCACATTCACTGGATGATGTCATCAGTGCTGTCATCAGTGATGTCATTTGAGATGTCATCAGTGATGTCACGGACCATGTCGTGAATGATGTAATATGTGACATCATCAGCAGTGGATTGCGGGTGCGTGAAATATAGTTAGTACAACTAACTATATAGAAGCAATTTCAATGGTTTTGTATGAGTGAAATGTCCAGCTCACTATAACACCCCTAAAACGTATCGTTTTTTTAGTGAATTTTAAAGGTTTTTTAAAAGCTAATTCCTAACTATATAAGGCCTGAAACCTATGGTTTTTTCAGTGAGTATATATATATAGATATACAATCAATGTTGCCATGATGCAGGAACAAGACAAAAACAGGGTGGCTTTAACACCAGGAATTTATTAAAACCAGCGCTGCAGTTCAAAGTTCAGTAACATCACTCCCAACGCGTTTCAAAGCCAAGGCGGCTTCTTCATCAGGGGAAAGTCACGGTGAAATGGAGCTACTGCCTTGACGAGTACTTGACAGCGCCTTCTTTCATCAGAAGTTCGGTATGGTAAAGAATATATATATATATATATATATATATATATATATATATATATATATATATATATATATATATATAGTCATATATAATGTGAATTTGTTAATACAAATGTAAACATAATTATTATATCTATATAGTTATATATATGTGCATATGTGGGTATATTACCTACTGGCGGTCGCCAGTAGGTACATATAGTTAGGACCTAGTTTCCATAGGAAATCCGCAACATTCTATTGGGAATAACTTTGGCGCCGGGTGATGAATCTTCGTGAATTTCTCAAAGAAGATGGCCCGCTCTCCTCCGCTCCTTCTCTGAAAGTTTTGGGGGGATTCGTGAAGTGGGGGCTAGAAAAAAGGGGGGTCCCGAAATGTGATTTCCCAATGTTATTTTCCATAGGACGATTAGACACGGCTACAGCCCGAACGGCTGAACGGAATTACTAGAAATTTGGCAAAATGGTAGAGTCTGATTCTCAGATCGCCCTTTTGTTTAAATGGTGTAAATCCCTCCAGTAATTGTAAGAAAATCACATTTGAAAAAATGTATATATCTATAAGCGCGCACCGTGCGCGCACCGTGCGAGCAGCCCACAATTTTTAAAAAAAATAAATAAAATCGGGGGGCCTTGGGGGTCCTTGTGGGACCCCCTGAGCAGGCCTAGAGTGTCAGGGTGCTTCTACCCTTCCCCCTTTTTTGAGTTCTACACGTTTGTTTTTCTGCTTTCCTGTGCCTCAGTCTACCGAGGCACCCTAACTATATAAGGCCTGAAACCTATGGTTTTTTCAGTGAAAATATATATATATATATATATATATATATATATATATATATTTATATATTATATTTATATTTATATATATATATATAGCCAAATCAACTGGGTTTTCAATCTGCTCTTCGTCGACTAAAGCATATATATATGTACATATATATATATGTGCGTGTGTGTGTGTGAATTTTATTTTTTTAATTGAGATTAGTTAAGATTCTGTCACAAAACGTGACACAAAAAAATGTGGGGAGCTAACATTTAGAACTTTTTGTTGGCAAATGTAATTAATGTCCTTAACCTCACTTGTGGGCTGGGGGAGAAATTCGTTATGAGATGAAGACAAGTTTTCTTGTAACTTATCTGCCCTCCTACGTTTTAGAGTATTCCTTTATTTCTTTAACTGTGTTGTTGTTTCTTTGTATTGTTACAGAACATATTTGCAACGCACTCTCTCGTGGTTTTCCTTGTATCTCAGGCCACATTTCCAAAGTTGGCCAAGAACACAAGTTTGGAAAAACTTAGATATTAATATTTGAGCACTGTGAGAGCTCAGCCAAATCTCACAAGTCGACTGTGACTTCTCTCTCCCATAACATAGACGTCGGTGTTCTTACGATGGCCTACATGTGGTCACTGTGTGTTCAGTAACTTAGAATGATTAGCCTTACAGGGCACTCGGCAGTGTTTTGTCCTCGTTCCTCCGCACAGATGTTTCTAGCTCTTAACTGTCTCACCAAAAATGGTATCAGCTAATGTTAGGCAGCACCTCTCCCTGTTTCTCCCACGTCCGAACATGTCTGGGATGAAGATACAATTGGCTCTATACAGTTGCTACGGTTCATATGCCAGAGCCCTGGGTCCAAACCTTAGAATTAGCTGTTTACTTCAGGTTAGAATACATGATGTCACAACTCAGTAGTAGCTTTTTGAAAGCCACCAGAAGTGGGACTCTGTCTACTCCCTCGGCTACAGAAGTGAGAGTCCATCTACACAAAAATGTGCTATTTTATGCAGAAGAGCGCAATGTCGATCAGCACTGTGGAAGACTCAGGTTGCAGCCTCTCAAAAGAGGCAATACTCTGCATGTCAGATGCTGTCAGAGAGAACATAGGTGACATCTGGGAGAGCCACATTCCACTCTCAGGAGGGAGAGCTGCCAGGCACAACCTCTTCTGAAAACAAGCATTGGTCATCGCCCCTTTTACTTTTGCCAATTCTTGTTTTGCTTTGTTATAGTTTGTGCAAAATCTTATTGTTGGGGAGGCAGGCAGGTCATTATCAATCTGAAAAATAATTGGATAAACAATTGGTTAAAAAATGCACACATTACAAAAATAGTTCCTGACACTGAAGGGGGTTACTTTGTGAGTGGATAGGCTCCTTGAGAAAAAACTGTGTGTTGTAAATCAAAGTGAAATCAACCAGTGGCTGAGGTGCGCTAATCAACTGCCCCATGATGTATGCGGCAGTGGCTGGTAAAAAATGGGACTGATACAACAGCAGATGAATTAATGAAGTCTGGCTGAAAACTCTGATCGGTAGCTATGTTATACACATAAGTGTAGTAAAATCAAAAGAAGTTGGCTAACACCAGACCTAAAAAAGGCAATTGATCTGGCTTTGGCTGCCAGCCTCTTGCCTTTGGCAATGCTTTTTTATAACATTTTTAGAAAAAAAAATTAAAAATAGTAAGAGAGGCATACAAAGACAGATAGATCAAGAGGCTTGCAAAGACAGAGAGAGACGCTTCCAAAGACAGATTGATATCGTGGGTTCTATTGGTAGATAGATAAATATTGGGGGAAAAAAGATAAATGGATAGTATTTTCACAAACAGACAGATAGAAAGATGGATGGATGGATTTGCAAGGATACATAAAGAGACAGATAAAGTTGCAAAGATAGATAAACAGAAAGATAGCTATATAGATGGTAGACGATACATAGACAGACAGACAGACAGACAGATAGGTATGTAGGTAGGTAGGTAGGTAGGTAGGTAGGTAGATAGATAGATAGATAGATAGATAGATAGATAGATAGATAGATAGATAGAGAGAGAGAGAGATAGATAGATAGATAGATAGATAGATAGATAGATAGATAGATAGATAGATAGATAGATAGATAGATAGATAGATAGATAGATAGATAGATAGATAGATAGATAGATAGATAGATAGATAGATAGATAGATAGATAGATAGATAGATAGATAGATAGTTAGTTAGTTAGTACAGGAAATTTAAATAAATGGCACAGCTAAATTTAGTACTATAATGTCTATATTATCATGACATACAAATATGACGACATACAAGAGCACTCAAAACAAACTAGAAAGCCATGCCAGCAGGACATACATGCAAATTGATTTACAGAAATAACAGTAGTCCTCAATTAAAATACATATCAGCATGGCACACAAGAGGGCAGTTATAAATGTACTTCATTGCCTGCAGGAAGAACAGTTTCAAATGGACACAATGTGCTATGCTGTCCAGTTCATAAATTTATTTGGATAACTTGGTATCCATAAAAGCACAGCATCATAACAAATTGAATAGAAAATGGAGAGTAAAAATGCTATGCTGTTAAATAGCAGCAATTGGATAAAGAAATGTCACTCTAAAAGTCATTGAAAACAACTTTAGCAGAAGACAGGAACAGGAATGTGTCCAGTGTTCAAAATGGAAGAGCTGATACAAAGTGTCATGCTATCACAATCAGACTCTAAACACAAAGGCAACCCAAAGCAATTAAAGGGTTAGAATTTGGTTTTCTGGTTGACTAGGGTGTGATCCCTGATCAGGCACTAGCCACAATCGAGTCAGGGTTAGGCACCAGCAAACCCCATATTAACCTGTGCACATCCTCTGGTAGCTTGGCACAGAGCAGTCAGGCTTAACTTAAAGGCAATGTTTAAAGTATTTGTGCAACATGTCAAACAGTACAACAGTGAAAACATCACACAAAAAGATCCTACTTCAGATCTAGAAATTTAGAGTCATTTTTAATTAAAATAAACAAGACAATAGCGATAAAAATCCAATCAGTAAACCCAGGGATATTAAATTTGAAGGTTTTAGGGTGTAATAGTGGCAAAAAGCACAAAGTGCCAATAAGGATTCTGGTCACACCGGACAGGGAAAAAGTCACAAATTCAGGCCTACTGCGATGTAGAGTGGGCCGGCTACAGGGACCCAGTTAAGCCTGCTGAACAAAGTACCTTAAATCCTGCTTGCAAAGCTTTGCTTGGATCCGGGTCTAAGAAGTGATGTGCAGCTGAATGGATGCGTCGGTTGTAAGATGTGGTGAGGCTGTGGTGCAAGGTCATGTTGCTTCATCGTCTAAGATTTTGCAGACAAAGCTCGCGAAGTGAAGTCTGGAGTTGGGAATGGAATGCACAGCTGGCGATGCATCAGTTCCAAGGAGCTGTGAGGCTACAATGCAGAGTCCGGCATTCTCGGCGAGGACCTGGGCCAGAGATGCGCCGCACTTTTGGTGATGCATCGGTTCCAAGGACTGCAAGGGTGATGCGGAGCTTCTGCACAGGCCCAATCCAGGCAACAATGGCGATGCATCAGTTCTGCTCGGGATGCGCCGCTCAGCATAAAAGATGCATCAGTCCCGCTGGTAAGTGCCTTAGTCATGCTTCCACTATTCTAGGACTGGGGTGGCACCACTTGGCAGGGTAGACTTAAAGATGACAGAGTCCAGGTGCAGGGTGGTTGGAAGCCTGTTATGTACCTGAGGCTTCATATCAGGAGGCCAGCCAACTAACCCATGGAGTCACTCTGGGTTCAGGGTTCAAGAGGTGCAGGTCCAATCCTTCTCACCTAGGCAAGAGGACAGCAAGTCATCAAAGCGAGACTCCAGCAGAGTAGCAGTCCAGCAGAGTGGCTGCCCTTTAACAGGCACAGCGGTCCTTCCTCGCAGAGTATCCACAGGTCCAGAAGTGTACTGAAGTGGTGGCGCCGGAGGTCCAGTATTTATACTCAGTGGTGCCTTCGGAGTGGGGACTTCAAGGACATGCCTTGGAGGTACACAGATGTCCTCCCTTCCTGCCCTCGCTCAAGATTCTTAAAACGGGGTATGCAGCCCTTTGTGTGTGAACAGGACACATTCTATTCAGGTATAAGTGAGGCTGTGCTCAGCTCCTCCCTCCTGTGCTGCCAGATATGGCTCTATGAGACACACCTAAGCTCCCATTGTGTGTGACTGTCTAGGAGGAATACACAAAGCCCAACTGTCAACTACACCCAGGCATGTGATCAGAGTCAGGCTACACGCACAAAATGACTAAAGCAAGAAAATGCCTACTTTCTAAAAGTACCAGAAGGGACTGTGGGGTACCCACAGCCTAGGCGTAGCACAGCGATAGACAAAAATATGTCTCTTACAAGGTTTAAGATAAATTGCATGCAAAAGTATCTCAAATGCTCAAAAGGCAAAAATTATTAACATGTCAAAAGTAAACAGTCATCAACTGCAATGGACCCAATATCTATTAGTATTTTATGCATGCAAATAGAAAAAGTCTCTCATCATTATAATCTGTTCACAACTTAAACATCAGAAGTGTTTCTTGAAAACTTGACATTGTACAAGAAATCAAAAAATTAATTAGCAATCCCAATGCATTTCGGGTTCTGAATTGAACCCTTCTTCAGGGGAAATTCTGAATTCATCATAAATAATGTTCTTCCAGTCAGAGTCACGTCCACAGTAATCTAAAACACAACAAATATCATGGCAATGGATCAATTCCAGATCGTTACATAACTTAAGAAAATAGATTTTTGCACTCTCGAGAACGGAAAAATAGTCAGCTGTGCCTAAACGACCCAAAGAAGTGCATGTTTGCCTGAAGTTTTAGATATACCCTAGATCACCGTGTAGTTAAATGAGAGGAGTCAAAACTACTCCCACTAAGTGCTATTCGATACCCACCACATGTGGTATCACAAAAATCTAAAAAGTAATATAAAGCATGCCTCCATACCCTCCAATGGGTCAGATGAGATTCGAACTAAAGTGAAAAAGAGGGGTTCAATTCAGTATACATTATTGATTAATTGAACTCGTGTGTTAAAAGAATCTAATCTCGCCTATTCATCACGTGTCAAAGCACCTTACCGTATTCAAATGCCTGTAAACTGTGACATCAATTATGTGTATAAGCGAGATCCCTTGTTGGCAACAACCTGTGTAATGCAAGTAACAAGCGGAACCAATGTCAGATCTTATCAAAACTCAACGTTACCATGGTGTGTGAAATATATATTAAACTCTCACCGTACGGTCAACAACAGACTCCGCCCATCCGTTGAGACTCGCAGTAATATGAAACCGTGTCTTCATCTGAAAAACGAATATCAAAGTCCCATAAATTTAAAATAAGGCATACTAGTGCACCCCTAGTTAAAAGTGCCATTTTCAGAATTGTAATCCAAAATCGAACTTCATCATTAGTTAGAATTTAAAATTTGGATTCCAGAAATACCAAACTTGAATCAGTTATATCTTCCCATTTGGAGAAATAACGCATAAAATGCAATAAAATAATCCATATGTTATCCTATGGGAGATATAAGCCTTGTAGTGGAGAAAAATTAATTTAAAAGATTTTACTACCATGTAAAACTAAAAGTACATGTCCTGCTATTTTAAATACATTGCACTCTGCTCTCTGGGCTCTACTAGGCCTACCGTAGTGGTGACTTATATGTATTAAAAAGGAAGGTTCGTGCCTGGCAAAAGGTTTATTTTGCCAGGTCAAGATGGCAGATTATAATGCACACAGAGACTTTGCAGTGGCAGGCCTGAGGGTTACTTAAGTCGGTGGCACAATCAGTGCTACAGGACCACTAATAGCTTTTAAATAACAGGCCCTAGGCACATGTGTTGCACTTTATTAAAGACTTATAGGTTAATTAAATATGCCAATTGGGTAGGAGCTGATGTTGCAATGTTTTGGTGAGCAGTGGTAAAGTGTACAGAGTCCTTAGTCCAACAAAAATGAAATCAGCAAAAACAGGATGTCTGAAGGCAAATGGTTAGGGATAAACCAAGCCAAGGATGCCAGGTCTTACAGGTGTACTTCCCAGCTGATGGTGGGGAGAACTATCTGGCATCTTCTGTGGATGTGTTTCCTGTGAAAGAGAAAAAGGAAGTCACTCATAGTGAGGTTACTCAGTGACTGAAGTGGGGTGATCCCCTGCCTCATGCGGTATATTGAAATGGGCAGAAACAAAATGTGAATGACACACCAACGGACCGATTGATCAAGACAGCTAGCTGAAAGTCCCATTAAATAAGTATATTATATATATGTATATTTTAAAAATCAAAAGGTCTTGCCTAACGCCAGATCGAAAAGAAATCTGGCATACAGCAGCCGCTTAAGCAACCTGGGAGCAGCTGGAATTGTGAGAACCCCAAATGCAGGGTGACCACCTGACTCCATATCATCAGGGACTTTATTTGCAGTCCTGGATTTTTAACATTCCAACCAAATGCATTCTGGGATGTTTACTTAGTTTGTTTCCAATGAGTGAATTAGACTAACACCGCTGATTTCAGTGATCAATGGGTTCAAAGACCAGCACTGATGTAAGGTTCAAGATGACATACGTTTGGTGATCACCTTTCCCGCATGTCAGGCAAGGGGCAGAAGAGAAGGTGTGGATCACGGGTGCTGACACTGTTTGTATTACGCGAACAGCTATCATAATTTTCTCAGAAAGTAAGTGAAAATGATATCAACAACAAACCCTTCGATAGGCTCTGATTAGTGATATATTACTCAGGACCCAAGGCACGTTTAAAAACCACCCTTACTATTTCATACAAGAAGGTGCTTCCGCGGGTGTAACAGATTTGCAAAAGAACATTTTTATGTTATAAATATAATCAGGAATGAGAAGAGACCCATGAAGGGAAGCTTGCGGCAAGCTGCAACGCATCAGCTGGGCTTTGCTTCCAGCCACCTTTTGCTGTTGCTTAACACAAGCTGTAGTATATGTTTTCTTATCGTTACATTAGTGTATTCAAACCAACATAAGAAGACAAAAGAAAAGTCTCGCAATATGTTTCTTGTCGGAGGAAGGCTAGCTAGCTGCTTGGTATTCCGAGAAGCTGCTGTCATTCCTCTGGGTCCCTCTGATTACTCACAGTTTCGGCTGCCAGAGGAGGTGTGTTGCCTGTTTTCATAAAAACTTCCTTTTTCCATTATAAATAAGTCAGAAGGAGGGGAACCCTTTGATTGAGCCGCGAGAGATGTAGCGTGGGCAGAGAGTCCTGTGAACCCTTTGATGCCACTGTCACTCCCAGCAGCATTCATGGTCTCAACACCTGACTCACAGCCTTGGAGACGTCACAGCGCCTCTTACATCTGCCTCCAACATAGATCTGTCCTCGCCCACGGTGAACTATCATCAATGCAGCCCCCGCTCCAGGTTCGGCTCGCGTCGAGGACTGTCTGCGAGGAATGACTAATCCTGCATTATTAACTCTCGAGCCTTTTGTCTTCGGGGATAATGCCATAGTTTCACTGTCTACTTTTTTTTATAAATGTTAGAAAGTTTCGCAGGATCGCTACCTTTTTTATTGCTAGATGTTGCTGATTTTAGAAGTGCAGTGGGCCCTGCTGACCAGGCCGCATTTCATGTGCTGTGACCCCTCGAAGTGTATGTGCAAAATTGGCTAATACCTGATTGGCATATTTAACTATTTTACGTCCTTAATTTATGGTGCAAAGTGTACTCAGGGCTACTAAGTTAAATGACACTAGTGGACTGCAGCACTGTTTGTGCCAGCACTGCAGTGACAAAGTGAGAACATAGGTTCTAGGTCTGCCACTGCAGCCTAGCCTGACAGCTGTTAAACTGCCAACACCACCTGGCAAAAAAAACGTTTTGCCAAGGCTAAACATTTCTTTTTAATATTTAAAAGGCATTTCCTAGGAAAGTCCTTAGTAACCCATAAAGCGTTGTGCCAAATATTAGAAAGCAGGACGTGTTCCATTTATGTTTTACATAAACTGACAGGGAAACACACATTTGTTGTTTTCACTGTAGCAAGGCCTGTAGTCCCATTGGCTAATGTAAAGTTACTCTAGCCCACGGGATAAGTGCTAACTTCCATTTGAAACCATCAGACATAGAACTCCTAGGTATCAAATTAATCATTACATTAAACTGAACATATTGCTCCAGTCTGATTTAATGTAGTTTTTAATGAAGAGGTGACTTTAGGAAGTCACCACTTTCTTGCCTCAGGTTCTAGTAGCCATTTCTGACTAACTACACAGTTAGGAGGTGTGAAGCACTCCCAGGAATAGGAATTAAAGAACTTTTTTTGGTGGGTGGATGTGTGATCTTCTCCAGTAGGATAAGCAGAAGGATTTGGCCACAGATGGTACAGCTTCAAAGGAGCTACAGCCTTTGGGAGACAACTGCAAGACACACCTTCGTTTTTTTGTGTATGTAGACAGGCTAGCATCTCCACTAGAGGAGGAAAACCTGTGACAAACCCCGTTTTCCAAGAGGATTGGCTAATTATATTGGACACACCTCACCTGTGTGCCCATAACTCTGACTCATGTAAGAAGGGTCCTGTCAGTTTGTACTTGGCCAGAAATGTATAATGTGGCTGTTTAGTGCCACACCCCCAGACGATTTTGCCAGAAGGGGTAGGGTTGCCCCATGGAAAAAATATGAGGGATGCAATGCTTGAATTAATTTCAGATGGCTGCATCCAAATCCACTGTTATTTTATACACCATACCATCTCAGTTTGGATCCAGCTATATGGCAATCAGTCTCCACCCTGCTCCAGTGAGAACACTCCAAATCAAACTGCCAGGACAGGTCCTCAATAAAACGGACCACATGCAACCCAACTTTGACTACTAGATGAAGCCACTGGAATTCCATCGGAGTTAGAGAGATGCGATCATTGCTCATCCCCAGTGCTGGATAACAGTGTGTCATGCTTAATACTACACCCACCCCCAGAATGGAACATGGTGCGCAACTGGAAGAAAATTGATGCCGCCAACCTGGTAGAAACTCTACTCAGCTCCTCACAGGTACCCACGCTCAAATCAGGAAAACTAGATTAAGAGAGCGAAACCCTGACTAACACCTTGCGCCTAGCCATTGATAAGGTAGCCCCAGAGAGAACAATTAGAGCTGGAAACAAAGGGAAAGGAGCGCCCTGGTTTAACGAATCCCTAAAAGTTCAAAAGCAAAGCCTCCGCCATGCCGAGAGGCAATGGCGGAAAGCCTATGAACCAGAGCAGTTGGCAATGTTTAAAACCTAACTCACCCCATACGAAAAATGTATCACTGACAGGAAGGCTGAATATTAT
This sequence comes from Lissotriton helveticus, assembly GCF_964261635.1. Lineage (NCBI taxonomy): Eukaryota > Metazoa > Chordata > Amphibia > Caudata > Salamandridae > Lissotriton > Lissotriton helveticus. Next base: position 1,412,064,255 of record NC_136065.1, read on the forward strand.
GAGGCAAGGATTACCGCTGCTTCTAATAAGCAGAAAGAGACTTTCAATATACTGAAAGAACTTAGTCAAAAAGCCGAGGTGAAAACTGCCAATGTCTCTTTAGACTGTAATACCTTCCAGTCCTACTTCCTGCAAAAAGTTAAGGACATCATCATCAAGATCGATAGTATCCCAATCAATCAAAACGTGACAGTCCACTTTCAGGCACCTCGACCTTCTGGCCATCAACTTACTGCTTTCCCTCCTTTGGACGACACATCACTAACACAATTAATGAATTGTGCTAAATCAGGTTCCCCTGCCAAACCCTGCCCTCCGAGTATCTTCCTTATGGCTGCTCCTGGCTTAGAAAACCGGTTTCTTGCACTACTAAACAGCTCTTTGGGGACTGGCTACCTACCTTCCAACCTAAAGGAAGCAAGAGTAACTCCCCTCCTAAAGAAACCGGGAGCCGACGCCGCCAGCCTCAAGAACTATAGACTGATTTCCCAGATTCCCTTCCTAGCTGAAGTGATAGAACAACACGTCCTACAAACTCTTTCACTTTTCCTGGAGGAACACCAACTACTCCAAATGCAACAAGCGGGCTTTAGAGCACATCACAGTACCGAACTGGTGATGCTCTCTGTCCTCGATGACCTAAGAACTATGGCTGATAAAAAACAACTGAGCGACCTGATCTTATTAGATCTATCAGCGGCGTTCGATACGGTCAATCACACCCGGCTCCTGGACTGCTTAACAGTCTTAGGTCTTCAAGGATCGGCATATCGGTGGCTGGAATCCTTTCTCACAGGGCGAGCCCAGAGGATTCAGCTGGGAGAACGTGTATCGAACAGGGGTGCCCTCACTTGTGGCGACCCACAGGGCTCTGCCCTATCCCGGCTCCTCTTTAACATCTACCTACAACCCCTGGTAACCGCCCTGGCCCACATGGACTGCTGTGTCTTTAACTATGCAGATGACACCCAGCTCATTTTCCGGAGTGACAACACCGCCCGCGCTCAGGAAGCGGCACAAAATATTCTCAGATTCACCATAAATTGGATGACCGCAAATTCATTGAAAATTCATCCTGAGAAAACTGAAGATCTTGTGATCCCCACAAAAAGCAACCCATGGAGTGCCTGTTTTTGCCCCCAGGAGCTAGGCGATACCCCCACTCCCGCCGCCGCCGTAAAAAGCTTAGGCATTAAACTGGACCAAGAGCTCTCCATTGACTATTCAAATCACCACGGCGGTAGGCACCTGTATAGAGCTGTGACCTGTATAGGTCATAAATAGGGGAATAAAGCACAATGCTCAAAGCAATCAGTAATTTTAAGTCATTTTTCTAAAAAGTACAAAACCATGATCTTTGCATGAGTAATAAATAGTGTGCATTTGTAAGGATACATTGCATAATTCTTTTTACTGATCCCTTCAAATGCAGTGACAATCCTGGAGACATACAACCATTCAGTTTGGCATGTGGTAGGGATACCCTCTCCTCCTCCATCACACCCACTTGCACACATTTACTCAATTAAATGTGTTTCAAACAGGGTATTCTTTTCTAATACGTCCGGTATGTGCAGATAGATAGGGTTCACAATACTCTGCTGATCTATCTGCATACAGTACCTGTTTGTGTGTGGACTATGGCAATCTGTTAGACCCGACATCGACGAGATTCAGATGGAAAAAAAGCACAGGCATTAATATTGCCCTAATCCACTTTTGTGTAAGTTTACAAACTTATTGCTATTCACAAATTGCAAGATAATAGTCAGTTTACGATTGTGGAGAGTCAGTAGTTGGGGCAGACAACTCTGCACCTAAAAATATAGACGTAACCTATTTTTTTGTGGGCGAAGTTCTTGGCTCACACTGCAGAGTCTCCGCAATCGTAAACCTACTATTAGCTCATAGTTTGTGAATTGCAAAAAAAGTACACTTTCACAAAAGTGTGAGTTTACCTTTCGTAAATCAGGCCCAAAATGTAGATTATTTATAAATATTTATTGCAAATTATGTTGATGTCAATGTGCCCCCTTCTTTGTCCAGTTGAGTTCAATGGATTAGTGGTTTTGGTAAATCTGCTCTTTAAGCCTTTTTAGTTTTTAATTTACACACAGAATCATGGACATTATTTGAGGCTAATTAGGGGATTTAGCTGCAAAATCTAACTTGCTCACTGCTACTCCTGTCACTTCCTTTCCGAATTCATGGTTTCAGAGGGGTCAAAAAGTTGCCCCTCTGAGGCCAAGAGTCAAAAAAGGAAGTGCCAGGAGTAGCAAGGAAGGAGCCAACTAGTGGTCACACCTGTGACCCCTGAAAACCTCCCCACAATGAGAAATCAAACCGTGTCCAAATGCCTCAACCCCAACTACCCCCTTCCTACCATTGTTCCCCCTCCATCTACTCTTCCTAACCACTCCCTGCCCCAGCCCCCTGCCTTACTATGTAGGCAGACAGGGGCCCCAAGCCCAGTTGATTGGTTCCCAGAAAAATCATCTGCCAGCCCCTATCCCTCGAGCCCCCTATTCAAGCACACTCCGTGAATAAAATGAGGACATTTTATGCCAGAAATCAAAAAATAACAGATGACCCTGATATTTCCCCTTATGCTGGCAGATCTCCACAACCTCATTCACCATTCTCAATATCACAAATATACCACCCATTATGTAGAAAAACATTATATCAATCTGAATTTTAGGATGTCATCATGCTGTTAGGCTATAACAGGGAGATAGCGGCCTAGCGCTGAGGACCCAGACTAATTAAATACTCCTTGGTCTGTATTTCTGAAGTGAAAATTCTGATCTGGCCCTTGACAATTGTTTTGAGTCGAGCTGGCGCCAACAGAAATGCCCCTCTGGCCTACTGAAATGTCTGTATGAGTAATCTCAGCCTCCATCTTTGCTCGACCGTGGCGTGTCCAGAGTCAGGACAAACAAAAAATGAAAAATCTTTAAAGTTCCATTGGTCTTCTGGCCAAGTTTCACGAAGATACTTTGTCGGAGAGGGAAGTTCTAGAATGATAGAGCGTGGGCTCACCTGCTTGTTTTACTATACTCACCTGGGCCCATAAAACAAACACACTTTGAACAGGTAAATCTACGCTTAATCAGAATTTTAATTAACCATTTAGGACTTATACCATTAATCATACCAATCATTGTCACCGGTTCCTAAGGTCCTAAGGGATCAAGGGAGTTAGAATAATAGGTAGTAAATAAACATTTACACTCATTAAAAATAACCACAGACTCCAGAAAGCTTTGAACACTTTATCTAAATAAATTCTTAAATGTCAGAGTCCATACTAAATTAGTCACAACTTGTTCAATTAGGAAGAATATAATCAAAGCAAGATGATGCAAAAATATGATGAGATTTTCTTTAAGCATTGAAACATAGGAAGGATAAGAAAAGGGAAACAGTAGGATGACATACTGACATGAATTTTATATTTACCTAGAATGGTGTGAAGACCAACCCTCGGCCACGGGCTGGGATAAAAGACAGGCCTTCTGGCAGTTCAGATGCCAATAAGACAGCACAGGTGTAGATCAGGACCAGTGATGACCAAATTAGAATAGATTCAGGTTGGAACCAGGTACCCTCAGCTAAGTGCAAACAGTTGGACCCTGATTGGGTTAGTGAATCTTCTCCCTCAGGAACCCCGATTGGGTTTTCGAATCTCCTTCCCAGAACCCGATTGGGTTATCGATTCTTCTGACAGAATGCTCCGCCAACACCTCTGCTCTCGTTCACTTATTGAGTGCATTGGGTCAGTGACAGGTCAGCTATTCGGACAAGTCGGACAAACTAACTAGCCAAACCTACCTTAGTTACACCATTTTCCAGGGCAGTGTACCACCCCCAATGTTGCAAATATGTGTATTCCCTAATTTGATTGGTCAAAAGACGAGGAGAGGTCATCACACCATACCAGTTATGAGGTCACTTGATTCAATAATGCAAATTATCTTCCCGCCCATAACTTTCCCATGCATTTTATTCCACCCAACAATGAATGTTCTAATAGTAAATACAATGTTAAACAATTTATCAAAGTTTCTTCCTCTCGAGAGGTCGCAGGGTGAGTTTCCCAGGCGTATCTTTAAGCAAGACTGTCATTGGCATCGATTCAATGCCATGGCTTGTGGACTCTTGTGAACGCAGCACGTGCGCAGTCGCGGGACCCAAGATGGAGCAACATTGTACTTGATTGGTCCAAACACTAGCTAATAGCAAAGTCAAAGAAGAACAGTTTTAGAACAAAGAATAAATAAATGCACTGTATACCACTTATCTCTTATCCCGTTTAGCGCTGACTTTTTTTGCACTTTGCACTAACTGGGCCTTAAAGCTGGAATTGAAAGGCTGTTAAATTCCAGACTACGGCATACCTAACATGGGAGGTGTATTGTGTGGCTAAGACGTTTTCCATGGAACATCGCCGGAAAACCAGCGTTGTTTCATGGAAAAAGGCAATATTCCCACTATCGCTGGAATATTTACCGCCATGGCGCTAAGCGTTGTTAATACAGCGCTAACATGGCGATAAGTTCCAGTGATAGCCGGCGATAGGAAAATGTGCGCTAAGCGCGTTCAGCGATATCACTTGATAATATGCCCCTTAGTCTGCTATCTTTTTTAGCTGTGTGTTCAATAGAAGAACTACATCTACACACTGCAGTGTTGTTGATGACTTTAGTTAATTTCCTTAAACGTTTGTGTATTTGGTAAAGCGCCACTTGCTAGCGAGGCTGCTTCCGAGCACTGAAGTGCCCTGGCAAAAGTTACAGTCACAGCACTGAAGTACCCTGGCACAAGTTACAGTGACAGTACACCATATACACAAGGTGGGCCTGGTGCCAAACGACCTAGGAGGCGTACGCTTTTTGGTGCACAAGGTTTAAATTCTTAAGATGTATTCGTTTGTGGTGGTAGTCCATTGTGCCCAGCAGTACTTTCAGCGCTCCAGACTAGAAACATGAAGCGGCTTTGGAGAAGTGCGCTTGCCTACTAGCCCCACACTAGTAATTATAAGTATCGGGCCAGTGCAATGTCCACAGCATGAAGGGTGCTGGTATAATGCAGGGATAGGCATTCTTAGCACAGTGGTGCAGTGATGCAGCTTGCAGTGGAAGGTCACCACAAGCGCAGGGTGTCAGGCAAGTGAGTGTGCCCAGTGCTCAACACATACTTTAATGCCACTGGGCACAGGCCGGAAGAAGAAGCGAAGCAAGTGAAGTTTTCAGCTGAGTTCTAATCTCAGCTTCCTAACTTGCCTTTATCGTGTGATCATACCTATTTTCCATCATCTCCCGGCATCAGTTTGCCTCTCAAGTGCTAAATAAGTGCTTAGAAACCCATTAATGACCAAAATGAAGCGCTGCATATAAAAACATGACAACCTCCAAACCGGAGCTCTATACTTCTTTACGAGATGAGGGCAGAAGACAGACAAGAACAGAACTCTGTCTGAGGAGGGAGGCTGTGCCTTTAGCAGATGTTCCCTTGATTTAGTGGCCTGGGAAGACTAGAGTTCATTGGTTGCTTTATCCCTGATCAGTAAAGTGACCCTTGACCCTGTTCTCAGGGCCGGTCGCTCCACTTACCGCACGGCCCCCCGTGTGTATCCTGGTCCCCACCACTGCCTGCCACGAGTTCGCCGCTGCTCCTGTTGCCCTGAGTATTCTGTGCATTCTCTGCTCTGTGCCCTGCTAATTTTTCTTGTGCCACTGTTTTTATTACACTGTTTGTAATTACTGTCCTTCCTGTGCCACTGCCTACTTCAAGGCTTGCCCCCTCGCCGCTCTCCCCGTGATTGTTTTTCCCGCTCTGTGTCGCCCCGCTCCGGCCTGCTCCCCGCCACTGCTCCCCTGCGGCCCGCTCCCTTTTCTCTTTGGTACCCGATCCCGCTCCCCATTCGCCGCCCCGCTCCCGCCTCCCAGCTGCTCCTCCCTTTCACTTCGCCATTTATGGCAGAGACCGCGCGAACGCGCAGCGATCACGTGCAGCGGTCACGTGCAGCGGGCGCGCCAATTGCACGCCGATGGCGCGACAAAGGCAAGCCCATCTACGCCCGTCCATGCCTGGACCGCGCCCAGCGCCAGGACGCCTGGCCCTCAATGATACTAGCCCACCCGAATGACTTACGACGCCGCCACCCTCCACGCACTCAACACCGGCCGTAACCCCGCCTGCCACCGAGCCAGCCCGAAACGCACCCACGGACCTTTCTCCTGTCAAGCCTGCAAATTCACCTGCCTCCGGACCTGCACCGCACCCGCCAGGACAGGCACCAGCAACAACCACCTCAAGTGCATCCTGCTCAACACCCGCTCCGTCCACAGGCACACCGTCAAACTTTGGAACCTCCTCGACACAGCATCACCAGACGTCGCCTTCCTCACAGAAACATGTATGAACGCCTCCTCAGCCTTCGACATCGCCATAGACATCCCGGAAGGCTACAAGATCACCCGGAGGGACCGCATCAACCAAACCGGAGGAGGTATCGCCATTTTCCACAGAAACACCATCCGCATCACGACCAACTCCGAAGACTCCCTCACCGCCGCCGAGCACCTTCACTTCCAGATACACACCGACCCCAAGACCACCCTCAGAGGCACTCTCATCTACAGACCCCCGGGACCACGCACAGAATTCAGCTGACCCATCGCAGACTTCATCAGCCTGCACGCCCTCACCTCCTCAGACTACATCCTCCTAGGGGACCTCAACTTTCACCTGGAAAACAACAACGACAACAACACCACCACCCTGCTGGACAACCTCGCCAACCTCGGACTCAAGCAACTGGTGAACACCCCCACCCACTACACAGCCACACGCTTGACCCCGTCTTCTCCTCCAGCAAGCACATCTCCTTCAGCCACTCCACCAGACTACACCGGACAGATCATAGCTGCGTCCATTTCAACTTCAGGAGAACCACGACCCACCACCACCCGCAACAGGCTCCCCGAAGAACCTGGAGCAAGATAACCGCCGACCAGCTCACCACCTCCCTTAGCCAGAACCCACCCACCAACACGACGGACCCCAACAAAGCAGCCCGCAACCTCACACAGTGGCTCACCAACTGCGCCAATGACCTTGCACCGCTGAAGAAACCTCCCAGCAGACCCGGCAGCAAGAAAGCCTCATGGTTCACCAACGACCTCAAAAACTCCAAGCAATCCTGCCGTACCCTCGAGAAAGCCTGGTGCCACGACCAGTCAACAGAAAACATGACAGCCCTCAAGAACGCCATCCGCAAACACCACCAGCTGATCCGAACCACCAAAAGGACAACATTCAGAGAACGACTAGTCAACAACACCCACAACAGCAAGGAACTCTTCAGCATCGTTAAAGAGCTCTCCAACCCCAGCGCCTGCAACAACAACATCGAACCCTCGCAAGACCCCTGCGACTCACTCGCCTCGTTCTTCCACTGCAAGATCGCCGACATACACAACAGCTTTGACGCACAGACCACGCACCCAACCACCGAACCGGTGCCCCCCACCACCACCCTCTGCATCTGGACCTCGGTCAGCACCGAAGACACCACCCGCATGATGAACACCATCCACTCCGGCTCCCCACACCACATCTTTAACAAAGCCGACTCCATCATCGCACCCCAACTCCGGGACATCATTAACAGCTCCTTTGCGTCCGCCACCTTCCCGGAGAGCTGGAATCACGCAGAGCTCAGTGCCCTCCTGAAGAAACCCACCGCGGACCCCACGGACCTCAAGAACTTCCGCCCCATCTCGCTCCTCCCTTTTCCTGCCAAAGTCATCGAGAAGACCATCAACAAACAACTCTCCACCTTCCTCGAGACAAACGGATCCCTCGACCCCTCGCAGTCCGGTTTCCGAGCAAACTACAGCACCGAGACCGCCCTCATCGCAGCAACCAACGGCATCAGGTCCCTGCTCGACAACGGGGAAACAGCTGCCCTCATCCTCCTGGACCTCTCAGCAGTCTTCGACACCGTATGCTACCGCACACTAATACAGCGCCTCAGTAACACTGGAATCCAAGGGACGGCCCTGAAGTGGATCATCTCGTTCCTCTCCGGAAGAACTCAGAGAGTCCGCCTCCCCCCTTCCGATCCGCAGCCACCAAAGTCATATGCGGCATTCCTCAAGGATCCTCGCTCAGCCCCACCCTCTTCAACGTCTACATGAGCCCCCTCGCAGCCATCGCACGCCAACACAACCTAAACATCATCTCCTACGCGGACGACACCCAGCTGATCCTCTCCCTCACCAACGACCCCGCCACCACCAGAGCCAGCCTCCAGGATGGAATGAAAGACGTCGCGGAATGGATGAAGCTCAGCCATCTGAAACTGAACTCAGACAAGACGGAAGTCCTCATCCTGTGACCATCCCCCTCTGCCTGGGACGACTCCTGGTGGCCCCCTGCACTGGGCACCGCCCCCAAGCCCACAGACCATGCATGCAACCTGGGCTTCATCCTGGACTCCTCCCTCACGATGACCATACAAGTCAACGCCGTCTCGTCATCTTGTTTCAACACCCTGCGCATGCTCCGAAAGATCTTCCAGTGGATCGCCACTGAAACCAGGAAGACGGTCACCCAGGTCCTCGTCACCAGCCAACTGGACTACGGGAACACCCTCTACGCTGGAACCACAGCCAAACTACAGAAAAGACTCCAGCGCATACAGAACGCTTCTGCACGACTCATCCTGGACATCCCCCGTCACAGCCACATCTCTGCCCATCTGAGAGACCTGCACTGGCTCCCCATCAGCAAGAGAATCACGTTCAGACACCTCATCCACGCACACAAGGCTCTCCACGACATGGGCCCCAAATACCTCACCAGCCGCCTCACATTCTACACACCCACCCGCCAGCTCCGATCCGCCAGCCTCGCCCTCGCCACCGTCCCACGAATTCGCAGAGCCATCGCCAGAGGAAGATCCTTCTCCTACCTGGCGGCCAAGACGTGGAACTCCCTCCCCACCCACCTACGGGTGACCCAGGACCATCTCTCCTTCAGGAAACAACTCAAGACCTGGCTATTCGAGCAGTAGCGGATCCCCCCTCCCAGCGCCTTGAGACCCTAGCGGGTGAGTAGCGCGCTCTACAAATATGTTGATTGATTGATTGATAAAGTGGAAATATTGTCGAACTTAACATTTACTGCAGTTCAACCACAGCGTCACACAGATCAATCCCCCTCTGCGCTTTTTGAGACTGCACAATGCAGACCTTGTGCAGACATGTGTGCTCGGTACAAGCAACACTTGAAGAGTCTGTGAGTCAAGATGGGTCACAGACCCGAAAAGTAACCTTGATGGATCACAGACAGAATATCAAGAAGCAAAATATCAACCTTCCAAAATATCGTGGACAAAATATAGGATGCCAAAACATCTAATTTCTATCTACAAACAGGTAATTACAAAAATATTGAATCCAAAATATTGTTGTAAATAATATAGTTTGTTAAAATATTGAATTTTTTAAATGTCTAAAAGGAATGTAAAATTAATAAAATAATAAATATAATTAACTAAAACATATTTAAAAATGCTTAAATAATCTTAAAATTAATAAATAATTAATGTAAGTGAAAAAAGAAATATGCATTTTTACATATATTAACTTGATATTAAAAAAAATATTCAATATTTTTAGCGTAGGATAGCGGGAGGGTAACTTTTACTATTCCCACTCCAGTGAGTGCATTAGTAGGGAAAGTGTTGGATAGCGGTAGGGTAAAAATTACTCTTCCCACTCCAGAGAGTTCAACAATAGGGAAATCATTGGCTAGTGTAGGGGTAAAAATTACTTTTCCCACTCCAGAGAGTGCAACAGTAGGGAAAGCGTTGGATAGCGTAGGGGTAAAAATTACTTTTCCCACTCCAGAGAGTGCAACAGTAGGGAAAGCGTTGGATAGCGTAGGGGTAAAAATTACTATTCCCACTCCAGAGAGTGCAACAGTAGGGAAAACGTTGGATAGCGTAGGGGTAAAAATTACAATTCCCACTCCAGTGAGTGCAACACTAGGGAAAGTAATGATATAATATTTAAATAAGAATAAATGAATTGTCAATACCAATAGAAAACGCTTAAAAATTAATTACCAATTACAAAATATTCAAAAATATCACCAATTAATAATTAATTAACAATAAATTAATTAATAATACACCAAAATAATTAAAAAATGTACTTAATTACAATTAAATTACTTCCCACCCTATTCCCCCATAAACCCACAACCCGCTCTGAATATTACTGTCATGTAGATACGCTTTGCCTATATGCTGTGTTAAGTTACCATGAGCTTATTAGAAGTTTAAACGCCATTTTTCCTTTCTGTTGCTTTTGCACACGACACATAAACTGTTGTTTTAGCTTTGAGCCTAGAAGAGCGCTTTGATTCACACGAGAATAATATGTTATTACTCTGATATCAGCTTTGCTTAGTGAACTGTGTCTGTACAGTGAGTGCTGAAGCCTTCAAGGATAACTCGACACAGTGGTTGTTGTGAGGTCTGATCTTCGCACCTTCCTAGACATAACATACATGCAATGGCAGCCAAATTCTGGCTTTAGGCATATTTTATATTGCTTCACGCAGCGCACCCGGACACACTTGATGGTGCTTCGCATGCAGAGAGCTGGTGGAAGATGATGTGATCCCTTACCACTAGGATCTTGAGGTATGGGGCCGCCCTGCTAAAACCAAATGAGACCTTCTTAGATATAATATATTATGCTAATTAGGCAGGGTGATAATTAGGTGTTGTTAAACCCGATTCATTTCAGCATTTTAGCATGTTGTCACCTTTCGCATTCTATGGACTAGTGACTATGCTGATTACTTTGCTTCTTGTAATATGTTTGCTGGTTTTATCTAAGATACTGCTTTTGAGAGCCTTGCATTAGTAAATAAACATTTCAAATATGCTTGCGTCCTCATTTACTCCCTGTTTTGAATTGAAATGATTGTATAACGAAAGAGTGTTCATGTGTTCCACGTTACCTGAGGTGATCTAAGTCCATGTTCTGGTTTGTCTAAGTATTGGGAGTTTGTAATGACCAATAAGACACTGTAGCTAGTCAGGTAAGGGGATTTTGGGTAGTAAGGTGAGTTTTGGTACACCCTAACTTACTGAGGTTCCAAGTCTCTATGCACAGTTCTGTAGGAGAACAGGATCCCTGCTACATGGCGCCCAACGTTTCGGTGGTCTTATTACATGACACTTGAGTAGTTAATCTTTCGATCCTTAACCCCTTCACTGTCGTTTCCGGAATACGGTGGTGTCGGAAAAAAACTACCTATTTGTGAAATAGGCCTTTACAAGCTTGAATCTTTCTAAAACGGTTTCCTTGGATTACAACCCAGTTGTGCTACAAAGTTTACTTTGTCCTTTATACTTTCTGTGTCGTTATGGCCGCGGTGGACATTCCGCAGCATAGTCGCATTGCGGTGCGCAACCATTTGCAGCAATATAATGTTCCCGTGGATGGCATGGCCGTAATAATGGTGGTGAGTGCAGAGGTAGCTTACCCTTACGAAATCTTTTACTCGTGGGTGACATTCCCGGCTGTGGACGGAACTTCAGGTGTGTTCCACACGTACACTCCCACTCCTGTGCCGAATGAATATACTCCGTACAGGGCACAGGAAGTACCTATAGATACTTGGCAGCATCGCGTTTGGTTTGGTGGTGCCCTCCCCCACTCTTTAACAGCTCCGAGGTTAGGTCCTTTGTCCATTCCGGGCGCAATTTGGCCTGTTTTGGCTGGATTTAGTCCTCATCCTCAACACGGCAATTGTACCGTTGTTGAGCTAAGACGACTACATGTAGTCTAAATTAGCGTTATTCGGTCGTTAGTACAATACATTTTATTTATTTATTTATTTGCGGGTTTATAACGCGCTTGAATAAACTCCCGAAGGAGTATCTCCGCGCTCCAGAGACAACTGTAGCAAAAACCAAAGGGCAATAATCCAGAACAAAGAATCATATGTGACTAAATCATGACCCAGCTAATTTAGGCCTGAAACATAAAAAAAATTTCAGTTTTTTCCTAAAGGCAAAGTGATCCGAACACTGCCTGAGTTGGAGGGGAAGATTATTCCACAATATTGGACCCGCCACTGACAGTGCCTTGCCACCCTGTCGAGTCCTACTAATCTTGGGCACCCTCAGAAGCAACTGATCACTTGACCTGAGAGCGCGTGTGGGAACATAGGGAACACATTTTTTTGCCAGATAGGAAGGTCCTAGGTCATGTAGTCCTTTATGTACTATACAACATGTCTTAAATTTGGCGGACAGATAACCAATGAAGTTTTTCCAGCAGAGGTTTAGATGGAGATCTAGGGGGAGCATTAAGGACCAACCTGGCTGCGGTGTTCTGTATCACCTGAAGTCGGTCCAATACCTCTTCATTAGCAGACGCCAGGAGGCCATTACAGTAATCAAGCCGGCTAATCACTAGAGCCTGGACCAAAGTCTTTCTAATGGAGTCCGGAAGGAGCGGGAATACCTTACGGAGGAGTCCTATTATATGAAAACAGGACCCCACTGTGTTATTTCCATGTTGTTTCAAGGTCAGCTCCGGCTCCAGGCGAACCCCGAGGTTCTTGATTACTTGTTTTGGTTCGGGAACTGGCCCCAGGTCTAATGGCCACCAATCAGGGGACCATAGTATCTTGGCCTCACCGAAAAGCATAACCTCAGTATTACCAACGTTACACTGAAGAAAGTTCGAAGACAACCACTGGGATACTGCTTTCATCCCCTCGGAGAAAAATTGTTTAACCTCCGGGGTCAAAGATTTAAATGGGAAAAGCAGCTGGGTATCATCAGCATAAGACACTGGACAAAAACCAAAGGCTCTCGTAATATTTGCCAGGGGGGCCACATAGATGTTAAAAAGAGTTGGGCTCAAACAGGAGCCCTGTGGCACCCCCTTGGTGATCGTAACCTCATCCGACCGGAATTCACCCATGGTGACACATTGAGTGCGGTCGGAGAGAAAACTCTTTAGCCAAGCCAGTGCCTTGCCACCCAGTCCACTCTCAGTCAGTCATTCGATCAAGATCTTATGAGAAATGGTATTGAACGCTGCCGATAAATCCAGCAGTACCAGGACAACTGAGATACCCTTGTCCTGGTACATACGGAGATCATCAGTTATCGACAGCAAGGGCGTGTCAGTACTATATTTCGGCCTGAAACCGGACTGTGAGGGATCAAGGCTTCCTGATTGTTCCAGGAAGTTAGACAGATGCTTATTAGTATGCTTTTCGATGATTTTACCCAAAAATGGCAGCAGGGAAATAGGTCTAAGATTGGACAAATTGGTCCATGGAACGGAGATGTTCTTCCGGATAGGTCTTACTAGAGTCTTTTTCCACTCTCGTGGGACACATCCCGTGTTAAGCGAGAGGTTCACAAGGTTCTGAATTTCAGGACCAAGCACCCTGCCCACAACTCCCATTGTTCTCGCTGGTAGTTGATCTGAAGGGCTCCCACTTTTGATGTTATCAATCAACACCTCTACTTCTAACAGGGTGATATTGGGAAATTTGAGAAATAGGCCAGGATTAGCACCCACGTTCGCCTGCGTGTGAATTTTATGATTACTTATGGGTAGAATAGATGCCTTAATTTTTTCATAGATAATGTCAATCTTATCAGTGAAAAAACCTGAAATGTTGTCGCATAGTTGTTGGGACGACATATCCGTACTTTCACACACCACCGGTTTTAGAAAGGTGTTTAAGATTTGGTATAGCACTTTAGGAGCATTACCTGCCGCCTCCAGTTGCGAGGTAACGTAACTCTTATGTGCAACTCGGATGGCTTTGTGGTAGGTGCTTATTACCATCTGGTAGCTAGATTTGTCCACCTCCAGGTGCGACTTTCTCCAGACTTTCTCAAGTTTCCTGGCGGTTCGCTTAAGGACCCGCAGATCTTCAGAAAACCAAACTTCCTTTTTTTTTGCAGGACGTTTTTTAAATATTTGAAGTGGGGCAATCTGTTCTACTGCTGTGTGTATAGCAAGTTCATATTTAAGTAGAGCAGAATCAATATTTTCCATAGGCTGGATTTTCGGCGCGATATATATCTCCTTAAAAGTTTCATGAGATATTTTATGCCATTGTCTTCGCCGTACCGGAATCTGCAAAGAGCGGCTGAGAGGTACACCAATTTTGGGCATTGAAAACTCCAAAATAAAATGATCTGTCCAATTAGTCTGTCTAGGTGCATGACACTTAATGTCAGGAAAATTGGAAAAGATCAAGTCCAGGGTATGCCCCGCCAGATGGGAAGGCCCGCTATTGCACTGTTTTAGCCCTAGCAGGGAAACATCATTCAGGAAAGATTGGGCCTCCATATTATCTTTTACCTCGCTGTGGATATTAAAGTCTCCAAGCAGTAGAAAGTCTTTGTCTGTATCGACATACGGAGACTTTTTTTTATAGGGCCTGGAGGGCGATACACTAATGCTCCCTTCCTACAATATTTAGCAGACGTACCAATTTTAAAAATCATCATTTCAAAAGCAGAGTTACAACATTGATCTAAAATAGAAACAGCTATGCTACATTTATGCACAATCGCTATGCCCCCTCCAGCTTTCTTGGGCCGATCCAATCTGATAATCTTATACCCTTCCGGGATCCTAAGGGTGATAACAGGGATCGAGTGGGGTTTGAGCCATGTCTCAGTAAGAAAACAAAGATCAGGTTCGTGCGTAGAAATAAGGTCCCAAAACTCAATATAATGTTTGGGTGGAGACCTTATGTTACACAACAAATTCCTCCAACCCTGAGTGGATTCAATGACCATACATGTAGTCCTATTTTGGGAGTGATCTGTATTCCGGAAAGTTGGATCGCATACTGCCTGAAAATGACATCGCCTACATGAGAACGGCCCTTCGGGAGGGGTATGTTCTTCTGTCCCACAAGTCATCTGTGGTATCATCCTAAATGCATCATTGCCTGAGAAGAATAACTCACCCTAACCTTAGTTGGGTCACTTACTCCTGAAGATGTTAGTGTCATGGCCCCTGGCCCCGTCCGGTCGCGGACGGGCGCAGACGGGCTTCTCTCTGGCATGTCTCAGGCACGTCCTCAGGCGCTCCCCTGCGAGCGACCGCCGCGCGCTCTGAGCGACGAGAGGGCTAAATAGCCCCTCCTTGTGGAAGACTAGACCGCTACCCGCTTCGTGGTAGCGGAAGTGGAGTGAATGTCTGGCTCTTACCTGTCCGTCCTCCGCTCTACGGCGCTAATTGCCGAGTCGGACCGGGCAGCCAGGCTACACCATCGAGCACAGACTTCCTTTTAAATAAATAAGTTTTAATCACCCCAGTAGTACCCAGCAGCGTGAGGAATTGTTTTAAAAACGGCGGTGAGGAATTTTTTTAAAAACGGCGATACAAATTTGTTTTTAAAACTATCCAGAATGTGCAATATTAAAAACAATCAATGTCAATAAATTCACGACATAAAATACTTGCTCCGATTTTAGTTATGCAGTAGAAGCTAGCTGGCGTCAAGCAGATCAGGGAGACACTGCCACTGTCCTCCCTAGCCACGGTCAACCGGCAGCTCCTCGCTGCCTAAATAGCCCCTCCTTGTGGAAGACTAGACCGCTACCTGCTTCGTGGTAGCGGAAGTGGAGTGAATGTCTGGCTCTTACCTGTCCGCCCTCCGCTCTACGGCGCTAATTGCCGAGTCGGACCGGGGCGGCCAGGCTACACCATCGAGCACAGACTTCCTTGTAAATAAATGAGTTTTAATCACCCTAGTAGTACCCAGCAGCGTGAGGAGTTGTTTTAAAAACGGCGGTGAGGAATTGTTTTAAAAACGGCGATACAAATTTGTTTTTAAAACTATCCAGAATGTGCAATATTAAAAACAATCAATGTCAATAAATTCAGGACATAAAATACTTGCTCCGATTTTAGTTATGCAGTACAAGCTAGCTGGCGTCAAGCAGATCGGGGAGACACTGCCACTGTCCTCCCTAGCAGCCGAGATTACCCGTAATCTCCCGGGCGGGGCCCCGGGTGGTGCGGCGCTTCCGGCAGGACAGGGCGGCATGAAGTTCAGTCCTGTGATGGTCAATGCAGTGATGGGCAAGCATCCCCTGGATAAGGATGATTTTCCTTTCTGGCTTGCTGAGAAATTTGACCAGCTGGAAGCAGTATTTCCTAACACGACTCCTGGTGAAAAACACAGGATTCTGACTATAAGCTTACCAAAAGACTTGGCCCCTGAAATCGGTGACTGCAAGACCTGGGGTAGAACATTTGCGGCGGTCTATGCGAGGTGTTACGGCACTCCGTCTATGACTGTCCTGCCTACGGTCCTTAAGCATGTTCAGGACGAGCACGGACCTGAGGCTGCGGTTGAATTGGGTATGCGCCTATGTGGCTCCTTTGATGTAGTTTGCGATCTCGTACTTGCTAATGTCAAGGGAGATGCAGTGAATTTTCAAGTGGCCAATGCTTTGCATGCGCTTCCCGATGCCGAGAAACCCCGTCAGTTAGCGAGGATTATTGTGGCGGCTTATAAAACCGTGGGCCGCAATAGTAGGGGCCTCAAGCCTTTTTCTACTAAAGAGAAAAACCAACCCCAAGGATAGAAGTCGGAGACTGACGTCCAGCCCAAGACCAAAAAACAAAATTGGCCTAAAAAAAAACCAGGGGAAGCAACAGCAACAGAAACAGGAGTCTCGTCCTGCGTCCCCATTGCCTGCCCCCACAGAACGTGTTTATGACTTGCACGATCGCGCGAAGATTAAATCACCTGATCGATTTCAGGTTTCTGATCAACGCTCTCCTCGTTCTTTTCAGGATTCATCGACCTCGGCGACCGGTGGTGGAGGAGGCGGCAAGGGTAGGGGTGGCCAGCAAGGACGCGACCAGCCCCGCCCAAAAGATGGTGCAGGAAAGCAGGACGGCTCAACACCGAAGAGACCCCAGTTTCAAAAGAAGAAAGTCGCCGCTTTAACAGCGAGATATGCCACAGATAGTGAGAACGCGGCTTCGGAATCTGACATGGGCTCTGACCTTGCTGGACAGCTCGGCGGGGATTACCATAGAGCGAGAGGCCCTGCGTCCACTACTGAAGATGACAGCGACTGACCGTTATATTGTAGTGGAAACAGCAGACACTAGAGTTGCTCCCCCTGATAGACTTTATGAAAGTGTCCTTTTAATAGAGGGTGACATACAGCGAACCATAAAAGGGATATTTTGGGAAAATCTTACGACTACTTATGACATTTTGTTAGCGGAGGCTGACTGGCCCCCACCTTTTGTGCTCGCAGCTCCATGAGGGGAGGAGGTAATCCTCCCTAGTTTCGCGCACACAGTCTCGAAGGAGCATTCGCTGAATTTTGCAGAAGAGTGGGCTAAGGCTCTGGCACCGGCTCTGTACCGTACACATTGTGGGTGGGATACATTTTCCCCACACCACGAGATTCCTTTGCGGTCTCAGCCACAGCCGCAACCTCAATATCCCATTAGACGTGAAGCTAAGGCTTCCATTGCAGAAATCCTTGAACAATTAGAGTATCAAGGAGTGATTGAAACATGTGTGTCGCCCATGAATAACCCTCTTTTACCTGTGACCAAGCCTGACGGATCGTATTGTTTGGTGTTGGATTACCGGCATTTAAACTCGCATTGCCGTACCTGTGCAGTACAGAATACGCACGGCTCTGCTTTAGTGGATAGTCTTGTGCGTAAGCGGTTTAACACCATGCTTGACATTTCCAACGGGTTTTATGCCCACCATTTGGATGGTCTGAGTTCCCAATGGACCTCCTTTACTTGCGGCGGTGTCTATAAACAATTTTGGCGTTTACCTATGGGCTATAAGAATAGTCCTGGGATTTTTACTGCCTGCATTGTCTCTCTCTTAGAGAGAATCAACCCTGATGCATGCTCGTATGTGGATGACATTTATCTCACAGACGACGAACTTTGGGAGCATCTGTGTCGAGTTGACCACTTAATTTGTAGCTTTGCAGACATGGGTTACAAATTCAACTTTGCAAAATCGCACATTGCAGAGTATACAGTGTTGTTCCTGGGCTACGAGCTCAACAATTAAGGTAGAGGATTGTATCCTCACTTCTTGGAGAAATGCGCACAACTGCGCGCTCCTACAACTCTAAAGAAATTACAGTCTTTGCTGGGATTCTTGAACTTCGGGAGAACATACATTCCTGATTATGCCCAGCGTATCAAGCCTTTGTATCCTTTGATACAACCTATTTTTTCCAAATCATGCTGGCTGCCTGAGTACTCAGCTATCCTGCAGTCTTTGCAGGCTGATATGCTCGCTTCTAAATTCTTACTGACTCGTGACAACCACACCAACCTGGTGATAAGAATCATCCCTGGGACGGTGGGTTTCACTTACCTGACTTTTAACGAAGGAGACACAGTACCTATTGCTTACAAGTCACACTTGTACACATCGCCTGAAATGCGATTTTCCACTGTGGAGAACCTTTTGACGGCTGTACAGATGGCGATTCTTAAGGAACGTGCTCTGTCACAGGGAAAACGCATGTTGGTTGTTACCCCGTGTCCTGCTTTGCAGGCAGTTACGAAAGCCAGTGTACCTAATTCAAAAGCTTTGCACCCTCGGTGGATACAATGGGCTGCTTCATTGACGTCCCCGGATGTCACGTTTATTTTTGATGCCTCCTTACGGTCGTAGAGTACTTACAGTATGAATTTGTTCATCCAGCTCCTTTAGCTATGCCGCCTTTGAAGGATTTCCAATGCATCATTTACACTGATGGATCGGCGCAGGTAGCGCATGG
Source organism: Lissotriton helveticus (assembly GCF_964261635.1). Classification (NCBI taxonomy): domain Eukaryota; kingdom Metazoa; phylum Chordata; class Amphibia; order Caudata; family Salamandridae; genus Lissotriton; species Lissotriton helveticus. Next base: position 1,412,083,126 of record NC_136065.1, read on the forward strand.
CTCTAAACACACCTATGTTTCCGCTTGCGCCATTGTGGTCGGTGCCATGGTGAACAATGAGTTCAAGTCCAGAGTCGTGCACACGCAGACTCTAGGGGACTGCACCGCAAAATTGTTAGAGCTTCGTGCTCTGATGCTTGCAATGGAGAACGCAGATCCTAGTGTGACGACACTGATTGTGAGTGATTCCTATTACTGGGTCCAGTCTTACAATGAAAACTTGTTCTTTAGGATTCAAAATGACTTTCGTGATTCCAAGGGGAGCACGATAAAACATAAAATTATCTGGGTCCGGGTGGCTGAGCTTAAAGAGCAGTTGCCGCTCGTGTTTGTAATTCACACTAAAGAACGGTGATGGATTAAACCCAGATCTTTTGACTGGGTGTGAGTGTTTGATTGGTTCTGATGCTCCGTCCATCACCACCCCCTTTTGTACCGCTTTGGCCGCCATAAGTGTGGCAGGGTATGCTCAGACATGAGTCCCTTGCTCACTTTGCCACTGGATTCAAGCAAGCCGGGCTGAAGACTGCTGGAATGCCAGAAACCGGTCCTCGGAAACTTGTTTCCGGTCCAGGGAAGGCATGGCTTGGCAGTTCGGCCTGGACTGTTCCCATGGGCACAGGGTCAGACTGATTTGCATATAGCCATGTCTGAACTGGGGTGGCGGAGTGGGTTTAAGAACGGTGATGGATCAAACCCGGATCTTTTGACTGGGTGTGAGTGTTTGATTGGTTCTGATGCTCCGTCCATCACCACCCCGTTTTGTACCGCTTTGGCCGCCATAAGTGTGGCAGGGTATGCTCAGACTTGAGTCCCTTCCTCACTTTGCCACTGGATTCAAGCAAGCCGGGCTGAAGACGGCTGGAATGCCAGATACTGGTCCTCGGAAGCTTGTTTCCGGTCCAGGGAAGGCATGGCTTGGCAATTCGGGCTGGACTGTTCCCATGAGGCACAGGGTCAGACTGATTTGCATATAGCCATGTCTGAACTGGGGTGGCGGAGTGGGCTAAAGAAAGGTGATGGATCAAACCCAGATCTTTTGACTGGGTGTGAGTGTTTGATTGGTTCTGATGCTCCGTCCATCACCACCCCCTTTTGTACCGTCCTGTGTTTCAAGACGCTCAATCCCGCCTGGCACTGTTTCGCAACAGGATGCTTGAATACTATGGCGCGCTGCCACTTGCCACTTTAAGTGCAGCGTATGGATTATCGTTTCGATTTTCCTATTTTACATGTGTCCAGAGTCCAGACTGTCTTTCATTGCATGAGTTGCGATTTCGATTGGGCCCTGGATTTGTGTCTCTGCAAGATGGTTTCTCCTGACGTGGATTTTAATCATCTCATGAGTCCCTTAGTTGCTCACAAGTTGTTTTGTTCCAACGAAAGGATTATGGCTTTGGCAGCGATGCATGGAGTACTGGGTCGATGGAATGTATTTGCAGCGGCGCAAGATTTCTTGGCACACAGCTTCATTGAGAACCCACCGAGTTGTCCTCTGATGGTGCTAGAGGCTCCGGTAATTGAAGAGCATGAATTTTCTTTCCCGCTATTAGATTGGATGGCTGACTTGTTTTCGGATGATAACAGTGACTTCCTTTTGGAAGCTGTTGCTGCTGATTTTGCATATTCAGTCCTGGGCTGAGACCAATCGAGGCCTTTGTTGACATTGTACTTGTTTCGATTTTTTGGGGGAATTATGACTAAATTTTCATGTCCCAGACCTATTGACTTTGTCGACATTGAACTTTAAAAATAAATAAATAAATAAATACATTTTTGGGGGTAATTATGACTAAATTTTCATGTCCCAGACCTATTGACTTTGCTCAAATTGTCAAAATGGTGAGATTTTGGTTTTTTGAGTGACGAAAATATTTTTTCTCACTTCCTCAAATTTGAACTGACTTTCGTTCTTGAACTCTGCACTTCAAAGATGAGCCCCTTATCTTATCTTGTCTTATCCGTGCTCGGATCATGGGGGGATGTCATATAGATACGCTTTGCCTATATGCTGTGTTAAGTTAGCATGAGCTTATTAGAAGTTTAAACACCATTTTTCCTTTCTGTTGCTTTTGCACACGACACATAAACTGTTGTTGTAGCTTTGAGCCTAGAAGAGCGCTTTGATTCACACAAGAATAATATGTTATTACTCTGATATCAGCTTTGCTTAGTGAACTGTGTCTGTACAGTGAGTGCTAAAGCCTTCAAGGATAACTCGACACAGTGGTTGTTGTGAGGTCTGATCTTCGCACCTTCCTAGACATAACATACATGCAGCGGCAGCCAAATTCTTGCTTTAGGGATATTTTATATTGCTTCACGCAGCGCACCCGGACACACTTGATGGTGCTTCGCATGCAGAGAGCTAGTGAAAGATGATGTGATCCCTTACCACTAGGATCTTGAGGTATGGGGCCGCCCTGCTAAAACCCAATGAGACTTTCTTAGATATAATATAATATGCTAATTAGGGAGGGTGAGAATTAGGTGTTGTTAAACCCGATTCATTTCTGCATTTTAGCATGTTGTCACCTTTCGCATTCTATGGACTAGTAACTATGCTGATTACTTTGCTTCTTGTAATATGTTTGCTGGTTTTATCTAAGATACTGCTTTTGAGAACCCTGCATTAGTAAATAAACATTTCAAATATGCTTGCATCCTCATTTACTCCCTGTTTTGAATTAAAATGATTGTATAACGAAAGAGTGTTCATGTGTTCCACGTTACCTGAGGTAATCTAAGTCCATGTTCTGGTTTGTCTAAGTATTGGGAGTTTGTAATGACCAATAAGACACTGTAGCTAGTCAGGTAAGGGGATTTTGGGTACTAAGGTGAGTTTTGGCACACCCTAACTTACTGAGGTCACAAGTCTCTATGCACAGTTCTGTAGGAGAACAGGATCCCTGCTTCAATACATTAATACAAATAACATAATTATCTATTAATTAATTAATTACAATTAGTTACCAATTAATACCAATTAATTACCAATTAATAATTAATCAACAATACATTTATTATCAATACAAATAAATAAAAATAAATATTTGCTTAATTACAATTAACTTACTTCCCACCCTATTCCCCTATAAACCCACAACCCGCAACAGAACTAAAAGGCAAAATGAAATTAAACATAATTAATAATTCTTAAAAATTGATCTTTATTTACTATAATTAAATTACTTCCACCCTATTCCCCTATAAACCCACAATCCGCTACAGAGTTACATGTCGCACAAATTAAATAACATAAAATTCATTACTTTAAAAAAATTAAAAATACATTACAAAAATAATATACTCTTTTAACACATATACTACCATACAAAACATTTTTTTTTAAATCGATATTATTAAAAATGTGATATATTTTAATGCCTATATTATGTACTTCAATGTTTTGACAGTCGATAATACTTACCTGCATTTCGATAATATTAACCACTGTATTATGTCCATTCGATATTATGTCCATTCTATATTTTGGATTCGATATTCTGTCCATTCTATGTATTTTTTTCTATATTTTGTCTAGTTACCAACCCTGATGCACAATATGCATGCATCATGTCTGAATCAGATATAGTCAGGCTGTGAAAACCTATAAGGCAGCCATCCAGGCAGGCAGGCATATTTATTTTGTAATGTTATTGGGAATTCTGACCGCAGGAGAAGTGATTTATAGTCACGGTCCTATGAAATAAGTACCGGTGCTGAGTACCGGAAACCACCGGCACAAATTAACCACTGAGTGGGTATCAATGTACCATTTGTACTTCGGTCTCCAAATTACAAGACATTCTGGGATGGCGATTCTTAATAAATCAAGCATGATGTACCTAATATCATTGCCTTCTGCCCCCTTGTATATATTCCAAGAAAATGTAGATTATTTCACCTCTGGTGATTTTCAAAATCCTCAATCTTCCATAATATATCCGTCAGTTGATATTCATGTGTCTTGACCTGACCTTTGAGCTTCCCCAGGTCAACATCAGCCTCTTTTGTCCTCTCTTCTATAGCGCCACACTTCTCCCTAATCTCGACACATGCCTTAGCTACTTATTGGACTTTCCCTTGTAGCTGTTTAGTAGCGACTCTGGCTCTATGTCTCTCTGATCTTGTTGACTCTGCTTGGTGTTCTTTGATTGTTTCCAAGATAAGTTTCAACGAGACCTCATTCGCTTCTTCTTCACTGTTGCCAGGGCCCTTCATGCTAGGGGCATTTTAACTCCAGTGACTCTTGTCCTGGCCCATTAATTGTATATTTGAATAATCTAATTTTAATGCTTCTTTCGGCTGAGAGGGTTTTTCAATTAGATGCAGCTCCAACTTTCTTGAATCTTCTGTGATGTTGTTTGCTTATTTCGTTTCACAGTGCCCCCTGGGTTGTGGAAAAACTGCTGCCACTTGCTCCCAAGGGGGAGTCACAAGGCTCCTCCTCCCTTGATCCCAGACTTAGATCAGAGGGTTCAGATTTATCGAGAAGGAAATAACATTTTGTGACCCCCTCCTGAGACAGATCCAGGTTAGCCCCTGACCCACAGGGTTCCCTATCCCCGTTTTATTTTTACAATTCACCATTTCTTTAGGAACAGATGCCAATCTGTGCTTGGAATCTCTTGTCTTTTCAGGGTAAACATTTCCAGGGGGGTCCCTCCTAAATGTTGGCCAACCTTCTGTTTTAGTCATGGTCACAGAGTCACTTCGCTTCTGTTTGATATTTATTCTCAAGAACAGTCTCATGAGAGATCTTACCTCTACAGCCTCGGGAGGCATAACTCACGGTGGTATCCCGTGTGCTCCACCGGTTTCGTTCCAACCAGAAGACCCAGGGCTCACTGGTGGTGCAGTAGAGAAGAAATCCAGTATTGCAACTTGTTGAGCTTGTGAAGATGTCCGCATTCTGTCTTCCAATTCTGTAGTCTGAGCTCAAATTATTGCAGCAGCTCCTGCTTTTGCTGCTTCATTCTCCCTGTGGGACTCAGTTCTGCCACCAACCTGGTCTTGCTTCAACCGGTTGGTAGCTGTAATCACTGTACCTGTCTCCCGGGAGCCAGCTCTCCATCTTGTCATAGGCCGTCTTAGCGGTTTTCAGCACCATTACCGGTCCGCTCCCACACTCGGCTTAGAGTCTGATGCCGGCGCAGGTTTTACATAAGCTGAAGCCGAAGCCTTGATGATGGACACAGTTACGGAAACCCATCCAGTAAACAAACCGCTGGTGATTTTAAAATCAATAACAGTGCAGTTAATCCAGATTCCGGTAATCCAGGTCCGCTATCCTAAAAGGAAACCCTTCCCCACCTTCAGCACCGGGGATCGGGATCTCAGGTAGGTGTTGATACCCACAGCACTAGAGCGATCGCCATCTTGCTTCTGTACGGAAGTTCCTAACCCCTGCAAACCTCCCTGCAAGGAATATATTTTTCCAAGTGAAGAACGCACCTACCTGGAATGGAATGGAATGGAATATATTCTTATATAGCGCAGACTGTCACCCTACGGGTATCCTGGCGCTTAGATCAAAAAGAGGTTAGACCAGTCAGCAACTAGTTTCAGGCATTTAAAAGAAAGAAAGGGGGAGGATCAAACCCTAGGGAAGAGCCATGTAATTCGGGTAGAGAATCCATTTGTGTGATGTTCTGAGGAAGCTTGATCCACAGGAGAGCAGCGGTCACACTGAATGACCTTCCTCCCATCCTAGATCGCTTAAATCTGGGAGTAACCAGCAGCCTGGCACTTGAAGAACGAAGTTGTCTTGTGGGATGGTACCAGAAGAATTTTTCTTGCAAAGGAATAGGGCCAGTGTCATGTACCGCTCTGTGGGCTAGGCATAATGCCTTAAATTGGACCCTCTCCTCAATAGGCACCCTTAAGCTTTTGTACTGCTCCATTGCGAGATAGTGGTGCAGCACAAACCACTGATCATCTTGTAACATGTGGAAAAGGCAGATTTATTGAAACAGATGCACATTAACAACTTATTCCTGGGCAAAACGCCTTAAAAAACTACCACCTCGCTAAACATCCAATTAACCTACCAATATCCTACCCCCAACCCTACTGTTCTACCCACAATAACCAACCACTAGTATCTAGTTGCTATTGAAGTGCATTTCAACATTTTCAACCCTAACTTTCCCCTTCAGCCCATGACTGCAGGTATTAAACTCTAAGTAACTAAACTTCTTAACCTTGAACTTCCTGCCTACCCTCTCTTTCTCCGTGTTTCACCAACAACAACACCTCTCCAACTTCTGTAACCTCCTGGAAATCTTTCCGGGCCATTGCCACCCAGAAACTTTGCTTACTGAATTGTTCCTCCCCCAATGTAGCTGACCTTCCCAGGGGCTCCCTATTTATGTACGAATGTTCAGAGGTCATGCCACTACGACCCTCAACTCCAAAATGTACAACTTCATTCCTAAACAAACTCAATGTTGTCATGCTTGATACCTAAGTGGCAGATGCAACCAAAACCTATTTCCCTGCAAAACTGACCCATCTCCATGTTATTCTTGTCAATCTTCCTGTGCACCCTGTCCACTGCTTCTGGCTTCTCAGCTTCCCTTCACTACCTGCAGTGCATAAACTCTGTCCAGATTACAAAGCAACCAGATCACAGTGCCTTTAACTGCCTTAAGTTATGTTTCATAGCCCCCATACAAACCACATCCTTTACTAGTACAAGATAGTTACCCCAAATGGAGACCCAACACATCTGAGCATTTTCCTCCCACCAGCATACCATTTAAACATCCGATCAAATTGCGCCATCTCATGCCCTCTCTCCCCTGACAGGTAACAGTAAACAAGCCATGATCGAATCCAAAGCCCCTCTGAGCCATCTTACACTCCATCCATTTGATGAAGGAATGCCCTACTACACAGATGGATACATCATCCACCGCCAGTCCGGCAACCGAAACTGAAACAAAAACAGCAGTAACTATTCATACTGAAAGCAATCAGAAGACCAGCGCCCCAAACTCATGATGTCCTCCCATGCCCACCTGCGATTGCCTATCTTGGTCGCAGCAATTCTGAAAGAATATGTCCTATATTCAGCCGGGGGAACCCCCAATGCAGAAAGCGCCTTATGCAAAACAGGAGCTGAAATGCTGTGACCGTTGCACCAGCCGGTGCCGGAAGACTAACCCCCCGGTAGCCCTGCATTTTGTAGCCCACTGGTCACCCCATGCCTAACACCACATTCACATAAATCCAGTACTAAGCAGAGACACCCTTGTAACAGTTGAACAACTACAAGGAATAATAAAACGTCTGAAAAAAGACTGGCAGCAGGTCCCAATGGGCTCCCAAACGCCATTTTTAAACATTTTCCTGAGTTCTGGGCAGAATATTTAACACCACTTTTTAACTCAATCTACAACAAGAATAAAATTCTCAAGTCTTGGAATGGGAGTATAATTCACCCTATTTTCAAGCAAGGCGATCATAACGAGCCGAGGAACTATAGGTTGATATCGCTGATGGACGTGGAGGCGAAACTATACGGTTCTTGTTTATTGCTACACCTCCAAGACTGGATGGAGAACACAAATATAATACCCATGTTCCAAACGGGTTTCCGGCCAAGGACGGGCACACTGACAAACCTAACAACCCTGGCACTCCTGAAGGAAAAAGCAGAAACAAAGAAGACCAGATTGTTTCCGTGTTTTACAGACCTACGAGCTGCTTTTGACAGGGTGAACCGGAATAGATTATGGGAAAAATTAAGATCATGTGGACTAGCAAAGAACCTACTAGAGGCAATAATAAGCCTGTATAGTGAAACATGGGCAAGAGTTAAATTGGGAGATGGTAGCAGTATTACGGACGAAATAAGCACGAAACAGGGCTTAAAACAAGGCTGCGTCCTGGCCCCCATCTTATCTTTACATGGCGGATATTGTCAGACATATGCAGGTGGGGGAAGGACATCCACCGTATTTGGCAAAAACCCCAATTCCCTTCCTGCAGTATGCTGACGACATTGTTGTTCTGAGTCAAACCCCAATAGGATTCCAAAGAATGATTAACAACCTGATAACTTATTTGGAGCATGAAAGTTTGGAACTAAATACAGAGAAAACCAAAGTGGTCCACCAGGTAGACCCGAAAAAAATCGACATTTAAATGGTACGCAAATAGTACCCCAATAAAGGAGGAAGTATCCTACAAGTACCTAGGTCTAAAACTTGGGTGAGGCCTAGCTAACAAGGAACACAAAATAGATCTAAAGGCTAAATCACATACCTTCATCTATGCATTCTGGCAATTACAGAACAAATTAAGTTGTCCAAACTATACACACCTGCTTAAAGTGATGAAATCGCAAACCTTACTCACTTTGTCATATGCATTAGTCACCTGGTGTGGCAAAGAGGCGGGGTTGTTGAACAGCCTACAAACAAAGACATACAAGGCGGCCTTAAACCTCCCAAAATCAGCCTCACCTGCGCAGGTTCGCCTAGTTTCGCAGCGTGGGTACTTTTGACGAAACTTTGTTACAAAGTACGTCTGTCAGAGGAAGGCTCACTGGATAGCCTGTGTTGGGAAGAAATCGAAATCCAGCAGAAACAGCATACGCCACGCAGTTGGGGAGATTTCTTGACCCAATCCTTGAGTTGCATAGGAATCCAATCAACATGGGATTCGAGGACAGATAGAACCAGCTTCGACAAAATAACAAATAATGCTGTCAAATGGAAATCCTATTTGGAAGATAAATCAATAATTTCGAAGCGACGACATGGGTGGACAGTGATAAATTCATAAAACCGCAGCCTTATTTAGAAAGTCACTTTAATATGATTCTAAAACACAGATATATAGAACATCGGCTGGGCTTACAGCTTTCAAAGGACTTGTTACCAGCCTGGAAAGGTAGTTACGCGGACCCTCATTATCGCCTATGTGGTTACCAAAATGAAACATTAACCCACCAGTTATGTGTTTCCCCAGCTCTTATTGACTTAAGGAGACAGCTTTTAAAAAATATTTTTAACCAATTGAACATTCGAACATGCAGGCAAGCGGTAATTCAATGGCTGGATGGATCGTTCCCCACGTTGGCTTGTAGGGGGGTTAAATACATGAGGAAAGCACAATCTCTCCTAAGACAAGCAGAAATTGGGGAGACGAGAGAAGTTGAAAACGCTAAATTCAACACTTGATAGACAAAGTTAGTATTTATTAAAAAGTGCAGGAAATGCACCCTTGAGAAGACCGGCCAAGTAAGAAGAACTCATCCGAAATTAAATAATTGAGAACATAATAATTTTATGGACTATTCAATTTAATATGATAAAACTCATGCACATTTTTTTAATGAATGATTTTCTAATGTATTTGTAATAATTTTTAATAATTGAAAACAATAAATCTTGACTTGACTTGACTTGAAACACCACATTCCTCCCTTGAAATCTCTGGTCAGTCTTGGAGCTGTGCAGCCTTCCCACCAATCGAACACCCCTTCTGAAACCTTCCCTCAAGATCCCTCCCCTCTTCTGGTTAATCACAGAACCCCAACCAGTATTCTAGCCAGTCCAATTTAACTGTAATATGAGCCTTTTGCTCCAAGCCCCTGTGCCCCCTCCACCCTGTTGCTGTAATGTTGTTGCTGCTGGTGTAGCCCTTTACCACCGGTATAAGGCTGCCAGCGCAACTCAGGCCTATCTCTGCATTCTGCCTTGTTACCATTCTTCTCGTCTGAGCCATGGGCCGGCACCCGGTGACCAGGGGTCCGTATGAACCCCACCATACTGGTCTATCAACACCACCCATCCCTCCTCTGCACTGAAGGAGACAGAGGTCACCCATGATCTACCGCTGTTGGAGCCAATGAGGTTGCCCTGGCTGCGACGGGATCCCCTGAAGAAGTCCGGCAAACTGCTCTGGGTCCAGCCATTTCTTCACCTCAGGGCCTGTGAGCCGTGACTGGCTCTACCGAGTCTGGAAACCTGCAATGCTCATCAAACTGCAAAAATTAGGACAGGTCTGGTGAGTTTGCACCACTCACACTCCTATCCCCACCCATGTCGACCTCTGGGGCCCAAGACCACCCACCCTGCCCGAGCTGCCGTCCTGTCACTTGAGGGGTACCCCCACAGCTCTTGCCTCTCTGCACTGTTCCCCCTTCAATTCTGGCCCCCCTCCTTCTGGTCATCTGGCTCTGTACCCTCTTCTTCCCCACTGCATCAGCCCCCTGCAAAACTGATTGCCTCAATTTTGTGGTCCTGTACAAACGTTTTGGGTGCAGTCAGGCCGCTGAAAACTCCTCAGAGGGAGGTACCACCTTACCCATTGCAGACACCTCCTGCGTGTCTGCTGCCCTGCCCCATTTGCCTCTCACCCTTCATGGCTCAGACGCGGGCCTCCAGGGAGCTGGGGCACTGTCTGTTTTCTTCTCACCCAGCACCCCCTCATCAAGGCCTCACCGCGCACCTCGCAAGGCAACTTACAGTGGCACGGAGCAACTTGAAGACCTGACCTGTGGGGCGGTGAACATGCAATTATGACTCAGCCAGGCAGTCAGAGGCCCGCCTCACTTGCCTCACTGAGCCAGCCTCGTTTCCACTATGCACCACCAGGTTCATCATCTCCGCTACTTTGTCTGCACCAGAGGCCATAGTCTGCCCAAATTTGCACACGAATGGGGTTCAGGAAAAAGACTATCTGGGCTTCCTGTCACCAGATCACCTGAAACCTAAAATGGTGGCAGGGAGCCCAAAAGAAGTTTCCCCATATAACCCTGTTGGGCTCCATTGAGCTTCATTACAGCCCAAGCATCCTTTACCAAAATCCCCAGAGGCAGACCTCCTTGCCAAATCCACATTCTCTTCCTTCTCATGAAGCTCATTGCCTTTCTTTTTGTTGGAATAGATTTCCATGCATGTATAGGGCAGGAAGGGCACTACAAAAACTGTTTTGGGAATATCCAAGGTACAAACCTTTGGTCATAGGTTGAAAAGGAACTTGACAATATGTTAACAATCCATTCTTAAATACATGGGCTCTGCATAGTGGAGTGTTCGGCCACGTCTATTATGCTTATGGACTAATGTTTCGAACCACTTCTCAAAGAGTATACATCTGTAGGCACAGCTGTGGCTCCACGTCGCAAAAAGCACAAGTATGATTTTACAATCGGACGCTCTACATTTAATCCTACCAGCCTTGTTAAATATGTGCTGTTGAGTTTCATCACAGCAACACTTGTTACTTACAGCGCAAGAAAACTGTGGTTGCAAGATAAATACAACACAAGGGGCCTCATTTATGAGGCTGTGCGTCACTTTTACGCTGCCGGTACGTCACTTTATGTGACACACCAGTGGCGTAAAAAATGCGCCATCTTACGCCATATTTACAAAGTGACGCATCTAGTTAGATGCGTCACTTTGTAAACCCCTGCACCACATTATACCTGCACCAGGTATAATGGGCCTTATTTATGAAGGACTTGCGCCGCCGGTGCCTCACTTTTTCCCATGTTAAAAGTGACGCACCGGTGGCGCAAGTCCTTCATAAATAAGGCGCAATGTATGCAAGGGGGTCGTATTGATGCAAGAAAGGGTCGTAGAAGTGACGCAGTGAAATCTATGAGATTTCATTGCGTCACTTCTAGGACACCATTGCGTCAAAATCTTGCCCCTGCCTCACAGCAGGTGTAAGACTGACGCAGGCCCTTTCACATGGGGCTTTCCCCATGTGAAAGGAAGCATTGCTGGAGTTGCGTCACTTTTGTGACACACTCCATCAATGCGTCACTTTTGCGCTTACAGATACGTCAGAAATACTGACGTATCTGTAACTCCTTGCGACATGATGCGTCAGATTATAAATATGACGCATCAATCATGACGCAACGAGTGCGCACTGAGAAGTGACGCATCGCTGCTTTCACTCAGCGATGCGTCATTTCTCATAAATGAGGCCCCAGATGTTTATAAGCAAAGTCGGGGAATAGGGGAGAAGGGAAGAGAAATATAATAGAAGAAATGTTGGTATACTTTTTAAATCACCTTTAATTGGTTGCCAATGTTTAAGGGGGTGTCTCATTCCCAAATAATTTCTATTAAAACGGTGTTTTTTTCCTCTCTATTCTCATTATTACTTCTGTTCCTGAAAGTCTGATACGTATAAAAGATGCCATGTCCAGTTGTGTTTAAGTGATAAGACACTCTCAGTCAGCCTCCCACAGATGCCAATGTCACCTTTAAAGAGCAATAGAGATCAATAAGGGCGGCTCGACCTAGTCTTCTCATATATGCATGCTTTCTGCACTCATATGAATTCAAAGAATAATGGTTTATGAAATTACGAATTCCTTCGTGCCCATTTAGGAGCTTCTAGTCCTCCAACAACTGGAATAAAACTATTTATTAATAGAGAAGGAACATTTTCTTCCAGAGATCGCCACGGGCGATACAGGTTGCAAGAAAACATTTTTATTTTATTTCATTTTTAATTAATTGTTTATTCTTCCATAAATATCACTATTTAATTCGCTAGACAATATCTTGAAATAAAATACCTTACATTTCTTTACCGATCACTCTTTTTGTTATATAGTCGAAACCACCTGGTGTAATAGGCAATTGTAAAGTATTAATGCATTTCAGATGCGAATAATCCCTCACCAGGTTTTGCCCAATTCTTACATACATTTCAGAACATTTTCCTATAAAATGAAAGCAAAGAAAACAAATGTTTAAAAAACATGAGATTCGAAGCAAATTCCTATTCATTTATTGAAACGAAAGTAAAATATAGCTAATCAAGGACACCTCAAAATGTCAAGTTCGATCTCAATCGCTAAAAACAAAATATCAAAAAAGAGAATTAATATTGCTAAGGAAAGCCATCATCAGATAATCAGCTTACCAGTCCTTTCACTATGCATTCTGAATGCCACCATGCACTGCTAGCAAGAGTATTTGGGGCCGTATTATGGAAAGTGCCCCGGGGGCACAACTGCAATGTATGCCCACTTGGTGAGCCCCCTTGGCGCTTTGGTACCAGCAGATGCCTGTGCAGTCCCTTCTGCAATTCTGATCGCACTGATGTTCATGTAACACCAGAACCTTCAGAGGGAGTGCTCTCGTTTCATGGGGATGTGGCTTCATGCAAATGATAGAATTACTTTGCCTCTGCGCCCAGTCCATATTATGGACAGGGGTGCAGAAGCACACAAGCCTTTAGGAGATACACTGAAAGTGTGCCACAAAAAGCTGCCACACTTCTCAGTGTGCCAACTGAGGGCAGCCCTCTAGATGGGTGAAAGGGAGTCCCATGGAGTCACTCTCCCCTTCACAAGCATGCAAGGTGATATCTCTCTCTCCTCTTCAAAGTACAGTAAGTTACCCCCTGCACAAAGAAACATGGATTGACTCTTTAGCATCTGCTTTGAATATTCTTGGGGCAGTGCGAGTGTGCGCTATCCATGCTTGAACCTAGAGCACCTCTTTAAAGGTGTGCCATGCCACAAACAAGGAAAGTGTGTCCTATTTGAAATAAGACTCCTGTTGTCATATTATAACTATTTATAGTCCTTCAAATACATCAGTTCATTTTGGCATCTATAGATATTGCTAATTTCATTTGCTTGAATGTGTATTTCTAGAAAAAAGGCACTCCTCTCGAATTAACAATAGGCTTCACTCACATTCTATGGAGTTAGTCCAATTCATTGGTACTATTCTCTTTCAAACATTACTGTGCACTATGAGTGATTAGCATTTATTTTCAAACATCCAAAATTTGTGTAAAAAAACACATTTATTACAATGAATGTACATTGCACTATATAACTTTGTTACTCATAGGGAATGCATTTCTCTCCAGAGAGAATCCCACACTATACACTTCTAATAATCTTGAGGCTGTTCCTTTTCCCCTTCTGCCCTGAGCAGGAATTTACTCCTGGCTTTGGCTGAAATAACTTGCCTACCAAACCCAGGGTGAGAAGGACAACGTAGACCTTCAATGTATCTAACCAAGCATTTGCTACCTCACCTACCCATCTTTCCTTTCTCTTTTTCCACCCTGTTCCCTCAACCTTACCTCTCTCACTATATTTAATCCTTTTTCACTACTTCTTTTTCTCGGTCTATCCCTCCTAATCTATGTCAACCCACTTTTTCATCAAATCGCTCATCTTTTCTCGTTATACATCTGTACTACTACTTCAGTTTCCTAGGGTCAGATGTAGGTAAATATATTTTACCGACTCATAAATACCGAAATTTACCGATTCGGTATTTATGAATCGGTAAAATATAAGGAGGGAGATGTAGGTAAATCCAGATGTGGATTTACCGAATCTGTAAAAGTCGGTATTTACCGATTCGGTAAATACCGACCGGTAATGCCCATTCATTCCTATGGGCTTTGAAGCCCATAGGAATGAATGGGCATTACCGATTTGGTATTTACCGAATCGGTAAATACCGAATTTCACAAGGGTGCAGGGGGTGTCCCTTTGACACCCTCTAGCACCCCCAAAACAGGTTCGGGTGCCATGTGGCAGGCATACCTGCCCTAAGGGCAGGTCTGCCTGTCATATGGCACAGGTGTGCATGCACACATGTGCATGCACACCGGAATCTGTATTTTACCATCAAATTGAATTTGATGGTAAAATACCGATTCGGTAAGGCTTGTGGGACTCAGAAGAGTCCCACCTACATATCAAATTTACCGAATCGGTAAAAATACCGATTCGGTATTTTACAGAATCGGTAAATTTACCGATCGGTAAATTTACCGATTCTGTAAAAATATGCCCCCTACATCTCAAATTCCATTTACCGGTCAGTAACGGCCGAATTCGGCCGTTACCGACCGGTAAATGCCTACCTACATCTGGCCCTTAGTTCTTTTACTATTCCTCACAACTTTCTCTCTGTGTATCATCCTCACCTTTCATCCTTCACTGTTTGTCTACTTTGCCTGTGTTTTTTCTACATCTCATCTCTGTTTCTAAAATTCACACGTCTCAACATTTCTCCCAACCTCACTTATCTTTACTGGACATGTCTCTATATCTCTTCCAATGTTGCCCCTCTATCTACTCACCATTCCCACCCTACCTTTCTTTGCTTCTCTCACTACCACACATATCTAACGGCCTATCTCTACCTCTGTATTCCTCCACTTCTATTTAACTCACCCCTTTTTTTTTAGCTACCCTCTCTTTACTTTACCCATTGGTGTACAAAACTGTCTCCCTCTCTTTATATTGATTTCTTCTTAGGTCTAATTGTCTCCTGCCTCTCTCTCCTTGCCTTACCCTAAAACATTTCCTATTTCTCGACTTCTCTTACTCTACCTTCATCTTCCTCTTCCCACCATTCAGTATCCTTCTTTCTGACAACCTCCCCTTGGTGTCTTTACTTATTATCTCTCTATGTCATATCTATCTCTAACTCCTTTCTCCCATAGTTCATCTTTACCTCTAAACAGTTCTCTTAGCATCTCTCTCCTAGTGTCTCCACGCCCTCCCATTTGCCTTACTCATCAGAGTTGGCGTCTCTGTCTAGCCAGGGAGGTGTACACAAAGGGTCTAGGTAGGGGAGCAGGATTAAGGAGAACCTTATGATATTCAGCCTGATTGAATGATAAAGATCCTTTCTTAGTGTTTTGATTTTTTCACAACTGCAGCAACAATGTCAATTGTGAAGGGAGGTTTATTTGTGATTTTGAATATCTGCAATTAAGCCTACAGTTTCAAGCATTATGTGCAAATATAATATTAGTCAACTAAACAACATTACTGTAGTTTTCCTTCAAAGAGACTAACAGGCTGGTTAAACTCTGAATTCGACCAAAAAGAATGTTGTAAAACAAATAAAATATATACCGAGAGCAAAATGAAATATTTTATCACTGTTTGTTCAAGCTTTCTGTTTGTGCTATGGGGCTGATAGTGAATGCCAGGAAGCTTGAACATTTAAGGTTTCATTGCGTGCCCCCATTTCTGAAAATTTAGGTTATAATTCAATACTATTTGGCATCACAAGGGCTTACATAGCTGAAAATGGGTGCTAAATTCAAATTTGTTCTGTACAAGGGGCCCCGAAATATGTCTTGCCTGGGGCCCCAAAAATCCTTAAAATGTCACTGGTCTGAAGTTCATTTGAAATTGTGTTAAAGGGACTCTTGACACATGCTTCTCTCATTAAAATTAGATAAGAACTGTTTAGAATGGACACCAACATGGCACCCCGCGCAAGTGTAACCAAACTACTTGGAAGAGTGACGATTCACAATAAATATCCTTTTTGATCTAATCCCCACACAAGTTTGCTATTTTCATACATGTATTGATAACGTGCCAAGTGTAAATGTAGCCCTGCGCTTACATTAATAACATATGGCTCATACAAATCTTACATATTTTCAAAGATTATTATTTTTCACATAATAGCAATAACATAGAAACAATACATAAAGTAACTTATGCTGGCTAGGTGCATGAATTATCCTTCGTTGATAACATCTGAGCAAGTTCCGAGATCGGATAATGGAAAGACCAACTAACATTTCCATCCTTCCTAGGACGATAAATAAAGCATCGTTAGATTGGATAATAGTGACATTTCTTAATTACAGGACTTAGACATGGTAGAAGTGTAGTACTATATGAAAACAAGTTAATATTGCACTGTATGCTTTCTTTCCAGCAAAATATTTCATTTTCATCTGTTTGTTAGGACTTCATTATTTGCTGGTGCCGTTAACAAATATTTAATTAACAAACCATGCTCTTAAATCAACAGAAGGATTAATTGTTCTTATTAGGCTAGTGCAATATTATTGAATGTTTTTGAGAGCGAATGTCAGTGTCACTTCTCCTTTCAGAAATGAGGATGGATATTTAGCAGAAAAAGGGAATGGCGCTGGGGTATAGCCCATTCGTGCTGGATTGTGTTTGTTTTGTTTGCACATAAAATACCATAGAGCAATAGTCTTCTTAGTTAGACTTCAGAATAAAGCCTTGAGGCCCTCCATCCAATAACGGTTGCCCCAGCATGGTTAAGGATAAGAGAAAACACTTTCACTTTCCAATTAGCTAACAGTTAATTTTAAATGCAAATGCTAATTAATAGTTTGAAATTGACAGGGTTGCAAGACATATTTATATATTTATTTATTGGAAGATGACTACTCGCCAAAAGCAAAAGTAGTGTTGTGAATACTAAAAAAACATACATTGCACGGCATTAGGTTGAGTCCTAAAAAAAGCACGCACTGGATAAGCCAATAGGTGTTGGCTGTAAAAAGCGGAGTTATTGGCTTTACCTTGATTGTTGTTAAACACATGCATGTGCATATGTCAATACACGTGTGTTAAGGATTTTTGTGCATTTATGTTTCCGTTCAATATTTACACTGTGCAAAATGTGATTTTTACATGTACAAACCAGTGAATCATATTAATATTGTCTTTGAAACGAATTTTCTATGTTGTGTAGAAATGCAGTTTTCTCACTCTTGTCAGCTAGGCCTCATTTAGGTCTGGAAGCCATATTGTTAAAAATGGATGTTACCCTTGTGACTCTTGTCTTTCCCTGCACATCTCACTGACGGGAGACAGCCATGACAACGCGGGCTTTACACCGCGCTGCCATTACGACGCTGCCATCACAACGCAAGTCGTTACAACGACTTTACCTCTTGGTAAGGGAATAGTTTTATTTTCTATTCCAACACCTTCCCTACTGTTACATGGGCTAGAGTTGGAATGGAAATAGAAAATTAAACTATTCCACAATCCAGCCCCTACAGCGCAAGTCATTGTAACGACTTGCGTTGTAATGGATGCGTCGAAATGGCAGCGCGGGGTAAAGCCCGCGTTGTCATGACATAGATCCTCACTGACTGTCATTGTCACAAAGTCATGCAAAATATTATTTGTTTTTTTCCAATTTCATTGTTCGTGCTATTCGATGAACTTTGCCCTGCTGATCCTTCACAAAACTGCAACTGCTTCATCAAGGTCTTTGCCATGCTGATCCCTCACAAAACTGCAACTGTTTCATCAAGGTCATTCCTCTGAATCATTGTGGCCCATTCATTCAGATAAAACACAGATTTGTATTTGTCTAGTTAGTCCTAGCATCTCTGGGTAGCATCTGCATAAAGGGGGGGGGGGGGCAGAATAATTATCCATACAGTGGGACAGTTTTTAAAGGAAAAGGCAATATGGCATTTTATGAGTTGTGCTCTAATGTCCTGATAAAATAATACATTTGCTCACACCAGAGTGATTTTGCAGTTCTGTTAATTTCATATGTGAAAATAATGTATAAAAACCATTTTGGAGGTGAGCCAAAATACTTTCCTATACTACTAGGAATGCTGTCTGTTTCTTCCCTGATTTTGCTGCCCATTTGGGACTTAGTCAAAATTTTGATTTTATATTCCTCTGTATTGTCCTATTCACTGAGAGCCTTTATGGCATTGACTCTGTCTTACCTTATTTTTCAATTTTGTAATAAAACTCTTTAACTATTCCTTTGTTCTAGAACTGAGTTATTGAGGGTGATGTTTGCTTCATTGAGTGAAATTCTGATATTTTGATGTGTGGGGAGATGGCTAGATGCATGTGCACATTGCCTCATGAAATTGATGTTTAACGCTGTCTCCAATTCGTCAAATTGTGGGCAATTTAATTGAGGTAAATTTTGGGGTGACTGCATTTGCAGGGTTCTCTGCGCCCACATGTGCATGCATTGCTGGCAATCTTAAAATGTGCTCTCAGATGGCTGTTTAGGTACAAGTATGCATTGTTACACATGCACAACTAATGACACTGGGCTGCCATTTTTAATTTACTGTGACAACATGACGGATGGCAGTGTTATGATAGAAAATTAAAATATAACATTGGGTGGGATGGAGAGCACAGATTGGAATATCAGTGGATGGCAAGAGAAGTTCAAAAAGAAGTGTGCGCATGCTGGACTTTTATAAGAAAAAAATGAGCAGTTTATTTGGTGATAGAGGGTTAAGGAGGAGAAAGGAAAAGAGATGATAAAGAGAAGAGAGGAAAAGAGGAAGAACATAAGTAAACACATGCACTCCTTGAAGTGCTCCATGGTAAATAAAAAAGAGTCCCCTCAGGAATACAGTGGGAGGATACAATGTATCCAATCAGAATACAGTGAGACCAAAGTGCTCTTTGGCAGGACAAACACAAGGATAGGGAGGAAAGCCTTTGAATCAGAAGCAGACAACTGTGATAAACAACACAATTATTCAATCATAAGCAAAGGACTTACAGAAGGTCCACTTTAAATGTATGTTTTGTATTGAAAACCATATGTCTGCCTATAGAAAGCTAAAGCTCTCTGCAGCCAGGATCTTAAAATGGAACTATGTGCCCTCGATTTCTGATATTCATGAGACTTTGATAGAATGTACCTGAAAACCTGCAGCATTTGCAGATTTTGAGGACTAAGACCCAATTCACTAAGGTGTTATTGGTACCTACTCTTGTTGTACTGCAGCATTCCAAAAGTAAGTCAGGAGTACTGCTCTATTACCTCTAGAATTCAGAAGTAAAACATAGGTATTGCAAGATAAGTCACATCTATTCCCAGTAAAATCGTTGTGGATCAAGTCCATACTATTGGAAAGATTTGGTGAATTCTGACATACAACTTTACAGAAGCATCTCTAAATGCAAACTTGTACATAGTGTACAATTGTGTATGGAGAAAGGCCTTGCCATGTGTGCAATTGCATTTTTTCATATATTTCTTTTTTGCAACAACAAATAGAGAATTATTTCCCAGACTACATCACTTTTCAGAGAGTATGTCCCCTTTCTCACCATGAAAGAGGATTTACTCCTGCCTTTTGCAAGAGTAAAACACTGACTATTTTGAGGGTGGGAATGAGTTGTAAAAAGGGTTTGATCACTTGCAGAAGCAAATCTAACATCTCCAAAGAAAACAAAGAGGGAATGTGAAATCCAAAAAGAAAATAGAACCATGACAAGGGACGGAAAGGTGGACTTACAATAGACTAAGTACCTGCTCCTGGGTGTGATGACAGGCAGAGAGGCAGTCCCGCCCGAACACCCCCTAAAATCATTAGATCACTCCTCCCCAACCTACAACCCAATCAGGGCCTGGAGCGCCACATGGACGCACACACCCACATGAAAAGCCTGAGGAGAGTAGGTTTTGTCAATCTCCACCTGTGCCCCCATCAGGCAATCCACACCATTCAAAGGGGAAAAGGCTGCTTTATTAGCACAGGTCTGGAATACCAGAAACATAATAAATTCCCTAGGCGGCAAAATGCCTTACAAAACTATGTAAGCCTCACTAATACAATGCGTTTTCCTCTTCTAAAATCAAAAGTGACTCCTCCATAATACTACCCTTACCCTACCCTTTACACACATGTCCTACTACTCATGCACCCAACTGATGTGGCCTCACTGGGCTGTGCTCACCCACCTTGGACCATCATACCAACCACTATGCTGTTGACACCGCCAACGAGGAAAATCCCGAGATGATTTCCTGTATCCCTACCCTGCCTACATGTATATGCTACAGCTTCCAACAAAAAGAACTTAAGACACTTATGCATTTTCTCCCAGTAACTGTGCGATTATCAAACGCAACTCCAAAAGGTAATTTTCATTGCCTAAAAAAGACAGATGGACCATGTCCTGCTGCAAAACGTGACTGGTCTTCTTGCACAGTTTAGTTATAGCAGAGATCCTGCTATTCGTACAAAAATCTTGCATCTCTCTGTTCATCTTCCTTCTCTGTATTTCAATAACGCTTACCCTACCATGACACAATCACAGTGGCACCACCCAGGCCTTGCTGCCTACCATAAGTCGTTTTTATAGCTTGCTTGTCAGCCAAACGAACAAAGGAATGGCCAACAATCCATACTTCAGAAGTATTAGTGGGAGGACCCACTGCATAACCTAGAAAAGTGACAAATAATTAAAAGACAAAATCATAAACTGTTAAATCCAGTTATTTGTCCAAACATACATACCGTTTAAAACATACAGATCTCCATCTAGTTGAGACTTTTATACTTTCTTCCGAAACAACAAAGCACCTTGCCTCCATTGCTGCCACAATCCTACAAAAATAGTGTAACGGGGAGGGGGGGGGGAGTGAGAGGCTGTAGGCTTCTTTTTGGTAATGCAGGTTTTATTTTCACATACAGCTTTTTACGGCGAAATGTCAATCTTTCCCGTGCAAACTCTGAGGGATCCGTGGTGAGGCTGTCACTGTGGTATCCCTTCTGTCTTGGAAGCCGCCCTCCTGGCCGTTCCTTGGAGCCCGCTCTCGACGTGGCCGTGTAGGAAAAACACAAACAGAAGGACCATTAAACTCACGTCCTCATACCGTGTCAATCCCGAGGGGAACCGGGGAAGTGAAGGACACCGCTGACTGGTACTATATACGGTGCGTGATGGCCCCTACTTTATTCTCCCTTTTTATAAATGGGGTGGTGAAACATCTGCAAGAGACACCAGCAGATGCCCCCACTGTGGGTGGGGAGAAAACGCCATCGCTCCTCTTTGCTGACGACACCCTCCTGTTATCAAAAACCCCCACAGGCCTCCAAACCCTTCTTGATCGGTTTAGTGTTTTTTGTCAGGAACGGGGACTTACAATAAACACAACTAAAAGTAAACTAATGGTTATGACCACCAAGAGGAAATATAGGAACATCCATTTGACCTTGAATGGATCTCCTCTGGAGGTGGTCGAAGAGTTTGATTACCTCGGTGTTAGGATTAATAACAACTTGAAATGGGAACCCCATATATGTAAAATGATTTTAAATCTCAAAAGAGTTTCCGGCACTATTTTAAAAAACCAACGTCTCTCTGTGAGTAGGCCAGTTGCCCCTGCCTTATCAGTTTATGAGGGTAAAGCAATTGCCTCAGCTGTCTATGGCTCGGAACTATGGGGCAATGAGAATACCAATGACCATGTCCTAGCGGAGAACAAGTTTATGAGGGACTTGGTATCACTTCCATCTTCTACCCCACTTAAACCTCTATTCTTAGATCTGGGTAGAAAGTCTATCCGGGACATTCTCCAGCTCCGTCCCCTCTTATACTGGGTCCGTTTGAGGAGGACACCCGAATTAGCTAATTATGCCTTAGTGTTAGACGAATTGTTAAAATTAAACACTGCAGGCAAAATTAAGTGGCTAAATGCCTTAAAACATCTTGCAGCAAGTATCGGTTTAAGTGACGCTTGGGTATCCCAATCCCCTCCACCAAAACTAGTGGTGAAAAAATTATACTGGGACTGGATAGAGGCCAGGGCGCTACAGAACCCAAATTCGGGACATTTGACTGAGACTTTTTTGACCCATAAATGCACTTTAAAACTGGAATTGTTCTTGGATTTCATTCAGATTCCTCGGGAAAGGACCTTATATCTTAAATTTAGATATGGAACATTGCCCCTCAAAAGTTTTACGTCTAGATGGAATAATAGGAGGGAAGAGGATATGAAGTGTCCAGGTTGTACAAATCCCGAAGAATCATTGGGCCACTTTTTCTTTGCCTGTAAGGCATACATCCCGGCTAGGAAGAAATGGTTAAAACCAGTAGTAAAGAACCTTGGTGTTAGAGATTATAAATCAGCTTTGCGTATTCTTATCTCCAACACCTCTTCTATGGCTACTATTTGTGGGGTTGCTAAGTTTTTATCATGTGCCTGGATTATTAGGACCAAGATTTTAAAAAATGTTCACCAAGTCAATTTTTCCACATAACTTTTATATGTACCTTGTGTATTTTTGTAAATAATGAACTGGTTTTATAATTATGTGTGTATTATATGTTTGTACTTTTTTTGATACATGTGTCGAATAAAAGTATAATGACTTGACTTGATATACGGCAGGCAATAGTGGAGGTTTCGTGGTGGGGAAAGAGTGAAGGGAAAGGAGGTAGACAAGGGAGACGGGTTCAGGTATATTTACACTATGTACAGCTATGTACAACCGGGTGTAAGGTAACACAGTATATCCGGTTCTATGGCGGTACTGAACTCCTCCTCCGCGCCCAACTTGAAAGCTTCTTGCCGTACCTGTGTTAGCCACACTTCTCCCTCGGGAGTGTGGCACGGCGAAGCGTGGATTCGCTGGCCTCCTGGCTCATCTGCTTCTCCTCCTGGCTTGCACCGTCCTCCGTTCTCGTCTTCTCCCGCACTTCTCACTCCGTCTCCTCGGGTGTCGTCTCATCCCGACTGGTGTTCTTCCTGGTCTTTACCCACTGCCGTGAGATCCACGTCACACTGGGGTGGTTCTTCGCGTGTAGTACACGCCCACTTAAAGGTGCAGCTCGGAATTCTCTCCCTTTGCGGTAGTGGTTGCCAAGGTTCCCGGTAGTCCTGAGGGGAAGGAGGGGAGGAATCCATGAGCCACCATTCACCCCCTGCGTCCTGTGTGTCCACTCGCTCGTGGCGGTGTACCTCGTTACACTCCTCCCCCCCTGGTCTCTCACGTTCGGGGAGAGAAGGTGCCCTGGACAGGAAGTCTGCATTACAGTTGTCCTGCCCTTTTCGGTGTTTCACTATGAACGAATAGGATTGGAGGAATAAAAACCACCGCAGTACTCTGGGGTTTTGTGACTTATTCTTCTACATCCATTGCAGAGGGGCGTGATCAGTAAACAATATAAAGGAATGTCCCTCTAGGTAGTACTTTAGCTTGTCAATGGCCCATCGTATGGCCAAGCATTCCTTCTCGATTGTTGGGTAGTTCCGTTCTCGAGGATGTAACTTCCGGCTAAGAAACAATATGGGATGTTTGGTGCCATCTTCCCCTTCTTGTGACAGGACAGCCCCCAGGCCCGTGTTTGAGGCATCTGTAGCCAGCGTGAAGGGTCTATTAAAATCAGGTGGTAATAGGACCGGGCTTGTCGTTATAGCATTTTTGAGGTATTCAACCGCCTCTTTTGCTTTGTTGGAGGACTGAATCAGTTGAGAGGGGTTTACAGTCTTTTTTAACAGGTTGGTGAGAGGACTGGCTACCGCTGCAAAGTTCTCGATAAATCTTCTGTAGTAGCCGATTAGGCCTAGGAACGCTCTTAAGTGCCTTTTTGTAATTGGAAATGGAGTTTGTAATATGGCCCTCACTTTTTCCTCCTGGGGGGCTATCACGCCTTCACCTAACAGAAACCCGAGATACTTAACCCTGGAATAAGCTGCTCGTGATTTTTTTGCGTTTATGTGTAGGCCTGCTTC
Source organism: Lissotriton helveticus (assembly GCF_964261635.1). Taxonomy (NCBI): domain Eukaryota; kingdom Metazoa; phylum Chordata; class Amphibia; order Caudata; family Salamandridae; genus Lissotriton; species Lissotriton helveticus. The sequence continues at coordinate 1,412,107,407 of NC_136065.1, forward strand.
CTGGAGTGCCCCCAAGACTTGTTTTATGTGGTTTAGGTGTTGTTCCCACGTTTTGCTAAATATAACAATATCGTCCAGGTATACTGAACTATAGTCAGTATGGTTTTTTAGGACGTTGTTCATTAGTCTTTGAAACGTGGCCGGGGCCCCGTGTAACCCAAACGGGAGAACGTTAAATTCATACAGCCCGTCCTCAGTGGCGAATGCTGTCTTTCGCCTGTCCTCTTCTCTCAGGGGGACCTGCCAGTAACCCTTCGTCAGGTCTAGGGTGGTTATATACCTGGTTCTCCTATCCTCTCCACTAGCTCATCTACCCGGGGAATGGGGTAGGCTTCAAAGGTAGATATGGCATTCAGGGCCATAAAGTCCATGCAGAACCGTTTTGATACGTCTGGTTTTGGAACCAACACAATGGGTGAGGGCCAGTTGCTGCGTGAGGGCCTGATCACACCTAACCCGAGCATGTCTTGTACTTCCCTTCTAACATCTGCTCTCCTTGCAGCAGGGATCCGATATGGTCGCTGTTTTATTATTTTACCTTCTTCAGTGTCTATTCGGTGTTCAGTTAAGTGTGTCAACCCCGGTGTGTCGGAGAACATTGAGAAAAAAGGGCACAGGGCATTTAAGAATTCCTCTTTCTCCCTCGGGGTTAGGTCAGGGTTGATAGGCAACTGCTCTAGAGTGGACTGGTTCCCACTCACTGGTAAGCCAAAATGGGTAGACCGAGGAGGGGGCCCAATCCATTTTTTTTAGCATGTTAATGTGAAATGTTTGCTGTCTCGTTGGGGATATTTTAACTCTGTAGTTTGTATTACCTATCGTTTCAACTATAGCATACGGGCCCAACAACTCGCTCTTGAACTTCTGGGTTGAAGAGGGTAGTAACACCAATACCCAGTCACCCTTTTCCAGCTTCCGCCATTTCTTGCCCTTATCGTAATGGGACTTCTGCTTTCGTTGACTTTGTTCAAGATGCGAATAAGCCAGGTCCCTCAGTTTCCCTAGCTTGGACCTGAGTTGTTGGGTGTAGTCTAAGAGGGACTTTGTTCCTCTGTCTCCTCTTGCTCCCATGCATCCTTTGTTATCTCTAGCAGAGAGCGAGGTTGTCTGCCATAAAGCAGCTCGAAAGGTGAACAACCTATACTGCTCTGTACTTGTGCCCGAAGTACATAGAGGGCTAGCGGTAATACTTGGTCCCAATCTTTGTTCTCCACAGTCAATATTTTCTTCAGAGTCGTTTTTAATGTACGATTATATCTCTCAACGAGACCGTCCATTTGTGGATGGTATGCTGACGTTTTTATTTGGTGTAGATTTAACATGTTACACACCTCTTTCATCATTCTAGACACGAAAGGAGTCCCCTGGTCCGTTAGGATCTCCTTGGGGAACCCCACCCTGGAGAATAATTCCAACATTTTGTCTGCCACGTTTTTCGTGGTAGGCGGCCTCAAGGCAAAGGCCTCGGGGAACCATGTGTGATAGTCCACTACACCCAGTGCATAAGTGTGTCCCCTCGAGGTACGAGGTAGAGGGCCTATAAGGTCCATTCCAACCCGTTCGAAAGGTTTACCTATGAGGGGAAGGGATTGTAGGGGAACGGCCTGGGGTCTGGTCATATTCTTCTTTTGGCATATCTCACAACTCTTACAGTATATTTCGGCCTCTTTGTAAATGCCAGGTCAAAAGAAATGTCTAGTGATGTTTTGCATGGTTTTCTCCGTCCCTAAGTGTCCTGCAGTGAGTTGAGAGTGAGCATAGTATAAGACCTGCTCTCTGAAGTCAGTAGGGACCACCAATTGGGGTGGATCCCCGGCCTTCCCTTCCCTGTAAAGAAGATCCTTGCTTATGACGAACCAAGGGTAAGTCACAACTATGTTGGACTGGGCTCCATGTGCCACTTCCCAAGCATTAAACAGGGTGGCATAATTGGTTTGTGCGAACCTAAAGCTTCTTACCAGGACCCAGGGTTCTATTGCTAAAAGGGCCGGTGTTTTGGTTGGGGGACCTTCTGGGCTGTTAAGGAACTTGACACCGAACAGAGACATGAAGTCAGGGTTGTCTACCCCTATTATAAGGTCTTCAGGAAGAGATGCTACAACTCCCACTTTAACCGTGACAGGGGTTCTGTTTTGGGGTACTATAGTGATCTGAGCTACTGGATAGGGTTTCACGTCGCCATGTACGCACCTAATGTGCACTAGCGCATTGGGAAGAATCTGGGAACGTAATACTAGTTTTTGTTGTACTACGGACTGGCGGCACCCCGATTGTAACAACCCCAAGATAAGTCTCCCGTTTATTGATATACATACATAGAACGATGGGCCCATCTCAGCTGTATACATGACGGCCCTGGGGATATACCCCGCCTCCATGGGTTCTTCCTGGGGTTTCCGTCGTGGGCACATTCTGGCTATGTGGCCCCATTCGCCACAATCAAAACATTGAGGACCCTTAAGGGGGTTAAAGTCCATCTTTGTTGGGCGGGGTTTCACGATTGGTGTTGGTTCTTGTTTCTTCTTTTCTTGCTTTGGAACCAGATTCGCTTTAGGATTTTTGTCGGAGTCCAATGTAAAGGTCCGGGGTTGGGCTCTAGAATAATTAGTAGCCATTTCGATAGCTTGTGCTACCGTCAGTCCAGAGTGTTGTCGCAACCACCTTTGCGTGCCGTTGGGCAAGGTCTCCATGAATTGCTCCAAGATAATGCTGTTCATAAGGTCTTCTTTGCTTCTCTGCTCTGGTCTTAACCATTTTTCCGCAGCCATCTTCAACCTTAGGTATAGGGTCTTGGGGTTCTCTCCCGAGACTCCCTTCTCTTTGCGGTAACGAACCCTATATGCTTCCGCATCCAACCCAAGATGGTCAAGGATGACCTCCTTGATTTCCGCATAAGGGGTGTTTCCAGCATGGTTTGCCCTGTTCCCATCATGCACTGGGACAGGAACAGACTAATTTGCATATAGCCAAGTTCTGAGCTGGGATGGTGCAGTGAGCTAAAAAACGGTGATGGATCAAGCCCTGATCTTTGGACTGGGTAAGAGTGGTCTGCTTAATTCAGGCACTCTGTTCATCACCACCCCCTTTTCTGAATCATTTTGTCCACCCTAAGCGTGGAAGGGTATACTCAGATGTGAGTCCCTTGCTCATTGCACCATCAGGATTCAAGCAAGCCGGGCCGACGACGCCTGAAATGGCAGAAACCGGTCCCCGGAAGCTTGTTTCCTTCCCAGTGTAAGAATTGGCTTGGTAGTTTGGTTTGCCCTGTTCCCATCATGCACTGGGACAGGAACAGACTAATTTGCATATAGCCAAGTTCTGAGCTGGGATGGTGCAGTGAGCTAAAAAATGGTGATGGATCAAGCCCTGATCTTTGGACTGGGTAAGAGTGGTCTGCTTAATTCAGGCACGCTGTTCATCACCACCCCCTTTTCTGAATCATTTTGTCCACCATAAGCGTGGAAGGGTATACTCAGATGTGAGTCCCTTGCTCATTGCACCATCAGGATTCAAGCAAGCCGGGCCGACGACGCCTGAAATGGCAGAAACCGGTCCCCGGAAGCTTGTTTTCTTCCCAGTATAACAATTGGCTTGGTAGTTTGATTTGCCCTGTTCCCATCATGCACTGGGACAGGAACAGACTAATTTGCATATAGCCAAGTTCTGAGCTGGGATGGTGCAGTGAGCTAAAAAACGGTGATGGATCAAGCCCTGATCTTTGGACTGGGTAAGAGTGGTCTACTTAATTCAGGCACTCTGTTCATCACCACCCCCTTTTCTGAATCATTTTGTCCACCATAAGCGTGGAAGGGTATACTCAGATTTGAGTCCCTTGCTCATTGCACCATCAGGATTCAAGCAAGCCGGGCCGACGACGCCTGAAATGGCAGAAACCGGTCCCCAGAAGCTTCTTTCCTTCCCAGTATAAGAATTGGCTTGGTAGTTTGGTTTGCCCTGTTCCCATCATGCACTGGGACAGGAACAGACTAATTTGCATATAGCCAAGTTCTGAGCTGGGATGGTGCAGTGAGCTAAAAAACGGTGATGGATCAAGCCCTGATCTTTGGACTGGGTAAGAGTGGTCTGCTTAATTCAGGCACTCTGTTCATCACCACCCCCTTTTCTGAATCACCACCCCCTTTTCTGAATCGTAGAATAATTAGTAGCCATTTCGATAGCTTGCGCTACCGTCAGTCCGGAGTGTTGTCGCAACCACCTTTGCGTGCCGTTGGGCAAGGTCTCCATGAATTGCTCCAAGATAATGCTGTTCATAAGGTCTTCTTTGCTTCTCTGCTCTGGTCTTAACCATTTTTCCGCAGCCATCTTCAACCTTAGGTATAGGGTCTTGGGGTTCTCTCCCGAGACTCCCTTCTCTTTGTGGAAACGAACCCTATATGCTTCCACATCCAACCCAAGATGGTCAAGGATGACCTCCTTGATTTCCGCATAAGGGGTGTTTCCAGCATGGTTGGCCACTTGATAGGCCGCTTGTGCCTCCCCGGATAGTAGCGGGGCCAAGAAAAACAGCCATTTCTCCAGAAGCCACCCACATGCCTGGGCTACTCTTTCAAAATTGGACAGGAAGGCGTCGGGGTCTTCCCCTTGTACATACTTTTGGAGGGAGACCCCCGAAGGGTGAGGCATTGCTGTTCTGCGTTCAGTTACTGGACCAGACGCTTGTGCGGCCTTCTGGAAGTTTTCAAGTTTGGCGCTTATGGCATTTTTAAACAGTTCCCTATCTGCCTCCGCCGTCGTTATCTGGGATTTTATGGCCCAATCTAGTTTGTCTTGTCTCTCAATGAGGTGTTGTATCACTTGTTCCATCAGTGGTTGATGGTGGGGGTCTGGAAATCCCACTTCTGACACCACTGTAACGGGGGGGGGGGGGGTAGTGAGAGGCTGTAGGCTTCTTTTTGGTAATGCAGGTTTTATTTTCACATACAGCTTTTTACGGCGAAATGTCAAACTTTCCCGGGCAAACTCTGAGGGATCCGTGGTGAGGCTGTCTCTGTGGTATCCCTTCTGTCTTGGTAGCCGCCCTCCTGGCCGTTCCTTGGAGCCCTCTCTCGACGTGACCGTGTAGGAAAAACACAAACAGAAGGACCATTAAACTCACGTCCTCATACCATGTCAATCCCGAGGGTAACCGGGGAAGTGAGGGACACCGCTGACTGGTACTATATACGGCAGGCAATAGTGGAGGTTTCGTGGTGGGGAAAGAGTGAAGGGAAAGGAGGTAGACAAGGGAGACACGTTCTGGTATATGTACACTATGTACAGCTATGTACAACCGGGTGTAAGGTAACACAGTATATCCGGTTCTATGGCGGTACTGAACTCCTCCTCCCCGCCCAACTTGAAAGCTTCTGCCGTACCTGTGTTAGCCACACTCCTCCCTCGGGAGTGTGGCATGGCGAAGCGTGGATCCGTTGGCCTCCTGGCTCGTCTGCTTCTCCTCCTGGCTTGCACCGTTCTCCGTTCTCATCTTCTCCCACACTTCTCACTCCGTCTCCTCGGGTGTCATCACACGCCGACTGGTGTTCTTCCTGGACTTTACCCACTGCCGTGAGATCCACGTCACGCTGGGGTGGTTCTTCGTGTGTAGTATACACCCACTTAAAGGCGCCGCTCGGAATTCTCTCCCTTTGCGGTAGTGGTTGCCAAGGTTCGTGGTAGTCCTGAGGGGAAGGAGGGGAGGAATCCATGAGCCACCATTCAACCCCTGCGTCCTGTGCTTCCACTCGCTCGTGGCGGTGTACCTCGTTACAAATAGGTTCTGTAATCTTTAGACAGCAAACCCAAACTTACCAATGCAGTTCACAAAATCCTTAATACCTGAAGTTCTGATAGTCTAGAACCGTCCATCTACTAAAACTGGACCCGGAAACCCCTTTGATAACCTCAGAAATTGAAACCAGGGCATAAAACATCAGCTATCTTATATAAAAACTTCTCCTGTCCTCTCCCAAATCAATCTGTCTTGCTCCTCCTCAACCAAATCTCTACCTACATTTAGATGCCACCACTTACTTTCTACATAAGCTCCCACCTCTTTGTGTCCTCAGCAACTCAGAACCATGATAGCTCCTTGATACAAGCAAACAATGCAAAAATAAAACAACACCCCCAAATGGAAAAACGAATAGCTGGTAATTTACCCATAAATCTACCCAAAGTCTGACTTGAAGTGGAGATTCTCCTGTCTTCTCGCACTCCACCTCCCCCGGCCCAAAATGCCAACGTCCGTCTGCAGACCTCACTCCCGATAGGATCGTATGCCCAAAATCATTTCCCATAAAAAAAAATAACCACAGCTTTACCTAGAATGATTACTGATGAAAGATCATTGTGTATTTGCCTCATAATGTAGTTAACTGCATTAACGTGTCTCAAAAGTAATCCATTGTCGTCCAAATCCCATTTAACTAAACTGCAAATCAGAGACTCAAACAAAGCATGTTTATATGCTCTTCTAGTTGACACTGATAAAGACTGTTCAATCAATTCCAGAATCCCACCCCACTAGCAGCCAAAGATCATATGAAATCTTGGTCTTCTCCTTATCCACTTTCAGCGCCAAACCACAGAACTCCTGTCACTGTGAATGAGATAATGCATCTGTTATATTATTGTCCATTCCTAGAATGTATCTCCCTCTGAAAGTAATGTTGAATTGTAAACAGCCAGGCATAGAAACCCTCAATCAACGTACAACTCTCTCATCTATTGCTTTTGTGTATTAACCAATACCACTACAGTCTGATTATCAACATTAAGTTTAACACTCCTGTTGGTTAACAGTTTCCCCCTAAACTCATTGCCATCACTAAAGGAAAAAAATTCCAAAATGCAATAAACTTTGTAATATCCGTGTGGTAATGTGTGGAATTTTGACATGGGTTCCAGATTATAAGAGGTGTTTGAAAGACATGTCAAGATTCCAGATGAGGCAGTTAGTCCAGGTTGTCCCTTCTGTCCAGGAATCCAAAATATATTTACTACTCACTGCATGAAGAAGTTACTTTATTTGACAGTGGTGATGAGTGGGCACACACCATGAACACAAACACAGAAGCCTTGAGTACAGATGGAGAAACTCCTTGTGTATTATCACCAGACGAAGGAATCCCAGACAATATTCCAGAGCCATGGGAGTTTGGAGTGTACTGGCATCCGCATAGCTGAAGCTGCAGAGAGGTTGCTTACTGGTGCAGTAAGGTCAACAAGTTATTTTATTGACATTTAGCCATATTGGAATTTAAACTGCATTGAGCCGCATGCATGCCAGTGTGAGTCCTCATGAAACACTATCAGCACAAGGCATTAATTGTTCCTAAGACAAGCATTTCCAGTGTCCTTCAGTATCAAACAACGTTGGCGCACTGGGGGAACAAGTCCAATTTACTAATGAAAATGACGTGTTTTGACATTTTGGCTGCCATTTTGGAGGGTAGGGCAACATTCCTGTAGTGCTTATTTCTGAAAGAAGTTACGATTGTTGTAAGGAGACTTATTTATTATGAGTCTCTAGTGTGAAATACCACAATGCGAATCGTGCATGCGCCAAAATGTATCACTCCCATATTAAATTGTCTAGCCAGAAGGGAGTGTGAACACCAGTGATTCACACACTAAGCAACACGGATAGAGTTATATTTATTCAAAAACATATATAGGTTTAATAGTAATCTGAGATTACTGGGAAAAAACATTTAGGATACAAGGAACTCACCTGCAAGAGATGTCAATGATTTGCACACTATATATTAGTGCAAAAACAGTGATTCACAAACTTCAATAAGTTGCCATGTAATTATATACCTTTTTTTGCCGGTTCTCTTTGTTTTGGGCAGGTCTTTATATTTATATAATCTCATTTTTTCACGTTTCCAATTTGGGAACACTTGAGGGATTTAATGCTCCAGCACCTTTTTTATCCGGTCCAGGAGAGCCGATGCTCGCGTGAGAACAGTGAAAGGAAGGAATTGAAGCTTACCTGGAAGCTATTGAAGATGACAAATTTACAGAAAAAATGAAATTAGGAATTTTAAACATTGGTTGGGGTCTGAAGTGTTTCGCTTCAGTTACCAAAAGTGGTACTTGATGATAAAAGTGAAGATGAAACTGATGTATTTGAGGTGGCTATTCAGCAATTGGAGATACAGTATAAAAAACACTAATGTTGTAGCCAGACACAAGTTGATGGATAGAGTTCAATTACCTAATAAATCTATTGATTCATTTGTAAGTAATCTGAGGGTACTAACCACAAAGTGTGATTGTAGTCCCTTTAGGGATCAAATGATACGTGATCAGTTGCACAAGGTAGCTGACATTAAGCTACAAGAGAAACTGCTGTTAGTGGAAAATTTGATGTTGAGTAAAACGATAAACATAGCACATCAATTTGAGGAGATGAAATTAGGAATGAAAGTGTTAGCTCTTAAAGGTATAGAGGATGTTCATGTAGTAAAAAGAAGTCAACCAGCTAGCAAATCTAGCAAGAATGGAGAAAACAACACCACGATAGTGGAATAAAACAACATAACTAATGATAGAAAGGGAGTTGTGTGTTTCAAATGTGGTCAAACTGGCCATTATGCTAAAGACAAGACATGTCCGGCTGTTGGACAGTATTGCAAACATTGCAGAGTTAAAGGTAACTTTGCTAGAGTTTGGAAAAATAGGAATCACACTGTTAATGATGAAATTAGCAAACAAGGTAATTGCGCTCACTTACAAAACATAAACTGGAGTTTGCTACTTTTCAGGCATTGTGGGACCCTGACTGGGTTTTAATAACTGAGTCCTGAGCCAATGCAAAGTCTGGACCTGACCAAGTCAACGCTATTCCATTGAATTACTCAATCTTAATAGTGGACACGGCATTTAGGCCGTGAGGCGGATCGGCTATTGTGTTTAAACCTCAGTATGAATGTCTGACGGAATATGGGTTTTACTTAAAGACTTGTGAAGCCCGGCATTTTAAGCTTATACTATCAGCTACATCTTCGTTTGGTGGTCTGCTTGTATATAGACCTACAATTCCCAGACTCCCTTTTTTAAATGAGCTAAGATAGCTCATTGAACCTTTTATTGCGAATAGGTGCCTGACCATCCAGGGTGATTTTAATTTTTATCTTGAAGAGAATAACACCAAGACTCTCTAGCACTCAAAACCTTGTCCAGCGTGGGAATGGCACAACTGTTGTCAGCTCCCACACATGAGGCAGGTCACACACTGGACGGTATATTCTCTAATGATACTAGGGTGCCAATCAATCAGTCACTCCCCTCAAATGGTCCGACCAAGGGTGCAGTTGTGTTGTCTTTTAATCCCCCTTCCATAGCTAGAAGTTGCCAGCATCCTAAGAGTAAGACCTGGGCAAAGAAATTGGAAAGGGGTTTCATTAGAAGCCTTGTCCAACACTCTGGATAGCATACCCATTGAGCTTTTGTAGGATGTAGGCAAGGGTGCCGATTCTTTTGCAGAGTGGCTGCAGATGGTGGCCAACAGGCTAGCCCCCCTCAGTGAAGTCAAGCAAAAGAGGCTTTGTCCATCAGCCCCCAGGTATATGATAGACTCAGAACACTCAAGCAGGCGTCAACAACAAAGAGCAAATCTGAAGAAAAAAATCAGGAAGACCAAGAAAAAGTAATCTATAGGAATTTTATTAGGGAATATAAATAAGCTCTGACTGAGGAGAAATCTAAATAATGTACCGCGAAAATTGAAAATGCTACCTCTGTCAAAGTACTTATTTGGGTGGTCTAATAGATCTCCACCCCTCCGGCTGCTGGAGAGTCTGAAGTTTCACAAAACTTCTGCATCCAGCTAGCTAATTTCTTTTAATCTAAAATTGTTGACATCTATGATGGTTTTGAAATGTATAAATCCTCAACTCCACATGCTCAGCAAACCTCAGGTAGAAAATCTCAACCAGCACCCTCCAAGACGTCTGAGCATAAGGATCCAGAGCCTAAATCCTGTCCTGCAGTGATACTACACATGGTTGCTAGCATTGTGGCTTAACTGCTCTACAATTTGATGAACAACGCTATACTTTCTGGGTCGCATCCACAGTGATGGAAAGAGGCAGGTTTTAGGCCCCTTCTAAAAAAAAGTGAATTTGGAAAGTAAGGTCTGTAAAAACTATCATCCTATCTCATTGTTCATGTGTCCTGCTAAAATCCTGGAGAAACATCTAAATATCCAATACCTGATGGAATTTACTGATTTCTCAGCAGCATTTGATACCATCTCACCCATGTTGTTGATTAAGCGCTTTCAAGAGATGGGTATCACACATCAAGACCTTGCCTTTCTGGCGTCTTTCCTTAGGGATTGCTTGCAGAGGGTGATGTTACAGCAGTACTACTTGGAGGTTTTCTCTCTGCCATGTGAAGTGTCGCAGGGCTCATCACTAAGCCCTGCACTCTTTAACATCTATGTGTCACCACTTGCAGATATAATTCGGGCCTTCGGGATGCAGGTGTTATCATACACTGATGGTGCGCAGATTATTGTGGCAGTACCCAAGAACTCGGCCACCAAGGCAGAACATTTCTCTCAATTCATGTTGGCAGTTGCAGAGTGAATGGGACGGAACACTGAAATTAAATGGTGATAAACCTGGGGTGCTGGTCTTTGGCTTTGGCGCCTGAGCTGGAATAGGAATTGGTAGCCAGACACCGTAGGCACATGTTCCATCCCAATGGAGAAGGCCACAAATTTTGGAGTATTCCTATTTGCTGAACTCCCACAATTGCCAGGCCTATTGCACTGTGGCAACTTGCTTCTTACTTTTTCCTCTTATCCTTCAGTCTGCATGATTGCATTACCCCTAGTTATGTCCAGAATGGACTATTGCAACTCACTCTATCTGGACTCTAACATCAGCACTCAGCACAAACTCCAAGTAGCACAGAATGTGTTTAGTAGAATTACTCTTGAGATTCACAGGCACCAATCTGATGCTATGGGGTTTGGGGCCCTACATTGGCTCTCCATCAAAAAGCGAATTTTGTTTACAGAACTCTGTACAGTGCATAAGGCCCTTTTTCTCCTCAGTCCGCTGACTGGCACTGGCATTCCCCAAGTAGAAACCTGTGTTCAGTACACCAAAACCTACTTGCTGTGCCTAGGACTCGACAGAAGAAATGAGGAGCTAGAGCCTTCTCAATTGCTGCAACTAAACTCTGGAACTCTCTTCTGCAAAGCAGGAGGTATAACCCACAGTTGTTGCCTTTTAGGAAAGCACTTAAAACCTGGTGTTATGCTTTATAGGCATTTTTTTAAGGTGGATTTTCAGTTTGGTTTTAATACTGGACAGCCGGTAATTGCCCCTTGATGCCTTTGGGTAACTGTTGCGCCCTATAAATTCAAAATCAATTAATCAAGGTCAAATTAGAGCGGTTAAACAACAAAGAGAAACTATGTTAGAAGAGTATATACTTGGTATATATACGTTGATAGAAAATAAGAAGAATGCACCATTTTGTCTGGTAGAAATTGGAGCAGTAGAAGTAAAGGTTATGGTGGATTCTGGGGTAAGACATACCTTAATTGGAGATGATGTGTGTTTCCTAATGTATGGATGTCTCCACCGGATATTAAATTGGTGGGATAAGGAAACAAACCCATTGATGAGAATGGATATTTTCCATCTTCTCTGACTTAACAAGGAAAAACAATTGACACCAAGATATATGTTGCCAAAGAAGGGTTATGTTTATTTGGGTGGCCACAACAAATAGATGCTTAAGCTCGATCCTAGCCATCCCGAGCAAGTATTAGAGTATGGCGATTTGATTTCCAAGGTGAGGGAAGATTGTTTCAGGGACTGGGAAAACATGTTTCCTCAAGTGTTTTCAGCCGATTATTAAAGCATTATTATTCTGAAAAAAGGTACTGAAGCAAACGTTTATAATGTGCCCATATCAAGAAGAAGGCAGCAAATGAAGAATTGGACAGGTTAAGTAACTTGGCTATTATAGAAGAAACTGAATCATCAGAATGGCTGTCCAAAGCTGTTGTGGTTCACAAATCTAATGGGGAAGATAAGATTAAGGTATTTAAACACTTATGTGTGTGTAGATTGTCATCCTTTGCCTAATATTGAAGAGATGTTTACTAGATTGAAAGGGGCCATAGTGTTCACAACCCTCGATTTATCAAATGCATATCATCAAATAGCATTACAAGAGGACTGTAAGCCATATACATCGTTCATTACTCCAGATGAAGCGTATCGCTATAAGAGGATGCCATTTGGTTTAATTTCAGAATCAGCAGTATTCCAACATAAGATGCACAGATTGTTTAACGATGTTAACAGTGCAATGTATTTTCAAGTCAATATTTTGGTCTGGGGGAAATCAAAACAAGAGCATGCTGAGACATTGGTAAAAGTGTTGACCATTCTGGAGAATAGCAGATTAACTCTAACCAAAGAGAGAGAAATGCAAATTTAAAAGAGATTCTTGTGACTCTTAAGGTCATAATATTACTGGGCAAGGTATTGCACCAAAGAAATGTTTGGTGAGAGCCATTGAAGATGCAGTGGAGCCCAAAGACAAGGATCAGGTAAAATCATTCATAGGTTTAGCAGAATACTATGCTAAATTCATCCAACATTTTCCAAATAAGGTAGTACAGATGAGAAAATTGTTAAAGGTAAATCAGAAGTTTGACTGGGATGACGATTACAAGTGTGAATTCAACAATTTGAAAAAATGTATTGCTACTGCACCAGCACTGCCACCATTTGACACCAATTGTAAGTCTATAATAATGACAGATGCCAGCAACGTGGGTCTAGGTGCAGTACTAATGCAGGCACAAGATGGAAGTGTGCTAAACATTGCTTTTGCTTCAAGTCCTTTGAGGGAGGAGAAAGTAAGTACTCAACATTGGAAAAAGAAACCCTAGAATGCTGGTGGGAAATTGAATGATATAGGAAATATGTTTATGGTACAGAATTTGAGATGAGAACGGATCATCATCCCTTGAATGACTTATTTACTACAAGTGGTTGTCGGAGTGCTACAACGAGATTGTGAAAATAGCCATATAAGTTGCAAGATTTAAACTTTTTCATGTGAAATATATTCTTGGTGCTTGCAATGCTCTGGCTTATTGTTTATCAAGGCTACTAATATATGATGGCGATGAGTCATAGTTGGTTGATTCGGATATGGGTAGAGTGATATCGCTATGTGAAATTTCAGATGGGTCTTTAGCAGAAGATCAATGGAGGGAAGCTAGTGACAAAGATACAGACAGTTTTGAAGTACTTTAAATCTAGTTGGCCAAGGAAGGATATGTTAGATGAAAATGTATTGTCATATTGGAATGTGGAATAAGAATTGTCTGAACTCAATGGTATTTTGCTACGTGGTGAACAACTGGGTGTGCCAAACAGTTTAAGACATAGGGCCAGATGTAGGTGGCCAATTACCGGTCGGTAACGGCCGAATTCGGCCTTTACCGACCGGTAATAGGAATTTGAGATCTAGGGCCCTTAATTTTACAGAATCTGTAAATTTACCGATTCTGTAAAATACCGAATCGGTATTTTTACCGATTCGGTAAATTTGAGATGTAGGTGGGACTCTTCTGAGTCCCACAAGCCTTAACGAATCGGTATTTTACCATCAAATCCAATTTGATGGTAAAATACCGATTCCGGTGTGCATGCACATGTGTGCATGCACACCTATGCCATATGACAGGCCGGCCTGCCCTTAGGGCTTGTATGCCTGCCACATGGCACCCGAGCCTCTTTTGGGGGGGCCAGAGGGTGTCAAAGTGACACCCTGCACCCTTGTGAAATTCAGCATTTACCGATTCGGTAAATACCGAATCGGTAATGCCCATTCATTCCTATGGGCTTCAAAGCCCATAGGAATGAATGGGCATTACCGAATTTCTCCGATTCGGTATTCCAGCACATCTGGAATACCTACATACCCACCCCTCGGATTTACCGATTCTTAATTACCGAATCGGTAAAATTCGGTAATTATGAATCGGTAAATCAATCCTACCTACATCTGGCCCATAATGTTTTAGAAATGGTACATGAGGGATATCATGTTATGAGTAGCATGAAGAGGAGAGTAAGATGTGATTTTTGGTGGCCCAGTGTGGACAGAGATATTGAAGAAAAAGTGAGGTTGTGTATAGAATGTGCCACAAGTGACACATCAGAAAGTTGTCAAGTATGTGAAAGGACCTATGTCAAGACCTAGCAGAGTTTGGGAGAGAGTATCCTTGGATATTGCAGGATCCATTTGTTCAGCCAAGAGTCAATTGTTTTGTATAGTTTTGATCGATCAGTTTTCCCAGTGGCCTGAAGTGAAATTTATCAATCAGATGACATCTAAATATGCAATTCTAATTTCAAAGGAGGTATTTGAAAGAGAAGGTTTCCCCAGATAATGTCATCCAATTGACATCTCAGGAGATGAAATCCTTTTTATCTGGTCATAGGATTAAACACATTCGCATGTCAGTATATATTCCACAAAGTAATGGCATTTTGGAGAGGTGGATAAAGGTATTAAAGAAAGGGTTGCAATTGGCTGTGGTGTGTGGAAAAGATTGTCATCAAACTCTCAGAAAATGTCTTTGAAGTTTTTGCAATACCCCTAGGGATGTGGGAGAGAAGTCTCCATTTGAAAAGATGCGAGGAAGGTCTGCTGGATGTAATATGAAACAGTTGTGGATGATGGATGTATTTGAAAAAGTTAAGAGGGAAGACAAGCTGAATATCAGTAATAGATGGCATGATGAAGTAGCCTCCAATCCTGTTCAGAATCGAGGTGTGGCTCTTAAGGTTGGTGATTGGGTTTGTGTGAAAAAAGGGAGGTATGTATGAGTAGGGGAATCCAATATCTCTGAACCTATGAAAGATGTTAGAGTAAGAAATAATGTGGTGGAATTATCCAATCAGAATGTGTGGAGTATGAGCAAAGTGTTCATATTAAAAAATTGTATATGGACAGAAAAAAGGTGTAACAAGCAAGGATGCATCAGCTAAAAGTGGTGAGAGGAACTGATATGAGTGTGGACAAAAGATGTGTGCATAATCTTTATCTATTGTCACTCGTGGTGAAATGCTAATAGAAAAACTATTGTATATAGGTTTTGAAGATGCTTAAAATATTGTCTGAAAATTATTGTAAAATTATTTGTTTTACGTAAGGGAATGTGTAATATCCTCATGGTAATGTGTGGAATCTTGACATGGGTTCTAGATCGAAAGAGGTGATGGAAAGTCATGTTAGGATTCCAGAGGAGGCAGTTGGTCCAGGTAGTCCAGTCTGAGAAGGAATCCTCTTCTTTCAATATAAATATAAGTACTCCACACACCAGGAATACGTTATTCTATTTGAAGATTACAACACTCCTCTTACTGATCAATCTTCTTGCCATGGCTCAGCAATCCAATGGCCATCTCAAGCGGGAGCAAATCCATGGGCATCTGCTCCATCTAACAATAATTGCATTCACCATAACCATTCATCCTGCGGCGACAGCATTGTGACACCATTAAACTTCTTTAAGAATGTTATCCACACCCATAGTTCTCCCTTTAAACCTACCTTCCACCCGACCATATGGCGGGGCAAGGTCACACCTTAAACTGAAAATCCCATTCTTCCACAAAAGGCTCTTATAGCCGCAATCACCTGACATACAAAATTCAGGACCAAAACGAGACAATGTCCTGTCTTCATTGCCAGCTTATTTTAAACCACTGCCTCTTTCAACAACTGCAACAATGTTAACACTTTCCTGTGGCAGACACACTTCCGTCTTTACAGAGTCAAACTCGATACCCAAAATTCAGACTGGTAAGCTGACCTTCCTTTTCTTCAGTGGCCAAAGGCACATCCCAACTCCTCCATTGCCTTCTGACAAGCTTTGGGAGTCCTGTTGCAATCCCCTGATTCCTCCTTGCCCACAAAAGGAAAATCATCTAAATGAGTAACTTTCGTAAAGCCATATCTGAACTTGAAAAGGAATCCATTGCAAAACGGTACTAGAAGGGTCTAATAATGAAATGGAAACCCATTGGCAACATTCTATCAATATACATTCCACCTTCAAAATGGTAAACCTAAACAAAGCAGGAAAGGTGACTTAATATCAGACTTTGTCAATTGGGTGCCCATTCCACAGTCCGTCATCAAGGCAACAGCATTGTTGACTGGTGCATATTTCACACCCACATCCTAGCTGGCAATAAAATCATTAATAGACTCACTTTTTGGCCAGGACAGATGACGTAGGAGCCTAACTGAGCCCCGCTGTGCTCAGACAGTCACCGCTTGAGATGAAGGTAAGGTCGTCGATACTGCATCATAATCCTTCACCATTGAAGTAAAATCTTGTGCATTGCTCCCTAGCAGAGCCACTCTTTTAGCCTTACATATTAGCACATGGTGGGGAACATGTTTTCACTGCTGCTACCACCCCCTCTGAAGACACCCTTTTTGCCAATGTAACCTAACTGACAATCCACCTTTTTAGTCACGTAAACCCAAGCATGCCTGCTTCAGGACTCACTCCCCATGGCCCATCAATATCTGAAAAGAGAATTAACTACCGGCCCCTGGTTTTGACATTGGCCAAAGAGACCATCCCACCCACAACACCGTATAATAACTAATGTGCTCAATTCTCCCCATTCCCCTGAAACCAACAACAGGATCAGGGTCTGCAGCTTCATAGGGACATGTTCACCCACTCAAAAAGCCAGAGAGAGACCCCTGGGCCCTAGTTCTTTACCCACTTGACATATTTGTCTCTGTCAGTTCTTTGAGAAGAGTTTCATGAGCATCGGGGAACGATCGCTCCCTGAGCTCTAGATGCTTGTGTGTGGTGTTCCGACAGATGTCCCACAGATTGTAGAACATGTTGCCAGGACATTGTACAAAATGTTGCCAGGATATGGGAAAGGGCAGATCGCAAAGTAGTAAGATGTGCGCCCTATGTCCCAGATTTTTCCGTAATGGGTGGTGAAACCAATTAGACAGATAGCAGACTCCATGTTGGTGAGAAGATGATGAGAGGGGGATGTCACCAGATGGGAGACCTTTACGTTAGTGGGAGATTTATCACAAGGGTGGAAGCAGAAGCTAACTTTACTTTAGGAATGGGCCAATTCTTACAATATAGGAAAATATCAAGACTGGCATGCAAACTGTGGCCATCATTTCCGGTGGAGCCCCCTTGCACCAACGTCTTGCAAACTATACTAACTATGGCACAGGGCCATCAGTTAATCTAGCATCTACATCGCTCGCTCCGGGACGATGACCTGGGGGAACCTCTTCCCATCAAGGAAAAATGGGAGACCATAATTGGGGAGCCTCTAACTGCCCCAAAATGGAAGAAAATTCTTGAAGGAGTTAAAGCCGCAAATACTAATACATGTGTTACACATATTCAAAATAACTTTATACATCAAACATATCACACCCAGCAGACTCTGAGCCGGATCTACCCAGAAAGCTCCGGCGAACGGCCTAGATGTGGAGATATAGACACAAACTTTAGTCATATGGTATGGATATGCCGGCAGCTGACGACATATTGGGTGATGGTCCTGACCCCATTGAAGGAGGCCACAGAGTGGGCAGTATCCCCAGAAATTAGGACGGTGTTACTGGGGCTGGTTCCAACTCACACAAAAAAGGAAGCTGATTCCTTCAGCTGGGTCTGGTCCTGGCGAAAAGATGGATTGCGATAGCTTGGCGAAGCACCTTGCCTCTGACTGTAGAGGCTTGGCTAAGGGACAAGGGTGAATGGGTTGCTGCTGAAGCAGCAGCCCACATGAAACGAGTCGATTAGGACAACAAATTAGAGGGTGACCTTTGAGCATGGGCAATAATAATTTCAAAGGATTTACAAAAAACCCAGTTTCAGGAGAAACAGTAACCTAGGGTGGAGCCCCAGCCAAAATAGATCGGGGACCCTCCTTGATTATGAAGAGAGAGTAGGCATAAGTTATAATTTTTAATTAATAACCACTACACGGAAAAGGGAGGTTGTGTGGGAATGTTAAGGCGTTAACAGTTAATGAGAAACAACATGGAAGGCGAGCATGGATGTTAATGTTCTCATTGTGTACAATATTTGCAAAAGGTCTGCTTTTGGGGCATAAGGGAAGGCTGAGGGGAGGGCACCAAAGCAATCGCCATGCTGATGGATCCTAATATGTACATGAATGTTCCTACGATTGAAATGAAATGTCAATTTTAAAAAAGAGTTTCACAAGCACGTTTACTGAATGCAGGAGTAAGGACGCTGTTGTAAGGATCACCATATTACTAGATAGAAAGAAGATGATACAGGAGTGCTTTTCCAGTAAGGTCTCCAATTAATTTCAATGAAATAATTTAATATGTATTTTGTGGCTGGCTGTATTTCTTCCATGTGGTGGAAATGTTAGTACTCTGCAACACACTTTGGGGCATATTATCAAGGACCGGTGTTAAAATTATCGCCGTTTTATCGGCAGGAAACTGCAGATAAAACGTCGATAATGGGCTTGATAATACGCCCTTGTTAATTCCCATAGAAGCCCATGTTCTGATGTTAACATGGGCTTCTATGGGAATTAACAAGGGAGTATTATCAAGCCCATTATCGCCGTTTCATCGGCAGTTTCCTGCCGATAAAACAGCGATAATTTTAACATCGGTCCTTGATAATATGCCCCCTTATCCCCAATGGTATTGATTTAGTTGCTAAAAGCATTGTCATTGTCTGTTGTTTCCCCCCCCACCCTGGCCCCCCCGCCTCACCGCTCTTACCTGCTTGGGCGGCTCCTGCCTGCACCTCTCTCACATAATCCGGAAAGACCAAGATTTTTTGAGTTCTGATAACAGAGGTCTGCCTGTGTATGAGCTTCTCTCAGTCTTTGTCGTTGATGTTGAAAAACCTCGGTATTATTGGCATGCACCAGTTTAGGAGTGTGTGCTCTGTGGGCGCATTCCACTATAAACCAAGGTGAGAGTTTGTCTGCCGGCATCCATGATTTCAGCATCCCTCCAAGAATTCAGCTGGTCGGGTATTTTCTGCATCTTCCGGAAACCCCTCAAGCATAAATTGTTATGCATCAAGCTAATTTCTGCATCTTCTGCCCAGTGATGGAGTTCATTAGTATGAGTGAGGAGGCAAGCAACTTTGGTCTTGAGATCAGCGACCTAGTCTTCAACCTTTGAGAGATGTCCCTCTCCCTTTAGGATGAGTCTAGTTGCTTTTCTTAGGTCTTGATGGAAAAGGGCAAACAACCCTCCCCTATCCCATTTTCATCTCAACTGCATTTTGAGGCATGGAGGGCTTGCAGAATTGTAGCTGAGAAACCTGTTGTGGGGCAGTTTTGTCCAAAGTTTACCCACCTATCGCCACAGGTGTGGCCATGGACCGGTCCAAGTGCGAATGGAAGGGATGGAGCTTAGTGGCCTTGTCTTTCCCCATGGTTGGATGTTGCATGGGTGAATCTGTTCAGCTGGGAGCCTGGTCTGCTTGCCATGGTCTGTAGCAGCATGAGCAGACAATCTTTAGATGAGTCTCAGCAGGAATGCACAGAGGGACAGGAGGCCATGCAGAGGAGGTGAGGACAATATGGTGGCATAGTTGCCCCACAGAGGAGGTGAGTCTGTGCTGCGGATCTCCAGCTATGATGACTGGCAAGTAGGGGGTCACAAATTTCTCTCTGCATTGGTCTCCCAACCCATGATCTTCCTACTTGTCTTCAGCAAGCTAGATCCACCTTTCTCTGACCGGAGAGGTACCCACAACTGAGTGGAAGGATTCTGGAGGTGTTGCTACAGCATCCAGCGCTAACTTAACCCTCCTGCCAGTAAGGGTCATCAGCAAGCAGCAGGTGGTGTTCCAGGCCCGGGGGGAAGTAAATGGGGTAGATCCCCTCCAATCCCACATCTAGAACAAATCCTGTGCCCCGAGCATCCCCAGGAGAAAGGGAGGTGGAGGAAATGTGACTCCCCTCTGTCATTCCAGCTTAGATGACAAGGTATCCGAGGCAATGCCACTTCATGCAGAGTTAATAATGGGAGGGCTCCAATGAACAAACAGACAGCCCAGAGTGGATCCTCCACCAAACCCTGGGCTGCAAAACCAACTCACATGACCGAGACTGCAGGGTGATACCCAAACCAGGAAACAAGGTCGCCTTTCCAGCCCTTAGCTGCACTCCTCACCCACCTGTAAGTGTCTCATAATTGCCATGCAGCTCACTTCGTGAGTTGTTGGGTGGGCTCCACTATCTGCAGGAGCTTGGAGCGACAGCCAATCAAGGAATCTAGCCAATCCACCTTGAGGGCCCATGTAGCGTTTATGGGCTGGGCTCACCTCCCACCCAATCTCTGCTCAGGTCTCCTATGTGCACAATTGGGCCCAGGCGCAGAGATTGGTCCATGGGCTCCACAGTGGGAGCAGGCAACAGGCTGTGCTGGCTCTGCGGTGTAGGTCTTCAGCCGGTTGGCATGTACTGGCAGTGGTCAAGCAGCCCTCTGCGGCCGAATGGTGTGGTAAAACCTGCGAAGCGGGGGTGACTCCTAGGTATTGAATTTTATGCTTAGAGGGGTTTGCCTTGTTACGAGAACTGGAAAGGGCCTGATATATGAAACAACAAATTATCTAGTCGTCACATATAACACTGACATTAGTTCAAACGACAGACCATGAACCAGTTCCTTTGGTCTGGAGTGTTTATTTACTCAATTTTTCCTTATTTCAAAACGAAATCATGTAGGTTGCTCTTTCTTTGTTGAAAACATGACTGGATTTTCAGAGTATATCATATGTAATGTAATGTGCTTTTTGTAAATTCGTGTTTCACAATAAGAGTTGATTGCATACTTAAATATTTTTGTTTCCCTTGTTCTGAATATCAAAAAAACAAATGATTTTGTTTTAAAATAATGAGTAAATAAACACTCCAGACCAAAGGAACTGGTTCATGGTCTGTCGTTTGAACTAATGTCAGTGTTAAATGTGACAACTAGATAATTTGTTGTTTCCAATACACTAAAGGCAGGCACCACTCTATGAGGGTCCCAAACCCTGACCACCCGCGCCTCCAGACCAATGGTGTGCCGGGGCCTCGCAGAGGTGCCCATGTCAGGACTTTTATTAATATTTGGTGACCGTCACCCATCGTTCGTCCCTCTGGGGTGCTGCAGTGTCAGGAGGCGTGTATGGGTGTATTTGTAACAAAAGGGGAGAGAGAGAGACTATAGTGGATTCATTCTCCCTGGGCAATGTAAATAAACAAAGTGGAATCCACTAGGGATCAGGAGAGTGGTCCCTACTATGGTGTGCTCCCCACCATAGTAAAGACCACTCTCCTGATCCCTAGTGGATTCCACTTTGTTTATTGGCGTGTATGCGTGACCATGACTCGAGTCAAAACAGTGTTGAGGGGACGTAGGAGTGCTGGTACCCTAAGGAACCACCCAAGATGCGTAGCTGGGGACCCCACGGAGAGCTTGTGCAGTGTGGAAACACAACTGTGTGCTCCGTACAACTCTATGTGCAAGTCGCAGTTGGATTTTTAAAAATGAAGGACCCTTCCTTAAGGTTGGAGAGTCACCCCACCCGTGGATACCTACACCAGGGAAGCTGGGTGCATACATGTGAAGTGGTGTCGGACAACGCCGTCGAACCTAATGGAGGACTTCAAGAAATTGCCGCTGGTGAAGAAGGAGAAAGTGTCCGGTGGAACCCAAGGATGGATTCTTGATGAAAGGTACCTGCAAGCAGGGGGGACATAGTCTATGTCACTCAGGGGTGACCAGGAGACTTGGAAGACGAATGCTGTCCGATGTCATGTGTTGCAGGATAGATGACAATGACCTTGACTCTGCAGCTGTGAGGACCATGCAATGCTGAGGAGGACGAGGAGCCATGTGGGAGCTGTCCCATGAAGGATGTCGGTTGCTGAGGGGTCGGTGTCCAGCGGTAGTACCAACAAGCCTTGGCAAAGGCAAGCCACGCAGGAATCAAAGAAGAGCAACGTCGGGACCAGCAAGGTCCAGGGGGCTCACCAAAGGCAGGGGAGTTAGGGAAGGCCCTGAATAATCAGGGGAGCACAAAAGAAACAAGTGTGACCCTCAAGTGGACCCACAGGCTGGAGGCACAGGAGTTGTGAGAGGACTTTAAGCAGCTCAACAAAAGTTGCAGGCTACAATGCGCATGATGCGGTGTGGCTGAAGATTCTAGTCACTGGAGGTGCTTGAGGTTGGGGCTACTTGGACCCAAAGTTCTTCTTGCAAAGAAGCCAACAAGGATTTGCAACTGCAAGTTGGACGTGGTGCACAGGGTTTCAGTTATTACACCCTCCGCAAGGGACATTGGACTCCAACATGGTGAGATGGCATCTGGTGAGATCCTAGCTATAGAGGGTAGCTAGGATAGGCTAGATTAGCAAGCCACAAGACTTTGCTGCGCTGACCTGACGGATTGATCCGGGGATTACTATGCTGTTTAAAAATCAGCTTGTTTGAAACTCTGTTATGAAGACTCTCATTTTACATTATGAGAATTGTTCTCTGAATGACAATTTTTTTATACTAAGCCTTGGTTCAATTGACCGATTAGGGCAGACCACGTCGGCTGTTGAGGAGCAAACGCCCAAACCCCTTTTGCAAAGTTATGTGTTTGAGACTGGAATGGTCCAGTGCCTCGAGCAAAGCTTCTATTATACAAATCGACAACTAATAAAGACGATATCATCCAGATTTAGGATCTCTGGATTTTCTTCAAATCCTCAATGGTGAGAGGGCAGGGCAGGCCTCGGGAGCTGTGGAAAACCACCACCTGTTTTGCAGAGCCCACGGAGTCTGGAGGAACTCAGGATCTGTAGACTGGTCGACTTAGTTATGGTGCCTGTGAATGCAGGGGAGTGAATCCTTCACTACAAGGGAGAGTTCTTTAAGTGTCTTTGATGCATCACAGGTCTTGGAAGGTTCCTGTATGATGCACATGCACAGGCATTGCAGCAGCAGACTGGAAGGGAGACAAAGTCAGGCCCAAACTTTGAAGTCCAAAGTGCCCAGACGGTAGAAGTGCAATAGGGTTTGATTTGAATCTTATCCCATGACGAATCTAGGGACCTACACCCAGGTAAACCCTTACGTACCGTAGGGAAAGGGTTGGGAAGATTCAGGGGACCCTCTCAGGTGAGGGTCTGGACAGGGGGCAGTTTACTCCCATGCCCTTTGTCCAGTTTCATGCCAGAGGGTGAGCCTACGGCTCACAGAACTGGTTTGAACTGGATTATGCACAGGGACACCAAGTGTGCCCCTCATGCAGACTTTCTGGTCCTGACAAGCGCACCCACCAGGTCCCAATACACTAAATTCTGCCTGGGAGTTGGTCACACCTCCCTTTGACAAGAAGCCTATTGTTCCACCTTTGTCTGCTCAAAGCTTGGTTTAGCAGCAGGAGGGCAGAAATGTATCTCTACTTGGCAGCAACCATTTTGTGCTGTCCGGGTCTAGAAGGTTGGTACCGGGAACACTGTGAGCCTAACGGAGGGCTCTTCTAGTGCTTGGAATCATACCTCCCACACCGTTTACTGTGTGGGGGTAGGAATCCAGCATGTTTGATACCAAACATTACAGGATTCGTTGCAGCCATTTTTGAGATGGTCATTGTGTAATTACGCGGTGTCCCTATATATAGTATATGGCTACTTCACTGACAACCCGGGAGAAGGTACTCCGTAGGCTGCAGGGGTTTATTGCTCAATCAGGGGCACCCTCTCACTTAGAACCAAGCACCCTGCCTTCAGGATTGGAAAGCTCTGCTATAGGGGTGACTTATAGGTTTTAAGTGCAGTGACCATAGATATAGGATACCTATATCTTAAGTAAATGGTGCAAGCACCAACTTACACAGGCTGCAATATCAGGCCTGTAGTTCCATTTTGCATGGTGTCTCTTTGGTGGGATAATGCATGAATCAGCCCATGAGAGACCTCTGGTGTAACTTAGTACCATATACTAGGGACTGATGAGGGTACCCCAGTATCCAATCTGGAATGTACCGAAGTACTCAAGACAACAGTTTAGGGAGAAAGCAGATAGACTGGGGACCTGATTCGCAGGATCCCAGTCAGACTATTCATAAACAGCATCACATGAAGCAAAAAGTGGAGGTAACCATAGAAGCAGATCATACTTTCCCACAATCACGTTCCAGCTATTTGTTAATCATCCATCTCATTGTTTTATTTATATTTAGATATATTACAGGAAAATTGAAAGAAATATGTAATACATAACAGAAACCAAACTTCGTAGGTCAAAGGTTCAGTTTACAAGCATTAGTATATCTATAACATTATCAATGATTGCAGGATATAGGCAAATATTGAGGAGTCCTGTAGGCTTGTGTGGATATACATATGTTTACCAGAAAGCACATGCAAAAACCATTCTAAGGAACAGGTTATTCTGTGTTCCCTAGTCCTCTCTTGCTTCCTTTTTAAAGAAGCATACACTCAAACTCAGCAAATAGAACACATCATTTTCCCTCGCTGATTTCCAGGCTCCTGTTATGTATCTTTCAGTGAGCACTATGGCAAGGTCTACAAATGTGCTGCTTGTTATTTTTAATTTGGCACAGCATTAAATATACTTACGGTTTTCAAAAAACCTATCCTGTCACGTCTTTCCCTGAAAACTTCATACGTGGTCTGCTCACACTGTTCCAAAATGGCTGAGCATGACCAAACTCTATGGTAAGATCTTGCCCTCACAATTCCAAACTTAAGGCAGGAACCTCTGACAGACTAATATATTTAGCTCCCTCTTTCCAGGTAGGCATGTTCTGTGTAAAGTCCTAAATATTTTAGCTGTATAATTTAAAAACAATATCCAATCTTCCTCGCTCAGCTACCTCTTAGTATCGAAGTACAAAATTCTCCCAGAGGTGTCCAGATTACATTTGGACATGTTCATGAGGATCCTTCAGATCAGTGTCATTGCCTTCTTACTACGTCCCAGCTCATTATGACCTGGGAGCTCCAAGTCATTATCCACCCAAGATGCATAAATCACATCAACAATCATCTCACGATAAGGATCTGAAGTTCACATATCTCTCGGCGCAAAAATCTGCCCTCAATCTGCTGTTGCAACATGACCGGACTAGAGACAAGGAATTGCACATGGGTTATGGGGCATACTGTTGATGTACTTGAATCATCAGTATACACATAATGGGCTGGTATCAGATTTCTGGAAGAAATGCTATGTTCAGAGGAGGATTCACCTGCAGAGTTCCTCCCTTGGTTATTGCTATGATGAAATCAGTGGAGGACACACTTCTATTGTATTCTACTTCAAATCTTGAACTTTCTTCAACAATTGGATCCTTTTTTACTAGCATTAAATTCTAAGTAAAACGCATTTGCTTCCCAAAGGAGGAAAGTATATGTTCCTCATTGTAGCTATGTCATTGTAGTGACATACCCAGTTTACAATGTGGTAAACGCGGTAAGGCTTCCAATGTTTGTCATACAAAATGTCCAGAATTATAGATGAGTAGCATTAAATAAGGGGGATACTTTGCGCTGAGATATTCTGAGTGGCATCAAATACACAAAGACAGTGACATTTGAGTTGTTTCTAATGTCAGTCAGAATCCTGAGGTGAAAAACATCTTTATTATTCACTTTTTGCTATATATACGGTTATATTATACATGGCGCCCTAATCGGTGCACAGACATAATATTGAGTTTTTATTTTCGAAGTACAAAAATATTGAGTTGGAAATATCGAAGGGACAGAACATCGGCATCAAGAATATCAGTGACCAGAATATTGACATGAAGGTAAGAAATATTGTTTTCGTTAATAGCGAAGTCAGTAATATCATTTTGTAAAAATATTGTTGTTAATAATATTGATGTTTATGTTAGTGTCATGTATTTTAGTACGTATTTTAAATGTATGTGTTCTCTATTTTTGATTAAGTATTGTATTTTTTTAAATATATGTATTACATTTATAGAAGCTATTAATTTTTTTTAAAGTAAATTTTGCGTTTTAGTTCCGTAGCGAGTTGTGGGTTTATAGGGGAATAGGGTGGGAAGTAATTTAATTATAGTTAATTTAATAATAGTTTTTAGAAACTATTAATTATTTTTAATTACATTTTGTGTTTTTATTCCGTAGCGGGTTGTGGGTTTATAAGTGAATAGGGTGGGAGGTAATGTAATTATAATTAATTAATTAATATTTTTATTAAGTTATATTTATATATAAAATATTTTATATTTGTTAATTGTGGTAATAATGTATCATCAATTAGATATTAATTGGTTGTTAATTATTATTAATTAATTTGTAAATTTCTTAATAGTGTTTTTTTTTAGGAGTTGGTTGTGGGTTTATAGAGGAATAGCGTGGGAAGTATTTTATTTATAAATAATTTATTCTTTCTATTAATTAATAATTAAGTATTTATTATTTTACATTGTTAATTGTGGTAAATCATTTATTATTTATTAGTTATTCATGAATCGTTAAATATTAATAATTAATTGGTAAATGTGTAAATTGTGGGGGGTTTTAGGAGCGTGTTGTGGGTTTATAGGGGAGTAGGGTGGGAAGTAATTTAATAATAATGAATTTATTTATATTTTTAATTATAAAATATTATGTATTAAAAAATGTATGTAATGTAAGGTAAAATAGCTTTTCTAAAGCGCATTCTATCACTCCAAGGAGCATCTTGGCGCTGTGAAACCAACCTAGAGTGACAAAAGGTGGTTTAGCTGGAATAACTCCTGAGCACATAAACATTACACTAGAGCCCTACAGGCCGCATCAGTGAGCGTAAAGACCCAGGTCTTTAGGGCTTTCCTAAAGAGAGACTCTGATGGAATTAGACGGAGCACGGGAGGAAGTTTGTTCCAGGCTCTAGAGCCTAATACCACAATGGATTTTCCACCTTTGGTGGCTAGCCTGAATTTTGGGACAACTAGCAAATTGAGGTGGGAGGATCTCAGATTCCGAGTCGGAAGGTGCCGTTTAAAGTTTTTTGAGAGATATCTAGGTCCTTGTGCGTGATAGGCTCTAAAAGTGATGATCAAGATTTTAAACAGCAAGCGCTTATGGATGGGGAGCCAATGGAGGGCATGAAGTGCAGCCGAGGCCGAAGATTTCCTGGCCCAGCCCAGAAAATGTTGTAAATTGTGGTAAATAGGATATTGTTAATTATTTATTAATTGGTTAATTGGTTAATAATAATTATTAAGTAATGATGTTAGTTGTGTGATTTTTTAAGAGTGGGTTATGTGTTGATAGGGGAGTAGACTGGGAAGTAATTTAATTTATATATATTTGTTTTTAAAAACTATTATAAAATGTATTTTACATTGATTTATACAGTTACTTGTGTGAATTAAGTTGGTATTAATTGTTTTTAAATTGTTTGTTAATTTTAAATAATTAATTATTAATTAATTGGTGGTGTTATGTATAGGGAAATATGGAGGGAGGTAAAAAATAAATAATTTAATTGTTTGGTAATTATTTTACTTGAGTGGGAGTAAATTATTCCTCTCCGCTACCCAACACTTTCCCTACTGTTGCACTCTCTGGAGTAGGA
This sequence comes from Lissotriton helveticus, assembly GCF_964261635.1. NCBI lineage: Eukaryota > Metazoa > Chordata > Amphibia > Caudata > Salamandridae > Lissotriton > Lissotriton helveticus. The sequence goes on from NC_136065.1 coordinate 1,412,135,070, forward strand.
ATAGTAATTTTTACCTATACGGTATCCAACACTTTCTCTACTGTTGCATTCTCTGGAGTAGGAATAGTAATTTTTACCCCTACGCTTTCCAATACTTTCCCTGCTGTTGCACTCACTGGAGTGGGAATAGTAATTTGTACCCCTTCGCTATTCAACACTTTCCCTATTGTTGCACTCTCTGGAGTGGGAATAGTCATTTTTACCCCTACGCTATCCAACACTTTCCCTACTGTTGCACTGTCTGGAGTGGGATTAGTAATTTTAACCCCTACACTGTCCAACACTTTCCCTACTGTTGCACTCACTGGAGTGGGAATAGTAAATTTCACCCATACGCTATCCAACACTTTTCGTACTGTTGCACTCTCTGGAGTGGGAATTGTAATTTTTACCTATACGGTATCCAACACTTTCTCTACTGTTGCATTCTCTGGAGTAGGAATAGTCATTTTTACCCCTACCCTTTCCAATACTTTCCCTGCTGTTGCACTCACTGGAGTGGGAATAGTAATTTGTACCCCTTCGCTATTCAACACTTTCCCTATTGTTGCACTCTCTGGAGTGGTAATAGTAATTTTTACCCCTACGCTATCCAACACTTTCTCTACTGTTGCACTCACTGGAGTGGGATTAGTAAATTTCACCCGTACGCTATCCAACACTTTCCCTACTGTTGCACTCAGTGGAGTGGGAATAGTAATTTTTACCCCTCCGCTATCTACACTTTCCCCACTGTTGTGCTTACTGGAGTGGAAATAGAATTTTTACACCTACGCTATCGAACACTTTCCCTACTGTTGCACTCACTGGAGTGGGAATAGTGATTTTTACCCCTACGCTATCCAATACTTTCCCTACTGTTGCACTCACTGGAGTGGGAATAGTAATTTTCACTCCTCCGCTATCCAACATTTTCTGTACTGTTTCAATTAATGCAGTTTAAAATGTATTTTGAAAAGATTAAAAATATTTGAATATTTTAATTTATTATATATATATGTTCTATTTTATGCTATTAGTGTATGTGTGTATATTTATATGTATTTATCATTTTTAATATACATTTAACAATTTATAATTTAATAAAATAATTATTTATTAATATTAAGTAAATATATATATATTAGATTGTATATATATTTACTTTTTTTTTACATTATATTTAAACCTTATAATTGTAAACATTTTCTAATAATAAAAAAACATTGGGGTCCATTAGGATGGCGGGCGGACTAAACTGGCCACCAGTGGTGCGGCGGTCCTGCACCTGCAATTAGGATGCCACAGCCACCGTGGCAGTGCCATCCTCTATTCCCAGCATTGTGGTGGGCGATGCTCACAGCACCGCTCGCCACAATGATGGGAATGCACTGTGTGCATTGTCATGCACAAGGTGACAGGCACCGCGCGATGCCTGCCACCTTGTCCATGACAATTTAGGGGGTGCCATAGGTACCTCCATGTGCACCCCCATGTCCCCAATGACCTGGGGGCCCTCAATGGGCCCCCAACATCAAACTCCGTATGCCGCCACGGAAAGGCTGCTTCCTGCACCTATGCAAATATGGATGGCGGTGTCTAGCGGACACCGCCACCAAATCTAGCCCCTTATCCGCCGGTCGACTGGTTGACCGGTGGACGGTCTTTCCGTCTGCCGGGGTCCCCTTGCCATACTGATATGGCGGGGGATATGGGTGGTGGGCGGAGGGAAATGTAGGGTGGATTGCCACTGTCATGCGGGCAGTTGCAATCCGCCCTACATTGTAATTAGCCCGTATGTTTTTTTAACTTATATGTCTTATTTCCTTTATTTTAAATTATTTTTTAACCATTAAAAAAACGATATTTTTAACAACGATATCTTGGACAATATTAATATTTGCAATATTTTTGTGCTTACCATTATGTAGATAGGACTTTGATTTTGCATCAATATTTTCGTACCTCGATATTTGTAATGTCGACATTCTGTCAGTGATCCGCCCAAATCACCTGGCTCTGCTTTCAACATCTAAAAAGGGGCAAATTAGTGCGGGGAGCTTTACTTATCATAGTTCTACCCTTCCAATGATAATATAAACAACAGTCTTCCTGCCACTCCTCTGCTTTTACTCCTACTCCACCTCTCTCTACATGGCTAGAGTTATCCTTTGCACCTGTATAGTACAAAGTTATACTTAGTTTCTTGCCACCCTTTGCAGTTACCTTACACCTTTAACAAAATGCATTTAAAAAACACGGCTCCTGCCATCCACCATCATCCACGCTTCCCTTCTGCTACAATTACTCCACCCCTCTGCCAAAACTGAAAAATAAAATACCTGACCCCCAGCCACCTACCGTCTCCACCCTGTATCCATGCATGGGTGGCAACTCACCAAAATTCAAGGGGTAGCGGAAGTGATATCACATACCCATTGACCTTAATGATATCAGAGGAAGTGATATCATGTGATCCCTGACCATGATTTTTTCCAAGAAGAGCATTTTCACATAACATCAACATCACAGCAACTGAAGCTTTTCATTTGATAGTATCGCAAGGTAAAGCAAAGTTGCGCTATGCACTACTTTGCATTAGTTTATATTAAGGGGACGTTCCATCGATGGTGCATGGGCATTCCTATGCAACCACCCATGGATTTTGATGCAGCTTTCTCTCTACAAACATTGGTAGGCACAAATCTGTGCAAAAATCTTATGCCTTCCCGAGGCAGGCTTAACAAGGACAATTTTATTGAGTTTTTTATTTTTCCAACTTTGGGCCCGATTCCATCCGACATCGGCCAGGAACCGTGACCGAAAGACCTATTGTCGTCGGTTATGGCCCTGCAAGTACGACGGAACCGATGGGAGAATGCATTCCGAGCGGAATGCATGCCCGCATTGTGAAATGAAGGGATGCAGTTCATCCCTGCACCCAGTGGCCTGCACCCCAAGGTGCCTGCCATCGGGTGCAGGGATCAACAGAGGGGCCCCCAGGCCACCATTCGGTGGCCTTACACACATGGGGGCCCTACTGGGAGCCCCCAAAGACTCTTTCCGATTGCTTTTTCGTGCCGTAAACACCGGCACAAAAAGGCAGTGAAAAACTGCCATCGTACTCCCTCGGTCGTAAAGAGGCGACGGTGGGAGTACTGAAGGATTTCCCGAAGGTGATGGGCTCTCTGAGACCATCATAAGCCATCCGGAAATCCGAGTTGGATTCCTTTCTGACCGAGCCTATCGGAATGGCTCGTCCGGAAAGGAATCCGGCCAGCACATTCCGATTCGGGCAGAAGGGCTCCAACCATCGTACGGAGCACTTCTGTCCAAAATCGGAATCGGGTCCTAAGCATGTGTGATGCATTGTACAGTACACGTATCAAGTGGGAAAAACCTAGAAACATATGCTTCAGAAAATGCTCCCCCTTTGCAATACGGTACATGGGTATGTTCATGGCACATGGCTGTCAAAAGTGTGCCAGCACAACAGAGAAAAAATGCATCATATCTTATTGCATGCGGCTCATTTTTTCTCTCCCCATTTGATGCAATGTAGTGCAGCAACTTTGGTGCAGCGTTACCTTGTGTCAAAGAATAATAAATCTGTGCCTCAATCTCACACACTTTCACTTACTATCTGCCACTTAACTCTCACTCTTTCACTCACACTTACAAGCTTACACATACAGAAATATTTTCTCACAAAAACACACGCACTGTCGCTCTTAAAACACTCTGATCCACAAGCATACATACAATATACAGTTAAAACCATTCTTACTTACCACAGCTTCCACCGTAGATCCTAAGGGGTCTATTAGGATGGCGGGCGGATGGCCGGACCGGCGGCGGTCCTCCAACCGCGATCGAAACCCTGAAAACCGCTGGTCCGATTTGCATTGCGGTCTGACCGCAGCGGTGTGATTTTCCATCCGCCACTTTTCCATCGGTTGCAGTCCACCTGCTTGCCTAGCGGGCGTACCTAGACCTCAACAATTGTGGAGGATCAGGGCCAAGCACCACTGGCACGATTATGATGACGGTGGTAGCCAGCCTTTCCACGGCAGTGGGACCACCATCTAAAGGTATGCGAAGAATGTCTCCGGGGGTCCATTATGGGCCCCCAATGTGTTGGGGGTGTGTGTGGGTGCACATGGGTACAGCCCCACATGTCCCTGTACAAGATGGCAGGCACTGTGCAGTACCTGCCACACAGTGCAGGGACATGCAGGTCATGCTTTCTTGGACATCGCGGCGGTGGTGCTGGAAGCAGAAAACGCCAAAATGTTAACTGCCGCGATCCGACCGCCGCATTCGGATTTCATCTGCGGAGCATACTAATTGGACCAGCGGTTTTTACCGTGGTCCTGGTGGGCGGTGTTTTCCCGCTACCATGGCAGTCGGAGTGATTTTCCGACCACCATCCTAATAGACCCATAAGTGTGATCCATTTTGAAATACACTAACAGCGAATAACAGAATATTATTCACCATGTGTATAATGAAATGAAGGCAGGCAATTAGGAAGGCAGAGCCCCTCTGTTGTGGGCACAGATTTTGCAATCTCTGAGGCCAGGGGTCGCAAGGGAGGAAGTTAGGGGTCACAGCTGTAACCCCTGGAGACCCTTAGGTGACGTCCCTGTGTCTATGCCCTCCTTCCTGCCCACATTTGCTTTCTCTGTGCTCTCAATGAGACTGGTAATCTAGCACCTTACTGACAGAACATCTCTTTCCTTGTGCACGTGGATCGGCAGACGCCTGTGCTGACAGAGAAATGTGACAGGCGAAGCAACCCACATTCAAGTCTGTGGAGGTCAATGTCACAATCTATGCAAGTGTTTGGTCTTGGTACTGCGGACGATGTTGTGTGCTCTATGTTCTTTATTTGAGCCTATTGTCTTTTGTGTATTTTAGCTCAAAGCCCTGGCATTTGCTTCCTGGCGAGGTGCTAGCAGTGTCCTTACTTTCAATGACAAAAAGGTTGAAGCCTACCTAGTTATTGTATTATCCACTAAAATAAGCAATTGCTTGGTGTAGTTAGCTAAGGTCTGGAATATAATTTCTGCAAAGGTCTGTACAGAGAAACTTTGCTCTTACCCACAGTCAAAACCGCCTGAATTTACTTATGCTAAATTTAAGAGGAAAACTGTTCCAACTAAGTATGATTTATTTGATGTGTTGTAAATACATTCAGCAGTTTTGGAGATATAAGCATTTAGAAAATTTGCTAGGCAGGCTTTAAAGTGATGAATATGTTTGTACACCTGTACCATTTAAATTCACAATTCAGAAAATCCCACATCCGGTCAGTCACACATTAATTAATTCCAAAATGTGATTGGCTAGAGAAAGGCACTATGCATGTTTTTTCACCATATTGTAAATCACAATTAAAAAAAACTGATTTGGCATTATGGAAAAAATATTTTCACACAATTGGGGGTGGCAGAAGTGGTGCCTGGCCTATGCAGAGTCCTCTCCCCGATCTATTGGCTGCCATTTTGTGAGTAACAAAAAAGGCACAATTATGGGCTCAAAACTTTCCATGAAAAATGGAAAAAATTGTAAAATAATCTTCCAGCCAAAGGACGAACTTAGCAGGGGTTAGATGTCAGTATTGACAAGCAGAGGGGGTTGTCCACCCACAACGGGTTGGATGTAGGGCCTGGTTGTGGGCCAGGACCTGTAAACAGCCCCTGCTCCATACAGCCTTCATTTTGGGTGAGGCCAACCCCTACTGTGTACAGCTCAAGTCTATGCTTTGGCTAGACTGGAAATTAAGCTGAAGCGGTTGGCTGCCTGCGGAGAGATGAGTACAGGCGCTAGTAGCAAACACTACATACAAACAGGGGGTCTGAGGGAATATTTACCGACCAAAATGCTACAGCCCTCTATCTTAACTTCTACCAACAACAGAGTAGCATTTGGTCACTGTCTTTGAAAAGATTGAATTCAATATATAAAGGTGTGAAAGAGTTACTAACAGGAGTCGTTCACTGGGCACTCTCAGACCTACTGATAGTGTTCCCATCAGGCAACCGACCTGTACCGCCCTTCATCATTTGGGACAAGCATCTTGAGGCTCACTGGAAGTCGCCCAGTGTGCGAGCACGCACAATAGTGCTCTGGTGGTTTGCTATATCCCAATGATTAGCTTTATCGAAGAGTAGGTAACAAGGGTTGCTCTCAAGCAGTGCAAAAGTGTTAAATTAAACAAATTAATTAAATATAAACGGTGGTGGTGCCATTGAAATGGGGTAAAGGAAGGAAAACAGTTTAGTAGGGACCTTCCCTTCCCAATGTTAAAAACAGTGAAAGAAAGGTAGCATCAACAAATAACTACCTTAACAGTTTTTTTTGGTCGACATGTTTCTGCAGTGTTTAACTTGGGCCCAGAGGTCACCTACTGCTTCATCAGGACCTATTCGTTCTACTGCTTGTAGTGGAAATTTACAAAAAAATAAAATGTAAACAATATCACCTTCAGCTCTCCTGGATTGTAGAAATTCCGAATTTCAAAAAGTAACACACGCACCAATATGCAAGAGAAATAGAGAAAAAACACATTAAGCTATTTTATCGCTTCTTGCTACACAGAGCCCCCAGCTTTGTCACATAGCTGTGGCTCACACCCTCCTAGTAATGTCCACAACCACATATCACAATTTCGCTTTTAGCGATTCTTGTAAGAGCAGCATGACTTATGGTCACATACACTCACCTTTTATTAAGGAGAGTAACGCCTCACCTCGCCCGCCATCAGCGCAGGTAGCAAGGAGCCCCGCTCTGTGGGAGGTAATGCATGGATAAAAGTATGGGCAGAAAGGTCAGAGGAAGCACCTGCACACGAGGGCAACCATCGTGTAATCTTTTAGCTTTGATCGACACTTACGAGGAAAATCCTCGTCACAGTTAGAAAAGCTTAAGGACTATTTCTGATTTGGATTGTATATGCTTTTAGAAGCGCTGCACGCATTCGATCTGGTAGTTGTTACCAAAACTAGTTGGATTCAATTGACAGGCGTGCACCGTCAGTAGATTACAAGCAAGCGCGGCATCTAACTAGAAGCGCCACACTCGCTAGGCGGTCAACCCTCACCGGTCGCTTACCTGCCCGTCGGTACTCCAGACGTCCTTCTGGGCTGTCTGTGGGAGGTGCCGAACGGGCAGGAAGTACCGCTATTTACCATTGTCATCTTCCATGATTCCTCCGTGTGGCGACGCGACGTCATCGCGATGCTCCAAGGGATCATGGGAATTGTAGTTTGGAGCAAGTGTGGTGATTTAAGAGCCCGCGCTGTTAGGAACTCATACTACTCCAAACTGAGATTCACAATATTGCCCGCCTTCGGAGAAAAGTGAGAATAAATTCAATCTTTAGAGCATCACAGTCTAATATGGAAACTCCAAGCCCCAGCCAAGACGCTTAAGTTTAAAAAGAGTTTGGGAGAAATATTTTGAACTACAATTTAAGCATATGTAGGTCAATCAGTGTGATATTTCATCATATTCAGGAACATAACTCTCCCAAGTGAGTCAATAGATAGTCTCTTGACCTCTTTGAGTTCATGCCTTAGAACTAGAGTAAGGATACATTGTTCTAGATCTTAGAATATTGTTGTGATTGTGAGACTTATTCTAATGTTATCATGACAATCGATACATCAAGGCTCTTACAGATTTTATAAAGACATCCACGGAATGTCTTCATTTAATCCTTCTTTATCCGTCCTAAGCTTGTGCACCCATTTTTGTTCACGTCTGAACAGAAACCCTTTCGTATCAGTAGTATGTGAGGGTATCAGAGGTTGATCTAACACTGTCCAGTGTAGATCCTTCGGAGTGTGCTTTACTTGCAAGAAATGATTCGTGAGTTTCGTTGACTGCCTGGAACACCGAATTGAACTCTTGTGCTCGGTGATGCGTGTCCTGACTTTACGGGTCGTCATGCCCACATACCTTTTTTGGCAAGGGCATGTGACCAGGTAAATAAGATTAGAGCTATTGCACGTGGTGAATCTACGTTGCTCCCATGGGCGGTCTGTACCAATATCTATGGTTAATGATCTGGTGGTGTTGGGACCACCACCGTTTATATTTAATTAATTTGTTTAATTTAACACTTTTGCACTGCTTGAGAGCAACCCTTGTTACCTACTCTTCGATAAAGCTAATCATTGGGATATAGCAAACCACCAGAGCACTATTGTGCGTGCTCGCACACTGGGCGACTTCCAGTGAGCCTCAAGATGCTTGTCCCAAATGATGAAGGGCGGTACAGGTCGGTTGCCTGATGGGAACACTATCAGTAGGTCTGAGAGTGCCCAGTGAACGACTCCTGTTAGTAACTCTTTCACACCTTTATATATTGAATTCAATCTTTTCAAAGACAGTGACCAAATGCTACTCTGTTGTTGGTAGAAGTTAAGATAGAGGGCTGTAGCATTTTGGTCGGTAAATATTCCCTCAGACCCCCTGTTTGTATGTAGTGTTATGAGAGTAGCTGTTAGGCTACGGGTCTTTTAGTATTTTGTTGTTTTGTTTTCTTTTTAATACATGGGTTCTCGCTAGCATAGGCAGAATAGGTTTGAGTAGAGGCATAACAGCAACGGTGGGGAACCACTCCCAGGAGTTTCTAATTTGGCACAATGGCTACCAATTTTGGCCTAGCATTCGATGAGGAAGAAATACAGAGCATTCTGTTAGAGAATCCCAGCATTGTAGACCTTCTTCCTACGACATCAGTAAATACAGATGAAGGATGGACAAAAGTCCTTGTATTGAAAAAGAACCAGGCTAGAGTTTGTGTACATGGGACAATAATGGCGGAATACCTACGGGGAAATTGTGCGCCAACAGGGCTTATAGTGAATAATGCCCCACGCCTTTTTCTTGATGATAGGGATTTTCTGAGAGACTGGTACCTGATAGCGTGGAGATGCACCCGCGACTGGTTGGTCTTAATCATCAAGACAGCCAAAAAGACAGCGGATAAAATTCTGGTGGAAATCCAGACTCTAGAAGGCCAAATCAAGGCCACTCTCTCAACGGGTAAGGCATTCTCAAAGAAACAAGAAGAAGGCAACAAGACGAGCAAAGAGTTCCGTGACTCGATCTTGTTTACTAAGTTAGAGAAATTTAAAAAAGATCTGGCTAACTTTAGCACGACCAGGATTTATCCATACACGAGCGACGATTACTCTCCACCAGTATTTAATAAGAGCACTCACAAAGGAGGCTCGAATTATGGCACCTCTGGTTCGGATACTGGATCAAGCGATTCGGACACTTCAAACCAAGGTGGTCCCTCAGTACAACCTAGAGGTAGAGGGCGAGGGAATAATAGGAGGAACTGGAGAGGCTATGGCCAACAATATGGGCCGCCGATTGTACCTCCACCATGGTGGCAACCGTCCCCTTGGGGACCTCCACCATTTCCTCAGTACCCACCTATGGGACTTTATGACCCAAATCAATCTATCCAACCGTATAATCAACAGCCTTTTTTAGGGTCTGGCCGGAGGACACGGGGGCGACAACAAACAGCCCAACAGGGCCAGGTACGTTGGAACCTTCCCCCCCAAGCAATGGGCCTGAGGAGCGGGAGAGTTCTCGGCCAAGACCAAGTGGAGACATCGACAGGACCAACACTGTGATTAACCTGAGTTCTTACCATCTTTCTAAGGTGGAAGAAGAGGTACTGAATAAAGGCCTCAGCTTTGTTTCTACCTACAAAAGTGACCCCTTTGTCACCCAGATTGAAATGGGGAAGCTCTACAGAAAAATTAGGTTACATTACTTTTTCGCCCAAAAACAACAGTTTTCTGAAGAGACAACCACAAGAGTAGTGAATACAGGTCTCCACAGACCCTCCACTTTTAACCCTACAACCATCGGGCTCCCTGCAAAGGTACTTACCTTTGAGGAAGCGGTAGATGCAGACCTAAAAAAACTTTTTCTGAAAGAGCATAGACCTTTCCACAATCTCTCGAGAAAGGAACAAGATGCAATCACGAGCTTATCGAACAATCAGGCCGTGGTTATTAAACCGGCGGACAAAGGCGGGGCAATTGTGCTACTGGACGCTGATGCTTATCAGACAGAGTGCCTTCGTCAATTAAATAACATCAGAGCCTATCGTAAATTATCAATAGACCCAACTGAGAGACTGACTAGAGAGATACGATACATTGTGGAAGAAGCCTTGAGTGAGGGCTGGATAACAGCCAAGGAAGGACAATTTCTATGTACTGAGAATCCCAGGGTTCCCTATTTCTATCATCTGCCCAAGATACACAAGCCACAACGACCACCTCCAGGCCGCCCTATTATCTCAGGGATCGGGTCGCTATTAGAACCACTATCAACATTCGTGGATGTATTTTTGAAACCGATGGTGAGCGAAATGCCGACTTACCTCAAGGACACCAATGATGTACTGAGGCTCCTTCCTGACATCGATTTTAATGAGAACACAGACATCTTGGTGTCATTTGACGTAGAGAGTCTCTACACCTCGATTCCCCAGCTAGAAACATTAGAGGTAGTGGAAGCACTTCTGACAGAGAGAGAATTAGACTCTATTACTCCAGTAAGGCTAATAATGACATTGGCAAAACTGGCAATGACTGAGAACTTTTTCCGCTATGAGGACTCACTATATTTGCAAATCAGTGGGACGAGCATGGGCAGTATTTTTGCCCCTTCCCTGGCGAATCTATACGTTCATAGATTTGAGTCTGATCACATCTTCTCTGAGACTAACCCTTTCACAGACAAATTACGTCTGTGGAAACGGTATATAGATGATGTGTTGGTGATATGGAGAGGAAGTGAGGCGGAACTTATTGATTTTCACGAATGGTTGAACGGCAGGAATCAGTTCCTAAAATTCACCGTTGAATACAATAGGACACATTTGCCCTTTTTGGACCTACTTATCACCTCACCATCCACAGGCCTGGCGTCCGAACTCTACCGCAAACCGATGGCACGAAATTCTTTATTGAATTACAACAGTTGTCACCCCAAATCCTTAAGGGATAATTTGCCCTAAGGGCATTTTTTGCGGATTCAGAAGAATTGTTCCACACGAGAGCGCTTTGAACACCATGCGGGAAGTCTGGAACAAGATCTCCTGCACAAAGAATACCCCAGGCATCTGGTTCGGAAATGTAAGAAACGAGCCTCAAATAACAACCGTGAGGGGTTACTAGAGATCTCACCACCTAAATCTGAACAAGAACGTATGACATTTGTGAGTACTTTCACGACACAGTCCAATAGTATTCAACAAATAGTGAAGAAGCATTGGAGTATTCTTAATACGGGGACAGATGGCATTAAGATCCCTCTGTTTGCGTTCAAGAGGGGGCAAAGCCTAAAGGACAGACTTGTGCACACCCGGCCAAAGGATGATTTACCAAGAGCATTGGGTACCCTGTGGGACATGCCGGCCGCCATCGGGCACCATCCCTGCGGCAACTGTTCAGTATGTCCCAACACCACCAGATCATTAACCATAGATATTGGTACAGACCGCCCATGGGAGCAACGTAGATTCACCACGTGCAATAGCTCTAATCTTATTTACCTGGTCACATGCCCTTGCCAAAAAAGGTATGTGGGCATGACGACCCGTAAAGTCAGGACACGCATCACCGAGCACAAGAGTTCAATTCGGTGTTCCAGGCAGTCAACGAAACTCACGAATCATTTCTTGCAAGTAAAGCACACTCCGAAGGATCTACACTGGACAGTGTTAGATCAACCTCTGATACCCTCACATACTACTGATACGAAAGGGTTTCTGTTCAGACGTGAACAAAAATGGGTGCACAAGCTTAGGACGGATAAAGAAGGATTAAATGAAGACATTCCGTGGATGTCTTTATAAAATCTGTAAGAGCCTTGATGTATCGATTGTCATGATAACATTAGAATAAGTCTCACAATCACAACAATATTCTAATATCTAGAACAATGTATCCTTACTCTAGTTCTAAGGCATGAACTCAAAGAGGTCAAGAGACTATCTATTGACTCACTTGGGAGAGTTATGTTCCTGAATATGATGAAATATCACACTGATTGACCTACATATGCTTAAATTGTAGTTCAAAATATTTCTCCCAAACTCTTTTTAAACTTAAGCGTCTTGGCTGGGGCTTAGAGTTTCCATATTAGACTGTGATGCTCTAAAGATTGAATTTATTCTCTCTTTTCTCCGAAGGCGGGCAATATTGTGAATCTCAGTTTGGAGTAGTATGAGTTCCTAACAGCGCGGGCTCTTAAATCACCACACTTGCTCCAAACTACAATTCCCATGATCCCTTGGCGCATCGCGATGACGTCGCGTCGCCACACGGAGGAATCATGGAAGACGACAATGGTAAATAGCGGTACTTCCTGCCCGTTCGGCACCTCCCACAGACAGCCCAGAAGGACGTCTGAAGTACCGACGGGCAGGTAAGCGACCGGTGAGGGTTGACCGCCTAGCGAGTGTGGCGCTTCTAGTTAGATGCCGCGCTTGCTTGTAATCTACTGACGGTGCACGCCTGTCAATTGAATCCAACTCGTTTTGGTAACAACTACCAGATCGAATGCGTGCAGCGCTTCTAAAAGCATATACAATCCAAATCAGAAATAGTCCTTAAGCTTTTCTAACTGTGACGAGGATTTTCCTCGTAAGTGTCGATCAAAGCTAAAAGATTACACGATGGTTGCCCTCGTGTGCAGGTGCTTCCTCTGACCTTTCTGCCCATACTTTTATCCATGCATTATCTCCCACAGAGCGGGGCTCCTTGCTACCTGCGCTGATGCCGGGCGAGGTGAGGCGTTACTCTCCTTAATAAAAGGTGAGTGTATGTGACCATAAGTCATGCTGCTCTTACAAGAATCGCTAAAAGCGAAATTGTGATATGTGGATGTGGACATTACTAGGAGGGTGTGAGCCACAGCTATGTGACAAAGCTGGGGGCTCTGTGTAGCAAGAAGCGATAAAATAGCTTAATGTGTTTTTTCTCTATTTCTCTTGCATATTGGTGCGTGTGTTACTTTTTGAAATTCGGAATTTCTACAATCCAGGAGAGCTGAAGGTGATATTGTTTACACTTTATTTTTCTGTAAATTTCCACTACAAGCAGTAGAACGAATAGGTCCTGATGAAGCAGTAGGTGACCTCTGGGCCCAAGTTAAACACTGCAGAAACATGTCGACCAAAAAAAACTGTTAAGGTAGTTATTTGTTGATGCTACCTTTCTTTCACTGTTTTTAACATTGGGAAGGGAAGGTCCCTACTAAACTGTTTTCCTTCCTTTACCCCATTTTAATGGCACCACCACCGTTTATATTTAATTAATTTGTTTAATTTAACACTTTTGCACTGCTTGAGAGCAACCCTTGTTACCTACTCTTCGATAAAGCTAATCATTGGGATATAGCAAACCACCAGAGCACTATTGTGCGTGCTCGCACACTGGGCGACTTCCAGTGAGCCTCAAGATGCTTGTCCCAAATGATGAAGGGCGGTACAGGTCGGTTGCCTGATGGGAACAATATCAGTAGGTCTGAGAGTGCCCAGTGAACGACTCCTGTTAGTAACTCTTTCACACCTTTATATTTTGAATTCAATCTTTTCAAAGACAGTGACCAAATGCTACTCTGTTGTTGGTAGCTAGTAGCAAACACTCTTCTCTGCCTTCCCTTATATTACTAAAACCCTGGCACTGCCAACCAAACCTTGTGAAGATTGCATGTCTCCTCTCCTATTGCTAACATTGCACATATCTCACTCACTCCAAATGGGAAACAACCATTACAACGCAGTCATTACAACTCACTACCTTACAACGCAGCTGTTACAACGCAACTGCCTTTACATCGCATGCCATTACAACGCATGCCATTACAGCTAATGTCAGTACAACGCATGCCATTACAACACATAATAAGGTCAATAATGGGGATTTTTTAGTTTTAGGGTACGTATGGGTTTTTTGGGTACATAGGGATAGTATTTTTTACCCCTACACTATCCAAAACCTACCCTACTGTTGCACTCACTGGAGTGGGAATAGTCAATCAATCAATCAATGCATTTATAGAGCGCACTACTCAAGGGTCTCAAGGCGCTACGGGGGGGAGTGATGATACTGCTCGAAGAGCCAGGTCTTGAGGTGCTTCCTGAAGCTGAGATGGTCCTGGGTTCAGTCGTAGGTGGACGGGGAGGGAGTTTCAGGTCTTCGCTGCCAGGTAGGAGAATGATCTTCCTCCGGAGGTGGATCTGCGAATTCGTGGGATGTTGGCGAGGGCGAGGCTGGTGGAGCGAAGCTGGCGGGCGGGGGTGTAGAACGAGAGTCGGCTGTTGAGATAGTCGTGGCCTATGTTATGGAGCGCTTTGTGTGCGTGGGTGAGCATTCTGAAGGGGATCCTTTTGTTGACGGGGAGCCAGTGGAGGTTTCTCAGGTGGGTGGTTATGTGGCTGTGGCGAGGGATGTCGAGGATGAGTCATGCGGCGGTGTTTTGTATGCGCTGGAGCCTAGTCTGGAGTTTGGCGGTGGTTCCTGCGTATAGGGCATTCCCGTAGTCCAGTCGGCTGATGATGAGGGCGTGGGTGACTGTTCTTCTGGTGTCTGTGGGGATCCACCGGAAGATCGTTTGAAGCATTCTCAGGGTGTTGAAACATGAGGATGAGACAGCGTTGACTTGTTTGGTCATCATGAGGGAGGAGTCCAGGATGAAACCCAGGTTGCGTGTTGGTGTTGGTGCGGTTCCCAGAGCCGGGCGCCACCAGGAGTTATCCCAGGCAGATGGGGATTGACCGAGGATGAGGACTTCCGTCTTGTCCGAGTTGAGCTTGAGACCGCTGTGCTTCATCCAGTCTGCTACTTCTTTCATCCCTTCCTGGAAGTTGGTTTTGGTGGTGGCTGGGTACTTGGTGAGGGAAAGTATCAGCTGGGTGTCGTTGGCGTAGGAGATGATGTTGATGTTGTGTTTACGTGCGATGGTGGCGAGTGGGCTCATGTAGATATTGAAGAGTGTTGGGCTGAGTGAGGATCCTTGAGGAACGCCGCTGATGATCTCGGTGGCCGCGGATCAGAAGGGGGGGAGGCAAACTCTCTGGGTTCTTCCGGAGAGGAACGAGATGATCCATTCAGGGCCTTTCCTTGGATTCCAGTGTTGCTGAGGCGGTGTTTTAGGGTGCGGTGGCATACGGTCCAAAGGCTGCTGAGAGGTCCAGGAGGATGAGGGCAGCTGTTTCCCCATTGTCTGTTAGGGTTCTGATGTCGTCTGTGACTGCGATGAGGGCGGTCTCGGTGCTGAGGTTGGCGTGGAATCCGGACTGGGAGGGGTCGAGCGAGTTGTTGTCCTCGAGAAACGCAATCAGCTGTTTGTTGAACGTCTTCTCAATGACTTTTGCTGGGAAGGGGAAGAGAGAGATGGGTCGGAAGTTCTTGAGGTCCTTGGGGTCTGCTGTGGGTTTCTTCAGGAGGGCGTTGATCTCTGCGTGTTTCCAGCTTTCAGGGAAGGTCGCTGACGTGAAGGAGCTGTTTATGACATTCCGCAGGTGGGGTGCGATGGTGGTGCCGGCTTTGTTGAAGATGTGGTGGGGGCATGGGTCGGAGGGGAAGCCGGAGTGGATGGTGCTCATGACGTGGGTGGTGTCTTCATTGCTGATGGGGGTCCAGGAGTTTATGGTGTTGCTGGGGGTTGTTGGTTTGGTGTCCTGAAGTGGAGTTTGGGGTCCGAAGCTGTCATGTATGTCTGCAATTTTGTGGTGGAAGAATATGGCGAGGGAGTTGCAGAGGTCTTGCGAAGGGGTGATGTCGTTGTTGCTGGTGTTGGGGTTGGACAGTTCTTTGACGATGCTGAAGAGTTCCTTGTGTTATGGGTGTTGTCGTCCAGTCACTCTTTGAACAATGTTCTCCTGGTGGTCCGGATCTGCTGATGGTATTCGCGGGTGGCGGCTTTGAGGGCTGCCATGTTTTCTGTCATCCGTTCTTGGCGCCAGGTCCTTTCGAGTGTTCGGCAGGTTTTCTTTGCGGTTCTGAGGGCGTCAGTGAACCATGAGGGTTTTGTGGTGGTGGTCTTGCTGTGGGGGGTTTTCAGTGGGGCGAGATCGTCAGAGCAGTTGGTGATCCACTGTGCTAAGTTGAGAGCTGCGTTGTTGGTGTCGGGTATGCTGGTGTCGACAGGTGGGTTCTGGCTCAGTGACGTGGTAAGCTGGTCAGTGGTGACTCTGCTCCAGCATCTGCGGGGGATTCGATGCGTGTGGTGGTGCGATGTAGTCTTTTTGAAGGTTAAGTATATGCAGCTGTGGTCGGTCCAGTGTAGTCCTGTGGAGTGGTTGAAGGCGACGTGGTTACTGGCAGAGAAGATGGCGTCGAGGGTGTGGCCAGCGAGGTGGGTGGGGGAGTCCACCAGTTGCTTGAGTCCGAGGTTGGCGAGATTGTCGAGCAGGGTGGTGGTGGTGGTATTGTCCTTGTTGTTCTCCAGGTGAAAGTTCTGGTCTCCTAGGAGGATGTATTCTGGTGAGGCTAGGGCGTGCGGGCTGATGGCGTCAGCGATGGTTTCGCTGAATTGTGTGCGTGGGCCCGGGGGTCGATAGATGAGTGTTCCTCTGAGGGTGGTCTGGGGGTCGGTGTGGATCTGGAAGTGTAGGTGTTCGGCAAAGGAGATGGTGTCTTCGGCGTTGGTCATGATGCTGATGGTGTTCCTGTAGATGATGGCGATTCCTTCTCCTGTTTTGTTGATGCGGTCCTTCCGGGTGATTTTGTAGCCGTCCGGGATGGCTATGGCGATGTCGGGGGCTGAGGAGGCGTTCATCCAGGTTTCCGTGAGGAAGGCAATGTGAGGAAGGCAACGTCCGGTGCTGTTGTGTCGAGGAGGTCCCAGAGTTCGATGGCGTGCTTGTGAACTTTTACCTCTACACTATCCAACACTTACCCTACTGTTGCACTCACTGGATTGGGAATAGTTTTTTTTATCCCCCACACTATCCAACACCTAACGCACTGTTGCCCCAAAAGTATTATGCGTTGTAATGGTATGCATTGTAATGATATGCGTTGTAATGGTAGTTTTACAAAAAATGCGTTGTAATAGCATGCGTTGTAAAATCATGCGATGTAATGGTAGTTGCGATGTAACATCTTATATTCACTCCAAATACCATTTCCAGCTAAAGATGTCACATCCAGCCTCTTTCATGAAAGAGAAACTTTAGTTTCTACAAGTAACTCCTCAACATATGTGTCTATGATGCATGCAAGGCCACTGACTTATTGTCAGTGAAATTGCTATCCCACCCTCGCAGCTCCACCATCAAGTAAGGACAGCCCATGCACTCTCGACTGTTGGTTTGAGGCCCTCCTCCACTCGCAGGTTTCCCTGCGCCTCATCCCTGGTGGTCCAATGGACCTCTTTCTCCTTCCTCTCGCTCCACTTACACTTGTTTTTCACTCGTTTTTTCCTCTACTCTCATCTTTCACCCTTCTGCACTTTTCTGCATTTATGCTGTTTTCTCCTGTTTTTCTGCGTGTCTCTTATGCTTGACTTTCACTTTTTTCCCCTTTTTTCCAATCCAGCTCCCCTCCCCGCTCCTGCCTCCTAGCTGTCCAGCCCTCTACTTAATGGCCGCCGTGCCGATGGCGCACCAAAGGCGCGCCAAAGGCAAGCTCGTCTGCGGCCATCTGCGAACCATCTGCAACCAGCACCAGGAACCCTAGACCTCCACCCAGCCAACGCTAAAACCCAGCAGCACTCCACGCACTCAACCCAGGCCAGAACAACAACTGCAAGCTAGCTTCGCTGGTGGACACCCACGGTCCCTTCAGCTGTCACCGCTGCCGCCAAACCTACAGCACCTCCAGGATCACGGACCCAGCACAACGCAAGAACACACCCTAACCAAAGACCCGGCAATGTATCCTCCTCAGTGTCCGATCACTCCACAAACACACCACCGAAATCTGGGACCTCCTCGACAGCACCACCCCAGATGTAGCGTTCTTCACTGAAACCTGAACCAACACCATCTCAGGACCTTACATCACCATCGCCATGCCCCAAGGGTACAAGATCGCCAGGAAGGACCGGCACACCAGCCTGGGAGGAGGAATCCCCATTGTCCACAAATACACCCTCTGCCTGAGCACACTCCCCGATGAGCTCACAGACATGATGGAACATCTACACTTCAAGATACAGACCAACCCTACAATCACCCTCCGAGGGACCCTCATCTACTGACCACCTGGACCCCGCGGACCGATCGCCAACTCCATCACAGACATCATCTCCCTCATGCCATCACTGCCACCAACGACACCCTCCTGGGAGATCTCAACTTCCACCTAGACAACCAACTGGACCCCAACACCACATCCCTCCTAGACAACCTCCACAACATTGGACGCCGCCAAATCGTAACCAAACCCATACACTCAGCAGGAGACACCCTCAACCCCTTCTTCACAATGGGAAACTCCATCACTTTCAGCCACACCACCAAACTCCCATGGACCGCCACCGATGCGCCCACTTCACCTTCAGAACACCCACCATCCTCAGACACCAGCACCTGCTTCCACAAAGAAACTGGACCAGAATCACTGATGACCAGCTCACCTCCTCACTGGCAACTCCACCCCAACCATCAGGGAAAACGATGACCCCAACAGAGCAGCCTGAACCCTGCACAGATGGATCTCCGACAATGCCAAAACCATAGCTCCCCTCAAGAAAAATAACAACAACCACACCAAAAAAGCCACATGGGTCACCACCAAACTTCAAGAGTCCAGATGCACCTGCCGCCGCCTGGAAAAGAATTTGACGAACACCAAATCCACAGAATCTCACAACAACTTCAAAGCAGCTACCAATGCCCATCTCCAACTCATCAGTAAAACGAGAAAACAAGCGATCGAAGACAGAATCTCCACATATGCACACAACAGCAAAGAACTCTTCAACATCATCAAGGATTTCGCCCAACCCAGCAGCGTGTCGATTCACATCCCTTCCTCACAAGACCTCTGCGACAAAACACAGCACCTTCTTTCACCACAAAATCAATAACATCTACGTCAACTTCAACATAGACAACCAACACACGGAACCCCCATTGACCACCCCGACACCCCGAAGCCAACGCTTCACAGATGGACAGCCCACACCACCGAAGACACACTGAAGATGATGAAGTCAATCCACTCCGGGGCCCCCACGGACCCCTGCCCCCACCACATCTTCAACTGAGCTGCTGACACCATCGCACCCATGCTCCCCCACACCATCAACCGCTCCCTGGTGACTGCCTCATTCCCCGACGACTGGAAGTATGCCGAGGTCAACCGCCTCCTGAAGAAACCCTTGGCGACCCCACCGACCTCAAAAACTACAGTCCCATCACCCTGCTCCCGTTCCCCGCCAAATTCATCGAGAAAGCCATCAACAGCCAACTCGCCACATTCATCGAAGAGCACAACATCCTCCACTCCTCCCAATCCGGCATCAGGAAAAACCACAGTATGGAAGAGGCCCTCCTCGCTGCAACAGACAACACCGCACCCTACTGAACAAAGGAGAGACAACAGTCCTCATCCTCCTCGACCTCTCAGTGGCATTTGACACATTCTCCCACCGCACCCTAAGATGCAGACTTCATGACGCAGGGATCCAGGACAAGGCACTAGACTAGATCAGCTCCTTCCTCTCCGGCAGAACGCAGCGGGTCCGACTCCCCCATTTCCTCTCGGACCCTACACCAACCACTTGCGGAGTCCCTCAGGGGTCCTCCCTCAGCCCGATGCTCTTCAACATCTACATGGCTCCGCTCGCCCCCATCGTCAGAACCTATGGACTAAACATTGTGTCATACGCAGTGACACCCAACTCATCCTCTCCTTATCTAACGAACCCAACACCGCCAGCCAAAACTTTCTAAAAGATATGGAAGCCATCGCCAAATGGATGACAAACAGCTGCCTACAACTAACCACCAACAAGACGGAGGTACTCATCATGGGCCCAAACCCCAACACATGGAATGACACCTGGTGGCCCACCATCCTCTGAAACCCGCCCACCCCCACCCCCACAGACCACGTACGCAACCTGGGAATCACCATGGAGTCCAAGCTGAAAATGGACAGAAAGACCATCACTCATGGCCTGGTCACCAACAGGCTCGACAACGGCAATGCACTCTACGCCGGAATAAAAAAAAACACATCCACAAGACAGAACATCCGGAACGCCGCCGCAAGACTGGTCCTCAACCTGCCAAAACACTGCCACATCTCCCAGCACCTGTGCACACTCCACTTTCCCCCCATCAAGGCAAGACTCACCTTCAAGATGCTCACCCACGCACACAAGGCCCTCCATGACACCGGGCCACCATACATGAAGGGCCGACTCAAATTCCATGCACCCCAAAGGACTCTGCGATCAGCCTAGCTCTCTTATGCCGTGGTCCAATGCACCAGAAACAACAGATCGGGAGGCCGCTCCTCCTGCCTTGCGGCTGGGGCCTGGAACGCCATTCCACTCCACCTCAGACAGACATCGCTCCCCATCTTCGCAAGAGACCTCAAGACATGGCTCTTCGACGGACCACCTCCTTGATGGACTGGAACCTGCACCCACCCACCCCCAGCACCTTGAGACCCTTACGGGTGAGAAATCACGCTTACCAAATGCTTGATTGATTGATTGATTCAGAAAAGGGGGTGGTGATGAACAGAGTGTCTGAATTAAGCAGACCACTCTTACCCAGTCCAAAGATCAGGGCTTGATCCATCACCGTTATTTAGCTCACTGCCCCATCCCAGCTCAGAACCTGGCTATATGCAAATTAGTCTGTCCCTGGCCCAGTGCATCATGGGAACAGGGCAGACCAAACTACCAAGCCAATTCTTCACCAGAAAGGAGACAAGCTTCCGGGGACCTGTTTCTGCCATTTCAGGCGTCGTCGGCCCGGCTTGCTTGAATCCTGATGGAGCAGTGAGCAAGGGACTCATGTCTGAGTATACCCTTCCACGCTTATGGTGGACAAAATGATTCAGAAAAGGGGATGGTGATGAACAGAGTGTCTGAATTAAGCAGACCACTCTTACCCAGTCCAAAGATCAGGGCTTGATCCATCACCGTTATTTAGCTCACTGCCCCATCCCAGCTCAGAACCTGGCTATATGCAAATTAGTCTGTCCCTGGCCCAGTGCATCATGGGAACAGGGCAGACCAAACTACCAAGCCAATTCTTCACCAGAAAGGAGACAAGCTTCCGGGGACCGGTTTCTGCCATTTCAGGCGTCGTCGGCCCGGCTTGCTTGAATCCTGATGGAGCAGTGAGCAAGGGACTCATGTCTGAGTATGCCCTTCCACGCTTATGGTGGACAAAATGATTCAGAAAAGGGGGTGGTGATGAACAGAGTGTCTGAATTAAGCAGACCACTCTTACCCAGTCCAAAGATCAGGGCTTGATCCATCACCGTTATTTAGCTCACTGCCCCATCCCAGCTCAGAACCTGGCTATATGCAAATTAGTCTGTCCATGGCCCAGTGCATCATGGGAACAGGGCAGACCAAACTACCAAGCCAATTCTTCACCAGAAAGGAGACAAGCTTCCGGGGACCGGTTTCTGCCATTTAAGGCGTAGTCGGCCCGGCTTGCTTGAATCCTGATGGAGCAGTGAGCAAGGGACTCATGTCTGAGTATACCCTTCCACGCTTATGATGGACAATATGATTCAGAAAAGGGGGTGGTGATGAACAGAGTGTCTGAATTAAGCAGACCACTCTTACCCAGTCCAAAGATCAGGGCTTGATCCATCACCGTTATTTAGCTCACTGCCCCATCCGAGCTCAGAACCTGGCTATATGCAAATTAGTCTGTCCCTGGCCCAGTGCATCATGGGAACAGGGCAGACCAAACTACCAAGCCAATTCTTCACCAGAAAGGAGACAAGCTTCCGGGGACCGGTTTCTGCCATTTCAGGCGTCGTCGGCCCGGCTTGCTTGAATCCTGATGGAGCAGTGAGCAAGGGACTCATGTCTGAGTATACCCTTCCACGCTTATGGTGGACAAAATGATTCAGAAAAGGGGGTGGTGATGAACAGAGTGTCTGAATTAAGCAGACCACTCTTACCCAGTCCAAAGATCAGGGCTTGATCCATCACCGTTATTTAGCTCACTGCCCCATCCCAGCTCAGAACCTGGCTATATGCAAATTAGTCTGTCCCTGGCCCAGTGCATCATGGGAACAGGGCAGACCAAACTACCAAGCCAATTCTTCACCAGAAAGGAGACAAGCTTCCGGGGACCGGTTTCTGCCATTTCAGGCGTCGTCGGCCCGGCTAAAAAACGGTGTTGGATCTAGCCCTGATCTCTTGACTGGGTGAGAGTACTCTGCTTAATTCAGAGACTCTGTCCATCACCACCCCTTGTTGTAAATAATTTTGTCCACCCTAAGCGTGGAAGGGTATACTCAGATGTGAGTCCCTTGCTCATTGCACCATCAGGATTCAAGCAAGCCGGGCCGAAGACGGCTGGAATGCCAGAAACCGGTCCCCGGAAGCTTGTTTCCTTCCCAGTGTAAGAATTGGTTTTTTTAGTCTGGTCTGCCCTGTTCCCATGATGCACTGGGCCAGGGACCGACTAATTTGCATACAGCCAGGTTCTGAAACTGGGATGGTGCAATGAGCTAAAAAACGGTGTTGGATCTAGCCCTGATCTCTTGACTGGGTGAGAGTACTCTGCTTAATTCAGAGACTCTGTCCATCACCACCCCTTGTTGTAAATGATTGATTGATTGAAGCATCTCTTCTCTTTTGAGAGGTTTGGAAAGCTTGAATACCAGATGCACAGATAGTTTTAACAGGGATACTTGATCAAGATCCTTCCAGGTTTTCCAGAAACTCACTTTTTTCAGACAAGTCGGCCACAAGATGTGAAAGAGAGGACAGCCCTTAGGAAGATCATCTCTCTACTGCAACACAAGACAGTTCTTTTTTTCTGTGCCTCTCCTGGAGAGGGGCCAAGGTTGTTATTCATGGGTTTTCCTTGCCCAGAAGACATCTGAAGAGTTCAGGATGATTATAGATGTGCGTCTCCTGAACCTTTTCGTATTTATGGCGCACTTCAAGATGCGCACACTACAGAGGGTTATTTCTCATATTTCATTACGTGACTTTCCAATGAAGATCAATCTCCAAGATGCTTACCTGCACATACCTATTCACCCAGCTCACCACAGGCAAAGCTTTAAACCCTCTTGGAGTTTGAATTCCTAATCAACAGAGACAAGTCTATTCTTAATCCACCACAGAACAGATTACAAAGCAGTTACATTCGATATGAGACTGCTTCTGTTCCTTCCTCTTCTCCAACACCAACACCAAACTCAGGACTTTAATTCATTCAGACTCTAAAGGAATAGAGGTTGGCTCCAGAAAGGTTCTGGCTCGGGTACAGATGCACATGGTAAGAGTTCTTCATTTCCCCCTTTTGCAGTTTTTTTTAATTAGAATTGGTTGAGAAGGAAGATTGACAAACATTCCAATGTGTTTCTTTCCTTTTCTCACAAGAAATGCCCATGCATGGGCGCATGTGTGGGCGCGCGTGCATGCGCAATTTTCTCAAGGATACTGGTACGGCAAGGAAGAGGAGGGGGGCAGCCCGGGGACGCTGCAGTACAGAAGTAAGTGGTTTTAGCCCACAGATATTACAGTGGCAATGTGAAGCTTAGCTATCGATCTGGTACATTATTCTAGCCATTCAGATTGCACCGCCAAGACTAATAGAAGCAATATAATGCCAGAAAAAACGACCCCATCTGATCTTATATTCAAACGATACCCTATACTTTAGCGCTGCCAAAATAAAACAAGTTAATAATATTTTGCTGCAATTTAAATGCTAACTTTTCAATGCTTTCTCCCCCTCCAGCCCCCCCTACAGATCCCCCTCCTCCCACCAAACCCCCTGCCAATGAAAGCAGTCAGACCTACCAGGTATGTGTGATAGAGATGACGAGAGACACCACAAGCTCCCATCCCTAAACTCTCCTCCATGCATCCACACACCAATGGTAGAAAAATAATACCTGCAATAAAAATAAACACGGTGAAAAAACAGCCAGATGCACAGATGCCCTTGTTATACGAAAAGAAAAGAAAGAATGCCTCTCTAAGGAGAAACCCACCTATAATAAGCATAGCTCACATCTTCTTAAACTAATACGCTAAAAATCTCTACATTTCTGATTTCTGCCAAAGCCTGTTTGAGATAGTCTCTGGCTTGTATTTTAGAAGAGAAGAATCTTACAGTCCATATGAATATTGTTTTCAACCTGGCTGGCACCAACAAAAAAGCCTAAAATCCAGCATCTTGATAAGGCTTGATAACCTGCCACAAATGCCATCTGAACTCCACTGTTATGTGGCAGAAATCAGGGTGCACAAAAAAGAAGGCTCTTTATAATTCCTTCTCACCTCTGGGCAAGCCTTCTCAAAAATAGCTTGACGCAGCAGGAAATTACCAAATAAAACAAAGGTAGCCCTCAGCTGTTTTGATCTCTGCTGGGCTGTGTGGCCTTGTGACGAGTGAATGGGAACAGGTGGTCCCTTTGGACTTCACATTCCCAGTCCCAACCTGTGAGTTCGGGTTAAGCTTCCTTGAAAAGGTCCAGGTTAAAAGATCGAATGTTATCCTTTTCTAGACCTTCCTCAATCCCAAGAAAACTGAAATTATTCCTTCTCTGGCGATTCTCCAGGTCTTCCAATTTCCACATGGCATCAAACAGTTTGGCGCAGTGGGACTTAGTCTGCTGTCTCACAGCTATCACCTCAGTCTCTATGACAGTAGTTCTCACTGCTATGCTGTAAGCCACTCGCTGATCTCCAACCAAGCCCTTCGTACTTTCCAAGCTGCGCCTACCAGCTTTTTTGTAGCCTGCCTGGCTTTTTCCCAGTCTGTACGGGTCTCTGCAGGGTGTTCCTAAATTGACTCTAAAATCAAGGCCATAGCTGGGTTTATAGTTGCAGTCTCTTCAGCCTGTAGTACGCAAGGGGGAGTCTCTGCCTGAGCGGGCGCCATCTCTGTGGTTCCAAGTGTCCTCGTATGGGAATAATCCCATTTCAACCCGTTGCCAGTGGTGCGTCTCTCCCTGTTCTTCCGTAGATCTATATAACCCTTTGTGCCCTTAGAGCTCCTCCGCTGCTTTTGATGCTTAAGGGCTGTCTCAGGTGCTTCAAGTGTGCTAGAACCCAAAGTTGACGAGCTGTGACCAGAATTAGAGACTTCCGAATGAGAGTTATCAGTGAGCGAGAAGAACTTGTCCACCCCATCAGATGTACGATCAGCTGCTACTAACCCGTTAGTCTCCATGTTGCAAATAAACCGAGACACCAGTAGCACCACTAAGAGAAACAGGCTGAGGGTTAGGTTGAGGATCATTCGTAACCTTGTGTTGTTTTCCTAGGACCACCTGGTTCATCTCTCTAGAGATACTGACCACCTCCCCCTGTACACTAGTCTCACATAGTGAAGAAAACCCAAATACACAAGCCATAGAACCTTTGTTGGCTGCCGCTTCAGCCACCACCTCAATATTTTCCAGTTGCGCCGGAGCCAACCCAGACGCTTCGTCAACTAAGAAGAACACACGTTGATCTGACTTTTCAAAATCCAGCTTTTATGAGTTTCCTCGGCGATTTGGCTTTCCCTCCATCCTTGATCTTTAAGAAGTCAGTGATAGCTGGATGGGGTGATGCAAGAGGTGGGTCAAGATTGTCTTTACTGGGGGCAAAGACCCTCTCTTCAGATGTCTTCGTCACCCTATAGTTTTTAACCCCAACTGTCATGCGGTCTGGTAAATTCCTGCTCCTCCCTGTTCCCATGCTTTCCAACCGATTCTTAGCAGTGCGGGACCTGCATTCTCCTCAATGCTAACTGGGGGAGACTTCTGTCTTAACCCCTGCAGCTGTGCAGTAGCCCGTGAAGTAATCTCCCTGGGTTGTTTCGTTGTTTTGGGACACATAGTGCCAGGATCAGTGGAAGCTTCCTCAGAGGGAAAGCCTGATGCTGCTTTCCAGGCTGATCCAAAGTTTCCAGCCGCAAGTCCCGCCCACTCCTTAAGGGCACAGTGGCATGACTGAGAAAATCTCCCAGTCAGCGCCGAGAGTGCTCTGAGACGCCTCCTCCACCCCGCCGGGCACAACCAGTGCACCCCACCCAAAAATGCCAATGGCAAGGTCTGCCCGGCCCGACTGAAAACCCAGCAGCCCTGAAAACAGCCAATCCATCCAGCCTCCACACACTGCAAGCAGGTAAGCCGTACATAGGGAGATAGAGGGGGCTGGAGCGGGAGCTCAATCCCGGGGTCCCTTGGATCGCCATCTTGCTTTCTCCAAATTCCCTGTTTCAACTCCCAAGCTTCAATGTCCAGCAATAATTGCTTTAAGGTATGCTTGGAATAGTCTGTCCTATTACGACCAAGGGTTGACTCCACCTTCCCTTCCTGGGACCTTCTGTTAGTATAAACTTCTCGTCAGAGACATCCTTTTGAACCTGTTGAAACTATAGCAGATAAGTTTCTTACTTTCAAAACTTTTTTCTTGTGTCCATAATGTCTACTAGGTGTTTAGGTGAGCTGGGGACCTTGGTGTGCAGACACCTGTATTTGCTGATTTAAGAAGACAGGATTGTTCTCTCCCTGAGCTGTATTCCAAATGTTAACTCTACATTTCACAAGTCTCATGAAAACATTCTTCCTGTCTTACTCCAAGATTCAGACTATCAAGATGCTCTCCTCCATCTTTTAGACGAAGTGAGGGCCGTTAAGATTCCTTTGAAACAAACTGCATAAGGTTGATTCCACATTCCTCTTTTTGGGGTAAGTGAATTAAATCAGTTACACGCTTAGCATATAAGGAAGAGGGACGGGAGAGCTCCGCTTCTGTTATCGCTCACTCTTCTAGAGGCATGGCTGCTTCTTGGGTAAGAGGGCACTGGGCGGGTGTTTCAATTGCAGACATTTGTAAGGCTGATTACTGGACTTCACGTACTACATTCATTACACACTACAGGTTGCATGTGGCTCAGGGCTCGGAATTGACTTAGGTTTTCAGATTCTTTTGTGACCTATGTCCAAATAAAAGGATCTCTTTAGCCTGATTCATCAAGCCGAATTGCGCTCGCAAAGGGCCAGATTCTGAGAATCTGGCCCTCTGCGAGCGCAATTTTTGCATTTGGGATTCATCATCCCAAATGCAAAAATCGGTAATTGCTAATTCGCTAAATTGCGAGGAATTACATTTAAGGAATCTCTATTTGAGATTCCTTAAATGCAATTCATGAAGCATTTGAAAATTGCGAAAATGCAATTTTGGGCCGCTATTTACCGAGAGGTCAGACCTCTCGGTAAATAGCAAAAACTTAGAAAAATGCTTTTAAAAGCATTTTTCTAAGTTGCATGTTGCACACACACATGTCCTTTGGACATGTGTGTGCGCAACACCTGTTTCAATTTGCATTTAAGGGGTGCTACAGGGTGTCCTTTGGACACCCCTGGCACCCTTTAAATCGCTATCTTATTTGCGAGTAGCAAATTGCTAATCGCAAATAAGGAATACTCCCCATTCATTCCTATGGGCCTTTTGGCCCATAGGAATGAATTGGGAGTTATTCCTTATTTGCGATTAGCAATTTGCTACTCGCAAATAAGGAATGTGTAGGAATCGCTATTTATTTAGCAATTCCTACATGAATACCGTTTTGCGAGTCCTTAATAGCGATTCGCTATGAATCGCTATTAGGGGCTCGCAAAACGGCCCGTTGATGAATAAGGCTGCTAGTTCCCTCTTTCACTTTACTGAATAATTTGCGTTTGAAGGGTTGTAAGAATGACAATGAATTTATTTCAACCTATTTTATGGTGTCTTTCTTTTTTTCATCTTCTTGGTTGATGAAGATTATTCCTTTGCTTAAGTAGACCACAATTTCGTAAGGAATGGGATGATGGGGAAGGTGTGGAGGCTTTAATGGATGTTACTCAATTTCATTAGTACTCGGACGAGGAAGGAAGTATCGGAGTAATGAAACTTACCAGAAAGTAATTTGGGTTGCTTGGTATGTTTTACCCCGTATACATTTATGGGTAGATGCATCAACGTTTCCGTTTGCGATTCCTAAATTGCGAGAATTAAGGAATCGCAATTTAGAAATCGCAAACGGCAATGCATGAAAAAATCGCAACTTTTTTTGCGATTCCTTATTTTTCCTTAATTGCGATTCACAATTTGCGAATCGCAATTAAGGAAAAGCTTCCCATTGATTCCTATGGGCCAAAAGGCCCATAGGAATGAATGGGAAGGCATTCACATTTTGCGATTTTCGATTTGCGAATTCCCAAAATGTGAATGCAATTTCAAGGGTGCAGGGGGGTCCAAAGAACCCCTCCTTGCACCCCTGAAATGTAACTTTAAATGCAATTTACACACACACATGCCCCAAGGACATGTGTGTGTGTAAATTAAAACTTTCAAATATGTAACTTGTGCATGTTTGAAAGTTTTCGGTAAATTAGCATGAAGTTCAACTTCATGCTAATTTACCCCTTCCAATTTGCGAATTCGCAATTTCAAAATTATCATGCTTTCCATTTCAGAAATCTCAAATTGCGATTTCTTAAATGCAAACGCAATTTTAGAAATCGCAACCATTGCGATTCCTAAAATTGCGAAAAGCATGATGCATCCAAAATTTGAGAATTGCATTCGCAAACGGCCGAAAATTGTGATTCGCACCGTTTGCGAATGCAATTCTCAATGATGCATCAGTGCATTGGTGTAATTGAAAAGCGCTTTTCCAACTAGGACTGTCTATATTTGCTACGGCCCGGGTGTATCCTCACAGCCCATATAATTATTAAACTTGCTTGCTCGCAGTCTTTAACATTTTATTGAGTAATTTTTTACCATTCTGGGAGATGGTATTTTTCAGGCGACACGTGGTGGGGAGTCTGGCATTACACGTTTGCAGACCACTGATCTAGACAGAGTATCAGCGTGTGTTTGATTAGACTCTGAGGTCTGCCAATTACAGTCTCGGTCCTTATTCTCAAGCAGACTTGGTCTTCATTTTCACTGCGGTGTGGTAAGAAAGACAAGAGCGGTGTGTTTTCTCCGTCGCTCTCTGAATATCAGGAGGTGTATTTGTGTCGCAGTTAGAATGTGCTTTTTTTTTGCCTACCGAGCCGGCCCAGCAACGCTCCAATAGAGGTAAAAATGACCTGCAGTTCATTGTGTAACTCTGAAGGTCTCCTGGCGTGAAAAGTCAAAGTGCAACCGCTGAAATATTTTCATTTATCTTCACTGTGGAACACGAGGCAGCAGGATGGGGTGGCTGTGAGTGACAGAGCGCCACCCTGGACAAAAGGGAGAGCAGCTGGTGCACGGCTGAAGTGCTTGAACATTGCTTGCAGTACAGCAGGGCGCTGATTAAGTGTAATGTAGTGGAACTGACCTCTCTTTTCATAGTATTTACACCGCTCTGCTCTTTGTGGCAGTCCAAGTCACACCGACCGCTTCTGCTTCTCCTCGCCTCCACTGTTTACAGTTCAAAGGAAGGCAATAGAATTCATCGAAGGCTACCCTAGTGTTTGGAACTGTCACAATACGGTATATCCGTACATAATGAGAGGGGTCGGAAGCAGGGGCTCCCGATTCATTAATTGTTTACTTTAAAAAAATGAC
This sequence comes from Lissotriton helveticus, assembly GCF_964261635.1. Classification (NCBI taxonomy): domain Eukaryota; kingdom Metazoa; phylum Chordata; class Amphibia; order Caudata; family Salamandridae; genus Lissotriton; species Lissotriton helveticus. The sequence continues at coordinate 1,412,164,818 of NC_136065.1, forward strand.
ATAGCCCTGTGACTTTTCATTGGTTAGGTGGGTTTACATGTGTGGCAGGGGTCTCTGTGTACGCTAGAGCAAATGTTTAGATCGGCCCAGTGGGCAAATATTCCTTCTATCATTACGCGAGTGGCACAATTATTGCCCACTTCTCTGCTTGGTAAAAAAAGGTTAACACAACACCCTCTGCAGAGTATGCTAATTACTCGGACTGCTATAGTGGGGCCGAGCCAATAGCAACGGCGCATAATAAGGGAGTGGGCAATTAGCAGTTGTTAACGCCCAACAGCTTGTGGGCTTTTAAAGCTATTTGCACCTGCTTCACAATCTCCTCTAATACTGGCAGACAAAGAAGCTAGCTGTCTCTGTATGCTTTATGTCCATGCTGCAGACTCTTACTGCACGGAGAATATTGGTGACAGAATGTTCTGCATTTTGTCTGGGACAATCTCAGCACTCCAGTTAAATACATTTTATAAGCGACAAGGTACAATCAGGGTTGTGTACTTTATATACATCATCACTGGTTGTGGTAATCTTGTTTGTCTCTATAAAGATATTCATAATGCTTGATTTTAGTTACATCGGCATGATGGTCACGATTGCTATTTATAAGGACCTGGTTTGCTGTGTTCAGAGTTCACCAATGGACTCAGGCAGTGGAGGTATCGTAATGTATGAGAATAAAAGTGAGCTCGGCTACAAGTTAAGCATATATAACTTTTCACTGCACCAAGAGCTGTGCTGTCATCAGTTCTGCTTAATTTTAACGCAGACACACACATTCCACTAACATCATGCACACCTCAAAACACTCCCATCATCCCAGTAGACAGAACCACAAAAGAAAAGACACAAGCAGCAAAACACTTGTCCATTACACCAACCTCACCATCTTGTGAAATACTACTGGTACATGTTACATTTCCAGTATTACATTGAGCCACTCTACTAACATGCCAACTGTTACCATAATCTACTCTTACAGATGTTTTAAGAACTTGAATGACCTTTCACAGTTCACAAAATATACTTTTACCTTTGGTAATCCTGCCAGGTTTCTTGATCTTGACCCATTGACCCACCTTTATCTCAAAAGGTCTAGCAGCATGTTTTCTATCAAAGAAAGACATATATTAATTATGCTTGTTGCGAAGCCTTCTTTGCACATCTTTTACAGACCATTGAACTACCCTGGAACCATTCAACCACCCAGGGTTAAATATGGATATGGCCTTCCTTGCCCTCATTATCTCAAAAGGAGAATAACTTGTGCCAGCCACTTCAGTGACTCTACAGGACCATGCAGTTTTTATAACTTGAACTTCTCAATCTATGCCATACTTGAAGCAAGTTAAATGGGACCTCTCAAAACTCTATTTAAATGTTCTTTTTAAAAAAAAAAACTTTATTGAAATGTTCATGCATGAATCACACAAAAAAGAAATCTGAGACAATTCACAGGGGAAATCTTAAGCATATCTGACATTATGACAGTTTGTGAAGCAATCTTGTCACTTCTTTACGTTACAGTACATGCTTGCATTGCTTCTCATTAAGCCTAGTTATCTTTATGCGTCATATCAGTAACTAACAACACAGAAAGCCTTTTCCTATTACACTCAATGTTGCATAGTGTTACCTCTGCGGTTCAATCAGTTGCGCAGAGGATAAGCCCCTGGGCTTATTTGAGACCATTTCAGCCATTGCAGCTATACAGTCTGCCCCACCGTAACCTACTTGTGAGCCGGGTCTTCTTCGCTCTTGGCATCATTTTCCTTAGCTACCAAATAAGTTCTGTACAGTTCCCAAAAGTTCTTTGAGCGCATGCGTGGGGGAAGGAGTTCTCTATTGTTTTCAGTCTGTTTGCTGCATAATAACATGTCGCTCGACCAGCAGGCAATAGTAGTGAAGGAACCAAATATTATACTAATGGACTATACTCACCAATAGCCCATATATCTTATCCATAAATAATAAGTCAGTCGGCAATGGAGAAGGTTCAATCGTTTATTGCATAATACAAACCCTGACAGGGGAGCCTCAGTCTGCACGACCCTCAGAGGTGCACAGAGGAGACTGACTTCACACAAGTAGTATCATCATCATCATCATAGTTTTATTGTATGATTATTTAAAATCTTTACAATCTTTACAGGCGGTAAAAAATACAACAACAAATTTAAAATACGAGTTAAAAATTATCATTAAGTCTGATGGTTGTATGTCAATAGTCTTTACAATTATCATGATCCTCATACACAGCATGTTAAGTCCATTTATTTCAGTTTAGTCGTTATGTGTTCATTATGTCTGTTCCTTTTGTAGTATCTGCTTTAATGCCATGGATATGAATTTAATTCCCCGACATGAAAGTATGGGGGAGACACCACTTAGCCACTGTATGACCACCTGTCTGCATGTGCGGATTTTCAGTATGTTGAAATGCCAGGAGCGAAGAAGACCCGGCACACAAGTAGTACAACACATATATACGTTTCACACATAGCACGATGTCACCCTAGAAGGAAAGATACAACTTGTCGAGGAGCCAACAGAAAGACCCATATAAGGCACAATTGATTGCTAGTAGCTCGGCCTAAGCTATTCCGGGGGCAGGTCAGTAAGGTGCCTCCCTTTCTATCTGAAGCTCGGGGAGGACAAGAACAGACTCTACTAGAATGTGCGCTTCCCACTAAAAGGGCAGGTGTGACCTTGAGTTTCCCTAAGCTACAAACTAACCAGTGAAGCGGACAGCTAAGTCTGCCATCATGGTTTCGTGCAGAAAGCCTAATCACGTGATTTCAGGGAAACAGTACTAGACACAGAGAAACGAAAGAACATGGCTCTGGTCACACCAATAGGCCTGAGTGAGCAGGGAGTGAATCGTTTCTAACTATAATAATACAATGTGAATAATATAATGCTAACGTGCGATTATAGAGTTATATTGTATATACTAGGCCAACAACATGTATTTATCGTATTTATATCCCATCAGACGGCCCTTTTGGCCTACTATAGCCAATATAACTAGGTTCTATTCTACAAACACTCCCTCATCAATCTGCATCAGATCCGACACCTCCTTCTGAATCATTTGTTTGTCGATTTTTGCTTGTCGTGAGACATTCAAGGCAGACGTTATTCTAGCTGCACAGAAAGAACAACAAACGGGGCCCCAATTGAGACATAGGCAGCAGGTAAATATTACTCCAAAGGCTCCAGCCAGAATCATAAATATCTTCCAACCCCAAGTAGCTAAGAGACCACAAAACCAGCTACTAAGGGACCAGGTACCATGCTCCACATGTGCTTCGCTGGCTAAGCGATGTAGTTTTTGTATTGCAAGATGAATGGTAGGGGCCGAATCAGGAATGAATACACAGCAAGAGCTGCCGATCACGCGGCAGGCTCCGCCCCTATCTGCGAGGATGACGTCAAGAACCATTCGGTTCTGAAGCGAAACAAGCCTCGTCGCCTGAAGCTCAAGAGTAATGTTGGTCAGGATCCCAGTTGTGGTCTGAACCACATTTTCCACTATTCTTGACAAACGTCTTATACTACGGCTATTGAAAATCGGTCCCCAAAAGGGGGTAAGACCTTTGGCAAAATCTTCGAATTGTTGCAAGGAGGTGTCTGTTTGATCGGTACCCTCAGTATTAAAACTCCTAATGCTTCGACTTGCTGCTACCTCTCTTCGAACCAATTGATGCGTCCGGTGATAATCAGGTGGGGCAATATGAACTGGAGGGTAGAGGAATGAGAGGTAACAGCGCCCTGCCCATCCCCTTGGGAGCCAAGTATATGCATTCTCTTCACACACAAAATACACATCGGGAGGAGTAATCATGGGAGGAGTACTGTATGTCTGCAAAGTGTAAGTGTAATTACATGTACTCTTCCCTACCTTAACATGACCTCGTCCCTGTATGCAAAAGAGGGAGGTAGTATTAATAATAGGGATCGGCAAGGCTTTGTCATTAGTGACATTTCGTTCTTTAAAATGCTGAAAATACATAGTGTAATTGAAAAGTTAAAAATCCTGCATTTCCTCTTGTAACCAGGTCACATTTTTATAATCAGTATATACATTCATGCAAGCATTGGGATCCAAAGATCCCTCTCCTCCATTTCCCTCGGCATCAAATCCTTGATGCTGTTCTATATACTTCAAAATGGCCTCATAATCCCTTTCAGTATATATCTTAGGTTCAGCTACATAATGAGAATACATTAATGACAGTAATTGGAACCAGGCTTCACAACTAGCTAAGTAGGATAACAGTAGGGATATGAACAATTCGTGCTGGTGCATTACTGATGGAAGTAACCCACAGACCCAACAGTTCGTTTTGTTCATGGTACTGTGGGTCTGATGTAACATTTCAATAAAAGCATTCTTCGCATAAGTTTCTCTATGTCGAGCCTTATGGGGAGGTAGGGAATAAAAGAGGTGTTCTTCCGGGGCAGCAGTAGTTCCTAACAGTTTCTGTACAGGGTGCTGAAATTCTAAATACGCAAATACACACATCAAAATTACTGTGATTATAACAATAAAGGCAACGAATGCCACCTTCACTCTGGTGGGCCATCCGGAAAACAAATGCATATTATCAACATATCTTCGAGGAGCAAGTGGTCGTTCATCCTCCATTGCAAATCGGGCAAAAAAACCCATGCTCTCTATAAGTCCAAACCTAACTCGGTCCCTCTCTATAAGTCCAAATCTAATCTTTGTATCCACAAAGCACGCACACCACCAGAGGGTTCTTTTTCCCACTAAGGGATCTTCTTCCTGTGTCCGTTAGAGTCTCACAGGTAGACTCCTATCGTTCATCAAAAGAACCAACGTGTATATTCCAGTAGTACAACCGCGGCCCTTAACTCAGTCTTTCTTTCTGAGCAGAGCTATTTAGCACAATGTTCCAAGCTCTCAACGAGTTCAGTCCAGTGTCTCGCTCAGTACCCCAGTAGCTCTATCCGATATTCCTTAACTCAGGTCTCTGTCTAGCTCCTACCATTGGGAGCTGGGGTACCGCGCTGTTTTCGGGGCTGCAGATCGTATTTACAATGGCCAGGTTGCTCCTGGTCAGAAAATAATTCCGCTGCAAGGGTATCTGATGCATTCAAAACATGCGTTGCCCTAGGAAAACAGACTCCGCTGATCGAGCGGTCGCACTTTCCACGGTGGGCAACACCTCACTTGGTTGCCCTATTTCTTGGGCGTCCGAAAAGGGCACAAAGCTTTGACTCAGCTCTCCTTCCTGACTCGGAATTCCTTCTCGATTCCTGAGATCAAAGGGCAGAGGCAGCGGGAGACGTTTCAAATGACTCACGTGGATCCAGTGCTTTCTTCCATGCACTTTCACCGCCGTTCGGGTCACCAGAATGATCTGATAGGGCTCTGACCACCACAGCTCCAGACTCGATTTCCGTTGAAAATTCCTCACCATCACCCACTGGCCGGGCTCCAAGCGATGTCCAGGACCCTCTGGTAGCGGCTGCAATGTGTCCGATACCTGTTGATGAATAGAACGCAGATCTTTAGTTAAAGCGTACAGATAATCTGTCATCAATGGGTAATCAATATCCCTATAGGATCGGGGTCTGGGGACTCCCCACACATTAGCGGGCCGACCAAACATCACCTCATAAGGAGACAATCCAGTTCTAGTATGGGGAGTTGTTCTCAGGGACAATAAGGCCAATGGGAGGGCATCAGGCCATTTCAATCCAGTACTTTCACAGATCTTGGCCATCTTCAATTTTAATGTTCCATTATATTTTTCAACCAATCCAGCTGACTGAGGATGCCTAGTGGCGTGGAACTTTTGCTTGATCTGTAACCCTTCACACACGCTCTGGACCAGCAAGGCATTAAAATGAGGCCCATTGTTGGACCAGATAATGCGGGGCAAACAATACCGGGGCCGATATTCCTTAATCAAAGCTTTTGCAGTGGCAACTGCAGTGGCTTCCTTGGTGGGGTAAGCTTCAACCCATTTACTAAAAGCGCATACCACCACCAATACGAACTTTAGATTGTTCACTCTTTCCATTTGTATATTATCAATTTTTATTACCTCAAAGGGCAAAGATGGCGGGGCAAAACGTCCACTCAAAACAGATTCTCTTCCTCCTGGATTATAGCACAAACACACCGGGCAGTATTTCACTATGTGTGCTGCGGTTTTGGAAATAATTGGGTTGTTCCATACTGGGTCTAGCACAGCACAAATACCTTTCGCGCCTATGTGCGCCGGACCATGGGCCATTGTCACTACAGCATAGACCAATGCATTGGGCAGTAACCATCGCTGTTTCTCAGAAAGATCTATCCAACAATCATTTTTATCTAGTTTTCCCACTTCCTGTTCCCATCTCTGCACTTCATCTAGTGTAGCTTCTTTCTGTAGTTCTCTCACACTTTCAATAGTATTATCAAACAAGGAGGTCTCTGCTACCCATCGGGCCGATGTACTAGGGAACATGGGGTTCATTTTAATCTGGGCTGTTTCTTTCGCTACTGAGTCAGCAAAAGCATTTCCCTTTCCAGTAGAATCAACAACTTTGTTGTGGGCGCTACACTTAATGATGGCCACTTTCTCTGGAAGCGTTAAGGCAAATAACAATCGATCAATCAAAGGACCATGCTGAATTTTCTGACCATGTGTGGTAAAGAAACCCCTCTCCCTCCACAGCCTCCCAAAGCTATGGGCCACACCAAAGGCGTACTGGCTGTCTGTAAAAATGTTCACCCTCAATCCTTCGCTCAACTCACATGCTCTTAACAAGGCTATTAGTTCAGCTGCTTGAGCCGATTGATGAGAAATCCTTGCTGTTTCTACCACAGTCATTAGTGTCGTGATTGCATAGGCAGCTGTCGCAGTGCCATCTGGTAACTTAAAACAAGAGCCATCCACATACAACTCTCCTTGGGGGTCAGCTAAAGGGGTGTCAGAGAGATCTACGCGCCCCTTCGTTTCCTCTTCAGTTCTAAATATGCAGTCATGGACATCGTCCTTTACATCATTTGAGGGAAGGGGTAGTAATGTGGCTGGGTTCAAAGTGGCACACCTTTTGATCGTAATATGGGGTGCGAACAGAGTCAACTCATATCCTGTTAATCTAGCACTCGTAAGGTGCTGGGTCTTAGTTCTATTCAAAAGAATATCCACAGCATGTGGTACCAGGACTGTGAGATCCGTATTGAGGACTATCCCCTCTGATTGCCGGATGGCCATCGCTACTGCAGCAGTGGCCCTTAGGCAACTCGGGAGGGTTCGAGCAACAATATCCAAGACGGATTAAAAGAAAGCACAGGGTCTCTGCTTTCCACCAAAACACTGTGTTAACACTGAAAGTGAGCAACCGTCCACCTCGTGCACATAAAGTGAAAAAGGCTTCCGGTAATCTGGAGTACCTAAGACAGGTGCAGAACAAAGAGCAGATTTTAAAGAATCAAAGGCTTCCTGACATTCATCCATCCAGGGTAGGGGTTCATGCACATCTTTAGTTGTCAAATACAACAAGGGTTTAGAGAGGAGTGAATAGTTAGGAATCCACTGGCGACAGTAAGAGGTTATGCCAAGAAAAGCACGAACATCACGTTGAGTACGAGGAACTGACATGTTAGTAATTACAGATATTCGCTCGGGGGTCAATCGCCTCCCCGCTTTCGACAGTAAGTGCTGAGGTAAGTCACTTCCTGTCGACAATACTGAAATATAGAAAGGGACACTCTATTCCCTTTGAGAGCCAAATGATGCAGCAATTTAACTGTGGCCTCCTTACAACCTTCCTCCGTATCGGAGGCCACTAGGATATCATCCACATACTGGATGATGGAATTTCCTGGGGGCAAACTTAATTCATCAAGTACAGTCTTTAAAGCTTGGCTATAAATACTAGGACTCTCTGTATAGCCTTGGGGTGCACGTGTAAATCTAAAGCTTCGGCCAGCTAATGAGAATCCGAAGACATGTCTGCTATCAGGATGAATTGGGATGCTAAAGAATGCGTTCTTCAAATCTATTACTGAGAAATACTGAGCCGTAGGGGGAATCATTGTTAAAATTGCAGTAATGTCAGGCACCACCAGATATTGCGGGACTACAATTTTGTTTACCTCTCTAAGGTCAATCACAAAACGATAGGTATCTTTATAATCCGGGGCACCATTAATTGGGGTTTTCTTCAAGATCGGCAAAATCGGCTATTACAGACATTGGCAGCTGTTTCTTCTACCACCCCCCTTTTGATGAGGTCATGAATAATGAGCAGCAAGGCCTGTTCACCTTCCGGTGAAATTTTATACTGCGGAATGCGAGGCAGCTGGGCATTAGGTTTCAAGGTTATTCACACGGGAGCTATTCTTAACAATCCAACATCAGTGTCTCCCGTGGCCCATAGTGTAGAAGGGACAGTAGAAAATTCAGGAGGGAGATTCTCATTCTTGGCAAAATACTGGGTTGCATTTAAAGGGGTTTTTGCATTGTTAAATAGACACCATCAGGGGAACAATAAATATGTGCATGTAATCTTTTCAAGATATCTAGTCCTAAAAGATTTTCTCCACAATTGGAGGTCAAAAGGAAAGGTGATTGTATAAAGATGGAACCCACAGTAAAAGGCAGAGGTTTAGATACAGGGCTTACCACAGGTATTCCAGAGAATCCCACCGAGACATTATTTTGGCCAGACAGAGCAGCCCCTGGGACCAACGTATGGGCAACCGAACTATTCATTGCCCCAGTATCCAAGAAAAATTTTCCTGACGCTCCCAATAGTTCTCCCTTAACATAAGGTCCCTCTTGGTCGACTGGTACTGTAATATGGCCCCGCTCTGTCCTTGGTTATCTCATGCATAAGCTTGTCCGTCATACCCACCATCCCCGTAAGTCTCATTGTAATACTGTCGATTCTGGGGATTGTCAAAATAATTCTTCCGAGAATCCTCATGTTGCATTTCTTCTCTTTCACATACTATTCCGGTCTATATTTCCTCGACCTCTTCCTCGTCCTCTAATAGGACCATTCCTGGCTAGCAACAGAGGGCAATCTGCCCTCCAATGTCCTTCCTGTTTACAATATGAACATTGATTTATGCCAATGTTCGGGGGACCTCCTCTACCCCTCCCCGTCATTGCACCCCTCTGGAATGAGCCTCGTACTCCCCGTCCTGTATTCTGTCCTCTACTAACTTGTTGCAACAAAACTCTAGTCTTTAAATCCTTAGTCTTCTTTTCTGACTTTTCTTTGCTCTCATTTTCTCGATGTTCATAATATTGAGCCATACTAAGAATTACTGACGGGGCAGCCGTAGTCCATGTGCTCTCGACTGCTTGGAGACGGGACATAAGTTCGGGGAGCAAGTGTGTAACAAACCTATTCACAAACAACCGTATTCCATCTTCTGTGGATAGGTCCTGCCCACTAAAGTCAATGAAAATGTTCTCAAATCTGGTAAAGAAATCTCACACACTTTCATCCTTCTTCTGTTTACAAGCCCTCAATTTGTCCCAATCAACTTTTCTAGAAGGGAGGAGAGTTTTCATATACGTACTGATTTTATCTGGTACTGCTAGTACCTCGTCTCTAGGTTTCTCTCCAGGCTTCCGTTCCTTGTCCCAAGCTTTTAATTGGTACCATGTCCCTCCTAATTCGGGAACATGGTCCGTGTCATGTATTTGCCTCCAGATGTCTACCGGGATCAAAAGACCAAAAAATAGCTCAATATCGGGTATTGTCATAATAGCAGAATTGGCGGTCTCAGCTAATTCTTTATAGTAGGCAGTGGGATTCTTACGGGGGTCGGGGAGCTGAGCTTTTAGCGTGAGAACCTCGCTTCGTTTCCAAGGGGTATAAACCCACTGTTCCTGAAGCCTAGCATCCACACGAGCCCTAGTTACTATGTTATTGGCATCTTTTATTTCTGGTATTTCAGGGTAAAAGAGGGGGTGCACCTCTCTCATGGGGTGCTGTGCTCCCCAATCAGCACACTTTCGGTGCATGCGTTCACGATAATGTACCAGAGTTTCTACATTCTGATATACCTCGTCAGCCTGTAATTGGAATGTATGGGCTCGATCTCTTATATCACGCAGTATCTGAGGAGGAAATCCTTCCTCAAAACACTGTTCCCATAGTGAAATCAATCGAATCGCCATATTTTCCAAAGCCAGTTGCTGTGCAACCGGTTCAAAATCTTTCATGGTACTCCAATTGTCTACCAAAGTGTAAATAGCATTTCACATCCACTGGGATGCCTGAATTACTACAGCTTTTCTTTCTTCCACACCCATCAGCGACCTCGTATATACTCGCTGATCGCTTGGGTCAGACCTGAGGCCCTTGGGCGTGGTATCCAGACAAGCCATATATCGGGGATCTATAGCGGTCTGAATTGGAGGGGAGAGAAATGCAGGGTGCAAAGAGGAAGGAACAGCCGTGTCCGGCTGTAAGGATACCAACGGTGAGGTAGTCTATCGGAGAGTGGGAGGGAGAAGTAACGCACTCCACACTGACCCGTCAGCAGGGGCTGTGGCAACCGTTCCCGCCGGCGCTCTAACAGCCGACGCTGCTCCAAGTTGATCCGCCCGTACCAAAGGTACGGCAGGATATAAGCCCTGAGGGGCGTAAGGAGGAGGTGGTCTGGCTTCTAATAAATCCTCTAATTCGTCTCCAGTATCAGGTCGGGCTACATAACTTTTGTCCGTTTCTAAACGGAACTGCCTTTCCATTTGTACAATATTTTCCTCCACCCTTGCTTTATTATAAGCCACAGCTTTCTGCGTAACCGTCTGTCCTGATTTAAGTTTTCCTAATTTCTCTTCCCTTATCCGTCGTCGTTTTGCCTCCTTCAACCATAGGTTCAAAGAGTCAAACATCGACTGGCGGCTTTTGTTCATAAAAAGCTTATTCGGGATATAATTAATCTTTTTCTCATCAAACGACCCCGTTAGAGGCCATTGCAAGTCAGAATTGTCTTTAGTATATTTGTGCCAGAGTGTATTAAATAAAATTGGTTGGAGACCGTGTTTCACATACATATCGAAACTGGGGCTGCCTTCGGGAGGGGCGGGCTGTCTTTTTTCCAACCTTGCACTTCGCCGACAGCAGCACCCAAAACATATTTTACTAAAACAAGGCACTTCAATAATATGTACTCAATCCCACTCACATACTCCAAAACCATTCACTATCGGACGCGTCCTTCTCAACACTCACACTATCATATTTCGTCCACAATAAAGTGCTGTAAAGTGTCACAAGGCCGTTACTAGTTTCATACAAATGACTTCTTCAAAATACGAACAGAGCCGTCGACTCCTGTTCGGGGAATCGATTCAAAAGAATTCCAGACCAACAAAATTCAACCAAAAAGAAGGAACAGTCACCAGACTGTTTTGAGATCACCTGATAGGCGAACCACGAACCATCTTACAGGCCATCTCATGGTCCTGTTCTGGTTGGGCTGGGCATCTGGGCACGTAGCTCCAGAACCCTAGCTTACACAGTTGCTCCCAGGGCTTTCCCGAAGAGGATTCGGCCGAGCGAGTAACGCCGTACTCCGCTAAGGCACCAGGTGTAGTCTCAAATTTTCACCAAACAAGTCCGTGGGGTATCCACCCGTGCAGCCCCTTCGCCGCAACGGCAGATCCCCAGATTCCCTCGTGGTCCGGCTTCCCCGGCCACCTTCAAAAGCAGTTAACCGCTACCAAAGAAACACTTCTTCCAAGTATTTCGTATCCAATACAATCAAAATTCACTCACCTGGTGCACTCAGGTCGATTGCGAGTTCTCCACTGGCGACTCCTAAACAGACCGGCAGTCTGTTCTTTTCTCTCGGGTTAAGCCCGTAGGACTCCGGAGTAGGGTCTTCAGCAGCTGGGAGGGATACTGTGCTCGAGAGTGGAAATACTTGTTTTCGTACCACAAACAGGTGTCTCAAATCAGGATCCTCTTTCTGTCCACCCACTCGGCCAGAACTACTCCCTGCCCCTCTTACTCCTGTTTACAGGAGGGGACGACCCTATCGCGGAGTCCCGGCGGAGTCGCCAACTGAAGGAACCAAATATTATACTAATGGACTATACTCACCTATAGCCCATATATCTTATCCATAAATAATAAGTCAGTCGGCAGTGGAGAAGGTTCAATCGTTTATTGCATAATACAAACCCTGACAGGGGAGCCTCAGTCTGCACGACCCTCAGAGGTGCACAGAGGAGACTGACTTCACACAAGTAGTACAAAACATATATACGTTTTACACATAGCACGATGTCACCCTAGAAGGAAAGAAACAACTTGTCGAGGAACCAACAGGAAGACCCATATAAGGCACAATTGATTGCTAGTAGCTCGGCCTAAGCTATTCCGGGGGCAGGTCAGTAAGGTGCCTCCCTTTCTATCTGAAGCTCGGGGAGGACAAGAACAGACTCTACTAGAATGTGCGCATCCCACTAAAAGGGCAGGTATGACCTTGAGTTTCCCTGAGCTGCAAACTAACGAGTGAAGCGGACAGCTAAGTCTGCAATCATGGTTTTGTGCAGAAAACCTAATCACGTGATTTCAGGGAAACAGTACTAGACACAGAGAAACAAAAGAACATGGCTCTGGTCACACCAATAGGCCTGAGTGAGCAGGGAGTGAATCGTTTCTAACTATAATAATACAATGTGAATAATATAATGCTAACGTGCGATTATAGAGTTATATTGTATATACTAGGTCAACAACATGTATTTATCGTATTTATATCCCATCAGTAGGGGTCGGGCCACGGGACCAGCACATTACTACCCTTCATCTGGCTATAAGCAGGGCCATATCGACCAGTCTTCTAATAGCTTTTAGCATGTATAGGGAATAACCCAGTAGGGCCAGCATGGGGTCCGGAGTCAGTATTACATCAGTAATTTCCTCAAGAGTCTTAAAAATCAGGATCCAAAATTCTGCTATTCCCGGGCACAGCCATTTGAGGTGGAAAAATCCGCCGGGCTAGCGCCGCATCACTGGCAGTCAGCGGTGTCTCGTAACCCGTACCTATGTTATACACTCTGTTGTGGAATTTGAAATGAATTGGTCTATGGCGGCCATTTAGGGAAATAAGCTTCGTGCTCTCGTAACAATACTTCCACTTTGCATCATCTATTTCTATCCCTATATCGGCCTGCCAGGCCAGTCGGGCCTTGGTGTAATGGTTAGCTCAATAGCCCTGAGTCAGTTTTTACAATTTGGAGACAATTTGTACCGGCGATTCTGTTTTTATCAGAAATGTAAGAGCAGCCACACCTGGCTGCTCGGCTAAGTCATTGTCCAGTCTTTCCTTTAGTTATTGCCTCATCCTATGGAATTGGAATCTGTGGAGCAGCGAGTCCTGCTGGGCTTGCACTTCCAATTTGTCCCAAGTTTTCACTGTGCCCTCAGCAAACTACCACAATCTTGGAGATGTTTATATCTTGTAATGCCCGGGTCACACCCATGTCTGTACATGCTGATAGCCAATAACACCACTCTTGAGGAGTGAGCGGGGAGTTTAATATTGCTCCAACTTGTAGTTTCAGGAGGTGGGGCCAAGCGTGTACTGTTGAATTGACTGAATCCAAGATCCCGGTTCTACGGTCCAGAGGAGTGAATAGTATTGCAAGCAGAGGCAGTGGCACTGTCACCACCATCTCGATCTGGATGTGTGGTGTGTCAGCGGACCCATGCACCAAATAATGGGAGTGAGCGCTTTGCGCAACTCTACAGTATAGGTTAAGATCTGGGGCACCTAAACCCCCCATATGGTATGGAAGCATGAGGGTTACCCTGAGGAAAATTGAATTTTGCCTTGTCATGTGTCCCTACGTGTTCCCCATTATATGCTATTTGTGCATGATCGACATGCATATGTTCCCCCTCTCCAGATTAAAGACGCAATTATAGTTGTGTCCAACGTTAATATGCCAATTATCCAGTCCTCGTGACAGCAACGAGTTTTAGGCCTATGTTGCCAACGTTTTACATTGTGCACGTTAATTCATCGAGTTGTCCCCGTTTCTAGGCCTCCAAGGGCCCGGACACCAGATTCGAGTCTCACGTCTCCTGAAACCACTCCGAGGAGCGATGCAGCCCCTCCCGCATCCCTGACCCTTCACTTATTTTCTGCCAAACAGCGCGGTGCCCAGCCTGGCCTGCCTGCCTGTCTGCCAAGAATATGTTATGCCTCTAGTTATCAGTTCAGCTCCCCGGCTTCACATTCCTAAGCTAACGAACCGCATAAACATCTTCATCTATAGTCTAATCTTTCTGTCTCCATGCAAGAGAATTACTGAATTAGTATCCATAGAAGATTCATAGCACACGCAATACATAAAGAAATATATGCATGCACCAGCCTTAGTGTCAAGTAGCCTTTGCCCTGATGACATTTAGATTCTATCAACATGTACTCCAAACACAAGATATCAGATATGCTATAGGTACATGTCGTCCTGACATCCCAGACTTTAGTCTCCTCTTCTGGCGCAGAAGTCAGAGCCCCAGCTCTCTCTAGTTACACGTCATGGCCCGTTTGCACGCACCAGTAGGTTAAAGGTTCCAGCTGCCCAGGTAGCCCCCTCCATGTACCCACCCATTTATGACACTTCTGTGACGTTTACATCACATGTCTTCGTGCACACTCTGTGCACGCCTTCTTTGTACGCCCATACGTTCTTATCTTACGTTTGTCACTTGTTACGCCTACTGTATGCAATACAATTGTACTGTTTTACTATATATACTATGTAATGTTAATGAGACGTTGCAGCTGCCATTCCATTCCATTGCATGTCACATCATGGTCTTTAGGCTCGAGCCATCTGATTAAAGCCATTCTGACTCAGATATCACGGATCCTGCCTCTTATTTATTGAGCTATCTGTTATAGTTAATGTATAGAAAAATAGTATCGGTAATTAATTATTTATTTACCACATAAAATGGTGCCCGAACAGGGACGAGCCCCTTCCTCACGCGCCGGTGATGTAACGCAGGCCCCCTGACCCTTCTACAGCCGTGACGGAACCCCTACTGTGCACGTGCAGATATTTCTGCTTCAAGTCTCCCTCAGGCCCACGGAGGAGACGGAGACTGCGGTCCGGCATCCAGACGAGGCGGTGAGAAAGGCGGATCGTCCCGACCAGAGCCCAAGCCGAGAGAGCAAGGTCCGAGGTATCCGGAGGCCCACCTGTTTCCGAAGCCCGAAGCCCGAGGCGCATGCATAGTGCGTAGCAGTAACCAGACGTCGTAGCAGTCCAGTCCAGTCCGAGGCCTTCAGTTTGCTTCCCGGTGAGTACCATTGCTGGGGGTATCTAGACGGGTTTATTAATTTGTGCCCGGTCCGACGGGTTTGGGTACACAGATCCGGTCCGACGTGTTCACCTAGGTGGATACGGTATGACGTGTCTCTTTAGGAGACCGGTATGTTCTGTACTGTTTTAGCAGTGCATCCAGTAATTCTAGTTAGTCTGTTCTCGAGAAATTCAAGTATTATGTTTTCAATGTATTAGGTAGTATCTGTTGTAACTGTTATTAATGTGTTTTTTGATGTCGTGGTATGAGTGATCGTTTTGCTATTCATTACTGTGTTCATTGTGTATTGCGTTCAAGTCCAAGTACGGTTCAAATATGCCTTTGTTTTCGAAGTTACGTCAGATAAAAACCAGAAAAGGGTTACTCGAAGAATCAGTTCCTGTCCCTCCCAGGGACAGTCCTGGACATTTCATGTATCATAAGCATGGCTTAGATGCCATACTGTATCTAGATTTATGGGTGGACTACACCAAACATCTTGAAGAAAAATATAGATGGCCTGTTTCAGGAACATGGGATGCCGAGTGCATCATGAGAGTAGAAGAAGCATTATGGAAAAAGAAAGCCAGACAATCCCAGAAAGATGCCATAGAATTGTGGCGTAAAGAATCGCATAAAAGAACAGAGAAAGAATTCAGAAAAGCAGAATTAAGTAGGGAATCTTCCGAAAAAGCCCAAGAAAGGGAATTACTAGAAGAAGGTGAACGAGTTAGAGCAGAACAGTCAGACAGACAGAGGAATGCTCTTATTAAAGGTATGTATCCCCTTCTCGCCGAGGGTCTGCCTAAGGCGACCCCGGAAACACCCTGTAATTTACCGCCACCCTTGGTCCCGATTAAGCTACGTCATAAACCGACCGCGGCTGAAATTTTCCTTTCTTCCTATTTGGACGACACTGTCCCGGAATATGCTAATACGAATCCTCCGCCAGTTCAACTTCCACCTCCTGTTAATAATGTAATTACTGTGCCTCCAGTCGTTGGTCCTGTTAATGTGCCAGTATCCCAGGACCAACCCTCATTACGTACCCCTACTTTGCCAGTCACGTTACCAGTAGCCGCACATTCAGTATTAACTGACGATTCCAGTTCAGGAGGAGCAGGGGGAGGTACTCCTATCACCCCGCCTCAAACAAAACGCCTGACTCTGAGAGATGCAGCTATACAACGTACCCCGAAAGTGACTACGTACGAAGCCCTCAAAAAGTATTTCAATGAGTGCGGATCTGATTGTAGATATGACCCAGTACCAGGCGAAGATAGTATGATAATATATTCCATACGTTTACGACGAGTTGCAAGCTTCTTGGTTACCATATCAAATATGAAAGAACATCTAGACAGAATATATCATTTCATCCGAACAGGGGAGAAACCAGAAAGTATTCACGAAGCTATGGTACACAGAAAAGTCGAGATTCAAGGCATGATTTTGCAATTTTTAATAAATTGTTTAATAAGAGAACAGGATCATCCTGATAAAAATCCAGAAGAGATGAGAGTCCTGACCAGATGGAGTGACAATATAGCAGAAGGAAAACACAGAACACAAAATAGTATAGAAACCATGTACAGGAAGATTCGTAAAGAAATTATAAGTATACACCAAAAGGAGGAAGCAATGAGAGTAGCCGAGAAAGAGAATGACTCTTCAGACGAAGAGGTAGACAACGAGAATCCCTCCAGAATAGCGTATGTAGGTAGGACGAGACCTTCTGATAGACACACACGCCTAGACTACAAGAAAGCTTTTCCTCCTCCCGTGCCGGAACAGTGTTCTCTTGAACAATTATTCCAGGCTACCGATAAAGTTCTGAAATTACGGATTGGTTACAGTGAGCTTAGTACCATGCATGAACAAGAACTCGCCCGAACAGCAGTCCGATGGACTAGTGATTCTACCACGTTTTCAGACGAAGTAGTGGCTCAAATGTTTCTGAAACTACCGCCAGCCGAGCAGCGACTGGTGGGTATGTACATGATCCAGCACCTCATTACACTGTATGAGAGTCAGCATTCTGATCCAGGTCCTTTATATAATGTATTGAACGAGTTACTCCTGAACCGATGGAAAGGTCTAGGTACCGATTTAATTAACGTGATTCTAGAACAGCGCCACAAATACAGAACGTTCCTGACTCCGCATTTTGTTTCTGTTTCACCCCCTTTCTACATAGATAGACAGAATCCGTTGCGAGAAGTGCATCCTGTTAAGGGAACGGGGGGTGAGCTCGAACGAGTATTTGTTTACACCCCTATAACGAAAATAGAGCTACTAGAAATGAAAAAGTTAGTGCCCTGTCACGATAAAGATCCAGCAGGGTTCCACCGTGAATTAAAAGACATGCTCCGTATGGGAGAATACACGTATCCTGATATCATCAAAATGTTAAAGGTCCTGTTGCCTGCGGGCATATATGAAAAACTTAAAGAAAAAGAATGGGAGGTGGGAGAGAAAAAGATAGATTGGACCGCGTTAGAAAACGAAGATAACACACGAGTCCCAGGTACTGGTCTTGGGGATAAAGCCAAAGAATTGCCCGAACTGTTAATACAAGTCTTGCCAAGATTACTAGCCACGAAAAAGGAAGACTGGGACGCCATCTCAGCCTGTAAACAGAAACAAGACGAAGACACTAGTGATTTTTATTCCAGATTTGAGAAATGTTTCATTATTAATAGCGGTTTGAAAACGAGTAGTGAGTCGTATCCACATCTTTTTGTTACCAAACTAGTTGAGAATTCTTTACCGCAAGTTAAAAATAGAGTATTGAAAGTCGAGAGTACATGGCAAGCTAATACCCCGTCCCAAATGCTCCAGATGTTACAGTATCACCAGAATAGAATCAGGGAAGAGCAAGAACACGAAAGGAGACGTATGAAAGACACGAAAATGAAAGTACTAGTTGCACAGTCTGTTCCATCAGATAGTCAGAAGAAGGGTCCGAATCAGACTAGTCATTCTGCAGCTCCTGTTAAAGGGACATGCAATTACTGTAAACAGCCAGGTCATTACATAAACGAATGTACCGTTCTGAAACATAACATAGCTACAGGTAAGACGAAAGAGAGACCGCGTCCTCCTAGACAAGAACATGTTCCGCAAAATACGCAACCACCGCAGAACGCACAACAGACAGTTACCGTACCGCAGCCTATAGCTGCCACACAACACGTTACACAACAGATGTACCAGTACGCACAGTCAGATTATCCAGAATATCAGCAGTATTCATGAAACAGCCTAGAGAGGGAGGTTGGCTTGCCTCTCATCGAGGTTCCTGTAGATCAAGAGGGTCCCTATGTACACAGTCAAGTATTAGGGAAAGACAGAAAGTTTCTGATTGATACAGGGGCAAGTAGGACTACCATCAGTCATGACGAGGTTCCAGGGGCTCCACTCTCAGGCTCAAGAAATGTTTCCCTGGGATTTTCAGGAAAGCCTATTGTTAATGAAATATCGAAACCAGTTTCCCTAGAAGTTGGTCCATTGTCCCGAACTACAGATTTGTTGCTTCCGAAATCCTGTCCTGAAAATTTACTGGGTATTAAAACATTGAAAGAATTAGGAGCGGTAATATGCTGCTCTCCGGAAGGAGTGAGATTGTTTTTACGAGATTTTAAAGGTCATTATGTGTTACGTGATTTTGATCCAAGATTATTGAATGTACCACAGCATTTATGGGCGCAAGGTCCAACTGATGTAGGTTGTATGCACATTACACCATATCGTGTCACTCTGAAACAAGGTGTTGTATTACCACGAATCCGACAGTACAAGTTACCCCCTGAGGCTGTAGCAGCCTTATCGAAAATAATTGACGAGCTCATCGCTCAAGGAGTAGTTGTAGAAACTGACTCCAATGTATGTAATTCTCCTATCATTCCGATTCTTAAACGTACTGATCCAAATGCACCTCCAGTTTATCGATTAGTGATTGACCTTCGAGAACTTAATAAATGTATCATACCCCAGTACCCAGTGGTTCCAGATATCTCCTCCCTATTGACTGCCATTGATTCTGAAGCTACGTTCTTTACTGTTATTGATCTCAAGAACGCATTCTTTAGTGTTCCCATTCATCCAGACAGCCAGTTCCTTTTCGGATTCTGTTTAAATGGACGTAGCTATAAATTCACACGAGCACCTCAAGGTTTCACAGAAAGTCCTAGTATTTACAGTCAAGCACTTAAACGACAACTAGACAGTATTCACATGCCAACTGACACTGCCCTGCTCCAGTATGTCGATGATCTATTGATCACAGCCCGTACAGAACATGTCTGCGAACGTGCGTCACTGACAGTCTTGTATTTCCTGGCAGACATGGGGCACAAGGTGTCCCCTTCCAAACTGCAATTCTGTGTCCAGCAAGTGGTATACCTTGGACACTTACTGTCCAAGAGGGGTAGACAGTTGACACCTGACCGTATCCAGTTAATAGCACATCTTCCACAGCCCAAGACACAGAAGGAGGTACAAGCTTTTATCGGCCTCACTTCTTACTGCAGACAATGGATTCCTCAGTACGCATATCTAGCCAAACCACTGATACAGTTAACAACACAGGAGGCAGCCATATCGACTGTCCTCCCTTGGACCCAGGAACATACACTTGTTTTTAACGAGTTAAAGAAAGCTTTATGTAATGCACCTGTGTTAGCGACACCAAACTACAGTAAGCCTTTTACACTTTTTGTTACCGAACGGGATGGGACAGCATTATCTGTTCTCACGCAAGATCAAGCAGGACAACACAAGCCTTGTGCTTATTTTTCTAGCACCTTAGATCCAGTAGCCCAGGCTTTGCCTGCGTGCCTCAAGTCAGTTGCAGCCACAGCTCTAGCTATCAGACAAAGTGATTCCATAGTGTTAGGACATTCCCTGACAGTACAAGTTCCACATTCCGTGGAAGTTCTTTTAAACCGAACACAGACTCAGCACTTGACAATTGCACGATTGACAGGATATGAACTGACACTGTTTCAGCCACACATAGAAATCAGACGCTGCAACATTTTAAATCCTGCTACACTGTTACCCTTGACTGTTCCAAATCCTGCCACACACGACTGTGTGGAAGTTATTAACACCATGACGAAGCCAAGACAAGACTTGACGGACATTGCATTACCTGATCCAGACCTGACACTTTATGTGGATGGTTCATGTATGAGAACAAGTACTGGAGAGTTAGTAGCTGCATATACAGTGACTACTGAAACTGAAGTTATAGAAACACATCGTATTGACACCCTGTCTGCCCAAGCAGCAGAGCTCATTGCTCTGACCCAAGCCTGCATACAAGCCAAGAACCTGAAAGTAAACATATATACAGATTCACGTTATGCATTCGGAGTCGTTCACGACTTTGGAGTACTCTGGCAAGAAAGAGGTTTCATGACCTCTCATGGAGCCAAGATTCAGCATGGCCCCCTCATTCAAGCTCTGTTAGATGCAATACATTTACCGAAAGCCATTGCCATTATGAAGTGCAAAGCACATACGAAAGCCACTGACACCATTTCCCAAGGTAACGATCTAGCAGATCGAACAGCCAAGCTTACAGCTAAGACTCCAGACATTCCAGTTAACAAGACAAAGACAGACGTTCCAGTCCAGACGACTTGTATGACAGTTAAGGACCCTACACAAGACGTACTAGACATACAGTCACATGCTACCCCAGACGAAATCAAGCAATGGTCTGAACAAGGAGGGGTCCAGACAGATCAGGGATGGTTGACGAAGGGAAAAGCCACATGGTTTCTCCCCGACTCTATGGTTCAAGTCATTATTAATACAGCACACAGTCCAGCACACTTAGGAGAGAAAGCCATGTTAGACAGCATCCAGAATATTTGGTTTAACAAACATTTACGAGCAGCAGCCAAGCAGGAAGTGCGTACCTGCATGATCTGTTGTCAGTTCAATCCAGGTAAAGGTGTTCCGGTGGAACAAGGTGGATTCCATCCTCCTGACCACCCTTTTGAAGTCCTCCAGATGGATTATATTCAGATGGATCGATGTCGAGGTTTCAAGTATGTCCTCGTAGTTGTATGCGCTTTGTCCAGATGGACAGAAGCATATCCAGTCCCAGATTACACTGCCGCGACCACTGCCAGGCAGTTGGTTCGTGAGTTTTTCCACCGCTATGGTTTGCCCAGGGTCGTGTATTCAGACAACGGCCAGCCATTCTCATCCGAACTCATGAAACAAGTATCTCTTCTGTTAGGGTACCAGTGGAAGTTCCATTGTGTACGACACCCCGAGGCAGCCGGCCTCGTCGAGAGACATAATCAAACTCTGAAAATCCGCATTGCAAAAGTTTGCGCAGAGAAAGGCGTAGATTGGATGGTAGCTCTGCCAGTCGCCCTTTTTTATATGAGAATGGTCGCTCACTCCCGTTCAGGTCTGTCACCTTTCGAGGTTGTATTCGGTCGTCCCCCGAACATGTGGGGTACACCTATGCCACGTAAAATTACTGATGTTGACAGTAATATGCTGACAGATTACCTAGCTTCCTTGATGTCTGCACTACTCTCTTGTCGTTCACAGGTTGCGGCTGCCTTTCCAGACAACACCCAGGTGAAACCGCACGAGGTCGTTCCAGGTGATCTGGTTTTGATCCGAAACTTTGATCGTTCAAGTCCGCTGGAGCCCCGCTGGAAAGAGCCAAAACTTGTTCTGATGACCACAAGGACCGCCGTAAAGCTAGAAGGAAGAAAAGGGTGGCTTCACTCCAGCCACATCAGGCGTTTTCATGGACTCCGCCCAAAGACTCTTTTCAAGGACTGCCCCGATACTGACTCTAAACTTCCCCGGTTAGAGAAAACTCCGCAGCAGGAGTATAAAATCAAGTTAAGGTCTAGCAAGTCAGACAGTTTAATTGTTTAAGTCCCTCTCGGGTGAAGCGGTTAGACAGGTTCCTGACATGTATGAGATAGACCCCCATAGTGAGAGAGTTAGACGAAACTCCAAGAAACTACGTTATTGTAAGAATTTGCGCAGCAGATGCGTTATTACGTTATTGTTTATGTTATTTCTGAGTCTTACGATTACGTGCATAAGTTATGTTTTACATATATTTTTTCCTCCTCTTGATTCGCATGTACATCTTTCCTCTAATGATACAGTAGAGCACACATTTAGTGAACTACCCCCTCACGAGTTATCCTACCGACTTGCAATGCGCAACAATACTTTTATTCGAATGTTACACTATTCACACCAGACCAGCAATGCCACTAATTGTTGGGTGTGTGGTCGACTCCCCCCTTACCAGACACCGAAGGGAGTTCTGCCACTTTTTCCCTATCCGTTTTCACACAATGGTTCGTGTGGAGCATTGTTTACGTTAACATCATCCCTAGACGATAAGTCCCTTCTGAATAGAACATGTTTCCCAGACAAGGAAGGTCTTTCCCATAGGACAGGGTTAGATCTAGAAAATGAAGTATATGATCTAGGTAATTATTCCTCGAATTTCATGGTTTTGAATGTTCAGTCCGAGACTACTCCAGACTTGCCTGCTATTACAGTTTTACCAGTAAAAGGCGAATTATGTGTTAGAAAGAATGGTCCAGTACATCTAGGACATAGTGATTGTACTACTGTGGTCGAGTATAGTGACAGTGGGAAATCTAATTTCAAAGCCTCACGTCATTCGTATTTTGTATGTGGTCAGACCGCATATGTACGTCTGCCCCTAGATTGGGATGGAACATGTTACATTGCCTTCCTACTGCCACCAGTTTTTCTAGCCCCATCCGATTATCACAGAAATACACATCTAGTACACGTCAGACCTAGAAGGGAGATCGAGTCCCCAATTGTCGATCAAACTGAAACTGCCTTAGAACAGTATACAGACTTCAATAAAGGTTTCTTTTTCTTCATAGGTCCTGTCCAGGATAGTAAGCTAATACAAAGGCTAACCAGAACCCTTGAATCAGTAGTGAATGAGACTACTTCCGCTCTAGGTAACTTAACTGAAGAGCAATCTGCTATGAGATTTGTCGTTCTTCAGAACCGCCTTGTTCTTGACGTCATACTGGCCGACAGGGGCGGAGCTTGTAGAGTCATCGGATCTAGTTGTTGCATTTTCATTCCTAATAACGCACCGTCTGTTTATTCAGCTATAACCAGACTTCACAAGATAGCCCATCAGTTGCACCAGAATCCAGGCACCTGGACATGGTCCGGTTTGCTCTGGAGTATAATATCTGCCTGGGGATGGAAAGTACTGTCATTCCTAGGAATAGTAGTAATGATCATATTCAGTTGTTGTCTATGTTTACAATGTGGCCCTGCGATTTGCGGCTTGTGCGCTACCTCTTGTATTCCAAGTCCTAAGTCCCATTCCAAGAAGATTTGAGACGAGCAAATGATGCTATATGAACAGATAGATGGTATCATGAATATTGATGTTTCCTGAAGGAAACGTAGGGAACAAGGAGGGAATGAGGAAAATTGAATTTTGCCTTGTCATGTGTCCCTACGTGTTCCCCATTATATGCTATTTGTGCATGATCGACATGCATATGTTCCCCCTCTCCAGATTAAAGACGCAATTATAGTTGTGTCCAACGTTAATATGCCAGTTATCCAGTCCTCATGACAGCAACGAGTTTTAGGCCTATGTTGCCAACGTTTTACATTGTGCACGTTAATTCATCGAGTTGTCCCCGTTTCTAGGCCTCCAAGGGCCCGGACACCAGATTCGAGTCTCACGTCTCCTGAAACCACTCCGAGGAGCGATGCAGCCCCTCCCGCATCCCTGACCCTTCACTTATTTTCTGCCAAACAGCGCGGTGCCCAGCCTGGCCTGCCTGCCTGTCTGCCAAGAATATGTTATGCCTCTAGTTATCAGTTCAGCTCCCCGGCTTCACATTCCTAAGCTAACGAACCGCATAAACATCTTCATCTATAGTCTAGTCTTTCTGTCTCCATGCAAGAGAATGACTGAATTGGTATCCATAGAAGATTCATAGCACATGCAATACATAAAGAAATATATGCATGCACCAGCCTTAGTGTCAAGTAGCCTTTGCCCTGATGACATTTAGATTCTATCAACATGTACTCCAAACACAAGATATCAGATATGCTATAGGTACATGTCGTCCTGACATCCCAGACTTTAGTCTCCTCTTCTGGCGCAGAAGTCAGAGCCCCAGCTCTCTCTAGTTACACGTCATGGCCCGTTTGCACGCACCAGTAGGTTAAAGGTTCCAGCTGCCCAGGTAGCCCCCTCCATGTACCCACCCATTTATGACACTTCTGTGACGTTTACATCACATGTCTTCGTGCACACTCTGTGCACGCCTTCTTTGTACGCCCATATGTTCTTATCTTACGTTTGTCACTTGTTACGCCTACTGTATGCAATACAATTGTACTGTTTTACTATATATACTATGTAATGTTAATGAGACGTTGCAGCTGCCATTCCATTCCATTGCATGTCACATCATGGTCTTTAGGCTCGAGCCATCCGATTAAAGCCATTCTGACTCAGATATCACGGATCCTGCCTCTTATTTATTGAGCTATCTGTTATAGTTAATGTATAGAAAAATAGTATCGGTAATTAATTATTTATTTATTTACCACGGGAGTGTTTACACCCAAGCGAGTCTGAGTAAGAGAGATGTAAGCGTTCTTAAGAGGGAGCTAGGAAGGACCATCGGGATGTTGGGGAACAGAAACAGGAATAAGGGTAGTACAATCATCTTCATGATTGAAACCCTGTACGCCAGTGATAATGGCAATTGGATCCAGCGCTCTATGTCAGTTTCCAGTTTGCTGATAGTGACACCATAGTTGTCTCTAATGACCGCCTCCGAGTCCCTAGATATCGCACCGGGTCCGTCGTCCACTGGAGAGGGAAATTTTTCCGAGTTGGGCATGAGGGGAACATAATCGATTTGGTCCAATTTACTTTTAGTCCAGACACTGCACCAAACTTGACTACTTCGCGCAGTATTGGGGACAGATGTCACCGATTTTTATTCTGGCTGTTGGGCTATTGTAAAGAACTCCAAGCATTTGCAAAAAGATGCCTCCTAGACCAAGTCTTGTTAGAACATGTGTCATAAATGTCCATTCAACAGAGTTGAATGGCTTTTCTATGTCAAGGAAAGCTGCGATTGCCCACACATCTTGCCTAGTATGTTGGATCATGCCAAACACTGTGCGCAGGTTATAAGTCATATTTCTGCTAGGGACGGATCCTGCTTTATCCGGAGCTACCAGCAGTGGAACAAGTGGGTTCAAGCTATTCGCAAGTATTTTACCGTATAGTTTTGTGTCGACATTCAGCAGTGACAAAGGGCGGTACGATGCACAGTCTGTCGGTGGTTTATCAGGCTTCAGTATGGCAATGATTAGAGCCTCTCTCATGGCGCTTATCTCTTTGAATAGTGTGCTGCTGTGAGGAATAAGTATGTCTTTGAATTCCTTATGGAAGGATACCGTTAATCCATCAGCACCCGGAGCGCTGCCAGCCCTCATTCCCGCCAATGTGTCTATAATCTCCTCTTTCTCCAGTGGATGCATGAGGTATTCCATGTGTGTGTTCCACAACCAGGGAAGTTTAATGTGTGCAAGGTAATTTAGTATCTCTGTGTCAAGTCCCTTAGTTTTGAAGGCGTATAGAGTGGTATAATACTGTTTGAACCTGTCTGCTATTGCTGTTGAGTCACTAATAGGTTTTCCCTGCTCATCATTGATCTCTGCCACCCCTGTTGTTTCCCTGTGATTTTTTAATAGCAAAGCTAGAACAGAGCCTGGTCTCTTGCCCTCTCGGTAGGTGCGGGCCATCGCATATTTGCCTAAGTACTTTAGTTTCATGGAATTCTTTCAGCAATTCCTCTTCTTGCGTTTACTCATCAGCATCAGAGAGGAGCCTTCGTTCAAGCGTGTTCAGCTTACCCTCTTAGTCCGATAATCGTTGTCTTAGCATCTGGAGTACGCCATAATGCTTTGTCTTAGTCATCCTTCGAATGTAGACTTTAAAAGTTTCCCACACAACCAAGAAGGTATCCATCGACCCTATTATGTGTCCGAAGAAAGTTTCAATCGCCTCTCAGAGTTCTGATTTGAAAATAGGGTCTAATAATGAGTATCGGGGAATCTCCAAGTGAAAGGCGGAATATGGGCTCTCCAAGGTCAACATTACTGGAGAATGATCTGAGAAGGTGCGCGGTAGCACCACACAGTCTCGAATCTGAGTGTACATGTTGTCAGTGGCCATACAGTAGTCAATTCTAGTATGTACGTTGTGATACGCAGAATAGTGTGTGTATCCTCCTGTACCAGGAGAGCACGTTCTCCAGACATCATGTAGATCTAACTGCGTCATTGCACCTGTGATTACTCGGGCTGCTGCTGTGGGGCGCCTTTCCGGGCCTCTCTACCTGTCTAGTTGCAGGTCTAATACGCAGTTGAAGTACCCACCCCATAGCTGGGGACCGGTCCCGTAATTCCGCATCTTCTCCATTAGCGCTGCACAGAACTTGGGATTATTGTAATACGGACCGTATATATTGATTATAAGCAGATCTAACCCCCTCCCTCTGCATATTGAGATGACATATCTCCCCTCTGAGTCTTTTTCTAATGGTTCCAGTTGAAGCCCTGTCTTCGGGTTAACCCAAGTGATCATACCTCTGGAATGAGACGTGAACCCTGCCACATGAACGTTGGCCAGTAACCCCCTGCAATGGAGCATTCGACTGTTATGTATCAAGTGCGATACCAGCAATAGGGCTATATCAATGGTGTGCCTTGTGAGATAGGCCATTAACTTACCTCAAGTTTCTGTAATCATTCAGGCCCCTGACATTCCAGGTCAGAGCATTATTCTTACCAATCGCCGTCTGCACCATACATAGTGGAGGAGTACCATGTTTCATACATTGCTAGTGCTTGGGTGTTTCTATGTGTTGTAATGTAGCAAAGTGGTCCATGTAAAAACTGTACTGTGTTCATTGCTCCAGGAATATAGCCTATATTTTGTCTCTGGCCGCCCCCCCGCCATGTAAACCCCAAACTTGCGCTGGCGGTACTCCCTTAACAAACCCTTTACGTCTGCAACATTATCAAAATAATCTGCATCGTTCATCAAACAAAAACAAAAATTATCCAGTTTGTCTATTACATGTGTGAGGAGATGTTTCCTGAGGCCTGGCTATTCTCATGCACTCTAGGTGTTTCACCTGGTCCTGCCGCCATCTAGCGTTTTTTGTGCATCATACTAACATTTCGGCACTAGCGTATCAGAGAATGAAACCTCTTTAGCAGTCTAATCTCAGCTTGGCACATCTTAACAACATTTAAGCAATGTTGAAATTTGGCTCAGTGCCCCCAGGGGTGCCCTGTATACTATCTTACCTCTCTATGTTAACGCCAGCTCCTGCCTTGAATTCACATCATTAATACATTACCCGCCTCCCCTCAAATAAAGTACTTATCTGTCCAAAATGTTGTTTCATCAGTCAGTCTTGATCTTCTAAGCCACTTCCTGCAGCCTCTCCGGGAATCAGCAGGGAGGTTTGGTGAGGTCTGTCCTTTGCCCATTCCATCAGAGCTTTCTGCAAGGTTTTAGGGTCCATGAAAATGCAAGAGCGTCTTTGTCTATTAACTCGTACTTTTGCTGAACACAAAACGGCGTAGTCAAATTTTGTTTTCGTAGTTGCTTTTTCAGAGGCGCAAATTATTGTTGCGCCTCTTGCACCCGAACTGTGAAGTCCGGATGGAGCGATATAGCGGAGCCTTCGAACTGCAAAGATTGTTTCTTTCGGGCTGATTTTAATGCCACATCTCGGTCTCTATAGTTTAATAGTTTGGCAATAATAGGCCTCGGCTGTGCCCCAGGGGGAGCCTTCGGCCCCAAAGAGCGATGCACACGTTCTACTATGAACATCAGTGAGAATGCACTGTGACCCAGCAGTGTTTCCGATAGCTTCTCTACGAAGAGTTCCATGTTGCCTATACTTGTGGACTCCGGCACGCCCATAATTCTAATGTTGCATCTGCGAGAGCGAGCTTCAAGGTCTTCTGCTTTATCTTGTAAAGTTAATAACAATTTCCCCATCTGCTTGTGCTCCGAGTTTAACTCTGTTTGGGCTTCTTCAACCTCCATGACCCTTCGCTCTGTCATATCTTGCCTCTCTGCCTGCTTGTCCATCCGCTCAGTCAAGCGGTCCATTTGTAATGCCAACAAGTCAATTTTGCCATCTTTGGTTGACAAGCTCTGTTGTAGACTCTTTTGTATTGCAGCCAGTATGGTGCAGATATCGCCTTCTGCTGGCTCTGGTTCTCCTGATTGCGCGTTCATGACTTCCTCAGGGTCGTGCTCTTGAAGCCTGGACTTCCACTGCTCCACCTTACCCATGGCCGCTGCCCATCTCTACTTGCTTCCTATCTTATCTTGAGTCTATGTGCTAAGAACGGCCAGCGCGTCCCACCTGTGTATGTCTCCCTGCAAGCTGAATTAAAAAATTCTTCAAGAGGCAGGGCCCGTGCTCCTCAGTGGTGATTAGGCCTATCTGTTTTCTCCTATGGGAGGCACCACAGTCCTCCCTGTTATTTTGCCTGATGGTGTCATTTTCCGTGTTGTCCCAGTCCTCGTAAGGGGCCAGGGTGCCTCAACCCGGAGATGGGTTCCTCCAGATGTCGATGTGGTTAGGGGTCAGCTTTTTCAGCAGGAGCGCTGCAATTCTGCATGCAATTATCCAATGTAGTCCTAGGCAATTGTTGCGTTGGTCACCAGCCACCCGTCGCTCCACTCGCAGGTCCTAGCCATAGGGATGTCCTCGTCAGGTCAGAAAGCTGCTGCTGCTATTTATTGGTTTTGTGGGCTTCGTGGGACAGATCCGCGTGTCGGACTGGGGTAGCCTCATGCGTTTGTCTTCCTGTTGTTGTCACTGGTCTACGCCCCCTGCCCTATGCCAGGTGATTTCCTGCCGTGGTGGCTTGCACTGCCTTCCCGACTGAATGTTTGTGTTCTGTGGGGTGTGTAGGCAGCACTTAGGGGTAAATGAGCATCCCGGGAGGGAAGCTGAGGCACCAGCCGGCCGCCCGGCGGACGCGCAGAGGCACGAAATGTCCTTATCTGCATCTGGGCACTCAGCTCTGAAACAGTACGGCTACAGTCTGGGTGCTACTGCTAACAAATAGGCCTCCTCACCTCAGCACCACTGTGAAGATCCCTCCAGAGTTTGCAGTCGCAGAGGCTCCCAAAATGGCCACTCCCAGCCTCTCTGTGCTGCAATAGGCCTTAGTTCAGTCACGTGGCAAGCAGAGTGATGAAGGGGACCGGTACCGTCCCACCACCGCCAGGTCCTCAGGGCAGCTGTGCGCTCCGCTCGTCTCTCCCTCGCCGGGGCATCTAGGATTGGTTAGCCCTCGGTTTCTCAGTCCACCCGCGGCTCTCCATGTCACTGGGTATGTGCTGTTTTGTTTTTTGGTGGGGGAAGGTGCAGTCTCCGCAGGAAATCAGCTTGTGTCTTCCACGCTGGATTTCTTGAAGGGGAGGAGCGACTCCGTATCCCTGGCCAGTCTTCCGCCCACGTCCCGGATCTGGCCCTCGTGGCCTCTCACCGGGCCTGCATGCCTGCCATCCACCACGGCTCTCGTAGTTGGTCGCGGCGAGATCTGTGCAGTTCTATGTGGTCGCAGGGCTCTCCGGTGTTGCTGCCAATTCAATATTGGGCACTTAGTCTGCACATATGTCGGATAGGTGTAGGATTGTTAGATGGCTCTGCAGGGCTTTCAGTCAATGCGGCCATCATGGTCTCGAGCAAGCTCCGCCTCCCTATTTAAATGTTCTATCATACCATTCCCATGTGGATTGTACAGGGAAGTGGTCCTATGAAATATATCGCAACTTTCCAAGAATTCATTTGCTTTAATAGAGGTGAACTGAAAAACATTATCACTCAATAAACAAGTAGGTAACCCTTCACTTTGGAACAATTCATCCCAAAAAATAACATACAATCAGCATCAATTTTTCCAATCACTTTAACACATGGCCATCTTGAAAATGAGTGTAAAGACAAGGGGCCCCCTGATACTGGTGAGAAGTACACTTAGGCAGGAAAATACATGCTGTGAAATTCCTAGGGCTACTTCATAACCAATCTAGAACATATTTATATAAATGATGGTAGTGACACTAAGAATAGAAAAATATAAAATTATTTATTGCAATACAGTGGCGTCACTAGGGTTGGTGTCACCCGGTGCGGGTTACTCATGGTGTCACCCCCTCACGACTTACCGCATGGACCTCCTCCGCTCCGAGTCCCTCAGTGGCACAGATGGCAAATAACGGGACCGTACAGAATCCTTAGTAACGTTTGTAAATTTAGTTCCTATATTTACAAAGGCCAAAGTGAACCATCTGCAAGAGAAGTGACGAGTTCAAGGAAAGGCCTGGCCTGCTCCCTGCCTTGAGCAATGAATCATGCAGCCGGCCGTGTGCAACTGCAAGCACAATGCACCACCCGGGTCAGGACTAGCCTAAGAGGCTGGAAGGGCGGGGCCGGACAGGGTCTTCTATTTATTTATGCGTTTTTATATAGCGCAGACCTTACCCAAAGGCGTCAGAGCGCTTCACAATAGGAACAGTAGTGAAACATGAGGAGAAAATTACAAGTGAACAAATTACAAAAGCAAACGTTAAGTTACAAGAGGCAAAAGTGACAATTGTGAGCAAACAAAATACATGAGGTTGCACACGGTGCATTACAGGAGGAAAAAGTGACATGTGTGCAGGTTACACAAGACTTTAAAAGATGACTGAAGGCAGGTTTTGAATTTTCCAATCCCTGAATGTAAGAGCTTCACATCCACTGTCTGAATGCTAGATGCATTATCTACACGAGTAATTAATCTAATAACAGTGTATAAAAGCAATTACTACTAATGCCTCTTTATTACTAAAGGAACACTTTTGTGAAAAATCTGAATAATGAAATACTGAGCAAAAAGCACTGTTTCTAAACTTATACCTTGCAGTTACCATCCATGCAATTCCTTAAAGATGGTTCATAATTCAATAAGCAGGTATATTACAAGGTGGTAACCTGAGACCTAGCTCAGTCAAGAATGTCTGCAATGAAAGCAGTAACTCGCTGAGCTTCCAACGTAAAATACAAATCTGTGACCTGCATGGTGCATGCTTCACTTTGCAGCTGGGACATCACATTTAAGTCTGTCTCTTTATACTTTGTATGAGTGAGGCCGGCCTGTAACTAGACTGCACACAGATCTCACCAGCAAGTGTATTCACCACCAAAGGTATCTTACAGCTACAATGCTTTGGAATTTGTTGGGTAAACAAAGATCTCTCTGCACCAGGTGTCTACAGTCTAATCCCAATAAACTATTTTAAAGTGAAGTCTGCTCGAGAGAAAACAAAGTATAATTAGAAGAGGTAATGTATAATACTGCAATATATGGTAGACACTCAAGCACAATAACAAACGTTATGTTCTTTGGCAATGGTGTCACTTGTGCAAGTATCAAAGCAAACAAAATGCCATTACCGCGCAGTCCCCGGCAACACTTACTCGAAAGATCTGCCAAGGTGCCGTTTTTGTCAACTGGAGAGCATCGTTATATTCCCACCCAGCCAGGTAGATTGGTCCACACACGCCCACTGCGTTAATATGAAGAGGATCAGCACAACTGTAGAGCATTATCATCACCCCCATTGGGCACACCATCACCATGCCATGCAAGGTGTAGATGGCAAGGGGTCATCTCTGAGGGGGGACTCTATGCAGGCAGTAGAAGGCAAGGCGTCTTCTTTTCTGGGCAGTGCTGTGCCGAGAGTAGAAGGCAGAGGTCATCTCGGGGGGGCATGCTACGTAGGGAATAAACAGAAGGCAGGGGGATGGAGTCTTCTCTATGGGCTCAGTGAAGTGGTTAGAGAAAAGGGAAGTTAAATGGGAAGATACTGCCCGGTACTGCGTGCCTGCACTACCTGAATGTGAAGGGTAGAGTATCTGCACGTCTCAGCACTGCTGTAACATATTTAATGGGAGAGCACCGGCACTTCTCAGGAGCAAGCACGTACTCTAATTAATGAGTGCCTGCAATTCAATATTTCCAATGAACAAGGGGTATTTTCCAATGGAGGTCGTCTGTCACCTTGCTCCTTTGTTCTCGACTCAGTACGGGGGTTGGACTCACTCAGGACGCACCAGGATCCGTGTTTTTGAGATGGAGGGACAGACGAGCATTTTAATAATGCCTAATAAATTATGGCGTGCGTCACTGCCGGTGTCGGCGCGATCAGGCAGCACTGCAGCAGGCTGTCATTGTCCGCATGTGCAGTGACAGCAGCTACGGCGGCGTCACTCTCTGTTCAACTTCTAGGCACAGGCAGAGCTCTTGGCATAAGTTGGTATATCCAAAAAAGACATGAAATGTTAGGTTCCCACTCGAGGCCTGCACATGATTGCAACAGTGCCTGTCACTTAATATTCAAAGATTGAATCTCTATCTCTATTAACACACCTGCATACAGTCCGCTGGCTTCAATGAACAAAGCAACCTTTCCCCGGCCGAGAGTTTAATAGGCACTCAGCAGCTCATTAAAAACCCATCGATTCCCTGCTGCCTTTGAGCGTTAGAAATCCTCGATACCGGCTGCACGCTTTCTGATATAATGCAGAAATTTTGCAATGTTTGGCATATTTGGCAATGCAATAAAGGCCCTGGAAGTGCTGGAGGGTGGGGGATGGGCTGGGCAGGGGCAGGCTACCTCGACGAAAAGGGCATGTGTGGGGCATAGGAAGAATTTAGAAAGCCAGCTTGCACCCGCCGAAGAGGGCCCTCAGGGCCGTGTTTTCGTTTGTGTGCCACTGCACTGCTTACTACTACGACAGTCTCATGTCATGCAGTCAGTTTTTATGATAATGATATACAGTATATTATACATTAAAATTATACTATTCTCTACTGTCTCTACTACTAGTGACAGTCAGCAGTCTCTCACCGTTCCAAATTTGAAGGGGAGAGAGAGAAGATAGTGCCGGAGTCGGACTCGCCTCGGCTTGGACCGGTGTCGTCGTCATCGTTCTTTTTAAGTTTATTCTCACGACGCACAGTACGCACTCTCCCTGGCGATGGGCGGGCGCGTGACCGCCGTGACGCATCAGAGGCTAAGAGCAGCAGGTGCAGTTGCGCACTGCGCACAGAGCGCGGGGGCTGTCCCAGGGCCGTC
Source organism: Lissotriton helveticus (assembly GCF_964261635.1). Lineage (NCBI taxonomy): Eukaryota > Metazoa > Chordata > Amphibia > Caudata > Salamandridae > Lissotriton > Lissotriton helveticus. The sequence goes on from NC_136065.1 coordinate 1,412,198,401, forward strand.
ACGTCATTGGTAGTAGGGATAAGATTGACGGCCCTGGGACCCAAACTGCTGGGCAAGTGTCAGTGAAACCAAACTGCAAGTCAACGATGCCATTGCCTGCCTGCCTGGTATATGCATAACTGGGTTTGGTTTGGCTTCGGTGTCGTTTCGACTTTCGTCACAGAACAACAATGCAAACCCAATCCCTTGACTACTTGACTTCTGTGATCCATCCATTCCGTGCACGTGCAGAATGCAGATGGCAGATGGTGCCAGTAGCTACGGCGGGCCGGGGTGCGGTGGTGGCGCACTTCTTGCACTAAAGCAGGACGCAGGTAGCCTCGTCAGTGTAGATTGGTGTCACCCCCCAGATGGGGTGACACCCGGTGCGGTCTGCACCGCCCGCACCCCCTAGTGACGCCACTGTTGCAATACAAAATCACAAAAATTAGAACTATTAAATCACAGAAAAACTATGCAACATTCTAACTTTAATCAGTCATCCATGCACACATACTGCATTCTAAAGGTTTCTGTACACTGTCAGCATACTGAGACAATTGAGCGTCTGACCAAAATCATATACATGATGATTAATTGACACATAGAATCTCATGGATTTCTATAATTGTAGGTTGGTTTCCAAGAAGTAACATCTTGTAAATGAGTCCATGTCCACAATTACATACTTATTTTGAGTTCCAATTGGCCCCATGATATTTCCGGCTATACTGTCCTAAGGCGCACTCGGACACTCAAACTGTGTCGTAGGTGACTTATCCACCCCATACACTCATTACACTCTCTGCCAATTCTTTCAACATCAATATCCACTTCTGTCCACAAATAAATCTGCCTTATACCACAATTGGGGCCTGATTATGATCTTGGCGGATGGGATGCTCCATTACAAATGTGATGGATATCCTGTTCACCGTAATACAAGCTCCATTATATCCTATGAAAATTGTAATACGACTGACGGGATTTCCGTCACATTTGTGATAGAGTATCCCATTCACCAAGATTGCAAACAGGCCCTTCGTCTTTACAATGCCTAAATCACCTTCATGACACATAGATGTGATTTTTTCGAATACCATGTTTGGAAGAACAAATCTTTCACCTCTAGATAGAACAGGCCCATTGCTGCATACATTCTGTACGAAATCCCAGAAAGGATTCAGATCACCAAAATTCTTCTTGGATGGCTACCCCTCTTCCACCCACATCTTCTTATTGAAACACTTTATGCCAGTGTCCCAAATTAATACAACCTTTACATTTTCCTGAAACTCATCCTGACTTTCCATCGGAGCAGTTGGCAGTCTGTATATATAATCAGCTACCACATTCTTCTTATAAGGAATGTAAACAATATACTGTATATATAATCCAGTAACCTCATGAAAATGTGAGTTAACTGTGGTGAATCCTTTGAAAAATCATCAGATGTTTACTCGTTAGTCAAGGATTTGTGATCACATCTGAACATCACGACCTTTCCCTACAAAAAAGAATGGAAATATTCCAAAGCCCAGGCACATGCTAGGGCTTTTCTCGAAATGTCTGCACATTTTTTCCCTGCAGGAGATAATTCTCTGGATGCAAAAGCCACAATAACCTCACCACCATCCTCATCATACTGTGACAGAACAACACCAAGAGCTTTACTACTAGCATCAGTAGTAATATAACTGGTACCTTGTGGACAAAATTCCTGGAGAGCAGGTGCAGTCACAATCACCATTTTAATGGCTGAAAAATATTTCTCACAATAAGCAGTCCATACAAATGTAGCTTTCAATTTGAGCAAACCACTAAGAGCATGAATTTGCATTGAAAAATTCTCGTCAATTTTCATATAGAACTAATCCCAAAAATGACCTTAAATCATCCTTGTCCTGTGATGCGGGTGCATCCTTAATATCACTCAATAATGCACTTTACAGTTAATGGTTTGATCACTGACCTCATGACCTAAATAAGTAACTTGTGATTGTGAACATTTACATTTTGCATTTTCTACAGTTATCCCTTTGTGATTCAAAATATCAAGTACTTTTTCCAACTTTTGGTTATGATCATTCTTGCTTTTCCCTATCACCAAATTATCATCCTGAAAGAATAAATCATTTTCCATCTTACCAAAGAGATTGAACATAAGCCTTAGAAAGGCGGCAGCTGGAGAGGCTAACCCAAATGGCATTCTTCGAAAACTGGAAACATCCATCTTGAGTTATAAATACTATAAAAAAAATTGTTGCTATCATTATGAAGCGGTACCTGGTAATATGCAGCTGAAAAGTCTAACATAAAAAATAACTTCATATCCTTGAACATAGACAACATCTCACTCATCTTTTGTAACCGAAACCTTTCAATAGGAATACTTCCATGCAGATTACACATATCAACACAGAGGCTAATTTTTCCATTGGCCTTGCGAGCTACCACAAGAGGAGCAATCTACTCAGAGGATTTGATTGGTTCAATAATACCTGCATCAGCTAAATGTTCTAACTCCTTGGTCACCTGAATATAAGGGGTTTAACTGATTTGGAATAAAAGAAGGTTGCCATTAACAATTTGAAGAAAAGTGACATCTTTGCCCTGCAGGAAACCTGGGCAATTCTTTTGTTCCCTTTGTAGGACTTCACAGTCTATGAAGCACTGGCAACAGCATCGCAGGCTGATGGCCACACCTCCCGCGGCATGTCAATTTATGTCAAAAATGATCGGGTGGCAACTGCCATGGTGCATGGCACAGGCAACGGTGATTACATCTTTTTAAGGGTTGCCTTGGCAAGTCAATTACTGGACAAGATTCAGTAAATAAGCTGTGCAGAAACCGATCCAAACATCTGGGGCCTTTTTGCTGATTATCTAAAGAAAGAAAGCTTTGGAACACCTGGTAAGGACAAGAGCACTGTCCGTACCAAAATGGTAGCAAACAACAGGAACAAAATAGCAGCCCTAAAACATGGCCTAAATAATTTCTTGAGAAGGCTCAGTCGTGATAGGGGGATAATAAATGGCCGCAAAGCAGGGTGGCTGTGATACGATTGGAATATAGGAAATCTCTGCCCAGCGGAGGAATAAGCAAAATCAGAGATGGACTGAAGCACATGAGGTTCTAAAATCAAAAGACCAGATGAAATTCTGCCCCTGGATTAACAAATGCTGTCTCTCTAATTGACAAGTGTCTGTAGACAACATCCCTGCTGTGGAATGTGATACATACATCAAAGGCTTATATGTGGACCATTGGGCCGACTGTATCCGACATAAAGCTCCCGAACTAGGGCGGGATAGGCAATCATTACGTACAGCCCAGTCCCCTCAGAGTAATTATCAATAAACTCAACCCAAGTAATAATAGCCTTCAAATCAATGCAAGTGGGGGAGCCTCCGGACCTAGCGGCATTCTTTCTGCAGTATACAGGTGGGCCTCAATGCGCTGGACCACAGTAATGGCTACTTTATTCCAAGAATTTCTACTGGGGTCTTCTATTCCATAATCATGGAGGTGCTCCCTCTTGGTCCCTTGAGTGGAGGAAAAAAGGTTAACCTCCCTGACTCAGACAGGCTTTCAAAAGGGCTGCCATATTGAGGACAGCCTTGTTAGCATTACCCACCTGAGTGAAACTATTATGCCAGCAAAGGGCAAGTCACTCCACGTAGGATTTATTGACTTTTGAACAACGTTCAATAATGTATCTTGATCAAATCTCTGGTTCAAACTGAATGCTTTTGGCATTCCTAAAATCTTATTGAAATCTTTTATTGCCTTATACACTGATATATGGGTGAAGATGAGTGTCAGCTCCGGATTGACCACCACAGATAAAATCAGGACAAATAAAAGCCTGAAGCAAGACTTCATACTGACGCTACTATCAATTAATATCTGTGAAATCAATAAGGACTAGCCTATTTGTGAATTTGCACTCAAGACTGTAAAACAGGGTACAACAACCTTTTGTTTGTTCATGAAGCACTCACCCACCAACCTGGTTGGTGGCATGCTTCATCATCGGGCCCACCCAGTGACACAGAGTGTGTCCCGGGTGTGCTGCGACGCCTGAATACAGCAGAGCAGGTATGTTTCTGAGTTTTCAGTGTAGTGACGTGAAGGTGAAAGTTTAAAAGCTATACAGGGATCCCAGTACGCGAGGGTAAATTATATTTAGGCCGCAGAGACAACAAGAGGTTCAACGCAGACACTTACCGAAAGTTTTGGTCCTCTCCTCTGCCGGACTACTCCATGGGGCTAATTTGGCAACAAGCCAACTAATGCTCACATGTAAAGTACCTTAGCGAGTGCTACACATTTTCAAAATTACACAATCACTTAAAATTAAGTAATCTGCACCTACACACTTTGGTCCTGAAGAAAGCCAGTGTTAATCATAAAGGCCTGGCTGAAACATGCAGACCACACCTGGATGTAGGAGACCCTAATTAACACTCCTATAACACCCAACAGCCTTTTTTAATGCTAGCAGATACCCAGTTATTAAAATATAATTTACCCACGGGTACGGGGATCCCTTTATAGCTTTTAAACTTCCACCTTCACGTCACTACACTGCACACTCAGAAACATCTCTGCTCCGCTGTATTCAGGCGTTGAAGCACACCCGGGACACACTCGGTGTCACTGGGTGGGCCCGATGATGAAGCATGCCACCAACCAGGTTGGTGGGTGAGGGCTTCATGAACAAACAAAAGGGTTTGTACCCTGTCTTACAGTCATGAGTCTATGCAAATTCACCAATAGGCTAGTCCTTATTGATTTCACATATAAAACCCTGGGGATACGGACTAGCTACCTAGTCCTTTCTCTCTCCTTTGATAGTGATATCAATTAATATCTACCTGGCTGACTTGCCAAGCCATCTGGCAATGACAATGGCAGGGGACTTTCTCCCAAAAATAGACAGCCTCACTGTACAATAACTCCAGTATGTGACAATACAATCCTGTTAGACCTGGCACCATTTGGCGTAAGACTCCCTTCCATTTTTCGCTGTTGTCTCCTCTGTTTTAACTGGAATTAGATGCTCTGGGCGCTGTGCCATTTCCATTCAGTGCCACAGGGCAAATGCTCCCTGTGTAAATATGACTGTGAATTGCTATCTCCCTGATTGGCTATTTGGTTTACCTGTTTGTCCCTAGTAGTGTGGCCTGTGTGTGCCCAGGGCTGGTAACCCAAATGCTGCTGGTGGGCCTGCAGCACTGGTTTGCGCCACCCACAGAAGCAGCTTGTAAAGTGTTCCTCAGACCTGACACTGCAGTGTCTGCGTGCAGTCCAGAACTGCCATCATGGCTGTGAAGTGCCCACATTTCCCAGCCCCTGAACCATCCCTTAGCATCATGTCAGTCACCCCTATGGTAGGTGCATTGTGTGTGTAAAGTAGGACATGGCTTGATATGTGTAGCATGTCCTGGTAGTGAATTAACCTCCATTTTGTTTTTCATTGCTGCAAGGCTACCTGTTCTCCATAGGTTAGAATGGGTAGACGGGCTATTACATCTTATAGTCCTATCTGACTCAGGGAACATGGTAGAAATTTGAGTTTAGTATGCCTGAACTCAGAATGAAAAAATACATCTTTTAGTGCGGTTGGTTTTAACATTTTGTGTTTGAAAATACCACTTTTAGAAAGTAGGTATTTTCTTGCCTAAGCCTTCCAGTGTGCTCTGCTGTTATGTATATTGGCTGTCTGGGTTTAGAGTGGCAAGGCAGGCTGAGTCGGACCTGGGTTGAATAGAGAGATCTGCATTGAGTACTGGGAGGGGTAGCTCCTTGACCTGAATAGGGCTGTGCCTGGCAAGGTGAATGCTGGCTCTACCTCCTACTGTGCGTCTGATGGCAGACCCCCTCTTTCTGAAAGGAAGGATGCAGCCTGGTAAGGAAAGTGCTCCATGCCTGAGCAGAACTGGTTCTGGCTGGGTTCAGTGACTAAAGACTTTTGAGAACAAAGACTTTTGGGGTGTAAATATCTTTGCCCAAACCCCTGATTTTGTATTGCTCCTGGATGTCCGTGTTACTGAAGGAATCTGCAGGACTGTCCTTGTGCTTGTGTGCTGTTTCTTGGATTGATCTGCAGTAGTTCCCCTTGGACTTGGAAGAAACGGGAAAAGGACTTTTGAGATACTTTTATTTTGCTAAGCAATCACCCAAGTGCTAGAAGAGAGCTAGCCTCCTGCTGGAGTCACAGGCACATCTGACTACCCCACCAGCCTCTTGATTCCTCCCAGCGGGGATTTCTATCTGCAGGTGAGGCTCCTGTGAGTTCCAGGGCCTCTAGTTCTACTTCAGAGAAGAGAGTGCTGAAGATCGTCGCTAACGCCATTTGCGAGCCGCCACAAAGTGCTCCCTAACCCCAGAGATCATCGCATCGCATGTTTGCGGGCTTGTCGAAGGCTCGCTAACCTCCGGATCATCACATCGAGATCATCGCATAGCGGGCGCCATGCGTCCGCCATTTTCCTCGCATCTCACCTGGATCGTTGCTCCCTCACGGGCGCCATTTTCTTTCGCCGCAACAAGATCGCACAATCAACAGGATCAGCGCATCATCCTCCCTTGCGGCAAGGATTCAACGCATCGCCGGCCCAGAGTGGGGAAAATCATCGCTACAGCTCGTTTGTGACATTTTGATTGGTTTGGTACGAAATCCAGGTAATTTGTAAGTAAAAGGGTCGCAGAGACTCCTGCCTTGAACTGAACCCCTATTTGAACACTTTTCAAGAGTACCCCCCTTTTTCAGTACTGTGGCTTTTTACCGTTATTGGTCTTGTGTTAAGTCTATATATAAAGACAATTATTTTTTATAACTACTTGTGTGGTGTCCCTTTGTAGTGTCCTTCACTGTGGTACTGTGTATGATCATAAATGCTTTACACACTGCCTCTGAGATAAGCCTAGCTGCTTGTTACCACAGTTTTGAGCAGGGGTTAGCAAAGGATGTAGCTCCCTTATTCTGACTTAGGAAGAAGGGTCGCTACTTGGACTGTGGCCAACCACTGCCAAATGTTGAGACCCCCATTTCTAACATTGCTGGTCAGTGGTGAGGATCTGGACTTGCATTTGTGATCGCATACAGTAATTATAGTGTACACTACTAGTGAGTGCAGACCATAGCACAGCCACAGATATGTGTGAGATTTTTTCTATTTTGGATTGCTATTGCTAGTTATTTCTACAATGGGCAAGCCCAGATCCAATGCCTCGGAGGATCTCTCCTGGGAAGAAGAGAGAATAGATACCTATAATGCCAAACAGCTCAAGTATTTTTGCTAAATATTCACAGTCCCTATCACAGGCCTCACTAAGAGGGAGGAGTTTTACAAAGCCCTAAAGACCTGGCTAGAAGCCAGGGATGCCCCATAGAATGTGGGTGAGCCTGGGGAGGAGGGGAGAATAGAGGAGAGCAGCAGGTGGAAGTAGTAGATTTGGTAGGTAGTAAAGCGCTTTCCAGCCCAGGCACTAGTATGTCCTCAAAGGGCCTGTCTCCAGAAGAGATGGAGGACAGGGAGAGAGATAGGCGGCATAACATGGAGATGGCTAAGCTCAAGATGGAGGGTCAGAGGGACCTAGAGAACAAGAAGTTAGAGGTTGAGATAATGAAGATGACATTTTAACATGAGAGAGTATTGAGGGAGTTGGAGATTAAGGCAAAGAGTGTAGAAATCTCCCCTGCTGGTGGCAGCATACCTGTAGTGCATACTGAGAGTAGAGTGTATATACCCAAAGAAGTTATTAAGGATTTCCACAAGAGTGAAGATATTGGACAGTGGTTTGCAGCATATGAATTACCCATGGTGTCCCACCAGGTGCCTGAGAAGGATTGGGGAGCTGGGTTGTGGGGGTGTTTTGTTAGTGAGGGGAGGGATACCTTATTGGACCTGCCCCAGGAAAGTAGAATCGTTTATGCCCACATGAAGGAAGCTTTGATGACCCGTATGGTTTAACCCCTGAGATGTATAGGCAGAGGTTTAGGACCTGCCAGAAGTTAGAGGGTACCACGTGGGACGAATATGTGTCTTTTTTTTGCAGAGCAATGGAGCGCTGGGCAAAAGGTAGCAAAGTAGAAACTTTTGAGCAACTGTATGATTTGATTGCATGGGAGCATTTATATAGTAACTGTTTTCCTGAGCTACGCCAGCACCTGATTGATTGCAAGCTAACTAACCCTAGGAAGCTTGTTGAGGAGGCCGACCGCTGGGTGAGCATCCGGGTTCATAAGGGTCCGATGGGAGACTTTGCCAAAGGTGGGCAGGGTCCCCAGCAGAGAAGTGGGGGGGGGGCAGGGATAAACCAAGGGAGTTTCCAAGAGGGCCCCAAGGTAATTCCCAAGGGAACCAGCAGTGGTATCCCAGCCTCCCCAAGAACAGAGGTCAATGCCCCAACAGGTAGGCCTGTTCAGAGGGGGCCCCTTACTTGCTATAAGTGTGGCCAAGCGGGCCACCGGTATTTTGATCCCCAGTGTCCCCTGAGGGACCACCCTGCACCAACCCGTCCACCACCCCACCAGCTTGCTAGGGTAGCCCTGGAGGAGGAAGAGATGGCTCCCCCAGAGGGATGGGACCCCGTATAATTGACCCTTGTTTCCTTAGGAGACTTTGAGATGGTCCCTAAACCTGCATTGCCTGAAACACTAAGAAATACAGGCAGTGGGTGACCATTAATGGCCATAGAGTGGAGGCTCTAAGGGACACAGGAGCCAGTGTAACTGCTGTCAGCTCCCGGTTGGTGTTTAAAGAGCAGGTTGTCTCTCATGCATTCTACCCTGTAGTGTCAGCAGACAACTCAGAGAGCCAATGTGAGGTGGCTCAGGTTCCCTTTGAGTGGGTCTCAGGAATTATTCAGGTAGCTGTGAGGCACGGCATGCCTGTACACTGTCTGTTGGGCAATGATTTAGAGAACTCCCCGTGGGCTACGGTGGAGAGGAGAGCTCACTTACAAATGTTAGGTCTGCCTGAGTGGCGTATGCTACCACTAGGTCCATGGCAGCCAAGGAGGGTGTTAAGAAGGATCTGGGACCTGAGAGTATGGCCCAGATCCCTGCCTTAGAGAGAAGGGGCAGGGGGCAGGGGAAGGCAGCCCCCTTGGTTCCCACGGCCCAGGAAGGAGCTGACCCCGAGGGGATGCCCTGGAGCCTACCGGGGAGCAGAGTGCCAACCTGGGGACCTGCCTGAGCTGACCCATTGGCAGCAGGAAGGAGGACTCACCAGGGAGGAGTTTTGTGAGCAGCAAAGCGTTTGCCCTTCTCTTGAGGGTATGTAGCAACAGGCTGCAGTCCAGGCTGCAGGGGACCAGTCTGGTTCACATCTGATTTATTGGGAGAACGGTCTCCTGTATAGCGAGCCTAAGGCTGCTGAGCTGGGGTCAGCCCGTGTGCTGGTGGTGCCCGCATGCTTTAGAGCCTTCCTACTGGGGTTGGCTCATGACATTCCATTGGCAGGACATCTGGGGCAGACCAAGACCTGTGAAAGGCTGGTCACCCACTTTTACTGGCCCCAGTTGCGCAAGAGTTCAGACACTCATTGCAGGACATGTGTTACTTGCCAGGCAAATGGGAAGAGTGGAGGGAAGATCAAGGCCCCACTCCAACCCTTTCCAGTTGTTAGTACCCCATTCTAGCGAGTAGGTATTGACATTGTGGGGCCTCTGGATCCCTGGACAGCCATGGGTAGCAGGTTTATCCTGGTGGACCATGACACCCGGTACCCTCAGGATGGTGACAGCCCCGTGGTGGGACGTGCACTGATGGGGATTTTCTCCCGCGTGGGGTTCCCCAGAGAGGTGGTGTCTGACAGGGGGACCAATTTCATCTCCCAGGAAACATGAAGTCTCTGTGGGGGGAGTGTGGGGTAACTTATAAGTTCACCACTCTTTACCACCCCCAAGGAAATGGCCTGGTTGAAAGGTTCAACCGGGCCTTGAAGGGCAAGATTATGGGCCTAGAGGAGCCCCTGAGGCGTAAGTGGGAAGTCCTCTTGCCATGCTTGTTGTTTGCCTACTGTGAGGTACCACAGAAGTCCTTAGGGTTCAGTCCCTTTGAACTGCTCTATGGTCATCCGGTAAAAGGGCCTCTGAGTCTGGTCAAGGAAGGCTGGGAGCAATCTCCCAGGAAACTTCCTCAAGATGTATTCAACTACATCTTGGGCTTCAGGAATCAGACTCGGCGTTTCAGAAAAATTGCTGAGGCAAGTCTGGAAGCCAGCCAGGAGGATATGAAACTCGGGCATGGCCAGAACACCACTCTGGTCAAGTTTCAACCTGGTCAGAAGGTTTGGGTACTGGCCCCAGTGGAGCCTGGTGCTCTCCAAGATAAGTGGACGGGTCCCTTTGGTCCCTTTGAGGTGGTGGAGCGCAAAAGTCCAGTTACCTACTTGGTAGACTTTCAGTCTCCCAGGAACCCCTTGCGGGTCCTGCATGTGAATCGCCTAAAGCCCCACTTTGCGAGGTCTGAAGTGGGCATGCTTCTTGCCACAGATGCTGGGATGGAGGAGGAGGGTGAGCCTCTTCCTTCTCTCCTGTGTGCAGGAGAGAAGGATGGGTCTGTAGAGGGTGTGGTCCTCTCCATCACACTGACCCCTTAGCAGCAGAGAGATTGTCACCAGCTGCTGGGGCAATTTTATGATTTATTTTCCCTGGTGCCTGGTGTCACTGAGTGGTGCGTCCATGATGTGGACACCGGAGACAGTCCTCCTGTCAAGCACAAGGCTTACCGAGTGACTGACCGGGTCAGGGCCTACATTAAGGAGGAGGTCTCCAAAATGTTTGCTCTAGGGGTGATTGAGACCTCTAGCAGCCCATGGTCCAGCCCGGGGAAACATCCTTTACCACGCGGATTTTACTCCGCAGTACCCTTTCAACGCGTCTTTTACAACGCAAGTCGTAACCACGACTTGCGCTGGAGGGCGCTACAGGACAAGGAATAATTTAATTTACTATACAACACCTTCCCTACTGTACGTAGGCTGGTGTTGGAATAGTAAATTAAAAAATTCCTAAGTCCGCACCCCTCCAACGCATGTCGTGGTAACGACTTGCGTTGTAAAAAATGCGTTGTAACGGTACGCGTGGTAAAACCATGCGTCGTACCATCGTACATCCTCCAGCCCGTGGTCTTAGTGCCAAAAGCTGCCGCGCCTGGTGCCACCCCTGAATTCAGATTCTGTGTGGACTACCGAGGTCTCAATTTGGTCACGAAGACCGATGCACACCCCATCCCCTGAGCTGATGAGCTCATAGATGGGTTGGGGCTGCCCGGTACCTCAGCACGTTTGATCTAACGTCTGGGTACTGGCAGATCACCTTAATTGATGGGGCCAAAGAGAGGTCAGCATTCTCCACCTCAGACGGGCACTACCAGTTCCGTGTGATGCCCTGTGGAATGAAGAATGCCCCTGCCACCGTTCAGAGGTTGGTCAACCAGGTGTTGGCTGGGCTGGAGGATTTCAGTGCCACCTACCTGGATGACATTGGAGTGTTTGGTTCCTCCTGGGAGGACCACTTGCGCCACCTCTGGGAAGTGTTGATGGCGCTGGGCAGAGCTGGCCTCACAATCAATGTCAGTAAGTGCCAGATTGGGCAGGGTTCTGTGGTGTATTGGGGACACCAAGTTGGGAGGGCCAGGTGGCACCCCTACAGCCTAAGATTGAAAACATCATGGCATGGGAGCCCCCCAGGACCTATTCCCAGGTGAGAGCATTCCTAGGACTCACGGGTTATAACAGGAGGTTTGTCAAGGGGTATGGCAACATTGTTGCCCCCTTGACTTTAGCTGACTTCCAAGAAGCAGCCAAAGATTGTGAATTGAACTGACACCTGTCAGAAACCTTTTGATGCCCTCAAGACTGCCAAGTGTACAGCACCCATCCTCCAGGCGCCCAATTTTGCTAAGGAATTTCTTGTCCAGACAGACGCTTCAGAGGATGGGGGGGGGGCTGTTCTGTCACAGATCAATGAGGAAGGACTAGACCAACCTGTAACCTTCATCGGGAGGAGGTTACTACCCCGGGAACACAGGTGGAGTGCAATTGAGCGTGAGGCTTTTGCTGTGCTCTGGGCACTGAAGAAGCAGAGACCATATCTGTTTGGGACTCACTTCCGGGTTCAGACAGACCACAGGCACCTCAGATAGCTGATGCAGATGAGGGGTGAGAACCCCAAGTTGTTGAGGTGGTCCATTTCCCTACAGGGTATGAATTTCACGGTGGAACACTGCCCTGGCACAGAACACGCCAATGCTGATGGTCTGTCGAGATTTTTCCACCTCAGTGAGAACCCCCAAGGAGATGGGTAGTTCTCCCCACATTTCAGCTGGGGGGACATGTGTTAGACCTAGCACCTTTGGTGTAGGTCTCCCTTCCATTTTTCGCTGTTATCTCCTCTGTTTTTGCTTGTATTAGATGCTCTGGGCACTGTGCCACTGCCATTTAGTGCCACAGAACAAATGCTCCCTGTGTAAATATGACTGTGAATTGGTATCTCCCTGATTGGATATTTGGTTTACCTGTTAGTCCCTAGTACTGTGGCCTGTGTGTGCCCAGGGCTGGTGACCCAAATGCTGCTGGTGGGCCTGCAGCGCTGGTTTGCCCACCCACAGAAGCAGCTTGTAAAGTGTTCCTCAGACCTGCCACTGCAGTGTCTGCGTGCAGTCCAGAACTGCCATCTTGGCTGTGAAGTGCCCACACTTCCCAGCCCCTGAACCTTCCCTTAGCATCATGTCAGTCACCCCTATGGTAGGTGCATTGTGTGTGTAAAGTAGGACATGGCTTGATATGTGTAGCATGTCCTGGTAGTGAATTACCCTCCATTTTGTTTTTCACTGCTGCAAGGCTACCTGTTCTCCAAAGGCTTGAATGGGCAGACTGGCTATTATATCTTATATTCCTATCTGACTCAGGGAACATGGTAGAAATTCGAGTTTAGTATGCCTGAACTCCGAATGATAAAATACATCTTTTAGTGAAGTTGATTTTAACATTCTGTGTTTGAAAATACCACTTTTAGAAAGTAGGTATTTTCTTGCCTAAGCCTTCCAGTGTGGTCTGCTGTTATGTGTATTGGCTGTCTGGGTTTAGAGGGGCAAGGCAGGCTGATGCAGACCTGGGTTGAATAGAGAAGTCTGCATTGAGTACTGGGGAGGGGTTGCTCCTTGACCTGAATAGGGCTGTGCCTGGCAAGGTGAATGCTGGCTCCACCTCCTACTGTGCATCTGGTGGCAGACCCCCTCTTTCTGAGGAAGGATGCAGCCTGGTAAACAAAGTGCTCCAGGCCTGAGCAGAACTGGTTCTGGCTGGGTTCAGTGACTAAAGACTTTTGAGAGCAAAGACTTTTGGGGTATAAATATCTGTGCCCAAACCCCTGATTTTTGTATTGCTCCTGGATGTCAAGAGGAACCTCTGTCTGTGTTACTGAAGGAATCTGTCCTTGTGCTTGTGTGCTGTTTCTTGGATTGGCCTACAGTAGTCCCCTTGGACTTGGAAGAAGAGAGAAAGGGACTTTTGAGAGACTTTTATTTTGCTAAGCAATCACCCAAGGGCTAGAAGAGAGCTGGCCTCCTGCTGGAGTCGCAGGCACATCTGACTCCCCCACCAGCCTCATGATTCCTCCCAGCAGGGATTTCTATCTGCAGGTGAGGCTCCTGTGAGTTCCAGGGCCTCTAGTTCTACTACAGAAAATCGTCGCTAACGCCGTTTGCAAGCAGCCGCAGCTGAAGAGCGTAAGAAAAATCATCGCGCTGCTGCCGCCAAACACTCGCAAACCAAAGATCATCGCATTGCACGCTTGCAGGCCACAAAGTGTTCGCTAACCCCAGAAATCATCGTTTGCGGGCTTGTCGAAGGCTCGCTAACCCCGGATAATTGCATCGAGATCCTCGCAGACCGGGCACCGTGCGTCCGCCATTTTCCTCGCATCGCACCTGGATCGTCGCTCCCTCACGGGGCGCCATTTTCTTTTGTCACAACAAGATCGCACACACAACAGGATCAGCGCATCATCCTCCCTTGCGGCAAGGATTCAATGCATTCGCTGGCCTAGCGTGAAGAAGTCTGTCTCTTTGTCCCGCACGCACCCGCAGACCGGCGCATCATCCTCCCTTGTGGCAAGGATTCAACACATCGCCGGCCCAGCTTGGGGAAAATCATCGCTACAGCTCGTTTGCAACATTTTGCTTGTTTTGCTATGAAATCCAGGTACTTTGTAAGTAAAAGGGTCGCAGAGACCCCTGCCTTGAACCCCTGTTTGAACACTTTGAACTCTTTTTCCAGCTTTTCAAGAGTACCCCCCTTTTTCAGTACTGTGGCTTTTCACCGTTATTGGTCTTGTGTTTAGTCTATATATAAAGATACTTATTTTTTATAACTACTTGTGTGGTGTTCATTTGTAGTGTCCTTCACTGTGTTACTGTATATGATCATAAATGCTTTACACACTGCCTCTGAGATAAGCCTAGCTGCTCGTGCTACGTTACCACAGGGTTGAGCAGGGGTTATCAAAGGGTGTAGCCCCCTTACTCTGACTTAGGAATAAGGGTCCCTACTTGGACTGTGGCCAGCCACTGCCAACTAGAGACCCTCAATTCTAACAAATCCTTTTAGATCAAACGTCAATATGCCTTCAAAGACTTTTTGATGCACTGGCCAGCTACTGTAGATCAAAGAATCTAGAAATATATGTAACAAAAATGAAAGTTATGACAATCCCTCGTAACCTGAGGAGGGTGATCGAAGTGGTTGACTCTTACAAGTACTTGGGGGTATGGCTGGACCATAGAGGCCATATAGTACCACACATTAAGACCCAACATGGGACAACAAACTCCCTAGAATGGACCTTCTACAAGTTGAAAGAAATCTATGATGAACCCTGACCCAACCTCTCTCTTGAAGTATTGGGATGCACATTTCTTCCCATTAACACATACGGGGCTCTGCCATTCAGAGACAAATTGGCAAATCCGCTGGACAGGGTACAGTCCTCCTGTTATCAAAGAGTTTTTTCACTCACGCTAAAATTCGGCAAGAGTTTGGATTAGCTTCACAACATTGGCTTCTCAAAGCAAAGTTCTGGCCTAAAGCCTCAAAGTGAAACAGGCCAAGAATCACATGCCGAAGAGCATCATTTGGAAAGTGATAAATAATCCCACATCATGTTGGCACAAGTATTTAAATCATGTTTTACAGGTTCTGGAGGCAAATGACTTATGGGCAAGCAGTGGTCAAATTGCTGATTAAACAAGCAAATTTGGGGCTAGATGTAGGTAAATGTTATTTACCGATTCATAAATACCGAATTTTACCGATTCGGTATTTATGAATCGGTAAATATGAAGGGGGAGATGTAGGTATTTCCAGATGTTGAAATACCGAATCGTTAATAATCGGTATTTACCGATTCGGTAAATACCGAATCGGAATTTCCCATTGATTCCTATGGGCTGTGAAGCCCATAAAATCAATGGGAAATACCGATTCGGTAATTACCGAATCGGTAAATACCGATTCCAGCAAGGGTGCAGGGGGTGTCACTTTGACACCCTCTGGCACCCCAAAAATAGGCATGTGCACCATGTGGCACACAGACATGGCCTAAGGGCATGTCTGTCTGTCACATGGCTAGGTGTGCATGCACACATGTGCATGCACACCTGAATTTGGTATTTTAACACCCAATTGGATTGGGTGGTAAAATACCGAATTTGTAGGGCCTTTGGGACTCAGAAGAGTCCCACCTACATCTGGGATTTACCGAATCGGTAAAATTACCGATTCGGTATTTTACAGAATCGGTAAATTCACCGAATCGGTAAATTTACTGATTCTGTAAAATTATGCCCCTACATGCCAATTCTTAAATACCGGTCGGTAACGGCCAAAATCGGCGGTTACCGACCGGTATTTTGGCTCCTACATCTGGCCCCTAGGATCATCAGAATATGATGCACAATTAATTGAGCATGAAACATCTATTGATGGGCCCGCGATTTGGTCTAATCGCTTTGAAATCATACTGGTATGGTGGCAGGTAAGCATGGGCGTAAAATCCGCTCCGCTCGCGGATTTTTCGGATTTTCGGCAAATTCGCAATCCGCGAACTCTCGCGGTGCACGGCGTTCACTTTCCGTCATTAAGCGTTTGCCGAGTTGTTTTTCTCGATCATATTTTGCGAGTGCTGCGCCATTTTGGATCTTGCTGCGTGATCCCGCGGGAGTTTGGCGCCCGCGAATACGTAATCGCGGCTTGCCACCTTGCACAGCACACCTCGCGAGAGTTCGCAATTGCGAACACGTAGTTGCGGCGGAAAGGAACAATCTCGCACTCGCGAAATAGAGATTTTGCAATTCTGCACAAGAAATCCACCAGCAAACAGGATAAACCTTCAGAAAATGATGATTTTTATCAGAATCACTCCTCTGGTTGACATTTGCATGGCCTTTTTTTTTGCAAGGAGTCCATTTTTGGGGGGGGGAGGGAAGCAAGTGCCCCACAGTCTCCAACTTCCTGTTCCTGTCCAGCAGGCTCCTCCCAGTGCTTTGTCCATCTCCTGGTCACTTTCATTTGGATCTGGAGCTGGAAGGATTACTTTTTGTGGGTGCTGCTGGATATTTGGATTTGAGGCCTTTTTGACTTTCTTTGGATCACTTTTGGATTAGAAATCAACTTTCACAAGTAAGTTTGTTTGGGGCATTACAGTTGCTGCAACTACAATTTTGGAACTTTTTCAGAACATTAAATAAATTATATTGTGGGTAGCCACAGTATCCAGTAGGACCAGGGTTGGTTATGGGTGCATGATACAACTGTTTTGTTGAATTTAAACACCATTGAGGCCATGGATGGGCTGGGATTGTGCTTATTTTTGTTGTTTTTGTCGTTTTTTTGGGGCTGCTGGTGGGGCCTTTTGCCCAGGGGTGGTGGTGCATGGACTGAGTGTGCCTGTGGTGTGGTCTCACTCTCTTTAATGTAAACATCATGGATGGCATTGGATTGTGGTGATTTTTGGCTGTTTTTCTGTTTTTTGGGGGTGTACTGTTGATGTGGACTGGCCATGTGGGTGGTGGTGGTGGCCATCTTGAGTGCTGGCTGGTACAGGCAACATGTGCTTGGGGTGCAAGGGGCCATTTTGAAGAGAGGCAGTGTCTGAGGCCTGCACTTATTTTGCCTACTTTTCATCCATTATGCCCAGGGGTAGTGAGTGTTGCATGGGCCTAGTCTTTCTGAGGGGAGTGAGTGTTGCATGGGCCTAGTCTTTCTGAGGGGTGTCTTCTTGAATTTAAACACCATTGAGGCCATGGATGGGCTGGGATTGTGCTGATTTTATTGTTTTTTGTCGTTTTTTTGGGGCTGCTGGTGGGGCCCTTTGCCCAGGGGTGGTGAGTGTTGCATGGGCCTAGTCTTTCTGTGGGGTGTCCTCTTGAATTTAAACACCATTGAGGCCATGGATGGGCTGGGATTGTGCTGTTTTTTGTGGTTTTTGTTGTTTTTTTGGGGCTGCTGGTGTGGCCTTTTGCCCAGGGGTAGTGGTGCATGGACTGAGTGTGCCTGTAGTGTGGTCTCACTCTCTTTAATGTAAACATCCTGGATGGCATTGGATTGTGGTGATTTGTGGGTGTTTTTCTGTTTTTTTGGGGTGTACTGTTGATGTGGACTGGCTTGGGGTGTAAGGGGGGGGCATTTTGAAGAGAGGCAGTGTCTGAGGCCTGCACTTATTTTGCCTACTTTTCATCCATTATGCCCAGGGGTAGTGAGTGTTGCATGGGCCTAGTCTTTCTGTGGGGTGTCCTCTTGAATTTAAACACCATTGAGGCCATGGATGGGCTGGGATTGTGCTGTTTTTTGTGTTTTTTGTCGTTTTTGGGGGGCTGCTGGTGTGTCCTTTTGCCCAGGGGTAGTGGTGCATGGACTGAGTGTGCCTGTAGTGTGGTCTCACTCTCTTTAATGTAAACATCCTGGATGGCATGGGATTGTGCTTATTTTTCTGTGTTTTTCCATTTTTTTGGGGTGTATAACTGAACTGATGTTCCTCTGTCTTCCATTGCTTTTAGGTGCACAAGACTCTAGAGAACCACCAGTGCCAGGAAGAAGTCCTGCAGCGGTGTGTGTGTGCAGCATAACGTCACGCGACGTCACGTCTGGACACAGACAACTCTGCAACTCGTGCGACTGCTGCCTGCTGTTCTGAAGAAGATGGCCCCAAAAAAAGTTACCCGTAGCTCCTCTAGCAAGAAAGTTGCCAGTAAGGAGCAGAAGAAGCAAGTTACCAAGGAGACTGGTGTGCCGGCCGCCCCTTTTTTTGGGAGTAAAAAAAAAAGTATGCCTGCAGCAGCAGCGGGATCTGCTGGGGACCAAGCTGGGAGCAGCACCCCCGCTCCATTGGGCTCAGTGCCACCACCACCACCACGCCAACTTAAGTCCAAGCCCTTCAGTGCTGCAGAGGCACTTAGTCTAGTTGTTCAATCACCATCGACCAGTGATGTTGGCTCATCGCAAGAAAGTAGCAGCAATGTCCCTCAATCAACACAGGTTGTTGTAACTCATCTGACGAGTGTTGAACAACCACAGCCGCAACAAAAACCACATGTGCAAGTACAAGCCCAAGTACATGTGGAAGGAGAGGCAGCGCAAGGAGATGCGCAAGCAGAGGTGCATGGAGGGTCACAAGTGCCCACAATAGTTGTTCCTCCCGAAGTAGGGGCACATCAGGAAATCAACAATCAAGGCGAGGTATCATTTGAGGAAGACACTCCTCCTGATGATCATTCATTGTCTTCCACACCCCTAGCAAGGAAGAGATCAAGGGTGGTGTCTACATCTTCTTCAAGCACACCTCCTTCTGATGATACGGATCAAAATTGGGAACCAGCACCACTGCCGTCTGATAGTGAGGCACATGATCTGACAAAGGTAGTTAAGCGTAAAAGGAAGCTCGTCCAAAGTCTCAGAGTTATGGAGTGTGATGATGGGGCTCAACAAGAAGTGGCGGATACTGCTGCTGATGAAGACTCTGACAACGACGACCCAGTCATCATAAAGGTCACTGCAGCCCCAGCGGGCATGCAGCAAACAGACATTTTGACCCTAGCCCGAAAAGCTGCTGAGCGTGATGATGATGATGTTGTCGACGAGGAGGCAGTGGAAACACCACAATCATTGGAGTTAAGTACACCAACTTGTACCGCTTCCATATTTCTTTCTCACAAGAAGGGACCTCCATCCACCTCGACCTTAATTAGTGGCGGTGAAAGTGCACAACGTACAAAAGTTGGGCAATCCAGATCCTCCACTTCATCTGGCATTAGCAGCATGACCACCACCACCAGTATCGCCGCCTCCTCCAGGCCCCACAGACACTTCAAGTCACCAGTTTGGGACTTCTTTACTGTTTGCCCAAAAAGGGAAAAGTTCGCCATTCGTACCCTTTGTAAGCTTGCAGTTAGTCGTGGTAAGTCAGGTACCAACTATGGTACCGGAGGCCAGAGAGGTCATCTTGAGAGACAGCACACTGTCCTATGGTTTGCGCACCTAAATGCGATCAAGGAAGCCCGAATTGGAAGTCAAGAAAACGTTGATGTTGCATCTGATGATGACAAGGAGGAAGAAGACGTGTCAAACACTTCACTTACACCCAGTACCCCTGTCAGCAGCACACCCCATGTGAGGCACACTAAGAGTGTTGGAGCGAGTGAGACACCAACGCGCAAAAGTTCACCAGCGAGCATAATTAAGTCAACGAAGTCATTATCATCCCGTAAATGCTTGGTCCAGGTCAACATTAGAACCATGTTTTCTTCAGACGCGCCATATGAACGCAACCACCCACTGACGCGTCTGTATAACACTAAGCTGGCTAAAATGCTAGCTGTGGACCTTCTCCCTTTTTCTTTTGTAGAAGCGGTAGGTTTTCTAGAACTAGTGGCAACGCTCTGCCCTAAATGGAAGGTTCCTAGCCGGTTCTATTTTGCCAGAGTTGCGGTTCCAGCACTACATGAAGATGTGCTGGAGGCGATTGGGGCAGCTTTGCAGAAGAGTGCTGTTCACACAATACATCTGACAACTGACATGTGGACCAGTGGCGCAGGCGCTGATTACATGTGCATCACTGCACACTGGGTCTCATTTTCAGGGGTTAAAGCAAAGCTAAACGCAGGTGTTGACCCAGACCAAGTTTTTAAAGCTGCTCGGAAACATGAAACACTAGCCATGTTTGGCTTGGAGAAAAGTCACACAGCACGAAACATTTTGGACGAGTTTAACAAAAAGGTCTTTCACTGGCTGTCCCCAAAAAAACGCCAGATTGGTTATGTTTCCACGGATAATGGCGCCAATGTAGTTAAGGCCATGGCGCTGGGTCACTATTTCAGAGTGCCGTGTTTGGCGCACTGTATCAACCTGGTAGTTCAAAAATTCTTGAGTGATAAAGACAGTCCAGCGTGCGAGGTAATGGCCACCTGCCGCAAAATGTACAACCATTTCAGCCATTCTTTTAAGGCCTGGAAGCATCTGAGGAGCCTGCTACTTGAACGTCGAATGCCAGTGAAAGCACTCATCCAGGTGTTGGCAACACGTTGGAACTCAACCTTCTACATGCTTGAGCGTCTGTATGAGCAGTATACGGTACTTGATCACTATTTCTTAAAAGAGGGTACAGCTCAGAAGGACCTGCGGATGGGTGCGGCGCAATGGGACATAGTTAAAAGCCTGACAGGCATGCTTCGTCCTTTTGAGTTCTTCACACGTGCAGTCAGCCAGGAGGACTGTAATTTGGGAAAAGCTATCCCATTGTTGTGCATGCTGGAGCACCAACTGAAGGCGGTGTCTTCTGAGTTAGAAAAAGATGAAAAAAACAAAGACCCTTTTCTTTTGTCTGAGAAATTATTAGAGCGCCTACGTGGTGATGAACGTCTTAAAAAGATCAACTCAGAACAGCATTACATTTGTGCTACTATTCTGGATCCACGCTACAAAAAGGCGCTGGCAGACCAAGCATTCTTTCCTTTTGCTGATGAAGATGTTAAAAAGTACAAACGTTGGCTAGCCTGGTCAGCCAAGAGGTTTGAAAAAGAACGGCAGGATATTGAAGGAGAAGGCAGTACATCAGCATCAGCATCAGCAGGACATCCCCAGTCAAAAGAATCCAGTTCTGCACCTGTGGCTGTGGCACAAGTGACCTCTCAGCCGTTAAAGACACCGGCAACCGGATCATCTGCACCACACACAAGAGTAACAGTGGCTGCTGAAGCGGATTGGCTAACTTTGCTTGGGTATGGTTCTCAAAAAAAGGTCACAGGCACAGCAAAAAGTAAGCAAAGTGGAGGAACCGTTGAGGACCTTGAGTCGATGGTGCAGGACTATCTGAATGACTCAACAGAGGTCTTTCTTAATGATGAGCCATTGCAGTATTGGCATGGGAAAAAACAATTGTGGCCACAGCTCTCCAACCTGGCTATAAACTATTTGTCTTGCCCACTCGCAAGTGTGTCTTCTGAACGTGTTTTCAGTGCTGCTGGTGGCATTGTAACTCCCAAACGGAGCCGCCTCTCGCCCAAAAATGTGGAGAGGCTAACAATGATCAAGATGAATCAGCACCTCATACCACCAGATTACAAAGTACGAGAAAGCACGCCGCATGAAGATGAGGAGGACGGCAACGTAGATGAGGGGATTTGTTCTCTGTTCGGTGACGCTGACCTCATCCTGCCTGAATTCGCAGAGTATGATGACGAAATCTTCTTCTTATTACCTGACACCGAGCCCTGAAAATGAGACAATGAATCAATAACTTTCTTTTTCGTCCTTATTCACTTTTATTCCTGTGTGTCTGTCTTTCTTTGTTTTGCACAGTTAATTTAATTCAAACTTTAATCACCTAATCCCAAAAACAAGCCCATCAGCAGAACTGTCTTCACTTGTTTGCTTATTGATTTGAAAGTGCCGCAGTGTACATTCCTCAGGTTCACAAGTTCAGAAGAACATGCTCCTCTATCCTCCTCCTCCTATTTCCATCAAAGCAGAGGGCTGGATTACGCCCAATGAAGAAAGACTCAGCACTTGTGGGGGTGTTCTACTTCTTTGCGGGTGAGTTGACGGCTCTGGGCCCATTGCTGTGAAGCTCTAATAATGGATAAAAGTGTTTTGGACCAAATATGAGGCGGAAATTTCTTGCCGTTTTTGCTGACTTGCTTGCCTTTGAGGTGCTCTTTGGCGGGGTTCCGGGTGTTTGTGGGTGAGTTTTGGGGTCTGGGAGCACTGCTGCGACAGTCTAATCTTGATTGCATTTGCTTTTCAGGAAATCCGTGGTGGAAAACAGGAGTTATGATGATGACCTAGCTGCACAGCGCGTTTGGACCGAAGGCCGAGAGATATTGTAAGTATGAGATTTTGCTTTTTGGCTGTTTGGGGGTGTTGTCGTGTGCTTTTTTGCGGGTGGGTTGGCGGGTCTCTTGGGGCATTCCTGGGAAGGTCTAATACCGGATAGAAGTGGTTTGGACAAAATCCATAAGTAAAAGCCTTTTTTTTGCTATTTCTTCTGACATCTTGCTCAATGTAGCGTTTTGGGGGGCTTCCTGGTGTTTGTGGGTGGGTTGCGGGGTCTCTGTCGAAGCACTGCTGCGACAGTCTAATCTTGATTGCATTTGCTTTTCAGGAAACCCGTGGTGGAAAACAGGAGTTATGATGATGACCTAGCTGCACAGAGCGTTTGGACCGAAGGTCGAGAGATATTGTAAGTATGAGATTTTGCTTTTTGGCTGTTTGGGGGTGTTGTCGCGTGCTTTTTTGCGGGTGCGTTGGCGGGTCTCTTGGGGCATTCCTGTGAAGGTCTAATACCGGATAGAAGTGTTTAGGACAAAATCCATAAAGAAAAACCTTTTGCCACTTTTTGTAACATAGGGTTCGTTAGGGTTAGCCCTAGCAGCAGGATTGCATGTGTTTCAGGGTGTTCTATTGCAACTCAGTTCTGGGGTGTTAGAGCACTCTTGGAGCAAGGCTGGCTATGGATACTTTTGCTTGCTTGCAAAAGTATCCATAGCCAGCCTTGCTGGCTATGGATACTAGTTTGAATACAATCCACGGTGGGTAAGGGTGTATTTGGGCCTAATTTTACTTTCAAAGTACGTTTTGTCACCATTTTTCTGCTAGGCCTCGTTTTTTGAGATCTGATTGGGGGTCTTCTACATTTTTGCGACTGGCTTTAGTAAGGGTCTTGGTGGGAGCATTGCTGGGAAGGTCAAATTTTGTTCTAAAACACAGTTTACAGTACACCTAGCTTGAGGGGAAAGATCCGCTAAATTATTTTGGCCATACTTATTTATCCTTAAAAAGGTGACTCAGACAGAGTACGCAATTTCAAAAATATTGCACTAACTATTAGGGAAATCAAAGTGTGACTTTTTGCACCACACTGCGTACATACCTTATATTTATTTATCAGTGGTATTGTAATAGCACTTCCTGTTTTCCGTTTAATAATTACAGGCCGGGTTTCAGTCAACATCCGCCAGGCAGGCAGTGGACAGGGTGTCTTCTGTCAGTGGTCACCAACATTGATGGACGAAGCGTCAGCTGGAATGGAGGAGTGCCACTAATAAGAGGAATTGTTTGCTGCATGCAACTTACTTACCAAATTCAACAGGACAACTCCAACAACATACAGAATACAGATACAGTATCCATTGTTTTCTTCTATGAGTGTGACTGCATGTGGTTAGCTTTAGTTTGTACCCAAAGATTTCTTTATCTTCAATTATTGTTTGTCCATGCTGTGCTTTTTTTTTCTTCTCTCAACAAAACCTACCCAAAAAGAAACCCCCATTCCCATGCATTTTCCAAACCCTAACCCTCTTCCCCCGGGCTGTGTGGTTTTGCTTGATGTCTGACTAAATGACATCAATAATTCCACACACTTGCTGGGGAGGATAAGGTCATAGCAACAGGCTGGTGAAGGAATACGAGGATATATTCTAGACTTACTCAGCTTCAGTACTATTTCTTGTAGTAGTAGGAGCCAATGTCAAATAAATTCAACGCAAGTACTAGTTATACTTGCAATACTTTACCATTTGTTAGGCTACATTGTGGCACTGTTCTAGTGTACTGTAACCTGCTATATTCTCGATCGTACCGTAACCGTTGTAATGCTACAGTAAGGACAAACCAGGTTTCGTTTTCTTTTTTTCCATAGGCATGCAACTGCCACTGTGTCACACCACTAGTACCACCGCAATGAGGAAATTTCATCCGCCCAGGATTGCTAACCTTAATCCCCATTTCACGTGGAGCCAGCCCTGGGCCTAGCCCTAATTTCTAACACAAATTACAGGTAAGATAAGCGTTTGGTGGGAGGTAGTATAATGGAGTATTAGGACTAGACGAGAGATTGACGGTAGTACTACTAAAGTCCTAGGACTCTTCAGGAAAACAAACTTACTGTTACACCCCCACCCACCAGACTGAAAAGCAGTAAAAAACAGGTATGGTCAGATAAAGTTTAAAAAAGTATATTTATGTAGCCCTACCAAAATAATCTCCCTCAAGACCCTCCCTAACCCCAACGATTGTCTTTGAAAAGTCCCAAAAAGAACCCAACTCCCAAATCCCACCCCCCAAAAGTCTCTAAAAAAAGGGCAAGGGACACTCCACTACTGGAGGGTGCTGGTGAATTTTGCGGCCAGGGCATCATACTCCTTGCGGAGGGTGGCAAGGTCGAAGCGGAGGCCCTCCACCAAGTTCTTGTACCTAAGGACCTCCTGCTCCAGGTAGGACATTCTGACTCCTAGGCGGCGCTGGCGTGTTTTGCAGCTCCTGTGGGGGGCAGCTGGTCTTTTTGCTGCTTGGCGGTGGCGGTTGGCTTTGTTAGCCCGGCTCCGTACCGCTGGAGCACTGCGCTGGCTGGCAGCCCGTGGGGTCACGGAGGAGGATGCAGCTGTCCCAGTCGAGGATGTTGTGGTTGCACCGGTCGACTGCGTGTCCTCCTCCTCCTCCAGGGCCACCAGCCGCCGATATTCGGCTACAGTGGCATCCAGCCTCCGTTGCCGGGCCATTCGAGCCTGCTCCCTCCGTGATGTCGATTTGGAAGGAGCAACTAGATGAAGAAAGAAAGACATAGTCTGTAACCAATGCTCCTTAACATTAATAACACAAAGTGATTGAGCCGAAAGTTGTGTCACAGTACAAGTAGCAAATTGAAAGCACAGTACATAACTATTGAGGAAAGTATCTATCTAACCGCCCACTTCTGCATCCTTGCTCTAACATTAGTGGTAGTTTAATGAACAAATTCTACGACCACTATGGACTTCCATTACAGTCGACTATGACAGTACACCAGTCTTATTCTTCTTCTTCTCTCTTGTTTAGGAAAATTGGTACGTTATCTTATGCAAGCCGGCAGAATGCCAGCGCAGTGAACTTGCACCCGAGAAAAACAGACGCACACCATGATGAGTGAGACAGACTTGCGTTACTGTACCGGTCCAGTACATGCAGGTGGTGAAGCTATTACTTTTCTATTACGGGTGGCACTGAGAATACTCTGTTACAAGGGCTACTGCTTAATTAATTTACCTTTCACCCTACAGTGCAAATGAGTACTAGAAAAGGAAAATGAAGAAGCTAAATAATTACATTATCTATCACTTCACATGGGATGTATTTGATGACATATGGGATGACTTTAGGTGCTTTGCTTATTATTGAGTGAACAGTGATACACCCACACATGAATGACGTACTACTACTAAACTAAAGTTATTAAGAGAGGTACGGAGTGTCCACCGTAATAACCGGATATATCACAGCTAAGTCGAAGTACATTTAGAGGAGGCTACTACCTGGTTGATTTATAATACACCTGTGCAGAAAGCACACTATGCAGTCTTCAATCTCAATAAGTAAGGAATATATAGCTTACCTCTTCCCGCCACCACCGTGCGAACCCTCACAGGAACGTCCGGCACTTGCACCGCCTCCTCCCCAGAGTCCGCGTCCAACACGACCACCTCCGCGCTGACCCCGCCACCAGATGTTCCACCTACAAAGTACATTTAAGAATGTTAGAATACACCACTCACTACTATATAATATTTGGTCTAGGAGGAATAAAGAAATGTTAAAAAAACAAAATACATGTAATAGTTTTTAACTGTCTACTCTAAAGTAAAAATGTCCCTTTTTCCAGGGAAGGCTGTTGTCTTGCTGCACTTTTTGGCACAACTGATGAATGCTTGCTTTTTATTTTTAACACACAACACTTTTTCTCCTAACAGAAGCTTGACTTCTAAGAACACGATCAGGGTCAAGCTCAAGTTCAAACCAGGTGAGAGCTCAGCTCGACCACAAGAAATGTGTCCAATTAATCGTTAGCACTAAGCACTTTTCCATTTGCAGTTAAACGTTTACTTTTATGACAAAGTTGATTTTAATAAATGTGTTTAGTTTTAATAAAGCTTTTAAACTTAAATAGACTCTGTGGTTTTTGGTCCTCCAGACTAGAGTGGATGAGCTAACGGTTTTGGAATTTTTGCAAGCATGAGTGCCTCTGACACTTCTTGACTGTGACTCCGTACTCTTGTCCTGCGTAGGATAATCTAATGATCATTGTGGATCAATCATCGGTGACTTAGGGAGCTAAATGACTCTGCAACACTATCTAGTCAGTAAGGAGATTGGGGGTTCTTCAAAGTCTGATATCACTGAGGTATGTGGAAAGAAAGTCTACATGCGCCTATTATAATTGATAAACAATGCACTATTTAGTGTTCATAGTTCGGTTTGTGCAGATTTGTCCCTGCAACAGTAGTAGAATGGATTGTCCTCCTATCCAAACCAAAAGTAAAGTAGTATCTTATTCTTTCTTGGTGGTCATTCACCTTTTTATTGTTGGCAATTGTCAAAGCATAAACATTTAGAAGACTTGAAAAGACATTATGGACAATCCCAGAGGACTGCACTCAGTGCATAGAGCTATTGCTGACTAGAATGGGAGTCCAATGGAATTGCCAAATGTGCAATCTTAGTTAGCTACACACACAGACTAATAAGAATAATCTAGTAATACCACAGGGAGTCATAGTCGAGGCAGGATAAGAATTTAGATCCAGTCTACAACAAGATCAAAGACGATTTTGAAAAAATCGAATGAGGAACGCTAGGAAAAAATAGGTACTCTTTATTAAAATTAAAACTTACTGGGGCCAGCAAAGGAGCCCTCGCCTGCCCGATCCTGGCCTGCATCCTCCTGAACAGCACCCTCCTCCTCCTCCTGTGTCCTCTTGCCCTTGGGGGGAGCTGATGTACAACATGAAAGAAAGAAAGACCAGAAAACATGGATGAGATTTGTCAACCAAATCAAACATTTCAAAAGAACAATAACAAAATATTTTGGAGAAATAGCATATAGATAGACAACTATTCCACGGGATATATTGACCTATCTCATGTGGTATACTACGTTATTCGTATTGCCTGATTTGCGGACCGTTGACTTTCAAAGTTCCTATGTAACTCAATAAACAGACTACTAAAAAGGTTTGCCTAGGCCTGGCAGGCAGCAGTCCGCAGCACGCGAAGTGACAGACAAAGTCCATCCTGCTTGCAGATCAGTGAATACTCAAACTATCAATCCACCGACCACCACCACTATTTCTTCTTATAGCCATGTGTCTAAAGGAAGGACTGGACTTCAGTCTGTTGGGGCTGATTTAGAAGTCCCTTGCGGCTCATTTTCCTCCATTGTTGCGTGACTTTTGTGACGCAGCGGCAGAACAAAAGAGTCGCCATGGTGCGGCGTATATATTAAAAAAAAAACGCATATGGGAGATGCATCACGTTGTAAAGCCCTGCGCCATCAGGGGGCATTCTGGCGCAAGGGAGGGCGTTCCTGCGCAGGAACGAATCCTAAAAGTGGCTGAGGGAAATCTACAAGATGTCAATCAGTCACTTTTAGGACAATGATGCGTGACTCAAACCCTGCGCCTGCTTGAAGCCGACGTACGGCTTGATGCAGCATTGGGGAGATAGGGCACCCCAGAGCATTGCTGGAGCTGCGCCATCGTTGGCACGCAACTCCAGCAATGCGCCGCCTTTATGGCACAGATGCGTAAGGCTTCTGTGACGTTTTGGGCCAATGGGTGGTGGTGGCATGGCGCACAATTACTGCCGCATCCCTGCTACTTTGCAGGGATGCGCCGGTAATTGAAAATATGACCCTTAGTGTCTAGCATTACGCAGTTCTTTACACTACACTCATACATAAGTTCTCAGGCCAATGAAATGAACACAAAATACAAAACAAATAAGCATTGTAGCAAGCAAGGCTACTGAGAAGGAGAGCAGTGCACCTGAAATGCATAGAAGA
The DNA here is from genome assembly GCF_964261635.1 of Lissotriton helveticus. Classification (NCBI taxonomy): domain Eukaryota; kingdom Metazoa; phylum Chordata; class Amphibia; order Caudata; family Salamandridae; genus Lissotriton; species Lissotriton helveticus. The sequence continues at coordinate 1,412,226,761 of NC_136065.1, forward strand.
TTTTGAAATATAATTTACCTGCAATGTAATCGGCAGCATTATTGCTCTTGGTAAAGAACAAAGAGTTGCAAATAACAGAGCCGGATAAAACAGATTAGTGATGAAATAGCTAGAAATAGCTACTACTACTCACCAAGCCCGGGGACCTCTACGCCGAGCGCGTCCAGCAAGTCCCGTTCCCGGTACTGGTTATAGCCTGGTTATAGGTGCGCCGGACCCCAGAGAGCTTAAACATGGCCCGGCACACCTTCTCCCACCGCTTCCGGCGCTCCCGGATGCCATAGCCGCTTGCGATCTTGCCGCCTCCCAGGATCGTCTTGGGGAGGCGGCGCAGTGCGTGGAAGATGAGTGCGGCCACCTCCTCCGCGCTAAAGATCTCCTGTGGCATCACTTGCTCCCCCCTGAAACGCCCGCACGGGAGCCGGGCACGGGGTGCGGGACCCTTCCCCTTCTCAGGGTGCTTCCCGGCTCCCTTTACCATGGTCTGGGCAGAAATGAGTTAAATAATAAAGAAGAAATAGAATAGGGAAGAAGAAAAGAAAAGAGTTTCAAAAAGTAGTTTAAAATTAACAAAAAGTAGCAGAAAACACAAAAATATAGAGCTAGAAAAATAGAGGGATAGATAATAAGTAAAATAGATCAAATAAACTTCAAACAAGCAAAGGATGGCAGAGATTCAGAGAGGATACAGAAAGCATGCCCAGAACCATAGCAATGAATGAGAAACAAGATGGCCGCGCCCATTCACGACCGCGTGGGTAAGTTTGCGCGAGATTTTCCTCGCGATCACGCGCGAAATTGTACTAGCGAGCAGCACACTTTGCGAGATTACACATAGTGGCCGGAAACGGAATTACATCACGCAAACAAGATGGCCGCGCCCGTGTACGGCCGCTAGGGTAACTTCGCAAACGTATAGCTACAAGCGCCTTGCGAACACGCACAAAATCACGCGAACATACACGCCGCCCAAAAAAAATAGTGTATTCGCACGCATTCGCGGCTTCCGAAATCGATCTCGCACGGATTCGCGCCCCGCAAATCGCGCGAAATTGCAGAAAAACTAATTTTGCTAAACTGAAAGCAATCAGCAGGTGCAAAAGTTCAAACTTAACATTAGTAACCATTCACTCTAGTGCTTCCTGAGGGGCCCCTCCAGAGTTCAGTTGCCTATTTGCAACTATTCCATGACCCTGCTATGACCCAAACAGCAGGCTCATAGAATAGCTACAAGTAGACCATAAAGGTCCTGTGAAAAAAAATTGCACTGCAACAGAAAGCAAATTACAGATAAGGAAGGAAGCAGGTGCCAGCCAGACTGGAAGTTTCAAAATTACTGACACATTAATCACCCCCTAATTAATTCATGGCAGTTGAAGAAGGGCAGGTGTGCTTGCTTTCACTGCAACAGAAAGCAAATTACAGATAAGTAAGGAAGCAGGTGCCAGCCAGACTGGAAGTTTAAAAATAAGTGATTAATCAACCCCAAATTAATTCATGGCAGTTGAAGCAGGGCAGGTGTGCTTGGTTTTTTTCACCCCCATAATCTACAGTGATAAACAAACCTAATGGGTGGCAGTGAGGATGTACCAGAGGGTGGCATGGGTGTACCAGAGGGTGGCAGTGGTGAAACAGAAGGTGCTGTGAACCTGTGATGATAAACCAGACAACAACATAGTCGCGGCCGTTGCGAGCCGAAAAGTAAGTTCGCAATTGCGAAATGGTCCACAAATCCTCGCTAACGCTCGCCAACACAAAAAACTTAAAAATCCGCTAATCCGCGAGAGTTCGCGGATCTTGCGGATTGCGAATCTGTAAATACGCAAATTCGAGTACACGAGATCCGCTAGATCCGCCCATGCTTAGTGGCAGGGAATTGGATGACTTTGATAGGCAAGGTTGCCTCTGCTTTAAGGCTGAGGAGTCATTAATGCATGTTCTCTGAATCTGTGATACATTTCTCCCTCTAAAGAAATGTTGGCTCCTGTTGGTATGGTGCATTTTAAATGTCAGAACCTGTTGAGGCACTATAGTAGAAGTCTGCTTGAGAGGAAAGTGAGCCCAGCTGGCAGCTTGCTTTGTGAAATTTATGAACTCGGTAGCCATGCTGTTTGGGGCCCCCAAGGCCTGGTTGCCTCCTTTATACTGAAGAGCTTCAGTGTAAAAAGACCATCTTGCCAGGACTGGATTAACTTCTTTTCTTAGTTTTGGGCCTCATCCTTGTCCTTGAAGATTGGTTGAAGGAGGATAATGGGGAGCTTTTTAGTTGGGGGGGAAAGGGTTGCCTTCCACCTGCAATAACCTATAAGTATTTTTATAATAGTTTTTAGACTTTCTAAATTCTTTAAATTAACTGTGTATTTTTACTCTCCTAAGAGATTCTCAAATACAATGATTTCCTTTAATAGTGCAAATAAAGATCTATCTATCTATCTTGGACGACAACTTAGATCTATGTAACATAGGTTAATTCCTAACTTTATGAATTTTGGGAACAGTATTTTATTTTAATACAATTTTGTGTTCAAATTATTTTAGTGGTCCAATCTCCTTGCTAACTCCTTTAAGAAAATGTTTCCCAGTAACTTCTGAGTCATCCAAAATTAGTATATGTTCCTTACTGTTTGGATCTAAAAAATTTGTAGATCTCTCTTATCCAACCAGCCCAAAACTGAAGGCTCCTTCTTTGCTATATACAGTATACCCAAGGACTCTCTATTCTTGAATCGGAACATTAATTTCCTATACCCTAGAATGTCAATTGCCTTGACACTATAACCTTGTGGAGCTATGCCAGTTTTGCAGAGTTTTAAACCCAATCTCTTCTCAAAATTAGCCTTTCAAACATTTTCATGTACAATAGTGTATGGAGAACCTGAATCATCCAATATATAGATTCCAACACCTCCTATTTTTATGAAACATATTGGTTTGTTCCTCAGTTTAGTCTCATCATATATACATTTAGAGCTACTCTTTCCTTAATGTTTAAAATATCACAATTCCCTGATTCATCATCAGTAGATGATATAGCATCACTGGTATCAATGCTTGACCTTCCCATAACTCTTCATCTTCATTTTACAAACATTTTTAAAATGCCCAACCTTTCCACAATTAGCACACATCTGTTTTAAGGCTGTGCACCCTGTACTAGATGCCAAACGATTAGTGATATTACAATAGTGCTATTAAAATATTAAAAACACATGGAATCTTTAAATTGTTTCAGATTAGTATGTTCCTCAGTTTTCCAATTTTTAAATGTAAAATAACATGAGGTTGAATTCACTTTAGCTACAACACTCTGTTCCACTGTGCAACTATTTATTTTCACAGCTTTACCACACCTCCCAGACAATTCTGCTTTTCTTACAATGAATGTTACATCCTTTAACTTGGCATCACCATTCACCCACAAATGATCCTGCGAATCCAAAGACTTTTACAATCCTGAGGATTTACAACACTCTGTAGATGAACTGCGTATCCAGGATATGGACATACAACATACACCCATTAAACAGTCTTCCCAAGGTTCTCAGTATCCTCTGCAGACACCAGATAATCGACATCGCACCACTAGTGAAATCCGTCATCATGGCAGAGAAATGAAACGATCAATTCGTACTCATGAAGACAAAATCTCTGCACTCAAACAGTATCTACTTTCATGCAGGATCTGCAAAGGGACAAATCACGATCTCCCTTCAAATCTGCTTTGGATGAAGAATCACCTTAACACTATTTATATTTCACTGCAGATATGATTGATAGTTCATCTCACTACATATGTAGCCGACAGTTCATATCCTTTTACCACTTTTTTTAAGCTTCTCAAACCAGAGTCTGCCTACTATAAAGGGGTTTTTCTTTGCCTTATTCACACCATTGTTTTCCTGCTTAGACTGGTTGCAGGATTATTTATTATCTGTTATTTATTACAATGTAATTTTAGAGTTTACTTTGCATGATATACATTCTATTTGCTATTAAGTGCTCTCTGGTTTATTGTTTGACTCTTAACAGGTAATTTCCTTAATCTCTTCTATATTTTAGAGTTATAAATATTTTACTATAACTTTTTACGTTTTATTGACCTTGATCTTCCCTCTTAATAGTTACTGTTAAATATGTTATTATATCTGAGATAATATTTCCATTTATAACTGCATTTTATCTTTAACATTATTTATATTTACATCTAAGTTTACATTACTATTTTTAATACAAGACCTTTTTATTTACTGTATCTTATTAACAATTATACATTCTTAATCACCTTTTTCATGTTTCCGTGTTACTGTATATACACATACTTTATGTTTAGGTATGCATTTTATAATAGCTTTCATTCTTTCCATTTTTGGAAAGTCTCTTTCTTCACTCTTTTCGCTCATATACCTATTTATATTCATACTTAAGCCTATATCACTATATTACTACTTTTAATGCAAAACATATTTATTGCCTACAGTTTCTTAATTATTTCATTGCAAACTGTTAATCAATTTCTACACATTTTGTGTTTGTGTCTATATTTATGCACTAATGAATGTATGCATTTTCTTTTATCTATTCATGCTCGCAGCTACTATTTATACATATATTCGTATCTAACTTTATCTTATGATTGTTACTATAAATATATTTATTGCTTAATGTATCTTATTCACAGTTGTCAATAATTAGTAATGTTTTTTATATTTGAATAATATTGAACTCATATACATTTTTATATATATTTATGTATTCTGTTAAACCTTTGTCTCCTCCTTTCAACAGTCATTCTTATATATGCTTAGCTCTTCACATTTTCTTCACACACACTTGGCTTCTCAGATTTTTACTTCCTTCCTATATGGTCCTTATCAAATCTTAACACTCCTGGCGGGGTTCCTACCTGAGGCAGTGCTCTTGGGAGCCCAGACCCGCAGCTAAAGTTAAAGTTTTATTCTCTTTTTAAAATTTTCCTTCTTGCACCTCTTTTTGCTTCTTATTTTGGATGCCTTTTTTCCTGGGAACCTTTCTTTTCTTTTTTTTCCTGCTAAATCCTACTACTAAACAAATTATTTTAACAACATTCTCTACCTTTCCCTTTCCCCCTCCCTCTTCTCATATCTTGGTTTAATTAATCATTACATTTTGTGTCGGCTCTCTAAATCACTCCCTTTTCTATCCGAATTTCTTATTTGTTCAATTTCTATAAGTGTACCGGTATCCACTTGGGGTATGGCTAACACTCATTCTTTGCATGCTATAACATGGAATGTTCACGGTTTAACACATCATATCAAACGGAAAAAAGTTCTTTCTTATTTGAACTCAAAAAAGGTAGATGTGGCTTTACTCCAGGAACTCATCTTGAAGCGTCAAAGTCCGAAACGCAGAGGGTGGGTGGGTAAGGTATGTCACAGTAGTATCCATGCACAACAGCTCTCAGACATTACTCCATTCGTAAATGTGGTGTGGCCATTCTTATTCGTAAATCTTTACCAAACACAATATTGAAAACCTGGGAAGACCAAGATGGCAGATATGTATTTGTCAAATTACGCATCCGAGACACACATTTTTGTGTAGGATCAGTATATGCTCCGACGGGTGCGAAAAAATAATTTCTTCTCCAACTAAATCATATTTTAGCAGAGATAGGAGCTTCCCAATATTTTATAGGTGGAGGTTGGAATCTTACTTCCAATCATTATATATCCCAAGAGCCCAGGTAGATCAAAGCAAAATGCTCTCTTTCCATTCAGGGCACAATCTACCTTCTCTTTCTGAGGGGGACAGAGCACTTCTGGAAGGAGATATTAGTAAAGAAGAGATCTCACAAGCTATAGCAAAACTCTTGTATCATAAAGCCCCAGGGGAGAATGGTTTTCCAGCAGAATTTTACCGCTGGTCAGGTGACCAAATAATTAACAGTCTGCATACTGCTTTTCAGGAAGCAGATAGTAAAGCTTCCTTAGGCTGCCTATGTAAGAAAGCAATCATCGCAATCCTGCCCAAACCCTGGAAAAGATCCATTAATCTGTAGCAGCTATCGTCCCATATCACTTCTCAATTGTGATGTCAAAATCTTAGCCAGCATTCTGGCCTCTTGTCATGTATTCCTATAGGTTCTGAATCGATCCCCCTATTCCTGACCCTATCCTGGTTAAACTAACTATCAAGTTAACTAACAGTCAGCCCATGAGGCAAGAAAAGCCCCCATGATGCAGATACCGTTATCTGACGCAGTCACACTACAGCACAGGAACGTGTTATCTGATTAGGTCATAACGCTTGAGATCTAATTAGACAAGCGACATTCCTCCAGCCCCTGATAAGGCATACGACGTTCTCATAACAAATCAAACCTATGACAACCTGGAAAATCCGTGCGGCCATTGTTTTGATTTCACAGAGAACTTCAGTAAAAGAATGTGCTAACGAGCAAGTCGTATGACATCTTTATTGACGCATCTATGTCCATCCTTACGTCAATCTCGGCACCTTTAAGGTATAAATATTGCCGATCTTGCCCTATGCAAACACACGCGTGGTGACGAGACGGAGCAGCCATACTTGCCGAAGCCCAGAAGCAGAGCAGACCCCGCTGGCAGCAGCCCCGCCTTCCTGACGCGCTGAGAGACGCGCTGCTATCTCCTACCGAGAGACCCAGCACCGGCGCTTTCGGGCAGCCCTCGCAGGCAGCCTGGAATATCGAGAGCAGAGAAAGAGATACCATTCCTCATTCATCCTAACTTCCAGGTACAGAACTGAATAACCCCTCACAGAGAATTCTTTAGTTATTCACTTGGCAAAAACAAACTTAACTTAAACTGTAACTTTCTATTCCCGCCCACGCATTAGACTTAGGTCAGGTACACGGGGTAGGCGTATTTAGAAACACCAGTTGAGTACGTTTAGTCAAATGTATATGTGTATGTAAATATATTTTAATCATTTTAAACATCATATGGCTCAGAAACCATATCAATGTTTTTACAGTATTATTTTATACTATTGCTTTTAATGTATGCACTTTACTTAACTATAAGTATTGCAATAATATCGATCCATTTCTCTTGTACGAGAAAAGAGACTGATCAATAAATAACACCTTTTTATTGAACACGCCCGTCTCTTCCTTTTCTCTACAATCTGATGAGACTAAGAATGCACGTACTGACTGAGTAAAATAATTGCCTTGTGCTCACACGACTCTGGAGATACACTCTTGATTAGGGGAGAGCAAAGTTGTCATGTTCTATGGTTGTCAGAAACTAAATCCCTTCTTGTCTAATCAGGGGAGTTAATTCTTTCATGAACATTCGAGAAAGTTTCTAGCGAACTCTGAGCTACGCTGGCAAACCCAAAACTTAAGTCTAGTATCGACAGTAGTAGACCTAGTTAACGTCTGGCCTAGGCCTTTACTGCTGTAGGTATTATTCCAATGCGCAGAGCCTATTGGGAAGATAGGAACTACACTACATGGCGCCCAACGCGTTTGGAAAGGGCGATAAAACTAACGTAAGACATTTAGAGTAACTCAGTCGTGCTTTCTCACTCAGACCCCTTTTCCCAAATACTCCAAAGACGTCTGGAGTGGGTGAAAGGTAATATCCTCCAAAACCTCGCAGGAGGGAACTCCTATGTAAGGTTCTTGGTTTAGTCAACGTTGAAGGATACACTGTTCCAAAATATTGTGCATCTAATCTTTGTTCCATAAGAAACCTGATCTGCAAACAAACAAAATAACCATCCTGACAGTAAAATGTCAGAAAGTGATGAAGAAAGAGAGGCAGTTAGATTAGCAGCTGAAATAACAGCAGCAGATACTGCACTAAAGGATGCAGACGCGGATATAATACTCATTCCGGTCAGCAAAAGGAAATCTATAACCTTAAAACTTATAGAAAATGGACTGACACCTAGAGGTGGCACAGTCATATTCATAATTGAGGCACACGAATATCGGCAGACAGAGGTATACTATACATGGATAAATTTTCCAGCAGCAAATGCTGTAACAAAGTACTTCCATTATTACAAAATAGAGGTTCCACCCGACATTTACACTCCTTTCGAGGAGGTGGAAGTACCACTCAAATTCCAAGAGCATTTGCTCTTATTTGATGGCGCCCTAATACATAACAATCACATTACAAGGCTCGGTCCTTTAGGTAGACCAGGAGCAACGTGGCCGGTCTTAGCCGGATACACACCACACCCAGACATCGAAGGAATGTCTACTGGAGAGCTGTTAATACAGCTAAAACAATTACTAAAAATTCATAGACAATTAGTCCAGTATGTAATGCGGACTTCAACAATTCAGCCAGCGATTAAACTTCCACAGCTGACCCCTCACCAGGGGAACACAAATAAAATCACACCACAGAACATCCAATCCTGCCTAGGTAAAGTTCCGGCTAAACGGGAACAGATACCATTCTGGTTGGCACAGAAAATCACCCAAATAGAGGCGGTGTTTCCTGACACCACCCCGCTAGAAAAACACAGGATTCTGACTATATGCCTCCCAATGGGAATCGCACCACACATAGAGGACTGTGACACTTGGGGTACAGTCTTTGCTTCAATCTACACAAAAACGCACGGTGTTCCATCCATTTCGGTAATACCAGATGTGCTAAAACAAATTCAAGATGAATACGGTCCAGAACCAGCTTTAACTCTTGGTATGAAATTACTGAAAGACTTCAAGCAGGTCTCGGCTATATTACTAGCCAATATAAAAGGTGAAGCAGCAAACGTGGCGATCCGCCAGAGGTTAAAAGAGACAGATATAGCAGACCAACCAGCTGAAATTGCCAGAATCATAGAAAAATCTTATGAAGAACTAGGTAGAGATAGTTTAAGTGGAATACCAGTAAAACCGCAACTGACTGAAAGTCCAGAAAAAATATTTTTTAATAATAATTCACCAAAAAAGAACTGGGATGGAAACAAACAATCCAATCCAAAAGAAAAGAAATTCCAGTCCCGAGGAAGGTCTCCTAGGCGAAGGGAGAAATCTCCGAACCAGAGACACAGGTCACCCCAGAGTGACCCCTCTGGGAAAAGATATAACCTTAGAAATAGGGATAATATTAAAAAACCTGATAGATATCAAGACATTGATACACGTCCCTCTCAATCTTTTCAGACTTCCTCGCAGAAATCGGAAAGAAGAGGACGATCAGAACAAAGAGAAGAGCACGCCAAGTCCAAAGACAAGGAACCTGCTCAACAAAAAAAGAAATTACAATTTCCAAAAAAGAAGGTAGCCAGTATCAAGGTAGTTAACAATGCCGAGAATACTGAGGACACAACTGAAAAACGGAGAGTGGGCTCAGACAATGCTAGACAGCGCAGCAGAAGTGAGCATAGCTCGCAAAGTCCTTATGAATCATCTGGAGACAGTGGACACGAATGAATATCTTCAAGTGGAAACTGCAGACACCAGAGTTAGCAAACCCCACAAGATATACGAGATAACATTACGTATAGAGGGAGATAAGACTAGGAAAATAAGGGGACTATTTTGGGATAACCTCTCCAAGGGTTATGACATCCTTCTAGCTGAAAAAGACTGGCCACCAGAGTTTGTCAGGGAGTGCCCTCATGGCGAAGAAGTAATTATGCCTGCCTTCTCGAATCAAATCCCGATTCATAAAAAATACACACTTGCTAGAAAGTGGGCAGTGGCCTTAGCACCTGCTTTATATAAAAATCATGTAGGATGGGATGAGGATTCTCCTCCTCACAAAATCCAGTTAAAATCACAACCTACTGCACAAAGGCAGTACCCAATTAAGCAAGAAGCTAAAAAACAGGTAAATGAAATACTAGATCAGCTAGAATACCAGGGGGTGATTGAAACTTGCACCTCACAAATGAACAATCCTTTGTTTCCGGTCTCCAAACCAGACAATTCATATCGTCTAGTTTTGGATTACCGACACCTTAACACATGTTGCAAAACCTTTGCAGTGCAAAACTCACACAGTGCTGCACTAATGAATAACATAGTGCGCAAAAAATACAAAACAACCTTGGACATCTCCAATGGATTCTTTTGTCAAAACATAGCACCAGAGAGCAGATATTTAACTGCATTCTCAGTAAATGGCACTCAAAAGCAATTCTGTCGGTTAGCCCAGGGGTACAAGAACAGCCCGGGGGTATTCTCAGTGAGAGTAACAGAATTACTACAACTATATGATGATGAAGCGTTATCTTATGTCGATGACATTTACTTAACAGATGATGACTTGGATACTCACTTGAAAAGAGTGAACACCATAATACTTGGGTTCGCAGCAGAGGGTTACAAATTCAACTTTAAAAAATCCAGAATTGCCCATCTGACAGTCCTATTCTTAGGATATGAGTTATCAAGTGAAGGTAAAAGCCTGGCAGACAATTTCCTAGAGAAATGTGCCGTAATCCAAGCTCCTAAAACACTAAAAAACCTACAGTCAATTCTAGGCTTCCTAAATTTCGGAAGAACATACATTGCAAATTACGCAGAAAGGGTCAAACCCCTTTATGATCTAATTAAACCAGACTTTAAAAGATCCAATTGGACTCAAACACACACAGAAATTTTGAGATCCTTACAAACAGACATGCTAATTAAAACAAAATTAGAAACACGTGATAACACACTCAATCTTGTGATTCGAGTCATCCCAGGGAGATGCGGATTCACATACCTAACCTCTAATGAGGGAGAAAAGGTACCAATTGCATTCAAATCACACTTGTACACAGAAGCTGAACAGAAATTCAGTAATACGGAAAAAATCATTCGTGCAGTTCAAACCGCAATAGCTAGAGAAAAAGACATAGCTGACGGTAGACATATCACAGTCAGAACAGCAGAATCAGCCTTTGAGGCATTAACAACACCGTGTAATTTACCAACAACAACATTGAATCCGGAATGGATACAATGGGTGAATTCAATCACAACGGACAAAGTATACTACTACTTTGATCCAGAACTAGAAGAATTAAAAAATCTAAAATATGAAAAGACGTATCCTCTGCCAATCGACATTCTGCCTCTAAGACATTACGCCTGTGTAATTTATACAGACGGACATGCTCAACCCTCCGTTTGGGGAGAACATGCATACAACCCCACATGTGAGATTACAAAAGAAGTGTGGCGCGGAGGTAAACTAAGACCTCTATTAACAAAAACACACTCAGTTGAAACTAATTCAGAACTACAAACTGAAATAATAGCATTAAAAATGGCGCTGGATAATGCGGATCGCGAATTCCCGACACTTATAGTGTCAGATTCATATTACTGCGTCAAAGCATATAACAAGGATTTGCAGACATGGATTCAGAACGGTTACAAAGATGACACAGATGCACCAATAAAGCAGAAATTGCTCTGGGAACAAATAGCTCTTTTACAAAAAGAACTACCAAAGACTCACGTGACACACTCACTGAGTCATCAGCGTGATGGCGTTCACGTTGTAGGGAATTCATTGGCTGAAACAGCCGCAGCGGCAGCCACTATACCGGCTCCCGTAGATCGAAAAAAGCGTACATTAAAATACATTGACGGTGAAACAATGCTGGCGGTGAAAACGTCATCAAAAGGCGACTGCTCAGCGTTACCGATCAACTATCCACTCAATTATACATACATAATCGATGCAAACTCCGTCCCTTTTGCTCGAATCCCTGGAGTGGGGGATAGAGTGATTCCAAACATGGACAGGAGAAGCTTGTTAATCGCAGACGCACACATGGGCGAGGGTCTCAGACACCTCAAACTGAAAGATTCTCTGGAAGAATTACAATCACGGTACTGGTGGCCAGGCATGAGCCTGCATTACACCATGTTTGTAAAAAACTGCCCAAACTGCAACAGAGATCGCAGTGGGGAGAGAAACAGTTTAATACCTCGTCGTATCAAGGCAGATAATATGACCAATAAAAAGCAGGGCTTGCGATTAACATATACAGGCTAGTTTCCACTTATAATGTAGATCACCAGCACTCGGCTGACGTCCGGACTGTTATACAAAGATTTGCGAGTCTAAATGGCATATACGCTAAGAGCATGCTACGTTCGACCATTGTTTTCACTCAAGCCCACCAGCCTGGGGGGAAACATGGCCGAATGAGCACAGTCCAGCGGGAATCTTCTCACTTCCTTCCTGAGGGTACGGGATGGTGTAAAGAAAAAACCAAGGCAGAAAGCAATCTATAATGGAAAGGATATTAGGTTCGGGAGCTGGGTGGGTCAAACATCTAATAAGTGTCCAACGTAGTCTAAATAACTTGCCAAGAAATTCTCTGAAGGGATTCAGTCCGTACGAATTATTATTTGGAACTAGAATGATTATCTCTGACCTCGACAGTCAGACTTCAGTGGTTAAAGAAAAAAGCTTTGATGTCAAAGACCGTTTGGCTATTTTGCAGGACTTAAACAAAACAAGAAAAGACCTGAGCAACATACAGTTGAAACAACAGCCAACAACCACTGAAGAATCACCACCTGTCCCAGCAAGACCTGTCTGGATTCCAAAAGTTGGGGATCTAGTCAGGGAGAAGATCGCGGTAAAGAAGGAATTTGGGCCTTCTTACAGAAAAGCAGTTCCTGTCTTGTCTGTCAACGGGACAAGATCAGTTGTACTACCGCCACTTGCTGGTAAAAAGGAGAACCGAGTTGTATCCATCGACCTGGTAAAACCACAACATGTGGCCGATAACTAACAGTAGGCCAAGTGGACTCCCAATAAGTAGCAGAACACCAAGGTTTGCTACCAGTACAGAGGTCCTAACAAAGAGGCTCATCACATTCGAAACGCCTACAGAAGAACAACAAGGACTATGCAACGATGCAATAGAACTCAGACCTCTGAAAACCCAAATAAAAACATTTAGCAGAGACACACCAATCTATAATGAAGTACCAAGTGAAAATGCAAGAAACAAAAATCCTGAAGCAATTGGAACAATTGACAGAACTGCATCCGGCTACTTCATCAACTTCGATGATTCCTCTGAAAGCCTCAGTGAATCAAAGACACAGCCATCATCAAAATCCTTTAAAGACAAAGCTAAGGAACTTTTGAACCAACTGAAAGAAACATATCTGATTTCTCCATGGATTGAATTTTGGGTGGGTTTTGGTGCATTTATCCTCATACTTTGGCTCATCATGGTATTAACTTTGGGACGCTTCATTGAGGGAAAATATGCTAAAATGGACACAGCAAGTCAGAACATCAACTTGGTCCTCAAACCACACACATCTTCACACGTCGAGAAAAGAGAACTTTCTTCAGCCAACTTCACAGCCAATCCTATACCTGGTGGGGTAGCCTGGGACAACACTGACTATGAAATTTATGGTCCGGTCGAGATCCTGAAATACCCACACCAAATCAAGATCTCCTTGAGTGACTTTGCAAAACCAAACTCATTTGCTGATGATTGGGACTTCGAAAGCATTAATAACATGATGTCTGACTTAGTAATGTCTGCTAAATTTACAAAACATGATTATTTGCAAGGTTCTACAAATTATAATAGTATGTATTGTTATAACCACTATGGTAACCATTTTTTACATAAATCTGCACAACCTAGAAATGTTTTAAATTATAATCAATGGGAACATTGTGCAACACCTCCAAAAGGGAGCTCAAGAACTGTTTACGACAAATAGTCATATTTTTCTGGTTTTAACACAAGTAATGCTGAAACATTTTATTATAAATTGTCAAACAAGACAGGGATGAAAACCATGATAACCAACACAAAGTTGATATATTCAGATTCATTCTTCGAGGAAATGAATACTTTAGGATTTAATTATTGGGACAAAAATGTTGATTTAAAAAGTGTTTGGTGTACAAAAGAATGGCAAGTACAGGGTTTAGAAGCTTTGTTTAGAGCTTGCATGATCCCAGAACAAATGATATTTTTAAATGACACTGTTCAACAAACCACCTGTCTTGGCCTAGCCAAAATCAAAGATTTAAATAAACCGTCTATTCCAAAGCCAACAATGTTTAGCAATAGCTCTAATACTGATGAAGAGATAGACGTAAACCATATATTAAACCAAAACAGAACACATCCTAATTGGAAACAATGGTTGATCTGGCCCAAAGATACAAATAACTGTCAAGACAGATTCCTGAATAAAACACAGGGGTTCAAAATGACCAGGCCAGACCCTAGATATCCCCAAAGACATCACCCAGGGATAATAACAACCTACAGTGTGGGCAAATTATGCCTTCAGTGGCTACAAACTTCCACACTGCCTGAAATTAAGCAACACCTAACTTTACTTACTGATAGTGCTGACTTGCGTGATTTCATAATAGGACCACGCAAACAGCGTCAAAAGCGTTTCATAGCAGCCTCTGTATATGCAGCATACAATGAGGCCTGGAAGGTTAATCAAATTGAAACAGCAGAGAGAATACGGGAAATTGACCGTATTAATTTGGAAAAATCACTTTCTGTAGTGGACAATGGGTTAATGACTCTGTCCTCCAGAATTTTTTCTTTGGACAGCATTGTGTCGTCAGCAATCGATATATTATCGCAAGACTTACTGTTATTACAACATGGTCAGTCACAATTGCGTTCTATTGTACAGCTTGGCTGGACGTTACAAAATCTGCGTTCAGGCTATGTGCCTTGGCGTTTAATCAACACAACGTCACTATTCCAAATCTTTAACCTTACTGATAGACAAATCGGTATGGCGCAAAAGGGTGCTGATTATACAATCTTGAGCATTGAAAAACTAGAAAGATTACCAATGACAATGTCAGAACGACCTGTCAGTGAATGGATAATCCACGGAATCATAAATATTCCAATCTCAACCTTCAGGTTTCAATACTGCCAAAAATATATACAGGCTGGCATGTACGAGAAATTGGGAAAGGGGTACCTTAAAACAACTTGGAACCTGCCCTATTCGCATGCATGTGTCAGTAATAAAGGACAGAAAGTGTTTCTTAGTGGCAACAATTGTGCTATGTCACTAAGCGGCACGCTTCTGTGTAACGGAATTAGTTTGCATGGAGCCTGTGAAGGGAATTCATACAACCTTTCATGTCACCAGCAAGGCGCACCTGCAACCGAAATAGAACCATTCTTTCAAAGACTCTATAATGGGAGTTACATTCTTATTGTAGACCGCAAATGTTGTAGTCTTATGCCCGGGACTCCTTATCTAGTCACTACGACTGCAAAGGTCAAGTGCTGTGGACGTTCTTTGTTCCCCAGCTCCTTTCCAGACAGGGAGGCAAGGGCATGGCCCAGTTTGAAAATTACTTCTATTCGAATAGATACTTTAAGCAGAATGAAAACAGTGCTTCTTCAGACGCCTACAAGGCTCACGTCATCAAAAGAAACGTATGATCTACAAGTCGCAAGGACGACTGCAGAGATACATACATTATTATCGACTAATTCCCCCGTACATTTCGCGGAAATCCTGAGCGAAATCTTAAATATTTCTGATACCACTGGGGTCTCAAAAGTATTTAAGACAGTATTTTCGATGGCATTAACACCATTCAAAGCCATACTGGGTATTTTTCCAGATTTCGTCCATTCGATTTTTGGCGGACTTCCCCTGATCCTGGGACTAATTGCAGGAATCCTATTCTTAGTCCTTATTTTTCGTTATGGCAACCCATGTCACAGATCAAACTCTCGCGACAATGGAAGATACAATCCTAGCCATTGGATACCGGGACCGGATATCAAAAATCCTGGGACTATCCCGGCTTAGAGACCTGAACATGACTTGGTTTCTATCATTTCGACCAATGTGGCAAAGATGTGTTTTACCTGTATTGAGATGTCTGCTATGCGGAGAAGAATGCGTGTTAGACACCTGTCTGACGCTACAATCGGATGCGCCAGTGGATGCAGATACATTGTTGGTTCCTACCAAGGTTCACGCTTTGTGCTGCCCTCAAAGGCTGCCAATCCTGATGACGGCATTCGTGGAGTCTTCACCACTACGATTGAAGAGTAGTGAAGTTCAAGATGAAAGCAGCATTAATCAGGTACGACCTTCTGTCAGCAATGCGAATCAGAATGTCAATGGAGACAATCATGCGCACGAATGCATGGTTACACCTATTTCCGACTTAGTGGAACTTTCCCATGAAGCTGTTGAAAGTTTTTTCGAAAGCCTTAATGATATGATGTTCTCTCCAGAACAGAAATAGAGACTTTTGAGCAAGCTCGCACACGGCGTTCCCTGAATTCGGCCTTCAACTTTAAAAAAAAAGTCACATGAACAATTTTTCCCACCAGTTCACGGACAGCAATTTTTTAGCAGCCCCAAATTATTTTTTACAAAATTTTCGGGACACTTATCTTCTGCTTAAAGTAAGAAACTATTCCTAGAGAACTAAGATTTCTATTTTTAGATACTTTACAAACTTTAGTTGCCCGCTGGTATGTTCACAAATATTTTATTATGTGATGAAATGGTCTCGAACTTTCTTTCTGTATAGCCATATTAAGAGCCATTTCATGTGTATTTCTCATATACCAAATAAGCAATAATGTCTACAAATGCGTGTTTACTTTAGCGTTTAATTCATAGCTTAAGTGCATACAATATATATGACTGCAATTTTTCAGTATATTTGAAAATTTCAAAATGCATTTATGTATTTTGGGGTGGTGAGGTATACACTATACTCTATAGTATGTTGTACTATGTTATACTATGCATAGATTAGTAAATATGACCATAGTTAGCGTGGAGTGGGTGTCATGTATTCCTATAGGTTCTGAATCGATCCCCCTATTCCTGACCCTATCCTGGTTAAACTAACTATCAAGTTAACTAACAGTCAGCCCATGAGGCA
Source organism: Lissotriton helveticus (assembly GCF_964261635.1). Classification (NCBI taxonomy): domain Eukaryota; kingdom Metazoa; phylum Chordata; class Amphibia; order Caudata; family Salamandridae; genus Lissotriton; species Lissotriton helveticus. The sequence continues at coordinate 1,412,243,650 of NC_136065.1, forward strand.
AGAAAAGCCCCCATGATGCAGATACCGTTATCTGACGCAGTCACACTACGGCACAGGAACGTGTTATCTGATTAGGTCATAACGCTTGAGATCTAATTAGACAAGCGACATTCCTCCAGCCCCTGATAAGGCATACGACGTTCTCATAACAAATCAAACCTATGACAACCTGGAAAATCTGTGCGGCCATTGTTTTGATTTCACAGAGAACTTCAGTAAAAGAATGTGCTAACGAGCAAGTCGTATGACATCTTTATTGACGCATCTATGTCCATCCTTACGTCAATCGCGGCACCTTTAAGGTATAAATATTGCCGATCTTGCCCTATGCAAACACACGCGTGGTGACGAGATGGAGCAGCCATACTTGCCGAAGCCCAGAAGCAGAGCAGACCCCGCTGGCAGCAGCCCCGCCTTCCTGACGCGCTGAGAGACGCGCTGCTATCTCCTACCGAGAGACCCAGCACCGGCGCTTTCGGGCAGCCCTCGCAGGCAGCCTGGAATATCGAGAGCAGAGAAAGAGATACCATTCCTCATTCATCCTAACTTCCAGGTACAGAACTGAATAACCCCTCACAGAGAATTCTTTAGTTATTCACTTGGCAAAAACAAACTTAACTTAAACTGTAACTTTCTATTCCCGCCCACGCATTAGACTTAGGTCAGGTACACGGGGTAGGCGTATTTAGAAACACCAGTTGAGTACGTTTAGTCAAATGTATATGTGTATGTAAATATATTTTAATCATTTTAAACATCATATGGCTCAGAAACCATATCAATGTTTTTACAGTATTATTTTATACTATTGCTTTTAATGTATGCACTTTACTTAACTATAAGTATTGCAATAATATCGATCCATTTCTCTTGTACGAAAAAAGAGACTGATCAATAAATAACACCTTTTTATTGAACACGCCCGTCTCTTCCTTTTCTCTACAATCTGATGAGACTAAGAATGCACGTACTGACTGAGTAAAATAATTGCCTTGTGCTCACACGACTCTGGAGATACACTCTTGATTAGGGGAGAGCAAAGTTGTCATGTTCTATGGTTGTCAGAAACTAAATCCCTTCTTGTCTAATCAGGGGAGTTAATTCTTTCCTGAACATTCGAGAAAGTTTCTAGTGAACTCTGAGCTACACTGGCAAACCCAAAACTTAAGTCTAGTATCGAAAGTAGTAGACCTAGTTAACGTCTGGCCTAGGCCTTTACTGCTGTAGGTATTATTCCAATGCGCAGAGCCTATTGGGAAGATAGGAACTACACTACACTCTCTGCGTAAAGTCTTGCCCTCCTTAATTCATCACACCCAAGTGGGTTTCATACCTGGACGCTCCACTAGAAACCATCTGCGTACTTTGGCGCATACGCGCCATTCTGCCAAATCTCTTCAGGATGATGCGTTGGCATTATCACTTGATGCCGAAAAGGCATTTGACCAAGTGGAATGGCATTATCTCTTTCAAGTCCTAGAGAGATTTGGTTTAGGGCCCCAATTTATAGGAAAAGTAAAATTACTGTATCAATACCCAACTGCTCAAGTTCATTGTGGGGGTTTCCTCTCCGACTCCTTTCCAATTTCTAGAGGAACATATCAATGCTGTCCCCTTTCCCCTCTTTTATTTCTGCATGTTCTAGAACCTCTAGCCGCAGCAATTCGTCAGTCAAGCAATATTGTGGGAATTCCTCTTTCAGTGGGGGATTCGAAAATGTATCTGTATGCAGATGACATACTACGAACTATTACTGATTTGCCTCATTCCCTGCCTTCCTTATTTAAAATTATAGAAGACTTCTCCTCTTTTTCTGGTTACAAAATTAATTGGGATAAGAGTGAAGCGCTTCCCATATCAGATGGCACCACCAAAACAGCTATTCAGGGCTTTCCTTTTCACTGGCAATGTTCACAATTAAAATAACTGGATGTTCTAGTGAATAAGGGAACGATTGGAATGGTTACGGATAATCTCGGTCCTTTAATTACACAGATGCAACGTGATTTTGATAAGTGGAAGATATTGGGATTATTCATGTGAGGTAGGGTTCAGGCTGTAAAAATGATCACGCTTCCACGCTTCCTTTATATACTTGGAATGCTCACTCTTCAGATACCTGTATCCACACAGCGCCTTATAGACTCTAAGATTAAATCCTTTATCTGGGGATCTACCAAACCACGCTTAGCTGTACATAAATTGAAAGCGCATTACTCTAATGGAGATTTAAGTCTTCCCTCTATAGAACACTGCAATCTGGCATTGCAATATCTCAAACTACATATATGTTACAAGACAATTCTCACACCCCACAATGGGTACATATAGAGCGTCATCTTTTGTACGCTGAACTCGGTCTCTCAGCTTTTTATGGAACAGGTAATAGCCGCCTGGATTCTCACAATTCACTATGAGCTGCAATGCACAAAATGTGGCAGAGAGCCCACCGTCTTCTGGGTTTTAATGCACGTATATATGCCAAAGCCCCAATATGGAAAAATGCAGCCATACGGGTTAAAGGAAAGACTATCTCCTGGCTCTAACGGAAACAGGTGGGGATTTATACTTTAGATAAACTTTTGCATGAGGATGATATCGAATCTTTCACACAATTGAACAAAGAATTTGGTCTTCCACTTCATCAAGTAACAAACTATATCTTTGCCTTAAAAAAATTTAGGATCACATCCATGGTCACTTCAAACTTCACCAATAGTCTCCTACCTAATCAATTGGGGGACACATAGAGGGGTTATATCTGGTTTGTACAAACTATTTACATTACAATTATTCTCTCATCCCTTATCATGTGCTTTGCTTCTTAAATGGCAAACACGTCTATTGGTTACTTATGATGAAGATGATGATGAAGGGATTGATCTTTTGGAAAATCGAAATAGAGGGGCTAAAGAAGCACGACTGAAACTGCTTATTTAAAATTTTACATGATTGGCATTGGTCTCCAGTAAAATTAAATAAAGCTGAACTTCTCCCTCATACCAATTGTTGGAGATGTGATGCTCCTAGTTGTGATATAATTCACTTTATATGTACTTGTCCATAGGTCCAATCCTATTGGTCCTATGTAGGTCAGGTTTTACAACATACTTTGCCTCTGGGTCTACCATTAACATCAGCTACCATTCTCTTGCATGATTTACGACATGGAAATCTCCGACTCCACCTTCTCAAGAGTCTTGGCTAGTGACTATGATTCAAACTGCCTCCTATGAAAAAGTTCTTTATACTTTGCAGTACCAGTCGGACTTTTTAAAAAAAGTATGGAACCCCTTTTTACAAATCGCTACCAACTCTGTGATAAACAATGTTGCCCATCCTATGGTGGATATTACGGTACCATAATACGTTTCCCCTCCTTAATTCTCTTATCTCTCTTTTTTTCTTCTTTTCTTTTCTTCCTATTTTCTTTATGATTTCTTCTCTTTCTCAACTTTATTGTTACCGGTTCGTGTAACAACATTTAAGAAATGTGATTAATTCACTGACTATTTCATACTTCACATCTTGTATTTTGTATCTTGTACTTGTCTATTTCTTTCAAAGAGTATATCATATTAAATTTGACTTAATGGCATATATATTTTTATGAATTAATATATTTAAATATTGATACTATTATTGCAATGTATTGTCTATATTTGTATTATATATGTTTGTCTTATACTATATAAAATGCAAATGAACAATTTCAACACAAAAAATGGATGGGCTCTCTGTATACTATTGTGGGACTCGGCACCATGCCAAAACATGACTGCCTAAACGAAAACGCAAAGTGGATCTGACTGCCCTCATGCAAAGGTATGACGAATATTGCCTGTCAAAGATTAATGACAATAAACCACACAGCCTCACATGGAATCTAAAACAAAATCACACCTGTATTCGACACCACAGGACAACAAGGAATCACAATATTGTTTATCTTTCGGAGGTCCTGGACTATGTGGTACTTACTGCTAGGCTTCTGTAAGCCCATAATGAGTGAGTTACATGGATTCCCCATAATCTCATTCACAATAGCTTTTTAAATCCTTGCCTCCATTGCTGGAATAATTCCAGCAATCATTTCAGGGGCCAGATTATAGTGTGAGGTTCTTGGGTACTCAACATTAGGCTTTAGCTGTATACGTACAAGCTCAACTCCGTTGATGAGTCCAATTTTCTGCCCTGAAAAATGCCACACTTCCCACTTCACTGTATCTCTGAGATCTAGGGGTAACTCTTCACTTATCATCATCAGGAACAGATCAATTGCTGGAATTTGCTGAACCAATTTAAAGGCAACATCTTCATCATGGGTTTTTGGAATTTCACACCTCTTGAGGTGCAGTAACTAGTGCAATTCAGGTTGCACAACAAATGGCATCCTAACTAACACAAATAACTTAAATCACATATCACAAATTGGTGATTCTCCTCAGAAATTCCCTATTTGTACAGGCACATCCTTTGCTATGGGATTTGTCATTTGTTTATTTGCGATGCCTACAACTTAGATTTTCTTTTCCAAGTGGGGTAGGTTTGGAGCTTTCGGTGTTCTGACAGTAGAATGGGTAGCACCAGTATCATCCAGAAATAATATGGGGTGGCCATTTACCTCACCATCTATGAATGGACCACTCTGGTCTACCTCCAAGACTGCAATCTTCCCCCCTTCTCGGGCACTGTCCGAGGGACTGATAGGAGTCAAAGTCATCAACTGTGTCAAACATTGGATACTCCTGGAAAGGATTGTTATTCTAAAGAAATTCTGATTCAAATTTGGAGTGAATTTAGTGCCATTGGCAGTTTACTGTGGCATTATGGGTTGTGCAAATTGCATTACTGGTGTTTCGGGCGCAGTAACATTTTTGAACCTTGGTCTTGGCACATTTTGTGACTGCACAGGGATATTATTAATCTGAGACTGTGGACATCCTTACTTTTTAACTTGATTTGCAGGATTCAGGCAACTTTTCAGTGTCCAGTGCCCCAACATATTACAATAATGACAGGGATTAGACTTCTTCAAAGTAGCCACATCAATCCCAGTATTCAAAGCAATTGGAATGCCACAACCACTACTTGTGGCTGAAATCCACCTCCACTTTGTATTGCAGGAGCTCCCAGATGATACACTCCCTACATGGGGGGAACATTCCCTACAAAAGGCTGACTTTGACCTCCTCTCTGAGCAGACTTAATTTCCGCCACCATCAGTTTCTCTTTCAGTTTCTTCTACCTTATATCTATTTCATCCCTACAGTACCTGGCATATCCCAAAATGTCATCAACCAACTTATTCTGCCAACAAATCAAATGCATCTCATAATATGCATGATAATATGCACATCTCTTAGGACTCCTGGGCCATTTGGTCAATCTTGACCTAGTCAGTCTCTTGGGGAGATACTTTAGACTTTAACCCATGTTAATGCCACTGTTCCCATTAACGTGCGCGCCTGCCCACTGAAGTCGCCCGAGCACGCAGTGTCCAATATTTTGCGCGCACACAGCACATCCCGTGAGTGGCAAGTGTCTGTGGAGTTCGGTAGGGCTCCCGTTCACCAGCAAGTGGAATTGACACTTGCTCTATTTCTTTTCATAATAGTGCGTAGCTGCGGGGCTTATTGAGGGCCTTTGTGAAAGTATTTGTGTTAATCACAGCGCTGTCATGCGCTACAATTAACCTCTTCCGCTCTACCGCGTTTTCCCGCTGTGCGCTGATTTTTGAAAATCGCGCTGTTTATGACAAAGCCAGCTCGTCATCCGCGTAGCGCAGGTAACGCCCATGACGAGCTGGCTTTGTCATTAGCGTCGAAGGGGTTAACATGAATACTATCTTAAAGGCCCTCAATCAGCCCCGCGGCTATGCACTATTAAGAAGAGGAATGCAGCAAATGTAAAGCAGGACGTGTGCTTTCAGACTCTGAAAGCACACGCCGTGTTGGAGACTCTGCATTTCTTTCCTTAATAGTGCTTAAGTGCGGGGCTGATTGAGGGCCTTTGTGAAAGAATTTGCGTTAATCGCAGTGCCGCCATGTGGTGCAATTAGCATGAATGGTATCTCAAAGGAGCTCAATTAGCCCGCACTTAAGCACTATGAAGGAAAGAAATGCAGAGTCTCAAACAGGACGTGTGCTTTCAGAGTCTGAAAGTAAACTTTCTGCTTTCGACTCTCTATTTCTTTTATTAATAGGGCACATCTGTGGGGATGATTGTGGGTCTTTGAAATAGTATTCATGTCAATTGCAGCGCACACAGGCGCTGCAATTAAAATGCATACTGTGAGAAGTTGGCCTGATATGTGGGCACCCTGTATCAGTCCAAACAACCCTTATGGTGATGGTTGTAAAGTCAACCTTATAGGCCAGCTATCCTAGTGGTAGCATGGACAAAGCAGTCTTAGGCTACAACTTCAGAGAGCATGTGAAGCCAGCAGTTTTACCATATGTAACCCCTTGAATACCAATGAATGGACACCACACAGGTTATATATAAAATATATATGTATTTATTAAAAACACAACCCCTCTGAACTCCTTATGAGGTCAGAGGCTAAAGCACATAACAAGAAACTTAATTATCAAACAGTAAGTTGCACAATATATAGTAGGGCCCTAGGGGCACGTAAAACCATATACTAAAATAGTGGTATATGAACCACGTCACGAATAAAGGATAGGCCTAAGGCCTAGGGAATTGCTGGGGCTACGCTGTACTAACAAGAGTTAGGGAGCAGGAGGCCCACGGGATGCGCGTGCAGTGTCTTTACGCACACGCGAGTTACCATAGAGTTAGAATGGGAACGAAAGAATTACAAACTAGTTCTTTTAGGTCACTTCCGGATGGACTAGGAGAAAGCTACTGAAAACTAGGACACTAGGATAGTTAATAACCACAGAAGCACCGGAGTACTCGCGTTATCTCACCCACAGGAAGCGGGTGTATAGGTGTCAAAGTGTGTCAGGTTTTGTCGCTGATTCCTATGGAGCTTTGAAGAAAGATGCTGCAGGCGACCAGGAGAGAAGTGTACGGTTGGATCCAAGGGCGGATTGAGGATGAAGAGTACCTGAAAGCAGAGGGGACAGAGTCTGGGTTACTAGCCAGTGACCAGGAAGGAACCAGGCGATGTTGCGAAGCAATCAGGTGATGTCATGAAGCTTGACTTTGCAGCCATGTGGACCAGGAGGTGTCGATGATGACCAGGAGCTGGATACAGACTGTCCCACAAAGGATCTCGCAGTTGGCGGCATTGGCTTCCGGATTGGAGTCAACAGGCCTTGGCAAATGCAACCCACGCAGGAATCGAATATTCGCTTAGGTTTAGACCAGCAAGGTCTATGGGGCTTTTCCTTTGCAGAGAAGCAGGGGCCCACCTGGAGCAACCAGGCAGGTGATGAATATTCAAAGGTTCGTCGTCACAGAGGCCACTAGCCAACGGGCAAGCGACCGGACAGACGCGTTGAGCAGGAAAATGCAGAAGGGCCCCACGCTGAACTCGTGGAGTGTGGAGGGCTGATCTTTGGTGCAGATGATGCTCGGGGCTGGGGCTTCTCAATCCCCAATGCACAACTTCAAGAGTGCCTCAGAAGCTGCACAAGAAGCAAGGAGCAGGCTTTTCAAGATGGCCGGACCCACGTCTCTCGTCGCCTCCACGGGTCCCAGCTTTGTAGGGACTGTGGATCGGGGTCAGAGAAGTCTGGAAGTCTGGCTCTCATTGGACTTTGTGCTCAGGCTCCGGCAGGAGCGTTGACAAAGTAAACCGATGATCGCTGGATGGTGCCTGTTTGCACAGGGTGGTCACTCCTTGACCACTAGGGAGATTTTTCAGTAGTCTTCTGTAAGGAGATCATCGAAAGTCCAGAGTTTCATTTCAAGTTTCAGTTCAGGATAAATCTAAAGTCTCTAGACTCAGCTCCTACCTATATACTAATCTGGTGGGCTGGATTACTTGCTAGGTCCCTCCTATGGGTGGGACCAGGGAAGGGGGTGTTTACACCTCTTTCCCTTTGTCCAGTTTTGCGCCAGAGCTGGGGCTGGCGTGTCCCAGCAAATGGTTTGAACCGGGCTATGCATGGGACATCTTGTGTGCCCCAGGCAGTGTCTCATTTCATTCAGCCCCCCCTGCCCCAATACACTCTGGCCTGCCTGGGGTGGTGCTAGCATCTCCCAAGACAGGAGACCTATTGTCCAAGCCTCCCTCGCTGGAAGGACTCCCAGCAGCAGGAGGTCAGACTTGTGTCTGTGGCAGCAGCATCCATTTTGTGATGCTGAGGCTCTGGTTAACTTTAGCAGGGATTAACAGGAACAACATGTCTTCTCCCTCTAGAAGGGTGGAATGCTACCCACGTCGCCAGAACTGGTGAGGGGGTGGTATCCCAAAGCATATGACACCTTACACAACATGTTTTGATAAAGCCAAACCAAAGTTAGCAATAACCACAAGCATTATAATGCACTTAAGAGTATATGGTATGGCTATATCATAGAACAGCTATAAGGACATGGTTCCGAAAGCTGCAGACAGGCTCAGCTCATGCTAGAGCCTCGTCTCACATAAAACCTAGCACTTCAGGATTGTTAAGGCCTGCCATAGGAGTGACTTATAGGTATATATGCGTCCATATATAATGGTCGGTATAGGAATACTATACCTAAGCAAGGGGTGATTACACGACCTTGCCCCAGCTGAGTGATCAGCCAGTTGTGTCAGTTTGGATGGCCAGCCAGGGGTGGCAAAAGATATGCTGCAGCCCCTGGTAGGCCTTGGGTGCACCTATGCCCTGGGTACCTATGGTACACTGTAAAGGGACTCACAAGAGTGACCCATTTCCCAATTGGTGATGTACCTAAAGTACATGGTATGAATTTAGAGAGAGAACAGCAGGGCTGCGGGTCTGATTAGCAGGCCCACAGCCACATTAAAGTAGAAAACCAGTGAAGCAAAAAAGCAAAACGTGGGGTGACCATAGGAAAGCAGACCCTACTCTCCTACAAATACTATCTCCAGGAGGTAAGGGCACTTTTGTACTTTTCGCTCTTCCAGCCTGGCTCTTTGGAGCATATGCGTCTGGTTTTAAACTTCCCAAACTGTGGGTCAGGACTCCTGACCCACAGTTTGGGAAGTTCTGTATTACGGGGAAGTGCTAAAATAATGGGTTCATTTGAAGTTTTATAGCACTGTACTGTGATTTTCATTGAAATGATTCATTTGCTCACCCCGCTGCCGACTGTGGAGACCTTCGTTGCTTTCTATGCTGGAAGGCAATATATGAGCCCTAACTGTCACAAAAAAGTACCCCAATGGACCAACACGTGGTCAGTGGTGTAAGCTAGCTTACTCTACGTGAGAAGCAATAAAAAACGGAGGGAAGAGGGGTGTGAAAAAAGGAAGAGGAGGGGGTGCCTCTCTAGTGAAAGTTTGTACCTAACTCAACCATGAATGTGTGGGAGAGACACTTTTTGTTTTAATTACCCTCACACACCCCAGTGGTGTCATGCTTCATCATCGGGTCACCCCGACTCCTAAAAGTCGGGGTGGGTTCAACCACAGTGTTGGGAGCTCTTTAGATAAATTAAGATCAGGGGTTAAAGATTAAAAAACCTCAGGCAGACCCCTGGTTTCCCTTTCTTCTTGTGTCTGTCTGGGTTAATAAAAAATCTTAAAAAACAGGTCCGTAGGATTATTATGGTCCTAATACCCTGGTGCCGACATGTTTCAGTCCTGGGGGGCCATAAAGGTCCTGGACTTTCTTCAGGGCAAGGAAAATACCCCCTCTGTGAGGATTGTTGGGAAGGGAAGTCCCTATCCTATCCATGAAGAGACAGACAATGATTGTATTATCTGTATTCCTCCATCTGTGAAAATAAAAGGACAGGGACAGACAACATATAACATTACCATCATGTTCACACAGAATCACTGTAATGTTTAGTCCCAATTGGATACTTAGTGGAGACCAGACATGTTAGCATGCCAAAGTTTCTGTGCATGACTGTGTCCTCAGTCTCATTCCCTCTTGTGCCACTCATCTCTACTTCTGCACATACTGTTTCTATATGAAAGGTATTCGTGAAGTGGCGATTTTATTCGCATGCTAACAGTAACTTTGTGTTAGTCATCATATATATCACCTCAAAGAAGAAGAAGTAAGGAGACGCTGTCGCGACGCTTAGCGCGAAGGGCTACAATCAGTTATTGAAGTGTTGCGCTTGTTTTAACCTCACTTATTTTTTAAATACTCACCTGATTGCCGCTTCCCCGGTCCACCGCTGACTTTAGGTCGGATTGTTGTGGAGGGAAGACGGACTCAGCGAACACACCGGAAGTGACTAGACTTCCATTTTACATCCTGCGCAAGTCAGACGGTCCCTGGGATATAAAGGGATGTCCCTCCAAGCGCGCAGCGGCGCCAGTACGTCGCCTCTCGCCAGTAATGCTGGTCGCGACAAATTGGTTGGGCACACTTATTCTAGGGAAACTCTCCTAGACCTTAATACATCAGGAACCCGATGCAATAGGACCCCATTCCATCATCTGAGGGGCCCCTTTCAGTGTGCTTGTGGGTTCTCTCTATCTAAACCAACGGTACTTACGCCCCCTAAAACCACCTGCCCCCAACAACAGCTGACTATCACTCAGCTGAATGTAAGATCTCTAGCTAAACACCATGCCGAAGTATATGATCTCATCGAGGAGAATAAACTGGATATTTTGTTCCTTACTGAGACCTGGCTACAGGACGACATGACTACAGTCCTTAATTTGGCTGTGCCGCCCGGCTATTCCGTGCATACTATAAATAGGCCCACGAGGTGTGGGGGTATCGCTGTGATTGTCAACTCTCGCTATCCCTGCCTTTTCAATAAAGTGGATATTGAAGGATGCGAATGTGCCCGCTTTCGCATCCTGATTAACCCTCATCTGACCCTATCTGGTGTCCTGGTGTACAGGCCCCCTGGGCAAGATGGCAGTTTCACTAATGCTTTTTTGGAAGCAGTAGGTTCACTGGCCATAGGAACTGCACATTTTAACATTTTTGGAGACTTGAATCTTTATTTTGATCTTATTTTAGACAAAAAGATAAGCGGCTTGCTAGCAGATTAAGCAGCATTCCAACTGCGCCAATTAGTCACGAGTCCCACCCATATTGGAGGACATTTATTAGATCCCATCTTTTCTAATATGGAAGAGGTGCTAGTTGATGCCCCTATTCCTTTCCCTTGGTCCGATCATATGTTGGTCGGCATGTCCTTGCCTTTAAAAGAATCATCAGGTGTGGTCACTAGTCAATCTGTATTCAAGCGCCCTTGGCGAAAACTACGTCTTGACGATTTTTACGCCCTGCTCAGAACAGATCCTCCTGAACCTTTTGATAATACAGAGTCAGGTTATGAGCTGTTCTGTACCTGGTTAACCCGGGCTCTGGATTCTTTGATCCCGGCCAGTTGGATCAAAGGCCGCTCTCAAGAATCTAACCCGTGGTATAATGAGTCTCTAATTACCCTAAGGAAAACCTGCAAAAAAATTGAACAGAAATGGAGGAAAATGTATGATCCGGAAATAAAAGGGCAATACATTGCCGCACAAAATATCTATCACAGAGCAATATGCAAGACACGAGCTGCCTACTATGCCAAGGAGATCAGGCTTAGCCCGAATCCCTCAAAATCTATCTTTAAAATTTTGAAGGATCTCAGCGCTAAAAAAGCCTCGACACCGGGAACTGTCTCTGAATCTCACTGCAAAGAATTGGCTTCTTTCTTTGTGGAAAAAGTGCGTGCAATTTATGGATCTTTTCTATCTACACACCTCTACCCATCCCTTTCAGTCCTGAGTCAATCACCATACTCACGGTGATTACTGAAGTCTCCCATTATTTGTTAGATTTATATTGCGCATGGCTGCCCCAGCGACGGGGCATCCCAGCGCAGACCAACAACTCCCAGACAAGAAACGACGGCAAACAGCATTAAGCCGGAAAGAGTCAGGTCTTAATGGCCTTCCGGAACGCAAGATGGTTTTGAATTATTCTGATGGACCCGGGGAGAGAGTTCCACAGTTGCGCAGCCAGCCAGCGGAAGGAACGGCCACCAGCTCTGGCTCTCCAAACGCGCAGGGTGCATGCCAATGCTAAGGTGGCAGATCATAAAGGACGGTGGGGTGCGTAGGACTGCAGCAGTCCCCTCAAACCAGCAGGTGCCTGCGGTGATAAGATCTTATGCGGCAAGCAAAGCGTCTTAAATTGAATACGCTTTGCTATTGGCAGCCAGTGAAGCCTCTGCAGGACATGGGAGACCGAGCAGGTGTAGGGGAGGGCCAACAGCATGTGAGCAGCAGCGTTCTGTGCCCTCTGCTTGACGCTAGCCTTATTTGCACCTAGATATAGGCAATTCCCGTAATTCAATCTTGACCAAATGGTCGCCTGGAGGATGAGTTGGCGGACTTTCAGGGGAAAAAAACCCAGCAGCGGTTTCAAGCCCCTCAGAACGCCAAATACATTCCGGCCACAGCTTTAGATTGGGCGTCAAAAGTTAGTTCACTGTCGAACCAGATACCAAGATTTTTCATGGTCTCCTAAGGCAAAGGGGCCGGTTTCAGCTGGTCAGGCCAGTAACTCTCAGACCACATCCCCCTACAACTTCAAGCAGTTCGCTGCCATCCAGTCCGCAATCACAGCAAGATTCTCCTTAAACTTCAACAGGTTTGTGAAATTTTTTTGGGAGAAGGCGATCACCAGCTGGGTTTCATCAGCGTAAGATACCAGTGCCAAGCCCCTATCCCTCGCCAACACAGCCAAAGGCTGGACGTAGATGTTGAACAATAGGGGACTTAACACTGACCCCTGCGGTACACCCTGGCGCAAGGCAAACTCCTGTGACTGGAAAGGTGTAGCATGAACTTGGAAGGACCTTTCTTCCAAAAAAGACCAAAGCCACTCCAAGGCCAGGTCTCTAATGCCAATTTCCTGTAGGCGTTGCAAGAGAGTTACATGGGAGACAGTGTCGAAAGTGGCACTTAGGTCCAACAGGATCAAGGGCGCTGACTCTCCAACATCCAGGTTTGCCCGGATGGTCTCCGTGACCAACAATAACGCAGACTCAGTGCTGTGCCAGGCCCTGAAGCCATGTTGGGACGAGTCAAAGATGTCATATTGCACCACAAACCTGGAGAGTGTGGCATTCACATGCGATTAGGTCACCTTGGCCAGAAAAGGCAGTTGAGAAATTAGGCGGTAATTGGCTGGCTCGGTGGGGTCCAGCGAGGGATTTTTAAGCAAGGGAATAACCTTGGCATGTTTCCAGGCCCTGGGGACAGACGCTGAGGTCAAAGAAATATTGACCAGATTGAAGTTCAGTGGAGCAAGAAGCGAATGGAATTGGCGGAAGTGGGCAGGCGTCATTGGGTCGGCTGGCGAACCGGATTTGATTTTAGAGCAGAGAACCTCAAACTCAGACTCAGTCAGTGGCGGGAAAAAGGTCAAGCTATTAGTCCCCGTTGATCCCAGAATCCCCGAGTCCACCCCCGCCAAAGGCGGGTTGGGGGTGGGTAACCCCCGGTAGATCTTGTCGACTTTATTCACAAAGTGCGAGGCCAGGTCGGCACACTGTTTGTTCGACGAGATCATAGAGGTCTCCATGGCTCCTCCACTTTTCATGGTCTTCAGAACAGCGAAAATGGTTTTAGCAGGGTTGGTGCTGGACAGGATTTCATCGGCCACAAACTTGGCACGAGCTTGACGGATAAGCTTATGGTAATGTTGAATTGCGGCACGATATTTCCTTTTTGCCGTCAGATCATAGAAGCGCCTCCATAGGCGTTCCAGCTGCTTGCAACCCTTTCTAACCGTGACTTGGGAGTCGTCGAACCAAGGCTTTGACAGTCTGTGAAATTTCCCTCCTAACCTCGCCGGAATGCAGTTGTCCAATCCTGAGGATACCCACTCATTGAAGCTGGAATTCGCCGTATCCATATCCTGTATCACCTGAGGCCTGTGACTAGACATTCAAGTCGAGAAACGGCCCGAGTCGAGCTTGTGCCAGGGCTGCTTAAGAATGGGAACAGGACATGTTGCATCCCCTTTGACTAGAAGTCGCAGGGTAAAGGGGACCAAAAAATGGTCGGTCCAAGCCTGCGGGATGGGCGAAGATGCTGTGCAGGAACTTAAATTTGTAAAAATGGGATCCAATAGGTGGCCGGCCACATGAGTGCCAGTTTGCACCAATTGGGTCAGCTGAAGGGCCTCCAAATCTGCCAAGAAGCTAGCAATCTCAGCCGTCTTGCAGTCATCGAGATGAAGATTTCAGGTCCCCAAGAATGGTGAAATTAGCCATTTTCCATGCAAAATGCGCCACTTTATTGAGTAAGTCGTCTCTAAAGGGACCGGATAGACCTGGCGGGCGGTAGATGAGGAAGCCAGTCAGGATGAAATTGTGATTCAGTGTGATCTTGAATAGGGCGCTTTCGCAGCCTACAATGCTCTCTTTACTAAGGGAGCAGTTGTAGGCTTCCCTGGCAATGATTGCAATGCCCCAACCTCTGCCTGACCCCCTAATGAATGCTAAACAGCCTGTATCCTGAAGGAAGGGCCAGCCAGGATACAGCCACCAAGTCCGGTGTGAGCCATGTCTCAGTTAAAAATAGAACATCAGGGGCTTCTTCTATTAAAAGATCGAAAACCTCACCGTGGTGTTTGGCAAGGGATCTGCAGTTCAGGCTCAGGAATTTTAAGGCTATGCCCTCTCCCAAACGGGCATGCGAGTCCTTGGCTGGGAAGTGACAGGCACAATGTTTGCACTGAAAAGCCTCATCACTTGGATCCCAGACAAGAGAAGGACACTTGACCTCCCGCGCCAAAAGCTTATCTCGCGCATATGAGATGTGGTTGACAACAGTAGAGGCGGGGGTCCCGGCAACTGGCGATGGCCTGGCGCGGACGGGCGCAGACGGTCTTGCCTTAGGCGTGCCTTTGGCGCGTCCGCTGTGCGGGCGCCTGATTGACGTCATTTATGGTGGCCCCGTAGGCAGGCGAGTCAGCAAACACTAGTCTGCGACCTTGTCTCCTCACACAAGATGGTGACCACGCTCCCTCCCCTATCCCAAACAGTGCGTCCCGAGGGTCTAAAGCTGCAGAGCGAGGTAAGAAATCGTGGCACAGGAAATTTAAAACAATTGAGCCCCCACACAGTAAAATACCCAATTAAAATATCAGTGCGAAACATTCAATCTGCGATTAGCGTTGCTCCCGGCTCCCGCCTCAGGAATGTGGAATGAATTCATTAGACTATGTGGGAAAATTAAGTATGGCTCTCCTGCTGACCCCTTAAAACCTTCCCAATTTAGGGAGGCATCTGCGCTTGTGCTTAACCCTCTTCGCCAGATAATTAATTCTTCCTTCGAATCAGCCGTGATACCGGCAAGATGGAAACAGGCTTGGGTATCCCCCATTATTAAAAAACCCACGTTGGATCCCACTAAACCTGAGAATTTCAGGCCTATTTCCCTGCTCCCTTGGCTGGCTAAGTTGGCAGAATCCCATGTCAATAGCACTCTTACCAGCTTTCTCTGCTCAAACAACATTTTGGATGCCTCACATCATGGTTTCCAAGCCGGTCATAGCACCGAGACGGCACTTTTGAGCATGACGGAACATCTGCGGACCATTCTGGATTCTGGTCAAACAGCGGCACTGATCCTGTTGGATCTGAGTGCCGCCTTTGACACGGTCTCGCATGCGGTCTAGCTACATCGTCTGGAAGCAGCCGGTGTCAGTGGACTCGCTCTAGAATGGTTCAGAGCCTTTCTAACTGGAAGTTCCTTTCGGGTTTCGACTCCCCTGTTCCTGTCCAAGGAACGTCCTATTGAGCATGGAGTTCCCCAGGGCTCGGCACTCAGCCCTACGCTATTTAATCTTTACGTACAGCCACTGGCTGCGGTCGCTAAGCTATGGGAGCTATCAATGGTCTCATATGCTGACGATACACAGCTAGTGGTGGCTCTGACGGAGGACTCAGTTTTGAGCGCCACTAAGTTTAAGACTGGCCTAACGGCAGTGGCTAACTGGAGGACCTCAAATTACCTACAGCTCAATGCTAGTAAGACAGAGGTTTTATTAGTGGGGAAAAATGCTTCCGCATGGGGCGAAAAATGGTGGCCCAAGACTTTAGGGAACTTTCCCGACCCAAAATCAGAAGTAAAAAACCTTGGGGTCTGGATAGATTCCTCGCTCAGTCTTAGTACTCACACCAAGAAAACGGCAGCTACATGCTTTGGGATCCTACGGAATCTCAAACCTATTTTAAAATGTTTTGACCCTCCTACCCGCCAGCTTATAGTGCAATTGACCATTCTCTCTCGCTTAGACTATGCGAGCTCCTTGTTGCTAGGGGCCAACCAGGCAGAGATTGGAAGAATGTAGCGAGTGCAAAATGCCGCAGCAAGAATTTTAGTAGGCCTCCTTCGCTCTCATCCGGTTGCGGACACCTTGAGTAAACTCCACTGGCTGCCTGTGGCCAAGCGGATCCAATTTAAGGCTCTCTGTCTCTCATTCAAGATCCTAAAGCTCGCGACCCCACCTATGCTCTGTACGCTACTGACCTCGTACGTCCGCTGACGATCTTTGCGCTTGGAAGGCCAACATCTGGTAGCGGTTCCTCGGGTGAAACGCTCTCGTATGGGAGGTCGCTCCTTCCGCTATCTGGCTGCTAAACTGTGGAATGCCTTGCCGTCCCAGTTGCGTGGCTTAAATGATCTCCTGGCTTTCAGGAAAGCCATTAAGACTTACCTTTTCCCCTCAGATTAGATCCTAGGGCCTGTTATGTTAAGGCCTGCCGTGCTATGTTGAGGCAGCTGCCCTCCTTGCTGTTTGATAACGCCGGGACGCCCCTTGGCTGGGGCAGCTGAGCTCTATATAAAAATATTTAACATAACATAAAATAACATATCAGAGTGCCTGCACCAGGTGACGGTCTCTATGTGCAGAAAACAACGTTTATACCTCTCAACATTGTGCCAATAACATTTTTTAAATTATTTTGTACATACACACATCACGTTTCCAGCTATCACATACACTCTACCTCATACACACTGACCTTACCCAATTAGGGGATGCTGTAGGTATCACACAGGACCGGTAGATGCTGTGGGTGGTCCTGAAATGACCAACAAAACAAGGTCCAGGTGAGATTGTTAGTGGGAGGAGAAAACGAAACTCCCTGAGTTCATGCTACCGAGGAGGGACTAAAAGCAGTTAACTAGCACAGGGTGAGACACTCTAAGTGTCAGTGTATTGTATTTATCCACTTAATTGTTTCAAAGATCTTATCCCGCTCATCAAACCTAGTGTAGTCCCGGTCCTCGTCTTTCGCATTGTGATGACAAAGTTGGGAGAATATAAAGCCAAGAGTAGCGCGAGAACCGGAGTGCTGGTATACCGCCCTCGCCGCTCGGACCGGAAATGACATCAGCGCGATCTGACGTGGGGGATGCTGGGTGTGGGGTGACGGTGTTGGGATTTGTAGTTCTTTTTGGTTGGTAGTTCAAGGTCTATCGAGAGTACTAGGATAAACAAACCATGAGTGTGGCATGGTAACAAGGCGTAGTGACGTAAATACGTCATGGGGAGGCTGAGAAAATACAGCGCCTTGCAAATGGAGCAATGTTTAACATCACATATGGTAATTATACCAGTATCCAGTCATTGCCTGTAATGGAGAGAGGTTGGAAACAAACATTTTTGTATACCACTCGTGAAGTTACTTCCCCATAACAGTAACATGAATTAATTGTGTGGTTTTGAAATTAATCAACATAGAATAGAATGCACACACACAAACACACATGGGATACTAATTTGCTTATGTTGCGAACCATAATCTATTAATTAAGTGATGTTGTCATGTTTAATTTGTGCGCATTTGTTATACTCTAACCAAAATGTGCATGAATATTCTTTTTGTATGTCTAATTGTGGCATAAATGATGGAGAATGGTGAGTAAATCATGCTTATGTGCTGCTGATTCGCTAGGTAATAACTAATTGGGTTATCTTAGAATGGAGGGAGGTAAACAGAAGGGCTATATTTAGAAAATTAACGTTTAATTCTGTTTGTTTTTATAATAGTTTCCATTGTGGCCTATGCAGCACACCGTAAAATGGACGCTGTCTGCGACTCCGAGTTTGCAATGATGTACGCATGCGTGACTAAACTCGAGAAGAGCATGAGCAGCCTGTGCCTGTGTAGTATGGGTCAAGGACAGTGTGGCATGGACATACAACTTGGTGCCAACAAATTTGAATGTCAGCATCATGAGCCTGGGAAGATCTTCACAAATTGCGATTTAAAGGACACAAGCGGAAGAGACTCCTTAGAAACAATAGTAACTTTATTTTTCCAAACAAAATGCTGACTTTTTGGAAATATGAACAATAAGGTGATGAGGTTTTGCTCCTCCACCCCTCGATTTGTCCAATCAGAACAGTCAAAGACCCCAAAAGTACAACTTTCCGACAGATGAGTTAGGGAAAAAGGATATAAAAGAGGACTTTGGGAAGTATGAAAGAAGCTTGCCTTTCGATTTTATCTTTGCACCCCGACATGCTGCCGGACTGCTGATTCCCTCTATGCCGTAAGGACTTTGACATTTTTCTGAACTTTAACTGTTTGAATGGGTGCGGAGTCCTTATGGGAGGAGAACACCAAGAGAGAATAGAGAGGTGGTTTTGGGGAACTATTCTGTCTTTATGCTGATGTTCGTGTCCTGAAATCTTGGTAATATGATTTTTCGTTTATTTCCTGAATTGCTGTATTAATGAATATGAATGTTTGAAATTAACCTTTTCCTTCTTTAGGTTATTGATGTTTTAAATGACTATTAAAATAGAATGAATAAAGAAAGGTCATGCTAGGAGATTTAATCTCTAAAATAAAGAGTAAATAAATGGGGAGTTAAGCTGGTCTTTAGTTAACTTTTACTAGCAAATCCATTGAGGAATAATAGTGGTGTGTTTAAATGTTTCTTAAAATAAAACCATGGTAATAGAGAATAAACTGCAGATGTATATAATGTACAAACTTTAGTATTAGACACTCCGCTATAATCCAGAAGCTCTCTTTTCTGTTTTTTTCTTCACCTAATTCTCAGAGTAGGGCGTATGTGTGAATAAATGACTCGCAGTGTTATGGGCCCCACTGGTGAGTAATGCGAGAATGGTTTTCTCTGGGGATAAGGTGATAGTTTGTAGGAAATTTCTAGAGCTGCATCAGTTATTTCTTGGTAGCAGAGCATAGATTGCAGCCTATAAAATCTTGGCCTTAGGCAAAGAAAATGGATTTTCCGACTAAAACTTATTGCTAGGAGAGCAATTGAGCTTAATTAAGCTTGAGAGAAAGGTAAAGTAGAGGGATGTGCTACTTTATCAGCGAAACAAAAATTATGTGATTGAGAAGAGGTAAGCGCTGTCTACTGGAAATACAGAATACTTGTGTGATTGAGGAAACTATCACTTTGATTTTAGCGAAACAGATGAATGGAGTTGTTTTATGTGGTTACTAACTGGTTTTAGTTGTATAAAGTTGTAAATACAGTGTGCCGATAAATTTTGTAAAGGAGGGGTTAGTTTAAGCTGCAGAAGCCGAGCAGGGCTGACGTCAAAAGTGTTGCGCTGGGATTGGTCCACGTGACTAGAATGGAGTAATCGCTGATTGGTACTTCAGCTAAGGCAGTGCAATCATTGGTTGTGGGAAAGTGAAACGTATCTTATTCTAATTGGTGCTTTAAGTGTAAAACGCGGTGTGATAGGTTTAACAAAACGGTTGTGGAAGAGTGTGCGATTGTTTTGAAAGTCAGGAAATCATCAGAAAATTGAGTTTTATTATGGAGTGGAGAAAGAAAAAACTACATGGTTCCAAAAATTGAAAAGTGTGTTTAAAAAGGATAAGGCAGTAGTGACAAGAGAGGGAAAATTGCTTCCTCCGCCTAAAACGCCTGCATCGTACATGATGACAAAATATGGCTACCATACATGTATATGGTTAGAAAATTGGGCTAGATATACTAAGAATGATGATGCGTTAGATTTTCCAGAAGTAGGATCTTTTAGTCTTGCGGTACTATGAAATTTGAGAGACAAGATGATGAAGCTTAACCCAAGACCTAGACCGACTCAATTTGAAGCATTAGCTGAGTGGGAAGATGAGATGCATGAATTGGAACAAGAAAGGTTTGGAGAGTTCATAGGACCAAGAGGTAGATTTCGTGGACTATGGAAACAAACTCATGAGAGTAGAATGTGGAGATGGAGAAATGCTAATATGTGTGATGGGATGTATCCAGTTAGAATGGTTGATGAAGTGGTAGGACGGAAATACATGAAGAAAAGAAATAATGTGGAGACGGAAAGGAAAGGTTATGAGGATTGTCAATCAGAGGATACAGTGTTAGAGGAGATATTAAACAGAAGACCACCACCACGTTAAGCGAGTTCTGTAAATACAACCCCGAATGCTCCACCAATGGAAGATAGGTTTGCTGATACCTCAAGACAATTTTCAAACTTCAGAGATCTTCCAGAATGAGTAGAAATGAGATATGATTCTAATGTCCCATTAATAGAAACTAGACTTACTGGTACACCTAAACCAAATGGTGAAACTAGAGGAAGTGTGGCTAGAGTAGAGAGGTGAATTGAAGAACAACCAAGTACTTCTGAATATATACGCTCTACAAATGAACTAACTGAAAAGATAAAGGAACTCACTAAAAATATAGAAGCTGTAACTGTCCATGTAACAATAGGTCCCTTGATTCCAGTGTTCGAAAATCAGAAAATAAAATAACCGTCCTTAACAATTCCTTTGAATCAGAGTTTGCAAAAAGTAAGAGACAAGGTTTATCTAGATTTGTTTGAGGTAAGGCATACTAGCCATATGACACCGCCTGACTTGACTTTAAACCAAAGTCTTCCTTATAAGTTTCCAACTGGTGCGGAATTTGATTCTGTGACTCCTGAGAAAAGTATAGAGAAAATAGATTTGTCACAAACCCCAGTAGGACCGACAGAACAGGAATTAAGTGATTGGATTAAAACTGAAAGTAAAAGAGCATGAACCTAAAGTATTAGATGTGGCTAGATTAAAAATCGACATGGAAGAATTAATAATTGGAACAATTGGAACAGATAGGTTAAAAGCATACCAAGATGATGAATTAATGTTTATGTGCAAAAGCATTACTTGGAAAGCAAAAAATATGCATGATCGATAAGAAGGATTGGCAAGTGAGCTAAATGTAGATTTTGTCAAGCATAAAAGGTTACAGAAAACTTACAGAGTAGAATTTACAGAAAAAGACATTGAAAACATGAATACTGCTGGAAGAATAACCCAAATTAAAGAGCTAATTGTATTGCTGAAAAGATGGGGAGATGTTGATAAGTGGAAAGTGAAATGGGCAAAGAAAACGGTAGAAGGCAGTGATAAATCAACATTAGCATTCCCAGTAAGAGAAAAAGAACCAGTAGTAAATGTATTTCCTATGAGAGAAATACAGGGAGAAGAATATGTAAATGTTCCTTGGACTAGACAGGATATATTGCCGTTCACAAATGATTTCCCCAGACTGAGAGAGAAGCCAGTGAAATGGTATCAACAGGTGGATCGATTTGTAAAAGTTTCAAAAGTACTTTGGGAGGATTTAGCTTGATTGTTTGACATAGTAGTACCAGCAGATCTATGGTCTGAGTGCAAGATTACAGTGGATTGGCCAAAAACCGAATATCCACAAGATAAAGTAACAGGTGCTCCTGGATCTGAAGCAATGGGAAAGTATGAACAAGTGATAGTGTTTCTGAAAAATAAAATTCTACCAAAAGAGACAGATTGGGTCCACAGGACATTACAAGAACCAAAAGAATCAGAACATGCATTCTATGAGGGATTGTTATTAGTGTTTAAACAGTATAGTGGATATGAGGCGTTGAATACAAAAGATATGAGTCATTTTGTGTATCGCTTTGTGTTTGGAATGAGACCAGAAATAGGAGACATGATTAAGCATAATTTGATGGGATGGCAGTCATGTTCAGTAGATGAGGTTTTGAGACATGCAAAATACTGTAGTGATGAGATTGAGGTTAAATGATGAAAGCTTAAAGAGAAAGCTATGTGGGCACAAGTGAAAGTATCTGAACATCAAGTAGCACAATTAGAAAATAAAACCACAGAAGGAGGTCAAGGAAAAATTAAAGGATATTTTATTAAAGCAAAAGTAATGGGGGATCTGGATGAGCTTAAGAAAAAGTTTCCTTGTCATAATTGCGGCAGTATAGGGCATTGGAAGGAAGAGTGTAAGTACCCACCAAAGGTTAGTCCTGAAAATACATCATTGAATTTGTAGGTGCAGAATGAGGTAATTCAACAGCCATCGCCACAGCAGCAGATAGTTACTCAACAAAGTCAGGTGCCACAACCTCCACTTCTACACAGTGTAAATCTGCAGCGATACAGTGCAGAAACAGGATTCTGCAGAGGAGAACAGGTAATAAGATCACCTAGAGTGAATGTGAGCCGGCAGTATTGGTTGAAAGAAGATGGGAGTGAGTCGGATGACAGTTTCTGACGGGGCCTGAGAGAGGGAGAAGAGTGCGTACTTGGCGCCACTCTAGAGGTAGATCAATCTGGTCCCTTCGTGAATGGAAAGGTGAATGATATAAATGTGACTTTCCTAGCGGACACAGGTGCTACCCGTTCTACTGTCAGATCAGTAGAAGTCCAAAATCTTCCTCTCTCTGGAGAACACATCCAAGTTGTAGGTGTAGCAAATAGAAAGATCAAAACATCCCTAACGAAACCAGTTGAAGTAGAAATTGGGAATTTCAAAGACATGCACCGATTTGTGGTAGGTGTCAGTAGTCCTGTTAACCTTTTTGGGAGGGACATTCTGTGTAAAATAAACTGTGCCATTTACTGTTCATCAGATGGCACTGAGCTTCAAACCCCATATTAAGAAAGCCTATATAAAATGACCATGTCACTGATAGAATCGGAGAAAAATTGTATATTCCCTGTGTTTGATCAAGAAAAGATACCTGCTAAATTGAAAGAGGTAGTCAAAGAACAAGTGTGGGATTTTACAGGAGAAGATATTGGATCAATGAAAAATGTAGATCCTGTGAAAGTTTCTTTGAAAGAAGGAGTGAGTTACCCAAACATTCCTCAGTATAAAATGACAGCTGAAATAGTTGAAGGAATAACCCGAGTGATAAATAAAATGATTAAACAAGGAATTTTGAGAGAGATAGAAAGTAGTCTTTGTAATTCACCTATAATGGGACTGAAAAAGCCTAATGGAACATTCAGAATAGTACAGGATCTGAGAAAGGTCAATAAAATTGTTGTCCCATGTTGTCCAATTGTACCAAACCTAGCAGTAATTTTATATCAAATTCCACATGATGCAGAATGGTATACAGTCATTGATCTGTGTAATGCGTTCTTTACTGTTCCATTACATCCTGAAAGCCAGCCAATATTTACTTTCCGGTTTGGAGACTGTATTTTGGCATGGTGCTGAATTCCTCAGGGGTATACTGAAAGTCCATCTATCTTTAATCAATTGCTAAAGAAATCATTAGAGTGTTTAAGCATGCCTGGAGAATCAGTTCTGGTTCAATACATTGATGACCTGGTGGTGGCATCAAAAACAAAAGATGCATGTGTTTCAGACACTGTTGCATTACTGAATCATTTGGCAGAAGAAGGACATAAAGTGTCCCCATCAAAAGTACAGTTTTGTCAGAAAGAAGTGCAATACTTAGGTCACAAGATTGCTAAAGGAATTAGGCAAGTTACATTAGAGAGAATTAAAATGATACAAGGAATGCAGCCTCCAAAACACAGAGACAAGTGAGAATGTTTCTAGGAATGGTAGGTTATTGTGGACAAAGGATTAATGGATTTTCACTAATAGCCAAACATTTGCAAAGATTGACAAAGGCAGATGTAAAAGATCCCATAGTGCGGAATAAAGATGAAATGGAAGCTTTTGAGCAGCTAAAAACAAGTTTATGTGAAGCACCAGCATTAGGAATGCCTGATTATGAAAAGGAGTTCGAACTTTATTTTGCGGTGAGCGAGAAGGATGCGCATTGTCAGTTTTAATTCAAAGACATGGTAAACTGAGACAGCCAATTGCATATATCTCAGCTGTTTTGGATCCAGTTGCAAGAGCATTGCCAGGATGTTTGAAAGCAGTAGCTGCTACGAGTGTGAGTTTGGAAAAAAGTGAAGGTATAGTGATGGGATTTCCTGTAGGGGTCTATGTACCTCATTCAGTGGAGATTCTCCTCACTAGGACAAAGACACAATTCCTTACAAATAACAGGATGACAAAATATGAGAAGACTTCTAGGTGCAGATAATGTGACGATTTCCCGATGTGTGAATGTAAATCCATCCACATTGCTACCCGATGTCATGGAAGTTGAAGTGAGGAATGAAGTTGATCACAATTGTTTGAATGTTCATGAATACTGTACTAAGCCAAGGCCTGATATCAAAGATGAACCCTTGCCTGAATCTGATTATGTAATGTTTGTTGATGGTTCATGCCTGAGCACAGGTGAAGGTGCTCTGAGTGTTGCATATGCTGTATATACAATGGCAGATATCCTGGAAGCAACGTGTCTGAAAGGGATTTGTTCTGCCCAAATAGCGGAATTGATTGCTTTGATTCGAGCATGTGAACTGGGAAAAGAGATAAGGATCACCATAGTGACTGATAGTCAGTATAGATTTGAGGTTGTCCTTGATTATGGCCAACTGTGGTCCCAAAGAGGTTATTTAACTTCTGAAGGATCCCCCATTAGAAATGCTAAATTTCGGAAAATGCTGATTGATGCAATTCAATTACCTGATAAAATTGCTGTTGTGAAATGTGCAGCTCACAAGAAAGGAGATGATTATGCCACCAGAGGTAACCGGTATGTTGATTCAATTGCAAAATACTGTGCTAAAAATCTTGCATCTATAAATCGGGACAGAAGAGCTGAACATGTTTCATGTCCTTTAATGCTAAGCACAGTATTTGAGACTTGGCAGGAAGTGAAGCAAAAGCAGGAAGAGGCTAGTGAGGAAGAGAAAGACATCTGGTTAAAAGCAGGATGTAGACAGAGAGAAGAGGATGACATTTGGGTTTATAAAGATGAAAGACCAGTAATGCCTGATAACATGATTTCAAACATGGCCCGAATGTACCATGGTTAAGCTCATATTGGAAGCGACACAATGATCAGGATGTTCAGACAGACATGGTAGAATCCTAAGTTTATGATGATTGCTGAAAGGTTATGTTAGAGATGCCTTGTGTGTCAACAATTGAATCCAAGAAGAAAAACAGTTGTGAGTCTGGGAACCATAGGACGGGATGGAGGTCCTTTCACAGGAATGCAGTTGGACTTTACCTAGCTACCACCCTGTAACCGACTTCGATATGTACTCGTAATCATTTGCTTGTTTTCCTGGTGGGTGGAGGCTTTTCCTACAAGGAGAAACGATGGAGTGATGGTTGTAAAACTGTTGTTGCATGAAATTATACCACGCTACGGTTTCTTAGTAACTATTGAGACAGATCGTGGAACTCATTTTCACAACAAACTATTACAGATGATTTGTAAAGCACTGGACATTCGTCAGAAATTGCATTGTGCTTACATACCAGAGGCTTCTGGGGTAGTTGAGCAAGTGAATGGAACAATAAAAACAGAATTGCAAAAATGTGTTTGGCCACTGGACTGAAATGGCCTGATGCTTTGCCACTTGTTCTGATGACCTTAAAGAGAATACCTGATAAAAAGACAGGACTAAGTTCACATGAGATTCTGATGGGAAGAGTGATGAGACAAGCATTTGTGCTGGTTGATAAACTGTTAACTATTAATGATGATATCATACTGGATTACTGCAAATATCTGTCTGACGTGGTAACTTCTGTGTTCCATCAGGTGGGAACTGAGGCAAACTCAAAAGAAAAACATCCAGCTCATGATCTAGTCCCTGGAGATTGGGTTCGGATAAAAGTACACAGGAGAAGAAACTGCTTAGTGCCTCGCTGGCAAAAACCAGACAAGTCATTCTGGTTAGCACGACTGCAGTTAAATGTGCTGGAGTAAAGAGATGGGTACATGCCAGTTATACCATCCGTGCGTCTGAACCTGAAACTCCACAAGACGAAGGTGAAAGCACAACTGATTCCGATTCTGAAGGTGAACCAGAAAAAGATCCAGATACTGAAGCTCGACCTGTTCGTCGACATCTGGAGATAACAGATGCTAGTTCTGCGTCTGAATGAGAAAGTGAAGCTGTTGAAATACCAAATTTTGAAGATCGACCTGAAAGTCGAGATTTGGTAAGAACTGATACCAGTAAGGACTCTGAGCAAAGTAAAGATAAAACTGGTAATCAGGAAAATACTGAAGGACAGTCTGAAAGCTCTGAAAGCAGGAACGAAAATCTTGAAACTGGTGAAAAGGAAATAACTCATGATGAGGATAAGCTTCCAAGTGCCTGCTATAGAGAAGTTCCTAACAGAGTGAAAGCCCTGACTAAAGAGAAAATAAGTTCAGAGAAAGAAACAGAGATCATAAAGTTCACCATAAATGAAACTGTAGAGAGATCTGAAACTGAAACTGATGACAGTGATGATGAAAATCAATTAAGAAGTTCTAGAAAAAGAGCTTGGAGAGTGGAACTTAACACTGTCGAACCTGAAACAAAGAGAGTTTGTAAAGGAGATAATTGGCCTAAAGGATTTGATGGACTGAAATTTAAACTGATTAATAAAGCAAAAGTACTAGAAGATCAGGTACATAAAATAACCAGTCAAAAGGAGTTGCTGGGAAAGAAAATAGAGATTGTGCAAAGGCCAAAGAGAGTGAGAAGACCAAATCAGAAATACAAGTCACCTGAGTGGACTTACATGGTCTTGCCTCCAATAAGTGAAGTAAATAGCAGTCAAGAAAATTTGAGTTGCCAAAGTGAAGAAAAAGTAAGTGAGTAAACTGTGACTCAAAGAAAGAAAAAGGTACTTAAAACCAGGAAACCGTGGAAGAGAAAAGCATAAAGAAACAAGTTTTGAAATCTTGGTGGAAAAGACACTATAAGTGTAAGGTAAGGGTTTAATGAGAGACAATATTGAAGTGAAAAAGATTGTGAAAACCGCTATGTATAAAAAAATAATAAAGAAAGAAATTCGCTACCAATGATGGAACTAAATCGAAGTGTACCATTGTTAGAAAATGGTGTAGAATGTGGTTAATAGGTAATGGATAATTAATGTTGGTATGGTTGATTGTAGCTATTATTATTCTTTTTAGACCAGATTCTGAACAGATGGAAGCAAATGAGAGAATGAAAGAAAAGAATAATGAATCAAAAGGTGAAAAATTACATCTGTATAAGCCTGAAGTTCATCAAGATAGCTCTATCTGCGATTTCTCTCGAAATACATTTTCATGGTTATTATCTGAGTATGTAAAAACTATGGATGCCACTGACTGCTATGTCTAAGTGAAATTACCTGAACAACAGAACAGGGTCTTGACTCATAACCAGCAAGGCTAAGTCAAATCAATATAAACAACAACACAGATGCCAGTGCTGGACTGCAATTAACACTTCTTATGTCTGGCAATGGTACGAATAAAACATACCAAGCCAATTATTAATTCGGTCAATAGTTTATTTTAGTCGTTTTTTTGTCACTTATTGGATTTATTTTTATTCTTTTTCACAAGTGAAGATTTTTTGTGCATATATATATTATATACAAATACACACAATATTTTTACAATTGTACAAAATTATTACAAATCTACAAATTTACATTATGTCACCAAACATTCATGTTCCTTTCACTCTTCAAACATTCCGCAATTATACCCAAACTACAAAATACAACAAAACCTTTGGAAATGGGGCCCTTTGTCACTGTCATGTTCAAATATATATAGGCATGAGTGTTATTTTATCAGTCAGACCAAATTAAATGATTTCAAAACAAAGTTGGATAGGGGATTAGTCCTATCTCATATGGACAGTATTCTGAAACTTTACTCCGTAACAAAGAGCCAGAAGTGGTCGACGCGTTTCGAATCCCCTATTTTGGGATTCTCCTCAGGACCAAAAGTCTCTAAAACGACAAAAATATAAATATACCAGTCACCTACATTGAATAACCAAACATCTATTCTGCCAATAGAAGAATCTGACCACCAGTCTGCAAATGCCAACCTTAAGAATCCTATAGTGTAAATGTCTCATGTAAGGAGTGTGTCTTTGTATATAATATATATATGCACAAAAAATCTTCACTTGTGAAAAAGAATAAAAATAAATCCAATGAGTGACAAAAAACATGACTAAAATAAACTATTGACGTAAGTAATAATTGGTTTGGTATGTTTTATTCGTACCATTGCCAGACATAAGAAGTGTTAATTGCAGTCCAGCGCTGGCATCTGTGTTGTTGTTTATATAAGTGAAATTACCAGCATCAGTATCGGAGGGTGTGACCTATCATCATCTTCCATTAACATACGGAGTTACATGTAGTGTATTAACACGTTTATTCTATAGAACAGGGAAATTAGAGTATTATTGTTCAAATTCTGATGATGTTTTTGCAAAATTGAAAATTGTAGCTGAGTTGAATCAAATTTAGCCTGCAAAAGTTTTTACCAGCAGTGGGTATATCCTTTAACCAGATACGTGCCATTGGCCGACGGCAGCACTGCCTCCCCAGTGCTGCCGTCGGCCAATGGCCGACGCGACCCGCCCGTTTTGCGGAAGTGCCGCACTTCCGCAAAATCGTGGCCGCCGTAAACGGGTTAATGCAAACAGAATTCGGAAATTGTCAACAATAGTAGATCTTTTGTCAACAGACACAGCTGGAGGATTTTTAATGGTAAACACTGAAATGGTTGCTCTGAGAGCTATGGTGATGCAAAATCGACTTGCTCTTGACATAATTTTGGCAAAAGAAGGAGGAGTTTGTGGAATTCTAAAGGTACAAAAGTGCTGTACCTATATTCCAGACAAAAGTCAAAACATTGAAAGAGATATTACCAATCTTACAGAAGTTGAACCACTGGAGGTTGATGGTGTTCTTGAGAAACTTGGTAGAAGCTTTTCAGCAGTTAGAAATTGGTTTTAGGAAATCGGTAGATCTATTATAGGGAAAGTACTAATTCCAGTAACAATAATAATAGTAGTAATTTTAATTTTAAGATTAAGTTGTAAACTCAGAAAGAGAAGGAGTGTCAAAAGATCTATAAAGAAAGTAATTGAAGAAAAACAAGAAAGGGACCGTGAAAAAGGTGATATTGAGATAGAAGAATTTAAAGAGAAACTTTATCAAGATAGAAAGAAATTAGAAGAAACTAGAGTATAACTCATACTAATTGAAAGAATTTGAAACATGTTGAGATAAAATTTGCGAAAATGTGGGAGTTATTTGGTGATGAATCACCAAAGGAGGGAGTTGATGGAGTGACGTTGGAAACAAAAAAATGTTGTATACCATTCGTGAAGTTACTTCCCCATAACAGAAACATGAATTAATTGTATGGTTTTGAAATTAACCAACATAGAATAGAATGCACACACACAAACACACGTGGGATACTAATTTGCTTATGTTGCGAACCATAATCTACTAATTAAGTAAAGTTGTCATGTTTAATTTGTGCGCATTTGTTATAATCTAACCAAAATTTGCATGGATATCCTTTTTGTCTGTCTAATTGTGGCATAAATGGTGGAGAATGGTGAGTAAATCATACTTATGTGTTGCTGATTCGCTAGGTAATAACTAATTGTGTTACCTTAGAATGGGGGGAGGTAAACAGAAGGGCTATATTTAGAAAATTAACGTTTAATTGTGTTTGTTTCCATAATAGTTCCCATTGTGGCCTATGCGGCCTACCTTAAAATGGACGCTGTCTGCGACTCCGAGTTTGCAATGATATACACATGCGTGACTGAACTTGAGAAGAGCGGGAGCAGCCTGTGCCTGTGTAGTATGGGTCAAGGACAGTGTCGCCTGGACATACAACTTGGTGCAAACAAATTTGAATGTCAACATCGTGAGCCTGGGAAGATCTTCACAAATTACGATTTAAAGGACACAAGCGGAAGAGACTCCTAAGAAACAACAGTGATTTTATTTTTCCAAACATAACGATGACTTTGTGGAAATGTGAACAATAAGGTGATGAGGTTATGCTCATCCACCCCTCGATTTGTCCAATCAGAACAGTCAAAGACCCTAAAAGTTACAACTTTCAGATAGATGAGTTAGGGAAAAAGGGTCTAAAGAACCATGGGCGCCTGTTTATATTTTTTTCTACATGACAACAGGCAAAAAGACATGAATATTTCGAGGGAGAAAGAGATTTTCTCGTTGGAAATATCAGAAGTGTTAGGCCCAATATGCAGGCAGAAGTTGGACAAAAAACATTTTTCTCTTTGCCTGAAAATGTTGCTATAAACTCGGGGGCGAAACAAGGATCATAGGGATATCAGAAGTGTTTTAAGGAAACCTCCTTTGACTGGGTAAAAAATACTAGGTAAAAAATACAGGGCCTCCATATACACAGGAGAGAGGCTCAGACTATGTCCTATATCTCTCTATCACTAGAGTCAATGTATGATACGTGTAGGTTCCATCTCCTGTTAGGTGCTAGCCACATGAGTGATGTGTAATTCTAAAGTTATCAAAGGAGGGCTATGCTTTCACTGGTCTGTATGGACTCCTTTTTTACCCAGTCAATGGAGGTTTCCTTTTAAACACTCCTGATATCCCTATGATCCTTGTTTCGCCACCGAGTTTTTAGTAACATTTTCCGGCAAAAAGAAAAATATAGTTTTTGGCCAACTTCTGCCTGCATATTGGGCTTAACACTTCTGACATTTCCAACGAGAAAATCTCTTTCCCGCTCAAAATATTCACGTCTTTTTGCTAGTTGTCATATAGAAAAATATATAAACAGGCGCCCATGGTTCTTTTTACCACACATTTCAAAGCAGGCAATGACTGGATACTCGATAAATTACCATATGTTATTTTAAACATCGCTCCATTTGCAAGGCGCTGTATTTTCTCGGCCTCCCCATGACGTATTTATGTCACTACGCCTTGTCACCATGCCACACTAATGGTTTATTTATCCTAGTACTCTCGCTAGACCTTGAACTACCAACCAAAAAGAACTGCAAATCCCAATACTGTGAGGGCGGTATACCGGCACTCCGGTTCCCGTGCTACTCCTAGCTTTATATTCTCCCGATTTTGTCATCCCAATGCGAAAGCGGTGGACCGGGACTACACTAGATTTGATGAGCGGGGTGAGATCTTTGAAACAAGTAAGTGGATAAATACAATACGCTGACACTTAGAGTGTCCCCCTCTATGCTAATTAACTGCTTTTGGTCCCTCCTTGCTAGCATCAACTCAGGGAGTTTCGTTTTCTTCTCCCACTAACAATCTCCCTGGACTTTGACTCTTTGGTCATTTCAGGACCACCCGCAGCATCTACCAGTCCTGTGTGATACCTAAATCCTCGCCTAATTGGGTAAGGTCAGTGTGTATGAGGTAGAGTGTATGTGATAGCTGGAAACGTGATGTGTGTATGTACAAAATAATTTTTTTAATTTTATTGGCACAATGTTGAGAGGTATAAACGCGTCATTCTGCACATAGAGACTGTCACCTGGTGCAGGCACTCTGATATATATGATGACTAACACAAAGTTAGTATTAGAATGCGAAAAAAATCGCCACTTCACCAATATCTGTCATATATAAACAGCATGTTGCAGAAGTAGAGATGAGTGGCACAAGAGGGAATGAGACTGAGGACACAGTCATGCACAGAAACCTTGGCATGCTAACAAGTCTGGTCTCCACTAAGTACCCACTTGGGACTAAACATTACAGTAATTCTGTGTGTACATGATGTTAATGTTATATGTTGTATGTCCCTATCCTTTCATTTTCACAGATGGAGGAATACAGATAACACAATTTGTGTCTGTCATACACCAGTCAGGAGCAGCTACTCTGCCCTCTCTTCACAGATAGGATAGGGACTTCCCTTCCCAACAATCCTCACAGAGAGGGTATTTTCCTTGCCCTGAAGAATGTCAATGACCTTTATGGACCCCAGGACTGAAACATGTCGGCACCAGGGTATTAGGACCATAATACTCCTACAGATCCGTTTTTAAAGATTTTGTATTAACCCAGACAGACCCAAGAATAAAGGAAAAACAGGGGTCTGCCTGAGGTTTTTAATCTTTAACCCCCCTGATCTTCATTTGTCTAAAGAGCTCCCAACACTGTGGTTGAGCCCACCCAGACATTTAGGAGTCAGGGTGACCCGATGATGAAGCATGACACCACTAGGGTGTGTGATGGTAATTAAAACAAAAAGTGTCTCTCCCCCACATTCATGGTTGAGTTAGGTACAACCTTTCACTAGAGAGGCCTCCCTTCCTCTTCCTTTTTTTCACACCCTTCTTCCCTACATTTCTTATTGCTTCTCACGTAGAGTGTGCTAGCTTACACCACTGACCACGTGTTGGTGCATTGGGGTACTTTTTTGTGACAGTTATACTACCCAGGGAGGACGTACTCAGGTGAGAAACCTCTCAAACCCTTGAGGTACGGGATACTTCCCAATACCTTGTTTTGCTGGGATAATATATGAGCCCTCAAAAGTGGGGGTGAGCCAGAGATGGGGTTCCTACTGGCGATGCTGCTCATTTCTCTCTCGATCTGCTGCACATTTGCAACTTGGGCTGTTCTTCTTCTCTGACTTTGCCCATCACTGCATCTAATACTAATGCTACGAGCCTTAATGGCAATTCATTTTCCATGTCCTATGATTGATTTATTGATTATTGTATTTCATATTTTACTTTAATATTTTAATAAACCTTTGTGGTTATCCTAAAATTACTGATCTCAAATTCACTTTTCGAGTCAGTCCTTTTCTTTCTTCCTATTAACTGTATATTTATAATGCTGTTTTGAATCTTGTCAACCGCGCAATCTGGTTGCCACGATCATGTAGATTATATAATTGATGACATCAATGCGTCCACAGTTTTATTGTCCCTCTCTTTCACTAGCTTTCATATTCAATAGCTTTTCTTCCTCTTCTTGTGTCTGTACCTCCCCTGAGCATGGCCTCTTTACTTGTGTCCTTCCACTGCTCACATTTAGGGTACTACTTGTTTACTTTTTGAATAATCACTGCATTAGAGCGCATGTGCTTTCCAGTTGTCTCTACCGTATCTGCATCTCTCTCCCTCCCGCTCTGGGTTGTTCTCTTGTCCATTTACTTCTCTCCCCCACCCCATGCTTCGTTTTACTATTTTGCTTCTGTTGTGTACTCTCTGTTGTGCATCTCCCCAGCCCTCTGTGCACTGCTTTTCCCCTTCCTCCCTTCACACCTGCTCCTCTGTTATCGCCCAACACCTTTAGCCCTTTTATTTTTTAATTGATGCTTTCAAGTTAAAAAATGTACGTTTTTTAATTTACTGATACAAGTGGTGTCCACCATCTTGGATTGGTCAATACAAAATTAAAACAAATAGCGCTCACGTCATTCCACTGATGCGTGCATGCGTTCTGATGCCTTTATCAGTAGAGCTAAGGAAAAGACAATACTTTTAATCAAAATGATAAAGTTCATTTATCATCAAATTTGTGTTTGAATTTCTGGCAAGATCAATATCCAAGCTCATATCAGAGGAGAAAAAGGACCAATATATGTATAAACTGGCACGTGTTCTAGCTTTACATTCCACAAGCCTTCTTAGCAAATATCAAAGTCTGTGTTTAGTCAGAATTATTTCCAGCTAATGTTCTCTACAGTAATGATACAGAGCTAATTATTTTTTATGTAGTCACACCAGACAGTAATCCGCAATAACAAGATAATTTATGTAACGTAAGCACGAAAAGCATCGCGTCCACATTTTTTGCGGGTAAAAGGTTGTAACTGCCTACATCACTAGGAGGTCCACTAGGTAGAATCTATACTGCACCGTGCCATGGTTAGTGCATTCTCCGCAGGGGCCATAGCGGCGGGAGCCCTTTGGCCTCCAATGACATCACATTCCACCAGAGCCCAGTTCTCTAAAGGCAGCTCCTGGGTAAGGGATGAGAACCCCTGGGGTTATATTCCCACTCAATAGGTTCACCCACAGACACTTGCGATCAACCAAAGGGACTCAAGTTAGCCCTGTTGACACCTCACTCTTTTAGCCTCCCTCATGCCATATTTTTAATTGATTTTATTGGGGTTGTGTTGTGTATTGTTTACTGTTGCTGTGGCTTTTAGACATTTATCGCTGCTATTTTAAAATCTATATTGTTCTTCCCGATAGCCTGCACGCTAGCCTGTTCAGCAATGAGTGGGTGCCGATCCGGTCAACCGCGGCTGCTGTGCCGATTGCGCGGAGGCAGACACACCACTAACACTTTCTCCTCACTTCCGCTCACAAGTCACATCCTGTTGCGAAGCGGTCGAGTCGTCCACCAGTGCTAAGCATAAAACGGCCGATAAGGCGGACGCGCAGCAGGCCCACCTAAGGCTAGCCAGTCTGCGCCGGGACCGGGCCAGGGGCCAGAACCCCAGGTCTTTTAAATTCTCATGCGTTCAGATATACCGCATATAACCCTAAGTCTACACAAGCAGGGCTGACCGCGCAGTGCCAGCTTTCTTTAAGTGGCACTAATTACCTGCTGGTACTGGGCTTGACATTGGAGGAGGATTTATAAATGCGTGCCTTTGCATTTCAGTGCGGTGATGATGACCACCACACTAAAATGTATCAGTCTAAGCCTGATGCGCGGTACTTGGAGGGCTGCAGAAGGCGATGGGTCTCTTGCCAGCTCTCTCAGGCCATACTGTGACTATCTTACATGCCGTCCACAAGTCACTTGGAACCACAATATAAAATAGTATATTTAAATCAGTCCACAAAACTTGTGAGATTTTCACAAGCCACTCAATTTGCTTGCACCATTCTACAGGCTTCTCCCTTAATCTCAGATAATCGTTTGTGACGCTTTTAGCACCTGCTCCCCCTTCCACGGAAGGAGGTGGTTCTCGCACAGATCTATTAGGACCTTTCTTTTTCACCAATTTACCTTCCCATTTATCTATCACACTCCAGATTCAAACGTTTTGCATCAGCTCTCAAATTTGCAATTTAATTCCTGGTATTCTCATACACTTTACATCTGTATCATTAAAACAGAGTCAGTAGATTTTTTGTAAGGCCTTAGTTCGATCCAAATCTACTTCCTATTTCCGAACTGCTGCAGACAATTTATCATAGACTTCCCTCGCTGATTTGGTAACATCCTTACTCAGAAACAAAAGCTCACTTGTTTGATAAGTATCTAAATGGGCTAAATATAGACTTCATCTTATAATTTCAACCAATTCAAGTTTTAATTTATCAGCATCTACCAAGTTTACCCTCAATGATGACTTAATCATTACTTGACCTAAATTATGTGCCTCCACATTAATTCGAGGTGGCATTTAAAACCTTCAACCGTTTGTCCAGTTCCTGACTATGATGCACTCCAAGGCCTTTAGATAATGCCGCCTTTCCAGGGGTGCTGTTTGCATTTAGGGATGGCTCCCAAGTGAGCATCCCTACATATGGCAATCCCGGAAATTACCTTAGCGGTTCAAATCCTATCTGATTCATCATTGAACCTGAACCCGCACCACAAAGAGAACTCTTGTTAAGTGGAATGAACAAATCCTTCCCACATTCAAAGTTGTAGGGCCTTTTCTGGGGCCTTTACCTTTACTGGGACAATCAAATTGTGTGCTACATTCCCCACAGTATTAGGTTTATATATAGAAACCACAGGAACAAAGGTAACCGGGACAGTGAAAGCATTTGGAGCATTAGGAACTGTGGACTGGAGTACATGGGTCACAAATCCCTGAACTTCCTTCCATTGGGTTCTGAATCATATTTACAGGGGTGGCTCCCATCATATTAGGATTCACATTTATGGTAGCCAGTCGAGGATTTTAATTTGCATTAGTGTCGCCACCTCCCATCGATTGGTTCCCATTATAGGTGGGCGTTCTGACAACAACACGGTTAGAAGACTGCCGCTGGAGTCACTGTCACTATTTTCACTTCTCTCATCTGGTTCCTTTATCTCATCCTCCTTTTCTTCCCTTCCCTTTTCTCAAATTCTTCACCTGTTAATGTGGGATATAATTTGACTCCCTCTATCTTGCTAGTCCTTCATTTCCTTTGTTCTGCATCCCACCCTGCATCAGCGTAAGTATGTATCACCTTTCTACCTCTACCTTTCCTTCTCTCTGGCATGAGCCGTTTGCTCCCAAGCACTGAGCACTTCAAACAGTGTAGGTCTAGACTGTGGTTAGCGCCTCTCATCCTTGCCAAAAGTCCTTCTCCTGAGCCTCTCTATCTCTCCCACACAGTGTGTCTTTTACTAACTATGAGATCAAGCATACATTCACATTGAAGGCTAAACTTTAGAATCCAAATATTAAGGCCTTTGGTCAAGCTTACATGGCAAGCATCTAAGTATACGTTTAAATGCATAGTTGTAGATGCATGCACGGTTAGTTATAAAATAAATGCATGATGCTATTCAAATGAATACGTGATTATATAGGAGTTAACAATATTATTCAAACCACACAAAAGCAGATATATATATATATATATATATATGTATATATATATATATATATATATATATATATATTACCTACTGGCGGTCGCCAGTAGGTATATATAGTTAGGATTTTTTCCCTATGGGATTTTTGAAAATTCTATGTCTAATAACTTTGGCGTTTGTGGACGGAATTGGCTGAAATTTTCTGGAAAATGGAACATTTTGTTTCTGAGCAGCCCTTGGAAATTTGGGGGGGTTTCGTCAAGGGGGGGCCGAGAAAAAAGGGGGGTCCCAAAACGTGTTTTTAACATTGAGTTTTCCATAGGGCGGTTGGCCTCACTTTTAGCCCGAACGGCTGAATGGATTTCCAGGAAACTTGGCAAAATTGTAGGGACTGGTAGCCCGATGTGCCTTTTCTAGGTCTCAATATATGTGCTCCAGTGGATTTTGAGAAATTAACGTTTAAAAAAAGATATATATCTGTAAGCGCGCTCCGGGCAGCGCTCCGGTCCGCGGACCTTAAGCGTACCGGAACTTCGCGTAGCTAAGCTGATTGGCTCTCCGGTGTCTGTCAACATTCTAAACAGTCCGGAGCGGCCGCCATCTTGTCTCTCGGTAGGATTGAGAGACAAGAGGAGGCCAAAACAAAGGCGAAAATGACCATAAGGGGGCATACTAGATCCTCCCTGACCCCCTAGGTTTAATGTGGAGGTTTTAAAAGGGCCCCGCGGGGCAAAAAAAACAAAAAAAATGTTTTGTTTTTTTTGCGTGGGGAGCGCCCGGTCCGCGAACCGGGAAGCGTTCTGGGCAGCGTACTGCAATGAAAAATGAATGATAGACTTTTCAAATACTGTATGTTAATTGATTGTTGTTTTTGTTGATTATTTTTTATTTTCTTTATTTTTTAAGCATTTTTTTTTAATGTGATTGTGTTTCATAATTTATTAAACTTTCTAACATTTCATTGTCAGAAATTTCATAATTATCATGGAATATACATTGTAGTCTCTGAGGGTGTAAAATGTCCTCATTTGCAAGGAGGTTATCTACTGCTTGTACACATTGCAGTAGTTCATTGTCCCAAGTTTCATCGAAAAATTCAATGTCAATTTGATCAATTGTATCAATCAATTCTTGGCTGCTCTCTTGCAGGTCCATTTCAAAAGAAACTTGGTTTTCGCCTTCCATTTTGCCTGAAATTTGGATTAAAAAAATATATATTAGTAGAGATAGGGCAATGTTGGGAATAATTTTAGATAGGCATTTTTTATCAGTGAATTTATCTTTGGGCAGTGTATAGTATCAGAGTGGAAGTAGGAATATAAAAAAGTGTATGTGATTTAACGTAAGTAAATTCATAATTATACAAGAGAAGCCTAACTCCATCCATAACTATAACAGAGAAGTCTCTCTAAATCTATAACTACTACAGAGGGATAGTATATATCTATCAGAAAAAGTTTACCATATTAACTTATAGTGCACAATATACTTCAGTTTTAAAAATAAAAACTTACCTTTAGAAAGAAGTTGAAGGAATTAGTGAAAATACTATTGAAATGTACAGCAAGAAGTAGTAGTCAAAATGGCTGTGTTTTCTTCTCTTCCTTTATATATATTCAGGTATATAACCAATGAAATGTCAGGTAAAAAAAATAGAAAATGAAAGTAACATTTTCATTGGTTGTCAATTCCAACACTTCAGATGTGTTTTGTGAAGTAATTTACCTCAGGGTATTTAGAGAGGTCTACAGGCTAAATGACTAAATGGAATTCCAATCAAATTTGTGAAAATGGTAGGGATTGGTATGTAGTATGAGCTAATCTATATTTGGTGAAATTGTCTCCAGTGGCTTTTCTGTGAACTACTTTCCCACCTTTTTTGATGGTGCGCTTCCCAGAGAGCGACCCGGTACGCGAACCGTTGAGCGCCCCGGTTCGCGAACCTTAAGCGTTCCGGGAGTCCACCATTTTGTGTTTCGGTCGAATTAAGATACAAGATGGAGGGCAAATAATGTTCAGAATGGGTAGAAGGGGGCACGGTAGAGTTATCTTGACCCCCTAGGTTTTCTGAGGGTGGGTGAGGAGGCTTATATGTGCGAAAAAAAAACATTTTTAAAAAAAAATTCGCGAGGTTAGCTCCCGGTTCGCGTACCGGGTAGCGCCCCAGGGAGCGTACTTTGTTGGAAATTAGTGAAAAATGTTAGAGTAAAATAATAATTGTGAGTGATCAGATGTAGGGTAGCTCTGAGAAGAGCTTTTGGGTTTATGGTACATTTAGGTACTTATAAGTAGGTACCAATGCACATTCTTAAATTCAGAGTGAAAACTCTGTTGCCCTCATCTGAGAAGTGAACTCCATCTCCTCTGTAGATATCTTGCATGTAGTAACGCAAGTTATTGTTGTACAGGGAGCCCATTCCATGGTCTCTCATGTAAGCTGAAACAGATTTGTTTACATGCTTCCTCGACTTCTCAATTTGTGGACAAAATTGGTTTGACCACCTCCATTTCTGTCTTTGGCATATATTTGAATATACCAAGGCAGTCTGAGGAAAAAGTGCCATTAATTGCTCAAAGGTGTCCTTTAAAAGCATTTCCAGACCTACACCAGTCAAAGTGCCCAAGTCATTACCTCCACAGTGCACAATTAACAGGTCAGGTTTGGGCAAATGCATAAAGGTTTTCACCAATGGTATCAATTGGTGACATTTTAATCCTCTGTGGCCAAACCACTTAATTTCCACATCTTGTAAATTGAGGTTAGGTAATTTCCTGTTTTCAACGTACCTTTGAGCCCAGTGAATATAACTATGTCCAACAATCCAGACAGAAAACATGGTGAGAGAAGGTTCTCCTGCAGTCAGATGAAGTGTGGCAATGAAATGGCAGTTGAAAAAATTAGAGTTTAAAATGAAAAAAACTGTGGAGTTTCTGTGTTCATGAAGCAGTAACAGTGATTGGTGGATTTTGATTGCTGAAAACAGAAAGTTAGGGTGCACGGATGTGTTCTTTGAAAGATGTATTTTGAATGGTCAATAAAAAATCATTAAATGAAAGAATGCACTGGATATGCAGGTGCACTGAGAGTTCAGAGTTCAATTGCAACAAAGTTGTGTGAACTTGCAAACACCAGAAGTCTTCCAAGAGGTGGTTGCCATGCAGAAAAGACAGAAAGGGCAGAGGGGGGAAGGGTTTTCATTTGAAAAAAAGTGAGGGAAGAGTTTTGATTGGGTGACATGAGAAATATGTGTGAAGAATTACAGCATTTCTGTGCTTTTGATAGCTGCAGACTCTGGAGTGCATACCTTTTGCTCTGCTGAAGACAAATTGGTGTGTTTCTGAGACTGTTTTCAAACTCAAAGTATTTGCTAAGGTGAGAAAATATTTCTTTAATTTAGATAGAGAATAGTGTGCTTTAAGGAGAAAATTATGAATTATGTGGCGCAAATTGCTTGTAAATATGCTCCAACCTGTGCATGGAAAATTTAGATTTTGAATGTTTGTGTTACATAGCCATGTTAAAAGTGACCCAACCATGCAGGAAAGGCAATCAAAAAACGCTTTTATGTGTCTTAAGGACATTTTAAGTAATTTTCCCATGTGCAGTGTTTTGAAATTATGATTTGAAAATCGTTTTTGAGGTAAAGGAATTGTTTTTAAATTTATGACAAGGACATAATGGTGTATGCTTCTTTATAAGGCAATTGACTGTCCCTGATGTTATTTTTCCCATTTTAATGTAAGACTTTTCTCTGTGGCGCAAATTGCTTGTAAATATGCTCCCACCTGTGCATGGTAAATTTAGATTTTAAATGTTTGTGTTACATAGCCATGTTAAAAGTGACCCAACCATGCTGGAAAGGCAATCAAAAAACGCTTTCATGTGTCTTAAGGACATTTTAAGTCATTTTCCCATGTGCAGTGTTTTGAAATTATGATTTGAAAATCGTTTTTGGGGAAAAGGAATTGTTTTTAAATTCATGACAAGGACATAATGGTGTATGCTTCTTTATAAGGCAATTGACTGTCCCTGATGTTATTTTTCCCATTTTAGTGTAAGACCTTTGTCTGTGGCGCAAATTGCTTGTAAATATGCTCCCACCTGTGCATGGCACATTTAGATTTTGAATGTTTGTGTTACATAGCCATGTTAAAAGTGATACAAACATGCTGCAAAGGCAATCAAAAAACGCTTTTATGTGTCTTAAGGACATTTTAAGTAATTTTCCCATGTGCAGTGTTTTGAAATTATGATTTGAAAATCGTTTTTGAGGTAAAGGAATGTTGTTAAAATTTATGTGCGCCATATGCCCCCAAATTTCTTTTTCAGGGGTGCAGCAGGGTGTTATTGAGACACCCCTGCAGCTTTGGAAAAATTCCTAATTTGCGATGAGCAAATTGTTAATCGCAAATTGCACCTTCATTTATATGAGCCTCCTAGCCCATGGAAATGAATGGGTAATTTGCAATTAGCAATTTGCTCATCGCAAATTTGGAATGGTAAAGAATCGCTATTTATTCCTTAAAATTCGCTATTTTGGAAATGCAAAATAGTTATATGATACATATGGCGGTTGATGTCTAAGAAGATAAGAAGCTTAGGGATACATTTATGATGACTGGCGCAATGAAGTTGACATCACTTACTTCATTGGTAGAGCTTTACATGTATTATGTCCTCTGTATTCTTCATCAAGCGTAACTTTAATCTGCAATCCTGAGTAGGCCTCACCTTAAACAAACCTCTGGATAGGCCATTGTCATCCTGAAGTAATCATTTAAAATGCTAGGGACAGATTTATGATAGGTGTATGCCTCTTTTGCGCCACTTAGAAAACACTGTCCATGGGGAAATGACTTAAAATGTCCTTAAGACACATGAATGTGTTTTTTTAAAACGTTTGCAATTTTTTTGGGTCACTTTTAACATGGTTATGTGACTCAAACAGTCAAAATCTAAATTCGCCATGCTCAGGTGGGAGCATATTTACAAGGAATGTGCTCCATGGGGAAAGGTCTTATAATGTAATATGGGAAAAATGACTTCAGAGACACTGAAATGCCTTATAGAGAAGCATACACCATTATGTCCTTGTCATAAATTTGCAAACCATTACTTTTCCCCAAAAACGATTTTCAAATCATAATTTCAAAACACTGCACATATGGAAATGACTTAAAATGTCCTTAATTCAAAATTTGCTATTCCTTATTTTGCGATTGCACTGAAGGATTTGCAAATTTTACGATTCCTTAAATGCAATGTATCAAACAAAAAATATGTAAAAAATGATATTAAGGATTTGGAAACTACCACCAACTTCTAGTTTGTGGTAATTTGCGAATTCTTTTCAAAAAGCATTTTTTTCTAAAAAACAAAAGGTCCCATATGACGCCCATACATGTCCTTAGGGCATGTATGTGTGCCATATGCCCCCAAATTTCTTTTTCAGGGGTGCAGCAGGGTGTTCTTGAGATACCCCGGCACGCTTGAAAAAATTCCTATTTTGTGATGAGCTAATTGCTAATCGCAAATTGCAACCTTCATTCCTATGAGCCTCCTAGCCCATGGAAATGAATGGGTAATTTGCAATTAGCAATTTGCTCATTGCAAATTAGGAATGGTAAAGAATTGCTATTTATTCCTTAAAATTTGCTATTTAGGAAATGCAAAATAGTTTGATGGTACATATGGTGGTTCATCTGTAACAAGATAAGAAGCTTAGGGATACATTTATGATGACTGGTGCAATAAAGTGGACATTACTTACTTCATTGGTAGGCCTTTACATGTATTATCTCCTCTGTATTCCTCATAAAGCGTAACTTTAATCTGCAATCCTGAGTAGGCCTCAACTTAAACAAACCTTTGGATAGGCCACACCTTATTGTCATCCTGGATTAATCATTTAAAATGCTAGGGACAGATTTATGATAGGTGTATGCCTCTTTTCTGCCACTGTGCGTCACTTTTATGATGCAGCGGCGGTGGAAAAGATTTGCTATGAGGCGACAACATTACAAATTGATGCATTTAGGCAGATATGTCATGGTGTAAAAAAAACGTACCACATGAAACCGATGCAGCAGTGATGCAAAAGATGCACCATGTCGCAAGACAGGCCTCACTTGGGGCCATATGTATCAAGCTAATTAGCATTCGCAAAGATCAAAATTCTACGAATTTCGGCCTTTGCTAATGTAAATTAGACAAATGGTATGTATCAAACAAGTTTGATGCAAAATAAGGAGTAGCAAAATTTGCTTTTCCTTATTTGGCAATTGCACTGAAGGATTTGCAAATTTTGTGACTACTTAAATGCAATGT
Source organism: Lissotriton helveticus (assembly GCF_964261635.1). Taxonomy (NCBI): domain Eukaryota; kingdom Metazoa; phylum Chordata; class Amphibia; order Caudata; family Salamandridae; genus Lissotriton; species Lissotriton helveticus. The sequence continues at coordinate 1,412,286,741 of NC_136065.1, forward strand.
ATCAAACAAAAAATATGTAAAAATGACATTAAGGATTTGGAAACTATTGTGGTAAATTGGTGGTAATTTGTGAATTCTTTTCAAAAAGCTTTTTTTTTAAAAAACAAAAGGTCCCATATGACGCCAACACATGCCCTTAGGGCATGTATGTGTGCCATATGCCCCCAAATTTCTTTTTCAGGGGTGCAGCAGGGTGTTCTTGAGACACCCCTGCACCCTTGGAAAAATTCCTAATTTGTGATGAGCAAATTGCTAATCGCAAATTAAACCTTCATTCCTATGAGCCTCCTAGCCCATGGAAATGAATGGGTAACTTGCAATTAGCAATTTGCTCATTGCAAATTAGGAATGGTAAAGAATCGCTATTTATTCCTTAAAATTCGCTATTTAGGAAATGCAAAATATTTTGAAGATCACTGTTATTGTTTTACTGTTTGGTAATAATGGTTAATAACATTTTTTAATATATTTTACCACAGAATCAACTGCAGATTATTTCAAGATTTCACCATGCCTACAATAGAAAGACAGAGAAAGGCTGCAAAACGTCAAAGACAGCAGGTGAAAAAAAATAAGCAGCAGTCCTCTAACAAAAAGATTTGTCAAGTCACGAAGAAAGCACCGGGTAAGAGCACAAAACAATTCATAAGAAATATGTGTAGTAAAAAAAATATTACTACAGAAAATGTTTCAGTCCATAAAACGAGAAGGAAATCAAATGGAAAGGAAAGACCAATGAAAAATGTTACTGCTAGAGCAAGAGATAACTCTGTGCATGATAGTAGAAGAAAACAACAGTTTAGGGAGATTCGTAAACGAATGTTCCGCAACAGGATAATTGGCAATTTGTTAAAAAATATTAAGAAACGTCAACAGAAACTGGTTTTTTATAAGAGAAAAAAAAAAGTTGAGAAAGTTATTGATCAGGCATTTGAAATTAAACGTAAGTTATTTATTTTGATAATCAATAGAATTAGGAAGCTAAACAAGGCAATTTATGATTTCAAAAGAAATAGTAGATGGAAGAGAATAGTTAATCGTAGTAATTTTTGTGAAGTTTTTTCTGGAGAATGGATGCATAGTTCAAGCTGTGAGGCATTTTTTAATGAGGAGAGTTATTTCCAGGATAATGATTTGGTGCATGCAGTTGACACCAGTGGTCGTGCTTATGAAGTGAAAGATGGTTGTCCAGTTGAAAAAGAAAAACTTGTGACAACAGAGGCAGAAGAGGTGTTAGGTAATGAGGTTTTAGGAAGACGTGCTAAGGGTCCTGTGTACACCTGGAAGTGTAGTAGTATTTGCAGTGTGCGACAGGATTCCATCAATTTGCTTTGTGATTTTGTACGGTCATTTAATAAGAAAAGTTTGAAGCAGAAAATAAGGTTGTTGCAAGAATTAGATCCTTGCAGAGTGAGAGAAGTGACAGGTTTGCATGGTCATTCACTGGCTTGTCTTTCCAGGAGAGTATGCCAGAGTGTTTTTCATCATTTCAGGATGCTAGCAGTGCATCATAATAAAGTGAGGAAATTAGTTAGAATGTTGTATTATGCTAAGAGTCCAGCAATTATGCTTAAAAAATTATGCGCTGCTCTTTTGCATGGTTCTGAAATAGATGTGAAGAATATATGTGAAGAAATTGAGTTTTGTTACTTTGGAAGTAAAGAGGAGAATGTTGAAATTGAGCAAGAAGAAGAGAGTCATGTGGAAGATAGTGTACAGGTTTCCAGTACAGATAATTTCCAGAGGGAAATTGCGACATTTGAGGTGAAATCAAGTGAGAGGCCTAATTTCACTTGTGTGTGTTGTCGACGCACTTATTATAAGAATCAGACTAAGTTAGTGGATTTATATGCAAAAAGTGAAAGGGAAAATAATAGTGAATGGAAGGATTTTGCAACATACTTGATGGTAGAAAATTGTTTTGATTTGGGATTGGATCAACGTGTGTGTACTTATTGTTGTTGCAAATTAAATCAAAACCAGATGCCTGCTAGAGCAGTTCATAATAATCTGGAATTGGTTGAGATTCCTTCTGAATTGAAGGATTTAAATACTTATGAATCTATTTTGATTCAAAGTATCCATCCCTTTCAGGCTATTGTAAGAATGGAGCCAAAGACAGGGAAATTGCCTCCATCAGATTTACAGAGAGGATTAAAGGGAAGAGTTGTTTATTTGCCTCTAGATTTGAAGAAAAACATTAACACAATTGGAGTAGAAAAAGTGGAAGAGGAACCTCTGGTTATCTTAGTTAATGGGGTTCCGACAAAGAATAAGAAAATATGGCAAGATTTAGTAGATGTTAGGAAAGTTAAAAAGGCAACATTGTATTTGAAAAAAAATAATAAATACTATAAGAATGTATATGTTGCAGAAGAGGAAGTAAGTGAGGAAGAGGATAGCGATTTGTGTGCTGGTCAAATTGAGAAAGTAGAACCCTCTACTAGTGAAGAAATATATGAACATTATAGTGTTCATCCTTTGCATTCCAAGGAAGTCATGGGGAATGCTATTGAGTTGTTTCAAATGAAACAAGCCAAAGGGAGTCCCATTAGTGTTTGGGAGGAAAGTTTGGAAGCTCGGTGTTTCCCACAGCTTTTTCCAACAGGTCAGGGAGGAAGATATGATGAGCGACCTCATCAAATTCCTGCTTCTGAATACCGGACTTTGCGATTGTATGCAGGAGATGCTAGGTTTCGACAATGCATTCCCTATTTGTTTCATCTCCTGTTTGAAAGCGATCTGTCTGGACTGTCATATGCAGTGAACCACATCTTGAAAAGTGGTATACACATGCAAAACATCTCGGCAAGTGACTTTATGGATAAAGTCAATGTCCAAGACAGTATTTTGGATTCTCACCTGATTAATCTCATGGCGTGTCAGCGTGGTACTAATGAGTACTGGTACCGTCGTCATGGTGATTTAAAATGTATGCTGAGGAACTTAGGTACTCCCACATGGTTCCTCACTCTGAGCTGTGCCGAGTATGGCTGGGAAGACTTACTTGAATTTCTACGAGAGGCAAATGCTAACGTAGATAACATCGAATTCAAGACACCCGGAGAACTGTGCTCTTTGGATCCAGTCAATGTATGTAGGTACTTCAATCATAGATTTGAAGCTATGATGTCTTTCATCATGAATAAGAAGAATCCACCTCTTGGAGAGGTGTTGGATTTCTTCTGGAGAAAGGAGTACCAAGCAAGAGGTGCTCCTCATATACATATGTTGCTGTGGATCAAGGATGCACCTAAATTTGGAACGGATCCAGAAGACTCAGTGATGAGTTTCATCCAACAGTATTCTACGTGTGCTGTTCCAAACGCAAAGGAGAAGAAAAGCCTAAGAGAAAAAGTTCTGCGTTTCCAAAGCCATCGATGTAGAAAGTACTGCCGTCGTAAATTCCGAAACAAGGACAAGTTTTACACTAAATGTCGTTTCGGCTTTCCACGACCGGTGATTTCTAAAGGAAGAGTAAACAGTTTGATGTCTTCGCTGCGACACAATGTCATGAAGAAATCACCTAAAAACACTTACAATTTGAAGAGGAACGAAGAGTCCAAGTACATCAACGACTACAACCCGGTGATTTTGTCCATGTGGAATGCTAACATGGATATACAGTTTGTGGCTGATAACTGTATGGCTGTGGCTCGGTATGTGACGTCTTACATCACCAAAAAAGAGAAGACAGAATTGAAGGATATGTGGGAGGACATTTCCCATGAAAAGAGCCTCAGCAAGAAGTTGTACAGTTTCAGTCTGAAGATGTTGTCGCATCGAGAAATCGGAGCGTACGAATGTTCTGACCGGTTGTCTTCAGCAAGTCTCTATGCCAAGTCCAGGAGTATTATTTGGGCGAGTCTTGGTCTTGCAGCAACGCGTAATCGAGTTCTCAAACCTGTGCGGGAAATTGAGTATTTGGCGGAAAAGGAGCCAAACAGTACCGACATTTTGAAGACAAACATGTTGGATACATATTATCCAAATCGAAGCAGTCACCTCGAGAATGTTTGTCTGTATGAGGTTCTGCAAAATTACATATTCAAGAGGAACATCAAAGAAGATACTGAGAAAGGAGTGTATGCTGTAATAGGAAGTGAGGGATGTCTGGTCAAGCAAAGAAAATGCCACTTGGTAAACCATCGAAAATTGAGTGGCGAATCTCCTGAAAAAAAGGAGTTTTTCTATTTAGCACTTTTGCAACTTTTCAAGCCTTGGCGTGCAGAAGAGGAACTGCTTGGAGATTTCCTCTGTTACGAAGACTCTTTCAATGCCGCCAAGGAGACCATAGAATGTCCTGCTTTTCCCAAATATGTAGAAATGTTGAATGCGGAAATTGAGCAGGAAGCAACGATTGCAGCCGAGATTGCCAGAGACAGTTCTCAGGACAGTCAGAGTTCTGCTTCATTGAGTCAGGATCCACTAGGAGGACCTGTTATCGAAAATGAAGCTGCCACTGCTATGAATGAAGTGGAAAGAGCCATGGCACATGCTCAAGAGGATGCGGTTAACTTAGAAGAGTTGGAAAGACAACTCAACGTTGAGCAGAGGAAAATATATGACGAAGTTACCATGCAAATTGATCATGGATTAAGTCATGATAAGAAAGAGTGCTCATGTACGTCGTTGAAGCCTGTCCGACTGTACGTGAGTGGAGAAGCGGGAACTGGAAAAAGTTTCCTCATTAAAGCAATTTCATGCTATTTGCAGGAAAGGACAGAGTCATCGCTGTCTTGTGTTGTCACTGCTCCAACTGGACTGGCAGCACATAATATTAAAGGGATTACTTTACATCGTTTACTGATGCTGCTAGTGGAGCATGACAACAAATTACAATATCACAAGCTATCTGGAGATGCTTGTTTTGAAGTTTCAAGAATCTTGAGGAAAATGAAACTTCTTATCATTGACGAAGTAAGCATGGTTTCCAATGTCATGCTTGCCTTTGTGCATTTGAGGATGCAAGAAGTTCTCAAAACAGAGTATGATGTGTTATTTGGTGGCAAACACATCATTGTTTTCGGAGATCTTCTGCAGCTGACACCAGTGAAAGGGCAACCTGTGTTCAAAATGCTCACGCATGAAGATACCAGGAAGTGCCTAGGCAGCATTGGCAACGTCAATATATGGTTAAACTTCAATTATGCTGAACTGCATGAAAATATGCGTCAGGCGAAGGATGAAGTTTACAAGACTATTCTACAAGATGTTAGAATTGGAAAAGTGACCGAGCATGGGAAAGAAGCTTTACATGCACGATTACTGTCAAATTTATATCCAGAACAAGATGTTGTGCCTGAGAATATTTTTCAGAAAATTACTGAGAAGAAATCTGTAATATGTTTGATGCCAACTCTTGCAGAATGTGCCAAATTTAACAACAAAATGTTGCATTTAGAAAAGCAAGAGATTGTGAAACTGGAAGCTATTGATAGAGTAGAGCATATGGGATCAACAATTATTTTGTCTGAGAATCTGAAAACAAAATTGGATTCATTAGAGAAGAGTATATCTAAAACTGCAGGTTTTGAAAAGACTCTGAATGTGTGCTTGAACTGCCGTATAATTTTAAGAAGGAATTTACATGTTGAAAGAGGTCTGGTAAATGGATCAATGGGTAATGTTGTTGATTTTGTGAAATACAGAAATAGAGATGGAATTGAATTTTTAAAAATTAAATTTGATGGCATTGAGGAAGTACAGCTAATTGGTCGTTGTTCTGCTAGATTTTTGCTTGTAAAAGACTTATATGTTCGCCGTAAGCAGTTTCCTGTTTGCTTGGCATATGCGGTGACAATCCATAAATCGCAAGGTTTAAGTGTAGACAGTGCATTGGTGAATATTGGCAGTTCTGTGTTCAAGGAGGGTATGGCATATGTGGCATTGTCACGAGTTAGAACTTTATCGGGATTGTACTTGATTGAGTGTGATGTCACAAACATTTGTGCGGATCTAGATTGTGTTAAGGAATACAATAGGTTAAGAAGAGAGTATGCGCCACATTTGCCTCAGTATCCTTTATTTGAGAAACGTGTGGTAGGCCGGAAACGAAGAAATGAGAACAATACTGGGGAGGTTGTAGCAAAAAGACAAAAAGTCAATGAACCTAAAATTACAAGCAGAAACAAAAAGGATTCTGTTGAAGATGTTGTTGGTTTTCAGTTTGAAAACAGTTCTGGTGTCAACTGCTATGCTAATGTAGTGGTTAATGTTTTGTTTTCTCTAAAAAATGTAAAAGAAGAGATTGCGGTCAATTCTGATCAAAGATTTTGCAGTTTGTTAAATTCTGTGTTAGAGAAATGTAGCACTGATAGAAGAAACATAGAAAGTGTGTCTGAAATTCGAAATCTGTTAGACAGATGTTCAGGCCAAACACAATTCTCTCAAAATATTCAGCAAGATTGTCAGGAGTTTTTAATGTATATGCTTGATGTATTGCATGCTGAAGGTGTAGATGTAGATCACCTGTTTGGGCTTTCTTATCAATGGCAGCATGACTGCGAGAACTGTATGGTATCAAGTACTACTAGTGTAGACTCAGAAAGATTTATATATTTAACTTTGCCAGACAGTAAATCAGTCTCCTTTAATAAGCTAGTAAAAGCAGCTGATCACAACATGGAGTGTAGCCAATGTAAATCTGAAATGATGTCCACATTATTTATACGAACATATGGCCAGTATGTCATTTTAATGTTCCAACGATGTAGGCCTGATGGAACAAAATTGACAACTTTAATAAAAAAAATTGTAGCTTCGCAGTTGTCAATATCAGGAAGGACTTTTGTAACTGCAGCAATTATATATCATGACGGCCCTTCAATAACATCAGGACATTACACAGCTTATTTAAAGTGTAGAAATGGCTGGTCATTCTGCAATGATTCTGTTTTAATTTTCAAAAAAAAATTGCCGTATGACCTTAAAAACTCTTACCTGGTGTTTTTAAAACCAAAATTTTAGGGAAATAATCTCGGGATGTGCTCTGTGGAATTTCAAGAAGTTCTTATGGCTCCTACACAATTTGGCCTTGAGGATAAGTGTAGTTCAGAGACATAACTTCTAACCATAGGACTGGATGTCATGAAGAAATATGTGCACTTTCAATGAGTTCAGAAAAACTGTTTCTTTTTATAAGCTAATTGAAGCAGCCAATCAAAACATGGAGTAGAGGGAATGTAAGTCTGCAATGCTGTCTACTGTTTTACATTGCTTTGTGATTAAAAGTGATGTAGAGAATTAAATAATTGTAGTAGTCATAGAGGTAGTGTAAGTCTGCTTCATAGTAAGCAGTATCAGTGTCATAGGAAATGTAGAACATGACTGAGCAAGAAGGGGAAGATATTACTATTCCAGGATTGTGAAAATTATCTTCAACATTTTAATTCTGAAAGTTGCGGAAATGCCAAATGACGGGATTGGCTTACAAGAAATCCAAGAGTTATAAATGGCTCTGACCAGATTTGGCCTTGTGGAAAATTGTGGTAGAGAGCAAGAAATCATTTATTGCATGTAACGTGTTTTTAAAAACGATGGAGATTTTCTTTCAGAAAGTGGCGGGCTGAAAGTAATAACAGCACAAAAGAGTGTAAGCTGTTCATAGGACATCCTTGGACGTCATGGAAAGTAAGTTAACTTTAAGGAGTTCTGAATTTTGATTTCAGATGTTGTATGGGTTTTTTAAACACAATCATTTTGATTGTGTTTTTTTTTCCCCGCTGTTACATGATGAATACCTTCAAGTCACTGTTTTTAGTGAAATTTGATACATTCTGAGAACAGCAAAAATAAACCATTTAACATGTATAATTAATGTTCTACTTTTTGTACTTATGATATACATTTAGAAATGTGAGGTAGATATGGAGAAACTGAGGCTTCTGTAAGTGTCAAAGTTAATGCTTACAGTGCTGCACTTCTGGGTACTTTTTTTTTTTTTGAAAACTGAATAGGCCTCACCTTAAAGAAACCTCTTGAAAGGACACATCTTATTTGTATCCTGAAAGAATCATTTAAAATGTTAGACACAATTTTATGATGGCTTTACATCTTTTTTGCGCTGCTATTGCATCACTATTGTGAGACATCAGCAGTGCAAAAGATGCACCATGTTCCAAAATAGGCCTCACTTCATCAGCATCAAGATACTGTTTGTTTAAAATATATATCTTTAGCATTGTGTAGGGGACGTAGAGCAGCAGAGGCTTCTGTAAATCTCAAAGTTTTTGAAAAACTGTTTCTTCTTGAACCTTTTCCCTTGTCTTTTCAAATTTTTAAATACATGTTTTAATATTTTTGAAATGTTTCTTCTCTCTTTTACAGATTGAAAGTATGAAAAAATATTTGAAAAAGTTAACAAGAATTATAAGGTAAATGTTTTCTACTCTTTTAACTCGCAATCCACTGCTGATGATGTCATTGACTATGTCATGAATGATGTAATAAGTGGACATGACTTACTTCATTGGTAGGCCTTCACATGTATTAATGCATACACTGCTGCACTTCTGTGTACTGTTTCATATGCTGAACTACATCTGCACTATGAGATACCTAAGCAAAGGCAACACAGGTGATGTGATTTTGAAATGAGCAAAAGAAACTCCACGTTTTTCAATTACATTACTTGTGTTTTCTAAGTTTACGGATGACATTGTGCAGATGAACTTTAGGTCTGTCTATGGACACAGAAGAGGTCTGGCCGTTGTTCAAGAGTGAAGTGGACATGTTTTACTTCAATGGTAGGCCTTCACATGTATTATCTCCTCTGTATTCTCAAACAAGCATAAATTTGATATGCAACCCTAAGTAGGCCTCATCTTAAACAAAATTTTGGAGAGGACACACCTTATCGTCATACTGAATCAATCATTTAATCTATCACATTTAACATCTATTAGTTCTACTGCTTCATTTCTTTAATCCTTACTTTCCTGCGTTTGCTACTTCTCTCATTCCTTTCTCTATTACTTAATTATTCTACTCCTTCCAGTATTTTTCTCAGTCCCTCTCTTCTCATACTTCTTCATTATTATTCACTCATTCTGTCTCTATTAATGTTACTGTTTCTGAATGATCTCAAAAAATTTTTAAAACAAGAACTGTAAGTATAAGGATAGGAAACAGACATTTATGTTACAAGAAAGACAGCTATAGGAAGTAAAAAAAAGATACTGTTACTTGCAATCCACTGCTGATGATGTCACTGACCATGTCAAGAATGATATAATATGTGACATGATCAGAAGTGGATTGCGGGTAACAGTATGTTTTCTTTACTCCCTGTAGCTGTTTTTCTTTTAACATAACTGTCTGTTTCCTTCCCTTATACTTACTGTTCTTTTTTTAAAAACATTTTTTTGGTTCGCTCCTGGTTCGCGTACCGGAGTGCGAACTGGAAGCGAACTATAAGAAATAGAGATTGGCAGAGTTTCAAAAATTCTACCAATTTTTTTTATAATGGGGAGGTAGTTCTGAAAAGAACTTTTTTTTTGGTTTTTGTTGTTTTAAATTTTTTTTATTATTTTTCTGAACATTTTTTATATTTTTTTTGTTTTTTCTGAACATTTTGTAATTTTTTTGTTTTTTGGGGGGGAGGGGGGAAACAAAAATGATTCATTGAGAAGGGCTCAACAGGAGCAACGAAAAAAAGAAGAATTTATTTTTTGGGGCGTTTCGGGCAATCATGATTTCTGATAGCTCTCATTATAAGAATAATGCTTCTTTCTCCGTTGCAAAGTGTTTGGCCGCACCACACGCACACTTGCCTTACTTCCCCCATGTCTATTTGAATGTTCGGGATCACCTCCCTCGCCTCTGGTCCCGATATTTCTTTCACAGCAGATGTTCTCACCATTGCCAGGGGATTTTGTTGTTCATCACGAAGCTGGGCAGCACTATAATTATTTGGGTGCCACCTACTCATATGCCTGTGCATCGTATAATTGCCGAAGCTGTACTTCTTGTCAGTGCCCCTTGACAGTCGATCTTTGCAAATACGGCAAAACACATATCTTGCGTTAACTTTTTTTTGCCCTGCTGGAAATGTAAAAAATTGCCAGATGTAATTTTCTTTTCTATTGTACCTCCTGGGCTCCTCTGGCAAAAACTCAGGCTCTTCCTCCTCTTCCTCCTCTTCTTGATCTTCCTCAAACATTGGTTGAGCAGGTGGTCCTTTCTTCCCTTGAGGAGGTGGGGGTGGTGGTGGGGGAACACTACCTGAAGCAACAATGGAAGCCATTTCTCTATAAAGTAAAAGGGTCTTTCTCTCACCAAGATGAAAGTCAGAGTGAGGAAAGAAGGAGGGGTTTTCATCATTTGGGAAAAGCAAAAGTTCTCAACCAATGAAAAGTGTTATTTTTAGGTCACCTGACCTAGCCTTCCATTATTATGAAACCAAAAGTGAAATGAACCAATGAAAAGTTTTATTACCAAGTCACATGACCTCTCACGCTCATGTTACGCGCTGCGGAACGCTCCCCGGTTAGCTTCCGGTTCGCTGCGCTTCGCGCCTCGGTCCGCGCCCCGGGACACTTCCGGGTGCGCTAACGCAATACGTCACAAGACGCATTACGCGGCAACGCGATACGTCGCGCTTTCGCGACGCGCCGCGGATCGCTTCCGGGTCGCTGCGCTTCGCGCCTCGGTCCGCGCCCCGGGGCACTTCCGGGTGCGCTAACGCGATACGTCACAAGACGCATTTCGCGGCAACGCGATACCGTCACTATGTTGATTTCTTACTGGTTCGCAGACCGGGTCGCGGCATCTATTTGAGCTAACGGAAAGCTTCCCGGTTCGCGGACCGGGAGCGAAACAAAAAAAATATTTAAAAAAAATTATTAATAAACATATAAAATATATTTTTATATTTAAAGAAGAATACATTTTACAGCTATAGATATTAGCTTTTAAAAAACCAATGAAATTCATTGAAAAAACCATAGGTTATAGACCATATATAGTTAGGAATTTGCATTTACAAAACCTTGAAAATTCACTGAAAAAACCATAGGTTATACACCATATATAGTTAGGAATTAGCATTTATAAAACCTTATTGTACTCACACAAAACCAATGAAATTCCATATATAGTTAGTGGTACTAACTATATATCACGCACCCGCAATCCACTGCTGATCATGTCACATATGACATCATTCATGACATGGTCAGTGACATCACTGATGACATCACTGATGACATCTCAAATGACATCACTGATGACATCACTGATGACATCTCAAATGACATCACTGATGACATCACTGATGACAACATCCAGTGACTGTATTTTTCTGTAAAGTTAAAATATGTCTTACATATTTAAGAATGAGTGGATGTATAAGTGTCTGGATGAAGGATTTAGTAGGTACATGACTGACTGTATGAGTGAGTGGTTAAATTTGTCTCACTGAGTGCATGGGTTAGTGACTAAACTGTCTTAATTTGTGCATCATTATGTCTGTTGTTCTGTAAACTGCTGCATGTGTTGATCATTAGCTATATGAGTAACTATATGGGTTATTGATTGGTTGCCCAAGCATTTGTATGGGAGACTGAGAGTGTGTGTGGGTGGCTGGGAGGTGTATGACTCTGTGCATAGATGTATGGGTTCAAAAGTGCATGTGGAAACAGCTGTATGGGCGGTTGACTGTGTGCATGACTGTATTGGTGAGTGAATACATATCTCAGTGCTACATGTCAAAGTAAGTACATATGTAAAATACAGTACATGTGAGAGTTGACATATATAAATAACTGTGCATAAGAGCCAGTGAATGTGTGAGTGGCTGTATGGATCATTGTGCTCTTGTATCCAGGATTGTATAAGTGAGTAAATATGTTTTAGTATATGTTTGAATAAATAAGGTGTGTATAACTGTATAGTTGTGAAAATGGAGCTGTGATTGATTCTTTGCATGACTGACTAGGTGTGTAAGTAACTCCATGGATGAGTCTGGACATGCACTCCATGGACATCACTGATGACATCTCAAATGACATCACTGATGACATCACTGATAAAATCTCATTTGACATTAATGATCACATCACTGATGACATCATTCATGTGATAATACGATGAACCTCTTCAGACTCTAATATAACCTTAGATACACTCAGTGTAAACAGACACTCACAGACTGTCACTCATCCATGGAGTTACTTACACACCTAGTCAGTCATGCAAAGAATCAATCACAGCTCCATTTTCACAACTATACAGTTATACACACCTTATTTATTCAAACATATACTAAAACATATTTACTCACTTATACAATCCTGGATACAAGAGCACAATGATCCATACAGCCACTCACACATTCACTGGCTCTTATGCACAGTTATTTATATATGTCAACTCTCACATGTACTGTATTTTACATATGTACTTACTTTGACATGTAGCACTGAGATATGTATTCACTCACCAATACAGTCATGCACACAGTCAACCGCCCATACAGCTGTTTCCACATGCACTTTTGAACCCATACATCTATGCACAGAGTCATACACCTCCCAGCCACCCACACACACTCTCAGTCTCCCATACAAATGCTTGGGCAACCAATCAATAACCCATATAGTTACTCATATAGCTAATGATCAACACATGCAGCAGTTTACAGAACAACAGACATAATGATGCACAAATTAAGACAGTTTAGTCACTAACCCATGCACTCAGTGAGACAAATTTAACCACTCACTCATACAGTCAGTCATGTACCTACTAAATCCTTCATCCAGACACTTATACATCCACTCATTCTTAAATATGTAAGACATATTTTAACTTTACAGAAAAATACAGTCACTGGATGTTGTCATCAGTGATGTCATCAGTGATGTCATTTGAGATGTCATCAGTGATGTCATCAGTGATGTCATTTGAGATGTCATCAGTGATGTCATCAGTGATGTCACTGACCATGTCATGAATGATGTCATATGTGACATGATCAGCAGTGGATTGCGGGTGCGTGATATATAGTTAGTACCACTAACTATATATGGAATTTCATTGGTTTTGTGTGAGTAAAATAAGGTTTTATAAATGCTAATTCCTAACTATATATGGTGTATAACCTATGGTTTTTTCAGTGAATATATATATATATATATATATATATATATATACGTTTTTCTTCCTCCGATGGAACCGGGACACACAGACTGCGGTGCAATGCAGGGTCAGAGGATTCCCTGCCAATTATAAATCGTTTCACTAAACGCTCCAGAAGTAGCGCGATGCACTCTCATCCAGCGTGCATCACCACTCCATTAGACCAGAAGTTCGTATTTCATATATTTCAATTTATTTCCAGCATGACAAACAGTGCATGGAACCAGCCCAACGCGTTTCACCGAATACTAGGCTTGATCGCGAATACCAATAATACCAAATATAACATGTTGTGAATATGCTGTCACTGAGTGGAATATATAAGGACATTATTTTTGTTGTTGTAATACTTTATTCGATAAAAACCTACTTTATCATAAAAGTACATACAATTCATTGTTAAAAAGAGGTATAAAAACTTTAAAAGGTAAAATCAAGCCGAGTATTCGGTGAAACGCGTTGGGCTGGTTCCATGCACTGTTTGTCATGCTGAAAATAAATTGAAATATATGAAATACGAACTTCTGGTCTAATGGAGTGGTGATTCACGCTGGATGAGAGTGCATCGCGCTACTTCTGGAGCGTTTGGTGAAACGATTTATATATATATATTACCTACTGGCGGTCGCCAGTAGGTATATATAGTTAGGATTTTTTCTCTATGGGTTTTTTGAAAATTCTATGTCTAATAACTTTGGCGTTTGTGGACGGAATTGGCTGGAATTTTCAGGAAAATGGCACATTTTGTTTCTGAGCAGCCCCTGAAAATTGAGGGGGGGTTCGTCCAGGGGGGGTCGAGAAAAAAGGGGGGTCCCAAAACGTGTTTTTAACATTGAGTTTTCCATAGGGCGGTTGGCCTCACTTTTAGCCCGAACGGCTGAAAGGATTTGCACGAAACTTGGCAAAATTGTAGGGACTGGTAGCCCGATGTGCCTTTTGTAGGTCTCAATATATGTGCTACAGTGGATTTTGAGAAATTAACGTTTAAAAAAAGATATATATCTGTAACAGCGGACCGGGCAGCGCTCCAGGACGCATACTTTTCGCGCAACGGAGCTTTGTGAAGCGAAGCTGATTGGTTCTCCGGCGTCTGTCAACATTCCAAACAGTCCGTAGCGGCCGCCATCTTGTCTCTCGGTAGGCCAAAGCGAAGGGGCAAATGACACGAAACTTGGCAAAATTGTAGGGACTGGTAGCCCGATGTGCCTTTGCTAGGTCTCAATATATGTGCTTCAGTCGATTTTGAGAAATTAACGTTCAAAAAAAGATATATATCTGTAACAGCGCACCGCTTCGCGTACTTTTCGCGTTACGGAGCTTTGCGAAGCAAAGCTGATTGGCTCTCCGGTGTCTGTAAACATTCCAAACAGTACGTAGCGGCCGCCATCTTGTCTCTCGGTAGGATCGAGAGACAAGAGGAGGCCAAAGCGAAGGGGCAAATGACCATAAGGGGGCATAGTAGATCCTCGCTGACCCCCTAGGTTTGATGTGGAGGTTTTAAAAGGGCCCCGCGGGGCAAAAAAAATAAATAATAATAATAATCGAACGGCTGAATGGATTTGCACGAAACTTGGTAAAATATTAGGGACTGGTAGCCCGATGTGCCTTTGCTAGGTCTCAATATATGTGCTTCAGTGCATTTTGGGAAATTAACGTTCAAAAACAAGATATATATCTGTAACAGCGCTCCGCTTCGCGGAGATAAAATTATATCTGTATTACCTAGCTGTTGCTAACACCAGTTAGCGACGGCTAGTAGGAGATAGCGACCATCTTGGGCCACACTTTGCATGTGAGTGATATTTATCACGAATGACATGCAAAGTGGGCATGCCAAGATGTTAGCGACTGGAAACAGTCGCTAACATCGCTATCTCCTATTATCAACTTTTGGAAATATTCGAGATAAGCGCGAATATCTCCAAAAAGTAAGAGCTGCCCTGAGCAGTTCTTAGCCATGTTATCCAATGGGAGGTGGATAACATGGCTAAGAGCATTAGCTCGGTAATGCATGAATATCGCTGAGTTTTCAGCGATATTAATGCATTGCGGTCGTTTTTTATCGTATTTGCGATAAACCTTGATAATAGCAAGGTTTATCTGCGATAATTTCTGACGGTAAAAAAATCTTTGCAATGCATCGTTAGGGATAAATATCGCTTAACTTTGGTAATATGCCCCAACGTCTGTTAACGTTCGATTCGAAGGAAATCAGGAAGTGTTGAAAAACATTGTCTGCGCCATCTTGTCTTTTTTCAAATGCCACACTTTTGTCGTGCACGGCAGCCATTTTAGATGCCTTGACCAGACCCACTCTGTGCACGCTGTCGATCCTTAGCATGGCTCCCCACCCTCGCAAGCATCTCACCCAGGCAGTGGTCACCCCCGCTCTCTGTCTTATGCATGGGTAATAAACCTCCCCCCATCTGCGCTGCTCTTCCCTGAGAATCACACCCTGTGCCCGCCCGACACCTCCCTTTCGCCCTATTCACTACCGCACCCTCTGACACTCCTTTTCCTCTGTGTCCGATTGTCCAGGCCGGTCCTAGGCTATCAGCTAGCCCTGCAGATGTAGTTTATGGCCACAGCTGTAAAGAATCACCCCTCTTCAAAGGAGTTATAGTAGATCAAGGCCCACACTCGATGAGATCCGTCACAGCAGAAGCGTTGCTATTATCTGAAAACCATCCTGTATTGTGATTGGGGAGGGGACCGAGCGTGAAGCGGAAGATTCCAGGGATGACTCTTTGTACATCAAAGTTTTTACAATTATGTGTCACATTAAAAATATATAGCACTCCGACAAAGTAGTAAGATTATAAAACTTTAATAATTTATAAATATATACAAGAAAACAAAAATAGTAATAACATATAAACATTTTTAGGGAAAAACAACGAAGTAGCGGTCGGCTGTGCGAATAGTCCCAACGCAGCACAACGTCCAGATTTCCGGCGTGGGGCGTCGCGGGGGGTGGGTCATCAGTAGCAAACTGTTGTGCGAATAGTTCCAAGGCAGCAGAACGCGCCGAAATCTAGATGACACGAAAGTGATGTCTAGTAAGTTGCCACCCAGCAAATAACGGCGTGGGGCGTCGCGGGGGGTGGGTCATCAGTAGCAAACTGTTGTGCGAATAGTTCCAAGGCAGCAGAACGATGGCACCAAGGTGATGTCCAGTAAGTTGCCGCACTGGTTTTGGTATCCTACAATGCTGCTCCGAATAACGGCGTGGGGCGCCCCGGGGGAGGCGGCGTGAACGGGCCTCTCCAGGTGGAGTGTCATCTGTTGTAGGGGGCGCCCCTTTACCGTTTCAGTTGCCATTCCATGTGTGAAAAGCCGCAATTCAGCTGAGTTGCGCCCACTCTTGCGGTGCAGCGATAGGCGGCTGTCACAGGACTCTCAAAATGGCGGCAGGCTCTTTCCTTTTTGGGCCTGGTCCACTGAAATGGCCCTGGGACACCTTGGAAATCGGACGCTTGTCTGCTAGGTCTTGGACCCCATTCTCGAAAGCGTCCCCTCCGCCTTGAGAATTCATCAAAAGTTTTGGGGGCCCGACTCCTGCAGGCTTCTGGTGGGGAGCGGCTGCCATGATTGCTCGCGGAATGACCACGACGGAGCTACGAGATGGTGGTGCTCTCATGCTGACGCCAGTTTAGTCTGAAACATCCAGAAACAAGGTGGGGCTTTCATCATTTGGGAAAAAAAAAAGTTTTCATCCAATGAAAAGTGTTGTTTTTAGGTCATATGATCAAGCCTTCCATCATTAGGAAACCAAAAGTAAAATGAACCAATGAAAAGTTTTATAAACAAGTCACATGACCTGTTATGCGGCATAGGGTATAAAATGCGGAGAAAATACGTTGGCACGTGAGGCGGCGTCAGTAGCGGACCGATGTGCGAATAGGCCGAAGGCAATACAACGCGCCAAGATCCGGATGGCACCGAGGTGGTGTCCAGCAAGTTGCAGCACTGGTGTGGCCATCCTACAATGCTGAAAGTCGGCGTGGGGCGCCCCGTTGGCCTGTGAGTTTGCGTCAGTAGCGGACCGATGTGCGAATAGGCCGAAGGCAGCACAACGCGCCAAGATCCGGATGGCACCGAGGTGGTGTCTAGTAAGTTGCCGCACTGGTGTGGCCATCCAACAATGCTGAAAGTCGGCGTGGGGCGCCCCGTTGGCCTGTGAGATGGCGTCAGTAGCGGACCAATGTGCGAATAGGCCGAAGGCAGCACAACGCGCCAAGATCCGGATGGCACCGAGGTGGTGTCTAGTAAGGTGCACTGGTGTGGCCATCCTACAATGCTGAAAGTCCGAATAACGGCGTGGCGTGCCCGAAGGGGGGGGGAGCCGGCGTGAATGGGCCTTCCTAGGTGGAGGCTCGTCTGCTGTAGTGGGGCGCCCCTTTACCGTTTCAGTTGCCATTCAGCTGAGTTTCGGCTGCTCTTGATGCTACAGCGACAGGCGGGTGCAAGAGGACTCTCAAAATGGCGGCCTGTTCTTTGGATTTGGGCCTGGTCCACTAAAATGGCCCTGGGACACCTTAGAACTCGGACGCTCGATTTTTTTTTCCTTTCCTGTACATGCAAAAAAAGGTAAATGCCCGGTACGTTACACGCTTCATCTGCCACGATGAACTCTCCAGAGGAACCGAAAGAAAATATAGTTGTGGTAACTATACCATGCATCGTCATATGGAGAGGTGGCACCAATTAATTATAGTGCTGCATAAAAGAGAGATTTGGAGGAGAACCCCTGACCTGCTAGTACATTCATCAAAGAAGTGGCACTGAGAGCTTCAGAGGCAAGGGAAACGGTCCCAAATATTTAAAAGAACTTTGGAAAGATTAAAATGACATGTTTAGATTGTGGCAAATTAATTTCATGTGGACAGATGAGTGTTACTCTAATAAATACAGCATATGAACATCATCATAGTCGATGGTTGGTAGAGACATTTTGACTATATCCTGGACCTGCCCGTCCTCGCCCAAAATGGCGCCGGAATAAATGGGACTCGTAACTCCTTGTTGTGTACTGGTTGCAGAACCTTGAAATCACGAGGTACATATGCAGTTTTGAAGCACATGGCGGGCGGGGACGAGAATTGATTGAATATTTCGACATCCCTATTGATATTAAGTTCTGATGTGTTATTGATTACTGTACTGTTGAAAGTTCGAATTAACGTCACCCATGGTACTTGCCCGCAAATGTATATCTAGATAATTTTATTGTAACTGGCCCTGTCGTATTTTAATTATAAAATGTACGTCCACCGATTCCGTAACTGTTAGACACCTTAGTTCTTGCAACCTAATGGCCCGCCCGTTACGTTCCTCTACAGTGTAAATGTCTATTCATCATATACGATTACAGTTTGCTCTGTGGCAGGCCCACGTGGTTATAGGCTCGTATTTGTATAATGACATTTTCACAATAAAGGTTTTTAAAAGAAAACATGGTAGTAGTATATACATTGGTAAAGTTTTTAATAATAGTGACTGTTTTAGAATCATTAAAAGGCAAGTGAAATAAAGCAGACCAATTACATGAAGGGTAAAAGGTATAATACGAAGGAACGCAGTAAAGATAAATGGTCAAGGGCTGTTGTGTTTTCTATTCCTGCAACATAAAGTGATCGATAAGAATCTCATATTCAGGCGTATCGGCGACTAAGACAGCAGGTCGACCCTCTTTTGCTCAACGGCTCCGTCATGGGACGAAGAAACGCTCTTTTTCTCGAAAAAAGAATATATTTTACTTGCAGGACAGTTGTAAAATTTCCGGAAAAGTACATTAGCCTGGAACATTATAACATATATTTAAGAAAAAATAATGTTCGGAAGTAATGAAAAGCGTAATTTTTAGGTCATATGACCAAGCCTTTCATCATTACAATAAGAAAAGTAAAATGAACCAATGAAAAGTTTTATTAACAAGTCACATGACTTGTTATGCTTACGTTACGCGCTGCGCGCCCCGGATGACTTCCGGATGCGCTAACGCGGCGCGTCATATGACGCATTACGCGACAACGCAGGTACAGAATATAGTCAAAATGTCTCCACCAACCAGCGGTCGGAACACAACCCCTTTCAGCAGGCTAAATAGTTCTGTTAAATGACAACAGAAGGGACAGGCAACAAGAACCATCAGTCAAAGAGGGGAGGGCTAGTTCTTCTCTACCGGGTTACATTGGGGCGCTACCGGAACTGATCGAATTGGTAGTCTACAGTGTTTCTGGATGTTTCAGACTGAAGCTGGGGTTAGCATGAGAGCAGCACCATTTCGTAGCTCTGTCGTGGTCATTCCGCAACCAATCATGGCAGCCGTTCTTTATCGTTATTTTGGGCGGGGTGGGTGGCGGAGCCGAGCTGTTTTGCAGCCATCATTGTGTGGAGTTCAGTTCATCTCACTAGTTTTGTATTTGTCATGAGGGGTTGTTCCTAATGTTTCTATTTTAGCGAGGTCAAAAAGAGATCCCATTAGTGGCCTACTGATTTTGCTCGATTCCTTTTCTTTTTTTTTACACGATTTTTCGTTATCTGCAAAGACTAAACAGAGTATTGCGACTCTGTGTTTGTTTGTAAATAGAGAATGAACCAAAGAGAACTAATTCTAAAACAGTAAATACTTGGATAACAATCAATCAAATGGAGAGAGAAGCAGGCACGACGGATTACAACGGGGGCAAAGGCCTGCGTTAACTACCTTTCACTATCTGCAAAGAGAGAGTACTCCTAATAGAAATGAGGGGGGTGGGGGCACCATTCAAAGCAGATCAGTGTGCATAAACACGAAAATGTTTTCACTTACCACGTACTTGACATTCGACAGCTTATGATATTTGCTATTAAAAAACCATTGAAATTCACTGAAAAAACCATAGGTTATAGACCATATATAGTTAGGAATTAGCATTTACAAAACCTTGAAAATTCACTGAAAAAACCATAGGTTATAGACCATATATAGTTAGGAATTAGCATTTAAAAAACCTTATTTTACTCACACAAAACCATTGAAATTCCATATATAGTTAGTTGCACTAACTATATATCGCGCACCCGCAATCCACTGCTGATCATGTCACATATTACATCATTGATGACATGGTCAGTGACATCACTGATGACATCACTGATGACATCTCAAATGACATCACTGATGACATCACTGATGACATCTCATTTGACATCATTCTTGTGCTAATACGATAAACCTCTTCAGACTCTAATATAACCTTAGATACACTCAGTGTATACAGACACTCACACACTGCCACTCATCCATGGAGTTACTCACACACCCAGTCAGTCATGCAAAGAAACAATCTCACCTCCATTTCTTCAACTATACAGTTAAACACACCTTACTTATTGAAACATATACTAACACATATTTACTCTCTTATACAATCCCTGATACAAGTTCACAATGATCGATACAACCACTCACTCATTCAGTGGCTCTCATGCACAGTTATTTATATATGCCAACTCTCACATGTACTGTGTTTTACATATGTACTTACTATGACATGTAGCATTGAGATATCCATTCACTCATCAATACACTCATGCACACAGTCAACTGCCCATGTAGCTGTTTCCACATGCACTCTTGAACTCATACACCTAGTGAATAAACTGCTCACACATCTATGCATAGAGTCACACACCTTCCAGCCACCCCCACACAAACTCAATCTCCCATAGAAATACTTGGGCAACCAATTAATAACACATATAGCCTCTCGTATAGATAATGATCAACACATGCAGCAGTTTACAGAACAACAGACATAATGATGCACAAATTAAGACAGTTTAGTCACTAACCCATGCATTCAGTGAGACACATTTAATCACTCACTCATACAGTCAGTCACGCACCTACTAAATCCTTCATCCAGACACTTATACATCCACTCATTCTTCAATATGTAAGACATATTTTAACTTTACAGAAACATACAGTCACTGGATGTTGTCATCAGTGATGTCATCAGTGATGTCATTTGAGATGTCATCAGTGATGTCGTCAGTGATGTCACTGACCATGTCATGAATGATGTAATATGTGACATGATCAGCAGTGGATTGCGGGTGCGCGATATATAGTTAGTGCAACTAACTATATATGGAATTTCAATGGTTTTGTGTGAGTAAAATAAGGTTTTTTAAATGCTAATTCCTAACTATATATGGTCTATAACCTATGTTTTTTTCAGTGAATATATATATATATATATATATGAGAACTCCACTTCGGTGACACTGTAAGGTAAGCATTAGTATGCACAGTCATATAAATGTCGGTATTGTACATTAAATGCACCTTCAGTATATGGTCAAGTGTATCACTTTACATTAATGATATTAAATCACACAAATATATGAGACCATGTGTACGTGTATATAACCTGGCCAAACATAAAACGGTGGAGCCAAAATTACGCTGCTCCAGATGATCCCAGTCTCCTTACGTTGCATGTAAGAGAGTTTTATTTATTGAGCATTTGTGTTTGAGTATATTGTTTTAAGATGGGCATCCTTGTGACATGCTGGGATATCCACTATATGCTCCTGCTCAGGGTACCTCTGCTCTGTCTCCCGGTTCTACCAATCTATTCACCATTTTAGTTTCCAGTTTGGTCAGTTTTGTAGCCAACTCCTCTTTCCCATTATTGCTTATAGCTCACTTTTACCACACATTTTCTTTGCTAAGCAAACCAAAAAAATATTTGTCATGTAGTGTTTCAAATGAGGGATACCTCCTGGATCTACCTGTCTCCCACTACAACAGCCCCATAGTTTAACATGTGAGGGACCAGGTGCCTCTCACTCCCTGTTGGTTATGTTGGTCCCTGTTGTCATTGAGTAGCTGATTGTGCCTTGGTCCTCACACATTGATTGGTATTTGTATAATGTCATCTGCAGTCATTGGTGCGACCAATGTCTCCTCCCATTGTTTGTTTGCCTTCCTGACTAATTCCAGCATCTGAGTATCCTTCAGCCCTCACTTGTCCACTCCTGTGTTGAGGCCTGTCTTTGCTTACATTTGGGTTGCGTTTCCTGTTCTTTCTTCTTCGCAGACTCTGTTTTACCTATTTTACTTGTTCTTCCTTATGGCCCCTGCTTTCCAGCCCATCTTAGAATTCAGTTCAGTCTGAGAAAAAGTGTGTATTGTTTTCCACCCACACTCTAAGTTTTAAAGGTTATATCAGGCCCTATTTAATCTTCAGTTGACATCGTTTCTTCTGGACATCAAGTGTGCCCCTTCGTAATTGAAGAAAAAAGTCATTCTTGTTCCCTTCCATCTCCCACAGGCCATGACATCTTCCAACGTGCAGGATATTGCCTATTTTGCAGAAATTCAACAAGTGCACCACAACCGGCTTTTGCCCCTTGGGGTGGAGTACCCTGGGAATTAAAGTACTCTTTCTATTGAGAATAACTTTGAGGCACAGCGTGGGCTCACATTATTCATCAACTAGTCCTCTAGGGTAGTACAGTGCTGGACACTGCCTTTTTGGTGCTCCGCCGCTATCCTTATGTTATTTTGCCTTGAGTGCCCTTCTGCATATTCCACTCTTTCTTAAAGTTTTGAAACATTGTCTTCCAGTCCCAGTATTGGATTATTCATAGCTGAGAAAGAAGGTTTCATAGTTGCTAAGGTGGACTTGGTCTCTGCCACTCTGTCCAACAGCATGCTAGGGTGGGCCGTTATTAAACCAATGTCCAGGGCAACAGAATTTATTTTATTCTTGATTGCCACCCTTGTGTCCAAGATGGCCTAGAGTATCGTGTCAAGCTTTTCCATGTACATGGATGTTTCGGATGCATCATTAGGCTGTGCCATTGCAGTGGGTTTCTCTAAACTTCTCCATTTCATTAATGTATTTCTCGAAAGGTCTGTTGATGGGCTACAACGCAGTCCTCTGATTTCTAGCTCGTAGTATTATTTGTGCAAAGGCTCTCATGTCACATTACCTCGTGCCCATCTCCCAGTACCACAGTATGCTGCCCTACAGGTCATACTACATCCTTCTTTATCTTACTGGACAAAACTCATTTCCGACGTCTTGGTCTCATCAAGCTGTCTGCCTTGTTGTTCTTTATCAGGGGGCGGACAGTGAGAGAGGTGAGTGGCCATACCTGCTGCTCAGGACACACTTACTGGATCTGTTCTTGGGCTCCTCTCGGTCCCCTGCTGCAATGCTTCCACTGGGCTAACTAAGCACAAAGCGCCAGAACCCTCGAGACTGGAGCCAGGTCAACAAAACTCACATAGATATCCCTTGGATCAAAAAGGTATGGGGGGGGGGCTAACGTGATTCACAGCAATTTCTCGATCTCCCCCCTCTGTTCTCCACGTGTCAGGGTCTTTTAATAGGGTGGAGTCCCCCTTCTCCAATGCTTGGTCTCCTGCCTCACTAGGCAGTGCCCCATCAGTCCTCCATGCTCACTGCCTCAACTCCTGATTGACCTTGAGCGACTCCGCCACCAAAGGGATGTCTATAATGCATTACAGAGGTGCGTTGAGCCTTTCTCACTGCTGCCACAGCAATACCCACATGAGTAGCTGACACAGCTCAGCATGGCATTGGTCTCCTCCCCAATCGCTTCAACAAGGTAGTCGGGGCCTGCAGACACCCCTGAGTGTCTCATCATGCTTCTTTTATCATCCGACTGCCTCCGTCATCTTAGGTCTTTAGTCAGTAATGAGAGCTCACCAAGCTCACATTGAGCTCCCGTTGTGTGTTTCAGCCCAGGCTCGAGAGCTGCTGGGTGCTCGGCTGGGCAGTGTCTGGAGTCTATTCTCTGGCACAATAGAGTTTTTCACAGGTATTGAAACACCATTTGCATATTTGCATAACTTTGTAAACTGGTTACCGAAGCAGTTTGTTTTCTGGTTTCACTTGCTCCTGGGCCCCCACTTTGCCTATTCCTTATATTTGGATTTTACTTTTTACTGTCTTAGTGTGAGAATGCATTACCCCCAGGTCCGTTATGTCCTCATCCCATTCATTAACAAAGTGGAGATATCCATCTCCCGATAGAAAAACAGATAAATGCTGGGACCCTAACCCCACCCCTCCCACTGGGAGTACATAACCAGCACTTACCCAGTATTCCACCTGTTCTTTTCTTTTTTTTCTGTCTGTCGACATTAGTGTGTTGTGGATGCTGGTGCTGCTCCTGCTGGGCTTGGGTTGTTTTGTTTCTCCTGGAACTCCCTGTCTGGCTGTTTGGTCGAGGTGTCTGCGGTCCTGCCCCCTGGCCTGCCGGACTTGCTGGGAGGCTGGGTTCTTCACTGCCAGCTCTTGTGTGCCGGCCAGCTGTTTGCTGCTGGTGTGCCGGCCTCTGCTCTCTTCCGGGTTGAGGGGCACGTCTTCCTGGGTCCTGACCGGGTGGAAGACACGCCAGTATGCTTCTCTGGATGTGTCTGCCCGGCCCTGCCGTCAGTCCTGGTGGTATGCCTTGGGCTGCGGGAGGGAGAGGGCCCTGTTCCTGTCTTCCGGCCTCCTGGCCCCCCTCCTGGGTGAGTACCACATATCGGTGGCTGTTTTTTCACCTTCTTTTGCTGGGGGTATTGCCTCATCTGTACAGGGGAGTGTGTTTGGGCTATCTTGGTGAGTCCATGGGTTTGTGCCTCGGCTCTGCTCATTGCGCGGTGCTCGCAGTGGTCGCCGCTTTCAGTTTCATGCTGTCTGCTGTGCTCATTTGGCTCTTGTTTCTTCAGAAGGGCCGCCTTCTACAGGGCATGTCCGAATGACTTGGAGATACAGGACCCCTATTTGAAGCTGGATGTCTGGACCGTATGGGTTTTTCAGACAGTGTTGCTTCAGCCGGAGTCTTGCAATGGGCAGTGGCTGCCCCTCTGGCTATGGTGCCTGGGGGGGCCGGTGTTTGTCCCGGCCTCTGGGCTGCTGAGTGACGGGCTGGCTGACTGGCACTGTGTCGGGCAGCTTGCCTCTTCCGTGCTGTCTGCTTCTGTTGTGGCCTTTCGTGTGGTTCACTATATCTCCCTGGTCCTGGTTACGGTGGGTTCATTGGCAAAGTCCTTGTGTTCCCCTCCTGCATTTTCTGCCACGCCTGGTTGTGCTCCCCTTGCTTCTTTGGGGCTGCCCTACCTATTCTTTTGGACTTTGCTCCTGGTTTGCTCTGGTGGGTGCTGGCAGTGGTGTTGTCATTGGGGCTGGCTTCTCCTGTACTCTGGTTCCGTCTGCGGTGCTACGTGGTTGGGGTTTCTCCTGCTGTGTTTCCCTTTCTGGTGCCTACTTCTGCCAGTTGCATGTGTCCTCCTGTGACATGGCTGGCATGGTGTGATGCCCCTGGTCCCTTCAGGTCCTGTTCGCGCTATTTCCTTTTCCATTTGGGGTGTGCGGGCGTCTGGGGTTCTGCCTTCGGTTGTCCATTGGGGGCCATGGTGTCCCGGCCCCCTCACCACCTGGCTGTTGCCTGTGGGTTGGTATTTGCTGCCCCCGGTGTGCCTGGCGGCCGGGTTGGTTGCTCCTCTTGCCCTGGCGTGGTGGCTGGTGGTGTGCCTTGGGTTGCAGAGCTGTTCCTGTCTCCCGGGTGTGTTCCGTGTGGGGGGTTGCCTGTTTTGTTTCCTCTTTCCGGTAGTCCCTGTGAGTCTAGGGTTCATGACCCTTCTGTATGGGCCGGGCTGTTTTTCGCTGGTGCTGAGTCCTGGTTGTTGGTGCCTGGTCTCCTCTCTTCTCCGCGGTTCTCTCTCTCGGGGTTCCGCCAGGGTGCTTGGTACGATTGCTTGGCCTTGGGCCTGTTTCCCACCTCCAGCCTTTACTCCCTAGGGACTCCTGGTCTTGTCTGGTCTCCGGCATTTGGCGGGGTCAGGCCTGGTTGGTGCCTGGGGGTGCCGCCTGGGCTTTCCTGCTCCTGTGTATTTCGGAGCCTGTTGGTCGCCTTCCTCAGCCCAGCGTTCTTGCCTGTGCGCTCTCTGGGTTTCCTGGCATGGCTTGCCAGGGGTTTTTGGCTGCCACTGCTGTTTTGCTTGGTCGTGTCTGGTGGCTGCGGGTTCCTTTCAGTGCTGGACCTACTCCGCTTGTCTTTGCTCGACTGTTCTTGCTCCTGGGAAGGTCTCATCCTCCCTTCCATGCACTCCTGGGCCTGCTCTTGCCCGCTGTTCTCTTTGCGGGCTTGGTTCTCCCCTGGTTGGGTGCCCGCTTTTGCTGCTTTGTTCTGCTGGGTTTTCTTTGGCTGGTGTTGGGCTCCAGGTTTTTGTTGTCTTCCCTGGTGGCCCCAGCATTCCTCCTTCATTGGCCCTTCTTGTGGCCTGCGGTCTTTCTGCCCTGTTTCCCCATGGGCTGTGTCTAGCCTTGTTCATGCCTTTGTGGGGTACTGGTGTTCTATGCTTCCGGGTTGGCGTGTTTGGGGTTGTCTCCGGTCGCTCCTAGTCTGCCGGCTGCTGGTTGGTTAGGCTTGGCCTCCGGCTGTGCCTGCTTGGTTTTGCTGGCTTTGCTGTGGCTTTTGTGCCGGCTTTGGGGTGTGTTTTGCCTGGGGTTCCCGTCGCCTTTTCTGGTGCTGGTGTCCTGGCTTGTGTGCTCCCTGCCTGTTGGTTGGCTGGTCTCTCTTCTGTCGGGTCCCGGTGCTGGCGGTCTTGGGGTGTTCCTGCTGTTTCTGGGCCTGTCTTTGCCGGTGTGCCCACTCCTGTCTTCCCCCATGCTCCCTGGGTCCTGATCCTGGTGTGAATCTGTCGGTCGGTGTGCCCCCTGCCCTCCCCTGTCAGGGTGCGGTCCTATGGTGTTTTTCTTGCCACTTTTGGGGTCTGACCTCCCTGCTGCTGGTTGTCCGGGGCCTGGTGCTGCTTGTGTCTCTGGCTTATCTGCTTCCTCCAGTTCCCGGTCTGTTGTTTCTCTGCCGGCGGCTCTGTTTTTCTTTGGCTGTTGCCTCTATTGTTTTCATCCATCCTGATGCGTGGCCTGGTGGTTCTGTACCGGAGGTCTCTGTTGGCCTCCCTGCCCTTTCCTTCGCCCTGTGTGCTGCGTGGGCTTCTCCCGGGTGCGGGTTGAGCCGCGGGGTGCTCTAGCCTGTCGCTTGGCTTCGGCCCTGGCTTCCTGGTTCCCTTTTGGCATCTTGTCAGGTAGCTCCTGGAATAGCTAGTGGGATAGAGGAGACGGAATGCAATGTCATTCCTTTATACATCTCTCCCCTCCTGTATTCAGAGTCCCCTTTTTCCACCTGACCGCTTTATTGTCAGTAAGAAACGGAGAATAGGGAAACAGCAGGCGGCCACTTTAAGATGGAGCTGAGGGCGGATTTCAGAAAGGATGATACGCTTCAAGAAGGCAGGGAGGAGGACGCATCGGGTTGGTCGGTGGCTGATTTAACTGTGCGCGGGACAGAATCTCGAAAGGAAGGAATCAGCAAGGAAGACCAAACGAAAGAAGAGGACCCAACAACCTTTGAGGAAAGAGAACCAGAGCCCAAGGAAGGTCGCAGTCTGTCGGCAAGCGGAAGGCCTGCACCTGGAGGAGGAAGAAAAGCCGAAGCAGAGAGAGAGCAGATTGCAACCACGGAGTCACCACACACCGGCCCTGGAGGGACACGGCCCTGGAGGGACGTGGCTCTTCCAGGAGCGTGGATGGTTATGGGCATTTGGAAAGGGGATGAGACACAGAGGGATGGGAGGGAAGGCAGAGGGGTAAAAGGGACACAGAAAAAACAAAAAGTGGTGAGAAAGAAGGAAATACAAAAAAGGAACAGATTTCCTCTACTTTTCTTTGATTGCTCCAACCTCCATCCATTCTCTACACATTTGAGAAGGGAAGGCCCTATAAAAGAGGAAAACAAGAAAGAGATGAACAATTAATGTGATTTCCTATGTTACCAATAATAAAGCACATTCAAAATCAAGTACCGAGTACAGTGAGCCTTTCCTTGACCACGCTACTTCAACACAGTGTTACACATCTGTTGCTGCTGGTTGGTTTGTGTTATTGTCCTCTGCCCTGGGGTTTTTCCCCTGCTCCTGCCCGCCCTTGGTGCGTGCTGGGACGTGGTGTTTGTGTGCCTGTGTGGCTGTTTGGCTTCCGTCCTGGCTTCTTTTCCCTCTCTGGTTTTGCTGGTTTTTGGGGGTTTGTTTTCCCTGCCCTTGGAGGTTTCTGGGTTGTCACCGTTGGTCCTGTCCTGCTCCTTCCGGGCCTGAGCAGTTCCGGGGTGTGGATCCCTGGTCTTTGACGGCCCCTATGTTGTTTGGTCGGCTGTCTGCCTGGTCTCTCTGGGGGCGTCTCTGGTTTTATTTATTTATTTAGAGGCTTATATAGCGCTAGAACTCGACTCCCGAAGGAGTATCTCTGCGCTTGGTACGCCCCCTGGCTACAGGAAAATGCTCTATAGGATTTACAGAGATTTAAATTATCTGAAACAAGAATGTCTTCAGTAGCTTCCTAAAATTTGGGTAGTTGTTGCATTGTCTCAGGTTGAGAGGTAATTTATTCCACAGACTGGGGCCTAGGAACAAGGTTGACTTGTTCTTCTGCCTTTGCTGTGTGCCCTTGTCTTTGTGGCCTTTGGGGTTGGCCTCCCCTGCCTCTTCTGCACTGGGCTTACATGTCGAGCCCTGGTTTGTTTGCGGAATGGTTCCATGTGGGGCATTAGGCCTCCTGGGGTTCTGGTCTCTGGCTCTTTACCTGTCCTTTTCAGTTTGGTTGAGGTCTGGCTGTCTTGCCCACTGCGTGCTGGCTCTGTGGGCCTTGTGGGGTGCTGTTCCTGGGGTTGTTTTCCTGTTTCCCCGGCTTTCTGGTGTGTGCCTTGGCCTTTGCTGGCTGTTGGCCTGCTCCTGGGCTCTCTGTGTGTCTCCTTCTCCCGGGCTGGGTGCCTGTGGTTGTCATCTGGCGGCTCTGGTGGTTGGTGCTGGCCATTCTTTGCTGGGGCCTAGTCCTCCTCTGGGTTTTTTTGGGTGTTCTGTCCTCTGGGCTCTCTGCAGACCCGTTCGTTCTGGTTGGGAGGGGCCTGGTGCCTGGCCGGTGCTTTCCTCCTTCCTGGTTTGGTCTGGGTGGTCCTGCCCTTGGCTGTTCCTTTGGGTTGTGCCTGCACCCTGTGGGCTGGCCCTGGCCCTTTTCCTTTTTTTCTTATTCCGGTGTAATAGGGGCCCGGTCTGTGTCTGTACTGCCACCCGGTCCCCTGTGGCTCCCCGTTGGTGCTGATGTTGTCGGCCTTGGTCTGGTGTGTTCCCTTGGCCATGTCCTGTTGGGGCTTCATCTTCTCTGATCCACTGTGGTCCGGGTAGTCGATTGCTTTGGAACCTGTTTCCCTTCTGGGGCTTTGCCTCTGGGGTCTCTCTGGGCTGCCTCCTTTTCGGCTTCCTTTTATGTCCTGGTCTTTTTTTTGGCAGGCTTTCCTCCATTTGGCGGGTTGGGGTTTCCCTTTGAGTGGCCGGGGTGCTCTGTTTCTGATTTCTCTGGTTGGCTGCCTCTTGTTTTCCTTGGTTCTGGTTTCTGGTCCTTGGTTGTGTCCATGCTTTCCTTTCTGGCTTGCTGGCCTGTTGGGCTGCTGGGGTTTTTCTTCTTCTGTGGCCTCCTTGCTGTCTTTTTGTTGTGGGCAGCCTCTGCTAGTGTTTTTGTTTGACATTTCTCCCCCTTCCTTGTTTGCTCGGGGGGGGGGGGGCTCCTGGTGTGTGCTGGCTGTCCTCTTCCTCAACTTGGTCATCTCCCGTTTGCTTGGTGGGTGCGTTCCTGCTTTAGTGGGATGCTTTCCTGTCTGGGTGCTCTGCCTGTTGTTTCCTGCGGTTCCCCTTTTTTGCTTCCCTTGCCTTCTGCCTTGGGTGTGCTTTCTGGGTGTGCGTGTGGGTTTGGAAGGCTGGGTTTTCTGCTGTGGTGTTCTCCACTTTGTTAATGAATAGGACGAGGACATAAGGAACCTGGGGGTAATGCTCTATTACTTACCGGTAATCTTCATTACTCCGGGTCCTGTTGTCCTCGTCCCATTTATACACGCCACCCTCCCTCCCGGACGGTCGGCCTTGCTGTGGGGGCTTGGTGGTTCAGGCAGAATGCTTGATAAGTGCTCGTTATGTAGTCCCAGTCGGAGGGGTGGGGTTAGGGGCCCAGCATTCCTCTGGTTTTTTTTCTGTCGGGAGAAGGATATCGCCACTTTGCTAACGAATGGGACGAGGACAACGGGACCCGGAGTAATGAAGATTACCAGTGAGTAATAGAGCATTTCATGAAAAGGAATATAAAGTAGGGTTACCAAAAGAAATATTCCAGCCATTTGTTGTTTAAAGAGCCTGCAAAGGCCATGTCTTGACAGTAAATAGGGTTATAAATAAAATAGTATGGATTCATTTGTAATGTGACTTTTCAATCTTTGTTCCCTTTAATTATCACTCATGGATCATTCAGGCAGCCCTAGAACACAATTGAAAATGCTTTCTATTTATATTTGCTGTTCCAAGTATGCACAGATAAGTGCTGAAAATCGCCTTTAGGTGACTGCTTGTTTTTGTAATGTCTGGGACTTCAATATAATGAGCTGGCAACCCTAATCATGATACTGGAAGTTTGTTGCAGGATGAGCACAATATGTATTTCCTCCACTCTCAATCCCTGGACCCTGAATAATGCCATTATAGCAATAGTTGAATTTATATCTAAAACCCTATGCCAGCCCTCAATAACATGCTGAGTTACATCAAGTGTCTGGGAATGCACCCTGCATTCAGACAACTCACTCCTCATTCTCGCTCTTCACTTTCACACTCACCCTGCACTCACAGGGATCACAATGTACTCACACTGATCACCATGCACTCACTCACCCTGCACTCACAGTGACCACGCTGCACTTATGCCACTACCATTACATCCGCACCCAAATTCATAGAACTGTTGTGTAGTGTTCTCTGTTTCAGGAAGTATGATGCTATAGTAAATATTGTATAAAACGGGCATGGCCAATAGGTGTGGCCTTCTTTAAAGAAAGTGTGTCTTCTAAAAATTGTGTTTTTATGTGTGTGACTGTGTGAAGTGTTCAGTCGAGAATTAAAAAAAATATTCCAAATGTAGAGGAAAGGCCAGAAGAGCGAGTGCGCGGACGGATGAGTGGTTGGATGCGCAGATGTATGGCTGGGTAAATGTAGTAAGTGCTAGGATGGAAGAATAGGTAAGTGAATATATGTCTAGATGGCTGGATGAATAGAGGAGTGAATGAACGAATCGATGAGCAAGTACGTGGATGAATGAATGGGTAAAAGTATGAGTGAGTGCATGGACGACCACAGTCATGTGGGTGCAAAAGGCTAGTCTCCGGTCACACTGCTGATGGTCACTCCACCATGCACTTCCTCGTTCATCCATCCATATTCCCTGTCACTCACCAAATCATCTATCCAAAATTACCCATGCTCACGTGCTCACATAGACCATGGTACATTTTTTGGTCTCCTCATTCATGTTGTGAGCGCCTGTGATACATCTGAATTGCCGAGTTGACAAAAAGCATATTCATCCAAGTGTGAGATACTGCTTTTGAAGAAAATATTTTCTGCATTATATTTTCTGCTTTAATCACTTTCCAAGGAGACATTTTTGCTCGAGCAAGTAGGTGCCCACAAGTAAACACTGTGCTACATTTGCATTATCAACAATCAATTAAATGGATTTTTTTTTAATTTATGCAACATGAAATTTGTGAATTGCCAGTAATTTGAAGGCGTAGTAAAACTTTTGCACATCCCTAGAGAAAGACAGGCCCGTAAATGAAATGGTCTTGCCCCATGTAGAAGTGCCAGACACATGCATGCCCCTTACAGTACTTCGTTTGGCCTGATGTGTCCCTTGTATGACCTTTAGTGTACAGAGCTTCAAAAAGCCATTACAACATATCCAATTAAAAATACGAAACAATACTAAAACCAATATAAAGACCGGTAAACAAAATACAACTTTCATAGCTTTCAGGAATTTAATCTCTAGGCTTCCCAAATAATATTTGAATGTCTGATCTACATCACAAGGCAAAGGCCAGTTTACACTGGGAAAGCCAGTTTACACTGGGAAAGTGTAAACTTCGTCAGACACGGTCGCTCCCACGCTCCCTGGCTCCTGACGGTATCGTTACCCTCTCCTCAAACCTCTGTGTACCTGTGCATTTACATTCGTGATTTGCTCTCTGCATTAGCACTCGTGATTTGTGATTGGCGATTTGTTAACCTGCATTAGCGCTTGTAACTGTGAATCTGTCTCAGCGCTAGTGATTTACTGCTCAGTCCGCTCTGTGTGTGGCACGTTTCAGGCATTCTGCAGCGCTACATAATTCAGGCCATTTAATTAGCGCGACGGAAACGGAGCTGCGCTCTACCTGGTTACTTCAATCTTTATCTGCATATTTAAAGCGCCTGTGACCTTTTTCTGTGCCCCAGCCTCACTCGACTTGTCTCTACCTCCATTTTGTTTGTTGTTGTTGATCAGAGCCCTTCCTCCTCGCACCGCTCCCGCCTCCCTGCTGCCCCTCCCACCCACTGACCCTTACTGTAGACCCCGTAGCATTTCCAGCTGTGACCGCCCTGACTTCGTCAGACACGGTCGCTCCCACACTCCCTGGCTCCTGACGGTATCGTTACCCTCTCCTCAAACCTCTGTGTACCTGTGCATTTACATTCGTGATTTGCTCTCTGCATTAGCACTCGTGATTTGTGATTGGCGATTTGTTAACCTGCGTTAGCGCTTGTAACTGTGAATCTGTCTCAGCGCTAGTGATTTACTGCTCAGTCCGCTCTGTGTGTGGCACGTTTCAGGCATTCTGCAGCGCTACATAATTCAGGCCATTTAATTAGCGCGACGGAAACGGAGCTGCGCTCTACCTGGTTACTTCAATCTTTATCTGCATATTTAAAGCGCCTGTGACCTTTTTCTGTGCCCCAGCCTCACTCGACTTGTCTCTACCTCCATTTTGTTTGTTGTTGTTGATCAGAGCCCTTCCTCCTCGCACCGCTCCCGCCTCCCTGCTGCCCCTCCCACGCCCCTCCCCCCCTCAAAGTGTATGAATGACAGATGGTTCCACGCGCTTCGTACACGCCGAAGGTGCGCCAAAGGTAAGCCCGTCTACGCCCGTCCGCGCCTGGACCGCGCCCAGCGCCAGACCCCATGCCCCCCGCTCTGCGCAGCCCTCCCGCATTACCTACGATGCCGCCTCGCTCCTTGCCCTTAACCCCGGTCGCGCTCCCAACTGCGTCCAAGCCGCTCCTGGACACACCCATGGACCATTCTCCTGCTACTCCTGCAAATTCATCGGCACCGACAACATCTCCGCTACGACCACACCACAGATTCCCGACCCCAACCACCTACAATGCATCCTTCTCAACACCCGATCGGTCCACAGACACGCCATTGACCTCTGGAATCTACTAGACACCATCTCTCCAGACGTCGCCTTCCTAACAGAAACATGGATGAACGCCTCCTCCGCCCCAGACATCACCATTGCCATCCCTGAAGATTATAAGATCACACGCAAGGACCGTACCGGCCACACAGGAGGAGGAATCGCCATCGTCCATAAAAAATCAATCCACATCTCAACCAGCTCTGACGTCAACCTCGTCAACTCTGAACACCTTCACTTCCAGATTCACATCGACCCCAAGACCACACTCAGAGGCACCCTCCTCTACAGGCCACCAGGACCCCGCGCAAAATTCAGTGAAGACATCACGGACTTCATCACTCCACACGCGCTCCCCTCCAAAGATTACATCCTTCTGGGAGACCTCAACTTTCACCTTGAAAAGAACAACGACCGCAACACCACCACCCTCTTGGACAACCTCGCCAACCTCGGACTTAAACAACTGGTCACCTCCCCCACCCACATCGCAGGTCACACACTCGACCCCATCTTCACCTCCAGCAATCATGTCTCCTTCAGCCACACTACGGATCTCCTCTGGACTGACCACAGCTGCGTTCACTTCACCTACAACAAGCCGAAACCCATCAAACACCTCCAACCAACTCTGCAAAGAAACTGGAACAAAATCACCATCGATCAGATCTCCTCATCGCTCCTTCTAAACACCCCAGCCCACTCTTCTAACCCAGACCAAGCCGCTGCCAACTTCACCCTATGGTTATCCAACACCGCCGACATCCTAGCACCACTGAAAAAACGCCAAAGCAAACCTGGCAGCAAGAAGACCTCATGGTTCAACGATGATCTTAAGAAATCCAAGAAACTCTGCCGCTCCCTTGAAAAGGCCTGGAAAAAAGACCCAACTACTAGCACCAAGGACGCCTTCAAAAACGCCACCCGCACACACCACCAACTAATCCAGAAGGCCAAGAAAACAGCATTCAAGGATCGACTAGACAACAACGCCCACAACAGCAAGGAACTTTTCAACATCGTCAAGGAATTTACCAATCCCTCGGCCAACTCCAACGACATCACCCCCTCTCAAGCCCTCTGCGACTCCCTGGCTTTATTCTTCCACAACAAAATTGCAGACATCCACAACAGCTTCGACAACCAACCCGGAGACCAACCCACCCAACCATATGCTGAACTTTCTTCCCCCTTAAACACCCTTAACGACTGGAACCCAATCTCCACTGAAGACACCATCCGCCTGATGAACTCCATCCACTCAGGATCCCCCACAGACCCATGTCCTCACCACATCTTCAACAAAGCAGACTCCGTCATAGCACCGCACCTCCGAGACGTCATCAACTGCTCCTTCAACTCCGCCACCTTCCCGGAAAGCTGGAAACACGCTGAACTCACCGCCCTTCTGAAAAAACCCACAGCGGACCCCACCGAACTCAAAAATTACCGCCCCATATCGCTCCTTCCTTTCCCGGCCAAAGTCATCGAGAAAGCTGTCAATAACCAGCTCGCCGCCTTCCTCGAAGCCAACAAATCCCTCGACTCCTCACAATCTGGCTTCCGAGCAAAACACAGCACTGAGACCGCCCTCATCGCAGCAACAGACGACATTCGAACTCTACTGGACAATGGAGACACAGTCGCCCTCATCCTCCTCGACCTCTCTGCAGCCTTCGACACAGTCTGCCACAGCACCCTCTTACAACGCCTCAGAAACATCGGAATCCAAGGAAAAGCACTGGAATGGATCACCTCGTTCCTCACCGGAAGAACCCAGAGAGTCCGCCTTCCACCATTCAAGTCCGAGGCCACTGAAGTCATCTGCGGCGTACCACAAGGATCCTCACTCAGTCCCACCCTCTTCAACGTATACATGAGCCCCCTCGCGGCCATCGCTCGCCAACACAACCTCAACATCATCTCTTACGCGGATGACACTCAACTGATCCTTTCTCTCACCAATGACCCCAGCACCGCCAAAACTAACCTACATGAAGGAATGAAAGAAGTTGCCGAATGGATGAAACACAGCCGTCTGAAACTGAACTCAGATAAAACAGAAGTCCTCATCCTAGGTACATCCCCCTCGGCATGGGACGACTCTTGGTGGCCGGAAGCCCTTGGAAAAGCACCCATCCCGACAGACCACGCACGGAACCTAGGCGTTATCCTGGATTCTTCACTTTCAATGAACAGACAAGTCAGCGCCGTATCCTCATCCTGCTTCAACATTCTTCGCATGCTCAAAAAAACTTTTCGCTGGATCCCCACCGAAACCAGAAAAACAGTCACCCATGCTCTGGTCACGAGCAGACTGGACTACGGAAACACCCTCTACGCAGGTACTACCGCTAAACTCCAGAAGAAACTCCAACGAATCCAAAACGCCTCAGCCAGGATCATATTAGACATCCCGCGTAACGAACACATCTCTGGTCATCTGAAAGACCTCCACTGGCTACCCGTCAATAAGAGAATCACTTTCCGACTGCTAACCCACGCACACAAATCACTCTACAACATCGGACCAGAATGCCTCAACTCACGACTGTCCTTCTACACCCCCTCCCGCCAACTACGTTCTTCCAGCCAAGCCCTCGCCACCGTACCTCGCATCAACAAGACCACCATGGGAGGCAGATCCTTCTCATACCTGGCAGCTAAAACATGGAACTCACTCCCCACTTACCTCCGCCTTACCCAGAACCACCTAGCATTCAGAAAGCAACTTAAAACATGGATATTTGACAAGTAATCCTTCTCCCCTCCCTTAGCGCCTTGAGACCCTCTGGGTATGTAGTGCGCTATATAAATTCTCTGACTTGACTTGACTTGACTAAAAGCCCTTTGCATAGGGACAGAGATGTATGACAAAATATCATGAAGTGATTTATGGTGTCTTTGCTGCCTGGTGCCACAGACACAAAGGGATAACAGTAAGGGTTTGAACCTTGTTTGGATGAAATTCGCTCGGACATTAGACGTTCACTTTAAATTAAGTTCCGGCTCGGAACACTTCCCATGCAGTAATCAGTATGGGAAGGATTCCTAGATGGAACTTAATGTAAAGAGAGTGCTTAAAGCCTGTGCGAATAGTATCCTTGTAGGAAGGGTTCCGAGCCGGAACTTAACGTAAAGCGAAGTTTAAATGTAAGGTCCCAGTAAAGATTTTTCAATTTTAGATCCAGAGTACAAATAAGCTGACCTAAAATTAGTACACAGGTCCTTCAGGTCCATTTCACAAAGATACATTTTAAGGTGGCGAAACCAGGGCAGATTACCAGTCCACAAATAAGGATGCTACGTCTGCCAATGCCTTGCTGTAAGCTGCAGCAAACAGAATTTTTTTTTAAACCATATCCAGTGCAGTAGGGAGTATGACGCAATTTCGTCTGAATTTGAGTCCGCTTCGACCGCAAGCCAAAGAGAAAGCAACGGGGTTCATCGTTCTATACCCAATAATGTTCTTAGGACTTATTTTTAATCAGTAGGGCAGCCCTGGTCTTACATTGCCCGATTGTTCTGCACCACATACAGCGGCGGTGACAGCTTTCATCTCGCATAAATACAGCATAGTGCTGATTGTGCGCCCTCCGATTTTTGTCTTGCGTGTCAACACGGCTACTGTGTGGATGCCAGTTCCCTTTGTTTTGTCCAGGACAGATGGTGATCAAAATACAAATCAGATTTTCTATGAGTATTCATAGATCTTTCTCTTCATTTGCAGTAAAACATGCTGACAGGCAGAGTCAATTGTGTACGTCCAAAACCAGCAACCGCCTATTAGTAAACTCCGTGTAATCAAGTGCCGCCTCAAGAAAAAGTTCTAATCAACAACTAGAGTGCTGGCATTTTGTATTCAATACAACAGTGAATGACATTTTCTTGCAATAAGCTGTTAAAAGTACAGCCTTTCCTGAAGTGCATGTGAAGTAAATGAGCAGTGAGATGTTAATGTAGGTGTGAAACCATAGTATTAACAAGTATTGGCATAGCCAATAGGTCTCTCCTCTGGGAGCTGGTAATTGTTTAGGCTGAGCTATTGGCTCTGCCAATGTTTTTAAGCTATGTTTTACAGCAGTGTGGCCACTGTGCAGCATGTTGAAAAGGTATAATAAAAGAGTGTTATAAGCATTTTTGTTACCTTGTATATAACCAAAAAGGCATTATGTAAAACTGAACGACCTTATTAAAAAAAAGAAATAACAGAAAAATGTCTTCTAGTTTTTTGTCCATGCAAGGCTGGCAACTTCTTCTTGCCTGTTCTAATACTTGTTTGTTATAGATTTTTTTTTTGTATGGGGGTCTTGAGGTTGGGAAATAATACCTGAATTACAAGACGAGCAGCTGATGGTACACCAGGGAAGAATGAACAGATGCCAGATTCGAGGGCAGATTGAGATGGAACTGAGTGATGCTGGGACGGTGGTGTGCTGGTGCGGAGGTGATGTTCAGGTGATGCAGAGTGATACTGAGGTGGTGCTGAGTGATGATGAGGTTGTGCTGAGTGATGCTGTGGTGCGGAGTTATGCTGAGGTGGTGGTGCGGCATTGTCTCCCTGCTCCTCTACTGGAGAGAGGAGAGGTGGCATTGAAACAAGCTGGCACTGTCTCTTTGCAGGCCATATCCATTCATAGGCTACTTACAGAGTGGATGAAGCATCAGCACAATTTGCCCCTCCATATACTGCCTAAAAGCAAGATGAGGACATCAGCACAGTCTAGGGCTGAATGTACATGCAGTAACCCTACTCCATTACCTTTCAATGGAGATGGGGCATCAGCACCGACACCTTGTCGGTTTGAACCAGCCTTTACACCTTCTCATTTTGCCTGAGGTGTGCATCTTTTGAGCCAGATTAGTTGGGATACCGAATACAAAACAATGCAAAACATAGTTTGCGTATATCTGTGATAATAATTGATAACTTAAAAATATATAAATTCGTTTTGTGATAGGTACAGACTGGTTTCCACAGATTATTACAGTGTAATTTGTGAATAACTGGATTAAGGACCGAAAATTAAAAACAGTCATTTCTTCAGACAAGTTGGTCTTTTAGGCCTTGGTGGTGATAAACAGCAATGGGGCATATTATCAAGAAAGGGCGTTACATTATCGCCGCTTTTATCGGCAGGAAACTGCCGATAAATCGGCGATAATGGGCTTGATAATATGTTCTATGAATTGTAATCGAAGCCCATGTTAGATGTGAAGACATCTAACATTGGCTTTGATTGGAATTCATAGAGCATATTATCAAGCCCATTATCGCCGCTTTATCGGCAGTTTCCTGCCGATAAAAGCGGTGATAATGTAACGCCCTTACTTGATAATATGCCCTATTGTCCTCAGATTTCCCAGTAAAGTTCTGTCACAACTACATTTGATGTCAGAGGGTTCTATAGAGACCCTATAACTAGCAGCATGATCTGGGTTGACAGCCATTCCTTAATGTAGGAACAGTGCATCCACTTCGTATGTAGGGAATCACTCAGAGTGCTTCAAAAATCCAGATTTGAATGCTAAAGTGAGTTTGTGTAAACTAGGCAGTGATATTGGGACCATGATATCACATATAGCAACAGTAAAATTGGGTCCACCAGACCATTAAACAGGCCTTCAAACAGCCAAAAACCAGCTCACACACTAACCTGTCAGACCAGGTTTCTGGCACGGTATTCCCAGGGCCACTGAAATTATCTGGCTGGGGAGGACCGAATTATGTGGCAAGGTGACTAAATTATGTGGCAAGGTGTCTAAATTATGCAGCAAGAAGAAGCAAATTATGTGGCGTTATGTAGCCTATTACGTTGTTAATTTTAGCTCATTATTTTGAAATGTTTACAGAGGATAATACTATCTGGGAAGCGGATTCACTTCATTAGTACCACTTAGACAGCAAATTACAGAAAGGAGCAACAGAAAGATTAATCACTTTTTATCTGAGCCAAAAATATGTTTTAGTTGAAATCTGCCGATTATGCAGAACATGATGCATTATGTTACAAAGGTGGCTAAATCCATAATTATGCGGAAAACGTTGCAGCCACAGATTTGCATAATTCCACTGGCCCTGCCAATAGGTCAGCCCAACACTGATTCTGTCTCTCTCTTTGTATCTCTACTCGCCCTTGAATATCTCTCTCTCTCTCTCTCTCTCTCTCTCTCTCTCTCTCTCTCTCTCTCTCTCTCTCTCTCTCTCGCCTCTCCCCCCCACCCCAATGTGCCTGCTGCAGTTAACCTTGGTGTGATGGAGAAAGTGATATGGTGCCAGCTGCTGCTTTGTGCCTTCAATGGCTCAATCCACTAAGGAAATGAAAGATAAAGATACATGGTCAATCTTTCGGTCAATCAATCAGTGTGGGTTTTTATAATGGTAAAACAGAAACGTAAATCTAACCAGACTTCACCTTGTAGCGGCATTTCACTATCTAGGTAACTCCATAATTGTGCATTTGCAAAGAGACACCGAAATACAGAACTGGTTGCATAAACTTATCTCGCACAGAGATAGTTGTACGGTGGAAATATTCAGCATTCAAAGTCTAGATGTTTGCACAACCCTGATTAAACGCAACATCCAGGGCACCTGCTCCATGTTCAAGTCCCAAACAGCACAGCGCATCTAAGGTTGAAGTTTGCATCTACTTGCAAGGTAACACCGAGCAGTCTTATACTGCATATCAATGTGGGGAGGCAGAACGAATGCTTGGACAGTTCAAACAAAAGAACTCATGCTGTTTTTAAAGTAGGGGGCAAACTTCCCACAGATACAATGCTGTGCAGAACCAGTTGCCCAAACAAGCCTCCGTTTTCACACAGTACTAAAGTTCATATGGTAAATTCCGATTTATTATACATTTGAAGGAAAGGGGCCCCTACATACAAGGCAGCCTTGCTGGTTACAGGGAAAATATTAACAGCTGGGGAAAAGACCTAGACAAGTAACATTATACATATGTGTGCAGGCAAAAAAATATCTAGACAACAGATAATTCCATTGCATTTATGTCAAATAACATGCAAGGTTGCTTTGTTACTTTTATCAAATTATGAATTATGTATAAATTATTCAAAGTTGTCACATTTGAAAAAGTACCTGAAAATTCTCTACACACAAAATTCATTAATGTTATCCAGTGTCCAAAACCGCAAAAAAATACATTAATTTATACATATTTTATGATACTGTGATTACATTTTTTCTTTTTTTCTATAAATTACATAAATTGATCAAACAATATCACCATGTAAAGGGAATACACAATGCGGATGGCTAAATTGGTGAGGTAAGCTGGTGGTAACTTGACATTACCCGCATTTCAGCTGAAAAGCCTTTGTCAGGAATCCGTACATAGGACACAGAGACCAATAAAAACACTAGATTTATAAGCCCGCAGATTTTATATTTACATGGCGTCTTAATGTAAGATAGTATACAATTTTCAGTAAATGATCAATAAATTGGGGCCCATGTGATCGTGAAGACACCTATAGTGCATATAGAAAAAACTGCCCTAAACCACCACTCATACAGAATAATGAATATAACACCGATTTAGGGGGCCGATTATGATGGCGGACGGACCTGAGTCCGTCCGCCACCATAGAGTAGGAGGGACCGTCTGCAGGGGCAGCGGCGGTCCCTCCGTGCAAATTAGGATGTGACCGCCACCCTGCCGGTCACATCCTGTATTTTTAACATTGCGGCGGGTGCTGCTTGAAGCAGCACCCACCGCAATGTTAAAAATTAAAGTTGTGCATTTGCATGCACAAAGCGGCAGGCACCGCGCGGTGCCTGCTGCTTTGTTCACGCAAATGGAGGGTGTACCATAGGTACCCCCCATGTGCATCCCCCACCTCCCTTCACCCAGGGGGCCCGCAACGGGCCCCCGAAGTGAAGGTCCATATGCTTTTACACGGCGGAAAAGCCGCCGCGGAAAAGCATACATCTTATGCCATCCTAATATGGCTGGCGGTGTCTGATAGACACCGCCAGCCATGTTAAAGCTTTTCCACCGTGATCGGAAAGCGACCGCGGCGGAAAAGCTGCGGACAGATTTCAAGTCCCACCGCCATCCTAATATGGCGGTGGGTCTTTTGAGGCTCCACAGAGGATTATCCGCATCCTCCGGTCCGGCGGTGGCTTCCACCGGCCCGGAGGATGTGGATAATCCTCCATCATAATCTGCCCCTAGGAGTGAGCAAAGCAGAAGTGTGCATGGTTGAAGAGAGATCATACATACAAACTTTAAAACAAGCAAGTATCTCTGTGTCTGTAACTAACAGGTAGATAGTACTATCGGTCTTATCCATTTACCATGTATTGGAAGTAACAACCAATAAGGAGATGGAAAGATGAAAGGATACTGCCATCTGACATGTAGAAACAAACCTAAATAGATAACAATTTTTTCAGGTCCTAACACATGATCTGGTTCCATTTTTACTCTCTTGTACGACTGCTTTTTTGCAAACTTTTTTACTCTCCTGGATATTTTTACTCTCCTGGATGTTTCACTTTTACATATAGATACCTCTCTCCTTTTTATGTCTTTATGCACTTATAAATGCGTACTTGCACGTTTGCAGACCTCCTTATCTCCAACCTTGACTTAGATTAAGAACAGAAGAACATATTCTCCTCTTTTACAAAGTTTGACATTCTAAATTTTCCCTTTTCTCTCCCCATTCCGTCCCCCTGTTTTTCTTGGGGAAAGATCTTTAAAAGGATTTTTCAGGAAGTTATTTTTTGAATGTTATATTACCCACTATACTAGGTGATTAGCTGAATTGTTGATATATGGGTACTTTACCATAATTTGACAGCAACTACAACTTAAGCTAACACAAATGACATGTTATGGGTACTTGAACCATAATTGTAAACCATTGTCAACTTATCAAATGACATGTCAGGACTAAATACCATTGTAATGTAAAAATTGATAATTTGAATGAGGACACATGGGTACATCCTATAGAAAAATAAAAATCATTACCTCCTGTGTGTAGTGCGACAAATTTGAGAAAAAAAAATGAAAAAGAATGTAAAAATATATGAAATAAATTGTGTATGTATCTCTTTAAACTATGCTGAACATTTTGGAGGGAATTTTCCCTTTAAATGGTTTGTCTATACTCATACACTCTATGACCCTGTTGAAGGCCCAGGCTGAAAGGCTTAGGTCTTTATTTGCACGGTCGGTGGCATGACCTAAATAAAATAAAAGGACATACTTTGATCCTGCAAGGACCTGGCTGTGCTGTTTTCTTCTGAGCCCTGGTAGTGGGGGGCTGCTCTGGTGAAGAAAATTCTGAATATATATATATTTTTTTTTTCACCAACAGTTCCCTCTGGACTTGATGGTGTTGGCTGTATTACACTGGAGTAAATAAGTCTTGAAATCAATCTCCTGGAGTGCGAGTATATATATATTGAGCAAACTGCCAAATCAAGAAGAGGTAAAGAAAGGACTCACAGAAATTGCAACAAGAGTGCAAAAACTAGAGAACACCATAAAAATAAGAAAGGCGGAGAAATTCCAAAGAGATCGCAATGATTACCTCCAAGGCAGGATTTATACATTTGCCAGGAAATTTGAAAATATCCGTCGCCAACAACTCTCTGCAACAAACACGACACAAGCATATCCGAATGCACCAAGTGAATCAAAAATCAGCTCAGGAGCTGAATCAGACCCCGGCACAAGCAAATCAACCACAAGCCAGAACAAACAGGTACCAACCCCAGTGGTAGAACTTGCTTTTTTACGCATGGAACGGCTACAAAGCCTGAGATCAAGTACACAAAGACAGGATCGGACGACAAACAGGCAAAACCCTCCA
Organism: Lissotriton helveticus; assembly: GCF_964261635.1. NCBI lineage: Eukaryota > Metazoa > Chordata > Amphibia > Caudata > Salamandridae > Lissotriton > Lissotriton helveticus. The sequence continues at coordinate 1,412,330,088 of NC_136065.1, forward strand.
AGAGCAGAGGGAGGAAGAACAGAAGGTGGGGAAGACATGGCCCAAAAAACCAAACCCACATACAGGCGCAACAGGAGGAGGTAAACCCCACACCAACAGCGAAAAACACAGTAATACATCTTACAAACATGGATTTGACTGCTGAAGAACTAAAGACTTTGGAATTGGAACTCTCATTTTGTATAGAGACAAATTTTAATTACACCGACACCAGGATAGACCTCTACCATTTCACTCGGAAATTAAAACTAAACAAGTATTTAACAAACCAAAAAGAAAAAACTCTAGATCCACAAGAGAAATCAACTAACCCGACATCAACAATTGCATTGAATGTAGAGGATTTGGATTTCCTGAGAGACATGACAGAAGTAGAGTTGGACTTAACGGAAGGAGTGTTGAGCAATACACAAGTAGGAGCATTTGCTAATCTGTCAATCTATGCATCAGAACCCTCCCCATTTAGACCAAAATCAGTTTTTTACCCACCCATGCCAAAAGATAACATTGATGTATTTTCAGAAAGGGTGATCAAAGACCTTAAAAACTTGGCCTTGGTGAGTAGTACAACTTTCAATAAAAATTCGAACGATTACAGAATGAAATATGAAAAAGTGATGGATAAAATAAAACAACGCCAAGACATTGTAATCTGCAGTGCCGATAAAGGAGGAAATATAGTCCTTTGGCCGCTTGACATGTACAATCATGAAGCTATGCAACAACTACAAGATAGACAATCTATTATAAGAATCAACAGCTCCAACCTTGCTAACATCAAAGAGAGATACCACACAATTGTATGATTGGAAGAGTAAAGTCCTCTTGACCAAGCCGGAATTTACTTTCCTAAAAAACGACCATCCAATAACCCCCCAACCCTACCTACTACCGAAGGTCCATAAAAACATTGACTGTCCCCCTGGCAGACCTATCATCTCGGCCATAGGAAGTCTCTTTGAGAATACCAATAAATTCATAGTTTTCTTTTTACAACCGCTGGTACAGGCGTTACCAGCTTTTCTGAAAGACTCTGGAGATTTTCTGTATAAAATGTATGACTTTGCATGGCAACCTGATTTTACATTTGTAACATTGGACGTTCAAAGCCTTTATACCAGCATCAGATATACAGACGGTTTAAATGCCATGAAATATTTTTGGGGTAGTCGTAACATCACACTACACCAGCATACCATGATGTTGGTACAGATGGCGGAATGGTGCCTGGTAAACAACACTTTCCCATACAACAAACTCCTGTACCAACAAACCCAAGGCACGGCCCTGGGTACTTGCTTTGCCCCAGCTATGCGAATTTGCATATGGGCTGGTGGGAGGAGCAAGTACTCATGGCCCAACACAACCACACATACCTCAACCATATTGTTTTATATAAGAGGTACATAGATGACATCTTTATGGTTTGGCAGGGGACGGAGGAAAGTGCACATGATTTTGTTAAAATCATAAATGATAACAGCCTGAAACTTAAGTTTACATGTACCACAGACACCACCAGAATCACATTTCTAGACCTAGAGGTTTTTCAGAAAGATGGAAGGATAGAATCCAGAACATACAGGAAGGAGACGGCGGGTAACACAATCCTACACGCCACCAGTTACCACCCTGTTAAGCTGAAGGAGAGCATACCATATGCGGAATGCCTCCGCATGAAAAGAAATTGCAGTCTAGAAACTGACTTACGTGACAACACAGAAAGCCTCTTTACTAGGATGAGAGAAAGAGGATACAAAGAGAATACACTAGATCAAGCTAAGAAAAAGAGTGAAAAACTTACCCGACAAGACCTACTAAAGGAGAAACCAAAGGCACTAACTGACCTTAGGGATAGCAAACCCTTCACTCCCAGAATGATCACAGGGTACAGCAAACACCACAAGGACCTTCGTAGAATCATGTACAAGCATTGGCCACTTATCAAAATGGACCCCACCATTGGACATAAGTGTGCTAAACTACCCCAGCTAACTTTCTGCAGAGCGATATCAATGCGACAAGAATTGGTTAACTATGCGCCCATTGCCAACAAAAACATGAATAGAAACATGAACTGGTTACAAGCCCAGAAAGGTTTCTTTAAGTGCTAAAAGTGCAAGGCCTGTCTACATGGAGTTAATACCAAAACAGTAGAATTCCCATTCAGGAAAACGCCCTATACAATTCGAGAACACTATACCTGTAAGACTGACCACACAGTTTATGTGCTCAGTTGTACCAGTAAGAAACTATATGTGGGGAGTACGATCCACCCAGTCCATGTCAGGATCTTGCAGCACTTGCGCGCCATCAGCAATGATGATTCCACTTACCCTTTTGCTAGACACATAAATGCACATCACAGTGGGAACAAAGAAGACCTCACATATTTTGTTATCGACAATGTGGCACCTAAACCAAGAGGTGGAAATAGACTACAAGCACTGAGACGTTTAGAGTCCAAATACATCATCCAGTTAAACTCCAAGATACCTAATGGCCACAATGCTGACAAAGCACTCAGCGTCCATCTTTAACTGTGCAATGTAGATAGAAATAGATGTCCACAAGTAATTCCTCGTGCCTAGACATGAGACCCATCAAGCTGCTTAACATCTAGCTTCACCATCTTTGTACACAGTTTTTAACCCACAAACATACACACACATTTTTTGTAAATATTAGTCACATTATCACTCAGCGACAATAGGACTAACCTTGACACAGGCCTCCGCATCACCGACCACAGTGCCTTGATTTTTTAACACACATAACATGGCCTCTTTTCTCACCGCATTCGATCAGAATTCCATTCGTTCACTCTATCTTTTGGAGGGGGAATTACACACACTACACATTAGGCGGAGGTCATGCACGACCCGAATATATATATATTTATATATATTATTCTATAAAGGAGGAACGCAAGTAATTTTTCCTGGCTGTAACACTGCCCACTGGGGCTAAACCCGCATCAGTCACTTTACAAAGTGCTCTACGGCATCTATAGCCCAACACATACCACAATAGGTATTAATCAATAGTATGGGCAATATCCACAACTTTTTAACATACAAGTACAATATGCTGTTCAGCACTATGCCTTACTTTTTGTTCTTTTGAATGGCTTTTTGTGTTTCCTTAACGGCATTTGGGTCTTTGGTGCTTTTACCCCACCGCTGTTCTGCACCATTCTCCCCCAACCCGTACCGCAATCACTAACCACTCGGCAACTCTTAGAAAAAGTGTGGAGTTTCACACTAATAGCCTTTTTTTCATTATCATGCTCAAACAAACATTTCTGACGGGGATAAGCCCTTACTCACGCTTCTTCACTGCCGCCATAAACACGAGGCTTGAATGATGCTGTTGCTGGAAAATTACAGAATCGACATGCGCGGATAGGCTTTAAAGAAAGCGCAAACCTTTTTTCCATGTCCATAGCAACACACTCAGCATGGCAAAGCCTCAGACATACATAAATCCCTGATTAAGGTACATTTAAATGTGGTCAGAAACACGGGAGGTTTACAAATTATGAGAGCAATATTAATTTAAATTACAAAGAACTATTTACGCATGACTGTTATAAATTTCAATACATGAATATTCAAATGTATGCTTTTTTACCCTCGATGTCTATGATTGTGTCACATGTCAGTTTTGTCGTTTTGCCAAGAACCAATGGGTTACATTGTATCACTATAAATATGTCTAATACACTTGGTGAAACCAGATGTAGTGAGCAAGGCGGACTCGTCCGCTGAAACGCGTCTGGTCGTCTTTCTTGCTAATAAAGACCCTTGATTACGAATCCCACGGAGTCGGTGCCTGCTTTTTGAAAGACTTGAACACAGGATTGGGATCATATATATATATATATATATATATATATATATATGTATAAGCAAATGTCCCAATAGTGAGAGGAGCTCTGTAGCTGGTGCCGGCGGCGAGGTTCAGGACACCCTCGCAAAATACCACTCAGCAAAATCGTTTCAATAAAGAAACACGCCGCACACTACTCCATAGGTTAAATTCTTGGGTTTATTTTCTGTAGGATCCCCACCTACGCGTTTCGGACAACAATCTGTCCCTGGTCACGGTACAAACATTAGTCCATCATCACTTTCCACCTTTTATACCTGTAGTCACCACTTGGCAATTAAGGTGCATTGTGGGCACAGTAGTTTTATGGATTGGTTTCATTCCAAATCATGCACCGCAAAGGCCGGATCCCAGCATTTTCACGACACAAATAATGCTCAAATAATTGAATTAAATGATGAAAGTCCATGACGCTGGGTGCAGTCCTTCCGGACTGTTGATGATGTGGCTGAGTATGCTCACATCTTAAAGCGCCAATTTCATCTATATTTTTAATATTAGTAGTGGACTGAGTGTCCTTATTATCAATGAGGGCTAAGTGCCTGTGAGTATACATTGAGTCGCTCTATGCTGTAGATCAACAGTAATTACGATGCATGAATAATTAAAATCAAAATCTATTTGCTGCTTGTCACACACATTGAATACAAGTTGCTAGGCTTGATAAACACAGAAACTTCTTTGTTACTACAATATTTCATTTCTTCATATCCTACGAGAATTATGGACTATAGTGCTTATTTAGTCGAACAAAGTATTGATACAGGCATCAAACTTATAAATGTACATAGAGTTCCTCATCGGCGTTGAGACCCCAAGGGCTTCTTGTTTTGAATCTGATTATTAGCTTTGACTCAAGCCTTCTCAAGTTAGTTACTCTATCACCACCTCTCTCATTCTCGCCAACCAACGCTATTCCTGAATACTTCATGTCTTTCCAGGTTTTCCCTGGATGTGAGTTCAGGTGTTTAGCTGTTGCGTAGGTTTGGTCATTGTTCTGGATTGCTCTTGTATGTTCAAGAATTCTCTTCTTTAAAGGGCAAATTGTCGAGCCAATATACTTTTTTCCACAGAAACATTGAATTAGATATACTACAAATTGTGAGTCACAAGTGATTTTGTTCCGGATGTCAAAAGTCCTGCCTCTGGGATCAGTGAGTGATTTCAAATTTCGGCCAATCTTACAGGCTTTGCATGTCATGCATTTACTGAAACCCAATTGTCTCTTTTCCAACCAACTTTGAGTACTTGTTTGTTTGAAGTCTTATGTATTTTCGGGAGAAAATATATTGTAGGCATTATTGGATGTGCAGTTGTTAAAAACTTTTTTTCTTCCATGCTTAGGAGGCCAGAATGAAGGAAATGATCAACCGCGATTAGTACTAACATACTCCAAGGAAAGCTACAACATCAAGCGAGTGCTGCAAAAATACTGGAATGTGTTAAAAAAAGACAATGATATAGGCAGCCTCATCGGCGATAATCCACTTGTAACATATCGCAAAGCTCCATTAATCCGTGATACTCTAGTTAACAGCCACTTCAAACAAACAAGAACTCAAAGTTGGTTGGAAAAGAGACAATTGGGTTTCAGTAAATGATGCCCAGGTCCCATAAACTGGATACGAGGGAAGGTGAGCAGAATTCCACCCGGCGTGCTATGTGAGTGGCATGCTGGGATCTGTAGTTTGCCGACGCTGCTGCAGTATCCTGAGTGACTCTGTTCCGCCCCACCTGGACAATCCACCAATGGCTGAACAAAAGGCATTACTTACAGAGCAGTGGCGCTAAAACTTTGTTTGTTCCACAGCAGGCATCTGAGGAAGTCATTCATGACGAAACGCGTCATGCCAAAGCTGTTCTTTGACAAATAAATCACTTACCTGGATCCCCACTGTGTCCCTCTGATTCTTCGTTTGGTTGGATCTTCGGTGCTATATATATATATGAATAAACGCTACTCTTTGCACTTACTCTGGGTTTGTGTCTGCTTCTTCGTTGTATGCTGGAGGACAACGTGTGGCATCCGATTTTTTCAAGCAGCATCTTGGATATATATATATATATATATATATATATATCCTTCCCAACTTTGCTTCGATAGACTGCAGATGGCCCCGTGGGAGGTGGCGAGTACTCCGGCCGAGCTCGCCGGTACTACAATCAGCAAACAGATACCAATGTCCACGCTCTCAGAAAAACGCCACTCCACACCAGCAAGTAAATCCAAGGGTATCGAGTGGTTTGACCACATGGTCTAATAAGAAATAAGAACCGGTTAAGTTCAAGGCTTGTAAAAACCACAATCCCCATGATGATGGCCTATAGTTCAAAATGCAACTAATCATAATAGGATACAAGTCGCTATGAATTGTGGATATATGATGAGTAAATTACTCGTATATTGTGTTCATGAAATCCACTGGGTAGCAGAGACAAAATGTCAAATTACAAATGGATATCTGGCAGTGGTGATTAAACATCAAGACAGCTGTATAGGTGTAATGCCAGGGCCAAAGGGGGGAATATCCCAGCGTGGTATAGTCCAGTTAACAGGTAAAATACCTTACAACATCGGATTCAGGAACAGGGTCCTGGTAGGACGGACCTGTTGGAATCCTGTCTTGTCCCGTGTCTGAAACTGATGCCCTTATAAAACGTGCCCAGTGCAAAAAGTGACGAAAAGGATGAGGAATGGATAGGGTCATGCAGAAAAGTGACGTGGCCCTGTTCCCCATCTGTGCTCCTGTCAAACAAAACATACAAGAGTTAAATGTAAATTACAATGTTAAAAAGCATATCATAATATGTACACACTATGAATAAACTGATTACAGCATATAGAAAGGAGATGCTGTTCACAGCGGAGAAAGCTGCCTCCACAGAAAGAGTTCAAAAATCTGTTAATCCCCACCATGTAGGGAGATAGACAGTGCCCGCTACGGCCAGCCCGGCCCTGGATTTAGTTATGGTGCACTCCTCCACGGCAGGGCCGCCGTGTCCATATTTTTTCAAACAAATGCCTGTGAGCTCAGAGGAGGCACTCAACAGCTTCCCCACCATCCAGTGTTCCCAATCGGATTGCCTCAACCTTCCGGCAACAATTCAATAGCCTGAAGCATTTCTAGGCATGACGCCTCTTCCTCAAAGGCTTGGCTTCTTTCACATATGGTGCAATGACGGCTCTCTTTGAATCAATTGTTGGGCGTGCTTTGATTTACTGATGGATCCCAGTGGTCTGCGCTGAGTGCGCTTACATCTGTGGTGCACGCTGGGACATGTGGTCCTGCAGAGAAAACTTAAATAATTCTCCTTAGTGGGTTCAATGCACCATCATTTTATTAAAAGCAATTTAAAGACCCTTAGTAGGAACCAGACTGTCAGGGCAATACAATCTTCATTAACGGCTCACTGTGCTGCATACCGGCTCAGATACAGTTCCAACCGCAGACTCTCTTGATTTAGAGATTGTGCACTCCTCCACGGCAGGGCCGCCATGTCCATATTTTTTCAAACAAATGCATGTGAGCTCAGAGGAGGCACTCGACAGTTTGCCTACCATCCAGTGTTCCCAATCAGATCGCCTCGACCTTCCGGCAATAACTCAATAGCCTGACGCGTTTCGAGGCATGATGCCTCTTCCTCAAAGGCTTGGCTTCTTCCACATATGGCACAATGACGGCTCTCTTTGAATCAATTGTTAGGCGTCCTTTGATTCACTGATGGCCCCCAGTGAGCTGCGCTTCGTATGCTTACATCTGTGGTGCACGCTGGGACATGTGGTCCTGCAGGGAAAACATAAATAATTGCCCTTAGTGGGTTCAATGCGCCATCATTTTATTAAAAGCAATTTAAAGACCCTTTATACTAACCAGACTATAAGGACAACACAATCTTCATTTACGGCTCACTGTGCTGCATAGCGGCTCAGATACAGTTCCAACCACAGTCTTTCTCGATTTAAAGATGGTGCACTCCTCCACGGCAGGGCTGCCGTGTCCATATTATTTCAAACAAATGCCTGTGAGCTCCGAGGAGGCACTCTACATCTTGCCCACCATCTAGTGTTCCCAATCAGATCACCTCGACCTTCCGGCAAAAATTCAATAGCCTGACGCGTTTTGAGTCTTGACGCCTCTTCCTCAAAGGCTTGGCTTCTTTCACATATGGCACAATGACGGCTCTCTTTGAATCAATTGTTGAGCATGCTTTGATTCGCTGATGGCCCCCAGTGGGCTCCGCTGAGTGTGCTTACATCTGTGGTGCATGCTGGGACATGTGGTCCTGCAGAGAAAACATAAATAATTGCCCTTAGTGGGTTCAATGCGCCATAATTGTAATAAAAGCAATTTAAATGTCCTTAGTGGGAACCAGAGTGTCAGGCAAACACAATCTTCATTTACCGCTCACTGTGCTGCATAGCGGCTCAGATATAGTTCCAACCGTAGCCTCTCTTGATTTAGAGATGGCGAACTCCTCCACGGCAGGGCTGCCGTGTCCATATTTTTTCAAACAAATGCCCGTGAGCTCTGAGGAGGCACTCAACAGCAGCTCAGTGAGCAAAATGCAAAATAGCCCGCATCTGCACTCTGAACCCTACTACAGGGAAATAATTATGCTTTATACATTGATTACACGGAAACCACTTAGGGACATATTGTTTTTCTCTCTTTAGGACTGCGAGGTTCCAGGATGCAGCAGAACTATTCTGGAGATGTATAAAAAGAGTGCGTTCGTGAGTCATTGGAGCTCGTGAGTCATTGGACTCGTACTGGTTGTGAAAGTCCTGGGGTACGGAAAGTATGTGAGGTATTGTCTAGAGTCTCACGGAACTTGGAAGTGTTGGCTGCCATTTTGTGATTCTGTTGAAGCGAGTCAGGGGAAAAAAGGGTGAAAAAAGTAGGAAAGAGTAGGGTTGGAGCACTGTAACCTCTGTGGGGTGTTAAGGGTGTGCTATACAGGGAGTGTGAAGCGAAACTACTCATACCTACCGGTCTCAAAGTGCTGGGTTATGAAAATTAAGTGAGGTATTACCTAGAGTCTGATGCTGCTAAGGTGAGCTGGTGCGGGGCTCAGGGATTAAAGGGTGAGCCAAAATTGTGTGTCTTATGATATGAAGTCATGTGCCGAGGCCGCTGCACTACAGCTGTGGAAGTAGTGTGAGCTTGTGTTTAGACCTACTAGGATGAACTTCTGACTCGTACTGGTCTGAAAGTCCTGGGGTACGGAAAATATGTGAGGTAGTGTCTAGAGCCTTATGCTGCTAAAGTGAGGTGCTGCCGGACTTGGGGATGAAAGAGTGATCCCAAACTGTGTGTCATATGCTGTGAAGTCATGTGCTCTGGCCGCTGTGCCACATCTGTCCAAGTAGTGTCAGCATGTAGGTATACCTACTCGGAGGAACTTTTGTTTCGAACATTGTAACTTGTGTATGGTGCTTAGGGGGTGCTATATAGGGAGTGCAAAGGTAAATTTGTGTGTATCAAATGAATTTGGTATTTGGAAAGTAAAAAGCACTGACTCCTACGGGTCTGATGGTGCTGGGGGCGTAAGCTGAGGTGCTGCTGGAGTTGGGGATAAAGCTGATGAACTACTGACCCCTATTGTGAACTTTTAACCTGCACGTGCCGTTAAATGTTCAATAAAATGTTGCAAAAGTATATCGTCAGGTTACAAAAAAAAGTTGCAAAAAAAACCGATGAACTTTTAACCTGCAGGTGTGGTAGAATGGTCCAGAAAGTGTGGTGATGAAATAAGTTGAACTTGTGACCTGTATGTGGCACGGAATATTAAGTAGCTTTTCATATGGAAAATTAAAAATTAACCAATGGAGATAAGTTTTCGAATGTTGCTGAAGTATGGAAGTATTCTGATTTGTTCTTTACATGTATTTATGTGTGGAGCGACAGAGAAATTGTGCTATTCCTGGTTCCATTGTTGATGAAATCAGTGCTTTACATGTACTATGTGACAAAGAAAGAATTATATGCGTGTGTGACATTTGAAATCTGCATAACAACTACAAACGTGAGTTAGAAATAAACAAGGTGTGTTATGTGTTCTGTAGTAGTGATTAAGTATTTGAGGTGATGTTTTTAAGTTTGAAAGTATTTTTTAATTCAAAGAAATTTAGGGCCATATGTAGGTAGCTAAATACTGGTCCGTAATGGCCGAAATTTGGTAAATTTGCCGTTACTGACCGGTATTTAGGCATTTGAGATGTAGGAGGTCAAAAGTAAGGATTCAGTAAATATGAATCGGTAAATACCGATTCATAATTACCGAATCTTCATTTACCGAATTGGTAAATAAGAAATGGTAAAAATGAGAATAGAGATGTAGGTAACTTCTAAAATACCGAATTTCATGAAATTTGGTATTTAAGTGTCAGTAATTACCATGGATTGAAAGCATGTGGTAACCAGGTGCAGGCCATAAAACAGGCCCCAAAATGCAACAGTGTGATCAGAATGGCGGCATTCTATGTGATAGCAAGGCGGCTACGGCTACAGGCAGCAGGAGAGAGGCACTGGATACGGGAGGAGCAAGTGTACAGACAGCGTATCACACTCTTCACACTTACTGAGGCAGGGATCCATGAAAGGTACAAGCTACACCCCCACACCGCCCTGGACTTGATAAGGGACCTGCACCCACTCCTGGAGCACCCAACACCAAGGGCGCACGCCATACCACCACATGTGCAGGTGCTCTGTAGCCTACACCTGTTTGCATCTGGCATTTACCAGGGGGTTATAGGTGCGGTAGGTGGAGTGTCCCAGAGCTGCCTGTCCCGTTTCTTCAGGAAGTTCCTGGAGGCCATGATGCAGAGAATGCATCATTACATCAGACACACATGCGGAACTGCTTAAAACAAAGACTGACTTTTACCAAATGACACAGTTCCCACATGTGATCGGCTGCATTGATGGCACACACATCCCAATCTGCCCACCTGCAGCCACAGAGTACATCTACAGGAACAGAAAGTCCACACACTCAATAAATGTGCAGGTAATCTGTGATTACCTGCACATTTACCTCCACCAGCTCCCCAAGCTCTGTCAGGGCAGGCGCCCTGTTCCTCCCTCCGTTCCTCCCTCCTCCTGTCAGGTTTGCTTCTTTGTGGAGCTCAGCCATCTTTTTCTTAATCACGCTACGGAGGTCATACCACATCTTTTTCAGGTTGTCAATGTCCCGTGGGGTCACTCCAATTGCATTGACCTTAGCCTATATTGCCAGCCAAATCTTCCTTTTGGCAGATTCTGCCACCTGAAGGGACTGCTTCCCAAACAACTTGTGATGTTCCTTGACTACCTCCTCCACAAGGAACTGCAGCTCCATGGTGCTGAATTTGAGCTACCTCTTTCTCTCTCCACCTTCCCTGTCAGTATCTTTGCTTGCCATTTTGCAGTTGTCCAGGAGTAAACGTTTCCCAAGGGCTCAAGGACTCTGCTCTGCTCTCCTAGCCTCTCCAGTAGCTTCAGATTGAGTGCACCTGCATGGGTGTGGCCACTTCCTGGTTGGGAGGAGGGGTGGTTGCACCGGATTGGCTGATTCCTTAATTGTTTCTGTTTTTGAATTTTCAATTCAGTATTTACCGATTCGGAATTTACAGATTCGGAATTTACCGATCCGTGTTGGGTAGTCGGTATTTCTTTACCGATTCGGTAATTTTTACCGAATTTTTACCTACTTCCCAAATACCGATTTCTATTTACCGATTCAGTAAAATTCTTTAAAAATCGGAATTTAGGAATCGGTATTTGGGATTTACCTACATATGGCCCTTAGTGTTAGTAAAGTGTAGTGTTTGATATTGGTTATAAAATATGCATAAAATTTGACCTGTTGTTAAATAAGTACTTTATATATGTTTGGGAATTTTTCCTGAAAAAAGAAGTGTCATTTGTCATCTTTATAGGACTGTATGGGTTTGAAAATGAGGTACAGTGTTAATTTGGGTTTGTAATGTATTCGGGGAGATAAACAAAATGTTACACGTTTGCAAATTATACTTTTTGTGAATAAAGTGGGTTGGTGGTAGGAGATGTATGTGTTATTAAGTTAAAAGCAATAAAACGAAACCCAGAAATGTTATGTGGGCAGGTTGTGGTCTCATTTTTTACACTGAGCGATAGATTTGAATGTAAGTCGAGGTAGGTTGTTGTACTGTGAGGCCGTCTACGGTGTTTGGAGATTATATTGAAAGGAGATAGAGATAGGAAAAGTGATACATTCCTTTTATATGTACGCATAGTTTGAATCATGTGATCCTAGCATGAGATTTAATATGAAAATGGTTTCTGGTTTGCATTTGGGTATAGTTAATAGTTTTTGTAGTTTCTTACTAGTGATTAATAAAACGGTAGATATACTAAAATATATGGTAGTAAACATATTAATGATTGTCTGTTCTAATGGAATAGAAGTGGTTGGGGAGTGCTTCTTTAGAAGAGATGTTTTATACATGTGTCAGAGATTAGAAAGAAATGAAAATGTACAGTATATTTTCTGTATGACTTTGTTGACATTATAAAACTACATGTGATTTTTACGTGATACTATTTGCTAGGCTGTGTCCCTGTGCTGTATATATGTAGGTGTTGAAGTGGTCCAGGTTTTACCTTTTGAGACACTTGTCAACTCATTCATTCCATTTAATGTCTTTAATATAATAATAATAATAATAATAATAAAAACATTTATAAAGCGCATGGTTGCACAGACTGTGTATCCCCGTGCTGACTGCTAACAAAACTAACAGAGGAAGAGGGACGAAAGAGGAAACAGAAAAATGTCATTGGGGGAAGAGGTGAGTTTTTAATTTGGCTCTGAATAGAGTTTCTGAGGGTTCCATTCGCAAATGAACAGGGAGGGCATTCCAGTGTTTTACTCCAAGGTAACAAAAGGAACGACCCCCTATTTTAGCTCTGTGAATACGGGGAAGTTTGAATTGTGTCATACCCGAAGATCTAAGGTCTCTGATCGGCCGATGGATAGTAAGAAGGTTTCTTAGATAGATAGGTCCTTTGTTGTGGGCAATCTTATGGGCGTAACAAAGGCTTTTAAATCTAATTCTTTCCCTAACAGGGAGCCAGTGAAGTTTGGACAGAGCCGCTTTGGAAGATGTTCTTCTGGGAAGACCCAGTACCATGCGAGCGGCTGCATTTTGAATGCATTGAAGCTGGTGTAGCTGCTTTTGGTTCAAACCTAATAGGAGAACATTTCCGTAGTCCAAATGGGGTGTTATGAGCGCGTGTACAATCGTTTTTCTGGCTTCAGTAGGGATGAGATCAATGATTTTGCGCAGGATTTTTAGCGTGCCAATGCACTTACCTATTATTTTGCTGACTTGGGATTTTCCCAACAAATCCGAGTCAATCATAATCCCTAGATTTTTGACCTTCTCTACAGGGCTGGGGAAGTTGCCCAGAGCTGTAGCCCACCATGCCTGGGACCATATTGAAGTCTTGTTCCCCACCACCACCAATAGATACAGTAAAGGGACGGTATATCAAAAGTTTGGGAATTAGAACTTTGTTTACTCTCCCCATCCCCTGCTGCACACTCTACAGAGTGTTTAAACGACTTTCGTAATATACAGATGTTTAGCAAGTAAAGGTGGTGTAGTTCAACTGGGCCCATTTATAAACCGTGCTATGGGTTGGTTTATGTTTTACCCTCCAATATGGATGTTTGAATACTTTTTGCTGGTAAGTGTTATGGCAAACACTTGTTAAAATTAACGTTGTATATGGGTATTGTGGCGCTACTGGGAATGGTGGGGGTTTCTGTTTGATTTCATATGGTTAACCAAGGGTGGAGGTGGGTGTGGGGTAGGTGGTTATGTTGCTGATTGAAACACAGAATATAGTAACGTGCAGATGTCGAACTACTAAAGGTGATATAGTACCAACACGGGGGCACTTATAAAGCGCCCAAAAGGATATGTTTTAGTCGCAAATTTGCATGTTTTAACACGTTTTGCTGATGAGCGTTTCAGGAGACATCTGTTGAAATTAAGCCTCTGTATGGCTATAGTGGCTCTTCTACGTTTGCTTGGGCTCTTTCTTTTATTGCATAAAGTTAAGCAAGGGCGGGTGTTGAGGTGGTGTAGTGGTACTGTGACTATTTATAAACCGTCTTATGGTATGGTGTATGTTTGAGTTGCAAAATTGCAGGTTTTAATAGCTTTTGCTGATGAGTGTTCTTGCAGACACCTGTTGACATTAAGTCTCTGTATGGCTATAGTGGCGGTAATGGGAGTGCTGGGGCTCGTTGTTTGATTTCGTAAGGTTAAGCAGTGGCAGTGTGCCCATTTATGAATCGCTTTATGGTATGGTATATGTTTTCTGGCACATTGCAATGTTTTAATACCTTTTGGTGATGAGTGTTCCAGCAGACAGCTACACAATTACACAACATTTCTGTGGATAACAAATCTTCGTGCTGATAGACACTCTTTTACTGTGGTAGAAGTCTGATAGCATTGATAGCAAATTATAAAACTTTGTGCCATTGCAGATTTCAATTGAAGCTTACACTGTTTTTTTGTTAATATGGTGTAGTTAGGGTTCTAAGTGGGAGAAAAAAGTGAGGGTGTTATAAAAGGGGAGGGCAAAGCTCTTAAAGGGGTGTGGCTATGCAATTTGGGCCGTGGTCTATATCAAGAAAAGTATCATTGTGTGCTTTAGAAAATCCTCTCCAATTATCCTACGTTCGGAAAAAACATTCTTTAAAGGATTTCCCTTCCTTCTACAATGTGGGTAACCTAGCATGATTTCTCCAGTTCTCAGTAGTGAGCAAAATAAGCATCCGTACATTGATATGCATGCTCCCAGTGCAGTGAAATAAAAAAAATTGACTATCTTTGAGAGGGACGAAAATAGAGCCCGATAGAGACCCGTTTAGAGGCTTCCTGAAAATAAGTGCCGGTCCTTAGACCTGGCCCAATTAAAGCCCGTCATCCATCCATCCTAAGCACTGCGCCATTCAACCATCTTTTAATTGATGCATATATTCCTACTTTTATACATACATATATCTGTTCTTGCACTTATCTTAAGCATCTATGAGCCCACTCGCCTATAGTAAGTACTGTCCCATTCATGCAGCCATACGTCTATATTTTCATAAATACATCTGTCCCAGAACCAATCCTAAGCATCTATCAGCCCACCCGTCTATCGTAAGTACTGGTCCCTGCATTCATTCATCCTTCTATCCATCTGTACATTGGTATATCCTTCCATGTATTGATGCATCTGGCCATGCATCCACTCACCCTTTGTTCAACTATACGTTCTTATTTCCATGCATCCTCCGCCCCGATCCTAAATACGACTTATTATACTCATCCACCCAGCCTCTTAAGGGGTCAAAAAGGCTGGCGAAAGGCATTGACAGGCAGATGTTCCTTTTAAAGTGTAACAAAGCCTTGAGTTGCTCTTTGTGGAGCATACTTCACCACCCTTCTCTGGTGGTGTTTTAAACAAAGGTACATCTTTTGAAAGAAATGTAAAGGAGCTTTTCAGTGTAAGACGTTAATTTAGAAACATAATGTTTTGTCGAGTTGTATATAGGTACACTGTTTTAAAGTGGCTGTGACTCACAGATACTGAACATCTGTACTTCTTACATTTGAGAAAGTATACCAGAGAGCTAATTTGGGGTGGTGAGAACCTGAAGTTCTATACTTCCATGTGAAGCACAGTGTAGGAATATAAAAGTAATTGCATAGCTTTTATGTTCATATTTAAGAGGGGATGTGAGAACTAAGTGAGCCAGGCAAAGCGTATGTTTTCGTAGCACTAAAACAAGACAGTGTGTAAGGTGAGATCAGGGTCATGCTGGAGTTGCCTGCTTGTGGTCATTTCCGGAGGCGCAAGCAGAGCAAAATGTTGTGGGCGCTTTCAGCAATAGGCAGAGTGGGGATGTAGGGGCTGTAAAAAGGGGTAAAAAAGAATAGAGTCTCATTTACAAAAAAATTATCTTTTAAAGACATGTGAAGTATGCACGCAAAATCCATATTGCTCATCAATTGGAACAAGCGGCAACTAATTCTAAGACTTTATTTCAGATAGTCAAAACCTACACCAGCCCCAGTGCATGTGACACTGCTGAATCCCCTTCTCAGTCGCTATGTGATAGTATTGCATCTTATCTCACTCTAAAAATAGAGACCATTTATCAGAATATCATTCTGACCAATCCCATTTCCTCTCCTATCTCCATTGGTACCTCTGACGAATCCAAAAATCACGCACAACTACACTCCTTTCCCCCTCTTAACCCTACGGAAGTCATATCCCTCCTTACGACCACTAAATTCGGCTCCCCACTGGACATCCTTCCCGCTAAGATCTCGGCTAATTTTGCTGACCAGCTTGCTACTCCCATCTGTTCTATTCTTAATAGCTCTCTGAGCTCTGGCAGTCTCCATCCAGCATGGAAGAATGCCTGAGTTATACCTATAAGAAAATCCCAAGATTCCTACCACTGAATTATCCAACTACCGACCCATATCTTTACTACCCCTGCAAACCAAGCTCATTGAGAAACATATCAATAAACACCTGTCTGAGTATATGGAAACTCACCACCATCTTGACACCTCACACTCTGGTTTTCGGGCCAAACACAGTACCGAATCTGCACTTATTGAGGTTACGGATAACATACGTATGGCCTTGGACAAGGGTCAAGCAGCACTTCTGGTGCTGCTTGACCTGTCATCCGCCTTTGATACCATCTCCCATCAGATTCTACTGGACAGACTCCGTGATATAGGCGTTCAAGGGCTGGCTTTGAAGTGGATCACCAACTTTTTAACTGACAGAACCCAGACTGTCACTCTAGGATCCTTCAACTCCCCACTTCGAAAGTCACCAAGGGGTTCTGCAAGGCTCCTGCTTGAACCCGACCCTTTTTAACATTTATGTCTCCCCTCTGGCCAGGCTCATGCGATCCTTGGGATTCACCCCTATTTCATATGCAGACGATACACAGCTCCTCCTCACTTTTGATGAAAATAGACCGGATATTGAACTCATTTTCTCAGAAGGTATGAAATCCATTGCAGCCTGGATGCGAGCTAACTATTTACAACTCAACGCGGGGAAATCGGAACTCATGTTGTTTGGAGGAGCTGTTGCACGCTGGTCGCCTACCTGGTGGCCAGATGAACTTGGTCCTGCCCCTAAAGAAGTGGTCAAGAACCTTGGGGTCAGAATTGATCATAAACTAACTCTTGAGACATATGCCAATACTACTGCCGGTTCGTGTTTCTACATCCTTAGCCTTCTTAGAAGGATCTTTCCCCTTTTGCCCCCTTCCACCAAGAAAACGTTAATGCAAGCCTTGGTGCTAAGCAGGCTTGATTATTGTAATGCCTTGTTATTTTCTGCCAATGAAGCCTCTCTCAACAAACTTCAGGTGGTGCAGAATACTGCCGTCTGTCTTGTTGCAGACGTTCCTACCAGAACACCCTCGGTACCCCTGCTGAACCAACTTCACTGGCTACCGGTGAGAAAGCGGGTTCAATTTAAAATATCATGTACTATTTTTAAAGCCCTCAATGGCCAAAGCCCTTTGTATCTCACAAGCAAACTAGTTCCATATACCCCGTCAAGAACACTTAGATCAGGCTCGGAACTTCTGGTCAATACCCCCAGAGTAAAAAAAGCACGTAGCGGAGATAAAGCATTCTCTTACCTCGCCCCTGTATTCTGAAATACTCTACCCTTCCATCTACGCAACTGCCAGAATCTGCTCCACTTCAGAAACCTTCTGAAAACGTACCTTTTTTAATTTCGTTCCTTGGAAATTCTGTGCCGTCCTAAGCGCCGAGATACCCTCATGGGGGATTCAGCGCTATATAAACCAATAAACATACACTGTGTGCGCCCGGGAAGCTCTCTCAGGGAGTTCGAGGCAATGGGTGTTGGGTGCCATGTGGTCTGTCTGCTAATCACCCCACGATGATGTTGCTCTTGCAATGCAAAAAGAGAAGGGAAATCCTGAGAGAAAATGGCTCTCTTTAAAGGATTTTCCTTCTTCCACAATGCGAGTCACTTGGCATGATTTCTGCACTTCTAAGTAGGGAGCAATGTGCATGCTCTCACAGTCTCACTGCAGTGCACTAAAGAAAAAAAAACGGATTACCTTTGTGAGGCCCGAAAATAGAGCCCTATGAAGACCAGTTTCGAGGCCCCCAAAAATAAAGTGCTGGTGGCCAGACCCCCACAGACCCCCCCCCACTTAAAGCCCTGGGTGCAGTGTTATGTTTGCGAAGTTGTAGATAAAATTGTTAGGCTAATAATGGACATTTTTGTGTGTGCTGTTTGGTTGATAATATCATCCTAAGTACATAGATTAAAAAATGTTAAAACACTATCTATAAAGTTGTCTGCGGTGGGTTGCAGAGAAAGTGCTATGGGGTGGTGGGGTGTGGCGGAGAGGTGAAAAGTATGAAGTAGTGCAGTTACATATAAATTGTAAAGGTGTATGTAAATAATAAAATAAATACTAGCTGTATGTTCTATGGCACTACTTGCCATCCTAGTGCTCCTCTGTTGTGCTCCATCACGTTGTAGCACTGGGTCTGGAAGTCGTTAGTGAAAGTTTTGTAATTGTATGTTATTATTTTAACATAGTGAACAAGTGTGAAAAATAGTTAAATCTATTTTTTGTTTTTCATAAAATTATTTTGTTTGGATTAAAATTTGGAAATGCCTAGAAGAAGTGAAAGAAAAAGAAAAGAGAAGAAACATTTTTGAAAAAAAGATTACGAACATTAATGAAAAAAAGATTACACAAAGCAAAAAGAAGAATTTTTCAAGTAAGGTGAAGCAGAGTTACATTTCAAATACCAGGAAAAGGAAACATGATAAAGAAATAGTATCTGGTACTCGGAGACAAATGCAATTTCAAGAATTCATCAGAGACTTTTTCGATATAGAGGGATTCAGAATTTAATGAAAACATACGGCAAATATAAAAGAAAAGTGTTGCAATTCAAAGAGAAGCAGCATATTGAAAGTATAGTGGATACTGCTTTCAATTTAAAACATAAGTTATTCATTTTGATTTTAAAGAGAATTAAACTTTTGGATAAAATACTCAAAGTGTTGAAAGAGAAAAGTAGAAAAAAGAGACTTGTGAACAGAACCAACTTTTGTAAAATCTTTAGTGGACATTGGAGACATACTTCTACTACGGAGCCTTTTTTTAATGAGGATAGTTACTTCCAGGAAAATAGTTTATCATTTGCAGTTGATACTGGAGGTCGTTGCTACGAAGTTCAGGATGGTTGTCCTCTTCCAAAGGAGGAAATGGTTGGTAAAAGTTCAGAAGAGTTAATAGCTGAAGAAGTGCAAGGGAAACGTGCACAAGCTCCTGTGTATAAGTGGAGTTGTAGTAGTATTGGTAGTATTCGACAGGAATCCATTGATATAATGGGGCGTTTGTTACGAGAATATACTCAGAAAAGTATTAAACAGAAGATTAAGTTGCTACAAGGACTAGATCCATGTAATGTAAGAAAATATACTGAGAAGTATGGGCATTCTCTGGCTTGTCTTTCAAGAAAAGTTTGTAAAAGTGTTTTTCATCATTTAAGGATGTTAGCAGTACACCATTCTGAAATGCGAAAGTTTGTAAGGAAAATGTACCATGTAAAAAGTCCTGTATTATGATTAAGTGACCTGAATACAAGTTTTTTATATAGCTCTCTATCAGATATTCAAACAAAGTGTGATGATATTGAAATGCAATATTTTGGTTCAGAAGAGGAGTTCATAGAAAGTGAAAGTTTGACAATTACAGATGTTGGAGGAGAGGAGAAAGTGATTAGTACTGATCAATTTGAAGAAGAAATTGAAAAGTTTAATGTAGTGTGCTCTGAAAATACCAAACTAAGGGGCATATTACCAACAAGTAGCAATAATTATCGCAAAATAGGCTTAGCGACAATTTTTTTATCGCTGCCTATCGCTGGATATGTTAGCGGAGAAAACATGCTATTAGCAAAGTTTTTCTCCATTGTGCTAAAATATCCAGCGAAAGCGGCGAAATGCGTGAATATCACTGAGAATACAGCGATATTTATGCATTAGCGATGAAATGCTCTTAGCCATGTTATCCACCTCCCATTGGATAACATGGCTAAGAACTGGTCTGAGCAGGCGTTGGTTTTTGGAGATAGGGAATATTTTCATCGCTACGCCTGCCTTGCTAATAGGCGATAGCGATGTTAGCGACTGCTTTCAGTCGCTAACAGGTTGGGTACGCCCACTTTGCATGTCATTACCGATAAATATCGCTAACATGCAAAGCGGGCCCCAAACCGCTCGCTATCGCCTAAAAGCTGTCGCTAACATCAGTTAGCGACAACTGGCTAATGGAGCGATAGAATTATCGCCGCTCTCTTACCATTCTGTTAGAGAGACTACATAGTTTTGAGATATGGGATACTCACTTGGCCTGGATAAGATCGTTTCTGAGTGGCAGAACTCAGCAGGTCTTTCTCCGGCCTTTTGTCTCGAAGAAAACCCCCTAGCTGCGGAGTGCCTCAGGGCTCTGCACTGAGCCCCCTCTTCTTTAATGTCTATCTTTCACCTCTGGCTGAGGTAGCTGAATCTTGGGGGGTCAGAGTTATCTCTTATGCTGATGACACTCAGCTTGTGTTTTTCACGTAGAGATCACTCTGACGGCGGCCTTGCCAACTTTAGACGCTTCCTCTCCAATATCTCATCTTGGATGACCCTCAATACCCTCAGGATCAATACAGATAAAACCGAGGTGCTGTTCTTCAATCAAAGTGCCCCTCTTCCATCTCTACTGTGGTGGCCGGCTGAGCACAACCCTCCCCCGGTACCCGTAAAATCAGCCCGAAATCTGGGTTTCCAATTTGACAATGAACTGTCATGTAAGACTCAAATCAATAAGGTCACCTGCGCATGTTTTGGCACACTTCGCATGATTAGCAAAATTCTCCCTTTCCTCCCTCTGGATTCACGTTGGACGGTCATTCATGCCCTTATTACTTCTCACCTGGATTATTCCAATAGCCTTTATGTGGGAGCTCCAGCCTATCTGATTAATCGGTTGCAGATTGTGCAGGATCCCGCAGCAAGGCTGATATGCAACATCCCTTACCGCCACTCAATAACCCCTCATCAGATGAAATTCACTGGTTGCTGGTGCCCTATCGCATCCAGTTTAAAGCCTTGGTCCTGGCTTTCAGGGCTCTAAATGGCCAGGGGGTGGCGTATCTCAGACATAGGCTAAATCCTGTTCAGCCTTTAGCCTATATAAAAAGCCTTTATAAACCGCAAGAAACTTAGGGGCCGATTAGGATGGTGAACGGATTGCCCCCGCCGGGCTTGCGGTAGCCACCGCCGGCCCAGCGGGGGCAATCCATCCGCCATCCTCACAGAAATGACCCCCCGCCACATTAGGATGGCGGGGGAGTCCGCGTTCGCGACCGGCAGAAAAAGTGCTTATATATGGTGGCGGTATCTGCGAGACACCGCCAACCATGTTAAGATGCCAGCGGTCTTATGCCTGACCACGGCAAAGGCATACGTTCTTTGCCTTGCGGGCCCGTTGTGGGCCTCCAGGGTGAAGGGGGGGTCGGGGTGCACATGGGGCGTACTGTTTCAAAGTACAACATGGCAGGCACCGCACGGTGCCTGTCATGTTGTGCTTTCAAACGCACAACATGCATTTTTAGCATTGCAGCGGACGGTGCTTTCAGCACCGCCCGCCGCAATGTTAAAAATGCGGGATGCACCGCCACTGTGGCGGGTGCATCCTAATTCGCCGCACGGGACCTCCGCCCCTGTGGCGGAACTCCAGATAAGCGAGAATTTTACTATTTAGCACTTCTGCAACTGTTTAAACCATGGCATAGCAAAAGTGAATTACTTGGAGAGTTTGACTGCTACTTAGTTTCTTTTAATGCTTGTAAAGATAGCATTGGATGTCCAATTTTCACTACATATTTATAAATGTTGAATGATAAGGTTGAACAGGAAAAGACTATTATAGCTGAAATAGCTCATGAAAGTTCTCAAGATAGTCAAAGTAGTGGTCCATGTAGTCAAGATCCTCTTGGACAACTAATGCTGGAAAATGAAGCAGCGATTGCTATGCATGAAGTCGAAATTGCAATGCAACAAGCACATGAGGAGAATATAACATTGGAAAAGTTAGAAGAACAAGAAAATGTTGAACAGATAGAAATATATGTGCAAGTGAGAGAATGGATAGAACATGGTTTGTTGCATAAAAAAAAGAATGTCTGTGTTAATCGTTTATACCTCTTCTGATGTACATCACTGGTCAAGCTGGGACAGGTAAAAGTTTTTTAATTAAAGTTTTGACCAGTTATCTTAAAAAAACTACCGGTTAACATTTAGTTTGTGTGGTAACAGCTCCAACTGGATTAGCTGCACACAATGTTAAAGGAGTTACTTGGCATGGATTATTGATGTTACCAGTGGAGCATGATAATAAATTAGAATATCAGAAGTTGTCCGGAAAAGCATCTTATGAAGTGTCAAAAGTGCTGAAGAAAATGAAAGTTTTAATTATTGATGAGGTGAGCATGGTCTCAAATGTAATGCTTGCTTTTGTACACTTAAGAATGCAACAGGTATTAAAAACAGATTACGACGTTCTCTTTGGGGGAAAACATTTAATTGTATTTGGCGATCTGCTACAACTACCCCCTGCAAAAGGAGAACCAGTGTTTAAAACTCTTTTACATGAAGACACTAAGAAATCTTTGGGAAGTATTAGAAATGAGAATCTGCGGTTACATTTTAAATATAAAGAACTCAGTCAGAATATGCGACAAGCAAGTGATGAAGATTATGCAAATATTCTAAAAGATGTAAGAATTGGTGTTCTAAGCAAACATGGTAGACAAGCTTTTCAAAGTCATCTACTAAAGAACTTGTTTAGAAACGAAAACACACCAGCAGAAGTAATGTACAAGAAAATGAAAGAAAAAACGTCTATAGTTTGCTTAATGCCTACAGTGGAAGAGTGTTATACATTTAATAGAGAGCTTATGAAATTGGAAAATCAAGAAATAGTTCACATTGAAGCTATTGATAAAATTGAGCATCAAGGAATAACAATTGTTCTTTCAGAAAAAATACAGCCTAAATTGGATTCTTTGGAAAAGACTGCATCAAAAACTGCTGTCTTGGAAAAAAATGTAGATGTATGTTTAAACGATCAGGTAATTTTGAAGCGTAATCTGAATGTAGAAGAAGGTTTAGTGAATAGAGCAATGGGGAAAGTTGTTGATTTTGTGAAATATCAAAATAGAAATGGATATGATTTTTTGAAAGTTATTTTTGATCAGATTACAGAGGTAAGACAGATTGCTTGTTCTGCCGCACATTTTATGCTTGCAAAAGACGTGTATGTTTGTAGAAAACAGTTTCCCTTCTGTTTAGCATGTGCAATACCTATTCACAAATCACAAGGTCTAAGTGTAGATAATGCTTTGGTAAATGTTGGAAGAATTGTGTTGAAAGAGAGAATGGTATATGTTGCATTATCTCGAGTTAGAACGGTGTCTGGTTTGTATTTAATTGATTTTGACGAGAACAAGGTAAGTGCTGATGTTAATTGTATAAGAGAATATAATCGTTTGAGAAGGCTTTATGCTCCCCATTTAGGTGAATTTCCTATTTATGAGAAACGTGTTGTGTGTTCAGAATGCAAACATGTTCCAGAATCTACTATTGTTGAAAAGCAGAAAGAAAATCAGGAGAAAAGAAAATATGTAAAGAATCAGAAAATACAAACAAGTGATGATGTTGTTGAATACCAATTAGAAAATGCTTCTGGTGTCAACTGCTATTGTAATGTTATTCTAAATGTTATATTTTATCTTGAAGATGTTTGTGGTGAAATTATGGAAAGTCAGGAAAAAAGATTATGTTAGGCACTTTATACTTTACTTCAGGAATTGAGAACTGATAGAAGTAAGATCCATTTGGCTTCTGGTATTCGCCAACTGTTGAATACATCTACTGGATCTTTAACGTTCAGTGCTAATATACAGCAAGATGCACAAGAATTTCTGATGGTTATGCTTGGAGTACTAGAAGATGAAGGAATTCTGATTGAGAGTTTATTTGGACTCAGTTACAAATAGGAACATAAATGTGAAGAGTGTTTATTATCTTCAAGGACTATAGTTGACAGAGAACAATTTTTATATTTAACAATACCTGACTGCAAACTGTACCATTTTCCAAATTAGTAAAAGAAGCTGATCATGAGATGATGTGTTCTCGTTGTAAATCAAGAATGTACCTACATATTTGATTATAATGCTGCAACGCTGACGACCAAATGAAAGAAAAGTGGAAACCAAAATTAAAAATGTTGTTGCTAATCAAGTATCTATTTTTGGAAGAACGTTTGCAACAGTTGCTATTGTTTTCCATGCTGGAAGTAGTACTACAATTGGACATTATACAGTTTATTTAAAGTGTAATAATGGTTGGAGTCACTGTAAAGATACACACTTGGAAATGAAACCGAGACTGCCTTATGAATTACCCAACTCATACTTGATTTTTCTGAAACAAAGATTTTAGATACACCATTTGGCTTCATGGGAAGGTGTAAAGATCTTTAAGGAATTCATACTGGAAGCTTTCAAAGCGAAATGTTTGATACATTATCTGGCGTATTGGGACAATGTGCAGAGAAACTACGTAAGATCTTTAAGGAATTCATACTGGATGCTTTCAAAGCGAAATTTTTGATACATTATCTGGCTTATTGGGAAAATGTGCAGAGAAAGTACAAAGTAAAGGTAAGATTTGAAAATGTTTAGTTTTTGTTTTAACAATCTAGTTGATTGCTTTCCCCCCTGCTGTTTATGATGAAACTACACTGACATCACTGTGAATAGCAAAGTTAAGTAGTAGCTGATGACAGCAAAAACAAGCATTGGTATAGCCAATAGGTCTCGCCTTTGGGACCTTTTAAGTGTTTAACCATGCAGAACATGCATACACAGGAGGAAGGACACTGAAAAAAACATGCAAATATGCTAAAAAACAAAACAAAAAACAAGGTAATACCATATTTAGAATGTTGAGTTGAGCCCCTGTCCCTCTAACACATGCATCATCCCCTATAGCTTTGTCAGTATCAGCCACCTTGAATAAATTATCCAAGTGTCTGGCCATCAAGGCTCTGCTCCTGACATACACTTGTATTTTTATATGCATTAAACTCAGTTTATGTGACCGTAATAGAAAACACCGTTTTTTTCATGCTAAAAAATAGAGGTGAGAGACAGGTGGCAGTAGTCCTTAATGTTCTGTTGGATGTCTCCACAAGGGCTTTTTCCATTACTTTGCCAATCATTCAAACAACAACATTAAGATGATGTCATGATGATGCAGTACTTGCAAATGGCGCACTACCACAGGGCTTGAAACTTCGTAGCACTATAAATTGTTCTCTTATAATCGACCTCTGAAAACTATCTTGAAAACTTGGATTTTCAATTACATACAGCTGTCAGACGAAAGTACTGTACCCACTGGGCTATCTTACTGGCCTGGTAATTCCAAGCACCTGAGGATGGCAAAAAGGAGGTGGGAGGGGAGTGAGAAATACAAAACGGAGAAATGTCAGAAGGGAGGTCAGTCTGGCAAGGCGTCAGGCACAATAAAGCTGCGACACATGCAGTTTGCTCCCAGTAAAAGCTTTGCAGGTTTATCCTCTTTCCTCGGGACTCACAAATTTTGCTGTAATAAAGAGTGGGCACCTTTTAATCTAGAAGGACGTGGAAACGTAGCGAATGCTAGATGATGAGCGCTGCCTGTGTGGGCAGCACCAACCATGAAGCAGACAATTTATCTTAGGCGAATTGATTGCAGCGCTGCTTTTTTATGCATTAAAAGTGAAAAGGGATTGTTTATCCAGAGCTAAAGATCACAGCTCCATAGACCGGCCCTACCGTTCTCAAAAGCTGCTCCAGCCCCTCGGCCAAAAGGACCCAACACATAACATCAATGGTCTTTCCCGGTTAGTGAGGCGTCTATCATGATGTGCCCAGTAAACAACAGCCTCAAAGACAGCTCAAAGGGCTAATGCACCTGCTACGATGGTCTGTATGCAAGCCGTTCGTTACAGGTCTGACACAATCCTACTAAGGCAGCTCAGTAAATGAATGGACTTGCAGTAGAGTGCATGTTTGTGTGAATGAGGGCGGGAGAGAGACCGGGTTATTAGAGGCTGTAATCTCAATAACCGGTTCGATGGAGGGTTCAGTGCTTGCTGCAGTGATCCATGGTACCTGTGACCCGTGAGCGTGCACAATCACAATCTCTGCATAATACCTGGCTGTTAATGCAAACCAAAGTCAAACAGCTCAGTGAGATGTGCTCTAACAACGGCGATCTAAGGGTAAGTCGCAGCCTTCAATTACAGCCGAGCCCAAAAAGCCTTTCACCCACCCGATGTCGATAAAATATGCGCCGCTTACTCAAATAACCATAAATGGTTTTAGTGTAATAACCAATAATGAATTCATTTCATGGCATGCATTTGAATACTGTGTGCTCAATAAAAAAGTCACGGACAGGGAAAGGGACTGTGCACTTACGTTGTGGAAGTTCTTGCCCTTCTGAATAGTAACCTGATCCACAAGGAATGCAGCTGCCACCCTGCGCGCCGCTGCTCGCTCCCTTGAGCAAAACGCCGTGGGAGTGAGCGGCGCTCTGGTAAAACAATGTTGTTAACTGTGTGCACTGAAGCATAGCTGCTTTTAAATTTTACCGCGAGGTAGAGCCAGCCGGGAGCCTGTGGTGTAGCGCCCAGTATGGGCGGCGAACAGAGGAGCTATACGGGGATCGGGAGGCTGCAAACATATATCAATCTCCTGAGAGCAAGTTTATATGAAATAGGGACGAGGGGGGTGGTAAACAAGGACAATGGGAGGGGCGGGAGTAGAGGCAACAGACAAGTGTAGCACCTACACACAGAGCAGAAGCAGAACAGACAACAATGCTACTGCTGTATTTCCTATGAAATTCGAGCAACTGCAGTGTGCAACAACTCACAAAGGAAACCTGTAGGAATAGGAATTAAAGGCAGCAGAATACTCTCAACCTCATAGTGGAGGGCTGTGCGGGAGGGTGCGCAAATGGACCACTGCTAAATAGGCACCCATTATGGACATGTTTGATGGAGGCCCCCCAATCGCAGTAATGTATTAAAAACAAGCCATTCCGTGAAATTCTCTCACTTTGTCGTCAGACTTTCTTTCCTTGCATTAAGTGGCAGAAGCAATTCCCCAATTGTTTCCCCAAGTGTTTGTAGCACTCACCAATTAAAGAACAGTCTGAAGTCGATTTAAAAACAAAAATGCAGGGACATGCCATCTGAGAATGTGAAATATAACGATGCGTGTTTATAAGCACTACAACATCCAGGAGGTGCAAAAGCGTACAGAGTCCGTGTAGATTGCCTTGCCTATGTTTGTAAATCGGGTTGTTTATCTGAATTTTAAAGGGCCAACCAGAATAACCCTGTCCTTTCCAGAGGCTGGAGTAAGAACAGACAAATTCTTGGCAATACACTATTCACCCACAGCCTTATCACAGATCAAAAGGAAAGACGGTAAACACCCTGAAGAGATGAAGGAAACACTGTGCCTCTCAAGGCAGCCAACTTGTAATAAGTGGCCACCCAGCATAGAAACCCTTGTCAGAGATGAACGTACCTCGCATCATGTGCTGGGCAAGAATCAAAACCCAGTGCCTCTCAAGGCAGCCACCGCTGGCTCCAACTGAGCTTTTCTCTCTGTTTTTGCCAACAGCAACACGTCAGTAGCAAAAAAAACAAATTAAGTCCAGAGCGAGAAGAGGAGGGCATGCTGAATCCTGATGCAATAGTTCTTCGGCTTGTATATTACTGCTGCCGCTGCCCTGATGTTGCCTGGGCTGCAGCACATAGGTGGGTGAGGGAGGCTGAAGCTTGGAGGAGTGTTGCTCAATGGTTAGAGCGGCAGACCCTGATGCAGAGTTCTGGCCAGGGACCAGGGTTCGATTCTCGCCTCGGCGGGGTCTCGGGCTCAATTTCCTCGGACCTGTTAATTCTCGCATCGGTGCCTATTATAATCACGGGCCCCACGCTGCAACTCTGGGCAATAGCTTGCTTAGCCTCCACACCAGCCCCAACAGCGCTAAGGATGCCTGGCTTCACCCTGGGGGTGCCCAGGAGTGGACACTTCATAGGGAAAGCCAGGAGGGCTTCCACAGCGGTATGAGTATCAGCGACAGGAAGCCGAATAGGCGACACCGCAAAGTGACCGTCTGGTGACAGTGCGCTCTATAAGTACCATGACATTTACATTTACAAGCTTCCCGATATATGTGCCCTCGGATTCTTCTTTCCCCCCTTCTTTGAAGGGGCAAGAACTTGTAATGAATGGCCGCACAGAGCTAAAAGAACTTTTAATGAAGGGCCGCCCGGGAATGAAAGAACACCCCAGGGTACGTACGTACCCCGCAGCATGTGCGGGGTAAGAAACATCGGAATACACAGGGCAGACAGCAGCTTGCACGCAGGAACAGGAAAGACACATTGGGTTTGGGAAGGATAGTGCGGCGGGCAATCAGTGTTGTGGGAGGAGGTTGTGGAAATGCGTAGCATAGTAGGAGCATTGAATGGAAACAAAACAAGCATTGGCCACACAGCAGTAAAGCCGTGCGGCAGTGAAAGTGGCAGCAGGGGGAGGGGACATGGCGGATTTTCTTTCGGGAGTGTACGACCATATGGCTCCACCATATGGCACCGCACGCTCCGGAAAGGAAATCACCACGATGTGCACGCGTTGCGTGTGCACTTCTTTGCTTCACTTCTAATGCCGATGGTATTAGGTCTCCTACTATGCATCGCTTGCGCGCTGCATAGGACGACACCTAAAAGGGAGAAAAATTGTTATCTGAATGTTAAATTGTTTTGTATTTTTTACATAGCTCTTTTGCAATTTCTTTTATGTAGTTGAAAAGTTTGAAAAAAGATTACTAATGGCAAATACACAATAGTAGTTTGATATTTAAAAAACCTTTGAAATTCACTGAAAAAATCATAGGTTTCAGGGACATTATAGTTAGGAATTAGCATTTAAAAAACATTAGAAATTCACTAAAAAAACATAGGTTTCATGGACGTTATAGTTAGTCAAACATTTGACTGATATAAAACCAGAGAAATTCCCTTGTTATGTTTAGTTGAGCTAACTATACATTTCGCGCTCACAATGCACCGGTGATGACGTCACATATTACATCACTCATGACATGGACAGTGACATCACTGATGACATCACTGATGACATCTCAAATGTCCGTTGAGTGTTTTAAGTTGGGAGATTAAGTCCCCTTGAATCCTGAGGGTCCCTGGGGCCCAACTAGTCCACTGGGTTCCTCCAGTAAGTGCCACAGAGCTGCGTTGCAGAGGTATCAAAAGGGGCATGGCCTCTGAACACCTCTCTGCAACGCAGCTCCCTGGCGCATACTGGAGATACCTCGTGGGCTAGTTGGCCCTCAGGGACCCTCAGTATTCAAGGGGAATTAATTCCCCCAACTTACAACGTGCCAGGGGGTGCGTTTGCTGAGTTCTGCCAGGAGGGGGTGGGGCCTAGCCTAGATGCAGCAATTTTGTTTTATTTTTAAGAAGGGGGCTGACCCCTATATTTTATTTTATTTTAAAATGGAAGGGGGCCGCGTGGACCCACTCCCGAGGCCATATTCGGCCCCGGGGACCCCATCCCCCAGGGCCTGGCCAGTGTTTTTTTTTATTTCTAATTAATTTGGAGGGGGCTGCGTGGCCCCCCTCCTCAGGCCATTTATGGCCCCGGGAACCCCATCCCCCGGGGCCGGCCTTTGCGTGTTTTTTATTTTTTTAACTATTTTTTAATATTGTGGTGGAGGGGGCCATGTGGCTCCCCCTCCCTGGCCACTTCTGGTCCCGGGGACCCCATCCCCCAGGGCCTGGCCTCTTCATTGGCAGAGACCGTGGGAGGAGCCCCAATGCCCGCATGGTCCCTGCCGTCTCTCCACGTCCTGCGGGAGCCGGCATTGCTTTTCCACATGTGGAGCTGCTAACATGCAGCTCCCCGTGTGGAAAAGCAATTTGGTTTGGATTTTGAAACTGAGAGCAGGTTTCCTTCTCTCGCTTTCAAAATCCAAACCAAGTTTGCTATGACAGAGTCTTGCGCCCTGCCATAGCCATTAGCAGTGTCCCAGTGGTGGGCACCCCGGGTCACTTCAGTAGCCGGCCCTGGGGGGTGGCGGTCCCCAGGACCATGAAGGGCTCCTGGAAGGGGGCCCGCAGCCCCCCTCTCACCTATTGCACAGTCCTGGGGAGGGGGTGGTCCCTGGGGCTCAGGGGTCCGTCATGGACCCTCAAATTGAATTTTAGTGCCCCAGGGAGGTGGTGGTCGCTGAGGAGTGTGGGGGGGCTCGAGCCCCCCCCACTGGTGTATGATTATTTTTTTAAAGCCCCGGGGGGTGGCGATCCCCGGGGCAGCTGGGGGTCGTGTGCCCCTGCTAATTAACTAACATAAGCCCTGGGGGTGGTGGTCCCTGGGGCTTGGGGGGCCTTGGAGGCCCCCCACAGATTAAAAAAGAAGCCCCAGGGGTGGCGGTCACCGAGGCTGCGGGGGGCTGCAGGTCCCCCGCATCTCATCAATATTGCCCTGAGGAGGTGGTGGTCCCCGGGGCAGTGTGGGGGGGATTGGGGTCCCCCCACACTTTTTTTTCTCTGCCCCCAGGACCTGGGGCCCTGGCCCACCCGGGGGCTTTAATATGCCCAGCGCGAATTCAGCCGATTTTTTTATTTTTAAAAATACTTTTTTGGGCCCTGGGGGTCCTTGTGGGACCCCCTGAGTAGGCCTAAGGGGTAAGGATGTTTATACCCTGCCCATATTTCTTGTTTTTTGCGTTTCTTTTTCTGTTTTCTTGTGCCTAGGCTTTACCGAGGCACAAGATGGCTGTCAACACTTCCTGGTTTGGAGTGTTGACAGCCAATTAGCATAAAGCACGTGGTCGGGAGGGTGCGCTAATCCTCCATGCCTCTAAATATCAAAACTTTTATTTTTGATCTCCTCAGCAACTTCTGAATGGATTTACACCATTTAAAAAAGCAAGCACTACCTTTTAGCCTTTTATTCCATTCAGCAGTTCGAGCTGTAGCCATGTCTAAAGTTTCCTATGGGAGATGCATATTTCGACGTATTTTTTTAATTTCTCAGGAACTACTGATTGGATTTACACCATTTAAAAAAAGGTATTTTCTGACCCAAGGGCTACCTTTTTGCCAAATTTGGTGTCATTCCGTGCAGTTCGGTTTGTAGCCGTGTCTAAAGTTTCATATGGGAATTAACAGGGAGAAAACACGTTTTGGGACCCCCCTTTTTTCTCAGCTCCCGCTTGCCAGATCACCCCAAAATGTTCAAGTTAGGAGCTGACCGGAACGTTCCGCTAGTTTTGAAAATTTCACGAAGATTTGTCAACTGGCGCCAAAGTTATTGGGAAAAGAAAAAATGTTTATTGAATAGAAACAAGGTCCTAACTATAACTACCTACTGGCAACTGCCAGCAGGTAATATATACGTATGTATATATATTTATAAATATTTGTATATACACATCCATTCATTGAAAACAACAAAGGCTTATGGCAGCTCCAGGACAACACGTTTTAAAATTGTAGGTGGTTCTTTTGCCCCTTCTAGGGACACCTCACCAACTAGAATTGTTTCAAAAAGCCAATGCAGGGCATTATGGGGTGAAGCCGCAAGGTCATTTTTCTTTTTTTTATATATTGACTTAGGTGTCTGCGTTTCCCGCACTCACCTGGGGCACCCACAGCCTACACTTATTTTTCAAAAAAAGGGGAGCCCTGGTAGTCTACTCCAGTGCTTAGTGTATATTTTTTTTAATATTTTTTTTTTAAGTGGGTGCCCGGTCCTGAGTGTGTGTCTCAGGAGCATGTCCTCCCATCTATGTCGCACTAGATCTCAAAAAGGGTAAGGCACCATGACTAAGGATAACGCAATCACTAATTCATATGTTTTTTGGCTTGCAGTGAAAGACACCGAATGAACAACACACAATGACTACACCTAGATGTCTTCCCCATCTCTCCATCTATGCACTCTGTTAATGTTCCAAAGACAAAGCTCTCAACTGCCAATGCCTCAAGTCTTCATTTGAAATAAGGACATTGTCACATATTGTGATACAAGGTACACATGTGGTCTGTTGCATGAGTATATGTTTGTATATGGAGAATCAAGACCAAATTGGTCTCATACTGATAATTTATCAATGGTATGATACCCATGGTCATTTTGTCTTCTACAGGAATCCAGAGGGGCAGTCTCAACACTACGGCAAGTAATCCATTGCATGTTGTAGATTTGATATCATTATGTCCAGACTGACTGAGCTGGGATGACTGTTAAATAGAGACAACAGGTCAAGTACCTTTGGGGGTATACTCTTAGTACTGATGAAAACCCAGGACACTTGGGCCTTTATCAAACCAGGCCTAAAACATGTGATCTTAAATAAAGGTTTAGGGCCTTAATTCCCAGAGATAACCCAGATATATTTGTATCCATATCAAATACTCAAACTATTAAAGAGATGTCGTGGTGTTTTGAGGCACTTTTTATTCTCTTGAGGACCCCAGCAGACAACAATCTCAAAACTGCTTCCTGGAACATAGTTGAGCATATCCTGGGTTTTAGGTGATAAAGCATGCCACTACTAGAGTGGGAGAGTGTCCTAAAGTAAAAAACTGATTTTTTTTCTTGGATCTCCATGGGAGGATTAGCAAATATTTTTGCCAGCCGAGTCTGAAGACAATCAGGTTGTAGGATATCTTTTAGTGCATTGTATTCAGTAAGGGAGACAGTATCCTAAAGTCCTCAACATCTCTCCCCCCTTCCTAACTAGCAACCATTGTGGTTATATTCGGGACTTGTAAGAGTTACAGTCAGCAAACACCAGACTCCCATCTGCAAAAATGGTTATCAGCCAGCTTTCACTGAGGAGGTATGAAAAACAGGGTTGGCTCCTCCGTTAGAGCCAAGAAGGATCATCCCACTTAAATTACCCCCCAAAGATAAAATGGTAAAAGATTGCCATTTTATTTTTTATCCTCCTGTCCTGTACCGAGTGTCAGGACGGGGGCAGGGCCGCTGCTGAATGACAGCAGCAGGTTGGAGGGTGGGCTGTGTTTGCCCTTTTCAAAATGTGCATGTCCCTTTAGCCGGCTGTCTTGCGACAGCTAGCCAAACATGCGCACTTAGAAACCTCTGAACCAGCTGGCATAAGACAGCGAGATGAGAGTAAGTGCAGGGCTCCAGGGTCCTTGGGAGTAGTGAGTGAGGCCACTCGCAGCTCTCCCAGCATGAGAGCAGCGCCAGGATTGGTGTCCGGACAGCAGCATCCGGTTATGAAGAGGTCTGGATCGGAGGACGTCGGATCATGTACGTTTTGGGAGGAAAATAAATATATATTTGCGGGCGCGCACCAGGCCTGCCCAAGTCCTCCCGTAGATGGCAGCCACCACTGATGACAGATGCACACATTCTCTCTAAAGGCCATTTGTCACAGCAACCACTTAATGTGTGCCTCAGTGTAGTCACACACCACTGGGTCACAGTCTGAATGATTCTCTGGGGCCACCCTAGAATCCAGTTCTAGTAAAAGAGTAGATGACTGCAATCTGGCAAGTTCTTACTTTGTTGCATTTCAGTGGTTTGAGATTGAGCAGATATTTAACCTCAGAGATGTGCTGGCCTTACTTAATGGGGAGCTTCACTCCTAGAAGACATACAGCTATGGAGTAGGGACAGGCGATAGGCCCGCCCATTGGGTGGTAGGGTGTGGAGTGTACATATCCCCAGTGCCCTGGTACCATGCAGCTCATTACAAATATGAATAATGAACAATATCTGTTCTGTTGCGGGTATTAATGGAGCTATAATATGCTTCATCTACCACACTAAAATGAAATAAAATAACAGTCCATCTCATTAGCAGGCAGATGGCTTGAGGGATTTCTACAGCCACTGTGCCAGTAACTATGGATGCAGAATAGCAATTAGGAGGTGGACAGCATGCCTTCAGTTCATAGACTCCAACCTGCTGGATTCTCATGCTCCTGGGAACAAAATGCTACCATTGCGGTGCATTGATTCTTCACCACTCAGGCAAAGCAATGGAAGTAGTTCTTAGGAGTGCTGATACATATTATAGCAAAGAGCATTATACTGAGTAAGAAATGTTCCTGTGAAATGACCCACAACACAAATAGCATTTTATTCAAGCAATGGGCGAAGGAAACTGATGCTAACAAACTAATAGGCAGAGGGGGCTTTTCTAAAGTGCACCTTTTTGTATTGTTCATGCTCAATAACTTACAGTCTTGTCAAGCCAGACGTAAAAGAAGAAAATTTAAATCACATTAACTTAAACGTGAACAAAGATAATCTGACCAATAGGCTGTTTTTATCATTACTAGGCCTCAGAGTCATTTTAATTAAGCAAGAGTAATTGGAGTAATTTCTGTAACTCCAAATTACTCTCTAACGCAGCATTACAGATTATAACGGGGTAACACCCCTCTCGTGTAATTAAGAGTAATTTGGAGAAAAAACAACTGCAAGAGCACATTTAGTGAGCGGCTACTCGTGGTTGC
Organism: Lissotriton helveticus; assembly: GCF_964261635.1. Classification (NCBI taxonomy): domain Eukaryota; kingdom Metazoa; phylum Chordata; class Amphibia; order Caudata; family Salamandridae; genus Lissotriton; species Lissotriton helveticus. Next base: position 1,412,364,753 of record NC_136065.1, read on the forward strand.
TATTCATGTTCTGTTGCATGTAGTGCTATTTCTTAGCACAAAATCATTATCATGTCCATTTTAGATGCAAGGAGGCCTTTTTGCACTAAGAATATAGCGATAAAGGACACAGATTATGGTTTGGGAGCAAGGTGCTGAGATGCCTCGCGTTGAAATGAAAAGAGTTATTGTGACATAGCTGCCTATGACTCTGTGACAATAGCAACAAGCTTGATCTTAAGTCAGCCAAATACATTCCACAGACACCATATATTGTGCATGGTGCACTAAATGATTCCAGTCCATTCACTCACCTTTTAAGTGAGCACGTGTGAAGCAGTATCACTTTACACAGCCTCAAACCCAAACATGGGTGATCTGAATGGGTCCATTTTTCAGACCTCTTGCAAGTTAGGTTATTCAACATACTGTCCTGCTTGTGTTACCACTGCTTGCAACTACCTTCACTTAAATCTCTTAAAGGCCCAGATGGAGTCATGCTAACAGAGGTTTTATTGTCCTGAGTTTGCCCCTCGTTTCTTCTTCAACCCAGTGTGCCCTCGTATGAGGTTTTTGAGATGTGTAAATCCCATTACTAGCTGGAGATTTCTGGCCAGCATTGTTGAATACCCTCAGGCAGATCTCAATCTAGGTGTAGGCTTAAATGTAGGTGTGGGGAGATGTAGACTTCACTTTGTCGATAGGCCCAGCATCGGATTGGGAAGGCTGCCAGTCGGGCATTGGGTGATGGGGTGGTACCTAAGGGTCATCTGTGGGCCGATTTTTGTTAGAGCTCTGTCGCGGGCTATCAGAGCCTTACTGTCTCTTCCCCAGCAGGCCACTGTAATGTGGGGCCAGCATCCTGGGCAGGCAGGTTTGGAGGGGGTTGCTCGCAGCAACATCACTAGGCCAGTATTCTGGCAGCTGCAGACTTTAGCTTGGCCCCCTTGGGGCAGGAGCAGACACTCAGAAGCAGTGTCCCACTTCCCTACTGTGCTGTTAAAATGAGGCGCCTAGCTGGGAGCAATGTGGCCATTGGGCCATCATCAGCTCAGCTCCCCAGGAGCAGCAGCAGCTCTGTGCTTTTCTTCAATCCTCCCGCCCCGAGGCTATGGTTGACTAGGGAGAGGCAAGAGTAATTGAAGCAGCCTTGCTGAGGGCCCGTTGTTGGCACCTCAGATCCAGAGTCTTTCAGGCCTTGGTAGAGGGGGTGTTTCCTTGCCTAGGCCTCAATGTGAGGCATATTTCCCAGAGAGGATAACTGAGAGGATGTAATGTTAGGGTCATAACTGTTGAATATGGAAACAGGTGAGTTCCAGCCTCAGCTCAATATCCTGTGATTTTGGGCAAATTGCCTAATTGCCCAAGGCCAAAAATAAAAATGAATTTGATGTTCTGTAATGTGAGTGGTGCTCATATAATCGCTGCCATTGGTCCTAGTTCACACTAAAAATACAATAAAAAAACGTTCAGTTTGCTTATGTTTTAAGTCTGCAAAGGCTGGAACATAATAATAACAGAGGATTCTTTATACAATAATAAAAACATCAATATTCCTTCTTAACATGGGTTTTCTGCTTTCATTTAGTTTTTAACTATCTGTCATAGATCACTAAAGCAACTAAAGCACCTCTAGACCACATTTTAAACTGCTTTCACCTTATGTTCATTGTTTAAAGTACATATTGATCAGAGGAGAAAATACCAGCTTTTAGGTGACTTTTTTCTTTTTCCTACCAACTAAGATATTAAAATACTAGTAATGACAGTTAAAAAAACGGCCGGTGGCACACATAGCCACATCAGGAGTTGTGGCCTTTGGGCCACTTTATTTCACCTCACCAGCACAGCCAAAATGTAGTGTTTCTAGTTTTCACCAATGTTTCTGGCTCAATAGCTTTAAAATACATAATCTAGCAAACATTTCACTAAAAATGAGCCCAATGAGCCTAGCCAAATGCAGTTTCCTAAATGGGTGCGATCCGGGAATGTGGGACAAATTTTGGTGGTGCCAAATTGTGAACCCAATCTGACCCTGGATAGGCCCCATTGACTTCTGGGCATGGATTAGGCAAGGACAATTTGAAGGTGAATGATAAACAGTTCAGAACAGAGCCAGCAGAGCTCACCAATGGTAAACACTATGGGACCGATTATGATAGTCGGAGGCTTTCCCACCGACATCTTCGGTTTCATTTCTGAATACCTAATAACAATGTAGGCGTTTAGAATTTAAATCGGCTGGTCATTTCAGCTGGATTCCGACTGGCTCAAGGAGCTCTTTGGCCAGTCGGAGCCCCAACGTAATCCCTGAGGAAGGTGTTTCCGCAATCCCTGAGGAAGGTGTTTCCGCCATCGGGATTATGTTGCCAGTTTCCAACGTGGTTTCCATATTGGGCTTTCTGACCTGGAAAGCGTGTTGGAAAATGATTTTGGGGGGGGTAGTGCCCCCCGTTAATTACTGCACTGTGTGGCACATGGTGCAGAGATTAACGGATTAACAGAATCTCCCATTTCTCCATGGGAGATTGTGCTACGGACGGTTTACGGCCGCAGCATAAACTCCCATAGAGATATGGGAGCATTCGACTCCACCATATGAGGTCACATTGTAATGGTGGTGTTGGGACCGCCGACTGGAGGCCAGTCGGTCCCAAGACCTCAGCGATCCACCGACATCGTAATCAGGCCCTATGTGAAGCTGAGGAGACCTCGCTGAAATGTTGCAGGGAAACTGCCTCTATTTTCTAACTGATTCAACTTGAAGTACAGGAGGGTGGACTGTGTTTGCCTCATCTTTACCTTCATTTTAGGGGTACTATCTGCCTCTGTTGAGCACGAAAATGAAAACAGGACTGCCCCCTGATGCACGCAGCGCATTCTAACCTGTAGGGGCGCAGGCCAGGGCACAGGGTGGGACTTTCAATGAGGCCCTGTGTATGCTATAGCTCAGTCATTTCAAGTCTGGATTTATGGAAGCGCCCTTTCATGATTGACACTTACTCCTCACTGGCATTCCCTCGACTCTGTTTGTTTCATCATAGAATGTCAAACTTTACAATACCGTGTCTAATGTCACGCGCACTGGACTAGCCACAACAACCACGGTGACCAAATGAATGCTTCCTAACGTCCTCCCGCTCTATCGCCGTGCAGTACCTCTCACAGCGCAGTGCACCCTGACTCCAGAAGTGAGCATTCACCTTTCACTTACTGGTTTAAATGGTAAACTGTGCAGTTAGGAGCGTGGAGTTGACAAAGCAACTGAACTCTGCACTATACGTACAGCTTGAAGTGCATGAAAGGCACGGTCTATTCGAGTTACCAAGGAGCATCTCATGAATTAGTTAGTCGTGTGGCTGCAGACCGCAAGCACCTGCTGCATTATCCACCTCCACCTGCTGTCGTTCTGTCCCACCCAGTGACTCACAGCCGTGACTCGCCGTGACTCACCGTTCCCAGCAAGGCCGCAGCCAGCGCCTCTCTTGGCACCTGCAAGGCGCCGGCAGGGCTTCAGTCCGCTGGCGCGGGGGAGAGGAACAGCCCTTAGTGCTTAGCGGCCGAGAGTCGAGGCCATCTGTCTGGTGTGCACTGGCTGCTGCAGAAGAAACCGCCAACTTCAATCATGTTCCCAGCGAGAGACCTCACGTCGGATTCAGCATCCATTGCAGGGTTGTCAAGTGTGGTCTATGCGAATTAGACGTGCTCAATTAGAGGCAGTCCCGGCCATCCTCTCGCCAAGACGTGTGAGCCTATCATAGGCAAGACTCTAATCCTATACAGCAATGAGAGTGTCTTGGCAGAGGATACCGGCCGTGGGGAAACCTGCCTGCAACGAGGCTCGATGCAGAGAAAACTGACGCTGGGATCAGTGCGGCTGGTGCAGTGGCACCACAGGCTTGGGGTGTTAGGGGAGCCAGTCTGCCCCTAATCAGCTGCATTTATTTTGAAGCTGCTCTCTCACCATTTTTCAAACACAAATCATGCCTGCTGCCTGGCTTTGCAGAGGGGAGTGCTGAGGGAGTAGAATGTGGGTTCTTCTCTGAGAACGATTTGGAATGAGTCAAGTGAGGTCAATGGGCTACAACTGGAAGCCACATAGGGGCACTGGGCCTCAGGTGGTCTGGCAGCAGCTCCCTAGACTTCTGGTGGCTAAGTGTTTACCATCTTCCAGAGATGCTAGTCATGATTTTGGAAGTTCTGCTTGGAGTCTATTTGCATTGCCCATGTTCGTGGTTTGGCGCAGTAGTGCACAACATCACTGGGGCAGATCTACAAGGTAGTGCCACAGCGTGGCACCGCAAGCCCTTTGGCTGTGCCACGCTGCGGCACTTCCGAAGCACAGGGATGGTACAAGGTAGATGGTCCATGGTGCAAGGATGCCTGCATCATGGGGAGATTGTATGTGTGCAGGAAGGGACACCGTCCTGCACAAAAACAACCACTAAAGGTATTTTCCTCTTTCAATGCGTGCTGTAGAATGCAGCACGCATTGAAAGAGGGAAAACGGGGAGAAATGAAAACATTTCTCCTCGTTGCGCCTCGTTATGCCACCTCTAGGTTCTGGAGATGTGTCTTGTTCCATGGGTGTTGCGTGGGAACACCCACAGCAACACCCATGGAACGCTCCTCAAACGCAAAGTGCTGCTTGTGAAGGGGCTGTATTTACAAGGAGAGGAAAAGCCACACAGTGTGGCTTTTCCTCTCCTTGTAAATATGGAGGAGCCCCCTGCGCCACCAGTATGTCACACCAGTATGTCACGAAAAGTGACGTGTTAGTGGTGCAGGGGGCTTGTAATTCTGCCCCACTATGTTTAGTAAAGTTCAAGTTCGAGCCCATGACAAGTTTTCCTAGACCAGCAGCTATGAGTAGATATTCCAGGAGCAAAGTTCGGAGTGGATTGTGAGAGTGCAGTGAGTGGTTGCTGTTTCAGCATGGAGGTTCCTGATTCATATGACTTAGTGGTCTTCTCAACTACTTGTGGGGTAGTTGTGGCAGTCAGCATGAGGCCAAGCCAATAGAGAAAGGTTCTCCTTGTTGACTGCAGGCTCTTCTCTTCTTTCCATCGACTTATATTACGGCATAGAGTGCCTGGGTGCCTGGAGTGGGAGCTGAGAGTGAGAGAGTGTCTGCATTAGGTATCAATTTACAGCTTCGGGTGAAATGTCAGCAGGATATATGACAACAGTCAACCTGCAGGAAAACAAGATCAGTGATGGTGGCAGCACGATCAGAGGCTGTAAGTGTCAGTCCGACCTGGGAAGTAAACCTCGTTTAGTTGAAAATGTTCAAATAAGAACCACATTGGACTCAATGTAGGGACCGAGACAAACCCTCTGAGGTGGGTTTGTGCAGGGGGACGGGGGGAAAGGGGCTGAGGCACAAACCCTATTATAGTATTCATTCTCACGTGCATTTGCCAAGTATATTCAGGTGGGGATCTAGGGAGCCGTCAAACCTTAAATCACTCAGCCTCTGTTGCAGCCAACGGGTCACAGCAGAAAGTCTGTTTGGCCAGTCCAGCCCGGCTAAATAATATGTCGCAGAGATGTGGGAGAAAAGCACCTTCATGTTTGTTGTAGTCGTGGCAGGGAATGGGTGCACGATTGATGCCAGTTGATGAGTTTAGAGTTGGTTTCGAGAACCATTTCTTCTCATCACATTTATGGGAAATTGTTTCAATATATTTGTTCATTAACTCACAAGACTACATTCATTTTTTAGAATTGCTTAAATTTACCTCCGTTGAGTGTACTTAGAACAACACAATAAACTAATAATTGCTAGCAATGGCTGATTTATGAAAAAATAGTGCATATTTATAGTAGCAAACTGGAATAAAATATTTTACAAGAAAGGGAAACGTCCGTCAGCTACGGATTGGTCTCCTTTCACCTAAATCCATATTGTTCGTAAATCTCCAGCCCGGGACATCTGGCAACAGACTGCTGTGTGTTACAGTTATTGGAACAGCATGCTCTCACTGAGCATAAATCAATTAAAGGCGACCTCAGGCATATGCTAGAAAAACGTTGATGTGAACTCACTTTAAAGCACTGTAGTCTTTTTTCTGTAAGGCAAGTGCACAATGTAAACTTCCCAAGTGAGTGCCCTACAAACAATGCAGAAGATATAGAAACAGACTGCCTCTTAGAGTTACAATTGTAAAGTGTTGTGACGTAAATTCCAAGTCGTAGTTACATTAGACAAATTAGTGAGTATTCCATCAAACCAATAGGTACAAAACCAAGGACATGCAGAAATAATTGCTCTGCTTTTCCTCCACTGCTTTTGCATTTTTTACTGTTGAACTTCTATATACGGTCTAGAAACAGCTCCAAAAGTAACCGAGAGCCACAACATTTAGCTACAGAGCGGTACCAAGATCTGCAAAAACACACATGCCCACGAAATCCAACCAGCATGTGCATGCACACACACCCAGAAATTCACACAGAGCCACGCAGAAAAAAAATGGTCACAGGCTTTCGCACAACTCACACAAAGTCACACACATACCTCACATTCTTGTCATCAAAACACTCTAAAAACTTCGTGGTATATCGCTGACAACCTCCAGTACAATTACAAATGAAAATAGGCACGCAATGTTTTCTTGAATAAATAGTACAGCTTGTTATATTTCAATGCTAGGACTGACAAACTTCACGTGTAATTAAACAAAATATATATGTATGAGAGTTAGGTTCTAAGAATTCTTAGAAAATTAAAGTCTGCCTCAATTGTATCGCCTCTTTGCCAGTTTCTATTACATGATATGTTATTAGGTATTTGGAAAGGCGTCCAGCATTGTTGCCACTGCAAAACAGGCCCCACGTAGACGGCTAAGTGTGCAAGTAGCACAGGGATGTGGATGTCAGTGTTATAAGTTGCCCATATTTCGTACATAAACTTTATACCCGCTGTAGTGACGTCTCCAATGGCCATTTTTGAGATAAAAAGGGATCCTTTGCAATCGAATAAGCACAAAGGACTGACTCGTTCTTTCCTTGCCTCAACATCCTGAAGTGTCCGAAAATAACTGAATGAGGAAGGGGTATGTGAAGAGCTAGAGGATAAGAACAACCTGATTTGTTTGAACTCTCCAGAAGGAGTTCTGGACCTGTATTTTCTGACTGCTAGTAGTGAGGAGTGTGTAACGAAGACGAACTGCTGAGTGGCCATCACCCAGTGGATTATTTGTCAAGCTGGGGAGATGAAATGAAATGAAATGAAATGAAATAAAGTATTTATAGAGCGCACGGTGGCCAAACGGCTTCCTGGCGCTGAGAGCTCTACTGAACAGAACAGACAGGGCCAAGGAATCTAGCAGGGGTAGGCCTGAGCAAACAAGAATGTTTTAAGCGCTTTGCGGAAGTGTGAAAAAATAGGGATAGAGCGCATGGAGAGAGGGAGAGAATTCCAAAACCGGGGGGCAAGGACAGAGAATCTGGTACCACCATTGCGGGATTTACGAAAACGAGGAATAGTGAGAAGGGCAGAGGAAGATGAACGGAGGGTACGGACAGTGGTGTGAGTAGAGATCAAGGAATTGATGAACGCTGGAGCAGAGCGATCGACAGCCCGGAAGATTAGGTATCCGAGTTGGAACAAGGATCTCTGTAAAACGGGGAGCCAGTGGAGAGATTTAAGAACAGGAGTGATATGATGGGATTTGGGAAAGTGAAAGATGAGTCGGGCAGCCTGGTTCTGGATTGCTTGGAGGCGACGGGTTTCGTAGGCAGGAATGCCCAAGAATAAGCTGTTTCCATAATCGAGGCGGGAGGTGATGAGGGCCGAAATGATAATTTTAAGGGAGTCAAGGGAAAAAAAACGGGAGATCTTACGAATCAAACGGAGGGAAAGAAAACAGGAAGACACTACAGAACTGACCTGGCTGTGCATTGAAAGGTCGTGACTGACCCTAATGCCCAGCGTTTTGACAGAGGGAACAGGGATAGGGGGGGGACCAAAGATAGGGGGCCAGAAAGCAGAGGACCAAGGGCTGGATGAGCCACCAGTCAGAACAAGCTCAGTCTTATCTGGGTTGAGCTTGAGATGATTGGCGCCCATCCACCCGGAAATAAAAACCAGAGTGGAACGAAAGAAAGATAGGGAGTGGGGGGAAGAGAGATCAAAAACGAGCTGGAGGTCATCGGCGTAATTGTACACAGAGACCCCCAGATCGAGGAGAGAAACAATAAGGGGACGGATGTAAAGATTAAAGAGAAGAGGGGAAAGAGAGGAGCCCCGGGGAACCCCACATGACACCGGGAGGGGAGAAGCAGAAAAACCAGAGAGGTGAACAGCTTGTGAGCGTCCAAGAAGAAAGGACGTGATCCAAGAAAGAGCAGGGCCCCGAATGCCCGCTGCGCTGACACGGTCAAGGAGGATGGAATGATCGACCGTGTCAAACGCAGCGGACAGATCCAGAAGAACCAAGGCTTGAGGGGAGTTGGTATCAGCCTTGGCCTTCAGCTCGTCAAGGACCGCGAGTACCACTGACTCGGTCGAGTGGCCCGAGCGGAAGCCAGCTTGGTGGGAAGCGAGGAGGTTATTCTGCTCAATATAAGAGGAAAGACAGGAAGTGAGATAGCTTTCAAGAATTTTGGCAAGATAGGGGAGAAGAGAAATGGGTCTGAAATTAGAGGGGAGGGAAGAATCAAGGCCAGGTTTTTTGAGGATGGGAAAAACAATCGCAGATTTAAATAAAGAAGGGACCAAACCGGTTGAAAGGGAAGCATTAAGAAAAGAAAGAGGGGTGGTAGGGCAAGAAGTGAAAAGAGTTCTGAGCACACGAGCAGGGGCACAGTCGGCAGGAGATCCAGACTTAACTTTGATAAGTAGAGCTAAAAAAGAATCCAAGGAAATAGGCGGGAAGGAAGTAAGAGAAGAATTAGGTACAGAAGGGGCAGAATGAAAGGAAATGGAGGGAGTGGGAGGGATATTGGATTTAATTTTAACGATCTTCTCGATAAAGAAGTCGTTTAAAGAAGAGCAGAGGGCCTGGGAAGGGATGAGCTTGGGGCAGACACGGTCAGAGGTGGCCAAGTTGGTGACCAAGGAAAAAATCTCTTTAGATTTATTAGCAGATAGAACTACCTGCTCAGAGAAATACTTGGTCTTGGACGCAAGGATAGCTTTCTTATAATCCTTAAGGAGGCATTTATATTTAGCCTTAAGATCAGGGCAATAGCTGCAGCGCCACTGACGCTCAGAGCGTCTGAGTTCTAGCTTGAGGGCCTTGAGTTCAGAATTGAACCACCTATGGGCCTCATGCGGGCGAACAGACTTAACTATTTTAAGAGGCGCAACAAGATCACACCCAAGAGATAGCCAATTACTGACTGCGTCGGCCTGAAGATCAAGAGAGAGGCCGCTAAGGTCAGGAAGGGAAGAGGCCAAAGAAAGAGAGAGAGAAGGAAGGTCCACATGGTTCCAGCTGCGTGCAAAGATATTCTTGGGGCGAGAGGATTTGTGAGGGGAACCAAGATTAATAGTGAAGAAAATGAGAAAGTGATCAGACCAAGTGCAGGGAAGGATACTCGGGGGAGAAACGATGTCCTGAGATGACCAGACTTGGTCCAAAATATGTCCAAGATTATGGGTGGGAGCAGACACGTGAGACAAGAGGTTAAGACACGAGAGGGTAGCCGTGAAGTCCCTGGACGCCAAATCCTCCCTAGAATCACCAGGCCAATAATTGAAGTCTCCCAGCAGGAGTACCAAGGAGTTGTTAACTACTAAGGTAGCAAGGAGTTCCTGCAGGGAGGCCACAAACAAAGGCATGCTCGAGGGTGGGCGGTACACCAGAACAACTGTCAAAGGGGCGGGGAGGTTAGTGGAGCGGGCAACCAAAAAGTCCACTCCAGCTATGGAAGTTTGAGGGAGGAGCTGGAATTGGAGACTGTCCCGAACGATCATGGCTACACCCCCTCCGATCTTGCCATCGGGGCGGTCAGCCCGGAGGGCATAGTAGGAATCGGGGAGGATGGCCAGGATATCTGGGAGTGAAGCCTCTGAAAAACATGTTTCTGTTAAAAACAGAATGTCAAGGGAATCGGAGGTGAGAAGGTTAAATAATTCCAGTTGATGTTTGCCTGCTGAACGGGTGTTAAGAAGGCAGGCAGAAGCAATGTGAGAAGAGGGAGGTATGGTGGTAGACAACATGGGGTCCTGTGAGAGCAAGGGGGGGATAGCACGAGGGGAGGTGACACTATCATGGTAAGGGACAAAGAAACCTAAAGAAGAGAGATACTGCGTGAGGGAATGGGGAAGGGGCACCTCGGCAGAGCAGGAAAGAAGTTGGGCTGCGGAGTACACTAGTGAAGGGGCAGGGGTTGTGGCCCCTGGTCCCGGCCCGTCGCGGACGGGCGCAGACAGGCTTAACTTAGGCGCAACTTCGGCGCGCCCGGTGCGCCCGTCCGCTGCGCCGCCGGAATAGGAGTGCCATAATAAGGGCCACAGGAAGTAGTGGGGGCGTGGCAGGGGGGAGGAGGCAGAGGAGCTGCACCGCCAACCCCAGAGCAGCCCAGAATGGTAGTCACGCCCGCCCCCGTGACCTGCCCGTCAGAGGGGGGAGAACGCTCGCCGTGAGGCGCTCTGCAGTGGGAGCCCAGGAGGGGCGAAGTGGCGGCAAGAGGGGTGCGCGGTGACCAGAGCGCGACCCCAAGACAGGTAAGGTAAGAGCTAACATACAAGTTTTTCAAAAAAAGTCTCGTTGCGCCACAGGAGGTAGCGATGTTGCTCCCGGCGAAGCCTCGGGAGTTCTGTGAATCAGGAGAGCTGGGGCGGGACACGCCAAGCCCGGAAGAGATTAGCCGGGGGGGAGGGGCAGAGGAGCTGCACCGCCAACCCCAGAGCAGCCCAGAATGGTAGTCACGCCCGTCCCCGCCCCCGTGACCTGCCCGTCAGAGGGGGGGAGAACGCTCGCCGTGAGGCGCTCTGCAGCGGGAGCCCAGGAGGGGCGAAGTGGCGGCAAGAGGGGTGCGCGGTGACCAGAGCGCGACCCCAAGAAAGGTAAGGAATCACAGAGTACAACTGCAGAAGTTGTCTTCCAACTGTGTCCTTGGCTATTCTCCATTACATCCAATTAACCGCCTACTGATGATTTTCAGTGTGTCCATTTAGTACATGATGGTCAGTTTCCATAAAGCCAAAATAGTTTATATTTCACATGTTCTCCTATTATATGCCCAGTTGGCATATGATTGCTATTTTGAACTAGGCCCAATTGGAACACCGTTTATAGTGTGCAAAATACACTGCAAAATACACAGATAGCAAATAATATACAGCTTCCATGTCACCCTCCTGTTATATTTTAATAATTTCCCATTAATATCACTCAAAACACTGTGGAAATATTACACTATGCCATGTTAGCACATCCTCGACGCTTCCACTGCCTCTATTTAAAACACTATTGACACTTTCCAGTATGAACAGTTAGCAGACCAATTTCAAATATGTAAAGTTTGAACATTATTAACATTTTCATTGTGCTTACTTTGCACAACATGTCGAAGGTAAATTGTGCCTCATTTGAATACCATATCTATAATATTCATAATTCTCAGTTAACACATAATGGTCAGTTTATGATATGCCCAGTCAGCATATGTTTTTCAGTTTTCAATATTCCAAGGTAGCACATTTTAGAAGGATCCTGTTATGTTCAGTTAGCAAATATTCACAGAATCCAGTGTACTAAGTTATTAAATGATGGTTACATTCATGTTAGACCGACTTACATACCATGAACAGGTGCCATTTTGGTGAGCTAGAAATTCATGGATTGAATCTATATGGCTCAGGTGACACAATAAGGCCAGTTTCCCTTATGTCTATTTACTATTTTACTGTAAGTGTCCTTTATGTTTAGTTAGCCAATCATACTCAGGCTTCATTGTGCAACAAATAATAACAATTTTTGATCATTCCAAGTGTACACAATATCGGAAGTCTCCACCATGTTCAGTGACAAATCACAACTATTTCCTATCATACCCAGTTTCATATTAAAATCAGTTGCCATGATGCTCAATTTTTACATCATAGTTATATTACATTCCAGTGCATCTTATTGCACCTAGTTAATTTATCATTGAACATTTTTAATTTACCAATGAAGCACCCAAGGAGCTCCTCGTTGCGTGTTTTTATTATTCCCAATTTGCAGTTATGAGTTTCCATTCTGCCCTGGTAATACATTATAACCCATTTACATTACGATAAGGTAGCTCACCATTGAAATGTCCCCAAGTTCCCAGACAGTATATTAGGCCCTTTCCAAAAAGTCAATTAGGCACATCCCTGAAATGTGTCTAAATAGAACACAAATGTCAATCTCTAATTTTCAGAGCTAGCGTGCAAGCAAATGCTTCCATTGTTATACGGTTCAAATAAATATAGCTAAACTGTGTATTAGACCAACACGAACTTCACAGTATGGAGAATTGGTCCACATATACCATCAGTAAGTGTTGGTGAGTTTTGGATAGCCCATAGTACCACATCTAACCCCTAAACCAACCAGGGTAACAGCTGCTATTGGCAAAATCAAACATGACACACTGATTCTAAAGGAATCTGTGGAAACGGATTTAACCCTTTCGTTTAGTCACTGTTGCATGCCCAAGGTAAACAAAAGAAAGATTCAACAATGCATTTAAAAAAATTAATTGAAATGATCATACTTGTGCTAAGAAAGTAAGTGCTGTGATTGTTAGATTATTATAAAGATGAGACATGTTACTGTAATCAACAATATTAGAATGGTAAACAATATGAACAATCAACCATGTTAATTTTTGCTAATGTTTGCTCACTCCTATCTGTATCTCATACTATACTAAGGAGAGCATAGCGGGACTACTATTCTGCCAGATCAATTGGGATATCCTAACCCAGATACTAATTGTTCAGACTACAGGGAATCAGTGCCTATCAGAGATGCAAATATAGCACATTCACACATTAGTAGAAAGTGTGGCAAAAGGCACCACGAGAAAGAGATGCCAACCTAAAAAGTTGAATCTAAAAAGGAGACTACACAGGAGCCATGCAGCACCCTCCCGTTGGTCGTAAAGGAGACTTAGGGCCAGATGTAGGTCGGTCGGTAACGGCCGAAAATCGGTATTTTCGGCCGATACCGACCGGTATTCAAGAATTGGTATGTAGGGGCTAATTTTTACAGAATCGGTAAATTTACCGATCGGTAAATTTACCGATTCTGTAAAATGCCGAATCAGTATTTTTTACCGATTCGGTAAATTTGAGATGTAGGTGGGACTCTTCTGAGTCCCACAAGCCTTACCGAATCGGTATTTTACCATCAAATCCAATTTGATGGTAAAATACCGATTCCGGTGTGCATGCACATGTGTGCATGCACACCTCTGCCATATGACAGGCAGACCTGCCCTTAGGGCATGTATGCCTGCCACATGGCACCCGAGCCTGTTTTGGGGGGGCCAGAGGGTGTCAAAGTGACACCCCCTGCACCCTTGAGAAATTCGGTATTTACCGATTCTGTACAGAATCGGTATTGCCCATTGATTCCTATGGGCTTCACAGCCCATAGGAATCAATAGGAAATACCGATTCGGTATTACCAGATTCGGTAAATACCGAATCTTAAAGATTCGGTATTTACACATCTAGAAATACCTACATCTCCCCCTTCATATTTACCACTTCTTAAATACCGAATCGGTAAAATTTGGTATTTAAGAAGTGGTAAATAAGAATTACCTACATCGGGCCCCTATTCACTTAAAAGCTAGCCACTCTAAAAGCATTAAGAAGGGATGGCATTATCTATACTAATATAATAAAGAGAGAGCTCAAACCTTTGAGGCGGGTAATCTCAGGAACCACAGAACCAATCATAACACCCAATACAGCGTTGGAAAGGGCAGTTGCAGCAGAAGGACATAGCCTATGCAGAGGCCCACCATACACATGTAAAAGGTAAAAGAACCGTGCCAGCAAAGTTGTCCCTTGTGGGCGTGTCTGCGTTGTGCTGTGGATGTGTGCTGGGAGCGTGACAAACGCTGGGGGCGTGTGGTACGTTCCACCCTTCATGCCATGTCTCATATCGTGTGCTAATCCCACCCTGCTCCCTTTAAATACTCCAGCATCCCATAATCATAACCCGCCCTTACTCCTTAAAATACCCCAACACCCTTAAACACTAACCCTATAAATATACCCTGTACCCCAAAACCCAAACCTATCCCTAAACCCTAAAAATACCCCTGTACCCCAAAACCCAAACCTAGCCCTGAACCCTATAAATACCCCTGTATCTCAAAACCCAAAACTACCCCTGAACCCTAAAAATACCCCTGTGCCCCAAAACCCAAACCTAGCCCTGAACCCTAAATATACCACTGTAACCCAAAACCACCCCTGAACACTAAAATACCCCTGTACCCCAAAACCCAAACCTAGCCCTGAACCCTTAAAATACCCCTGTACCCCAGAACCCAAACCTACCCCTGAACCCTAAAAATACTTCTGTACCCCAAAACCCAAACCTAGCCCTGAACCCTAAAAATAACCCTGTACCCCAAACCCCAAACCTACCCCCGAACCCTAAAATACCTCTGTACCCCAAAACCCAAACCTAGCCCTGAACCCTAAAAATACCCCTGTACCTCAAAACCCAAACCTAGCCCTGAACCCTTAAAATACTCCTGTACCCCAAAACCCAAACCTACCCCTGAACCCTAAAACTACCCCTATACCCCAGAACCCAAACCTAGCCCTGAACCCTAAAAATACCCCTGTACCCCATAACCCACACCTATCCCTAAACCCTAAAACTACCCCTATACCCCATAATCCAAAACTGTATCTGAACCCTTAAAATACCCAAACACCCCAAAACATATACCCCTATTCCCATACTTACCTTATCCAAACATTAAAAAAAAAATGCTTTTACCATTCATGCATTTACAACGAATTTCGTTGTAAATGTATGCGCGGTAAAAGCATATAAAATGTAATGCCATGCATTATAATGGCATTGCGAGTCATGGTACTTTCGTAATGAAAGTATGCGGAGTGATAGTATGCGGAAAGAAAGTTGCGGAATAATGGGTGTTTACCCTCCCCCGGTAAGTACATTGGTGGCACGGCGGCCCACATCTCCAGCAACATGCTTATATTTTTTCACCACCCATTTGAAAAATGCACAGGTCTCTCTCATTGATGGCCAGCACCGACATACACTTTTAGACACACCTCCCGCCACAAGTTCTAGAATTGCAAACTTTAGAGCTGGGGAGCTACGTTCGAATCTCGGCATCAGCTCAACATCCTGTGATTCCAGGCAAATCGCTTTGTCTCCCCGTGCCTACCACAAATAATGTGTTCTTCTGTAATGTAAATTGTGCTCATGCCATGTTGTCGAGATCGCGCTATATAATATTGCAGGGAAAAATAAAGTAGGGAAACTCGAGTTCACACACTACTAAATGCACACTCTTAAGTGCATCAGCAGGGCACTGTGAATCGGAGCGTTTCACAGGACTGTCACCGATCAGAAATGCTATCAAAACGGAATCCTACAAAACAATATACTACTGGCCGGCAGCAATTCATACCTGGACAACGTCAGGATGGGCTGCTAGTATAATATAAAACTGTAACAGTATAAAGGTATACAAAAGCTTTATCAAATTCTCATTTTAAAAACCCTACAAACTACTAATAAAATCAATAAAATAATTTAAAAAACAAAACAAAAATCAGAATAAAGAGTGGTCTATGAAGCATCTGTATTACAGGACTGTAGCCTGGGAAGGTCTACCATGTCCAGAAAGTCAGTTTGAGTCCTAGAGGAAACCCATATCCACAGAGAACAGATCCACAGTAGCCAGAAGAGCACATTCCACAGAACCAACTAGACCAGTACCAGACACACCAGCAAAAACCGAGGGTAGGGGTGCCAGAAGTGTTGTCACAGACAAAGAGCAAGACGCAAAAGCGTCCATCCAATCTGCCACGGGCACCTCACACGCATCCCACAGCAATGGTAGCAGCATAGGACAACACTGAAGGTGCACCCTCAACAGATACAAAGCAGATCCCTGTCTGTAGTCTGCACCAATTGCGTAGCAAGGAATATGTCTAGTGCATATTCAAAAAATCACCAGAGGCAGCTAAGCACAGGCTGCACATTTTGAATTGAAACCAACCATGCGGGGCAGGAAAGACAAAGACCAGTTTTTTTTAAAAAAAAGTGCTTATTTATTTTCCAAATATCCACAGATCATGTATAACAACAATACTCCATGTTAAAGGAGGGGAGCCAGGTACAGTGTAGTAACTCCATATACATGATACATTAAATAACATACCAAAAAAACGAATATAAGCCTGTATGTGCTTGGCTAGCTCTACTCCATTTCCTTTCCTTCCCATGTATCTTCCAGGTTTCCCTTAGTGTCCCACCACAAAATCAGTGTGGTCCTGCACCGTCACTCCAGATGGCACATGCCCTGTCCACCCTCATTCTCCACAACTTTTCCCCCCCATGTATCAGCATGTAGTACGTTTTTCGGTGTGGCGAGCTGCACCCTTCTTGTGTCCAACAATCTGTACTGGGTCCCAGACACTTCACGGGGTACAGTTATCTGAGTGTGCCTCGAATTTCTCTAAATAGGTGTTGGACTTGGCCCTTTTGACAGGGTCATCCCTGAACTTTTTGCCTTCCTCCTGGTATTTTTTCTGACCTGGTTTTGGTGGGTTTAGGACCCTGGGTACTTTATCACTGCCATCTAGTGTAAAGTACATGTGCTCTCTATGGTGAACATAG
This sequence comes from Lissotriton helveticus, assembly GCF_964261635.1. Lineage (NCBI taxonomy): Eukaryota > Metazoa > Chordata > Amphibia > Caudata > Salamandridae > Lissotriton > Lissotriton helveticus. The sequence continues at coordinate 1,412,381,564 of NC_136065.1, forward strand.
TAAGAACAGAAATTCCTGTTCCTGCAGCGGGAAAATTGATATCGGTACCAGAAGAAGAGCGTCCCCATGACGACTACAGCCACCATAGAGGGGGAGTCGGTTTGCGGCGGAAGGGGTGAGTGCGTTTGTTATTCACCAACAGGGGTGCAGCCCCTCATATATTCCCAAAGTCAGAGGGGAGCTGCAAAGATAAAGATGGGTACGCCGAGTGTGATGAAAGGGCCTGACCCTAAGATGGGGGCCGGAGTAAGCCACTGGTGAATCTTGACACGAAGATCCCAGGGAGGTGTCTTGTGAGGTGGTGGGAAGACTCTGGGGCCCCCAAAGACCACATGGGGAAGGAAACAACTTGACTTGTTCTGAGAAGCGATGCCGCTGCCCGCATCACTGAGCTGGCTTCCCTTTTGTGCTGAGTTGCTGGTCCCCCTGACTCTGCGGCTGCCTTCTCTTCCTAGAACTGCTTCCATGAGTGACCGTGTGGTTTCCCCCATCTTGGATTTCCTGGGACAGATCGGCGAACTTCAACCTTACCTACTCCCAGACCTATCTGCTGCCTCCCCCATACAGCTTTGCCTACGGGCGCATGGAGTCCGTTTCCCTCGTTCCTCCATTTTGCGTCTGTGACTGTCCTTATGCCCAGACCTTTCTGCTGCCTCTTCCATTTAGCTTTGCCTTTGGGCACATGGAGTCCGTTTCCCTGGTTCCTCTATGTTTCATTTGTCCCCAAGATGCCTGTTGCTGCCGGAGCGACCAGAGCCCTTCACCAAATCCATTGGAGCCAACAACACCTCTCTCTTCTTATTGGACGTGGTGATGCACCCCTTTTCTACCCCTACCTTCACCCAAGACTTAGCAATATGGCTGATGCCCGGTGGAGCTGCATAGACAGCTATAGAGGAGGTCAGCTTTGGTTCACCCCTCAGCTCTCACCTACCCAGCTGGACATTGGGCACTGTTCTTCATGTCTCTCAACTGTGTCTCCCTTCCTCTCCCTCCCTCTCACCGATTAACACATTCTTTTTTATGTTGTTGTACTGTGTAACCCTGTAACTGATGTAACTTGTATCTCACTTGTCCTCATGTAACTTGTAACTCACTTGTCGTCATGTAAAGCGCTCTGATACCTCCAGGTCTAGCCAGCGCTATAGAAAACTCTTCAAATAAATAAATAATATAAAATAAAGATTGGTCTACACCTGTTTGGCATATTTAATTTACCTATCAGTCCCTTGTAAAGTGTTATCTCATATACCCAGGGCTAGTAAATTAAATGCCACTGGTGGACTTGCGGTACATTTGTAAAGGGGTCCCCGTAAGAGAGGAAAGTGTACTGTGGACGAACATACACTGAATTTTTTTTTTTATAAAACTAAAACACAAATTCATAGACTGATTTGCAATTGGTAATTTGATTTATTTCCATTGCTCTGTGATTACCTATTGGCAATATTTGATCACATCGATTCATAAATAGTAGAGCCCCAAGGGGGAGAAAAGGGAGGGAAGTGGTGCTCAGGGAAGTGTTAGAATGAGAAAGAGTGACACAGTATCAAAAAGGTGTAATACCAAATTCAAACATAGATCAAAAACAATTATAAAACAAGAGCCATCATAAAAGGCAAAATTCGAAGAATGTTCATGGGAGAAAATTCAACGGTCACAACTAATTATTAGATCAATCGTGGGTGTGCCGGATTTTCAACAGAAGGGAAACAAGTCGACGTTTCGACCCCTATTAGTAGGCCAATTAAAGTCCTTTCACGGGGTCTTCATCAGGACGTCACAAAGGGAGAAGGGAAGGGTGGGGCAATTCTGTATAAACAAATTTATAAGGAAAAATATACTTTAGTGTATATCAAACCAATGACAAGAAAAAAACCAATTATTTCTCAGAAAATAATTCATTCTCAAAAATGTATTGATTACTCATTCTCCTCTTTGTTTGAGGTTTCTACCTTGATCAGATTTGACCGCGACAGCCAGCGTGGCGTGTCTCTCCATGTACAGAGCCCGGCTGGGCCGTACTCCATGGTAAATTTTTGAGAATGAATTATTTTCTGAGAAATAATTGTTTTTTTTCTTGTCATTGGTTTGATATACACTAAAGTATATTTTTCCTTATAAATTTGTTTATACAGAATTGCCCCACCCTTCCCTTCTCCCTTTGTGACGTCCTGAGGAAGACCCCGTGAAAGGACTTTCACGGGGTCTTCTTCTACCGATTCGGTGTTACCAGATTCGGTAAATACCGAATCTTAAAGATTCGGTATTTACACATCTAGAAATACCTACATCTCCCCCTTCATATTTACCACTTCTTAAATACCGAATCGGTAAAATTTGGTATTTAAGAAGTGGTAAATAAGAATTACCTACATCGGGCCCCTATTCACTTAAAAGCTAGCCACTCTAAAAGCATTAAGAAGGGATGGCATTATCTATACTAATATAATAAAGAGAGAGCTCAAACCTTTGAGGCGGGTAATCTCAGGAACCACAGAACCAATCATAACACCCAATACAGCGTTGGAAAGGGCAGTTGCAGCAGAAGGACATAGCCTATGCAGAGGCCCACCATACACATGTAAAAGGTAAAAGAACCGTGCCAGCAAAGTTGTCCCTTGTGGGCGTGTCTGCGTTGTGCTGTGGATGTGTGCTGGGAGCGTGACAAACGCTGGGGGCGTGTGGTACGTTCCACCCTTCATGCCATGTCTCATATCGTGTGCTAATCCCACCCTGCTCCCTTTAAATACTCCTGCATCCCATAATCATAACCCGCCCTTACTCCTTAAAATACCCCAACACCCTTAAACACTAACCCTATAAATATACCCTGTACCCCAAAACCCAAACCTATCCCTAAACCCTAAAAATACCCCTGTACCCCAAAACCCAAACCTAGCCCTGAACCCTATAAATACCCCTGTATCTCAAAACCCAAAACTACCCCTGAACCCTAAAAATACCCCTATGCCCCAAAACCCAAACCTAGCCCTGAACCCTAAATATACCACTGTAACCCAAAACCACCCCTGAACCCTAAAATACCCCTGTACCCCAAAACCCAAACCTAGCCCTGAACCCTAAAAATACTTCTGTACCCCAAAACCCAAACCTAGCCCTGAACCCTAAAAATAACCCTGTACCCCAAACCCCAAACCTACCCCCGAACCCTAAAATACCTCTGTACCCCAAAACCCAAACCTAGCCCTGAACCCAAAAAATACCCCTGTACCTCAAAACCCAAACCTAGCCCTGAACCCTTAAAATACTCCTGTACCCCAAAACCCAAACCTACCCCTGAACCCTAAAACTACCCCTATACCCCAGAACCCAAACCTAGCCCTGAACCCTAAAAATACCCCTGTACCCCATAACCCACACCTATAACTAAACCCTAAAACTACCCCTATACCCCATAATCCAAAACTGTATCTGAACCCTTAAAATACCCAAACACCCCAAAACATATACCCCTATTCCCATACTTACCTTATCCAAACATTAAAAAAAAACATGCTTTTACCATTCATGCATTTACAACGAATTTCGTTGTAAATGTATGCGCGGTAAAAGCATATAAAATGTAATGCCATGCATTATAATGGCATTGCGGAGTCATGGTACTTTCGTAATGAAAGTATGCGGAGTGATAGTATGCGGAAAGAAAGTTGCGGAATAATGGGTGTTTACCCTCCCCCGGTAAGTACATTGGTGGCACGGCGGCCCACATCTCCAGCAACATGCTTATATTTTTTCACCACCCATTTGAAAAATGCACAGGTCTCTCTCATTGATGGCCAGCACCGACATACACTTTTAGACACACCTCCCGCCACAAGTTCTAGAATTGCAAACTTTAGAGCTGGGGAGCTACGTTCGAATCTCGGCATCAGCTCAACATCCTGTGATTCCAGGCAAATCGCTTTGTCTCCCCGTGCCTACCACAAATAATGTGTTCTTCTGTAATGTAAATTGTGCTCATGCCATGTTGTCGAGATCGCGCTATATAATATTGCAAGGAAAAATAAAGTAGGGAAACTCGAGTTCACACACTACTAAACGCACACTCTTAAGTGCATCAGCAGGGCACTGTGAATCGGAGCGTTTCACAGGACTGTCACCGATCAGAAATGCTATCAAAACGGAATCCTACAAAACAATATACTACTGGCCGGCAGCAATTCATACCTGGACAACGTCAGGATGGGCTGCTAGTATAATATAAAACTGTAACAGTATAAAGGTATACAAAAGCTTTATCAAATTCTCATTTTAAAAACCCTACAAACTACTAATAAAATCAATAAAATAATTTAAAAAACAAAACAAAAATCAGAATAAAGAGTGGTCTATGAAGCATCTGTATTACAGGACTGTAGCCTGGGAAGGTCTACCATGTCCAGAAAGTCAGTTTGAGTCCTAGAGGAAACCCATATCCACAGAGAACAGATCCACAGTAGCCAGAAGAGCACATTCCAAAGAACCAACTTGACCAGTACCAGACACACCAGCAAAAACCGAGGGTAGGGGTGCCAGAAGTGTTGTCACAGACAAAGAGCAAGACGCAAAAGCGTCCATCCAATCTGCCACGGGCACCTCACACGCATCCCACAGCAATGGTAGCAGCATAGGACAACACTGAAGGTGCACCCTCAACAGATACAAAGCAGATCCCTGTCTGTAGTCTGCACCAATTGCGTAGCAAGGAATATGTCTAGTGCATATTCAAAAAATCACCAGAGGCAGCTAAGCACAGGCTGCACATTTTGAATTGAAACCAACCATGCGGGGCAGGAAAGACAAAGACCAGTTTTTTTTAAAAAAAAGTGCTTATTTATTTTCCAAATATCCACAGATCATGTATAACAACAATACTCCATGTTAAAGGAGGGGAGCCAGGTACAGTGTAGTAACTCCATATACATGATACATTAAATAACATACCAAAAAAACGAATATAAGCCTGTATGTGCTTGGCTAGCTCTACTCCATTTCCTTTCCTCCCCATGTATCTTCCAGGTTTCCCTTAGTGTCCCACCACAAAATCAGTGTGGTCCTGCACCGTCACTCCAGATGGCACATGCCCTGTCCACCCTCATTCTCCACAACTTTTCCTCCCCATGTATCAGCATGTAGTACGTTTTTCGGTGTGGCGAGCTGCACCCTTCTTGTGTCCAACAATCTGTACTGGGTCCCAGACACTTCACGGGGTACAGTTATCTGAGTGTGCCTCGAATTTCTCTAAATAGGTGTTGGACTTGGCCCTTTTGACAGGGTCATCCCTGAACTTTTTGCCTTCCTCCTGGTATTTTTTCTGACCTGGTTTTGGTGGGTTTAGGACCCTGGGTACTTTATCACTGCCATCTAGTGTAAAGTACATGTGCTCTCTATGGTGAACATAGTAAGAACAGAAATTCCTGTTCCTGCAGCGGGAAAATTGATATCGGTACCAGAAGAAGAGCGTCCCCATGACGACTACAGCCACCATAGAGGGGGAGTCGGTTTGCGGCGGAAGGGGTGAGTGCGTTTGTTATTCACCAACAGGGGTGCAGCCCCTCATATATTCCCAAAGTCAGAGGGGAGCTGCAAAGATAAAGATGGGTACGCCGAGTGTGATGAAAGGGCCTGACCCTAAGATGGGGGCCGGAGTAAGCCACTGGTGAATCTTGACACGAAGATCCCAGGGAGGTGACTTGTGAGGTGGTGGGAAGACTCTGGGGCCCCCAAAGACCACATGGGGAAGGAAACAACTTGACTTGTTCTGAGAAGCGATGCCGCTGCCCGCATCACTGAGCTGGCTTCCCTTTTGTGCTGAGTTGCTGGTCCCCCTGACTCTGCGGCTGCCTTCTCTTCCTAGAACTGCTTCCATGAGTGACCGTGTGGTTTCCCCCATCTTGGATTTCCTGGGACAGATCGGCGAACTTCAACCTTACCTACTCCCAGACCTATCTGCTGCCTCCCCCATACAGCTTTGCCTACGGGCGCATGGAGTCCGTTTCCCTGGTTCCTCCATTTTGCGTCTGTGACTGTCCTTATGCCCAGACCTTTCTGCTGCCTCTTCCATTTAGCTTTGCCTTTGGGCACATGGAGTCCGTTTCCCTGGTTCCTCTATGTTTCATTTGTCCCCAAGATGCCTGTTGCTGCCGGAGCGACCAGAGCCCTTCACCAAATCCATTGGAGCCAACAACACCTCTCTCTTCTTATTGGACGTGGTGATGCACCCCTTTTCTACCCCTACCTTCACCCAAGACTTAGCAATATGGCTGATGCCCGGTGGAGCTGCATAGACAGCTATAGAGGAGGTCAGCTTTGGTTCACCCCTCAGCTCTCACCTACCCAGCTGGACATTGGGCACTGTTCTTCATGTCTCTCAACTGTGTCTCCCTTCCTCTCCCTCCCTCTCACCGATTAACACATTCTTTTTTATGTTGTTGTACTGTGTAACCCTGTAACTGATGTAACTTGTATCTCACTTGTCCTCATGTAACTTGTAACTCACTTGTCGTCATGTAAAGCGCTCTGATACCTCCAGGTCTAGCCAGCGCTATAGAAAACTCTTCAAATAAATAAATAATATAAAATAAAGATTGGTCTACACCTGTTTGGCATATTTAATTTACCTATCAGTCCCTTGTAAAGTGTTATCTCATATACCCAGGGCTAGTAAATTAAATGCCACTGGTGGACTTGCGGTACATTTGTAAAGGGGTCCCCGTAAGAGAGGAAAGTGTATTGTGGACGAACATACACTGAACATTTTTTTTTATAAAACTAAAACACAAATTCATAGACTGATTTGCAATTGGTAATTTGATTTATTTCCATTGCTCTGTGATTACCGATTGGCAATATTTGATCACATCGATTCATAAATAGTAGAGCCCCAAGGGGGAGAAAAGGGAGGGAAGTGGTGCTCAGGGAAGTGTTAGAATGAGAAAGAGTGACACAGTATCAAAAAGGTGTAATACCAAATTCAAACATAGATCAAAAACAATTATAAAACAAGAGCCATCATAAAAGGCAAAATTCGAAGAATGTTCATGGGAGAAAATTCAACGGTCACAACTAATTATTAGATCAATCGTGGGTGTGCCGGATTTTCAACAGAAGGGAAACAAGTCGACGTTTCGACCCCTATTAGTAGGCCAATTAAAGTCCTTTCACGGGGTCTTCATCAGGACGTCACAAAGGGAGAAGGGAAGGGTGGGGCAATTCTGTATAAACAAATTTATAAGGAAAAATATACTTTAGTGTATATCAAACCAATGACAAGAAAAAAACCAATTATTTCTCAGAAAATAATTCATTCTCAAAAATTTATTGATTACTCATTCTCCTCTTTGTTTGAGGTTTCTACCTTGATCAGATTTGACCGCGACAGCCAGCGTGGCGTGTCTCTCCATGTACAGAGCCCGGCTGGGCCGTACTCCATGGTAAATTTTTGAGAATGAATTATTTTCTGAGAAAAAATTGTTTTTTTTCTTGTCATTGGTTTGATATACACTAAAGTATATTTTTCCTTATAAATTTGTTTATACAGAATTGCCCCACCCTTCCCTTCTCCCTTTGTGACGTCCTGATGAAGACCCCGTGAAAGGACTTTAATTGGCCTACTAATAGGGGTCGAAACGTCGACTTGTTTCCCTTCTGTTGAAAATCCGGCACACCCACGATTGATCTAATAATTAGTTGTGACCGTTGAATTTTCTCCCATGAACATTCTTCGAATTTTGCCTTTTATGATGGCTCTTGTTTTATAATTGTTTTTGATCTATGTTTGAATTTGGTATTACACCTTTTTGATAGTGTGTCACTCTTTCTCATTCTAACACTTCCCTGAGCACCACTTCCCTCCCTTTTCTCCCCCTTGGGGCTCTACTATTTATGAATCGATGTGATCAAATATTGCCAATCGGTAATCACAGAGCAATGGAAATAAATCAAATTACCAATTGCAAATCAGTCTATGAATTTGTGTTTTAGTTTTATAAAAAAAAAATTTCAGTGTATGTTCCTTCACAATACACTTTCCTCTCTTACGAGGACCCCTTTACAAATGTACCACTTAGCACCCAGGTCCCCGTGACTACATGGGTATAACCCCCCTTTTTGTAACGACTGGTGGACTTGCAGCGCTGCTTGCGCCACCCACCAATGTAGTCTTTCAAACTTGTCTTAGGCCTCTGCCATGTCAGGGCGTGCGCATGCAGTTTAGTGCCACTGTGACATGGCACATAAAGTGGGTGCCCCACCTGTGACTCCCCTTTTACTACATATCAGTCACCCCTAATGTAGGGTCTAGCTAGCCCTAAGGACAGGGTGTGCTGTAGGTAAAAAGTAGTACCAAAGAGGATGATGGACGGAGCGTTTGAGCAAATCAAAAGCTCACCCCCAGTCAACTGATCTGGGTTTAATCCATCATCGTTCTTTAGCTCACTCCACCACCCCAGTTCAGACATGGCCATATGCAAATCAGTCTGCCCCTGTGCCTCATGGGAACAGTCCAGCCCGAATTGCCAAGCCATGTTTTTCCTGGACCGGAAACAAGAATCCTGGGACCGGTTTCGGGTTCATAACCCTCATCAGCCAGGCTATATTGAATCCAGTGGCAGAGTGAGCAAGGGACCCACATCTGGGCATATCCTGCCAACTTAGGGCGAACAAAGCGATACCAAAGGGGATTATGGACGGAGCGTTTGAGCAAATCAAACACTCACCCCCAGTCAACTGATCTGGGTTTAATCCATCATCATACTTTAGCTCACTCTACCACCCCAGTTCTGACATAGCCATATGCAAATCAGTCTGACCCTGTGCCTCATGGGAACAGTCCAGCCCGAATTGCCAAGCCATGTGTTTCCTGGACCGGAACCAAGAATCCTGGGACCGGTTTCGGGTTCATAACCCTCATCAGCCAGGCTATATTGAATCAAGAGGCAGAGTGAGCCAGGGACTTACGTCTGGGCATATCCTGCCAACTTAGGGCAAACAAAACAATACCAAAGGGGATGATGGGCAGAGCGTTTGAGCAAATCAAACACTCACCCCCAGTCAACTGAAAGAGTTGGATATGTGCCATAACTGTGTGGCATGTCCTGGAAGTGACAAACAGCCATTTTGGTTTCTCACTACAGTGAGGCTGCCCTCTCATAAGAATGCATTGTCTGATATATGGTTCTGTGGTAATTCCTGGCATGAGACGAATAGCGTGATCAAGTTTGGTATGTTTGGAATAGTGGTAATAAAGGCTGCGTAATGGTGTTCGTAGATTTACTATCGCTATTTTAGAAATGCCACTTTTAGAAGTGGGCATTTCCGTGTGCTATGTGTCTTTGTGCCTGCCTGTTGGGTATTGCATGCCTGGCACTGGAGTGACATGGGCTGGGAAGGTACATTGGCTCCCGAGGGGCTGGGTGAGTCAGCGCTAGGCTGAATTGGCCAATCTGCATTTGTAGTAGTGGGAGGAGTAGCACCTGACACAGAAAAAACTAAGTGCAAAGCGCTTGAGAGACACTGGAGAAAAGACTACGCTCCGGCTTCAAAACACGCTTACAAACAGGCCTTCAAAGGTTACCAGGCACTGTGTAAAGCTGCGCACGCTGAAAACATAAATAATAACAGTCTGCTGTCTCATAACAGACCTAAAACCTTGTTCAAAGTGGTGCAAGAATTGTTGGGCGCTACACACCAACCTGAGCCTCTAGAGCAAACTGAAACCCAATGTGAAGATCTAGTGGTGTTTTTTATGGATACAATTTACAAAATGTACTCTGAATTTGGTATCAATGGAGAACAACTTTCTAAGACCAACAATATACTGTCAGATTCTACTCCTCTTCCTGGTTTGTTGGATAAAAAGGATAAACCTGATAATATACTTGACAGCTGGCTACCTCTTAATATTATATCTTATAATCACATCCTAACCAGTATCAAATCAGGCTCCCCTAAGGATCCCTTTCCAAACTCTGTTCCTAAAAATTTGGACCTCCACATTCTTAGACTTATTATGGAACTTCTCAATGCCTCACTTCTTGTAGCAGTAGTGCCAGCTGCCTGGAAACATGCAATCATCCTCCCTTTACTAAAGAAAGCAAAAGCTGATCCGTCCTATCTCGCTGCTCCTCGCATTTTCCAAAATCTTAGAATAACATATCAACCGTCGATTGATACAATTTGTGGACTCCCAGAACATTTTACATCCGTCACAATCAGGTTTTAGAACAGGTTTTTCCACCGAATCGACGCTTCTGGGAGTCACCGAAACCATCCGCCAACAACTTGATAAGGGAGACACGGTGGCACCCATAATATTAGACTTGAGTGTCGCTTTTGACACCGTGTCCAATGAGACCCTTCTTCAAGTTTTACATTCTAAGGGCATTGTCTGCATTGCATTGAAATGGCTGGCGAGCTTTCTATCCAGCCAAACGTTTCAGGTTTTCTCCCCAACGGCCAGCTCCAAATTCCATGCTTCCCCTTATGGAGTGCCTCAGGGCTCTATTCTAAGACCTTTGCTCTTCAACATTTACATCAGTCCTCTGGCGACCCTAGCAGAAGAGGCTGGGCTAACCATATACTCATATGCTGATGATACCCAGCTCATTTTGTCTCTATCAACTAAAGACACTTCTAAGGTATCTTCTCTTCAATCAGGCTTACAAGAAATTGCTGGATGGATGCACACCAACAAGTTGAAGCTGAATGGAGGTAAAACGGAACTCCTAATTCTTGGGGTAACAAAGCGCTCTGTGACCCACAACATTGGCCTCTGTAAATGGGTGCCCTTCCCCAGCCTTCTCAATCTGTTAGCAACCTTGGCATTATTATAGATGAACAACTGTCTATGTACCAACAAGCGGTCAAAGTTGCCTCAACTTGCTTTGTAATTTTGAAATGGCTTAAAAAAAATCATATGGATGCTGCCACCACTGACTCAAAGAACTGTGGTTCAGGCCCTATTCGTGTCCAGACTGGACTATGGTAATGTTTTGTATCTGGGTGCCAACAAGGAGGTAATCCGGACTGCAAGTGGTCCAAAACTCAGCGGCCAGACTTCTTTCTCAGCTACCTCGAATCGCCTCTACCACAGGGACTCTTCGGGACTTACACTGGCTTAGGATAGAAAATTGGTCCAAATTCACAGAATTAACACCGGTACTGCTCCTCGATACCTTAGTACCTAAGTTCACAGGTACATTCCTACACGCCTTCTCAGATCATCCAAAATGGCAAAGTTTATGGTCCTTAGGTTCAAACTCACTCGTATAGGTGGTCGGTCCTTTGCTTACTTGGCCCCGTCCTTATGGAATTCTCTTCCACTCTCACTTCGCTATGAACATAATTATGCCAAATTCTGAAAAAGCATCAAAATGTGGTTATTGAACCTCTTAGCTCTGACTCGCTGCTCTCTTTTCTCCTGCATGGGTCTGTAGGCGCCAGGAAACCTCTGGGTAGCTGTTGCACCATATACATTTAAATAGAATAATAATAATAATAATAGGACTGTGTCTGCCTTCCACAATGCTGGCTCGCCCCCCCTGGGGCCAGAGCCTATACTAATAAATAAGGCTGTTGTGCACTGTAAACAAAATATTAATTGCCTCTCAGAACTCGTTTAGACTGGGCACAGAGCCCTGTGCCAGGGGGAGAACAAAGAACATAGGAGATATACATATTGGGGCTGTGACCCTATGTAGTTGTGCTGAGAAACCTTTGGTTACCTGCTGAAGAAGAAGGACTGCTGAGCAAAGAGGAATCACCGTGGGACCCAGCTGCTGTCTCCTGAGTCCCCTCCGTGCTGGCCTGCCTATGCCCAGCTCTGCCCCTCTGTACTAGGGACCTAGCGGCTTGTGAGCACTTCATTCTTTATTGTCCTTGAAGCAGAGAAGGGGGCTCTGACTTTGCACCTAGTAGGGCACCGTCACATCGTGGCAGGAGATTCACAGACCAGGAAGCCAGGCGGCTGTTGCCTGGTTGTGGGCGGGGCTTCTGTGGTGATGAGGGGAGCCCCCACATGCTTCTAAGAGCCTGAGCAGGGGGCTTCAACTTTGCTCAGGAAGAGTGCATGACGAGCACTCTGTCATTACCTTTTCATGAGCTCCGCTCATTCCAAGTGATTAGAACGGAAGTCATGCAAAGAGAGCCTGACTTGGGGCGTGGCCAGCCGCTGTAAAGCAGAGTGTGGAGAATGGGCAGAAGCCAGAAAAGGGCTGAGTCTGGTTGTGGGCGTTGCCTGCACATGAAGGAGAGACGCCGCAGAGCCTGAATCCAGGAGAGAGCACAACCCGCATTCGTGGGCACAAAAGGAGGAGACCAGAGCGTCTCGGGCTCCCTGCTGAAGTCCTTGATTTTTCGGTTACCTGAGGAGAAGCCCCGGTGAGTGGGGCCTGTACAAGCGCACTGTGGTGCCCGTATGCTTACAGCTACACTGCCAGATCGCGGATAGCTGCAAACGAGGAGAAGCCCCATGAGGGGGGCTCGCAAAGGCACACTGTTGGTGCCGGCATGTTTCATAGCTGTGCCACAAGATTGCCCGCAGCAACAACGTGGGGGGCATTTAGTGTCTATGGAGAGACATGGGTGAGTTGCACCCTCGCCCCCATTTCGATACAGGCCTGTTGGTGGCAGTACTGTGCTGCATCGGCAGCCTGATGGCCAGTCCAATAGCCACATGCTAGTAAAGACCTAACTTTGGGACAAAGGGCATTACGGGGAAACCCCAGAAAGACCCACGAGGAAGGCCAGTCGGCCTGGAGTTCATCCTGTATTTTGGTGGGGCGTAAGGCCCTGAGGTGATGTGTACACCTTAGTAAGTGTTACTGTGGTGCACTGGTAATTTAGGATGTATGCCTGATATGGTTTATGCATAATGTGTTTATGCCAAGTACAGTGTTCACCAGTAGCTACTGGTTGCTTTACTACTTGCATGTTCTAATGGTTATGACAGTGGCCCGATTGGCCCTGTGATGTATATAATCCCCTGTAAAGTAATACCTAGTGCCAGGTGGCACAGTGCAAATATGTGATTAGGCTCTAATGCATTTTATGAGTAATACAAAGGCTATTTTATATAACCTTGTGAGGAGTTTCTTGTGTAGTGTGTCTGGTGTGTCACTGCTGTGTGTGTGTTGCGCAAACCCTTTATACATTGACTCTGGGATAGGCCTGACTACTCGTGCCAAGCTACCAATGGTGTGAGCAGGGGTTATCTTCAGCGTGTAACTCCCTTACTTTGACTAGAGTAATGGTTTCTGCCAGGCTTAGGCGCATGCCCTAGCCAACCAGAAATCCCGTTTCTAACAATAGTATTACCAACAAAAGAATGCATCCTCCCCTGGTCCTCTTGTGAGCAGCCTCCTGTGGACTGCCAGCTCACCCGCGACCCATTTGTTCAGCTTCGCACACCATCAGTGTAGCAAAAGTGCTGAAGATGATTTCTGTGCCATTCTTATGCAGCACTTCAATAAGATCAATGCCAAGTTCTGAAACCCCATTAGGCCTCTAATTTTACCGGTAATACGCCCTATGTCAAGGATACACCTAGGGCAAACAAACTGCCTGCTACCACTGTCTGTGTGACCTGCTGCCAGAAGGGGAGATAGCACTGCACACAACCATATCATATGCACAAAGTCTGCCTCCTCGGGTCCGAAATTTGGGGCACCTACTAGCTGTCGCCAGATCTATTTGACCGATACTACTTGGTATCAGATATGCATGATGTAGGAAATAGAACTGTATCAGGGGAAAACATGCATTTCATGTTACTTTCCTAACTGATTTTAGACTGCGAGCCCACACCTTGTACGGGATGTTGACGGTCAGCGTGTTCTTCCACCGATCTCTCAATGTCATAGTCTCCCTTGTGAATTTGGCTCTGCAGCGTAGTGTAGAGATGAGTGCTGGCCCTTGAGCAATCCTCTGCAGTCAACGGAGTGTCTGGTGGGGACCCCAGTGGGGGGGCGTTCCTTGTCAGAACCCATGTCCTCCACATCACAGCCCTGAGTGCAAAATAGAGGAGAAACTGCTCCTGTCACATCTCATATTCCTCTGTAAACTCCCCAAATACACGTATTCCCTCATCGGTCATCACATCTTCCCACTTTTGAATCCTAGCCTTCTCCTAGTCCTGGGTCCTGTATATTACTCGTAAACCTCCGCATTCCAGTTTGCCCATAACAGAAGAATTGCGGTATAAGGTGTAGACCTCACTAGCCACAGGTGTAATACTAATATATTCGTATAGCAGCTTGTAGTAATATACCTTCTGACCTCTCGGGAGCGGTGACATCTAGAATTCTCTGGAGAAGGAGTCATCCATCCAGTTCATGAAGCAGACACAAATACTCAAATATTCAAGCTGAGCTTCACGGACGAGCAACCACATGGGCCACGGCAGCTGTGCAGCTGCATGTTATGTGTCGTAGCATGCAGCACCTAAATCGCTGTCACCTAGTAGCACACACAGTTTGCAGAGAGCCACTCAGCACCTACCAGTGCCCCAAATTTGTTGTGTCACCAATCTCTGCAGGTCCCAAAAAGAGGACATCTTCAGGACCATCGGCATCTCCATAAAAAAGTATAGCAGTCTGGGTAGTACCAGCATTTTAGACACAGCAATCCTACCTGTTGGTGAGAACAGTAAGCTAGTCCAGACGGGGTGGTATCAGTGAATAGATGCAAATGCTTTACCCAGGTTCACTTGACCAGTGCAGCCTCCTCAAGCTATAATTGGACCCCTAGGTACTTCAGGGAGCCAAACTGTTAGGGTAGCTCCCTGCCTGTTAGTGCCTCTTTCTGAACATCTGATAGTGGTGAAAGAGGAAACAAGCAGGACTTGTCCCAATTATTACGGAGTCATGACACACTGCCAAAGTCCTCTTACATTGACATGGCTCCCGGTAGCACAGTAGGGTCACCTTACAAGTACACAAGCGGATCGTCAGCATACAGGGAAAACATCTGCCGCTGCCCCTTTACCATCAAGCACCACCAAGGAGCCCGGTCCCGCAACTGACATGACAACAGTTACATCACCAGAGGAAATAGTAATGGGGATACTGAGCACCCCTGTCTCGCCCGCTCTGGTGATGGAAAACGGCTCAAAGATTACACCGCTGTGCTCACCTGGGCAACAGGACTAGTGTATAGTACCGCCACCCACCTGAGGATGAGGGGGCCTTTTGGAATAGTCCCCTTTTGCAGGGTCATCCCCTAACCTTTTGCTTCTTCCTCTTATTTTTCCTGACCTGTTTTTGTTGGCTTTAGTACTCTGGACACTTTATCTCTGCTAATCAGTGCTAAAGTGCATATGTTCTCTGTGTACATTATGATTATAATGAGTAATCCATGATTGGCATATTTTATTTGCTGGTAAGTTCCTATTAAAAGCACTGAGTATGCCAGGGCCTGTAAATCAAATGCTACTAGTGGGCTGGGAGCCCTGATTGTGCCCCCCTACAGACGTTGCCCTGTAAATGTGTTTCAGATTTGCCACTGCAGTGTCTGCAAGCACAGTTTTTAACTGCAATGGCGACCTGGCAAGAACACCCACTTGCCAGGCCTTAACCTTCCCTTTTCTAACATATAAGGCACCCCCCAGGTAGGCCCAAGGTACCCACATGGGCAGGGTGCAGTGTAAGTGAAAGGCAGACATGTACTGGTGTGTGTGACATATCCTGATATTGAAAGACTATCTGTCCCATAGGTTCACATGGGAGTTGCTTTCTAACATCTTACAAGTATAACTTTCTTTTAGAAAAATTGAGTTTAGTCTCTTTGAACTCAGAATTTAATAACACATCTTTTTAGGAAGAAGGTTTTTAAATTGTATGTTTGAAAATGCCACTTTTAGAAAGCCTGTCTCACCCCGGGTTGATGGAAAACGACTCCAAGATTACACCCTTGTGCGTACCTGGACAACAGGACTAGAACAGGACTAGTATATAGTAGCGCCATCCATCTGAGGAAGATTTGATTTGATTTTGAGTTTTGTAAAGCGCGAAAAAATACCTGGAGATGTCTCATCGCTAAGAGATAAAGAAACATAGAGAACAGAGTAAGAATTTTGTGAAAAGCCAAGTTTTGCGGAAAGTCCAGAGAGAGGGGGCTGATTTAATTTCCGAAGTAAGCCTGTTCCAGTTTTGTTTTGTACAGACCAAAAAGCTCCTGCCTCCCCAAGAGGACAGCTTGTAGGGAGGCACCACCAAATTCATAGCTGAACCGGACCAAAGGGTCCTATTCGAAACGTACCTTCTGAGTGTTTCCCTAAAGAAGGCTGGACCTTGTCCCTGAAGCGCTTAATTGGTGATGAGGAGTGATTTGAAGGGAATCCTTTGATGGACAGGGAGCCAATTAAGCCTCATCAAATCTTGTGAAGCTGAAGAGTGGGTCCATAACCATGTGCCGCAAAACTGCCATGAGGTAAGGCCTTCGAAGGGTGTCAAAAGCCTATTCCAAATCTAGGGATGCCACCCACCCCTCTGTCATTGTGTGTCTCGCCCAGTCCATGGTATCAAATAGTTGTCGCAGTTTGAGGAATATGTTCCTCCTTGTTATAAAACCATTCTGGTCAGGGTGTACCAGTGTCCCCACCACCTTTGTCAGTCTGATGGCCAAAATATAACTGAGCACCTTCTAATCTAAGTTGAGCAGTAATAGAGGATGATAGGGTGTTACATTCAGGGCATCAAGGTTGGTTTAGGAAGCACGACTTTCACTGCCTTTCTCATGGAGGGTGAAAGATGTCCCTGGGTCAATGAGTCCTCATACACTTTTGGCAATTTAGGTGCTAGTAAAGTCTGATTATACGCATAGCTCTCAAGTGGAAATCCATCAGTGCCTGTGGAGAGACGGCTTACAGTAGAAGTGAGATAGTCTGCCTAAGGTACCGCAATGCGAGTTAAAATGCCTGTAATCCAATACCAAACGGTACGAACCGTCAGGTTTGGTCACAGTAAAAAGTGGGTTATTCATCGGAGACACACAAGTTTCAAATATTCCCTGATACTCCAATTGCTCAAGGATTTCTGCCACGGAAGCCTTGGCTTCACGTCGCATGGGATTCTGAGGTTGAGGCTGTGGCATTGACCGTAGGGGAATCTTGTGTCAGGGAGAAAATGTAACCCAACCACAGTGAGTATGGCACAAAGCCGGAGCTAGGGCCTTAGCCCACTCTTCTGCAAAATTCAGCGCATGCTCTTTCGACACTGTGTGCGCGAAACTAGGGAGTATTACCTCCTCCCCTCTCGGAGCAGCGAGAACAAAGGGTGGGGGCCAGTCAGCCTCCGCTAACAAAACGTCATACGTTGTAGTTAGATTCTCCCAAACTACCCCTTTTATTGTACGTTGTATGTCTCCTTCAATTAAAAGTTGAATCTCAAAAAGCCTGTCAGGGGGAGCTTCTCTAGTGTCAGCTGTCTCTACAACAACATAAGTATCAGTCGTTGTCACCTTCAGTAGTGGACGCAGGGCCTCTCGCACTATGGTAATCTCCGCCGTGCTGTCCAACAACTTCAGCGCCCATGTCTGATTCCGAAGCTGCGTTCTCACTATCTGTGGCATATCTCGCTGTCAAAGCGGCGACTTTCTTTTTCTGAAACTGGGGTCCTGCTTGCCTTTTCCATCTTTCGGGCGGGGCTGGTCGAGACTCTGCTGGCCACCCCGACCTCTGCCGCCTCCTTCACTACCGGTCGAAGAGGCCGATGAGTCCTGAAAAGAACGAGGAGAGTGTTGTTCAGAAACCTGAAAATGATCAGGTGATTTTATCGTTACGCGATCACGCAAGTCATAAACAGGTTCTGTAGACGTAGGCACGGGAGATCAGGACGTGACTCCTGCTTCTGTTGTTGTTTACCCTGTTTTTTGTTCTTAGACCAATTTTGCTATTTAGATTTAGGTTGTTCATCTTTTTTGGACATTTGTCCTTGGGGTTGCTTCTTCTATTTAGTAGAGAATGGCCTGACACCCAAACTAATACGGCCCACGGTCTTATAAGCCACCGTAATAATCTCGGTCACTGGCGGGGTTTATCGGCATCGGGAACTGCCTGCAAAGCATTAGACACTTGGAAGCTTACCGCATCTCCCTTCACATTAGCAAGGACTAGATCGGAAACTACGTCAAAAGAGCAGCATAGCCTCATTCCCAATTCAACTGCCGCCTCTGGTCCGTGCTCATCTTGAACACTTTAATGACCGAGGGAAGGACAGTCATTGACGGAGTGCCGAAGCACCTCGTATACACCGCCGCAAAGATCTTACCCCATGATTCACAGTCACCGGCCTCCAGGATCAAGTCTTTAGGCAAACTAATTGTAAGAATTCTGTGTTTCTCAACAGGAGTCGTGTTAGGAAATACTGCTTCCAGCTGGTCAAACTTCTCGGTAAGCCAGAAAGGCATATCATCCTTATCTTGGGGAAGCTTGCCCATAACTGCATTAACCATCACAGGACTAAGCTTCATTCCGCTCGGTCCGGAAGCGCCGCAACACCCGGGGCCCCACCCGCGAGATTGCGTGCAATGTATTATACCAAGGCCCTAAGAACTGCAATTGCGATGTTATGTAGGGGCCGTAGATCGGCGACGGGAACCGCCCCCCGCTCGAGGATGCGGGGTAAATCCAGCCAAAACAGGCCATATAGCGTCTGGAATGGACAAAGGACCTAATCTACTTGGCGTCAAAGAGTGGGGAAGGGCGCCATGAAACCAAACTCGGTGCTGCCAAGCTGAAATTGGAATTTCCTGTGTCCTATTCGGAGCATATTCCGCGGGCATGGCCATGTGAGTATACGTGTGGAACACACCAGTATCTGCGTTCACAGCAGGGAAGGTCACCCAAAAGTAAAAAATCTCAAACGGGTAAGCTACTTCCGCACTCACAACCATGATAACAGCCATGCCTTCAAGGCCGACATTATACGTTTGCAAATGATTGTGCACCGCAATGCGACTATGCTGCGGTATGCCAACATCACCCATAACGACACAGTGAGAAAGTGGTACAGTGAAAAATCTATGTAGCACAACTGGGTAGTAATTCAAAAGAAAACCTTTTTGATAGATTCAAGCTTGAAAAGACCTATATGAGTACAGGTAGGTTTATCCGTCACCACCGTTATCCGGTAACGATAATGAGGGGGTTAAGGACTGATATAAGCACTACTGAAGTGCCTTGTAAATACGACCAAACCGTGTTGGGCGCCATGTTGCATGGATTCTGCTCCTACACAGAACTGTGCATAGAGACTTAGGACCTCAGTGAATTAGGGTGTATCAAAACACACCTTAGTACCCAAACCCCCTACCAGACTAGCAATCAGTGACTCATTGGTTCTTCGTCCTATAGCAAAAACACCAATGATTAGTCAACCCAGAACATGCGACTTAGGTTACCTGAGGTAAGGTGGCAAACAAGAGCAAACTTTCGTTACAGTCTTACACCAGTCCAAAACAAGGAGTAAATGAAGACACGTGCAAGTTTGAAATGTTTATTTCTAACGCCGTGTTCTCATGCGCAGTACCTTAGATAATACAAGTAAACATATTATCAGAAACAAGGTTGTCAGCATTGTTACTATTCCATAAAATACAAAGGGAGAAAGCATCTTTTATTGCTAACGGGAAACAGGTTTAAAATATACCTATATTTCACCCTCCCTAGTTAGTGAGTTAGTTTATAACTAATGAAGGTCTCATAGGATTACTTGGGCAGCCCAATACCTCTGGTACTCAGCAGTAGTGGATCACATCGAGTTCTGCACAAGCTGTCAGGATACGAAAATTCTCCAACTGTGTGATCATGCCTGCACAGTGCATTATTAAACGCGCCAGTATCAGAGGTGGGCACAGCTGCATATGTGTTATGGCTAGAACGTGCGAGGATCATTCCGAATAACAGACACAGTGTCCAAGATAACCTTGACAGTCTCGGCTCTCTATGTGCAGACTAAACTAGCGAGGCAGTTTAGAAATGTAGCATAACAAGTTATTCTCATGCGAAGCAAAATACTCAGCCTTCTTTAAACAATATCGCAAGTGCATGTCGTGTGCAAAGCAGAGCAGGAAAGCAATAATGGCGTTTACCCTTCTGATAAACCCATGCTAACTTAACACTGTGTGAATGTAAGGCTCGTCCTCACTACAGCCCATGGCAGAACAAGGCAGCCAGTGGAGCGGGCTGTTGGGCTCCGGAAGGCCATATTCACATTTCTGGACAAGACTGGGGGAGCGTTCCTCTCAGTGGCGGCCCGCAGACGGAGTGCTGCGGGGCGATGTGGCGGGGGAGGGGCAGGGCGAGGGGGTAGGGGATTTGGGCATATGACAGACAGGAGTAAAGTAAGTAATTAAATAAATAAACCTATTTACCTTGCGATCGCCAAATCGGCGATGCAGCGAGCGCAAGGTTAATAGTTGTATTTATTTAACTAAATAAACAGCGAAATAGGGACAACACAGGTGCGTGGTTGTCAGTTTTGGTAGATGAAACCATTGTTGTAGGAGACACAATGTCTGAAGTCCAAAGTCCAACTAACTCCTCCCATCAGAAGTGGTAACTCATATACAGGAATAGTCAACAAATTGAACATATTGCACACAAAGGAGGACATCATTTGAGACGTCTCTTCCTGGTGGTGGTGGGTGCCTTGCCATCTGAAAATCTTTGATTTTTTCTTGGACAACCCAGGCCATGGGAGGGGAGGGGTCTACTGCTGCACACTCAGGGGTATCTGAGGAGTCTTCCGCTGACAGGACCTCTCTTCCTGTGGTTGCCGCAGATGTAGAAGAGCCAGATGAAGATACATCCGGATAGTGGTATTAGATTTAGGTAATAAGGCGCCACATAGAATAGTTGCACAAAATATCTTGAAAAAACCCAATATTTATTGGTGCTGAAAGGTGAGGAGAACCAACTTACTCCCCAGGACAGGCCTCAGCCCTCTAGAACATATGACACTCCTTCAATATCAATTTTCTGAGTAACATAGATATGTTACGCGTTTCCACAAGTTCAGACACAAATAATATGCAAGAAATTCTTCTTCTTTCTTCTTTGTTGGTCACTTTAATGTGTGCAAGTCATCCCAGTTAATTCTCTATAGCCAACATGTGTTTCGTCGCACCAGGAGGTTGTCCCGCGACTTTCTCAAGGCTGTGTGAATTTAAGAAAAACAAAAAGACCAGTATGTATATTAGGAAAACAATCCCTTTGTTAACTACATCCCAAACCTTATCAGTTTCAGGACCAAACACAAACCAAGAGTATCTCATGCATATGGTGGGACAGATATAAATGAATTAACACAGAGATTGTACACAATAACACAGAATGCACCTCTGTGAGACACAGTATGTCTATGACCCAAATATCGATAGAGAGACCAAGTAAGTGCTTTTAAAATAATAATGCCAGCTCAAAAAAATTCCTGAAGTCAAGACACTGAGATTTTTCTGTTGTGGGCATGATCGTGAAAAGTGTGAGTAACAAAGCTAAGGGTCATGTTAATTAAGTGTAGAGCGTGCACTGGAATGGTAAGTTATATAGGTGAGTTAAAGAAATAAAAGTCAAAACTAAGAGCAAGTCTTAGTCGAAGTTACATAAATACCTATTTCCTGTATGAGAGTTAATTCTGTAAAGCAAGCAGAAAGATTTACATAAATCACTCTAAGAGTTTAATATCCAGTATAAAAGTTATATGTTCTAAATGTCGTGCCATATGGGAAGACCTACTTTCTAAGTAGTAATAATTCCAAAACAACTGTGGGTTTAGGGTGTGGTAGCGTCACAGTTCCAAAGGATCTATGTTCTCTGAAAATTGATATACGTGTGCTAAGGAGTGTCATATGGACCACAGGAAGGTTCAGAAACAAGTTTATTTAGACATTTGTCCTTAAAACATTCTAAAAAAGCACACTTAACAACTAAAACCTTTAAAAGAACCCCCTCCTAGCTATGCCCCCAAACCATTACATTTCATTTTTAAAATTTAGTTTGACAGTTCGTAAAAACTGAGCAATCCCAACTGCCACATCTAAATGTCACATCACAGACAAAAACACCATGCTTTGTTCTTATGAAGAACATGAAAAAAAAAAACAGAGGTCTTAAAAACCTGATTTGATTTGCGAGATAAAAGACGCCGTCCATAACAATATGTGGAAGGGTACATTAAACTTTCAAAGGGCAGCAACAGAGACCACTATTATTCTGCACCCTAGTCCTATGTGTGTGGTATGAGTAGATTGGATTACATCCAACCCTAACCCGTAAGATTTTGTTTCTTAAACCTGAGTCTGGTAACTGTGAAAAATAGGGGAAAACACTATCCTGACCGAATGTGGCAAATGAGAAACTAATGGATGATTTATTCTTTAAAGACAATAATTCGATTGATTCTGATGCCATAGCAATGGATTCTCCCAGTGCTCGTTTGCCTGGAAAGGCAATCCAAGATGTAACGGTGCCACTTTTTAAATGGAGGTTTTTAATTACAATTATTCTGGTTCTGACGGCCTTTACCCACATCCTTTCACTACTTTGGATCTCTTCCCAACACAATTTGAAGACTTTAACCACCTCATCA
This sequence comes from Lissotriton helveticus, assembly GCF_964261635.1. Taxonomy (NCBI): domain Eukaryota; kingdom Metazoa; phylum Chordata; class Amphibia; order Caudata; family Salamandridae; genus Lissotriton; species Lissotriton helveticus. The sequence goes on from NC_136065.1 coordinate 1,412,404,150, forward strand.
TCCTCCAACAGTGTGTTAAAGTATCTTAGGGCCTGTGTTGCGGCCGCCATATTCTAAGAGACCAGACTGCACTCTCCCCTTATAGCCTGGACCATGGTACCTTTGGAAAGTGATAAAAGTCTTTTAGGCACTACCCCTTCCAGTCTGTCCCGTTCATAGGTTGGATCAAGACCTGCTTAATGACATCCCAATGCGCACTCCAATTCAGATTTATTCCTAAAAATGAAACCCAGGTATTTATATTGATCCACCTGCTCCACCACCTGTAAACCTAAATACCAGAAAACACTCTACGGAGATTATAATCTTGGTCTTTTCCAGATTAATGCAGAGCTTATTCTGCTTTCTATAAGATGTCAAGGCATTGAGTTTCCTCTGCAGATCAATTGGGGTATATTCCAATAATACCAAATCGCCTGCATAAAGCAGACAATAAATATGCTAGTTCCCAATTTTAGGAGAAAAAAACTTTGATTGGGAAATAACAGTTGGGAGGGCGGCTAACAATAGACTAAAAAGTAAGGGTGCTAAAACGCACACCTGGCGCAGGCTGTTGTCAATAGGGATTCTTTGGGACAACCGACCCGACTTGTCTAACTCGACCTGAGCCCAGTTACCAGAGTGCAAGGATTGAAGAGCCAAAAGAAGGTTTGGTCATAGGTTCCAAGCAGCAAGCTTTCCCCCCAGAATATCCCTGTCAACAGAATAAAAGGCAGTCCGGAAATCTATAAAACAACAGCTTAGCCTTTGATTTTCCTCTAGAGCCTTTCGGGTAATAGCCCACAGAACAAAATAGTGGTCTATGGTGGAATGACCCTCCCGAAATCCCCCTTGTTCTAGTGGGATTCTCTCAGTTTCAGTGACACAATATTCGTGTTTGGCTAGGATAATCTTGGAGAATATCTTCAATGAAATATCCAGAAGGCTTATAAGTTTATAGTGCATCTGGTCTAAACAGCTCACCTTTTTAAAGATCGGTTTCATGGACCCTTGCCTGGTAAAAGGATAAAGGCAGGTCCCTGCAACCCAGCAAAATAAAGTAGAATACATTGTAGCCCACAAGACACTACTTGTTTTAATTATTACTGCTGGTACATTGCCAGGGCTGGCAGCACAGGAGGGTTTTATTCTCTCAATAACGGCCTTAACTTCCTTTAGTGAAAACCAGATGATTGGGAGAGTTTGCCCGTGGAAATGCTGAGGGTCATCTGAACCTAAAGGTTCGCTATATAACTCCGTCAAATAAGTAGCCCACTGTGCTTCTGGAATCATACAGGCCAGAGTGCCCCTGATTTGACCATTAAACTTATTAACCTTTGTCCAGAATTTTTGCTGATCATTTGAAAATATAATTTCCTACATCTCCTCCCACTTACTGTAATAATAGACTGCCTTTTTCGTCTGCACATGGGATTTATAATGGTGTTTAAGTTTGACCAGCTCTTGGGTGGCTGAAGGAACGCAATAACGCCTAACACTCTTTGCTCTCAGTCTCACCAGATCGAACCAGCACGTAAGGCCCTTCGGGCAGGATTTTGTATGTACGCCCTTTTCACATATTTTCATTGAAATCCAGCCCAAAACTCGTTGCACAATATTATCATACCACACAACTACATCATCAACCTGGATAGGGTGAGTAAGGATCATCTCTTCTAACTGAAGGAAAGCTCATTTTTTAAGATGCACAGTGTCTAAACGTGTTGTGAGCCTACGCGGGTAGGACATCTCTAAAGGCAAAACCCTCCCAGGGGGACCACAGGAAGAGGTCGGTGGTGGGGGAAAAGCCCTGCAGGGTATGTTGTTAATGTTCCTCAGCACCCATATGAGCTGGTCAACTTTGTGGGTGTCCAGCCTCTGGTCTATGGATCTCTGGAGCGTCTTCATCTCTCGGAGTTCCTCAAGTACCTGGCCAATTACTCCTTGAGAGTTCTCATAGGCCCCCATGAGTCTGGAAATGTTGGCCTGGGTGTTAGTGGCACCAATGGCTTCATTTAGCGGGCTGCATTTACACTTGCTACCCCTGCTCCCACTGGCCTGTGACCCTGGCCCAGCCTGCACCCTCCCACTAGCTCCTCCATCCTCAGTGATTGTGTTGACAATCCTCACCTCCGGAAGTGGGACTGGTGTGGTGGAGATGTTGCTCCCTGTGCTAGGTCCACCGGTTGTTGTGGCAGAGGTCAGCTGAGATGTTGAAGCTAGCGTGGGAGATGTGGTTGTAAGCACAGTGAGACTCACTGTTTCCGTTTGCTCAGGCTGTCCAAATGGGCCAGGTAGGTCCTCCACTTCCAGAGATCCAGGAGATTCTGCATCCCTGGAGGCTTGATCCAGGGGGGAGGTGGAGTCTAGGCGGTGTCCTGAGTGTGGCCAGATGTGGTGCCAGATTGACCTGTTCAAACATAGAGTATAATGTTATTGTTTTAAGTGTGATAAGTACATCCTCATCATTTGGTACACAGTGAGTTCAGACCTTGGAGGGACAAAAGGGTTGGATATTGACATAGTGAACTATTCCTGTTGTGTTTGACTAATTTGCAATACTTGGTGAGACATTCATTAATTATATGGAATGTTACTGGCCTGATCAGTTGCTGTACTGATATGCTTCATGTTGACATGAGGGATGGACATGGCATCTCCCAATAACACAGTGTTGAAGTTAAATGTGTATTAGTAAATTCCAAGTCCTAGGTGTGTACAATACAAACATACACTCTACTTGGTAGTGGATTTAGCACTGGTAATCATGTGTGCTGTGCAGTGTCGATGGGTACACAGCCATTTCATATCAGCTGGGTTACCTTCACACGTTACTGATATTTCAGTTACACATTCAATATGGCATCTCTCATTTCCTCTTTTTTCCTTTTATGGAGACCAGGGTACGTTCAGGCTGAGTAGACAGATATGTTCCTGAAAAGAGCATTGTGTGTAAGATGCTCTGTCCATTTCACCTGGGGATCAGTGGTGGCATGACTGACAAATGAGTCAGGGCAAACAACACTGGGACCTCCTATTCAGAGGTGGAGGCAGATGGCCTGATGGTAGTTATAGTCATTTCAATTACTCCTACCCCACACTTGACCAATGGTTAATTTCCTGTGAGATGAACCTTAGTAGTTAAATGGTTGACAAATGTAAAAGGACAGACAACGCTGGGGCCTCCTGTTCGGGGGCAGAGGGCCTGATGGTAGTTGTAGTCATTTCAATCACTCCTACTCCACACTTGACCAATAATTAACTGCCGGGGAGGCAAACCTCTGTAGTGAAACGGCTGACAAGTGAAAAAGGACAAATAACACTGGGGCCTCCTGTTCAGGGAGAGATGGCCTGATGGTAGTTGTAGTCATTTCAATCGCTCATACCTCACACATGACCAATGATTAACTGCCTGGGAGGTGAACCTCAGTAGTAAAATGGCTGACAAGTGAAAAAGGACAAACAACACCTAGGCCTCCTGTTTAGAGGTAGTGGTAGAGGTCATGATGGTTGTTGTAGTCATTGCAATAACTCCTACCCCACACTTGACCAGTGGTTAACTGCCTGTGAGCTGAACTGATGGAGCGAGATAGAAAACAAAATTTTGTTTAAACTCGCAAAGTCACATTTCCATAACATGAATAAAAATATTAATGATTTGTGATATGTCGTGCTAATACAACTTAGATTAAACTTTACACGTGGGGGGACTAACATGTGTGCTCATAAACGTGCATAAATGTTGCATCTTTTTGTTCGTGCAAAATAATAAAATAATTTATTGTTTTCGTTTTTGTCATTACTAACTGCTGCAAACTTAAAATAAGCATGTGCTTGTTTTGCTTTTTCTTGTCTGTGTGATGTCATTTCTACTATTCTAGGTGCATATGGGTCTCATAGAAAAACGGAGACTGGTAAATATAAACGCTGCTTTATTTGTTGCAATGGCTAGGTAACATTTTGATTAATCGGGTGGGTTAATTAATTAGTAAACCATGGGGTGGATACAGAATTTACTTTATTTCTTACATTAATACTTTTCTTGTGTTTGTTTTATACTAGAAAGCATAAGTTGCCTGCTTTTGGGCCTAGTCATTTGAACCGCAGAAAAAGAGCTGACATATAATTCTGCAGAAAGTCACGAGACGCCCATTCTGAATTAAAACGTTTATTGAAGCTGCATTCACAAAGCAAAAACTGATGAGCTGACATCATTCTGTCGGACATGGCCAAGGTCGAAAGTGAACATTTTGTCAGTCCTTAACTTGGCATCCGCGGAAGCTGTAATGAAAGTCTATGGAAGCTGCGAGGATGACTTAATACATTTGTTGCAACATCAGGAAGCTTCTGGCTTCACGTGGAAAAGACAATGGTCTCTAACAAATATGATTTAGTGGAACTTTTTGAGAAACGGGTGACATGTCACTTGTCACTCTCAGCCAATGGGACGTCGAGGATTTCTGAAAACTTTCCTTTGCGTAGTTTAGTTAACGTAGAAAGGTATAAAAAGTCATGCCCTTAGGGTTGGGCTGGCTGCTGCTTTCTGACTTTCCGATGAGGGTGATGTGCTACTGGACTTTGCGTGGTGCACGTAAGAATCCTCAAAGAATTTTACTTTAATTTCTGTCTATTTAGCTCAGTTAGGGAAATAGGTTTTAGAAATGCTAAACTTTATATATTCACTTTGAATTTGATTCACTTGCTTAAATTGTATTTTTCTCATATTTCCTACCATCATGCTTGCTTTATTGCAAATAAAATTCATTTATAAAACTATCAATTTACATACCATAATTTAGAAAATAAAATCTTACTTTTGACAAACAAGCTGGTCTTGGTTATTCAGAAGTGTAGGTTACCATTAGCTAGATCACGTCGCCTATGGTGGTTGTTTAAATGGTTGGGTTTTATTCTAATGACAATATTCTTTCTGCAAATGTATAAATATGTATATAGTTTGTAGATAATGTGTATATAGATTTATTCTGACCACCTGATTCAGTAGGCCCAAAATATATCAGGTTCATAAATGGGTCCATATTTAGTATAGAATTTTGTTTATATGTTATGAAGTTGGGTAGCGTAGTTTATGATATATTTTCTATAGCCCGCTGGATCAATTCTCTGGTAGCAGAAATTGATGGTTGCTAAGGGGTAACCAAGGTAATATGTTGGTTGCTAAGGGTTACGTCATGGTATGGAAATAGGATCGATGTTTTAACACTTGTTAAGTTCGTTTTTCGTGCCTATCTGTAAGCTATACCGGTATAGATTGTGTGGCGAGAAATTAGTCACGCAAGCCATCTGTTCTGTTTGTAGTGATATCGCCGAGTATCACAAGAGGTATCGCCGTGTACCATAGTGTTGTCGCCGAGCAGCACAGTTTTAGGGCTAGGTCCGAATCTTGTATAGTGAGGGTTTTCTAAGAAATCAAAGCAGCATGAGAATAGGGACAAAGCGCCTTCCATAAAACTCACTGTGATGAGAGTATTGGTTATATCCGAGCTTGAGTGAAGGGTAAAATTAGCGTCGGTGCATGATTATCTATAAACAGGTTAGAGTCCTGTACGGGTACATGTTTCATATCTATAAACAGGTGAGAGTCCTGTACGGATAACGTCGTTATTTTGCTAACGGTGCATGATTTCTATAAACAGGTGAGAGTCCTGTACGGATTTCATGTGTGTTTGAAATTAGGGAATTTTCTGTGTAAAAGTGCGAGTTTGAATTGTATTTTATGTTCAAGTGGAACTCTTAGAACTTTCACTTCGCGGTGGGTTCAGAGCAAAGCGAGTTCATAATTATACTTGTTAGAAGGGTGGGGTAAGGTTACTCTACTGACAATTGAATATTATCCTTAGTGTGAATAGCGCCGTCTATTCCGAAGTGTGGATACTTGAGTGTATGTAAACTATCCTAAATAGTGAAACGAACAGATGTTGTCTTTATAGTCATTGTTAAGAATTAATTTACACTGAAAAGTGTCCTTAAAATGGCGCTGTGAAAAGATTTTGTGAAGGAGGGGTAAGCGCCAGGAGTGAGAAGCGAGAAACCGCAGCTGCTGTGTACGTCACAGAGCCGCGCTGGGATTGGGTGACCTACGTCACAAGCTGTATTCTGATTGGCTCTTGAGTCTCTGACGACCTGTGAGCTGATTGGTCGTTCGGAAAATCTCCAAATTTATTGGTTGAGCAAAAAAGTGACGTAGCTCAACTGTCATTGGCTTGTTGGTGTGTTTCGCGCACGGATTGGTTGTTTTGCGGAACATCCCGGAAATATTTTACGAACGATTTTGTGAATTAAATTTAACCTTTAAAAATGAGTTATCATTTTAAACATGTTGAGAAAAAGACAACATTATTTCAGAAATTTAAGAATTTATTTTCACCTGACAAGAAAATCGAAACGCGAGGTGGTAAACTACTTCATAAGTATAAAACACCTGCAGCGTACATGGAAGGTGAATACGGATATCATACTGTCCTATGGTTCGACAGTTGGAAACGCTATACTAAAAACGACGGTGTTTTAGCTTGGCCTGACGATGGTTCATTTAATGTAAGAGTTTTAAGAAACTTACGAGAGAAAATGAATGCTCTTGTTCCAAAACCGAGACCAACTCAATTTGAAGCTTTAGTTGAGTGGGAAGACGAGATGTATCAGTTACAAAGAGAAGCTAGTGGAATTAAAAGACCTTCTAAAAATCCATCTTGGAAAAGAGAAACCCATGAAGATAGATTGCGAATGTGGAGACAGGGAAACATGAGTGAAGGATTGTATTTAATTCATGAAATGGTAATGGGTTCTCCTACAGGGAAATCTATGGAAAGTGAATCTGAGGATGCAGTTATGGAAGAAATATATACGACTGCTAGAAAGAAACAGCCTAATCAGCCTTTGAGACCTCCTAGATCATGGTCTACTCCGGTGGTTTCTACTGAAACTTCACCGAGTGCACCTCCAATTAGTGAAGCTCCTAAACTTTATCCAAATAATTGTGAAATTACTGAAACTCCTAGAAGATCAGAATTCGAGAATGCTCGAAATGAAGGTAGACATTTTACAATGACTCCAAGAGCAAGGGAACCTCCAAAAGATTATACAAGAGAGACAAGAAATGTTGAAGATGTTGATTATAATGAATATTTAAGATCTAAAGAAGAATTAATTAAAAGAATGACTAAAGGCATGGAAGCTGTCACAGTTCCAGTAACAATTGGTCCTGTTCAGCCTGTATTTGATCAAAAGAATACAAACAAAAATGGATTAACTATTCCTTTAAATACAGAAATTCAAAAGACTGCTGAAAAATTTTATTCAGATTTATCTGAAATAAATACTTCTAAATCAAGAATGCCTGATTTAACCTTTAATGAGGATTTATCTCCAAAAACACCAATGGGTGCTATGTCAGATATAGGGAGTCCTGAAGTCAGGGTAACCACACCAAAACTTGATGTGGCCAAATTAAAAGCGAATATCGAAGAATTAATAATTGGAACAATTGGCCCAGATAGTTTAAATTACTATCGGGATGATGAACTACTATTCATTTGCAAAAGCATTCAGTGGAAAACGAAAAATAAATATGATCAATTAGAGGATCTAGCTGCAGAACTTGAAATCGATGTGAGTAAACAAAAGAATTTTGCAAAGCATTACAGATTAGACTTTTCAGAAAGTGACATTGAGAGTTTGAACTCAATGGGAAGAATAGTTCACATTAAAGATTTGATTGTCTATATCAAAAAGCTAGGAGAACTGAATAAATGGAGAGTAAAATGGACGAAAAAGAAGGAAGATGAAAGATTGGATAAATTGTCAAAACAATTTCCAATGAGAGAAGTTGCAGGTGGAGGATATGTTCATGTCCCTTGGTCGAGACAAGACATTCTGTTATTTACAAATGACTTTCCAAAATTGAGGGAAAAACCAGTCGAATGGTACAGGCAAGTCGATAGATTTATCAAAGTGTCAAAGGTTCTGTGGATTGATTTAGATGGATTTTTTGACATTGTTGTTCCATCTGATCTTTGGACAGAATGTAAAATATCGATTAGTTGGCCAAAAGCAGAACCTGAACGAATTAAAGAAACAGGTGCCCCAAATCCACTTGTGATGGATTTCTATGAAAAAGTAATTGTCTGGATGAAAAACAAAATTCCACCCAAAGAAGTTGATTGGGTTAAAATAGAAAGAACAGAACAGGAAACAAAAGAATCAGTTCATTCTTTTTATGAAAGACTATTGTTAATCTTTAAACAATACAGTGGTTATGAAAAATTAGATGAAAAAGACATGAGTCATTTTATCTATAGATTTGTTTATGGACTAAAACCTGAAATTGGAGAAATGATCAGAACTAGTATTGTCGGATGGCAAGCACTATCTGTAGATGATATTCTAAGAAAAGCAAAATATTGTAGCGATGAATTAGAAGTAAAACAGAAAAAGCTGAAGGAGAAAGCCATGTGGGCTCAGGTAAAGGTGGCTGAACAACAGATTGCCAGCATGGGAAATAAGAACACTAATTTTGTTCAAACTGGAAATACAAACCAGATACAAGGAAAGTTTAAAGGTAATAATTTCCCAAAGAAATTTAGCCCAAAGATAGAAGAGCTGAAACAAAGATTACCTTGTTTTAATTGTGGCGAAATTGGACATTGGAGGGACGAGTGTCCTCATCCTCCTAAAAACTCAAAGAATCCCTTATTGAATCCACAGATGCAGAATGGTGTTAACCTGCAGCAACAGCTACAGATGCAACAGGGGTTAAACGAATTTAATATTCAACGACAGTTACAGCAACAGCAACAACAACAGGTGAATAATCGTCAAGACCAATTGCCACAACCACCTTTTCCGAATTGTGGGGGAGTTCAAAAATATAATCCAAACGTGGGATTTCAGGGATGTGAACAGGAAATAAAACCACAAAAACAGCAAAAGCAGCAAAGGGTTCAAATGCAAAATGCTTCACAACAATTTTTATTAACAGAAAGTCAAGACAGCGATTCTGATGATTATTGCTGACGGTACCCGAGAGAGGAGGAAGAGTGTGTTGTTGGAGCCACTCTTGAGGTTGACCAGTCTGGTCCTTATGTAAACGGGAAAGTTAATGATGTAGACATCACTTTTCTAGTGGACACTGGTGCTACCCGTTCTACTGTTAGATCAGTGGAAATTGAAAACCTACCTCTCTCTGGGGATACCATCCAAGTTGTGGGAGTAAGTAATCAGCAAATTAAAACAGACTTAGCTGATCCAGTACCAGTTGAAATTGGAAATTACAGAGACAAACACAGATTTGTGGTTTGTAATAGTAGTCCAGTAAATCTATTAGGCAGAGACATCCTATGTAAAATGAATTGCAGAATATATTGTTCTCCTGATGGAGTTGAGTTACAAACAATGGAGGAAGATGGTTTGTACAGAATGACAATGATGATGATGGAAGCAGAAGAAACAAAATTGTTTCCTGCATTTGAAGAAAAGGATTTACCTGAAGAGCTAAAGGAAACAGTGAAATCTGAAATATGGGATTTTAGTGGGAATGAGATGGGTCTAATGAAAAACGTAGATCCTGTAAAAATTGCATTGAAACAGGGAATAGAATTTCCAAACACTCCACAGTATAAAATGAAAACAGAAACAATTGAAGGTATTACACCTATAATTGAAAAATTAATCAAGCAAGGTGTATTAAAGGAAATGAAGAGTAGCTCTTGTAATTCACCAATTATGGGAGTTAAAAAGTCTAACGGAACATTTAGGATCGTACAAGATTTGAGAAAGGTTAATCAAATTGTCATTCCATGTTGTCCTGTGGTTCCAAATCCAGCAGTAATTCTATTTCAGATTCCACATGATGCTGAATGGTATACAGTCATTGACCTTTGCAATGCATTCTTTACTGTTCCCTTACATCCAGACAGTTATGAAATCTTTGCTTTCAGATTCCAAGGTAAGACCCTTGGATGGACAAGAATCCCTCAGGGCTATACAGAAAGTCCTTCAATCTTTAACGAACTGTTAAAAAGATCATTAGAAGATTTAGACTTACCAGGTAGGTCTACGTTGGTGCAGTATATTGATGATTTGTTAATAGCTGCAAAGACAAGAGAAAATTGTGTAACAGACACAATAATTCTGTTAAATCGCCTTGCAGAAGAAGGACATAAAGTGTCCCCAGCAAAACTACAGTTTTGCAAACAAGAAGTAAAATATCTTGGTCACAGAATTGCAAAAGGAAAAAGACAAGTAACAATAGAAAGAATAAAAATGATTCAAGCAATGTTACCGCCAAGAACACAAAGACAGGTGAGAATGTTCTTGGGAATGGTAGGTTACTGTCGACAATGGATAAGTGGATTTTCAGTAATTGCAAAACCACTACAAAGATTGACCAAATCAGATGTAAAAGATCCAATTATTCTCAATGATGTTGAAATGGAATCTTTTGAAAACCTGAAAAAGAGCTTATGCCAAGCTCCTGCTTTAGGTATGCCAAATTATGAGAAAGATTTTGAACTGTATTGCAGTGAGAGAGAAGGATGTGCATTATCTGTATTAATACAGAGACATGGAAATTTAAAGAAACCTATTGCATACTTCTCTGCAGTTCTTGATCCAATTGCAAAAGCATTACCAGGTTGTTTAAAAGCAGTTGCAGCTACAAGTATCAGCCTCGAACAAAGTGAAGGAATCATTATGGGATTTCCTGTAAAAGTTTTTGTGCCTCATTCAGTTGAAATATTACTGACGAGAGGTAAGACTCAACATTTAACAAGTAGTAGATTGACAAAGTATGAGAAAATCATATTGGGAGCAGATAATGTTTCAATTTCAAGATGTTTGAATCTGAATCCTTCTACATTACTGCCTGATTCTGAAATTGTTGATGACATTGAAACAGAACATGAATGTTTAGATGTCATGGAATTCTGCACTAAACCAAGGAAAGACATCAAAGACAGACCTTTGTCTGAATCGGATTTTGTCTACTTTGTAGATGGCTCATGCTTAAGATCCGAAGGAGGTGTCTTGAAAGCTTCATACTCAGTTTGTACAGTTGTAGATGTTGAAGAAGCATCATGTCTTGAAGGAGTTCGTTCAGCACAAGTGGCTGAATTGATTGCTTTAATTTGTGCATGCGAAATATCAAAGGATATAAGAGTTACCATCATTACTGATAGTCAGTATGGGTACGGAGTTGTACATGATTATGGACAACTCTGGTCACAGAGAGGATACATGACATCAACAGGATCACCAATTAAAAATGCAGTTTTCATTAGAAGATTAATTGAAGCAATACAATTGCCAAAAGAAATTGCCATAGTCAAGTGTGCAGCGCACACTAGAGGAACTGATTATATTTCCAAGGGAAATGCCTTCGCAGATGAAACAGCAAAGTACTGCGCAAGGAAAAATTATTCATACAATCGGGAGAGGAGTAAAGAAACTGATTCAAATTCATTAATGCTAACAACTGTTGTAGAAACATGGCATGAGATTAGAGATTTACAAAACGAAGCAGATGATGAAGAAAAAGACCTATGGTTAAGATCAGATTGTAGACCACGTGAAGAAGATGGAGTGTGGGTTTACAAAGATGGCAGAATAGTCTTACCAAATTGCTTGATTGCTGACATGGCCAGACTATATCATGGTCCTGCACATCTAGGAAGAGATTCTATGGTCAGACTTTTTAGAGAAACATGGTTCAACACCAAATTTAGAACCATTGCAGAATCTTTTTGTCAAAGGTGTTTGTCATGCCAACAAATGAATCCAAACAGAAAATCAGAGGTGGGGACAGGAATAATTGGTCGAGAGGGTGGTCCCTTTACCAGGTTACAAATAGATTTCATTGAAATGCCCTTACACAACTGTTTGAAATATGTACTTGTAATTGTATGCTTGTTCTCAAGATGGGTAGAGGCTTTCCCTACACGACATTGTGATTCAATTACAGTAGCAAAACTAATGCTCAGAGAAATCATCCCAAGGTACGGTTTTCCAGTCACTATTGAGAGTGATGGAGGAAGCCATTTTGATAACAAACTGTTGAAGTTAATTTGTGAAGCTTTGAGCATTGAGCAGAAAATACACTGTGCATACAGACCAGAGGCATCAGGTGTAGTTGAACAAATAAATGGGACAATCAAAAACAGAATTGGAAAAATGTGTCTTGAGACAGGTGTTAAGTGGACTGATGCTCTTCCACTTGTTTTGATGTCATTAAGAAGTACACCAGATAAAAAGACAGGTTTGAGTCCTCATGAAATTTTAATGGGAAGAGTTATGAGGCAAGTTTTTGTACCTGTAGGTAAATTGTTGAGCATAAATGACAGTGCAATTTTGGATTACTGTAAAAGGTTATCTGATATGGTAACGTCTGTGTCTAATCAGGTGGGAACTGAAGCTCAATCAAATGAAAAAGTTTTGACTCATGATCTGAGACCTGGCGATTGGGTCAGAACGAAAGTACATCGGAGAAGGAATTGTCTATCTCCTAGATGGCAGAAACCTAGGCAGGTAATCTTGATCACTACTAATGCTGTAAAGTGCAGAGGATTGAAGCGCTGGATTCATCCAAGTCATACTATTCCAGTACCAACTCCTGAGAGTTCTGATGTTGAAAGTGATACCACAGATGATTCTGATTCTGAAGCAGAAGACAGAACAGAAGGTGAAGTAATTCCAGATTCTGAAGATCGACAAGAAAGTCGACATCTGGAAACTGTGCCAGTGAATGGAAATCTGACAAGAAAAGACTTAGAAATAATTGAAATAGATTCTGAAGGTGAAGAGAATCTGTTAAAAGGAAAGATAACTGAGGATTCGGTTGTCTCTATTGAAGACAAAGAAGCTGAACTAAAAGAAGTTTCAGACCAGGAGAGTATCGAAAGGCAGAGAACAAACTCTGAAGTAAGGAACAAAAATCCGAAATCTGGGAAGTTAGAGGTAATTGAGGAAGAGGAGGAGAACGAATTACCGAGTACCAGTGATGGAAGACAAAGTGAAGTTCCTGAAGGAGTGAAATTGCCGAATAGAGAAGTTCCTGAGTCAATTGAAATTTCAGACTACGAAACTGAAGAAAGTGACGTGGAAGGTGAAAGTGAAAACAGAAAGAAAAGGACTTGGAAGTCAGAATCAAATACTTCTGAACCAAAGAAGAAGTACGTGAGAAAAGCAGACTACTGGCCTGGTGGAAGATTGAGAGTCAGATTGATCAAAAAGCCAATAGAACAAGTTGAAGAAATAAGTAGTCAAAAGAGTCCAGGAAAAGAAGTTGGAGTTGGAAGAAAAATTGAAGTGATATCGAGAAAAGGGAAGAGAATTATAAGACCAAACCAAAAATACAAGTCTCCTGAGTGGACTTACTTAGTAATTCCACCTGTTATTGACATATATGATAGTAGTGAAGAAGAAAACGAAATCCAAGAAATTAGTGACAATGATTGAAGTACAGAATTATTAAATTGGCAAAAGGCTGAAGAAAATCTGTTAGTTGACACAAGGTCGAAGAAAAACTGTTTAGTAGAAGAAAACTTATGTATGACATAAGGTCGAAGAAATCTTGTTTAGGGTTATAAAAGAAAAATATATTTTAAAAGGGGGGTGTATATACATTTTAAAAATTTATTTTTATTTTTGAGGCTAAAACTAACCTAAAAATGCCTTATGTTAAGGAGAGCACTTCAAAATGTTCTGTTTTTAAAAGATGCTGTAAGATGACTCTGGTATGTCTGCTCATTTTAGTTCTGCTCTGGTTGGTATTAGCTGTGATTATCCCTTTAGAAATGAATAGAGAATTACACAAAGTTAACATAACAAGCAAAGCTCTGGTTAGCCAAACTAAACATAGTACATCTGCAAAAGTTATTGATCATCAGCCTAACATTCATCAAGATAAATCAATAGGTGACTTTTCAAGTAATACATTCACAAAGCTATTGAGTGAATATGTAAAGGTAATGGATGCAAAGGACTGCTATGTCTGTGTTAAGTTACCTGCTTCTGTTTCTGAGGGAGTAACATATAATATGCTTCCTCTCACTTATGCTGTAACATGTAGTGTATTAACTAGTTTATTTTATCAAACTGGTCGTTTAGAATATTACTATTCAAATTATGATGACATTTTTGCTAATGTTAAGATTGATAATGCTTTAAATAAGCATAAGAAAGCAAAACAATTGAGAGAATATTTCCTTGTTACTAACGAACTCACATATGAGTATGCTTACAAGAATAATCTAACATGTAAATTAAGTGCTGAAGGAAAGAAATTTTTGAATATGGTTGAGGAGAGAAGAGCAATTTATAAGAGAAATGAATTAGTCAAGCAGACTAAGTCAGCCTTCTGGCAAAAAGAGGATGAGAAATTAAATGGCAAAATGCTTGAAAATATTGCAATTCACATAGACAAACCAGTTAGTGGAAAGCTTTGCATTAGAAGAGATAATACACTTTTTGATAATTATTTTGTAGGTGCAAGTAACTGTGAAGATACTTATCAGATTATGGGAGGTTGGGGATTTAAAGGTGGAAAAGATCCTATCTTTCCTGGAATTTATTTTGTTTGTGGTGACAAAGCCTACTACAACCTTCCAGACCATTGGTATGGAACTTGTTATGTGGGAATTGTTTTTCCTAAAGTGTTTCATGTTGACAGAGATTCAGAAGGATTGTTTAAAATTCATAATTATGTAAATAGAGCTAAAAGAGAAACTTTTACTGAAGTTCTGGGAGATATTTTTCAAGCTGTAATACCTTTTGTTGGTATAACCCTAAATGCAGGAAGAATCAGAAAATTGTCCACTATAGTTGATAGATTATCAACTGACACTGCTGATGGGTTTCAATTAGTGAATGTTGAAGTTATTGCAATTAGATCCATGGTAATTCAAGATCGTCTTGCTTTAGACATACTCCTAGCAAAAGAGGGAGGAGTCTGTGGCATTTTACATGTCCAACACTGCTGTACATATATACCTGATGAAAGTAAGAATATTGAAATGTATATTAAGAATATTACACAAATGCATTCAGAGATAATTCCTTTAGAAGAAGAAGATTTTACAGGGAAACTTTCAAAAAGGTTTCAAGCAATTAAAAACTGGTTTCATAATATCGGAAGTTCAATTCTTGGCAAGATTCTGGCACCTTTGATTATAATAGTATTCATTTTTATTTTGACCAAATTAGGTTGTTTGTTACATAAAAGAAAGAAACAGTTAAAAGAAAAGAAAAGAATCTATAAACTCAGAAAAGAAGAGGAAAGGGAGATCGAGTTACAGGAGTTACATAGAGAACGTCATGTTAATTGCAAAGATTATGCAGAAACAGACTTTTAGGTTTACTGATACAAATGAATTTGAATCGATTTCTTAAAAATTTAATTTACCAAAATTTTGAGTGCTGGTGTGGTGATTTGTTAATCACCAGATGAGGGAGTTGATGGAGCGAGATAGAAAACAAAATTTTGTTTAAACTCGCAAAGTCACATTTCCATAACATGAATAAAAATATTAATGATTTGTGATATGTCGTGCTAATACAACTTAGATTAAACTTTACACGTGGGGGGACTAACATGTGTGCTCATAAACGTGCATAAATGTTGCATCTTTTTGTTCGTGCAAAATAATAAAATAATTTATTGTTTTCGTTTTTGTCATTACTAACTGCTGCAAACTTAAAATAAGCATGTGCTTGTTTTGCTTTTTCTTGTCTGTGTGATGTCATTTCTACTATTCTAGGTGCATATGGGTCTCATAGAAAAACGGAGACTGGTAAATATAAACGCTGCTTTATTTGTTGCAATGGCTAGGTAACATTTTGATTAATCGGGTGGGTTAATTAATTAGTAAACCATGGGGTGGATACAGAATTTACTTTATTTCTTACATTAATACTTTTCTTGTGTTTGTTTTATACTAGAAAGCATAAGTTGCCTGCTTTTGGGCCTAGTCATTTGAACCGCAGAAAAAGAGCTGACATATAATTCTGCAGAAAGTCACGAGACGCCCATTCTGAATTAAAACGTTTATTGAAGCTGCATTCACAAAGCAAAAACTGATGAGCTGACATCATTCTGTCGGACATGGCCAAGGTCGAAAGTGAACATTTTGTCAGTCCTTAACTTGGCATCCGCGGAAGCTGTAATGAAAGTCTATGGAAGCTGCGAGGATGACTTAATACATTTGTTGCAACATCAGGAAGCTTCTGGCTTCACGTGGAAAAGACAATGGTCTCTAACAAATATGATTTAGTGGAACTTTTTGAGAAACGGGTGACATGTCACTTGTCACTCTCAGCCAATGGGACGTCGAGGATTTCTGAAAACTTTCCTTTGCGTAGTTTAGTTAACGTAGAAAGGTATAAAAAGTCATGCCCTTAGGGTTGGGCTGGCTGCTGCTTTCTGACTTTCCGATGAGGGTGATGTGCTACTGGACTTTGCGTGGTGCACGTAAGAATCCTCAAAGAATTTTACTTTAATTTCTGTCTATTTAGCTCAGTTAGGGAAATAGGTTTTAGAAATGCTAAACTTTATATATTCACTTTGAATTTGATTCACTTGCTTAAATTGTATTTTTCTCATATTTCCTACCATCATGCTTGCTTTATTGCAAATAAAAGTCATTTATAAAACTATCAATTTACATACCATAATTTAGAAAATAAAATCTTACTTTTGACAAACAAGCTGGTCTTGGTTATTCAGAAGTGTAGGTTACCATTAGCTAGATCACGTCGCCTATGGTGGTTGTTTAAATGGTTGGGTTTTATTCTAATGACAATATTCTTTCTGCAAATGTATAAATATGTATATAGTTTGTAGATAATGTGTATATAGATTTATTCTGACCACCTGATTCAGTAGGCCCAAAATATATCAGGTTCATAAATGGGTCCATATTTAGTATAGAATTTTGTTTATATGTTATGAAGTTGGGTAGCGTAGTTTATGATATATTTTCTATAGCCCGCTGGATCAGAACCTCAGTAGTGAAAAGGCTGACAAGTGAGTAAGGAAAAACAACACTGGGGCCTCCTGTTAAAAGTTTAAGCAACAGTGCCTCATTGTAGTTGTAGTCTTTTCAATTTCGACTTGCCAACACTAGCAAAACTGGTTTGAGTTACATAGCTGTTTCCAAAATGCAGTTATCCTGAGCCATACTTTTAGACTTTGCACATTTTATGAGTCCTGTGATGATGATTTCATGGTAATACACTTACAGACAGCATCCCTAGATTTAGGATGCAATGGAGGTTGATACAGGTGAACTTATTTGAAGGGCTACCGATTGTAACTGCGAATCATACATCTCTGATACTTTGGCTATTGCATATAGGAAAAGTTGAAGAACAAGATAGCAAGAGCTGAGATGTGTGTGAATAGTATAATAATATGTCGTGACAGTTGGTGTGGGATTTTTTACTAGACTCCACTTCGCCAGGCATTCCTGTTAAGCCCTTAGAATGCAGGATGGTGTGTACCTTCTCCTCCCTGGGTGTGAGTTATAATTGTAGGCCAGGTTCTTCACCCTCCTCTCAGGTTGTGCCACTTCTTTCTAATGTTTCCCTTTGTGCGTAGGGTGGAACCTACAGCATTTATTATGTTGACTATCCTGTACCAATTTCATTATCCCTAGTGAGAGAAGTTTATTGGACTTGGGCTCTAAAATATGTGGCTCTTCTCTAATGATTTCATCCACCATCACTGACAACATGGTGTCACAAAAACATGGATTTTTGTCTGGTGACATTAATATTAAATAGCGTGAGTGAGAGAGAGAGAGACACAATTCTGTACCACCAAGGAAAAATGAAGATATAAATGAAAAAGAAATGTTTGTGGAGTATGTGTGATGAGATTGTGTATAAATGGCTAATTAATGTGAACGCTAATGCTGCTCTGAGTTTCTATGCTGCGGTATAGAAGCAAAGGATCATGGTCTGGGATGGGGTGTGTTTTACAGTGTGATTTATAGATCTGTCCACATAGGCTATGGCTATCAGCTGTGTTGTTTTTTTCTGCATCCAATGTTCACTGTTGTGGTGCGTGGCCGTAGCAGAAGTGCAACGATCTAGCGCTCCCGTGAAACTGCAAAAAAGGGACCGTCAGTACAGTGGTTCCATCGTAATCTGCTTGATGGTGTTGGAGACCCTATCAGCAACATTTTTGACTGCTGCAGTCCATGCGCATGCTACTCCGAATGCCGTGGTCCATACAGAGAACACTACAACCGCAGAGGTCTGCGGTTCGCCTTGCATGCATTGTAATACGACGGGGTAACTTTGAGGCCTCTGCAGTCAGAATTGGACCGTGGCCATGGCAGTCGAACAATGGGTCTGACACCCATCATGATCAGCCTCTTAGTCTCTGGAATGAAAGTCAACAATCCTCAGTGAGGTAGGCTGAAGCTGAAGAGGGCTCCAGGTTGTCAGATCACCATTGGATGAGGTCTTGGTAGAGCCATTGACTTTTGGCTGAAAGCTCTGGGTGGGAGAAGTTAACGTTTTGTGCACAGGGAATGTCCCTCACCAACTGGCAGCTCCAGAAAGCCGGATACCTTCTCTGCAAGGTTCCAGTTAGTTGGATTTGCTATTGCAGAGAAGAATGTAGCAGGAGCAACCTGGATCTTTGGCACAGCAGCAGTGCACCTTCGCCGGTTCAGTTTGGCAGGTTGGTCTTGGTCACCTGTCGGTTCTCAGAGCGCAAGGGTGGCAAAAGTTTTCAAGTTACAGGTTTCGGGATTTGTTAGGAGAAGTACATACTGAGACCAGTCAAGGGTCCTCGGCCTTGGGTCAGGACTCACTCAAGCAGATGCCAGTAGCAGGGTCCAGGTCAGGTCTGTGTTATTGTTGATGGCAATTTGTCAGTTATGCTGCAGGTGGCAGGTATCTCAGGGTCAAACACCTCATGTTGTACAAAGGGAATCATTTTAAGTTATGCCATTGGTCCTTCCCAAAATTCCTGCCATTACAATCCAGCTGTCTTCTATTAAAAAACAAGCTAAAAATGTTCTGTTGGTGACTTGGTCAAGTCAAGTCAAAATATATGTTTATTGTGACCATAGTCTTTAAACAATACAGTGAACGTAACACAGAATGGAGTATGCACCATAAATTCATACACTTATTTTTAAAACTTGTCCATTAAAAAGATCATACACAGTTAACAAAAATACAAAAGTCTATAAAATTACAATTATCTTAAAACTTATTTTGTATATTAAAACCTATTCACATTCTTACTACTCCAAACAATTTCATTCCGCTAAAATCCATACAGTACTACATGTTATTCTTTGGCTCTCAATGCACCCAGGGCCACCTTTATAAATTTCCCGAGGGCAATTACAATATCAATATAGGGGATTTCTGTTAGAAGGCTGGCCGCCTGCGACCTTGTCTCTACTTCATATTTTATAAAAACTGGGCGCAGCCAAAGTTTCCTATGTTCTAGGAGTGTCAGACAATCTAACAGAATATGTAACAGGTCTCCCTTAGTACCCAAATTACACCTGCAGCGACCTTCCTGATCTAACATTTTTGTTTTAAGGTCTCTGCTTATTAGCCATGGGTTGATCCCAATTCGAAGCCTCAGGATCTCTTGCCTGAATCCGCGATTGGGTAATCTATCGCGGTAGGGGAACCAGTTTTCATGGGACCAAGCATTTAGCATATGCGCCACTGATTTTTTCTTTGTTAAGTAGCCTATATCATGCAATTTAGAAACTTCTTTCCCCCTTTGCTTCAGATCACCTTTGGTACTAGGGATTTGATATGTTCCCATGTCCAAATCGATCTCTAATGAGTTGCAGATTCCCTTCAATTTTTCCCTACTGGCCTTCGCCCATTTTAGATCGCTTTTCTGGATTTCTTTGCGACACCAGTATGCTACTTTTTTGCTTTCATGGTCTTCTAATCTCTTCCAGAATCTGATCACAGCCATCTGGGTTAGTATCACCCAGGACTTTGTGCCTATTTCTGTTCTGATGGCTTGAATCATGGCAGATTGGGGAAGTGATAGTAGCCTTTTTATGCAATTCCCCTCTATCACATCCCAAGATCCCTTACCGCTCAAATAAAGGATCTCTGCGCCATATAAGACTTGGGGGGGGATCATTGCTTCAAAAGCTCTAAGCATTGGTCGGTGTGACATCTCACCATAGTCCCCATTAAACCTTTTTAGGCCACATATGGAAGAGAGTGCCTTTGCTTTCTGAGTTTCCAAATGGGTATTCCAATTTAGAGTCCTATCGAACCATATACCCAAATATCGGTACTCATTGACTGTCTCCAATTTGAGATCACCTATATACCAACTGAATCTGCTTAACTTTTTCCCAAAGCATAGGGTTTTAGTTTTATCTAGGTTGATATTTAAAAATGTACTGGCACAATATGTATTGAAGGCATTAAGCTTCCTTTGGAGGCCCCTCTCGGTCTGATCTACTATTACCAGATCATCCGCGTACAATAGGCAGGGTATCTTATTTCCATCCATTTTTGGGCTGGCACTACCCTCCACCTCTAGATGTACCGGGAGATCTGACAGGAAGATCGAGAAAAGCTGGGGGGCCAGCACACAGCCCTGTCTTAATCCATTAGCGATGGGTATTTTTAAGGTCAAGGAGCCCACCGTATCTTTAATTACTTGTCCCCAGTTTTCCCTGTGTAGTTCTTTTATTATAGTAAGGAGGTCTTTTGGGATATTTAACCTCTTCAGGGTCTCCCATAGGCAGGCCCGATCCACAGACTCAAAGGCTGCTTTGAAGTCGACGAAACAGCAGCATAACTTGCCATTTTGTTCCGTCGACTTCCTCGCCATCGCCCATAAAGCGAATCCATGGTCTATTGTCGAGTGGCCCGCTCTAAATCCACCCTGTTCTATTGGAATTATTTGGTGCTCGTCTACCCATGCATTCAGTTGTTTCAATACAATTTTAGAGAACACTTTCTCACCAATATCTAGGAGATTAATCAGACGGTAATTTTTTGGCGCCTCTTTGCTCCCTTTCTTGTGGATCGGCCTAATTATGGCCCCCTTCCAGGTTGGAGGCATTACCCCTTTTTTTAGGACTACCTGGAACATCTTGGCAAGGAATCTTGCCCACCATTTAACCTCGGTCTTCAAAATTATTGCAGGCAGATTATCTGGGCCTGCTGCCCGAGTTAGCTTAAGTTCTTTTATTGTGAGCTCAACTTGTTCTTCATTGAACTTAAATAAAAGGTAATCTGAGATTTCTTGCCATGTTTTGATCTCCATCTCCTCTCTGGGCGTCCTTGCCCCGTACAATTCCCCTATGTACACTTCCCATGCTGCCTCACTCACCACACAATTTAGTTCACCATCTGTTGTTCCGGCTGCAGCCTTTACTAGTTGCCAAAATTGCCTTAGATTTTTGTTCTCTATGGCTTCTAATAGTTCTGACCAGCATTTTTCTTTATATAACCTTTTTGCGGAGAGAACCATTTGCTTGAATTCTTTTTTCTCCTTAACTAGTTTTTCCTGTCTCTCTTGTGTAAAGTTCTTTTTTTGTTTCCTTTGGGCTGCTCTTATCTCCCTTTTCTTATTTTGGCACGCCACAGAGAACTCTTTACCATGGTTTGATTGTTTTACCCTTATGGGATTATTCCATTTTAATTTTATCTTTAGGCATTGAACAACTTCTTCTAATTTTCCAATGAACCATTCCAATTTTTTATTCTCACAGTTTTCAGGTGCCATTTTTGTTTGCATGGCCTTCAGTTTTTCCATATATTCCTCGGTTAAACGTGTCGTCACGCGTTTGGGGTACTCAACCTCCTGGGTAATCACCGTTTCTCTCTGTACTTTCCTTCCCCCGCTATCACTAAGTGTAGGAGTTTGTGATCACTCACCTCTTTTTGGTCTAACTTAAAGTCCCTAATCTGGTGAAAATTCCAGGCCTGCAAGAATATGTAGTCAATTGGGCAGTTCTGTTGCCCTTGGATAAACGTTTTTCCTGCCGGTGAGTCTGACTCTATTCTCCCATTTACGCAGTGAAAACCCCTGCCTCCTAGGATGTGTATTAATGCTAGGTCTTGTTTCGAAGATTCCCCTACTGGGAACCTTGCTGGGTTTATTCCATATACCTCTAACTGTTCCCTATTCCAAAGGTCAGCCTTTTTTGGGTTTAGTTTATGATTGAAATCGCCCATTATAATTATTATGTCTGCGGGGTAATTTTCTAGAGTACTGTCTACATCCTCTTTAAAACACCTCATTTCCCTATCATACTCCTCCCCATTGTCCCACTGCATGTATACATTCATTAAAATCAACATTTTATAATTTAGATCCACCGTCATGAGTTCAATTCTACTTGATTGTACCCATTTGCATTTTGTATTCAACAGTTTTATTTCCCTCATTACTTTCGATGATACCAATGTCAGCAGCCCCCCCGAAGGCCTCCCCCGATTTTTCTTTATGGCTGGCTGATGTATCTGGGCATAGCCGTCAAGGGATGGGGTGTCGTCGCATAACCAGGTCTCTTGCAGGCAGGCAATGTCCACTTTATTTATGGATTCCTTTATATATTCCCATTTTTGCTCGTTGCCTAGCCCATTTACGTTCCAGGTTAAGAGACCTAGTTCTTGCGAACCCCCTCCATCCTATTCAACGTCACTCAAACCACCTTCATCATCTGTATCCACTATATTTCTTTCATTACTTTCTCCCTCGGAATTGCTGTGTGACGACCAGTTGCCCCATAGGGAGTCATTCCCTGTGTTGTCAATTACAATGTTCAGAGAGCTTCGATCACCTTTTGATTCTTTATAGATAATCACTTGCCTCTTCTGTAGCCCGGCATGCTGTTTTAAGAAGTTGTTATCTTTCGAGGTTTTTATATCTCTCTCTGGGATAATCCTTATTCCCTGTTTCGTTATCTCATTTGAGGCTTTCAGGATTGCCCTTTTTACCAGGTCTGAATAAAGAGTGATTTTTGTTATTTCTTTTCCATACCTGTTTTCTACAAAGCCAACCTGCTGGAGGTCTTTAGTACCGATCCCCCTCAGACTGCCGCATTTTGCAAATGCGGTCAAGATCAATGCCCTATTCAGGGGATTTGTTTTTCTTGTCAGCATCTCTTTCCTCCCTGCTGGTATCTGGTCCAGAAATAACCATTTGTTATCATCTCTCTCATATGAGTTCATGTTTATTTCATGCGTCTGTTGACTGGTGATTGTTCTCCCTCCTTTCCGACCTTTATTTCTCGTGTTGGTATCTTCATGTATCTGTGGTCTTACAGATCCATTCAATAGCCTTACTTTTTGTCTCGTCGTGCGGGTGGAGGGGGGGTCTCAGTTTCCTCCCTGTAAGTCTGCTTTTTCCTTGGTGCTCTTGGGGTCTTTGGGGGTGTTGAAGTTTTTGCCTCTACCTGTGTAAGTCTATGTGTTATAAATGTTGGGGCTGAGGCATTTAGTCCTGACTGCAACCCCCCCTTCGTTGGTTCTTTCTCTTTTCTCTTTCCTGCATGTTTCATTAGCCTGGGCTTTCCTATCCGGTTCCTAGTCCCGAGTGTGACATACCCTCCGTGCCTTTTTATCAACGTAGGTCTTTTTGATATATACACATTGTCCATAGATTCTGCAGCATCCTTTGCAGATTGTTCTGCGGGTTTCGGCGATCTTTCGAGGATTACCATGCTTTCTTCTTCAGGTGTTATCCTGTCGCTTTCCTCATTTGGTGGTGCTATATCCATTAGCTTTACCCTACTTGGCAATTGGCTCTTTATTTCTCCGAGTTCTTCTTCTATTTTCTTTAGATGTTGTTTCTGAGCTTTCATCACTCCGTTGTTTGAGAGG
This sequence comes from Lissotriton helveticus, assembly GCF_964261635.1. Taxonomy (NCBI): domain Eukaryota; kingdom Metazoa; phylum Chordata; class Amphibia; order Caudata; family Salamandridae; genus Lissotriton; species Lissotriton helveticus. Next base: position 1,412,427,982 of record NC_136065.1, read on the forward strand.
GTTACTTCCAGGATTCCTTGAAGAGCTTTCTGCAGTAACAAGATTAAATCCATCAACGAGGATGTAGGAGCTTCCGAGAGCACCGAGTCCTGTGTAGTGTTTCTGACTGGGATTGCTGGGAAACTTGTCCTTAAGCTCTCTTGATGTATTGGGGATTTTTGCAATGGTAGGTAATGTAGGAGTTGATCTGGTGCGCCTCCCCAGGTTACGCTCTGGTTCTGGCCTTCATTTCCCCTATGATCTTCAATCCCTGGTGGCGACAGTGAGAACATCTTAGGTGAAGATGATAGTCGAGGCGCCGAGATTTGGTGGTTTTGGCTCTGCAGTGTCTGGTTTAATGATTTACGGTTCACCCCATCTTCCTCATTATCAAGATTAACTTCTTCCTGGAGTTCTCCCTTACTTGACCGTCTTTGGTTTTCATCTGGCAAGCCTGAATTTTCACCAATTTCTCCGCCGATTTCCACTATTTCTTCATCAGGATCCGATGTTATTGCTGGGTTTAATGATTTATGTTTGCCTACAAACTCCTTTATAGACTTTGACGCTGCCGTGTTCTCTTTCTGTTTATTGGTTGTTTGATTGCAGCCTCTTTTTGCCTTCTGGGCATTCTTCATTGCTCTTTTGACTTTTCTTTTCTTTCGTCTCCCCTTACTATTTTCCATAGATGATGCATGACTTTCCTGGCTTTCATCCAGAGATTTTGAGCCCTCCAATGATTTACTCCTTCCTAGTTCATCCAATAATTTTTGCCCTCTTTTGGGTGCCATTTTTCTGCAAGTCTGGGGCCTGGGGCTCTCGGTCTCTCACTTTAATATAATGTTGATTATCTTAATCGAGCTGAGATTGGGCTGAGATGAAAGGAGAGGAGAGAAGAGAGAGGAGGGATGAAAAGGGGTGAAAAGGGAGAAATTTCTGGCTCGCCTCTCAGATCCTTTATCCTCCCTCCTTCTGTAACTGCACAGTTTGTAGTTTATAGTTTGTAGATTAGTTGTGACTTTAGTTGCTATTTAACCCCTTGCACCCCTATGTCCCCTTGTGGCTCCTTTATGGATCCTTGTGCCCGTAGTACCGGACGGTACGCAATATGAAAATGAACTAAGATGTTGATGGGTACAATGGTCCGATCCTGCCCTGGTCCTAGCCCTGCGGCCCTGTTCCTTCTTAAGGGCTAGGGGCTACGGCTTCCGTGGCTGCAGCGGCCACTGCTTCTATATCTCTCAAAGATCTTCTGCCCACTTTGCTTTCCACTCTCTCTGCTTCCAAATTTAGCATGTGCTGTGCAGCAGGAGCAACAAAGGCAGCCGGGCAGGTAACCAGGTGGTTAGGCAACGTTTGCCACTGTGTGAGTCCTAGCAGCTCTGTGGGGCTCTGTAATGCGTTGCGAGGCATTTTGAGGGGTTATGAGGCGGGACCGTGTAAGGCTAGACCGTGTGAAGCGAGGGTGTCCCGGGGGCCACGGGAACTGGATTACCCCGGGTCCTACTGATGCAACTTCGTGCAGCCTCCCGCAAGTGTCCCGCGGTTATCCACAATTTTCACGGGGGTATTTCCAGGCCCATCCGCACCGCTACGCTCCCCTGCCTGCCGCCTATTGTCTTTACCTGCCTCTTGCTTTTCACCTTGCGGCGTCCCCTGCGGTTACGGTAGCTGAGGAGCAGAGGAGCCGCTGCTTTCCCGCTCTGCTGACACCGCCGCCGGCTTCCGACTCCACACGTCTCTGCTACTGCTGCCTGCTGACTGCAAAACCCGGACCGCACTCTCTCTGCAAGGTAAGACATGCTCTGCAAGCTAAAAAATTTAAAATACATGTCTTCACATTTCCTCAAAGTAAGTAAAGGAAATATATGATAATAATGAATAATGCAGGAGATATGAAAAAAGTAATAATTTGGATATAATTGGAATAAAGAAGGAGGGTAAAAGACAGCCATTCAATGGTACATTATAGGGAATTTTTTGGGGCACAAAGCAAATAATCCATCTAGCCGCTTATGAGCGGGTAATGGCCAAAGGTATTTCTTGTGCCATTGCTAAAGTCCCATGACAGGTTGGATCATAGGGGTCCCTAGGGGATGAACCAGCAATTTTCTAAAATCAATCCTGGTGCAAAGGAAAGGTTTCCCATTCCACATGTGCTTAGGTACAAGGATATATAATGTAATGTATTGACTACTAACCACAAAGACAATAGTAGACAATAACAGACTCCTCCACTTGCTACCACACTCTCCGCATGCTCCAAAAGATCTTCAGATGGCTCTCTATCAGCACCAGGAAAACTGTTACTCAAGCCCTAGTCACCAGCCAGCAGGACTACAACAATGCACTTTATGCAGGAATCACCACCCAACTCCCGAAGAGGCTCCAGATGATTGAGAGCACCGCTGCCAGACTCATCCTCGACCTCCCCAAACAGATCCATAACACCCCGACCTAAGCAATATCCACTGGCTCCCTATCCAGAAAAGATGCCAATTCAAGATGCTGATACACGCCTGCAAGGCCCTCAACAACCAAGGTCCAGCATATGTCAACCACCGCTTGAACTTACACTAACCCTCCAGACCCCTACGCTCCACCTCCCTCGTCCTTGCACACACTCCCCGCATCCACTAGAGCTACAGTGGAGGATGTTCCTTCTCTTACCTTCAGGCACGGCCAGTACCGGTAAGAGCAGTGGGACAACAGACCACTAATAGGGAAAATAAAATAAAAAATAAATAAACCACTAACCCTGCGCTCGCCACATCATTGATTGGCTATGCGGTGAGCATAAGGTAAGTGGATTTATTATTTATTTAATTTATATTCCTTATTCTGTTGTCTATCTACATCCTCCTAACCCCCACCCTGTCCCTCCTCACTGCTCTTACCTGTGTCGTCCATGCCTGCCCCTTCACCTCCGAACATTATCCTCTCTTCCCGAAATTCAGAAAGGGACTCATGACTTGGTTCTTGGACTGATCCCAGCAAGAACCTAGGGTCTGGATACATTCACAGATGAGTAGCTACCCTTTATAAATCCTGATTGATTCATTGATTTATTGAGAAAACAATAAAGGGAAAGTGGAAAATCATAATCATGGGCTCCTCTCAATTTCAAAGTCTTTCTAGGAAAACTATAATAATGGTTAAAACTGATTTGACTTTTCAGTGGTGCATTAGTAAGAATTTCTCTGATTAGTGGATGCATTCAGGTGGGTCAAGATTTTAGGCAATGCCCTGTCCAGAATCTTATGTTTGAGATGCAGTTAAGAAAAATAGTATATTTAGGTTTGGAACAGGTTTCATCTAACAAGGGCTTCATAAGGATGAACATAGTACTCAGGTCATCAATGTGAAAAGAAAGTAAAGTTATAAGAGCTCTATGGGAGAGCAGAAAATTACTTTGACAGCTGATTTTTGATGCAAGAATGTCGGATGCACCACGTTGCATCTCTTCGTTGTCTCTATTTTGCTCACTTTGCCGAACTTCTCTCTTTCAAACTGGAGGATTTGGCTATGTTGTAGTGTGTTTTTTAAATATGCAAATTGTGCAAATGTTGTGTGAAAATTATTTGTGATAATTAGTGTTTTAATGAGGTGTACAGTTGGAACTGATGAGCTAATGATGTACTTGGAATGAGTTCCTTATGACACTTTGGGCCTTATTATAAGTTTGCCGTTCCTGATTCAGCACCCCCACCGCTGTGCTTGGGGGAGGACTGCCAAGACTGCTGTGCCAACGCACACAGGATTATGAGTTTAATCCAGAGTGGGCAGGCCATGATGCATGGTCTCACAGCAGCGACTGTATAAGGCTCATAGGAGAGCCTTAACAGCAGACTGCTACCGTGACAGTGCCTGTAGTACGTACCTGCACTGTGTGGCATGCACCATGTTGTGCATGCCACAACATGCAGGAACGGGGGTGCAATTCCAGGGGGGCACAACATGTACCCCTCGTATGCACCCTCATGCCTAGAAGTGGCCTGGGAGTGCATGTGAGGGGCACATGTTGCATTTCTGCCCTCTTTTTCATGGTGGGCTCAATGCCATTAAATGGAACTCAGAATTTGCTCGGGGGTGCCACAGCGACACCAGCAGCTTAATCTTGCCCCTTATCGCTGCGCCACCACTGTGAGATCCTGGACTCCAGTGGAAGCGGTAGTGTGAATGCCGCACTTGAAATACTGTGGGCAGACCCCCAGTGGCTGGACTGCCACCGCGAGTATGGAAGTCCAAGGACCGCCGTAGATGTAATAAGGTCCTTAGAAATTGAAATAATGCTATGAATAGATTTTCCGCATTTTCATGTAATATTCCATTGTTTAAAATGGATGTAATTTCTGTTGTTCTACTCAACTTTCTCCTGCTCATGTTCCTCTCCTAATCAGATTCCCCTGTAAGTCATCTCTCCCATAGTTACCGTGGGGCATCAAGTAAATGATTTCACTATATTTGCAATGTACAACATTGCTAGTAAAAGTGTACTGTGAATTCATCTTCTATCTTCAACTTAAAGTATCATTTTCAAGGACCTCCACAGGAAGTTGTAGTGTAAACATGTTAGTTATATGAGTCATTGCTTAAGAAATGTTTCATTTGTGTTGTACATCTCTGGAGTGCAGTTGATGAGAGAGCAAAGGTTTCTCTTACCTTAAGAAATGAGTTAGCAGTAAAGACTTCGAAAAGTGTGTTGTCGTTTCTGATTACCCAGTGTGACCCTAAGCATAATCATTAACAATTGTTGAGTTTAGACTCGCTAACCTCCAGACTGGGTTCCCAATTCACAATGAAAACAGCGTTTTCTATAATAGGTTCATCAGCGTTTTTATTTGAAACTTTCAAGTTTGTCGTGTTTCATTTGAAGGTTTGTACAATTTTTTTATATCTTGTATTTGGCAACATAATCCAATTCTTATGCCGCAAACATCATTATAAATAATGCGCCACTTTTTTACAACACCCAATGCATTTCGGGTCGGAAACACATGACCCTTCGTCAGGGGTCTGTGGATTGAAAACAAAACAGGACCAAATTAGTCACTCTACGCGCTATCTCAATGGAAAATTAGTTTGACACATAAAGAGAAACAGAAAATAAAACACATTCGTCTGCCTGGGTACTCATTCTCTATGTTCACTGCTTATCAGCGTCAAGCATTAACTACAATCGTGCATCAATACTATTGACAGTAAATTGCAAGCCTACGCTACATGCTCTTTAACTAGGCATATATTAAACGAATAACGCGCCGTCATAACACTCACGTCAATCTTAGCGCATTCGCGCCTCCAAGTAGATTCAAAATGTTTGCTTGCCGCATAACAACATAGCTTCTCATAGGTTTGATTGTATAACATGTGATCGCAGCATCCACCAATGGGGTTGGAGTACTCCGATCATGTGTTATGAGTGCAATGGCTTCACCGGCTGAAATCGCCATAGTAGACGGCGGGAACTACATTACCCATGTTTCTCGTCCTAGATGATAAGGTGAAAATACGATAACATTTACTGGGCTAATGATTAAATGCTAAAACATGAATATATGCGAAGAACATGGTAAACAAAACATCAGGCTTTAAAACGAACATATTATACATTACCAACTTCGTTGGGGAACAGAAATGTGCTGAAACACTAGCTGTAACTCAGTTACATTATAATGCCCAAGTATGTTCAATACGATCATTTAAACCCCAAGGCAGGGTGGAATTAAGTCTCTTGATCCAATTAAATTCCGCTCTCAGTCTTTGTTTTATCGGATCCATGTCTGGGCGCTGTGTGATCGACTCGATGACCATGAATTTTAATTGTGATATTTGATGATTCATATCATTCCAATGGCTTGCAACTGATGATTTAAGATTGCATTGTCTGATGGTACTTTTATGTTCCGTAATCCGGATTTTGACTTTGCGTTCAGTTTGGCCAATGTATATTTTGCCGCACGGGCACTTGATCATGTATATACAATTAGATGTGTCACACGTACCAGAATGTTGCAATTCAATGGAATAACCTTTAGTAGGATGCGTAAAAGTTTTACCACAGATCACATTATTGCAGTGGATGCAATTAAAACATTTCGCCATGCCTTTCCATTTGGTTTTGTCTTTTACCGGAGCATTCAACAATTCTTTTAAGTTTTTTGATCTTTGGTAAGCAAAGGTAATATGCTCATCATATAGTCCTTTCAAATCAGGTTCCAACTGTATCAAATGCCAGTGTTTCATGATGGATTGTTTGATTCTGGCAGAATCTGATGAATACTTAAGTACACACACAGTATAAACAAAGAGGTTATCCAAATGAAGTTTTACAACATGCTTTGATGAAAGCAGATAAAATCAAGAGAATAGACCTCTTAGCACAGAAAGCGCAACAATCTCAACAACAAAAAACTGTGTGTGTACTTAAGTATTCATCAGATTCTGCCAGAATCAAACAATCCATCATGAAACACTGGCATTTGATACAGTTGGAACCTGATTTGAAAGGACTATATGATGAGCATATTACCTTTGCTTACCAAAGATCAAAAAACTTAAAAGAATTGTTGAATGCTCCGGTAAAAGACAAAACCAAATGGAAAGGCATGGCGAAATGTTTTAATTGCATCCACTGCAATAATGTGATCTGTGGTAAAACTTTTACGCATCCTACTAAAGGTTATTCCATTGAATTGCAACATTCTGGTACGTGTGACACATCTAATTGTATATACATGATCAAGTGCCCGTGCGGCAAAATATACATTGGCCAAACTGAACGCAAAGTCAAAATCCGGATTACGGAACATAAAAGTAACATCAGACAATGCAATCTTAAATCATCAGTTGCAAGCCATTGGAATGAGATAAATCATCAAATATCACAATTAAAATTCATGGTCATCGACTCGATCACACAGCGCCCAGACATGGATCCTATAAAACAAAGACTGAGAGCGGAATTTAATTGGATCAAGAGACTTAATTCCACCCTGCCTTGGGGTTTAAATGATCGTATTGAACATACTTGGGCATTATAATGTAACTGAGTTACAGCTAGTGTTTCAGCACATTTCTGTTCCCCAACGAAGTTGGTAATGTATAATATGTTCGTTTTAAAGCCTGATGTTTTGTTTACCATGTTCTTCGCATATATTCATGTTTTAGCATTTAATCATTAGCCCAGTAAATGTTATCGTATTTTCACCTTATCATCTAGGACGAGAAACATGAGTAATGTAGTTCCCGCCGTCTACTATGGCGATTTCAGCCGGTGAAGCCATTGCACTCATAACACATGATCGGAGTACTCCAACCCCATTGGTGGATGCTGCGATCACGTGTTATACAATCAAACCTATGAGAAGCTATGTTGTTATGCGGCAAGCAAACATTTTGAATCTACTTGGAGGCGCGAATGCGCTAAGATTGACGTGAGTGTTATGACGGCGCGTTATTCGTTTAATATATGCCTAGTTAAAGAGCATGTAGCGTAGGCTTGCAATTTACTGTCAATAGTATTGATGCACGATTGTAGTTAATGCTTGACGCTGATAAGCAGTGAACATAGAGAATGAGTACCCAGGCAGACGAATGTGTTTTATTTTCTGTTTCTCTTTATGTGTCAAACTAATTTTCCATTGAGATAGCGCGTAGAGTGACTAATTTGGTCCTGTTTTGTTTTCAATCCACAGACCCCTGACGAAGGGTCATGTGTTTCCGACCCGAAATGCATTGGGTGTTGTAAAAAAGTGGCGCATTATTTATAATGATGTTTGCGGCATAAGAATTGGATTATGTTGCCAAATACAAGATATAAAAAAATTGTACAAACCTTCAAATGAAACACGACAAACTTGAACGTTTCAAATAAAAACGCTGATGAACCTATTATAGAAAACGCTGTTTTCATTGTGAATTGGGAACCCAGTCTGGAGGTTAGCGAGTCTAAACTCAACAATTGTTACAGATTTAGAAGGCACGTTCATGACTACGTGCGACGACGTGGGCACCCACATGTACACTCAATTAACCTACACTAAATAGGAGTGCTCGGGATACCATTCTTTTTGTATCCTAAGCATAATCATACCATGCTGAACTTGTAGACTATATTTATAGCTTATGTGATTTATCTATAAAAACCTTTGGGTTTCTGTCTTTCTCGTATTCCCGCAGAAAGATAAGTACATTTTTTTTGTGTCCGCCTCACCAATCTCTGAACAAGCCAGCCGCCACTGGATTTTCGACCTCGTGAATTTAGCAAGGGGGTCATTCATCAGTGGAACAAAAAGAGTTTAACATGTACACCACGGCCCTGCTTGGTAGCTGGGGAGTGATTCTTCTGCATTTGGCCAGTGAAGGCTACAGAATTAACTGTGTGTGGCACCCAAGGGCTGTTTCCATTCCACACGGTCGGTGCATTAACTCGTTCAATATATTTTTTCCTGGCCCTCTGGCTCCCAAAACCCTGCGCTGCTCGAACTAATTCAAGAAAATAAACTGAACCCGTTGAAACAACAAATACTGCTTTGCTAAGCATTGCCTTAACTTGAAAGAATTAACTGACTACAACAAAATGAAACAGCTAATTTCTTTTCACCAGAAAGGACTATGTTTTTTCGTGACAAGCTGATTGGCTGTTATTGTTTTCGCCAGCGGAGTTCTTGTCACAATTACTGCCTCTTATTCGCTACTGATTGTCAAACGAAAACATGCATTTTGCAAATGAACACGGCGCTGCAATTTTTGATAGCCCTACGTTTACTCTTGACAGGGCAAATTCAAGTTCGCTTCTCATTATGCGTAGTACAGCTTCTCATCTCTACCCATTTCAGAAGAAGAATGGGGACGTTATCATTCAAGTGGATTAAAGGAGCAGCGCAGAGTGCGCAGCAAATCAAACAATTTAGCTTTTCAAACAGGAATTTGCAGCAAGAATCCTATAATACAGCAATTGTACATTGCTCATTGGCTGCAACACACTAGTTGGGTCTTAAGACACTAAGGGTCTTAAGACCTGGTTATTCTCGGATTAGACCTCTGCTAGCCTATCCTCTGTTTTAGCCTTCTATGTTGTTATGTTTTTCAGTCTCTTTTCTGGGTCTGGAGCACAAAGCGCCGGGACACTCCTTTGGAGTAGCCGTTGCGCTATACAAGACCCATAAATAACATAACATAACATAGTTCAATTCCTTCGGCGAATTTGTGTCAGTGTAGGTCATTAAAATGCCTGGGGGGAGGTTCTCACAGTCAATTGAATGGCTAGAGGGGGTTGTCAGTCTCTATATTGCACCCACTGGACAGAACAGCCTTTCTGGTGTTTGTATGACAGCTCTAACAGGTAATGATGGTGATCAGTGCATGCAGGCAGGATGCCTTTCAAATTCCTCTGTGTTTCTTTTCCATGATAAATAAACACTGAGGCACAGATTCACAAAACATTTTCCGTGAGTGATACTTCCATCAGGGAAAAATAGGCCCACTTAAAGTGTGATTTTTAAAGTGTGAAAAACCTCTCAAATGCATTGGCGGCTGTCGCCCATTGTAAATGGGGGGGGGCAGTGCGGGAAAAAAAACACAAAAAAAACCGTACACTACCTCCTGCTGTTGCGCCGTTTCTCTGCTCCCAGAACTGCAGTTGTTCCCATGAGCACAGGCTCCCAGCGCCCTACGCAATCCCAGCACGTCATACATGGTATTACTCCCAGCATGCGCTGGGATTGGATGGAGCAGGAAAGTTTCACACTCCAGCAGGGCGTCTGATCCTTTGCTCCTGAGCCCTGCAGATATCTCCATGGAATAGCCTGGAGAAATTCAAGTGCACATGTCTGTTTGGCCGGCTGTGGATGACCGGCCAAACCGACATGCGCACTTTCAGTGCCCAGTACTACAACTGCAACCTAGCCGCGCCCCAGACTAGCTGATTCCCCAAACTCGGCTGAGTCAAAGGAGAAAAAAAATGATAATATTATTGTCATTTTATTTCTTCCTTTAAGCAGTGGCGCTATGCTCCTCCGCCATAGCGGAGGAGGTGCCCCTGCTAAAACGTGTACTCTCAAGTGGGCTCTGTGTGAGCGTAGTGTATAGGATAACTCATGTATGAAGCTCTTGTCGCCTCTGATTTAGAGAGGGATAATGAGAGAGGACTCAACATGCAAGGCCACATACACAATTAACTGGTGATGCTGGTGCTGTAAAAGTAGATGGAAGCGCTCATCTGACCTGTCAATGGTGCTAGAACTGCTACCATATTTGGCAGAGTTAGCACTGTATGAGTGGAGTAAAATGAGGGTGGACTTTAACCCCTCCCATGCCCATGGAGAGCTCAGCTTATCATGAGCCACGGTGCTCCGGTGCTCATGACGAGTTGAGCTCGTCATGGCCTGTAGAACGCTCACACGCCTGGCTAATTCCCCTGCTGTGCTGAGCGTTCCATTAAACGGGCATGGTCATGACGAGCTCAGCTCGTCATGAGCTCGTCATGAGCACCAGACCACCGTGACTCATGATGAGCTGAGCTCGTCATGAGCATGGGGGCGCTGCGTGCGCCGCCCGCCCCCAACACAGCACGGGAATAGCCCCAGCAGCCAAGGGGTTACCTGAAGTGTAAATAATGTGTCCTTGACATACTGATAACATCCCCAGGTGACAGAATTTGTGGACAATCCACACTTAAAAAGAATTTGCAAGTGAAACCACTCAATGTTAGTCTATGAAAGAAAATTCACTTAGCAGGTAAATAGAGTTATCATTACCTTTTCTTACTCAGGGGTGGATCCTGGATCCAGCACTTGTGCATCTCCTCTAAACAGTTGAAAGAAAGCAAATTATCAAAGACGCGCGGAAGCCCACGTTTCTTTTTTTATTTTAATATCGCTAGAATGCGCGGATCGTATGCGCACCCCGTGATTTTACCAAAAAAATAATAATTGGGGCTCTGGGGGTCCTTGTGTGACCCCCTGAGCAGACCTAGAGCATCAGGGTGTATTTACCCTCCCCTTTTTCATGTTTTAAACACACATTTCACACGCTTCTTCAGCCTCCCTTCTACCGAGGCATAAAATGGCTGCCAACAGTTTCTAGTTTCAAATGTTGTCAACCACTTGTAAGCCAATAGCATTCAGCGCGTGATTGAAAGGGTACCCTTATGGTACAATGACAATAAGCGGAGTATCCGTATTCAATTTTTTTATGGGAAGGGCGCTGCGTGGCCCCCTCAGGTAGCCAATTCTGGGCACCGGGGTCCCCATCCCCTGGGGCATGGCTAATTATATATTTTTATTTTATGGAGGGCTACATAGCCCCCTTCCTGAAGCCACTTCAAGGTCCCAGGGTCCCCATTCCCCGGAACCTGCCTTTTTAAAAATGTATTTTGGCCGTCACCGTTGAGGACCGTGGGAGGGTTTCCAATTCCCCCACTGTCCCACCGGCTCCCCGCCTCCTGCAGGAGCCGTTGTTCAAACAACATCCGAACCCCATCTGTTTATTTACCCCCCAGGAGTTGCTTTCACTTTGCGCATGCATGTTTGTGGTAGCGTATGTGTGTTAATGTTACACATGCGCACAATACGTCACACTGTCTGGCTAAGTACCCCTAACGTATTTCATTTTATTTGCGTATGCTCAATTACAACATGCCCAATCACAGCTCTCACACCCACTGACATCATGCTCAACCAATCATCGTGCTTCAAAGCATTTATAACCTGCCAACCTTCTCAAACTTTTACTATTCCGCAGTCACAGCCATTGATACTGTTCGTATACACATCTTCGTAGGTGAGCACTCTTTTTTAGAGTTATTAAATGTAAGAATCTGAACGATCTTTAAATACCACGTAAATGCAAATTTTTGTTCAATTTGACAATGTTGTTTTTAAGCACGCTTTCCTGCTTTTTTACATTGTTAAAGTTGACTTCGTAACTTTTGTTTCTGTGCAAATCACGTAATCCTACTGCGTTTCGTTAATTTGCCAAGCGTCACGTGACCGTTCCCGCACCAGTGTGCTACATGCAGTTCAACTTAATGCGATGTAGTTTTTCTCGTGTAAGTAGTGCGTCACGCGCCCATGCATTGGAAAAGTAATGTTTTCGGCAATAGTGTATTTTAGTACAGTTTCCAGCTCTTGTATATCGAATAACTTATCTTGGTAGCCTTTGTTTCTAGGCAAATCACTTAATCCTGCCGCCTTAAATTTTTTAAGTAGTGCGCCACGTGCTGCTTCCTTCCTATGCACAGCACATGTAATCGATTGACCTGTTTTGTGACATGTTTTTTGATAACGTTAAACTTGATTTCTTATCATTTGTTCTGTTCAAATCACTTAATCCTGCCACGTTTCTTTAATTTGCCAAACGCAACGTGGCCGTTCTCGCAGCAGTGTGCTACGTTTGTTCAAGTTAATGCAATGTAGTTTTTCTTGTGTAAGTAGTGCGTCACATGCCCCATGCATTGCAAAAGTAATCGTTTTCAGCAATAGTGTATTTTAGCACAGTTTCCAGCTTTTATACCTCAAATATCTTGCCGTCGTAGGCGATGTTTCTGGGCAAATCACTTAATCCTGCTGCTTTTAATTTTTTAAGTAGTGCGCCCGTGCTGCTTCCTCCTCATGCACTGACCATGTAATCGATTGACCAATGTTGTATTTTAGCATGCTCTACATGTTTTTTAATAACGTTAAACTTGATTTCTTTTCCTTTCTTCTGTGCAAATCACTTAATCCTGCCACTTTTTTTTAATTTGCCAAGTGCCACTTGGCCGTTCCCGCAGCAGTGTGCTACGTGCTGTTCAAGTTAACGCGATGTAGTTTTTCTCGTGTAATGAACATGTAATCAATTGGCCAAAATTGTATTTTATCATGCTCTCCATGTTTTTTAATAATGTTAAACTTGATTTGCCCCCTGTTCTAGCTCATTATACAGATGTCTCAACCATGGGACGTATTGGTCACCACAAACTGTTTATTCCTGCCCATGCACTATCCTAGGTTGTGGTCAACAACTCGACACACCAGATCCACTGACTACTCTCCATATACTATCAGCCAAAAATTGCAATGGACCTAATGGAGTTATCAGGTTTGACTTCAACATTTCATGATAGAAAAGCATTCTGAGGTGAGCATTTGTGTATTTCATGTGTTTGCAGATAGATAAGGACAATTGAGGTGTTTTTTGCATGCTGGTAATGATAGTTCCAAAAACATTAATTTGTTGAAGATACATTACTTTATGTTATTTTATGTTAATAACTGTTTTCGTTAGAATAGTTGTTAATAGGAAAGAGGTCTCTTAGGGATGACACTTATGAAGGCCTACCCAGTGCGTCCATAGTGCCCCTCGAAAGCATATTAGTATTCGCTTATGATTTTGTCTAACTACTAGTATGGTCCTATCGCGGTTGGTTTGAAACCTCTGATGATTGCTTTTCAACCCCAATCCTATTGAGAACAATTGTTTTTATGTACATTAAAATTAAGCTTGGACATATGTACAACATATACATTTTTAACTCTTTTTTTCATTTTGCAGAATGTTACATAAGTCAGCAGCAAATTGCCGAGATTGAAGAAAGTATATCCTCCTATTCTAGCTCATTACATGGATGTCTCAAATATGGCATGAACTATTTTTATTTATTTATTTTATTTTTATTTATAAAGTTTTATATAGCGCAAACTTGACCCAAGAGGGTATCAGAGAGCGCTTTACATTTAGGATTGTTGCGTTACAAGTTACATCAGATACAAAAGCATAGTAATGAACAGTACACATAAAACAATGTTAAAGTAATTTGAAGGAGGGAGGGGAGAAAGGAGTAATAGTGGGGAGATGAGGAGGAATAATGCCCAATGTCCGGCTGGGTAGGTGATGGTCAAGGGGGAAAACCAGGGCCAGACTCCTCATTAGCTGTCCAGCAGCTCCACTGGTAATCAGCCATGTTGAACACAAAATCCCTTGTCTTAGAAAACAACGTTCTCAAAGAACCAATCCGAGAAACAACGCCACATTTGGCACTACCTTGAATCAGTATTAAGAAGACAAAACAATTGCAGACATAAATGAAAAAGACAAACTTGAACCACCTTAGGATAATTGGTGTCCCATCATTGCACATTCAAGTGCCCAGTGTCATCATCTGGGATTCCAAAACAACACACTGCGTGGCCCTGCGCCTGGTGCCCTCGAGGGTCCTAGGTTCCACCACGCCCGATGCAGTGTCCTGGGGTGCCTACTCCCGGGACACTGCTGTTTGTTTTGACAGGGCGGGACTCCGACAAATCCTGCCCTCCCGTAGCAAACTTAGTTTGCATTTTGAAAGACAGAGCAGTGAAATCTGTTCTCACTTTGAAAATCCAAAGCAGATTGCATTTACACATACAAATTAGCATCTCCCCATGCGAAAAAGCAATGCCGGCTCCCGAAGAACGCAAAAGTTCATCACACAATGTTGCTAAATAAAACAGCAAGTGTGCTTGACTTCTCAATATACCAGCTTATCCTACATAATGTTATTTTCAATCACGTTCTGATAACCAATAATAATCATGCTTTAAAAAAAAAGAAACATGCACCCTAGTTTTCAGTGTAGAATGTTGTCAATCATCCAATCATTTCTTTTCTGTATTTCAACACTGCATCTTCTCCACCATTTTAGAAAAATCTTAGTTTTCAAACTGCCATTTCATTTACAGAGGCCATCTGAGTGCATCGAGATCTCCTTTCAAGATGCTTAGACTGTGAATTGTGGGACACACCTATATTTTCTTGAGCCAAAGAGACTATAGAATGGGATCCATTTACCACAACAATCTGCGTTTCAATATGCATGGCATCTATAGGAGAGATGCTGTACATTTTACAGATGAAGGGAACTAAGTCTTCCTCATGAACTTTAGACTCTGCATCGGTACCTACTTGTAGGTACTAAAATCTCTCAATAAACACAAGGGCTCTTTTTAGAGCCACCCAAGATGTAAACATATAAGCTTGATGTATATCTCAAAAATACATGCTTTGGTTTTTTTCGGTGGCGAAATGTGCAGATCCTATGCGCACCCCGCGACTTAAAATATATATATATATATATATTTTCCTACTTTTCTTTCCCTACGGGTCATTATGTGACCCCTGAGCAGGCCTAGGGGGTCAGGGTGTTTCTACTCTCCCCCTTGTCCTTGTTTTGCCCAAAGATTTCACAGATTTCTTCACCCTCGGTTCTACCAAGGCACAAAATGGCTACCAACAATTCCTGGTTTTGAATGTTTACAACCGCTTGACAACCAATTAGAATTGAGCGTGTGATCGGGACGGTGCGCTTATGCTACAATGCCAAGTCTTGCACAATCCATGGATCCACCACGCCCATAGATATATAAATGACATTAACCATCATTTTCTCAGAAACTACTGAACAGATTGACACCATATAAGCAAAAGGCACACGTCGGAACTGAGGACTACCTCTCTGCCAAAATTGGTGTAATTCCGTTCAGGCGTTCGGACTGTAGCTGTGTCTAAAGGTCCTATGGAAAATTGCATGGGGAAAACATGTTTTGGGACCCCCCTTTTTTCTTTTTCCCCGCTTGACCAATCACCCCCAACCGTTCAAGCAGAACTGGGCTGGCCAAAAGTTTGGAAAATTTCAAGAAGATTCATGAATCAACGCCAAAGTTATTCCAAATAGAATGTTGCTGTTTTCCTATGGATAATAGGTCCTAACTATAACTACCTACTGGCGACCGCCAGTAGTTAATATATATAATATATCAAAACAATCCTGATGATTTGAAGTATTTTGTAATTGATGCTGTGCCTAAGTCCATTAGAGGTGGCCAAAGAGGAAGGAAGTTAAGACAACTGGAGAGTCAGTATATTGTTCAGCTAGGTACTAAAATGCCAAATGGCTTGAACACAGGGGAAGATCTATACAACTTTTTATGAGTTTTTTATGAAATGTTGTGATCTTAGGAACCTGTACACCTGTTGTTATGCTCTTGTTGCAATAATTGATTATTTGATGTACTGTATAATAATGAATTTTTATGGATATGGGTTTTAACTATGGACGGATAGTTTTTAGCTTTTTTTTAACTTTACTTGTACTGGATTTTAACGGGTTTTACTGAGTTGTGGTTTTACTGGTTTTATCTGGTGTTTGTGGAGTGAGGGGCCATTGACTGCTATTTGCACATGGTTTTAGCCTTTGTCTTTTGAAATCATTGGCTCTGTTCATTTTCATTAATAGTCGTGTCTGAGACATGTCAACTAACTGTACATATACTGATTCAATAGGTAGATATGAATTGAACAATTCTGATCATCCTGATATGTTTGAAATATTAGCACTTTAATTATTTAATGTTAGCTGGTTTTGCACTTAATTTGCACTGAGCACTTTATAGTTATGAAATATCTTTGAAATCAATGTGGTCCGTCTCTATTACCTCATGTGAATTTTGGTATATACATACATTTTTTTCAAAAATAATGGCAAGCTATTCATGAATTTAATGATGGAGTTGCTTTTATGTTAGATTATTTTAGCACGCATTTTTAATTAATGGAATTTCATTTTAATTGTTATACAGTTTAGAAGCACACAGCACTTTTTACATTATCAACAGATCTATCAATATATGTTGCTGTTTTATTGAATTGAGTATTGATGTTTCATTGGTTAGATTCAATAAGGGCACTTGCCCAATATTTTTGTCTATAACTATAATCATTGAAAGATATTTTAAGTTATTTACTCCAACAATGGATTTATTCTCATTTAAGCGACAGCATATATTTATAATACAGTTTTATAACTTGTGATCAATGAGTTATTATACATTTTTATATATACTCACCACTCTGCATTGTCTGTTATCCACCTCCATGACTGTGGGGGAGGAGTGTATGCTTTTATATTCAGTATAAATTCATTCGATGGGTTGGGGCATGTCATGTGACCAAGACAGGGGTTCCCCTGTCAAAACACGTCAAGTCTGCTTTGATTCTGGTCCGCCCAGGTTCTGGTGTTAACCTTGGCTTCTATGGGAATTCACAAGGGCATATTATCAAGCACATTATCACCACTTTAGCGGCAGTTTCCTGCCGATAAAAGCGGCGATAATGTATCACCCTTGCTTGATAATATGGCCCAAAGATCTCTGATAGTGGATGGTATCAGTTTTGAGATCAGGTCAGATATTTCACAAGCTACGGCTACCAAGCAATGGGAACTAGGTAATCTGATTGAATCCTTCAAAAGTCTGGTAGCCATGGCTCAGTTGAAATTTCCGTCTAGCCTACGAGTAATGTACAATAACAAGATACAGACCTTTCGTAGGGTTGAGGAGGCAGAAGAGTTTTTGAGATCGATATCAGGAGCTGGAATATAACTGAAGGGACTTTTTTTTTGTTAGTGTGCAATGTACACAGTATGGTTATCACTGAGCTAAAAAGGTCCTCAGTGGTTTAGCATTATTTATAGGATGGGTATAAGTATATTATTGAGTCCTCCGTAATCAGGGCCTTCTTAGGCTTAGGCCATTAGGATGGAAAAGAGGGGATTCCCAAGGGGTGGAAGGGGGTCACAGGTAGTTTTTGATGCATGGGTGTGGGAGCATGGCGTAAAAAGCAAAAAAAATGAAGTCCTCATTATACATCACAACTCAGGTAGAAGTACAGCAACAGGAATAAGGAAAAAAGTATAGAAATTATAACAAACTAGCCTACCCGTCGGGCGTTGCGGCGATCTCCAAAGAAAGGAAATTCAAGGAAACTCGTTATGATAACATTCAATTTACATTGTGTCATTTTTATTGAAACTTATTCATTTTAATATGGAAAACATTTCAAAGTGTTGTTTTAATTCTATTTATTTATTCGAGTGCTTGTGGTTTCCGTTTGGTGTCTACATCAGTATTCGAAAGATTATGATGGCCCTGGGGGGCTGATATTTAAAAATAATTTATGCCAGAAACCTTTGCAGGAGTGTACTCAACAACTTCCCAAAGTTTCAAGGCAATTGGATGAATGGTGTTTTAATTCTATTTATTTATTCGAGTGCTTGTGGATACACTATTTTTTGTTTTTCCGTCTTGCGCGTACATCAGTTTTCGAAAGATTATGAGGGCCCTGGGGGGGCTGATATTTAAAACATTTTTATGCCATAAACCTTCACGGGAGTATACTCAACAACTTCCCAGAGTTTCATGGCGATCGGATGAATGGTGTTTTAATTCTATTTATTTATTCAATTGCTTGTGGATACCCGATTTTTTTTTCTGTCTGGTGCATACATCAGTATTCAAAAGATTATGAGGGCCCTGGGGGGCCGATATTTTTAAAAAATGAATGCCAGAAACCTTTGCGGGAGTGTACTCAACAACTTCCCAAAGTTTCATGGCGATTTTTTGTTTTTCCGTCTTGTGCGTACATCAGTATTCGAAAGATTATGAGGACCCTGTGGGGCCGATATTTAAAAAAAATGTATTCCAGAAATCTTCATGGCGATCGGATGAATGGTTTTTTAAATCTATTTATTTATTAGAGTGCTTGTGGATACACGATTTGTTGTTTTTCTGTCTGGTGCGTACATCAGTATTCGAAAGATTATGTGGGCCCAAGGGGGCCGATATTTCAAAACAATGTATGCCAGAAACCTTTAGCGGGAGTGTACTCAACAACTTCCCAAAGTTTCATGGCGATCGGATGAATGGTGTATTAATGCATAAGGGATAAACAGATAGACAGACATACATTCGTTTTTATATATATAGATCAGAAACCATTGATAGAGTTTCCATCATGGAATGTAAATGGATTAAGGGGAAGTCATAGCGTGAGAGGATTTTGCAATATTTAAGACATTCTTCAGCCCAAGTGATCTTACTTCAAGAAACACATCTAACGGATGGGGAGATGAGAGAGTTGTTTAAGAGCAGGAAATGGGTACAGAATATTGTATGTACAGAGCAGCATCTCACCATAAGGGGGGGCAATCTTGATTAAAAGCAATTCTAAGATGGAGGTATTAGAAAGCAGGGTGAATAGGGCTGGAAGGTGGGTTATTGCAAAAGTTAAATATTACGATCAATTATATACAGTAGTGGGTTATTACGGGCTGAATATTGATGACCCTTCGCCCTTTAGTAATATGCTCGCTGAACTGCTGGATTTCCCCGATCCGGTTATAGTGGCAGGTGATTTCAATGTGGTTCTTGATGATAACCTTGACCGTTCCACTAAAAGCAGGAGTATTATGCATAATAAATCTAGAGCATTGATAAAAAATACAATAAAGAATCTTGGATGGAGTGATATTTGGAGAGAGAAGAAGGGATCTTTGAAGAGTTTTACTTTTGACAACAAGAAATATGGGCACCAATCCAGAATAGACTTGTTTTTTGTGGACCAAAATATAAAAGATCAGGCTCTCAATGTAAATCATGTGGGTACACACTTGTCTGATCACTCTGCCATAACATTGGTTTTGGCCCCGCGGACCACAGTGGCACAAAGGAGATGGACCATAGATCGCTCCATACTCTTCGATGACGAGGTGATAAATAAATTAGGCTTAGAATCCCAGGAATTTTTTCACAACAATCTGGGCAGCGCCCGATAGGGATTGTTTGGGACACCTATAATGCCTTCTTGAGGGGTAGGATGACATAATTTCAGCTATATAAAAACAAATAGCGAAATGTGGAAATTCTAAGCATAGAAAATAAAATTCAGAGTCTGGAACACAAAATACAATGTAAGGAAGTAGATTATGAAGAGGGACATTGAGTGATTCAAACTCTTAAAACAGATCTGGTGGCGGTAGTGGAAAGACGGTTGCAAGAAAGATGGCAAGCTAGCAAGTTGGCCCATTTTAACTACGGGGAAGGTTGTGGTCAGCTACTTGCCTGGAAAATAAAAAGTGACCAAGCCAAAAGCTTTATAAAAGAACTTAACTATGGAAATGCTGGATGCCCAATTACAGAGGGGGCTAGTGAGGAGGATACGATGTTAAAATATTATGAGGAAGTATACAAGGAAGACCTGAGCACAACAGGGGTATGGGTTTTAGACTGGCCAGAACAAGAATTACCTCATAATGTATCCGAACTTGAAAAGGTTGCCATCATCAAAACAATAACAGAGGAAAAAATTAGAAAATGCCATTAAATCAGGGAAATCCAGTAAGGCACCGGGCCCTGACGGGCGGCCCAGGGAAGTTTATAAGAAATTAAGTAAATATTTAATGCCAGCAATTAGCGTGTTATTTACTGCCATTTTTGAAAACGGAGAAGAGATCCCTCCTTCATGGAATGACGCCAGAGTGACCTTGATCCTCAAACCCGATAAAAAACCAGATTGTTGTGACTCATACGGATTATAAGATCTATTCTAAGATATTAGCAGATAGGTTGAATGGGGTGGTGGGAGAACTCCTTCATGAAGATCAAAAGGGTTTGTGCGTGGAAGGAGCATTTAGGATTTAACTTAAAAGCTTCATAGGCGCCATTGATCTAGCCACTGTGAAAAAGGAGCTATTAGCGGTCATCACAGTTGGCGCGACTAAAGCGTTCGATTGAGTGAATTGGGTGTACCTACATGAAGTATTGAGATTATCAAACTTAGGAGGTAACTTTTGCAGGGCAATAAAGTAGATTTATAAAAACCCCATGGCAAAAATATTAATTAACGGAAGGCTATCCAGAAAATTCAATATCTATAGAGGGACGAGGCAGGGGTGTCTGCTGTCCCCATTGCTTTTTAATCTTTACATTGAACCCCTGGCAGAGAAAATCAGGAAGCATGATGAGATATTTCCTTTCCGGGCCAGGGGCTGGCAAAAAAAAGTGGGGTTATATGCAGACGATTTGGTGGTATATACCTCAAATCTGAGTGTAGCGCTACCAAAAGTCTATGAGTTAGCGGCAGGTTTTGGAAAGATTTCAGGATATGAAATCAACCAAGGGAAAACGGTCATAATGACTTGGAATATCACCACACAAGAGAGCTGTGTTAAAAAGGAAATGCCGTACTTGGGCATTAAAATTATTGAGAAAATAGAGCAAATCCCTGAAGCTAATTTTCAAAAGATTAATAAAGAAATAGGTAAACTGCTACCAGGGTGGTCTCATTTGCCTTTATTTATTTACGGGAGAGTTAACATCATTAAAATGACCATTCTCCCTAAAATGACTTTCCTATTCCAGAATATTCCATTGGTTTTTAAGGATAAGTGGCTCAAAAAAATTAAATCTAAGATATCTAGCTTTATTTGGGCCTCAAAAGGAGTACGTATCTCAATGAAAAAACTGAGACGACAACATGAGAAGGGGGGCCTAGGGTTGCCATATTTATCTAATTACGCCTGTTTTTTTTTAATTAAAAGGAGGGAAAGGGCTGTTTAAGGGGCCAGGTGACTGAGAAATAGGGAAGAAGTATGCAGCAATGCTAAGAAATGTAAAAGGGGGAGAATATGGCTTTCTCCATAAATATGGAGACCTGCGCTTTTTTAAAAAGATTAGTTTAAAGACCCTAAGGAGTTTAGCAGAAATGTGACATAAAGTCAGAAGAGAGTTCAAAATGAATTATTATAGTGGGTTGGCGCCAATTTTTGACTCCCCTGGATCCCCAGAATGGGCTAAGGACTGTATGGTGAGTCCATTAAAGAACGCAGGAATTACTATGTGGAGACAATTGACAACAAATGGTTCCTTAATATCCTGGGAAGAAATCCAAATATTGCCTAATGGCCAACTTTCAAGATTTAAGTATCTGCAAAGGTTGAGCTGGAGTCGTACTGAAGGCCGTGGAGCAGGACTATTCAACAAATTGGAAGAAAGTTTGGTAGCCAGGGGAGCCTTCAAAAAAGAGGTGGTGATGGGTTATTGGCTGCTAATGGAGTTGGCAGATGGAGATTTAACCTTCCGGCGGAGCTGTGGGAGAAGTGCTTGCCAGGAGAGCAGATTCAAGATTTATGGCAAGTATCTTGTGACATACTATACTCCACCGTCCGACCCGCAAATTTAAGGCGCAGCCACCTCTTTTGCCTCCACAGGGTCTATTGGATTCCGTACAAATGATCTAAACTGGGGAGCAGGACAGCATCTAAATGTCCGAAATGAAATATGGAGAAAGGTGATGATATTCACATGTTTATGCTCTGTCCGGTGATCCAAGGTTTCTGGCGAGATGTGAGTAACACAATATTCTCTATACTTGGTGAAGCACTGCAGGTAAGCGAATTGCTGGTCTTTTTTGGACTTACAAATAATTATGTATCCCTGTCAAAAAATACAAGGGCTCTGAGGCTCCAGGGCTCCGGGGCTCCGGGGCTCCGGTGCTCCGAGGCTCCGAGGCTCCAGGGCTCCAGGGCTCCAGTGCTCCAGGGCTCCAGGGCTCCAGGGCTCCAGGACTCCATGGCTCCAGGACTCCAGGGCTCGGGAGCTGCAGGGCTGCGGGGCTCCGGGGTTGCAGGGCACAGGACCCATGGGGCCCAGGACCCATGGAGCCCTTCCCGGGTACTTGCGAGCCCTTCCCGCGGGCCGGAGGAGGGAGCCCCGGACGCCTGGGAGGTGTTGCCCGGGAACACAGCCCATCTGGTCCCCGGCAGGGAACCGCCCTCCTGGGAGGGTGTCGGGCATACCCTTGCCCCTAGTAATCCGGAGGAAAATGACCCCCCTTTCTTGTAATCCGTGCACTCAAGGTGATAGAGGGGACCCAGGGCGCATACGTGCCCGACCTCCTGGAGCCCTGCCTGGGATCCGGGAGGTGAATGGCACCTCATCGGGACTTCCAGGGAAGCCCGGCCATCTGGTCGCCCTATAGGAAAGCATTGGTCGCGACCAGATGGACGAGGCGAGGGGGGCGACCAGATGGCCGGGACCGAAATGACGCCAATCTGCCTGCCCCGAGCCTCTGCGGGAGGGCTCCAGCCTGCCCTTGCAGGGCTCCGGGCATGCAGGGCTCGGGGGCTCTGGGGCTCCGGGACTGCAGGGCTCCGGGGCTGCAGGGCTGCAGGGCTCCTGGGCTGCAGGGCTCCGGGGCTCCAGGGCTCGGGGACTGCAGGGCTCAGGCTGCAGGGCTCTGGGGCTCCGGGGCTGCAGGGCTCCCGGGCTCCAACCAGGTCGGGGAGATCAGGGAGTCTGCCCAGGCACGAGGGACCCCTGTCCAGGGCACACGGACCCCCAGGACGCGCCCCCGTTTTCGAGAAAAAAAAATCCAAAATTTTGCGTAGTGTGCGTAGTGGCACTACGCCCAGCCCTAATATATATGAAGGATTATCCAATCACCCCCCAACTATATCTAATCCCTAAGGTACACAAGGACATCAACTGCCCACTAGGCAGACCAATAATCTCCGCCATCGGAAGCCTATTTGAGAACCCCTGCAAATATATTGACTTCTTCTTTCAGCCATTTGTAAAAACACTGCCAGCTTACACACAAGATACTGGGGATTTTTTGACTCATGTTTATGATTTTGTTTGGCACAATGATTATGTTTTTGTCACACTTGATGTACAGAGTCTGTACACTAGCATCAGACATACAGACGGGCTAAATAGACTGAGACACTACCTAGGTACCAGGGACATCACACTCCACCAACACACCATGATGCTCCTGCAGATGACCGAGTTGTGCCTAGACAACAACACCTTCTCCTATAACAAACTACTCTACAAACAGACACAGGGGACTGCCATAGGTACTTGCTTCGCACCCAGCTCGATAAACTCGCCCCTCGCTACCAGTTTTAGCGCCTCCCAGACAGATGCCAGAGGCGTATCCCCCACCGCATTCTCCGCGATGTAATGTGTGATAACCTCCCACATCTTCGCTACCACCGATTCAGAGTGGAGTAGGGAATCACGAAGGCGCCAGCCTGCCGACGAAGGGCGAATCCCACTAGAGGTAAGCACTATGGCGATAAGCGCGTGATCTGACAAAGAGCGCGGCGCAATGCCTGCCTCGGAGAGGCGGGCCCTGAGGGAGGACGTAGCTAAAAAGTGATCCAAGAGCACATAGGTCTTATGAGCCTCTGAGTAGTAGGTGTAGTCGCGTTCCTGGGGATGCTGAGCACGCCAAACATCATGCAATCCACCAGCCACTGCTTCCCCCCGGAGACAGCGCCCCTGCTTGATTGGACAGCTGTCCCGATCTATCAACATCAGCCTCCATGACAATGTTTAAATTCCCAACAACAAAGAATTTACAGAGTTCCCCGGAAAGAGTCAACTAAATGACTAACGTAAACCTCTCTCTCATTGAGTTCAACAGAAAAAAGTGAATGTTGTGAACCCTTTACGGAATTTGGGGATGCCTCACACAGGTCACCGGTTGGACGACTATTGTCATCCCACCCGGCGATCGTCCAGCGTCATCATCGGTATCCTGCCCCTGCGACAGACTGGCGGTGCAATGCCTGTCGGGCAGCAACGGATGCTGCACTTTGGCGGGGTTCTTTTATTCCTTAGCCAAAGGGTGTGTGAGTGTGAGGGGCCTAAAAAAGTGCAATAGTGAGCGTGAGTGTGGTCTAAAAAAAGTCAGTAGAGTCCATGGGGCAAAAATTTTAATGGTATGGCTCACTGCTTTATTAAAAGGAACGATAAGGGGTATTGAGGCGGGACAATTAAAGTAATCGGGCCTCATTCAACCCTTAGTGAACGTGTGGTCAACATGTTTCTTGCCACTCAGGCAATTCATCAGGACCAAAAAGAAGCTCATATAATTGCTAAAGATCCCTCAGTAATCAGAGGAATCAAGTATACGACCTGATGTGTGTCGTAGGGACAATCCTTCGTCCAGTCCCTCCCCAGAGCCGTGATCCCAGGGTCGGAAATCTCTCACGCTGACCTGGTGGGGCCAGAAATAGGTGTACGGAACCTGTTAGTTGCTGGCAGAGGGCGTCTAGTCACCTACCCCTCCCACATCGGTATTACCGCAGGACAGCCGGTTTAAATAGACTGAGACACTACCTAGGTACCAGGGACATCACACTCCACCAACACACCATGATGCTCCTGCAGATGACCGAGTTGTGCCTAGACAACAACACCTTCTCCTATAACAAACTACTCTACAAACAGACACAGGGGACTGCCATAGGTACTTGCTTCGCACCCAGCTCGATAAACTCGCCCCTCGCTACCAGTTTTAGCGCCTCCCAGACAGATGCCAGAGGCGTATCCCCCACCGCATTCTCCGCGATGTAATGTATGATAACCTCCCACATCTTCGCTACCACCGATTCAGAGTGGAGTAGGGAATCACGAAGGCGCCAGCCTGCCGACGAAGGGCGAATCCCACTAGAGGTAAGCACTATGGCGATAAGCGCGTGATCTGACAAAGAGCGCGGCGCAATGCCTGCCTCGGAGAGGCGGGCCCTGAGGGAGGACGTAGCTAAAAAGTGATCCAAGAGCACATAGGTCTTATGAGCCTCTGAGTAGTAGGTGTAGTCGCGTTCCTGGGGATGCTGAGCACGCCAAACATCATGCAATCCACCAGCCACTGCTTCCCCCCGGAGACAGCGCCCCTGCTTGATTGGACAGCTGTCCCGATCTATCAACATCAGCCTCCATGACAATGTTTAAATTCCCACCCACCAACACGAGGGCATCCAGGGATGCCAGGGTCTGGGCCAGCACTGTTTGCAAGAAGGGCTCCTGGTTTGTGTTCGGGGTGTCTCCCCCCACTGATTTCGCACCGCTAAGAACCTGCCCTTAATTTTGGCTATCTGTGAGATGACCTTACAGTGTGCATGCGCGCTAAAAAGAATTGCCACCCCATTTTTCTTATTAGGTCCTGAAGACCACAGCTGGAAAGGGTAGCGTCTGTCCGCCATTTGTCGGGTATCTTTAGCAAGGAGATGAGTCTCCTGTAGCAGGCAGACGTCCCCCTCCATGCCTTCTAAAATTGATAGGACAGGCGCTCGCTTCACCGGGCTGTTAAGGCTGCGGACTTTAAGGCTCACCACCTTCAGCTCCCTACTCGGCATGACCACGAGTGAGACAGAACATCAACCCAAGGCGCATCCCTGTATCATGGCTGGCCCCATAGCACCCCTGCCGCCCTTTAGAGAGTCTAACTCCTGCCCCCTCCAGCTGATGCGGAGCCCCCAACACAATCCCCAACTCCACCCCCCCAGGTCCCCCTTCCCCTCCCTCCCTCCCCAAGAAAACCCCAAAAACACAGGGTACAACAAATCAAGAAAAAGGAAGACACGGTAGTTCGTAGAATAGGCCCCAAAGGCAGGGGAACATGGCGCCAATCTGCCATACGCCCAGCTCCTGATACAGGACACTCCAACAAACCAGGACATCGAAGATCTAGTTGGTTACCTCCTGTGGACCGTCACCTCCGGCGCCAGCTACCGACCCTGCTAGGGCCTAGCGAAGGGTCCATACCTCAGGTGTGTCCGAAGCCTCCGTCACCCGAGCCACAGAGGCCACCGCGGCCCCATGCTCCAGTAAGCTTGCCGATAGGTCAGGTTTCGCCTTGGGAGCAGGCTTACCAACTCTCTGCCATTCCGTGGATCACCGCCGTCGCCTGCTGGGAGAGCCACTGGCTTCAGAAGAGGGGGTGGGCTGTTCCATCCCCAAGATGCGCAGTCCGCTTCTAGGGACCGGACCTGGACAAGCTTGGCCTTCCACCTAAAGATAGTCTGAAGGGATGCCCCCAGGAACCGGGAACATTCTGCTCTCGCAGGTAGTTGGGGAATTCCTTCCTTTTAACCAGTGTAGAAGCTGCAAGACCCTGGAAAAGCAAAGGATGGTGGTCTCGGAACTGAAGGGGAGCGAGGTCGCGTACTTTCCTTAGGATCCGCTCTTTGAGCTGAAAGTCGTGCACACACACTAATATGTCAAGAGGAGGGGCCTTAGGTCCCCGCGGCACACCACCTTTAAGCACCCAATCCATTTGGATATCTTGCAGGTCCTCCTCGTTAAGGATGAGCTTGAAGAGTGCCTCCATATATTCTCGCAGATCCTGCCCCTCACCCTTCCAAGGCACAGCCCTGATCCAGATATTATTGCGGCGAGACCTGTTCTCTAAGTCCTCGGTGGGGCCTGCAGGTCTAAGTTCTGTTCCGTCAGGCGGATCACGTCTTGCTGGAGTTGATGGATATCCTCCACCGTTCCAAGGTCATGTTCCTCCAGCGCCGCGACCCGCTCACCCACAACATCCACGTCCCGCCGTACCTCACGAAGATCCGACGCCAGCTGAGAGCGCAGTTCCAAGATGTCTTCCTTGATCACAGAGAACAGCTCAGTCATGAAGGCCTTTGTTGCTGGCGCCTCAGGGTTGACTCTCCTCGGGGACTTGTCTGTCACAGGCGAGGCGGGCTGCACCAGCGCCTTCTGGGACCCATCTTTCACCGTCTTATCCTTTTAGACTCTGGTCATTGCCATTGCCGTCCCTGCGTGGGTCTATGAGCAGGCCGGGCAAGCGATGAAGGCACTCCACACAGGCTCCCTCCGTCAACAGCGCCGCATACTTCCAAGTAGCATGAAACCTTTGGCGTCTCGGAAGGCAGCCCCAGCCCAACCGTCGGTCTAGCTCTCAGTCTCCAGGTGGGTGGGCCACTCCGCTGGGTGAAAAGCAAGGGCGGTCAACAGGGCCCTATGTACTGCTGAGTGCCGGCACTGATAGCCGCTGGTTGCGGTGCGACGAGAGGCAGCAGGGAGCCACAGTCAAGCCCAGACCTCTCTCAACTGTCCCGAACCCACTCAAGCTCCAGGGGGTGGGCTACCGACAATCGCGGCTACCCAGCCTCGTTATGCCCTCCAAGCAGGCCAACCACCATCCGCCGGCCCACGGGCTGAGCCTCGGGTACTCCGGGGGCCCCCCATCACCCCCAGTCACCTTCCAGAACCGATGCAAGGAGGCAAAGGCCGACTATGGGCCTCAGGCGTCACAGGGCTCCTGCTCGCTATACAGGGAGTGCCCCCTCTGGTATCACTGCCGCAGCAGGGACCACAATATTCTCATCCTCTCCAGGTACGCTCAGCACTCCAGGGCAGGGGCAAACCGGATGCTCACATGTCACTCCTCAAACATCCCCTTGCTAGCGGCCTCTCGCATAGAGCGGGGCAGGTACCTCTGCGTTTGTGCCGCTACTACCACGGCAAGGCAAGGCCCACAAGGGACCATCAGTCCTCAGCTCCCTCAGCTTAGGCCTTTCCCAGTTCAAAATCCCTCGGGGCTAGGCCAACTCAACCGTCATCAGCTAGTAGGCGGGAGGTGGCAGAACAGTCTCGAGGCCCACCAGTCCTCCACTGTGGAGTGCGTTAAGGTATAGGGGCGGGGAAGGGCCTCCCCCCCCAGCGCTGGGCCTCTGCAATACACTTCAGGCAGCCCCGGGCCGCCGCCGGGGAGTCGCGTAGCCGGCCCGCCACCCTGCCCTCTGCCAACCCGGGGCACCGCTCCTCACCTCCAATCCGCTGCAGGCAGCCAGAGGCATCCGCTGACCGCGGACCGAGCTACAAGCGCCTCCGGTGGGGCCCCTGCGCTCCCTGCACCCTCCGGTGCCTTAGGATAGATCAGCGCCCTCTCCGGGCGGCAGGGATCACCCTCACTCCAGCTCACTCACGGTGGGCCCAGTCACCCTGTCTCCTTCACCGCAGGGACTCAACATGCCCCTCCGCTGTGCCGTCGCTGATGGTCACTCGCTTCCTCGTGGACTAGGGATGCCCAGATGGAGTCCTCCGCGCGTCTGCAGTTGCCGTTCCAGCCACTCTCGCTCCACCGGGCAGACGACACCTCTCTGGAGCCGGGAGGCCATCTCAAGCTGCCCACCACGAGACACCCCAGGTACGGCACTCATCCAGGCCGCACCTCGCAACACCACCGTCCGCAGGCTCAAGCTTCAAATTTCGGGCACCAGTCACTGCCGGACCACACCGGACTCGGCACCGCAGCTTCTGGCTTGGATGGGCACCTAATAGGGCGATATCCAAGGCTATGCGACATGCGGCGCCGGAGGGGACTGAAATCACGTCCTACCCCACCGCCATCTTGGCCACGCCCCCCCTTATAGGACATTTTAGACACGGCTACAGCCTGACCTGCTGAAAGGAATTATACCAACTTTTGCAAAAAGGTAGCCCTTGTTTTTCTTTTTTTTTAAATTTGTAAATCTGTTCTGTAGTTCCTGAGAAATTCAAAAAATAGTGGTGAAAAAATAATTTTCCCATAGGAAACTTTAGACACTGTTATAGCAAAAACTGCTGAACGGAATTATACCAAATTTGGCAAAAAGGTACTGGTTGGCTCAGAAATCAGCCTTTTTAAAAATGGTGCAAATCCGTTCAGTAGTTTCTGAGAAATTAAGCAATAAACATAGTGAAATCTATGGCCGCGCAGGATCCGCGCACCCTCCCGATCACAAGCTTTATGCTAATTGGCTGTCAACACTCCAAACCAGGATGTGTTGGCAGCCAACTCTGCATAAACTCTCCTCCGTTGCATTCCAGATGACGAGGCTACGCCATAAAGGGTGGGCTGATGAAATTCACACTCATGCTGACTGCTGAGAAAGCGATCTGAGTCTGGTGGGCCTTCTTTCTGAGCACTCAATAGGTTGTTGTGTCTGATACAATAGACTGGCTCTCTCCCTTTTGTTGTACAGGCAGCCATCTTGTGCCTTGGTAGAACCGAGGCACAAGAAATCAGTGAAACTAAGGCGCAAAATGCAAAAAAGGGGCAGGGTAGAAACACCCTGACCCCCTAGGCCTACAAGCACAGAGAGCCACAGAGCTACGTTGCAGAGTGTTATAAAAAGGGGCGTGGCCTCTGACCACCTATCTGCAATGCAGTTCTCTGGCGCATACTGGAGGTACCTGGTGGGCTAGTTGGCCCCAGGGGACCGGGACTGAGGTGACGTGTGCAAACACTCCCTGTGGCGCGTTTTAAGCTGGAGAAATAATTCCCCTTCAATCCTGAGGGACCTTGGGGGCCAACTAGCCCACCAGGTGCTTCCAGTAAGCGCAACTGCACTACGCTGCAGAGAGGTGGTGCAGGCCGTGCTCCTTTTTACACCTCTCTGCAATGGCGCTTACTGGACGCACCTAAAAACTTAACTTAAAACGGCCACAGGGTGTGTTTACATAGTGGGGAAAGGAGAGCACGGGGCCTGGGATGATGTGTGCAAACGCACTTATGGCGCGTTTTAAGTTGGGGAAATAATTCCCCTTTAATCCTGAGGGCACCTGGGGGCTAACTTGCCCAATAGGTGCTTCCAGTAAGCGCCACTGCTCTAAGTTGCAGAGAGGTGGTTCAGGCCGTGCCACTTTTTACACCTCTATGCAATGCAGCTCTCTGGCGCTTACTGGAGGTACCTAGTGGACTAATTGGACCCTATGCCCCCTCAGGATTCAAGGGGACTTAATCTTCCAACTTAAAACGGCCACAGGGCACATTTACACAGTGGTGAAGGGAGGGAGAGGAGGGGGCCTGAGGTGACATGTGCAAACACGCCCTGTGGAGCATTTTAAGTTGGGGAAATAATTGCTCTTCAATCCTGAGGGCCCCTGGGGGCCAACTAGCCAAGCAGGTGCTGCCAGTAAGTGCCACTGCGCTGCGTTGCAGAGTGGTGGACTAGGCCATGCCCCTTTTTACATCTCTCTGCAATGGAGCTCTGTGTCGCTTACTGGAGGCACCTAGTGGGCTAGTTGGACCCTAGAGACCCTCAGGATTCAAGTAGACTTAATCTCCCAACGTAAAACAGCCACAGCGCGTGTTTGCACAGTGGTGAAGGGAGAGGATGGGGCCTGAGGTGACATGTGCAAACACGCCCTGTTGCACGCTTTAAGATATAGTTTTAATCCCCCTGCCCTAATATATACTAGGGGCTTACAGAGGAGGTCATGCTAATCACAGGGGGACCCCAACGCATAGTGTTCCCTAGTGTATGTAGGTGTTTTCACTGTATTCTAAGTATCTTTTAACATAGCACTGGCTCTAGGACTGGTTATTCAGACTCAGTTACCACCAGTATCCGTCTGAAAGGGTACAGGATGATTTTGCAACAAGGCTTCTTTCTGCTCTTCTGTGTGTTCTTTCTGATTGTTTTCCTTCTTCCTGTACTTTTCTTCGTCTTTGAGGACTTCCGTTGCTTCTTTCTGCATTTCTTTATAGTTATATAGTTAGGATTGGCTACCATAGGAAATCCGCAACATTCTATTGGGAATAACTTTGGCGCCGGTTGAGGAATTTGCGTGTAATTTTCCAAAATTGTGGCCAGCTTCGCTGCGCTCCTTCTCTGAAAGTTTCGGGGGGATTCGTGAAGTGGGGGCTGAGAAAAAAGGGGGTCCCAAAACGTGTTTTCCCCATGTTAATTTCCATAGGACATGCTGACAAGTCTACAGCCCGAACCGCTGAACAGAATTACACCAAACTTGGCAAAATTGTAGGGACTGGTACGCAGAAGTGCCTTTGCTATATTTGCTGAAAATTGCTCCTGTGGTTTTTATGAAAATTAACTTCAAAAACACATATATATCTGGGCGGAGCCTAACCACACATCTCATCGTGAAATCTGATTGGCTGTCAGCACTTCATCCAAGAAGTGTTGGCAGCCATCTTGGGACCACTATACATGATAGCACCTCATTAAAAAACATTGTAGTTAATAGAGGGTTTTTAGGACTTTAGTTACAATATAAATCATTTGTTGATGGTACCATACTCATTTTAGGAATTGTGGTGTGTTCTAAGGTGATTTTACCATGTGAAAAAGCCTTCTGCTGGGATATCATGAATCATGTTTGAAAGAAAACTATTATCTCATGCTTTTCCCACAGTGGTTTGGAAGGGGATCTATAAGCTAAACTGAAAGCATATTTTCTGTAAATTCACATTATCTTTCTCAGTCATGTGAGAATGAAGTCTGACATTCTCAGCAAGAAAGAAAAATTAAGGCACATTTTGAGTGACTTCTCAAATCCTCTTCAATTTCATTAAAAAATTCTGACATGCAGTCTCCCAAGAGGGCCACCAGAGACAAAAGAGCCCAAATGTAGCCCACATATCACCAGATGTAGCCCAAGTATAGCCCAATGACAGAATGTCCCAGAGTGTTCTAAAGAACAACTAGATTGCTAACAGTCCTACTTATTACAAAGGTATGGCACACCTGAAGCCATCTTGATTGGAATAAAGTGGTAACTCTTAATTTATTTATTTTATTATTATAGGGGCTTATAAAGCGCCTGGTGACGTCTCTCGACGTGTCCCCGCGCTATGGAGAAGAGTGTTGCATAGATGGAATGAGGCATCAGACGGTTTAGGTGGTGAAAAGATAAGTTTTTAGATGTTTCCTAAAGGATGTTTCACTTTTTTCCTGTCTGATATTCATAGGAAGGGTATTCCACTCCTTAGCTGCGAGGATGCGGAAGGATCTGCCTCCAAGTCTGGCTTTTTTTGGGCGCATTATCTTGAGCAGACCAGTTCCCTTCGAGCGAAGGGATCTGGAAGGTTCATATGGTAAGGCTAAGTCAGACAAATAGGAGGGGGCTCTAAGGTGAATGATTCTGTGGCACCAGAGAAGGGCCTTGAATATTATTCGTTTTTTTATGGGTAGCCAATGCAGAGCATCCAAGGAAGGTTTAGAAGGAGCTCTTCGCGGGAGTCGTAGCACAAGGCGTGCTGCAGAATTTTGTAGGACCTGTAGCTTCCTAATGTTTTTTTCTGAGGTGCCCAATAGAAGCACATTCCCATAATCAATACGGGATGTGATGAGAGCCTGTGTCATCGTGCGCCTGGAACTCAGAGGAAGAAGATCCAGGGTGCGACGGAGCGTCTTCATCACTCCGAAGCATTTCCCAACTGTTTTTTGGACATGACTGTCAAAGGAAAGTTTGGTGTCAATCCAGACACCCAAGTTCTTGGCCTCCTGACTGGGGATGGGTAGTGATCCCAGACATGTAGGCCACCAATCCTTGGTCCAGTTGGTGTTGTTCCCACCTATGACGAGTACCTCTGTTTTTGTTCCGTTTAATTTGAGGCAATGCTCGTTCATCCAGGTAGCCAGCTTGCACATACATGAGTTGAAGTTATCTGCCTCAGAGGAGGGGGATTGAGACAAGGAGATCAAGAGTTGAGTGTCGTCGGCGTAAGAGACAAGCTCTACGCCGAACGATTGGACCACCTCTGCCAAAGGAGACATATATAAGTTGAACAGGGTGGGACTCAGGGCCGAGCCCTGAGGGACCCCCTGTTCTAAGATCAGACTGTCAGAGAGATAAATCCCTCTTTGGACCTGAAAGCTTCTGTTGGTTAAGAAAGCCTTCAACCAGCCTAGAGCCTCTTTAGTGACTCCCGCTCTGTTTAGACACTGTAGCAGTATAGAATGAGCTACAGTGTCAAACGCGGCACTGAGGTCCAGCATGATCAAGGCCATAGTTTTGCCTTTGTCGGCTCCCTCCCGCAGAGTTTCAGTGGCTCTTAGAAGTGCAGTCTCTGTGGAGAAGCCTGTTCTGAAACCCGATTGAGATGGGTGAAAGGTTTTTTGGGTTTCGAGATGGGTCATTAGCTGGGCATTGACCACTTTCTCGGCCAGTTTGGCAAGGTAGGGGAGTAAGGAAATTGGGCGGAGATTCTCCAGTATGTCTTGGCTTAGGTTCGGTTTTTTCTTAATGGGGAGCACTATAGCTTGTTTCCAGTCAGCAGGAAGGGTGGCTGTGGAGAAAGATGTTTCCAACATAAATCTAAAGTGCGGCTCCAGGACCGGGAGACTAGCATTTAGTATTTTCGGGGGTGCGGGGTCGCGGGGTGATCCAGATTTAATCCCCTTACAGATTTTATACAAGATTTCAGTTGGAGGTACAGAGAAGGCACACAAGTGATCATTAGTGCTGATGTATTCTTCGTTCTCAGAGAAATCATTGCCAGATTTTATATTGCCAGAGAAATTAGCGTATATGTTAGTGATTTTGTCAGAGAAGTATTTTGCAATTTTATTACAGTTATCCACAGAGTCTTTATGAGAGGTTGGGTTGGCCTCGACTGTGGAGATCTCTTTATAAATTCGAAAGAGCTCTTTAGATGAATTCTCAGCTTCCGAAATGCGTGTGTTATAGTAGGAGGCTTTAGACGTGCGCACCAATTTGTAATAGTTTTTTTGAGCTGTTTTATATCTGATTTTTGTTTCGGGACAAAAATTTACACGCCACTCTCTTTCGAGTTTTTTGCATGCTGTTTTAGCGATCTGGAGCTCTTGACTATACCAAGGAGCAGTTTTTTTGGTTCTAGTGGCATTGGTAATAGTGCGATTAGGGGCAGTCGTATCCAGTGCTTTAGCAATATTGTTTTGTAACTGAGCATATACCGTCTCACTATCATATCCTTTAGGGGGGCCGGCATTCTGGATTAAGCGAGAGAAGGAATCTATGGAAAAAATTTTCCAACTTCTACGCTTGAAACGTTGAGAGCTTTGGTTATAAAGCTCCGCCTTTTCTAGTTCGATGACTATCGGCACTATGTGGTGATCAGACCAGGGGATAGGCAGAGGATCTAGGGTCTCGATTCCCTTCCAATTTCCAAAAACAGGATCTAATAAATGTCCATGTTGATGTGTAGGGGCAGTGTTTTTTAACTCTAGTTCTAAGGTACGTAGCTCAGATATGATGTCCGCCGCCACTTTATTGAGTGAATCATCAAAATGGACGTTAAGGTCACCGAGTACTAGGATATGTGTTTTTTTAATCGCCAGATGAGTTATGGCTTCAACCAGAGTAGGGGTGAAGTTATACAATTGCCCAGGGGGCCGATACACCAGGATGCCAGAAAAGGAATGATTCGGACCAGTGGTGATTGTAAAAGTGGCCGCCTCACTATGATCAACCAGGATGGAAGAGAGGGTGCATTCTAAAGGGGTTTTGGTGGCTATCGCGATGCCTCCCCCTCTGCCATCTTTCCTGTCTAATCTGGTGAGAGTAAAGCCAGGAGGAAGAGCTTGTACGATATCGGGCTCAGAATATTCGTCCAACCATGTTTCAGTCAAAAACAGGATTTGAATATGGTCTTCCTCTAGCAGATGGAAAATTTCTAAGCTGTGTTTGCGAAGAGATCTGCAATTAAGCAGAGCTGCCTTAAGTTTATTAGTGTTACTGGGCAAGGTCCGATTGGTAACAGGGGCAAAAGTGCAGGTGGGGCAGTTTGCTAGTGAGAGGGCGTGCATCGAGTGTTTCTTACATGCCGGAGAGGTTGGACAGATATCCATCAAGTCTTGTCTGCCATACCTTAGAATTGTCGGTATGGTTGAGCCGGGGGTTGTGGCCCCGCGCCCCGTCCTGGCGCGGACGGGCGCAGACGGGCAGGACTTTGGCTCGACTTCGGCTCGCTTCCGGCGCGCCCG
Source organism: Lissotriton helveticus (assembly GCF_964261635.1). Classification (NCBI taxonomy): domain Eukaryota; kingdom Metazoa; phylum Chordata; class Amphibia; order Caudata; family Salamandridae; genus Lissotriton; species Lissotriton helveticus. The sequence goes on from NC_136065.1 coordinate 1,412,463,320, forward strand.
CTGCACGCGTCCGCTGCGCGGACGCTGACCTACACACATTTATAGAGGGTGGAGGGGGTCGCCAGAGCGCTGCGCTGTGAGCCCTGAACCCGGAAGTGCTGGGCTCCTCCTCACCCTCCGCTCAAACGCCCAGGATTGGACGCGGCGGAACAGGGCGGGAGTGGGCGGACTATGTAGATTCCCCAAGCTCTGACTCAGCCTGGAGAATTACGAGGGGAGCAGGTATGGTGCAATGCAGTTTTGACATTCAAATTCAAGTATTTCTAAAAACAGTATCAACATACACAGTAAAATGTTTTAAAAGAGCTTAAAATCGCAACAATTAAAATCAGCGCGCTAAACGTGCAGCGCTGTCCGTGCAGCTGATCACACCCAGAGCGCTAAGTGGATTGAGCCTGCCTCTGCCACCGGCAAGACTCTACTCCACAGCGCGAGTGCGTTTTACCTGGACTTTAAGTAGTAGCCACTCACAGTGTCGCCAGAGCGCTGCGCTGTGAGCCCTGAACCCGGAAGTGCTGGGCTCCTCCTCACCCTCCGCTCAAACGCCCAGGATTGGACGCGGCGGAACAGGGCGGGAGTGGGCGGACTATGTAGATTCCCCAAGCTCTGACTCAGCCTGGAGAATTACGAGGGGAGCAGGTATGGTGCAATGCAGTTTTGACATTCAAATTCAAGTATTTCTAAAAACAGTATCAACATACACAGTAAAATGTTTTAAAAGAGCTTAAAATCGCAACAATTAAAATCAGCGCGCTAAACGTGCAGCGCTGTCCGTGCAGCTGATCACACCCAGAGCGCTAAGTGGATTGAGCCTGCCTCTGCCACCGGCAAGACTCTACTCCACAGCGCGAGTGCGTTTTACCTGGACTTTAAGTAGTAGCCACTCACAGTGTCGCCAGAGCGCTGCGCTGTGAGCCCTGAACCCGGAAGTGCTGGGCTCCTCCTCACCCTCCGCTCAAACGCCCAGGATTGGACGCGGCGGAACAGGGCGGGAGTGGGCGGACTATGTAGATTCCCCAAGCTCTGACTCAGCCTGGAGAATTACGAGGGGAGCAGGTATGGTGCAATGCAGTTTTGACATTCAAATTCAAGTATTTCTAAAAACAGTATCAACATACACAGTAAAATGTTTTAAAAGAGCTTAAAATCGCAACAATTAAAATCAGCGCGCTAAACGTGCAGCGCTGTCCGTGCAGCTGATCACACCCAGAGCGCTAAGTGGATTGAGCCTGCCTCTGCCACCGGCAAGACTCTACTCCACAGCGCGAGTGCGTTTTACCTGGACTTTAAGTAGTAGCCACTCACAGTGTCGCCAGAGCGCTGCGCTGTGAGCCCTGAACCCGGAAGTGCTGGGCTCCTCCTCACCCTCCGCTCAAACGCCCAGGATTGGACGCGGCGGAACAGGGCGGGAGTGGGCGGACTATGTAGATTCCCCAAGCTCTGACTCAGCCTGGAGAATTACGAGGGGAGCAGGTATGGTGCAATGCAGTTTTGACATTCAAATTCAAGTATTTCTAAAAACAGTATCAACATACACAGTAAAATGTTTTAAAAGAGCTTAAAATCGCAACAATTAAAATCAGCGCGCTAAACGTGCAGCGCTGTCCGTGCAGCTGATCACACCCAGAGCGCTAAGTGGATTGAGCCTGCCTCTGCCACCGGCAAGACTCTACTCCACAGCGCGAGTGCGTTTTACCTGGACTTTAAGTAGTAGCCACTCACAGTGTCGCCAGAGCGCTGCGCTGTGAGCCCTGAACCCGGAAGTGCTGGGCTCCTCCTCACCCTCCGCTCAAACGCCCAGGATTGGACGCGGCGGAACAGGGCGGGAGTGGGCGGACTATGTAGATTCCCCAAGCTCTGACTCAGCCTGGAGAATTACGAGGGGAGCAGGTATGGTGCAATGCAGTTTTGACATTCAAATTCAAGTATTTCTAAAAACAGTATCAACATACACAGTAAAATGTTTTAAAAGAGCTTAAAATCGCAACAATTAAAATCAGCGCGCTAAACGTGCAGCGCTGTCCGTGCAGCTGATCACACCCAGAGCGCTAAGTGGATTGAGCCTGCCTCTGCCACCGGCAAGACTCTACTCCACAGCGCGAGTGCGTTTTACCTGGACTTTAAGTAGTAGCCACTCACAGTGTCGCCAGAGCGCTGCGCTGTGAGCCCTGAACCCGGAAGTGCTGGGCTCCTCCTCACCCTCCGCTCAAACGCCCAGGATTGGACGCGGCGGAACAGGGCGGGAGTGGGCGGACTATGTAGATTCCCCAAGCTCTGACTCAGCCTGGAGAATTACGAGGGGAGCAGGTATGGTGCAATGCAGTTTTGACATTCAAATTCAAGTATTTCTAAAAACAGTATCAACATACACAGTAAAATGTTTTAAAAGAGCTTAAAATCGCAACAATTAAAATCAGCGCGCTAAACGTGCAGCGCTGTCCGTGCAGCTGATCACACCCAGAGCGCTAAGTGGATTGAGCCTGCCTCTGCCACCGGCAAGACTCTACTCCACTTAAAACATTCAATTTAAAAAGGAACAAAATGAGGGAGTATATTTTGCCATAGAAAGTATGATTAGTGCTGCAGAAGGAAAAATTAGGGCACATTTTGAGTGACTTCTCAAATCCTCTTCTATTTCATTAAAAAATACTGACATGCAGTCTCCCAAGATGGCCACCAGAGACAAAAGAGCCCAAATGTAGCACAAATATCACCCAGATGTAGCCCAAGTATAGCCCAATGACAGAATGTCCCAGAGTGTTCGAAAGAACAACTAGAGCGCTAACAGTCCTACTTATTACAAAGGTATGGCACACCTGAAGCCATCTTGATTGGAATAAAGTGGTAACCCGTAAAACATTTAATTTAAAAGGGAACACAACGAGGGGGTATATTTTGCCATTGAAAGTATGATTAGTGCTGCAGAAAGAAAAATTAGGGCACATTTTGAGTGACTTTTCAAATCCTCTTCAATTTCATGAAAAAATTCTGTCATGCAGTCTCCCAAGATGGCCACCAGAGACAAAAGAGCTCAAACGTAGCCCAAATATCACCCAGATGTAGCCCAAGTATAGCCCAATGACAGAATGTCCCAGAGTGTTCTAAAGAACAACTAGAGCGCTAACAGTCTTATTTATGACAAAAGTATGGCACACCAGAAGCTATCTTGATTGGAATGAAGTGGTAAGTCTGAAAACATTTAATTTAAAAAGGAACAAAATGAGGGGGTTCATTTTGCCATAGAAAGTATGATTAGTGCTTCAAAAAGAAAAATTAGGGCACATTTTGAGTGACTTCTCAAATCCTCTTCTATTTCATTAAAAAAATTCTGACATGCAGACTGAAACATGCACTATGAATACCAGCAGCAGACTTCCCTGGTGAGCAGTAGCTTTACTACAGTGATCTAATGATCAACTAGAGTGCTAACATTCAGAATTTATGGCAAATGTGTGACACATCTGAATGCCTTCTTGATGGAACCAAAGTAAACACGCATTGAAAAGGCAATAGATCTCGCCCTCGTTTAAGTTAAAGCCATTCTGTTTGTAATGAGGTGGCATTTTAGCTTTGCTTTTAATAGTGTGTTTAAAACTTTCATGTAAATAACATGCATATGTATGCATATATGTATATGTATGCATGCATTTATATTTGTATTTATATAGATATGCAGATTATATATGTTTATATATGTGTATGTATATATATATACACATACATATATATATATGCATATGCATATGCATATATATGCATATATATATATATGTGTATATGTGTGCGTGTAGAGAGAGGTAGAGAGGTAGAGGTGTAGAGGTAGAGAGGTCGCGGTAGAGAGGTAGAGGTAGAGAGGTAGAGACTAGTAGAGAGAGAAGTAGAGAGAGGTAGAGAGTAGAGAGTGAGTAATAGAGAGTAGAGAGTGAGTAGTAGAGAGTAGTAGAGACCAGTAGAGAGAGTAGAAGAGAGTGAGTAGTAGAGAGTGAGTAGTAGAGAGTGAGTGGTAGAGAGTAGTAGAGAGTAAGTAGTAGAGTGAGTAGTAGAGAGCAGTAGAGAGTGAGTAGTAGAGAGTAGTAAAGAGTGAGTAGTAGAGAGTAGTAGAGAGTGAGTAGTAGAGAGTAGTAGAGAGTGAGTAGCAGAGAGAGAGAATAGTAGAGAGTAGTAGAGAGTGAGTAGTATAGTGAGTAGTAGAGAGTAGTAGAGAGAGTAGAAGAGAGTGAGTAGTAGAGAGCAGTAGAGTGAATAGTAGAGTGAGTAGTAGAGAGTAGTAGAGAGTGAGTAGTAGAGAGTGAGTAGTAGAGAGTATTAGAGTAGTAGAGAATGAGTAGTAGAGAGTGAGTATTAGAGAGTAGTGGAGTAGTAGAGAGTAAGTAGTAGAGAATAGTGGCGAATATTCCAAAGTTTGGCACAGCACCACTTGCACAATAAGTCCAATCAAATCATATCACTTAGAGTCCATATTGAAGCGCTGAATCTTGTTGTATATTCAAATGCTTTTATTTTCCTTAAGTTTATGTACCACAGCCAGCCGACACGTTTCGTTCTGTACAACAGAACTTCTTCAGGGCGTTCTTATTTCCTTCAAGTTATGCAAGGGGAATTAGTCCCCCTCTGCAAACGCGCCAGAGGCCTGCGTGCCAGAGAGGTGTAAAAAGGGGCATAGCCTCATTACACCTCTGTGCAATGCAGCCCCCTGGCACATACTGGAGGTTCCAGGTGGGCTAGTTGGCCCCCAGGGACCCCTACTATGCAAGGGGAATTAGTTCCCCCTCTTCAAACATGCACGGGGGCTGCGTTGCAGAGAGGTGTAAAAAGGGGCGTGGCTTCATTACACCTCTCTGCAATGCAGTCCACTGGCGCATACTGGAGATTCCTGGTGGGCTTTCAGGTCTTATATAGTTAGGCATTAGCATTAAAAAAAACTTTGAAATTCACTGAAAAAAACATAGGTTTCAGGCCTTATATAGTTAGGAATCAGTATTTAAAAAACCTTTGAAATTCACTGAAAAAACCATAGGTTTCAGGGCTTATATAGTTAGGAATTAGCATTTAAAAAACCTTTAAAATTCACTCAAAACACTATAAGTTTTAGGGGTGTTATAGTTAGCTGGACATTTCACTCATACAAAACCATTGAAATTGCTCCTATATAGTTAGTTGACTAACTATATTTCGCGCACCCGCAATCCACTGCTGATGATGTCACATATTACATCATTCATGACATGGTCAGTGACATCACTGATGACATCTCAAATGACATAACTGATGACATCACTGATGACATCATCCACGTGACAATCACATACACCTTTTCATACACTAGTAAAATCTTTCATCACTCTTTGTAAAATACAGAGTATCATATTTGAATCCATTGTTACAGCAATACAAGTATCTAAAAACCCACTCAGTGATTCATAGATGTATACACACATCTAATCACTTACCTGTAGATTCGCTCATACATGCTGTCAATGAACAATAGAACACTATCAAAAATACTTATACACCTAAATCGACATTACACACCAGCACACATCCTATTCACATATGAAGTCATCCTACTCACTTATGCAAACAATGGATCATACTTACATATTAACTTAGCTACACACTTATACAAACACAACTTCATCTATTCATTTAGATAGTAAGTCATACTTAGTGAATTATAAAATCATTATTACAAGTATAAAGTTATCCATACAGTCACTCAAACAATCATTGAGTCTTATGTATACTTATTTATATACAACAACTGACACATACACTGCCTTTTATTTTTCTAGTTTATTGGACATGTACCATTGAGAAATATATTTGCTCATCACCACACCCATAAAGATATTCACTCACCCAAACAACTGTTAAAACATGTAGTTTTAACTTCATATATCTAGTGAATCAACTATTCACACATCTTTGGGCAGTCACACCCCCCCCACAGAACCACACACACATTCACTCTCCCATACAAATACTCAGTTAGCTAATCTATAACTAATATAGACTTTCACATAGCTAGTAACCAACTGGAGAACCAGTTTACACAACAACTGACAAAGTGATACAGATATTCAAACAGTTTAGTCACTATCCACTATATTTAGTGAGACACTATAAATTGGTCAAGTAAACAGTCAATTACACTGATACTAAATCCTCCATCCAAATATTTATTTTTATATATCCACTCATTCTTCAATGCAAATTGCTATATATATAATGCATATTTAAATAACGAAGCAAACCACATTCACTGGATGATGTCATCAGTGATGTCATCAGTGATGTCATTTGAGGTGTCATCAGTGATGTCACTGACCATGTCATGAATGATGTAATATGTGACATCATCAGCAGTGGATTGCGGGTACGTGAAATATAGTTAGTACAACTAACTATATAGGAGCAATTTCAATGGTTTTGTATGAGTGAAATGTCCAGCTAACTATAACACCCCTAAAACGTATAGTTTTTTGAGTGAATTTTAAAGGTTTTTTTAAATGCTAATTCCTAACTATATAAGGCCTGAAACCTATGGTTTTTTCAGTGAATATATATATATATATATATATATATATATATATATATATATATATATTCACTGAAAAAACCATAGGTTTTACACCAGTTATAGTTAGCTGGAAGTTTTACTCGCATTAAAACCATTGAAATTCCCACGTTATAGTTAGTTGGACTCACTATAACTTGCGCGTGCAATGCACTGCTGATGACGTCACATATTACATCACTCATGACATGGTCAGTGGCATCACTCATGACATCACTGATGACACCATCCAGTGAATGTGTGTCTTTCCGAAAAACTAAATATGTGTTATATATGTATATGTATAAGTTGATGGAAGAATAAATGTTTAAAAAAAGTGTTTACATGGATTTAAAAAAAAAAATTTAATTGGTTAACTGGTTTATTAAGTGTATCTTAGTGAATACATATATTAGAGAGTAATGTTTAAATATTTAAATATATGTATTAGTGTTTCACTTTGTGTATAAGTGGCTGCATGGGTTGGTGAGTAGCTACATGTGTATGTATATGGGTTATTAGATGTTTTTCTTAGTATCAGTATGAGTGTTTGTATGGTTTGGTGGGGGTATTACTTAGCACATAGATGCATGAATGACTGACTCTCTCTTTGTATGTGTTTTGAAGACAGCATATGTGCAGGACTGTATGGGTGGATGAGTGTGTATATGTGTGTGTTAGTGAGTGAATGACTGTCTCACTAATGTCTTTAACAGTAACTACATATGTTTTAATCTAGTATATGTGAATATTGATGTATATAAGTGAGTATATGTGAGAGTAAGAGATTGTAAGAGTTCCAGTTTAAATAAGTATGTTTTTCTATAAGTGATTGTTTAAGAGAAAAAATATGTGTAAATTACCTTAGAAGTAAGATGGTAGTGTGTGTATAGCTGTATATGCAAATAAATGGATGTTCAATAGTTTATTTGCCTGTGTGAGTATGTGTGAGAGTATCTTTTGGATGACTGCCGGTGTGTAATAGGATGTATAGGTGTATCACTACATATGATGAGTGAGTATATGTATGAGTGACTATATAGAACTGTTGGTGAATGAGTGGATGTGTATATAGATGGTGGAATTATTGAATTGGTTGTTGTAAGTGGTATGGGTATCTCTATTTTTTTGAAAATTTTAGTTTCTATTTTTGAATATGTGTTTCAAGGGTTACATTACAGTGAAAGGAGGTCTGTCACTCTGTCACAAGGATGGTGTCATCAGTGATGTCATGAGTGATGTCACTGACCATATCATGAGTGATGTAATATGTGACGTCATCAGCAGTGCATTGCACGCGGACGTTATAGTGAGTCCAACTAACTATAGCGTGGGAATTTCAATCGTTTTATGCGAGTAAAACTTCCAGCTAACTATAACTGGTGTAAAACCTATGGTTTTTTCAGTGAATTTAATAGGTGTTTTAAATGCTAATTCCTAACTATAACTGGTGTGAAACCTATGGTTTTTTCAGTGAATTTCAATGGTTTTTTAATAGCAAATCTTTATAGGTATAAAAAAGAATAAATGTTAAAACGAATTTTATATTGTATAATTATGTCAAATTTTGTTTATTTAGATTTTTTTTTAACTTGCGGCGCGCCCTGGGGCGCGTACCGGGGAGCGTCCCGTAAGCGCTATTCTCGCGAACGAAAACAACATCGTGACGTATCGCGTAGACGCGTGATGCATCATATGACGCACAGCGTAAGCGCACCTGGAAGCATGCGTGCGCATACGATCGCGGAACGTCGCGCGCCCCGGGGCACGCCCTGGAGCGCGACTACGAGCGCGCCCCAGGGCGCGTAGCATAAGCGCGTCGGGTCATGTGACCAGAAAATAACACTTTCTATTGGTGCAGAACAGTTTTGGTTTCCAAATGAGTAAAGCCTGGGTCTTGTGATTTGAAAATAACACTTCTGATTGGTTCAGGACAGTTGTTTTTCCCAAATGAGTAAAGCCTAGGTCTTGTGACCTGAAAATAACACTTCTGATTGGTTCAGGACAGTTTTTTTCCCAAATGATGAAAAACCCCACCTTTCTTCCTTATTCTGACTTTGTCCTTTGACTGAGGAAGACCTGTTTCATCTATAGAGACAATTCTTTTGTACTTTGAAATGGCTACTGTAGCAGCAACAGCTGGAGCATCTGCACCACCACCACCACCACCACCACCACCATCACCAAGAGGACCACCACAACAATACATTGGTGGTGAAGAAGAGGAGGAGGAGGAAGAGGGGGAGGAGGAGGGGAGAAGATGGCTGCCTGAACAAAATACCCCATACAAGCCAAAAGAACACATTGTATGGGAGTTTTTTTCACTCCCAGAGGGCAAGAAAAAAGTGAATGCGGCCAAGGTAACTTGCTAATCTGTGGCGAATAACTCTCAAGGGGCAATCCAGACAAAAAATATTCATTTGGTAATAATACCATGATTCGACATATGACCCGGAAGCATCCTAACAACTATTCTCGTGCAGAGATCAGGGAACTGGCCAGTCACCTCCCCCAGTGTTCAAGGACCAGCTCCAAAAGAAAGCAACCCACTCCATCGGGACCAGATACAACGGAGACAATGCCTTGTATTCAGCCACGATTTGCAGATTTTAGAATCATATGTATTGCATGTGGCAAGCTCATCGCCTATGGTGAACAGAGCATGAAGCTCGTCGTCCTTGCTGGTGACAACCACAAATGCCCCAAAAAACTGTAATTTTTTCCGTTTCTTGTTTTTTGCTCCTGTTGAGCCATTTACAATTCCCTGTTTTTTGTTTCTCCCCATAAAAAATAAAAAAAAAATATAAAACTGTTTTGAAAAGCCAGAAAAAGTACAAAATGTTCAAAAAAACATAAAAAAAATATAAAACAACAAAAAGAAGAAAAAAACAGTTATTTTTAGAACTACCTTTCATTCATAAAAATAAACCTATATTTTTAATGAATCACTGTCAATTTCTTTTTCTTAGGGTACGCGTACCGGGGCGCGCCCCCCAAATAAATAGAATTTTTTTTTTATGAAGGAGTTACCATGAGGGAAGAACACAAAAAGAGTAATGTTAAGAGAAAGAGAGCTACAGGATGAACACAGAGGGATTGTTTATTACATAGTAAAAAACAGAGAAGGTGTAATAGGGTGAAAGTGAGAAAAGTAAAATGACTAAAGGAGCGAAAGAAGGGAAAAGAGAGAGGAAGAAGACTAAAGTAGAGATAGTGGGAGAATGTGAGTGGGTGTTGAAAGAAAAAGAAAGGACAGTAAAAAATTGAGAATGAAGGGTTGTGGCGTAACCGGGATAAATGAAGAACGGTGAGTGAGGGTAAGAAAAGACCAGTTAGTGTAAGTAAAGAGGGGTGAAAGAGGGTGAAAAATTGAATTAAGATAAGACATGGGGAGTGACAAAGAGAAAGGACAAAGAGAGTAAAGAAAACAGTACCTGAATGGATTTGAGTGAAACAGCAAAGAAAGATAAGTAATGCAGGGTGTGTGACTTATAGGGAGTCAGTGGCTGTAGGTTGGGGTGTGGGTGTGTAAGGTGTGTCTGTGGGTGTGGGTGTGTGGGGTGTTTTGGTGTGGGTGGAGGTGAGGGTGTGTGAAGTATGTGTGAGGAGTGTATGGGTGTGGGGTGTATATGTGTGCAATGTATGTGTGTGTATGGAATGTGTGTGTGTATGTGAAGAGTGTGTGTGGGGGGGATTTTTTGTGTGTATGAGGTGTGTGTGTGGTGTGTGTGTGGGGTGTATGTTAGAGGTGTGTGTATGTGTTGAGAGGGGGATGAGGTGTGTGTGTAGGAGTAAGATAAATAATTAAGAAAAACAAAATGAGTGAAGAAGCAAAGGAAGGGAACAGAGGGTAAGTGAAGTAAAGAATAGGGATTGAAAGAAGTTGAATATGAGAGGGGAAATAGGGAAATTGGAGTAAACATGGAGAATAAGAATAAGTGTGGTAAGCAGAATAAAGACGCAGGAGTAAGGTTGGTTGAGAAAATATTAGTAAGCTTAAAGCAAAGGGTGATGACAAAGTAAATTTTTTTAGTCATACTTACCATATAATAAATGTAACTTTAATTATTTTTTTTACTGCACTTTGTATCTGTGAAAGAGAGAAGAAAAAAATAAGTTATAATTAGTAAAATGTGTATTTTAAATTAAAATATACAAATGAAGAGGTTAAAAATCATAATAGTGTATCTAGAAATAAAATAAGAGTGAAGGACACGGAAAGGGAAATAAAGTAAGGTAGAAGGATAAAAAGAGAAAAAAAGAAATAGAATGAGAGCAAATTACTAAAAGTAAGGCATATAGATTCACTACCAGAGAGGAAGAGAAGAACAGAGAAATGAACTGAAGGTAAGAAAGATACTAAAACAATGAGACTTAGCAAAACTAAATCAGGAAACAGTAGTAAGTAAAAAGATAATGAATGAGACGGAAAAGATAAACACAAGTGAACATAACACAAGGAGAGTGAGGCACTGAGGACATAGAAGTAGTGAACGAAAAATAGAGAGAAAAGGTCAAAAGTAAGGAGCAAACAAAGATAAGCAAGGGAGAGTGGGTGATTTATAGTGATAGAGTGCGATAATACTGCTGAGTGAGTAAACAGGAATTACTAAAAGAGCAAAGGAGGAAAATACGGAAAAGGGAAGCAAAGCAGAGAGACTGAAAGCTGAAAACTTATACAAGGGAGAGAGGGGATGCAGACAGTTGAAATGAGAATGAGGGCTTGTCAAAGAAGTGGAGTAAAGGAAAGGGGGTTACAGAGAGTGAGAGAAAGACATTATAAGTGAGTAAAAAGAGCTGAAAGAGGATGGAAAAAGGAAACTGATTGTCAGAGAATGGGAATACAATTTAATTTACACAATCCAAAGTATAGAATAACTTGTACAACATGTTACATAGTTTATTTTTGCTGTTCTCAGAATATATTGAATTTCACTTAAAACAGTGAGTTCAAATTACTCATCATATGACAGCGGGAAAAAAAAACACAATCTAAAAGATTGTGTTTTTAAAAAAAACTTAGATACTGACAAATAACAAATGTACACTAATCTTTGATTGACTTACTTTTCCTTGAGGCCAAATAGTATATCATAGAGGTCTTTTTCTCGTTGCAAAGTACTTTGCTGTTCAGTAAAAAATATCCATTTCATCGACTTTCTAGAAGAAAAGTACATTTCAAAAGGATTTTCACTGAGAACTTAAACTTCTTTTTCAAAGGTAAGATGTTATTTGGAAAACTGAAGTATGTTGTGGACTTTAAGTTAATTTGGAAAACATTTTCTGATAGTTATATACTATCCCTCTGTAATAGTTATAGATTGAGATAGGCTTCTCTGTTATAGATATGGATGGAGTTAGGCTTGTCTTGTATAATTATCAATTTACTTAGTTTTTATGATATACACTTTTTTATATTTCTACTTCCAGCCTGATACCATACACTGCCGAAAGATAACTTCACTGTTAAAAAATCAAAACTACCTGTCTGAACTTAAACCCAACAGTGCCCTATCTCTACTGATATATTTATTTTTTATGCAATTTACAGCAACATAATGGAAGGAGATCAAAATAAATGTAATATTTCATTCGAACTTGATCTTCAGGACAACCCAGAGGAACAGAATAACGATTCAGATTTTTTGGATCAGTCTCTTGATGAAGAGTTTCTGAAATATGTGGAAGAAATGGAATCATGTAATCCAAATGAGGACATTCCCGACGACATAATGTTGGAAGTCTTATTAAATTTTGAAAAATCAGAGCAATACATTTATATTTAATAATTAAAAATTGTTCCAGACATTATTCTTTTTTATATGTAATCAATGAAATAGTACCAAAATGAATATATTATAATGTGAGACTTATAGTATACTGTGCAATTTTTTTGTGATACATAGTAATTTTGCTCATAGTTACTTCCTTTCTCCCACTTTATTATCTCCAATGTGTATTTGACATCTCTTTTTCATCTCCTGCCTCCATGTTGTTTCTGCTTTCCTGACAGACTATAGTATAGATTCCATATACCACAATAACTTCTGTAACAACATGCAAATTATCTACAGATGAGACAGTCTACATTGAATTTAAGACTCTGCATTGGTACCTACATGTTGGTACTTAAATCACCCACACAACACAACAACTCTATTCAGAGCTACCCTACCTCTAAGCACTTTCAATTATCATGTTACTGTTTCACTGAGTTTTCCCCATGTGTGGGGGGGGAGGTGTGTGTGGGGGATGTATGGGGTGTGTCTGTGAGGTGTGTATGTGTGTGTGTGTGTCTGGGGGAGGATGAGGTGTATAGGTGTGTGTAGGTGTGTGGGGTATGTGGGTGTGGGTGGGGATGTGGGTGTGTAAGGTGTGTGTGTGGGTGTGGGTGTGTGGGGTGTTTGGGTGTAGGTGGGGGTGTGGGTGTGTGAGGTGTGTGTGGGGTGGGTGTGGGTGTGGGGGTATGTGTGTAGGATGTGTGTGTATGTGTGGGATGTGTGGATGTGTCTGTGAGGTGTGTGTGTGTGTGGGGGGGAGGTGTGTGTGTGGGATGTGTGGGGTGTGTCTGTGAGGTATCCGTGTGTGCGTGTGTGTGTGTTGGGGGGGTGAGGTGTGTTTGTGAGTGTGGGGGGTGGGATGTGGGTGTGGGTGTGGATGTGTAAGGTGTCGGTGTGGGGGTGTGGGGTGTTTGGATGTGGGTGGAGGTGTGCCTGTGTGAGGTGTGTGTGGCTGTCGGGGTGTGGGGTTGTGTGCGTGTGGGTGTGTGTGGGACGTATTTGTAGGCACCTAAAACAGCCACAGAACCCAAAAGCTCTTTTCAGAGCTACCCTACCTGTAATCACTCAAAATGATTATTTTACACTATTATTTTCACTATTTTTCACCAAAGTACGCTCCACGGTATGCTCCCCGGTGCACATACCGGGCGCTCCCCCGCGAAAACCGATTTTCTTTTTTTTTTACCCGAGGGACCCTTTTATGGCCCCCACATCAAAGCTAGGGGGTCAGGGGGGGTCTACCCTGCCCCTTTTTGGTTATTTCCCCCATTGTTTTTACCACCTCTTGTGTCTCGATCCTACCGAGACACAAGATGGCGGCCGCTCCGGACTGTTTCGAATGGTTACAGACACCTGAGAGCCACTCAGCTTTCCGCGCGCAAGTCGCGTGGCGCGCCCGGAGCGCTCCCCAGTGCGCGTACCGGGGCGCGGCTATAGATATATAAATTTTTTTTAACCTAAATTACTCAAAATCCTCTGGAGCACATATCTTGAGAAATAGCAAAGGCACATCGGGCTACAAGTCCCTACAATTTTGCCAAGTTTGGTGAAAATCCATATAGCCGTTCGAGCTAAAAGTGCGACCGACCGCCCTATGGAAATTAACATAGGGAAAACACGTTTTGGAACCCCCCTTTTATCTCGGCCCCCGCTTGACGAATCCCCCCCAAACTTTCAGGGAAGGACCGGAGTGCCGCGAGGCAAAGTTGCTAATAATTTCAGGCAGATTCCTCCACCGGCGCCAAGGTTATTCCAAATAGAATGTTACGATTTCCCTATGGAAATCAATCCTAACTATAACTACCTACTGGCGACCGCCAGTAGGTAATATATATATATATATATATATATATATGAATAAAAACAGTCCACAAACTCCGGTTCGGAAATCTCGAGCTGTCTTAGGCGATCCGAATCAGGATACCGGATCTCCTCAATAGAAACGCCACAAGTTCCTCTGAGATTAGGAAAGACTCATACACCCAGGCTGCTTGCAGTTAAGTTTATTCGGCAAGTGTAGAAAATGACTCGTTTCACCTTTACGACTTGCTCACGCTCGTAACAGCAATGCACATCACCATTTTTAAAGTGCTTCACAAAACGTGTCAATTGCAATAGTTCCCCTTAGCCCAGTGAAAAACATAAACACCATAGGCGGCCATATTGAAATGCCCATATATCCCCATGTCCTAATGTAGTAGAACATCGTAAAACATATATTGCAAGTCCAATGTCACATTTCAAATCATGTACTATGTAGCACTATTGTTGTAACGGAAATTTGAGCCAAAAATAATACATAGCCACAATTACGATAAACTTAATTTAAACCCCTGGCTGCGGCAGGAATTCTGCGCCTGTGCGGCACATTCCGATCGTGGGCGTGGTCATGACGGCTCCCGGCCGTCATCAGCACACGCCCACCGTAACTGATGAAGACCGGGAGCCGTCATCAGCACCGAAGGGGTTAAATCATATTTTCAAACTTGCTTTTGAACCTAGATTGAGCCAATATACAATTGATCGTCTTTTATATTGGCCAACTAATGCGGAATCCAGTTTATATAAACAGCACACCCATTAAGCAGTAATTTGTCTTCCGCATTACTATTCGTTGCTGCAGAGCACGTCGTCCTAATACGTGTTCCGATTGGCTTTCTCAGTATGTTACGTGTTCCGATTGGCTTTCTCAGTATGTATGTTCGAGCCAGCATTCGCAATAAAGTTATCTGAAACCAATTACAGTGCTGCCCAAGTGGGCAGCAATAACATGCCAATCTTCCATCTCACATGGCTTGCATGATAGCTGTGCACGATGCCCCAGTGGGCAATTTTGAAAACATACAAAAAGGAACAGAAAATTAAATATCCATTAGTGCTTCAGTTACATAGGGACTTGACATGATGTTCATCCATCAATTAGGTCCAATGGTGTTGAAAAAAAGGAAGAGAAGTGCACCCATCTGTAAAAACAAATGATTAAAATCTATAAAAATCACAGACTACTGTATAAACTGATATCAAATTTCATTAGTCATAAAATTGAATGGCTAGTTCTTCGCTCAAATTCAACCCTTTGGGGGCTAGGGTATCCAAATCAATAATATATCGGGACTCCAGCTTTCTCAAAGACAACTCCTGTGTTCCCCCTCTTACACCCAGGGACACTGAATCAATCACCACCATACGCACAAGTTTCTCATCTTGCATATGATTTTCATGAAAACGGCAAGCTTTCGGGTATTGTTTGTTGTTATTACGAATTTCCCGCAGGTGTTCCAACACCCGTTTCTTGGCCTCAGGTTTCGTGCTGCAAATGTACCATTTATTGCAGGGACAAATCAAGACATAAATACTATAGGGCGTATTGCAAGTAACTTTCTTTCTGAAACTCTCTCTTCGTATTGGGTACTGTTAATGTTTTGCCGTCAGTACTATTCTTACACGCTTTGCAATTGTTACAGCGTTTAAAACCTGATGTTCCTCCTACCGCCCCTTTATCTTTTTTAGTTACATGATATGGCTGAGTTCATCCCTCAAAGATCTCCCTTTCTTGAAAGTGATCTGTGGATTGTTGCTTAAAGTATGTTTGAGGAGGTCATCGGTCATTAGAACGTGCCAATGTTTTTTCAATATTTTCCTGATCTCACTTGCTTGCCCTGAGAAGGGGTAATTAATCTGATATTATCTGTTCCATCTTCCTCCTTTCTCTGATGTAATAATTCATTACGTGTTTTCATTTCAACTCTGGAGATAGCTTCAGTAACAGTCTTTTTACTATACCCTCTATCTAAAAACCTTTGACACATTATAGGTTCCTCCTGTTTATAAGAGGCCGTAGTGCTACAATGTCTTTTAGCACGTAGCAGTTCCCCATAAGGGATGCTGTATATCAAGTTCCGGGGATGACTGCTATTCGCACTAAGAATGCTATTGCCTGCTGTACTCTTGCAGAAAAGTTTTGTTGTCAATTGGTTGTTTTCCACTTCTAATAGCACATCTAAAAATTCCATCCTGTCCTTGCTTATATGTTCGGTAAACTTTGAGTTAAGATCATTGATGTTTAATTTGTCAATAAAGACTCTCATAGATGCCTCATCCCCACACCATATGAAGAAAATATCATCTATATAACGCAGCCACAGGGTCACGTTGTTAAAGTCTGCCATTTCGGTGGCAACCTGCTCCTCCCACCAGCCCATGAATACATTTGCGTAACTGGGGGCGAAGCAAGTTCCCATGGCTGTGCCCTGTGACTGCTTATATAGCGTAGGTACAAATAAAGGTGGTCCGAGTTATGAATCAATTAGGTGGAAAACGTTATTTAGTATTACTTCATACCAATAAACACCACATATTATTAAGTACAATGAAGTAGAGTTGAAGATGCAATATTCAAAGTCAAATTGCATTTATTTTTGGCAAAAGTTTACTCATGTAAATTTCCAGCAAGGAATTTGTCATAAATGATCAACATTAATTCAATGTAATTGTGAAGTCATTACATTAAAAGTGCTCTCAGTGTGAGAAGGAAGGGAAATTGTGGTTTCCTTGCATCGAGGTATCGAGCCGTGCGGACGGTGGCATCCTGACGCCAAGAAGAACGGTGCCAGACGAGTACGGCAACCATAAGGAAACCACAATTTTGACAAGTTTTCTATGCTGACTCACAAGGATTACTGCCCAAAATCGGTAGGAGCGCGCAAAGGCCCACACAACGACGGCACAGCCGCTGACCGACAGTTCCATGCTCTCTATCTCTGTCCTGACGAAGACCCCAACATGAGGCGACAATAACCCTTCAGCGTACATGGGGGTCGAAACGTAGACTACGCCAACCTAACACACCATAGGACCCAATAAAATGAATGTATCTTACCTATGTGTGATGTGATTTGGGAACATTAATACTACCTTGATTGTAAAGGCGTATTTGATTTTATTGTGATGTTATAAATGTCACACCACCTTTACCCAGTCCCTCACAACCTCTTCACTTCCCTTCCTTCTCACACTGAGAGCACTTTTAATGTAATGACTTCACAATTACATTGAATTAATGTTGATCATTTATGACAAATTCCTTGCTGGAAATTTACATGAGTACACTTTTGCCAAAAATAAATGCAATTTGACTTTGACTATTGCATCTTCAACTCTACTTCATTGTACCTAATAATATGTGGTGTTTATTGGTATGAAGTAATACTAAATAACGTTTTCCACCTAATTGATTCATAACTCGGACCACCTTTATTTGTGCCTATTCAATGACCCAGGTCCAGGAGTTTTTAAGGGCAACCCCTTTATAACTTACACTGCTTATATAGTGTGTCATCAAAGATGAAAAAGCTGTTTTTGAGGCAGATCTCTATCATAGATAGAATCATTTGTGAGTGATGGAAATAAGAAATGGATCTGGACTTAAGGAAATGTTTGATTGCAGATAGTCCCTGTTCATGTTGGATACATGTATAAAGACTACTGAAGTCAAGAGTGTAATCCTCCTCCCAGTGTATTCCATCAATTATGGATAGAAGTGGGTGGTGTCCCGCAAGTAAGATGGTAAAGCAATTACTTACGGTCTTAAAAAATAGTCAATAAATGTAGATGTGTTTTCCAATAGTGACCCTATAGAGGACACTATTGGTCGTCCTGGAGGGTTACACATATCTTTGTGTAATTTGGGTAATAGGTAAAGGACTGGAATTCTAGGATGGGCACAGTACAAATAGTTATATTCCTCCCATTCCATCAGCCCCTTTTCTCTCCACTCAACAAGTGTTTCTCTGTACACGCTGTTGGCCTTCAGTACTTCCCCCATGTATGTCTTACAATAGCAAGTCGTTTCATTGAGTTGTCTTAGACCTTCTTCCAAATATTTACATTTCTCTAAGACAACTACATTGCCCCCCTTGGATATTTGGCAGAAAAGTGATGAAAACAGCAGACAAAAGGTTGAAAAACAAGAAAAGGGGGCAGGATAGAAACACCCTGACCCCCTAGGCCTGCTCAGCCAAAAATAGCATTTTTTTTTAATGGCCAAATTAGTGCTGGGTTTGCGAATCCGGCCGAGAAAATAAAAAAAAAACAAAGCCCGGGCTTCCGCACTTCTTTTTACTTAAGACTCCGAGTAGGCCAGTTCCCGGGGACCGCAACCACCCCAGGGCTTAGTTAATAGTGTGCTGGGAGCACGCTGCCCCCCGCAGCCCCGGGGACCGCCAACTCCCCCGGGTTTCAATAATAAATGTGTGGGGGTCCCATCCACAATATAATAGAGTGGGCTACCACCTCCCCGGGGCTTCCTTGATTAGTTGGGGGGCTACGTGGGTCCCCTCAAGTCCCAAGGACCACCACTTCCTCAGAGCTTCAGTTATTAATCAGGGGGGCCTCGCAGGCCACCGTCGACGACCACCTCCCCGGTGCATTGAAATGTAGGGAGGGGGCAGCTCCCCTCCTGGAGCCCTTGATGGCCCAGGGGACCGTCACCCCCCAGGGCCAGCTCCTGCAATGTCCCAGGGTGCCCACCCCTGGGACATTGCTGTTTGCTATGGCAGGGCGGGACCCAGGCTACCATCCTAATGTGGCAGGTGGAAAACAATGTCCGATGGCGGTGGGGCTGCCACGATGGGCTGTTGGTGGTGGTCCCACCGTCATCATAATCAGGCCCTTAGTTTTAGTTTACATCTACAAAATTCAAAGCAGATGGAGATTCAGGAGTTGCTTAGACAGGTGTCATTAGCATAAGAGAAAATGATCATGAAATCAATCAGGGGACATGATATTAAAAAAGAACAACATGAAATATCTTGGTGTAAATCTCAAATTAATCAGCATGTTAGTGAAGAGACTACAGCGAAATACAGTATGTACAGGGCGGAATGTTATGAGTACGGAGAGACAACAGTTAGATTTTTAGCTAAATGTATTAGGCAGAAGGAGGTGAGAAGAGAAATGATGGCTATAAATGGTCCAGGGGGAAGACCGGTTGAAACCCCTTCAGAAATTATTACAATTATTTATGAAGCCTTGTATCTGGAGTACCTAGATACTGCAGAAGAAGGATATGGTACCTTCTTTCAAGGCTTATATAGGTCTAATATAAGCAAAGATAATCAAGCAATTCTGGTTTCTCGACCTCATTGGAGGAGATCTCTCAAGCCATAAAGTCTTTGGCTTTAGGGAAAGCTGCCGACGGGATGCCCTCCACTGGAATGTTATAAAACATTCTTTCAAGAATTACAGCAGGACATACTGGTAACACTTCAAGAAGCACAACAAGGGCGGACCCCTCCCTCATGAGAGGCTGCAAACATAGTGATCTTTCAGAAGAAAGACAAGCCTCCCTTGCTTTCCAGGTCATTTAGACCAATATCACTGTTAAATTGTGACTGGAAGACTTACGTGCTAACAAATAGACTGGGTAGAGTTATATTGCCTTTAGTCTCATATAGGCAACATGGATTTATCCCTGGCAGGGGTACATAAGATCATATCAGATGAGTGATTACATTATTTGATCTGGCTGAAGTCCATAAAACTCCCTTGGCACTGATTTTATTAGACAACTAAAACGCATTTGACTGTGTTTCTTGGGGGTTTTTATGGTCAGTCCTGGAATGGAAAGGGTTTGGGAAGGGATTCAAAGGGGCTATTAGAGCTCCATATAAGTCTCCGACTGATAAAGTACAAGCCATATTTCTGGAATCCGATATCATACATATTTCAAGGGGAACAAGGTAGGGCAGTCCTGGTTGCCCTTTATTATTTGCATTGTATATTGAACCATTTTTAGCTAAGTTAGAGGGGAGTCTGGGTACTCAATCCATATGTCAGAATCAGGTAGAATACAGGGTGTTTGCAAATACAAATGATGTGGCTGTTATGACTCCAGACCTTACTACTGCTTTTTCTGGATATAAGATCAACAAGGTCAAAACACAGATTGTGTGTACTGAGGGAACAGAGTTTAGGGATAAACGGAGGATCTCAGAGGCAATTTACTGGGAGTTAGAATTACATCAATTTACTGGGAGTTAGAATTACATCAGAACTGGATATGTTAGTGGAGAGAAATATGGCTCCAACATTAGATAAGATTAAAAGGGACCTGGATAGAATGGACCGACCATTTACACCTCTCATTAGTCTGGAGGTGCAATGTAATGAAAATGAATGTTCTACCTAAAGTTTTATATTTTTGTACGCCTATTCCAGTGGAGATCTGTAAATTCTGGCTGCTGAAGCTCGAATCACTCTGTGTTACTTTCCTTTGGGGATACCAAAAGCCAAGAAGAGCAGTAAAATAGATGACCTTACCAAGATGTCGAGGTGAATGGTCACTCTCAAGTTTTATATTGTTCTATTGGGCTTGTATGATAAAACAGATGAGGATATTGTTGACAGGTAAAACAGGTGGCCCTGGGGCTGCAGAATCACCAACAATTTAGGAAATGGAGCTTGGAACTGAATCGAAGGTTTGCCTAATGAGAATATTAGAGTCAAGCTATTACAATAAAACTAGATTTAAGGTAGTGAAAGCACCTCAAGCGACGTTTAGCGATTTTTTAAAATATATTTTTATACACCTACCGCCGCTTCACCCTTACTGCCAACTATCTTTTTAAGACACAATGATGGCAAGGTGGAAACAAAAAGAGTATTATATTAATGAGGGGATTTCTATAAGGAATGTCTGCTTTATTTCTTTTTGGACCGAAGAGGGAAATTTTCAAATGTTTATAGAGTTGTGATTTTCTTTAACAAAAAAAAAGACTTAAAATCAATAGAGAAGATCCTAATTATTGAGTCAGCTAGACAAAGGTATAGAATAGGTGTTATATATGAACTCTTGATGCAAACTCAAAAAGATGATATAGATGCCCAGGATTCTAAGTGGTGTATTAGGCTAGGAAGGGAAGGAGTATATCTCCAGAAGTCTTTGAAAGTTTTTGATAAGATTTTGTTAATTGCGGGTTTGAAGAGTCAGATTTATAAAACTGCTTTTAATCTATACTATACCCAGTCAAACACTCCAAGTGTGGATCCAACTGTGACGTGCATGCACTTTGGCTCATTTCAAGCCGAAATTGTGCATATGTTTTTTCATGTCCTAAGTTATTATCTCTGATAAACGTAATAGAGGAATTTTCTAAGTTATATCACTAAAGGGCGGATATCTCTCACTTAGTCATTAATGCTTTAAGGACTGGTAGATAGCACAGAACCAAATGTTATAGTAAGGAAAGAAATGTATTTGATCTTTAGTGCCACCGGCGTAGCATGACTCTGCATTGCGTCAGACTGACTGAAACCTGAACCTCTGACATTTGCAATATGGTGATCTAGATTCATGGCTATATATAATAGGGAGATCAGTTCGAATCAGCTAAAAGGCCACAAGAAGAATAAGTAGGAGGGACAGGATTTGGTCTTCAGCCACTAATTGGAAGGCAGGGTTGAGACCTAATCAAGAGGCGAAAACAACAGTAGGTTTTGGACTAATCTAACCTGAGAGTATGTGGGTTATTAAAGATTAAGACAGTGCTGTACTAAAATGTATGCATTTTTTAATATAGAGATTTCCTACCTTTTCCTTTTTTAAATTTTTTTTATTTTCTTTTTAGAATCCATCGTTTTTTTGCTCACCATGCCATTCCAGTTTGGACCTAGCCATATGCAAATCAGTATTGACCCTGCGCCCAATGGGAACAGTCCAGCTCGAACTGCCAGGCCAGGTCCTCCCTGGACTGTAAACAAGCATCCTAGGACCTGTTTCGGGCTTTCAGTCCTCATCAGCCAGGATAGCTATATTTTTACTCCTATATACTCTCACTTTTTCATGTGGCACTTGAAGAAAGATACAAATCCATGTAGTTGATATTTATTGATACTCGTTGAAATAAGATATTTTGTGTATTTATTGGCACTTAGCATTTTATCCATTGTACAGAAAGATATTCTAATATGAACCTGGAAATGTAATCTCCGGTTTTATGATTTTCATATTGTTTATATTGTCTAGCTGTGGATTTTGGGCCGTAGCTCAAACGGCACCTAGGGAAACCTAGCAAACTTGTAAATTTGTGAAAACTTGACACCCAGAGGAATCCGGGAGAGGGTGACATGTGTGGCTCTCACCAGGATATGCACCCAGAATCCCTTGCAAAACTCAAACTCTGAGGGGAACTGCAAACTTCGACCCACCGAGCATTCCTCCAATTCTCCCGATAAATATGCTACCTCTCTTGTGTGGGTAGGCCTACTGCCTGTGACAGGAAACGGCCAAAAAACAACATGGACACATCACATTTTTCCACTCAAAACTGACCCTTTTTTTGCAATGTGCCTAGCTGGGGAATTTGTGCCCTAGCTCAGCTGGCACCTAGGGAAACCTAGCAAACCTGTTCATTTTCTAAAACTTTACACCCAGGGGAATCCAGGTTGGGGTGATTTATGTGGCTCTCACAAGGTTCTGTTATCCAGAATCCCTTGCAAACCTCAAACATTTTCTTAAAAAATAAAATTATCTCACATTTCTGTGATGGAAAGCTCTGGGTAGCCACAAACTTCCTCCCACCCAGCATTCCTTCAAGTCTTACAATAGAAAAATGGTGCCTCTCGTGTGTCGGAACGTATTGTAGCTGCATCAAAATTAGCTTTCACAAAACTACCTGGTTTTGCAAGGAGGTAACCTGTGTTTTTTGTCCTAGGCTCTACGGCCTTTTAGGGAAACCTACCAAACCCAGACATTTCTGAAAAGTAGACATGTGGGGTAGTCCAGAGAGGTGTGGCTTGCATAGATCCCCCAAAGGTTTCTTACCATGAATCCCAGCAAACCTCAAATTCAGCTTTAATTTTTGTTTTTAAATCATGTTTTCCTCAAATTTGTGTGTGGGACAGCACTAGGATCACCATACCGGGACTAATTCCCTACCACTCAACTTTTTCCCAGGTCCCTCAATAAAAACACTATCTCAGGGCGTGGCCAAGGAGCCGAGCATAATGGCGGCGCCTTAGAGGAGCTCCGTCAACCGACTCCGTAATCCCTCCAGAAATCCATCTGCCCATCTGATCTTGCCGGTTATTTGGACCGACATGGTGATAATGACCCCAGAGGACTGACTCGGAGCTGAGTGGGACCCCAGAGACACTGCTGATGAGCCGCCATTAAAAGCACTACAGCCGCGGCCTAGAAAGGGCCTGTTTACATGTTGACGGGAGCGAGGTCACGTACGCAGCTCCCGCCTGCAGCTCCGAGGTGAGGCGGGCCTCTGTGCTGATTGGCAGCCTGTGGCATTGCTGGGCCCTGAGGGAGAGCGGCTGACAAGGTGAACCCACCAGAGACACCGGTAAGCCGGTGGGGCAGCCCAGTGCCCAGAGTGGAGTGTTTGGATTGTGGGCCCCTGACCCGAACTCATTCTGCCAGGACCGATTCGGAGCACCATCCCCTACCTAGGCCAGGTGAGCTGTGGTGTGACCGGAGCCAGAGAGACTCTTGGCATTGCAGGAGTCTGGGAGTGAAGGGCGCCTCTGAGCATTCAGAAAGAGGGTGACTAGTGCCGACCAAAGAGTGGGTGTGTGTGATCCTGTGGCCCCTCTAAACAACATGTGCTTGGGGCTGCGCACCCACAGTGAGGTGACTAGCAAGTAGTGACACACCGGGCCTGAACTTCTCGGGATGTTTGCCTGCTGTGTGATAGGGGTGTAGGCCCATGGAAGGAGAACATCGACTGGTGTGGGAGGCCATCTCCAGTGCCCAACATCAGGGTACCTGCCAGGGAAAGAACAGGCGACGACACTAAGCCCCCGGATGAAGCATAAGGAACAGTCAACCATGCAAACGAACAAAATGGACAAGAACGCCATCCCTAAATCGGCTGCCGCTGCCCAGGAGCAGAAATCTGAGGGCGCTGCAGAACCCTCTATAGGTGCAATAATGGCAGTGATTGAAGATCTCAAGTGCTCGATTGAACCCAAATTAGATGACAGAGGTGAACCTCCTGAGGGCAGACCTTCATAAAATGGCCAACAAATTTGCTGCCACAGAGGAAGATGTAACGTACCTACAGACCAGCACGAAAAGTCTTGAGGAGCAAGTTCACACTCTCACAAAACAACAGGAGGTGACGGCGGCCAGGCTTGAAGATCAGGAGGGGCGTGCTCAAGAGAAACAACATTAATGTGGTTAGAGTCACGGAGGGAATGGAAGGACCAAGCGTTGATCTGTTTTTGGAAGATCTTGTCCTCAAGTATCTGAAGCCCCACAGGGAACTTTAAGTGGCTGATGGCCAGATGTATAGTCGGCAGGACTGAACCAGAATAGCGAGGGTTTTGAGATGTGCAGGAAGTCGGGGGCAAGATACTACTTTGCTCGCCTGAGGAGAGACGTGGTGCACTGGAGGACGTTGCTAATCTCCCTGATGGGGAGAGCTGTCCTGTTTAAAATGATTTTGTTACCACGAATGGTCCAGAACACCGCATATAAGATACCTGACGGGTTCTTTAAAGAGGTCAATACCGAACTGCAGACGTTACTGTGAGAGGGGGTGGCGCGAGAATAGCATTAGTTAAACTACTGCGAGGTGTACATGAGGGGGGCCTGGCAGTGCCAGACCTTAGGAAATACTATTGAGTGTTGTACTTGTTGGTGATAAACGACTGGGGCTTCGGGTACAGGAACGACCCGGCATATCGGGTTGATCACTTAGTGATGGGCGCCGGCGGCTATCCTGCATCTCTATACCATAAACACGCTGGGAAGTCCATGCCACCACACACGAAAGCAGTGTTGGATGTGTGGAATGGAGCTAACAGATTTCTGGGGTGGGATAATAGATTAACGGAATGTACTCCACTATGGGACAGTGATCTGCTTGAGGAGGCGGGAAATTGCAGGGCTTTGGCAAATGGAAGCTGCTGGACGTTGCCCACTTAGGGGATGTGTGGCGGGGTCCGGCAATCATTTTGTTCGAAAACCTACAATCTGAGTTTCAACTAGCAGAAACAAGATACAAATACATGCAGCTGGGGCACACACTACGCACACATATCAGTGAAGGGGAACATATTTTGGAATATGGCCCCTACGAAGACCAGCTTCTATTGGATCCTATGCCTGAAAAAGCAGTAGCCCTAAAATACAGAAAGATTGTTAATAATTTACCCGACCCCTTAGGGGTGTTAAGGGTGGCCTGGGAGACTGACGTTGGGTTGCTGGAAGACGATGATTGGGTGAAAGCCATAGAAAGTCCGAGGGAGGTGGCAATTATGGCAAGATTCAGACTAGTACAGTTGTGGATTCTCCATTGGTCCTACTCCATGAGCACGCTCATGTACAAACTTGGACGTATACAAACAGACGCCTGTGTTCGGGGCCATGATAGTAATGGTACCTCGTTCCATACCCTATGGGAGTGCCCTCGTATACACTACTATTGGGAGAGGGTAACCCAGGTGATGTCAGAGGTCCTGAGACAAGACATTCCCATGGATGCCAGATGGCATATACTGTGTGTAACAGGGGAGCAGACTTGGCCAATGTACCAGAAACTTTGGCTTATGTTGGCGGCTATGGTGGCTACGAGGAACATTGCACGGGCATGCGGGCCTGCCCTACCACCGAAGATGAGCCAAAGGAAGACTGATATAGACTGGTGTTGTACAGCCAAAAAAGTAACGTACGAAGACAGAGGTTGCCCTAAGAAATGGGAGAAAGTGTGGTACCTGTGGGTCGCTTACAGGGGTCTGTGAAGTAGACCACCGGACTGTGTAGGAACTCTCAAGCAAGAGCTATTGGTGATGTATGTCCTGCAATCTATAGTGCTAATTGTTTGTAAGTCACAATTGTATACTACAATGTCTCCACTATCCACTTCAGTCGGTTACTGTACTGTATATTGCATTATTTTATGTTTAATAAAAGAAGATTTGTTAAAAAAAAAAACACTACCTCACTTTTGTGGTGAGCCAAATTCCCACAACAGGGAAAGGTACAAAACATTGTGGAGATATCAAAATTATCGATCTCAAAATGACCTGGTTTTGCAAGGGGGGGACCTTCGTTTTTGGATCTGGGCTTCGTGCCCATCTAGGGAAAGCTATCAAACCCAAATATTTCTGAAAACTAGACACCCGCGGGTGACCAGGGAGGTGTGGCTTTAATGGATCCTCCAACATCAGCCTAAAGGAAATAAAAACAAATTGTGCTTATCAGCTCACTGTGATATCCCCTCAATCTCTATAAATGTTTGGTCCTTCCCTGTCACAGGCACTTGGCCCATTGACATAGGTGAGGTATTATTTTACTAGGGAGACCGGTGGTGCCAACGCGTTGATCCTTGAATTTTCACGCACATCACATACAAGTAAGGAAAATGGGACTTTTTAGCTAAATGTGAGGTTTGTAGAGGATCCTGGGGGGTCCACACAAGCCATACACACACACTGCCAGTCAAGCGCCAGTTCACGCTCACTACAAACCAAGTGCTAGTCCACACACACCTCCAGGCAAGAGCCAGTCTACACATACCGCCGTCAAGCGCTGGTCCACTCACTCCGCATTCCCATTCTGGGCAGCCCCTACCCCTACGCTGACTGACATGAAACGGGATGCCCACATCTTTTCAGACACATTGAGAGGTTGCGGCTTTGGCCTTTATTAGCAAGGTCATTGTTGCACAGAAGAGTGGTCTGAGACATGAAAAGAGGGTAGGCATAGTATTGCCGTCCTAGAATTTTCTGCCCTTGGTAGTAGTGGTGGTGCTATGGGGGAACAGCTGGTGCACAGAAGAGGTTTTTTTCCGAGTTGACAACATGCTGTTAGTGCATATAGTTAACAGGCTGTCCGCCAGGGAGCCACAGTAGTGGCAGCTACTGAAAATGTTTGTATTCCACTTCTTGAGACAAGACATCATTTTTAGAGCCCAACACATGCCCAATGTGGACATTGACATTGCCGATGCTTTATTTTGTTCACAGTGGGATAAGTTCCATGGGTTGGCCACAGAGGCAGATTGAGTGGAAACTTGGATGCATCGGGATATTTGGTCGCTAGGAGAGAGAGGATGCGCCAATTGGTAGCTGGTTGCTTACTATTAGGCTTGGGCTAAATTTTTAGAGAGGCAATGGAAGTCGCTGGAAGGGGAGAGGGTATAGGACGTTGTGCAATTTATACACTCCCTCATAGAGCAGGACCAGTTGAAGGTAATAATCCTGGGCAAAATGTCAGGCACTGTATTTATGGAAAAGCTCGTATTGGGCCATTGAGAGGAAGGTATTCAAGCACAAGAATGGGAAGTCTGTTACTTCCTTCCAGCTGTTGCTTGTTTTGCACAAGGTGCTAGGGTTGATTGACTTGGGCCCAAGTGGGTCTGGGCTTCATTCATTTTGTGTCGGTGTAGCTACAGAAGTGGGCCGGTGGGGCTGGGGACAAGGGAGCATCATGGTGCTGAGGAAATGGTCATCAAATTGCTTTCGTAGATATGTGAGGGGGCAGTAGATCGACAGAAGAAAGTAGACAGGCTGGCAACTTTGTTTCTGTTTCAGGTTGTATTCCTGGGCCCCAAGTGGCAGGGGTCCACATCTGAATTATGGGCCACTCCCTTGTGAAGTGGGGAGAGTGTCAATCTAGGGTTAGCAACCACAGAATGAAGCTGGGGTTTAACAAGTCATTGTATTCCATTACTTGATTAATTGATTGATTGATTTATAAATTTGTAGAGCGCAACGAATGCCCGGAGGCGTCTTGGCGCTGTGGACTCAGGGAGTGACCAGTGAGAACTAAATGTTGATTTGGAAGAGCCAGGGTTTTACTTTTTTTTCTGAATACTGGAAGGTCTAAGCTTTCTTTGATAGTTGGAGGGAGGAGGTTCCATAGCCTTGTAGCTCCCAACAGAAAGCTCCTGCCTCCCCATCGTTTCTGTCTGAACCTAGGCACCTGTAAAAGTCTGCGTTGTGTGGATCTAAGACTCCTAGAGGGGATGTAGAGTTTTATGCGTGAAGTGAGGTAGGCAGGACCCTTTCCATGCAATGCCTTAAATGTGATGCAAAGAGTCTTGAATGCAATACTCTTCTTAACCGGAAGCCAGTGCAGTGCTCCTAGATGATGTGGCACTGGCTCATGATTAGGGATGTTCAGTAGCATTCTGGCCGCCGCGTTCTGCAGGCGTTGCATCTTTTTCAGAAATTGGGTTTGAATGCCAACATATAATGCATTTCCGTAATCCAGTCTTGAGAATGCAAGTGTAGTTATCAGCATTTTTACGGCCTCCGGCGGCACGAAAGGTCGCACCTTCTGTATCAATTTCAGAATTGACCAGAAGCTAGATGTAAGACAATTGGTTTGACTGTCAAAGGAAAGCCTACCATCGAACATAATCCCAAGGTTTTTTGTCTTAGCGACCGGTGTAGGGCATTCCCCTAGAGCAGAGGGCACCACCTCCGAGACCAGGACAGCGGATTGGTGCCCAGAAGGAGCACCTCGGTCTTGCTGTCATTCAGCTTAAGGCAGTTTGATTGCATCCATACATTGACCTGGGTCATGCAGCTGTTAAACCGTTCGGCTACCTCCTCTTCGTTATTGTGGATGGACACCGCAATCTGCGTGTCGTCCGCATAAGAGATAACGAGAATTCAAACTGCTTGATCAGAGTGGCCAGCGGGATGACATATAAATTAAACAAAGTAGGGTTCAGCGACGAGCCCTGTGGCACGCCGCACTGAAGATTAAAGGTTTGTGAGCTTGCTTCACCCTGTTCCACTCGAAAAGATCTTTCAGTGAGATAGGATGTGAGTAGGGCCAAGGCGGACACCTGGACGCCCATCGCCGCTATTGACAAGGATTTGGTGGTTAACGGTGTCGAAGAGCGCCGATAGATCTAATAATATCAAGGCGGCCTTTCCGCCCATGTCCAGAGTCTCCTTAACTCTTCACTAGAGGCTATGAGGGCCGTTTCCATTCCATGACCCTCTCTAAACCCAAATTGGGAGTGGTCCAACAAGTCGTGGGCTGAGACAAAAGTAGTGAGCTGGATGTTTAGTAGCTTCCCCAAAACCTTAGCGCAGAATGGGATTCTGGAAATAGGCCGGTAATTGTTGGGCTCGGCAGGGTCTAGGTGGGATTTTTTCAATAAGGGAAGAACCGATGCCAACTTCCAGGGGTCAGGGAATTTTCCCTGCCGTATTATTCCTGTAAATAGGTCACACAATTGTTTACCCAGGGTCTCTGGGAAGAGATGGAAGACCCTTGGAGGGCAGGGATCAGAACAGGCCCCTGATTTAGTGCCCATTATAGTTTTAATGATTTGTTCCAGCAATGGTGGAGAAAAGGAGAAGCCTGGAGCTTGCGTCGTAGGAGTATTCCTTTGCGGTATAGGTTCCACAGAGAGGTGGGTGAATGTTTTGTGTACTGAATCCACCTTATTAACAAAGGCCTGGCCCAAAACGTTACACAGTTCTATGTTATTATCTGCCCTCTCCTTAATGGGGAGTTTAGTGAGTATTTTAATGGTATCAAAAAGTGTTTTACTTGAGTTTTTAGCAGACAGTATTTTCTTAGTGAAGTAGTTGCTTTTTTCTTCCACAATTAGTCTTCTATAAACAGCTAAAGTCTGGGCATACTTTGTTTTTGCATCCTTGTCATAATTACGTCTCCACTGTTTTTCCGTCCTTCTACACAGTTGTTTCTGTAGCCTCAATTTATCAGAAAACCAAGGTTCAGAGGGCTTATTCCTTCTGGTGGTAGAAGTTTTTAAGGGGGCTACTGAATTAGCAGCCTCCGTGATCCACAACGTAATATTTTGTACTGCCAGATTGATTTCTACCTTTTCACTGGTAAATTCAGGTTTAGAACATTTTGCAGGACGTTGGGGTCAGTCTTAGACCAATCCCGATATGTAAAGGAATTCAAAGGCTTGCTCCCTGTATTGTTATGGACTAGGGCTCCAATTGTAAATATGACGGCCTTATGATCAGACCATTGTACCGGCAAAATTTCCTGTATATTTATCATATGGTTAGATGTAAATATACCATCCAGAGTATGTCCTGCATTATGTGTGCTTTCTTTCACCAGTTGTTCCAGCCCTAGGCAGGACAAGGTATCTATAAGATCAATGTTTTTAGGATCCATAGTGAGCTCTAGATGGTGATTGAAGTCACCCAGGATGGTGTAGTTAGCATAATTAAAGCTGGTTTCCAGAAAAGGGTTAAGTTTGTCTACCAGCGGAGCTTGGGCGTTTGGTGGACGATAGATCAAAAGGCCTTTCCATGCTTGAGTGGGGCTAAGTTGTAACTGAAATGATAAAAGCTCACAGTCCGGTGAGGTGCCAGAAGAAGATGTTGTTATGGGTATTTCCTCCTTTGAGATAATGGCTAGCCCGCCCCTCTCTTTTATCAGCTCTGTCTACCCTATTGATCTGAAAGCCTGCAGGAAGAGCTAGAAGCAGATCCGGGTCAGAGGAGTGATTAGCCCAGGTTTCTGTGATAAATACCAAATCTAGGTTATGATTTTCGATCATTTCAGCCATCTCTATATTATGCTTAATCAGTGAGCGGGAGTTCAATAGCATAGCTTTTAGTTCCCTGGCATTGGAGGACCTTGGGGCCGCTGGGGACCTAACTTGTTTGATGGTCATAAAGTCCAACTTCAATTTGCAGTGAGCGCATACCTGGGGTTCCATTAAGGGATTAAGCGAATGGCGGTAGGATGATGCCAGCCCAGGGTCAAGTCGTAACAGGTCCTCTCTCGAATAACTTACAGGGGTCAGAGTGAGGGGGCCAGGGTTTATGGCCCTCGGCCCGGGCCAGGCGTGGACGGGCGCAGACGGGCTTGTCTGAGGCGCCTTTGGCGTGCCGTCGGTGTGCCCGCTGCGCGCGTCCGCTGCGGGTGTGCTTCAGTCTTACTTTTTGTACCGGTGGGAGCGCAAAGACTAGAGCGCTGCCCCAGCCGGAAGTGGTGTTGCCTCCTGTGCGGCCCTCCGAGCAATGGGCACCAGCCGTGTCGGACCAGGGCCCAGGAGTAAAGGTGAGTCAAGATTCGATTAAAAACCAAGTATTGGCCACAATGTTAAAAATTAGGTTAAATGCTGCAGTTCAACACAGTTTCAGAAGACAGATAGCGCTGCGTAGCTGACAGCGTCTCCGCTGTGTCCGCTTCAGGCTCACTTTTTGTACTGTGTGAGCGCAAACACTCGAGCGCTGCCCCAGCCGGAAGTGGTGTTGCCTCCTGTGCGGCCCTCTGAGCAATCGGCGCCAGCCGTCTCGGACCCGGGCCCAGGAGTAAAGGTGAGTCAAGATTCGAGATTACTTGAGTGGGGAAAGGGGGGATGAAATGGAGGGAGCTCCGTCCCTGTCTGAATATTGGTGGGACATGTCCTGATGCAGTTCTTTTTCATCTAGGGGAAAGTGATCTGGTAGTATAGAAGGGCTCGGCACATAATAAAGCCATGAAGAAGGATTCTAGGGAGCTACACAGGTTATTGGCTGGTTGCCACACATTTGGACCAAATTCATTTCCAGGAGAGTTTGGTGTGGGTCTGCCAGGCCCTCAGCCATAAATAAGGCTCAGAGAAACCTAATTAAGGAGACACATGTTTCTGAAGGGAAACTGGTACTGGTAAGGTAGGCTACTTGGATCTCCGTTATGAGGATGTTACATTTTTTTTCAGAGGGGAAGGTGTCCACCGGTCTTTCAATTTAAAAGAACTTTACCTGCTGCAGATAAAGTTGGTTTTGGCAAAAGTTCTGGGTATTAAGTATTCAGGGACATTTCCCTTAGGGCACACAGGGGGCTAGATGGTGGTGGAGTAGAAAAAAAGAGGGAGAGTCTCCTCCCCCTGTTGTCCACCCCTTTTTTTCTAGGTGGCAGTTGGCTTAGAAGTTACCATTATTTACAAAGTTTATTGTTTGTCAGCGCATGTTCAGGCTAAAAAGGATTGGGTAGGAAAATTCACGCCTGGAGGACATAGGAAGTTCAAGGTTAAGTAGGTAGTTGAATGGGTTCAAAGGTTGATAGAGGTAGAAAAAAGTGAAGGGATTTTAGAGGCCCCAGTTACAGCTGATGAGCCCTGATGCAAGTATTTTATTCCTGATTTAAGTTGTTATGAGGGAGGGATATTTTAGGAGTGGCAGTAGCTTATCATAGATGACTATAAATGGACAGTGAGATTATAGTTGTGTAAGGCAATGGCCCAGGTTACGTTGTAATGTGTAACTGTTTCAATAAAGTAGCCTTTTTCACACAAACCTGGTGTCAGTGGTCTGTGCTGCTTTCCCTCTTCCCCTATGGGGAAATGGGGGCAGCCGAACACAAGGAGTTTTTTGGAAAAGTGGTGCAATCCAGCGACTGTACAGGGTTTGTGTTTCTTTTGTGCTACTTCTGTAGCCCAAGCTATATATATAGCCTGACATTTTAAGGTGCAGGCCACTATTTTGTCTTGGTGACACAGTGGCTGAACATTTTTGTCCCCTTCCCCTGCCCCCCTTTTTTAAGCAGTTTTTTTTTGTCTGTCATTGTTGCACCATTTGGAGGCTGGCTAGTTTTATTGCATAACAAGGGCATCAGGGAAGCTATCTTATTAGGTTGTTACTTGATTCAAATTCATAGGCGGTTGGCTGAGAAGTTGCCCTTATTTACAGAAGTGTATTGTTTGTCAGCAGCATTTCAGGCTGAAAGGGAATGGGTAGGCATGTTCATAACTGGATAACATAGGAAGTTCACGGTCAAGTGTAAAGATTAATTAATTCATAGGTTAATAGAGGTAAATAAAAAGGGAAGTGATTTCAGAGGTCCCAATTACAGTTGATCAGCCCTGATGCAAGTATGTTATTGATGAGTTAAGTTGTATAGGGAGGGATATTTTATGGGTAGGGGTAGCTTGTCATAGTGATTAAAGATGTACAGTGAGGTTATCATTTTGTAAGGCAATGGCCCAGGTTATGTTGTAAATTAAAGATGTTTCAACAAAGCAGCTTTTTTCACACAAACCTGTGGTCTGTGCGGCTCTCCTCTTCCCCAACAAAGGTGTATGTGGTACCATTACTGCACTTTAGTCTGAGTGCCGCCCTCCAATACCTTCATTCTTTCCATTATACAGTGTTTTGATAGGAAAAACTCACTATTGCAGGCAAAGCTTGCTGCTGTCTAGGAAATATGATTCTTCGACACTTAATTACATTTAACACATTAAATCATAAAATCTCGACAGTCCGCTTAACGTAGACGAGCATCCCAGGCTCTCCGACGGGAGAAGTCGCCTTCTTGCAGAATGTACTGCACCGTGTGGCTTTAGCATCTCGTGTGTTGACTAGCTCGTCACTGTTTTAATGAGAGAAACCGCACCGCGGGTCCAGCCCATTGTAAGTAATATGACAGCTTTCAAGTATGTTTATTACTCGGCGAAGAGTGTAAGTCACCCAAGCATAGTAAAGTGAAATGGCATTTACAGTGATCTTAGCTATTACATTTTATGTGAAAACATAACTATCTCTCTCTGCTCTCTCTAGCTAATTAGCCATGATTTAATATGCTATCAGGGCTCGTCAAGCAATATCCATAATAAGAATGCAAATAAATTATGTAGAAAGCGAACAGCTAGGGCAACATGTTAGTAGGCGCTGAACCGCGTTAATAATGGACACTACTAAAAGATGACCTCGATCTGTGGTGGGTTTTCCTTTAAAATAGCAGTCATTTTAGGCATTCATTTTACAATATATAACGTTTCTGACCACAGCTAAACCTGGAAAACACAAATTAGTGGCTGCGAAAACTTCAGCGTTCTGTGAATTCTACCTTAGGGAAAGTTAATTGTTCAATCAACACATAAACAAAGCAATGCCAGCTAAACTGGCCAGATAAAAAAAAGAAGACGCAGATATTTAAAGAAATAGAATAAGAGCTACAATTTCACATTGACCAATGTAGAGAATTACCTAAAAGACAGCACTTACCAACGTAGAAAGCACTGCCAAGGAGTTTCTAAGGGGAATAAGTTAAATGCTACTCTTACAGAGAGTATCCTATGTGTTAATTACATTGATTTTTTAATAGGTTGGTAATTCATTTGACATTGTAGCACACAAGCTTGTCTATGTTCTGTCAACCCTTTCTTAAAACCGAGACATCCTGTGTTGAACTCAGTGAAATATGATGATAAAAAACTGTCCCAGAAAAATCGGGATGCCAGGTCACCCTGTACTAATAATAACTTTTTGCGAATGTAGTGCTTCATGTGCCAGAGGTGTTACCTCTAAAAGCTACAGCTAACAGTTGTCACTATTCCTAAAAAAAAAAATACCTACATTTCTCACGTTAGAAGAATGGAAGGCTGAGTTGGCCTTGCAGCAATTAACATCATGGTATCATGACCTAAATATTAATGCAGAAGTCAGTAGTGAGTGTTTAACTCACTAGGGGCCATATGTATCAAGCAAATTCGCATTCGCAAAGGCCGAAATTCGCAGAATTTTGGCCTTTGCGAATGCGAATTTGCTAAATGGAATGTATAAAGCAAAATTTGGTGCAAAACAAGAAATCGCTAAATTTGCGATTCCTTATTTTGCAATTGCATTTAAGGAATCGCAAATTTTTCGATTCCTTAAATGCAATGTATGAAGCTAGTTGGTGGTAAGTTGCGAATTCCTTGAAAAATGCAAATATTTGCATTTTTCAAAGTGCCATGTGACGCACATTCATGCCCCTAGGGCAAGTATGTGCGCCACATGTGCACCCATACATATTTCAGGGATGCAACAGGGTGTCCTTCGGACACCCCTGCACCCTTGAAATTATTCTTCATTTGCGATTAGCAAATTGCGAATCGCAAATTGAGAATAACTTCCCATTCATTCCTATGGGCCTCCTGGCCCATAGGAATGAATGGGAAAGTATTCTTTAATTGCGATTCTCAATTTGCTAATCGCAATTAAGGAATTTTAAGAAATCGCAAAAAAAATGTGATTTTGTACATACATACCTATTTGCGATTCTCACATAGCGATTTCTTAAAAATCGCTATTTGAGATTCGCAAATCAGGCTTATGATACATATGGCCCTAAGCAACTTGCTGGCGTTCAATCAAATTTTCTGGACTGCTGGCGAAATCAATTTACAGCTTTCAATATTTAGTACAAAGCATCCCACTATTTAGGTATACACGCCCTGCAACTCTAAACTAACAATATATATGCTGCATCCCCTTTCCAAAATACAAACAAGAGCAACTCAGAGAGATTTGCTGTTCACATAGATAACATGTGTACTACTGTTGAGATAGCCTTCAGCATATTCTAGCTTGCCTTCCGATTAAAACAGACCAAACAACTTGCCACAATAATTGTTTACTAGCACAATTTCTATGATTGGTCACTCAGAATGTTTCCTTTTACAGAAGACACATGAAAGCAACAACACTCCACAGCTCCAAGCCATCCCAGAAATGGAAAAAGGTACAGTTCTGTTAGTAAATGCATTTCAGGAAATTCGTCTACTTTTATGTTTCCCCTATTTTCCAAATATAGACCTATGATGTGGGCTGTAAAATGGTATGCTTTGATCTCCTCAGTGTAGTACGTGTGTTGTATCGCTGCTCCCATGCCATGTTTCTGTACTAGGCATCCATGTCACACCCTTATTTTGGAAGCGTCGGTTAGCAAATATGATCAACTTCAAACCTGCAGCCCAAATGTATTTTGATCCGAGCAGCTAAAATCCATATTCAGATAGGAGTGACCTCTTTTAGTTTTATGGTTTCTGAGACATGGTACTGAGAGACTTCCTTTATTTATTACAGTTTTATATGGCGCTGGCCAGACCCGAAGGTATCAGAGAGCATTACAACAATTTGTAACGAGGAAAACACACAGTATAGCAGTAGTAAATATGATGACTCATGGCGTATTGGAAGTCTTCACCCGTTATAGAACAATAGAAGCAAGGAAGTCAACATATTCTTGTAGTAGTGTGCACAGTGACTCGAGCCATGCCTCTTTCCACTTGGGGAGGGAGGTGGGGGGGAAAGGAATAAGTCAGGATAGGAATGAGGTAGAGGTCTTAATGTCAAAATGTCTGTGTGCAACCGTGTGCAAACTTGTGCGTTTAGGCGGCAGCTATCCTTTCAGGAGAGAATGATTGAGCAAGAGGTCTTTGAGCTGCCTTTTGAATTCTGGAAAGCAGGGGGTGGTCCTGATATGGACTGGGATGGAGTTCCAGATTTTGGGCGCATTACCAGAGAAGGATCGGGATGCGTATTTTTGTCTGCTGGTTTTGGAGGGATGAGGAGTAGAGTGTTGGAACTCCTGAGGCTCCTTGTCTGACCGGCCTTCTTGAGTTTGGATGAAGAAGTCAATTTAAAAAATCTAACTTCATACATACATTCGAAATCAAAAACAGAAAAGAGAAAAAGAAGAAGCCTGTATATACAGAATCAATTACAAAAGCAATTATAATTTATTATATATATTAAAATTCAAGAAAAAAACAATTGCGCTCAAGAAAGGGTGCTCGTTGAGGCTACTTTCACTCGTGAGCCGACTAATATCGTTGGACTCCGCCGACTGACTGGGCGCAAACGTGGATGTAATTAATATGCCATCCGTTGAGTGTACCAAACTCTGGACATTCTGTGTTGCTCTTTGAGGAATTAATCTCCTTAAAGCTGAACTATTCTTGACAGCCATCAAACTTGGTGATTGGCCAGTCTTGTACAAAGCAATATAACGCTCAAGCTATCTCAAGTCCTGATGATGACCGCATAGAAACCCAGCAGTTGAAACGCCGTCGATGCTTTTTGTGGCCATAATTTTGAAGGGCACATTATTTTGTCTTTGTTGTTCCTCTGCACATGTAATGTTTGTTTGTTAACCACATGTTTGGTTTGTGAGTTGTTTATTTTTCTGTATACCAGCACCCTTTCTTGAGGGCAATTGTTTTTTTCTTTAATTGTAATATATATAATAAATTATAATTGCTTTTGTAATTGATTCTGTATATACAGGCTTCTTCTTTTTCTCTTTTCTGTTTTTGATTTCGAATGTATGTATGAAGTTAGATTTTTTAATTTGACTACTTCACCTGAACCTTCTTTTTGGTGTTATGATCGTCTGTCCATGGTTCAGGGTTGTTGGACAGCCCCTGTAGCTTGTTAATAATTCTTGAGTTTGGAGGCCAGACTTCCCTATGTGCAGGGATTTGTGCGTGAGACAGGCAGTTCTGAAGTTGGCACACATTTCAACTGGGGGCCACTTTAGTTCTCTGAGTGCGGGCAACATGTGTTTGTATTTTATAACTCCAGTGACCATCCTTGTTCCTGCATTAAGAGTTGATCTGGGGGGAGCTATGTGTGATTTTGCTGTGTCTGTGAGGTTTGCATTCCCGTAGTCTTGTCTGGATAGCACCAGGGATTGAGTAGCTTGTTTGAGGTTGTTGGGCAGGATCAAGGGTTTTCTTTTATTTTGTAATTTCAGGTTGAGGAATGCGCTCTTTGCGGTGGTCTTGATGTGTTTGGCCATGTCTAATCTTGGGTCCAGGGTGATTCCCAACGATTTTACGGAGTCAGCCATGGTGAGATTGCTGTTAAGAGCATTGATTGCTTTTAGCCATTCTGGGACTTGGGGGTTCTCCTTTTTGTTAGAAATGAGGATTTCCATTTTGTTTTGATTGAGTTTCAGGTGGTTTAGTGAAAGTCAGTGTTGGACTTCCCTTAAAGTGTCGTTGAGTCTCTGAATGTCATCAATGGAGGAGGTTTCGAGATAGATCTGGGTGTCGTCTGCATAGAGGTGGAAGGGGATGTTGGATTTTTTGAGTATGGTGGTGAGGGGTTCCCTGTAGATGTTGAAAAGTTGCGGGAGAGAACTGATCCTTGGGGAACACCTCTGCTGATGGGGTGAGGTCCGACAAGAAGTTTTTGATTTTGATTCTTTGGTTGCAGTTCTGGAGAAAGGAGGTGAACCAGAGTGAGACCACCTCTTCATCACTCAACCTTTCCTGGAGTACCCTGATGAGTAGTTTATGGTCCACTGTGTTGAAGGCAGCCAATTGGTCCAGGAGTATGAGTAGGCAGCATTGGTCTGTACTGAGAGACTTGTGTATATCATCTATAACATTAAGGATCGCTGTCTCGGTGCTTCAACCTTTTCTGAAACCCAATTGGTGGGGGTCCAGAAGGTTGATACTGACCATGTGTTGAATCAGTTGAAGGAGAACACACCTTTCCTGGGTTTTAGCAAAGAGCGGGAGATTGGAGACGGTTCTGTAGTTGTTTAAATCATTGGTGTCCAAGCCTGTTTGTTTTCAGTAATGGCGTGACTTGGCCTGCTTTGAGGCAGTCAGCTATGACTCCGGTTCTCAGGGAGCTGTTTATGATCTTGGTCCAGAGCGGTACTATGGAGAGTTTGAGCTTTTTGAACAGGTGGGCTGGTATAGGATCCATATACACGATGCGGGTTTAGAGGTGGAGAGCAGTTGAACTATCTCTGTTTCAGAGATGGGGTTGAAGGATTTCCAGTGGCTAGGGGGTGAATGGGTGTGGTATCTTCTGACCCTGAGGCCGAGCTCCTGTGGGGGGCTGCCGTTAACATCCAGGGAGAGCTCAATCTTGGTGATTTAATCATTGAAGAAATTGGTAAAGTTCTAACGCAAGACTTTGGAAGCCTGTGTTGAGGATTAAGGTGGCTTGGAAGTTTGTTGCCTGATGAGGGCGAAGAGATCATTGGGCTTGTTTATTGCGTTTTCAAGAGCATTGCAAAAGAAGGAGGTATGTTCACACTTTAAGTGTTTTATTTACCTCCTGCATACTGATTTGAGTTGGTCGAGGAGGATTGTAGACGGATTGTTCCGCCAGAGTCTTTCTGTAACTTTAATTTGTCTTCTTTTGGCTTGTATGTATGTGCTAAATGAAGTAAGTGCACATTTGCCTAGGTTAGCTGCCAAGCAGATATGCAATTTGTTGTATGCAGACGACGTTATACTTTTAAGTCAAACTAAGTTGGATTGC
Organism: Lissotriton helveticus; assembly: GCF_964261635.1. Taxonomy (NCBI): domain Eukaryota; kingdom Metazoa; phylum Chordata; class Amphibia; order Caudata; family Salamandridae; genus Lissotriton; species Lissotriton helveticus. The sequence continues at coordinate 1,412,502,650 of NC_136065.1, forward strand.
AACGGTTAATCGATTGAATAATAACATATGCAAAAGAAAATGATATGGTAATACATGAAGCAAAGACCAAAGCAATGGTAATTACAAAAAATACAAGACTTAATATAAATACAAATGGTCCTTTGAAGAAACCAGATTAGATCAAGTTGATTCTTACAAATGTTTAGGTGTTATATTTAATGACAATGGAAACTTCATCCCGCAAAAAAAGGATATCTACAGAAAAGCAAACGCTTTGGTTGGAGCATTTAGGATCCTACAGAAATAAATAAGTGACTTGTCTTATCGTCCCTTCTTAACCCTTTCGATGCTGATGACGGAACCGCTCCATCATCAGTTGCGGTGGCGCTGTGCTGATGATGGAACGGTTCCGTCATGGCCCGGCCGCCGCGCCTGCGCGGCGCGGATTCCGCGCCTGCGCGGGGCGTTCTATTGAGCGGGTGGGGCCATGGTGGAACCGCTCCGTCATGAGCACAGAGCAACTGCAGCTGTAGACGGAGCGTTTCCGTCACCAGCATGCTCCCGCCGCGCGGCCACCCCGCCCCCTTTGCGCTGCGGCGGAATAGCCATCACAGCGATGCGGTTAAAGTTGATTTCTGCCAAATTGCTACCTACTCTGACGTGTAGGCGATCATTAATAATGCAGTTGCAAGAACTTATAAAACCCTTTTTGCTTGCCTAATAATGCTTTGCAAGTGCAAGTAAGGCTGGAATTTGGGTTAAACAACCAGTTATATGTGAGGAAAGGACAAGCTATTGAAGTGTGGAACAGAATAAAAAATGATCGAGAAAATCAAATGCCCCAGCTACTATGGCATGAAGTAAATGATAATAGGAAACTGCAGGCCTGGAATTATTTGAATGCAGCGATAGAAGAATTTGGCATAATGCCTATCTGGGAAACAACAATTACTCAGGAAAGTTTGAAAAAAACAATCAACAAATTAACTAATCATCTATCACTGATAAAAGACAAAGATATATTTGTAAAAAGAAAACATACATGGCCAATAATAAATGGATTTACAAAAAAAAAGGTCCAAGAATATTTAGAAACTTCTTGGTCACTAAAAAACAAACATATCTTTATTAAAGCACGATTTGGCTTACTGTCAGGTTTATGCCATTTACCTCCATGGGAGAAATCAGAAGAGGATACCCAATGTAGGCTATGTAAAACCGGACAAGAGAATATTATACATTTACTGTGTCTTTGCCCTGAATTAGAATACAAAAGGAAAATTATACTTAAGATACTATTTAAAGATAGTGGAGTAAAGACATGTAGGCAAGCTTTGATAGCATGTCTAAGCTCTGATGATATATCTATGAATTCTGCATTTGTAAAATGTTTATGGAGTATCATTTGAAATCCTTATCTACTGTATTTTAAAATATATTGTGTATTGCATTTTATTAAGTATACGTTGGTACATATAGTATAACGTATCAATCATATATGTTCTTTTAATCTTTTATATTTGATTACATTTTCACATCTTTTTGTAAGGTTTAAAATAATCAAACACATAAAATGAAATGTCTGTGTTGAACCAGGATCTAGAGGGAGTGTTCCTGACGGTTTTTGGTTTTAAGGGGGTTTTTTGGTCCAGAATGGAGGTCATAGTGGTGTTGTAGTGAGAGGTGAGTTATGTTGTGGAGAGATCATCTGAGGAGATAGGGAGGAGAGAGCTTATCCCTTCCTCCAGGTCATCAAAGGGAATCTGAGTTAGATGTCTTACCCAGCATGGGGGGTCCTGCTTAGGGGGTGGCATAGGATTGTTTGGTTGATGTGGAATAGGATGATGTGGTGGTCGGACCAGTAAACGGGCAGGGTGCGATTGATCGTGACTGTGTCAGGTTGGGCATGATGGCATCCAGGATTGATCCTTTGGTATGGGTTTCCTCTGAGCTGTATTGGGTAAGGTTGTTGTTGTGTAGGAGTTCGTTCAGGGATTGGAACAGCAAACAGTTTTCCTCATTCCAGTGTAGGTTGAGGTCACCTAGAATTAGATTGCTGGAGTCCCGGAGTGCGCAGAGAGTTATCAGGTTGGACGGGTGTTCTCTAAATGGGGTGGTATTGCCTGGCGGAGGGTAGAGGAGATGGCAGAATAGTGTTCTGTTGTCACTTGACTTGATGTTGGCGGTTAGAAATTCAAAAGTATTGCACTTGAAGGCTTCAGTTTCCGTCATGGAGATGGTGTTCTAGTGTATGATTGCTATGCCCCCCACGTTGTTGCTACCTGAAAGCTCATGTTTGAAAACCCACCCACAGGAAGGGGAGTATGTTATGGCCTTCACACACTGCTTGACCATGTATGGCTGAATAGATCTTCTTAGCTCTGGGTCTGTTCAGGTGAGGATCTCTGGCAGACTGTCTTGCTCTAGAGGCGAGCAGGACATCTAATGACAGTACCGTCAAAGGTTTTTATACAGTCGCGGCCTGTCCCTTGCCAAAGCGGCTAGGTGAGCCGGAGGAGGGAGCTGGGCGCGGAGTTTGGGGGACAAATAAAAAAATAAAAAAGAAACCTACCTTATCACCGCTGCTTTCGCCGCCCGCTCTTCCCGCCTCTGGGAAAGACTCACAGACTGACCTGCGGCCAATATTGACGCTGTAGGAAAGCAGCATCAGGATTGGCCTGAGCGCTATGACTTTGCACTCCGAAACAGACTGGGAGCCTTTGCCAGCTTTCTCAAGCCCCAGCAACAAAGCTGTTTCTGGAGAAAGCCTCGATGCGCATAAGATGTTTGGCCGGCCTTCAACAGCCGGCCAAACTCCTCATGTGCAGTGAAGGGAAAAGGGAGTGCACTAGCACTACCCCACCACAGTGTCATCTTCCTGGACCCACCCCCTGTCCCGGGGGTGGGTTCAAGGGGATTAAAATAACGATAATAAAACGGGTTAGAAAGCCATTTAATTATCATTTTATTGCGGGTGGGTGTGGCGCTCCTCCGCCCTAATGGATGGGCCCGCTGTTTTTAGAATCATTTGAAAAATGACAGTGCATGCTGGTCAAGTAGGAGGGTAAGGAAAAGCTTACAGAAATTTCTTTTGCCATTTTGAATTTTAGTCCAATATATACAATGGGAGTAATCCACTGGGCACAGCATCTCCATCATGGTGTTTAAAATGGGGATCTCTAGTTGACAGTGGTATGCACCCTGTCCAAGTAAGGACCCTTCCTTCTAGTCAGGGTTAGGGGATTACAGACACAAGATATCTCCTGCTCACCCCCTTGGTAGCTTGGCACGAGTAGTCAGGCCTATCCCAGAGGCAATGTGTAAAATATTTGTAGATAACACACACAGTAACACAGTGACAACACTACTAATGGACCCCACACCAGTTTAGAAAATAAAGTATTTTTATCTAAACCAAATAAGATCAAAACGACAAAATATCCAACATAAAGAACTCAAAATATGACTTTTCAAAGGTTTCATGCAATTTTGTCCATAGAACTCTATGGGGGTGGTGATTACATAAAGTACCTTAGATGCATCAAAATCCGTTGAGAAAAACAGTTGCAGAGGAGGGAAGTGTTGGAAAACACAGTGATGCAGTGACTCCTAAGTCCCTGGGGAGGGGGTGCGTCAGTTCTGCTGCATACAGGATAAGTGTTGCATCAAATCTAGACTGTCAGGGGAAGCAATGCATCAAATTCCAAGATGGTTCTTGTCTGTCGAGGAAAACCTGGCCCACATGTGTGATGTGTGGGAATCCAGAAGTGCTGGAGGTTGTTGCGGCAGTGTCAAACAGGCATTGCATCGATTTCTTCAGCTGCAGTCCCACAATGCATCAATTCTTTCAGCCGCACAGCAGGGCCTTCGTCAGAGTCAGTGCGTGGGTCTCGGACTTCGGTGACATGGTGCGCTGCAGCAGTTTCTTTGTCTGCAGGCAGGCACCACTTCGATTTCTTTGGCCGCACAGTGGCGGTGCGTGGAACATCTTCCCGCACAGTGGTGCTGCAATGGAAAAACAGGCACTGGAATGTTGAAGCGTCAATTTTGAAGAATTTAGTAGCTTTTTGCTGCAGGAGCAACCCCCAAGGGCCCAGAACTGAAACTGCCACTGCTTGGCAAGTCAGAACTCTCAGCATTGGAGTTCAGGGACGCTGCAGGTGAAGTCATTAATGGCCTTGAGACTTCCAAACGGGAGGCAAGCACACACATGCCATTGGAGAAACTAAACAAAGAGGATACACAGCAAAGTCCAGTCCTTTGCCTCTCCAAAGTAGAAGTAGCAACTGCATGCCAACCCAGCAAAGCAACACACAGCAAAGGGGCAGTATCCCTCCTTTCAGCTAATCAGCTCTTTAGCTCTTCTGGGCAGAGTCTCCTCTTGATCCAGAAGTGTTCTAGAAGTCTGGGGTTTTAGGTCCAATATTTATACGTCTTTTGGCCTTTGAAGCAGCTATTCTTCAAAGGATTGTCTTTGTACGATGCAAGATCTGCCTAGTCTTGGCTCCAGACACACTCTAGTGGGGTGGAGAGAGCATTGGGCCATCAGGATATGCAGGTCACACCTCAACACCCTCTGTGTGACTGTCTACAGTGAATGCAGAAACAGGCCCCTTTCAGTCATTGATTCCACAGGCAGGCAGAGGCACAGAATGATTAAATAAGAAAATCACCACTTTCTAAAAGTGGCATTTTCAAACACACAATTTAAAAACCAGCTTCACTAAAATATGTATTTTTAAATTATGAGCTTGGAGAGCCCAAACCCCAAATCTCTAGCTGCTCCCAATTGAAAGTTACGCTTGTTAAAGGTTACAAGGCAGCTCCAATGTTAGCCTATTGGAGGGCTATAGTGAAAAACAAATTTGCCAGTATTTTACTATCGGAATATTTAAAACACACCAGTACATGTCCTAACTTTCACATGCTCTGCACTTTGCACATGGGGGTAACTCGTGCCTACCTTAGGGGTGCTGTACATGTAGTAAAACGGAAGGCTAGGGCCTGGCAAGTGGATGCACTTGCCTGGTTGACATGGCAATTTAAAACTGCAACCACAGACACTGCAATGGCAGGCCTGAGACAAGTTTACAGGGATACTCATGTGGGAGGCACAACCAGTGCTGCAGGTCCATTAGTAGCATTTGTTTTACTGACCCTGGGCACACATAGTGCACTTTACTCATGACTTACCAGTGAATGAATTATGCCAACCATAAAGAACCAATCATAATTACAATTTACACAGGGAGCGCTTGCAATGTAGCACTGGTCAGCAGTGGTAAAGTGCCCAGAGTACATAAACCAGTAAAAACGAAGGCCAGCATAATATAAAAAAATGAAAGAGGTAGAGGCAAAAAGAGTGGGAAAATCATGCCAAATGTGCCAGGTTTAACACATGGCTATTTTGTAAAGCCCCCACAATATTCCTAAACACCCTGCATCAAAACTGACCTTGACTAAAAACTTCTGATTGTTGTCTCACCATTCTTCCAAGCAAATCTTTCTTTCCTGTCAAACGCTTCATAACTGAATCATGGTTGGGAGATGTTATGGCTCCAGTCCTGCATGAAGTCGTTCCTCTAGGCTATCAAACAATCACACAAATTCGTACAAGCAAAAGAGGAGGTGGCCTAGCTGTTGTGTTCAGGCAAACATTACACACACCTAAAGTTATCAACATTCCATACAAGGTTGTGTGGCCCTTTTTACCCGAGGCAGCCCTACACCATCTTCCTCATATAACTTCCTGCTCCTTTAAAGACCTACACCTAGCAATTTAACATTCCCAGACACACTTTCAAACCTGATAATACTACACTCCAACCTTTGCATTCTGGGTGACCTCAACATTTGGTTTGACAAACCCAATATGCCCCAGCCAAAAACAATCATCACTGGCCTAGACACACTGAACCTGTATCATATCATGCACAAACCCACACACATCGCTGGACACATCCTAGATGTCTTTTTTGCTAATACAGAACTAGTTACTTTTCAAACAATGACTCCAGTTACAGGGCCAGACCACCATTTGCTTGCTTTCCAACATAAAAAAACCACAAAGCTTCACACGTAAAACCACCTTACGTGCATCCACCTATCGACCATGGAACAAACTCAATTTGGAACACTTAGTAACAAAGCTAACATCCAGTACAGATCTAGACACAATTAATTCTTTTTAAAAGCTATATGGGTGGCTACAGAAATCTTTTGATATCCTATTACCACAAAAAACCACACAACAAAAGAAAATAGGCACCTGGGAGATATACAGAGATAAAAGAGATAAAACAACACATTAGAAAGCAGCCACATGCCTGGCTCAAATCAAATACCAATCAAGACAAACTTCACCTACAGAAACCTAACAGATTATACAAGTCAGCTATCAAAAAAGCTAAGAAAAGGTACTGTTCAGACAGAAGTAAAAATGCTCAATATGCAAATAAGAATTCTATAAAATTCTCACTGAATTTCGTAAACAAAATTGCCTAGAAGCAGCTCATCCCATTACTCAAGTTTCACGGACAAACTGGAAAATCATTACACAGCCAAAGCAGACACATTGCTCTCATATTTAAAACAAAGAAAAAGCCCTAGCACCGACCCTTTTCCAAAACAACAACAATCCAAGAATACGCTAACTCAGCCTCTCCATTCCACCCAACAAATTTCACACAATTAATTTATGGAACTGGTCAAGCAAGCAGGCCTGCTGGCATCCCTCTTGACCTGAGTCCACCACAAACCTGCAACCCAATTCTTCTAAAAACCTGTGCTGCCACATCAGAATCACCAACAATTCCTTAGCTACCGGAATGTTTCCAGAAGAACTCAAAATGTCATACATATGCCCATTACGCAAGAAAACAAACCTGGACCCTCCGAACCCTGACAACTACTGACCAATTACAAATGGACCTTTCCTAGGCAAACTGATAGAATGTGCAGCATTTGCCCAGATGTCATAATTCTTTGAAGATAATGCCATACTTTCAGATTTCCAAACTTGATTCGGTCCAGGGAGAGGTACAGAATCTGCCCTCTTCGCCATCTGGGATGACCTTAAGAACACAGTTGACCGGAACAGGTTTACTGTACTACTTCGCTTGGACCTCTCAGCTGTCTTTGACATGGTTAAACATGAAACTCTGATACAAAGACATTAGGAAGCCGACAGAGAGGTGACTGCTCTAGAGTGGATCACATCCTACCTTCACAACAGAACTAATTTCATCCATACCCCCCTTTTTCATCCAAACCAAACTTCACAAAAGCAGGGAGCTCTTAAGGCTCTATCATCTCACCCATGCTTTTCAACATCTACATGAAGCCATTACCTTACCAGCACTGATCAATCAATATCACCTCATGAGAGATAACTATGCAGATAACACGCAAATACTCCTTCAACTGGAATGCCCCAAAGACAATGGAAACTCACCAATTTTCGGCTGTCGCAGAGCAGTGGATCAATGGATGAAATGGAGCCATCTCAAACTGAATGCTTCCAAAACAGAAATACTTATGTATGTGTTAGACCTGGCACCTTGCCGTGGGTCTCCCTTCCATTTTTGCTGTTGCCTCATGTGTTTTTGTTGGTGTTAGATGCTTTGGGCACTGTGCCACTGCTGTCCAGGGCCACAGTGCAAGTGCTCCTTATTGTAAATTGATGTATGGATTAGTGATTCCATGATTGGCTGATTTGGTTTACTTGTCAGACCCTAGTACCGTGCACCAGGAGTGCCCAGGGCTGGTAATCCAGTGCCACCCACAGAAGCAGCGTGTAAAAGTGTGTCTAAGGTCTACCATTGCAGAGCCTGTGTGCAGTCTGATACTGCCATGCTGACTGGGCAAGTGCACCCACTTGCCAGTCCCTAAACCTTTCCTTTTCTTCATATCAGACACCCCTATGGCAGGCCCAAGGGCAGGGTGCATTGTAAGTATAACGTAGGACATGCCCTGATGTGTGTGGCATGTCCTAATAGTGAATTACAGCCATTGTAGTTTTTCACCATTGCAAGGCTATGTGTTCTCCATGGGCTAGAATGGGCAGTTAGATTATTACATTTTATAATCCTAACTGACCCAGGGAACATGGTTGAAATTGCGTTTGGTATGCCTGAACTCAGAATGATAAAATACATCTTTTAGTGAAGTTGGTTTTAACATTCTGTGTTTGAAAATACCACTTTTAGGAAGTAGGTAATTTCTTGTCTAACTATCCAAGCCTGCCTCTGCTAGGTTGTGTATTCCTTGTCTGGAGTTTCAGTGACAGGGCTGGGGGATTCCAAGAGACAGGGTGTGTCAGCCCAGTGGTGAATATAGAGATCTGCATCTAGATGGGAGGGAGGAGTTGCACCTGGGACCTGAATAGGGCTGTGCCTTCCCTCCACAATGCTGGCTCCACCTCCTGTGGTGCGTCTGATGTCTCTACCCTGCACTGTGAAAAGAGAGGAGTCATGTTAACCGAGTACTCCAGGACTGTGCCTTTCTCCACAATGCTGGCTCCATCTCCTGTGGGGCATCTGATGTTTCTGAGCTGCACTGTGAAAGGAAAGAAGGAGTCATGTAAACAGAGTGCTCCAGAACTGGTGTGGACTAGGCAGAGGCCCCTCTGCCCTCAGAGGACAAAGGATTTTGGGGTATAAGTATTGGGACCCTGATACCAAGAATCTAGATCACTTTTGAACAACAAGAAAAAACCTTTGCTGAGAAGTGGAAAGAGAGAGACTGAGGAGAGACTATCCCTAAGCTGAAGTGCTGCTTGGGTGATTGGCCTGCAGTGGTTGCCTGACTGCCAAAGAAAGGCGAAAGGAACTTTGTGTGCTTTATTTCAACTTGTGAAGGATCTCTAAGGGCTTGAGAGAAGAGCTTGCCTCCTGCTGAAATCTCAGGGACAACCGACTTCCACCTCCAGCTCCCCAGAATTCTTTGGAAGTGCCTGCTGCTGTTTTGGACCTTCTGAGGGGCTTCCTGTCGCAATGAGCTGGAAGCGCTACTCAAGAGGGAGAAGCGTATCGCTGTCGCAGCCGCTGCCGTTGCATCATGGATGTCGCAGCTGTAGCTGACGCATTCCACCGCATCTCAAGAAACGTCCTGCAACCACAAAGAAGCGTGTCGCCGTCTCAGCCACTGCCGTCGCATCGTGGATGTCGCCGCTGTAACTGATGCATTGCACCACATCAAGAGAAGCGTCGCGCAATGAGAAAGAAGCGCATCGGCGTCGCAGCCGCTGACGTCACATCACTGAGTAAGGATGTCGCCACTGTAGCAGTCGCATTGCACCACATCACAAGAAGCGCCTCGCATCCACAGAGAAGAGTGCCGCCATTGGAGCTGCTGCCATTGCATGACTGAACAAGGGTGTAGCTGCTGCAGTTGTCGCATCGAGAGGAAGCATCTCGCATCGTCGGAGAAGAGTGTTGCCGCCAAAGCCACTGTTGCCACATCATTGCACAAGGGTTTCGCCGCTGCACCTGACGCATCGAGCCGAGACATCTCGCAACATCGGAGAAGCATGCCGCATCAGGAAGAACTTGACGTCTTTATTTCTTTGCACCGGATCTTTGCCACATTTACATCTTGCAACACTTTCGTTGCCCTGCGTGTCGCATCTTAAGGTACATTGACTCAAAGTGTTGCATTTTAAGAACTAAAGAGAACTAAGCTAAAACTACCATTTTAAGGACAGTATTGTGTATTTTTGTCGTTTGTAATCTTGTGTTAAATCTATCTAAAGAATACTTATTTTTAATGTACAACTTGTGTGGTGTCCATCTGTAGTGTTGTCACTTGATTACTGTATGTGTTCACAAAAGCTTTACACACTGCCTCTGAGATAAGCCTGTCTGTTCGTGCCAAGCTACCAAGGGGGTGAGCAGGGGTTATTTTAGGAATGTACCCCCGTACCCTGACTAGAGGCAAGGGTCCCTATTTGTCACAAGTACCTACCTGTGCCAACTAGAGACCCCCAAATCTAACAATATGGCATTTGGAAAAATTATGACCCACTCGCCGCTTGGCCTGATCATCTGGGAACACCGCCTAAAGTATCAAAGGAAGTAAGAAACCTCAGAATGAAATGGACACCAAGCTATTAATGAGTGCCCAAGTGGACAAACTAGTAAGATCAAGCTTTTTACTATAAAAAACTCTGCAACGCATCTTCCCCCATCTGGGATTTCCACACAAGGTTCAGGCTACTATCTCTCTTGTTCATGCCAAACTCGATTACGCCAATAACCCCTATCATGGATCCCCTTTAACAGCTATGAAAATAATACAATGGATTCAGAACTCTGCTGCTAGACTACTCTTACATATGAGGCCACAGGCCCACAACTCCCCTGCCTTGAAAGTCCTGCATTGGTTACCGGTTGCCAGAAGATTCACATTCAAGCTGCTTTGGTCACCCACAAAGCGATACATGGAATAGGACTGTTCTTCATCAGGAATAAAATTTCCAAATACATTCAACAAAGGAACCTCCACTTTAGAGTGGCACCTCACCTCAAAATCCCACCCTACAAGAAAGAAACCATGGATGGCACATCCTTCTCCGTTCAAGCAGCCAGACTATGGAACTCTTTACCCCAAAACACAAGATCCATGGATAACCACCTTATCTTCAGAAAACTACTCAAGAATTGGCTCTTCCCCACATAACCACCATAGGAGTAGCATAAATATACAGCATGTCCCTCTGCATATACACAATTATTTGAACTCTAGATATGTACCTATATATGTGTATTGCTTTGTATAAACATGTATAGTGATTATATTTTTAAAAATATTGATATTAGTTAGTTCTGCTTAAACAATTGACACATTACTTGTAGTTACATTATTCTATGTTCTAACGTGTATAAGTGACTGCATAAACAATTAAATCTTTCATCTTAACTATTCATCTACAATTGTTACTATTGAATACAAACAATAAAAAACAATTAAATTAATTGAAAGTACAACAACACTTGAAAGCCGGAGTTTATTAAATGCAACTTCAATCTACATATATTACCTACCTTAATGCATATAAATAGTCAAAGTCAAAAACAGGCTTTATTCGATTCAGAGTTCAAAATCATAAAAGCACACACATGTTAAAAACAGTTATTACAAAGTAGGTCATATTATAAAACAAGTCCAAATCGAAATAATTAATTTCACAAATAGAGAATTCGATATTTCACTTCGAGCGATTTGTGACCATCACATTGTATTCCGAAACTTTACAACAAGGTTTAAAAAACAGTGTACTGCGTGGATAACATGGTCTTCTTCCAGCTGTTGCAGTTTGAGGAAAGCCAGCATGCAGGTTCAGATCCCCCATGCCTTAAGGATAGGTAGTAAATACACCCTGCGTGATGCCTGATAACATTTGCAAAATAGCACACAAAGTATGTTCGAATGATGGGAAATGTCATCACAGGGGCATACAGGATTAGCCTTGGACCAATTATTACAATGAGGAAAGGTGACCAGGCGGAAAAAGGTGCCTAGCCTAAAGCGAGTGAGCAACGTGCGGGCATAGGGGCTACTAACTGAAATGAGGTATTTTTGTAGCCCTTCATGAGAGGTAATTTGTTGATATCTGATGGTGGTATTTTTTACTTTTTGAACGTTCCTCCTAGAGGTGACAAGGTGCTCCAGAGCCATCTTTTTGAGCGAGCCTCTTGAAACCTTCTCCATAGTAGTTGGCTTTTCATAGAATTCCGGGTGGCCTATCTCCTTGAACATGTTTCTCACATAATGTAACCATTTAATTTTGGAAACACCATCAAGGGAGAGACAATCATTTATTAGATCTCTGTTAAGTGAAGTCCCGGGGGTAACCCAAACCTTATTCCAAAGGAGTATAGGGGAGATCCTTATGATGTCTAATATGTAGGGGAGGCCTGCTTCGATATACAACATATACGAGGATGAGGTTTTGGGGACACCCAGTAAATGAGCAATTAACTAATTTTCACAGCTTTGGATCACCAGGGCATTTTCAATTCCCCACAAACCAGCATCATGAGTAGCGGTTGAAACGCACTTAGCTTTATAGATGTAAATTAGTTCTTTAGCTGGCTTCCCCCCTAGTTTAGTTGCAAGGTTTCTCAGAGCACTAATGGAGTGCACAAAGGCTAATTGCCTTGAGTTTACCATTGTTTGCCAAGAGCTCCTCCTGTCAAAATGTACCTCTAAGTAGGAGAATCTGTCCGTAGTTTCAATTCTCTTACCGTCAAGGAAAATTTGGCAGGGCACTCTTTTTCTGCCATTCCCGCAAACCATTGTGTAGGTTTTTGAAATGTTGACTCTTAAGCCACGGAGATTCATGTAGGTGTTAAATGTATCCACAGTCCTCTGCAGCCCAAGTCTAGTCCGTGACATTAAAGCCGCATCGTCTGCGTATAGTAGTATTGGGATAGAGGTCCCTTTGATGGTGGGGTAATCGTGCTGGGAGTCCCTGAGATGTTGTCCAATTGAGTTAATATATAAGGTAAATAACAGGGGTGCCAAAATGCACCACTGCCTGACCCCCCTCTTTATAGGGAATTTGTCTGAACACTCCCCCCTGCGGCCATACCTCACCCTTGCACCTGCGTCTCTGTAAAGTTCCTTGATGTATAAAAGGATTTGACTGTCGATCCCCAAGTCACTAAGTGTTAGCCATAGGAAATCATGATCTACGCAGTCAAAAGCCGAACTTAAATCAATAAAAGAAATAAAAAGGTTCCCGCTCTTAGCCTGAGTATATTTCGAAATGAGAAGGGCCAGGTTTAGACATTGTTCCATAGTCCCCTTTCCTGATCTGAAGCCGTAGTGAAGATTGGAAATAACTTGATTTTCCTCCCCCCAGGTATGTATCCTATTTAAAATTATTCGACCTGCCACCTTTGCCAACGCGTCCAACAACAAAATTGGCCGATAGCAAGTTGGATCATTCCTATTACCTTTTTTGTAGATAGGTATAACTATAGCGTCAGACCAGGTGGATAAAAGGCCCTGTTGATTCGCCTTATTTAAAACATTTGTTATCATGGGGGCCCACAGATCTAGCTTAGCCTTGTAGAGATCGATTGGCACATCATCCGGGCCCGGTGCCTTACCTGATGAGCTATCTTTTATGCCTTTAATAACTTCCTGACAGCTGAAAATTATGGCTAATGGGAATGGGCTAGGGTGGTTACCTTCGGAGGAGTTATTAACCCCATCAGTAGAGGCGATTCCCATATCACAAGGGGTGAGTCTGCCATAAAGATGTTTAAAATGAGTAACCCAAACATCGCCCGTGATTGCAATATCAATGGGGGTCAGCCTCTTTGGTTTGGAGAAAGGGGTCATTTACCACCTTCCAAAAGGCTGTGTTGTCTCTTTTAAACGATGCCTCTTTTAAAGCTGTCCATACCTCTTTCTTTAGGGTGGCTTTTCTCGTGTTTATTATATTTTTGTATGACTTTCTGGCTTTGCAAATTAAGTTAGAATTTTTAGGAGTTTTCTGCAGCGCCTTTTTAAGAGATGTTAGTGCTTTAGTGCACTTAGTGTCAAACCACCTGTGAGCGTTTGTTGCCCCCGTCCGATAGTTTCTTATCAATAGGGTTTTTACGGCGGCTTGTATCTAAGCAAAAGAATTCATTACTTTTTCTGGATCCTCTTCTTGTGTCAGACAAATATGTATGTCTTCGGCGTTTGAGGCAACTAATTTTTCCAGAAAGCCTATTTGTTCCACCTTCTCCCATTTGATGATATAACCTTTTTTTCAGGCTAATCTTATCTCTGGTGTGTATGATGTATTAGCCGCGGCCAGTCGTGTCGGTCTTTTCACTTTTATGCTAAAGACTATAGGATAGTGGTCAGAATACGGGGCCTGACCCGTTTCCCACGTTGATACCAACCCAGCGTGTGATGCGGAGATTAATGTAAAATCAATTGTGGTGTTACTCCCCCTCCCATTGAAAGTAGGTTGGAATGGTATACTCGGACTACATGACTCGTTTATGAAGGATACATTGAAATAAAAGAGTATATTATTGAGAATAGTACCGAGTTTTGTATGATTGAAATGGGTAGGGGAATCTTCCCTATGGTCAGATAGGCCGCACAAACCCATCGAGTTATGGGGACAGATCGTACAATTGAAATCTCCCACCCAGAACATAACCTTTTCTCCTACTAAGTGGTCATATAGAGTGATTAAGGTCGACAGAAGCCTATTCATTATGATCTCCCTCATATCGGGTGGCACGTTATTATAAAAATGTAATACAATCATGTTTTGCAAAAGGCCTAGTTTTAACCTCAGTATCTGGTAGTGCTCAGTGGACAAAAACTTGCTTACTTCAATGCCCCCGGTAGTGGATACAAATGTACACAGACCCCCTTTATTTCGACCCTGGACACTAGGTACCGCTGGGGTATTCAAAGTTTGGTACCCCCTAATATGGTGTTCCTCCAAGGACCATGTTTCCTGTAGACAAATAACGTTATGCCCGGCGACAACATCTAGCCAGTGTTGCTGAGTCACTTTATCCGCCAAGCCAGCAACGTTCCAAGAAAGGAAGCTATAAATAGATTCTCTTTGTTTGGGGGATCTATTAAGTAAGGGTAAGTTATCTTGCGTTCCCTTAAATATGCATGGAGTGTTAGATTCTGAGGCGTAATGGGGAGGCAGAAAAGTATCGTCCATTGCAGTCAAACAGACTAGTTGTTCATTATCTTCTCCCTCTTTCCCAATGAGGGCGGTTGAAACCTTCAGCTCACCTGCCGACGATGTTGATCTAGCCCTCCCCCGCTGGTTAGTCACTATTATCGATGGGGTAGTTGATGTTATCGGGTTATCTGCCACAATGATTCTCTGGTGTCAATCTAAGTCATTTAGGCCTGAGAGAACATCGTAACGGCTAGATAGGGGAATTGGCCAGTATGGTGAGTGAAAACAATTGCTGTATAGTATCGCCCCATTGTGTAAGTGGTCTTTCTACGTACCTAAACACTGGACAGGTGGATCTCCGTTGGTTCCTATGCGAGGGATAAGGGGGATAGGGGGTATGTTTGGGATAAGTAGGGACACCGTACGGACCACGGGGGATGAGCACTGCCTCGGGATAAACGTAGGTCAGGGTTCGGCCACTATGCTACTACATCCTCGTTCCTGATACCAATCGGCAATGTGCGGTACCACACTTCGGTCTCTAAAATTAATGATGATTACATCCCCAGCAATGTCTTTGGGCCTGGATCCTACCCACGCTAATCTTCTCACAAATGCTATTTCTCCAACTATGTGGGGGGCAGTGGCCTGTTTTGTTTGAGCCAGTATATTGCTTTGTTTTTTAACTCAGTGTAGCCTTCACTCTTCCCTTCTGCGAGTTCTGGGACGCCCGTGAGCAAAATAACGTATGGTGCTGCCTCTGGTGGTAAGTCGATGTGGCATCCTTTTCTTTTTGTAAGTTTGTCTAGGGGTTGTGCCTTATCTGTATTAGCAACCTTGGTGTCTGATTGAATGATTGCCGATGTTTGAATATTGGGTGTAAAAGTGGCTGGCACTCTGGACCCTATCACCTTAATGTCTGTAGCTACTTTCACAGTCTTCCCACTAGACTTATTGATACCGGATAAGGTATCTTTTGTAATGGCGTTATTTGTCAATTGATGTCCACTAATCTTAGTATTCAAATTATGGGCTACCAGACCTTCTAAGAGTTGTGAGTTTAAGGTAGTTTCTACCACTAAGGTGTTCAATTGATCGCCTAGTCTTTTTACCCTCTCTAACACCGGAAGGAGTAAAGATCTAACTAAATGTTCTATGTCCTTAACTGTGCAATTTAATGAGGGAGATTCGGCAGGTTGGTTTTTATGCAGGTTCTGATTTTCCTGAGACTTAGACTTTATTGAGGGCAATTCTTTCTGCTGTGCTTGTTTGAGAAGATCGGTGGGGGGACTTAAACCTGTTCTGGGTACTTTAGTTCGCCTACCCCGGTGTGAGTTTCCCCCTCTCTTCCTTTTCAGTAGAGTTACTTGCTGTAGTGGTTTTTGTGGGGGTATACTCTTTTTGCTCACAGGAGTCGGATTAGGCAACTGCAGCAAAGAGGACTCCTCTAAAGAGAAATCTAGGGAGGGGTCCAAATGTACTACCTCATGATGGGGGATCCTTACTGGCGCTTGAGATAATGGTGGAGAATTGTCCTGAAGAAGCAAGGGAAGGCTAGTGTCAATAGATGTAAGGTTCCCTTTGCTCTGGGAACTGTGTGTGGGTGGGAAAGGTATCTGTCTTATTGGGCCCAGAGAAGAACGCTTATTTTGTTGCAACTCGAAAGACAAGCGGCTCTCAGCAACAGAAATTTCGTGATCCAGATTCAAGACCGCCTTTGATAAAAATGTGTCCAAGGTACCTCTTACCCTCCCCCTCAAGTGTGTTTGCCCACCATTACCAGGTTTTGGAGTCATTTTCAAAAGTTCGACGAGGTAATAGTCATAATAACTAGGATATGGTGACATGTGCCCCCCCAGAAACTTGAAAGGTTTGTAGAGTCAAACAACAGTACCTCTAGATGCCTTTTGATCTCAGAGATGGGGGGCCAAGGGGGGGGCCCGGCCCAGCCTCGATCGACCTCGGACGGCCCGTTGCCCGGGCTTTGCCCGGCGCACACCAGCGTGCGTCCCGCGTGCGCGTGAGTGGGGGTGGCTGAATTAGGGAGGCTGGGCGGGAAGAGGACCCAGGTGCGGCCGGTCTGTCGCCGCAAAGCAACCTGGTCCTCGCAGTCCCGCTGTTAGGTCCAGTGTTCTGCCCTCAGTCGGCGTTGGGACCTCTCTCCTCTCTCCGCGATGTCAGGTCGAATGATGAGCCCCACGGTGTCAGGCAGGCAAGGATTGTGGCAATAGTCAAGTCTTTAGCCTCAAGCAGCACCCATAGTGACTGGTCTCAGGTGCAATATGTTGTCTACCGCGCTTCAAGCTCCCCCATTCTTTGTAGCTCTGTGGATATATATATATATATATATATATATACCATCGATGTACTTATGTATCTATATATTTATTACTTTGCTTCTAATTCAGCTTATCCAATGCACTGCCCTTTTTTTCACCCTATACCGCTCTCAATATAACCTCTACCACAACTCTCTGGCTCATCTCATACCTCATTCTACTACTTTTTCCAATGCACTACTCTACTTCTCACCGTGTACCTCTATCAATATATCCTCTACCTCCAGTGTCTCATCCATCTCAAACCACATACCACTACAATGACCCCCCAAATAACCTGTTCTAGACTTTTCTCTCCTCTAACCTTCCTTGCATCATTTCATACCTTTTTTACTATTCAGATCTCCCAAACAAGCCTTTCTAAACTCTTCCATCTGACTCTTCCCCCTCCACCTCCTTACTCATGCCATACCCCCTCCTAATGATATGACCTCCAAAACAAATAAAAAATTAAAGACATTCCCTCTTCTATCCCTCAACTATTTCAACTATTTTCAAAACCAAATAATAAACAGACTAGCATGTCCACCACTCAAATTAATTTCATAATTCCCTATATTAATTACCCACTAATCCTGTTACGGTACCAGAGCAGCATGCTACTCACCGAAAAGCGCTTCAAAACCTCATCAGGGGTAGCAAGCACTGTATCAAATGCTAAAAATGTTCCTCTTCTATCCCTCCACTATCCTTCGCAGTCCAACTAACAGATTAACATATCCACCACTTAAATTACTTTCATATTATACTATACTAATTCACCACTAATCCTTTTATGGTTCCGGAGTAGTATGCTACTCGCTGAAAAAGTGCTTCACCACCTCATCAGGGGTAGCAAGCGCTACATAAATGCAAACCTTTTCCCTCTTCTATCCCTCCACTATCCTTCTCAATCCAAATCACCTCAGGTACCACACAAGATGAGTTAAACAACAAACAATTGGATGACATTTCTGGAGCACAGCATAGCTGTACACCATAAGCAAAACACAGTGCAGCAGATATTTTTAAAACATCGCTGTGCAAATGCATGTTCCTTGGTGTTGATCAACGTGTTTCTTGCATCCCTACAAAACAATCAGAAAATGTCTCATCTCCATGTACTCTGGAAGGAAGACTATGGGTTTGATATATTAAAGAATTCTATAAAAGGTTTTGAACGGAAAAATTCGAAATTGGTACTAAAGGTACACAATAAGTAGGGGTGTGCAACAATTCTGTAATGTACTTTCGTGTGATCAAGCAACATTTTGAAAAGAATATTTGAAATGAATATTTGCTCAAAAACCAAAACTGGTGTTTGGTTCTCAGCTTTAGTGCAAAACACGTAACCGTGTTTATTTGGACCCGGGACGCATTTTGCACTAAAATATAGTGGAAAGTAACATATTTTTAATAGAAGAGTGTCAGTACTTTACTGCAGAAATCATTCCTTGTGCTTTAATTGAAGTCAGAAACTTGAAACTCACAGGGAGGTTTCATACTCACTCCAGGACTTGAGTTGAATCATCCTAAAAAAGGAATTGTCTTACTGATGCCATTAAGGGCACAATTATGAGATATGTGGAATTTCATGCAGAAATTCCAGGTGGCTGGAATTATTATTATAGCTAGGTATCTCTGTATGGAATATCACCTACTATGAGTTAAACACTCAGAGCAGGCGTTAAATGTGCGAATCCGGTGTTATTGTGCAGAATTCTGCATAATATTCCCTATTCCAAAGGGTTTGAGGCTCCCATTTACCACCTGATCTGAGCAAGCAGGGTAGGGAAGGAAAAGGGGAAGAACAGTTTTGGCGGGGGGAATGGGGGTGGCATTGCAGGCTTCCTTCTTTCCAATGCATACGTTTGGCAGATAGCGGGATGAGATTTGGCGGCTGTTGCAGCCAAAGCCTCACTTAATCTTACTGTCTTACATTTCTGGCAGGTAAAACCGGGTCTGGTGTTCCCACACCTGAAAAAAACACTTGTGAAAGACAGGGCCAATCGTGATTGAGCTAAGTGGAACTTCATTTAGGGCTCCAAGTGGCACCAGGCCCAAGCTATTATACTGAGCCATGTCCATTCAGACTGAGAAGAATCAAAAAAAGTCACATTATCATTTGTGTGGCCCAAAATGCCCTCATGAATGGAAACCGAGGGGAAAACTTACTAACGTTTGTGTGAACACTCACGCAGCCCCACATAATTTTGCTCTGTGCATGTATAGATCGGGGAAACCCCAAACATTTTACAACCCAACATATTACCTCAAGAGCACATCCATGGGTGGATAAATCAAGGACGATAGTAAACCTCCATTTTATGAGGCAATGAGTCCCAGGGATAAGGAACCTTACAGTATATTACAATATTGTCAGTTTAGTAATGAAAGACTCAATGGCCCACATGCATCAAGCATTTTTGGAGTCGCAAACGGTGCGATTCCTTAAAATCGGCCGTTTGCGATTCCAAAAGTGCTGTTTGGGATGCATCATGTTATTTTAGAAGGTGCCATTTTTTTTACGATTTCCAAAATTGCGATAGCATATAAGAAATCGCAATTGTGCGATTTCTTAAATGCTATGCATCATTTAAAAAAAAAGTGCGATTTTTCAAATAGGAAGTGCAAATTACCACGAAGTTCAACCTCGTGGTAATTTGCGAAATTGTTTAAAAATGCACAAAAATGCATTTTTTAAACTGTTAAGTTACAGACACACATGTCCTTAGGACATGTGTGTATGTAACTTATACTGAAAAGTACATTTCATGGGTGCAGGGGGGGGGGTCATTTAGACCCCCCTCTCCACCCTTGAAATGCATTGATGAATTGCGATTTCAAATAGCGAATTCGCAATTCCCATTCATTCCTATGGGCATTTTGGCCCATAGGAATGAATGGGAATTGTGAATTCGCAATTGAAAATTTGCATTTTTTATGCAATTCGGTAAAAATAGCGATTTTTACCGAATTGCAAAAAAAAAGCTAAAATATTCATGCATAGGCTTTTGCGATTTCTAAATAGCGAATCGTTATTTTTCGCAATTTAGAACTCGCAAAAGCCGATATTGATGCATGTGGGCCATTAATTCATTTCTACTGCGAAAATAGACATTTTGAAGAATGTATTACTAAAATTCAGAAGATGCAGTACAGAGATCAGAAATGCAAATGTGTAAAGTCATTGTCATAAAGGCTCGCAGTAAAATGAGCAAAGCAGCTTAAAGTGAAAAATCAGATTAATTCTAAGTTCCAAATTAGAAGCAAAATCAATAAGAAAACGCACAGCTTCCATAGTTGCATTGGAAAGCCTTCTGGTTCACTCCCAAAATTGAATAGTTTTCTTGCATGGGAAAACATTAGTTTGTGCACAATCATCATGGTGTGAGCAAAAGGATCATATCCTCAGCATATCAGAACATGATTTTATGAAACATCATATTGCCTTAACATCTAATCATTATCCCTGAATAATATTGATTCTGCCTACTCTACGCTAATGTCTTATGGAGATGGCTGGAAAAACTAGTTACATGAATAACAGCAAACTATTGTGAATGAATGAAGTACATTGAGCTGATGGAAGGTTTTTGGGAAATGTAACATTATCATGGACGTTTTAGAAACTTTTCTCGGAGAATAGCAAGAACAATGGCAATGGAAATAAACAAATATAACTCTGCTTTTTGTGTGCTGCAGAAATGATGAACAATAAACATGCAGGAGAAGGCATCCATTTCGAACAAGAAAATGTCTAGGCCTACATTGAGGCCTAGTTATTGTAAGCCAGAAAAACAGTTCTATAAGTCATAGGAGATTCTTTTCAACTGTGATAGCACCATGTTAGTATGCACATGTACATTTGAGAGTAAATCCACATTCTGTATGTTGACAATAATGTGCAAAGATACCGAATGCACAGATAACATCTACACATGCAGGTTTTTATGATTGCTTAATCAACTCTACAGGGCATATTCTCAAGGAGCCGTCACCGAGTTAATGGCACTTCATAGCAGACAAAGTCACGATAAAGTTACCACCCCATTCACAAGCTGGTGCTAACAGCCCATAGCCCCAGTTTACCCGTGATAGCAGGCGCAAAAATCATCGCCAAGGACAAACCCGGCAACTATTGCTAATGATATCCAGAGTAGGCGTTCCCATGCCAAAAGCCGCTACAACACCACTCCGCAACATTCTCAACGACCAGCCAGATCGGGGAAAAGACCATGGAACATGCGATAAGGCATGTTAGCAGCAGGTAACTAACACCTGCTCTGACCTGGTGGAAAGTCGGACCACAGCCTGCACCACAAAAGGGAGCCCAGCCCAGAGCCATACCTGAAGAACAACAGATGCCATGGAGCCAATGAACATGCGGGACGGACACCCAAGAGGGTCACAACACCCACCACAACCACCCTCCAGGCCCCCTCCCACCCCCCCAGACGCCCACTGCCCCCCACCGGACCAACACTGAGGCAGCATAGACAAAGACAGCCGGGGCTCGAACACGGATCCCCAGTTCCAAAGTCAGTAGCGGTAACTGCTGTGCAATCTTCTCTCGCTCTGGGTGTCCGTGTTGGAGTTTCCCTTTGTGTGCCTAAAGCCACACATGAGAAGCAGCTCACTGTGCATACTTTTTGTTTCATTTTCGTTGTGCTTTCCAAGAGCACCAGTTATTTTCACTTTTTTGTAGACATGTGGAAAGTAATCGGCATTTCAGGACATTACTTTAATGCCTTAACAGCCTTTAATACAGCTGCCGTTTAACTCCCTGTGTCTACAATTTTTTTTAATGTGTAATGTAACTGGTGCCCGTGGAAAGCACTGCTGGTCATCCTTTTAATACAAGCAGCATTACTCCTTTCACTATGTCTCTGTCACTTCACTGCCTCCAACGCGCTCTGCCTGCTTCCCTCTGTGTCTACAGATGTCCCGCCCTTAAGAGGCACAGTACTCGACTGTCAGCTAGGCGGGAGGGTCTGGGTGTCCCATTACCCAGAGTAGAGATCAGAGGCGCATCCACATTTCCTTTCTACTATCTGTCCAAATCACTTCACTGCCACCTTCAGACTCTGCCTGTTTCTCTCGCTGTCTCCAGAGATGTCCCACCTGCCCTGGTCCTCTATTGAGACACCCAACCCTTAAGGGGGCACTCTGTCAGCCCTCCGTTCCTGGTGTCCCCCAACCCTCCCTGCCCCGCTCTGAGTGTGCCCCGCTTCACATGGTGAGACTTTATAGAAGCGCTGCTGTCCATCCAGAGAGAGGGGATAGGGCGCTTTTGTTATTCCGTTACAGTCAATGAACATGCGTATATATTAACTTCTGAAATACCCAGACACTCAAACTCAAAGATAACTTTATTTGATTCGTGAAAGCCTTTCAAGTGGCCACCTGGGGATCGAGGTTCCTAACAATTCATTTTTGCTATGAACCCAACAGTTAGCACTGTGGAGATTAAGCGATTTGCCCAGGATCACAGGATGTTTGGCGTCGTTACCGAGACTCGAGCCCCAGACTTAATCTCCACAGTGCTAACTGTTGGGTTCATAGCAAAAATGAATTGTTAGGAACACCGATCCCCGGGTCCAGGTCTTGTGCCCTAGCAGTTAGGCCAACTCCTCGCCAGGCCCGAACTGGCCGTAGGGTGCACCGGGCAATCCCCCGGTGCGCCGCACGGGTGGGGGCCATAGCTGCAAAATCGGCCCTGTAACAAAATCGGCCGAAAACCGGCCCCGGCTAAGAGCTTGGCGGCACCTCCAACCCCCCCGAGTGGGGAGGGGGGGCCGGCCGAGCACTTTGCCAGGGCCGGTTTTGGTTCCCAGTCCGGCCCTACTCCTCGCCCCTCTCCAGTAATATTATAATTTTGGGTAGACGTAAACAAGAAATAACGCCAAACCTACATTCATTTTTCAAATTAAATTACAGTTCGATGGCCACTTGAAAGGATTTCACGAGTAACAGCTTTACGATTTGTGCAGTATTGTTTAATTGATGTGACCCGATCGCCTGGGCGGCACTAATTTTGGGTGACCTGGCACTTTAGCACGCACTTCGGGAGGGCTCTGCTTTATTTTCTGTATTTGCTGAAACCTCTCCGGAGTCGTTTTATTATACTTTTAATGAGTGTCTGGGTATTTCTCCCGCACCAGAAGTGCACTTTAAAGAGAAGGAGATCACGACAGGCGATTGTGATCCATGCGTCTCACTGCCCTGGGATAATCGCCACCCGTCGAGCAATGGGAAAACCCAACCTTCACATCACTAGCACCGCCGGTGCGAGGGGCTTGGGGGCTTTCCGCGTGTTTTAGGACGCTTCTGACGCGAGGCGCTTTTCTCTAGCAGACAGGGTAAGTAAGGTTCACGAGCCAAGGAAAGCACACGTTCGTGCTTACAAAACACAACAAGAATGTTCAGCTGCTGTGAGGGGGGAAGCCCTTAGACAAACCAAAACAGTTTCGGCTGCCCCCCTCATCCGTCAAAGGGGATTTAGGAATTGTAGCGCTGTGAAGCAGTTGAAACATCAAAGCTCTATCAATTCTCACTAAAAGTAAGCGAACTTCATCCCTTGATGACACCTCTGTTGCCACTCAGTACTGGGAGCACGTTCTTGTTTCTCTAGTACTGCTAGACACCCCTAGGAAAACTCATTCCAAAAAAGGGAAAAAAACAAGCATTGGCATAGCCAATAGTTCTCGCTTTTGGAACGTTATAAGTATTTAGTCATGCAGCACTATATCCTTGGTGCAACAACATTAACTTTTGCATGGTTAAACACTTCTAAGGTCCCAAAGGCGAGACCTATTAGCTAGGTCTGTGGTTCCCAAACTGTGCGCCGCGGCACCCCAGTGCGCCGTAATGAGGTGCCAGGGGCGCCGCGCACACTAGGGTGACCAACAGTTCGTAAATTCCGCGGACCGTCCCTACGCCTTTTATCTATAATTTTGGCCATCACAGGGAGCAGTGCTGCTCCCCTGTGAGAGGCCTCACCCCCCCCTCCCCGCTGCTGGAGCTGCCTCGCACTCCTCCAGGAGCACAAGAGCAGCCCCTCCCGCCCATTGAAATTCTGTATGGGGCTGATTGCCACTTACTGAATGGCAATGGGGCAGTCAGGGGTGTTCAAGCATGTGGCGGCCTCCTGCCTCAGTGTACAGAAGGGCCTTCTGTTAGATAAAAAGTAAAACGCCCAGTGTTAGAGAACACTTCATTTAAAGAAGCCTCTGAAATAAGTTTAAAAGAACAGGTTATCGTTCTTTCACTGTCTCATCATTTTTGAACTGAAGGATTTTCAATATTATATTCAACAAAGCCATGGTTGCTGCTTTTTTATTTTAAGGAACTAGCAACCATTGACAAAGCCAATAGTCCTGGCTTGTTGTTGGTGCAATGATAAGGAGAAGTGTGGCTCACTGGTTAGAGGAGGCAGACCCGGACGCTGAGATCAGACCCGGGACCAGGGTTCAATTCCCGGCAGCGTCTTGAGCCCAAAATGTCCACGGACTCGGTAATTCTCGCTTCGGTGCCTACTCGAATCACAGGTTCACACTCTGCAACTCTGGGCAATAGCTTGCTTAATCTCCACTACGGCCCCCCGCGGCGGGATGCCTGGCTTTCACCTTGGGGATACCCAGTAGGGGCTATCTCACAGGGAAAAACCAGGACAGGTTCCCAATGCAAAGCGCTTTGAGACCTGGCGGTGATATTGCGCTATATAAAAACCCATCCATCCATCCATCCATACTTGCTGTATTATATATCTGGATGCAATGACATAAACAACATAATACCAGTCGGGCGCAACACTATGCGAAGCGCAGATTTTTTGCCTAGGTGTTTTAAACTGTGCTCTTAATTACATCCAACACCCCCTTTGAAGAGACCTCCTAGTTTTTTTACACCGCTTAAAGCCCTGGAAACAACACCATGTTACAGTAACCTCACATCCTGGCACTGTGCATCATGCATGACTTCTACATTTTCAGTTTGCCTATGTGCAGGGGCATCCCCCACCGCACCCCACCCCTTGCTGTAGTTCGTTCTTGATAGGCTTCTTCTGCCTGCAACTCTGCAGACAAAGGCTCAGCTCATAATGTGGAAAGGTGGGTGAGTAAATAAGTGAAGGAATGTCTGAATGTCTGGATGGATTACTGAAAGTATGAATGCATGAATGAAAGGGGGAATGGATAGATAATGAAAGAAAGGATGGATGGATGAGTGAGTGAATGAGTGGAAGTATGGATGAGAGAAAGGGTAAATAGATGGATGTATGGGTGGAAAGGTAGATGAATGGGTAAAAGTGTGGATGGGTGTATGAAAGGATGGATGGATGAGTGAAAGGGCAGCTGATGGGTGAGTGAATTGGTGGATGGGTGTGTGAAAGGATGGATGGATGGATGAATGAAAGGGTAGATGATGGGCAAGTGAATGGGTGGATGGATGAATTGATAAGTGAAATGGTGAATAGATGGATGAGTGAAAGGGTGGATGTAAGGATTGATGAGTTAGTGAAAGGGGGTAGATGGACAAAAGGATGGATAGATGAGTGAAGTGAAAGGGTGGATGGATGAGAGAACGGATGGCTGGATGAGCGAACGGATGATTGGATGAGTGAAAGAATGCATCCCAATTACTTTAAGGAAGATAACAGGAGGTACATACCACCCACCCACCGGTACAAAAATGGTGGGGAGCCACGTCCAACTGCCGATTAGGTCAAGGGAGCCACAGGTCAAAAAAGTTTGGGAACCACTGGGCCAGGCCAATCCTTGTTTTTGTGTGTTACAGCAGGCCAGCACCCCAACGCTGGTAAAACTACTCCTAAAAATATTACCCATAAGAATATCTTTGGGTGTCTGATTCTCCCTCACAGTCACTCAGCCCCCTGTGAGCTCGGCAGTGCCTCTCCCTGCTGTACCACGGGAGGAAGGGCCGCTGCTGCAGAGATAGCCTCGTCCTTCTGCACCCCGTGCTGCCTGCTTACAACACACTCGCCACGCTGCATCCAGCGGTCTGCATCTCCTGCTTTTAAAAATGCTCCACCTGGTTTCTGGTTCGGAAGGCCGTCCTAGGCAAAGGCAACTGCTAGAAAAGTTTTGGTATGTTTGGTTGCAGCTATTAATCGAGGTACAGCTAAGTGACAGGTGGTATTAAAGACGAATCAGCAATGCTCATTCCATAACGCCCTTGAAGCTATTGGTACAAATGTATAGACTGATACAGTACTCATGACACTTTTCACTTAACCCACCGGCTTGGAAAGACAATTATCAAAATCCGTATACGGAAGCCTGTTGAAGTTTTATTAAAGGATTTTTTTAAAATCTACTGTCAAATATCTCGTCATCGAGTTGTATGAACCGGTTATATTTGTCAATCATACCCGAGAGAATGAGGGGTGTTCAAAGGAAGTTACTCGTTAACCTCAGGAGTGTTTCAATGATCCAGAGGCAATTACCGGTTCTACAATTTAATGTGTTTCACACTAAGGCTTTGCTCACTGCCTCTTTCGCCTTAAAATATATCAACTGTTGGGTTCAAAGTTTTGAAAAATGATGCCATTGCGGAGCAGGAAAATAAGCTTCTAACCCATTTCACAGCCACTGATCCTGAAATCCAATTAAATGACATGTTATAAATCCCTTTGGGTCATTAGGCCAAAGATAGATTGTCAGACCAGTTTACATTTTATTTTGCACCTGGAGCCAGGCTCCGCAGTAGAAAAGAAATATTAAGGACAAGAGCGGTTGATTTAAACGTGAAAAGGAACAACACCGTGCTTTCTTATTTCCCTTATTAAATGCTCTTCTTATTTATTAATATGCAGCAATATTACTCAAGTAACGTTTGTGAGAGATTTTTATATGTTTACATTTTTGTGCCCTATTAACAACGAGCAAAATGCATTTTCATATTCGATTTCACATGTGGTGCATAGTGGTGCTCCTTTGTACAGAGGTATATTCAGTATGGGGCAAATTGCATAACTGCTTCAGGGCATAAAGCAGGCCCCGGCTATGGTGCAGGAGCTCACTAGCCAGGGCCCCTTCCACCCAGACCCACCTAACCAGAGCATCCCACCTATATACCCGTGGGGGGTGCTTGTACCCAAAAACTTTGAATATCTGTGAGATATGAGGGTTTCCCTGAATATGCAGAGGTCCTCAGAGATGTTTTGTTACCTACAGCTCCTGACATCACTATTTTTCAAAAGTAGGGAATCATAAAACGGAAAACTTAAGCTGGAAAAGCACGGCACTGGAGTTGCATGCAAATGCAATGTTTTTAAAATAGTAAAAAAACCAATAATATAACAAAACATTCCTAGGTATTATCTCTATGAGCACCATAACTTTGATTATTGTTATTTTTCACAAAGAGAATTTTGAGGTTTGTTATCAAACATTGAAAATGTGTGTTACCTAATTATACTGAAGGTCTGGCTTTGTCATTGAATCTGAAATTGGGGCCTATTCACAAACAGCATTTTATAGCATTTGAGTAGTACTACACTAGTTCGGCATATGACAAATGATATTCACTAATGTACAGCCAGTGTCCTCACAAACTCATTTTTTTCTGTGCGGTGGCCTCCTCCACATGTGCAAAGCTCTCCGTACACACACAGCTATTTTTAATACTAAATGTGGGTGGAACGAAGGAATGACTGGTAAATGGTAATACATACTACTAAATGGGAAGTGTTAAGGGAGTGGTAAGGAGGGGTTTAGGCTGTGACATGTAAATACCCTCACCCACAGAAGAGGAAGCCCATTGCTAATCACAGCCTACATTTCTAAAGTTACTGCAGCCCCAAAAAAAAACAGTAGTAAACGTTCTCCAGCTTATCCTTGGAGTAAGTCCAGCACTACACATAGCCATTCACAGGTATTCCAACACACTCTCAAAAAAATAATGGAGGTAGGGTATTAAAATAAAGAATGCATACATGTGAACAGTACACACACATCAAGTGTGTTACGGTTTGTTTGAGCCTTTTGTGTAGGACAGTAGACTGGACAAAAAGCCTCTTTTTTTGCAATTCAAGAAGTTTTTTATTGGAGAAAATCAACAACAGGCATTACATTAGGATTTAAGAGCATGACCGATGCAAACCAGACCATATAGTTAGCACTTATTTCAGACAGCACAAAAAAAGAGAAACTCGATCTATCAATAAAAAGAAACTATACAAAGGTGCCGAACTAATTCAACGCGTCAATAAAAGACAACTGGAAATAGATGTTAAGCCCCAAAAGACGAAGAAAAAACTGAGAATGTAAGGAATGAAAGGCAGAAAGTAGAACAAAAAGAGAATAAAAGGGAGCGAGGCAGGAAGGATTTAATTGCTATGAACCCATGCAGCCACTTATACACAAAGTGAAACACTAGTACATATATTTAAATATTTAAACATTACTCACTAATATATGCATTCACTAAGATACACTTAATAAGCCAGTTAACCAATCAATTTAAAAAAAAATCCATGTAAACACTTATTTAAACATTTATTCTTCCATCAACTTTTAAATATACATATATAACACATATTTATTTTTCAGAAAGACACATTCACTGGATGGTGTCATCAGTGATGTCATGAGTGATGTCACTGACCATGTCATGAGTGATGTAATATGTGACGTCATCTGCAGTGCATTGCACGCGCAAGTTATAGTGAGTCCAACTAACTATAACGTGGGAATTTCAATGGTTTTATGCGTGTAAAATTTCCAGCTAACTATAACTGGTGTGAAACCTATGGTTTTTTCAGTGAATTTAATAGGTTTTTTAAATGCTAATTCCTAACTATAACTGGTGTGAAACCTATGGTTTTTTCAGTGAATTTCGAAGGTTTTTTAATAGCAAATCTCTATAGGTATGAAATGTAATATTTTTTATAATGAATTTTATATTGTATAATTATGTAATACTATTTTTTTATGTTATTTTTTTTTTTGCCCCGGAGCGCTCCCGGGGCGCGTACCGATGCGCTCACCGGTGAGCGCAGTGTTACGGCGCGCCCCGGGGTGCGTACCGGTGAGCGTCCCGTTAGCGCTATTGCCGCGAACGAAAACAACATCGTGACGTTTCGCGTAGCCGCATGATGCGTCTTATGACGCACGGCGTAAACGCACCCAGAAGAGCCCGGACGTATACGATCGCGTAACGTCCAGACGCGTTTACGCTACGCGCCCCCGGGCACGCCCCGGGGCGCGTAGCGTAAGCGCGTCGGGTTATGTGACCTGAAAATAACACTTATCATTGGTTCAGATCAGTTTTGGTATCCAAATGATGAAGGCTTAGTCATGTAACCTGAAAGTAACACTTTTCATTGGTTCAGGACAGTTTTGTTTTCCAAATGATGAAAGCCCCCACCTATTTTCCTCATTCTCACTTTGTACTTTGAGTGAGGAAGACCTGTTGAAAGACCTCTCTGTACCTATTTGTCTGAAAAATGGCTACAGTAGCAGCAGCTGCAGGAGCATCTGCTCCACCACCACCACAAGGACCACCACAACACCACTGTGGTGGAGACCAAGAAGAGGAGGAGGAGGAGGAGGAGGAGGGGTGGTTCCTACCAGAAGATTCTACCCCATATAAGCCAAAGGAGCACTTTATCTGGCAGTTTTTTTCCATCCCAGAGGACAAGAAGAAAGTTAATGCGCCAAAGGCGTCCTGTTTAATCTGTGGTTTTGAACTTTCAAGGGGGAACCCTAACAAAAAATACTCTTTTGGCAACAACACCATGATTCGGCACATGCAACGCCGGCACCCTAATAACTATGCTAGGGCAGAGGTCAGGGAACTGGCCAGAAACCCTGCCCAATCTTCTGCCAGCACCTCCCAAAGTAATCAACCCACCCCATCGGGTCCAGAAGCGAGGGAGATGAGCGCAACTATTCAAACCAAGTTTTCCAATTTTAAAATCGTTTGCATATTTTGTGGAGGGGCAATATGCTATGGTGAGCAAAGCATTACAGTTATCACCTGTGCTTGGGATCGCCACAAGTGCCCGAAGAAACATTAATTTTTTCCAGTTTTTTTTTTTTGCTCCAGTTGAGCCATTTACAATTCCCTGTTTTTTGTTTCTCCCCATAAAAAATACAAAAAAAATATAAAACTGTTCAGAAAAGCCCAAAAAAGTTAAAAAAATTCAAAAAAACAATAAAAAAATATAAAACAACAAAAAGAATTAAAAAAACAGTTCTTTTTAGAACTACCTCTAATTTATAAAAAAATGGTAAATTTTTTGGAAACTCTGTCATTCTTTTTTCTCCAGGGTACGCGTATCGGTACGCTCCCCGGTGCGCGTACCAGGGCGCGCCCCCCCAAAAAAAAATATAATAAAAATAAAGGAGTGAGCATGAGGGAAGAACACAGAGAGAGTGATGTTAAGAGAAAGAGAGCTAGAGAGAGCAACACAGAGGGACTGTGTATTAGATAGTAAGATAGAGAGAAGGTGTAATAGGGTGTAAGTGAGAAAAGGAAAATGAATAAGGGAGCGAAAGAAGGGAAGAGAGAGGAAGAAGTTTTAAAACAGAGGAACTGGGAGAATGTGAGTGGGTGTTGAAAGGAAAAGGAAGGACAATAAAGGATGGGGAATGAGGGGTAGTGACGGAACCGGAGTAAATGAACAACGGTGAGGGAGGGTGAGAAAAGAGCAGTGAGTGTAAGTAAAGAGGGGTGAAAGAGGGTGGATAAAAGTGAATAAGGGTAAGACATGGGGAGTGACAGAGAGAAAGGACAGAGAGAGTAAAGGAAGGAGTAACTGAAAGGGTCTGAGTGAAGCAGCAAAGAAAGGTAAGTAAGTGAGTGTGGGTGAGTTGTAGGGAGTGAGCATGACAAAAGAGTAGTAACAGACTAAGGGGACAGACACAGTAACGGTAAGAGAGACAGAGTGAGGGAACAAAAGTGAGGAACTGTGAGGACAGATGGACTGAGAAAAGGAGTGAGAGGAGTGAAGTAAATGAGTAAGGGAATGAGTGAGGGAGTGAGGGAAGGGAACAGAGGGTTTGGGAAGTAAAACAGGGGGACGGAAAGAAGTTGAATGTGGTAGGAGAGTAAGGGAAAGAAGAGTAAACATGGAGGATAAGAATAGTGAGGGAAGCAGAGTAAGAAAACAGGAGTGAGGTAGGGTGAGAGAATAGTAGTGAGGTTAAAGCAAAGAGTGATGACAAACTACATTTTTTAAGTCATACTTACCATATAATTAATGTAAATTCAATTACATGTTTTTACTACACTTTGAGTCTGTGAAAGAGAGAAAAAAAATAAGTTATAATTAGTAAAATATATATTTTGAAATAGAAGAGACAAGTCAAGAGGTTAAAAATCATAAAAATGTACTAAGAAATAAAGTAAGAGTGAAAGACACAGAAAGGGAAATAAAGCAATATAGAAGGAAAAAAAGAGGGAAAAAGAAATAGAAGGAGAGCAAATTACTAGGAGTAATGCAGAGACGTTCAGTGACAGAGAGGAACAGAAGAAGAGAGAAATGAACTGAAGGTAAGAAAAATACTAAAAGAATGTGAATTAGCAAAACTAAATCAAGAAACAGGAGTAAGTAAAAAGGGAATGACTGAGAGAGAAAGGAGTCTAATTGAGGATGCATTTAGAAGAATGAGGAATGGAAGATAAATGAGAGTGAGTAAAGGGGAGTCATAGAGTGAAAGAATGAAGGGAGAGAGGATAATATAGAAGGATTGCGGGAAAAGGAGTGAGGAAGTTAGTAGTCAGAGAGACTAAGGGAAAGACTGAGTGAAGTGGAGTACAATGAGTGAGGAAAGAAAAAGGAGTAAGGGAGCAAAAGAAGGAAAAAGAGGAGAAGAGGACTAAAGCAGTGGTACTGAGAGAAAGTGATTTGGTGATGAAAGTAAAGAGAAGGACACTGAAAGATAGGAAATGAGGGGTAGTAATGGCACCAGAGTAAAAGAATTGGTTTGAAGAACGATGAGAGAGAAGCAGTGAAGTTGTTTTTAGAAAAATGATAGAATGTAGATAAACACAAGTGAAGATAACACAAGGAGAGTGAGAGACTGAGGACATAGAGGTAGTGAATGGAAAATAGAGAGAAGAGGTCAAAAGAAAGGAGCAAAGAAAGATAAGCAAGGGAGAGTGGGTGAGTTATAGTGACAGAGTTATAGTGACAGATGTTCCAATAGATTATCTATATGTCCCGAAGGGCCACTCTCCTGCATTTTATGTGGCTTTCAAGCTACTCATTCCCATATTATACTTGGGCGGCCCTGTGACAATTCTGACACTCCAAAAGGTTGGAAAAGCTTTCTACTAAATGTAAGGTCCCTCCCTAAGCATCACTTACAACTATGGGACACCATATATAACACTAAACCTGAGATTTGTTTTATCACCGAAACCTGGCTCAAACCCCACACTATCCCCACCATCACTCTAGGGATACCCACGGGATATAAAATTCTTCGCCAGGATCGACTTGAAAAAATAGGAGGCGGGATCGCCATTATATACAAAGACAATTTGAACATCAGGGTCCTAGAACAAGTACTGCTACCTACTATGGAAGTAGTAATCTTTCATCTAAAAATCAGCCCTACGATATAATGGAAAGGGGCACTTGTATACCGCCCACCTGGACCCAATGCTGGGTTTTCCTTAGCCCTGACAGAACTTTTAGCTCCTTATATTAAAGCCAATGAAAATTTCATTTTACTTGGTGATTTTAACTTTCACATCGACAATGCAGACCGTCCTGACACAATAGCACTTGTGACTGATCTCGCCTTACTGGGCCTTCATCTTCGCAATAAAGGTTCCACTCACACTGGTGGACACACCTTAGACCTTATTTTTTCCTCCCTCCCTAAAGTTTATTGCTATCCCCCGAAGGATATCCACTGGTCTGACCATAAAATGTTAGATTTTTCCTTCCTGCATCCCCCGGAATACACTAATCACCCTACCACTCAGTCTACTAAATGCAGAACATGGCATAAAGTCACCCCTTGTATGGTGGAGGCTGGGCACACCTATCTTTAGGATAATTAAACTATATAGCTCTAACTTATCTATGCGTGCTGCGTAGGTAGGCACGATGTCCCTCTCGTGCATGAACTATTAACACAACTATTCAAGCGCAAACCGCTTGACCTAACGCGCACTGTTGCACTTCCAAATGGAATACACTTCAATGTTATACGTATGGTGCGGTTTCATTAGACAATATCAAATTTTGATAATCAGCAAACCATCATTGTATTTTGACTTGCATTGTAATTTACTGTATATGCTTATAAACATAAAACACAGTTTTCAATTTCATAACATTACATCATAAACATTTCACTTTTCATGATTATGACATTTGTATGTAACTAATTTTGCATTGCCCGCCCTATGCATTTCGGGCCTCCAGGCCCTTCTTCAGGGGCTGTATCTAGAAAATAAAAATAATTACACATTTTGTGGTAATGTTGCGGTCCTTCATACATACAGAGTGAGCAATCTCACAACAGTTACCACTATGTTCCTACGTGATTATTTTTAGAATCAATAGTACATGAACCTTATGTGTGTGGACTCAGGTGGTTGGATGAGAGTGTCGGAGAATGAATGTAAATGAAAATACCAGTGCGAGTGAAGGGTGAAAAATAAATAACAAATGAAAAGTGAGAATTGACCAAAAAAGCTCAACTGATCTCCACAATGCCTAGGTGCCAATAGTAATAGTAAGAACACCCTAGTGTGACACTCGAAGTGAAGCATATAGCTTCTGTACTAACCTTGCTGTCGAATAGTTACACCGGTTCAGAATAAGTGGGATGATAAGTCCTATAACGTAAAATATACCGGTACTTCATTAGTGCATGAAAATTTTACCGGAAGGAATAGAAAATTAATAGAACTGGTCGGGTCATACCTTGCAGTTCGCTCGATATCAGTTAGCTCGTTTCACGTTTTGACCGCTGGCTCTTTGGAGTTGCGGCGGTTTAAATTCCTCGAACTATAAACAATGGGGAACCGCGGTTAGCATACTGTGTGGCCAACCGTCACTAATGAAAATAGTTACGTTTAGGAAATTCGACTTACCGGGAGCCCTGGAAGGTACTCTCGTATACAAACAAACGTCTCTGTTCTGATCGGCTTCCGTATGTGAGGTCGCGCATGCGCAATCTATAATCGAGGGGTGGATACTGAACACGGACTACCGAGAGGTAAAAGGTAGATGAAGCGTGCACCATATTAGGAGAACTAACGAAGTGCTACTCAGATAGAGATTATGAATACAAAAGAGAGATGTTGAGAGCATGTGGAAAAATAAAAAATAAAAAATAAATGGAAAATAAATAGAAAATAAATAAATAAATCAAATTGTGTATTAACATTAGCTGAATTCAAGTTTCATAACTATTTACAGCTGTATAAATGTGCTATGACCCAACTGTCGCACGCAGGCGACTCGTGAACAATATTCATAGATAACATCCTAGATCCACTCTATCATTGATCCCTTTCGGATCCTGAGAATCTAGTTTCCTTATCCAAAAGATTTCCCTTTGCAATAACATCTTAGTCAGGTCCTTTCCTGGAGTGGGCTTGACTACCTCTAGTACCTGGAATTTTAACTGTGCTATGGTGTGTCTATGATTGGCCCAGTGTACAGCGAGACTGCTATTGGGGTTGTTTTACCTACGTACATTAGTCCGCAGGGACATTTTATGGCGTGTATCAGATTCATGAAGTTGCAATCTGCGTTGTGTCTTGTTTTGATGGTTTGGCCTGTATATGGATGCCTAACATTGTCACTCACGATGACATTGTTGCACTGTACACAATTTTGGCATTTTTTAGTTCCTCTGAAATTCTCTTCTGCGCTCTTGGATGGTGATTTCAACATTTCTTTGATATTCCTAGATCTTTTGTATGCAAAGATCGGTTTTTCTTTGAATTCTCCTTGAAAGTCATTTTCATTGCTCAATAAGTCCCAGTGTTGATTTATGCTCTTCTTTATCTCTTTTGAACTAGTAGAATATTTGAATACAAAAACTTGACGTTTCGTTTGTGGCTTATCTGCGGGAGACAGTAGTGATTCTCTGGTTTTGTTAGCGATTCTGAGTTTAGTGTCCTCCAATAATGTTTCAGGGTATTGTTTATCCAAATATTTCTCGGTAATGATTTCTATGTTATTCTTCAGTGACTGTGTGTCTGTACATATCCTTTTGGCTCGCAGCATCTGTGAGTATGGTAAGTTTTCAATTAGGTTCCTGGGGTGAAAGCTTTTGTACATCAGTGCTGTGTTTTTATCAGTGGATTTATGGTATACCTCTGTATTAATTTTGGTTCCATCTATTTGTACTAACACATCCAAGAAAGGTATCGTCTTACTTTCTATAGTTTGAGTGAACTGTAAATTCTCATCATATCTGTTGAGTTGTTGGATCTTCTGTTCTAGGAGTTCTTTGTTGTTGTGCCATATCAAAAAAATGTCGTCTATATATCGACAATATGAGGTTAGATTGTCCATCCATTCATTATCTGATAGTAGAAATGTCTCTTCAAATCTCGCCATGTAGGTATTGGCGTATGCAGGTGCCCCAGAAAATCCCATGGATGTGCCTCTATTTTGTAAAAAGAATTCATTTTCGTGCTTGAAATATCCATGATGGAGACAAAAATGAAGTAGTTCAAGTAGAAAAACTTTATCTGCTCCGAGTGTTTCTTGTTTCAGTAGTGCCCATTCTACCACTTCAATGCCTCCTATGTGTGGAATGGAGGTATACAATGCTTTCACATCCAATGTGCACAGTGTCATATTCTCATTAGTTTCAATAGCTGCTAGTTTTTGTAAGAAATGGGTAGTGTCCTTGGTGTATGAGTACCATGATTGTACGAATGGTTGTAAAAAGTGATCCAAATACTTTCCCAGGGGTTCGAAGATAGTGCCACACCCGGCCACTATTGGACGAAATGGTGGTTTATGGAGGTCTTTATGGATTTTAGGCAGCATGTAAATGCTTGGTTGTTTCGGGTACTGCACTGTGAGAAATTGTCTAGTCTTGGTGGTAATCCATTTCATTTGCTCTGCCTGATCCAATATTAGATTTAAGGTCTTTTTTAAATCTTCGATGGGATCTTTGTCTAATTTGAGGTATATCTCAGTGTCATCAATGTGCTCTTTCAGACTGTCATTGTAAAATTTCTGATCCATGATTACAATGGCTCCTCCTTTGTCAGCTCTTTCAATCCGAATGTTTGGATTCTCAGCTAAAGCTTTCAAGGCTTGTCTCTCGTGTTTTGAAAAATTCATGCGTTTTTGTTTGTGTGTGTTAATGTTCTTAAGGTCATTCAACACGAGCCTTTCGAATGCATCAAGTATTTTATGCGATGTAGGAGCAATAAACGTGGATTTAGGTTTAAATTCCTCATAAGGAATTTCATTGAGCCAGGGCCTGGTCCCATCAGCCTGGAAGCAGGCTATGGTGATCCCCTTATTGAAAAAGCCTGGACTTGATCCGGAGGCATTGGTCAATTATCGACCAATTTCACTCCTGCCTGCCTTGATGAAAATCTTGGAGAAGCACATTCAAATGGTGCTCTCCAATTTTTTGGAAGGGCATGAGCTTTTGCATCCGTCCCAGTCAGGCTTCCGCCCTAGTCTCAGTACCGAGACCGCACTTCTGGAGGTGTCAGAAGACATCAAAGGAGTTTTGGACTCCGGAGGCAGGGCCATGCTGGTCATGTTGGACCTGTCGGCGGCATTTGACACCGTCCCCCATGAACGCCTGCTCTCGAGACTTTTCGAGATAGGCCTCAGGGGGACGGTGCTCAGCTGGTTTTCTTCATTTCTAGCCGACCGCCGACAAACGGTCTGGACCACGCCGGATTCTGCTGTGATGCCGCCACTGGGTGGTGGGGTCCCTCAGGGCTCTATTTTGAGCCCGACCCTCTTTAATATCTTCATGACCCCTTTGGCGGCTCTGGCGGAGTCTTGCGGGGCCCGGATCGTGTCCTACGCCGACGACACTCAGCTCCTCTTCTCCTGTGAGAGGGGAGGAGATTTTAATGGGGAGAGCATCCGGGAGTGCCTTGGGGCTGTTTTCAGATGGTTTAATCTGGGTGGCCTCAAGTGCAACCCCGAGAAATCTGAGGTGCTCTTCTTTGGGTGTACGTCTGAGCCTGACTGGCATGACTGGTGGCCTATAGACATGTCTCCCCCTTGTGCTCCATCTGCAGTGGCCAAGAATCTGGGTGTCAAGATGGATAAGGGTCTGTCAATGAGAGCCCAGATTCTGGGAGTGACGGGCACCTGCTTTGGTCTCCTGAAGGTATTAAGAAAGTTTCTACCCCTGTTATCGGAAGAACACCGGAAACTGACTGTGCAGGCTCTGATCGGGTCCAGGTTGGACTATGCCAACGTCCTATACCTGGGCCTGCAGGAGTATCTGCTACAGCGCCTTCAGGTGACACAAAATGCGGCGGCGAGAGCCATTTATGGTCTTAATAGGCGAGCTAGGGCGTCATGCCTCTTGCAGGCCTTGCACTGGCTGCCTATTCGTAAGCGCATTATCTTTAAGACGCTGACTCTGACCTATAAGGCCCTACACTCTGGAGGTGCGAAGTACCTCCAAAGGAGAGTGTCCTTTTATCAACCGGCACGGGCACTTAGATCAGAGTCACAGTTTCTGGCAGTTGTACCGCGTATTCAAAAAGCCCGCATTGGGGGTCGCTCCTTTGGTCTGCGTGCCCCCCAGCTGTGGAATGCTCTGCCACTGACACTTCGTGGTGCCACGAGTTTACTGGCTTTCAGGAAAGGTCTTAAAACCTGGCTGTTTACTTTATAGGTTTCTTTTTCTGTTTATCACATCTTCGTTCTGCTTTGTTGTCGTGTTGTGTTACCTATTGTAGGTCTCGCTGTGAAAGCGCCAGGATACTCTTTTTGAGTCGCTGTGCGCTATAAAAATAAAATGTAACATAACATAACATAACATAACATAACATAATCAGATTCTTCTCGTATAGTTCCAAAGTCTGGTATGTTCATGAAAAAATATCTTAAACGAAGTACCCGCATGAATTTAAAGAATTCAATTTCAGTCTCGAGTTGGTTGGTGTGATATGTAGGTACATAGTTGAAGCCTTTATTTAACGTATGAATTTGTTGGTTACTGATGACTTGGGAAGAGATGTTGACAACTATGTTTGCTTCGTGCTTCTTAAGTTTGGTTTTGTTGTTTCTTTTACTTCGCCTTGTTTTCCTTTTGGTTTCCCTGGCGGTTGACTTGAATCCCCGTCCTGTGGAGAAAAAGACGTTTTGCTGCTCGATGCTCCTTCGATGTTACGATCTGCTGTGGTGTCAAGTGTTTTCTCTACAGTTTCGGTGGTTGGGGGTGCTCTTGTAGTGCGTGTTTCACTTTCTGAGGTCACGCTTTCTTGAGATGAGGTGTTGGTGGTTCTTTTGAAAGAGGTTCTCCTTTGGGCGTATACTTCAGCCCATGTGTATACCTCATTCAGTTTGTAATCTAAGGTATCTCGTTTATACTTCCTTAATTTGCCTTCTTGAATGTCTTTAGTGTATACATCCAGTCTTATGTTCATTTCTTCAAGAAATTTTGACCAGTCTGTGGAGTCCATACAGCTTTCCAAGTCAGTTTCTATCAATGTGATCTCTTCGGTTATTTCTTTGATGACAACTGCTAATTCCTCGATTAGTAAAAGTAGTAAGTCTAAAGAACATTTATTGAGTACAGCGTACCATTTATCCATAAAGTCCTTTTTCGTGTGGAACCTGAATAGCATGGGTTTGATGGGCATTCTTAATCCGCGGGGTATCCTTTTAGCTCTGTGATATTGTACTAGAGTAGACGCGTGCAGTCGTTGGTTCAATCGCCGTTTGGTAAGAAATTCTAATTGTTTCAGTTGGTGAGGAAGATTGCTTCCCTGTGTGTTGAAGGAACGTATGTCTTCGATTAGTGAATATATTTCTTTGGCCTGATCATTAGTATATGCCAGAGTCGTTGCCCTGTTATCTGTGAGGCCGGTGATGGCGTCAAAAGAAATTTTTTCTGTGGGTGCTCCTGCCTTATGGGCTTAAATGTAACTTGTATGGTGGAGGCTGGGCACACCTATCTTTAGGATAATTAAACTATATAGCTCTAACTTATCTATGCGTGCTGCGTAGGTAGGCACGATGTCCCTCTCGTGCATGAACTATTAACACAACTATTCAAGCGCAAACCGCTTGACCTAACGCGCACTGTTGCACTTCCAAATGGAATACACTTCAATGTTATACGTATGGTGCAGTTTCATTAGACAATAACGAAAAATCAAAAGCCCGTATATCCGAACACAAAAGCACAATACGCAACAACAACCCCAATAGCAGTCTCGCTGTACACTGGGACAATCATAGACACACCATAGCACAGTTAAAATTCCAGGTACTAGAGGTAGTCAAGCCCACTCCAGGAAAGGACCTGACTAAGATGTTATTGCAAAGGGAAATCTTTTGGATAAGGAAACTAGATTCTCAGGATCCGAAAGGGATCAATGATAGAGTGGATCTAGGATGTTATCTATGAATATTGTTCACGAGTCGCCTGCGTGCGACAGTTGGGTCATAGCACATTTATACAGCTGTAAATAGTTATGAAACTTGTATTCAGCTAATGTTAATACACAATTTGATTTATTTATTTATTTTCTATTTATTTTCCATTTATTTTTTATTTTTTATTTTTCCACATGCTCTCAACATCTCTCTTTTCTATTCATAATCTCTATCTGAGTAGCACTTCGTTAGTTCTCCTAATATGGCGCACGCTTCATCTACCTTTTACCTCTCGGTAGTCCGTTTTCAGTATCCACCCCTCGATTATAGATTGCGCATGCGCGACCTCACATACGGAAGCCGATCAGAACAGAGACGTTCGTTTGTATACGAGAGTACCTTCCAGGGCTCCCGGTAAGTCGAATTTCCTAAACGTAACTATTTTCATTAGTGACGGTTGGCCACACAGTATGCTAACCGCGGTTCCCCATTGTTTATAGTTCGAGGAATTTAAACCGCCGCAACTCCAAAGAGCCAGCGGTCAAAACGTGAAACGAGCTAACTGATATCGAGCGAACTGCAAGGTATGACCCGACCAGTTCTATTAATTTTCTATTCCTTCCGGTAAAATTTTCATGCACTAATGAAGTACCGGTATATTTTACGTTATAGGACTTATCATCCCACTTATTCTGAACCGGTGTAACTATTCGACAGCAAGGTTAGTACAGAAGCTATATGCTTCACTTCGAGTGTCACACTAGGGTGTTCTTACTATTACTATTGGCACCTAGGCATTGTGGAGATCAGTTGAGCTTTTTTGGTCAATTCTCACTTTTCATTTGTTATTTATTTTTCACCCTTCACTCGCACTGGTATTTTCATTTACATTCATTCTCCGACACTCTCATCCAACCACCTGAGTCCACACACATAAGGTTCATGTACTATTGATTCTAAAAATAATCACGTAGGAACATAGTGGTAACTGTTGTGAGATTGCTCACTCTGTATGTATGAAGGACCGCAACATTACAACAAAATGTGTAATTATTTTTATTTTCTAGATACAGCCCCTGAAGAAGGGCCTGGAGGCCCGAAATGCATAGGGCGGGCAATGCAAAATGAGTTACATACGAATGTCATAATCATGAAAAGTGAAATGTTTATGATGTAATGTTACGAAATTGAAAACTGTGTTTTATGTTTATAAGCATATACAGTAAATTACAATGCAAGTCAAAATACAATGATGGTTTGCTGATTATCAAAATTTGATATTGTCTAATGAAACCGCACCATACGTATAACATTGAAGTGTATTCCATTTGGAAGTGCAACAGTGCGCGTTAGATAAAGTCACCCCTGCCAGATTTACACAAGTCTGGAAGCAGCCAGTACTTTTAAAATCGGATGACATTGAGACATCCTTCTCCAAATTTAATGCCACTCTGGCGTCTGCCATTAATAAATTGGCTCCTCAGAAAATTGTTAAGCAGCCAATCATGGCTAAGAGGGAAATATGGTATACTGAGGCCCTTAAAACAGAAAAGCAGGGATATAGGAAACTAGAGAAGCGCTGGAGACGGACACATAAAGAGGAAGATAAGGAACGATATTTGACAGCTATGAACACCTACTACAAAAATATCAAAAAAGCGAGGAAAAATAGCCTTACTTCCCAAATAACAGAGGCAGGCAACTCTACTCGAGAGCTATTTAGGGTTATAAAGGCCTTCACTAACCCAGCAATGTGTGAGAGCCCGGACACTTTTTCCCAAGACCTTTGTAATAAAATCTCCCAGTTCCTTGAAGACAAAATTGAGGGGATATATAAGAAAATCTTAAAAATCTCAGGTCCTTTACAGACAGTGGCTTCTGAAATCTCCCCTACGATGACCACTGGGAATACCCTTCATGTAATTCCAGAAATAACTTTGCAGCAACTGACCACTCTCACTAACAAAATAAAGACTGGTTCCCCCAACGACTTGATTCCTGCTAAAATGATCTCTTCCTTGACAGA
Organism: Lissotriton helveticus; assembly: GCF_964261635.1. Taxonomy (NCBI): domain Eukaryota; kingdom Metazoa; phylum Chordata; class Amphibia; order Caudata; family Salamandridae; genus Lissotriton; species Lissotriton helveticus. Next base: position 1,412,544,154 of record NC_136065.1, read on the forward strand.
ATCTCTAGGCCCCTCCATTCAAAAACTAATAAATCTCTCCTTTGCCGAAGGACAACTCCCACAACATTGGAAAGAAGCGGTGGTGAATCCCATACGCAAAAATACCTCCCTATCCTGGTCAGAGCTCTCCAACCTCCGTCCGATTTCCCTCCTCCCTTATATTAGCAAACTGGCTGAGAAACACGTTAATACCATCATTTCCAACTTTATCGAGGCGACAGGGGGCCTGGACCAATCACAATCTGGGTTCAGGCCCAACCACAGCACTGAATCAGCCCTCCTCTCGGTGACTGATAAAATCAAAATGTCACAGGATAGAGGGGGCTCTATGATTCTAGTGCTGTTGGACCTGTCGGCGGCCTTTGATACCGTGTCTCATAACATCCTTCTCAGCCGTTTGCAGGGAGTGGGGATTGGAGGCTCAGCACTATCTTGGCTGGAGAGCTTCCTTTCCGGGAGGTCGCAATCCATCAGCCTGGGCCCCTATTGTTCCATCTCGAGGGTGCTCACGAAGGGGGTGCCACAGGGCTCTTGCCTTAGCCCTACACTGTTTAATGTTTATGTGGCCCCCCTCGCTGAGATTGTACGGAAGTATGGGTTCACACCGGTCTCCTACGCTGATGACACCCAGCTCCTCTACCCTTTCAGCTCCCTTGGCCCTAAAGTCAAGGAAAATTTTGCTGAGGGTATGAGGGCAGTGTCACATTGGATGGCCGCAAATTGCCTCCAATGTAACGTTGCAAAAACAGAGATTATGCTCTTCGGCAAAGCAAGTCTTCTGTGGTCTCCTGACTGGTGGCCGCTGGATCTAGGCCCAGTTCCAACATCAAAGCCACATGTCAAAAACTTAGGGGTAAAAATTGACCAAAAACTGACCCTTAAGGAGCATACCAACCATATTGCAGGTTTGTGCTTTCATACCATCGGCCTCTTAAGACGAGTCTTCCCGTATCTCCCTAACACCAACAGGAAGACACTAGTACAGGCCCTGGTTACTAGCCGCCTGGACTACTGCAGCGGCCTGCTGACACTTGCTAACGCAGATGCAGTGGGCCGTTTGCAGGTAGTCCAGAATACGGCGGCTAGACTGGTTATGAGTGTACCAGCTAGGACTCCCTCTAAGCCCTTGTTGGAGGAGCTGCATTGGCTCCCTATACGGCAGCGAATCAGTTTTAAAATGTGTTGCACGGTCCACAAGTGCTTATATGGAGACAGTCCTCAATACCTTTCTCAATCATTGGAGCTGTATCAACCTAGCCGGTCACTTCGCTCAAGCAATCAAGCCCTTCTGAAACCCCCTATAACAAAAAAACCAGACAGGGAGACCGAGCATTTTCTTCAGTCGGGCCCGCTCTGTGGAACAAGCTTCCCACTGAATTGAGAATGACCACCAACCATCTGTCTTTTAGAAAGTCACTAAAAACTCTCCTCTTCCGGGAAGCATTCCAACTCCATTAATCACTCCAATGTACCTGCTAATGTCTTTGGTGAGCAAAGCGCGGAGATACCCTTATGGGATTGATTCCTGCGCGATATAAGAAATTAAATAAATAAATAAATACATAAATAGTGCTGAGTGAGTAAAGAGGAATTACTAAAAGAGCAAAGAAGGAAAAGACGGAAAAGGGAAATAAAGCAGAGAGACTGAAAGCTAAAAATGTGATGCAAGTGAGAGAGGGGATGTAGACAGTTGAAATGGAAATGAGGGGTTGTGAAAGAAATGTAGTAAACGAATGGGTGTGAAACAGAGTGAGAGAAAGGCAGTGTGAGTGAGTAAAGACAGCTGAAACAGAGAGGAAAAAAGAAAGTGAGTGTGAGACAATGGGAATACAATACAAATTATACAATACAAACTATACAATAATTTGTACAACATGTTAGATAGTTTATTTTTGCTGTTCTCAGAATATATTGAATTTTACTAAAAACAGTGAGTTCAAACTATTCATCATAAGACAGCGAGAAAAAAAAACACAATCAAAAAGATTGTGTTTAAAAAAAACATATAGACTTACAAATCACATATGTACATTAATCTTTGATTCACTTACTTTTCCTTTAGGCCAAATAGTACATCATGAAGGTCCTTTTCGTTGGAAGGTACTCTGCTGTTCTCTTAAAATTCCATTTCATCGACTTTCTAGACGAAAAGCTCCAAGGACATCTGAAATATGTTTCAATGTTTTCATATACTCCTTCTGTTCAGTCATGACTCTTTGCTCATTCCTTCACCTTTCCTTAAGGCCAAATAGTGTCAGATGTATCAGTATATTTTGAAATTACTTAAAACAAATTTTAAAATTACCGTTTTCCCGACGTTCTGAAAGAAAGGCTCAAACAACATTTTCACAATATTTAAATATTCATAATTCCATCTCTGGCTCGCTCATGTTGAACATTTCCTATAATACTGATATCACTTACTATGCGATCCACTTACTGTACCTTTGTTAGAACTATAATTTTTATATTATCTTCATCACTTTTACTCACAATATAATTTTAAACAGCAGACTAACTTTTATTAACTGCTCCCGTCTTCATAGGCCAATTACCTTTACTTACATTTTGGTTGTAAAAACACTAGGTATGAATTTTTTAAGTCAAAAGGCAAACGTTGTTTGAAAGTCAAATGAGTATCATTACAGTTAGTCCAACCTTTTCGACATTTTAAATAGCATGTGTAATGCCATGATGTTGTTGAAGGACCGTCATGATAAATATTAGCTACAGTTGCCAAAGTTCTTCCTGAATTTGATAACTGAGAAGCCACGAAATTTTTAATAGAAGTTGTCAATTTAGTTCCATCAGGTCTACATCGTTGGAACATTAAAATGACATACTGACCATAATTTTGTATAAATAATGTGGACAGCATTGCAGAGTTACATTGGGTACACACCATATTGTGATCCGCTGCTTTCACTAGATTATTAAAAGGCACTGATTTGCAGTCTGGTAAAGTCAAATATATAAATCTTTCGGTGTCTATCGTAGTACTACTTGATAAACTACAGTTGTCGCAGTCATGCTGCCATTGATAAGAAAGGCTAAAAAGATTTTTTATATCTACACCTTCATCTTCCAATACATCAAACATATACATTAAAAATTCCTGACAATCCTGCTGAATATTCTGTGAAAATTGATTTTGACCAGAACATATGTCTAGAAGATTTTGAATTTCTGAAACACTTTCTATTTTTGCTCTATCACTGCTACATTTCTCAAACACAGAATTCAATAAACAGCAGAATGTTTGATCCCGATTTTCAACAATCTGTTCTTGTAAATTTTGAAGAAAAAAAAACCCATTAACAACTACATTAGCATAGCAGTTGACACCAGAACTGTTTTCAAACTGAAATCCAACAACATCTTCAACAGAATCCTTTTTCTTTCTGCTTACAATTACAGTTTCATCTACTTTTTGTCTTTTTGCTACTACCTCACTGCAATTATTCTCATTTCTTCTTTTTCGGCCTACCACACGTTTTTCAAACAGAGGATATTGAGGCAAATGTGGAGCATACTCTCTTCTTAACCTATTGTATTCTTTAACACAATCTACATCTGCACAAATCTTTGTTTCATCACACTCAATCAAATACAATCCTGATAAAGTTCTGACTCGTGATAATGCCACATATGCCATACCCTCTTTAAACACAGAACTTCCAATGTTCACCAAAGCACTATCTACACTTAAACCTTGCGATTTATGAATTGTCACCGCATATGCCAAACAAACAGGAAACTGTTTTCGGCAAACATATAAATCTTTCACAAGCAAAAATCTAGCTGAATAACGACAAATTTGTTCTATTTCGTCAATGCCATCAAATTTTATTTTTAAAATTTCAATTCCATCTCTATTTTTGTAATTCACAAAATCAACAACATGACCCATTGCTCCATTTACCAGACCTCTTTCAACATTTAAATTCCTTCCCAAAATGATACGACAATTTAAACACACATTCAGAGTCTTTTCAAAACCAGCAGTTTTAGATATACTCTTCTCTAATTAATCCAATTTTGATTTCAGATTTTCTGACAAAATAATTGTTGCTCCCATATGCTCTATTTTATCTATAGCTTCCAGTTTCACAATCTCTTCATTTTCTAACTTTAACATTTTGTGGTTGAAGATGGAACAGTCTTGCAGAGTTGGCATCAAACATATCCCAGATTTTTTTTCAGTAATTTTCTTAAAAATATTCTCTGGAAGAATGTTTTCATTTGGATACAAATTTGAAATTAATCGTGCATGTAAAGCTTCTTTCCCATGCTCACTTACTTTTCCAATTCTTACATCTTGTAGAATATTTTTATAATCTTCATCCTTCGCCTGTCGCATATTTTGAAGCAGTTCTGCATATTTGAAATTTAACCATATATTAACGTTTCCAATGCTTCCTAGGCACTTCCTGGTATCTTCATGCATGAGCATTTTAAACACTGGTTGTCCTTTCGCTGGAGTCAACTGCAGTAGATCTCCAAAAACAATAATGTGTTTTCCTCCGAATAAGACATCATAGTCTGTTCTAAGAATTTCTTGCATTCTTAAATGCACAAAAGCAAGCATTAGATTTGAGACCATGCTTACTTCATCAATGATAAGAAGTTTCATTTTCTTCAGGACTCTGGAAACTTCAGAACACGCATCTCCAGATAGCTTGTGGTATTGCAATTTGTTATCATGCTCAACTGGTAGCATCAGTAAACGATGTAAAGTAATCCCTTTAATGTTATGTGCTGCCTGCCCAGTTGGAGCGGAAACAACACAAGACAGTGATGACTCCGTCCTTTTCTGCAGATAAGTTGCAATTGCTTTAATCAGAAAACTTTTTCCAGTTCCCGCTTCTCCACTCACGTACAGTCGCACAGGCTTAAATGATGTACATGAGCACTCTTTTTTCTCATGACTGAATCCATGTTCAACCTGTTCTGTGACTTCGTCATATATCTGTTTCTGCTCAAGGTTTAGTTGTTTCGCCAAATCTTCTAAGTTAACTACATCATCTTGAGCTTGTTCCATGGCTTTTTCCACCTCATCCATGGCAGTGGCAGCTTCATTTTGGATAATTGGTCCTCCTAGTGGATCCTGACTCAATGAAGCAGAACTCTGACTGTCTTGAGAACTGTCTCTAGCAATCTCTACAGCAATTCTGGGTTCTTGTTCTATTTCTTCGTTCAACATTTGCAGATAATTTGGAAAATCAGGACATTCTATAGTATCCTTGGTTGCATTAAAAGAATGTTCGTAACAGAGAAAATCTCCAAGTAGTTCCTCTTCTGTACGCCATGACTTAAAGAGTTGAAAAAGAGCTAAATAGTAAAATTCCCTTTTCTCTGGATTTTCGCAACTCAATTTTCGATGATTAATCACATGGCCTTTTCTCTGCTTCACTAGACATCCTTCACACCCAATGATAGCATATATTCCATTATTGATATCTTCTCTGAAGGTCCTCTTATAAATATAGTTTTGCAGAACTTCATACAAACAACTGTTCTCAAGATGACTACTTCTATTTGGATAGTATGTATCCAACATGTTTGTCTTCAAAATATCTGTACTGTTTGGTTCTTTCTCCGCCAAATACTCAATTTCTTGTACAGATTTCAAAACTCAGTTTCGTGTTGCAGCAAGACCTAGACTCACCCAAATAATAGTTCTAGACTTGGCGTAGAGACTTGCTGATGATAACCGATCAGAACATTCATATGCTCCAATTTCTCGATGCGAAAACATCTTCAAACTGAAATTGTATAATTTTTTACTTATACTCTTTTCATGTGAAATGTCCTCCCACATTTCCTTCAATTCTGTCTTTTCTTCTTTTGTGATGTAAGACGTCACATATCGAGCCACAGCAATAGAGTTGTCAGCAACGAACTGAATATCCATGTTAGCATTCCACATGGACAAAATCACTGGGTTGTAGTCGTTGATGTACTTGGACTCTTCGTTTCTTATTAAATTGTATCTATTTTTTGGTGATTTCCTCGTAACAGTATGTCGCAGAGAAGACATCAAATTATTTACTCTTCCTTTAGAAATCACTGGTCATGGAAATCCGAAACGACATTTTGTGTAGACCTTGTCCTTGTTTCTGAATTTTCGACGACAGTACTTTCCACAACGATGTGATTGAAAGCGTAAAACTTGTTGCCTTAAACTGTTTTCTTCGGTAGTTCGGTAGTTTTCGGAACAGCACATGTTGAATACTCTTCAATGAAACTCATCACTGTGTCATCCGAATCTGTTTCCAAATTTGGGTGCATCTTTAACCCATAACAACATATGTATGTGAGGAGCACCTCTCGCTTGATACTCCTTTCTCCAAAAGAAATCCATGTTGGTAATGAAAGATATCATAGCTTCAAATCTATGATTGAAATATCTGCATATATTCACTGGATCCAAAGAACACAGTTCTCCAGGTGTTTTGAATTCTATATTTTGAATGTTTGCATTTGCCTCTCGTAGAATTAGAAGTAAGTCGTCCCATGCATACTCAGCACAGCTAAGAGTGAGGAACCATGTAGGAGTTCCTAAGTTTCTTAGCATACATTTCAATTCCCCATGACGACGGAACCAATACTCATTTGTACCATGCTGACATGCCATGAGATTGATTAAATGAGATTCCAAAATATCATCTTGCAGATTCACTTTCTCCATAAAGTCCCTCGCCGAAACATTTTGCAAATGTGCTCCACTTTTCAGTATATGGTTTACTGCATAAGAAAGCCCAGACAAGTCACTTTCATACAGTAGATGAAACAAATATGGGATGCATTGACGAAACCTTGGATCTTCAGCATATAATCTTAAAGTCCGGTATTCAGATGCTGGAATTTGAAGTGGTCGATCGTCATATCGTCCACCTCGACCTGTTGGAAATAGCTGTGGAAAACAACGAGCTTCCTAACTTTCTTACCATACACTAATGGGACTTCCTTTTGCTGCTTTCATTTGAAACAAGTCAATTGCATTCCCCATTACTTCTTTGGAATGCAAAGGATGAACAGTATAATGTTCATATATTTCTTCACTTGTAGACACATCAACTTTTTCAATTTGGCCGGCTGAACAATCACTTTCTTCTTCTGCAGCTGTTTCCTCTGCTCCAACACATACATCTTTGTAGTACTCATTGTTTTTCACCAAATACAACGTTGCCTTTTTGACTTTCCTAACATCCACTAAATCTTGCCAGATTTCTTACTCTTTGTCGGAACCCCATTAACTAGAACAACCAGAGGTTCCTCTTCCACTTTCTCTACACCAATTGTATCAATTATTTTCTTGAAATCTAGAGGCAAATAAACAACTCTTCCCTTTAATCCTCTCTGTAAATCCGAAGGAGGCAATTTCCCTATCTTAGGCTCCATGTGAACAATAGCCTGAAAAGGATGGACACATTGAATCAAAATAGATTCATATGTATTTAAATCCATCAATTCAGGAGGAATGTTTACCAACTCAAGATTATTATGAACAGCTCTAGCAGGCATTCTGTTTTCATTTAATTTATTATAACAATATTTACAAATACGCTGATCAGAACTAAAATCAAAAGAATTCTCCACCAACAAAAAAGTTGCAAAATTCTTCCATTCAGTATTATTCGTTCGTCGACAACACACACAAGTAAAATTAGGCCTTTTACTTGATTTCACCTTAAACTTGGTAACTTCCTGGTCAAACTTTTCTGTAGTTGAAATGTGTACATTGTCTTCCACATTACCTTCTATTACTGTGTCAATTTCTACACTGTCCTCTTTTTCACCAAAGAAACAAATCTCAATATCTTCACAAATCTTCTTCACATCCAATTCAGTTCCATGCAAAAGAGCACTGTTTAACTGTTTAAGCTTAAGTGCTGGACTTTTTGCATAATACAACATTCTCACTAATTTCCTCATTTTGTTATGATGCACTGCTAACATCCTAAAATGATGAAAAACACTGTGACATACTTTTCTAGAAAGACAAGCCAGTGAATGCCCTTGCAAACCTGTGTTTTCTCTCACTCTGCAAGGATCTAAGTCTTGCAACATCTTCATTTTCTGTTTTAGACTTTTCTTACTATATGTACGTAAGAAATTACGAAGCAAATCGATTGAATCCTGTTGCACACTACAAATACTACAACACTTCCAAGTGTACACTGGACCCTTAGTACGTCTCCCTAAAACTTCATCAGTTAACACCTCTTCTGCATTTCTAGACACAAGTTTCTCTTTTTCAATCGGACAACCGTCTTTCACCTCACATGCTCGACCACTGGTGTCAACTGCATGCACCAAATCATTCTCCTGGAAGTAACTCTCCTCATTAAAAAATGGCTCACAACTTGAACTATACATCCATTCTCCTGAAAAAACTTTACAAAAATTAGTCCGATTAATTACTCTTTTGCATCTACTCTTTGATTTGAAAACATCAATTGTCTTGTTAAGTGTCCTAATTCTATTGATTACTAAAATAAATACATTTTGCTTAAGTTCAAAAGCCTTATCAACAATCTTCTCTACACTTTTCTTTTTCTTATGAAAAGCAGCTCTCTGTTTACCTTTTTAAATATTTTTTAACAAATTTAAAACCACCCTACTGCGAAACATTCGTTTACGAATGTCCCTAAATTGGTTTTGCCTTCTATTCCTATACATATTATTCTCTCCTGCTCCAGTAGTAACATTTTTGGGGGGCCTCTCCTTCCTTTTCAAATTTGCTCTCTCCTTCTGTATATTCCCATCCTCATCAACATTTTTTTTTATCTACATATGTTCCGAAAGAAAGACTTAGTTGTCTTACCAGGAGCTTTTTTCCTGTTTTTTGAAGTATTTGTTGTAGACGAGTTCTTTAATTTCGTTGCTGTTTTTTATTTTTTCCGCTTGGCATCTTTTCTTCTCCTCTGCCTTGAGGGCATATTTCCTTACTATTGAAATCTTGATTTCAATCTGTGTTAAAGAAAAAAATAACACATTTTAGATCACTATTACCAAACAACAAAGCAATGACAATAAGCAAACAATATAAACACTAGTTTACAACATATCTAAGTTTATATCACAGCAACTATGTAACTAGGATTAAGACAGAAAAAAAGAGCTAGAGGAACTAACACAAAAAGACAGAGAGAGTCAGACAAAGATACAGGTAGAGGGAGTAAAACATAGAGAAGGAGTAAGACAGAAAAGTGTATAATAAGTTGTAAGACAGAAAAAGGATGTAATAGGGAGAGGGAGTCAGTCAAAGAAAGGGACAAAGGGAGTAAGTCAGAAAAAGGATGTAACAGGGTGTAAGACAGAGAGAGGGTGTAAGAGGATGTAAGACAGAGAGAGGGTGTTAGAAGGGGAGAGTATGTAAAAGAGACTAAAACAGAGAGAGGCTGTAAAAGGGAGAGAGAGAGAGTAAGTTTGAGAGAGGTTGTAAGAGGAAGTAAATCAGAGAGAGGATGTAACAAGGAGTAAGTCAGACAGAGGGTGTAACAGGAAGAGAGGAAGACAATAAAAAAGTCAGAAAGAGGGAGAGAGGGTGTAAAACAGACAAAAGGTGTAATAGGGAGTAAGCCTGGGTGAGAATGTTACAAAGAGAAATGTTGTAAGACGGAGTAAATCAGGAAGAGGATGTAAGAGAAAGTATGACTTACAAATTGCTGTAAAAAAGAGAGAGAGGGAAAAAATTAGAGACAGGGTGTAAGAGAAAGTAAGTCAAAGAGAGAGTGTAAGAGAGTGTAACACAGAGTCAGGATGTAAAAAGGAATAAGTCAGAGAGAGGGTGTTAGAAGGGGACAGGTGGAAAAATAGAGTAAGTCAGGAAGAGAATATAATAGAGACTAATACATTGTTGATAATGCTTGGTAAAGAAATGTTGGTGCATAAAGGAATTGTATTTTCTAAATGAGTGAGGTTTCAGTAGTGTAATGAAATACTTATACATATGACCTGTGCTCTGTTTTGTAAATGTTATTCAAAAAAAGATTTCGGGCACATGAATTGGTTTTACATTATTGACAAGGATTAGATAGTATCTGCATGATTAAAAAAATATATTAGCACAATTCACAATCATGTCACCTGTGTTTCCTCAGATTAGTAAGCAGATTGTGCAGATGAGGTGAGGCCTGTCCAGGGGTAAAGAGGAGATAAGTCCTGTGTCCAACAGTGCTGTGGACAGGACTTACCTCCTCTGCACCCCTGGACAAGCCTCACCTCATCTGCACAATATGCTTACAAATCGAATGCTTGTACATAGAACGAGCGCTCTGTTTCTTGAATGTTATTGGAAAAACCATTTCGGGGCAAATGAATAGCTTTTACATTTTTGAGAAGGAATAAATAGTGTCCGCAAGATTAAATAGATATATTTGAACCTTTCACAATCATGTCACCTGTGTTTTCTCAGATTAGTAAGCCCGGTCCTTCTAAGCCCCCCTCAGAAAACCTAGGGGGTCATGGGGTGTCTACCATGCCCCCTGTTGCCCATTCCCAACGTTGTTTGTCCTCCATCTTGTGTCTCAAATCTACCGAAACACAAGATGGAGGACTCCCGTAGCGCTGCCGGTACGTGTACCGGGGAGCGCACAGGTGAGCGCTCCCAATTTTTTTTTTTAAAGTTAATTTACATAAAAACCACTTTAGAGACTTTCACCAAATATAGAATAGGCCCTACTACATACCAGTCCCTACCATTTTCCCAAATTTGGTGGAATACCATTGAGCCATTTGGGCTGTAGCCCTGTCTAAATATCCTGAGGTAAATTACATGACAAAAACACATATGAAGTGTTAGAATTTACAACCAATTAAAATGTTACTTTCATTTTCTACTTTTATTTCCTGACATTTGATTGGTTATGTACATGAATATAAATGAAAAATGAGAGGGAAACACGGCCATTTTGACTACAACTACCTGAGGTACATCTTTAAAGGATATTCACATAAAACTTCAACAGCTTTCTGTAAGGTAAGTTGTTAATTTGTAAAGGGCACTTTAAGTTAATTTGTAAAAACGTTTTCTGATAGTTATTTACTGTCCCTCTGTTATAGTTATAGATTAAGATAGGCTTCTCTGTTATACTTACAGATTAAGTTAGGCTTCTCTGGTATAATTATGAATTTACTTAGGCTTCCTCACATACACTTTTTTATATTTCTACTTCCTGCCTGATACCATACACTGCCCAAAGATAACTTCACTGTTAAAAACTCAGAAGTACCTGTCTGAACTTAAACCCAACAGTGCCCTAACTCTACTGATATAGTTATTTTTTACACAATTTACAGCAAGAAAATGGAAGATACACCACAGACCATCAATATTTCTTTCGAAATTACTAATGAGGTGATTCTTTTCGAAATTACCGATGAAGAGATTCTTCAAGAAGATTTTCTTGACTTCCTGGATGAGTCTCTTGACCAACAATTCATTGACTGTTTAGATAATATGGAATCATGCAATACAAATTTGGAGGAGATTCCGGATAATGAAATGTTGCAAGTTTTATTAAATTATGAAAATTCAGAACAATAAATTTATATTTAATAATTAAAAATTGTTTGAGACATTATTCATTTTTATATGTAATTCATGAAGTAGTACCAAAATGATTATAATATAAAGTGAGACTTGCAGTATACTGTGCAACTTTTTTGTGTTACATAGTAAGTTAGCTCATAGTTACTTCCTTTCTCCCACTATATTATCTCGAATGTGTATTTGACATCTCTTTTTGATCTCCAGCCTCCTTTCTCTCACTGTCTGTCTCTAATGCACAATATCACCACCAATTTTATGTAGAGTCAGAAGAGAGTAAAATGTAATACTTCAAAACATCATAAGGGACCAGGGTAGACTACCCATGATCCCATAGGCTTTCTCAAGGAGCGCTTAAAGGATCTGTTTCTGCTTTCCTGACAGACTATGGTATGGATTCCATATACCACAATAACTTCTGTAACAACATGCAAGATATCTACAGAGGAGACGGTGTACATTGAATTTAAGACTCTGCATTGGTACCTACATGTTGGTACTTAAATCACCCACACCACACAACAACTCTATTCACAGCTACCCTACCTCTAAGCACTTTAAATTATTATTTTACTGTTTCACTGGGTTTTTCCCATGGTACGCTCCCCGGTACGCTCCCCGGTGTGCGTAACGGGCGCTCCCCCCGTGAAAATCGAACCCGCGAAGCCCTGTTATGGCCCTCACATCAAACCTATGGGGGTCAGGGGGGGTCTACCCTGCCCCCTTTTAGTCATTTCCCCCTTTGTTTTTGCCACCTCTTGTGTCTCGATCCTACCGACACACAAGATGGCGGCCGCTCCGGACTGTTTAGAATGTTGACAAACACCCGAGAGCCAATCAGCTTTCCGCTCACGAACTCGCGTTATGCGCCGGGTGCGCTCCCTGGTGCGCGTACCGGGGCACGCTCATAGATATATATATGTATTTTTGAACTTAAATTACTCAAAATCCACTGGAGCACATATCTTGAGACATAGCAAAGGCACATCGGGCTACCATCCCTACAATTTTGCCAAGTTTGGTGGAAATCTATTCAGCCATTCGGGCTAAAAGTGAGTCCAACCGCCCTATGGAAATTAACATGGGGAAAAACACGTTTTGGGACCCCCATTTTATCTCGGCCCCATTTCACGAATCCCCCCCAAATTTTCAGGGAAGGAGCGGAGCGGAGTGGGCCATCTTCTTTGAGAAATTAGCAAAAATTCGTACACCGGCGCCAAAGTTATTCCCAAAAGAATGTTACGGATTTCCTATGGAAAACAATCCTAACTATAACTACCTACTGGCGACCGCCAGTAGGTAATATATATATATATATATATATATATATATATATATATATATATATATATATTACCTACTGGCGGTCGCCAGTAGGTATATATAGTTAGGATTTTTTCTCTATGGGATTTTTGAAAATTCTATGTCTAATAACTTTGGCGTTTGTGGACGGAATTGGCTGAAATTTCCAGGAAAATGGCACATTTTGTTTCTGAGCAGCCCCTGAAAATTTTGGGGGGGTTCGTCAAGGGGGGGCCGAGAAAAAAAGGGGGTCCCAAAACGCGTTTTTCCCATGTTAATTTCCATAGGGCGGTTGGCCTCACTTTTAGCCCGAACGGCTGAATGGATTTGCACGAAACTTGGCAAAATTGTAGGGACTGGTAGCCCGATGTGCCTTTTGTAGGTCTCAATATATGTGCTCCAGTGGATTTTGAGAAATTAACGTTTAAAAAAAGATATATATCTGTAACAGCGGACCGGGCAGCGTCCCAGGACGCGTACTTTTCGCGCAACGGAGCTTTGTGAAGCGAAGCTGATTGGTTCTCCGGCGTCTGTCAACATTCCAAACAGTCCGTAGCGGCCGCCATCTTGTCTCTCGGTAGGATCGAGAGACAAGAGGAGGCCAAAGCGAAGGGGCAAATGACCATAAGGGGGAATAGTAGATCCTCGCTGACCCCCTACGTTTGATGTGGAGGTTTTAAAAGGGCCCCGCGGGGCAAAAAAAAATAAAATAATAATAATCGAACGGCTGAATGGATTTGCACGAAACTTGGCAAAATTGTAGGGACTGGTAGCCCGATGTGCCTTTGCTAGGTCTCAATATATGTGCTCCAGTGGATTTTGAGAAATTAACGTTCAAAAAAAGATATATATCTGTAACAGCGCTCCGCTTCGCGTACTTTTCGCGTTACGGAGGTTTGCGAAGCTGATTGGTTTTTCGGCATCTGTAAACATTCCAAACAGTCCGTAGCGGCCGCCATCTTGTCTCTCGGTAGGATCGAGAGACAAGAGGAGGCCAAAGCGAAGGGGCAAATGACCATAAGGGGGCATAGTAGATCGTCCCTGACCCCCTAGGTTTGATGTGGAGGCTTTGAAAGGGTCTCGCAGGGCAAAAAAAAATATACAGTTTTTTTATTTTTTTTGCGTGGAGTGCGCCCGGTTCGCGAACCGGGAAGCGCTCTGGGGAGCGTACTTTCTTGAAAATTAGTGAAAAAAGTTAGAGTAAAATAATAATTGTGAGTGATCAGATGTAGGGTAGCTCTGAGAAGAGCTTTTGGGTTTATGGTACATTTAGGTACTTATAAGTAGGTACCAATGCACAGTCTTAAATTCAGAGTGAAAACTCTGTTGCCCTCATCTGAGAAGTGAACTCCATCTCCTCTGTAGATATCTTGCATGTAGTAACGCAAGTTATTGTTGTACAGGGAGCCCATTCCATGGTCTCTCATGTAAGCTGAAACAGATTTGTTTACATGCTTCCTCGATTTCTCAATTTGTGGACAAAATTGGTTCGACCACCTCCATTTCTGTCTTTGGCATATATTTGAATATACCAAGGCAGTCTGAGGAAAAAGTGCCATCAATTGCTCAAAGGTGTCCTTTAAAAGCATTTCCAGACCTACCCCAGTCAAAGTGCCCAAATCATTACCTCCACAGTGCACAATTAACAGGTCAGGTTTTGGCAAATGCATAAAGGTTTTCACCAATGGTATCAATTGGTGACATTTTAATCCTCTGTGGCCAAACCACTTAATTTCCACATCTTGTAAATTGAGGTTAGGTAAATTCCTGTTTTCAGCGTACCTTTGAGCCCAATATATGTAACTATGTCCAACAATCCAGACAGAAAACATGGTGAGAGAAGGTTCTGCTGCAGTCAGATGAAGTGTGGCAATGAAATGGCAGTTGAAAAAATGAGAGTGTAAAATGAAAAAAACTGAGGAGTTTCTGTGTTAATGAAGCAGTAAGAGTGATTGGTGGATTTTGATTGCTGAAAACAGAAAGTTAGTGTGCATGGATGAGTTCGTTGAAAGATGTATTTTGAGTGGCGAAGAAAAAATCATTAAATGAAAGAATGCTCTGGATATGCAGGTGCACTGAGAGTTCAGAGTTCAATTGCAACATTGTTGTGTGAGAGGTCTTGCAAGAGGTGGTTGCTATGCAGAAAAAGCAGAGAGGGGGCAGAGGGGGGAAGGGTTTTGCTTTGAAAAAAAGTGAGGGAAGAGTTTTGATTGGGTGACATGAGAGATATGTGTGAGGAATTACAGCATTTCTGTGCTTTTGATAGCTGCAGACTCTGGAGTGCATACCTTTTGCTCTGCTGAAGACAAATTGGTGTGTTTCTGAGACTGTTTTGAAACTCAAAGTATTTGCTAAGGTGAGAAAAGATTTCTTTAATTTAGATAGAAAATAGTGTGCTTTAAGGAGAAAATTATGAAGAAAGTTGTGTTTTTCAAATGTTGCTTTGTCTCAAGTGTTTCACAAATAGATTTTGTTTCTTTGAGAAATTGTAATTGGAGAAAATGTGAAGTATTAGTACTGACAGGGCTTTTATGTGCATAGGAGCTGTGGAGTGTTTTCAAATTATGACTTGTAAATCGTTTTTGAGAAAAAGCAATGGTTTTAATATTGATGAGAAGGACATAATGGTGTCTGCTTCTTTATAAGGTAATTGAGAGTCTCTGATGTTATTTTTCCCATTTCAATGTAAGAAGTTTGTCTGTGGAGCAAATTGCTTGTAAATATGCTCCCACCTGTGCATGGCAAATTTAGATTTTGAATGTTTCCGTTACATAGGCATGTTAAAGGTGACTGAAACATGCTGCAAAGGCAATCAAAAAATGCTTTTATGTGTCTTAAGGACATTTTAAGTCATTTCCCCATGTGCAGTGTTTTCAAATTATGAGTTGAAAATCGTTTTTGAGGTAAAGGAATGTTTTCAAAATTTATGTGCGCCATATGACCCCAAATTTCTTTTTCAGGGGTGCAGCAGGGTGTTCTTGAGACACCCCTGCACCGTCGGAAAAATTTGTAATTTGCGATGAGGTAATTGCTAATCGCAAATTGCACCTTCATTCCTATGGGCCTCCTGCTGCATGGAAATGAATGGGTAATTTGTAATTAGCAAATAGGTCATCGCAAACTAGGAATGGTAAAGAATCGCTATTTATTCCTTAAAGTTCGCTATTTAGGAAATGCAAAAAACTTTGATGATACATATGGCGGTTTATCTCTAACAAGATAAGAAGCATAGGGATAGATTTATGATGACTGGCGCATCACCAGGGATGTGTTAGTCATTCTGTGCCGCTGTTCCGACACCCATGGTGTGCTGCATTTACAATGCGGCGCATCATGGGGCAAAAACAGCACAGATGCGTGACGTATTTGTGCCGTAAAGTTGGCGCATTGCTGGAGTTGTATCGCAAGTGTGATGAAGCTCCAGTAAGGTTGAGGGGTGCCCCTGTCGCAGGGTTTCTGTTCTGACACAGAACTGTGGACAGAGGATTGGAACCTCGGCGAATTAGGGTGTCCCAAAACTCACCTTAGTAATCAAAACCCCTTAGCAAGCTAGGTACAGTGTCACATTGGATATAACAAACTCTCAATGTTTAGACAATCCAGAATATGAACTTATAGTACCTCAGGATACGTGGAACTCATGAACAGTCGGTCGTTATATATTTCTTAGAAACGAGAACATGGAGTTAAGAAGAACACATGTGTATTTGAAATGTTTATTTACTAATGCCGTCTTCTCAGGCGTAGTATCTTAGATTATACAAGTACACATATTATCAGTAGCAAAATTACCAGCATAGTCAATAGTACATAAAAAGCGAATGGTGACAGTATGTTAACATGCTGTAAATGAATAAGAGTTAGCAACACTTATAAGCAGCCGCGGGCCGTGGAGGGAGTTACGGTGGGGCAGGGAGGCGGGGAGGGGGAGGGGCAGGGTGGAGAGGGCTCCACCCTGCCCCTCCCCCTCCCCGCATCCCTGCCCCACCGTAACTCCCTCCACGGCCCGCGGCTGCTTATATCTCACCCTCCCTAATACACATAATATATTATTTGCTAAGGAGGTCTCTTTGTGTTGGTTTAGGGCGTGCCGATACTTTAGTGTCTTAGATTTGAAGGAATCACATCAGCATAGAAAAGATAATCCATATGCCGTGCTTAATATCGCCAACGGCATTGTGCCATAATATTCTAGCATGCGATTGCGGAACAGTGTCAGCAGCTGCAGGGCGGGAGCTTGCACAGGAGGGACATCCATATTTAAAAATGTAAAAAAGCACAAGAGCGTCCGCTGGTAATGCAAGTAAAAATGGGAATCCACGAAGCAGAGTGGAAAAAATAGAATGTAAGAAAGCAGGGATGACTCCAAAGATTTTCTCAAATGAAGTCACGAGACCACTGGTAACAACTTTAAAAAAGTGCGCCAGGCCCTTTGTGGAGGACGCGTTAGAGATAGTCCGAACCATCTTGCTGAAATGGAAAGGCGAATCTGTATTTAAAAGGGTCTGCACCTCTGTACGGGTGTTCGCTGTGTGAAGCACGAAAGTTTCACGGGCCGAACTCAAGGCCACCTCTCTCTGAGACAAAATAGCTCTTATTCTTGCCATGCCGTTGAAATGTGCTCCCAAGGTTGGTATTTGTGGCCAGATTGAAAACTCCCTATGTTCATGTGTGGGAGGAAATAGAACATTTCTGCAGCAAATAACCCGTTCATTTACTGTTACGATAAAATGAATACTTTTAATTAACCCAGAACAATCTTCATTATTGAGCATCAAATAACTACCATTTTCCAAGAACTTGAACGTGGGGATGATAGCAGGAACTGGTGTGCCTTGCAACACGCAAGCCATATTTGGTCGGTGTTTGTTGCATGAACCGTGTAACTGTATGTGCCTACACATTAGTGAATGATCTGGCGTCTCAATGCATTCCTCTCCATTCAGATAAAGTTCTTGATCATCTTTGAAAATCTGTATGTGTATGGAAGCGACCAGACTTCATGAAGAAAACCACTACCTAAAGGTTAATAACGACCTATTGGTATATATTTCATACAATTTGAAAACTTATATAAAGCAAAAGGCAGCGTTATTAAACCGTGGATAAGGCACGTTGCCAAAGCAGTCAACCTTTTGGATTTATACTGGAAATGTTAAAGGAAGAATTACGGAGTAGGGCCTGTAAATCTTTAATAGACAACGAGTAAAATTACTCCAACCATCATATTCCTCTAACTCCGGGATAGTAGTAGTGTGTAATTTTTTAGAAGTAGCCAATCCAAAGCATTTGGTCTGGGAAATTGTTTCATTCACAAACAACATATGTTTTGGGATGAGACATGCACGGTGGAAAGCCTCAGTGCCTTGTACCTGCCAGGTTCGTGAACCCCAAACTGATGTAGATCCTGGATATTTTTACTCTGTATTACGTTAGCATGGTCTCATTACTGGTTTAAACGCCATTTTTCCTTTTTTGTAACTTCTGCACACGACACTTAGTTGTTGCTTTAGCTTTCAGCCTACCTGCGTCAAGATCTATGCCTGCTTCAAGCAGGCGCAGGGTTTTGATGTAGCTTTGTCCTATCTGATTGTAAATGCGGCACACCGTGGGTGGCAGAGCAGCGGTGCACGTTAACTGGTGCATCCCTGGGGATGTGCTAGTTAATATAAATCTGCCCCTTTACATTTAATTATGTGCAGGGGACACAGAGTAGGTGAGGTTTATCCAAGGTTAAGAAGAGATGAGTCCTGTTCAGTGAAAAATTGGAGATAGGCTTCAGTATATTATATACTTAAGTAGTGTGTTAAGTTTTTGATGACTGTTATTAATTTACTGTTGGGTAATAGTGGTTAATAACATTTTTTATTATATTTTACCACAGATTCAACTGCAGATTATTTCAAGATTTTAGGATGCCTAGCAAAGAAAGAGTAAGAAAGGCTGCAAAACGTCAAAGACAGCAGGACCATGGAATAATGCAGCAGTCCTCTAACAAAAAGATTTGTCAAGTCACCAAGAAAGCACCGGGTAAGAGTCGAAAAACAGTCATAAGAAATATGTGTAGTAAAAAAAATATTACTACAGAAAATGTTTCAGTCCAGAAAAGGAGAAAGAATTCAAATGGTAAGGAAAGGCCAATGAGAAATGTTACTGCTAGAGTAAGAGATAACTCTATGCATGAAAGTAGAAGGAAACAACAGTTTAGGGATATTCGTAAACGAATGTTCCGCAACAGGATAATTGGGAATTTGTTAAAAAATATTAAGAAAGGTCAGCAGAAAGTGGTTTTTTATAAGAGAAAAAAAATAGTTGAGAAAGTTATTGATCAGGCATTTGAAATTAAACGTAAGTTATTTCTTTTGACAATCAATAGAATTAGGAAGCTAAACAAGGTAATTTATGATTTCAAAAGAAATAGTAGATGGAAGAGAATAGTTAATCGTAGTAATTTTTGTGAAGTTTTTTCTGGTGAATGGATGCATAGTTCAAGCTCTGAGGCATTTTTTAATGAGGAGAGTTATTTCCAGGATAATGATTTGGTGCATGCAGTTGACACCAGTGGTCGAGCTTATGAAGTGAAAGATGGTTGTCCAGTTGAAAAAGAAAAACTTGTGAGAACAGAGATAGAAGAGGTGTTAGGTAAGGAGGTTTTAGGGAGACGTCCTAAGGGTCCTGTGTACACCTGGAAGTGTAGTAGTATTTGCAGTGTACGACAGGATTCCATCAATTTGCTTTGTGATTTTATACGGCCATTTAGTAAGAAAAGTTTGAAGCAGAAAATGAAGTTGTTGCAAGAATTAGATCCTTGCAGAGTGAGAGAAGTGATAGGTTTGCATGGTCATTCACTGGCTTGTCTTTCCAGGAGAGTATGCCAGAGTGTTTTTCATCATTTCAGGATGCTAGCAGTGCATCATAATAAAGTGAGGAAATTAGTTAGAATGTTGTATTATGCTAAGAGTCCAGCAATTATGCTTAAACAATTATGCGCTGCTCTTTTGCATGGTTCTGAAATAGATGTGAAGAATATATGTGAAGAAATTGAGTTTTGTTACTTTGGAAGTAAAGAGGAGAATGTTGAAATTGACCAAGAAGAAGAGAGTAATGTGGAAGATAGTGTACAGGTTTCCAGTACAGATAATTTCCAGAGGGAAGTTGCGACGTTTGAGGTGAAATCAAGTGAGAGGCCAAATTTCACTTGTGTGTGTTGTCGACGCACTTATTATAAGAATCAGACTAAGTTAGTGGATTTATATGGAAAAAGTGAAAGGGAAAATAATAGTGAATGGAAGGATTTTACAACATACTTGATGGTAGAAAATTGTTTTGATTTGGGATTGGATCAACGTGTGTGTACTTATTGTTGTAACAAATTAAATCAAAACCAGATGCCTGCTAGAGCAGTTCATAATAATCTGGAATTGGTTGAGATTCCTTCTGAATTGAAGGATTTAAATACTTATGAATCTATTTTGATTCAAAGTATCCATCCCTTTCAGGCTATTGTAAGAATGGAGCCAAAGACAGGGAAATTGCCTCCATCAGATTTACAGAGAGGATTAAAGGGAAGAGTTGTTTATTTGCCTCTAGATTTGAAGAAAAACATTAACACAATTGGAGTAGAAAAAGTGGAAGAGGAACCTCTTGTTATCTTAGTTAATGGGGTTCCGACAAAGAATAAGAAAATATGGCAAGATTTAGTAGATGTTAGGAAAGTCAAAAGGGCAACATTGTATTTGAAAAAATATAATAAATACTATAAAAATGTATATGTTGCAGAAGAGGAAGTAAGTGAGGAAGAGGATAGCGATTTGTGTGCTGGTCAAATTGAGAAAGTAGAACCCTGTACTAGTGAAGAAATATATGAACATTATAGTGTTCATCCTTTGTATTCCAAGGAAGTCATGGGGAATGCTATTGAGTTGTTTCAAATGAAACAAGCGAAAGGGAGTCCCATTAGTGTTTGGGAGGAAAGTTTGGAAGCTCGGTGTTTCCCACAGCTTTTTCCAACAGGTCAGGGAGGAAGATATGATGAGCGACCTCATCAAATTCCTGCTTCTGAATACCGGACTTTGCGATTGTATGCAGGAGATCCTAGGTTTCGACAATGCATTCCTTATTTGTTTCATCTCCTGTTTGAAAGCGATCTGTCTGGACTGTCATATGCAGTGAACCACATCTTGAAAAGTGGTATACACATGCAAAACATCTCGGCAAGTGACTTTATGGATAAAGTCAATGTCCAAGACAGTATTTTGGATTCTCACCTGATTAATCTCATGGCGTGTCAGCGTGGTACTAATGAGTACTGGTACCGTCGTCATGGTGATTTAAAATGTATGCTGAGGAACTTAGGAACTCCCACATGGTTCCTCACTTTGAGCTGTGCTGAGTATGGCTGGGAAGACTTACTTGAATTTCTACGAGAGGCAAATGCTAACGTAGAAAACATCGAA
Source organism: Lissotriton helveticus (assembly GCF_964261635.1). Taxonomy (NCBI): domain Eukaryota; kingdom Metazoa; phylum Chordata; class Amphibia; order Caudata; family Salamandridae; genus Lissotriton; species Lissotriton helveticus. Next base: position 1,412,565,469 of record NC_136065.1, read on the forward strand.
TTCAAGACACCCGGAGAACTGTGCTCTTTGGATCCAGTCAATGTATGTAGGTACTTCAATCATAGATTTGAAGGTATGATGTCTTTCATCATGAATAAGAAGAATCCACCTCTTGGAGAGGTGTTGGATTTCTTCTGGAGGAAGGAGTACCAAGCAAGAGGTGCTCCTCATATACATATGTTGCTGTGGATCAAGGATGCACCTAAATTTGGAACGGATGCAGACGACTCAGTGATGAGTGTCATAGAACAGTATTCTACGTGTGCTGTTCCAAACGCAAAGGAGAAAAAAAGCCTAAGAGAAAAAGTTCTACGTTTCCAAAGCCATCGATGTGGAAAGTACTGTCGTCGTAAATTCCGGAACAAAGACAAGTTCTACACCAAATGTCGTTTCGGCTTTCCACGATCGGTGATTTCTAAAGGAAGAGTGAACAGTTTGATGTCTTCGCTGCGACATAATGTGATGAAGAAATCACCGAAAAACACATACAATTTGAAGAGGAACGAAGAGTCTAAGTACATCAACGACTACAACCCGGTGATTTTGTCCATGTGGAATGCTAACATGGATATACAGTTTGTGGCTGATAACTGTATGGCTGTGGCTCGGTATGTGACATCTTACATCACCAAAAAAGAGAAGACAGAATTGAAGGATATGTGGGAGGACATTTCCCATGAAAAGAGCCTCAGCAAGAAGTTGTACAGTTTCAGTCTGAAGATGTTGTCGCATCGAGAAATCGGAGCTTACGAATGTTCTGACCGGTTGTCTTCAGCAAGTCTCTATGCCAAGTCCAGGAGTATCGTTTGGGCGAGTGTTGGTCTTGCTGCAACGCGTAATCGAGTTCTGAAACCTGTGCGGGAAATTGAGTATTTGGCGGAAAAGGAGCCAAACAGTACCGACATTTTGAAGAGCAACATGTTGGATACATATTATCCAAATCGAAGCAGTCACCTCGAGAATGTTTGTCTGCATGAGGTTCTGCAAAATTACATATTCAAGAGGAACATCAAAGAAGATACTGAGAAAGGAGTGTATGCTGTAATAGGAAGTGAGGGATGTCTGGTCAAGCAAAGAAAATGCCACTTGATAAACCATCGAAAATTGAGTGGCGAATCTCCTGCAAAAAAGGAGTTTTTCTATTTAGCACTTTTGCAACTTTTTAAGCCTTGGCGTGCAGAAGAGGAACTGCTTGGAGATTTCCTTTGTTACGAAGACTCATTCAATGCTGCCAAGGAGACCATAGAATGTCCTGCTTTTCCCAAATATGTAGAAATGTTGAATGTGGAAATTGAGCAGGAAGCAACGATTGCAGCCGAGATTGCCAGAGACAGTTCTCAGGACAGTCAGAGTTCTGCTTCATTGAGTCAGGATCCACTAGGAGGACCTCTTATCGAAAATGAAGCTGCCACTGCTATGAATGAAGTGGAAAGAGCCATGGCACATGCTCAGGAGGATGCGGTTAACTTAGAAGAGTTGGAAAGACAACTCAACGTTGAGCAGAGGAAAATATATGACGAACTTACCATGCAAATTGATCATGGATTAAGTCATGACAAGAAAGAGTGCTCATGTACGTCGTTGAAGCCTGTCCGACTGTACGTGAGTGGAGAAGCGGGAACTGGAAAAAGTTTCCTTATTAAAGCAATTTCATGTTATTTGCAGGAAAGGACAGAGTCATCGCTGTCTTGTGTTGTCACCGCTCCAACTGGACTGGCAGCACATAACATTAAAGGGATTACTTTACATCGTTTACTGATGCTGCCAGTGGAGCATGACAACAAATTAGAATATCACAAGCTATCTGGAGATGCTTGTTTTGAAGTTTCAAGAGTCTTGAGGAAAATGAAACTTCTTATCATTGACGAAGTAAGCATGGTTTCCAATGTCATGCTTGCCTTTGTGCATTTGAGAATGCAAGAAGTTCTCAAAACAGAGTATGATGTGTTATTTGGTGGCAAACACATCATTCTTTTCGGAGATCTTCTGCAGCTGACACCAGTGAAAGGGCAACCTGTGTTCAAAATGCTCACGCATGAAGATACCAGGAAGTGCTTAGGGAGTATTGGCAACGTCAATATATGGTTAAACTTCAATTATGCTGAACTGCATGAAAATATGCGTCAGGCAAAGGATGAAGTTTACAAGACTATTCTACAAGATGTTAGAATTGGAAAAGTGACCGAGCATGGGAAAGAAGCTTTACATGCACGATTACTGACAAATTTATATCCAGACGAAGATGTTGTGCCTGAGAATATTTTTCAGAAAGTTACTGAGAAAAAATCTGGAATATGTTTGATGCCAACTCTTGCAGAATGTGCCAAATTCAACAACAAAATGTTGCATTTAGAAAAGCAAGAGATTGTGAAATTGGAAGCTATTGACAGAGTAGAGCATATGGGATCAACAATTATTTTGTCTGAGAATCTGAAAACAAAATTGGATTCATTAGAGAAGAGTATATCTAAAACTGCGGGTTTTGAAAAGACTCTAAATGTGTGCTTGAACTGCCGTGGAATTTACATGTTGAAAGAGGTCTGGTAAATGGATCAATGGGTAATGTTGTTGATTTTGTGAAATACAGAAATAGAGATGGAATTGAATTTTTAAAAATTAAATTTGATGGCATTGAGGAAGTACAGCTAATTGCTCGTTGTTCTGCTAGATTTTTGCTTGTAAAAGACTTATATGTTCGTCGTAAGCAGTTTCCTGTTTGCTTGGCATATGCGGTGACAATCCATAAATCGCAAGGTTTAAGTGTAGACTGTGCATTGGTGAATATTGGCAGTTCTGTGTTCAAGGAGGGTATGGCATATGTGGCATTGTCACGAGTTAGGACTTTATCGGGATTGTACTTGATTGAGTGTGATGTCACAAACATTTGTGCGGATCTAGATTGTGTTAAGGAATACAATAGGTTGAGAAGAGAGTATGCGCCACATTTGCCTCAGTATCCTTTGTTTGAGAAACGTGTGGTAGGCCGGAAACGAAGAAATGTGACCAATACTGGGGAGGTTGTAGCAAAAAGACGAAAAGTCGATGAACCTGAAATTATAAGCAGAAACAAAAAGGATTCTGTTGAAGATGTTGTTGGTTTTCAATTTGAAAACAGTTCTGGTGTCAACTGCTATGCTAATGTAGTGGTTAATGTTTTGTTTTCTCTACAAAATGTAAAAGAAGAGATTGTGGTCAATTCTGATCAAAGATTTTGCAGTTTGTTAAATTCTGTGTTAGAGAAATGTAGCACTGATAGAACAAACATAGAAAGTGTGTCTGAAATTCGAAATCTGTTAGACAGATGTTCAGGCCAAACACAATTCTCTCAAAATAGTCAGCAAGATTGTCAGGAGTTTTTAATGTATATGCTTGATGTATTGCATGCTGAAGGTGTAGATGTAGATCACCTGTTTGGGCTTTCTTATCAATGGCAGCATGACTGCGAGAACTGTAGGGTATCAAGTAGTACTAGTGTAGACTCAGAAAGATTTATATATTTAACTTTGCCAGACAGTAAATCAGTCTCTTTTAATAAGCTAGTAAAAGCAGCTGATCACAATATGGAGTGTAGGCAATGTAAATCTGAAATGATGTCCACATTATTTATACGAACATATGGCCAGTATGTCATTTTAATGTTCCAACGATGTAGGCCTGATGGAACAAAATTGACAACTTTAATTAAAAATTTTGTGGCTTCACAGTTGTCAATATCAGGAAGGACTTTTGTAACTGTAGCAATTATATATCATGATGGTCCTTCAATAACATCAGGACATTATACAGCTTATTTAAAGTGTAGAAATGGCTGGTCATTCTGCAATGATTCTGTTTTAATTTAAAAAAAAAAATTGCCATATGACCTTAAAAACTCTTACCTGGTGTTTTTAAAACCAAAATTTTAGGGAAAGAATCTCGGGATGTGCTCTGAGGAATTTCAAGAAGTTCTCATGGCTCCTACACTATTTGGCCTTGAGGATAAGTGTAGTACAGAGACATAACTTTTTACCATAACACTGGACGTTATTGAGAAATACGTGCACTTTGAATGAGTTCAGAAAAACTATTTCTTTTTATAAGCTAATTGAAGCAGCCAATCAAAACATGGAGTAGAGGGAATGTAAGTCTGCAATGCTGTCTACTGTTTTACATTGCTTTGTGATTAAAAGTGATGTAGAGAATTAAATAATTGTACTAGTCATAAAGGTAGTGTAAGTCTGCTTCATAGTAAGCAGTATCAGTGTGATAGGAAATGTAGAACATGATTGAGCAAGAAGGGGAAGATATTACTAGTCCAGGATTGTGTAAATGATCTTCAACATTTTAATTCTGAAAGTTGCGGAAATGCGAAAAGACGGGATTGGCTAACAAGAAATCCAAGAGTTATACATGGCTCTGACAAGATTTGGCCTTGTTGAAACTTGTGGTAGAGAGCAAGAAGTCATTTATTGTATGTAACATGTTTTTGAAAACGATGGAGGTTTTCTTTCAGAAAGTGGCGGGTTGAAAGTAATAACAGCACAACAGAGTGTAAGCTGTTCATAGGACATCCTTGGCCGTCATGGAAAGTAAGTTAACTTTAAGGAGTTCTGAATTCTGATTTGTAATGTTGTATGGGTTTTTTAAACACAATCATTTTGATTGTGTTTTTTTTTCCCCGCTGTTATATGATGAATACCTTCAAGTCACTGTTTTAGTGAAATTTGATACATTCTGAGAACAGCAAAAATAAACCATTTAACATGTATAATTAATTCTGTTCTGTTTGCATTTATGATGTACATGTAGAACTGTGTAGGAGGCATGGAGAAGGTGAGGCTTCTGTAAGTGTCAAAGTTGTTGCATACAGTGCTCATATTCTACGTAGTCTTTTATATTTCATTACTTTCACTGTTTCTGACTGATCTAAACATTTTTTTTTAAAAAGAACAGTAAGTATAAGGGAAGGAAACAGACAGTTATGTTAAAAGAAACACAGCTATAGGGAATAAACTAGGGATACTGTTACCCGCAATCCTCTGCTGATGATGTCACTGAGCATGTCATGAATGATGTAATATGTGACATCATCAGCAGTGGATTACGGGTAATAGTATCTCTAGTTTACTCCCCTATAGCTGTCTTTCTTTTAACATAACTGTCTGTTTCCTTCCCTTATACTTACTGTTCTTTTTAAAAAAAAAAAATTTTTGGTTCGCTTCCGGTTCGCGTACCGGGGAGCGAACTGGGAAGCGAACTAAGAGAAATAGAGGTTGGCACAGTTGCAAATATTGTACCAATTTTTTAATAACGGGGAGGTAGTTCTGAAAAGAACTTTTTTTTAAATTGTTTTTGTTGTTTTATATTTTTTTTATTATTTTTCTGAACATTTTTTTACTTTTTTTGAATTTTTCTGAACAGTTTTATATTTTTTTTGGTTTTTTTTCGGAGGGGGCAACGAAAACGATTCATTGTAAAGGGCTCAACAGGAGCAAGAAAACAAAAAAAAAGAATTTATTGTTTGGGGAGTTTCGGACAAACATGAGCATGATTGTCAATAGCTCTGTTGATCAGAGTGATGCTACTTTCTCCGTAGCAAATGAATCCACTGCAATGTACGCAGACTTGTTTTACTTCACGAAATCTCGTTTGTATATTTGGCACCATCTCCCTGCCCTCTGGTCCCGTTACTTCCGGTACAACAGATCTTCTGGCCATAATAGGGAGATTATCTAGGTCGTCCTGTTCCTCTTCTTCCTCTTCTTGCTGAATTATAACTTTAGCAGGTGGTCCACTCTTCCTTGGATGTGGTGGAGGTGGTGGGGAAGCACCAGCTGAAGCTAGTAAAGAAGCCATTGCTCACTGGTAACAAAGGGTCTTTCTCTCACAATGATGAAAGTCAGAGTGAGGAAAGAAGGAGGGATTTTCACCATTTGGGAAAAAAAATAGTTCTCAACCAATGAAAAGTGTTCATTTTAGATCATATGACCTAGTCTTACATCATTAGGAAACCGAAAGTGAAATGAACCAATGAAAAGTGTTATTACCAAGTCACATGACCTGCTGTGTTTACGTTACGCGCTTTGCAGGGCCTCCCGGTTTGCTTCCAGAAACCTGTGCTTTGCGACTCGGTAAGCGTACGAGTTCGCTAACGTAGCACGTCATATGACGTATCACGCGACAACGCGAAACGTCATGCGGACGGGAGGCGTCACGATGTTGTTTTCTAACGCGGCAGTTGCGGTAAAGAAACGTTTACCGGCTCGCGGTCTATTTCGCGGCATCAAGGTCAGCTAACGGGAAGCTTCCCGATTCGCGAAGCGGGAACGAAGAAAAAAAAATATTTAAAAAAAAAATTATTCATAAACATATAAAATATATTTTTGGATTTAAAGAAGAATACATTTTACAGCTACAGATATTAGCTGTTAAAAACCAATGAAATTCACTGAAAAAACCATAGGTTATAGACCATATATAGTTAGGAATTAGCATTTACAAAACCTTGAAAATTCACTGAAAAAACCATAGGTTATAGACCATATATAGTTAGGAATTAGCATTTACAAAACCTTATTTTACTCACACAAAACCATTGAAATTCCATATATAGTTAGTTGCACTAACTATATATCGCGCACCCGCAATCCACTGCTGATGATGTCACATATTACATCATTCATGACATGGTCAGTGACATCACTGATGACATCACTGATGACAACATCCAGTGATTATGTGTTTCTGTAAAGTTTAAATATGTTTTACATATTGAAGAATGAGTGGATGTATAAGTGTCTGAATGAAGGTTTTAGTAGGTGCGTGATTGACTGTATGAGTGAGTGATTAAATGCGTCTTACTGAATGCACGGGTTAGTGACTAAACTGTCTGAAAGTGTGCATCAGTATGTCTGTTGTTGTGCAAGCTGCTGCATGTGTTGATCAGTAGCTATATAAGTAGCTATATGGGTTATTGATTGGTTGCACAAGTATTTGTATGGGAGACTGAGTGTGTGTATGGCTGGCTGGGAGGTGTGTGACTCTGTGCAGATTAATGTGTACTTGTATCAGTGATTCTATAAGAGAGTAAGTATGTGTTAGTATATGTTTCAAAAATGTAAGGTGTTCTGTGTTTAACTGTATAGATGAGAAAATGGAAGTGTGATTGATTCTTTTCAGGACTGACTAGGTGTGTGAGTAACTCCATGGATGAGTGGCAGAGTGTGAGTGTCTGTATAGGTGTATGAGTGCATATGATAGTGTTGTAAAGATGAGTGATTGTATGTATGAATGATTGTATGAGTGAATGTGTGTGTAGACATAGGAATCAGTGAGTGCGTATGTAGTAACTAGTATTGGTGTGTCAATGGTTTCAAAAATTATACTCTCTATTTAACACTGGGTGTAATAGAGGTTATATTAGAGTGTGAGGAGATGCATTGTATTATCACATGAATGATATCATCAGTGATGTGATCATTGATGTCAAGTGAGATGTCATCAGTGATGTCATTTGAGATGTCATCAGTGATGTCATCAGTGATGTCACTGACCATGTCATGAATGATGTAATATGTGACATCATCAGCAGTGGATTGCGGGTGCGCGATATATAGTTAGTGCAACTAACTATATATGGAATTTCAATGGTTTTGTGTGAGTAAAATAAGGTTTTGTAAATGCTAATTCCTAACTATATATGGTCTATAACCTATGGTTTTTTCAGTGAATTTTCAAGGTTTTGTAAATGCTAATTCCTAACTATATATGGTCTATAACCTATGGTTTTTTCAGTGAATATATATATATATATATATATATATATATATATATATATATATATTATATATATTCACTGAAAAAAACCATAGGTTATAGACCATATATAGTTAGGAATTAGCATTTACAAAACCTTATTTTACTCACACAAAACCATTGAAATTCCAAATATAGTTAGTTGCACTAACTATATATCGCGCACCCGCAATCCACTGCTGATGATGTCACATATTACATCATTCATGACATGGTCAGTGACATCACTGATGACATCACTGATGACATCTCAAAATCCTAACTATATATACCTACTGGCGGTCGCCAGTAGGTATATATAGTTAGGATTTTTTCTCTATGGGATTTTTGAAAATTCTATGTCGAATACCTTTGGCGTTTGAGGACGGAATTGGCTGAAATTTTCAGGAAAATGGCACATTTTGTTTCTGAGCAGCCCCTGAAAATTAGGGGGGGTTTCGTCAAGGGGGGGCCGAGAAAAAGGGGGGTCCCAAAACGTGTTTTTCCCATGCAATTTTCCATAGGGCGGTTAGCCTCACTTTTAGCTCGAACGTCTGAATGGATTTTCACGAAACTTGGCAAAATTGTAGGGACTGGTAGCCCGATGTGCCTTTGCTAGGTCTCAATATATGTGCTCCAGTGGATTTTGAGAAATTAACGTTAAAAAAAATATTTATATCTGTAAGCGCGCTCCGGGCAGCGCCCCGGTTCGCGTACCTGACGCGTAACGGAACTTCGCGAAGCGAAGCTGATTGGCTCTCCGGTGTCTGTCAACATTCTAAACAGTCCGGAGAGGCCGCCATCTTGTCTCTCGGTAGGATCGAGAGACAAGAGGAGGCCAAAACAAAGGGGGAAATGACCATAAGGGGGCATAGTAGATCCTCCCCGACCCCCTAGGTTTGATGTGGAGGCTTTAAAAGGGCCCCGCGGGGCAAAAAAAAATAAAAAAAAATTTGTTTTTTTTGCTTGGGGAGCGCCCGGTACGTGCACCGGGAAGCGGTCTGGGGAGCGTACTATAAGGAAAAAAGAATGATAGACTATGATATTTTGAAATATTGTATGTTTATTGATTGTTCTTTTTGTTGTTTTTTTTTATTTTTATTTAAGTAGCAGTATTTATGATTATTAAATATAAATGTATTTTTGTGATTGTGCACAGTATACTATAAGTCTGACTTTACATTATAATCAATTTGGTACTAGTTTATGAATTACATATAAAAATGATTAAAGACTCAAACAATTTTTGATTATTAAATATAAATTTATTTTTCTGATTCTTTTTCAAAATTTAATAGAACGTCTAACATTTGACTGTCTGATATGTCTTCTTTTTGACTGAACATAACTTCCCACATTTGACCGTCCTGATAATGAAGTAAGAAATCCACAGATTCTACACATTGTAGAAGTTTATGGTCCTGTGATTCATCCATGAATTCCAAGTCAATGGGTTCAATGATTTCCTCATTGTTAATCTCTAGGACATTTTCAAAGGAAACGTTCTGTTCTCCTTCCATTTTTGTGCTGAAATTTGCATAAAAAATAAATATATCAGTAGAGATAGGGCACTGTTGGGGTTTAAGTTCAGACAGGTACTTTTCAGGCGTGAAGTAGTACTATTAAAAAGTGCCTGTGAAAAAGCCTAAGTAAATTCATAATTATACCACAGAAACCTAAATCAATCCATAATTATAATAAACAAGCCTTTCTCAATGTCTAACTCTTACAGAGGGATAGTATATAACTATCTGAAAATGTTTTCAAATTTATAAAATTACATCTTACCTTTTAAAAACAAGTTTAAGTTGTCAGTGAAAATGATTTTGCAATGTGGTTCAGGAAGTAGTAGTCAAAATGGCTGTGTTTCTATCTCTTTCTTTATATATATTCAGGTACATAACCAATCAAATGTCAGGTAAAAAAAGTAGAAAATGAAAGTAACATTTTAATTGGTTGTCAATTCCAACACTTCAGATGTGTTTTGTGAAGTAATTTACCTCAGGGTATTTAGAGAGGTCTACAGGCTAAATGGCTAAATGGAATTCCAATCAAGTTTTTGAAAATGGTAGGGATTGGTATGTAGTATGAGCTAATCTATATTTGGTGAAAGTGTCTCCAGTGGTTTTTCTGTGAATTACTTTCCCACCTTTTTTGAGCGAGCGCTTCCCGGTGCGCGCCCCGGTACGCGAACCGGCAGCGTTACGGGAGTCCTCCATTTTGTGTTTCGGTAGAATTGAGATACAAGATGGAGGGCAAATAATGTTCAGAATGGGTAGAAGGGGCACGGTAGACGTATCCTGACCCACTAGGTTTTCTGAGGGTAGCTGAGGAGGACCATATGTGAGAAAAAAAATCATTTTTTTTCAAATTTTCGCGCGGTTAGCATCCGGTGCGCGTACCGGGTAGCGCTCCGGGGAGCGTACTTTGGTGAAAATTAGTGAAAAAAGTTAGAGTAAAATAATAATTGTGAGTCATCAGATGTAGGGTAGCTCTGAAAAGAGCTTTTGGGTCCTGTGGCTGATGTAGGTACCTACAAGTAGGTACCAATGCACAGTCTTAAATTGAGGATGAAAATTCTGTTCCCCTCATCTGAGAAGTGAACTCCATCTGCTCTGTAGATATCTTGCATGTAGTAACGCAAGTTATTGTTGTAGATGGAGCCCATTCCATGGTCTCTCATGTAAGCTGAAACAGACTTATTTACATGCTTCCTCGATTTCTCAATTTGTGGACAAAATTGGTTGGACCACTTCCATTTCTGTCTTTGGCATATATTTGAATATACCAAGGCAGTTTGAGGAAATAGTGCCATCAATTGCTCAAAGGTGTCCTTTAAAAGCATTTCCAGACCTACCCCAGTCAAAGTGCCCAAGTCATTTCCTCCACAGTGCACAATTAACAGGTCAGATTTTGGCAAATGCAAAAAGGTTTTCACCAATGGTATCAATTGGTGACATCTTAATCCTCTGTGACCAATCCAGTTGATTTCCACATTTTGTAAATTGAGATTGTGTACATTTCTGTTATCAGCATACCTTTGAGCCCAGTGGATGTAACTATGTCCAACAATCCAGACAGAAAACATGGTGAGAGGAGGTTCTGCTGCAGTCAGATGAAGTATGAGAATGAAATGGCAGTTGAAATAGTAGGAGTATGTAATGAAAAAAACTGTGGAGTTTCTGTGCTAATGATTCAGTAGCAGTGATTGGTGGATTTTGATTGCTGAAAACAGAATGGATGAGTTCTTTGAAAGATGTAATTTGAATGGTCAAGAAAAAATCATTTTATGAAAGATTGCACTGGATACGCAGGTGTACTGAGAGTTCAGAGTTCAATTGAAACATTGTTGTGTGAACTTGCAAACATGAGAGGTCTTTCAGGAGGTAGTTGCTATGGAAAAAAGGCAGAAAGGGCAGAGGGGGGAAGGGTGTTGATTTGAAAAAAGTGAGGGAAGAGTTTTGATTGTGTGACATGAGAGATATGTGTGATGAATTACAGCATTTCTGTGCCATTGATGGTTGCAGCCTCTGGAGTGCATACCTTTTTCTCTGCTGAAGACAAATTGGGGTGTGTCTGAGACTGTTTTGAAACTCAAAAAGTATTTTCTAAGGTGAGAAAAGATTCATTTAATTTAAATAGAGAATAGTATGCTTTAAGGAGAAAATTATGAAGAAAGTTGTGTATTTAAAATGTTGCTTTGTGTCAAGTGTTTTACAAATAGATTTTGTTTCTTTGAGTTACATAGCCATGTTACATAGGCATGTTAAAAGTGACGCAAAAATGGTGCAAGGGCCTTAAAAAAATGCTTTCATGTGTCTTAGGGCATTTTAAGTCACTTCCCCATGAAGGTAGGTATATAATTACTTTACATGATGTGTTTAAAAACGTTTTTTGAAATCAATTAGGTTTCTTGATATGTACTGCTAGAGTTTCATAGGTTGCTTGGGGCATATTTACAAGGTCTTTGAGTTCCTTTGATGTTATTTTTCCCATTTTAATTTAAGACATTTCCTTGTGGTGCAAGGTCCTTGTAAATACGCCCCCATGTGTGCTTGGCAAATTTAGATTTTGATTCTTAGAGTTACATAGCCATGTTAAAAGTGACGCAAAAATGGTGCAAGGGCCTTAAAAAACCGCTTTCATGTGTCTTAGAGCATTTTAAGTCACTTCCCCTTGAATGTAGGTATATAATTGATTTACATGATGTGTTTAAAAACGTTTTTTTAAATCAATTAGGTTTCTTGATATGTACTGCTAGAGTTTCATAGGTTGCTTGGGGTATATTTACAAGGCCTTTGAGTCTCTCTGATGTTATTTTTCCCATTTTAATTTAAGACATTTCCCCGTGGTGCAAGGTCCTTGTAAATACGCCCCCATCTGTGCTTGGCAAATTTAGATTTCGATTCTTTGAGTTACATAGCCAGGTTAAAAGTGACGCAAAAATGGTGCAAGGGCCTTAAAAAAAACGCTTTCATGTGTCTTAGAGCATTTTAAGTCACTTCCCCATGAATGTAGGTATATAATTGCTTTACATGATTTGTTTAAAAACGTTTTTTGAAATCAATTAGGTTTCTTGATATGTAATGCTAGAGTTTCATAGGTTGCTTGGGGCATATTTACAAGGCCTTTGAGTCCCTTTGATGTTATTTTTCCCATTTTAATTTAAGACAGTTCCCCGTGGTGCAAGGTCCTTGTAAATACGCCCCCATGTGTGCTTGGCAAATTTAGATTTTGATTATTTGAGTTACATAGCCATGTTCCATACAGTGCTCACCTTCTGCGTAGTCTTTGATATGCTAGACTCCATCTGCACAATGAGATATCTAAGCAAAGGAAACACAGGTGATTTGATTGTGAAAAGAGCAAAAGAAATTCCACATTTTTCAATTACATCACCTGTGTTTCCTAACATTACGAATCACATTGTGCAGATGAGGTTTAGGCCTGTCCACGGACACAGAAGAGGTCTGGCCTTTGTTCAAGAGTGCAGTGGACATGACTCACTTCATTGGTAGGCCTGCACATGTATTATCTCCTCTGTACTCTTCAATAAGCCTAAATTTCATCTGTAACCCTGAGTAGGCCTCACCTCAAACAAATCTCTGGATAGGCCTCAGCTTATCGTCATCCTGAATCAATCATTTAAAATGTTAGGGGCAAATTTATGATGGCCGTGCGCCTCTTTTGCGCCGCTGTTGCGTCACTTTTGTGATGCAGCAGTGATGCAAAAGATGCACCATGTTGCAAGATAGGCCTCACTTCATCTCCAACAAGATATCGTCAGTTTAAACTGTAAACATTTAGGACTGTGTAGGGGGCATGGAGAAGCTGAATCTTCTGTAAATGTCAAAATTGTTGCATGCAGTGCTGCACTTCTGCGTACTCTTTCATATGCTGGACTACATCTGCACAATGAGATACCTAAGCAAAGGAAACACAAGTGATGTGATTGTGAAATGAGCAAAAGAAATTGCACGTTTTTCAATTACATCACCTGTGTTTCCTAATATTACGAATCACATTGTGCAGATCAAGTTTAGGCCTGTCCAGGGAAACAGAGGAGGTCTGGCCTTTGTTCAAGAGTGAAGTGGACATGACTCACTTCATTGGTAGGCATGGACATGTATTATCTCCTCTGTACTCTTCAACAACTCTAAATTTCATCTGCAACCCTGAGTAGGCCTCACCTCAAACAAACCTCTGGATAGGACACACCTTATTGGCATCCTGAAACAATCATTTAAAATGTTAGGGACAGTTTTATGATGGCTGTGCACCTCTTTTGCGCTGCCGTTGCGTCACTTTTGTGAGACAGCAGCAGTGCACCATGTTGCAAGATAGGCCTCACCTCATCTGCATCAAGATACTGTTAGTTTAAAATGTATATTTTTAGGACTGTGTAGGGGGGCATGGAGAAGCAGAGGCTTCTGTAAGTGTCAAAGTTGTTGAAAAACTGTTTGTCCTTCAATCTTTTCCCTTGTCTTCCCTTGTCTTTTCTAATTTTTAAATACATGTTTTAATATATATTTTTCAAATGTTTGTTCTCTCTTTCACAGATTGAAAGTATAAAAATAACAAGTGACTAAGTTAACGACAATTATAAGGTAAATGTTTTGTACTCTTTTCGTTACATTTCTATCACATTTAACTTCTATTAGTTCCACTACTTCATTTCTTTAACCCTCACTTTCCTGCCTTTGCTACTTCCCTCATTCCTTTCTCTATTACTTACTTACTCTACTCCTTCCACTCTTTTTCTCAGTCCCTCTCTTCTCTCACTGTCTCTGACTGATCACTCTTTCACTACTTGTTCATTATGCTTTCTCTCTGTAGTTCAAGCACACTAAGGGGCATATTATCAACACAGGCAATAAAATTACTGCTGCTTTTATCGGCAGAAAACTGCCGCAAAAGCGGCTTTAGCGGCAGATTTCTTCCGCAAAAGCTGTGATAATTTTATCACCTATGTTGATAATATGCCCCTATGTTATTTACATTTCTTTGCTGTTTCAATCATTCCTTTTCTGTTACTTCTTCTTTTCTGCTTTCTGTTTTTTCTCTCTGTTATTCCACATGTTTTAATCTTATTTTGAACATTCACTCACATTCTCTAAGAAACTCTTGTTTATTATTCTTCTACTCTACTTTTTTTCTTCCACTTCCTTATCTATTTTGTTTTTTCACAATTATACCCTCTTCCATCTTTTCTTCAGTAAATAGATCTATTAAACAGTATCTCTGTGTTACTCCCTATAGCTGTCTTTCTTTTAACATTACTCTCTGTTTCCTTCCCTTATACTTACTCTTCTTTTTTAAAAAAAAATTTTTGGGTTCGCTCCCGGTTCGCGTACCGGCGAGCGAACCGGGAAGCGAACCAAAAGAAATAGAGGTTGCCAGAGTGCTAAACATTCTAGCAATTTTTTTATAAAGGGGAGGTAGTTCTGAAAAGAACTTTTTTTAAATTATTTTTGTTGTTTTATATTTTTTAATTATTTTTCTGAACAATTTTTTACTTTTTTTGTATTTTTTTAACGGTTTTATATATTTATTTTTTTTGAGGGGGAACAACGAAAAACAGGCATTACAAAGGGCTCAACAGGAGCAAACATTTTTTTAATTTTTTGGGGCGTTTTGAGCACTTGTGGTTTTCAAATGCTCTGTTTATCAAATTGATACTCATATTTGCACATGAGAGTAGGTCACCACAATAAAGGCTCACTATCTTCATGTGCACAAAATTCTGTTGAATGTTTGGCACAGAGTTACCTGTGCTGATGTACTGGCCACAGGAGTTGATGGGTTGTCTTGGAGGTGACGCATCTCTGCAATGTTGTAATTCAGTGGATGCCACCTCTGCATATGACGGTGCATAGTATAGTTGCCGTAACTATACTTTTTATCTGTGCCTCTAGATAAAACATCTTTACATATGAGGCATGTCACGTGGCGAGCATTCACTTTTTTTTGGCCTCGAGGAAAAGAAAAAAACTGCCAAATAAAACTATCTTTGTGGTGAGATATCCGGGGCTCCTCACGTAAAAACTGTCTTGGCTGTACTTCCTCTTCCTCTTCTTTGTCCTCTTCCTCCTCTGGGTTGGGAAGGAACTGTGGAGGTCGTCCTTCCTTTCTAGGTGGTTGTGGTGGTGGTGGGGGTCCACCAGCTGCAGCTACTACAGATGCCATAATTTAAATAAGCAAAAACAGGTCTTCCTCTCACAAAGATGAAAGTCAGAGTGAGGAAAGAAGGTGGGGGCTTTCATCATTTGGGAAAAAAAAATGTTCTAAACCAATGAAAAGTGTTATTTTTAGGTCACATGACCTAGCCTTACATCATTAGGAAACCAAAAGTGAAATGAACCAATAGAAAGTTTTATTAACAAGTCACATGACCTGTTACGCTTACGTTACGCGCCCCGCGCCGCGCCCCGGATCGCTTCCGGGGAGCTGCGCTTCGCGCCTCGGTTCGCGCTCCGGAGCACTTCCGGGTGCGCTAACGCGGCGCGTCATAAGACGCATTACGCGGCAACGCGATACGTCGCGCTTACGCGACGCATCACGATGTTGTTTTCTAACGCAGCAGTTGCGCTAACGGAACGTTTACCGCTTCGCGGACCAGGTCACGGCACCAAATTGAGCTAACGGGAAGCTACCCGGTGCGCGGACCGGTAGCGAAACAAAAACTTTTTTGAAAAAATGTATATATATACATAAAAAAATTATATTAAAAACATAAAATATATTTTTCGATTTAAAGAAGAATACATTTTAAAGCTTTTGATATTTGCTATTAAAAAACCATTGAAATTCACTGAAAAAACCATAGGTTATAGACCATATATAGTTAGAAATTAGCATTAACAAAACCTTGAAAATTCACTGAAAAAACCATAGGTTATAGACCATATATAGTTAGGAATTAGCATTTACAAAACCTTGAAAATTCACAGAAAAAACCATAGGTTATAGACCATATATAGTTAGGAATTAGCATTTACAAAACCTTATTTTACTCACACAAAACCATTGAAATTCCATATATAGTTAGTTGCACTAACTATATATCGCGCACCCGCAATCCACTGCTGATGATGTCACATATTACATCATTCATGACATGGTCAGTGACATCACTGATGACATCACTCATGACATCTCAAATGACATCACTGATGACATCTCAAATGACATCACTGATGACATCACTGATGACAACATCCAGTGACTGTATGTTTCTGTAAAGTTAAAATATGTCTTACATATTGAAGAATGAGTGGATTTATAAGTGTCTGGATGAAGGATTTAGTAGGTGCATGACTGACTGTATGAGTGAGTGATTAAATGTGTCTCACTGAGTGCATGGGTTAGTGACTAAACTGTCTTAATTTCTGCATCATTATATCTTTTGTTCTGTAAACTGCTGCATGTGTTGATCAGTAGCTATATGAGTAACTATATGGGTTATTGATTGGTTGCCCATGTATTTGTATGGGAGACTGAGTGTGTGTGTGGGTGTCTGGGAGGTGTATGACTCTGTGCATAGATGTGTGAGCAGTTGATTCACTAGATGTATGGGTTCAAAAGTGCATGTGGAAACAGCTGTATGGGCGGTTGACTGTGTGCATGAGTGTATTGGTGAGTGAATGGATATCTCAGTGCTACATGTCAAAGTAAGTACATATGTAAAACACAGTACATGTGAGAGTTGACATATATAAATAACTGTGCATAAGAGCCAGTGAATGTGTGAGTGGCTGTATGGATCATTGTGAACTTGTATCCGGGATTGTATAAGAGAGTAAATATGTGTTAGTATGTGTTTGAATAAGTAAGGTGTGTATAACTGTATAGTTGAGAAAATGGAGGTGTGATTGATTCTTTGCATGACTGACTAGGTGTGTGTGTAACTTCATGGATGAGTGACAGTCTGTGAGTGTCTGTTTACACTGAGTGTATCTAAGGTTATATTAGAGTCTAAAGAAGTTCATCGTATTATCACATGAATGATGTCATCAGTGATGTGATCAGTAATGTCAAATGAGATGTCATCAGTGATGTCATCAGTGATGTCATTTGAGATGTCATCAGTGATGTCATCAGTGATGTCATTTGAGATGTCATCAG
Source organism: Lissotriton helveticus (assembly GCF_964261635.1). Classification (NCBI taxonomy): domain Eukaryota; kingdom Metazoa; phylum Chordata; class Amphibia; order Caudata; family Salamandridae; genus Lissotriton; species Lissotriton helveticus. The sequence continues at coordinate 1,412,582,866 of NC_136065.1, forward strand.
TGATGTCATCAGTGATGTCACTGACCATGTCATGAATGATGTAATATGTGACATCATCAGCAGTGGATTGCGGGTGCGCGATATATAGTTAGTGCAACTAACTATATATGGAATTTCAATGGTTTTGTGTGAGTAAAATAAGGTTTTGTAAATGCTAATTCCTAACTATATATGGTCTATAACCTATGGTTATTTCAGTGAATTTTCAAGGTTTTGTAAATGCTAATTCCTAACTATATATGGTCTATAACCTATGGTTTTTTCAGTGAATATATATATATATATATATATATATATATATATATATATATATGTATATATATATGTATATATATATGTATATATATATATATATATATATATATATATATATATATATATATATATATATATATATTGAATTATGCCTGCCTACGAGTCTGTTGTTTATTTTGACATATATATATATATATTGAATTACGCCTGCCTACGAGATATGATTGATGTCTTTCAAGAAAACGTCACTAGCCAACTCAAAGAACTATAAAGATTTACAAAAGGAAACGTAAATATGGCAGTCAAACAATTGATTATGAACAATTGGTGGCCAAACTAAGCAAAGATAAGAACATTGTTGTTCGACCAAGTGACAAGGGTGGAAATGACTATGACAAGGAAGCCTACAAACAACTAAATGATAGGCAACATTACGAAAGAGTGAATGTGGCTCAATTAAAAACTATGCAGCTTGAATTTCATCAAAAACTTATTAAATGGAGAAACAACAAATTACTGTCAGAAGCAAAGTATACGTATCTGAAAACGGACAAACCTACGATGCCCCTAATTTATTTTATACCGAAGGTGCATAAAGACCTAACAAACCCCGCTGGCAGACCTATTTTATCTGCCAGAGGAGGGTTGCTTGAAAAAACCTTGGTATATATTGATTATTTTTTGCAGGGATATGTCGGAGCATTAGACTCCTATATTCAGGATACCGGCGATTTTCTATTTAGGTTGCAAAATATTGAGTGGAAAGAGAACTACTGGATGATAGCATTGGATGTGACAGCACTATATACCAGTATAAGACACTTGGATGGAATAGCTGCTGACAACACCTAATTATCGCGGAGAAGTGCGCTCTTCAGGGATCACAATTTAATGTTGGAACAAATGCTCAAGTTTTGCCTAAAGAACAATGTTTTCATGTACAATAAATTACTGTATAGGCAATTACAAGGAGTAGCAATGAGGGCCAGTTTTTCTCCAAGTTATGCCTCTCTGCACATGGGCGCTTGGGAGGAACTGGTCCGTAGAGCTGAATACGGTGAAATTGTTGAATCCAATGTGGTAGCATGGTACCGATTTATTGACGATTTGTTTGTGGTGTGGAGAGGCAGTCAGGATGAAGCAGTTGATTTTGTGTCTAAAATCAATGATAATCAATCCAATCTCAAATTCACTGAAACATTGAGCCAAACTAATGTGTCCTTTCTGGATACTGAAGTATATGTCTGCACTGCAACAACAAACTTGAGACTAGACTATTCAGGAAGACCACCGCTGGAAATGCCATCCTCCATGCGGGTAGTGTACACCCATCTCATCTGATTATGAGTATACTGTATGACGAAATGCTTCGCCTGAGAAGGGTATGCAGCAATCGCAATGACTTGCATTTAGCCCAGGAAGCCAGTAAGATCAGGTTCCTAGAAATAAGCTACACCAGTCAGGTCATTAAAAAGGCTAGATCTAAATCCATGCTAGTCAGCCGACAAGAATTGCTCAGAAAATACGACACCACAACTGTACTAGCTACTCCTGATTCATCTGTACATGTTGGGACCAACAGTCAGATTGAGACTCCATCTAATCCTTTTAGGATCATAGTTGGATATAATACACAACATAAGGAGCTACATCAGATAATTAACAACAATTGGCCCATTGTCTTAAATGACCCTATCATAGGTAGCCCACTCCCCAAAAAAGCGTCTATCACATTTAGCCGAACTCCCTCGATGAGGGATAGGTTGGTCAATACTAGCCCGGAAGTGATTGAAAAAACCACCTGGTTGCAAACAAACAGTGTTTTTTTCAAATGTAAGACCTGCAAGTCGTGTACACATGGGATTAATAAAAAGACATATATGGATGGATTCAGCAGTAAGGAACATCAGATCAATAAGGTCCTTACTTGCAAGACAGAGTATGCCATTTACATCCTAGAATGCCCATGTTCACTCAGATATGTAGGTAGTACAAAGCACGCAGTTCACAAACGTATCCTGCAGCATCTGAGAAATATTGCCAATCAAGACAATACGTACCCGGTAGCAAGGCACTTCAGAGAATATCGCCAAAGTGACAACAAAGGGCTTAAGTTCTATGTCATAGATGCAGTCTGTGCAAGTAGACGGGGAGGCAACAGGGAATCCAAACTTCGTAAATTGGAAACTAAATATATACTGCAACTCGATACTAAACAGCCAGGGGGCCTCAACCTTACGGAAGATTTACATACGAGTTTGTATCAGTCAACCACTTGGAATTTTGTTTACAATATCCAAGTTGCAATTCTATATTACAGTAGGCATTATTTTACAATGGTTTTTACTATTTTGATAATTATTAATTGTTTTATTTAGGATTGTTCAAATGTATACATTCCCTACTAATACCAGCTCCCAGGTTGTTAGGTGTCCAGCTTTCTAACACAAAGATTAGGAATGTATTCCCAGTAGTCAGCACAGAGAATATATGAGTTTGTTGGGAATATCGATTTTTAGTTTCCGTTGCTGTCTATATAACTACTTAACATTCAAGGTATTTGTTATATTCTTACCATGTTATGTGGGCTTTCCCTTTAAAGATTGGTTCTATTTAGATTTCTTGTTGTGGCGGTGTTCTATGTCAGGGCTTCTGGTCAGTTACCCGTTAGCCTTTATGTGGACACCAGCTTTTCTCTGTGACTCTTAATAAACCACAATTACGTTTTTAATACATCTTTGTGGACAGCATTTCTATCCCTACAACATATGGCGACGATTGGTTAGCGGAGGAAAAGAAACACAGAGTGAGTTGCGGAACTCAGCTGGTGGAAAGAACCACGCGTGAAGTAGAATTGGAAACGAGTGGTGAGAAGAAGATAAGAAATTCAGTTTGTGCTGCGAATACGGAAAAAGTAAAGGAAAGTGAAATACAGTGCCGGAGTAACCAAAGAATGTGGTGAAGGGGCATTAGTAGGAAAAGTGGAGTAGCAGTTGTCAAGTTGAGTTAACGTTTGAAGAAGACGTGCATGCAAGCTTCGAAAATTGTCAAGAAGGAAGTATTGGGCGTCGGAAAAGAAGTTAAAGAAACTTCGTGAGTAATACCCATAGAACTGGTTGTGTGGATTTGTCGTGCGACATTTAAAAAGTTAAAAGAAGCTTACCGAGTTTCTCGAGGGGGAGCGAGGATATCTCGAGGAGCATTCCATGCTTGTTTGATGTCCTGGTGAACTGACAGAGAAGAAAAATCACTGGGTGAGCGGAAGGCAGCACAGGAAGCGACGCGGCACGCTGGCAGCGTGCGAACTGACGGAATACGTAAAGGTACGTGGAGGCCATTTTGCTGGAAGGAAGGGTTGCTAAGCAACGCAGAAAGTCACCGGATCACAGAGTTTACGAGAGACGGATGAAAACGGAGGATCAGTCTGGAAGCTGTTAAAAGGAGGGAGTTACCGGGACACTGAAGGATAGAAGATGAATAAAAGGAGAGGTACAGTCACCATTGGAGAGAGGAATAACGCATCAGCAGTGGAGAGTTGGATTTGATTGAATCCAAGTAGCGAGACTGAGAATTTCACCCGAGTTGAAAGGTTTTTTTTTTGTTTTTTTTAGTTTGTCTATCTTTCCTTGTTTAATTTACAGTTTAATCTGAAAAGTCTGTAATATTTTAGAGTCTTGGTTTTCAAAAGAGAGTAATGGAGAGCCAAAACATGATGATGCCTCCATTGTTCTTGCAGCAGAACGGGGATCCACCCATAGAATGGGATGAATGGATCGAAATGTTTGAGAACTACATTGAGGCATTGGATGGAAAGGATTTCAGGGAAGCAAGGAAGAGGGCGTTATTATTGAGTACGTTAGGGAAAGAAGGGCAGCATTCATTTAAATTTTTACCGGTTGGGAAAAATGCTGAGGGAAGAGTGATAACAAATGTATATTTAGAGGCAAAAGCACGTTTAAAAAAACAGTATTTGAAGGAAGTGAATATAGTGATGGCAAGACATTAGTTCTATACGCAGCCGCAAAGATAGGATGAGTCAGTTGATCAATTTGTAACTCGTTTGAGAGAGTTGTCACTGAAATGTAATTTTGGAGATATCAGAGATGAGATGATAAGGGATCAACTGATTGTGCAGTGCAAGAATAAAAAGATGCAGGAGAAATTGTGGGCTGCGAAGAACCCTTTGCTTCAGAATGCAATCGATATTGCGAAGGTCGTGGAGGAGTCTAGTGAATGTATGAGAGAGATGGACCGCACTGAGGGTTTGAAGGAGAATGTGTCTTGTGTGGAGCAGGAAGAAGCAGTTGCTGCGATAGGCAGTAAGAAGAGTAATGAGAAGGGTGAGAGGAGTAGTAGGAAGTATTACAGTACTCCTTCAATCCTTCAAACAATCAAGAACAATACAGAAGTACATAGAGAATGTGCACAAGGTGTGGCAGTACTTATCAGACGGCTGAGTATAAGAAGTGTTTTGCACTGGATACAGATTGCAAAAAGTGCGGGAGAAGAGGACATTTTTACAAGATGTGCAAGTTTGGGAACAAAGGGAAGGTGGCTGTTGTGAATGAAGAAAGTGTCTGTGTAAATTCAGATGGTGGGGTTGATGGAGCAAAGAACATTTTTTGCATAAGTGATGAAGAATTAGATACGGAGCCAGAGAGGAGAATGAGGCCCATAGCTGTGTTTGTAATTGAAGGAAGGAAACAGAGTTAATGGTGGATTCGGGTTCATTCTGGACCATTATCCCAGAGTGTATGTTTCGTGAGAAGTGGCCAGAGATAATGTTGAGACAAAAGGACATAAATCCGAGTGGGTACCAGGGTGAGAGGATCGACATAATTGGGTACATGCTTAGTGACATATTATTTAAAAGCAGATCAGTGAAGGGTAAGGTTTATGTAGCTCAATCTGGACCACCGATATTAGGATGGGGACACCAGTATGATCTTCACATAATCATTAATCCTAGGGCGAAGGATCAAGTTATGGTGGTGGATGAGATATCCACAGAGTCAATTGTTGAAAGGATGAAAGATTTATTTAAAGAAGAAATTGGAGAATTAAAAGGGTATGTGCACAGAATCATGCTCAAACCGGATGCTGTTCCCGTGCAGCACAAAGTCAGGAAGGTACTCATAATAGCCAGGAGTGAGGTGAAGAAAATGTTGTGTGAGATGCTAGAGCAAGGAGTAATTGAGCAAATTGAGACTTCGAATTGGATTTCGCCCGTTGTTATCACGACGGAATCGGATGGAAAATACAGGTTTTGTGTGGATTTGCGCACGTTAAATCAGAATATAGTTGTGGATAGTTTCCCCTTACCTAATATTAATGAGTTGATTTTATTATTAAAGGGAGGGAGATTTTTCTTGAAGTTGGATTTACGTAGCGCGTACAATCAGATTAGTTTGCATGAAGAGTCGAAGTCTTTGACAGCGTTTATAAAATCAGAGGGTGTTTTCCAATTCACTGGTATGCCCTTCGGGCTAGTATCTGCAGCTGGAGTCTTTCAGCGGATGATGGGCTCAGTTTTAGCGGGGATAAAAAACGTTGTTTATTTTCAGGACGATGTTTTGTTATTTGGTGAGACGATAGGGGAGCACAACGTTATCCTTAATGAGGTGTTGCATGAAATGGAGAGTGCTGGCTTAACGTTAAAAAAAGAAAAATGCAAGTTCACTGTGGAGGAGGTAGAATATTTGGGCTACACGTTGTCAGCAGAAGGTGTAAGACCTAAACGTGACTTGTTGGAATCAATAAGAAGAGCACCTGCACCAGTTGACAAGGATCAGTTAAGATCATTTTTAGGTCTTATAGAATATTACGCAAAATTTGTAAGAAATTTTGCAGACAAGACAGAGAAGATAAGAGTGTTGCTTCGGAAGGGATCTAAGTTTGTGTGGGGTGTTGAACAGGGGAAAGTGTTTGAGGATATAAAAACAGATCTGTGATGCGAAGATTTTGATGCCTTTTGACACACAATTGGAGTCTGTTTTGTCTGTTGATGCAAGCGCAGTGGGGTTAGGCGCAGTGTTGGCGCAGGTACATTCTTCAGGTGTGAAAACAGTGGCGTTTGCATCAAGGTCACTTACTGGTTCGGAAAGGAACCACTCGATCATCGAGAGGGAGGCACTGGCAGCTGCTTGGGGTTGCGAGTATTTTAGGATGTATCTGTGGGGGTTTCATTTCAGGTTGCAGACAGATCATAAACCCTTAATAAGGATCTTGTCTCCAGGTGGCGCAGGAAAGGGTTCGGCAAGGTTGGCAAGGCTTGCGGCCAGGTTACAGGAATTATTGTATAAGATAGACTATATTCCTGGTTGGAGGAATAATCAAGCAGATGGACTGTCGAGACTTTCCTTACCATGGGAGGAGGTGGATCAGTCGGGAGTTATTGAATGAGGGCTCAGTTGCAGCTATTGAAGACATTGTGGATTTGTGTTCTGGTGCAATAGGGAGAACACAGTGGAATGAGAGTATGGTGAAGGATGCCGTGATAGGTAGTGTTAAGGAACTTATCGTAAAAGGTAATAGACGTGAAAGCACTCTAGAGGTGACGGTTAGACCGTGTGCAAAGGTGTTGGATGAGTTGTCCATTTATGATAAGGAAGGAAACATTGTGATGAAAGATGATAAGTTCATTCCGCCACATGATTTAAGATTTTTGTTGTTCAAGTTGGCGCATGAGGGTCATCTGGGTCAGTCACTTACTAAGAGGAGATTGAGGGAGTATTTTTGTTGGCCTGCGATGAACCAACATGTTTCAGAATGGGTTGAGAGGTGTGTGGACTGTTTGGAGTGTGAGAAGAGGTTAAAGGTGAGTAGCAATTCGAATCATGGTACAGTTGAGGATCCTGAGCCCCCTTGGCACACCGTATGTATGGATTTTATTGGACCGTTTAGTGGTCTTAGAGCAGATTTAAAGTTTGCTTTAGTGATGATAGATGTTACATCGAAATGGCTGATTGTTAAGTTCTGCAGGGAAATAACAACTAAATCTACCATTTGTCTGATGGTTGAGATTTTTCGGGAAGAAGGTTTCCCAGTGAAATTGATAACGGATAATGGTACACAATTGACGTCTGAAGAGATGGTGAAGTTTTTGAAAAATTGTGGGATTGTACATTGTAGGACGTCATTATATAATCTACAAGTGAATGGTATCGTGGAGAGGGCGAACCAAATGGTGAAGGGTGCAATTCAGATGGCTAGTTCGAGAGGTGGTTCAGTGAAGGATATGGTTGAGGATTTAGTGTGGGCTTATCGTACAACAGAAAATTATTCTTCAGGGAAGATTCCTTTTAATATGATGAGGGGACGTGTGGTTGGAACCAAATCCAATTCCAGCTTGGATGAAGGATTGCATAGGTTTGGCCAATTTGAGTGGGGCAAGCACGAGTGGGGGCGAAGTCCTGCCTTGGAGGAGCAACGTTTCGGTAAATGATTTGATGACAGTGAAACCAGGACGCGTTGGTGGTGGTTTTACGAAATTTAGAGGACCATTTAAGGTGAAATCTGTCCACAATATATTCTTTGTGTAATGGGGAGCATTGGAATCTAAGGAGGGTGGCTTTGTATAGGAATCATGAACGGAATGAGAGAAAGGAAAATGATATAAGGAGAAAGGATGTTGTCCGTGTTGATCTTGATGTTGATGTAAATGATTCTAATCGGAGGGACAGGAGACCTCCAGCATATTTTCAAGATTATTTCTACGATGATGCATGATGTCTTTGTTTACCTTTAGTTTCATGTTTCCACATTTCTTTTGTAATTCTTTTGTTGTAGGTGATAGATTGGTGAAGGGAAGAGGATATGTTATATTCTTACCATGTTATGTGGGCTTTCCCTTTAAAGATTGGTTCTATTTAGATTTCTTGTTGTGGCGGTGTTCTATGTCAGGGCTTCTGGTCAGTTACCTGTTAGCCTTGATGTGGACACCAGCTTTTCTCTGTGACTCTTAATAAACCACAATTACGTTTTTAATACATCTTTGTGGACAGCATTTCTTCCCCTACAACAGTATTTCTATATATTTTTTCACCTACTCCTCATTTATCTACCTCGAGTACAAGCTGTGATACACTTTATAACATGGTATCTTATTATGAAATTATTAAAGTACTGCAATTGTTAATGACTATAGCCTATAGGATTCAATTTGAACCATGATTAGTGTGGTTATTGTAGGCTTGGTAGGACTGGGCTCAGTCTACCTATGATTTGGATATGTTCTCTTTGTATTTGCACATCAGCACTTTTTATATTTACACTTTAATGGTTTTTTGCACCTATGAATATGAGCATGGCATATGCAATTCGAAAGACAGGTCTATCACTTCATCTGGGGATTTACCCCGGGATGATTTCTGTGCCTTTTACAAGCTATATATGCAATTATTGGATGTGAAGGCATTTTTAACACATTTGCTGAATTGCAGGACTTAGGCTATTGTTTGCCAATGTGAATTGGGGCAGCAGCTCATTAATTTGGATCAAACACTACCAATTATTTATGAATGGGTAGGCTCATTGTTTACATGCCTATATACAATGTTCTGTATATTCTTTGAACACGGTATGATATATGAGGATCATGAACTATCTCTGTCTATATTTAATATATTGACGTATTACTTAACCTCGGCAGCTATGTTGACATTTTGCACAATACCTGTACAAGTTTGCATTTTTTGCACAGATATATTGGCTAATTTGCACTCTAAAGTAACAATGCTTGGGTGTATATATATATATATATATATATATATATATGGCGAAGCTTGTCACACAGAACAACAAAGTCCGAATACTTGTAACATAGAGCCGACCCAAAGGTGCTGGTGAACGGTGTTTATTCCATAAGAGCCAGCGCTGCCGCCATGACGCGTTTCGCCTCCAAGGAGGCTTGATCACATGACAAACAGCGAGCATCGAGCTGGACTTTTAAAGTGACAGTGCATTACATTGTGTCATAGAAATGAAGGAAATACTTCATAACGTGATTGCTGTAAACATATACACCGGAATAGTGGATAAAGCCCAAGTGGGCTACCATGATTCAAGATAAAGCAATCTACATATTTACAACCAATTATATATATAAATTGATAAATACAAGCTAAAAACATGTAGAAATCGCAAAACTTGATCAATAAGAAACACTAACATGTATATGTACACGATAAGTAAATTCATCTATGTACATTCTGAAGTGTTAAAACCCTAAATATTCCGATATGTATAAAAGAGTATAGTATTTACAAATAGTGCAAATAATGAGAATCCGATAGCAGCAAATGGATGACACAAAAAGAATATGCATTCAAAATTGGGCCCAAGTGGGCAAGTCACGATAGTAGTCATAGGCATATAAAGTGCATAATGTAAAGTGCAAAGTTTAGCAAAGTGCAAACTATTAGTCATTGGTGATTCCAAAATTAAAATCAGAAATGGTTATGTACTGAAGATAAAAAGGAGAAAAATTCATCATATGTACATCAGGAAACAATTTTACAGGGAACAATTCAATGGTTATTAAAATATCCGGACAGGCATGGGCAGGCATATAAAATGGTTCTAAAGGCAAGTGTAAAGGTCTTCCCTGTCATTGAGGCCATTCGGATTTTTGGTGTTTAATTCCAGAATATATCGAGTCTCAAGGAAACGGAGCTTGGCCTCACGGTCACCTCCTCTCCTCGAGGCCTCAACACAATCAATTAAAAAGAATAGGAGTAAATCAGGGACACCTAGATGTTTGTCCTGGAAATGCCTGGCAACCGGATAATTCTGGTCATGTCCAGAAATTGCCCGTATGTGTTGGAGAATCCGCTTGTGGGCGGGCAGCTTAGTGCTGCCCACATATTGTAGCCCACACGGACACTCCAACACATAGACGACATATTCTGTTTTGCATGTGAGCCACTTGGAAATGGCGGTAGGATGCTCGGAAAAAGGACTTTTGAAATGTGTCCTATTGCTGCCAAAGCGGCAGGCCTTACATTGGGGGCAAGTCTTGAAACCCTTTCTCAATGCTGACCAGGTTGTAGACATCTTAGGTTCTAAAGTATTGTTAACTAGAGCCTTGGACATTGAGGGGGATCTTCTAAAAGTAAGAATCGGTTTAATGTCCACCATGTGACCAATCACAGGGTCACTGCGAACTAAATTCCAATTCTTATTGATAATTTTTTGAAGAGCCCCGTGTTGTCGGTTGAATGTTAAAATAGCTCTGGAAGAACAAGTTTGAGCATCCTTGGTCACATCATTATTCAGTTGAGCATTCCTCATTCTGGGTATGAATGCTTCCTGCCTGCTGACTGAGTTGGAACGTGTGATGGCCTTGGCCAAAGTTTCAGTGGAATAGCCTCTAGCCAGGAAGCGTAATCTGCATGCCTCCTGCGCAGCCGCGCATTCGGCATCTGTACTGCAGATTCTTCTTATTCGGAGCATTTCCCCAAAGGGAATGCTCCGAATTAAATGTGCTGGATGTTGACTGTTGGAGTGCAAGATGGTATTTCCTGCACTCGGCTTCCTGTACAGTCTGGTGTTAAGACTAGTGCCCTCCACAAATACCTCAACATCTAAGAAACAGATAGACTCAGTGCTAAAGTTCGCCGTGAAATTAAGATTAATGGTGTTTAAATTAATCAAATCAACAAACTTTCTGGCCTCTTCCTCACTGCCCCTCCAAATCAAGAAAACATCATCAATATAACGCAAATACAAAACAATATTGTAAGAAAAGAAATCATGGTGCTGACCGACTGGAACCTGTATATATATATTACCTACTGGCGGTCGCCAGTAGGTAGTTATAGTTAGGACCTACTTTCCATAGGAAATCCACAACATTCTATTGGGAATAACTTTGTCACCAGTTGAGGAATTTGCGTGTAATTTTCCCTAATTTAGGCCAGCTCCGCTTCACTTCTTCCCTGAAAGTTTCGGGGGGATTCGTCATGCGGGGGCCGAGAAAAAAAGGGGGTCCCAAAACATGTTTTCCCCATGTTAATTTCCATAGGACGAATAGACACGGCTACAGCCCGAACCACTGAATGGAATTACACCAAACTTTGTAAAATTGTAGGGACTGGTACGCAGAAGTGCCTTTTCTATATTTGGTGAAAATTGCTCCAGTGGTTTTTAAGAAAATTAACTTCGAAAACACATATATATCTATAGGCGCACTGGGGAGCGCACTCGGCGCGCCACGGAAGTGTGCGAGCGGAAAGTTGATTGGCTCTCGGGTGTCTGTCAACATTCGAACAGCCCGGAGAGTCCGCCATCTTGTGTCTCGGTAGAACCGAGACACAAGAGGTGAAAAAAAAGGGGGAAATGATTAAAAGGGGGAAGGGTAGATACCCCCTGACCCCCTAGGTTTTCTGAGGGGGCCTAGAAGGCACATGACCAGGATGTTACATGTAATCTAACATCTAAACATCTAAATCTAAATTTTCGCAGGGTAAGCGATGGGTGCATTCCCATGTATGCTTTCCCGTACGCGTACCCTGAGCGCACCACAGGGAAAAACAGTGTAAAAAATTACAGTAAAAATATAATTTAGAGTACTGAGAGGTAGGGTAGCTCTGAAAAGAGCTGTTGTGTTATGTGGGTGTTTTTTGTACCTACAAGTAGGTACTGATGCAGAGTCTAAAATTCAAGAGGAAGACTCTATTCCCCTCATCTGTAAAATGTACACCATCTCTCCTATAGATGCCTTGCATGTTGTAACGCAAGTTGTTGTAGTATATGGAACCCATACCATAGTCTCTGAGGAAAGCAGAAACAGATTTATTCACATGTTTCCTTGCTTTCTCAATCTGTGGACAAAATTGGTTGGACCAGTTCCATTTTTGCCTTTGACATATATTAGAATATACCAAGGCAGTTTTTGGAAAAAGTGACATCAATTGCCCAAAGATGTCATTTAAAAGCATTTCCAGACCTACCCCAGTCAAAGTGCCAAGGTAATTTCCACCACAGTGCACAATTATGAGGTCTGGGTGTGGTAGATGCATAAAGGATTTTACCAATGGTATCAATTGGTGACATCTCAATCCTCTCTGGCCAATCCACATAATATCCACATTTGGTAAATCAAGGTTGTAAATACCTCTGTTTGCTGCATATCTTTCACTCCAGTGAACAAAGCTATGACCCACAATCCTCCAGACTTTAGGCATCTTGAAGATAGATGTGGTTGTATTCAGATGAGTTGTGGAAATGAAATGGCAGTTTGAAAGTAGGAGTTATGGAAAAAAAGTGGTTGAGATTCAGTGCACTTTAAAAAGAATGATTGGTGTTTTTTTAAAATTCTCCACTGAAAATTAGGGTGAATGCTTATGATTTTTGAAAGAAGTAATGCTAATGGTTGAGAAAAAGTCATTGAAAGAAACATTGCACATGATTAGCTAGTATATTGAGAGCTCAAACACCCTTGCTGAGTTCATTTGCAACATGGTATGATGACATTTTCACCTGTGTGCTGAGTTAGGTGGGAGTTACCATGATAACAGGCTGAATGAGCATTGGGGGGATGGGTGAATATTATGTGAGTTTGGAAGTGTTGAAATGTAGAACCAATTAAAATGGCAGTTTGGTTATGAAATAGTGTGGGAAGAATTCTGATTGGTTAAGTCCAGGGTTATGTGTGAAGAATTACAGGGAATCAGTGCCATTTGTGGTTGCAGTGTTTGAGGTGCATTTCAGAGATTCTGCGTGAGAAAATCTGGTGTGTGTGACTGACACTGTTCTAAATCTTCAAAAGCATTTTTAAAGGTGAGTAATGATTCATTTAATATAGATAGAGTGCTATATGCACTATGGGGAAGATTAAGAAGCATATTGGGCTTGTTTATTCTTGCATTGTGTCTCATGTTTCTATGTAATGTTGTCTAAAAAATGAATGGTGCATATTGGAAATTTATTTTGGAAATGAGTCAGGTTTCCGCCTTGTAATGTAGTGGTCATTTAAATGGGCTGTGCTCTGTGTGTAAAACGATTTACTATGCTACATGTTTTTTGGTAAACTGTAAGATGGTGAGAGATGGTGAGATGGTATGAGCTCAGACACACATAGTGGAGTCAGAGAAAGACATGGTAGATTACATGTAACATCCTGGTCATGTGCCTAAGATCACACTGTGAGTCAAGCTTGATTTTAAATGAATCTGGGTGAATAATTTGCTTAGTTGATGTGTTTAAAAATATGGAAATACGTGTTTTCTTGAAGTCAGTTAGGCTTTAGGATATGTACTAGTAGAGAATCTTAGGCAGCATGTCTGTTAGGCCTCTTAGTTCGCAAATAGGCTCTAAGCTGTGCAATAAAGATCCAGGGTGTACTGTTGAAATGGAAAAGGAATGTTTTGTCTTGCTTATATATATATGGTCTGTTTTTACCAATAGAGAAAGTGAGATAGTATGAGCACAAACACACATAGTGAAGGCAGAGACAGGCATGTAGATTACATGTAACATCCTGGTCATGTGCCTAAGATCACACTGTGAGTCAAGCTTGATTTAAAATGAATCTGGGTGAATAATTTGCTTAGTTGATGTGTTTAAAAATATGGGAATACATGTATTCTTGAAGTCAGTTAGGCTTTAGGATATGTACTAGTAGAGAATCTTAGGCAGCATGTCTGTTAGGTATCTTAGTTCACAAATAGGCTCTAAGATGTGCAATAAAGATCCAGGGTGTGCTGTTGAAATGAAAAGGGAATGTTATGTCTTTTTTATATATATATATATGGTCTGTTTTTTGCCAGTAGAGACAGTGAGATAGTATGAGCACAAACACACAAGTGGAGGCAGAGACAGACATGGTAGATTACATGTAACATCCTGGTCATGTGCCTAAGATCACACTGTGAGTCAAGCTTGATTTTAAATGAATCTGGGTGAATAATTTGCTTAGTTGATGTGCTTAAAAATATGGGAATACATGTATTCTTGATGTCAGTTAGGCTTTAGGATATGTACTAGTAGAGAATCTTAGGCAGCATGTCTGTTAGGCCTCTTAGTTCGCAAATATGCTCTAAGCTGTGCAATAAAGATCCAGGGTGTGCTGTTGAAATGAAAAAGGAATGTTATGTCTAGCTTATATATATATAGTCTGTTTTTTGCCAGTAGAGACAGTGAGATAGTATGAGCACAAACACACATAGTGGAGGCAGAGACAGATATGGTAGATTACATGTAACATCCTGGTCATGTGCCTAAGATCACACTGTGAGTCAAGCTTGATTTTAAATGAATCTGGGCAAATAATTTGCTTAGTTGATGTGTTTAAAAATATGGGAATACATGTATTCTTGAAGTCAGTTAGGCTTTAGGATATGTACTAGTAGAGAATCTTAGGCAGCATGTCTGTTAGGCCTCTTAGTTCGCAAATAGGCTCTAAGCTGTGCAATAAAGATCCAGGGTGTGCTGTTGAAATGAAAAAGGAATGTTATGTGTTGCTTATATATATATGGTCTGTTTTTTGCCAGTAGAGACAGTGAGATAGTATGAGTACACACACACATAGTGGAGGCAGAGACAGACATGGTAGATTACATGTAACATCCTGGTCATGTGCCTAAGATCACACTGTGAGTCAAGCTTGATTTTAAATGAATCTGGGTGAATAAATTGCTTAGTTGATGTGTTTAAAAATATGGGAATAAATGTATTCTTGAAGTCAGTTAGGCTTTAGGATATGTACTAGTAGAGAATCTTAGGCAGCATGTCTGTTAGGCCTCTTAGTTCGCAAATAGGCTCTAAGCTGTGCAATAAAGATCCAGGGTGTGCTGTTGAAATGAAAAAGGAATGTTATGTGTTGCTTATATATATTTGGTCTGCTTTTTGCCAGTAGAGACAGTGAGATAGTATGAGCACAAACACACATAGTGGAGGCAGAGACATACCTGGTAGATTACATGTAACATCCTGGTCATGTGCCTAAGATCACACTGTGAGTCAAGCTTGATTTTAAATGAATCTGGGTGAATAATGTGCTTAGTTGATGTGTTTAAAAATATGGGAATACATGTATTCTCAAAGTCAGTTAGGCTTTAGGATATGTACTAGTAGAGAATCTTAGGCAGCATGTCTGTTAGGTATCTTAGTTCACAAATAGGCTCTAAGCTGTGCAATAAAGATCCAGGGTGTGCTGATGAAATGAAAAGGGAATGGTATGTCTTTTATATATATATATATGGTCTGTTTTTTGCCAGTAGAGACAGTGAGATAGAATGAGCACAAACACACATAGTGGAGGCAGAGACAGACATGGTATATTACATGTAACATTCTGGACATGTGACTAAGATCACACTGTGAGTCAAGCTTGATTTTAAATGAATGTGGGTGAATAATTTGCTTAGTTGATGTGTTTAAAAATATGGGAATACATGTATTCTTGAAGTCAGTTAGGCTTTAGGATATGTGCTAGTAGAGAATCTTAGGCAGAATGTCTGTTAGGCCTCTTATTTCGCAAATAGGCTCTAAGCTGTGCAATAAAGATCCAGGCTGTGCTGTTGAAATGAAAAAGGAATGTTATGTCTTGCTTATATATATATGGTCTGTTTTTGCCAGTAGAGTCAGTGAGATAGTATGAGCACAAACACACATATTGGAGGCAGAGACAGACATGGTAGATTACATGTAACATCCTGGTCATGTGCCTAAGATCACACTGTGAGTCAAGCTTGATTTTAAATGAATCTGGGCGAATAATTTGCTTAGTTGATGTGTTTAAAAATATGGGAATACATGTATTCTTGAAGTCAGTTAGGCTTTAGGATATGTACTAGTAAAGAATCTTAGGCAGCATGTCTGTTAGGCCTCTTAGTTCGCAAATAGGCTCTAAGCTGTGCAATAAAGATCCAGGGTGTGCTGTTGAAATGAAAAAGGAATGTTATGTCTTGCTTATATATATATGGTCTGTTTTTGCCAGTAGAGACAGTGAGATAGTATGAGCACAAACACACATAGTGGAGGCAGAGACAGACATGGTAGATTACATGTAACATCCTGGTCATGTGCCTAAGATCACACTGTGAGTCAAGCTTGATTTTAAATGAATCTGGGCGAATAATTTGCTTAGTTGATGTGTTTAAAAATATGGGAATACATGTATTCTTGAAGTCAGTTAGGCTTTAGGATATGTGCTAGTAGAGAATCTTAGGCAGAATGTCTGTTAGGCCTCTTATTTCGCAAATAGGCTCTAAGCTGTGCAATAAAGATCCAGGGTGTGCTGTTGAAATGAAAAAAGAATGTTATGTCTTGCTTATATATATATGGTCTGTTTTTTGCCAGTAGAGACAGTGAGATAGTATGAGCACAAACACACATAGTGGAGGCAGAGACAGACATGGTAGATTACATGTAACATCCTGGTCATGTGCCTAAGATCACACTGTGAGTCAAGCTTGATTTTAAATTAATCTGGGCGAATAATTTGCTTAGTTGATGTGTTTAAAAATATGGGAATACATGTATTCTTGAAGTCAGTTAGGCTTTAGGATATGTACTAGTAGAGAATTTTAGGCAGCATGTCTGTTAGGCCTCTTAGTTCCCAAATAGGCTCTAAGCTGTGCAATAAAGATCCAGGGTGTGCTGTTGAAATGAAAAAGGAATGTTATGTGTTGCTTATATATATATGGTCTGCTTTTTGCCAGTAGAGACAGTGAGATAGTATGAGCACAAACACACATAGTGGAACCAGAGACAGACCTGGTAGATTACATGTAACATCCTGGTCATGTGCCTAAGATCACACTGTGAGTCAAGCTTGATTTTAAATGAATCTGGGTGAATAATTTGCTTAGTTGATGTGTTTAAAAATATGGGAATACATGTATTCTCGAAGTCAGTTAGGCTTTAGGATATGTACTAGTAGAGAATCTTAGGCAGCATGTCTGTTAGGTATCTTAGTTCACAAATAGGCTCTAAGCTGTGCAATAAAGATCCAGGGTGTGCTGTTGAAATGAAAAGGGAATGGTATGTCTTTTATATATATATATATATATGGTCTGTTTTTTGCCAGTAGAGACAGTGAGATAGAATGAGCACAAACACACATAGTGGAGGCAGAGACAGACATGGTAGATTACATGTAACATCCTGGCCATGTGCCTAAGATCTCACTGTGAGTCAAGTTTGATTTTAAATGATTTTGGGTGAATAATTTGCTTAGTTGATGTGTTTAAAAATATGGGAATACATGTATTGTTGAAGTCAGTTAGGCTTTAGGATATGTACTAGTAGAGAATCTTAGGCAGCATGTCTGTTAGGCCTCTTACTTCAAAAATAGGCTCTAAGCTGTGCAATAAAGAACCAGGGTGTGCTGTTGAAATGAAAAAGGAATGTTTTGTCTTGCTTATATATATATGGTCTGTTTTTTGCACACCCTGGAGTTCGGGTAGGCACAGAGTGAGATGAGACACAGGCACAGAGTGAGATGAGACACAGACACAGAGTGAGATGAGACACAGGCACTGAGTGAGATGAGACACAGGCACAGAGTGAGATGAGACACAGGCACAGAGTGAGATGAGACACAGGCACAGAGTGAGATGAGACACAGGCACAGAGTGAGATGAGACACGCAAAGAGAGAAATGAGACACACAAAGAGTGAGATGGGGCAGGCACAGAGTTAGATGAGACACAGGCACAGACTGAGATGAGACACAGGCACAGAGTGAGATGGTGCAGGCAGAGAGTGAGATTAATAATGAAACTGTACTGCACTGTTGCTGTGACACAGTTGCAGTGGTATAAACTTAGTTATGTTGTAAACTAGTGTTTATATTGTTTATTTATTGTAATTTCTATGTAGTATGTTAGTAGTGGTCTATAATATGTTATTGTTTCTTCACCACAGATTGTAATCATCTATAGAAAGATAAAAGAATATGCCGACGAAGGAAAGAAAAAAAGAAGGAAAGAAAAAAATATATAAACATGGTTTATGGTCCAAGAAAACACAATTAGAAGATTCATCCAAAACACAATCTTCAGTGTAAAAAAAGAATGCTCCTGGTAAGCAAACAAAGGAGTTTTTAAGGAAATTAACGCTATGTAAAAAAAAAAATCATCTGTAAATACAAAGAAAAAAAAGAGCCCCTCAAAAAATGTTAGACCTGTAGAAGGAGATGATATTCTCTATAGCAATAGACGGAGAAATCAATTTATTGACATTCGTAGACGAATGTTTTATAACAGAATTGTTTTAAATGTATTAAAAAATGTAAAGATGTATAAAAAGAAGAGTGCTTTTTACAAGAAAAAAAAAGTATAGTGAAGATTGTGGATCAGGAATTTAAAGTGAAAAATAAATTATATGGTTTAGTAATCAATAGAATTCGTACACTAGATAAGGTAATCAATGTTTTCAAATCAAAATGTAAGTGGAAAAGAGTAATTAATCGGACTAATTTTTGTGAAGTTTTTTCTGGAGAATGGTAGCATAGTTCAAGTTGTGAGCCATATTTTAATGAAGAAAGTTACTTTCAGGATAATGATTTGGTGCATGCAGTTGACACCAGTGGTCGAGCATATGAGGTGAAGGACGGTTGTCCGGTTGAAAAAGAAAAAAATTGTGCCTAGAAATGCAGAAGAGGTGTTAGCTGATGAAGTTTTAGGGAGATGTCCTAAGGCTCCAGTGTATACTTGAATTGCAGTAGTATTTGTAGTGTGCGACAGGATTCAATTGATTTGTTTCTCAATTTCTTACGGACATATGCTAAGGAAAGTCTAAAACAAAAGATGAAGATTTTGCAAGAGTTAGATCCTTGCAGAGTGAGAGAAAAAACAGGTTTGCATGGGCATTCACTGGCTTGTCTTTCAAGAAAAGTATGTCAGAGTGTTTTTCACCATTTTTGGATGTTAGCAGTGCATCATAATAAAGTGAAGAAATTAGTGAGAAGGTTGTATTACGCAAAAAGTCCAGCACTTAAGCTAAAACAGTTAAACAGTGCTCTTTTGCATGGAACTGAATTAAATGTGAAGAACATTTGTGAAGAAATTGAGTTTTGTTACTTTGGTGAAAAAGAAGACAGTGCAGAAACTGATACAGTAATAAAAGGTAATGTGGAAGATAATGTACAGATTTCAAGTACAGAAAAATTTGAACATGAAATTACAAAGTTTAAGGTCAATTCAAGTGAAAGGCCTAATTTTTCTTGTGTGTGTTGTCGACAAACTCATTATAAGAATCAGACTAGATTAGTTGATTTATATGTAAAAAGTGAAATGGAAAATAATGATGAGTGGAAGGATTTTGCAACTTATTTGTTGGTAGAACATTTTTTGATTTGGGTTCTGATCAACGTATTTGTAAATATTGTTATAATAAATTAAATGGAATCAGAATGCATGCTAGAGCTGTTCATAATAATCTGGAGTTGGTAGACATTCCTTCTGAATTGATGGATTTAAATACCTATGAGTCTATTCTGATCCAATGTGTGCATCCTTTTCAGGCTATTGTTCGCATGGAGCCTAAGACAGGGAATTGCCTCCTTCAGATTTACAGAGAGGATTAAAGGGAAGAGTTGTTTATTTGCCTCTAGATTTTAAGAATATTGATACAATTGGTGTAGAAAAAGTAGAAGAGGAACCTCTGGTTATTCTAGTCAATGGTGTTCCAACAAAGAGTAAAAAAATCTGGCAAGAATTAGTGGATGTTAGGAAAGCCAAAAAGGCAATGTTGTATTTGGTAAAAAATAATCACTACTACAAAAATGTATATGTTGGAGAAGAGAAAACAACTGTAGAAGAGGACAGTGATTTCTCAGCTGGGCAAATTGAAAAAGTTGATGTCTCTAGAAGTGAAGAAATTTATGAACATTATAGTGTTCATCCATTGCTTTCCAAAGTAATGGGGAATGCTATTGACTTGTTTCAAATGAAAGAAGCAAAAGGAAGTCCCATTAGTGTATGGGAAGAAAGTTTGGAAGCTCGTTGTTTTCCACAGTTATTTCCATCAGGTCAAGGTGGACGATATGACGACCGACCTGTTCAAATTCCTGCATCTGAATACCGGACTTTAAGATTATATGCAGAAGATCCAAGGTTTCGTCAATGCATTCCATATTTGTTTCATCTACTGTTTGAGAGTGACTTGTCTGGACTTTCTTATGCAGTGAACCATATACTGAAAAGTGGAGTACATCTGCAAAATGTTTCGGCAAGGGACTTTATGGATAAAGTCAAACCGCAAGACAGTATTTTGGAATCTCACCTAATTAATTTTATGGCATGTCAGTGTGGTACTAACGAGTATTGGTACCGTCGTCATGGGGAATTGAAATGTATGCTAAGAAACTTAGGAACTCCTACATGGTTCCTCACTCTTAGCTGTGCTGAGTATGCTTGGGAAGACTTACTTCAATTTCTACGAGAGGCAAATGCAAACATTGAAAATATTGAATACAAGACACCTGCAGAACTGTGCTCTTTGGATCCAGTTAATGTATGCAGGTATTTCAATCATAGGTTTGAAGCTATGATGTCTTTTATCACAAACAAAAAAAATTCTCAGCTTGGAGAGGTTTTGGATTTCTTTTGGAGAAAGGAGTATCAAGCAAGAGGTGCTCCTCACATACATATGCTGCTATGGATCAAAGATGCACCCAAATTTGGAACAGATTCGGATGACAAAGTGATGAGTTTCATTAAACAGTATTCTACATGTGCTGTTCTGAAAAGTACAGACGAAAACAGAAGAAACATAAGAAAACAATTTAAGACATCAAGTTTTACGCTTTCAAACCCATCGTTGTGGAAAATACTGTCGTCGGAAATACAAATCCAAGGACAAGTTCTACACAAAATGTCGTTTTGCATTTCCACGTCTATTAACATCGAAAGGAAGAGTGAACAATTTTATGTCTTCTCTGCGACATACTGTGACAAGAAAATCACCGAAAAATACATACAACCTAAGAAGAAATGAAGAGTCCAAATACATAAATGACTACAACCCAGTCATTTAGTCCATGTGGAATCCTAACATGGATATTCAATATGTTGCTGAGAACTCTATTGCTGTGGCTCGATATGTTACGTCTTACATCACAAAATCAGAAAAGACGGAACTGAAGGAAATGTGGGAGGAAAAGAGTCTAAGTAAGAAATTATACGGTTACAGTCTGAAGATGTTGTCGCATCGAGAAAATGGAGCATATGAATGTTCTGATCGGTTATCATCAGCAAGTCTATATGCCAAATCTAGAACAATCATTTGGGTGAGTCTAGGTCTTGCTGCAACACGAAACCGAGTTTTGAAATCTGTACAAGAAATAGAGTATTTGGCGGAGAAAGAACCAAACAGTACAGATATTTAGAAGACAAACATGTTGGATACATACTATCCAAATAGAAGTAGTCATCTTGAGAACGTTTGTCTCTATGAAGTTCTGCAAACCTATACTTTTAAGAGGAATATCACAGAAGATATCAATAAAGGAGTATATGCTGTAATTGGATATGAAGGATGTCTGGTGAAACAAAGAAAAGGCCATTTGATTAATCATCAAAAATTGAGTTGTGAATCTCCTGACAAAAGGGAATTTTACTATTTAGCTCTTTTGCAACTCATTAAGCCATGGCGTACAGAAGAGGAACTACTTGGAGATTTTCTCAGTTATGAAGATTCTTTCAATGCAACCAAGGATACCATAGAATGTCCTGTTTTTTCAAATTATCTGCAGATGTTGAACGAGGAAATACAGCAAGAAGCTACAATTGCAGCAGAGATTGCTAGAGACAGTTCTCAAGACAGTCAGAGTTCTGCTTCATTGAGTCAGGATCTACTAGGAGGACAATTATCCAAAATGAAGCTGCCACTGCCATGGATGAAGTGGAAAGAGCCAAGGAACAAGCTCAGGAGGATGTAGTTAACTTAGAAGATTTGGAAAAAGAACTAAACGTTGAGCAGAGACAAATATATGACGAAGTCACAGAACAGATTGATCATGGTTTATGTCATGAGAAAAAAGAG
Organism: Lissotriton helveticus; assembly: GCF_964261635.1. Lineage (NCBI taxonomy): Eukaryota > Metazoa > Chordata > Amphibia > Caudata > Salamandridae > Lissotriton > Lissotriton helveticus. Next base: position 1,412,605,114 of record NC_136065.1, read on the forward strand.
TGCTCATGTACATAATTTATACCTGTCCGACTGTACGTGAGTGGAGAAGCAGGAACTGGAAAAAGTTTTCTGATTAAAGCAATTTCAACTTATCTGCAGAAAAGAACGGAGTCATCGCTGTCTTGTGTTGTTACCGCTCCAACTGGGTTGACAGCACATAACATTAAAGGGATTACTTTACATCTTTTATTGATGCTGCCAGTAGAGCATGACTATACATTACAATACCACAAGCTATCTGGAGAAGCTTGTTGTGAAGTTTCAAGAGTCCTAAAGAAAATGAAACTTCTTATCATTGATGTGGTAAGCATGGTTTCAAATGTAATGCTTGCTTTTGTGCATTTATGAATGCAAGAAATTCTTAAAACAGAGTATGATGTGTTATTTGGAGGCAAACACATCATTGTTTTTGGAGATCTACTGCAGCTAACTCCAGTGGAAGGGCATCCAGTGTTTAAAATGCTTACGAATGAAGATACCAGGAAGTGCTTAGGAAGCATTGGAAATGTTAACATATGGTTAATTTCAAATATGCAGAACTGCTTCAAAATATGCGACAGGCTAAGGATGAAGATTATAAAAATATTCTACAAGATGTAAGAATTGGAAAAGTAAGTGAGCATGGCAAAGAAGCTTTACATGCACGATTAATTTCAAATTTGTTTCCAAATGAAAACATTCTCCCAGAGAATATTTTTAAGAAAATTCCTGAAAACAAATCTGTCATATGCTTGATGCCAACTCTGCAAGAATGTTCAATCTTCAACAACAAAATGTTAAAGTTAGAAAATCAAGAGATTGTGAAACTGGAAGCTATTGATAAAATAGAGCATGAAGGAGCAACTATTATTTTGTCAGAAAAGTTGAAATCAAAATTGGATTCTTGAGAGAAGACAATATCTAAAACTGCTGGTTTGGAAAAGACTCTGTAGGCATCTTTAAATTGTCGTATAATTTTACGACGGAATTTACATGTTGAAAGATGTTTAGTAAATGGAGCAATGGGTCATGTTGTTGATTTTGTGAATTACCGAAATAGAGATGGATTCGAATTTATAAAAATTTAATTTGATGGTATTGAAGTACAACAAATCAGTTGTTGTTCTGCTCGATTTTTGCTTGTGAAAGATTTATATGTACGCCGAAAGCAGTTTCCTCTTTCTTTGGCATATGCGGTGACTATTCATAAATCTCAAGGTTTAAGTGTAGATAGTGCTTTGGTGAATATTGGAAGTTCTGTGTTCAAGGAGGGTATGGCATATGTTGCTTTATCTTGAGTCAGAACTTTATCTGGATTGTACTTGATTGATTTTGATGAGACAAAGATTAGTGCAGATCTAAATTGTGTAAAAGAATATAATAGGTTAAGAAGAGAGAATGCTCCAAATTTACCTCAATATCCTCTATTTGAAAAGCGTGTAGTAGGCCGAAAAAGAAGAAATGAGAAAAATTGTAGTGAAGTTGTAGCAAAAAGAAAAAAAGTAGATGAACCAGTAATTGTAAGCAGAAAGGAAAAGGATTCAGTTAAAGATGTTGTTGGACTTCAGTTTGAAAACAGTTCTGTGTCAACTGCTATGTTAATGTAGTGGTTAATGTCGTTTTTTTTCTCCAAACTGTACAAGAAGAGATTGTTGAAAATCGTGAGCAAAGATTTTGTTGTTTGTTGAATTCTGTGTTTGAAAAATGTAGCAGTGATAGACCAAAAATACAAAGTGTTTCTGAAATTCGAAATGTTTTAGACATATGTTCTGGTCTAAATCAATTTTCACAGAATATTCAGCAAGATTGTCAGGAATTTCTAATGTATATGCTTGTTGTATTGCAAGATGAAGTAATAGATGTAGAAATTCTTTTTGGCCTTTCTTATAAATGGCAGCATAACTGCGACAATTGTTCCTTTTCAAGTACTGCTACAATAGACACTTAAAGATTTATAAATTTGACTTTACCAGACTGCAAATCAGTGTCTTTTAATAATCTAGTTAGAGAAGCAAATCAAAACGTGGTCTGTACTAAATGTAAATCTGCAATGCTATCAACATAATTTATACAAAGATATGGACAGTGTGTCATTTTAATGTTCCAACGATATAGACCTGATGGAACTAAATTGACAACTTTAATTAAAAATGTTGTGGCTTCTCAATTATCAATTTCTGGAAGAACCTTTGCAACTGCAGCAATTATTTACCAAGATGGTCCTTCGACAACATCAGGACATTACACAGGACATTACACAGCTTAGTTAAAATGTCAAAAAGGCTGAGCTAATTGTAATGATACTCAATTGACTGTCAAACAACGTTTGCCTTCTGACTTACAAAATTCTTACCTAGTGTTCTTACAACCAAAATTTTAGGTAAGGTAATTGGCCTATGAAGATTGGAGCAGTTAATAAAACTTAGTTTGTTGTTCAAAATTACTTTGTGAGTGAGAGTGATCAAGATAATAAAAAAACTTGTAGTTGTCTTAGAGGTAGTGTAAGTGTATCACACAGTGGGTGATATCAGTATTATAGGAAATGATGATCATGACTGAGCCACAGCTGGAAATATAACTATTGTTACATGATGTAAAAGATGTTGGAGCTTTTCTTTCAGAAACTCGGGTAAATGGAAGTTTAACAGTACTACTGAGTAATTTCCAAAGAAAAGGACTTTCCATATACTATATGGCCTTGTGGAAAAGTAAGTGGATCAGAAATAAGTTAAGATATGTTTTTTCTAAGTTTTACATTATTTATTGAAACATTGTATGGGTTTTTTAAACACAATCTTTTTGATTGTGTTTTTTTTGCCCGCTGTCATATGATGAGTAGTATTGAACTCACTGTTTTAAGTGAAATTCAATATATTCTGAGAACAGCAAAAATAAACCACATAACATGTTGTACAAGTTATTTTGTATTTTGTATTATGAAATATATATTATACTCCCCTTGTCTCACGCTCACTCACCTTTTTCCACCCTCTATCACCCCTCTTAACTCACCCTCACTTCCCTTCTCACACCCTCCCTCACCCCGTTCCCTTTCTCCACTTTCTCACTAACCCTCATTCCCCATTCCTTCACTGCCCTTTCCCTCTCTCCCCTCTACCACTTTCCAACTCACAGTCACTCCACTTCACTCCCCTTCGCCTTCTTTCCTTCCTTTGCTCCCTCAGTAATTCCCCTTCCCTTACTCACCTTACTCCACTTCACTCAATCCTTCTCTCACTCCCTCTGTCCTCTCACATCCTCACTCCCCTTCCCTCACTCTCTCACTCTTAGCCTCACTCTCTCCGTCCTCTCACTCTCTCACTCTCTCACTCCTCTTCCGTCACTCTTACTCCCTATAACTCACCCACACTCCCTCACTTACCTTTCTTTGCTCCCTTACTCAGTCCTTTTCTCTCACTGTTTCCTTCACTACCCCTACATCCTCACTCCCTCAGTCCCCTTGTCGTACACTCACTCGCCTTTATCCACCCTCCATCACTCCTCTTTCCTCAACCTCACTGCCCTTCTCTCACCGACCCACACCCTCGTTCACTTTCTCCGCTTCCCTCATTTATTCTCAATCCCCATGTTTACTCCCCTTTCCCTCACTCCCCTCCCACACTCACCTTCTTTCAGACCCCTTGCTTTACTTACCTTCCCCTCTCTTCCCTTCCTTTGCTCCTTCACTCTTTCCCCTTCCCTTACTCACCTTACTCCATTTCACTTACTCCTTTTCTCACTCCCTCTGTCCTCTCATTTCCTCGCTCCCCTTCCCTCACTCCCTCTCTCTTAGCCTTACTCTCTCCGTCCCTTCACTCTCTCACTCCTCTTCCGTCACGCTCACTCTCTATACCTCACCCACACTCCCTCACTTACCTTTCTTTGATCCCTTACTCAGTCCTTTTCTCTCACTCTTTCCTTCACTACCTCTATGTCCTCACTCCCTCAGTCCCCTTGTCTTACCCTCACTTACTTTTATCCACCCTCTTTCACCCCTCTTTACTCACGCTCTCTGCCCTTCTCTCACCCTCCCTCACCCCGTTCCCTTACTCCAGTTCCCTCACTACCCCTTATTCCCCATCCTTCTCTCCCCACTCACCTTCTCTCAATACCTATGCTTCAGTCCTCTTCCCCTCTATTTCCTTCCTTCGCTCACTCACTCATTCCCCTTGCCTCACTCACTTTACTCCACTTCACTCACTCCTTCTCTCACTCCCTCTGTCCTGTCACATCCTCATTCTCCTTCCCTCACTCCCTCTCTTTTAGCTTCACTACCTCTGTCCCCTCACTCTCTCAGTCCCCTTCCCTCATGCTCACTGCCTTTAACTCACCCACACTCCCTCACTTACCTTTCTATGCACTCTCACTCAGTCCCCTTCTCTCACTCTTTCCTTCACTCCCTCTATCTCCTCACTTCCTCACTCCCCTTGTCTCACGCTCACTTGCCTTTATCTACCCTCTATCACCACTCTTTCCCCAACCTCACTGCTCTTCTCTTACCCTTCCTCACCCCGTTCCCTTACTCCGCTTTCCTCACTTATCCTCATTCCCCATGTTCACTCCCCTTCCCCTCAATCACCTCCCACACTCACCTTCTTTCAGTCTCCCTGCTTCACTTCCCTTCCCCTCTCGTCCCTTCCTTTGCTCCCTCACTCATTTTCCTTTCCTCTCTCACTGTACTCCACTTCACTCACTCCTTGAGAATATGTAAGGAATATAGGGGCATATTACCAACGTTAAGCGATATTTATCGCTAACGATGCTTAGCAACGAATTTTTTACCGCTAAGCATCGTCAGAAATTATCGCAGATAAACCTTGCTATTATCAAGGTTTATCGCAAATGCGATAAAAAACGGCCGCAATGCGTGAATATCGCTGAAAAGTCAGCGATATTCATGCATTACCGAGCTAATGCTCTTAGCCATGTTATCCACCTCCCATTGGATAACATGGCTAAGAACTGCTCAGGGCAGGTGTTAGTTTTTGGAGATATTCGCGCTTAGCGCGAATATCTCCAAAAGTTGGTAATAGGAGATAGCGATGTTAGAGACTGTTTCCAGTCGCTAACATCTTGGCACGCCCACTTTGCATATCATTAGTGATAAATATCACTGACATGCAAAGTGGGGCCCAAGATGGTCGCTATCTCCTACTAGCTGTCGCTAACTGGTGTTAGCAACAGCTAGGTAATAGGGAGATAATTTTATCTCCGCTTTCTTGGCTTTTAAAGCCATAAAAAGCGGAGATAAACCCCCTTGATAATATGCCCCATAGCTCTTTTTGGAGAATTGGAGGTAGTTCTAAAAAGAACTGTTTTTTTCATCTTTTTTAGTTTTTATTTTATTTTTTTACTTTTTCCGATAGTTTTTTTTTAAATATATTTTTCAGAACAAAAACAAAACTAGGGAATGCCAAACTGCTCAACAGGAGCAAAAAAAAGGGGGGAAAATTAGGGATGGGTGGAGCAGCGGTGTTCCTCCTTCTTTCGAATAATTAATTCAATGCTCTGCTCCCCGTAGCAGAGTAGTTCATCACAGTGTTTGCATTTTAAATCTGCAAACACCGGCTGTAAGTTCGGGATTAAATGTGCTGCTTCTCTTCCAGAAGGTGTTGCTGCTCCGGTGGAGGTGCTGGCGCCATCTCTTGGGGGATTGCGTGCCAGGTCCCTGGGGCTCTCCCTTGCGAAATTATTTGGGTGCCTCCTCTGTACATGCCGGATCAAGTTGGCATTCCCAAAACTATATTTGCGGGTGGGATCCCCACGTGACAAAGTTGTGTCACATATCTTGCAGGTCACTTTTGCTGCATTAACTTTTTTTTGCCCCTCTGGGAAACTAAAGAACTTCCAAATGAAGTGCTCTTTCACTTTTCTCTGGGGGGTGTCCTCAGGTAGGAATTCCAGATCAGAGTCTGAAGAGGGCTCCCTGGAACCAGACATCTTTCCAAAAAAAGAAGTATTTTCAAGAAGAATGGAGAAGAGGTGTTCTCTCAGCAATTGCAAAGAGGTAGTGAGGGAAATGGGTGGAGAGTTTCCATAAAAAACTGTTATTAACCAATCAAAAGTGTTGTTTTAAGGTCACATGGCTTGACGCGCGCTTACGCTGCGCGCTCCGGGGCGCTTACGGGGGCGCTTACGCTGCACGTACATAGGCGTTTAGGAAGGCACTTCCGGGGGCGCTTACGCGGTGCGAATGAATGACGTGTTGCTCGATTTTCGGAAATGTGTTTGAAAGTCAAAATACGGTGATTAAAAATCAAAAATACTACTTTTGTGAGTATGCCACTGAATGTCTTGCAATATTATTTACTTTAAATTCATACATATATATTTTTTCGATCGCGGGAATAGCACTCACGCTACGTGGCCGGCTGCGCTTACCGGTATGCGCTCCCTGAGCGCTCCAGGGTGTAAATATTAAAAAAAACAGGAAAAATACATTCTAAAAATAATATTAAAAAAAATATAATATTGGAATAATTAGAAAAAAATATAATAATTAATAGCTATAAAAGTTAGCTATTAAAAAAACTTAATAATCCAATTAAAAAACCATAGGTTTGACACTCGTTATAGTTAGGAATTAGCATTTAAAAAACCTTTGAAATTCATTGAAGAAAACATAGGTTTGACACTCGTTATAGTTAGGAATTAGCATTTAAAAAACCTTTGAAATTCACTGAAAAAACCAAAGGTTTCACACCAGTTAGAGTTAGCTGAACATTTTACTCATACAAAACCATTGAAATTCCCACGTTATAGTTAGTTGGACTCACTATAACTCGCGCGCCCGCAATCCACTGCTGATAATGTCACATATTACATAATTCATGACATTGTCATTGACATCACTGATGACATCACTGATGACATCTCAAATGACATCACTGATGACATCTCAATTGACATCACTGATGACATCACTGATGACATCATTCATGTGATAATATGATGCACCTCCTCACACTCTAATCTAACCTTTGATACACCCAGTGTTAAATGCAAACTAACATTCTTGAAACCATTGACACACCAATACCAGTTACAACACTAGATTCCTAGGTCTACACACACATCCACTCATTCACCCATAAAACCTCTCATACATACAGTCACTCATCAATACAACACTATAATATGCCCTCATACACCTATACAGACACTCACACACTGCCACTCATCCATGGAGTTACTCACACCTAGTCAGTCATACAAAGAATCAATCACACTCCCATTTTCTCGTCTATACAGTTATACACACAACACCTTACTTATTCAAACACATACTAACACATACTTATTCTCTTATACAATCACTGATACAAGTACACATTGATCCATACAGCCACTTGCACAATCACTGGCTCTCATGTATAGTCAGTTAAATATACCAACTCTCACACGCACTGTGTTTTACATATGTACTTACTTGGACATGTAGCACTGAGATATACATTCACTCACCAACACACCAATGCACAGAGTCAATCGCCAATACAGCTGTTTCCACATGCACTCTTGAACCCATACACCTAGTGAATCAACTGCTCACACATCTATGCACAGAGTCAAACAACTCCCAGCCACCAACACACACACTCAGCCTCACAAACAAATACTTGGGCAACCAATAAATGACCCATATAGCCACTCATATAGCTACTGATCAACACATACAACATCTTACACAACAACAGACATACTGATGCACACATTCAGACAGTTTAGTCACTAACCCATGCATTCAGTAAGACACATTTATCACTCACTCATACAGTCAGTCACACACCTACTAAATCCTTCATCCAGACATTTATACATCCACTCTTTCTTCAATAGGTAAAACATATTTAAACTTTACAGAAACACACAGTCACTGGATGATGTCATCAGTGATGTCATCAGTGATGTCAATTGAGAAGTCATCAGTGATGTCATTTGAGATGTTATCAGTGATGTCATCAGTGATGTCACTGACCATGTCATGAATGATGTAATATGTGACATCATCAGCAGTGGATTGCGGGCGCGCGAGTTATAGTGAGTCCAACTAACTATAACGTGGGAATTTCAATGGTTTTGTATGAGTAAAATGTTCAGCTAACTATAACTGGTGTGAAACCTATGGTTTTGTCAGTGAATATATGTTTTAAAGAATCGTGCAACAGGAAACCACAAGTCCCAGCAGACATTTGAACAGCACACTGAGGGAGCCCATAAAAAAGAGAATAGGGCGGAAGTTGTCAATTAATTTAAAGGTTTGTGGAATCCTGTCACACGCGATGCCTCAGGCTCAATCCTTTGATTAAAGTCAATGATGACTGAAACGCGTCAGGAATGCCTATGTGAGCAAATAAAAAGATTCTTCTCACTACTGAGAGTGCGGCTCGTTTCCCTTTTTCGAGGAGAAGGGGGTTGTTGACATAATTACGGCGTGGTTCAGCCGGGAGGATCGCACCACCAGCACAGCGCGCCATTGCTGCCCGAAAGTGAACCGCCCTGGAGGACTCGTGCAAACGAAAAGGGTTCAGCAGGCGACACCGAAGACTGGCTTCGAGATGGTGTCCAAGCAACCTTGCAAAGGAGGTAATGCTATAGAGCCAGCTCTGAGAAAAGAAAAAGAAAAGAACTTTTATTTTTATTAAAGCACCACGGCATCACCCACTGGAGGGTTTTAAAGAATCGTGCAACAGGAAACCACAAGTCCCAGCAGACATTTGAACAGCACACTGAGGGAGCCCATAAAAAGAGAATAGGGCGGAACTTGTCAATTAATTTAAAGGTTTGTGGAATCCTGTCACACGCGATGCCTCAGGCTCAATCCGTTGATAAAAGTCAATGATGACTGAAACGCGTCAGGAATGCCTATGTGAGCAAATAAAAAGATTCTTCTCACTACTGAGAGTGCGGCTTGTTTCCCTTTTTCGAGGAGAAGGGGGTTGTTGACATAATTACGGCGTGGTTCAGCCGGGAGGATCGCCCCACCAGCACAGCGCGCCATTGCTACCCGAAAGTGAACCGCCCTGGAGGACTCGTGCAAACGAAAAGGGTTCAGCAGGCGACACCGAAGACTGGCTTCGGGATGGTGTCCAAGCAACCTTGCAAAGGAGGTAATGATATAGAGTCAGCTGTGAGAAAAGAAAAAGAAAATAACTTTTATTTTTATTAAAGCACTACGGCATCACCCACTGGAGGGTTTTAAAGAATCGTGCAACAGGAAACCACAAGTCCCAGCAGACATTTGAACAGCACACTGAGGGAGCCCATAAAAAAGAGAATAGGGCGGAACTTGTCAATTAATTTAAAGGTTTGTGGAATCCTGTCACACGCGATGCCTCAGGCTCAATCCTTTGATAAAAGTCAATGATGACTGAAACGCGTCAGGAATGCCTATGTGAGCAAATAAAAAGATTGTTCTCACTACTGAGAGTGCGGCTCGTTTCCCTTTTTCGAGGAGAAGGGGGTTGTTGACATAATTACGGCGTGGTTCAGCCGGGAGGATCGCAGCACCAGCACAGCGCGCCATTGCTGCCCGAAAGTGAACCGCCCTGGAGGACTCGTGCAAACAAAAAGGGTTCAGCAGGTGACACCGAAGACTGGCTTCGGGATGGTGTCCAAGCAACCTTGCAAAGGAGGTAATGCTATAGAGTCAGCTGTGAGAAAAGAAAAAGAAAAGAACTTTTATTTTTATTAAAGCACCACGGCATCACCCACTGGAGGGTTTTAAAGAATCGTGCAACAGGAAACCACAAGTCCCAGCAGACATTTGAACAGCACACTGAGGGAGCCCATAAAAAAGAGAATAGGGCGGAACTTGTCAATTAATTTAAAGGTTTGTGGAATTCTGTCACACGCGATGCCTCAGGCTCAATCCTTTGATAAAAGTCAATGATGACTGAAACGCGTCAGGAATGCCTATGTGAGCAAATAAAAAGATTCTTCTCACTACTGAGAGTGCGGCTCGTTTCCCTTTTTCGAGGAGAAGGGGGTTGTTGACATATATATATATATGTATGTATTTATATATTTTTTTACCACACTTCCTGAAATAAGAAAGTTGCCGCCTTGTCCTTGCACCAAAATGTTGTTTATTATCAGCCGATAATGTTAGACGCGTTTCGCCTGCCCAGCAGGCTTGCTCACTAACCCAGCGGGTAGGAGAGGCTAAATAAATAGGAGGAAACTTTGAAATTTGCAACACCGGAGGCATCTGAAGAGGCTACCGCCGAAACGCGTCATGCCAAAACATTCAAATAAATGGTTCCTTGAGGCCCTGCCATGTCCCCTCGTCTTTTTCGAAGGAGAAGGTTTTTTTTTTTTTTGCATAGCAGTGTGTGCCAGTATCACACAAAGGGGACCCTTCCAGAAGTGTCCAGGGTGCAGTGGCTTAACCCGGACTATCCCACATTGGGTGGAGGCAGAGGACCTTGCTGCCAGCTGACAGTCTGTGACTCACACGGAGAGACGGAGTTACTTTATCATCATCTCCAAAGCTTTGCCAACAGTGGGACTGTGAGGTTGGAAGTGCAGGGCTCAGGAATCGTTTGATGCCCAGCACAATGCTACAATCTCAAGCCAACCATTCTTCAGCCACTCACCTTGAGGAGGGAAAAATCCGGCTGTAAGAGACATTCGTCCACATTGCGAACCAACTGCATGATGGGATCTGCAGTCCATAACTATGAACTGGCTGAGTGCTCTCTGACGAGATATGGTACAGGTGTGCCCCACGCTACTTTAGAAGGAGGGGCAAAATAAATAGGAGGAAACTTTGAAATTTGCAACACCGGAGGCATCTGATGAGGGTACCGCCAAAACGTGTCATGCCAGAAAATTCAAATAAATGGTTCCTTGAGGCCCTGACGTGTCCCCTTGTCTTTTTTGAAGGAGAAGGTTTTTTTTGCATATAATATTAATAATAGATGTTTGTAAGAATGGAACTTGCAACAATGTAAATGATAATGCTCATAGTGTTTCCATTCGCCCCCCATATTCCTGTGTGTGCTCACTAATCCATATGGGTTATTGGGTAAGTGTTCCGGTAAAACAGTTCATAAAGCATTAAAGCGTTCCCTCCGCGACGCCGCAGTGCGAGTATGGCATAATTAAAGGGGGCAGTGCATATCGTGATAAGCCCTTGATGAAATTTCAATACATCATATAGCGTAAACAGCAGGCAGAGACAATGTAATAGCTTGACAAGTGTCAGAGTGCAACATTTTGTAAACAATAAAGTCTATCAATTCACAATACTTGAAAAAGGTTTTATGACAGATTAGATGGTAATAGCTTGACAAGTGTCAGAGTGCAACATTTTCTAAACAGTAAAGTCTATCAATTCGCAATACCTGAAAAATGTTTTGCACCAGATTGGATGGTAATGTACCCCATATTGCATAAATGTTAAGCTCAAGATGTTCCCATCATACTGGCAGCGCAGATTTTCCGAAAGGAGCATGCACACTGAACATGTAATTGTTCGATACCAGCAGTCAACTCGGTTATATTCAGGAACACCCCATGTCTTAATTCTAAGAGGAAATGTCTACTCCTTCTCTCATGCTAAATAAGCAGAATGACCTCCACAGTAACTCTTGATTCATCATATTTATGTATCTGTGCTGTCCCATACACTCGGGTTAAACAAGAAGAATTATAAATGTGTGTTTGTGTGTTTAAACTCTTTCTACTCAATTGTAAAAGTGTGAGAACGTGAATCAGTGACATAGTTCAAAAGGTAGTGAGAGGATTGAATGGACATCTAATATGTAAACCCTATGTGAATGGTATGATAACCATTTCACATTTGGTTCAAGACCTACGAGAAAGGACCAGGTGCATACGATGCTATCTATTATACACATGGTGAGACCAACTAGGTAACTATAAGAATTAAAGGTCAAAAGCCAAATTGATAGCCCCATGGCCTATATGTATCAAGGTCTTGAATCCTGACTTCTAACGTAAAACGAATCAGGGTACAGACAATTGTCTGACAATGGGTTGAGTCCGAGGTCCAATCACAACCATTGTGATTGTGCAACCACTATAAAATATTAATGTCAGTCAAAAACCCCCTGTGGAATTTCTGACATAAACGATAAACGAAAGAAGAAAGAAAAAAAGAAGAAAAGAAATGTGCATGTGACCAATACAGGAATATAACTGTTAAAAGATGTTCAGCAGTCCAACCCTGCAAATATAGTCGGTTAACGGAAATCGAAGGTCTTGCGTCAAGCAGTGCGTTCATTGACCAATATGGGTATATAATTCTTCCTGCCTGTTAAGACCGAACACCATTCTCGTATTCAAATCGATGATGTATTTCGATTCGAGAATGCGCAATTGCTTCTCCCTGTCCCCACCACAAATGTGTTTGAAAATTCTTTCAATTCCACAGAATTGAAGCAATTTTCTGGCACTATTGTGTGAGTTGGAAAAGTGAAGTGCAATGGGGTAAGAGAAGTCCATGTTGGTTATGGCTCTTAGGTGTTCAAGCATATGTTTCTTGAGCTGGAGTTTGGTGCTCCCTATATAACGCATGCCACATTGACATTCCAATTGATAAATTACGAAGTCCGTTGTACATGTGATTACATTTTTGATATTCCTTTCTTTGCTGTCATGTGTAGAAAAAGCTTTGCAGTTGGTGGTGTACTTGCAGGCTTTACATGAATTACATTTGTAGAATCCCTCCTTACGCTGCAGCCAACTTCCGGTAGATTGCGTTCGCTGGTACCTTTGAACCAGTCTGTCCTTAAGGGACACTGAACGTCTGTATGTTATCGTAGGTAAATCCCCCATTATCTTACCAATCACTGGGTCAGCTTCAACCAAACCCCAGTGTTTCTTCATTATTGCTGTCAGATTGCCAGATTTTGCATTATATTTTGTGATCATGCGGGGATTTCTGGCAGAGGTATCCCGCACTGGTAGGGTATTCCTTGTGCCAAAGAGTACCTCAGTATGCCTAGTATTGCTAAGTTTTTCTGTGGCTTGTTTGAGGATTTTATCTAAGTAGCTACATTGTTTGAATCTTCTGATCATGCTGGTGCACTCCACTTCACTGCATAGTCTTTATCAATGCTACAGTTACTACGCGCACGTAATAATTCCCCATAGCGGATGCTGTTAATCAATGAGGATGGATGGTGGCTACGCCCATGTAATAGAGTGTAGCCAGCAGTCTCTTTTCTAAAGAGTGCTGTTCTCAATTTGTTTTGATCCACTGTGACTCTAATATCCAAAATGTCACAGGAAGTGCCACTTATAGAATGTGTGAGTGTCAAATTCAGGTAATTGGCTGATAATACTTTGATGAACTCAGAGGCCAATTCCAGACCCCCATCCCAGATGATAAAGAGATCATCGATGTACCTCACTCATAATGGGATATGATCAGTGTATTTTTCAAATGTGTCAGTCCAGACCATCGCGTTTCCAGACCTCTGCCAATACAGAATCTTATCAAACAAAAATATGTTCTCCTGTAAGCAGAAGAGCATAATTTGCCTCAACATAAGTGTGTCATTTAATTTCTCAATGGGCTGACGTTGCAAGTAATACATACACGCTTCCACACCTTTACACTGATCAATGCATGTATAGAGTGAACACACGTCTAACAAGATCGTCATGTAGCTAGGCTCCACTCAATATCATGGATTCTTTTCAAGAATTCTGTGGTGTCTTTACAGTATGATCTAAGATCGGCAACATATGGAGACAGAAAGTAATCCAGGAAAATAGATGTATTTTCCAAAAGACCATTGTTTGAGGAAACAATTGGCCTCCCTGGTGGCTTGGTGAGGTGCTTGTGCACCTTAGGAAGCAGCTACAGGCAAGGCACTTGAGGGTTATCATTTTTTAAGAATTTATATTCATCGTCATTCAAGAGTCCATCCTTCCCCCAGTCTCTGAGGTAGATGTGATATCTACATATTGTTTTCTCATACTGTTCCCAACTGATAACTTCATAACAGCTAGTGTTCTTCCGCTGGCGCATTGCTTCATTAAGGTAATCCACAGTATCCATTAATATAACATTTCCCCCTTTATCAGAGGGTTTGATCATTATAGATGTGTCTTTCATTAAGTTCTTATGTTGTAATTTGACAGCGATTAGATTGAGCATTAGCGGAAGACATCTTAGTTCTAGCAGTTATCTTGCCATTTAGCAGACTCCATTTTGTATTCATGGCAGCCATTTTGTCTGCTACATGCTACCTTGTGCCGACCATGTGCTTTGTCCTATCTTCCTGTTCATGGTGCTTGAATCTGCCCAGCAACAAGCATTTTTAGCATCCCCCACTTTGCTGCTGTCCGTTAGGGTTCACACCTGGTAGTGATTAGTTCCAGATAGGAATGTGTTTGTCAAACTCCCAAGACTGATAGCTCCTCCCACTGATTGATTGCGCCTCTCGATATTACCTTATATGAACATAAATTGTGCTCTTGTGTTTTGTACCGCCTTCTTTTGAGCCCCTGTGCGGGTATAAATAAACCATGCTTTCTTGGCTCGCAGTGCTACTTCTTGCAATACCGAAGGGTACTGTTTGAACCGTAGCACCACCTCATGAGGTGTAATAAATGTTACGTTTTCTATTCCAGTTTCTGTGCCAACATCCTTCTATTGGTCTGAGGACTTCGTGCAGAGAAGGGCGAACCCCTTGCACTAGCGCGTCTGGCTGAGGCCTGACACGACAAATTGGCGCCCGACACGTGGGGCTCATCGGCGACTCTGATGCCCGAAGGATTGGTCGTGACGAAGGTTTGGAACCTCGCTGAGGACGCGATCGCTGCCAGAAGAGACCCGAGTCTTGGCACCCAAGGCGTTTCTTTCCTTCTTTCCAATCTGACCATCCAGGTGGCGCCGGTCTTCGACTGAGATCTCTTCTGTTGGTTCGCCGTGCAGTGGCCGTTTGGTCGAATTTAGAACTTGGCAGTTGGAATCTGGACACCCTATGATTGGTAAGAGCCGTTTGGTGCACCTACTATGGGTTTTGGATGCCCTTGTATGGTAAGGTAGTTTTAGGAACACTTACTGTGGCATATTTGTATTTGGAAAAGACTAGTCTAATTTGTATTTGGAAATCAGTAGATATATGTGTTGCAACCCATATAGGCAGGCAATGTGAAGATTTTTCTTCAATGATTTGAATTTGAACGGCGCAACGTACTAAAGGTACTTTAAGTGCTACTTTGTGTATAATACTGCATATTTTGCATTATTTCTGGCGTGCCTGTTTTTAGCGCACTTCGAAAGTTGTGTTGCTTTTGTAATGGTACTAGCCTCTGATTGGAGGAATTGCAGCCGGCTCCCCCAGAGGGGACGCCTAATAGAGACATGTACGTCAAGTTTGGTCTTTCTGCCATAATGTACAGCACGTTGTGGCATAAGTATACCAAAAAGGATCCTGAATTACATTGGCCAATCCATGGGTCATTTGATGCATGGAAGATTGAGTATGTGGAGCAATGTATGTTTGAGCGGAAGTCTAGACGTGATATATTTGAATGCGTACGTATGTGGGAGAAAGAAGTGTGACAACAAGCGAACCGTGAGCAAGCGTTGATTGAGAAAGAGCAGCGAAAGAATGTGTATGAGAAAGTGTTAGAGTTGAGAAATAATGAAGTGAAAGAGTTAAAAGAGAGAGAGGAGAAAGAACAAAGGTTACAGGTATCTGGCCAATATCCTGTCCGACAGCCTCTCTATCCTGCCCTTAATAAACCACAAGATGATTTTTTGTTATTGGATCGACTTCCACCTCCGTATGCTGTTCCGTCCGCTCCGGTCGAAGGCGATGAGGATTCGATCCATGTTGTCTGCTCAGCGTGCGGCCAATATCAGACAAGCTGCTCGTAAACCTGATGATGTAGCAGATGATTGTAAAAATATGCGTGATGGTCTTTTTGTTCTCTCTCAGGTGGCTGACCCGATTAGACGGTTAGTTAAATTATGAACTGAGGCGGTTCGCTTGAAGGAGAAGAAAAAGCTTGCAGACGCAGCTGCGCAGCCCAATCCGTCTGGAGAGTTGCAGTCTTCTATCTTCGGAACAGATAAGACAATGCCAGTCGATATGAGGCCTATGCAGGAAGCCGCACCTTTGTATGTTCCTCCTAAAGGAGAGGGTGACAGTGATGATAAAAATTCTGTAATCAAACTACAAAAAGGGGAATTGAGGCTACTATGCCCGCACTGTTCAGAAAGTCCATATAAGTAGAAAGAGAGACAGGTGCTGGTGATCTGTGACACAATCCTCTGAATCCCAATATAGGAGAGCCAAACAACTTGGCTTACCGAACAAATTTGTACAAAAATGACCCCGCACTCTTCAAATGTAACTAACAAGTCAATGCAATATCAGCAGTATATATTGATGAAATTCAGTTATTCTCATCGATGTTCTCCCAAGAATTCATGTCAGGTTTTCTTCATCAGAAAAGATTATTTTTTTCACACATGATGATTAAAAACAATAGCCAACGCGTTTCGTCCGTGACGGACTTCTTCAGGGCTTAGGCAAAGTTCTTTGTAAAGCTCCTTGTCAGTCTTAACACAGGGAATTCAAGTATTTTCTCGGAACAAAGTAATCGTTATGGTTCCATCGTGCAAGAAGTTTAGATATTAGTGATTTGTGGAAAGTGTAGGCCTCAGAGTATCGGCGTGTAAGGGAAACATCTGATCTTAAAAATTCTGCTAATGCTAAAGGATATTTTATTTATAATTGGGTGTATACTCCTTGGAATAGAGCAGATGTAATGGCTCTTAAAGCAGCATTATCTGATCCACGTAAAAATCCAGCGCCGCTTTCTATGAGGAAGTTGAAGGCGCTATAAATTCTTGTACTATGACCCTATGTGATATAGATTTATTTTTCGGATTAATATTCCCGCCAGACATGTGGCGGACTGTTCGTAAAATCGATGACCGTGCTACTTTTGGTGCCGAATGGAAGGAATTAGACCAATTGGATGTGGAGAGGGAGCCCGCTCAAAAGCCACACAAGTTAATATTAGATCTCCCCGCAGCAATATTAACTAAGATTAAAACAGTTATTCCCCTTAAAAAGATAGATTGGACTGTTTTGGCATCGTGTAAACAAAAGGTAGATGAATCGGTTTCTGATTTTTTACACGCTTTGAGGAAGCTTTTCATGATTTTAGCGGTCAGTCTTTGACGGATGATACAGGCAGACATCTGTTTGTTGATAAATATGTTACAAATTTGTTACCAGGGATAGCTAGCCGTTTAAAAGCCAGTGAAAGTTCTTGGACTACATCTTCTCCAGCATCTGTTTTGACGATGGCTCAATATTACGAGCGTCAAGAATTAGAAGCAAAAGGTAACGAAGAAAAGAAATCTAAAGATTTAAAAACGAAAGTTATGTTAGCCCAAGTTTATGGTTCGCCTTCTAGAGGTTACGATAGAGGCGGACATGGATCTTTCAATCCCCCCTATACTCGTACGAATCTGTCTATTAATCAATGTGCGTATTGTAGGAAATTTGGTCATTGGATGGCTGATTGCCCAGTGTTGCGTGCCCAACAGAATTCACGAGGGCGGGGACAAATGAGAACTCGTTCAGATTTTTCAGGGCCTAGGGGAAATACGTATGATAGTGCTCGATTCGATACTAATGTGCGAACACAGGATGGGCTCAATACTTTTGATAGACGAAATCAATATCAAATGTCTGATTATGTTCAGCCTGACCTTTACGATTCTGTTCACGCATAGGATTGCCTAGGATGGAGTAAGGAAGCAGTTGAAGTTCCAGTAGATCAGACAGGTCCCTATGTTACAGCACATGTTTTGGGTTCTACTGATCGGTTTCTGGTTGATACAGGAGCTACTCGTAGCGCTTTGTCTAAACAATTGGTTCCAAGGGCTACCCTGTCTGGCGTAACTATTACTTCGATAGGTTTCGATGGAACACCTTCCCTTAGCCCATTGTCACAACCACTTGCATTTCATGTCGATAAATGTAGTGCTCCATGTCCGTTTTTGCTTTCTCCAAACACACCAGACAATATTGTGGGTCTTGATATGTTGAAGTATTTTAGAGCCACAATACGATGTTCTCCTGAAGGAGTGCGTGTCATTTGGAATACCAATCATTCCGAGCCTGAAAGAGCTTGTCTTGTTAAAGAGGATATTGCATTGGCTTCACTTCCTAAAACTTTGTGGGCTACCTCAGACACTGATGTGGGTCAAAAGGTTATCCCACCAGTACAAATTAGTGTCAAGGAGGGAGCTGTGTTACCTCGCTTGCCTCAATATAGGATTTCACAGGAGGGTGAAGAAGCACTCATACGTATTGTATATGATCTCATTCAAGTTGGGGTTGTTGAGGAAGTTCCATTTAATGTTTGCAACAGCCCGATTCTTCCAATTCTGAAAAGAGACACTGACACTCGAGTTTACAGATTTATTATAGACTTGAGAGAGGTAAATAAGATTGTTGTACGGAAGTACCCTGTGGTTTCTGACATCACAACACTTCTTACTTTGGTCGCCCCGACTGCAACCACGTTTTTTGTTATAGACTTGAAGAATGCTTTCTTTTCGATCCCTATTCATCCTGACAGCCGATATTTGTTCAGTTTCACTTTGAATAATCAATCGTATAGATTTTGTAGAACTCCTCAAGGCTATACTGAGTGTCCGAGTATTTACAGTCAAGCATTGAAAATAGAACTTGATTCTTTTGTATTGCCCGAAGGTGTGGCTCTCATACAATATGTCGATTACATCTTGCTGGCAGCTGACATCCCAGAGCAATGTGAAATGTGTACTCTGTCTTTGCTTTCTTTTCTTGCTTCCCATCATCATAAAGTGTCACGAAAGAAATTGCAATATTATAGACCAAAGGTAACCTACTTAGGTCACCTTTTGTCTAAGGAGGGACGTGCATTGACATCAAATCGTATACAAGCAATTTTAGATACTCCAGTACCTACTACACAGAAAGAAGTACGTGCATTTCTTGGTCTTACTTCCTTTTGCAGGCAATGGATTTTGGGGTTTTCACATATTGTTAAGCCTTTGTTAGCACTTTTGACAAAAGACACTCCTGTGCCCCTTCCATGGACAGATGAATGTGAAACTGCTTTTCGACAGTTACAACAAGCCCTTTGTTCAGCACCAGTGTTAGGTACACCAGATTACATGAAGCCTTTTACACTTTACGTGCATGAGAAAGATGGATGTGCATTGTCAGTTTTAGTCCAGTTACATGGTGATAAGCAACGTCCCTGTGCTTATTTTTCAGCAGTTCTTGACCCTGTTGCTCGAGCATTACCTGGGTGTTTTCGCTCAGTTGCGGCAACGGCTGTGTCAATACGACAGAGTGAGGGAATAGTTTTGTCACATAAGCTGTTAGTGTTGGTACCCCATGCGGTTGATGCCCTTTTGAATCAAACAAAGACGCAGCACTTAACTAGCGCTCGTCTGAAAGGATATGAACTGACATTGCTAGCTCCTCACATTACATTGAAGAGATGTGCAACTTTAAACCCAGCTACTTTGTTGCCGTATCGGGCGACTCAGCATCAGTCACAAGAAACACATGATTGTATATTCCTGACTGAGGAACAGACAAAGGGTCGCATTGATTTGCAAGATATGCCCCTTCCAGATTTAGACGGTGAATTGTGGGTTGACGAGTCTTGTTTGAAATTACCAGATGGTACGACCTCAGCCACATATGCAATCACCACGCTTGAAACAATAGTGGAGACAGCTCGCATACCACAGAAATTGGCTCAAGCAGCTGAATTGATAGCTTTGACACGAGCATGTGAGCTTAGTACTTATTTGTGTGTGAATATTTATACAGATAGCCGCTATGCTTTTGGAGTAGCGCATGATTTTGGCCTACTCTGGAAGGAAAGAGGCTTTCTTACATCTCACGGAATGCAAATAAAGCACGGAGACTTAGTGCATAACCTTTTGATTGCATTGACATACCCAAAGAAAGTAGCCATAGTGAAGTGTAGTGCGCACAAAAAAAGTGACAGATAAGATTGGACAAGGTAATGCCTTTGCAGATCATGTGGCATGTGAAACTGTGACGCAAAGAAGCACTACTCCCATGTATGTAGTGAAGTCACAAGATGAGAAATGGCATGATGCTAGGCAAGAAGTACGAGAGATACAGAAATCTGCTTCTGTAAAAGAACGTGAACAATGGTCTGAAGAAGGAGAGTTGGATGATAAAGGTTGTTGGCGAAATAAGCAGATGGATAGATGGAAGCTGCCTATAGCTTTTGTACAACCTATGGTTCAGATGGCACATGGGCTAGCACATGTTGGAGCTTTAGCAACAACGAAAATGCTTACGCAGTTTGGGAGCATCCAGAAATTGCTAGCACAGCTAAGAGAGTAGTACAGTCTTGCTTGATCTGTGTACAATATAATCCTGGAAAAGGAACGCGAGTTCCAGCTGGAAGTTTTGCTACACCAATTGCACCTTTTGAAATCTTGCAAATGGATTACATCCAACTTGAGCGTTGTAATAATTTAAAGTATGTTCTAGAGGAGGTCTGTGCCTTCAGTAAATGGATTGAGGTGTACCCCACAAAGGACAATACAGCTATTACTACTGCTAAGGTGTCATTGAAGGAATTTTTCCCGAAATTTGGTGTTTGCAGACTCCTATGGAATGATAGCGGACCTGATTTTGTTGGGGAAGTTATTAAATATGTCTTGAAGGGATTAGGAATTGAACAGAAGTTCCATGCAGTGTTCCATCCACATACAGCAGGATTGGTGGAAAGGTATAATGCTACTCTGAAGCTGAAAATAACGAAAATTCAAGCTTCTACACACTTGACCTGGCCAGATGCGTTGCCACTGGCATTGCTGTCTATCAGATCAGTACCACATTCTAGAACGGGTCTTACTCCTTATGAGGTGGTATTTGGACGACCCATGAATATCTGGGGAGTTCCAAAACCGATTCCTGTGTATGATGTACCTTGTGTCTTGATGAATGACTATTTGGCACAGTTAACTGACAGTTTGGTTTCTATTCATCAACAGGTTTGAGGAGCACTTCCTGACAGATCTACAGGTGAAGGTCATGAGCTCCGACCTGGTGACCTGGTGATGGTGAAAGCGTTCGAGAGGTCAAGCAGCTTGGAGCCGAGATGGCGTGGACCAGGGCAGGTGCTCCTCGCCACGAGAACAGCGGTTCGAGTCACCAACAAGAAAAACTGGGTGCATAGTACCCATTGTTGAAAAGTATCGTTGACCCTGGTGGAACCTGCTGTGCTGACCGATCATCGAGAAATCTTGACTACGGAGAAAGGCCCTGCTGTATCACCTGACGAATCTGCGGAGTTCTTCCCGCACCAGACGATTCCTGGAGCATCGTGATACAACTTGAGACCGAGGAAAGAATCTACAGTTTTTTGAGAGAGGCTGAGCAACCGCCCTGGGTAGTGGAAACAGAATGCCGATATGACAAGGGAGGGGGATCAGCCCTGCGTAGTGTAGTGACACCTGTCTTGATCTTCGGTGAAGAAAACAACGTCTACCCACGGGAGAAGTACTCCTACGACTATTTTTGTTTTGTTTTGTTTTTAGAGAAAGTTGATTTTTGTAGCTATGATGAATAATAAGCAGAACATCTTAGGTGTTATAGGTGTTTTTGCTGTTTTGACAATTATAGCAGTAATCACCTGGTCTGTTGAAATGATGGCTCCTGAGTTTTTTGTGAGGAAACCTGCTCTCTCTTCCAAAATACAAGCCAGATTGCTTTTCCACATGGGGAGCTGCATGTCAGCAGCTCCCTATGTGGAAAAGCAATGCCGGCTCCCGCAGGACGCAGGGAGCTGGCAGGGACTGAGGAGGCATTGGAGCCCCCACGGTCCCCAACAGAGAGGACCAGCCCCGGGGGATGGGGTCCCTGGGGCTAGAAGTGGCCCAGGAGGGACTCCCCTCCACCCAAATAAATAAATAAATAAAGTCTGGCCCTGGGGGATTGGTTCCCTGGGGCCAATAGAGGCCTCAGGAGGGGGGCCACGCAGCCCCCTCCATAAGAACAAAAATTATATTTATGTGGCCATGCCCCGAGGATGGGGTCCCCGGGACTGGAAATAGCCATGGGAGGGGGGCCATGCGGCCCTCTTCCTGTTTTATAAATATGGGTAAGGCCCTGGGGGATGCGGTCCCAAGGGCCCAAAAAAAGGAAAAAGAAGGGGGCCACACAGTTCCCTTCTAAAAAATAAAAAAGAAATTTAAAAATGGGATCGTGCCAGAGGCCCAGCCCCTCACAACAACGCTCTGCAAACGCGTCCGGTGGCACGTTTTACAATGGAGAATGAATTCCCCTTCATTGCTGGTGGTCCCTGGGGGCCAACTAGCCCACCAGGTACCTCCAGTAAGCGCCACAGGGCTGCGTTGCAGAGAGGTGGTCCAGGCCATGCACCTTTTTACACCTCTCTGCAGCATAGCTCTGTGGCACCTACTGGAGGCACCTGGTGGGCTAGTTGGACCCCAGGGACCCTCAGGATTCAATGGGACTTAATCCCCCAACTTAAAACAGTCCTGTACAGTCACTCATACATGTACTCACTCATCATATGTACTCATACACCTATACATTCTGTTACACACCGCCACTCATCCATAGAGTTACTCACACACATAGTCACACATGCAAACAAAGAATTAAACATCCATTTACTTGCATATACACTTATACACACACCACCACACTTACTTCTACAGAAACTTGCACATACTTACTCTCTTAAACAATCAGTTATAGAAACTCATACTTATTTATACAGGAACTCTTCCAATCTTTCACTCTCACATATACTCATTTATGGCCTAATCCTGAACTTCGTCCCCCTTTACCTATTTTATCCTACATGTCCTGTTAACTTTTCGATCTGCCCCTCATATGCTTTTATGGTTTTACTTTTGATGCTTTTAACAAGCGCCAGTCACAATATGTCTTATATGTTTTGTGGTTTTTCCTCCCCCCTATAGTTATCTTACACTACCAATCTTGTAGTGATTTTTGTGTCAATCTCGATACAACCTCCTATTCAATTGCCTTCCTAGCCCCCTTTTTTTTTTTTCTACACTATGGCCCATGACCTCCCTTTGTGTATTTGTGCTAGGATTATTTGATTCGCTGGACTGTTTTTAACAATGCACCCAACTTGAGAATATGTGCAGTTTGATGACCCGATAATTTTGTTCCTGAGCCCAGCGATCCTCACCCTGTGTAGCTTTGCGGGGATTCATTGTTTGCTTTGCTGGGGATATTTCAACATTGCTTTAATTTTGCTCCCCCCTTATGTAGCGGTGATGTGATTTGTTTGTTTTGATGCACTTTATTCTTTTGTTTACCTCTGAGGCGGAAAGCCGGAGGACTGTATTTTGCTCTGTGTTTTAAAACTTACTTGTCACTTGCACTGCTTTTAAAAACCTACTCACTTGTTTCAGACGCGCTTGCCTAACGCGCCGAGCAGCCCTCCTGACACCCCCTGACACAGCGGAACGTAGCGCTGATACAGGGAAACCCCTCAAACCGCCATCGCGGCTCGAAGGCGTAGACACGCCCACAACGAGGCCACGCCCACATCCCACGCCTCAAATGTGTCGGCCATACCAGCGCAGCGGACGTGCGCAGCGGGAGCGCCGTTTGCGCGCCGAAGGCGCGCCTGGGGCAAGCCCGTCTGCGCCCGTCCGCGCACGGCCGGGCTCAGGGCCAGAACCCATGCCGGACCTAGCTTCCCCTAGGGTAAGCTTCTCGCGTCGGGACCTCCTCAGTCTCAGACCCAGCAATGATAGCTCATGTAACTATGTCCATGATCTTGACGGATCATTTACCAGCTGCACACTCTGCTGCCCAGTTCAGCTACAACTCCACAGTCGACCCGCCATTCCTTCGGCTCTTAAACTGGCCACTCTGAACTGTCGCTCACTCCCTATGCACGCGCTGTTCATTAATCACCTAATAGAAGACCACGAGATCGACATTTTGTTCCTCTCTGAAACATGGCTTACCGACCACTAGGACTCAGACGTTGTTCGAGCCCTCCCTCCGGGCTTCCTTATCCAATCCCAACCTCGTCCTTCAGGCAGAGGAGGAGGACTGGCCATCATCTACCGGGACTACCTCTCTTGCAGAGCCAACGACGCTCATATCCTGGACTCCGAAAGCCTCTATTTTACCATCCAGTTAGCGCCGACTAGCTCACTGTCCGGCCTCCTAGTTTATCGTCCCCCTGGCCACTCTGGCCCTTTTGCCAGCGCTCTCTTAGAAGCCATAGCGTCTCAGGCCCACTCCACATCTAACTTCGCGATACTAGGAGACCTCAACATCCACTTCGATGACCCCCTAGATACAGGGGCAGTCGACTTGATTGCAGAACTGGCTGCCTACGGTCTCCACCTCATCAACTCTGGAGCCACACACACTAAAGGTCATTTACTCGATCCAGTGTTTACCAACATCCCCACCCTTCAAGCCAAAGAGTCCCTACCCCTCCCGTGGACGGACCACTTCATGGTCTCTCTCCGCCTACCAGGAGCCTTCAAGAAACTCCACAAACCCACCACCTATACCAGGAACAGGGCATGGGCCAGACTCTCCGCACAGAAATGGGCCAGAACCCTGAACTCTACCACCCCTACCCCTTCGGAAGATCCGGTCACCGCAGATAGCAAATTCAGGGAGTGGATCTCCATGTCACTCGACTCTATCCTCCCCTTAAAAACCCGTGAGGATAAAAACGGGAAATTAGGATCTGCCCCATGGTACACCCCGGAACTCCGGACTCTCCGCAAAGACTGCAAAAAAGCAGAGCGACTATGGAGGAAAGACTGGCTGCACGCCAGCAAGGAAGCCTATCAGAGGTCGGTGAGAATCTACAAATCAACCATGAAGCTCACTAAAGCCTCACACTACGACACTAGAATAAAAAACTCCACCAACTCGGCAAGAGAATCCTTTCTCATCGCCAAAGAGCTATTGAAAATACCAGCTCCCCCCTCATCCATCACTCCCCCGGCGGACAGAAGTGACGAATTGGCTACCTACTTCAACTCCAAAATCGCACGTATTCTAGTCTCCCTCCCCACCCCTGCCTGCTGAACCACATGGACAATGATGCATCTTCCAACCTCTCAGGAAACATCATGCATCCTCAGCTGACCGCTTTCAGAGCAGTAACACTGGACGAAGTAGGCACAACCATGGCCAAAATGAAAAGCGGCTCCCCTCTAGATCCTGCCCCCATTAGATTCCTGAAAACAGTAGCCCCTGTCATCATGCCTACGATCACGGAGCTGATAAACATCTCGCTATCTCAAGGCTCTGTCCCCCCAAGCTGGAAGAGTGCAGTAGTCAAGGCACTCCTAAAAAAAACTCATTTGGACCCCGCCGACATGGCGAACTACCGGCCAATCTCACTCCTCCCATGCGTCAGCAAAATGGCCGAGAAACTGGTCAATGGGCAACTGTCACAGTTCCTTGAATCAAACAACCTTCTGCGGCAGTCACAAACTGGATTCCGCCCGGGCCACGGCACAGATACCGCCCTTCTCGCTGTCATCGAGGAGGCAAGGTGCATCCTGGATTCAGGAGGGTCAGTGGCAGTGATCCTCCTGGACCTCAGCGCAGCCTTCGACACGGTTAACCACCGTGTCCTACTCCATCGGCTGGCCGTGGCAGGGCTCGCAGGTTCGGCGCTCACATGGATAGAATCCTTCCTTTCAGGGCGCTCGTTCCAGGTATGGGATGGCAACTCCCACTCTGCCTCCCTCCCCCTTGCGAGCGGAGTCCCCCAGGGGTCATCCCTAAGCCCCACTTTATTCAACGCCTACATGGCCCCCCTCGAGGATGTCGTCGCCCCCTTCGGGATTAAGATAGTGAGCTATGCGGACGACACGCAATTGGTCGTCTCACTCTCACATCTGGACAATCACCCAGACAATCTGCCGAACTGCCTCCAACAAATTCACCACTGGATGTGCGAGTCATCGCTCAAGCTAAACGGATCAAAGACAGAAGTCATGCTTTTGGGCAAGCAATGGACCACCATCCCCTCTTCGGTCTGGCCAGACGTCTTCGGGGAAGTACCCACCCCGAAACAAGTAATTAAGACCTTAGGAGTCTGGCTGGAACCCGAGCTGTCTCTGAAAACCCAAGCAACCAAAACAGCAGGCACCTGTTTTGGTCTCATGCGCTCCATCCGCAGGATCCTCCCACTACTTCCGCCCCTATCTAGGAAACTCTTGGTCCAAGGCCTGATCCTTGCGCGGCTAGACTACAGTAACACGGTCTATCTAGGAGCTCCTGAAGCCACTATGGCTAAACCTCAGCGTACGCAAAACGCAGCTGCCCGGCTCCTTATGAATCTCCCTTCCAGAGTCTCAGCCAGACCAGCGATCAAGGCCCTCCACTGGCTTCCAATACGACAAAGGGTAGAATTCAAGGCCCTGTGCACCGCACACAAACTTCTCAACGGTCTCGGCCCTGCTATCCTGAGAGACCTGGTTACCCCCTACAAGGCCCTCAGATCCCTACGCTCGAACAATGAGCGTCTGGCCAACGTCCCCAGATACAGGAAGGCACGCACCGGCGGTAGACGCTTTTCTGTAAAAGCATCCTCAGGATGGAAGTCACTTCCTCGCCCCCTGAGGCAGGAACCCAGCCATCTCCTTTTCCGGAAAAAATTGAAAACGCTGCTGTTCCCAAAATAAAGTCCCCTCTCCCCTCTGGTCTCCACAAATGCTAGGGCGCGGGGATGCCTCCGGGTCACCAGGCGCTCTATAAATCGCTAAATAAATAAATAAATAAATATACCTCAATACTCATATATACTAGTTTAAAACCTTGTAAGCGCTGAGCAGAGTCTTGCAGAGCATCGCTTAGCATTTGAGTCTGGTCCCTACCCTTGCAGGAAACAACAGAACCTTTGGGATCCAAAAGTGCCTACGTTGTAACCTCGGTGGTTCAGTGACATAATCCTGAACCCAGGTGTCCAACACCTTCACCGCTGTCTGCTAGTAGATAGAGAAAGGGGCAGGCCGCACTGGCATTGTGTAGTTGTCTCAGTCTTGTGCCCTAGTTTATAGCTAGTATAATAGGTCAGAGCAACCTAACCAATACAGCCACCCCATCTGACCTATGAACCCGAATATTTTTTCTTCACCGGTACAGCAGCAGATGGTTAGAGTGGCTTGGAAGCAGAGCAAACAGGGCAATTATGAGCATCCTGGACATTGGCAACGCAGCACAAAGGAACAAGTGGCACTGATATGGGCTTACTGGGAAATAATGATACGCTGACTGAAACTACGAACAATCTGCTAACTGGTAAGTGGCAATGATGTACACAGTCAAATTTAGCAATGATGTGAACAGGAGATGACAATGCTGTATCTTGGAATTAGGTATGGTGTTGGCTATGGTGTGACAATGGGCTAAATTGGAAATGGGAAGGTAATACTTTATTAAGAAATAGCTAAACTATTAGTGGTGTGTAGGGATTTGGAGCAATGCTAACTGCAAATAGTGTTGCAGTGCTTTCTAGAAACTTGCACTGGCCAGCAGGTTGTAATACAAACTGGTAAGAAATTGTCAGTGAAGTGCTTACTAGACACAATTAAAGCATACAATAATAATCCCATTAACAATTTGCGCGTCCCGTTTTTAAAGGTGATTGATGCTACTGGACTTCCTCTGAGAAAATTCATTCACATGCAATCCTCTTTGTGACATAATCTTCCATGATAGTGTGGGGGCTTTCTCTTAGATATTCTGCATGATACTCATAGTGCCAAACACAATATTGGTGTACAGTGTTGTCCTCAATAATACATGAGGCAATAGGTCCCTAAACAAAGGATTCAAAACACTATTTCAAACAACAGTCAAACAATAAGATTGGCACAAAAAAGGAGTTTTAGATCTAAAATTTAGAAATCCATGAAGTTTTGTTAAAATATCAAAGTGTAATACAGAAAACAAAAATAGTGATCTCAATAAATCAGTCAAAAGACAGAGACATCAATTAAACTGAAGACTGTCAGCATAAGAAATAGATGTATCATTAAGCAAACTCTGGGAAATAGTCTAAGCCCAGAATGTGCAGCAGATAGAGCATCAGCCCTAGTAGAGAACCACAAACGTCTAGCTCACCCCAAATTGAGGAACTTTAAAAGTAATTTTAACCATATAAAGCAATGGAAATCACACAGTCATCATGGGGAAACTAATGTATCAATACATAGCTGAATCACAATTCAGCAATATAAAATGCCAGATATTGTCGCTATCAAAGAACTATGCCATAAATGAATATT
Source organism: Lissotriton helveticus (assembly GCF_964261635.1). Lineage (NCBI taxonomy): Eukaryota > Metazoa > Chordata > Amphibia > Caudata > Salamandridae > Lissotriton > Lissotriton helveticus. Next base: position 1,412,633,429 of record NC_136065.1, read on the forward strand.
AATATGACCACTTTTGACATAATGCTATCGGAGGAGTGAGAACAAATCTGATTCCATAAACAATTAAAAGACTCATAGATGAGTGGCCTATAGTAAGTGAGCTGGAAGAGCCTTGAAAACCATCTAAAGGAATCCTTTGAGAACAAGTCGTTACAAAATAAACAGTTCACATATTGATGGTTGTGGTGTCAACAAGAAATATAAACAATTGATGAATATTATGAAGTAGCCATGCAAATTCAAGATGGCGTTGAGGCCTAGTTAAGGCCTAGTTTAGTATAGATCAGAAAAACATAGATCCGCATATCACAGCAATATTGCTTCATTCATGATAGATTCATATTATTATGCAAATATGATTAAAATCAGAAAATAGCCACATCGAGAACAAGGTAGAGAGTAGGGAGTGGTTAACTCAGCAATTAGTCTTCCGGGCTCATCATGTGTCAAGTTTGCAGTTCAGGCACATTCATCAATCTCTCTCCTCAAATATCCTAATCTTCTTCTGTTTGCAACATGAGAATGAGGAAGAAGAGGAAGAAAAGGATGACTAGTATGAAAAAATAGATTTGCTTAGTCTTTTTAATATGTGCCTAAGCAGCAAGGCTATAAACATTGCAGCATCAACATAGATTAACTCTTAATCATTGAATCTATTACCTCATCCATCCACACACTCAGTCACTTAGTCACCACACATCTATGTTCTCACCCATTCACATTTTAAATCATGGCAAACCCACCATCTCACCAGGGGTATAACACAGGCCCCCCGTAGGCCCTGCGTTGCGGGGCCCCGAGCTGCAGGGGGCCCCCTCAGCACAATACTGAGCTGATGAGAACAATCCATTCCAATTACTAGCCTGGTTGGAAATGAGTGACTGAAAAGGGGGCTTTTAGCAGCGTTTCATTTAGTAGCAGAGCAGCTTTACTTAGTTAAGAACCTGGGAAGGTAGCAGGGTTTAGTAGCAGAACAGCTTCACTTAGTTAACTTAAGAACCTGGGAAGGTAACAGGATGGGTTGTGCTCGCATCGAAGATGGCCAATAAGAGCCCTCGAGAATGATGTAGAGTGAAGTGGAGCTGGGAGGGGAGAAGTATCCATCAGTAAAAGAGCAGAGGCCTTAGAGAAAGAAGCAAAATGCAAGTGAAAGGAACTGATCGAAGGAGGCCTGGTGTTCACAACATGAGAAGGAATAAATGTCCAGTCCCACTTGAGGTCAGAGGTAAAGATACACACAATTGCAGGCAGTGGCAGACAGGAGCAGGCAGGGGCTGACAGGGGCAGACAGGAGCAGACAGGAGCAGGGGTAAACAGGAGCAGGCAGGGGCAGATAGTAGCAAGCGGGGTAGGCAAGGTCGACCGGAGCAGGCAGGGGCAGACAGTAGCAGGCAGGGCCTGACAGGAGTAGGCAGGGACAGACAGGAGCAGGCAGGGGCAGACAGGAGAAGACAGGACCTGAAAGGAGCAGGCAGGGATAGACAGGAGCAGTCAGGATCTGACAAGAGCAGGCAGGGGCAAGGCCCAGATTCCACTTGATACAAAGCTGAGGGGCACTTTTAGGACCTGACGGGTGCAGGGGCACTTTCAGGACCTGGCAGGAGCAGGCAGAGGTAGACAGGAGCAGGCAGAGGCTGTCATGAGAAGGCAGGGGCAGACAGGAGCAGGCAGGAGCAGACAGGAGCAGGCAGGGGCAGTTAGGGTCTGACAGGAGGAGGCAGGGGCAGACAGGAGCAGGCATGGTCTGACAAGGTCAGACACAGACAGGCAGAGAGAGGCAGGGACAGACGGGAGCAGGCAGGACCTGACAGAAGCAGGTAGGGGGCGACAGAAGCAGGCAGGGCCTGACAAGAGCAGGCAGGGGCAGACAGGAGCAGTCAGGATCTGACAGGAGCAGGCAGGGGCAGACAGGAGCAGGCAGGGGCAGACAGGAGCAGTCAAGGCCTGACAGGAGCAGGCAGGGGCAGATAGTAGCATGTGGGCCTATCAAGAGCAGGCAAGGGCAGACAGGAGCAGGTGGGGCAGGCAGGGTCTGACAGGAGCAGGAAGGGGCAGACACGAGCATGCAGGGCTTGACAGGAGCTGGCAGGAGCAGGCAGGGGCAGACAGGAGCAGGCCGGGGCAGGCAGGGTCTGACAGGAGCAGGCATGGTCTGACATAGTCAGACACGGACAGGCAGACAGAGGCAGGGACAGACGGGAGAAGGCAGGAGCTGACAGGAGGATGCAGGGGCAGACATGAGCAGGCAGCAGGGACAGACAGCAGCAGGCAGGGTCTGACAGGAGGATGCAGGGGCAGGCATGAGCAGGCAGGGACAGACAGGAACAGGCAGGGTCTGACGGAAGCAGGCAGGGCCTGGCAGGAGCAGGCATTGACAGACAGGAGCAGGCAGGGGCAGACAGCAGAAGACAGGGACTGAAAGGAGCAGGCAGGGACAGACAGGAGCAGTCATGATCTGACAGGAGCAGGCAGGGGCAAGCAGGGTCTGACAGAAGCAAGCAAGAGCAAACAGGAGCAGGCAGGGCCTTACAGGAGCAGGCAGGGGCAAGCAGATTCTGACAGGAGCAGGCAGAGGTAGACAGTAGCGGACAGGACCTAACAAGAGCAGGCAGGGGCAGAAAGGAGGAGGCGGGACAGGCAGGGTCTGAAAGGAGTAGGCAGCACAGGCAGAGTCTGACAGGAACAGGCAGGAGCAGGTGGGGTAAGGCAGGGTCTGGCAGGAGCAGGCGGGGCAGGCAGGAGCACACAGGAGCAGTCAGGATCTGACAGGAGCAGGCAGCGGAAGGCAGGAGCAGGCAGGGGTAGACAGGAGCAGTCAGGATCTGACAGGAGCAGGCAGGGTCAGGCAGGCGCAACTGGTTCCACTTAGGAGACAGCTAGCCAGCCAAGGGCTTCACACAGGCCGCAGGGCTGAGATCTGGGTGCTGCCGCCTGCCTCCAGTGACAGCTCTACCTACTGGGCCATGCTTTGCAGAGGGCTGTGGAGCTTTTCAGGAACTAGAATATCAACTAGAGAGTAAGGGCGTGGACACTCACTCCTATACCCCTGTCAAATATTGTTAAACAACTGAAGAGTGACTTGGTGAAGAAATAACAAAAAATACAATTTGTTTTAAAAAGAACATTAAGTGTGTTTATATGTTTCTCTTTTCCTTTTCCCTAGAAAGGCAAGCCAGAGTTAATGAAACACCCAGAAAGGGCAGCCCTTGTGCATACACAAAAAGAGAAAGAAAATTCTTTCTCTTTTTAAAAAGGACCCTCACTCACCACTAGTTGGTGACATGCTTCATCATAGGGTCCCCGCTGGGGTGACCGAGTGCCTCCCCATCGTGCTACAACGCCTGAGTTACAGCGGAGCAGGATGATGGTGTGTGAAACAGTGCTCTAACTAATATGTGGATTGGACTGTGAGTGAAATTAAAAAATACATGGTTGTAACCTATACATTTTTTTTAATAAAGGTCAACCAGTATTGGGTTAAAATCAGTGCAAGGCGGACAAACCCAGGTTCTATATTAGGACACCCGTGTCCTGAATTCAAGTGGTCAACATGTTTCTGCTGTTAGGATAGCTAATTCGCTCAGCATTCGTCAGGACCTATATATAAAAATGAAAGGGTCCTCCGGTGGTGTGCGCTCGCTAAGACGCACCCTCCCGTGAGGATCTTAGTGTGAAAAAGTAAATATTTTCAAAGTGATACTCACGGATATTACCCGTGGTGGCTCACTAAACTTCACAGGAGCCAGAAAAAGGCAGATATTACCCGTGGTGGCTCACTGAACTTCACAGGAGCCAGAAAACGGCGGATATTACCCATGGTGGCTCACTGAACTTCACAGGAGCCAGAAAAAGTCTTCATAGGAGATGAATACTCTCTTCCTGGGTTCAGACAGCGCGGGTGTTCTTTACGCCGTGTCTATATTCAACACACGCGACTCCCCGCCAGTAACCTACGTTCAGATGTGCCGTCGGCCCGAATCAGGCAGGGGTAGACAGGAGCAGTCATGATCTGACAGGAGCAGGCAGGGTCAGGCAGGCGCAGCTTGTTCCACACAGGAGACAGCTAGCCAGTCAAGGGCTTCACACAGGCCGCAGGGCTGAGATCTGGGTGCTGCCGCCTGCCTCCAGTGATAGCTCTACCTACTGGGCCATGCTTTGCAGAGGGCTGTGGAGCTTTCCAGGAACTCTAAAGTATTTCCAGCAAAACTGCAAATCCAGTTGAGAAAGGTATAAATATTGTTTTCTCCCATGAATGTATGAAGATCTTGGAAAAGTAGTGTTTCAATTAACTGACCCAGAATGGTGAGAGAGATTGGACTGAAGGTATTAATATCCCGAGGGTGCAAGAAAACTTTTTTAGGAGGTGTTTCACAACAGCATTTTTCCAGGCAGTGAGGAAGGTGCCTTGTCCTAAAGGAAGACTCAACAATTCCAACAAGGGGATCTTGAGAAGCAGAAATAGAGCTCCTTTAGCTTCTCCGGGCAGAATCTGAAGGGTGTCCTGTGGGCGCAGCCTGCAATGGCGGCATCAAGGTCGGTTGCATCAACAAGTGCACAGGAGTTACGGTATTAAGGTTGGTTGCATCAACAGGTGCAAAGGAGGTACAGGTGGTAAGATCTGAAAGAAAGGTTGTTGGGTGTAGGCATTATTTCAGTCTGAATGTTTTCACGTATTTGTTTAATCATAAAAAGAAAGTGCCAGACCTTTGCAAAGCTGTTGAGACTTTTGGAGAGTACCTGAACAAATATTGGGAGATTGAAAATCCCTCTAATAAATGAAATGACTCTTTTGAGAGGTTCAGAGCTGGAGAGATGCAATCGAAAAAGCACTTGGGAGAGTGTCTCTGCAACAAATAAGTGATGAGAGACAAAGATAAAGACCTAGTAAGGGAGCAGCAGAATGAATTGCTTATTCAATGAATGTAAATTCATAGAGTCCACGTCATGTGGACATGTAAGAGCTGCGCCATCAGGAGACTCCAGCCAAAAGCTGAGGTCTCCCAGGACCATCAGGAGACTCTAGCCAATTCCTGAGGTTTCCCAGGACCGCCAGGAGTCTCCAGCCACAATCTGAGGTCTCCCAGGACCATCAAGAGGCTCCAGACATAACCAGAGGTCTCCCAGAACCATCAAGAGACTCCAGCCACTACCTGAGGTCTCCCAAGACCATCAAGAGACTCCATCCTTTTCCTGAGGTCTCCCAGGACCATCAGAAAACTCCAGCCACAACCGGAGGTCTCCCAGGACCTTCAGGAGACTCCAGCCATAAGCTGAGGTCTCCCGGGACTATCAGGAGACTCCAGCCACAACCTGAAGTCTCCCATGACCTTCAGGAGACTCCAGCCACAACCTGAGGTCTCCCAGGACAATCAGAAGTCTCCAGCCATAAGCTGAGAACTGCCAAGACCAGGAGATGTCCTTTCTGGAGGCCAGAGTAGAGCGTTCCTCCACCAAGGAAGAAAGGGTGGATAGAGGGTACTAGTCCATGGCAAACGAGGTGGAGGTTAAGATGAACATTCAGACTACGACATTGCCATATCAGAACTGGTTTGTAAAGACCGGGTCATATTTGTGAGTGCCTTGTGGCAGTGACGTAACAAGGCCCATGCTGCCTCTGCAGTGCAGAGGGCCCCGAGCTCCAAGGGTCCCCTTCAGGTCAGTGACCCAACCTGAAAGCTCTTGAGTGAGGCCGGAGGGAGGCCCCTCCATGTACTTTGTAGGGGGGCTCTCTCATATTTTGTTACGCCACTGCATCTCACTCAGTCAACATGCTCATGCATTCACTCACCTATCCTCTCATTTACTCACTCACCCACCTACCCAATCACCCACTCACTAGCACCTACTCAATCCCTCATTCACTCGATTAACTCAGCCACAAACTGGCTCATTCAGTTTCACACATTAACGCATCTGACAATATTGATAACATGCTCCTCTACTTCCCCATTCACCTATAAACAGACCCACTCTCACTCTCTCTCACTTTCTCCCATCCCTACTCATTTGGAGTGTATATATGTGTTGTATGTTTGAATACTGTATGCGTGTCTACTTGTACTGAGTATATATAGTAGTTGCATCGGTACCCTTGCCCCACAACCCTCCACCCAAATAATACACAGACAAGTATGTTTGGGAATAAAAAGTTGCAGGTTTATTTGTGATACAAATAACAGAGCGGGTTAACTGACAGGCGACCCCTCCACCCCGCAACCCCTTGTTGCAGGGCGCCTGAATTCGAGCCAAAAGAAGCAGACACTAGTGGCCCCTGGCCACGTGTCGACCGGGGAGGCAAGCCTCCCCCCGGTGGACCTACCGTCCACCTGCCCCGCCCACCTCTGAACAAGGGAGAGTCAACTCACACCTTGCCCAGCTAGGAGGGGCGTTATTAGCAAACCCCCGGTTGCTCAGGTTACAACCGCCCTAAGGACTAACGGGGTGCCGTTGAACCAAGTCCCCAAGAAGGGCCCCTTGGCTATGTATGACTCAGTATGGTGCCTCTCGCACTGCGGCTTCAGGTCCTGTTCCTGCGCCTGTCCTGTATGGGGGCCGCCATGTAACTCCTCCTGCAACCTGGAAGACAAAAACAACATTACTATTGCCCCCTCCCCACTTCCCCCCTTCCATCGGGTGAGCGGTAGGGAGGGGAGAGAACTTGCGGGCCTCGCGTCCGGCGTTGTGGGGGGGAAGTGGGGGAGCGGAGGGGGCTCAGGGGCTAAGGCTGGGCTGGCGAGGACAGCCGGGAGTGACCAGCGGGGACAAGGGGCAGCAGCAAAGAGGGCGCCAAGGGGCGAGCGCGCCCCATATAGTCAGACCGGAAGGGGGGTGGCCTGGATGTCCGGCCCCGCCCACCCACCCTCCCCAAGGCGGGCCCGCGGTTCCCTGCGCACTACTACGGGGTTTGCCCTCCTATGGGGTCCCCTGCAGGGACCGCGGGCCTCCCGCATAGTAGTTGCATCGGTACCCTTGCCCCACAACCCTCCACCCAAATAATACACAGACAAGTATGTTTGGGAATAAAAAGTTGCAGGTTTATTTGTGATACAAATAACAGAGCGGGTTAACTGACAGGCGACCCCTCCACCCCGCAACCCCTTGTTGCAGGGCGCCTGAATTCGAGCCAAAAGAAGCAGACACTAGTGGCCCCTGGCCACGTGTCGACCGGGGAGGCAAGCCTCCCCCGGTGGACCTACCGTCCACCTGCCCCGCCCACCTCTGAACAAGGGAGAGTCAACTCACACCTTGCCCAGCTAGGAGGGGCGTTATTAGCAAACCCCCGGTTGCTCAGGTTACAACCGCCCTAAGGACTAACGGGGTGCCGTTGAACCAAGTCCCCAAGAAGGGCCCCTTGGCTATGTATGACTCAGTATGGTGCCTCTCGCACTGCGGCTTCAGGTCCTGTTCCTGCGCCTGTCCTGTATGGGGGCCGCCTTCTCTTTTTCCACAGCCCTGGGCGTGGCACCCGCTGCGCCCAGAGCCCCCACTACCTAGCCCTTACATCCCTCTCTATCTACATCCAGCTCTTTCTAGCGCCTCCCCCAAGTCTAATAGGAAAATCGCCATCCCCACTTTGGACAAGTGAACCCCATCGGATTCCCAGCAACCAATAGACTTGGCATGCAGCAGGCCATGCCTGATGAAGCCTATGCCTCTTTGTTCGCTAAATTTGCGCATTGCCGCGTTTACGCGCCTGCGGGCCTCGCGTCCGGCGTTGTGGGGGGGAAGTGGGGGAGCAGAGGGGGCTCAAGGGCTAAGGCTGGGCTGGCGAGGACAGCCGGGAGTGACCAGCGGGGACAAGGGGCAGCAGCAAAGAGGGCGCCAAGGGGCGAGCGCGCCCCATATAGTCAGACCGGAAGGGGGGTGGCCTGGATGTCCGGCCCCGCCCACCCACCCTCCCCAAGGCGGGCCCGCGGTTCCCTGCGCACTACTACGGGGTTTGCCCTCCTATGGGGTCCCCTGCAGGGACCGCGGGCCTCCCGCAATTTGTCTATATTTTTGCAAAAATGGTGGCAACACGTTCCTGTAGTATGAGCACATGAGCTCTCAATCTGCAACACACTTGCCTGCTCGCCAAATCGCTCGATCACTCGCTCAGCCACCTATTCACCCAGAGAACAAATGTGTGTGTTGGTATATGTATGTTTGCATGTGTGTGCGGCAAACTCCGAGCCGCCTGCGAAGTTTTCAAAATCTTGCCCTCTCCGTGCTCTGCTTGGAGCGCAGAGTTTCGATAAACAACTCCGTAAATCTCGGGCAGAGCAGGGTTTCTTGACAATCCACCCTAGCTGCTGTGCCGAAGGCCTGTGCATGCAGCCAGAGCAGGTGCGTGAGATTCAATGCTTCAGCCCACTGCCATTTCATCTCCAACGCTCCCTTCGCACCTTTTTTTCTCTGCCTTCTCTGTCCCTCTGTAATTATTGCATCCAGCTGCCCCTGTCTAATTCGTCTAGCACCCGCTCCATGATTTGCTAAAGTTATCACTCCGATGGGCTAAAAGCGCCAGGACGGTGTTTGGCATTCCCGCACTCGCAGCTTTTGTTCACCTAATACCTGTTCTCCCTCTCCCTTTGCTCTTGCTGTGCTACTTTTATTCTTCTTGTCACACGTGTCTGCCATCCACCCGTGCGCAGACACCACATACAACAAACTGCAGGACACCATCCACCTGCCTTGGAACAACCAGCATGGAGGACCCTGCCCAGTTGCCCCAGTGTGCTAAATTTCCATTTCTCCTCCGGTTTTTCTCTCAGGCACGATGTTTCATGGTTAAAAGCCGGTTTTGTGCAACTGGGTCCTTGCTGCTATTTTGTAGCATCCCTCTCTGTTGATGCTCAACAGTAGACTTGATCAGTGCTATGTGCCTCATCTTTCCTCCCAAGGTTACACATGCATTTGCCTCCGTTTGTTCTGGGCTTCCAAGCTCACCTGACAAAGCTGCCGAATAATTCTGCGTTTCATACATCAATTAACCATGTATACTGCCTCGCCTCTGTGCAGACCTGACCTTCTTTTGTGGAGCATCAGCGACATCCTCATTTCTGAACAGTTTAAGCAACCAATGACTGACAATCTGTTATGGAATACACCCATTTCTAAGTTTGTTTTTTGCATCATTTTTTTCTGTTTGAGGGCCTACCCAAATGGATAATAAGTGCATGAAGATCTGACCCTAATTTGTGATACATGACGATAAAAAACATTTTAGGCATCTCGTTGGTGCCTTTAAAAAGCATGTCGTCAACAGCTAATGTGGAGATTTTTTTTCTGTAATTTCTTTACTCTTTATATAGATTTACTCCGTTTTTTATCGTGTAACAGGTACCTTTATTGCTGTGCATTTGTGTTTTTTTTTCTCCTCTCTTGGGTTTTGAAAGCAGCATCAGCTTGGCTGTCATGAAGCCAGGCTGGAGCTATGATTTGCAGATATCCTTCGCGCAATGGCGTAGCTAGAGCTTGTGGCGCCCGGGGCTATCCTTCAGATTGCCGCCCCCCCTGGGGGGTTGTTGGGGGAAAAGGGCGTCGAGCACCTGAAAGAGGTCAGAGAGACACGTAGTATCGCCGCTCTTAGTTACCTCGATCAATCAAGTTACATGCACATACATGACACGGCCCAGGGCTAGACAGCCCACGTCCCCAAAATAGTGCTGCCTAGGGCAGACAGCCCCCACCTAGCTGCGCCGATGAAGGTATAGCAGAAGGAAACCTAAAACTTACATCAGTTCCACCTACCCTGTTTGTGACATCTCACTCATAACATCACAGCTAGTGCAGGACCCTTGTCCCCTATCTGCCCCGTCCATGACCTCAGCAATATCTGCAGACCAATCCACCACACTGGGTTTGACCACAATTCCCTTGGCAGCACCTTCAGGATACTACAGGTGAGTCCAATGCACCTGATCACTAGACTAACTTGATTTCTGCAGTTGGGGCATTACCAGGCCGGATGAGGGGGAAGAGGGTTGGGAGGGGCAATAAGTTAAAAACAAAGCTGGAAGTACAAATAATTTGTATTCTGTCCCAAGTTTCCATTGTCTTCACCTTCAGGTAACAGCATATAAAATAAAGGCACACTATATGTTTAAAGATAAATCCAAGTTAAAGTAATCGGTAGGAAATGCATTTGTTTGCATTATGATATTTTATTGATTAATTCAGTTACTAGAGATTAGTGTAACCAGACAGTAAAGGAATAGATTACTGGTGGTGGTGGGTAAGGAGTGGTGGTTAACGACTTCTGTATTTAAAGTGCTACGATGTCCCAGCCTATGACTTAAAGCACAATGAATATGCAACTCATTATTTTAACACAGTATAAACATTTTTTGAAGTGTCCCATTTCGCTGTGGAATGTCTTTCATAAGTCACTACATCAATGGAAATGTCACATTAGCAATACGAATGGCAGCTATGATATTAACCACCTGAGCTACCTCACACAAATGAATCCTGCCACTAGATGAAACTCCCATCTCTCTCCAGCAGGTAAATCACCAGAGTTTACTTGACACTGTATGTTGTCCGAAAACTGCTCAATATACGTGGAACATTGTAGTACTTTTAACACCTCTGTACTGCTAAACAAAAGTTCCATTACTGAAGAGAAGAGTATTTTGAAGTGCAGGCCCATTTAAAACACTGCCCCTGTTACTGTGCCGGTTTGTCACTGTGCCCAAGGCCAAGGCCAGAGCCAATAACCGGAGATAGACTGCGTGACTGAAGTTCTCAGTAACGGAGGGCATGCAGGCACTGCAGCTGCTCAGAGGAGGATCTTATTGATCTGATCATTCATGACTGTGCAATTGCCTAAAAAGCAAAGTTTATAGCAAATTCACAGTGCTTTCTGTAGCAGGCTGAGACCTCACAGCATTAAAATACAGTCGCCACTGTTTACCATTGCACCAACCAGTACTGTATTATGTTTCTATCTGGTTAGACAAACATTTTCAGCAATTGCATTAAAATTGAGCAGCACAATATCATATTTCATGGTCTACTAACAGCTTGGCTTTTGGACTCTGGTGCAGCTGGAAACCAGCACACATCATCCTCACACATACATAATATTCATTCTAAATGAGAAACAAATGAACCCCGGCATTTTGGAAGAAGAACATGCCTCTTGTGTAAACTAACTGGAGTAATTCAGGTGACCTAATAAATAGCTGTCAATGTTTGAGACTGCTTATGTGTGACATAGCCATATATTCAGTCGTCGAATGTGTGACATATAAATGTCTTATGTGTAGCACTTTTAGTGATGCATGTTAGAGAACCAAAAACTGAATAGAGATCAACAGTTATACCCAAGTAGTAAGATCGTTTTCACAAATTAGCCCATGTTGTGGTATGAAAACTGGCTCAAACTACCCAATGCTCCTAAAGTGCCTACACAAGATCACTGGCCTACTTTTCTTTGCCAACAGGGTCACCTGGCAGATATATCTGGCATCGTAATAACCAATAACATACATGTTTTGGAAGAATTACTATAGTTTAATGAAATAGAATGTTATGTCTAGTACACATTTCAGTTAAAACAAATGGTTTGTTAAGCCAAAACAGTTAATCAATGACAAAGCGTGGTAATCTCAGAGGGGCGCCACCAAAAAAACTCTGAATCCCTGTTCCATTTTCAAGAAAGCAACATCTGGTCCATCACCACTGCTAAACTGTACCAGGTTACAATATAAGTATTTTAAAATTGTAATGATTAACATGGAAAACATAATTTGAAAGTTTCCTTTAGAATACTACTTTCGCCAGTTTCAAGAGAAAAGTATTGTGTAGTGGCATCTGTAAAACTGTGTCAAGTGAACGTTTAAGCCAGCATAGCAAAATCATGTTACATCAGCCTGCCACTCCGAGAACACTGTTGTGCCGTGAATGTTGTGTGTGCGTGTCACTGACTGGCCGTGCATGTATAAGTGGCTGTAAATGTAGGTGTGACTTGATTGCGTGGAACTTGTAGCAGATGGAAGGCAAGCCGAGCACAAATTCACAAGTTTATTACCACAATAACGTTCTTTTATGCCCCTCACTGACTCCGGTGTTAGGCACACTCTTACTTGAAGTTAATTCAGCAGGAGGACAGCTCGAGAGCAGCTGCATGTAATGATTTCAGGCGACGCCAGTCACCTGCCCCCTCTCCCTGTGGTGACCGGCCGACTGCATCAGGCAGGCTCGGGCCCAGCCAGCTCAACTTCACAGTCAGACCAGGTCCGTGGTCTGGGGCTGCGAATGAACCTCTCTGGCCACCGAAGGGTGTTCTGAATGACTCAGCCGGCTCGAGTGACATATCTAGGGGTATCGCGTCTATAGCTTTATAAAATCATTACCTGTCTTTCTAACTTCATTCTCCTTACGTCACTCCTTCTCACGTCACCCCTGCATATCCTCAGGCCTGTGCCCACTTATTTAGGAATCGGTTTTACTAAAGTTGCTCAGAAGGTGGTGGTAAATGACTTGCAGAAGCATGAAGCTGAGTGGAGCTTGGGTGCTGTTTCTGTTGCTACAAACCTGTATAATATTTCTTTACCTACTCCTTTATATACACAGTACAAACACATACCTTTAAGATAAACATTTATCAAGAATATTTTCAATTAATACAAAGAGCAGTCTATTTTTTTGGTGGTTTCTGAAATTCTCCATTTTTTTTTTTCGAAAAGCTGAACACAGAGGTAAATTCACAAGTGAATTTTCTCCATTTTATAATGGACTTGTTTTGTGAGAATGAAGCTGGAGGATTTTACTGCGAATCAACCCCCCATGTGGCAACCAAGACATGCCCAGAAATGTCGGAGTGGCTTACCGGATGGCTGCTCCCTCGTTGTATGAACTGATAAAATGCAGAGAGTTTATATGAGCGGAGGGGCTGTGCAATGTCATAAACGCCGGGCCCGGGCTGCTTACATTTCATGAGGAGCAGAGAAAAGATTAAAGGGGGATCCATCTCGGACCGACGCGGTGGGCGCGTGAAGGACCAGAATCGACGTGGCCAATAATTTAGCTCCAGCGCCCGGTCCCACAAACTAGTGAGGCTGAGCAAGCAGGTGAGCCAGTTTGCAGTCTCTTCGTCACAGCGTGGCTCAGTGACCCCGGCCGGCCCCGCGCACTATCAGGACACCCGCTAACGCCGAATGGAGCAGCCAAGAAGTCACGTGCGGTGCAGTGCGCACTGCTGCTGCGCAGAGGAACAGCATGATTGCAACAGAAGCAGGCCCTCAAGCATGCTGGGAGCCGTGCTTTCAAAACGGCGGCCGCGTGGCACTGGCCCGTTGCGGCGGCCTTTATAATTTATTTGAGGACACTGACTCTGACTGACAGAAGTCAATGTCCCCAAATAAATTATAAAGGCCGCCGCAACGGGACAGTGCCGTGCTGCATCCGCCCTCAAAATAGTGCCGCCCGGGGCGGACCGCCCCCCTCGCCCCCCCCTAGCTACGCTGGTGCCTTCGCGAGTTCCTGTGTGGCGTCCCTCAGAATGACAAAAACAAGACGTTTTCGGACTCTGTTTTCTTTATTAAACAGTACGATTTAGATCAAATTGTATGTGACCAGCCCCCATTTAATTAATCAGCGACTAAACTAGCAGACACTACATGCAAACGATTTTGTGTAAAGGCGTTGTACCACACATTCAGTCCTGTTGTATGTTCATTTTTTTCTCTATAAGTGCTTAAGTAACAAACATCGATAAAGAAATCCTTGTAAGATGTTTTAAAATGTATTGTGGGTTTTTTGTACCCGAAGAATACAATTCTATAACACATTACCGCAGATAGCATGGTGTCGAATTTTTGGGATAATCTACAAACTCCTTAATGATGCCTGAATCCTTGCTGAAAAGTATGAACACACAAGTACAAGTGAACTGTCGTTTCGTACCGTCGTTTCGTATGCCTCACAAGATGGTGAAAAGTAGGTCCTTTTTTACAGGTAAAGTTTGAGATGCTCACACAAGGGCTGGAAGACTGCTTTCGATCAGGGAAAAGAAGTTGACATTCACTTTGTCTGCAAAAGTGCTGAATTTTCAGAAGCAGGCCCAGACGAAAGCAGGATCTGTCTGCATTGAGGCTGCCTGCGGCCCACGAATGGGGCCCCCATAGGAGGGCAGCCACCTAAGTGCCACATGAGGGCAAAAGCCTAACAGGGCTAGTGTCCAGTGCTACTGCGTCCTTTCCGGCGTGCCAGTGGGTGGGGAGTGTCCGATATATCTACCTCCTCCACCCAGCTGGTGATACTTTTCGTGCTGAGGCATCACGCCGTCTGGACTTGTCCTTCGGTCGAGTCCGGGAGCTGCAAGCGGTGTGTGACCACCCCCCTGCCCCTCTGTGCAGGACACCATGTTGACCTCACCCGGCGGGGGGCAGCTTTCCCCGGACCTGTGTACGGCCTGATATCATCTGACCCATTCGACATTGTACTTTCCGGCCGGTGGCACAAAGGCGCTGGGAAGGCTGCAAGAGCGTGCGGGCCAACCTGCATGGCACAGAAAGGTCGCTCACACGATGACTCACGGACCACAAGTTCTTTAGTTTAGCAATAAAGGCCACTTTATTAAGACAGGTGCCATTTATTTTCTCAAATACACATTTCGCCAATTTATGATCAATCCAATCCCCAAGCTTATATCAAACTATCTACAACCTAACCCCCAAAAATGTTGACCCCCCAACAATCCCAGAAGAACTGATCCTCATTGATAACTCCCCCTCATTCTCATTTCCTTTCCCCTGTGACTGTAAACCCCACCTCCGCCCTTTGAGGATGGACAAACCCGCTCAAGGCTGCCCACCCCCCAGAAAAATTCCACCAACTAGGAAAACCGAATAGAGGTTTCCTGCCCCACCCAGGAAGAAAATTTATAAAATTGTGTTAGAGCACCATATATTCTCCTGCCAGATTGCCGCAATCAAATCCCTCAATTCGAGTAAATAGAAGGCCAACCCCATTATAGACAAATGTACCCCATCCTCTGTGCTTCGTATGGAAAGATGTGATAGCACCTTGACTCCAATGCCCCCACAGAACGTGTCATTGCTCTATTGAGCTTCCGTCTCGCCTTTTCCAAAGCTGCATTGTTCTTTGCACCTCTCCAGTGCAGCCGCGTTATGAATGCAGTCCATATCACCGTTGTGTCAACCCAGATAGACTTGATGGCAGCCAGATCCAGTTTCATCAGTTTAATTAGGCCAGACAAGGCAACGTATTTCTCACAACACTTGGACCTCCATCTCCCAATCCTACGTATGGCTGACCAAGACCACCCCAATCTTGCAGCCTCCATTGCCGCCCCAATGCGAAAAGAGTGTGTGCCAAATCTCAGAGGGTCTTCACCCAAAGTAAGGAGTACATTCCTCATCACAGCCAACAGCTGAGCTATGGAAGTCTGACGTCCCTGCCCATCGCGAAAACTGGCATCTGGAGTAAACAATTTAGAAGCTGTGAAAACCTCCTGCTCCCTTACAGGACAGCCCCCACCCCACTCCTGTTAAATCTGTGGCCCTCAATGAAAACTTCCTCACTGCTAATGCCTACCCTTTTGCGTAAACCTAGCAACTCTGAAGGCCTAAAAGCCCCAAAAAATAACCACACAAAACATAACATAAACTTGCAACACTCAAACTCATTGTAACAAGACTCAGCTAACTGTGCCACCATCCGTGGAACAAAGAAAATGTCACCGGCTGCCGTAGCTGCTTGCTACCCGCCTGCTCCCTACTGAGACCCCTAAGAACCCTCTTCACAAGCACCCCTCCCACCGGGTCCCTCTCCCACCTCAACTGCCCATAAAAAGAAATCCCGGCCAACTTGCCAGAAATAGTAGTGTGTGAAAATCCTTTATCTATCAGGTGTAACACGAAACCCAATAAAAACCTCTCACCATACACCATTTCCGGTAAACAACGTTTACCACGAATTTTTTACTACGCGGTACCTTTACCACGCGGCCGTTACAACGCAAGACGTTACCACGACTTGCGCTGGAGGGCGCTGTGGGATAAGGAATTTTATAAATTTATATTCCAACACCTTCCCTAGTATCCACGGGGACTGGTGTTGGAATATAAAATTATAAAAATCCTAAATCCGCGCCCTCCAACGCAAGTCGTGGTAACGACTTGCGTTGTAGCGGCCGCGTGGTAAAGGTATGCGTTGTTACAACCTGCATTGTAACAACGTACATCCACCATTTCCCCTTGTGCAGCAACAGAGTTACCATAACTCAAGAACTCGTCCTAGGCTTGCTGATAGCTTCGTCTCGTGGAGGCCGCTACTGATTTCTCTACCAATACGACAATTCTAATTCCCCCCACGCCCAGACACACTGAGGGATCTGAGTCTTGTGAGCATCTGCCCCAGTAGCCAGCCTGCAAAATTTTGCCCACTGCAAACGAGAGAGAGCCTCTACGATACAATTATTGACTCCTGGGATATGCCTCGCTTTAAAGACAATGTTAAGCTGCAAACATTTGAGCATAAAGGCACATAATAGCCGCAAAACTCTCAAATCCCTGGCCTTTTGGTTATTGATCAAGTCAACCACTGCTCTATTGTCCACATTAAACAAAACAGGTCTATTCTGGAATTCATCACCCCATACATGCAAATCCACCAGAAGAGTAAAAAACTCCAAAAAGGCGATACTGCGACCCTGCTGCAACCACTGTGCCTGTCAGCTTTCGGCGCACCAATGCCCTTCCCAGAATATACCGAAACCGTGTGCACCAGAAGCGTCTGAGTAGATCTGATTTTGCCAAATCATATCTTCGTCCGCAAAAAACAAAGATACGCCATTAAAGTCTGCCTTTCTGCCCTCTGTTCCACCTGTATTTCCCTCGTTTTTTGTGCCTTTCTGCCCTCTGTTCCACTCGTTTTTCCTTCATTTTTTGTGCCTTTCTGCCCTCTGTCCCACCTGTTTTCCCCTCATTTTTTGTGCCTTTCTGCCCTCTGTTCCACTTGTTTTTCCTTTGTTTTTTTGTGCCCTTCTGCCCACTGTTCCACTCAGTTTTTGTGCCCTACTGCCCTCTGTTCCACTCGTTTTTTGTGCCCTTCTGCCCTCTGTGCCACTCGTTTTTACCTCGATTTTCGTGCCCTTCTGCCCTGTGTTCCACTTGTTTTTTTTGTGCCCCTCTTGTCTTCTGTTGCACTCTTTTCCCACTCCGCTGTGCCCCCTACAGCCCTGCCCCCCTGACTGCCCACTGGCCAATCGCTGCTCTCGCCTCCCAGCTGCTCCTAACTCCCACCTCCCCATATATGCCGGACGCTGCGCGGTGAGGTGAGCGACCCCTGACCCTCCTGGTAGGTCACTCCCCCTCCATGCAGCTCCGACTGTGTGCCCCTGCTGCCACTGCCACTGCCGCTGTTAAGTGTCCTCCGTACTTTTTACATTCTGTGCCACTGTCTCCCCCTCTTGTGCCTCGTTTTCTGCTCTGTGCCACTCGTTCCCCCTCTTCTGTCCCATTTTGCCTTCTGTACCACTGTTTCCCGCTCTTTGTGCCTCGTTTTCTGCTCTGTGCCACTCGTTTCCCCCCTTGTGCCTCATTTTGCTTTCTGTACCACTGTTTCCCCCTCTTCGTGCCTCGTTCTCTGCTCTATGCCACTCGTTTCCCCCCTTGTGCCCCATTTTGCTTTCTGTACCACTGTTTCCCGGCCGCAGTGTCCCCGTGGCCCCGCCCCTTGCCCACTCACTGGTCCCGCCTCCCAGCTGCTCCTACCTCCCACCTCCCCATATATGCTGGCCACTGCATAGCCGCGCAGCGGACGCGCGTAGCGGGTGTGCTGCTGGCACGCCGAAGGGGCGCCTAAGGCAAGCCCGTTTGCGCCCATCCGCGCCTGCCGCGCCCAACGCCAGAACCCCTGGACCCCGCGAACGCCACGACACCAGACTCCAATACGACGCCAGCACCCTCCACGCACTCAACGCCGGCCGAAACCACACCTGCTTCCAGGCCACCCCGAAACGGACCCACGGACCCTTCTCCTGCCGCACCTGCAGCTTCACCTGCAACAGAGCCACCAAACCTCCAAGGACTGGACCCAACCACCTCCATTGCATACTCCTCAACACCCGCTCCGCATGCAAACACACCGTCGAACTCTGGGATCTGCTCAACACCTCCGCCCCAGACGTGGCCTTCCTAACTGAGACCTGGTGGAACGACTCCTCGGCGCCCGACATCGCCATAGCCATCCCGGACGGCTACAAGATCACCCGCAGGGATCGTGCCAATGGAATCGGAGGAGGAATAGCCATCATCCACAAGTCCACCCTCAAGGTCACCACCCACGCAGATGACACCCTGAATACTGCCGAAAACCTCCACTTCCGGATCCATACCGACCCAAACACCACCCTCAGAGGAACACTCATCTACAGACCCCCCGGACCCAGGGCTCAGTTCTGCGACTCCATCGCCGACCTCGCCAGCACCCACGCACTCGCCTCCATGGACTACATCCTCCTCGGGGACATGGACTTCCACCTTGACAACAACAACGACGCCAACTCCGCCACCCTGATCGACAACCTCGACAACCTTGGCCTCAGACAACTTGTCACAGCACCCATCCACACCGCCGGCCACACGCTGGACCCCGTCTTCTCCACAGGCACCCACGTCGCCTTCGACCACACCACTGAACTCCACTGGACAGACTACCGCTGCATCCATTTCACCTTCAAGAAACCAACCACGCACCACCGCACCCAACAGCTGCCTCGCCGCTGCTGGAGCAAAGCCACCGAAGACCAGCTGATCACCACCCTCACCCAGAACCCACCCGCCAACCCCACCAACCCAGACGCTGCAGCCTGCAACGTCAGACAGTGGATCGACGCCTGCGCCAACACCCTCGCCCGCTCAAGAAACCCTCCAACAACCACGCCAGCAAGAGAGCCACCTGGTTCACCGACAAGCTCCAGACCTCCAAACATGCATGCCGGAAACTGGAGAAGATATGGCTCCACGAACGCACACCGGACAACCATGCAGCCCACAAGGACGCCACCCGCAGACATCACCACCTCATCAGATTAGCCAAGAGATCCTTCTTCAAAGACCGCTTGGATAACAACGCACATGACAGCAAGGAGCTCTTCAGCATCGTAAAGGAACTCTCCAACCCCAGCACCAACGCCAACGATATCCCGCCCTCACAAGAACTGTGCGACTCACTAGCCATCTTCTTCCACTGCAAGATCGCTGACATCCACGACAGCTTCAACACCACAACCACCCCGACTACGCCAAACTCCACCTCCCCTGTGAACACTACCAGCGCCAACCGCCTGACCTCCTGGTCCAACGTCAACGATGACGAGACACCCAAGGTCATGAACTCCATCCACTCAAGATCTCCATCAGACCCGTGCCCACACCATGTATTCAACAAAGCAGATGCAGCCATCGCACCCCAACTGTGGAAGGTCATCAACATCTCCTTCGAAACAGCAACATTCCCGGAAAGCTGTAAGCATGCCAAAATCAACGCCCTCCTCAAGAAGCCCAAGGCGGACCCCAAGGACCTCAAGAACTTCCGTCCAATCTCCCTACTCCCGTTACCGGCAAAGGTCATCGAGAAAATCGTCAACATGCAATTGGCCCGCCACCTGGAAGACAACAACATCTTGGACCCGTCCCAGTCCAGATTCAGACGAAGCCACATGCACCGAGACAGCCCTCATCGCCGCCACAGACGACATCAGGCGCCAACTAGACAACGGCGAAACATCAGCCCTCATCCTCCTGGACCTGTCAGCCGCCTTCGACACGGTTTGCCATCGCACTCTAAAGACACGCCTCCTAGAAGCCAGAATCCAAGAGAAGGCCCTTGACTGGACCACGTCCTTCCTCTCTGGCAGAACAGAGAGCGTCCGCCTCCCACCCTTCCGATCCGAAGCCACCAACATCATCTGCGGTGTCCCCCAGGGCTCATCTCTCAGCCCGACGCTGTTCAACTTCTACATGGCCCCCCTCGCACAGGTGTCCCGCCATCACAACCTCAACATCATCTCCTATGCCAACGACACCCAGCTCATCCTCTCTCTCACCAAGGACCCACACACCACCAAAACCAACCTCCACGAGGGAATGAAGGCCGTCACCGACTGGATGAGGAGCAGCCGTCTGAAGCTGAACTCGGACAAGACGAAGGTCCTCATCCTCAGACCCACCCCCTCAGCCTGGGATCACTCCTGGTGGCCGACCACACTGGGAACAGCACCAACACCCACTGACCATGCACGCAACCTAGGATTCATCCTCGACTCCTCCCTCTCCATGTCTAAGCAGGTCAACGCCGTCTCCTCCTCCTGCTACAACACCCTCCGCATGCTCCGCAGGATCTACAAGTGGATCCCAACCGAAACAAGAAGAACGGTGACACAGGCCCTCGTCAGCACAAGACTGGACTATGGCAACACACTCTACGCAAGAATCCCAGCCAAACACCTACGACGACTACAACGCAGCCAAAACGCTTCCGCCCGACTGATCGTCAACATCCCCCGCCGCAGCCACATCACCCCCCACCTGAGAGACCTACACTGGCTCCCCGTCGACAAGAGGCTCACCTTCAAGCTCCTCACCCACGCACACAAAGCACTCCACAACGCCGGACCAGCCTACCTGAACAGCAAACTCAGCTTCTACACCCCCACCCGCCAGCTCTGCTCCGCCAGCCTCGCCCTCTCCGCTGTCCGCCGTATCCAACGAATGACCTCCGGCGGCAGATCCTTCTCCTACCTCGCCGCCAAGACCTGGAACACCCTCCCTACCCACATACAGCAGACCCAAGACCTACTCGCCTTCAGAAGACTCCTCAAGACCTGGCTCTTCGAGCAGTAGCAGCACCCCCCCGCCCTCACCTCCCTATAGCGCCTTGAGACCCTCACGGGTAAGTAGCGTGCTTTACAAGTACTCTGATTGATTGATTTATCATTTTCACATCTTTCCCCAAGCATATTTTTCATCATAAAAATGGGGGCCATATAAGCATTTCAGTCATTAGACTTTCATAAAATACCTGCTTTAAAAAGTTCATTCATCTTTCTATTCACAAGAGAAGGAAGTGGGAAATGGGGAAGGGAGTGAAAGAACATAGGGACCTTTGCAGATTCATGTTGATGATGACAAAGCCTGAACTGGAATGGCAGTGACTGGTGAATCGATCCAGCACTAACTCTTGGATGTGCAAAGGAGTGAGCTGAATAAGTGTGATGATGGTATCCCGAGGTGGTGTACAACCTTTACAACGCAACTTTTACCACGCAGTGCCTTTACGACGCAACTTTTACAACGCAAACCATTACAACGCATTGCGCTGGGGGGCGCTCTAGGATAGGGAATATATTTAATTTACTATCCAACACCTTCCCTACTATCCACGGGGACTGGAGTTGGAATAGTAAATTAAATAAATCACTATCCAGCGCCTAAAAGTATTATGCGTTGTAATGGTATTCATTGTAAATACCGCGTTGTAAAGGCATGCAATGTAAAAGTATGCATTGTAACGTCATACATCCTCAGAATCCAAGTGGGTGAAGCGGTCCTGAGAGCAGGTGTTGATTAGGGTACCAGTGATCCTCTCCAGGATACCCAGTGATCAGAGAACATAGTGTAACAGCATGAAAACAAAGCGCTACAAGAGTAGCAAGAAATAGGATACATGAGGGAATAGGGAAAGGAGATTGAATGAATGAATTATTTCAGTTAATAAAAACCATACCTCAAAAGTAAAACAATTGAGATTCAAGTGCACTTTTTGCTTAAGATACAAAGTGCTTTGAGTGAAAGTGAATAGCAAAAAAGTGCTTGAGAGGGTGCACAATTCATGACCAGACTAGATACTGGGACTTGTTATTAACATTGTTGAACATTTTTGGGGCCGCAGAATACTAACACTTATGGGGGATGGAATGGAGTTTAAGTGGTGGCTTACAGATGTCCAGGTACCCTCTGCAGTATGAATTATACAGCTTACTGTACCTACTACTTAAATAAACATACCTTGACATCTTGTAGGATTCCCAATTCAGCAGCATACGTTCAGCTGGAAATTGTTCACAATCCATACCCGTCCGAAGTTGAATCCTCCCGCTTTGTGCACTGCCTGGCTTTGAACATATGCATGCTGGGCATTACCATCCCACCAAATCCAAGTACTGCTCTCATGCTGCTTAGAATAGTAAGCAGTATAAGAATAGTGCCAGAATTGTCTAGAACAGTAAAACACAGCGCTCAGTTTGAGACCCATGAGGCTGCAATTCTAGTCTCACAGCTCCCAGATCGCTTTGATTGTGGAATCCGAACTGTGCGTGTCAGACTGGCTTATCAGTGTCCTGATCAATTGCGTCCTAGCAGTAGCAAACATCCACCTAAATCTTTGCCAGGAGAGAGTGCTCTGTGCCCCACCCTTAAGGGAAGCAAATAGTTGACAGTGTGGCTGGCAAAGTATTTTAAGTGGAAAACATTAATAATGAGCGAATTAAGTCTAACTTGTTTATTGAGAAGATATTTAAAATGCTTGTATGTTAAAGGCAGATTCCAGAGTGATTCCACTTTGAGCATTGAAAGTACGTCTTTTAGTGCAGTTGCCCCGGTATGCTTTTGCAAACCTACGTGAATTTCTTTCCAGATTAAGGCCTGAGGGTCTCATCTGAACTGTGTAAAGAAAATGAGGGGAATATTCGCAAGGACTTATCGCAGCACTTTTCTGCCGGCGATAATTTTATTCCCCTATTACCAAGTTGTCGCTAACAGCCATTAGCGACAGTTTTTAGGTGAAAACGTCTGTTATAAAGATCGTTACTTCTGTTAGCGATAATTATATGCAGGAGAGGCATTCCCGTGCCAAAACACCCGCAAATAACACTACTCCATATTCACAAGGAGATCCTTGAACTTCTGAAGACCAAAAAAATTGGCTCTAACTGCTGTTAGAGCCAGTTACTTAAGACCAGAAAATAGCTAGTCTTAAAAATGGGGATTTTTCCAAAGGCCATATCACAGCATGTTTTGGTGCTGGGCAGCTCTGCAAGCAATGTCGCAGTGCTGCCCTGCGACAAAACTACAGTGCAGGAATGCCCACATCAATAAGATAGTGCACATTCCTGGGCCCCAATCAGTATAAGTGTTGCAGCGCTGCAACAAGACAGCATTGTAACACTTCTCACTACACCCTTCTTGCTACAGCGTGGATGCACTGTATTCATTCGACAGCACTCCATCACACAAATAATGACAGATACTTCAGGAATCCTGATGTATGCCTCTGCGATAAAGTCACGCATTGCTGCAGTCGTGTCACAACCATGATGCATCTCCAGCAAATGCATGAGGCCAGCCTAGCCCTCTGGCACTGCGTCACCCTCACAACTGCCATCAGGCAGGCGGAAGGTACTTATTCAGTGCCGTACATCGGGGTGCCCAAATGTCAGCGCTGTTGGAGATCCATCTGTGGTGGTTGCCCGCTACTGTGACATCGTTTGGAAGCATTGGTGGAGTGTTGTTGTGGAGGGTGTGGACGAGACGTTCTTCGGTGGCCTTGATCTTCTGTGTAGTGTTGTGTTCGATTTTTGATTCCAATTGAACTTCCCGATTCATGCCCTTATATAGGTACAATTT
Organism: Lissotriton helveticus; assembly: GCF_964261635.1. Lineage (NCBI taxonomy): Eukaryota > Metazoa > Chordata > Amphibia > Caudata > Salamandridae > Lissotriton > Lissotriton helveticus. Next base: position 1,412,657,068 of record NC_136065.1, read on the forward strand.
GCGTTGTCGTTATATAGGTATAGAAATCCAATCCTTATTTAAGCATAGCCCATGCTGCCCAAATACAGGCATGGCTACTTCCATCCATTCATCTACGTCACAACGATTTCTTGGAAAACTGAACTCTTAAGCCGTTAGGGACTTCCCCTTGCTTGAATATTTATTTACCCAGGAACTCCTTAGGGCTTCATTCATGATGTTCATATGCCAGACTTTACGTCAAAGCTGGCATTCCTAAACACTTTCAAGGTATAAATATACCTTCACTTGCTATGGCAAAGCACGGTGTGGTTCGGTGCAGTTCGACTACCTACTTGCCCGACGCAGCTCGCTACAGCAAGTGCCAAAGGAAGCCAACTCTCCAGCTGACGCACTGATCAGAAGCTGTCTTCCTCTGCCGAGAAAGCTAGCTCCAGTGTTTTTACCTCCCCTTGCGGGGTGTTGAGAAATCGAGTCCGTAAAAGAGATAGCAACCTCTCTAATTCTAAGGTATGGAGCTGATTAAAACCTACGCTAAAGACCACACTTACTTCTTTCCTCGTACTAGACCTAGGCTACGTACACTGGGGAAGGCATATTTTAGAAGCACCAGTTGAGTTTGCCTGTGTTATTTATATATGTATTTTTATATGTCATAGCACCAGACAATGCTATTACAGTATTATTTATATTACTGTTTATGCTGTACGCATTATACTTTGCATTCTGTCTAACAATTGTAGCAGTTCACCTCTCTTGTATGAGCAAGAAGACTGTTCAATAAACCGCTTTTATTGAAACACCCGTCTCTCTATTTTCTCTGCAACTCTGTAGAAACGAAGCATACACGATTGACTGAGTAAAATAGTTATATATTATTTCCACGACTCTGAAGATATGTTTTTATTCTTGGGGAAACAAAGTTGTCATGTTTATGCAGTTGGTAGAAACTAATCCCTTCTTGTGTATTCAAGAAAGTTTCTAGTGACCTCTGAGCTAGCTGGCACTCACAATTAAGTTTAGTATACTCGATAGAGACATACTGACCTCAGTCCTATGTCAAATCTATAGTGTATATTATTCCAATGAGCAGAGCCTATTGGGAATATAGGAACTACACTACAGTAGGGTTGCGATAATGGCAGTGGCATCCGGTGGGCAAGGTGAAGGTGTGATGTTACCAATGATGGTCTGACCAGGAGAGTCAGTGTTATGGCTGTAGTTGATGTTCCCGCTGGCGGAGGTGATGTGCTCAAGGGTATGTCCTGCTATGTGACTTGCTGCTTGGGTTTGATGTAGGTGCCCTTCCCCAGGAGGAGGTGGTGTCCTGGTCACTGGGGTTGTCCAGGTGGAACTTGAGTTCACTGAGTAGAATGTCGTCGGTGGATGGGAGACCCTGGGGTGCAATGAGATCTACAATGGTGTCGGAGAATGGGAGGTCATGGCCCGGGGTGACTGCATATGAGGGTGCTGCAGAGGATGTGCTTGAGCTTGGCCCATATCTGGGAGATGAGGTGGTCCATGGTCACCCTTGGGGCATGGCCAGTCGGAGTGTGCTTCTGTAATTGATGGCAATGCCTTCTCCTTGATGGTCGGGGTGCTCCTTGCGGGCAATACTGCAGCTGTCAGTGATGGCTTTGGCGGTGTCCGGTCCGGAGCAGAGGTTGGTGCTGTCAGGCGAGGTGGTGTCCAGGGTTGATGGCGAGGATGGTGCTGGCGTCATAGCGATGGAGTGTCCAAGAGGAAGTCTCCTTGGTGCAGAGTGCGGTCCAGGGGCAGACGGACGAAAAACGGCACAGCTTAAGAATTGCCTTTGGCACGGAAGACGACCATGCGCAGGCAGTACATCGTCAACAACGCAACTCTGACAACGCAGGTGCCTTTACATCACATTTGATCACGCATTGTGAGGTCAGTAATGGGGTAATTTAACCTTTTCCGGGTAGGTATGAGTTTTGGATGAACAAAATGAAAATTGGGGTGTGTGTTGGGGTAAAATATGGAATTTGGGGTGTTTTTTGGAGTAAAATATGGAATTTCGGGGGTGTCTTGGGATAAAATATGGAAATTGGAGTGTGTTTTGGGGTAAAATATGGAATTTGGGGTGTGTTTCGGGGTAAAATATTGAAATTGAGGTGTGCATGTGAGTCAAATTTGATTTTTGGGTGTGTTTTAGGGGTTCAAAAGGGAATTCCAGGGCTCACGGTTGGTTTTGGGGTGCAAAGGTTCGTTTTGGGTTGCACTCACTGATGCGAGAATACTGATATTGATGTCTCCGCTGTGCAACACCAACTCTACTGTTGCAAGTGCCTAGTATTAGTATGTATGGGAATGGAATGCGATGTTATGGTATGCGTCGCAACCGCGTATATGCCTTTGGCACACGGGCGGTACACCCGCTGTGCATGGGCGCACAGCAGCCGCCATTGAGAAGCGCTTGGGGGGCTGGACAGCTGTGAGGTGGTAAACGCTGGAAAGAACACTGGATGGGGTGGGGATGTGTGTGTGAGCGGGTGTTGTAAAAATATTAATAAGGGAAGTCTTACCTTGATGCCGGGTCCTGTGTCTTCGTTGCTCCTGCATCTGCTTCCAGGAACAGGAATTAGGCAGCCAGGCTCCCTCTCCTGAGCCAATCACAATGCTGCAATGCGACAGTGGGATTAGTATTTGGCAACGGGACAAGGCATGCAGCCAGGGGCCGGAGGGGTGGGCATGTTCTCCATGCAGACTGTAATGCAGCCTGCATTATGAACAGGGAATTGCACATGACTGCTTTGGGCGGCCTGAGTGGGCCGACCAAACAAACGTTGCGGGTTCAAAACGCTGTGGCCAGGATGTTGCTGAACATTCCTAAATTGCAGTCTGTGTCCCAAGATCTAAAAAAATTACACTGACTCCCTGTGAAAAAGAGATCTAAATTCAAAGCCTTGTGTCTAGCGTTCAAGGCTTTACAGGGATTAGGACCTGCATACCTTAAATAACACCTTCTATGGTATCAGCCAGGCAGAATGTTTCGCTCTGCCCAGAACAAACTTCTTCAGATTCCCAAATTTAAGAAAGGCCATTGGGGAGGAAGCAGTTTTCTCCTCAAATTGTGGAACTCACTTCCTTTAGCCATAAAAAAAACTGTACAACCTTACTTTCCTTTAGAAAAGCCTTAAAAACCTGGCTGTTTTAAAACTAAATGTTACCACTACCTACTGTTGGCAGATACCTCCGCTGCAGCGCCTAGACACCCTCGGGCATTCGAGCACTATATACATTTTAAATCCATTTATTCATTCATTCATTCAACAGTCATCGCACACTTGAGTGGGCATGCCAATCCGCCCATGCCTTGCCCTGTGCTTGGAGCAGTCCTACCCACCCTCCCACCCTTAAGGGAAACATAGCACGGTTAAATCAGTAAGTTATCACCAAGTGATAATTGTTCCTCCTCTGCACTGCTTGGAAGCAGTGGGGCGATGCTCTTCCGCCATAGCGGATGAGCCGATACTGGGGGTGCATCATCTACGTGAGCTAGGCCTGGGGGACTTGACCCCCAGGCGTCCTGCGCTACAAGTCCCACCTTCTCCTTACCTGGACACTGACACTGTGCCGCAATCTGCTACACTCGCCCCAAATCTGTGACTCAGCCAGCAGGAGCCTCAGTCAGGAGGTATTTCACAATCCTGGGTAAAGCAGTCACTGCCAAGTCCACTGGTGAACCTCCAGATGCAGTTGATGCAGCAGAGGCATCCAGGCTCCAGATGAAAGTCCAGCGAGGCATCCAGGCTCCAGACACATGTCTAGTCAGGCATCCAGGCTCCTGACGCAGGTCCAGCGAGGCATCCAGGCTCCAGATGCAGGTCCAGCAAAGCATCCAGTGAGGTATCCAAGCTTTCATCCTGGTCATCCTGGATGTTGGGTGGCTTGAGGGGATTGTTGATGTGTGCTGCACTTGGCCCTGGCTGCTCCATTTTGCAGTTTATTGTTTTTTATGCCTATTTTACAATGGAGGTTGACTGATAGGCTATTTTTTGCATTACAGACAAAAAAACCTCACGTTAGGCTGACTTACATGAGTTTTTTTCCACTAAAGGGCCTATCGGTAGTTTTCGCCTGCTAGCGGCGGATTTCCTATCGCCAGCACGCTGATGTTAGCAGCAGTTTTCACCACCGTTCTCTGATACTATCGCCATGTAGCGACGGCTTGGTAATACATCGCTAACATGGCGATAGTTTTCAGGGTTAGGCGGCAATAAAAAAACTGCAGTTAACCGGCATTTGGGGTAGGTATCGCTGGTCCTTGAGAATATCCCCCTAAGTATTTAAAGAGCCCTGACTTGCGGACCAGTCCCTCTTTAAGTAGCCCAAACTCCAGCCTTATTTGGGCTTGTGAAGCATCCCCTGGCAATCCGAAGAGGATGTGAAACCCATTAAATTGCAAGATGTTTAAGTATGATACCAGTTTACTCTGGAAAGCTTCGGCACCATAGGCCAAAGTTGGTGTTAATTTTGCTTTCACCACACAAATTAGTGGACTCAATGTTGGATTTGCTGCAGTGGCTAGAAGCTCCCTAAAGGCGAAAATAAGTGAGGTGAGTTTGGACTTGAGGGCATTCAAATCTTTTTTCAGATTCTGTAGCCAGACACCCAGGTATGTGTACGGGCTAGACCTTTTTACCTGTGCCCAAGTCAGTTGCCATGAGCCCTTTTTCACAAGTTGTTTACCAAAGATGTGAATGTTAGTGAAACATGTTCATTTGGTGAATGAGTCTGCTGGGCAGTGGAGATCAGTCATACCTTAAACACTATGCCTTCTCGCTGACAGCCTCCTTCATTGGTGCCCAGTGGTAGAGATTGGGGCTTGTGCCTGTCTAGCTTAAACAAAAGATCCTTTGCATTGAAGACATAGGGATGACATCACAAAGTAATTTGCGCTTGTTCATATTATGCCTAGTCTATGGCCATAATATATTTGTTGTTTATAAACCCCTGCTCAGAAACGTATTTACAGCTGTAGCGATACATTTGTACGCTCATAATTACACATATACCACCTTGAAATAGGTCGCATACCAGGCACTGGCCACTTAGTGGAATTGCAATGGACACACATACCAGTGACTTCAAAGGTGGGACAAAACCAAATGAGTAGAATGAACTCCACGCCATCAGAAAGGGGAGCCGACAACAAATAGCACACCACCAGTCTGTTGACAAGAGCACATTTCGAAAGAATAGTACCTCAAAACTATATATTAAAAACCATTTAGGAAAGATGAATAACAACACGAAATGTGTCTAATGTCCCAATCATGCCATTGATGTGTAGGTGCACACAGCATTGCAAAGCCAAAATGCAAAGAGTACGTACGCAAAATCTGCCAAGTTAAAAGGGGCACCATACCCGAATCCACGAACGGGGGAGGATGTAGTTTGAAGCAGACAACACAAGGTGCACCCACCCAGCTGCAGTAAATACATATCACACTAGAGCAGGCCACACATAAAATATTCGCAAAGTCTGTGACTGGCTTTGTAGCGCTACCCAACCTGGCATGAGAATGAAAGCTGGTGCTAACATTAAAAACAAGCACTTGCAATGAAAATAGGTCCCACATTTGTGAGAGTTAGAGCTACTTGTGTTTTAAATGATATTGTTTTTTACCTATGTTTTGTGTTTGGATTGGATGTATGTTGTTTATAGAAGAATTATGTGGTTCGAATTGGAATTGTTCGTTGTGGAATTATGTGGGGTGGAATTGTGTGGTGTGTAGTGTATTTGTCTATTGGAAATATGTATTATTGTTTAATAGATAGGGATGAGAGCTGTATAAAATAGATAGAAAGTAAGATTGAGAGTGATAGGTCGTTTGTGTATGAGGTTGTGAATGAACTCTAGATAGATTAGTATAAAGAGTGTGTGAGAAAGAGAGAATGAAGGGGAGAGAATGTTATAGATGCATAGAGGCTGTGCTTGTGTACAAGGAAGACACCGAAAGAAGAGGAGAGTTTTTGTTGTGGTTTGGATTTTTTTAAAGTTATGATAAAGAAAATGTGCTGAAAGCCCTGAAGTGAAACACTGCACGTGCTCGTGCAGCGGAATTATGTGGCTAGTAATTATGTGGTATAGTGGACTTGCGTGTAGTGGTATTTGTGTGTTGGGGAGTGGCATGTATTGTGTGGAATTATGTGGTGTGGTGCTGAATTATGTGATGTTTGTTTTAGTAAGACAAATAAAGGACACACTTTTCCAGCCCACAAATGTTTGTTGTCACAGGCTGGCTGGAGCTCATCGTAGCCAAAACCAGCCCCCCCAACGGAAACATGATTTAACTCAACACACGTTATCTTTGCAAAATGTGTGTTCCGTTATTTGTACACTACTTTAACCCCTTCCATGCTGATGACGGCCCCCGTCCGTCATGCATCACGATAGGCGTGTGCTGATGACGGCTGGGGGCCATCATGAACCCGCCCACTCATTAAAACGGCCGCACAGGCGCAGAATGGCGGCCGCGCCCAAGGGGTTAAGCTCTAGTTCCAACAAAGCGCATCACAATGTGAATCAAACTGCAATGCTGCTTAAAGCTATTCCAAGCCATCAACAAACATGATGCACCACACGCAATATCTATGGAATGTTTTGAATTGCGAATCACAATTAAGGAATACCTTCCCATTCATTACTAAGGGCCAGGAGCTCCATAGGAACGAATAGGAAGACATTCTCAATTTGCGATTTGCAATTAGAGAATCGCAAATTGAGATAGCAATTTCAAGGGTGCCAGGGTGTCAAAAGGACACCCTGTTGCACCCCTGAAATATGTATGTGTGCGCCACCTGGCACTTTGAAAAATGCAGAAAAGTGCATTTTTCAAAGAAGTCGCAAATTACCCCCAACTTGAAGGTGGTGGTAACTTGCGATTCCTTAAGGCCAAATCGCAAATGTTCTGTGCTTCGCAAAATGGAAAATCACAAATTTTGTGATTCTCTAATTTGCGATGCCCTTTTGGGATGATACATCCCAAAATGCCTTTTCCCGTTCGCAAACGGTCCGATTTTGAGAATCTGCCCATTTGAGAACCGTAAAAGGGCTTGATACATATGCCCCATTGTCACATAAAAAGATGTCAACCTCTATATTGGTTAGTCAGACGCACTAATAACATATTATAGGCAACTAGTACAATACAAAGCTGCTCGTCTATTTAAAAAATGGTTATGACTAACTCAACTTTAAACAACGATCTGGTTTGCTAGTAGGTTTGAAATAAATAAGACAACAGTATGAGGCATCAAATTGCAATGAAGGAAGACGCTCCTTCAATAGTTAGTGTAATTGTGAGTGATGATACAGACCATTTCATAGCCACCAACGACAAAGAAGACATACTCCAGAAAAAAGCTTTGTAATTATGTTCCATAAATAGGGCGCCTGTCAGCTGTCAGAGGCATGCAGGCCACTCTTTCAGAATTCCGTGGAAGGGGTTATAAATTAAGCCTTGTTTGTGCGTTGGCAGTTTATTTTTTCTGTGGTGAGAGAGAGGGACAAGTCAATATTTTTCTTGGCGGTTTTTGGAACCATGAGTGCTAATAATGAAGGATGCTGGACTCCCTTCCCTGGGGAAACTGGATTTTATGATCTTATTCATGTGGGCTCGTGTAAATTCGATGTATTTGTAAACTTCTTTAAGCCTGTCAAATATAACTTGGAAAGAAAGCCAGGCGACTCCTTTCACCTAAAGCAGAGACCTAGCATTTACAGGATATAGTGGCACAAAGGGGCTCTACTCTAAACGTAAATGTGCGCCCTCCACCTGGAAGTGGTGATTCTTAGTTTTGTTGAACATGTAGTACTCCTCTGCTCTTGGTTCGCATTGCAGCGTGCCCAAAAGGAGCTAAGTCTTGAAATAACAGATAGTCAATTGCTCATGTATTTTCAAGAGGTATTTTACTTTTAGCTGATACTGAGTGTAGTTATTAAAAGAATAAGGGAATCCAGGGGCATATTACCAACAAATAGCGATATTTATCGCTAAGTAGGGTTAGCGGCAATATTTTTATCGCTGCGCATCATGGTTTTTATCGTTTAGATAACTTGCTATTAGCAAGGTTTATCTCAAAAGCGATAAAAATCAGGCGAAATGCGTGAATATTGCTGAGAATACAGCGATATTCACGCATTAGCGATGAAATGCTCTTAGCCATGTTATCCACCTCCCATTGGATAACATGGCTAAGAACTGGTTTGAGCAGGTGTTAGTTTTTGGCGATAGTGGGAATATTTCCATCGTTACGCTTGCGTTAAGCAGTCACTAACAGGTTGGGTACGCCCACTTTGCATGTCATTAGCGATAAATATCGCTGACATGCAAAGCGGGCCCCAAACCGCTCGCTATCGCCTATAAGCTATCGCTAACATCAGTTAGCGACAGCTTGCTAATAGAGCGATAGAATTATCGCCGCTTAGCGGCCCAAAACGGCCGCTAAACCGGCGATAATTGCCTGTCGCCACCCTTGGTAATATGCCCCCCAGTTCTCCATGTAGAGGCAAAATTCTATTTCTAGACGAAATGTGATATGAGAGTGGGCATGGTGTTAGGGCCAGAGCTGCGGACTTAGAAACTGGCGAACCAGGTTTGCGTCTCGACTTTGGGTTAATGTCCTAATGGGGTGAATTGGAACTAGGGAATCCCTGGCACTCATATAAATTCATGTTAGTTTTTTATGTAAAATCAGTTGCGGTGCTCAAGGTGAGGGTAATCACCCTAACCCTCCAAACGTTAGACCCTAAGGTTGTTACTTAAATCTGACAGCAGTCCTTGGCTCACGCATGCATCATCAAGTGTAATAGAGAAATTGCAATGGTTATACAAAACAGAAGATCTTTGTCTTAAATTCTTTTCGCCCAGCCAACACGTGTTTCGTCTATAGAGAAATAACCCGCGTTTTCTTCAGGGCTAAAAGAACATTGATAATAACAGTTTTAAAAGTCAAATAGTATAAACATTTGCAAACATGGTGCATAAACATTTCACCACTGTGTAGTGAACCATCACAATGGTGGAAACAGTACACCACCCCCCCTGGTGGAAACCCATGCGACAGGTGATTGTGTGCAAAAAGAGTTGAGACGAGTACTGCAAACCACCGCTTATAACATGCTATGTACATCTGGCCAAAGTGATGCTATCTATTGTGGTGCCTAGTTATACTCCAATGTGCAGTGTCCAAAGCTCCATAAATCTTTAGAGAGTATGCATTCTCTAATTAATCTACTATTCCAGCCCATCCTGAGCCACATGCCAAGGAAAAAAATCTCCCTATCACCTAAGACAATACTCCATCCCTACCTGTACAGCTCGTCAATCTCTTGATATCCCTCACCTAAACGGTAGAGTGGATCATTGTCTATAAGTGAAGTCAAAAGGATCTACGATGGTTGTGTAGAACACTTCAAAAAGTAATGATAACACTGATTATTTTCATCAGCTAATATAACATGTCTTGGGTCCAGGGCGCTATGTGGCGCACGGGCAAGATGGCACACAGATGTGAGGCTCCTGCCGCCCGGTGTACATATCCTACAAATTATCTTGCCATATAGAATCATCAATGGTATTTAGTACTGCTAACTGAAAGAACTGACCTGTCTGCTCACTCTGTGAGAAAATCGGGAGTGTAGACCTCTCTGCGAGCCTGTCCTGGGTGTTTGAGGCTGAGCCCGAGAGAGGAGGTGGAGACTTCTGAGGATCTGGATCGGCCACCAGACGTAATTGAGTCTGAGGCTGCACATGAGGCATCTGAGCCGCTAGCCGGGTCAAGAGCGGCAGAAATGGTGGAATACTCCTGAGCACCCCAGCCGCTTGGCGAGGCTGGCACGGGCCTTAGGGGGCACAAAGCACTGGATAGGAGTGAGTCGTAGCGGAGACAACTGGATGCCAAAACGGGCACAGGCGAGCTAATTGCTGCGGGGGAGCTGCGAAGCGGCGGCGGCCTGTGCCCTGTGCCGGCATTGGAAAGCGCTCTGCCCTCTGCGCTGGGGAGACAACTGACCTCTGGAAGAGCGGTGATCACTGGCGCCTTGTTCCCACTCCTGCTGCGGGAAAAAATCACAACTGCTGCCCGATTTGGAGAGGAGGTGCACTGGGCCTGTGGGGTAGTGGAAACCAGGACACCCTTGGGACACGGTGATAGAAACCCCCTCCCCCCACCGCTGGCATTCGCATGGTACTGGTTGGACTGGGCGGGCCTCATACGCCGCGTGGGAGCACGGAGCTGCACAAGGAGACTGCAGCAGCTAATACAGCTAGCCAGCCAATAAATGCAGCAGGACTTGATATTGGGAATCCGAGACCTGCAGTACTGAGGAGGCCTGCGGGGGTACCGATACTACCTATTACCAGCTACATACCTGCTGGAGGCGGGACTCGGCGCATCAGCCCCTGGCCATCATGAGGGGGTACTGAGCACTATCTCGAGGGGGACAAGTCAGGTGAGAGTGCCTGGGACACACTTTCACGCATTGTGGGATTGGAGGGAGTCTGACCCCTACTAACAGGAGAGGCTGTGAGAGGGGCCGCCCCTGGTCGTCATTGGAAAACCCCTGGATAGGAATCTGGACTTTTAGCACGCCTGGGGAGGAACTGTCTGCCCGTGCAGGCTTTTGGGGTAGCGGACTCTACAGGACTCTATAGGCACGAGGTGTTGCATGGCGCTTGAGGGGGTGAGATTGTGATGAGGCACCCGCGGGGAGCGCAGCAGCTGGCTGCTGGGAGTGGTACAAAAGGGGGTGGTGATGGACGGAGCATCAGAACCAATCAAACACTCACACCTAGTCAAAAGATCTGGGTTTGATCCATCACCGTTCTTTAGCCGACTCTGCCACCCCAGTTCAGACATGGCTATATGCAAATCAGTCTGACCCTGTGCCTCATGGCAACAGTCCAGCCTGAACTGCCAAGCCATGCCTTCCCTGGACCCGAAACAAGCTTCCGAGGACCGGTTTCTGGCATTCCAGCCGTCTTCAGCCCGGCTTGCTTGAATCCAGTGGCAAAGTGAGCAAGGGACTCACGTCTGAGCATACCCTGCCAAACTTATGGCAGCCAAAGCGGTACAAAAGGGGGTGGTGATGGACGGAGCATCAGAACCAATCAAACACTCACACCCAGTCAAAAGATCTGGGTTTGATCCATCACCGTTCTATAGCCCACTCTGCCACCCCAGTTCAGACATGGCTATATGCAAATCAATCTAACCCTGTGCCTCATGGGAACAGTCCAGCCCGAACTGCCAAGCCATGCCTTCCCTGGACCGGAAACAAGCTTCCGAGGACCGGTTTCTGGCATTCCAACCGTCTTCAGCCCGGCTTGCTTGAATCCAGTGGCAAAGTGAGCAAGGGACTCACGTCTGAGCATACCCTGCCACACTTATGGCGGCCAAAGTGGTACAAAAGGGGGTGGTGATGGACGGAGCATCAGAACCAATCAAACACTCACACCCAGTCAAAAGATCAGGGTTTGATCCATCACCGTTCTTTAGCCCACTCTGCCACCCCAGTTCAGACATGGCTATATGCAAATCAGTCTGACCCTGTGCCTCATGGGAACAGTCCAGCATGAACTGCCAAGCCATGCCTTCCCTGGACCGGAAACAAGATTCCGAGGACCGGTTTCTGGCATTCCAGCTGTCTTCAGCCCGGCTTGCTTGAATCCAGTGGCAAAGTGAGCAAGGGACTCACGTCTGAGCATACCCTGCCACACTTATGGCGGCCAAAGCGGTACAAAAGGGGGTGGTGATGGACGGAGCATCAGAACCAATCAAACGCTGCTGGGAGTGTGCATAAAGAGCGAGGAAAGGTAATGGACCGGAATAGCTCGAACCGGAGGAGACCCCCTAACTGAAAGCCATTGGATGCGAGACCTAGCAGAAGGGCCCGACGCGAAGTGAAGCCTTGACACTCAGCTCAGAGTGCTGTTGAGAGCGAGAGAAGAAAGAGAGGGTGGGAGAATACGCCCCTGGAGACACGATGGGCATGCCGGACACCAGGCAGCCGAAGCTGAACTTCGAAGCGGCAAGAAAGAGTAACCGAGGCACGCAGGATGACCAAGATCATGCTGGAAGAAATGTGACCCAGGAAGCACCCCCGATCCATCCACGGATGTACAGGATATCCTCCGAGAGGTCCGTCAAGGGTTTGCCACCGTCGTGGACAAAGTGGATAGAATGTCGTCGAGAATGGACGCCATAGCACATAAATTGGATGGCCATGAGGACAGAATTAAAGAAGCGGAACGGCGCATCTCTGACTCGGAAGACGTGACCGCGAGCCACTCCACACAATTGGCGCGTATGGATAACCTGCTGAGGATCATTGCCGCGAAGAAAGAGGACTTGGAAGTGCGCAGTAGGCGCAATAAGATACGCTTTTTAGGTATACCAGAATCAACCAATACTGGGAGGATGGAAGATTACGTGGAGAAAATGCTGATGACTGCAATAGGTCCCGAATCCTTCTCCAATCAGTTCATTCTAGAGCGAGCCCATAGATCGCTCGGACCGCGGCCACAGCCAGGCACCACTCCAAGACCCATCATAGCGAGATTGTTGAATTATAGGGATCGGGATGTGGCGCTGCGTGCTGCAAGGAGTAAACAGACTTTGACATATGACGGGAACTCATTTTCCACTTATCCGGACTTTACGCCTATGGTTCAGGAGGAATGACGGAAATGTTTAGATGTTAAAAATAAGCTGAGGAAGGCGCAAATCGATTATGTGCTCTTGTATCCTGCTCGCCTGAGGGTAACGCACTAAGGTAAACAGCGGTTCTTCACCAAACCTCAAACGGTGGAAGATTTCCTCAAGCAAGTGAAAACCAAGTCTTGTTCCGTGGATGGCGGAGAGGAGCTGTAGAAGTCCTGATTGGCGAGAGCACGAAGCGGCTCCTACTAAGTCATACCTTGCAGACATTAGAAGCCTTGACTGTAGACTGGGTCAAGTGAGTCTTTAACTGACAGGCAGTCAGGTAGAAGAAATGTTTGTTATTTGAATGATGATCCATTTTGGGACCTTCTGGAAGCTCGCTGGGCACCCTGTGCCCGGCACTGCCAGGCAGTCTTGACCGCGTATGGCCCTCTAGGTGTCGGGTAACAGTGTTACCACCTAGTTCTGGCCCCCGAAGGGAATAACCCCGGGCTTGTCCGCTGCAGGCTGACTGCAGGGACTGTTGAGTTGATCATGTTGGGGTGGAGATGGGGGTGGGGCAAGCGGGAATGTGGTACTGGCAAGCTTGGGTTGCTTCAGTGGAGGGTGGAGGGATTTTTGCCATGTTTTGCTGTTTCTACGCTAACTTTCAAGGAACATGCGACCTTTCTTTGTGCGAAGGAGTTAGCAATTGTGTTAAAAGTTACGCTTCCACAGTTCACTCAAACAATATCCTGGGCTGAGGTATATGGAGTGGACTGTCTTCTTTGGATAGTCAGCGGAGCAATTACAAGAGTTCAGGAGAATGACTGACTGAGATGGAGGGAAGCTGAATATCCTTACATGGAATGTCGGGGGGTTGGGAGACACCAGAAAGAAACAACATATGCTGGCATATTTGGAGAGACACAAGATACACAAAGCCATGTTGCAGGAAACACACTTCGCACCACAAAGACCTAGCACATTTGCGGGCAAATGGGCCTCACGTAGAATCTTTTCATCCTATTCCTCATATGCAAGGGGAACAGCGATACTCATTAAAAATCAAGTACCGTTTCACCTGGCAGGGGCATCATGGGATCAGTCGGGCCGTTACTGTTTCGCATGGGGTAGGCTAGGGTCTGAGTCTGTCACATTGGCCTGCTGTTATGGGCCCAATGTAGACGACCTGCACTTCTACACTACGCTTTGGGCAAAGATTATTGAAGAGGGATCCAATAATATTATCTGGGGTGGCGACTCTAATGGGACGCTCAGCCCTGGCTTGGATAGGTCACATCCTGCCCCTCATCATTACACCAAGGCGCGCATGACCCTAAGTGATATAATATCTGAATGTCAACTGATTGATGCCTGGCGCCACATTCATCCGTACACAAGGGAAGGAACGTCCTGAGCAAGACTGGATTTTTGGCTCCTGTCCAATGGTCTGGGCCCTGCAATAGATTGCATACAGCATCTAGCCAGAACGTATTCGGACCATGCCCCTCTAAAGCTTACACTGCGCTCTTCAGACCTGGAGGTCCCGCGCGAACCCTGGAGACTACATGCCCCCAACTTGCTGGATGTGGTCTTCCAGGAAGAGCTGAGGGAGGAAATACAAGATTTCTTTGAACGAAATAAGGGATCAGTGGATACTGTAGAGTGTATATGGGAGGCATTTAGGGTCACGATTCGTGGATTTTGCATAGCGAAGGGGGCGGGGGTACTTAACGACATACTCGCCCAAATAGCGAAGCTTGAGATGGATCTCAAGGTGCTAGAGGCAGGCCTGGCTGAGGTGCCTGCTGCATCCGTTCAGGTTAAGTTTAGGGAGACGCTTAAAGAATATATGGACGCAGCTCAGAGGGAAACGAGATTCAGGGGCAGACACTGGGTGTCCCAATGCTTCGGGGAGGGGGAGCGTCCAGGTAAAGTGTTGGCTCAGATGATCAGAAACCCTCGCCATGCTAATTGTGTGTTGGAAATAGAAGATTTAGAGGGAAGAGTATAACGAGACACGGCTAGTATCCTCACTACTTTCACGCAGCATTATCAACGCCTGTACACAACAAATAGGAGAGATGATTTGGACTTAGAAGGTTATCTGGGGGATGTGACCCTGGGATGGCTCAGTGACGTACAGCGAACATTCCTGTGCACCCCCTTCGAGCAAGATGAGGTAAGGGAGGCCATAATGAGTATGCAATCAGGGAAGGCTGCGGGAACGGACGGGATCCCGATAGAATTCTATAAAACATATATTGACCTCAAATCCCCTATCCTGCGAGAAGTGTATGAGGACGCTCTGAAGGTGGCCTGCCTCCCAGCATCTATGAGGGAAGCTTTTCTCATTTCATTATTGAAGCCAGGCAAGACGCCTCAGCATTGTGACTCCTACAGGCCACTCTCGCTTCTTAATTGCGACGTCAAAATACTGGCTAAGCTAATCGCCACCCGCCTGAGTCTCCTGATGGAGAACCTGATCCTCCCAGACCAATCGGGCTTTGTACCTAAGTAAGTAAGTAAGTAATATTTATTTGTAAATGATTAATTAAAATCTTTACAAAAATATAAACCGCCATATGACAGTACAAATGATTTAAAATACAGCAGTTACTATTGTCAATTCAAGGTTGTTATTAAGTCCCGATGAGTCTTTCAGGTGTGCTTGAGTCTTTAATTCATTAAATCAAAGAACTTCACAACCTGACAGTTCAGTTTAATGTCACTGGAGGAAAAACACAGTTTGACTGCCTGCCTACAGGTCCGAACGGCATGTGATCTAAAAAAAGGTACACAATCTGAGGACCCTTTTTGCTGCTCTTAATAATATCTCGCCCGACCTGCCAATGGCTGCTATTTTTCTTGATGCCTTCGATTCTATTGAATGGGATTACATATTCGGGGTGCTGTTGAGAATGGGCTTCCCGCCTCTTTTTATCTCATGGATCAGGTTGCTGTATAATATGCCAGTAGCCAAAGTATCGGTTAATGGACGGACGTCCCAGACGTTCTCTATTACTCGGGGTACGCGGCAGGGGTGCCCACTTTCCCCCCTGCTTTTTGCTATAGCAGTCGAACCCCTGGCAGTGAAACTGCGACAGCGCCACAATGATAAAGCCCTGAGGTGCAATATGTGGCAGATACTTGTGTCCCTTTATGCGGACTATATCACGCTCTATATCCGTGATCCGCAGGTCAATCTTAACCCTGTTCTTTGTGAATTCATAGTGTTTGGGAAGCTATTGGGGATTCAAATTAATTGGGGAAAGTCTTGCATTTTTCCATTGACGGAGTCCACGGGGACATTCGCTATTTAGGAATAAATAGGAGTGACCAGAGACAGAGAGGAACTTGTGCGATTGAATTATGGTAATACAATGACATGTATAGCGGACTCCGTGACCCACTGGATTGCTCTACCTCTATCCATGGGGGGGGCCGAGCCACGTTGATTAAAATGGTGATCCTTCCAAAGCTTCTATATCAGTTCTTAAATATTCCATACCACCCTGGAAAATACTTTTTCAAGACGCTCAGGTCCGAAATGATACGCCTAGTCTGGGGAGGGAAACAGCCACGGTTACAATGGAATATCCTTATGAGACCATATGCTCAGGGTGGGTTTGGGATACCTCACTTTGAATTATACTACATCAGTGCACAAGCACACTATGCGTGGTTCTGGGTGAAGCAGCCAAAGTATATGCCGCAGGTTGAGGTGGAGCACTGGCTTGCGCACCCCATTCCACTGGACAGGGTGATTCATGATACAGTTATCCCTAGGGAAAAGACGCCGACTACCATTACATGCACGGTTGCGGCATGGCATCACATAGGACATATGCTACGGACGCCCCAGATTTACTCCTCATGCCTCCCTCTCACATACCACCCGAATATGCCTCTGCTCCATAATTGCTATTTAATGAGTTCAGGAAAAGTACATATATCCGCACTTGGGGAGACTTATATCATGAGGGTCAGTTCCGCACAATGGAACATGTATTTCAGGGAATGGAACAGACTCTGATAGACTTTTTTTATTTATCAGGCTTAGACAGGGCATCAAATCCATTACCCCCGACTCACAGACGAGCCACAGGAGCTAGTGCCACTGCAACTGCTGCTTAAGAACGATACGGCTAGAAGCCTTGTTTCCATGCTCTACCGATCAGTTCACACACAGAGGGAATTGCCGGCTGCGCCTGCTTGCGCGCGATGGGTGGAGGAACTAGGCTTCGAATTAACAGACGATCAGTGGTCATACTGTTGCTTACAGACGGAAAGAGTGTCATCTAGTAGCAGACTTCGAATACTACATTACAAATTCTTACACAGGCTGTAATATTCACCAGCTAGGATGCATAGATACCACCGGAGGGAGTCAGACAGATGTGACAGATGCCGAGCACCGGGGGCAGACTTCTTGCATTTAGCTTGGGAGTGTCCAGGAGTGGGTGAATATTGGATACAGGTATTTGAGGCACTGGCACTAATGATGAACATGCATCTAGAACACACACCTCTGATTGCCCTACTTGGCTATGTCCAGCCGGTACAGGCTGCACACCGCAAATATGTCACCCTTGCCTTGCTACTCGCTTAGAGGCGGGTGGCCTGCCGCTGGGGCAGAGGAAGGGCGCCGAAATTCAAAGATTGGATTTCTGACCTGGTGAAGTGTCAGGAACAATTGGCTACATACGCTGAGATATTACCAGGTGTCCAGACCTAGAGATATCTGGACCCCACTAACGTGCTACTTACTGGCACACCCACAGGAGACGTTAGCGGATAATGTGACAATAACTGCGCACTGACAGTGCCGAGACACAGATGGTTAAGATGTTATCTTTTTTGGCTGAACAGGGGGGAGGTGAGGAGAGATAGATGGTATTATATGGTCAATATGTGGACAATGTGAAGAGTTGTTTTAAATGATTGGACACTGAACATCAAGGTAGAACTGAAGGGGTAACGTGGCTCCCTTGAAGCATAGGTCAACGTGTTTTATTTAGGCTCAATGTGTCTTGAACATGTATGTGAATTCTGAACCCTGACATACTGGATGCGATTACTAATGCTCCAGCAGTGATCAAAGATGTGTTTGCTTGTACTGGCTGCCGGGAAGGAAGGTTCACTTTGATGGTGAAATGCACATGGATGTACGTACTATGTGGATGTTGGATTGTTACTGAAAACTAATAAACAGAACTTAAAAAAAAAAAAACATGTCTTGGGTCCCTTACCTCTCTGCAGGATCTACTTCCGACCCGGCTGGTCAAAATTGTGTAGTCCCCTTAAAATGAGCATAAAGCTTCCTAGTATTTAAAAACTGTTGGATAAGAACCAAAACCACCTATTAGTATATCCTATCCTACCTCAATCTATTAAAGTAAATCATCTCCGAATTATGGTGCCTTAACTAGTATCGGGCATATAATCTGACCGAGTTCGGTCCCAATTAGTTTCAATATACAATACCCCCAATGTACCGTCCGTTCCTGCAAGGGCGACAAATTAAAACAAGCATTTTCAATGCAATAGGTCTCGCATTAGGAAAGTTTGAGCTATTGGTATTGTAAATGACCAATTTTTTATTTATGTGTTGGTTTTGAAAATAGCAAAATTAATAGCTTTGTTATTTACAATGCCAATACTTTAACTTTTGCAAATGTGACACCTATACTATTTGTAAAGCAACATGTTTTGTATTTACGTGACTTAGATGTATTGATATTACAAATAACAATGGCTTTTAATTTTTTTTAATAATGAATACTTAAATAAAAGTTATTGTAATTTATGATGGCAATAGCTTAAACTTTTGTAAATTACTTTTGTGAAGATTATGTTAATTGTATGTTATTGTGACTAGAATCCAAGAACAGAAGTGAAATATTAACATCTTTTTTGTGACATCTGTAATAAAGCTAGAAACATTGAGAGAACATATTTGAAGCAGTTGTTGTTGAATGGTTGCACAGATTGATGCTGTGGTGGTGCGGAGTGATGCTGTGGTATTCAGTGATCCTGTGGTAGCGCATAGTGATGTTGTGGTGCCCCCGAGTGATGCTGTGGTGGTGCTGAGTGATGCTGTGGTGGTGCGATAGATAGATAGATAGTGAGGGCGATGGATAGCTAGAGTGAGTGCGATAGATAGATAGATAGAGAGTGCGATAGATAGAGTGAGTGCGATAGATAGAGTGAGGGCGATAGATAGATAGACAGAGTGAGTGCGATAGATAGAGGGCGATAGATAGAGGGAGGGCGATAGATAGAGGGAGGGCGATAGATTGATAGAGGGCGGGCGAAAGATAGACAGAGGGTGGTCGATAGATAGAGGGCGGGCGATAGATAGAGTGAGGGCGATAGAATGAGACGAAGGGATAAAGAAGAAAATGCAGCGACACGGCGAACGAAGGAGAGAGGGGAGCATGTAAATGGGTGTAAAGTGACGTTAGTAAGAGAGACAGAGAACAACAGAAGTGAGTGGAAGGCAGAATGTGAGAGGAGGAGAGAAAATAGAGAAATATGAGGTGTTAGTTGGAGAAGAAGGGAGGGGACAGGAAGGCAAAAAGAAGGAAAGGAATAAAAATGGAGCATGAGGGGGCTGAAGAGAAATTGTAAAAGGGAATGAAAAGACATAAAAATAACGAGCCCTATTGCATTGCAAATGCTTGTTAATGCTTGTTATTTATGCATGGATTTCGTGTTGGGGATCGGAAATCTCGAGTCCGCACATGCATGCAAGGATTTTCAAATATTATAGACTCCGACCCGTACAGAATAGCACTATGGTCATCAGATAGGATCCTATGAGAAAAGCACTGGTAAATGCAGCTTAGCTGCAACATTTTACTACTACTTTACGTCCGTCACCTACCCACTAACGCGACAGATCTAGCAAGCTGAGTCTGACAACTCCCAGCAGCATCACACCATTCAGCTGTGGAGTCATAAACTTTTCCTCTGCAATTGTAAAACGAAAACGTAAGCCAGCAGCTGCAGCCACTCTGGAAATTATATCTGCAACACATTTCGAACAGATTACTGGTTTGACAAACCCGAAAATAAAAATTAGGCCACTGCTGCTTCAGGGAAACAACTGCTGTGGATATTCAGTAAGGGTCCCTCCAAAACAAAATTACAAGTGCCGATCCGTACTGCCAATGGAACGTGTTTTTAAAATAAACGGGAAACAGCGGCAATGGTGCTGTACCTCTAAAATTAGCAGGCAGCAATGGGTGGGAGGTAGTGTTCGTGGGGATTGTGTATGGCACAGGGAACTTAAATGACAGCAATAGGAGCTGAAGCACAGAAAAGTAAAAGCCAGTGAAGGGAGGGATGGGATGGGGCGGCACAGGGGGGAAATTCTTAAAAAGAAAGCTTTACAGCCATGTTTTCAAGCCGGGGCCAGCGCTCACACATCTTTGTTTTTTTTCAATGTGGGCCAGCACTCCCTTCTAGTGCACTGTGCTGTGGGAGTAATTCACCTGTGAATGATGACAGTGAGGTGTGAATATGATGTACGGCATTCTATCATGGTCCACTTCCTTGGTGCCCATCCCCCTCATGTAAACATCTACATAGGCCCGTCAGTGGCGGCTTGCAGTGGGAGTGCTGCGGAGCGGGGGAGGGGGTGGGTAGCGGAGTCGCACATACGACGTCCATGAGTAAAGTAAGTAAATAAATAAACTATTTACCTTGCGCTCACTGCATCGCTGAGTTGGCAATGCAGCAAACGCAAGGTAAATAGTTGTATTTATTTATTTACTTACTTTACTCGTGGACGTCATGTGCCCGACTGCACTACCCTACCACCCTGCCCCACCCCCGCTCCACCGACTCCCACTGCGGGCCGTCACTGGAGGCCCGTACCAGGCGCGCAACACCCATTGGGCTCACCGGGCTTCAGCCCCCCCCGTCGTCTTCTTCAGCCCGGGCTAATTGACACGCACTGAGATGACTGCGCATCGGAGCTGAGAATGTCATTGTTATTGATGCATTCTGAGAGGCCCGGCAGCCCGAGCCAGCCAGCCTCTGAACAGTATCAAGTAAACCCCCAGCCCCCCCCTCTTGTTTTCCTTTACTAGCGCCGAGGTGATATCCTTGCCTGAAGGCAGGGATTTCACCTAAGCACTTGATGTGTTCAGCATGGGGTGGGAGTGGGAAGATGCACACAGCAGGGGGAAAGGGCTGGCCAGTGCAGGTGACGCTTTTCCTTTGTAAAGGAATTTCTGCTGGTGTCATATCCCAGGGTTTGCTGTCTGTGCACTTGTATGGATGTGTATTCCATACAAGTGCACAGACCGCAAACCCTGGGCTATGACGCCAGAAGGAATTAATTTACAAATGAAAAGCTTCACTTGCACTGGACATCCCATTCCCCCTGCTGTCCATGCACTTGTAGGGAATTCACATCCACAGCGCACCTCACCAGATAAATGGTGAACAGGGCCATGTATCTTTCTCTAAAGAGGAGAGTCCCCTCCGAATATGAATATGTAGTGTAAGTTTGTAGTGTTCATTTTTTGGGGTGCTAGTGGGTAATTTTAGGGTTCAGGGTGGGTTACGAATTGGGGTGCCAGGGGGTAATTGTAGGATTCTGAGTGGGTATGGGTTTTAGGGTGCCAGGGATAATTTTAGGGTAGTAATGGGTTTTGGTGTGCCAGGGGGCAATTTTAGGGTTCAGGACTGGTATGGGGGCCAGGGGGTAATTTAGGCGTTCAGGGTGGATGTGGGTTTTGGGGTGCCAGGGGTAATTTTAGGCTTCAGGGTGGGTATGGGTTTTGGGGAACCAGGGGTAATATTAGGGTGCAGCGTGGGTATGGGTTTTGGGGTGCCAGGGGTAATTTTAGGGTTCAGGGTGGGTATGGATTTTGTTGGGCAAGGGTGTAATTTTAGGGTTCCAGGGGTAATTTTGGGGGTCAGAGTGGTAATGGGTTTTGGGGTGCCAGGTGTAATTTTAGTGTTCAGGGAGGGCATGGGTTTTGGGGTTCCTGGGGTAATTTTAGGGTTCAGGGTGGGTATGGGAATTGGGGTGCCAGGGGGTAATTTTATGGTTTAGGGTGGTAATGGGTTTTAGGGGGCCATGGGGTTGTTAGGGTTCAGGGCAGGTATGAGTTTTAGGGTATGAGGGGGTGGACATTTTAGAGTTTAGGGTGGGTGTGGTTTTCGGGTGTCAGGGGGCAATTTTAGGGTTCACGGTGGGTATGGGTTTTGGGGTGCCAGGGTGTAATTTTAAGGTTTAGGGTGGTTAAGGGTTTTGGGGTGCTATGGAGTTAATTTTAGGGTTCAGGGTGGGTATGGGTTTTCGGGTGTCAGGGGGGCAATTTTAGGATTCAGGGTGGGTATGGGTTTTGGGGTGCCATGGGGTTCATTTTAGGGTTCAGTGCGGGTATGGGTTTTGGGTTTGTGAGGGGGGGACATTTTAGGTTTCAGGGTGGGTGTGGGTTTTCGAGTGTCAGGGGAGCAGGGGGGCAGTTTTAGGGTTCAGGGTGGGTATGGGTTTTGGCAGTGGCGTCACTAGGTGGGTGCGGGGGGTGCGGACCGCACCGGGTGACACCAACACATGGGCTGACACCAATCTGCACTGCAGCCTCACATCTGCTCTCACCTTTACTGTCGCTCCCTGTGCAAGCTTGTTCCTCATGCTGTTCACACTCGCCAGCGTCTCGCAGGAGATCTGCAATTCTTGACTACAATTTTCTTTGCTCACAAGGCAACTCTATAGCAGCCTAGCTCACCTGAGGGTGCATGGTTTCCTATTTTTCAGTATCTTGCACAGTCTTCAGTTTTTCAGTGAACCAGTTCTAAATTTCAGCTTGCTTTTCACTACAGTGCAACCTGTTGATCGCACTCTTGTTTATACAAATCCAGGGAAGACAGATGGAGTAAGAGAGAGAGGGAGACAGAGGGAGCTAGAGGGAGTAATACAGAGAGAGGGCGCTAGAGAGAGCAAGACAGAGAGAGAGGGAGATAAAGGAGTAAGACAGAAAGAGAGAGGGAGCTAGAGGGAGTAAGACAGAGAGCGAGAGAGCTAGAGTGAGAAAGACCGGAAGAGAGGGAGCTAGAGGGACTAAGACAGAGAGAGAGGGAGACAGAGGGAGCTAGAGGGAGCAAGACAGAGAGGGAGAGGGAGCTAGACAGAGAGAGAGGGCGCTAGAGGGAGTAAGACAGAGAGAGGGAGCTAGACAGAGAGAGGGGGCTAGAGGGAGTAAGACAGAGAGAGAGGGAGCTAGAGGGAGCTAGACAGAGAGAGGGAGCTAGAGGGAGTAAGACAGTGAGAGAGGGAGACAGAGGGAGTAAGACAGAGAGCGGGAGCTAGAGGGAGCTAGACAGAGAGAGGGAGCTAGAGGGAGTAAGACAGAGAGAGGGGAGCTAGAGGGAGTAATACAGAGAGAGAGGGAGCTAGAGGGAGCTAGACAGAGAGAGTGAGCTAGAGGGAGTAAGACAGAGAGAGAGGGAGCTAGAGGGAGCTAGACAGAGAGAGGGAGCTAGAGGGAGTAAGACAGAGAGAGAGGGAGACAGAGGGAGTAAGACAGAGAGAGGGAGCTAGAGGGAGCTAGACAGAGAGAGGGAGCTAGAGGGAGTAAGACAGAGAGAGAGGGAGCTAGAGGGAGTAATACAGAGAGAGAGGGAGCTAGAGGGAGCTAGACAGAGAGAGGGAGCTAGAGGGAGTAAGACAGAGAGAGAGGGAGCTAGAGGGAGCTAGACAGAGAGAGGGAGCTAGAGGGAGTAAGACAGTGAGAGAGGGAGACAGAGGGAGCTAGAAGGAGTAAGACAGAGAGAGAGAGGGAGCTAGACAGAGAGAGAGGGAGCTAGAGGGAGTAAGACAGAGAGAGAGGGAGCTAGAGGGAGTAAGACAGAGAGAGAGGGAGCTAGAGGGAGCTAGACAGAGAGAGTGAGCTAGAGGGAGTAAGACAGAGAGAGAGGGAGCTAGAGGGAGCTAGACAGAGAGAGGGAGCTAGAGGGAGTAAGACAGAGAGAGAGGGAGACAGAGGGAGTAAGACAGAGAGAGGGAGCTAGACGGAGCTAGACAGAGAGAGGGAGCTAGAGGGAGTAAGACAGAGAGAGAGGGAGCTAGAGGGAGTAATACAGAGAGAGAGGGAGCTAGAGGGAGCTAGACAGAGAGAGGGAGCTAGAGGGAGTAAGACAGAGAGAGAGGGAGCTAGAGGGAGCTAGACAGAGAGAGGGAGCTAGAGGGAGTAAGACAGTGAGAGAGGGAGACAGAGGGAGCTAGAAGGAGTAAGACAGAGAGAGAGAGGGAGCTAGACAGAGAGAGAGGGAGCTAGAGGGAGTAAGACAGAGAGAGAGGGAGCTAGAGGGAGTAAGACAGAGAGAGAGGGAGCTAGAGGGAGCTAGACAGAGAGAGGGAGCTAGAGGGAGTAAGACAGAGAGAGAGAGGGAGCTAGAGGGAGTAAGACACAGAGAGAGAGAGAGCTAGAGGGAGCTAGACAGAGAGAGGGAGCTAGAGGGAGTAAGACAGAGAGAGAGGAAGCTAGGGAGAGCAAGGGAGAGGGAGACAGAGGGAGACAGAGGGAGCTAGAGGGAGTAAGACAGAGAGAGATGGAGCTAGACAGAGAGAGGGAGCTAGAGGGAGTAAGAGAGAGAGAGGGAGCTAGAGGGAGCAAGACAGAGAGAGAGAGAGATCTAGAGGGAGTAAGACAGAGTGAGAGAGAGATCTAGAGGGAGTAAGACAGAGTGAGAGAGAGCTAGAGGGCGCTAGACAGGGAGAGGGAGCTAGAGGGAGTAAGAGAGAGAGAGAGGGAGCTAGAGGGAGTAAGAGAGAGGGGGCTAGAGGGAGTAAGAGAGAGAGAGAGGGAGCTAGAGGGAGTAAGACAGAGAGAGAGGGAACCAGAGGGAGCTAGAGGGAGTAAGACAGAGAGAGGGAGCTAGACAGAGAGAAGGAGCTAGAGGGAGTAAGACAGTACCTAGCGCCGTACATTTCTGACAGAGGTGGTCCATGCGGTAAGTCGTGAGGGGGTGACACCATGAGTTACCCGCACCGGGTGACACCAACCCCAGTGACGCCACAGGGTTTTGGGGTGCCAGGGGGAGAATTTAATGTTCAGCATGGGTATGGGTTTTAGGGTGCCAGGGGTAATTTTAAGGTTCAATGTGGGTATGGGTTTGGGGGGCAAGGGTGTAATTTTAGGGATCAGCGCGGGTATGAGTTTCTGGGCTTCAAGGGGGTCATTTTAGGGTCCAGAGTGGTAATGGGTTTTGGGGTGCCAGGGGGTAATTTTAGGGTTCAGGGTGGGTATGGGTTTTGGGGTGCCTGGGGGTAATTTTGGGGTTCAGGGTGGTAATGGATTTGGGGGGGCAAGGGTGTAATTTTAGGGATCAGTGCGGGTATGGGTTTTGGGGAGCCAGAGGTAATTTTAGGGTTCAGGGTGGGTATGGGTTTTGGGGGGTAAGGGTGTAATTTTAGGGATCGGCGTGGGTTTGGGGTTCTAGGTGGATGATTTCAGGGTTCAGGGTGGTAATGGGTTTTGGGTTGCGAGGGGGTAATTTTAGGGTTGCATGTTTTCTCCACTTGACCTGAGCATTAATCGATCCCGTTTATCTGACATTTTAGCCCCGCCCCATTGATTAACATTAGCCACGCCCCTTCATTTGCCATGTTAGCCCCCCCCGAAATTAAGACCTAGTTGCGCCCCTGGCCCGTACCCACCTTCCCCCAAATGCTGCCGTGCTCATTCCTGTACTCCAGCGTATTTCATGCTCAGAGGGGCACTCGCCTAAAATATGCCTCAATTTGTGGAGCCAAGCCTCAATTTGCTGATCTAGGGCTCAATTTGTCAAGGTAAGTACCTCATTCTGTATGGCGCACACCTCTATCACCCCATCCGCCTCTTGCCCCCCACCCGGGATCTTTGCTTCTTCCGCCTAGAACTTGACTGCACCTGCACGGCCACCTGAAGAATGTCATTCGGAAAGATTATGCATGGTAACATCTGGGTATTTTATTTTCAATTAGTCCAATAAAAAGAATAGCAGCCAGGAGGCAGAAATGGCGAAATGGCAGTCGCTTCCCCAACCAGCCTACATGGCACGCGTAGCCAGGAGCAGTACCCTCACCACCCTCGAATTAACAGGTTTTGCCCTAATCATATGCAGTTTCTGGAACGATATTCTGATGGAACTTTGCAAAACATGAAGAGTCATAGTGTATTAATATAGGGTGTGGAAAATCGTGCATTTCTGTATACGGAAGTGCTCCTTTTCTCGTACAGTGGTCGGAAGCCTTACTCCGTTTTGCCGCTATATATATATTTAATTGGATTGGAACATGCTGGGTTTAGAGTCCCTTAACACCATTCATTCGGTTTCTTTGGTGCCATGTAAAACATTTGCGTCCATTTACTTATTAATTTGTGCAATGGGATTCCGTTGTTATTTTTTTAGATCGGATAAAGGAGATTAGGCGGGCGGCTTACACATTTTATTGGACCAATTCAAACCACCTTTTACAGTACTTAATCGATACTCGTGTTCATATTATTATTAGTCCGTACATGCCAAGTCTAGCTAAGAGCTGACTGGAAGCTGGTGGGTGAAGCGGTGGGAAAGTTATACTTTTTGCTTTTTCTCGAAAAACTACGTTCCAAACCACGGTGCTTACACTCCGAGTGGATTAGCGGTTAATCAACGGGAGCTCCTCTGTGAATAATTAATCCTTTCTGGGGGTCATCCTAATCACCGCCTGCTGATACAGCCCGGGGTGAGTCTGAGGCAAGATTAGCAGCAGGAGCGCCCACCGTCCACCCTTAACTTCAGTGTGGATTCTCACACTTTTCTAAAGATACGGGATTGGCCGTGACTGTGCCAGAAGTGCAGTATGAAACAAATGGACTTGCGAGTGCATCCATTAAAAACAAGAAGTCAGGAAAAATGTATTAGACTCTGCATTTTTATAAATCTGAAAACGGTCGCTCTTTCCATAACTCGTGAACACTTTCGAAAATACAGCACAGTTAAATTACCACAAAGGAATACTATACACAGAACATGCACGAGACTTCATGGGGAAATAATGGCCCTTGATGCAATAATAATAACAAGCCCCCCTCCCCCCCCCTCCAGCTCAGAGAAGCAGCCCCTGATGGAGACCCGACGGCTGAGATCACTTACCCTGTGCCGGCGGGACTGCGTCTGCGGCCTCCTCCACCGTGGCGAGCTGGGGCATCACATACTGAATATGTGGGTGCACCCCCAAATCCACCTGCTCGGAGACCGTGGGACAGGCGGATGCAGTTCAGGCGCGGCGTCATCCTCAAACATGTCGGCCTGGAGCGGAGAACAGCCTAAGAGACGCGGGAGGGCATGAGCGTGACGCCGTGAGCGTGCACGTTGACGTTCCCCGCGGCTCCTGCCAGTGGCGGCCCTGCAAAGCTAGAAGCGCGTTCACAGACCTGAATCGGCTCGTGCCCAGGTCTAGAGCTGCTCGTTCACAGCTCACACTCCCTTGGCAGGGAGGAAGGTGACTATAGAACTCGCTGGCGGGAGCGCTTCGCGCTCCAACGCCAGGCGAGCCCTAAAAAAAAAAAGTATTACTGACCGGGGCAGCCGTAGCATGCCCCGTTACCCTTCAGCAGTGCAAAAGACAGTACCCGTCACACTTGCATCGGTGTACTTCCCTGCAAAAAGGGATGTACCTTGGGCTTGTGCGCTCATACTGTATGTCGAAACACTTTTAAATACATGAGCCCAGAATACTAGTCTCCCTTTCACTTACCTTTGAGCTACCTGGGAGGCTGGCTCAGAGTTCACGCAAGAGCTAAGGCTGCAATGCCCAAACGGGAGAAGGGAGGAGGGGCCATCACACTCTATACAGTGTGATAGCCAAACAAAATGTTCCCTTAGTGAAATCGCCAGCAAAGGAGCTAAGCACACAAGTGAGGGGCAATTAAACAAATGCGCCATTAACAAGCCAGCATTTGTAAATGACGAATTTAACAGCTACTGGAAATTGGTGGGGGCGCGAGAGCCAATAGAAGAGGATACAATAGGTCTTTGAGGCTCGACCTTAAAATACATGCCATCCCCTCCAAATGCCAATTTACTCACCGCTCCGCACTTCCTGAGTAATGTGTCCTTACAGAAAATAATTGCTATAACAGCCTAGAAAAATTCAACATATTGCTCCAATAGGCTGCACAAGAAAAAAGGTCACAGGACCCACAAGTCTAGGCCAACTAACAGCTTTATTTCCACCCACAAGTTTCTCTTAAAACTGATCAATCACCACTTTCCAGTCCTGATAAAAATCAGGGGCCAGATTTCTTACGGTGTTGCATTGTCCTCACCTCATGCGAGGTGACACAAGGCAGTGCAGATCCTTAATTGTGAGCAATTTGCACAGCCCTGCATGACTTTGTAAAAAAATGTAATGCAACGCATTAGCTTGTGCTAAGTTAGGTTTCATTTGAAGCCGGTAGGTGTTCCATGGGTGAAGCATTCTGCATTATGCATTGAAAGAAGAAAATCCCTCTTTGGATTGCTTTTGTGCAGGAAAGATTCCCTTCCTGCACAAAAGCAATCTTGCCCATAACACAGGTACTCTTGCTGCATGACACAAGGGTGCCTGCATTGCCGCTAGGCAGAAAGCAGTGCACCAACGCAAGGAAAGAAAAGTGTTGTATATCTCAGTAGTAATGGCACATTTCCCCTCTCTCCGTTCCATGAAATGCAGCGCAGGAACTTGTGGGTGAGTTATAAATGTTATATTCTATTCACAGGGATTTCTAAAGTGCTTGGCTGCAAAAAAAGGTTTCCCAGAGCTGTAACAACCAGATTTCCTCATATAAATATGTAAACTAGAACAGAAAGGTTTTTAGCAATTTCCTGAAAGCTAGTTCCGGTGTGGTTAGTCTTAAATTCAGAAGGAGTGCATTCCACAGTTTAGATACTAAAAAGGTGAAGGACCTACCACCACTCCTGGTTCTCTTTATCGTGGCACTGCAAGATGTTGAATGTTGGACCGCAAAACTCTTGCACGATTACGTGGAGTGAGAAGAACTTTAATCAGTTTAGGACCTCTGAGGTATCGCTCTATGAGCCCTACACTGTTTATCCTCTTAAGTACTGACAGACCAGGAAGGCTTGCTAGGGCAGTAGTAGCAGACTGATGCTTGGGAATCTTCAATAGTGTCCATGCTGAAGTGTTTTGAGTGACTTGAAGTGTTTTTAAAACAGACCGGGTTACATAGGTACAAAGAATTCCCATAGTAAAGCCTGGAGATGACTAAGCCTTTTATTATTAGTCTGTGTGGATGTCTTTGGTATCCATCTGAGCAATTTTCTAAGGGCTCTTAATATGCCAAAACAGGTTCATGCTAATCTTTTGACTTGAGTCACCATTGTCAATTGTCATCAATCCAAAAGTCAAGGCATTGGAGTTCCGATTGTGGAGGAGGGTGGGCACCAAATAAAGAAGGCCAGTTCAGTTCCGTCCATCCATCTCGAAGAACTTTTTCTCACCACCAGCAACTCAGTTTTTTCTCCATTACATTTAAGGCTGCTTGCCTCCTCTCACTCCATAGCATGATTAAGGCACGTATTAAGTGAAGTGGAGATATTTGTTTCTTCGTGGGAAATGAAAATGACAATCCAAGTATCGTCAGCATATGATATAGAACTGAAACTGTAATTATTTAGGACTTCTGTCAATTCGATAACATACAGATTGAACAACGCTGGACTCAATGAGGACCCTTGCGGGACCCTACAGTTGAGAGAACAGATGTTGGACAGAATAGTTCCCTTACAGACTTGAAAGTTTCTGCTAGACAGAAATGAAGTTAGCCACGTGAGTCCCGATCCAAAGATTCAGATTTCCTTTAGCCTTGAAATTAGTACCTGGTGCAGACAGTGTCAAATGCAGCATTGGGATCCATTCGGATCAAAGTAGCGGTCCCACCCCAATCTAAAATGGCTTTCAGCCCTGCAGAGAAGTTTCAGTGCTTCTGCCTGCCCGGAAACTGGTCTGGGACTGATGAAGGGCATTGTTAGTTTCTAAAGATGAAGAAAGGCACTTGTTAACGTGTTTCTCCAGGACTTTGGTCGGTCCTGGCAAGAGAGATATAGGCAGATAATTATCACATATTTCAGGATCAGAAGATGTTTTTTTAATGAAGGTTTTACAATAGCGTGTTTCTAATTTATTGGCCCGGTTCCTGAGCTGAGTGAACATTTAAACATGTCCATCAGCTCGGAGATCACTGCTTTCCCTCCATTTATTGATATGACGGCTGCTGGATCCAAGGGAGATCCTGACTTCAGAGATTTCAGAATGTTTTCGGAGTCTTCATATGTTATTGCTGAAAAAAACAATATTTCTCCCTTATTTGTGGCCGGGAATTAACAGTTTTCTAAGTTCTAAAAGTTATGATGGTGCATTCGCTCCCTCCCTTAGGCCAGTGTGTTGTTTCCATTGGACTAATTTATCCGATGCACCCTGGATTAATTGCTGAAATCTGTTATATCAAAAGTCCAAGTCTTTTGACATCTCAGGGATAGTTCTTGTTAACATTTGTTTCCAAACATTTATATCCATTTTCAACCAATTCCGTTTTGGGTTGTTATGGTCGGGTGCAGCATATTGATTTTTTTGAATAGTTTATTTCAAAAGGAATTATGTTAAGATCTAACCAAAATGACCTCATAAGGGTCCCTCGTTGTTAATTCGGGCATATGAGAAAATATAAGGTAAAGTAGGCTGCCCATTTTGTGAGTAGGGGTGGTAACACGTTGGGTTAATTGGATTGCTGTTAAATCCATTTAAAAAATGCTGGCAACCTCACAGCTGGTATTATCTAAATTGAGATTTAAATCTCTAAACAATGTGTAGTTAGCAGCAGTATAATTCTTGACTGCCACAATTTCTGGAAGAGCATAAATTAAATGGCAGGACCAGGAGGACAATATATTAAGAGTCCAAAGAACGTACCAGTGGAGGAAATCACAAGAGGAAATAACTCACATTCACTTCCAGGAATAATGAATGGCTCAAGCTTAATATTCAGCACCTCTTTATAAATAATGGTGATTCCACCTCCACATTTCCCTCCATGGTCATGCCTAACAATGGAATATGCTGGAAAAAAGGGTCATTGAAATGTCTTGTATCGATTCCTCATTGAGCCAGGTTTCCATTAGGAATAATGCAACTGGTTTATTTCCTTCTAGAAAGGTCAATATATCTGTACAATACTTAGGTAACGACCTACAGCTCAGCAGGTATAGATGACCCTTCGGAGTGAAAATCCTTTCTTTAAAAATATTTTTTCCTGGTTCTTTTACAATTTCTTTAGCCTAAATCAAACTTGCATTCCTCACACATTAGGTTACTAGTGTCTGGAAACATGGTACGGATGCATAGTTTCCCTTTCTCATCATTCAATAAACGTAATTGTGCGGCCGAATACCATATTCTTTAAATGTTGTTACTAGCAGGGGTCTTGGCCCTTTGTTGCAGCCAGGTGCACACAGGCTTACCTTTGGTGCGCCCTTGATGCGCCAGCACTACTGCTGCACCCGGGTGCACATTAAATACTGTGCCAATCATGTAACAACTAGTGCGCTCACCTAAAAATGGAGGCTGATTTTGTCCCAATGGTGAGGCACTGAACGCGGTCAACACCAAGGTATTCTATTTGAAAAGGAAGTCTAAAGTCCTTCCCTCTTGTAGTGGCTCTGGTGGTTACTCCGCAAGTATTAGGAGGCGTCAGGGCAGTTTTGCGTGCAACCCAGCACAAACAGATAGCAGTACCTAATTTTAGCTAGCTGTATATTTACCCCATCCAATCAAATGTGTTCATTTTTAAAATCAGGACCTAACCTCCATTTTAACTGCCTTTTATTTCGCAAACGGCCTCATTCTGCGCCGGACTTCTCCGGTGTTCTCCTCATCCTCACCTTCAAAATGGTTCGAGTGTAGATTGTGGGTCACAGCTTTCTCTTTTGTGATAGAAAGTGTAGCATTGATAAGGACTTAGGTTTGCCTAATGTAGACATTACTTGGATTGGCCGGAGCGGGTTAAAGTGGTATCAACTGCTGCCTTTGGTTTACAGCATTGCGGCCTGCCAAAACTCTGACCTTATGTTTGTGCACTGTGGTGGCAATGACATAGGCACACTTATTGGGTGTAGGACTGGAAATCAAATGAAGGATACTTTTGCTCAATTAATGGTACTTTTCCCCTCAGACTGTCTTGTGATTCTCTAACATATGTCAAAAGCAGAAATGAAAGTGGCCAAACGAGTTCTGCATGTGGGTCTATGAGTGGATATGAAAGTGTCTGTACGGGTCTGTGAGTGAATGCATGAGTCTCCAAGTAGGCCTGGGAGTGGTTGTGAGAGTGTGTCTGTGAGTGGGTGTGTGTCTCTGTGGGTCTGTGAGCGGGTATGTGATTCTCTGACTGGGTCTGTGAGTTAGTGCGGGAGTGTCTAATTGGGTCTCTGATTAGGTGTGTGAATTTCTGAGTGGGTCTGAGAGTGGGTGCATAAGTGACTGAATGGATCTGTAAGTGAGTGTCTGAGTGGGTCTGTGAGTGGGTGTCTGAGCCTCTGAGTGGGTCTGTGAGTGGGTGTATGAATCTGTGAGTGGGTTTGTGAGTGGGAGCATGAGTGTCTGAGTGGGTCTGAGTTGGTGGGTGACTGGGTGGGGGAGGAGTATCTTAGTGGGTCTGTGAGTGAGTGTGTGTGTCTCTGAGTGGGTTTGTAAGTGAGTGACTGCGTGAGTGCATGAATTTCTGAGTAGGTCTTGAGTGAGAGCGCAAGTCTCTAAGTGGATCTGGTAGTGGGTGCATGAGTCTCTCAGTAGGTCAGAGTAGATGCATTAGTGTCTGAGTGGGTCTGTGAGTGGGCATGATATTGTCTGCATGGGTCTGTGACTGGGCGTATGAGTCTTTCAGTGGGTCTGTGAGGGGATGCAGGAATGTCTGAGTAGATCTGTGAGGAGTGTCTGAGTGGGTGCATGAGTGTTTTAGTGGGACTGTGAGTGAGTGAGTGCGTGAGTCGGAGTGAGTGTGTGTGTGGGTGTAAAAGTGTGAGTGGGTCTCTGAGTGAGTACATTAGTGTCTGAGGGTGTATCTGAATGTATTTTTTAAAATTCTTTCAGTGATATTCACGAATCTGTCCTGATGTTACATGGGGCATTGAATTTGCAAATATTGCATGTGGATTTTTGTTTTTGAAGTATTGTACACATAAGGGGGCAGTCAAAGAACCCTTCATCACACCCATACACACATACACATCTATATACATACACACACATACATGCATATACACACACACACACACACACATATGTATATACACACACATATATGTATACACACACACAAATATATAGTGACTGGTTTACAAAAACATAGTAAATCTGCACCCAAAGAAGTACTTCTTAAATGACTGCAAATTTGCTACTTTTTGGAACTTCACAAACACTGGCAGTAGTAGGTTTCCAGGCATTCTACTGGCAATCACACACCAGTGATAACTAGTCTCAATATCCATAGCTGCCACTTGGACAGTGGACTGATTACCAAAGAAAGGGGGGTTACTCCAGAGTCAAAGCTACTGCCAAAGAATATCCCAAACAATGGGACTCAGAGTAGAGTTGTAAGTAAGACTTGAAAGGTCCTGACCAAAAGCCCCATTCGGAGAAGAAGCGGCATGCTACATTAAAATAGAGGGACTAAAATCACAAGCATCCACCAGCTAGTACAGCAGCTTCTGTCTTCATAGAAATGAAAATGTTCAAGTTGAGACCCCCAATGCTTATCAAAATTTGTCCAATCAATAATAATGCAATACACAATTTCATATTGAGTGTCCCATGCTGTCTACTATTAAAATGTTTTTCTGGTCCTATTTATTCATGGCATATAACATCATCCTAGCTGAAGACGATTGCCTTTCATCATTTTTGAGAGA
Source organism: Lissotriton helveticus (assembly GCF_964261635.1). Classification (NCBI taxonomy): domain Eukaryota; kingdom Metazoa; phylum Chordata; class Amphibia; order Caudata; family Salamandridae; genus Lissotriton; species Lissotriton helveticus. Next base: position 1,412,690,671 of record NC_136065.1, read on the forward strand.
TGCACCCAGTCAGGAGGCAGTGATAATTAAGGCATTTTTCCTAATAGTACTGATATCAATTGTCGGCAAACAGAATAATAGAATGACAAGAAGGTGAAGACTTGAGTTAATGAGTTGAGAAATGAGACAAAATTTGGAGATGAAACAACAGGATTATAAGAGTGAAATAACAGACCTGGGCAGGAACAACAGTTGTGGTGCCGTGAAAGAACAGAGTAGACTTTGCACTTACTCTGTCTCAGAATAGGAAGATGGCTTTGTTAGATCCGGTGCAGTCTAATTTTTCCACAATCCTTTGGGGGCAAAAGGCATCTGAATGGCAGCACTCAGATGCCAATTTGCCAATTCTACTTACTGAAGATATCAGAATAGAGGCAATGTCCCCATGGAAAATTTGGAGTTAGGGGGGACGGAAAGAAGAAACACAGGATACATGTTTCTTTTTGGGTTTTTCCTTTGCTGCTTCTCTAATAGGACAAACTAGGACCAGTCTAGGATGGTGTCTTGGGCTAAAAGGTTACTCACTATACTAGTAAACTGCAAGATTTATCTGTCACTTGTGTGCACTAAACCTCTGTGCTACCTATGAGTTGTTAAAATGTGAAGGCATTGCAAGATACCATTGACTCACCAAATTATCAAGAGTAATGGTGTTGGTGACATCATGTACCTGTTCCCCTCAGCAAAAGTGCTGCTCAAGCTACTGGCGCTAATTTGCAGCTGGAACTGTACAAGTGGCATATTTCCAGCCCGCTGGTGGAACTTCACAGAACCCCGCCAAGTTTTCAATGTTACTCAATGGAATCCTGCAGAGTGAAACTCTGTGAGTTCTGCCCACCTCTAGTCAAGATCAGCCAGGAGACCGCACTTGCCATACCAGTAGCCCCCTGTTCCCAGCCATGAAAGACCATGAAAGAAATGTTGTTACTGGTTGAGGGGAGTGAAACCCTACTCAAGCAGTAACCAAAAATCCTTGTCAGGGTGTGGCACAAGCAAGTCCCAAATTAACCTGTGCACACCCCTCTGGTAGCTTGGCACAGAGTAGTCAGGCAATGTGTAAAGCATTTATGCAGCACTTCAAACAGTAATAAAGTGAAAACACAACACAAGAAAAAGCCCACACCAATTTTTAACAAATACATCAAGATCAAAATGATAAAAATCCAATCAGTAGAACCGGAGATTTGCCATTTCATAGATTTCAGAGAAAATAGTGCCAAAAGCACAAAGCGCCAACAGTGGATACCTGGTTGCGCCGGACAGGAGCAAAGCCATACAATCAGCCCGACTGCATTGGAGTGCAGGACAGCTACAGGGACCCAGTTAGTCCAGCTGAATGAGAGTACCTTAAATCCTGGTTTGAGGAGCATCAAGAGGTCCTGTTCAGAGGATGCACCCTGCAGCGGAGGTGATAGGTCAGTCCTAAAAGAGCTGAGGCGCTGTGGTGCTAGGTCTTGTGTCATAGTCAAAGATCTCAACGACGAGGGATTGTGATGCAAAGTCTGGCATCAAGGATGAGTCACACAGTCAAGGTAATGCGTCGGTTCAGAGCGCATGTGATGCAAGAACCTAAGTCATTGTCAAGGCTGCAGTCAATGAAGGATTTGAAATCGAGGGCCTGCAGTGGAAAAGCTTTGCACAGTGGTGGTTCCAAATCAGTCAGTGGGTCAATGCAGTGTCCTTTTCTAGGTATAATCCTCGCAGGAGAGTTGATTTGTTGGTTCTGCTGGGTCCAAAGCACCTGCAGGCAACTCAAGGGGTGGCACCACTTGGCAGAGTAGGACCTACAGATGTGGTGCTGTGTTAAAGGTTGTTGGTGCCTTCTGTCCCTGAGGCTCAAGTCAACAGCCAGCCAACTAGCCCTTGGAGTCACTTTGAGGTTCTGGGTTCAGCAAATGCAGGTTCAATCCTTCTAACCCAGACAAGAAGGCAGCATGTCAGCACAGCAGGGTAACAGTTCTTCAGAGCGGCAGTCCAACAGAGTTGCAGTACTTTCAGCAACACAGCAGTCCTTCTTCCTGACAGAGTATCCACAGGTCCAGAAGTATACTGAAGAGTTGGTGTCTGAGGTCTAATATTTATACCTGGGCCTTCCCTTCAAGTGGAAGAACCTTCTAGAGGTTACTCTCTAAAGTCCACTGATCTCCTGCCTCCCCTGTCCTGGCTCCAGACTAACTACAGGGGCACAGCCTATTCAAGTGTAAGTTGAGCTATGGTAAATAATATGGGATGGTGCACCCGTTGAGTATAAGGTACACAGCTGTATATATCCAGAAATATTCTTTATCGTATTCAATTTCATAAAAACAGCCAAAGAAAACCCAACACACTTTGTTCATGTAAATGAGCTTTTTAGGGCTGCAAATGATACATAACAAGGCACATGTCGATACAGACTTACACACAAAAATTAAACCAAAAAAAATCACACAGACAACATAAAAAATTATTTAAAATTACAAATACCATGCATAATTCAAGTGCCCAGATGACCCCTTCACAATAACAAGGGCCTTTTGGCAAACAACTTCATATGTAGGGGAGAGATCCCAAAGCCAGAAGTATCAAGACTGAAGAAACAACCAATGTGTTCTTATATGTGTAAAGCTTGATTAGCAAAAGAAAGGAATGGGACAGCAGTCATATATTGAAACCGGCCACCTAGTTAGAAAAAGGAGAATGTACATATGTTTAACATACTAGGTAAGAACGGAGGAATAACAAGAGTGTATGGTGTTCTGTAATCAACATACATTATTCACGTATGAGAAAAAAACTGTTCAAATTGCATCATTAACTATGGTAAACTTGCCATAAGGATCATCAGTAGATTGAACAGCCGTCTCTGTCCCAGAGGAGTGTAACATAGCCTTGCTGTAGCACCTAAAAGTAAGATTCATTTGTTTGTTGATTATTATCACAGCACATGGAGCTTGAAAGAGGTGTATCAGCACCAAATCTGAACAAATGGCTGACTAGGAGGAATACGTAAAAGCTCAACTGTCAGCTAGAGACAGGATTCAGGCACTAAATTGTGAAGGCAGGAAAATGCCTGCCTTAAAATTTTTAATTTAAAATCCAACTTCACCAAGAGAGAGGATTTTTCATTACAATTCTAAGGACAAAACCCATGTACTCTTTTCCAGCTCCCATTTGGAAATGATCACTTATTTGATGTGATAAGGTGACTTTATTGTCAGCCTATAGGAGAGGTGGGCCTTACAGTACTGAAAAACTAAATGTAAGCGATTTCACTACCTGGCGGTATAAAGTCAAAAATGACATGTCTCACTTTTTAAATACACTGCACTTTGCTCTCCGAGATGTCCAAGGCCTATCCTAGGGGTGCCTTACATATATTAAAAAGGAAGGTTTAATCTAGGCAAAAGGTTTATGTTGCTATAGGCTAGTCTACCTGAAGGTGAACTAGACCCAGAACGTACAACTAGGTGCCAGAGGGCTTCAAAACCAAACAATCCTTAAGCTAGTTTAAACTAATTGCAAACATTTTTAAATAGAGTAGTAATCATACTGTTATGCACAGTTTATTCAAAACATGTCAATTCCAAGTTTCCAATACTCTACACTTGAAAATGAAAGTTACATTAACTGGAAACATTCTAATATTCAACATCCTGTTGATCTACCTTAGCACCTGTGCTAGACTGACACCTTTGTATCCTGGCCTTCACTGGCCCATTACCCTGACCAAATGAAAACCAAAAAACAAATCCATAATGCACCATTTTTTCTCATTTTTTGGTTTACCCCCGAGCCTCCCGCCCCTCCCTCGTCCTCCCTCCCCACACCCACCCTCCCCTCCCGCCTCGGCCCCAAACCCCCCAGATGCCGCCCCTGCACCCTCTCTAGTGAAGCGCTCAGACCTGGTCTGTGCACGTGATGGAATTACAGTGTGAGCTGTGAGGACTAATATTAAAACTACCAGAAATCAGATAAACACAATGCCCCCCAAAACCTTATATCTAAATCTGCAGCCAATCGCTACCCCCACCATTTTATGAAATGCTCAAAAGATATCCAAAGAATAAGGATGTTGAATATTAGAATTTGTACAGTTAATGTAGGCGGGTTGAATGACTGGTAGGAGCGTCAAAGGCTTGCCCATTTTGTGAAATTTAACGGAATCGATGTACTTTGTCTCCAAGAGACCCATCTTCCATGGGTGAAAAGGAAATTGATGCTTATTAGGGGTTTTGAGTTGGTTCCATGTTCTTCGCAATCATCGTCAACCAGGGGAGTTGCAATCTTAGCAAGAACGTCCCTAGGGGGGGTCAAGCGATGCAAAGCAATTGTTTGGGAAGATGGGCATTAGCCGAGCTTGCTATGGGCTTCACTCTGTGTGTAGTCTATGGGTCAAATCAAGATGACCCAGAGATGTACGACTTTTTGGAAGGAGAGCTAGCTAGCTTGTCTACCCCGACAATACTTTGTGGAGATCTAAATATCTCCGTTGATTGGTATAATCAACCCATATATGTAGGAAACAGCTTACTGAACTGTTGCTACACCCAGCCATCCGGCAGTTGCTCCATTCCATATCGAGGTGTGCGAACGCTAGATGGTGCCAGAGAGCTGCGAAGTCGCCAGAACGCCATTTCGAATGGGCCGAGTGAGCTGCTGCGGAATTACCGGCTCGCTGTTCGCCCTAGCAGTGTCTGCCCTTGCCGTGGAAGCCCCGTGGAAGGCCTGTTTGAAGCCCCGCTGAAGCCCGCTGAAGTTCCCCCTCCCGCCTGGCCCCCGCCTGGCCCCCCTTGCCTGCTTGCCTGGCCATTTTTCATCTGTGCTGTGCTGTGCTGTGCTCGGCTCCGTGGCTGAGCTGAGCTGCGGAGCTCGCGGAGGATTTGTGGCGGCGGAGCTGTGGGTCTCGGCGGGAGGACAGCGGGTTCGAGCGCCGGTGAGCAAGTGGGCGGTGCAGTGTCACCGTGGAGCGGAGACGGAGCCCACGGCAGCAGCCTAGAGGAGTCGAGAATCGTGTGAGCCGAGCCGTTCTCTGCCTCAGCTGCGACCGCTCACGCTCCCATTGAGAGGCCCCATGAGGAGGCAGACGAAAGAGGGCAGAACAGCAACAAACGGCGATTGCGGATCTGAGGCGGCCTGCCCGATCTGAGGAGTTGCAGGAGCTTAGGAGCTTAGGAGTCTATGAGGAATCTATGAGTTTTGGAGTCTGAGTTTGAAGTTTGGAATCAGATTGGAAACAGTTTTGGTCTTAGCAGAGTGGTTTGTAGCCACTGCGGAGCTTGGAGACCAAGGCTCGAGAGCCCAGAGCCCCGTGTGTACCTCTGACTCTGCTGCTGGAGCCTGCCACTTGAGTGGGGCAGAAGTGGGGTCACAAAGGAAAGCTGCAGTAGTGTGGCTCACTGGTTAGAGGCAGCAGGCCTGAGAGCAGAAGTCGGCCCGGGACCAGGGTTCAATTCCCGACGCGGCAGGGTCGTGGACCTTGGTCAGCGGACTCGATAATTCTCGCTTCGCTGCTTACTCTAATCAGGGGTTCCACTCGGCAACTCTGGGCATTAGCTTGCCTAATCTCCACAACGGCCCCACCAATTCCGGGGATGCCTGGCTCCACCTTGGGGACTCCCAGCAAGGGACTATCCCACAGGGAAAGCCAGGACGGGTTCCCCAGAGTTATACAGCGCCGGGACGCCCCCGTTGCTGGGGCAGCTGTGCGCTTTACAAGTATACTACATTTACATTTGCAGTATGCTATTGGGTCCAAAGGACAGAGATGCTGAGACAACAAAAGTACCGTAGAGAAAGCACTATTGAGAAAGTGCCACCACAGAGTGAGAACACGCTGTCAAGGCTTAGGAGGCAGGAGCCAGAGGCTCGAATTTGGAACGACTATCCCCCAAGCCTCACCAGAATTGCCATTTGTCAAGTACCAGCCAATAATAAACCAAACACAAGGAGAAAACCCAGTGGGAAGGATCGCCTCTTTTTCCCGTGGAGGCGCACATCCGGAGCTGGCTGCACCGCCTCCCACGTTTTCCCTGCTTTCCAAAACGCCCGACCACCGAGGCTGGCCACTGAGGTTTGACTTTTTGCTTTGTCGAAAGATTCTAATACCCCTCCATCTCTGTCATGGCAGCCACCGTCACCTAAATGGCTGCCTTTCCTGACGGCTGCTGCTCAAACTGATCACCGCCACATCTCCGGCCCGCCACATTGCCACGGTCTCACTGCCTTACTATCAGCTAGCCTGTGATAGGCGGTCGGGCGGGTATCCTGAAGAGCAGACAGGCTTGGAGGTAAGCCGTGGTGTTTGGTCTGCTGTGATTGTTGGCGCGGCGGAGACGGGGGGAAATGGTCACCTCTAGAAGAACAAAGTGAACAGGGCGTTGGGAAAAGTGACAAGGGAAAAGAATGTATTTGGGGAGTCACAGGAGCCATTTGCAGATTTGGCAGAAGGAGTGGAGTGGAAGCAAGAGTAGGGGCAGTGTGAATCTGCTTTAGCGTCAGTGGGTCAGAGTAAGTCAATAACATGGTTTAAAATCACCTTATTATCAAGAGGTATCAGAAAAAGTAGTCAAATAGAGAGACACTGAAGAAAATCGGTATTTATAAGCTAGACTGCCAGACTACCTGAACGCCAGGGTTAGCCAAAATCATAACACGCATAAGTTACGAAATTAGGAACCCAAGTCAGCCAACTAGTAGGAAATCATTTTTAATAATTGTAATAGGACCATGAGGTCAGGAAAAATTCGACAAGTACCGTTACATAAACTCAAGAAAAGAGCGGCTACAAAAGACCAAATCAAGCAAGTAAGCAAAAACAAAATAAAGGAGATTGCCGGTAAGGAGCAAAAGAGCCTGATTCCAGTCCCCACTCCAGAACCTTTTAAGTTTGGGGAGAAAAACCTAAGGCACAGATTTCATTTTCTAAAAGACCAAATGGCGTTAATCTATGCGACAACAGACAAAGAAAAAAGCTTACAAAGCCCATTAAAACCAATAAACTTAATTACACCGAGTAAAGAGGAAGGAACAGTTCAGGTACAGCGAGAAAAACAGTCAAAACACAAACAAAGAAATGAACTGGAAGGCAGCATGGGTACACTGTCCCGAGAAAAATCAACGATCAAAAACTGGTTGTTAAAAACAACAGCACAAATCCATGCACCCATTTGCCAACTTATGTCCACACCGGACAAGACAAACAATGAAGAAAATGGAAAAAGCCTAACTTTAAAAAATGACCAAAGTCAAATTTGATGTCAGACAAAAACCAAGGGAATACACAAAAGATAGACTGGACAAGATCTTTCTCAATTTTTGAGGAAGACGAACTTCTGAAGATGCTAGAAGTAAACACACAAAATGCAGATGCAGTAGGGGAAAAAAGCAAGTGGATGATAAAGATATAGGGCCTTATTTATGAAAGCCTTGCGCCACCGATGCGTCACTTTTTCCCATGTTAAAAGTGACGCACCGGCGGCGCAAGGCCTTCATAAATAAGCCCATAGAGCGGGCGAAAACAACAGATAAGGGAGAAAAATGGGAAATTACCTCAACCCCCAAAAATTATATCTAGCCCTACCCGATGGAAGGAACATAAACTGAGAAAAGTGGCCTTCCACAAGGAAACGCAAAAAAACACTTGCACATAACTATTTCCTCCGCCAGTTGTTTTGAGTATACGTCAGGGGCCCTGATGCAACCAATAAACACACAAGCGGTCTCCTGGAGTGAATCTTTATTAAAAGGTTTACAGCAAGCAATCGATGTACTAAATTTCCAATCTGACAAGTTGGATGTTCAGGTGGATTTAATGAATCTAATCGCAACACATATAGTGGGAATAAATACCAAATTGGATACTATTTCAGAACACATCACAAAAGAAACAAAATAGGAATTTAAAACAAAGGGTAAAACAATGGTACCAAACTGCGATTGTGGGAAGATAATAGATAAACTGGCCACTTTACCAGCAATTTTGTCAGAAATTCTACGTGTGACACGTACAACAAGGACACTTGGAGAAACCTCCTACCAGGAAACAAAGGGCGAAGTCTTAAAGATCAAAAAGCAAAAGGGTAAAAGCTCACCCATTTTGAAAGAAAAGGTCATAAACTTAGCTGAAGAAAGGGAAACAAACGAAAGAGGACAAGGCGAAAGTAAGGCACATGCGTCATCGGTCACAATTGAAACTCAAACCAAAAGACAACATAAAACAAGCACGGAAAGCAAGGAAGAATGCCACCAAAATCAAATATGAAAGTCAAAATTACCCTATATTTGAACAGAAAAGGAGGAATAAGAGTTTTATTGATTGGAGAGAAGAATCTGACATAATAGAAGCAAAAAACCAATAGGCAAACACAGAAGAAAATATCGAGCCGTCAAAAAATTCAAAGCATAAAACGACAACGTCAAACACCCATCGGAACCTAAAAAATGAAGCGATAACAGAAATAAAATCTATAAACAAAACCAAAAGAATAGTGGACGACCCATCAAAAATACAAGGAGGATCAGGAAACAAACAGCAAATACCACAGGAAAAAGTGCATATACAAGAAAGTCCAACGTGAATTTAAGGCGCAAGAACATTTAAAATTGACGGTAGGAGAATGTGATGAAAATCAATCAATTTAATTCATAAAAGAAATTAGTCACAAAGCCCAAACAGATCAATCATTGAGCATGAACACCCAATTAACAATCACGGTAGGAAACAAAGGAGGGATATATAATTTCCCCCATGGAGCAACACAAAGGGATTTTGAGAGGCCGACCTCGACTCTCAGACCAGCTGAATCAGCAACATGGTACCACAAAGAAGCGGCGACATTATTAATTTCCTGTCCACTAGAAGTATCCACTGTTCAACATCTAGGGCAAGACATCCACCGAGAGCAAACAGAGGAAAGAAGTGACCTCGGTCAGATTCAGAAACCCCAAACGGTTTCCATAGAGACAGGTCGGAAATTACTATTCAGGCCTGAATACTCGACAAAAGGAAAAATGGACACGCTGAACCGGGGGAACATACGTAGACTATTTAGAGAGATTCCGAAATTAAGGGAAATAAGATCAAATGACCTCATAACAGTAGAGTTTGTTCAAATGAGTAAGGACCCAGACTGGGAAATGAGTAGCACCACATGGGCATCAAAGGAGATAACGGACCTTATCTTTTCCACAAGAGTAGACTTTGCTGCATGGGGCATAACACTGGTATATCCTGCGCCAATAAAATATCCATACCCACTATTAAACAGCGTGGCCCCCCTAGCAACAAACATAAAAGGAAAAATATCCTCCATTTTGAGAGAAGCAAGAAAAGAGACAATCGCCCGACAAATAAGGAGGGAACCCGTTTCTAATAGCATAAAAACAGGACAACTAAAGCACGGACCGGAGGAAGACCAAGATTGATCTTGGATCCCACAAGTATTGAATTCTCATCGATCCTGATGGAAGTATTTCAGACCGCAAAGAGCATGTACGAAACATCGAGGAACGTAAGAAAATGGATAGAAAAATAAGAATTTGCTCTTGGAATGTCCACGGTTTTAAAGACATGGAACAAGATCAAGAGACAATTGCTTTTCTGGGTACATTTGACATAATTGTCCTGCAAGAAACATGGAATGTCACCCCCAGACAAATCGTTGGATATGAAGAACATCATGTGATGGCTGAAAAAATCGCCAAATATGGTCACCCAAGAGGGGGTCTGTCCACATATATAACAAATGATTCCAACTGGAAGTCAGAGATAATGGATTCAGGGGTAAATTGGATACAAATCATAAAGCTAGAAAATAAACATGCCACAAAAGAAGTCGGGTGGAAGTTACTGATCTTAAATGTTTACATTCACCCTGAGAAGTCTACAAAAATAAAAAAACTGTTAGAACTAACAAATTTAATGAAAACATTACAAATAACTCACCAACTCCACGGGATGCTGATCACAGGTGATTTCAACAGTGACCTGACAAGATCCAAGGGAAACAACAGCAAAATTCAAACAATAAGGAACGATCTGGAATCACTGGGATTAATGACGCTAAATGTAAACACAAAGGGCGACCAACCTGCAAAAACCACCTACATGTGCGGAAATAAAAAATCCACAATAGACTACACATTAATCAGCAAAGAGCTCATACAGCTCGTTAACCATTTAGGCATCATAGCTCGACCAGAAAGCGATCATTTCCCGCAAGAAACTATACTGAGCTTAAACATCCAACAAAAAGCAAGTATTGCGTCGCTAGCTACAATCCAGGAAGTGTACAACCTAAGGAAACTCAAATGGAGAGGCGCCATAACAAATGCGATAATGGAAACGGTGTATACGCATGTATAAAATACAGCGGCCCTGGAACCCCACTCGCTTGTAAAAAATTGGGAGAATTTACACACACTTTTGCTAGAAAAATTCCCGGCAATGTCAGTAGTGAAACATGCTTATGACGCCTACAAACTGCCATGGTATACTACAAAGCTAAGAGACAAAAAAAGGGAAATTGCTAAAAAACTAAGAAAAAAGGCTGCAATAAACAGACAGGGAAAGGATATAGACAATGGTGAGATACAGAAAATGAGAAAAGAATATAAAGAAGACTGCGGAAAGGCAAAAAGGTTACATACTGGGAAAATATGGGTAGACCTGCTAAGGACAAGTAAACTACCAAATAGCAGTGAATTCTGGGGCTTAATCAATACATTTTCAAAAGGAACTGGTGCGCAGCAAAACATAGGAATAAGTGAAACCTCTTGGCTACAATATATGCGACGATACCCCAACCTTTGATGGTTATGCCCAGATACATCAGCCGGCCATAAAGAAAAATCGTGGGAGGCCCTCTGGGGGCCTCATGACCTTGGTATCAACAAGAGTAATGAGGGAAATAAATCTGTTGAACACAAAATGTAAATGGGTACAATCAAGCAGAATTGAACTCTTGACGGTGGATCTAAAATTCAAAATGATGATTTTATTGAATGTATATATGCAGTGGGAAAATGGGGAGGAGTATGAAAGGGAAAGGAGGTTTTTTAAGGAGGATGTTGACAGTATTTTAGAAAAATACTCCGCAGATACAATAGTGATATTGGGGGATTTCAACCATAAACTAAACCCAAGAAAAGCAGACCTTTATAATATAGAACAGCTAGAGGCATACGGTATAAACCCGGCAAGGTTCCCAGTAGGGGAAACCTCGAAACAAGACCAGGAATTAACACATATCTTAGGAGGCAGGGGTTTTCACTGTGTTAATGGAAGAATAGAATCAGATACACCAGCAGGAAAAACGTTTATTCAAGGGCAGCAGAACTGCCCAATTGACTATATATTCCTGCAGGCCTGGAATTTTTACCAGATAAGATCCTTCAAGTTAACTCAAAATGCGATGAGCGATCACAAACTCCTCCATATAGTAATAACGGGGGGTAGGAAACTACAGAGAGAAACAGTGATAAACCAGGCGGTTGAGTACCCCAAACGAGCGACGACACGTCTAACTGAGGAATATCTGGAAAAAGTGAAGGCCACGCAAATAATAATGGCACCTGCCAATTTTGAAAATAAAAAACTGGAATGGTTTATCTTAAAACTAGAAGAACTGGTTCAATGCCTCAAGATAAACCTAAAAAGAGAAGATCCCAATAGGGTAAAACAAAGAAATTATGGTAAAGGCTTCTCAGTAGTATGTCAAAACAAGAAAAGGGAGATAAGAGCAACACAGAGGAAACAAAAAAAGACCTTTACACAAGAGAGACAGGATCACCTGGTAAAACTTAAAAAAGAATTCAAGCAAATGGTACTCACTACTAAAAGGTCACATAAAGAAAAATGCTGGTTAGAACTTTTGGAAGCCATAGAGAATAAAAATCTAAGGAAATTCTGGCAACTAGTAAAGACAGCATCTGGCATTTCAGAGGGCGAATTAAACTGTGTGGTGAGTGAGGCAGCATGGGATACATACATAAGGGAATTGTACGGGGCAAGGACTCCCAGTCAGGAGATGGAGACCAAATCATGGCAAGATTTTTCTGAAGATCTTCTTGCCAAATTTAACGAAGAACAAGTAGAGCTCACAATAAAAGAACTCAAGTTAACCAGGGCAGCAGGCCCAGACAATCTGCCTGCAATAATTCTAAAGACCGAGGTTACATGGTGGGCAAGTTTCCTGGCCAATATGTTCCAGGTAGTGCTAAAAGATGGCGCAATGCCTCCAACCTGGAAGGGGGCCATAATCAGGCCGATACATAAGAAAGGGAGCAAAGAGGAGCCAAGTAACTATCGGCTGATTAACCTCCTGGATATTGGAGAGAAAGTGTTCTCTAAAATCGTTTTAAAACAACTGAATACATGGGTAGAAGAGTGCCAAATAATCCCCATAGAACAGGGTGGATTCAGAGCAGGCCATTCGACAATAGACCACGGGTTTGCACTATGGGCGTTGGCGAGGAAGTCGACGGAACAGAACGGCAAACTATGCTGCTGTTTCGTCGACTTCAAAGCAGCCTTTGATTCTGTAGATCGGGCCTGCCTTTGGGAGACACTAAAGAGACTAAATATCCCGTCAGATCTCTTGACCATAATAAAAGAACTACACAGGGAAAACTGGGGGCAAGTAATTAAAGATACGAGGGGCTCCCTAACTCCCAAAATACCCATAGCCAATGGGTTAAGACAGGGATGCGTGCTGGCCCCCCAGCTTTTTTCTATCTACTTGTCAGATCTCCCGGCCTATTTAGAGGTGGAGGGCAGTGCCAGTCCAAAAATGGATGGAAACAAAATCCCATGCCTTTTATATGCGGATGATCTGGTGATAATAGATCAGACCGAGAGAGGCCTCCAAAGGAAGCTTAATGCTTTTAATACCTACTGTGCTGAACATTTTTTGACCATTAACTTGGATAAAACAAAAACCCTATGTTTCGGGAAAAAGCTAAGCAGATTTAGCTGGTACATAGGGGACCTTAAATTAGAGACAGTAAATGAGTACCGTTACTTGGGTATTTGGTTCGATAGGACACTAAATTGGAGCACCCATTTAGAAACGCAAAAAGCAAAGGCTCTCTCCTCCATTTGCGGACTTAAAAGGTTTAATAGGGAATATGGTGAGATGTCACACCGGCCAATGCTCAGAGCCTTTGAGGCAATGATCCCCCCCCAAGTTCTCTATGGCGCAGAGATCCTTTATTTGAGCGGTAAGGGATCCTGGGACGTCATAGAGGGAAATTGCATAAAAAGGCTCCTATCACTTCCTAAATCTGCTATGATTCAAGCCATCAGAACAGAAATAGGTACAAAGTCCTGGGCGATATTAACCCAGATGGCTGTGATCAGATTCTGGAAGAGATTAGAAGACCCAGAAACAAAAAAAGTGGCATACTGGTGTCGTAAAGAAATCCAGAAAAGCAAGCTAAAATGGGCGAAGTCCAGTAGGGATAAAGTGAAGGGAATCTGTAACACTCTTGAGCTCGATTGGGACCTGAGCTCATTGCAAATCACTAGTACCAAAGGTGAATTGAAGCAAAGAGGGAAAGAAGTCTCGAAAATGCTTGATAGAGGCTATTTAAGAAAGAAAAAATCAGTGGTACATATGCTAAATGCGTGGTCCCTTGAGAATTGGTACCCCTACCTCGACAGATTACCCAATCGCGGATACAGGCAAGAGATCCTTAGATTTAGAATCGGGATCAACCCATGGGTAATAAACAGAGACCTGAATGCAAAAATGTTAGATAAGGAAGGTCACTGCAAGTGTTACTTGAGGACAAAGGGAGACCCGCTGCATATCTTGTTAGACTGTTTTACACTCCTAGATCTTAGGAAACTTTTGTTGCGTCCTGTCTTCATAAAATATGATGTAAAAACAAGATCACAGGCAGCCAGGCTCTTAATAGAAATCCCCTACATTGATATCGCAATTGCCCTCGGGAAATTTTTAAAGGTGTCTCTGACGGCACTGAGAGATACAGAATAACATGTAGTACTGTATGAGTTTTTAGCAGATTGCAATTGTACGGAGTAATAAGATAGGAATAGGTTTTACTAGACAAATTAAGTTTTAAGATAACTGGAAATTTTACTGATTCTTTGTATTTTTGATAATGGTGTGTACGAACCTCGCACATGGACAAAGTTTTAAAAATAATAAGTCATACTCCATTCTGTGCTATTCTAATTGCATTGTTTAAAGACTACGGTCATAATAAACATACATTTTGACTTGAATATATAGACTCTCTATACAATACCCATACGTTGCAACTCCCGTGCATAGAATTAAGGAAGGAAACAACTAAGGGAAAAGATTTGGGAAATGTAGTAACAAAACACGAAAAAGCCAAATGGGCAAAAGAAACACCAAGCGGGGCACCTATGGACCCATCCCCATTAACAACAGTGAAACAAATAACCTTGTTGATAAAAAAATTAAAAGCAGAAGGCGCAGCAGGCCCCAACTGACTACCAAATGCCCTTTTTAAACAAAACCCTGATTTCTGGGCAAACTATCTCACCCCACTTTTCAACCAGCTGTTCATTGACAAAAAGATACCACGGTCCTGGTATGGCAACATCTTCCACCCTATTTATAAAAACGGGAGCACCATGGAACCCGGGAACTATAGGCTGATAGCTCTCATCGATGTAGAGGCAAAACGTTTCTTATCTTGTATATTATGTCAGCTACAGGAATGGATAAATAAAAACAAAATAGTCCCGAAGTTCCAAACGGGTTTCAGAGAAGGCATGGGATGCACCAGATATCTTTCCGTTCTGGCGCTGTTAATAGAAAGAGCGGAGAAAAAGAAGGTAGGATTATTGGCATGCTATATCGATTTAAAATCCGTGTTCGATAGAGTACCAAGAGACCGGTTGTGGAAAAAGCTAGAATCTTGGGGCCTCCCACAGAAACAAACAGATATAATAATTGCCTTATATAGCGAAACATGGGCCAAAGTAAAACTTGGAGATGGGAGAATGATATCACAACAAACAAACATAAGAAATGGCCTAAAACAGGGCTGTGTGCTCTCTCCAAGCCTATTCAACGTATATCTAGCGGACTTAAACAGCTATCTGCAACAGGTAAACGGACATCCACCCAAACTGGCAAACGAATCAATTCAGTTTCTGCAATACGCAGATGACATCGTGATTTTAAGCCATACACCGATAGGCCTGCAAAGGGTCATAAACAAATTAACAGAGTACTTCGACCTAGTAGGTTTGGAAATTAACAATAAAAAAAAAAGGTCGTGAGATTGGCGGGCCCAAGCCGAGGAACATTTAAATGGTATGCAAAGAATACTCAAATTGAGGAGACAACCACGTATAAATATTTGGGTATTAAACTGTGCAGGAACATGTCCATGGTGGACCAAAAACGGGATATTATAGCCAAAGCACAATCGCTCACCTTCGCCTACAAACTGCTCCAAAAGAAACTACAATGCCCCTCATATGGGCACCTCTTAAAAGTAATGGCAGCTCAACTGTTACCTACCTTGTCTTACGTGTTGGAAATATGGCACGGGAAAGAAATTTACATCCTAAATAAATTACAGACAAGAGTATACAAATCTGTGTTTAATCTTTTTAAAGGATCATCCCCAGCGCAAATACACCTGGAATTTGGCCTACAAAACCAAGTCTTCCAGAGGAAAGCTATCTTTGCAAAATGGTGCTGGAAACTCAGAGCATCAGAAATAGGATCATTGAATAACCTATGTTGGGTGGAAATCAAGAAACAATATGACGAAAAAGAACCAAACTCTTGGGGCTCCTATTTACGAACTGCCCTGGAGTCACTAAACATCGAGGAAGTTTGGAACAGCCACTTGGAATGAACATCTTTCTATAAAATTTGTAAACTAAATGCAAAGTCACTATCCTTGGTGGAAGACAAAAGGATTTTGGCCAAACGCCGTCACGCCTGGTCAGTAATCAATTCATATAAAAGATTAAAATCACAATTTTATCTTGAAGCTCACTTCCGGCTATCGCTAAAAATGAAATCCATGGCATACAGACTGGGCGATCATTGCTCAAAATACCTAATACCAACTTGGAAAAGTAAACACCAAGAAAAGACATGCCACCTTTGTGGGTACCACACAGAAAGTTTGTACCATCTAATGTGCACGTGCAAGACAGTAAAAAACGAAAGAAGATCTTTGTTGAAATCAGTTTTAAACGCTTTAAGAATTCGCACCAGCAGGCAGGCGGTCACTAGTTGGATGGGTGCATCATCGAACATCTTAATATGCGGTGGAGTAAAATTTATGACTCTAGTAGAGACTCTACTCTCGAAAATCAAAACAGATTAAACTTCGGGTGATCTTCTTTTAGGAATTCGTAAATTTTTAAAAAACATGAATTTTATTTTGTTTTTATATGATTGTTATTTTTATATGTATACTTTAAGGTTGTGATAAACCAAATAAAGTTAAATTTTGACTTGACTTGACTTGACATATATGTAGGACGGAAACCTAGAGTTTTCCGGGCCTTAAAGGCCCTCATCAGCTCACATGGGCTGAAGGATGTTTGGGGGGGGCTTAAGAGCCGCATAACCCGGGCTTCACATATTTTTCTAATCCCTTCCAGAAATATACTAAATTAGACTACTTCCTAACTTCTACTCAAGAAATAAATAAGGTTGACATAAAGAAACTACCGAAAGTAATTTCGGACCATAATCCGTTGATACCTTCGTATGAAGTGGATAATTTAAAAAGGGGAATAACTAGTTGGACTTTTGAAAGGAGGTTACTAGCGGACAGTAGATTCGTTGAGCATCTCAGGAAATGGACGGGGAATTTTTTGATGCGAATCGGTACAGCACATTGCGCAATGGTGTCTGGGAGGCATTTAAAGCAGCCTTAAGGGGAGAATGTATAAGCTGTTTGGCCAGGTTAAGGAAAGAGGATAGGAGAGAGGTAGAGAGATTAATGGGGAAATTAGCGGAAGCAGAAGAACAGCATATAAACGATATTGGACACGCTGATGATGGGGTTGAGAGCCATAGGAATATGACGATTATCAAAGCAGAGCTGCAGAAGCTGGTAACGCAGAAGGCAATTGGTGAATATCAAAGCTCTAGGGCAAAGCGCTATGAAACAGGAGAACAGGCAGGTAGGGCTTTGGCGCTGCGACTCAGGCAGGAAAAACTCAAGAATACAATTTCTAGCATACAGGAAGATGGCAAGGAGTATATTGAGCTTAAAGAAATACTTCAGGTTTTTAAGAATTTTTACCAAACTTTGTACAATGAGGAGGGCTGTGACAACCGCCAGGGGGAGGAGAGGGATGATGAAGGCTCAATATTGGATGAACAAGCGAGGGAAGAGCTGGATAGAGATATGACTGGGTGTGAGATCATAGCGGCATTACATGAGTCAGCCTCAGGTAAAGCAGCAGGTCCTGAAGGGATTCCCTTGGAGATATACAAAAACATAGAATCTGAGATTGTCCCATTGCTGTTGGACCTTTTCAACGGTATTTTGTGTTCAGGTGTGATTCCGGACTCTTGGACGGAAACCAACATAATTGTTTTCCATAAGAAGGGGAAACCAAGGGAAAACCCGGGGTCATACTGCCCAATCTCGTTGATCTCTGCTGATATGAAGTTGTATTCTAAGATTTGGGCTAAAAGATTGGGCAGGATCATTGGAGGTCTCGTCTTCCCGTGGCAACACAGGTTTGTCCCAGGGCGAGATACAATGGATCATACAAGATGAGCGATAGCTCTGTTCGATGCCCAGGGCGCCGTGGGGGGGAGATGGCCATGATCCTTCTCAATGCGGAGAAAGCCTTTGACCGCGTGGTCTGCGATTTTCTGTGGGGCATTCTGGCTGGGAGAGGCTTTGGTTGTAAAATTTTTAGAGCTCTTAAAGCTATGTATAAAGATCCGGTAGCACGAGTTGTGGTAATGGGAGAGAGGTCTGAGAATATAGCAATCAAGAGAGGGACGCACCAAGGGTGCCCCTGCTCCCCGATTCTCTTTTCATTATATATCGACCCCCTTATCCAGAGGATATTGGGCTGCCCACGGTTTAGCCCAGTGGTGCTTAATGGATATGTAAATAAACTATTAGCCTATGCCGACGATCTGGCGATTATAACTACAGATCCTCAGCAGGCGATGCCAGTACTTGCCCAATTGGCAGAGGACTTTGGTGGCCGTTCAGGATACTTACTAAACGAAGGGAAGATAATTTGTACAAAAAACATTGTCAAATCTGATGCTAGATTTGTCGATTCGGCGGTCTACCTAGGGGTGAGAGTTAATGCCTTAGTCGACAAGATTGTTGTAGATAACTATTTTCCACTTATTAAAACAATAGAAGCCGATTTGAAAAGAATAGACGTATTACATCTTTCACTGATAGGGAGGGTAAACGTCCTAAAAATGACAATGTTTCCCAAAATGTTGTATTTATTTCGGGCTATACCGCTTCTAATTGAGGAGAAAGTAATTAAAAGTCTAGAATCAACTTTTATAAGGTTTATTTGGCAGTATGGTAAGGTCAGGCACTCTAATAATTTCATGTCATTCCCACTGGAAAGGGGCGGGTTGGCCATGCCAAATCTCAGACTTTATCATTGGACCTGCCTCTTGACCCGGTTGTCGAAAATGGGGATACCCAGAGCCCCCCTTCTATTTTTGAGCTGTTAGAGGGGAGGAAGGCTATTGGTTTATTGATGTGTGAAGTTGACCGCAGGTACTATAAGAAGGCCCGGCTTAAGATTTTGGAAGGGGCATGGGGGACCTGGAAGGCGATCCTAAAGTTTCTTAATATCTCAAAGATAAACCATATCTCCATTTGTAGAACTCTAGTCTCTTTCCTCAATTAGGTACCGATAGGAATTCTCTGGCATGGAAGGAGCATGGAGTTAAGACTTTGGGAGATGTTGTGGCGGGAGATGAAATACTGGGGTTTGATGTAATTCAGCAGAAGTTTGGTATCCCTCCTAACCATTGGTTTTTATATGGTCAGATTGTACGAAGTTTTTCGGCTCTCAGGCCAAAGATTTCGTCGAATGCAGGCAATCCGCTGGATGATTTCCTATTAAAAGGGGGTAAGAAGATTAGAGTAATATATAATCAACTTCTGTTGGGAATTCAAGATGATTTGGAGAAGGTTGAATCAGCTCTGGCATCTAAGCTGGAAAATCCTGATGTTGATCTGGATCTAGCCCTACTTTTGAATAAGAAAATATTTTGGTACTCAAATTTGAGGGCCCAGCATTACAAAACATTGTTTAATCTTTATCATACCCCAGCGAAGCTATTTGCTTGGGGGGGTTAGGGAGGACGATAGATGTCCTAGATGTAAGACTGGCCCAGCAGACTTATTACATATGTTTTACCAATGTGATTTGTTAGTTCCTATTCAGAAAGAGATTATAAAATTTTGGGAGGGGCTGCTAGGTCATAAATTCGATCTATCCCCTACCCTGATGTTATTATGTACGGATGATAAGGCGAAGCTGGGGAAAGATGTAAAAGCCTTTGTATTTATTTCGGTAGCGGTACTCCGGATCCTCATCTCATCGGGATGGAAAGATACCACCGCTCCCTCATTCCAAATGTGGCTTGTAAGATTATTGGGCATGCATAATATAGAGTCGTGTCTATATGAACTGAAGGGCAAAAAAACTCGGGAAATGGGTAAAAGGATATGGGCACCTCTTAAAAAGTGGAGGGATGCAAGAATATAACGGTATTTTACATTTATTATATGTCAAATGCTTACATTAACTTCTGAATCTTTTTAAACATCATTTTAGGTTCTTTTAGCCATGAGACGATTTTTATGGAATGTATATTTTTATCATCTGACCTGCACTTTTAATACTATATTTGCTCTGAATTGGAATTAATACAGTATAGTTGTTTTTTCTGTATTCCTTTTATTTTTAAGGAACAACGAATTTGTATCAGTCTCTTTTTTACTGCACCAGAAAATCTCAATAAAGATATTTAGAAAAAGAAAATGAAAGTTACAAAATATATACAGAGACTGTGAGTTGACGTTATTTTGCTGGTATTTCCCAATTCATTTTGGGTGAAGCACCCTTCGTCAGGGGGTAACTATGAAAGGAGAGAATTTTATTTTTCAAAAAAGCATAATGAAGTTCAGAAGACAGCAGTATGCAGTAAATGCAACAGAAAAGACGAACAACTAGAAAGTCACGTTGCATGACAGTGATCCACTTTGCAATGAGAACAGAAGCCGAATGGGAAACAGATGTACTTACGTGTAGCTTTGGCAAAGGAAGGACTCAATTGTGACCCTTCCTATAAAAACACAAGTGCATTATTCCACTCTCAACAATTGTACATTTATCACAAGTTGTGATCCCAAAACAGGACAGCCAGTGTGCTGAGAGACAAATGAACTGCTAATGCGCAGGCAGCAGCCTTCTAATTAGCGCAACTATGACACCCAGCATGCATCACTAAGAAAACGAGTAACTATGGTTACACTTAGTATCAACAGCCATTAAAGGTAATGAGATCTAGGAAAATCCTGACAGAAGTAGACAATGTGATGGCTATGAATGAAGTGGTAAGGCTAAAGTCAAGGCACACCCTCTGCAATAAATCTAGGTCAGGGAAAAGAGGGGTTTGACATGCACACAAGACTTAATATTTCCCTCACAGACCATCATCTTTTTACCATTGAACATAGTTCTTATACTCATTAAACTTAAAAAGATGCAACAGTAACAACTCAAATGATATTGTTTGTTATTTTATTTTATCAAAACTTTTCACTTTCTTTTTTTCATCTCATTTTTCATATTTTTGTTTTTGTACCAAAAAATACTTCATTTTTACAAATTGTTATCCTTATCACCTTAAAAAGCACAAAGAAATATTATTCTGGATTTCTCAGCTCATAAATACATTTCTTTTACAGCAATAATTCTTTACACTCCAGAAAACATTAAACCAAT
The DNA here is from genome assembly GCF_964261635.1 of Lissotriton helveticus. Lineage (NCBI taxonomy): Eukaryota > Metazoa > Chordata > Amphibia > Caudata > Salamandridae > Lissotriton > Lissotriton helveticus. Next base: position 1,412,711,639 of record NC_136065.1, read on the forward strand.
TCTGAGAACAATACATAGAGAGAAACAAATTAATGAAGAAAAATAAGTTCCCCCTAGTTAGAAATAAATACATACGATCATACTACAGTTACACCAAATCATACAACAACTACACTCATCCAATATCTGTACACAGTTGAGTATTATCTGGCAAGAGAAAACTGCTGCCAGCTACAGAGTCTCCAAATAGAACATGAGACTCAGCACTAGGTCGACGCGCGTTTCGGTGGATTCAGGATGTAAAGACCACCTTCCTCAGGACCTTTCCAGATATATAACAATCAGTTCCCAGGGGAACTATGAATACATAAAAGTGTGAGGACTGTTGCACTTGAAACAAAAAACCTTTTTAACCAAGGCAAGTGTCATATTAGGACCCAACATGGACATCCACATATTTAACTTGGCCATATCGTGTTCAATTTTTCAATAAAGAAAAATAAAGAAACAAAATAAAGGAAAAGGGAAAAATGACAAGAATCTATACAGATAGCATATCACAATCAAATCAAACATGTCTTACATTACAGCAAAGAGAAACACTCAACCACCAAAGATGATACTCAAATAGATCTCATAGTTCAAGCAACCATCACCATCACCCTGTGAAGAAGATATTATCAGAGAACGGTTCTTCATCCACCAAAACCACCCTTGCAGCAATATTTTTACATAAACTTACATATGCCAAAGGGCAGTATGTGTTCAGTTCAGTACTGTCAATCCCAATAATGTGGATCCAATGACAATTTTTCATTAAACTTTCAAAAGGTAATCTTGTACAGGTTCCTAAAATTAGTAAATATGCAGTTAACAGTTCAGCCTATCACCTTTAAGTGAGGAGAACAAAGAAATAATTTATTTCCCAATCCTCTTACCAAAAGATTATTTTGTGTGGGGTCGTCGTCTAATGCTTATTTAAATAGATATAATCCTCCTAAGTAGCAAATCGCCATGTCCAAATTGCACCAAGTATGCTGAAAAACAGTGTAGCAGGATTAATTTAATTTCTACACTGCTAACTCTTTTGGCTATAAGGTGGATGTCATGATTGCTTCGAGGGTACCTACCTAATGTAGACGTTTTACGTCACACATGCATGAAGTGCCAAACCTTAAAAGCAGTAAATAATAACTCTGAAGTTAGTGCCTAATAGCTAAGATTACATGAGCATGCCGCCATTCGTGTGCACGTGAAGGAAAATAAAACAAAAGAAATACCTGGTAAACAGATTATCTGTATATAACTGGGCACAACGTTGGAAATGCAGCCCTCAGAGGGGCACACAATGATCCAGTCATACTGACAAGCAGGGTTTTAAGTGGGCTGAAAAAAAACTGGGGGGGGGGGTCCTCTGGAAGGGGCGTGGCCAATGTAATTAAGGGCGTGGCTTAAAACACATCAGCTAAAAATCTTTGCTGAGCACAGTGTGCCATCAGACTTGTATTTTGCTGTTTCTGTCATTGGATCCAGGTATATGATACAAAAAGTAACATCATACTTAAAACAAATCAGGACTATTGGTTTTGTCAATGGTTGTTAGTTGCATAAGATAAATAAGCAGCAACTATGGCTTGTATAGAATATTGAAAAAGCTTTCACTTAAAGCCCTGGTGACACCACAGCAATGTTGCTGCTCCTGAGTTTCAAAAAGAGAAGGGAAATTCAGAGAGAAAAAGACTATCTTTGAAGGATATCCCTGCCCCTACAATGCTCACCTGGCATGACATCATGCTGTAACTTTTCTATTAGTGAGAAGTGAGCTGTGTAAGCAGTGCAAATCGATGAGCCTGCTGTCACTACAGTCTGGAAAAAAATGGACTACCTGTGCCAGGGCACAAAAAAAGCCCGATAGAGACCCGTTTTGAGGCCTCCTTTTAAAAACTGCCGGTGCTCAGACCCGGAGAGACCCGGCCCACTTAAAGCCCTGCTGACAAGTAAACAAACATAAAAATATAGCCTAAGTCAGACCCGATGTGCACAATACATTCCTAATGCATGAATATGAATTAAGGATTTGTGCAGAGTGATACCTGAGCCAGAAACCACGAGCGTGCCCGCAGGCAACAGCCCATCGCCAGCAAATGTGTAAACCCTGTGTTAAAGCGATGATGATTTAAAAACGCTGAGTTATGTGCCATTGCGTGCTTAGTGATAAAAAACAGAGAACAGAACTAACATAATCTGTCCGAATTAGAAGTAGTAGAAGCAAATGAATTTTGTAACATGAAAAGGGAAGTGAAATGTCACAGGAAAAATCTCTGATGTATATTATACACAAGTCAATTTGATGAGCCACTCTACAGTAATCATATGGTTTGACAATACAACATACCTGATATGTTGCTGTTATATTTGTTATACACCATAAGTGCATGGATATCATTTGGAGGTAGTCAGGGGTCGCGGCTGTGACCTCTAGCTTGCTCCCTGCTACTCCTGGCACTTCCTTTGCGACCCCTTACCTCAGAAGAGGCAAGGGTTTTGCCATGTAGTACAACTTTACTCGAGACTTACAAGAAAAGAAAATAGGCCAATTGGGTGTAAGCCAATTCTACTATGTTTAAAGGAGAGAACACCAGCACTGTAGCACTGGTTAGCAAGGACAGTAACCAACATGAGCCACTGACAGCTGTCAGAGTCAAGAACCAGACCATCCAAGGTTCTCTGACCTCTGATGTTTCTCCGAGTGGTGGGCAACAGCCCCGGTTGTTAGTCATCCTACTTCCAATCTTCCTCCTTCCAGTTCAGGGGTGGTAACTGGAAACTGGCCACTCAGTCCAATGTCTTTAGCCTGAGGCTGAGCAGGGTTCAGGGTGAGTTCTCCCTTACCCTGCCCCTCCATTTCGGCCCACACCCTCCATTTGAGAGTGATACCCTCAGAAAACTGAATTGTCAAGGCACCACAGACGGCCACCCCTGTTGGCTCTTCTGACACCAGGGGCAAATCATTTCCCAGAATGTAGTCTATGGGCTGCTGAGGACTGATTAGAACCTTCTTCTGTGTCACGGCCCTGCCCCATTCTAGGGATACTAGAGCCATAAGGCAGACAAGGACCAGGCCTTCGGCCGGATTTTCCTGTACACCTGGCCAAAGTACTGCTTAGGGGAAACCAGACTTTCCACTATCATGGTCTGGCTGGGCCGGTGCCCTCAGAGCAGTGACAGAGACCCCACTGACCATAACCTAGTGGAGGTGACTGCTCCCACCCTCTGGGATCACCAGTCTGCCCTCTGAGTTCACCTTCCAACTAAAGGAGATTAAGGCATTGATCTACCTCCTGCCCCTGGAGAATACTTACCCCTTAGGCCATGTTGCCCACCCCTTTAGAGATCCAGTGGGTTGTTTCTTAGAACAGAGTCCTCCTGCTTGTGTCCTATCTGAGAACAATCAAAGCAGCTGGGTTAGAAATGGGACAAACTGGGAAACTGCCCACCAGAACATCCTCCCTATTTCTCCTAAGGGACTTGGGAACCCTTTCCGCCCCATTTTTCTCTGATTTGTCTGGGTCACTTTTAGCTTTGCCCTGACTCTGGAGAGGTGAACCTTAACCATCCTTCTTTGGGTCAGGCCCAGGTAAAAGGGAACTTACTATTGATAAGGTGTTGGCACAGATCTGCAAAACAAAGACTACCTATGTGCTCTCTTGCAATCAGATTGTACATCTCCTGGTAATCATTTACATCACTGCCCTTCACTTAACCGTCTAGTGCCTTGCAAAACGAATCCACCCAGAACTGCTGGGACGGCTTCTGTCTGTCCTTAAACCTCTAAATAATATATAGGAAGCCACTCAGTTTGTCTCAAAATAACCCTCCACATGATGAAGAAAACACTTGTGTTTTCTTGTACAACCCTCACCCTACAGGGTTGCCCCTTGGTGACATACATCATCATGAGGACCATCCTGTTCCTCTGCAGAATAAGGCATGTTGCGACCTATGAATTACGCGAGAGCACTAATAGATGCAATAATACGGTGTAGAATGGTGATAATAGGAGTGGGGGTGTTATTTAATGTAGAAAGAAAACCATACCAATACCTGGCTAGTAGGTAAACTATTATTTATTCTGGCCTCTAGTTGGTATGATTAAAACTGTAGAGAGGGAACAGTGGTTAATTATGTTTCAAGCCACCCTCTTGGATTTTCATCAGGACTAAAGATTTACCTCTTTGATGCCACTCCTGTAATGCTGTGGGCCCTGACTCGCACTCAAATACTCCTATTTGGTATTCACTGTTTTGTAATCGGCAATATATAATCATGAGAGGTTAGTCTACCAAACATTTGGCAGTAATCATACTTCCACCAACACATATATATTAAACTACTCCAAATACATGCTGTTTACCACCACATATATTAGTGTCATAATTAGTGAACTACTACATGCTAGAAATAGTGGTGAGCACTTCTAATAAAATGAGTGTACCTTTTGACACACAACACATAGCACATTAAAACATAGAAGTGAGACACATACATAATTTAGGCAAATGCTTTGGTTCATCAATCCGCCGGTGGTCAAAGTGAGCTTATAGTCACACTATGCGGAGTAAAGAAATTGTGGCCATTATGTCAAAATAATGCCTGAATCTGTATTCAAGAAATGTTCCATATATCGAAATCTGCTATGCCATACTCACTACATCAAAGCATCTCCTCGTCAATTCACCTAAAGGACAGATATGCACCGGAGTCCAACTATTACCTGTGCATTGGTTTAATAGCCAGTATCTCTGTCGATAGTGTGTCCTCACTCAACCACATTGGTCTCCGACGGGGAGACTAGACCACCTTCTATCCAAAAAGGCGGCAGCGAGTGGAACCACTTCCTGGTTTCTTTCTTGTAATAGAAAGGAGCCCGCTCAGAAGTGTGAAGCTCTTTTCACAGTTTCTCAGATTAATTTCAAGTAATGTTTTAACCTAGGGGTATGACTGAATAAAAATATGTGGAAATTAGATTATATATATATATATATATATATATATATATATATATATATATATATATATATATATATAAACAAACAATGAGAGATGTCACAATGTATATTAAAAAATGCAAGCGTTTGTGAGATGTTCTACAGAAGGGATGTGGAACATGCATTTTCCTACATAATAGTCACTCTCTTGTACACAGATGTATAAATGTGTGTTAGTCAGGATGTGTATCATGACCAAACCATTAAAATCTCATATTTCTGAAATCAACAGGTAATCAGAGAGTGTGTTCCCTAATATGTATCCATTAGTATGTATTTCCCTCATATATATGTTTTCATATATATTATTCTGTCCTGGTATACAGACTTACAAAAGCTGGCTTGTTTATACAAGCTGGCTTTAGATCTGCTTCAAGATTCTAAGTTCAGTGTATGAACTCTTCCCATCTAGGAGTTAGTCAACACATTGTCCCGATGGTATATTGTCGCTCAGACCCTCAGTGTGGGTTTTAAGTTCAAACACCCACGGTTGTTCTTTCTCAATTATTTGGGACCCATATTTGAATGATTCAGTCAGGTGTTCAAGGACCACACATTGGTAGTTCTGGTCTGTGTATTTCATCTCAAGAAGGTAGGTTGACATTTTCTTTGTAGAACGGCCACACCTAAGCTTGCTTTAATGTTCCCAGATCCTTATCTGTGCCTTGTCATACCCACGTAGTGCAAATTACAGGGACAGGTTATTAGTTACACTACCCTCTGTGTGTAACAGCTCATATGTTTTCTTGAGTTCCTAAGTGGTGTTTTTATATTAAACTAGACTGTCTTTCTAGCTTCGGTTAAGTGGCAGACACTGCATCCACCACATGGGTTATGGCCAATGATGGGGTGTCTCCTTAAACCTCTGCCTGTACTTCACAATAGTGAGTCATATATCCTTACAAGGGTTTCCTTCTCTCGGGATACCACATCTTGTCCCCCTTTTCTAGGGCCAGTTTACCAATACAGCCCTGGTTGCAACACCAGAAACCCCCAAGGTGCAGAAGGACGCTTCCATATGGGAATCTACTCAGAATAGTGCCCTGTGGGATAGCTTACAGAAAGGCAAATAGGCTGTGCTGCAAGTGTGGGAGTGGTTGCCCTTGGGAAAAATGTCATCATTGGTTAGGGAGTGAATGCTACAAAAGTGGCAGCTCACTCGTAGCTCATCAAAAAAACATCTGGCCCTGAAGAGGAACAGAAGAGGGCTAGACTGGAAGTAGTCTTAGACTAGTGTGGAGAACTGAGTGGCTGGACCTGCTCCCATTTGTATACAGAACTGAGAATTAGACTCCAAAGAATTAGGAACAACTGAGCAGTTCTTACATTTGAGCTTAAATTAAAAATACATATACCATGGCCAAGCACTGCCCTTGTATTTAGGGTTTATGGTCCTGTCCACGACCTTCCACAAAGAGAATTAGTCAAAATGGTGGTTAATGCTGCTGGAACTTGGAATTCAGGCTACCCTAGTCAACTTTTTGTATTACCTGCAAAGGTGACATGTTGCCTTAACTTTGTTTAAAATGTGGAGTGCACCAAGGATGCATATTGGGCCCTCTACTTTTTATTATAAATGAATGATTTTTGTGTCTAGCTGACATCCAGTCTCGTTGATCTCTCTAGAATCACCAGGAACTCTTGTTGTTATACGGGAGCGATGAGGTCTTACTGGTGCGTACATCTTCAGCTTTACGTGAGCTAATGGGCCGTTTCATGCTCTTCATGAGCATTTTAGATGTGACCACAAATTAAGACAAGTCACAAATCATGACCTGTGGGCCTAGTAAAAGTACATTGAGAAGTCCTATTTCAAGCAGACAGTCTTTGGTTGGTGTTAAAGTGTTTAGTTACCTGGGAATCACATTTAACTCTGCAGACACGTGGCACTCACAGGTGACTTCTTGTCTCTTGAAGCTCAGTAGATCAGCGGGAGCCATTTTTAATCTTCCCAGCCCATCACTCAAAGGTAATATTTCTCCCTTGTTATAAATGTTTAAACGCTCAATGTATCCCTGGAGCAGTGTATGGGCTAGGGGTTTGGGTTACCACAATGCCTCTTCACTTCCGTCTGAAGGAAAATATATTTTTCGATGGTTTTACACCTCCCTCCAACGGCTTCACATTATATTGTCCACAAAGAGCTTGATCAGCAATAGATTGAGGACATAGTTCACTTGGCACCCCTGTTGCTTTGGATGAGTATCTTGGTTAATCCCCATACCAGGCTATGCAGGGAGATTATGTTGGATTATCTTGGCGTGGATAAAGGATTTTCTATACCATGGCTGAGATACATATCTAACACTTAGAAGGCTTTGGGGTCGTCCTCTCCGTTTTCTCTACCTGCAGCTCTAAAGAAAGAAGATAAAGTAAAGGTTAGGTGTTTATATCTTCAGTTCGGTGAAGAAATGAGATTTGTATTGGAGAGTACAAAAAGCAGCGTCACTTCATTATAGGCTGCTTGCTTCCACCTGAGACAGTGTTCTATCTTGGACTTGAATTAACTCGTTGGGAGCAATCTTTCCTTTTTCAGTTTAGATCTAACACTGTATTGCGTCTTTCGTGTTTTGTTGGATCTTTTGCTAACTTGGGGAGCTCTGTAACACTTTGCCCTTGTGACAACCTCTCTGAACAGTCCTTGTGGCATTATATTATATTTTGCCCTTACTGTAAATATGCACAAATGCACTTTCTCAAGCCTTTATTAAAAACTCTCGGTTATTGCAGATGCAATGAAGCGCTACATCATCTGCAAGTGTTAAACTCTTCCGAATAATTGTTTCAGAAAAAGCTATTTTTTAAAAGCTGCTATCAGAGCCAGTAGAACGATGGAGGGCTAATGTACTACTTAAGGTTGTGATGGATTTCTTTTATATGATTGGCACACTTGTTTTGTGCGGGTTTCTTCCAACCCTTTTACCTTTTTAATGTTGCTTTAAGCATTTTACTGTTGACAGTTTGGCTATTTATTCACTTGTATACGCACCTCATGTATTTATTTTTGGTTGCTGATATTCATTGATTGACATATCTTGCTGTTTTAATGAATTTTATTCATTTGATGTTTCAATTCTGCAATTCGCGTTTAACAATATAGTGTTAATATGCTGTGCAATGTTCTTTTTTTGTCTTTTATGGCCTGTCCAGCGACTAAAAGAATTACTGAACTGAACTGACTCCAAAGGTCAGTTGACTGATCTCCTGTGAGGCAACATAGATATGACAGGCACTTCAGGAAAAAGGTATCTTGCAGTTTAAGTGACCACAGGCAACTAACCCTGGACTGGACCCTGCTGGCAGCCTCTGCTGCAGTGAGTCCTGGCACCCAGTGCTGTCCGTGAGGTCATGGGAGCCTTAGAAGAGACTAAGGGACCAGGAGGAATTTCTCCAGAAAGGCTTGAAAGTTGGAATTACAAGATCTCCGATTTGTCATTTTAACTTTGAGATCACTTGTATGCAGTATCCAGGCTTGCCTCATTGGAGAATTTTGAACTCCAAAAAAGAGACTATTTTCAAAGACATAAATCTGTACCTGGCTAAGTCATGTAAGGTAGGGGGCTTTGAAGGGTGCAAAGTTAGAATTTTCACACCAGAGCTTTTCCCACCAAAAACCAACAGCTTCAGCAGGCCCTCATCCAACAGCCATCCAACTTCTGAAGGCCTTTGCTTAATACAGTGTTTAACCTTGGCCCACTGGAGAATTTTGACTTCCATTTCAGAGGGCTTAATTTAAATGTTGGTATGAAGGAAACTTCATCACAGCTGCCATGGAGTCACCTCCTTGCCAACATAGTGGCCAACCCACCCAATATATATGACAGTGGGCCTTCAATTTGGCAAAGACAGAGATTACTCTGTCTTTCCTGATGCCAAACGTTTCTGACATCCCTGGGGAGTAAGGGCCCTCAGCGAAATGGCTACAGGTCCGCTGACACAATTTAGATGCATCGACATATACTCATTTATAGGTCTTGCCTAGCGACGCAGCGCATGCACTGCTTGCTTGTGAGAACTATTGTTGTCGATTTAGCTTCCGAAAGGGGACAGGCGATGTGCACGCGCCCGGACAGGCGATGTGCACATGTACGGCTCGCATCGTTTGAGCACAATGTGCGCTTGGCGCGCTTTCACTTTCCTAGTTAGTTTCAGTGTTGTGCTTTACTTCGTATCCACACCCCTCCCATTGTTTGTGCACAACGTTCGCATGGCGCACTTTCACTTTCCTAGTTAGTTTTAGTGTTGTGCTTTACTTTGTACCCACACCCCCCCATTGTTCGTGTTCTCCTTCCTTCCACCCTCTCCCATCGTCTGTGCGCTTTCTGTGTTGTGCTTTACTTTGTTACCACCCCCCTCCCGTAGTCCGTGTTCCCCTTCCTCCTGTTGTCCGTGCGCATTCCATTTATTCCCGAACCACTCCAGTGCTCTGAGATTTCCTCTCCATGCTCATGCTCCCCTCCCATTGTCCAAGTTCCCTTTGTTTCCACCCCCCTCTCTGCACTTGAGATCCTCTAGGTTGTGACAGCGGCAACGCAGCTCAGAACGGTGCTGCTTCGGTCTTTCTGAAGGCAAGCCTGGCCCTGGACAGATTCCCCTCTCCTTCAGTGGGTAAAGTATTTCACAGGGGCTCCGGAACAGCAGTGCTTGGAGAGAAAGCGGACCAGAGAGGCGCTGCATGGAATCTGAGCACCTGGGGCATGCAGGGGAGCCCACTCAGCGCTAGGTGAGTCCTTCTGTTTAATTCCGAGAATGGGCATATGCTATTGATTTCAGCTGGCTGCGTCTCGACAGGGAGCCAGACATGCACATTCCTTTTAGATATCATGTTTGGGTGCTTGGTTCAATTGAACGGAATCAATACCACAATTCCCAGAATGCATCCAGGTCCGGTATTTAATGGTAATAGATGTCATCATCTTACTGTAGATCTTGGGGGTACAGGCAATCTTCCCAGCCAACGAGGGTCTAGGGCATTCTGCCCTCAGTCTTCCCCAGACCTCTTTGTCCATTGGCTTTTGAATGTGGCTAGCCACATTTTGCAGCAACTTGTCAGCTGGTATCCAATCTGCAGAGAAAGTATTGCAAATACCAGGAAACAGTATTTAAACTTGCCAGTGCTTGCTTGCTGGTACCAGTGCATGTTTGCAACTGCCGAGAGGAAGGCCGACCTTCACACATGCCCTCTAATTAATATGGGCTTTGGTAGTGAGCTTCGCAGAGAAATCGCTTTAACTGGAGCTGAGAGAAGCAAGCATTTGCAATGCAACAGGTCTCGCATTTATGCGAGTTTGAGCTATTGACATTGCAAATAATAATGCCTTTTATTTTTGTTTTTGTTTTAAAAACATAAATAAAAAGGCATTGTTATTTACAATGCCAATAGCTGATTCTACCCTCAGCTTTCAGGACCAAACTAGAAGAGTGGCCAGCACCTGCTTTGGTCTCCTTCGGGGACTCAGGCCCTTGCTGGGGTTCTTGGATCCTCCTACCCGTCAGCTGATTGTTCAATCTGTAATTTTATCCAGATTGGATTATGCCAGCTTGCTCTTTTTAGGGGTGAATCAAGCTGAGGTTACGTGTTTACAGCGTGTCCAAAATGCTGCTGCCAGAGCTCTGCTGAGGCTTCCGCGTAACTGCTCCTCTACTGGTGCTATCGGGCGGCTACATTGCCAGCTTATGGCCAAGCGGAATGAATTTAAAGTCCTCTGTCTGTCCTTCAAGATCTTTAAGCTTGGTCCCCATGGCTCCTGGCTAACCTGCTGGTACCTTATGTTCCCGAGTCACCAGCTGTGCTCATTGGGACAACACTTGGTTGTTGTCCCTCGAGTGAACCGTCTCCGGGCTGGGGGGGGATCCTTCTGCTGTCTAGCAGCCAAGTTGTGGAATTCCCTGCCCTTTCAGATCCCCAATCTGGATTGCCTATTGGATTTCAGGAAAGCTATTAAAACATTTTTTTCCTCTCTGTCTAGCCCCTTCCCTTTCCTCTTGGTTCTGTTTTTGCACTAACCGGTTCAGTTTCTTAGTCCCCATGTTTATCTGCTGTAAGCGCCGGGACGCCTCTTTGCTGAGGCAGCTGTGTGCTATATAAGTTCAGTTAACATAACATAACATAACATATATGTCTGCCGGATTTAGCACATCTGGCAAACCTGCTGAATACTGTGGTATCGTCCTCTGGCAGCCATGGTCTACTGTGGCCTGGTTCTGCACCAGAATCCCCATCAGGGGTATTGGAGTTGTCCCCAGCATTTGCATCTGCTCCCTTTGGAGAATGGGAATCCTCATCGGAGGTTAAACCCAGGTTGGAAATTACACAGCTTCAGGATGGCTTTATGCAATCTCTCAAATGCGTCTGAGGGTGGTGAAACAGCCCTAGCCTCGGAGGCGGGTTTTTGAGGCACCTTTGCCCCTAAGGGTGCCCGTGTGTCACCTGGAGTCGAGTGCCCACTATCTTCCTTGCCAGGAAATAAAATGCTGTGTTGGGCAGTACATTCAATAGTTTGTTTACTCAGGGGCTCCAAGGCTGATGAGATTGCTCTCTGTAGAGAAGCATCTGCTCCTCCTCCACTGAATCCCAATACTCATTCTCTGTGCTTGGCATGGAAGATCAAGTAGGATAGAGGAATAGTAGCCAGTTGCTTGAAAACAAAAACCCAAGCAAATATCAGGAAACAGTATTTAAACTTGCCAGTGCTTGCTTGCTGGTACCAGTGCATGTTTGCAACTGCCGAGAGGAAGGCCGAGCTTCACACATGTCCTCTAATTAATACGGGCTTTGGTAGTGAGCTTCGCTGAGAAATCGCTTTAACTGGAGCTGAGAGAAGAGAAACAAGCATTTGCAATGCAATAGGTCTTGCATGTATGCGGGTTTGAGCTATTGACATTGCAAATAATAATGCCTTTTATTTTTGTTTTAAAAACATAAATAAAAGGCATTGTTATTTACAATGCCAATAGATGAAACTCTCGTAACTGTGAGACCTATTGCATTGCAAATGCTTGTTTACTGCTTCTTAGTGCCAGACGAATTATGCTTTGCACACACCTACACGTTTTTCCTTATTGAGCCTGTCTGCTTTGTGCCAATATCAAGAGTAATATCAACATACTATGTTTTTGCCGAATTTCATGCATATTCTACCAACAATGCCAAAGTGATTAGCAAATCAACAACTGGCTTTTCAACTGACAAGATATACAAACATGAATAGCACTCGTTACAACGCGTACCATTACAAAGTGGGTATTAGTACACGTTGTCAATTACAACTAGATACCATTACAACGCAAACTTTTACCTCCACTATGTCTTTATCACGCATGCCATTACATCGCAAAAACATGTGTGGTAAAGGTATAGTCGGGGTAAAAGTTTCTACGGTAAGTGATAGCCCTCTCGCTATATTTACACTACCCAGCACAACCCCATACGCTACCCTAAACCCTAAAACACTACCCCCAGCACGACCCCCTACACTACACAAACACCACAAAACTACCCTAAAACACTACCCCCAGCACGACGCCCTACACTACACAAACACCACTACACTACCCTAAACCCTAAAACACTATCCCCAGCATGACCCCTACACTACAGAAACACCACTACACTACGCTAAACCCTGAACCACTCCAGCACGACCCCCTACACTACACCACCACCACTACACTACCCTAAACCCTGAAACACTATCCCAGCACGACCCCCTACACTTTGCACACACCACTACACTACCCTAAATCCTAAAACACTACCCCCAGCACGACCCCCCCGAATCCCAGTCCTGCCCTTACACTTAAACACTACCCAGCAAACCCCCACACTACCCTAAAACACTACCCTACACTACACAAACTCCACTCCACTAAACGCTAAAACACTACCACCAGTACGGCCCCCTACACTACACAAACACCACTACACTACCCTAAACCCTAAAACACTACCCTACACTACACAAACACGACTACACTACCCTAAATCCTACAACACTACCCCCAGCATGACCCCCTACACTACACGAACACCACTACACTACCCTAAACCCTAAAACATTACCCCCATCATGACCCCACGACCCCCGAGTCCTGTCCCTATACTTAAACACTACCCGCACAACCCCCTACACTACCCTAAAACACTACCCTACACTACACAAACACCAGTACACTACCCTAAACCCTAAAACACTACCCTACGCTACACAAACACCACAACACTACCCTAAACCCTAAAACACTACCCCCAGCACAACCCCTACACTACACAAACACCACCACACTACCCTAAGCCCTAAAACACTACCCCTGGCATGACCCCCTACACTACACAAACACCACTACACTACCTTAAACCATAAAAAACTATCCCCAGCACCACCCCCTACACTACACAAACACCAGTACACTACCCTTAACCATAAAACGCTACCCCCAGCACAACCCGCCAGACCTCCATAATCCCTAAAAAAATAACCCCCACCTCATGTCCAATCTCCCTTACCTCTCTCTCCTCATGGTTCCTCTTTCCTCCTGCTTCCTTTCTTCACGTTGTCTCAGAGGGTCAGTGCACGTCATTATGAGGAACACAGTCTCTGTTTCCTTACAACGACGTGGATCGTCTACATATTATTTTAGAACGCATGGTCATTTTCCATACATATCTTTACAACAAAATTTGTTGTAAAGGCATGCGTGGTGAATGACCATGCGTTCTAAAAAAATGCGTAGTAATGACTTTGCGATGTACAACACATGCGTGGTAATGCATGCGTTGTATGGTATCGCGAAGAAAAAAATCATTGAAATGGCTGTTTACCTACAAAAATGTGAAACATTTCAAGCCCACTGTCAAGAAGTGGTTGTGTCTTTGTTCTCCACAAGAGCAGATTACTTTTCACAGTTTCCTGCCACCACTGCAAGCAACAGACCGCTAAGATATACTACTATGCACCAGAGAGGGGGAAGGAGATTTAGTGAGACAAGAAAGACTGTCACAGGATGATAGGCTTCTTCCTCGCTCTACGTCTTCTATATTTTCAGTTATTTTTCTTTTCTTTTTATGAGCGAGGGTGAGAATGTCTGTCTGCACCTGTCATTGAAAAATACATAAAACACACAATACTTTATCATTTTGACAGTTCTAACTTAATCATACCTCCAGTCCCTCCTTACTCTGCACCCACGTCTGCCTCTTATTACCTTTTGTAGTCAATGGGGGTAGCTGCTCTTCGTGTTTCATTTTAGCACTATTGATTAATTCTGTTCTTGTATTTCCAGTTTATAATTGATGAGCTTATGAATGTCATATCCTTGAAATAGCTTGTCAATTTCTTTAATGTAATTTCTGAGTCTCTCTCTCTTTGAATATATATACATAAATATATGTATATATATATATATGTGTATATATATATATATATATATATATATATATATATATGTGTATATATATATATATATATATATATATATATATATATATATATATATATATATATATATATATATATATTCCAAATCCAGCAAATTAGCATGCTCTCAGAAATGTCAAAAACTCCATGAAATTGTTAATCCAACATTTATTTCACAACACAACGCGTTTCGATTCTGAGGAACCTTGATCACGTGAAAATGTGCACCAAATCAGAGAGACTACATAACATGTGGCAAAAAAAGTAAAAAAGGACCAATGTACTAGTATGGCAGCCATCTTGTAGTGGCAAACTGATTAAAGTAAATGCTGCATAAGGTAAAAGTACAGGCATATCGCATATGTAATGTAAATGCAAATGCATTTGTCTTTGCTTAAAATAAAGTTTGTCCCATTCAACCCCACTGTAGGAAAATGCGAGTACATCATCCCAAAAAGTTTTTTTCAGCTGTGCCAATACACTTTGATTGATACCAGATAATCAAACATTGCAGGTGTTGGTCCAAGTGGAAATCATCTATCTGTGGCAAATGTAAAGATCACTACAAAGATTCCTTGTGCAAAACAGTACGAAGGACAAAGGAACCATCCAGTGCATGTATCACAGGCACAAATATGGTGACAATCACATTGAGATGCTGCAACACGCACCTCAAGACAACAAATGGCATGGTAACTGTAGGTAAAAACGTGAGTAAAATGCTTTCATTAGTCACATGGTGAAAGACTAGTGCTCATTTGCAACAAATATCGGGTCAGTGGCCAAACTTTATATATATATATATATATATATATATTCACTGAAAAAACATAGGTTTCAGGGGTGTTATAGTTAGCTGGACATTTCACTCGTATAAAACCATTGAAATTCCCCCGTTATAGTTAGTTGTATTAACTATAACTCGTGCGCCCGCAATCCACTGCTGATGATGTTACATATTACATCATTCATGACATGGTCAGTGACATCGCAGATGACATCACTGATGACATCTCAAATGGCATCCCTGATGACATCACTGATGACATCATCCAGTAAATGTGGTTTGGTTCGATATTTACATAAGTATTATATATATATATATATATATACTAGCAGCCCGCCCCGACCTTGTCCGGGAGCAATCAGGCTTCCCTGCCTGCCCCGACATAGCAGCCCGTCCTGAAATGAGTGTTCAGGGCCCCCGCCCGCCCCGGCCTTGTGCAGCAGCCCGGCCCCCCGCCCGCCCCGACATTGTCAAGCAGCCCAGGCCCCCGCCCGCCCCGTCCCCCGCCTGCCCTGTCCCCCGCATGCCCCGACCCCTGCCTTACCTCAGCTGCCGCTCCTCCTCCGCGCTCCTCATTTCACCGCTCCGCCGCTCCTTGCCGCTTACCGCTCCTCCCGCCTGTCCGCCGGTCCTCACCACCATTCCGCTGTTCATCACCGCTCCTCCCCCGCGCCATGTCCGCCGCTCCTCCTCACGTTCCTGGATGCCGCTCCTCCCCGCGCTCCTGACGTCAGCACGCAGGTCGCGGTCGGCGCTACTTCGAAGGGACTACTTTTTTTTCCATGTTAATTTTTTAACTAATGCATATTTTTATACTTTATATAGCCTATGTCCATCTGCACACCCTGACGATTACAATGATGTATCGGGTGTGTGGATTGGCGCTGTGGTTCCCGAGTTTACCCGCCTCAAAGGTGCAAAGTTCTTTCTTTATAATAGTAGTATAGATATATAGAAATCTGCCTGGAACACTGAATGGATGTATAAGTGTCTGAATGGAGAATTTAGTAGCAATGTGATTGACTGACTAAGTGACGAATCTAAAGTGTCTCACTAAATATATGGGATAGTGTTTAAACTGTGTGAATACCTGTATCACTCTATCTCTTGTTGTGTAAACTACTACATAAGTTGGTTACTAGCTATGTGAAAGTCTATATTAGTTATTAATTAGTTAAGTGAGTATTTATATGGGATAGTGAATGAATGTGTGTGTGGTTTAGTGGGAGGTGTGTGACTGTCGAAAGATGTGTAAATAGTTGATTTAGTAGGTATATGAGGTAAAGACTATATGTGGAAACAGTTATTTGGGTGAGTGAATCTCTTTATGGATGTGGTGATGAGTAAATATATTTCTCAATTATACATGTCCAACAAACTAGAAAAACAAAAGGCAGTGTATGTTACCGCTGTTGTATATAAACAAGTATAACTAAGACTCAGTGATTATATGAGTTACTGTACGGATAACTGTATACTTGTAATAGTGATTTTATAACACACTAAGTATAACTTTCTAACTATATGAATAAATAAAGTGGGGTTTCTATAAGTGTGTAGGTTAGTAAATATAAGTATGATCAATTGTTTGCATAAGTGAATAGGATTTCTGCATAAGTGAATAGGATGTGTTCTAGTGCGTAATGTTGATGTAGGTGTATAAGTATATTTAAAAGTATTCTATTGATCTTTTTAGCATGTATGACTGAATGTATACGTAATTGTTTAGATGTGTGTATAGATGAAGGAATCACTAAGTGGGTTTTTAGAAACTTGTATTGGTGTGTCACTGGTTTCAAACATGATACTCCACATTTTATGATGTGTGTTAAAAGATCACATGGATGATGTCATCAGTGATGTCATTTGAGATGTCATCAGTGATGTCATCAGTGATGTCACTGACCATGTCATGAATGATGTAATATGTGACATCATCAGCAGTGGATTGTGGGCGCGCGAGTTATAGTTAGTACAACTAACTATAACGGGGGAATTTCAATAGTTTTATACGAGTGAAATGTCCAGCTTACTATAACACCCCTGAAACCTATGTTTTTTTCAGTGAATTTCTAAGGTTTTTTAAATGCTAATTCCTAACTATAACTTATCTGAAACCTATGGTTTTTTCAGTGAATTTAAAAGGTTTTTAAATGCTAATTACTAACTATAACATGTCTGAAACCTATGGTTTTTTCAGTGAATTTCCAAGGTTTTTGAATGCTAATTTGTAAATATTTTTATTGGTTTTTTAAATATTTTTTAGCTAATTTTTTAATCTTTTTATTTTTAGATGTTATTTTTTAGATTACATTACGCATTTCCTTTATTAATTTTTTTTACATATTTTATTTATTATTTTATATTGTTTATAATATAGTTACATTATTTTTATTATTCTTTTCTTTTTTTTGCAGTTGCGCACAATACGAACACCCTGCTCTTTTACTGCGCGCAACGTGCCTGCCATTTTAGGGTTGCTGTCTACGATCCGTGTAGGGTGTGCGATGGGTACAACTTTTCCAACGCGGTTGCTATGCCACTTGTGCGCGACGCCTTGCGCATACGCGAGATGTATGTATAACGCGATGTGACGGATGCGCAATAGCGCGTTATGTCATATGCATATCAGACGCAGTGTGTCCGCGACTTCCGCGATTTTTTCAATGTTGAAAAACGCATTTATATATATTTAATATAAATATTAAGACAAAAGATTATCTGAGGTTATTATTTTAATAATTTTCTTTAACTTTCTTAAAAAGTACATCACTGTTATCCTATGGCAGGAAATTCACTTAGCAGGTAAATAGTGTTATCGTTACCTTTTCTTACTCAGTGGTGGATCCTGGATCCAGCACTGCTGCATCTCCTCTAAACAGTTGAAAGAATGCAAATTACCAAAGACGCGCGGAAGCCCACTTTTTTAAAAATAAATATCGCTAGAATGCGCGGATCATACTCGCACCCCGCGAATTTCCCCCCCCCAAAAATTTAAAATAGGGGCCCTGGGAGACCTTGTGGGACCCCCTGACGAGACCTAGAGGATCAGGGTGTGTCTACCCTCTCCCTTTTCACGTTTTAAACACACATTTCTCACACTTCTTCAGCCTCCCTTGTACCGAGACATAAAATGGCTGCCAACAGTTTCTAGTTTCGAATGTTGACAACCACTTGACAGCCAATTAGCCTTGAGCGCGTGATTGGAAGGGTGCACTTATGGTACGATGACAATAAACGGAGTATCCGTATTCAATTTATTTATGGGAAGTGGGCCGCGTGGCCCCCCTCCCATGGCCAATTCCAGGCACCGGGGTCCCCAGCCCCTGGGGCATGACTAATTATATATTATTATTTTATTGACGAGAACTGCAAAGCCCCCCTCCTGAAGCCACTTCAAGGCCACGAGGACATTGGAAATCCATCTATGTATGTACCCCCTCGGACTTGCCTTTACTTTGCGCATGCATGTTTGTGGTACCGCATGCGTGTTATTATCATGCATGCGCACAATACGTCCCACCGTCTGGCTATGTACCCCTAACGTATTTAATTTTATTTGCACATGCTCAATTACATCATGTCCAATCACAGCTCTCACACCCAGTGACATCATGCTGAACCAATCATCCTTCTGCAAAGCATTTATAAGCTGCCAACCTTCTTGAAGTTTTCCTATTCCGCAGTCACAGTCATTGAGAGTGTTCGTATCCACTTCTTCATAGGTGACAACTTTTTTAAGAGTAGTTAAATTAATTAATCTGAACAATCTTTAAATGCAGCGTAAATGCAAATTTATGTTCGATTTGACAATGTTGTTTTTAAGCACGCTTTCCTGCTTTTTTATATCGTTAAAGTTGACTTTGTAACTATTGTTTGTGGGCAAATCACTTAATCCTGTTGCATTTCTTTATTTTGCCAAGCACCATGTGGCCGCTTCTGCAGCAGTGTGCTACGTGCTGTTTAAGTGAATGCGATGTAGTTTTTCTCATGTAAATAGTGCGTCACATGCCCCATGCATTGCAAAAGTAATGTTTTCGGCAATAGGTTATTTTAGCACGGTTTCCAGCTCTTATTTATCTAATAACTTGCCTTAGTTATGATGTTTCTGGGCAAAACACTTATTCTTGCCACGTTTCTTTAATTTGCCAAGCGCGACGTGGCAGTTCCCGCAGCAGTGTGGTACTTGCTGTTCAAGTTAATCCAATGTAGTTTTTCTCGTGTAAGTAGTGTGTCACGTGCCACATGCATTGCAAAAGTAATGTTTTCGGCAATAGTGTATTTTAGCACAGTTTCCAGCTGTTGTATATCAAATAACTTGCCTTGGTAGGCGATGTTTCTGGGCAAATCACTTAAACCTGCTGTGTATATTTTTTGTTAGTGCGCTACCTGCTGCTTCCTCCCCATGCACTGCATATGTAATCGATTGGTCAATGTTGTATTTTAGCACGCTCTCCATGTTTTTTTAATAACGTAAAACTTAATTTCTTATCCTTTGGTCTGTGCAAATCACTTAATCCTGCCACGTTTCTTTAATTTGCCAAGCGGTACGTGGCCGTTCCCGCAGCAGTGTGCCACGTGCTGTTCAAGTTAATGCGATGCCGTTTTTCTCATGTAAGTAGTGCGTTACGTGCCCCATGCATTGCATAAGTAATGTTTTCGGCAATACTGTATTTTAGTACGGTTTCCTGCCCTTGTATTTACAATACCTTGTCTTGGTACGTGAAGTTTGTGGGCAAATCACTTCAACTTGCCGCCTGTCAATTTCTAAGTAGTGCGCCACGTGCTGTTTCCTCCCCATACACTGCACATGTAATTGATTGGTCAAAGTTGTATTTTAGCACGATCTCCATGTTTTTTATTAACGTTAAACTTGATTTGCTATCCTTTGTTCTGTGCAAATCACTTAATCCTGCTGCGTTTGCTTAATTTACCAAGTTCCACGTGCCCGCTCCCGCAGCAGTGTGCCACGTGTTGTTCAAGTTAATGCGCTGTAGTTTGTCTCGTGTAAGTAGTACGTCACGTGCCCCATGCATTGCAAAAGTAATGTTTTCAGCAAAAGTGTATTTTAGCACGGTTTCCAGCTCTTGTATGTAGAATAACTTGCCTTGGTAGACGATGTTTCTGGGCAAATCACTTAATCTTGCCGCCTTTGAATTTTAAAGTAGTGCGTCACTTGCTGCTTCCTCCCCATAACTGCACATGTAATTGATTGGTCAATGTTGTTTTTTAGCACGTTCTGCATGTTTTTTAATAAAGTTAAACTTGATTTCTTATTCTTTGTTCTGTGCAAATCAGTTAATCCTTTTCACGTTTCTTTAATTTGTCAAGCGCCACGTGGCCATTCTCGTAGCAGTGTGCCACATGCTGTTCAAGTTAATGCAATGTACTTTTTCTCGTGTAAGTAGTGCGTCACATGCCCCATGCATTTTAAAAGTAATGTTTTCGGCAGCAGTGTATTTTACCACGGTTTCCAGCTTTTGTACGCACAATAATACTTAATCTTGCCGCCTTTCAATATTAAAGTAGTGCTTCACATGCTGCTTCCTCCCCATCCACTGCACATGTAATCGAATGGTCAATATTGTATTTTAGAGCGCTCCCTTTGCTTTTTAATAACGTTAAACTTGATTTCTTATTCTTTATTTTGTGCAAATCACTTAATCCTGCTGCGTTTCTTTAATTTGCTAAGTGCCACGTGGCCGTTCCCGCTGCAATCTGCTACGTGCTGTTCAAGTTAATTCAATATAGTTTTTGTCTTGTAAGTAGTGCGCCACGTGCTGCTTTGTCCCCATGCAATGCACATGTAATCAATTGGCCAATATTGTATTTTAGCACGCTCCCCATGTTTTTTAATAACCTTAAACTTGACTTGCCCCCTGTTCTACCTCATTATACAGATATCTCAACCATGGGACGTACTGGTTGCCAGACGCTCTTTATTCCTGCCCATGCACTATCCCAAGTGGTCGGCAACAACTCGACACATCAGATCCACTGACTGCTCTCCATATACTCTCAGCCGAAAATTGCAATGGAACTAATGGAGTTATCAGATTTGACTTTAACATTTCATGATAGAAAAGCATTGTGAGATAAGCATTTATGTATTTCATATGTTTGCAGACAGATAACTGTGCTGTTATGTTTTCGTAGAATTAGTGGGCATTCTAGTATGAATGAAACGAATAAAAAAGCATGTCCTCACGATTTTATTGGTCAAATATGTTATTTGAAATTGAATAATGTATCAGTTATAATTTTTCTTGCATCTATAAAAAAATGTATGAAATATAAATCTCCATTGTGATAGTCAATCAATCAATCAATGCATTTGTAGAGTGTGCTACTCACCCTTGAGGGTCTCAAGGCGCTGGGGGGGGGGAGGGGCGGGAGTGCCGCTACTGCTCAAAGAGCCAGGTCTCGAAGTGTTTCCTGAAAGTGAGGTGGTCCTGGGTCAGTCGTAGGTGGGCGGGGAGGGAGTTTCACTTCTTGGCCGCCAGCTAGGAGAATGATCTTCCTCCGGTAGTGATTCTGCAGATCCGTGGGACGGTGGCGAGGGCAAGGCTGGCGGAGTGGAGTTTGCTTGTTGGAGTGCAGGATGTGAGGCGGTTGTTGAGGTATTTGGGACCTATGTCGTGGAGCGCTTTGTGTGCGTCGGTGAGGAGCCTGAACGTGATCCTTTTGTTGACGGTGAGCCAGTGCAGGTCTCTCAGGTGGGCTGATATGTGGCTGTGGTGGGGAATGTTGAGGATGAGTCATGCGAATGCGTTCTGTAAGCGTTGGAGTATTTTCTGAAGTGTGACTGTGGTTCCTGCGTATAGTCTTATAGACGTTTGTTTTTGAAACCCATATGTTTCTCATTTAAATGCTCGTTACACGTTTTCAGCCTGCTGTTGGGAAAGGAAGTGAAAATGTTGTCTTTAATTTTTTATTTGAAGACGTGTCTTTCAATTTTCCGTGATGTTTATTTCTGAATTTCTAGATCAAAGAAGTTCAAAAAGGGTTCTATCAGATCAAGGTCAGGAGTTTGTGAATGAAGTGAGTGGCCAATCTTGCTTCTCAAATATAATTATACCTATTTTTTTAAGGTTAATTGAGAGTTATCTAAATTTTTACAATTAGAACGTTCTGTAAGTGCAATCTATCACCCACAGACAAATCATTTATATGAGTATACTAATATATAAGCCGTACACCTTCAGAGAAGAAGAGTTAATACCTCTGACAAATTGCAAGCGAACAACAAGGAAAGGAATCATTTTCGAGCATAAGTTTAGTGGACCATATAGTATTGCCAATATGCAAGAAAAGCTTGAAAAATAGTCAATAATGCTAGCAAAATGCCTTCACGTACAACTTATAATCTCAACATGTTAAATCAAAATGAAATATTTAACATAACCATTTGTATATCTCTAAAAGGTTTTGCAACAGATATTGAAAAGTCCCTAATATGACCAATGGAAGTTATTGTTATAATCTAACCAAAGATAACAGAAGAGCTACAACTGTGATGCTTTTTGCATTCTGGTAATGATACTTCCATTATGGATGATTGCTTTTCAACCCCAATCCTATTGAGAACAATTGTTTTTATGTACATTAAAATCAAAGTTGGCCATTTGTACAACATATACATTTTTAATTGTTTTTCTGTAAGTGCTCTAAGCACGTAAATGGAGGTCTGGATGCACTCAGATGGTCTCTGTAAATGAAGTGTTCTACCTTATTATACCGATGTCTCAACCATGACAGAAATTGGTTGCCACAGGCTAAATCAAAATTGCGATGGACCTAATGAAGTCATAAGGTTTGACTTTAACATTTTATGATAGAAAATGTATAATACCCTAGTGGTCTCATAAACTTCGGATTACTTGGTACTTTGTTTTGTCTTTGAATCTTTTTTATAAAAAGACACATATTACATTTTGAACATAGTATAGTAAGATATTTTAATTATGTTTGTCAATTTAAAATTATATTTGTTATCCTGTCATAAGAAATTGTTTTGAACAGTTGTGACTGTCCTATATACAAGATAGGTAAACACCTGTAAACATATAGAAAATAATGCAAATTAAGTTTCCAATTTTTACCATTGCTGTTATAATCCGCTAATGTACTTCTTTTTTCATTTAGAATCTGATGAAACATTCTGTATTGTATGCAGACAAAAATACTTTTTTTAAGGATAACAGTAAGGTAAATATTCTTAATATTACTAAACGATGAAGTTAAAAAATAACGTATATAAGTACTTGAGGTTTTATTTTTCATATAATCTCCAATTCACACTTGTGGAGATGGGTCTGATACAGGGTGATTCTCAGTATAACTAATGGATTTACAAGAATCTTTTCTGAGTTGCATCCGCCATCTTGGTTCACTGGCTATACACCCTTCCTAGCAATAGAGTTATTTCCACTTTGCCACTGACTGGAGACAGTGCACTATGTTTAGTATGTAAATAAATGTAAGTTAGTGAAACAAAAAACTATTATTTATCTCCAATCCGTACAGAATAACCAATTAATTTTCACTTTGTTTCCAACAGGCACTATGTTAAGAATACTACAGATGGTTGCCAATTTCATGCATAGAAACACATGTAATATCCTAGTAACCTTATTCAGATTATAAATATACGAATTGTATGTATTAGTAAGTTTCTTTTCATGGTAAAAATGACTTCGTATGCTAGTTGTAAATTTACATACTTTGAATACTCCTGCTATCTAGTGTTCTGTCCAGATTAAGATAAGTAGTATTTCTTTGAAGAAGCCCTTCAATTTGGGAGTAAACTCACTTCTCGTTTTTTAATTAGTCTCCTTGGACATCAACTCAATTGTTACATTCTATTCACACATGAGTTTCATAATATAGTAAGTGTAATATAGAGTAGTCAATACATATGTAAAATAAATAATAAAATGAAACAACCACAGGTGTTGGTGAGTAGGTAGAAGGGCACATGTGAATCAATATTTAACATTCCAAGAATAGAAGCTGAGACTGATAATGCCCTATGTATAGACCCTGTTTGCAGATTCTTACATAAGTGAATAGCTAATGCTTGATTAGCCAATGCTGTATTTTAGCACGCTCTACATGTTTTTTAATAACAAAAAGAACAAAGCTGAACAAATGTTTCAGAATCCCTATAAAAGTTACTTGCCTCATATGCAAGACTGGGCTTTCAAGACGAGACCGCAATAAAAAGTACTTGTGTAGAACTGCAAGAATACGGAAGACCTTGCAGACCAAGATTCTATCTGTCTGTCTGCTGCTGCTCTCGTATTTGCTTGTGACGACTAGTACATTCCATAGTTGAGACATCTGTGTAATGAATTGGGAAGCAGACATACACTTGCCACCCGCCAGAGCTGATGTTCTACCATCTGTGGACCCCTATGTATCTGTGTACCCCCCTATGTCACAGAGAAGCTGATATAGATATGGTCTGTCAATGTGCTGCTGCTCCTGTATCTGCTTGTGATATTTGTTCCCAATTTGGAAAACTTAGAATGACCTGTATAAAATATGGCCGACTGATAGCATATGGAGAACAGTCAGCAGATATTTCCGCCTGACTTAAAAAAGGGCTGTTGTTCTATCCATATGTGGACCCTTATGTATCTGTGTACCCCATCCATCTGTGGACCCCTATGTATCTGTGTACCCCCCTATGTCACGGGGGAGCTGATATAGACAGGTTCTGTCTGTCTGCTGCTGCTCCCTTATCTGCTGGTAATAACTAGTACATTCCATAGTTGAGACATCTGTATAATCAACTGTAATGGCAGGCATAAACAATTCTGAAAGCTGACTGCTAGATTTCTGTGATATAATACCCATGCATGAGCAAGAGCTCTCATTAGCTTTCAGAATCTATTCTCCCATGGCGTACTGTGATGTACGTATTACGTGATGTGATGGAAGTGTGGTAGCATGTAAAGTCATATCCATATTGGACATGGTCGGTGCGCAACTCCCACAATTTTTTTTATTATTAAAAAATATATTTATATATACTTAATATAAATATTAAGACAAGAGTTTATCTGAATATTAATTACCTTTAATAAAAAGTACATAACTTTTTAATGTAATTTCGTAAAGTTGCGCTGGGCGCATCCTACGCACACCCCATGTGACCAAAAAAAGAGATTGCATTGGTTCATTATACTTTCTATTGAAGGACTCCACCTATTTCTATCACTCTTCTAAGAATATTTCTTAGGAAAACACCTCCTGAGAATATATACTGCTCTTTCTTTTTTGGATTACAAATTTACTTAAAGATACTATTGCTGCTAATCCACAATCATCCTCTGATTCAGAGAACTCATCAGAGCAGGAAGTTCTTCCTCAACCTCCAACAAAGTAAACAAATACCAGCATTCTCTGGAAATTTTTCACCTTTCCACCTGGCTTAAAAAAGGTGAATACAACAAAAGTTACTTGCCACATATGCAAGACTGTGCTTTCAAGACAAGACCTCAATCAAAAGTACATTTGTAGAACTGCAAACATACGGAAGCACTTGCAGACCAAACATCTGGTCAACTTTGCAAGGGAAGAGTTAAGGAGATTGAGAGAGGCTCCTCCTGCTTCATGAGGAGGCCCAAGTACCAGTGGAGCACACAAACAACCTCTACTGCACAACCTAAGATTCGTTCCCAATTTGGAAAACTTAGAATGACCTGTATAAAATATGGACGGCTGATAGCACATGGAGAGCAGTCAGTGGATCTTTACACCAAGCTTAAAAAAAAGGGCTGGTGTTCTATCCATCTGTGGACCCCTGTGTATCTGTGTACCCTCCTATGTCATGGTAGAGCTAATATAGACAGGTTCAGTCTGTCTGCTGTTGCTCCCATATCTGCTTGTGACAACTAGTACATTCCATAGTTCAGATATCGGTGTAATGAACCTGGAAAGCAGAGATATACTTGCCACCCCCACTGCTGCTGTTCTATATATCTGTGGACCTATATGTATCTGTATCCACCCCTATGTCACGGGGGAGCTGATATAGACAGGTTCTGTCTATCTGCTGCTTCTCCCGTATCTACCTGAGACGACTAGTACATTCCAAAGTTCAGACATCTGTATAATGAAGTGGGAAGCAGAGATATACTTGCCACCCCCAGGTCTGGTGTTCTATCCATCAGTGGACCCCTATATATCTGAGTATCCCATCCATCTGTGGACCCCTATGTATCTCTGTACCCCCCTATGTCACGGGAGAGCTGATATAGACAAGTTCTATCTGTCTGCTGCTTTTCCCGTATCTGCTTGTGACGACTAGTACATTCCATAGTTCAGACATATATGTAATAAACTTGAAAGAGGAGATATACTTTCTTCAGCCCTGTATGAAATCTTTAACCTGAAACTGAAAAAAAGGTTTGTTGAGCAATTTTCTATATGCAGTAATGCCCGACAAATGAACTCTGACGGAGCCATATTTAAGACCTGTCCTAGCTAAATAAAAGAGGTAACAAAGAATCACTTCCTCCGGCCCCTTTTGTAGGATTAAAATTATTTGCAACACAACATAGGTAGAATGTCTTCCACTTAAACTCGTATGACGCTATTGTGGAAAGCCTCTTAGCCTCTTTCAGAATGTGCATGCAGTCCTGCAGCAGATTTAAGTGTCCATATTGTAGGACCTCAGGACCCATGCTGCCAAGTTCAGTGAGGGAAGGATGGGATGGAGAATCTTTCCACCCATCTTCATCAGTAGGACCGCCTTGTAAGGTAGTCTCCTGTGGGGGAGTACCGACAACTGCAAGTCCTGGTTTGTTTAAGTTACAAATGACATTTCAAGACGAGTAAATACCAGACACAAAATTGTGTCTCATTACAGTCTCATACATAAATACGTACATCCAGGAAAGGATACTTTAATTCTTCTTCATAGTACATTTAAAATGATCTAACATTAATAAAAAGGCAGCACAGTTTACATTTCCATTTGACCTTTTTTACCTCACAAGTAGTGACCTGTCCATAACACACACTATCACATTCATTCAGTCATTAACAAGTCCTGGTTTGTTTAAGTTACAAATGACATTTCAGGATGAGTAAATGCCAGAGACAAAGTAAACGGAGGGAGCAGGACACAGTTAAGAGATATTGTACATCCCTGGGATAGTGCATGAGCAGGAATAAACAGTTTGTGGTGACCAGTACGTCACATGATTGACATATCTGTGAAATGAGCTGGAACAGGGGTTTTACTTTCTTCAACCCCTGTAGGAATTTCCAAACGAAGAGTGAACAGTTTTAAGTCAGCTATGCGACATACCATAACAAGAAAGTCTCCAAAAAATACCTACAATTTAAGAAGAATCAAAATACATAAATGACTACAATCCGGTTATTCTGTCCATGTTAAATACTAACATGGATGTTCAGTACGTTTCAGACAATTCCATTGCTGTAGCTCGATATATAACGTCCTACAATACAAAATTAGAAAAAACGGAATTGAAAGAAATGTGGGAAGACATTTCTCACGAGAAGACTCTAAGTAAAAAATGTATACAGTTTCAATTAGAAGATGTTATCCCATCGAGAAATTGGAGCATATCAATGCTCAGATCGGTTATTATCGGCAAGTCTATACTTCAAATATAGAAGAATAATTTTGGTAAGTCTAAGTCTAAGTCTTGTTGCAGTACGAAATTGGGTACTAAAATCTGTTCAAGAAATTGAACGTTTAGCAGAAAAAGATCCAGAAAGTACAGATATTTTTAAAACATATATGTTGGATACATATTACTCAAACAGAAGTCATCATCTTGAGAACATATGTCTCTATGAAGTGCTGCAAAAGTATTTGGAGATTTTAGGTGAAACGCCAAATTTTTCTTATATTTGTTGTAAGCATGGGCGAATTTTGCGAATTCGCGATGCGCGAATTTGCGTATTCATGAATTCACAATCCGCAAAATTCGTGAACTTTCGCGAATTTGCGGATTTTTTTTGTGTGTTCGCAAGGGTTTCTGCCAGTTCGCGAGGGTTTTTTACGAGTTCGCAAACGCAACGGTCGCGACCATGTTGTTTCTACGTCTGGTTCATCACAGCACCCTCTGTTTCACCACTGCCACCCTCTGGTTCACCCATGCCACCCTCTGGTTCATCACTGCCACCCTCTGGTTCACCCATGCCACCCTCTGGTTCATCACTGCCACTCTCTGGTTCATCAATGTAGATTATGGGGGGAAAAGCACACCTGCACTGCCTCAACTGACATGAATTAATTTGGGGCTGATTAATGTGTCACTGAATTTGAGCTGGCACCTGCTTCCTTAGCTGTAAGTGCTTCCTGATTAATGATGAGCTTGAACATTTGCACCTGCTAAGTGCTTTCAGTTTTGCAAAATTCGTTAGCACATCTGCCCTGCCTCAACTGACATGAATGAATTAGGGGCTGATTAATGTGTCACTGAATTTGAACTTCCAGTCTGGCACCTGCTTCCTTATCTGTAATTGCTTTCTGTTGCAGTGTAATTTTTTTTAACAGGACCATTGTGGCATACTTGTAGCTATTCTCTGAGCCTGCTGTGAGGGTCAGAGCAGGGTCATAGAATAGTTGCAAGTAGGCAACTGAACTCTGGAGGGGCCCCTCAGGAAGCACTACAGGGAATGGTTACTAATGATGAGCTTGAACTTTTGCACCTGCTGAGTGCTTTCAGTTTTGCAAAAATCGCTTTTCTGCAATTTTGCGCGATTCGCGGGGCGCGAATTTGCGCGAGATCGAATTCGGAAGCCGCGAATTCGTGCAAATATGCGATTTTTTTTGCGGTGTGTTAGTTCACGTGGTTTTTTGCATTTTCGCGAGCCGCTTGTAGCGCAACGATGCAAAGTTACCCTAGCGGTCGTACATGGGCGCGGCCATCTTGTTTGCGTGACGTATTTCCGTTTCCGGGCGCTATGTGTAATCTCGCGAAGTGTGCGGCTCGCTAGTACAAGTTCGTGTGTGATCGCGGAGGAAATCTCGCGCGAACTTACCCACGCGGTCGTGAACGGGCGCGGCCATCTTGTTTTTCATTCATTGCTATGGTTCTGGGCATCCTTTCTGTATCCTCTCTCAATCTCTGCCATCCTTTACTTGTTTGAAGTTTTTTTTATATATTTGACTTATTATCTATCCCTCTATTTTTCTAGCTCTATATTTTTGTGCTTTCTGCTACTTTTGGTTAATTTTAAACTACTCTTTTAAACTCTTTTCGTTTCTTCTTCCCTATTCTATTTCTAATTTATTATTTACCTTCCTTTCTGCCCAGACCATCGTAAAGGGAGCCGGGAAGCAGCCCGAG
This sequence comes from Lissotriton helveticus, assembly GCF_964261635.1. NCBI lineage: Eukaryota > Metazoa > Chordata > Amphibia > Caudata > Salamandridae > Lissotriton > Lissotriton helveticus. The sequence continues at coordinate 1,412,741,169 of NC_136065.1, forward strand.
ACGGGGAAGGGTCCGGCACCCCGTGCCCGGCTCCCGTTCGGGCATTTGAGGGGGGAGCTAGTGATGCCACGGGAGATCTTTAGCACGGAGGAGGTGGCCGCGCTAGTGTACAGCGCCGCCTCCCCAGGACCATCGTGGCAGGCGGCAGGATCGCAAGCGGCTACGAGATCCGGGATCCGGGAGTGCCGGAAGCGGTGGGAGAAGGTGTGCAGGGCCATGTATGAACACTCTCGGGTCCGGCGCACCTACAACCAGGCCACCCACCGTTGGACGGATATCCTGGACCTTAAGTGCGACCTGCTTGGCGTCGAGATCCCTGGGCTTGGTGAGTAGTAGTAGCTATTTCATCACTACTCTGTTTTCTCCTGCTCTGTGTGTTATTATAATGCAAATTTTTGTTTTTTACCAAGAGCAATAATGCTGCCGATTACATTGTAGGTAAATTATATTTCAAAATCTTCTGTGCATTTCAGGTGCACTGCTCTCCTTCTCAGTAGCGTTGCTACTATGCTTATTTGTTTTCGATTTTGTGTTCATTTCATTTGCCTGAGAAATTATGTATGAGTGTAGTTTACAGAACTGCGTAATGCTAGACACTAAGGGGCAGATTTGCAATTACCGGCGCATCCCTGCAAAGTAGCAGGGATGCGCCAGTAATTGTGCGCCACGCCACCACCACCCATGGTGCGCCGTATTTACAATGAGGCGCACCATGGGTCCAAAACGTCACCGAAGCGTTACGCATCTGTGCCGTAAAGGCGGCGCATTGCTGGAGTTGCGTCACAACGATGGCGCAGCTCCAGCAATGCTCTGGGGTGCCCTATCTCCCCAATGCTGCGTCAAGCCGTTCGTCTGCTTCAAGCAGGCGCAGGGTTTGAGTGACGCATCATTGTCCTAAAAGTGACTGATTGAAATCTTGTAGATTTCCCTCAGCCACTTTTAGGATGCGTTCGTGCGCAGGAACGCCCTCCCTTGCGCCGGAACGTCCCCTGATGGCGCAGGGCTTTACAACATGATGCATCTCCCATATGCGTCACGTTGTTAATATACGCCGCACCATGGCGCCTCTTTTGTTCTGCCGCTGCGTCACAAAAGTCACGCTACAACGGAGCAAAAGACCCGCAAGGGGCTTGTAAATCTGCCCCTACAGACTGAAGTCCAGTCCTTCCTTTGTACACCTGGCAATAAGAAGAAATAGTGGTGGTGGATTGATAGTTTGAGTATTTTAATGACTGGTTAATGTAGTAGGAAACTTTTTAGTGTTGTCACTGATCTGCAATCACGATGGAGTTTGTCTGTCACTTCGCGTGCTGCGGACTGCTGCCTGCCAGTCCTAGGCGAACCTTTTTAGTAGTTTATTTAGTGAGTTAATAACTTTCCAAGTCGACGGTCCGCAAATCAAGCAATACTAATATTGTAGTAGACCACATGAGATAGGTCAATATATCCCGTGGAATAGTTGTCTATTTGCTATTTCGCCAAAATATTTTGTTATTGTTCTTTTGAAATGTTTGATTTGGTTGACAACAATCATCCATGTTTTCGGGTCTTTCTTTCTTTCATTTTGTACATCAGCTCCCCCCAGGGGCAAGAGGACAGAGGAGGAGGTGGTATCGGCTGCTGCTGCTGTAGAAGGCAAGGATCGGTCAGGTGAGGGCTCCTTTGCTGGCCCGGTAAGTTTTCATTTTAATATAGAGTACCTATTTTTTCCTAGCGTACCTCATTCGATTTTTTCTAAATCGTCTTTGCTCTTCTTGTAGACTGTATCTAAATTCTCATCCTGCCTCTACTATGACTCCCTGTGGTATTACTAGATTATTCTTATTAGTCTGTCTGTGTAGCTAACTAAGATTGCACAGTTGGCAAAAGGTGTTAAACGAAACTCCCATTCTAGTCAGCAATAGCTCTATGCACTGAGTGCAGTCCTCTGGGATTGTCCATAATGTCTTTTCAAGTCTTCTAAATGTTTATGCTTTGACAATTCCCAACAATAAAATGTGAATGACCACCAAGAAAGAATAAGATACTACTTTACTTTTGGTTTGGATAGGAGGACAATCCATACTACTACTGTTGCAGGGACAAATCTGCACAAACAGAACTATGGACACTAAATAGTGCATTGTTTATCAATTATAATAGGGGCAGGTAGACTTTCCACATACCTCAGTGATAACAGACTTTGAAGAACCCCCAATCTCCTTACTGACTAGATAGTGTGGCAGAGTCATTTAGGTCCCGAATTCATCGATGATTGATCCCCAAGCGAAGTAGTTACGCCTACCGGTGTGAAGACTTGGGGATGAAACCAAGCTGAATGCTGTAAAGTGATGGGCTCTGGGCGCTGTAGGATACTAGCTGCTGTGGATAAAAGTGTGTAAGTAGTGTTAGTATGCATTTATAGTATATAGGGAGTGGGAAGCGAACTACTCACCCCTACTGGTGTGAAGACTCGGGGATTAAACCGTGAGCCTAAATTGTGAGCTCATTGCTGTAAAGTGATGTGCTCTGGGCGCATTAGCATACCTGTGGAAGAAGTGTTAGTTTACGTTTATACAATATAGGGAGTGGGAAGAGAAAGACTTACCCCTACCGGTCTCAAGACTCGTGGATGAAACCATGAGCTCATTGCTGTAAAGTCAAGTATGTAATGTTAGAATGTAGGGCTTCATGAGGGGAACCTTGCAGAGTTTGTGCTGGATTAGACTGTTGCTTTGCTGTCTGCTCCTGGTGGTGGTTGTTTCAGGTGTCTTGTTTTCTTGTAATAAATCTACTTATTGGATCCACTGCTGTCTGCCTCTTCACTACATAAATTTGGTGACGAGCGGGAGAAGGCAAAAAGAAGGCACCACTCACCAATATTTCAAAATTGCTTGCGTTGTGCTGAAGACCCGTTTTCTTCGTGTAGCTGTTTCTACTCATGCCAGGGTCCTCAGCTCATTGAACTATGTCATCCGACTTCTGGTAGGATTTATATTGTTAGATTTTGCGCTTCCTCTGCTTCTTCACTACATTCTGGTCACTGTACTACACATGTGTAAGTAGTTTTAGAATGCGTTTATACTAACAAATGCATCATGGTCCTAGAGATGGCGACCTCTCAGGCGCAGCTCATACAATTTCCCGGGGTGTGCATTCATGGGACATTTGTGTTTGCTATTAGAGGGTGGTGCATGGCTTCCACCCTGTGATACCAAATACTTGTTCGACTACTTCAAGCGAGTGGAGAAAAACCTCATATCGCTGTAATAGAGGGTATACGGATGATATAAATGGAGTGAAAAGAACAAACAAAAAAGCGGGGTCTCATCTGTTCTTCTAATTGAGGCCCCTGGTGGGTAATGTGCCATGGCCAATCCAGTTATTATATTGCGGGGTCTCTGTAGGACTGGGGATCTTAATGTCACATGTAAATTAGGCGCGGAAGGGCACAGAGACGTTTTGCAGCTTAGGGGAGCACCACCTTCCCGGGTATTGTTTACTAAGTGTTCGTGGGGTTCAAGGCCAACTGAAGTCCGAGGATTGCCACACTCGGGGTCTTTATTTAAATATGCAGGCTGGGACTCAGCAGTCCCTGAAGCCTCGGTGGTCCTAGGCAGTGCCTTATTTGTTCTGTAATCTCGCAGGCAGTACTTATGGTGTTATAAAGTGATCCACTCATAGAACTCTTGCAGTTGTACAATTAACCAGGCTTCATTTGTCTAATAGTCAGTTAGATTATGTTTGGTAGGTGCACTCTAATATTAAATAATGTTGTCCTTAAAATCTCCCATAAACAGATGATTTTCACAGTAAATATTAGAGAAGTGTTGTCAGAAAAAGAAGACCTATACACTCAGTTATTTATTTGAAAAAAAGTAACCTTTATTAAAGCAGAAATAAATAGAAATATAACTTTAATAGAAAAGTATAATAAAAAAAACATGGGTTGGACTCCAGTGGAAGCAGCGTAGGAAACCTGCAACACAAAAATTAAAAATAAGTATGTGTGGTATGTGGAAGAGGTAAACCAAGGTAGTCCGAATGAAGGGACCATAGTGAGAATGGAAGGGAGGGGGAGTGAGTGGAAGGGAGAAGGGAAGGGAGAGTCAAAAAAAGAGAGGGAGGAGGAGACAGAGCATGGGCATATTGCACCCAGCCATTAGTGTCTACCTTCAGTCACCCGTTTGTCTAGGACGCTGGGGTCCGCGAGAAACAGTGTGGTTCAGCAAGTCCTTAAAATTAAATACATGAGGCCAGAGATTATGGGCCATATTATCAAGAAAGGGTGATAAAATTATCACCGCTTTAGCGGCAGGAAACTGCCGCTAAAGCGGAAATAAGGAGTTGATGATTTGCCCTCGTGAATTCCCTTAGAAGCCCAGGTTCTGGTGTGAAGCTAGGCTTCTATGGGAATTCACAAGGGCATATTATCAACCCCTTATTGTCACTTTAGTGGCAGTTTCCTGCCGCTAAAGTGGTGATAATGTTATCGCCGTTCTTTTATAATATAGTCCTACATTATTAGCTATGGGAAAATCGCTTGCATGCACCTGTGCACCCATGGTGCTGCACCCAACCCCTTCCCCCGCACTGTGCTCAATTGTAGGTCTTGCACACCAAGGCTTCACTGCTCACCTGCCACCACTGGTGTGTCCCACGACATGTTGGTGCAAGCTCCTAGTCCGGGGTACGTTTGTACGGTAGACCAGGTCTCCGGTCGGGGATGGTGTCTTGAAACCACGATGGAAGGTGTCAGAATGCCAGGGCATCAATGCAGGGTCTGCTCCCGCTCCGCCCTTCTTGTGGCAATCAATGGAATGTCTGGAAAGGGAGAAATAATGTATTGGTGGAAACGTATGGAGGTAAATGAAGGTTTATTTCAAGCTTGATAGAAAATAGGAGTTGAATGCATACTTTGTTTTTGAAATACGATCTACCAACTGTTAGTGGTAATCGTGGTTCAAAGAGGAGTTGGAGTGCACGAAAATACACAAGGTTAAATAATAATATGTTATGCCAACGTTCACTTACAAAGAAACAGAGTGCATGCTAGAAGCATAATGTGCGCGTGCAATGCAGTGGCGGGAGCCTGTGCGCACGCACACCTAGTAAGGAGCTCACTACAGTGTCCTAAAAGCCAACGCCATGTGTCTGTAGGGCAGTGCTGCCCGCTGGCTCAGGCCTACAAAACGGTCCAGCAGGTCCTTAAAATTAGACTGATGTGACTGAATGAGGTCAGAGATCACATCATTACGCACAGCAACATCACTTTTTTGCACATGCGCACTCAGGGTGATGCACCCCACCCCTCCCACAGCATCGCACTCAACAAGTGTCTTTAGAGCAGCGCTGCCCGTAGGCTCAGGCCTACCTTATGGTACAGCAGGTCTTTAAAATGAGGCAGAGATGTGACTGAATGAGGTCAAAGAACACATCATAACACATGGCAATATTGCTTATTCGCATGTGCGCAGTCTGACTGATGCATCCCACCCCTCCCGCAGCACAGCGCTCAAGAGGTGTCTGTAGGGCAACGCTGCCCGCTGGCTCAGGCCTACAGTACGGTCCAGCAGGTCTTTAAAATGAGACAGAGTTGAGACTGAATAAGGGCAGAGATTACATCATTATGCACAGCAATATCGTTTGTTCGCACCTGCCAAGCCAGCCTGAAGCACCCCACCCCTACTGCCGCACCGCGCTCAATTGGAGGCCCTGTGCACACAGCCTGCTCTGCTTACCTGCTGTCATTGTTGTGTGAGCAAACACTACGTGCAGCAGTGCTCACAATTCAGATGGAGTGTTGATTGCAGGAGAGTGTACACCTAATGGATCCCTTTCGTAGACGATTTGCAGTAGGGCTCACAATTTAGAGCCCGTGTTGATTGCCAGGATGGTGTACACCTCATGGATCCATTTCTTTTTTTTATTGCACATTGTGTTAAGCGAGGTGGATGAGGCATATTATTTGAGGTATTGTGGAAGAAGAGGGACATGTGGTGTTGTGGTTATCCTATTTATACATACGCAAAGTGGGTTGGGCTTGTATACGCCAGGCCAGCGTAGGGGTGTGAATAATTATTAAAAGGACTTGGGCGTGTTCAGTTCCTGTCTGGCCAGGAAGTATACTTTTGTGTGTTTCTTTTGTAGTTTTGACCTCGTAGAGTGTGCAATTTAGATTAGTGTAGCATGTGTCGGGTGTGCGGAAACTATCGTTAATGAGATGGCATGTGATCTAAGGATACTCCTTAGAGCTACCAACACCCAGGCCGAAAGGCAGCACAATAATGTGCACACACATACACCAGGGGCATTGTGTAACACATATTTGTTTTTTGATGGAACGTTTGAGATGCTTGCCAATCACACGTGGAAGGCTAATGTACAGAGCATGAATATTGATCAAGATGATTGTTTCCTGTTGTGTGTAGTATAAGATATGTGTATACAGGAAAACACTTTTCAAAAAAGCTTTCTAAGCAGAAGAGGTGTCTCTCATCAAACTCTGTAGAGAGAATGAGTAAAATGGGTGGGGTCGTCCAACTGTTACAATGGGAAATGTTACGTACCAATCAAATGCTTTTTTTAAGGTCACATGGCAATCGAGCACCGAGCGCGCAAGCAGGCCGCACCGACGCGATTTTGACAAAATATATTTATCATAATATAATTTTATTACAGTTAGAAATATATAAATGTTTAAAATAATTTAGATTTTTGCGTGCTCTAATATACTGTTTAAAGTTATTTAGATCTACTATTAAGACAAAAAAAAGAAAAAAGGGGCTGGCGTACCCGGCGCGATACTATACGTCTTTTGCGTAACACAGGGCCTGGCAGCGTGTATTCGTCGAACACGCAAAGCGTAGCAGACGCGACACAATACGTACATGATGTAATGCATGGCTAGGTACTGCATACCCGTCGGATACCAAAGTAGCACCTGGAATGACTTCAGCCGTATATGATGTTACACGGGACGCGGTACCACGACCTTGTCGGATACGAAATGCGCATCATTTACAAGTTTAGCAATATGGCGGATAGGATTCGTGTGGTGATGGAGCTTGGTACGCTACCAGTATGGGAGTGCAGTTTTCTCCCCCACCCCAAAAATATACATATTTTTTGGTTAAGATATAAAATATTACATAATTACATAAAGTATAATAGAGTTCCAAAATATTTAAAAATATAATAGAAAAAATATAGGTTTTAGAAACATTAAAATATGAAATTAACATTTAAAAAACCATTTAAATTCACTGAAAAAACATAGGTTTTACAGACGTTATAGTTAGAAATTAGCATTTAAAAATGCCTTTGTAATTCACTGTGAAACCCGACACGCCTTATTTAGCGTCGTTCGGCCCAGTCACTGAAGAGGAAGTGGCAGCAACATTGGCATCAACTAAGAGTGGCGCCCCCAGTGACCCAGTCCCTATACGGTTCGTCAAAGACATCACCCGGACCATAGTGCCCCAACTGACTGCCCTCATCAACACCTCGTTAGCCCAAGGAGAAGTCCCTTTAAGCTGGAAGGAGGCAGTCGTGAAAGGGCTTCTCAAGAAACCATCACTAGACCCTGCGGATCTATCCAATTACAGACCAATCTCGCTCCTCCCCTGGATAGGCAAGGTCGCCGAGAAGCTAGCGAACAAAAAGCTGTCACACTTCCTTGAAGCAAACCAACTCCTCAAAAACTCACAGACAGGCTTTAGACCAGGTCAGGGCACTGACACCGCCCTCCTCGCAGCAGTAGAGAAGACCAGGGAAATTATCGATACAGGAGGATCAGTGGCAGTGGTCCTCCTAGACCTGAGCGCGGCCTTCGACACGGTCAGCCACCAGGTCCTAACCCAACGTCTAGATAACATCGGAGTGAAAGACAGAGCGCTGAAATGGCTCACGTCCTTTCTCTCCCGACGCTCTTTCCAAGTCTGGGAAGGTGAAAGCCGCTCCCCCTCCATCCCCCTCCGGTGTGGTGTGCCACAGGGCTCATCACTAAGCCCCACGTTGTTTAACGTGTACATGGCCCCACTGGAGGAGCTGGTCTCACCATTTGGAGTCACTATCGTCAGCTATGCTGACGATACTCAGCTGGTGGTGACGCTCTCCCACCCCAAGCTAGAGCCTTCCAATCTCCGTGACTGCCTCTCCAATGTCCATCAATGGATGAGTGACTCAGCTCTAAAATTAAATGGATCAAAAACGGAGATCCTGCTCCTAGGACACAAAACCATGAACCTTCCCCCTAACATCTGGCCTGCCTGTATGGGTGAACCCCCTACCCCCAAGACGGAGGTTAAGAGTCTGGGAGTGTGGTTGGAGACAGATCTCACCTTCAGAACACAGGCAAGAAAAACGGCCGGCATCTGCTATGGCCTACTCAGATCATGCAGAAAGGTGCTCCCCCTACTCCCATTTCAGTCCCGACTTCTGCTGATCCAAGGCCTAATTTTATCAAGGCTGGACTACAGCAACGCCATTTACCTGGGGGCACCGGAATCCACTCTCCAAACATTGCAAAAAACCCAGAATGCCGCAGCCCGACTACTTACTAATACTCCAGCCAGAACATCAGCCAAACCTGCACTAAGGAAGCTACACTGGCTCCCAATTAGGGAAAGAGTAACTTTCAAAGCCCTTTGCTTGGCCCACAAGGTACTGCACAACGCAGGCCCTCCAATTCTCAACAACTGGATCACACCCTACAGACCTACGAGAGCGCTTCGGTCAGAACATGGAAACCTTATCATGGTTCCCAGGGTGAAGAAGGCCCGCGTAGGTGGCCGCCGTTTCTCAGTCAATACAGCAAAAAAATGGAACGCGCTCCCCCCTAGTCTCAGAGCGGATCCAAACCTCCTACGATTCAGGAAGTCCCTTAAAACCCTACTTTTCCCCTGATTCGTCAACATCTCCTACTTTCTACCCTTTGGAGCCTGAGGTTTAGCGCTGGGATCCTCGTGGGTGACTACGCGCTCTATAAAAACCTAAAATAAATAAATAAATAAATAATAAAAAAAACATAGGTTTCAGGCACTTTATAGTTAGTTGAACATTTCACTCATATAAAACCAGAGAAATTCGCCTGTTATAGTTAGTTGAGCTGACTATAACTCGCGCGCCCGCAATGCACTGCTGATGATGTCACATATTACATCACTCATGACATGGTCAGTGACATCACTGATGACATCACTGATGACATCTCAAATGACATCACTGATGACTGCTAATTCCTAACTAGAACGTCTGTAAAACCTGTTTTTTTCAGTGAATATATATATATATATATATATGTGCTCTGAAAAAAGTGATGTTATAGTTAGATAAAAAGCAAAAACATAACTGAAATTATCCAGTTATAGATATCTCAATTTACTGTAAATAGGACCAGAAATAAACTATAAGTAGCGTTGCTGCAATGCAGAGCATTTTTTTGAACAATGTATTTTCGGATGTGATTAAGGATGTTATCAATGTATTCAGTGAACATCTCATGAGTGATGTAATATGTGAAGATATAAGCAGTGAGGTGCTGTACTTTTTGCTGCACTTTAAAATAAAAAAATGGCAGCTGCCATTGATTAATGAAAAGGACCCCCCGGCTTGGGCCCGGGTAATCACAGAGAATTAATGACTCTGGTGGCAAGTAAGTGTTGAGGAGGTGGTGGGTGTCCAATGCAGATCTAAGATCACAAACACCAGCACTCACTGAGATCCTCAGTCATAGTGATACAATGTGATTGAGGTAACATAATGGTTCTTTTTCTAACTTTAGGGTAGAGTTAAATGTTGATGTAAATTTACTAAAAGAAGAAAGGAAAAAAGTATTTTTAACCTAAGAACCTCCTGATTGAGAAACATATGTTATCATAATTTAAAAAGTCACATGCTAATACTTATTTTGATGCCAAATCCCTTTGAAAACTGAAACGTTTCTACTGGAAAAAACATATTTAAAACCGAGTTATGATTCTGGCTAAAATTCTTAAACCACTGAAATTCACCAGTTATGTTTCAACCCGGAACTATCACCCTTGTGTTGCAAATGTCATCACACACAGTATAATTGATAGCATTATAAGTGACAACAATGATCACATCATACATGACAATACCATTGTTGTGATCTATAACTTGCACCATCCTCTTGTGATGCCTATGACATCGCACATGCTATCATTCATGAGATTATAATTGATGACACAACTCATGACTTAACCACCACTCATGACTTCACCAGTGCTTCCCTTTAGAAATGTGATTGCTAGAAACGTTTAGATTTGTATTGTTATAAATGAGATCCAATGGCTTGCTTAATTTTAAACACTTTTAATAGGACCCTATTTTCCCTATAGAGTACCCATCCCCGAACGCTAAAACCTTTAGGCAACTCATTTCTGAATCCTGCAAACCCCTTACAAATCCAATATATTGTTGCAGAATCATATACTGACACTTTCCCTGGAAGACGCGCTATACCATGAACCCAGAGAAACATATGGTTGTAAACTATCAATCAACTTTCAGAGCCTGCTTCAGCAGTGAAGCAGCAACTCTGAAAGTCCTCCATGGTGAACATCACATTCTAGACCAAGGGGATTTTTTCCCCAGAGTTTTATATAGCACGAACCTGACCCGAAGGTATCTGTGCGCTTTACATGAGCCCCATGTATTACTGACGGAAATATTAATTTTGTTAGGCGAGGAGATTAAGTGATATCCCCAGAATCACAAGATGTTGAGCATCCCTTGCCGGACTTGAACCCGGTTCCCTAGCTATGAGGTCGACTGATTTAGCCATTAGGCTACATCCTCTTCCCAAACTTATGTCTTCCTGTTCTGCTTAACTTATCAGTAGCTGTAGACTAATTAATGAAAGGCTGTAGCAGATACCGGAGCGTGCCATGAATTACAGTGAGAGGGTTTGATTTAAACCTTTCCTGGCAAATCTCAGTTGATAAATATTAGCAACCACACTTCTACCACAGCCAAAGTGGCATGTGGAGTTCCCCAAGGTACTAACTGCACCAACACTTTACAGTCCCTACATGGAGCATAAGGTTTTATCCTACAAAACTTAGAAATAAATGGGCATCAATATGTGGACAGCACCCAATTGTACAAAAATATACCTCAATGACCTATCACATTGATATTCTAAGAAACTGCCTATCAAAACTTTGAACTTGTTTCTAACCTAACAAAAAACCCTATCAACCAGATCCTTGGCTTTACTTTGGATACATTACTAACACTCACCTTCTTTTTAATCAAGCTGGCAAAGGCTTCAATCTGTCATCCACAGTACTTGAATAACATTTTCCAGGTAGTCTGAAAATTAGCAGTTCATTCACCTTTCAAGACTTGAAATTCTTTACTTGCAAACGTTCACCTCCTCTTAAAGTAGTACTATACTTTAGTTCCTGGAGTGGCTCATTCTGCTAACTCTGGGGTGAGTCATCAAGATATGGCCTGGCCGATCCAGACTTTTGTGTTTACAGCCATGACTGTACTAAGGCTCTGTCTGGCTACCATTTGGTTAGACCACAAACCTCCTTCAGTATGTTATTGGCCTGGTAATCTCCTCGCAGTATACCACTGGAGATGGAAGTGTACAAACGGAAGGGGCAAGAGCTACCAAAAAAGGATCTGAAATTTGGACCTCATTATGCAGATGGATTAATGGGGATGAGGGATCTATGGAATCCAGTTTGGGGTAGCGATGTAATGCAATGAATATACAACGATATTGCCCTTTCAGTCTGTTTACCTTTTTATGTTTTGATGTTTTTGCGGCTTCACCTATATCCTGGTGCCTATTAAGAATGACCAAGTTTAATTGCCTTATAGATCAGGGAGTGAGGGTGGAATCCGGTAGAGAAAAATACGATGGATGTAAATAAGGTATTTTTCTTCTTTTTGAATCTATGTCTAAAACATCAGAATAAAGAATATTTAAAAAAAAAAAAAGTTATATATAGAATTAATTTAAATGGCCCCTTTGCTTTTCGCATTATATATCAAGCCATTCATCCAAGCTTTAAACCATAATGTCCGTATTATTCCATTCACGTGTGGCACTTACGGTATTAAGACTATTGCTTATGCGGACGACGTTGCAGTATTCACATCAGACCCAGCAACTGCACTAAGCTTAATACAGGAAGAGGCAAGCATTTTTGGTATCTTTTCAGGTACAAATTAAATGCACACAAAACACAGGTTTTTCATAATATAGAATCTATCACACCTCTCACCGGCGCTTGCCATGATGTAACATATCTGGGAGTCCGGATTACTATTGATATAGAACAAATTTAGAAATACAACTATGAAATACTACTTCAATCAGTCATGAAAAAAATCAAGTGCTGCAATAACTTGCCTATAACCATCTTAGTCAGAGATAATATAGTCAAAATGATTATTCTACCAAAGTTTTTATATTTATTTCGGGCAATTCCTCCCCAGGGTCCCAGGAGTGACGCATCTCTTGTTTTTCAATGCTGCAGCTTCCACTTGGAACTTTTGCCGCATCTGCAGGTACTTGGGCTAAACGTGACGCAACTGTGGATTATTTTAACGCAAACCCTGGAACTCTTTCCAAATCATATTATTGAACTGTGTATGTTGGATTTTTGTCGTTTTGATCTTGTGTTATTTAGATAAAGATACTTTATCTAAACTGGTGTGGAGTCCATTTGTGGTGTTTTCACTGTGTTACTGTGAGTGTTGGTACAAATACTTTACACATTGCCTTTGATAAGTCTGTCTGTTCATGCCAAGCTACCAAGGGGGTGAGCAGGGGTTATCTAAAGAGTGTATCCCCCTTGCCCTGACTAGAAGCAAGGGTCCCTATTTGGACAGTGGTACCTACCTCTGCCAACTAGAGACCCCCAGATCTAACACTGCACAACATATTGTCAATTCTGTACAGCATCATCAAAAGGCATTGGCAAAAGCAATAGGACCCAAAGGTGAGAACTAATGACTTTGCCAATGTTTGGTATACTTTTTGATCAAATCCTTGGAGAAAGGTTCAGCGGCACACAGGAATAAAATATATTTTCTGTGGTGAGAGATGGGGTTGAAGGAGAAGTAGGAAAAGAGTGTTCAACATCTTTCCTTGTGCTTTTATGTTTTTTATAGTAAACTTACCAAATGTACTTTCAGCTATCAAACATCTCTCTGATCATACTTCATCAATGCCCTTCTTTTGCAGGACAATCCTGACTTTCACACCTACATGAAAAAATGGCTTCTTTTTCTTCCAAATCCATTCTGCATATGTTAAAAGGCCCCTGTTTCTATTGTTGCGGAGTGGGGCAAAGGAATACAAAGCGGGTTAGTTACCCAAAAACTACTTATTTTCTCCACTTTGAGAGATTTTATTATTACCATATTAAAATGGACTTATAGTTCATTTGGATGCTGCTGACTTAAATTCTTATTCCGGTGTCCCCAAATGAACACAAATAATGTGATTTTGGACAAAATTCGGTATTTCCCTATCCCTCGAGTGGTTAATTCATTTAATGTGACACTAGTGCATTATAAAAGCTAATTATACTGCGTGACATGTAATCAAAAGATGTTCTATTGCATCACCACATCATACCCTGACCTTTATGATAATATTTTAATCCAATCCCATTTACATGTTAATTTTTTTCTGTACAGCACCAGGAGTTTGAGATGAAACTGCAATATAAATAATGTTTTCTGTATTGTGGTCTACTGCCCATTTAAGTCAGACATAGGCCGTCAAATGTTTAACATAAAATACTCACATATTTGAGGATACGCACAAACTCTCTCTCTCTCTCTCTCTCTCTCTCTCTCTCTCTCTCTCTCTCTCTCTTTCTCTCTCTCTCTCTCTCTCTCGTGCAGCAAGTACAATAACCGATTAATTTATTTTGCTGGTATTCGAACCTGGGACATGAAGGATCCACACTGCTAGTTTTACACTGCAGAGGACACGAACCACCTCGTGAGCAATCACACCGTGGATAGTTATAATATGCAGATGTGGCAGTTTCATGCTGTGTAGACCACTAATCATTATCTGACAGCCTCTCTAGAGTTATTTATCTTCAACACAGACACCTTAATACTTGAATTGATTTGAAGGGTGTCACGAATGTCGGTTCCTTGCAGATTGCCTTCCACCATCAGACTTCCCATACACATTAGCATGCCTTTTTGTAGTGGGTATATAGAGTGATGCCTGTCAGCAAAACTCACACATACCCCCCTGAAAGTGAAACACAACGAGTAACATAAACGCCACCTGTCCTTAAGATGTCTGCAATTTACTGGTCCCTGTTCAGAGGTAAATTGACAATCATTTATGGATTCGGAAAACTCTATTGGGTCAATTACTGGTCAGGCATCATGACCTGCAGTTAAATCTCGTCATTAATAGAAAATAAATCCATGTTGTGTGTTTAACGTTTGTTAACCTAGGAAATGATGAGTGAACTTATATTTCTTGCCGTGCTTTCTCATTTTTTTTATAACTTCATAGGTTTATCAAGTTATGCAAAATAGGTTATTTAGTCAAGTCCCTCATAAATTATGGAGCTGACCTTTCAGAGCTTAATTAATATCAGTGAGCAGAAACAGTCAGCCACCTCTTTGCCCAGCTAGACTTCATTATGCAAGGACATTTGCCACAGATCTCCACATGTGGGCCAGGCTGAGGGTTGGTGCATGCTGCTATGACTTTCATGTGCTCAACCTAGAAGTCTCATGTACTGAAAAACACGGATGCCCCCTCCTCCCTGAACACAGGTAATACAGCAAGTGGGTCACATAGGCCCGATTATCCAATTCCCCTGACACTGGCTTCCTGGCAACTTGCCTTGTATTTTTAATTGTTTTAACCTTTGTGTCAAGAATATGAAAAAAACATTGCTTGAACACTCTATTTCACCGGATGTTATTTATCTTTCTTTAACCAGTTTGCCGTGATCCATAAAGAATGTGATACTTTGTGAAGGGTGCTCATTGGTTCCAAAGTTATCATCAATAAAGAAGCATTAAGAAGACATAGTGGCATAGCCGAGAATATCTAATTCAGCAGTTTGTTACAGAGAGTAGTTGTCAAAATGGTATACATTTTGAGGTTCGATACAGGCTAGTATGCTCGTACCACCTCTTGTCTATTCACTACAAGTATTGCAGAATCTCAACTTCCCTTTTGTTGGACCGGGCCCTCTCTGTAGGGTCATCCCGGATGTTTGCCATCCTGTACATTCCTTTGATAAACTCGTTCTTGTTGGCTTTTAGGACTCTTTGCACTTCACCCTGCTAACCAGTGCTACAGTGTTTGTGCTCTCTCTTGCCCTACACTTGATTGCTATATTTAATGTACTTATAACTCCCTAGTAAATGGTACTACATGTACCTAGAGCCTGTAAATTAAATATTACTAGTGAGTTGCAGCACTCATTGTGCCACCCCCTGAAGTATATTTTTCAAAACATGTCTCAGGCTGCCACTGTATCCTGTAGTGCAGTTTTAAACTGCCATTGCAGCTTGACAAAGTAAACCTTTTGCCAGACCTAAACCTTCCTCTTTAATATTTATAACTCACTCCTAAGATAGGTCCTAAAGGTTCAGAGGGCAGCATGCACTATATTTAAAAATTAGGACCTGTGTACCTAAGTGTTACATGTCCTTGCAGTGAACAACTTCTAAAGTCGTTTTTCACTGTTGTAAGGCACATCTCACCAACTGACTAACACTTGGTTACCTTATCACATTCAATAGGTGCTAACATTAAGGGCCTGATTCTGATGCGGGTTGGAAAGTTTCTCGACCAAATCGGTTTGGAAATGGTTTCCGACCAACTCGGATCGGGAGAGTCCGACCTACAGAGTACGATGCATCTGGATGCTTCCAGATACGATTTGGTTGGACTCCCATTGACTTCAATGCTCTATGCTCTACAAATCAGATGTTGAATTTTGGAGCGCATCTTTAGCACCAGTGTTTAATAGTATAAGACTCTCCCAGACCCTTCCTGAGTCCTGGCACGGGTCAGTCATCAGCCCGATATATAAACAAGGTAGCAAGAGGCTTCCAAACAACTATCGCCTTATTGCTCTCCTAGACGTGGAGGCAAAATACTTTGCTGGCCTTATCTTGGAGGAGTTAACATCATGGGCAACTGAAAATTCCATCATCCCAATCAACCAAACGGGTTTCTGTAAAGGCCAAAGGACCACAACTAATCTCATGGCACTATCATTGCTGAGGGAAGCAGCAAAAGAAACTAAGTCATTTTTATTCTTTTCATTTATTGACTACACTGCTGCATTTGACCACGTGGACCGTAACAAACTTTGGCTGAAACTTGAAAATTTAGGAATACCTAAATGCCTATTAGACGTCCTAATACTGCTCCACTCAAACACCTGGTTTAAAATCAAACTTGAGGCTGGAACACACCTTTCCAAGCCCATCAGGACAACAAAAGGATTAAAACAGGGGTGCCTACTCGTACCCATCTTATTCAATCTTTTTCTAGCCGATCTACCTGGGCAACTTGACAAATGTCCCAATCATGCACCGAAATTAGGGAAAATTACCCTTTCCAACCTGTTATATGCGGATGATCTGTTGTTGATAAGTCGGGCCCCAATGGGCTTCCACCACCTCTTGAACACAACTCATGCTTTTTCAGCAAAGAATGCACTACAAATAAACTTCAATAAGTCAAAGGTAATGGCTGTGAACTATAGGAAAAAAAAGAATCCCCGCTGGCACTTGAATGGCAAAAAGCTCGACCGGGTCACCACATATAAGTACCTGGGAGTAATCTTGGACTCAAATAATACCTCTAGGGCGCAGTTCAAGTCCTTGCCAGGGAAGGCCACAATGATCTATTTGGCATTAAAATCATTAAAGGTCAAACTACCTGACCTTCACTTAAACCTCTTCTTGAAATTCTGGGTGCCAAATTATTAAAACCGATTCTTACCTATGGGAGTGAATCACACCACAGTAAAGATGCGGCGTTGCTGGACACACTCATAGCTAACTCATACCGGCTATTTTTAATCTTCCCAAATATGTCTCCCCGGCTCAGATTCGACTAGAATTCGGCATCCTGAAACAAACCCTATAAAGGCGGAGTGTGTATGCAACAAACTGGCACAAGATTCGCAATGCAGAGGCTGGATCTTTATGTGCAAATGTATGGGAAGAATTACTTCGGCACCGCAACTTCCCGCCGAGAGCCTACTTATATGAATCACTCAAAGTTCTAGGCCTGACTGACACCCAGGAAACATCAATAGATCTCTTGTCTTTTAAAAAGGTAGCCAAAAAATCAGCAAGTATCATTTCAGCGATAGTGGACAAGAAGGACCTAGCAAATAGAGCGCATGGATGGCTAACGGTGGGTGATTATGGAAAATTGCGGTTACAAGCGTACCTCAACATCGGCATGAAAATAAATGTTAAAGAACAATTCTTAAAATTACGCCTCGCCGTAATTCCTATACTCCCACATCTTCCGCCTTGGGAGAGAAACAACCCTTCACAACAGTGTCGCATGTGCAAAACTGGCAAGGAGGACATAGTTCATGTGATTTGCATCTGTCCTAGCCTAAAGGACTTGAGGTACAATCTCCTACGTCCATCCTTCAATCTACATGCCGTTCGGACCTGTAGGCAGGCAGTCAAACTGTGCTTCTCTACTAGCGACATCAAATTGAACTGCCAAGTTGTGAAGTTCTTTGACCTAACAAGAAAGAGACTTAACAATTCCGGCTGAACTTTTAAATCCCTTGAGGATAATCATAAAACTGTTTCCAACAATACTGTAATTTTATGCATTCCAATTTTGTTATGTTTAAGTAACAACGATTTTATTGGAGGTTTTAAAATTTAGTAAAGATTTAATCATATACAAATAAATATTACTCTTACTCTACTCCATGTTGAATCAGTAAGCAAATAAGGCCATTGGTTGACAACTCATAAAGCACATTAAACATATTAATGGAGCTTTTTTGTGTGGGTGCATAAGTGTCCGGATTGAACAAGATGATGTTTTATTATGTGGCAATGATACCAGCTAGGATGGATGACCCAGATCCCGAATGGGCCAGTCTCTTTCTATCTCATTCCATTCCCCTTTTCATTGAGAGCACACTCTTTTTTTGCACCTATCTGCATCGCAGAATCTAGGTGGATGGTCATTGCTCCATCTACAACCATTGCTTCTCCTGGATTTAGATACGTCTAATGGCAGATACCTGCTGATGTATTGTTTATCCAGTTTCTAATGGTACACGATACACATTGCAGCACTGCACCTGTAGCCATAGCACACAACAAGATCCAGTTTTCCGATTTCTGCTCTTCGCAGTCTCAGGCAAGCATGAAAAGCATAAATGTAAGAAAACCATGATTTACACAAAATACACAAACTCCAGTAATCAGTATCACTTCATGAAGGCAGCGGTGATTAAACAGATTTCCCTGCAATAGTACCTGCTGCTCCCCGGGACGCCAGTGGTAAATGACATTACCTCATCGTCCCTCCCTGGCATCCCTGCCTCACCAGACACCCATTCCCACGTGATTTATCACGTGGGGACTATAAGAAGCCCCCAGCCCCACACACCTCCTGTTTTTTTCTTGTCTCACCTGAGAAACGCGTTCCACGCGCTGGCCGTTAGCGGAGTAGCGGTCATTCTGCTTTTTACTTCCGGGGGCTTCGCCTTCGCGTTCTGCTGCCTGCTGGGTCTGGCGGTGCCGGCCTGGAGTGCGCAAGCCTTTCCTCACCGCGTCTCGGAGTAGCGGTGCACTCTTCAGCGGCTAGGCGGACGGGGTCCGGGTGATGGAGTCACCGGCCCTGAGTGGCTGGGGCTGTGTTTCCGGTTCGGGAGGCCGAAATGGGAGACGGCTGCTGTCGGGAGGGCTGGTGATCCTCGGCTGGCTGTTTCTGGTGCCTCGTTACAGTAAGGGCCTCGTGTGAGGTCGTTTGTATTTCTTTTTTGTTGTTTTCTGATTGGTTTTCCCTTTCTTGCTTCTCCTTCATTGGTTTCCTCCCTATTTTTCATACCTATTGGTCGGTTTCTGGGCTGCTCCCTATTTAATGCTTGTCACTGCTGTGCTTCCAACTGTCGATTTCATTATGGCTAAGCGGACTTCCAAGCGCTTACATGTTTTGTCCTCCTCTTCTGAGGATGAAATGGTTATCCCGGCTTGCCGGACTAGGTCCCAGGGTCCAGAGGATTCTTCGGCCCTCCTGTCTGCTTCTGAGGTGCAGGCCATGATTGAATCTGCTGTGGTTTGCGCTCTGGAAAGCAGGGTTCCTGCGAAGCGCAGGTTTTCTCGTGCTGCGTGGGTCCGGTGGACTCTCCCTCTGAGGACTCTTCTTCTTCGGACACTGCCAGGCCTTCTACCTCTTTGGGGAAGTTTGTGCCTAGGGAAGAGTTTCCTGTGATTCTCCAACACATTAGGGAGAACTTGGGGTTTTCGCTATTCTCTGCTCCCGTGGGGTCGGATGACATCTTTCCACAGTATGTTAAACCTCAGGTGCTCGCTATGCCCTTTCATGGTCGCATCAAGGACTTGATTTCGGGGGAGTGGCGGGATCTGGAGCGCTCCTCAGTTCCTCGCTTTTTGCAGAAACTTTATTCCCTGGAGGAGGGGGAGGTCTCTCTTCCTCACTCTGTCAAGGTGGATGCCATGTTGGCCACTCTGATTGGTCGTACGTCTATCAATCCGGAGGATTGTTCTCCTGCTGATGCTACGGATAAGAAGGTGGAATGGGCGCTGAAGAAGGCCTTTTCCGCTGGTAACTTGTCTTTGCGAGCTGGCATTTACTCTGCTTATGCAGCACAATCCTTGGTATCTGACTTTGGGAAGCTGGCCACGGCTATTCAGGAAGAGATGGACTGCTCTGGCTTGCTTGTCTACATGGAGCAGCAGGCTAAACTCTTGGCTGACTTCACTTCGGATGTGCTTCGGTCATCGGCCATGGCCTCTGGCTCCTTGGTTTTGACTCGTAGGAATTTGTGGATGTGTAACTGGAAGTCTGATTCTTCGGAGAAGTCCTCGCTTCTTTAGATTCCCTTTGATGGCAAGATGCTTTTTGGTGAAAAGCTGGATAGTATGATCACTAAGGCCTTCAAGGATCGTAAGCATGCTCTGCCTTACAACAGCAAGGCGTCTGCCTCTGGTTCTCGCCGTTTCTGGAATCCGGCTCCTTCCTCCGCTTATTCCTTCCAATCTTCCCGGCAGTCCTCTAGAAAATTTTCGGCCCATCAGCGCAAGTTCCAGCCCAGGAATTCTGCTGCCTTGGCTGGTCCCAAGACTCCGGCGGATGCCTTCAAGAGGAAATCCTGACGTCAACTGCGTTTCAGCCGCGGGTCCTGTGGGCGGGAGATTGTTGTCTTTCCTGGAGACTTGGCAGCTGGATGTAAGGGATCTCTGGGCATTGACTATTATCAGGAGAGGTTATCTTATCGACTTTGTCGCCATTCCGCCCGGCTGGGGCACCATCCGTACTCCTATCCCCAGGTCTCCGGCCAAGCGGGAGGCTTTTCTGGATGGGGTTCAGGATCTTCAGTCGAAGAAGGCAATCGTTCCGGTCCCTTTGGTGCAGCGGGATCAGGGATGTTATTCCACTTTGTTTCTGTTCCAGAAGGTGTCAGGGGGATTCCGGCTTCTTCTGGACCTCAAGAGGGTGAATGGTTGGGTTCGGACCGTTCACTTCAAGATGGTGAGCTTGCAGTCCATCATTCTGTTGGTGGGGATCCGGGACTTCATGACGTCTATCAATTTGCAGGACGCCTACCTTCATGTTCCAGTGGCTCAGGCTCATCAGCAGTTTCTACGTTTTGCGGTTGGCGACTCCCACTTTGCGATTTTTCCATTCGGGCTGAAGTCCGCTCCTCGGGTCTTCACCAAGCTTTTGGCTCCGTTGGTGTCCCTGGTCCACTGTCAGGGGATATTTCTTCATCCTTATCTGGACGATTGGTTAATTCATGCTTCCTCGTTCCGGTTGGCTCTCAGTCACACGGAGGTGGTTCTGGCCGTTTTGAGGGAGCACAGCTTTCTTATCAATGTGGGAAAGTCATTCTGCACGAGGCTCGGGTGGACAAGATTCATTCTCACATCCTGTCTCTTCTGTCCGGCCCGGTACAGGTGGCAGCTCATTGGCTCCAGGTTCAGGGGGATATGGCGGCCATGGTTTTTCTGGTTTCGTGGGCCAGGTTTCATTTGCATACTCTGATGGCTCATGTTCTGGCGCATTGGTCTCCCCATTGTCTCCACCTCTCTTCGCCGATCCTGGTATCCCTTTCAGATCAGGATGGCCCTGGGTTGATGGCTGGTTCGGGGTCATCTGCTGAAGGGTGTCTCTCTCTCTCTCTCCTCCGGCTCCGGTTGTGGTTACCACGGATGCCAGCCTCTCGGGGTGGGGAGCCTGGTTGGGGGGTTCATCGGTCCAGGGGCTTCTGGTCACCCTCTCAGAGCAGGATGTCGTCGAACTGGAAAGAGTTGGAGGCGGTCCGTTTGGCTATGTTGGCCTTCTCCCAGTTTCTGCAGGGTTCCGTTGTTCTGGTCAGGATGGACAATGTCACTGCCATGGCTTACGTGAACAGGCAGGGGGGACCAAGCCCTCCTCTCTGGCTCTAGTGGTGAGCCGGTTGTTTGTTTGGGCGGAATCTCATCTTTTGGCGCTCTCGGCGATCCATATTCAGGGGGTGTCCAATTCCCTTGCAGATGTCCTCAGCAGGGCCATTCCGTCCTCTGTGGATTTCTGCCTCCGACGGGAGTTGTTTGTGGATCTGACGATACGTTGGTGGACCTCTGGTCCGGTGGTGGACCTCTTTGCAAGTGGGGGCGATGCCATGGTGCCCGGTTTGTCTCCTGCAGTCGGGAGGGGTTGGCCTGGGCGGTGGATGCTCTCTCCTGCCCTTGGCCCAGCGGGCTTCTGTATGCCTTTCCTCCTTTCCCCCTTCTTCTCCGCTTCCTGCTGCGGGTCCACTCCTTGGGTGCTTCTGTGATTCTGGTGGCTCCTGCTTGGCCTCGGGCCTCCTAGTTTTCTCTCCTGGTGGAGATGAGGTCGGAGGTGGAATGGTTGCTGCCTCTGTCTCCACCCCCTTTGATCTTCCCGGTGTTGCAACAGGATGTTCTGGCTCGGATGCGCTTGGCGGCTTGGAGGTTGAACGTTTAGGTCTGCTGCGTCAAGGGGTTCCGGCTGGCTTGACCTCTACTCTGCAGACGGCTAGGCGCGCGTCGACCAACAAGTCTTACCTGCGGCACTGGTGTTCCTTCAGTCGGTGGTGTCTTGTCAAGGGTTTGGACCCTACTTCCTCTTCTTTGTTTGAGGTGATGCTATTTCTCCAGGATGGTGCTGCCTTGGGCTTGAAGGTTTCTTCTCTTCGTTTACAATGGGCTGCGATTAAGGCGTTTTGAAGCTCTTGGGGCAATCTCTCGGATTCTGAGGGGTTGGTTGGTTGGTCGCCTTTTTAAGGGGTTGGGTAATGTTCTTCCTGCCCCTCTGCGGCACTTTCCCACCTGGGATCTGTCTCTTGTCTCTGCGCCTTTTGTCCTTAAAGACTTTCTTTTTGGTGGCCATTTCCTCTGCTCGCCGCCTGGGTGAACTGGGTGCTCTTTCTTCCAAACACCCTTTTTGTCTGGTTTTTGAAGACAGGATCGTGTTGCGGCCGATTAGTGCCTTTCATCCTAAGGTGGATTCTCAGTTCCACAGGGATCAGGAGTTGGTCTTTCCTTTTTTGATTCTCCGTCCTCGGAGTCTGAGGTGCGGCTGCACTCTTTGGATGTTCGGAGGGCTCTCCTGGTCTATTTGGAGCGGGTTGCTCCTTTCCGTCTCTCGGATTCCCTTTTTGTTAATTTTGGGCCTGTGAATCGGGGTTTGCGTCCTACTACTCCTTCCTTGAGTCATTGGGTTCGGTCTCTGATTTCTTTGACGTACAAGGATGCGGGCACCTTTCTCCTTTGGGGGTTCAGGGTTGTTCCACTCGGTCCATGGCTGCGTCCTGTGCGGAGGTCCACGGGGCTTCAATTTCTGAGATTTGCCGGGCTGCCACCTGGGCTTCACCGTTGACCTTTGCCTCTCATTACAGGATTGGCCAGGAGGTTGACTGTGCTGATGTCTTTGGTCACAGGGTTCTTTCCACTATGGTTCCTGAATAGTGTTTTTTCCTTGTTTTCTGTGTTTTTTAATAAACCTGTTTTTGCATACCTTCTTTGGTTGTCCTGTTTGGCTTTGTACATCTCATTGCATAAGGAAGGGAAGCGAGGGAGGGACGATGAGGTACTGCCTCAATTACTTACCGGTAATTGCATTGCTCTGAGTCCTACTCCCTCCCTTCCCTTACTTACATCCCTCCCTCCCTCCCTGATGGTCCAGGCTAACTTTTGGTATGGTTTCGGTCTATGTGGTATTACAGGAGAGGTGTGGGGGCTTCTTATAGTCAAAACATTATACACGTACTCAAAAGTATTCCAGAAGTTAATCCATTTATTTCTTTCATTTCTCAACGTCTGTCTTTCACGTCAAAGGTACAAGGTTCCAAACATTTCTTGCATTTTTTTGCACAGGAATTGCCCATCCGGGCCTAATTACAGGCATGTCGGGAAATTTGAATCCTCCATTCACATTTAAAATCAACCAATGCATTTGGGTCAGTGTGACCTTCCTCAGGGGTATCTACGATAATAAATGAATGTCTGTCAGACAAAGGAACTACTTCCTGCGCAGCAAATATAAATTAACACAGTGCGCTTTTTCAACCCTTATCTTTCAAGTGAAAATTACAACATTCCTAAACATAATATTTAATTTCTCCCTACTTATTTAAGTGCCACACATCCCCTACCCTCCCTTGTTTGCCAACCCTTTCCCCTCACAACTAGTTTTAAAACGCTCATACCTATCCCCAGCTGTACCTAATGTATGTTACCTGGGGATAGCTATGAGCGTTTCAAAACTAGTTGTGAGGGGAGATTCGAACTGGAGTGCAAGAGAGGAAGAGCATGTTGTCCGAACATGGTAGGATCACCACAGATGGGAACTGGTGAATAAACATTTCTGTTGGAAGATTTTGGTAAGCTGCACACTAGGGAGGATTTTCAAAGAAGACGATATGGGGTATTGTTTAGTTTTACTAGTGGAATTAGGGTAATGTATAATCGTTTATGTAAGAAGGGTCATGGGGCACTGTTTGGTGGGAAGGGGTTGGCAAACAAGGGAGGGTAGGGGATGTGTGGTACTTAAATAAGTAGGGAGAAATTAAATATTATGTTTAGGAATGCTGTAATATTCACTTGAAAGATAAGGGTTGAAAAAGTGCACTGTGTTAATTTATATTTGCTGCACAGGAAGTAGTTCCTTTGTCTGACACACAATCATTTATTATCGTAGATACCCCTGAAGAAGGTCACACTGACCAAAATGCATTGGGTGATTTTAAATGTGAATGGAGGATTCGAGTTTCCCGACATGCCTGTGAGTAGACCCGGATGGGCAATTCCTGTGCAAAAAAATGCAAGAAATGTTTGGAACCTCGTACCTTTGACGTGAAAGACAGACGTTGAGAAATGAAAGAAATAAATGGATTAACTTCTGGAACACTTTTGAGTACGTCTATAATGTTTCAACACAAATGTGTATAAAGCTGTGCAACTCTTGGTGACTTGCACAGTGCGCTACACATTTTTTGCAGTATTCACATATGTGCACTCGGGACGGGGCACAATAGAGTGTATGCACGCTAACCTTGAGAAAATAACGAAGAGAAAAAGAATCATGAAACAAAAATAGGGGTGAGCTTCGAGTCATTTGCGGCTTCTTATAGTTCCCATGTGATAAATCACGTGGGTATGGGTGTCTGGTGAGGCAGGGATGCCTCATTGCGTAAGTAAGGGAAGCGAGGGAGTAGGACTCAGAGTAATGCAATTACCGGTAAGTAATTGAGGCAACACCCTCTAAGGACATCACCCAGCTACGTGTCCCAGAGCCTGGACAAAGGCGAAACCCTGTGTTAAGAAGAGGATTATGCGTGTTCACTTTCAGTGGTGGTTGGAGGCAAATCACATTGGGGTGTGCAAAAAATAGACACAAAACAAATACACATAATACACATAAATAAATACACATATACACATAAATATTATACATATAACAAATATACATATTAACATAAATGTACATGTTAAAAAAATCACTTATCTTACACTGCTGTTCCTAGCTCTGCAGCAGGTCCTTGTTGTTCTGCAGCACGTCCTCCGAGTGCAAAGCCCAGAGCCAACTCTCTAATCCAATCAAGATGGTGTGCTAAAGAGTATTGATTGCCTGGAGAGGGCTGGCTCCATGCTCCTAAAGGCACTGTAGGACTTTGCCTGCTCACCACTGTCTTTGCCTGCTCACCACTGTCTTGGCCTTAGCAAGGTAGCTGGCCAAACCAACATGTGTAATGCAAACTTAAGTGGCCACTCCTCATTGCTGCCAATCATTGGCAGCAGTGACGTTCTGACCCCGCCCTCCCCTTGCATTCCATTTGCTGGCAAAAAAGCCTCAGAAATAAAATGGTAATAAAATCATTGTATTACCATTTCATTTTTTACGCTTTCTGCCCAGCGGTGTGGGGGAGGACAACACTTCTCTCACATGGAGGAACCGCTGCTGAAAAATCACTTCATGTATTTGTACGGGGTTTTTTTGTTGTTGGGGATGGCATGAATTTTTAGAGAGTAGAGATTTCTTTGACTAGGTAAAGGGGATTAAAAGTTTTATTTTGGTTTGTTGGTTTTTTGAAATAGCCTGCTTGTAAGGTAGAGCGGTTTCTGGGAGTGCTGATTTTGATTTGGCAGACACTTATTATAAGAAGCAGGTTTCACTTTTTTGTCATTTATTCGAATAGACAGTGCTTATTGAGTGATGTTACTGAGAATCAGTACTCGATGCCAGTAGCGGCTGGATGGGAACGGTGGCAGGGGGCAGGCGAGGTGAGAAGGGGGGTTTTAGAAAGAAAAAAACATACTACATTGTCACCGATCGTCAGCTGCCTACCTCTCCTCCTCTGAGCAGGAACAGGAAGCAGACAGACTCCCAGAGTCCCCTGACCAATCACAGCACTACTAAGGCAGTGCTGTGATTGGTCTAGGTGCCGTGGTTCGACAATTAGTTGGGGACTGGGAGGCTAAGCATGTTCTCCACTCAGGCTGTAATGAAGCATGGGTGGAGAGTGTGCAAAGTGCACAAGACGGTTGGGCCGGCCGAAGAGTCTTGCACACTTAAGTGCAGCAGGAACCACTTCTACTCCCAGGCAACCCAGCCCTGCCCCAACATGATTGGTTCCTAAATAGAAAATAATAATAACGTGATGTTATTAACGTTGCGTTATTATCAATTGCTTTTTCTTTTTGTACTCAGTGGGGCAATGCTCTTCCGCCTTAGCGGAGGAGCCGCCCCTGCTTGATGCAGGAGTAAAATATACATTTTTCTAAGCCTTGCCCCTGCCCAGTCCAGAACCGACCAGGTAATATGAGACGCAACTCCCCTGTTTCGTTTCCCTGTTGTACTTACATGATGTTGAGCGCCTTCCATTTATATACATCATGTGTATTCAATAGAATAGGTCAGTGTTATGTATTTTTTTATGAACATAAATAAAATGAATATGTAGTTCATTCGAGGTTCAATACTTTGTTTTAGGGATATTTTAGGGTAAAATGTGAGAAGCATAGAATGACAGCGAGCTAGAAAATTATTAGATAATTGATGATGATACTCTTTAATATAATGTTTTCATTGCATTTGAAAAGGTCTTTTACTGCTTGGCCTTTATTTGGTAGGAGTTTTAGCTTATGTTGGCGTTTGAAGATCAGATGTAGCAACATAAAGCTAAACAAGATGATATCCTGTTTTAGGAATAATAATTGAAGATGCACATTTAAGACTCATACTGGTTATTCATTTTTTAATGGAAGTAGGATTCTGACAGATCATTTGTCAGTGTCTTGATACTGAACCATATTTGGAATATTCAGATTAAAGTGTACCTGAACCGTGCATGTGTTAAACCTAAAATCAATACATGACCACCAGATGAATCAATGTCAAGGCCCTGCAAAGGCGTTAACTTGGACTGCAGCAATTTAAGGAGAATTTCAAACATATTTTACCAATTTCAAAACTTCACAAACGGAAGGAAGGATATAAGAAAGGATAAAACATCCTACAATAGGCTTGGTAGTCAGAAACATTGTGGTGCAGAATTCCCTGCAGGCAAATTTGTGCAAAGTTGAAAAACTTTTGAACTTTTCAAAGTTGGGAAGTTTTCAGTCTTGCACACCTTCTTCATTGTTGTACCTGTGTGCGATACTAATCAGTGGTAGTGAAGGTGAAGAGAGCCTTTCCGCAAATGAAGGCCTGTGTTTATGGACAAGTCAAAATAATGTTTTTGGTGTACTCATTAGGGCATGAATCGACTTTATGGGAGAAAATGTGTCTAACTCTAAAATATTATCAAACTGACCTGCAACAAAATCCATAAAGATGACAAAAGGGAAATTAGATGAATGTAAGTACTTCTATCCAGAATACCTACATTTGAGTGTATTGCCTGAAAGCTGCTTCACAATGAATATGTTGAGCATACGTTTTTCCCTGCATTCCATATGTTACTATTTTTTGGCCAGTGCCTTCCCTTACTTTAAAATATATATATATATATGTATTACCTACAAGAGGTCGCCAGTAGGTAGTTATAGTTAGAACCTAGTTTCCATGGGAAAAGCATTTTTTGACTTAGCTATAACTTTGGCTGGTTTGACCAATCTGCATGAAATGTTCCCCAAAAATTGTAACAGAGAGTACTATTGTTAGGGAAAGTTTGAGGTGATCCGTGCTGTGGGGACCGATAATTTGGGGTGCGAAATAAGGTTGCATTTGTAATGTTAATTCCCATAGGAACTTTTAGCTATACCTACAGCCTGAACTGCTGAACGGACTCTCAACAAATTTGACAGGGAGGTAGATGTTGGTACAAGGAAGTGCCTTTTACTTTATTTGGTATAAATCCGATCAGTAGTTGTAGAGAAATTGAAGTTAAAAATTATAGTGAACTCTCTGGCCGTGAATATTTTGCAATGAATCGCAAATGTATGTGCCAACGAGAATGCTCTAATTGGCTGGAAGCAACCTGAACAGAAAGTTTTGCCCATTATTTTTTCTATCGGAGATGGTTGTGGGGTGAACATCTGTGTGAGATCCCACATAAGGGGTCATGGTGGAGGTACTCTGACCCCATGGTTGAGAAATGGGGCGTTAGTGACACGAATTATGTGTCCGAAATTCTTTTTTTTTAAATTTTGTGCAATATTTGCGGCGATGCCACGACTGCCAGGGCAGCCCCCATTGTACCATCGTGGGGACATCGTGAATATTAATGTCATTGCGAATACTGGTAAAAATATAAAAATATACATCAATTAATCATTAGTATGCTTTGTTATTTTGATAAATTTTTTTACAGAGTTATTTATATAGTGAGTTATCTACTGTGATGGTTAGAATTAAATATATAATTATCCTTTTTTAATAAGGTGGTGGCTATTGAATTCCGGCATTTGCTTTCTGCATCCATGACATAACTGCGGGGATCACAATACCAACGTCATCGAGATCTCCGACCTTACAGCAAAAAACGGAAAATAGGTTTTAAGAGATGCTTGTTCTAGAAATACACTAGAAAAACATGAGTTTAAAGTGTACAGTGATGAACACCTAGGGGCTGAGCACAATGTTGTCCGTAAAGGCTCCAAACAGCATTCAATTATTCCGAATCTGATTTGGAACCCGCCTTTTCAACCGTCTCGGACACATTTCCCAACGACCGTTACGATGGCTGGAAAGCTTACAGCCTGTCTGACTTGGTTCCGAAAGGCATTGGGAGTAACCCAATCGATCGGAGTCGAATCGTAGCGGTCTTCGGACTGCGTCTCCAACCAAGTGATTAGGATGTCAGAATCGGGCAGCCTTTGGGGCCCCAAAGCAAGCACCCCTTCTGAATCTGCCAAGTGGGGGTACCCATGGGTCCCCCCTTCCCATGCATGCCACTGTCCATGTCATGAGTGATGTAATATGTGAGGTAATAAGCAGTGCATTGTGGGGGCACAAGTTATAGTTTGCTTAGCTAACTATAATTGCTGAATTTCTCTCATTGTGTACGAGTGAAATATCTGCCTAAATATAACGTCTCTGAAACCTTTAGTTTTTTAAGTGAATTTATAAGGTTTTTTGAAATTCTATTTCCTAACTATAACATCCCTGTAACCTTTGGCTCTTTCTTTCAGTGAATGTGTATATATGTGTGTGTGTTGATATAAAAACAACAATTGATGGACAGAATGCAGAACAATGTCATACATTCACCCCAGTACTGAGATCCGGGCCTAAATCCATAATTTTTGTGTTCACCATGCCATTCCAGTTTGAACCCAGCCATATGCAAATCAGTCTTGGCAGTTCGGGCTGGACTGTTCCCATGAGGCACAGGGTGAAGACTGATTTGTATATAGCTGTGTCTGAGCGGGGTGGCAAAGTGAGCTAAAGAATGAAGATGGATTCAACCCAGATCTGTGATTGGGGGTGAGTGTTTGAAACATTTCAGCACTCGGTCCATCATCTCCTTGTGTTTGCTTTGTTCGCCCTAAGTTGGCAGGGTACGCCCAGACGTGGATTCCTTGTTCACTTTACCATTGGATTCAAGCTAGCCTTGCTGATGAAGGCTGTTAGGATACTTGTTAGGATGCTCTTTTCTGGTCCAGGGAAGACATGGCTTGGAAGTTTGGGCTAGGCTGTTCCCAGGAGGCACAGGGTCAAGATTGATATGCATGTAGCTGTGTCTGAGCTGGGGTGGCAAAGTGAGCTAAAGAATGATGATGGATTCAACTCAGATCTTTGACTGAGGGTGAGTGTTTGAAAAGGTTCAGCACCCCGTCCATCATTTCATTGTGTTTGCTGTGTGTTTATAGATACAAAAATGATGAAATTGCTGCACTCCCAGGGACTTCAAATCACTTGATTTTATTGGCATTAATTGGTACATCAGCACGCTGCCAACACATTTCAACCCTTGTGGTCTTGATCACAGTAGCTTAGTCCTTTTACAGTTTCCAATGTGTGCTTGCATGCCTTTTTATGCTCTAATGGGCATTTAGGAACTTGCAGTTTATTTCTAGTAACCTTTGGGGCAGTGCTGCACTCCCTTAGTTATTAATGAAGCATTAGGTATATCCATATTTTAAATGATCTCATCAGTGTTCCAATGCATAAGAGTTTTTCCTTTAGTCCTTTAACCATAGTGCTGATGTTACACTGTGCTGCACCACTCTGCACCATTTGTTCTTCTCCCTAGCTCACTTTAACTGTCTGTGCACTCTGACTGAGGGTGCAGACGCTGGGATATGACCAGTATCCCCAGACATTTCTAAATTGCTCCTTGCGGTAAAATCATGTCCCCCCATGATCCCTGTCTGGCAATGGTAGCCAAGATGGCATCCGTACCTATTGCCGCAGCATTAACAACAATTTTTAATAATATGTTTGCAGCAGGACAATTTCCTTCTTGTTGGAAACAAGCTTCGGTTCTTCCGCTGCTGATAAAAGCTAATTTGGATATAACGGACCCGAATAACTTTCGTCCTATTTCTAGGCTCCCATTACCAGCCAAATTAATAGAAAGAATGATGAATTTCCAACTCAGTGCTTTTCTGGTGGCTCACCGGGCCCTTGATCCCTCCCAACATGGATTCAGAGCTACCACAGGACTGAATCCGCGCTGGTTAAGGCAACGGAGGAAATTAGAGAAGTTTTGGACCACGGAGGCAGAGCGGCGATAGTCCTATTGGATTTATCCGCTGCCTTCGATACGGTACACCATGGGATCCTGATAGACCGGTTGAGGAAATGTGGGGTACAGGGGAAAGCATGGGACATCTTGGAGCCTTTCTTATCCAACAGAGAGCAGTGTTTGGCAATGGAGGATTACGCATCAAAACCTTTTGTGTTGCCTTGCGGTGTTCCGCAGGGCTCTTCCCTAAGCCCCACCCTGTTCAATATTTATGTTACCTCGCTGGGGCCCATTGTTAAGTCGTTTGGGTTTGATTTAACATCTTATGCAGATGACACACAAATTGTGGTGTCAGTGTTACCAGGCAGGGAAGATGGTATAGCCCTTCAATTTCAGGAATGTATGTTGGCTGTAGGTAGATGGATGGCTGATAACTGCCTCAAATTAAACACAGCAAAAACGGAAGTCATTATATTTGGTGCAAGGAAGGACTTCTGGAGCCCCATCTGGTGGCCTAAGGAGATGGGTTTGCCGCCCCTTCCGGTCGCCAAAGTTAAGAACCTGGGTGTCTTAATTGATGATCAACTTTCTTTTAAGTCCCAGGTTAATGGCGTAGCATCATCAGTTTATTTCATACTTAAATCGATTCGGAAGATCCTCCCGTTCCTTCCGGAATGTAGTAAAAAAACAGTTATTACTGCTTTAGCGCTGTCTCGCCTAGACTATTGCAACAGTCTGCTCTTGAATGCCCAACAGGGGCTGCTCAACAAAATGCAGTTGTTGCAAAATGCTGCAGCGAGACTTTTGACCGGTGTACCAAAGGTCGCTTCCATTTCTCCCCAAATCAGAAAACTACACTGGTTGCCAGTGCTGAAGCGGATTTCCTTTAAGGCCCTATGGCTGGTTTTCAAGGCCCTGCAAGGCCTAGGGCCTGCCTGCTTGAGGGAGTACTTTCAATGGTATACTCCTCCTAGGCAGCTAAGATCCTCAGAGCGGCGGCTGGTTAAAGTTCCTCGGGTAAAAAAGGCCCGGTGGGGAGGTAGGAGCTTTGTGCAAGGGGCAGCAAAGGCCTGGAATGCCCTGCCCCTCGCTGTGAGGAATTTGACAGATTTTATGACTTTTAGAAGAAGTATCAAAACTTGGTTGTTTAATCAATAGATTCTCGCCGGTTAATTCAGGAGTATTCATCGAGCGCCAGGACACCTCCGGGTAATAGCGTGCTGTATAAATGCCAAAAATAAAATAAACAAAAATGAGGAAGGCACTGCATTCCCGAGAGTTCTCATCACATGATTTTATTGGCATTAATTGTTACATCAGCACACTACAAACATAAATATATATACACACACACACACATATATATATATATATATATATATATATATTCTCGCTCCGTTGCACCAAAATCCGGGTCACTCGCAGGCGGGTGCCTCTCGTGGCGGCGCCCCACGTGTAAATCACGGCTCAAGTTTCTTTCTAATCTCAGGAAAGAAATTACGGCACTCACAGGGAAAGTGTTCAGTAAGTCTTTACTCGCTCAGCAGACAAACGCGTTTCGGTATTTCCTTCGTCAGTGTCTACCATTGACACGGAAGGAAGCGTGTTTAAATTGTTTACATCACATTTGTGCATGTACATAGAAAGAGGACTGACGTTATACCTCCGTGAAAACGCTATTAACATAGTAAATTACTTTTTACATCAACATTTCAGTATTCACAATCATTAAGGCATATCCATTGCATATCCAATTTAAAGGCACTTTGTATTTTGTGTTTTACCCACATTTTCGCATACAAGTGTAAAGTATATTTGCCTTAGTTGTATAGTGTGTAATTTACTATGTTAATAGCGTTTTCACGGAGGTATAACGTCAGTCCTCTTTCTATGTACATGCACAAATGTGATGTAAACAATTTAAACACGCTTCCTTCCGTGTCAATGGTAGACACTGACGAAGGAAATACCGAAACGCGTTTGTCTGCTGAGCGAGTAAAGACTTACTGAACACTTTCCCTGTGAGTGCCGTAATTTCTTTCCTGAGATTAGAAAGAAACTTGAGCCGTGATATATATATATATATATATATATATATATATATATATATATATATATATATATATATTTTTTTTTTATTACCGAAAATAGCAAAGTGATGTTGAAGTTAGGCAATGCTCTAAGATTATAGCTCACAGTAAAAAACCCTAGAAAATACATGAAAATAATTGGAGGTTAAAGGCATAATATAGTTAGACCTTGCAATAATATAAACAGCTAATGTTTTTAAAAAAAAGAATCTGAAAATATCCAGCTATAGTTTCTAGAGCTAAAAATGGCTTGCGCCCCTGCCATGCATTGACTGAGTACATCACTGATGACATTTCGAATGAAATCAATGATAGCTTCACTGTTATACAAATATTACAAAAAGCACATTATCTAACTATAACATCACTTTAACCTTTAACCTTTTTTAGTGATTTTCTGGTGTTTTTGATTATATTTACCTAGCCCCCTCAATGAGAGTACCTTTTGACCATGTGCAGTAGGGGTTTAGATGCAGGACCTGCAGCCTGGCCTTGAGCGCAACCTCCCTTCCCACGAGCAGCCAATCCCTGCTTTCGTGCAACCCCCACAGACACTCATCCCACAATTTTTCTTAAACATTTTTTTATTTGCTCCAGCAAGACTATGGTGGGGCCTGCAGCATTCCCACAGGATCACAGGAGATGGCCACGATGGGCCCTGCAGGAGTACTGTTGGATTAGCTGCCTGAATTTAGTTTTTCTACCCTTCGTAGTGACCCTGCACAAGTGTCTGGGTGGTCAGGGGTCTCCACCCTGCCCCCATAAAAATTATTATACAAAAAAACTTAGGACATAGGGACCACTACAACATTTCTATCGATGTTACTGCCAGCCAATCAGATCACTGGGTCCTGCTGGGCCAATCTATGGGACCGAGATGCCCAACAGGAGAAGGCCCTTTAAGTCTATTAAAATGCTCTATTATTGTAATTAAGTTCCCAGGGGAGTACGGTGGGACTCCTGCAGGACAAACTGACTATATAGCACTAACTTTTGACCCTTACCGTCTCCATTTTTGTTTCTGTATCGCTGTCTAAAAATCCTATGTGAAATTGCATTGGAAAAACATGTTTTGGGAACCTTCCCTCAATGTTTATCAGTCTCTGCTTGATAGATCACCCCAAACCTTTCCAGGATGGAGCTTAGGTGAATGGACTTTTATTTAGGAAAGTTTAGGGAAGATTTGTCAAATGTTGGTAAAGTTATTAGCTAAAAAGTGGGGGCGTGGCTTAGGCGCTGATGTAGGCAGAGGCGAGCTCCGGAGCTCCTCCGCGGCTGCCCTCCACAAATAGCAATCCTGCCCAGCAATCCTGTGACCCGGCGCCAAAATCCGTACATGAAGGTCCGGTGCCCCTTTTGAGCGCTACTGCTGAGGGCGGCGGAGGCGAGAAGGGGCCGAAAACCAGGGTCACATACCTCCCTCCCTGCCCGTTGTAACTTCAGGCGGCAAGATGGCGTCCGCGATCGGCGAGACTGGCGCCAGGCAGTGAGGGGGACTATCAAGTCTGGCGGCCACACCGGAGGAGCTGGGACCCTGCCACTGAGACCGGAAGAGAGACTGCTGCTCCCGTTTGTGGCTGCGTTGAGGAGGCATTGCATACCGGCGGGCGGGGGCCATACAACTGCATCTGTTTTGCCCCGGCTGCCTGGCCTTAAGATGGCGGCGCCCAGGACAGGACGGACGCCATTTGGTGATCGGCGCAAATTCGTCTGCTGAGGGCCCTACAAGTTTCCCACTGAAGGCAGCGGAGGCCCCTGCATCGGCC
Source organism: Lissotriton helveticus (assembly GCF_964261635.1). Lineage (NCBI taxonomy): Eukaryota > Metazoa > Chordata > Amphibia > Caudata > Salamandridae > Lissotriton > Lissotriton helveticus. The sequence goes on from NC_136065.1 coordinate 1,412,775,864, forward strand.
CAGACTCAGGGCGCCTCGAGGTGAACTGCAGAGCGGCCCGGCATCGGGGGTAATTGGGGCACGCGGTGCACCTGGCGGCCGGCTCCACGCGACAGCTGCTAGCCTGAGGCCCGACCCGGTTCTGACAGAGGGCACCCCTGGAGTAGTGGTCTGGATTGTGCCCCGGGCCTTTAGTTGAGGCGACTGATGATAAGGCCCATGGGCGCTGGGGGAGTTCCCCCATGGCGCCCCTGGTGGATGACCAGCGACGACTCACCTGACTGAAAGCTCCGGACGACGCGCCTTATACACCCCTGCGTCCTGAGGGGACATCGACCTACTGTGAGGTGCCAAGGGGCCCGACGCTGATGGCAAACTTGTGACAGGTGTGGGCGAGGTGTGAACGGTTGGACGGATAGCGGGCGGCACCACCTTGGCATTGCCTGTTACGGATCAGACGGCTTGGCGCTGAGAGGGGCTGCAGGAGAGGACCCCTGCACAGCATCGAGCCTGAACAGACCCAGGAGGGCCCCCGGGACTGGTTAGTGGTGGTGCCTTGCTGCTGTGAGGTGCGGACGCGGGCTCCCCCCAGAGCTGCTGCTACTGAAAACATCTCCCCACAACAATGGGTCGCGTGTCCAGAAAAAAGGGCTTTGAGGCGCCTGGATGAGCCTGAATGCCACATGGCAGACGAAGATGGGGATACAGAGAGACGGGGGCCGAGTCCACCTGAAGATCCTACCCTGGGCGAAAAAATGCAGGCCATCATGGCGTCAAGAGAAGCATTGGAGAAAAGGATGGACGTCATTGGAACGGACCTCACACTATTGAAGGACAACCACAGGAAGCTCAAGGAGAGAGTGGCGACACAAGAGACCAACATGAAAAGTATTCCTGATGAGGTGACCGCCCTACGACGCTCCGTGAGTGAAGAGTCAAGGCCCTTGAGGTCCGAGCGGAGGACAGTGAAGGCCGCTCACTGCATAATAACCTCTGCATCGTGGGTGTGCTGGAGTGTGAGGAGGGCTCAGATGCGGTCCAAATTCTGGAGAACTGGCTGCGGGCAGAGGTTGCCCCAGAGGGCCTTTCCCCATTCTATGCGATGGAGCGAGCGCACAGGGTCCCGGCCCGCCTGCCCAAGCCTGGTTCTCCACCCCGGCCAATAGTGGCGCAGCGATTGCATTATCGCAACCGGGACTTCATCCTACAAAGGGCTCGAGAACAACAGAACCTGCAAATAGGCAACAGCCGGGTGATGATCTTTCCGGATTACACCAGGGAAGTGCAACGGCAACGGTCCTCCGTTTTTAGCCATCAAGAAGAAGCTACGACAGCTCAGCATCCCATACGCCATGCTCTTCCCAGCACGTCTGAGGGTGACGGCGGATGCGAAGACCCACTTTTTCCTTACCCCGCAGGCAGCATGGGACTGGTTGGAGAATCGGGGTGGTACGATGGGGGGCATCTCGCAGCCAACTTCACCTCGAGAACGACAAGAGTCTGCCTCACCAAGGGGGAGCCCCACTTCCCTGGTGGCTCAGAGACATGAACGGGACAAGGCGATCCGGGCTGTGGTGGTCATCAGTCAGGGAGCGACCAGCCCGTCGAGTGTTGTCACTGAAGCAGTGAAGAGCGGAACGGGGAGCCCGGGCTCCGGCAGCTCTCAGGGCCTCTCCGATATGGAATTACCAAATGTCACCCCACAGACAGCGGATGGAATATTTGGGTGATGGGCCTACAGAAGTTATGAGAGATACATGATGTAGGGCCTGTTACGCTACCGGCTCTTGGGGGGCGATTGGAGATGGGGCAGCACGACTGATAATGATCTCAAGAATGCCGGGGTCTTAGCTTTCTCTACAGGTTTTTCTCCAAGGGGAGGGTGGCCGAAGGGGGGGGGCTCTGGGGGCATTAAGCATGAGCCAAGAGTTTCCTCCTAGTTGCAGTTATGCATTCGAGCAGTTTAGTTTGGATGGGAACCCTTTCTTGTGTGCCTGTCCTGGGGAGTGGGAGTTGGGGGCAGTTTATGTGTTGGGGGGGCTGGGGGAGGGTCGGACATGCCGCTGGGGGGGGGTGCAGTAAATGTGTACACACAACAGATCCATGGGTACCTCCATAGGCCTTAAAGTCATGACCTGGAATGTCCGAGGGATGCATACCATGTGTAGGCGACACAAAATACACGCATACTTGGTACGGAGGGGAGTGCAGATCGCTCTCCTTCAGGAAACACACTTGACGGAGGTAGAGGGGAAGGCACTACAACGTCGCTGGGGAGGTCAGGTTTTTCACACCACTTACTTGGCATATGCCAGGGGAACACTGGTTTGGATAAGAGCAGGAGTACCGTTTCAATGTTTGAGGCAGGTGGTTGACCCCAAGGGTAGATTTACAGTGGTCACAGGGCGACTAGATGGACGGGAAATTACGCTGGGAAGCATATACGCCCCAATATAGATCAACCCACCTTTCTTGCACAACTTTCACAGAAGCTGGCGGGGGTGCTCACGGGTCCTGTGTTAATGGGGGGGATTTTAACCTTGTAACAGACGTGGACCTGGACCGTTCCCACCCACCACTACCTGATGCCCCTACTCGTAGAATAGCAGAAGGCTGGCGGGATTGGCAGTGGAGTTGGGGGCTAACAGACACCTGAAGGGCCCACCATCCCAGGGAACGTGACTACTCTTACTTTTCTGCAGTTCATGAGCTGCATGTCAAACTGGACGCGGTCTTGTGCTCCCCGGACGTTCATATGCAGGTTACGACGAGTGACTACCTAGCCAGAACGACCTCTGATCACAACCCCCTACTGGTGGCCTTGAATTGGGTTCGGGTTAGAACGGCGATTCCTAATTGGCGTCTCAGGCCGGAGGCCCTGTAATACCAGGTCTTCCGGACCACCATAGGCACAGCCATAGAGGAGTATTTCCAGCACAGTGTGGGCACCTCCTCCAGTCTGCAAAATGAATGGGACGCGTTTAAAGAGGTGATCCGCGGGCGGTGCATTGGAGAGGCGGTGGGTATTCGCAGAACTCTATTGAGTGAGGTACAGGGGGCGGAACAATGGCTTCGGGACAAGGAACGAGAAAGACCGGGGCGGGTAGATGTCCAGGAGGAGCTACTAAGTGCAAAGGAGGAGCTGGCCACACAAGTGGAGAGGCTGAGATGTTTTGATTATAAGGCCTACATGGTGCGAGCGCACGCGGAACGCGATAAGTCAGGGGCACTCCTGGCCTGGTTAGCGAATCTGGCCCGCAGGGGCACACCGATCCTTGAGCTACGAGACGAGGGGGGGGACATCCCACTTTGGGCAGCAGGCAATCAACATGTAATTCCTAGATTACTACTCCACGCTGTATCATAGCGTGCTAGACCCCAGGGGACTGGAGGACGGGGATTTCCTAGATATAAAAATTACCGCAGATTGAAGCGGAGGAGGCAGAAAACTTGGGCCGCCTGGTGGAAGTGGGCAAGTTCAGGAGTGCCCTTAAATGCATGGCTAAGAACAAAACCCCAGGCACTCACTACAATCGATCAAAACAGGTTGGTTATTTGCCCACCTCGACGAGAGAGGCGGTGATTGTCCTGCTCCTTAAACAGGGGAAACCGGAGTGGGATCGAACAGCATATCGCCCCCCTCGCGATGTTAAACATTGACTATAAGGTACTGAGTGGCATATTGGCACATCGCCTGATGGTGCACATGAAGACCCTGGTACATGAGGACCAATCTGGTTTCATCCCCACCCGGAACACGGCGGTGAATATTAGGAGACTGTGTCAACTACTACAGGCGTCGGAGGCCGGAGGTGAAAAGGCATGTGTGCTATCCATTGACATCGAAAAGGCCTTTGATAGCCTAGAGTGGCCATACTTGTTTCAGGTTTTGAGGGCCTTCGGCCTGGGTGAGGGGTTCGTGGCATGGACGCAGATCATGTACTCCAATTCGACGGCCAGAGTCTGGACGGGTGGGGTGATTTTGGCAGCATGTGCGGTGGGTAGGGGAACGAGGCAGGGCTGCCCACTATCTCCCCTCCTGTTTTCCCTATCAATGGAGCCCCTAGCGGTGTGTGCACGAAGGGGGGAACACTACTGGGGCCTGGAGGTGCTGGGTCGAATGCACCATATTCCCCTATACGCCGACGACTTACTGATGTTCCTCATCGATAACATGGGCGCGCTCCATGGAGCTAGGGAACTGCTGGAGAGATTGGGAAGGGTGGCGGGACTCAGGGTTAACTGGGCCAAGACCTGTCTGTTTCCGATGCGGGGTGACCGTGGTGCTCCCCCTGAGGGGCTGGATGTGAGATGGGAAGGTAGCTGTTTACCGTACTTGGGGGTGCGGATTTACCATGGTGCAGCCGATTTATTTGAAGGTAACATAGGCCGGGCCCTGCGAAACACCAAGATTAACCTGGACTTCTGGGGGTCATTACCCTTGTCGGTCGCGGGGCGAGTGGCACTACTAAAAATGATAACCCTCCCCCGGTTGCTCTATTACTTTGTGACTCTGCCACTTTGGATACCAGGGAGGTACTTTGCCCAACTCAACTCCATGATCTCTGGCTTCTTGTGGGGATCAGGGAGGCGCAGAGTGGCACTACCTACCCTGATGCGCCCAAGACGGGAGGGAGGCCTTGCAGCACCTGATTTCGAGGCCTACTACCATGCGGCCCAATTTCAATGGTTTACCCAAAGATTGGTGGGGAGGTTGGGCCTGGAAATGGCTCAGAGAGGCTGGGACGCAGAGATGCACCATCTGGCGCGGATTCTTCTGCGCCTCCTGTTGCGGGAAGGGGAGGCCCCCGGGGAGCTCTGGGTCATGAGGCTCTGCTAGAATAGGGCCCTACGACGCCATAAGGGTTGTTCGGCGTATTCGCCCGAGATTCCGATATGGCTCTGCATGGAACTTCCGCATGGGTGTAATTGGCAGCGGCTACATGAGTGGGAGGAATTCGGGATCTCCACCCTTGGGGATCTGTACGAAGATGGTGCACTCCTACCGTTTCAAGAACTAGTGGACAGACATGAGCTGCCTGCGCAGGACTTTCTCCTACATGCGGCCGTGACGGCTGCAATGCGCAAACATTGGAAGGGAGGACTAGAGGAGCCACGGGTTTTCCCCCCCTTGCCAATACATGGTCACCTCTGCGGGAAGGGTCAAGGCGGTCACGTGCCTGTACCGCAGATTGACACAGGGCTTGAGGACTTCACTGGAGAGATTGCGCCCCAAGTGGGAGGTGGACCTAGGAACTCCCATCGAGCCTAAACCTTGGGAAATGCTGATGGAAAAGCATGGAAATGTTCCCGAAACGCCAGATTTCAGCTCATCCAATTCTATGTGTTCCATTGGGCGTACCTCACTCCTTCCAAACTTAATAAGTTCTTCGACTCTCATGTTGCCTGTCCACGATGCAGACTGGAGGATGCAGGGTACATGCATATGTTCTGGGATTGCCCTATGCTGCGGTGGTATTGGGGAGGGATAATTACCAAATTGACTGAGGCAACAGAGAGGGACTTACAAAGTACTCCAGCTGTGTGTCTGCTACACTGGTTCCCCCACACTGCCCGCAACAAAACTACCAGCAGGTTTTTGGATTTGGGTCTGGTTCTAGCCAAGCGCAAAATCACCAGTCATTGGAAAGCGGCCACAGGCCCTAATGCACATCGCTGGCTCAGAGAATTTCTCAAGTGGGCGGACTACGAGGGGACCCTCCAACTCCAACTAGCTCGAAGAACTGAGAGTGACAAGTTATGGGACACAGCCAGAGCCTGGGTATCAATGACAGATCTACTTAAGGACCCGACTGACGAAGAGGACTGATCCTCCTGATCTTACGTGCCCTTTAGGTTGTATGGGACCTCAGCTGCGGACAGTGTGATGACCAAGTAGGCGGGGGTGGGATCTCCTGATTGGGCCCATTCTCCCGGATGGAGATTAGACCACTGACACCGGTCTCAATTGGAGTGTGCGGAATACATTATGAGCGGCACACATGGTATTGGAGAAGCGGCATGTCTGAGGGGAGGGGAGAGGATAGGAGGGGAAGGGTTGCGAGGGATGGGTGTGAGTCTGTTGGGGTGGAGGGGGGAAGGAGAGTTGGATGTTCGGTTCCCTGATCTATTGAATGGGAGATGACTGTATGTAGAATGAATAGCTTGAGTCCCGCGGAGATATGATGCTAGGCGACGAAGTTATGACACCTGACTCAAGAAAGACTGTGCACTGCACGCTGAAAGTGCAGAGAATGCCACTGAATGGCTGAAAGGTGTAGCACTGTTCTACTAAATCTGCATTTATAACTTGACGTTATGAGCTTACCATGCATTTAATGACAACGTGAAAAAGATGTATGCCCTCAGAACAAAACACTCAATAAAATCTGTTTAAAAAAAAAAAAGGTTAATAGCTAAAAAAATACATTCCTTCTTTGGAAAATCTGAACTAACTAAACTACACAGCAGCAGTCACCACTGTGCCATTATGGTTGAGCCACGGGTGTCCACTGCGAAGGAATTTGAAGATTTGCCTAAAGCTTCAGACACTGTAGACAGATATGCACAAAATGTGACAATTGCTTTTCATATTCAGCTAAGTTTCAGCAGTGCAATTTTCCTACAGATTCATGTAGGGGCCTAAAAAATTTAAGGGAGGTGTTTACAAAAATTACGTTTTCCCATTTTCGCTCCCATAAGAGATTTAGCTAATTTCTACAGCTCAATACACTGGATGGATTTACACCACGTTTTTCATAAATGTAGAAATTTACTCAGAAAACATGCTCTTGTGTAGGTGTAATTCTGTCCAGTATTTTTTTTAGATATAATTGTTTACAAAACTGCCAAGTGGATTTTGAAGGGTTATCCTTGCGATTTGCAATCCTCTATAAGTCCAGAAATTCAGAAACTAAAGGAATCCCATTGAACAAGGGTGGCCCACTGGGCGAGGGAGACTGCTGTAACCTGATGCTGTTATAATGCATCCTTTCAATGGTTCCTCCGTTCTCTGTTGCTCAGCCAGTATGTGTGTGATTTAAAGGAATGCTGATAAGTGCCTCAGCTGTAAGAGTATAAGTTGAAGAGAGTGGGCTGAGCAGTGAGGATGCTGTTCCTGGTGGGACATTTATATAAAACCTGTAACTTAAGAGATTTCTTCTTCAATAAATCTACATCTTACAATGTATGTTACCTGGCTACCTGATTCCTGTTTACTAAGAAAGCATCTTGTATTGGTGACGACTGGAAAAAGAACCAAGTGTGAAGATGGCGTCTACCAAAGAAACATAAAAAAAAGAGATTGAAGCTGAAGACAAAAAGAGAAACGCCCTGAAAGCCATAGCAGTGTTTTTTACACCAGACAGCCAACGGAAGTGTAAGTGCATTGGACCTGCTAATGTATGCAGACTGATGCTGACTAATGGTCTTGTAACCTGAGCCAGCATTTCAGGAGTGGACTGGTGGCAAGTGCACATTGTACTGGCAGTGAGTGTATCAGTTAATACACTCTGAGGGCACAGTAACAGTAATGGTTGGGAATGCAAGTTGGTCACAAGCTATTGGGAACCATTGCTGCTTAAATTAAAAAGGGATTGTATGCGTAAATTAACTATGATTTAGCTCCATCGAGTAATGGTGAGAGCGTGCGCTTATGTTTCTCTATCTTTGGGTGACATTATTAAAGAAAAAAATAAGCTACCAGAAATGAATCCAGAGAAAGCATGTGTCTTAGTACTATGTTTGAGCTTGTTCGCAGGGGAGAAGAGAACACATGCAGCATGTGCTGTGGGAAAGGATTTGTGGGCAAGAAAGGACTGTGTGTGTCTTCTGAGAAGAGTGCATGAGGCAAGAATGTCTCCATGATCAGTTGTATCATGTTATGATGTGCATCAGCCATTAAAGAATAATAATAAAATTGAAAACAGTTAGCATATGTCTGTGTGTGCATGCCCAATGTTATTAAAGAGAACTGTCGGGAATCTGAGCCCTCGGAGGGGGAAAATATCAAGAGAGTTGGGTCACAATGTTGAGCCTAAAACCAGTCAAACCCTGTTGAAGATATAACGGAGTCTTTAAAGGCAAACGTGACATTTGGGAATATAACAAGAAGTGAGAACAACTTAACCGGGTGTAGTACTGTCTTTATTTCAACAGTGAGTGTGAAGTTGTCGAGTTGCTCCACCCCTTTAAGCATTGAGTGCTCATTGGACAGCCAGTCTGACAGGAAGATAGTATGCTGACCCAAAGACAATTGATTGACCACAGCGTGAACTAGAGCGCTAACCTTTCGAATGAGGATAAATTCATGTAAACGATTTTAATGTGAGAAAATATTTTGTGGTGATGTGTTCGGGTAAAGGGTCTTTTTACATTAATGGTGAATTTAGTGTTCGGTGAGAAGTCACTCACCGAGAGTGGGGGAGGTGGATATTGTGTTACTGCCATGCCATGTTGAAATTGCAGCAGAGAGTATTGTTGCTTGTCTTGTTGCTATTTATTGTGAATGCTATGTTGAGATTGTCTCAGGGCATTTTGTTGCATTTGTTCCAGTTGAGTATTCACCCCTGGTCCTGTTGTGCATATAGTAAGACGGTGCGGTGATTATTCTGTGCTCTGAGTATTATAATTTGATAGAGATGTTTTTAGGGTCATGTAGGTTGCCCCCTAAATTTGATGAGTCCTTCATAAGCGGCTAAGGATTTGTGTGTGCAGTAGATGGTGTGAGTATCTCTGGTCCTGGCATTTACATAATAGGTTTATAAAGGTGTGCAGTAGAAGGTTGTGTGTAGTCCCTGGTCCTGTGTGCAGTAGAGGGTTTGAGTGGTCCCTTGTCCTGCCAGGGTTGTGAGTGCAGTAGAGGGTGTGAGTAGCCCCTGATCCTGATATTTCTGTAGTCGGTCTACAAGGGTGTGCAGTAGAGGGCAGTAGGTAGTCCCTGGTCCTGTTGAGTCCTTCCTGAGGGTATAAGGATTAAGCGTGTGCAGTAGAGGGTGTGAGACGTTCCCATGTCCTGCCATGCTTTCCATAGTCTTGATCATGTATGAGTGGTGTTGTCATTGTATTACCTGTGATAGTGTGCAGTAGGAGGTGCTGTATTGCATTTAACTGTCTTGATAATTTATGTGGGTAATTGTACTTCCTGTCTTGGTGATTTTAGTGATTGAATATTTGTAGGGCTTATTGATTGTTGTATTTTCTATTTCATGTCCTGTTTTATTTTCATTTATTTCTTTAAGGGGATGAGATGTGTTGTCACCTGATGTTGTTATAATGCATTATTTTCCTAATTCCTTGGCTCCCTGCTGCTCAGTCAGTGTATGTGTGTGTGTGTGTGTGTGTGATGTAATGGAGTGTTGATGAGTGCCTGAGCTGTAAAAGTGTCAATTGGAGAGAGTGGGCTGAGCAGTGAGAATCCTGCTCCTGGTGGGGCACATATATATATTATAGTTAGGAATTAGCATGTAAAAAACCTTAAAAATTCACTGAAAAAACCATAGGTTTCAGGGGCGTTATAGTTAGCTGTGATCTCATTTGAGATGTCATGAGTGATGTCATGAGTGATGTCACTGACCATGTCATGAGTGATGTAATATGTGACGTCATCAGCAGTGCATTGCGGGCGCACGAGTTATAGTTAGCTGAACTTACTATAACAGGGGATTTTCAATGGTTTTGTATGAGAGAAATGTCTAGCTTAATATAACGCCCCTGAAACCTATGGTTTTTTTCAGTGAATTTCTAAGGTTTTTTAAATGCTAATTCCTAACTATAATGTGCCTGAAACCTATGTTTTTTTCTGTGAATTTCTAAGGTTTTTTAAATGATAATTCCTATTTATAATGTTCAATAAGCATATCTTTTTTAATTATCATCCCATTCTCAACATAGTAAAAACTACAAATATTACCACTCTTCAATTTATTCTTTCCTCCAAGAAAATCGCTACAAGCCAGAACCCCAACTAACATTAATAATATACAAACTAGGCGTTCTCGTAGAAAAAAATACAAAAAATCACCACTTCCCAAACTTTCAAAAACAAACCAAATCTACAATGCGATCCAAAAAAGGCGATAGTTCAGTTTACCACTAACAAATTAATATCAACATTTAACTAGTATAAGGACGTTGACTATGTACTGTATGAATTACATCCACCTCACACCCATATCTAAAGACAAATATGTAATAGAGGTACTAATTCTACACTTTCCAACACCCAACAAAATAACAACACTTAGTGCCACCACCAAAAGAACCCCCCTCCTGACCGCTCCCTCTCTACTACCTCAGACGCAATGCAAAACAGGACAACGGACCTTCCCAAAATAATATATCCCCTCAACAGCACACTAGCTCAATGTTCAGAGATGAGGCAATCAACTATGTATAAGGGAAGGATCTCGTATATCAACAATAATGTACACACTGCTAATGCTACCAATGATATGGTATACACTATAGAAACTAAACACTTTTCCGTGTGTAGATATGCTATTGATACGTGTAGTGTACTGCACAGTGGACGCAACCATATTATCTCAGACACTGGGGAATATGTCGGTCATGTAGCTGTGTTGTCTCCCCCCTCCCTTGAAGCAGAAGCGGAATGGGCTGCTCCAACGTATGCAAATTTAGCGTAAGACTATAAATAATCAGCCTACGCCTTGGGCGTGGTTCACTTCTGCAAAGAGAAGAGACTCCTCCACAGCAAAGGTCTGCACCCTGCCACGTGGCTGCCGCCGTGGCCACGTGCCTCCTCGATACCGGCCCATTCCGAACTCAGCACCACAGCACCGCAGACTTATGTCTGTATCGACTACTGCCTTCGATCTCCCCTGCAGACAGCAGGGTTTACAACTTGAATTCAGCTGTGCATCTGCACTACTGACAGCATTGAATAATTAAGCCTTGCTTTATTTAAGGTAGAGAGAATTGTACTCTATGTCTTCCGATTGGGTAAAAGGATGTGACAAAAATCATTAGTCTTTAACTGTGCTGACTACAGCCTTCCATCTACACTGTGGACAGCAGGGTTCACAACTTGAATTCAGCTTTGCATCAACACTATGGACAGCATTGAAATTAGCCTTGATTTATGTAAATGAAGCGACAAAAAAATGCCTCAATGTCTGTACTGAGTACTGCCTTCAAATTTACACTGTGATCAACAGAATTCACCACTTGATATCAGAAGCGCAGAAGCACTTCAGACAACATTGAATTCAGTCTCGATTTATTTAAGGCAGAGACAATTGTAGTATGTCCTCAGATTTTGTTAAAATAAGTGACAAAAAGCATTCCTCGATGTCTGTGTCAACTACTGCCTTCGATCTTCACCACGGACAGCAGGGTTCACAACTTGAATTCAGCTTTCCATCTACATTACCAACAGCATTCAAGTTAGCCTTAATTTATGTAAGGTAGAGACAATTTTCTTAAATGATGTGACAAAAATCATTCCTCAATGTCTGTACTGAGTACTGCCTTCAATGGTACACTCTGATCAACAGAGTTCACCACTTGATACCAGAAGTGCTTAAGCAGTACAGACAACTTTAAATTCATTCTAGATTTATTTATGGCAGAGACAATTGTACTGTATCCTCACATTTTGTTAACGTATGTAACAAAAAAGCTTTCTTTGATGTTTGTGTCACTACTGCCTTCGATCTACACTGTGTACAGCAGGGTTCACAACTTGAATTCAGCTTTCCATCTACACTACAGACACCATTCAAGTTAGCCTTGATTTATGTAAGTCAGAAACAGTTTTGTTAATACGACAAAAACAATTTCTTGATGTCAGTGATGACTACTGCCTTAGATCTACATTGTGAGGGCTCGCGATTAAGGTAGAATGGTGATTGTGCATGACGCATTCCAGTAGACAAGAGATATTATACCACTGCGACCCCCCCGAAACCACAAATCATCGCAGGGTACGCACACGCTGAGTTCCTTCAGTACCACTAACTCACTGCACCACAAGTCATCTCCCCATAGCCTTATTAAAGCAGAATTCACTAGGCAAAAACATTGCTCCCAGTGCAGCCCCCGTGCACTACCGCAGGATACATGCAAGCTCAGTGCCAAAGATACTACTAACTCAATGCACCATAAATCATCACAAAGAAGAGTGAACAGTTTTATGTCCCAGTGAGACATACTGTCCCTTTTAAATGGAATTCATGCAAAATTCAATCGCCAAAACACATTAGTCCAATTTCTGTACCCCCCCCGACCACGCATCATCACAGGATACGTACACGCTAAATGCCAAAGGTACTACTAACTCAGTGCACCAACAATCATTATCATGTGGCCTTACTAAGGCAGAATTTACAAGACAAAAAACATTACTATCAGTTTAGCCTGCCCGGACCGCGCATCATTGCAGGCTCCACAGAACCTTGTTGTTTCAGATACCACTAACTCAGTGCAAACCAAACTAAGTATAACACCTATCAAACCCTACACAATATCCCTTTATTATGCTTCTTTCAAAAATGTATTTTATATCACTTATTGATTTAGTTGAATAATAAAATTTACGCTGCATATATGTTCTATCTTCCACTTCAATCAATATTGCAGATGATGCAGTCCACCCTAAGATCTACACTGAGGACAACAGGGTTTACAACTTCAATTCAGCTTTGTATCTACACTACAGATAGTAGAGAATTTAGCCTTGATTTATTTAAGGCACACACAAAAAATACTCCCATGGCACTGCTAGTATGCACAAGCACCTTTAATCCCTACATCCTGTGAACTATGTTTACAAAGAAAGTACAACACAGCGCCAAAATGTACCTCCACCACTGGTAATACCAAGTACCTCTGGGGTATCACCTTTAACATTGTCACCAGATATACGTCCCCATTTTGAGTAAGTTAGAATGCACTGCGTGAAATGCAATCGTTTAATTTGTTATGGGGAGCAATCAGCAGACCTAGTTTGCAGAGCAGTTGATAACCATTTTTGTTAACCTCAAAATTGATGCAGACCAGTATGCAACACTCAATATTTTGAGTACAGACCGCTCATACCATGCATCATCGCAGGGTGAGCACACGCTGAGCACCACACATACCACTTACTCAGTGCACCATAAATAATCGCCACGTGGCCTTATTAAGGCAAAATTCAGTTGCCAAAAGACATTCTTACCAGTGCGTTCTGCTTGAACCACGCGTCATTGCAGACTCTACATAAACCGCCCCTACCTCAGTGTACCACAACTCATGAACTCTTTAGGATAGAATCTTCTGTGTATTATTTCACACATAATGCTCCTACCTTAGTACAGCAGAAGTCATAAACCGTTTACAATTGAATATCTGTGTATATCATGATTGCTATTCTACTTGTTACCAACAGCAACGTAATAAAATGGAGTTGAGCGCATGTGCCCGTACCCACTTCAACTATCTATCTATGTCTGTGTATTTATTATGTTTCTAAAATGCTGCTTCTACGCTCTACTACATTATATTGTGCTATAAATAGCGTATGCAACTATCCTACCTCTGATAGTAGGTGTGGACTATTCCTCCTTTTTTTAAATTAATTTTTTTTAGCATCTTTATGTAGCGCAAAATCAACCCAAAACTATATCAGCAATTTACATGAGCACCGTATTTACAGTACATTTTCAGGCACGCGTAGATTACGTCATTAGCCTACAATAACAGGATGAGGAGGCAATTCCAAGCCTCGAACACTGATTTCCAGCACCAAGATCGACAGTATACCTGAATGACCACATACGTATATATATTAGCTGCCCTTCATGCGCCAAAAACTGCAACTTAAACCTTTCACAGCCCTGTATTACTATAGCTACAACACTCCACTGAATGTACAACAAACATTCATAATGACAGAAATGCGTCATGTCCACCATCTTTATGTGTGCAACTATGAATGAATATAGAGTCAGTGATACCCCATACACATTTATACCAAATGGGAGTTCCATGGTGACTCATAGTGACGTGGATGTCGCAGTACAGAAAGGGAAGAAATACAACAGCACTAATACAACAATAAAGGCAATAAGGTAAAATACATGGGAGAGTAATATAACGGAAGGTACAACACAGTGATACCCCGTACCTTTCATATTGGCCATGTAGCGGAAATTTACAGACATAATGATACATTTGGGTTTAATACCCGGGTGACGTCAGCACTACAAAATGGACACCCGATTCACTTGATTTTTTATATATCTCACAACGTAACCACACCCATAGCTCTGGAATCATTTTTCAGATTCTCACAAAGCACTGTCATACGTCAGCTCACTCCGCTTACGCTTCCAGGAAAAAACAAAAACGCAACATTGCCCAGATTTCCATTGTACTGATTTCTTAGTTCCAGGTCTAGTTGTCAAAACGGCACACACACACTCCCTCATGGCTGGTATACACCCATATCACACCCATCTAGAACATGCATCACTACACATGTCACCCTACCAATAAAAAAGACAGAGCGCACATGCTCTACCCCATTTTAGAGTTGCTTTCATCCCAAGCGCTGTGATGGTCCGTCCTGGTGGTTTGGACGCCCCATGTAGGCCTGAACCACCAAGTACAAGGGCCCACCAGAAGGTGAGTGGCCTCTTGGGTCACTGAGTTAGTGGTACCGCAAGGACTGAGTGGGTGAGGAACTTGCTATGATGATGGGAGCACTAGTATGTCGTTAACCATACCGATATCAAGACTCGGCACCATATATAAAATTTTCGGGTGGCAGAGCGGGACTGCATGATGTAGAAGGTGTCCTGTCCACAAAAAAGTGGGTGCGCATCGGAGGGAGTTGATGGGGTGTAGCAGACTAGATACAAAAAAGCGAAGCAGCGATTTAGGCGTAAGTAGTCCTATATACCGTATCTTATTGCATTTACATTTTTTTTTCCAATCGGTCAAATGTCTGGTATATAAACTGTACAAATTGTTGTTTTTAAATGCAGGAGGGAAGGTGTGTGAAAGGGCGATGTAATTCTACTCCACATTAAGATAGTAACAAATACCAATCATAACATCTTTCTTTAACTATCTTTTTGATGTAGAGCTTCAGGGTGCATTATGGCCCGGCACGTGGTGAAAAACACACCAGTGACAGAAAGGTGAGCTGTGAATATTCTTTTCAGTCACTCTCTCACTTCCACTCTCCTTTAATAAACAAATGACGCACAATCTTATCTTCCTTTTTATCTTACGGGTTGTGTTTCACAAATTGGTGTTCCCCCCCATATACTCTATATACTATCTTTCAGATCACTAAACTGGAGGGTGCACTATGAACCAGCATGTGCTAGGACACACAACGAAGGCAAAAGGTGAGCTACAAAGATTTTCTCCAGTATTAACTGCTCCATCTATAATTTTCTCTCTCTCAGGTTTTAATGTCGTTTTTTCTCTCTTTCTCTCTCTCACTCTCTCTCACATCGTTTCTCTTTCTCTTTTAAAGTCATGGACGCTGCTGTCCATTCTGCCGTGTACAACCAAAGCTGAGTTCAAGTTGTGAACTCTGTTGGTCACAGTGTTTACACAAGGTAAGCTGAGCGTCCTAAATATACAATGCCGCCGATTAAATGCGTTAGAGATAAAAGGGCTTATTTATAAGCCCCTTGCGCCACTTTTGCACCACTTTTAACATGGGAAAAGTACGCAAAAGTGGCGCAAGGGGCTTGTAAATAAGCCCCAAAAAATATTGTCCTGCATAATGACTTGATCTCTCACCTAATTCTGTCTCATCTCTGAATCATTTTAAAGACCTGTTGATCCATACTGTAAATTTGACGCAGTAGGCACTTCCGTACAGACACCTCTTGAACACGAGCCTATAAGAGAGGTGGAATGTATCAGGCACACTGCAGATGTGCAAATTAAAAAATATCGCCAAGTATTACCTTAACTTGTAATGTTTGACCTTATTTAGTCACATCAATCTAATTTTGAACACTTATTTTCATTTTTGTTTTGTAGATTACCTACCCTTCTTCCATTGGAGTCCATCTCACATTTTGTTTATTATATTGTTATGTTAAAGTTATGCTTTTAGTTATTTATTATATTGTTATTTTAAAGTTACATTTCTAGTTATTTATTGTTATTTTAGTAAAAGTAATTTAAAAAAAGTATATTTGTCTTCTTTTTCTGACATTTCACTATTATTTAGTGTGATAATCATAAAGTTATAAAACATTTAAAAATAGAAATGATATTTATAACTAGAAGTATAACACTGAGGCTAACTCTTTACCAGCTCTTTACCAGAGTCTATAGCTATGACTAATGGTTCCTATGGAAAACTTTTAAAACTCCAGCACAGTAACTGTTTTGATAAGCAACATTGTGTGGTGAACTTCTAACCTCTGTGCTCACTTATGTGTTCCATGAACTGTTACTTTGGTAACAGGCAGTAAGCAGTTTGGGGGTGGGCTTGAAAGGAACTGGGTGTACAGAAACCGTTATATTTACCCAGGATCCTCTACATGACAGAAAGGAAAGCAAAGTAAAACAGAACACTGTGTACCTGATTTCCACCCCTCTTGTGCCACTTTTTTATCCAAGGCCCCACCCCTGCAACATTAGGAGTGTGTGGGCCTCAACGACCCCCCTCAAGCCCCGGGACCCCCAACCCCCGGGGATTTGTGTATTGTGGAAGGCAGGCTGCGTGTCCCTCCGCCTGGAGCCCTCAAGGGCCACTGGGGACGGCCACGCCCCAGGGCCAGCTCCTACAGTGTCCCGGGGTGCCTACCTCGGGACACTGCTGTATGCTATGAGAGGGCGGGAGTCTCGCGGCTCCCGCCCCTCCCATAGCACATTTGGTTTGGATTTGGAAAGACAGAGCAGGGAAATCTGTTCTCACTTTCAAAATCCAAACCAGATTGTTTTTCCACATTCAAGTTAGCATCTCCCCATGTGGAAAAGCAATGCGGGATCCCAAAGGATGCAGGGAGCCGGCAGGACCGTGGGGGCATTGTGGCTCCCCCCCGGGTCCCCAACATTTTTTATAAGACCCGGGGGATAGGGTCCCCGGGGATATTAGAAATTACTGATAGGGGCTATTTTGTTTACTGTAAAATTAGAAGTCGCACACCCAGCGCAGCGCACAGTGCGGCCCCCTGGTGTGCATGCGCTGAATGCAAAACTCATAATCTGTAGGGTGCACAACTCCAGAGCCTTTGGTGCACAACTTTGACGCGTTTGGGAGCCGTCATTGCTTTTCCACATGAGACGCTACTAACATGCAGCTCCCCATGTGAAAAAGCAATCTGATTTAGATTTTGAAAGAGAGAACAGATTTCCTTGCTATGGGAGGGCGGGATGGACATCCCTGGACACTGCAGTAATCGGCCCTCCCACAATACATAAAGCCCCGGGGAGTGGTGGTCCCTGGGTCTTTGGAGACCTTGCAGCCCCCCTAACCATTTTTATTTTTAGCCCCAGGGGGTGACGGGGCCCTTTGGTGCTCCAGGAGAGGGGGCCATGCAGTCCCCTCCCACAATACATAAAGCCCTGGGGGTGTTGGTCCCTGCTGCTTTGAGGACCTTGGACCCCTCCCCCCACCATTTTGTTTTTTTAACCCCAGTTGTGACGATCCCCGGGTATTAGGCCCCCAGGGGCTAATTATATAAAAAAGTTCAGTTTTATTTTATTCATTATTTTTACGCCAGAGTCCGCGCACCCTACACGCACCTGCCGGGTCTTTTTAAAAAAAAATAATAATAAAATGTTGTGGGCCCTGGGGGTCCTTCTGGGACCCCCAAAGCAGGATTTAGAGGGTAAAAGTATTTCTACCCTGCCCCCTTTCTACGTTTTGCACACATATTCCACTGACTTCTTCAGCCTGGCTTCTACCAGGTCACAAAATGGCTGCCAACAGTTCCTGGTTTCGTATGTTGACAACCACTTGACAGCCAATTAGCATTCAGCGCGTGATCGGAAGGGTTCGCTTATGGTGCACTCATGGTGCGCTCAGGGTCCGCGGATCGACAGCGGCCATAGATATATAAATGCTTTTAACTTTAATTTTCTCAGGAACTACTGAACAGATTGACACCATTTAAGCAAAAGGCAAAAGTCTGACCAAGGACTACATCTTTGCCAAATTTGGTGTAATTCCGTTCAGCAGTTCGGGCTGTAGCTGTGGCTAAAGGTCATATGGAAAATTGCATGGGAAAAACGCGTTTTGGGACCCCCCCTTTTTTCTCGGCCCCCGCTTGATGACTCTCCGTGAAACCTTTAGGTTAGGAGCGGACCAGAGCTGACCATAAGCTTTCAAAAGATCGCGAAGATTCATCAACCGGTGCCAAAGTTATTCCAAATAGAATGTTGTGGATTTCCTTTGGAAAATAGGTCCTAACTATAACTACCTACACAGCGGTGCTGTGGTGAAATTAAGTCTGCTGCATCCAGCGGTTGAAACTGTGGTGGATATATATATATCTATACTAATATAATAAAGAGAGAGCCCAAACCTTTGAGGCGGGTAATCACAGGAACCACAGCACCAATCACAACACCCAATACAGCATTGGAAAGGACAGTTGCAGCAGATGGACATAGGCTATACAACTGGCCACCATATACATTCAAAGGGTAAAAGAACCTTAGGGACAAAGTAGTCCCTTGTGGGCGTGGGCGTTCTGCTCGGGGCGTTCTGCTGGGGGCGTGTGCGTTGTGGTGGGTGTGGCCATACAGCGATGGGCGCGGCATTCGCTACGTGTTAGTACTTCCTTGTGGCTGTGTGGGTTGTGCTGGGGGCAGAAATCAGGTACAACAAGCACTTGTAGGGCTCCGTTGTGGGCATGTGGGGGCGGGTCCAACGCTATGTGTTAGTACTTCCATGTGGCCGTGTGCGTTGTGCTGGGGGCGGAAATCTGGGTGCGGAAATCAGGTAAAACAAACATGTGCGTTGTGCTGGGGCGGAAATCTGGGGGTGGAAATCAGGTAAAACAAGCGTTTACAGGGCTCCGTTGTGGGCATGTGGGGGCCTGGTCATACAGCAATCGGCGTGGCATTCAACGGGCATTCGGCAAAAAGGGGGGCGCGGAGATCCTGCAAAACAAGCGTTCACAGAACTCCGTTGTGGCCGTCTGTATACCCGGACAACGTCGGGACGGGCTGCTAGTATGAGCAAGGCACAGGGGTGCCGAAACGTTATGTAACCGACAAGCGAATAAAGAAATTGAACACCGTGAAATTTGGTCCGTGCTTTGTATTTCTGCGCGAGCTGGGAGTGAGTGGCGACGCGCAGGAAACTTTGGTAGTCAATATATATATATATATATATATATATATATATATATATATAGATAGATAGATAGATAGATAGATAGATAGATATGGATATATATAGATATAGATATAGATATATAGATATATATATCTTGTAACCAGTAACTTAAGAGATATCTTCTTCAATATATCTGCATCTTATAATCTACGTGACCTGGCTGTCTGATTACTGTTTACTAAGAAGGCATCTTGTGCTTACAACAAAGACTTTTCTCCCATTGTCCCTTTCAGATCCACAGTTCTAGGACCGGCACAGTTGATGAGATTGGCTGCCTCAAGAGTAGAACTTCACTTGCGATAGACTTTTCAAGAGGTAAGGCAATGCCCTTCATTCTTCCAAACACAAAAGCCATTTAAGGGGACCGAATAGTAACACCCTAAACCAGTGGTTCTTAACTGTTTGACTTCTGTGGACTCCCACTTAATCATTATTGGAAACTTGGGATCCATAGTAAATCATTACTGGAATCCGGGGACTCCCACTGAATCACAGTATAGCGCCAGGAGGCTCCTTCCAGAGTGACAGTTTGCGCCTTATAAATATCATAGTTCATTTCATTTAATTTCATTGCTGGAAGCTAGAGACCACAGCCTAAGCGTTTATGGGGATTTGCACTACAAAACAGCACACAATAAATACAAAACAACCATTCATCAAACAAATACACAAATGAATAATTCACAAAGAAATTGTTTTATAAAATCACAATTTTACTTTTAATGGGAATGTGTGAGCTTTTCTAAATTCAATTGGTGCCATTCATCT
Organism: Lissotriton helveticus; assembly: GCF_964261635.1. NCBI lineage: Eukaryota > Metazoa > Chordata > Amphibia > Caudata > Salamandridae > Lissotriton > Lissotriton helveticus. The sequence continues at coordinate 1,412,795,935 of NC_136065.1, forward strand.
TCCATGCTAAATCCTATCTCACGCACTTGCACTGCTCCCATGAAATGTGAGGATAATAACTTAATTTTTAGCTTCCAAATTCAAATACATTTACTTTTACAGAACATTTTAGAACTTTTTATTTTATATTTTGCTTATTTATTTATAACACACGTTATTAATCTGTTAATATTATTTCATTTTGTAATCAGTCACGGACCACACGAGGATGCTTCATAGACTCTCTCGGGTCCCCAGACCATGGGTGTAGGAACATTGTCCTAAACCCTAAGATGAAGTAAGGGGATATTGAAAGAGTCCACCTTTTAAAGTAGCATCCTCAAAATGTAGGCCAGTCAGTAGTACCCCCAAGGTTACCGTTGTCCCTAGCTGAAGTAGGCCTTGCCGGGAATCCGCAGTACCTAAAAAAGGGACTGTGGTTGCAGGTCAAGCTTCTTGGCCTGATACCTTGAAACTAAGGCAAGCTTTAGCAATTCGTCAGTCAATGAGGTTTGCTGTGGATTCACAGCACTCATCATACCATTTGCCATAGATTATTGGTTCCAAAAAAGTAACACAAAATCCAAGATTTCAGTTAAAAGGAAACAACCTGCCCAAAGGCAAAGTTGTGTCATCCTAGCCTTATGCACTAAGGCCATATGCTGCTGGAGTTTGTTGTGCCCACCTGGTTGGGAGTGGGGCCTCTCTGAAGACCATGCCCAATTGCTTGTCCATCCCGCACAACCAAAGGCTGTGTACAGCAGGAGCACTTGTTAATTAAGTGTTAATTAAGGGTTAATAAAACAAACTCACTGAAAGAAAAAATGAATTCTGAAGCAGTAAACCAAACGTTTGTTAATTCAGAGTCCAACAAAATAATAGAGTGAAAGCTTCAACAACATCAAGAAATACACACAAATCAAATAAAAGTATTAGAAATATTATCAACAGCCTAATAATGAAAAAAAAAAGTAAGAAAAGTATATAAAATATAAACCGCAAGCATTAAACCAAGACTAAATTTTTTTTTAAAACAACACTAACACTTAACAGGTACTGTGACGGTTCGCCATTAGGGAGAAAGAGCGTTGGCACCCCTGATGCTAATGCTCTATTACTTACCGGTAATCTTCATTACTCTGGGTACCGTTGTCCTCGTCCCATTCATTACAAAGTGGAGATGACCATCTCCCGACAGAAAAAAACAAGAGGAATGCTGGAACCCTAATACTGCCCCTCCCACCGGGAGTACATAAGCAGTACTTACCCAGCAGCCCTCCTGTACTCCCAGACAGGAAGGCTGGCTGTCCGGGAGGGAGGGAGGGAGGGGCGTATGAATGGGAGGAGGACAACGGGACCCGGAGTAATGAAGATTACCGGTAAGTAATAGAGCATTACCCCCAGGTCCCTTACGTCCTCGTTCCGTTTCATTACAAAGTGGAGAATCCCAAAGAAAAAAAACTGGCCTTCCGCACCCGCAAGCACACCCCGGAAACCACAACCAAAGCAGCAACCCAAGGGAGCACCGAGGAGGAGGGAAAGGGGGACCGCAGGAAACAAACGGCCCACAACCCAGAACAGGACAGCTGGGACCAACAAGGCCTGGAGACCAACAGAAGGCCAGGACCCCAACAAGGAGGCTGCCAACCAGAGAAACCGGAGACAGGGCAAGCGGAACCAAAGGACACGGCGAAGCAACCCACCAGACAAGGCCGCCAAGCCCAGAACCACCGGGAAGGCACACAGGACCCGGCAGCCACACAGACACAGAGCAAACAGAGACAGCCCCGAAGAAGGCCAACGAAAGAAATGGCCAACAGAGCACAGGCACAAGCATCCAGACCAACCAAGGAAGGAGGAAAGCACAGGCCAGAAACCGGCCCAGAGAAACCAGAGGAAAAAAAACACCAAAACTCTGCCAAGGAGGCCCAGGAAGCAGCAAGAGCCCAGGAGCCGGACAGGAGTGAGACCGCAACCAAACAGAAGAGACAGGAAAGGGGAAAGGGACCCGAAAAACCCCAGGACGCCAAAAAACCCAAAGGGGAAGGAGGCCACCAACCAACCGAGGAAGGACACCAAACCCAGAACATCAGGGGCAGAGGAGGCCAACGCAAAGACCACAGGCCCGAGATGCCCCCAGAAAGAAACAGCCGAAAGCCGACCAACAAAGGAGAGGCCAACAACACTGGAAACCAACAACGAACAAGCCGAACACAGGCGGGGACAAAGCCACCGGCCAAAACCCCCAGAAATCCCCCAACCTACAAAGGGAGGGAAAACAAGGCAGGAAGGGAGGCCAGAGCAACCGGGAGCACCCAACTGCCCCCAAACCAGGCAGAGAGGGCAGAGAAAAACAGGCGTCAACACAGCAGAGGACCAAACAGGTACCCAACACCCAGGCCAAGCAAACAGCAAGGGCAGGAGCAGCAGGAAAAAGAAATAGCCCCAGGGCGCACAGCACTCAGGCCAAAAGCCCACAAGGCCCGACCCCAGCAACTCCGGAGAGGAGCCAAGAAAACAGCACAAACCAGGGCAACAGACGGCAAAGGAACCAGGAAACCAGGACTAGAGCCAAGCAACCCGACCATGCAGGAGGACCCGCAGGCCCAACCAAACCCCGGAAGGAGCCCACGCAGAGCCCAGGCCAAAGCAAAGGGCAGGGAGGAACAGGGATTCCCCAGCACATCGCCGGACCATGCAGAAGGCCGGAAAAGAAACAGAGGAAACCGGAAAAGCTGAGCAGATAAGGCAGAGAGCCAAGCAGCAGGAAAACCCAAGACAACCCGCAGCCAGAAGGGAGGACCCCACAGAGCAAGATCACCACAGAACTGCACTCCAACCACAGAAGGGGGCACCCAAACAGACCCACACTGGGAACAAAGCCTGGGGAAGCAAGGGAGGAAGAAGCGAGCCAGGACACCAGACCCAGGAAAAGCCCAGTAAAACATCCCCCAGAGCAGGCCGAAAAGAGACAGCACAGGCAGAAAGCCCAGGAGGCACAGCCTGAGGCCATCCCGAAACCAGCACGAAGCCGGCAGACCCGGAGCCACAGGACCCCCCTCAGGCCCTGGTGACACAAGCCCGGGAAGAGAACCGTCAGCAGGAGAAGGCCCAGACCCAGGCTCAGCCCAAGGGACCGGAGGAGCAAAGCCTGGAACCAAGCCCCCGAGCACCAATCCCTCTGCTTGCTGCAGAGGCAAGGACCCTCGAAAAAGGGTGGGCAGACAAACGGACCCAGCACACCCAATGGCAGGCCACAGCTCCCACACCTGCGATACCCCGAGAAGCAGGGACACCCAGGGGCAGCAAGAAAAGCGGGGAAGAACCCAGCAGGCCAACAGGAACCCAGGGGAACCAACAGGACCCCCAAGCAACCGCCAAAGGAGCAGGAACACAGACCCACCACCAGTCTGGGGCAGGGAAACACAGAGCAGGGAGAACCAGAAGCGCACCCCAACAGGCCGCAACCGAGGAAGCCAGAGGCGAACCCCCACCTAGAGAAAGCAGCAGTGGGTATGACGCAAGCAAGCAGGCAGAGAGACACCAACAACACAGGGAACCGCAGGGACAAACCCAGACAGAGCCAGCGAAAAAAAGGAACCAGTCACCACAACAGCGACAGGAACCCATGCCAACCCGGGGCAGGCCATCAAACAAAGTGCGAATGCCAATAGCACAGAGAACCAGCAAACGAGCACAATGGAGAGGAGAACCCCCCCAACAGCGTCCCAAACGAAAAAGGGCAGAAGCACACGTGGCCAGGAGCAGGTGCATCACCAGAAGGCAGCGACCCAAAGAGAGAAGTCCACAACAGCAAGAGGAACACCCACCACACAGCCCAAGCGAAGCGGCAGGCACCCGCAGGCCGACAGAACACCCTTGGCTGAATGACACAGGGGAAACACCAGTGCCCGGGGCCCACCCCGCAGAAATGTAAACATGCGGCCATGAAGCAGCGCAACACCATGACATCGACCTCCGAGCTGCGACGGCCACAGCCTCCGGGGCCGAATCCAGAACTTCAGCGCACAAGAGGCCAGCCCCAGCCAGAGAAGAGGAAGAGGCAGCGGCAGGAGACGCACCATGCACGACATCCGCCTCAAGGCCTCCAGCAACACCGAAAGAGCCCGACCTCCCCCCAACCACGCTCCGCAGGAGGGGGGGGACCAGAACAGGACCAACAGCAAAGGAAAGAGCACAGGACACGGAATCCCTACCAGGAAGACAGCGTCCCAGCCGAGAAACATGAGGGAGATCCCAGATCCGACTCCAGCGCCAGCGGCGTCCACAGAGGCTCCCGAAGAAAAAGGAGCAAGAACACATAGAGCGGGGGCCAGCAGTACAACAAGGCCCCCACCGCTACTGGGAACAGTACGAAAACACATTAAAGGAAAGCCCTCCGAGTGAGCTCACTGACCGGATTCAAAGGCAGAGACTTTCCCACTCCCCAGCCGGCTCCAAAATTTACCAGGGCAGCGATGCGTGCACCGAAGGAAGGGAAACATGAAATCCAACCTCCGACCAGCACAGACAGCCTGACATTCCTGTGGGAGAGAAGAGACAGAACATGCATCAAGAAGGCAATAAAAACCTGGCAAGCGGGACTCACCCGGAGCGGGGGCCTTCACCAGGAACAAGGCCCCCAGCCCAAACGTTCAGTACACCAGGAGACCGGCAGGAACACAGCAAGCGCGGCACCTCCCACCCAGGCAGTTTCGGGCAGAGGAGCACGTGACCCGGAAGAACCCAGGAGACCAAGCCCCAGCCGCAAAGGGCCGGGAGGTCAAGCAGGACACCGGCTCCAACAGGGACAGACTCCCAGCAAGCCCAGCAGGCCAGGAGAAAGCCCACGGAAACCCCACGCCTGCACAGCCAGGCAGCCGGGTGAGGGAGAAGAGAGCACTGCCACTCCAGCCCAGCAGGAGCAGCACCAGCACGCCATCCAGTCTGTCGACAGACAGAAAACAAGCATTTGCAATGCAATAGGTCTCGCAGCATTCAAGTTTTAATTATTGGCATTGTATATGACAATGTGTTACATGAATTTTTTACAAACTCTGTATTGGCGCATGAAGATGATTTGCAAGTGCCTATTTTGTTGTTTGTAAATAAATATGTAAACATTGACTATTTGTTTGGTTAAAGTTTAATGTTATGATGGTCATGTAAGGGCCTGGATAGGATTGTTATAGTGTTATAGTGAACAAGAACAATTATAGCACGTTATTAGCGAGAGAGAGAATGTATGCTGTCTCATTGTTGACACCAGGCAGCACATAGTGAGATCACCAGACTGGAAGAGAGAGTGCGCATTTTAAATAAATACATGTTTGTGCCTGAAAGGTAGTAAGAAATGTGCCGTGGCCTCACTGCCCAATGGGGAGCCAGTGGCATTGAATCAGCATTTACATTTCATGGAGTTACTTGGCCAATAATGTACCTTGAATTACTTAACCATAATGGGCAAATCCCCTCTCGCCCCGATCAGCTCCTCCGCTTATGACGAGAGAATACCTAGCCTCCTTTCACCTTAGAGGCACCAGAACCACCTTCGAGGGAGAAGAGTCACCCCCCCACTCACCACCCCCCTCAGATTTTTCTCCAATGAGGATCAAGCATCCTACTCCTCTGATCTTACCACTTAGGAAAAACCCCTCCTAGATTTTCACCTGTGAGGAAGAGGGAAACCCATTACCGCCTCAATTCTGCAACTTTGAGGTACCTCATACCCAGTGACTGACATACAGTGGGCTACGGTCCACACATACACGATCCGTGCCCAGGCGACACCTCTCGGAGTCCATCATCCCGCCCGAGTCCCTTCAGCCCCCATGTCACTCGTCCAACACTCACCCCAGCTCTGCGCCTCCTATTCACCCTCCTCTCCGCCTGCAGCACCCAGCCTAGCACTCCCGGCACGCAGCAATTCTCTTGTCCATCCCCGAATTACCATAATCCTTCACCCTATACATTTTTCCAAATCCCCACTTTAGCCACCAAACTTGGACATTCACTCCCTATTCAGCACACTCACTCACCCCTGTACCGTCCAGCACTCAACCCCTTTCTGCTGCCCCCATCCTTTCAAACTTCCCCCTTCCAGCCCCCAACCGCTGCCTCTCATCACCTTCACAGATCCCATCCCATACACTCACTCCGCGGCCCACTGTGTTGGACACTCACTCCGTGCTTGGCCTCCTCCTCCGCCTTCTTCCTCTACAGGCCCCGGTCCGCCAGGGTCATCAGGTAGGCCCACACCTCGCTCCTCAGCCGGGGGGGGCCGAGCTGGCCCTGAGGGGCCTGGGAGATGTCCAGGCGGAGCAGCTGTGTCCCGGCCGCCTCCATGGAGCTGTGTCCAGGCTCAGCCTCGGCCGGCCCTCGCAGGTGACAGCTGTGCCCCCTCCTCCTCGGGGTTGGGGGGGAGTTGGGGAGGAGCGAAAGAGCTTTGATCACGCTCGCCAGCAAACCAGGGGGAAGGGAGGGCCCTCGGGGGCAAGGAATGCCCCCTAGGAATGAGGGATCCGACTCCGGGAGCAGCCCAGGGCCAGTGTCAACCTGGTGGCGTAGTTCAGTCGGTTGACGCATCAGCTGCAGAGATATCTATGCGTGTGACCTGCAAGTCGTAGGTTTCAGTCTGACCAACATAGCTTAGCGGGTTGATCGTCCCGTTCCGGAGTTCTGTGTGAACCTTGAGAGTTCCCGCCCCAGTAGGTAGTCACACGATCCGCACTTCCCTGGGGTACGGGCCCGCTCACCACCAGTCACCCTCCCAGCCCCTCTCATCACCGTCCATCTGCCACACACCCACGCCTGCTGGTGACCGGGCTATAAAACATGTTCTCCACTTTGAACCCTGTAGTGTTACGCGCTCAAACAGGGGGCCACATCATAGGAGCCAGCACCAGGGAGGCCTTCTGTCATTCCCAGCTGAACCTCGAATCCTGCGAGAATGGAGAGTAGACACAAGAGTGGACAGGACACCATCATGGCAGAGGCGGATTCAGACGCGCGCCTTTGGATTGGGTCGCGCGCGCGAGCTTGTAACGTAGGCAGCTCACGCGCGCGACCCAATCCGAAGGCGAGCGTCTGATTCTGCCTCTGCCATAGACAATGCTGCGCGCGTGGCCAGCTCTTGTCTCCCCTCGTTGTTGGCTGAGCCGACTGCTATAGTGTCTCGGCGAGAGCGCGCTTTCGCACGCTTTTCGCAGAGAGACCTGAAAAGCAAAAATTGTAAACCAGCTGTGAGCAAGAAACACAGCAAGAAGGGGTTTTCTGGCCCCTGGAAGGGGTTCTACAGGAACATTACTGGGGTCTGGGGAACAGCCGAGCAGTGAATGGGATTGGAAAGGGAGTGCATGAGATAAGGACGATTATAACATTGCAGTAGAAAGTAACCCGGAACAGCAGAAGGGCATTTATAGGATCAGGAAAGGATTGTGTAGCAAAAGGAAGGGAGAATGTAAGTACTAAAGAGGAAGGGAACTCTGTAGGAAACATCTAGATGTATTAATGAGCAGAAGATTGCTCAGGGGAAGTTGGAGGGGAAAATATAGGAGTAAAAAGAGTCTAAAGAAACATGAAGGAATGGTCGGGGCAGAGAGATGGCAGATCTGCAAAGGAAACCTCAGAACAGTTTGCAAATGTATCGCAAGACTACTTAATGCCCAGGGCATGCGTACCAGTGGCAGATAGTGCGCTATCCAAATTTGAATAACTTAACGCCCAAAACTTGCTCTTCATTGTGGGGACTCATCATGCCTCCCAGAGTGGAAATCCAGGAGAATGTACCCCCAGAACTCACCCCCCATCTCAATGCCTCCTCAGAGGTACTTCTCCATCACCCAATTACCTTACATCCTGCCTGACCTCCTGTTGCTCTCCCGTGCTTCTCCTACTGCCCTACAGCCCCAGACACCCGCTCCTTGCCCCTCCAATGAGTCCCACCGGTCTCCACTGCTAATCAGATGCTAGTCAGATGTCTCTTTGCACTCCTTGTCTCTCTGCACGTCTTTCCTCTGCACTTCTCTCTAGCTCTCTTTCTGCACTGGATATCTCTCTGCACCCTGACGTATCTATGCACCCCCTGACTCTCGCACATCTCTCCTCTGCAATCCTCTCTCGCTCTCTCTTTGCACGGGATATCTCTCTGCACTCAGATGTCTCTTTGCACTCCTTGACTCTCTGCACGTCTCTTCTCTGTCTCCTCTCGCGCTCTCTTTCTGCACCTGATGTCTCTGCACCCAGATGTCTCTTTGCACTCCTTCTCTCTGCACGTCTCTCCTCTGCACTCCTCTCTTGTTCTCTCTTTGCACATGATATCTCTCTGCACCCAGATGTCTCTTTGCACTCCTTCTCTCTGCACGTCTCTCGCATGCACTCCTCTCTCGCTCTCTTTGCACCTGATATCTCTCTGCACCACAGATGTCTCTTTGCACCCCCTGACTCTCACGCATCTCTCCTCTGCACTCCTCTCTCGCTCTCTCTTTGCACCTGATATCTCACTGCACCTAGATGTCTCTTTGCACTCCTTGCCTCTCTGCACATCTCTCCTCTGCACTCCTCTTGTGCTCTCTTTCTGCACCTGATATCTCCCTGCACCCATATGTCTCACTGCACCTCTCAAGTCTCACCGAACCCACTTTGTTTGTGCGGGCCTGGCCACTCTGCACTGCACGGCTCTCTCTGCACTGCACGGCTCTCTCTGCACTGCACGGCTCTCTCTGCACTGCATGGCCCTCTCTGCACTGCACGGCCCTCTCTGCACTGCCCCACTCTCTCTGCACTGCCCCACTCTCTCTGCACTGCCCCAACCTCTCTGCACTGCCCTCTCTGCACTGCCCCAACCTCTCTGCACTGCCCTCTCTCTGTGATTCCCCATCCTCTCTGCACTGCCCCACCCTCTCTGCACCGCCCTGCCCTCTCTGCACTGTCCCACTCTCTCTGCACTGCCCCACTCTCTCTGCACTGCCCCAACCTCTCTGCACTGCCCCAACCTCTCTGCACTGCCCTCTCTCTGTGATTCCCCATCCTCTCTGCACTGCCCCACCCTCTCTGCACTGCCCCGCCCTCTCTGTACTACTCTGCCCTCTCTGCACTGCCCCACTCTCTCTGCACTGCCCCACTCTCTCTGCACTGCTCCAACCTCTCTGCACTGCCCCAACCTCTCTGCACTGCCCTCTCTCTGTGATTCCCCATCCTCTCTGCACTGCCCCACCCTCTCTGCACTGCCCCACCCTCTCTGCACCGCCCTGCCCTCTCTGCACTGTCCCACTCTCTCTGCACTGCCCCACTCTCTCTGCACTGCCCCAACCTCTCTGCACTGCCCCAACCTCTCTGCACTGCCCTCTCTCTGTGATTCCCCATCCTCTCTGCACTGCCCCACCCTCTCTGCACTGCCCCGCCCTCTCTGTACTACTCTGCCCTCTCTGAACTGCCCCACTCTCTCTGCACTGCCCCAACCTCTCTGCACTGCCCTCTCTCTGTGATTCCCCATCCTCTCTGCACTGCCCCACCCTCTCTGCACCGCCCTGCCCTCTCTGCACTGTCCCACTCTCTCTGCACTGCCCCACTCTCTCTGCACTGCCCCAACCTCTCTGCACTGCCCCAACCTCTCTGCACTGCCCTCTCTCTGTGATTCCCCATCCTCTCTGCACTGCCCCACCCTCTCTGCACTGCCCCGCCCTCTCTGTACTACTCTGCCCTCTCTGCACTGCCCCACTCTCTCTGCACTGCCCCACTCTCTCTGCACTGCTCCAACCTCTCTGCACTGCCCCAACCTCTCTGCACTGCCCTCTCTCTGTGATTCCCCATCCTCTCTGCACTGCCCCACCCTCTCTGCACTGCCCCACCCTCTCTGCACCGCCCTGCCCTCTCTGCACTGTCCCACTCTCTCTGCACTGCCCCACTCTCTCTGCACTGCCCCAACCTCTCTGCACTGCCCCAACCTCTCTGCACTGCCCTCTCTCTGTGATTCCCCATCCTCTCTGCACTGCCCCACCCTCTCTGCACTGCCCCGCCCTCTCTGTACTACTCTGCCCTCTCTGAACTGCCCCACTCTCTCTGCACTGCTCCAACCTCTCTGCACTGCCCCAACCTCTCTGCACTGCCCTCTCTCTGTGATTCCCCATCCTCTCTGCACTGCCCCACCCTCTCTGCACCGCCCCGCCCTCTCTGCACTACTCTGCCCTCTTTGCACTGCCCCACTCTCTCTGCACTGTCCCAACCTCTCTGCACTGCCCAATTGTTTTTGCACCCTCTCTGTAACCTCCCGCCCTCTGTGCAGTGCCTTCTCTCTGTGATTCCCCATTCTCTCAGCACTGCTCCACTCTCTCTGCACCACCCCTGTCCTCTGCTCCCTCCCACCCTCTCTGCACCATCCTGCCCTCTCTGCACCCTCCCACTATCTCTGCACTGCCCTCTCTCTGTGATGCCCCATCCTTTCTGCACTGCCCATAGAGCTCTCTCTGCACTGCCACGGCCTCACTGCACCCTCCCACTCGCTCTGCGCTCTCCGTCTCTCTGCACCCTACATGTCCCTCACGCTTCCACTCCAACAGTTTCTCTGACAGCCGCCCCCCTCTCTTCAAACTGCCCTCTCCGCTGACGTTACCCCGGTCTTTGTGTGGCTCCCCTTCCTCTCTGCACTGCTCCACTCTCTCTGCCCCATTCTTTCTGGATCATCATGCCCTCTCTCTGTGATTCCCCATTCTCTCTGCACTGCCCGCTCGCTCTGCACTACCCTCTTCCTGCACTGCCCTCTCTCTCGGCACCCCTGAAGGAAGTTCCCCCCTGAACTGCAGGAACTTCACGTGTCAACATTCGCCCTCGGCTTCCACTCAACGCTGTGCGTGCCCTCTGCGCCCCCTGCCGCTCCCTCCCTCGTCGGCCTGCATTATCCCGTTCGCTCTGCATTGCCCCCTCCTCTGCGCTCACCGTCTGTAAGCACCTCCGGTCCCTCCCTGCACCACCACCCCCCCAATCTCGCCTGAGTGCACTTCCCTGACTCGGCATTGTCAGATGTGCAGTGCACTCCCCACCTCTCTGCGGTCACCATCGCTCTGCACCCCCGTACCTTGCCCCCTGCTGTCCCCCTACGATACTCACCCCCCTCCCCCGTACCTGCCCCCTGCTGTCACCCCCATGCCCCCCTCGTACCTGCCCCACTGCTATCACCCCCGTGTCCCTCACCCGCCCTCGTGCCTGCCCCTCTGCTGTAACCCCGTGTCCCACCCCCCGCCACCCCCCGCTGTCACCCCCACCCCACCGTACCTGCCCTCCTACTATCACCCCCGCCCTGCGTTCCTCGAGCCCACACTGCGGTTGTGGTTTTGCTGCCTGTAATCCGACCGTCAGCCCGTCCACCCATCACAACAAATTAAAAGCTGGATTCTGGTAAGCGCTCCCTCGAGACGGCGTGAGAGAGAGCGGAGTGGGATGGAGACCGGAGATAAGAGAGACCCCGCAAGACAGGGAGAGACGGGCTTAATGAAGAGCGAGAGACCCTGCGTGAGACAGGGAGAGACAGACAGCTTAATGAAGCGCAAGAGAGCGCCCGCTAGAGTTCCTGTGTGAGGAGAGAAACCTTAATGGAAACCTTAAGAGACTCGTAGTGAGACAGAGCGAGAGCTTAACCAAGACCGAGAGAGAGCAGACAGGACACCATCATGGCAGAGGCGGATTCAGACGCGCGCCTTCGGATTGGGTCGCGCACGTGAGCTTGTAACATAGACAGCTCACGAGCGCGACCCAATCCCTAGGCGCACGTCTGATTCAGCCTCTGCCATAGACAATGCTGGGCGCAGGGCCAGCTCTTGTCTCCCCTCGTTGTCGGCTGAGCCGACAGCTATAGTCCTTGCAAGCGATAGCGCGCTTTCGCGAGCTATTCGCAGGCTCGATCTAAAAAGAACAGGAGGGCTGCTGGGTAAGTACTACTTATGTACTCCCGGTTGGAGGGACAGTATTAGGGTCCCAGCATTCCTCTTGTTTTTTTCAGTTGGGAGATGGTCATCTCCACTTTGTAATGAATGGGACGAGTTCATAAGGGACCTGGGGGTAATGCCGCAGATATGAAGAATACAATGGTAATAAAATGATTTTATTACCATTTTATTTTTCAGTGCGACCAGCCTCAGCTAAGTGTGAGAGCGGGCGCTTTGCTGCTGATTGGCAGCAATAGGGTGGAGTGGGGACTACTCCAGCTTAATGTGCGCATGTCAGATTGACTGTCTGTCTTGCGACTGCCAGTGTGACATACGTGCTTTAAGTCTCTCCATCTCGAGCTGAATTAGACAGCTGGATGAAGAGCAGGCACAGGCCCCAAATGACTGAATGAGCGCTGAGCCAACGCCCATTCCAGCCAACCGTGTTGCTTCGCTTGTGCTGGTTAATATTATCAGCACCATGAGTGCAACTTCTGGATTGGTTAGGGAATTTAACTTCCTGGACCCAATGCCATCTGGACTGGAGAAGAACACAGAGGCAGTAGGTTAGTAAACATTTTCTTTTTAATTACAAAATGCATTTTTTGATCCACTTACAGGCAGTGTGAGGAATCCGCACTGCCGCCAACCTCAACTACAAAGCTCTCAATAGTGGCCCATTGTAAACGCTGTTTTTTACGGACTACGATTAAGAACTTTTGCTTTGAGGCTACGTACATGGCTGGTTTCTCACAGTGCCTGTAAGTGGGTCAAAATATTCGCTTCACCACTTTCAGTTGTAAGTAACCGCCACTGAACAGGAAACCATCAAACGGAGATGTTGTCTTTGATATTTCCGCACACACTCTCAGGAGAAACTTAAGGAATGTTACGGACAAGGCTCTTGTCTCCTTTGTCTCTTCCACTGATTCTCTCGCTCATAAGGATGCAGGCGAGGCAGCTTCTGATCTGTCGAATTCCATAGTCAGTGCTGTTGATAAACTTGCCCCTGCTTCTCTGCGATATGTAGCAAGGCGGAAGCCTACTGCACCTTGGTTCTCTAGCCAGCTGAGACTCTTGAGGCAGGGATGTAGGTGCACCGAGAGAAGGTGGAGGAAATCATGGGATTCTAGGGATCGAGAGGCCCATAAGTCTGCATTACGGGAGTATAAACAGAGAGTGGTAAAAGAGAAGCAGGAATACTTCTCCAATCTTACCAGTTCTCTTTCATCTCCTGGGGAGCTGTTTAAAATCGCCGACTCATTATGCTCCCTTCAACTCCCTGATCCTGTAGTCAATTCACAGGAATTGTGCAACAAGATCTCTGACTTTTTCCATAAGAAGATCTTTGATATCCATGCTTCTTTGGATGTCGAACGCCTTTCATTGGATCATAGTATTTCCACCGGGCTATCCAGTCTTGATTCTTTCAGTAAAGATTCTTCTAATCCATCTTTATCGGAATTTCCCCCCCTGTCGCTGGAGGGACTGAATCTCTTGCTAGATAGAACCAAATCCTCTTCCCCTATGGATCCTCTACCTCTTAAAAAACTTAAAGAGTGTAGAAGCAGTCTTCTTCCTCCCATGCTCATGGTTATGAATAAATCTATTTCCCAGGGCTCTTTTCCAACGGTATGGAAGAAGGCTATTGTAAAGCCTCTCCTTAAAAAACCATCCCTTGACCCTGGCCTTTTAAAAAACTTTAGGCCGATCTCCCTTCTCCCTGCTCCTGCAAAAATGTTGGAAGCACACCTAAACTTTCATTTGTCCTCCTTTCTTGATCATTCTGGATATCTAGATAACACACAACATGGTTTCCGGAAACATCACAGTACAGAGTCCGCTCTGACCCTTGTGGCCGACAAGATCCGGTGGAAAGTGGACTCTGGCCAAACTACTGTCTTGGTCCTACTTGATCTCTCGGCCGCATTCGATACCCTGTCTCCCGCCATTTTAACATCTCGGCTTAGGGAGGCAGGGGTTGAGGGATCGGCCCTGAGTCTTTTGAACTCTTTTCTTTTAGAAAGAGAGCAGAGAGTGATGCTTGGGAACTACCTCTCCCCTGCCAAGTCTTTGCAATGTGGGGTGCCACAAGGGTCGGCCTTGAGTCCGACCCTGTTTAACATCTATGTGGCCCCCCTTGCTAGACTAATAAGATCGCAGGGGATGGAGGTAGTATCCTACGCCGATGACACTCAAATCATGGTGTCTCTGGCTCATTCCTCTGTGGCAACATCCGCCTTGAGCTTCAGGGTATGCATGCAGTTGGTGGCAGACTGGATGACTGTTAATTCCCTGAGGCTCAATGGCGAAAAAACAGAGGTATTGGTCTTTGGAAAGAACCAGGACGTTTGGTCGAGCGAGTGGTGGCCTTCTTCTCTTGGCATCTGCCCCACTCCCTCCCAATCAGCCAGAAATCTAGGTGTGATATTTGACACCTCACTCTCTATGTCCCTTCAAGTTAATAGGACCGTGGCCACTTGCTGGGGTGTGATTAGGACTCTTAATAGAATCCGCGAATATCTTTCTCCCCAAGCTCGTAAACAAATTGCAGTCGCTCTTGTTGGCTCCAGGTTGGATTATTGTAATTCCCTGTATATGGAGTCCAACAAGAGCCACGTGCACCGACTGCAAATTGTGCAGAATGCGGCTGCACGGTTTGTATTGGCCCTTCCTAAGGTGTCATCTGCGACTAAAGCCAGGAAAGACCTTCATTGGCTTCCAGTGCAGCATAGAATTTCTTTCAAAATTCTTTGTATGACCTACAGAGCATTGGCGGAGGGACCAACGAGTGGGATTAGTTCCTTACTCGCCCGCTATGTTCCAGTTAGAGGCCTTCGATCCGCTGAACTACTCCAACTTGTCGTGCCACGTGTTAGGCTGGCCAGATGGGGAGCTAGGGCCTTCTCAGTTGTGGCCCCTCAGCTTTGGAATTCTATTCCAATTGAGCTTAAGAGGTTGCCATCAATTGATCTGTTCAAAAAGGAACTAAAAACTTGGTTCTTTAGGAAGTCCTACCTTTGATTGAATGTTCCTTGGAGTGATAAGCTGTGATTCTGATGTTAGGCGCCTTGACGCCCATTGGGCAAAGTATGCGCATAATAAAAACATTTTCATTCATTCATTCATCAGTGGCAATTGCCTTAAACCTTTTAGATCTGTGAACTCTGGAACTTCCTTAAACGGTCGGTGAGGAGTGATTCACAAGTCTAAATATCATCACAGTTGTGTGTTTAACTTTTTGAAATATAATTTGTTCAAATGTCATGGATGTTGGTAATTTGCCCCTGTGCAGGCTGCTTAACAGAACTTGGTTCAGTGAATTCACAATTCAAACCAGCACAAGGAATGAGAAGAGACAGGCAGGAATATAGAAAAGGCAGAGAAGGAAGCAGCACTTTGCTCATTCAACTAGCCAAAAAGCCTTGTAAGGCTAGAGAGAACAATGTGCTTAAAATGTGAAAGGCCAATACAAATGTAGGCTTTTAGCCTTTTCTTTACGTGGACTTGTCCCCTTAAGCATTGGAGCTGGAGATTATTCTTGACAGCGGATCTGCAAATAAAATCTCAATTGCTCTGATTTAAGAACATAACAGTCCTGACGTCAGAAACAAATTTGAACATGAAAGTGTGCCTAACTCGGGCAGTGAATCCCTGGCTGTGCTGCCTTATGCTAGCCGAAGCGTGGATGGGTAGCCTTGCTGTAGGTCAGTGTCCATGTCATAGAAGATTCAGCTTGCTTTTTTTTGTATCAAGTCATTCGATTAGCTGCATATATGCCTGTAAAAGCATGTTAGAATTTTTGAGAGTGATTAATCAGGACATGGGTAGTCATCCAGTATCTAAATAATGAAACTCGTTGTTGTGAATAAGATCCAGGCGTAGAGGCTCTGTCATTTTTAAACACTTTAATCTGTAAAGTCAGGAATAAGTGGAGATTGAAATTGCTACCAAAATGTTGAAGCTCTATGCTAACCTTCTGAGCTTGTTTGCAACCAGTGTAACTTAATCATTTTCACGACTAATAATTTAAATAAATAAAAAAATACCATGCAATTAGCCCTTGCTATTTATGTGCCTCTTTGTTGGCGCCTAGTACTGAACACTAATCATTATCATGCTGCACTACAATGGGACTGGTTTAATGTTTGACTGATGGTACTATGGAGCATATTATCAACAGCCAGCGATAAATATCGCTGGCCGCGCTTAGCGATAGATATTTTATCGCAGGCTATCACAGGAAATTATCGCCATGCTAGCGCTGTATCAACAACGCATAGTGCAATGGTGATAATTATTCCTGGAGTAGTGGTGTTTTCCATGGAACATCACTGTTTTTCCAGCGATTTTTCATGGAAAACCGGCGATAACCTTGCTGATACGACCCTGTGGTCGTATCAGCATAATCCACCCCCCATGTTGTGAATAGGTAAGTCAGTATTTTAGCAGACGTTAGTTTTTGGTGAAAACCGTGGTTTTCGCCAAAAACTAACTTCTGCTAAAATCCTGAGGGCCATCTTGTAAATATCGCGATGTGCATTTCGCGATAATTTACAAGGTAGTCCATCAAGGGTACGCTCAGTGACGCCCACTTTGCATCTCATTAGAGATGTAAAGTGAGGCGTCGGCAAAACAGCTGCTAACATGCGCTAATGCATGTTAGCACCGGCTTGCAAAAAGGGCGATAAGGTTATCTCCGCTTTTTAGGCCCTTGTTAATATGCCCCTATGTCCGTCACGGTGGCGGAAACAGTACCTCTGCCATCCTGATAGACTACCGTCAGTCAGATTTGGAGATGACCACTGGCTCAGAGGTCATCTCTCTACATTGAAGGGAACCACCGGGTGGCCCCATAGCAGAATATTTCAAATTAAAAAACAAATTGGTAGTTGGCCACCGCAGGTTTTGACAGCTTTCACCAAACTTTTAACATGTTTTTGTTCTTGTTAAGAACGCTCCTAAAAGGGAAGCTTGTTTCACAAAAACAAAAATGAATGCCCCCCACTTCCTAAGAGTTCTCTTCTAGAGTGTGAGTGTCATTATTGTGTTTTTTTCTGTTCCTCACCACTAGGTTTTTCCTGGCGGGGACGAGCAGGAAAAAAAAAGGACATTCGACTGTCCACCTGAAATGGGCGGATGGTGTATTGTGCTACCTCTAAAGGCCCCTACTCCTTCAGGGTGTCAGAGGAAGATTTCTGTAAATGAAGACAACAGTGGCTTCTTTCACGGAAAACTTAAGTTAAGCCTATTTTAGGTCTGTGCGTTTTTTACAGACTACCCTGTCGGCCAAACTCCAAAAGGAGACTGCAGTTTTCAATACAGATTGTATGAACAAAATCTACAGTCCTTCGTCTATGAGAGATAATGTCTTGCTTTCTACAATGTCATCAGTGGGCCATCAGTAGGTCATGGGGCATGTGATGTCACTTTTACTGCACCTATGCAATGATTCTGTGCCAATACTCGAAAATGCCACAGTAGGAGCACACGGATAAAGAGAAAACCTGGAAATTCTCTGGAGTGACTCGTGCCTGGCAAAGGACTCAAGAGTTAACTGCTACATGTGCTTGTGTAAATGCTTACCAATGGTGAAAGAACATGATTAGCATCTCTTGATTTGTTTAATGGCATAAGTACAGTGTTAGAGGGAGGCCCTATTGCCAGTGGCGGGGTATATCAACTTTACAATATCTACTTTCACCACCATTGCCTCATATTTGCACCTTGTCGGCTGTCTTCCCAGACAAGCTAAGGCTCCTTGTTACCCGGTCACCCTCCACTGGGGGTGTAGCCAGAGTGGTGAGAGGCACATGAAGGGGGTAAAAGGATTGAGGCTAGCTGTGGCACATTCACAACTGTTACTACTGCCCCAGTCACAGCTTCATCATCCGAATAGTTATCTTGAAGAGAAACTGAACTATCTGCATAGTCCATGGAGGGGAAGATGCTTCAATGATTGCAACATTATCTCACCTATGTTTGTTTGCCTTAGTTACACATCAAATATTGCATGTGAACATTGCACTTAACAAACCAACCACAGCAACAATATAGTAAGAATTAAATAACTTAGTTGTGCAGACCACATTTTAGTAAATGGATTTACATTTGATAAGGTTAAATAAAGAAAAAATGGGCAAAACAGATGAATGGTCCATAAATGTTATAATAGGGAAAATATCAACAATAGAAATTGTCATTGTTTTATAAGGTTTTGTATGTATGTGTGAGGAGTTTGAACAGTGCTCGTTTGTGGATTGGGAGCCAGTGGACCTCTATGAGGTTCAGGGTGATGTGAGGGTGGGGTGGGATGTTGAGGATGAGCCTCATAAAGGAGTGTGCGTTGAGGTAGTTCAGCTTGATGGTGACAAGTGTTTGGGTGATGGTTCTGCGAGTGGTGCTGGTGGGAAACCATTTTAAGATCCTGAGCATTTTGAGTGTCTGGATGCAGGATACAGAGATTGCATTCACCTGGCTGGTTATGGGGAGTTGATTGTTGAATACAATTCCAAGTTTCTTTGTGCTGGGTTCCGGGAGGGGTGTGGGTCCGAGTTTGGTTGGCCACCAGGACGAGTCTCAGGGTAAGGTGTCTTTGTTAAAGTTAACCACTTCAGCATTCACTTTGTTGAGCTTGAAGCAGGTGTCTGGTGTCTTGTCAGAGGGGTTTCACCAGCCAAAGATACAATATTGATTCTGTGGGCATGGATGATGCTGGTGAGTGGGGTGATGTAGACATTGACAGGATGGGCTGAATGAGGATCCTTTGGAACTCTGCAGATTAGGTTGATGATGTCTGAGGTGAAGGGTGCCAGGCTGACTGACTTGGTGCAGCCTGTCGGAAAGGAGCAAATTCAGTGAAGTGTGCACATTGGATGACGGATTAGTGCACTCATTTGAAGAGGATGTGGGTTGGAGATGGTGTTGGAGACTGCAGAAAGATCTAGTTGGATGAGGGTTGCATTGTCATAATCAGGCCCTTTGTCTCCATTTATGCTCAAACTGCTTACAGTGGCTTTAAATGAGCCTGAGCTCTTTTTATTCACCAGCATGCTTTCAGAATGGTTCTCATGAGTTTGTTGGCTTTGAGAGGAGCCAGGGCTTCGGTTCAGGCAGTGATCCAGGCATTGAAGTTGGAGATGGATTCTTGGAGGATGTTGTGTTGTTACAGTGGTATAGGAGTTTGGAAGACCAGGATATGTCTGACATTGTATGTAGTTGGACCAGGTGATGGGTGTGGGCGAGTCTACTATGATGTTGCTGAAGCTGGTGAAGATGAAATCCAGTAGGCATCCATCAGCATGTATTGGGCCTTACACTCACTGCGTGAGTCCAATTTTGGACAGGTCCTTGAGGAAGTTGGTCGTGTTGGAAACAGTGAGGTCCTCATGGGGCCCTGTTATAGAAAGTGCTTCAGGAGTGCAACAGGCATGTGGGCGAACCTTGTGCACTCCAAAGGCACTTTGGCATTACCGAAGGGGCCGCAGATGCTTGTGCAGCTCCTGTAATACAGATAGCGCTATTATTAGAGGGCTTGCCTCATTGCATGGGGAAGTGGCCACATGTAGATAAGGGAATCACTTTGCGCCCACTACGCAATATGGATCTAAGGAAGTGGCAAACATGCTTTTAGGAGGTGCACTGAAAGTGCGCCACAAAAGGGTGACACACTTTTAGTGTTGATCCTGAAGGCATGCCTCAGGAAGGGAAAAGAGGTGTCCTATGGAACCCCCACCATCCCCTTGCAGGCAGGCGCAGTTACTCACGTGCATGCAAAGGGATCTCTCTCCCCCCCTTGAAAATGCATGTATCTTGCCACCAGACAAGTGAAACACAGAGCAGCTTTAATATAGCTGCTCTGTATTTCACTTGAATGTGCTGCCCCAGAGCAGCACAACTCAATTTACCATAATAGGGTGCACTTTCACTGTTTGCACCTGGTGCTCCTCCTTTAAGGTGTGCCAAGGCACTAGCAGGGAAGTGAGTTTGTACGGTAATAAATACGGGCCCAGGTGGTAGTTGAAGTTGTCAAGAAGGATGAAGGCACTGGAGTTTAGAATAAAGGGGGAGACAAATTTCACAATGGTGCAGTCAAAGTTGGAGATTGGTCCGTGGAGGACGGAAGACAAGTGTGCCAATCAGGGTGTAGTTGGCGGTGTTGAGGAGTTTAAAGGTCAGGTGTTCCATGCTGCTGCTGGTGCTTTTCAAAGTGATGGAGCATTGCATGGATTCTTTGAAGAAGATAGTGATTCTGCCTCCGGGTATGTCTGTCCTGTCCTCTCTTGCAATCTTTTAACTGGGGGATGGGAGGCATTTCTGTGGCCACTACAAGGGCTGACAAGCAAGGCAGCCATGTTTAGGTCAGGAAGAGCAGATCTGGTGAGGGGTTGTGTAGCAGACCCCAAATTGCAGTGGTGTGTTTAGTGGGGGACCAATCATTGAGGCGAATGCAAGAGGTTCAGCAGTGTGGTGGGGTCAGGTGTGTGTGGTCATGTGTGTTGGGTGTATGAGGTGCATGGTATAGTGAAGTGGGTGCGGTATGGTGCATGTGAATTGGCAGGTGGCGCAGGAGAACAAACCTTCAGTGTTGGGCAGTCAAGAGTTGCAGCAGTCCTGGGAGGTACGATCAGGCTTCAAGGTGCAGAGGGTCATGGTGAAGTAGTGATGTGGTCAGGTGGATGGGAGGGGGTCCAGGGGTCTAGGCACTGGGCGCACAGATGGAAGCAGATTGGCTTGTCCTTGGCTAACCGCTGCCTTTTCATGCTGCAGCCTCCGTTAGGTGACAACATTGTTGGTTTGAAACCAGTGATATTATTTCCTGGTCAGATGGATGATGGGAAATCCAGTGATGTCACTTCCCGTGCAGATGGATGATGGGAAATCCAGTGATGTCATTTCCTGTGCAGATGAATGATAGGAAATTATCTTCTTCATTTACTTTTTCTTTTAAAGACAGTTTTGACCGGAAACCAGTTATGTCACTTTTGCGCAGATGTATGATGAGAAATCCGGTGATATCGCTTTCTGTACAAATGGATGATGGGGAGCCTACTTGTGGGTAAACTCAGTTAGATATGATATAGGGGTGTATCTAGCTGAAATGATTGACCTTTTATACTTAGAAACAGTTATGGAGCAACAAGGCCAGCAGGATGCATCTGAATGTTGCATTTGGGCAGGGCTCCTGGATGTATGGATCCATCTATCACAGGTGTCTGTAACCAGTCAATCTTGAGCTACCAGTAGCTCACAGATACCTTCAGAGTAGTTCACAGCCTTGAGTCCATTTTAAAATAAGCACAGAGTCACTTTTCCTTTTAACATTAAGGCAAGGTTATGTTTATTTTACAATATTAACATCAGGCTGCAGATAGCAGGGCCTGATAATGAGCAGCGCTCAGTCATATGTATGACCCAGGCTGGGGCACAAAGTTAAAGAACTGAAGCAATGAGGTATTTAGCTCCTAAATTAAAGTCCTTGCTAACTCAATATTGGTGTGTGAGAACAAATTGATTAGGTTAAGTCTTCATTTATATTTTCTCCCATATAAAAATGTTGCATATACAAATAGCAGGCTTCTTCCTCTCAGTGGCCAGTAAACACTGTGCCATATCTATAACTGACAAATAGTCATTTATTTTAAATGGAAGAAATTTAAAGTGAAGAAAAATATTTCTGTGACACATTAAGCCTTAATGTTTGCCTCCACTTTCAATTATGGCAATACGTTCTTTATGTTTTATGAAGCATATTTCTTCACTTTAACTTCCTCCCATTTACACAAAAGGCTGAATCTTTCTGTTATAAATAAGGCACAGTGTCTGCAGGTCTCTGGGAGCAAGAGGCCTGCTGTTTGTAAGTGTGACACCTGGAAGTGGGAGAAGATGTAAATGATGAGTTTTATGCAATTCATATAAACATAATGAAAACTCTTCAGTTTAATATTTTTATAACTGAAAAATACAACCATTATTTTAAGTGGGAGAAATTTAAAGTGGAGAAAAATGTTACATATTATGAACATTTTTGGAGAACATATTTCTGCACTTTAAATTCTCCCATTTAAAACAATGATTGTATGATTCTGTTATACATGTAAAGGTGCCACATATGACGAATGGTATGTCCTGTATCACAAGAACATACAACACAGGCTTTCAGTTAACCATACCCATATATCCCATTCATACTCATGAATGTTCATACAGCCCCAAAGACAACGCTGTCATTGGCACACATTGCAGCAATGTCATAGTCCCCCAAGGCAAAGTATTTTGTTTAAACCATAGTATGTGGCTCTATGGACATTAGCCTTAAATTCACTAAAGTTGGTTGTGGGGGTGTCTGATAATAATGTGCTAGTTGCTTAGCCTTCAATAGCTCATTATGATTGTCACTCATCAGAGGTAGCATTCACTACAGAAAAGGTTAGAAACTCCTAATCTAGCATGTATCCTGAATCAGTTGAGACCACCTGTTTCTAAAACCTTGAAGCAATTCAATGTTCAAATGTCAAGAGGATTCACAAGGGCAGACAGAGGCTACAAATTTGAGGTTTTCATCTGGCTTAAATATTGACGATATTCCAATGTCCTCAAGTGAAGTATTTAGTGCCCAGTTCATTTAGTGTCAGTGTTGCTGTATTTTTCTTCTTGTAGTTTCAGAATATTGAGTGGAAAATATTGTTATGTAAAAATATTGGAGCCTATATTTCTGATACCAAGATATTATGAAGGTAACTTTCTGAATTTAAGTTAAGGCCCGGTTTAGAGTTCAGCAGGTGGACTCCATCACACACATCATGGATATCCCATCTGCAGTATTACAAATGCCATTGGATATAAGGCACTTGCAATATGGTAGATGGGAAATCGATGACATTGGTGATGGAGTAACTCATCTGCCGAACTCTGAATCAAGACAAAAGTTACTCAAATTAACTCCACCTTCATGTACCATGGTAATGTATATTTGATGTATATGGTTGCGTAGCTAAGAATAGTAAATGTTTACATACCTATATCTACTTACTGTCAAAATGTTTTGGTACTCGATACTCAAGCAACAATATTTTTACACATCAATATGTTGCCCACATTATTCTGACATGCACCATTTTGGCTTCCCAGGAACTCAGTCCATAGAGATCCAATTAATTTCTGACTAGCAGGTTCCAGTCAATTCGGGATCCTATGGCTTTCAGTTTCCTAGCAATAACATACAAGTCATCAGTTCCATAGAGAATCATAAAATCTTTAAGCTAATCTTCCAGAAGCAGACGGTCACCAGCAGATAAACAGATTATGCACAGCAGTTCCTGGGCTTAGCACAATTTAGGAGGCTGATTGGTTACAACTCCAGTGCAAGCTGTTTCTAGCAGGAGAATTTGAGTTCAAAGTTTGGGAAATTAGTAACACCTCCCATGTGGAGGCGTACGATTTTGATTCATTCCCAGGTTTACTAGTGTTAGTAAATCTGGGAATGCGCCACAAAACATGGGTGGATGCGTGGGAACACTAAATATCCACTTGTATAACTCCTTCCCAGGGCAGAGTAACACAAGGCAGTGACTTGCACTGCCTTGAGGTACTACAGATTTTCTATGCCTTCAGGTCATGCAAGGTGGCTCTGTGTAGCATAGTAAATCTTAATTAAACTCTTGCGTTGCCCATATGCCACTTTGCGTGAGGCAAGGAAAATGCAGACCTCTGATAAGCCTGGCCCTAAATTCCATACATGATGATATCATGTAAGATGGTGCTACTATAGCAAAAGTCTTATCCTTAGTTAGAGGCTGAATCATCATTCATGTTTAGTAAATATTCTCTAAGTAGAAATCAAATGTCCTGATGCAGTGAAATTGAGGGGTCAATGTTACAGCATCTGTTTCAAGTTGTTTCTGGTAGTGTGCCTTATTTCTGAGCCATACCTTCTGGGTGGAAGCACCTCTGCACCTCCTTCACCATGCCACCATCTTTTAGCTAGCTGAAATGCCACAGCTGGGAACCTCTGAACTCTGGTGGGAACACCACAAACAAGCACAGAAGGCACATCTCGAGGTTTGGCTAAATAGGGTGTGCCATCATATTTGAAATTATAGACAGTCTCTTGCACCAGTAGATATTTCTGTGAGGGTATGTGCATGCTAATGGCGTTAAAACAACCTCTGGTTCATGGTACCAGCAAAAGTATGCCCTGGCTTTACTTTTCATTAGGTTTAAGGTTTAAGGTTGTGTGGTAGATCCTATGGAGGAACTTGGAATGAATGATCTTCAATCGACTGTTTGGCGAGACAGGCCACCCATCTGAGAGCAACAGAAGGTCCAGTCCTCCTCTGATGTGTTTTTGGCGGTTGCAATCCAATTTTCTCAAATTGAGAGCTGTGCTTTGGCATTCCTGATTGTATAGAGGTAAAGAGCACAGGTTATGAGGTATTTAGTTGATGTAGATTGCAGACTCTAAAAGTAGCGTGAGGGTTCTGAAAAGTTGGTGTTCAGTTAGGAATGTAGGAAAAGTATCTGGGCATGTCATATGCAGGCAACAATAGAAGAATAGCTCTAGCAGTGTGTGCCCTTCCCCAGGTGATGGTTAGGAAAATTGAAATAATTCTCCATTCTACAATTGTAAGTAATTTAAGGGAGCAAAGGAGGCTGAGTGATTAATTTTCGCATGTGGGTGATAATTGTGGGTGTAAAAGCAGGTATAATGGACCAGGAGTGTCTCTTCAGCCAAGTACACCCCACTGTAGCAATCATTAACCTACTGTGGGTTATCTGCTGGTGCAGAAAAGCTCAAGAAGGTACAGGCAAGGCCTTATCTTTTTCACGTGTGGGCTAAGAATGGAGGCATGTTATACCAGTATTTTACTCACCACCTTGAGTGCAGTGTAGTAGGGTTCCAGATCTGATAACAAAGCCATCTCTCTCATATGGTAAAATTAAGGTTTACCATTTTAGTCTCTGTGTTTTCCAGCCCATGTGAGCTTAATCATAAGAGATTTGAGTTTCGTGGAAAAATATTTTGGAAGTGGCATGGGTATGGAATAAAGCCACAGGAATGTGGAAAGGACATTCATTTTCATTCAGGCAATTCTGCCTGCCGAGAATAGTAAGATGGATCAATTCTTTACTATGGCATCTATGTCAAAACAGCTGCACCATAATTAATTGTAATACTGGAATCTAGATCACGGCTGATCCACATAACTAGGTATTTGACTAGTTCAGTACAACATTCCAAAGGGAACTCAAGAGTGCTCTTAGATTATCTGAGTGATGGAAACTATTAGCATGATGTTGCCGTAAATAGCTTGAGTATAATGACAAACTGAATCATGGAGAGAGAGCATCCCTGTCTGGTGCCACAAATTGTGACACTTTGCTTGGGGTTTATTCTGTTTATATGTATGCATGCTAATTAGAGCAGGGACATTTACCCCACAAACTCTGCTGGTATCCCCACGTGGTGCGGCGCCGAGAATAGATTAACCCACTCCTCGAATTGAACAACTTTATGGGATTTAGTAGACTAGTGACTACTTTCTAGCCGGGATCACCTTGATGGATTTTTGCAAAGTTGTAAGGAGACTACAGGAAGCAGATTTCCATTGGATCTTATTACTTATTTTATTAAAGGACAGTGGTCCATATGAATCACATTGTTGAGGCTCTTTGCCTGGCTTGAGGAGTGTGACCAGCAGAGCCTCCCTCATAATGGTTGAAAGTACACAATTTTCTCATGAATCCTCGGATAAGCCTAATGAATGAGGAGTCAATTTTGATATATATATACTTTATAGAACTTCCCAGGCGTGTCATCTGTGACGTAGGACTTCCAACTAGTAAGGGTATGTATAGCAGCCCTGATTTACACATTTGATATAAATTGCAACAGAAATTCCTTATGCCTCTCACTTAGCCAAGCAAATGCGATATCATCAAGTATATTTTTCCACATTTCATCTTCATGAAGTTTAGAAGTATATTCAACAATGAAATTAGAATCCTTGAATTAGAAACATTTTGGTCTGGGAACCCATAAATTGGGGGTTCTCTAAAGTACTTGTGAAGTGATAAGCTATGTGACTTTGTTCCTTTCATTCTATTGATTTTTAGTTGTTTGGCTTCAGATGACTCTCAGCCAAACAAAAGGGCTGATGGGCCTTTAAATCAGGCCTTTGTTGGTACCCAGCTGAGAGTGAAAACAAGAATTCCCCCTCGCTGCCTGCAGGTTGCTGTACTGAATAGAATGCAGACAATGAGCAGGTGTCAAATCTATTGGATCACAGACTCACCCATAATGAAGAAGATATACTCAATAAAGGGCTGTGCTTTTCACCGACGTCCGGATTGGACAAATTCAAATTACATTGTGAACTCTCAGAATTTTTTCGCAAACTTAGGTTAAAGGCATTTTTTGAAAACCAAAAACAACCCATGACACAAACACAGGATAAAGGGGACACAAATCTTAAACCAAAATTCACGTTTGTACCTCCTCCGCACACAATCCCGGTGGAACTTCTCACATTTGAACAAGCTACTTATAATGCCATTGAGGAGGTATCGGAACAACCTGTGTTCCGTAACACCAGTGCCAACCAGTATGCGGCAATAACCAGTTAAAATAATAATGACACCATCGTCATAAAACCCGCGGACAAGGGTGGGGGCATTGTCCTACAAAACAAAGAGGCATACCACTGTGAGTGCTTACGACTCTTGGCTGATGAAAAGAATTACAAGCAGCTTAATTAAGACCCCACAAACATGTTGAAAAAGAAGATTGATACTTTGGTCTTGGAAACTGAAGCAAATGGCGACATCAGCAGATAAGAAGCCCTATACCTTACCTCTGGCGAACAGCGGATTCCCTACTTCTACACAATACCTAAAATTCACAAAAACAAAAACCCACCACCTGGTCGCCCGATCGTTTCCGGTATTGGATCACTTCTTGAACCATTACCGCGTTTCTGCTATTTTTTCTTGCAGCCATTGGTACAAGCGACTCCCGCATACCTAAAAGACACCAAAGACCTATTGGCTCAAATAAAAGATATCTCTTTTGACCCAACCACATCCATCCTGCCGAGTATGGACATTGAAAGCTTATATACCAATCTGCCTCAAGACGACACCTTGGAGGTCCTCCAGAGTGCTTTGGAACAAGCAGACTGGCCCTACAGAACACCAAGGAGCTTTATCTGACAGTGTGCGGAATTAGCTCTGAAAGACAATTTCTTCGAATATGAAGGGACGCTGTACCTACAACAATATGGCACATCTATGGGCAGCACATTCGCGCCGAGTGTGGCAGGTCTATATGTATCCACTTTTGAATCTCAACATGTTTTGAACACAGCATCCCCGTACCATGACGAACTGGTGTTTTATAAGAGGTACATCGATGATGTCCTATTCATTTGGCAAGGTACAGAACAAAAACTTACAGAGTTCCTGATCTGGTTTAACACATTGGACCCCAATTTGAGGTTCACACACTGCATGAGCAGGGAAAGTATCACCTTCCTAGATCTGGACATACTAGCACATGATGGCACCCTAACTACGAAAACACACTTCAAACCAACTGCAAGAAACTCCCTCTTCGGATATGAGAGCTTCCACCCTAGACCTCTACGCGAGAATCTCCCATACGGACAATATTTTAGGTTGAGGCGAAACTGCAGCGAAGTCTCTGATTACAAAATACAATCACAAGCTCTCACAAAGAAATTCACTATGAGAGGCTACCCCAAATAAATTGTCCAGAAGGCACAGAAACGGGCGAGAAACCAAAACAGGGATGCTCTACTTAAACCCTCAGCCAAGCAAGAAACAACCCATCCCACTTACCTTTGTAACAACATATAACTCCATATCTACCAAAGTGGCGAAAATCATCCAGAGCAACTGGAGGATACTGACTACTGGAAAATTGCAGTGGGAAAAACACTTTTTTTCCTATAAAAGATCACAGAACCTACGCGACAATTTGGTAACCACCCGCCCAAGACAAAACCCTAACAGAGAACAGACAGTCCTCAACTCCTGGGGTTTACCTAACATCACCGGACATTTCACCTGCGGAAACTGCAGCATGTGTCATCTGACCATGACTACAAAGAATTTGAACCTGGAGCCTGGCAAAACATGGCAGATGTGAAAACACGAACTGCAATTCAGCTAATGTTGTTTACATGATCACATGTCCGTGCAACCTGAGGTACATTGGCATGACTTCTAGGAAAGTCAAAACCAGAATCTGCAAGCACAGAAGTAATATTCGATGCAAACGCAATACCACCAAACTTACTGATCATTTTCTTACCAAAGGGCACACCACAAACGACATGACATGGGTGGTCATTGAACAACTAGAGAGCAACAGAAATAATCTACAAAATGCCCTCTTGGAGAAGGAACAACGAAGGGTGTATAGACTCCAGACCCACGTGACTGGCTTGAATGACAATGTTCCTTGGAACTTAATACTAAGACCATGAGCCTTGGACACTGTTCTTTCATTTGCCTACCAAGATACTGACATACATCTCCAGATCCGAGCTTTGGTCATTTGTCTATGCCCATCGCCACCCGTAGTGATCATACATAGGTTTGCAGGGAACACACTCTCTGAAAGAGGCTTAGTAGACAGCACCTAAGACTCCTATGTCTTTTTATCACTTTAGGCCACGCATGCAATATCCTCTCATACGGTGACAGCTCCCCCTTTTTTCACCTTATAGACCCATGAGCATAGGTGCCTAACTCTAATTCGTTAGTACGGCACTTTTCCCCGCTATAGCGTGTTTATTTTCATTCAATTGCACAGACCTCTAGTATTCTAGCAGGCTGTACGCCACAGAATACGCTTGTGGAGCATATACTTTGTTACAAACTAATCATCAGCGCTCCTTTGCATGCTTTTTAGTGGCCAATCGGCTAACTTCCTAGTGCGGCACTTTGCACGCCCCCGCTATAGCGTGTATGCATTTAACACGCATACTCTATGCATCAGCGCTCCCGCGCATGCACGCACCCCCCTCCCTAGTGGCCATCCGCTGCAAGCGAACTTCACGCTCCAAGCGGTTAGCATTCTAGTCTTCCGTAGCACGTGATCGGCTTCTGCGATCACGTGGGTAGTTCCTACTTCCTAGTTCCTACTTATTATGTGTTCTCTGAGCAGCTTGGTTGCCGGGTCTCCTCCGTACATTAGATTTGGATGCCATGCTAGAGGCGACGAACGTGAGTAACTTCTTCACCTAGACGAACATTTCTTCCAGGTAGGCGACCGCCTGCAGTTAGATCTCTATCTCTGTTTACTCATGATATCGCCATCTATTTCCAGGGTCCCCTAGCATTCCAACGCGAGGCAGGATCAATGTAGCCAATTACTCGTTAAGACAACGTGAGCCTTGCTGCTTTATGTTATGTGTTGGTTTGCCCAGTGTTTGTCTTTGCATAGATTAAATTGATTCTCAATATCACACTTCCCGCGCAAGAATTTTTATTACAGACGTATGACTGCACGAGATGTGCCAGTAGTTATATTTTTAGGCACAATAAGAACTTTGCACTTATAATTGATATGAACCCCACCATGGCACATCGTAGCCACGCAAGTTTTAATTAACAGTGTTTTTAGTGTTCCTGTGCATGCTGCACAAGATCCTGATATGCACTACGCTTGAATGAAGCAGGTACTTCCATCTGGACATCACCCGTTGACCATAGGCACCATACTAGCGATCGTGATTACGATGATAAGATATGCCTTGCATTGCTTCTTTTACTATTACTTCCTTTACAGGTACTTAACGCCCTGGATCCGTGAGTATACCGATCCACTACATACACAACGCGCTTTAGGGTGCGCGTTGATATATCTACACATCCCCGTGGTCATTATAAGTTTTTTGACCACGCACACCTATGGTCCTGAAGAAAGCCTCACGAATACTGTAGAAGGCTGAAACTAGTAGACCTACACTTTCCTGACAGGGATATAGAGGGACATTTTTACCTCAAGTATATCCCACGTATGTTTTTACTCATGCCATAGGACCCTTCTATTAAAACTTTTAAAAGGGTATTTCCTATAGGCATTTTTTAACACATAATTCTCCTCACATAGCACGTTTCACTTTCCACGCAAAATCCCGCTTCGCTGTAGACAGGCGTTGCAGCACAGCTGGATCGCACTCGGTGATCCAGCTGGTCCCCGATGATGAAGCATGCCATCTACTAGGTAGGTGGGTGAGGGGTTTCTTAACAACAATATTTTGTCGTTAATGCCGATTGATCAGGAACAAGGGTAACATCCCTGACCTGTACCTGTTTGAGGTCTTTTCCTCGTTGTTCTTACATATATATTTGGGGAAAAGGACAAGCACCAGTGTTTATTCCTCCCTCTCTTGTTGCTACTGAACATATATAAATCCACTCTGAACTTATGGGCATATTAAGACGATGCTTCGTGAAGACCCAGAAAAGAGGTGCTTTCCAAAAGAAAACCCCCTCTTTGTACTCAAAACCCTGCTGGTTGGAAAAATCCCACCTACTAAATGCAATCGAAAAGGGGCAAAAAGCTGATATCACAGAGGCCAGAAAAAGGTACAAAATCACATTAAGTAAGGCCAAAAGAGAGTGGGAGGAGAATCAGTGGTTGCTAATGGCTGAAGCCTTAGAAAAGAGAGACTTTAAGACTTTTGGGAAACCGATATCTGTCAATTTGACTGGTGCCAACCATTTGGAATTAGTTATAAAACCTGACATCTGGGTTTCATATTTCATTGGCCCGTATAAGGGCAAATTGAAACAAAATAATCTAGCAAGTCTCTCCATGGCTGCGAGGATTATCGATGTGGGAAATGTAATTCATGCAGAGAACAGTAGACCCACCATATCAGAAGTCAATGTCTGCGTTACCTTAGCTGAAACCCATCTAGCAGTCAAACAAATAAATAAAGAAAAGGCGACAGGGATGGATGGTATACCAGGTACTCTTTTTTTCTCCCAACAAGATATCTGGGTACCATACCTGAACGCTGTATCTAATAGCATCCTAAAAGGCTATTATATTCCTCCTACACGGCATGGAGCGATTATTACACCTATCTACAAAAAGGAGAAAGATCAAACCCCTCTAACTACAGACCCATTAGCAGCCTGCTGGATAACACACGGAAAATCTTCTGCAGGCAGGTGTTGTTCAAACTTAACGACTAGATAGATCAGAACAACATCCTAGAAGAGGAGCAAGCTGGGTTCAGATCTAAGATTAGTACACTGGACCAGGTCACCCGCTTTAAGGTGATAACTTGGAAATATGTCACTTTGAAGTGTGCCCAACTATATGTCACTTTCATAGACCTGTGAGCTGCCTGGTTCCAAGGGAAACACTATGGAAGGTATTGGATGGGTATGACATTCCACCAGACCTGCTAAGGCTCTTGAAAGTCCTACACACAAACACCTTTGCAAAGGTCCGGAGGAATAATACAGGGGATTTGATGGATAAGATTGAGATCAACCAAGGCGTAAGACAAGGGTGCGTACTCACCCCCACCCTTTTTAGTCTTTATATTAATGGAACAGTAGGCAGATTGATGGACTGCAAACATGATGCCCCTGAAATAGCAGGTGTGTCTACTCCTATTTTGATGTTTGTGGATGACACCCTACTAATTTCACGTACTCCAATGGGGCTGCAAGCAGAACTAAACGCCTTTGTCTCCTTCTGTGAGGAAAGAGGTTTAGAACTAAACTCATCTAAGTCTAAAGTAATAACCAATAATCCTCACAGAGCATATAGAGGAAATGTATTTATGGAGGGGGTCCTCCTTGAGAAAGTCTTGTACTTTGACTACCTGGGAGTCAGGCTAAGGGCCCTCAACTAGAACAAAGCAAAGCCATCCTCCAAATGAAAGCCTCAGTTATAGGGTGAAAGTACAGGGCACAGCAGTCCTTCTTCCTGGCAGAGTCCACAGTTTCGGAAGTGTAGTGAAGTGTTGGTATCTAAGTTCCCCTTTTAATACTCTGGTACCCTCCTTCTGGAAAGTGTGAGAAGACTCTAAGTGGCTTTGAAGTGCATGGAATTTTCTGACTCCCTGCCATGGCTCCCAGCTGGCTGCAGTGACAATGTGGAGGTGATAGGTCCTTTGTGTGAAGGCAGAGCACTCCCTATGCAGTTGCAAGTGCGCTGTCTGGGAGAAATTCACAAAGTCTGTCAGTTACACCCAGTCATGATTCAAAGCAGGCTACAGGCACAAGGGGACTAAGGGCAGGAAAACGGCAAGCTTCTAAAAGTGGCATTTTCAAAATGTACCATTAAATAGGGTTTTTCATTACAATACACTAGTTTACTCCTTGAGTCTATCTCCCAATTAAGGGAGACTAGAGCATGTTCTACTGCTTACCCCTGGGTATTGCCTCCCACCCAAGGCCACATCCTGTAGAGCTCCCACCAGTGGGTGGGTTCTTGGTACAGAACAAGGACACCTTGCTTGTGCCCCAATTAAGGGCAATCAAAGCACTGGAGTTGGAAATGGGATGCCTTAGGCATGTGCCCACCAGAACCCTCCCACCCCCTAATCTTAGAAGGGAAATGAGAACCCTTTCCCCTCTTGCTTTACTGGGACCTGTTTGGGTCTCTTTATACCCCTCCCTCACTCTGTTGGGAGAACCTGAACCACCCTCCTTAGAATCCTTCACAGGTACCTTCTCAGACACTGTAATACTCACCCGGATACCTGCCTCCTTTGTAAGCTCCCTAGGTTCAGTGATCTTGCAGTCAACCAGGTGTTGGCGAAGCTCTGGAAAATAATGATTGAAAATGTGCTCTCTGAAACCAAATTGTACAGCCCTTCAATAGCGTTTACCTCACTTCCCTCCACTAAACCTTCCAGTGTCTTGCAAAGGTAGTCCACAAAATCCACCCAAGACTGGTCTGGGTGTCTGTGGCTGTTTCTGGACCTCTGACTGTACCTCTCAGGGGTCAGTCCAAATTTAGCAATGAGTATGGCTTTCATCGTGTGTACCCTTGGAGCTACCTCATATGCAGAAAACCATCTATGTATGCCATCTCCCACAAGGTAATTGGGCACCACGTCTATCCAGGAGACACTGGGGTAACACTGGGGTAGGCATGCAGCCTACATGAAGAAAATGGCCACCCCATAGGCACATGTCTGGTCGGCGTCCTGACCAATCACAACGCTGCCATTGCAGCATTGGGATTGGCTTAGGGGATGAGAGAGAGGCTGCCTGCTTCCTGTGGAAGCAGAGACGACGAAGGATTGGGACAGCGAAGGTAAGTTAACATTTAAAAAAAAAATTGATTAACCCCCACCCCGCGCGACCCTGTCGGCGCACGGTGCCCCACTCGCGATTCTTGCCGTACGCGACTGTTGCAAGGATTTTAACAGATATCCCTTCTGACCTCTGGAGACCCACTAGTGTGTGGGAGACAGCTCTTTAGCGCCCCCGTCCCAGCAATTCTCAGCAGGAACATTACCATAAGCTAATTGAGTTCTCTCGCTTAGCCCAGAAGAAATAAATATGCCCAGGCATGACTTAATCAGTAGAAAATTATGTTTAAATGTGATTTCTTAAAAATCTCTAGCACATAAAATAAAATTCAAAGTCTAAATTGATTTGAATGTTTTGAGCAAAACTACTACAGATTTGTATGATAAACGACACTGTAGTTTAAACTGCCATTCTCCTTCACAGTCCCATAATTAAGCACACTAACAGCTGGGGCCGCCTCATCCACTGATTCAGTTATCTTCCAGCTTTCTAGTTATCGATTAGTATGCACTTTCTGGCGTCAGACAAGTTTCGTGCTTCATTCCAGGCCAGTCCCTCAGCCATTCTGTGGCTTGAGTCTTCGTCGGCAGGATTCAGTTCACAGCACAACACTTATTCAGATTGTGCAAAAATCACTGAGTTATTTTACTCGGGATGATAATGTTTTCTAGAGCTAAACATGTTAGTTTATCGCCCCATCAATCAGTATCTTTCACACTGACCAGCACCCTCTATGAGGACCTAATTAGCTCTACTAAATATGATGGCTAAATGGTATTATTTGATTATGTTCACAATAAGCTCACTCACACATTGGTGAATGTGTGAATTTGTCTGCATTTGTATAGTTTAATTGCTGTCTAACCAATCCTGTAAATTGGTCTTTGAATAGACAACACCCATATCACTATGAGAATCTACGACAACCTTTTGAGGAGAATCTGCAGGGTGACAAAGTGTAGTGGCCTCTAAATATCAACGTGGCTCTTAATGCACATGCCAAATATAAAATGCAAGAATCTTAAACATTACCCATCAGATTGTGACGATTTGTATAATGTTTCCTTTATCTAAGTCTTTATTAGTACGAAGCTGCTCGGTTTGTTTTAATCGAATCATCTCATGCCAAGTATTTTTCCTCCCTAGAATCTGCTGCAGGTACAATATACCATCTTCCTCTAAGATATTATTGTAATGATGCAGAGGGAACAAGTCGCTCTGGGTAATGAAGCCGAACTTCAGAAAAAGGTTCCCTGTAGGCAACTTATGACTGTTATTAGTCATCTGCTTTAATGATAGGCCATGCCATCCTGACATTCTCAAAGGCCTTCCAGCGATTATTCACAAGACTTCATTATTTCAATTTGAACAAAGTCCTTCCCTGGTGAACGTTCTATGCAAAAGGGTAAGAGGTTGGGCTGTTTCATGGGTTTAAAATTTCTTTATGTAGGACGTCACTAATTCCGGACCTCCACACTTAAGGATGATAGGATTCCTGTGAAATTTCACTGTCTATAGGATGCAACATATTCCCTTTTTGTTGGTTTGAATGGTATCAGGGAAAGAGAGGGGTCGGCAGGGATCTTGTCAGAAGCTGTGTTGATTTTGGCGTACTCCCTAAGATCAGTTTCCTTCCAACTAGGCATCACGCTTCTTGATATTCTCTCTTTCCTCGGTGATGTGCGAGCCAAATTAAATTATTTGGAGCCAATTCATCTGTATTCGTTGGACCCTGGTGCATCCTAAATCCGCAATGTTTATCAGTGACACAGCAAACATTCCAGTTGCGCCATTCTCTCAAAAAGCCCCAATTCCTTTAAACAGATCTGAATTGTGTTTGCCTTGAACCTTCATTTAATTCCAATGGATTGGGCATAAGAATTTTACTGAGCTGTGCAAAGAAGGGGAATTGAAAAACTGCATGTTGTTCACAGATCTTAAATATGATAAACTAAAATTGTATGCTCCCAACTTTACAAAATATGCTTACCCTTGTTTTTCATGTGCTACGCAAACATATGATGGACGGAATGCTGAATGAATCATACATTCACCCCCAGCCAAGAGATCTGGGAGAAATCCATTGTTCTTTTGCTCACCACGCCACCCCAGTTCAGACTCAGCCCTATGCAAATCAGTCTTGACCCTGTGCCTCATGGGAACAGCCCAGACCGAACTGCCAAGCCAGGTCCTCCCTGGACTGGAAACAAGCATTCTGGGACCGGTTTCAGGGTATGTCACCCTTCTTCGGCCAGGCTAGCTTGAATCCATTGACAGGAAGGTGAAATTACTTTCTAACAAAGGTTCAATCCATAGGAACTAAAATATAATCAAACATATATCATTCTCTAGCCAGAGATGGTACTGACCTGTCGTGATGGAAGCTCTTCCTCTCCACACTCTCTTGTAAAGGACATCACTTTGTCTGGCTTTTGAATGGTGACAGGGAAGCAATTCCTAACACCTGCTGAAAGTATGAGACCCAGGTGCCCTTGTTTTTCAGGCATGGACCTGTGTGTAGGGCATAGTTTGCAAAAGAATGAGTGCTGGAGTCCAAAGCTCTGCTCACAAGTCCGCAGCCGGAGAAGTTAAATGTTGACAAACAGAATACCAAGGCTGCGTAGCCTTAAACCCATCGGATGCCTCATTAACCCAATACCAGACCCCACATCCCCTTCCCCTTAATTTCACTCTTGCCGGTTCCTGCTTTCTTCCTCTATGACAGTTTTTACTGTATTTCCCTTCATCTTTCACCTTTGTGTATTTTCCCCTGTCTTGTTCTCGGGAAATGTCTGATCAGGAAAAATAAGTGTCTGTCCCCAAAAGTAATGGCTCGTGCCCTCAAACAGCAATCACAGGTTCAAATGAGGCACCGCCTGTTTGCAACCTGAAGGTCATGTGTTGGAACCGTGATGAGCCTCTGCAGGGCCAGACTGGCCATAGTGGGCACCAGGTGTTTCCTCAGTAGGCCGCTAGGGTGGGGGGCGGTTTTGGGCCCCTGGAGGCTGATTTTGTTACCGGGGGTTAGCAATATCGGCCCCCTGTAACAAATCGACGTAAACCGGCTGTCGCAAACTGCTTGGCTGCACTCCCCCTCACCCCATGCAGGGGCCAGCTGAGCAGTTTACCAGGGCTGGTTTCTGTTCCCAGTCCGACCCTGAGCCTTTGGCCACGTTAAAAAATCACCCACAAAGAGACTATGAATAATATCTGAATATTTTGTACATGCATTCCCAGATTCGAAATGGAACTCTGAGAAAATAATCCTGTAGGACCTTTTTCGATTTAACCAGACTTATGGAGACCATGTCCTTATTCAATTATTTCATTTTTATAGGGAACATTTGTTTGCTGATACATGGCTCCTCCATTGTTTCCCTCCTGTAGATAATCTAAAGACCTGATGCAAGCCTCATCATCATAGAGTAATAATAATAATACTTTTAATGGTCAGTTAATATTCTACTTGCAATGTAACCAATTTCACATTCCATGCTTAATATCACATAGTAGCAAAGTCATTCATTTCAATTTCAAAATGATTAAAAGTTTGAAAAGATTATTTCATTATTTAAAAAAAATAGTATCCTTTTTCACCCACTTTCTTTCTTTAAGGTTTTAAAGTTCTATGTGACAGAGTTTGTAAAAAACCGTCTCAATGCTTTACAATGAAAAACTGTAAAACCCCAACATTTTTTCCTCATGAATCAATCCACTCGAGCAATTATGTAACAGAAAACCCTACTATAGGTGTGTCTCTTCCTCTCAGTATGTTCATGGGTAAATAGCATAATATGCATGGTAAATCCATTTAGCTAGTTTATAATCCGCTTTCTCAATAAACGTGAACATTTTTCCAGTAAATGGTAAATCTTCTCTCTGCAGGGCAGAAATTACTGCTTGAAAACACGTGTGAATGGCATATTGGTTGAAACCCTCTTAGCAGGCTTCTGCGTTCTCCCAATAAATCTGGCCAACTACAAACTATGTGAGCGACATCTTCTCTGTGATAATCACAGAGGCAACATGACGTTGGATTGCCCAACCTTTTACAAACTGGCAAATTGCTACTGAATTGAAAGTTGCCTAGCCGGAGACTTAAAAGCTTTAGCTTTGATTTTAATCCGTTCAAACCCCCCAGATCGTTCTGGTGATTTACTTGGCCGTATGATGCAATTCACTATCCAAGCGTGGGATCTTTTCGCTAGGTCCCCGTTATCCATCAATGATTACACTTTTTTGCTGATCCTGTTAATCACTTTATTAAATGCGACTTGTTAGAGGGGTATAGCCCATATTTGTTCTGCGCTAAAAGTAGTAATGGCCAAATTTAAATATTCATGGGCTACCGTATTTCTCAGGTCGGTTATAGCATGCCATACGGTTGTCATCAGAGTGGAATATTTGTCTTTTTTTTGTTTATGGCAACATTTCAACTGTTTATATTTTGTCTCCACCGACCAAACTCTAGTTGAATGTGTGCAAGCAAGGCCTGTTTTGTGAGATTAAACAAGCGACAATAGGTCCCTACCTTGAGCTTGTCTATTATTTTATCGACTTTCCCTCTCAAGATCTCCATGCCGTATGTCAGGGATGGGGCGTGTTTAGCTGCCATGATTTGTAGTAGAGGTTTAAGGGACAAGCTTCTTAGGGTGTTCGGGAGGGAGGCAAACGCTATGATTACTGCGTTGTTGCTTCTTTGAATCGCAGCACACTGAATCTTAAATGAGCCTCTCCCATCAAATATAAGCCCCAACTATTTGTACTCTTGTACTGACTCTAACCATAGGCCTTCTATATAAAATGTTGGTCTTATTACTATACCCTGTCACTTAGTCACTAGCATAGTTTTTTGTTTTATTTAAATTAACTTTTAACCCGTGGATCGAGGCAAACTGGGCAGTTTAGCTAATTAGCCACTGGTGCCCCACCTTCCTGAAACTATGTTAGAGAATATTGTTGGTGTACAGAAGATGGGAAATGTTTAAGCCGGCCACCGATGGGGAATGTGAATGGATTCTGTTCAGACCAGGTGTACTGTCGACGAGGTACAAATTGAACAAGAGTGGGGCCAAGACGCAGCCTTGTTTTAGGCCATTTATTGTTGGTATTTTTTTCGATATTGTTGAACCTTGAACCAGCCGAACTCTTGTTCATGTATCTGTCTACAGGAATTGAATTGCTCTGAGGAGAGTAGATACAATACCCCAATTTAACAATTTACCCCAGAGAATGTTTCTCTGCACTGCATCAAAAGCTGAACGAAAATCAACAAAACGCAGTTGAAGACTGATTGAGCGCTGCCTTGCTTGTGCTATTATGAGGGTCAGCATCTGAGTATTGATATGTACCTAGGCCTTTGATAAACTCGGTCTGAATTCTGGGCAGCAGATTTTTAGATTCCACCCAAGCCTTAAGCTCTACCAGCAGGCATTTGGCAAAGAACTTGGCCTACCAGTCCATAAGGGCTTTCAGCCTTATGGTTGGCGAGGTCAGAAGATTGTCCGGCTTTGTGAATAGGGGCCAATATTGATCCCCTTCAATTGTTTGGGATTTCTTGACTGAAGAGAATGTAGTTGAATAAAATGACCGATTTCTCTGCCCAGTATTGAGGATTTTGGGGCTTATTTACAAGCCCCTTGCGCTGCTGGTGCGTCGCTTTTACTACGGGAAAAAGTGACGTACCGGCGGCAAAGGGGCTTCTAAATAAGCCCCTCTTTTGCAAAGCGCTCGAAGGAGGCCATTCGGTCCTGGGGTCCCAGTCCTGTGAGTATTGCTGATGATTATTCCACCGTTCTAGGGTCGATTACTATGGGCGGGGGTTCCCCGGTGCTACTATTGGTGACTGATTTTAAGGATCCAGTTACAGACACTGTGCCCCTGTACATGGCTCGTAGGTGTTTACTCCAAGTTTCTTCTGAGATGTTCTGGTGATGGTCCTTGGGATTTCCAGCTGGTAGAATTATTAACTAATTTCCAGAATTCTGTTGAGTCTTTACGCTTCGAAGAGTGGAGGATTTTACACCACTAACGGTTAGTCTATCATCACAGAGGTGTCTGCTGGCCTTAGGTGCACCTCACCACTTCAGACCATCCGACTGATCATAAGCCTAAAACTCAGCTGGGGTCAATCTATATGCTGGCTTAGTACATTTTATATAGCTGCCCTGGAATGATTTAGCATATTTCGATTAGTGAAATTTAACTACAGACATTTTTCATGAATGTAGGGTATGATTAAACTGACATGGTTCCTGTGAGTGTAAGTCTTGGAGCCTTTAAACAGACGTTCAAAAGAGAACATAAGTGTAGTGTCAAAGGAGAGCATCGTTGCTACTGTCTAAGTCTCTTTGACAAATAAATCCTACTATTGCAGCCGAAATTAGATCAAATAGATGCAAAATGATTTGCCTTAGCTCAGCCAGTAAGAGGAGGCAGCAGTCCCTACCGCGTCACAGAGTGGAGTGGGGTCAGTGAGACTTGCTGACCCCACCCCACTCTGTGACAAGGAAACAGTGATAGACACTCGACCCTGGGCACTTCAGGGCTTGAAACTGAAGCTCCCAAGTATGAGGCTATCAGTGTCGCTTCCTCTCATCATGAGGGGGGGTCCTCCACGTGCTTTGCCAAGATGAAGAGGTCACACCTACAGTGCTGTGCCATCTGCAGCTTGGCAAATTTCAGCTCTGACGCCTGCGCATTTAGCACATGTCAATTGCCTAGTAGTCTGACCTCAACGTAAAGAGTGTCTGTCAGGCTGACTTTTGCCCAGCCTGACAGACACTCTTTATATTCCTCCACCTTCAAGGACGGGCCGATGCTGGGGTCCACATTAACTAATATGCACATGAACCCGATTCCCCCTCTAAATGTGTATATGTGTTTGTCCAGGTATATGCATGGATGAAATCTGGTTATTTCTGTATTTTTATGGGGGCATATATTAATTTTAAGAAGCTTTAGAAAAAGGATTAAATTGCCGGTGTTGCCAAATGTTTATGTTTAAATGTGTGTTTTAAATCTTGAATTTTAACTTTGCATTGGCAAACCCAATAGGTTTGGCATTTAAATGGTGTATACAGATCAATGGATAGTGATGGAAATGCATAGAAGAAATAGCGAAGTATGGATGGATAAATGGATTGATGAGTGCATGTGCATCGATGGATAGCTAGATAGTTTTATGAGCACACGGGTAGATGAAATTTGCAAGTAAGGGGAGTGTAGGGGAATAGTGTTGGAGAAAGGGCAATAAAGGAGTTGGAAGTGAATGAATGAGTTTATGGATGGAGGAATGAGTGTGTGAGTGGTGGTAGTTTTGTGCTGTCACTTGTTAGTGGCTATCAACAAAGAAGAGAAAGACGGAACACAGAGGGAACTCCACTAAGGCCCATATGTTGGTTGAAAGAGTGAGTGTCTTTTCCATAAACCCCGCACCTTGCCCACTCCCAAATTTCCCAACATTGCATTCCTTATCATAAATAAGCCAACATACACTTCTTGTCTTGTGGTGGTCATTTGTTGGCCGCAGTTTTATTAGTAATACACGTATATCTCTAGTCTGCTTTTGTATATCATGCCATAAATCAATATTGGTGAACTGTCATATCTGCGTCGTGCCTTATTTGCATCATATCACACACTGCATTTGCATAAAACATATGTACATGTCTAATAGCAGGTCAGCCTGACAGTTCGTTTGCATAGGTATTTGCAGCTTTCATTGTCTCTTGGCCCTACTGGCTTGTTGGTTGGGATTTCTTTCTTTTTGCGCAGGGGGTGTAGCTTCAGTCCTGGAGTTAGGCCACAAGTCGCTACCTTGTCCGACTTTTGTTGTGCCCTGCCATCCGGCGGGGGCTGGGCAGCATGCGCTGTCTCCGTTTGCTACCCCCTTTGTGGTAGGCCAACTCACCCAGCCGTAAGGTATCCCAAAGTGAGTGGTCCTACACCGCCCTTAGGCCAACTCACCATAGCTCACCGTAAGGCATCCCAAGGTGAATGGTCCTATTCCGGCACACCGCTCTCCGGTGTGCCTCTGTACCAACCATTATCCCCGTAGTTTCTCGCCACGCCACCAGGGAGGCTTATGTTTTCCTGCAGCTCTCCCCTTTCCTCCGTCCTAGGGGTATTTCATCTGCAACCTGCCAAAGACGTTGCGCCCCACAGGTTGTTCCAGAAGAGACTCATGCCCTCCTCGGACAGGTGCACCCCATCATTTGCAAAGAACTAGGGGCGACCCATGTGGATGAGCCCGTGCCTAACTGTTTCAAAGCCTTGGTTCTGCAGAACTTGCTGACAGTGAGGTTCAACTTTTTCCGGGAGTTCTCCACTGCTTTCTGCGAATGAGCCCCATGCCACTCGCTTCTGCTGATCACCTCTGACCAGATGATGGCGGTGCACCCAAGGACCTTGCCTGCCTCCGATAGGTCCCTCTGTATATCCTGCAGGAGGTCTCTCCGCCATCAGCTGGCCAAATCGTTCCCTCCCAGATACACGATTAGAATATCTGGGTGCCATGCCCCCTCCGCTTGTAGCTTTGCAAGGGTTGCCGGCAGCTGCTCCCATTTCATTCCTGGTTGGCCAAACCACCCTATTCAGGTGTCCACCGGTCTGCTTTTGCCCCTTCTGCTGCCACCAGGCTTGCATCCACGTTATGAACGAGTGGCCCACCACCCAAACCAAGCATGGTCTCCGTCCTGCCAGGGTAAGGATAACATATCAAACTGCTGCCTGGTTTGAAAATTGTTTGTAACCCCCCCTCCCTTCCCGGCAGGTTCTGTGGTTTACAGCAGCTGGGGCCTTACATAGGTCCGGTATGCCCGAGACCGCCATCTCCCCACAGCCTGTATTCCGGCCTCGGACATCCCATGCTGTGCGGCCGTCGTGGCAGCCTTGATCCTGAATGAATGGGACGGTGGCAGCCCTGCTTTGCTGATGGAGAGGCGCATGATTGCGCTGAAGTGGAATCTGCTGAGGTGTGAGCCGTCTCTGTGCTTGAACAGGGGCCGCTCGCCGGTCGGTCACAATGACATGAAGACAAGCAGGCAGCATACTGCGCAGCAGTTCTGATCTATAATGCAACGCAGCCTCACTACTGCCCCTCTGCCGGTCTGATCTGTTTTAGAGCACCTTAGTAGGTCTCCAACCCTGTTTTTGGTGTGATGTCGCCAGCCTGCAGGCAACATGTTGCTAGACTTGCCCTTGACGGTGCCACTAACTCGCTGATGCAGAAAGACCAGAAAAAGGCGGTGGAGAATGCTGCCCTGAACCGAAGGTGCTCAAAGTTGTTCTTCGTGATGCTCTGCAGTGCTCCCAACAATGCACTCAATTGTGTGTAGTCTATTGGGCGCTTGCTGTCCTTCCTTGTGCCCTCCGTGAGCTCCCACTCTTTTATTGCCGCCTTGATGTTGTGCATGGCCACGGGGTCTGACTCGCGCTGCTCCCCCGCTCTGACAGATAGGAGCCTACCTGGGGGAGCACAGCTTATATCCCCCCCTCAGTGCTTGCCCACCTCGTGACTCGCCACCCCTATTGGGGGGTTTGTATGGCGCACGGGCCCCCTTTGGCTGGGGGGGATCGGCACCTCGGTGGTGGTCACTGCGGGGAGGTGCAGGAGTTTTCCCGCTTCAGGGGCCGGCTAGGCGTCATGAAACGGATTTTGTCCGGGGGCGCAGCACGGGTTATGGCGCCGGCCCTCAAAGCCCCCTTCGGGGGCAGCCTCTGCACATCCATGTAGAAACCAAAGAGGGGATTGGATCACAAAGCACCTGTCAAGAACCCATCAACATCAGCACGCAGAATATTGCATAGAGGTTGAGGAAGGATGACACTGATATATAAATCATCAATAAAAGAGTAACCTTAACCGTATCATCCCTGTAGGAGAAGGATTTTACAGTTCCCTACCCGAGCTGAAATGTGATTGGGCATTACTTGACTTTTTTTCCTGCAGACAGGAATGCAACGTGTTTTTGAATGTAAAAAGGGCACCGGAAGATGGATAAACAATTCATCTCTCAAAGCATACAAACTGTAAACGCAGTTAGTGGTGTAATCTCTATTTGACTGCCCCAGAAGTGGAAATCCATGTCCCAAGAGCAGCAAAGGAATACATAAGCAATGAATAAAGAAATGAATTTGAAAACAACAAAAATTAAACTTGAATGGAAACGTGACTGAGAAAGGAACCGGGCAGGTTGTGTAGCTGGTGGCTAGGTGGTTTTAGTCCAACATGTGTAATCAGATTGTGTGAAGAAC
The DNA here is from genome assembly GCF_964261635.1 of Lissotriton helveticus. Classification (NCBI taxonomy): domain Eukaryota; kingdom Metazoa; phylum Chordata; class Amphibia; order Caudata; family Salamandridae; genus Lissotriton; species Lissotriton helveticus. The sequence goes on from NC_136065.1 coordinate 1,412,839,404, forward strand.
ATCAGGAAAAAGGTTGTATCTGCACTGAATGTGCATCTATTCGCATAAGTGATGGAGGCAGGAAGTGAGAGTGAGTGAAACGGCAAGTGTGGGACGGCTATTGTTTCTTTAGAGCTTGCTCACAAAAAAGAACACAGATCATTCAGGTGAGTAATGGTAAACAAGCGCAACTCTCCCTCAAACTAACTCCAAACTGCCATACCCACTGTCTATCCGGAGACAAGTGAAAGGAGCTCAGTGTTCAATGAAGGGTATCACTTATTAGCAGGGACAGTGGAGGAGGTAAGAGCATGATTGAAAATGCAGGGGTCTGTACCAGGGTAATTTTGCTTAATTATTTTTTTTTATCCAAAGGTCCTGTTTCATCAGCGCTTGTTGGTTTCCATAAGCCTTTCCACTGACCAATAGTGAGATGAACATTAGCTTGGCCCTTAATGGTAAACAAGGAACATTCCCTTTAAAATAGATCCAATTACGCTTAACCACTACCCTTGATGCAAGGCTTAGAACAGTAAATATCTTTTTTTCACTAATCTTTTTCACTACAGGACGGTGACACTGATGGGGTGGCTGGTGGGCAAAGCCAAGTGATATTTGAATAAAAAATAATTTCAAGTCTGCTTTTAAAAAGTCAAGTATCTGATTGTGCATTTAGCAGATATTACAAGTCATTGCTCTGGTGCAATTTATTTAGTGGCATGAAACAAACAATTGAGATTTTTTTTCTGGCGATTGGAAGGTTAAAACTACACTGTATGTCCATAATAATAACTTCAATTCCCGCCCCCTGGTTCACAGAAGCTCTTAAGAAAGAAAAATCCACATGTAAGACTCTGGAGAGGCAGTGGCGTAAAAACTATGAACTTCATCAAAAAGAAGTTTACCGAAAGGCCAGAAATAGCTATCATTCAGCTTGTATGAAAGCTAAAGCATGCTATGTTACCACCACTATTAACATGGCCGTAAATAAATCCCAGACTCTCTTCAATACTGTTAAAGAATTGGCTGGTGAGAATTCAAGAGCGGAACCTACCCCTCTTAATACCCAGCAATGCCAGGACTTGGCTTCTTTCTTCACCGAAAAGATTGAGAATATTGTCTCTAATATCAAAAAGGACAGCACGATTACATATAATCAAGATAACACCCCCCAAGTCCCCAGAGGAAATTGTCATCTTGAAGCCTGGCCTCCCATTAATCTGGATACACTGAAGGAATTATTAATATCGATCAAATCGGGTTCCCCACGTGACCCTATTCCTATCAGTATCATAAGTAAATTAGAGGACTCCGCCATGACCTCCATAGCAGAGATACTGAAAGCCTCCATAGAGCAGGCCACAGTTCCTGCTCTATGGAAACATGCTATGGTTAGTCCTCTACTTAAAAAGCCGGCCGCAGACCCTATGATATTGGCCAATTATCGTCCAATTTCATTACTGCCTGCCTTTTCTAAAATTTTAGAGAGGCACATTCACAAGGCACTTTCAACTTATGTGGAAAACAACGAGCTTCTTCATTCGTCCCAATCTGGGTTTAGGAGTGGTTATTCCACCGAGACGGCCCTGCTCGGGGTCACAGAAAAGATCAGGGAGCTCATGGATGATGGTCAAACGGTAGCATTGGTCTTGTTGGATCTAAGTGCGGCCTTCGACACCATTTCTCACTCCATACTGCTCGGCAGGCTGGGGGAGAATGGTGTCGAAGGCAAAGCACTGGAGTGGATTAGATCATACTTATCCCTCCGCACTTTCCAGATCTCCTCTTCGGAGGCATGCTCTGAGGTATTCCACTCTCCTCATGGTGTGCCACAGGGATCGATCCTGAGCCCTTTGTTTTTCAACTTGTACCTACGACCATTGGCAAATCTGGCAGAAAACTTTGGCCTCATCTTAATGACCTATGCAGATGATTCTCAAATTTTGTTTTCACTTTCCAAATCTGAATCATCTGCTCCATCTGCATTAAAAATAGGCCTTCAGGAAATATTCAGTTGGATGTCAGCTAACCAACTTAAATTAAATGGGGAGAAAACAGAGGTCCTCCTCTTAGGGAATAGTAAAGACCTCTGGAGTGATCCCCATTGGCCTTCGTCATTAGGTAAACTTCCACCTCCAGCCTCTCAGGTTAGAAACCTTGGGGTCATCATAGATGACAGTCTATCTATGACTCAGCAAGCCAATAAAGTGGCAGGCATATGTTTTACCATTCTTAAATGGCTACGCAAAATTGTCTGGATGCTACCATCTATTACCCAGAAGACCGTAGTCAATGCCTTAGTGACATCTCGGCTTGATTACGGTAACATCTTGTACCTGGGCTCAAACAAAGCAGTAATAAAACGTCTGCAACTGGTGCAAAACGCTGCGGCCAGACTGCTTTGCAGAATCCCTAGATCCGCTAGGATCACTAAACATCTTAGGGACCTGCATTGGCTCAGGGTTGAAAACCGGATTCGCTTCAAAACCCTGAGCTACCTATTTAAGCTTAAAGCTGGCACTGCTCCCAAATACCTACAGGATCTTGCTAAGCCCTACCTCCCCAATCGCAGTCTTCGTTCATGCGCAGCAGCGAACTTTGCGGTACCGAGGTTCAAACGGGCCAGAATGGGCGGGAGATCTTTTTCCTATTTGGGCCCAACCTTATGGAACACATTGCCCATTCATATACGCAAGGAGGAAAGCTATATGAAATTTAGAAAAAGCGTAAAAACCTGGTTGTTCGACAAATAAGTGCTTTGATTGTTCCCTTTCCAGTTGTGTTTTGTGTTTTGCTGGTTCGGCGCCGGGAAACCCTTTGTGGGTAGCTGTGCGCCTTACAAGTGTTATAAAATAAATAAATAAATAAATAAATAAATAAATTGCACTTTCCTCAGATCTGCGTGTTCTTTACCCGATACTAAATTATTTACTTCAGTGGGAAAATGAATATGTTAACTTAGTCCTTTATTGTTTTGACGAGTCTGATCCATTTTTACACATTTTTCATGTATGTAACATAGTCTGTAAGGAGATGTTTTTTGCAAACATGATGCAGATTTCAAGTAATCATCGCTTTTACCACAGAACCAGTAGACAATGGTACTTGATTGAATCCAGTTGCCCTCCAAACCGCTTTGGTCTTTCTCTGCAAGCGACTGTCATTTGTTTCCCTTTATTTGTTGCTAATTACTTAGATCAGCGTTCCGTGTTTATTCTAGTGCCGATAGCTCAATTTATTTGGCCATTTAATACTAGATGCAGCCTTTGTTTTGGGACTTTCTGAAGATCATTGTCCACAATTAAAATCTTAGTAGCCTCATGAGGCAAGCACTATTTTTAACAGTCAATCGTGCTTAATTGTCACTGTCATTGCTAAATGTGTCCCATTCCTTACGAAAGTAACATTTGAATACCCCATAATAAAGTAAAAGCACCAAAGACATTTTGTTTATCTTGCACGCAAAGAGTAACTATGCAGCAGCAGGCCGTCCTTAAGAGCGGATGAGCCACCACCCTTCCAATTTTTTTCTCACATGAAGAGTGTCTGTTAAGCTGAGCAAAGGTTAGCACAACAGACATTCTTTATGTTCAGATTAGGCAGCCAGGCGCTAGACATGTGTTGAATGTGCAGGCGGGCGCCAGGCTGGCTGAGCTGAACTTTTTGTGGGCATGACCTCTTCATCCTGCAAACCATTTGGAGGACCGCCATCCCAGGTGAGGAGTGGGATGTGGGGGCAGTTTTAAGCCATGAAATTATCAGGTCCTAGTGTCTATCATTGACACCTCATCACAGAGTGGGATGGGGTCAGAAAGTCTCACTGACCCAATCCCACTCAGCAAAGAGGTAAGGCCTGCCAACTCCTCTAATTGGCTGACCTTAAGTCAGTCCCAATCCTACGGGAACCACAGAGGCCGAGATCTCTGCTGCAGCAGTAAAGTTATTTGTTTTAATGTATTTGGTGTGTGTATGTGTTAGACTTGGCATCTTTGGCACAGTTTCACCTGACTTTTTGCCTCTACCTCCTGTATTTTCGATGCTTTGCTGGATTTCGTTTTTGCTGGCTTAGATACTTTGGACACTTTGCCACTGCTGATCAGTGTCAAAGTGCAAGTGCACCCTGTGTAAATTGTTATTACTATTGGTTCTCCCTGGTTGTCATATTTGATTTACTGGTAAGTCCCTAGCAATGTGCACTGAGTGTTCCAGGGCCTGTAAATCAAATGCTACAAGTGGGCCTGCAGCACTGATCATGCCACTCACATGAGTAGCCCTGAAAAGGTATCTCAGACCTGCCACTGCAATGTCTGTGCGCAGTTTTAAACTGCCATGTCGACCGGCAAGTGCACCCACTTGCCAGGCCCTATCCTTCCCTTTTCTTACATGTAAGGCACCCCTCTGGTAGCCCCAAAGTACCCCCCTGGGCAGGGTGCAGTGTATGTGAAAGGTAGGTCATTCTGGTGTGAATGTCCTGATAATGAAATACTGCCAATTTCATTTTTCACTATTGAAAGGCTATTTGCCCCAGAGGATAGAATGGGAGATAATTTGTAACATCTTACAAGTATAACATCCCATTGGGAGAAGATAGGGAAATAAAATTTAGGCTCTCTGAACTCAGAATTTAAAAACACATATTTTAGTAAAGATCGTTTTTAAATTGTGTGTTCGACAATACCACTTTTAGAAAGTAGGCCTTTTCTTGTTTAGCTACTCTGTGCCTCTCTGCCTTTTTGTGGATTGACTGTCTGGTTTTGGAGTGCCAGGGGCTGTGGATGTGCTTTCACTGTAGGCAGTCACTGGAGGGCGGAAGGGGGGGGGGGGTTAGGTGTGCCTCGCCCTTCCTGGATGACTCAAAGCTGAGCTGAATGGGGCTTGGTTGCATTTAGAGTAGTGGGAGGATATTTCCCGGCACCTGAATAGGGCCTGTCTCCCTTGCACAATGCTGGCTCTAGCCCCAGTGGTCATTGTGAGAAGTTGGCCTGATATAGTTCTAGTGATCACCTTGTATCAGTCCAAACAACCCTTATGGTGATTGGTTGTAAGTCAACCTTATAGACCAGCTATCCTAATGGTAGCATGGACAAAGCAGTCTTAGGCTAAACTCTTTTGGCATGTGAAGCCGGCTGTTTTACCACAATATAACCCCTTGAATACCAAGTAAAAGGACACCACACAGGTTGCTATGAAAATAAACAGTATATTTATTAATAACAACACCTCTGAACTCTTTATGAGGTCAGAGGGCTAAGCACATGACAATCTCTTACGAAAAATACTACAAGTCGCACAAAATTACAATGGTGCCCTAGGGGCACAACAAACCATATACTAAGTAAGTGGAATGTGAGAGTCGATAAAAGGAATGGAGCTGTCCAGAGGCTGTAGGATCAATGGGACCACGCTATACTAACTTCAGGTAAGTAATAGGAGGCCCACGTAACGCGTGTGCAGAGTGTAAACTCACGCGCGAGATGCGTAACAACGTCTATGAACAGTACAGTTCAAGTTAAAGGTGAGTACGGACAATCTTGACTAGGTAGGACTAAAACGACTGTGGAACTTGACACTAGGACAGTTAAACTACCCTTGAGCACCAAAACGCTCTTGTTACCTCCCCCACGGGCCGCGGGTGCATAGGTGTCAAAGTGCGTCGGGTTCTCGCGTTGAAGTCAATGGAGCCTGAAAGAAAAGATGCTGCAGGCGACCAGGAGGAAGATGTCCGGTGCAATCCAAGGGTGGATTGTTGAAGAAGGAGACCTGAAAGCAGAGGGGACAATGTTCACAGTCACTAGCCAGTGACTGGAGTGGAACCAGGAAGGAACCAGATGTCGTCGTCGCGATCAGGTGAAGAGTGGACGCTTGACTCTGCAGCCACGTGGACCAGGAGGTGTCTTCGACAACCAGGATGGAGGCACGAGCTGTCCCACGCAAGCTCTCGCTGTCGGCGGTGTCGGATCCGGGATTGGACTCAACAGGCCTTGGCAAAGGCAACCCACGCGGTGAGTGAAGAAAACGTCTGGTGCGGACTAGGAGAGTCCGGGGTGCCCCTCTTTTGGAAGGGAGCAAGGGCCAGTCTGAAGCAACCAGACCAGCAGTGAAGATTCAAAGGTTCGTCGTCTAGGAGGCCACTAGCCAGCCGGCAAGTGACCAGACAATGCGTCGAGCAGCAACAAAGCAGAAGGGCCCCACGCAGATCTCGTGGATGCTGGAGGGCTGATCTTCGGGGCAGGGGCTGCTCGGGGTTGGGGCTTCTCAGTACCCAAAGCACTTGGTCGAGTTTACCTCGGGAGTCGTGCTAGAAGCGAAGTGCAGGTTCGTTCAAGATGGCCGGTCCCACGTGTCTCGTCGCACTCACGGGTCTCAGCTTTGCTGCAGATGTGAGTTGAGGTCGGAGAGGTCTGGGAATCCGGGTCTCATCAGGCTCTGAAGTCTGGATCCTTGAGAGAAGACGACAAAGTGAGGCCGCTGGACGCTTGATGGTGCCTGCAGTTGCAGGGTGGACACTCCTTGTCCACAAGGGAGATTCTTCAGTCTTCTGTGGAGCAGAACGTCGAAGGCCAGAGTTTCTTCTTGATGAATAGTTCAGGTTAATCTAATCTGGAATGGGACCAGCTCCTACCTTTATTCTCCTAAAGGGGGCTGCACTACTGACTAGGTCCCTCCCCTGGGTGGGACCAGGAAGGGGGGTGGCTACACCCCCTATCCTTTGTCTGGTTTCCCACCAGAGCTGGGGCAGGGATGCCCCAGCAACTGGTTTGAACCGGTGTATGCACAGGGCACCTTGTGTGCCCCAGGCATGTCTCATTCCTTTCAGGCCTATCCTCCCCAATACACAAAATCCTGTCTGGGGTGGTGCTAGCACCTCCCAAGGCAGGAAACCCTTTGTCCAAGCCATCCTCGCTGGAAGGACTCCCAGCAGCAGGAGGTCAGACTTGTGTCTGTGGTGGCAGCATCCATCTTGTGATGCTGAGGCTCGAATTAACTTTAACCGGGGTTCACAGTTACATACATGTCGTGTCCCTCTAGAAGGGTGGAATGCTACCCCCGTCACCAGAATTGGCGAGGGGGTAGTATTCCAAATCGTATGACACCTTACTCGACATGTTTTGATAATGTTATACCAGAGTTAGCATTTAACCGCAAGGTTGATAAAGCACTTAAGAGTATATGGTATAGCGTTATCATGGGAACAGCTACAGGACTTGGTTCCGAAAGCTGTAGACAGGCTCAGCTCATGCTAGAGCACCATCTCACATAATTCCAAGCACTCTGCCTTCAGGATTGATAAGGCCTTCCATAGGAGTGACTGATAGGAATATATGTGTCCATTTTAGGGTTAGATATAGGTATACTATATCTACAGCAAAGGGTGTTTACACCACCTTGCCCCAGCTGTCATGCAGCCAGTTGTGTCAGATTTAGATGGCCAGCCAGGGGTGGCATAATACATGCTTCAGCCCCTGGTAGGCCCTGAGTGCACCTATGCCCTGGGTACCTAAGGTACACTGTACAGGGACTGATAAGGTAACCCAGTATCCAATTTGATATGTACCTAAGGTACATGGAATCCATTTTAACAGAGAGAGCAGGAAGCCTGGGGTCCTGAATAGCAGGATCCCAGGCCAACTAAGACAAAAACCAGCAAAACACCAGGCAAGAAGTTGTGGGCAACCATAGTCAGATATCCACCTTCCTACATAACCCCCCACCCCCAAACGAAAGGAGATAAGGCTATCCATGACCAGGTAAGCCTATATTGCCTGAGTGGCCATATGAGGAGGTGCATGCACTGGCATGGTTACCCCCTATCTCATGGTCCACTAAGCAATCCCTCACCCTAAGGGTATCTGAGGGTCTCCACCATAGGGAATCTCTACCTGTGGTGTGTTTTGGTAAAGTAAAAGGCTGGTGCTGGGATGGAGTACTGAAGTGAGGCTCCACTAATGTTGGGCTCAACTTCCTCCAATCGCTATCCACCATATATGCCTTTCTTTCCAGGACTGAGTTGCTGTATGCTCTCAGGGTCAACATCTGGCTACCTAAAGCTGGAGGCTGGGTCCCTCTGTTTGGCTTACTGGAGGGACAGGTCAGGTTTGGGGCCCTTGGGTCCCAGGTTTGGCTGTGCCCAACAGTGTCCATCTGTGGGAGGTCCCTAACTAATTTTAAGGGGGATCCCTCAGGAGTTTGTTTTATTTTCACTTGGCTAGAACTACTAGCTTCAGTGCCCTTAATCTGCTGATTGGGGGGTTCTTTTGGACAGGGGGCCCTTTGAGGTCCACCACTGGCCTCCCTGACCTCTACAACCCTGGGCTGACTGAGGCAGGGTAGAGAGGGGCAGGTTACCTGCTCCAGACTGGGTCCCACCTTGGAAGGGTCCACTGACATCAGGGGTTCTGCCAGGCTAGTCCTGACTACCTCTGGGGCAGTTTCTTCACAAGGGGTAAGATCAGTTCCCTGAGGAGGCTGATCCTTTCCTAAAGTCTGGTGGGAGGGAGATTTCTCTTCCTCCTCAATGCTCTCTGTTTGAGTGGAGTGATCCGTAGTTTCAGGCTTCACAACACTATTATCAGTCTGAGTTTGGGCTGTGGCCATCACAACCCCACCAACCTTTTCAGGAAGGGACTCAGTTTGGGTATGGGCTGTTACCATCACAGCCCTGCTAACCTTTTCAGGGAAGGAATCTGTCTGAGATTGGGCTGAGCCTGGCACAGCCCTCCTAACCTGTTCAGGAAGATTTACCATTTTAGAATGGGTTTCTTGTTCTACCTCAGCCCAGGCTCAGATCTCTAAATCATTCCCCAGTGGGCAATCTACAGGCAAGTTTGATGACACTGCCACTCTCTTGGGGCCAGTGACACCTCCCCAGCTGAGATTTATAACTGCCATGGGATGATGTTTCTGCACTCCATCAATGTTTGTCACCTGGTATGTGGCACCAGGTAAAAGTTGCTTTGAGGGGACTAGGCTCTCAGTCACCATGGTGATGCTAGCCCCTGTGTCTCTGTAGGCCTCAACTTTCAGACCATTGATGAGGGGCTCCTGTCTGTATTTGCCCAAAGTGTTGGGACAATCAGTGAAGTTGGCAAACCCCATGCCAGTCTCACAGACAAGAGTATCTGAGTTAGGGGACCTGGTTAGGCCAGAGTCCCCAGGAACTCCCAAAGTAAAACCACCCAAATTCTTGGGGGTACTCCCACCACCTGGGGGATTACTACTAGTAGTAACAGGAGGCTTGGAAGTGTTACTTGGGGGTATGTTCTCCTTATTGTTGTTGGCCCTTGGACAACTGCTGTCAGTTTTCCAAGGGCCTACCTGTTTGCAGGTATAGCAATAAGGTTTCTTCTGGGTATTGGAAGGATTCTGGGACCCACCCCCCTCAGAGGATTTTTGGGGCCCTGATGTGGTTTGATCTGTAGATTTATTCCCACCCTTCTCTTGAGGTTTGGTTGATTCCTTCTTTTGGTCACCACCTTGGTTCTTAGGCCTAATCCTGGTTCTGACCCATTTGTCTGCCCTCTTACCCAATTCCTGTGGAGAGGTCAGATCAGAGTCTACCAGGTGCTTGTGTAATAACTGGTTCTGACAATTATTTAAGACTTGCTCTCTCATAATTAGATTATACAATCCTTTGTAATCAGTAACCTTACTTCCCAGTAGCCAGCCTTCCAAAGCCTTAGAGGCACAATCAACAAAGTCAGTCCAATCTTGAGCCTGAGTTTTCTGGGTATCCCTGAACATCAACCTGTACTGTTCAGTGGTTAAGCCAAACCCATCAATCAGTGCAGTTTTCAAGACTTGGTAATCATTAGCATCCTCATCTCTAACAGTGAGGAGCTTGTCTCTACCTTTACCTTCAAAGGAGTGCCACAATATAGCTGCCCACTGACTCTGGGGTACCTGCTGTACTTTGCAGGCTCTCTCCAAAGCAGTTATCCACTTGTGGATATCATCTCCTGTCTTATAGGAGGGCACTATTTTACTCAGGTGTCTATTATCAAAACTCCTGTCTCTATCCCTAGGGATATTGCTGCCACCAGTGGGGACTACCCCACTCAACTGTTGCTCCCTAGCAAAGGCAAGCTTCTCTTTGGCCAGGGCAAGTTCTTCCCTCTGGATCCTCAGATTAGCCTCCTTCATCTTTGCCTCATGCTCTCTCCTCTGAGGGGAAGTCATCCTCCTCTGAGCAGATACATGAGAGGCACGAGAGTGCACAGATCTAATGGAGTCCCTAGAATGAGACCTATCTCTTCTAACTCCATAGTTAGGCCTGCTCAGGGTCAGTACTGGGGGTCCCCCAGATCCTTCCCTATGTAGGTCTAAGTTGGCCCTGGTTAGTCTGCTGACTACCCCAGGACCTTTGTCTGCCTCATCCCCAGAGGTGTCCCCTTCTTCCTCCTCCTCCTCTACATTCTCTGTTTCAGGGAGATCTGGATCACCAAGGGTACCTTCTCAGGCTGGCATGCTCCTATCTGGATTAGAGGGGTCTGTGTTAGCAGCCCTTCTGGCATCATATGTCTCTAAGAGACCTAACAGAAAAGGAGTGGTAGGGTTAGAACCCTGTTTCAATTTCCTGGAGGTACACAATTGTCTCATCTCCTGGAAACTGAGAGCTGCATATCTGGAAAGGACCTGTGGAGAGTCACTAACCACTAGGGGAGTCTCTGAAGACTCTCCATGGGTAGACATGCTTTCTAGTGAGGTGCAAGTGATGCACTTACCTACACTATGGGTTTTCCTACTGATCCCTTGCTAAGAGTTGTAGTCAGGGTGTGCTAGGCCCTTTCTACTACAACAGCTGGTTCAGTAGAACTCAGAGTATTTCTAAGCTTGTTATATTTACCTAGAGTACCTTATGTGATCTTTCAAATGATATTTCAAGATTATATGTGGTAAAAACAACAGCAAGCTCAAATCCCAACTGCTGCACACCAATGTGAGAAGTTGGCCTGATATATGATGCTCACTAGTTCTAGTGATCACCTTGTATCAGTCCAATCAACCCTTATGATGATTGGTTGTAAGTCAAACTTATAGACCAGCTATCCTAATGGTAGCATGGACAAAGCAGTCTTAGGCTAAACTCTTTTGGCATGTGAAGCCAGCTGTTTTACCACAATATAACCCCTTGAATACCAAGTGAAAGGACACCACACAGGTTGTTATGAAAATAAACAGTATATTTATTAATAACAACACCTCTGAACTCTTTATGAGGTCAAAGGGCTAAGCATATGACAATCTCTTACGAAAAATACTACAGGTCGCACAAAATTACAATGGTGCCCTAGGGGTACGACAAACCATATACTAAGTAAGTGGAATGTGAGAGTCGATAAAAGGAATGGAGCTGTCCAGAGGCTGTAGGATCGATGGGACCGCGCTATACTAACTTCAGGTAAGTAATAGGAGGCCCACGGAACGCGTGTGCAGAGTGTGAACTCACACGCGAGATGCGTAACAACGTCTATGAACAGTACAGTTCAAGTTAAAGGTGAGTACGGACAATCCTGACTAGGTAGGACTAAAACCACTGTGGAACTCGACACTAGGACAGTTAAACTACCCTTGAGCACCGAAATGCTCTTGTTACCGCACCCACGGGCCGCGGGTGCATAGGTGTCAAAGTGCGTCGGGTTCTCGCGTTGAAGTCAATGGAGCCTGAAAGAAAAGATGCTGCAGGCGACCAGGAGGAAGATGTCCGGTGCAATCCAAGGGTGGATTGTTGAAGAAGGAGACCTGAAAGCAGAGGGGACAATGTTCACAGTCACTAGCCAGTGACTGGAGTGAAACCAGGAAGGTACCAGATGTCGTCGTCGCGATCAGGTGAATAGTGGACGCTTGACTCTGCAGCCACGTGGACCAGGAAGTGTCTTCGATGACCAGGATGGAGGCACACGCTGTCCCACGCAGGCTCTCGCTGTCGGCGGTGTCGGATCCGGGATTGGACTCAACAGGCCTTGGCAAAGGCACCCACGCGGTGAGTGAAGAAAGCGTCTGGTGCGGACTAGGAGAGTCCGGGGTGCCCCTCTTTTGGAAGGGAGCAAGGGCCCGTTTGGAGCAACCAGACCAGCAGTGAAGATTCAAAGGTTCGTCGTCTAGGAGGCCACTAGCCAGCCGGCAAGTGACCAGACAACGCGTCAAGCAGCAACAAAGCAGAAGGGCCCCACGCAGATCTCGTGGATGCTGGAGGGCTGATCTTCGGTGCAGGGGCTGCTCGGGGTTGGGGCTTCTCAGTCCCCAAAGCACTTGGTCGAGTTTACCTCGGGAGTCATGCTGGAAGCGAAGTGCAGGTTCGTTCAAGATGGCCACGTGTCTCGTTGCACCCACGGGTCTCAGCTTTACTGCAGATGTGAGTTGAGGTCGGAGAGGTCTGGGAATCCGGGTTTCGTTGGGCTCTGAAGTCTGGATCCTCGAGGGAAGATGACAAAGTGAAGCCGCTGGACGCTTGATGGTGCCTGCAGTTGCAGGGTGGACACTCCTTGTCCACAAGGGAGATTCTATAGTCTTCTGTGGAGCAGAACGTCGAAGGCCAGAGTTTCTTCTTGATGAATAGTTCAGGTTAATCTAATCTGGAATGGGACCAGCTCCTACCTTTATTCTCCTAAAGGGGGCTGCACTACTGACTAGGTCCCTCCCCTGGGTGGGACCAGGAAGGGGGGTGGCTACACCCCCTATCCTTTGTCCGGTTTCCCGCCAGAGCTGGGGAAGGGATGCCCCAGAAACTGGTTTGAACCGGTGTATGCACAGGGCACCTTGTGTGCCCCAGGCATGTCTCATTCCTTTCAGGCCTATCCTCCCCAATACACAAAATCCTGTCTGGGGTGGTGCTAGCACCTCCCAAGGCAGGAAACCCTTTGTTCAAGCCATCCTCACTGGAAGGACTCCCAGCAGCAGGAGGTCAGACTTGTGTCTGTGGTGGCAGCATCCATCTTGTGATGCTGAGGCTCGAGTTAACTTTAACCGGGGTTCACAGTTACATACATGTTGTGTCCCTCTTGAAGGGTGGAATGCTACCCCCGTCGCCAGAATTGGCGAGGGGTAGTATTCCAAATCGTATGACACCTTACTCGACATGTTTTGATAATGTTATACCAGAGTTAGCATTTAACCGCGAGGTTGATAATGCACTTAAGAGTATATGGTATAGCGTTATCATGGAAACAGCTACAGGACTTGGTTCCGAAAGCTTTAGACAGGCTCAGCTCATGCTAGAGCACCATCTCACATAATTCCAAGCACTCTGCCTTCAGGATTGATAAGGCCTTCCATAGGAGTAACTGATAGGAATATATGTGTCCATTTTAGGGTTAGATATAGGTATACTATATCTACAGCAAAGGGTGTTTACACCACCTTGCCCCAGCTGTCATGCAGCCAGTTGTGTCAGATTTAGATGGCCAGCCAGGGGTGGCATAATACATGCTTCAGCGTCCCTGGTAGGCCCTGAGTGCACCTATGCCCTGGGTACCTAAGGTACACTGTACAGGGACTGATAAGGTGACCCAGTATCCAATTAGATATGTACCTAAGGTACATGGAATCCATTTTAAAAGAGAGAGCAGAAAGCCTGGGGTCCTGAATAGCAGGATCCCAGGCCAACTAAGTAAAACACCAGCAAAACACCAGGCAAAAAGTTGGGGGCAACCATAGTCAGATATCCACCTTCCTACAGTCATACTGCACCAGTGAGGACAGAACTGGTTTGTACTGGGCACAGAGACCCTTTAACAAAGAGACAAAGACAAAATGGGGTATATTTAGTAGACCTTAAACCCCAGAACTTCAGATCACTTCTGGAGTCAAGAAGAAGCTTTGCCAAAGAGAAGAGCTGAAGAGATGTGAGGGGGAGCACTGCCCCTTTGCTGTGTGCTGTGTGAGGTTGCCCTGCAGTTGCTGTTTCTGCCAAGGAAAGGACAAAGACTGGAACTTTGCTGTGAATCTGCTTGAAGAAGAATCTCCGAGGGCCTGAGTGTGCTGGCCTCCTGTTCTGAAGTCGCAGGGACACAAAAACTTTACTTTTCTTTGGAGGCCATGCTCCCTTTCTGCACCACTCTGCAAATACAGCTCGTGTTTCACTACTGATTACTGGTTGAGGGATGAAGTTCACTTTACTCCTGAGGGACCGTGGAGGCTAAGAAGCCCTCCTGGTACCTCCTGTAAGTCCTACACAGCAAGATTCCTGAGAGCTGGTCAGAGGCACAGCCTCCTTTCTTTACCACTCGGCAAGCTAACCCTGGGTGGAGTTTGCGGAGTTGCACTACGCAAAGCTATGCGAAGTGCAAAAAAACTGTCGCACTACGTGGAGCTCCGCAAGCGGCGGAGTACAGTGGAAAATTCCCGTTAGCGGTGATTGCAAAGTGCCGGATGCTTCTCCACACTGTGCCATCATTGCGAACAGCACCATGCACAGCGGCGCAAGCTTACCTTTTCTGCCGCTCGAGTAGATCTTTACTAGAGCGGCAGCTTTTTCAACGCAAACGGGCAGTTTCTTAAGCATATGTGGCTGTAGTGTAGTTCCTATATTCCCAATAGGCTCTGCGCATTGGAATAATATATTCAGCAGTGTAGACGTAGGACTGAGGTTATCTAGGTCTCTACTGACTATATTAGACTTAAGGTTTGCCAGCTAGCTCAGAGGTCACTAGAAACGTTCTCGAATAAACGAGGAGGAGTTTAACCTCCCTGGATAGACAAGAAGGGATTAGCTTCTGACAACCATAAAACATGACAACTTTGCTCTCCCTGAATAGGAGTGTATCTCTAGAGTCGTGTGAAAACAATAGACAGCTATTTCACTCAGTCAAATGTGCGTACTTAGTTTCACCAGAATGCAGAGAAAAGAGAGACGGGCGTTTTCAATAAAAGGTGTTATTTATTGAGCAGTCTTCTTCCTCATACAAGAGAAATGAATTGCCACGATTGTAATGCTCATGGTAAAGTAAAGTGCGTACAGTAAAAGGAGGATTATAAAATAATACTGTAAAAGCATTGATATGGTTTCTTAGCCATATGATACTTTAAAATAGATAAAATATATACATACATATATACATTGACTAATCGTACTCAACTGGTGCTTCTAAATACACCTACCCCGGTGTACCTGACCTAAGCCTAATACGTGGGAAGGAGTAAGTAAGTAGCAGTTTAAGTTAAGTTTGTTTTGCCAAGAATCTGACTCAAGAATTCTCTGTAAGGGCTTAGTCAGTTCCGTACCTGGGTAATAGAAAGCAGATATATTTATACCTGAAAGGTGCCTGGGTTTGACGTAAGGTTGGACATAAGACGTCAATAAAGATGTCACTAAGAACTGGCCATTCTTACAGTGCTTTACAGGAGTTCTAGGACGAAATCAAAACAAAAGCAAGGGGGATTTCCCAGGTCGCTGGAGGCTTGGTTTTGTTTAGAGAACTCGGTGTGCTTACTAGGGGGCCGGAGAAGTAGCCTTGCTTAAGGTGACAGCACGTGCTACGACTGAATTATGGATATGATTATTATGCCGTTGTATGGATATTATTGATTATAACCGGACAAGGGCATAAAATAGGAATATCGATTCAGGTTTCCTAGATAAAACACTACACCCACTCCACGAATTAATGTCCATCATTACTAAAACTTAAGCAATAGTAAACATAAAAGGTGCATGTGTATACCAACCCATCCCAAAATACATTTTTGCATTTGAAATGGTGTATGTGAAATACATGAAAATGATTATAGGTACTGTACTCTTTTTTAAGCAGTGTAATCATTCATTAAAAAAGGATGCATATATATATCGGCATGAATGATTTGCAAAATTTACACATGAAATGGCTCTTAATACATAAACAAAAGGTCGAGACCATTCCATCACATATAAATACAGTTGCTGTAAATGTGCTAGAGGCTGACGTGATATATTATTTTTAGAGTTCCTAAAATAGAAGCTCTGTTCTCTAAGAATAGTTCTACCTAAAGCAGAGTACATGTGCCAAAAAAAGGTAAATATTTTGGAATCGGAGAAAAAAATAATTTCGCTTTCAGGGGAGAGAGAGAAAAAATATAGTTCCAAATATGTTCAGTAGCTTTTGTTTATCAAAGCCGAAGGCCGAATTCAGAGTTCAGGGAATGCTGTGTACTAGTTTGCTTAAAAGTTATTCTTTTTGTTCGGGGGAAAACATCATTTCAGACAGACTTTCAAAAAAGTGGTTTACCGCTTCAGGTGAAAGTTCGACCAAGTTGGAAAATGCCGCAACTGTGCAGTCGTGAGCATGATTGCTATCATCGATGACAGGATCAGCAGTGCTCACAGAAGGTCGTACCTGGGTGATGTTGCTCTCATCTCGTACTTCACTACCCTTCAGTCGCAATGTGGTGAAGTCTCAACGAATGCCGTCATCAGGATCGGTAACCGCTGGGGACAACACGATGCATGAGCCGTTACAGGACTTAGCAAAGTATCTGTATCCAATGGTTCTGCTGATTGTAGTGTAAGACAGACGTCCAACACACATTCTTCTCCGCATAGCATACATCGAAGCACAGGTAAGATACAATTCTGCCAGATGGGTCTGAATGAAAGAAACCAGGTCATATTCAGATCTCTTAGCCGGGCTAATCCAAGGACTTTACTTATGCGGTCCCGATAGCGTATAGTTAGGATCGTTTCTTCCATTGTTGCAGGAGTCTTGTCTGCGTTTTGGCTTGCCATAACGAAGGAGAAGTATCAAAAATAAAATGCCTGCTACGAGTCCCAACAGGAGTGGTAGGCCGCCAAAGACAGAATGGACAAAATTAGGAAAAATGCCCAGAACTGTTGTGAAGGGTGTTAACAGTCCCGAAAAAATTGTCCTAAATATATGTGGGATACCGCCAGTATCGGACATATTTAAAGGATTTGGCTTCACATTTCTGCGAAATGTAGGGGGCAATTTGCTGATAAAAGGCTATGTATCTCTGCCGTTGTCCTTGCGACTTGCAGATCATACGTTTCTTTTGATGACGTCAAGGGCACAGTTGTCTGCAAAAGGATATACTTCATTCTGCTTAAAGTATCAATTCGAATAGAAGAGATATTCAAAAATGGCCAAATGTTTTCCTCCCTGTCTGGAGTGCTGTTTGGAAACAATGCTTGCATACAGCAAGTGACCTTGGAATTAACACTAACTAGATAAGCTTTTCCTGGCACCATGCCACAACATCTGTGGTCCACTATTAGAATATAGCTCCCCTTAGAAAGCCGTCTAAAGAATGGCTCTATTCGAGTTGCAGGTGTGCCATGCAGGTGACATGAAAGGTTATTTGAAGTCCCCTCACAGGCCCCATGCAAGTTAATACCTTGACACAGAAGTATACCACTTAGTGATCTTTTACAATTATTACCACTAAGAAATACATTCTGTTCCTTTTCACTAAAACATGTGTGTGTGTAAGGTAATTTCCATGATGACTTAATGTACCCTTTACCCAACCTTTCATACTGGCCTGCTGGTATATATTCTTGACAGAATTTAAATTTGAAAGTTATTATCGGAATAGTTATTATTCCGTGTATTATCCATTCAATGACAGGTCGTTCTGACATTGTCAATGGTAATCTCTCAAGTTTTTCAATGCTCAGAATTGTATATTCTGCTCCTTTCTGTGCCAAGCTGATTTGTGTATCAGTAAGGTTAAAGGTAGAGAATAATGACGTTTTGTTGATTAAACGCCAAGGCAAGTAGCCTGAACGCAGATTTTGTAACGTCCAGCCAAGCTGTACAATAGAACGTAATTGGGACTGACCGTGTTGTAACATAAGCAAGTCCTGTTCTATTATATCTATAGCAGATGATACAATGCTGTCCAGTGAATATATTCTGGAAGACAGAGTCATTAACCCATTGTCCACAACAGAAAGTGATTTTTCCAAATTAATATGGTCAATTTCCCGTATTTTTTCTGCTGTTTCAATTTGCATTACTTTCCAAGCTTCGTTGTAAGCTGCGTATATACTGGCCGCTATGAAACGTTTTTGACGCTGTTTGCGTGGTCCCATTATGAAATCACGCAAGTCAGCACCGTCTTTAAGTAAAGTCAAGTGTTGCTTAATTTCTGCCGGTGTGGATGTGTGTAGCCATTCTAGGCAGAGTTTTCCTACACTGTATGTTGTAACTATCCCAGGATGTTGTCTCTGGGAGTATCTAGGGTCTGGCCTGGTCAATTTGAACCCCTGTATTTTGTTCAGGAATCTATCTTGACAGTTATTTGTGTCTGTGGGCCAGATCAACCATTTTTTCCAATCAGGATGTGTTCTGTTTTGGTTAAAAATATGGGATACGTCTATCTCAACATCTGTAGTGCTATTACTGTCAGGTGTTGGCTTTGGAATAGACGATTTGTTTAAGTCTTTAATTTTGGCTAGGCCAAGACAGGTTGTCTGTTGAATGGTATCATTCAAGAATATAATTTGTTCTGGTATCATGCAGGCTCTAAATAATGATTCTATACCTTGGACCTGCCAATCTTTGGTACCCCAGGTGGTTTTTGTTTCAATATTGTTTTTCCAAAAATCAAAACCAAATGTAGTCATTTGTTCATAAAATGCTTCTGAATAGATTAATTTAGTGTTTGTCAGCATTGTTTTCATTCCTGTCTTATTTAACATTTTGAAATAAAAGGCTTCTGCTTTACTTGTATTAAACCCTGAGAAGTATGGAAATTTCTCATAAAATGTTTTAGAACTGCCTTTTGGTGGAGTTGCACAATGTTCCCATTGATTATACTTTAAAACATTTCTAGGTTGAGCAGATTTATGCAAATAGTGATATGCAAAATGGTTGTAGCAGTACATGTCTTCATAATTAGATGAACCCTGTAAGTAATCGTGGGGCATATTATCAAGGGATTTATCTCCGCTTTTTTGGCTTTAAAAGCCAAGAAATCGGAGATAAAATTATCTCCCTATCAGCAACAGGGTGCTAACACGCTAATTCGCATGTTAGCACCCTTTTTCTCTACGCTTCCCCTTGCATCTCTAATGAGATGCAAAGGGGGCGTTCCAGAGAAAAATAATAGGAGAAATGTTGTTAAGCGACATTTCTCCTATTATCAAGGATTTCGCTAACCCTGTTAGTGATAAAAAAAGCAGCGCTAACTGCGGTTAGCACTGCTTTTTTTACACCTGGTATTTTCCTGACTTAGTCATGATATCCTATGGAAGGTGGATATCATGGCTAAGTTTGTTAACCCCTATCATCAAGATAACGCCAAACTTCGAGAGATTATCATTAGTTTTCCAGCGATAATCTCTCATTTGGCAGTTAGCGCGAGGATTTTTATCACTTCTGAGATAAACCTTGCTAATAGCAAGTTATCTCTGCGATAATTTCCGGCAATGCTTAGCGTTAAAAAATTCGTTGCTAAGCCTCGTTAGCGATAAATATCGCTAATCATTGGTAATATGCCCCCATGTTCTGTACATTTTGCTGACATTACTAAGTCTGACATCATATCATTAATACTTTCAAAGTCCCAATCATCAGAGAATGTGCTCGGTTTTACAAAGTCACTCAATGAAATCTTAAACTGGTGTGGATACTTCAGGAGTTCTACCGGGCCATAAATATCGTAATCTGTTTTGTCCCAAGCTACCCCACCGGGTATTGGATTGGCTGTGACATTCACGGATGATAGTTCTCTTTTCTCGATGTGAGATGACTTGTGTGGCTTTAGGACAAAGTTGATGTTCTGACTTGCTGTGTCCATTGTACTATATTTTCCCTCAATGAATTTTCCCAAACAAAGAACCATGATGAGCCAAAGCAGGAGGAAGAGTACACCTAACACAATCCAAAATTCAATCCATGGAGAAATCAGATAGGTTTCTTTGAGTTTATGAAAGAGTTCTGTTACTTTGTCTTTAAAAGATTTTGTTGTTGGCTGTTGTTCAGGCTCGCTTGGATCCTCAGAAAAGTCATCGAAATTGATGAAGTAACCAGATGCAGTTCTGTCAATTGTTGGAATCGCTTCCGGATTTTTATTTGCTTTTGGAATTTTCTTTGTTTCATTAGCATAGTCTGTGGCTACATCGTTGTAGACAGGTGTTTCTTGATGAACTGTTTCAATTTGGGCTTCAAGAGGCACAAGTTCCATGGAATTATTGCATAGTCCCTTTTTAATCACTGCAGGTTTATCAAATGTGATTAGTCTCTCAGTTTGAACCTCTTGGATTGTAGCAAGATTTGGTGCTCTGCTGTTTCTTGGGAGTCCACTGGGCCTACTACTTATTATCGGCCACATGATTGTGGTTTTACCAGGTCGATGGATACAACTCGGTTCTCCTTTTTACCAGCAAGGGGCGGTAGTACAACTGATCTTGTTCCGTTGACAGCTAAGACAGGTACTGCTTGTCTGTAAGAAGACCCAAATTCCTTCTTCACCGCGATCTTCTCTCTGAACAGATCCCCAATCTTTGGAATCCAGACAGGCCTTGCTGGGACAGGTGGTTTCTCGTCAGTGGCTGTTGGCTGCTGTTTTAGCTTTACGTTGCTCAGGTCTTTTCTTGTTTCATTTAAGTCCTGTAAAATAGCCAAACGATCTTTGATAGCAAAGCATTTTTCTTCTACCACTGAAGTCTGACTATCTAAGTCCTGAATATGCATTCTAGTACCAAACAATAGTTCATACAGACTGAAACCTTTTAGAGAATTTCTTGGCAGATTGTTAAGACTACATTGGACACTTGTTAAATGTTGGACCCACCCAGTACCCGTACCTAATACCCTCGCCATTATAGATTGCTTTATGTCTCGGTTTTTTCTTTCCACAATCCCGTTTCCCTCAGGATGGAAGGGACAAGACTACCGCAATGCAATGCCCATGCTGGTCATGGCCTCCTTATAAGCTCGAGAGCTAAAAGCAGGACCCTGGTCAGAATGTAGCATGCCAATTGCGTATGTGCCGATATAGACTCGCAAATCTTTTATAACAGTTCTGGCATCAGCCGAGCGCTGGTGTCTACATTTTAAGTGAATCTAGTTTTAAATAATATGCATAGGGACGCATGTTTCCTGTTTAATCATGCGTATAGATCGCCTTTTGCTTTCTATTAGGTGTTCTGGCACTACTTCGGCCGGTTCGCCACTGCGATCTCTGTTGCAGTTTTGACAGCTCATTACAAATTTGTAATGTTGCAGGCTCATTCCCGGCCACCAGTAGTCTGATTGTAATTCCTTCAGAGATTCCTTGATCTTTCGGTACCCTAGACCTTCACCCATGTGTGCGTCAAGACTCTCCTGTTCGTGTTTGGAATCACTCCATCCCCCACTCCAGGGATTCGAGCAAAAGGAACGGAGTTTGCATCGATTATGTATGTATAATTGAGTGGATAGTTTACAGGTAATGCTGCACAGTCGCCTTTTGAAGACGTTTTTACCGCCAGCATGGTTTCCCTGTCTATGTATTTTTCTGAACGCTTTTTTGTGGCTACGGAAGCAGGATTAGTTGCTTCCGCTGTGGCTGTCTCAGCCAATGAATTCCCTGCAGCGTGAACGCCATCACGCTGATGACTCAGTGTATGTATCACGTGAGTCTTTTGTAGTTCTTTCTTTACAAGAACTACTTGTTCCCAAAGCGATTGTTGCTTAATTGTGGCACCTGTGTCATCTTTGTAACCGTTTTGAAACCATTTCTGCAAGTCTTTATTGTATGATTTGACGCAGGAATGCGAATCGCACACTATTAGTATCGGGAATTCGCGATCGGCCATGTCGAGCGCCATTTTTAAAGCTATTAATTCAGTTTGTTGACCTGAATTGTCTTTTACAGATTGTGACATTGTTACCAGTGGTCTCAATTTACCTCCGCGCCACCGGCATTTGACAACCTCGCATGTAGCGTTATAAGCTTGTTTTCCCCAAACTGAGGGTTCTGCATAACTGTTTGTGTATATTATGCAGGCGTACTGTTGGAGGAGCAGAATGTCCTTAGGCAGAGGATATTCTTTTTCATATGTTAGATAGTTCAATTTTTTCATTTCCGGGTCAAAATAGTATTTCACTTTTTCTGTAGCGAGAGAATTTTCCCATTGTATCCATTTTGGATCTATTGCCACGGTAGTTAAATTACATGGGCTTGTTAATGCCTCGAAGGCTGATTCTGCTGTTAAAACAGTAATCCGTCTGCCTTGGGCCTGGGCTCTTTCTTTTGCTACAGCTGTTTGAACCGCATTTACAAAAATTTTCGCAAGACTGAATGTTTTTTCAGCTTGTGAGTACAAGTGTGATTTGTATGCTATTGGTACCTTTTCTCCCTCATTAGAGGTCAGGTACATGAATCCGCATCTTCCTGGGATGACTCGGATTACAAGGTTGCGTGTATTATCGCGAGTTTGCAAGTTTGTTTTTGCTAACATGTCTGTTTGCAATGATCTCAAAATTTCTGTGTGTTTTTGAGTCCAATTAATTGGTTTAAAATCTGGTTTTATTAATTCATAGAGAGGTTTACCCTCTCTGCATAATTTAGAATGTATGTTCTTCCGAAATTGAGGAAACCTAGTATTGATTGTAAGTTCCTCAGCGTTTTTGGTGCTTGGAGTACAGCACACTTCTCTAAGAAATTGTCTGCTAGGCTTTTGCCTTCACTTGATAATTCATATCCTAAAAACAGTTAGATGGGCAATTCGCGACTCTTTGAAGTTGAATTTGTAACCCTCTGCTGCGAACCCAAGTATTATGGTGTTCACTCTTTTCAAGTGAGTATCCAATCATCGTCTGTTAGATAGATGTCATCGACATAAGATAATGCCTCATCATCATACATTTGTAGTAACTCTGTTACTCTTGCTGAGAATAATCCTGGGCTATTCTTGAACCCCTGTGGGAGTCGACAGAAATTTTTCTGCGAGCCCATTATTGAGAAAGCGGTCAAATACCTGCTTTCAGGTGCTATGTTTTGACAAAAGAAGCCATTAGAGATGTCTAATGTTGTTTTGTATTTTTTGCGCACAATGTTATTCATTAGTGCTGCACTGTGTGAGTTTTGTACTGCAAATGTTTTGCAACATGAATTAAGGTGTCTGTAGTCCAAAACTAGACGATATGAATCGTCTGGCTTGGAGACAGGAAACAAAGGATTGTTCATTTGTGAGGTGCATGTTTCAATCACCCCCTGGTATTCAAGTTGATCTAAGATCTCCCTGACCTGTTTTTTAGCTTCTTGCTTAATTGGGTATTGCTTTTGTGCAGTTGGTTGACATTTTAATTGGATTTTGTGAGGAGGAGAGTCCTCATCCCATCCTACATGATTTTTATATAATGCAGGAGCTTGGGCTACTGCCCACTTTCTTTCAAGTGTATATTTTTTATGAATTGGAATGTGATTTGAGAAGGCAGGCATAATCATTTCTTCGCCAAGAGGGCACTCCCTGACAAACTCTGGTGGCCAGTCCTTTTCAGCTAAAAGGATGTCATAGCCTTTGGAAAGGTTATCCCAAAATAGACCCCTTATTTTCCTAGTCTTATCTCCATCTATACGTAATGTTATCTCGTATATCTTATGAGGTTTGCTAACTCTGCTGTCTGCAGTTTCCACTTGAATGTATTCATTCGTGTCCACTGTCTCCAGATGATTCATCAGGATCTTGGTGGCTATGGTCACTTCTGCTGTGCTGTCTAGCACTGTCTGGGCCCACTCTCCGTTTTTCAGCTGTGTCCTCAGTATCCTCGGCTTGTTTGACTATTTTAATGCTGGCTACCTTCTTTCTTGGAAATTGTAATTTTTGGCTTTGATGAGCAGGTTCTTTGTCTTTGGACTTGACGTGCTCTTCCCTTTGTTCTGACCGTCCTCTTCTTTCCGATTTCTGCGA
Source organism: Lissotriton helveticus (assembly GCF_964261635.1). Lineage (NCBI taxonomy): Eukaryota > Metazoa > Chordata > Amphibia > Caudata > Salamandridae > Lissotriton > Lissotriton helveticus. Next base: position 1,412,863,216 of record NC_136065.1, read on the forward strand.
GGAAGTCTGAAAAGATCGAGAGGGACGTGTATCAATATCTTGATATCTATCAGGTTTCTTTAGATTATCCCTATTTCTAAGGTTGTATCTTTTCTCAGAGGGCTCCCTCTGGGGAGACTTGTGTCCTTGGTCCTGAGATCTTTCTCTCCGCCGAGGAGACCTTCCTCTGGACTGGAATCTTTTTTCTTTGGGAGTGGATTGTTTATTTCCATCCCAGCTCTTTTTTGGAGTGTTTAGATTATTTTTAATAAATATTTTTTCAGGATTTTCAGTTACTTGGGGTTTTACTGGTTTCCCACCCAAACTATCTCTTCCTAGTTCTTCATAGGATTTTTCTATGATTCTGGCAAGTTCAAATGGTTGTTCTGTTATATCTGTCTCTTTCAATTTCTGGAGGAAAGTTATATCCTCCGTTGTCAATTGAACCAACTCTCTATATGCCTGTGTTAATTTTTTTATTTTACTACGAGTTCTTCACTTGACATTTTATCAATGTCTGGATGTGGTGTGTAGCTGGCTAGAACCGGCCACGTTGCTCCTGGTCTACCTAGTGGACCGAGCCTGGTGATGTGATTATTATGTTTTAGGGCGCCTTTAAACCAGAGCAGGTGCTCTTGGTATTTTATTGGGATTTCCACCTCCTCGAAAGGATTGTATTCATCCGGTGGTTCCTCTATTTTGTAATAGTGGAACTCGTGTGTGACAGCATTTGCTGCTGGAAAGTTTATCCATGAATAGAATACCTCTGTCTGCCGATCTTCATGTGCCTCAATTACGAATACGACTATACCACCTCTCGATGTTAGTCCATTCTCTATAAGTTTAAGAGTTATAGTTTTTCTTATGTTGACCGGAATGAGTATAGCATTCGGGTCGGTCTGCAGGAGACTAGTGTCATCCTCTAGGAGTTGAGCTGCTATTCTAGCTGTCTCCCTTTCTTCTTCACTTTCTGTCATTTTTACTGACAGAAAGGTTTTTGTTGCAGATCAGGTTTCAAGGAAACAAAGATTAGGTGCACAATATTTTTGGAACACTGTATCCTTCAGCGTTGACTAAACCAAAACTATACATAGAAATCTCTTTCTACTAAGTTCCGGCGGATTTTTAACCTTTTACCCACTCCAGACGTCTTTTGGAGTATTTACGGGAAAAAGGGTCTGTGTGTAAAAAGCACGACTGAGTTACTCTAACGTCTTGCGTTAGATTTATCGCCTTACCAAACGTTGGGCACCATGTAGTGTAGTTCCTATATTCCCAATAGGCTCTGTGCATTGGAATAATATATTCAGCAGTGTAGACGTAGGACTGAGGTTATCTAGGTCTCTACTGACTATATTAGACTTAAGGTTTGCCAGCTAGCTCAGAGGTCACTAGAAACGTTCTCGAATAAACGAGGAGGAGTTTAACCTCCCTGGATAGACAAGAAGGGATTAGCTTCTGACAACCATAAAACATGACAACTTTGCTCTCCCTGAATAAGAGTGTATCTCTAGAGTCGTGTGAAAACAATAGACAGCTATTTCACTCAGTCAAATGTGCGTACTTAGTTTCACCAGAATGCAGAGAAAAGAGAGACGGGCGTTTTCAATAAAAGGTGTTATTTATTGAGCAGTCTTCTTCCTCATACAAGTGAAATGAATTGCCACGATTGTAATGCTCATGGTAAAGTTGTTGTATAACTCCTATATATCCCTATATCGTGTTAAGTTAGCATAGGTACGTTTGAGATTTAAACGCCATTTTTCCTTTCTTGCAACTTCTGCACACGACCCTCATTTGTTGACTTAGCTTTCAACCTAGTAGTTTGCCGTGGTGAATGTGAGAATAATATGTTATTGCTCTGATATCTGCTTTGTTTAATAAAACATGTCTGCACGGAGAGTGCTGAAGTTTCAGGAGCAACACGATATGGAATTGTTATGAGGTCTGATCTCCACGCCTTCATAGTCATAACACAAGTGCAGCCTTTGCCAACTTGGGCTTGAGGCGGGATTGATATTGCTTTGCACGAGAATTGTTAACACACTTGATGCGGTGCACATGCAGAGAGAGCTGGTGTATGCTGATGTGATTCCTTCATGCTAGGACACTAAGGTATGGGCCCGCCCTAAAACAACCCAAAGAGACCTTCTTAGATAATAATATAATATATGTGTTAGGGAGGGTGAGATATAAGTGTTGTTAACTCTTATTCATTACAGCATGTTAACATGCTGTCACCATTCGCTTTTTATGTCTTAGTAACTATGCTGATAATTTTGCTACTGATAATAAGTATACTTGTATTATCAAAGATACTGCGCCTGAGAAGACGGCATTAGTAAATAAACATTTCAAATGCACATGTGTCTTCTTTACTCCATGTTCTGGTTTGTAATGATAATATAACGAAAGAGTGTTCATGAGTCCCACGTACCCTGAGGTACTGTAAGTTCATGTTCTGGTTTGTCTAAACATTGGGTGTTTGATATGTCCAATGAGACACTGTAGCTAGCTCGGTAAGGGGTGAGTTGGTTGCTAAGGTAAGTTTTGGGACATCCTAATTTGCCGAGGTTCCACTCCTCTGTGCACAGTTCTGTGTGAGTACAGAAACCCTGCAACATGGCGCCCAACGGTTTCGGTGGTCTTATATCATGACACTCGAGTAGTTTATCGTTCATGCCTTAACCCCTTCACGTCCGTTTCCGGAAAACGGGGTGTTGGTGAAACCTACCTATTTTTTGAAATAGGTCTTTATTCAAGCTTGATTCTTACTAAAACGGTTTCTTTGAATTACTACCCAGTTGTGCTACAAAGTATTCTTTGTGTTTTCTTGTTTCCAATTCTGTGATGGCGGCAGCGGTGGCTATTGCGCAGCATAGTCGCGTAGCGGTACGCAACCATCTTCAGACGTACCAGGTCCCAGTAGATGGGATGGCTGTGATTTTCGTGGTAAGTGCAGATCCGGCGTTTCCTTACGAGTTGTTTTACTCTTGGGTTACGTTTCCGGCTGTGGACGCTAATTCTGGTTTGTTCCACTCCTACACCGCCTCGGATGTCCCGGCTGAATATACGCCATACAGGGCATTGGAAATACCTATTGATCATTGGCAGCATCGAGTTTGGTTTGATGGCGCCCTCCCCCACTCTTTGTCCCGTGCGAGGTTAGGTCCACTCTCAATTCCAGGTACTAATTGGCCTGCGTTGGGTGGCTTTACCCCGCACCCGAATCACGGGGCTTGCACCCTGGCAGAAATTCGCAGGCTGCATGTAGTTTCCATTTCCGTGATTCGAGCTTTAGTGCAATACATCGGTCGGCATCTTCCTGGTGGGCCCCAGGGGGGTGCGGCCGCACCCATGGAACGAGGCGGAATGCGTCTCAATCCAGTGATGGTAAATTCGGTTTTTGGTGCGCGTCCTGTTGACAACGATGACTTCCCATTCTGGCTAGCAGAGAAGTTTGATCAACTGGAGGCGGTTTTTCCGAATTCAACTCCTGCTGATAAACATAGAATGTTAACGATTACTCTACCGAAGGATATTACTCCTGAACTTGCTGACTGTGAAAGCTGGGGAAAAACTTTTGCGGCAGTTTATACGAGGTGCTTCGGCACCCCGTCTATGAATGCCCTGCCTGAAATCATTAGACGTGTTCAGAATGATCACGGTCCAGAGGCAGCGGTGGAATTGGGTATGCGCCTGTGTGGTTCTTTTGAGATTGTAAGTGATCTCATTCTCTCCAATGTTAAAGGAGATGCAGTTAACTTTCAGGTGTCGAATGCTTTGGCTGCTCTGCCCGATGCCGACAAACCCCGCCAGTTAGCAAAGATTGTAGTGGCCGCTTATAAAACGATAGGCCGCACAAGTAGAGGTCTGAAATATTTTCCAGTGAAGGATAAAAAACAACCTCAGGGACAATCTGCTGTGACAGATGCCCAGCCCAAGTCCAAAAAATCGAATTGGCCTAAAAAACAGACACAGGGGAAGCAGACAGTGCAGACTCAGGGTCCTTTTCCTGCAATACAAGCTCCTGCGCCATCCGACAAAGTTTATGATTTGCGCGACCGCGCGATGATTAAATCACCTGATCGTTTTCAGGGTTCTGATCAACGCTCTCCTCGTTCCTTTCAGGACACATCGGCCCCGAAGACCGGTGGAGGAGGAGGGGGTGGACGTGGACGTGGTGGCCAACAAGGACGTGGTCAGTCCCGCCAGACGGACGGCGCAGTGAAGCAGGAGGATTCTACGCCTAGGCGTCCGCAGTTTGCGAAAAAGAAAGTCGCAGCCTTAACAGCACATCGATATGCCACAGATAGTGAGAACGCGGCTTCGGAATCTGACGTGGGCTCTGACCTTGCTGGACAGCGCGGCGGAGATAACCATAGTCAGAGAGGCGCTGCGTCCACTACTGAGGGTGACAGCGACTGATGTCTACGTTGTGATAGAAACAGCGGATACGAGACTTGCTCCCCCTGAAAGACTATATGAAATTGTCCTGTTAATTGAAGGTGACATACAGCGTACCGTTAAAGGTGTATTTTGGGAGAATCTGTCTTCTACATATGATATTTTACTTTCGGAGGCTGACTGGCCCCCACCTTTTGTGCTCGCGGCGCCGCGAGGGGAGGAGGTGATCCTACCCAGTTTCGCGAACACTGTCTCGAAAGAGCATGCGCAGCATTTTGCAGAAGAGTGGGCTCGGGCTCTCGCGCCGGCTCTGTACCGTAACCAATGTGGTTGGGATAAATTGTCGCCTTGCCACGAAATTCCGTTGCGGTCTCAGCCGCAGCCTCAACCTCAATATCCCATTCGGCGTGAAGCAAAATCTTCCGTCGCGGAAATCCTTGAACAATTGGAATATCAGGGAGTTATTGAAACGTGTGTGTCACCGATGAATAATCCCCTTTTTACTGTGAATAAACCTGACGGATCATATCGTTTGGTTTTGGATTACCGGCATTTGAACTCGCATTGCCGTAACTGTGCAGTACAGAATACCCACGGCTCTGCCCTAGTGGATAGTCTCGTGCGTAAGCGTTTCAAGACAACGCTTGACATATCCAATGGTTTTTATGCCCACAGATTGGACAGCTTTAGCTCCCAATGGACCAGTTTTACAAGCGCTGGAGTCCAAAAGCAATTCCGGCGTCTTCCAATGGGCTACAAGAATAGTCCTGGAGTATTTACCGCTCGAATTGTCTCTATTCTGGAGGCACTCGACCCTGATGCTTTTTCGTATGTGGATGACATATATCTCACAGACGACGATATTTGGGAGCATCTGTGTCGTGTAAATTCTCTTGTTTGCAACTTCGCAGACATGGGTTACAAATTCAACTTTGCAAAATCGCACATTGCTGAACACACAGTGTTGTTTTTGGGCTATGAGCTCAACAATGAAGGTAGAGGTTTGGCTCCTCACTTCTTGGAGAAGTGCGCACAATTGCGCGCACCAACGACACTGAAAAAATTACAATCCTTACTGGGCTTTTTGAATTTCGGCAGAACTTACATACCGGAATATGCCCAGCGTATCAAGCCTTTGTATGCTTTGATACAACCAACTTTCTCAAAATCATGCTGGCTGCCTGAGCATTCTGCCATTTTGCAATCCTTGCAGGCTGATCTGCTCGCTTCTAAATATTTACTGACTCGTGATAACCACACCAACCTGGTCATAAGAATAATTCCTGGGACGGTGGGTTTCACTTACCTCACTTTTAATGAAGGTGACACAGTACCTATTGCTTACAAGTCACACTTGTACACCTCGGCTGAGATGCGGTTTCCCACCATAGAAAAGGTTTTAACTGCTGTCCAAATGGCTATTCTAAAGGAACGAGCTCTGTCACAGGGGAAACGCATGCTAGTGGTAACACCCTGTCCTCATTTGGAGGCAGTCACGAAAGCCAGTGTACCAAATTCGAAAGCTTTGCACCCTCGGTGGATTCAGTGGGCTGCGTCATTGTCATCCTCGGATGTCATGTTTATTTTTGACGCTTCCTTACGGTCGCAGGAGTTCTTGCAGTATGAATTCGTTCACCCTGCTCCTCTGGCGATGCGACCTTTGGAGGACTTCCATTGCATCATTTACACTGATGGGTCGGCGCAGGTTGCGCATGGCTCTAAACATGCCTACGTTTCCGCATGCGCCATTGTGGTCGGTGCTATGTTGAATGATGAGTTCATTTCCAGGGAGGTACACACGTGGCCCCTGGGCGATTGCACCGCACAATTGGCAGAGCTTCGTGCTCTCTTACTAGCTTTGGAGTACGCAGATCCAAGTGTTACTACTCTAATTGTAAGTGATTCTTACTACTGTGTCCAGTCTTACAATGAAAACTTGTTCTTTTGGATTCAAAATGATTTTCATGATTCCAAGGGTAGCACAATAAAACATAAAATGATCTGGGTTCGAGTGGCAGAGCTTAAGGCTATGTTGCCACTCGTTTATGTGATTCATACTCTCGGTCATCAGCGCGTGGGAGTACACGCTCTTGGCAACTCACTTGCTGATGAAGCGGCGAAATCAGCAGTATCTACATACTTAGTTGCAGCAGTTACTAGGTCTAAAACCAAGATTGATAGCGACATCTTGGCAGCGGTTGCTGCCTCTGAGAAGGGAAGTAAACATCCTTCGGGATTCCCTTCGAAGTATAAATACCACTTAAGTCCCGAAAAGGTTCCTTTTGTGACAATTCCTGATGTTGGGGAACGGCTGATTCCCAACTCGGATCGCAGAACAGACTTGATTACAGCGGCTCATGAAGGTGTGGCGTCTGCGCATGCGGGCGTCTCAGCCACTGTAACGCAACTACAACAACGTTTCTGGTGGCGGGGACTGTACAAACAGACGCGTGATTATGTCCTTCTTTGTGACATATGCCAGCAGATTAAACCTTCAACTGCTACGCGTCCGCCTCAGACTCAGTTGTACATTTCTAATAAACCACTAGGCTGTGTTTATTTAGATCACTGCGGTCCATTTTCATCTGATACTGCGTATAAATACATCTTAGTAGCAGTTGACTCATGCACACGCTTTGTTTGGGTATGGCCACATCGCAGCGCTGATTCCCGGACTGTCATCAGAGATTTGCGTATCTTTATAGGGATTTTTGCCTGTGGTACCTTCCATTCGGATCAGGGTCCGGCTTTCGCCTCTAAGGCGTATAAGGATGCCATGACTTCGATGGGGGTCCAAGTCAAGTTTTCGTCACCCTACAGACCCGAGGGTAATAGTGTAGTTGAACGAATGAACCGTGATTTAAAGCAATCTTTGACAGCCCGAGTTATAGGCACTGGCAGAAACTGGCTGGCTCACCTCTATGGCGTGCAGCGTGCTCTTAATAATCTCCCTAGAAGGTCTCTGGGTGGGCGGACCCCATACGAAATGCTCTTTGGCATCAAGATGTTCGTCCCTGACCTTGACGGTCTAGACTCGGTGGTTCGCGCCACTTCCTTTGACGCAGATGAACATTGCAATGTTTTACAGAATCTACAAAAGACGAGAGACACTCTTGCAAAGGAACATTTGCCCTCCACGTCGGATGATGCGTTGCAGATCCCGGTAGTTGGCTGGCTACCCCAAGTTGGAGAACTGGTTCGAGAGAAGATCGACAACAAGAAAGAGTTTGGTCCCTCATATCGAGCTCCGGTCCCAGTGCTTGGAGTGAAGGGCACAAGAACAGTCATTTTACCACCACTTCCAGGTCGTAAGGAAAACAGGTTTATTTCTATTGACAATGTCAAGATACACAGAGTGGCCGATTCTTCTTAGCATGACACCGGCTGTTTCCTGTCCTTCCATTGTGAGAAATTCAATTATGCCCACTGCTTCTAATAATGAACCTGAGGTGGCCATCGAATTACCTGCGGTTTCCAGTCCATTATTGAATAATTTACCAGGAACTAACCTTGATGAGACAGACTATACATACCCCACTGATTTGTCCATGCCTGACCTGCAAGCTCGTTTAGCCACAGAATCCAGATTTTCATTTGACTCTGCTTCCCTTGCCTCGAAAAAACCCTCTAAAATTGCATTATATGCTAGCCTGTTTAAAAAACATTTTTTGATACCTCCTTGGATATACATTTGGCTGGTCCTTTTTTCAGTTTACCTTTTTATGTCAATTGGTTTTGTGTTTTATTTTTTTCGGATTATGAATGGACACTATGTCGAGGAGAGAACTTGCATTACTCATTTGAATGGAACTTTGGCCCCACTTTCCTCTTCACATTCTGTTTATGTTTGTTTATGTTTATTGGATTTGTAATGCGCAACAAATACCCGGAGGTGTCTCGGCGCAGAGGATTTATACAGTGACAGTGAATGAAGAATGGTACTATTGATCAAAGAGCCATGTTTTCAGCTGTTTTCGAAAAATACAAAGGGTAGGACTGGTCTTAATGGTAAGAGGGAGAGTATTCCACAGTCTCGCCGTGGCTACCAAAAAACGTCTGTCTCCCCAGGCAACTGTTCTGGTGCGAGGAAGAGGAAGAAGGTAGTTGGAAGCCGAACGGAGAGACCTCGTGGGAGTGTAGATCCTGAAGGCATTTATCAGAAATTGAGGGCCTGAATTGTGAATAGCTTTGTACGCAATGCAGAGGGCCTTGAATTTTATTCGGCTCCTGACTCTGAGCCAGTGCAGAGTCACACAGATTAAAAAGAGACTTGACTTTGGTTAACATCACAGCGTGGCCTGTTCTGGATGGAATCGCGTGGGATGCAGTTCGTTTTCAGATTCATGGTCCAACGGAAGTCGTTAATGTCCCTAATGTACTAAGAGTTAATATGGGGGATGTGGTGAAACAAAACATTCGTTCTGATGATTGGGATGTTAATGCTGTGGAAAGTTTGTTTTCTGATTTGAAATATTATGCTGCTTTTGATGCTGAGGATTTATATTTAGAATCTGCTAATTATGGTGAATTGTTCTGTTACCAACATTATGGCAATCACTTCTTACACAAGACATCTTCCCGAAGGGATGCGGTTAATTTTACTCAGTGGGAACATTGCCCAGCACCAACACAAGGGAGTTCAGAAACGTTTCTTAAAAAGTATACTTATTTCACTGACTTTAATCAGTCCAATCCCGAGTCCTTTTATTTTAAATTTCACAAACAGCCACTGTCCAAGGTTCGACTTACAAATACAAAATTGTTATATTCAAAGGCCTTCCTGGATCAATTAGTTACTGGAGGGTATGAGTTATGGAAGGATACCATAGACCTTAAATCAGTTTGGGGCTCAAGGGCCTGGCAGGTACAAGGCACTGAGGCTTTGCACCGTGCATGTCTCATCCCAAATCATATGTGGTTTTTAAATGAAACCATTTCCCAGACCACGTGCTTTGGATTGGCTACATCTAAAAGGTTAAACACCCCGTCTTTCCCGGAGTTGGAGGAATATGAGAATTGGAGTAATTTTACTCAATTGTCCATTAGAGATATACAGATTCTACTTCTGAATTCCTCCTTTAACATTTCCAGTATGAATCCCAAGGGTTGGCTGCTTTGGCACCGTAGTGCTGATTCTTGCCAAAAGAGATTTTTAAACATAACTGACGGTTTTAAGACTGTTAGATCTGATCCCCGTTTTGATTTGAGTCATACTGTCACCTCTTACTCTGTGGGCAAGTTGTGTCAAGCTTGGCTGAAACATTCAACTTTACCTGCGGTTAAGTATCACCTTTCCAAACTGAATGCAGACGTGGATTTGAATGATTTCATTAAGGGCCCAGCTAGTGGCAGGTCGAAAAGGTGGTTATATGGTGTTTACAATGAAATTTGGAAACTCTCACAGATTGAGGCTGCTTCACGCCTTAGGGCTATTGATCAGGCAAATCTTGAGAAAGTGCTTGCAGTAGTTGACAATAGCATTAACGTGCTTTCCTCTAGAATTTACACATTAGATAATATTGTGTCGTCTGTTGTTGATATTGTGCATGATGAAGTGTCTGTATTATACCATGGTCAAAATCAATTACGTTCAATCATGCAGTTTGCATGGACACTACAGACTCTAAAAATGGGTAAAGTTCCCTGGGGATACATGAACGTTTCCTCTTTATTTGCACCGTTTAATTTGACAGACAAACAACGCTTGCTTTCAATGCGTGATGCTTCCTTTTCTATGCTCCATATTGAAAGATTGGAATCTTTACCTTTTTCAGTGGCAGAGACCACTGCTGCTACGTGGCTTATCCACGGTTTAATAACGCTGCCTTTTGCTTTATATAAGTTTTCAAATTGTATGAAATATGTGCCAATAGGTCGTTTTGAACCCTTAGGTAGCGGTTTTCTTCATGAGGTCTGGTCACTCCCATACACATACAGATGTTTCAAGGATGAACAAGAGGTTTATCTAACAGGGGATGAGTGTACTGAGACGCCAGATCATTCTTTAATGTGCAGACACATACAGTTACACGGTTCATGTAACAAGGACCGACCGAATATGGCTTGCGTTTTACAGGGCACGCCAGTTCCTGCTATCATCCCCACGTTTAAATTGTTAGAGAATGGTAGTTATTTAATGCTCAATAATGAAAACTGCTGTGGTTTAATTAAAGGTATAGCTTTCATAGTAACGGTTAGTGAGCGAGTTATTTGCTGCAGAAATGTTCTTTATCCTCCCACACGTGAACATAGGGAGTCTTCCATTTGGCCACAGATACCGACCTTGGGAGCAGAATTCAGCGGCATGGCTAGAATAAGAGCTCTATTGTCCCAGAAAGAGGTGGCCTTGAGCTCGGCCCGTGAAACTTTCGTGCTTCACATTGCTAACACCCGCACGGAGGTTCAGGCTCTTTTAAACACTGATTTGCCCTTGCATTTCGGAGCCATGGTCCGTTCAATCTTTAACGCATCCTCCACAACGGGCCTAGCACATTTTTTTAAAGTTGTTAGCGGTGGTCTCGTGACTTCCTTTGAGAAGATTTTTGGAGTCATCCCTGCTTTCTTCCATTCTATTTTTTCATCCTTGTTTGGAGGGTTCCCGTTTTTGCTTGCATTAGCGGCTGGCGCATTGGTGGTTTTCTGCCTTTTTAAATATGGATGCCCTTCCTGTGCAAGACCACGCACAGCTACTACTGACGCGGTTTCGCAACCGCATGCTTGATTACTATGGCACACTGCCGTTAGCGACTCTAAGCACGGCGTTTGGATTATCTTTTCGGTTCTCCTATTTCACCTGTGTCCAGCCTGTATTTCGCTGTCTGACCTGTGATTTCCTTTGGGCCATTGATTTGTGTCTCTGCGGACCAGCATCTTCTGACGTCGATTTTGATCAACTGATGAGTCCTATCATTGCTCACGAGTTGGTTTGTTCTGACGAAAGGATTATGGCCTTGGCGGTGGCACATGGACTAATGGGTCCCTGGGATGTGTTGTCGGCAGCGCAAAATTTCTTGGAACAAAGTTTTCTTGAAAACCCACCGAGCTGTCCTCTGATGGTTATAGAGGATCCGGTGCTGGAAGATCACGTATGTTCCTTTCATCTTTTAAATTGGATGGCTGAACTGTTTTCGGATGAGGACAGTGACTTCCTCCTGGAGGCTGTTGCAGCTTACTTTTCATATACGGTCTTATCATAGACACTGCCTCAAATTGACATGCTGATGGATAGCATTTCCTTGATTTAATTGACTTTTGGTCAAGACATTTTATTTTTTGCTTGCCTATTGGCTTGAGCCACAGTATATTTGTGGGCTATTTTTTTTAGCATTAATTTTTATATTCATGCTCGTTCATAAATGGATTCTGCTCTCATGTGATGGCACTTCTGTTACCTTATTTAGTCCGTTCTCGGATCATGGGGGGGTGTTGTATAACTCCTATATATCCCTATATCGTGTTAAGTTAGCATAGGTACGTTTGAGATTTAAACGCCATTTTTCCTTTCTTGCAACTTCTGCACACGACCCTCATTTGTTGACTTAGCTTTCAACCTAGTAGTTTGCCGTGGTGAATGTGAGAATAATATGTTATTGCTCTGATATCTGCTTTGTTTAATAAAACATGTCTGCACGGAGAGTGCTGAAGTTTCAGGAGCAACACGATATGGAATTGTTATGAGGTCTGATCTCCACGCCTTCATAGTCATAACACAAGTGCAGCCTTTGCCAACTTGGGCTTGAGGCGGGATTGATATTGCTTTGCACGAGAATTGTTAACACACTTGATGCGGTGCACATGCAGAGAGAGCTGGTGTATGCTGATGTGATTCCTTCATGCTAGGACACTAAGGTATGGGCCCGCCCTAAAACAACCCAAAGAGACCTTCTTAGATAATAATATAATATATGTGTTAGGGAGGGTGAGATATAAGTGTTGTTAACTCTTATTCATTACAGCATGTTAACATGCTGTCACCATTCGCTTTTTATGTCTTAGTAACTATGCTGATAATTTTGCTACTGATAATAAGTATACTTGTATTATCAAAGATACTGCGCCTGAGAAGACGGCATTAGTAAATAAACATTTCAAATGCACATGTGTCTTCTTTACTCCATGTTCTGGTTTGTAATGATAATATAACGAAAGAGTGTTCATGAGTCCCACGTACCCTGAGGTACTGTAAGTTCATGTTCTGGTTTGTCTAAACATTGGGTGTTTGATATGTCCAATGAGACACTGTAGCTAGCTCGGTAAGGGGTGAGTTGGTTGCTAAGGTAAGTTTTGGGACATCCTAATTTGCCGAGGTTCCACTCCTCTGTGCACAGTTCTGTGTGAGTACAGAAACCCTGCAACAAAGTAAAGTGCGTACAGTAAAAGGAGGATTAAATAATACTGTAAAAGCATTGATATGGTTTCTTAGCCATATGATACTTTAAAATAGATAAAATATATACATACATATATACATTGACTAATCATACTCAACTGGTGCTTCTAAATATGCCTACCCCGGTGTACCTGACCTAAGCCTAATACGTGGGAAGGAGTAAGTAAGTAGCAGTTTAAGTTAAGTTTGTTTTGCCAAGAATCTGACTCAAGAATTCTCTGTAAGGGTTTAGTCAGTTCCGTACCTGGGTAATAGAAAGCAGGAAGACTGGTATCTCTCTCTCAGGACTTGATATCCCAGCAACCCGCAAGGGTAGGCTAGAAACGCCGGAGCTGGGTTTCTCGGCAGGGGAAAAGACAGCGTCTTTCTCAGCGCGTCAAAGAGGAGGGGCTCTCGCATCAGCTGGGCTTTCGGGTGAGTAGATAGCTGCTCTGCTCCAGATTCACCACCGTGTGTTTGCTTAAGGCAACGTTTGTATATTCTCTTTCAAAGCTTTATTCGAGGGTTATACTCATAAAAGCACAAACATACATTTAAAATACATCATTTAAAAGATTGTGTCCTAATTATACAATAAGTTTTAAAACAATTGTGCAGACATCGGCAATAATCAGAGAAACTTTGATGCATGATTACACAGAAGCCACAAGAAATACCCCAGTCAATTTGCTTTAGAGAATTGCCCTCCGTCTAATAGACCATGCCCACCCCAAGTACTTTGCTGTTGCTAGGACAACAGGCATATCGGTGGAAGTGCAAAGTATTCGTAGTGCCTCGACACCCCTAGATGTCCCTAAGTTTCTACAAACAGGGACTAAACAGACTTTTCTCGGGGTGGTGTAAGCTTTGCACAAAAATAGAAAGTGGCCTCTACTTTCGTTTGCTACACCACACGCTGGGCAACAAGAGGTGGAGGAACTCCTCCATCTACCTGTCAATGATCTCAAAGGAAGGGCACCTGATCTTAACTGGAAGAAAAGCTTCCTATCCCCAGGATTGGTAATGCTGTCCCAATATGGTTCCAAGACAGGATACAGTTTGACTACCAAAAAACGCCCCGTCATGGAGTCGGATCTGGTTTTATTCCAAAGTCTTCCAGCTACCCAATCCCAGTATAGATCTTTAATCGTATTTTTGCTTGGGAAGGGTTCCCCAGATGGATTGTCCCATAAATTTGAAAGGCCAAGATCGCCTAGGGCAGTCCTGAGATTTTTTAGCCAAACTATCTTATGGAAGGTATCAGCATTAATTATGGCCAAAAACCCCTCTGCATAATGCCGGATCTCCGGGGTAGTCCAGAGGCGTCTCCAATAGAGAATCGGACGCAACCTCGCTAGGTCGCTAACTGATCTTCTCCCTAGATCAAGACCAAGCAGAATTAGTGGTGTGCTCTGCGGGAGTCCTGTAATTCCCCTAAAAAACCTATTCTCAGATATCTGCAAAGGGAGGAGCTTCCCAAATCCCCACAGCTCTGCCTCATAGAGGGCAGACCCAAGAGCCTGGTGTCATATACTGCCAAGATGGGTTTTATTGGCTTCGACTTGGATTTTTTGTGTTCCACCCGAAGTGCCCCCGAGATCTGTTGGTGCCTCAAGACCGCCTTTTCTATGTGCTGCGACCATCTCGAGTCGTTTGCTATCTGTATCCCAAGATAGGTAAATACAGTAACCACCTCAAGCTGACAGTTGTTCAGGAATATTTTTGGCCGGGGTCTACGTTTTGATGCGAAGGCCATCAGCTTGGTCTTACCCACGTTGACTTCCAGGCCATGCTCCCTGCAAAAAAGATCAAAAATATTCAGAGCTCGCTGCAGGCCGGCTGGAGTTTTGGATAGAATTAGCGTATCGTCGGCGAACATCAGGATCGGAACCCTGAGGCCCACCAACGAAGGCGCGTCTACACTGGCGTCAAGCATCCGAGCCACTATCCCATTAATGAATAAAGAGAAAAGTCAACAGAGGATTCGCCATTCATGCCCCATTGGACTTTGGCGAAGTTACACTCATGCAGCCTCATTATCAGGGTAAGTAGCTCTGCCGGAAGACCCATTTCGCTCAGACCTGCCCAGAGCTTTCTCCTTGGGACCAGGTCGAAGGCAGCCCGCAGGTCAACAAAAGCAACATACAGGATGCCTTCGCCAAGCACCACCGTCCCCCACTGTAGCAGAACAACTGTGCTGGTAGCCTGCCGAAAACCAGCCTGGTAAGGGGACAGGGCATTGTTCTCGTCAACCCAATCCATCAGTTTGTTTACCACCATCCTCCCTACCACTTTTTGGACAGTGGCGATCAAGCTTATTGGCCTGTAATTAACCGGGAGAGACCGATCCCCTTTTTTATATATGGGTATGATGATCGCTCCCCTCCATAATTCAGGGACAGCCGTTCCCTTCGCAATAGCATTTCCCAAAAGGAATATATATCTGGCCCACCTCGCCTTATCATTAATAAAAACATCAGATGGTACACCATCTAAACCCGGGGCCCTTCCCCCGGGGGCAGTGCATATTGCGACTTCGGTTTCTTTAAGGGTAAATAAAATCCCGATGGCAAATACAGCTGGAATTGCTTCCACATCCTTGAACTCTGCAGTCTCAGCATATTGGGGTTTAAAATGATCAACCCAGGCACCCTCGGCGACGTTGTTATCGGGTTTATCTGGAGTTCCGCCTCTACCCCACTTAACGATATTCCAGAATAACCTGGAGTCCTTGGCCCCCTAAGCCTCCTTTAGTTCGGCCCAATGCTGTTCATCCCATGGTTTTTTTGCTAGGGATAGGCTGGCCTTATAGTGCTTCCTGGCGCCACTAATCGCTACCCTATCCCTGTTCCGAATTGCTCTACCCAAACTTAACCTGGCTTCCCTGTACTGATGATTAAACCACTTGGCTAGTTTGGGTGGTTGTTTGCTATTTGACTTACAGGGCCTCAGGAAGTGCGGTTTTAAAAGGGAAAAGAACTTATCATGTACGTCGGTTATTTCCCTAGACCCTGGGATTACTGGGTTTGCATCCTCCATAGCGGTGATTGCAATGTCCACCTCAGAAATTATAAATGCCATAGATTCTGCATTAGCCAATACACTCGGCCAGTTGACCATTGATGAAGTCTATCCAGTTTTGGGATGCCAGCTTGCTACTCAACCCCACGATGTTCCATGAGACCAACTTGCCTGAACAGGAACCATCTATAGGAACTGCTCCTACAGAGGGCGCCCCAGAATGTCTTGTTAGGATTCCTGCGTACCCCTCCCCATCTGGATTTTTATCCTCTTTATTATGCACAACCTCCTGGATATCAACAGTGCTAGTTATATTTAGATCCTCATTTTCGGATACCCCAGGAATTGGAATGAACTCCCCGCACATTGCCTCAAGATTCACAATTTCCCAATTAGTGCTAGTTTCATTTGGCTCAGCATTTTCGGTTGTCCAAAGAGTTGATACAGACTCCCCACACATATCCTCAAGATTCATACTTTCCCAGTTGTTCATGGTATAATCAAAGTTAAATTCATCATAACCCGAACCCTGGAGATTTTTTCCATTTGGTCAATTAACCCACCCCGGTTCTGCCATCACTTCAAAACGATTATACATTGATACATTACAATAGTTTCCCTGTTGGTAAGGTGCAGTGAAAGGATCAAATCCTGGAGAGGGGAGATTATTGTAACAACCTACTTCAGGGACTATGCCAAATTGAATGCCTGTTGGTCTTGGGTAGAAGAATGTTAGGTCGACAACACCAATTCCAGCACTACTTGTGCCCAAATTTTGCCTCGTAATCAGACGTACCACCCTGGGATCTTTAAAATTGACAACTATACAATCCCTCTCCAAGCGCTTAGGAGTACAACCTACCCAGTCTGTCCTTCTTACTCCAATAATCAACACATCCACTTCCCTGGGCAATGGTCTGTTGATCCTTAACCAGTGCATTGCCTTGTTTTTCAGCATCTGGAAGTATTCTCTTTGACCAACCTGCAAAGGTGGTACATTGGTAAGGATAGCGACAAAAGGATAGGAATCCGGAGGTAGATTCATAGGTGGTATCCTACGAGGCGCTCTCGTAGGAAGTGTATCGGGCAGACTAAGGGCAGGAGCAACAGGGCGTATCGTTGGAATGCTCAGTGGGGCTTGGGAATTGTTCAATACAGGATTACCAGTTTTAGATCTATCTTTGGTACCCGTGGCCACAGTGTCTAGGCGCTTTTTGGGTTGGGAAGTATTGTTACTTGGGTGGTCTGGTAGATGGAAATTAGTCTTAGGGATTTGTTCCGTCGACCGGGGCCTATTTGTAATAGTGATTACAGGGGGAGGAGGCTCAGCGGCAGATACACTGTTTGCCAGCCACTTGGTTTCGAAGGATTGTTACTATCCCCCGTCCTAAGGTGGGTCTTAATTAGGGATTTGGTGGAGAAAAAATTATCTAGGGTAGCCTGCTCGAAGTGGTCTAATCGATCGGCTAGTCTTTTGACTCGTTCTTCGATGGGAGTCAGCAGAGACCTCATCAGCCTCTCCAACTGGAGGAGCAGGGGTAGAGCAGGAGGTGGAGTCTCGGCCGATCCCATCATTGAAGAGTCACTAGGGTTAGGTGCAGAGCTAGCCGGGGTGACTCCATCCTTAACGATTTCGACACCATCGGAGCCAACCCTATTAGGCTCGCAAGGAGTACACAAGTCTGTTCCAAGTTTCGGTATTTTTTTGGGATGTTTGGGAAGACAGCACTTCCTCGAGGCAATGCATCTTTTTCTTTTGGTGCATGATTTATTAGAAACCACATGGAGTGGCACACTCTATTGGGCAATATTTTCCTCACTAATAGGTAAATCAATTAATATAATAGGCGAGGTAGGAACCAGGGTGGTCGTATCATCGACCGCGGGAATGTTAGTCGTTGGGCCAGGTGACTGGGAAGAAGCATGAGGCTTTTCTACTACCACTGGCAGGGTTAGAGATGATAAAGGGGAAACCAATGCCGGAAAACCCAGAGATGGCCGTTTCTCCAAGGGAATTTTAAGGAGTTCAATAGATTGCCTGCGCTCAGCGCATCGCTCCACCAAAGCAATCTCTTTGTCAATGTCTCGAGTTGCCCGACTAAAGTATTTATCTAGGGGACCCAAGATTGTTGGCCCCACCTTGGGCTGAAGGGGGCTCTGGACAGGGGTAGTTGGAGGTGAAGGCATATTTAGCAGGCAGTACACTTAAAAGAGGGAAGAAAACAATATAAGCCGAAACCACATTTCTCAAAACACAGGAACAAACTGTGATAATGGTCCGTAGGTTAAGCGAATCAGAATATCAGAGTGGCTTACTAGTTAAAACAGTGTCCATATAGCAGTAACGCGATGACAGAGAGTGCGCCCAGCCCAGCCTCCTGCAGCCCCTGACGGCCACAGACGGCCCGCCCTTGTCCCGGGCTTCTCCCGGGACGCTCCCGCGCAGCGGTAGACAGATCTTATTAAATGGGGTAGGGAGAGGGCACGGGGCGTGTCAGGCAGGGAGAGCGGACCAGGTGTGTCCAATCGGTCGATGCAGGGACTCCTGGGATACGGAGTCCCTGTTGAACGCTCGCAGCCCTGCTGCAGTTTATGCCTCAGCCCTCACGCTCTGCTCCAGGTCCAATCAGTCACTCTCGTCGTGCTGCGAAGCGGGACCCGCGCAGCGGGACCCGCGCAGCGGGTCCGGCGAGCAGTCAGCGGCAGCCCCAAGGAAACAATGAACAGCAGAACAATGGGCAATTTCCACCACACCAGGCAAGCACAGAGTGTCCCACGAAGGCTCCAGGTAACGCTGCCTTTCAGCGCTCGAGGGCGGGGGGCGTGTCAGGCAGGGAGAGCGGACAAGGTGTATCCAATCGGTTGATGCAGGGACTCCTGGGATATGGAGTCCCTGTTGAATGCTCGCAGCCCTGCTGCAGTTTATGCCTCAGCCCTCACGCTCTGCTCCAGGTCCAATCAGTCACTCTCGTCGCGCTGCGAAGCGGGACCCCCGCAGCGGGTCCGGCGAGCAGTCAGTGGCAGTGACAGCCCCAAGGAAACAACGAACAGCAGAACAATGGGCAATTTCCACCACACCAGGCAAGCACAGAGTGTCCCACGAAGGCTCAGGTAACGCTGTCTTTCAGCGCTCGAGGGCGGGGGCGTGTTAGGCAGGGAGAGCGGACCAGGTGTGTCCAATCGGTGAATGCAGGGACTCCTGGGATATGGAGTCCCTGTTGAACGCTCGCAGCCCTGCTGCAGTTTATGCCTCAGCCGTCACGCTCTGCTCCAGGTCAAATCAGTCACTCTCGCCGCGCTGCGAAGCAGGACCCGCGCAGCGGGTCCGGCAAGCAGTCAGCGTCAGCGTCAGCGGCAGCCCCAAGGAAACAACGAACAGCAGAACAATGGGCAATTTCCACCACACCAGGCAAGCACAGAGTGTTGTATATTTATAACTGAAAGGTGCCTGGGTTTGATGTAAGGTTGGACATAAGACGTCAATAAAGATGTCACTAAGAACTGGCCGTTCTTACAGTGCTTTACAGGAGTTCTAGGACGAAATCAAAACAAAAGCAAGGGGGATTTCCCAGGTTGCTGGAGGCTTGGTTTTGTTTAGAGAACTCGGTGTGCTTACTAGGGGGCCAGAGAAGTAGCCTTGCTTAATGTGACAGCACGTGCTACGACTGAATTATGGATATGATTATTATGCCGTTGTATGGATATTATTGATTATAACCGGACAAGGGCATAAAATAGGAATATCGATTCAGGTTTCCTAGATAAAACACTACATGACCATTCGCAATGAGAAACCTGACCCTCCCACCCCCGCGTGGAGAAATCTCGCTGGGAGGTGGATTTTCTTCACTCGCGCTCACCAACTTGACGTTGGTGAATGCGAGCGAGGAAAGAAATCTGCTCCGCTGCGCAAAGCGGAGTTTTCCAGATCTCCGCGAGCTCCGCATAAGGCGGAGTGGGCGAAACTCCTCAAACTCCGCGAGTGGAGCATAGTTCACTGCCCAGGGATACTACAAACAAAAATTACTAGTTAAAAACTATAGAAATTCACTGAAAAAACAAAGGTTACATGGAAATTATAGTTAGGAATTATCTTTTTAAAAAATCTTAGAAATTTACCTAAAAAATAAAAGGTTACAGGGATGTTATAGTTAGCAAATAGAATTTAAAAAACATGAGAAATTCACTGAAAAATCTTAAGGTTACAGGGAGGTTATAATTAGAGTGACATTTCACTCGTACAAATCCAGAGAATTTCAGCAGTTTCAGTTAATTGAGCTAACTATAACTTGCGCCCCAGCAATGCACTGCTTATGACCTCACATATTACATCACTCATGACATGGTCAGTAACATCACTCATGACATCACTGATGACATCATCCACAGAATCTCTGGTGCACCCTTCCACACGCCAAATTAACCTTTTATACACCAACCCATACCAGTACTTACACAGTCACTCACTGATTCATGGTTCTACACACCCATCCACTCAGTTACCTATATACCCACTCATACACCAACTCACTCACTATTATAGCCACTGATATATCCAATCATACACCCATATAGCCACTAATACAGTCAGTCACTCATAGAGCTACTCACACACCGACTCACTCACCAATAGAGTCAATCATGTACTCACCTATGCAGTTATACACACACCCACTCATTTATTCATACAGATACTAACACATACTCACTCACCTATGCAGTCACTGACACAAGTACACTCACTCATACGGCAACTCTCTCAATCACCCAGTCACACATACACTCACTCATATACTCCAACACTCACCTATACTACCTTTCACATATACAATTACTCACCCTATACCACGGACACATCAAATCACTCAACAGCACAGCCGTATACAGACTCAGTCATCCACACAGCTCATCACAGACACACTCACTAATCCATGCAGCCACAGACTCACCCACTGACTAATTCATGCAGGCAGTCACACACCCCTCGCTCACCCACATGGACATTCGTACACCCATACAGGTACTCAGACAATGAATGACTTAGTCATACAGACATTCACATAACCACTCACCAACCCATATAGCCACTTCAACACCAACTGACAGACTGATGGAGACATTCAGACAACCTTGTCGCTCATCTGTACATTCACTTTGACACCTAATTGCTCACTTATACAATCAGTCACACACCCACTGAATCATCCATACAGGCACTAATACACTCACTGATTCATCAATACACCTTGGTATATATATTTAACACTCAAACGGTTTTCAAACACTCACAGTCACTGAATGATGTCAACAGTGATGTCATCAGTGATGTCACTAATCTTGTCATGAGTGATGTAATATGTGAAGTCATAAGGATTGCATTGCAGGGGAGGGAGTTATACATAGCTCAGCTCACTATAACTGCTGAATTTCTCTTGTTTTAAATGAGTGAAATGTCTTCCTAACTATAACGTCCGTGTAACCTTTGGTATCTGTCACACCATGAAGGAGGCTCACTTCTTCCTGCGGCCCCCCTCCCCGTGCAGTCAGTTTTTGTCTTCGTCTTTTGCTTATTTGCAGCCTGTTGGAAACAGCGCCCCCCCACAGGTTGCTCTGGAATATGCGCATCCCTTCCTCCGTTAGGTGAACCCCGTCCCGTCCATAGAGCTCCAGGTGACCTGGGTGGATAAGGCCATATCTAACGCTCTCCACACCATTGGTTTTGCAGAATTTGCTTACAGCAATATTCAGTTTCCTTTCAGAGTTCTTGACTGCCTTATGTAACTCAGCCCCTCGCCACACCAGCCAGCTGATCAATTCAGACCAAATGATGACGGTGATCCCAAAGCACCGTGCTGCCTTCGTTAGGTCCCCCTGAATGGGGAGGAGTAGCTCTTTTCTCCCCAGCTGAGCTAAATCGCTCCCACCCAGATGAATTATCAGCATGTCTGGGTGCCAGGCTGTGTCCGTCCACAGCTCCTCGAGCGCCGCTGGCAGTTGGTCCTTTCTCATCCCCTGGCGACCCCACCAACATACGCATGTGTTGACCTGACTGCCTCTGTGCAAGGGGCCTCCCGCTGCCACCACAAATTCATCCGGGAAACAAAAGAGTGACCCACCACCCATACCTGATGAGGGCATCACCGTCCTACTGAGGCAATAATCAGAGTGTCAGGAGAATAGCAGGCGATCAAGTATTCATATGCGTTGCCGTGTTTGTTTACAGCAGCTGGGGTCCCATGTAGGTCCTGTATACCTTGGCGTGCCATCTGCCAATGGCCCTGATCCCTGTCTCGGACATCCCATGCTGTACTGCTGTTGTCGCCGCCTCAATCCTAACTGAATGAGAAGCAAAGGAGGCTGGTGGGAGCCCCATCCTGCCCAGAGCTTGGCGCATCACTGCTGAGTACTGGAATTTACTTAAGAGGTTACCTTCTTTATGCTTGAACAGGAGGCCCTCCCCCGTCAGCCGTGCTGCCATGTAGGTTAGTAGGCAGCATACACAGTGCCTGTGCTCTATGAGTATAACCATAAGATAACATTGGTTACATCAAATTGATTTACTTCACTTTCCAACAAGTCCATGGAAGGGTACTGCAGGTAGGAAATGCCCCAGTTGTCTGGAAGTTAAATATCATGTGTTGGCTATAGTGCATATGTACGTCACCTACAAATATGACTAAAAAGTAAAGCTTAAGGGATGTTGTAGCATCTTTGACAGACAGATTAAAACACTGCAGTTATGCATGTCAGAGAAAAAACACTCTACCACATAGACAAACCTGCTTTTATATATTAGTCAAGTCAAATTTAAGAATCCCTTATAAACATAAACCTAAAGGTTTAGGCTTACTGTTTTCTGTGAATATAATGTATAAACTGCCTACCATTCTGATCGTCCTCTACAGACTCTGACCTCTCTCCATACGTATCTAGTAACTCCTGTTACCGAATGTTTTACCTACTATGTAAAGCACTCTTACCCCTTTGGGTCTGGTCTGCGCTTCATAAAACTGCAATATTAAACACATACATATAAAAAATTATGTATGAAATTGGGACATGCTACATATTAAAGAAACGTATCTCCCTACAGTGGTACGTAAGCAGCCTTTTTCCATGAAAAGTGTGATTGCGAATAGTCATTTATTTTCATAATTACACTTAGGAAAATTATAGAGACTTGCTTAAATGTTCTTTCTTACTTTTTAATCAAACTAAAAAGTTATTGCGGTTACTATGTATTTTTAAATTGTAAAGTAAAAAAATAGTAGTATTTAAAAATCATACTTTATGTTGCTTAGAAACGTAGCAGGCTTCAACCGGTGTTGCAGGCTTCTTCTCTCCCTTCAGTGACAATAATTAACATTCCAATTCGGTGGAAACAATAAAAGGTACTTCAAAAGGAAAGAAGACTGTTGTAGGACAAACATTGAAACTCTTAGGGTCCCTCATTAGGCCAAGGGTGATCACATTCCACCTGATTACGAACAGCCCGGAGTTCCTGCACCCGAATTTCTGGGGTGCTGAAACGCCAGGCCCGATTTTACTGGGCAGAATTCTGGCTGGTAACATCACAAAAATATTTGGCTGCAACAGCAGCCGAGCCTCGCTCCAAGTCCTTGCCAAGCTATTTCTTTGGCAAGGGCATCCTGCCGAAACTATTCTACCCTTTCACTCCCTTGCGTCCCATTCTCCCTTCCTCCCCCCTGCCCACATGGAATGTACTGCTTTCATTTGCCTAAATGGGAGCAATAAACTCCTTGCAATGTGAATGTCATGCCGATGTCTGCACGGTCATTCTGTGCCCCTCGTGGCACTATTCGGAGGGATCTAGGGGCATATTACCAACCAATAGAGATAATTTTTGTCTCTAACTTGATTAGAGACAAAAATTATCGACGCAAATCGGCGATTTTTATCGCAGATAAACCTTGCTATTATCAAGGTTTATCGCAAATGCGATAAAAAACGGCCGCAATGCATGAATATCGCTGAAAAGTCAGCGATATTCGTGCATTATCGAGCAAATGCTCTTATCCATGTTATCCACCTCCCATTGGATAACATGGCTAAGAACTGCTCAGGGCAGGTGTTAGCTTTTGGAGATATTCGCGCTTAGCGCGAATATCTCCAAAAGTTGGTAATAGGAGATAGCGATGTTAGCGACTGTTTCCAGTCGCTAACATCTTGGCACGCCCACTTTGCATGTCATTAGTGATAAATATCACTGACATGCAAAGCGGGGCCCAAGATGGTCGCTATCTCCTATTAGCTGTCGCTAACTGGTGTTAGCGACAGCTTGGTAATAGGGAGATAATTTTATCTCCGCTTTCTTGGCTTTTAAAGCCAAAAAAGCGGAGATAAACCCCCTTGATAATATGCCCCCAAATTCGTAATAGGTGGAATTCCACATGGGGATTCTGGCTGGTAATGGTAATTCAGGCTGCTGGAAAATCTCCACATAGAACCTGCCTAATTCACACTCAGGCCATTGGCTGGGATGAGGCTATTGGGAGAGGACAGGAACACCAGGTATCATGAAAGACCTAGCCAAAAGCCTTCTTTTTCACATAACGATGCTATACAGAGACCCAACTGACAGTTCGCCAATTTCCACAAAAACCGGCTCAACTCTCAATTCCCCATCTTTTCCGTGCATCTTTTCTATTTTCAATGTTGTTAGATATGACACACGTTGGCCTACAAAATAATATAGAAAATTGTAAAATATGGTGTCCATAATGACTAAATAGTAAACTGGAGAAAACAAAAACAATGATCTAGTTAACAAATCTGAAAAAGGCTCTGAAGTTGAGATGGGTAGGCCGAGGATGTTGGAGTAACTTTTAAAAGCAAATTAAACTTCAACAGCCATATAGAGAATGTGGCACAGAGGGCAAATTCCGCAGCGGGCATTCTCCATAAGATGGACCAGGAACTGAATCATGACTGTCGAAGTCCTAAAAGAGACGTATAATCTGAAAATCGTTAACCTGCTTCTGTATAGGGATGTAGATGTAATGCAGTAAGTAATGCATCAGATCGAAAGTGTCAAATTGAGCATCTGGAAAACTGTCTAAGACTCCCAAGAGGGTCAATAAATGGAGCCTTATGGTGGGAATTGGGACGGATAAATATTCTATTTAAATACTACCAACGGCTCGTTAATTTTAACTACCAGTTTTCAGCAGCAGGCAGGCACGCAATAAACTCATACATGAAGGTGGATGCTTCAACTTGTTGTTAAGAGAATTTGAGAAATATTACAAGTTTGTTAGACCTTGAGCCCCTGCTGAAAATAGGTCAATATTAAGTGCATCAAGGAAAAAACTCGTAAAACGTTTGACCAAGCAGCTCACATTCCTAGTAGATGCAAACGAATATGAAAATAAACCCTTAACATCGAAGGAAAAATCCAGTCATGTCTAAAAGTCCTAAAATGTAGAAACACCTGGAGGTGGTCATTGAAGCTGAGATTGGGGCAAGTGCCTCATTAGGTAACTTGAAGTCTTGCATGACCCAACTGGAAATAGGCAAATCCTCTTGCAGGTTCTGTAAGGCCAATAGCCGAACTTTCCAACCTATGATTTCCTTGTGTACATATTTTATTAATAGATAAGGAATATTACAATGCCTGTTTTTTAGATCGCTTCAAATTAGGCAAATTAAAGAATTAATGTAATATTTTATTCAGCATGAAAAGTTTGTTTATCTCATGGGTAATGTTTTTAAAAGGGATTTCAATTTTGGAGTTTGTTCTGCCCCAGTGGGAAATGTATTAAACAGTTCAATAAAGTTGAAACAGAGGCCCAAATAAACATTGCTTTAATCCAGAAATTCCAGATACTCATCCCTGCCCATAGAAGGAGGAGAAAATGTTCACTGGTCACAAAGAGGGGTTGGATCCTCAGTTTCATACAGATAGGTCTGGGCATTGCCTACAGCTACTGAATGGGAGCCTGACATCTGTCATTTTTGGTAGAGACTTCTGGGAAGGTTCATACCCAATCAGGATAAGAAATGCTGAAAACAGGCAGCGTTTTGGCAAGAATTCTCCCAAGACTGGTTCTAGAAAGTCAGCGAACACTGGCTAGTGCACTTAATAAAATCGCACCATACCAACAGCTCATCGGAACATTTCTGTTCTGGAAGAAAATATTAGAAGAAAGTAGCATCTTAACTGCTCTGCATGTAAAGAAGTCTGAAATGACCTGTTGTCTCACTCGCACACAGGGAATTGAACTACTCTCCTGTAGTTGTCTCAGTAAAATGAAAGGCTATTGAATGGCTCTGCCGTTGGCAAAACAATCAGTTGTCCGGTTTTGTATTGAACTCAAGGGATCCTGTGTGACCCCCTTGCTGGAGTGAAATCTAAACTCTATAAGACAAGTAATTTGTGACAGAGACCAGGGGCCGTATTACCGGTGACTGCGCCAGCGCTAATTGTCGCTGTGTGCCAGAGTATGTTTGTGTTTATGTGCGTTTGCGCGCTAATACAATATGCGGACAGACACAAATGGACATTATCACAGAGTTCAAAATCTGCGCTAATATTACGACAGCATTACAGACCAGTCCTCTGTAATGCCGCCGGGCGCATACTCTGGTGCACAGCGACAATTAGCGCTGGCGCAGTCATCGGTAATACGGCCCCTGAAGAGATTTTTTTTAGCATCAAGGGAAATTGAAATTTAGTTATTTTGTAGCCTTCGATGAACAATTTAAGTCACCAACAACTCTACAAAAAAGATTGATTCTCATGAGTAAAGGGTTGCTGATTTGAATCAGTAGAAACCTTTTCTGTCAGTGCTTGAGGCTAACTTGTGACCACCACAAAGAAGTATTCAATCATGTGGAGCGCTTATTAGCTCTCACATCCTTTCTTGCCGCACTTAAGAAAATACGAACCAGATCATAGACTAAGTCCAAGTCTAACACAGGGCTTGGGGCAGGGATTAGTCTACAAAGTCATCCCCAATGCAAAGTACCCAAGGTGGTTAAGAAATTGAGCTTGGACCGAGCAGGAGACTTTGGTGCCAAACCTGAAAGTTTCAGTAGGAGATCTGTGACTTCAAGGTACTCTTGTCAGCGTCAAACTCTTGCCTTGCATCAGTGAAAGAAACTGAGAACCAACAAAAAGGAATAAAGTCTACAGGTGAAAATTTTGACCCATGAGATCTCCAATGCTCACCTGAACTCTGCTTCATCTAGGGTGGCCTATTATCAACCTAGGCCCCGGTATAGGAAAGACATTAATTGCAATTGAAACTTTGCTGTTTCTTGGTGCTTTTTTTGCTTTAAATCCTTAAACTCCTCCAACCGCATTTTAACCATTATTATATGCATAGATATTTTTTTCTTGATTTGGTTCGGGAATTTTATTTTGCTGTGTTCTTACCTCTAATTTATCTCGGTGTGGCTTGAAACAATCGTACATTTCTTTGAGTAAACGCATGGTGCTTGTGTCATAGCTACCAGGACTTGAGCAGAGTATCTCAGGGAAATGTGCTGTAATCCATCAAAAGTGTGTTTTATAAAGTTGTTAGGATCTACCCCTTTTAACCGCATCGCTGCGGCGGCTTTTCCCGCTGTACGTAGCAATTTTAAAATTACCACGTTACATGACAAGGTCAGCTCGTCATGAGCGCACGGCAGGTTACGCTCATGACGAGCTGAGCTCGTCATCAGCCTGGAAGGGGTTAAATTATGCTAAATTGGCGAGTCAACAGAACACCAGGAGGAGGTGTGGAAACCTGCTACTATCCTAAGCCTAGACTGACATTTTTATCACAAGCAGGACCTATTCATATCCCTAGAACTTCTGCTATCATGCTTTAATCTACATTGCTGCTTTCCAAAAGCCACTCTATCCGCTGGTAATGTACATGATCCCAAGCCAAACCTGGCACGAGTCCTTCATAACCAGGGACATGGTTGATACTAACCTGGTCCTGCTGCCACCAATCTTGTCACATGCTTTCTATCAAATTAGAGCACAACAATCTCACACATAGGCACTAAAGTATATAGGCAAACAAAGGGAGATGATAGATGGAGCACTGAAACTTTTCAGACACTCACCCCCAGTCACAGATCTGGGTTGAATCCATCATCATTCTTTAGCTTAAATCTCCAGCCCAGTTCAGACCCAGCCAAATGCAAATCTGTTTTCACCCTGTTCCTCATGAGAACAGTCGAGCCCGAACTGCCAAGCCAGGTCTTCCCTGCACAGAAACAAGCATCCTGAGACCGGTTTCGGGATAACACCCCTCATCAGTTGGGATAGCTTGACTCCAGTGGCAAAGTGAGCAGGGGACCCACATCTGGGCATACCCTGACAACTTAGGGCCAACAAGGCAAACACAAGGAGATGATGGCTAGAGCGCTGAAACGTTTCAGACACTCACCCCCAGTCAAAGACCTGGGTTGAATCCATCATCGTTCTTTAGGTCACTTCACCATCCCAGTTCCTACCCCGCCAAATGCACATCAGTCTTGATCCTGTTTCTCACCAGAACAGCACAGCCCAAACTGCCAATCCACGCCTTCCCTGGACCTGAAACAAGCATCCTGGGACCGGTTTTGGGGTAACACTCTTCATCAGACAGGCTAGCTTGAATCCAGTGGCTTGAAGGTGAAATGAAATTCCAACAATGGTACGACCTGTAGGAACTAAATATATCATTTCCTAGCCAGAGAAAGTGCTGACCGGGCTTGATGGAAGTACTTCCTCTCCACCCTCTACTGTAAAGGACATCACTTTGTCTGGCTTTTGAATGGTGACAGGGAAGCAATTTCTAAAACCTGCTGTAAGTTTGAGACCCAGGTGATGGGTCGAGAATGGTAAAATGAGGAGAGCTAGGAAACAGAAGAGGCAAGAAGGTTGAGGGGTTGGTTGGCAGTCCTGGATGAGAGAGGCAGGGAGTTTCCTTGTGCTGAGCAGCCTCATAGGTCATTAAAAAAGCACCACCCTTCAACCTAATCTGAAGTCAATGCCTAGTGTCGTTCAAGAGTTGCTACTGCCTAAAAAGTGTCTACCTATACACAACAATAACTTCCCCTAGGCAGGAGATGAGCTGAAGTGGAGAAATGGGGACGCATGATGTTTCCAGGAGCAGCCAGATCCCATGCCATTGATATTCTGTTGGGTCGGCACCACTTGAAGGAAAGTGGCAGGACAAGTGACATAATGCTGAAGTGAAAAACCACCCTTCTGACTGTCCTTCTGGTCCATGGTGGCGTAAGTTCCCCACCTCTCATAACATGATAACCAACTGGAAACGTTAAGCAGAGGATCTGGAAGGCATCCGTGGAGGACCATTTCCTCTGCTGACATTTCTTTCTTCTCCTTTTAATTTGTGGCTGTGGGTGTCTGTCCTGTGACCAAGTCCTTACACTGCTGTCAAGGTTTCTGCTGGTCTTTCTTTGCCTGACTGTTGCCTGCCACTGAGACTGAGTGGAATGTCTATCAATTGATGTTTGGGGGATGAAATGTGACGTAACTAAAGTTAGTAAAATATGAGGGAATGTTTAATGGACAACATTGCACCAGAGTATGTGCATTATAGTGTAAAATGATGGTTGGCAGACATTAACAATGTATGAAGGGGGGCTGCACTCTAATATTCCAACTTAGTGCAAGTTAAACCAGTGTGTGTGCTGTGTTAGGATTAGTGCCTGCACACTATGAATATGAACTGTATATGGCCTGGTGCCAAAGGCCACCAGGACTCCAAACACGCACAACGAAATAAATGCTCCTTTTAAACAAACTGTAGTGTATTTTATCTCATATACTTCATAAACCAAAGTTCATATTGTTTCAGTCATTATATATTACAATCATATAAATTTCATCTGTATATCAAAACATCAAAGCATCATTTGTTAAATCAATGAAACTGCAAAACATATTCAAAACATAACAAAAACACCCAATGCATTTCGGGGCCCTGCACCTTCGTCAGGGGTCTGTGTAAGAAAAGAAGAAAGAGAAAGAAAAAGAAAACCGTATTACTTTTGGTATCAAGGGGGACAAATGTATGTACACTAAGACTTCCGTTTTTGACGTCTAGCTTACCTAGTGGTTGTTATTTTGCGCGTTGCCAATAATGCTAATAGGGCGCGTAATCCTCTTTTTTTTATGTTCTATAGGAAAACCAATGGAATTATTTGGTGCGAATGGTTAACTAATAGCAAATGAAATGCCATACCTTGAGTAAATTAAGGAGGCTCACCTGAATATGGGAGACTGTGTCCAATCTGAAAAACGCGAATGGACATCTATAAGTATGTTTCTCATGAGTGCTAAACAAAGATGAAATAAATAAAACGAGGAAATCGTGCATTTACCTGTGGGGTATGTGTTAGTTCTAACCCCCAGACAATCAATCTTGTCTTCAGGGTTGCCTACAAGACAATAGAATTGAAATATTGGAACTAAGTAAATTGCCAAAGGTTAGCTGCCATTATTACCGCTTTAAGCAGGCACATCAGCTTACCTGCGGGGAGAGTAGTATTACCGGTCCCGCTTTACAATCTGAAGTACACACGTCCGTTCTGCATGAAGAGAACGCGTGTTACTTACATTTCATGAGCGCTCGTTTTAATGACAAAAAACGAAAAGCGGAAAAACAAAATTTCTATTTCTTACCGATTACCGGCCGGGATGTTTGTGAAATTCAGCTCAATCCTAAGTGTGCCGAGTGGACCGCGGGTACTCGTTAAGTCCCTTTTCACTGTTCCTTAGTAGCTCCAACATTAAAGTAGGACTAGGAGCAAGGAGTGTCGGCCATTTTAGAGTGGTATTTTAGCAAGGACTGCTTAAAGTGAATGTATACGAAAAAGTTGTAAGAGAAAACAATTAAAAAAAGGGTGAAAAAAAGATAGAAAAGTAAACATGAGGAATGAAGTCATCTCCCCGCCAATGCCAAATAATTCCTACCTATTTACAAACTAAATGTCGCCATTTAGATAATTATAGCAATCACATAATAAAATGTGCATGAAATTACACATGTGGATTTCTGAACTATGTTGTTATTCAGAAAGTTAATGTTTGATGATGAATGTGTGTCATCGTGTGCGAGTTTCCCTAGGGTTCCGAGTTAATGTACTTTAAAGGAAACATGCCATGTCCATTTTGTCATTAAGCCCAAAGGGGGTCAGTGTTTGTAGTTTACGAATCCAGAAAGCCTCTTTTTGAAGTAGGATCTTTGAGTTATCCAAACCCAAACGTTGTGGGAGTAATTCAATCACCTGAAATCTTAGTTGGGCAATAGTATGGCCAGCTTCCCACCAATGTTTTGCGAGTGGTGATGTGTAATTCTTATTCCTGATGCGGCTCTTATGTTCTGACAGTCGCAATTTCAACTTGCGCTCAGTTTTGCCAACATATAGAAGGCCACATGGGCATTTGATTGAATATACAACAAACTCAGAATTGCAGGTTGTGTTGTGCCTTAGTTGAATTTTTTCGCCTGTCCGAGGGTGTAGTAAGACGTTTCCCGGTATTATATTATTGCAATTTTTGCAATTATAACAGCGAATGGTTCCTTTGTACACTTCAGGTTGTTGGGTGGTATCCATATGGCGACTTGGTTTATTGAGCAGTTCTTTAAGATTCTGGGCTCTCTTGTATGCAAACAAGGGTCTTTCACTGAATAAGTTGCCAAAGTCTTTCTCTACTTGAATGATCTCCCATCTTTTCAAAATGATTCGCTTTATATCTCTGGAGGCAGTGGAATATTTCGACACAAATACCATTCTTTTATTCTCAGTTTTGAGTCTTTTTTTCAAAAGATCTGCCCTTGGGATAGCCTTGATATGATCCACATGTGCATCCAGTAGTTTCCGCGGATAACCTCTGTCTAGATATCGTTGCTTTTGTTCTTCAATGTGCCTATCACAGCTGGTTTTGTCAGAAGATATTCTTTTTATTCTCATGAATTGTGAGACCGGTAAGTTATTGACAAGATTTGAAGGGTGAAAGCTTCCATAAAGGAGTGCAGTATTTCTATCTGTAGGCTTTTTGTAGAGGGTTGTATTGATGGAATTTTCGCTGAGTGCAACCCAGACATCCAAAAACGGTAAAGCTTCCTTACTGATATTGTGCGTAAATTGTATCCTTGGGTTAGCAAGATTCAAACTCTTGATGTTTTGGATTAGATCCAAGACTGGTCGTTTCCATATGCTAACCCAAGGATACAATTTACGCACAATATCAGTAAGGAAGCTTTACCGTTTTTGGATGTCTGGGTTGCACTCAGCGAAAATTCCATCAATACAACCCTCTACAAAAAGCCTACAGATAGAAACACTGCACTCCTTTATGGAAGCTTTCACCCTTCAAATCTTGTCAATAACTTACCGGTCTCACAATTCATGAGAATAAAAAGAATATCTTCTGACAAAACCAGCTGTGATAGGCACATTGAAGAACAAAAGCAACGATATCTAGACAGAGGTTATCCGCGGAAACTACTGGATGCACATGTGGATCATATCAAGGCTATCCCAAGGGCAGATCTTTTGAAAAAAAGACTCAAAACTGAGAATAAAAGAATGGTATTTGTGTCGAAATATTCCACTGCCTCCAGAGATATAAAGCGAATCATTTTGAAAAGATGGGAGATCATTCAAGTAGAGAAAGACTTTGGCAACTTATTCAGTGAAAGACCCTTGTTTGCATACAAGAGAGCCCAGAATCTTAAAGAACTGCTCAATAAACCAAGTCGCCATATGGATACCACCCAACAACCTGAAGTGTACAAAGGAACCATTCGCTGTTATAATTGCAAAAATTGCAATAATATAATACCGGGAAACGTCTTACTACACCCTCGGACAGGCGAAAAAATTCAACTAAGGCACAACACAACCTGCAATTCTGAGTTTGTTGTATATTCAATCAAATGCCCATGTGGCCTTCTATATGTTGGCAAAACTGAGCGCAAGTTGAAATTGCGACTGTCAGAACATAAGAGCCGCATCAGGAATAAGAATTACACATCACCACTCGCAAAACATTGGTGGGAAGCTGGCCATACTATTGCCCAACTAAGATTTCAGGTGATTGAATTACTCCCACAACGTTTGGGTTTGGATAACTCAAAGATCCTACTTCAAAAAGAGGCTTTCTGGATTCGTAAACTACAAACACTGACCCCCTTTGGGCTTAATGACAAAATGGACATGGCATGTTTCCTTTAAAGTACATTAACTCGGAACCCTAGGGAAACTCGCACACGATGACACACATTCATCATCAAACATTAACTTTCTGAATAACAACATAGTTCAGAAATCCACACGTGTAATTTCATGCACATTTTATTATGTGATTGCTATAATTATCTAAATGGCGACATTTAGTTTGTAAATAGGTAGGAATTATTTGGCATTGGCGGGGAGATGACTTCATTCCTCATGTTTACTTTTCTATCTTTTTTTCACCCTTTTTTTAATTGTTTTCTCTTACAACTTTTTCGTATACATTCACTTTAAGCAGTCCTTGCTAAAATACCACTCTAAAATGGCCGACACTCCTTGCTCCTAGTCCTACTTTAATGTTGGAGCTACTAAGGAACAGTGAAAAGGGACTTAACGAGTACCCGCGGTCCACTCGGCACACTTAGGATTGAGCTGAATTTCACAAACATCCCGGCCGGTAATCGGTAAGAAATAGAAATTTTGTTTTTCCGCTTTTCGTTTTTTGTCATTAAAACGAGCGCTCATGAAATGTAAGTAACACGCGTTCTCTTCATGCAGAACGGACGTGTGTACTTCAGATTGTAAAGCGGGACCGGTAATACTACTCTCCCCGCAGGTAAGCTGA
Organism: Lissotriton helveticus; assembly: GCF_964261635.1. Classification (NCBI taxonomy): domain Eukaryota; kingdom Metazoa; phylum Chordata; class Amphibia; order Caudata; family Salamandridae; genus Lissotriton; species Lissotriton helveticus. The sequence goes on from NC_136065.1 coordinate 1,412,896,827, forward strand.
TGTGCCTGCTTAAAGCGGTAATAATGGCAGCTAACCTTTGGCAATTTACTTAGTTCCAATATTTCAATTCTATTGTCTTGTAGGCAACCCTGAAGACAAGATTGATTGTCTGGGGGTTAGAACTAACACATACCCCACAGGTAAATGCACGATTTCCTCGTTTTATTTATTTCATCTTTGTTTAGCACTCATGAGAAACATACTTATAGATGTCCATTCGCGTTTTTCAGATTGGACACAGTCTCCCATATTCAGGTGAGCCTCCTTAATTTACTCAAGGTATGGCATTTCATTTGCTATTAGTTAACCATTCGCACCAAATAATTCCATTGGTTTTCCTATAGAACATCAAAAAAAGAGGATTACGCGCCCTATTAGCATCATTGGCAACGCGCAAAATAACAACCACTAGGTAAGCTAGACGTCAAAAACGGAAGTCTTAGTGTACATACATTTGTCCCCCTTGATACCAAAAGTAATACGGTTTTCTTTTTCTTTCTCTTTCTTCTTTTCTTACACAGACCCCTGACGAAGGGGCAGGGCCCCGAAATGCATTGGGTGTTTTTGTTATGTTTTGAATATGTTTTGCAGTTTCATTGATTTAACAAATGATGCTTTGATGTTTTGATATACAGATGAAATTTATATGATTGTAATATATAATGACTGAAACAATATGAACTTTGGTTTATGAAGTATATGAGATAAAATACACTACAGTTTGTTTAAAAGGAGCATTTATTTCGTTGTGCGTGTTTGGAGTCCTGGTGGCCTTTGGCACCAGGCCATATACGGTTGGCAGACATTGCCTCGTGTCACATGGCTCATACATTAATTTAGATAAAATATCCTTCCCTCAACAATTAACTTCCTAGCAGAGAAACATCTGTGAACAGCAGACTCAAATGCCTACGCTGTTATAGCTTCACTCATCCAACCGCTATGCCAAAACCATACTGATAGCACTCCATACATGCATGATAGCCGAAAAATAAATTCCATCAGAAAAATGTGCAGCCTAAAGATTATTGGGGCATGTTGGCTCCCTGCTATAAGATATGTATCTTTTTTCCAAATAACATGCATCCATCAAATGAAGATTTATGGTAATTTGTATGCTGTACCATTATTTTTAGAGTAGCCTGGCCCATGAACAAATAGACTAGGCCAGGCTGTAGTTCAAAAGAGGGGTCCTTTACCATGCCTAGATGGCTGGTGCAAAAGCTGCTGTGTCCATTTCACTGGTGCTGTTTTGTACTTATAATAACCAAAATGCATCATTCTCTTCATGTGACTCAGTGCTCAGACTGCCAAGCTACCATGGAAGTCCTAATGGGGGCTCATTTGGATTACAAGAAAGGATAGTACTCACGTAGACCCTGGTTGAGGACCTCAGTACCAGAATTCCATTTGCCATGTTGCAAAGCACCCAAAATGGGGACCCGAAGGTCCGGATGGGCTTCCCCCACTTGTCTTGGATAGGAAGTTCTGACCGGGCTCCAGGTCAGAGCCCTGGCAGGTGTGAGGGTGGAAGCCCCCAGTCGTGGGCTTTGTCCCACAGGCCCAATAAGGTTTCCCTGGCTTGTCTGCATTCAGAAACTCTGAACGGGCCCGGGGCAAATCCCCATTGGGACATGGGGTGGAAGTCTCCAGCACTGAGCTCCGGTTCCCAGTCCGCCACATCTCATAGTGCCCCAGACAGAGTTACCCTGGCCTGGGAAGGCCTCTCCTTCTAGTCTAGGTCCAGAAACTGTGATGAGGCCCTGGAACAGTGCAGAAGCAGAATGAGAGGTAGAAGCCCGATGCCCTGGGCTCCTTTCTTCAGCCAACCATGCCAGAAAGTGGCCAGAACACGGTTCCACAGGCCTGGGGAGGTCTCCCATGCTTGTGTGGGTTCATAAATTTTGCCTGGGCTCCTGGACAGAGCTGCCTAGGGCCCATTGGTTGAAACCCCAGACCCTGGGCATCATTCGCCAGCCTTCAGTATCACAAAGTGTCTGAGAAGGGGTCCAACAGGCCCGGGGAGGTGTTCGCTGCTTGTCCAGGTTCAGCAGCACTGTCCGAACTCTGGGTCAGAGCCCCAACATTCCCTGGGGTGGAAGACCGTGGCCTCTTTGCTCCAGCCTGCCATGTCATAAAGTGCCCAGGAAGGAGTTCTACAGGCCCGGGGAGGACTCTCCTGCTTGTCTGTGTTCAGAAGCTGTCACCGGGCCCCAGGCCAGGGCCGCTGCAGGCCCTGGGAGGGAAGACCCCCGCCCATGGTCTGTTCCCTGGCTCACTGGTTTCAAAGGTCTGCAGCTGGGGGCCTGCAACCAAAGAAAGGTCTCCTCTGCTTTCTTGCATTCAAAAGCTCTGATCGGGTCTCAGGTCAAAGTCCTGGTGGGCCTTTGGGCGGAAGACCCCAACCCTGGGCTCCATTCACTGGCCTGCCATATCTCAAAATGCCACAGATGGGAACCCACAGGCCCAGGGAGTATTCTACATGTCTGGGTTCAGAAGCTCTGACTCGGCCTTGAAACAGAGCTCCAATTGACCCAGGGGTAGAAGTCTGAGGACCTATGTTCCCTTGCCCACCATGTCATAAAGTGCCTGGGACAGGGTCATGTAGGCCTTAGGTCATCTCCCTGCTTGTCTGAGTTCGGGACCTCTAACTGGGCCCCAGGAAAGGGCCACGGTGGTCTCAGGGGTGGTAGCCACAAACCCTCGGCTCCCTTCGCCATCCCGCCGTATCTTAAAGGGCATGGGATAGGGTCCCACTGGCTTGGGGTTGTCTCCGCTGCTTATCTGGGTTCAGAAGCTCTGTCCAAGCTCCAGGTCAGAGCCACTGTGGGCCCTAGGGGGAATAACAGTAGCCTCCCTGCTCTTCCCCCATGTTGCAAAGTGCCTGGGACGGAGTCCCGCAGGCCCAGGGAGGCCTCCCTTGCTTGTCTGCATTCAGAAGCCCTGACCGGGCCTCGGGTCAAAGCCCTGGCAGGACCTGGGGTGGGATCAGTTCCCTGGGATGCCATATCTCAAAGTGCCCCAGATGGGGACCCACAGGCCAGAAGAGGCCTCTCCTTGTCTTGCTTCAGAAGCTCTGATCAGGCCCTAGGACAGATCCCTAGCACTTCCAGTAGAGAAGGCTGAGGCTGAGCTCCCTTCTCTGGCCCAAAGTTCCTGGAACAGGATCCCACAGGCCTGAGGTTGTCTCCCTTGCTTATCTGGATTCAAAACCTCTGTCCAGACATCAGGTCAGAGCTCCAGCAAGCCCTTCTGGTGGATGACCCTTGGCTCCTTGTTCCAATCCACCCCTTCACAAAGTTCCGTAGATGGGACTTTGCAATCCCAGGAAAGTCTCCCCTGCTTGTCTGTGTTCAGAATGCTTACCGGGCCCCAGGTCAGAACATCGGCGGGCCCTGGAGGCAAAGTATCCGACCCATGGCCCCATACCCTGGCCCGCGATATCTTGAAGTGCCCCAGACAGGAACTCACAGGCCCAGGGAGGCCTCTCCTTCTTGACTGGGTTAAGAATCTCTGACAGGTCCTTAGGACAGAGCCCCAGCAGACCCAGAGGTAGCATCTCAAGGCCCTCTGCTCCTTTCTCCGGCCTGCTATGTCACAAAGTTCCCGGAACAGGATCCAGCAGACCCTGGGTGGTGTCCCCTACTTGTCTGGGTGCAGGATCTCTCATTGGGCCCCAGGAAAGCTCACCGGCAGGCCCAGTAGAGGAAGCCCCAATCCCTGGGGTCCCTTCTCTAGTCTGCTGTGTTGCAAAGTGCCTAGGATGGGGTCAGACAGGCCTGGGGAGGTCTCCTCTGCTTGTCAAGGTTTAGAAGCTGAGTCTGGGCTCCTGGTCAGGACCTCGGGAGTCCTTGGATGGATGACCATGTATTCCCGGCTCCAGCTCGTTGTATCGCAAAGTGCCCGGGACAAAGTCCTGCTGGCCCATTGAGATCTACCCTGCTTGTCTGCATCCAGAAGCTCTAACTGGGCCTAGAGCCAAAGCCTCGGTGGACCCTGGGGTGGAAGACCCCAGTGCTGGGCTCCTTTCCTCGGCCTGTCATATCTCAAAGTTCCCCATACAGGCCGGGGACCCAAAGGACTGGGAAGGCTTTGCCTTCTTGTCTGGGTTCAGAAGCTATAACCAGGCCTAGAGACAGAGCCCCAGCAGACTCAGGGGTAAAAGCCCAAGGCCCTGGGATCCCTTCTCTGGTCCTCTGGAGATCTCTCCTACTTGTTTGGGCTCAGAAGCTTTGACTGGGCTCCAGCACAGAGCCCCAACGGGTCCAGGGGTGAAAGCCTCAGGCCCTGGACTCCATTCTTCCACCCACTGTGTTACAAAGTGCCTGGATGTGGTCCTACAGGCCCAGAAAGTCTCTCCTGCTGGTCTGGGTTCAGCAGCTCTGTCCAGGCTCCAGTTCAGAGCCCCAGGAGGCACTGGGGTGTAAGACCCTGGACTCCCTGCTCCATCCCACTGTGTCATAATAAAGTGGCTGGGACTGACTCTCGCCTGCCCAGGAGGTCTCCCCTGCTTATCTGCATTCAGAAGTGCTGATCAGGCCCAGGTCAGAACCCTGGAGGACCCTGGAGTAGAAAACCCAGCCCTGGGCTCTGTTCCGTGGCCCACAGGTCTCAAAGTTCTTTGGACAGAGGCCTGTAGGCCTGGGAACATCTCCCCTGCTTGTCTTTGTTAAGAACCTGTCACCAGGACCCACGTCAGAGCCCTGGCGGACCCTGGGGTGGAAGTGCCTGACCTTGTCCTGCTTTCCCTGGACTGCCATATCTAAACCTTCCCCAGATGGGGACCTGCAGGCCCGTGACGGCCTCCCCTCCTTTTCTTGGTTTAGAATCTCTCACCGGGCTCCTGGACAGAGCGCCAGCATACCCAGGGCTAGAAGCCCGATGCCCTGGGCTCCCTTTTCTGGACCGCCATATCACAAAGGGCCAGGAACGGGGTCCCACAGAGTTGGGGAAGACTTCACTGTTTGTCAAGGTTCAGGAGCACTCACTTAGCCTTATGGTGGAAACCCCAAGCCCTGGGCTCACTTCTTCAGCCCGCCGTGTCGCAAAGTGCCTGGGACGGGGTACCACAAGCTACGAGAGGTCTCACCTGCTTGTCAAGGTTGAGAAGCTGAGTCTGAGGCACGTGTAAATGTCCTGGCGGGCCCTGAGGTGGAAGACCCTGGCCCTGGGCTCTTTTTCCTGGCCCTACATATTTCAAAGTTACCCATATGGGGACCCACAGGAAATGGGGAGGCCTCTCCTTCTTATCTAGGTTCAGAAGCTCTGACCGGGCCCCAGGGCAAAGCCCAGATGACCCAGAGGTAGAAGCCCAAAGCCTTGGGCTCCCTTCTCCTGCCTGCCATGTTTACAAAGTGACCGAAATGGGGTCCCACACGCCTGCTTGGCGGGTTCAGAAACTTTGACCGGACTCCAGGACAGAGCCCCGCCAGGACAAAGCGTGGAAACTCCAGGCCCTTGGCTTCATTCACCAGCCTGCCCTGTCACAAAGTGGCCAGGCCAGGGTCCCACAGGCCTGGGAATTCTCCCCTTCTTGTCTAGGTGCAAAGGCTCTGTCAGGGCTCTGGGGTAGAGCCCTGACAGACCCTGAGGAGGAAGTCCCTGAACTCCCTTCTTCAATCTGCTGTGTCACAAATTACCCGGAACTTGGTCCCACAGGCCTGGGAAAGTGTCTCTAGATTGTCAGGGCTCAGAAGCTTTGGCCCCAGGTCTGAGACCCGGCAAGCCCAGAGGTGGACGCCCCAGGCCCTGGGCTGCATTCTCTAGTCTGCAGTGTCACAAAGTGACTAGGAATGAGTTCTGCATGCCGGGGGTAGGTCTCCCCTGCTTGTCTGTGTTCAGAAGCTATGACCAGGCCCCAGTTCAGAGCCTAAGCAGGGCATGGGATGGATGACCCAGGCGCTGGGCTCTGTTCCCAGGCCCGCCGTCTCTTAAAGTGCCAAAGGCGCAGATCCGCAAGCCCAAGGAGACCTCTCCTTCTTGTCTGGGATCAGAGGCCCCAGGCACTAGGCTCCCCTTCTATTCCAGGTTCAGAAGCTCTGGCGCGCCCTGGGTTAGAAAACCCTGGGTTCCCTGATCTGGCGTTCCGTGTCATAAAGCACTTGGGACAAAGTCCTGCAGGCAGGGCAAGTCTCCCCTGCTTCTCTGCATTCAAAACCTCTGACCAGGCCCTCGGTCATAACCTCAGATGACCCAGGGCTGGAAGAACTTGGCTTTGGGCTCCATTCCCTGGCCCGTCACATCTGGATGTGCCACAGATGGGGGCCCACAGGCCAGGAAGGTCTCCCTTTCTTGCCCGTGTTCAGAAGCTCTTACCGGGCCCATACACACAGACCTGGCATGCCCTAGGGTAATAGACATTGGCCTGGGCTCTGTTTCCTGACCCGCATTACCTCTAAGTTCCCCAGACAGGAATTTGCAGGGCTGGGTAGTCTTCTCCTCCTTGTCTGGGTTCAGGAGCTTTAACCGCGCCCTGGGATTGAGCTGTAGTGGGCCTGGGGTAGAAACGCAAGGTCCTAGGCTCCCTTCTCCGGGACGCCATGTTACAAAGTGCCCTGAATGAGGTTTCACTCAACTGGGGAGGCCTTCTCTGCTGGTCAGTTTGGAAGCTCTGACTGGGCACCAGGATAGAGCTCTGGTGGGACCTGAGGTGGGAGACCCGAGGCCCTGGGCTCTATTCTGAAGCACACCATGTGATAAATTACCCGGGACGAGATTTCACAGGACCAGGAAAGTTTTCCCTGCTTTTCTGGGTTCAGAAGCTCTGTCCCCAGTCTGGGTCAGAGCCCCAGCAGGCCTGGGGTGTAAGACCCTGGGCTCCCTTGTTTGGCCTGCTGTGCTGGAAAGTGCCCGGGTCCCATCTGCCTGGGGAGACCTTCCCTGCTTGTCTGGGAGGAGAAGCTCTGGCCAGGCCCAGGGACAAAGGTCCAGAAGGCAGTGGGGTAAAAGACCCCAGTACAGGGCTCTGTTCCCTTGCCCTCCATTTTTCAAAGTGTCTCTAACAGGAGCCCACAGGCCATGGAAGGTCTCCCCTGCTTGCCTCTGTTGAGAAGCTCTGACTGAGTCCCAGGTCAGAACCCTAGTGGACCCTGGGGTGGAAATCCCAGTCCCTAAGTTTGCTTGTCTGGCTGAGCTCACGCGGGTCCCCAAGGGCTTGTTTCTGCAGCTGCCTTCCAACCCTGTATGACAGGCACTTCTTCCTGGCCCCGCTTTCCGGTGAGCAGACAGGGATGCGAAGCAGACCACCCCATGCAAAGCGCCCTGCTCATGGGAGAGGAGGCTGGTTCAGTTAGCACAGTACTCTGATTGTGATGCCTGGGCTGACTTGCAAGTCCCAATGATGACTCATTTGACCCTCAAGCCCAACCAGGACTCCAGGAGATTGGATGTGTTGCCTCTGTTTGCCCTCTTTCACTTGGTGTAAATGGATTACAAGAAAGGCAGGTAGCGGGAGGTTCAAACAGGGCTCTTTGGAAGCCCGCACCAGCTCACTGTTCACCAGCTGCTGCCTTACTGTCTTGGTGGGGTGGGAGTGGGTCCCCCAGAATACCCTTCACTGCAGGAGGAGTGGCATTCTGGCACAACATAGGCGTCAAGACACTCCCGCAGTGCGGGAAATTCAAACCAGGCTCTTTGGAATCCAGCACCGGCTCACGTTCGCCCATTACTGCCTTGCTGTCTTGCTAGGGTAGGACTCCGTCCCCCAGCCTGCCCTTCACTGCAGAAGGATGGGCATTTATATACAATATAGGTGCAAGGACATTCCCGCAGTGTGGGTGTGCACGGGCCACGCCCAGGCAAAGCATGTGTTAAGGGTAGGCCTGTCTGCAACCATCCACATCCAGACAAGGCAGGTCTGGGCCACCCCTTTAAAAAGTGCAGTATTTAAATCCAAGACTCCCGGAGCGAGAAGGTGAGACATCCATGCATGTATTGAGAGATGAACTGCTCTTTTTTATACTCTGATAATATGGGGAAGCACAAGATTGTTGGAAGCTCTGAGGCCTTACATAAAGCCCCACATAAGCCAGCCAGTATTAAATGCTATGTTGGAGCACGCTTTTGTAGTTGTTAATAATTAAATAGCGCTCACAGAACAGAGGATGTTGCTTGGGAAGGAGACCTGTGTGGGAGGCTCACTAAGGGGTTTTGGGGTACAACATCTGATGTACCAAGTATTAACAATTCCGTGACAAGAACAACTGTATCTCTCCATTGTTCAGGTGCCCTGCAGGTAGCTAGTGCTAGTATAACAGATCTTGAGTCATCTTTGATGCTCGCTGCTCTGCCATCATCAAATAGTTCCACCTCCCCAGCTGAACCCCAAAATTGGTGGAAAAAATCTAACGTATGTGCCTCAAGGCCCAAGATAAAGATGGTTGGTGCACGGGAGCAAGAGGTTTTAAGTTCTTCGCATATAGATCCTATTAACATTGATGAGTACCATAAGTGTTTTGCAAGGATCCAGGAGAAGAAACTTCATACCATAATAATGCGCCTTGAGGGAATTGAGACACAGTGAGCTACTATTTCGAACCACCATGACGGGGGGGCCCCACAACCGTCACAGGCATCTGGGTCTGGGTTGGTACCTAGTAGTAAGTCCTTGCCACTTGTAGGTGAGGAACTTTTTAAAACTAAAGGGCACCCATCAGGCTTTGGCAGCATCATTAACTGTCTCCCTTCTGGTCTCTGCATCAACATCAAAGGGACCTTGTAATCAAGGAAGTGAAAGTCTCCAGGGTAACTAACAAGGTAGAGTTGGTACCAACAAAGACATATCTTCCAGAGTACACAGAGTACCCAGCCCGCCTTATCATTATTGTCTAACAAGGGGAGACAATGGTTATGGGGATAACATTTTAAAACCTACAATTGATAGTCCTACCTGACTGGCAAAAGTTTGTTAAGCTATATGATGTAATTTTATTGCAGGAAACCTTGGAAATAAATCCTATTGATTTTAATGGCTATAGGTGCTTCAGCCTTCCAGCAGTACCATCTTGCTTTGGCCATGGCATGGCTTGGCAGTTCGGGCTGGACTGTTCCCATGAGGCACAGGGTCAGACTGATTTGCATATAGCCATGTCTGAACTGGGGTGGCAGAGTGGGCTAAAGAACGGTGATGGATCAAACCCAGATCTTTTGACTGTGTGTGAGTGTTTGATTGGTTCAGATGCTCCGTCCATCACACCCCCTTTTGTACCACTTTGGCCGCCATAAGTGTGGCAGGGTAGGATGTATGACATTACAACGCATGCTTTTACCACGCATGCCTTTACAATGCGGTATTTACAACGCATGCCTTTACAACGCATAGCGCTTTGGGGTGCTGGATAGTGAATAGTTTAATTTACTATTCCAACTCCAGTCCCCGTGGACACTAGGGAAGGTGTTGGATAGTAAATTAAATCTATTCCCTATCCTAGAGCGCCCCCCAGCGCAATGCGTTGTAATGGTTTGCGTTGTAAATACCGCGTTGTAAAGGCACTACGTTGTAAAAGTTGCATTGTAAAGGTTGTACACCGGCAGGGTATGCTCAGACGTGAGTCCCTTGCTCACTTTGCCACTGAATTCAAGCAAGCCGGGCTGAAGATGGCTGTAATGCCAGAAACCGGTCCTCGGAAGCTTGTTTCCGGTCCAGGGAAGGCATGGCTTGGCAGTTCGGGCTGGACTGTTCCCATGAGGCACAGGGTCAGACTGATTTGCATATAGCCATGTCTGAACCGGGGTGGCAGAGTGGGCTAAAGAACGGTGATGGATCAAACCCAGATCTTTTGACTGGGTGTGAGTGTTTGATTGGTTCAGATGCTCCGTCCATCACCACCCCTTTTTGTACCGCTTTGGCCGCCATAAGTGTGGCAGGATATGCTCAGACGTGAGTCCCTTGCTCACTTTGCCACTGGATTCTAGCAAGCCGGGCTGAAGTTGGCTGTAAGGCCAGAAACCGTTCCTCGGAAGCTTGTTTCCGGTCCAGGGAAGGCATGGCTTGGCAGTTCGGGCTGGACTGTTCCCATGAGGCACAGGGTCAGACTGATTTGCATATAGCCATGTCTGAACTGGAGTGGCAGAGTGGGCTAAAGAAAGGTGATGGATCAAACCCAGTTCTTTTGACTGGGTGTGAGTGTTTGATTGGTTCAGATGCTCCGTCCATCACCACCCCCTTTTTTTCACCACCCGCTTTTGTACCGCTTTGGCCGCCATAAGTGTGGCAGGGTATGCTCAGACGTGAGTCCCTTGCTCACTTTGCCACTAGATTCAATCAAGCCGGGCTGAAGACGGCTGTAATGCCAGAAACCGGTTCTCGGAAGCTTGTTTCCGGTCCAGGGAAGGCATGGCTTGGCAGTTCGGGCTGGACTGTTCCCATGAGGCACAGGGTCAGACTGGTTTGCATATTGCCATGTCTGAACTGGGGTGGCAGAGTGGTCTAAAGAACGCAGATCTTTTGACTGGGTGGGAGTGTTTGATTGGTTCAGATGCTCCGTCCATCACCACCCCCTTTTGTACCGCTTTGGCCATGTATCTGGCAGGCTTTCTATTTGGTTCAATTTGTCAATTGAGCATTCTGGAGCAGTGGTGAAGTCACCTGGAACTGACTATCAAGCAGTTAGGTATAAGGGGGCGTTGACCTTATTGTTTATTAATTTTCATAACAACGATTTTTTGCATGTCACTGATCAGAAATCCCCATGTTTATTTTCATTTATCTCAACACAAGTAGGGAAGAAATCCCAGCAAGGTCAGCAACTGTACCTCTGTCAAGGGGGTGATTTCAATGCTAGATTACCACGCCAGTAGGCACGGGGAGAGCAGGTGAGCAGGGTAAAAGCAAAAAGGCAGACAGTGGCAGAGTCTGCTAGGACCCGCTTGCCGCATTATTACCTGCAGGGAAGCTCGATATTGCGCGAATTGTTTTAAAGCATTTTTAAGGATTGCTTGTGTACTGCACCACTTTGTTTTGGTGTCACCCACTGCTTTAATTCTCCTTCCGCCCCAGTCCATCACGGCTTCCAGTGCCGATTGCATGGATGGCAGAGAAGGCAGGAGGAGTGCTTCCGGCCTCCACGCTCTGGGCCAATCAGCAGAGGTGGAGGGGTCCATAAAGAGCATGGGAGGAAGGATGCGCAGCGGACGCGCGCAGCGGGTGCGCCGCTGGCGTGCCTAAGGCAAGCCCGTCTGCGCCCGTCCGCGCCTGGAGGACGCCAGACGCCAGCTCTCTGATGGTTTTGAAAGAGGAGTGCTGGCTTATTCCAGAGAGCGCCTGCTGTCCCTTGGATCACAGCCCAACCCTCGCTGCTTGCGCCTGGGAGAGGGAATGGAGGGGCCTTTTTTGCTGCCACAATTGTGGCTTTGATGCCTGCCCCTACTATTCCCCCCTCCCCCTGCCCCGGTAATACCCACCCTAAAAATCCTCCAACTTAATGCCCGCTCCTTGGTAAGACACTATATGGAAATGTATGATCTTATTGAAGATGAGGCTCCTGATGGGTTCTTTATCACAGAGTCTTGGCTAACCGATGACACAGTGGCTGAGCCCGGCCTTGCTCTTCCTCCTGAGTACATCATTTTGACTGTGAACAGGGCGTCGAGGGGGGGGGGGCTTAGCCGTCATCTTTAAGTCTAGGTTCCCTTGTTCTTTGGTCAGAGAGCCTGTAGTGGGGTGTGAATGCGCTCGCTTTGTCTTTTCCCCTAGCGCGCATTTCTCCCTCGCTGGTCTCTTAGTTTACCACCCTCCTGGTCCTGCCGCGGCATTTAAGTCTGCCATTGTCGAGGCTGTAAGCTCCTTAGCCTTGACCTCAGCAAATTTCACTCTCCTCGGGGATCTTAATTTACATTTCGATCTCCCCGCAGACCCTAAAATTGACAGCTTACTTGCCGACCTCGCTGCCTGCCAACTAAGACAGCTGGTGGTGGGGGCTACTAACACGGCTGGACACATGCTTGATCCGGTCTTTTCCAACATTCAGGGGCTTACAACTAAGGCTCCCAGCCCTGTGTGCTGGTCAGATCATCTTTTAGTGTCCCTTTCCCTTCCGCTTCCTACCTTGCTCCCTAGAGTTAATCTTAAATCTACGCTTAGACGTTGCTGGCACAAGCTTAGGTCGGAGGAGCTTCTCCTCCAACACTAAGCATGGATCCGGAACAAGCCTATAAAACATTCTGCGAATGGCTTATTTGCGCTTTAGATTCTCTTATTCCGGTGAAGCAGTCTGTTGGTCGCTGCACTAGCTCTAACCCCTGGTATAATGACTCCCTTGCTATCTTGCGTAGTATCTGTAAAACATTTGAACGGGTCAGGAGAAAGAACTATGACCCAGAGGTGAAAAAGCGGTACCAGGATGGGATTAAAGCCTATCATAAAGCGATACATCTGGCACGTGCTGCCCACCTCACTAATGAAATTAAGGCTAGCAAAAACCCTATTAAATGCATTTTAAAAATTTTGAGTGATTTTAAGAACAGGAAAAAAAACCCTCCCCATACATTTACATCAGGCCAACAGTGTGAAGCTTTGGCCAAATTCTTTGTTTTGAAAGTGGAAGCCATTTATACATTTTTTCTCATCTGCCCTACAGATCAAGTAGCCTCTCCAGTTCCTCGGCCTGCTAACATTTTATTGGTGAAACCTACCATCACTCAGGATGAGCTCATCGCTCTAAGTAGTAGGGTCAAATCAGGGTCCCCTTTAGACCCTATGCGGCCGGAGCTGTTTAAGGACTGTCTTCCGGTCCTTCTTGATCCTCTATGCCAAGTGATCAATTGCTCCTTTACTTCGGCGGTGGTACCTCAGGCTTGGAAACTAGCTAGGGTGATCCCCCTGTTGAAAAAACCCTCCCTCGACCCCAATAAGCCAGAAAATTTCAGGCCTATATCCCTCTTTCCCTGGGCCGCCAAAGTGGCGGAGGCCCACTCTAACAACATCCTCTCTAGCTTTTTGAACAGCAATAGTAGCCTGGATCCCTCACAAACGGGCTTTCGCCCTGACATAGCACCGAGACGGCACTCCTGGCGGTATGCGAGCATCTGCGGTCTATTCTGGATGAGGGTCAAACAGCGGCGCTGATTTTGCTCGATCTCAGTGCCGCGTTTGATACCGTCTCCCATCAGATCCTACTGCGCCACCTTGAGGAGGCTTGGGTAGTGGGCCAGGCCTGGTTCCATTCTTTTCTTTCAGACAGAGCATTTCAGGTCACAGCGCCCCCCTTCCTCTCCCATGTCCATCCCTGCAAGCAGGGGGTCCCTCTATGTCCAGCCTTTAGTGGGAGTAGCGCGTGAATTAGGCCTGACTTTGGTTTCATACGCCGATGATACACAACTGGTGGTTGCCCTCTCCGACGGCGGTGTCCTGGGCCCTGTGCGGTTTCGAACCGGCCTTGAGGCGATTTCTGAGTGGATGACCACTAACTGTTTACAACTTAATGCTAGTAAATCGGAGGTTCTGCTGGTGGGAAGAAACAAGGACCTCTGGAGCATTCAGTGGTGGCCAGCATCCATGGGTAACGCCCCAACCCCGAAGTCAGTGGTAAAAAATCTTGGGATCTGGCTTGATTCCGCTCTTGGGTTCCAGGAACACACAAAAAAGGTGGCTGGCACTTGTTTCTGACTCCTACGCGGCCTCAGACCCATTTCTTTTTTTTTTTATTCTGCTACACGCCAGCTGATCGTTCAGGCTACTATTCTGTCATGCATAGACTACGCCAATTCTCTTTTGTTAGGGGCTAACAAGGGGGAGGTGAACAGCTTGCAGAGAGTCCAAAATCCTGCTGCACAAGTCTTGCTTAGGCTCCCTAGATTTTGTTCTATGTCAGGCGCCATTAGGCGACTCCATTGGCTGCCTGTGCAAAAAAGGATTGAATTCAAAGCGCTCTGCTTAGCTTTCAAAATGTTTAAATTTTCATACCCAGAAATTCTATCCAAACTACTGACCCCTTATGTCCCCAACCGACAATTACGCTCTGCGGAGCAGCTGTTGGCGGTGGTCCCCCATGTGAAGCGTGTTAGAGCCGGGGGAAGGTCTTTCGGCCATTTGGTCGCCCGGCTGTGGAACTCTCTTCCTGCTCAGATACGCCGTCTGGATGGGCTTTTGCCCTTCCGTAAAGCCATTAAAACGTTTTTGTTCCCCAGATAATAGCCTTGCTACCTCTGTTTTTTGCCTCTAGCGCCGGGACGCCCCTTTGCTGGGGCAGCTGTGTGCTCTACAAAACTACTTAATAATAATAATAAAAGAGCTACAGGCTTTTGTTGCATCCTCTGACTTATATAACACATTGGAGGAAGAGAGGACTGAAATACAAGGTCTGACTACTTCTAGGAGATAGAACAGTTTTTCCTTCATTGACCACGTTTTTAGTTCTAATAATCTCAGGCATTCTTTGTCCAGTGGTATAATTGTTGATACAAAGTTTGGGGACCATAACCCGATTGAGATAACCCTGGCAGCACACTATAGAGCGATTCATCTGGAAGTCCCAGGCCTTACCAATCTAACACTAACCACAGATAATTTGAGGTTGCAATGAAAGCTGCCTGAACCCCAAAATTTCTTAATTGGTTGATAGCAGTGAACCTTTAGCTAGTAATGGGATGTCTATCTGAAGATACTAATGAGTGTCCTCTTTCATGGCCTTTTTGTGAAAAAAACAGATCATCATTGTTAATAACTGTTACATTGGTCCCCCAGTGCCCTCGCTGGTTTGATCATGAATGCTCACTTGCCAATCACCGGTTAAGACAGGCTCTAAATACTGAGGCTTGGGATCAAAATTTAGTGACTACTTTGCTGAAGGATTATAAAGCAGCCACAAATAAGAGAATGGCTGAAGTCATCAAATAGAAGTATTTATTGTTAACTGTTACTGACAACACACAAGATACTAAAACATTCTGGAATGCTGCATGTAGCATGCTCTCCTTTGACCTGGGAGTCAGTCAGTTGCCACATAAGTGGGGAAGAGTTGGGTGTTACAATTTGCTGACATCTACATAGACAGTACTCCTACTCCTTTGCTGCTATGGTAAGGGGCTGACCTGACCCGTTTGATTATCTCTTTGCTGGAAGTTGAGACTACTATTGGAAAAAGTGCAGGAGGTAAAGCACTGGTGCCCAATGGTGTCCCTATCTACAACATCAAATGCAATGTTAACCTGCAGGCCCCATTGTTGAAGAATGTATATAACAGTTTGAACTATTCCTCGATTCCTCACTCCTGGACTTCTGTCATCGTTCTCATTTTCAAAAATGGAAATAGGGCCAAGCATAAATGCTACCTTCCTATTTCCTTGATTGACATTCCAGCGAACATTCTGAGTAGAGTTTTGTATAACAGAATAGTAGAGTGGGCCAGTGAAAACAAGGTACTAAACATTTGTCATTTTGGATTTAGAAGTGGCATAGGGACTGTCAAACAGCGCCTTAATTTAAGCCTGAATATTCGGAAGTATTCCGTGGCCAAATAATCATCACTGTGTTTTGCCTTCATAGACCTGCCAATGGCGTTTGACTATGTTAACTACGCAAAATTGTGACCTTTGCTCATTAAATAAAAAATGGTCCCATCTATAGTACCTTTACTGAGGATGAATGACGTTTCAACGCATGCTTTTACCACGCATGCCTTTACAACGCAGGTATTCAATTGATAACTTTATTCGGTCACCACAGACCATAAAAGTACAGATAAAATACATACATACAAACACAGAAAGCTAAAACAATAAATAGCATGTCCAGTAATTTACAGCTAAGAATAGATTAAACCTAAATAGTTATCAAGATAGGCAAAATAAAACTAGAGATAAACATAATTTATACTACCAGCGCATTCAACATTAGACCGTTATACCCCCGGACATAGTTTCAATAATCTGGAACGCGTCAACCACACACTACCCAAGAATTTTGCAACCCCACAAATCATGATGGAGGATGAACTGTCCGTAGAGAGAACACGTAGTGCCTGATTGTGGCACCTCAACCCAAGTTCCCTGCAAACTGGTTTCAACCAAAGTTTCCGAGCTCCTTTGTAAGCTGGGCAAGCAAAAAACAAATGGGCCACAGACTCCTTAGGTGCCGCACAACCTGGGCATGCACACTGGCGGGCACCAGGGTTTGACCACCTCGCCGTAAACTCGTGCACTGGAAGCGTCCCATATCGCAGTTTTAGGTATAACGCACGATCTAGGGGTTTAGTTATCAGATCGAGGAAGGGCTCCCATTTCCTCACACACTTAAATAACAGGAATCGGTCCGTGAGTGGGCCCCCATCCGCAGCCCTCAGCGCATTATTCTGGACCCAGTCCCAATATAGCTTTTTAATCGTTTCCTTGGGCGGTGGCAATTGTGACTCCCATGCATCTCTTAGCCCTAGGTTAAGAACCAGGTCTTTCAGTTTATTCAGCCATACTATTTTTTTGCCCGTGTCCAATAACAGAAGATCATCCAGCCCTTCAGCGTATTTTGCAAGCTCGGCAGTTCTTCTCAATCGAGTCCAAAAAAGCAACGGGCGGAGCCTTACCAAATCCTTTAATGCTCTTCTACCCAGATCTAGTCTCAGGGGGATCAATGGGGTGGAAATAGGGAGAGCCACCACCTTCCTTAGGAAGATATTTTCCGCTGCCGATAAATCAGACACATTTTCGAACCCCCAGAGTTCAGAGCCATATAATGCCGCTGGGAGAATCTGGCCCTCGTAAATAGCCATAGCAGGAGAGACAGGCTTACTGTTTGATTCACGGAGCTCCCTCAAAGTCACCCCGGATACTCTTTGGTGACTGAGTAGCATTTTGGCCAAATGGTTCTTCCAGGTCATACGACTGTTTATCCGGACACCAAGGTAATCAAACGCAGGTATTACAACGCAAGTCGTTACAACGACTTGCAATGAGGGGCGCTGGATAGTGGAATAGTTTAATTTTCTATTCCAACTCCAGTCCCCGTGGATAGTAGGGAAGGTGTTGGATAGAAAATTAAACTATTCCCTATCCAACAGCGCCCTCCAGCGAGAGTCGTTGTAACGACTTTCGTTGTAATTCCTGCGTTGTAATGGTAGTGCGTGGTAAAAGTTTCATTGTAAACAATGATCCCCCTTTACTGATATCCCTACACACAGGTGCTAAGGCTAGAGTGAGCTTTTGGAACGAGGTGGACGTTTCCGACGAGTATAGTATTAGTCGGGGGTCTGCCAGGGGTGCACATTAGCTCCATAACTTTTTATTTTACATATCAATGAGCTTAGTGTAGAACTTACTAAGCTCACCCCTGATGTATCTATGGTGTTTGTTTCCCGCCCCCAGCGTTACTTTATGCGGATGACACAGTTTTAGTTTTTTATATTCCTCTTGCGTCTTATAATACACTCCTTTGTTAATTTTATGGAGAATCTTAATCTGTTGACTAATTTTACTGAGTGTTTTTTACTGACATGTGGGCTGAAGCTCACAAAACTACACTCCATTACTGTTGGCACAAATATTTTAACTAGCACATGCACTTTTTCTTTTTTAAGGATCAATTTTAGCTCTTTGGGCTCATGGTCCCTTCACATTGCAAAGTGTAGAACTAAGTTCTCAAGAGCAATTGGGTCATTACATTGCCGTCACCAAAGGGGGAGAGGCCTCTGAAACCTTTATTGCAAATATATTCTGCAGAGTGCACCCCCATTGCGACTTATGACACAGGAGTTTAGGGCTTGGGTGATCCTGCAAACCTACAGAGAGAGGAATCATTTATGTAGGAGGTTACTATTAGCTCCTATATCTACCTCCTACTGCATCTGCCACAGAGAGCTGGGCATAGATTATTTGAGTGACTATATCCATAGTCAACTGGTCATCCTGTGGTTATCCACTTGGAGTTCGGAAGACGGAACAATAACAAAGAATATAATCAATGACTCTGGCTTGCGAAAATGGTCTCTCCATCCCTTGGTTGGCCTACGTAAAAAAAAAACCTTGGAAGGAATAGGTCTAATTGATATGTTTTGGGATGGAGGACCACAGACTGCTGCTTGTGCGAAGGAAGGGATGCTCTTATTATTGGAAAAAGCTGCTGCAGAAAGTAAGAAAACAAGTGTCATAGATTACTTGCATTTTAATTTAGGGGAGTCCCTCTTGGACTATTTGGGGAACACAAATAGGAGCTGGGTATGTAATGTAATGTTCAGCTTTAGAGCTAGTACAATAAGATATTTTTTAAGTTTCCCTTTTGGGTATCAGCATGAACTTGATCTGAAGATATTCCCCTGTAACAATCAGCCTAAACAAAGCACAATGCACTTTCTCTTTTTTTCTCTTGTTTTTGTGTGTTACATGGAAAAAGATTCCTGGTGCCTTTTATGAGAGACAGAAATATACGGTCCTGAATGCAGGGGTGTAATTTTCTACGCACCTTGACAGACGATTAATCTTGTTGCTGTGTAGCTATGTTTCTCCAAGCTGCAGTATCCTCCAGGAAAACAATGTCAGAGCATTGATTTTTACCTATAATATTCTGTTTATGTTCAAAAGTAAATGTGTGCAGATTTACTACGATATTGTCTGCTGCTATTTTGACCAGATTTTGATGTATTTTTATATTTATTATTCAATCAGGTATTATGGTGTTTTTGCTTCTTTGCACAGTGTTTGCATGTATGATTAGCATGCTTTTATGGCTATTCTATAGCCAAATAAATATTATTTTGATTGATTTGAATGTCAGTTAGCCTTCTTCCAGATAATTAGAGTCAAGGTATGAGGAACCTCATTTCCCTTCCGTCAGTGGCCTGAGCCTATGGCAGTCTTCCAGCTCTGTGTGATAGGCCTTTCCTCTAAGTCTAACTTCCTCGAGAGAAGTCAGGGATGCAAAGCCAGGATTGTGCTCTGATTGATTGGGTTTAGAAGCTTTGACTAGCCCTTGGTTAGAAGTCCAGCTGGCCCAGGGGTGAAAGCGCTTGGCCATGGGCTCCTTTCTCTGGCCCGCTGTGTCACACAGTGCCAGGGACAGGGTCCTGAAGGCCCGTGGAGGTCTCCTTTGCCCTCACTGGGGCCTGTGTCGTAGCTCCATGAATCAGGTATTATGGTGTTTTTGCTTCTTTGCACAGTGTTTGCATGTATGATTAGCATGCTTTTACGGCTATTCTATAGCCAAAAAAAATACTATTTTGATTGATTTGAATGGCAGATGTATGATTAGCATGCTTTTATGGCTATTCTATAGCCAAATAAGTATTATTTTGATTGATTTGAATGTCAGTTAGCCTTCTTCCAGATAATTAGAGTCAAGGTATGAGGAACCTCATTTCCCTTCCGTCAGTGGCCTGAGCCTATGGCAGTCTTCCAGCTCTGTGTGACAGGCCTTTCCTCTAAGTCTAACTTCCTCGAGAGAAGTCAGGCATGCAAAGCCAGGATTGTGCTCTGATTGATTGGGTTTAGAAGCTTTGACTGGGCCCTTGGTCACAAGTCCAGCTCGCCCAGGGGTGAAAGCGCTTGGCCTTGGGCTCCCTTCTCTGGCCGGCTATGACACACAGTGCCTGGGACAGCGTCCCGAAGGCCCTTGGTGGTCTCCTTTGCTCTCACTGGGGCCTGTGTCATAGCTCCCTGAACCCCAACCCTACTCCATAGCTCCTTGCCTGATACCCAGCTTGGGCCCTGAGAACTCGGTCCTCCGATACCCTGGCTTATCCAAGGGTGACCGGACTCCTTGTTTTTAATTTTAAAATACGATACGCCATGACTAGATGGCCGTCCTTTCAGTCCGGGCATCTGATTGCATGTTCCTAATTTGTGCCCAAAAGGACAATCTTCCCTGGAAGTCCCGATGAGTGCTCATTTGAGTCTTCCATCTTAGCCAAGGCTCTAGGATATCAAATGTCACTCCTTGTGCACATATTACAAGAAAGCGGGGGGGGTTTCGTTAGTTGGTACACTGTATTTGGGACCCCTTGTGGCCTGGTGGTGCTCATACAGCTGCTGCCTGGGTCTGCGACTGCATTCCAACATAGTGCATTAGGCCTTTTTCCAAGTCTTGCTTCCCAGACAGCAGGCAGAGAAACAAATCTGACATGCCCAAATAGGACGGCCTGCTTGGGGGAGAGGTTTAGCCAGCACTGTACTGTGATCGTGACAGCCGGGCTGATTTGGAAATACTTATGAAGGCTCATTTAGGGCTCCAAACCCAGCCAGGGCTCCATGAGGTCAGATGTGTTTGCTCTGCTGGGCCCCTTTCACTTGCTGTGCATGAATTACAAGAAATTATTAGGGACAAGATATGAGAGACCCTCGCTTGCCCCCAGTCTTTCTCACAAGGTGCTGTGAGGGCCAGCCCATCTGCCCTGGGGTCCCAGAGGCCTGCTAATGTGGCTGTTTTTAAGCCTTGTCCGATAACTCTTACCTCAGAGCCTTGCTTATCACAGCGCAGGCAGGGATGCAAAGATGACATCCCATGCCAGACGGCTTGCTCAAGACCATTTTATCCAGCATTGTGCTCTGATTCATTGGGCACCTTTGGTCTACTTGTGGATGGATGTTTGACCAGCTTTGGCTATTGTTTCAAGCAGAGATCTTTCATCCTGCCTATACTGTCCGACTTGAGCATCATTCTTTTGTGGAGAGCATTCATCAGAGGAAAAGCCAAGCAGCTTGGCAGCTTATAAAGGTGTCTGATCAGAGTGGATGGGAGCGGGTGGTGCTAACCCCAGATGCTGCTTGGTGGTCCGGGTCCTGTGTGTTGTTCATTGCCCTTTTAAACCTAGTGCATATCCACCGCAGCTCGACCATTCCATGAGATGGCCCCGGCTATCTAGGCTGGGGCATAGCACCCTTGTGTCTTGTTCAGACTGCACCTTCTCTCCCTTCTGTTGTCACTGGCCAGGATGGGACTTCCAGTGCCTGAGTGACTGTTCTGTCCCTCTAACCCCTTGCCAGCAGCATATGCATATCTAATCTAATATCTTTGATAGGGCTACTTTGATTCGGCGCTCTAGCCTCAGGTATATAAACGGTTAGTCATGACTCCGCGCAGCGGACGCGCACAGCGGGCGCGCCTGAATCGCGCCGGAGTCACGCCAGAGTCCAGCCCGTCTGCGCCCGTCCGCGCACGAACGGGTGCAGGGGCTGGGGCTCTCGGCTGTAGGCTTTCGTATACACAGGATGCATTATACCACTTACAGAGGGGAACCCAGTCATTGGATCCCAACCACGCTAGCCTTATTAGAGGAACTGTCTATTCGCGGTTCATGCAGCAGTAAGTCCACCTCCTATTCCCATACCCTGAATCTGGCTAGCCTAAATACTAGATCACTGCAGTGTCATAGTCTTGAGATTTTCACCCTACTCCAAGCTGGAGAAATCGATGTCCTAACATTGACCGAGACCTGGCTCGGGGAAAATTCACTACCAGACATTATAGCCGCAGTTCCTTCAGGTTATGACATACACTGGCATAATCGTATGGGGAATGCCCGTGGGGGAGGAGTAGCTATACTTTTTAAGAAAAACCTAGCTGCAATTAAAATCTTGACAGAAACAGTGGACCTGGCCGATATGCTGGCAGTGAAAATTATGTTTGATAATTTGTGTTTAATCATTCTCACTGTCTATCGCCTGCCAAATTCCACCTCGGCCTTTAACGACCTATTTATGGCCAGCATATCGGATATATGCTCACGTTATAAGAACATAGTAGTTACGGGAGACTTTAATCTACACTGGGACAAGGAGAAAAAGGAACCAGCAGCTAGCTCTTTGGAGACAACAATGTGTTCGCTTGGTTTCAGGCAACTGGTAGACTCCCCTACGCACATAAAGGGCCATATTCTTGACCTGGTCTGGGTGTTGGATCCTAAGATCACCTCAGTAAGAGTTCTCCCTTGTATCTGGTCAGACCACCACCTGATATATTGTGATGTCCCTATTGGTGCAAAACCCCCACAGCCCCCACCAAAATTTAAAAAGACTCGTCAATAGAAAAATGTTGATGCACAAACATTGACATTGTCGCTCAGGGAACTCACTCAACCCACGGCGCCAGGCGCTGATATAGACCAAGAGTGTAGAGAGTTAATGGGTGATTTAACAAGGGCAATTGATCAGATTGCTCCAGTGAAGTCCCAGAAAATGAATAGTGGTGGGAAGGGAGCCCCCTGGTTCACACCAGCTCTAAGAGAGCATAGGAAAGATTTGCAAGATGCTGAGAGAAACTGGAGGAGAAAAAAAGACCCCGAATCCTGTGAACAATACAGGCAGTTGCTTCGGGCCTATAAAAAACATATACACGAATCCAAAGCGACATTCTACGAAAATCGCATTAACAAGGCAGATAATGTTCAGAAGGAAACTTTTAAAATCCTCATGGAACTAAGTAAAAGAACTCAACCTATAGAGACTATCTTCAATTGCGACACCTTTTTGAAATATTTCCTAGAAAAGGTTGAGATTATTTTACAAGATATAACAAGTACCAGAGTTGGCTCCACTGAACCACATCCTGCTAAAACTTCAGGTGGAATGTACTTGTCTAGTTTTCCCCTGATTGATTCATTGAGCCTAGAAACTTTAATGAGGAAAACAAAGTCAGGCTCCCCAGCCGACCCATGTCCTCCTAGTGTGTTCCGCCTAGCCCGCCTCAGCCTAGAAGAACGCATTCTGTCCATGCTAAATAGGTCATTGAACACGGGACAGCTGCCAGCTAGCTTTAAAGAAGCCCGGGTGAAGCCCCTAATCAAGAAAGCTGGGGCCGATCCCAAAGTATTAAAAAACTATCGGCCTATTTACCAGCTTCCATTTCTCTCTAAGGTGCTTGAGCAGCATGTTCTGAAGTCCCTGGCTGCGTTCCTGGAGTCCAACCATCTGCTCCATGACATGCAGGCAGGGTTCCGTGCCCACCATAGCACCGAGTTAGTCATGCTCTCAGTGCTGGACGACCTTAGAGGGTTGGCTGACCGAAAGAAACCAAGCGCCCTGATACTTCTAGACCTATCAGCGGCGTTTGATACCGTCAGCCATACCATACTCCTGGATAGGTTGGCCAGGTTTGGGTTTCGGGGCTCTGCTTACCTCTGGCTGGAATACTTTCTGTCTGGGCGAACCCAGAGGATTCAGCTGGGAGAGGAGGTATCAGGAGCAGGAGACCTGACATGTGGGGTACCCCAAGGCTCCGCCTTATCCCCCTTATTGTTCAACCTATACCTGCAACCACTAATAAGCACCTTGGTTGAGATGGGCTGTCGGGTGTTTAACTATGCAGACGACACTCAGTTGTTGCTGAGCATAGATGACACCGTACGGGCCCAGTCGCTGGCACAGGAGATTCTTAGGTACACTGTTAACTGGATGTCCAGGAATCTCCTGAAGATTAACCCCGAGAAAACAGAGGTGTTAATTGTGTCATCCACTTGTTCTCCCTGGTGTGACCTCTACTGGCCCCAGGAATTAGGGACCACACCCAAGCCAACAATCGCGGTCAAAAGTCTTGGCATGAGAATAGACGGCGCCCTCTCAATGACCAATCAAATCTCTGCGGTAGTGGGTACTTGCAACGGCATCATAAGACAACTGCGCAAACTTGTTCCACTTCTTTCCCAGTCCATGCTTCGCACGATAGTTTCCGCCACCATACTGTCGAGGCTGGACTACGGAAATGCGCTCTACCTGGGCTTACCTAAAGCCTTAACAAACAGACTGCAGGTAGTCTTAAATGATGCGGCAAGACTAATCTTTAGACTTCCAAGGAGATCACACGCATCCCCGCTGTTGCTGAGTCTTCACTGGCTACCAGTGACGCAAAGGTCGGCTTTTAAGAGTCTCTGTATAGCCCATAAGGCTATCTACGGGCAAGCCCCTTCCTATATCAAGGAAAGACTAGTTATCTACAGGCCCGAAAGAAGCCTAAGGTCCTCCGAGGCTCAGTTGCTTGTATGTCCTCGGTTCAGGCTAGCAACAAAAGGAGGGAGATCCTTCTCGGTCCTACTGCCCAAAATGTGGAATGAGCTGCCTGAGTCTCTTCGCAAGGAAGGAAATCTGCTCCGCTTTAGGAAAGCCCTAAAGACAACTCTATTTAGAACAGCGTTGAGCTCAGTACAGACCTAACTCGCCTCCTGTGGCTGCCCGAGTTGTGATGTCATTGTGGTCAAAAGCGCCCTGAGACCTGCCGGTGATTTGGCGCTATACAAACCGACATAAACATAAACATAAACATAAATGATTAAGCCATGCATGTGTGAATGCACATGGCCTGTACAGTCAAACTGCGAATGGCTCATCAAAAAAAATAAAGTTCCTTTACTCGCTCCATCTGATACATGGATAACTGTGGTAATTCTAGAGATAATACATGCCAATGAACGCTGACCTCCCAGGATGTGTGCATTTATCAGACCAAGGCCACTTTGGTGGCTCTGGATAACCATGGGCTGTTTGCACGTCCTGATGATGGCAACAATACATACAGATGTGCTATCAAAGTTTAATGGTACTTTTTTGCCTTCCATGGTGACCATGGGTAACAGGGTTCGATTCTTGTTAGGGAGCCTGGGAAATGGCTACCACCTACCACTCTCGATTTGGGAAGGTAGTGATGAAAAATAACTCTTTTGGGGCTCTACAATTGGAATGAGTGCACTTTGAATCCTTTAACAAGGATCCATTGGAGGGCAAGTCTTGTGCCAGCAGTCACTGTAATTCCAGCTCCAGTAGCATATATTAAAGGTGCTGCTGTTAAAAAGCTTGTTGTTGAATCTTGTGATAAAGCTGTTGGTCCTCAGCGAGGCACGCTACTGCCTGTCCCAGCACCTGCCTCTCATGCCCAATTTGACGCTCTTGACTGACTGTCCAGGAGGTCCAAAGCATTTACTTTGGAAATATTAGAGTGTTCAAAGCAAGCAGGTTGCCTCAATACTCCAGCTATGAATAGTGGAATATGTCTCTGTTTTTTTTTGTTGGTTTTTGGAACTGGGGCATGATTAAAAGGGACAGCCTGGGGCATTCGTACTGTGCCACTAGAGGTGACATTCATGGACCAGTGTAAAACTAATCAAAGTGAAAGCATTTGCTAAGAATGTTTTTATTAATCTAGAATGAAAATTGGAGGTTCCACCTGCAATCCAGCAGCTTTATTCCCATGACCTGCTGAGCACCTTCCAGGAAACCAAGGTCTTTGGGTTCAGGGGCCAGTATGATGCATAGCTGCCAGCCCTCTGGCTTGACGGGATAGGTGTCCCATTTGTCCCGGGCCAGAAAAACCTGGGGTGCCTGGCTGTGTGCTATGTGTGGCTCTCTGTGGTATCCCACAATCGCACACATGCACCACCTTGGATATCCATGGACGTTTGAATCTATTAATGAGTGTGTAATAACTCATCTTCCGAATGAACTAGCCCTAAAAAAGGATGGCGCTGGCACGTAGGGCACATACCAGGACGTCTTCTGAATTGAGAGCCTCAGCTAGTAGGAGGGATGCTGTGGTGCACATGGAAGCCAGGTGCAAGGGCCCTAGTGGAGCAGGTGCAGATTTTGGTGGTAGTAGCGAATATTCAAACAAGAACTTTAAAGGCTGAAGTGGAGAAGGGTTCCATGTGAATAGCAATTAAACATGGTTCCATCGGTCCAAATAGATGGGCGAGCCGGCATTTTGAAGGGAACGGCAAGGATCTCTGTTGCCCTTGGCTGGTAGAGGGATCGCTGTTTTAAGATTTCCAAACCCAGAGAGTCAGAGATGACACCCTCACAGTCTCCAGTGCAGGAATGCAAATTATCCAGGAAAAGCTGGAAGGAGCTCTGAGGAAGAGTTCTCTTTGTGAAGGTCAGGGTGCACTGGAATGTGTTCACTCCAAGAGAGGGTCATGAGTCTTGGAAAATGTTGTGGTGCTGGTGGTTCTGGTGGAATCCTGTGTACCTTCGATGGCCCTTAAAAATCCAGGTGAGGTGGTGTAATTCCTGCACCGAGCCGTAACCATATCTGCAGTAGGTCTCCAAAGTGAACAGCCTCTGGCCTGCTGCAACATTGTAGGTAAGAGAACTTGGCTAATCTGGTCTGAAACTTTGGGATAAGGATTGGCTCTAAAGACTGGTGGGTCAGGCTGGAATATGGAGAGGGGTTGCACAAGTGTCGTGGCTGGATGAGGGGTGTGGGCTGGGTCATTCCTGTGGATCACCATAGCTGCAGTAGATGCATCTCCCCGTGCCCCACCCTGGGGCACGGGCCCAGAATTCTGCCTCAGCCTGCCCCTAGTAGTGTACTTAGAACTGGTGCGGACCAGGGAATCCCACTTTTTAATTAAAACAAAGCATTGCAAAGGCCAGAGATGGGTGTTGATATGATGTGATTTTTGCCCAGTGCTCTGAATGTCAAGGTGAAGAAATTTGATGAAGCGTGGGTAAATGACTGCAACAACTATGACTCACTTAATCTCTTCTCAGTCATAGTGGCCGTTACCTTCAAGTGGTCCAGCTGGTAACTATCTCTATAGTCTTTGAGGAGATGTCAGTGAGCATGAGAGCAAGACATTGCAACGCTAAGGATGGTATAGTTCCTGGATATTGAAACCACCACTAGAGTCACAAACTGTAAATATCCCAGTGAAAAATGCAACTGTGATTTGTGCGGAAACGTAATAGGAACTTTCTTAGAGCATAGAAAACAAGTCCCAAATAAACATAAAGGATTCTACCTAAAACATGTTGCTCAAAATGTGGCAAGAAAGCAGAATTCCACAACACTGCATGCCACTATGCAAAATGTAAAGGTAGAATAAAGAAAAGAGGGCTACAATTCTTCTGTCACTTCTGTAACCTCAGATTTGGATCACAAATTGGAATGTTGCAGCATGCAAGACAAACACATCTGAAAGCACAAAATGATGTTTGACTCTCATTTCAATCAAGCAGCAAATCATCCTTGGTCAAAAGAAGAAATTCTTCTGCTAACTGAATTGGGAAAATTACATGAAAATTAAAGAATTATAAATGCGCTCATGGTTTCACATTTTGACAGTAAAAAAGAAAACAAAATGCAGAGAACGGAATGGATAGAAGAGAAAAAAGAACAAAAAAGCTGGCAAAGGATGTGCAGCAAATATCCAACATTGAAAGTGACTCCAATGACAAACTTGAAAAAGACAGGAAAAAGGCTTTATTATCAGAAAGAGAGTGCCCAAAATCTCTAAGTTTCATGATCTAAATAACAGAATAATAGAAGTTCAATTTTAAAAAAAAAAATGCACATCATCATGAAGCTCCTATGGACCTGATGGAAGAAATTGTGATTTATCTCTCAGAAAATACCAGTGATATAATTCTAAAACTAGTCAATCACAATGAACATCAAAATGAAACTGTTAATGAGCCTATGAGTACTGCTCAAGAGGCACGTCAGAGTGTCCCACTCCAAAATAACAGACTAAAAAATAAATTTAAAAAAGGCTGTGAAGAAATGGGCCCTGAGCCCCCTTACTTACCATGCACATGTTCCCAAGACTGCACTGCCGACGCCTGACACCACAAGAAAAGTAGTAAAATAAAGAGGGAAAACACAGTGACCAACTACACTAATAAAGGAGTACTATGTTTTTGAACAGCGAGCTGAACTCCCAGCAACCAGTCTCATGGGAGAGGAAGAAAAGAAAAGGAAGCCACAGCAGGAAAGAGGGGCAGTGAGGAGGAAACCAAAAAGAAGGAAACTGAAGAGATTGAGAAGTGACCCAAAGAGAGCCATCTGGTGAAACCGATAAATCAGGAGAAGCTGCCGACCTGGACGAGTCCCCCGATGCGTGAGGAGTGGTGGACATCACCGGAGGATGGTGGAGAGCCACTGCAACTCAGGAGAATTGCGGCATGGTGGGCGTGTGTTGAAGGGGAGGGTGTGTGATTGTTTGGGGAGGGAGAGGTCACAGTGTGGGATTGTGTTTGGGTGGGTTCGCACTATAATTTTATTTCACCGAGTAGCACTCACAGTGCCACTGACATAACACCAGCGCACCGGACCTTGCATTTTAAAAGTAATGTCACGGACTGTTAGGAGAAAGGAGTCATTGATTCCAGGTGAAGTTTATCTGGCACGGGTCCTTAGCACTGGCACCTATAGAAAGGAAGGAAGAAGTCTGAGGGCTGTAGGAACAGGGGCACAGAATGTATAAAAACAACAATTCAATTCTAAATACAAATAATGTACAAATTAATGAGCTAAACAAAATATGCAATTTGAGACCGATTACAATTGGTACAGCATGCATGAAGCTATTTACAAAAATCCTGACCAAAAGACTTACTTTGCTCATTAGTTTGATTATGAGACAAAAAGGCTTCATGAAAGTGAGAAGATATTTTGAAAACCTGAAAACCTGACAGTGCTACAGAACTTCATAAAAGGGGCATGAAAGAATAAACACACACTTGCAATGGTGTTTATAGACATTTTAGAATCTTCTGACTCTGGCAGCCACAGTCACATTTATACAGACTGTCAAGAGACAAAGATTTCTGTCATGCATCCCCTAATATGTGATCTTCAGAAAAACGTCAAGGGCTTTACATTTGGATCAGATGGACTTATTGAGCAAATCACCACTTTAGCATTTGCCGATGACATAGCAGTACTCAGTTGCACATGGGAACAAATGAGTACTAATTTGAAGATCATTGAAAAATTCAGTAAAAAAGCAGCCTTAAAACTGAATATGAAAAAGACGCATGTTTTTTTTCACATGTCACCATAAAGACATAGTCCTGGCGACCAATTGCAAACTATGGCAATTCGAAACACAAAACATTGAGAAATTATAGCCCGAGTGAGAGATACCCTCAGATCAAACTTTGATTTTCACACAGGTTATACATGAAATAGCAGAATAAATGAGGTACTAACAGGGTGGGCTCAAAAGCTTAACAGTTTAGTACTTAAGCCCACACAAAAGTTTGAAATATTATGCCACTACCTGGCTCCCAAGATGTCATTTAAACTGGAAATAGCAGGTGCAGAAGCCACACACCTTCATCAATCTGGGCCAGATAATAAACAAATGTGTCAAGCACTTCCTTCACCTATGTGCATACAACTGCAATGGTCTCCTCCGAAACATCTAATGGAGGCCTAAAGATACCATAGCTGTGTAGAACAATAGGACTAAAAAGACCCGGAATCCTTAAAATCTAAGATAAAACTCCAGATTTGTATATTGCTCACTTTTATATGTATGCAGGAGAAATAATAAACAATAATACTGATAATATTATCAAAATTTACAAACTAACCATCTTGGACAGTAGATTGCTAAGGTATACATTGCAAAAGTTAGTAGCATAAGACCAGAGAAAAGAGGAATTTGAGAAATGGAAAAAATTCCGTGTGCAAGGGATGTTGTTAAATATCTAGAAAATAATGCAGCCTTGAATTTCTGGATTAGTAAGCCATTAAATTAAAGGAAAATCAATACATATCTGCACTGATACTAAGAGCAAGTGCCTTGTACACTAGAGAAACAATCCCCAGAAGAAGAGACCAAATATTTGCTAATTGCAGATATTGCAAAGATGTGTGTGAACAAATATTCACTTATAAGGTACATCTCTCAAAACTAAGGCCTTGAGGATTAAAAGTCATAGCACAATTGTAGAACTTCTCATTGATAGAGTGAAAAGGTGTGGTTGGATAACATTCAGGGAACCTCATATCAAAAATTGTCACGGTGAGTTAGGAAACCCTGATGTGATGTTCACCAAAAATGGGACTGCTGTAGTGATTGCTGTCTCAATTAGTTATGAAAACTCACAAAATTCCATTGAACAACCATTTGAGGCAAAGTAAACTACTATCTGGACTAATCACAAGAAATCAAAAACCATACAAACTATTCCACTGTGAAATTTCATGGTTTTATTGTAGGGTATTGGGATATTTGGCCTCAATGTAAATGACGTTGCTCTAGCTGTTCTTGGTCGGCAAAATGTCTTTTCCATTAAAGATGAATATTTACCTGACTACTTTCATGGACACTTTAAAAAATATGCCAAGTATTCTTGGACAACTAATTGTTTAACTTAACACTCAAATGAACACTGTATTACTTAACGCGTATTTCGTCTCAATTAGTCTTCTGTTTTAAGTTTTAAGAAAAATTTTTTGATTGACACTAACATTTCGTTAAACTTTTGCTATAGTCAAAAAAAGAAAAAAAAAGGTTTATTGCATAATTAATTAAAAAATCATTACAATTTCCACATATTAATGTTATGATACAAAAAAATGCTTACTAAAAAGATTAGACTCTTCCTTTGTTAAAATGATGTAACACAGTTTTTAAAAGGGGTTTCTTCCGGGGAAACTCCCACCGGCATTGGGAGGTCAAAGTGTTATTGCATGTTTGTGCAAGGATTACCAGTCATTGGGATCAGGGCAGCGTTAGTTAACCCACTTCTTTCACCCTGTCCTTGTTCCACAAGACTCAGGCATTTTTTCACTTCTGCCAGTAATTTTATTCCCCGGCATGCCAAGATAATTGAGCTCCCTCCCAGCCAACAAGTTACCGCTTGCCTGCAGGTGCGATTTTTAACTCGTTGCAGATCTGTTTTAGTAAACGACGACGTTGTTCCAGGAGAGCCGGACAGACGCACAAAAAGTGAGCTAGTGATTCAGTTTTGTAGCCACAAAGTCTGCAACTCTCGGTCTGGTGATTACCGTTCCAGGATGGTACTAAGTCCTTCGAAATGTGCATACCCATCCTATAGGCTGTAAAGGCTCTTTTTATATGCACATTGAAGTGAGAGGTTAAGTATGCATGCGGTCGTCCAGCTTTGAAGGAGTTGATTGAGAAGTAACGCTTTGTCTTCTTGCTATAGTTAACATGGTTTAGAGTTGAATCTTCGTATTAAAAATAGTTACATGTTTATTCTTTGATTTATTACAAAAATAGTTGTGTATGCACATTTAGATGTACATGTTGATACTTGATGTGTGTGTGAGCACACACATAATTAGGACAGATTGCATAAATGATTGTTAATCACATTTAATCATACCTTACTTTGCACAGGACATTTGTATACGGTTGATCCAGTAGTGCGGTAAGACAGACAATTTATATTATTAGAGAGGTCCTGGAGGGTATACTATCTCTTTCCGATATGTGATGCATTTTCTGTAAGGACAGCTTCAAGTATAGCTATACTCCGGAACAATTGTTGTGCTGTTGGAAGCAAGGCTGATTTGACATTGATAGGGAGCAATAATAACCCCAGAATGAGCCACTGTGTAGCCAAATATCTTGTCATCTAACCAGTGATGCGCATGAATGGATGAATACATTCCCACTGTCCTTACCTACTATGCAGGGAAACAACAGCCAAGGAAATGTGCTCCTCACATTCAGCTGGGTAAGAAGACCCTGTTGAGCTTGACTTTAGTCTAGCACTGTGAAGAAACATGAGAGGTGTAGAAAACGTAGGAGGCCCTTGGACTGCTGGTCAAATACCACAACTCTTATTGTTTTTTCACTTACTGAGTGAGGTGAGGGGTGAGCCCCATGGGGCTCTTACTTCTTAATCCATGCGCCCAGCACCCAATCCAGGGACAGTGGCAGGTGGCGAGTTTGACTGGGGCGGGTCACCTGTCAAACAATAACATAAGTGTCCTAAAGCAAGCTCAGGGAGGACAGAAACCTCCCATGAAGCAGAAGGGCAAAAGCTAGCTTGATCTAAATTTTCAGTATGAATACAGACCGTGAAGCGAGGCTTAAAAATACCACTGACGTTTCTGGTTTAAAGCAGGAGGTGTCAGAAAAGCTACCATAGGGATAATTGGCTTGTGTTGGCCGAGCATTCTTAGCAATGTCACTTTTTGATCCTTCAATGTCGGTTCTTCCTATCATTGTGAAGCAGAATTCACCACGCATTGGATTGTTCATCAGCTAATAAGGAAAGGAGCGGGGATTAAACCATCATAACATAGGTTAGTTTTACCATATCGATGATTTTTTGTAAGGGTTGCAATAGTAATGCTGCTCAGTTGGAGAGGAACTGCAAGTTCACAAATTTTGTGCATGTGTTTGGCTGGGCAGCCGATTAGGGCGAAGGTACCATCTGTGGAATTATGACTGAGCACCTCTAAGTCAGAACCTTCCCCTTAACTGTAACAATACCACAGTGCTGTGGAGCATCAATTGGCCTTGGACAGCTGGCCTTTTGGCTTTTGCATAGATCACTTTGATCAGGGACAGGCGTGTGTTAGGAAAGGGGCCGCCTCAAATGCATTTAGTACACCACATGTTCACTGGTGGTAAATTATTTGTAGCTATACACTGAGTCAAGCTTTTGTCTCTGACCATGGGTGTCCATCCCCTTCTGGAGACTCTCTGCCACCAGGCCAGTGGGAGGGATGGGGTGTGGGTCCCTAGGAGTCTAGATCCACCATGTTCAGTGCAGCATGGGAGCCTAACCCTCACACCCTGCACCTTTGGGTACAGGGATGGGGGCATGATCCCTTGCAGGTCATCAGGGTGACCAGATGGATGAAGCAGGCACCAGTGGAACTACCTGGAGGCAAGAGGCCAGGCAGTGGCTCGAGGGAGGAGGCTCCTGAGTGCTGGTCTTGTTGTTGGCTGCTGCCCATACACTCAGATCACCAGGTCAGGCTGAGCCATCTAGTGACTCGGCTGACCATCTTTATGACTGGTCGGTGGCTGGCCGACCAGATGACAGACGGGCCGGCCGGAGCAACTAACTCGGACATGTGTCTCCCCCCGGGTTCTGTAAGGCATCAGATGTGGGACCTTAATAGTCAAGGAAAAATGTCTTTCCAGGTAGGGGTAGGCTGAGGCCTTAACCCCATTTAGCCCCCAAGCTTGGGTACCACGAAAGTGAAAGGCATCCTTAGCTGATTGACTGGGGGTGACAGTCTCTACCCAGGGCATGGTAGCTGCAGACATAGGATGATCTTGTGTTCTTCTGGGGTGTGAGGCAGAGAGTGGACCCACCATGAAGGGCCAGACCAATACCTGGACAGGTAGCGTCAGAACAAGGAATGAGTCTGGGGCTCCTGCAGATTGAGCAGCTCCCGTAATCCCCCCTGAGAGGTAGGCAAAGCCATGTTTTTTGCCTGGGAGGCTTGATCCCTGCAGTCCAGAGCTCCATG
Source organism: Lissotriton helveticus (assembly GCF_964261635.1). Taxonomy (NCBI): domain Eukaryota; kingdom Metazoa; phylum Chordata; class Amphibia; order Caudata; family Salamandridae; genus Lissotriton; species Lissotriton helveticus. The sequence goes on from NC_136065.1 coordinate 1,412,929,921, forward strand.
CACTAGGCAGTGTCACCTTCCCTACCCAGACCAGGGTGGTGTCGGACTGGAGAGGAGTCTGGGGTTGCTGCTGGCTGAACAGCTCCTGTATTCTCCCAAAAGAGGGGAGCAAAGCCATAACGTTTGGCAGGGAAGCCAGGGCTCCTGGCATTGGGAAGACCCACCTTGTCTATCTGGGTCAAGGGCTGGGGCAAGGTGGTGTTAGATTGGGGAAGAGTCTCGACTCCTGCATGCTGAGCAGCTCCCTTAATCCCCCATTAGAGGCCCTGTTCCTGTAGTCTGGTGATGCCAGCCAGCAGTCAGAGCCTCTGACTTTACCCAGGGCAGGATGTACCCCCACCCACAAGGGTTTGCCAGGTTTCAATATGTCCACCAGTTTGTTGCTTCATGTGGGCAAAAACAGCGCCAGTAATGTTCCATTCTCAAGGCCGATCCAGCCGATGGATGAGTATGGCTGTACTAGTCAAGGGAACCACAGGACCAGCACAGCCTTCCTTATTTGGAGTATTCCCAGCTCTAGAATAGATCCAACTATTCTGAGATTGGTGCTCAAATATGTTATTCTCAAGTATGTAGTTTAGCTTCAGTTTAGTGCACTCGCTTGTGTGCTTTTAGCATTCTGTGCAATCAGCAGGAGGCCACTATACCAACCCTCCATCTAAAACCTAGACATTTGTAAATGGAAGATTACAAAGGATAAGATGGAACACATGAGCTACTAGTGAACAAGGTGATGTATTATACACATCGCATCAGAAAGCAATGACCTTCACTGTTGTAATGCCGATTCGGTTCTTTCAGACAAACATCAGTCTAAACCCAAGCAAAGACTCGCCGAAGTTGGAAGATGGTGTTCCGCCTTTGCTTAGGGGACAAAAAAATATGGCAGCTGTGAAAATGACCCTTTGTTCAACCGAGAAAACCTTCATAGGACCTCCATCTACCATAATCACATCTTTATCTAGAATGAGATTAAGGCAGGGTCTTTTCGTAGCCATTTTGGGGAGAAAGTAGGAACACACAGTAGCACCATGCAGGTGGATGTCTATTTGGTAGACTGAATAGCTCAGGAATTGCTACTTTTCCACTTCTCCTTTGTTCATTTCCAGTTATGCATGGCTGATATATTAAGTTGTATGCTGCATCATGTCTGTATTCTGGACCATGTCAACATGAAACAATGACCTAGCACACCAATTCAAGGTAGTACAATAGAACTCCCCTGTGTGATTAAGACTTCTCAAATGTGACATAAAAAGACCAAATGTACACTCACTGATGGCTTGGATCTGTGTGTGTGCTCTGGTGCACCAAGAAAACATGCAAATAGATAAACTTGGAGCTGTAGACAGCTTGAAATTGATAGGGTGTCAGTGCTGTTGACTGTAAACAAAAAGTGTGCAGAATGCCAAGAAGGATCGATTGTCACACGTGTGTAGTCAAATGTTCCAAAACATCTAGGGAAATGAATGGCAGCACAAAATTACCATGCCACCCACTGCCTGTCCTGCTGTGACTGTGGCAATGGGATGTACTTTTGTGCTTTGTTATTGATGCTTTTGATAAACTGGATTAGCACTGATCTTTGCTTGGCTGTAAACCACAAGCCACAATGACTCAGGTAATATAGAATAATCCCCATGGCATTGCAATTTAAAGAGTATCTTAACAGAGTCATTGATGGCATGGGAGAAGACTTTTGCTGAAGCTACCTCCTGTTCCCATTTTACAATCATGACCAGGATTACTTGTGAGGGCAAGTGACACCGCTCTAACTTGCTTTTCCCAGATATACTAAAGAATTTGAGGTTTTGGTGTACACTTCTTCTCCTTCTTATGTAGTTGTTCCTCCTTGATTAGGGACAAAAAAACTGACCAGCTTATGTATGGTGCTGAATCATTGGATTGATTCATTGTTGCTGGGTTGAGGTGTGGCATGGGTGTTTTCGTTGAGCCCAGCTTATTGGCTGTATTGAGTGCTTTCCAGGTTTGTTGGATGTGCATTTAGAAAATTCTCTGAAATTGTGTTGTTGAGTGCTTCCAACAGTATGGATACAACACATATTCATGTTATATATAGGCACCCTGTATATAATATTATATTTATGTTGTGCTTCATATTTCACACCTACTTAATTGGTATGTTGACCCTTGTGCTGTGTAGAAGGGTTGTTTTGACATATGCTGACTGGCAACTTTTTTATTTATTTTTCCTTTTGCTGAAATTTGTTGCATATTTTTGTATTTGTGTAAGTTATTAAAAATTGTTATAAGTAACCTGTGTTTTGTGGGTGACTTACTTCAAAGCTGGTTTGGTGCTGAGTCTACTTTACAGTGAACATTGACTTAGCAGCGTTACAGGAAAATGGCAACTTTGATGCAAGGTATTGCAGAGCTCAGCTGAGGAGATCCCAAACCCAAGCAGTGTGTGGAGAAGTAAAATGCTGTGGATCAAGGTATTTTGAGAGTTAGTAACATCATATTTCGAACCACACTCTCATGGATGCAGGTAGAAAACTTGTCAAGAGTTTCAATTGTCCACACCCCACACATTGCAGATCCTCGTGGTGGCCAGTACTGGGAACTTGGCATTGCCACTGTGTACTGGAGAAGGCATGGAGCTGGTATGGTACTTCACCAGATATAATACATACAGTGGTGAGGACTGGCAGCTTGAGGGTGGGAGGATAGTGCCTTTGGCCATGGAGAGGAGGTGACTGGAGCCAGCACTTGTTCCTCACTAGCTGCGGGACTCTGTAGCGATGCACTCATATGGAAGGCAGAGCACCACATAAACACCAATGTCTAATGAGGAGCGACCACCCACAAAGCATAACAGAAATTCCTGAGTGAAAGAGTCACTTTTGCGCTACTTTGGTGAAACTTTCTAAAAATTGTATATTGAATCAAACAAAAAAGGAATTGCTACAAAGCGACAATGTTGTGTCATCACCAGAACATTTGGAAAACACTTGCAGTAACATGCCTATGCATTATACTAGAGACAAAGAAAAGGGTGAAAGAGAGTGGAGCTGCATTTTCCGCAGCTGAGTCAGAAAGTAAAAAGAAAAACCTTTTCACTATGAAAGGGGTTTGGGAGACTATAGAATACAAAAATAAAACCTCTGAATTGCACTAAAGGTGCAAGCAGGAGCCATGCTGAAAATGTATGAATGGTACTGGCAAATAATTGCTTGCCTAGCTTGAGGATGAAATATACCCCATTAAGTCTGTTTTAAGTGTGTCTTAAGTCTGTCCTAAGTTTGTCTTTAGTTTGTCTTAAGTCTGTCTTAAGTCAAACTTAAGACAAAACCCTAACTTTACAACTACTAAATGCCTTCCGTGAATACCAAAAGTAGTAGGACAGACTTAAGACATACTTAAGACAGACTTAAGACAAACTTAAGACAGACTTAAGACAGACTTAAGACAAACTTAAGACAAACTTAAGACAAACTTAGGACAGACTTAAGACAAAATCCTAACTTTACTACTACTAAATGCCTTCTGTGAATACCGAAAGTAGTAAGTTTAGGATTTTGTCTTAAGTTAGTTCTGTGAATCGGGCCCTATAACTTTCAAAACATCAACTGGCAACTAATTTAGTATATTCATGGGTATGGCATTGAAAATGGCCGAACGTGACAGAGAAAGGGGTCCTTTGCTAATGAATTAAAACATCTTAACACTCCATGCAATCTAAAATGGCTCTGGTGACTAATGCTGAGTTACTAGTGCTGAGAAATAAAAGAAATCAGGAAAGAATGGAAATTGGCAAACTGCACTAAATAATTCGGAAGTAATGCTCCTATTATTTTTCTTCTATTGCCAGCAAATGCTGGTGTGAGCCTCAACGTAATAAAAAGGTGTAAAGTAACTCTGAATTGGCTAACAATGTTAATAGTAATCCTATACGATGAAACACTGAAATCTACTATTTATCATACTACCTCAGGCTTTATGTAATTTGGTACAATACAGCTTCACCAATAGTTATAGTATTTCCCTCCCAGGAATGCATAAAAACAAATTTCAATATATTGAAAGATATGGGGACCCCACCACACCTTGAAGGGGTAGGTCTAAGGGATGGGCAAATGGGATGGAAAGGGAATGGTAAGAAGGTCAGTGAGAGTTAGGGCTAACGTGTGGGTTGAGACTGAGTAATTAAATAAGGCTATTAGGAATTTGTTCCCCAGAACTTTCGCTTAGATTTTAGCATCTGCATTAGTGAGGGATATCGGTCTATATGGGCTACAAGCTTCAGATGGCTTGCCCTTTTAAAAAATATATATATATTTGTTATATCCCACGATAGTGGTGCTATATCAGTGTCACCTATTTCCTGTATAACTGCCACCAAAAGTGGGACTGTTACATTCCTAAAGAGCTTATAAAATTCGATTGGTATTGAGTAATCCCCCTCTGCTTATCAGAATGTAAAGAAGTCATAGTGACTAAGATTTAATCAGTAGAATATCTAGGCATAGGAGAGAAGACTCCTCTTCTGTGGACAGGGTAGCTCAGACTTCTTTAAATATATAGAGAGATTTTCCACGTCTATAAGATCTGGTTGAGCATAGAGATTTTTATAAAACTGAATAAATAGTTCAAGCATAAAATGTGAATCTGTATGAAGAGTGTTGTCTGCCCCTCTGAGAGTATTGATTTGGGTTTTAGCTTTATTATCAGCCAAGTAGTATGCTAGTACCCGCCTCACCTGTTCCCCATATTCATACTGGAGGGAGTGGTGCTCATTGTAACAAGCAGCTACTTTTTCCCTTAGTGTCCCCCCTAGAGATGATTGTGCTTCTATTAAAGAGATATATATCTGTGTCTGATTTAAGTCATTGTATCTAATGCTATGGCATGACAATATTCCAAATGATCTAATGCTGAACAGGCTGCCCTAATAGTAGCTTTTCTAGTTTTGCTTAGTTGTAGAACAAATTGTTGAATGATGCCCCTTACAAACGCCTTCATTGAATCTCAAACAGAGACGTTGTATTACGATTAAATTGTATGAACTCTGCTAATCATTTCTGCATATGTAAGAACAACTAATTATTTGTCAGTTAATTTCGTGGAAATGAAAAAGGGCTTCTAGGTGCAGTTACCAACTGTGATTGAAAAGAAAGCAATATGGGGTTGCGGTTGGATGTTATCTTCAGGCAGACTTCCATCGTAGCAGTCTGAAGTATAGCATCCCCAACCCAGGCCATGTAGATCCAATAGTACTGTTTATGAGGGATAGAGTAGAATGTATATCCTGGCCATTTAGGTGTTAAGTTCTCCATGCATCTTTTAGGCTACATAGCTGAGCTAGCTCAAGACTAGATGCCGTACTTTCAGCATTCTTGAAGTCATTCGTTGATTATTAGAGTCATTAGAGTAGTTCATAACGCAATTACAATCCTCCATAATTACTAGAACCCCTTGCCAATCCAATAATTCCAAAATGAAAGAATCAAATATTTCAGGATCATCCGCATTTGGTCCATAAATAGTTGTACATACATATTTAATGCCCAAAATTTCAAGCTGGGCAACTACCCATCTGCCCTTGGGCTCCGCTAAAACCCTGTGCGTTTTATATGATAAAGATTTGCTAGCTAATATAGCAGTTCCTTGGTAAGTAACCCCTGGTCCATGTGAGCCAAATGATTTTTAGTTAAAAATACCATATGGGGTTTATACATATTCAGTTCCTCACGAACTAGTTGGTGCTTACGGCCTGCATTTAAGCCGCCACATTCCAACACAGACATCTAATTGGCCTCATAGTAAATCAAGATTTTTACACAAATAAATAATTTTCCTTAAAGACACATAACTTTCACTATATAATCTTTACTGATCCTATCAAAATCAACTATAATAGCTCCTACATGCTGACTTTCAGCTACAAAATGTTTGACACCAACAATAACATCCCCTTTTCTTTTTTCCACCGGAGATCCCCACCCAGCCCGCCCTAAATCCACCCTGTGCCCATAGGAAGGAAACACTCCTCTCTGCGCAGTCGCTGCATAGACATCCATGGAGAGACGGCCCACCATGAGCGCTCCCGAATCCATGAATAAGTAATATACTGTACTATCATTATACAAATGCAACAAAAAAACGAAGAGCAGAGCCAAAAAAAGCATAACAAGCAAACAAAGGGCAAGAAAAGCAGTTTTAAGGAGATACAAGCCTATGTAGAAATGCCTTTTGCCACTGTGTTTCTCATAAGATACATTAATGATTCATTTATATATATATTTATTTAGGGACCTCCTGCTGCCACCAACTCAGGGCCTGCTGGGCTTCCTGCTCTGTATAAAACAACTGAGAATGTAAAGCTGCTGAAAAGGGGGAACGAAGATGGCGGTCTGACTCCACTGCAGAGAGTTCACGCCCGGAGCTGCTCTCCCGGTCCTATAAGGCACCATTACTTTCAGCGAAAAAGGAGAACAGGGAAAAGAAAGAAATGAAATGCTGACCTGACCTGACTAATACCGATGCCAGGATACCTTATTAAGAACTAATAAAATTAAGAAGATTAGAGCATCAAGGCGGGTGTCTTGCTGCTTTACCAAGACGGTTCTGATTGCTAGGAACCCGCAGCTGTCCTGGGTCCTAACTTGGCGTGGGCTCATCGATTCATGGCAATCTTCTTTCTGCTGGTTCCCCCTTGCTCACATACCTGCTTCTGCTTTAGCTGGTGTGATGGCCCTGCATAAGACAAGCATGTCAAAGGGCAGCCTCACTCATCTGTGCTCTACAACTATGGCTCCAATGCGGACAGGCCGGTTTTCACAGGGGATGATGGACAGCCCTCTAGCTTGAAGAATACCGCAACGCATGCAGCTTCCTCCTGAGTTGCACAACCCTTTCTGAAAATGCCTCAATCAGATAGAGCCAGCGAACTTCTTAACCCGTGAAGGGGACTGAAATTCTGCCGCTAGAGACCCAGACGATAGGAAGGGGTAACAGACTAAAAAGGCACTTCTTTTCTCGGCTCAAAAACCTCACAGCATCTAGATTCATCTGCTGAAATAGGCAACAAGCGCTCTGAATCTCAAAAGGGAGCACCATATAATGTAGACACTCAAGCTATGCTGAGAATTACTCGTGGGCCATCAATCTTTACATAAGCTTGCAGGAACAATCTGTTGCGCATATTAGTGGACAACTTGCTGACTCTCAGCTACATCAAGGGATATTAGACATTTCTCAGAGGCAGGTCATCTATGGATCTAATACCAGCTTGGAAGGCTCAAATGTGGTAGAGCTCGGTTTAGGTGCCAGACCAAATAAGAAGGGGATCTTGGCAGATACAATTGAAAACAATCCTGAGATTTTCCAAATACCTCAGGTGGGTATAGTGTTTTTTCCTCTTGCTGTCTCTGATTCGGCCACACCTAGAAACAGCACCACTACTACTTCTACTTCTATTATTGATGTTGAGACCCCATTTGAGGAATCTGCCAGCCCATCTTCTAGCAAAAAGAAAAACAAAGCATAGCTGCTAGGGATTTCAAAAAGGGGATAGATCAATAGGCTGTCCCATGACACAGCAAGATAATTGCTAGTAAGCTTGGCACAGTCCACTAAGCAAGTAGGTCACAGCAAAGGGTGAGGTTAAACATCTGATATCCTAGCTCTCTGGGTCTGGACCAGGAATTACATTTGATCCAAAGTGAACTGCTAATGCTGGTGGCCCTGACTAAACCACCAATGCGATAAAAAACTTGACTAATCATGCTGACTTGTCAAATGCAACTGGCTTTTTGGCTCTTGCCTCTCCAGCTTCCCCAGCTCTTCCAGCGTCTACTGGTAAAGCTGAGTTGACTGCTCTGGCAACTACTTTCACTATGGCTGAGCCACCAGTTGCTCTGATTCTTCAAGCACAACAAATCCAAAGAGCAGAAGCGCAGAAACATTATGTGCAGACTAGGGCTGACAGCTTACTGATTCAGCAGTCACTCGCAGAAGTAAATCTCGAGGTGGCATCACTTACATTAGACAACACAGAGCTCCAACAACCAGTCGCTGATGCGAAAGAACATGCCTCTATGTCAGTCAAAATCACAGAAATACGTGTGGCCCAGCTCATGTTTCTGCAGGGAAAAATCGAGGATCTGGAAAACAGAAAACGTTGCAACAACCTCAGGCTTTTTGGGGTTCCAGAGGGCAAGGAGGGAACCAATCCTCATGCATATGTGTTACAGCTATTTCAAAAGGCCTTCCCAAACATTGCACACTGGGATTGGGACTGTCAAGTGCAATGTGTTCACAGATTACCAGTGGTCTTGAACAAGCCTGCCAGGCGATAGCCTAGGCCAATTCTTGTTTTCCGTGGGTTCCTTCTTTTGAGGCAGACCATATCCATCAGAGCTCAACCCAATTCTCCTACACAACTTGACTCTTTTTCTTTTTTGTCAGATCAGATTTTTGTAAGAATACTATGGACATACATTGGAAACTACGTCAGCTCTTTGGTCCACTGAAAATTGCAGGGGCACAGGTTTTTCTGCAGGAGCCTGCTTGTCAAAAAGTTATCAAAAAGATTTTATTTCAAATTGTCAGGGCAATATGGCATGGGTAGAAACTATGGAAAACAATTCAAAACATTACAGGGGTGGGATTAGGCTCCATTATTGGTAGGCTGTGGGGTTTTAGGTTTAAACCTATAATAACTGATAAAACCCCACTGAAAGAGAAATAGCCCTCACCAGTGAAAACATATAAACACTGAAAAAACACCTGCACAACCACAAACTAAATGCCATTTGAAGAAAGGAAAAAGAGAGTGAAAGAGTCATTTATTTTCTTCCTGACGGGGCCAATACAATGTAACGTTGTTATACAAGCTACCAGTAACAAAGCCTGGGCTAACATTCTTCTTCTTGAGTTTTGTTGTTTAGGGATGCCACTAAAATATTGTTTCTTCTTCCTTTTGCTTTTTTCAGTTTTGTGGTCTTTGGTCTAAAGATGCAGGGTTTAGAAGCATGTTTTAGGACTTGTTTAATTATTTTATAAACTGTAGAGAATCAGGAAAAAAATATTAAAATCCTATTTGATATTTTGGCTGCGTTTGAATCTTTCACTGTTAGGTAAAATGGCTTGTTTCATAAGAAGCTTTCCTGATATGTGTAATCACATTTACCCACTGAGATTGGGAAATAATCCTTAATACATCAGCCCACAGTTTCTAGTGGGTCAGTATTGACAGTAAGTGAATTGCCAACACCTCAGGATTTAAACATTTAATGCAAGGTATAGTGACAAGTATATGTATAAAGAGTGCAATCACCAACCATCAAGGATATTGATGAAAACGTGACAACAGACTTTTGGAAAACATGGAACGCAGTGTCACTTGGAATGCTATGCAAAAAATGTTCTTTTCAAGTTCAACAAAGATTGGAGTGATATTGTTTATATTTTGAGTGATTCAGCTACATATATGAAAACGTTGTGTGATGACCTGTCAAAATTGATACCTGAGGTGAAGTGATTCCCTGTAGGAGATCCTTGCCACTTGTTAGATGGTATGCTGAAAGCATCTTTGCAATCTTCAGAGTTAATGAGGGATGGTATTGACTTTTTCAGTCCATTCTGGTGCACTGTTTACTTATGCACAGGAACTAAAATGCAAAGATTTATAATTTTGTGCTTTGTGTGGCATCAAAAAAAGAACCATCTCAACTGTGTCCCTTAGCTGATGGTTCTCACTCCAAGGGGCTATGAATGCTATATCATCCATGTGGCAACCGTTTACAGAATGTTTGCTGAGTGATGGTGCCAAAGGCAAGAAATGTGAGGATCTTCGGCCGCATAAACATAGTGATGTGAAAAAAGTGCACTCTACTGCATTATTAGATTTTTACAGGAAAACATAACTTCTGTAGTGGAAATATTTAAAAAAAACTAGAGCTTTAAAAAAGCCTTTTCTGCCAAGTGTTCAGCATAATTGGTGTAGATGTTAAACCTCTCCTTGAGAGTAGGCTGTGCGACACCTTTAGTGACTTTGGCACAGCAACCAGTATTGGCAGGGATAGCTATGTCAGTGGCCAGAGTTAACAAATTGTGTACTGGCTGTTTTGGAGTTGCTCGTCTCAAGTGCCAATGTTGAGAGGGTCATTTCACAGAAGTTTACATGGGAAGAAAAGGGCGAGCGCACATGACCAAAGACTCACTGAAGAAGTATTGTATGGTGTATTACAATAAGTTTAATTTGCAAAACTCTATGTGGACCTCATGTACACTATATATACATTGTCTATATATCATGTTCTATAAGTGCAGAAAGCAAGCAATAATAAAAGCAAAACTTTCCATAAACACCGGAAAAACACTTTTTCTGTTGTTTTTAGTGGCGCGAAAATGTGTAACCACTGATAACAACTGTTTTTTAAGGTATTGAAAACACTGAAAAAACCCCACCAGAATTTACCAAAAATAGAAACTGAAAACAGGAAAGCCTAATTATAGGATGACTACAATCCTTTAGAAACTTCCAACCATTTTCACATCAAAGCAGAATGGCATTTGTGAATTTGATCAGTTGAAAAGTAAGGCTTGGAACTTCATGTTTTTCTCAGAAATAATAAACAAGTATGGAATCGAAAGGGTAGGTAGTTTCTTTAAATAATTACAGATCTGAGTATGTTTAAAAGAAAAGAACTATAAAAGTACTAATATTTTGATGAGGTTTTCTGCAATGAGCCTGGTAGGGGACGTATTGGTCACATATAACTTATATATTTATGTGATACCAGGATTTCAAATTATGAAAAACTATTATATCTCTCATCAAAGATGTGAGGAAAATGTATGAATAAGGAAACACATAATTCGTGTAAATTCCAACCTTAAGTGTATACAATTATATTGTACGTATGTATAGTATATATCTCACCTCTGCAACACTCAACAACACTTACTCTCAGTTGAGTAACATTTGTTTTAGATTTGGGAGGGAAGTTACAAATTGGAGACATGTCAATCAATCAATCAATCATAATACTTGTATAGCGCGCTACTCACCCGGGAGGGTCTCAAGGCGCTTGGGGGAAGGGGACTGCTACTGCTCGAACAGCCAGGTCTTGAGTTGTCTCCTGAAGGCGAGATGGTCCTGGGTCAGCGGAAGGTGGATGGGGAGGGAGTTCCATAACTTGGCCGCCAGGTAGGAGAAGGATCTGCCTCCGGCGGTGGCTCTTTGGATGCGTGGTACGGCGGCGAGGGCGAGGCTAGTAGATCGTAGCTGGCGGGTGGGCGTGTAGAAGGTCAGGCGGTCGTTGAGGTACTTGTGGCCCAGGTCGTGGAGAGACTTGTGTGCATGGGTGAGGAGTCTGAACGTGATCCTCTTGTTGACTGGGAGTCAGTGCAGGTCCCTCAGGTGGCCGGAGATATGGCTGCGTCGGGGGATGTCAAGGATAAGTCGGGCGGAGGCGTTCTGGATGCATTGGAGTCTTTTCTGTAGCTTGGCTGTGGTTCCGGCGTAGAGGGTGTTTCCGTAGTCCAGTCGGCTGGTGACGAGTGCCTGGGTGACCGTCTTCCTGGTTTCGGTCGGGATCCATCGGAAGATCTTGCGGAGCATGCGTAGGGTATGAAAGCATGATGAGGAGACGGCGTTGACTTGTCTGGTCATCGAGAGGGAGGAGTCCAGGATGAAGCCGAGGTTGCGTGCGTGGTCTGTTGGCTTGGGAGTGGTGCCCAGGGCGGGGGGCCACCAGGAGTCGTCCCAGGCGGAGGGCGATGGTCCCAGGATGAGGACTTATGTCTTGTCTGAGTTCAGTTTCAGGCGGCTGTTCTTCATCCACTCGGCGACGTCTTTCATCCCTTCGTGTAGGCTGGTTCTGGCGGTGTCGGGGTCTCTGGTGAGGGAGAGGATCAGCTGGGTGTCGTCGGCGTAGGAGATGATGTTGAGGTTGTGTTGGCTGTGCGATGGCTGCAAGAGGTCTCATGTAGACGTTGAAGAGGGTGGGGCTGAGTGATGATCCTTGTGGTAGGCCGCAGATGACTTCGGTGGCCTCGGATCGAAACGGGGGGAGGCGGACTCTCTGTGTTCTTCCGGCGAGGAACAAGATGATCCACTCCAGTGCCTTCTCTTGGATGCCGATGTTGCTGAGGCGTTGAACTAGGGTGCGGTGGCAGACAGTGTCGAACGCTGCAGAGAGGCCCAGGAGGATGAGTGCCGCTGTTTCTCCGTTGTCGAGCAGGGCTCGGATGTCGTCGGTGGCTGCGATGAGGGCGGTCTCGGTGTTGTGGTTGGCTCTGAAACCGGACTGCGAGGGGTCGAGGGATCCGTTCATCTCGAGGAAGGCGGCCAGCTGTCTGTTGACAATCTTCTCGATGACTTTAGCAGGAAAAGGGAGGAGCGAGATGGGGCGGAAGTTCTTGAGGTCGGTGGGGGCCGCTGTTGGTTTCTTCAGTAGGGCGCTGAGCTCGGCATGCTTCCAGCTCTACGGGAAGGTGGCGGTGTTGAAGGAGGTGTTGATGATGTTCCGGAGTTGGGGTGCGATAGTGGAGTCGGCCTTGTTGAAGACGTGGTGGGGGCAGGGGTCGGTCAGAGATCCGGAGTGGATGGTGTTCATCGTGCGGGCTGTGTCTTCGGTGGTCACCGTGGTCCAGGTGCGGAGGGTGGCGGTGGGGGGCGTTGGTTCGACGGTTGGGTGCGTGGATGGTGCGCCGAAGCTGTTGTGGATGTCGGCGATCTTGCGGTGGAAGAACGAGGCGAGAGAGTCGCAGAGATCTTGTGAAGGAGTGATGTCGTTGTTGCCGGTGTTGGGGTTGGAGAACTCCTTGACGATGCTGAAGAGTTCCTTGCTGTCGTGGGCGTTGTTGTCCAGTCGTTCCTTCAGTGATTTCTTCTTGGTGGTGCGGATAAGCTGGTGCTGCTTGCAGGTGGCGTGTTTGAGGGCGGTCATGTTGTCAGTGGTCTGGTCGAGGAGCCAGGCTTTCTCGAGGGTGCGGCAGGTCTTCTTGGAGTCCTTGAGTTCGTCGGTGAACCAGGAGGCCTTCTTGCTTCTGGGTCATGTAATCTTAGAATGTTCCACTCTTCAAAATATTGGTCTTTGATCTAATCTAGAATTGAAACAATTACTCAATATTTATAAGATGTTACCCTATTCTAGAGTGTGACCATGTGGGCTAGACAGCAGGAAGCCGGTCAAAATAAGTGTGTTAAAAAAACTAATTTTCATATGCTCATTAATTGCTAGATCAATCACTGCTCAAATATTTGAATTTCCCAAATTTCCACAGGCAGATGAATAGTTGATGAAAAAGAAAAAAACATATACTCTGGGAAAACCTTGCCAGAAATAGGGTTTCTGGTTTTCAGAAGTATGCACCCTGTCCAAGCAGGAACCACAATCAGGGAAGGTCACACACACCCCGTAAATTAACCTGTGTTCACCCTCTGGTAGTTTGGCAGAATGAAGTGCATCTTGACTCAGGAGGCAATATGTAAAGTATTTGTGCAAAATATCATACAGGAACACAATGAATGCACCACAAAAAGACTCCAAACCAGTTTAGAAAAATAGAGAATAACTATATAAATAAAACCTGACCAAAACAACAAAAATCCCATAAATAGAAGTCGAGATATGTTTTTTTTTAACTAAATGTTAACATTGTGCCTAGAAGCAATAAGTGCCAAAAGAGTTAATTGGTCGTGCTGGATTGGGACAAAGTCAAGAGTTCATGCTGAACACGATGGAGCCCGGGTCGGATACAGGAACCCGCCAAGGCTTGTTGAACCAAAGTACCTTAGTCCTTGGTTTGCAGCGACGAAGATGTAGCATGTAGCTGAACGATTAGTCGTTAATTCCTACACAGTTGGGGTAATGCGCTGGATTTCTCCATGCAGCAGTGGCAATGCGATGACTCCATGAGCGATATGTGGTTCCGAATTGCGGCAGTTCCAAAGGCATTGCTCCGGGTTTCTCCATGCTGGAGAGGAAATATGTTAATCTTTCTCCATGCAGTGGCGGTAATTCCTTGGTTCCGAAGTGGCAGTTCCAATTACGATGCAGCAGTTCTGAGTATTCAACCCCAATCCAATTTCCCTAGCAGTGGCGATGCATAAATTCTGCTTTCACAGCAGAGGATGCATTGGTTCCGATCATTGCAATGGCATTGGTGCTTGGGTTCTGGCAGTTGCAGCAATTTATACTTACGTTCAAGGGCCCAGGTCTGGGTTGGCATCACTTGGCAGAGCAAGATTTGCAGCAAGCAAAGTCCAGGTTCTGTTAGTGGCTTGAAGAAAAGTCTTCCATATGCCTGATACTTTAGAACAGGAGTCAAGCCAACAAGCCCTTGGAGATACTTAGGTTCTGGGATGTGAAGATGCATATCCAGTCCTTCTCCCTCCCAGGTAAAAGGGCAGCAGACAGAAGGCCAGCACAAAAAAGCAGCCCAGCAGAGTGGCGGTCCCTTCAGCAGCACAGCAGTCCTTCTTCTTTGTAGAATGGCATCATTTCTAGAATTGTTCTAAGTTGGTAGTGTAACAAGTCCAATATTTTCACCCAGTTGGGCTTGTGAAATGGGGAGACTTCAAAGAGATGCCTTTGAAGTGCTCAAGTTCCTGCTTTTTCTGGCCTGGCTCTATACTCACAACAGGAGGGTATGCAGCCCTTTGTGTGGGGAGTTAATTGGTCGTGCCGGATTGGGACAAAGTCAAGAGTTCATGCTGACCGTGATGGGGCCCGGGCCAGATACAGGGAACTACCAAGGCCCGTTGAACAAAAGTACCTTAGTCCTTGGTTTGCATTGACGAAGATGTGGCATGTAGATGAACGATTAGTGGTTAAATCCTACAAAATTGGGGTGATGCACTGGATTTCTCCATGCAGCAGTGGCAATGTGATTGTTTCATGAGTGAAACGTGGTTTAGAATTGCGGCAGTTCCAAATGCAATGCTCCCGGTTTCTCCAAGCTGGAGAGGAAATGTGTTGATCTTTCTCCATGCAGTGGCGGTAATTCCTTAGTTCCGAAGTGGCCGTTCCAATTACGATGCAGCAGTTCTGAGTTTTCTACCCCAATCCAATTTCCACAGCAGTGGTGATGCATACATTTTGCTTTGACAGCAGAGGATGCATTGGTTCCGATCATTGCAATGGCATTGGTGCATGGGTTCTGGCAGCTGCATCAATTTATACTTACATTCAAGGGCCCAGGTCTGGGTTGGCATCACTTGGCAGAGCAAGATTTGCAGCAAGCAAAGTCCAGGTTCTGTTAGTAGCTTGAAGAGAAGTCTTCGATATGCCTGATACTTTAGAAAAGAAGGCAAGCCAACAAGCCCCTGGAGATACTTACGTTCTGGGAGGTGAAGATGCAAATCCAGTCATTCTCCCTCCCAGGCAAGAGGGCAGCAGGCAGAAGGCCAGCACAACAAAGCAGCCCAGCAGAGTGGCAGTCCCTTCAGCAGCACTGCTGTCCTTTTTCTTTGTAGAATGGCATCAGTTCTATAATTGTTCTGAGTTGGTAGTGTAAGAGGTCCAATAATTTCACCCAGTTGGACTTTTGAAATGGGGGAGACTTCAAAGAGATGCCTTTGAAGTGCACAAGTCCCTGCCTTTTCTGGACTGGCTCCAGACGCACAGCAGGAGGGTGCGCAGCCATTTGTGTGGGGATACGACACAGGCCTTTCAGGGCTAAAGTGTCAGCTCTACTCTTTCATCCTGCCCATCAGGATGTGGGTGGCTCACCGGTCCACATAAACTCCCTTTGTGTGTGACTGTCTAGAAGGAATGCACAAGCCAGCTGTCCCCCACCCCTGCTGTGTATTCAAAAACAGACAGAAGACACCAAATGGCTACAGTGAGAAAATGGCAACTTTCTAGAAAATGGCACTTTCAGAATTGCAATTTAAAATCCAACTTCACCATACGTTGTGTTTTAAGATTGTGATTCTATAGACAACATATTTGGCGGTCTCATCTCTTGCCAAGTGGAAATCACATCTATAAAATGTAATAAGTCAATCCCAATTTTCTCCTATGGGAGAGATAAGGCTTGCAGTAGTGGAAAACAAATTTAAGAGTATTTTGCCACCAGGGTAAGTAAAACTTAAAAGACGATGTTCTACTTTTTAACTACACTGCACCCTGCCCATAGGCTATCTAAGGCCTACCTTAGGGATGACCTATATGTAATAAAAAGGAAAGTTTGGGGCTGGAAAGAGGTTAACTTTCCAGGTCAACATGGCAGTTAAAAATGCACACATAGGCTCTGCAGTGGCATGCCTGAGGCATGTTTAAAGGGAACTTAAGTTGGGGGCACAATCAGTTCTGCATGCCCCACTAGTGGCATTTAATTTACATGAATACAAGGATACATGTAGTGCACTTTACTAGGGCCTTATAAATAAATGGAATATGCCAATTGTGGATAAGCCAATGTTACCATGATTTTAAGTAGAGCACATGCACTCTAGCAATGGGTAGTAGTGGTAAAGTGCCAGATTCCTAAGGCCAGTAAATCGAGTTCAGCAAAAACAGGGGGTCTGGACTCTTGGGGTTCGTACTCGGAGGCAAGATGGTGACCGACTGACAACGTCGCGATGGCGCTCCGCTGGGTCTCCCCTCACTCAAAGATTCCTGATGTCTGTGTCCGCTTCTGGTAGCGGATAAATCCTGAACTTTTAAATGCAGTATGATTCACAGAGAACACAGGGAATTGCAAAGAGAAGTATAGTAAAGGCTGAAAAAAGAAATGCGGCGGAAGTACTCGTTTACGAACTGCCAGGTCTCGTACTCTCAACTTGAACTCATGCTTTGCTTCACCCGCGAGGACATCCTGACCGCTCTGTTATCGCTGATGAGATCTGGCCTGCGTTACCCGCTTCCTACACTGCAGACACGGCAGACCAGCAGAGGAGCAAGCGAGCGCCAGCATCAGCGCATCTCCATCCTCGTGGGGGAGAGGCGCATTTTCTCGCATTAACGGCAGCTTGGTGGAGGAGCGGGAGCCAAATGTACAGGTCGGATACAGTGCTGCAACAAGTCTAACTGTTCCAGAAGCATCAAACAAGTAAGGATGACAGGCAGGGGAGCGAGGGCTGGTAAAGGGAAATCTGCGCCTGCTGTTTCTCAGCCGCAAAGTACGCTGGATGTCACCCGCCAAAAGAGAGTGGAGGTCTTGAACACTAAGGGCAGAGGTGGTAGTGGAGACAAAGCAGTTTCCCTAAATAAAAGCACACAGTAGAGAGACACCCCAAACTCAGCCAACTCAGCAAACGTGAAAAAAAACCATTATTCGAGGAACAAAAGAAACAGACTCCTTGCAATCGTTAATAACGAACAGCTTCATGGCTGCAAAAGGGGGGGAAAGCAATGACTCTGCACTGGGAGCCAATAATCGGAGGATAGCAAACGTGGTAGGGCCCACCGCTCCCCCCTCCCCCTCTCTGGCGATTGACAATGCTCTAACTCCTGCTCCTGTAACTTTGACCTTGGCAGGTAGCGCACCGGAGAACGCAAGTGATGCCCAGAGAAGCGCCCCCACCGCAGGCATTGGTATTAATCCCTCGCCAGTCACCGATAATTGCATGACCCAAGCACCCTTAGCATCTGATGGTGAACAACGTTATGACAACCCCAAGACGCCGGACAATCTGGATAAATTCTTCTCTTTAACAGAAGAATCAGACATGTCGGACATCAGCATATCACTTTCAAGCGGGAAGGAAGGGCTGAAGTGGTGTAGTAGCCCTAATACTGATGCACAGAGAAATAAACCAGGAACTAAAAGGCGTCTTAAAAAAAAAGCAGCAGAGTCCGACTCCCAAAGGAGAGTGACATGTCTGAGAAAGAGGGTGCAGTGGAATTGAAGTGGGATTATAACAACACCCCCCTTACTCTACTCGCAGAAACCACTCCAGCCACCTTAAACACCGGGAATGATCAAAGAAGCACTGGAAGCACAAAAGGGGGAGCCCCCTCAACAAAAGAACCGGCACTGACAGACATTTTGCAAACCATTAAAGGATTTTAAGAGGAAGTAAAGGCGGACAGTTGCAGATCTCGTATAGCCGCAAAAAAACTGCAAGGAGCGGTTAGAAAGGTTGGAAGAACTTGCTCTCAAATTGCAGAACGAATGGCCATGGTGGAGGAAAGGACAGAAAAGTCAGAAAAAGATGTTGTAACACTGCAGACACAACATGAAGAGCACAAGGGGGTGGTAAAAGACTTAATGTGGAAAATAGAGGAGCAAGAAAATAGACTGAGACACAATAACCTCTGCTTTTTAGGATTCCAGAGGGGGCTGAGAAAGACGACCCCAGGAAATTCATGATATCCTTACTCAAGTGGGCTTTACCGGAATTACAAACCTGGGATCTAGATAGAGGAATCCAGCGAGCCCATAGATTTCCTCTGTTTCCTGGGAAACGCACGACAACACCACAGCACCCCGTGCTGGTATTTATATCAGACAGGGTGCGTCAAATCTCACAGTAGGGTGTATTCTAATCTGGTATGTCAATAATACTAGGGTTCAATATGTGTCAAGGTCGGATTATGAGTACGGTCTAATGAAGAAATTGAAATGGGTTTGCTAAGGGTATTATCAATGAACATATGCGGCCTGAATGATAGCAGGAAAAGACAAAATGTTGCTGTAGGGTTACAGGCATGGGGGTCAAATGCGGTATGCCTACAAGAAACGCATGTTGAGGGGTCTCAAATGCACATTCTAAAATCACTTGGGTATAGGCCGATCTGTGTTTCTACTCAAGGTGCTAGAGTCCTGGGCGTTGCTATTCTTGCTAAGGGAAGTGGGCTTGTTTTCAGTCGCTCTAAGGCAGATACATTTGGTCGGTGGGCGATCGCGGAATGCCAGTATGGGAAAGGTCAAAAAATGACGCTCTACTCTATATATGGGAGTAACAGCGATGATCCTTCAGTACTGGACGCGATCTCAAATGAACTTATGCACTGGCCATTACCCCTCATGGTTTGCGGGGATTTTAATATCAATCTCCCTGTCAATTGGTTTTAAAATTGGTTTTAAAAGATATTTGGCAGTATGCTGGTCGCAAGCCCAAAGTATTTAGAGCTCTGAAATATTTATGCAGCACGCACGGCTGAGTGGATGATTGGTAGACCATAAACCCTAGTGACCCCTGTTTTACACTTTTTTCTAATCCGAATCTGAGCCACGCAAGATTGGATTACGCATTCATGTCAAACTCAATAAAAACTAAATGTAAGTTGAAAAAACTCCCGCAAATCCTTTCAGATCATAATCCACTTATATGCAACATAGAAATAGAGCTTGACAAAAACACTCCAACCGCATGGACATTTGAGAAAACTTTACTTTTAGACGATAATTACTGTAGACATATGAGGGAGTGGATTCTGAATTTTTTAGCAGACAATGTGGGGAGTACGCTCAGTCGAAATAGTGTGGGATGCGCTGAAAGCCGGGATCCGCGGTGAGACACTGCAATACTCCTTAAATGCCAATAAACAAGCTAAGGAAGCTATGCAGCAGATGCAGGAAAATTTAAGGAAGGCAGAGGAGGGGCTAGTAAGGGTGACAATGGGAAATATACCTGGTGGGAAGGAAGTGCTAGAGAAGATGCAGAACCAAGTGGCAATTGATAAAGCTATAATTATGAATGTCTTTACCGATAAAGCAGCTAAAAAAGCGCTGTCACAATAAGAACAATATATGAGATGAATGAACAAATTGGACACCAACTGGCTGTGCGCAAAAGACAACAGACAACATCAAATCCAATTTGGGAAATTCTTGACTCTCAGGGGAATCGTGTATCCGACCCAGAACATATAAGACAGGCTTTCTGGCAGTTTTATCAAGTTTTATATACAGAAACCGTGAGGGGAAACCAGGCAAATTGTGAGAAATACTTGGAGAGTGTTAGCTATGAGAAATTCCAGGATGAGGATGCAGATCTCCTGGAGGAATCCCCAACACAAGACGATCTTTTAACCACTATCAGAGAGCTATCAAATGGGGGAAAGCAACCGGGATGGACTGCATCCCCTCTGAGTTCTATGCTGCTTTCTTAAACCAAATAAAAGACACCTTATTAAATCTCATTGATCACATCTTTAAAGGGGGATCGTCATCGAAATCATGGTCCCGGGCAAAAATAGTTATCTTTCCTAAAAAAGGTAAACCCCCAGAACAACTCGGTTCATATCGACCAATACTATTATTAATTCGGACTCCAAAATATATTCAAAAATTTTGGAAAACAAACTAGCGCCTATTCTCCACAAAATGGTAGCTCAAAGCCGACATGGCTTAATTCCAGGAATATCTACTATCAACCACCGTCAACAGGTGATTGCCTTGTTTGGCGGTATGGAGGTTACATGAGACCCTATGGAGCTGCTGCTCCTTAATGCAGAGAAAGCGCTCAATAGGGTCTCCTGGCCCTTCCTTTGGGCTGCCATGGCCAGACTGGGCATAAAGGAAGGGTATACACAAGCAATTCAAAAACTATATGTGAGCCCGAGGGCTGTAGTCATGGTGAATGGCAGCCTAACTGACGAACTGACGATTTCACGGAAAACTCGGCAGGGCTGCCCTTGCTCACCATTGCTTTTCGCAATATATATAGACCCTTTCATCCGTAAATTAGAAGAAAATGGTGCAATCAAACCCATAATCTCACAGGACTATGCCACTAAAATACTTGCATATGCGGATGACATCGCAATCGTGACAGCCGAACCTAATACTGCCATGACAGCTATTGAAGGAGAGGCGAATCAGTTTGGCCTGGTGTCCAGATATGCACTTAAAAAAAGTAAAACACAGATTGTGGTAAAAAAGAATAGCAATATGCGGGATGCCCGGGTGGTGGAACAAGCTACCTACCAGGGAGTTAGTATTACATCTGATCTGGACAAACTGGTTGATATAAACTTGAAACCTATGCTACCATCCATACAGAAAGATCTTCAGCACCTAGACAACCTGCACCTTTCTATCATTGGAAGAGTGAATGTGATCAAAATGATCTTCTTCCCTAAAATGTGATATCTCTTTAGGGCAATCTGATTGGAATTCTCATCCTCGTGGTTTAAGTCATTAGAACGGATGTTTTTAAACTTTATCTGGGCATACTCACAGCCTCGGCGGGCATTTAAACTTCTCACACTACACAAAGACAGAGGAGGACTAGCCCTCACTAATCTAAAGGCATATTATTGGGCAACACTGTTGTTATATAGTAGCGAACTGTTACAGAATACCCGAGGATTGGAGGAGAGAGATGCACACACCTTTTATATTTCAACTACTTTTAGGACGGGAGAACAGAGGGTATATTTGGCGATACTTACATGAGAGCTACCACAAAAAAGAAAAATGTCAAACACTACTCAGTGGATTTAAGGTGTGGAAGGCCGTAAGGAAAATGATGGGCATAGGGAGATGGTCTTTTTACACCCCCCTAGAAAACAATCCACTCCTTCCAGAAATTTTTAACGACAGTTACATGCATAAATGGTGGGAGACGGGGGTTGTACAAATAGGCTGTTTAATCTCCCCGGATGGGATACTGTCCTTTGAAGAGTTGAAAAACAATTTCGGTCTGACTTGGCAAGTCTTCTTCAAATATTTGCAAATTAGGGACTTCTTGTCACACAAAGTTGGGGGGTGGGGGTACATTAAAAAAACAACCTAGTGGAGACCCTAATTCATGGTAAAAAAAAAACACTATCAGGGGATTTATTCACTTATTAATGCACAGTTCCCGGATGATATGGTAAAAATATCAAAGAAATGGCAAGAGAAAGTGGGAGTATCTCATACATATTTTAACTATGCTTTTTCAATGTCACAAACAATTCTCCTATCAACTAAATTACAGGAACAATTTTTTAAAACTTGCTTCTTTCTATACTACACCTTGGATAAAATAGCTAAGTGGGGAAGTGGAAAAAGCACATTCTGTCCTAGGTGCAGGCTGTACAGCACTGACTCAGTGCACATCTTCTCTACTTGTGATTACCAAGCAAGAAATTGAGAAATTTCTATCAACAGTATTACAAAGCCCGATAGTTTTAACCAGTGACGTTATCCTACTTGGGGCAGCAGACCCTAACGAGGCTCTAGTGGGACATGAACTTATATTTATAGCTATGACTGTCTTTAGACTATGTATTGCCTCTGCTTGGCTAGACTCTGCGGCTCCCTCTTTACAACAATGGTTAGCTAGATTCCTGGCCATTTCAAATATGGAAACTGCTATATATAAACGAAAGGGTAGAAGACGACGCAAAAGAGGGCTAGAAATGTGGTCTCCCCTATTAGAGTGGTGCCAGCTGCAAGGCAGGAATTGAATGAATGCACTCTGAATCTAAACTGAAGATAGTAACAATAACTTTGTAATTCTCAATTGTAAGTATTAATCGATATGTATTTGTTATGAGATAATCAATATAAAAGTATGTGTATTTATATGCATTCTTGTCTGAACGGTGGGTGGGTGGGAGGGTGGAAAATTGTTGTGTAACAATCTGAATAAAGATATTTAAAAAAAAAAAAAAACAGGAGGTCTGAAGGCAAAAAGTCAGAAGAAACCACGGCAAGGATGTCAGGTCTAACAGGCCTGCTTTGCAAGGATATTACAATGCAAACGTTTCAATCAGATCTGGGTACGTTAAGAAACCTGGATTAACACACTATGGCTCATTTATTATTACATGCATAACGGCTAATATAAGCGGAATCTATTATCAATGCTGGCTTTTAAATGTGTTCTGCTTTATTTTTGCACAGTTTGAAGAATGGTTTTGATTAATTGATTGTGCTTGAGGTAGTGACGAGTTTTTTGATTTAGGCATAAGTAATTTCTTGATTATAATTGGGCAAGGGAGGCGATGATTTATTTTTATTTACCTGTTGATGATTTATTTTTATGAATGTTTTTATGCTATGTATTATTTTATGTTTTTTATTAACAGAATAAAGATTAATTGACTGATTAGTAGATGCTTAGCAATATGGTTATGTTTATGTAATATATTTCATATATTTCTGTATGCTTTTCTTATTTCCTAAAAATAACCAACAAAAACATTCAAATGAAAAGGCTGGATGAGAGTATTTTTGAGCCTTACTGACGGACTGACCGTAGTTGTGTTTGCCTTTGTGGTTTGCCCTTTTTAGTGTCTCACTTACACTTTTGTAGTCGTGTCAGTGGATTTCCATTACTGTCCTGTAGCATCACTTTAATTTTTTCCTTGCATCACAAATTATTGAGAAGATATTGCCCAATTGTGGGTCCATCTCAATGAACGCTCCCGCATTTATTCTAGGTAGCAATTTTTGTCTGCTCATTATTGTGCTGACGTGACAACTACCCAAATAAGTCAGGCTAGTACTGGGCATACATTTCTAAGTAGGTGTTTGTAATTTGCAAATATTTTATAATGACATACTACTCTTGGATAAGTTTAGCATTCTCTTACACTTTGTCTCGGTCCTCTTTGTTAATTGGGCATCTAGGGCCAGATGTACAACCATTTGACAGATTGCGTGTCCCGACAGATTGCGAGTCGCAAATTGCGAAGCACAAAATCAAATGTACAACAGTGTGTTTAACACTGTTTGCGATTCCCAATGAGGTCGCATTTTGTGAAGCTCATTAATATTAATGAGCCTCATGCAATTTGCGAGCCCATTGTGAATGCCAGGCGTCGCAGGGATAGTGGCCTGCTGGGCTCAGCAGACCACCATGTCTGGGACTGCTTTTTAATAAAGCAGTTTTTTTTCTGTAAATGCAGCCCGTTTTCCTTGGGATGCATTTAAAAAAAAAAATTAAACATTTTCGCTTAATTTTTTAGGGCAGGCAGTGGTCCCTAGTATCATTGCCTGCCCTTAAAAAATTATTTAGCATTTGCAAAGGGGAAGGGGTCCCTTGGGGACCCATTCCCCTTTGCAAATGCATTACCACCTACTTGAAGTCGGTGGTAATTGCGAGTGTTCTGTGATTTCATTTGCGGTTGCAAAACATTAGTGCATTTGGAAGGGAGCGCCCCTTCCAAATAGCGAGTCTCTAAACACTTTTTTGCGAGTTGCAATTAATTTGCGAATCGCAAAATACTATTGGTACATGGCCATTACAATTTTAGCATGAGCAAACAGGCCGCTAACCCGTTTGCACATGCTAAAATTGTTCGTACATCTGGCCCCTAGACTTTGAATAACATTCATAAATAGTTTAAGAAGTAGGTTTTTGGCCAGTGGACATTTCTTGCTTGAAGCTTCACTTCTATGAGCTGTATTGGGATTTGCTCACGATGTATTATTTAAAGTCGCTTCAGTGGATATATATTTCTTGGTTTCTATAGTATGGTTTCATATAAATCATGAACCAGATTTGTATGCACCTTCAGCTCATACACATTAACTCCCTCAGGGATCACCTTTGCTGGAAATTCTGCCCTCAGCAAAATCGAGGCAATATTATGAATGCAAGAGAATCTTTGATGGATGGCTGATGTCTAGTTCATTTCTAAGAAACCACAGAACAGATTTCAGTGGGAAGAAGTAAGAAGACTACAGTATTGATTTTATATCTGCCGGCATTTGTAGGTTTCATGCTGTCAGGTCCAATAAAGATCTGAGGATTAGGTATGCAGTTTCAATTATTGATAGCCAAAATTCAAGCTAAATATTTCTACACGTCACGTGTTCGTTAATTTTTCTTGGTGCATATGTCTGCTGCAGTTTGTTGCACGCAGCTGACAGTGCTTACTATGTAAAAGAATAAGTGCTGGGGCCCAACACTCTCAGAGGCCCCTTGTCAGTGCTAGAAAACATAGGTATGACAAATGCCAAAGCTGTCTACCCTTGATTCCTTCTAATACCTCCACCTTAAGCCTCTTTCATCAACCACCATATACTCCCTTCCTCGTCATCTCACTCTTTAAGGTTTAACATCCCTCCTTTCTCTATTCCTCAGTTTTTCCTCCTTTCTCTTCGTTCTCCTTACCCCATTTTCTGCCATTGTCTCTCTTGTTCTGGATCAAACTGCAATGATAACAAATAAGTCTTGTTCCCCAAAAATGAGTGCGGGGTGGGGGTTGGGGGACACCTGCAATCACTGGCTCAAATCAAGCACTGGAGCCACAGTAAAGCATTTTGAAGGCTCCTCTTTTGAGACACTAATGTTTAGGTCCGAGCTGCAGGACCTCAAGTCTGCTATACAGAGTACAGTAATTAGATAAACCCATTAAGGAAGGCTCGTCCTCTTTGACCAGGGTTTGTTGCAGGTGTCTGTTCTTTGATTCTGATGGCTTCCTCGTGTGACGTTTGGCAGCGATCAGCTAAGCACTCAGTAGTATACTTACCGGAGGCCTGCCAAGCACTTGGCTTTCTATGCCTAGCCTTCAGGGCCGGATTTGGAACCGAAACCGGCCCTGGCAAAGTGCTCGGCCGGCCGCCTCCTCCCCCAGGGGGTGGGGGGTTGTGGGTGCCGCCGAGCTCTTTGCCGGGGCCGGTTTTCGGCCTATTTTGTTACAGGGCTGACTTTCCAGCTATGCTGCAAAAACTGCCCTGTAACAAAAACGGCCCCCAGGGGCCCAAAACCGGCCCCCCACCCGTGTGGCGCACCGGGGGATTGCCCAGTGCCCGCAAAGGCCAGTCCGGCCCTGCTAGCCCTGGGCTTGTAATTTAAATGCTACTAGTGGGCCTGCAGTACTGTTTGACCTATCCACTTAAGTAGCTTTTAAAAACATGTCCCAGGCCTGCTATTGAAGCCTGTATGTACAGTTGTAAACTGCCATTTCAACCTGGCAAAATAAACATTTCGCAAGGCCTAACCTTTTCTTTTCAATACATGTAAGTCATCCCTAAAATAGACCCTACACAGCCCATGGGGCAAGGTGCAATATATTTTAAAAGTTGGACATGTACCTTTAAATTGTATTTGTTCTGGTAGTGAAAAACTCCTAAAGACAGACTGGGACCAGGGCACGGAGGCAAATTATTTCCAACACCTTTTCCAGGGGAAACTCCACAGGTTTCTTTCACTTCAAAGTGGGCACCAGGTATAAAAAGGGGACCCTCAAACCCACTCTGCAATGCGCCCCTGTGCATATTACAGAAAAAGGACTGCCCAGCTGACCTGCTGCTCTGGACTTGACTGGACCTGCTTGAGGCCTACCTAGCTTTCTGAGAAGGAAGATTGGACCTGCACCCTTAATTCCAAGCTGAAGTGACTTGAAAGGTCAGCTGAGTGGCCTCCTATTTGAGCTACAGGGACACAACAAGCTCCAGAGACCTCCCTGCAACTGCCACACTGACCTATTGAACCGGACCTGCCAGGACCTGTAATTAGACCTGCCTGAGCTGGCCTCCAAAGAGGTGTCTCCCAGATCCTAGACCCTTGGTGGCATCATTTAAGCTCCTCCTTGAAGAAAAGGAGAAATCCTCAAGTTTTGGGATCTTCTCAACTACAAACGAGACAGTTTCCACTGAATGCCAATGCGAAGTTTCAGTGAGCTCGACTCTTCTCCCTACATTGAAAGGCAGTGATGACAGGCATTGCGAGATCTGCACTTCAGGCTACAGCCCGCAGTGACAACCAGTGCAAAGGGTTGGGGGTATGGCTTAACTTTTGGTGCAGTTCATAAGTCTTTAAATGGGAATCCAAATCTTTTAGCACTAAGATTCCTTCTCAGACAAGGAAAGACTGCCAGCCATCACTAAACGAATGGTACCCCTATCCCTAAGCAGTAGAGGCTGCAGGGTCCTGCTGTATGCCCCTGACGGCTTCCCTAACATTCCTGAGTTTTCCCTTTAAAGTACTGAAACCTGCATCTGATGTATTGTGGCCTTTGCAAGAGCAATGTGAAAACCCTCTTCTTTCTAACAAAGGGCCTCCTCTTAATAAGATTGAGTATATATCAAAGTAGTGGGCACTCTTGGTAAGTACTGCATCTGAAATTTAAGGCACTGGGACATCTCTTTAAGTCGTTCCACATCCCCTTGCACTAAGATTTTCATCATCACTCAGTACCAGTGCAGTTTGCAGTGGTGGCTCGCACAGGTAAACTCTGTGGGCAGTGAGACAGGGCAGGGGTGGGGCGGGTGGAGTGTGACATACAAGGGGAAAGATGAAAGTAAATAAAAAAATTTAAAATGTACTTACATATTTCCCGTTGTATGTCGTGCTCCACTACCCCCCACCCTGTCCACCCTGCCTCACCGCCCCACAGCATTTGCCTGTGCAAGCCACCACTGGCTGTTTGGACAGAGGCTCCAAATGGACATTTGACATGCTGTTTGGTAGTATGAACACAATGACTTGCGATTCCCAACATAGCATGGGCTCTTGTGTGTTCTAGAGACATGGCGGCCCCCTTGGATTATTGGATATAAATGTGCATCTGGTTCACATCATCCTATGCTTGGCAATTGTGATTCGATGCTGCTGAACAGTGGCAGCTCTTATAGGTAAGGGCTATGGAGCTGTAGGGCGGGTCGGGATGGGGTGGTGGAATTCGACAGATGACGGGCTAAGTAATATTAAATAAATAAATAAATAAATAAACCCACTTACTTTGTGCTCACCGCATCGCCAAAGTGGCGATGCGGCGAGAGCACTGTCAGATGTTTTATTTATTTAATATTACTTAGCCCGTCGTCTGTCAAATTCCATTCACCCCCCCACTCCGCCCCACCCCCACTCCACCGCTCTAACCTGGTCGAGCACTATTGCTGGCAAAGCGTAGTCCTTGCTACCATGGTCACATGGCAAATTTTTTTTCCCAAAAGTATTCTTGTGCTAAACAATGAAAATACAAGGACGTTGCCTAAAAATAGTGCTGTTGTTTGAAACAACATTTGAAAAATTTGGGGGGGATATTTGTTTATCCTATGAAGAAACTGCGAGGAGTTTTAAATTGAAGTATATTGCAGAGGTGTGTATATGTATATCATGTACAAGGTATTAAAGTTCTAGTACACACATACAAGTGCATAGAGTAAGCAAGAACAATATGCTAACAGTACTGGTTATTTTGCAATTGAAGTCATTAGAAACGATAACTCTTCCCAAGAGAGAGAATATAGTGATGAAGCTTGAGATAATTATACTAAACACAGAGAGAAATGCCATTGCACAAGTTTATTTGAGAGATTTCTTTAATGTATGATTCGTTTTTAGGAATTACAAGTTTCACATCTAAGTACGAAGAGTTATCTACACAAAGATATTGCTGAAGGTATATCCATTCACAATTACAGTGTTTAGTTCTCTTAATCACAAGTCACTTAAGATTTCTCTTACATCCTGCAGACCTTCTTGACTAACAGAAGCGATGAGGCAGAGTGATGTTATGTTATGTTATGTTAACATTTTGATAAAGCGCAACAGCTGCCCCAGCAAAGAGGCGTCCCGGCGCTAAGGAACCACAAAAACTGTACTGAGGAGGAGAAGAGGAGGACAGATACATTATTAAAGGGGGGGGAACAGATGAGTCTTGATGGCTTTCCGGAAGGCGGCCAGGTTTTCCAAAGAACGAATGTTCAGTGGTAGGGCGTTCCAGAGCTTGGCTCCCAGAACCTTAAAAGAGCGACTGCCAGTACGGCAGAGCTTTGTGCGAGGTACAGTCAAAAGGTGCTGACCTAATGAGCGTAAGTTGCGCTGTGGCACATACGGTGTTAGGAGAGGGCGCAGAAGTTCTGGGTGTCCGGATTTGAGAATTTTATATGTCATAATGAGCGTTTTGAACGGGATTCTGGCTTCGATGGGTCGCCAGTGCAGTTTCCGTATGTTAGCTCTGACGGAACATTTGCGAGGAAGACCTGTCAAGGCTCTTGCCGCAGAGTTCTGCATGCGTTGCAGTCGCGCTATCTCCGCTTTGTTGGCGCCAAGGAGTAAAATGTTGGCGTAATCCAAACGGGAGAGAATTATGGCCTGGATGATGAGTTGGCGAACCTTGGAGTCAAAAAAACCGAGCATGGGGTTGAGACTCCTCAACAGGCCCACACATGTAGCTGCCACTTTTTTTTGTGTGGGTCTGGAAGCTAAGCTTGGAGTCCATCCAGACACCTAGGTTTTTAACCAAGGATTTAGGTGGTGGAATAGCGCCCAGAGACGAGGGCCACCAGTGCTCATTCCAGTAGCTGGTGTTCTTACCGAGGAGCAGTACCTCCGTCTTTCCGGCATTAAGCTGCAGGCAGTTGTCCGTCATCCACTGGGCCACTGCAGCCAGGCCATCCCTGAATCTTGTGGCCTGAGTAGAGGGACCCTCGGTGAGCGTGATGACCAGCTGCGTGTCATCAGCATATGACACCAGCCTAAGGTCCCACTCCTTAGCCACTGCCGCGAGTGGCTGCACATATAGATTGAAGAGAGATGGGCTAAGTGCAGAGCCCTGAGGGACCCCCTGTCCGATGGAATGGGACTGGGAAAGAAAGGGGGAGCTGACACCCGGAAGGATCGGTCCTTCAGGAAGGAACGAAACCATTCCAGGGCGAGACCGGAAATCTCTACTGTTTCCAGACGATTTAGCAGAATATTATGGGACACCGTGTCTAAGGCTGCGCTCAGGTCTAACAGAA
Source organism: Lissotriton helveticus (assembly GCF_964261635.1). Classification (NCBI taxonomy): domain Eukaryota; kingdom Metazoa; phylum Chordata; class Amphibia; order Caudata; family Salamandridae; genus Lissotriton; species Lissotriton helveticus. Next base: position 1,412,959,480 of record NC_136065.1, read on the forward strand.
TCAGCGCAGCACTTTGGCCGGCATCAAGAATCGTCCGGAGATGTTCTGTCGTGGCCAGGAGGGCAGACTCAGTGCTGTGACCCGGTCTGAACCCGTTTTGAGATGCGTCTAGGATGTTATTTAAAACCAGATGTTGGGACAGGACATTATTTACATGTGCCTCAGCAAGTTTAGACAGCCATGGGAGCAGCGAGATGGGTCTATAGTTTACCAGCTTGGATGGGTCTAGGGTAGGCTTTTTAATAATGGGGGAAACCCAAGCTTGTTTCCAGACAGTCGGGACGCTGGCCGAGGAGAAGGAGAGATTCAGTATAGAGGCCGGGGAAGGCAGAAAGAATTCTAAGGATTCGATGAATTGGACCGGCTTCATTGGGTCTGCTGGAGAGCCAGACTTGACTTTCCTGCAGATTTTAGTTAGATCCTCAAAAGTAATTTCTGGTATAAGCCTCATGGTAGAACCTTTAAAGATGGAGGTAGTGGAGCTGGGCAGATTAGAAGAGTGCTGTGGGAATGAGCTGTAGATTTTTTGCACTTTTTCTATGAAGAACGTAGTCAGGTTTTCACAATGCTGCGTGGAGGTAATGCTGGGGGAGGGGGGAAGTGCTACTCTGAAGTTCTTGTACCAGTTTAAAAATAACTTTAGCGGGGTTAGGGCTAGAGTTGATTTTTTCTGCAAAAAAGGATGCGCGCGTGGAACAGATAGCTTTATGGTAGAGTTTTTGTTTGGCTAAATAAAAGATTTTGTCCCTGTCCTTATATTCCCTTCTCCAGGCTTGTTCGGCTTTTTTACACTCTCTACCGCATAGATTTCAAGGTGTCGTTATACCACGGATTGGAGGGGGAACTGCGCCCCTTAGTCCATTTGGCTGGAATAAGGACATCTAGTCCTCGAGTGATCCAATGATGGAAGACATCATATGTCAAGTTGATGTCCATATTTTCCTCATGATGGAATTGACCTAGAGTAGAGTGCAGATCGCTGGTAAGAAGTTTATGCCATGGTCTCTTTAGGCGTCGGGTAGGCTCAGCCCTGTTAAGCAGCTCTCTAACTAATATGGTGATTTTAATTAGAAAGTGGTCAGTCCATCCCATAGGTTTGGGTCCTTTTGTCCCAACCTCCGGGATGTTGGTAAAGACAGGGTCTAATGTGTGCCCGGCTGAGTGAGTAGCAGCCTGGATGTACTCCTGTGCCTCTGTTTTCTACATACACCATTCTCCGTTCGGAACTTCTTCCATTGTCTGTGTATGTGCTCACTGGTGATGGTGGCAAGAGATGAAGAAAAGCATTATATATTACCCAAATCTCCTATTCTGTCTGCACACCTTTGGCATCACCGGTTTTGAACTACAGTGGTTCTCCTAGTACCCCTCAGTGCACTGTTTTTCTGTTCCATGGGATTTCAAACTTTCCCCATCCACATTTCTACCAGTGGGTGCCCCAAAGGATGCAGTCCTATGCTCTCTCTCCATTTTGCTACCTACACCACCTCCTTGTTGGTGTAGGTAGCACAATCTAGGTAGCTAATCTTCATCCCGTGTCCTTCCTTCTCTCCCCTCCTATAATATCTGACTGCCTTGCTACCATTGGTTTTATGGTCTCCTTTGCTCAACTGATGTCCTCAACTTTCCTTCTATGCTGGCACCCATCCCTTTGCCGAGCTATATTCCTTGTTCCCTGACACACTGACTTTCACCTCCTCAAATAAACTTCTCATAGATCTACAAAGCCCTTTAATGAGAACTGAATTTAATGAAAATTGTATTTGTGTTGCTACCACTGCTATGGCAGCACAACATTGGTAAGCATACATAAAATAGGATTTTTTCTCACATTCCACACAGCTAATACACTAATGAATTCAGTGCCACTTAGTAAATTGGTTCCTGTGTTAGCTTCCTCAATATTTCTTCTCATTTTACATGGTTCTTAATTTATTTTCTGGAATCATGATTGTCCTTTGCTGGCACATTCCCACCAAGTCAATTAAACCATGAAATAGGAAGGTTTTCAACTAATGCATTCTACAAGCTATTGACAATAGCATCCAAAGTGGTCCATGGCATGTTCCCTGGCTATCTTGCTGATACATATAATGTTATAACCCCCATTAGGAATCTGCAATCTTCTAAACAGACTTATGTAAGGCATTCACTGTGCATCACAGCATCTGAATGAAATAAACTCAAGAATGAAAAGACCAGAATACAGGTTTTTCTTTGTTGAACACCAAGAACCTGCAATGCCTAACTATGAGGTCTCGATAGCTGATCCTTTTTTTTTTTGTAAGACCTTTATTTACCTTTGATAAACATACATGGCCAGGAGCCTACAACCCTGGGGCCGGCTGCGAGTTATAGCGTAGATTGATGATGGGTTTACACAGCCCTTTAGCCGACAACGCTAGGTCCGGCGGCGTAATGCAGTATATGAAGTCTTACATTTTATGATATTTTGTAGGTTACAACAACAAACAGAGGACCGTAACTTAGAGACCAGAGGTATATATCATTAAATTAAGCAATTCTAACAGCTCAAACCTGTCGATTCCTGTCTTACATTCCCGACTGGGCACCACAGGACACCACCCTCCCAATATCAGTCTACACCTCACAGTAACCATAAGCAGATCATTCACCCGTGTCCGTTTGCAATGTACTCATGTAGTCCGTGAAGTAACTCCAAATGTTCTTGGGTCTAGATTTCGCTGGGAGCTCCTCCTCATATGTTAATAACTTATCTCTACAACCGGACATGTCCTTCAGCCATCTGGATGTCTGTGGCACTTTCCTACTGTGCCAGCATTGCGCAATCTGTCTTTTAGCCAGCAATAAGAATATCACACAAAATTTGCGCTTGGTGGCTTTTAGTTGCGGTACGATTCCCAGTAGGCATGATCTTATTGTGCATTCTACCTCCACCTCTATCATAGTAGAGATCGTAGTGGTGATTTCTGCCCAATATTCCTGTACCTTCAGACAGGACCAGGCCAAGTGTGTGAAATCTGCGCCCTCTCTGCCACATCTCCTACACCTGTTGTCCTCCTGTAGGCCAAATTTAAGCATACGGGCAGGCGTGTAGTATGCCTGATGTATAAACTTATAGTGTATTATTCTAAGGTTGCCATTAGGGGTGAGTATTTGTGTTAATGCGCACGTTTGCTGCCATTCTAGATCTGTCAATGGATCAATTAAAACCATGTCCCACCTTGCTTTAGCCTTGTCAGTGGTGCGTGATATTTCGGCCTGTGCTGTGGAGTATAGCCGTGACACTAAGTGTGATAGATCCTGAGTGGTAATGATCATTTGTAGCGTGCTCAGACTTTCTGGTTCGTTGGGAAAGGTAGGAGAGAGTTCTTTCCGCGCCCCCTTCAATCTGTAATACGTGAAGCGGAACATGGGCGATTTATTTTGGATATATGTTAGGTCCTCAATGTCTACGAATGTGCCCTCATGGAACAGGTCCCCCATCTTAACTATGCCTGCTCGTTGCAATAGTGACATGCCCACCTTTTCGCCTGTTACTGATAATGCTTGATGGTGATGTAATGGCATTGCAGGAGCGTATAGTGCAAGTTGCCCCAATTTCCGCCAGACTCTGACTGTGGTGTCTATGGTGTTAATGTCTTGGGCGTGAAGGGGCTGTCTGACATGAGATAGGATGTCTGTCAATGGGACGGGTTCCGCATCGCCCTCCTCGATGGCAGTATGTGTGAGGTACGGTATCTCATGGTACCAATAAACAGCGTATTGTGCCTGAGAACACAAATAATATAATAGAAAATCTGGCACCCCGAAACCTCCACGTATATATGGGAGAGTCATTGTTTGAAGATCTACGCGAGCCTGTTTGCCTGCCCATATGAGCTTCAGTACAAGTGACTTTATGCGGCGGAAAACCTCTCCAGGGGGTGTGATAGGGATGTTATTAAAAAGGTACAACAGTTTAGGTAACATTCATTTTTACGATCGCTATGCGGTCTGCCAAAGATAGTGGCAGTTGTATCCAGCGGTGTACTTTGTCTTCCAATTTGGAGAAGGCCGATCCATAGTTCAACCTTATCACCACCGCAGGGTCTCTATGGTATATCACACCCAGGTATCGTATGGGATCATGCTGCCATTCCATTGGGTACTCAGTGACAACGGAAGTCGTCGCATCCGTTAGCGGGATAATGGAGGATTTGGACCAGTTTATGGCCAATCCTGAGTGACCCCCAAATTTGATGTATTCCCTGAGCAGACTGTTGAGGTGTGTGTCTGGATCGCGAACGTATAGTAACATGTCGTCTGCGTATAACGAGATATGAAGCGGTCTGGAATTGAATCGCAGAGCCGATGCTTCGTAGTTTTGTCTTATGATGCAGGCCAATGGTTCCAGCGCCAGCGCAAAAAGCAAGGGCGACAGAGGGCATCCCTGCCTCGTGCCTCGCTCTATATTAAAGATGTCGGATATGTATCCATTTACACGAACCCGGGCACACGGTTTGGTGTATATCAACGACACCCATTGCACGAAGCGTTTGGGAAAACCCATTCTATTCAAAATGGTAATCAGATAACTCCATTCAATGGAGTCAAAAGCCTTGGCGGCATCAAGCATGACTGCCGCCGCTTTCATGGAGGGCTGGAGATAGTGTGACAGGGCAAACAGTGACCTAGTGTTGTGTGATGTTGTCCTTGTAGGGATAAAACCTGCCTGGTCTGGGAGGACCAGTTTCATCATCAGTGGAGTCAACCGAACCGCCAACAGTTTGGCGAGCATTTTGGAATCCGCGTTTATAAGCGATAATGGTCTGTAAGAGTCACACATCTCCGGGTCTTTGGAAGGTTTCAAAAGGGCGATTATCACAGCCTCTCCGAGTGTGGGGGGTAGCCCCGACTGTTCGAAAGACGCACCATACATTTCTACTATATAGGGTGCAAGGACATCCGCGTATTGTTTATAGAATTCGTTCGTGTACCCATCGGGCCCAGGTGCCTTCCCATTAGGAAGTGATTTGATCACGTCAGTCACCTCCTCCACCGTAATAGGCAGTGCCAACCATTCTCTCTGGCCCTCCGACAGCCAGCCTATTGCCACATCATTCAAATATCTGAGTATCTCCTCCGACTGTATTGGCTGTGATTTGTATAATGTCCAATACGTGTCAACAAAGCTATTCAGAATGTCTGTAGCTTGTGTCTGTAGTGTACCATCCTTTGACTTGATGCGCAGTATAGCCGTGTGTCCCCTGCCCTCGCAAATCTTGTTTGCAAGTATGCCGCCAGGTCTACCTCCCTCACCTAAAGATCTGGCTGTGTGTTTCCGATCTAGGTATTTTATTTCATCGTCGACAATTGTTTGATGTTCTGTGTGTATGTGGCATAGTTCCCGCAGTAATGCAACATCTTGAGTGGACTCATAGGCCATCTCCAGTTCTGTCATGCGCGTTTCGCAGCGTTTTATTTGCTGTCTAATGTCCTTCAATATGCCTATTGTGGTGCTTATGCACACGCCCCTTATCGTGGCCTTAAAGGCCTCCCACAGTAGGCCCGGGTCCTCGATCACTGGTGCATTTATCTGAAAGTATTCTTTGATCGCTGTATTGATGGTGTCAGCGTAAACAGTGTCAGTTAGAGCACAGGAATTGAATCTCCAGTGAAACGGGGGTGGTGTGTAGTTCGGTATCGTGAGTTTTAGCAATACAGGGTTATGATCTGACAGTGTCCTTGGTAGGACGCACAGATCCCGTGTCCATAATGTAATGCTATCTGTGCCTAGCCAGTAGTCCAGGCGCGACCAACTATTGTGGATCGCAGAAACGTGAGTGGCTCCTGGCGTGTGAGAGTGTCTATGTCTCCATATATCTGTGAGCGACAGGTCCGTCAGCATATGATCTAATTTCGCCCTAGCCTGCTTATGTTGCTCTGATGAGTGTGGGGAACGATCCACCCCGTCCACCCTAGTCACATTCCAGTCTCCCCCACATATGATGTGTGTGTCAGTGAATGCCTGTAAATGCCCCCACACTTCTTGAAAGAATTCAGGCGCATCCACATTCGGTCCGTACACGTTGAGGAGCGTTATCCATTGTCCACGTAATGCACCGGACACTATAACATATCTCCCATTAGGGTCCTGTAGCACCCTGTGTACCGTGAAATTCACGCCCTTCCGGATTAGTGTGATCACTCCCCTTGTGGTACTGAAAATTCTGGACCCGTGTCATAGACATCGTCGTATCATGGCGATTTTGGTGTCAGCAGACCGAGAATGACGAGTATATTACATACAAGCATTTTTGTCGTATTCGAGCGGCCACATCACCCTGAAATCAGGGATTCCGTCCTGAACCCTCGGGTTCCATTTTGTGCATGGCAGCCATTTTGTGGTTGACCTCACATAGGCCGATGACTAAGGCCAAAACGAGTCTTAAAGGACACGTACACCTTTGCTGACTTTTGCGTGACCTGGGCAAGCTGACTCCACTGCCCGAAGCCAAACCTGTTCGGCCAGTTCCTTTCCCAGTGGCCGACCAAGGTTAGGATCAAGGCACAGCATACCATAAAACCTTCATTGCACACAACTATGCCTAATCTCACACACACCTGTCTCTGTTTCTTGCTTTATGGCCTGCTTTACGATGAGGAGGTGCCCGATTTTATTAGGGGTCCGTCCGATATCTGATGGAAAGTGTTGGGCCTTGCCGGGAAATTGATTATGGGCTGGGCAAACTGAAAAATGTGCTTGTCATCATTATTCTGCCTTTCTTTGGTAGGAAAACATGTGAATGGTCAACCGTAAAATAAGGAATGTTTGCCTAAAGCATAATATTTTGTATAAAAAGAGATGGCTGGCTTTGTAAGTTGAGCAGTCTCCTGAGAATATACACCGTGTTGTACTTCTAGGATACCTGTTACTGGCTGCAGCCAATAATTTCGATCTTTGACTTCACCAAGAAGACTCTGTGTTTCTGTAGTCTGGGACAGGAAGGACTCGAAGTCTTAGGGTGTGTTCCCTGGCACCGCTGGGTTCTTAAAAACCCAGTACTTCAGTTGGCGCCCAACGTCGGGCGATTTCAGCGGTACCGGTCCAAGCCAGAGGTTCGTGAGGAGCTTCGTGTGAAAGTTCTGGAGGAAGGCCAACCACTTCATCGACCCCTGTATGTCGTTCGTGGTCCGAAAGTCTTTGCTGCGAGGTTCCCCGCTTCCCGACGGCTACGAAGGACTGCTGCCCTGACTATCGCCCTGTCTTGGACCCTTTGATGATTTGTAGAGCAAAACGATAGACGAGTCTTCTGGTGACGTCATCGATACCTCAGTTAAGTATAAGTGGAGCGTCTCCCAGTCCTTAGTTTGGTTCTTAGTTTGGGTATCCCCTTGGGATCTTTGATTTGAAACTTGCAAGTACCAAAGCCGAGGGACTCGTGTATTCATGAGACTATCGTATTTCGATAATCCTTTGAAGTTTGAAGCTAGACTAGAGAGCGAAGATGCCTGACTTGGAAATTTGTTTTGTCTTGGTTGTAATAGGGATTCCCGACTGGAGGACTCGTGTCCGGTTCCTCCGATTGGAACTCCAACCTATGAGCTCTATGTGAAGCCCGGCGTGGGCCCCATCACATATAAGGAAGTATGGATCCGATACACCAGGAAGGATGGTGTTCTAAAGTGGCCCCAATATGGTAGTTTTGACACAGAGGTTTTAGATAATCTAGAGGTTAGACTCTTTAAGAAGAAAGCCCGGCCGGCGATGTTTGACTCTTTCCTCCTATGGCGAAAGGAAGTCAAACAAAAAGAAATTAAATTAGCTAAAAGGAATAAAAGAGAAAAGGGTATCTCGATAATGCAAGCCACTATGCAATATAAAGATGATGAAGAAGAACAAGCGAGTGAGCAGTTGCACAGGCAACGTAAAATGGTTGATAAATGCTATCCAGTTTTGTCACCTCTCCAGCAGGATACAGCAAAGGAACTTGAGAAAGATCATTTAATGTCACATTTATTGAATTTGCCACCTCCCTATGCGCAGAGTGCTACTGCACCTCCGCAACCTTTAGTTGTGCAACCTCCGGTTGTTGTGCCTCAGGTTCTTCCACAACCGCCAGCTCCTTTTCAGTTGGCTCCTACTGCTACGGCTCAGCCTCCTCAAGGGCCGCCGACTTTGATACCTGCTCCCTCTGTACTTCCTACGACTTTGCTTACTGCATCGACTACCTCTTCTGATGTTCCTACTGTTACTGCGTCTGCATCTGCATCTGCCTTGCCTCACCCTGCTTTTCCTCCTGTTCTTTCGTCAACTTCTCCTTCTGTTCGACAGAGAATGACTGACACTGTTGCTAGTCTCCTATCTCCTCTTTTTGGGGCAGCAAGTATGACCCCTGTTTCAACGCACAAACAGTTGCGTAGTCAACTGCCCGACTCTAGAGAGCGGGAAACATTGGATTATTTGTCACATAAATGGGTTACTGACCCCACAAGATATGAGCTAGAGTCTGTCATGGATGTCTTCCATCAGTGGGAAGCACTAAAGCAGAGATACGTTTTCGAAAAAATGTGTGCTTTTCTCTGTGAGGATTTGGAGGATAATGATTTGGAGCTCAATCCACCTGAGTTGTGCCGTGTACGGTTCGAGTTTGCAAAAGGAATGATTGTGGGTTCCGATGTTGAGAGAGCAGTTGCGACATTGTTGTCATTTAGGAGGGAGGCTATCTCTCGATCGTTGTTTGAGCCTGATCCCTCTGTTAGGAGGAAAGCGAGACAGTACCCAATGAGAGAGGTTCCTCCGGTATGGAAGGATGCCGTTGCAGCTGATGTCGCTAATAACGTTGATGCTGTACCAGCACACTTTCAGTGTGTTTTTGTCCATGTTCCTTGGAAGCGAGCTGAAGTTTTGGCCCTTAAGCAGACTTTACCTGACCCCCGTAAAAATCCTGCAGGGTATTATAAGGAACTATCACAGACAGCAGACTCATGTATTATGAATTTAGCTGACATAGACATGTTGTTTGGAAATGTGGTTCCACAGCCTTTGTGGGGATTGATTCGTCATACAGATCATGCGCCGGAGTTAGGTGATACATGGGCTAATATTGCTACTGCAGATGGCCGACAAGTTGGTGGTGCTAAACCTGAGCCTTTAGTTGCAGAACTTCCTGGCAAGATCGTTACCTATATGAAGACTTTAATGCCTGCTATGCGAGTGAATTGGGATAAATTGTCTGCATGTAAGCAGAAGAAAGAGGAAACTGTGTCTGATTTCTTCACCAGGTTTGAGGAGACGTTTATCGACCACAGTGGGCAAGATATGAGTACAGAAGGTGGTCAACGGTTGTTTGTTGACAAGTTCGTACATAATTTGCTTCCTGAGTTGTGTAAAAAATTGAAAGATTCAGAGAGTTCTTGGGCCGTTTCCTCATCGGCACAGATATTGGCTACTGCACAGTACTACGAGAATAGAGATAAGGACGAAAAAGATAGAGCAGACAAGAAAACTAAAGAGATAAGAACGAAGGTTCTTTTACAGTAAGCTTATCCGCCTCGTGGTGGTCAGCGTGAATATCAGCAACCTCACAGTTCCAGAGAAACTTGCAAAGGTTTGAGTTTTCTCAACCACGTTTTCCTGTAGGCCCTAATCAGTGTGCATATTGCAAAGAAGAGGGTCATTTTAAAAGTAGCTGCCCTGCTTTGTTACAGCGTATGAATGGTGTTTCTAGTGCACGAGGTCGAGGTGCTCCACGAGCGCCTAGAGGTAGAGGACGTGGAAATTTCCCCCAGAACGCGCGTTCTTTTCCGCCTCAGAATTTAATGAATAGTTTTGATCAGCAGAATAACGCGTCTGGTAGGATGCCTCAATACTATGCTGATGACTACTATGCAGAAGATGAGAATATGGTAGGTAATGATTGCTAGGACAGCCATAGACAAAGAGAGGGAGTTGTTTTAGTTTCAGTGGATCAGAGTGGACCTTATGTTGAGGTGATTACATCAGGTGTGTCAGAGCCTTTTCTGTTGGATACTGGTGCTACAAAGAGTGCTATTATACACTCTAAACTCCCTGGCGCACCTTTGTCTGGCGAAATGAATGTTTCAGTAGGTTTTTCTGGCGCCCCGGTTAGGAACCCGATTTCTAGCCCTGTGTCCCTTTCTGTTGGACCTTATGAATTGGAAGCACCCCTTATTTTGACAACGGGTTGTGGTGAGAACTTGTTAGGATTGGATCTGTTGAAAAGATTATATGCAACCTTGTATTGTTCTCCTTCACGAGTACAACTTACACTAGGTAAGAAAGTGGTCTCCCAAATGTATTTGTCGAAGGATAAACTTCCGACAGAATTGTCACTTCTTCCTGATATTCTTTGGGCTACTGGCCCTAATGATGTGGGTCTTTTGGAAATACCGCCATATGTTGTGACATTAAAAGCGAATGTTAAAATGCCACGCATTCCCCAATACAAGATCTCTAGTGAAGGTGAGAAAGCGTTGCTAGCGATCATTTATGATTTGATTGAAAAAGATGTAATCGAAGAGACAAGAGGCAACGTTTGCAATAGTCCTGTTCTGCCTGTTTTGAAGTGTACTGACCCTTCTCAGCCACCCGTTTACAGATTTGTAATTGATCTTAGAGAGGTGAATAAAATCGTTGTGCCACAGTTTTCAGTTGTCCCTGATATCACTGCCTTATTAACGATGATTCCAGCTTCCGCCACTTGGTTCTCAGTGATTGACCTGAAAAATGCCTTTTTCAGCATCCCAATTGCCGAGGAGAGTAGGGATATTTTCGGCTTCTGTTTAGGAGGACGAAGCTTCCGGTTCAAGCGCGCTCCCCAAGGCTATTGTGAGAGTCCATCGATATATAGTCAGGCTTTAAAAACACAGCTTGATACGATTGTTCTACCTGATGGCGCTACCCTCATTCAGTACGTTGACGATTTGCTAGTCGCTGCAGATACTGAGGAAATTTGTAAAGAAGCAACATTGGCATTGTTGCGTCATTTGTCTGATTTGCATCACAAAGTGTCCCTTTCGAAGTTACAATATTGTCGACAAGAAGTGACCTACTTAGGTCATCTCTTGTCGAAGGAGGGAAGGAAACTGACCCCAGAAAGAATTCAGGCAATTGCAAAATTGAGTGTGCCAAGGACACAGAGAGAAGTGCGTGCTTTCTTGGGTATCACGTCATATTGCAGACAATGGATACCGAATTTTTCTTTACTGGCCAATCCTTTGGTGGCATTGACTTGTAAAGATACACCTAACCCCCTTCCATGGTCTGAGGATTGTCAGAAAAGTTTTACCGAATTGCGTGATGCATTGTGTTCGGCTCCTGTGTTGGGTACCCCCGACTACAGTAAGCCTTTTACACTGGATGTCCATGAGAAAGAAGGTTGTGCATTGTCAGTGTTGACACAGTCTTTTGGGGACAAGCAACGTCCAGGCGCGTATTTTTCGTCGACTTTGGATCCGGTAGCTAGAGCATTGCCGAGTTGCTTGAGAGCCACAGCGGCAGTAGCTGTTTCTATTCGGCAGTCTGCTGGTTTAGTGATGAATAATATGTTGATTGTAATGGTTCCACATGCAGTGGACATTTTGTTAAACAGAACCAAGACACAACACTTAACTAGTGCTCAATTGTCAGGTTACGAGTTGACACTTTTAGCGAGTCATGTACACATAAAGAGATGCAACACGTTGAATCCAGCTACGTTGTTGCCGATTGTAGCAGAAACAGATGTTTCTGAACAACATGATTGTTTACTTAAGACAGAGGAAGAAACGAAAGGGAGAGTAGATCTCAGAGACACTCCTCTTGTGGAGTGTGATGGTACCTTATGGGTGGATGGTTCATTCTTCAAGCTTCCGAATGGTGACACGACTGCGGCATATGCTGTTACGACTTTGCATACGATTGTTGAAGCTGCACGTATCCCACATAATTCAGCTCAAGCAGCAGAGTTGATTGCACTTACAAGAGCATGTGTGTTATCGAAAGGAATGAAAGTGACCATATATACTGAGAGCCAGTATGCATTTGGTGTGGCTCATAGTTTTGGACGATTGTGGAAAGAACGTGGGTTTCTGACCTCGCATGGAGCCAAGATACAGCATGGTCAGTTGATGAATGAGCTTCTTGAGTCACTTACTTTGCCGTCGCAAGTTGCGATTGTGAAATGCAGTGCACATAAGAAGGTTACTGATGATGTTGGTCGTGGCAATGCATTTCCTGATGAAATCGCAAAAGAAACAGCGAGGGATGTGATGAGTCGAATGTATGTTGCAGGCCCTGCGAGATGGGTTGGTGACATTGGAATGTGTGAAGATACGATAGAGAGTGTGAAGTCTATTCAAGCTGAAGCCACAGAGAAAGAGTTGAGTGTGTGGAGAGAGAGTATGGGTAAATTGGATGCAAATGGTTGTTGGGTTGAATTATCAGAACATCAGCAATGGTTGTTACCCGATGCATATGTGCTTGCAGTGGTTACAATGGCCCATGGAATGGCTCACATCAGTGTGAAAGGGATTTGTAAGTTGTTGGCTCCAGTATGGCAAAATGCTAGAATTCCTAAATGTGCAGAGAATGTGGTCAAGAATTGCATGGTGTGCTTGAAATACAATCCTGGTAGGGGAACCCCAACTCCAGCTGGTCATTTTGCACCTCCAACGTACCCGTTTGAGGTTTTGCAGCTAGATTTCATCCACATGGAAAGGTGCAACAATTTGAAATACGCACTAGTTGTTGTTTGTGCCTTTTCAAGATGGGTAGAAGCATATCCCCTGAAAGATAACACTGCCATGTCCACAGCTAAAGCCCTTGTCAAAGAATTCTTCCCCAGATGTGGGTTGCCGAGAATGGTCTGGAGTGATAATGGGAGTGAATTTATGGGTCGAGTGATGAAGAAAGTATGTGAAGGGTTAGGAATCCAGCAAAGATTTCACGCTGCAAATCACCCCTAATCAGCTGGACTAGTAGAGTGCTATAATGGCACTCTAAAACTTAAACTGGCCAAGATACAAGCAAGCTCTGGCCTTAAATGGCCCGATGCCTTACCATTAGCACTCCTATCGACAAGAATGACTGTGCATTCACGAGTGGGGCTTAGTCCTTACAAAATCGTGTTCGGCCGCCCGGCCAACATATGGGGAGTGCCTAGGCCGACAAAATTCAGTGAGATTGAACACCCTGTATTGCTTGATTATTTGTATGATTTGACGGCTAAATTGCGTGTTTTACACCAACAGGTTCACGATACTCTGCCTCAGGTCTCTGAAGCTCCAGAACACACTATCGATCCTGGTTCGTGGGTCTTGGTTAAAAACTTCCAGCGGACAAAGAATGATCAGCCCCGCTGGACCGGCCCCCACCTAGTCCTTTTGTCAACGAGATCCGCCGTGCGAGTGGAAGGCAAGAGGAACTGGATCCAGGGCGTACACTGTAAGAGGGTCCCTTTCCCTCTGCCGTACGACCGGTGGGTCCAGGAGGGTATTGCTGACTCTGAGACTGAGACTGTACCTCGTTTTCTGCCTTTCAGCGATGCACGTGTAAAAGGAACAAATTCTGAACGTGAAAGTGACAATCTTTTGCAGAAAGCTGTGCCACCGTCAATTCGATTGGACACTACCGAGCCTGAACTCTTGTTTCAAGACCAGACATTACCTGGAAAAAGCCGTTATAATCTGAGGCCGAGAACTATGGACAAATAAATCCCTTTTCTTTGCTATTTTTGAAAGTGCAGCTCTCTCATCTGAGAAACTTTTTTATTTTTGTTTTTCGAACTACCATCCGGGTTCAGCTGTAGGGTCGCGGGCGACAAGTCTTTGGAGTGCAAGCCGAAGACACAAGGTCGACGGTTCTGGTTGGTCCTTGGGAGTTCCCTGGACTGACAGGTGCATTCCTTAGCACGGAACACCCTACCTCCGCGAGCAGCAAGGTTAGAGGATGGAGTTTTTCAAGATGGAGAGATCTGCCAAAGAGATGAACTTTAAAGCCAAAATGTGTATAATGATGACCAAGAAACGTTTTTTGATGTTATGCATTTTTATGTTGCTTAGTGTAATGATGTTTGTAATAGGATATGTTTTATTTTATTTTCGAGTGACATTTGCACCCACTAAATAGCCCATGCTTCCTTCTACTGTTTCCTCACATTCTTTTCACCCTTTACCTGAACATGAGTCCGTTAGGAGATTAGAGTTTATCAATAACTCCTTCGTTCAGCTTTTACACCAACACCAATTAGTAGTGAACACGACTAACTGTTGGGTGTGGGGTCTTATGCCTCATACTACTGATAAAGGTATCCCTTATTTGGTCCTGCCTTTCAGCCATAATGGTTCTGTCTGGGCATACAGAACGATGTTCATCTATGCTCATGAAGTCCACCCCCTACGTTCTGAAAAAGATAATCCAACGAATAGTGCTCTAGTTAAGGGTATAGTAGATATGATTAGAGAAGCTATTTCCTATGAGACTATCCCGAGAGATGAGATACTAGCGTACATTGGATGGAACGTGACCGGGTATGGAGTTACTCTGAGTGAAAACCAGCGAGCAAAGAGATCCTCGATTTGGATTGTACCCCATCTGGGTCACCTATGTCTGCAAGGTAATGGCAAGAATCCCAGAGCTCAGTTAGGAAAGAGTATCTGCACGGAGACATATGTCTTTGCGTCTCAGACTTCCCCTTCGTTCCTAGCAGCTAAGGGTACCTATTTCATCTGTCATGATAGAGCCTACACATGGTTGCCCCCTGACTTCTCGGGCACATGTTTTGTTTCATTCTTGTTGCCACCCACCTACACAGCTGCGGCAGATTACCACAAGACAAGGATAGTTAGAGGTGTCTTCAGTAAAGAAGACACTGCAGGACAAGAATTGGGAGACTTCTTGAAGGGTTTTCTGCCGTTTTGGGGACCTATGGTTAACAGCAGGAACATAAGGCAATTGACAAGGGTGGTTGAATCCACCGTAGTTGAAACTGCCGGTGCCCTTAGTAACTTGACTGCTGAGCTCCAGTCGGATCGTCTTATGACTCTTCAGAACAGAATTGCGCTAGATGTCATACTTGCAGACCGAGGTGGGGTATGTAAAGTGATCCAATCAAGTTGCTGCGTTTTCATTCCAGATAACGCTCCGACAGTGTACCAGGCCATTTCCAGACTACATAAGATCTCTGAATCTATTTATGTGGATAAAGGAGATTGGTCAGTGATCTCGTGGTTCTGGGAACTGTTATCCGCCTGGGGATGGAAGATTCTGATGGTCATTGGGATGACCTTAGCCATTCTTTTTCTGTTCTGTCTGTGCGTACAGTGCGCTCCTGCAATATGTGGCCTCTGTGCTACATCATGTGTAAGGAAACCTGTATCGAGGGACGAACTAAGTAATAGGATGATGCTACAGCAACATCTCAATGATTTTATGAATATAGACCTGGACTCAGATTAGCGTGAGTGTAGGTTGATTGCCTATGTAAGGGCAAAAGGAGGGTCTGTGGTACTGAAAATTCTGGACCCGTGTCATAGACATCGTCGTATCATGACGATTTTGGTGTCAGCAGACCGAGAATGACGAGTATATTACATACAAGCATTTTTGTCGTATTCGAGCGGCGACATCACCCTGAAATCAGGGATTCCGTCCTGAACCCTCGGGTTCCATTTTGTGCATGGCAGCCATTTTGTGGTTGCCCTCACATAGGCCGATGACTAAGGCCAAAACGAGTCTTAAAGGACACGTACACCTTTGCTGACTTTTGCGTGACCTGGGCAAGCTGACTCCACTGCCCGAAGCCAAACCTGTTCGGCCAGTTCCTTTCAGAGTAGCCGACCAAGATAAGGATCAAGGCACAGCATACCAGAAAACCTTCATTGCACACAACTATGCCTAATCTCACACACACCTGTCTCTGTTTCTTGCTTTATGGCCTGCTTTTCGATGAGGCGGTGCCCGATATTATTAGGGGTCCGTCCGATATCTGATGGAAAGTGTTGGGCCTTGCCGGGAAATTGATTATAGGCTGGGCAAACTGAAAAATGGGCTTGTCATCATGATTCTGCTTTTTCTTTGTTAGGAAAATATGTGAATGGTCAACCGTAAAATAAGGAATGTTTACCTAAAGCATAATATTTTGTATAAAAAGAGATGGCTGGCTTTGTAAGTTGAGCAGTTTCCTGAGAATATACACCGTGTTGTACTTCTAGGATACCTGTTACTGGCTGTAGCCAATAAATTCGATCTTTGACTTCACCAAGAAGACTCTGTGTTTCTGTAGTCTGGGACAGGAAGGACTCAAAGTCTTAGGGTGTGTTCCCTGGCACCGCTGGGTTCTTAAAAACCCAGTACTTCACCCTCCAGTAAGAGGAGTACGTAGCAGTGTAAGACGATTCCGCCCAGCGTTTGCCTATATGCTGATGTGTGTTAGGTGCAATGTGTGTCTCCTGCAGTATAGCCACATCTACATCCCATCATTTTAGATAAGCAAACACCTGCCTTATTTTCTTAGGTTGTGTAAAGCCTCTGATATTCCACGTTAGTAAATTTAAATGTGTTCTGCCTGTAGTTCTATCTGGCATAGTCATTGAAAAGGCCATACAGTACATGTCAGGAGCAGATAACAAACAGGATCAGAGTCCAAACTCATTGCAGTGTGTGAGGTCATTCGTGGCTGATTAGCCCTTTGCCAAACAATGCACAGGATCATAGCAGTTTTCAAATTTCTTGGTCTCTTAACATGAACAATATCCCCCCCCCCCACCCACTCCAGCAACCCAAACCTGCCGAAGCCATATTCCCTTTTGAGACATACCCTTCAAACTAAAGAACTTCAGGACATTGCCTATCATAACAAAGACTTATTCGGGGAATACCCTTATGGAGGTCCGCTTGGGGCACAACTCAGCACCCAACTCAATGGATGCGGACGACTCTCTTGCCAAACTCTTCATTCATGTTTGGTGTGTTAGGCTGCCCGTACCCCATACACCGCCAAAAAGAGCTTGAATCAAGACTGTGACTATCAGCACCAGTGCCTATGCAAGCATGGCACGAGTGCCGGAAAGTCGCCAGCAGCTCAGGAATGTCCTCACCCCGGCAGTGTCCAACAAGCGCCCCAACTTATATGTCAAACTGGCAATGAATTGTAAAGCGTACAGTTACATGTAACATTTACACCTGTAAGATTGCAATTTTGAGGATGTCAGTGACAGTACGGATGCCATAAACAGCGTCCCTAACCCGCCAAAAACAAGGCACTGGTTACGTGCGTCAATAACCCGAACGGGTATGGCATGTTGTTCCACCCTCTTACTGCAGTACATCACAATAAGTGGTCTCTGGAGGGTCAGGGACCAGTGAGTTAATGACACTCTGGAAGGGATCTTAAATGCTAAAGAGTATTCAAGTCACGTTGTGAGCCAATACCATGTTCAATTACTGAACGCTATAGCAGTTCTCCGTAATCAGAGTAGCAGGAGGCTTAGTTGGTGAGCACGGTAACTATACAATGTTCCTTGCAGTACATGGGTTTCCATACTTTTGTGGGAGGCATCACATTTCATCTGTTAATGTACCTCGCAAGGACATCACCCAACCTTAACAGCAAGCGTGTGATATCTTACCGCATTTAACAGGGGGTCCTCTCCAGCACCATTATTCTGAGTCCTGATGTCGTTCCTCACGAGTATTAGTCTTGTTTTGTTTCAACACTTTTTTTACAAATTCCTGTGCCGCTTTGGGAGACGACAACAGCACGGCCTTGCTTTCCCATGTTACACGCAATCTGGCCGGGTACAGCATGGAATAAGTGATGTTAAGCTCCCTGAGTTTGGCCTTCACGGATGTGAATTTCTTCCTCGCCTGCTGTACTGCTACGGTGTGGTCCGGGTAAAATTCTAGAGTATTTCCCTGGTAGGTGACCGTACCTTTCTCACGTGCAAGTCTCAAGATGGTATCTCTGTCGCAATAATTCAGTATTCTTGCTACTATCGGCCTAGGCTCAGCTCCAGGCGGTGGGCGAGGCGCAAGAGATCTGTGTGCACGTTCCACTATGAATATTTGGGAGAGCGCCTCTTCTCCGAAGATGTCCCTGCATATTTGCTCTATGTATACTTCCATACGCCCGGTTTTTGTCGACTCTGGAAGGCCTGTGATGCGCACATTATTGCGTCTCGAACGCGCTTCCAACTCCTCCTCCTTCGCTTTTATCACCTCCAGAACGCGTTCCATGCCGGTGCATTTGGTGGTCGTTATGCGCGATTCATTCTCTACGGCTGAGATGCGAGTTTCGGCCGTGTCCAGTCTCACTCCATGTTTTTCCTGCTTGGCCGCCATACTGTCCATCCTGCATGTCAAATTGTCCAACTTGCCGTTGATGTCCTGTAGGTTCGCCTGGATAGACAGTAATATCTTTTCCATGTTGTTGCCCGGCACTGGGTCTGCCGGACCCTCGCTTTCTGCCATTTGCTCCGAGGGTTTGGGTGTTTTTTTGCTCTCGAAGGATATCTTTTGCTGCTGCTTGTCAGGTTTCACCAATGTTTCTGGCAGCGACGTTGGCGGTTTCGCAGTCTGGACTGAAGACCTGGTGACCCTGGTTGAGGTCGCCGTCTTGATTCTCGGGTTGGAATATGCGTCTGGAGGCCACGTGTATGACAGTGGGTGAGACGTCTCCCCCGCTATGACCTGGATACTGCGCCCGTCGAGTAGTTGTGCGCCACAATCTGAATGATCTTCGTACTGGGTACAGGGGTCCTGCACTCAGCGCCTGGACTCTCCAGTCTCACGATGTGTGTGTAGGGGAGATCGTTGTTCAGCCTCTGTAGGTAATGAGGAGCCTCCGAGGAGTGTATTAGCGCCCGTTACGACGCACGTAGTGACCCACTCTCTCCGCTCCTTAGCAGAGCGCACACGCTTCCCCCTTCTCAATCATGGCGATCTGCCAGACCCATCGCGCAGAAGTCGCGGTCCTGTCGACAGACGCGGCACACAATTTCACGCCGTTTTGCCAGCCTCTCATCCGAATCAGCAATAGCTGTCGTGCCACAATGTCACTCGTACTTGAACAACACCGATATTCACAATGCACAGCATAGGCACTACGGAGGTATGCGCTGCTGTAATTACTCGACCCCGTCATTAGTGGTTGCCAGAAAGGATATTTACATTCATCGGGCATCAGCTACACGGGCGCCGCCATCTTGCTCCAACGTGTATTTGGGTACTTGGAGGACATCGTAGTCCGGCCCCCGTGAACCGTTAAGCGGTTCTGAAGCACCGATCATGGCCCAGCAGTTGCGACTTTTTATATTTTATTTGTTTTTCGCCCCTCCAGCATCCACAGTATTCTGGTGTTCCGCTGTACTCACTGTTTCGCCGTGTTAGTGCTCGAATCGGCAGCCGCGTCCTCCGCCATCTTAGTCACCGGGCAGCCCCGCTCACAGGACCAGACTGTTTTTACCACGTTGGCGTGTAGTGTTTCACTCCTTCTTTGACCCGCAGATGCACGGCATGTTCACACACCCCGGGAAGTGGTCATCTGGTGATTTAGCGGACTCTGAGGCAGGTGCAAGCCATAACGCTGTCGGTCGTCCGGCGGAGCTGCGGATCACACAGCCATTCCACTGTGCGCCCCCTAGCGCCTCTCCCATAGCTGATCCTTAATGGAGCACCAATGTGTTTTCTTAAAAGTTATACCAATTCGTTTTTATTCAAGCCTAACTTTAATATTCCATGTGGAGACACTCTTTCATTGACCTCTTTGGATAGGAATGGAACCATATTATATCAAATGAAAACAGCAAAGACATCAGTTCCAATTAAAAGTAAAGTTATAATTCAATGAATTTGAAAGAACAGCTTTGGATCGGCAAAATATTTGGGCACTGGGAAAGCCCAAGGTTAGTGTTAGGCTTAAAATTAACATTATGCTTACTTTGTGTGTTTACATCTAACATTAGTCTTAGGGTCAGGGGAGCAGCAGCTTTTACCCACGGCTAGTATTAGCTATAGAGCTAGAGTTTCGCCAGTAGGTAGTTATAGTTACAACCTAGTTTCCATAGGAAAAGCATATTTTGATTTGCTTATAACTTTGGCGTCATTTAACAAATCTTTATGGAATTTTCCAAAAAGTTTCACTTTCTAGGTCAGCTCCCATCTTATAAGTTTGGGGGTGATTCGTCAAGCGAGGGCTGAGAAAAAAGGGGGGTCCCAAAACGCATTTTCCCCATGTTAATTTCCATAGGAAATTTTGCGATGAGCTACAGCCCAAACTGCTGAACAGAATTACCAAAAATTTGGCATAAAAGTAGAGCTTGGTTCAGAAAGCGACCTTTTTTAAATGGTGTAAATCTGTTAAGTAGTTTTTGAGAAATTGAGAAATTCAAAAAATAAGAGTCAAAAAATGAATTCCCCATAGGAAAATTTGGGCAAGGCAAACTACTGAACCGAATTACCCCAAATTTGACACAAAGGTAGTGTGTGGGTCATAAAGCAACCTTTTTTTAAAATGGTGTAAATCAGTTCAGTAGTTGCTGAGAAATTAGAAAAATAAAAGTTTCGATATCTGGGCGGAGCCTAAGTCCTGTGCATGAGCTTCACTGTGATTGGCTGCCAACACTCCAAAGCAGCAAGTGTTGGCAGCCATCTTGTGGCTTGGTAGAAGCAAGTCGCTAGAAAACAGAGAAAGAAAGGTAGAAAACAAGATAAGGGGGCAGGGTAGAAACACCCTGACCCCCAAGACCATAATTTCGTCACATTTGCACAGCGGTGCTGGGCGGGGGCGGAGCCTGACATAGCAAGTGTGCAAACGGACCCCCTGGCACATTGTAAATTGTGGGATTAAGTCCCCTTCAATCCTGAGGGTCCTTGAGGGCCAACTAGCCCACCAGGTACCTCCAGTATGTGCCAGGGAGTTGGGTTGTAGAAAGGTGTTCAGAGGCCACGCCCCTTTTTACACCTCTATGCAACACAGCTCTGTGGCACTTACTGGAGGTAGCTGGTGGGCTAGTTGGCCTCCAGGGACCCTCAGGACTCAAGGGGACTTAATCCCCTAATTTACAATGCACCAGTTCCCGATATTTTCAACGAGCAACCAAATCTGTGCAATCCAAAAACAGGGAATAAGCCATGTTTGCAGTAGAAATCTAATACCTGCATTTTACTGGTGTAAACCAGGACAATTACCTACAATGTAAAAGGGATCGTAGCCCAGAATCACATCTGAAGCGCAACAGATGTCATAGAGTTACTGATCACACAGCTCAAACACCCATGAAAGCCACAGCACGCACTACCACCAGCCTCAGGACGTTACCCCGGACCACCCTTCTCACTACTACCATCGAGGCAGAACAGAACAGGACAGCAGACCTTCTAAAAATGGCATGGTCCCTCAGCCACACAATACTTGAATGTTGCCAAATATGGCAAGCAAGTATGTGTGAAGGACGCAACTCATCCATCAATAATAATAATGCTGCAAAAACAAAAACAACTGTAGCAGTGATGTGCTGGACAGACCAAACTATACAGATCATAAACCTCTCCATGTGTATATATACTGCTGGTGCTTGTAGTATTGTGCACAATAGACGCAACCATGTTATCTCAGGCAGTGGGGAAGATCTCGGACATGTAGCTGTGTTGTCCTCCCCTGGAAGCGGAAGCACAGTGCGGTCGTCCAGCGTACGCCACTCCAGCGTAGGAGTATGAATAAATAAGCCGGGGCTCTGGGCGTGGTTCACTTGTGAATTGTGAAGGCCTACGACTCTGCCAGAGTGGCGGACGTCACCCTGCCACATGGCTGCCGCCATGACCGCGGCCCTCCTCGACACAGGTCCCCTGTGAACCCAGCACCACAGCACCTTAGACTTATGTCTGTACAGACTACTGCCTTCGAACTACATTGCGGACAGTAGGCCTCACAATTCAGATGGAGTAGCAATTGCAGATGATGCAGTCCTGCATCCAAGACACATTGCTCCCAGTGCGGCCCTCTTGGACCACGCATCATTGCAGGATATGCACACGCTGAGTACTTCAGGTGCCACTAACTCAGTGCACCACAAGTCATCGCAAGGAAGAGTGAGGCAGAATTCAAAAGACATTGGTCCGAGTGCGGCCCCCTGGACCACGCATCATCGCAGGGTACATAAACACTGAGCGCCAAAGTTACTACTAACTCAGTGCACCATAAGTCATCGCAAGGAAGAGTGAACAGTTTTAGGTCAGCAGTGAGGCATACTATCACTCGAAAATCGAATTGAGGCAGAATTCAAAAGACAAAAGACATTGCTCCGAGTGTGGCCCCCCTGGACCACGCTTCATCGCAGGGTATGTACACGCTGAGTGCCAAAGGTACTACTAGCTCACTGCACCATAAGTCATCACCTCGTGGCCGTATTGAAGCAGAATTCAATAGACAAAACATAGCTCCGAGCGGGGCCTTTCCAGACCACGCAGCATTGCAATATACGTACACGCTCAGTGCCAAAGGTACTACTAACTCAGGATTGGTTGCCGTTGCACTCAAGACAGTGTATACAATGTTAAGTAACAAAATTCAACCAAGCACATGACAAAATG
Organism: Lissotriton helveticus; assembly: GCF_964261635.1. Taxonomy (NCBI): domain Eukaryota; kingdom Metazoa; phylum Chordata; class Amphibia; order Caudata; family Salamandridae; genus Lissotriton; species Lissotriton helveticus. The sequence goes on from NC_136065.1 coordinate 1,412,982,035, forward strand.
ACAGAATTATCAAAACAAAAGAACTCTCAATGAGTAGATCTTGGAGTCTTTAATGTTGTAAACAGCCAGCCGACACGTGTTTCATCGCATTCGCGATTCCTCAGGGCTGAAATGAACAAAGGTTGACAATGGAGCATGTATCTCACAAAGTTACATTATACCAAAAGACCTGGTTACATGGTCTTGCATGCTCAGTAGTTGCTGCTACCAGTGTACAGCAATGCATCTGTGATTCCTGAGTGCCACCCCAACACATCCGTGTCGTAAGTGTAAGGTTTACCACTATTATCTCTAACCGTGCAGTTCAATAGTGATTTTGTGAAATCATACGTGGGTGTGACAGAAATATTCTTATTAGGAGACAGAGTCTCTGATTCAGAAGTGAACTATTTGTGTACGATTCAGTCATACTGCATGCTATAGTGAATATGTGAGTAGTCTAGAAACTCTGAACCTCAGAATGTATCCGTCACATACCTAAATGGCTGTAATCCAGTCAGAAGGTCTAAATATCAACACGAAAGAAAAATAAAACATGACAACAGGAAAAATCTCATCACTAATTGTCATATATCCATTGCTCAGGCAAGAAGAATACAGCAGTGAGAATGTGAGGTAAAACATATATAGAAGCTCACCGCTCAGCTGGTGATATTTCCAACCCAGCCGGGCCCTTGACCACAGATACTCCGATCGAGTATCCGATATGAGAACAATTCTGCAATCAGATTAGTAGTCTGAATTACTATACATATGTCTGCATTTCATTAATTTAAGAATGCAGTCAAATAGAAGACATGTTATATATAACAGCCTGTTATTGTAAGTACGTAATCACCGACTTAACACCAGAAAAGACAGCGCACCTTAGCCTGTCACATAAATGATATAAAAACGTCAGGTACACAGATCACAACCCCTTGATTCAAACTGTAGGTTATTAAGATACACTTTTTATTGAGCGATTCTGTAGTAAGTAACTACCCAGTACACTTACATTATTCAATGTATATCAGTAAGTATCCGCTTGACGATCAAAATTGTATGGTTTTCTTTATAGGTTGCCCACGGCGAGTAGGGTAATGCTCTGTAAAAATTATGGGCAATATCGATAATTAATTCTGTTAAAAACTGCGGACTTTAGATATCTCTATTCGGTGCGATATAAACAAAGTCTTACCTATTGGTATAAGGTATACTTTATTGCCGTGGTAGCTATCGATGTGTCTTGCGCTTCAAGCTGAAAAGACACCAAAATAAGGGGGGAGTTATGCTCCTGGAATAGTCCTACGTTATTTGGTTCACTAGGCTGGATGTAAGAGCTTATGCCGGCATGTTACAAGTAGCTTACCTCAATCAAGCGGAGAAGCGGCGTGTGATGCGTCCAGATCCGACGGCCGTGTTCCTGTTTGGACACGTGACCGGCGTTCTGACGTCGCTAAGTAGCGTCTCTACATGGCGTGTCAATAGACTAGACCGTATGCATCGTGTTCTAGTCCTCCATGTTGGGTTCTCACAAAAAAAAAACCCTAAGAATCTACCAACCTCATAAGGATTTGTTCTATACAGATATTTTTACGAATTTATATGATTAAATGTTGCCTCAGTATTAAAGGCACAAAACAAAAAGGGGAGGTTATACTTTTCATATATTCGGTTTATGTGGTTGGCAAGGCGCGAAGTACGAACTCATGTAATTAATTGACTAACGCACATATTCATGGTCGGTCAATATAATCATGAGTTAGATCTTTGGACAAAAGATATACTCTGGTGAGCTAAAGTTGTGAACACCGTGCTGGAAAATCTATAGACTACCGGTGCTCATCTCATTCACACGTGGGTATCTAATTACACATTACTATCCGCAGTATATTCTCATTTCACTATTGCATGTATATTAATAAAATCATATTCAATATCAATTGTAAGGCATTACATCATGTCAAGATAAAGTACAGGGGAGTTATTGTAACATGAGGGAAATACAAAATCATAGTGTCAAGATGTATTATAACAGTAATTGTTTTGTAAATAGACATGTAGCAGTATCATAATCACACACCCCTTCAATATATCAGTTACCCAAGAAATATTGCATCTCATGGTCATAATTGAGTCCCCGTTCCACCGATCTAAGACGCATGATCCAGGTAGCCTCTGTGCGCCTGAGCCTCAATTCCCGGTTACCCCCTCTGACATCCTGGGGCACTGTGTCTATGCCAAAGAATTTAACCACTTTGTTGGTCCTGTCACTTTGACAGGAGGCCACATGTAGGGCCACCGGATATTTAGGATCACCGTTTAGTATTGCCCTGACATGTTCCATCATTCTCTCTTTTAGTTGTCTGATTGTGCTCCCTACATAAAATTTTCCACAAACACATTCTATCACATAGATCACAAATTTAGTGGTGCAATTGATGTTATACTTTACAGTGTAGGCAACACCATCAGGGCCCATGAATTCGGTAGTGCCATGTTTTGCCCATTTACACATACTACAAAATCCACATTTATAAAAGCCGAGACTGTGTTGTGTCATCCAAGTTGTTGTAGTAGTATCTCTAGGAACCGTGGGACTCAATTTATTTCTAAGTGTATTACCTCTTCTGAATGTAATTTGAGGTCTGTCTGAAATACAATTGGTAAGAGCTCTTTCTGACCTTAATAGACCCCAATGTTTGGTAAGACTCTTACGTAAAGCGTCATGGAGTGAATTGTAGTCAGTCACCATTCTAATCTGTTCCCTTCCAGTAGTGGTGGACTTATGTGTAGACGTAAGGGTGTGTGTTCTCGTTACTTTCTTCACCCTTTTTTCGGCTTTCTCAATGATCTGGTTAGAATAACCTCTGTTGTAAAATCTCTCCTTCATGCCAGTCAAACATCTCCTGAACTCTCCATCCTCACTGCAGTTCCTTTTCGCCCTTAAAAACTCGCCATAAGGTATGGCGTTTATTTGGTGAGGGGGATGTGAGCTCGAGGCATGCAAGACTGCATTGCATGTAGTGGATTTCCTGAACAGTCTACTGTGAAGACAGTTTGATGCAACATAAAACTCAATATCCAGAAATTCAATATTAGTTTTACTCCAGTTCATAGTAAATCGGATTTCCCAGGAGTTGTCATTGAGATATCTAAAAAAATCTTGTAAAAGCTCCTCTGAGCCGGACCAGATCAGGATACAGTCGTCAATATACCGACCCAGGAAAATAATGGAGTCGATATATTGCGCACCCTTCTTGCTCCACGCCATGTAGAGACGCTACTTAGCGACGTCAGAACGCCGGTCACGTGTCCAAACAGGAACACGGCCGTCGGATCTGGACGCATCACACGCCGCTTCTCCGCTTGATTGAGGTAAGCTACTTGTAACATGCTGGCATAAGCTCTTACATCCAGCCTAGTGAACCAAATAACGTAGGACTATTCCAGGAGCATAACTCCCCCCTTATTTTGGTGTCTTTTCAGCTTGAAGCGCAAGACACATCGATAGCTACCACGGCAATAAAGTATACCTTATACCAATAGGTAAGACTTTGTTTATATCGCACCGAATAGAGATATCTAAAGTCCGCAGTTTTTAACAGAACTAATTATCGATATTGCCCATAATTTTTACAGAGCATTACCCTACTCGCCGTGGGCAACCTATAAAGAAAACCATACAATTTTGATCGTCAAGCGGATACTTACTGATATACATTGAATAATGTAAGTGTACTGGGTAGTTACTTACTACAGAATCGCTCAATAAAAAGTGTATCTTAATAACCTACAGTTTGAATCAAGGGGTTGTGATCTGTGTACCTGACGTTTTTATATCATTTATGTGACAGGCTAAGGTGCGCTGTCTTTTCTGGTGTTAAGTCGGTGATTACGTACTTACAATAACAGGCTGTTATATATAACATGTCTTCTATTTGACTGCATTCTTAAATTAATGAAATGCAGACATATGTATAGTAATTCAGACTACTAATCTGATTGCAGAATTGTCCTCATATCGGATACTCGATCGGAGTATCTGTGGTCAAGGGCCCGGCTGGGTTGGAAATATCACCAGCTGAGCGGTGAGCTTCTATATATGTTTTACCTCACATTCTCACTGCTGTATTCTTCTTGCCTGAGCAATGGATATATGACAATTAGTGATGAGATTTTTCCTGTTGTCATGTTTTATTTTTCTTTCGTGTTGATATTTAGACCTTCTGACTGGATTACAGCCATTTAGGTATGTGACGGATACATTCTGAGGTTCAGAGTTTCTAGACTACTCACATATTCACTATAGCATGCAGTATGACTGAATCGTACACAAATAGTTCACTTCTGAATCAGAGACTCTGTCTCCTAATAAGAATATTTCTGTCACACCCACGTATGATTTCACAAAATCACTATTGAACTGCACGGTTAGAGATAATAGTGGTAAACCTTACACTTACGACACGGATGTGTTGGGGTGGCACTCAGGAATCACAGATGCATTGCTGTACACTGGTAGCAGCAACTACTGAGCATGCAAGACCATGTAACCAGGTCTTTTGGTATAATGTAACTTTGTGAGATACATGCTCCATTGTCAACCTTTGTTCATTTCAGCCCTGAGGAATCGCGAATGCGATGAAACACGTGTCGGCTGGCTGTTTACAACATTAAAGACTCCAAGATCTACTCATTGAGAGTTCTTTTGTTTTGATAATTCTGTCATTTTGTCATGTGCTTGGTTGAATTTTGTTACTTAACATTGTATACACTGTCTTGAGTGCAACGGCAACCAATTCTGTTCGTGTAGTGGTAGTTTTTCTTTCTACTCAATTGAGTGGTTCAAAGGTTTTTCCACTCGCCGTCTTGCACCTGAATAGTCAGCAATTCCAGACTGATGTGCGCATATACGGGCTGTGCACGTTCCTTACTGATCAAAAGCCTTCCCATCCTGTTAGTTTATTATCAGTGAAGGGTAGCCGCCACGCACAATTTTGACTTCTTCTTCATCCCGTTTTATCTAGAATACCCCTAGATAGGGAGACTTATTTATCCATATCATGGATCGTACCAAAGTGGCAGAAGAGCTGTTTGATAACTTAGCCAAAGGGATGTCCACTCAATCTGCTTCTACCAGTACCAACCCCCCTCGTGTAGAGGGTCTCAAGGATAAATTTCTGAAATTAGAAAGATTAAAGAAGTTGGAAAACTCAAAATGGTGGGATGGGGTGACCCTGAAACAATATCTAAGATTAAAACGTATTCCTAGAGGGTTAAGAGGTCAAATATTCCCCACCTATGACGACCTAGATGCGGATCTCATGGTAAAATGGGAAGAATCTCTTACCAACAACTCCATCACTCTTATGGAGATACTGATTGTTAGTTCGGAACGTAAGGTTACCAAATTGCAGGCAGAAATAGCCACTTTAGAACAGGAAATTAAGGATCTAAATTTGCCCGAACCAACAGTCAAGAACTACACCATTTTGGACGAAATCCTTTTGAAACACCAATCGGATATTAAGAACAGGAAAGCTCGGCAATTTAGGAGGGACGAGTTGGATTACACACGTGGAAGAATTTTCACTTTTGACAAAAAATATGACTCCATGATCCCGAACAGCTCCAAAACTAGCAGCAGAAACAAGACTAGCTCAGAACCTGCCTCCTTGTCCTCTAGTAACGCCTCTTTAAACTCTGTAAATACCACCGGGGGTGATTCGGATAACCAAGATAGACAGAATATGCCAGCATTTTTTCAAGAGGTTTTACGTATAAGGGAAGGGCAACAGATACGTGCCCCCAAGAAACCAGCCCGAGCAAAAACAAGACGAGGTAGGGGCAGCAAGTTCAGAGGACTATCGAAGAAAATTTGAGGTCAGGAGCCAACAAGAACCAGTAAACATTGAGAATCAGGGTGTACAGGTCATCAACCTCTCTAAACTAATTCTTACTCCAGATATGATTTCTCTCCTGAGTAGGGGTCTAAACTTTAACCCTTACGCCACCGGAGATATCTGCAAATTGAAGATTGATCTTTTTAAGTTTATTCGGAATCTCAAGCTAAAAAAGCATTTTTACGGGTCAGAAAAAAGGGAGAGAGAAAGTAGATTAACACCTGTACAAAATACTTCTGATACATTATCAATAAAAGATGTGCATGCAACCCACCTTCTGTTGTCATTAACTGATATGGAGGATTCTCCTCTAGACATGGACCAACTGTTGGAGGAGCTAGACATAGAATCTGATTTCAGCATTGTCAGTGGTTTAAAATCGAAATCCAAATGGATTCCCACACTACCTGGTGGCAATGCAATAGACATGTTTCACAAACGGGTGATAGAGGACTTGGATAACCTGAACAGTCATCGAAAGGACAGGATGTTTAAATACAAGGATAACCTCACCCATGGGGAAAGACATGCACTAACCACACTCATGAAAGACAATACCATAACTATCAGGGAAGCAGACAAAGGGGGCAACGTAGTGATAATGGATCGTGTAGACTATTACTATGAAATCTCTCAACAATTACAGGATGAGTCTTGCTACGAACATCTTACACATAACCCCATGGGTCCTTTAACTTTGAAAATTAACTCACTATTGCTAAAATGGAAACAATCTGGGCTATTGAACGAGGAAGAATTTTTATATCTTAAGGTGTTTAGACCAACTTACCCATGGTTATATACGCTTCCTAAAGTCCATAAAAAACTCCCTTTTCCACCAGGGAGACCAATTGTTTCTGGCATTGGGGGCCCCACCGAAATATTAGCGGAATACGTGGATCTCTTCCTGGGTCCCCTGGTCAGAAACTTACCTTCCTACATACAGGATAGTAAACATATTCTAAGTACCTTAGCAGACATCCAGTGGCAAGAAAGATCTCTACTTGTCACGTTAGATGTAGTCTCACTGTATACCAGTATTAATCTAGACCTAGGCATACAGACAGTAAACAAGTTTCTGCATAATAGACCTGCTACACTTTGGCAACATACTGTAATGTTATCTGCAATGATTGAGCTTATACTCAAAAACAACGTGTTCATGTTTGACAAAAACTGGTACTGTCAAAAGAAGGGAGTGGCCATGGGCTCAAAAATATCACCCTCGTTTGCCAACTTGTTCATGGGTGCTTTGGAATCCGACCTCATTTGGAGCAAGAAGGGTGCGCAATATATCGACTCCATTATTTTCTGGGGTCGGTATATTGACGACTGTATCCTGATCTGGTCCGGCTCAGAGGAGCTTTTACAAGATTTTTTTAGATATCTCAATGACAACTCCTGGGAAATCCGATTTACTATGAACTGGAGTAAAACTAATATTGAATTTCTGGATATTGAGTTTTATGTTGCATCAAACTGTCTTCACAGTAGACTGTTCAGGAAATCCACTGCATGCAATGCAGTCTTGCATGCCTCGAGCTCACATCCCCCTCACCAAATAAACGCCATACCTTATGGCGAGTTTTTAAGGGCGAAAAGGAACTGCAGTGAGGATGGAGAGTTCAGGAGATGTTTGACTGGCATGAAGGAGAGATTTTACAACAGAGGTTATTCTAACCAGATCATTGAGAAAGCCGAAAAAAGGGTGAAGAAAGTAAAGAGAACACACACCCTTACGTCTACACATAAGTCCACCACTACTGGAAGGGAACAGATTAGAATGGTGACTGACTACAATTCACTCCATGACGCTTTACGTAAGAGTCTCACCAAACATTGGAGTCTATTAAGGTCAGAAAGAGCTCTTACCAATTGTATTTCAGACAGACCTCAAATTACATTCAGAAGAGGTAATACACTTAGAAATAAATTGAGTCCCACGGTTCCTAGAGATACTACTACAACAACTTGGATGACACAACACAGTCTCGGCTTTTATAAATGTGGATTTTGTAGTATGTGTAAATGGGCAAAACATGGCACTACCGAATTCATGGGCCCTGATGGTGTTGCCTACACTGTAAAGTATAACATCAATTGCACCACTAAATTTGTGATCTATGTGATAGAATGTGTTTGTGGAAAATTGTATGTAGGGAGCACAATCAGACAACTAAAAGAGAGAATGATGGAACATGTCAGGGCAATACTAAACGGTGATCCTAAATATCCGGTGGCCCTACATGTGGCCTCCTGTCAAAGTGACAGGACCAACAAAGTGGTTAAATTCTTTGGCATAGACACAGTGCCCCAGGATGTCAGAGGGGGTAACCGGGAATTGAGGCTCAGGCGCACAGAGGCTACCTGGATCATGCGTCTTAGATCGGTGGAACGGGGACTCAATTATGACCATGAGATGCAATATTTCTTGGGTAACTGATATATTGAAGGGGTGTGTGATTATGATACTGCTACATGTCTATTTACAAAACAATTACTGTTATAATACATCTTGACACTATGATTTTGTATTTCCCTCATGTTACAATAACTCCCCTGTACTTTATCTTGACATGATGTAATGCCTTACAATTGATATTGAATATGACTTTATTAATATACATGCAATAGTGAAATGAGAATATACTGCGGATAGTAATGTGTAATTAGATACCCACGTGTGAATGAGACGAGCACCGGTAGTCTATAGATTTTCCAGCACGGTGTTCACAACTTTAGCTCACCAGAGTATATCTTTTGTCCAAAGATCTAACTCATGATTATATTGACCGACCATGAATATGTGCGTTAGTCAATTAATTACATGAGTTCGTACTTCGCGCCTTGCCAACCACATAAACCGAATATATGAAAAGTATAACCTCCCCTTTTTGTTTTGTGCCTTTAATACTGAGGCAACATTTAATCATATAAATTCGTAAAAATATCTGTATAGAACAAATCCTTATGAGGTTGGTAGATTCTTAGGGTTTTTTTTTTGTGAGAACCCAACATGGAGGACTAGAACACGATGCATACGGTCTAGTCTATTGACACGCCATGTAGAGACGCTACTTAGCGACGTCAGAACGCCGGTCACGTGTCCAAACAGGAACACGGCCGTCGGATCTGGACGCATCACACGCCGCTTCTCCGCTTGATTGAGGTAAGCTACTTGTAACATGCTGGCATAAGCTCTTACATCCAGCCTAGTGAACCAAATAACGTAGGACTATTCCAGGAGCATAACTCCCCCCTTATTTTGGTGTCTTTTCAGCTTGAAGCGCAAGACACATCGATAGCTACCACGGCAATAAAGTATACCTTATACCAATAGGTAAGACTTTGTTTATATCGCACCGAATAGAGATATCTAAAGTCCGCAGTTTTTAACAGAACTAATTATCGATATTGCCCATAATTTTTACAGAGCATTACCCTACTCGCCGTGGGCAACCTATAAAGAAAACCATACAATTTTGATCGTCAAGCGGATACTTACTGATATACATTGAATAATGTAAGTGTACTGGGTAGTTACTTACTACAGAATCGCTCAATAAAAAGTGTATCTTAATAACCTACAGTTTGAATCAAGGGGTTGTGATCTGTGTACCTGACGTTTTTATATCATTTATGTGACAGGCTAAGGTGCGCTGTCTTTTCTGGTGTTAAGTCGGTGATTACGTACTTACAATAACAGGCTGTTATATATAACATGTCTTCTATTTGACTGCATTCTTAAATTAATGAAATGCAGACATATGTATAGTAATTCAGACTACTAATCTGATTGCAGAATTGTCCTCATATCGGATACTCGATCGGAGTATCTGTGGTCAAGGGCCCGGCTGGGTTGGAAATATCACCAGCTGAGCGGTGAGCTTCTATATATGTTTTACCTCACATTCTCACTGCTGTATTCTTCTTGCCTGAGCAATGGATATATGACAATTAGTGATGAGATTTTTCCTGTTGTCATGTTTTATTTTTCTTTCGTGTTGATATTTAGACCTTCTGACTGGATTACAGCCATTTAGGTATGTGACGGATACATTCTGAGGTTCAGAGTTTCTAGACTACTCACATATTCACTATAGCATGCAGTATGACTGAATCGTACACAAATAGTTCACTTCTGAATCAGAGACTCTGTCTCCTAATAAGAATATTTCTGTCACACCCACGTATGATTTCACAAAATCACTATTGAACTGCACGGTTAGAGATAATAGTGGTAAACCTTACACTTACGACACGGATGTGTTGGGGTGGCACTCAGGAATCACAGATGCATTGCTGTACACTGGTAGCAGCAACTACTGAGCATGCAAGACCATGTAACCAGGTCTTTTGGTATAATGTAACTTTGTGAGATACATGCTCCATTGTCAACCTTTGTTCATTTCAGCCCTGAGGAATCGCGAATGCGATGAAACACGTGTCGGCTGGCTGTTTACAACATTAAAGACTCCAAGATCTACTCATTGAGAGTTCTTTTGTTTTGATAATTCTGTCATTTTGTCATGTGCTTGGTTGAATTTTGTTACTTAACATTGTATACACTGTCTTGAGTGCAACGGCAACCAATTCTGTTCGTGTAGTGGTAGTTTTTCTTTCTACTCAATTGAGTGGTTCAAAGGTTTTTCCACTCGCCGTCTTGCACCTGAATAGTCAGCAATTCCAGACTGATGTGCGCATATACGGGCTGTGCACCCGGTTCTTACTGATCAAAAGCCTTCCCATCCTGTTAGTTTATTATCAGTGAAGGGTAGCCGCCACGCACAATTTTGACTTCTTCTTCATCCCGTTTTATCTAGAATACCCCTAGATAGGGAGACTTATTTATCCATATCATGGATCGTACCAAAGTGGCAGAAGAGCTGTTTGATAACTTAGCCAAAGGGATGTCCACTCAATCTGCTTCTACCAGTACCAACCCCCCTCGTGTAGAGGGTCTCAAGGATAAATTTCTGAAATTAGAAAGATTAAAGAAGTTGGAAAACTCAAAATGGTGGGATGGGGTGACCCTGAAACAATATCTAAGATTAAAACGTATTCCTAGAGGGTTAAGAGGTCAAATATTCCCCACCTATGACGACCTAGATGCGGATCTCATGGTAAAATGGGAAGAATCTCTTACCAACAACTCCATCACTCTTATGGAGATACTGATTGTTAGTTCGGAACGTAAGGTTACCAAATTGCAGGCAGAAATAGCCACTTTAGAACAGGAAATTAAGGATCTAAATTTGCCCGAACCAACAGTCAAGAACTACACCATTTTGGACGAAATCCTTTTGAAACACCAATCGGATATTAAGAACAGGAAAGCTCGGCAATTTAGGAGGGACGAGTTGGATTACACACGTGGAAGAATTTTCACTTTTGACAAAAAATATGACTCCATGATCCCGAACAGCTCCAAAACTAGCAGCAGAAACAAGACTAGCTCAGAACCTGCCTCCTTGTCCTCTAGTAACGCCTCTTTAAACTCTGTAAATACCACCGGGGGTGATTCGGATAACCAAGATAGACAGAATATGCCAGCATTTTTTCAAGAGGTTTTACGTATAAGGAAGGGCAACAGATACGTGCCCCCAAGAAACCAGCCCGAGCAAAAACAAGACGAGGTAGGGGCAGCAAGTTCAGAGGACTATCGAAGAAAATTGAGGTCAGGAGCCAACAAGAACCAGTAAACATTGAGAATCAGGGTGTACAGGTCATCAACCTCTCTAAACTAATTCTTACTCCAGATATGATTTCTCTCCTGAGTAGGGGTCTAAACTTTAACCCTTACGCCACCGGAGATATCTGCAAATTGAAGATTGATCTTTTTAAGTTTATTCGGAATCTCAAGCTAAAAAAGCATTTTTACGGGTCAGAAAAAAGGGAGAGAGAAAGTAGATTAACACCTGTACAAAATACTTCTGATACATTATCAATAAAAGATGTGCATGCAACCCACCTTCTGTTGTCATTAACTGATATGGAGGATTCTCCTCTAGACATGGACCAACTGTTGGAGGAGCTAGACATAGAATCTGATTTCAGCATTGTCAGTGGTTTAAAATCGAAATCCAAATGGATTCCCACACTACCTGGTGGCAATGCAATAGACATGTTTCACAAACGGGTGATAGAGGACTTGGATAACCTGAACAGTCATCGAAAGGACAGGATGTTTAAATACAAGGATAACCTCACCCATGGGGAAAGACATGCACTAACCACACTCATGAAAGACAATACCATAACTATCAGGGAAGCAGACAAAGGGGGCAACGTAGTGATAATGGATCGTGTAGACTATTACTATGAAATCTCTCAACAATTACAGGATGAGTCTTGCTACGAACATCTTACACATAACCCCATGGGTCCTTTAACTTTGAAAATTAACTCACTATTGCTAAAATGGAAACAATCTGGGCTATTGAACGAGGAAGAATTTTTATATCTTAAGGTGTTTAGACCAACTTACCCATGGTTATATACGCTTCCTAAAGTCCATAAAAAACTCCCTTTTCCACCAGGGAGACCAATTGTTTCTGGCATTGGGGGCCCCACCGAAATATTAGCGGAATACGTGGATCTCTTCCTGGGTCCCCTGGTCAGAAACTTACCTTCCTACATACAGGATAGTAAACATATTCTAAGTACCTTAGCAGACATCCAGTGGCAAGAAAGATCTCTACTTGTCACGTTAGATGTAGTCTCACTGTATACCAGTATTAATCTAGACCTAGGCATACAGACAGTAAACAAGTTTCTGCATAATAGACCTGCTACACTTTGGCAACATACTGTAATGTTATCTGCAATGATTGAGCTTATACTCAAAAACAACGTGTTCATGTTTGACAAAAACTGGTACTGTCAAAAGAAGGGAGTGGCCATGGGCTCAAAAATATCACCCTCGTTTGCCAACTTGTTCATGGGTGCTTTGGAATCCGACCTCATTTGGAGCAAGAAGGGTGCGCAATATATCGACTCCATTATTTTCTGGGGTCGGTATATTGACGACTGTATCCTGATCTGGTCCGGCTCAGAGGAGCTTTTACAAGATTTTTTTAGATATCTCAATGACAACTCCTGGGAAATCCGATTTACTATGAACTGGAGTAAAACTAATATTGAATTTCTGGATATTGAGTTTTATGTTGCATCAAACTGTCTTCACAGTAGACTGTTCAGGAAATCCACTGCATGCAATGCAGTCTTGCATGCCTCGAGCTCACATCCCCCTCACCAAATAAACGCCATACCTTATGGCGAGTTTTTAAGGGCGAAAAGGAACTGCAGTGAGGATGGAGAGTTCAGGAGATGTTTGACTGGCATGAAGGAGAGATTTTACAACAGAGGTTATTCTAACCAGATCATTGAGAAAGCCGAAAAAAGGGTGAAGAAAGTAAAGAGAACACACACCCTTACGTCTACACATAAGTCCACCACTACTGGAAGGGAACAGATTAGAATGGTGACTGACTACAATTCACTCCATGACGCTTTACGTAAGAGTCTCACCAAACATTGGAGTCTATTAAGGTCAGAAAGAGCTCTTACCAATTGTATTTCAGACAGACCTCAAATTACATTCAGAAGAGGTAATACACTTAGAAATAAATTGAGTCCCACGGTTCCTAGAGATACTACTACAACAACTTGGATGACACAACACAGTCTCGGCTTTTATAAATGTGGATTTTGTAGTATGTGTAAATGGGCAAAACATGGCACTACCGAATTCATGGGCCCTGATGGTGTTGCCTACACTGTAAAGTATAACATCAATTGCACCACTAAATTTGTGATCTATGTGATAGAATGTGTTTGTGGAAAATTGTATGTAGGGAGCACAATCAGACAACTAAAAGAGAGAATGATGGAACATGTCAGGGCAATACTAAACGGTGATCCTAAATATCCGGTGGCCCTACATGTGGCCTCCTGTCAAAGTGACAGGACCAACAAAGTGGTTAAATTCTTTGGCATAGACACAGTGCCCCAGGATGTCAGAGGGGGTAACCGGGAATTGAGGCTCAGGCGCACAGAGGCTACCTGGATCATGCGTCTTAGATCGGTGGAACGGGGACTCAATTATGACCATGAGATGCAATATTTCTTGGGTAACTGATATATTGAAGGGGTGTGTGATTATGATACTGCTACATGTCTATTTACAAAACAATTACTGTTATAATACATCTTGACACTATGATTTTGTATTTCCCTCATGTTACAATAACTCCCCTGTACTTTATCTTGACATGATGTAATGCCTTACAATTGATATTGAATATGACTTTATTAATATACATGCAATAGTGAAATGAGAATATACTGCGGATAGTAATGTGTAATTAGATACCCACGTGTGAATGAGACGAGCACCGGTAGTCTATAGATTTTCCAGCACGGTGTTCACAACTTTAGCTCACCAGAGTATATCTTTTGTCCAAAGATCTAACTCATGATTATATTGACCGACCATGAATATGTGCGTTAGTCAATTAATTACATGAGTTCGTACTTCGCGCCTTGCCAACCACATAAACCGAATATATGAAAAGTATAACCTCCCCTTTTTGTTTTGTGCCTTTAATACTGAGGCAACATTTAATCATATAAATTCGTAAAAATATCTGTATAGAACAAATCCTTATGAGGTTGGTAGATTCTTAGGGTTTTTTTTTTGTGAGAACCCAACATGGAGGACTAGAACACGATGCATACGGTCTAGTCTATTGACACGCCATGTAGAGACGCTACTTAGCGACGTCAGAACGCCGGTCACGTGTCCAAACAGGAACACGGCCGTCGGATCTGGACGCATCACACGCCGCTTCTCCGCTTGATTGAGGTAAGCTACTTGTAACATGCTGGCATAAGCTCTTACATCCAGCCTAGTGAACCAAATAACGTAGGACTATTCCAGGAGCATAACTCCCCCCTTATTTTGGTGTCTTTTCAGCTTGAAGCGCAAGACACATCGATAGCTACCACGGCAATAAAGTATACCTTATACCAATAGGTAAGACTTTGTTTATATCGCACCGAATAGAGATATCTAAAGTCCGCAGTTTTTAACAGAACTAATTATCGATATTGCCCATAATTTTTACAGAGCATTACCCTACTCGCCGTGGGCAACCTATAAAGAAAACCATACAATTTTGATCGTCAAGCGGATACTTACTGATATACATTGAATAATGTAAGTGTACTGGGTAGTTACTTACTACAGAATCGCTCAATAAAAAGTGTATCTTAATAACCTACAGTTTGAATCAAGGGGTTGTGATCTGTGTACCTGACGTTTTTATATCATTTATGTGACAGGCTAAGGTGCGCTGTCTTTTCTGGTGTTAAGTCGGTGATTACGTACTTACAATAACAGGCTGTTATATATAACATGTCTTCTATTTGACTGCATTCTTAAATTAATGAAATGCAGACATATGTATAGTAATTCAGACTACTAATCTGATTGCAGAATTGTTCTCATATCGGATACTCGATCGGAGTATCTGTGGTCAAGGGCCCGGCTGGGTTGGAAATATCACCAGCTGAGCGGTGAGCTTCTATATATGTTTTACCTCACATTCTCACTGCTGTATTCTTCTTGCCTGAGCAATGGATATATGACAATTAGTGATGAGATTTTTCCTGTTGTCATGTTTTATTTTTCTTTCGTATTGATATTTAGACCTTCTGACTGGATTACAGCCATTTAGGTATGTGACGGATACATTCTGAGGTTCAGAGTTTCTAGACTACTCACATATTCACTATAGCATGCAGTATGACTGAATCGTACACAAATAGTTCACTTCTGAATCAGAGACTCTGTCTCCTAATAAGAATATTTCTGTCACACCCATGTATGATTTCACAAAATCACTATTGAACTGCACGGTTAGAGATAATAGTGGTAAACCTTACACTTACGACACGGATGTGTTGGGGTGGCACTCAGGAATCACAGATGCATTGCTGTACACTGGTAGCAGCAACTACTGAGCATGCAAGACCATGTAACCAGGTCTTTTGGTATAATGTAACTTTGTGAGATACATGCTCCATTGTCAACCTTTGTTCATTTCAGCCCTGAGGAATCGCGAATGCGATGAAACACGTGTCGGCTGGCTGTTTACAACATTAAAGACTCCAAGATCTACTCATTGAGAGTTCTTTTGTTTTGATAATTCTGTCATTTTGTCATGTGCTTGGTTGAATTTTGTTACTTAACATTGTATACACTGTCTTGAGTGCAACGGCAACCAATTCTGTTCGTGTAGTGGTAGTTTTTCTTTCTACTCAATTGAGTGGTTCAAAGGTTTTTCCACTCGCCGTCTTGCACCTGAATAGTCAGCAATTCCAGACTGATGTGCGCATATACGGGCTGTGCACCCGGTTCTTACTGATCAAAAGCCTTCCCATCCTGTTAGTTTATTATCAGTGAAGGGTAGCCGCCACGCACAATTTTGACTTCTTCTTCATCCCGTTTTATCTAGAATACCCCTAGATAGGGAGACTTATTTATCCATATCATGGATCGTACCAAAGTGGCAGAAGAGCTGTTTGATAACTTAGCCAAAGGGATGTCCACTCAATCTGCTTCTACCAGTACCAACCCCCCTCGTGTAGAGGGTCTCAAGGATAAATTTCTGAAATTAGAAAGATTAAAGAAATTGGAAAACTCAAAATGGTGGGATGGGGTGACCCTGAAACAATATCTAAGATTAAAACGTATTCCTAGAGGGTTAAGAGGTCAAATATTCCCCACCTATGACGACCTAGATGCGGATCTCATGGTAAAATGGGAAGAATCTCTTACCAACAACTCCATCACTCTTATGGAGATACTGATTGTTAGTTCGGAACGTAAGGTTACCAAATTGCAGGCAGAAATAGCCACTTTAGAACAGGAAATTAAGGATCTAAATTTGCCCGAACCAACAGTCAAGAACTACACCATTTTGGACGAAATCCTTTTGAAACACCAATCGGATATTAAGAACAGGAAAGCTCGGCAATTTAGGAGGGACGAGTTGGATTACACACGTGGAAGAATTTTCACTTTTGACAAAAAATATGACTCCATGATCCCGAACAGCTCCAAAACTAGCAGCAGAAACAAGACTAGCTCAGAACCTGCCTCCTTGTCCTCTAGTAACGCCTCTTTAAACTCTGTAAATACCACCGGGGGTGATTCGGATAACCAAGATAGACAGAATATGCCAGCATTTTTTCAAGAGGTTTTACGTATAAGGAAGGGCAACAGATACGTGCCCCCAAGAAACCAGCCCGAGCAAAAACAAGACGAGGTAGGGGCAGCAAGTTCAGAGGACTATCGAAGAAAATTGAGGTCAGGAGCCAACAAGAACCAGTAAACATTGAGAATCAGGGTGTACAGGTCATCAACCTCTCTAAACTAATTCTTACTCCAGATATGATTTCTCTCCTGAGTAGGGGTCTAAACTTTAACCCTTACGCCACCGGAGATATCTGCAAATTGAAGATTGATCTTTTTAAGTTTATTCGGAATCTCAAGCTAAAAAAGCATTTTTACGGGTCAGAAAAAAGGGAGAGAGAAAGTAGATTAACACCTGTACAAAATACTTCTGATACATTATCAATAAAAGATGTGCATGCAACCCACCTTCTGTTGTCATTAACTGATATGGAGGATTCTCCTCTAGACATGGACCAACTGTTGGAGGAGCTAGACATAGAATCTGATTTCAGCATTGTCAGTGGTTTAAAATCGAAATCCAAATGGATTCCCACACTACCTGGTGGCAATGCAATAGACATGTTTCACAAACGGGTGATAGAGGACTTGGATAACCTGAACAGTCATCGAAAGGACAGGATGTTTAAATACAAGGATAACCTCACCCATGGGGAAAGACATGCACTAACCACACTCATGAAAGACAATACCATAACTATCAGGGAAGCAGACAAAGGGGGCAACGTAGTGATAATGGATCGTGTAGACTATTACTATGAAATCTCTCAACAATTACAGGATGAGTCTTGCTACGAACATCTTACACATAACCCCATGGGTCCTTTAACTTTGAAAATTAACTCACTATTGCTAAAATGGAAACAATCTGGGCTATTGAACGAGGAAGAATTTCTATATCATAAGGTGTTTAGACCAACTTACCCATGGTTATATACGCTTCCTAAAGTCCATAAAAAACTCCCTTTTCCACCAGGGAGACCAATTGTTTCTGGCATTGGGGGCCCCACCGAAAGATTAGCGGAATACGTGGATCTCTTCCTGGGTCCCCTGGTCAGAAACTTACCTTCCTACATACAGGATAGTAAACATATTCTAAGTACCTTAGCAGACATCCAGTGGCAAGAAGGATCTCTACTTGTCACGTTAGATGTAGTCTCACTGTATACCAGTATTAATCTAGACCTAGGCATACAGACAGTAAACAAGTTTCTGCATAATAGACCTGCTACACTTTGGCAACATACTGTAATGTTATCTGCAATGATTGAGCTTATACTCAAAAACAACGTGTTCATGTTTGACAAAAACTGGTACTGTCAAAAGAAGGGAGTGGCCATGGGCTCAAAAATATCACCCTCGTTTGCCAACTTGTTCATGGGTGCTTTGGAATCCGACCTCATTTGGAGCAAGAAGGGTGCGCAATATATCGACTCCATTATTTTCTGGGGTCGGTATATTGACGACTGTATCCTGATCTGGTCCGGCTCAGAGGAGCTTTTACAAGATTTTTTTAGATATCTCAATGACAACTCCTGGGAAATCCGATTTACTATGAACTGGAGTAAAACTAATATTGAATTTCTGGATATTGAGTTTTATGTTGCATCAAACTGTCTTCACAGTAGACTGTTCAGGAAATCCACTGCATGCAATGCAGTCTTGCATGCCTCGAGCTCACATCCCCCTCACCAAATAAACGCCATACCTTATGGCGAGTTTTTAAGGGCGAAAAGGAACTGCAGTGAGGATGGAGAGTTCAGGAGATGTTTGACTGGCATGAAGGAGAGATTTTACAACAGAGGTTATTCTAACCAGATCATTGAGAAAGCCGAAAAAAGGGTGAAGAAAGTAAAGAGAACACACACCCTTACGTCTACACATAAGTCCACCACTACTGGAAGGGAACAGATTAGAATGGTGACTGACTACAATTCACTCCATGACGCTTTACGTAAGAGTCTTACCAAACATTGGGGTCTATTAAGGTCAGAAAGAGCTCTTACCAATTGTATTTCAGACAGACCTCAAATTACATTCAGAAGAGGTAATACACTTAGAAATAAATTGAGTCCCACGGTTCCTAGAGATACTACTACAACAACTTGGATGACACAACACAGTCTCGGCTTTTATAAATGTGGATTTTGTAGTATGTGTAAATGGGCAAAACATGGCACTACCGAATTCATGGGCCCTGATGGTGTTGCCTACACTGTAAAGTATAACATCAATTGCACCACTAAATTTGTGATCTATGTGATAGAATGTGTTTGTGGAAAATTTTATGTAGGGAGCACAATCAGACAACTAAAAGAGAGAATGATGGAACATGTCAGGGCAATACTAAACGGTGATCCTAAATATCCGGTGGCCCTACATGTGGCCTCCTGTCAAAGTGACAGGACCAACAAAGTGGTTAAATTCTTTGGCATAGACACAGTGCCCCAGGATGTCAGAGGGGGTAACCGGGAATTGAGGCTCAGGCGCACAGAGGCTACCTGGATCATGCGTCTTAGATCGGTGGAACGGGGACTCAATTATGACCATGAGATGCAATATTTCTTGGGTAACTGATATATTGAAGGGGTGTGTGATTATGATACTGCTACATGTCTATTTACAAAACAATTACTGTTATAATACATCTTGACACTATGATTTTGTATTTCCCTCATGTTACAATAACTCCCCTGTACTTTATCTTGACATGATGTAATGCCTTACAATTGATATTGAATATGATTTTATTAATATACATGCAATAGTGAAATGAGAATATACTGCGGATAGTAATGTGTAATTAGATACCCACGTGTGAATGAGACGAGCACCGGTAGTCTATAGATTTTCCAGCACGGTGTTCACAACTTTAGCTCACCAGAGTATATCTTTTGTCCAAAGATCTAACTCATGATTATATTGACCGACCATGAATATGTGCGTTAGTCAATTAATTACATGAGTTCGTACTTCGCGCCTTGCCAACCACATAAACCGAATATATGAAAAGTATAACCTCCCCTTTTTGTTTTGTGCCTTTAATACTGAGGCAACATTTAATCATATAAATTCGTAAAAATATCTGTATAGAACAAATCCTTATGAGGTTGGTAGATTCTTAGGGTTTTTTTTTTTTGTGAGAACCCAACATGGAGGACTAGAACACGATGCATACGGTCTAGTCTATTGACACGCCATGTAGAGACGCTACTTAGCGACGTCAGAACGCCGGTCACGTGTCCAAACAGGAACACGGCCGTCGGATCTGGACGCATCACACGCCGCTTCTCCGCTTGATTGAGGTAAGCTACTTGTAACATGCTGGCATAAGCTCTTACATCCAGCCTAGTGAACCAAATAACGTAGGACTATTCCAGGAGCATAACTCCCCCCTTATTTTGGTGTCTTTTCAGCTTGAAGCGCAAGACACATCGATAGCTACCACGGCAATAAAGTATACCTTATACCAATAGGTAAGACTTTGTTTATATCGCACCGAATAGAGATATCTAAAGTCCGCAGTTTTTAACAGAACTAATTATCGATATTGCCCATAATTTTTACAGAGCATTACCCTACTCGCCGTGGGCAACCTATAAAGAAAACCATACAATTTTGATCGTCAAGCGGATACTTACTGATATACATTGAATAATGTAAGTGTACTGGGTAGTTACTTACTACAGAATCGCTCAATAAAAAGTGTATCTTAATAACCTACAGTTTGAATCAAGGGGTTGTGATCTGTGTACCTGACGTTTTTATATCATTTATGTGACAGGCTAAGGTGCGCTGTCTTTTCTGGTGTTAAGTCGGTGATTACGTACTTACAATAACAGGCTGTTATATATAACATGTCTTCTATTTGACTGCATTCTTAAATTAATGAAATGCAGACATATGTATAGTAATTCAGACTACTAATCTGATTGCAGAATTGTCCTCATATCGGATACTCGATCGGAGTATCTGTGGTCAAGGGCCCGGCTGGGTTGGAAATATCACCAGCTGAGCGGTGAGCTTCTATATATGTTTTACCTCACATTCTCACTGCTGTATTCTTCTTGCCTGAGCAATGGATATATGACAATTAGTGATGAGATTTTTCCTGTTGTCATGTTTTATTTTTCTTTCGTGTTGATATTTAGACCTTCTGACTGGATTACAGCCATTTAGGTATGTGACGGATACATTCTGAGGTTCAGAGTTTCTAGACTACTCACATATTCACTATAGCATGCAGTATGACTGAATCGTACACAAATAGTTCACTTCTGAATCAGAGACTCTGTCTCCTAATAAGAATATTTCTGTCACACCCACGTATGATTTCACAAAATCACTATTGAACTGCACGGTTAGAGATAATAGTGGTAAACCTTACACTTACGACACGGATGTGTTGGGGTGGCACTCAGGAATCACAGATGCATTGCTGTACACTGGTAGCAGCAACTACTGAGCATGCAAGACCATGTAACCAGGTCTTTTGGTATAATGTAACTTTGTGAGATACATGCTCCATTGTCAACCTTTGTTCATTTCAGCCCTGAGGAATCGCGAATGCGATGAAACACGTGTCGGCTGGCTGTTTACAACATTAAAGACTCCAAGATCTACTCATTGAGAGTTCTTTTGTTTTGATAATTCTGTCATTTTGTCATGTGCTTGGTTGAATTTTGTTACTTAACATTGTATACACTGTCTTGAGTGCAACGGCAACCAATTCTGTTCGTGTAGTGGTAGTTTTTCTTTCTACTCAATTGAGTGGTTCAAAGGTTTTTCCACTCGCCGTCTTGCACCTGAATAGTCAGCAATTCCAGACTGATGTGCGCATATACGGGCTGTGCACCCGGTTCTTACTGATCAAAAGCCTTCCCATCCTGTTACTACTAACTCAGTGCACCATAACTCATCGCCATGTGGCCTTATTAAGGCAGAATTCAATAGACAAAAGACATTGGTCCGAGTGTGGCACCCTGGACCATGCATCATCGCAGGGTACGTACATGCTTGGCGCCAAAGGTACTATTAACTCAGTGCACCATAAGTCATCGCAAGGAACAGTGAACAGTTCTATGTCAGCAGTGAGGCGTACTATCACTCGAAAACCACCCCAAAATACATATAATATAAAAAGAACAGAACAATCGAAGTACATTAATGATTACACTGCCATGATTTTGAAGATGTGGAATGCAAATATGGACATACAATATTTTGCAGATAACTGAATTGCTGTTTCTCGCTATGTCACGTCATATATTACCAAGTCTGAGAAGACAGACTTGAAAGCAATGTGGGAAAAAAATTCACAGGAGAAGACACTTAGCAAAAATTGTACAGCTTCAACCTAAAGATGCTTTCGAGAAATTAGATCCTACGAATGTTCGCATCCATAGACATCTGCAAGTTCATATTCAAAGTCAAGAGGAATCATCTGGATAAGTCTAGGTCTTGCTGCAGCACGAAATCGAGTTTTAATATAAATGATATAAAAAAAGTTTGTAATGATATAGAGTTACGTTTCTTTGGTAGTCAAGAGAAGTGTACAGAAAATAAGAGTTTACGTGTTGAAGAAGAGATGGAAGATAATAGTGATGTGAAGTTTTAAAAAGAAATAACAAAGTTTAAAGTGGTTTCTGGTAAAAATCCCAACTAAGTATAACGTCCCTCAGATCTACACAACATCCTTTTAGTATCCTTGCTTCAAGAACTTGTTTTATGTCAGTTATAGCTTTACTATAATAACCAAAATTCATCTTGCAAGTCCAAACGAACACTGAATGGCAGTCTACACTGCGGACAGAAGAGCTCACAATTTGAACTATAACGTCCCTGAAACCGACATATTTCGACAGTGTATTTCCTAAATGTTTCATCTTTTGTTCCATCCACCTACACTGCGGACTGCAGGGCTCACAATTCACATCGAGTCGCAATAGCAGATGATGCAGTGCAATAGGCAAGAGACATTGCTCCCAGTGCTGCCCCCCCCCCCCCGGACCACGCATCATCGCTGACTGCGCACATGCTCAATGCTTCTGATGCCCCTATCTCACAGCAAAACAACTCATGCACCCTTTCTGATACAGTATTTTGTGTACAATTTCACATATGCTGTCCTACCTTAGTGTATCACAAGTCATGAACCCTTTACAATAGAATCTTTTCTGTATGATTTCATATCTGGTACCCATACCTTAGTGCAGCACAAATCATGGACCCTATATGATTAAATCTCTGTGTCTGATCCAATTATTACTGTTCACAGAACTTTAGCTTACAATCACCCCACACACATCCACCACAGAAGTCACTGGACATGTGACCCTGTTAATAAAAAGGAGTTGAGCGCACATGCCCGTAGCCAGTTCCACTATCTATCTGTGTCCTTGTGTTCATTATGTATGCAACATGCTGCCCCTAGGCCCTAACACATTACATACTGCTCTGGAAAGAGTATGTAACCATCTTACCTTTGCCAGTGGGGGAAAACTTTAGTTATGTAACTTTGTCACGGTCATTGTACAAGTACGTATGTAGAGACTGTATCATTAGAGTACTGCAAGGGGAGTCTATACTGAATTTATAAGTGCATGAGGATCGTTGGAGTGATTGTATAAGTACATATGTTGGCACAGCCTAACTCCGACAATGGCCTTGTCTCTAATTGGCAGCTCTCCATGTGCAAAAAAATGAAACTTCAACTTTCCATGGCCCTGTATTGCTACAGCTGCAACTCTCCACTGAATGTGCAATAAACATTCATATCTACACAGATATCTCATGTTCACCATCTTTCGTGTGTGTAACTATGGATGAATATAGGGTCAGTAATTCCCCGTACCTTCCATGTTGGCCATCCTGTGGGACTCGGCTCACAGAGTGACACTTTGGCTTTTGCAACACGGGTGACGGTAGCACTCCTACATGGACACCCGCATCCAGTGTTGTTAGATTTCTTCAGCTTTCTATAGCCCAAAGCCAACTAAATACTAGCCCAAACTAGCTCAATATTGCTACTTTAGGGAAGGAAGGGCAGGGGCAGCGTCAAGCAGTCAGTGAATACATTGGAATAGATGTTGCAGCAGTATGCCAAGTAAATATTTGCCTAATAAAGCACTGTAACATACTACGTTGCTGGAGCGTTATATATATATTTATAATCTGGCAACTAACACAAACCAAAATTTTACCACACAACCGGAAATATATAGCCCAATTGTGCGTGATCTAGCCCAATCTGGCAACACTGATGCCACAGCCACTCCCTCACGGCTGGTATACACCCACACCACACCCATCCAGCACAGGCGTCACAGGACACTACTAATATAAAAAATCAAGTGCTCATGCTTTACGCCATTTTAAAGTTTAGAGTGCGTGGCCTCGCTTCTCACTGAGTTAGTAGCACTGCAAGCACTGAGCAGGTGTACAACCTGCGATGATGAAAAGTGCACTAGTATGTTCTCTGCCATGGGGATATCAAGACTCAGTTCCAAATGTGAAACTTGTCACTTTGCAGAACGGAGCTGCATGATATGGAGGGTGCAGTGACCGCGAAAAGGTGAGCAGTAAGGTCTGGGTGCGAAGTGGCGGGCAGATACCTCTGGGCGGCAGGAGTGGATGGGGTGCAGCAGCATAGATGCAGAAAGACAGAGTGATTTAGTCGTACGCACCTGTATATACTCTGCTACAGCGTCCGATTGGTAATGCGAGCACTGGTGCAATGCCCAAGGGGCCGGTGCTGAGTTCCAACTGTGGACTACTTTTTGGAACAGTCTGAAGGGCAGATTTGGACAATGTTGCTGTTGTTTGGATACAGCCAGCAGCCCAGTGGGTGTCTGAATGGCCTTTCTGGAGGCAGATGGTCATCATTACCTCAAGTTTAACAACAGGCAGAAGTATCACTTTCTTTATCTCGCAGGACCGTCCATTAATGTATGCATATCTAGCAGGGTAGGGGGCCAAGCAGAAGTAGCCTCACTTGTTTTTGTTCACAAATCTGTGCCTTTTTTTAATCTCCTCGACCCCCCTTTTTTAAATAAAATTTTGCAGAAGCAGTGTTTTGAGGAAAGG
The DNA here is from genome assembly GCF_964261635.1 of Lissotriton helveticus. NCBI lineage: Eukaryota > Metazoa > Chordata > Amphibia > Caudata > Salamandridae > Lissotriton > Lissotriton helveticus. Next base: position 1,413,007,268 of record NC_136065.1, read on the forward strand.
CAATATCCAAATGTGGCCCACTGTTTTTTTAGCGTGCCCGGGCCAATTTTGAATCCTAATCCAACTCTGCTCTGCCATTACTAATTCTGTACTATCTTTCAAATATGCGAGCTTGAGACTTACACTAGGTCGCGGCACGTGGTTGGAGAAAGAGCCGTGGTGTAAAGATAAGCTGTGACGGTTTTGAACACAGTGTGGGTACTCAGTGTCCCTCCTCATCTCTTCCTTTCTCTCCCTCACACTCTTTCTATCTCCCTCTTCCTCTTACACTGTTTGTCTCTTTCTCTGTCTCTCTCTTCCTCTCTCTCTGTTTCTCTCTCTCTTACTCCCCATCTATTTCACTGTTCCTCTTTCTCATACTCTTTCTCTCTCTTTCTCTTGCTCTCTCTTCGTCTTTCTCACTGTCTTCTCACTTTCTTTCTTTTTCTATATCTCTCTTTCTCTCACTGTTTCTCTCTGTCTTCTGCTCACTCACTCTGTCTTTCTTTCTCTCTCTCTACCTTTCTCCTTTGATGGACGCATGACGCACAATCTTATCTTGCTTTTTATCTAACAATCTGTGAATCACGAATTAACGTTCACCCCGCCCCCCCAACACCACCAAATCTGAACGCGCAAAAAATCTGCAATGATGCGTGGCCATACTGAACGCACAACAAAGTTGCTTCGGCACGTGGTGGACCCTCTTACATACATGCCGATGGCACAAGGTGAGCAGAGAGACTTCTTTCCGCAGCAGCAGGCAGTCACCTTTGGGCGGTGGGATTGGATAGTGTGCAGCAGTCTGGACGCATAAGAGCGCACAGACACTTCTGAACAGTGGGAGTGGATCGGGTGCACCAGCCTCATTGAGCATTAGCGAAACAAAGAATTACGTGTATGCCGTTGTATGTACTCTGCAATTGCTAATTCTATACTATCTTTCAGATCACTAAACTTGAGGGTTGCACTATCTCCTGGCAAGGGGCAGGAGACACACCGGTGGCACAAAGGTGAGCTGCAAAGATTTTCTCCAGTGTCAACACTACCTCTCCATCTCTTTCTTTCTCTCTCACACACTTTCTCTTTTTCTTTGTCTCATTCTTTCTTTCTCTCTTCCTCTCTCTCACACTGTTTCACTCTTAATCTCTCTCTCTTCCTATCTCTCACACTGTTTTTCTTGTTGCCTTCCTCTGTCCCACTCTTTCCCTCTTTGGCTGGCTTCCTCTCTCTCAGTAGTTCTCTCTTCCTCTCTTGTGGTGTTGGGTTCAAATCAGGCCTACATACTCTGCTAAACTCTCGAACACCTTAGTATAGAAGTTGGCACGGACACTGGAAAAGGTAAAAGACAAGTTTATTAAGACCCCATGGGGTGGTGATACATTCCTACAGCACCCTTCGGTAATGTAAGAAGTAGCACACCGAACATCGGTGCGCGACCTCTTTTATATAGTTTAATAGCAATAAAAAGATAGGCGGTTACAAGTTACACATTTTAGGTACATATAAGGTCATTTTTGGAACACAGCCAACACGTGGGAGGAGTTTCGACAGCACTGGTCAGTTAGCATGAACATTCCTGAAGGGTGACCAATTGGTGCGTAATGCGCATGTGCGCTTGACCAGTACTAAAAATAGCCTGTTGCCGAGCAGACTAGTGACCATGGGTATCGAGAAAGGACAAAAGGGCATACTGACCACGAGGCAGAGTGTTCATAGGAAACGGAAGGCAGAAGGATTCAAAATGGCCCCAGTTCGTTTTGGTCAAGTTAACAGAAAAGATCGTGTAGCTGTGCTAAACGCTAACTCAGGAGCTGCCAAAACACGACAGACGGCCCTTTTAGCGTTTAGCAAAAGCTACCTCATAGTGGGCATAGTCAGAATGTTCATCCTCAATGTCAATAGCCATTATTTTCAATACTTCGTCACTGATCAGTTTCTCTTGTTTGACAATAGCTCGTTTGGACGGAATACAGGCTGTGATACATACAGAACATAATGTAGGGCCACATTGAATACATAGACAAAGGAAAAATAGTACTCCAATAAAAACACAGAGAATCGTTAACAATTTCCAGCCCCAAGTACTAAGCAGGGTCCAGAACCAACCAGAAAAGGTCCATGTTCCATTCTCTGGGTGGATCTCAGCAGCTATCTTGTGTAATTTTGTAATCGAATCATATACAGAAGGTGAGTTATCTGGTACGTACACGCAACAACTACTTCCGATGACGCGGCATGCTCCACCTCTATCAGCTAGTATCACATCTAGAACCATTCTATTCTGGAGCGCTACAATTCTGGTAATTTGCAATTCCTCAGTAATGTTCCCTAAAGCAGAAGCAGTTTCGTTGGCAACGGCTTCCACCACACGTGTAAGCCGCCTTATCTTTCTACTATTTAATGCAGCTCCTACGAATGAAAATAACCCCAAATTGAAATCTACATATTGTTGTAAAGTGGTATCAGTCTGGTCTATTTCATCAAGGTCTATTGATCGTTTCACTCTATTCAATATGAAATCATGGTACAAAACATAATCATTGTGATACATGGGAGGAGCGATAAACACAGGTGGTAATACAAATGCTACATAACACGTTCCTAACCAACCCAATGGTAGACGATGGTATCCCTTATTTCCACAAATGAAATATGTGTTATGCGAAGCTACAAATGCAATTCCAGTTGGTGTATCAAAGGTAAGTGTAATATTACATTCACTGCGACCTACGGGGATTGTACCTTTATTTCTAATACACAAATCTGCTTTTGTATCGATGACGGTTATTATATGCACGTTCGTATCATTTATAAATCTTTGATTCGTATACACACGAGGTGTAGAAACATTGTCCGGACGATATTCTTCCCATTCAAATTTAGTTCCTTCAGCGTGTGGATAGCCATCTTTATCGTTATAGCATATTTTATTCAACCGAAAAAGTAATCCACCTTTCGTTGGCCATCGCAAAGTAAAAAGAAGAGTGTACCAAGCATGACAAGAACCATTATGAGAAAACGGGAGAGGAATGAGTGGTGTTCCTCCTTTCTTCTGGTGTCCGGGCAACATTCCACATACCCAACAATTGGACGTGTTGGTCATGTTATGAGTATGATGCAGAATCTTAATAAAACTGTTATTCAAATAAGTCTGCCTATGTCTTTCTTCGTGAAAAGGCAGAGTGAAATGAAAATGTTCAGACGGACTTGGAGTGGTGGGCAGTAAATGTTCTCGTGCAGGAAACAACAGTTCTATAGTCCAAGCTAATACTGCGATCACCACTACGGTCAAGACAAACAAAACAGCACCAAGAATTCTCCCTTTTCGTGTCGAAGGAGATGCCATAGTTCATAAAACAATACTCTTCAAAAAGCAACACTAAGCGAGAAAAAATAAAACGATGGTTCTGAACCGAGGCTGCCGTTGATTTGTTCTCCGGGATTCAAGACGGGTGTCGCTACACTGGGCAGAACTGATCCCCCCCCCTTGATATTCCCGGCTTCCGTTTCACAAACCTCAGAGCGGTTACCAACCAGTTTCAAAAACACAAAAGGACTCTTATTTCCTGGGTCGTAGATTGTACTTCACTTTATCAGAAACAACGTGGTCCGGGAAGGCTCCCTCCAATTCATCAGGCGTGACAGCTGGGCTCTTTTCTGTATCCAAAATCTTTCTGTAGTCGGATAGCACCACAGGGCTCACCAGATCCGGAGAGACGCGTCGGCAGTGCGTTGAATGAATCCACCGCTTCTTGTTGGTGACTCTCACAGCAGTTCGCGTAGCCAGCAGCACTTGCTCAGGGCCATGCCATCTCGGTTCCAAACTGCTGGATCGCTCAAAGATTTTGACCATCACGTGGTCCCCAGGACGGAGATCGTGAGCCTCACCAGCGGAGTTATCAGGGAGCGCCTCTCGAACCTGTTGATGAATAGAAAGCAAATCATTTGTTAATCGTGCCAGATAATCGTTCATCATTATACAAGGCATATCATGTATCAAACGAGGTTTTGGAACTCCCCAGATATTCATAGGCCTTCCAAACACTACTTCATAGGGTGTGAGGCCAGATCGAGAATGTGGCACTGATCGAATGGACAGCAATGCTAGAGGCAAAGCGTCCGGCCATTTCAGAGATGTAGATGCCACTATCTTTGCTAGCTTCAGCTTCAGAGTTGCATTGTATCGTTCTACTAAACCTGCTGATTGCGGATGAAAGACAGCATGGAATCGTTGTTTGATTCCCAATCCTTTCAGGACATATTCCACTACTTTTCCAATGAAATGAGGGCCATTATCACTCCACATAAGTTTACAAACACCGTAGCGCGGGAAGTACTCCTTCAGTAACACCTTAGCTGTTGTCAACGCTGTATTGTCTTTCGTAGGGTAAGCCTCAATCCATTTGCTGAAGGCACACACCACTACTAGAACATACTTGAGATTATTACAGCGTTCCAGCTGGATGTAATCCATTTGTAGTACTTCGAATGGTGCAGTAGGTGGAACAAACCCACCTTTAGGAGTATGAGTCCCTTGTCCAGGATTGTGCTGCAAACATATCAGACAGGTCTGCACTACTCTCTTAGCCGTGCTAGCAATGTCAGCATTTTCCCAAACTCGTGTAAGCAATTTAGTAATTGCGAGAGCTCCAATGTGTGCCAGTCCATGTGTCATTTGCACCATTGTTTGTAAATAGGCCATGGGTAGTTTCCATCTCTCCATATCTTTACTACGCCAGCAACCCTCATCATCCAATACTCCCTCGGTGGCCCATTTCACAAGTTCTGCCTCTGATGCTGACTTCTGTATATCGAGTATTTCTTCTCTAGCATCATGCCACCGCTCAGCTTGTGACTTCACCACATACATGGGGAAATTATTTTGCAGCATAGCGGTCTCTCTCGCAATGCGATCAGCAAAAGCATTGCCTTGTCCTATTTTGTCACAGCGAATAGTAGCTCGAAAGTGTTTTAGACAGTGGGCTAGAAGTAGGTGTTCCATCGAACCCTATTGCTGTAATTACCTCGCCAGACAGGGGAGCCCTTGGAACCAAGTGTTTGGACAAAGCGCTACGAGTAGCTCCTGTATCGACCAGAAATTTATCAGTAGAACCCAAAACATGTGCTTCTATGTATGGACCCCTCTGATCAACTGGTACCTCAACCGATTCCACACCCCATCCTACGCAATCCTATGCGTAATGCTCATCCCGTGGTTCAGCAGGATCACCCTCATTTATCTGATATTGATTGCGGTTATCAAACGTATTATAATCTGACTGACCACGACCCCTTGCTCCATATCCTCCACGGTCATTCATGCCATAACCTCCTCTTGACCCTCCATAATAATTCCTAGATCTCCCACTTCCTCGTCCCCTCAAATTACGCTGCTCTCGAAACACCGGACAGTCTGCAATCCAATGCCCAAACTGTTTGCAGTATGCACATTGATTCACAGAAATGTCAGAACGAGGGGGAGGAGCATTACTGTATGATCCTCGCGCTCCTCTATTGTTCCCTCTCGTAGCCTGAACCTGAGCTAACATTACCTTCGTCTTCAATTCCTTCGCCTTCTTTTCACTACTTTCTTTCGCCTCCAATTCCTGTCTTTCATAATATTGAGCCATAGTCAATAAAGAAGCAGGGGTTGCTGTGGTCCATGAACTTTCACTCGCTTTTAATCGTTTCGCAATCTCCGGTAGGAGATTAGCTACATACTTATCAACGAATAGATGCCTGCCAGTATCTTCTGTCAATAATTGACCACTGTAATCATGGAACGCTTCCTCGAAGCGAGAGAAAAAATCAGAAACTGATTCATCCGCTTTCTGCTTACAAGAGGCTAATATAGTCCAATCAATCTTTTTAGCGGGAGCAAGAGTCTTTAGTTTTGTTAGTATGGCCCCTGGAAGGTCTAATATTAACTGACACGGCTTACATGCTGGTTCTCTATCTAAATCAGCCTGAACAAGATCTTTCCAAGTGGCCCCGAGAGTCGTGAGGTCATCAAACCTACGAATGGCTCTCCACATATCAGGGGGCAATATCAACCCGAAAAATAGATCAATATCAACTAACGTCATGATACATGAAGAAATTGCACTTTCAACATTTTCATAAAAAGCCGCAGGGTTTTTACGGGGATCAGGTAACGCATTCTTAAGCGCCATAACATCTGCTCTATTCCAAGGCGTATAAACCCAATTATATACAAAATACCCTTTCGCGTCTTTGGAGCTTTTATCATCATCTGTGCCATCCCCTTTATGAGGGACATATAAAGGCGCAGCTTCTCGCATAGGTCTAACATTAATCGCAGCGATCTTATCTGTTTCAAAGATAGGGCATTCTTTGGATATCCCCGTTGCTCCGGACGTAGACGAATTCTTCGACTTTTCCAACTCCCGTAGCCGTGTCGTCTCATTACGCAGTTCAAGCAAACGCTTGAAGAAGTCGTCCGCATCTGAAAGAACAAAAAGACCTTTACGAAAATTCTCACGATCCTTGGATATCTCCTTAGGTTCTAACTCGAGAGAATATTTTCTATATCGCTCAACAACTTCATCTCCAAAATGATCTAAAAAATACAGTCGTTCCTTATCAGACCACTGTTCCATTTGTTTAGTAACATCAGAAACAGTAACAGTATTACTATTTAGCTTTCGCGCAATCGAGCGCAATTCCGTGGCTCGTTCCGTATATAACCTGGTACGCTGTGTTCGATCACTATCCTCGTCCGAGTCCTCGTTCGGAGCCGTAGGTACGACGTACGGAGGCGGACAACGATCTAGTAATGAAAAATCATCCGTTTCATTAGTAAGGACTGGATAGAGAGGACGCCTGATAGGGAATTGACCATTAACCTGTAGATTACGTTCTCGTCTCTCCCTCTCTTTCTTTTCCTGTAATTCCTTCTCCTGTAGCTGTAAAGCTTTGTCATGTGCAGCCTTCCGCTGCACTTTCTCCGCCAAGGCTTCCTCACGCTTCGCTCGTTCACGCACCTCTTTCTCCCACGTACGCACACAATCAAACATATCTTGTCTAGACCTTCGCTGAAACAAGCACTGCTCTACATATTGTACCTTTCGAAGGTCAAACGACCCATATAGTGGCCACTGTAATTCACGATCAGTCTTGGTATACTTATGCCATAATGCACTATACATTATAGGTGGAATACCGTATTTAACATACATTTCACGATTTGGAGTCCCCTCTGGGGGAGCCGGCTGTTTTTCACTTAATCGATAATTGGTACCATTTTCAGAACAGCACATCCTACGGAGTGTGCTAAAAACAGGCATGTTTCAAAAAGTACCACGAAACCGCGATACTACAAAAATGCCACCTAACACGGTGCACTGTTCAAATCAAATAAATCAGAGAAATATCCCTACATGCCTGCCTATGTGAGGTGCACTTCACATATTCAAATTCAAATTCATAGATTCAAAACGTTAGCTAACAAATTCAAATTCAAAATCAAAGTTTCAAAAAGCCACAGTAAGTGTCAGTAGACTACCTCACCACTCAAAAGCTTACCAATTTTCTTTTCAAACGTCCAAAGTCCAACTGCCAAGTTCTGTGGTCAAATCAGCCAAAACGGCACATCACGACAATCCAAGATCAGAATCTCAGTCGAGGACCGGCGCCACCTGGAAGGTCAGATCGGAAGGAAGGGAAAACACACCGTGGGTGCCGAGACTCGGGTCACTCAATGGCAGCGATCGCGTCCATGGCGAGTTTCCTAACCTTCGTCACAACCTCTCCTTCGGGCCTCCGAGTCGCCGATGAGTCCCTTCGTGGTCGCCAATTGTGGTGTTGGGTTCAAATCAGGCCTACATACTCTGCTAAACTCTCGAACACCTTAGTATAGAAGTTGGCACGGACACTGGAAAAGGTAAAAGACAAGTTTATTAAGACCCCATGGGGTGGTGATACATTCCTACAGCACCCTTCGGTAATGTAAGAAGTAGCACACCGAACATCGGTGCGCGACCTCTTTTATATAGTTTAATAGCAATAAAAAGATAGGCGGTTACAAGTTACACATTTTAGGTACATATAAGGTCATTTTTGGAACACAGCCAACACGTGGGAGGAGTTTCGACAGCACTGGTCAGTTAGCATGAACATTCCTGAAGGGTGACCAATTGGTGCGTAATGCGCATGTGCGCTTGACCAGTACTAAAAATAGCCTGTTGCCGAGCAGACTAGTGACCATGGGTATCGAGAAAGGACAAAAGGGCATACTGACCACGAGGCAGAGTGTTCATAGGAAACGGAAGGCAGAAGGATTCAAAATGGCCCCCGTTCGTTTTGGTCAAGTTAACAGAAAAGACCGTGTAGCTGTGCTAAACGCTAACTCAGGAGCTGCCAAAACACGACACTCTCACTCTTTCTCTCTCTCTTCCTCTCTCTCATTTTTTCTCTCTGTCTTCCTCTCTCACTCTTGCTCTCTGTCTTCCTCGTATCTCACTATTTCTCTCTTTCTTCCTCTCTCTCACAGTTTCTCTCTTCCTTGTAGCTCACTCTTTCTCTCTTACTCTTTCTTCGTCTTCCTCTCTCTTACACTGTTTCTCTTTCTTGTATCTTACTATTTCTCTCTTTCTCTCTCTCACTCTTTATTTGTCTTACTCTCTCTCACTCTTTCTCTCTTCCTCTCTCTCACTTTCTCTCTCTCTCTGTCTCCTTTGCTAGACGCATACCGCATCATCTTATCTTTCTTTTTGTCTTGCAGGCTGTGAATCACAAATGGACCAGCGATGACATGCCATGGCTGTACATAGTTTTATTTGTTGCTGTTTTGTTTAAATAAAATGTTTTATATGTAAATCTACACATGACTAAGATTCTTATTTGTCCACCCCCACAGGAACACTTCCGGGTCCAAAAAGGTTGTTGGGGGTATGCTGGTGATGTAGGAAGAGAGTGTGTTACCTGCTAATGTTGGGAGATGCAGCGTGAAAGGGGTATCTCTCAGGGAAAGAACTCCGGTATGTTTTCAGAAATGCCTCGGACAGATGCCAGCTGACGGACGGAATCACAACATGGCTTTTCAATACTCATATACTGTGACTTATGAACAGTTCGCACCCAGGCTCGCAGAGGGACAGCTGCGGCCCGTGTGCTGGACTCGCAGAGGGAGCACTACGGGCCATCCGCTCCCAAAGGAACAGCAGCATAGTAGCTCACAGAGGTAGAGGCACAGCACCGTAGTAGCTCCCAAAGGTAGAGAGCTGCAAGCCAACTCATTGGTTTTAAAGGCATAGCTGCAAAGTGGTGATGTTGGGCAGAAGGAGCGTGAAAGGGGTATCTTGCAAAGAGAGACCTGCGGTATATTTCCTGTCTTGACTTCACAGATACAACTGCAGCCCGAGAAGTCCCATCGGAACACCTGCAAGCCCACCACTAGTTTGCAGAGGCAGACTTGCGGGCCGAATAAGGCTGTTGAGGGTATGCTGGTGATATGGTAACAGGGTGCATTACCTACTGATGTGGAGAGAAGCAGGGTGAAAGGGGTATCTCTCACAGACAAAGCGTCGGTATGTTTTCAGAGTTACCTCGGACAGATGCGAGCTGACGGACTCAATCACAAAATGGCTTTTCAATGTTCATATAGTGTGACTTATCAACGGTTCGCACCCAATCTTGCGAAGGGACACCTGCGCCCCACAGCAACGTACTAGCTTGCAAACATAGAGAGGTGGGAGCTGACAAACGGGCTTCTAAAGCCATAGCCGCAACCTAGTGTTATCAGTAGAGGCAGCATAAAAGGCATATCTCACACAGATGCCAGTGTTGCCTCACAGAGGTCAAACTGCGGACCAGATGGCTTCAACACGGAGACATGCGAGCTAACAGAGTAAATATCAAAATGGCTGCTTTCAACAGTTCACAGTCAATGAGCCGCACACTTGTGCTTGTAACCCCTCAGCCAATCACATGTCAGAATTCTCAAATATCGATTTCTTTAAAATTTGATATTTGATATTTCTTAAAAACTACTGAACAGGTTTACACCAATTAAATAAAGGAATGCTTTCTGTGCTATCACCTTTCTCTCTGCCAAATATGCCGTAACTCCGTTCAGCAGTTTCACCTGTAGTCTGTAAAGTTTCGTATCAGAACTGCATGGGCCACTGCAACCCCTGCGAGCCCCGAGCTATTATTTTTAAACAACTGCCCCCGGAACCTAGCCAACCCAAGAAACTCATTAAATTAAAACACGCGACCCCAGCACGAATCACGCTGTTTAAAAAAATTAACTTTTTGGGGCCCTGGTGGTTCTTCTGGGACCCCCTGAGCAGGCCTAGGGGGTCAGGGGGATTCTTCCCTGCCCCTTCCCTTGTTTTATACATTTGTTTCTCTGTTTTCGGGTGACTCGCTTCTACCAAGCCACAAGATGGCTGCCAACACTTCCTGGTTAGGACTACTATCATCAATAACAACAAAACCCTGTCTTATGGGTGCAAGTAATGTCAGTGTGCCTTGCAACAGATCAGTCTCATGTCAGTGATCACTGTTGCGCTACCCTCTGTACTATCATTTTTTCAGGGGTATCTTACTGCAAGACGTCCAACATCTTAGCAATTTTTTATATATAAAAAAAAACGACTTTCCAGTTACCCCGAGGGTGGTGTTCCCTTGAGGTGTCATTCAATTCGCCACGCATTTTTCTGGCAGATGTAATTTTTGTAGAATCTTTTCTAACACATTTACAATTTTATTTGGTGGATGCACTATATAGATTGAGTTTCCAGACATCCTGTGGTGTTCTGTGCGACTGTCAAGAGTTGTTGGCCAATATACCATAACTTCCCCCTTTTTTTTTTTTAAATAAAAAATTGCTAAGATGTTGGACGTATTGCAGTAAGATACCCCTGAAAAAATGATAGTACAGAGGGTAGCGCAACAGTGATCACTGACATGAGACTGATCTGTTGCAAGGCACACTGACATTACTTGCGCCCATAAGACAGGGTTTTGTTGTTATTGATGGTTTTTGAGTGGAGGGCAACCCTGCTCTTCTTTTTCCCTCTGAGCTCCTTTTTGTGATAGGACTACTAGCAGCCAATCACAGTGAAGATCGCGCACGCAACTTAGGCTCCGCCCAGATATCAAAACTTTTATTTTTCTAACTTCTCAGCAACTACTGAACAGATTTACACCATTTAAAAAAGGTCGCTTTGAGACAAATTTGGGGTTATTCCGTTCAGTAGTTTCGGCTGTAGCCTTGCACAAAGTTTCCTATAGGAAAATGATTTTTTGACTCTTATTTTTTGAATTTCTCAAAAACCACTGAACGGATTTACACCATTTATAACTAAGGTTGCTTTCTGAACAAAGCTCTACCTTTTTGCCAAATTTGAGGTAATTCCGTTCAGTAGTTCGGGCAGTAGCTCGTCACAAAATTTCCTATGGAAATTAACATGTAGAAAATGAGTTTTGGGACCCCCTTTTTTCTCAGCCCCCGCATGACGAATTACCCCAAAACTTTCAGAATAGGAGCTGACCTGGATAGGCTTTTTGTTGGGAGAATTTCAAAAAGATTTGTCAAACGACGCCAATGTTATTAGCAAATGAAAAAAATAAAATTACTATGGAAACTAGGTTGTAACTAAAACTACCTATGGCGACAACCAGTAGGTAATATATATAGTGGGTGTTTTTCCTAAGTGCTGGGAAAAAGCGATAGAATCTTGCAATACAATAATCTCAATGGGGATAATGCAACATTAAAATTTCGCTATTCATATGTCTGGTTTCAAACGGAAAGCAACCCAACAGTAGCCAACAGGGAAAAGGAAAAAAGGAAAGGAAGAAGAAAAGAAAGAAATACCTTCCTTTAAATAAATATAAAACCATAACACAGGTAAAGAAATGGAAAAGCGAGAAGCTAAATGGATGGAACAAATGTCGACCATGTTTGAAAAAGGCAACATGGTAAAAGTACCCGAAAGGCAAAATATGTCCGGAAAAAATGATGTGAAAAGTAAACTAAGAACATGGGAGAAAGTGAGCAAAAAGGAGATAGATAAATCATGGGAACTGATAACATTAAGGAAATGTTTGGAAGTTGAAAGAGGCCCCAGGGTTTACGGATTATGTTGATGCCCAGTCAACAGGATGCAACAAATGATCTGTTACAGGAATGGGGAGAATACACTTTGAATTTGTCACTGGGCTTAATAAAAATCTTGGTCAAGCATATTGAGATCGCCTTACAAAAAGTTAAAATTCAATTACTGGAAGTGGAAAAAGATCTAGAATCACTCAAATTGAAGTCAGAAATAACTAAGTTCAAGGAAGATTTGGAGAGACAAATAGACAAACATGAGGAAATTGTGAGACAGCGGAAGCATAATAAATTTGTGAGAGATACAGTTGATTACTCCGAACGGAGGATTTTTACATTTGCTCGGAAATGTGACCCTTTCAAACAACCAGATTTAACATCAGAGGCAGCATCAAGTAGCATGTCCTCCCTAACCTCAACAGAACAAAGTGAAGAAGACGTCCCCACTGATAAGGCAAAGAAGGCTTTTTTAGGGGATGTGCGTCTCGTTCTCCAACAGCGACAGTGGGAACAAAATCAGATGGCGCAAAGACAACCACGAGGAAGGGGGAGAGGAAAACCCTGGCAGCAGAGAACACGAAATCAAGAACACGGAGGGGCTGGAGAAGCAAGCACTTCAACAGAAAAAGTTGGCACGAAAACTCAGAGTATGCGACAGAGGATGGATCAATAAATGAGGAGCTTCAAGTAATAAACTTGTCACAAAGAGAAATCTCTCCATCTGAAATCTCACTATTAAAGTGAGGCATTAATTTCTGCCCAATACAAAGAATGGACCTTGCACAAACAAGGTTCGATTTATACTTGTATATCCGCAAAATCAAACTGGAAAAATACTTCATGGAAAATCGAAATAGACAAAGACAAATAAATGAAACCACTAAACTAACATCAACACTCCTAGCAAGAGAGGCGGAGAGCTATCTGACACTTTTAAATCTAAATGCAGAACAAGGTGAAGAAATCACCCTGGAGCAAGCGTGCACGCAACTAGGAGCTGGTTTGAGTGACAAAAAACCTAAATAGAGATTTTACCCACAGTTAACATCTGGGAATAAAATTGATATCTTTCAAGAGGCGGTGATACATGACCTATATAAAATGAATAAAACAAAACATACTGACAATTTAACCATGATGGAACGAAAAGTCCTGTAAAATCTTATCAATTACCATGAAATTTAGCTCAAAATGGCAGATAAGGGAGGAAACGTGGTGCTATGGGATCACAAACTGTATTACATGGAAGCACAACGTCAATTAACTGATCGTCAATTTTATGAAAAATTACAAAGCAACCCAACGGGAAAGATCAAAAAAGACATTGATGAAAAACTAAGTACATGGGAAAAAGAGAAATTAATTGACAATTATGAGAAGAAATATCTGACTGTGGACTTCCCTGTAACAGCCACTATGTATTTCCTCCCAAAAGTTCACAAAAATGCCATGAACCCACCAGGGAGACCGATTGTGTCAGAAAAAAAAGGTTCACTGCTAGAACCAATGGCCAACTTCATAGATCAATTCCTAATTCCATACGTGGTGGACTTAAAATCTTACATCAAAGACACAACAGATTTCTTGGGAACCCTAAAAAAACTAAAATGGCAGGACAGTTACCATCTAATAACTATGGACGTTATTGCCCTATATACCAATATCGATAATACTCTTGGCCTAAATGCCTGTCAATATTTTCTGAATGAGAGGAACATTCACTAGAAGAAACATAATGACATGTTGATGAGCATGATTGCTTTTTGTCTCACAAACAATATTTTCCTCTTTGGAGAGGAACTGTACTGCTAACGAAATGGAGCAGCGATGGGTTTTGCCTTCAGCCCTAGTTATGCGTGCATAGCTATGGGCTGGTGGGAGAATGAAGTGGCATGGAACAGCATTAATGATCAGTTTACCAGACGTATAGTGACCTGGAGATCAGTTTACCAGACGTATAGTGACCTGGAAAAGGTTTATAGACAATCTTTTTTATTGTTTGGAATGGAAACGATCAAGAGTTCCAGGAGTATTTCGAAATCCTAAATAACAATACACAAGGACTGAAATTCACTTATGAAATGAGTAAAGAAAAAGTGATCTTCCCGGATGTTGAAATTTATGTAAAAAACAATATTTTGGAAACAACTTTGCATCGAAAAGCCACATCCACCAATCCGACTCTTGAGGCAACTAGCTTTCATCAGCCATCCTTACTTTCAAGTATTCCCTGCGGGGAGTTCCTTCGACTGCGAAGGATCTGTACTAAAGAACATGAATGGCAAAAACATAGCGCTGGGACGATCAAACGATTCCAAACAATGAAACACAGCAAAGGCATAATAGATGCTGGAACAAAGCAAATATAAAAAGAAGAGAAGAATGTCTAGCATCGAAAGACAAGGGAGAGGTTGCGAAGGAGGAACCCATAAGACTTATTTTAGATCACAGCCAAGAATCCAAAGAAATTACAAAGATAATTAAGAAGAATTGGAATATTCTCCAATTGGATGCAACAATAGGAGACCTTCTCCAAGGCGAGGTCGCCCCCACTCCGCTGCTCCTGCCGGCCGCCACCTGAGCCTTGTTCCGAGGCCTCGTTGCTGCCTGCTGCCTGCCTGAGCCTAGCGCCGCCCAGCCCAGCTGCCTGCTGCTTTCTCCCCCCCTGCTGCCCCCGCTCCTGTCTACTTTGTTTTTCTTTCTGTCCCCTCTGCTGTTGTCCGTCCTCTGTCTCCTTCTCCCTTCCTGCTGCCCTGTGCACCCTTCCCCCCTCTGCTACCCTCCCCCTTCCGTGGGTCTCCTCCACCGACCCAGCCGCCGCAGAGCCGCCCTGAGAGCCCCTTCCCGCCACTGACCCCCGCCGACTCCGCCCCCCCTGCCCATTGGCAGCCCCGCTCCCGCCACCCAGCTGACCCGCCCTCCCGGCTCCTCTCTTATGACGCCCCCAGCGCGACCGCGCAGCGGAAGCGCGCAGTGGGAGCACCGATTGAGCGCCAAAGGTAAGCCCGTCTGCGCGCGTCCGCGTCCGGACCGCGCCCAGCGCCAGGACCCCTGGCCCCCGCCGACCCCAGCCCACCCGCCGGACGTACGACGCCGCCACCCTCAACGCACTCAACGCCGGCCGAATCCCGGGATGCTACCGAGCCACCCCAAGACGCACCCACGGACCCTTCTGCTGCAACTCCTGCAAGTTCACCTGCATCCGAACCTGCACCACTCCAGCAGGGCCCAAGACCTCGACGAGCAACAGCAGCAGCCACCCTAAGTGCATCCTGCTCAACACCCGCTCCATCCACAGACACGCCGTCGAGCTCTGGAACCTGCTCGACACCACAGCCCCAGACGTCGCCTTCCTCACGGAAACCTGGATGAACGCCTCCTCAGCGCCCGACATCGCCATCGCCATCCCCGATGGTTACAAGATCATCCGGAGGGACGGCGTCAACCAGACAGGGGGAGGCATCGCCATCATCCACAGGAACTCCATCCGCATCACAACCAACACCAATGACACCCTCGCACCCGCCGAGCACCTGCACTTCCAGATCCACATCAACCCCAAGACCACCCTCAGAGGCACCCTCATCTACAGACCCCGGGGACCACGCACACAATTCAGCGAGGACATCGCCGACTTCGTCAGCCCGCACGCCCTCCCCTCCGCTGACTACATCCTCCTCGGGGACCTCAACTTCCACCTGGAGAACAACAACGACCGCAACACCACCACCCTACTGGACAACCTCGCCAACCTCGGACTCAAGCAACTGGTGACCACCCCCACCCACGACGCCGGACACACACTCGACCCCGTCTTCTCTTCCAGCAAGGACATCGCCTTCAGCCACACCACCGCACTCCACTGGACGGACCACAGCTGCGTCCACTTCAGCTTCAAAAGGACCACGATCCACCACCAACAGCAACAGGTTGCACGCAGAAGCTGGAACAAGATCACTGCCGACCAGCTCGCGACCTCCCTGAGCAAGAACCCACCCACCAGCGCAACGAACCCCAGCCAAGCGGCCACCAACCTCACGAAGTGGATCAGCGACTGCGCAGACAACCTCGCCCCTCTGAGGACCCCGCCTAGCAGACCCAGCAGCAAGAAAGCCCCATGGTTCACCGACGAACTCAAGAGCTCCAAGAGGAACTGCAGAGCCCTTGAGAAAGCCTGGCGCAGAGACCCAACTCCGGACAACATGACTGCCCTCAAGCTCGCCAGCCGAAAACACCACCAACGGATCCACACCACCAAGAAAACTGCATTCAAGGAATGACTGGACAACAACGCACACAACAGCAAGGAACTCTTCAACATCGTTAAAGAGCTCTCCAACCCCAACGCCGGAAACAATGACATCACCCCTTCGCAAGACCTCTGCAACTCCCTCGCCTCCTACTTCCACAACAAGATCGCGGACATACACAACAGCTTCAGCACCCAACCGATGCACGCCACGTCCGAACCACCGCCCCCCACCACCACCCTCCGCGCCTGGACCCCGATCAGCATCGAAGACACCGTCCGCACAATGAACTCCATCCACTACGGATCTCCGACCGACCCCTACCCTCACCAGGTCTTCAACAAGGCCGACGCTGTCATCGCACCCCACCTGCGGTACATCATCAACACCTCCTTCGACACCGCTACCTTCCCGGAGAGTTGGAAGCATGCCGAACTCAGTGCCCTACTAAAGAAGCCATGAGCCGACCCCACCGACCTCATGAACTACCGACCCATCTTGCTGCTCCCGTTTCCCGCAAAAGTCATCGAGAAGACCGTCAACAAGCAGCTGGCCGCCTTCCTCGAGACGAACGGATCCCTCGACCTCTCGCAGTCTGGCTTCCGGGCCAACCACAGCACCGAGACCGCCCTGATCGCAGCAACCGATGACATCAGAGCCCTGCTCGACAACGGAGAAACTGCGGCCCTCATCCTCCTAGACCTCTCCGCGGCCTTCAACACTGTCTGCCACCGTACCCTAGTACAGCGCCTCAGCAACGTCAGAGTCCAGGAGAAGGCACTGGAGTGGATCATCTCCTTCCTCGCCGGAAGGACACAGAGAGTCCACCTTCCCCCGTTCAGATCAGAAGCTACCGAAGTCATCTGCGGCGTTCCTCAAGGCTCCTCGCTCAGCCCAACCCTCTTCAACGTCTACATGAGTCCCCTCGCAGCCATCGCACGCCAGCACAACCTCAACATCATCTCCTACGCCGACGACACCCAGCTGATCCTCTCCCTCACCAACGACCCCGCCACCGCCAGAGCCAACCTACACGAAGGGATGAAAGAGGTAGCCGAATGGATGAAGGACAGCCGCCTGAAACTGAACGCAGACAAGATGGAAGTCCTCATCCTGGGATCCTCACCCTCCGCCTGGGACAACTCCTGGTGGCCCCCAGCCCTAGGCAGCGCACCCAAACCAACAGACCACGCACGTAACCTGGGATTCATCCTGGACTTCTCCCTCTCCATGACCAGACAAGTCAACGCCGTCTCCTCGTCGTGCTTCAACTTCCTACGCATGCTACGCAAGATCTTCCGATGGATCCCCACCGAGACCAGGAAGACGGTCACCCAGGCCCTCGTCACCAGCCGACTGGACTACGGCAACTCCCTCTACGCCGGAACCACCGCCAAACTCCAGAAGAGATTCCAGCGGATCCAGAACGCCTCAGCACGACTCATCCTGGACATCCCCCGCCACAACCACATCTCCGGACACCTAAGAGACCTGCACTGGCTCCCGGTCAACAAGAGAATCACCTTCCGCCTCCTCACCCACGCACACAAAGCCCTGCACAACCAAGGCCCAAGATACCTCAACAACCGCCTCAACTTCTACGCTCCCAAACGCCAGCTTCGATCGACCGGCCACGCCCTCGCCGCCGTCCCCGCATCTGAAGAGCCACTACAGGGGGAAGATCCTTCTCCTACCTCGCCGCCAAGACTTGGAACTCCCTCCCGACTCACCTCCGCCTGACCCAGGACCACCTCGCCTTCAGGAAGCAGCTCAAGACCTGGCTGTTCGAACAGTAGCAGACCCCCCCTCCCCAGCGCCTTGAGACCCTCCGGGTGAGTAGTGCGCTATACAAATGCTTTGATTGATTGATTGATTGATTGAGATAAAATGGGGCCCCATCTGGTTATAACGTACCGAAGAGCTAGAAATTTAAAAGATCAGCTAGACCACAGCCATTTCAGGCCAAACATACCGAAAACAACATGATTAAATACAAGGGGCTTCATCAAGTGCCATAATTGTAAGATATGTGAAATAGCAAAGCCCACAAAAGATGTTAAAATGGCAAATGGGAACATTTGGCAAATAAGAAATCTGTTTACGTGCAAGAGCCTGTAAGCAGTGTATATCATCGAGTGCCCATGTGCTTTAATATATGTGGGCAGCACTATTTGTGAACTTAAAAAACGCTTCTTGGAGCACGTCAGAGCCACCAAAAACAAGGACAGGAACAATGCGGTGGCAAAACATATGGAAAGCAACCACAATGGAAATTAGAATTGATCTGGAACCCATAAGTGAAAGAGGGGGCCACCGAGAAAAAACTTGGCGACAAAAAGAGTCCTGACACATTCTTAATTTCCGAACTATGACTCCTTTCGGATTAAATCAATCGGAAGAATTGTATATACATCTGTGATTGAAAAATTAGCTTCTAATTTATATATAAATAAAACCAGAAAACATTTAACAGAAATTAATGAAGAACAAAAAGGATATTGACAAAATGGGCCCACTGGAGAGCTTAACACAAAGGTTAAACAAGCATTTACAATGCAATAGGTCTCCCAGCTTTAAAGTTTGAGCTATTGGCATTGTATATTACAATGTGTTACATTAACTTGTTATCAAACTCTGAATTGTTGTATAAAGATGATTTGCAAACTGTCAAATGTTGCTGAATAGTAAGCAACGTTGTGAATAATATTGTTTGCTAGTCATCCTTGGGTACCAGAGTACTTCACTTGAGGCAGCTCACTACTCTGCACTCACTACTCTGCACTCACTACTCTGCACTCACTACTCTGCACTCACTGCTCACTACTCTGCACTCACTACTCACTACTCTGCACTCACTACTCACTACTCTGCACTCACTGCTCACTACTCTGCACTCACTACTCACTACTCTGCACTCACTACTCTGCACTCACTACTCACTACTCTGCACTCACTACTCACTACTCTGCACTCACTACTCTGCACTCACTGCTCACTACTCTGCACTCACTACTCACTACTCTGCACTCACTACTCTGCACTCACTACTCTGCACTCACTACTCACTACTCTGCACTCACTGCTCACTACTCTGCACTCACTACTCACTACTCTGCACTCACTACTTTGCACTCACTACTCACTACTCACTACTCTGCACTCACTACTCACTACTCTGCACTCACTACTCACTACTCTGCACTCACTACTCGGCACTCACTACTCTCCATTCACTACTCTGCATTCACTACTCTGCGCTCTCTGTAAGCTCACTGAAAAGTTTAGTTGTGCTATTGAATGGTCAAAGATCCTCTGTTCAATGGTACTCATTTTATCGACCTTAGAAGGATGAAAAGCCATGTAAACTCATGTGGAATCAAACAAGTGAACATGTGAGTATAGGAGAGCAAACACAGATCCTTGGAGTAGGCACATTAGCTCCTTTGGCCACCAGTGTAATACATAACTGTTACTATACCACATGACCCAGTAAGATAACGGTGTTCGGACACTGTAGTGACACACACAGTAGTGTGTTTTACTGCTACTGCCTGTCTTCAGAGCAGCCTGTGACCGAAAAGGGGGCTCTCTGTAAGCTCACTGAAAAGTTTAGTTGTGCTATTGAATGGTCAAAGATCCTCTGTTCAATGGTAAACATTTTATCGACCTTAGAAGGATGAAAAGCCATGTAAACTCATGTGGAATCAAACAAGTGAACATGTGAGTATAGGAGAGCAAACACAGATCCTTGGAGTAGGCACATTAGCTCCTTTGGCCACCAGTGTAATACATAACTGTTACCATACCACATGACCCAGTAAGATAACGGTGTTCGGACAGTGTACTGACACACACAGTAGTGTGTTTTACTGCTACTGCCTGTCTTCAGAGCAGCCTGTGACCGAAAAGGGGGCTCTCTGTAAGATCACTGAAAGTTTAGTTGTGCTATTGAATGGTCAAAGATCCTCTGTTCAATGGTACTCATTTTATCGACCTTAGAAGGATGAAAAGCCATGTAAACTCATGTGGAATCAAACAAGTGAACATGTGAGTATAGGAGAGCAAACACAGATCCTTGGAGTAGGCACATTAGCTCCTTTGGCCACCAGTGTAATACATAACTGTTACCATACCACATGTCCCAGTAAGATAACGGTGTTCGGACAGTGTAGTGACACACACAGTGGTGTGTTTTACTGCTACTGCCTGTCTTCAGAGCAGCCTGTGACCGAAAAGGGGGCTCTCTGTAAGCTCACTGAAAGTTTAGTTGTGCTATTGAATGGTCAAAGATCCTCTGTTCAATGGTACTCATTTTATCGACCTTAGAAGGATGAAAAGCCATGTAAACTCATGTGGAATCAAACAAGTGAACATGTGAGTATAGGAGAGCAAACACAGATCCTTGGAGTAGGCACATTAGCTCCTTTGGCCACCAGTGTAATACATAACTGTTACCATACCACATGTCCCAGTAAGATAACGGTGTTCGGACAGTGTAGTGACACACACAGTAGTGTGTTTTACTGCTACTGCCTGTCTTCAGAGCAGCCTGTGGCCGAAAAGGGGGCTCTCTGTAAGCTCACTGAAAGTTTAGTTGTGCTATTGAATGGTCAAAGATCCTCTGTTCAATGGTACTCATTTTATCGACCTTAGAAGGATGAAAAGCCATGTAAACTCATGTGGAATCAAACAAGTGAACATGTGAGTATAGGAGAGCAAACACAGATCCTTGGAGTAGGCACATTAGCTCCTTTGGCCACCAGTGTAATACATAACTGTTACCATACCACATGACACAGTAAGATAACGGTGTTCGGACAGTGTACTGACACACACAGTAGTGTGTTTTACTGCTACTGCCTGTCTTCAGAGCAGCCTGTGACCGAAAAGGGGGCTCTCTGTAAGCTCACTGAAAGTTTAGTTGTGCTATTGAATGGTCAAAGATCCTCTGTTCAATGGTACTCATTTTATCGACCTTAGAAGGATGAAAAGCCATGTAAACTCATGTGGAATCAAACAAGTGAACATGTGAGTATAGGAGAGCAAACACAGATCCTTGGAGTAGGCACATTAGCTCCTTTGGCCACCAGTGTAATACATAACTGTTACCATACCACATGTCCCAGTAAGATAACGGTGTTCAAACAGTGTAGTGACACACACAGTGGTGTGTTTTACTGCTACTGCCTGTCTTCAGAGCAGCCTGTGACTGAAAAGGGGGCTCTCTGTAAGCTCACTGAAAAGTTTAGTTGTGCTATTGAATGGTCAAAGATCCTTTGTTCAATGGTACTCATTTTATCGACCTTAGAAGGATGAAAAGCCATGTAAACTCATGTGAAATCAAACAAGTGAACATGTGAGTATAGGAGAGCAAACACAGATCCTTGGAGTAGGCACATTAGCTCCTTTGGCCACCAGTGTAATACATAACTGTTACCATTCCACATGTCCCAGTAAGATAACGGTGTTCGGACAGTGTAGTGACACACACAGTAGTGTGTTTTACTGCTACTGCCTGTCTTCAGAGCAGCCTGTGACCGAAAAGGGGGCTCTCTGTGAGCTCACTGACTCCTAGCAGTCACTGCAAACCATCCTGAGTGCTCGGTGGCAGCTATATAAGGTATATAAATATTCCATTGCCACCAGTTGACCCCGTGATACTCCGGTCCTAATGGAAGCAGCCCCTTTGAAAGTCAGCAGTATAGTATTATATTGATATAGCTCTCCCTGCCAGTGTACCTCCCTGAACCCGCGGCGCGCGCCGGTATATAGGAGTGCAGCTGACCTGCTGTGGCTGCTATTAATAAATACAATTGATGCTTCATCGTTCTGAGCTGCCTGTGCCCTCTGCCTTTAGTGAGCTGTGCAGCCGCTGCCTGGCTGCTTCTGCTCTGTTTTCAGCCTTGGCTGGCAGCGATGGGGTTAACGCTGCTCAAGCAGGAGTAGTGTTTGCCGCTGGATCTGGAAAGCGCATGCGTGCAATCACACGCATGCGCGCTAAACGGCCAGAAGTGGGATCACAGACCGGCAGAGACGGGCAGCGGGCAAAGAGAGGAGAAACCGGCGGAATCCAAGGACTGCACGGAAGAGAACAGGACCGGACAACTTAGTTGTAGGAGGTAGGAGGGGGTATCGGTGCACGTGTGTGTGTGTGTGTATGCTCGTGTGTGTATGTATGTGTGCGACGGCGGGGGGGCCTCGGCGCACTCGTGTGTGTGTGTATGCATGGGAGAGTGTGTGTCTCTGTATGTATGTATGTATGTATGTGCGTGCGTGCGTGCATGGGTGCTCGTGTGTGTGTCTGTGTCTGTGTGAATGCGCATGCGTGTAGGAGCTTCCCAGGAGACAGCAGCTGGCCACAGCGCTCGTTCGCGTGCGCGTGGCCAGCTCTAATCGCCTCCTCGGAGAGAAAATGCGCGCGCCAGGTGCTGTCTCCTGGGAAGCAGAGTCAGCGACAAAAGATCTCCTGGCGGACACAGCGCTGACGCGCTGTTAAACGCCAGGAGACCTAAAAAACGAATAAGTGCCCGGAAATAATGAAACTACTTGGTTTGAACTATAAGACTCATTACAATTAAAGGAAAGGTATAAAGAAAGCATGTGTGGCATCATTCTAAAGAAAGGGCTGGTCCATGGAAGGTAAAATGAAGGACGTTTTTGTTCACCAGTCTTGAAAAAACTTTATTGGTATCCACAAAGGGTGGCCGAAGAAAAAGCACAAAATCATAAAATGGATTGATTCTGAAAAAGTAATGGCCAAATGAAATCCGATAATGTTCTGACTTTAAAGAAATGTTTTTTCTAAAAATATTGTGATTACTGGTGTAAATATATAAATAGTGATTGGATTCTGAAGTTAGAACTACCAAGACCAGAAATCCTTGGGGTAGTGGTTTAACTATAGACAGGAAATTACAAAATGCAGAGTTTCCTGAAAAGTTCAAAAGAAAAAAAAGAAAAAATATGTAACACACGAACCGTGAACAAGGTATAGGAGATACCGGAATGTGTGGGTTGGTCCTGGGTTAGTGAATATAAATGATTTGAGAATACTGGTGTGCGGCTTAATTCGTTTCCTTGGAAGCGGTTTTGTATATATATATATATATATATATATATATATATATATATATATATATATATATATTCACTGAAAAAACCATAGGTTATAGACCATATATAGTTAGGAATTAGCATTTACAAAACCTTATTTTACTCACACAAAACCATTGAAATTCCATATATAGTTAGTTGCACTAACTATATATCGCGCACCCGCAATCCACTGCTGATCATGTCACATATTACATCATTCATGACATGGTCAGTGACATCACTGATGACATCACTGATGACATCTCAAATGACATCACTGATGACATCACTGATGACATCTCAAATGACATCACTGATGACATCACTGAGGACAACATCCAGTGACTGTATGTTTCTGTAAAGTTAAAATATGTCTTACATATTGAAGAATGAGTGGATTTATAAGTGTCTGGATGAAGGATTTAGTAGGTGCATGACTGACTGTATGAGTGAGTGATTAAATGTGTCTCACTGAGTGCATGGGTTAGTGACTAAACTATCTTAATTTGTGCATCATTATATCTTTTGTTCTGTAAACTGCTGCATGTGTTGATCAGTAGCTATATGAGTAACTATATGGGTTATTGATTGGTTGCCCATGTATTTGTATGGGAGACTGAGTGTGTGTGTGGGTGTCTGGGAGGTGTATGACTCTGTGCATAGATGTGTGAGCAGTTGATTCACTAGATGTATGGGTTCAAAAGTGCATGTGGAAACAGCTGTATGGGCGGTTGACTGTGTGCATGAGTGTATTGGTGAGTGAATGGATATCTCAGTGCTACATGTCAAAGTAAGTACATATGTAAAAGACAGTACATGTGAGAGTTGACATATATAAATAAGTGTGCATAAGAGCCAGTGAATGTGTGAGTGGCTGTATGGATCATTGTGAACTTGTATCCGGGATTGTATAAGAGAGTAAATATGTGTTAGTATGTGTTTGAATAAGTAAGGTGTGTATAACTGTATAGTTGAGAAAATGGAGGTGTGATTGATTCTTTGCATGACTGACTAGGTTTGTGTGTAACTTCATGGATGAGTGACAGTCTGTGAGTGTCTGTTTACACTGAGTGTATCTAAGGTTATATTAGAGTCTGAAGAAGTTCATCGTATTATCACATGAATGATGTCATCAGTGATGTGATCAGTAATGTCAAATGAGATGTCATCAGTGATGTCATCAGTGATGTCATTTGAGATGTCATCAGTGATGTCATCAGTGATGTCATTTTAGATGTCATCAGTGATGTCACTGACCATGTCATGAATGATGTAATATGTGACATGATCAGCAGTGGATTGCGGGTGCGCGATATATAGTTAGTGCAACTAACTATATATGGAATTTCAATGGTTTTGTGTGAGTAAAATAAGGTTTTGTAAATGCTAATTCCTAACTATATATGGTCTATAACCTATGGTTTTTTCAGTGAATTTTCAAGGCTTTGTAAATGCTAATTCCTAACTATATATGGTCTATAACCTATGGTTTGTTCAGTGAATTTCAATGGTTTTTTAATAGCAAATATCAAAAGCTTTAAAATGTATTCTTCTTTAAATCGAAAAATATATTTTATATGTTTTTAATACAATTTTTTTATGTATTTATTTTTTTTTGTTTCGCTCCCGGTCCGCGAACCGGGTAGCTTCCCGTTAGCTCAATTTCTTGCCGAGACCCGGTCCGCGAACCGGTAAATGTTCCGTTTGCGCAACTGCCGCGTTAGGAAACAACATGGTGACGCGTCGCGTAACCGCGACGTATCGCGTTGTCGCGTAATGCGTCATATGACGCGTCGCGTTAGCGCACCCGGAAGTGCTCCGGTACGCGAAGCGAGGCGCGAAGCGCAGCTTCCCGGAAGCGATCCGGGACGTGGCGCGGAGCGCGTAACGTAAGCATAACAGGTCATGTGACTTGTTAATAACACTTTTCATTGGTTCATTTCACTTTTGGTTTCCTAATGATGTAAGGCTAGGTCATGTGACCTAAAATAACACTTTTCATTGGTTCAGAACTATTTTTTTCCCAAATGATGAAAACCCCTCCTTGTTTCCTCACTCTGACTTTCATCTTTGTGAGAGGAAAACCTTTTTTCATCACTTAGCAATGGCAAGTGTTGTAGCTTCAGCTGGTGCACCCCCACCACCACCACCACCACCACCTCCTAGGAAGAGAGGACCACCTCCTCAGGTAATCCTCAATCAAGAGGAGGAAGAAGAGGAAGAAGAGGAAGAGGAGCAAGAGAGGAGGCAGTTTTTGGAAGAAGAGCCTAGGACGTCCCGTGTCAAAGAGAGTTTCATTTGGCAATTTTTTAAATATCCCCGGGGCCAAAAAAAAGTGAATGCCCGGTATGTAACTTGCCTTATATGCAAGAAAGATCTGTCCAGAGGGACAAATAAAAAATACAGTTATGGCAATTATACGATGCATCGCCATATGGAGAGGTGGCACCCTATCAACTACGGTGCTGCGCAGCTACGTGACATGCAGGACAACCCCCCTCCTGTGGCCCGAAGATCAAATGTGGAGGAAGTGACGGGACCAGAGGCGAGGGACATGGTCCCAAATATACAGATGAGGTTCGGGACAATCAAACAAGTGTGCCTGCGTTGCGGTCAGTTGATTTGCTACAGAGAAAGTAGCATCAATTTAATCAACTTAGCAATTGATCATCATGATTGTCGAAAACGCCCCAGAGAATAAATTATCTTTGTTTTTGTTGCTCCTGTTGAGCCCTTTACAATGAATCGTTTTCGTTTCCCCCCCCAAAAAAAACCCCCCAAAAAATATAAAACCGTTCAAAAAATACAAAAAAAGTAAAAAAATGTTCAGAAAAATAATAAAAAAATATAAAACAACAAAAATAATTTAAAAAAAAGTTCTTTTCAGAACTACCTCCCCTTTATAAAAAAAATTGCTGAAATGTTTAGCACTCTGGCAACCTCTATTTCTTTTGATTCGCTTCCCGGTTCGCTCGCCAGTACGCGAACCGGAAGCGAAACGAAAAAAAAAAGAAGAGTAAGTATAAGGGAAGGAAACAGAGAGTAATGTTAAAAGAAAGACAGCTATAGGGAGTAACACGGAGATACTGTTTAATAGATCTATTTACCGAAGAAAAGATGGAAGAGGGTATAATAGTGAAAAACAAAATAGATAAGGAAGTGAAAGAAAAAAAGAAGAGTAGAAGAATAATAAACAAGAGTTTCTTAGAGAATGTGAGTGAATGTTCAAAATAAGATTAAAACATGTGGAATAACAGAGGGAAAAAACAGAAAGCAGAAAAGAAGAAGTAACAGAAAAGGAATGATTGAAACAGCAAAGAAATGTAAATAACATAGGGGCATATTATCAACATAGGTGATAAAATTATCGCTGCTTTTATCGGCAGAAATCTGCCGCTAAAGCCGCTTTTGCGGCAGAAAACTGCCGCTAAAGCAGCTTTTGTGGCAGTTTTCTGCCAATAATGACTGCTTTTATCGGCAGAAATCTGCCGCTAAAGCCGCTTTTGCGGCAGAAAACTGCCGCTAAAGCCGCTTTTGCGGCAGTTTCTGCCAATAAAAGCAGCGATAATTTTATTGCCTGTGTTGATAATATGCCCCTTAGTGTGCTTGAACTACAGGGAGAAAGCATAATGAACTATTAGTGAAAGAGTGATCAGTCAGAGACAGTGAGAGTAATAGAGACGGAGTGAGTGAACAGGAGTGAGGAACTATGAGAACAGAGGGACTGAGAAAAGGAGTGGAAGGAGTAGAGTAAGTAAGTAATAGAGAAAGGAATGAGAGAAGTAGCAAAGGCAGGAAACTGAGGGTTAAAGAAATGAAGCAGTGGAACTAATAGAAGTTAAATGTGATAGAAATGTAATGAAAAGAGTACAAAACATTTACCTTATAATTGTCGTTAACTTAGTCACTTGTTATTTTTATACTTTCAATCTGTGAAAGAAAGAACAAAAATTTGAAAAATATTAAAACATGTATTTAAAAATTAGAAAAGACAAGGGAAAAGATTGAAGGACAAACAGTTTTTCAACAACTTTGACACTTACAGAAGGCTCTGCTTCTCCATGCCCCCTACACAGTCCTAAATATATACATTTTAAACTAACAGTATCTTGTTGCAGATGAAGTGAGGCCTATCTTGCAACATGGTGCATCTTTTGCATCACTGCTGCATCACATAAGTGATGCAACAGCGGCACAAAAGAGGCGCATGGCCATCATAAATCTGCCCCTAACATTTTAAATGATTGATTCAGGATGCCGATAAGGTGTGGCCTATCCAGGGGTTTGTTTGAGGTGAGGCCTACTCAGGGTTACAGATGAAATTTAGACTTGTTGAAGAGTACAGAGGAGATAATACATGTCCATGCCTACTAATGAAGTGAGTCATGTCCACTGCACTCTTTAACAAAGGCCAGACCTCCTCTGTCTCCCTGGACAGGCCTAAACCTGATCTGCACAATGTGATTCGTAATGTTAGGAAACACAGGTGATGTAATTGAAAAACGTGCAATTTCTTTTGCTCATTTCACAATCACATCACTTGTGTTTCCTTTGCTTAGGTATCTTATTGTGCAGATGTAGTCCAGCATATGAAAGAGTACGCAGAAGTGCAGCACTGCATGCAACAACTTTGACACTTACTGAAGCCTCAGCTTCTGCATGCCCCCTACACAGTCCTAATTATATACATTTTAAACTGACGGTATCTTGTTGGAGATGAAGTGAGGCCTATCTTGCAACATGGTGCATCTTTTACACTGCTGCTGCGTCACAAAAGTGACGGAACAGCGGCGTAAAAGAGGCGCACGGCCATCATAAATCTGCCCTTAACATTTTAAATGATTGTTTCTAGATGCTGATAAGGTGTGGCCTATCCACAGATTTGTTTCAGGTGAGTCCTACTCAGGGTTGCAGATGAAATTTAGGCTTGTTGAAGAGTACAGCGGAGATAATACATGTGCAGGCCTACCAACGAAGTGAGTCATGTCCACTGCACTCTTGAACAAATGTCAGACCTCCTCTGTCTCCTGGAACAGGCCTAAACCTCATCTACACAATGTGATGCGTAATGTTAGGAAACACAGGTAATGTAATTGAAAAACGTGCAATTTTTTTTGCTCATTCCACAATCACATCACCTGTGTTTCCTTTGCTTAGGTATCCCATTGTGCAGATGTAGTCTATCATATGAAAGACTACGCAGAATGTGAGCACTGTATGCAACAACTTTGACACTTACAGAACCCTCAGCTTCTCCATGCCTCCTACACAGTTCTAAATGTATATCATAAATACAAAAAGTACAGAATTAATTATACATGTTAAATGGTTTATTTTTGCTGTTCTCAGAATTTATCAAATTTCACTAAAAACAGTGACTTGAAGGTATTCATCATATAACAGCGGGGAAAAAAAAACACAATCAAAATGATTGTGTTTAAAAAACCCATATAACATAACCAATCAAAAATCAGAACTCCTTTCAATTAACTTACTTTCTATGACGTCGAAGGATATCCTATGAACAGCTTACACTCTGTTGTGCTGTTATTATTTTCAGCCCGCCACTTTCTGAAAGAAAAGCTCCATCGTTTTGACAAATATGTTACATACAATAAATGACTTCTCGCTCTCTACCACACTTTTCCACAAGGCCAAATCGTGTAAGAGCCATTTATAACTCTTGGAATTCTTCTAAGCAAATCCCGTCATTTTCTTTTTCCGCAACTTTCAGAAAGAAAACGTTCAAGATCACTTTCACAATCCTGTACTAGTAATATCTTACCCTTCTTGCTCACTCATGTTCCACATTTCCTATGACACTGATACTGCTTACTATGAAGCAGACTTACACTACCTCTATGACTACTACAATTATTTAATTCTCTACATCACTTTTAATCACAAAGCAATTTAAAACAGTACATAAAATTATATCAACCCCTAGAATCATTATAGGCCAGTTACCTACCCTAAATTCTTTCTTCTGAAAACAGAAAGTAAGAATATTTTTAATAAGATGTGTAATAAGTGGATGTTGTCAAAGGACCATCATGTCATATAATAGCTGCAGTTAGAATTTCTTTTCTAAAATCAACGAGTGTGTAGCCACAACATTTGAAATTAAAGTTGAAAACTTATTTTCATCAGGTTTATATAGTTGGAATTTTTAAATGACATTATAACCAAAAGTTTGTTCAAGATATGTTGACAGCATTGCAGACTTACATTACCTCTACTCCATGTTTTGATTGGCTGCTTGAATTAGCTTATTAAAAGAAACAGCTTTTCTGAACTCATTCAAAGTGCAGTTATTTTTCCATGACGTCAAGTGTTATGGTA
Organism: Lissotriton helveticus; assembly: GCF_964261635.1. Taxonomy (NCBI): domain Eukaryota; kingdom Metazoa; phylum Chordata; class Amphibia; order Caudata; family Salamandridae; genus Lissotriton; species Lissotriton helveticus. Next base: position 1,413,037,019 of record NC_136065.1, read on the forward strand.
AGAACACCGTTTGCTTTGGGAAATACTCTGTTGTCCTTTAACTAATCCGTGCCCACCACTTTCTGTAAAAAAAACTTCTTTTTTTTCAGGAAATAGTTAAAACTGAAAAATAACGTTTGACTCTGTACTACACTTATCCTCAAGGCCAAATAGTGTAAGAGCCATTAGAACCTCTTGAAATTCCTCAGAGCAAATCCCGAGATTCTTTCCCTAAAATTTTGGTTGTAAAAACACCAGGTAAGAATTTTTAAGGTCAAAAGGCAATTTTTTTTAAAAAGTTAAAACAGAATCATTGCAGAATGACCAGCCGTTTCTAGACTTCAAATAAGCTGTGTAATGTCCTGATGTTGTTGAAGGACCGTCATGATATATAATTGCTGCAGTTACAAAAGTCCTTCCTGATATTGACAACTGCGAAGCCACAACATTTTTAATTAAAGTTGTCAATTTTGTTCCATCAGGCCTACATCGTTGGAACATTAAAATGACATACTGGCCATATGTTTGTATAAATAATGTGGACAATATTTCAGACTGACATTGGCTACACTCCATGTTGTGATCAGCTGCTTTTACTAGCTTATTAAAGGACACTGATTTACTGTCTGGCAAAGTTAAATATATACATTTTTCTGAGTCTACACTAGTAGTACTTGATACCCTACAGTTCTCGCAGTCATGTTGCCATTGATAAGAAAGGCCAAACAGGTGATCTACATCTACACCTTCATCTTGCAATACATCAAGCATATACATTAAAAACTCCTGACAATCTTGCTGAATATTTTGAGAGAATTGCGTTTGACCTCAACATTTGTCTAACAGATTTCGAATTTCAGACACACTTTCTATTTTTGTTCTATCAGTGCTACATTTCTCTAACACAGAATTCAACAAACTGCAAAGTCTTTGATCCGAATTGACCACAATCTCTTCTTTTAAATTTTCTAGAGAAAACAAAACATTAACCACTACATTAGCATAGCAGTTGACAGCAGAACTGTTTTCAAATTGAAAACCAACAACATCTTCAACAAAATCCTTTTTCTTTCTGCTTATAATTTCTGGTTCATCGACTTTTCGTCTTTTTGCTACAACCTCTCTCCTATTGGTCACATTTCTTCGTTTCGGGCCTACCACACGTTTCTCAAACAAAGGATATTGAGGCAAATGTGGCGCATACTCTCTTCTTAACCTATTGTATTCCTTAACACAATCTAGATCCGCACAAATGTTTGTGACATCACACTCAATCAAGTACAATCCCGATAAAGTTCTGACTCGTGACAATGCCACATATGCCATACCCTCCTTGAACACTGAACTGCCAATATTCACCAATGCACTGTCTACACTTAAACCTTGCGATTTATGGATTGTCACCGCATATGCCAAGCAAACAGGAAACTGCTTACGGCGAACATATAAGTCTTTTACAAGCAAAAACCTAGCAGAGCAATGACCAATTAGCTGTACTTCCTCAATGCCATCAAATTTAATTTTTAAAAATTCAATTCCATCTCTATTTCTGTATTTCTCAAAATCAACAACATTACCCATTGATCCATTTACCAGACCTCTTTCAACATGTAAATTCCTTCTTAAAATTATACGGCAATTTAAGCACACATTCAGAGTCTTTTCAAAACTAGCAGTTTTAGATATAGTCTTCTCTAATGAATCCAATTTTGATTTCAAATTCTCAGACAAAATAATTGTTGCTCCCATATGCTCTACTCTGTCAATAGCTTCCAGTTTCACAATCTCTTGGTTTTCTAAATGCAACATTTTGTTGTTGAAGATGGCACATTCTGCAAGAGTTGGCATCAAACATATTCCAGATTTCTTCTCAGTAATTTTCTGAAAAATATTCTCAGGCACAACGTCTTCTTCTGGATACAAATTTGACAGTAATCGTGCATGTAAAGCTTCTTTCCCATGCTCGGCCACTTTTCCGATTCTAACATCTTGTAGAATATTCTTATAATCTTCATCCTTAGCTTGACGCATATTTTCACGCAGTTCAGCATAATTGAAGTTTAACCATATATTGACGTTGCCAATACTCCCTAGGCACTTCCTGGTATCTTCATGCATGAGCATTTTGAACACAGGTTGTCCTTTCACTGGTGTCAGCTGCAGAAGATCACCGAAAACAATGATGTGTTTGCCACCAAATAACACATCATACTCTGTTTTGAGAACTTCTTGCATTCTCAAATGCACAAAGGCAAGCATGACCTTGGAAACCATGCTTACTTTGTCAATGATAAGAAGTTTCATTTTCCTCAAGACTCTTGAAACTTCAAAACAAGCATCTCCAGTTAACTTGTGGTATTGTAATGTGTTATCATGCTCCACTGGCAGCATCAGTAGACGATGCAAAGTAATACCTTTAATGTTATGTGCTGCCAGTCCAGTTGGAGCAGTGACAACACAAGACAGCGATGACTCAGTCCTTTTCTGCAAATAACATGAAATTGCTTTAATGAGGAAACTTTTTCCAGTTCCCGCTTCTCCACTCACGTACAGTCGGACAGGCTTCAACGACGTACATGAGCACTCTTTCTTCTCATGACTTAATCCATGATCTATTTGGTTGGTAACTTCGTCATATATTTTCCTCTGCTCAACGTTGAGTTGTCTTTCCAAGTCTTCTAAGTTAACCGCATCCTCCTGAGCATGTGCCATGGCTCTTTCCACTTCAATCATGGCAGTGGCAGCTTCATTTTCGATAACTGGTCCTCCTAGTGGATCCTGACTCAATGAAACAGAACTCTGACTGTCCTGAGAACTGTCTCTAGCAATCTCGGCTGCAATCGTTGACTCCTGCTCGATTTCCGCATTCAACATTTCTAGATATTTGGGAAAAACAGGACATTCTATGGTCCCCTTGGCGGCATTGAAAGAGTCTTCGTAACAGAGGAAATCTCCAAGCAGTTCCTCTTCTGCACGCCAAGGCTTGAAAAGTTGCAAAAGTGCTAAATAGAAAAACTCTTTTCTTTCAGGAGATTCGCCACTCAATTTTCGATGGTTTACCAAGTGGCATTTTCTTTGCTTGACCAGACATCCCTCACTTCCAATTACAGCATACACTCCTTTATCAATATCTTCTTTGATGTTCCTCTTGAATATGTCATTTTGTAGAACCTCATACAGACAAACATTCTCGAGGTGACTGCTTCTATTTGGATAATATGTATCCAACATGTTGGTCTTCAACATATCTGTACTGTTTGGCTCCTTTTCCGCCAAATACTCAATTTCCCGTACAGGTTTCAGAACTCGATTACGCGTTGCAGCAAGACCAAGACTCGCCCAAATGATACTCCTGGATTTGGCATAGAGACTTGCTGAAGACAACCGGTCAGAACATTCGTAAGCTCCGATTTCTCGATGCGACAACATCTTCAGACTGAAACTGTACAACTTCTTACTGAGGCTCTTTTCATGGGAAATGTCCTCCCACATATCCTTCAATTCTGTCTTTTCTTTTTTGGTGATGTAAGATGTCACATACCGAGCCACAGCCATACAGTTATCAGCCACAAACTGTATATCCATGTTAGCATTCCACATGGACAAAATCACTGGGTTGTAGTCGTTGATGTACTTGGACTCTTCGTTCCTTTTCAAATTGTACGTATTTTTGGGTGATTTCTTCATCACATTATGTCGCAGTGAAGACATCAAACTGTTCACTCTTCCTTTAGAAATCACCGGTCGTGGAAAGGCGAAACGACATTTTGTGTAGAACTTGTCCTTGTTTCTGAATTTACGACGACAGTACTTTCCACAACGATGGCTTTGGAAGTGTAAAACTTGTTCTCTTAGGCTTTTGTCTTCCTTTGCCTTTGGAACAGCACATGTAGAATACTGTTCTATGAAACTCATCACTAAGTCATCCGGATCTGTTCCAAAATTGGGTGCATCTTTGATCCACAGCAGCATATGTATATGAGGAGCACCTCTTGCTTGGTACTCCTTTCTCCAGAAGAAATCCAACACCTCTCCAAGAGGTGGATTTTTCTTGTTCATGATGAAAGACATCATAGCTTCAAATCTATGATTGAAGTACCTGCATACATTCACTGGATCCAAGGAGCACAGTTCTCCGGGTGTCTTGAATTCGATATTTTCAATGTTTCCATTTGCCTCTCGTAGAAATTCAAGTAAATCTTCCCAGCCATACTCGGCACAACTGAGAGTGAGGAACCATGTGGGAGTTCCTAAGTTCCTCAGCATACATTTTAAATCACCATGACGACGGTACCAGTACTCATTAGTACCACGCTGACACGCCATGACATTAATCAGGTGAGAATCCAAAATACTGTCTTGCACATTGACTTTATCCATAAAGTCACTTGCCGAGATATTTTGCATCTGTACACCACTTTTCAAGATGTGGTTCACTGCATATGACAGTCCAGACAGATCGCTTTCAAACAGTAGATGAAACAAATAGGGAATGCATTGACGAAACCTAGGATCTTCTGCATACAATCGTAAAGTCCGGTATTCAGAAGCAGGAATTTGATCAGGTCGCTCATCATATCTTCCTCCTTGACCTGTTGGAAAAAGCTGTGGGAAACACCGAGCTTCCAAACTTTCCTCCCAAACACTAATGGGACTTCCTTTGGCTTGTTTCATTTGAAACAACTCAATAGCATTCCCCATGACTTCCTTGGAATGCAAAGGATGAACACTATAATGTTCATATATTTCTTCATTTTTAGAGGCTTCTACTTTCTCAATTTGACCAGCACACAAATCGTTATCCTCTTCTTCACTTACTTCCTCTTCTGCAACATATACATTCTTGTAGTACTTATTGTTTTTCTTCAAATACAATGTTGCCTTTTTGACTTTCCTAACATCCACTAAATCTTGCCAGATTTTCTTACTCTTTGTCGGAACCCCATTAACTAAGATAACCAGAGGTTCCTCTTCCACTTTCTCTACTCCAATTGTATTAATGTTTTTCTTCAAATCTAGAGGCAAATAAACAACTCTTCCCTTCAATCCTCTCTGTAAATCTGATGGAGGCAATTTCCCTGTCTTTGGCTCCATTCGTACAATAGCCTGAAAGGGATGGATACTTTGAATCAAAATAGATTCATAAGTATTTAAATCCTTCAATTCAGAAGGAATCTCAACCAATTCCAGATTATTATGAACCGCTCTAGCAGGCATCCGGTTTTGATTTAATTTGTTACAACAATAAGTACACACACGTTGATCCAATCCCAAATCAAAACAATTTTCTACCATCAAGTATGTTGCAAAATCCTTCCATTCACTATTATTTTCACTTTCACTTTTCGCATATAAATCCACTAACTTAGTCTGATTCTTATAATAAGTGCGTCGACAACACACACAAGTAAAATTAGGCCTCTCACTTGATTTCACCTGAAACGTGGCAATTTCTTTCTGAAAATTATCTGTACTGGAAACCTGTACACTATCTTCCACATTACCTTCTTCTTCTGGGTCAATTTCAACATTCTCCTCTTTACTTGCAAAGTAACAAAACTCAATTTCTTCACAAATATTCTTCACATCTACTTCAGAACCATGCAAAAGAGCAGTGCATTATTGTTTAAGCATAATTGCTGGACTCTTAGCATAATACAACATTCTAACTAATTTCCTCACTTTATTATGATGCACTGCTAGCATCCTGAAATGATGAAAAACACTCTGGCATACTCTCCTGGAAAGACAAGCCAGTGAATGACCATGCAAACCTGTCACTTCTCTCACTCTGCAAGGATCTAATTCTTGCAACAACTTCATTTTCTGTTTTAAAGTTTTCTTATTAAATGTCCGTACAAAATCACAAAGCAAATTGATGGAATCCTGTCGCACACTGCAAATACTACTACACTTCCAGATATACACTGGTCCCTTAGGACGTCTTCCTAAAACCTCATTACCTAACACCTCTTCTGCCTCTGTTGTCACAAGTTTTTCTTTTTCAACTGGACAACCATCTTTCACCTCATAAGCTCGACCACTGGTGTCAACTGCATGCACCAAATCATTATCCTGGAAATAACTCTCCTCATTAAAAAATGCCTCACAACTTGAACTATGCATCCATTCTCCTGAAAAAACTTCACAAAAATTATTACGATTAACTGTTCTCTTCCATCTACTTTTTCTTTTAAAATCATAAATTGCCTTGTTTTGCTTCCTAATTCTATTGATTATCAAAATAAATAACTTTCGCTTAATTTCAAATGCCTGATCAATAATTTTCTCAACTTTTTTTTTTCTCTTATAAAAAACCACTTTCTGTTGACCTTTCTTAATATTTTTTTACAAATTGCCAATTATCCTGTTGCGGAACATTCGTCTACGAATGTCCCTAAACTGATTTTTCCTTCTACTACCATGCACAGAGTTATCTCCTGCTCTAGCAGTAACATTTTTGATAGGCCTTTCCTTTCCGTTTAAATTGGTTCTCTTTTTCTGGACTAAAACATTTTCTGTAGTACTACTTTTTGTTCTACAAATGTTTCTTAGGAATGATTTTGTTGTCTTACCCGGAGCTTTCTTGGTGACTTGACGAGTTTTTATTGTAGAGGACTGCTGCAAGCATTTAGTAAGCTGCTGTCTTTGACGTTTTGTAGCCTTTCGGTTTCGTTCTTTAGATGGCATTATGTACTTTTGAAATGATCTGCAGTTGAATCTGTGGTAAAATATAATTAAAAATGTTATTAACCACTATTACCAAACAGTAAATCAATAACAGTCGTCAAAAATGTAACACACTACTTGTCATTTTTACATACAATAATTTTTAGTGCATTGGCAAATTTAGTAGTCACAAATAGTAGCAAAGAAATGGAATGCTTCTACATTTGACCTGTGCTGTTTTATATGTGAATCTGAACTAATTTTATGAGCATATTTGACTATTTTATTAAAGACACTACACACAAGCTGTTTTTGAAGTTGTGTTTAATTTTAAATGAAACGTTTTACATGTTTACTTTTCATTTCCAGTAACTTTTAAAAATAAATGTTTATAGTTCCATAGGCTCAAGCAGGTCAGCTTCCCACCCTATGCCATACAATTCTGACAAATCGGCATCCTCATCATGTTCTTCATCATCCTCAGGATTTAAATCATCCAAGGGATCTACTTCCACTGATGTTTCAATCACAATTTCAATGATAATATCGAGATCAACAGATTGCTCATTATCACTCATGCTTGATGTTGTCGTTATCTTTAAAGAAAGAGAACAACAATGAGATGTTGCAGAGTAAGAGACAAATCTCAGAGACTATAATTGTAAAATTGTTTAACAAGAGTAACATTTTGCAGATATTATTTAACCATGTCCAGCGATGCTGTTTCAAACAGGCGTAAGGATTTGATTCAGCAATGCCATAAATGTGACTCAGTGAAATCTTCTTAATTTTACTGTGTTAGTTTTACAGGGCTTTCATGCAAATGACTGGCCACCCTACAACAAAACGCTCACATGAAATCTGACGCAGGTTTCATGTGGCACAGGACTTTACAGGATGACACATCTGCCTAGATGCATCAAGTTGTAAATATGTCGCAACATAGCAAATCTTTTGCACCGCCGCTGCGTCACAAAAGTGACGCACAGCGGCGCAAAAGAGGCACACGGCTATCATAAATCTGTCCCTAACATTTTAAATGATTGATTCAGGATGACGATAAGGTGTGGCCTATCCAGAGGTTTGTTTGAGGTGAGGCCTACTCAGGGTTGCAGATGAAATTTAGGCTTGTTGAAGAGTACAGAGGAGATAATACATGTGCAGGCCTACCAATGAAGTGAGTCATGTCCACTTCACTCTTGAACAAAAGCCAGACCTCTTCTGTGTCCGTGGACAGGCCTAAACCTCATCTGCACAATGTCATTCGTAAAGTTAGGAAACACAGGTGATGTAATTGAAAAATGGGGAATTTCTTTTCCTCATTTCACAATCACATCACCTGTGTTTCCTTTGCTTAGGTATCTCATAGTGCAGATGGAGTCTAGCATATCAAAGAGTACACAGAAGTTGAGCACTGTATACAACAATTTTGACATTTACAGAAGATTCAGCTTCTCCATGCCCCCTACACAGTCCTAAATGTTTACATTTTAAACTGACGGTATCTTGTTGGAGATGAAGTGAGGCCTGTCTTGCAACATGGTGCATTTTTGCATCACTGCTGCATTGGTTTCATGTGGCACAGGACTTTACAGCATGACACATCTGCCTAGATGCATCAAGTTGTAAATATGTCGCAACATAGCAAATCTTTTGCACCACCACTGCGTCACAAAAGTGACGCACAGCGGCGCAAAAGAGGCACACGGCTATCATAAATCTGTCCCTAACATTTTAAATGATTGATTCAGGATGACGATAAGGTGTGGCCTATCCAGAGGTTTGTTTGAGGTGAGGCCTACTCAGGGTTGCAGATAAAATTTAGGCTTGTTGAAGAGTACAGAGGAGATAATACATGTGCAGGCCTACCAATGAAGTGAGTCATGTCCACTTCACTCTTGAACAAAGGCCAGAACTCTTCTGTGTCCATGGACAGGCCTAAACCTCATCTGCACAATGTGATTCGTAAAGTTAGGAAACACAGGTGATGTAATTGAAAAATGTGGAATTTCTTTTCCTCATTTCACAATCACATCACCTGTGTTTCCTTTGCTTAGGTATCTCATTGTGCAGATGGAGTCTAGCATATCAAAGAGTACACAGAAGTTGAGCACTGTATACAACAATTTTGACATTTACAGAAGATTCAGCTTCTCCATGCCCCCTACACAGTCCTAAATGTTTACAGTTTAAACTGACGGTATCTTGTTGGAGATGAAGTGAGGCCTGTCTTGCAACATGGTGCATCTTTTGCATCACTGCTGCATCGGTTTCATGTGGCACAGGACTTTACAGCATGACACATCTGCCTAGATGCATCAAGTTGTAAATATGTCGCAACATAGCAAATCTTTTGCACCGCCGCTGTGTCACAAAAGTGACGCACAGTGGCGCAAAAGAGGCACACGGCTATCATAAATCTGTCCCTAACATTTTAAATGATTGATTCAGGATGACGATAAGGTGTGGCCTATCCAGAGGTTTGTTTGAGGTGAGGCCTACTCAGGGTTGCAGATGAAATTTAGGCTTGTTGAAGAGTACAGAGGAGATAATACATGTGCAGGCCTACCAATGAAGTGAGTCATGTCCACTTCACTCTTGAACAAAGGCCAGACCTCTTCTGTGTCCGTGGACAGGCCTAAACCTCATCTGCACAATGTGATTCGTAAAGTTAGGAAACACAGGTGATGTAATTGAAAAATGTGGAATTTCTTTTCCTCATTTCACAATCACATCACCTGTGTTTCCTTTGCTTAGGTATCTCATAGTGCAGATGGAGTCTAGCATATCAAAGAGTACACAGAAGTTGAGCACTGTATACAACAATTTTGACATTTACAGAAGATTCAGCTTCTCCATGCCCCCTACACAGTCCTAAATGTTTACAGTTTAAACTGACGGTATCTTGTTGGAGATGAAGTGAGGCCTATCTTGCAACATGGTGCATCTTTTGCATCACTGCTGCATCACAAAAGTGACGCAACAGCGGCGCAAAAGAGGCGCACGGCCATCATAAATCTGCCCCTAACATTTTAAGTGATTGATTCAGGATGACGATAAGGTGAGGCCTATCCAGAGATTTGTTTGAGGTGAGGCCTACTCAGGGTTGCAGATGAAATTTAGGCTTATTGAAGAGTACAGAGGAGATAATACATGTGCAGGCCTACCAATGAAGTGAGTCATGTCCACTGCACTCTTGAACAAAGGCCAAACCTCTTCTGTGTCCCTGGACAGGCCTAAACCTCATCTGCACAATGTGATTCGTAATGTTAGAAAACACAGGTGATGTAATTGAAAAATGTGGAATTTCTTTTGCTCATTTCACAATCACATCACCTGTGTTTCCTTTGCTTAGATATCTCATTGTGCAGATGGAGTCTAGAATATCAAAGACTACGCAGAAGGTGAGCACTGTATGGAACATGGCTATGTAACTCAAAGAATCAAAATCTAAATTTGCCAAGCACACATGGGGGCGTATTTACAAGGACCTTGCACCACGGGGAAATGTCTTAAATTAAAATGGGAAAAATAACATCAAAGGGACTCAAAGGCCTTGTAAATATGCCCCAAGCAACCTATGAAACTCTAGCAGAACATATCAAGAAACCTAATTGATTTCAAAAAACGTTTTTAAACACATCATGTAAATCAATTATATATCTACATTCAAGGGGAAGTGACTTAAAATGCCCTAAGACACTTGAAAGCGTTTTTTTAAGGCCCTTGCACCATTTTTGCGTCACTTTTAACATGGCTATGTAACTCAAAGAATCAAAATCTAAATTTGCCAGATGGGGGCGTATTTACAAGGACCTTGCACCACGGGGAAATGTCTTAAATTAAAATGGGAAAAATAACATCAGAGAGACTCAAAGGCCTTGTAAATATGCCCCAAGCAACCTATGAAACTCTAGCAGTACATATCAAGAAACCTAATTGATTTCAAAAAACGTTTTTAAACACATCATGTAAAGCAATTATATACCTACATTCAAGGGGAAGTGACTTAAAATGCCCTAAGACACTTGAAAGCGTTTTTTTAAGGCCCTTGCACCATTTTTGCGTCACTTTTAACATGGCTATGTAACTCAAAGAATCAAAATCTAAATTTGCCAAGCACAGATGGGGGCGTATTTACAAGGACCTTGCACCACGGGGAAATGTCTTAAATTAAAATGGGAAAAATAACATCAGAGAGACTCAAAGGCCTTGTAAATATGCCCCAAGCAACCTATGAAACTCTAGCAGTACATATCAAGAAACCTAATTGATTTCAAAAAACGTTTTTAAACACATCATGTAAAGCAATTATATACCTACATTCATGGGGAAGTGACTTAAAATGCCCTAAGACACATGAAAGCGTTTTTTTAAGGCCCTTGCACCATTTTTGCGTCACTTTTAACATGGCTATGTAACTCAAAGAATCAAAATCTAAATTTGCCAAGCACACATGGGGGCGTATTTACAAGGACCTTGCACCACAAGGAAATGTCTTAAATTAAAATGGGAAAAATAACATCAAAAGAACTCAAAGGCCTTGTAAATATGCCCCAAGCAACCTATGAAACTCTAGCAGTACATATCAAGAAACCTAATTGATTTCAAAAAACGTTTTTAAACACATCATGTAAAGTAATTATATACCTACATTCATGGGGAAGTGACTTAAAATGCCCTAAGACACATGAAAGCATTTTTTTAAGGCCCTTGCACCATTTTTGCGTCACTTTTAACATGCCTATGTAACATGGCTATGTAACTCAAAGAAACAAAATCTATTTGTAAAACACTTTACACAAAGCAACATTTTAAATACACAACTTTCTTCATAATTTTCTCCTTAAAGCATACTATTCTCTATTTAAATTAAATGAATCTTTTCTCACCTTAGCAAATACTTTTTGAGTTTCAAAACAGTCTCAGACACACACCAATTTGTCTTCAGCAGAGCAAAAGGTATGCACTCCAGAGGCTGCAACCAACAATGGCACAGAAATGCTGTAATTCATCACACATCTCTCATGTCACCCAATCAAAACTCTTCCCTCACTTTTTTCAAATCAACACCCTTCCCCCCTCTGCCCTTTCTGCCTTTTTTCCATAGCAACCACCTCCTGAAAGACCTCTCATGTTTGCAAGTTCACACAACAATGTTTCAATTGAACTCTGAACTCTCAGTACACCTGCGTATCCAGTGCAATCTTTCATAAAATTATTTTTTCTTGACCATTCAAATTACATCTTTCAAAGAACTCATCCATGCACCCTAACTTTCTGTTTTCAGCAATCAAAATCCACCAATCACTGCTACTGATTAATTACTACAGAAACTCCACAGTTTTTTTCATTACATACTCCTACTGTTTCAACTGCCATTTCATTACCACACTTCATCTGACTGCAGCAGAACCTCCTCTCATCATGTTTTCTGTCTGGATTGTTGGACATAGTTATATCCACTGGGCTCAAAGGTATGCTGATAACAGAAATTTACACAACCTCAATTTACAAAATGTGGAAATCAACTGGATTGGCCACAGAGGATTAAGATGTCACCAATTGATACCATTGGTGAAAACCTTTTTGCATTTGCCAAAACCTGACCTGTTAATTGTGCACTGTGGAGGAAATGACTTGGGCACTTTGACTGGGGTAGGTCTGGAAATGCTTTTAAAGGACACCTTTGAGCAATTGATGGCACTATTTCCTCAAACTGCCTTGGTATATTCAAATATATGCCAAAGACAGAAATGCAGGTGGTCCAACCAATTTTGTCCACAAATTGAGAAATCGAGGAAGCATGTAAATAAGTCTGTTTCAGCTTACATGAGAGACCATGGAATGGGCTCCATCTACAACAATAACTTGCGTTACTACATGCAAGATATCTACAGAGCAGATGGAGTTCACTTCTCAGATGAGGGGAACAGAATTTTCATCCTCAATTTAAGACTGTGCATTGGTACCTACTTGTAGGTACCTACATCTGCCACAGGACCCAAAAGCTCTTTTCAGAGCTACCCTACATCTGATCACTCACAATTATTATTTTACTCTAACTTTTTTCACTAATTTTCACAATTTACGCTTTCCGGAGCGCTACCCGGTACGCGCACCGGACGCTAACCGCGCGAAAATTTGAAAAAAAATGTTTTTTTTCGCACATATGGGCCTCCTCAGCCACCCTCAGAAAACCTAGGGGGTCAGGATACGTCTACCGTGCCCCCTTCTACCCATTCTCAACATTATTTGCCCTCCATCTTGTATCTCAATTCTACCGAAACACAAAATGGAGGACTCCCGTAACGCTGCCGGTTCGCGTACCGGGGCGCGCACCGGGAAGCGCTCGCTCAAAAAAGGTGGGAAAGTAATTCACAGAAAAACCACTGGAGACACTTTCACCAAATATAGATTAGCTCATACTACATACCAATCCCTACCATTTTCCCAAATTTGATTGGAATTCCATTTAGCCATTTAGCCTGTAGACCTCTCTAAATACCCTGAGGTAAATTACTTCACAAAACACATCTGAAGTGTTGGAATTGACAACCAATTAAAATGTTACTTTCATTTTCTACTTTTTTTGCCTGACATTTGATTGGTTATGTACCTGAATATACATAAAGAAAGAGAGAGAAACACAGCCATTTTGACTACTACTTCCTGAACTACATTGCAAGATCATTTTCACTCACAACTTAAACTTGTTTTTAAAAGGTAAGATGTTATTTTATAAATTTGAAAACATTTTCAGATAGTTATATACTATCCCTCTGTAAGAGTTAGACATTGAGAAAGGCTTGTTTATTATAATTATGGATTGATTTAGGTTTCTGTGGTATAATTATGAATTTACTTAGGCTTTTTCACAGGCACTTTTTAATAGTACTACTTCACGCCTCAAAAGTACCTGTCTGAACTTAAACCCAACAGTGCCCTATCTCTACTGATATATTTATTTTTTATGCAAATTTCAGCACAAAAATGGAAGGAGAACAGAACGTTTCCTTTGAAATTGTCCTAGACATGAACAATGAGGAAATCATTGAACCCATTGACTTGGAATTCATGGATGAATCACGAGACCATGAACTTCTACAATGTGTACAATCTGTGGATTTCTTACTTCAATATGAGGACGGTCAAATGTGGGAAGTTATGTTCAGTCAAAAAGAAGACATATTGGACAGTCAAATGTTAGACGTTCTATTAAATTTTGAAAAAGAATCAGAAAAATAAAATTATATTTAATAATAAAAAATTGTTTGAGTCTTTAATCATTTTTATATGTAATTCATAAACTAGTACCAAATTGATTATAATGTAAAGTCAGACTTATAGTATTCTGTGCACAATCACAAAAATAAATTTATATTTAATAATCATAAATACTGCTACTTAAATAAAAAAAACAAAAAAAAACAACAAAAAGAACAATCAATAAACATACAATATTTCAAAATATCATAGTCTATCATTCTTTTTTCCTTATAGTACACTCCCCAGACCGCTTCCCGATGCGCGTACCGGGCGCTCCCCAAGCAAAAAAACCAAAAACAAATGGTTTTTTTTTGCCCCGCGGGGCCCTTTTAAAGCCTCCACATCAAACCTAGGGGGTCAGGGAGGATCTACTATGCCCCCTTATGGTCATTTCCCCCTTTGTTTTGGCCTCCTCTTGTCTCTCGATCCTACCGAGAGACAAGATGGCGGCCACTCCGGACTGTTTAGAATGTTGACAGACACCGAAGAGCCAATCAGCTTCGCTTCGCGAAGTTCCGTTACGCGTCAGGTACGCGAACCGGGGCGCTGCCCGGAGCGCGCTTACAGATATATATATTTTTTTGAACGTTAATTTCTCAAAATCCACTGGAACACATATATTTAGACCTAGCAAAGGCACATCGGGCTACCAGTCCCTACAATTTTGCCAAGTTTCGTGAAAATCCATTCAGCCGTTCGAGCTAAAAGTGAGGCCAACCGCCCTATGGAAAATTGCATGGGAAAAACACGTTTTGGGAGCCCCCTTTTTTCTCGGCCAGCCCTTGACGAAACCCCCCCAAATTTTCAGGGGCTGCTCAGCCAATTCCATCCTCAAACACCAAAGTAATTTGACATAGAATTTTCAAAAATCCCATAGAGAAAAAATCCTAACTATATATACCTACTGGCGACCGCCAGTAGGTAATATATATATATATATCTCGCTCCAAATTACCCACAGGCAAGGATGCACTAAACAGCCACACCCACACTTAAATACCTTGTTTAGCGTCCTTTATGTGCGCAATGCTTTCTGGATTTTGTAGTGTGTGTCATCATTAATCCACAGATGGATGCACGTAATTACCAGCTGCCTTCATTCAAAGCCCTCGGATGGGCCTCAGACTGCGTGCCACTCAGACTGTGGTGTTCGCTCTTACCTGTGATCTTGCTGTTTAGTGCATCCTTGCCTGTGGGTAATTTGGAGCGAGATGTTTATGCGGCAGCCCAGCCGCGAAGGTTGCACGACCCCGGGATCACTGGGGGTCACGGTGCCCGGAAATTCTGCCGAGCCCAAGGAGTGAAACAGCTGACAATATGGGATTTATGAGTGGCATGCAGTCTGAGGCCCATCTGAGGGCTTTGAATGAAGGCAGCTGGTAATTACGTGCATCCACCTGTGGATTAATGATGACACACACTACAAAATCCAGAAAGCATTGCGCACATAAAGGACGCTAAACAAGGTATTTAAGTGTGGGTGTGTCAGCACGAACTCATTTGTCGAGCCTCTGATGAGAACAAGAAGTTCAGAAACGCGTTAGGCTAAAATCTATGACAGGAGAGCTGGAAACATATCGGACTGTGGTGTTCGCTCTTACCCATGATCTTGCTGTTTAGTGCATCCTTGCATGTGGGTAATTTGGAGCGAGATATATATATATATATATCTCTGCTCCACTCTCTTACCCAAGATAGTGAAACCTAGAATTCCGGTGCAAGGTTTCTATACTTGCAACAGGTGTAAAGCCTGTCGCAACAGTAAAAACTTAAAGGAGATACAGTTATCTAAAGACACCAGCAAGTTCAAAATCACCAAGCATGTTACTTGCCTTACAGATCATGTCATATACGCTCTGCAATGTCCCTGCCAATTATGCTATATTGGCAGCTCCAAACATCAAGCCAAGAAAAGGGTATTGGAACACATGCGGGCGATAACTAACAATGACAGACAGTATCCCATCGCCAGGCACTTTGCTACACACCACAACAGCAATGTGAATATGCTGTCGTTTTGTGTACTGGAAACAGTTCCGATAAGAGAGAGAGGAGGAGATCGCATAAAGGAAATGAGGAGACTTGAATCCAGATTAATTATCAAGTATAGGACGACCCAACCCCATGGTCATAATTTGCATGAGGAATTAAACGTCCACTTGGGTTAAACTGTGAGCTTGCAATGTATATACTTACCTGCTGTTTTTAACCATTCTTTCTTCACCTTTTAGCACTGATTTAACAGTCACTGATTTATGTATTTTTTAATTTTGGTCTACAGAATCTGTTGGTGATCATAATTGGGAATCTGTTGGACCTCTGGGAGCACCTGAGTACATAAGACTATTGAATTGGACAATGTGAATTATTACTATGAGCAACATATGCCCACTTGGGCTTTACCGCGCCATTGTGTATGGTGGAAGGAATTATGATTTGCGCATTTGGCCCACTGGGGCGGTATATAACATATACATAACAATGATATATTATCTGAATATGCTAATATTCCTGAATGTGCTCTGCTGATTGATGCTACACTGCACTTGCATTATTTTCAGTCCAATGAATTTAATTTAATGTATTGCATTTTGCGTGTTTGACCCTATAACGCTTTTTGCAACTATCTTTATTTGTTTCTATGATATGCTCACCTCTTAGAGTAACTAACTCAGCCCGTAGATAGACCCAACAGTCTGTTTTCCATGGATGTGATTTGAACAAACATGTGACTGTATTTAAAGAGCACTTGGTTTCTGGTTTCTGTCTCGTGATAAAGCAGATTTATCTGCGAAACGCGTTGAGGAAGCCATTTAATAAACACGCTTTTCATCTCCAAGTGGCCCGGATTGCTTTTCTTACCGAGGAGAAGGTTTTGGCTGTATATATATATATCTATATATATACTTTATGGGACTACACCCTTACTTTAACGGTGTTCTCGGCGCCACGACGGATGGAAGTGCATGGGAGGGGGAGAGGACCGTGATTGACTTTTTAAATGCCCCGAAAACTAGCTACACTCCCTGCCTGCTCACACAACCCATCGGTCACTCACCAAATAAACGCACCGATGGATGGGATCGCCGCCAGCCTGGGAATGATGTTGCATGCTGGGAAATGTGGTTCACCTGCGAACACAGAGGCGACTCCATACCGTGTTTTGGAGGCAACCCACGCTACTTCAAGTGGTGGGACACTTCTTTGATGAAGGGATTGCAAGCAGCAGTGGCGACTTACTCACCAGGGGGGCATTTTGACAAAGGAAAGTAAACCCCCGAAACGCGTTAATGCCCATGGTGTTAATTGATAATAAAGGATTGAACGGACCTCGAGTGCTGCCTCAAGTCTTCTTCCTGTGGGGGAGACGTCTGTGGAAACATATGGCGTGGTTAGCGACGCGACTTGGAGTGTTGCTGCGCGCTAAGGCTGGCACCCCCCGCAAGTGTTAAGGGGGTCGCTACATGGAAGATCCCCTGACTGCCCCGCACGAAATCTGGAGTGGACACGGCTGCGGATGCGCAGTCCATACTTTATGGGACTACACCCTTACTTTAACGGTGTTCTCGGCGCCACGACGGATGGAAGTGCATGGGAGGGGGAGAGGACCGTGATTGACTTTTTAAATGCCCCGAAAACTAGCTACACTCCCTGCCTGCTCACACAACCCATCGGTCACTCACCAAATAAACGCACCGATGGATGGGATCGCCGCCAGCCTGGGAATGATGTTGCATGCTGGGAAATGTGGTTCACCTGCGAACACAGAGGCGACTCCATACCGTGTTTTGGAGGCAACCCACACTACTTCAAGTGGTGGGACACTTCTTTGATGAAGGGATTGCAAGCAGCAGTGGCGACTTACTCACCAGGGGGGCATTTTGACAAAGGAAAGTAAACCCCCGAAACGCGTTAATGCCCATGGTGTTAATTGATAATAAAGGATTGAACGGACCTCGAGTGCTGCCTCAAGTCTTCTTCCTGTGGGGGAGACGTCTGTGGAAACATATGGCGTGGTTAGCGACGCGACTTGGAGTGTTGCTGCGCGCTAAGGCTGGCACCCCCCGCAAGTGTTAAGGGGGTCGCTACATGGAAGATCCCCTGACTGCCCCGCACGAAATCTGGAGTGGACACGGCTGCGGATGCGCAGTCCATACTTTATGGGACTACACCCTTACTTTAACGGTGTTCTCGGCGCCACGACGGATGGAAGTGCATGGGAGGGGGAGAGGACCGTGATTGACTTTTTAAATGCCCCGAAAACTAGCTACACTCCCTGCCTGCTCACACAACCCATCGGTCACTCACCAAATAAACGCACCGATGGATGGGATCGCCGCCAGCCTGGGAATGATGTTGCATGCTGGGAAATGTGGTTCACCTGCGAACACAGAGGCGACTCCATACCGTGTTTTGGAGGCAACCCACGCTACTTCAAGTGGTGGGACACTTCTTTGATGAAGGGATTGCAAGCAGCAGTGGCGACTTACTCACCAGGGGGGCATTTTGACAAAGGAAAGTAAACCCCCGAAACGCGTTAATGCCCATGGTGTTAATTGATAATAAAGGATTGAACGGACCTCGAGTGCTGCCTCAAGTCTTCTTCCTGTGGGGGAGACGTCTGTGGAAACATATGGCGTGGTTAGCGACGCGACTTGGAGTGTTGCTGCGCGCTAAGGCTGGCACCCCCTGCAAGTGTTAAGGGGGTCGCTACATGGAAGATCCCCTGACTGCCCCGCACGAAATCTGGAGTGGACACGGCTGCGGATGCGCAGTCCATACTTTATGGGACTACACCCTTACTTTAACGGTGTTCTCGGCGCCACGACGGATGGAAGTGCATGGGAGGGGGAGAGGACCGTGATTGACTTTTTAAATGCCCCGAAAACTAGCTACACTCCCTGCCTGCTCACACAACCCATCGGTCACTCACCAAATAAACGCACCGATGGATGGGATCGCCGCCAGCCTGGGAATGATGTTGCATGCTGGGAAATGTGGTTCACCTGCGAACACAGAGGCGACTCCATACCGTGTTTTGGAGGCAACCCACGCTACTTCAAGTGGTGGGACACTTCTTTGATGAAGGGATTGCAAGCAGCAGTGGCGACTTACTCACCAGGGGGGCATTTTGACAAAGGAAAGTAAACCCCCGAAACGCCTTAATGCCCATGGTGTTAATTGATAATAAAGGATTGAACGGACCTCGAGTGCTGCCTCAAGTCTTCTTCCTGTGGGGGAGACGTCTGTGGAAACATATGGCGTGGTTAGCGACGCGACTTGGAGTGTTGCTGCGCGCTAAGGCTGGCACCCCCCGCAAGTGTTAAGGGGGTCGCTACATGGAAGATCCCCTGACTGCCCCGCACGAAATCTGGAGTGGACACGGCTGCGGATGCGCAGTCCATACTTTATGGGACTACACCCTTACTTTAACGGTGTTCTCGGCGCCACGACGGATGGAAGTGCATGGGAGGGGGAGAGGACCGTGATTGACTTTTTAAATGCCCCGAAAACTAGCTACACTCCCTGCCTGCTCACACAACCCATCGGTCACTCACCAAATAAACGCACCGATGGATGGGATCGCCGCCAGCCTGGGAATGATGTTGCATGCTGGGAAATGTGGTTCACCTGCGAACACAGAGGCGACTCCATACCGTGTTTTGGAGGCAACCCACGCTACTTCAAGTGGTGGGACACTTCTTTGATGAAGGGATTGCAAGCAGCAGTGGCGACTTACTCACCAGGGGGGCATTTTGACAAAGGAAAGTAAACCCCCGAAACGCGTTAATGCCCATGGTGTTAATTGATAATAAAGGATTGAACGGACCTCGAGTGCTGCCTCAAGTCTTCTTCCTGTGGGGGAGACGTCTGTGGAAACATATGGCGTGGTTAGCGACGCGACTTGGAGTGTTGCTGCGCGCTAAGGCTGGCACCCCCCGCAAGTGTTAAGGGGGTCGCTACATGGAAGATCCCCTGACTGCCCCGCACGAAATCTGGAGTGGACACGGCTGCGGATGCGCAGTCCATACTTTATGGGACTACACCCTTACTTTAACGGTGTTCTCGGCGCCACGACGGATGGAAGTGCATGGGAGGGGGAGAGGACCGTGATTGACTTTTTAAATGCCCCGAAAACTAGCTACACTCCCTGCCTGCTCACACAACCCATCGGTCACTCACCAAATAAACGCACCGATGGATGGGATCGCCGCCAGCCTGGGAATGATGTTGCATGCTGGGAAATGTGGTTCACCTGCGAACACAGAGGCGACTCCATACCGTGTTTTGGAGGCAACCCACGCTACTTCAAGTGGTGGGACACTTCTTTGATGAAGGGATTGCAAGCAGCAGTGGCGACTTACTCACCAGGGGGGCATTTTGACAAAGGAAAGTAAACCCCCGAAACGCGTTAATGCCCATGGTGTTAATTGATAATAAAGGATTGAACGGACCTCGAGTGCTGCCTCAAGTCTTCTTCCTGTGGGGGAGACGTCTGTGGAAATATAGATATATATATATATATATATTACTCGTGCAAGATGTGCCAAATAGCCAAACACACAAAGGAAATAACCTTGGCGAACAACAAGACATGGGAAATACGCCAATGTATCACATGCAAGACACCCTACACGATTTATGTAGTGGAGTGCCCATTTCCCAAAAGATATGTGGGTAGCACAACGTGCGAGTTAAAGAAAAAAATAATGGAACACACAAGAGCCGCTATACAAAAAGATCGATCTTATGCAGTGGCTAAGCACATGGAACAAGAACACCAGGGAGATTGGAAAAAATTGAGATTCTACGGAATCGAGACATTGCCAAGAAAAAGCCGCAGTGGTAATCGAGAAATAGAATTGCGCAAAAGAGAATCGCGCTATATCCTAAACATGAGGACCCTACACCCACACGGCCTGAAGCAGTCGGAAGAATTATATATTCATCTACAATAATAAGGAGGTATGATCAGAGAAATGTGTACAAACAGCCAGAATAAATTACAATCATAAGGACCCGATTTAAATTTAAAGGAAATAGAAGGCATTATAGTTACAAATCCCACCAGAGGGATGAAAAGCAATTGAGTTTTTGGTCATTAATGCCACAAAATGTTATACTAAACATGCGAACACATAACTAACATTGGACTAGCGGGAATGATTGATATAACAAATTGGCCAAAAAAAAACAAAACACAAGAGTTAAATAAGATGAATTGGAAAACGAACATTAAAGTCAACAAAACATAAAAACTTCCACAGAAGACAAACAAGCAGACCATAAAGAGTAAACATTAAGATAAAACAGGAAACTACAAAGACCAGAATTCCGAATGGCTAGTCACATGACAGGAAATGAGTCATGATGAACATTTTAAATTGTAATGTTACACAGAGACTGTTGATCGTGAACAAGGTGTGCTGCAACAATGAAACGCGTTGATCCAGAAACGTGGTCAACCCCCTTTTCAACAAATGATGTAACTAAATAAATACCTCTTCAAATAAATCGCCCTGGAGTGCGGCCTGTTTTTTCCTCGTTTGGGGAAGAGTGAGTTGATATATATATATATATAAATATATATATATATATAAATATATATATATATATATTACTCCACTCCGCATATACAGAAATCGCCTCTCAAACACGGACCCAAAGTTCCAGTTTGTTTTTTGATTTATTACTGTGCCGCCATAAAGTTTCTCATGACACAGAATTCTTCCTTTTCGGCTGATTTAAAGTGACAGGTGCGTGCAAAAAACACTGATTGCGTTGCATGGCATATGCTTATATTTTTATATTAATCGCAAATGTATCACAGTTCATTGTTTGTTGTTTGTCATCATGATAAAATATCATAAACCATTAAAATACGTTTTAACAATATTTGCAGCATGGAATATTAAAACACAGATCTTCATTTGCTATTGAGTCTCGATACAAATCCTTAATGTATAATTCCTTCCACACACAGAATCATTTTTGTCTAATACATTATGGATTGTGGACTTGGTTCACTGTCAAATGTGTGTTAGCTGATTAAACTATGCCTATGGATAAAAAGTGCCAGTGTGGGTGAATAAAGTTAATAGTGAAAAAGTGCAATGAAATCCGTGCAACTCCTTGATATTTAAAAGATTAATGTTTTTAGAGAACAGAGTAAGTGTGGTTCACTATTTAGCCATCATTGGTCCTTCCCTATTGTGAGTCGTTGAGGGAATGTCTTTTTCTTGTTGGTTTCTCATTATATGTGCTATTATTGTATACTGTTTTATAGTCTATAGCTCTTCCCTTTATTTTAGAATATTAAAATAGGGTACCGTCAGTGCAAAATTAGACATAATAAATACTTGTATAAATACATTGTTGCTAAAATTATTCATGTCAATAAATAAAAAAACATCACCAAATAAATACATATAAATACAATAGTTAATAATATGTATAAAAATATATACTAAAATATAAAATTTCATATTGGTGTTTGTGGAATATAAATAGATAAATAAACAATCCAATTACATGCCAATAAAATTGTCATGTATTACCTATTCCCACATGTGTTATAGCCTTAATACTTTTATGCCTAATATATAAGCTAACTCAGTTGTTGCTACTGATGGCGATGGTATACAATTGTATTCTGTCATTATTATGCTCTATAAATAGCTATCTATATAAGAAAAATAATCACACCTAAAACCTTAAAACATATTCTATTCTCTGAGGATACATAGAGTGACCAACCTCTTAGCCCAGACACGTATATAAGTCCTCAGTGGCATTAAGCCCCTCTGGTGCTTTCAAGTCCAACTGTAGTATGTACCTAGTCTCTATCCTCCGTAACTTATTTTCCCTGTCCCCACCTCACCTACTTGGTGGGACGCTGTTTATAACAAAATATTTGAGGCCTGTGTTGTTAGAATTATGTGCCTCCCTAAAGTGGCGTGCCACTGGATAAGTGTTATCTGATTGCTATAGCTCTTAAATGTTGAAGGATGCGTTTATGCACTTGCAATTTAGTGCTGCGTATCTACTGGAGGCCAAAAGGACACTCCAGCACATAGACAACATACTCAGTTTTACAGGTAAGCAATTTATGTATTTTGTACATCTCTCTCTCTCTCTCTCACTCTCTCTCTCTATAAAATCTCGACTCTTTTGGCTGTTTTCTCTGTGAGCAAGGACGTTTGTCCGAAACCGGTCAGAGATACTACTTGAAACAAAGCCGTTTGTTTTGCCACACTGCAGACCTAATTAAAAATGGCATACCTACCTGTGTGTGCATTCTCATATGCAAGGGCAGCCTTATCTTCCATATTTGTAGCGGCCTTAACAGGTCGCGAGAACGCACCGCCGCTGAAGGATGCAGCGGATCTGGCGCTCATCCTGATGGGGGCGCCCTTAAGAGCAGATGGGTCCAGAGTGAGGACTGTTATTTGTCAGTGAGGAAACAAGCTGGACTTTGTCTTTCACCCCACTTGGGAGCATGCACAATTTGATAAACAGTGGAGTTGAGCCAATGCCCAGGGAGGCTCAAATAGTGATTGCTGCACTGCGAATACCCACTCACTGATTTCTAAGTCTACACACACAACTACCCATTCACCCTTAGAATCACATGTACATGCGGGTACTGATCAATAGCACACCAATAAATGCCCTCATACACCTATATAGACATTGACACATCAGCAGTCATCCTAGTCGGTTATGCAGTCATCCTACTCACTCATGAACAGAATCAATCACGCTTACATTTACTCACCTACAGAGTTACAGACACAACACCTCATTTATTCATACACATAGTAACTCATAGTTACTATGTTAAAAAATCACTATTACAATTATACTCTCATCCATACAGTTACTCTCACAATTACTGACTCTTACATATACTTATTTATATTCACCAACTCTCACATACAATGGCTTTTATTTTTGTACTTTGTTGGAGATGTACCACTGAGATATATATTCGCTCACCAACACACAAATAAACATACTCAGTCACCCAAACAACTGTTTCCACATGCACTATTAAAACCATGCACCTAGGCAATCAACCACTCACACATCTATGCATAGAGTTACACACACCCAACCACACACACACTCAGTCTCCCATACAAATACTCAGCCAACTAATCAATAACTAATATAGACTCTCATGTAGTTAGTGACCAACTGATGCAGCATGTTAGACAACAACAGAGACAGTGATGCACACATTTACATAGTTTAGTTACTAACCCATGTATTTAGTGAGACACTTTTAATTACTCACTTAAACAGACAGTCAGACAGCTACTAAATCCTCCATCCAGACAGTTATACATCCACTCAATCTTCAATACAGATTGCTATATATATATATTTTTTTTCTTCCCTGTCTTAGGTGCAAAGCCTGCAAAAGTAGCAAAAAAGTCTCAGAGTTCCTAGGTAGAACAGGTGAAGACAGACGGAACAGAAAAATAAAACATCTCCTCAACTGTAATTCGGAATATACTATTTATTGCCTTGAGTGCCCCTGCAAGAAAAGATACATTGGGAGCACCATCAATACCACAAAACTTAGGATCTTAGAGCATATGCGAGCGATCGCAAATAAGGATAAAAACTTCCCGGTCGCTCGCCACTTTGCTGAACATCACCAAAGCAATAGGGACCTACTTAGTTTTTATTGTATTGACCAAGTATCCAGGTCAGAACGAGGGGGAAACAGAGAAAAGGCACTCCGAATTTTAGAGTCAAGATATATCATTGACTTGAAGACCAGGACATCTTGGGGTGCATTTATAAATGGACACATGGGATCATGTGTACCATGTATCTGTCGTAGGTGTACATAGTAAGAACACACCGAGTTAATAGCAACATGAGATGAAGTTACTAAACCCCTATGTCAGAGGTTACACTGCAGCACTATAGCATTGCTAAGAAAAGATTTAGTTTGCCCATACAGGGCTACACAAAGAACAGAGGTGTCAGGACTATACATGTCACTTATAGAAAGAGAATATTTGGGGATTCACCCCGTGATAAACTAGACCAACTGAGGTAATAAAATAACGTCTCATAAACAAGTGGCTACAAAAATCAATACCTGACTAATGAAATGAAAGTATGTACATAAATTGAAATGGTTTGTTGTTTTTAATGGGTTTCAAATTGCGCACTTTAAGCACTTTCATTGATTTGGCATTTGAAGTAACTGCAAATGTATGTATATTTATGCATTCAAAGATGGCCACCGCCTTTTTAATGTATGAACCTTCTTTTATGTTGATGAATTAAATTGAGGTCCGGTGGTCTTTAAAATGGCAACTGATCACAAACACAAACTGACACTGACGAAGCTTTGATAGCGAAACGCGTCTGTCTGGGGTGAGGGGGTTTGCAATAAAAAATCTTTTTTTTTCGATTTTCAGAGGGGGGAGCGCCCGGTACGCGCACCGGGGAGCGTACCGGGGAGCGTAGCATGGGGAAAACCCCGTTCATTCACTGCATCACCTCTACGACCCTTTCTTGCGTCAATATACCCATTTTGCATACATTACACCTGACGTAGGTATAATGTGGCGCAGGGGTTTACAAAGTGACGCATCTACCTAGATGTGTCACTTTGTAAATATGACTCAATAAGGTGCATTTTTAACAGCACTGGTGCGTCACAAAAAGTGACGCACCGGTGGTGTAAAAGTGACGCATGGCCTCATAAATGAGGCCTTCAGTCTTCTACTCATGCGTCATATTAAATATATGACGTATTATGTCGCAAGTACTTTTAGATACGTCAGTATTTCAGACGTATCTGTAAGCGCAAAAGTGATGCATTGCTGGAGTCTGTCACAAAAATGATGCAACTCCAGGAATGCATCCTTTCACATGGGGCTAGGCCCCATGTGAAAGGGCCTGCATCAGTCTTACGCCTGCTGTGAAACAGGCGCAAGATTTGGACGCAACAGCGTCATAAAAGTGACGTAGTGATATCTCATAGATTTTACTGCGTCACCTCTACGACCCTTTCTTGCGTCAATACGTCCCTTTTGCATACATTACACCTGACGTAGGTATAATGTGGCACAGGGGTTTACAAAGTGATGCATCTACCTAGATGTGTCACTTTGTAAATATGACTGAATAAGGGGCATTTTTAACAGCACTGGTGCGTCACAAAAAGTGACGCACCGGTGGCGTAAAAGTGACGCATGGCCTCATAAATGAGGCCTTCAGTTTTCTACTCATGCGTCATAATAAATATATGACGTATTATGTCGCAAGTACTTTTAGATATGTCAGTATTTTAGACGTATCTGTAAGCGCAAAAGTGATGCATTGCTGGAGAGTGTCACAAAAATGATGCAACTCCAGCAATGCATCTTTTCTTACCCTTCCACACCCCCGTTCCTTTTCTACATTTTGTTTGAATAACCACATTCCCCATGTTCACTCTCCTTCTCCTTACTTTCGTTCCCAACACTCACCTTCTTTCAGTCCCCCTACTTCACTTCCTTTCTCCTCTCATACTTTTCTGTTCTTTCTTACTCATTTTCCTTTCATTTATCAATGCACTCCACTTCACTTACTCTTTTTCATTTTTTTAAGAATATAGCTCTTTGATGAGAATTGGAGGTAGTTCTGAAAAGAACTTTTTTTTTCTTCTTTTTTCTTTTTTTAGAACTACAACAAAAACAGGGAATGGAAACTGCTCAACAGGAGCAAAAAATAAAATAAAAATTAAGGCTGGTAACTGCAGTGATGGTTCTCCAATGCTCGAACCATGAGCAGAACGCTTTGCTCCCCACAGGAAAGTAGCTGATCACAGTATCTGCATTTAAGGGCGCCTTTGTTAAATGCAGGCTGAATGTTCGGAACCTGCTCTTGTGATCTCCCCCTCACCGATGGTGTTCGTCCTCCGGTTGATGTAGAGGCCCCATTACTGGGAACCTTTTGTGCCAGAGCCCTGACACTTTCCTGGGCAAAATTCTGGGGGTGCCTTCTCTCCACATGGCGAATCATTGTGGAGTTCCCAAAAGAATATTTTTTATTGGGGTTACCCCGTGACAGGACTGTGTGACAGATCCTGCACTCCACTCTTGGAGCATTTACCTTCTTCTGGTGATCAGGTATGGAAAAAAAATTCCAGATGAAATGTTCTTTTGGATTTTGGCTGAGGAGGCTCTTCATCGATGAATTCATTGGAGTCATCTTCACTGCTGGATGGTCTGGCAGCCATGATAATCCAAGATATCCAACAAAGAACCAACAGCAAAACAGGCAGGTCTTTCAGTCACAAAAGTGAAAGAAGAAGTGAAGGAAATGGGTGGGGATTTCATTCTTTATAAAAAAAATGTTAGCAACCAATGAAAAGTGTTATTTTCAGGTCACATGACCCGACGCGCTTACGCTACGCACTCCGGGGCGCGCCCGTAGTCACGCTCCAGGGCGCGCCCCGGGGCACGCGGCGTAAGCGCGTCAGATGTTGCGCGATCGTATGCGCTCGCGTGCTTCCGGGTGTGCTTACGCAGTGCGTCATATGACGCATCACGCGGTTACGCGAAACGTCACGATGTTGTTTTCGTTCACGAGAATAGCGCTAACGGGATGCTCCCCGGTACGCACCCCGGGGCACGCCGTAACATTGCGCTTGACCGTGCGTTCACCGGTACGCGCCCCGGGAGCGCCCCAGGGTTAAAAATAAAAAAAAAATAAAAATTTACATAATTATACAATATAAAATTCGTTTTAAAATTTATTATTTTTTATACCTATAAAGATTTGCTATTAAAAAACCATTGAAATTCACTGGAAAAACCATAGGTTTTACACCAGTTATAGTTAGCTGGAAGTTTTACTCGCATAAAACCATTGAAATTCCCACGTTATAGTTAGTTGGACTCACTATAACTTGCGCGTGCAATGCACTGCTGATGACGTCACATATTACATCACTCATGACATGGTCAGTGACATCACTCATGACATCACTGATGACACCATCCTTGTGACAGAGTGAGAGACCTCCTTTCACTGTAATGTAACCCTTGAAACACATATTCAAAAATCGAAACTAAAATTTTCAAAAAAATTGAGATACCCATACCACTTACAACAACCAATTCAATAATTCCACCATCTATATACACATCCACTCATTCACCAACAGTTCTATATAGTCACTCATACATATACTCACTCATCATATGTAGTGATACACCTATACATCCTGTTACACAACGACAGGCATCCAAAAGTTACTCACACACATACTCACACATGCAAATAAACTATTGAACATCCATTTATTTGCATATACAGCTATACACACACTATCACTTTACTTCTAAGGAAACTTACACATACTTACTCTCTTAAACAATCACTTATAGAAACACATACTAATTTAAACAGGAACTCTTACAATCCCTCACTCTCACATATACTCACTTATATACATCAATATTCACATATACTAGATTAAAACATATGTAGTTACTGATAAAGACACTAGTGAGACAGTCATTCACTCACTAACACACACATATACACACTCATCCACCCATACAGTCCTGCACATATGCTGTCTTCAAAGCACATACAAAGAGAGAGACAGTCATTCAGGCATCTATGTGCTAAGTAATACCCCCACCAAACCATACAAAAACTCATACTGATACTAAGAAAAACATCTAATAACCCATATACATACACATGTATATACACAAAGTGAAACAATAATACATATATTTAAATATTTAAACATTACTCTCTAATATATGTATTTTAAAAAAACATCCATGTAATCACTTATTTAAACATTTATTCTTACATTAACTTTTACATATACATATATAATACATAATTATTTTTTTTAAATAGACACATATACTGGATGGTGCCATCAGTGATGTCATGAGTGATGTCACTGACCATGTCATGAGTGATGTAATATGTGACGTCATCAGCAGTGCATTGCACGCGCAAGTTATAGTGAGTCCAACTAACTATAACGTGGGAATTTCAATGGTTTTTTGCGAGTAAAACTTCCAGCTAACTATAACTGGTGTAAAACCTATGGTTTTTTCAGTGAATATATATATATATATATATATATATATATATATCGCTCAAAATCTCCTTGCTTTGTGAAGATAAACAGCACTCCGGAGGGGGCGATTTTCAAACGGGCTTTATTTTGAAAGTGAACAAACACGTTTCGGCGTTTAACCTTCGTCGGTGTCAATGACACTCACCATGTGACCTGTTAATAAAGTTTTCAAACTGGTGGCAACAAACAAGGGACTTTACCCCTCAACGTGAAATGAAGCGTCATCTTGGAGTATATAACTCGATGTGCGCTCACATAAGCATATTGTTTAGCCGTATATCGGCGCATTCACAATTCCAGAGGGTATAAAACATTGCAATGGATCATACAATACAATCTTGCCGTGGATCGGCTAATGTCCCTCACAGGTTTACCACCCCGTTGTAAACAATATCACTCACAGCAAAATTCACAATAATAAAACAAATGCAGTTCATAAATGTCAAAAGAAGCCGCAATAGAATATTCCCATCAAAATAATCCAATCCATAGGATCAATCAATACATCAGAATCTATACAACTCATTAATTTTCTCATAATGGAACTATTTAGCAGCAGAGCAATCAGTATGTCAGTCCAGTCCTCCCTATTACTTTCCCAAATGTACAGCTAACTCCTCCCCACTATTCATGCCCTTAGGGAATTTAGTTGACAAATCTATAATGAATCTAGATTCGAGCCTCCGTAATCTTCTGAGACGGTCTCCTCCTCTGATACTCTGTGATACAGTGTTTAACCCAAAATACTGCAACTTACTCCTATCCTTGGTGTGCATTTCGGCAAAGTGCCGGGCTACCGGGTAGGCAGGATCTGCCTTATCGATCGCCCGTAGATGCTCAAGTATTCTCAATTTTAGTTGATTGATGGTGCTGTCGATGTAGCGCAAGCCACACGGGCAGACCAGAAAATACACTACGTAGGAAGTGCTGCACGTGATGAACTTCTGTATCTTCAGCAATCTCCCGGTATCTGGTATGTTATAGGAGAGGACCCTCCTGCTCGCTGAACAGGCCTTACAGCAGCCACAGGGATAAAATCCCTTAATTTCCCTAAGGGTACTGCTCTTCGATATGGGTTTCTCCAGGTGACTTCTCACCAGCATATCCTTCAATGACCTAGCTCTACAGAAGGTCACTAGGGGATACTGTGGCAAATCGTCCTTTAGCCCATTGTCGGTTAGGAGAATGTGCCAGTTCTTTCTTACCATTGCTCTGAGGTGGTTAGCTCCTGAGGAGAACGGGGTGACCATTCTAAATTTCCCTTCATTGGCAATTTCCCTGTTCCCTGGTTTCTTACCCAGGAGTTCTTTCCTTGGGATTTTTTTTAACTTTCTTGAGTGTGTGCTCTAGCATCCCTCTGTCATACCCCCTGAGACTAAATCGTGTAGAGCATTCCGAGGCAGCCGCCTCGAAATCCTGATCCTTTGAGCTGTTTCTACGTAGTCTCAGAAGTTCCCCATAGGGTATACTTCTGACCAACTGTGGAGGGTGACTGCTGCTGGCGAAAAGAATAGAATTCCAAGCAGTTTCTTTCCTGAAAAGTGCGGTGTGGATCTGGCCGTTATCAACAAACACCTTCAGGTCCAAATAGTCCACTGCCACTGGACTAATGGACCCCGAAAAGTGCAAGTTGTATTCATTGTTATTAAGGATCTCGATGTATCATTCCGCCGTATTCATTGTCCCTTGCCACACAATGAATAGGTCGTCTATGTAACAATACCATTGTATCACCTTGCCACTTTCCTGTCCCACCACAGAGCTCCTAGGCACCTGCTCCTCCCACCAGCCAATGAACAAGTTCGCGTAACTGGGGGCAAAGCAGGTGCTCATCGCCGTCCCAGACACCTGTCTAAAGAATTGTTCTCCAAACAGAAAAATATTATTGCTGAGACAGAATCCCACAAATTCAAGAATCTTCATGTTGTGCTGCGCGAAGCGCAGTTGCTGTCGATCAAGAAAATACTGGACTGCATTTAAACCTTGTCGATGTTTTATACAAGTATATAAACTGGTAATGTCCAGTACCATCAGTAAATAATGAGGGCCCCAAGTAGTGTCCGCGATCTTATTAAGAAAGTCCTTAGTATGTAGGATTTCAGGTTCGCTACAAAGGGGAATAAAACACTGTCCACAAATCTGGACATATTCTCTGTGGGGCCATTAATAGAGGAAACAATTGGATGGCCAGGCAGACATTCGCTGTTTTTATGTAGTTTAGGGAGATGGGAAAAATTGGAATCATGGGATTGCCACTTCGTAGGAAAAGATGTTCATCCCTACCCAGCATCGAAAGATCATACCATTTGCGTATAAATAGATCGTATGCTTGGATACTTCGCTGGTAAGCTGCATTGCTGGATACCTCATAATATTTCGTATCTGACAATTGCCTCATCGCTTCTTGTTGATAATAGTTCCTACTGAGTAGGACCACGTTCCCCCCCTTATCTGAGGGTTTTACAACAATAGTGCTGTCATTCATAAGATCTTGTATTGCCAGCCTTTGGACATCAGTTATATTCCGGCCATTAATTTGATGGTTGCTGGCCTTTCTCCATTTCAACAGATCGATGGTCATTGCCTCAGTGAAAACATCGATCGCGTCCTAGGGCATTTGTGGAATGAATACAGATACAGTTTTAAATTGGCTCTCTTCTCTTTCTTGGTCCACACCTTGCAGCAACGCTCGCTGCGCAATATTCATGCTGGTACTTGGATCTGAATCCCGCCCCAGTCTCAAATCCTCCAGCACTTCTAGGCCAGATAAATCCTTACTGCTCAATGCGTCAGTAGCTGTCAATCTAACACCCTGTTTTGTCTGTTCTTTAGTATGAGGTCTCAGCTTGAAATATTTGTGAAGCTTGAGCTTGTTGGGTGCTGATTGGAGTCGGAGGGCTGGAGCAAGGAACCGCCTCGTATGCTGCTGGGCTGGACCTCGATGCTTATGCCCTATCTGGTGATCCTCTTTTACACTTGTAAAATTGGACAGTTTAATAGTGCGGCAGGGCGTCTTGGAGGGTGGAACTTTCAACAGGCGGGGAGTTAATAATATATGAACTCTACCCGTGACCTGGTAACAGCACCTGGGAGTGAATAGGGCTGTGCCTGCCTGCCACAATGCTGGCTCCACCTCCTGCCGGGCGACTGACATCTCTGCCCCTCACACTGAAAGGAAGGAAGAAGCCAGGAAGCCCAAGTGCTCCAGCACCACCCAGAACTGGTTTAGACCGGGCTCAGGGCCCACTTGCACAAAGACTTCAAAGACTTTTTGGGGTATAAGAGAAGGACCCCTGACAACAGATTTTGAGATTCTACAATCAAGAGGAACCTCTGCCAGAAGAAGGACCGCTGAAGGAACTGAAGGAAGACTGCCTTGCTGTGTGCTCTAAGGGCTGACCTGTTCTGCTGTTAAACTGAACGAGAGAAGAAGGGCTTGCTGTGTGCTGTGCCCCTGCCTGCTTGTGACTACCAAGACTTTGCTGTGTGCTGTGTCTTAGACTGAATCTTCAAGGGCCTGAGAAGAGCTCGCCTCCTGTCCTGGAACCCAGGGTCAAAAGGTTCCACAGAAACTGAACTACGCTGTGAAGATTGTGCTGTTTTGGCCTGGTGCGTGATTTATTTCCAACTGCTGATCGTGGGCAGATATCGGTGTGCTCATCGGCACATATTCTACGAGGGTCAGAGGTCCGTGGTGCCTCCCTTCGTGAGTTCTGCCTCAACAAGATCTTGTGGCCGTGAGGCCGGTCTAGCTGTGACCCGCGCCCTCGGAAATCACTTCCCGCCTTTTCACCGCTGCTGCCCGGGGCTAGAAACACCCTGGGAAGTTTGCGGTACCTTGCAGGCGTTGCCGAAGCAAAGATTGAGCTCGCTTCACCAACGCTGCTCTGGAATTGGCCCCAGTGCCGCCGCGTCATCGCCCGAGCCGTGCAGCCATTGGTTTGAGGCTAGCGCGTCACTAGGGGCTCGTCCCGGGAGCCGCACTGCCATTGGCTGACTCCCGGGTGTCTGTGGAGGCTTGTCGAAAGGGCAGCGTCATCCGAGCATTGCTGGAAGCCGCGCTCGAAGCCGAACAGAGACCCGTCCTCGCCGAGGGAGCAACGCGAGTATTCAACGCCCCCGGCCTGTTGTCCCAGTAAAGAAGTGCCGCACTAGCTCCCCGCCGCTCGTTGGATTGTCGAGAGCGGGTGGGAGGGCTGACGGGACCGGCCGGGGCTGTTCTTGAGCTTCCTCCAACGCTGAGGCTTCAAAGGGAGCGCAACGGTGAGGGGGAACCTAATTAAACACCGCTAGGGTTAGCGAAGAGCTGACTTTGGCATACAGCACAGCTGCATTATTCCTGTGATCGTTTTTAGAGACTCAAGACTATTTTTAAGTAAAAACCTTAAACAAGATAAATACCAAGAGGAACTGAAGATATCGCGCAATCATCCTGTAACTGTTTATTTTTACTGCTGAAACTAGATAAAGTTATATTTGTACATATACCTACCTGTGTGGTCCCAGTTTGTGGTGTGTTGTAGGATTACTGTATGTGTTAAGTGCAAATATTGTACACATTGCCTTGGGGATAAGCCTGTCTGCTCGTGCCAAGCTACCTAGGGGGTGAGCAGGGGTTATCTACAGTGTGTATTCCTTACCCCTGACTAGAAGTAAGGGTCCCTACTTGGTCAAAGGTACTTACCTCTGCCAATTAGAGACCCCCAGTTCCAACATTGTTGGACAGTGGTGTGGATTTTGAACTAGTATTTGCACTTGACCTGCAGTGATTTTGCGTACACCACTAGTCTAGTTTAGCAGCCACAAATTGCACCAGATTTTTTCTTTTTGGTGAAACCTATTTTTGGAAAGCCTAGGAAGCATCAGGTCTCAGAAAGGAGCAAGCGAAGGAGTAGAATTGGAATTTGAAATTCAGGAGTTGCTCACATATAAAAAGGAGCAACTGAAGCAATTCTGCAAACAGCTTGGATGCCCAGTGAAGGACAACGCAAACAAGGAAGAGCTACAGAAAGCTCTATGGGCCTAGTTGGAGGCCAAACATGTTGATTCAGAGGATGTTACTGGAGAGAGGGATGCATAGGTGATTGGTTTTGAATCCCAGGATTTACCAGTGAATAGGTCAGCTTCTAGGGCTGGCAGCAACCATTCCAGTAGGGGCCTTTCTCCAGAGGAGCTGGAGGAAAATCAGAGGGTTAGGGCCCACGAGATTGAGCTTTTTAAACTCAAGGTTCAAGCAGAAGAGAGAAAGTTACGCCTTGACAGTGAGAAGAAGGCGGAGGAGAGAAGGAACGCTCTCGCTTTGGAGGAGAAGAAACTCCAGTTGGCTCATAAGTTGAGTCTGAGGGAGCTGGACCTTAAAGCTAAACAAGGGGAGTCCAGTTTTAATGGTGGCAGCGCACAGCCAGTGCAGGTGGGTAAGGTATACATACCCAAAGATTTGGTGCAGAATTATCAGAGGGGTGAGGATATCTATGCATGGTTTAGATCCTAGGAGCTTGCCTTGAAGATGAATGAAGTGCCTGAGAAGAGTTGGGGGGCAGGTTTGTGGAAGCATTTTGAGGCCTCTGGGAGGGATGTCTTGGCACCCTTAGAAGCAGCAGGTACCTTAACCTACCCCGCTATGAAGGAGGCTTTATGCCTCAGGTATGGGCTCACTCCAGAACAGTACCGCCAGAAGTTTAGGAACTTCAAAAAACTTGATTCTAGTACCTGGGTGGAGTGTGTGAGTATGTACACGCATGCACTGGAAACTTGGATAAAGGGCAGCAAAGTAACTGATTATGTGGGGTTGAGTCACTTGATTAGTTGGGAGCACTTGAGTAGTCTATGTGTTCCAGAGCTGCGCCAGCATCTTTTAGACAGCAAGTTAACTGATCCCAGTGAGCTTGCCAAGGAGGCAGACCACTGGACTAGCACCAGGGTCCACAAGGGGGTGGTAAGTACCCCAGCCAAGGGTGGACAGGGTCCCCAGCAGGAGGGTGGGGAGGACAAGGGTAACAGTAACAGTAAGGAGTTCTCTAAAGGGCCCCAAACTAGTTCCAAGGAGAAGGAGTCCCAACCCCCCAAGCCTAAGAGGCCTTGGCCCCATATGGGCAGGCAGGACAACAGAGCTCAGCCTACTTGCTATGCATGTAGAGAGTTGGGGCACATTGCCCCTAAATGTCCCAACTAACCTCCAGCACCCACTGTTGCTCCAACCCCAGTGTTAACCAGTGTAGTTTTGGGAGGTGATTTGGTTTCCAGTGGGGAGGAGGGGTTAGCAGTGATGACCCTTGTCTCTTTAGGAGACCAAGAGATGGTCCAGGAAACCTTGCTGCCTGCTAACACTAAAAAATACGGGCAGAAGGTGACCATCAATGGAAAAGAGATAGAGGCTCTGAGAGACACAGGGGCCAGCGTGACATCTGTCAGGTGTCAGTGGGTGTCTGAAGAGCAGATCATTCCCAATGTACTCCGTCCTGTGGTGGCAGCTGACAGTTCAGTGCGCCTCTGCAAGTTGGCACGTGTTCCCTTTGAATGGGGGGGAGTCTCTGGTCTTTTGGAAGTTGTTGTCAGTGATGCCTTACCTGTAGACTGTCTATTAGGTAACGACCTGGAGAGTTCTCCATGGAAGGATGTGGAGCACAGAACTCATTTGGAAATGTTGGGCTTGCCTGCGTGGATCTGTGTGACCACACGTGCTATGGCAGCCAGTAGGGGGGAATCAGCAGAACTGGAGCCTGGAACAATGGCCCAGGGACCTGCCAAGAGAGGAAGGGGCAGAGGGCGCAGGAAACCAGCCCCCGCCGTTCCCACGGTCCAGGAGGAAGCAGAACCTGAGGGGGATGCCCTGGAACCTACAGGGGAGCAGATGGCCGAACTGGGGAAATTGCCTGAGCTGACCCATTGGCAGCAAGAGGGTGGTCCCTCCAGGGAGGAGTTCTGCCAAGCGCAAAAGGAGTGCCCTTCTCTCATTGGTGTGCGGCAACAGGCTGCAGACCAGGCAGCAGGCCTAGGGTCCAAAGAACATTTGATTTACTGGGAGGATGATCTACTTTATAGTGAGCCTAAGTTCGCTGAGCCCGGTGCAGCCCGCGTGCTGGTGGTACCCGAGCGCTTCAGGAACTTCCTAATAGGTCTGGCTCATGACGTGCCTCTCGCAGGACATCTGGGGCAAGACAAGACCTATCACAGGCTTGTCACCCACTTTTACTGGCCCCAGATGAAGAAGCACGTCGGTGCCTTTTGTAAGTCTTGCCAAACATGTCAGGCCAGTGGCAAAAGCGGAGGGAGGTGCCTGGCACCCCTCCAACCCTTTCATGTGGTGAGCACCCCTTTTGAGCGGGTGGGCATCAACATCGTGGGGCCCCTGGACCCCAAGACGGCCTTAGACAACAGGTTTATCCTGGTCTTGGTGGACCATGCCACCCGGTACCCGGAAGCAGTCCCTCTCAGGACAATCACAGCCCCCGTGGTGGGCCGTGCATTGATGGGGATCTTTTCCCAAGTGGGGTTCCCCAGAGAGGTGGTCTCCGACCGGATTACAAACTTCATCTCTAGGTACATGAAGTCTCTGTGGGAGGAGTGTGGGGTGACATACAAGTTCACCACTCCTTACCACCCTCAAGGAAATGGGTTGGTTGAAAGGTTTAACCACACCCTAAAAGGCATGATTATGGGCCTAGAAGAACCCATGAGACGGAAGTGGGACCTCTTGTTACCATGCCTGTTGTTTGCCTACAGGGAGGTGCCTCAGAAATCCTTAGGGTTCAGTCCCTTTGAATTACTGTATGGCCACCCTGTCAGAGGACCTCTCACTCTGGTGAAGGAGGGGTGGGAGAAATCCCGTGGGAAAACCCCCCAGGATGTGTTCAGCTATGTGCTGGCTATCCGCAACCAGACAAAGCGCTTCAGGAAGCTCGTTCAAGAGAACCTAGAGGCTAGCCAGGAGGAAATGAAAAGATGGTACGACCAGAATACCACTCTGGTTGAGTTCCACCCTGGTCAGAAAGTGTGGGTGATGGCGCCGGTGGAGCCTTGTGCGCTCCGTGACAAGTGGACCGGGCCATATGAGGTGGTAGAGTGCAAGAGCGAAGTTACCTACCTGGTTAACATGAAGACTCCCAGGCAGCCCCTGAGAGTGTTGCACATGAACCGTCTCAAACCCCACTTTGAGAGGTCTGAAGTGACTATGCTCATGGCTACAGATGCTGGAGGGGAAGAGGATAGTGATCCTCTCCCTGACCTCCTGGCAGCCAAGGAGCAAGACGGGTCAGTGGATGGTGTGGTCCTCTCGCCCACCCTGACCCCAGAGCAGCAGAGGGACTGTCGCCAGGTCTTGGGCCAGTTTGCCTCCCTGTTCTCCCTGCACCAGGTGTCACCAACTGGTGCGTCCACGATGTGGACACTGGAGATAGTCTGCCTGTGAAGCAAAAGTTTTACAGGGTGGCTGACAAGGTCAGAGCCAGCATCAAGGAAGAAGTTTTCAAGATGTTGGCACTAGGAGTAATTGAGCCCTCCAGCAGCCCCTGGGCTAGCCCAGTGGTCTTAATGCCTAAGAAAGCTGCTACACCCGGTGTCCCTCCAGAACTCCGTTTCTGCGTGGACTACCATGGGCTCAATGCGGTCACCAAGACTGACGCACACCCCATCCCCAGAGCTGATGAGCTTGTGGATCGGTTGGGAGCTGCCCAGTACCTCAGCACCTTTGATTTGATTTCAGGGTACTGGCAGATTGCCTTAACTGAGGGGGCCAAGGAGAGGTCAGCATTTTCAACACAAGAGGGACACTTCCAGTTCCGCGTCATGCCCTTTGGGTTGAAAAATGCCCCTGCCACATTCCAGAGACTGGTCAACCAGGTACTAGCCGGGCTGGAGCAATTCAGCGCTGCATACCTGGATGACATTGCTGTGTTCAGCTCCACTTGGGAGGAACACCTGCAACACCTCTGTGAAGTGTTGAAGGCCCTGCAGAAAGCAGGCCTCACTATCAAGGCCAGTAAGTGCCAGATAGGGCAGGGATCAGTAGTGTACTTGGGACACCTGGTGGGGAGCGGCCAGGTGGCGCCCCTACAGGCAAAGATTGATAGCCATTCTGGCTTGGGAACCCCCCAAGACCCAGACAGAGGTGAAAGCCTTTCTAGGCCTCACCGGGTATAACAGACGGTTCGTCAAAGGATATGGCACCATTGTTGCCCCTCTGACAGAACTAACCTCTGGAAATCAGCCCAGGAAAGTGAATTGGACCGAGGCCTGTCAAACTGCTTTTGAAACCCTAAAAACTGCCATGTGCACAGCACCGGTGCTTAAGGCGCCTGACTTCTCCAGTGAGTTCATAGTGCAGACAGACGCTTCAGAGCAAGGCGTGGGAGCAGTACTCTCACAGATCAACGACGAGGGCGGAGACCAACCTGTAGCTTTTATTAGTAGGAGGCTGCTCCCCAGGGAACAGAGATGGATTGCGATTGAAAGGGAAGTTTTCGCTGTGGCCTGGGCTCTGAAGAAGCTGAGGCCCTACCTGTTTGGAACTCACTTCCGTGTTCAGACCGACTGCAGGCCCCTCAGATGGTTAATGCAGATGAGGGGTGAGAACCCAAAACTGTTGAGGTGGTCCATCTCCCTGCAGGGAATGGACTTTACGGTGGAACACCGCCCTGGTACAGAACACACCAACGCTGATGGTCTGTCCAGATTCTTCCGCCTTAGTGAAGAGGACTCCCAAGAGGTTGGGTAGTTCTCCCCACTTTCAGCTGGAGGGGACCCGTGTTAGAACTGACACCCTTGGCGTGGTTTTTCCCCTATATTTTTGCCTCTGCCTCCTGTATTTTTGATGCTGTGCTGGATTTCGTTTTTGCTGGTTTAGATGCTTTGGACACTCTGCCACTGCTGATCAGTGCCAGAGTGTAAGTGCTCCCTATGTAAATTATCATACTGAGTGGGTATACCTGATTGGCATATTTGTATCACCATGAAGTCCCTAGTAAAGTGCACTTTGTGTGCCAGGGCTGGTGATGACAGATGCTACTAGTGGGCCTGAAGCGCTGATTGCGCCACCCACATAAGTAGCCCTAAAATGGTGTCTCAGGCCTGCCACCGCAGTGCCTGTGTGCAGTCAGTGAACTGCCATGTCCTCCTGGCCAGTGTGCCCACTGGCTGGGCCTAACACTTCCCTTTACGTACACATTGGTCACGCCTATGGAAGGCTCAAGGTACCCCCCTGGCAGGGTGCAGTGTATAGGAAAGATAGAGCATGTACTAGTGCAGGTAACATGCTCTGGTAGTGAACAGCAGCCATTTTGTGTGCTCACTGCTGCAAGGTTATCTTGCTCCATAGACTAACATGGGGGAGGCTGGTCCCAATGGATACCAGCCTATCTTCTCATAGGAACAAGATGGGACATAAGTGACTGATATCCCTGAACTCAGAATTTAATAACACATCTTTTAGGAAAGGTTGTTTTTAAATTCTGTGTTTGAGAACAGTACTTTTAGAAAGTGGCTGTTCTCTTGTCTAACCTTTCTGTGTGCCTGGGCCTGCTTGTGGATTGACTGTCTGGTTTGAGGGTGACAGGGGCTGGGGAGCCCCCAGGAGGTTGTCTGAGTCAGCCTGTGGTTGAATGACTGCATCTGCAACTAGAGTGGTGTGAGGAGATAGCACCTGGGAGTGAATAGGGCTGTGCCTGCCTGCCACAATGCTGGCTCCACCTCCTGCTGGGCGACTGACACCTCTGCCCCTCACACTGAAAGGAAGGAAGAAGCCAGGAAGCCCAAGTGCTCCAGCACCACCCAGAACTGGTTTAGACCGGGCTCAGGGCCCACTTGCACAAAGACTTCAAAGACTTTTTGGGGTATAAGAGAAGGACCCCTGACAACAGATTTGAGATTCTACAATCAAGAGGAACCTCTGCCAGAAGAAGGACCGCTGAAGGAACTGAAGGAAGACTGCCTTGCTATGTGCTCTAAGGGCTGACCTGTTCTGCTGTTCAACTGAAGGAGAGTGGAAGGGCTTGCTGTGTGCTGTGCCCCTGCCTGCTTGTGACTACCAAGACTTTGCTGTGTGCTGTGTCTTAGACTGAATCTCCAAGGGCCTGAGAAGAGCTGGCCTCCTGTCCTGGAACCCAGGGTCAAAAGGTTCCACAGAAACTGAACTACGCTGTGAATATCGTGCTGTTTTGGCCTGGTGCGTGATTTATTTCGAACTGCTGATCGTGGGCAGAGATCGGTGTGCTCATCGGCACATATTCT
The DNA here is from genome assembly GCF_964261635.1 of Lissotriton helveticus. Taxonomy (NCBI): domain Eukaryota; kingdom Metazoa; phylum Chordata; class Amphibia; order Caudata; family Salamandridae; genus Lissotriton; species Lissotriton helveticus. Next base: position 1,413,077,283 of record NC_136065.1, read on the forward strand.
GCGAGGGTCGGAGGTCCGTGGTGCCTCCCTTCGTGAGCTCTGCCCCAACAAGATCTTGTGGCCGTGAGGGCGGTCTAGCTGTTACCCGCGCCCTCGAAAATCACTTGCCGCCTTTTCACCGCCGCTTCCCGGGGCTAGAAACACCCTGGGAAGTTTGCCATACCTTGCTGGTGTTGCCGAAGCAAAGATCGAGCCCGCTGCTCTCTCATTGGACGAGAGAATCGAGCCCCTTCACCAACGCCGCGCTGGGATTGGCCCCAGCACCGCCGCGTCATCGCCCGAGCCGCGCAGCCATTGGTCTGAGGCTAGCGCGTCACTAGGGGCTCGTCCCGGGAGCCGCACTGCCATTGGCTGACTCCCGGGTGTCTGTGGAGGCTTGTCGAAAGGGCCACGACCGGATTGGCCAGCGTCATCCGAGCATTGCTGGAAGCCGCGCTTGAAGCTGAAGAGAGACCCGTCCTCGCCGAGGGAGCAACGCGAGTATTCAACACCCCCGGCCTGTTGTCCCAGTAAAGAAGTGCCGCACTAGCTCCCCGCCGCTCGTTGGATTGTCGAGAGCGGGCGAGAGAGCTGACGGGAGCGGCAGGGGCTGTTCTCGAGCTTCCTCCAACGCTGAGGCTTCAGAGGGAGCGCAACGGTGAGGGGAACCTAATTAAACACCGCTAGGGTTAGCGAAGAGCTGACTTTGGCATACAGCACTGCTGCATTATTCCTGGGATAGTTTTTAGAGACTTGAGACTATTTTTAAGTAAAAACCTTCCTAGAAACAAGATAAATACCAAGAGGAACTGAAGATATCGCGCAATCATCCTGTAACTGTTTATTTTTACTGCTGAAACTAGATAAAGTTATATTTTTACATATACCTACCTGTGTGGGCCCAGTTTGTGGTGTGTTGTAGGATTACTGTATGTGTTAAGTGCAAATATTGTACACATTGCCTTGGGGATAAGCCTGTCTGCTCGTGCCAAGCTACCTAGGGGATGAGCAGGGGTTATCTACAGTGTGTATTCCTTCACCCTGACTAGAAGTAAGGGTCCCTACTTGGTCAAAGGTACTTACCTCTGCCAATTAGAGACCCCCAGTTCTAACAGAGCGTTGCTGCAAGGTGTGGACCAAGAAAGAGAAGAGAGCCAATTTGAACCTGTATCTGTATTCATTCCACAAATGTCCTGGGACGCGATCGATGTTTTCACTGAGGCAATGACCAACGATCTGTTGAAATGGAGAAAGGCCACCAACCATCAAATTAATGTTATGTTATGTTATGTTAAAATAACTTTTACCGCGCACGGACACCAAGTGGTTTCATGGCGCTCATAACAATAACGAGAGGGCGGGCAGCGAAATTACTCAAAAGCTTGTTGAAAGAGATAAGTTTTAAGTAATTTACGAAAACAGGAATAGTTGGGGCAAAGTCGGAGTGAGATAGGAAGGGAGTTCCACAATGCAGGGGCCAGAAACGAAAAGCGCGAGCCACCATGCTTTTTACGTTTGTACCTGGGGACAATCAAAAGATTGTGGGTAGTGGAATGAAGGTTTCTTGAGGGAATGTGACGCATGAGGCTAGAGGAAGTGAAAGCCGGAGCAAGAGCTAGAAGGGCCTTAAAGACAGTGCAGCCCAGCTTGAAAGTGCAACTAGAGGCCACTGGAAGCCAATGTAATTTCCTCAACAGGGGCGAGACATGTTGATATCTGGGCTGTTGAAAGACCAGTCTCGCCGCCTGATTCTGTACCAGCTGAAGCCGATGAAGGTGGTAAGCAGGAATCCCAAAATAAAGAGAGTTAGCATAGTCAATACGGGAGGTGACCAGAGCCATAATGACAAGTATGAGAGCCTCAGTAGTGAGAAACCTACGGATTTTGCAGATCCTGCGGAGATGGAAAAAGCAGGAAGATGTAACTGCATTAATTTGAGGTCTCATACATAAGTCACTAGATATAATCACACCAAGGCTCTTCACCGAGTTGACAGGGCAGGGCGGAGGGCCAAGAGTGGAGGACCAAAAACTGGGGCTCCAGGGGTTGGCTGTCCCACCTGTTAGTACTAACTCTGTTTTGTTGGGATTGAGCTTCAGCTGGCTAAAGTGCATCCACTCGGAGATGGCAATCATGGTGGATTGAAAATAAGCACAAGAAGAAGGGGAAGAATCAACAGGAAAAATCAACTGTAAATCATCCGCATAATTAAAAATCGTGACAGGGGTGTGACGGAGAGAAACAATGAGGGGTTGCATGTAAAGATTAAATAAAAGAGGTGAGAGAGCAGAACCCTGAGGGACACCACAGGAAAGTGCAGAATAAGGGGCTGAGTAGGTAGACAGATGAACTGATTGGGAACGTTGATGCAAGAAAGACCTAATCCAGGTTAAAGCCATACCCTGAATACCTGCATTGTTGACACGGTCGATCAAGATAGAATGATCGACCGTGTCAAAGGCAGCCGACAGATCTAATAGAACAAGAGCCTGAGCCAGGTTCTTATCAGCGCCTTGTCTCAGTACATCCATTACGGCCACGTTGACAGCTTCAGTAGAGTGAGACGGTCTAAAACCGGCTTGCTGGTCATCTAAAAAAGAAGACCCTTCAATGAATGCACTGAGGCAGCGGGTAATATAGGTCTCCAAAATTGTCCCCAAAAAGGGGAGGAGGGAGATCGGCCGATAATTGCTCAGGACAGAAGGATCAGCACCAGGTTTTTTGAGTATGGGGATCACAACTGCCTGTTTGAAAGCATCAGGGACAGAACCTGTGGCAAGCGAGCTGTTAAGAAGTGCCAAGGGAGGATCGGGGCATGCCAGAAAGGCAGCTTTCAAAATTTGAGGGGGACAGCAGTCATTGGGGGAACCCGAGCCCACCATATGTAATAAAGAAATAAGTCAGGGAAATAGGAGGGAATGCAACAGGGATTCAGAGGGGATAGAAAAGAAACAGTAGATGGGGAAGGGAGAGGAATGTTATTTTTAATAATGGTAATTTTATCAATAAAGAAAGAGTTGAGGGAATCACAAAGAGTTTGTGCAGGTAAAGGTTGAACAGTGACACGGTCTGGTACCGAGAGTTCCTCTACAATTGAGAAAATATCTTTAGTTTTAGAAGCAGAATTGAGAATTTTCTGCGAAAAGTAGGAAGTTTTTGCTTGTAAAATGGATTTTTTTGTAGAGGTTTAGTAGATCGACATAAGCCGAATTAATGGCCGAATATAACTGATGCCCAAAGGCTGGCATTACAAGATCTTATGAATGACAGCACTATTGTTGTAAAACCCTCAGGTAAGGGGGGGAACGTGGTCTTACTCAGTAGGAACTATTATCAACAAGAAGCGATGAGGCAATTGTCAGATACGAAATATTATGAGGTATCCAGCAATGAAGCTTTCCAGCGAAGTATCCAAGAGTACGATCTATTTATACGCAAATGGTATGATCTTTCGATGCTGGATAGGGATGAACATCTTTTCCTACGAAGAGGCAATCCCATGATTCCTACTTTTACCATCTCCCTAAACTACATAAAAACAGCGAATGTCCGCCTGGCCGTCCAATTGTTTCCTCTATTAATGGCCCCACAGAGAATATGTCCAGATTTGTGGACAGTGTTTTATTCCCCTTTGTAGCGAACCCGTAATCCTACATACAAGACACTAAGGACTTTCTTAATAAGATCACGGACACTACTTGGAGCCCTGATTATTTACTGATGGTACTGGACATTACCAGTTTATATACTTGTATAAACCATCGACAAGGTTTAAATGCATTCCAGTATTTTCTTGACCAACGGCAACTGCGCTTCGCGCAGCACAACATGATGATTCTTGAATTTGTGGGATTCTGTCTCAGCAATAATATTTTTCTGTTTGGAGAACAATTCTTTAGACAGGTGTCTGGGACGGCGATGGGCACCTGCTTTGCCCCCAGTTACGCAAACTTGTTCGTTGGCTGATGGGGGGAGCAGGTGCCCAGGAGCTGTGAGGTGGGACAGGAAAATGGCAAGGTGATACAATTGTATCGTTACATAGACAACCTATTCATTGTGTGGCAAGGGACAATGAATACGGCGGAAGGATACATCGAGATGCTTAATAACAATGAATTCAACTTGCAGTTTTCGGGGTCCATTAGTTTAGTGGCAGTGGACTATTTGGACTTGAAGGTGTTTGTTGATAACGGCCAGATCCACACCGCACTTTTCAGGAAAGAAACTGCTGGGAATTCTACACTTTTCGCCAGCTGCAGTCACACTCCACAGTTGGTCAGTAGAATAGCCTATGGGGAACTTCTGAGACTACGTAGAAACAGCTCAAGGGATCAGGATTTCGAGGCGGCTGCCTCAGAATGCCTTACATGATTTAGTCTCAGGGGGTATGACAGAGGGATGCTAAAGGACACACTCAAGAAAGTTAAAAAAAAATCCAAAGGAAATAACTGCTGGGTAAGAAACCAGGGAAAGGGAAATTGCCAATGAAGGGAAATTTAGAATAGTGACCCCGTTCTCCTCAGGAGCTAACCACCTCAGAGCAATGTTAAGAATGAACTGGCACATTCTCCTAACCAACAATGTGCTAAAGGACGATTTGCCACAGCATCCCCTGGTGACCTTCAGTAGAGCTAGGTCATTGAGGGATATGCTGGTGAGAAGTCACCTGGAGAAACCCATATCGAAGATCAGTACCCTTAGGGAAATGAAAGGATTTTATCCCTGTGGCCGCTGTAACGCCTGTTCAGCAAGCAGGAGGGTCCTCTCCTATAACATACCGGTTACCGGGAGATTGCTGAAGATACAGAAGTTCATCACGTGCAGCACTTCCTACGTAGTGTGTTGTCTGGTCTGCCCATGTGGCTTGCTCTACATCGGCAGCACCATCAATCAACTAAAACTGAGAATACTTGAGCATCTATGGGCGATCGGTAAGGCAGATCCTGCCTACCCGGTAGCCTGGCACTTTGCCGAAATGCACAACAAGGATAGGAGTAAGCTGCAGTGTTTTGGGATAGACACTGTATCACAGAGTATCAGAGGAGGAGACCGTCTCAGAAGAATATGGAGGCTCGAATCGAGATACATTATAGATTTGTCAACTAAATTCCCTAAGGGCATGAAAAGTGGGGAGAAGTTAGCTGTACATTTGGGAAAGTAATAGGGAGGACTGGACTGAAATATTGATTGCACTGCTGCTAAATAGTTCCATTATGAGAAAATTCATGAGTTGTATAGATTCTGATGTATTGATTGATCCTATGGATTGGATTATTTTGATGGGATTATTCTATTGCGGCTTCTTTTGACTTTTATGAACTGCATTTGTTGTATTATTGTGAATTTTGCTTTGAGTGCTATTGTTTACAACGGGGTGGTAAACCTATGAGGGACATTATCCCATTATGCCAAATACTATCTGGAAGCGCTACCTGCTAAGGGCTACCAAATATTGTTGTTCTTGCTAGCTGTTTGAGGCTTTTTTAATTATAAAAATCGTCATTTTTTAAAATTGTCTTTTTCACCCTGTGATGCAGACAGCACACTCCTAGGCCTTCTGCACGCATTTTCGCCATCATTACACGGCTCTAGCGGCCGTTTTTGGGCTTTATTGGGCTTTATTTGGGGGTTGTGAAATCTTTACACGGCGGCCATCTTGAGTGTGGCCCAGAGCGGTGAGAGCGCTCTAGTGGATCACATAAAAGGAAACGGACGCTCTACCGCGCTAGCGGTCGCGTTTGTGGGAGCGCCGTCCCTAGCGCCGGAGTCTCGCCTGAGTCAGCCCGTCTGCGCCCGTCAGCGTCTCGGAGGCGCTCGGACGCGAGCCTGGTGGGTCCCACTGAGCACTTGGTTAGATGTACACAAGAGAGGAACATTTGTCTCATAATGTACACACTGCTCTATGTCAGCGAGCTATCCCCCACTCTGCAGGGGTTATTACCACGTGCCTCACGTGTGGATGGGTGCCTGTCCCTATCAATTCCTCTCCGGGCAAGCTTCCCCCTTTAGGTAGTAAATGCGCTTTGTTAAACACCAGGTCCCTTCCTCAGCACGCTCTTGACATTCATAATCTTCTAACACACGATGATTTGGACTGTCTCTTTCTCACGGAAACATGGCTTGGTGAGGGCTCGGAACCTGATCTGGCTATTGCCATCCCTCCTTCTTATGCTATTTTCCGTCGAGATAAATGCAAGGGAAGAGGAGGCGGAGTAGCACTTATTATCAAGAGGCACATTCCCTGTACCATCTTGTCGATGGATGATTTACCAGGCTGTGAGACTCTTGCCTTCTCCCTGGCCCTCTCCCCCCATCAATCTTGTTTGGGGCTCCTGCTTTATAGACCGCCTGGCCCCCTAGGGTCCTTTATTGAGGATTTGCTATCGATCATCTCCACTCTAAGTCTTAGGACAAACCACTGCCTGATCCTCGGGGACTTTAACATCCACATGGACAAGGGTGAGGATCCGGAAGTGCAAAGATTTTTGGACATGACATCTTCGGTGGGACTTCATATGTACCTGCGGTCTCCTACACATGAGAAAGGGCATATTCTAGACCAAATTTTTTCAACTGTTCCGGTGGCCCTCTCCTCTCTTGCCCCAGTTCTCTGGTCAGATCATTTCCTAGCGGCTTTCACGATAGTACATCAGCCAGTAGCCGCGCGTACTTCGCAGCGGCAAACAGCTCGTAACTCTAGAGCCTTCCACAAAGTCACCCCGGCCATGCTCACCCAGGCTTTAGAGACTCATCCTTGTGCTCTCACGGGGAGACTGGAGGACGATGTTAGTTGTTTTCAGCACTGGCTCACGACACGCTTGGAAGTCTTGGCACCACCCCGCCTAGCTAGATCAGAACTGGCAAGAGCATCAGCCCCGTGGTTTTCCGCTACCCTGGCTACTAAGAGAAGGCACTGTAAGCAGCTGGAGAGAATTTGGAGGAGGCAATATGATACATCTGCTAAGCAGTCCTATAGAGAAGCAGTGAAAGAATATCACAGGGAGATCACTGCAGCAAAAAAATCTTTCTTAGCTAAAAGGATTGAGGAAGCAGATAGCTCTTGTAAAGAGATCTTTAAGATTGTTAAAGAATTCATCTCTCCTTCCTGTTGCACTCCTACGTCTGCTTTCTCGGAACCTTGGATCAAGGAGCTGGCAGTATTTTTTACGAATAAAATACGTACCATCCAGGTAGCCTTGCAAGGAACCCATAACATCTCGACTGAGGGCTCCATGGGCGATGGCTCTTCTTTCCCTTGGGTACATCCATAGGCCCCGCATATGGACTCTTTGGGTCCTACCCTGCACCGTTTCCCCCCCATAGAGCTTCAGGCCTCGCTCGACCTTTTGTCTAGCCTGAAATCTGGCTCTCCACTGGACCCTTGTCCCGCCAAGTGCCTTGCGACCCTGGCACCAGCCCTTAACCCGATTATCAATCCTATCATCAATGCTTTTCTGAATTCGGGCAAAGTCCCCTTGTCGTTCTGCCCCTCATAAAAAAAACGAATGCAGATGCTAAACTGCATTCCAATTACAGGCCAATTTCGTTGCTTCCGGCCCTGGCCAAGATCACGGAAAAGCACGTTCATACGACCCTGACCAACTTTTTAGAGGGAAACTCCTTTTTACATCAGTCACAGTCCGGGTTTAGATCTAACCTGAGCACTGAAACCGCTCTACTTGAGGTAACCGAGGCTGTGAAGGAGACTCTCGACAGGGGTGGAAAGGCCCTGCTTATCATGCTGGATCTGTCAGCGGCCTTTGACACCGTTCCCCATGACCTTCTCCTAACAAGACTCTTGGAGATTGGCCTGCGGGGAACGGTGTTCACATGGTTTCAATCTTTCTTGGCCGACCGGAGACAAACGATCTGGGCCCCCCCTTTCTCCGCCCTGATGCCGCAGCTTGATGTTGGGGTCCCGCAGGGCTCCATTCTCAGTCCCTCCCTTTTTAATATCTTCCTCACTCCTTTGGCGGCACGGGTGGAGGAGCTAGGGGCCCAGATCATATCCTATGCGGATGATACACAGCTCCTGTTCACCTGTGACAGGGGCTGTGACTTTGACGGAGCAGTTATCCGGAAGTGTCTGGAGTTTGTGTTTGATTGGTTCGGGAAAAGTGGCCTCAAATGTAACTCGCGCGACCGCAATGCACTGCTGATGACGCCACATAATACATCACTCATGACATGGTCAGTGACATCACTCATGACATCACTGATGACATCTCAAATGACATCACTGATGACATCAATGATGAAATCATCCAGTGAATGTGTATCTTTTGACATGTCATGAGTGATGTAATATGTGACATCATCAGCAATGCATTGCGGGCGCGCGAGTTATAGTTAGCTGAACTAACTATAACAAAGGGCAAAGGGCACACAGGGCTGCTGGGCCCAATCGTGGGGCTTGAAGCCTTTTACTCTTGATGTCCTGGGGACCAACTATTGTACAACTAGTCCAAGAACCTGTTCTGCACTTGACTCTCAGTAGTAACGTGGATGAGCCGTCCACGGCTCCTTCATGGCAGGAGGTGGCTACAGGATAAAGACACAGGCTCACAACTCAAACTGCTTGCAGCAGCAACAATAAATCATTGTCCAGTCAAATACTCACTTAAATAAAAAAAGATAAGTATGTTATTTCTACTGCTAACCAACAGAAAAGAAAAATACAACGTTCACAAGCAATTAGACAGTCTTCCATGATGTTGGGGCTCAAGTGTTTCTTTGGTAAGTCCCAGCCCCACTTAATTTGCTCTATACCTATAGTGGTACTAGCAACAAGTGCACCCCAGTGCTGAAAGGCCAACAGTCAGTCTTACCTGCACGGGCAGGCATGAAGCATCGGGAATTCCTGAGGGCATTACGACCATGGGAGCTTGGATTGTCATCAGCGAAGTTCAGGTGAATGTGCCCCATGCGGCCCAGGTAGGCTGCACTCAGTAGGTGCAGAGTTCTTCACACACAGTCACTCTCCCGAAGTGACCAGAGAATCTTTGTGTTTCCTCTTGCTGGGTAAGTATCTAATCCATTTCCTGATGGGGGTTGTAGCGAGGATCCTGATGCAGGTTCTTCACCTGGGTGATGGTTTGCCAGCACTCCCTCTGTGTCCTCACTTCTCCGGTGGGGTTGCAGATCAGGTTGCTGTTCTTGATTCTCCCAGGGCCCCGTCTGGGGCCACCGTATTCTCACAGAATATGAGCTGCCACCGTATTAGCACAGTGAAATCCTTGGCGACGGCTCCTGCTGACATACATGGTCATAGCCTACTACCACACCAGACTATGGCCCTTACTGCATTGTTGTATTTTGAAGGTGGGCCCTCCTCGGATGCCGGGTTGTTGGCTCAGCACTACAGTTGGGCTCCAGCCCGCTCGGCACAGCGCAACACACATCTCCAATGACTTTGGCTGTCTGAAGTACAGAGGTTGTCAACTTTGTCCTGCATGCGGGCAGTAGCCATCTTCTCACACATTTCAAAGGAGTCCACTTGACAGTGCTCCGCATTGGAGCTTGCTCCCTCCAATGCTCTCCTCTACTTCACTGGGCTAACTGGACTTGGCAAGCAGGAAGTCACTGGTGGTCAAGGCTCCAGGGCAGGTGGTCTTGGATTCCCTGGGTGATGTTCTCATCCAGCAGGGAGATCAGCAGCCCTTGGACTCTGGTCCTGTTCAAATGCAGATGTCTTGCAGAGCTTCTTCTCCTCACACAGCCCATCTGGCTGCTTGGTAGATATTTATTGTCTCAAACTCCCCGTCTTATTGTCCATTTCCAAACACCAAATGTTTCTTAGGGTCTGAGTCATTGATGTTTTATGTTGAGGGGTCTGCTTATTTGGAGGTGTCCACTCCTCTGCTCTCTCTTCCTCTGAAATGCAGTCTATCAAAGCAGGAGGCATTCCTAAGCTGATAGCCCCACAACACAGGCCATGGAAGTGCCTAGAGTTCACACCTGGATATCAGCCACAATGATAAGTGAGTTTCAGCCCTATTCATTATTGTTCTCTAATCAGCCCTCTCTCCACCCTGAGATGTGCACAGGCCCCTTCCTTGTGTCCACTCACTGAATCAAAGAGCACCCTTTGAAGTGTACAGGGGAAATCTGGTTACCCCCTTTCTAGTGTGTTCCCCACCCAGCTTACAAGAATTCAGCAATGCACACATCTGTCTGGGGGGATTTCTCTACCTCCTCTTCATGTTCACCCCATGCCTACTTCATAAACTGGAAGTCAGGTCACTCCATGTATTGATCCATCCACAGGTCGCACATGCATCCGGTGCATATATAGAACCTACACATATTGTACAGTACTGTGGGGAATATTAAGAAGGCGTTGATATAAAATTACCACCGCTTCTGCGGCCGTTTTCAGCCGAAAAGCGGCGATAATTTTATAGCCTTATCAGCAAAGGCACGCTATTGCGTATTTTGCTAATTTTGCTCCCGTTTCCAGCACGCCTACTTTCGCATCGCTAATGAGATGCAAAGTAGTCGTGACTGTGGAAACAACATGGGTAAATATCGCGAAGGCAGCTTTCGTATTATTATCGCCTCTTTCCAATTTTCACTCCCCTATATTCCTTTCTTCTTTTTTACTCCCATTCCCTCCTACAATATGGTAGCTTCCATTCTGTGAGACCTCTGTGTTTGATGGTTAGCATATTGATGCTCTGAGGTAGTCTGACAGCTGCATTGGCTGAGAGGCTGCTGTTATCTACAACAAAATACTTATTTAAATTATTCTTGTCCCTTCGTAATACTGGCGAGGAGGATGGGATCTGAACACAAACATTTGGGTGGACAGATTCCTACTTCCCAGGATAAGTGAAGTGATTTGTATGATTGGCGAAGCTGAACACTTTAGTGTGATTCAACTTTCTTCTGCGTATCATCAAATAGAGCTTCACCCTGAATCTAAATCACTCACATTATTGATAAAACCTTTTGGTGCCTTCCCGTACTGAAGTATGCTGTTTGGCCTTGCATCTGCAGCTGCAGTATCCACAGAGTTATGCAACAACTACTCAAATGTATACGAATGTACTCTGCTTCCAGGACAATATCCTTATTTAGGGGGATTCAAGAAATAATCATAATAATACTTTAAGACAGATGTTACATGCGCTCAAGGAGGCTGGGTTAACTATAAAAAAGGATAAATGTAAAATGTATGTGGATTTAGTGGATTATCTAAGGCACACAATTTCAAAACAGGGTCCTAGGCCTAAGTTGGATTTGGTAAAAGCTACAAGAGAGGCACCTACACTTACTAACAAAGAGGAAGTAAAATATTTTCTTGGTCTGGTTGAGTATATGACTAGGTTTGTGACAAATTTAGCTTATATCATTGCCATTTTCAGACGTTTGTTAAAAAAAAGGGTTCCAATTTGTGTGGCATGAAGACTGCCAGAAATCTTTTGATCTAACAAAGGAAGCCATCGTTAATGCGCCATCTTTAGGTAATTTTGACACAAAGTGCAAGACTGTGTTAACCAGCAGTAAAGATATTGGGGCATCTCATACCCAAATTCTGGATGGCAAAGAGAGGATTGTGGCCTTTGCTTCTAGAGCACTAAAGCATGCAAAGTGTAACTACTCCACAGTGGAACGTGAAGCTCTGTGCTGATAACTGTATTGTGTCTTCTTCTAATTGCCTTGTTACATTAGAATACTATTTTATTTGTTCCTTTCACATTGTCATGGTAATGTTTTTCTTTTTTTCCTCCGGGGTAGGAGAAGGGCTAGTTGCCACACAGCCTATCGTATTGTATATAACTTTATTCGATATACAATATCATAAAAGTTTAAAAAAGCATTAAATAAACATATTTAAAACCATTGCACAATATATACAAAACTATAATATGTTACAAAGTCCATCCATGATATGCAATACATACATTTATGATACAAATTGATCCTATATTAATTTAGGCAGGTAAAAAAAAATAATATAGCATAAAAAGATAAAATGTACATCATTACAGGGTGACAATCTACAGTTCCACAGCCAGTGCTTGGGTCTTCCCGGAAAGTTTCATCCTCCTCAACCAGGCACAACCCAGGTATTTGGCCAACCCACATATTAAAGTGGGGATCGAGGTCTCCGATGCTAGCATACGCAGCGCTGCCCTGTGGTCTCTACAGACCAGATTGAAACAGACAGGTTTCAGCCATTCCCTCCTCGCCTGGCCATACGCTGGGCAGGCGAAGAGGAAATGGGCGACCGATTCCGTAGGGGAAGCACAACCTGGACACCCCAAATCACTCCCCCTCATGTGCATCCAGCCTGCTTTAAAGTGGTTCACTGGAAGGATGCCAAACTGGAACTTCAGATACAAGGCCCTATCTTTCGGGGACTCAATGAGGTCCAGAAGGGATTCTAGCTTGGGCACAGGCTTGGCGCTCAAAAAAGATTCTGTCAGGGTGCCACAATTCTCACTTCTAGATGCGGCTACCGCCACCCAATCCCAATATGCCTTTTTTACAACTATTTTGGGCGGCGGATCCTGACTCGCCCATGCTTCTCCCAAACCAATGTCCCCCACTAACTGTTTCAAATTAGTTAGCCAAGCTATCTTGTTGCCAGTGTCAAGTTCTATCAATTCGGTCAGTGCAGTAGCATAGTGGCATAGCTCAGGGGACCTTCTGAGGCGCGTCCAGAACAGTAAGGGGCGCAGTCTTGTCACCTCATTTATTGGGTGTCTCCCCAAATCATAGCGGAGTGGAACTAGTGGGGTCAATAGAGGAAGCGAGACCAAGTCTCTAAAAAACTTGTTCTCTGACCTAACTAGGTCTGTCACCTTCTCAAAACCCCACAGTTCCGCTCCATATAGAGATGAAGGCAAGGCCTTTCCCTCATAGATCTTAATGGCAGGACCCACTGGTCCACTATAGGAGAGGCGCTGGTGTTTAGCAATGGCACCCGCTACTCGTTTATGGTTAAGGAGCATCTTAGCCAAGTGTGAGGACCAGTTCCTCCGACTATTAATCCTCACTCCTAAATAGTCGAAGACTTCAACGAGTTCCAGGGGGGAGTCATTCAATCTGATGTTATTTTTGAAATTTTTCGATGGTGCCAGGGCCATTAATTTTGTTTTGGATGTATTTATAATTAAACCTCTAGCATCACAAAACTTGGTGAAGCGGTCAAGTAATTTTTGTAGCCCCATAGGGCTTTTTGAAATCAAGAGGGTGTCATCCGCAAAAAGCAGCGTGGGGATTTTTTCCCCTGCCATGGTTGGTGCATCGGCCCCATCCTCCCTCAAATAGTCCACCACCCCATTAACAAATAGGGAGAACAGGGTCGGGCCATAACACAACCCTGGCGGACCCCTCTATTGACCGCTATCCTCTCAGTCAATTGACTCTGGTTACCCCACCTCACTCTCGCATAATTTCCCTCATGGAGTCGTTTGATGAGGTCCAAAATTAGGGCGGGAGTACCGAGGTCAAGCATGGTCTGCCATAGCTTGGCACGAGGGACCAGGTCGAAGGCCGTTCTTAAATCAATAAAAGCCAAATAAAGGCTGTCTTTCTTGATCGTAACAGACTTCCAGTAAAGAGCAAGAAATCTGAAGACCTGGTCCATCGTGCCAACCCCCTGTCTGAACCCCGCCTGGAATTGTGACAAGATGCCCTCCTCATCGATCCATGACCTCAATCTGATCAGTAGGACCCTGCCAACCACTTTCTGGGCTCCATCGATCAAGCTGATCGGTCTGTAGTTGGCAGGGTCCTGCCAGTCCCCCTTCTTGTAGATGGTCACCACCACAGCCCCCTTCCATGAATCGGGCACTGGGTGACCGCTCACAACGAGGTTAAGGATCCGAAGTATAAAATGTGCCTAAAGATTTTTATCATACAACATAAGGTCACCAGGAATACTATCGGGACCGGCGGCTTTGCCCGGGGCAATTGTTGCGATTGCCGATAGCACCTCACTTAACCCAAACAGTTCCCCTTGGGTATGTGGCTCGGGGAGGGTAGGCCCTATCGCTTACTTCATAGGCACATTCCCAACCTCACTGGAATATAAGCCATAAAAATGCTCAAACCATTGGCGCCCGGCTATGTGGTTTGCCATCGGATCTGCTCCTTCTCTGACACTAGTGCTAATTAAGCATGGGCGCAAAATCCGTTCCGCTCGCGGATTTTTCGGATTTTCGGCAAATCCGCAATCCGCGAACTCTCGCGGATGTGGCGAAAATACGCAAATCCGTGCGAAGTGGATTTTTTGCTTGTGTTCGCACTGCTCGCGGTCCGCGGCGCGGGCAGCAACAATCTGGCAGTCGCGAAAGTACAAAAATTACAATTGGGGAGGGGTGAAGGAAGTGGCCCAGTCTCCAACTTCCTGTTCCTGTCCAGCAAGCTCCTCCCATAGGGGTGGGGTGAAGGAAGTGCCCCAGTCTCCAACTTCCTGTTCCTGTCCAGCAAGCTCCTCCCATTGCTTAGTCCATTTCCTGGCCACTTTGATTTCGATCTTGACTGGGAAGGATTACTTTTTGTGGATGCTGCTGGATATTTGGATTTGAGGCCTTTTGGATTACTTTTGGATTCGAAATTTTATTTCACAAGGAAGTAAGTTGATGTTGTTTGTTTGTGGTGATTTTTGTGTGTGTTGCTTGTTTTTCGACTTTTTGGGGGGGAAAATCTGCAAGTTCGCGAGCTGAGGATTTTTTTGCTTGTGTTCGCACTGCTCGCGTCCCGCGCAGCAACAATCTCGCACTCGCGAAATCGTAAAAATTACAATTCTGCACATGAATTGAAAACCACCAGGCTTAGTTATGGGTGCATGCATGATACAACTGTTTTGTTGAAATTTATTTTTAACATGATTCTGGCCAGGGCACGGATGGCATTGGATTGTGGTGATTTTTGTGTGTTTTACGACTTTTTGGGGTGGTGTTGGGGGCTTGTTATGTGGGTGGGGGCCATTTTATTGCCTGGTCCCGTGTGGGTGGGGGCCTATGGGCCATTTTTAAGCCAGTTTGTGTGCTTTGTGCCATAGGCCTGCACCCAGTGTGCTCTGATTTCATCCATTATGGCCAGGGGGCCCAGAATCGGTCTGTTGGCGAATTTTGCTGGTTTTTCGGCACGTTCGCGCCGTGAAGCAACAATCTCGCACTCGCGAAATTGTAAAAATTGCAATTTTGCACCAGAAAACCACCAGCAGGCAGCATAAGCCTTCTGAAACTTCATGGATGCCATTGGATTGTGGTGATTTGATTTGTGTTGTGTTTTTTGACTTTTTGGAGTAGGGGTTGGGGGCTGGCTATGTTGGTGGTGGCCATTTTGAGGCATGGTCCTGGCCATGTGGATGGGGGTCAAGCGGCCATTTTGAAGGCAGGCAGTGAGCTTTGTGCCATAGGCCTGCACCCATTTTGCCTTGCTTTCACCCATTGTGCCCAGGGGGAGTCAGTGGTACATGAAACTATAACCCTCTCTGTGTGTGCTCTCTTGGATCAATGTTAAATTCCTGTTTCCCAAACATTTAGCAATTCTTAATTTTGAAATTTCCATATTGTGTGGTGTGCACGAGTGTATTCATAAATGCCTACTTGCAAACTATTTATTGAAGTGCTACATATGCAACATATATTTACTGATGTTCCTCTGTCTTCATTTGCTTCTAGGTGCATAAAGTCAATAAATCCGCATCATCGTTGAGCATCAGTGCCAGGAAGAAGTCCTGCTGCGGCCTGTTGTTCCGACATCTGAAGAAGATGGCTCCAAAAAGAGGTGCCCGTAGGTCCTCTAGCAACTAGGACTCTGTGAATTCCAGGTGGAGCCAGCCCTCAAACACCAATTACAGGTAAGATAAGCGTTTGGATGGGAGGTAGTATAACGGAGTGTTCGGAGAGGCGAGAGAGTGACAGTGGTACTAGTAGTAAAGTCCTAGGGCTCTTGAATTAACAAACTCTGTGACAGGCATTTACTTTGGAAAACATTTGGCCTATTGCACGTGAACCAACACGATGACAGTGTTCAGTTAAATGAACTTACTGCAAAACCACCACCCACCAAGCTCAAAAGTAGTAAAAAAACAGGTATGCTCAGATAAAGTTTGAAAAAGTATATTTATATCCCTAACAAAATAATCTCCCGCAAGACCCTCCCTAACCCCAACAAATAAATAGTCCTTCAAAAGTCCCCAAAAAACCCAACTCCCAATTCCCACCCCCCAAAAGTCTCTAAAAAAGGGGCAAGGGACACTCTAGGGATGCAAGGTGTTGAGTTTGGCCTCCAGGGCATCATGCCTTAGGGCCAGGGCATCATACTTCTCCTGGAGGGTCGCGTGATCTAGGCGGAGGCCCTCCACCACATTCTGATACTCGTTCCATTTCTGGACCTCCGCCTCTAGGTCGGACACTCTGCGGAGTGCACGGCGCAAGCGAGCCTTAACAGTACTGTGAGGTGCAGCCTTTGCTGCTCGGCGGTGGCGTCTTCCAGCACGGCTCCGGTTCGCTGGAGCACTGCGCTTACCGGCAGAACATGGGGTCACGGAGGAGGATGTAGATGTTAGATTTGATGCACTGGAGTGCGTGTCGTCCCCCTCCAGTTCCACCAGCCGCCGATATTCGGCAACAGTTGCTTCCAGCCTCCGTTGCCGGGCCAGTACAGCCAGCATACTCCTCGTCGGTTTTGAGGTTTTAGTATTGCCAACTATATGAAGAAAGAAAGACATAATATGTAACCAATGCTCTTTAAGAATATGATTAACACAAAATAATTCAGCAGGAAGTTGTGTCACAGTACAACTAGCAACTAGCCAGCGCAGTACAAAACTATCCAGGCCAGTATCATGGGCGTCCGCAGGGAGGGGCAAGGGGGGGCGCTTGAATCACCATTTCCCTTCCCACAACTCACTTGTATCCTTGGTTTGATGCTCTTTCATATGAAAGAGATCTGGCAGAAGCCCAGGCGATATGTCTGTTTCCCTCTCTCTCTCTCTCTCTGTCTCCCTCTTTATGTCTCCCTGTGTCTCCCTCTACCTCGCTGTCTCTCTCTCTCTGTCTCCCTCCCTCACCCTCCCTCTGGCTCCCTCCCTCTCTCTCTCTCCTTCTGTCTTCCTCTCTCTCTGTCTCTGCCTCTGTCTGTCTGTCGGTCCCAGCCTGCTGTAATTACCATATTGTAATTTGTCACTGGGCCACCACTGGATACACATCATATCCTATCTAAGAGTCAGATAGTACCATGATCCAGCTTACCTGTACTCGCCACCGCCACTGTCTCCTTCCTCACAGTCTGTACTTCTTGGTCCGACTCCTCTAGCGCCGCCTCCTCCCCAGAGTGATCCTCGGACTCAGAGTCAATGATCACCACCACATCCGAGCTGGCCCCGCCACCAGATGTTCCACCTACAAAGTAGATTTAAGAATGTTAGATTACACCACTCACTAGTATTTGGTCTATGAATGAAAAAATGTGAAAACAACAGAAAAATTAATTGACTGTCTACTCTAGTCTAAAGTAAAAATGTCCCTCCTTCCAGGGAAGGCTGTTGTCTTGCTTCACTTTTTTGTCACAATTGTTGAATGCTTGCTTAATTTTAACACACACCATTTTTCTCTGAACAGACAGAAACTGGACTTCTCAGGACAAGAGCAACATCAACTTCAAACCAGGTGAAAGCTCGGCTCGACCACAAGAAATGTGTTCCATTACTCATCAACTCAGCACCAAGCACTTTTCCATTTCCAACTAACTTTATTTTAATATATGTGTTTACTTAAACTTTGAATAAAGCTTTTAAACTTGAATAGACTCTGTGGTTTTTGGTCCTCCAGACTAGAGTGACTGAGCGAAAAGTTTTGCAATTTTTGCAAGGAGGAGTCCGTGCCGCTGACACTACCAGGTTTATACAGTGTGCCAAACACGCCACTCTGAAATATTATTACTCTGGCCTTTGGTGTCCATAGTTCGGTTTGTGGAGAATTGTCCCTGCAACAGTAGGATTATTTATTTTGCTCCTATCTAAACACTATTTCGAAACAATTAAATTAGGAACGCTTGGACAACAATAGGTCCTCTATATTTAAATGAAAACTTACTGGGGCCAGCAAAGGAGCACTCGCCGCCCTGGCCTGCATCCTCCTCCTTTGGAGCCACTGCATCCGATTTTTCGGTCCGCTTGCCCCTGGGCGGACCTGACGTACAACATGAAAGAATGAACAGAAAACATTGATGATTGCTGCTTGCCGATGTCCTTGTCAACCAAATCAAACATTTAGAAAGAACAAGAACCAACTATTTCATCCAAAATGAGGGCTACAAAGGAAGGACTGCACCTGAGCCTCTACTCTAGGGGCAGATTTACAAGCCCCTTGCAGCTCTTTTGCTCCATTCTTGTGTCAATTTTGTGACGCAGCACCACAACAAGAGAGGCGCCTGGTGTGGCGTATATTAACAACGTGACGCATATGGGAGATGCATCCCATTCTAAAGCCCTGCGCCATTAGGGAGCGTTCCAGCGCAAGGGAGGGCGTTCCTGCGCAGGAACGCATGCTAAAAGTGGCTATGGGGAATATATAAAATTTCAATCAGTCATTTAGGACAATGATGCGTCACTGAAACCCTGCGCCTGCATGAAGCAGACTTACGGCTTGACGCAGCATTGCTGGAGCTGCGCCATCGTTGCAACGCAACTCCATCAATGAGCCGCCTTTACGGCACCGATGCGTAACGCTTCGGTGACGTTTTGGGACCATGGTGTGCCGCGTTGTAAATACGGCGCACCATGGGTGGTGCTGGCGTGCCGCACACTTTGCCGCACACTTTGCAGGGATGCGCAGGTAATTGCTAATCTGACACTTAGGGGCATACTTACGAGTTCTGAGCTGGACACCTCCAGATGTGCACCAGAACAAATGCGTAACGCAAAACTAACCTTGCGTCACGGCAGATGCGCCGCTATTACAATGCGGCAAACCCTGGCGCAAGGGTAGGCAGATGCGTGACGCATCTCGTGACGAAAGAGGGGCGCATCTCTAGAGTCGCGTCGCGGGCGCGATGCAACTATAGCAATGCTCAGGGCTGCCCAATACTCAACATACCGCATCAGTCCTTACGCCTGCTTCAAGCAAGCAGGCATAAAGAATTGACATAGCAGCGTCGCGGAAGTGCCTGCGTTAAATCTTGTAGATTTCACGCAGGCACTTTTGCGAGGCGCACAGCTGCCTGACCGCCACCCCCCCCCCTTGCGTGGGAACGCACCCATTGTGGCGCAGGCCCAGGCCTTCACGTGGCGCATCTCCTTAGATGGATCACGTTATACATGACTCGCAGGGATGCGCCACGTTTACGTCGCTGTGCGTCAGGTAAGGCAGCGTAAACGTGGAACAAGGGGCTTGTAAATCTGCCCCTTTGTGTCTAGCATTACGCAGTTCTGTAAAATACACTCATACATTACTCAGCCCAATTAAATGAACACAAAATAGAAAACAAATAAGCAGTGGCACCGCCACAGAGAAGGAGAACAGTGCACCTGAAATGCACAGAAGATTTTGAAATATTAATTTACCTCTCTTATCAATGTAATCAGCAGCATTATTGCTCTTTGTAAAAAAATTAAAGCAAACATTTGCAATATAACACAGTCACACAGAGCAGGAGAAAAAACAGAGTAGTGAGTGATGAAAAAATTGCTACTACTACTCACCAAGCCCGGGGACCTCCACTCCCAGCACGTCTAGCAGGTCACGCTCTCGATCCAGGATATCGGTCCAGCGGTGGGTGACTTGATTGTAGGTGCGCTGGACCCCCGTGATCTTAAAAAGGGCCCGGCACACCTGCCCCCACCGCTTCCGTCGCTCCTGGCTGTTGGTGTAACCAGCAGCGATCCTGCCGCCTGCCGCGATGGTCCTGGGGAGACGGCGCTGCACATAAAAAACAGGTGCGCCCACCTCCTCAGGGCTGAAGATCTCCCGGGGCACCACCATTTCCGCCCTCAAGCGACCACACGGGAGCCGGGCACGGGCTGCGGTGCCCGTCTTGGGCAGCTTGACAGCTGTCTTGACCATGTTCTGGGCAGGTGTTAGCAGTAAAGAAGAGACAAAATGAAAAAGAATAAGAGTAGGGAAGAAGGAAATAAAAGTTTAAAAAAGTAGTTGAAAAGTAAACAAAGGTAGCCTAAAACACAAAAATATAGATCTAGAAAAATAGAGGGATAGAAAATAAGTTAAATAGATCAAAAAAATATTAAAACAAGC
This sequence comes from Lissotriton helveticus, assembly GCF_964261635.1. NCBI lineage: Eukaryota > Metazoa > Chordata > Amphibia > Caudata > Salamandridae > Lissotriton > Lissotriton helveticus. Next base: position 1,413,097,478 of record NC_136065.1, read on the forward strand.
AAAGGATGGCAGAGATATACAGAGGATAGAAACACCATACCCAGACACATAGGAATGAATGAAAAACAAGATGGCGGCCCGATCACGTGCGCGTAAGTAAGTTCGCACGCGATTTCTCTCGCGAACTCGTGCAAACTTGCATTCGCAAGGCGCTCATTGCGCGAGATTACACAAAGCGGGCGGAAACGGAAATACGTCACGCAAACAAAATGGCGGCACCCATACTCAACCTTGGGGTAACTCGCATGAGTTCGCGGCTTCCACGGTCGAGTTCGCACGACGCCGCGCCTCGCGAATAGGGCGAAATTACCGAAAAACGAGTTTTGCAAAAGCAAAACCAACGAGCAGGTGCAAAAGTTCGAGCTCATCATTTGTAACCATTTACCTGTAGTGCTTCCTGAAGGGGCCCTCCAGAATCCGGTTGCCTACTTGCAACTATTGTGTGACCCTGCTCTGACAGTCACAGAATAGTTACAAGTATGCCATTTCATCCTGTATTGCAACAAAAAGGAAAGGGAGCAGACAAGCAAGTGCCAGCCTTCATTAATGTCAGTTGGGGCAGGGCAGGTGGTGTTGTTTGCAAAACTTAGTGCAGGTGTGCTTGGCTTTGCCACAATAATGTACACTCACTAGTCAATCAGAGGGTGCTGTGATGACACCGAGGGTGGCATGGGTGTGCCAGCCAGAGGGTGGCATGGGTGAACCAGAGTGCCAGTGTTGACAGAGGATGGCAGTGCTTTGCTTTGCCCCAATAATGTACACTGGTGAACCAGAGGGTGCTGTGATGACACAGAGGGTGACATGGGTGAGCCAGAGGGTGGCATGGGTGACCAAAGAGAGTGCCAGTGGTGACAGAGGGTGGCAGTGATGAAGAAAGCCTTGCAAACAGGCTGGGCACGTAGAAACAACAAGTTCGCAAAACTGGCGACCCGACAAGTAAGTTCGCAATTTGCGAAATTGTACAAAACCCTCGCGAACTTGCAGAAACCCGTGCGAACACACACCCCAAATAAAATCCGCAAATCCGCGAGAGTTCGCGGATTTTGCGGATTTTCGCAATCCGCAAATACGCAAATCCGCAAATTCGCGGATTGCCAATCCGCAAAATCCGCCCATGCTTAGTGCTAATTAGGTCCCAGAATCTAGTGGAGTCTTTCAACTGGGCAGCAGATTTTAATTCTTGCCAGTGCTTTTCCTCCCATAGACGTTTGGCAGTATCAACCTTCCGATAATAGATTTTTCTTGCTATGACTATGCTTGGTTGGTCTTTTGCTCTTAGGGCCTTTGTCAGTTCCTGCCTCTTAGTCCTGCAAGCCCCGGAATACCACGGGTTTGCAGCCTTTGGACGAGGGGCCTTGCAACCGTCTTTTCCTTTAACCAGGAAGAACTCGCCTATCTTCCCCATGGCCTTCTTATTAACATTCGTGAGCTGTGACTCCTGAGGGGCCACTGGGAAGAGACTCGTTATTTCATCTAATTCCAAGATGCTAAGATTTATGGCATCCTTGATGCTTTCCAAGGTTGATTCCTGCTTTACAACCATGTTCCATCTCAGGTGACGACTGCAATTAGAAGTTATCTGCCTAGTCAGCTGCCTTAAAGGGCCAGACTGTTCAATGGAAGTAGTATCCTGTACACGCCTCAGCTGCATACATAGCGGGTTGTGGTCGCTATTACACCAGGGGACCACCTCCATCTCAATGAGGTCGGCCCATGACCCCACATCAAGCATTATATAATCAATACGTGATGGGGACCTAAAGCTATTATAGGTAAAAGCTCCCGATGGGTCAGATCTGGTTCTGCAATGTGAGGATCTATGCTGCACACCTCCTACTAGTCCAAACTTTATGGATTGTACTGGAAACTAAATGGTTTTTATTGGGAGCTACCCAGTGGTCAGTTGAGCCCACAACTGGTTACTTAAATGCTCTGTAGAGGCCCAGCAACAGCTAGGTCTGAGAACAGGGAGCTCACCTCCTGTCCCCAGATCTGGTTCTGCCATTCGCTGCTCGCAGATTATGCTCCAATGTTAAGGCGTTAATTTGGACAGCTCTCTGGGTCCATCTCTTGATAGGGGCCAGAGTGAGTTGGGGAATAGCCCACTTGAAATCCACGTCCCTGATACCCAAAATGTCTTTGTTGAACCAGGGCTCACAGGTGCTATTGAAATCACCAGCAACGATAATCCCTGTGTTGGTATTAATAGCTGACTATTCCATATCAAGAGTTGATATGATGGAGCTGGCCTGGGTGCCCGGGGACCCTCTGGCATAGATATTAAAGATTTCAAATGTGTATAAGACTCGTTCCCTCCAACTGAAATATGGAGAATGTCCTGAGATGGAGTGTTGTGTTGTGATACTTGCAAATTTAGCTCGATGTTCAGCCAAATAGTGAGCCCCGCTGATGGGCGCCCCCTGCCTGATGTAGTTGCGGGGTTATGGTATGTAGTGCACCCTGGCTTGTAAAGGGGGACCAGGTTCCATGTCTCCTGGAACAAAATAATATCATAGTTATCTATGAAATCATTCCAATCCTGGTCGACTAGGTTTTTTTGTAAGCCTGCTATATTCCAGGATATAAACTGGATTACCCCCGGTGTTTTCTTACTGGGGTTGTCATTACTGACTGGCCCTCTTCCCACTCTGTCAGCCTTGTCCACCACCAGCTCCCTGCTAATCGGGGAGGCAGCAGCAGCTCGATCCGGGGAGGCCAGACTCGAATTGTTCTCACCTAGTGTATGGAAATCAAAGCCCAAGGGGAGAGCCTATCTGTACTGAGTAATGACACACTCTGTAATAAAGCTCTCATCAGCTCAGAACTTCATATTGTAGGGTCGCACAATACTAAGTAAATCGGACCTAGTATTAACTCGCAAAGCTGGTAACTATTGCAATTCTTATACTTTAAGTACCAGCCTTGCAGTAGTGTAAGACTACGGATAATTTCTTCAATTGTCTGGTCCTGATGAATTGCCACAAGACCCATTAGGGGCAAACAGAGGCAAGAAACATGTCGACCATTCACACAACACTGGCCCTTTAGGACCATTGTATCCGGTTAGGGCTTCACTGTTTTTAGTTAGGTTAGTGAGTTTCAGTGAGAAAATGTAGGCAGTAGGGCCTCCCTAAAACTATTTTAAAGCACCTCTATGCACCCATTACACTACTTATTCCACACACCCCTACGAACCATATGGCTTCACCAAAAAGATCTTGGCTAAAGAGTCCCTTCGCGGGTGCCCATAGGGCATTGCAGCACCGGCCCCATGAGAAGCAGGCCCATATGATGAAGCATGACATCATTCGGGTGTGTGAGGGCACTTTTTCTCAGAACTCTAGAGAGAGGTGACTCTTGTCAAGGGCCTCTTGGTAAACCAAGACCAATATAGGCATGGACTGGACTTTGGTAGCTTTATAATTTTTAGCTGGGAAGCCATCTTCTCAGAGAGCACTCCCAGTGGGCATGGCATTGATCGCAGAGGCAATTTACTCTACAATGATCGCTCTGTCCAGTGCGCAGGTTGGATGGGAGTCAACTCCTGCAGCTGGAGGAGTCTAAATAATTTGGATTCGGTGTCCCGTGCTGGAGGTGTTCCAGTCATGTAGAGGTGTTCATAGTATTTCTGAAACTCCACCACTATTGTCGTTGGATGGGTAACTAGGCAGTCCACCAGTTCTCAGATGGCAGGGATTGCCATAAAAGAGTCTTGATCGAGAGTTGGTAAGCCAACATCTGTCCTGCCTTTTCACCCTGGCTGTAGCACCCGCCACAATGTTAAAAATGTCATTTTTGCTTTTCCCTGCATTACGTGGCAGGCACCACGCCGTGCCTGCCACATGTAGCAGGGAAATATAGGTGTCCCCCAAGTGCAAAACAAAAGTTCCCCTGCACAAGGGGGGCCCGCAACTGGGCGCCCAAATTCAATCCCGCCAGCCTTTCCATGGTGGGGGAATCACAATGGAAAGGCTGGCAGGGATGCAGCTTCCTAATGTGGCGCAACGCCACCTATCTAGGGATGCAGGTGGGTCCAACAGGCAATCATAACGATTGCCTCTGTCAGACCCTTGGCAGATGGGCTTTCCTCCCGCCAGCACATTGCCCGCCATCCTTATCTGGCAGGCAGGAATGGCCTTACGATGGCAGTGAACCCACCACCGGCAGTCTTCCCTATGTACTTGAACAAGGAACAGTAAACGAATACTGAAGTTAAGCCTTAAAGAACTGGTACATTCACACATTCGACCCTCTCTGGGTGCTGTTTAGCATTAAAAAAAGTTGCTTTTAGATAGATCAAATTGAACACGAATCTCAATATATCTTTCTAAAGTAGAAAGATGTATGTTGTTGTTCATTTTAATGGCTCACTCCTAAACACTGACATCTTTTGACGCTTTTCAAATCCTGTAACCCACTGTAATTTGCATTTGGTTCATCTCTAGGGAGATCTCCAGTGGATCGATTGTTTCTTCGGGACTTAACCGGGCAGAGGGTGAATGAACATCGGGTTATATATACCTTATCAGTGGAACAAAAACATGATGGTTAAAGATACCCTCTGAATCCAATAGAACAGAATCTAAGCTTGGCATTGTATTAGAAACCAATGCCCGGATTGAATCGGCATTTCTATCAGCAACAATCTGTGACAGAGGCAGGAAGACAAGACACTGTCCAGAATCCGGCCAATTGGTAAAACATTGGCATTGCTTTGAAAGATACTGCTGTCTCTTATCATGCGTTAGGCAGCTCGAGCTTTGTCGTCTCCTTCATCAATAGGTAAGCCGTGTGCGTTACAAAGCGCTTTATATGCCAGGTGGAGCATGCAATTTCGCTCAAGTGGTAGAAAATTGCTTTCCATTATTTTCTTGCTCTTTAATTCGGACAGCTGCCTCGAACTTCTACGCAGAATGTTCAAGTGGAATAGATCGCTTAGGAAAAAAAGTTTTACTTTCTGTTTGTTTTATTTTTCAAGTAAGTCTGTATGTCAGGAGAAGCTTTTAATTAGTCTGCACCCTCACACATGTATGTAAATGTAATTCATCACGCTTGATTTTTTTCCCAGTACCATCAAGCCAAACTGGAAGTGCTGAGTTGGATAAGACAACATTATGTCCAAAACATTGTCAAACGCAAAGTCGCCTGTTTCTCTCAAACTTTTAGAGAAAGTAGTGTCTTTATTTTATTTTTATAGTGTGGAAATACAAAAATGATTCAGTTATCAAATTATTTTACATTTATGTACCTTACACTTGTGTAATTGAAAAATTAGATCCAAAAATGTACCATTTTATAATAAATAAGATCAAATACATTTCATTACAGTCACTATAGGCGTAATAACCTCACTTTATGATTGTTTATGTGATCCTTTTGCCTTATGTTGACCCTGTTACAGTTTTTTCTGTCTTGAAATAAAAAAAAGATTATGGCAGAGTTTTGAATATTGAAACAGTTCTTGTTACAAAGGGCATATACATGTGAAATGACAAAATCTGGACATTTCGTTAGCCAGCTTGAACAATGCGATGGCTGAAGTCAGAGAACGAGGTGCTAATATAGATATTAAATCAGCTCCCATACCGCTTTGTCAAGATTCCTCGTGAAAGCTACTAATCATTCAACAAACTAGTGCGACAGCTTAGGTTTAGAGATGGATGATCATGAGAACATCTATCTAGAAACAACTGGATCTGAAAGACCCTTATGTGAGGGCATGACCAGGGAATATCATGGCAGCCTAATATATTCATGTTCTAATACCAAGGCCATTGATACAATGCATTGGTACAGTAAAATATCTGCATCCATGTAGCTGGATGCGCTGGAGTTACACCACCAAATAATGTCCTATTACTTACCGGTAATCTTCTTTACTCCTGGTCCCGTTGACCTCGTCCCATTCCTTAAAATATGGAGATAACCATCTCCATGACAGAAAAAAAGAAAAGGAGCATGCTGGGATACCCTACCTGCTCCCTCCCACTGGGAGTACATAAGCAGCACCAACCCAGCATGCAGCCTGAAAATACCAAGCCAACAACAGGAAGGCCGGCCGCAAGGGAGGGAGGGAGGGAGGGAAGTAAGGAATGGGACGAGGTCAACGGGACCAGGAGTAATGAAGATTACCGGTAAGTAATAGGACATTACCCCCAGGTCCCTCCTGACCTCGTCCCATTCCTTAAAATATGGAGAATACCAAAGCAGAGAACCCGGCCTTCTGGAAACCCACCAACAACAAGGGCACCAGACCAAAAAACAGTACCCCACAGGCCCGAACCAAGACCCCAAAGGCCAGAAGGCGACCGCCACACAGAAGGGAGGCACAGAAGCATAGCCAAGTACCCAAGGGAGCAAGCAGAGGAGCCAAAACCCAGGGCCCCCCCACCACGAATAAAGGAAGCCCAGGAGAAGCGCACGCGCCTCAACAGAGAACGGAGCCAGGAAAGGGCAAACAACCAGCGAGAAACCCCCAAGGGCGAAGCCCCCAGACCCAGGCCGCCAACAACCAGGGACCAACAGGCCAAACCAGCCCAAAGGGAAAAGGGCAGAAAAGAACATCCCGCACAGGGCGGAGGAGCTGAAGGAACAGGAAGGAAGAAAGCAGAGGGACAACCCCAAAACAGCAGGGGAAGCCCCCAGCAGAACCAAAAAGAGGGCAGCAACAGGGAACCACAGAGGAACCCGGCCACAGGGCAGGACCAACCAAAGGCCAACCCCCACAGAGACGCCGCAGAGCAGCAGCCCCGAAACGGACAACCAACCGGGAGAAGAACCCGGCGCCCCCAAAACGACCAAGGCCGGGGCAAAAACGGGGGCGCAGCAAGAAAGACAACACAGGCCCACACGGAACCAGGGAAACCAAAACCCCAGACCCGGACAGGAGGAACCGACCCCCAGGAGGAAAAAGGGACACATCCCGGAACCACCGAAGGTGGAACCCCAAAGGCAGAAGGCCCACAACAAGGCCCACAGCCCAACCCCAAGAAACCCGCCGGAGGACAGGCAGGCCAGCCAGCCAGGAGGCACACAACACCGCACCACCCGGACCCAGCGGGAGAGGCAAAAAGGAACCCCCAACCAGGAAGGGGCACAGGAAAGGCACAACAGCCAACCACAGCCAGACCCCCCAGAGAAAAGAGAACCAGAGGAAGCCCGGCACCCAAACGCAAAGCGAACAGGACGCCAAAACAGGGACCGGAAAGGCAAAACCAACAAAGGCAGAGCCACGGCCCCCAGAGCACACGGGAAAAACCCCGGCCCCGAAAGCAAAGGACAGGAGCCCAAAGAAGCCCAAGGGGCACCACTCAACAAGGGAGCGGGAAGGGACCCCCCAGCACCAACGAGAGAGCAAAGGGCAGAGGCCGAAAACAGCCCACGCGGGGGCACAGGGCCAACGCCAGGCCCCCCAAAGCCCCAAAACGGAAGCAAAGCCAACCGCAACCCAAGGCAGAACGAGAGAGGCGGGAAGCAGAAACCCGGCCCCACACCAGGGGAGGCAGACAACCAAACCCCACAAGGAGCGAAAAGGCACGGCCAACAGGACAGGGCACAAGAGGGGAAACAGGGCAGCAGGCAAGAAAACACCCGAGCCAACACTACCAAAAAGGCCAAGACCCACCAGCACAGAGGAAGGGCACAACAAACCCCCCCCCCCCCGGAAACCAGGGCGAGACACCACCAGAAGGCAGGCACCCCGAGCACGGGGCAAGCAAAAGCACCCGAAGGGAGCAAAAAGCGCCCAACAGCGAAAAAGGCAGGCAGGCAGGCAGGGCTGGCACCCAGAGAGGCACATACCCCGTGCAAACCAACAGAAGGGCAGGAACCAAGGGGCGAAAGGAAAGCGCAGAGAGGCCACACACCCGGGGAGAACGACACCCAAAACCCACCAGCAGGGAAAGGGCACAGCGCAGCCAGGAACGGCAGATGGGGAGTGGCCCAGGAGCCAGGCCCACGAAGAACAAGCATCCACCGAAGGTAGAGCCAAAGACCCAGCCACAAGGTGCCCCCAGGACAGAGGAAGGGCCCAACAGCCCCCCCCTCCAACAAGGAAACAAGGGCAGGACACAGGAAACCCGCCGAAAGCCAGAAGCCCCGAGCAGGGCCCAAGCAAAGCACCCACAGAGGAAGCACAAGGCGACCAGGAGCGGATACCTCAGGAAACCCACAGGCACAAACCTGGACCGAACCCACAGGAACGCCAGGAACCGAAGGACAGAAGGCCGAAAAAGCGAGCCACGGCCCCGCAGGAAGACACCCCACCAGGGACGGCCACGCAGCAGGAGGACCAGAAGCCACAGGGCAACACAGCTGCAGAGCACAGCATAAGCGGCAAACAAACCCAGCCAAGCGGCAAGCACCAGAGGGAGAGGCCGGATGGAAACAGAAAGAAAGCCAGCAAGAACCCCGGAACAGAAAGCACAGGGAGCCGCAGCAGCCGGAGAATGAAAGAACAGGAGCCCGGCAAGGCCCAACCGGAACCCCCAAACAGAACACAGGCCAGGGGAACAGGAAGAAAAACCCCAAACCAAGGGTCAAGGGCAAGCCAACCAAAGAGGCACGCCCAAGGCACACAGGGGAAACCAGAAGCGACCCCAGAACACAAAAAGGAAAAACAGGGAACCAGTGAGTAGGCAGGAAGCGAGAGGGAACGTACACCCCTCCAAGGGCACAAGCGCACCCACCAGGGGCGCAACAAGGGCAGAGCAGGAGGGCCTGAGCAACAGGGAACCCCCCGCAGCAAAAAAGACGGGCAGGAGAATGCCCGAGAGAGCCAAAAGGAGGGGGCCAACACACACGAAGCAGGAGGCCCCCACCACAGGAGAAACACACCAGAACCCCCCAAAGGCGAAACCCAAGAGGAGGAGAAAAGGACCCCAAGGGGGCAGGAAAAACGCACCAGCCAACCGCCCCGAGCAACAGAACACAAGCAGCCGAGGAGGCACGGGGAAGGCAAACCAAGGCAGCAACAGAAGAGCCAAGGCCGCACAGGAGACCAAGCGACATGCGGACAGGAGCGGAGGAAACAGTGCAGGAAAACAGCACACACCCCACACAACCGGCAGGGAGACGCCCAGAGGACGACACCCACCAGCACCAGGCACGGACAATAGCAGGCAAAAGACGGAACCAAGTCCAGCAAGGCCAACCCACCCATACACAGCCTCAACCGCCACACAGCGCACAAGGACAGTGAACAGGAAAGAAACAGGGACTACCGATACAAGGTACTCACCAGGGGGGCAGGAAGAGGGACACAACAGCACCCCCCCACCACCCCCAACAGACCGTCCAGGCGCCCACCAGAACACCAGCGCCGGGCAGAGAAGTCCGCCCCGCCGAGGCCACAGCAAGATCCACACTGGCCACAGGCAGGGAGCCAAGGACCCGGCCAAGGAGGAACCTGCAAAAGAAAGACAGCAGGAAAGGCGGACAAAAACAAAGAAAGAACAGGGACCGCTACGCGGAACTCACCAGGAGGGCAGGAGGAGCGCCCCAACAGCTCATCGCCCCCCAAGAAACCCGCCCAGGCGCCCACCAGAACACCAGCGCCGGGCAGAGAAGACCGCCCCGCCGAGGCCAAGGCAAGATCCACACAGGCCACAGGCAGGGAGCCAAGGACCACCTGTAAAAGAAAGACAGCAGGAAAGCCCGACAAAAAAAGAAAGAAACATGGACCGCTACGCGGTACTCACCCGGAGGGCAGGAGGAGCGCCCCAACAGCTCAACGCCCCCCAAGAAACAGCCCAGGCGCCCTCCAGGACAGCAGCGCCAGGTAGAGCAGACCACACCACCGCGACAGCAGGGGAAGACACCTGGGGAAGACACGCGGCAGCCAGGCAAACACCCCCATCGCAAGCGGGGCACAACGGCCGACACAGATGAGGACACAGAAGGCCAAACGGAAAGCACTGGCCCAACAAGGAGCAGAGTCCGTCGTCCCCAAGACTCAACATGCGAGAATCAAGGAACCACTCGACGGAGCCGAAACCCGGGACTGAACCAGGGACCTCTCGACAGTCAGAAGAACGCTCTCTAGAAAACCAGCATATGCGTGGACATCCGCATCGCAAACAGGACAAAGCAGACATCCACAGTCAAAGCCCAACGTGAAATGGGCTCGAGGGCAGCGGTGAAGGAAGAACAAAGCAAAACACCGCAAAGCGGGACTCACCCGCAGAGGGGGGCCTCAGCACCACAAAAACAAGGCCCACACACCCAGCCGGCACCAGAATCCATCCAGCGCCTCGCCTACAAGCCACAGGAGCAGCGCGTCTCCCACCCGGCCAAGCTCGGGGAGACGCGCCCAGGCGACCCGGAAGAACAGCGGGATGACGGTGCACCAGCAGCAAAGGGCCGGTAAACCGGAAAGCAGCCAGGAAGAAGCCCCGCGACCCAGCAAGCCAGGCAGGCCGGGAGGCAGACCACCAGGAAGCAGCACCTCTGCCCACGAAGCCAGGCAGCCGGGCAGGGGAAGCAGAGAAGGACCAGCACGCCACCCCAGCCCAGCAGGAGCGGGCGCCGACCGGAAGAAGAATCCAGTAAGTAAAATACACCACAGCACACGCGAACATCCATTCTGTCGGAGACAGAAAAAAAGAACAGGCTGCATGCTGGGTTGGTGCTGCTTATGTACTCCCAGTGGGAGGGAGCAGGTAGGGTATCCCAGCATGCTCCTTTTCTTTTTTTCTGTCATGGAGATGGTTATCTCCATATTTTAAGGAATGGGACGAGGTCAGGAGGGACCTGGGGGTAATGTCTAGTTCAGGAGTCTTGTGAGCTACTGCAACTCTACAGCTGCCTCTGAGTAGCTCTCCTGTGAGCTTATTAAATTAGAAAGCTTTTGCTTGGTTGAATTAAAATACATATAAAAAATGGAGATTATACAACACTAATAATAATAGTAGCTCTCAATGCGTTTCATTGAACATAAGTATCTCTCAATACAGAAAAGGTTGGAGACCCCGGTATAGTTCCATCTGAAGAGTTGTATCCATTCTGCAGGTGAGCACACTATCGCTACCTCATCCTTCCACTTGTCTGAAATAACTAACTGTTACTGTGCTCGGCACCGGACTGGCAAGATAGGAATACCTATGCCACGTATGGATGCACAACCACTTACAAAAGAGCTGCTAATTCTTCAAGAACTGGCAAAGGTCATAAAGACCAAAGGGAAGAAAATGGGAAACAATTTACTTCAGTCCTTATCTTCTTTCCAACTTAACTGGCTTCCATTTGTAAATAATATTTACATCCCAAAAACAAGTGAAGGTATGCATTTGATCCTAAAAGAGTGCTCCTGAGTAAGACCTTGCCAAAGGAAAAAGACATTAAAAATATTTACTTAGATTGATCAAGGTCTCAAAAGACACTGATTACGGGCTGCAGGGGCTACAAAGTGAACTGGCTAATCTGATTTCTGTCATGGGGCAACACGCAGAAAATTGCTTCCTTGCGTATTCACTAATTTTTAAATTCTGGCCCAGACAGAAAGCAATAATGCTTACTGTCTGTCTGCGAGGCAGTTTTAATCAAACCATTTATATATTTCATTTATACCACAGCGCTTACTACACCCTGCAACTCTCACCACATGACTGACTCCAAAAGGGTATATCATACCGTACTAAAACATCATAAGAGCTCCTCTCAATTATTGTTGGAGATGTAGTCCACACTGTGACTTGCTGTTGCTGTGTGAGGAGAAACCATATTATGAAGCATACCACCTCTGGTAGATGAGGGGTTTTATCCATTTAAAGGAATACTTTTTGGCATCTTAGGTTTCAAGTAATCTACCTTTTTTCTTAGACCCTGGCATTTTGTTGTGTTTAGTGTTGAAGGTTAAGGAGCGAATACCCACAGGTCTTAAAATGAAATCTCTCTTGGCCCACCTATTTTGTGTTTTGATTTTGTACTATCTCTTACAGGTCATTTTAGAATACTTCAAATGCTACATTGGGGACAAAGATTCCTGCAGAATCTGGGAAGGGGATTTTAATATTGCTAAATGTTCTTTTAGTGGGAATCATATTTGCGGTTTTTCAAATCTTCAGGGGGATGACAGTGACCATTTTAATCACTTCGCATATGGTGACTCTTTAGATCATGTAATGTTATCTCAAAATGTAATCTTTGATTATGATTATTTCTCTAACGAAAATATAAGCCATCCAACATTTATAGGAAGAGGTAGAGGGAGTACTATAGATTTTATGATTTTAACTGTTAATTTGACTCGCGATCTTTTGAAATATGAAGTTTCTCTGCTTCCCTTTAGTGACAATAATCCTATCTCTATATGTTTGAATACGGGCCTTCTAGGAGAAGAGGGTGTTTCAAATAAGCTACCTGTAAACTACTCAACAAATAAAGGAGCTCGAATAAATTGGAGGAACATCAATCCTGTTAATTGTTTTAAGCAATCTGGTTAGCAAGAAGTCTGACAACATTTTTTGTTGTCTTTTTCCTGATACTTCTTCAGTGTGGATTGTGGAAGGTTTTTTTCAAAATTGTTAAATGTGTAGCTACGGAGTTGTCTAAAAAAAAACAACCAAAAAATAGTTGCTTAATTTTTGGTTTAGCCCCAACTGTAGCGCTTAAAGCATTACAACATGCCATTATGAAAGCCCCACGGAACATAGAAGAAATAAGAGCAGCCAGAATAAATTATAAGCAAACCCTTGAACAAAGAAGGCAGGAGCTTAGACTCCCTGGGAATCTGGGATCATCTAGAAAAAGCATCCAACCTGAGAGATTTTAGGTTAATTTGGGAGGTTGTAAATTGACCCTTTTTTACAGAAAACTCCCCAAATGGTATAGGGTGTCACATACTCGACCTGGACTGGATAACTTATTTTTCAACAATTTTTAATCCTGTTCATGATCTGTTGGGCTGTGAAAAAGATTTTAGGCTTGATTCTGTAACAATTGAGGAGGATTTGTTGGTTGAACTTATATGTTGAACTTATATGTCTCCCTGCTGTTATTACAGCTATTCAGTCTGCAGCTAACATTAAGGCTGCAGGCCATGACAGGGTCCCATTTGCCCTTTTTAAGAATAACATCGGTCTTTGAGCCCCTTCTTAAAACAAATGTTTTGAGGGCTACTCTGAGAGGCAACCTAATTGAGTCATGGAGAGAGGCCACTATAATCCCATTCTTTAAAAAGGGTAATAAGATTCAGCCTACCTACTACATATCCAATTTCAATAATTGATTTTACCGCCAACATTTTGAGGAGGGTTATTCTGAAAAAGAATTAGAGGAGTGGACTGAATTTACATCCTTTTTCCCACCATTTCAATATGGCTTTAGATCTAATCTTGGAACGGTGGAGCATGCCCTTAATCTCCGTTTTATCTGGGGCAGCTATGTCAAGGCCTGGAGAGGTGCCATTTATGGACCTATCCTGCACCCTTGACTTTGTTGACAGGAAGAAATTATGGGTTTTAATGCTTCAGGCAGGAGTAGATCCTAGTTTGTTGTATCTAATTAAACGACTACACTGGGACACATCCCTTAAAGTGCCTTATTCATGTTCAGGGGAATGCAATAAACCGATTAAGGTGACTAGAGGAGTGAGACAAGGCTGTATTCTAGCACCAGTTTTGTTCTTATTTTACATTAATTCTCTCTGAAGTTCTTTGGCTGCATGTATTAAAGATATTCTGCACATTGGCATTCATGTAGTTCCGATTCTATATACGCGGATGATGCTGTTCTTTTAGGGTTAACAGCAAATGGCCTCCAAAGTCTTTTAGATGGTTTTAATAATTTTATGAGTAGTCTTAGCCTCAGGGTAATATACCAATAGTCATCTATTATGACCTGCGGTCCTAAAACCACTAAATCAAAAACAAATTCTATTGTTTAGATGCCGATAGCAAAAGTATCTACCTTTAACTATTTGGGCCTCTTAATCAGTGCGAATGAGTCATGGGAGGCTTTAATCAACCAGAGAATACAAAAGATGGGGGCTGCTGGGGAAATGATATTTTAATTTACAAAAAATGGGGCCAGAAACAGTTTAAGTAAATGATTCCGTTATATTAAAGTAAATGTCATCCCTGAATGTTTATGGAGCAGGAGTATGGGGTTCCATAAGATGGAAAACATGTTTTTAGCTAGACTTTTAGCTGTACCAAAATCAACCTCAACTCTCATTACAATGCAGAAGTGGGGGTCAGTTTTGTGGTGGACTCTATTAATTTCGCTCCGCTGCTATTGTGGTTAAAACTCAGGAGCGCTCCCAGGGCTTTTCTTTCAAGGCAAGTTCTGATTGATTGCCTAAATCTTGAAAATGTGACTACTATCCCATGACTGGCTTTTGTAAAAAAAACCAACAAAAAAAACTTTTACACCTTCGGTCGGATAGATATTTTTAAATGTCCGTGAAAAAAATAGGACCTCAGACAAAGGAACGGTTGAGAAGAGGGCAGGATAATTAAATCGCTTGATTCATGTTCCATTATTATTTATATTGAAATACCTATTGCTTCTAGTACTGAAACCTGTTTGATATGGTGTTTTATTGACATGTCAGGCAGAGTTACCTCCAACCGACACCGTCTTGGTCTCGGGACCGACCGACCTCCGGTCGGGGGTTCCGATCACCTGATTACGATGCGACCAAGCACTGTTCGGTTGACTACTCAAATTTCTCCCTGGTAGCTTGTGCTATGGCCATAAATCGGCTGTAATACAGGCTCCCATAAAGAAATGGGTGTATTTGTAAAACCCTGCATGGTACCTGGCACACAGTGCATGGATTTAACAGGGTGGCACCCTAGGTACCCCTCGGTTACCAGCCTTATAGCACGGAGGCAAGGCTAGGCCCTGCTAAGGGCCCCTAAAGTCACTTTGCAACAGCCTTACCGTGTTGGAAATGCCGGCACAGAAAGGCTGTGGGAAACTGACATTGTTAATCCAGATGGCGGAAACCCCATCCATAGGGGATTGCGGTGCGTTTATGACCATTGGGAAGTCTCAGAGAGCCGGTTGGAACCACATAGGAATGACCGGCCGGTTCATGCTCCAATCACCGACTTTCTAATTCGGCAGTCGGATCACAACCGCCCATGCTGGTGGGAAAGCGGAAAGCTTCTGACTAACAGTCGGAGGCTTTCAAACTGACATCGTAATCGCCCCTAAATCTAATTCGTCATTTAGTTGCCTTTCCCAAAGCTGGTTCTTGAGTTAATTCATTTTATTTTTTTAAACTCATGAGATGATGTTTCAACCCAAACAACTGTACAATTTATGGTATTTTGCACATTGTATCTTACGTTAAGCGTTCAATTTTCATGCCCCATCCTTCTGCACAAGCACTTTTGCTCACATAAAGAAGGATTGGATATATTCAATCTTTAGCCTCACCTGAAATCTGTATACCCACACCTAATTATATCACTGCTGCTATAAATGTCAGGAAAGGTTATGCAAAATAAAGGATTATATTCTGTTTTTTTACTGTCTTATAGGAACACTAAATATTTGTCCGTTATTTTACCAGTCTTAGCAAATTGATTTATTTGATACTGTTTTGGATTACAGGTTAGAGGTCTAATTTCTCTCCCAGCTGACCCAATTGCGCATTGTATTTTAATTTATCTGCTGTAAAGATGGCTTAGGCCACATTGATCTTATGAACTGCCTAGTATTTTGCATGACCATATTTTGCTACGAAGGAACATATGATTTTTTTTGCAATGTAAATTATCTTATTGTTTTCTTAGTCTTTGAAAAGATGGTTATATATTTTTCCTATTGTATTTTTGGTGCTGTTATGTTTTTTTAATGTTATTGTGTTTTTAAATTATCTGCTGCTATGACCATTTTTGGTCGAATAAAGAATTGTTGATTGCTTGACCCCTGCAGAAATTAGTGATTCAAGATAAGATACTTATAGAATTGTTTTTCTTTTACAATAGAATCGCTAAGGGAACACCAAATGTTTATGCAATGTTAGGGAAATATCTTCAACCTCACAAATGTAAATACATGCTAAAATGGGAGAAGAAACGCAACACCTAGATTCCCTAGGGGACCTGGGACATTATATGGGCGAGAGCAAAGAAATCCTGTACATGCACCCACCAAAGGGTTTATAACTTGCAAAATCCTTATGTGTCAGCACTTTGCCTTTGGACAATCACAAGCAATGTTTGATACCTCTGGCACATACTGCAGGGGTGTGGTGGTCGAGGGACAATCTTCTACGTGAGGTGGACTTGCACTCAAGTATTGAGCATAGTGCTATTGGACCACGAAAATATTTCTTTTTATATGAAATCACTGGTTAGTCATTAACCTTGCAACCACAAGCTTAAATGCTGGAGTGAGTGTTCTTATCCACTTATAATCCCAATGGGTACATTGCTTACACACATGCTGCTAGCAGCTTATAAACTAATGCAACTTGGTGCTATGATCAAAGTAAATGCTGACTGGATAAAACCATCTATATTTGATTTTATTATGGGACAAGTGATCTGTGATTGGCTTGAACTGCTGCCAGGGCAATGTCCTGGAACAGTGTGCAGAAGTAGCCTTCACGTTGGATGTCGTCCCTGGATCTGGCAGCCTGTAGGACCTGCTCCTTTAACCAGAACCCATGGACCTTGGCCAACACATCCAGGGGTCTGGTTGATCCCTCCATTTGGTGGGGGTCCACATGGTGAAATCTTTGTAGCACGATCGAAGTGCGGTCAGTGTCAATTAACAATGAAAAGAGTCCCAAGACAAAGCTCTCAAGGTCTGAAACCTCTGCTTCCTTTTGGAGACCCCTGATTTGAATATTGTCTCTTCGGGATCAGTTTTCCAGGTCCTTAATCTTTCTCATAAGTACATAATTTTGAGCATGAAAAGCTGTGCAAGTGTCCATTATTGTGGCTCTTGCCCTTCAGAGCCTCTAGCTTACTTTCTCAACAATCCTAGCTCCCACGTCTGACGTCAGGTTGCTGATTTTGTCTCTGACATCGGATCTTATGGCATTTAACTCTTTTGTAATATATGCCTTGAGCTCCTCCTGCAGTTCCATCTTAAAGCTTTTGTGGTGGACCAATATAATTTCCTTTGTTAGGGTCATACGAATCTCCTCTCTGGCTGCACTCGCCACGCCAGGCCCTTCCACCAAGCCCTGCTCACATGGCACGCTCATTCCAAAGAATCTTGTGACCTTCCTGTTTGCATGTTATTTGGGAGGTGACATAGGTGGAGTGAGGGAGTGAGGAACCTATGTTCTCTAAATATGAGCATAGTCTCCAGTGGTGCACCAGCTAGGGGACCTGGCAGATGTCATAAATGGTCTGAATCGCATGCGGTAAAACCTCGAACCCCAAATATTGGGCCTTCGTGTTGTAATGTGCATAACCAGGACACTTAGTCACCAACAAAGCGATGTGGTGAGGGAGTGGGCAAGTGTTACACGTTTGACTGGACCACCTGGCACCACACATGCTGTCCCCCAGCAGGTTTGTGTTTGTGAGTTTCAGCCTTTTGGGACACTGTCAAGTGAAGATTGCTGTGATGTTGCTGTAGTGTCTACTGCTTTTATCCTAACATCAGGTTGTCTGTGGAATTCCTCTGTTTTTGCTCAGCATCTCACCCTTACTGGTTGCTGATATCCAACTCAGCCTAAACCAGAAGACATCGCTCACTTTTCTGCCAAGGTAAGAAATAAAGCTGTACACAGTTGCAAAGTCATCCAGCTCACAGGTTTGCATTTTTTTAAAACCTCACTAGATTGAAAGTTCATGTTGTTTTAATTGCACTATATGGTAGCAGGAAACTACTTATGGTGTCACAGAAGGCTGCAAATGCACTGTTGCAGCTTGGCAGCAGTCTACTCCTCTAAGCTTTTTCCCTCAGGTGAAGTCCTGACTCATGACCCCCAATACCACCACAGTTTCAGTCACCTCCCTGCTTTCCTATGCCCCACACACTGTTCGACTTGTGTAGTACTTCCTGTCCCCACATCATTGCCTACATGCCACCATCTCCAGCATCCTACCCTGAACCGTGCAGCTTTCAGAGCTACGGAGGGTTGTGGAACCACATACTGATTCCTTTCTGCACAATTCCCCACACACAGAATATCCTGCAACAGGCAATCAACACTGCTTTGGTGCTGCGCCTAGTAAACTTTGCCCAACACGCCAAGTACTAATTTTCAACTTCATAAGCAAAGTAAGTATTACTCCCATTCTATTATACAATCAGAAACTCTGGTTGAGTCATTGTGGCTACAGCACCAAGATAATCTTGCTGTGATTTCGATGAGGAAGTGAATATAGATAGCCTTTTGATGAATAATAAACACAGGTTTTAATATTCAATCACACCAGTAGCATAGTGACTCCGCACCTCCACTTTTCACAGCCTAAGCGGTGGTGGTGTTGGTACATAAATATTTACGAGCCTTGTCTGCCTGCAGATCTGCAGATAGAAGCTCTCAAAAGCAATGTAAAGAAAACTATTACAGAGGATGAAAGGTGAAAAAGAGGCTCATAAGGTGAAATCATGCGGGAAAGAGAGGAAAATAGTTTGCAGAGGCTTCGCTTCCATAGGTCCAGCAGGTGCAGTACTGCCAAGGTCCAGAGGCCTAAACGGCCCACTGAATTCTGATTGATGCTGTATTTTATCATTCAAATGCCAGCAGGGAGCCCATTTTTTACCTGCACTAAGGGCCACAATACATTGGCTGTGCTACTGATACAGTGAGAGAGACAGAGGGCTGGAAGGAAGGATGAAATGAGCTACATATACAAAATAGAAAAAAACGTGCTAAAAAGAAGACCAATATTCATGAAAAGGTGCATGCAAGGGTGAAAGGGCTAATGGTTGGAAGTTGAAAACAACAGTTGCATGGGTGAGTGAAACATTGGCTGGAATGACAAAAGGCTGGATTAATGAGTGAATTGGCAAATGGAAGTCTGGATGGATGGGTGAATTGATAAAAGTAGGGTAAAATGATGGATGGATGAAATAGAATTGATGTATGGATGGCAGGAAGGATGAATGACTGGAAGTGAGAGTGGAAGGGCAGAATGATTGATGGAAGAGCGCAATCATGGAAAGATGAACTGACAGATGTAATGAAAGGGTAGAATGGTGAAAGGATAGATGGATGGAAACATGAAAAGATGGAGAGGTAGATGAATGGAAGGGAGCTCATTTAGGCTGGGCACGGTTTACTTGCCCCGCTCACCTGATGGCATTCAAGGTAAGGATCAAAGTGATGGCATTTTAATGTTCTGGCTACTCTTTTGAATCACACTGTACTCAATAGATCAATAGTCTGTAAGAGACTAGAATGGTTTATTGGTTAAAGGTAATCCCATGCGATGTCCCCTTGAGTGCCTGTACAGCACGGCACTCAGGATATGAATATGCCCTCCATAGCCTAATTTAGTCAAGAAAATTAACTATGCCAGGGTGAAATTCCATTTACACTGGGATAATCTTGTGCAAGTTCTGGCATTTCGCATTACATATTTCACACTAAATACCAGTAGCACAGAAACAACGTGAACGACCAGACCAGAAGCTGCTGTTCTTTGCGTCACACATGATTTTGCGCTATATTTTACTGCAAAATGCATCCTCGTCCCAAAATGTACGTGAGAATGCATTTCCACCTAAAACACCTCTTAATGCCAGACAAGCATTTTGTGCAATAGTGCATAATTTTGCATTACTTTTTGGGAGTTTCGGTTAATTTCTGCAAAGAAAAACACGCAAATTTCACCAAGGCCTAAAATTAATCACCGTGCTAATCACTGAGATGTAATGATACGCGTCCAATGAAACAGAGAGGCATCAGTATATGAGAGGGATTTGTGTCCGGGCTAGCTATTTAGAAAGGACACCAGGCTAGAAGCATCCACCATCAAATACTTCCGCCCTCTAGTCTTTCTAGCATCAACAGAATTATGCAGTTATACATTTATTTAATGTTTTCACTATTATTTGTGACATATTTATGCACATTTCTTCCTATTACATTATGCCTGCTGTTGGAGTGTAGTTTCTGCATTTATAAAATCTTTAAATAAAAATGTCTCAAGTAAAACCATTTATTAAATAAAACACTGTTTGTACTTATCACGGTTCACTGCTGAATTGGCTATTTCCTTAATCAAGAGATGATGTTGAATTAATGAAAATATGTCTTACCTTCTGCAGCAGAGTTTGCTCAAATCATTACATTCCATTCCAGTCCCTGCTGGTGTCTTTACAAACCTATTTATTTGATGAGTGTTTTTGTAAATTCAATTTAGTTTTGATATTTTTTTCAATATATTTCTCAAGCGTGAAGTTTTTTTAATATGCATTCCTCGAAGCCTTTAATCATACGTGTGCCTGTGCAGGTTAATGTAAATGCGTGCCTTTTCCACAAAGGTAAAGTGAAATAATGAACAAAAAAGCTTTTCTTTTGCAAACATGGCTAGTGTGAAACCTCCATTTCATTTCTTCTCCTTAATGGCCTCAGTTGCAGCTCTCCATTTGCTACTTTCAGACAATATTAGATTAGAAAATTAGAATGTTCTGCTCTCCTCACAAGGGAATTTGGTGTGGCAGGGCCCAGAATGGCGGGTATTGGCCGTTTGTGCACACATTGCATTGTGTGCCACTATAGCATAAAATAACAATACTTTGTAGAACGTGCATTCATCCAATGGGATTTGTTAGCGCTACTGAAAATTAACATATATTTGTTATTTTCCAGCTCAATGGTACTTATGTTTTATTTGTATTAAAACTCTTTTACCCTAGTCTATATTAGCTATGAAAGGCCCTCTCCCTCCCTGCAGTAGAGGATCTTTAACAGCCGATTTCCCTGTCAACCGAAGAAGGAAACATGCATAAGCATTCAATCCAGGACAAAGCCATCAGTTTGGAGGAACAGTGGGTGGAATGGTATTTTCACAGTGGTCCGAGAACTTTCAGTTTGGCAAGCAGCATTTGAGTCAATAATTATATTCAATGTTTTAATATAGCTCAATCAAGTATGTCAACGTTCACAGAATACCAACCACCTCAAAATATACCTACACCTTTCAGGTCTAGGAACAGAGAGCTTTGGCTGTGTCAAAGACTTACTGTCATCAGTTCTTTAAAAAGAGGGCACGGTTTGGGTAAATTCTGATCAACCATTGTCCTTCCTGTGTTTTGCATAGCTGGTGAAATAGGCAACTCAAATGCATTTTCTGGTTGGCTACATTGTCCTATTTATGTTCTCATAGGGGGCGATTACGATGGGGGTAGGAAAGCCTCCGATCTTTTGTCAGAGGCTTTCCGACCCCATCATCGGTTTCAGTTCCAACTGGCTGATTATGAATCAGTCTGTCGGAATTGAAACCGGCTGGTCATTCCGGCTGGCTTCCGACGGGCTCACGGAGCTCAGTCGGCCAGTCGGAACTGTCTTGTAATCTTAATGGGTGGGCCTTTCTGCGCTTGGGATTACGATGCTCCATATCCGGCATGGCCTGTCTGACATGGTAACCTTGTTGGAAAGCGTGTTTGGGGGCCCCCTTGTGTATGCGGCCTCCAATTGGGGGCAGAGGCGGCTTTTGTACTGCTTTGTTTGCCAACTTATGGCAGGGTATGCTCAGACGTGAGTCCCTTGCTCACGTTGCCACTGGATTCAAGCAAGCCTGTCTGAAGACGGCTGAAATGCCAGAAACCGGTCCTAGGAAGCTTGTTTCCGGTCCAGGGAAGGCATGGCTTGGCAGTTCGGGCTGGACTGTTCCCATGAGGCACAGGGTCAAACTGATTTGCATACGGCCATGTCTGAACTGGGGTGGCAGAGTGGGCTAAAAATCGGTGATGGATTAAACCGAGATCTTTTGACTGGGTGTGAATGTTTGATTGGTTCAGATGCTCCATCCATCACCACCCCCTTTTGTACCCCCTTTGATCCCGGCACCCCGGGGCAGGCACATTGAGGTGCCACAGGGTGCAGGCATGAACACCACCTCCATTTCCATATAGGAGCAAGTATTATGACCGGTTTATGACCGTAATGCATGCTCCAATAGGGAAATGTGGGAATGTGACCGAACAGTGTTCGGTCGCATCCTGAATAGGCGGTCGGTCGGTCCCATGATAGATACTGTGTTGGGTGGACTTAAGTCCACCCAACATCGTAATTAGGCCCTAATGTTTTGATGAAGGGGCATCAAGTGATCCTTTTGTTAAGCAACTGCAGATGCAAAATGTCAAGTGACTTGTAATTGAGACAATGAATGTTCTTTAATGTGTTTACTTCGCTGACACAAGTACTGTTTAATTGCTCATTTATTGCAGTTTTGCTTAGGAAGTGATATTTACTAATTACTCTTGTTCATTTAATTATTATAATTTGCTGTCATGATACCATGTTGCATGTAGAACATTTTTGTTCACAAAGTAAAGACGTGCAAGCATATTGGCTATCGTAAACATACAAAAAAATACTGGCCCTTTGCAAAAGTAACTATTATGGAATAGTTTGCTATGTAAGCCTATTAAGTACACCACTTAGAATGCAAACTTCATTTTTTTGTCTTCTTTTCATAGCACTCTTCTTTGAGGCTACATCTTAACTCTGCTGAAGCATTCTGTTTGGGCCCCATTCCCATCTTGCTTAATGTTGTACCCCAGGATTCTGCTTTTTATGGGATTTTCTTCACAGGACAGCTTGGCGTTACATACACAAAGTCACACAACTATTACCAAACACTTCCTCTAAAAAAAAGTCTTACCTGTTATTTTTGCCAATACCTGTTATTGCATGGGCTGGTAAATGCCTCAACATCTTATATCAGAATAAAATTAAGGCCACAATGTGACCTAGGTCTTACTGTTTTAGATATATCTTCCTTGATAGCCATAGACATATTTACATTAGGCCACCCATAATTGCAGGTCACTTGAGTACATTTCAACAGGTATGTACATTGAATAAACCAGGAAACCCTTCCTGTGAGTTGTAGTGTCATGGTGGCCAAATTGAGCCAGTGTGACTGATGTGTCTAGCAATGTTTCAGAGATGAAGGACTTTAATAGTTCATGGTAGCTTTTTAGTGGAACTCTAATTGACACTCTTTAGAGCGAGGGAGCTGCATGTTTTTTTCTGTGCAAAATGTTTGGGATATCCATGTAAGATACATTTGCATGAAATGAATCAAAATGTAACTAATTTATAAAGTGAGTGTTTTTTATTGAAAATCTGCCTTTAATCACTGCCCTCCTTAGGACACTTCTATTTTACAGTGATAACTTTGTTATAGTAAAACCGGAGACAAGCATAGCATCCAGAATACTTCTGTCTCTCTTTAAGGTTCAGGATCTAAAGTTGCTAATTGGAGACATTTTGAGGCATATAAAATATTATCTTTCACTAAAATGTTTTAGGCAGTTTTCAATGTCCAGCAACATAGCACATGCACACAAAACAAAAACTGGAAATTTTACTCCATGGCCAAGTATTCCTTGGGTTAAGTACACTCAATGAATAAGAACTGTGGTTCAGAAACTTTGGACATTATGTTGACAGGTGGGACTTAGCTAAAATGCTCTGAGGAGTGGCTTAAATAGGCACTCCCTTGGACCCTGGGAAATTTTCGACCTCCCCCGCCTGAGTGCTCTCAACAGCACCTGGTTGAGCCTACGTTTACCCCTGTGGGTCCCCTGCCTTTGCCAAGACTCGCTCCCTGGAGTGCGGTCAGCCCAACAAGATCAGCCCAAGATAGTGGCTGCCTTATTGTAGAAGCTTTGGGGTCGGATGCTGGGGCGGCTGCCACACTTATTGACCTGCTTTTGGCAGCTGGCCTGTTCCTGCTGGACTCCCCTGCCTGGAAGGCAGTGGGGATCAGTACCCCTGTGGCTCAGAGTGGAAGCTGTCCCGGTGCTTGAGCTCCACCTTCTTTAGGTGGGGGCCTTTGCCTGGCAACATATGGGTGCGCCTGGCCCATATTGACTCTCTCCTGATTGGGGGCGATGTGCCTTGGCTTTATTGGCCCTTAAGTTTAGGGGAATGCCCTAGACTGGCTTAAAGACTTTCTGAACAACAGGACCCAAATGGTCTCCTTTGATGCCTTTCATTCTAGGATCATGCCTCTAAGCCAGGGGGTCCCTCAAGTATCTTCCTTGAGTCCCACTCTATTTGAAATCTATGTGCCACCCCTTGCCCAGATAGTCATGTCCTGTGGTTTTGAAAAAAATATCCTACGCAGATGATAGCCAAATAATCATCTCCTTTGGGCAAAACCCAGAAGATGTTAAAAATAGGTTTAGCGACTGCATGGGGACAATTGCCACATGGATGACTCAGAACCACCTACAGCTAAATAGGGACAAGACCGATATTTTGCTGTTTGGAAAAGCTCAAGCATATTGGTTGGATGATTGGTGGTCCTCTGAGTTAGGATCAATGCCTTGTCCGAGGAGAATGGCTAAAAATGTGGGCATTTTTCTTGACGAGAACATGTCTATGACAGATCATGTTATGTCTATCTGCAGTGCCTTGTTCGGCACCATGCGCCTGCTTAGGAAAGTATTTCAGTGGCTCCCATTAAGGTTCAGGAGAATTCTAACTCAAGCTCTTATAATTAGTCATCCTGACTACGGGAATGCCTTACTGTTTAGTGGTCAGTGAGTCGCTCCTCTCCAAACTTCAGGTCATTCGGAATACATTCTCCCACATGGTCAGTTAGCTTCCCCCTGGCTCTCCATCTGTTCCTTTGCTCATGGCTTGTCACTGCCTTCCAGTCAGGAAACGATTGTTGTTCAAACTCCTCTGTCTTATTTACTAATCTATGTCTGGCAAGGGTCCGGTTTACCTACGTGAGAAACTCACCTATTACTGCCCTAGCAGAAATCTGCGATCCAAAGACAAACTGCTATTGTGGCCCCGCCATATTCATTTTTCAAGATACAGTGGGCAATTCTTTTCTTACCATTACCTTCATCACTGGAACAAGCTTCCCCTTCACATTTGATCCTGTCCTGGCTCCAAAGTTTAAAAATCATTTAAAAACCTGGCTATTAATTTCTGACATGCCGTTCCGTCTTGACTTTGCTGAGAACAGAGATACTTCTTCGGGAGTGAGTTTGTGCGCCTTACTAAGTGTCTCTGACTTAACATACTGGTGGGGGGTGCCCCCCCCTGCCATGCCTTTACAGGCCCATGAGACTGACTCCTCATTGACGACATTGAGCTCTGGCATGATTGTCACCTAGGAACAAGGCAAGCATACCTCTTCACCCCTTTCTCTTTCTACTCCTTCTTAGCCCTGCCTGTGCACTGTGTCCCCCAAAGTACATGTATAATCTCTACACTGGCATGGACAATGGGGCGGACACATAGAGGCAAGGAGGAGCCATGGTTGTACTGCCTCCTGACAAGAGCACTTATTACAAGGGTTTTCACAGGGGACAGGTATTGGGAACAAATTGGATGCCATCCCTGCTGCTCAAAAGCAAAGTAGACTCCTTGGTCGTTGGTATAGGGCACATATGTGATGACATCAGGAAGATGGGGGACCGTGTCCGCCTGATAGAGTCAGAAATGACAGTGATCTTCCCCACCTCTAAATCCCACACAGTGTAATTGGGCACCCTCTCATGAAAGGTCAAGGTTTTGGAAGCAAGGATTGAGGACCAGGATGGCAGAGCCAGGAGGAACAACATTAGGTTGGTGGCCTACTACAATGTATACAGGGGACCTCCATGATCTCCTTTCTCAAGGATTAGCTTCAGGAGGTGGTTGCCAGGAGAGGCTATCAGAGCACTAAGCCCTTAAATGAGCAGACAGGGTGTTGGTGCACATATCTGAGCCCACAGTGGTAGCTGCAATTCTGCACTATTCCAACTGTGACTTTATCCTGTGACGAGTGCCACAGCCATGGCCCTTTTATTGTCAACAATACACGTGTCTCGATCTTCTCTGACTTCACAGCTATGGTACAAAGGCAGAGGGCTTCCTTCATAGCCGCGTAGAAGAGACTTTGTGAACTTGGGGCATCCTATCTGCTTTTATTCTGGCCAAACTGCAAATTGAACTGTGTGGGAAATCTTGCTTCTTTCATGATCTTGAGGTCAGGCAATGGCTCTACAAGTATGACTCGGGTAATCATGCACACCTAGAGCCCGAATCCTATGGACATCGCCGGCGCAAAAGGCCTTTCACAGAGCCCACATGGCAAGTTGCTCCCCACACAGCAACAGGTCCATGATGGCAGGGATGGAATGTTAGAGGCAGCCATTCTGGCTTGTGGTCGAAGCGCTTGACTAGCTCAGAGGAGGGCATGCACCGAACTGCTGGGAGTGCCAGTGGATCGGACATTAGTGTACTCCTGCCTAAAATAACCCCTGGCACGATCTGCATGATTATCTGACATTTCATATTTTATTATTGATTGCTTATTTTGTAGGATTTTTTCCCATCTCCAGCCAAGGTGATTATTTATTGTTTTTATTGCAGAGGCCCAGAGTGGGCACTCTTCACTTTGTGTTTGTATCTCTCCCCCCATGGTACCACAAAAATGTGGGCGGTCATTAACCCCTCCAATTTGTGCTTTCATTGAACTTTGGTTGAACAGTTTGGACAATATGTGTTGAAGTAATAGTCCTGGGAAGGATCCTTTGGAGTGTATTTCTGATCATTTCCCTGTTCTAGGCACTGTTGTTTGCTCTTCCCTTCTGACCATTGTGCATTGACTTCCACGTTGGGCGCTTCTACTGCGACAGTTGTGCCCGAGTACCATAATCCATTGTTGTACTGACCAGACAGGGCAAGCTCTCAATATGCCAACAAGATACTCATCAGGAATGTGAGGGGCCTTAATTCCCTGTGCAAGATGTCTGTGCTGCAGGCTTATCTTAAGAGGCGGAAAGACTTCAAGAAACTTACCTTACCCCTGAAGTACTGACATTGCAAAAGCGATGGCATGGTCGTGTTTACTTCATGTCCTACTCTGCCTTCTGTTGTGTAGTGCTCAGCTGGACATTGCCAGGCCCACTCAACCTCCCTTGTATCGAGATCATTCACACCAAGGGTAGATTTATTGTACTAAGGGGTGGACTGGAGAGGAAGGACATTGCACTGCTGAACCTGTATGCTACTAATGTATGCTTCTAATGTAGATCAACAGGCTTTCTTGACATCATTGCCCCCTCATATCTTTATGATATTACATTTCCCATCGGCTGTAGGGGATCTCATTACTAACAGAGTAGGAGACGCTAAAGGTAGCAGTCAGGGAGCATTGCACAGTCACCACATCGGGGTCGGTGTACAATTACACAATGATATAAACTCACCACTCACAACTTCTCAAGGACTTTGTCAGGCCTGGGCCCCATGCCCACTCCTTACACCTCAGCGACTGACTGGAAGAATGCGCATGGGTTGAGAGACCAGCTGAAGGGCTGGGACTACTGCCAGTACATCACCAAGGCACATAATGAATGAGACAAGTCTGGACAACTGCTTGCATGGCTTGCCAACTCTACAAGGCACTAATCACAGATCTTATCTGTATTAGACTCTGTCTAACATGAACTATTTGCACCTGTTAAAAATCAGCACAATGTTTCTGACCTACTATACCCTCCTCTATCCTGATCCGGTCATGCAAGCCATACACACATATGTTAGAGGGTGAGACCTGCAGACTTGGGAATGATGTGGCTACCCTCCTTGGGTGGGACATACTAGTACAAGAGATATGAGGGGGCTATAAAAACCCTGTCTAGTGCAAGGTACCAGGGTCTGATGGTGTACCCGTTAAAATAGTATCTGACCTACAAGGATATTCAAGCCACTGACCAAATGTTACAATACTGCAAGAGAACTGTGTAATCTCCCTCCCACAATGTGCGAGGCCTTTTCCATTTCAGTGAGGTATATGGCCTACAAGTGAATTGGGATCAATCCATTACTTATTCCCTACAGGCTCCTAGCACTGATACTAAGCCTTCAGAAATAGGGAATGAGATCTGAAGGAAGCCAAGCATGTTTAGATATTTGGGGGTGCAGTCCAAAGTCCAGTCACTTGAGAGTAACAATCGGCCGACCATTTCCTCTCTGTGCCAATTTGTCTCCTTCTAGCTCACTTTGCCATTGTCCATGAAGCCCTTGCAAAAATGATGGTCCTCCCATGACTTCTTTACTTATTCATCACTCTCCCCATTTGTTATGTTATGTTATGTTAACATTTTGATAAAGCGCAACAGCTGCCCCAGCAAAGAGGCGTCCCGGCGCTAAGGAACCACAAAAACTGTACTGAGGAGGAAAAGAGGAGAATAGATAAATTATTAAAGGGGGGGAACAGATGAGTCTTGATGGCTTTCCGGAAGGCGGCCAGGTTTTCCAAAGAACGAATGTTCAGTGGTAGGGCGTTACAGAGCTTGGCTCCCAGAACCTTAAAAGAGCGATCGCCAATACGGCAGAGCTTTGTGCGAGGTACAGTCAAAAGGTGCTGACCTAATGAGTGTAAGTTGCGCTGTGGCACATATGGTGTTAGGAGAGGGCGCAGAAGTTCTGGGCGTCCAGATTTGAGATTTTTATATGTTATAATGAGGGTTTTGAACTGGATTCTGGCTTCGATGGGTAGCCAGTGCAGTTTCCGTATGGTAGCTCTGACGGAACATTTGCGAGGAAGACCCGTCAAGGCTCTTGCCGCAGAGTTCTGCACGCGTTGCAGTCGCGCTACCTCCGCTTTGTTGGCACCAAGGAGTAAAACGTTGGCGTAATCCAAACGGGAGAGAATTATGGCCTGGATGATGAGTTGGCGAACCTTGGAGTCAAAAAAGCCGAGTATGGGGTTGAGACTCCTCTACAGGCCCACACATGTAGCTGCCACTTTTTTTGTGTGGGTCTGGAAGCTAAGCTTGGAGTCCATCCAGACACCTAGGTTTTTGACCAAGGATTTAGGTGGTGGAATGGCGCCCAGGGACGAGGGCCACCAGTGCTCATTGCAGTAGTTGGTGTTCTTACCGAGGAGCAGTACCTCCGTCTTTCCGGCATTAAGCTGCAGGCAGTCATCACAGATAGAAGTCTGGGAGGAAAAGGCTGTCCATCTCCACTCGCTACTACACACACCCGTCATCTCAGAGAGAGGTCTCAAAGGAGAGTTTACTCCATCCACACACCCTACTATGCACACCCATCATCTGAGAAAGAGGATTGAAAGGCAAGGCATGTCCCTCCCCACACACTGCTATGCACACCAATTATCTGATAAAGAGGTCTCAAATGAAAGGCCAGTCCCACCATTCATTCTACTATGTACATCTGTAATGCAAGAGAGGGGTCTCAGCAAAGAAGCCAGTCCCTGCACATGCTCTATTATTCGGCATAGTTATCATTTGGGAGAGATGTTTCAAAGCAGAGAGTAGTCCCTTCTCATACTCCAGTATGCGCACCTATTATCCAACAGAGGGTTCTCAGTGTTGAGGCTAGTGCTTCCCATATACTATTTCCCTATAATTGTGTTGTGATCCCACAAGAGTATGGTGCAAGCTTCAGGGAGTAAGGCTTGCCTCATGAGGCTCATGCAATCCCTCGAGACCCAGATGGAAAATTTCTGAGCTGACCTAAAAGTGTTTTATGATTCCGCAAGACCTGCATGGAAAATTACTGGGCCTACCATGAGGTGTTCTACGATCCTGTGGTAGTTTTGCAAGATCATATGGAGAAAGTAACTACAAAGGGGTTGAGGCTCCACCAATAGCTACCATGCCTATTACATGGTTGAAGAAATGCTGTGATGTGACTGACTGCAGAACCATCGATAGCTCAGTTTTTCCTCAGTGCTTTGGAGGAAAAGGAAGTCTCCTTGAGTTGCGCTCAGCGGATGCAACTTAATTTGGAGTTGAAAGAGACTGGCGTCTTCATCTGCAATTAAGAAAGAACTCCAGGCTTATTTACAAGGCTCTTGCGCCACTTTTGCATCATTTTTAATATGGGAAAAGTTATGCAAAAGTGGCGCAATGGCTTGTAAATCTGCCCCTCCAAGTTCAAGCATTTAATAATATTTTCTATAAACTTTGTGGTGAAGTATCAGTAGGTGTACTAATGTTGGTATACTTATTCTACACCATATTTATAGAGTGAAAATTTGTTTGGAGAGGTATTTCTATTTTAATATATATTTTTTAAGGTACACATCACAGTGCAAAGAGAAGTGAGCAAGTTTTGCAGACTGTGATAAAAAATGAAGTGTTTCAACTGTATATATTTGTAAGTAAAGGTAGCAGTGTTTCTTAAATTATAAAACAAAGAATGCAATAAAACAAGCTCTACTGGTCTTATTCCCCTCATTGTGCATATATTTTAGCCCTTTGAGATGTTTGAGTGGTGATATTGCTATTTCTAGAGTGAAACACGCAAGTGCACTAAATATAAATATGTGATTGCGGGTGAAAAATGTAGTAAAGGTTAGACAACATGGTGATGATCACTGTTAAGAATTATTGATCAGTATATAACATTTATCTTTTTTGTTATTTTGTCTTTTTTTTAGGATGAAAATGGAAACTTACCTCTGGGAAAATAATTATCTGCTTACATATGCAGCAAAAAAGAGCCTTTTAAACACAAGCAGGATTATTGTGCTGTTCAGCAATAACTACTTCTTGAAGCACAGATTTTGAGGTTGGAAGGGAGTGGAAGTGAGTGAACAGTTATGCAGCTAAGCAGCACAAGCTAGGCTTTACGAAATGTGTTATATACCAGGAAACTGAAAACTCTTTGGCAGGCTAAGGTGGCTATAAGATTAGGAAAGAATCCAATAGGCAAATAAAGCAAAAATGGGGGAGACATTGACACCTGGGTGTAAAACATTGTTTTATGTTATATAGTTGTGTGTTTTGCTTGTTCAATAGTTGTTCATATAGTTTGTTAAAATAGTTATTGCCGTTTTGTATTGTTGCTAATTGTTTGTTGTTGTAATACAAATGTTTAAAGTTACTTTTGATTTATTTGCTTAGTGCTTATTATAAATTTCAATTTTATTATGGTATTGCAATATTCACCAACACTGGCATTTCCATTTTCCGGGACTGTAAATATGCTGCTGCTTGTATATGTATCTCTATGGTAGTATGCACATGTTTTATTCTACAGACTTCCGGTAATGGAGAACCCAAGTCATTTGTCATGCAGCTATGGTGAATTGTCATGCAACAGTTAGGTGTTAGTAGAGAGATCAGTCCTTGTCCATAGGGAATTTTGATAGAAGAGAGAGGCATTGGCAGTGCATCTTCCAACTCTAATATGCATTTCTGTCAGCTGCTGTGCTCACAGTCTTTTGTATGACTGTCACCATTGGGAGATGTCTGAAAGAGAGGTGAGTATGTCCCACAATCAAATATGGACACCAGTTGTGCAAGACACAGTTTTCAACAGAGAGGATACTCCATTTTATACCCTACATTGGACATTCATCATTATGAAGAGAGGTATGCACAAAGAGAATAGTCTCTACCCAAAGTCTACTTTGCACATATGTTGCTCTTGGAAGATGTCTCAGCTGACAGGGCAGTGTGTTTCCATACCATAGTCTCTATAGTTGTTTTGGAATACAGGCCTTTCAGCATAGAGATAATTTAATTCCTAAACCTTAGTTCTACATCTCTCATCTTGGGGAGAGCTATGACCAGAAAGGCAAGCCACTTTTCACACCCTGATTTGCACAACCATCAACCAAGACACAAGTCACAGGTGAGAGGCCAGTCTCTTTCCATAATATACTACACAGACTTATCATGCAAGAGAGATCTGTCAGCAAACAGGGCACTTCCTTCCAACACCCTACCATGCATACCGGATATCATGGGAAGATGTGTGAGCGGAGAGAGACATTTTTATAAAACCCTTCTACAGACACCTCTCACCCTGGTAAAATATGTTAGTGGACAGGGCACTCCTTTCCCAGACACCACTGCATATCCCTGTTGGTCTAGAGAGAGGTGTTCCTTGGAACACCATACTGTACATCCATGTTGTCTTGGAAATAGATGTTAGTGGAGAGGAGAATGTTTCCCTACACAATACTGTGGGCCCGATGTAGGTAAATGGCATTTACCCATTCGTAAATACCGAATTTTACCGATTCGGTATTTACAAATCGGTAAATGCAATGTAGGTATATTTACTGAATTCTTTACCGAATCTGTAACATTCGGTAATTACCGAATCGGTATTTACCGATTCGGTAATTGCCATTGATTCCTATGGGCCACATGGCCTATAGGAATCAATGGCAATTACCGAATCGGTAAATACCGATACGGTAAAATTACCGAATTTACAAGGGGGACAGGGTGTCACTTTGACACCCTGTTGCACCCCTGATTCAGGCTTGTGTGCCATATGACACACATACATGCCCTCAGGGCATGTATGTGTGCCACATGGCACAGGTGTACATGCACAGATGTGCATGTACACAGAAATTCGTTATTTACCATGCAATAGTATTACATGGTAAATAACGAATTCTTAGGGGCCTGTGGCACTGTTTCCAGTGCCACCTACATATGGATTGACCCATTCTGTAAAATTACCGATTCGGGGCCAGATGTAGTTAACTCATTTTTACCGATTCCAAAATACCGAATTTTACCGATTCGGTATTTTAGAAAAGGGAAATGAGATGTAGGTAAAAAAAACGGTAGAAAATACCGATTGGGTAAAATTCGGAAACCCCAACCCGGCAATTACCGAATCGGTATTTACCGATTCGGCAAATACCGATTCGGAAATTCACATTCAATCCTATGGGCCTGGATGCCCATAGGAATGAATTGGAGTTACCGAATCGGTATTTACCGATTCGGTAAATACTGAATCGGTAAATACCGAGTCGGGGATACAAAATATCAGGCAGTTGATGTATCAACCAATCACGTGCCTCCACCCCGCCTCTCAGCCAACCAACAGAGCAATCTACCAATCCTATGCATCCACCCCACCCCACAACTAGGAAGTGGCCACACCCATGCAGGTGCAGAATACCTGATCACACAGGAGAGCAGTTACACAGTGACAGGCTGTTGTGAAGCTGAGCTCTGCAGGACTAACAAATGGATTCCCAAGACTCCCAGAAGGAAGGTGCAGAGAGGAAGAGGAAGATGAAGTTCAGCACAGGTGAACTTCAGGTGCTGGTGGAGGAGGTGGTAAAGCACTACTCCAAGATATTTGGAAAGCAGTCTCTGCAGGTAGCAAAGGCTGTGAAGAGGAACACCTGGCTGGGGATCCAAACCAAAGTGAACGCGATAGGAGTGACAACCAGGAAAGTGGACGATCTCAAGAAGAGATGGTATGATCTAAGGATCATAACCAAGAAGAAATTGGCAGCAAGAAGTAAAGAGGCCAATGCTACAGGTGGAGGAAAGAACAGGGCACCTGCTCTCACAGATCTGGAAGAGCTTGTGGAGTCCACACTGGAGCCAGAGTGCGCTGTGGGGATTGGTGATGCAGACAGCTCAGCCCGAGCTGCATCAAAGAAAGGTAAGGGACATGTCCATCATTCCTCACCCCTTGCCTGTCTCCCTCCCCCAATGTGGCTGTATGTTTAGGAAATCAAGTACAGGCTTCAGTATTCACCTGCAATGCATTATGGGAGTGGTAGTCATAAGAATACACATCAGAGCAGTCAACATAAAATAATGTCAGGCATGCCACACAATACAATTAGAGACAGGGGAGGAGCAGGAAATAGTGCTAATATAATGTGATTTAATAGTGAATTACACGGTGAAAGCACCACTAAGACACTGTCCATATCTGTCCACAGGAGAGACTTCGCGCAAGTCAATGCAGGAGAGGGAGAAGACACATCCCCAAAGGGAGAGGAGTGAGGAAGAAGGCAGGGATGCAGGGCCCAGCACCGCAACACCTACAGCACCCTGCACACAAGCAGCTGCCATACCAGAGGCAGCCACCATGCAACTTGAAGCATCTCGTCTGCTCCTTGACTCACCACAACATGAGTCACAACAACTTGACACACCAGCAGACACAGAGGTGTCAGACATTTGCAGGCCCAGGAGGCATGACGTTCCCCCACTAAGGATCCTACAAACATCCTCCGATGAGGAAAGGGAGGGTGAGGAGCCAATTGAGTCAATGGCAGGAAATGCAGCAGGTCTTCCATCCACTCCTGTCACTCTATCCGGAGGAACAACACGTCGTAGGGTCCGGGAGGCAAGCGTGAGTGGCCGTGATGAGGGTGTCTTCCGTGGCCTTGAGACCACAATGGTCAAGGTGCAGCGCCTGCAGGCAAAAGCTATTAGTGCAGTGCACAGACAAATGCGCCATATGAACAAAAACTTTGATAACATGAACAAGGGAATAACAGCAATGGCGGACAGCATGAGGGACATGGCCGATGGAGTCAGGGACATGTCAGAGTGTGTGATGTCACTGTGTGAGGAACTACATGAGGACCGCGCCCAAAGGCGCAGGGAGAGGCATTGCATGCAACAGCAGACAAGGGGCATGCACCGTCTTGCAACTACGACTTCACTGCTGTATCGCCGATCAGTTGCGATGCAGGAGGGGCTGGTGCACTGCTGTACTGATCTCACGAGGGGGATAGGGAGAGTCACTACAGCAATGGAAGTGCTGCTGACAAACCAGTCAGCCACCACAGGAGCTGAAGGTTTAGGGGACACAGACAACAGCAGTAGCAGTAGCAGGAGCAGCACCCCTATCCCTGAAATACGGAGGAGCAGCAGATGCCAGAGTACCGGCGCTGGCACAGCAGACATAGAACTAAGCCAACCTCACGCATCACGCAGTGCAGTGCATGGGCGCAAGCAGTGAGTCTGCCAAATTCGGTCGGACATGTGAGGGTGAGGTAACCCCTGTCCACCCAGTTGTGCTAGGCACACTAGTATGTTACAATTGTGTCTTCAGACATTTGACGTAGTGCCAAATAAACTACGTGCATTGCAGTACAACACGTGCTTTGTCTCTATACTTACTCAAAAGTAGTTGTGTGTGATCTCTGCCCGTCTCTGTCTTCCGCCTGTGGGTGTTGGTACTCCTACTGTGTTGGCTGCTGGTAGTGCCTGCTCATCGTCATGGTCTTCATAGTCCTCCAATTCCACCTCTGTGCCCTTTTTAGTTGCGAGGTTGTGCAACATTGCACAGGTTGCAATGATCTTACAGCATATTACTGGTGATTACTGCTGTGCCCCCCCACTTTTGTGGAGGCAGCGGAACCGGCTCTTCAGGAGGCCAAAGGTGCGCTCCACGATGTTCCGGGTGGATTTATGTGCCACATTGTATCACTATCCCCTAATGTGAAAGGAGAAAAACATTACTCACAGGCACACATTAACATACGTCTGCATCATCTATCAAGGGAGTGTCACACAGTAATTTACCCAGCAGGTATCCTTTCCTAAATTCACCCGCTGTCAGGCGGGTGTAGATCCTACTGTTTTGGAAGATGTAGGAGTCGTGGGTGCTTCCTGGGTACCCGGCCACTATATCTGTGATCATGTACTTGGCATCACAGATTACTTGTACATTAATTGTGTGTGATGACTTCCTGTTCCTGTATATGTGCTCAGTGGCAGCTGGTGGGCATATTGGGATGTGGGTGCCATCAATGCAGCCAATCACGTGTGGGAAATTTGCCATGAGGTAAAAGTCAGTCTTGGTCCTGAGCAAGTCCGCATCAGTGTCTGGGAAGTGGATGTAATGCTCCATTATTTGCATCATGGCATCCAGGAACTTCCTGAAAAAATGGGACAGGCAGCTCTGGGACACCCCACCTACCGCAGCAACAACACTCCCAGATGCAAGCAGGTGTATGCTACAGAGCACCTGCACATGGGGTGGGATGGCATGGGCTTTGGGTGCTCCAGGAGTGGGTGCAGGTCCCTGATCAGGTCCATGATGGTTTGGGGGTGCAGTCTGTATCTTTGCAGTATCTCTGGCTCTGTCAATTGGAACAGTGTAATCCTCTGCCTGTAGACCTGCTCTTCCCTTCTCCATTCCCTCACTCCTGCTGCCTGTAGCCGTAGCCGCCTTGCTATGACGTAGAATGCCGCCATTCTGGTTACAGTGTTGCATTTTGGGGCCCTATTTTATAGGCTGCACCTGGTTGCCACCTGCTTTCAATCCATGTTAAATACCGACTCTTAAATACCGATTTTGCAACAAAATCGGTATTTTATGGGTCACCTACATCTCAAGGGTGTTATTTTTTCCATTTCTTAATTTCCGATTCGGTAATTTTACCGATTCGGAACATTTACCGACTCAGTATATTTTCAGAATCGGTAATTTTACCGATTCGGAACATTTACATATTTTCCGATTCGGTAATTTTACGGATTCGGAACATTTACCGATTCTGAACATTTTCCGATACGTTAAATCTACCGATTCGGAATTTTTACCGAATCGGGAAATTTTGGGCGCCCTACATCTCAATGTCCAACTACCGGTCG
This sequence comes from Lissotriton helveticus, assembly GCF_964261635.1. Taxonomy (NCBI): domain Eukaryota; kingdom Metazoa; phylum Chordata; class Amphibia; order Caudata; family Salamandridae; genus Lissotriton; species Lissotriton helveticus. The sequence continues at coordinate 1,413,133,946 of NC_136065.1, forward strand.
TTACCGACCGGTATTTGGCTACCTACATCTGGCCCCCGGTAAATTTACCGATTCTGTAAAATATAGGCCCCCTACATCTCAATCACCAAATACCGGTCAGTAACGGCCGAAATCGGCCGTTACCGACCGGTATTTGGTGACCTACATCTGGCCCTGTATGAGCTGTCATCGCGGGGAGAGCTATTACTGAACATTGAAATCTATTACCGCACCCTGAGATACATGGATATTTTCCTGGGGAGAGCTCTCAATGGAGAGGCCAGGTGTGTACCTTCCCTACCCTACTAAACATACTGCTGAGCCTGGGGAAAGGTGGAAGTGGAAAGGAAGTGTCTCTTTATTCCCTACACTACACACTGGTTACCTTCATGTAAGATCTCGCTGGAGAGGCCAGTCTCTCCCCATATTCTACTTTACACAGGTGTTAGGCTGTGGAGAGGTGTCAGTGAGATATAAGTGTCTCCCTATGCCCTTCTTTGCACTGTTGTTATACTGTGAAAAGGTCTCATTCGAGAATCTACTTTCTCCCTACACCCTACCTAATGGGGACCATAAGGCATAAGTACTGTAATAAAGGAAAGTGTAAATTCTTCATCTAAATTTTTTTTTACAGTCTGTGAGACTTGTGGAGAAGTAAAAAAAAGTAATGATTGAACTTTTTATAATGATAATAATAAGCCAACTTAAAGTAAACAAATGAGTATCAAGGTTACAATTGATTAGAATTACATGGGAGTAACTCAAACACCAGTTGTGAGAACAGAGTGCTACAAGGCAGGGTTCGCTTTGCCAGCTAGTCAACACCCATAAATGTCAGTTTGCAAGCATTCACAAACTGCTGTTTAACTCTCTCCCAGCCTCGGAATGGCAAGAGATTTTCCCCAGAGATTGTGCGGTGCTGGATTGCTCACGCCTGACTGAGGAAGTCGAGTGATGGAGCGGAGCGGGATGGAGCATGAGGAGCTAGCGGGAGAGTGGAGGCAAGCGGAGGAAACGTCGAGCGCTTTTGCACCTCTGCGGACTCTGCAGACCCTGCTCTGTTGAGAAATACGACGTAAGTCGTAAGTGGGATTGCACTGGGGTCGGCACAACACAAACCGGGAAAACGAGCGCCACTGTGCCGTCAGGAAGGCAAGATTGTGATAAGACAGTGGAGGTGACGGCGTGATGGTGACTGTTTTGGGGCTCAGCCTAGTAAAAGAGAGCAGCTGGCATGGTGCAGGGCAATGCTGTAAAAGTTGCAGCGGCTGCTTGTTGCCTGTGCCGTGCAGGGGGGACTTTGTAGGAATTTTGTTGAACTGCTCCTGAAAACTGCTCCTGGGGGATGAGAAGCAGGGTGCTCAATGCTGCTGAGGGCAGAGGACAGGCATGCAGGCAGGCAGGCAGGCAGCAAGGCACTAGATTGAGGATCTGTCAGCTGCTTGCTGTATTGAACATTGGGGTTTCAGCCTTTTCTGTTTTCCGCATTTACTGCACCAGGTGTGTCCAGTCCTGGGGGGACCACAACATCTAGCCTGCCTCCCGCAGATGGCGCATGATATCCACCAGGAGGCACTATATAAACTCCCATCGTCACTTGTGACGCAAGTGGACAGTGCCTGGGCAAAACCTGGACCCTGGACCATCTAAGCCCATCTAAGCCAGTCTAAGCCCGTCCGGGATCAATAGAGGCTGGGCTGGGCCACTGTATTAATATCTGTGCATAGATCATCTTAGAAGGTACTGTTGTATTTATTTACAGTTTCTAACATTGAGTTCATTGATACAGAAATACTGCAGTGGTTCAATAAAGCCAACTAAGATGAGTAAATTAAAATCAGGAAGTGGACAAGGGGTGGTGGGTACATTGGACGCCTTCCTGTTGCGGGATGAGACGTGTCTTATTCATGAAATTGAACTTACTGGACGTAGACTGTCTCCGGACCCTCAGAATCCTCACCAACGATTTACCCCTGTTACCCCTGTTACCCATGTGTTAGCATCACAACCCACTTTGGAAGCGTGCCCTTCACGAAGGGATATAAACAATTGGTGGAACATGGAAATATTGACGACCCGGCCGAAGTTGAAGTCAATATCGATAAGGCTAATACTTTGCCGAGGCCACATGTTGCTACTCGGGCAAAAAAGCAAAATCTAAAGATGGAATCAGCAATGCTCCTTCTGTAAAAGAAGAAAGGTACATACTTTGAATAAATTAACTAAACACAACAAGCAAAGCCTTCCTCCCCTTAAGTCTTTGGGCCTTAGAAGTAAATCTGTTGAGCCAAATTGCAACTTAGGGGTTTTCACGGAGCAAGCCGAGGAGAACGTTGTATCTACTGTAGCTTCATCCTCTCAAGAGATAGAGGATTCCTGCATGAAAAAGCTGGAACTTTTATTCTCAGCTCATTTGGACCCTATTTAATAAAAAGTTAATTGACATTGAGGGACGGATTAATAGTTTGTCGAGTCCTGTGTCTAATATTCCTGTATCTCATGTATCTCATGTAGTTGGTGGGCAAAATGTGCTTGGTGGTGGTGGTAATTCCAAAAATGCAGAGGTGCAGTACCCCGATCTGCCCCCTATGCCAGTGTACCAGGTTGATCCCTCCCACTCAAGGGTTGCGCACTCTTCTATAAATAGCAATAAAGTTGCACATGAGTCAATAGGTTTCATCTGTGGCCAAGGTCAAATTGTGAAAACCTCCAAAACCTCCAAAAACATTCAAAAAGATAGGTATGGTACTATTGTCGTAGAAGGATCTAGAAATACGGGAGGGATGGATAGTCAGTTTTCTGGCAAAAGACATCTTAGCCCCCCCGGACCTTAATCTACACCTAACCCTAGAAGCAACCCCTTATACCGTAGTGCTGGCCAATGCTCCAATATTATCATATGGAGAAGTGGAGCATTGGTCAACCCTGAGGAATAAATTGCTTCATTGTTTGAGCACCAGGATGGGCATTAGCGATGTATTCCTATTTAAAGAATTTAAAATGGCTCGCTGTATAGGATGGGTGGGGAAATCCAATAAATCATTTCGGGGAGATTGTATGACTTTCAGATCTCCAGATTTGGTAAAGACCGTATTGGATAGAATGGAGAACTGCTTTGAAGGTGTAAGGGGGACGTCTGTTCTGTTCTTGGGGGGTTTCTATCAGCCTCCTAGAGGAAGTAGCTATATCGAAGATGAGGGCAGATTTGTAGGCAAATACAGTCTCCCCCTCTCCCATCCTGGTTTTATTTTAACCGCTATGAGGCACTAAGTAATCTTGCAGACATAGGTTGACTTACCCAAGCTCAAAATATTATTTTGGATACTGTTGTCCCGGTTAACGTCCCGTAGATTGATACTGAGGAATTGGGTGGTATAGTGGCCACACTGCCTTTAAACAACAATAATAATAGCCTATATTACCCTGGGCATTCAAATCATGACCACAGAGAAGCTATCGGGTTGGACTCAAATAATGAGATAGATGATTCAACTTTTAATGATAATGTTGATGAGGCATGTTGGGCACAGAATGGTAATGATGTTTTCTACGAAGTACCTAGGACCCAGTTCACCAATGTACAGCCTTTTAAGTTTATATCTTGGAACATCGCAGGTATTTCTGCAAAATTAACAGATAAGGTTTGGTTACAATGTGTGAAGTCTTTTGATATTATTTGTCTCCAGGAGACTTGGAGCCGAGTTGACATTACTTTAGATGGATTCAGCTGATTAAATACACAAGCAAATCCGGCAGCTGCAGGGAGAGCCAAGGGAGGTCTAGTGACGTTTATTTCGCTTATGTACGACTTAATCAAGATGGAGAGTATAATAGATTCCCATTGGTACCAGTTTATATTAATTTTTAATCTAACCAATACCATAATTTTATTAATTAATTGGTACTACAACAACTTTGACCCAAATAATACTGAGGTCATTAAAAAACTTAAAGAGGAGATCGATAATGTTGCTGTGAAATTCCAACCTCTGTGTATAATATGGGCGGGAGATTTTAATTGTACCCTCTGCATTTTAAGCATACACCGCAGGGTGATGCCCTGAATACTATTATACTGGTCAATGATCTCTACATGGCGAACACCCTGGTTAATAATCCCTCAGTACAGCTTCCAATTTATCAGGGGGGAGCCAGTGTGAGCACAATTGATTTTATACTAATTACTAGTAAATATACATGGTTGGCTGATAGTTTCGCAGTTGAACCAAACCCTGTAAGTGACCATAATCCTCTGATTCTCTCTATGACTGTTACAGCACAGAAAGCTATGGGGGATGCATGTCCGATAAAATATAATCATAATCAAGGAGTTCGGCTTCAATGGAATCTAGTGGACTCAAAGCAATTTGAGGAGGCCATTGTCAAAGAAAATCTAGGTAAATGTATGACTTGCCTAACTGTTGACTCCCCTCCTGTCAGCCACCACAGGAGCTGAAGGTTTAGGGGACACAGACAACAGCAGTAGCAGTAGCAGGACCAGCACCCCTATCCCTGAAATACGGAGGAGCAGCAGAGGCCAGAGTACCGGCGCTGGCACAGCAGACATAGAACTAAGCCAACCTCACGCATCACTCAGTGCAGGGCATGGGCGCAAGCAGTGAGTCTGCCAAATTCGGTCGGACATGTGAGGGTGAGGTAACCCCTGTCCACCCAGTTGTGCTAGGCACACTAGTATGTTACAATTGTGTCTTCAGACATTTGACGTAGTGCCAAATAAACTACGTGCATTGCAGTACAACACGTGCTTTGTCTCTATACTTACTCAAAAGTAGTTGTGTGTGATCTCTGCCCGTCTCTGTCTTCCGCCTGTGGGTGTTGGTACTCCTACTGTGTTGGCTGCTGGTAGTGCCTGCTCATCGTCATGGTCTTCATAGTCCTCCAATTCCACCTCTGTGCCCTTTTTAGTTGCGAGGTTGTGCAACATTGCACAGGTTGCAATGATCTTAGAGCATATTACTGGTGAGTACTGCCGTGCCCCCCCACTTTTGTGGAGGCAGCAGAACCGGCTCTTCAGGAGGCCAAAGGTGCGCTCCACGTTGTTCCGGTGGATTTATGTGCCACATTGTATCGTCTCTGGCGGGGGGTCATGGGGTTGAGGTAGGGTGTCAGGACGAAGGAACGGAGTGCATATGCACTATCCCCTAATGTGAAAGGAGAAAAACATTACTCAAAGGCACACATTAACATACGTCTGCATCATCTATCAAGGGAGTGTCACACAGTAATTTACCCAGCAGGTATCCTTCCCCAAATTCACCCGCTGTCAGGTGGGTGTAGATCCCACTGTTTTGGAAGATGTAGGAGTCGTGGGTGCTTCCTGGGTACCCGGCCACTATATCTGTGATCATGTACTTGGCATCACAGATTACTTGTACATTAATTGTGTGTGATGACTTCCTGTTCCTGTATATGTGCTCAGTGGCAGCTGGTGGGCATATTGGGATGTGGGTGCCATCAATGCAGCCAATCACGTGTGGGAAATTTGCCATGAGGTAAAAGTCAGTCTTGGTCCTGAGCAAGTCCGCATCAGTGTCTGGGAAGTGGATGTAATGCTCCATTATTTGCATCATGGCATCCAGGAACTTCCTGAAAAAACGGGACAGGCAGCTCTGGGACACCCCACCTACCGCAGCAACAACACTCTGGTAACTCCCAGATGTGCTTGGTGGTGGTGGTAATTCCAAAAATGCAGAGGTGCAGTACCCCGATCTGCCCCCTATGTCAGTGTACCAGGTTGATCCCTCCAACTCAAGGGTTGCGCACTCTTCTATAAATAGCAATAAAGTTGCACATGAGTCAATAGGTTTCATCTGTGGCCAAGGTCAAATTGTGAAAACCTCCAAAACCTCCAAAAACATTCAAAAAGATAGGTATGGTACTATTGTCGTAGAAGGATCTAGAAATACAGGAGGGATGGATAGTCAGTTTTCTGGCAAAAGACATCTTAGCCCCCCGGACCTTAATCTACACCTAACCCTAGAGGCAACCCCTTATACCGTAGTGCTGGCCAATGCTCCAATATTATCATATGGAGAAGTGGAGCATTGGTCAACCCTGAGGAATAAATTGTTTCATTGTTTGAGCACCAGGATGGGCATTAGCGATGTATTCCTATTTAAAGAATTTAAAATGGCTCGCTGTATAGGATGGGTGGGGAAATCCAATAAATCATTTTGGGGAGATTGTATCGTTCTGACTTTCAGATCTCCAGATTTGGTAAAGACCATATTGGATAGAATGGAGAACTGCTTTGAAGGTGTAAGGGGGACGTCTGTTCTGTTCTTGGGGGTTTTCTATCAGCCTCTAGAGGAAGTAGCTATATCGAAGATGAGGGCAGATTTGTAGGCAAATACAGTCTCCCCCTCTCCCATCCTGGTTTTATTTTAACCGCTATGAGGCATTAAGTAATCTTGCAGACATAGGTTGACTTACCCAAGCTCAAAATATTATTTTGGATACTGTTGTCCCGGTTAACGTCCTGTAGATTGATACTGAGGAATTGGGTGGTATAGTGGCCACACTGCCTTTAAACAACAATAATAATAGCCTATATTACCCTGGGCATTCAAATCATGACCACAGAGAAGCTATCGGGTTGGACTCAAATAATGAGATAGATGATTCAACTTTTAATGATAATGTTGATGAGGCATGTTGGGCACAGAATGGTAATGATGTTTTCTACGAAGTACCTAGGACCCAGTTCACCAATGTACAGCCTTTTAGATTTATATCTTGGAACATCGCAGGTATTTCTGCAAAATTAACAGATAAGGTTTGGTTACAATGTGTGAAGTCTTTTGATATTATTTGTCTCCAGGAGACTTGGAGCCGAGTTGACATTACTTTAGATGGATTCAGCTGATTAAATACACAAGCAAATCCGGCAGCTGCAGGGAGAGCCAAGGGAGGTCTAGTGACGTTTATTTCGCTTATGTACGACTTAATCAAGATGGAGAGTATAATAGATTCCCATTGGTACCAGTTTATATTAATTTTTAATCTAACCAATACCATAATTTTATTAATTAATTGGTACTACAACAACTTTGACCCAAATAATACTGAGGTCATTAAAAAACTTAAAGAGGAGATCGATAATGTTGCTGTGAAATTCCAACCTCTGTGTATAATATGGGCGGGAGATTTTAATTGTACCCTCTGCATTTTAAGCATACACCGCAGGGTGATGCCCTGAATACTATTATACTGGTCAATGATCTCTACATGGCGAACACCCTGGTTAATAATCCCTCAGTACAGCTTCCAATTTATCAGGGGGGAGCCAGTGTGAGCACAATTGATTTTATACTAATTACTAGTAAATATACATGGTTGGCTGATAGTTTCGCAGTTGAACCAAACCCTGTAAGTGACCATAATCCTCTGATTCTCTCTATGACTGTTACAGCACAGAAAGCTATGGGGGATGCATGTCCGATAAAATATAATCATAATCAAGGAGTTCGGCTTCAATGGAATCTAGTGGACTCAAAGCAATTTGAGGAGGCCATTGTCAAAGAAAATCTAGGTAAATGTATGGCTTGCCTAACTGTTGACTCCCCTCCTGACATAGTAATACAGTCCTTTGAATTTATCTGTGCTGATGTGGCTAAAAAACTAAATAAGTCAATTAGGAAACGGGATACCCGCTAAATTAGGTTGTTTAATGCAGAGTGTTCCGGGGTGCAAACAAATGTTAGGAAAGCTCTGCAATTAGTACCCCGTCGCAAGACCTCTGCAACTCCCTCGCGGCCTACTTCCACAACAAGATCACGGACATTCACAACAGCTTCAACAACCAACCAACGCAAGCCACAACAGCAACAACGCCACCCACCACGACCCTCCGCACCTGGACCCCGATCAGCACCGAAGACACCATCCGCACCATGAACTCCATCCACTCCGGATCTCCGACTGACCCCTGCCCTCACCACGTCTTCAACAAGGCCGACGCGGTCATCGCACCCCACCTGCGGGACATCATCAACACCTCCTTCGACACCGCCACCTTCCCTGAGAGCTGGAAACACGCCGAACTCAGCGCTCTTCTCAAGAAACCCACAGCAGACCCCACCGACCTCAAGAATTACCGTCCCATCTCGCTCCTCCCGTTCCCGGCCAAAGTCATCGAGAAGACCGTCAACAAACAGCTGGCCGCCTTCCTCGAGACGAATGGATCCCTCGACCCCTCACAGTCGGGCTTCCGAGCGAACCACAGCACCGAGACCGCCCTCATCGCTGCCACCGATGACCTTCGAACGCTGATGGACAACGGAGAAACAGCGGCACTCATCCTCCTGGACCTCTCCGCGGCTTTCGACACTGTCTGCCACCGCACCCTAGTACAGCGCCTCGGCAACATCGGAATCCAGGACAAGGCACTGGATTGGATCACCTCCTTCCTCGACGGAAGAACACAGAGAGTCCGCCTACCACCGTACAAGTCAGAGGCCACCAAAGTCATCTGCGGCGTCCCTCAAGGATCCTCACTGAGCCCCACCCTCTTCAACGTCTACATGAGCCCCCTCGCGGCCATCGCACGCCAACACAACCTCAACATAATCTCCTACGCCGACGACACCCAGCTGATCCTCTCCCTGACCAACGACCCCGCCACCGCCAGAGCCAACCTGCACGAAGGGATGAGAGATGTAGCCGAATGGATGACGACCAGCCGCCTGAAACTGAACTCGGACAAGACGGAGGTCCTCATCCTGGGCTCCTCGCCCTCCGCCTGGGACGACTCCTGGTGGCCCCCCGCCCTGGGCACCGCACCCAAACCGACGGACCACGCACGCAACCTGGGCTTCATCCTGGACTCCTCCCTCTCCATGACCAGACAAGTCAACGCCACCTCCTCATCTTGCTTCAACATCCTGCGCATGCTACGCAAGATCTTCCGATGGATCCCCACCGAGACGCGGCAGACGGTCACCCAAGCCCTCGTCACCAGCCGACTGGACTACGGCAACGCCCTCTACGCCGGAACCACCGCCAAGCTCCAGAAGAGACTCCAGCGGATCCAGAACGCCTCGGCCAGACTCATCCTCGACATCCCCCGACGTAGCCACATCTCCGGACACCTGAGAGATCTGCACTGGCTCCCGGTCAACAAGAGAATCACCTTCCGTCTCCTCACCCACGCACACAAAGCCCTACACGACCAAGGCCCGAGCTACCTCAACAACCGGATCAACTTCTACACTCCCAAGCGCCTCCTCAGATCAACCAACCACGCCCTCGCCGCCGTCCCCCGCATCCGAAGAGCGACAACAGGAGGAAGGTCCTTCTCCTACCTGGCCGCCAAGACCTGGAACTCACTCCCGACCAACCTGCGCCTGACCCAGGACCACCTCTCCTTCAGGAAGAAGCTCAAGACCTGGCTGTTCGAGCAGTAGCGGCACCCCCCCCCCCTCCCAGCGCCTTGAGACCCTACGGGTGAGTAGTGCGCTCTATAAATGACCTGATTGATTGATTGATTGAAATAATACTGAGATAAAAATAGAGAGACAGTCTTATAAACAAGCTATTAACAGTAGGAAAAATGAATTATAGCATGAGAGGACTTAGAGAACGCTACTCGCTCCCTCAAGGACTCAAAGAGCTTCTGGGGGATTATAAATCTCCCGCTTTTCTCTAACGATGCAAGGGCCATTGATTCTGCCAGAACAGGCGAGGTTTGGGAAGCCCATTTCTTAAAAATATTTAATCCACGGGGAATAACAATACAAGAGCAAAGGGATGAGACAATTATAGATTTTAAAACTGCTCATGAATTAAGCCAAAGTATTTCCGTGAGTGAGGTGGAAGATGCAATATATAAGGGTATATCTCTGAAAGCGCCTGGTCCAGATGGGGTACCCTTAGATTTGATCAAAAGTAATCTTCACCTGTGGGAACCCTTGCTGTCGAATATTTTTAAGGCGGCAATACTGGGTGAAATTCCATCTTCATGGAAGGAAGCAGTTGTTGTACCTATTTTTAAAAAAGGAAATAGGAATGACCCCACATGTTTCCGGCCAATTTCCTTAAAAGACACCACATGTAAGGTTATGGGGAGGGTGATTCTAGAACGTTTGGAGTCATGGGCTAATGCTTCTGGATTAATAGCCGATATCCAATATGATTATAGAAAGGAGATGGGCACAAATGAACGGTGTCTAACCTGTCCCTGATTATGGGCAAGTACATGAAGGCCAGGAGGGTCTTGATTCACCTGGCCTTCATGGACTTCTCCAGCGCATTTGACACTGTTTGTAGGGGAAAGCTATGGACAATGATGAGGAAATGGGCTTTGATGAGCCCCTTTTTACCCTATTATGCAGGCAACACGAATCCATCACTGTGGCTGTGCGCTTTGGACCATTGTCTCCAAGGAAGGGATGCGCCAGGGTTGTATCCTGGCCCCCTTCCTATTTCTTGTATATACTAATGGTCTAGAGTCATTCTTGACTAAAGAGCAACTGAATTTTCAAGGGTAGGAGGTAGACCGGTCCCTCTGTTGGCCTATGCCGATGATACGGTATTAATGACCGTGACAACCAATAGTTTGCAAAAGGCCCTGACCCCCTTCACTGATTGTATGTTAGGACTGGACCTCAAAGTAACTTTTGGTAAATCATTTATTATGGTTTGTAGTCCGGAAAAAACTAAGACTAGGAAGTTCATTGTGAATGGAAAAATCATTGAGAAGGTGCCCAATTTTTACCTATTTAGGTAATGTTTTAACAACAAATTGAGTTGGGATGAATTAATTATGAGAAGGGCCCAACAGATAAGTAGAATAACAGAGGGACTGTTTCATTTTGCATGTAAATTGGGACATAAACCGATTATAGAAATTTTAATTTTATTTAAATCCAAATGTTTATCTGTAGCTACTTTGGGGCCGGAGTATGGGGTTATCATAAGAGTAATCAGATTCAGGTTATAGAGGAAAAAAAATAAAAAAAATGCTTTCAATGATTCCGAGTAGTACTTCAACCTCATTTAGTCACTCAGAGGTGGGCCAGGAATACGTGAAAGATAGGATAAACATTGCACCCCTCATTATATGGGCGAAAATCTGGTCTTCAGAGACTTTGACATTCAGTAGGAGTATCCTTAATGATTGTATGAACCTGGATAATGCAATGTCACTTGCTTGGCTGCGTTATGTTTGGGATATTTTTTATAAAATTGGCCTAGAGGAATGTTATAATAATCCAGATACTATTGAGTCTAATATGAAAATGATTATAAAAAATGCATACCGCACTGAATTAAGGATGTCTGATCAGGGCAGGGGAACATTAGATGATGGGGCATTAGGTCCCCAGCAATTTAATTTGTCTTTTACTTCACATGTACAATCTTGTTTTCTGTTGACCAGATTTCGACTGGGAACACTGCATTTTTAAGTGGCCTATCCCAAACAGGCTGGCTGGTGTGAGAGACTAGCCCCCTGTCCTTGTAATAATCTGGCCATACAGAGTACAATGCATTTTATGTTGGTTTGTTCCCTGTACAAAATACCCTAGATCATGTTTTATTAAACCTATATTGAATGTTATTAGGCCCTGCTCTTATCAAGAGGGCTATGCCTATTTGAGGTAACTATCTATGGCTGTAATTTCTAGTGCAGTACTTAGTTTTATTAGAACTGCATTTATAATCAGACAACGTTATGAAGTGTGAAAATGAATCTAATTATATCCATTTTACTAAGACTTTTCTACTTAGTCAATTGTACAAATTGAGATGTGGACAGCTATTATGATTTTAAAATTGATAAATTTTGCTGGTTTATCAAAATCTATGGAAGGGAACAGGTGCACATTTTATAATAGTTTTTAGATGTTTTATTGTGTAAACTTTTATGATTCTAATGAATCAAATAAAGTTATGTGAACGAGTATCAATGTGTGTTATTTACCAATGTTTGTCTCATACAGATAAAACAAGTATTTATTATTTCCTAAATTTAATTGATTTCTTTTTCTCCACAATTATTCAATGAAGTGCATTTTAAGAAACTAAACACACTGTTACTATTCTGGTGTATATAAATTATACATACTACATCAGGATATATTCAGTGTAAATGAGAAGTCAGTTATAAACAGTATCATCAAACTATAGGGTAGCTCTAAAAAGAGCCTTGAGCCATTTTTCAGCATTTTTAAAAACTATTTTTAAACATTTTTACATTTTTTAGTATTCCAATTTGTTTTAAAGGGATATGACAAAAATATACAATTTGAGATGTTAAACAAACACCTCAGCATGTCCTTAAAAACAAAAAAGACAAAAGCGTACAAAAAACGGTTAAATAAAAAATAAACTACTGTCTAGGGGGCCACTAGTGCTCCTAAACAAGTTTCTCCTGGGCAAACCTGCTTGACTCTGATGAGAAAATGATCTCCTTACATTAGCAGCAAAATGTCGCTTTATTAAAAAAAAGTAGGTTTATTGTCCGCTTATGCACTTAACACCTGCGCAGGCACAGAGTCTGCTGGAGTAAAATATGTTGTAGCCCCTGTAGAGTTGTCTAGCTCCACAGCACGGGCCAACTCTGCCCATCTAAGCCTTTGTGGATGCATTGACCTCAGGTGCCTACATATCCCTGCGGAACTCATGCTATATTTTTTATTTCTGCTCCCCCAACTGAACTCTTTGCAAAGTTTGCAGGCAACATACTTCACATAAACTTTCTTGGTAACTGGCTTCATTTCAAAGAATTGCCATGCCAAGTATTCCTTGGGTGGCGTAGAGGGGTGAGCTGGTGCAGAAGCGCCTAGCTGTTCATTTGAATCTTGTAAAGACATCTTTGTGAAGGGCGCAAAACAGGAAAGGAGAGCCAGCCAAATATGTCTACTCTGACCAAAATCCAATATTGTAATAAAGCAAAAAGGATAGATCTTCTTTTAAATAAAGACATCCATATAAGGCAATCAAAATTATTCCTTAGGGTGTGGTTCCTCTTCCAGAGCTCTTGCCAGATACCTGAAGCATCTTGAGTGACTGCAGTATTTTATTGCTTTATATATTTCATGGAACAGCTCATAATGAATTTTTCCAAACTAATCAACATCTCTAAAGTCTTTATTTGTTCTGCATTACAAGAAAAGTTTATTATTAACCTAATTCTAAATGCACAATCTTGTAGGTAGATCGGGAGAGACGAACAGAAAGTATAGTCCACTCTTAGTCCATGCAGAGGATTGTGTGTTCAATTCTGATAAGCCTCCTGGGAGATTGTAAAAATATTATTGCTTTAAATATTCAATGAAACATATCATAATCAATTTTACTAACATAAACAACTTCTGTAATATGTAACTTTTTTCAGAATTAAAGGAAAACACTGTTCTTAACTTAATCTCAAATGTACGATCTTGTGAGAGGGTCTCAAGAGACAACCAGTAAACTCCTATTCGAAGTCCACACAGAGGATTGTGTGTCCGACTCCTGCGAGCCCCTCATGAGAGTCACCACCTTTAAAAAAATTGTTTTTTATATTACAACCATATTTTAATGATGCTCTTTTTACAGAGTAATATGAATAATAACTGAACACATAAAAAAGAACTGTAAACAGTATATTAAAACAAAATATAGAACTCTAATTAGTAATCACACACTTTAAATATAGATTTATGTTATGAAATTAAATAATATGCTATATTCCAAAATCTGATTACTCTCTATCTGAATTATAATTTTGACTTTTTTGTAAAAACACATACAAAGGTTATGAAAACTATGCTACTACAGTATTAATGGACTTGCTCAGAAAATGTCTAATTATGAGCGTCGGATGAACTGAGGAGATAGACAACCTCAACACAAATATGTTGTATCTCTCTGTGTTAGACTCAAGATAATTTTTTAGAAACATTTTGCAAAGTGTGCACCCTTTCCTGTTAAGTTACAATTCAAAAGCAATTCTCTTTCAGAATAATTTCCATGCACAGGATATATTATTCAGTTATTCTACCATACATATACTAAAAAAAATCTTTACTTAAAAAAATACTGAAATTGAATGAAAAAGCCAAAGGTTAACATAACGTTATAGTTAGGTATGATAAAAAGGTTTATTTTTGTTTTAAAAAATAAAACGTAGAAATTCACCAAAAAGCAACGTGCCCCCACTATGCACTACTTATCATCTCCACATATGACATCACTCATGACATGGTCTATGGCATCATTTATGACATCACTCATGACATCTCAAATTACATCCTTGATGACTTCACTGATGACATCATCCAATGAGTGCACCAGATTGTTTTATAGTTTACATAGTGGCGGGTAAGTATCATACTACTTGACCATCTAATTTTGTACAGCATGAGTCCAGGTAATGGCTGTAAGTGTTTACAAAACACATCAGCTCTTAATTCATAATAGGTGTGCAGAGGTTTTAATCACGTCATAAATCTTTGTATCCAAGAGTATTTTTATGTGTAGGCGTCAGTTGACGACTATTGTTCATATGTAGCAGATATTCAGTTCTGTAAGCAGTCTTGAGTTATCAGACAGAATAATGTCATCATGACAATTTTGACATAATTTAGAAGAGTGTGTGCACACCAGGTACTAACCTTTGTATATGTGATGCATACAGTGTACACTGTCTTAGTAGATATATTTCAAAAACTGCATGAACAACATCAGACTCACCAGACTCACCAAACTCATCCACAACCCCACGCGCGCCACAGGCCGCACACTAGACCCCATCTTCACATCCAGTGACTGCATCAGGTATAACCACGCCACGCCACGCCACGGAACTTGCCTGCACCGACCACTCCATCGCCCACTTCAAGTTCACATACCTCCACCCCCAGTCTGCCCAATCCCCCTCATCCCTGCTGGAGCAAAGTCTTGAAGGACAAGTGGATTCATGCCCTCAACACCAGCAATCCTAGCCCCTGAAACAACCAGTACCAGAATGTCCAGGCTAGCTGGAACACTGAAGACCTCAGAACTGCTAAACAACACTGTAAACAACTAGCAAGGAGATGATGTACCAGCAAGAACACAGCCCACACGACTGCCTTCAAGACAGTCCTCAACCTCTACCACAGTCAGTTGAGAGAGTCAAAGAAACAGGCCTTAGCCCCATGCTTCAAATCAAGCTCCAATAACATTAAAAAATCTTCAACATCATCAGAGAATTCGAAACCCCTCAGCTGAAAAAAACAACATTACCCCATCACATGAACTCTGCGACAACCTTGCAAACTTCTTCCATGACAAGATCAGCAACATCTACAGAAACTTCAAGCCCAAGCCCACTGACTTCTTCAAGCAACATATCAAGCCCACTACAGACATCCAACCAACCAAATGTAGCCAGCTCATCCCACAGGACACCGCCTCCATCATGAACTCAGTCCACTGAATGGTTCCAATCAACCAATTCCCTCACCACATCTTCAACCTAAGCAAAGTCAGAATTGACCACATACTCACCACCTTGCTCAACACCTCAATTGCCATGGCCACCTTCCCCAAGGACTGGAAACACACAGAAGTCAACACCCTGCTAATGAAACCATCTGCAGACCCCAGAGAACTCAACAACTACTAACCGATTTCCCTGCTCTGGTTCCCCGACTTAGGGCCCGATTAGTGGAGGGACCGTCTGCAGGGGCGGCGGCGTTCCCTCCCTCGGAATTAGGATGTGACTGCCACCCTGGCGGTCACATCCCCTATATTTAACATTGCGGCGGATGCTGCTTCAAGCAGCTCCCGCGGCAAGGTTAAATGTGCATGTTTTCCTTTGCATGCACGAAGCAGCAGGCACCGCGTGGTGCCTGCCGCTTCGTGCATGCAAAGGCAGGGGGGCACCCCCCAACACCCCTGGCCCCCATACTCAAAGTCCACATGCTTTTCTACGGCGGAAACCCCGCCGTGGAAAAGCATGTCACCGCCGGCATCCTAATATGGCTGGCGGTGTAAAATAGACACCGCCACCATATTAGAGCTATTCCGCCGCGGTCGGAAGGCGACCGTGGCGGAAAAGCGGCGGACCGAAAAATGACCCCCAGCCATCCTAATCTGGCGGGGGGTCTTTTCTGTGTCCGCCGCGGTGAATCCGCATCCTCCGGGCCGGCGGTGGCTTCCATTGGCCCGGAGGATGGGGATTCACTGCGATCCTAATCAGGTCCTAAGTATTAGAAACAACCATCACTCAACAACTCAGACATTCTGGAATGAATCAGCCTCTAAGAAGCTCCAGCACTCTCCTGCTGAAAACTCACAAATTCAAAAATAAAAGAATCTACAACAGCGCCTTCTCTGGTCGTACCCCAAAAATTTGGAAAGCTCATCCTCCCGATATCATTTTGAACCCTTTGACCTCTCCATTCAAAAAACAAGTCAAAGGGCTACTACTGAATAACCAGCTGCAACAATCGACCTGAAGACATTGTAACTAATGTTTATGTCTTACAGAAAAAAGAGTATCTCAGTCAATGAGGCCATTTTTGATGTTCACGTTACATGTTGGACATGTTTGGTTTGCTCTGCTGTAACTGTGCTGGTTAACTACAAATGTTTATTATGTTTTCTTTTTACTGACCAATCTGTTCCTCTTTCTGTTGTACAGCACTCTGATACCCCAACGGGTCATGTTTGCACTATATAAAAACTGTCAAATAAAAATAAGTAAATAAACTCTCCTCACATCTGGAATGAAACTTCCTCCTATACTCTTCACATTCCGGATTTCACAGCAACCACAGCACCGAGACAGTCCCCTTCACAGCTACTGATGACATCCAAGCCCTCATCAACTGAGGAGAGACTTTGGCTCTAATTCTCCCAGACCTCTCGGCAGCCTTCGACATGGTCTCCCACCGAACACTTATTGAAAAGCTGCACAATATAGCCATCCACGGATCCACTCTCAGATGGGTCACCTTTTTCCTCGCCGGAAGAACGCAAAATGTCTGCCTTCCCCTCTTCACCATCGAGGCTGCTCCTTCTCCTACCTAGCAGGGAAGACATGGTACAAGCTACCCTGTCATCTACGGACCTCCTCATCTTGTCCAGCGTTCCCTGAAGACCTGGCTATTCAGTTAATAAACTGGACCCTGCCAGCGCCTGGATAACCTCACGGGTGAAATGTAGCACTTTACAAATCTACTGATTGATTCATTGGTTTAATGAGGGTTTCCTATATATCTGTGGTTAATAGTGAATGTGAACTATGCTTGCTGCTAGCTGTAAGCTGTATAGTATACATTCAATTTTGCACATAATGCATCCTTTCTACACCTAAGAGAGTTGTGTTTGTGATGGCAGTTAAGATGACTGATATTCTCCTGAACTATTTTGTACTTACTGTCAGGCCTCTAATATCATAGTAATTTATGGAGCAATATGCAGCAAAAAGAAGTGTGGATGATATCCTCAGCAATGTCATCAATTATGTCATTTGAGATGACAATCAATCAATCAATCAATCAATCAAGGCATTTATATAGCGCGCTACTCACCCAGAGGGTCTCAAGGCGCTTGGGGGAGGGGGGTCCCCTACTGCTCGAACAGCCAGGTCTGCTTCCTGAAGGCGAGGTGGTCCTGGGTGAGGCGGAGGTGGGTGGGGAGGGAGTTCCACGTCTTGGCGGCCAGGTAGGAGAAGGACCTTCCTCCCGTGGTGGCTCTTCGGATGCGGGGGACGGCGGCGAGGGCGTGGCTGGTCGATCGGAGCTGGCGGGTGGGAGTGTAGAAGTTGAGGCGGTTGTTGAGGTATCTGGGGCCTTGGTTGTGCAGGGCTTTGTGTGTGTGGGTGAGGAGTCGGAACGTCATTCTCTTGTTGATCGGGAGCCAGTGCAGGTCTCTCAGGTGTCCGGAGATGTGGTTGTGTCGGGGGATGTCCAGGATGAGTCTTGCTGAGGCGTTCTGGATCCGCTGGAGTCTCTTCTGGAGTTTGGCAGTGGTTCCGGCGTAGAGGGAGTTGCCGTAGTCCAGTCGGCTGGTGACGAGGGCCTGGGTGACCGTCTTCCTAGTCTCGGTGGGGATCCACCTGAAGATCTTGCGTAGCATGCGCAGGATGTTGAAGCATGACGAGGAGACGGCGTTGACTTGTCTGGCCATGAAGAGGGAGGAGTCCAGGATGAAGCCCAGGTTTCGTGCGTGGTCCGTTGGTTTGGGTGCGCTGCCCAGGGCGCGGGGCCACCAGGAGTTGTCCCAGGCGGAGGGCGACGATCCCAGGATGAGGACTTCCGTCTTGTCAGCGTTCAGTTTCAGGCGGCTGTTCATCATCCACTCGGCTACGTCTTTCATCCCATCATGTAGGTTGGCTCTGGCGGTGGCGGGGTCGTTGGTGAGGGAGAGGATCAGCTGGGTGTCGTCGGCGTAAGAGATGATGTTGAGGTTGTGCTGGCGTGCGATGGCCGCAAGGGGGCTCATGTAGACATTGAAGAGGGTGGGGCTGAGCGATGAACCTTGGGGGACTCCGCAGATGACTTCGGTGGCCTCTGATTTGAACGGGGGGAGGCGGACTCTCTGTGTTCTTCCGGCGAGGAAGGAGGTGATCCATTCTAGTGCCTTTTCTTGGATTCCGACATTGCTGAGGCGCTGTACTAGGGTGCGGTGGCAGACAGTGTCGAATGCTGTGGAGAGGTCCAGGAGGATGAGGGCCGCTGTTTCCCCGTTGTCGAGCAGGGCTCGGATGTCGTCGGTGTCGGCAATGAGGGCAGTCTCGGTGCTGTGGTTGGCCCGGAAGCCAGACTGCGAGGGGTCGAGGGATCCATTTGTCTCGAGGAAGGCGGCCAGCTGCTTGTTGACGGTCTTCTCGATGACTTTGGCCGGAAATGGGAGGAGCGAGATGGGGCGGTAGTTTTTGAGTTCGGTGGGGTCCGCTGATGGTTTCTTCAGTAGAGCGCTGAGTTCGGCGTGCTTCCAGCTCTCCGGGAAGGTTGCGGTGGCGAAGGAGGTGTTGATGATGTCTCGTAGGTGGGGCGCGATGATGGAGTCGGCCTTGTTGAAGACGTGGTGAGGGCAGGGGTCGGGTGGAGATCCAGAGTGGATGGAGTTCATCGTGCGAAGGGTTTCTTCGGTGTTGATCGGGGTCCAGGCGTGGAGGGTGGTGGTGGGGGGTGGCGGTGCGGTCGTGGGGAGCGTTGACTGTGTGCTAAAGCTGTTGTGTATATCTGCGATCTTGTTGTGGAAGTAGGAGGTGGGGGAGTTGCAGAGGTCTTGCGATGGGGTGATGTCGTTGTTTCCGGCGCTGGGTTTGGAGAGCTCCTTGCTGTTGTGTGCGTTGTTGTCTAGTCGCTCCTTGAATGCGGTTTTCTTGGTGGTGTGGATCAGTTGGTGATGTTTTCGGGTGGCGAGCTTGAGGGTGGTCATGTTGTCTGGTGTTGGGTCTCTGCGCCAGGCTCTCTCGAGGGTTCGGCAGTTCTTCTTGGAGCTCTTGAGTTCGTCGGTGAACCATGGTGCTTTCTTACTGCCGGGTCTGCTGGGCGGGGTCCTCAGTGGGGCGAGGTCGTCTGCGCAGATGCTGATCCACCTCGTGAGGTTGTTGGCGGCCTGGCTGGGGTTCGCTGAGCTGGCGGGGGGGTCCTGGCTCAGGGATGCGACGAGCTGGTCGGCTGTGATCTTGTTCCAGCTTCTGCGTGCCACCTGTTGCGGGTAGTGGTGGGTCATGGTTCTTTTGAAGCTGAAGTGGACGCAGCTGTGGTCCGTCCAATGGAGTCCGGTGGCGTGGCTGAAGGTGATGTCCTTGCTGGAGGAGAAGACGGGGTTGAGCGTGTGTCCGGCGTAGTGGGTGGGGGTGGTCACCAGCTGCTTGAGACCGAGGTTGGCGAGGTTGTCCAGTAGGGTGGTGGTGTTGCGGTCGTTGTTGTTCTCCAGGTGGAAGTTGAGGTCCCCGAGGAGGATGTAGTCAACGGAGGGGAGGGCGTGCGGGCTGATGAAGTCGGCGATGTCTTCGCTGAATTGTGTGCGTGGTCCTGGGGGTCTGTAGATGAGGGTGCCTCTGAGGGTGGTCTTGGGGTCGGTGTGGATCTGGAAGTGCAGGTGCTCGGCGGCTCTGAGGGTGTCGTCGATGTTGGTCGTGATGCGGATGGTGTTCCTGTGGATGATGGCGATGCCTCCTCCGGTCTGATTGGCGCAGTCCCTCCGGGTGATCTTGTATCCGTCCGGGATGGCGATGGCGATGTCGGGTGCTGAGGAGGCGTTCATCCAGGTTTCCGTGAGGAAGGCGACGTCTGGTGATGTTGTGTTGAGCAGGTTCCAGAGTTCCACGGCGTGTCTGTGGACGGAGCGGGTGTTGAGCAGGATGCACTTTAGGTGGTTGCTGCTGGTTTTCGGCTTTGCGAGTGCAGGTGCCGTGCAGGTCCGGATGCAGGTGAACTTGCAGGAGTGGCAGCTGAAGGGTCCGTGTGTGCGTCTCGGGGTGGCTCGGTAGCATCCAGGGATCCGGCCGGTGTTGAGTGCGTTGAGGGCGGTGGCATCGTAGGTCTGTCGGGTCGTCTTGCCTCGGCGGGGGCCAGGGGTCCTGGCGCTGGGCGCGGGCCAGGCGCGGACGGGCGCAGACGGGCTTGCCTTTGGCTGTGCGTGCGTGGGGGCGTCATAAGAAGGGAGCCGGGAGGGAGGGTCCGCTGGGTGGCGGGAGCGGGGGGGCCAATCGGCTGGCGGGGGCGGGGTCGCAGGTAGGCAGCGGCGGGAAAGGTGAGTGCGGGCGGCTCAGCGGTGGCTGGGTCGCCTGCAGCGGCATGCAGGCAGGCAGGCAGTGGTGACAGGCAGTCAGGCAGAAGCAGGAGGAGCGTGGGGGCGACCCGGCCAGATGTGTATGATGTGCATGATGTCATGCATGATGTCACAGAACATGACATGAGCGATGTCAAATGTGAGGTCATAAGCAGTGAATTGTGAGGGTGCAAGTTATAGTTAGTGCTGCTAAAAATAACTGCTGAATTTCTGTTTTTGTTGTTGTTGAAAACGTTAATGTTGTCACTGAGAAATTCTCCTAACTATAATGTTAACTAAACCTTTGTTTTTTTCAGCGAATAAAGATATATATTTATATAGATATATATCTATTTATATCAATCTGCTTATAGATAGATGAAAATATTGGAACAGGAATCACGCCCACACAAAACAAAACAGGTATCACGAGATTAAAAACATAGAGAACATCAAAGCCCAGTAAAAGCATAGTACAAGCACAGGCACCATATACTAGGGTCGATTAGGATCGCGGACGGAAACGTGTACCGTCCGCCGCGGAAGGTGGCAAGATACTCCGGACCTGTCCGTGGAAAATCCGCAACAGCAATTAGGATAAAATATGCTAAAAACGCCGATCGCGGCGTACGGAGCACACCAATCCCCGTCCTCGGCGGTCGGAGTACACCTGAGTCCGCGGCAGGCGGACGGAACAGAAAGAACACCGACCGCCGCGTACGCACATGACCGCGAATACATCCACTTCCCCCGCGATACCTGCGCAGTGTCCGTGTCCGCAATTAGGATAACTCCGCAAGTACCCCGGTAGTCACCGCCATCCACGTCCGCAGCTGTACCAATGCACCGAGAATCCGTCCTCCACAGCGGAACGCCAACACAAACAACATCCCTACTGTCAAACCAATGCCATACATTGCGACGGAAGTTATCACCAAACACACGAAAATGAACGACCACCCACCGAAAACATCCAAACCAATCACAACACACAATGATCCACCGCCAAGCACCACACAATGCACACCTGGCAACACACCCACCTAGCACCTGACTGCCAATAACCATTCAGACACGGCCAAGACACACACCATAAAATAACTCCCACCCACTCCACAAATCCTCTGCATCACTGCATAGCTGCTAGCAGGATACACGACTCAACTGACAGCAAAGACATATATCATTCACATAACCCACACCCAAACACACCCACCACACAAAGACCCACCACACCATTCCTACACACCACACACCTGCACCTCCCCATTCACGCAAACCCACACCCCGAGCACCACACACCATGGCACCAAAAAAAAAACCAAAATTCACTGACACCGAGTTAAAGGTTATGGTAGATGAGATAATCCGTGTCGAACCCCACTTATTCGGGGCCCTAGTGCAGCAGACTAGCATAGCCAGGAAAAACAGCATGTGGGACCGGATAGTCACCAGGGTGAATGCCTCCGGGAGCGTCCCGAGGACGAAGCAGGATATACAGAGGCGGTGGCATGATCTCAAGACCCGAGTGAAATCCATTCGAGCCAAGAACTATCTCCGGGCAAATCACACAGGCGGTGGAACCCCCCCGGAGCCCTTACCCTACACCGAGTGGGAGGACAAGGTGATGACCATCATCCACCCTGAGACCCTTGATGGACTTGCTGAGGGAGAAGAGACTGGTAAGTACAAACCAAGCACCACGAGCACAACTACATGGTGTGCCTCACACAACTGTGAAGACACATCTCCCAGACCCCAACCCATGCATGCAGTCCACATACTCACCAACGTCGAAATCACTCCAACAGGCCATAGGGATGGCGGTGGTGGTGGTGGGTGGTGGGTGTGAGGGGACGGAACTACAACTCCCAACAGGCCCCCATGTCCATAGGGATGGCGGTGGTGGTGTTGGGTGGTGGGTGTGAGGGGACGGAACTACAACTCCCAACAGGCCCCCATGTCCATAGGGATGGCGGTGGTGGTGGTGGGTGGTGGGTGTGAGGGGACGGAACTACAACTCCCAACAGGCCCCCATGTCCATAGGGATGGCGGTGGTGGTGGTGGGTGGTGGGTGTGAGGGGACGGAACTACAACTCCCAACAGGCCCCCATGTCCATAGGGATGGCGGTGGTGGTGGTGGGTGGTGGGTGTGAGGGGACGGAACTACAACTCCCAACAGGCCCCCATGTCCATAGGGATGGCGGTGGTGGTGGTGGGTGGTGGGTGTGAGGGGACGGAACTACAACTCCCAACAGGCCCCCATGTCCATAGGGATGGCGGTGGTGGTGTTGGGTGGTGAGTGTGAGGGGACGGAACTACAACTCCCAACAGGCCCCTGTTGGACTTGGGCCCTTAGGGCAGGTTCACCCCTAGACTTTTTGCGTGAAATGGTGACCTGGAGATGGTGATTTTGGGATTCTGCGCACTTTCACTGTGTCCCAGTGGAAAGTGCGTGCGCACTCTGAGTGCATGTGCTGAGCTAGGCCTGCCCGCCCATAGGAATGCATGGGGAATGTATGTGTCCCTGGTAGTTCCTGATGCGTGGGGTGTACAGGCTTGAGTCTGGTATGTGTGAACTCGTGAGAGTGAATGCTGCGAGATGGTGTATGCAGCATGTATGTGTCTAGTAGGGAAGCGCCATTTCTAGACATGGCTGTACGTGTGCTGTGAGGGTGCTGGCGTGTGATTGGCTGGAGCTGGCTGGCATGCCAGGCTCCAGGAAGTCTGGATGGGTCTGCCCGGTGGTGAGTGGGAGATTTGCATGAGTAATGTGTGGGAGGAGTGTACCTGTGTCATGGATGGGCTGGGTTTTCCCCACACAATGCTGGCTCCGCCCCCCTGTGGTGTGTCTAATGACCCAAGCCCTGCCAGTGAATAGAGAGGGTGGTTGAGGTAAACAGAGTACTCAAGAACCAGCTGCGACTGGTTCCGCCCCCACCCTGCACCCTTAGACAAAGGAATGCACTGTATAAAAATGGGGCTGTGTCCCCACAGAGGTGGTTCTCTTCCAGGATCCTGAGGGGGCTGCTGCTGCTGTCGCTGGGCCAGAGGACCGCCACTTGGAGTGTCTCCCTGCCTGGAGACCCAGTGTGCTGGCTCTGGGCCCAGCCTTGCCCCTGCCTGCCCTGAGGACCTTTTGCTGGACTTTGTGCTAGCGCTTGGGAGCGCTACATTTCTCCCCTAGCGCTTAAGAGCGCTTCATTTTCCTGAGGAGCGCCTGGGAGCGCTTTATTGTCTCGCTGGCGGCTGCCCACGCCGCAGATTCACCTTTTAAGTGACTTAGTTCGAGTGCCCACCTCGATTTCGTCCCCGTAATCCCTGCTGCAGCCCGGGGCCGGGGAGAAGCCGAGGAGCAGCTGCTGGCGTCACCCGGGAGCCGCGCTGCCATTGGCTGTGGCTGCGGGAGGCTCGCCGGGCGATCAGCGCCGTGATTGGAGGAGCCCTTTATTTTGGAATATAGCGCTGGGAGCGCTGTGTTAATCCCCCTTGTTGCGCTTGGAAGCGCTTTATTCCCCAGAGCCGGTGCCCACCCGGCATTTGCCCGCAAATCGCTCCATCCGCTGCCCGGCGCCCGACCAGGAAGTCAGGCAGGCCGGGGGCGGTACTGCGGGACACCTCTGACGTCATTCCCGGGCCGCGCTCTGATTGGCTGCTGGCCCGGGACCTGACGTGTAACCAGGAAGAGAGAGCGGCGCCTGCCTTCTCGGGGCTCCCGGGACCGAGGGGGAGCCCCGCCTGCTGCCGTGAAGAGGAGACCGGTAACTGAATCCAGACCCAGGCGAGAGCCTACCCCGCGCTGGGCCACACCAGAAAGAAGACCGGCGGCAAGAGACCGGTGAGTGCCCGCCCCTCCTCTTCGGAGCGCGTCCCTTGTGCTAAGAGGCCCGGGTGGGCCTCAAGTGATTCCCGAGTCCCCAGGAGGGGGACTCCAACAAAGCCTGAGAGAGGCTCCAACGAGCGGGAGCTTTTCTGTGAGCCCGAGAGGCTCTGAGGCATTTCCTTGTGTCCTGAGTCCCCCGTGAGGGACTCCCAGACCCCGCAGTTGATACAGAGCCAGGGGAGGCTCCAGGTGCCCCAATTGTGCTTCGAGTCCCCAGGAGGGGGACTCCAACGGCGGCCATTGTTGCTTAAGAGTCCAGAGAGGCTCTATGGGGGCAGTTTGATTTACTTGTAGCCCAGAGAGGCTCGAGGCGCTATTTGTTTACCGAGCCCAGAGAGGCTCTAGGGGGCCTGCTGGTTTTGTGAGAGCCCTGAGAGGCTCTGGGGCCCAGTGGTCCTGGAAAGAAGTGCCTGAGAGAGGCTCAGGGCACCGGTTCTTGTCCAAGAGCCCAGTGAGGCTCCGCAGTGCCACAGTGGTGGTTCTTGAGCCCAGAGAGGCTCCAACGTTGCCCTAACTTTCCCTGCACCAGTTGCCCAGCACTTTGTGGCCAACTGCTACGTTTAGGCCCTGACATTGGGACACAGGGACAGTCACAGGTGGTGACTTCTGAGTTTTGCGCAATTGTACTTTCTATGCACCTCTGAATGTATTGTTTATGCGTCATGTGCCTTTACACCTCTGAATGAATGTTATGCATTGCATCATGTGTTATGTGCTTACACCCCTATAGGTATTGTGATACATAGGTGGTTGTTTTCTCCCTAGTGCAGGTGGTGCTAGTGAGATCCTGGTTACCAGTGATTACTGGTTGTGTGCTATTTTGTGCTAAAGTAAATTTATATTTTACCTTCTAAGTGCTATTTCTGAAAGTGCTACTTCTGATTCCTGACAGTGGTCCAGGTGGCCCTGTCTTGTACATATCCCCTGTAAATTCTGCCCGTGCCTCTGGCACATTGTAAAGTGTGTGTTTTATCTAATGTGTTTTGGTGTAATACAAAGGCTATTTGTATATAACCTTGTGTGGAGTTTCCTTTGTGGTGGGCCTTTGGTTGTTGTTGCTGGGGTGCGTGCGCAAATACTTAGCCTACATCGCCTCCAAGTTTAGCCTTGCTGCTCGCGCCACGTTACCTAGAGGGTGAGTAGGGGTTATCTTGGCGTGTAACTCCCTTGCCCTGACTTGGGAGTGGTGGTCTCTGACTGACTTTGGCGAAAGCCCTGGCCAGCCGGGGATCCCATTTCCAACATTGGCGGCAAGCGGTGGGATAAGGATTTGTGTTTGCCTTGTACCTTAGTAGTAACTGGCCATACCACAAAACTCTGCATTTTAGATGACCACATTTTAGGGGATTGTTTTTTTTGGAAGTTTCATATTTTCTTCTCCTGAAGGTATCATTGTGCAATTGTGTCAGTACATTTGTCCCCTACCCTGCGCCCAGAGTCGGTACCTGTGTCACTTGTGGTCAGGTTGAGGAATCAGGGGTGGTAGAAACTGCCTTACCAGTCCGAGGGGAGGGTTGTGTGTGGATGAATGGTGTGTGGCACTAGGCAAGTGAGTGTGAGTTCTCTGGGGTAGAGAGCTTGCTGATACCTTTGTGAATTGTGTACTCCTGTGTTAGCTCAGACCCCTAGGTTCCCTGTGTGATCTCTTCTCTAGAACGTCTGCCAGAATGGATCTTGTTTTTGATTTCAGTGATCTAGATACCTACAGTACGTGGGAGCTGGTAGGGTTCTGTGAGGAGAGAGACCTAGGGAGGGGTGAGTCAAACTGGTACGACCTTAGGGACCGCCTGGTCAGATGGCACGATGGTCACTGGGATCGTGAGCGCAGTGAGGAAAGGGTCTGGGCCCCACACCAGGAGGGTGGTGGGTCTGTGGGGAGCCCTGAAGATTCAGAAGAGGAGGAAGAAGATGACAGCACCTGGATGCCAGTAGAGAGTGAGGACCCCATAGATAGGGAGTCCCTTGCTGGGTCCAGTGTAGGAGGCAGCGCCTCATCCCTTTCCCTGTCCCCAGAGGAGCTGGAAGATAGGAGGAGAGAAAGGGAGCACCAGCTGGCTTTAGAAAAGCTCAGGTTGGAGCATGCCCAGGCTATGGCGCAGCTGGAGCTTAGGAAGCAACAGCTAGAGACCGAGATGGTCTTAGCGCAGGAAAGGATAGAGGAGGCTGAGAGGGCCTCCACCAGAGGCAAAGTAGCTCTGGAGGATAGACTATCCCCTGCGCGCAGTTTTAATTTTCTGGATTCCCCAGGGAGGGCTGAGTCCAGTGGTGGCAGCTATTTAGACTTCAGTGCAGACAGTCCCCTACCCCGTGCCCAACGTATGGTCCCTTGTTCCCAAGAGGAGGAGTTAAGGTTAAAGTTCAGGGGCAGTAGGAAACCGCCTCAACAGAAGTGGGGTTTTTTTGTGGATGACTGTTCTGATGCAATGTGGGATTGGCTGGCGGCTAGCTCAGATGATGAGAAAGACGGAGTACTGAATATGTTTCTCAAGGAGCAGTTGCTCAGTGTTGTTTGTCCAGAGTTGCGCCAGCACCTGTTGAAGTCTGAATCCCTTAGTCCTTGGGCGCTTGCTGAGGAAGCAGAGCGCTGGGAGAGTGATAAAGGTTCTCTAGGGTCATTAGGGAGTGACTCCAAAAGTAGTGGTTCAGGTATCTTCCAGCCCAGCGTGGTGGAAGAGGCTCAGTGTAGCCCAGCTAGGTCCCAGGATAGCGAGGAGGGTGTAGGGGCTCACTGCCTGGCTCAGTGGAGCAGGAGTGAGGGGGAGACCGAGGTTCCCCGGACGCCCGAAGCCCTGCCTCAGGACTTGGATGGTTTCCGTAGGGAACACCAGGTTGGGGACCTAGGCTGTCCTGTTAGTCCACTTGAGGAAGATCTCTTAGTGAGTAGAGGACCTGGAGCGTCTGTAATCAGAGATCCTGTGGTTCTAGAGGCTGGCAGTACCGCTCCGGTAGGGAGGGTACAGGAGTCCAGCGTGAGGAGTGATTGGGGGATGAGTTTCCCAGTGGATGCACCAGTGGACCAGGGACTAGCCAGTTGGGCTAGATCTTCTTGGGGGGACCCGGGTGGCGCCACTTCTGGTCTGGGGGATCGTCACGCACTGTCAGGTGGACAGAGGGCGGGAGATCTGCGCCAGACAGACAGTCACACAACATATGTCTCATTTGTTAGCCTCAGGGGGATGGAGTGTAAGTCCCCAGAAGTCCTGGAGTGCCAGGCAATTGTTCCACCGAAGGTTGTAGACCAGAGGTTGGAAGGCCAGGTTCAGGATCAGCCTGACCTGAAGGGTAGGACGACTGTAACCAGTGTCCTGACCGGTTCTTCTTCCAGAGGAACTTCTCCAGGTGGGAGAGGGCAGACCTCTGGAAGGGGGTGCAGAGGGTGGGAGAGCCCACCTCTGACCCCGGTGCAACCTGAGGGGTTAAACCCTGGGTTGGAGTGGCGTTGTAAGGGTACCCCTCGCAGAGGGAGGAGGAACCCTAGAAGAAGAGGTAGGGGGAGGAGAGCCTTCCCTGAGACTCCTGGTCCGCCTGAGGTTGTAGACCCTAGGCTGGAGAACCAGTGGCAGTCTAGTCCTGTCTTGCAGACAGGAAGAGTGGAAAATGGCCGCTATGTGCCAGGGGTTACTACCCCCCGCTCTGCGAATTGGCAAGGACCAGTGGCACCTGGGTGGCCCAGGGCCTGGTCCTGGCCGCGGACAGCTCGGGAGTACCAGTGGGGTAGCCCAGTTGGTCCGGATAGTGGTTCTAGAAGGAATCCCATGGGTTCACCGTGGCGTAGAACAGGAGGGTGTCCCTGCAGTTGCGGGCCCGCGTCCGTGTTCTATCGCCCCAAGCAGGGAAGTCCATCACGGTGGTGATTGGTCTCCCCTGCGTTTTGGCTGGAAGGGGGTTGTGTTGGACTTGGGCCCTTAGGGCAGGTTCACCCCTAGACTTTTTGCGTGAAATGGTGACCTGGAGATGGTGATTTTAGGATTCTGCGCACTTTCACTGTGTCCCAGTGGAAAGTGCGTGCGCACTCTGAGTGCATGTGCTGAGCTAGGCCTGCCCGCCCATAGGAATGCATGGGGAATGTATGTGTCCCTGGTAGTTCCTGATGCGTGGGGTGTACAGGCTTGAGTCTGGTATGTGTGAACTCGTGAGAGTGAATGCTGCGAGATGGTGTATGCAGCATGTATGTGTCTTGTAGGGAAGCGCCATTTCTAGACATGGCTGTACGTGTGCTGTGAGGGTGCTGGCGTGTGATTGGCTGGAGCTGGCTGGCATGCCAGGCTCCAGGAAGTCTGGATGGGTCTGCCCGGTGGTGAGTGGGAGATTTGCATGAGTAATGTGTGGGAGGAGTGTACCTGTGTCCTGGGTGGGCTGGGTTTTCCCCACACAATGCTGGCTCCGCCCCCCTGTGGTGTGTCTAATGACCCAAGCCCTGCCAGTGAATAGAGAGGGTGGTTGAGGTAAACAGAGTACTCAAGAACCAGCTGCGACTGGTTCCGCCCCCACCCTGCACCCTTAGACAAAGGAATGCACTGTATTAAAATGGGGCTGTGTCCCCACAGAGGTGGTTCTCTTCCAGGATCCTGAGGGGGCTGCCGCTGCTGTCGCTGGGCCAGAGGACCGCCACTTGGAGTGTCTCCCTGCCTGGAGACCCAGTGTGCTGGCTCTGGGCCCAGCCTTGCCCCTGCCTGCCCTGAGGACCTTTTGCTGGACTTTGTGCTAGCGCTTGGGAGCGCTACATTTCTCCCCTAGCGCTTAAGAGCGCTTCATTTTCCTGAGGAGCGCCTGGGAGCGCTTTATTGTCTCGCTGGCGGCTGCCCACGCCGCAGATTCACCTTTTAAGTGACTTAGTTCGAGTGCCCACCTCGATTTCGTCCCCGTAATCCCTGCTGCAGCCCGGGGCCGGGGAGAAGCCGAGGAGCAGCTGCTGGCGTCACCCGGGAGCCGCGCTGCCATTGGCTGTGGCTGCGGGAGGCTCGCCGGGCGATCAGCGCCGTGATTGGAGGAGCCCTTTATTTCGGAATATAGCGCTGGGAGCGCTGTGTTAATCCCCCTTGTTGCGCTTGGAAGCGCTTTATTCCCCAGAGCCGGTGCCCACCCGGCATTTGCCCGCAAACCGCTCCATCCGCTGCCCGGCGCCCGACCAGGAAGTCAGGCAGGCCGGGGGCGGTACTGCGGGACACCTCTGACGTCATTCCCGGGCCGCGCTCTGATTGGCTGCTGGCCCGGGACCTGACGTGTAACCAGGAAGAGAGAGCGGCGCCTGCCTTCTCGGGGCTCCCGGGACCGAGGGGGAGCCCCGCCTGCTGCCGTGAAGAGGAGACCGGTAACTGAATCCAGACCCAGGCGAGAGCCTACCCCGCGCTGGGCCACACCAGAAAGAAGACCGGCGGCAAGAGACCGGTGAGTGCCCGCCCCTCCCCTTCGGAGCGCGTCCCTTGTGCTAAGAGGCCCGGTGGGCCTCAAGTGATTCCCGAGTCCCCAGGAGGGGGACTCCAACGAAGCCTGAGAGAGGCTCCAACGAGCGGGAGCTTTTCTGTGAGCCCGAGAGGCTCTGGGGCATTTCCTTGTGTCCTGAGTCCCCCGTGAGGGACTCCCAGACCCCGCAGTTGATACAGAGCCAGGGGAGGCTCCAGGTGCCCCAATTGTGCTTCGAGTCCCCAGGAGGGGGACTCCAACGGCGGCCATTGTTGCTTAAGAGTCCAGAGAGGCTCTATGGGGGCAGTTTGATTTACTTGTAGCCCAGAGAGGCTCGAGGCGCTATTTGTTTACCGAGCCCAGAGAGGCTCTAGGGGGCCTGCTGGTTTTGTGAGAGCCCTGAGAGGCTCTGGGGCCCAGTGGTCCTGGAAAGAAGTGCCTGAGAGAGGCTCAGGGCACCGGTTCTTGTCCAAGAGCCCAGTGAGGCTCCGCAGTGCCACAGTGGTGGTTCTTGAGCCCAGAGAGGCTCCAACGTTGCCCTAACTTTCCCTGCACCAGTTGCCCAGCACTTTGTGGGCAACTGCTACGTTTAGGCCCTGACATTGGGACACAGGGACAGTCACAGGTGGTGACTTCTGAGTTTTGCGCAATTGTACTTTCTATGCACCTCTGAATGTATTGTTTATGCGTCATGTGCCTTTACACCTCTGAATGAATGTTATGCATTGCATCATGTGTTATGTGCTTACACCCCTACAGGTATTGTGATACATAGGTGGTTGTTTTCTCCCTAGTGCAGGTGGTGCTAGTGAGATCCTGGTTACCAGTGATTACTGGTTGTGTGCTATTTTGTGCTAAAGTAAATTTATACTTTACCTTCTAAGTGCTATTTCTGAAAGTGCTACTTCTGATTCCTGACAGTGGTCCAGGTGGCCCTGTCTTGTACATATC
Source organism: Lissotriton helveticus (assembly GCF_964261635.1). Lineage (NCBI taxonomy): Eukaryota > Metazoa > Chordata > Amphibia > Caudata > Salamandridae > Lissotriton > Lissotriton helveticus. The sequence goes on from NC_136065.1 coordinate 1,413,164,883, forward strand.
CCCTGTAAATTCTGCCCGTGCCTCTGGCACATTGTAAAGTGTGTGTTTTATCTAATGTGTTTTGGTGTAATACAAAGGCTATTTTTATATAACCTTGTGTGGAGTTTCCTTTGTGGTGGGCCTTTGGTTGTTGTTGCTGGGGTGCGCGCGCAAATACTTAGCCTACATCGCCTCCAAGTTTAGCCTTGCTGCTCGCGCCACGTTACCTAGAGGGTGAGTAGGGGTTATCTTGGCGTGTAACTCCCTTGCCCTGACTTGGGAGTGGTGGTCTCTGACTGACTTTGGCGAAAGCCCTGGCCAGCCGGGGATCCCATTTCCAACAGCCCCCATGTCCATAGGGATGGCGGTGGTGGTGGTGGGTGGGGTGAGTACCAGTGCAGACAGAATCGGCAACAAAATGAAAACAACCTGTCAAGTCCACATTACTCATCCTCACATTATCGTTTTGCAGGTCATCCTAATCTGACAGCTGGAACCAACACTCGCCCTCCAGACTCGCCACACACAGAAGTCTCAGGGGACGATTGGGCAGCTACCTCCGGGGCAGAGGATGATCCCGGCACAAGCAGGCAGCCAGGGCCATCTGGCTCCCAGGTCACACCTGCACCAACGACTACGGCCTCTGCCATTGTCACAACACCGGCCACTGTGACCTGCACAGCCACCACCAGCACCACCTCCACCACCACCACTACTACCACCACTTCTGCCCCTGCCACCCTGCCCAACCCACCGGCCAACGCCGTGCCAGCGCCATCCCAGCCACGCAGGGAGAGTGTGAGGCAAGGCAGAGATGCAAGGCCAGATCCGGCAGGCAGGAGCATAGGCCAAAGACGACATGAGGATACCAACACACACAATGCTGTGCAACAGTCATTGGAAGCACTGGGCAGGGTGGAGGTAAGCTATCAACGTGGTCAGGCACAGGCAGACCGGGCCCACCAGGACTTTGTTGACAACACTGTTATGTTGGGGGCCATTGAGAGGCGGCTTGGCCAACTGGTGGACATTTTTACCATGACAACCAACATGCGGATGCCATGTACATCCGCCAACACCACCCTCCCCACAACCCCACAAACAACGCCACCGCCACCGCCACCTGCGGCGGATGTGGTACCTGATGCGCCAGCGCACCCAGCTGACTCCGTACCGTCACAAAGACGGAGGGGCAGTCCGAGGCTGGAAGTGGGCGAGAGCAGTGTGGAAGCAGCTGGCACACGCTCCAAGAGGAACCGAAAATGACTATAACAGTACCTGAGCATGCCATTCACCCTGCCAACTATCCGGTCCCACCTGCCACAGGCCTGCTGCACTAGGCAGACACCACCCTATGTGGTGTCAGCACGGACATTTCATCTGCCATAACCTTCTACTCTCACTCCCCCACCCCTTCACTCATTTTTAAATATGCACCTACACCCATGCACAATTTGTAAATAAATGCCACTTACTCACGGCGGTAGTGGAAGGGGCGTGCAACGGCGGTGGTTGGCATAGCCGGCACGGCGGTCCTGGACAGGGCAGGGCCGGCCGGCCGGCCGGTGAAGGCTGGATGATGCAATGTCACTGTAAGGGGGGGCATGACCTGCCATGTGCATTGACATCAGCTAATGGATGTGTTGGCCTGCACGTCCCCCGCCGAGCACGTGCCCCGCCATGTTGGCGCCAGTGATACAACATTGTTGCAAATCGACCATCCGTCCCGGAACCTTGCACATGCACTTGCCGGTGTGTGAGCGTGACGGTCTGTGCACGTGCAGAAATGGGAGGTGCGAACAAGGGCGGCGTGTGCCCAATAGAATGTACCGTATGCTGTGCAGCGCAACACCAGGGCCAGTCATTGGCCCATTTCCAAACACGCTTCTAGGGCTGACCAATGGCTGTCGCCGTATGCCACTGACATGGCCACAGGGCCCTATAAATGTGTCATGTGCAATACCACACATTCCACGATGACCACCGACTGCTGCCTGTGACCATCACCTCCAACTGCTGCTGCGGAGCTGACCACCGACTGCTGCCTGTGACCATCACCTCCAACTGCTGCTGCGGAGCTGACCACCGACTGCTGCCTGTGACCATCACCTCCAACTGCTGCTGCGGAGCTGACCACCGACTGCTGCCTGTGACCATCACCTCCAACTGCTGCTGCGGAGCTGACCACCGACTGCTGCCTGTGACCATCACCTCCAACTGCTGCTGCGGAGCTGACCACCGACTGCCGCTCTAGTGCCCTACTCCGTGACCTTGCCATGTCGAGAGTAAAAGAGATCCGGTCTCGTCCCTTCACCGCCGCGGAGCTGGATGTCCTCGTGGACGGTGTGCTCCGCAACTACGGATGCCTGTACGGCGCACCCGGACAGGTGGTAAGTGCAGTGGGGGACAAGTTGGTGTGCATGAGGTGTACCATGACACCTGGGCTCTGGGATCTTGGCGGTGTGATGTGGGACCAACACATGATTCGCAATGTGCATGGCTGCTGAGAGTAACGTGTTGCCCCAATCTGTGTGACTGGCCAACTGTACACTGACTTGCACCCTTTTGTCTCCCATCATGGTAGGTCAAGCTGCACCTTCGCAAGGACGTGTGGAGGAGCATTGCACGAGATGTACGGGCATTGGGGGTGTGCAACAGACGACATACACACTGCCACAAACGCTGGGACGACATTTCCAGGCTGAGCAGGAAGGTAGCGGAAGTGACACTAGGGATGATTCCAAGAACGGCACGACTGGCCCGACGCTCAATGACCCCTCTCATGCACCGTATCATAGCTGTGACGCATCCTGCCATGTCCGAGCGGTTGCGTGTGGATGACCAGCAACGTGGCGGTAAGCATACTGTCAGTGAATGTTGCTTGTGAGTGCAATGCATGTTATGTTGGCCAGACACATTAGTGACTTCCGTGAATCATGCGTCTCGTTGCAATGCCATGTTGGTGACATTGGCGCAGTTAAAAGTCACTTTCCGGTGCGGCATGTTGAGACGGCACTCGCTAAGCAGTTGAGTGTTGATGCACATGCTGTAGTGCTCCGTCACCCCATGGCAAGACTGGTGTGCAGATGTAGTTGCTCATGCCCTGTCAGCATGCTGTACATGTCGCACGGACAACGCCACTTATTTCGTGTGAGGATGACTGGTAGGGGTGACCCGTGTGCAGGTTGGGGGATCGAAGTACATCGTCAGCAATGGCAATAGGGATTACGTACCAGTACTGTACGTGAGTGTGGCCGTGACTTACACCTCTTTTCTGTGAATTTCAGCTTTGGCAGAGGACACTCAGCCACAGACCGAGGAGATGTTTGAAGCCAATGCATCCGGATCAGACGTCGGGCACACGCAGACTGACACAGAAGGGGGCAGCGCCGGAGAGGGGGACAGGACCGTCCTGGAGGACTCGCATGTGGAGACAACATCGTCAACATCTTCCGACAGTGTTGGTGAGTCAGCACTGTTGTCACAGACTGGGAGTGGGCAATCAACACCTTTGGTCGGGACACAGCACACAGGGCCCACCCTGCCGCCAACTGCACCATGTACTGTTCGTGCACGCAGGAGTAGGGGGAGCAGAGTAGCGTTCGGTGCCGGAACCGCTGCCCCGGCCTCCGTGAGCCAAAATGCTCTTTGTGCTGAGGCTGTTGATCTGCTGCGACAGCTGTGTGTGGGGCAGACCAATATGATTAATGCTTTCCAAGACCACGATAGGAAGTTGGGGCAGGTGGTAGCTTTCATGGAAGGTATGCATGGCGATCTGGCTGCTCTACACAGGACAGTGCAGTCATTGGGGAACAGTGTGTCGTCTGCCATTGTACAGTCGCAGGGACTGGGTGCAACTTCTGTTCCACCATCTACAACACTGGATGTCTCAGGGGGAAGTCAATTGTCTGACCAGGACTCGAACACAGGTCATTGCACTAAAAGCAGCGTCAGCCAGCACGTCAAGTCTCGGAGGGCTCAGACACCATCCCCTAGGTCAGCTAAATCTGTTCACAGAGACACCGTCAGAGACAGTGGAGTACAGACACGTGATCCAATAGAGGGTTTGGGTTCAATGGCTACACATGCTGCACAGGCATCCCACACACAAGGTACTCCCAAGGCAAACCTTACTCCCAGTTCCATTGACACTACCTTGGACATGGACAGTGAGAAGAGGAAGGCACCTCATGAGAGCAGGGACACTCCCAAGGGCAGGGAGACTAGGAAGGAAGGAGACACTCCAAGGGCAGGGAGACTAGGAAGGAAGGAGACACTCCCAAGGGCAGGGAGACTAGGAAGGAAGGAGACACTCCCAAGGGCAGAGACAAGGACAGTCACAAGACATACGCACCTAAGAAGAGCACGGACACTCCCAGGGGCAGGGACACACACAGGGAGAAGGTGTGTCCTGGGGATGTGTACACCAAAGACAAGTCTGCTGCCTGGGACAGGGCACCATCCAGGGAACAGGGAAGATCCACAGACATCATTCCTCCTACGGAAATAGGACATCCAAGGGCAAAGGCATCTCCCATGGACAGTGGTGCTGTCAAGGACAGGCATACATCACCCCTTGATGCACTGCGGTTGCTGTTTTCTGGGAAACGGAATACAGATGTCTCCGCAGTGGAGTCACCCCTTACCTCCACTCCCATCAGGGCCCGTCAGGAGCGGATGGAGGTTGACCCTGTAGTAGCATCCCCCATGCCACATGTTGCAGAGGCCAGAAGGCAGCCACACAGCAAACGACAAGCTGGCTCAAGCACGTCCCCAGAGAGCATTCCCCCGCCAGCAGATGCACCTCCCATGGTGGGTGATATTTCTACCCAGTCAGGCCCACTTGCCAGTCCTGTCCTGTCCAGGGTGCAGTCACATGTCACCAAGAAACGGAAACACACACCATTGACACATGCCCAACCCGATGTCGGCCAATTGCAACTATCCCCCGCTCCCAGAGCCACCCTGCCTCCTGGCCCATACAGCCCTGTGGCTCATCATTTCAGTGGTCCCAGTGGCGCCGCTGCAGTTGACTCGCATGTGTCAGGTAGTGGCACTGTGTCTGTTGTTTGCTGTCATGCATCATGTAGTGGCACTGTATCAGTTGTGCCTCATCCTGTATCAGGTGCTGGCAGTGTGTCTGGGTCTGTGGCCCATGTGTCGGTCACTCGGGCTGTGGCTGTGTCTCACACTCCTGTTTCAGGTGCTGGCAGTGTGTCTGGGTCTGTGGCCCATGTGTCGGTCACTCGGGCTGTGGCTGTGTCTCACACTCCTGTTTCAGGTGCTGGCAGTCTGTCTGGGTCTGTGGCCCATGTGTCGGTCACTCGGGCTGTGGCTGTGTCTCACACTCCTGCTTCAGGTGCTGGCAGTCTGTCTGGGTCTGTGGCTCACGTGTCAGTCACTACATCTGTGGCTGTGTGTCACACTACGGTTTCTGGTGCTGCCAGTCTGTCCGATGCGGGAACTTCACGCAATCCACCTGATAGTGTGATGTAAGGTGCTGTTGTCTTCACTCACATGTAATTGGACATGGTGTGTGATTTGTCCATTGTACACAGTCTTCCACTGCTGTGGACCTTGTTGCGGGTTGTTGGTGATTCGTACTTGTGGTGCCTCAGATACTGCTGTATGCCCTGTGATGTACTGCCTCTGATGTACCTGCTCTGGTGTCCACACTGCCCTGTTGCTGTTCTCATACTGCTGTATGCCCTCTCATGTGCTGCCTCTGATGGACCTGTGCCTTGCCAAGGACTGTTGGTGCACTTAGCCCCTCTCATGTGCTGCCTCTGATGTACCTGCTCTGGTGTCCACACTGCCCTGTTGCTGTTCTCATACTGCTGTATGCCCTGTGATGTACCTGCTCTGGTGTCCACACTGCCCTGTTGCTGTTCTCATACTGCTGTATGCCCTGTGATGTACTGCCTCTGATGTACCTGCTCTGGTGTCCACACTGCCCTGTTGCTGTTCTCATACTGCTGTATGCCCTGTGATGTACTGCCTCTGATGTACCTGCTCTGGTGTCCACACTGCCCTGTTGCTGTTCTCATACTGCTGTATGCCCTGTGATGTACCTGCTCTGGTGTCCACACTGCCCTGTTTCTGTTCTCATACTGCTGTATGCCCTGTGATGTACCTGCTCTGGTGTCCACACTGCCCTGTTGCTGTTCTCATACTGCTGTATGCCCTGTGATGTACTGCCTCTGATGTACCTGCTCTGGTGTCCACACTGCCCTGTTGCTGTTCTCATACTGCTCTATGCCCTGTGATGTACTGCCTCTGATGTACCTGCTCTGGTGTCCACACTGCCCTGTTGCTGTTCTCATACTGCTGTATGCCCTGTGATGTACCTGCTCTGGTGTCCACACTGCCCATGCTCGAGCCTACACTGTGATGTTACCCCGATTATGTGTAAATAAAGTTGTCATTCAAGTGTCGTGGGTTGTCGGAGTCATTCTTGCGTGTGTGATGCTGGTGTGTATTTGTTTTTCCTTCAAGGCAGTGTGTTCGGATAAATGTCTCTCCCCCCTACCTAGGTCACGACTCTTGCAGGTGCTGCCGTCCACACGACTCAGTGGTTTCCGGTACATGTGACTCCCCCCTACCTGGGTGACGACCCTTGCAGGTGGTGCCCTCCACAAGAATCAGTCGTTTCCGCTACATGTCACTCCCCCCTCTCTACGTCACGTCCCTTGCAGGTACTCCTCACCAGGCAGCGAAATGTTTGTAGCCTACCTGCGTCGTCCTCGATGGTGGGCCAAGACTAGGATGTGGTGGATCGCGTAGAGTATCGGGTATGCGTGTAGTGCAGGGTCCATGTCGGCGAGCGACTCGTGTTGGGTATGGTCGCTGTGGTGAATCCGCTGTGTTCAGGCAGGTTGTTTTTCCGCGGCGCTTTTATGTGTATTTTCCACTATCTTGATTTGGTGGACGGACGTAGACGTCAGTCCGTACGGCGGCGTATCTGGATTGGTTACGTCCGCTGCGTGGTTGGGTGAGGTTGTGCGGCGGACCGTCATCTACCGCAGCGGACGGATTTTTACCTCTATTTGCTATCCTGATCTGGCGGACGGAGTGTCCGCGACGGGCGGACGGAGAATAGGCATGTTCCGCATACTCCGGTGCTGCGGAGGCACTTCCGTCCGCCATCCTAATGACCCCAATAGTATGGTTTTATAAGTGCACATATAACTCCTCATTGGAGTTTAAACCAAAATGAGTCCCAATATTTAGCACTATAATCTATTTGGATTCCCTTCTCCTAAGGGCAGTTATCCTGCCAACCTCCCCCCCACTAGATTGGGTCACATGTGAGTAAGTTCCAGTTTTTGGCTAGGATCCCCCGCACAGCTCCCTGCTCACTGTTGAATGTGTTGATAATTTTTTGGGGATTTACCTCACTGTCTTTGTTGTGGCTATTAGGTTCAAATAAAATGTTGTAGAATATATATTCTTTGCGTAGTCATCATTTCTGTTCATTCATCCTGTGATGCAGCTGTGTTTTGGTCCATCAACTATGTGTATGCACTTCCTGCACTCGGAGGTCCTAACTTACAAGGTGCTGGAGTGGGGAGCATCACAAGGAATCTTGCTGCACTGCCCTGCATCAAAAGAAAAGGGCAGGAATGTGCTGTATCTAGAAGATACTGTGCATTCCTGTCCTTTTCCCCTGTGCTAGTGCACAATGCGCTGTCATGCGCCAATGCAGGCACCCTTGCGCCATGGTGCAAGGGTGCCAGCACTGCAGGGATAATTGACTCTGTGCAGTAGGGGACACCTTTCTGCACAAAATCATTCATTTGAGGCCATTTCCCAATTTTATGTGTGCTGCACAATGCAGCACATATAACAAGAGGAAAAAACTAGGAGAAATGAAGACCTCTGGGGTGGCATTAGAATATGACGCATTCTCAGGTTTAAGATTCCTCATAAATCTGGGAAAGCTTCAGATTCCTTGGGTGTAGCATGGGAACACCAACAACAACACTCATGGAATGCCCCTTTAATGCAATGTTCTGCGTGAAAGATGCACATATTTACAAGACCATGAAAAGTCACGTAAAGTGGTTTTGCATGGCCTTGCAAATAACATGCGGCACATTGCGCCACCAGTTCATTTAAAAGTGATGGTCCAGCGGCACAAAAGTTGCACAAGGGGCCTCACTAATGAGGCCCTAAATATTTCATGATGGTTGCCATGAATGCAGAGGACAATCTGATGATGGCTGGTTCTCTGAAATGTATTGCCTTTTTCTTGGATATGTGTTGCCTTTAAAACACTTGCACCTTCTACAGTGAGGGTGCTCTTCCTTGTCTGGGTGTATTCCGGAAGGTGGATTTTATATTCACATATAAATCTATATGTGGTTCAGAGATCGGTGGGGTATGTTGTCAGCCGGACACAAAACATGTAGGATTAGAAGATTAAGAGGGACTGGAGTCGGTGTCAAGTGAATCATAGTGCCTAAATTCTGTTCCACAGTGTCACAGGTATGCTTGGGCTGATGTACGGGACGTCAGAAGGATGTCGAGGGTCTTGTATTTCCTCCATGACTACTGTCACTCTGTTTCTTGTACAGTCTCCATCTCTGAGAGTTGCAGTACACACAGGGAGACTGCCTATAGCTGTCAGAGTGACCAAATGGCACAAAATGTATGAAGCGAGTTTAGGAGCAAAGTAATTTATAGGAAATGTTTGCCGGTTAAAATCCCTTTTGTAGAGAGTACTACTAAGTATTTAACAGTGTCCTCTGTATCTTTCTTCCTTTCAGGACAACCGAAGAGAACCTAAAAAGAGAAGAAGATATCTATGTCCCAGGGCGATGGTGATACCCCAGCCGCCTCGCCAGTCATTCCCACTGGTGCTGGTAAGTCATGTTTATTATTTCAGTCAGTCAGCCAAATTAGCTTTATTCGAGCAAAGACTCATAAAAGCAAAATAAAAAATGATCATTCCATTATTAATATGAGTACATTAACATTAACAATGACTAAAACACTTTCTGTTTCAATTAAAAAATGATTTGTCATCATATAAAAGTTTTTTTTTAAAAAGAGAAGAAAGAGAATAAAAAATCATTTTGAAAGCACTATAGCGAAAATTTTGTGAAATAGGCGGCGATCGGTAATGGTGCACAATTAAAAAGACAGACATCAAATTCATATTATCACAGTTAATGCTGGCAAAGTCCCATCAGTGGGATCTCTATCTTTCTCAACACCTAAATACACTTATAATCCATAATTTCATATGTGCACCAAGGATAAACCAATTAATCACAGCAAATGTAAAAACAATTTCCTAATGGCCAAGCCCACCCCAGATATTTAGCAACCGCTACTGAGATAACCGGTAAAGTGCTAGTGCAAATTAATCGTAATGCCACCGTACTATCTCTAGTGCCTAGCGATATGCACATAGCTTTTAGCCAGACTCATCTAGGAGTTGTATAAGTAGGACAGACAAAAAGAATATGGGCAATGGTCCCCTTTTCAGTTGAACATGCCAGACAAATGTTGCTATTACCTCTGGCCCACCTGCCGGTCAGCGTTCTTAAAGGTAGAGATCCTGCTCTGAGCTGAAAATAGAGCTTTCTGTCCCCGGGTTTTGTAACGACATCCCAATATAACTCTAAACTGGGCGTAGGTTTAGCCTCCAGGAAGCGACCTTCCATGGTAGAGGGATCAACACTATTCCAGGTGCAATGCGCAACCAATTCCCAATACTTTTCTTTTAAAGTGTCTTTGGTTGGAAATAAAGTTGCCTCTGGATTATCCCATAGCCCCCGCATACCCATTCCCACCGGAGTCTTGGAGAGTTCCTTTAACCACATTATCTTGTGGAATTCATCAATTTTATTGACATCCAAAAATCTTTGGGCATAATGAGCAAGCTCAGGGGTTACCCATAGTCGGCGCCAATATAAAATAGGACACAATCTGGCCATATCTGCTATTGCCTTTCCGCCCAAATCATATCTCAATGGCTTCATTGGGGTACTCTTTGGAAGACCAGTAAGATTACGCAGAAACTTGTTCTCGGCAAGCGTTAATGCTGTTAGTTTTTCATAACCCCATATCTCGGCACCGTAGAGTGCTGAGCTTAGGGCTTTTGCCTCATACACTTGGAGAGCTGGGTTTATCGGCTTTGTCTGTGATTTCTTATGCTCTAAGTTTATTGCTCCTGCATTTTGGCGGTGTTTTAGGGCCGCCATTTCTATGTATTTTCCCCACTTATTGTCTTTTGCCACATGGATGCCTAAATAAATAAAATCCGTCACCATTTCCACACATTGCCCATTCATAAAAAACTTTCCTTTAAAACTAGAATGCGGATTAAATGCCATGAGCTTCGTTTTCGCTACATTACCTTCCAGCCCATGATCGACAAAATACTCCTCGAAAATCTTCAAAGCTCGCTTTAGGCCACTAGGAGTTTTAGATAAAATGAGCGTGTCGTCCGCAAACAATACAATTGGGGTTTTTACACCAGCCAACATTGGTGCATCTACGCTTTCCAAGGCCATGCGCTCTACTACACCATTAATGTATATTGAAAAGAGCGTGGGGGCCATGGCACAGCCTTGGCACACACCATGCTCTACCGGAAATTATGTGGTTACTTTTCCATGCCCACCCCATTGGATTTTTGCATAATTCGACTCGTGCAGCCTCATCACCAGAGTTAGGATTTCTGGTGGCATACCCAACTTGTTTAACACATCCCATAGCTGGAGACGTGATACTAAATCAAAAGTGGCACGTAAATCGATGAAGGCAGCATAAATGCTGCCTTTAGCAAGTACAACTATCTTCCAATGGAGTAGGTTAAAACTGAAGATCTGGTCAATGGTGCTAGTTAGTTTACGAAAACCAGCCTGGAAAGAGGACAAAATATTTTCAGCTTCTACCCAATCTAATATTTTGCCCAACGTCATTTTCCCAATCAGATTTTGTACAGTATCAATCAAACTGATTGGTCTGTAGTTCCCAGGCTGCGTTCTGTCGACCTTCTTATATACGGGGATTATTACTGCCCCTTTCCATGACGTCGGTACCGAAGCACCCTGAGCCACCGCATTTGCAAGTTTCATGAAATACTGACCCCAGCGCATTTTATCGTGAAGAAAAACATCAGCTGGCACCCCATCTGGCCCCGGCGCTCTTCCCCTAGTCACAGAATTAAGGGCCACTATTACATCATTGATATTAAAGGGTGGATCTATACACAATGTAATATTTGGAGATTCCCTGATTTTATCATCAGGGCGGCATGCCTATTGGGGTCCAAAATGCTCTACCCAGCAACTCTGGGTCACATAAATTGTCGGGGTTCTGGTTGACCTCCTCTCCCCCACTTGACAATATTCCAAAAGAGTCTTAAATCCTTGGCAATACTAGCTGTTTTAAGGTCCTGCCAGTGTTGTTCATCCCACAACTTCTTTGCCACATATATACTTTTCTTATAATCCTGTCTAGCTGTTCTAACAGCATTAGGATCTCTTCTTTTGATGGCAGTACCTAGGGATTTTCTTGCGGACCTACAGGTATCATTGTACCACCCCACTCTATTCATTGGTGTTGTTTCTCCCCTTGGCTTCTTTACTGGCTTGAACAAATAGCCCCTTATGTTGAAAAAGAAATTCTCATGGTGTTTGGTAACTTCCCCCAATTCTTTCTCTGCACCAACTATAGTATCTGTATCAAAAATAGCTTTATCCAGCTCCTTATTGATATTATCCAACACCCTTTTGTTCGTCATGACTTGAGGATTCGCACGTAAAGCGCCTTGTTTGTAATCATGAACCTCAAATAACTTTAATTTATTAATCAACCTGTTTGTCTTATTAATTTACCCCTTATTCTGACATTGTGGGTGTCCGAGAGACGCTTGCCTGTGTTTTTACTAATCCTAATACGCTTGCTACTTAAGATGGCTGCTGCTAGGCGGGAATTTCTTCTGCGCATGCGTCGGTCATACCCATGTGACGTGACGTGCTCGCAGTTCTGGTGGGAAACTCTTTGCACTTGCACAGAAGAACTAAGATGGCTGCTTTGTGTCCTCACATGCCTGAAGCTTGCAGCAATGCTTTTGCTATGCTGTTCGTTCTGCTTTAATCATTAAGGCTATAGTTATTATGAAATAATGGGAGTAATATAGGGATTCCTGGTATACAGTGCATTCATTTTTTCTGTGTTCTAAAACTGTTTCTATTTACTTTTCATGTATCGTAATCCTTGGGCATGAGGGACAGGAATACTCCATTTTGAAAATCCTTTCTGCGCATGACAGTCCACAGCCAGAGGATGAACTCTGTGTCATTGAACGCAAGTCAGACAGAAGCACCAGCCAAGATGTGCCTGGGAACTCACGCTTGACCCTACTAAGAAGAAATCAAAAGACTACAATGTATTTGTAAATAGACTGTCCATTGTTTCACGAACTGAAATCATCATGTGAACCTGAAATTCAGTGGGCGGGTATTAAAAATTCTAATGAGGGGCTTGAGAAAGTCAAATCCTAGGAGGTGTGATGACCTGTCCTCTCTTTTGCCCAATCAAAATTGGGGATCCTTACACTTGCAACATTTGGGGGGTGGTACACGGACCCGAAAACAGTATAACTGGCCTAGGTTTAGCTAGAGAATTTGTCCGACTTGTCCGAATAGCTGACCTGTCACTGACCCAACGCACTCAATAGCTGATTGAGAAACAGAGGTGCTGCGGAGCACTCTGTCAGACAGACTCACAGACCCATTCGGGGTTTGAGAACCGTAAGTGCTGGCGAAGCACTTTGCTGGAGAACTCGATAACCCATTTGGGGTTTTGACTGATAGTTGCTGAGAGGGTGTAGCGCAGGCGTTGCAACTGAACTGCAGGTGCAGGTCTCAACTTTGGTGGTCCTGTCCTGATCCTAATCTGGTTTTCCTGTCTTGGGTTTCCATTCTTCACCTGCTGGCCTACTGGCGACTGCATTCCTTGGGATTCCTACTGTCCTTAACTGACCCGTGGCCAGGGTTGGTCTCCGCACCGTTCTAGGTAAATATAAATCTGTGAGGGAAACACATTTACGTCCTTTTCTTGCCCTTCTTGAAATAGCTAAAAGTCTTAATTTCACATTGTTCCTTTTTCTTACCCTTTAATCCTGATCATACGTTTTGCGGTTTATTAGCATGTTCCATTTTTTCCCCATCCTTAAAGTAAATGGTGATATACAGTTTATGAAATATAGATGTTCCCTTTCTTTACCCTCCTTTTAGCCGAATTAAGTTGGTGACTCTGAATCATTAGCGTGTTCCATTTTTCCCTTCCCTATAGCTGCATGGTTACTTCCAATTCCTTTAGTACAAATTAAAGTTCTTTGGCCTTACCCACCTTCTAGGGGTACTCAAACTGTGACGTTCTAGCATGTTCCTTATTTTTCCTGTCCTTTAGCTACACCATATTAAGTCAAATTTCTGAAATTTCATACTAGCATGGTCTCTGTTCTTACCTTCCCTTTAGAGTTCTAAAAGGTTGGCATAATCTATTTTTTGCATGGTTATACGATTTTCATGATTTTGCTTATTGATAGTTTACTCGCTGTGAATTTCATGCTTTCTGACTTTGACGAGAACTAGATAAAGGTTTTCAAACTTCCTGAGTCTGTGGTTATTATAAAGAGTGCAAATATTATAAATGTTATTGTATTTTGGTGACTGCTTATCTTTTTCAGCTAGCTCCCTGATCCATTGTGATCATAGGAACCTGTGACAAGGATTGGTAAGTCGGGCACATAGGAAATAGGTAGGAACGAACTGGGTTACTGGTAGTAGAGTGTAGGTTACCCGATTAATAAATATGGTAAATTGAATTAATGGGCCCAAGTGTGCATATGGTAAAATTATAATCGGGTGACCTGCGCGCTCTATCAGTAATTTTCTGGTAGCAGAGGCATGGTTAGGGACTAGTTAAAGATAGGTAGGTAGGTAAACTGTCGCTAACTGTGAAAAATTACAACTTGCTGCTAAATAAAGTATTCATCGATCAAATGTAAATTTGTTTTTATTGTTTGAAATGTTATGAAATCTTTTAAAATTTTCTCTGATATGCTGTTATATTGATCTTTGTTCTAACCAAACTCCTTAGTGATTGTTATATGTATGTCTGGAATCCCCGGGGGCAGAATAGCGAGTGGTAGAATAGAAGCCAGGTCGCATAGAGGTCACTTATGTCGAGGAAAATTGGTGCAGGTTGGGCAGAACTGGAAGCACTAATTCGGGTTTTCTGTATAAATGTATGAATAAATGATAGCAAAGAGTTTGCTGGCAAAACTTCTATTGTGATATAACCTAGTAAGGGTCACACGGAAGGAGTAGCAGGTTCATCTGAGCTTGATTGTTAGCAAAGAGGTTCGCTGGTGAAACTTTTGACTTAGTATATATCCCAGAGTGGATAAGTCGAAGGAGTAGCAGGTTCTCTAATGCTTGTGTGAAGAGTAGGCAGAAGAGATCTACTCGCAGTATATGAAAAGTAAACAGAAGGGATTTGCTTGCAGTGAAACAAATCTTTTCCTTCCTAGACACTCGATTACAGTGGCGAATGTTTTTGCGTTGTAAATTAAACAGAGCACTTGCACTTTAAATAAAGAATTTAATTTACGATACCTTGTGAAGGAGGGAGTCAGTTGCGGAGCTGCGCTGACGTCACTCAGTGCTGCTGTGGTCGAGACAGGTGGCGTGTGGCATTGTAAAGGAGGGGTGAGCACAGGAGCGTGGGAACTCGTTTACCAGGAAAGCCGCGCACCCATTGGTTGAAATTGTTTGAAATCGCGCATTTAATTGGTAGTAGAAAATTAAAAGACGCATTTGTATTGGTAGTGATTTTGTAAACAAAAATAATTTGCGAAAAGGTGTATGTGGTATCCGACTCATCCAGAGACTCGACCTGATCCAAGATATCAAGGTTTTGCGAGGGATCAGTGGAAATCAGCTAGATAGAACATTATGTACGGAAACAATAGAAAAATGACATTTGTAGACAAAGTAAAGAATTACTTCAAGAAAGACAAACTCATCAAAACTAGAGAAGGAGTTATTATTCCACCACCAAATACTCCCGCATCATTTATGATGTTTGACAGAGGCTACCATGCTTGTGTATGGTTAGAAAATTGGGTGGAATATGTTAAAGATGACGGAATTTTGGCATTTCCTTTAGAAGGGACATTTAATGGGAGAATGTTCTTTAATTTGAGAACCCGAATGAATGATTTACATCCCAGACCTACACTAACGTAATATGAGGCCTTAGAAGAATGGGAAATAGAGGCTTTTGAGCGAGACAGGCCCAGAATTGACAAAGGGTTAGCTAAATTTTATCCAAAGGTACAGAAAGAGAACCGAGAGAAAAGAATGAAAGAATGGAGACAGAACATGATGGTAGAAGGACTGTACCCTGTATTAACAGTAGAAGAGCCCATGGGAGGGAAAAGGACAGAGAAAACCAAACATTTAATGACCACTGGTGATTCAGACGATGAATATCTGGAGGATTTGTAATGAAGAATCCACCACCTTATAATGAGGAACCAAGATCCCTAAGCATGAGAAACCCATTCCTGAAACCTAATTATGGTGAGGGACCGAGTATGACAAATCCAAGTGCCCCGAGTTATAATCCTCCTTTAATTCCGCAGATAGTACATGAAACCTCCATGGATAAGGTACTGCAGGATAGAGAACGAGAGGCTTTAGTTAAACAAAGAACAGAACTAATTCAGAAAAACACCCAATTAAATACCAGTACTGAAGCTCTGAAAATTCCAGTAACTATTGGTCCAGTTGTTCCTTTGTACGGGGATAAGCAAGCTAGTCCGAAGACTCCAATTGTAACCCCATCTGTAGTACAGCTGAGAAAAGAGCCTTTGATCATAGACGATCAGGCAAGTGAATGTGAATCTGTGATTTCCTTGATGGATTTACCGATAAGGGAACCAGAAGGGAGTTCACAGAGAAAGAACACTCCTTTTTCTTCAAGAGAGGTTCAAATTGAGTCATCTTCCGGTACTAGAAGTGGTGACTCCTGAAGAAATAGACAGATGGACTCGAGAATTAGAGAAACCAAATTCTCAACGAAAACCATTAGATTTATACAAATTGAGAATAGAATTGGAGGAACTGATGGCTGGGAATGTGGGATTGGACAGACTAAACACCCTTAGTGAAGAGGAATTGTTATTCCTCTGTAAAAGCCTTACCCGAAATACCAGGGTGTACTATGAGAAATTAGTAGACACCGCAGCTAGCATGGGAATAGACATTAGCCGATCTAAAGTTTTGCAAAAACCCTACAGAGCAGATTTCTCAGACAAATATTTAGAGAACATGAATGTGTCAGGAAAAAAGGTACAGATCAGAGAATTGTTAAACCTGTTACAAAAATGGGGAGATTTAGAAAAATGGAAAGCCAGGTGGGCCAAGAAAAAGGAAGATAGTAGATCAAGGCAAATGACATCTGAATATGTTTTAAAAGAAACAGAAAAGGTGGAAAAATGATATCCTATGCGAGAAGTGCCAGGTGGAGGATATGTACATGTTCCATGGTCCCGACAGGATATTGTGTCCTTTACGAATGACTTCCCAAAATTGCGAGAAAAACCTGTAGAATGGTACAGACAGGTCGAGAGATTTGTGAAAGTTCAAAAATGCCTCCTGAAAGATTTAGATGGTTTCTTTGACATTGTAGTTCCTGTAGATTTATGGACAGAATGTAAAATTGCTGTAGATTGGCCTAGTGAAGAATTCCAGAGAGACCCAAAGACAAGGGCTCCTTCAGGGAAGTACAATCAGGTAATGTTGTATCTGAAAGGAAAGAAACTGATTGGACCCGAATAGATAGAACTACCCAGGATCAAGATGAAACTGTACATTCATACTATGAACGACTGTTACATGTGTTCAAGACTTACAGTGGCCTGGATAATATTGAGATGAAGGACATGACCCATTTCATTTATCGATTTGTGTTAGGGTTAAGGACTGAGATTTCACAGTGGATCAAAGACAATAAAATTTGCTGGCAAGCTAAATCAAGTCCTTAAATATGCTAAATACTGTGAAGATGAGCTGGAAGATAAACGAAAAGAATTGAAAGAAAAAGTCATGTGGGCACAGGTAAAATTAGCAGAGCACCAGGAACAGCAGTTAAGCAAAATGACTAATAATCAGAGTCAGGGCCCTTGGGGAGGGGGACAGCTGAGAGTTAAAATGAGCAGAGACGAGGCAAGGAAGAAATTTCCCTGCCACGGGTGCAGAAAGATAGGACACTGGAGAGACAAGTGTAAGGCTGTACAGAATGGTAATGTGCAAATTAATGATTTGAATCCACAGGCGCAGAATAAGACACCACGGAAGACCCAGCAGCAGGTAAAACAGAATCAGTTGCCTCGTGCACCTAGGCCAAATTACAGGAGCAAAGCACAACAGAGTGAAGACACTGAAGCTTGGGAAGGAAGGGAGGCTAGAAATGCAGCAACTTCACAATTTTTGTTAAATGACCCATTCCTCTGTGACGATACCTACTGACGGTGCCTGAGGGGGGAGGACGGGGAGTGCGTGCTTGGTGCCTCCTTGCCGGTGGACCAGTCAGGGCCATACATTGAAGGAAAGGTTGAAAGAAATGACGTCACCTTCCTGTTGGACACTGGTGCTACCCGTTCTACTGTGAGAACAGCAGACGTTCCAAACCTACCCCTCTCAGGAGAAACGATCCAAGTAGTGGGCATTTCTAATCAGCTAATTAGTACCCCAGTTACAGAACCTATGGAGATTAAAATTGGGAATTTTAAAGAAATGCATTGTGATTCCAGTCCTGTAAACCTATTAGGACGCAATTTGCTGTGCAAAATGAACTGTACTATCTTTTGCACTCCAAATGGCGTCGAACTTCAGACCCCAGATGAAGATGGAATATACAAATTAATGTTAGCAAGACCCGACTCAGAAATTAAAAGACTGACAATACAAGACTTACCTGAAGAGCTCCAACAGACAGTGGAACCGGAGGTATGGGATTTTAAAGGAAAAGATGTAGGATAAATGGCAAATGTCAACCCAATTAAAATAGCCATAAAAGAAGATGCAGTCTACCCAAATACCAAACAGTATAAAATGAGTGCAGAAGTAAAAGCAGGGGTTGCTATTGAAAACAAACGGTTGCTAGAAGCAGGCATATTGCAAGAAGCATTGAGCAGTCCTTGTAACTCACCGATAATTGGCATAAAGAAACCTAGTGGCAAGTACAGGGTCGTACAGGACCTGCGCAAGCTTAATAAAATCGTGGTTCCTTGCTGTCCTGTCGTGCCAAACCCTGCAGTGATTCTATACCAGATACCATGGAATGCTGGATGGTTTACAGTCATTGACTTATGTCATGCATTCTTTTCAATTCCATTGCATCCAGACAGCAAATTTATTTTCTCATTTGAATTCGACAGCCATGTCTACGTCTGGAATCGTGTTCCTCAGGGGTACACAGAAAGTCCTTCTATCTTTAATCAAATTTTGAAAAAATGCCTTGAAACTTTTTTATTGCCCGGAAAATCAGTCCTGGTGCAATATATAGACGACCTCTTGGTGGCGTCTAAGAGCAGGAAAGACTGTGTTGTCGACACCATTGCCCTATTGAACCATTTAGGTGAAGGTGGACATAAAGTGTCGCCAGAAAAACTCCAGTTCTGTACCTCATCAGTAAAATATCTGGGGCACCAGATAGAGAGAGGTATCAAGAAAGTTACCACAGAAAGAATTAGGATAATTCGAAACATGGAATTGCCAAACACTCAGAAAAAAATCAGAATGTTTCTAGGAGTTGTAGGATACTGTAGGCAGTGGATTGTGGGATTTGCAGTCCTAGCAAGACCATTGATAAAAATGACAAAGAAAGGAGCAAAAGATCCTGTGGAATGGGATGACGAAAGCATGACTGCTTTTGTAAAATTGCGAGAATGTCTGTGTACAGCTCCTGCATTAGGAATGCCTGACTATTCAAAAGATTTTGCACTTTTCTGTGACACACGAGACAATTGTGCACTTTCAGTCCTGACCCAAATTCATGGTTTAACACGACGTCCAGTGGCATATTTTTCTTCCACATTAGACCCAGTAGCAGCTGGACTACCTGGATGTTTGAAAGCTGTAGCTGCAACATGCATGAGTCTTGAACAGAGTGAGTCCATTGTTATGGGACATCCAGTAATTGTGTATGTTCCACATTCTGTTGTGATTTTGCTGACAAGAACTAAAACTCAGTGTCTCACACCAAGTCAGCTGACTAAGTATGAGAGAATCCTTGTAGGTGCAGGAAACGTAACCATTGCTAGATGTAATATTCTGAATCCAGCTACCTTACTGCCTAATTCATTCGCAGCAGAAGTGAGGGAGGAAACTAAACATGACTGCATTGATTTGACCGAGTTTAGTACAAAACCACGCCCAGACATAAAAGAAGACCCTTTGACTAATGAAGATTATAAGCTGTTTGTAGACGGCTCATGCATGAGACATGAGGAAGGAGGCCTAAGCGCTGCCTACTCGGTGTGTACTTTAGGAGGTCCAGTGGAAGCATCTTATTTACATGGAGTCAAGTCTGCACAAGTAGCTGAATTGGTTGCATTGACAAAAGCTTGTAAATTTGGGAGGAACTCAAAGATAAGCATATATACTGATAGCCAATATGGTTATGGGGTTATGCATAGCTTTGGCCAAATATGGATGCAAAGGGAGTTCCTGACTTCTTCAGGTACCCCTATCAGAAATGAAAATTATGTGCAGGGTTTACTGAAAGAAATCCAGTTACCAAAAGAATTGGCTGTGGTCAAGTGTGCTGCTCACAAATCCGGCGATGACAAAGTGACAGCAGGTAATCGATATGCTGACCAGTTAGCCCAACATTGTGCAAGGTACCGAATAGCAACCAATCTAAAGGTTGGGGGAAACGGAAACAGCTGCCAACTTATGATGCTAGAAGGAATAAACACATGGGAGGAGGTGAGAGACTTGCAGGATGCAGCAGAGGCAAAGGAAAAGGAAAATTGGAGGAAATTTGGTTGTCAGAGGAGAGATGAAGATGGTGTCATTGTTTACCTTGATGGTATGGCTGTGTTGCCAGACTGTCTGCTTGCTCCTATGGCTAGGTTGATACATGGAGATACACATTTAGGCAGAGACGCCATGATTCGCATGTTCCGACAGACATGGTTCAATTCGAAATTCAGAAACGTAGAAGAAGCACTCTGCCAAAGGTGCCTGATTTGTCAGCAATTTAACCCCGGAAAGAAAACTGTAGTGTTTCCAGGAAAGATTGGAAAGGCAGAGGGCCCCTTTATTCGATTACAACTTAACTTCATTCAGTTGCCCCCTTGTCGAGGAATGAAATACCTACTTGTCATTCTCTGCCTGTTTTCAAAATTGGTGGAAGCTTACCCTGCACGTAGAAATGACAGCATCACGGTAGCCAAACTATTACTTAGGGAACTCATACCTAGGTACGGTTTTCCAGTCACAATTGAATCTGACAGAGGAAGTCATTTCCAATGAAATAATAAAACAGATTTGTGAAGATTCAAAATCACGCTAAAACTGCACTGTGCATATCGCCCAGAGGCTTCTGGAGTAGTAGAACAACTGAATGGCACAATTAAAGCAAGATTGGGAAAAATGTGTGAATACACTCAATTGGAATGGCCTGAGGCTTTGCCACTTGTGTTGATGGGACTCAGAAGTATACCAGACCGAAAAACGGGGTTGAGTCCTCACGAGATATTGATGGGAAGAGCAATGCGGCAAGCATGGGTGCCAGGATACAAACTGATAAGCATATCTGATGATTTGGTACTAGAATACTGCAAATAACTGGCTGACCAAGTGCGTTCTATCTCTCACCAGGTTGGGGAAGACGCTGTCGCCAGGCCAATGACTCCAGCGCATGACCTGAATCCAGGTGACTGGGTCGTGATTAAGAAACATACTCAGAAAAATTGTCTTGCACCAAGGTGGGGTAAGGCACGCCAGGTAATTCTGGTAACCACCACAGCTGTGAAGTGTGCAGGAGTACCTCGCTGGATCCATGCCAGCCACACGAAGAAAGTGACTGAACCTGAAGAAACTGAGGCTGAAGGTTGTGCAGCTGAGGGGTCCCAAGAAATCAGTCCTGAAGTAGCTGAAGAAGAACAACCGAGCTCCAGTCAAGATGATTGGGTCCCAATAATCGACCTGACTATAGATCCTATTAGAACCAGAAGGCAAATCTATTTAGATAACCAGTCGGAAAGTGAGGACGAGACAGGTGAAGAGGAAGACACTCAGATCATCGAAATCCAAGTCAAATCTGATTCTGAGGAGGACCAGATATGGAGAGAACAGGTAATTGACACTCCACCAAGAACTCTTGAGCCAGAGGAGGGACAGATAGAAATTAGGGAGGAAGTTCAATCGGTAGAAAATCAAGAGTTCGAAGAGCTTGAACAGGACCAGATAGGAATAGACAATTGTGCTCAGGAAGAAGAAAACGAAACAAACCAAAGCCAAAATCAGTATACACCTGAACAAGGCCAGTTTAGGGACCATGCAGAAGAAACTGATGAAAGACCTGGACCTAGTCAGTTAGGGAAAACTACAGAAGACGATCTTGAAGCAGATGTGCCACAACTAAACAAAACTAAAAGAGGGTTTGAAGAGAGCCAAGACACAGTGCCAGTTAAAAGACTCAGATAAGGTGACTCAGTACCTAGATTTGTAAAAAGACTGAGACTGCGACTAAAGACAATAAATGAAGAACCTGAACAGATAAATGAAGTCTCAAGTCAAAGTGATCCAGCTGTAATAAAACCAAAGCGAAGAAGTGCTCGAATAAAAAGACTGAATAACAAGTATCAAAGTCCTGAGTGGACTTACTTTGTATTGGAAGAGTTTGAAAATTTGGAAATAAGGGACGAAAGTGATGAAGAGTTGATTACTGACCAGACTGACGAAGAACTGAAACCAACCTGAAAGTTGCGCGAAGTAAGCAAGTTGTACAAAGTTACAAAGAGCGGTTGAAGCTTCTTTTGAGTCAAAATGTCTGATTCTTCTGTGAATGGGAGACTGAGACGAGGTTGTTTTAAAACATGCTGCCAAGTATGTTTATGTAGTGTAGCAATAGTACTGATACTTTGGATAGGACTAACAATAGCTATTCCTTCTATGTTGAGTAAAGACCCGAACCTAAACCCAAATATTCCCCTACCAGAAGACACTGTAGAATCACACACTAGAAATACACCACAAAGAGTAGATGCACCAGAGAAGACACTTAGCCTTAAGCAAACAAAATTAGAGTTAGAAGCAGCAGATGAGGAAGGATTACATTACAACAAAATCAAGAACAAAACCCATTTAAATGTTTTCGCAAACCTGTTAGTACATTATGTAGAAGCTATGGAAATAGACGACTGTTATGTCTGTATGAAGCTGCCTACTTCGGTTGCTGAAGGTGTGACATACCACCATTTGCCACTAACATATGGAATCTCCTGTAGTATTCGAACTAGTTTATTTTATAGAAGAGGACCTTTACAGTATTATTACTCAAATCTTGATGAGATATTTTCTGAACTTCCTGTGCGACGAAACCCAAACCCTGTACATACAACTAGAGATGTAGCTAAATACATGAGTGACTACTTTCTAACTGTAGGTAAAATAAATATAGATGACGCACACAAAGACAACCTGACCTGTTCATTACACGAAAAAGAGAAAATGTTTCTGAACATGGTAGAGAAAAGAAGAGAAAGTTTCCAAAAGAAAGCAAAAGACAAGAATCAGAAAATTCCCAAATGGGCTGAAAGCATAGGGAGTACCTCAACTGGTGGGGCTAATGCTGCTATGTTGCTGGATTTCGAAAAGAAAGGGAAACTTTGTCTTCAAAGAGAAAGAACCAGTTATTATAACAATATATTCATTGGTTCCAGTGAATGCGAACATATTTAAAAGGTAATTGGGGGTTGGGGTTTCAAAGATGGGTCAGAGCCTGTGTTTCCGGAATTTATTATATATGTGGAAACAAGGCTTATTTCAAATTGCCCGACCATTGGTACGGAAGCTATTACTTTGGTATTCTTCTTCCCAAAGATATACCATGTGGGGAAAATCACTGGAAGCCCTGAAAGTACTAATGATTTAGTATGTAGTAAAAGAGAAAGTGTTGGTGAAATAGTAGGTGATATCTTTAGTGCATTGATACCTACAGTGGGAGTGGCTCTGAACACACACAGAATTTGCAAATTATCTACAGTGGTTGATTGGTTATCAACTGACACTGCTGGAAGTTTCCTAATGGTCAATACCGAAATGGTTGCGATCAGATCAATGGTTTTACAAAACAGACTTGCTCGTGATACTTTATTGGCAAAAGAGGGCGGAGTCTGCAGAATGTTGAAAGCGCAACATTGTTGCACTTACATACCTGACAAAAGTGTGGAAATTAAAGGGTATGTGAGAAACATTACAAATTTGGAAAAAGAGCTCAAACCACTGGAGGTTGACAGTGCCTGGAAGAGACTTACTGATGGTATCTCCGCTGTAGGTAGTTGGTTTTCTAACCTAGGTCAAAGTCTTGTGAGCAAAACACTGATGCCAATAGCGGTAATAGGGTTAGTAGTGTTCATAATAATAATTTGCTGCAAATGTCGAAAACACAAAGAGAAATATACTGTGAACAAGCGAGGAGTGAAGAGAAATGTTGATGAGCTTGAATTAGAAGAATTAAATAATCAAATTTATAAAAGGGTGAAAAAATTCTCACCCTAACAAAGATACTGAGAAAAAGCTGAATAGAATGTTTGAAGAGATTGAACTGGGTAAAATGTGAAAAGTTGGCATCTGGTTCCATTAATTTGTGATGATATAAAATATCATCAAAGAGGGGGTTGATGGAGCAAGGATTCGCACGTAAAGCGCCTTGCTTGTAATCATGAACCTCAAATAACTTTAAGTTATTAATCAACCTGTTTGTCTTATTAATTTACCCCTTATTCTGACATTTTGGGTGTCCGAGAGACGCTTGCCTATGTGTTTACTAATCCTAATACGCTTGCTACTTAAGATGGCTGCTGCTACGCGGGAATTTCTTCTGCGCATGCGTCGGTCATACCCATGTGACGTGACGTACTCGCAGTTCTGGTGGGAAACTCTTTGCACTTGCGCAGTAGAACTAAGATAGCTGCTTTGTGTCCTCACATGCCTGAAGCTTGCAGCGATGCTTTTGCTATGCTGTTCGTTCTGCTTTAATCATTAAGGCTATAGTTATTATGAAATAATGGGAGTAATATAGGGATTCCTGGAATACAGTGCATTCATTTTTTCTGTGTTCTAAAACTGTTTCTATTTACTTTTCATGTATCGTAATCCTTGGGCATGAGGGACGGGAATACTCCATTTTGAAAATCCTTTCTGCTCATGACAGTCCACAGCCAGAGGATGAACTCTGTGTCATTGAACGCAAGCCAGACAGAAGCACCAGCCAAGATGTGCCTGGGAACTCACGCTTGACCCTACTAAGAAGAAATCAAAAGACTACAATTGTATTTGTAAATAGACTGTCCATTGTTTCACGAACTGAAATCATCATGTGAACCTTAAATTCGGTGGGCGGGTATTAAAAATTCTAATGAGGGGCTTGAGAAAGTCAAATCCTAGGAGGTGTGATGACCTGTCCTCTCTTTTGCCCAATCGAAATTGGAGATCCTTACACTTGCAACATTTGGGGGGTGGTACACGGACCCAAAAACAGTATAACTAGCCTAGGTTTAGCTAGAGAATTTGTCCGACTTGTCCGAATAGCTGACCTGTCACTGACCCAACGCACTCAATAGCTGATTGAGACACAGAGGTGCTGCGGAGCACTCTGTCAGACAGATTCACAGACCCATTCGGGGTTTGAGAACCTTAAGTGCCGGCGAAGCACTTTGCTGGAGAATTCGATAACCCATTTGGGGTTTTGACTGATAGCTGCAGAGAGGGTGTAGCGCAGGCCTTGCAACTGAACTGCGGGTGCTGGTCTCAGCTTTGGTGGTCCTGTCCTGGTCCTAATCTGGTTTTCCTGTCTTGGGCTTCCATTCTGCACCTGCTGGCCTACTGGCTACTGCATTCCTTGGGGTTCCTACTGTCCTTAACTGACCCGTGGCCAGGGTTGGTCTCCGCACCGTTCTAAGTAAATATAAATCTGTGAGGGAAACACATTTACGTCCTTTTCTTGCACTTCTTGAAATAGCTATAAGTCTTAATTTCACATTGTTCCTTTTTCTTACCCTTTAATCCTGATCAATAATAAAGTCATACGTTTTGTGGTTTATTAGCATGTTCCATTTTTTCCCCATCCTTAAAGTAAATGGTGACATACAGTTTAGATGTTCCCTTTCTTTACCCTCCTTTTAGCCGAATTAAATTGATGACTCTGAATCAATAGCGTGTTCCATTTTTCCCTTCCCTATAGCTGCATGGTTACTTCCAACTCCTTTAGTACAAATTAAAGTTCTTTGGCCTTACCCACCTTCTAGGGGTACTCAAACTGTGACGTTCTAGCATGTTCCTTATTTTTCCTGTCCTTTAGCCACACCATATTAAGTCAAATTTCAGAAATTTCATATTAGCATGGTCTCTGTTCTTACCTTCCCTTTAGAGTTCTAAATGGTTGGCATAATCTATTTTTTGCATGGTTATACGATTTTCATGATTTTGGTTATTGATAGTTTATTTGCTGTGAATTTCATGCTTTCTGACTTTGACGACAACTAGATAAAGGTTTTCAAACTTCCTGAGTCTGTGGTTATTATAAAGAGTGCAAATATTATAAATGTTATTGTATTTTGGTGACTGCTTATCTTTTTCAGCTAGCTCCCTGATCCATTGTGATCATAGGTGCCTGTGACAAGGATTGGTAAGTCGGGTACATAGGAAATAGGTAGGAACGAACTGGGTTACTGGTAGTAGAGTGCAGGTTACCCGATTAATAAATATGGTAAATTGAATTTATGGGCCCAAGTGTGCATATGGTAAAATTATAGTCGGGTGACCTGCGCGCTTTATCATTCTGGCCACTTGATCCGCCTCATGTCATTGGAAGGAACACTTTCGGAAAAAGCTTGTTCAGCCCTCTCTATCCCCACTGTCTTTCCCCCCACCAATGATGGTCTATGCACAGGGGGTTGTGGTCACTCTCCTGCCTGACAACTTCCTTCATATCCTCCAGATAACGCCAGAGTGCCATATTGCATATTGTTTATTATTTCTTACTCTTAACAACTAGCATTCATTATGGCCTTCTGTATTTTCCAACGTCCTCTTATCTACTTTAGTGTCCATGCATACCCCCTTATGTTTATTTTCTATTCACTCTTTCCGAAGATTACTTTCTCCTGTGAGCAGCTTTCTTCCCTCCCTTTTTTGTTACTGTGGCATAACCTTTCCCTTACCCATAGAAGTAATTTAGGGGTCGCAGCTGTGACCTCTGGTTTGACATTTGCGACTCCTTGCTTCATGACAGAAACTAGATTACATTAGTTTGCTGACCTGCAGTGCTAAAAGCATGGGTGCGCGGCTTTAATTATTTAGTTCTTTTATTTTCTGAAAAATTCAGCTCGCTGAAGGAGGTGTGATATACAGTACAAACTGCAATGGGAGAGACAAAGGCATATTGACAAATATTCCAGCTTTAAACTAGTCTGCATCAGTGTGACTCTGGCTTTGTGGGTTGTGCTGCGGTATAACAGTTAGGTTTTATAAAAGGGCTGGTTTAAAATTATAACTTCAGAATGTTTCCAGAATGTTTGGTGACTGTACTACTTAGCTACCAGCTTAAGATAGAAGAGCCTAATAGGAAGGTTGTTTTACGTGCTTTAGGCAGTGGCCTGGCAATCCTGTTCCACCTTTCTTCGAACAGACGTGTGTTTGTACTTTTTATTGTGTTTTGGGGTATGTGGCATTATAGATGCAAAATGACCAAAAGTGAGCAGTTCTGCAGTACAGGCCACAAGAGGCTTGTACGGAAATACAAAAGGACAATAGGTGCATACAGGTGAATGTGTGGCTAAGTCCAGACAGGTGACGTGGGGCTGGAACAATGTAATCAAATGAGGCATTAGGATATGAGGAGGCCTAGGTGCAAACAAACTAAGGAGTGATTGATGCAGGGAGGTTAGAGGGGCTGCATTCACACAACTAAGAAGCCCGTTATGTCTGAATAGAAAAGCTTAGGTGTAGCGAATGGAGCAACGTTCATGCAGGTGAGGAGGTTATTCCGTGCACATAGGAGAAATGGGGCTATGTAAGAGATGCGTCTAACTATCCTCAGAAACCTCGACATGCAATTTAAGCTCAGTAGCTGAGTGGCACTGTGCAAACAGGCGACAGGGGCAAATGCACAGAGATGAGATCAAGCAAGGTGCAGAGGTGAAGGCAAGCTGAAAAGCAGGGGAGGATATTAAGAAAATATTAGTGATGCAGGTTAACTAAATAGTTGCACACAGTTAAAAGGGGCAAGCTGTATACATGGACTTTCTAAACTTAAATTTAATGTGATGGGGGGTCCTGACTGGCTTCTTAATCAAAAAGGAAAAATTGTTTTTTTGCATGTTTTCTTATTTTTTTCCTTATATAAGATTATTTGTATTCTTTTCTTTTCTTATCTCTGGGAGGTCAGGCTCGTCCAATCTCGGTGATCAAAGGATAAAACACTGAGTGGGGTGGTGGCTGGAGCCTCTCACTTCCTCACCATCATTCAGGGTTTCCCTGACTGCTTTTTTTTAGAGGGGTAGGAGGAGGGAGGAGGGGTCCGTAATGAATGCAGTGGGGCTAAAGGTTAAAAGGTTGGTCTTGTTTTGTCTAAAATATTTCAACTTTATATCTTAGGAAAAATTACACTTGCAATGTTCTGCAGGAGAGCGGGATGTGTGGGGAGGGACGGTGGGTGGGACTGGGGCGATGTAGGGGTTGGGGGATGGGGGAATGGGGGGATTTAGCCCTTGAAATCAGACAATGAACTCACTAAACAAATTTAGAATTGTTTCGTTAAATATCTGCTGCCTGAACGATTCTCTGAAGAGGCAGAAAACCGCTCAGGCACTAAGACTGATGGGAGCAGACCTAGTATGTCTCCAAGAGACTCACACTGAAGGGGGCCTGAAATCTTTGTTGAATTCTTTAGGATTTAAAATCGTCGGGATAACCTGGCAGAGTCCACGGGTGAAAGGAGTTGGGATCCTGGGTCGGAAAACACTACCTCTAGCTGTGAATCCAGTAAAATCTCATGCACTAGTGAGATGGGTTATTGTAATGTGCTCTCTACCCTGTAATCTTGTATTTACGATTTGTACTGTTTATGCAAGTAATCTGGACGATCCTGGGGTAATTAACTATGTAAATGAAGAACTAGCGCATTGGCCGCTCCTGGTAATCTTATGTGGCGACCTAAATTTAAACCTGCCTAGCACCTGGGACTCGGATGAATCTTGGCGCTGTGAAGGTAGGAAGCCTAAAGTCTGGGCACTGCTTAATCTGGTAAACACTCATGGCTTAAAAGATGTGTAGTAGTAATTTATTCGATCTAGAAAAAAATAGATAATTTTACAGGAATAAAAACCATCATAATACAGTATCAAAAACAATTAAGTAAAATTTGATAAGAACATCATGTTCCAAATGAGAATGATTTACTGATTTTTTATTGTTTGAAGTAAATGAATGTATTTTTTGGATTAGTAATTATGCTTTTATATTTAGGAACCTGAAAATCTGTTTGTCTTGAAGAAGGCGCTGGTCGCCGAAACGCGCGTCGACAACATATTTTATAATTAATTCAAGAATTGATACTATGTTCTTATGAAATTGTGAATATTGTGTTCAAATTGTTTTTATTGCTATTCCTTATTGTATCTCTTTATTTCTATGTCTATTGCATTTCCTCATGTATTTTTAAAAAAAAATCTTTTCAGATAATTGCTTTTGTGGATTTTATGTATTTTGTTTAATTATGATAAACTGTCTTTTCTACGGAAGTAGGTTGTTGCGTCCTATCACTATTATGTGGGCAAGTCTTGTTTGTTACCGCCTGGGTTGATACCTACACACCCCCAAATGAGAATAGAAACAGTTAAGAATAACAGTTCATTTCAATAAATACTGTTATACATATACTAAAATTAAGTTAATAAAATCTTCATACGTTTCCGCCACGCATACAGAAGATACCTAGTTAGTGCAAATACAAGCCATCTGGTATTATCAGACGTAAATATCCTAATGGCATCAGAGGGGGGAATGCAAGATAAAATGCGACACACAGGGATGATCCAATTTTTCCGATAATCATTATATGCAGTACAGAAAAAGAGAAAATGTTCTATGGTCTCTGGTTTATCCAAACACACAGGGCATATAGGTGAAACAAGTGCATTGGCCCAGTTACTTCTTCTAATGTGCAATGGTAAAATCCCATATCTGAACTGCAAATATATAGCTCTGGCCTGAAGGGGTTCAATGTCATCTAAAAATTGTTCAAAGGTAAGCTCGCATTTAAAATTAAGAACATTTATTGTAAGCGGGCCATTAAAATTATTTATCAAGAATTCATGGTCCATAAAAGCCCAGAAACTTTTTTTTAAAAACTGAATAGTCACCTTCTGAATACACCCTGGTTCATCCCATAGATAACTCATACTAAGCTTGGTGAACCAATCCCTCAATTGTTTGAGCCATTTGACCCGCCCCATTTTGTTTATGAAAATCAAGGAGTTCGCACATAGCACACCTTAATGGTACCTTCGTTCTACTCACCCAGATTCATAGCCAAAAGGTGAGCGCCCTTAGGATAGCACAATATCCTATGCATCTTAACCCTAAATCAGATCTAAGGGGTATTAAGGATGTGCATCCTGGGAGGTTCACGATTGCCCTTATAAACTTATTTTCGGCCCAGGTCAACTCTTTTACATTATCCATACCCCACAGCTCAGCCCCATAGAGGGCCGCTCCTAAGCCCTTTGCCTTGTGAATTTCTAATATAGGGGCTAGTGGTCTATAAGGGGAGGTTCTGATCTTGCACAGTAGTGCTCTATCAACATGTTGAAGAGTCAAAGTACTCTTTCTAATCTGGTTTGACCAGGATACATCTTCACTTATCCTGATTCCCAAATAATCAAAGGCTTTGACCTTCTGTAGAGCCTAGTAGTCCAAAAACAAGGGCCCTGTGCTTTTCTGTGCTTAAAAGATGTCTGGGCTCACCTGAAACCTGATCAAAATGGCTTCATTTTTTTTTCTGCCCCTCATCTGTCGCTAGCAAGACTTGATTATTTTTTCATTTTATCCGCACTAATTCATGACTGTTCCATTGAAGCCGCCCCCGACTCCTGTCGAATCCTAACCCCCTCATTTTAAACTTAGAGGGTTGGTCCAACCAGGGGCCAAGTTAGAATTGACATTTGAAAAGGCGCTATTATACAATAATAACTATCGAGAATATATGGCAGGCTGGATACGGGAGTTTTTGAATATAAATATTGGGACTGCATCTACAATGGTGGTTTGGGACACGCTAAAGGCAGGTATAAGTGGGGAGACGTTACATTTTTCAATTAGGAGGAAAAAAAAGAGAAGACACAAATTAATCTACTACAAGGACAGATGATAGATGCAGAAAAAAAATTTCATATAGGCGGTTCAGGCAGGAATAGGAGTAGAAGAGGCACAGATAATAGTTTTGGTCAGAAAATCAGAGATGGGGAATGTCTTAGCAGAGAAAATAGCTGCTAAATGGGCAGCATCGAGAGAAAAATGCTATGAGTGGGGCAAACTTATTGGCCACCAGCTTGCCTACTCTACGAGACAACAGTTAACTGCAAATACTATCATCTCAAATAATACAGACACCGACCCTAAGAAAATAGGCTAAGCCTTTAGGAAGTTTTATGAGAAGCTGTACTTAGAATAGACGGTAGGATCTACTGAAGATAGAGAAATTAAGATCAGGGATTATTTAGAGACAACACAATGGAGGCTCCTTCAGTGTGGGAGGAGATCGCAGTTGCATTAGCTGGTCTCCTGGATGGTAAAGCGTCCGGTATGGATAGTATACCAGTTGAATTTTATAAAGTCTTCTCACAGCAAATAAAGGACCTCTTTACTGATGTAGTAAGATCTATCTTTGATATTTCCCAAAAAGGATAAATCACCCCTGGAGATGTCATCATACAGACATATAACGCTAATTAATACTGACTCAAAAGTTTTCTCCAAAGTTATTGCCTCTAGACTATCATCAAATATCGAGTCACTAGTTTCTAGGAGGCAACATAGGCATATCCCGAAAAAAGGCACTACGGAGCACGTCTGCCGTACCATCACTCTATTTGATGCCGCAGAAGTTACAGGAGACCCGATCTCGCTAATCCTTCTAGACGCTGAAAGGCATTTGATCGGGTCTCCTGGCAATTTCTTTGGGCTGTCATGTGACGGACTGGCTTCGGACAAAGGATGGTTCAGGCACTACAGGCATTGTATCAAAACCCCAAAGCCAGAATACTAATCAATGGACACCTGTCAGAACAAATAAAGATATCAAGAGGAACGAGGCTGGGGTGCCCCTGCTCGCCTCTCCTTTTTGCCCTTTATATCGACCCTTTGATTAAAAGAATTTAACTAAACCCCGCAATTTTGCCAGTGAGTAGGTTCGGTATAGACACAAAGATCATGGCTCATGCCGATGACGTAGTTATAATAACCCTGGAACCTGAGTCGGCTATTAGGGCCCTGGAGCAAGAAGCCCAGGAATTCGGAGCAATTTCAGGATATCCCTTAACAGAACAAAAACGCAGATAGTTATTAATGAAAAGATAACTTGGGCGGATAACAGAATTACCAAGAAAGCCAAATATCTAGGAGTTAATATAGTGTCAGATTTAGACTCCCTGGTTGCAGAAAACCTGACCCCACTGGCAGCTGACATGAAGAAATCACCTCAGAAAATTGATAACTTACATCTCACTGTAGTAGGGAGATGTAATGTTTTAAAAAATACTTATTTTCCTAAGTTACTTTATTTTTTTCAGACAATTCCGCTTAATTTTAATAATCGCATGCTTCTAATCTTCTAACAAATTTATTCTCAGTTCATTTGGACCTATACACAGCCGAGAGGGGCTTTTAATCTTCTTTCTTTACCCAGGGGAGGGTGGGGGTGGGCCCTACCCAATTTAAAACTATACTAGTGAGCTGCTGCCCTACAATACAGCTGTGAACTATTGCATGAGGATTGTATCCTAAGCTCGTCAGGATTGCCCTCTCCTTATTTTTTAGTCCTAGGGGAAAATGTAAGGGGGTGCCTTTGGCGTCATTGGGAATTCAGTTATTACAAGCGAGTCAGATTTAGAACGATAATTAGTGCTTATTGGGTTTTCCGCAATATTTGTAAAGCATTTGGAATAGCTAAACTGAAGTATTATATCCCAATCAGGAACAACAACAATCTGCCATTAATATTTAAAAATACATATCTCCAACAGTGGCATCTGGCAGGTATTTGTAGATTAGGAGATCTGATTAGCTCTGGCCGTATTCGGTCATTTGAAGATCTGAAAACTTGTTATAAATTGAACAATAATCAGTACCACGCTTTCACAAGATATCTAACAAAGCAAACTGGGGGATCAGCAGGGTTTGTAAGGGTTGATCTCATAGATAAATTGCTCGGTTCTAATTTACCCAGGATTGGAAATATATATTATTTAATGAATGAACGAAGACCTGATGATTTAAATAAAATTGACGCGAAATGGCAGCTGAAAGTAAATACTCCACCTAATGCCTTCTGCTCAGCTTTGGGCCTGGCGCAAGCATATCTGTTATCAACTAAATAGCAAGCGCAATTCTACAAGACGGGCTATTTTATGTATATAACTCCTAATAGGATCGCTAAATGGGCTACTGGTAATGGAACTACTTGTCCGCGCTGCACGGAATATAGTGCGGACTTCGTGCATATGTTCGCTACGTGCCCCAGGCTGGAGCCATTACTGAAAGAAATACAACGGTTTTTAAGTAGAATTCTTGTTTTAGATATCCAACTTACAACAAGCACAATTATGCTAGGGCTATATGATCGGAAGGGATTAGGGAAGGGGGCGCACTACTGTTTGTTGCAATGACCATATTTCGGATATGTATCGCTTCGTTTTGGAAAGATTTTAATCTCCCCTCTTTCAGTCAATGGCAAGCTAGATTGCTTGCCACTTACAGATTAGAGAAGGCAATTTATGCTAAAAAGGGCAGACAAGCAAAAAAAAGGGCCTGGTGTTCTGGGATCCTCTGACCAGATGGCTCAACACCTTGAATACTCAGGAAGTACAATGAACGTATTATGTTGTTCTCTGCTGTGTGACTCCCTCTCCCAGTTCCCCTCATCCCCGTTTCCCGCTCGCCCCCCTCCGCGCCTCGCCCACCCCTTCCCCCTCTTCTTCTTCATGGTGTCCCTATGCTTCCGCTCTTCTCTCTAAAATAAGATATCTTTTCTCTTTTTTCTGTTGATTAAACAATGTTGAAATTCTTACCAATATTGAATGATTGCGCCTCACTGCTTGTAAACATAATATGTATCGCTAGCATTTTTTTTCTCTCCTTGGACCTGGGGTGGGGGGTGGAGGGGGACCATGTGTTATGATGAAATAATCAACTCTGTAATTTTTTAAAAAAGAGTAAAAAAAAAAAAAGGAATATGATGACCCTACTTGTCCTATGATGGCTGTTTCCATTGTCGATGAAGGCTGTTTTAATGGATTTATGTGGTTGTGCCCCTGGCATATGATAAAAAGAGCCTAGCACATATATGTTTGATAACTAAATACACTTTTACCGACCTTAGTATCCATTTTCTCCTTCTCACTCATTATAGAGGTTTTAACTTCACTTACTTTGCTTTCAGTAATGCCAAGGGAAACAAACTACTGTAATGTCACCAGGGTTAAAGTTCATTTGATGTCACTTCCTGTGTTGTCATCTGTGGGGGTGAAAGGGGCATGTGATGTCACTTCTGCTACCCTTGGCATTTTAATGAATTGACATCCATGCCATTACCCCTCTTTTACATACCTTATGGTAATGGAAGACTGGTGGTAAAGCGAACAGGAAGGAACACAAGTACACAGCATGCAGATTCACCAGAGACTTTATTGAGGAAGCTGTCAAGAACATAGATGACCATGAACCCCAACAGTATATTGTATGCTGCTAACCCCAGGTCTAACTTTCAAAATGCTGACTCTGTAGAACTCCCTCTTCATGCAAGATTTCAGAAAGTCACAAAGATCGTTATGGAAAGATACCAATACCATATATCCTTTTCATGGTCCTCCCATCCTTTCATCATTGTTTTTGTGATTCTTTCCTAGACATTTTCCGTCATTATATTTTTTATAATATTGAAATATTGACAACTCGATTTTTAAAATGTCAAGTAACCCTTTCAACGAGATACTTTGGATTGCATAGCTATAACCACAAATTAGTCTAGTTATGTATTGGTTTTTAACATGAACACTTTTGTTTATACTGTTATTCTAAATATCTCCAGGCTGATGAGGGTGAGGGCCATCCTGTTCAGGGAGTGGGTAAACGAGTTGCAGGGACAAGTCATAAGTTACTTTCTTTTCTCACTACTGCCTTTGTTAAGGTATTCCTTCCTTGCTTTCTAGCACATGTATAAATGCTTTATAAATTATCCAGACTCTTATGCTTCTGCATCAGCATCTCAGCCTTCGAAAGTAATAATTAGACGAAAAGGAGCATTGCCCGGTGCTCATTCATGCCAAACACTTCCTCCTTCCATTCTGTGCCATCCAGCCCACAAATTACAATCCCATTTGGGTATGCTGTACATTCTCCCCCCTGTTTCTGCTAGGGTGTCTACTTTTCACCATTACTGTTCCATCTTCTACCTTCTGTAAACCGTATGACCAAGCCTACTAAATGGTTGATCCTCCAGCCTGACCATAGCCAAACCTATTTCTAGCCCAAGCCCTGACGTTTTATTATACCTTACCGTACCCATCTCGTACTTGCTCCATAGCCCAGCATTAACATATCTGTTGCACCTTTAATGAATCTCAGCTCGAGCTTGTAGTGTGGTACTCAGTCTGGACTCAGGTAAGGATTCAGGAGAGAAGAGGATAAGAGCATGCCAATGGAATTCATTACATGCCATTAATTGTCCAAAACATGCTGCCCTGCCAGGTTTGCTCCATTAATGTTACACAATACATATAAATATAGTAAAATTAAAAGTGTTGCTTAAATGTAATGCACTATATTTTTCAATGGCAATATATGTTTATATTTTGAAGCTCAGTCATTTTTAGCAATACATTGTGTGCCCATGAATTCATTTAGGATTTTCCTTCATTCAAGAAAAACTAATTCATACCATATACTGTCCTATGTGACTTATGTGTGGGTGAAAAAGGTCCTGTGATAAAACATTGTAAGGAAATGTCTATTTTTGCATGGTCACCCCGAAAGTGTTAGACTGATGATGCGTTTTTTTTTTAACTCTGAGACTGCACTGATGACTGCTACCCAGAGCTCAATTCCAGTGTTTTAACCCTTTATCAAATGTATGTTGAATTGGCTATCCCCGACTGGCATAAGTTAACTTACTTATAAGTCCCTGATATATGGTACTAGAGGTACCCAGGGCATGTAAGTTAAAGTGTCCACTTATGGCTGCCGCACTGATTGTGCCACCCTAAGTGTGACAAAGCACAACCACTGCAGACTGAAAAGCTGTTTTTAAACTGCTAGTTCGACTTTGTCATTTAAACATATGGCAAAGCCCAAACCTCCCTTAACAATATATATAAGTCACCATATATTATTAAGTAGGACATGTACTTTAATATGTCCTAACATTAAAACATCTAAATTGTAATTTTTACCGGGGAAAGGTTAGTAGCTCCATTGGCAAGCTCGGAGTTGTAGTTTGACACCTCAGTCTTGCTAACTTCTGAATGGAACTACTAGAATTGGTACTTCAAGATATCAAATTAATTGTGACATTAAACCTGACTCAATGCCCAAGTCATATTTAATGCTTCTTTCAAAGAAAAGCAACTTTCTGAAAGTTGCCAATCTACTGACAAGTTTATCCGGCAGCCTTTCACAGATGCTGGCACCAGACGTCCTTCTGCCCTCCCAGGGAGTCATCTGAACAACTCCCAAGCCCAGGAACAATGGAGGCCTGACACAAAGGGAGGTGTTATCTCCTCCTCACAGGAAGCCATACAGTGTGTTGCCTCAAAAGGGTAGCTTCAAAGGGGAAACTGTCTTTGATGGCTAAATGGCAAGCACACTTGAGAAGGGCTGACCCTTTGTTCATGTAGACAGACTGGTGGCGGGACAGAGAAGGGAAACCAGTTGCCAAACTGGCTATCCATGGGTGTGTAGCGCACAGGTAGCCACGCCTCTAGAGTAGGCTAACAAGTTCTATACACTGAGTGAAGGTGCCACATCTAGGTAGTGTGCAGGATAGTGCATTCTGGGATAGCTTGATGCCATACATAGCCAGAAGTTGTCATAGGACGGGAGGGTTCCTGGTAGCCCATCAACTTGTGACCGTTTCACTCCCCCCCAACCCCCGGCCCTCTTTTGGCATTAATATTGCACTCCTAGCACCCTGAACGCCAGATCACATCTGGACTGGAGAAAGAACTAAAGAAGGACTGTCCTGCTGATCCCTGGATCTTGCAAGAAAGGCTGCACCAATGGCTGGACTGCACCTGCTGCTCCTTGGGCTAGCACTGAGAGGATTTTGCCTGTGGTGTCTGGCTCCAGGAAAAGTCACTTCAGAGCACCACATAGGAATTATGAACTCCAAGATTCGGTCAACTCACACCCTGTTCCAGCAAAAGGCTATAAACATTGAAGGAGGCTATTCTGGCCAGTCAGTAGCCACTTCCAAAGAATGTTTGCCGGCCGCAGATCTGCAGCCAAGAAGACCACCCCTTGGTGCTTAAACATTGCAACTGGGTCTGTTGTAGTCAGTAGAGTGGTCAGAGGGCAGATCGGTCTCTTAATAAGGACACCAGCCAACTCTCAAGGAAACCGCTGGGCTTTTCTGTTACCAGAGATCGGTAGCCCAGTCAATGCTGTACTACTACTGGCTCAAAGAGGACTTCAAGGGACCTCAACTCCTGTGGCAAAAGTTGCTTCAACTCAACCGTGGATCAAGCAGCAATTCCAGGAAGAGCCCTATGAACCACACAGTACCTACAGCATATTTCAGTATCTTCAGCATGCTGTATCTTCAGCATCAGGGCTACTCCATTGAAGTCTATGGCTTTGTTCCATAAAGTGTAGTACAGGACGTGAGATTGCTTTGGAGACCAGATAACTGTCCAAATACTCCTTTTTGGCCACATTGACCTTCTCCCTGTCTGAACTGTCCACCCAGTCAAGGCCAAAGTAATCAAACCTAACTCTAACAGTTTCAAATGTTTCCAGTCTTTTCAGTTACCAATACTTTTTTGCACTTTGTACTAAAGAGCTGAGATTTACGTTTTACTTAAAAATCAATATCTTTCGAAACCTCCAGTTGATCTTTATCATATTGGTGTGTAAAATGTCATAAAATATAATCTATTTTTATAAATTGATGTTGGATTTCTTTTGTGTTGTATACATTTCTTATTCTGTTGTTTGGTGTGTCTAAATGCTTTACGCTAGTTTCATTGTTTAAGCCTTACTTCTCGAAGCCACAGCTACCTGGGGTTGAGCTAGAGGTCTTAAAAATGCACTTGACTGGACCTAAAACAGCTTTGTGAGTGTATTACACTGTGAGCTCACACAACCACATCATATAGTACACCAGAAATCCTCACAAGAATCACATAAAAACAGCAGTCAAGGTCCCAAAGGCCTGACAGTAAGTTAAAATGGCATTTGCTGACTGGAAGAAAACCCCAAAAACATTTTAAGGGGGCTGGAGTCCATAGTGATGGTTTTGTAGGGAGGGGAGGACCTCTTGCAGGAGGAACTGACAAGGACAGTTGGGGAGAGGGTTTATACAGTTGAAGAGAGGGTAAGACTTTACATTTCTTTTAAATTAAGGTGTCTCTTTTGTTTTCTTCAATACGTGTGTTTTTATTTTATTTACTACTAGGCATTACTGGTTAGTGCAGCATCAGTGTTAATTAAACAGGAAGCACCATTAGCAACAAAGACTGAGTCCCACCCCTGTCTGATCAAAAAACAACTTATTTAGATGGACAGTTGGTCCCCAGTACCATATAGTCCACCTGGCTTACCACAACAGCTTTTTATTGGCAAATTGAGTTTTCTTCCATTAGCTCCTCATGGGGATTGTAAAGAGGATCCAAACTTTGGAGGATAGATTTCTTATGGTGACAAAGCTTGAAGAACTTGTTAAGGTGGGTTTAGCAGTGGTGCTGGCTTTTCTTTAGGGCGGGCTGTAAGTGCGTACAGGGGTGTTTATTGCAAGCTTTTGTAGTTTTTAAAAGATGTAACGCTATGTTGGTGGAACTACATGACTAAGAGTAGATTGAATAGAGGTGAGCTAAACTTCTTTGGGTCACTCTCCACACTAGCATTCACTGGCTCCTCATCACCTTTCTCATTTCCATGGCTTTTGGGAACGTTCTTTTACCTCGTCTATCATGGGGAGTCTCTATTGGGATACAATCCAAATCCAGATCATCAAGAGGGAGGCTTGGAGAAGATGGGGAAGTGCTCTTTCTGTTCTTAGCCTGAGATCATGAAGCTAGTGTGCCCAATGGAAGAGCAGTCACAAAACATCCTCCTTTGCAGTTAGCTCAACTTGCTGTTCTGCTCCTCCTTCCAGAAGATCAGGAGTTGCAGGCAGTGATTTCTGCTGTTGATTTTCCTGTGAAGCTCTGGTTTGCTGGTGTGACAATTCTATCTCAGAGTCACTCCTCACCATGTCTCCAGTCATTTCAGCGTTAGTTCTGGTGGTGGTGCCGTATGATCCAGGTGTGATCCTCCTCCCCATCTCTTCTTGCGTAGAGAAGGTTACAGCAGGTATGTTACATTTCTGGAAAAATTAAGAGGGCTGGACCAAAGAGCAACATTGGCAAAAGATGTTATATAAAAAATAGTTGTACCTCGGCACTCTAACTTGTAAATTTAACAGTATCCAATTTGGATTACACTAAATGGCCAATACTGAGAGTCCTACAACAGCAATTAATTCAGTAGTAGACAACATTATCAGTCTATCAAAGGGGGAGAAAAGAGAACATCAAACTGTTGAGTATTTGTCAATTTAATATTGCCATTCAATCTTTTAGCATAATAGTCGGTACAAGTTTTAACACATAACATTCCTATGTTTTAGCAATTCAGAAGACAATACATGTAATGATCATATTATGTGCATGTATAATAGAGCAATCGAGCACTATGAGCAACATGAATAGTAACGGCCAAACTGGAGGTCCTAATCATAGGGCCTTCCCGGTTAAGGTGGTTGGCGAAGAACCGATGACAGCCGACACGTGTTTCGTTACATGGATGTAACTTTCTCAAGGCTTACTCTCTGTATGTGCAACAGTAGTTATGGCATAGAAACGTTGCGGCATATATTCTGGACGTAATGTATGATGTCAGAAATATAGTCTGAGTTTAGTAGGTCATTAGGGTCTCCCTGAAATAATTGGGGTTCGACAAGTAGTAGAAAATAACTGGATTTATCCCTTCTTCAGAATGGCCTGCCAAGAACTGGTATGTGGTTTTTGGCGGGACTCAGCCCGTTAAAATCCCCACCCTAACAGTCGGTGATTCACCAATCTTGAATAATGAACTCTCATTAGGTAAAGTGGCCGCTAGTGTACATGAAAAGCATGTGTTAGTGCAGCGGCCCGAACTATGATAAGTCCTATTTGGTGAGGAAAGTGTAGTCCAACGTTTGGGGCGGTCCTCTGAATGTAGACACTAGCTTTAAAAATGTCCCAACTATAAACCACATCAATTACCCACCAAAATACTTTTAGCAGTTGCAGAATAAAAGTAAAACACAATAGTCCCGGACTCCCATCGAGACTTTTGTGTTGTAGCCCTGCGCACTTGGCGACAGAAGGCAGAGGTCCTAAGGCTAACGCCCAAAAGCCGCAATCAAAATTTGCCTGGTCCAAGTCGGGAGACAAGAGTGAGCCGCCATCAATGGAGAGGTTGTATGACGTTACAGCGCATACTTTTACAACACATACCTTTACAATGCATTTTTTACAACGCAACATCCATTACAACGCATTCCATTACAGCGTATGCCATTACAACAAATTTTTTAAAACTACCTTTGCAACGCATTCCATTACAACGCATGCTACCTTTATAACGCATACCATTACAACGCATACCATTACATTGCATGTATGGTAAGTATTGGATAGTGTAGTGGTAAAAATTACTATTCTAACTTCAGGGGGTGCAATAGTAGGGTAAGTGTTGGGTGGTGTAGGGGTAAAAATTACTATTCTAACTCCAGGGGGTGCAACAGTAGGGTAAGTGTTGGATGGTAATGGTATGTGTTGTAATGGTATGGATTGTAATGACTGCGTTGTAATGACATGCGTTAAATTGGTATGCGTTGTAGTGTCATGTGTTGTAATGGTTGCGTTGTAATGGCATGCGATGTAATGGATGTTGCGTTGTAAAAGTTTTGTTGTAATGGTAGTGCGTGTAAAAGTTGCATTGTAAAGGTTGTTTCCCCAATGGAGAAGGATGGGGTACACACCCCCCCTAAACAGGGGACAGAGCCAACTTTACATGATGTCATGGCGGCGATTAATGGCGTCCGCTCCTCGCTAGCCTCGGTCACGGTGGAAGTTTCCCTCATCAGAGTGGATTTAGGAAGATGGATGAAAAGTTGAAAGAACTCAAAATAGTTACGACCGCTTTGCAATCTGACATGTCAGAGCTTCAAACACAGATGGTTGAAATGAGAAACAAACAGGAGAGGATGGCTCAGCAACTTGACGATTATGAAGGCTGCGTACGGCGCAACAGTATTCACATTTTAGGAGACCCAGAGAGGGCTGAGGGGCCGGTGGCGGACCTATATGTGGAAGAACTCATCACTAAACACCTGAAACCCAAGACCCTGTCTAGCTAATTTTCCATCGAATGGGCTCATAGAGTCTCGGGAGGCAGACCGAAGCCTGGGGTGCCCCGGAGACCCCTTATAGCCCGTGAATTCAACTACCGATATATATATATATATTTTTTAAGCGCATGGCTGCCCGCAAGCGTCCCAGCGCTGACAGATAGGGATATTATCTTACAAACTGCGAGATACAACCCCCCCGCTGAATATAGACAATGCAGAGGTGGCCTTCTTTCCTGACTTCACGGTCAAGGTTCAGGCCCAACGTCGCAGCTTTCAGGCAGTGAAGAAGGAATTGCGAGATAGGGAAATAAAGTTTGCAATGCTATTTCCAATGAAGTTGATAGAGGAATTGGATGGAAAGACATGGTTCTTTGAGTCTCCTGAAGAAGTATGGGTCTGGATGGAGGGGTGGAGCAGGGTGGGTGGGCAAAGGAGAGATCGAGCTGGTAGACTGACGCAACACACAGGTAGCGGCGCAGAAGATCTCGGACACGGCTCAGCGGAGGGAGATGGCCAGATGAAAGTGGTGGAATAGCGACCCTTTGTTGCCGACGTGGAGAGACGCTGCTTGGTACAGAGCGCAAGTATGAGGGGAAGGCACATGGTTTTGCATAATCATGGGTGCAAGACACTGTGGTGGTGACCTGGCGAATGGGGTATGATATGTAGACATAAATGAGGTTTGAACTGACCAGGACTGGAGTAAACACGACATGTGGATGGCTGAACATATATTACTGTGATATGCACTTGCGAGGAGGGGAGCCGACTAACCACGTGCATCTTTAGCATTTCAGGGAGGGTGAGAGGCACTCTGCCTAGTTGGGGATTGGGTAGTTTCAAATCCACAGGCAGGCGGGCACGGGGGCAGGAAGGGGGGATGGGATGGGGGATGGGTAGAGGGGGTGTTTCATAGTTCCTAATTATTTTTTCGATATGCAGAGTGGTTGTGAGATCTTAAGACACGAGATGGACATACTGACAAGTAGGCGCCTTTGTGACGAGTTACAATGTAAATGTAATGTTTTGTTATGCAATGATCTCCATGTTAGCTTTGAAAGTGACAGACATAGGTATGACAGTGTTGCTTTTATCTACAGGTTGTGTCACGACATATTTGCCGTATTGTGGACCTATTAGGTTGTTGATACTACCCTGCTATGGGATGGGGGTTGACAGTGTTTGAAATGGAAAAATAGAAGTGCAGATACTCTGTACCAGAGTACCTGCTCGTTTCTGAGAAGTGCCAGTACTCTCCAGTTAAAAGTATTAGGTATCTCTTGAGAAGTGCCGGTACTCTGCCTAGCAAAATAAAAAAGTGCCGGAACTCAGTACCGGACAGTACCGGCCCTTTTAAAGCACTGGGGGTTGACAAGGAATTAGTGCTCTCTGTCCTTTCTTGGAACATCAACGGACTGGGTGACAAAATAAAGAGAGGTATTTTCAAACAATATCTGAAGAGACAGTCCCCGGATCTTGTTCTGCTGCAGGAAACCAACCTGGCAACAAAACAAGGCTCTTAATAGGTGTGGTTACCTGCTCCTGGTGCATGCCGACTATACCACTGGTTCTAGGTGCACGTGTATTCTGGTTAAGAAAGGCACACCCTTGATTGTACACAAGACATGGACAGACCCGGAGGGGGCGGTTTGCTGTGGCCAAAGCCCAATGGGAGAGGAGGGCTCTTAATGTAGTTTCTGTTTACCTGCCACCGGCACTGGTTAGGGACGCCTTAACAGATCTGGGCAAAGTAGTGGCCAGACTCCACGATGGTACATTGATAATGGGCTGTGATTACAATATGACTATGGATGATACGATCGACAGATACCCGCAGAGACAGGGGGCCAGACCAAACGAACTTATGGCGGAATTCACCGCGGCAATGGGCCTCTCAGATGTACGGCGAGAGTTACAAACAGCGGATTCTAAATATACGTAATTTTCTAGTGCACACCGTAGCCTTTCCTGAATTGATTATTTTTTAACATATATGGCCTACGTGGGTAACTTTAGACACCCTCTGACGTTTTCCAGAGGTATCTTGGATCTTTCCCCTGTTGGGGTTGAGTTTACTCATAGAGAACGTCAGGCGCGGAATACTATAGTTATTATCCCATCGCTGTTAAAAATACCTGATATTAAGTAAGAGCTTTGTGTTCAAACAAGGAACTTTTTAACCGAGAATCTGGGTTCGGTTGACTAAGCACAAACTATATGGGAGGCATATAAAGTGGTCTTAAAAGGATATACCCTGTCACTGAAAACAAAGTATGTTGCAAACAGGCACCAGATCCTGGTTCAATTAGAGGAGGAACTTCGGGGACTTGAGACAGAACGTGCACATAATCCCTCAGAAGATACACTACCTAGTTTGACACTGAAACAAGATGAGTACAGGCTCAAGGCGCATGAACACATGATGGGCAAGCATAGTGCTAACCAGCATAGGTTGTATGAGCTGGGTGATAGGGTAGGGAAGACACTAGCCTGGTTGGAAAGGAGGGAACAGGAAACGGGGTGGGTGCCTCGACTAACTTTGCCTAGCAGAGAGGACCTCCACCACTGCAAGATATCGCAGTGGCATTTGCAGGTTACTTCGAAAGAGTATATTCTCCCTCCGCTACACATACAGCAGAGGAATCACGCCAACTCCTAGCGGATAGTGACGTGCCAACTCTTTTGGATCTGGATAGAGATGTATTGGATGAAGATCTAACAAATGAGGAAATCCAGAAAGCTGTTGGCCAAATTTAGTCTGCTAAGGTGATGGGGCCAAAGGGCACCCCCATTGAGTTCCATAAGGTCATGGCCTCTCAGGTTGTCCCACATTTGTGGGCAATGTATGAGGAAAGTTGTGAGACGGGAGCTCTGCCAGCAGACGAACGTCTTGCTAGCATTGTTGTTATTCACAAAGCAGGAAAGCATGTGGATGACTGTAGCTTTTACAGGCCAATCTCGCTGATAAATGTGGAGGCAAAGATCTTGGCAAAAGTTCTTGCCACGCGACTTGGGACAGTAATTTCTTCCCTGGTGAACCCAGATCAATCTGGTTTCATGCCTGGGAGAAACACGGCTCTCAACATACACCAACTGCATAATGTGATGGCGCGCAGGACTTTTTTTTAGAGGAGATGCAGTTATATTGTCCTTGGATGACTCCATGGCATTCAATTCGATTGAATGTAAATATATTTTTGAAGCTCTCGTTATAGTTGGGTTGGACCCTAAATTTATAAGATGGGTAAAGCTGCTATAC
This sequence comes from Lissotriton helveticus, assembly GCF_964261635.1. Taxonomy (NCBI): domain Eukaryota; kingdom Metazoa; phylum Chordata; class Amphibia; order Caudata; family Salamandridae; genus Lissotriton; species Lissotriton helveticus. The sequence goes on from NC_136065.1 coordinate 1,413,209,317, forward strand.
ACTGACATCCAGGGGCAGGTCAGAGTTAACAACTATACATCCCAAACGTTCATGCTACCGAGAGGCACCAGACAGGGCTGTCCACTGTCCCCGATGTTGTTTTCCCTTATGCTGGAGCCCCTTGCGGCATGGATATGTCGTGATGTGATGGTGCGGGGTTTTAGATGGTCATTGGAGTGTGAGGACAGAATATCCCTATATGCCGATGACATATTGATATACCTTGGCTCCCCTTACAAGTCTATACACACTGTTCTCAATATTTTTACAAACTTTGGGAATACTCGGGATACGCAATTAACTGAGGTAAATCTGTGCTATTCGTGTTACATGGACAGACTCCCCGTCTCCCTAGAGACTGATTTATGTATTTAGGAGTCTTTATCACGTCGGACCGGCTCTCTTTTACAGCCGCAATTTGGCAACCTCGTTTACTAGATTGCAAATAGACGTTAAGCACTGGAGGTCGCTGCCTCTGTCTTTGGTGGGCCGCGCTGCCCTTTTTAAAATGCTGGCGCTCCCGCGATTTTTATATATTCTCCAGAACTGCCCGCACCGGATTCCAGATGCTTACTTTGTAGCAGTTGATGGGGAGGTACGTACACTGTTATGGGATGGTAAGGCCCCTAGAATTGCACTTCAGAAACTAATGAAAGGGTGGTACGACGGGGGGATAGCGTTGCCCGACATTAGGTTGTATTACTGGGTCTCACAGTTGATGGTCGTAAATTATTGGATGTATGCCCCACCAACGGACCCGGCCTACATCTTAGACAGGTACCAGATGGATCGCTTGGGCTATCTGGGTGCCCTCTATTCCCACACCAAGAAACAAAGATACATTGGTCCAACAATGCACACGGTGCAAATTTGGCGTCTGGCAAACTCGCAGCTGGGATGAGCTGGCGTCCTCACTAAGGCAACACCACTATGGTACACTCAGAAATTAGGCATGCTGTGCTATCAACCAGGATTTGATAGGTGGGATGTAATAGGCATCTCGACAATGACATATTTGATTAAAAAGGGAGCAATACTCAAATTTGAAGATCTCCAGATGAGCTACCAATTGGCCCAGGGGGAGGTTTTTAGATACCTGCAAATTAGACATGCCTTACAGGCAGCCTTCCCGAGTTGCGAAGACATACCGGATTCATCGTCTCTGGAGGATCGCTTGCTAGATGGGCCACTGCAGTCTAAGGCGATATCCTTGGCTTATAAAAAACGTAGTCATATTTTGCCAGATACCTTCGACAAGCTCAAGGAGCAATGGGAGAAAGACCTGGGACCGATCGACGAGGAAGATTGGCAACTGGCTCTTATGTCACCTAGAGAAGTGGCCGTCACGCTTAGAATCAGACTAATACAACTCAGGATTTTGCACCGCTCCTATCTGACGGGGATAACGCTGGCCAAAATAGGGACTAGGCAAGATGACCTATGTTTGAAGAGTTGCAGGCAGTCAGCTACTTTCTATCATATACTGTGGGAATGCCCGCTGGTGCGGGATCTTTGAGAAAGAGCCACAAATCATATGCCGTCTGCATTGGGGAAGACCGTGAACCTGACGCCCGACTGGGTTTGCTCAACATATGGGACAGTACAGACCTGACTGAAATCGAACAACAATTGTTGACACCCGGATACACATTAATTAAAAGAGAACTGGCAAGGGGATGGGGTGGAGTGGTGCCGCCTACTGTGTCGGTGTGGCTGAAAGAGTTAGACAGGTGCATGATAGCAGAGAAAGAAGTCTTTATAATCAGAGAATGCCCGAAGAAATGGGATAAAAAATGGTTGAAATGGAACACTTACAGGAGGGAGATCTGTGTGTCACCCATGGTGGAATTGGAAATGTGAAGAACTATGGACAGAGACGTTACTATTTAAAATATCTGTTTTCCCAACCTCTGTAACATGTATGGTGATGAATGCAACTTGTGAATACCGTATGTAAGCGATGTATACTTGTCTGCTATGAACCTTTATCAATAAAAACAATTTAAAAAAAATAGTTGTGCCTGCCCTCTCCCACACAAAAAATCTTTGAGAATCAATGCATTGAATTAATTTGTCTTTCCCAAAAAGTACCACATTCTAAAGGTTTATATGTAGCAGAGATTGCAGACAAAAAGAAACTGATGCTTTCACTCTAAAATTAAAATGCAAAACAAAACAAGGGCTGAATAAACCGAAGGGAGAAGTTTTTAGGACAGAAGAGGAAGTTACTAATGCATGTACTTTAGCCTCCCAGTCTCTATGGCACTTTCTTCCAGTAGAAAAAAAGAAAAATGGTTTTGTTGCCCAAATATTTATTCAATTGGGCCCTTTTTGGTAAACATTAATCCCCCCAAAAAATTCTAATAGGATTTTCCAGTCCCTTGCGCTAAAGGACGTGCCGCTCATGTTTGTAAATGTAATTTGGTGCTCACAAATTTCCCCAATGGTCTGCTCAGATAAAAATATCAACAAATCATCTTGAAATGTTTGTGGACCATTCACATTAAAGACAAATTACTAAAATTACACCAACTGTGCCACAGGTCCACAGGATAGCAGATTCACTGACCCTGGAGAAACAAGTCCTAGTCCACAGTTGCTAGCAGACATCCCTGAGTCCATCTTTGCAGTGGGGTAAGGTGTCGTCCCTCATTCAGCTGTTCATTCCTCTCAAAGTAAAAAGTGTGGAAGAGTTTTCCATTGTGATTCAAAAGCTCTATAACATAGGCAGCTTTGCCCAATCCTAGGTGATCACTCCACCCCTGGCCCAATCCTCCTGCACAGCATTTTGGGAATTTGCAAGGGCATCAAGTGATCTGTTGAGAGACTTTTTATGGAAGCAGAATACTTTGCCCTTACAGTCACAGCTGCCTGGTCCCTTCCCTTCAAACCTTCAAAGTGCAGCCCCTCCTGTAACTCACTTTAGAGATGTAGCTGCCCATCATTGATTCTGTTGGGTTGAGCCTTTCCAGGTCAGGTACAATGTGAAACTTTCAGATTATGTCCTCATTCTCGTCTCTCCTAAGAGCAGGTCTTGTTACTGGCTTATGACCCCATTGTTTGAGTGACCTTTGATCCTCCAGCTAACCAGCAAAGTAATTAAATTTGCTGAGCGGGATTATTCAAAATCCCTAATCTAATTAGGAGATAAATCTAAGAAAAATGATAAACTCTGAAGTGCCTCAAGGAGTGCAGATATGTGGAAATTAATGTCAGATCTGCATTCAGTATCCTGATTTACCATAGGATTGGTGCATCATGCTCGTCTCTAGGTCTAACTATAGTGAAACTGTACTTTGGTGCAGAATTTGCACATAGGGCCCGATTCACAGAACTAATTTAAGACAAAATCATAAACTTACTACCATTTGTTCATTTTGGTATTCACAGAAAGCACTTATCATTGATGAGTAAGTGCCTTCTGTGAATACCAAAATGAGTAAGTGCAATTACTCATCTTGGTATTCACAGAAGGCATTTACTCATCAATGAGTGCGTGCCTTCTGTGAATACCAAAATGAGTAAGTGCCCTCTGTGAATACCAATACGAGTAAGTGCCTTCTGTGAATACCAAAAAGGTAGTAAGTTTAGGATTTTTTCTTAAGTTAGTTCTGTGAATCGGGCCCATGGTGTTTATTACACTAAAGAATTGATGTACACACTCAGACTCATAGTATTAATGCCACTCATATTATGAGGCCTGCACAGGTCATCACCAATCCCTGAAGGGTTCCCTCTGTGACAGACTACTTGTGTGCAGATACCAGGCAGAGCTAGACAGTAGTCTCACAGGCTTAGCCCATACACATCTACGTACCTTTTAATGTGCAACTAGTTTAGAGCGTCTTAACCTAGCTGCACAGCAGTGAACCCCATTTTAAAAGGCAGACTTTAGTGGTTAGCAATCTCAATTCATTATAACAGAGATTATAGTGAGTGAGACCCAGCTTGAGCCTCATTCACAGCCAAAGCCTATAAACCAGGTGGTCCAAAAATTGGAAATATCCAGGGAGATTATATGGTGCGGAAACAACTTCTAACAGCCATCTCTTGGACAATTCATAAAACCAGCCAGTACACTCCATAATATATGTACCAAGAGGGGTCGATTCTCAAATCCCTCATAGGCCAACACCTGCACTCACATAGACTCTAGGGTGTTGGGGAAGGTGCCAAACTCACCACATGGTGGGCTTTCATTGTACTAACAGCCACCACTCTGCTAACCGAGACAGTACTCACACCAAACGGCTGTTTTAACAACTGGTGGTCTACTTTATAAAAATATATTGAGTGAAATTGAGATGCTGTTTGCATGCAAACATGAAAATTAAAGGGTTTGTTTAAATTAAAGCACTCCAACTGATTGTGCAGTTCCCAGTTTGTAACAGACTGCTACAGAAGGTGAATCCAAATTTCGAAACCATCCGACCACGGCCGCCATACTTAATGGTTTTTCTTTCAGTACATCTGCTCAATATTATCATTAGGAACTAAATATGCGTTTAAAATGCTTTTATACTGGGTATTAGATACTCTATTAGGCTCTGCAAACCTTTGATAATAATTCGCTTTATCTAGATGCATAAAGAGAACAAGGATTCCACTAATGTCTTCATAATGAACAATGAACACTAAGGCAGGAGTCATTCATTAGCCACGAGGATATCCTCATCCACAGTGTCGATAATGTGTTTACAATTACATACACTCATCTCACAACCCAGCTTGTAGTGGTTCCCTCTTGAGATACCCTGCGGATTACAGCCCCTAATGATATTAATGTGCACCGAACAAGAAAATTAGTTTATGCAAATGAATTAGTATTTTTGGCAAATTGCATTAAATAGTTACATTTCCTTTGGAACTGAAAAATTCACTACATTGGCAACATATTTTCTACTCCTTCAGTGTTTTGCATATATTTAAAGTGTCTACAATTGTGTGATTTGTTTGCCAGAATTATGAGGTATGTTCGTTTTTTAATTTACCCAAATAAGCCCACTTACTGTTTTATTCAAAGCACAATAAAATAGTGTCTGCAGTTCTCTTCTCCATGGGATGTTTCTTCTACTGAAAATCCAGAAACTTGAGATAATTATTTAAGCTCATTGGTGGTGGTGGGGTGGCGAGGCATGGGGGTATACGGGGGACAGGGACAAGGGGTACATAAAAATTACAAATAAACTTGCCTCCTCGCTGCGTCTTCCCTCGCTGTGTCCTCTTCGATGCGTCTCGCCTCCGGCCATATGGAACAGGACGTTCTGATGGAGCAAGATTTCACTCGTAAAGAGACTGGCTTGTAATCAGCCCACTCGAAATAAACTGTAATACACTAATAAACATGTTTCGTCTTATTACCAACGCAAAACACGACATTTCTAGTATCTAGGGGAAGCTTTCCTTTGTGCTTTTTACTAACCATAACTCAAGTGTCTTAAAATGGCCGCCACAACTCGGGAAGTTTTCTACCATGCGTCTGTCATACTCACGTGACATCACGTATTCTTAAGCTTTGTGGGAAATCTTTGCTTCTGCGCACTAGAGCTAAAGATGGCTGTTCTATGTTCTCATGCGCTAACGCTTGCATTGCTGCTTTTACTAAATTGTTCGTTCTGCCTAAATCCTAACGCTGTAGTTAAAATAAAATAATAAGAATAGAGTAGCGATAAGTGGTATACAGTGCATTCATTTATTCTTTGTTCTAAAACTGTTCTTCTTTGACTATGCTATTAGCTCGTGTTTGGACCAATCAAGTACAATGTTGCTCCATCTTGGGTCCTGAAACAGCATGCGCCGAATTCACCTGAGTCTACAAGCCATGGCATTGAACTCATGCGAACTCCTGACCTGCTAGAAGATGTTCATGGGAACCCGACCTTCTGAACTTCCAAGAGGATGTTAAATTATACATTGTATTTACTATTGCAACATTCATTGTTGGGTGGAATAAAAGTGCATGGGAAATAAAGTATTGGGCGGGAACATTGATCTGAATATTGAAGAGCATGATCTCATAACTGGTATGGTGGGATGACCTCTCCTCGTCTTTTGACCGATCAAATTGAGGGAATACATACATTTGCAACATTTGGTGGTGGTACACTGCCCTGGAAAATGGTATAACTAAGGTAGGCTTAGCTAGTTAGATTGTCCAACTTGTCCCAATAGCTGATCTGTCACTGACCCAACGCACTCAATAGGCGATCGAGAGCAGAGGTGCTAGCGGAGCACTCTGTCAGAAGAATCAATAACCCAATCAGGGTTCTGTGGAGGAGTTCAATAACCCAATCGGGGTTCCTGAGGGAAAAGATTCGCTAACCCAATGAGGGTCCGACTGTTATCTGCAGAGAGGGGTGTGATGCTGGCGTTGCACTTTAGCTGTGGGTGCCGGTCCTAACCTGCGGTGGTCTTGTCCTGATTCAATTTCGTCTGTACTTATCCTGATTCTTGTCTGCACCTGTTCTATCCTGTTGGCACCTGCACTATCGGGGGTCCTGTCCTTCCTCCCAGCCCGTGGCCAGGGTTGGTCTTCACCCCATTCTAGGTAAATATAAAAGTTGTGTGGGTATGTCATTGTGCTGTTTCCCTCTTCTTACCCTTCCTATGTTTCAATGCTTAAAGAAAGTCTCATATTATTTCCGCATCATTTTGCTTTGATTTTATTCTTTCTAATTGATCAAGCTCTAAATGATTTAGTATGTACTCTGACATTTAAGAAAATATTTAGATAGAGCATTTAAATCTTTCCCGAGTCTGTGTTATTTTATGAGTGCAAATGTTAATTTACTACCTATTTTCTTGCTAACTCCCTTGATCGCTTAGGACTCTAGGTACCGGTGACTAGGATTGATAAGTCAAGGTATAGGTCCTAAAAGGTTAAATTAAATCACTGGTTTAGCATAAGTTTACCTGTTCAAAGTGTATATGATTTATGGGCCCAGGTGAGTATGGTAAAATCCTGAGCAGGTGAACCCGCGCTCTATCAGTACCCAGGCTGAGACTCCACTGAGCCAATCACAACACTGCTATGCAGCGTTGTGACTGGTCTGAGTGCTGTGGTTCGGCACTCAGATGGGGAAATGGAGCCCGGGCATGTTCTCCACCAAAGGCTGAAATGCAACCTGGGTGAGGAACATGATAAGTGTGCATGAATGTTTGGTCAGCCCGAGAGGAGAGTGAAAACCACTCCTCTCCTCCACTACTCTGTCAGCAGAGCAGCCCCTACCCGCACCACCTGGCAAAGCTGACATGCCTGCAATACGCAGTGCTCGAAATGGAAATATAAAAGTGTACGTACTTTGTACCAGAGTACCTGCTTGTTTCTGAAAAGCCCAATTAATAGTATTACATTTCTCTTAAGAAGTGCTGGTACTCTCCCTATCAAAATAAAAAAGTGCCAGTACTCAGTACCGGACAGTACCAGCCCATTTAAATTACTGGCAACAGTAAAAAATAAAATGCTAATAACTTTCAGTTACCATAATTTTATTTTTCCTTACACTTCTGAAAAGCAGTGGGGCGATACTCCTCCGCCTTAGCGGAGGATCCACCACTGCAATGGAAAAAGCCACTGCAATATATTGTTGGAACACAAGGGCAAACCTTACGTCATCTGTTAAAATAGTGAGAAACAGACAGTATTATTGCATACCTGCAGTCCTTTTGTTTTTCTGGAAAAAGCAAATCTATTGTTTCATTTTATCTCAATGTATGTGGAATTGAAAACATTTCCTGTCCAGGACCAACTTCATTTTAAGGGCAGAGCACCCTGGCAAAAGGGGGTGTAAGTGGTGCCAGAGCGGTTATTTTAAAGAGGCTATTCTCACATGGGTTGTGTTTGCCCAATAGTATTCTTGACAGCGAATCTTCCAATATTTTCACCCATGGGAAACCTTGACATGGCTCACTATAAATAAAGCAGGGGAGCAATTTCCATGATGAAGAAAAGAAAACGTCCTTCCTTTTGCCTCTGTATTAGAACAAGGCCTGCCAACTCGCATGGTACTGCCATGTGACATATGGTTTCACACTGATCACACGCACACCTTATGAAAAGGCCTCTATTGAGAAAGCACTATCATATGGTGAGCTGGAAATCCTTTCATAGAATAGTTTTCAGTTCATGTGTGAATGGTTTCCATAGCGGGGAGCACTTTTAATCCTCCCCAGGACATGAAAGATGGCTCCAGATGAATAATTCTTGCTGGGGAGGTGGGGTGGGGCAGGTGGTGTTTTTTGGCAGAGAACTGCTCCAAAGTTCTAATTGTCATGTCCCCTCTCCTTGCCAGTACCACACCGCCTCTGATCACATAGTAAAAATTATAAAAGTGATGCAGGTCTATAGAGCCAGCAGGTATCATGTGTGAAGAAATTGGAGGAATAGCTGAGGGGGTAATACCCACCTCAAGAAATAATCACAATCCTTGACAGGGTGAACCACTAAAATAACTAAATATGCATGAGCTCTAACCTCTGATAGGTATACCACAGAGCAGACAGGCTTAACTTAGATGCAATGCGTACAGTACTAATGCAGTACTAAAACAGTTATTATATCACAATGCAAAAAGAATGAAAGTCCAAAAATTTGTAAGAAAAATAGAGATAAATTGAAATTGAATAAACACAATGATGACAAAGTGAAAAAAGTCCAATAAGAGGAACCGAAGATATGACTTTTTAAACTTAACCATGATGGAGAGTGGGTCTGACTTTAATCCTTTAAGTTCAGAGCCACCACAGGAGTACACTTCTAAAGAAGAAATAGGTTACATCAAGTGCAGGCGACAGAAATAAGAATTCGTCAATTGCCCCTCAGATAATACAGAAACAATTATAACATGTCAACGACATTTTAGGTACTTAACGGTTTACAGTTTGTAACCCAATTTTTTCCTTTGGAAAAAGATGCTGTGCAAAAATCTACTAACACTAAATACGATAGGCTGGCTGCTATCAGTCAAAAGGATCCTTAGGGCCTGGGAGCATGTTCTTACACCTAGTGTTTGACATATGGGCTTGATCCATCTCCTCCTCGCTTTAACATATATTGGGCAGAAGAAGAGGATATGTAGCTCATTTTCTTGTTGGTTACCACCACACATGGTGCATGATTCACCCTCTGCATGATTCACTGAGTTAACACCACCAGACCAACGGACCAGTGTTGAACCAATTTGAAGGTTTCCATATCTGAATTTCAGAAATAGTGTCTTTGCTAGCGGTGGTTCTATTTCATCCAGAAATGACTCAAAGAATGGGTCACCTTTAAAATTAAGGAATCTTTGTACAAGCGACCCATTAGAAGGAGCGTTTGTGATCATACCTGAAATGTACGACCAAAAACACTTTTTTACCATGATTTTTGAATTTGGTGGAAGTATATCTGGTTGTTCCCAATAATGTGACAATCCTATTGAGGTAAACCAGAATTTAACATGTTTAAACCAGGGTATCACATTAAAGCTGTCAAGCTCCATGATTTCTATTAGGCCATTTTTGTAAGCCTGCAACTCCGGTACGCGCCACAGCCTGATCCATAACAATAAGGGACGTAGAATAATGTGGTGGTCCGTTCTACGAAAATTTAGGTCAAGCTGGAGCGGAACCAGAGGAGTACTCCTGGGGACTCTAACCAGACTTCTCAGGAAGTTGTTGTCCATGACCCTAAAGACATCTTTGGATCCTGGGCCCCAAATTTCCGAGCCGTACAATACTGCAGATTGAACCTTATATTTAAAGAGTTCAACTGCTGGAGACACGGCTTTGCTGGTACTTAGACCTTGTTCTCTGATAATGGGTTTAGTGTTCTGACTAAAGAGCATCTTACATTTTTCTAATTGGGCTTTCCATGAAAAGGTGGAGTCAAGTATTACTCCTAAGTAACCAAAGTGCGGGACTGATTCCAATTTTATTCCATTTAAAGTTAGAGAGCCCTTGTCGCTCTTTGTTGGATTTAGGACCATACACTTTGTCTTTTTCCCGTTTATCTACAGTCCTTTCTTATTACAATAATCATAAAAAGAATTTAAAAGAGACTGAAGGCCTTTTTTAGTCTGGGAAATTAGTATGGTGTCATCCGCAAACAACAGGGAAGTAACTTTTTCACCATTTAACTTGGGAGAATCATTGTTGCATTCTTCCAGGTATGATGGAATGTCATTCACGAATAGCGAAAACAGTGTAGGGGCCAGTACACACCCCTGGCGCACACCTCGTGCAATTGGTATTTTAGGGGTTAATTCGCCTTTTGGGCCCCACCGTGCTCTGGCGAAGTTCCCTCTATGTAGCTCTTTTATTTGCGCTATCAAGATTGGTGACATCCCTACTAAACTTAGTGTTTCCCACAGTAAATTGCGTGGAACTAAATCAAACGCCGCCCTTAGGTCGACGAACGCAACATGAAGTTGTCCCTTTTTAATCTTAATGTATTTCCAATAAAGGCAACAGAAGCGGAAAATTTGATCAATTGTACTAACTTTGGATCTGAAACCCGCTTGATATTTTGACAGAATTGCCTTCTCGTCTAGCCAATCATTGACACGGAATAAAATGTGTCTTGTGTAGATCTTTTGCAGTATGTCCATTAAACTTATCGGACGATAATTTGAGGGGTCCATCCTGTCACCTTTCTTGTAAATTAAAACAATTTCAGCCCCCTTCCAACTTTCTGGGAAGTCAAGAGTTCGGGATAACTCGTTACACAAATGGTTGATGTATGGGACCCAAATTTTTTGTTCGTGTTTATACAAGTCTCCCGGAATCTTGTCTAACCCAGGGGCTTTGCCAGATTTAATTTGGTTTATTGCCAATTCTGTCTCTCCTAGGGTGAACTCCAGGGTTTCCCCCGGAATGACATGGCTAGGAGTTCTATCAGTGCTGGGTTCCTCATATTCCTTATAAAGTTCAGAAAAATGGTTTACCCAAGTCTGTTCGTCTAGATAGACATCCTTAACCACTCTACCTTGGTGATTTCCGTTTGCTATCAGCCTCCAGAAGGCTACACTATCTCGTATTTTTGCTGCTTGTAACAAGTCAGCCCATTTTGCTTCTTCCCATGCAACTCTACATGCTTTTTGGACCATTTTATAATTGTTCCTTGCTGATATAACATTTGTTTGGATCTTAAACTTAATTGCTGTCAGGAGTGCCCTCTTGGACTCCCTACAGTCCTTGTTGTACCAGGGTTTGCTATGGGATAAGTTGTTTGTCTTCTGCTGGCTTTTTTTCGGCATCTTGGTGACTAGGGGCTTTAAAGCGTTAAAAAATGTATGGTGTAGTTCCATAAAATGGCTGTCATGGCCTTCATTTGGGATGACATTAGGGTATGCTCCAAAGGTACTAGCAAAAAGCCCATAAATTTCACTTATGACTTCGCCATCGCCCAATATTAGTGGCCATTTGAGAGAACGTCTGTTGTTACTGATGTGTAACTCAATTTGGTCACCACTATTTCCGTCTCCCATTAATGGAGACACTGTATCTCCTAATAGGGAGTCCTCGACATGAAGGGCCAGAGGAAAATGATCGCTCTCTAGTCTTTCCGTTACCTCCATGTCCAGAAGGAATTCCCATGAAGACACAGAGGCTATAATGAAATCTATATTGCTTTTATAGTTCCCTCTGTAGAATGTGGGCTTCCTCATGATGTCTGATGGTAGCCGTCCATTACACGCTCTTATACAATGTTCTGTACATAATCTAGTCAGTTGGAGGGCCATCGGAGAACATTTTACTGATTTTATGGTTTCTAGAGCAGGGATCCCATTGGCCTCATCTTCTTCTATAAAGATGTCGCTGAGCCCCACAATAGGCTCATAGTTACAATTGAAGTCGCCTGATATAATGACATAGTTCGCTCTAGTATCTAGGTTACCCAATAAAAAATCAAGGGATGTTAGTGTGGAAGATTCCCTAGTAATGGGGGTTGGTCTGTTGTAAACGTTAACTAGATACAGTTTTTTCTCTTTACGAACATCAATTTTCAAAATCAGAATATCAGGGGAGTTGGTATCCACCACTTCTATGTTCACTTTTAAATCTACCTTTACCCAGGTCAGTAACCCTCCCGAGGGTCTTCCACTCCTCGAGGGAATTGCATTGGCACCATAAGATTTGTATCCCAGCCTATGAATAGTTTCAACCGCCCAGGTCTCTTGCAACATACAAAAATCAAAAGAGTCAATGAAACTTGCCCAGTCCGGGTCAATTAGGTTTTTAAGTAGCCCGGCTATATTCCAGGATACCAACTTTAAGGTTTGTCGAGGTTCCAAGAGTTTTTGCATCGGGACATTTCCCCCCTCTACAACCTCTGAAATATGGCCTTCTCGATTAATTACATCATACTCAATAGACATTAGATCATTTTGAGGTGTGACACTTCCCAATGGTATTGAACCATCCCCAATTATTGAAGCTAACACAGGCAATGTACGTACATTCCCCTCAGATCCTGCTACATAAGTATTAACACCATCTGTCTGTAAACAGAAAACACCCCTTCCCCCCAGCAAATTAGCATCCAACAATTCATTTCCGTCAACCCCCCTAGGCGCTTGGCATCAATCGCAATCATCAAGCCCACTGAAGATGTCAAATCTGTTGATAATTTCTAAAGGGGTGAACGGTTTTAAATGGTCCATTCTTCCATTGTTGGGGTTAGGTTGCCTATATGGAACACAGTTCCAACCAAAAGCATCAGGTGCCGGTGCATTATTTGGGGGGAAGAAAGGCTCCACAGAAATAGGCCTAGAAAATGGTGGCAACATGTGTTGAATGTTACCAGCCCTCTGCATGACTGGTGGATAGAAGCAGGGCATAGTTTGAGGTGTAATATGAGGGGCTGGTTGTTGATGGGAGGGAAAAACCACAGACCTTGGATAAAAAAAGGTCAAGGGTCTGGGTATTATGCAGTTACTTGTGGTACCCGGGGGCCAATTTAATATAAGTTGGACTGCATTAGGATCCCTAAAGTTAACAACCACCACGTCCCCCTCGATGTTTTTTTGTCGGCTTCCCAACCATTGGAGGCGTCGAACGTGGACAATATCACCATTTATATTGGTCTGTATAAACTTAACCAATGCATGATCTTATTTTTTAGTTGTGCAAATCCCTCCCTCTTGCTTGTAGGTAACACTGGGACTCCGGTTAGAACTACCACAAAGGGCACTGCCTCTGGTGGTAATTCTGGATTTGGCACCGGTTTTGACCTTCCCCATCTTGATTTTTGTCCCATAGCTTCAATTGATTGGCCTTCATTAGAGGAGCTAACTGCCTTGATAGATGAATTAATTTTGGTAGTAGCTGGCTTTGGGGCCAAATTAGTTGATAGGGTTGTTAGTAATGCAGTTGGTTTAGGAGTAATTTTAGCATTCCCTTTAGGCACCGAGATGTTAGGAATCGCCAACGATGTAGGATTGGCTGTTATTGCTTGGGAGGCTGAATTGGACTTAAACACACTAGGAGCTTTAAGTGTTACTGAATTCGATGATTTGGAATTTGCCTCGCCCTTATTCCCCAATGCACGCTCAAGTGAATTTAGCCTTGACTCTATTTCAATCAGCCTTTCCAAGATTGATGCTGAATGGCTGTTAATTAAGTTTGCTAACGAATCTAGAGAGGCAGGAACGTGAGCAGTGGGGAGCAATTTAGGCAGCTCAGAAACTACCATCATATCCTCTACAACTATAGGTGAAATACGAGGTAAAGAAGATGTAATAGTAGCTGGCCCTTCTGCGGCAGTAGAAGTATTAATAACACTAGCTTCTGGGGTCTTGGCTTTTTTACCAAAATCAGAGTGGCTTATTTTTGGTTGCACTGGGATCCCCCCTTTTCGTCGTTTTTTACATGGCGGAGGTCCATGTACCCTTGGGGCTGGTATAGGTTTCTTTACTCTGCTTGATACTATTTTTAATGGTAATGGGGTAATAGGTTTTGGAACATTAGGAGTACTTGTCTGTGCGGTACCATCGGGACTTATAATATCCAGATGAGGGGAGTGATTTATACAAGGGTTAGAGACATCCAATACCACGGGTTGGCTATCAATTATATCAATTGTATGAACAATAACATCAGTTAACTGGGTATTGACACTGCCAAAACAATATCTAATGGCATATCCGGTGAAGCTTTAGTAAAATAGTCATCAAGGGTTTTGTTCAAAAAAGCACCCTGCTTTTCGGCCATAGTATATGAAAATAGGAGTAAAATCCCACAGCGATAAAATACAAAGTCACTCAAAGTGTCAAATATGTTAGCAATGAGTCACAGCATAAATACCAGGGATTAGGGTCCAGTCCAGTCTCCTCGGTTCTCGGAGGGTCTCAGAGGGTCCGCCCTTAGTCCGGGCTTTGTCCCGGGATATGTCCCGCACACGCGTCCCGCTAACGCGTGAGTGCACCGATTCTTAAACGTTCTCTGGAAAGGGAGGCGGAGACACGGGAAGAGGCGGCAGGTGTGCTCGCTGGATCACGCACAGCCTGCCGGACCTCGCAGTCCCGTTCTCCTTAGCAGCAGCTCTCCCCCTTCGCAAATAACCAGGTCCAGCGGGGCTCCAAACGGGCAGCAGCAGCACAGGAATCCAACCTCCTTGGCGAATTCTTTATACTTAATTGCCCTATTTGGCATCTTGGGATCTCATAAGCAATTTCGAGGTGACTTTAATGAACAGTCAGGATCATAGAGCAAGAAAAACATTGTCGCTGCAGTGTTTCCTAGCACTGTTCTCCTTTATCGATGTGCAATTCATTTTTCCTAGAGAGCTTTGCACTGAGGGCAGATTAGAAGAAAATCCTGCACACCTTCTAAATAAAATACACAGCAATTGCAAGCGTCCTCCTCTGCAAATGTCTACCTCACCAGATTTTAGCCAGCACCCTATCATTCCAAACAAAGTTCTTTGTTTCACATTGTACTGCTTATGCATCTGTGAGAAGCTGTCCATATTATAAATATCCGCCTAAACAAAATGTTTCAATTGTTCTTCTGGTTTTGACTTTCTTCGTGCAACCTGTGGTATTGAGGACATCATGTTTTGGCATGCACAAAAAAGTTTTTTCCAAAATTAGTCATTTGGTTCTGGCCTTGCCAATCAGATAATCTGTGGAGGGTGTGCTTATTTAAATGCATAGAGCACAGGGCATTTCTGAACTCAGTCTTTCATTGGCTTTTATCCAAGATCTACTTTGAACACACTAGATAGAAGCTTTTTGGAATCATGATTTTGTTCTCATATTGCTATTTATTGGCCACTATTTTGGAAGAGTTAGAATCACAGCCTTATATTTCTATCTCACAAGCCAGACTACTGCAATATTCTGCTGGTAAAACTTCACCTTTCTGAAAATAAAGGGGTTCAGCATGATTCATCACTAACTTCATTTCCTAAAGCATCTGTCATTGGTACTGATGTTTTTTGCATGCGATTCACAGCTTAATAAAAAGCTGCCTAGCTATTAGACTATTCAAGGCAGCTTTATGAACAGAGTCCAATTAAAATGGAGCCTTGTCAGAAAGAACTAACCTTGTACTCTGCATCCAATAGTATTGATGCACTGTTTCTTCTCTCACTGCCTCCCCCAATGACGACACACAAGATTTTGAGAGTCAGTAGTGGAAATCGATATTTGGATAAGAGGGAAACAAAGCCACCAGACACCACAAGTCCAGCTGGTCAGTTCTAATGAACACTGATATCTGCAGGTCAAAATGGGTGTCTAAAGGTAATAACAGTTAGCCTAGTAACTATGGGGCAGATGTATCAAGATTGGGTTTTGCGAATCTGTAATTGCGATATTTTGCGATTCGCAATTGCAGACTCGCAAAATGGGATGTATGTAGAATTTTGCGATTATTTAGCGATTTCTTAAAAATCGCAAAATATTCTCAGAATCCCTTGCAATTTCTTAATTTGCGAAATTCGCAAATTATGAAATCACAAAAAACGGGAATCTGCAATGCAGGAGCTGGTTGATGACATCACAGCCAGGAAGAGGGAGTGATTACCTGCACCTGCTTGCCTGAGCCACACCCAGTGGCAGTTGGAAGACTGTCTGGAGGCTGAACAGACTTGCTTGCTGTGAAATGGAGTCCCGGAGCACACAGGAGGGAATGGCTAGTGAAAAAAGAAAGAGAAAACATAAGTTTTCAGAAAAGGAGCAGGAAATCCTAATTGAGGAGATGGTGTGCAGCCATGAGCTGCTTTTTGGAAAAAAAACATTAAAAGTGTCTGAATCCAGAAAAAGGAAAATCTGGCTGGACATACAGCAAAAAGTGAATGCAGTGGGAGTGACCAAACGTACCATAGAAGAACTTAGGAAAAGATGGTATGACATGCGCCAGAGATCAAAAGAAAGGGTGGCTGAAAGGATAAAGGAGGCACGCAAGACTGGAGGTGGAACTTCCACAGCAGAGCAACCTACACCACACAACTTGTGGAGGCCACTCCCCTGCCTGAGAGTGTGAGTGGAGTGGCTGATATAGACCCTACACAAAGTGCACAAGGTAAGATGCATGTTATGAAGTCCAAAATGAGTGGGTAATGCATGTGCACAGTTCTGATACATGTACTCAGTGCAAAGAAAGTCATGGTACACTGCTTCACATACATTTAGAAATGCATCATGGGAGTTGTAGTTTTACAAGCATATTTTTATTCTTACATCAATGAAACACAGGCCCACATTGTGGTGTTGTTGGTAGTCAGAATTAGAGTGTGAATAATGTCAGATTTTGAAATCAGAAAACTTTATTTGTTTCAAGTTGCACAGCAAAACACAAACTCATATGTCTCACTCTACATCCACAGCACAATCAAGGGAATCAAGGGATCACACAAAGGGCGATGAATAACCACTCCATGTTGGCTCTGGGGCAGAAGGAGAAAGTAGTGATGAGACTGTCTCTACTCCAATTGTGCGCAGGAAGCGCAGACATGTGGCCCCTCTGCCTTCTTTGGAAGATGACCTTAACATTGAAGGGAATACAAGAGACGGTGGCCTTGATACAGTGGTCCCTGTTGATAGCAAAGTCCATCAACAAACGCAAACAAGGCCACGTACATATAGTTTGGAAATATCCAGGAGCAGCAGTGTTCATCCAGAAACACCCACAGTCTTTGCTGGTTTAGAGCAGGATATGCTTCAAGTGCAGCGCCTGCAACATAAGGCCCTACAGTCAATTAACAGACAGCTTTCAAAATTGAACAAGAACCAACAAAGCATGGGTGAGGGCATGAAGATTATGGCAGCTTCAATTGACAGACTGTGCATAACACTTAAACGCACAGAGACATCTAGGAACAGGGCTGCTCACCGTGCACATGGAAGAATGCATGGATATACAGAGGCCATTAACTGGCTATGTACAGTTACATGGAACTTTACTAGGCGCAGCATCAACATGCAGAGGGAGATGAGTGAATGCACTCAAAACATTGCCAAAGGCCTGGACAAGGTTACATCTGCTGTTGAAATTTTACAAACTGCAATCTCTGGTGCCAGCCCCCTAATGGCTTCTGCAGACAGTGAGGACACCTCCAGCAGGAGTAGCAACAACCCCACTCCAACTTCTCAACTCACGCAGTGCAGAAGTGGAAGACATGCTGGAACTACACCTGTGTTGGAGAGCATGGAATGTGAACACTGCCCTGCACCTAGCCGCCATCGCAAAAAGTGAACATGTACATTCCAATACTTTCTCCTTTCTGCATTATCACATATGGCTTTACTTTTAATTAATGGGACATTAGCATGACTGTGCAGTAACATGGCATGGGTAAAAACAGTAGTAAGGTTTTTGTTTTGTGATTAAACACATCACTTGCAAAAAACAGATATGTTGTGAGAGTACTTGTCTTACCTAAAAGCAATTTTGTGTTATCTCAGACCGTCTCTGCCGGCCAGGCGCTGCTCCTACTCCTGCTGTTGCCCTTCTAGATGGAGGTATGGCATCATCATCAGATGTGTCTGAGTCACTCACTTCAATGTCTGTGCCTTTTCTCATTGCCATGTTATGTAGCATTGCGCAGCTAGTTACATTCTTACAACATGTTTCTGGGCTGTACTGCAATGCACCTCCACTTTTGTGTATGCACCGGAAATGGCTTTTTAAAATTCCAAATGTGCGTTCAATGACGCGGCGCGTTGACCGGTGTGCCCTGTTGTATCTTCTCTCACTTGCATTTGATGGATTCAAATATGGCATTAGGATGAAGTCACGCACTGCGTAGGCACTGTCACCTGCATGGAAGAAAAGTAAGAGTGACTGTGTGTTCCATTGATAATTTGCTAATGTATGGATGGATGGATGTATGAGATTCATTTACCTAGCAGGTATCCCTCTCCAAACTGTCCAGCACTCAGACGTCTATGAATTCCACTATGTCGGAAAATGAAGGAGTCATGTGTGCTGCCTGGATATTTTGCCACAATATCATTGATGATGTATTTAGCATTGCACACAATCTGGATGTTGAGGGAATGGTAGCTTTTCCTATTTCTAAACACATATTCTGTGGCTGGTGGTGGTGTGATGGCACCAAGGGTGCCATCAATGCAACCAATCACATGTGGAAAACGTGCAATTTGGTAAAAATCCAGTTTTGTTTCTTGCCAGGCTAGTTGGGTGTTTGAAAAGTAGATGTGATGTTGAAGCCTGTTCAGCATTGCATCCAGAAAGGCATGGAAAAAGTGCAAAAGAGCACTCTGGGACACCCCACCAACCTCTGCAATGACGCTTTGAAAAGACCCTGAAGCCAAAAGGTGCAGTGAGCACAATACCTGCACATGGGTAGGAATTGATTGTGTCCTGCCTGTTGGATGCTCCAAACAGGTTTCAATTCATTAATGAGATCCAAGATGGTGTGTGGGTGAAGTCTGTATTTGTCAAAGATGTCCTTTTCAGTCTGCTGGAACAGCGTGATGCGCCGCCTGAATATTCGCTCCTGTCTCTGTCTCCTCCGTGCAAGGGCATGGATACGCAGCCTCCTGGCTATCAGGTATAGTCCAGCCATTTTGTAACTTTCCATTGCATTGTGGGTTCCTTTTTACACTTTCATCCTGGTTACCACCTGCATGTAGTTGGTTTTAATTGCGATTTCTTAAAATGCGATTTTCTTAAATTCGCAATTTCCTAATTTTTCATACATCTCTTTGCGATTTCTAATTTTGCGATTTCTGGTTTGCGAATTTTGATAAAAAAATACCTCGCAAAATAAGAAATCACAAATAAATCGCAGAAAAGCTGTTCTCGCAACTTAAGGAATCGCAAATATAGCGATTCCTTACATTGTGATGCAAATTCTTACATACATACCATTTTCCTATTTTTTAGTCGCAAACGCTGTTTTTTCACGATTCGCAGCGTTTGCCACTAAAAAATCCATTAATACATCTGCCCCCTATATCTCTGGAACTAAAACCTACATGAGATGAGTACCTTAGACGTATGTTTGGCAACGCTTGTCCCTGTGAGTAAGATAACCACCTCCAACTTTGTAACAGTACTTTTTCTGTGGAAATTAGCTTAGATCCTTCTTGGTGATTTGTGTCACTAAAAGGGTAATTAAAATGCTCTATAATGCTGCAGTTCTTATCTTAGAAATTAATTTATTCCTTACTAAAAACTCCTAATAGCTTATGCATAATGATAAATACATATCAGGGGTAGCATCGTCTTGTCATGGGGATTCTTCCTGTTGCACAACAGGCTCCAACCTAAAATGTGAACGCAACAATCTTTACATCCAGTTAGTTGTTCAAAGTTTGTTCTCTATGCAAGACTTTTATAATCCTTCCCTGTATCCCAAATGCCATGCAACAAACTAAAAAAACAGGTATCATGGTTTCAGTAATAGTGTATCATACTTGTTAGGAAGGACGCTGTGAACTGTTTGGGAAATTATACCTGATAATCCAAAATGGCCACAGCCATTGCTTAACAATGTGAGATCGGGGATTGCTGGGAATTATTGTTTGTTCTGTGGGCACAGTCGTGTGTTGCAGTCTCCACACATGCAAATTCTCATACCAGGTTTTGGAGTATTGCTCCCCTGCAACCACGGACCCATAGGTGGTAAGCCATACCTCCTGCCATGCCACCTGCTGACCAGTCAGGATTTCCCACTGTTACGTCCCCTGAAGCATCACCACAGAGAAATGGTGTACATCAATCACCAATACTCCAAAAATATTCCAAAGGTGAGTAATGGATTTCCTTACGAACAAATGAGTTGCCCCCGTCAATCCGCCCGTGACTAGCGAACATGCCAGTCATGCGCCCAACATACAATAATCTACTGTGGCTTTGATCCTGGGCTGTGTGTCTAATAAACCCTTTCAGCATCTGTCATGTTTAATACACGTTATGACCAATTTTAAAGAGATCTGTATTCAGTCCACCGCAGCAATGTAAGCGAATGAATGAAAGATAAGATCCATAACGCTGAACTCTCAAAAAAGAAATATAATCTTTCAGTAGTCTAAGTCAGCAAATTGTGCCACTTGTTTCCGAGTAGTTAGCCTGCAGATATAATTTGGTCCTTCAAATCAAAGGCAAAATGACTCTGTAATAGAACATCAGACGCTCAGCAGAACAATAACTTAGGCCCTGGGAGCAAATTAAATTGAAATGTTTTTTGTTTTTTATTAGAGGTGCACCGTTATGCTTACAAAAGACTTAAAATTGTCAGAGATATTTTCTCATGATGTTTTACTTGAACTGACAACGAGTTATATTTCTTTCATATGAAGTAGAGGACTTGGAGC
The DNA here is from genome assembly GCF_964261635.1 of Lissotriton helveticus. Lineage (NCBI taxonomy): Eukaryota > Metazoa > Chordata > Amphibia > Caudata > Salamandridae > Lissotriton > Lissotriton helveticus. The sequence continues at coordinate 1,413,230,088 of NC_136065.1, forward strand.
CTGTTTCGTTTCAGAATACACAACAGCGACCCCGTCAAATGTTTTAGATGCTTTACATTTGATCTACTTGAAAGAAAATGGAGATGCCACACGGTTGGTTGCTTTTTAACTCTTGGAAAATATTGGCATTGGGTAGTTCTTTAGGTTAACCTGCCTAAACGTTAACTTTTCTCCAGTGCATCTGAGAACAGGGTGAAATTGATGGGTTTAGAAGGACACAATCAGGATTTTTATGGACAGACTTCGAGTAGAAGGTATAATTGAGACACAGCTTTTAAGCCTGGCTCTTGAGGCAGCTTTAGTTATCTCATAAAACTATATTTTTTTCTCCAAAAATAATACAGAATATGCATACTTATAGGTGATTTTGGTCAGAAGGCTTTATCCATAGGTCTGTTAGCTGCAATTCACTTTTGCTTCCGCCCACCACAATGTACAGCATGGGGTAACAGGTGAGCCCAATTTCAATCAATCAATCATACAAACTTTTTTTGGCTTTGATCAAGAAAAAAAATAAAAGTTCAAATGTACAATAGATACAACATTAAACAAGCATTTGCAATGCAATAGGTCTCGCATTTAGGCAACTTTGAGCAATTGGCCTTGGAAATGACAATGCCTTTGATGTATGTGTAGGTTTTTAAAACATAAATAAAAGGCATTGTCATTTACAATGTCAATAGCTTAAAGGCATGCAACCGCCTTTATTAAAGATAAAGTGTGGAAAAATTGCAGATCTTGCTAAGGTGACCCATGTAGGCATCAACAAATCATATGTACTAAATAAAAGTGCAAGCGAGCAGCGTGCTCTGAATGCTGCAGGAAAGCATGTTGTGCCTGCAGTAACAGAAACTCATTAAAGAAAATAGTACTTACAGTCGAAATAAGACTTACCATGTAGCAACCAAAGTAAAAGGGTCAGTCCTCATGGGAGGTTAAAAATGAATACATGGCTGTACTAAGGAGGGACTAACAAGCCTATTAACTAATCAGAAGCCACCATTTACAAAGGACAATGACGCAAGCCAATGAAAAATATGGGCAGAGAGTGTGCGGGGCTTTAAGTACCTCCGAAAGACTGACTAGAGGAAGGACATATACTGGCCAAGGAAGCAGTTATAAGCCCATTTTCCAGGGAAGGGACAAACAGAGGAAGAGAAAGTGTAGTGGGCAAGCGCTGACTGAAGAGAAGCAAGGTTTTGAGAGCGACAACAAAGCCAGCCAAAGGTAAGCATTAGGTGGAATCTATGCCCCCTGTAAGTAAACAAAATGCCTTGCAAACAACTGCACATGCACTGCATTAGGCTAAAAAGCATATGTATGTTGCTTTGCTTCCCTGAGGGTATCGCTTCTCGCTTGTCTTATAAGCCATTTTGCATTGATGGAGTAAGGACTCGTAGCAAAGAGACTTGCTCGGAAGCAATCCTCTCATTTAACTCACTATTTTGTTATTAATAACGTAAACTAATGCGCACCACATAAACACATGAATTAGTGAAGCTTGCATATGTGTTTGCTTACGCCAACCAACTCGAACGAATTACTAAAACCGCTCAAACAGGGAAATCTTTACTGTGCATGCATCAACTGCATCTACGTAATATGACTTACTAAAGCTTGGAGGGAAATTCTTGCAAATGAGCAAAAGGCACTAACATGGAGTCTTGAAGACTTGCATGTACGGCACCTGCTTAGCTGAAACGAAATTGAGCTATTTAACTAATGCTAATGCAGGGAAAGTATTAATAAGTAAAGGGAGGTTAGAGTAGAAATGGGTGGTATACAGTGAAACCATTTCTTTGTGAAAGTAACATTTGTCTTTTCTGACTTTATCACTAGTGTGCATTTGGGCCTCATGTATGTCCGAAGTGAACTGAGTCATGTGGTTTTTACGCATGACAACTGAAAGTCAGCCTGGAAGAACGATGTGTGGGTCGAGAAGAGGACAAGGTCACAGTCTGCCTGAAGCCTGAGAACCGGCAATGAAAAAAAACCTAAATGAATGAGACCACATGTTCAAGTTAAACATTTGTTGCAGATGTAATGTGAATGCAGGTTGGAAAATAAAATATGAATAACATTAAGGGGATGGGTTTGTTAACAAAGGGCTAACTGAAAAGAGTGATATGTAAGCATGGTGTGATGATCTTCGCCATCTTGCCTGACCAAGCAGAATTAGTATTTTTTCTTATATTGAAACTTTAGTGGGTGCTACAGGAAGAAATAAAAGGTATAACTGAGGTAGCTTTAGTTAGTTAATTAGTAGAGCTCGGAATAATGTCAAGAGAGACGTTGATGCTGAGATGCTGTGAGCCATGGGTGTTGTCGGAGTAGCGAGAGATGCTGATGGAGAATCTGAAAGCAGAGTCCTCTATCCAAATGTAATTGGGTTAGAAAGAAGATCGTGGAAGAATCTCACTGAGGAAGAGAGTGTCAGAGAGGGGTGCGACGCAACCGTCGGTGTTAGAGAGGTCATCTATCCTGTCCTGAATCCTGCCTGAAGTCTTTGTCTCCTGAACTATCCCGGGGGACCGTTACCAGCCCTTTGGCCAGGGGGTTGGTCTTCACACCATCCTTGGTAACTATAATTTCATGCATTTGCAGATCTTCTTTTCTCTCTGTCCTCTCCTTTCTGAGGACAAGTCATTACAGATTTGAAGTATGTTTTGACGGTTAGATTCATTGAATCTTCTCTCCTATGAGTGACAGTGACTGTACTGTACTTAGAAGTGGTTCACATGTAATTTATTTAGTTAAAGACTTAAAACTTACCTGAGTCTGTGGTTATTTACTTCAAGGTATAAAAAGTTACAATTATGTTCATTATCACCATCAATTAGTTCGAATAATGGTCCATCGACCAGAGGAAAGAACTTTTTGATCAGTGAGAGGTTAGTTAGGAATGGTGAATAATTAATCTTGATATTATGAGCACCCCATATAAACTTTGACTCCAGCGGGTTACTCAATTGCGTGTGTTAATTGGCCCAGGTCAGTATTTGGTAGTAGAGTATCTGTTGATGGTACGCAGCTGGATCAGCATCAGTGTATCATCATCATCTGAAAACAGATTTATTTCTGACATAAAAATCATTTTAAAAGGACATGAAATATGAAACATTTAAGAAGCTAAAAATGTAAAAGAATAACTGGCATACTGGTGTTCTTTGCCCATGGGGCCACTACTCCCAGGTTTTTATTTCTTCGCACTGGGAGCAACACTCACCCATACTGTCATTAATAAAGGTGGGAGATCTCCACACAAATTACCCGGGAGGCAGCAAGGGAATATCATGCCTCTATTGAAATAATGCTTTCTACACAATGGTTATCACCCAGATAGAATGGGTGAGAAGAGATGTCTGCCATCACCAAGAAATTAGCAAAGAAATCCACTGCAGTTCTCTATTACACTTCCTATTCTCTTTTGAGTAGAAACACAACATATTTTATAGCAACCTATAACTACCTATTACATATAACATCTATTAACTTACTCTGAACTCCAACTTTCTGTTACATTTTCACTCTGATGGAAAATTGCAGAACAGCTTTTAGAAACAATTATTTGTTCCGTAGCAAGCCAGAAATAAAAAGCAATCTTGCCCGGTTCATCAGATCACATCTTGTTTATCTTTTTGTCTTTCTAGTGCCTTCCAGGAAAGCTACAATGACACCTATGAGTTGTAGGCATTTGTATATGATCATAATAATGACATATTGTGGATATTGGAAGGGGGCCTGCTCTGCGAAGAAAGTACGCTCACAGGAGCTACAACGGCTTGGAATTGTGAGCAGTAAAAAACACTAACACAGCAAGGCTTTCCATTTTCTTGCACTAACCTTTAGCCACAGTAGGCTTTTCTGGTAGATGTAAGCTCCCTTCAGCACTATGAGCTCTTTTTATTCCACATCTTCATTAAGTATAATATGCTGTGATGCTTGTTGTTTCATTGGTTTCGAATCATTGCAAATGTAAATCCCCCCTTACACCACTCACATTCCTTTTGAAGTCTAACCTTCGCGAAATAGTTAGGAAATACATAAAATATCCTCTCCTGATAGACGTGGATGGCACCGTCCATGAAACACACTCTCAGAGGATCAACCCTGGCAGTAGGTCCCATCTCATAATATTGAACCTCATTCAGGTCTGTTCCCACCATTGCCACTAACCTAGAACACAGAAGTAACCTGTCTCAGGCTAAGTCTAAGGAGCCGACTGTCTGCATAAGACATTGGTAAACATTAGCAGAGTCCGAATCAACAGAACCTCAACATGGGTTGTTGGTATCTCCTCAGTTTCTAACCAGGTTCTACGATGGTGCCTGCAATTTACTTATCAGGCTGTGATGCATTTGGGGACTAGGCTGTTTGTTTTTCTCAGGCTGAAAACATTGGCATACACTGTGCATGAATATATATTTCCCTATCCTTAGGGCCCCATTGTCTCCCTCTTGTCAGAAAGAGTGGTGTAAAGAGAGGTGTGAAGCAATATCACATTCACAACCGCTGTATGGCTAAACATACATTTCAGCAGCCCTCAGATATTTAGTAGTGGCTGTTAAATAAAGCTGTCATTAGAAGTAAGTCTCAAAGCCACCAGACATACACAACACTACTATAAAGTCGGGTTATGAGGCAAAGAAAAAGATGAAAGAGCACACAGACAACAGTAGATGTCCTTCAACCTCCAGTATGTCACCCGTGGACCGTGTTTTGTACTCAAGGGATCTGCCAGGAAAGCAGATACCATGTTCTGATAGCTTTCTGATGCAAGTACCAGGACTGAGATAGTGCGCAGCTTACAATGCCTAAGACGAGTGTTTAGAGATGGGATGCTTCTCCCACTTTAGACAATCCGACAGCTCTAACAACCACCCAGACAAATTGCCATCCCACGATCCTAACTAATGAGGTCCTACTTAGGGCAGAACCTCAGCCACCATGAGATGAGCCTGTGCAGCTAGAGGCAACAAAATAAAGACAACCTCATCAACTCACTGAACAGACAGAATGTTTTACTGGACAATTGGCAAGGATTAAGCGCAAGCAAGAAACAAGGTCAACCGTATGTTTATAACCTTTGCTCTCAGTTTGGCCTACACCTTTTTTGTGGCCAATGCTATCTCCTAGCATCTCCTCCTCTTCTTCCCTTTTCTTTCCTGTAGCAGAGTTACCCACTCTTTGCTCCCACTTTCACACATTGGGAAGTGGTGCATCTCCCTATCGTGACAAGGGTGCAGCCATGTCAGGGATTGTTTATGAATTTGGTTAAAATGTGCAAGCACCATTGAGGCATGTACCTTATGAGGGGTGCTGCACAGTAAACATGGGGCACCGTCTAATCCCTCATGAAGATGTAAAAGTCAGGCTATTACGCTGCTATTGTTTAACGACTACTGATGCAATCACCAGCAGGAACAGAGAGGTATGATGTCCTCACCAGGCTCCTTCCAAGGTCGTTTCCAGGGCAAAGCAAAATTAAGTTTCCCAGCATGAGACTGCGATACGACGCTTAAAAACAGCATAGATCACTCGGAGATGGAGGTCAGTGGAGGCGGCAAAATGTGACTTTTGCCTGCAGTGGCAAAAACTGGATTTGATCCTGCATCTGGCCCAGAAAGTGCACCAACCATATCTTCAGCATACAGTGTAAATATGAAAACACTTATTATTTTCTTCACTCTCTACACACGATGGTCTAGGACTAGGTTCTGTACTAGCAAGAATCAGGGCTGGACCGGGAACCACAACCGGCCCTGGCAAAGTGCTCAGTCGCCCCCCACCTCCCCACTCGGGGGGGGGGGGGGTTGGAGGTGCAACCGAGCTCTTCTCTTTGCCGGGCCGGTTATCGGCCGATTTTGGTACAGGTCCCATTTTGCAGGGGCCACATTAGCAGTGGCAAGCAGCAACATAAATGCATAGGTTAAAAAATACCTTCAGTGACACAACAATATTTCACGCAAGAAAACAATTTGTATACTCGAAGAGGAATAAGACCTATCAACTTTAATTTTCATCAATTCATTACAGTGTTATTTCAGCCAGCGCCTGCTTTTACAGAGAATAAAAAAATAAATCAGTCTTAGCTGCAACCTCCACAGTAAAGATTGCATACAACCAGAAACAAGTATACGAGGAATCAAACTAATAAAGCCCAGATTTGCCCCATCAAGGAGCACTACTTGCAAGGTACAGTGCAAATTAGATTAACTGAACATTGTGTCAAACTTCCCCCCCCACAATCTGATGCCTGTGGCTGTGTGCCTCAAGACCCAGAAAAGTTATTCTAGGCTCACAGTAAGCTTGGAGAACCTACGGTTCTATAAACAATAAGAGGTGACTTGGCAGGGCTTTTACATTGCCAATCAAAGAACTTCCAACCTCTGCTGACGATTCCTACTTCAAGCACATACTGCCCAATTTTGGCCTCTTGTTTCCGCTCCATCCCCAGCAACTCCGCTAAGTTAGGTCATAGAACTGTCATTTAATAAACCTCACCATTCTGGAACAAGCTTAACTGGCTGAACCCGGGAGTAATGTTTGTCCGATGTTTGACTGCTCCAAACCCCTTCTTGTTGCCATAATGTTTTTGCATTTCCCGTTATGAATCAAAGATATAAAAGATGTTGTTCTCAACATCATCATAGTCCTGATCTCAAGATGGCCACCCTCCCACTTTTCTTCTTGGCTTTAGAGAGTCATGAGGGCCAACTGAATTTGAACTTTCAATGACTTGTCCCCCTTGCCGGACTTCAAGATGGCCTCCCCAGTGAGACCCTCTGTGATACACTTTCCACTGCTGGTCTAAAATCATTGGCAATCATTCAGACCTCAACCAGCCTTCACTCGACCCTGTTCCCGCTCACCCACCAGGACCTTTACTCTGAGAACTTTCCCTTGACAGCTGATGTTGTGTATCGATTTAGATTCCCTATGAATTATTTCCTGATTCATGCCCTTATATAGGTACAATCCACATTGCCCTTATATAGGCATCAAAATCCAGTCCATATTTAGGCACAGCCCAAGCTACCCAAATACAGGCATGGCTACTTACATCTGTTCATCTACGTCACCATGATTTCTTGGAAAACTAGACTCTTAAGCTGTTAGGGACATCCCCTTGCTTGAATATTGATTTCTCCAAGAAACACATTATTATGCATGAACATCTATTCCTTAGCGGTTCATTCATGCCGTTCATATGCCCGACTCTTACGTCAATACTGGCATTCCTAAACACCTTTAAGGTATAAATATACCTTCACTTGCTATGGCAAAGCACGGTGTGGTTCGGTGCAGTTCGACTACCTACTTGCATGACGCAGCTCGTCACAGCAAGTACCAAAGGAAGCCAACTCCCGTCAGTGACCAGAAGCTGTCATCCTCCTGCTGAGAATCCAGCTCCAGTGTTTCTGACTCTCCTTGCGGGGTGTTGGGAAATCGAGTCCAGGAAAGAGATACCAACCTCTCTCATTCCAAGGTATGGAGCTGATTAGAACCTAGAGAAAAGGGTAGGCGTATTTTAGAAGCAACAGTTGAGTATTTTAGCCTGTATTATTTATGCATGTACTTTTTTAAATATGTCATAGCAACAGACCATGCTATTACATTATTATTTTATATTACTGTTTACGCTGTATGCATTATACTTCGCATTCTGTCTTATGAGTGTAGTAGTACATATCTCTTGCATGAAAAACAAGACTGTTCAATAAACCCTTTTAATTGAAACGCCCGTCTCTCTATTTCTGTGCAACTCTGTAGAAACGAAGCATGCACGATTGACTGAGTGAAATAGTTATCTATTGTTTCCACGACTCTGAAGATATTGTTCCAACTCCAAGGGAAACAAAGTTTTCATGTTTATGCGGTTGCCAGAGACTAATTCCTTCTTGGGCATTCGAGAAAGTTTCTAGTGACCTCTGAGTTAGCTGGCACACACAATTAAGTTTAATGTACTCGATAGAGACATACTGACCTCAGTCCCATGTCAAATCTATAGTGTATATTATTCCAATGTGCAGAGCCTATTAGGGATATAGGAACTACACTACACTACACTGAGACCTAGCCATTATGACTGATGCCCGGTGGAGCTACCTCGCGATCTAAAGGGGAGCTGGCCTATGGATTCCCTCCTTGACCATCACCTATCCAGCCGGTCTCTGGGCAAACCCTCCTGCGTCTCTTCTGACCTTATCTCCCTCCTCCCCTACCCCCTACCCCTTACCCCTCTCCGCTCTATTTTCCAGCTACTGACCTTTGCCTTCACCTGTCCTTGCCCTTAGTCCCCACCCTGTTTATCTGTGAACTTTCCCTCTTCAATTGAGACCTAGCTATTTTGACTGGTGCCCTATGGAGCTACCTTATTTAGCTAAAGGGGAGATGGGCCGTGGATTCCCTCCTTGGACGTCACCTACCCAGTCAGTCTTTAGACAGACTTCCTTTCGTCTCTCCTGTTGTATCTTCCCTCATCCTCCCTCTTCACACTCCCCTTTCCCCCTCGACTGTTTATGTCTCTCCTTCTCTCCTCTCTCATTGTATTGATTATTGTTTGACATAATGTGTAATTGTTATACTTTTCTGTTACATTGTGAACCAAATGTAAAGCGCTCTGATACCTTCGGGTCTAGCCAGCGCTATATAAAACTCTTTAAATAAATAAAAAATAAATATATCATCTGTTTAATTTTGATTATTCCAAACCAAGGTCCAAAAAATTAGAATATTGGCTTATACAATGGGTGAAAACGCAAGAATTCTATTTTCTAGTCATATCGGGTGTGATTAAAAGAAAAATAAGGCCGCATTGATGCAATGTAGGTAGTAGCATTACCAACCACAGTGGATTTTTTTATATACTTGGTGCTGGAGGGATCTTGGGAGCATGAACTATGGCTAACTGTTCCAAAAGACGGCACTTTTGTATTCCTTTAACTTATTGTAAGTGTCTATTTTAAATTTGTTCTGAGGAATCACTGTACCTTGGAATTTGTCTATTTAATGCCACTTAGGGCATACATTAATTTCCTTTCATATTAGATTCTTCAAAAGGCCCTTGTCCGCAGCACCAAAACGCTTGACTTGTCACCGAAGGCTGAAATGCAGATTATTTCCAACCAGATCATGCGAGCACCCTGGCCTGGCATCCTCATTTTCCAGTAAAGTAAAGTATAAACCATCATTCTGCAAGAGGCATCGCCATCAGCCTCAGTATTTGGATAAACAAGGATTTACAATGCTATAGGGCGTCGCAATTACGAGTTTGTAACCTATGGCATTGTAAACAAGAGTTAACAAATAGAAAAACATGTTGGGCCACTCTTTATTTTTATTTGTTTACATTTTCAACAATCGCGGCGCCCGCGCTTTAGCTTTAAACATGTAAAAGTATTTGTGGTTTCTGTGATTGCTGCAAAAGTAAAGAAATAGAAAAAATATATATTTCTTTACTTTTTCAACAATTGGGGAACTCGCGCTTTAGCTTAACATGGCTAAAGGTAAAGGGTGTATGCCGCCAAAGTGAAAAAAAGTAAATAAATAGAAAAAAAGCAGTAGACAATAAAAAGAGCGAGCGCTGTGCTATAGCGCGGCGCCCATTCTTACTGATGTACATGGCAGCCGGTGAAGCCAAAGCCGAATGAACAAGAAAATTAGTGTATACCGACTGATAAAGGAGACAGTCTAACGCCGCAAGTAAAAGATCCAGTCCTGATGGGCGGTCCGAAAAGGAGACAGGACGGTAACAAGGAGGGACTTAGAAGCCTCATTATCAATCGGAAGCCAGCATTTACCATGGATAACGATGCCAACCAATGAAAAATCTGGGCAGGGCTTCCAATCCACTTCTAAAATGTACCCTAATACAGCATGCCTTGCAAAATGAGCAGGTCACGAGCTGCAACGCTATCCTCGACCTACAAATCAATAAAACTGTACATATACTTTACATATACCGCACACACCTCAATATGAATAAAATAAAATTAATACTAAATTAGTAAAAACTATTCAAAAGTCCAGAAAAGTATAAAAATGCAAAAGACATAAATAGAAAGGATCTCTCCACAACTCATTCAACTGTGACACCCACGCCATCTTGTCACAACTGGATCTAAATCTAAGAGCAGACGTGAAAAAACTAAGGACATAGAGTACACTATTACCTAGAGGCATTTGTAAAAAGATAAAAGCAGGTCAAACCTGCCTAGAATTTGCCTTTTTTTAAATGGGGTTTATATATTACTTCCTGGGCACCTAATAAAAACTACAAAGCATTAAAAACATTAACTGTTCTGTGGAGACTTTCAGCAACGACCACAGGGCAAAATACTCTAGCCCTTGTACCCCACCTTCCCAAGAGGATGTGCAAGGAGGAGATTAAAAAAGAAATAGTCCAAGCGAAACCTAGTCAGTAAAAAACGATCATAGCTACTTTTGATCCATAAAAGATTTGGCTCAGTTGACTGCACAGTTGTCAATAAGATGTGCCTATGGGCACTGGACTTTCTTAGTGCTACTTCTTCTCTATCCAGCATGGGCTTTCTTAATATTAACTCCTTCACCCAACTAAGATCCTTCGTCCAGAATGTTTCTGGGTTGTTAAATAAGTCTACCCTTCCCAAACTCATAAAACACTCCCCAATATATCTGAGCCAGAGGATATAATAAAAATGATCAATAGTCCGACAGTCCTTTAAGATCACTGTACTAAGCCAAGTACCCCCTTCCTGAGCCAAGTTTTCATCCGTAAAGAAAGGGGATGATAGGCTAGAATGTCTGAGAGGTAGGCCATTTCTATGGCTTTGTTTACTACAAAAGTGGAAGTACACTGTGGCACTCATAATAGCCATCTCAAAAAGTTGTTTTCCACAATTCTACAATTCTTCATAAGCAGTATGGCCCTTATTTCACTACGATATGTTGCCTCAGAAATGCACTTGGCCCTCTATATATCTGTAATAGGGCCCCAATGGGTCTTTTGCCCACTCGAGAAGCAAAATTAAAAACAGCAGCATTGGCCCTCATTTGTCTTTCTATCTACTAATTAAGGACCGTCAATTCAAAGCAGAGAACAAGACCTCCAGGTATCAGAAAACACTAATCGTGCTAAATGGGGTGGACCCCACCATATAAGTGAATTTTTTTTTAATGCAGTCCCACCACCATCTCATAGGATTTATTATTGTGAACCAACAGGTCCAATTCCTCCATAAAGTGAACAAACAAACTCAATAACATTTGCAGTCCCTGGATGTCTGAGCCATAAGGACAGCATTGGCTATGTACAATAGTACAGGCAGACTTCATCGACCCACCTGAGAGCAATCCACTTTTGACTTCAAGAGTGCCTGCTCAGGGTTATTAACATATAAATTAAAAAGAACCGGAGGCAAGATACAACACTGCCGGACCCCTCTCTGTATTTAAAATTGCCGCCACCTCGGTATGTCTATGGATATCCCTAAAAAAAAGAACAATATCTCTATCTATTCCGATGGACAGCTTGAACACAGAAGACAGATCCACCAAGGCCAAGTTGATGTAGCAGGAATGGGCAATGGTACATTTGCTGAGAATTATGTGAAGATCAAACATTGATCAATGTTTACCATCCTGGGTGAAAGCCATATTGAACATCAGATAAAATATTGTTTTCAACTGACCATCCAGAAAGCCTGTTTAATAGAATGCATCCAACAACCTTTACCACCAAGTTGATCAGGAGATTGACCTGTAAAAATGGGAACTATTTCTATCTCTCCTTTTTAAAAACAGGGACAATGGTGGGTGTCGCCCAGTTACCCGGGGGACCAGTTACAACTGCTGCATTAATAACAACAGTAAGAGCTGGTACCCAGATGTCCATATTAGAGGTATGAAGATGGGGTAGAATTCCATCTGGACCTGGGGCATACGTTTTGGACCGCCCCATTATGCCCTTTCATACTTCCTCAGTAGAGAACACAATAGTCCTTTCTCCCAAGAACTGATCTTCACTCACGATGGGAGAAGACTAAAACATTTTCTCAAAATGACTTACCCAGTCATCCTCAATAAAATGTGCATCAGTAAGTTGGCGGAATTCGCTGCCAGAAAGATACTATTTACAATGCTCCAAAACTTTCAGCTGCTCTTCTCAGTGCAAACTTCAATAAGGTCAGACCAGGCTTCATCTTTTAAGACAGCCTTGGGTCTTGCCAGTTCAGCCATGTACCGCCTACGACAATCCTTAATTAAGCAAGTGTTGCTTCGTTTAGCACCTAGAGCTTCCTTCACTTTTCTAGATGCACCAGAGCAATCAGTGTCAAACCATTTTGGGACACATTCATGATGCCACGCTACCGGAACCTTTAGTAAGGTTGCTATAGTTCTTGAGAAAACAGCATAAATCTTTATTTTGTCTGAAGGATCAGCCTGCTTGTCTAAACAGGTGGAAAACTCCCCAAAGCACTATACAAACAGAGACTCATAAAAGGAATCTGGGGTAAGCTGTGCCCACTTGAGTCTCCTATCCACAGCTTCACAGACTCTCTACATCCGCTCCCCATTGTTTTTACTAAAATAGTCCAGCGGGTAGTTACACATAATGGATGATGATCGCTAAAAATACTCGATAAAATAGAATAATCCATGAAATGATAAAGGAAACATGTGGAGATGAAGATAAAATTGATATAAAGATGAGATTAATATCCTTCTTATCAGGGGCAACTTATTCATAGCTGAGGTTAAATCAAATTCACTCACAATAGAGTTAAGATTAACCTGCTGATGTGTATGTTCCAAATGTATGCCTTTCGAGCGAGGGAAACCCAAACTCCTAAAACCATCGCACCTGGGGTCCACACATGAGTTAATGGTAAAATCTCTTACAATCATAATGTTAGTACAGTACAAATTGCGAGCTCCCAAGTTTCTTAAAAAAAGTACCCAATAGGCTGACATTACAAGTGTCCAGCAAAGATGATATGGCATTATAAAAATTCAAGGGCAGCAGCTTACACAACCCATTGGAGAATAACAAAGCCTGCAAAGTAGGAATTTCTGTGGAAAACACAACAACTATTAAAGAACTATTAAAGAAACAAAAACAATCAAATCCCCCTTCGAGCTATCCACCCTCAAAGCTATAGGGAGCACAAAAAATGTTTGATATCTCTCCAAGAAAAAACAATTCTAAGTGGCCCAAGTTTCCTGTAGACAAATCACATCAAACTTCTAATAAAAGACAACCATACAGAATCAGTAAACTCCAATGAATAAAATCACAGTCCTCATGGACAAGTGAAAGAGAGGACAGAAAGGTTTTGCATTGTGGAGATCATTGGCTCCGAATGAACTATATCCGGTAATCAGTTGCAACCATCCAAAGCTGCTAATGGTGAATAACTATTGGAGAGTGGTCCTGCCAGTCACTCTGAACAGTGTCAAACAGTCTCATATGATTCCATTCATCAGAATGAGGTGGATAATGAGGGGGTCTACAAAGAAATCCCAATGGAAGAGCCACAATAGCTCCTGAGGCGGAAGCCGGGAGGTTTGTTTAGCGTTTCTTTTAAAAAATAACTTGTTACTGTGTCACAATCGTTTTTTACCTGTTCTATTGCACTTTGCTCTGGGCACTCCCCCTCCCTTGAAGCTACAGCATTCACTCCGTGCAGCCGATTTCAACGCTGCTGCGGAATCTTCCTCATTTTCGCCGCCCTCAGCCTGCTAACGAGGCCACGCCCACTTGCCCAAGGCCACGCCCACCGACAACATTTAAGGCGCACTTTGCCCAAAAGCTGGCATTGTTGAACCTAATAGCTCCTGAGGCGGAAGCCGGGAGGTTTATTTAGCGTTTCTTTTAAAAAATAACTTGTTACTGTGTCACAATCGTTTTTTACCTGTTCTATTGCACTTTGCTCTGGGCACTCCCCCTCCCTTGAAGCTACAGTATTCACTCCGTGCAGCCGATTTCAACGCTGCCGCGGAATCTTCCTCATTTTCGCCACCCTCAGCCTGCTAATGAGGCCACGCCCACTTGCCCGAGGCCACGCCCACCGACAACATTTAAGGCGCACTTTGCCACAAAAGCTCGCATTGTTGAACCTAATAGCTCCTGAGGCGGAAGCCGGGAGGTTTGTTTAGCGTTTCTTTTAAAAAATAACTTGTTACTGTGTCACAATCGTTTTTTACCTGTACTATTGCACTTTGCTCTGGGCTCTCCCCCTCCCTTGAAGCTACAGCATTCACTCCGTGCAGCCGATTTCAACGCTGCCGCGGAATCTTCCTCATTTTCGCCGCCCTCAGCCTGCTAATGAGGCCACGCCCACTTGCCCGAGACCACGCCCACTTACCAAGGACACGCCCACTTGCCAGAGGCCACGCCCTCTTTCCCCCCAGCCTCTCCACTACTTAAGGATGTGCCTGAGCCGGACGCGCAGCGGACGCGCGCTGCAGGCGCCGTCAGTGCGCTGAAGGCGCGCCTAAGGCAAGCCCATCTGCGCCCGTCCGCGCCAGACCGAGCCATGAGCCCAGGACCCCTGCACCTCCTTCACCTTCCCCACGGAGGTATACCCCTGAAACCATTCTTAAACTCCAGGACTCCTCTCCCTCTCTCTGCCACGGCACCATTTCCCTAGAGGAAGGACAATCCTGCTGCCCAAACTGCGCATTCAGGCTCACACCCAAACTACCCCTGAGACCATGTGTGATCAAGATGGCTCTATTCAACTGCAGATCCCTCCCGAAACATCAGGCAGAAATATACATGCTCCTGCAAGACTCCGGGATCGATATCCTTTTCCTCACTGAAACATGGATTAATTCCAACTCAGACCCTGACATAGTCCAATCACTCCCCCCCGGGTATCTAATCAAACATCATGATAGACCCTCCGGGATCGGGGGCGGAATCACGATCATCTATCAAAACAACCTGTCTTGCCAATTTAAGGACAGCCCAATTCAGGCCTGCGAAAATGTCCAATTCTCCATTCACTTATCCCCATCCACAACCCTCTCTGGGGTGCTTGTCTATCGGCCCCCAGGCCCGCAAATCCCTAGTTGAGTCCATCTCCTCTCTTGCCTGTTTATCTCCTAACTTCACGGTCTTGGGAGACTTAAATCTCCATCTGGATGACCCCACAAACAAGGTTGCCGATGACCTAAAGGAAGACCTGGCCTCCCTGGACATCCATTTGAAATGTAATCAGCCCACCCACTGCAAGGGTCATCTGTTAGACCCCATACTCACCAACCTGCCGAGCCTGGTAGTGAATAACCCCCTCCCCATCCCATGGTCAGACCACCATTTAATCCCCTTCCAGCTCCAACTCTCGCACGAAGCGCCGGTCAGACCCCCTCCCCAAGTACTATCTCGTCCGTGGCAAAAACTGGACACGGCTTCATGGACCCAAGCACTTGCCTCAACCACTCCGGTGCTTGACCCAGATCCCTCCAGAGCAGACGTCCAACTCTGCTCCTGGATTGAGCAATCTCTTGACGCCATCCTTCCCGTCAAATCCCTACCCACTAAAAGGAAATCTTTTAAAACCCCGTGGTTCACCCAGGAAATATGTATCCTCAGGAAAAAGTGCAAAAAGCTCGAGCGCCTCTGGAGGAAGGACTGGGCTGTTGAAAGCAAAAACAAATACAGATCCTCCCTGAAGCAATACAAATCCTGTATAAAAACCACCCAGGCAACCTTCTTCGAGGGGAAAATACAAGCCGCCGCGAACTCTGCCAAAGAAACCTACCGGATTGTTCGCCTCCTTACAAAAACGCCAGAACCACTACCCAGACTGGACCCTTTGGGCACGAGATGTAACCAGCTAGCTGAGTTCTTCTCAACAAAAATTAATAATATCATCAACTCCCTTCCCAGCACCATTTCCAAGCTCCCCTCGATCCCTCCGCCCGGTCCAGACACCCCTTGCCTCATAGCGTTCTCCCAGGTGACCACTGATCTTGTACCCTCACAGTCAGTAAAGAGTGGGGCCCCCTCAGACCCAGCACCCATGAGCAAACTGTAGCCCCCCTTCTATTAACTCATCCTTTTCCTTTGGAACCGTGGCAATTCACTGGAAAAAAGCCATTGTCCGGGCACTGCTCAAAAAACCGCAATTAGATCCCACCGACTTGTCAAACTTTAGACCCATCTCTCTTCTTCCGGCCATTAGCAAAGTGGCCGAGAAAATCGTCAACCATCAACTTTCCCTCTTCCTGGAATCCAACAGTCTCCTGCGCCAATCCCAGACGGGGTTTAGACCTGGACAGGGAACAGATACCGCTCTTCTAGCCGTGGTCGAGGAGGCAAGATCAATCATCGACTCGGGAGGATCAGTGGCAGTGATCCTCCTTGACTTGAGTGCCGCCTTCGACACGGTGGACCATGCCATCCTTATCCACTGTCTCAGCATGGCAGGAATTGCTGGCACTGCCCTGTCCTGGATAAAATCCTTCCTGGAAGACAGAACCTTCCAGGTGGCTGACGGCAGAGTCACCTCAAGTGCCCATCCCCTCAAGTGTGGGGTCCCCCAGGGCTCCTCCCTGAGCCCCACACTTTTTAACATATACATGTCTCCCCTGGAAGACATTGTAACTCCATTCGGCATAAAAACAGTCATGTATGCCGATGACACCCAGCTGGTAGTTTCCATCAACCAGTCACCCAACACTCTTAACAACTTGTCAGCATGCCTCCAGGATATCTCCCATTGGATGCGTGAATCGCGGCTGAAACTAAACGGAGATAAATCCGAGATTCTCCTCCTAGGAAATCCCCGCAAACTCCCCACATCCCTCTCTTGGCCACCCTGCATGGGGTCACCCCCCTCCCCCAAATCAGAAGTCAAAAGCCTAGGTATCTGGCTGGACAAAGACCTCAATTTTAAAGTCCATGCCAGAAAAACCGCCGGCACATGCCTCGGCCTTATTAAGTCCGCACGAAAAATCCTGCATCTGATCCCGTTCCAATCCAGGAAACTGCTCATGCAGGGACTGGTTAATTCCAGACTGGACTACGGAAACGCCCTCTATTTAGGGGCTCCCGCAGCGGTTATCAACAAGCTGCAATGTGCGCAAAACGCCGCCGCAAGACTCCTGACCGGGACCAAACCCAGATGCTCGACTAAACCAGCCCTCAGATCTCTACACTGGCTCCCGATCAGAGAAAGGATCACTTTCAAGACCCTCTGCATTTCCTACAAAATACTGCACAGCAGAGGTCCGCCTATCTTAAGATCTCTCCTTAAACCGCATCACGCAAATAGGCAACTCAGATCGAACTCCCTCTCGCTGGCCAGCGTCCCCAGAATAAAAAAAGCCCACGCAGGGAGCCGACTGTTTTCCTACAACGCTCCAAAGCTGTGGAACTCCCTTCCGCTCGCCATCCGAAGTGAACACAACCTACCAGCCTTCCGCAAGCAACTAAAAACATGGCTCTTCCCATAACTCCTCCCTTTCTCACCCCCTCTGTTGCTTTAGGTTGATCACCAGCGCTGGGACGCCCTAGGGTAGCTACGCGCTCTACAAATCCGCATTCAAAAATTCAAAAATTCAAAATTCACAATGGTGGAGGTAAAGCCGTCGGGGATAGACAGGGTGGTAGCTGCTAAATTTCTCTCTGCCACATGAAGTCTATTAAAATTAATATTAACACAGCCACCCTCACAGCCCTTCTTGGCTCACCCTATCCAGTTGACTCTATGCACCATATTAATATGTCTTTCCCCCGACATGCCTAAGACCATATTACGACTCAGCCAGTGCAAGACTTTGTTCTTGATTTGGTCAAAGTCCATCGTTACTCCCGGTAAGAGTGGGGTGCATTCCGCAGCACCACTACATACGGAGTTGATTCAGTTGGTAAATGTAAGGTGATTGATATCTGGGTGAATTTAGTGGGTGAACCTTGCTGGAGCCTGTTCCTCCTCTGTTCATCCTAGCCATATTTCTGTTAACAATTCTAGGACTATAATGAGGCCTGGGTTTCCCTTTTAAAGATATCCACTCATTCCCCAATGTGGAGGCACAAGAGGACTGTGCAGTTAGACATGCCAAGGGGATAATATCCTCTGACTTTCGTAGTAACAGTGGGTCCTTGCTCCTTATACTACGTTTACATTCAATATGACTGTTGACAATAGAAAAACGAGTTGGCACAGGTGTATGAGTGTAAACTGCTGTAGCACTGGCAATATTACTCTGGTTGAGATTAATGAGTTCATTTTCTATTGCTGTTTGGCATTTCTTAATAGGATCCAATTTAGCATCCAGGCAGCTAGTAGAGAGTCCTTAAGCAGATCCAGCATGGTCACCAGGTCAGATTTGACCAAACCCTGCTAGTCATGAAAACTAGATTGCTGAACGTAAACCCTTGAAGTGCTTGGGTTTGCTAACTGTCAAAGGGCTCTTCCTTTGGCTCCTGTTCCCACTCTCAGACACTCAACCAAAACTATTGGGGCAACCGGGGCTACTGGGCTGTTCAATTGTGTTGACAGATCCGTACCATGACCCTGCAGACAGGTATGTAATGAATCTACCAAAGTCGCGCCATAAGAAGGAACAGATATACAATTGTCCCAGCTTTTCTCCTTGTCTGCAGACAGGATGGTTACATGTGTTAAGAGAAGTGTGCTTGAGGTCCCAGAGGATAGATGAGATGAAGGAGAACGAGAGAGGCAACGGATAACTAGTTCCATCTCCTTGTATAAAACACCAGCAGCTCGTTGTAAAAATGCATAGTGGTTACTGAATTTGCAGGGACCTTAGGGGCAGCAGACGTTAGTTTACGTTTCCTTGTAATACAGCATGGAGGTAAGGTAACACAAAAGTCCAAACAAGATCACAAGATGGTGAATAAACACTTATGAGCACACTGCTGTCACTAGAGCACTGATGACTAACTAGCACAGCGTTATGTCCAACTAACATGTGCCAAGAAAGAGCAACACATTTAAACCTGTGTCCAGGTTGTGTGGCAGCCCTCCGTGTTGACAATGAAAAGATTAAAGCTGTGTACTGGTAGGTAAGCGTCATTAAACAATCTGACAAAAGGGTAAAAGATGACCCTACCTGCTCTTCCTGCTCAAACCAGGATCTCCTAGGTGGGTAACCACTCTTTGCTATACCTTTGCTTGCAGCCGCATGAGAAGATATGAATGAGAACCACCTCCGGGATGAGTGACAGAGAACCAAGAGTGGTTGCCCAGCCTCCTCCAGTCTCAGATGAGTGCGGACAGGCCCAACCTTGCCCCAGGCTTAACAAATTCGGTGCTCATGACAAGCTCAGCTCATCATGAGGCACAGTGTTGCTGTGCTCATGATGAACTGAGCTCGTCATAACCGCCGCGGCGCTCCCACGCGGGGATCATTCCCCTGCTGTGCTGAGCGTTCTACGAAAACGGGTGCGGTCATGGCGAGCTCAGCTTGTCATGAGCACAGCGCCACCATGATGCATGACGAGCCAAGCTCGTCATGAGCACCGCGGCCCCCCTCCCCCCGCACCACAGGGAAATTAGGCCCGCGGCAAAGGGGTTAACCCGCGAGCGTCTCGTGCTGCAGTAGATGATGTACACCAGCGTTTCCCAAACTGTGGTCCGCGGACCCCCAGGGGTCCGTGACACATTCCCAGGGGGTCCGCAGGACCTGAGTGCCTAACGTCGGAATAAAATCTAAACACTCACGAGCCCTCGCAGCACATAAGGAGGTGTGAATATACTTGGCGCCCGGGCGCCAACACTGTCATACAAGCTGCCCCTCAGGCTCCCCACACAAGTGAGGTGTGAATGTCCTTGGCGCCAGGGGCGGCATGACTGCGATGAAATCGGGCCAATCACCCTTCAGCTAAAGGTGCAAGCTGAAGGGTGATTGCCCTTATATTGTGTTAATCAATCTGCCCACCACCCGACCTCGAGCTCGCACGGCAGTGCGTGTGGTTCCTGTTCTGTTTGACCAGGCCCTGGGCATTTTGCTATCTGTCCCCCTTTGCCCTGAAAGCAGCTGCGTGGCGAGTTTGAAGAGCGCTGGAGCACGTCGAACGGGCAGGAGGGCTCTTCTTCTGGAACTGCATGTAAGTATTTAATTGTGTGTGCGTGTTTGTGTGTAGATTTGTTGTTTGTTTTGTTTTGTACTTTCATTTAAGAAAGCAGTCTAAAATCTGTCACGCATTCACTCCGGACTACAACATACCAGATGAGTGATTATATTTAGAAATAAGTGCGCTTGTCACAACTGCCCTTTAGTTAAAATGATTCATGGGTTTTAATCTTTTTCTTTCCTTTCACTGAACACGAACATAAGTGTAGCTTCTGAACGAGCAGGCATTCCCGGATTAAAGACCATGTGAGAAAATAAAAGAATTCCAGGCAACCAGTGATAAATAAATGAAGATTAATGTCCGTGGTTTTGCCGCCCCCTAGTGCAAGGAGGGCTTTCTTTTTTATTGTTGCAGCAGTATCAACAACCTGCAAAACGTGCCCATCAGGCCTCTTTGGCTTGCCCCAGTATTCTACATTTACATATGTACAATAATGTATCCACACTGTCACGTACTTTCTAATGCTCAAGAAGGGCAATCCTATATGCACTGTTGCTCTGTCCGGTGGACAACAGAGTTTTGGGTATAATTTCAGTCTCAAGGTTTTTTTTTTTAAATAAACCGCTTTTTATTGCGGTCTTCAGGCGCTACAACACATTATACAAGAAACTAACATACTAAACAAAAATCACTGACCAGAGCCCATCTTGTCTGAAAATACTTCCCCTGTGGAATTACTTCCCAGTGATGTTTGTTAGGAGGTGGAGCAGTTACATAGAGACTAGTCTTTATTTTCCAGTTGACCTTTACAAAAAAAGTGTTCCACTCGAGTTCTTTGCAGTGGTTTTTCCAGTCTTATCAGAAGGCGCAATACTTAAGCCTGTTGCTTTGACCACAGCCTCTGTCTCACCAACATTACATGCTAGCCCCCACCATTGAAGTTTAGGAAGGAAACGTTTTAACACAGGGCACTGTTGCGATTTGTTTTTGCTGACTTACAACTTTGAAAAGGATTGTGTGAATATTGCCACAGTTTTCATTTCGATGATCACCTACCACTTTGAAATAGCATTTCTACTGTAGCAGAAAGGTTTGCTTTAGTCTCTCAACTTCTTCCTGTTGCCCCCCGCCCCACAAATCCCCTAACATAGGTTGTGCCCTTTGTTACATGCATAACCCTTCTAACATTCATTATGGGCTGTGAGCCCATTACAGAACTGCATTGCTTGGACCAAGATGCCCGCACAGTATGCATCTGCTGGATGTTAAATAAAAGAGAGAAATCATGAATTGGACAATCCAGCGTGCTAACACAGCAGTGGACACTCTGACTAGTGGTACCTGCCATACACCATGAGTGGAGACAAAGGCAAGCTTGTATTTTCAAACAAGCATTTGCAATGCAATAGGTCTCGCATTAGGAAAGTGTGAGCTATTGGTATTGTAAATGACAATTTTTTTAAATATGTGTTGGCTTTGAAAATATATAAATTAATAGCATTGTTATTTACAAAGTCAATAGCTTACACTTTCCTAATGCGCGTCCTATTGGCTATGGCAATGCTTGTTGGTAGCAAGCAAGGACAGTTCTGTTGTTGTGCTGAGTGATGCTTTTGTGGTGCTGAGTGTTGATGTGGTTGGGCTGAGTGATGTGGTGGTGTATTAGAGTGATGTGGTGGTGTATTGGAGTGATGTGGTGGTGTATTGGAGTGATGTGGTGGTGTATTGGAGTGATGTGGTGGTGTATTGGAGTGATGTGGTGGTGTATTGGAGTGATGTTGTGGTGTATTGGGGTGATGGTGGTGGTGTCCCAGAGTGATGTGGTGGTGTCCCAGAGTGATGTGGTGGTGTCCCAGAGTGATGTGGTGGTGTCCCAGAGTGATGTGGTGGTGTCCCAGAGTGATGTGGTGGTGTCCCAGAGTGATGTGGTGCTGGTTCAGAGTGATGTGGTGGTGTCCTATAGTGAAGTGGTGGTATTCTAGAGTGATATGGTGGTGTCCTAGAGTGATATGGTGGTGTTCCTGAGTGATGTGGTGGTGTTGTGAGGCGTGCAGCAGTGTGAGGCGTGCAGCAGTGTGCAGCATGCAGCAGTGTAAGTAATGCAGCAGTGTGTGGCGTGCGCAGTGTGTGGCATGCAGCAGTGTGTGGCGTGCAACAGTGAGTTGTGCGGTAGTGTGCAGCAGTGTGAGGCGGGCAGCAGTGTGAGGCGAGCAGCAGTGTGAGGCGGGCAGCAGTGTGAGGCGGGCAGCAGTGTGAGGCAGGCAGCAGTGTGCAGCATGCAGTAGTATGAGTAATGCAGCAGTGTGAGGCATGCAGCAGTGTGAGGCATGCAGCAGTGTGAGGCATGCAGCAGTGTGTGGCATGAGGTGAGGGGGTGTGAGGGTGAGGGTGAGAAGGTGTGAGGGTGAGAGGGTTTGAGGGTGTGTGAGGGTGAGGGTATGTGAGGGTGAGGGTGTGGGGGGTGAGGGGGTGAGGGTGTGTGAGGGTGTGTGAGGGTGAGAGGATGTGTGAGGGTGAGAGGGTGTGTGAGGGTGAGAGGGTGTGTGAGGGTGGGTGAGTGAGGGTGTGTGAGGGTGTGTGAGGGTGAGAGGGTGTGAGGGTGAGAGGGTTTGAGGGTGTGTGAGGGTTTGTGAGGGTGAGGGTGTGGGGGGGTGAGGGGGTGAGGGTGAGGGGGTGAGGGTGTGTGAGGGTGTGTGAGGGTGAGAGGGTGTGTGAGGGTGAGAGGGTGTGTGAGGGTGAGAGGGTGGGTGAGTGAGGGTGTGTGAGGGTGAGTGGGTGTGTGAGGGTGAGAGGTTGAGGGGGTGAAGGTGTGAGGGTGGGTGAGGGTGAGTGACGGTGAGTGAGGTTGTGTGAGGGTGGGTGAGGCGGTGAGGATCCGAAGTAAATGGTGGCAGGGCAGACATCATTGCAGCTAGCAAGTCGAGTGTTTTCAAGCTGAGTGTCCCTAGAGAGATGGCAACACAGCAACAGCATTTGAGGAGCAAGGTTACTGTAAACATTGTCGGAAATGCTGTGGCGGGGGGGCGGGGGAGTGGTAGGGCATTCCTTTCAAGTCTGATGGGGCGGCGGGGGAGCGGCTTGGGAGCAGATTCCTTTGAAGTCTGATACCGAGGCTGATGGTGTTTGATGTGCATGCGCCTGACTCACACGACTGCCTCACGTGAACTGGACGTAATCCGCAGTTTGGTAGAGATTTTAAACTGCCTACTATAATCTCGCCTATTTAGCCAAATGTGTAGTTTGAAATTTCCCATATTTGTACCACAGTCTTTCATTTGTCAGTAAGCGCTCTCTCGCCTCTGTTAACCTCGTGCTTCTCCATTTATTTTTGGGTTCACAAGCGGTCATTTATTATTTTATTATAGTTATCGTTGGATTGTAGTTGTTGCACTTTTAGATCTTTTCTTCTCAATTCAATAAAATATTTTTTTAATTAAAAGAGTACTTCGTTTTAGAATAACAAATTCCCCCTGTCAAACTATACTAACAAGTAAACTCAACTTCTGAAAGTGTTCCCTTCCCAATGTGCACAGCCTTTGGCCAGCCGGGCCCTGTGCCTAACCCATAATTAAGCCTGGGTGGAGTTTGCTTCTGCCATCTCTTTATTATAACTTTCCAGCATGCTGCAGACTTCTGTACAACCCAGCTTAAAGACATAGGCAAAGTCAAAATCTCTGGCTAAACACTTATAAGGTCCCAAAGGCGAGACCTATTGGCTATGCCAATACTTGTTCTTTCAGCCCCACCTCGCCCCTGCTTCTAAATTTAAAGAGGACTGTAATGGAAATACTCATCTGATAGACTCACGGAAGTGAGGACTGTACCACTGACCCTCCAGGGGGAGACTGAGCTGGAATTCAAAAAGTGTTTTGCTTCGACAAAAGAAATCAATTACATATCACTGATCACAAGGTTGACAAAGTAATATATTTCTGTTTGGGGATTTGTTTGCACACTAACAAAGACCTACTCCCCTCTGACTTTGAACAGGGCCGTCCTGTCATGCGAGGTCAACCTCGAAGCTGGTGAACCGGGTACGAGTCTCAGCAGGGACGCTCAACATCCTGTGATTCTGGGCAAATCACTTTGTCTCCCTGTGCCTAACAAAAATGAATGTGTCCTTCTGTAACGAAACTGGTGGTCATGTAAAGTGCTCTGATACCTGATATCCTCGGGTCTAGTTTGCGCTATATAGAACTCTTAAAAAAAAAATGTATGAAGGTTCACAGGTCTGAACAGGGAGGAACCAGTTGCTAGGGTCTTCGGGGCGCTACGAGTTGCTCCGGTGTAAAAATCCTATTTGTGTATGCCTGAACGGTTGTGGAATATGCTCCCTTAGCAGGACCACTTAATAGCCTCTGTGGTTTGTTGTTGGCAGGGGATGGAGGCAGTGGGCACCTTAACAGGAGAGGGTCTTGTCAGGTGCCATGTGAGGCCTCTCTAAAATATGTCTTACATGCACTGCTCACCCATTGGTGGTAAACTGTTGTTCTACTGTCTGTGACTAAAGATTATGCCTAAGAGGTGTTTATGGTCATTGGAATAACATTGCTCCATGATCTTCCTGAAACAATATGCCTCCTGTGCAGATACCATACTGCCATCTCTTGCACAAAATGAATTTCTGAAGTGTTCTCGCTTAACTCAAACCCTGATCATATTTTCCCATATTATTGTGCGAATCTCTCTGTGCAATCAACAATGGACTGCTTCTACAATGAGGGCCAAATGAATGAGCTATGTTTAATTAAACTGAGCTAGTGGAATTATCTTGAATCAGTGTACATAAGATTCTCATATCCATGCATATGATTTGCTAGTGTCCTCTGTCTTTTCAACGAGTGCTGATACAGTGTTAAAATCTTCTTACAGGTGCTGCTTCATCTCTAAACGTCAAAGCATATGTAGTTCGGAAATATCGGATGAGGGCAACCTGTAGTAGGTAAAGTAGTGAAGGTCTACTACGTGCCTCACCAAAAAGCTTGGATAGAAATCGATTCCATTACCTGCGGTGAAATAGACTTGTCATTTGTATCCCAAACATAAGGAAGATGGATCGCTGGCTTAACCTTAAGCGGAAAGCCACTGAAGAAATCAATGATGGGCCATCATGGTCAAAACAAAGTGATTTAAGTGAAAAGAAAAGGAAGTGCCGGAGGTACGATGGTGAATATTTACTAATGGGTTTCACATGTTCAGGTTCAGAACATGAACTGCAACCACAATGCGTGCTATGTTATGAAATGTTGTCAAATGAGGCCATGAAACCCTCTAAATTACGAAGACACTTGGAAACTAAGCATAAAGAACATGCAACTAAATCCATAGACTTCTTCAAGAATAAAGAGCAAGAGCTCCTAAAAAGTAGAAAGATAATTAGGAAAACTGCAACAGGATCTGTTAATGAAAATGCTCTGAAAGCTTCATATGAAGTGTCCATGCTCATAGCAAAAGCTGGAAAACCTCATACAATTGCTGAAGAACTAATAGTACCTGCTGCTAAAGCCATGGTGACAGCAATGGTTGGAGAAAAAGCAGCAAAAGATTTACATTTGGTGCCATTATCTAACAACACTGTAAAAAAGCGAATTGACAACATTTCAGACAACATAAAGGAACAGTTGATCGAAAGAATTTGTAAGAGTCTGCATTATAGCCTGCAAGTCGATGAAACTACAGACATAGCAAATAAATCTCATCTCCTGTGCTACGTTAGATATGATTTTGAGGGGAACATTATTGAAGATTTACTGTTCTGTCGCTATTTGATACATACCACTGCTGAAGAGGTCTTCAACTGTTTCGATGATTTTCTGACATCAAATGGAATTCAGTGGTCCAAATGCATAGGAATCAGCACAGATGGGGCACGTGCCATGTCTGGGAGACTAACTGGACTTGTAGCACGAATAAGGGAAATTAACCCTTCAGTTGTATGGCATCATTGTTGCATTCATCGAGAATCATTAGCCACTAAGAAGATACCAGAGGAATTAAAAAAGGTCTTGAATGAGTCAGTTAAAATTGTAAATTTTATCAAAGCTAGGTCTCTAAATTCAAGGCTTTTTGAACAGCTTTGTCAGTCCATGGATAGTGATCATCATCAGCTTTTGCTGCATACGGATGTCCGATGGCTGTCTCGTGGTAGAGTTTTGTCTCGGCTTTTTGAATTAAGAGATGAAATCAGAGTTTTCTTCACTGAACTGGAATCTCCATTTCCACTTCATGAGCGCTTACATGATTATACTTGGCTAGCTATGCTGGCATATATGGCAGACATCTTCACCCATTTAAATGCCCTCAATTTGAGTATGCAAGGAGTAGGTATCACAATTTTTAATGTCGAAGACAAGATTGAGGCAATGATAAAAAAATTAGAAGTATGGACTCGTCGCTTATCACAAAGAAATTTTGATTCTTTTCAGAACCTGAAGACATTCTTGGAATCTGCTGATGATGAATTATCGAACAAAGTGTTAGAAATGTTTATCCAGCATATCCAAGATATGCGGTGTAGTTTTCGTCAGTACTTTCCACTTCCAGATGAAAGCAAAAACTGGATTAAAGATCCTTTTAATGTAGATATTGACAATTTAATGGGGCTGACTGCATCTGAAGAAAATGGTTTGATTGAAATCTCTACAGATAGTGCACTTAAACTTCAATTCAAGGAAATGGGTCTCAGTCTGACAAATTTTTGGCTGCATGTACAGACAGATTACCCTGAATTATCGTACAAGGCACTTAAGGTTTTACTTCCTTTCCCCACCACCTATTTATGTGAGAAGGCTTTCTCAAATCTTATGTACCTTAAAAATAAGTGCAGAAATCGCTTGCAAAATGTTGAATCTGACCTAAGGATTCAACTTTCTGAAATAAAACCAAACATTGAAAAGTTAGTAGCCGAGATGCAGCACCATCCTTCCCATTAAAATGTTTTGATTTTTGCATATTTTTCAATATAAAATAATAAAAGCTTTATTAATGCACGTATTTGTTTGGTGTGTACTTGTTTGTGTATTTTTTGGGAATACTATTTTAATTTTTTGAAATTGAAATTGTTCAAATTGCTTGGGGGTCCCCGGCTTCCAGTAGTGATTCAGTGGGGGTCCTCAGGAGTCCAAAGTTTGGGAACCACTGATGTACACTATATCAATGCGCAGCGTGGAAAGACTGGTCTCAGCCGCTCCTTCTCGTCAAGCACAATCACAGGGTTCTCTGGCTCAGAGTCCCCACCGAAGCTCCAGAACCTGCAAACAGCAAAGCGTCAGCCCAATTTACCCATTGGCTTCCTTCACTTTGATTTTCTGTGCAAAGGCTGTGCACATTGTTTGCTGCCGCCTAAACATAGTTACTTTCACTTCAGTGACCAAAGTGGGCTTTTTTTAATTTATGTTAACATTAAATATCCACTATTTATTGTGCCTGGACTTTGGCTGACGGTTTAGATGGGATTTATTTTCCATCTGTTTTTTTAAGTTACTGTTATAAAGTGTTTAAGTAATAATATAACATTGTAGCTGACCGTGTTTTAAGTGCTAGGCTAGGTTGTGATTTGTTGACACCCTCACAAACAATAATATTAACAAAATACATGGAGCAGCAGGATTGGTTGTTTTTTAAAAACATCACTATAACCTACACCACCAAAAGTCTTTAAATAAAAAAATTGTTTTACAGTCATTTGGTGGCCATGTTTAGATGGTGGCAAGTGTTCATATTTCGTTTTATTGCTGCATATGCATGCAATAAAAAAATATATATAATAAAAAAAAAAATTGCACCAGCCTGCCACCTATATTGGCTCTGCAAATGCTTGTTCTTGCTCAAAAGCAACTGCGAGATGCTCATAAAATGGTTAAGGAGCTGGAGAACACTGTGGACTCCAGAGAGGTAGATGGTAGAACCTACATTTGTTTTAATGTAAAAAAAGGGGAAAGAATGCTACTTAAATTAGAGTGGAAATTGGCTTAGTGAGGGGAGCTTCACAGAGAGATACAGCTTGGACAGCTAGAGTGCCAGACAGCTTTTTCTTCTTTATGGGCGTCACACCACAAGGAGTAAGAGCAGCTGCCCAGAGATTGGGATGATGGAACTTCCTTAGGTACAAGCTGTAGTCCAAACATGGCTGCCTGGAAAGAAGCTAGAGCTATTTGTGCTGCTAGAGAAAGTGTCAGAATCAGATACAGCTGCAGCAAGTGATGTTATGAGATATGATGACAGGGCAGCTCTTCAAGTTCTTTTTCAGAGGTATTGTATTCTAGGGTGGAGACTGGTGCAATCTCTGCCTTGTAGGTCTGGCTCCAATGTTAGGTTACTGAAGGATATTCCGGAAGTTCCCACTTAATGTCCTCTGTTGAGAATGGTGGTTAGGCTCTGTCACCATTTTTCATTTGCATAACACATATTAACCTGCATAACACATATTAACCTGCATATCATATAGACATATATTGATGTTGAGACTGGCTATAGTTAGTAGCTGTTCTGTTCATGTTAAGTTAGCCATAGTTAATGTAGGCCTCAGTTTAAATATTTCATGCAAACCTGAAAATGCATTTTTTTTCTGCTGTGTTTTTTTCTTCTTTTTCTATCAATTCAGGGGCCAAGCTATAGTAGTTTAAGTTAATTAAATGTTGCAATGTTTTGGTTTCTGTGAATAATTTTATCTATATGCTGGTAGACCTGGCATACGTGGAATGATTTTCCCCTAACGGTTTGCCTTTAGACCTCCCCCCATTTTTGCTGATTTCATTTTTGTTGGCCTTAGGACTCCGCACTCTTTACCACTGCTAACCAGCTTCCTCCTAAAAAGATGATGGATTCAGGGCCAGACTGAGGATGCAAACAAGCCCTGGATATCCATTCCGGCTGGCCCGGGGGGAGGAGGGCACGGGGGTGTGCTAGTGGGTAATACTGCTGCTGCTTTGGTTACAGGGGGCTGATATTGCAGCACCACTGCAAAACCAGCTCCCAGTACCAAAAACACCATCACTGCTCCAAAACCGGGCCCCACCCTTCTGGCCCACCGAGAAAATGCCCGGTGCCCGCTATGGCCAGTCAGGCCCTGGTTCGATTAGCTTATACCCAATTAGTATATTTAATTTACTTGTAAGTCCCTAGTAAAGTGCCATCTATGCCAAGGGCCTATAAAATAAATGCTACGAGTGGGCCTACAGAATTGATTGTACCACCCACCTATGTAGCACTTTAAACATGTCCCAGGCCAGCTATTGCAGCCTGTGTGTGTGCAGTGTAAACAGCCACGTTGACCTGGCAAAATAAATCTCATGCCAGGCCCAAACCTTTCTTTTCAATACAAGTAAGTTACCCCTAGGTTAGTCCCTGTACAGCCAGAGGGCAGGTTGCAGAGCATTTGAAAAGTTGGACATCTACTTTTAAGTTTTACATGTCCTGGTAGTGACAAACTCTTACATTTTTTTTCACTACTGCAAGGCCTTCCTCTCCCATATGATAACTTTGGAGTTACCATATTACATTTTATAAGTGTAATTTCCAATGGGAACAAGTAAACACTTCATGTTTTGTTGCTCTGGAAATATAATGAAAAATCCTAACTTATGGTGAAGTTAAATTTTAAAATACAATTTTGAAAATGGCCCTTTAATAAAGTTGAAAATTGTGGCCTAACACCACGCGGGCTGCTAGGACTGCAGTGCGCACTACTTAAATCAAAATTAAAAATGTTCAAACAACTTATCCAATTAACCAAATTGTATGCAATATTATAGCATTTATTTAGATCATCATTAAATCATAATCATAAACACTTTTCATGAAGTTCCTTCATATATCAATATACATCATTATTTGCAAATTTTCTGAACCACCACCCAATGCATTTCGGGACGTCCTTGTCCCTTCGTCAGGGGTTCCAGTAGTCAACTACAAAAGCAACAAGGAAACAATATAAGACGATGCCAAATCACAAATTGTCAGTAGAATTACAGATATACATCAACATGAAATATCAACTTTAAAAGATGTAAAAAAGGATACTATCTGCAATATCACAACTACATAGGTCACAAATGCAATCTCACACATAACATATAAAAGCATGTGAAAACAGACATTTATTAACATGGCTCAATCAACTGCTGGCGAAAAATAGAAGCAGGCGTACCTTGCACTGTATGAGAAACTCTTATCTGGAAAAAATAGAATAAAATCCAAACCATCACTACGAGTTGTCAGGGAGAAATGCTTCAACTGCACAGTTGATGGTGTAAACTAAACCTGCTCACCTTATTAAACAATCGAAAATCCTGGGTCAAACAAACCAATAACGTTGTCTAATGCCGACTCTGCAAATGAATGAAGAGTCTTTAATCAGTCATTCCGTCTTTAAACAAGAAACCATGCGTAGCGTTGTTATATATATCAAACGCTCACCTCATATGCCACTAGATGTTTCAAAATCGAAAGTCAGAACAAACGATCGCCCGTGCCTAAAGAAAATAAAAGGTAACATCAGTACCTTTCAAATATTGCCCAAAAGTCAAGTTATCCCGCGCTAGACGCCATCAGCGCTTACCTCAGAAACACGCCGAGTAGTTTCAACCTGACCCGCCTGGCTATGTGATGCACTTCCGTGTCAACACATACAGCCTTAAAACACACCTCCCGGGCGAGTAACCACCATAGAAAGCAGACTACATCGTGTCCAAAAACAAAAAGGTGTAACGACCTCCGATTATAGCGCGTCACTGCATTAGTATTTATTTAAATGCGCACGTAACGATTAGTGACAGATTATTCAAGCTCACGCAACGTCTTTGTGAAAAGCGATCGTCACTCCCAAGTTAATCAACTATAAACATATAAAGCGTCCTATTCAAAACTAAACAACTTTATGCAAATAAACACCGGACAATACTCCCTTGTGGCTAAGTGATGGTGAAAAAAATGAATACCATGAATAAACTTGTATACAAAACCTGTACGACAGGGCATCATAAAACCCTACCTGCTATTTACACCTAATGATCAT
Source organism: Lissotriton helveticus (assembly GCF_964261635.1). Lineage (NCBI taxonomy): Eukaryota > Metazoa > Chordata > Amphibia > Caudata > Salamandridae > Lissotriton > Lissotriton helveticus. The sequence goes on from NC_136065.1 coordinate 1,413,261,137, forward strand.
GGCAGCCACATGCTGCTTAACATACCTGCTATTTATAACCAGTAAGTTCACAATATATACGTTTACAAGCTTTAATTGAGCCCATCTGTTATGATTGCCATATGTTGTGTTGCTACATCTTTTAGTGTGTGTGTTTATAGGATTCGTGGAGGAATTTTGAGGCTGTCATCCTGCCAGTAATTCAAAGAAAACAGCTAAATTCAAATTTGTCATTGAGCCCCATCGGGGTCAAGGTCTGTAATTTTTTGATCCAGAATGCCTCCCTCTGGAGGAGTGCCTGATCATTGTCTCTGCCTGTGTAACGTGCAACTGCTTCGATAATCTGACATTTGATCTGTGCAATGGTGTGTCTTTTTTCAATCCAGTGTACAGCCAGTGGTGATGTACGGTTCACATTCCGTATACGGCTCTTATGTTCTGATACACGTGTTTTGAATTTACGTGTGGTTTTACCAACATATAACAGTCCACATGGGCATTTAATTGAGTAAACCACAAATTCAGTGTTACAATCAGACGTATGATATAGTGGTATCTTTTCACCAGTCCTGGGATGTAGTAGTATATTCCCTAGTATCAAATTATTGCAGTTGTTGCAATTCCAACATTTAGTAGTCCCACGGAATGAGCCACTTTTCAGTTTTGCTTTGGCTGGTTTTGTGAGAAATTCTTTTAGATTTTGGGCCCTTGAATATGCACATAATGGTTTTTCGATGAACAGATTACCAAAATCAGGTTCCACTTCCAACAATTCCCATCTGTGTAAGATGATCTTTTTTATATCTCTGGATGCTGAAGAAAATTTAGAGACAAAAATCATTCTGTTAGTCTTAGTTTTTTCTTTTTTGGTCAGCAAATTACTCCTTGTCATGTTGTTGACCTTTGTGAGTTGTCTGTCAAGTATAGACTCTGGGTATCCTCTTTGGATATACCTTGCCTTTTGTTTGAGTAGTGATTCTGCGCAATCTGTTTCGTTAGAAGAGATCCGTTTAATCCGCATGAATTGTGATATGGGCAAATTGTCAATCAAATTTTTAGGATGAAAACTACTATACAGAAGTGCGTTGTTTCTGTCAGTTGGTTTTTTGAATAACTTGGTTTCAATGGATTGCTCATTCAATTTTACGACAACATCCAAAAAAGAAATTTCATCATGACTGATTGTAAAGGTAAATTGTATCCTTGGATCAACTTGGTTCAGACGGGTGATGTTCTTCACAAGTGAGTCTTCTGAAAGTCGCCAAATTACAAAGATGTCATCAATATAACGTCGGAAAAACACCAGACCTTCCTGCCATAGTGCATCTGTCAGTATATGGTCATGTTCAAATTTCGCCATGAATGTATTGGCATACATGGGTGCCCCTGGAAAACCCATGGATGTACCGTTCATTTGGTTGTGGAATACACCTTGCCACTCAAAATAGCTATTCATTAAACAAAATTCCAGTAGTTGTAGCACTAAACATTTTTGACTGTCTGTTCCTTCTTCTTGGAGCAATGCCCATTCGACTGCTTCCAGTCCTGACTGATGTGGAATTGATGTATATAATGCCACGACATCTATCGTGCATAATATCCAGTCTTCATGAATGTTTAGAATTGCTGTTAAACTCCTTAAAAAATCCGAAGTGTCCTCAATGTAGGTGGACCATTTCCGAACAAAAGATAGGAGAAAGTGATCTATAAATCTTCCTGGAGTCTCGAAAATTGATCCACAACCGGATACGATTGGTCGGAACGGTGGATTATTTAGATGTTTATGAATCTTTGGCAAAAAGTAAATCCTTGGGCGTCTTGGATGAGTTTGGTATAGATATTTCCTAGTCTTCTCGTCAATCCAATGAAGTTTTTCTGCTTGTTCCAGGATTTTATCAAGGGTTTGAGAAATTTCAAAGGTTGGATCTTGGTCTAACTTGAGATAAGTGTTTTCATCCATGACATGTTCAGTCCCTTTTTTTATGTAGAAATCAACATCCATCATGACAAGCCCTCCTCCTTTGTCAGCCTTCTGGAAAGTGATAGTTGTGTCTTGTGATAATTTTTGTAACGTGCTGTATTCTGCACGAGTCATGTTTCTCAACTGTCTTTTATACTTCAATTTATTCAAATCTGTTTTAACCAAGGTCTCGAAATTATCCAAAGTCTTGTGAGACACTGGTGCTTGAAATTTACTTTTGGGTTTGAACATAACGCTGGATTCTTGTGTACCACAAGAATCCAGCGTTATGTTCAAACCCAAAAGTACCACAAGAATTCAGCGTTATGTTCAAACCCAAAAGTAAATTTCAAGCACCAGTGTCTCACAAGACTTTGGATAATTTCGAGACCTTGGTTAAAACAGATTTGAATAAATTGAAGTATAAAAGACAGTTGAGAAACATGACTCGTGCAGAATACAGCACGTTACAAAAATTATCACAAGACACAACTATCACTTTCCAGAAGGCTGACAAAGGAGGAGGGCTTGTCATGATGGATGTTGATTTCTACATAAAAAAAGGGACTGAACATGTCATGGATGAAAACACTTATCTCAAGTTAGACCAAGATCCAACCTTTGAAATTTCTCAAACCCTTGATAAAATCCTGGAACAAGCAGAAAAACTTCATTGGATTGACGAGAAGACTAGGAAATATCTATACCAAACTCATCCAAGACGCCCAAGGATTTACTTTTTGCCAAAGATTCATAAACATCTAAATAATCCACCGTTCCGACCAATCGTATCCGGTTGTGGATCAATTTTCGAGACTCCAGGAAGATTTATAGATCACTTTCTCCAATCTTTTGTTCGGAAATGGTCCACCTACATTGAGGACACTTCGGATTTTTTAAGGAGTTTAACAGCAATTCTAAACATTCATGAAGACTGGATATTATGCACGATAGATGTCGTGGCATTATATACATCAATTCCACATCAGTCAGGACTGGAAGCAGTCGAATGGGCATTGCTCCAAGAAGAAGGAACAGACAGTCAAAAATGTTTTGTGCTACAACTACTGGAATTTTGTTTAATGAATAGCTATTTTGAGTGGCAAGGTGTATTCCACAACCAAATGAACGGTACATCCATGGGTTTTCCAGGGGCACCCATGTATGCCAATACATTCATGGCGAAATTTGAACATGACCATATACTGACAGATGCACTATGGCAGGAAGGTCTGGTGTTTTTCCGACGTTATATTGATGACATCTTTGTAATTTGGCGACTTTCAGAAGACTCACTTGTGAAGAACATCACCCGTCTGAACCAAGTTGATCCAAGGATACAATTTACCTTTACAATCAGTCATGATGAAATTTCTTTTTTGGATGTTGTCGTAAAATTGAATGAGCAATCCATTGAAACCAAGTTATTCAAAAAACCAACTGACAGAAACAACGCACTTCTGTATAGTAGTTTTCATCCTAAAAATTTGATTGACAATTTGCCCATATCACAATTCATGCGGATTAAACGGATCTCTTCTAACGAAACAGATTGCGCAGAATCACTACTCAAACAAAAGGCAAGGTATATCCAAAGAGGATACCCAGAGTCTATACTTGACAGACAACTCACAAAGGTCAACAACATGACAAGGAGTAATTTGCTGACCAAAAAAGAAAAAACTAAGACTAACAGAATGATTTTTGTCTCTAAATTTTCTTCAGCATCCAGAGATATAAAAAAGATCATCTTACACAGATGGGAATTGTTGGAAGTGGAACCTGATTTTGGTAATCTGTTCATCGAAAAACCATTATGTGCATATTCAAGGGCCCAAAATCTAAAAGAATTTCTCACAAAACCAGCCAAAGCAAAACTGAAAAGTGGCTCATTCCGTGGGACTACTAAATGTTGGAATTGCAACAACTGCAATAATTTGATACTAGGGAATATACTACTACATCCCAGGACTGGTGAAAAGATACCACTATATCATACGTCTGATTGTAACACTGAATTTGTGGTTTACTCAATTAAATGCCCATGTGGACTGTTATATGTTGGTAAAACCACACGTAAATTCAAAACACGTGTATCAGAACATAAGAGCCGTATACGGAATGTGAACCGTACATCACCACTGGCTGTACACTGGATTGAAAAAAGACACACCATTGCACAGATCAAATGTCAGATTATCGAAGCAGTTGCACGTTACACAGGCAGAGACAATGATCAGGCACTCCTCCAGAGGGAGGCATTCTGGATCAAAAAATTACAGACCTTGACCCCGATGGGGCTCAATGACAAATTTGAATTTAGCTGTTTTCTTTGAATTACTGGCAGGATGACAGCCTCAAAATTTCTCCACGAATCCTATAAACACACACACTAAAAGATGTAGCAACACAACATATGGCAATCATAACAGATGGGCTCAATTAAAGCTTGTAAACGTATATATTGTGAACTTACTGGTTATAAATAGCAGGTATGTTAAGCAGCATGTGGCTGCCATGATCATTAGGTGTAAATAGCAGGTAGGGTTTTATGATGCCCTGTCGTACAGGTTTTGTATACAAGTTTATTCATGGTATTCATTTTTTTCACCATCACTTAGCCACAAGGGAGTATTGTCCGGTGTTTATTTGCATAAAGTTGTTTAGTTTTGAATAGGACGCTTTATATGTTTATAGTTGATTAACTTGGGAGTGACGATCGCTTTTCACAAAGACGTTGCGTGAGCTTGAATAATCTGTCACTAATCCTTACGTGCGCATTTAAATAAATACTAATGCAGTGACGCGCTATAATCGGAGGTCGTTACACCTTTTTGTTTTTGGACACGATGTAGTCTGCTTTCTATGGTGGTTACTCGCCCGGGAGGTGTGTTTTAAGGCTGTATGTGTTGACACGGAAGTGCATCACATAGCCAGGCGGGTCAGGTTGAAACTACTCGGCGTGTTTCTGAGGTAAGCGCTGATGGCGTCTAGCGCGGGATAACTTGACTTTTGGGCAATATTTGAAAGGTACTGATGTTACCTTTTATTTTCTTTAGGCACGGCGATCGTTTGTTCTGACTTTCGATTTTGAAACATCTAGTGGCATATGAGGTGAGCGTTTGATATATATAACAACGCTACGCATGGTTTCTTGTTTAAAGACGGAATGACTGATTAAAGACTCTTCATTCATTTGCAGAGTCGGCATTAGACAACGTTATTGGTTTGTTTGACCCAGGATTTTCGATTGTTTAATAAGGTGAGCAGGTTTAGTTTACACCATCAACTGTGCAGTTCAAGCATTTCTCCCTGACAACTCGTAGTGATGGTTTGGATTTTATTCTATTTTTTCCAGATAAGAGTTTCTCATACAGTGCAAGGTACGCCTGCTTCTATTTTTCGCCAGCAGTTGATTGAGCCATGTTAATAAATGTCTGTTTTCACATGCTTTTATATGTTATGTGTGAGATTGCATTTGTGACCTATGTAGTTGTGATATTGCAGATAGTATCCTTTTTTACATCTTTTAAAGTTGATATTTCATGTTGATGTATATCTGTAATTCTACTGACAATTTGTGATTTGGCATCGTCTTATATTGTTTCCTTGTTGCTTTTGTAGTTGACTACTGGAACCCCTGACGAAGGGACAAGGACGTCCCGAAATGCATTGGGTGGTGGTTCAGAAAATTTGCAAATAATGATGTATATTGATATATGAAGGAACTTCATGAAAAGTGTTTATGATTATGATTTAATGATGATCTAAATAAATGCTATAATATTGCATACAATTTGGTTAATTGGATAAGTTGTTTGAACATTTTTAATTTTGATTTAAGTAGTGCGCACTGCAGTCCTAGCAGCCCGCGTGGTGTTAGGCCACAATTTTCAGTTTACACAATAGTGCTTAGCAGGCACTAATGCAGAGCAGCACACATACCGGAGAACATTGATTAAGTGTACGAAAGTGTGCGACATTCATCTACATTTATATTAACCCTTTAATAAAGTTGGCACTTATGTGCCTCAGCCATTTGGTGCCTGCAGTCTGTCTCTGGGTCACATGACCTGGTGTAGTTGACAGCTTTGTGTATTCTTGCAAGACTACAACAAATAATGGAGAGCTTAGGTGTGACCGGATGGACCATCACTGTCAGAATGGGAGAGAGGAGCTGGACCCTAACCCACTTAGACTTGAATGGGCTGTGTCCTGTGTTGACACAAAGGGCTGCATACCCCCTGTATTTAATCTGGAGCCGAGGTCAGGAAGGCTGGGCACCTCTGCACATCAAAGGCATTCCCCTTGAAGCTTCTACCCACTTCAGAGGCACATCTAGGTATAAATAATGGACCTCAGACACCAACTCCTCAGTACACTGCCGGACCTGTGGATACTCTGCCAGGAAGAAGGAATGCTATGCTTCTGAAAGGACTGCCACTCTGCTAGACTGCTGCCCTGCTGTGCTGACCTGCTGCACTCTGCTGCTTATCTGGGTGAGAAGGACTGGTCCTGCATCTCTTGCACCCAGAACCCAGAGTGATTATAAGGGCTAGTTGGCTGACATCCTAATCTTAACCCTCATTGACACAACAAACTTCCAACAACTTTGGACTTGGACTGTGAGTATACCATTCCAAGTGTTGCCACCCCAGTTCTGAACTCTTGTAAGAGGGCTTACGGTGCTCTGCCAGCCTTTGTGGATCCAGCGGAATTGACATATCTCCACTGCTGTGCGGCTGAAACCCAAGCGGAACCAACACATGGCCATTACTGGGTGCATTGGATCCAGTGCAAAGGCCCAAATTGCCACCGCAGCCTGACTAAATATTTATTTGATCCTGCCTTTTACAGGCTGCGATTACTGACATCTTCTACTCAACCCTTGTCATGAATCACCCGATTTCCTCAGCCTAGCATATTAGGCAATATTCCCTCCTCAGCGTTCTGCTTTGCATTTGCTGATTTTAAATTGGTTTGAAGTATATGACAATGACAATTTCATGCTGACTATTCATTAGAAATTGGGTTAATGGTTGGCTAGTGTATATAACAAAGCCAGGCAGAACCCACCACTCTAGTTAGCGTAAGTCATATTGGGCCAGATGTAGGAGCCTAAATACCGGTCGGTAACGGCCGATTTCGGCCGTTACCGACCGGTATTTAAGAATTGGCATGTAGGGCAGATTCGGTAAATTTACCGAATCGGTAAATTTACTGATTCTGTAAAATACCGAATCGGTAATTTTACCAATTCGGTAAATCCAAATGTAGGTGGGACTCTTCTGAGTCCTAAAAGCCATACAGATTCGGTATTTTACCACCCAATTCAATTGGGTGGTAAAATACCGAATCCAGGTGTGCATGCACATGTGTGCATGCACACCTATGCCATGTGACAGACAGACATGCCCTTAGGGCATGTCTGTGTGCCACATGGCACACATGCTTGTATTTGGGGTGCTAGAGGGTGTCAAAGTGACACCCCCTGCACCCTGGCAGGAATCGGTATTTACCAAATCGGTATTTCCCATTGATTCCTATCGGCTTCACAGCCCATAGGAATCAAAAGGAAATACCGATTCGGTATTTACCGAATCGGTAAATACCGAATATTGAAGATTCGGTATTTCAATTTCTAGAAATACCTACATCTCCCCCTTCATATTTACCGATTCATAAATACCGAATCGGTAAAATTCGGTATTTATGAATCGGTAAATACGATTTACCTACATCTAGCCCATACTCACATAAGATAACCTGTGCTCGCCCTCTGGTAGCTTGGCGCAGAGCAGGCAGGTGTAAAAAGAGGCAATGTGTAAAGTATTTGTATTGCTCACTAGGTACAGAAACACAGAGAAAACACCACAAAAAGACTCCACACTAATTTAGAAAAATAGATAAAGTTTAACCTAGTTAAATGTTGACGAATACGATTAATGAATGCTAGAATGCTTATTATTTAGTCCTTTCTCCCAAAAGTGAATAGGTTGTCAATTCAATCAATCATTGATGCTATCAGGGCTATCGCAGGTCAAAGGTGTAGAATGGGCAGATTTTGGATTCCTCAAAATGAGTAACACATTGGTAAAGATAAAAGAACAGCGGGCCCAATGCTAGCAGTACTAGTATGTGTTCCACAAAGGAAGCAATAGGAAGTCAAGCACTTCCTCATGAAGGGAGCACATCATCAGTAGAGAGAGCAATAATCCAATGACTAGCAGGGCTAGCACATGCCAACTGCGGAAGATAACTCAGTTTGGTACACTATCTCACAGGGTCATCCAACCACTCCCCCGCCACAACAGGTCTAGTGCTAGCAGCGCTAGTGCAGACCAGGAAAATGTTTCTCGGTGAGGGATGGCACGCACAAACAAGGTCTGAAATCACCACAGGAAGCAAATATGGAGCACTCAGGACCAGTGTTCCCTGTAACGCGCGCGTGCGCTCGCGCGCATCTTGCTGACCCCGAGCGCGCAGAGTCCCGAGGAAAGCGCGCACACATCCTGTGAGTGCTTTCGCACCGCCGCGTTTAAAACGCGAGCGGCGCGAAAACGGTAATTCCATGTTTGGGGGAAATATTAAGAACATAAATTGCTCCGCAGTAAAGGGCTGTGGCTGCGGGCTGTTTGTGGCCCTTTGTGAAAACATTTGTTAATTGCAGCACCGTCATGCGCTGCAATTAACAAACATTTTCACAATGGCTCACAATCAGCCCCCAACCGCGCTCCCTGGTTGGGGGCTGATTGTGAGCCATTGTGAAAATGTTTGTTAATTGCAGCGCATGACGGTGCTGCAATTAACAAATGTTTTCACAAAGGGCCACAAACAGCCCGCAGCCACAACCCATTATAACACAAATTCAGCTAAGGAAAAGACGGGATTAGGCGGTGTCTCCCGCCTCTATTTTGCCGCCACTTTCAACCATGTCACCAGCCCCTTCTCGCTAGTGGTACCATACAGGTAGGTCTCTGTTGTGGCTGGCTCGGGCATATGCATGGGCGCTCTGCTCAGCTGACAGCTCGGGCGAGACAGAGGCCATAGCTGCCAAGCGAAAGTGAAATTCACCGCCTCACTGTGCTGATGCTGAAGCCATAAAGCTCTTTGTGACCGGGATTAGAAGTCACGCTAGAAGTCCGTATTTTTGCTGATGATGGTCACGAAAGGCTCGCCAATTCCACCACCAAGGAGGTATCTCTAGGGGTAGTTGTGTTTTGGCTGCAATCAGCTTTGTATGTACTGGCGCAATAAAGTGAGGCAGCGCTGCACTGGAGGGAGAAGGAAGAGCGCCTACAGCAGCTGTTTAAAAACCTCAGACATAGAAAGCGAAGGTGGAGGTGCAAGGAAAGGAAAGCATATGTAGTGAAATCCTGTGATCGACATTGGCATAAAGTTAACTGCAGGCGTGTGCTTATGTGGTATGGAAGGGCGCTTTCTGACAGAGTACAAGGAGCACTGTCACAGTGAGCCACATATTGTTTTACTTTGCAACTTCAGCCGCGCCGCGCTCCGAGCAGAGCAGAGAATGCCTAAGGCGAGTGACGGGGTCACAGGGAGGCACCAGATTTACCTCTAGCAGAAACCTTGGTTTTCATTCTGAAAACTACAATGATCGCCTTATTATTGTATTGGCGCCGCTGCATTAGTTAACATATCATTTAATATGATTTCTCGTGCAGCTGCAAATAAGTGCTACAGTTAGAAATAAATAAACGTGTCCAAGTTGCGTAATGTAACTGGCACTCATGTACAGCGCTCTAATACGCTCAGGTCGAGAACGCTATTCGCGCTATTAAACTGCAAAAAAATTGTAATTCTTTGACTGTAAATGCACTCTCAGTCTCAAGGTCATATGCAAGTGTAGTCAAGTGTTCAAATAACTCGGGCTAGGATATTTAGAAACAACTGAAATTGGGAGGTGGTCAGGAAGATATGAAGGTTACTACCATTAAAAAAAGAGACAATGCTGATTTCACTTGGCAGCAGTACATCAAATCTGGTGTGTTAATTTGGTATGCGCTACTTTATACACATATGCAGAGCCTCTGCCAATGAACACACAAGTGGACCACTCTGACTTGTGTGAAACAGGGGAGCCAGGCCTCTATAAATAGCACTGCAATGCACTACAGTTCTCCCTCTAATAGGTCTGCAAATGTACGTTGACGTTATATTATTTAATCATAGTCCGGGATTCTTTTGGTCTTTGTATCTACAGTTTTACTTGAAGCAGGTGGATATTGTTTGTCTGTCCGTTATTTGTGATATGGCTGCATGCTCTGGGATAGTCCAGTATTCTGAATAGGTGTGGCTTGTTGGCGACAGATGTTCCTTATTAGTGATCATGATTTTTTTTTTAAGCAGTGAGTTAAGTAAGTACTGGTTGCAATTAGTTGTGCAGAGTTGTGACATTGTGCAATATCCTTCTTGAGTGCAGAGTTTATTTACAGTAGTTATCTGCTATTTGTGATGTTGCAGAATTCTTGACGGTCCAGAACTATTTACATACTCTTTGTGAGAGAGAACCTTGCTTGATTAATTAAAAAAAAGGGCTTCCATGCTTAAATTGTGTGATCTTTGGCAAATATTTTATTTCACCAAAGCTAACTTTTTCTTCATATTTAAGGCGCCCTTTTTTCCGTTTTTACGCATTTTTACAGATAAATACAGACAGGAAACCATTTATTTTCTTATCTGTATTTATTTTTAAATGTGGATAAAAACGGAAATTGGGTTAATGTTTCTCTGTCAGCCGGAGCCCTTATGTTTGATGTGGGATTGGAGTAGGTGGGACAAGTGGTTTTTAAAGGACATGTAGATCTCAGTGGCATTTTGTCCCTTGGACAACTAGATTATTTGGAAAATTCCACACCCCTGATTAACTGTCATCAAACAGCTGAGTGTTAACTGCAAGTATTATGTTAGAGCAATATGTCTCATTGCCCAGTCTTTTATTATTCTAATCTTTCCAAAAGGGTTCATTTGGGTAAAAAAAATTCTTGTTTTTAAGAGAACCTCTAACAATGGGGTCACATTTTGAATTCTGAATTCCTACTTTTCCAGAATAAGCATTGTTAAACTATATTGCCTACTAGTATCGATGACTCCTACACTACACCTTGTAATCTTGTCTGATGTAACACTTCCAATACACTGATTTACACACCTATGATTGTCTCTGTGCAATGTGTGTATTATGTAAAGTGCTCTGACACCCTATGCTGGTATGAGTGGTGCTATAATACTAAATGAATCAGAGAGCCAGTGGTTCTGGAGACTTGAGGGCTGCTGTTAAAGGGTGCTAGTGAGGGAATCCATGGTAGAGGTGGCCATTGGGGGGGCGCCAACAAACATTGTCGCACAGTGCTCCACCAGTGTTAAAGGCGCCTGGCTTGTGCCTAGTTGAAGTTGGCTGACCAAAGTCCAATTGAACAACCTGCAAAGCACTCGTCGTTCTTTTGGACTTGCTGCATTTCTTTTAGATATCACGCAAGTTAGAAATCTCTCTGCTTAGCCTAGTGTGCCGCCTGGCTGGTATTTTGTTGCTTCTTTTCGTCTGTGCATCCAGATATACAAGACAACAATTAACATTACATCTACAGCAGTAAAATCTTATAATGGTACTATCATTGGAGTCTTGTGCTTTTCTAAACCCGAAGTGTACTTGCCTGTATAACCAATTCATTTAATGGTGTGTTTCTAAATTGTAAACCTGCCATAAGACCCTTAACGTGGCGATTTATGTGTGAAAATGCAGTCTTTTCACTTGTTTAAGCATGAGTTTCGAGTGATATTTGGCGCTGCACCCACACGCACGGTCTGGTTCCTGGCGCACATAACCATGGCTGCAGCGCACAGAGACCCCACACTGCCGCACACAGAGGAAAAAAATTAGAGGGAACATCGCTCAGGACCAGGAAGCCCATTAAATACTCTAGGCCCTACTGTCCCCCATACCTGGTCTCACAGTCTGGTTGTCTATGCCTTCGTGCATGCCCTACTCCAGTGCAGTTCTCCCGGGCTGGAAGGCAGCCTGCAACACTCGTGCCAGGACAACGACTGCGGTGGGACCCCAGGGCTTTCAAATGCGGTGATGTCAGCCTGTGCTTCCGAGTCTCCTATGCAACATAATTGATCCGTTTTCTCTGGTTTTCCTCAGTGCTGCCATATACAGTACGGCCAATCTTACTGCAGTGGGCATGGCTCGGGGTGAAAAGATTCTGTACGTTGAGCAGCAGTCACCGTTGCACCATAGAGAGAACTGATTGAGTCAAATTACAAATCTGAAGACAGTGAAGTCTTGTATGGCCCTAAGATTTCTCCAGAAAGCCAATAACCCTTGGAGCTTCAGGGGTAAATAGAAGATGAAGAGGTCAGATTCAGTATAAACCCACTGCAAAGGTAGAAGGCCGCAGGACAACATAGCTGAGCACAGTGCAAAGTGGCAGTCCCTCCTGGCAACATAGCAATCAGAAGGCAGCAGGCCAACACAGCAAAGCAAGTGGCAAAGTGGCAGCCCCTCCTGGCAGCACAGCTGTTCTTAGATGCAGAGTCCCCGTCACGGACCCCAAAGTGAACTGTTTTGGGGGTGTCAGAGGTCCAGTACCTTTACCAAAATGTAATTTTGAAGTGGGGAGGGACAAAAACTACTCCTTGACCCTAACAAGGTCCCTGACCTTCTTTCTCTGGCTCCAGATGCACTACAGGGTAGTATGCAGCTCTTTGTGTGGGAACAGGCACAGCCCTATTCAGGTGCAGGTGTCAGCCCCTCCCACCTAATCTACTGCAGGAAGCTTAGTCAGCCTACTGATGGGCCATCAGGATGCAAATGTCACACCTCATCTCCCTTTGTTTGACTGTCTAGAGGGAATGCACAAAGACCAGCTGTTGCACTAACCCAGAGGTGTATTCAGAGACCAGTAGAAGCACAGAATGGTTAAATTAAGAAAATGCTAACTTTCTAGAGTGGCATATCAGACCTGCAATTTAAAAATCAACTTTACTTATACCTATGCTTTTAAAGTGCAGGTCCAGAGACACCAAACTCCAGGTTTCTATCTGCTACCAATGGAAAATTACACTTGAAAGTTGTTTTCAGGCAGTCCCTAGGTTAACCGATAGGAGAGATAGGCCTTGCAAAAGGGAAAAATGAATTTAGCAGCTTTTCACTACTAGGACATGTAAAACTCAACAGTATATGGCCTACCTTTTTTCTTTTTTTTTAAATTCTTTTTATTGATAAATGAACAAAAAGAAAAATAACATCAGGTGAAATAACAATTGTCCTCATTTCGAAGGTCAAGTTGTCGTTTGTACAGAATCACATAAAACAGTATATACATGGTTAGGATCACAGGAATTCCTGCGCTTTTGCTTCCACTTGCTGCACCGAGGGCGTACATATCTCACCACGATAACTATTCCATGCCCACCAGATCTTCCCCCATCTCTCCGGGCAACCCCAGGCCACATATACAGCTCTCTCTCTAAACATACACCAGTCCAAATCCTCCGCCCACTAGGAAATTCGGGGTGGCTGGCTAGCTCCCCACAACTGAGCAATATATCGTTTCACCACCATGCACGCCAGTGTCACCCATTGTTTCTGACACACGTTCAAATCTGTGTGTTCCCACACATTCAGTATACGTGTCTGGGTTTCTGGTCGGATTTCCTCCCCCAAAACGTCTTTCATCTCGTGATGAACCCTTGTCCAGAAGTCTTGTATTTCCACAAAGTGCCAAAGAATATGCATAAAAGTGCCAAGTTCTCCACAACCCCTTCTACACTCTCCACTCACCGTTTGCCCCATATGCACTAATCGAGGTCCTGTAATATACGATCTGTGTAGGATCTTTAGCTGCACCAGTCTAAGCCTCATCTGAATCGCAACCACTTGAGGGGAGGAAACTGCCTTTACCCAATCTTCGTCGTCCAACTCCAACCCATCTGCCCCCCACAATGCTCTAATACGTCCCAGCGGGTCTTACATATTATTTACAAGCTTTTTATATATTAAGGAGATAGTTTTCTTAGGGAGGTGTGCATCTAGCACTCGATCCTCAAGAGGAGAGGCCTTTGGAAGCGTGGTGTCCCCAGGTATGTGAGTGAGGAGGGCATGTCTAATCTGTCAATACCGATAATGCTCATTATCATGTAAACTGTACTTTTGTTTGAGAAAGTCAAATGTATGTACTTTGTCTCCTCCCCACACATCCTTGATCCGGCTGATCCCAATGAGATCCCATTTGTCAAATCCTTTAGACTTCCAAAAGCTCCAGAGTCTCTCGGAACTGAACAGGGGGGTTGCCAACGTCAACCTTCCCTCCCAGCCCAAACATCTATTAGCAGCATGCCACACATGCACTGCATGCGCTGTCAGGCCTGCCAGCGAGAACCTCCCGGGCCTGGCATACAAAGCCCTGACGATATCTCCACCCGGCGCCTTTCCGCGGTCCATAGCATAGCCTGGGTCCCCAGGGGGACCATAAACAACATGGTTCACCACTGCAAGTTGTGAGGCCCAATAGTATTTTCTTAAATCTGGAGTCAAATGCCCCCATCGTACCATGGGAGGGTTAATTTAACAAAAGCTATACGGGGTCTACCATCCCAAAGAAGCTGCCTCTGAAGTGTCTCTCTCTCTTTAAAATAGGATGCTGGTACAGGGTCCATTGTATTCTGGAGTACGTATAAAAACAGAGGCAAGGCCATCATCTTAAATAGCAGCGCCCTCTCAAGCAATGATAGTGGAAGAGCTCTCCAGCGCTCCACGTCATTTTTAAACCGGCTCAAGGGGGGGCCAAAATTGTTACCATATCTCAACTTCGGGCCTAGTGCTATGTATATCCCTAGGTATTTCAATCCCACCTGCTCAACCTTTATAGGGCATTACTGCGGGATCACAGGCGGTTCTCCCGCTACAACGAATAGCACCGACTTCAACCAGTTGATAGCAAACCCGGAGTACCTGCCAAATATGGCCAGCACATCCAGGAAACTAATCAAGGACGCCCTAGGGTTGGTGAGGTAGAGCAGGATATCATCCGCATATAGCGAAATGTAATCCTCCGACTCCTGCGTCCACCGCAAGCCACGTATAGATCGATCCCATCTGACCAACGCCGCCAGAGGCTCCAGTGCCAGAGCCAAGAGAAGCAGAGACAGAGGGCATCCCTGCCTCGTGCCTCTCCCAAGAGAAAAATCAACCGATTTACAGTTATTTACAACCACCCTGGCCAAAGGATTGGCATACAATAATCGCACCCATCCGGTGAACTCCGCACCAAAGCCCAACTTCGCCAACACCGCAAACAAATAGGTCCATTCGACCCCGTCAAATGCCATAGTGGCATCTAAGGACACCAAGACCGCTGGCTCCAGTATCTTCGGGGAACCACACAGGATCCCGTGTAGCCTCCTTGTAGCCTCCACAGGTTTAGAGCCGTGTTCCGACACGGCATGAAGCCGGACTGATCGGGGTGTATCAAGGTTGTGACTACGTTGACCAACGTGGTGGCGAGCAACTTCGCTAAGATCTTAGGCTCGGCATTAAGCAGCGAAATGGGCCTGTATGAGGAGCATAATGTCTTAGGCTTGCCTGCTTGTGGATAACCGCAATATTTGCCACCCGCTGGTCGTATGAAAGCTGATCCTTCTCCTTACTCACCAGGAACATAGCCCGGATATACGGAGCAATTTTATGAGCATTCAATTTGTACAATTCTATTGGTATCCCATTGGGGCCCGTTGCCTTCCCAGATTTTATACCTCTAATCACCTGCGCGACTTCGTCGTCAGTGAAAGGGGAGTCTAAATATTTCCTATCATCTTCAGATAATCCCGGCAGTCAAATCCTTAATCATTTCACTATTCTCCGCCTTTGTAAACCGCTTTGTAGTATTCAGAAAATTCATCTGCCACTGTCTGTGGTTCTGTAATTCTGCCAGATCCTAGTTCCTCTAGCTCAGGCACCAGCCTAGATGCCCATCCCTCACTCTCCAGCCAAGCGATCAATTTACCAGCCTTGTCCACGTGTTCATATATTCGACTCTGTATGATGTTATTCTGGACAATTGCTCTCTCCCTGGCAAGGCATTTTTATTCATCTTGTATTAACTTCAATAGGTGAAGGTCGTCCTGAGCAGCAGACCTAGCCACCCTTTCCTCCAACCTTATCACATCGGCCTCCACCCTGACCACCTCCGCCTGGTGTTTCCTCTTCCTGCGCGCCACCAAGGATAGGACCTCACCACGACTTTATATGCCTCCCACAAAGACTGCGCTGAAGCAACAGTACCCACATTTTCCTGGAACTAACGTTCCGAAACCCGGATCACGACTTTTTTAGTAGCGGGATCTTTCAAATGACACGCACTAATCGGAACTACCCTGCCAACCGCTGGCTGTCCAAACTCAACCAATAACCACTTTGGGGAATGGTCATAGACGCCCCAGCCAAGGTACCGTGCCTCTCTAACTGTAGCAACCATAGCCGCCAGTATCAATATGTAATCTAACCTGGACACACTATTATGCGCGGCGGATACGTGTGTTAAATTTGTGTCTGCGTCGGATTACGTACCCACCAGCTATCCATCAGTCCTAACGTTTCAAGGAAGTCTGGGAGCCACCTCTGCGATGGCCTGAGTGTTCGTGCCGGATACCTATCAATCACCCCCCAACACAAGAGGCCCAAGGGCAAGGTTAGAAAAACGGCACTTAAGTCTTGAAAAGTGTCAGACTGAAGGCCCGGTGGTACATATATTGACAAAAAGGTAACCGTCCTCCCCCCAAACTGCCCGAGACTCCGACTTATCTGCCTCTCTGATCCGACCATGTAGCCTGAATAGCCAAGGGAAAGGAGTTCTTTGTCAGAATGCCGACTCCCATGGACCCCGATGTAAACCCAATTTATATCCCTCTTTATGGAGGGCCATGTAGCGGTTCCTGATGTGATGTGTCTCCTGCAATAATACGAGATCCGGGGAGTGTCTTCTAACAAGCTGACTCATCATCCCTCTCTTAATCCTGTCACCCAGGCCATTTATATTCCAGCTCAGCACCTTTATCCCCGATACCTGACTAACATGCGACATTCAACCAACACCACTAGCGTCCTGCTGCGACATGGTCACCTGATGTGAAAAGAAAACAATAACAAAAGAATGCAAAGAAAAACCAAACAATGCAGTTATTTATACATATGATAGGATCAAAAAACTAAACCACTAAACCCATCCCGGTGTCCCCCCTCCTCCCTGCACCCCTGCATATGGCAAATGCCCATCCCCAACTCGCAGTGTGCCTGTCGCCCCATATCTCCCCATATCAATTAACTAAAAGTAGTAACTGGGAGGAAACCAAAGCCCCGCTCCTCCCCTCCACCTCCAGGGTAATCTCATGTGCCCAGGTTTGCAATTACTTCTATTCAAAACAAGGAAAATGGTTACGTTCTTGCCGCAACATTTGAACCTCTCCGCCAGTGTCTGTGAGCCCTCTCTATCAGCAGCGGTGCGTCCATTGGGGCGTAGGGGCGGAGCCCCACCAGCCACCATGGACGCATCGCGGCTGCCGGCCGTAATTAAATAAAATACACGCTGAACAATCAGCCGCCGGGAATTGCCAGGGGGGGTGGCCTGCTGCAGCTTGAGTGACAGTCCACACACTAAGACTGCAGCAGACGTAGTGCGCAGTCTGGGGAACTTACAGTGCGCATGCTTGGGAAAGTTGGCAACTTTCTCAAGCATGCGCACTGTAAGTTCCCCAGCGGGACCCAGGGGTGCTTGTTCGCCTGCCACAGTGCCACAGCCCGGGTTTCCAAAGGGCGACAGGGCGAGGGTGAAATGTGCCCCCCCTGCGCCAGGATTGGCTGGTCCACCGGCGCAGCATCCCATTGGATGCCGCGCGTGGGGGTGGCCCGGCATTCGTTGCTGAGTGGATGCAAGGTTTCATCTTATCGGCGGGAAGTCCAAGGAAGGGGGAAGCCAGAGGTGTTCGGGGTCGAGAAAGGAAGGCAGTCCTCAGACAGCACAGACACCGGCAGTGGACAGCGGTATGGCCGACACGATGCACAGGTACAGATCGATTTAAACAACACTTGCTTGACTGGTCACATACAAATCCAAATCTTATCATGGCGTTTAGCTTTACAGTGGTGGTTCTGGGGGTTGGTGGAAGGGTGTTGGCAATGTCCCTAAGTGTGATGGCGTTGCTCTTTTTATCATTCAATAATAATCATATCAGAGGATAGACAATATGGCCAAGAAGACAACCGACAGGCCCGGCTCACACATGCCTTGCACGAAGCTGTGTCCCATCCGTGTCCAGATGTGCCACATCTAGCAATGCAGCCCTTTTACCCATCATACTTTGAATTATGGAATTCTAGTTTAGCGGGTCTTTCTTTTTTGAGCCTTTCTGCTGCTTGAACCCGCAAAGTACTTTTAACTTTTCCGTCAGACTTTAGATGTCAAAATGAGGCTCCACGCACCCAATACGAAACCCCATGCTGAGTTTCCGAAAGCAATATGAAGCAAGTATATGTAGGAAGCCTAGTCTATGGGTAGCAGCCGCATTCAACGTACCCCTCCCCCACCCAAATGAAACCACCCATCCACCAATCCCCATACCCTTCAACTACAAAAAGCATCTTGTTGGAATCCAACACTACAGTTAACGTTCCTAGTGCATGATAGGGTCACTCCAAACACTGCACCTTTTTTCTGTTCCGGATACATTTTGGCACAAAGGGTGCTTTTCGCTCCATTTTTTGAGACCTAGGCTTGAGCGCTTCAAGGTGCTTTGAGGGCCATGGTCGTGAACCTTTGCACTATACGTGTTTTTTACATTAATACTCTTCTCTAGCAAAATGAGCGGCCTGACCGAGACCACCCCATAACTTTCATAAAGATGGCTGAAATGAGAGTCGGCGCAGTGAAGTTCTAATGTTCTTCCTAGAAAACCAGACGAGATTCATTGCTTTTTTGCTGTCAAATGCCAAGCACATCATCTCTTCAGCACACGTCTCGAGGGCAAGTGCACGAAGAAACGCACGTGACCCGTCTTCTAATCACCAGCAGAGAGCACCTGGCAGGGCCCCAACGGGAAGGCGGAGAGCGCCCCCCTTCAGAGCCCGTACGTCATCACGGATCACTCGACACACACACGCCCTCCTTAAGACGGGCGCACATGCAATCAACACGCGAGACTCAAGGCTCTGAATCTGATGCAACAGGGTTGAATGCGCTTCAAAATCAAACAGTGAGGGGGAACACAACGGCAGATGAAAGATGCGGACATTTAAGTGAAGCGATGCGCCCTTCCAGGGTATGAAAAGCACTCGAGCGCCCCTCGAGGCCTATATATAGAGAGCCTGCTGATGGAGGGCAGCTAGCAACACGCTTCCCCTAAAGACTGCCTCACATTCCAACATGAAAGGCGGCCCCCACTTCAGGTCATTCCACTTCCAATAACGCGTCTTTCTAGCAAACAAGGTGGCCTTCTCAGAGGAAAAAAAACACAATTCCCTTTCCAAGAACAAGATGCTCCAAGCGATATTTCCTTACTGCGCTGTCCGTGCGGTGGGGTGCTCCTGGGTAGTCTATGAAAACGTGCTTTAACCACATATCTGACATTTAGCACCTTCCTTGATCCACCTGCAAGGCAACATTTCGGATCTGATCGTTTCATATGCCAAATGCAACAACAACAAAAATCAGTGTTATCAAAATTTTGCTGGCATAAATCAGACACATATATGCACAAATCCCATAAAAAACGAAATAGCAATACTATTCCTCTGCATAAAGTACGAGGGGCACTGTATTTTTAATTATTGCACAATTCTAAAGAAGGCAACACTCGGTATGAGCGGTGACTGGCAGTCACCGCTCATTCACCGTGGTTGTAAAGAAGCTAAGACAGATCTCATGTTCATTATTTCAAACATTAAATCCCCCAAATAAGTATCACAGCACAAAAGCCCTGTCAAATATACTTCTGCAAAAGAATGTTATTTGTATAGTGACTTTGTGGTTCCCCGTGATATGATCTATCTATAAAGCCACACATCTGAACCTACAGCTCTCAAGTGGCACATTAGTTGGGGGGCATATGGTCTGACATTAACGCTCCAGCCACTATTCCTGTAGGGCTGATCGCAGTGATAAAGAAAAGTGGCAGTGGAAGAAAGGCCTGCGGGTGTGGGGGCCTACTGTGATCAGGAAACACTTTAGGTCGTTTTAAAGGCAAATAAAACATAATCTTTTTTACAGACCCTGCATCCCTCAGATGATACCCATTTATTGGCCCTAGGCCATTACTGTTTTTTTATGGCGGCAACCTGTATGCATCACACTGATGTGTGCAGCAGGCACGCAACCCACTCAGACACCTAACTGTAACTGGGCCTGATGCAGGATGCCCTGATCTGTTGGGGACGGGGGAGCTGTGCTTTTGGTGTCATAAGTGATGGAAGTAACAGGTTTCCTCTGAGGATACTCGGTTTTGGGGAGGAAGGGTGTGCGGGGGTCGGTAGGAGGGACTCTGCATTGGGCGCATCATGCACAGGAGTGAAGAGTAACACGTTGCTGAGTGTTTGCGTCAACGTGGGTAGGTCATCCCGCAACGCGTCTGTTGTTTCATTTGTCTAAGGTCGATAAAATAAATACCGTTGAGTTGGATAACAATAGCATCCGCTTTTCCGCGTTAAGATAGCCATCGGCGAAAGTATGTTTTACCTAAGCATCCGTTATATACCTTGTTTTATTGACGGGTACATCACAACTTTAGGTACACATGTATGCATGTCATTCAGAAACACTAAGCTTCCCGGCTTGTAGGAAGAGTAACACTGCCTTTGTCGCAGGACCTCACAGCTCCATCAAGTTTCCTGCCCATGTTTATGAAGCGACGTGTTTCAGAGTGTTGAAGTTATGCAAAGGGTGATGGGGCAGGAAATATGTTTTAGAACTCCCTCAGGGGGAGCTCTCCCTCTAAGCCTGTCTGGCGCATATTTTCTTTTTCTGGCTACTCCCTTGTTTACATCAAATATTTTTACTCTGTAATAATATCCCTGTACGTGCTTAATGTACTTAAAAAGGCAGCCTAGTGCATGACTGTTAACATTTTAGAATGCATCATGTGTGATGTTTCAGAGGATTTTCTATGCCTTTAGAGAGGCAAGCTGCCGCGCATAACTATTAGAAGATATCCATGAGCTGAATAATGGTGTTTAAATTACCAACAATGTCCATGAAGTCTTCCTACACACTCCTTTCACATTTCCATTTTATATTTAAAATGCATTACCTTAATCAGTCCAGTTTGCGCCTTAGGCAAGACATCATGGCTCACATTAGAGGCTTTTACAAGTGTGAATGTATGAAGCTCTGTGGTTATACTGAATAAGCAGCTACCTATGTTATGCCATCTATTAATGTAATAACTGCACTTTCACAATTGCTTTATTAACCTTCCTGCTTTCTCAAATTTGCTTGAAAATGCACGATTTTTCTTCTTTTTTTTCAAAATTTTCTTGGGGGGTGTCATCCCCCGAAAGCCCCCTTTTGGGATTCGGGCTCGCTCGCTGCGCTCGCTCGCTACGGTGCTGTATGCAAATCAATTTGCACACCACCACTTTCAAATGTCACCCACCGCCCCTGCTCTCTATAGTGAAATAGTTGCTAAGACCCTTCGGCTTGAGATGGTTTAGGATGTTGCCCTCTACAAATAGATCCGGCGTCTGACCCTCCGATTTCTCGGCACTCCCAGAATGCGAACGTTGTTGCGCCTGGCTCTCCCTTCATAATCGTCCAGCTTCTGATCCGTGGCTTCTCGTGACGTGTTCAAGGGGCGCCCCTGCTACTGCAGTTCCGCTACATCATCTATCAGGCTTGCCGTCTTGATGTCTAACGACTTGACCTTCTCGTTAGCCTTCGTAAGATCTGCCCGTATCAGATTCACCTCTATAGTGACTGCATCCAGCTTATTGTCCAAGGATTCCGTTTTACCACCAAGTGAAGACTAAACTCCATTTATTGCCGCCATGACGTCCGTCAGGGTTGGCTCAGTTAGAGCGTCCGGTGCGTCTCCCCCTACGGACTGAGTCTGCCTGGGCTCCGCTGGGGATCCCCTGGGCATCGCGTAGCAATCTAGTTTGTTAGATTGCACATGTTTCATCCCTTTTGAGGACCTGGGCGCTGGCTTGTCTGAGTCAGGCTTCGTCGCCATCGCCTCGCTCTCCTCTCTTGCAAGGAAGGCTGCTAGTCTCAACTGGGTACCCTGCAACAGAGATTAGCAATAATCCAGTGTCGTAGGCACCAGAGTGAAGTACCCGGTCACCACAGTTATCTTAATCAGTGGCCTTTCCTCCATGCTCAGAATCGCGCATACATTTTCTAACCGGGTATATCCACAAAAGTCTGCTGTGCCCGTCACCTCACCGCACTCCACAATAAAAATTCGTAGTCCGGGCAGCAGGCGACACAGACCACGCCCCTCAATAGGTCATATGCCCTGGGTAGAGTCCAAGACCACCTCTGATGTTGCCTACTACTGCTAATGTCATAGCCGTGTGTTTGTCAAAATGCCTCTCCTCAGCAAGAGCCTTTTCAGGTTCCCACCGGGCACCACTTCTCCATGCCCCGGATATGTGCCACACTTACTGCACCAAGCAGGGCCCCCACGAGTAGAGAATGCAGTCCTCAGTACTCACCGCAGGGTTTCCAACTCATCTGGTCCCTGAGGACAGCGCGCCAGTCGCCGCCCGCTGAGATCGGGCCGCGGCGAATCACCGCGACCCTCCACTCCCGGAAGTCCCACAGCTGTTGCTTCAATTCCCGGCAAATTCAGGGGCATTTACTGGCGTCACTCATTGCCAGGTGGATCTCGCCGCGATCAAAGCCCCGCCCTATCAATGGGGGGCGTGGACCACTCGCTGGGTCGGACCGGCAACTTCCGGTTGCCGGCCCCATTGTTGTTCAATTGCGGCCGGTGTCGTGAATCACCCGAGACCCCTGCTCGACAGACAGCAGGCCTCACAGCTGGAAGGTGACGTTTCTTCAAAATGCCGCACCGGAGTGAGACGCGGATCGCAGCGTCAGCCGTCGCTTCCCCTCAGCCGCTGAATTCTCAGAAAGGGGCACAGGATAAAAGCCAGGATTAGTCTGGAGGCGGCTCAGGTTTTGGGAGCTAAGAGCTCATGCGGCCATCTTGGTGTCGCGCGTGGCTCCTCCCATGGCCTACCTTTTAAATACACTACAGCCTGCCACTGGGGCTGCCTAGAGCCTACCTTAGGGGTGACTTACTTGTAATAAAAGGGAAGGTTTGGGTCGGGCAAGTAGTTTAAATTGCCAGGTCAAAATGGCAGTTTAAAACTGTACCCACAGGCTCTGCAATGGCAGGCCTGAACCATGGTTAAAGGGCTACTGAGTGAGTGGCACAATCTGCGCTGCAGGCCCATTAGTGAAATTTTGTGTTGCTGCTGTTTATTTAAGCAGACTATTGACCTAGACTCATTAGTTCATAGGCTTAATGAGGTATATTCCCAAATTATTTATATTTTCTGTATTTTTACAAACATATGCTCATGTCTGAATAGGATACACAACCAGTTAACATGATCAGTTAAACAAACAATTGTGAGAACAAAACAATAAATTCACAAATGCGCAAATAATGAGAAATTTTCAAATAACGGGAATTTTTCAAGAATTACACCAGCAGCAATAGTTTACATTAAGCAATCTCAATGGCCCTATGCCTTGGCGCTAGTTAAGGGATTGCTGCCACAAGGGTCACATATTTCTCTGTGGGGTTAGTTTATGAAAGTGGAACCTCCTCAGCATCTCTGTGTGATTGTCACCATATTTGTGCCTGTGATTTTTAGAAGGACCCTTTGCGGATTAAAGAGGAAAAGCTGGCGCGTTTCCAATCCCGTTGTTGATGGGCCACAGAGTAACCTCAAGCTGCAAACAAAATGAATGAAAAAATAATTACCTAAAATTGCAGTGCTTTCTCGTATTTTACATGATAATCATGCATGTTAAATTTAAAGTGTACCTCAAGATGCAAACAACAACTTTAGAGCTTCTTATTGACGCTTCATTATTGATTTTAAGACCTGAAAGATCACAAACATCTAGTTTCAATATTCCGTCATGTGTGCTGCACATTTGATATTCCAAAGTCAAAAGAAGATTGTGACTTATGTTTTTTTTTTGTGAAGGGCACGGAGGGGGTTAAACGTTTGTACAGATGGATGTCTGGCTTTCTGTTTTTTTATAGTTTACGTAATCTGAAGAAAAGCAGAGGGAACCACTTCAGTGTAATGCTTGGAAAATTCACCTTCTTTGAAAGGTTGTGGTAAAGCTAATCTTATATGTGGGTGATTTACTTGAATGCGTTCATTTGCTTTTCATTTTTGAAAGCCCTCTAGTTCGTCATGTATTCAACTCACTTTGTCTAAGGATAGGGGAATCAAGCAGTTCTTAGCATTTCAAGTTAAACGGCAAAAGAATGACACATGTAACACATGTGTAAATACATTGTGACCACTGAAGTCGAGGCGCGCTTGCTGAAAGTAGAGTCATTTCTGTGCTGGTATTGTTTTAATCGCAGCCTCGCGCCACGAGAGCTAAAAGGGTAAGAATGTGAAACCCTCATTTAATTTATTTGTGAGAACAGGCCTCCTCCAGTATGAAATTAGCGCTCGTTGGATCACTTACTGGAGGTTTGTTTCATCAGAAGTTCAAAAAACGTTCGTCTTGTGGTGTGATTCGGTGAATGGAAAAGGAAGTATGACGGTATGAAATGTAGACAGGAAGTTGAAGTGGTATGCTTGAAATGCATTATGGGGGTTGAAGTTTACATATTTACTCTGGGTGCTCTTAAAGAGTTATACGACATTAAGAGCACAGTTATATTTACTGTAAATAGATATTTTAGTGGTTTATGATACATGTGAACACAGTATTAAGTACCCTCTCCTGTAAGATAAATGGATTTTGCTTCTTAAAAAAATGCATGTTTCTAGACATATGAACATTATAGTGTTACAAAGGGCAATTTTTGCAGAGACTTTTTACAAAGGTTTTTTTTAAACAGGGCTTTTGCGCGTAATGTAATGTCCTACCTGGCGTCTTAGTTTGGACAAAACCCCCCAGTTTTATCGCAGGCCCATTAGTAGCATTTAATGTACAGGCCCTAGGCACAAGTAAATTAAATATGCCAAATGAGGATAAGCCAATGTTACCATGTTTAGAGTATGGAGCATACGCACTTTTGCACCGGTTAGCAGTGGTAAAGTACCCAGAATCCTAAAGATAACAAAAAGGAGGTCAGAAAAATAGAGGAGTAAGGCAAAAGGATTGGGGATGGCCCGCATGAAGGACCAGGTCCAACACCATTTATCTCTGATGGTTTTGATGATTAGAGTTTGTAACTTTTCTAATCTGCTAATAAACTTTCATAGTTTGCAGATCTACTACTCTCTGTCATTCCTGTGGGGCCTAATGTGCTTCTCAGTCATTGATGCATTATTGATTTGTTGATGTTAAACCTCAGCCCAGGACTAAAGATCCATTCACTCAAATAGAGGTTGTACATGAGTTTACATCAACAATCTGGACATTGCAAATCCCATCCTCACTACAACAATCTGGTAGCAAAGGATGGTTCCTGCTGAGGTTTAAAGAGTTAGAATTTGTCCCGGAGTGAGTTAGAATCTGCGCTAGCCCATTCGACATCCCAGAGTGTCCATGGTCCATTTCAGAATATCGGCGATGTTCTGGCATTCCTTAAGCAGTTGCAGTGTCCTCGGTGTGTGAATGTAAGCAGGATTATGCATATTTGATTGTTGCTAAGCATTTCAGTGTGTACGGTTATGATGAGATAGTGTGTTTCGCAATGTGGTGTCCATTTGGATCCAGATAAGTTCTGTGTTGAAGTGGTAATCTGAAATGCTGTATCATGAATATTGCTTGTGCATATGAAAATAAACACACTTATTGCAAAGAGTTGAAGTTTGGTTTTGGTTATCAAACTCATCCTAGTATAAGACTGTGGAGTATGGGTGTGGGCGGACCGGAATAACAGGCGGGGAGGCCGGATATAGTGTGCTATGGTCAGCGGCTTTTATTGAAAGTTCAGGACAAAAGTCTTTGTGGGTCGAAGTGTTGATGGATGAGTCTTGGGTGGATGTGCAGGGCTGGGGTAGCTGGGATGAGGGTCTGGCGCGGCGGGGTAGTCTGGATGGGGTCTTCTGCTGGGCCGATGTTGTCTCTTCCACGGTAGGGCACTGGTACTCCTCGGAGGTATACAAGGGAGAGAAGAGTACAGGGCTGTTAGTCCTGGGCAGAAAGGACTTCTGAGTACTGCCACCTACACCGGGGTGTGAGGGAATCGGAAACCGAACGTGAGGAAGGGATGGCAGGGTGGGATGGAAAAGGCAAGTAAGAGAGGGTACGGGAAGAGGGTGTTGCGTGTGGCGGGACAACGGTGCTCTGGTCTTCTCTACAGTGCCAGTTATAGAATTTAATGTACAGTGCTTTCGTGCTCGTGAGGTTCTATTTACAGTATTTACATCTAAATACAGGGGGAACACGGAGAAAGGATAGAGTGTACTCACGTGCCCCGCCGCAACTCTCCTGTGAGTTGCGGCCACTCTCCAGCCACCTCCTGAGGACGCCACCAGTCTTCGGTCCAGACGTCCTCGTCTCGGTTCTTCTGCTTCGCTCCACTCACTGTCAGTGGTTCTTCGCTTGTCGCTGCCTCCTGCCACGAGTCCGCTGCTTGGAACACCTCTCCTTCCTTCCCGACGGCTTTTCTGTGTTCCGGGAAGGTTCTAGGTAAAGCACTTCCAGGGTCAGAGGCGGTCGTTTCCGGTTCCTCAAATGGCGCCTCACTTCCGGGGTCAAGGAAGATCGATTCCGGTCCTTTGGGCTCGGATGTTGTTGCCGGTTCCTGTAGGGGAAAAGAGAGAGGAGGAGTCCTGTTTGATGGGGGCGCTGCATGACTGATCGCGGAGGTCAGGGACCCCAGGCTCGGACGCCGCCCCGGGGAGGTAAGGGCTGCTTCTTCTCCACATCCCCTTTCCCTAGCAGTCCTTCTTGTAGGGTTTGTTGGAGGTAGGTAACAGGAGAGATTATCCGCGTTACCCTGTTCCAGCCCCTTTCGGTGTAACATTTTGAACCGAAATGGCTGTAGAGAGAGAAACCACCGGAGGACTCGGTCGTTGTGGCCCCTGTTGCGGGCCATCCATTCTAGCGGGGCGTGGTCAGTATATAAGAGAAACTCACGCCCCTCCAGGTAATACCGAAGGCTTTCTACTGCCCATGTTATAGCTAGTGCCTCTTTTTCGACAACTGCATAGTTCAATTCTCGTGGGAAGAGTTTCCTACTGAGGTATAGGATCGGTTTTTCGACCCCTTTCGGATCCTTCTGTGATAGGACAGCCCCCAAACCCTGATCGGAGGCATCAGTCTGCAGGATGAAGGGCTGTGTATAATCAGGACTGATTAGCACTGGTTCGGAAATCAGGGATTGTTTGAGTAGGTTGAAGGCGTGTAACAGCAGGGGAGAGGGATGTTGTAGTTTCTCTTCTTTTCTTGTGGCCTTCTTTAACAGGTCGGTCAAGGGGGCCGTGGTTTGGGAGAAATTGGGGATGAATCTCTTATAATACCCCAGCAAACCAAGAAAGGCACGGAGTTCTTTCCGGGTTTGAGGGAAGGGTATGGCTTGAATGGCTTTGATCTTGTTGTCCTGCGGACGGATGACCCCTTCTCCCAACAGGTATCCCAGGTATTTCACACTCTGTGCCGCTAACGTGGTCTTGGAGGGATTGATGGTGAAGCCATGATTCCCAAGGGAGGCTATAACGGATTGCAAATGGTGTAGATGTTGTTCCCAATTGTCGCTATATATGACGATGTCGTCTAGGTAAGCCCCGGCGTATTGTGAATGGGGTTGTAACACCAAGTTCATAGCCCTCTGAAACGTAGCCGGGGCTCCGTGAAGCCCGAAGGGCATTACCTTGAGCTGAAACAAGCCCTCAGGGGTTGAGAACGCAGTCTTTGGTTTGTCTTCTTCTTTCAGGGGGATCTGCCAATATCCCTTGCACAGGTCAAGGGTGCTTATATACTTGGCCTTGCCTATGCGCTCCACCATCTCATCTACGCGGGGCAGGGGATAGGAGTCGAAGGCAGAGATCTTATTCACCTCTCTGAAATCGATACAGAATCTAGTAGAGCCATCGGGTTTAGGGACTAGGATGATGGGGGAGTTCCAGCTGCTGCTGGAGGGCTCTATAATGCCCATTCTCAGCATCTGGTTAGTCTCTTCTTTAATATTGGCTCTGCGTGCTTCAGGGATACGGTAGGGACTTTGTCTCACTGTTTTTCCCGGTTCCGTGTGGATGGCATGTTCCACTACGGTGGTGTGTCCCGATAGGGACGAGAACACTGTTTGCACAGAGGACAAGGACCGTCTGAGGTCCTGTTTGTTTCTTTCAGGCAGATCTGAGTCAAGGCAACCTTCAAAAGGAAGGGTTTGCATATCGGACAGGGCAGGACGGGGCCCCTCCCACTTTTTTAGGAGGTTCACATGGTAGATTTGGGTGATCCCTCGGGTGGAGTCCATCTCGACTTCGTAGGTGACAGGAGTCACTTGTCTTAGGACGGGGAACGGGCCCTGCCACTGCCCTAGCAGTTTATGGTCAGAGGATGGCAAGAGTAACAACACAAGGTCCCCAGGGGCAAAAGAACAGGCCTTGGTTCCTTTGTCATACTGATGTTTCTGCGTGATTTGTGCGGCCACCAGGTTCTGCCTCACGATCTCCCTTATCTGTCCTACGTGGGTCCTGAGATTGTCTACATATTCGGGTAAAGGCCGGGTTCGGTCCGGTTCGGCTTCCCAGGCCTCCCGAGCCATGTCTAACAGGGTCCGGGGTGCTCGGCCATACAACAACTCATACGGTGAGTATCCGGTACTGCTTTGAACCTTACACCCGATGGCGAAAAGAGCAAGGGGAATCATCTCCTCCCACCTTTTGCTCTCCAGGCCTAAGAGTTTCTTAAGGGTGGTTTTTAAGGTGGCGTTATAGCGTTCCACCAACCCGTCTGTCTGGGGGTGGTAAGCCAAGGTTCTTATTTTCTTAATACCCAGATTGGAACATACTTGACGCATGAGGGAGGAGACAAAAGGCGTCCCTTGATCGGTCAGGATCTCGCTGGGAAAACCCACTCTAGAGAAGATGGAGATGAGGTCCTTGGCTATGTTTTGGGTGCTGGGTTGGCGCAAGGGGACTGCTTCTGGGAAACGGGTGGCATAGTCTACCAACACAAGAGCATACCTACACCCACTCCTAGAGGGTAGCAGGGGTCCTATAAGGTCCATCCCTACTCTGGTAAAAGGGACGTCAATGAGGGGGAGGGGTTGGAGAGGAACCCTCGGGGGAAGATACCGGCTATTTCTCTGGCAGAACGGGCATTCCCGGCAATACCGTTTTATCTGCCCGTGCACGCCAGGCCAATAAAACTTCTCCAGGATCGTTTGTCCCATTTTTTCGTCACTGAAATGCCCTCCTAGTAAGTGGCTGTGGGCCAGAAACAGTACTTTGTCTCAAAATAGTCCAGGGATAACCAACTGGGGGGATTGCTGAGGCCCTCCCTTCCTGTACAGGAGTCCGTTCTTTCGGAAGAAGTAAGGACCTACTTGTAGTGGGTCCTCGTTGTCCAGGGCACGGCCCCAGGCTTCTTGTAACACAGGGTCTTCTTGTTGGGTGGCGCGGAATTCCCTATCAGTTTCCCACGGATGGTTGTCCACCTGAGCGGGGTAGGCAATGGAAAAGTCCCTTTTTTCTTTCTTCTTCTGATTTTTAGATTTGATCGGTTTGGACGGGGAGCCCAAAGAAGGAGAGACATGGGGGAAAGGGGCTTCCGCCCACCATTTCTTCAGGGAGTCTGTAGTGTCCTGAAGAAGGTGAGGAAGACCACTGTAGTCGCTACCCAGGATAGCTTGTTCTGGGAGATTGGGTACCAGACCAACCGTTAGCAGGCTTCCTTCGTCTGTGGGGTGTTGCACACGCACTCTGGTTGTCGGATAACTCCTAGTATCACCATGGACACATTTGATGGCCACTGTACCTGTCACTGGTCTGACAGGATGTGGCAGTTCCTGTGGTCGTAGAACGCTATGCCGACATCCCGTGTCGGCAAGTGCCATCATTCGGTGCCCATCAATCCGTACCGGACAACGAAAAGGCGGAGGGGTGGCTTCCGCGGTGAGACAAACATAGTTCCTGGCCAGTCCTATGTCCATGGGTTCTTCCTTTTGTGGGCATATGCGAGTTATATGTCCGTACCCACCGCAATGGTAACATTGAGGACCGGGTGGGGTTGGCCGAGGCATGACAGAGTAGGGTAACAAGGGAACAGGTTCTGGTTTTCTGGCCACGGGAGGAGGCCTTTGGGCCCGGGGATGACTGCCATGTGGTATATGAGGAGGAAGTTCATTTTAGGTTCGCTGGGATTCCTGGGCTCTGCTGTAGGCACTAGCAATTTCCACTGCACTGTCGAGCGTCAGGCGAGCGTGTTGGCGCACCCATTTCTGGGTGGCCGGATGTAAGGATGCTAGGTACTGCTCCAGGTAAACTTTTGATAGGATTGGTGGCCGTGGCGGGCTTCAACCACCGATTGGCCAAGTCCTGTATACGGAACGACAAAGCCCGAGGCGTTTCCTGGGGTCCTTCCCGTGCCTGACGCAGACGAACCCTGTACGTCTCGTCGTCAATCCCCAGGCGCTCCAGGATGCAGGCTTTTATGTCATTGTAAGGGGTTTGTCCTTGGATGTTGGCCTGCTGGTAGGCTGCCTGCAGCTCACCCGTCAAAAGAGGACCAAGGTAGTGGCCCCATCTGTCGGGAGACCAGGCAGCGGCCTGGGCTAGGCGCTCGAAATTCGTGAAGAAGTAATCGGGATCTTCCCCCGACACATATTTCTGCAAGACTACGGATGGTAGGGAGGTAACCGGTCTTTGTTGCCCCATGACGTTGGTAAGTTTCTCAAGGGCTTGATCCTGCGCGGTGCCCTGGCCCTTCAGGACATCATGCAACTGTCCGCGATCGTCTTCGGCCGTCTTGAGGAACCGTTCCATCATTTTCTCTAGCTGCTCCTGGCTTTCCGCCAGCTGTTTGACTGCGGCCTCCATGCTTCCGGGGTATCCCACTTCTGACACAAACTGCGGAGTATGGGTGTGGGCGGACCGGAATAACAGGCGGGGAGGCCGGATATAGTGTGCTATGGTCAGCGGCTTTTATTGAAAGTTCAGGACAAAAGTCTTTGTGGGTCGAAGTGTTGATGGATGAGTCTTGGGTGGATGTGCAGGACTGGGGTAGCTGGGATGAGGGTCTGGCGCGGCGGGGTCGTCTGGATGGGGTCTTCTGCTGGGCCGATGTTGTCTCTTCCACGGTAGGGCACTGGTACTCCTCAGAGGTATACAAGGGAGAGAAGAGTGCAGGGCTGTTAGTCCTGGGCAGAAAGGACTTCTGAGTACTGCCACCTACACCGGGGAGTGAGAGAATCGGAAACCGAATGTGAGGAAGGGACGGCAGGGTGGGATGGAAAAGGCAAGTAAGAGAGGGTACGGGAAGGGGGTGTTGCGTGTGGCGGGACAACGGTGCTCGGGTCTTCTCTACAGTGCCAGTGATAATATTTAATGTACAGTGCTTTCGTGCTCGTGAGGTTCTATTTACAGTATTTACATCTAAATACAGGGGGAACACGGAGAAAGGATAGAGTGTACTCACGTGCCCCGCTGCAGCTCTCCTGTGAGTTGCGGCCGCTCTCCAGCGACCTCCTGAGGACGCCACCAGTCTTTGGTCCAGACTTCCTCCTCCTCGTCCTCGTCTCGGTTCTTCTGCTTCACTCCGCTCACTGTCAGTGGTTCTTCGCTTGTCGCTGCCTCCTGCCACGAGTCCGCTGCTTGGAACGCCTCTCCTTCCTTCCCGACGGCTTTTCTGTGTTCCGGGCAGGTTCTAGGTAAAGCACTTCCGGGGTCAGAGGCGGTCGTTTCCGCTTCCTCAAATGGCGCCTCACTTCCGGGGTCAAGGAAGATCGCTTCCGGTCCTTCGGGCTCGGATGTAGTTGCCGGTTACTGTAGGGGAAAAGAGAGAGGAGGAGTCCTGTTTGATGGGGGCGCTGCATGACTGGTCGCGGAGGTCAGGGACCCCAGGCTCGGACGCGGCCCCGAGGAGGTAAGGGCTGCTTCTTCTCCACAAAGACCCTGGCATAGATACTGAGTCATATTATAAGATGTGGCTGGTATCTTCAGGATTGCAGTGTCAAACCGTGAGGTACCATCGGCCGCTCATAAGATAACAACCCATCAAACTTCTTTTGTGAAGGTGTACTAACTGAGATTCGTTGGGAGCCAGGGTGATTTCTGGCTGGTCGAGAATTCACTTTGTATGTGTTATAGTGGCAGGAGGGTGTTATTCCCTATTCTTCCCTTAGAGTAATCAGTGACTTTTAATATGTTTTAGTGTTTTAGTGAAACAGGCAAGAGTTATTTTAAAAAGCAAAGTTAAGATTTTTAGTTATCAAGGTTGTAAGGTCAGAAAAAAGTTGAACTGATCCCTGGGAAAAGAAAAGTTGGAAGTAGTAAAATTTTATCCATACTTAAGAAAAATATTTACAAATAGGTGCTCAGCTAATAGACATATGGACTATTGCAAAGGTAAAGCGATTTTACAACCCTTTGCAATTAATCGGCAGGACACACACTGTGGGAAAAGACATTTCTAACATATTAACATATTATTTTGGTCTATAAAATAAAGATCCCACCAACCCTGAGCTACGCCAGCGAAACAATAGATGCACAAGATTGGGCCAAATTTGAGAAAGTGGAAGGAAAAATCTGGCGGCAAATTAGTAATTTGAATCACGCGGCACCGATTGCAGCGCTTAGGCTCGAATTTGGTCTTCTTTCTACATATGTGCTATCAATGGTCATGTGCTTAAGATGGTATAATGCACTGATAAATAGCTCTGAGAATTTGCCAAGCGTAGCACTGTACAGTGAAATATTTGTAAATATGAAGGAAAAAGTGCTATTTTTAGGAATAATTTAAAAGCATTATCAATGTTTGGTTTAGATATGCACTCCATGCAACCAGAGAAGCAGGCAGTCCTTCGCGTTTTATCTGAAAAATACGTCTTCACATCGCAAGGACATGACGGAAGCGCCCCTGTTTTTTTTATAAAAAGGCTTCACGCAACCAGAGAAGCAAGCAGTCCTTTGCGTTCGAATTGTGAAACACGAGTTCACACCGCAAGGACATGACATAGGCGCCCCTGGTTTTTTAAACAAGCAAAGAAAAAAGGTTTTATGAGGCTCAACCATCTCTGATTGACTACACCCCACGTTTAAATGCTCAAGCACCAGGAGTTTCTTACCTGAAGCTCGACTAAGACTAGAGATTTTAAATGGACATATAAAGTCAGCATCACTTCTCACATCGTACTCCGGTATGAAAAATAATGGAAATCTGACTACCTCGAAAAGCAGATACTAAGGGAGATTATATTGACCCCTGTACTACGACAGATATCAAATATAGTCTTGATAAAGGTGGACAAAATTGTGGAAAACCACCGAAACGCGTTGACGCACCATTTAGTATAATTCACGACTCGGACATCTCAGTTGATATACTGTATTGTGGTGTGCATAACTTAGGTGTCAGAAATAGAGTTTGAATATACACCTAGTACTGTACGAGTTTAATGTCTTACCGTTTTCTGTCTCCATGTCTCAATTTTGCTGGCCAATATTGAATGTCAATTATTTTTATTGTACCTCCTCCCCCTTCTTATAACTATTTGTGTCAAGTGGCCCCCTTATTGCCCACTTTTTAAATATTTGTATTACCAATAAATTGCAAAATTCTTTTTACATTCGCGAATCTTGTTATTGTTTTTGACCTTCTGGCTCAGTTAATTTAGTCTTGCTCAAGGGAATCTCTTCCTTTTCATTGGTTGGTTAACCCTACTTCCCTTGATTCTCGTTAAGGGGTACCTCTCATTTTTACCTCCCTTAGATATGGATGGGGCAGTGGTTCTTTGCAAAAGGACCTTGAAAAGTATAATTAAGAAAACAATATACAGGGTTTCTCGTGAAAGAGATATTAAAATGTGATCAGAGAACAGAAACATTGATTGTATTGTGGGGAGCAGTATTGTCAAAAATCCCCAACCTCATGTCTTATGGAATCTTAAACATGGAGTGTGCAGGGTGATTTTGCTACTGAAATTGAATTTACTCCCTCTAAGAATTGTAACAGGATCTTGGGAGGGTGTTCCAAGACATGAAAGGTATTGTCAGTTATGTAATTCCTGTATACAAGATTTGAATCATGTTTTATTTGTTTTTCCTGCATTACAATCAATACTTCGTAGATATTTAAGGAATTGTTTTTTAAAGTATAATATCACTACAGCAGAACAGGCCCGGAATCGTCTGCTGTCCCCCCATCTGAACTGATGTGTTTTAAAATTTTCAACTTTTTTAAACAATTTTTAAAAATATAATAAGGTCGGAAAGATCTTCTTAAATATGTATGTTTAAAGCACTTGCACTTTATCTTGACCTTCCAGTCCTCATGACCAATTTATTATGTTTACAATTAAGCATGTCACTTTTTCAAATGTTTTCTGCTGCTAGTTACTCATCTTTAGGATTCCAAGCACTTTACAAACTTTTTTCTGCTGCTAAATTATCATGTATTAGACGATTTTTGCCCAATTTATTAGGTTAGAATTAAGTATGGGCACTATTATAAATTCTTCTTTCTCTTCTAGTTACTTCCCTTTCGGATCTGAAGCACCTTATTAAATCTTTGTTTTGCTGCTAAACCACTGTGTACTTTATATTAAAAAAGGTGAGTTTATGGTATTGAACTACCCTGCACTGTTAATATGCTGCTGGTTGTACAGTTTAGTAAATAGATAAATTATCGTTTTATTATTTCCATGATCTAGTACTGTATAGCGAATTTAAAATGGTTGTATTTTATAATACATTTTATCACTGAATGTTTTAGGATAGTGTTAAATTCGAAATTCGTATACATTTGTAAGAATTCATGTATGACAATTTGATTATTTAAGGTTCACCCCTTCTTGAATTTGAAAACTCCAAGACCGACTGCTACTGCTATGCTCATTCGTGCTTTTAGATGAAAATGACAACTTGAATTTACATTGGAAGTTTTTGTGGATTGAAATGTGTTTTTAAGATGTATTTTTATGTGGAATTCTGCAGAATTCTAAATCATAATACATAAAAAATTGGAAATGGGCAAGAGTTCTGTTTTTGTTTCTGGTTTGTAATATTTTGCTCATGCAAAGCTGATCACTGTTGAATGAGAGCTGCTGTGAAGTGCTGATAGTTGCATCATAGTGTGCTGCACTGATATACGTTGGTTGTTGTGAGTGTATTGCTGGGATTGATCATAACGTCAGAGAGTGCTTGGCTGTGAGTAGTAACAGTGGTTAATTATTCATTTATAGTGTGGTTAATTAAAAAACATTACAATTGTAACAAAAACACAGGCATAATATAAATTACAAATCAGGTCAAAAAGGACACACGATTTACAGCATGACGATAAGTTCAGTTAAAATGTTTGAATTTCACTGACATATAACAATAGGCTGAACTGCAGGCCTTTGGCTATCTGTACAAAGTGCATTTTGCAACAAAATGAAAGATTACCTCACTTGTCGACAGCTAAAGCTAAAGACACAGAAGGACTATCACGCAAACCTAGGAGCAGGGACATTATTACAAGTTACAGATATATCTAAATAGACTTCTACATAAAAAGATAAGTGGGCTTTTTGCTTCAAACAAAGTGCAAAGTGCATGGTGCAAAATATTTCCACTTTTGTCGGCAACAGCAAGCCACAGAGAAGTTTTTGCAGGCACCTAGCAGCAAGGAAATTATTATTAGCTGCAAGCAGTTTAAAACAGACATCATGTTCAAAAGAAGAATTTTCGAGCAGGTGCAAAGTGCAATAACGAAATGATAGCAAAAACTTTTCATAAATTGAGATTGCGAGCAATGGGCCATTAGAGAATGTCCAGGAATTCGTGCCCAAGTCCAATATTTAAACCACAGTTGGTCAAAGAAGAAAAAAGTCCATTGTGAAAAAGTCCACTGTAATGTGCAAGGAAGTGTCTAAGAGGGAATCGGTATTTTAAGAATTCGGTAATTTACCGAATCCTTAAATTACCGATTCGGTAAATTACCTCATCCGTCAATTTGGCCTCCTACATCTGAAAAGCCTAATACCGGTCGGTAACGGACGAAATTCAGTAATTTCAGCCATTATCAACCGGTATTAGGCTACCTACATTTAGCCCTCATTGATTTGCCCAGAATCACAGGATGTTGGCTGTTTCTGCCGAGACTCAAACCTGGTTCCCCAGCTTTGAGGTAGGCTGCTCTAGCCGTTAGGCTACATCCCCTGAGGGAAGCAATAATGGCTTGCCAGCATGAGCGAATACCGAATTTGTTCCATTTCCACTTTAGGATAGATTTATGTACCTCAAGTGAACTGAGCTGCTGCAGGTGATTTGTTCAAAAGATTCATCATACAGCCACAACCTCTGCACCTTAGTGTAAATGTGAGTAGTCCGCAAAGTGGTGTCGCACTGAGATTGGGCACTGATGTTCTTGCATATTGTATTGTAATTTACTGAGGACTGTTGCTCATTTCAACTGAAGTTTACTGAATTTCTGAAGCGCCACACATAAAAAATTGGGAACTCTCTTTAATCATGAAGTGAGAATACCTGTCTGTGAGATAAGGAGGCCCCTCTCGAGGCATGCCCATGCATTACATAACACCCAAGGTTGGTATCTGGATTAAACACTGGAATAAGATCCCTGTGAATCAAGGATCTTTAAATTTTCCAACGACTTCCCCAGGCAAGTGCTGTATGAGATGAAACTCCCATTAAGACCCGTGCAAGAGAGGTTTTGAATGTTTGGGAGTGAGTTGCACATGCAAAAGAGAAGGAGCAATATCATGTAGTGTGGGCTGGGCCTTTTTATTCACACTGTTAAGTTAGCATAAGCTTATTAGAAGTTTAAACACCATGTTTCCTTTTTGCTGCTTTTGCACACAACACTGCATATAACTGTTGTTGTAAGTTAGGCTGCGAGAAATGCTTCACATGAGACTGGCTTGTTTTCAGCATTCCTAGACTGACATCGTGACTCTAGTCTGCACACTGAGTGCTAAAGCCATCAAGGTTATCATAACAAGGTAGCTGTTTATCCAGGCTGATCGGCTAACGTTCTATCCATAACATATATGCAGCTGCAAGCCAGCGCGATCCTGGCGCCTTTAATATCATACTGTAGGCATGATTTCAGGCACTTGGAAG
Source organism: Lissotriton helveticus (assembly GCF_964261635.1). NCBI lineage: Eukaryota > Metazoa > Chordata > Amphibia > Caudata > Salamandridae > Lissotriton > Lissotriton helveticus. The sequence continues at coordinate 1,413,298,534 of NC_136065.1, forward strand.
ATTTTCCATTTCCAGAGAGAAAGAGCTTTTGCCGATCCTGATGTGATTCATCCCTGCTGATCTTAGAGGTATGGGGTCCCCTACACAAGCCTAAGAGACCTTCTTCAGTTTATAAAACATAGGGGCATATGTAGGTAATTTTCATTTTGCGATTCCCAAATTGCTATTTTTAGGGAATCGTAATTAGAGAATCGCAAAACGAAATGTAGGTAGGATTAGCAATTGTTTTTGAGAATCCCACTTATTCCTTATTTGTGAATCGCAAATTGAGATTCGCAAATAAGGAATACCTTCTCATTCATTCCTATGGACTTTGAATAGGAAGACAATTAGAGAATCGCAAATTGAGAATGCAATTTCAGGGTTGTAAGGGTGTCCATAGGACACCCTTTTGCACCCCTGAAATTAACATGTGTACACATGTGGCCCACATACATGCCCTAAGGGCATGTATGTGACCCACATGGCACATTGAAAAATACCAAAAAGTGCATTTTTCAAAGAAATCGCAAAATACCACCAATTTTGCGATTCCTTAAGCCAAAATTCGCATAACTTGGGTGCTTCCTACATTGCATTTAAGGAATCGCAATTTGCGATTCCTTAAATGCAATAGCAAAATAAGGAATCGCAAATTTTGCGATTCCTTATTTTGCATGTGGGTTTTTTGTGTGCTACATAGCAAACTGCCCTAATTGCGATCACAAATGCTGAAATTCTGCGAATTTCAGCATTTGCGAGCGCAAACAGGCTTTTTTTCACCATCATTGTAATATGATTTCTCCTTTTGTGTTTTATGAAATTGTAACAATGCTGATCATATTATTTCTAATCATATGTATGCTTATGTTAGCAAAGATACTGCATCTAATGGCACGTCGTTAAAATTAACATTTTAACCTTACTGTGTCTCCTTTGTACTCCTGTTGTGGACTGGTTTGAGAGTATAACAAAAGAGTGTTCTTGTTTCCCACCATTCCTGAATATAATCTAAGTTGCATGTTCTGGGTTGTCTAATCATTGGTTCCTTTGCTATAGGACGAATGTGCTAATGTGACACTGATTCTAGCTGGTTAGTGTTTCTAGGCACTAAGGTGAGTTTTTTGGTACACCACAATTCCCTGAGGTCCTGGGTCTCTGTGCACAGTTCTATGTAGGTGCAGAATCCTTGCGACATGGTCCTATTGTGAGACTCTCGAGTAGTTCTTGTATCAGTCCACGACCCCCTCACTATTGTTTCGGGTTGACAGTGGTGACGGATAAACCTACCTATAGTTAAATAGGTCTTTTCAAGCTTGATATTTTGTAAACGGTTTCTATTGAATTACTACCCGGTTGTGCTATATTACATTGCATTGTTCTTTTTTCTTTCTGTGTCATTATGGCCGCCGACATCCCACAACATAGTAGGATGGCGGTCCGTGATCATTTGCAAGGCTATAATGTCGCCTTGGGGGTCCCATTCCTCCTCGCTAGTACCTGTATCTACTGAGCGTACTTATGAATTGCGCAACCGCGCTACGATTAAGTCACCTGATTGTTTTCAGGTTCCTGATCAATGTTCTCCTCGCTCTTTGCAGGATTCATCGGTCTCACCCACCGGTGGAGGAGACGGCGGCTGGGGGAGGGGTGCGAGGCAAGACCCTCCCTGCAAGACTGACGGTAAAGGCAAGCAGGACGACTCTTCACATCCGAGACCCCAGTTTCAGAAGAAGAAAGTTGCTGCTGTAACAGCGAGATATGCCACGGATAGTGAGAACGCAGCTTCGGAATCTGACATGGGCGCTGACGCTGTTGGACAGCGCGACGGAGATTACCATTGTACGAGAGGCCCTGCCTCCACTACTGAAGGTGACAGCGACTGACAAATTTGTTGTAGTTGAGACGGCTGACGCTAAAACGGCTTCTCCTGAAAGACTATTTGAAATTGCCCTTTTAATTGAAGGTGACATACCACGTACCATAAAAGGGGTATTTTGGGAAAATCTTACTACTACCTATGACATTTTGTTGGCGGAGGTCAACTGGCCCCTACCATTTGTTTTAGCAGCTCTGCAAGGGGAGGAAGTAATCCTCCCTGCTTTCGCGCACTCAGTGCCGAAAGAGCAGGCCATGCAATTTGCAGAAGAATGGGCTAAGGCGCTTGCGCCAGGTTTGTACGGTACTCACTGTGGTTGGGACAAACTTTCCCCCAGACATGAGATTCCCTTACGGTCAATGCCACAGCCTCAACCCCAATACCCCATGCGACATGAAGCGAAAGCTCCTGTGGCTGAAATCCTTGAACAACTGGAATATCAAGGTGTTATTGAAACATGTGTGTCTCCGATGAATAACCCTCTTTTTACTGTGACCAAGCCAGATGGCTTGTACAGTTTGGTATTGGAATACCGCCACTTAAACTCTCATTGCCGTACGTGCATGGTGCAGAATACTCACAGTTCTGCTCTCGTGGATAGTCTTCTGCGCAAAAGCCAGTGGTGGCAAACAACGCCAATTCTGTCGTTTGGCTATGGGCTCTAAAAACAGTCCAGAAATCTTTGCCGCCCACATTGTCTCTCTTTTAGAGGGGCTTGACGCAGATGCATGTTCGTATGTGGATGACATTTATCTCACAGATGACGAATTGTGGCCGCATCTGTGTTTTGTTGAATGCATAATTTGTAATTTTCCGGACTTTGGCTATAAATTCAACTTTGCAAAATCACACATTGCAGACTACACAGTGTTGTTCCTGGGTTATGAGCTCAACAATGAAGGTCGAGGTTTGGCTCCTCACTTCTTGAATAAATGCGCCCAGCTGTGCGCTCCCACAGCACTGAAAAAACTACAATCTTTACTGGGCTTATTGAATTTCGGCCGTACTTATATTCCCGATTATGCCCAGTGTTTCAAGCCTCTCTATGCTTTGGTACAACCTACTTTCTCCAAATCATAATGGCTGCCTGAACATTCGGCCATCTTGCAATCTTTGTAGGCTGATCTTCTAGAATCTAAATTCTTGTTGACTTGTGATAACTCACCAACCTGGTGATAAGAATCTTACCTGGGCAGTGGGTTTCACGTACCTCACTTTTAATGAGGGTGACACGGTCCCTATCGCTTAGAAGTCACACCTGTACACTTCGGCTGTGTTGCGGTTTTCCACTGTGGAAAAAGTTTTGACAGCAGCGGAAATGGCGATTCTTAAGGAGCGTGCACTGTCGCAGGGAAAACGCATTTTGGTTGTTACCTGCCTTGGAGGCAGTGATGAAGGCCAGTGTACCAAATTCGAAGGCTTTGCAGCAGCGGTGGATGCAGTGGGCTACGTCCTTGACGTCTCCGGATGTCTCATTCATTTTTGATTCCTCTCTGCAGACTCAGTAGTTTTTGCAGTATGAATTTGTTCATCCTGTTCCACTGATCATGTGGCCCTTGAAGCATTTCCATTGTATCATATCCACTGATGGTTCCGCGCAACCGGCTACGTATTCAAGACACGCCTATGTTTCAGCCTGCGTGATTGTGGTTGGTACTATGGTGAATGGTGAGTTCAAGTCCGATGTCGCACATATACAGACATTAGGGGACTGTATCGCCCAATTGGCAGAGCTTCTTTCTCTGACGCTTGCATTGGAGTACGCAGATCCTAGTGTGACGACTCTTATCGTAAGTGACTCTTACTACTGTGTTCAATCATACAATGACAATTAACCTTTTGCACTCAAAATGAGTATTGTGATTCTAAAGGTCGCACAATAAAATATAATATGATCTGGGTTCGAGTGGCTGAGCTTAAAGAGAGTCTCCCCCTTGTCTTTGTAATTCATACTCTTGGTCACCAGCGTTTCAGAGTTCATGCTGTTGGTAAAAGTCTTGCGGATGAAGCTGCCAAGACAGCAGTTGCAACATATTCAGTAGCAGCAGTTACACACTCCAAAAGTAAGATTGATGATGACATCTTGGCAGCTATTGCCGCAACAGAGAAGGGAGGTAATTACCCGAAAGGTTTCCCTTCTAAATACTGTTATCATTTAAGTCCTGATAAAGTTCCTTATGTGAGAATTAACGACGTTGGTGACAGGTTGATTCCCAACGCGGGCCGCAGGCAGACTTTGATTATAGCAGCCCACGAGGGTATGGCGTCCGCGCATGCCGACGCGTCATCTACTGTATCTCTCTTGCAGCAGCGTTACAGGTGGCGGGGATTGCACAAACAGACATGTGATTATTTCCTTCATTGTGACATTTGCCAGCAGATTAAACCTTCAACTGCTGCACGCCCGCACCAGACGCAGTTGTACATATCTAATAAACCACGTGCGTATGTTTATTTAGATCACTGCGGTCCTTTCTCTTCAGATACTGCATATAAGTACATCTTAGTGGCAGTTGATTCGCGCACACACTTTGTGTGGTTGTGGCCGCAAAGGAGTGCTGATTCTCGAACTGTCGTAAGGGATTTGCGTGTCTTTGTGGGAAATTTTGCGTGTGGAACCTTCCACTCGGACCAGGGTCCAGCTTTTGCCTCTAAGGCATAAAAGGATGTCATGCGTTCATTGGGGGTCCAAGTCAAATTTTCATCTCCATATCGGCCTGACGGCAATAGTGTTGTGGAGCGGATGAACCGTGACTTAAAGCAATCCTTGACAGCTAGAGTTTTAGGTACAGGCCGGAACTGGATACATCACCACAATAGCGTTCAATGTCCACTTCATAATCTCCCTAGAAGGTCTCTGGGTGGGCGGACCTCATATGAAATGCTCTTTGGTATCAAAATTTTTGTTCCGGACCTTGAGGGTCTAGACATGGCGGCGTCGGCCGCATCCATTGACGTAGATGAACACTCTACTGTTTTACAGAATCTACAAAAGACCAGAGACAGTCTTGCAAAGGAACATTTGCCCTCCACATCTGATGCTGCGTTGCAGATTCTGGTAGTTGGCTGGCTACCCCAAGTTGGTGAACTGGTGCGAGAAAAGATTGAGAACAAGAAGGAATTTGGCCCCTTATATCGTGCTCCAGTCCCTGTGCTTGGCATGAAGGGTACAAGAACAGTCATTTTACCTCGACTTCCTGGTCAAAATGAAAACAGGTACATCTCCATTGACAATGTCAAATTATACATAGTGGCCGATTCTTCTTAGTATGACACCTGCGGTCTCTTGACCAGCTATGCTCTGAAACTCTGTTTTGGCTCCGACACCCACTGCCTGGCCTGATGTTGCCATTGAGATGCCTACAGTTGCGGATCCTTTATTGAATCCTCCAGCTGATAATCCCATTAATGAAAATGAGTACACATATCCCACAGATTTGTCCATGCCTAATTTAGAGACCTGTGGGGTTAATCAATCAAGCTTCATTTGACACTAACTCTACTACATCAATGTCTCCTTCTAAAGTTTAGATTTTTGCAGTATGGTTTTAAAAAAAAATTTTTATTCCTCCATGGACTTACATTTGGCTGGTGCTTTTTCATTTTTTTTTCATATTCATTGGATTTGTGGTGTATTTTTTTCATTTTGTGAATGGACACTATGTTAAAGAAAGAACTACAATTAGACAAATTGCTGGAACTTTGGCACCGCACTCCTCATCACACAGAATGAAGAGGGACCAGACTTTTGTGACTATCACTGTTTGGCCTGTCTTAGATGGGATAGTATGGGATGCTGTTAAATTTCAAATCCAAGGTCCCACAGAGGTTATTAATGTCCCTAATGTACTTCGTGTTTCAATAGGGGATGTGGTTATACAAAATATTCACTCTGATTATTGGGACGTCCAAGCCGTAGAGGCTCTGTTTTCTGATTTGAAATATTATGCTGCCTTTGATGCTGAAGATTTGTATTTAGATTTTGCTAATTATGGTGAATGTACTGTTACCAACACTATGGCAATCACTTTCTTCACAAAGCAAACACATTTAGAAATGTGGTTAATTACACACAATGGGAACATTACCCCGCACCTGTTGAAGGCAGTTGCAAAACTCTTTTGAAAAAGTTTTCATATTTTACTGATTTTAATCAATCAAATCCTGATGCATTTTATTTTAAGGTTAGACTTACCCACACCAAATTGTTGTATTCTAAGTCCTGTATTGACCAGTTGGCTGTAGTGGTCTATGAGCTGTGGAGAGATACTATTGATCTTAAATCTGTTTGGGGTTCTAAAAGTTGGCAAGTGCAAGGCACTGAGGCTTTGCACTTTGCATCGTGCATGTCTCACCCCGAACCATATGTTGTTTCAGAATGCTACTATTTCACAAACCACCTGCTTTGGATTGGCTATGGCTAAAAAATTAAATGCTCCTTCATTTCCTGATTTGGGAGAATGCCTCCAAATGGAACAATTACACCAGTGATTCCCTTAGAGATTTACAGACCCTGTTGTGAAACACGTCCTTTAATGTTTCTAGTCTAAATCCCGAGGGTTGGCTATTATGGCAAAAGAGTGCAGATTCCTGTCAACACTGTTTTCTAGGTCTGACCCCTGGCTATACATCGGTTAGAGTAGATCCACGATTTGAGAGTGATCATTCTGTCACTACATATTCTGCGGGCAAGCTGTGCCAAAGATGGCTTAGACATTCCACCTTAGCATCAGTTAAACTCCATTTGTCCAAATTGACTGACGCCGTTGACCTGAATGACTTTGTGATAGGTCCTGCAAAAGGCAGGTCCAAAAGATGGATTCATGCAGTTTACAACGAAGTTTGGATACTGTCCCAAATTGAAGCTGCTTCAAGGCTACGAGCTATTGACCAAGATAATTTAGAAAAATTGCTTGCAGTTGTAGATAATAGTATTAACACACTTTCTTCCCGAATTTACACATTGGATAATATTGTTTCTTCTGTTATTGATATTGTGCAAGATGATGTTTCAGTACTGTACCATGGTCAAAATCAATTGCGTTAAGTTATGCAGTTTGTATGGACTTTACAGACGTTAAAATCTAGGAAGGTGCCATGGGATTACATGAACACGACTTCGCTATTTCTGCCTTTTAATTGGACTGTTAAACAACAATTTATGTCAATGAAAGATGCAACGTTTTCACTTTTACATAATGAAAAGTTAGAACCCTTACCATTTTCTGTGGCTGAGACCAATTCGGCATTTTGGCTTATCCACGGGTTAATTACGCTATCTTTTCTGCTGTTTAAATGTGAAGCATGCATGAAGCACTATGCAATAGGCAGATATGAACCATTAGGTAGCATATATCTCCATGAGGTTGTGCACTTGCGGGCCCCCTGGGTGGAGGGGGTTGGGGGGTGCACATAGGGGGTACCTATGGTACCCCCCTGCATTTACATGCAGACAGCGGCAGGCACCGCGCGGTGCCTGCAGCTTTCTGCATGTAAATGCAATGCGTGCTTTTTTATCATTGCGGCGGGTGCAGCTTGAAGCCGCACCCGCCGCAATGTTAAAAATAGAGGATATGACCGCCAGGGTGGTGGTCACATCCTAATTGCAGAGGAGGGAACGCCGCAGCCCATGCGGACGTTCCCTCCTCCGCAAGGGTCGCGGACGGACTCAAGTCCGTCCGCGATCCTAATGGGCTCCTATATTTGGTGTGATACCGGCATTTTTCATTCCATTTTTTCCAGGCTGTTCGGTGGATTCCCAGTAATTCTCGCCTTAAGAGCTGGTGTGCTACTATTGATTTTCTTGCTGAAAAATGGTTGCACATCATGTGCTCCACGACAACCAGCCCCGGCTGCTCCAGCTTCGTAACCGGACCGGATGCTTGAATACTATGGATCACTACCTCTGGCTACTTTGAGTGTGCCATATGGTTTATCCTTCCTGTTTTCATATTTTACATGCGTGCAGCCAGTTTTCCACTGCCTGGATTGCGATTTCGAATGGGCTCTAGATTTGTGTCTCTGCAACACGGTGTCTCCTAACCCGGATTACCCTCTAATAATGAGTCCCTTATTTGCTCAGGAACTAGATTGTTCTGGAGTCGGGATTATGTCCTACGCAGCAGCTCATGGAGTCCTAGGCAATTGGAACATATGGTGTGCAGCCCAAGACTTTCTGGCATGCAGTCATCTCGAAGAACACCCGAGCTGTCCTCTGATGGTGCTAGAGGCTCCGGTTGTTGAGGAACATGTTCTTTTCCATTGCTGAATTGGATGGCAGAAATGTTCGCAGATGATGTTATGTTAAATGTTATGTTAAAAATATTTGTACCGCGCACGGTCACCCAACGGTTTCATGGCGCTCAAACAAATACGGGAGACAGGTGCATGGGGTTACTCGAAGGCTTGCTGAAAGAGGAGAGTTTTAAGTAATTTGCGGAAACAGTCATAGCTAGGGCAAAGTCGAAGAGATGTCGGAAGGGAATTCCAAAACTTGGGGGCTAAAAAAGAAAAACACATCCCGCCGCGCCTTTTCCGTTTAAATTTAGGGACGACCAGAAGATTGTGCGAAGTGGAGCGGAGATCTCTCTGGGGCACATAGCACTTCAAGCTAGAAGAGATAAAAGCAGGGGCTTGACCAGACAAGGCCTTGAAGATTGTACAGCCAAGTTTGAACATGCAACGCTTAGCCACAGGGAGCCAATGGAGGCTACGACTTCCTATTGGAGGCAGTTGCAACGTACTGTGCGTATAAGCTGTTGGAATGAAGTTGAGAGTTTTTTAAGCTTCATAGACACGTATTGGTTTGATGGTTTATTTTTTTTCCCTTCCATTTTTACATGTGTTATGACAAATCTACATCCCTGTTGGGTTCTAAAAAATTATTTTCTGGTTACTAATTTGGCTCTTACTCCCAATTATCCACTTTGATGAACTTTTTGAACTTGATTCTGTCTCTTTCGATCTTGAACTCTATGTTCTGAAAATTGCCCCTGCTATTGTCCGTTCTCTGATCAAGAGAGGGTGTAATGTGGGCTGCGCCTTGTTATTCACACTGTTAAGTTAGCTTATTAGAAGTTTAAACGCCATTTTTTCTTTTCGCTGCTTTTGCACACAACACTGCATATAAATGTTGTTAGGCTGCGTGAAATGCTTCACATGAGACTGGCTTGTTTTCAGCATCCCTAGACTGACATCATGACTCTAGTCTGCACACTGAGTGCTAAAGCCGTCAAGGTTATCAAAACAAGGTTGCTGTTTGTCCGGGCTGATCGGCTAACGTTTTATCCATAACATATATGCAGCTGCAAGCCAGCGCAATCCTGGTGCCTTTAATATCATACTGTAGGCATGATTTCAGGCACTTGGAAGATTTTCCGTTTCCAGCGCGAAAGAGCTTTTGCCGATCCTGATGTGATTCATCCCTGCTGATCATAGAGGTATGGGATCCCCTACACAAGCCTAAGAGACCTGCTTCAGTTTATAAAACATAGTTCCTATCTAGGGAGGGTGATTAACTAGGCACTATAGTACCTATTTTCAACATCATTGTAATATGATTTCTCTTTTTGAGTTTCATGGAATTGTAACAATGCTGATCATATTATTTCCAATCATATGTCTACTTATGTTAGCAAAGATACTGCATCTAGGGGCATGTCGTTCAAATCAACATTTTAACCTTACCGTGTCTCCTTTTTACTCCTGTTGTGCACTGGTATGAGGGTATAACAAAAGAGTGTTTTTGCTTCCCACCATTCCTGAGTATAATCTAAGTCGCATGTTCTGGGTTGTCTAATCATTTGTTCCTGTGCTATAGGACAAAGAGCTAATGTGACACTGATGCTAGCTGGTTAGGGTTTCTAAGCACTAAAGTGAGTTTTTTGGTACACGACAATTCACTGAGCTCCTGGGTCTCGGTGCACAGTTCTGTGTAGGAGCAGAATCCTTGCGACAATCAGACCAGCACAATGCAAGAGTAGATGCCAAACAGCAAGAATAGAGGAAGAATGTAATTTAACAAGAGGTAGAACCAAGATAAAGCATGCCTGAAGTGGGATAGAGTTGACGAAAATAAAAATGAAACTAGTGGCAGAGACTCTAGTAATGACTTCTTGGATTATCTATTGGCTTCCCAACAAAATATCATTCATCAGGCTGGAGAGAATGAAGTGGTCAGAGGGTCCCAACAATTGTTGGTGTAGATGTGATTGTACCTGTTGTCCAGGGTTGACCTCTTGGAGAGGGTTGCCCCTGGTACCACCAGGTACACCAGTCACAGCTCCAAGTACTGCTGTCACTATCACTGCCTCGGGTGCATCCACCATTACAACAGTCTCTAGGACATCAGGTGCTGGTACTACCTAATATTCTGGAGCACGGCCCGAACAAGATTGACTCCCATTAATAGTGGGCCTGTTGTAGAGGTTGAAGAAAGTTCTGAGTCACAAAGCCCAGAGAAGGATGCTCCAACAGAGTGCTGGATGTTTAGAGAGTAAAGGTAGAGTTTGAGGAAATTACCAAGGGAAATGTTGTATTAGGCTTCATAGATGGGTACGATGTAGAGGAACTTGTACTTCTGAGCAAAGAAGCTCCTAGGCATGCTGGCAAGTATTTTCACGGTCTAGGGGGAATACACACTGAATCTGGGGTTCATCTATCCAAAAGTCAGAGTCTAATGAATTATTTCCGAATGATCATAGGTGAGGAAATACACAAGAGCATGTGAATGCCTGAACTAAAAGTATACCTAAGGGAATCAATTGGTAGTATTCATGGGTGGAGTGATGTTTGAAAGATTAAAGATTGGTGGGCTCAGAAAGAATAGAGAAAGAAAAAGAAAGACGATGCTGGAGGACCAGATGGGGAGGGTGTCTAAAGCGACTCGAAGGTTAAAGCAAATCTATTGAGAGAGGTGAATGGGGGTAGATATGTGCATGTACCTTGCAGTAGTGGTGATCTTTTCAATATTACAAATCAATTTCTAAAACTGAGAGACATTTTTGACCTTTAGTACACTCAGGATTCCCGGTTTGTGAAAAGTTTATGTAAATTTCAAAGGTGCTTTGGGAGAACTTCTTTGATACCATCGCACTAGTGATTTGTATGCTAAGTGCAAGGTGCCAGTGCATTGGTTGACTAAAGAATCACTGAGGGTTGGTCAAACAAATGCCCCTTCCCCTACTGTCATGGATACATATATTCAGATGAATGCCTTTTTAAAAACTAAGGGGCTCATTACGATGGTGGAAGGCCCGCCACCGACAGCCGGTCGGTGGCGGGCCTTCCGCCATCATACTGCTGTTTTCCCCCTGCCATATCATAATGGCGGGGGAATCGTTGGGTATGCGTGGCGGACGTAAAGACAGTCCACCATGGTTCTGACAGGCGGTCCTTTTCCAAACGCCTGTCGGACTGTAATATATACCAACATTGCAGGCGCGCCTTGCAGGCACCGTCGTAGGGATTAGGATATCCCTTTCATCCATTTATTTTGCGGCGGCCAAACCGCAGCAAAAACATTGGCAGAAATGGATGATACCTGGGACTTGGTCAGGGGAACTGGGGGCACCTATGATGCCCCCTACATATCCCAGCACCATGTGACAGGCACCGCATGGTGCATGCCACGTAGTGCAGGGATATGCAGGTGCCTTTAATTTTGCATTGTGGCGGGGCTGCTGACCGCATCCCCGCCACAATGTAAAATATAGGTGATGCGACCGCCATGGTGGCGGTCACATCGTAATTTGGAGTGTGGGGAGGCCGCCTCTTGGGCGCCCGGTCCCAAATCTGATACATTGGCGGACAGATGCAAAACATGAATGTAATGGTGATGCAAATTATACAAATACAAAGACCACAAAATGCTAATATGCCCAAAGTTAATGTAGTAAAACATAAATGGTCAGCGGTTTGATGTCAACCCAAACTCCAGCGTTCAACCAAACACTTTCACAAGCACTGGCAGTTTTCAACAGTTCAGAGATTCAGGGTCTGATTGATCACAATGACAGTACCTGAGAAGGAAGGAAGATTGCATGCTTGGTTCATTCTTTGCGGTAGACCAAATTGGCCCATATGTTGATAGAAAGGTGAATGTTGTGATTTTTTTGATGGACATAGGTGCTACCCACTGTACTGTAAGAACTCCAGAGGACCAAAACGTACCCCTCTCAGGAAAACAAGTCAAAGTTGTAGGCATCTTCAATAAGCAGAACGTGGATCTGAATTCAGCTAAAGTCTGGGTGAAGATGGGTCCCCTTGAAAAGGACCATCATTTTCTGATATGTTATTCAAGTCCAGACAATATGTTGGGCACGGATCTACTGTCATATAGATATGCTTTACCTATATGCTGTGTTAAGTTAGCATGAGCTTATTAGGAGTTTAAACGCCATTTTACCTTTCTGCTGCTTCTGCACACGACACATAACTGTTACTTTATCTTTGAGCCTAGTAGAGTGTTTTGATTCACACGAGAATAATATGTTGTTACTCTGATATCAGCCTGGCTTGGTGAGCTGTGTCTGTACAGTGAGTGCTGAAGCCTTCAAGGATATCTCGACACAGTTGTTGTGAGGTCTGATCTTCGCACGTCCCTAGACATAACATACATGCAGCTGCGGCCAAATTCTGTCTTTAGGCGCGTTTTATATTGCTTTGCACAGAGCATACACACACACTTAATGGTGCTTCACATGCAGAGAGCTGGTGGAAGATGATGTGATCCCTTACCACTAGGATCTGAGGTATGGGGCCGCTCTACTAAAACCCAAAGAGACCTTCTTAGATATAATATAAAATACTAGCTAGGGAGGGTGAGAATTAGGTGTTGTTTAACCTTCTTCGCTTTAGCATTTTAACATGCTTTCAACTTTTGTATTCTATGGACTAGTAACTAAGCTGATTACTTTGTTTCTTATAATATGTTTGCTTGTATTAGCTAAGATACTACGTTTGAGAACACTGCATTAGAAAATAAACATTTCAAATGTGCACGCGTCCTCATTTACTCCTTGTTCTGGATTGAAATGATTGTATAACGAAAGAGTGTTCATGTGTTCCACGGTACCTGAGGTGTACTACGTCCATGTTCTGGTTTATCAAAACATTGGGAGTTTGTAATAACCAATGAGACACTGTAGCTAGTCTGGTAGGGGATTTTGGGTACTAAGGTGAGTTTTGGCACACCCTAATTCACTGAGGTTCCAAGTCTCTATGCACAGTTCTGTATGAGAACGGAATCCCTGCGACATGGTGCCCAATCGTTGGTGGTCTTATTACATGACACTTGAGTAGTACAATATTCAGTCCTTAACCCCTTCACTATTGTTTTCGGTTAACGGTGATGTCGGACAAACCTACCTATATTTACATAGGTCTTTTCAAGCTTGAATCTTTCTAAACGGTTCCTTGAATTACTACCCAGTTGTGCTACAAAGTTTACTTTGTATCTCTTTCTTTCTGTGTCACTATGGCCGCGGTGAACATTCCGCAACATAGTCGCATTGCGGTGCGTAATCATTTGCACACTCATAATGTTCCCGTGGATGGCATGGCCGTGATAATGGTGGTGAGTGCAGAGGTGGCTTACCCTTACGAAATCTTTTACTCGTGGGTGACCTTCCCAGCTGTGAACGCAATTACTACTGTGTTCTACACATACACTGCCACAGCTGTACCACAGGAATATACTCCATATAGGGAACAGGAAGTTCCTATTGATGTTTGGCAGCACAGCGTTTGGTTTGATGGCGCCCTACCCCACTCTTTGACAGCTCCGAGGTTAGGTCCTTTGTCCATTCCCAGCGGGGCATGTTCCGTTGTTGAATTAAGACGACTACATGTAGTCGCAATTAGCGTGATTAGGTTGTTAGTGCAATACATAACCCCTAATTTACCGGGTGGGGCCCCAGGTGGTGCGGCGCTTCCTGCTGGACAGGGCGGCATGAAGCTCAGTCCCGTAATGGTCAATGATGTGATGGGCAAGTGCCCCCAGGATAAGGATGATTTTCCTTTCTGGCTTGCCGAAAAAGTTTTACTAGCTAAAAGCTGTATTTCCTAACACGACTCATGGTGAAAAACACAGGATTCTGACAATTAGCTTGCGGAAAGACTTGACCCCAGAAATTGGTGATTGTGAGACATGGGGTAGAACATTTGCGGCAGTCTATGCGAGGTGTTACGGCACTCCGTCTATGACTGTCCTGCCGACAGTCCTTAAGCGTGTTCAGGATGAGCACGGACCTGAGGTGGCTGTTGAATTGGGTATGTGCCTATGTGGCTCCTTTGATGTAGTTTCCGATCTCATACTTGCAAATGTCAAGGGGGATGTGGTTAACTTTCAGGTGTCCAATGCTTTGCAGGCGATTCCTGATGTCGAAAAAAAAACCCGACAGTTAGCAAGGATTATTGTGGCGGCTTATAAAACCGTGGGCCGCAATAGTGTGGGTCTCAAGCCTTTTTCTACTAAAGAGAAAAAACATCCCCAAGGGCAGAAGTCAGAAACTGACGAACAGCCCACGACCAAAAAATAAAATTGGCCAAAAAAACAAAAACAGGGAACACAACAGCAACAGAGACAGGAGTCTCGTCCTGCGTCTCCATTGCCTGCGCCCCCAGAACATATTTATAACTTGCGCGATCGCGCGACGATAAAATCACCTGATCGGTTTCTGATCAACGCTCTCCTCGCTCTTTTCAGGACTCATCTGCCTCATCGTCCGGTGGTGGAGGAGGCGGCAGGGGTCGGGTGGCCAGCAGGGACGCGGCCAGCCCCACCCGAAAGACGGTAAAGGCAAGCAGGACGATTCTACACCGAAGAGACCCCAGTTTCATAAGAAGAAAGTCACCACTTTAACAGCAAGATATGCCACAGATAGTGAGAACGCAGCTTCGGAATCAGACATGGTCTCTGACCTTGCTGGACAGCGTGGCTGAGATCACCATAGTGCGAGAGGCCCTGCGTCCACTACTGAAGGTGACAGCGACTGATCGTTATGTTGTTGTGGAGACAGCTGACACCAGAGTAGCTCCCTCTGATAGACTTTATGAAATAGTCTTGTTCATTGAAGGTGACATACAGCGTACCATAAAAGAGGTGTTTTCGGAGAATCTTACAACTACCTATGACATTTTGTTAGTGGAGGCTGACTGGCTCCCACCTTTTGTTCGGCAGCTCCAAGAAGGGAGGAGGTAATCCTCCCTAGCTTCGCGCACACGGTCTCGAAGGAGCATGCGCTGAATTTTGCAGAAGAATGGACTAGAGCCCTTGCGCCGGGTCTCTACCGTACACACTGTGGTTGGGATCAATTTTCCCCACACCACGAAATACCTTTGCGGTCTCAGCCACAGCCTCAACCTCAATATCCCATTAGACGTGAAGCTAAGGCTTCCTTTGCGGAAATCCTTGAACAATTGGAATATCAAGGAGTGATTGAAACATGTGTGTCACCAATGAATAACCCTCTTTTTACTGTGACCAAGCCTGACGGATCATATCGTTTGGTATTGGATTACCGGCATTTAAACTTGCATTGCCGTACCTGTGCAGTACAGAATACTCACGGCTCTGCCTTAGTGGATAGTCTTGTGCGTAAGCGGTTTAAGACCACGCTTGACATTTCCAACGGTTTTTATGCCCACCATTTGGATGGTCTAAGTTCCCAATGGACCAGTTTTACATGCAGCGGCGAACAAAAACAGTTCAGGCGTTTACCGATGGACTATAAGAATAGTCCTGGAGTATTTGCTGCCCGCATAGTCTCTCTCTTAGAGAGAATCGACCCTGATGCATGCTCGTATGTGGATGACATTTATCTCACAGACGACGAACTTTGGGAGCATCCGTGTCGAGTTGACCGCATAATTTGTAGCTTTGCGGACTTTGGTTACAAATTCAACTTTGCAAAGTCGCACATTGCAGAGTACACAGTATAGTTTCTGGGCTACGAGCTCAACAATGAAGGTAGAGGTTTGGCTCCTTACTTCTTGGAGAAATGCGCACAACTGCACGTCCCGACAACTCTGAAGAAATTACAGTCTTTGCTGGGATTTTTAAATTTCGGAAGGACATACATTCCGGAATATGCCCAGCCTATCAAGCCTCTGTATGCCTTGATACAACCAACTTTTACCAAATCATGCTGGCTGCAAGAACACTAAGCTATTCTGCAATCTTTGCTAGCTGATCTGCTCAAATCTAAATACTTACTGACTTGTGATAACCACACCAACCTGGTGATAAGAATCGTCCCTGGGGTGGTGGGTTTCACATACCTTACTTTTAACGAAGGGGACACATTATCTATTGCCTACAAGTCGCACCTGTACACTTCGGCTGAAATGCGATTTTCCACTGTGGAGAAAGTTTTGACGGCTGTACAGATGGCGATTCTTAAGGAACGTGCTCTGTCACAGGGAAAACGCATGTTGGTTGTTACCCCGTGTCCTGCTTTGGAGGCAGTTACGAAAGCCAGTGTACCAAATTCTAAAGCTTTGCACCCTCGGTGGATACAATGGGCTGCTTCATTGACATCTCCGGATGTCACATTTATTTTTGATGCCTCCTTACGGTCGCAGGAGTTTTTGCAATATGAATTCTTTCATCCTGCACCTTTGGCTATGCGGCCTTTGGAGGATTTCCATTGCATCATATACACTGATGGTTCGGCGCAGGTTGTGCATGGGTCTAAACACGCATACGTTTCCGCATGTGCCATTGTGGTAGGTGCCATGGTGAACGATGAGTTCAAGTCCAGAGTAGTACACACGCAGACTCTAGGGGACTGCACCGCACAATTAGCAGAGCTTCGTGCTCTGATGCTTGCATTGGAATATGCTGATCCTAGTGTGATGACTCTTATTGTAAGTGATTCTTACTACTGTGTCCAGTCCTACAATGAAAACTTGTTCTTTTGGATTTAAAATGATTTTCGTGATTCCAAGGGTAGTATCTGGGTCCGAGTGGCTGAGCTTAAAAGGCAGTTGCCTCTTGTGTTTGTAAATCATACTCTTGGTCAAAAGCACGTGGGAGTCCACGCTGTTGGCAATTCGCTTGCCGATGAAGCAGCAAAATCAGCAGTATCAACATATTTAGTTGCAGCAGTTACACGGTCCAAAAGTAAGATTGATGATGATATCTTGGCAGCTGTTGCTGCCACTGAGAAGGGAGGTAAATATCCTAAGGGTTTCCCTTCGAAGTACTCATACCACTTAAGTCCCAATAAGGTTCCTTATGTGAAAATACCTGACGTTGGGGAGAGATTGACTCCCAACTCATACATTGATCACAGCAGCCCATGAAGGTGTTGCGTCTGCGCATGCAGGCGTTTCTGCCACTGTGTCTCAATTGCAACAGCGTTCTTGGTGGCGGGGACTGTACAAACAAACGCGCGATTGTGTCCTTCAATGTGACATTTGCCAGCAGATTAAGCCTTCAACTGCTGCGCGTCTGCCCGAAACACAGGTGTTCATTTCTAATAAACCACTGGGTTGTGTTTATTTAGATCACTGCGGTCCTTTTTCTTCTGATACTGCATATAAGTACGTCTTAGTCGCAGTTGGTTCATGCACACGCTTTGTATGGGTCTGGCCTCACCGCAGCGCTGATTCACGGACTGTCATAAGGGATTTGCGTGTCTTTGTAGGGATTTTTGCCTGTGGTACTTTCCATTCGGATCAGGGTCCTGCTTTCGCCTCTAAGGCGTATAAGGATGCCATGGCTTTGTTGGGGGTCCAAATCAAGTTTTTGTCTCCATACAGACCTGAGGGTAATAGTGTAGTGGAACGAATGAACCATGACTTAAAGCAATCATTGACAGCTCGAGTTATAGGCACTGGCAGGAACTGGCTGGCCCATCTCAATGGCATGCAGTGTGCTCTTAATAATCTCCCTAGAAGGTCTCTGGGTGGGCGGACCCCATACGAAATGCTCTTGGGTATCAAGATGTATGTACCGGACCTTGATGGTCTAGACTCGGTGGCTAGCGCTGCCTCCTTTGACGTAGATGAACATTGCAATGTTTTACAGTCTCTACAAAAGAAAAGAGATAGTCTTGCAAAGGAACATTTGCCCTCCACTTCGGATGATGCGTTGCAGATCACGGTAGTTGGCTGGCTACCCCAAGTTGGAGAATTGGTTCGGGAAAAGATCCAAAACAAGAAGGAATTTGGTCCCTCTTACCGAGCTCCAGTTCCTGTGCTTGGTGTGAAGGGCACAAGAACAGTCATTTTACCACCACTTCCAGGTCGCAAAGAAAACAGGTATATCTCCATTGACAATGTCAAGATACACAGAGTGGCCGATCCTTCTTAGTATGACACCGGCAGTCTCCTGTCCTTCGATTGTGGGAAATTCTGTATTGGCCACTGCTTCGAATCCTGAGCCGGACGTGGCCCTCCTGATGCCTGCAATTTCTAGTCCTTTATTGAGTACATTGCCTGGTGCTCAACTTGATGAAACTGACTACACTTACCCAAGTGACTTATCGATGCCTGATTTACAAACTCGTTTAGCCACAGAATCCAGATTTTCATTTGACACTGTTTCACACACATCAGGAAAGCCCTCACAGATTACAATCTATGCAAGATTATTTAAAAAACATTTTTTGATTCCCCCTTGGATATATATTTGGCTGGTGCTTTTTCGATTTACCTTTTTATGTCAATTGGTTTTGTGTTTTATTTTTTCCGAAACGTCAATGGACACTATGTCGAAGAGAGAACATGCTTTCGACATCTAAATGGAACATTGGCACCCCATTTCTCATCGCATACTGCACACAGATTGAAGAGAGACTTGGCTTTTGTTAACATCACTGCTTGGCCTGTCCTGGGTGGGATTGTATGGGATGCTGTAAAATTTCACATACATGGCCCCACTGAGGTTATAAATGTCCCTAATGTGCTTAGAGTTAACATGGGGGATGTAGTTAAACAAAACATACGTTCTGATGATTGGGATGTTCAGGCCGTAGAGACATTGTTTTCTGATTTGAAATATTATGCTACCATTGATGGTGAAGATTTGTATTTGGAATCTGCTAATTATGGTGATTTATTTTGTTTCCAACATTTTGGTAACCACTACTTACATAAAACTAATTCCAGGAGGAGTACTGTAAATTATACACAGTGAGAGCATTACCCAGCTCCTTTGCGAGGCAGTTCGAGTACCTTTTTGAAAAATTACACTTATTTTACTGACTTTAATCAGTCCAATCCCGCTTCATTTTATTTTAAAATGACAGAAAAGTCCATGTCCAAGGTTAGACTTACCGATACTAAGTTATTGTACTCGAAGTCTTTTCTAGACCGGTTAGCTGTTGGAGGCTACGAGTTATGGAAGGAAACAGTTGCCCTTAAATCTGTTTGGGGTTCTAAAAATTGGCAGGTACAAGGCACTGAGGCTTTGCACGGTGCATGTCTCATCCCGAATCATATGTTGTTTTTGAATTCTACTATTTCACAGATAACATGCTTTGGATTGGCTACTTCTAAAGAATTAAACACTCCTTCCTTCCCTGATTTGGAAGAATATTCAGGTTGGGGTAATACTACAAAATTTTCGATCAGAAAGTTGCAATTGCTGAATTCGTCCTTTAACATATCCAGTTTGGATCCCAAGGGTTGGTTGCTGTGGCACAGAAGTGCTGACTCGTGCCAACATCGTTTTCTGGGTTTAGCTGATGGCTTTACACAGGTCAGGGTCAATCCCCGTTTTGAGAGTGACCATTCGGTAACCTCTTATTCAGTAGGCAGATTAGGCCAGAATTGGCTCAAACATTCTAACTTGGCGCCAGTTAAACTGCATTTATCTAAATTGACTGACGATGTTTATTCGAATGATTTCATAAAAGGCCCGGCTAGAGGTAGATCTGGAAAACATCACAGATTGAGGCAGCTACCTGCCTTAGAGCTACTGATCAGGCTAATTTAGAAAAAGTGCTTGCAGTTGTGGATAATAGCATTAACAAGCTTTCTTCCCGAATTTACACATTGGATAATATTGTGTCATCTGTTGTTGATTGTGCAAGATGATGTGTCTGCATTATACCATAGTCAAAATCAATTGCGTTCAATTATGCAGTTTGCGTGGACCCTGCAGACGCTTAAGGCCATGAAAGTGCCTTGGAATTACATGAATACCTCTTCTCTTTTTGCCTCGTTTAATTTGACTGATAAGCAACGTTTGCTTTCAATGAGAGATGCATCTTTTTCCATGTTACACATTGAATGATTAGAGTCTTTACCATTCTCTGTGGCAGAGGCCACTACTGCAACGTGGCTTATCCACGGATTAATAACTTTACCGTTTGCTCTTTTCGAATTTAAAAATTGTATGAAGTATTTTGCCATTGGTAGATACGAGCCTCTTGGTAGCTCCTATCTACATGAAGCCTGGTTGCTCCTTTTACATACAGATGCCTTAGGGAGGGCAAGGAAGTTTATCTGAAAGGTGAAGAGTTCACCGAAACACCAGATCACTCATTAATGTGTAGACATATTCAATTACACGGCTCTTGTAATCAAGAACAGCCTAATTTAGCCTGTGTTTTGAAAGGTACCCCCGTGCCCGCTATCGTCCCCACATTCACATTACTGGCAAACGGCAGTTATTTAATTTTAAATAATGAGGATTGCTGTGGGTTAATAAAAAAAACACCAAAAAGTTTGCCTAACCACCTACATTTAGATCCACATTTATGGAAAGTTGAAAATGCTCACTGTCAAATTCAACAAGGTACTTATATTTATACCAAACAATTTTTTTAAATTTTATCAAAATTTGTCGAAGAAGGTACATCAAAACACACAAAAACACTTATCTATTATACATATTTACACTATACAAAAATACATGAAATGTAATCAATAACTAATATTTGAGAAAACCCTTACAACAAAACAGAAATTTTGACATGTGTGAAAAAATTAAATCTACCAGTATGATGAATAAACAAAACATAAAGAAAAATAGTAAAGGAAGAAAAGTGAGAAAGGAGTACAGACAGTTTATGAATTATTCTGCCACCAGCGACTGCTGGTCAAAAAGACTAAATTCCAAATTTATCCTTTCTAACTATCCGACGCGTTTCGAATCCAGTTGGCAATTTTCTGGAGTCTCATCAGGGCGCAATTAGTCTGTCTGTTGAAAACAATTAAAAAAAGTAAGGAGTTTAGATTATTTGAACTTATAAACTCGCCTTCCCAATGTGTGACACTCAGACTGGAGGAGAACCTACCAGAATGAAAGACAAAGTGAATTCAAGGGACAGAACACGCTGGGTCTAGCTGTGTGGAACTGGGCATCTGGAAGTGCAGTCAAGGAAAAACAGGGGCCACCTGAAAAAATCGGAGCCGTAAGAAAATTATCTCGTGTATATTTACACACAATGTTTAAGGGATATATGAACAAACTACCTTCAATGAATTAAAGAGGCCCTGGCGGCTGTCGCCGTTATAGCGTGGTTTCCTGTCTGATTTCATCAAGGGAAAGGGACCGTGGGCACTGGAAACGAAGGGGAACAAAGAAAAAGTTTTAGTGTGTTTCTCTTTGTGAAAAATAAGATAAGACCCGTGACCGCGGATTTTAGCTGGTGACATACCTTTTAATTGCACCATTAGCGAGTGACTGCTTCGCGTGTCGAATTTTCTGAAAAATGTGTCCTCTCGGGGCAGTTTGATTGGAACTTCCGCTGTAAAAGAAGCGGGACGAAAATGTTCATAGAATTCTTTTTGACACGCGTGTGTCCTTCAACTATGCAAAAACGGGCAAATTCCGCGTACCTGTGTCTGCCTCAGTCCTTATCCACGGCGTTCTGCAGGTGAGCAAAGCAGAACCCGGAAATGTTGGCCTGAATAAATTACTCGCTATGGTAGCTGTTGTTTGTGGGAAATGTAGTTTATTGTTTGAACAGAGATCAGTTGCACAAAACCCGAAACGGAATTTGCGCGAATGAAATGAGGGTGGCACAGCCTGAGTGTCCAGTGCAGGAAATGATCAAGAAAGGCAGACAGAGACGAGCAGAGCCGCCGCGGCCGCTACATGGCGCCAAGGCAATTATGGCATTACAGTCTGGCAATTTCGGATAAACTGTTAAGGCCCTTCTGCACACTATTAAATTTGAGGATCAAGTATGCCTCTTTTTTGAGAAGCATTTTGTCGACATCCGCATTGCGGGTTAAAGGGCGGATGGTGTGTAACACAGTCCATTTCAAATCATTTTCTTCATGTTTCGCTGTCAGAAAATGTTCGACCATTGGAGCAGTCATGATCTTATTTTTTATTCGTGACCTATGTTGACAAATCCGGGCGTTAACCTGTTGCGTTGTTTTGCCAATGTAGATCTTTTCACAAGGGCATTGGACTAAATAAACAACATTTTTGGTCTTGCAGTTTGAAAAATCTGTGTGTTTCCTTCTGATGTCGCCCTGTTGGAACTCACAACCCTCGATTGTATTCGGGCAAACCACACAGGTACCACACTTATGGTGCCCTGTGATTGGTTTTAGGTTCCATTGGGTTAGCAAGTCGTTTTTCTTTTTTGGTAAGGATACATCGGCCCTCATGATTTGTTCGCCTATATTTTGATTTTTCTTGTATGCGAACAAGGGGCGTGGAAAAGGGCATTCGAGGTTGTCTAACAAATGCCAATTACTCAACACCGATTTCCTTAGCTTGTGAGTGTCAGGTCCAAAAGTGGTGACACAGACCAATCTTTCTAATGCAGGTTTGGGTCGAACTTGTAGAAGGGTTTCTTGCGGAGTAAAACGCGCTCTTTTACAGGAGTGCTTCAGTAACTTCTTCGGATACCCTCTTTCTTTCATTTCATTGCTAAAGACTTGTGCATTGGACGAAAAGTCTTCCACGTCGGTACAGTTTCTCCTGATACGTAATAGCTGTCCATACGGGAGATTGGATTTCAAATTGCGGGGATGTGCACTCTTGTAGTGCAGGATAGTATTTCTATCCGTGTCTTTTTTATAAAGGGAAGATTTCAGTACCCCTCTATAGCATGTTATTTCCACATCAAGGAAAGTCATCTTTTTGTTGCTATGTGCAAATGAGAACTTGATGTCTCCATGTCTATTGTTCAACCAATCGTGGAACGCCGTCAAGCTGGTCTGGCTCCCCTGCCACAGGAGCCAGACATCATCAATATATCGGTACCACTGCACAATATGCTGCTTAAAGGGGTTGTTAATTTCGATAAATCTTTCCTCGTATTGTGCCACATATAATACGGCCATTTCCGGAGCATAAGGGCACCCCATTGCGGTGCCCTTAACCTGCATGTAAAATGCCCCGTGTGGGTTAATAAAAGGCATTGCTTATATCGTTACAGTCAGTGAACGTGTGGTTTGCTGTAAAAATGTGTTGTATCCACCCACGCATGGGAACTTGGATGTTTCCATCTGGCCGAGTATTACGACCTTGATAGCAGAGTTCAATCAGATGGGTCGCATAAGAGCTCTATTGTCCCAAAAAGAAGTTGCCCTGACATCTGCTCGTGAAACATTTGTTCTTCACGTAGCTAACATCCGCACAGAGGTGCATGCTTTATTAAATACTGACTGATGCATTTCGGTGAGCCTATTCATACAATCTTTAACGCATCCTCCACAACGGGGCCGGTGCACTTTTTTAAAGTAGTTAGCAGTGGTCTTGTGACTTCATTTCAAAAGATATTTGGAGTCATTCCTGCTTTCTTCCATTCAATCTTTTCCAGCCTATTTGGTGGATTTCCCGTTTTACTGGTGCTGGCTGCAGGCGTTCTGGTGCTATTTTGTTTTATTAAAAATGGATGCACATCCTGTGTTCCAAGACGAGCTGTCACGGCTGGCACTGTTTCACAACAGGATGCTTGAATACTATGGAACGCTCCTGCTCGCCACCTTAAGTGCAGTTTATGGATTATCATTTTGATTTTCCAATTTCACATGTGTCCAGCCTGTCTTTCATTGCCTGAGCTGCGATTTCGACTGGGCCCTGGATTTGTGTCTCTACAATATGGTGTCTCCTGAAGTGGATTTTAATCAACTCATGAGCCCCTTAGATGCTCATGAATTGCTTTGTTCTGACGGAGGGATTATGGCCTTTGCAGCGATGCATGGAATACTGGGTTGTTGGAATATATTCGTAGCGGCGCAAGATTTCTTGGCACACAGCTTCATCGAGAACCCACCGAGTTGTGCTCTGATGGTGCTAGAGGCTCCGGTAATTTAAGAGTATGTATGTTCTTTCCCACTATTGAATTGGATGGCAGAATTGTTTTTGGATGATAACAGTGACTTCCTTTTTGGAAGCTGTTGCTGCTTATTTTGCATATTCAGTGCTAGGCTGAGATCTATCGATGCCTTTGTTGACATTGAACTTTTTCGTTAATTTTTTTATGAAGACATGAAAAACTTTTTAAGTCCCGGACCTATTGACTTTGATTAAAGTGAACATTAAATTGTCATGATGGTGAGACTTTGTTTTTTTGGGTGACAAAAATATTTTTTTCTCACTTACTCAAATTTGAACTGACTATCGTTCTTGAACTCTGCATTTAAAAAATGAGCTCCTTATCTTATCTTATCTTATCTTATCCATGCTCGGATCATGGGAGGGTGTCATATAGATATGCTTTACCTATATGCTGTGTTAAGTTAGCATGAGCTTATTAGGAGTTTAAACGCCATTTTACCTTTCTGCTGCTTCTGCACACGACACATAATTGTTACTTTAGCTTTGAGCCTAGTTGAGTGTTTTGATTCACACGAGAATAATATGTTGTTACTCTGATATCAGCCTTGCTTGGTGAGCTGTGTCTGTACAGTCAGTGCTGAAGCCTTCAAGGATATCTCGACACAGTTGTTGTGAGGTCTGATCTTCGCACGTTCCTAGACATAACATACATGCAGCTGCGGCCAAATTCTGGCTTTAGGCGCATTTTATATTGCTTTGCACAGAGCATACACACACACTTGATGGTGCTTCGCATGCAGAGAGCTGGTGGAAGATGATGTGATCCCTTACCACTAGGATCTGAGGTATGCGGCTGCTCTGCTAAAACCAAAAGAGACCTTCTTAGATATAATATAATATACTAGCTAGGGAGGGTGAGAATTAGGTGTTGTTTAACCTTCTTCGCTTTAGCATTTTAACATGCTTTCACCTTTTGTATTCTATGGACTAGTAACTATGCTGATTACTTTGTTTCTTATAATATGTTTGCTTTTATTAGCTAAGATACTGCGTTTGAGAACACTGCATTAGAAAATAAACATTTCAAATGTGCACGCGTCCTCATTTACTCCTTGTTCTGGATTGAAATGATTGTATAACGAAAGAGTGTTCATGTGTTCCACGGTACCTGAGGTGTACTAAGTCCATGTTCTGGTTTGTCTAAACATTGGGAGTTTGTAATAACCAATGAGACACTGTAGCTAGTCTGTTAGGGGATTTTGGGTACTAAGGTGAGTTTTGGCACACCCTAATTTACTGAGGTTCCAAAGTCTCTATGCACAGTTCTGTATGAGAACGGAATCCCTGCGATACTACTCTACACATTAAATTGCGTCATCTATTGTACACTTGACAGTGTCGAGCTTCAGAAACACAATGATGATGCACACTTCAGACTGAGTACGTAAAAGTCAGCTGATAGATTATTCCCAGGTTTTACAAGGGAAGACTTAAGGTTTCCATGAAGGAGGAAGTCTGGGAATTTTCTGCCAAAGATATTGGCCTGATCAAAGATGTTGAACCTGTAAGAATAACAAACAAGCCAAACACAGAGTATCCCTGAACACCCCGGTACAACTTTTCAACAGAGTCTGTGGCTGCAATTACACCTGTAATTGAATCTATGTTAGAGCTGGGCATCTTGAAGGAGATTCTTGGGAGTTCCTGCAATTCACCTATAATGGTTTTGAAGAAGCAAAATAAAATGTGGAGATCAATAATATAGTTGACCCATGTTGTCCTGTGGTGCTGAATCCTGCTCTGATACTATTTCAAATACCCTGAGATGCTGAGTGGTTTGTCGTCATCGACTTGAGCCAAGCATTCTTTTCCATTCCTTTGTATGGGGACAGCAAGTCCCTTTTTGCATTCTGATTCCAGAGTAAAGTTCTGACATGGTGCCTTCAATCTTCCATCAGATACTGAACAATAATCTGGAGACCTTGCAGTTGCCATACAATTCAGTCCTAGTTCAATATATCAACAACCTACTTGTGGTGCCTACAACTTAAGACACCATTGCCCTGTTGAATCATTTGTCCAAGAATGGACACAAAGTGCCACAGACAAAATTGTGATATTGCCAGAAGGAAGTCCTGTTTCCGGGACACCATATTGAGAAAGGAACTAGGAAGTTGTCTCAAGAGAGAATCTCTGACATACTGAAAATGAACCCTCCTACAACACAATGAGAAATTAGGATGTTTCTGGGAATGGTGGGCTACTTTTGTAAGTGGAATCCAAACATTTTCCAATTTGCAAAGCCTGCTCAGAGGCTTGCATACAAAGATTTGTCTGATCCACTACCCAGGGACAACAGATGCATGAGTACCTTCATCAAGCTGAGATAAAAATCTCTACCCTGCACCAGCAAAAGGAATGCCCGATTATACTAAAGATTTTGTTTTGTGCTGCACCAAATGGGATGGGTTTGCCCCTGCTGTGTTAGTACAGACCCATGGAGATTTTAAATGCCCCATCTTCTAAATTCTTGTCACCTTGATCTAGTAGCCACAGCATTGCCAGGTTGCGTAAAGACTGTGGTCGCAGTTGGTGTCTGCATTCAGCAATGTGAGGGGGATAGTTACAGGATATCTCCCTACTGTTACGGTTCCAGAGTCTGTTGAGATCCTGCTCACCTACACTCAAACACAACAAATGGCAAACAGTAGTTTGACCCATTATGAGTTGGTGATACTTGTCGAAGAGAACATCATGTGCTTCCTCTAAATTGGATATGCAACTGCTATTTAGCTTTAGTGATTACTAAGGTGCACTATGTAGATAATATAGATGATAGGAGAGTAGCGCTTCATGGAAGATACCAGTGTAATGCCTTGCAAATAGTTGATAACATCCTTATCGCTGTGGATCATTCTGTAGGAGTAGTTTTGAATGACCTGAAAATTAGAATGCTTTCTACGTTGGTTGACCATCTTGCATCTAACAATGCTGGTGCGTTATCCAGTATTAATGCAGAATTTGTGGCAATTAGACCATGGTTCTACAGAATAGGCTTGCTTTAGCTAGCTTACTTGCAAAACAGGGCAGCGTCTGCATCATATTACGCATTCATCAGTGCTGTATGTATGTGCGAAGCAAGAGTAGTGAGATTAACAAGTTTAGTACTAATATTTCTATTGTTTCTAGAGATTTGAAAGAGCTGGAAGTAATAGGTGCCTGGGAGACAAATGGGAAAGTATTTTTTGCAGTTGGTAGTTGGCTTAGTGGTATTGGGAATGAACTAGTCGGTACTATTTTGGCCCAGCATGTTAATCATAGATATCTCAGCTATATGCTTGTTTATTTGTAGGAGGTGGATTAGGTTGATGGCTAGAAAGAATATATAAAAAGTAAGGGAATAGAATCAGTGACAAATGGGAGTGGGAACAAATGAAATAGAGAAGTAGAACTTAAGGAGATGCAGAGCCATCTGTATTTTGTGTTTAGGGTTCTAGAGAAATCTTGACGTAAACAGCAGGAGTCAACAAGTGGCATTTGAAAATAAGTCACAATGGAACTTATAAATGTATTGTGTGATGACTTTATGAGTCATCAGGCGGGGGAATTGGTGACTACAGTAGTTTCAGTTGATTAAATGTTGCAATGTTTTGGTTCTGTGAGAAACTTTATCTATATGCTTTCTGTAGAGAGTGAATTGTGAACTTTCACAACTGTGCAAAACTGACAGGTATATATCATCCTGCTACAAGGTATCTCTTGAAGGCCACACTGCAGAAATCTTCCATTGTGTGTGTGTGTGTGTCCTGGGAAGAAGTCTGTTTAGGTTTTATGGGAAAATGTGTGATTAGTCCTATTTCCCTGAAAACCAGGGGTAGTGTTTCATCTTGTCGAGCATTGTATGTTTTAATTGTGCTGTTCTGAGCCAGTTTCAGATGCTCATTTCCACTCTCTTGAGGCTTGATATCTCTGCCCCTTATCAGATAGTTAAACTTCTAAGCAAATCCCTTCTCACTTAGAAGACAAAGCATAGAAGGAATAACCTTGCAGAACTGCAGTCATGATTTGAAGAAAATGTGTTTGAGAAGCTTGCCATGTCATGTAAAAGGAGACCCAGACCTATGCCTTCAGCTTGTAATGTTTCTCATGTATGGTATGTTGGAAGCCCAGAACAGATAATCTTGAGATCATAAAATAGTGATTGATCAGGTAGGTACACTTCTTAATCAGGAGCATAAATCGTATCAATAGGTTGAATATCTTCAATTTGGGTGAATTGACAAATAGTCCTCTTAATTCTGGACTGTCCCTGGCACTCATCACTGCCAATTTAGTTTCTAACTACAACACAACTCAAGAATCATGTCTCAGGATTTATATGCAATATGCATCACTGGGACTCAGCCCAATTTAAGAAATATTCTCACTAAATGTTAATTCAGCATATTTTGCTAACAGAACCAAAGTGAAATTGGTTAAATCTGTGCACTGAGATGAAATCCAGTTAAGAAAAAGGGTTCCTAAGTTTGTTAAAATTGGCAATGCTGGGGCCTTAGGCATAATCATTCTCCTTGATCACTTAGCCATATTCATCACCATGGACAGTGCTGTCATTCTTCAGTTCAGAAACACAGATTGGGTCAAATATTTCCTGGCCAACCAAACCCAGACAGCTTTCATTGGCCTTCACTGGCTCAGAACTTTCACACTGATCAGCAGTATGGCTTTAGAGTCTGGCCCTAAAACAAATCTACCAATTTAATATGTTTCAATCATAAGATCATTAGTTCTGCCTAGCTTAAAGTCTTCCACAGGGCTGAAGTGAATTCAAGATACATCTCAAGCAAGCAAAGTGGACGCCACATTGAACTACTGAGTATTGACATCAGCAATATTGTGATACAGGAATATGATAAGAATATGCTACGCCTTAAAATCACCTTTATCACATGTAAGTAAACCCTAGGATAGACCCTTGGTAGCCCATAATACGAGGAGCATTGTAGTTAAAAGGTTGCACATGCACTTTTAAGTTTTACATGTCCTGGTAGTGAAAAAGTCCTAAAATCCTTTTTCTATACTGTGAGATCTATCAGTCCTATAGAATAACACTGGGTTGCCTTATTATATTTAAGTGCTAACTTTTGATTGGGGACAGATCAGAATTTCATGGTTGATATCTGTTGTACAAGGCTTGTGTCACCTCGCCGTGTCTCGCGGTGATGGAGTGTTGAGATTCTATAATGACAGGTCATTCCCGGAGAGGCGGTTGAGGAGGACGGCAGGCCGGGATCCCTGTACAATAGGAGATAACAAAATAAATTACATTCTACTTACCTTCAAGCCTCAAGTTCCGTTACTTCATTTTGGGGACGATTGCCTGTGACCTCCAATCTTCTTCAAGTCTCCATCGGCAGCGGATGAAGCCACGACATACTGAACGCTTTGTTTCATAAGCGCATGGAGGACCTTGCTTCATATGGTCATCTGGATTTCATTTCGCATTATTCCTGTTCTTCACGTGAGGTACCGTACATTGTTTTTCTTTATTTTCCTTGTTATGCGCTGGAGCCGTTAACGCTCGCACCGACCTATGTCCGTGTGCCTCCACCCTTTGCGAAACGTTGCCTGGATACAGCCCGACACTAAGCTGCACCCAGCCCTACTCTGCAACACAGAAAGACGCCAAGTCTGACTACCTACGTCAGCGCGTCAACGTGACTCCGTCTTAGATTAGTCTTCTTTTTCCTATTGAAGCCATTTATCGACTTGAGGATATTACGATATTACAACTCAACACAGAGCTTTTTGTACAGTGATCGCACACTTGATGTTCACTTTAAGCTTATCTGGATTAATTATACGGTGATTTGCACACCTTCCTGCAGATTACTTGTGATCCATTATACGGTGATTTGCACACCTATTCATGTTATTCTTCATTATTGTGCACCCAAGTAGCTGGTGATTTGCACACCTGTTTACTTATTCTTTAACTATTGTGCAGACACATAACGGTGATTTGCACACCCATTTTTTTTTGGTATTCACATACAACGGTGATTTGAACACCTATCTATTTTTTCATCGTTTTTTTTCACGTTCTCACCTTATTGCTCTTGTGTTAGTGCGAATTAGTCAACTAATAATTTAGTGGTTTTGCACACAGTTTCTCTATTTTAAGTCATTGTTTTTTTTACTTTTACTTTATAACAACATGGCGGCGTCTCAAACCATCTCTCCTCCACCTTCATTTTTATCCGACGGTGATACACCCGACATAGAATGGGAGGACTGGACTGGTATTTTTTTTAGAACTATCTGGAAGCCATCGACGGTCTCAGGTTTCAATCTTCTAGAAAAAAGCTATTTTATTAAACTCATTAGGTAAAGCTGGTCAACATACTTTAACATTTTTGCCTGAAATTATCTGTGCTGATGGCAAACCCATTGATAATCCTTATGTTGAAGCTAAACAAAGACTGGCTAAATATTTCGGCAAACAAGTTAATATTGTGATGCAACGCCACAAGTTCTATACAGTTCCTCAAAAAGACAATGAGACTGTTGATCAGATAGTTACTCGTTTAAGAGAACTGGCTTTAAAATGCGACTTTGGCAACATGACCGATCATTTAATTCGAGACCAGCTTATTGTGCAATGTAAAAATAAGAGAATGCAAGAAAAACTTTAGGCGGCAAAAAATCCTTCTTTACTTGAAGCCATCACCATCACTAAAGTAGTAGAGGAATCCGATAAATGCATGCAAGAAATGCATTCTTTGGAACTCAAAAAAGATGACTCTGTGAATGTTTTACAAAAAAATATATACCTATAAGTGATGACAGCAAGTCCAAACAATTTATTAAGTCAAAACCAAGAATATCAAGCGATCAGAAAAGTAAATTTAAAGGATGTTACAGGTGTGGCAATGTAAACCATGCTGCTGATTTTTTTTGGTTGCTTTGCAAGAGACAAAACATGTAAAAATTGTGGGAAAAGATGCCATTTAAGTGCTGAAAAAACAGAGTTGCCTTTGTTGATGATGATAGTGTTCCTCCTGAGATGTCTTTATGTATTGAGGATACTGTTGCAATTTATTAGGAGATAACGAAATAAATTACATTCTACTTACCTTCAAGCCTAAAGTTCCGTTACTTCAATATCTCTACAACCAGCGTGAAGCCAGGGCAGGGGAGTAAGGAAATTCCAAGCACTTCAAAGAGAAACCTCTATAAACTTCTCATACTTCCAACGTGGCACGCGGTCTGAAAATTGGGCCTCAAACCCACTCTTCAGTTAACTTTCGGCCCTTTAGAAGGACTTTCAGACAATGGCCTGCTGATGTGGCCTGCTGTTTACTTCACAAAACTGCTATTCTGTACCTAGAAGTACTGCTTTGCTGCCTGGAGCCTGCCTCGAACTCTCAGAGGCTTGCCCTGCTGCTTGACCCATGTTTCATCACCTTAACCTAAGACTACCAGAGTGACTCCAAGGGTAGTGTGCTGGCCTCCTGTTTAGAACCTCCGACTCGGGTGAATCGCGTGTGAACACGATGGCGGTTCCGTAAATTAACTACACTTATGTAAGTACTTCTGTGGCGTAAATATCTTTATGAGTCATAGAACGAGGGCACCCCCTTTAAATTCCGGGTTGGGCTGTGAGTCAATGCCTTCCTCGTGTGTCTCCTTGTAATCTTTAAATGGCTATAAGAATATGGAGATACCACTCGAATCACTGAGCTTTGTTTAAGTGTTGGAACGTGATTCTTTACTCCTGAAATTAATCATTTTGTGGCGTGTGTGTCTATAGATCCCCCTTTCCATTTTTTAGTTATTTATATCACACTGAGGAGGCGATCCGGTTACATCACAGATGACTTTATGACAGAACCATCTGAATCTGGAATTATTCGCCTTTACATCTGACTTTTCTTCTATAAACTGTAAGTTAGAGAGTATGCAGTATTTTTTATACAGCAAGATACAGGTGATTTGCTAGGTCGAATGACTAGTCTGTATCTATTTCGTCCTTACCTAGCTATTATTTGGGATCCAGACATTGACCCCATTAAACCGCCTGTTGATATCCGCTTTTGAATACTTCCTCGAACTTTCAAGTACGTACATGGATGGATTTTGTACCCTTTATTCTAGAGTAATAAGGCAAGAGTATGAGAGAGTGATTTTTCTTCTCCTTCTTCTTTCTCGTATTTCAGTCTGAATTAAGTTTTTAGTCTTAAGACCTCATTGCGGATTAAGCTAATATAGGACATCTTTTGTGCTTGGTCTGATAAAGTAGGCATGCTATTTACTATTATCTTTTATTGTTAAAAGGATTTCAATAGAGGAGGGTATGACTATACTTAAAATCCCTGATTATCTTTACAAATTCTATCTTGAGTTGCAGTATACATGGTTTTGAATTTGTGATGCACTTTTGAAGCATGGTTGACACTTACTGGTGCCTGGGATTCTGAATAGCCTCTAAATGTATGTGGAGTAGCTTTTTTGAATTTCACTTTCTTTATCTTCTATACAACACATTGTTGTGTATCTATATCCTTCTGTCACATGGGATTTACTGTTCACACTGGGTTTCTATATTATATTTTGTTATTTTTTCCAACTTTGTGTATCTGTGATGGTGGTGGCTTACTACCTCCATGGCAATTATTCAGTTTAATTGGACTCACAGGTTGAATTAAATTTGCTCCATTGTGTGTTTTTAAGATATAGTGATATGCGTAAAAATATGTATAAAATTATTCATTGTGCCTCGTTTGTTCCCACAGAGTTTGGTATATATATCTTACGGAGCCCCAAATGTATCTGAATACAATCACACTAAAATGTTGGACAGAATTTATTTCTAAATTCCAAGCATCATATAAATTCAGTGCCCTGATGAAGGATGGTACATGGCATTTCTGAAACGCGCGTTGGTGCAATTGTGTTAGTTGTCTATTGTATATTTGAAATATGTTGTGTTACTTGTAATGGTGTCTTCTGTTTGAGTCAATGGTAACACTGTGAGTCTTTGTAATTTCGTTAAGTTCTTATTATATGTTTTTCTTTTTTTTGTTGATTTATGGAGACATGTACCAACATTATGGTTTTCTCCTGAATAGATGGTGGCTCTCTTGTCTGATATGAATTACAAAGAATATTGTACATGTTGAATTGATTGTATGTGATAAGTTATTTGTATATTCATTTAAAAAAGAGATAAAAAGATTTTTATCATTTGATAATAAAATTAATTAACTGCTCTTCTGTGGGACACTACTTATTATCAATGAATGCATGATGTTAATTATTTTGTAAGGGGTTGATTGTTGTATATTTCCTAGTCCCACAGAGACATACAGGCTCACACCAATTTGGCCTCAAACCTGGACCAAGCCTGGATGAATCCTAACCTCCCAGGTGATGCCATTCCACTGCTTGACCTTTTGTGGCGGTGCTAAAGGTCCCCAGATAGGCAAAATCCAAAACTTAGAACTTAAAAAATAAATTGGCTAAAAAGTGTTCTAATAATCTAGAGAAGATAATGATCAAAATGCTTGTTGATGCACCCGAGGTGCATCGCTAGTTGGCCTGCCTTCGGGTTGGCTCCCACTACGTTCTTCTCTGCAGCAGAAAATCCTGTTCGGTGGTCCTTCCCCAAAAGGTTATCCCGCCTCCTGGAACTCTTGTCGGTTGGAGCATCCTACCTTAGACCGCTGGAGGTTTTCGATTTCCCAAAAAGTGACTGAGTCGAAGCTGAAATTCACGCCAGCTTCGTCCAGCAGTTTCCCCAACGATGACGCTCCCTCCTCGGACGCCACCTGCAGCCTTGTCCCGCTGAACTTTATCTTCTCTGAACATTCTATTCAAAATTTCTTCTCAGTCGAAGGTATGTGCTGACCAGGTCCAGTCCACTTGTATCTGAGCTGCGCTGCATCGTGGTCTGCCATATTTTTCAACTTTGACCTGGTCTCCCGTGACTAGATGTCCGCATTCGGTGCTTTGATTTTTTAGGTGCTATTTTTTGCTAAAAACATTTAATATTCATGACTCTGGTTCTACTGATTGGATTTTTGTTGTTGTGGTGTTAAATAATTTACTATAAATTGGTGTGGGATTTTTCTTGCATTGTTTTTTCACTTAAATTCTTTACCCATTGCTTCTAAATTAGGCCAGGTTGCTTGTTGTTTCAAGCTACCCAGGGTAAGCACAGATTAATTTAGCATTGTACAGAGAAGGATCTTATAGTCGTGCAGCCACCCCTTGCTCAGGTCACCATTCCTGTGGTATCTAATACAGTTCTATTTTGGAATGTTGTTGGGTTGCGCCTCAAATGCACAATGACTGAGTTGATTGACTTCATGTCCAACTTTCACATGCTTTGTCTACAGGAAACATGGTCTGTGGATCCAATCCATTTCAACAGTTTTAAAACATACCACTGTCCAGCAATTCTATCCCTTTTTGGGAGACCCAAAAGGGGCTTGTGTATCTACGTATCAAACATGTTTCCCCCCTTGAATAACCAGTGTTTTATTACATTATCACTCTATGGATTACACAGCATACTACCCTGGCCATTGTGAATTGTTACATCAATGCCTGCGCTCGGGATATTGCTACAGTCCTCCATCAACTAGACTTTGATTTAGAGTCAGCTTTCCCCACCAGATGCAGGGATCAAATTATTTTATGGGGCGCAACTTAATCATATGTCTTTGCCCGCAGCCTTCCAATAGGTTCTGTGGGATGGCGGCGCCTGATAATAGTGATATCATGCATTTCTCCATCTCAGAGTATGGGGAGCTGATAAAAGATCTACTCTTCAAACACAATTTTTGTTTCTGCAACAAACTTACCAGAACCCCAGTTGTAGTCAGAAGTACCTACAATGGCAGGGGCTAGAATAGCATTATAGATTTTTTATTGTTTACTCAGCGTTATGCAGACCTGGTTTTAGATTTTTGTTACAATACTGCAATCAGCGATCACTTTCCTCAAAGTGTTGCTCTGAATATTAACGTTCTCACACAACCGGAGACATAAATAGATTTTCTACAGTGGAGAACATTGATGTCTCTTGTCGCTGTGGGTATGCTTTGAGATGGTCTTTGGTGAATCCATCCACTTTAAAAAAAAATCTAAACAGAGGGAGGCCTTTGACATATGTTTAGACAAGACTACAGAGGCTCACGACTACTTGATGGCCTTCGATTTGATAAAAAAAGGTATTAGAGAAGGGCTTACTTTCAACCTGAACAAAGCAGGGCTAGGGTACTGTGCGTGGTTTAATTCGGCCTCCACAAAAGCCCTCAGTAGCTTTAAATTAGCACTAGCCAAACAACCCAAGTTTATTCAGGAAGTCCGGGAGTGTAGACACGCATACAAGCTTGCCGTTAAACAATGGAAAAAAAGTCTGAATGAAGAGTCCTGGAACCAACTACTTGAGGCCAGCTTGACAAATGATAACATCACTTTCTGGCGCATTATTAATTCTCCTTTTTTTAATACAGTTGGCAGTCCCTGATTAGAGATTGCCATTACTTAGGGTGACTGGCAAACTCATTTTACTAATTTGTATTCATCTCAGGAAGTTACCGCTATTTCCCTTCCCATTATACCCCCTATGAGCATTCCCGCTACTACTTTATCCCCGACTGACAGGAATTATCCTGACTTTTCCTTAGACTAAGTAGTTTAGGCCCTGAAAGCAAGTAAAGGTGGTAAAGCCCCAGGCCCCGACGGGATCCCCATTGGTTAGTTTAAATCTAATAATAATCTCTGGGGCCCCATTCGGAATGAAGGATATCCACTTGAGTTGAGTCTCCCATCGTTCCCATATTTTAAGAAGGGAGACCGGAATAGCCCAGCACAATATAGACTTATTTCTCTGCTGGATTCCCTAGATAAGGTGGCTGGATGTATCCTTCTAGGCCAACTGCAGGACTGGGCAGAGTCCAACAATATTATCTTGGATCTTCAGTATAGATTTAGGCCAGGTTTGGCGACCATATAACATGCCATTAATCTGAAGTTACTTACTGAGAAATACATGCACATCAAAGGAGGTAGTTTGTTTTTAGTATTCATAGATCTAACTCCCGCCTATGATTTTGTGGTACATGACAAATTATAGTCAATCATGGTTAATATGGGCGTAGATTGCACTATTGTGAACTTTCTCAGAGACTTGTATGCTTTAGGCCAGGGCAGAGTTCGTTATGGCCTTAACAGCAATTGTACCCAGCCATTTAAAATAGAAAGAGGCATACACCAAGGCTGCATACCAGCCCCTTTTTTGTTTAATAAGTACTTTAACAGCTTAGGTAGTACATTAGTAAGTAGTGGACAGACTTACCTCAAGTTGGACGTCGTCCTGTTTGTGCACTTTTTTATGTTGATGATGCCGTGCTAGTGGCTCACACTCCACTTGGTCTTGAGAGATTTGTTGATGAATTTGCGCAGTTCATGCAGAACCATGGCTTAAAAATTAACATCAGTAAAACTTTTGCAATGAATCTTGAGAAAAGGGCCACGCGTTGTTGCAATATTGGTATTGAGTGCTCTAAAATTCCGTTTACATCACCATTCTCATATCTAGGCATTTCATTTAATCAAGCTGGGAACTGGATATGTGCAATTAAATCAAGGAAGGTCCAATTTGTCACAACCATTATGGCCTTGCTGAATTTTGCTAGAAAATTAGGCATTAAACATCCTATGGAATTGATAACTATCCATAAGGCCAAATGCAGACCTACTGCCACATATGGTGCTCAGCTTTGGGGATACCCAAATGCAGATATACTTCAACTAGCAAAAAATGCATTTCTAAGGAATCTCCTTGCTCTCCCAAAAAGCAGTTCAACCTTTGTCTACCACTCTGAACTAGGCATTCCTTATTCAGCAGATGTTATCAAGATCCAGCCAGTTTTACTCTGGTATAAAATCTGGGACTCTGATCACACTACGCGTAAGCGCTCTATCACTGTAGACTGTCTTAGACCTATCTCTGCACTCAAAATCCCCTGACTCAAATTTGTGCATAATTTTCTGGCAGACATTGGCCACCCTGAGTTTTTTTTACCATCCTGAGATCTTGATTGCTGTCCAAAGAATAGCCCTTAAATTGAAATGCCTATCACTACTTGAGGAATCAAGGCTATCCACAGAGATCACATAATCCTCTGTTTTGAAGAACCAGATGATTCTGACTAGCCACAACATGCAATCCTATTTAGCTGATGTGTACAATCTGCATCATAGATTCATGCTGACCCGGTTTCGGCTGGATATCTTCCATCATTGTCACGATGCGCTCCCATATAAGAGTATAGAAAGGGAAGGAGAGGAGGAAGCTGACACCTTTCCCCCCTTCTTCAATCACAACAAAGATCCTAATAAAGAAAAATAAGATGGAGTGGCTGCACTGGTGACGGTTGGGTGACAAGAAATTATTTAACACCTCACATCTCTCTACCACA
This sequence comes from Lissotriton helveticus, assembly GCF_964261635.1. NCBI lineage: Eukaryota > Metazoa > Chordata > Amphibia > Caudata > Salamandridae > Lissotriton > Lissotriton helveticus. The sequence goes on from NC_136065.1 coordinate 1,413,336,083, forward strand.
CTAGTTAAAACAGACAGGTTAACAACATAAGAAGAAACCAAGACAAAGTCTTACCCGGGTCCAGTTTTTTTCCGAGGGACAATCGGCTGGGAACTGGAACATTCCAGAAGGGAGTGAAGAACCTGAAAAGGAAAAAGAGAAAAAGAAGACTGTAAAAGTTTGGACGAACAGACAGAGAGAAAACAAGCTATCATTTATGTAATCAGGGAAAATAAAAAGACAGAAAACCAAGGAAGAAAAAACCGCTTCTCTCTTTCTTTACAACTTTGACTAGGATCACTGGCCTAAGTGCCACAATCATCTAACCAGCTTTCCTACTATTAATAACTGGTCACCCGACCTTGTGAAATGCCCATGCGATGATATCTCCACGCAGAGTACCATGCATGTTGTCCTTTTTTGTAAATAATATTCTGGCCTGAGAAACACCTTATTAAACCTTTGTTATTACAACTAGGTTTTGCACAATGTCGACCAACTTTTATGTATTTGCAATCGCTCCCCAACTTGATATGTGCTGTATTGTCTCAGCACCATATCTAATGTTCCCCTTCTGGTCATCAGCTGTGCATTCTGGGATGTTGACAGATGACAGCTGATGACTGACTTGACCACAAGAAGCGCACCCTTTTCATGGCTTGGCTTTCACACGTTTTTGTGTTGGAAGGATACAATAAAGAATACATCTAAAACGCATTCTGTTTGGCACCATCTTTACACAATGATTTATGGTAGTTAGCATACAGATGCTCTACATGGTACATTAGCACGGTCCCAGCTATTCAACTTTTCATTGGCTCTTGTACTATATATATGCTCATTCTCTTTATTCTTGCCCTTTGCCTGCATTACCCAGATCCTAAATATCCTACAAATCCTGGTCCACTCTAGGATTCCGGTTTTATCATGCTCCTGTCCACCTTGCTCACGTTTAGTCCTTTTTCATGTAGGCTAAAGGTATTCTCTAAAACATGCTACATTATCTCCTTCCAAATTCCCCATAGTGATAAACAAATATAAGATAGGTCTATGTGTTCACCCAGCTGTGGTTTGGAGCTACCCATATGAGTGGGAGGTGTTAATCCTGAAGGGAGAGATGTGCTACTCCTGTAGGGCACCATGACTTCAGTGGGGATCATACGTACGTTTAAGGTAATTGACGTTTTCTGTGAGGCCTCATCATTGCCAAGACTTCTGTTCTTTCACTTGTTGTCCAGGGACCTTTAGGAATAATGGTGGTTGAGGTCATGGATGTAGATGGGCTGATCATCACTGGTGCACTGAAGTCCTCATTCACGTGGAAGAGGTGTGGCGCCGCGGCCAGGGCGACTGACGCTGGAATCTGGGGACCACGGTTCGATCCCCGGCTCCGGCGGCAGGTTAGCCCAGCACCATGTGACTCTGGGCAATAGCTCGCTTAATCTTCCCGACGGCCCCCAGCGCCTAGAGACCCTTACGGGTGATTGTGCGCTTTACAAATGTGGACTTTTACTTTACTTGCAGTTTGAGGCCACTAATGTTCTTTTATTAGCTAGTGGCCTTGAACTGTCATAGGAAGTTTAGAAGCTCATCTGAATCATCCTGTTATTGATACATTGAATTGGCAATTTATAATCTCAGGAAGCTGCTTTTCATAGTCAGTGCCATTAAATCTCAAAAGTAATTATTGTAATGTAGCTATTCCATTTACTTCTAAAAGCTGAGTAGTGTGTCAGAAGGAGACTTTAACTGGGACATTATGTAAAGGTTTTATATAGGTGTTTCCATTTTCTTTGTTTTAAACTATTCGGTACTGCTTCAAAAATAAAAGTCAGCGTCTTGTGCTACAGCACCGAGGCATACAAGGAATGCACACCTGGGACTTTATTGAACTTTTGGATCCGGGAGATTTAATTGAAATGAAATTGCTCTCATCTTCAGAAAGCCACAAGACACTAATAGGGGTTGTAATGTCCACACGTCCTTCATACTGAAAAATGGTTAGACTTTCCAAAATCAATTTTTAAGTTCACCGGGTGGACAAAAAGCAGCAACTCTGATTCTTCACTGGACGATAACAGGCTGTTAATGCCAGCTGTAAGAAATAAGAGACTTTTTATAAGAAAATGACAACACAAGTATCGCTGGGAGATAACTTCAGCCCATGTAGATACAATCATGACAGCTATTTAAATCTTGAATTCAAATACTGAGTTGGCTGAAGCTTGTAATAATATTTATACAAACTTCTACAACCTATTGTTTCCAGTCCAGTTGGTTTCTCTTCCTTTCATTCCACCTTCTGTGAATTGCTCTTTTCAGATTTGTAACTGTAATCCATACACAATATGAGATTATGAGGAGTGTAGTAAATTGTTTTTTTCTCGAACATTAGATTCCACTTTCCTCATGTGATTGGTACAGCGGCAGGCAGATTCACGCACGTATTTTGTCGCAGTTAATTATTCTTATTAAATCGGCATCGGTGCAGTTTAGCGTTAGGTGACTGATGGGTCAACAGTGACATTTGCCTGCATTACAGATAGAATCATTTAATGACGTAGACACCTGTGGCTGGCCTGGCGGAGTGCTTTCCCTGAAGGGGTACCGCAGCACCTGGTTCACATTTCAGCAGGTGTGGATTCTTATCCTGTGTGCCCCCCAGTGTTTTTTAGCAGGAAGAATTGTGGACCATGAATCAGGGCTAGTCATTCAGAACATGTTGCAGCAAATCTAGGGGCATATTAGCAAGAACTTGCGATATTTATCGCAAAACGTTTTTAGTGCGTTTATTTTTATCGCTGCCTATCGCTGGATATATTAGTGGAGAAAACATGCCATTAGCAACCTTTATCTCCACTGTGCTAAAATATCCAGCAATAGTGGCGAAATGCCTGAATATCACTGGAAATCCAGCGATATTCACCCATTAATTCCATGGTGGATTTAGCCTGAATATCCACCTCCCATTGCGGAATACAGGTAAGTCAGGTTTCCAGCAGGTGTTAAATTCTAGCGATGATCGCGCATAGTGCAACTTTTTTTATCGCTTTGCCTGCGTTGGTAATAAGGAGAAGTGGCGTTAGCGACTGTTTTCAGTGCTTCTAGTTGGGAACGCCTACCTTGCATGTCATTAGCGATAATCATCGCTGGCATGCAAGGCGATAGGAAAACCGTCCGCTATCACCAGTGAACTGTCGCTAACTGCTGTTAGCGATCGCTTACTGATAGGGTGAAAATAAATTCGCCGCTTTAGCGGCAAAAAGTGCCACTAAAGCAGCGCTAAAGCCCTTGCTAATAAGCCCCCTAGTAATTCTCAAACAGAAAATTTTTCATTGTGGGATTCAGGGCTGGAATTACCATCGGAATTAGTAATTCCAGCTCTGAAAATTTCCGGACCTTCCAGACCAGACACTCTGTGATGCAGATCAGAAAGGGATGAGTGATTTCCGAGCAGTGTATGGTGGAAGGAGGCACCCAATAGGATGCCTGTTGTCTCCCCTGATTGTTGCCCTCGTTTTGGAGCACCTGGTGTGCAGGGCCTGGAGTGGGCACCTTTATATGGGCATTGTGTCTTGTAGAGTCTCACATTATATCCCCCTCTATGCCGACATAGTTTTCTAGTTGGGTGACCTGTGCACGGAACCTAAAAAGACGGTGTATCTCCTCACTGCCGTTGGTGAGGTCTTCGGTCTCAGTGTGAACTGGCTCAAAACCAGCTTGGTCACGGTTCGCGAAGACAGAGGAACGCCCAACTTTGTGGGGCATGAGGTGGAAGCAGGATGCAGTGCAATATTTAGGGGTCCATACATATATCGTACGTCCCCTGAACTATTTGAGGGCAATGTGGGTGCGGCAGTAGCTGCCTTCTGAGTGAGCATGAGCTTTTGGAGGAACTGTCCCGGTCAGTGGAGGCCAGAATAGCTGTAGCTAAGATGATAGCACTTCCTAATATACTGTATTTTTGTGGTTCTCCCAACCGTGGGGCCATGAAGTACATTTTGGGATTTAAATACAATCCTGATTGATTTCATTTGGAACAAAGGCTGGTGGAGTTGGGCACTAGCTAAGATTAACCCTGGACGGAGCAAGCGTAGCGCCTCTAGGCGAAGTTCCACTGAGTTGGAAAGCAACTTCATGGAACTTCGCTACGCTCCGTGCCCTCCACTTCCCCTAATAATTAAAAGTTAGTAAAAGGCACTTACCTATTCTGTGGCTGCCTCCTCCTGGAAATCACCACTCTCCTGCTTCCTCCTCGACGTCCTGCTTCACTAATAACCCCTGCTAACTTTTAATTACTTGGGGCCGGCTAACTACGCTTCGCCACGGAGTCAGACGTTTGGCTGAACTCCTTGTTCACAATGGAACGCGGAGAAAGCAAATCTATGTAAACTCAGTGTTACATTCTTTTAATCTTTTTCCTTTATGTTTTCTATGTTTACTGTTTTGTATGGATCTGACACCTGGAATGTATGATGCGTGTCTGCATCTTACGTCCTGGGTTCCAGATTCCATATTTGACGGTTGGACAAGATACCTGGAAGATAACTGATGTGCTGTGCTTCAACTTTATTTCCTGAAAATAAAACTACGAATTTCTTTTACAACCTACACTCTTTATATTTAATATTGGCGACGAGGACATCTGACGATTTCTGCCACATTTAAAAGAAGCACAGAAGCAGAAATTGAAAGACTTCACGAATCCAGCTTGAAAACGAGTCGCTTTACCTTCATAAACTAGGCGGTGTCGAGCTATCAAGGAACGTCCTACTCCGGCGGATGGGTGATAAAAGAATCAAAAGTTATTGATTTTTAGTCGTTTAAGCCGCTTTGTGCTGTAAAGAGCTCGAGACCGGGTAAAGTGTCATTGCTTGTGACGGCGTTGTCATCACACGTGAATGCGCTATTGTGTCATCCCGTTCTACATTGTCACTACGCAATACGTTGCAGCGCCATTTTAAGTCTCCATGGTAACTGTCAACACGGAGTTACCGGAGAGGAAGACTGATCAATGTGCGCAGTAGTGCGCGACAGACAAAAGGTACTATTTTAAACGCCGGAAATCTAATTATTTTAAAAAATTTGTGGCAAAAAATTACGCGGAGAAAAGAAAATGAAAAGCTGAGGGTTCATTCTGAGTAACTTTTCATTTATACACTTTGAGATATTATATCAGAAGCCTCTTGATAACTTTAGCTGGTGAGCTGTTGAGAACACATTACTAATATTTGAACCGTAAAAGGGAATCTTGGAGTACAAGTTCGTCATGTGACTGCCACCTTGTGGATCTGTGTGGTATCCATTTGAAAATATTATTAGAACTCGTTTAAAAAAAAAAAATAATAAAAAAATTTTTTTGCAAGAAATTCACTGTTTAAATAGTTTCCTTTGCAATTTTTATGCTGTTTTATTTATTTTTCTTCCTCTGAAGAACTACAATTTTAAGTCAAAGCTGGTAGTTTGAAGATTTTGACGTAAAACATGCAATTTGACCCTCCGTCCAAGTTTTTGCAGATGAAAGGAGATCCACAAATTCCATGGACTAGATGGAAAGAAGAATTTTTTACGTACCTTAAAGCTATGGATGGAGAAAGAATGTCAGCGGAGAGAAAAAAGAATATTTTTTTACATTGTCTTGGGTCAGAGGGACAACTTGTTTTTAGGACTTTGCCTCCCGTTAGGTCTGGGGGTGACATTAACGTGTATGATGAAGCGGTACAGAGAATAGAAGGTAGATTTAAACCTGTGACAAGTGTTGCTTTGAATAGGTTTAAATTTTATACTAGGGTACAGGATGAAAATGAGTGTTTTGACGATTTTCTGACTGCTTTACGTGCACTTTCTTTACATTGCAATTTCGGTTTGCTAACTGATGAGATGATCAGAGACCAAATTGTTGTGCATGTAAAGAGCAAGAAGGTACAAGAACAGTTGTGGATTTTGGGGGATCTGAGTTTAGAGACAGCTATAAGTACGGCTAAAGCTCTGGAACAGTCAGATAAGTGGATCAAATCTTTGGATAAGGTATCTGTTAATGCTGCTCCTGCTACTTCTAGCAGTGAGGTTTGCATTGTGAACGCGCAAGGAGCAAGGACTCAAGGTCCTAATAAGTATGATAACAAAGGAAAGCAATTTTATTGTTTCAGATGTGGGAATCCTGATCATATTGCCTCCTTTCCACAGTGTCCTGCTATCAACAGACAATGTAATAAATGCGGACGTACTGGACATTTTTCAAAAATGTGTAAAACTCCTACCAAACCTTTTAATGATTATAAAAAGCCTTCTTTTAATAGTTCTAAACGTTCTAGTGGGAATGTATCCTATGTTACTGAAGAAGGGAAGGATGATGATTATTGTCCCAAAGAATCTGGGATTGTAGTCTCTGTACAAACTCCATTTGATATAATACAAACTGATAATTTACCATCTCCAAAAAGTTTGGTAAACATTTTGGGTAAAGTCCTTGAACTCATGGTAGATTCTTGTTCTCCATGGACTATAATCACTCGTGATTATTGTCTGGAATCATTTGGAGACTTGATAGATTTAAATTCCTTATGCAAACCAGATATTATTGCTTATAATTTTAGTAAATCAGAAATCAATGTTATGGGTTTTAAGGAGGTTCTCATTACTGTAAAAAGTAATTCTGCTATTATCAAAATGTATGTCGCATGGGAAGGTGTGAATGTATTGGGATGGAGGGATCAAGCGAAGTTAGGAATTACGTTGAATCCCAGATTAAAAGATCCGGTGTCTGTCCTTGCTATATCAGATGGAGAATGTGATATTTTATCCATGTCGAAGAGAATTCCAAACTCTTTCCCAAAAGTTTTTTCTGACAAACTAGGAAAATTGTGTGGTTTTACTCATAGGATTAAAGTCAAACCCAATGCAGTCCCTGTTAAACAAAGATTAAGGGGTGTTCCCATCAGCGTTAGGGAGGAACTTAGGATTATGTTGGATACTATGGTGAAGGAGGGTGTCATCGAGGAAGTAGAGTCCTCGGAGTGGGTTTCGCCTATTGTTTTGGCAATTAAACCTGACAAAACTATTAGGTTGTGTGTGGACCTGAGAGCCCTGAACAAGTGTTTGGTTGCAGACTGTCACCCGTTACCTAACATCAATGAAATGTTGTGTATGTTGGATGGGGCATGTGTATTTTCTACGCTAGATCTCCGATCTGCATATCATCAGATCGAACTCACGGAAGACTCTAAGCAATTTACAGCTTTTATCACTCCCCATGGGTTATTTCAGTTTAAGAGAATGCCATGCGGTTTGGCTTCGGCCGCTTCGGTCTTTCAAAGGGCGATGTACCACATATTTAAGGATTTAAGTGTTTTCGTTAAGTGTTTCCAGGATGACATACTTGTTTTTTCTAAAAATGTTGCAGAACATGATGTTCATCTTAATGAAGTGTGTTCCAGGTTGGAAAAGTATGGTTTGACTATTAAGGCCAGTAAGTGCAAGTTTTTTTGCAAAACTGTGGAGTACTTAGGGCATTCTCTTTCAGGAGAGGGTGTTGTACCGAAAAAGAACCTTGTGGATGCAATTGTGAAAGCTCCCTCTCCAGATAATAAGGAAAAACTACTCTTGTTTGCGGGATTATGTGAATACTATAGCAAGTTTATTCAGAATTTTGCTAGCAAAATGGAGCCTCTTAGGGAGTTAACAAGGAGTTCTGCTGAGTTTATTTGGACGGAGAGACAGGAACAGGCTTTTAAGCAAATTAAGGAGGAGATTGTTAGTGCACCTACATTAAAATCTTACTGTGTTAATAGGAAATGCATCATTACTGTTGACGCTAGTTTATATGGCATTGGTGGTGTTTTGAGTCAGTCATCTGGTATGGATGAATGGTGTGTTGCGTTTTCTTCAAGGACTTTGTCATCTACAGAAAGAAAATACTCTGTTATAGAAAAAGAGCTTCTTGCCTGCATTTGGGCTGTTGAGCACTTCAGGAATTATGTGTGGGGCAATCGGTTTGTGCTGAGGACAGATCATAAACCATTGGTAGGGATCCTGTCTCCTGGTGGTGGATGGAATTCTACAGCGCGTATAGCTCGTTTATCTTCACGTCTTCAAGAATATGACTTTGACATTGTGTATGTTCCTGGTAAGAGTAATGTCACGGCTGATTTTCTGTCGAGATTTCCCTGTGACAATGTTCATAGTGTGGATGATGAGGTTGATGTTGTGGCTGCTATAGGAGATTGTGTTTCTGAGGAATTTCTTACTTTAAGTGAAGAAGAATGGTTTGCTGAACTAAGTAAGGATCTAGTTTGTCAACAGATTTTTGATTTTGTAAGAAAAGGTTGGCCAGCCAATAGAGGTATCTCAGCTGACGTAGCTTCATATTGTCAGGTGTCAACTGAGATTGAAGAGTTTAGTGGTCTGTTGTTTAAGGCTGGTAAGTTAATCCCTCCCCAGTCGCTACAGAAGAAGATTTTGCTACTCTCTCATCAGGGTCATATTGGCATGTCTTCAATGAAATGCCTTATTAGAGAAAACTTCTGGTGGCCTGGTGTTGACAAGATGGTCGACAGGCTAGTAAGGGATTGTTCGCACTGTATCAATAGTGATAAAATGCTTCATTTGACTTCTGCTCCCCTCAAGCCTGTGAGTTGGCCAAATTTTCCTTGGCAGAAGGTGGCATTTGATATATCTGGCCCTTTCAAACAGTTACCCTGCAATGCTCGTTATGCTTTGGTCCTAGTGGATTACCACTCGAAATGGCCTGAGGTGAAATTTGTTAGCACAGCTTCTTCTCAAAATGTTGTTCTTTTCCTAAAAGAAGTATTTGCGAGGGAAGGTTTTCCAGAAACCTGTGTTACGGACAATGGCGCTCAACTTGTTTCTGCTGATGTTGAGAAGTTTCTTAGCGGTTGTGGTATTAAACATTATACTACGTCCTTGTATGAACCCAGGGAAAATGGCTAAGTTGAACGTTTTAATCATGTTCTTAAGGATTGTATTAATGATATGCATACCTCTGATGATGGGTGGTTGGATGTGGTAAGAAAAAGGTTATGGACATATCGCATTACACCTCACTCTGTTACTGGTGTCAGTCCATTCAAGCTCCTTAAAGGAAGAGAGCCGTCATCTGATATGTGTCCCTGGTGGATTAAAAAACTTGACAAAGGAAATGATTCTGTTGTGGATCTTGCGTGTGTGGCCAAACGTGTTGAAGACAAACAAAGGAAAATGAAGACTTTGTTCGATTCCAGGATGAGGTGCAAAGTTAATGATTTTGTGGTGGGGAATGGGTGCGTATTAAAAAACCTGGTTTTCTTGTTAAAGGTTTTTCTAAGTCCTTTCCTCCCATCAAAGTGGTCAAAGTTTTTAAAAGTAGTGTGGTCACGCAGGATGGTAGAGTGTGGAATGTTCGTAGAGTGGCAAGATGTAGTAATTTAGACAATGTACATAATTCTCCTACTGCTGTTCCTGGAAATAGCCAATGTGGACCAAATATTGGTTTCTCTAAATGTTCTCAGAATTTGGTTCAAAATGATTTATCTGTTGCTTCTAGAGTCAAAGTTTGCAATAGACAAAAGAAAGTTCCTAGCAGATATTTGGATTAATGTCCTTTTGTTTAGGGGTAAGATGTGTTACATTCTTTTATTCTTTTTCCTTTATGTTTTCTATGTTTACTGTTTTGTATGGATCTGACACCTGGAATGTATGATGCGTGTCTGCATCTTACGTCCTGGGTTCCAGATTCCATATTTGACGGTTGGACAAGATACCTGGAAGATAACTGATGTGCTGTGCTTCAACTTTATTTCCTGAAAATAAAACTACGAATTTCTTTTACAACCTACACTCTTTGTATTTAATATTCAGCTGGCCAAGCGTAGTTACCCACCCTGCGTTAGCTAAGATGCAGCAGCAATCCATAAGAGGGGGGGTGAATGCTCTAAACTTACTAAATTATGGAGCACTTGTAGTGGTGTATGGGGTGGCTTCGGGGGTGGGTGGCCATGGGATGCTGGAGTTGTCGGACCCCCCTGACCCTTTTGCCTAATCCTAGATGGGCCTTCAGTACACAGCGATATGACCTGATAGTATTTCGGACCTGCTGGCTGAGAGTGCTCCAACAAACGTAAATGCAGGCCCCGTATTCCTTGAGCTGTCCACTTTGGGCCCTCCTCACACAAGTTGAGGAAGTTGAGGGTGGTCATCTATAAGACTGAGTCAAGGCGGGTTGGATGTGTTTGGTTTGCTTTATGCGAATGTTGTGTTGGGTCCCTTCGAAGATCTATGGTAGGAGTTTGACCTCCCTGCGGGGCAGTTCTCATTATATAGTACCCTATCAACAGCAGTGCATGGATTGTGGGGTAGAGGGGAGGAGGAGCTACAACCACTCCGTAGTTGCCAATTTTTTGTGATTTATTTATTTATTTATTTATTTATTTATTTATTTATTTATAAAGCGCACCGTCACTCCACGGGTATCCTGGTACTGTATTACATAGGTACAGATACATACTCCTGGACGAAGGAGTGATTGTGGGTATCACCATGCGACCTGTTCTAAACATTTGGGAAGAGCCAGGTTTTAAGTCTCTTTCTGAATTGCAATAGATCCTCTGTCTCTCTTAGGATTATTGGGAGTTCATTCCAGAGTCAAGCTGCCTTGATAATCCGCACAATCTGGACCTGTACGCCAGATTGTCTGATGAGGATTGTAGGCTTCTGACCAGAGCATGCCAATTAAATCTATTTTGTAGGGGGATGAACCCAAGGCTGTGCAGTGCCTTAAACACAATGCAGTGCGATTTCAAATGTATCCTCAGCATCAGAGGGAGCCAAGGGAGTTCCCTCCAAGACAGGGATGCAGATGACCTATTTAGGGCCAGCTTTGCTGCCATCGTTTGAACTCTCTGCAATCTCTTGATTAAGAAATTTGGGGCTCCTAATCACAGAGTGTTAAAGTAGTCCAGTTGACTCAGGATTACACTTCTTACCACTATAGCTCTGGCAGAGATTGGGAGAATTGGAAGTATCTTTCGTAAGGCTCTTATTAGTGAAAAGCAGGTTTCAGCTGCTTTCTTCACTTGAGATTCTAGGCTGAGTTATTATCAAAAATTACACCCAAATGTTGAACTGTCTCCGAGGGCGTCGGGGGCTTATCTGAACAAACGGGCCAAAAATTTGACAGGAGGGAAAATTTAATTTTTGTCACCGGGCAGCATAAGATATCTGTCTTATCACCATTAAACTGCAGTGTGTTATATCTAAGCAATGCTGCAGTTTTTTATACATTCGTGAAAGATATCGAGTGACAGTGATTGATCTCCTTCCAGAGACAGAATAAGTTGAGTGTCATCTGCATAATTAACTAGGTTGACTTTCTATGACTTAATGATTGAGATCAGTGGGCTCATCTAAATGTTAAGTAGTATAGGGCTGATTGCGTATCCCTGAAGATCACCATGGGGCATATGTAGGAAGCTGTTTGCGATTCGCAAATGCTGGAATTCTCAGAATTCCTGTGTTTGCGAATCGCAAACGGCGTTTTGGTATGTATGGGCCACATAGCAAAATAAGGAATCGCAAAAATTGCGATTCCTTATTTTGCTCAAGCATTTAAGGAATCGCAAAATTGCTATATAGAGGTGCCTTTCAAATTGCGATTTTGGCTTAAGGAATCGCAAAATACTGCCTACTCCAAGTAGATGGTATTTTGCGATTTCCTGTCAAAATGCATTTTAAAAAAAAAATCAAAGTGCTATGTGGCGCACAGACATGATCTTAGGGCATGTATGTGTGCCACATATACTTACAAAAAACACAGTTGATGGACAGAATGTAGAACAATGTCATACATTCACCCCAGTACAAGGATCTGGGCCTAAATCCATCATTTTTTTGCACTCCACACCACCCTGGGTTAGACATTGGCTATATGCAAATCAGCTCTGACCCTCTGCCTCATGGGAACAGTCCAGTCCAAACTACCAAGCCATGTCTTTCCCAGACCGGAATCAAACATCCAAGGACCGGTTTCTGGCTATCAGCCTTCATCAGCCTGAATAGCTTGACTCCAGTGGTGTGGAGAGCCTGGGACTCACGTCTGAGCATACCCAGCCCACTTGGGGTGAAAATTGCAAAAAACACAGTTGATGGACAGAATGTAGAACAATGTCATACATTCACCCCAGTACAAGGATCTGGGCCTAAATCCATCGTTTTTTTGCACTCCACACCACCCTGGGTTAGACACTGGCTATATGCAAATCAGCTCTGACCCTGTGCCTCATGGGAACAGTCCAGTCCGAACTACCAAGCCATGTCTTTCCCAGACCGGAATCAAGCATCAAAGGACCGGTTTCTGGCTATCAGCCTTCATCAGCCTGAATAGCTTGACTCCAGTGGTGTGGAGAGCCTGGGACTCACGTCTGAGCATACCCAGCACACTTGGGGTGAAAATTGCAAAAAACACAGTTGATGGACAGAATGTAGAACAATGTCATACATTCACCCCAGTACAAGGATCTGGGCCTAAATCCATCATTTCTTTGCACTCCACACCACCCTGGGTTAGACACTGGCTATATGCAAATCAGCTCTGACCCTGTTCCTCATGGGAACAGTCCAGTCCGAACTACCAAGCCATGTCTTTCCCAGACCGGAATCAAGCATCAAAGGACCGGTTTCTGGCTATCAGCCTTCATCAGCCTGAATAGCTTGACTTCAGTGGTGTGGAGAGCATGGGACTCACGTCTGAGCATACCCAGCCCACTTGGGGTGAAAATTGCAAAAAACACAGTTGATGGACAGAATGTAGAACAATGTCATACATTCACCCCAGTACAAGGATCTGGGCCTAAATCCATCATTTTTTTGCACTCCACACCACCCTGGGTTAGACACTGGCTATATGCAAATCAGCTCTGACCCTGTGCCTCATGGGAACAGTCCAGTCCGAACTACCAAGCCATGTCTTTCCCAGACCGGAATCAAGCATCCAAGGACCGGTTTCTGGCTATCAGCCTTCATCAGCCTGAATAGCTTGACTCCAGTGGTGTGGAGAGCCTGGGACTCACGTCTGAGCATACCCAGCCCACTTGGGGTGAAAATTGTAAAAAACACAGTTGATGGACAGAATGTAGAACAATGTCATACATTCACCCCAGTACAAGGATCTGGGCCTAAATCCATCATTTTTTTGCACTCCACACCACCCTGGGTTAGACACTGGCTATATGCAAATCAGCTCTGACCCTGTGCCTCATGGGAACAGTCCAGTCCGAACTACCAAGCCATGTCTTTCCCAGACCGGAATCAAGCATCCAAGGACCGGTTTCTGGCTATCAGCCTTCATCAGCCTGAATAGCTTGACTCCAGGGGTGTGGAGAGCCTGGGACTCACGTCTGAGCATACCCAGCCCACTTGGGGTGAAAATTGCAAAAAACACAGTTGATGGACAGGGTATGTTCAGACGTGAGTCCCTTGCTCACTTTGCCACTGGATTCAAGCAAGCCGGGCTGAAGACAGCTAGAATGCCAGAAACCAGTCCTCGGAAGCTTGTTTCCGGTCCAGGGAAGGCATGGGTTGGCAGTTCGGGCTGGACTGTTCCCATGAGGCGCAGGGTCAGACTGATTTGCATATAGCCATGTCTGAACTGGGGTGGCAGAGTGGGCTAAAGAACGGTGATGGATTAAACCCAGATCTTTTGACTGGGTGTGAGTGTTTGATTGATTCAGATGCTCCGTCCATCACCACCCCCCTTTGTACCGCTTTTGGCCGCCATAAGTGTGGCAGGGTATGCTCAGACGTGAGTCCCTTGCTCACTTTGCCACTGGATTCAAGCAAGCCGGGCTGAAGACGGCTGGAATGCCAGAAACCGGTCCTCGGAAGCTTGTTTCTGGTCCAGGGAAGGCATGGCTTGGCAGTTCAGGCTGGACTGTTCCCATGAGGCACAGGGTCAGACTGATTTGCATATAGCCATGTCTGAACTGCGGTGGCAGAGTGGGCTAAAGAACGGTGATGGATTAAACCCAGATCTTTTGACTGGGTGTGAGTGTTTGATTGATTCATATGCTCCGTCCATCACCACCCCCTTTTGTACCGCTTTTCGCCGCCATAAGTGTGGCAGGGTATGCTCAGACGTGAGTCCCTTGCTCACTTTGCCACTGGATTCAAGCAAGCCGGGCTGAAGACGGCTGGAATGCCAGAAACCGGTCCTCGGAAGCTTGTTTCCGGTCCAGGGAAGGCATGGCTTGGCAGTTCGGGATGGACTTTTCCGATGAGGCACAGGGTCAGACTGATTTGCATATAGCCATGTCTGAACTGGGGTGGCAGAGTGGGCTAAAGAACGGTGATGGATTAAACCTAGATCTTTTGACTGGGTGTGAGTGTTTGATTGATTCAGATGCTCCGTCCATCACCACCCCCTTTTGTACCACATATACTTACAGGCACATTCCAGGGGTGCAACGGGTGTCCTTTGGACACCCTGGCACCCTTGGAATTGGAATTCTCGAATTGCGAATTCTCAATCGCAATTTGAGAATGTATCCCCATTCATTTGTATGGGCCTCTTGGCCCATAGGAATGAATGGGACACTCATTCCTTAATTGTGATTCGCAATTTGCTAATCGCAATTAAGGAATTTTAGAGATTCGCAATAAAATTGCGAATTATTACATACATACCATTTTGCAATTCTCAAATAGCGATTCCTTAAAAATCGCTATTTGAGAATCGCAAAATGTAAATTACCTACATATGCCCCTAAATGTATTATTTCTGATTTCAGATTGGTAGGGTGGTAGGGCCACAGCCTGTTGTCTGTTGGACAGGTAGGATTGGAGCCATTTTGCCACCAAGCCTCTCACTCCAATTGCAGTGAGCCTATTCATGAGAGTTCTATGGTTGGCCATAACAAATGCAGCAGACAGGTCCAATAGGATCAATATGACTGAAAGTCCTTTGTCTGCTCGCATTCTAAGTTCATCCACGACTGTTAGTTGGGTGGTTACAGTTTCATGTCCAGCTAGAAAACCAAACTGCTCATCTTCTAGTAAGTGGTTGGTTTCCAGAAAAAGAGAGAGTGTTTTGCTGACAAATTGTTCTACTATTTCCACAGGGCAGGGTAAGTGAGATTTTTGCCTGTAGTTGTTAGGGGACAAAGGGTCTAAAGTTGGTTTCTTTAAATATAGCGTAACTATAGCCTGTTTCTAGAGTGATAGTACTGCTCCACTATTCAGGGATTAGCAGCAAATCTGCCAGAGCTGTGGGAAGAATTCCTTCTTCAACTCTTTCCATCCTCGGTGAGGTAGTGTGACTTGTGGGGACCTCGAAGACATACTCAGGGCTAATCTATTAAAACCATTCTCTGTTAGTCTCAAAGTATTCTTGAGTCTCTACCTTATCCATGTCACCACTATTATTCCCATGGTGCAGTGATGGAGTTTTAACCGATCCTGTCTAGTCAGGTCACAATGATTGATCTGTGATGGTAGTTTCCAGATGATCTTACTGATTTTCTCCTCAAAGAACACAGACAGGCTATCACACAGGTCTTGTGAGATGGTGACCTTATTATTAAGACACTCTGGTTTGGAGTGATCGTTTCAGTTTTCTGAATACATTGCGTGCACCCAAAATAGCGCCATAGTAGTACTCTGCTTTTGCTCTTCCACATAAAAGTTCCTCCACTTCTTTTCTGCCGTTTTACAGCCCATTCTTCTATTTTTTAACTTTACACTGTGCCAAGGCTCTGACAGTCTGTGTGGATTTTTTTATTTTTTAATAGGGACGATTTGTTCTAAAGGGGTTCTACTCTGCTTACTTTGTTCTAAATAATCCTCGTCCACTGATTTATTTATATCAAAGGGGCATTCCTTATTGAACATAGGTTTATCCTATGAAATTCTGAATTGTTTATTCCATTCTCTGCCAAGATTCTTGTTTGCTTGGTCATCCTGGGGTTTAGTACGGAGACTTTTATTAGCTAGTGATCTGTCCAGCATAGTGGTAGAACTCTTTCCATTAGTGAGTGGTTTTTGGCGGAGAATATTAGATCTAATATGTGCCCTCACTGATGTGTCGGTTCTGATGCCAATTGTTGAAGTCCTAGGTTCTCTCAAGATTGAAAGAGGTCTTTTAAAGCCGGACCCAGAGCCCCAATTGACCAAAGGTTAAAGCCCCTCTGGATAATAAATCTAGAACAAGTGAGCGACATGTTACTAAAGATATCAATTAGTGACTGTTGGTGAGGCCTAACTGGACCTGGGGCCTGATAGCACAAAATACCTGAGAATTTGGTCCTTAATGTCCTTTAGTGAGAACACCAGAAGTTCTATATCCATTACTTCATCAATATCAACCGGGGTGAAGTCCCAGTTTTCTTTAAAAATCACTCCTAGCTCATTGCCTCTTCCGCCGACCCAAGGCTTATGGAAAATCTTATAGCTTGGTGGACCAGCTAGCCCCAATTCAACTTCTGAATCTGGGCGTGTCCAAGTTTCAGTCAGAAACACGGCACCCATATTATGTGATTGCAGTAAGAGGTGAATCTCCATGTGGTGTGTCACAAGAAATCTAACAATTAATAAGCCACATTTAAGGTTATTAGTCCCCCTTCTTAGGTCTTGCCCACGCAGAGCGCATGCGCTGCATAGGAAGAGACCTTTAGTAATCAATTCAATTTTTGGCCCAAAAACGTGCACGTGTTGCATTGCTTTCAAAGGCAAGGCGTGCACGTTTGGTGATTCCCTTGAAGGAGCGAGCTTTGAAACCATCTGTTTGTAATTAACAGATGGTTCCTGCTTGCTCCTGCAAGGGAAACAGGCGCAGGCCTCCTCCTCTCTCCCCTGCCCCTGCTGCCTCCTTCTTTTTCAGCACGAGGCAAACAAATCAAAGGAGCCTTTGATCATTCCCCTTTTACTTCAAGCAAGACCACAAGCACTTTTAATTCATTTATGATCTTCCTGCTCTTAAAAGTGAACACATCTTTACAAATTAAATGTTTCACCTGGGCTTCCTGGAAAATTTCAAGACCTGTCTCTCTCTGACTGAGCTCCCTAATTTCACAGTGTTTGTACTTCTCACATGCATCCGTTTCCTTCCTGTGCAATGGTAACCCCAGTGCCACGTGCCTTATCGGCTCATCCAATGGACCCGGTGCCAGCTCAATTATCTGTCTGACTGGAACGTTGCTCCGTCCTCGTGTCGGATAGTGTCGCGAAATTCGAGTACGTAAAGCTCTCAGTCCCCGCTCAACCTGGCATGGCACTTCTGTTGTCACGCCAGTAGTTTCTTGCTCTGTTCTTCCTGAGATCAATCAGACCTCTATGGAAATCGACCTTTGGACACATTACATACTTTTTCTGTGCTAACATGCCACACAAAGAAATGTGACAAAGTAATTCTGAGGTTTCCGAGCACCTCCGCATTCTGTTACTTTCTCATGATTATCTTGACAGCTGCACAACGAGGCGTACAATATGCTGTCCTCGACTCCATGCTTTTCTGCTGCCTCCCATGTCTCTTAGAAGCTCTAGGCCTTCCTATGACATCTGGTGCGTTCCAAACACTGAGACACCTTTTCACAATGGCAAACGCACTTCTTTTTGTGTTAGACTGTCCTTTGCTTTTTGGAGAACCACTGACCACAATTGCTTGTATTGGAATCTCAGGATTATGCAGTGACTTTCATATGCATTTATTTGCATTAATTAAAACAGCGGCATAACCAAACTTTAGGGGGCTCCCCTGCAGGGTACTTGGAGGGGCCCCCTCCGAGCTCAATCAGGAGCACCCAGGCCAAATTACTGTGCTGAGGGGGCCCCCTGAGGCTTGGGGACACCCCGCACTGCTGGGGCTTCGGGGGCTGTGTTACGCCCCTGAATTAAAGACTCCTTTCTCGCAAAACACCTTAAAGAATATATTTACACCACCGTGGGAAAGGGAAAATGCCTTTTCAACGTGTGCTTTGCAGATGCGCACTCTACTCGAGGAGGGCATAGGAAACAGCAAAATGGCGAGGTTCAAATCCGATGAGATGTCTGGAGAAAACACATGCTCTAAATTATCATGCCACTTAAATAGCAGTGGCATCGCTTGAATACATTTCGGAACAAACCCCGCCATATCATCTCATGCTATGCACACCGAAATATTAGGTCAGAGAACATTTTTAATTACACTTGCAAAATTCACATAATTTTGAGACAGAATGAAATTTGCCAAATGTGCTTACTACAAATTTAGCACAGGAACAATGCAGAAGATTGAGAGCGGCTGTTGTTAGCGCCAATTGGGTTTTTGCACTATTTATTTTAGCTGGAAATACGTCCCACATCAGGCACATTTTGTGTTAAAATATCGCTAAATGACGGATTTGCATTTCATGGAATTACTCTTAATTTCAAATAATTTTCGAGATACCTTGCATAATAAAGTGAAAGCAAATTGTGCAAATTTTGCACACCCCTAAAAAATACTGCAAGCTATTTCCGCTGCAACACTCCAAACAAGCATTGGCATAGCCAATAGGTCTCGCTTTTGGGACCTTATAAGTATTTAGTTATGCAGCACAATATCCTTGGTGTAACAACATCAACTGTTGCATGGCTAAACACTTATAAGGTCCCAAAGGTGAGACCTATTGGCTATGCCAATGCTTGTTTCTTTAGGGATTGTTATTGGGGTATTGGCACATTGTAATTGGTAGCATAAACCCCTGGCTTACCTAGTGCCAGGAGTTTTTCTCTCGTTTATCGTCTGGAGCCTGGCTCATTGAAAATGTGCTTGAAACTGGCAGCATGGCTGGCGCTGTGCGTGGCTGGTGCGCGGATGGGCACAGACGGGCTTACCTTTGGGGTGCTGCTGGCGCATCCACAATTGCATCGGCCATAAGTAGTGAGGGGTTGTCTCCTATTTCTGATCGACTAGACCGCTAACAAAGATGGCGTTCATTTGATGACACGCTCTTACATGCGGAAGTACACTGGCTCACCTTTGCTTACTAACTCAAGTGCAAACAACCGTTTTGGATACTACCAACACTTGAAGAATGGTCTGAGGACTATACAGGGAAGTGTGTGGAATTGATCTGCCTCTTAACATTGCTGTGCAAACAGTGGGAAACTAACGTGGGTTCCACTGTGACTGATGGGGACTGGGATAAAAGGAAGGTGGAACCCAAGATATCCCTCAATGCTGTTTAAAACGTATCCATTATTATATATTACTTCACTTCAACCTCACACCCCAGAAACTTAGGGCCCGATGTAGGTAAAAGTCATTTACTGATTTTAAAATACCGATTTTTACCGAATCGGTATTCTGAAATCGGAAAATGAGATGTAGAGAAAAAAATCTGTAAAATACCGAATCTGTAAAAATCGGTAGCGTGTTTCGATACTTACCGAATCTGTAATTACCGAATCGGTAGATACCGAATCGGTAATGACAATACAAGCCTATGGGCCAAAAGGGCCATAGGAATGCATTGGAAAAACCGATTCGGTATTTACCGATTCGGCAAATACCGATTCGGCAAATACCGATTCGGTAAATACCGAATCGGTAAATACGAAATCTGCAAGCAAGTAAAAGTGAAACCAATTAAAACAGCCAATGAGGTGGAACCACCCTCCCCCACCCTACCAGGGAGTGGCTACCCAGGCAGGTGCAACTCATCAGAACTTTCTGGAGAGGCAGCCAGAGCTGAGCAGTGAGAGGGAGCAGCAGAGAGAGTGGTAGCTGATTTTGCAGACAGTGGAAATGGCAAGCAGCTCAGAGAGCCAGAAGGCTGAGAGGAAGCGCAAAGTGAAGTTTAGCAGAATGGAGCTGCAAGTACTGGTGGAGGAGGTGGCGAGGGTCCACAGGCAGCTCTATGGGAGGCTGTCCCTCACAGTCCCAGAGTCTACCAAGAGGAAACTGTGGAGTGCCATAAGTGAGAGGGTCAATGCTGTTGGTGTGACCCCCAGGAGCCTGGAGGACCTCAAGAAGAGGTTTTATGACATCCGGAGCCTCACCAAGAGGAAATTGTCAGAGCTCCAAAAGCAGGCAGGTCTGACTGGTGGAGGCAGGAACCCCGCGCCCACCCTGACTGACCTGGAGGAACTGGTGGCCACGACCATCGAGACGGAGAGTGTGGTGGGAGTAGGGGACATGGACAGCTCAGCCAGAGCTACAGCAAAAGGTAAGAAGCATGCGCAGCATGACACACCCAACCAGACACCTCCCCTATAGCCTCAATGTACAGTCAAACCCCAGTCCAGTACTGCTAGCACCATACATGAGCAATGTATAATGGGAAATGTAGTCAGCTAATGTAGGAACATTTGTCAGTGCACATTAATTTGCAAGGCACTTGAAAAAAGAATCAGAGTAATGAAAGTGACATGTGCAATGCTTTTATTGTAGTGACTGTAAGACATTTGCACTCAGTTCACAAATGCTTCTTTATACCTAGGGGCAACATCAGGCAGTGCAGGCAGTGGAGCATCAGCTGCACAAGCGACAGCTCCAGCGACGGCGCAGAGTGTGGTGGCAGGGCAAAGCACCATGGATGCCTCGCAGGAGGTGGAGGACAGCAGTGCCATGGTCAATGAGGACGACCCTGTACATGCCCTCGTATTTCCCCACTCCCCCCAACTATCACAATACCCCCCATTGGTGTTCTCACCTGAGAACTCCCCCTCACGGTCCCAGCCAGCACCTGCCACATCACCAGCCAGGAGGAGTATTGTGGCCCCAATGACAATCATGGCGGGAGCTGCGGGTCAGGCACCAGCACCCACACCAGCGACACCTGTAGCACAGCAGCCCACCCAGCAGGCCAGCACCAATCGCCGCCCACGCACTCCCAGCAGTGCTAGTCCATCAGGAGAGGGCACAGTGTTCCATGGCCTTGAGGGGAGCATGGTGCGAATCCAGCGCCTGCAGGCAAAATCCATCCTGGCATGCCACCGCCAATTGCGTGCACACAACCTGCAAATGGTAGAAATGGCAGAGGTCTTTGGTGAGTTGGTGGCAAGCAACAAAGAGGTGGCACAAACAAACAGAGACATTGCCAAAGGAATGGGACGCATGACAACCGGCATCACACAGCTTTGTGCCAAGATGGAACATACTGAGCACACAAGGCGCAGGGATGCCCGTGTCCAAAACAGGAGAATTAACCGGCTTGCCGCCGCAACGTCCCAGCTATGTCGCCGAGGGGTAAATTTGGAAGAGAGCCTGACACAAAACACTGTGGAGGTGACCAGGGGCATGGCCAGGATCACCAGTGCCATGGAGGCCCTCATCATATCTAATACAGTGGTCAATCCTGCCCTGGCCGTGGCCGAGGCCGGGGACAGCAGCAGCCGCAGCAGCCCGGCTAGAGCTGTGTCAGAGCCGCGCAGGAGCAGCAGGCGCTCCGCAGAGGCAGCAGGCCATGCTGAAGGGGGTGATCAGCATCCCAGTGGCACTGTGAAGCGCTTCAGAAAATGACTCTGCCAGTGTGGGTGAGGCAACCCGGGGCATTTCCAGTCCCCACATACAATTTCACTTGTTGCACATCAGTGCTTGAACGTTCTTCCAACATTAAAAAAAAAAAAATTCACATCCATAACCTGTGTGTTCATCTGTACTCACTCAGAAATAGTTGTCTGTTATTTCCTCCCGTCTGTATCTGGTGTTGACACTCCAGCAGGTTGGGTTTGTGGCACAGCAATGTCGTCGTCATGGTCCTCGTAGTCTGACAACTCTACCTCAGTGCCCTTCTTGACCGCAAGGTTGTGCAACATTGCACAGACAGCAATTATCTTGCAGCAGGTGATGGGGGTATACTGCCTTGCACCTCCACTCTTGTGCAAGCATCTGAACCTGCTTTTCCAGATGCCAAAGGTCCGTTATACCACATTCCTTGTGCTTTTGTGGGCCCTGTTATACCTCCTTTGGCTGGGTGTTGAAGGGTTGAGGTAGGGGGTGAGTATGAATGAGCGGAGGGCATATGCACTGTCGCCTAGAAGAAAAAGGGGTAACATTAATCACATGCATACATGTACTTCACACTGCTATTTTTGTTATGGGGGTCTGACAATGTGTCTCACCTAGGAGGTATCCTTCACCAAATTCCCCTGCCGTCAGCCGTGCATGCATGCCGCTGCTTTGGAAGATGTAGGAGTCGTGGGTACTCCCTGGGAATTTTGCAACCAGGTCTGTGATGACGCACTTAGCATTACAAATCACCTGCACATTTATGGTGTGCGTTGACCTCCGATTACGGTATATGTATTCTGTGTCAGCAGGGGGGCAAATCGGAATGTGCGTGCCATCAATGCAGCCAATGATGTGGGGGAATTTTGCCATCTGGTAAAAGTCTGCTTTAGTTTGTACCAGTTCCGCATGGGTTGCAGGGAAGGAAATGTATTGGTCCATCCTCTGTATCATGGCGTCAAGGAATTTGTGGAAAAACCTTGACAGGCTGCTCTGGGTCACCCCTCCTGCCACAGCAACTACACTTTGATAGCTGCCAGACGCAAGCAGGTGTAGGCTGCATAGCACCTGCACTTGTGTTGGGATTGCGTGTGCCCTTGGGGTGGGGTGGTCCAACAGTGGTTGGAGGTCCCTGATAAGGTCCAAAATGGTGTCTGAGTCCAGCCTGTATCTATGTAGGATCTCTGCTTCTGTGAGCATGCACAGGGTCACCCTCTGCCTGTAGACCTGCTCCTCTCTCTGCCATTCCCTCTCTCCTTCCTCCTGTAGCCGTAGCCGTCTTGCAATGACATAAAATGCCGCCATAGTGCAAGAAGAATTGCATTTTGGGTCCGTTTTTATAGGTTGCACCTGGTTACCACCTGATTCCAATTCATGGTAAATACAGACTCTTAAATACTGATTTTTAGGCAAATTCGGTATTTCTGAGCTTACCTACATCTCACTCTTCATTTTTCACACTTCTTATTTACAGAATTGGCATTTTACCGATTCAGTAACTTTACCGATTCGGTAGAATTACCGATTCGGTATATTTACCGATTCTGTATGTTAGCGAATCGGTAAAATTACCGAATCTGTGTTTTTTCCGAATCGGTATTTTACCGATTCGGTATAATTACCGATTCGGTATATTTACCGATTCTGTATGTTAGCGAATCGGTAAAATTACCGAATCTGTGTTTTTTCCGAATCGGTATTTTACCGATTCTGTATAATTACCGATTCGGTAATTTACCGATTATGACGGATTTCGGACTCCTACATCCCGATGGTTCGATTCCGCTCGGTAACGGCCGAAAATCGGTATTTTCGGCCGTTACCGACCAACCTACATCTGGCCCTAAGTGTCTATTTCCCACCAACTACCCTTGAAAGTCCTGCCTGCCATGGTGATACTGGGGATTTCTTTCACATGTTATTGGGTTTGGGCTCATTTAACCACTTACTTGGAATGAGGTGGTACATCTCCTGGCTGAGGTTAAGGTTCACTCCCTGACCCCATTGCCCAGATTCAGCCTGTTTGGCCTGCACCCCTGGCCTGCTAAAAAAACAGTCACAACCCATATACGGATTTGGCCCTAGAGTTGGCAAAGTGCAGAATTACAATGCACTGAAAGCAGGCCCTAGGATTTAATGTTGGATGGCGGACATTTTGTTGTGGGCAGACTGAGGGCGCATCAGAGCAGGAGACCTATAGAACCTGAAAGAGCCTGGAGATTGCTGTTGGCCGACCTGAGGGGATATACAGTTGAGAGTAATGATTCTGTCTCTGATTTGGTATTGCATGCTGTGCTCACTTTGTTGCCCGTGGCTGGACTCTTTCTGAACATTGGAATTTTAAAAGGCTACGAAGCTAGCTCACATCCCCATTGCTTCATTGAAGCTCCTCGATACTGGTAAACTCCTGAGTGCAATAAGGAGGACATTGGTGCTAGTCTCACGTATATTTGGATCACTCATCCATCTTGCAGGGGGAGGGAGGAGCGGACACCGCAGGAGTTGAGGAGCTGGGGGTTTAGGTGGAGGTACGCTCAATAGCTGGCACACTCCCTACTGAGATGAAACTTGTGTAAAACATCTATACCTTTGTGGGTATTGCTGCTCCCTGTTATGCGTACCCTGATTTGAGTATCCACAGTTGACTTGTTTGTTACTGACTGTCGGGGGATAGCAGACCCATTATTGTGCACTTTATTATGCTCATATGTGTATGTAGCACTGGTTGTCTTATGCCACCGCATGGAACAATAATAAAGTTTGGTTCAAAAAAGAAAGTAACTGGTGTGTCTGAAATTGACTGAAATTACAAGTTATTTTGCAACATCGCACTCTCAGCTTTTAAAGCTTGCACATTTAGGTAGGAAAACTCTGGCAAAATGTATACATGGAACATGAAGGACATTAGACAGACATAGGTGTGCAGCACTCAAACAGAAATAAAGTGAAAACACAACACAAAAGGATTTCCAAACCAATATAGAAAAATATAGGATGTTTTAATAAATAAAATGACACTAAAAAGAAAGACTCAGTTCAGTATAACAGGAAATAGCCCACCATAGGAGTGGGGCGTGCCAGGAGGGACAATGGCGAGCAGGCAGGAGACAGGGCCAAGTACATCCCACTAGGGTTTAACCTTCTGACTTCGGTGTTGGGCCTGTGGTGTTTCTTTGTGGAACTCAGCATCACTCGGCCTCACTCAGGGTTGATTTTGGCACATCTTTCAGTCAAGAGCTGCATGGTGTAGCTTTACAAGGCTCTGCATAGCTGAGCATGGGATACAATGAAGCCTTCAGGTAGGAGTTGTGCAGCTCTGCTATAGATCCCATGAAGCTTTTGTCTGCCTGGTTTGGCCCTGCAGGGTTCTACATTGCTACACATCAGATCTGGTGATTAGAAGTTGTGTGGCTCTTGCACAAAGGCGCATTTGGCTTAGGTGGGAAAATGGCAACTTTGTCAAACGCAAAATTTCGAAAAAATAATATAAAATGCGACTTGACCATTAGGTTGGATTTTAAATTCCTATTTCAATGAGTCCCTGAATTATTTTTCTAGCTAGTCCCAAACTAAGGTATGTTTTATGAGGAGATATAATGTAATCCTGTGATTTTCGATGAGAGGGCCAGTTTTACTGCAGTAAAAAATTACTTTGGATATTGCTTACCGTCAGTACATGTAAATATTAGTTTTTAATTACTGTACACCATGCCCCTTTGCCTTAAGGGCCTACCTTAGTGGTGACATATAAGTGTTAAAAGGGAAGGTTTAGACCTGGAAAAAGGATTATTTTGCTAAATCAAAATGACAGTTTAAAACTGCATACACAGGCTGCAAGGGCAGGCTTGAAGACATTTTACAAGTAAATTCGAGGTAACAGTTAGGTGTATACCAAATTTACATTGTATGGGAGGGAGAGTGGAAGCACTTTACCACTAGTTAGCACGAATAAAGTACAGAGTCCGTAAGATGATCATTTCCAAAAGTAGGTCCTGGGAGGGGGAAGAGAGCAGAAGGCGGTGGGTGGTGTGCAGAAAGAAGATGGGAAATGAAGTCCTTTTACTTGGCTTCTTCTTTTAAGGAATGTTTTGATGGCAAAACCAGTGATGTCACTTTCTGTGCAGATGGATGATGTGTAGAAGTAGACCTCAGCAGGCCTACCGGTGCTAGGGGTTCGCCCTTCTCTGCACACAAGTCCTCAGACCAATAAATGGAAGTTGGCACGGAAGCTGAAATATCAAGAAAACAATTTTTAAACCTCAGGAGGTGGAACTACATTCACACAATACCCTTCGGCAGTTTATGAAGTAGCACAAGGAGTGGAAGAACCATGGGTCTTTTATACCCACACAGGAGCTCAAAAGGAGGCGGTACAAGTGAACATTGGAAGAGTTACATACATAGATGGCCATACAGAGAATTCACAGTCAACAAAGAAGGGGGGGCCATGTGTTGCTCACTTCAGTTAAAAACATCCTGACAGTAACAAGCTAGAGCAGGTGCATGGGCAGCTACAGACTCTTCTGAGCATGTGCAGAGTAGCAGGGCCTAAGTATAACCAGTTTGTGAGCAAAGCACAAGGGCAAGCAACATTTAAGAAGGAAAGAGCACATGGCGAGCACATGGTCAGACAAGATGGCTGCCGGAAACAAGATGGCTTCAGCTCAATTCTAACAGCAAACTCTGCCAAATTTCCACAGATGGGAAATCCAGTTCAGTGATTTCCTGTCCAGATGGATGATGGTAAATAATTAAGAATCCTATCTCTACCTCCTTTTTACTTATAGGTACACCAAGCTAAAGCTACAAAACCATGATAATAGAACAACTCTGGTACACATAGACAACAAAACACTATCTCTATAGACGACATGACAGACAGACAATCTTGCATCCAAAGCACTTCCACGTGGTAAAACACAGCTTATCTACAAAAGCAATTTGATGCCTCTTCAGGAGTATGAAGCACTATATAAATAAGACTTCAAAACAATTATTTCCAGATAATCAAACCTAGCTGAAGGGTGGAGAGGTTTCTATGGATTTTACGTGGGTAGGGTCCCATAGGTCTTTTCCTATGATTTCTGTGGACTTGAGCTGAGATTCTGCATGAACAAAATAAACGTTTTTACTGAGATATCTGTGTATCTCCTTCACCTCTGCCTTAAGTGCTTCTAGACTGACCCTATAGAATTATATAATTTTCTCCCTGACCGTAGCACAACTCCTTAGAAGAGAAAGGGATAGCACATTTTCTATATTATTTTCTTCCTATCAGTGTGCTCTAGTCCCTCTTGCATACTTCTACTAAACATTCCAATGATAATTATAGCATCAAGCATGCTGCAGCACAACCAAATCATGTGTCATGGACCAAAGACACTTGAGCAAACATTTCCAATATAGGTCAAACTATGACCACACACGAATCCCTGCACTAAGTTCCACAAGGAGAATAGAGAGCTAGCAGTCAAGCTGCAATCCGTTGGTGAAGAATTCTAATATCGGAGCATGGCAATATAACTCACAGAACCACAAATGTTTCAGTGGTCCAAAAATTATGTCAAGAATGTAATAGCACAGAATAACTGAAAGTGTGTCAGTAAAAATTGAAAGGACAAATCTGAGAAAATGGGGTAAAGCATAGATGAAAAGGAAAAAAAAAATATCTCTGATACAATACAATGGACACACCTTAACACCCTGACCACTGTAACTAATGTCAATACTCCTCACCTCTCTAAACCCCTTAACTGCTCGACCTTTCTCCCCTTAGTGCTGCTCCCTTTTTCGGCTATTTGGGCTAGATCGTGCTTAGAGCTCCATAACCTTTTTTTCCACATAAGTTATCCACGACAAATGTGCACACTTTTTTCCAGCTTGTTTCAAAACACAAGGGAACCCAATATTCAATTGGTCAGGGACCTTGAATATATAAAGACAGTCATATAAAGTGTAAATTAATAAAGACCCAATCACTGCTATATTCTCTGTCCAGCCGGATAGGTTTTTAATCTATATATATAAAAACGAATGTATGTCTGTCTCTCTGTCTGTGCGTTTGTCCTTTATGCATTACTACACCATTCATCCGATCGCCATGAAACTTTGGGAAGTTGTTGAGTACACTCCCGTGAAGGTTTCTGGCATAATGTTTTTTAAAATATCGGCCCCCCCAGGGCCCTCATAATCTTTCGAATACTGATGTACGCACAAGACGGAAAAACAAAACATTGTGTATCCACAAGCACTTGAATAAATAAATAGAACTAAAACAGCATTCATCCGATCGCCAGGAAACTTTAGGAAGTTGGTGAGTACACTCCCGCAAAGGTTTCTGGCATAAAATGTTTTTAAATATCGTCTTCCCAAGGGCCCTCATAATCTTTCAAATACTGATGTACGCACAAGACAGAAAAACGAAAAATTGTGTATCCACAAGCACTCAAATAAATAACTAGAATTAAAATAGCATTCATCCGATCACCAGGAACCTTTGGGAAGTTGTTGAGTACACTCCGGCGAAGGTTTCTGGCATAAACATTTTTTTAATATCGGCCCCCCAGGGCCCTCATAATCTTTCAAATACTGACGTACGCACCAGACGGAAAAACAAAAAATCGTGTATCCACAAGCACTCGAACAAATAAATAGAATTAAAACGACACTTTGAAATGTTTTCCATATTAAAATGAATACGATTCAATAAAAATGACACAATGTAAATTGAATGTTATCATAACGAGTTTCCTTTCTTCGTAGATTGCAGCAACGTGCGACCGGTAAGCTAGTATACAATAAACTTATAACACAAAGTAATTGAAAAATTCAAGTGGGACACAACCTGCATCCTACTGACATAGACACGCAAACAACATTGAGGGAGGGGTTCAGACAAGGAAAACGTGTCTGCGTTTACGTTAGATATAAATACAACAGACAGAATACTGTGAGCACACCATTTCAAGTTCAACATTGCAATATAGTCAATGTATATGGTGTACAATTTGTCGACAATGTTTTGATTCCTATTTTTATTAGTGGGATCATCATCAGGACATTAAGGTGACACGCCTGTATACATAATGCTATAATTACTAGAGCCAGAGTGCCGGTGGGTCCAGGGCGAGAAGTAAATGAACCGTCTGGCATGCCTGATACGTGCCTAAGGCGGCTTAGTTAGCACAATTAGTTAGACTAATGCTTACTTTCCCCTGAGGCGGAAGCCGGGGGCTCTCTCTAGTTTCCCTCTGCTATCAGTGCATTTTGCTGGTAATATTGCTCTTAAAGACTGTATATATTTTAATTGTGCATTTTTAATTACCATCTCTTTCGATCCTGGTGTGAGAGACTAGCGTCGCACCAAGGTTCCCTGCACTCGATTCCCCACCGGCGCAGCCGATTGAGGCGCTGACGCCGGGAGTCAGAGGGCTAGCCGCCATCTTAGGGGAAGGCAGGGTAGCGGTCCAGCTCTTGGTCGCCTCCCACCCTCCTCTTGATGTATAAAAACAGATGGACTTCCTGTCCGCGCAGCGGGCGGGCGCAGCGGGCGCGCCGGTGGCGCGCCGTTGGCGCGCCAAAGGCAAGCCCATCTGCGCCCGTCCGCGCCTGGCCCGCGACCAGCGCCAGTCCCCTTGTCGGTCGCTCTGATGCTAGACAGATCAGCTGGTCGCGAACTCAGCTTTTAGAGTTGAGACTAGGTACGTGTGTGCCAGCCACCCGTTGCTGCCCATGCAGCCTTGCGGGACACTCTTTTAAATGCTCACACTGTGACCATATTTTAACCCCATGGCTGAAACTGTCTTTTCACCATTCGAATCTGGCCAAGAGCCCTAGTCATCCTTTGACGCTGAAGGCGGGTTTGATCAATTGCCGCTCTCTTCCTCGACACTCTAGCGAGATTTGGATGTCACTCTCTACTCATGCCTGGGATATCCTGTTTCTCACTGAGACCTGGATAAAAGACACATCAAAACCCGACATCCACCTAGAAACACCTTCAGGCTATCGATTGTTGGGTATTAATCGAGAAGGCGCAAAAACTAGTGGAGGTCTTGCTGTCATCCTGAGATCTCATTTTAAGTTAACAATCAGAAAACTTACGAAAATTGGGCTTATTAAAGCCATGTACTTTACCATCTTACATTCGGCTTCAGTAATTCTGGCTGGTATCTTAGTGTACAACCCCCCCAATGCTTTAGCCTCCTCATTAGCATTATTACTACACACGATAGCGGATCTTTCTCTTAGACATACGCACTTTATAGTGCTTGGTGATTTTAATCTGCATGTTGAAAACTCCTTATGCACTCAGGTCACCCATCTACTAGAGACTCTGCAGGGTCTGACCTTAACCCAATTAGTTCAGGGCCCGACCCACATAGCGGGACACACTCTTGATTTAATATTCTCAAATCACCCTGGGATCACAGTGCATCCCTCTCTGCCCCTTACATGGTCAGATCATTACCTTCTCCCTTTTGACCTAACTCTTCTTTCATTACCAAGTCCTTTAGCACTTGGCAGGGAGTACGGGAGAAAATATCATAAAGTAACTTGTGCCGCTTTGGATCC
Source organism: Lissotriton helveticus (assembly GCF_964261635.1). Lineage (NCBI taxonomy): Eukaryota > Metazoa > Chordata > Amphibia > Caudata > Salamandridae > Lissotriton > Lissotriton helveticus. Next base: position 1,413,366,093 of record NC_136065.1, read on the forward strand.
TCTCTTTTCCTACCAACCAGACCCTCTATCTAATGACCTTAATGAAAGTGTGACTAAATTTAATTCCTCCCTTCTACTTGCCATTGACGCCATTGCCCCATTACAACCTATCGCCTCCGCCAGATCCCGGCCTTCTGCTCCCTGGTTCTCCCCTGCTCTGCGTGAGGAAAAGAGCCGTTGTAAAAAGTTGGAACGCAAATGGCGGCAGACTTATGATTCTGAGTCTAAAACTATTTATAAGACTGCTCAAAAAAAATTAAAACGGTCTACCATGAGAGATTTTTATGCTCTAGAAATTAAGAACGCAGATAATTCTTCTAAAACCCTTTTTAACATTGTAAAGGATTTTGTTAATCCCCCTGCCATGGTGTCTCAGAGTACCCCCAGCCAGTTCTTATGCAATGGATTATTGGACTACTTTCAAGATAAAATCACTAATATTACTTCTTCATTTACTCCTGCTATGGCCCCCCCTATTTCTAGTAACATCGATCCTGAGAAAGTGTCACTGGTGTCCTTTAAAGAGCTTACTATTGAGACTGCCTTGAGTCTGTTTATCCAGTGTAAATCTGGCTCTCCTTTAGATCCTGTTCCTGCTAAAGTGATGGGCAATCTGGCTCCTCTATTGATCAACCCCCTCCTTTCTATTTGGAACACATCGCTGTGCAAGGGCCAATTCCCGACTGTATGGAAGGAGGCAATGCTTGTCCCTATTCTAAAGAAAGCAGACGTGGATCCTGCGCAATTCAGTATTTATCGTCCTATCTCTCTCCTCCCTAAACCGGCTAAAACCCTGGAAAAGGCTGTCCAAAAACAATTGGCGGATTATTTAGAAGCCAACCAATTGTTACATGACTCGCAGTCTGGATTTAGAACGGGTTTCAGTACCGAGACCGCTCTTTTAGAGGTATCGGAGACGATCCGGGAGTGTGTGGATAGGGGCGAGGAGGCCATGTTGGTCCTCCTCGACCTATCCGCCGCTTTCGATACGGTGTCTCATGAGATACTGTTGGATCGTCTGGGTCAGACTGGAATGGGTGGCGCGGTCTTTACCTGGATTGGTTCCTTTCTTAAGGGACGAACTCAGAAGGTCTTTCTTAGACCTTTTGAATCAGAGGGTAAACCTCTACTTTGCGGCGTGCCTCAGGGCTCTGCTTTGAGCCCTCTGTTTTTCAATGTTTATCTTGCTCCTCTTGCGAGAGTGGTGGAATCCTGGGGGGTCAGAGTGATCTCTTATGCTGATGATACTCAGCTTGTGTTTTCATTTAGAGATCACTCTGACACTAATTTTGCCAATTTTCGCCACTGTCTAAGCAATATATGCTCCTGGATGACCTCAAATCATCTTAGACTTAACACTGATAAGACGGAGGTCTTATTTTTTAATCAGAAACCCCGCTACCTGCCATTTTGTGGTGGCCGACTGTGCTCAATCCTCCCCCCACTCCAGCCCAAACAGTACGAAATCTGGGCTTTCAATTCGATAATGCTCTATCCTGCAAAGCTCAAATTAATACGGTCACGGCAGCTTGCCTTGGCAAGCTGCGCATGACTAGAAAGATTTTTCTGTACCTCCCGCTGGATTCCCGCAGAACCATCATTCATGCCCTGATCACTTCACACCTCGACTACGCCAACAGTCTCTACGCCGGTGCCCCCTTGTACCAAATTGAACGCATGCAGATTGTACAAAATGCGACAGCGAGATTGATTGGCAATATTACTTACCGCCACTCGGTCGTATCCTATCGTAGGAAGCTACATTGGCTTCCCATTGCCCGTCGCATTCAGTTCAAGGTTCTGACTCTTGCTTTTCGAGCCCTTAATGGGTTAGGCCCGGGATACTTGAGAAAGAGACTTAAACTGTCCCAGTCGGTTAGATCTCTGAGGTCGAACAACTTGCGCCTCCTGGTTGTCCCTCGCTTTCACCGTTCCAGAACTGGTGGCAGGGCGTTTAGCGTAATGACTGCTAAGCTCTGGAACTGCCTCCCATTGGACCTTAGGTTTATCTCCTCTGAATCACTGTTCCGGAGCAAATTGAAAACTTGGTTGTTCACTATCCCTTAAGTGTTAATTTTCCTTTCTAAGTCTGCAGTCTACAGCGCCGGGACACCCCCGTTGGGGGTAGCCGTGCGCTTTACAAGCTTCAAAATAAATATAAAATAAATAAATGGCTACGGGGACTGTAAATTATGTATTGGCGGATCGTCACAGTCCTGTGGATTCCAAAAGAACCCAGGGTTTGTGAATTCCCATGGAGAAGATTGTAAAAATAGTCAAAATATAACTACATTTTGAGTTTTGGGGGAAAAATAGGAAACAAATGCTCCTGATAACATTGCTCATTTTTTTCTAAAAATGGCATCAAGGAATGGTTTCCTGTACTGTCTTCCCAGCTTTCAGGAACATGCAGAGCTGAATAAAAAAAACTATTTTTTTACCACAGATTTGGTATTTTTCAAAGTGGTAGCTCATAATTATTTTTTTGGGGCTCTCAGCCTACTTAGAGTATGTGGTAGAAACATGTTTAAAGTTCATGGGTAATGTAGGAAAGCTATAGATTTATTAAAAGTGGACAAAATTCTGCATTTTGCAGAATATTCATCATATATGTATAAATGAACTGTTGAAATCAAGAAATATTAGGAAAAAATGTCCATTTGTGAGAACGTTTTCATCTGTACCTTTTTGTGACAATGGTTGATTCACAAAAGCAGTATACCATTATGCCTACTAAGCTCTTCTGGTTGAGGGGTTATTTATGGTTTGTAGGTTCTCCAAGAAGTCAAGGTACCAAGAGCCAATAACTGAGTTGCACCATACAATGGTTTTCCATTGTGTACCGAGTATAGACGAATTCACATGGTGAAAAGTGCAGAGTGAAAAATGGGTATCAAAGAAACCTATGTATTTCTGAAAATGCCACAAGATGTGGAGTTTAGGAATAGTTGGTATTTGTATATGTTTGAATTTGTAGGTACCCATACTAGCATATGACTTAAAGGATATTTTTTTTAAATGTCTTCTTTTTTACTCATTGGCTTATGTTTGGAAGGCACAACAATATAGCAAAATTACATTGGTAATAGCAAAGGTTCTACAATTCTAGGCTCCCACATATCTTCCGATAAAAATGGTACTTTACTTGTGTGGGTAGGCTAATGCCCATGACCTAGAAAACTTGCACATTTTTGAAAACTAGACACCTGGGAAAATCTAGGATGTGGTGGCTTGCACATTTTTGAATGCTAGATGCCTGGGGGAATCCAGGGTGTTTTTTTTATCCAGAATCCCTTGGTAACCTCAAATGCAAAAAGGATACATCACATTTTTCCTATCAAACCTGATCTTTTTTTGCAAAGTGGATAGTTGTGGATTTTGAGCCCTAGCTCAGGCAGCACCCCAGGCAACCTAGCAAACCTGCACATTTTTTTAAAAACTAGACACTTAAGGAAGTCCAGGAATCCACAAAATTCCTACATGTCAGTGTTACCCCATTTGTGCTGATACAAACACTGCACCACTTGAGTGGCTGGACCTAGTGCCCGCTAAAGGAACAGATCAAACCTAGATCAATGGAGCCCTTGTAGAAAAAAAACTGCCAGCTCTGTGGAGGGGAGGGGGGCACAAAGACTATTGCCCCATTCAGTTCAGCTCCAACTCCATATTTAAAAAACATCTCTATGGTTTCTAGTTGGCTTTCTGCCCCATCTGCGGTGGGCAGTTTGGGTTTAATTACCCCATCTGCACCCAAGGGAAGCAGAAAGGCTGTTGCCCCATTTACTTGGGGTAAGGGCATGGCCATTTTTATGAGGAAACAAATCCCTGGTATCTAGCGTCTTTATGCCTTCTGGAGGGGCAGATTGGGGGTAATTGCCTCCATTGATCCCTTGTGGGGCAGAAAGCCTGAAATAATATAGTTGCCTGGGGTAGCAAAAGCTCTTGCCCAAGGGGCTGCCTCCCTATCCCTGGTGGCTTGTGGGTGGATCCCTGCTTGGAATCCGCTCCTCTGTGGCGATCCCCAAGCAAGGATCCACTGGGCAAAGGCACCATTTGAAACAAGAGATTCCCTTTCCAAGGATACATCCCCCAGGGGAATCAGTGCTATGGGGGTTGAGATATGCCCCCAAGCACTAATTCTGCGAAAGTAAAACAAGCCCATCAGCACATTTTATTTTCACTTTTACTGCAATTACATTAGTATGCGCTGAGCGCCAATCGTAATTACCATAAACAAGAAAAAAACAATCAGATCAGACTGCTCAAGAGCTCATCCCGAGCAGCCTGATGAAAAAAATAAAAATTACACTGTTTGGTGCAGAGCAGCAGAGGAGCCTTTATAACCCTCCCCGGTTTAGGCCAATAGCCAAAAGATGGAATTGGGAGGGAGTACGGCTGACAGCCATACTAATAGGTTTAAGGCCTTGTATCCTAGATAGACAGCATTGCCCTATCATGCATTCAGTATTTTTTAAAGGGTAATGCACTCAAACACCACTTAACAGCAACATATCCATCTTTGTGGTTCAAATTATTTGAAAATCATTTTATTCTTTAAATATCATTAATTTCTAATAAAAGCATGAATGCTCTGAATTACATTTGTGCTATGCACAAAAAGCATGCATTTCACAAGCTATGACTGGTGAAAGCTTGGATAGATATTTTATGCAAATGTATGGAGTGCACTGTCACCCAAGAGGATATCCTGGTGCTGAGGAGGTGTACGTCCAGCCAAATCTAGGGCCTAGAGGGACTACTAAAAAAAAACAGAATGCAAGAAGTGAGGAGAAGGCTTCTATGTGTAGCCCCAGGTCACTATTACACTTTAGGAGCCAGGTTTCTTTGAGGAAAATTACATTAAGGGCATTTTCGTGGAGCAGGTCCCAACTCTCTATGGCTTGTTTTGATAAGTGAGTGGGTGTCGAGAAGCATGATTGTAAGTGTGGAGTGTTGTGTGGGTGGTTGCAGAACTGCGAGTGTGAGAGAGTGAGATGTTGGATGCTGCCAGTGTGGTTACAGTGAATGTTGGGTGTGGGTAAGTGCAAGATAATATTCTGGATGCACTTGTAACCACTCCTTCTGTGTTGTTGGTGTGGCAAGACAGCAGAACGGGGAGCTCGGGTTGAGGGCATGGAAGGTCAAAACAGGGTATTCGTGGAAGTAGGAGGACCAGGTTTTCTATTACTGGGTGTGGTCCAGGCACAGATAGGGATGAATAGATGCAGACAGGCTGCATTTGGTGTTCCTTCAACGCATCAGCAGCACCACTCCCACTGTGTGCCGGGCTTCAGCTGCCATTAAGTATGTTCTGGGATGGGAGAAGAGTAATGTCTCTTCCTGAGCAGATAGATGTTGGGAAATTCAATGATCTCATTTCCAGTGGCGTAAAAAAACTTGAGGGGGCCCCCCTGCAAAGCACATGGAGGGGGCCCCCCTCCCCTGGCATCGCAGACCACTATCTACCACTTTGCCCTACCACCCAGAAATCTAGCATATTTTTGAAACCACCAACATTTAAATGAAATGCCTCTATATTGGCTTTCTCTAAGTTCTAATGAGAAAGTGGGAAACACTCTTAACATACAAGCTATGCCATTTGTAACAATACTGTCCAAAGCAGATTATTTGACTGAGGCAGCAATCAGAACAATGCAGAGGAGTGATCCTATTGTCTCAGGAACTGCCTATGGCTGAAGAACAAAGAACAACTATGAAGGGTCTGAAATAGAATTAACAATACCTTGAAACCTTGAAAGACCAACCAAAACCTGCATAAAAACTTGACTGACAATGTACATGAGAAGTACCCAAGCTATAACTCAGTATCCTGCGAAAGTCAAGAGAAATAGACTGGTGAATTATCTGTATGCCACACACTAGCGACTGTCAAGGGTTGTGCATGATAATAACGTGTGCTGAGGAAGTAATTTCAATCATAATGTCTTATTAGTAAGCACTGCAAAACAGGCAGGCAAACAAGGTTGAGGAAGAAAACTGTTTGGATGCTTCAGAACATTGATGCAGATGTTTGTCTGCTTTAATTTATCGTTTCTGTAGTGTAAACAATGCTAAATACAAGATTTAAGCCACATGTATTACAGACAAGAGCGAGCAACACCATAAATAACACTACATGTAGAATAAAAACAAACCATATCAGCAAGCAAGTACCTAATGACAATCTATACAAACTGTAGTTGGAAAAGCAAAAGAAAAAGTGCAGATACTTTCAAAGTGCAGAATAAAGCAATTACCAGTCCAGCAAAATACAAAAATCAAGCATATTTTGTAAAACAATCCAACTTTCTTCTTGCATCAAGGTGAAATTACTTTCAAAGTGCATGGTAAAAAGTCCAGCAGCTTCCCTCACAAGGACTGACCTGAACCACCAGACTGGGCCTTACTTCATAACAGAAGCCTCAGACCTCAGTGTCTCAACACTGGTGGTATTTACAATCTACTAAGAGTATAGACACGTCTGCTGAATTATAGATTCACCATTGCCTCCAAATGGCTCTATCGTTACGTGTGACACCGCCAGCCAGGCCTGGATTTTAAGCCAACAACACCTTTCATTCTGGGAGTTGTGCTGTGACCATCTAAGTAAGGGGTTAAACATTCCAGCATGCAAAGTGTTGTTGGATAAAAGCTATGAATGGACATGACATGGTGCCAATGCCACTTGGCAGCTATGTTTTATACAGGCACAAGGGGATTGTTCAACACAAGCTGCAGAAGTCTGGCGTCAAATAGCAAACACGTTGTGCGGAGAACCCAGAAACGTGCTGTGTTTAGCCCCCGTGTGTGGACCTGAGGTGTCATTCTCTAAGAGACCCAGTGGTAAAAGCCCACAGTTGTCTGTAATGCATGTTAGTGCCAGGCAGTGGTCAAAGTGGGGGAAAAAAAGTTGGGGAACTGTGGGAGGAGAATCAGAGGGCGGGAATAACCAATGGATTGGGTCAGTGGGTGGAGTGAGAGGTGTGGCAGAAAGAGCAAAATATTCAAATTTTTTGTATTTGTTTCCCATTTCACTAACCAGTTACAGCTTATTACATTATTTAATTTAACCAATAGATACACATGTTTATTTAAGGTTAAATAGTTGTTATTGACATTACAATACATTCACAAAGTGGGATACGTTTCCAATCACAGAATGTCTCCCAAACATCCTTAAAAGTGGAATCGCAAGCCATTTGTCTCCCAGCCATGGAGTTTCTGTCATCAGAACTTCTCCTCCCTTTTTCCACAAGAGCAGTTCAAACATGAATGGCAAAATATCCTAGTTAACAACTGTTTTCCACATAACTATGGCTTTGCCATATTTGCCACATAATACATCATCTGCTGCATAATCTGACAAATTTTAACTAATAAATTGTTTATAGCTCAAGCACATCAAAAGTAACTACAAATGTGACTTGTGCTGCTGTGAAGTGGAGGGCCCTTTGCAACATTTGACTGGTCACCTTTCTCACTGCTGCAGTTGTATGTTCCACTAATACTAATAAGGAAAAATATTTGCAGTGACTGTTAGCATGTGTAAACATGTCAAAATAATAGAGTATCGAAAAATGTACAGCACCACTAATACCAGTGTAGGGTGTCAGAGCACTTTACATCACACATATTACACAGAGACAATCATTCATATGTGTGTAAATCACTGTGTAGAAAATGTTACATAAGACAAAGGACTTCCAAGTGTAGGAGTCACATGACAACCATACTAGTAGGCAGCATAGTTTAATAGTGATTGGTCTGGAGAAACACAAACTCAGAATTAAACACATAATACCATGGTTGGGGGTTCTCTTTAATAATCAGAATTGATTTCTAACCAAATGAACCCTTTTTTGCAACATTAGGATAATCGAAGACTGGGGAAAAAAACATAACGTTCTAATTTATACCCTGGAGTTTGCATGCAGCTCTTACATGACAGTTAATAGCTCACTGTTCTATGTTAGGATTATAGCTTATTAACTGCAAGTAACAATAGGGTATCTCTGACAAAAGCAGTAACCCACTGACCCATTCACATTATGTACACTTTGTGATCTGCATGGCACATGTTCTTAGCAGCATGCACATTAACCCTCTGCCATTCCTTTTCATGAGTCAATCCTTCCTCTAGACAAAATAGCATCTCTCTCTACTAAGAACATTAATCACTGGAGTTATCAAGACATTTTTATTGTTGCCCAAAAATGTTGGTGACCAGGAAGGAGGCAGCAAATGCTTTTAAAACCATATTATACTTGCAAACACAACGCCCCCACCTGAAGTCAGCACCCGGTGCAGTCGCACCGCCCTAGAGCCTCCCTGCTCAAGGGTCCTGTGACCTTAGTGACAGAGTCACTGCCCCTCTAGGGTGTGCTGCTTCATAGGCGTGTCCCCAAGACTGGAGGTGAACTTCATGGATAGTGGTGGACAGGCCTTCAAGGTTAATTCACGCCTGCCACCGCTAGGGTCCACCTGCTGGTGCTAACACACCAGGGCTTTTAAGATCTTGTGGCGCCTTCTAAGGTGTAGCACAGGAATGTGCTCCCTCAGGAGAGTGGTCTGGGAGCCTGGTCATTAAGACTGAACCTTCACCAGTTCCACTTCAGCAGCTCGGACCATAGTGCCACATCCTCTCACCCACTGAACACCATACTGCCCCACTTGGAGAAACTTACATTGCACTGACCCGCTATAAACACCTGGATGTGACTCAATTCTAATTACGCACTAGACAAGAGCAATATGCTGCCTAAAACAATTAACAACATCCTAGAACAAGCATTTGCAATGCAATAGGTCTCGTATTTACGCGAGTTTAAGCTACTGGCATTGTAAATGACAATGCCTTTTATTTAAGTTTTTAAAAACAAAAACAAAAATAATAGCATTGTTATTTGTAATGTGAATAGCACAAACTTGCGTAAATGCGAGAACTATTGCTTTGCAAATGCTTGTTTTTATTAGCCATATCCTCAAGCCCCTCCCTGTGCCACTCCTCAGCTCTTCCAACTTCACATCATTCTCTGCTAGAGGTAGTCACTATGGTCCCCCTCACCTTCCCTCCATCTTGCAGTTAGATTCACATACCTATTAGCCCATTCTATATCCTTCAACCACTCTCCTCTCGTAACCCTTTATTTTATTCTGATCTAAACTATTTCTCTAAACAGCAGTTTCCGACTTATTGATTCCTACACTCCGGAGTTCATCCCATGTGCTTATTATAGATTGCATCCCTGCCACAGTCATGGGACTACTCAGATTCTACATCCTGTGACTGTCGACGCTGCACACTTCACTGGGACGCTCCAATGTGATGCTGTTAAAGGCCACAGACCATAGACTATAGTTGGTTGCATACTGCTTATTCCTATGGGTTGATACCTGCTGCTCCAGGATTTTAACTCAAAGGTGCACTCATCATGGATGGTTGTGTAAAGCCCATACTTATGACTTGCTACTTGCCACTCATAGTTGGACTCCTCAGGTAAAAATCATGACTCACTGAATAAGCGTTGCACCCTGCCATTCATGGGGGAATCCTCAGAACATATTATGGGAGATTGTACAAAGTCCACTCCCATGAGTTGCTCTTCAGCTGTTCTTCGATAGATTGTCTAAGCATATACCATGCCCAGAGGGATTCTGCAGATTCCTATTGTTGTCTTCTCTGCTACTCCTGGGGGAACATCTCAGAGCTTATAGCATGACTGGTTTTATAAGGACCATTCCTGTGTTTCACCTCGCCGCTCCAGGGGAGGACTCCTCAGAGAATATACTATGACTGGTTGTATAGTCTACTCCTATGATTTATTCTCTGCCGCTCCTGGATGAACCCTCCAACATTAAACCATGGTGGGGGTGCACGCAGCCTATTCTTGGGGGTTTTCTTCGATAACAACCTCCTTGTGTGAACACCTCAGGACACATAGCACAGTTAGCTGTCTATTGACCAGTTCTATGGATTACTTCTCTACCACACATGGGTGGAGCCCTCCAAGCAACAACTAAGGCTGTCTGCATAATGAGCATTTGTATGGGTTGCTCTCTGTGGCTCCTAAATGGACTTCTCAGGTACATACCATGGCTGTGGCTTAACAATGCTCTTCTGCTGCTCCTGTGTGGACTTATTTAGGAATATAGCATGGCTGGGTGTTTAATGCCCATTACTATTAGTTGTTCCAAGACACTCCCGAGTGGACTGCTCAAAGCACATCGTGGCCGGCTGTATGATGCCTATTACTGTGAGTTGCTTCCTTGGTAGACTCCTCAGTACAAAGACCATGGCTGGTTATCTAATATCCATTCTAAAGGGTTGCTCCCTGCCTCCCCATGGGGTACTGCTCAGAGGATATGCCATGGCTGGCTGTATAATGCCCATTATTATGGGCTGCTTGTGTACAGATCCTAGGTGGAGGCCACAGTGAAAATACAATGAAAGATGTAAAACTGCACCTCCCGAAGGGTAGAAGCCTAGACCATTTGGAAGATTTCTTCTGTTCCATAACCAAAATGAAATAATTTTATGTCATCACTGCAAAGATGGCTGTTAGCCACATTCATAGTCTGGCAAATCCTCACACTTTTTGCCTTCTCCCATACTTATGTGAAGCTAGACATTTGCTGAAACATGGGATGCATGCATGACACCAAAACACTTTCCATATGGGCCATACTGCACTCACATATTTGTTTATCCATTCAGCTATTAGCATCTAATGCATGAGAATCTGCTCACTTCCTTTTGCTTCATTCAACTCCAAAGTGCAGCAATAAATATATTGGCCCTTACGCAAGACATTGAACAGCTACCAATAAGCCACATAGCAGACACACCCTCTTCCATCAAAGGCCCTCCCAGTGATTAGCATGCTACTTGTCAGTGAATGCACTTCAGTGCAGGGACAATCAGGGTTTGAAAGCTGCATATAAATGCAATTAAAATACACCACGCCTAATATCTGACATATACAAGGGCATTTACCCAACTTCCAAAATACAGGACTGTCAGTGTCAAGATTTTGCCCTTACCTTCTTAGGGAAAAACACTGCCTGCCATATATGCACTTCCTTCAAATCTCAGAAGGGGCAAGCACTCTTTGAGAAGCTATAATTGGGAAATTACTACATGTTTTGCTTGCTTCCTCTTAAATATGTTTTGCAGTGTATCATTAAGGGGTGAGGCATGCCCCCCCCTTCCGAACTGTTAAAGTGCACGGTGGAACGCATTTCACTTACTGCATACATCCTGGCCAGCTAGCAGCACCCATCTTCTGCAGTGTACCCATCTCTCTCATGTGCCTGGCGTCTGCGTGCTGTGTGAGGATCACCGCACGGGTCTCATTCTTAGAATGCCTCCGCTCGGGTCTGAAGGGGCCGATGTGTTAAGCCTGGAATGCCGCTGCAGTCTGGTTGCAAGTCCGCTCAGCAGATCCGCAGTGAGCACTCACTTCATATCTTGCAAAAATACCGCGGGTTTGGCTGAGACAATACGGGCCCTAAGATCCGCTCTTAAGTTTACTTTCAGCTTTCATTTTCAATGCCCTCTCTGCCTGGTGACATTGCTTCTGTTGTGAAGTTCCCCACCCCGTTTTTCGCCACCCACCCCGTTTTTCGCCACCCCAGGCCGCACTTATGTCAGAAAAAGACAACGTTACGTTTCCAGCATTTGATTTTCTTTTTTGGACCCATTTCACAGGGGAGCAAATACACGAACGGGGGAAAGAGAGGGTAAAATCAGTTTCTTGAAGACTCCTTATCACTGACGAGCGAGACAGAAAGAGAGGGAAGACTCAGAGAGGCTTAGAGGTCGGCGTCACTGTGGCGTGCGCGCCCAGTTTAATTTATAGGGACATTGGGAGGCCGTACGCGTGCGCAGGAGCACCACCTTATTGGCCAAGACTGAAGAAGCTTGATTGCAGGCGCAGGCTCGCAGCCGTCTGTCTGCCGAGAGTGAGGGGCCCCTGGAGCGTCGGGGCCCCCGGAGCGTCGCCCCCCCCCCCCCCCCCCCGCACCGCGGGGGCTGCGTGGGCCTGTGTTACGCCCCTGCTCATTTCCATTGAAGTTGGATGATGGAAATTAGTTCTCTCACTTGGCTTCTTCTCAGTCTCAGTGGGAGAATTTTCCTCTAAATCCTATATCCTGCCTTGTGGAGTTCCACAGGGATCAATTCTAAGCCCTACAATGTTCAATCTTTATGTTACACCACTGGCCGCACTTATAAAGTCCTTCTCACTGTCACTCTCACTCTGGCATCCTATGCAGATGACACACAGATTGTTGTGTAACTAGCCTAAAATGTTATTAATACCAAGGACTCCTTCAGGGAATGCATGGTCGAAGTTAACAAATGCCAATAGAATAATTGCTTAAAGCTAAACTCATTCAAAACTAAGGGTAGTAAGGGGACAATGAACTGAAGCTGAAGGAACAAATCACTAAGGTTACCTCTGCCTCTTTTTGCACTCTGAGACTGGTTAAGAAAATCGGGAAATACTTGCTATTTGAACTCCTAAAAATAGTGGCTATCTCACGTGTACTGACAAGACTTGACTCTTGCAACAGTCTCTAACTTAACATTTCGGTTTGTCCTATTAAAAAACTTCAGTCACTGCAGAATATATCAGTGTGCTTTCTTTTAAAAGTGCCCACATTTGAATCAGCAAAAAGAGCCATTAGCATACTCCACTGGCTTCTGGTAAAACAGCATATAATCTTCAAAGCTCTATGCACAGCTTGAGAGACCCTCTACAGGTATGGACCTGCCTACAAAAACATCTCAGGTGGTATACTCCCAGCAGGACCCTCCCCTCAAGCATGGCTAAGAATCTTGTGGTTGCTCCCTTCAGAAAAACCACATGGGGTGGAAAAGGTTTCTTTAGATCCACAGCTTTGCTTTAGAACTCTTTGCCTTTGGAACTTAACACCACCCGTTTCATGCAAGCTTTCAGGAAATCCTCGAAAACCTGGCTTTTTGTTCACAACAAGGAACAGAACACTCTCATCCCTTGTCTCGCAGCGACAATACGTCTCTGGGCAAAGGTTTGCGCTTAATTAATTCTACGTTAATTAAAGACAGTATTGGTTGGAAACCAATGATGTTGTTTACTGTGCACATACCTGATGAAAATGAGTCCTCTTGCTTGGCTTCTTCTTTTAGTATTAAATCTTTTTTATTAAGCAGCAAAGGAATACATTCCATCTTGTACAGCCACCCGCACCTGCATGAGCACAAGCGGTCAAGAACAGTTCAATAGCGTAAACACGGCTAATAGATGCTCCTACTGCGAGCGTTAACACAGCAAGCCGCCTACAACCCATCCGGGCCAGCCGCGTCATAAAGGCTGAAATGCAGGCGCACGTGGCAATGATAATGAAACAAGAATAAAAAGGGAAAACAGGAAGAAGGAAAAAAAAACCCTGCCCCCCCTCCTCCCACAACCACCCCCCTCCTTGTCCACAGAGAAAAGATAGAGACCATAAGGGATCACCTCTCTAATAGGTACCATCGGTTGCAGAACCACCGGGGGTTTTGCGCTTGCGCGGCTGCGCCTTAGGTTCTGGAAGAGGGGTGTCCGCAAAGCGTAGCAGTCGCAGGTAGCGGGGGCAGCTCAGTTCTCGGAATTCTCCTGTCAGCAGGGTTAGAAACGGCCACCAAAGTTCTGCAAATTCTACCCCCCTCCCTGCCTTAGCCAGTGATAGTTTCTCCATTCCCAAGATCGCCCATTGCCTATGTAGCCAGCCGATTTGTAAGGGAGGTTGGACGGCTCTCCAATGCGCTACAACATTTTGTATAGCTGCCTCTAGGGCGATCGCAATAAGTCTCCCTCTCCAGGATCTTAAGGGGTACATCAAAGCGTTGGGAAGGCCCAGCAGGACATAAGCAGGGAACCTGGGTAGTTGAGTATCTAGGTGTGCGTCTATCAAGTCTAGGATTGAGTTCCAATAAGGCTGAATGCGGTCGCAGCTCCAGAGTAGGTGCTCCAATGTTCCAATCTCCCCGCACCCTCTCCAACAGCGGTCACTAACCCGGGGGTCCCATTGATGTAGTCGTTCGGGTGTGTGGTACCAGTAGGTGGCAACTTTGGTCATGGTTTCGGTAAGACCCGTGTGGTAGGCAGAATACCTGGCTCTGTAGTAAACCCCTTCCCATTCTTTGCGTGTGAGTTGTCTCCCCAAGTCCCTCTCCCATCTGACCCTCCCCGCGTTGTAGGTGTGTATGTTGGTGAGGAGCAGGTGCTGGTACAGATGTGAGATCAGTTTTTTATCAGAGGTACGTGTCAATAGCCACTTCTCATATGGGGTGAGTAGGCACTGTGCACCGGGTTGGAAAGATGGCTGTAAAGCCCAATGGCGGACTTGCAGGTAGGGCAAACGACCTGTTTCCGGTATGCCATAGTCCTCCTTCGCCCTCTGGAAGGGAAGTATGCCGTTAAGGTCGAACATATGTCCCACATTCCTACAAGGTGTTGTCCTCCACATCGCGAATGCCCGAGGGGCAAGGCCGGGAGAGAAGTCGGGGATGTCGAAGATCGGCGTCATTGGTGAGGGGAAGGAAGTGAGCTCTCGCTTAACAGCCACTTTGTCCCATATATCCAGGACCGTGCTAGTGATCAGTGAGGCGTAGAGGTTGGGAGGTCTATGGCAGCGTGGCAAGAATGGGATGCCCTGGAGCGGACGACCTGCCACCGCCTGGTCCTGAAAGAGCCAGTGTTTGCCAGATTCCAGTTGGTACCACTCCACCAAAGTGCGCAGCTGAGTCGCCTGAAAGTATAGAGTGAGGTCGGGCACGCCTACACCGCCATGTTCGGGGTGGGAGTGTAGCGATCGTATGCTTAAACCGCGGGCGGCGACCGTTCCAGACAAAGCGCGCCAGGTCCGATTGTGTCCTTTGAAGCCATCCCGCCGGTGGGCATAGAGGGAGGGTCTGAAATACATAAAGAATCTGCGACAGCAGAGTCATCTTGGCGGCTGCGATACGGCCCAGCCAGGATAGGGTGAGGTGTTTCCATCTTCTGAGGTCGTCGCGAAGGCGGGAGCTGAGTCTAGCATAGTTGGCATCCGCGGTGGCTCGCACCGTTGGGCCCAACAAGACCCCTAGGTAAGGGATGGTAGACGCTGACCACTGTAGGTCAAACTCAGCCTTGGCCTCCTCTAGTACCTCTGGCGACAGCGATATATTCAGGGCCTCCGACTTCGTCACGTTAATCTTAAAGCCTGATGCCAGCGCAAAGGTGTGAAGCTCGATAAAGAGCGCACGGAGAGATTGCATCGGGTTGGTCAGGGATAGTAAGATGTCATCAGCGTACAGACTGATCGTGTTTGTGTCCCCGCCGAACGGGATGCCTGTGATTAGGTTATGTTGCCTAACCCGTTGTGCCAACGGCTCCATATAGAGCACGAACAGGAGGGGAGAGAGCGGGCACCCCTGTCTAGTCCCTCTGCCAATTGAAAACCGTGGGGAGGTGTGGCCGTTAACCCGGACCGCCGCGTTTGGTTGGCGGTAACAATTAAATATACGGTTGCAAAGGGTTTCTCCTACCCCGAATCGCTGTAGCACCAGGTCCAGATAGGGCCAATGCACCCTATCGATTGCCTTCTCTGCATCGATAGTGAGGAGCATGCAGTCCGGTCTCGTCCGCGACCCAACCTCAATGAGGTGGAGGACTCGCCTGGTGTTGTCGCTGGTCTGCCGTTGCAGGATGAAGCCCGCCTGATCGGGCTCCACCAGTTGCTGCATATATGGTGCTAGTCGACCTGCAAGAATGCCGGTGTAAAGCTTCAGGTCGATGTTCAACAGGGAGATCGGCCTGTATGAGCTACATCGGGTGGGGTCCCGTCCGGGCTTGGGAATTACCGAAATAGCCGCTTCCAGCAGATCCGGGGGGTTGGCACCAGGCTGATCGAAGGTGTTAAAAAGGTCTCTCAACAGTGGGGCCACCTGTGGGCAAAAGGTCTTATAGAAGGCCACTGTGTAGCCGTTCGGGCCTGGTGATTTCCCCAATTTGAGGCGGTAAATCGCCGATATGACCTCCTCAAGGCCAATGGGCCGATCGAGGAATATTGTTTGGGCCTCATTTAGAGATGGGAGAGCTGCACCCTGCAGGTAATCATGGCCATCCTGCAGATCGAGGTGGTCCGCTGCATAAAGATTAGCGTAATAGTCTCCAAAGGCCACGGCGATGGCCGCGTCATCCGTGATGGGGGCACCGTGGCTAAGCTGGAGGGTTTGGATATGTTGCCTCTGGCGCTGCTCCCGCAATCTGCTCACTAGCAGTTTCCCGCAGCGGTCTCCTCTGGTATAGTACGCGTGTCTGAGGCGCATGGCGGCATATTCCGCCACATCCTGGTCTAGTGCTGCTAACATTTTCCGCTCCGTGCAGAGCTGACGCCATGCCCGTGCCGCCCCAGTGCGCTGGTGCATCTGCTCCAGCTCTGCCACTCGCTGAGTGAGCTTGGCTCTCTTCTGTGTGCGCTCTCTATTGTTAGCTGTAGCTATGGAGATAAATTCCCCGTGGAGGACCGCTTTAAGAGCTGCCCACTGTGTGGCTTTAGAGGTATCATCGTTGGCATTGTGGGTGAGGAACTGAGCAAGCGCCGTCTTAATCCGCTCTAACGTGGTCGGAGTCTGCAAGAGGCCATCTCGCAGCCGCCAGTGCCGCTGTGGGCCGGGCGTGGCCGAGACAAGAAAGGACGCCACCACCGGCGAGTGATTGGACAGAGAGGCCGGGAGGACCTCCACGTCCTGTGCCTGAAGTACCAGCCGGGAGGAACACAAAAGGTAATCGAGTCGTGCATACGTTTTGTGGGCCGCGGAGTAATAAGTGTATGCCGTTGCTCGTGGGTGTGTGTGTCTCCACAGATCAACGAGACCCAGGTCTGAGATGTGAGTGTGCCCCGCTGCTGACAGTGCCCCTACCTGACCGGACCGCTGGCCAGAGCGGTCTGCAGTGTTGTGAAACACAAGGTTAAGATGACCCCCGAGCAATAAGTGTGGATGCGTGGTGGTTGTGGCCGCCTCTTGGGCAGTATGCAGAAAGTTCTCCTGGTCTTTGTTGGGTGCATATATGGTACCCACTAACAATGTCTGACCCGCCACTTGGAAGCGGTGGACTAGCAACCTACCCCTGATCTCAGCCTCCTTCTGCAGGACCCTCCCCCCAAAGGATTTGGCCACTAGTATCGCCACCCCGGCCACCCTTTTGTTTGCAGACAAAAAAAACTGCCAGGGAAAGGATCGGGACTTGAGTCTGTGTTGGTCTTTGGGCATCAGGTGTGTTTCCTGCAGGAGGCAGATGTCCGCCTTCGAGTGTTCCAGGAGAGAAAGGACCGCTTTGCGCTTGATAGGGTTATTGAGCCCTCTCACATTAAGTGAGAGAACAGTCAAAGGGTGTGTCATTCTAAGCGGTCAGCTGGGCTAGCTGTGCGCTGCGCCTGATCTGCAATAGTAAGGTGCGCCGCTGTGGCGGAGCCATGCCGCATTCTGCGTGTGATGGCCTAGGAAACCTAAGAATAAGCTCAAAATTCCGTGGACAAGGAGAACCTCCCCCCCGTATCCCCCCAATTCCAACATCCCCTCAACTCCCACTGTCCACTCCCTGCTCCCCCACCCTACTCTTACCCCAACTGTGAGTGACCCACTAGTAAACATTGTCCCAGGTCCAGCCATCATTCCGGCTAGGTCTGTGGTAAAGTGTAACGATGACGGGGAAATAGTGGCGACGGCGACCCAACGGCCCCCTGCCCCGACCCTCTCGCCGCATGGCGGCAGTGCATATCAGTAGCCCCGTGAGCTGTGTCTCATGGCACGCTAGCTGTGTCCTTTGTCACTTCTTGGATAGCTGCTGTTCTAGCGCCACTGTCTCCGGGTCCGGTTTGCTGACCTTTTTCCTAGGTCGCCTGTACCTCACCTTCTGCCAGTCATCTCTAGCACCTGGGGAGAATGTCAATTGAGAGAGGGGAGCACAAGTCTCTTCCTCGGATCCCTCCTCTTCATGGGGGATGCCCAGTAGGTCGCAAGTTTCACGTAGAGATCTGAGTTGGTGTAGAGTCCCGTTCCACTTGAAAATGATGCGGAATGGGTGCCCCCAGGAGTATGGGACCCCCTTGTCTCTTAGGAAAGCAGTGACCATCTTGAATGTCCGTCGTTTCTGTAAGGTGATTGCGGACAAGTCCTGAAAGAGTTCCACAGCCTGTCCCTGATAGATGAGGGGTTGTTTTTGCCGAGCCATTTTCAAGATGCGCTCTTTCAGGGGAAAATCAGGGAGGAAGGCGAGAATGTCCGGTGGGGGGTGGCTGCGCGGCGCAGGAGGTCCACTCTGTGCGCCCTGTCTATTCTGATCTCGAAGTCTTCAGGCTCCCCCAATAAGTCTCGGAACAGGCCCTGGAGATAAGCCGCTACGTCCCCTCCTTCAGCCTTAGGGGGTACATTCCGGACGCGGATGTTGTTGCGTCGTGAGCGGTTCTCCAGGTCTTCTGTGTGCGCTTGTAGATCCATCTGTTGCTCCTGAAGTCTGAATATTTCTTGCTGAAGTGTGTGCACTTCCTCGCCTCTGGCAACCTCCGCGTTCTCCACCTCTGCCACTCTCTCCCCAATCTCGTCCATATCTCGACGTAGTTCTTTGTACCCTCCAGCCATCTCCTGTTTAAGAGTCTGAATATCCTCCTTGAGGGAGGTGAATAGCGTTTCCATAAAGGACTTTGTGGCTGGCGCTTCCCCGTCGGCTCGGTCCCCGTCCCTGGGTGGAGGCAGCAGCGTCTGCTTGTCAGGAGACTCTTCTCCCCTTTAGCCGTCCCTTTTACTAGCATGTCCGTAATAGTGCGTCCCGCTCTGCAATTGGAGGAGGACATGGCCGAGGCGCGTTTCGTGTTGTCGGTGCCTCTGTCCCCCGAAGTGCCCCCCAGGATTGGGTTGTCACTGGGACGGGGTGGCGTAGGCCCGCGGCCCGCTTTGCAGGGGAGGGCTTCCGCTGTGGAAGCGGGGTGTTGAGATGCTCCGGTAATGGCCAGCAGTCGCATGTGCCAGCCCCTGCTTCCGCCAGGCGAGGGTCAGACCCGGGCCCCCGGGCGTTCGGCCCCGCAATGTGGTCTCGGGCGGGCCGTCCGCTCCCGCGGCACCACGGCGCCCAATCGCGCCTAAAGCGAGTGTTTCCTGAGGGTGGGCCGGGGTGCCGGGTGCGCAGTCTCTTCGTCCGCCGGCAGTGGTGACCGATCACCAGGGGCAGGGTCCCTGTTCCAGCTCGCCCCCCGGAGCACCTAGGCGGCCACAGTTGGCAGGGCTAATGTCCGTTTCTCTCGGCAGGTGGACCAGGGCCCCACGGAGGCACCGGTGTGCGCTTCACGTGTGTCCAAGGTGGTTATCAGTGTGGCGGCAGTGCGGTAACCGGCGCGTCCGTAACAGGCCGTCGGTAGAGGGTAGCCTGGGGGCGGCGGGTCCCCGGCCAGTACGTGGGGGTCAGAATTGCAGCTGGGGCCCCCCGTGACTAAGGCCTCTTTGCGGGTTGCGGGGCCCTTCTGCCTCCCCTCTTGCGACGATCTGTTCTTGAGTCAGCCAGGCCTTGCGCCGGGGGCTCGAATATGCCCCCCGAGCTTCCTGCTCTCACCCCTCTGCGCCACTCCTCACCTCCGACTCTCCGTCCACTGCAGCTCCGGATCACGAGGTGTCTGGACACTCCACGCTGCAAGTCTCTGCTTTTTCGCCTCTGCCGCTCCCGGGAGGGTTCCGCTGCTTCCCGCCTGGCCGCGCACCCCGCCGTCCCACCGCTCAGCCTCGGTCGCAGCTCCACCAACTCCGCACCGCCACCCGGCCCGTCTCAGCAGCAGTCCGGGCCGTTTTCTTCACCTTCGGTGTTCAGGACGCCCGCTCCATGTCCATGGGGGTGCCGGATCACACAGCACCGTGGCGGTGTCCTCCGTGGGGGTTTGCTTGGCCCGAGGCTCCGTAGGCCCAAAAGCCGGGGCCTCAAGTTTCGCAACCTCCGGCCGGCTCTCCCTCACTTCGCCGGCCGGGTCGCGGCAGCGGTAGCCAGCGCCTCTACTTCCCTCCCGGCCAAGAGTCACGGGCCGTCGGGTCCCTCCGCCGATTCCGCTGGGAGTGGGACGGTCCTCACGCCCCTCAGGCAACAACTACAGGTCAGTGCAGGGCTGGCGATCACACCGGGGCAGCCGCCATTTCAGGGATCATGGTGGCGGGGCTCCACATCCACCGGGTCTCCCACCAGGTCATGCAGGTCCGGTAGCAGCGCCGATAGTGCAGTCCACTGCTGTGGTCAGGTGGCGCCCCGTGATGCGATGTTTGGGGGAAGTTTTGCCGTGTCTAGTGCCTCAAACGGGGATCGGGGCAGGGAGCCACAGAGACCTGCGTCCGTTCAGGCCGCCATCTTGGCCACGCCACCGGCTTCTTCTTTTAAAGACAGGTTTGAATGGAACACATTGTGCCACTAGAGATATTTGAGCTTGATTGCCAGATATACCTTCTTGCATGTCATGTACCAAACCCTGACGATAATGCTGATGCTTGTAGGCAATGAGAGCCAATGAAATTAACTGAGCATTGGAATGAGCCAATATTTTTCATATTTCCTTGAGGAGTTGTGCTACCATTTTCATCATGAGCATCAATGGAGTTGTGCTTTAGTCTTACAGTGCTTTACATCATGTTTAATGCTTTTAAATTGCTAGAGACTTGTGTTACTCTATATTTATTTGTTATTATATACTTAATTCCTGCTTTTGCTGAACACCATCCCTTCTCCATTTAAAGATATACTAAGTATTTTGTAACATAGACTTCTGATAGAACTTTGGAGGGACCATGTTTCAGGACCTGTCTGACAATTCTACTGGTTGGTTACCCACCAAGTAAAGGATTGTATTTAAAAAGGCCTGCATGAGGCATACACCCTATCATGGCAAGGGACACAAATTCATACTGGTGAAAATCTGCAAATATCAGCCATTTCCCACATTAAAGGCTGAAACTAATACCGTTTGACAATTACCATTTTCGAACATGCGAAATGGGTAAGTAGGGTAGCAGCGCCATGGATGTGGTACCGTAGATGAAACTCCCTCTCTAACTCAAATAGGAGGCACGCCATCTAAAATTTCAGGAAAAATTCCAAGCCTCCTGTTTGCCTCTTAAATCTGTCAACCTTGGCATATAGCAATGCATATAGCCAAGAGTCTAAATCCATGGTGTGCATCACATTTACTAAATATTCCAACAAAGACACAAATTATAATCGTTCCCTGTGCAGTTTCAATTATTAATATGATCATAATTTAAAAATAAATTTGAAAGTTACTACACCAAGCTTCATTAGTAAATCCAAGCCAATACCTCCTTCCAAGGTATCAATCAGGCGTCAGGCCTCATCCAGCTGGTTAATCACATCTTCCAGATGTCTGACAACAATCTTCCCTGAATCCTTATCCTTCCCCACCTTTTGGAAGTACCAGACCTAGCTCAATATCTTCACTACAGGAACGTACTTCAGCAGCATCAAATTGTAAAGATTCCTTTCTAAACAGTAGATTCAGTTAGCCCATATGTACTCTTAAATATTTGAACGTGTCATTGTCATATATAGAGTACCCCAAAATGTAAACTTGTCACCAATAATTGTTAATTTCAATATTAAATCAATAAGACATCGCTTGGCGCAGGAATATCAACGTCCATGGATATGCTGTTGATGCTCAGATTTACCTGATTTTCTCTTCAGCTTTCTCAAGACTGGCCTCTCTGACAAGGCTGACCCTAGAAGCATGCTTGTAGCCATATTGAATGAAAACATAGTATTGTTTACCAAAGTCTTGAATGAGGAACATTTCCAGGAATCGCTCTCAGCAACAGGCTATAATGGATACACATTTAATTGCCGGACAGTACCAAGTTGCATAGTTTTTACATGGAGACTAGCTTGAATGTCAATATATGCATCTCAAAAGAAAATAGAAACAGTACGACATCGGCTCTCCCCACTCCACAGAATCAAGTCTTTCTTCCGGAACCCGTCATCTGAATAGCAGCCTGATAACTATTGCTTTTTCACTTGAACAAAAGCAATTCCCTGGTCGCCGGTATACAAGACTCCCACAGAACTCCACTGGCACTCATAATTGATATGGTAGCACAGCTCATCAAGGAGATATGAAAAAAGGACTAGATGATGCCAGTGCTCACAGCCTTTCATTGGCTTCCTTTCCCCACCTGCATCAGCATCATATGATACATCTAGCAATCGAGCTCCATATCTCCGTTGTCTCTTGTGAGACTCAAGACAAAAGAAATTGAAGGAGTTGCTCCAGCATCTCCAGTACCTCTTTTGTACCTTCTGTGGACCTTGCTCTATTGCACAAACATATCATTAAGGCTAGGCTCTTTGTTAAACAAACATTCATAGATACACGAATACTTTTTTTTGTTTTTGTAATTAATTTTTATTGAATAAATGATCAACAGGTACCAAGTTATAACTGACAAAATCAGGAGAATAATCTATTGAATAATACAATGAGAAAAATGTTAAATACTAGGTGGGTAGAAGGGGAGCCATAAAAGACATCCCTATATAATAAGTGAAAAGAATAAAGAAGGGTGCCATCTATAATATAAATACTTAAACAATATTAAAGTAATAATGAAAGAGGAAAGTGGAAAGAAAAAGGAATAAGGAATAAGGAAGGGGAAAGTAAAAGGAAAGGAAAAGGAAGAGAAGAGAAGAGAAGAGAGGAGAAGAGAAGAGACAATAAAATGAGAAATCAGTGTAGAGAAGAGTGTGTAGAAAGAAAAGTAGTGAAAGGTAACCAGAGTAAATCAGATTAGATTTTTTGAGATACAGATGAAGATAAGGCAATATGTTCTTCACAAATAAAAGACCACCAAGTTAGTAGACACATTTTTAATTATCTTTCCAGCAAGTTAGAATAACTTTAAATGCAAGAGCAATAAAAAGGTCAAGTAAATTAAATTTCAACATAGTTTCAGGAAAATCATCTGATAAGGAACCAAGAAAAATATTTTGAAATGATAAAGGGTTACAAAAATGACAAATCTTGTAACACTTGGCCCATATGAGTTTCCAACATTTTTGGACATTAGAACAAGTATGAGAAATGAGGCAATGTGCCAATAGAGGAAAGGCAAGACCAACAAAGAGGTGAAGAGGAAGGATTGATTTTATGTAGAAGTACTGGTGTCCTAACGGCTCTGTTGTATAAAAAGAATAGAGATTGAGAAATGTCAGCGGCTTTAGAGGTGGAAAATACTTTTTCTCATAATTTATCCCACTTTTTAGATGATAGGGCGATGGAGAGGTTTAGTTCCCAGAGTAATTAATTTGGGGATTTAGGTCTCACAGAGACAGGAGTGGATAGAAGTTTACATATAAAGGAAGTTGCAGGGTTAGAGTCAGAGGAGATGTTATGTAAAGGGGTTAAAGGAGTTAGGGCCAGATGTAGGAAGGCTATTACCGGTCGGTAATGGCCGAAATAAACGAATTTCGTCCGTTACCGGGCGGTAATAGGCTTTTCTGATGCAGGGGCCAAAAATAAGGATTCGGTAATTTACCGAATCGGTAATTTAAGGAATCAATAAATTACAGATTTCTTAAATACCGATTCAGTAAATTACCGAATTCCTAATGTAGGGAGCGCTTAAATGAGTGCTTATCCCATGTTAGGATTCGTTATTTACCACCAACTGCAAGTTGGTGGTAAATAACGAAAAAAAAGAAAAACAAATGTATGCAAATTGCTTCAGTGACATATTGCAGACATACATGCTCTCAGGGCATGTATGCCTGCAACATGTGCACCCATACACAATTGAGGGGTACAACAGGGTGTCAAAGTGACACCCTCCACCCTTCAATGTTTTCCCCCTTTTACCGAATCGGTATTTACCGATTCACTAATTGACATTCATTCCTATGGGCCTCCAGGCCCATAGGAAAGAATGGAAATTACCGAATCGGTAAATACCGATTAGGTAAATACCGAATTTTACAGATTCGGTAAAATTTACTGAAAAACTACCTACATACTATTTACCTATTCTTAAATACCGAATCGGTATAATTCGGTATTTAAGAATAGGTAAATAGTATTTACCTACATCTGGCCCTTAATGAGGTGATATTGGTAGGAAAGTTTTTGGTTGAAATGAATGATTGGAGTGCCTGTGATAGTTAGGAGTATTGAGACAAACGAGAAGAGGGCAGATCATACAATCTTGTAATATATTAAGAGGTACAACAGAATTATTGGATATAAGTTGGTGAAAATGCATAATATTCTTTTCTTTCCAGTGTTTGAAGTAGAAGTATTTACAGCAGAATTAAATACATTTATTGTACCAAATTGAAGACGCAAGAAAGGCTTCAAAGGAATCAAAGTCATCAGCAAATAGTGTATGTAGCAAGTGTTGGGAGTATTTTAAAATGGGATGTTTAGATATAAATGTACAGTTGGAAGTGAAACAGATATCATAAAAAGAAAAATCATGTAATAGAGAGCGTTTGAAATTAATCCAGGTAGGTATCAGAACATCGTGATATTTTCTGTCAAGTGCATACATCTGTCTGATTAAAAAAGCAGTGTCATACATTTTGAAATTAGGAAAACATACACACCTTCATTCTTTGATTTAACTAATTTAGTTAAAGCAAAACGTGCAGGTTTGTAGTTCCATAAGAATTTAGTTCAAAGGTATTAATTTGATTAAAATAACAATTTATGAATTTTAAAAGGTAACGTAGAGAGTAGGAATAAAATAAGTAGTACAATCATCATTTTAATGGTATCTAATCTGCCCTTTCAAGACATATGCAACGGGGACCATGAGGAAAGTAATTTTTTAATTTTTAATTTCAAAACATTAAAGTTATGAATAAGGGTTTGAAGGATAGCAAAGGAAAATCACATGCCCAGATATTTAAATTTTGGATGGGCACCATTTAAATTTAGTATTAGAAAACATGATTTGGTAGCATATTGAATTTAATGGTATTTATTTATTTATTTATTTTCGAGATTTGTATTGCGCGTCAAATACCTGGAGGTGTCTCGGCGCATTTGATACTTTATGGAACAGAAACTGGCTGGAAAAGTTATTGATCAAATAACCAGGTTTTCAAGGATCTACGGAAGGCCCTGAGCGTGGGGCAAGTTTTAATAGCTGTGGGCAGAGAGTTCCAGAGTCTGGGGGTTGCCACCAAAAAGCATCTGTCTCCCCAGGTAGATGTTCTAGTACGGGGGACGGGGAGTGCGAAGGTGGAGGCTGATCGCAGCAGTCTTTTGGGGGCATAGATCCTGAAAGCGTCTCTGAGGAAACGAGGCCCATTCTCATGTATGGCCTTATAGGCGATGCAAAGTGCCTTAAATTTAATTCTGCTTCTGACTTGTAGCCAGTGCTGCTGTCGTATGGCCAGGGAGGTTGCGTGATGTTTAGGGATACCAAGAAGGACCCTTGCTGCCGCATTTTGAACCGACTGCAGTTTATTTAGGATCTGTTCTTGTGCGTTAAGAAAAAGGGCATTGCTATAATCCATTTTGGAGAAGACCAAGGTGGTCACCAATGTTTTCCCTGCTGAGGCCGGGAGATATGGGAGTCATTTTTTAATCTTCCTCAGCATGAAAAAAGCGGATGAGACCACTGAGTTGACATGATGTTTAAAGGATAGCTTGTTATCAAAAACAACTCCTAGGTTTCTGACCTTGGCAACCGGGACAGGGGGAGGACCCATTTGCTTTGGCCACCAAATGGGAGACCAGTCGGAGAAAGGTTGCCAAAGGTCATCACCTCGGTCTTATCCGAGTTAAGTTTCAAGCAGTTCCCCGACATCCAGGAGCAGATGGCAAGCATCCCCTCCTGGAATCTCGAGGCAACTGCTGGGCCATCCTTATGTACAGCCAACACCAACTGCGTGTCGTCTGCATAGGTGGTTAGAGACAGCCCGTGCGCCTTTATGACCCTCGCCAGATCCGCTACATATATATTAAATAATGTAGGGCTTAGCGAGGAGCCTTGGGGCACACCGCAGGGTAAAGTGAAAAAGGGTGAGTAGAATTCCCCCAGTCTGACTGCCTGCGTACGGTTGGCCACGAAAGATGTAAGAAGGCCTTTGGCCAGATGGTTGACCCCCCAAGGATGCGACACGGTCGATCAATATAGAGTGATCGACCGTGTCGAAGGCGGCAGACAGATCTAATAGTATAAGGACTGCCGCCCCCCTCGGTCTAGAATGGCCCTAATTTCATCGGAAGCCTTTATCAGGGCGGTTTCAGTACCATGGCCCTTCCTGAAACCAAATTGCGTGTCATCCAAGAGTTGGTGCCTATCTATGAACTCTGAGAGCTGCTGATTCATCAAAGATTCAAAGATTTTGGCAGGAAAGGGGAGACAGGCAATAGGTCTATAGTTGGCTGATTCTCCCGGGTCAAGAGAGGGTTTTTTTAACAATGGTCTTATGACAGCTTTCTTCCATGTGTCTGGATAGATACCGGTCTGGAAAATGGAATTGCAGATATCCGTTAGAGGAGGGGAAATGACCTCTGATATAGAGTTGGATATTGAAGGTGGGCAAGGGTCCAAAGGGGAGCCAGATCTGATAGTGATGGTGAGTTTGCTAATCTCTTGTACCGAAACTGCTTGAAAAACAGAAAAAGTGGGTTTTGAAGAAGAAAGAAAGGAATGGGCAATGGAAGTTTCAGGACATTTGGGGGGGAGAAGGTAGAGTATATATTAGTAACCTTAGATGCAAAGAAGGTGGCTACAGAGTTGCAAAGGTCTTGTGTTGCCTCAATGGATGGGCCTGTGGGGGGATTGGAAAGGGAATTAACGACTTGAAATAGCTTCCTAGCTGAGTTCTGTGCCGACTCTATTTGAGATGAAAAATAGGCGCTCTTCTGTGAGGCAATAGCTTTTTTGTATATTGCCAAAGCGTTTTTATAGGCAAGCTTCGCAGTGGGGCAGTAGTTCTTTCGCCAGTGTCTCTCAAGGTTCCGGCAGTACTGTCTGTGGAGTCTAAGGTCCTCGGTGAACCATGGTGCAAAAGGCACTGCACGATTGGGGGAAACACGTTTGGTCGGTACTAACTGATTGGCCGCCTCCCGGATCCATTCTTGATACCTTGTGGACCCTAAGCATGGGTCGGGGGAGGCCTTATATGAGGCGTTATTAAGGGTGACAGAGAGAAGTGGAATGTCAAGATTCTTCCAGACTCTAGTAGTTATAGGGGCATGTGTTTTGAGCTGAGGCGGGTTAGGATTATGAACTGGTAGGGTGAAGACCACTGCGAAGTGGTCTGACCATACCAGCGGAAGAACAGTGAGCAGAGAAATGTCCTGGTTATTAGTGAATAATTCGTCTAAAGTGTGCCCTGCTTGATGAGTGGGGCAACTGACTAATTGTCGCAGTCCCACTGACTGGAGATCATCTATTAAGTGGATAGTGTCCTTATCGCATATCGCTTCTAAGTGAAAATTAAAATCACCAAGAATGGTGAAGTCACTAGGTTCTAAGGATAGCTCCGTGAAATAATGTAAAGATGCAAGAAAGTGTATACGAGGACCAGCGGGGCGATAGAGCAAAATGCCTTTAAAGGCTTGATTATGGTTAAATGATATAGCATAGGCCAGAGCCTCACAACCGGAGAGCTGAATAGATTCTGTAGTAACAGAATATGTAGCTCTATAGATAATGGCTAGGCCGCCTCCCCTGCCTACTTGTCTATCAAGTCTTGTCACACAGAAACCATTGGGCGTGGCCGCACAAAAATCTGGACCAGAGGCTGCGTCCCCCCATGATTCTGTGATAAAAAGAATATCTAGTTCCTAGTCCCTAATACACTCCTTAATTTCCAGATGGTGTTTGGGTAGGGAGCGGGCATTGATCAATGCCATACAGTAAGGTGGTTTATATTCCTGGGCTATAGATGGCGAACTGATAGAAGATAGGGGAGGGTGGATTGTAAAGCCACAGCCTGGACAAATTGTGGGGACTGACGTGCGCAGAGTGGGGAGTGATAGTGTTATACACTGGTGAGAACTCTTACCATAATTGAGGTCCCTTAAGAGTTTGGAGGGATAGCGCAGGAGAGTGCCAGTAGTGTGGGTAGTTCCTGGACCAGGGGGTAAGGCCCCAGGCCCGGGACAGGCGCGGATGGGCGCAGACGGGCTTGCCTTCGTCGCGCCCGCGGGGCGCCCGCTGCGCTCGTCCGCTGCGCGTCCTAGGGGGCATTCGGTTTTTATGCCGGTGGTGGTGAGCAGCTAGACTGCTAACCTCGGCGCAAACCGGAAGTGTAGTTTTCACACTTCCTGTAAGGCGATCAATCCCTCCACACAATCTGAAGGCTCAGTGGTGGACCGGGGAACACGCCTATCCGAGCACAAAGTAAGTTCGCAATTCAATTTACTTTAGTGACATGGCAAATAAATGTGACATAGTTTAAAAACCGCTAGGGCGCTTTTGAGTGCACGTCCGTCTGCAATTTAAAAACAGAAATAACACAGTGAATAAAATTCAAAGTAATGCTAATTAGCTGGGCATTGAAGGCAACGCTCCGATCAGCGTGGTGGTGTCCCAAAAAGAATCCACGAGCTGAGAGAGTCAATGGTTTTTATGCCGGTGGTGGTGAGCAGCTAGACTGCTAACCTCGGCGCAAACCGGAAGTGTAGTTTTCACACTTCCTGTAAGGCGATCAATCCCGCCACACAATCTGAAGGCTCAGTGGTGGACCGGGGAACACGCCTATCCGAGCACAAAGTAAGTTCGCAATTCAATTTACTTTAGTGACATGGCAAATAAATGTGACATAGTTTAAAAACCGCTAGGGCGCTTTTGAGTGCACGTCCGTGGGCAATTTAAAAACAGAAATAACACAGTGAATAAAATTCAAAGTAATGCTAATTAGCTGGGCATTGAAGGCAATGCTCCGATCAGCGTGGTGGTGTCCCAAATTTCAGTTTTAGAATTTTTTTATTTATAACCTGATGATTTAGAATATAGATCAATTTCCTGCAGAAAAGGGGGTGAATAAATTAATGGGTTAGAGAGAGATATCGTCTGTATAAGCAGATCATTTTATTTTGTGGGAATTGTATCGTAAACTAGAAATCAAAGGATTTTGTCAAATACGTTCCAGAAAGGGTTCAAGACATAAAAGGATTAAGAGTTGAGAGAGGGCACAGCCTTGCCGAGTACCTCTGTGTAGGTTGAAAAATGAGGATATGTGACCATTAACAAATACAGATGCACAGGGATCAGAATACGATACTGTAATGAATGAAATAAATTTAGGTCTGTAACCAATCCACTGAAGAGTTTTAAACATGAATTGACAATGTATGTGATCAAAGGCTTTTTCAGCATCAAGGGACAATGCAGCTAAAGGATCAGGGTAACTTTTCCCCAAATTAAGGATTTTAAAGACATTCTAGCGTTATCTGAGGAAAGCCTACCTTTGATAAAGCCAGACTGATCGGGTTTAACGAGTGAGGGAATAACTCCTTCCAGTCTAGAGGCAAGAATTTTTGCAAATCTTTTGCAATAATAATTAGTTAATGAGATTGGACGATAATTATGACAAAGGGACAACTCTGTATCAGGTTTAGGGAGGATAACAATTAGAGCATCAAGAAAGGAACCTTCAGGTTTAGAATGCAATAAAAAGGAGGTAAAGAGTTCAAGTAGGTGTGGAGTAAAAAGAGTTGAAAGAGGATATAGGTTCAATAGAGAAGCCGTCAGGACCAGGAGCTTTAGCTCTTCTTAAGGATTTAATTGCATCCAGAATCTCCGAAAGAGTTACGTCTTTTTACAGGAGGGGCATGGCTTCCGGAATAGGGCATGGAGATGGAAGCTCATCAAAGAATGACTGAGTATCTATATTATCAGGATGTGTGTCTTCCATATATAAAGAATGGTAATAAGACCAAAATGCATCAACATTGTCAGAGTCAGAGTGTAATAGGGTGTTAGTAAAAGTATGAGGGATAGGGCCAATGGCTTTCCTTTCTGATTTAACTTTTAAATAATTAGCCAGCATTTAACCCGCTTTGTTTTAACCTCCACGGTATTTAGATTTTATTTTAAGTAAAATTTTGCAAGCATCAATTGCCGCTAATTTGTTTAAGTCGGATTTAGCCTTGATTAAGTCACATAGGTGAACAGGGGATTTAGAAGTGTAATAAGTATTTTCAAGGGTTTTAAATGTGGTTGAGGGAGGAGAGGTAATGAGAGTTAAGTTGTTTTTTCTTTTTAGCAGTATATGCGATGGTATAAGCTCTGAATGAGGACTTGAAGGCATCCCAGTTGCTATTCACAGAGGTATCACCTGAATTGTTAAATTGAAAAAATTCATGTATAAAGGAAGTAGCATTTAAAATATAAGTCTGGTCGGATAGTAGGGAGTTATTAAATCTCCATCTAGTCTGTTTGGAGGTGGCAAGGGACAAATTAGGCGAAACTGAAATGGGGCTGTGATCAGAAATAAAAATGGAACCAATCTCTCAGTATTGGAGCGAGGAAAGAAAAGGTTTTGAAATTAAAACATGATCAATACGAGACATGGTGTGGTGAACATTAGGATAGAATGTAAATTCATAGTTATCAGGATTACTAGTCCTGCAAGCATCATAGAGTGGACGAGAGGCAATAGCAGATTAGAAGATTTATCTGGTTTGAATTAACAATCAGATTTCCTGCCAGGGAAGGGATCAAGCCAATTATTAAAGTCGCCAGCAACAATAATATTGGGGTTAGAAATTGAAGATAATTTTAGTTTGATATTGTACCAAAGATCTGGGTCAGGTTTAACATGCCCATAGATGTTAAAGAAGGTGACAAGTTTATTATGAATTATGGCATGAAGTATTACATATCGTCCAAATATTTAAAGATTCATGGCAGAGAATGGTGACACCACCTTTACAGTTAACAGTTGGGAAAGAACAACCTGGCCCACCCATTGACGCTTAACTTTGAGAGATTCAAAATCATTACAGAGGGTTTCCTGCAAAAAAGCAAACAGACAATCAAGTTTTGATAAATGAGAAAGTATCTTTTGACCCTTAAAGGGGTGACCCAAACCACTAACATTCCACATCACAACATTAAACAAATCAATGATTGAGAGACATGAGCATACTCACATTGATGACGAACTACAAGAAATAACAATGAAGACAGAACACATTGATCATAATGGACAGGCAACATGATGGAATTACTCAAAACATACTGAAACACATCAAATAAACAGTTAGGAAAATATAGCTGTAAAGTGGAGGAAAAAAGAAAAAGATGAAGAAGGGGAAAGTGAAAAAGAGAACACAAGAGAGAAGGGAATGAGAAGAGAATAAAAGAAGAAGGGAAGGATGCACAAATACTTATCTCAATATTACCACACTCTTCAAAGCAAAAATTCTGCGTAAAACGTGAAATGCATGTACCTGTTGGTGTGCTAATTTCTAGGTGTATGCAACATCGCAAAGTTTTATTTCTACAAACTTTGCAAAGTTCCAACGATGGCAAACAAATGTTCGAAGGAGTGGATTATATGGAGCATATATTTATCCGTTTTTAGGGAAAAAATGATACAATGGAAGATGTACTTCAGAAAATAAACAGGTAGTGTTATTATCTCCTGCAGCAGCATTGTGAGCAAATAACACAAAATGTAACAAATGGAGAATAATGCAGGTTTGCCAAAAAATATATTAATCACAAACGTTTTTGGAGTTTCTGTGACAGACCTATGAAGCAATATGCAACTCAAATAAATTGTGAGCCAAAGGCTGAAAATTCTTTGAGTAGCTGGGCTAAGTAAATCACAATTATATTTCCTTCTCTGAAAAGTATAAGCATGCACATTAAGTGCACTGATCATAACCAGGTTTGGGTCACTATATTCAATTTGTGGTCACAAAAAATACTCTCGAGAAAATTCTCAAAAATATTTTGTTAATTTTGGCAGAACTGTAACCATGTGATTGAGTTTGTCAATAAAAAAAAGCTCTGCCAGTGATTGGACATTCTGCATTCTTATCTTTCGGGTTATGAGTAGTTTGTGCATTGTGGTCTTACCTGTAAATGAGATTTGAACAGCCACAAGCATCTAGTTTCCCATTTATTAACCTATGACTTTCAGTTAGATTCCTACCACAAAAAGGCTCAAACGTTGACCAGTAAAAAAAAGGGATGAATGTTTTTCCAAGATGGGAAAGGGGAGGGAATACCTCCAAATACAATGGGGGAGTGCATGCTTTGGAAATGATTTACTCATAAATGTTACACATACTCATGAAAGACTATCATAGTTTTTTAGAGGCATTACTGGAACAGATTTAAATATATTTGTAGATCCATAGAAGGTTCACAACTGTGAAATCACACATTTAGTGAGAAAGCTTAACATTGCTGCTCCAAGTCCACACATGTGCTGGTGCCCACACAAGTTGATGTGCTTGGAAAGCGGGTGAGCATGTTGCGCCATCTTAGTGGATACCGCAGATGTCCAGCAGTGCCATACACGGCTAAAAATGAGAAATTATCCCGTGTTGTCCTTAATTTATGAATGACAGGCTTGGACAGGGCAATGCTAGACAGAGCATTCTCTGGAGACCCACACCTCAGGACATCCAGACGTCTGTCACTGGGCTCTTCTGTGGACCTTTTTTTCCCCACTTCCGCCCTCCTCCCACACTCCCAGGCCTTTGGTTACAGAGAAAAAACTGGTTGATGCACTGCGATCGCAAGTGCCTCAGGGAATCAAGCACGCTGCTTTGTTATTATGTTTGTACACACTTTGGTATATACTGAGTGGAATATACATTTAACATGGCCTTAAATATTTATTTGTACTGATTAAATATTAATGATGTTATCTTCATAATTACAATAACATAAACGCATATTCAACAGTTAGCCCTTAGCACGCTGCTCCTTTATGTTCATTTACGCAG
The DNA here is from genome assembly GCF_964261635.1 of Lissotriton helveticus. NCBI lineage: Eukaryota > Metazoa > Chordata > Amphibia > Caudata > Salamandridae > Lissotriton > Lissotriton helveticus. The sequence continues at coordinate 1,413,399,066 of NC_136065.1, forward strand.
AAATACTAGACTATCATTATCGCAAAATATACTAAGCACTAACGAAAGTGAAACATCTGTGCTCTTTAGAAAAGCAAGAGAAACATACACAAGAGAAAAATCTGAAGAATGACATCCACCCACTCCACCCTATTTCAACCACCAAAGTTCCTAACTCTGTTGCTCTCAGACTATTTTGAAGAAGTGTAACTACTACCTGGGGTATTAATATTGTACAATTGAATACAAAATAAATAAACCAGGAACTGTAGGCTTAAATATCAACAGTAGAAATGGTATTGCTCAGGTTGCATTAAAACTCGCTCCATTTGGATCAATCTGTTGAAAAGCAACTAGTAGGCCTTTGCTGAACTCCTTGGGAGATCAGCAAATTCGTGGGTTCAGGATTTCAGCCATCAGTTATACAAGCATTGGAAAAGTCAATGGTTCGCGACAGTAAACCTGGTAGCTTTGCCAATCCATGTTTACTCGTCTAAGGCTGTCATGCATGTGCATGCAGGACAGTGGCCATTCATGAATTAATGTTCTTTTCATTGATGAAAATTCTTAAAAGATGAAAACCATGCAAGAACTAAGGAAGTTCATTTAAATATAACCACTACGAGTGCATGTGCATATGTGGCAGCCATTGTAGATTTCTTTTTCTTAAAGTATAAGAAAATCATTCAAAGATGGCAGCCGAATGTGTAAAAACATGCAGTGGTATTTGTTGAATGGGTTTCTTAAGACAGAACAGAATTATTTTAAAAGTACCTTCCATGTTTGCGTGTGCAGGCAACCATCCTGTTTGTACAAAATATTACACAACATCGAAATGCTAAAAAAACATTTCATGGTGGTTGTCTGCCAATATTGGAGTAGGCGGTGCTGAGAGCATTCAAGTCCAAGGGGGGCAAATGGGTACCGGTGGAGGAGATCATTTTTAATAGGGAGAGGGTCGGGAGTTGAGGGAAGGAGAGCAAGAAGGAGAGAAAATAGTCAGTGAAATGCCTTGCATAGCAAAGTCTGACAACGGTAGAGGAAAGCTACATGTCAACTAATCAAAATACTATCCGATAGGAAAGATAGAAATGGCCCGTGTGAGTAACAAACACAAGAACAGGGAGGAAATCCAACATATCAGGAGCGGGAAAGTGACATAGATGAGAAAGCCATGTAATCATTCGCAAGGGACTGAGTCAAAGCTCTCTTTTTATTTTATTGTTCACACTAGAACTTTGACAACAAATTGCTAAAGCTGACTGTAGGTGAGTTCTAAAAACACCTACAGCGCAGATTCAAACAGAGACATGGTTGGAGGAACCAATAGATACTGGGAGAGGATAGAAACAGAATGGGCTAGAGGGGGAGAAGCACATTTTAAAGGAACAGATAAGACAGTGCAACACAATAAATGGCCAATAGTATAAATCCAAAGTTTCTGCTATAAAGATCTGGTTGAAACATGTAAATTATGAGGTCTTATCTCAATCTGATAACTTAGTGGGTTGAGTTTCAGCTGCAGAAATGTGTGTGCATATGTGGGTCACAATTTCCATGACCTGGAGGTTACACACATGTATCCCCAAGTGTGAGCTAAATAAAGTCTTCATTTTTTGCCAAATAAATGTCATTACATTTCTTACCTTTTCGAGAAGTCATGGAAGCTGTCGCCAAATGGATGAAAATCAGCTGCCTACAACTAAACACAAACAAAATGGAAGTACTCCTCATGGGCCCAAACCCAGAAGCCTGGAAGGACACCTGGTGGCCCCCCGCCCTTGGAAGCCCGCCTACCACCACGGACCTCGCACGCAACCTGGGAATCATCCTGGACTCAGAGCCCAAAATAGACCGCCAGATAAACTCTGTCTCGTCTTCCTGCTTCCACACCCTCCACCTCCTACGTAAGACCTTCAAATGGATCCCCCTTGAACACAGAAAAACCGGCACTCACGCCCTGGTCACCAGCAGACTCGATTACGGAATCGCACTCTCTGTCGGAATAAACAAAAACCTAACCCGTAAGCTACAGAATATCCCTAACGCCACAGCAAGACTGGTCTTCAACCTGCCAAGCCACTGCCACATCTCCCAGCACCTGTGCACACTCCACTGGCTCCCCATCAAAGCTAGAGTCCCTTTCCAGATGCTAACCCACGCTCACAAGGCCCTCCACGACACCGGACCAGCATACCTGAACAGCCGACTCAAATTCCACGCACCCCAAAGGACACAACGATCAGCCCAGCTCTCCTATGCCATGATCCCCTGAACCAGAAAGACCAGATCGGGAGGCCGCTCCTTCTCCTTCCGTGTGGCCAGTGCCTGGAACGACCTTCCGCTCCACCTCAGACAGATAACATCGCTCCCCATCTTTGCAAGAAACCTCAAAACCTGGCTCTTCGACAGACCCCCTTCTTGATGGACTGGAACCTGCGACCCCCCCCCCACACCCCCGCGCCTTGAGACCCTTACGGGTGAGTTGTCACACTTAACAAACACCTGATTTTATTTGATTTAATTTTAGTTTATCCCGTACATATTCCAACACCTTCTTTTACATCTAAACACTAATATTGTTTAATGTGAATAGTGTCATGCAAAACCTGCATTCATTTTTTGAAGTCTTCTTCACAAAAGTATTGTAAAGTTTCATCTGACATCACCTCCAAAGTAAGAATTTTTCTTACATTTTTCGGACCTCATAAAAGAATAACAAATTGCGTAATTGACATTTTGCCGAACATGTTTCTCCAGGTTGAGTTGAAATAACTGTGTAGATTTTTTGGGTACACATCTTGGCAGGTCGAAAAACCAACACATGGGCACCTCTAAAGCTCCGAATAGATCCAGGGTCCATTATGCTGACACCGAAAAAAGCTCAAGATATGGTAATTTAGGAAGACATTTTTTAATTAATTTAATCTACTGACAGGAAGTTTTTGTCACTCCTCAAGGAACAATAATACTTCATTAAGCACTATTATATTTTCAGCGTTTCCTTTATTATTAACTACTGGATAGGGTGAACACTGAACAGTGCTAAAATAAAATCTCTTCTCTTCTGCATAATTTAGCAGACCATGTCAATGTACTGAAACATTACAATACTGAAACAAACCATATCGCCATGTGAAGGAATATGGCAGAAACTTGTTGAGGTTCATTTACAGCGTCATGTTTAGCTGCCTATCCTCCTTCCACTGCTTCAGTGTGTACTGTTCCATTCCTGACATGCCACAAAGATGCATGGACATCATTCAGGAACAGCTGCTACTCCTCACGTGTCCTTTGATTTTATGGAAGTGGCCTTAGTACCCCTCTTCCCAGAGTTCACTGAGGGTAGAAACAGAAAGTAATGTGGTAATGTACTTTAGGTAGTTTACACTCGTTGCCTTCCCACTAGCCCATCAAACAACAAACAAGAACCTTTTGAGGTCCTAATATTGGGATACTCTGTAACCCTGTGAGGCATTCGAGCTGAAAAAGAGTGCGTGAGTCAGTTCATGCAGAGAAAGTGGACATAAAATCTGGAAAACCCTCCACCTGGAAGATTATGAGGTGATGAGTGAGCTTGAATTCTTTCTATTCATATACTAATTGTTAGAGAGGCACATTAAGAAAATAAACATGTATTGGAAACCTCTTCAGAGTTTCAAGTTGTCTTACCCTAAACAAAAAGAACATTTGCCTAATCGAGTTCATCACAAATCACTTTAACCATTGTATAATGGTATTCTAGATATAGAATATTACACAGTGGAAATCCTGTTTGCATTATCTTCTTAGAACTAGGCAAATAGACAAATTTGCCAATATTAAACGTAAAAACTAGCCGTCTTTCTGCATCTAGAGTACTGTGTTGTGATTAGTGTAGTCATATCTAACAGTGAGAAAGGGCCCTTTCTGACATGGTCATACTCCCTTTTTGCCTGGAATTTGATGGGATTTTGACTGGAAGTGCACTGGGTTCCTGCTAACCAGGTGCCCAGTGCCAGATCTCTTTCCCACAACTGTGATATTGTTTCTTCCACTGGCGATACCTTTAGTACCCTCTGTAATTTCCTAGTAAAAGGTACCTCTGCATCCCAGGGCCTGAGGTATTAAAAAGGGTCAATAAGGGCTGCAGCACAAATTGTGCCACCCTACAAGACTGGCTATGCAAGCTGTCTGTTTTGGTGGAGACCCAAAAGTGACAACACAACATGACACACATCCCTGTGTGCCATGTCCCCTAACCACTGCATGTAATATTTCACTCCTACAGCAGGCTTGACATCCCTAAGCCAGGGTGCCTTATATTACATATTAAGACATAGCTGCCTCAGCAGATATGCTCCTGTGCTGGTCAGGTCCATTGCGACCAGTACAAGTAATCAGCTGAGCGATTTTAAAACATGTGCTGGACACTGGTGAAAACGAGTTTTCCAGGTACATGATGGCTTCAGTGAGAAGAGGAATATTTATTATCAAACATCTTATAATAATAAACAAACATCTTATAATAATAAACCCACACTGATGCCAGTGTCGGAGTTAGTGATACATGCACCCAGAGGTCATCTAAGAAGTGCCCCATAAAAACCTACTAGCCCCTGGTGGGTTCTGACTGACTGGCTTTCTTCTGTCAGACCGCCACAAGGGACAGGTGCCTGACCCCAAGAGTGAGGGCCTTTGCTCTCGGGAGGCCAGAAAACAGGCCTCCTTGGGCAGGTGCTGACCTGCAAATTAACATTCCAAGACAGACGAGCTTCAAAGCGCCTACTACTTTTGGTGTGTGAATCTGGTATCTTTCACAGAATAAGAAGCTGACTCCTTTGTCCAGAGCTATTTGGCACATGGACATGTAGGAACATTATCTTGTCAATCAATCAATAAATCAAGGGCTTGTAAAGCACGGCTACTTACCTGTGAGGGTCTCAAGGTGCTGTTGGGGAGGGGCTGATGGTCCTTTTTTGTAGGGGATCATTCGAAGAGGCAGGTCTTGCGGTCCTTCTTGAATTGGGTCTGAGATACTGATTGCCTGGGGTGGAGGGGCACCCTCAGGCCAATGCAACCGCTAATGTGAGCTACCTGAGGTGGAGGCGACTTTTCAAAATTAATCATGTTGGTGATGGCAAAATTGGGAATTTTGGGACAGGGATATGACCACCTTCCCCAGGAAGTGGCCATATAGGGGGTGTAGTGACTCAAGCATAGGTAGCCCATTCGCTACTACTCTCCATGACCTTAATGCCCCCAAATTCATTATTTAGGGAAACCAGGAAATTCTGATGACTAAAAGAAAAAGAGCTAAACTGTGGAAGAAGCAACTGTATTGGCGCCAATCCTGCTGGCCAGTCTACTCTTCCCGACAATTGCTCCAAAGTCGACTCCTCCAGCAAGGTGCTTTGCCTCCAAAAAGCCTGGGAGGACTGCTATAACTTCTGCAAAGACTCAGGAAGTCCCATTGAGCAGCAGGACTGCTTCCCTGCATTTGCAGGCACCCAAAAAGACCTGGGGGGGGGGAGGGGGGGGGGGCTCCGGAATGTCAAAACCTGACACAGTAAAGTACCACTGCACCTGTGCCACCTAGCCTGAGCTGAAGTCACCAATGGTTCCAATGTAGTCTGCTGGCCCTTCAGAAGACTTCCGGATGCCGCCTACAGTCTCTGTTTGCCAGCCCCCTCCACATCGAGTGCTCTAGGTGACCAAAATCAGACTCCTGAAGACACCTCTTCACCCGTCGCCCCTGGACCATGGAGAAGAGGATCAAAGGTGTCTCCATGTCCCCAGGCATCATGAGACCTGAGCCCGCCATAATCACCTTAAGTCCAGTATATTTCCATTTGTAAAACAAGCTCACTAGATGGCTGACTAAAGAAGGTTATCAATCTAGGGCCATAATATTTGTACAATATATTAAAGCTGTAATGGATACATATATATACTTACAGCAATAGAGCTGAGGTACTCAGATGGAATTGAAAGATTTATGTAAAGGTATTTGAAAGTAATTTAATGTATATTTTTAAATGTAAATAATATTTAGGTAGGCATTCATCTAGTTTAATCATGCAAATGTGCAAGGATATTATGTAGGTATAGCAGTAGGCATATTAGGTAGATATGGTCAATAGGAATTTTAAGTAGTTATTAATGTTTGAGGTTAGGTATGGTAGGTATCTAAGGTAGGGAGGCATATTAGGTATGTATGTAGGTATGGTATGTTACAGATTATGAATAGATGTGGTAAGTAGCTTGTTTAGGTGTGGTAGGTAAATATTGTAGGCTGGCAGGTATGGGAGGTAGCTAATGTGATTAGAAGTAGGTAGGCATGGTGGGCACAAGGAGGTGTGGTATATTATAGCCCTGAATGTGGATGATGCACTATCCAATGCAGAAAATACACTGGACAGTGACCTTTATATTTATAATGAATCCCTGCCAGCATGCCAGGAACCAGCACAGTAATCTCCCATTTTCTCTTTTTATATTAGCCCTTAAGGGGAGTGCAAGATTGCCTTCCATAAAAATAAAAGCTAGGTAAAGAGTGAGGGCAATCTAGTGAAAACATACCTGTTGTTTCTGGTATGTTAATATGTTTTTTAGCGTGGATCTTTTTCTAGGTAAGTACTGGAAAGGTTTACATCTGTCTGTTTTCCTTTCTCCAAATGGTAAGTTGGTAAAACTAAATTGCCTAGGGCAAGGGAAATCTACTGTATTTGACCATGATTAGCATTGGGACCTGACAAGATGACTGACAGAGAGGGAAGGCCTTTGCAGGAGGTTGTAGTGTTCTTATTCCTTTACCCCTGATAGTGCTGAACCTGAAAGGTAAGAGACTTCCTGATACGAGTTTTCCCACTCATCAATTCAGGCCATAAACATACTTCTCTTTCTATATTACAGTATATACATCTAGGTAATGTGGTTTTCTCCTGGACACATGTAACCCATTTTCCACACAGATTGATTGCACCTATTAGTGCGCAACTGTATTCCGTTTTTTCATTGTCTTTCTAGTACAAAAGGTGGCAGACCCCTCACCCAAAGTAGGAAGCATGCTTCATCATAGGCATTGCTCTTCACTTTCAAACAAAAGTGCTGATGGGTTCACCTCAAACTCTTTTTTGCTGTTGTATATGTGCGTGAGCTGTCCTACTCTTCTAATCTAATGTTTTGGATTCAGAGATTCCACTATACAGATGTGTACTTTAACCTGCTATGGAGTCAATCATCAAATTAAAATTGTGTTGGTGGGGATTCTATATTATTGCTTTCTAAGCAGTAGGCTTAAAGAAGAAAGTAGGCTTGGGCTAGTGATACCCTTTATGTCTAGCTCTCACACTTAACACGTTTGTGGCCAATGAGGCTATGACAAAAACACCTTGCAGAAAATAAATAAGAAGGTCACAGACACCGATACGACCTCCTTGTTAACACAAAAGCAACAAGAACGATAAAAGAAAATACCAATAAAATGCTGTGATTCATTACAAAATTTCATGAAGTGCACCATTAATTATGGATATGTTCACAAAACCATTGATATTTGGGTGTGGACCAAGATTGAAGCACCTTAGTGGAGCTCTACATCTGGGACCAACAGGGAGCACAAAAATAGTTTCCCCGACAGTCGCAATGCAAACTTAGGCATGAAGGTAGCATCTGACTTACACTGGAACAGTTTTGAAACCAGCCGATAATACCGACGTGTGATACAAGCCTCCCCAGCAGCCTTGATCAGGACCGGGTGACCTCCAAGAATCATGCTTTCATACTGGGAGCTACAAGTTTGTAAAGTGCCTGAGTAGGACCTACGCTGGGCCTCTCCTTCTTGTCTGGCCCACCAAAGGATTAGATGTGGCAAGCATGGGTGCCCTTCTGTAAACACAAGGTATTGTAGACCGTGTCCCTCTCTTTCTCCGGCCAAGATATAACCAAAAATTCCAATGCTGCTGAAATACAAGGCGATTAAAGGAGAAGTTAAATGGAAGCCTCCAATTTAAAGCTAATTAGGAGGCAACACTGAAAGTAGAGTTCATCATAGGGAGGAAGAAACCATTGTTCTTGAAATAGAAAGGCTATAGTGACAATAAAGCACACATTCAGTGATCCCCAGAAGCAGTTCATTTTAATGAGACACATTGCACCTCAAAAGTGGATTCCACTAACAAATGCAAATTAAGAAGCCCGCAACATTTACCCATCAAACTCAATGCAATGTGGCCCCCAACGGTTCTGACCGCAAGCTCCAGTGGATCACCAAGGACTCTGCCTCCCAGATGACTCCACCTCCATGCTGATATTGAACGTGTCTGCTATCAGAGTGACTGAGGCTCCCTGAGGGAACACAAGTAAATGCCCTGGAGCACTTGCCGCACATCACTCTGCATTTGGGGGGTCCGAAACAATGCTGCTATCCCCGTCTGCGGATGCTGGTTGGAGTATTCTGGGAGGACTCACCCATTGCCACTTGTTACGTATGACTTACGTGTGGTACCCAAAGCACACCTTAACTGATAGGCAGGTGGGGCTTTGGTGCCCCTGGGGGCATCACTGACCTGAACTGCCTTGAGGAGGCCCCAAAGACAGAGGTGAGCTCATCGCCTTGAGTGGTTGCTGCTGGGAGGGTGGTCATGGATTCTGGATTGGGCTGATCCTACCAGCTTTATGAGAATTGGTGGCTCAGGGAGATGGCACTGACTCTCTAGTCGCTACATGGGGACCTTGTTGTAGAGCGAAATCAGCAGAAACCTGTTATCGACCCCACAGGTGTTTGTAGTACTGGGACCACACCATATGACAATTGAATTTGGGCTCTCAACATACTCTGTCACCCCAGTGATGTTACCAGGGTGAGTTACGCTCTGACACACTCCCTGTCCCCCATCAGACTGGCCCTGCTTAGACTGTGAGCATTGTTCCGGGGCCTGCATGTTACATGGTATGTTTCAGGGGGCCCTGACATAGGTGCCTGGACCTCTGCTATTCGTCATTTCATCTTTTGCCCCTGCTCACTACAAAGTTCCTTAGCTGCAAGGATCCACCACGCTTGGTGGGGGAATAGTGACTAAACCTTGACGGCCCAAGATCTGCGACATAGCTGTGAGGCCGTTTCTTTATGTGGGTCATTTATAACACGCACTGTCACCCCAAAGGTATCCTGGCAATGTATTATGCCATTATGGGCACATAGTTCCTGAAGGAAAGGTGTATTTGTGATTTTCAGCAACATGGTCAGTGAAGTTGAAGTAAGTGGCTGACAACATTGTGGGGAGAATAACACTGTAGGTATAACAACACTACCCCCGCCACTCTCTGTTACCTAGCAGTCCTGAGTTCCAAGAGAGATTGTACCAACCTAAAGTAATACAAACATAGGTAGAAAGGAAAGGAGAAATACCTTACTACATTGAGTTTTCCCTTTTTGATTAAACATTTGTCTAAATACAACCAAAGGAAAAAAAAAACATCAAGCACAAGAAGAAAACCTTAGCTAAACAAACGCTTTCAAGATATAAGCTACATATAAACTATAAATATACATTACACTGAGGGCCAGATATAGGAAGGCTATTACCGGTCGGTAACGGCCGAAATTAACACATTTCGGCCGTTACCGACCAGTAATAGCCTTTTCTGATGTAGGGGCTGAAAATAAGGATTCGGTAATTTACTGAATCTGTAATTTAAGGAATCAGTAAATTACCGATTTCTTAAATACTGATTCGGTAAATTACTGAATTCCTAATGTACGGAGCACTTAAATGGGTGCTTATCCCATGTTAGGATTCGTTATTTACCACCAACTACAAGTTGGTGGTAAATATGCAAATTGCTTCAGTGCCATGTTGCAGACATACATGCCCTTAAGGCATGTATGTCTGCAACATGTGCACCCATACACAATTGAGGAGTGCAACAGGGTGTCAAAGTTACACCCTGCCACCCTTCAATGTTTTCCCCCTTTTACTGAATCGGTATTTACCGATTCTGTAATTGACATTTTCCTATGGGCCTCCAGGCCCATAGGAATAAATGGCAATTACCGAATCGGTAAATACCGATTCGGTAAATACCGAATTTTACAGATTCGGTAAAATTTACCGAAAAATTACCTACATACTATTTACCTATTCTCAAATACCGAATCGGTATAATTCGGTATTTAAGAATAGGTAAATAGTATTTACCTACATCTGGCCCTTAATCTTTTATGTACTTTGTTTTGAGACAAGAAAAGAAAAAAAAAGAAAAACATGTAAACAGAATAATCACTGAAAAACAGTTACTAAAGGTACCTGCTAGGAATCGTTCGAGCTCTGATGCTCCTCCATGGAGGTTCAACCAGAGTCAAGATACCTTCAACATGTCCAGGACACACACAAGACTCTCTTGGGGTCATCAGGTGTTGTCTCAAACTCACACCAGGATAAGCAGATTTCTCAAAACCGCACTTAAGACACTGTGAAGCCAAATCCTCCCGTTTAGGCACTTTAACAATTCTAGTAGTGTTCCACCAATTGTGACTTTAGACCCTTACGGCGTTACCACACACTTTGTCAACAACCAAAGGATCGGAAAACTTGGACTCACCTTTCTTCAGAAAACTTGGAGTTTTAAACCATATAAAATCACATAAACTATAAGGGCAGACTTTGACTTTCTTCCTTGCATCATAATACAATTTCTGTTTCTGCTGTGCACATTCCCCACTGCGTTGAAGCAGTTCATTATGACAATGATGCGACATTTCATTTTTTTAAAACCTACTCATCCAAGTCGGCCTAAACTGCAATGCAGGTTTCCTTGCTTTAAGAGCCTCAAAAGGAGAGTAACATGATGTGGAATGCGGGGCGGGGGGTTCTATAAAACCATGCCATGGATTGGACAGCATTATGCACATCACACTTATTGGCCAACGCCCACCTCACACACTCACCAAGCGCTCTATTGAAACTTTCCAACAGGCCATTTGTTTTGTGGATTGTAAAGAGAACTCTTGAGATGACAAATGGAACCATCACACAAAGATTTCTCCACTTCACCAGAAACAAATTGCACACCATTGTCTGAGATGATCTCCTCAGGTAGACCCTCATTCAAAAAAATATCCTTGAGGAAAAGAATCACAGCCTTGGAGTCTGACTCTCCAATAAACTTCACAGATGGCCATTTTGAATAGTAGTCCATGAGGACTAATGCAAAGTGAAAATTATGTGAAAGAATATTAAATGGCCACACCAAATCAATGCTACGTTTTTTTCCACCAAGGTTCAGAAGGACAATCAATAGGTTTTCAATGGTGGAGTAGCTGTTTTAATTGATTTATCAGAAGAGGAACTTGCACAACAAGTCTTGACCAACATATCAATTTCTCCATCCATTTGTGGCCACCAGAATGACTCACGCATCCTCCTTTTGGTCAACGTAGAACCCAAGTGACCTTCATGCTCTTTGGATAAGATTCAGTGCCTCAGCTCAATTGGGGTAACAAGTTTGCCACTTCTTAAAAGTATGCCATCTTCAATGGTTAATTTCTCTGATACTTGGAAAAATGTTTGTTTATTCAAATCAAAGATTTTTTTCTAGACCATCCCGAAATGTCCTTATCCATTCCATTTTAATACCTCATCATAACGCAAACTTTCTCTCCACACCTCTGCAGTGAATTGACAGCAATTCTTGATCTCAAAGGCAGCAATGAAGCAACACTCTTCATTGCTCTCACACACCATCACATCCTTCTCAACAATAGGATTTCGGGACAAATAATACGCCCTCATGTTCCTCCCTCCAGAAAGGTGAACAACTTAAAATTGAACTGCAGCAGTCTGGCAGCAAATTTTGCGATCCTGGGAGTGCTACTCCTGCAATTAGTACCATTAAGAATGGAAACTAAGGGTTTGTGATCCATCTGTAAGACAAAACTTCTTCCCTAGAGATACCACTTTTTTTCTATGGCCTACCAACATGCCATAAGTTATTTTTCTATCACAGAATAGTCGACTTCAGCACCTCTTAAGACTCTAGAGGCAAAGCCAATAGTGTATTCGGCATGAATGTCCTTCTGTGTCAGTACAGCACCAACACCAACGTTACTAGGGTCAACAGTCAAACAGCATTTAAGATTGTGATCAGAAGGTTTTAGAGCATTCACGCAGGTCAGTTGTTTTTTATGTCGGACAAAGAGGCACAACACTCATGACTGCACACAAATTCTGACCTGTCTTTCAACAACATAGAAATGACTCTGACTCTGGAAGCAAAGTCAGGTATAAAGCATGAACAAAATTCACACAGACCTGAAAATGATTTGACCCCAGCTTCATCAACAGGTGGAGGAGCATCAATAATGTCTTCAACTAATCCTGGTGGCTTTGGACGCACACCCTCCTCAGAAACAAAGTGACCTAAATATTCAACAGAAGTTTTAACAAATTGACGTTTTTCCCTTTTAAGGACAATGCCAGCTTTGTCAAAAGCGGTAAGTACTTGTTTCAATATGAGATCATGCTCCGAGCATGAAAACTGAAGCTGCCGACGCCAACCCAAATGGCATGCAGCAGTACTGGAATGTTCCTAGAGGTCAAATAAAAGCGGTGAGATGATGTGATCCTTCTGCCAAAACTTCCTGATGATAGGCAAATGCTAAATCTAGCTTTGTGAAAAACTTGGCCCCTGAGATAGTCAACAACATTTCACCAATCTTGGGAAGGGGGTGAGAATCAACCCATATCTCTTTGTTATGGGCCCTGAGATCAACACCAACCCTCAACTCACTGTTCTTCTTTTTGGCCACAACCAGGGGAGAAAGCCACAAAGAGGACTCTACAGGCTCAATTATTCCTTTAGTCTGCAAACAATCCAATTGTTTCTCGAAATCACTGTGCACTCTGAAGGGAACACCCTCAATTTATGTTTAATCGGTACAGCATTGGCCTTAATCTTAAATTTGTGTTTGAAACCAACAATTCTCCCAAGCTCTCCTGAAAACACCGTTCGGAATTCAATTAAAAAACATTCAATATCATTTGAGTCTCAAATCACTGACACCTGTTCTTTCGTGTCAGGATGCAGGATAATTCTGAACAACTCTTGGTGGAACCATCCTAAGGTGTTTAACCCCTTAACAGCAACATACATTTTACCACAGATGCGTCTTCCTTCAAACATTATAGTATCTTCAAAACAAACATGAAGATCGATCTTTCTGCCCTCATAGGAAAAGGGAGACCTATCAGATGGGAACAATGACTGACCAGGCCAATTTGTTGAAAAAGCTCTCATGTCATCATGGTGGTTCTTGCACCTGAATCCACCAAAAGATAAAGTTGTTTATCATTCACTTGAACATACCCATAAGAGTCAACACACATTTCTTGCTCTGTCTGGCCCACCTTATCTTCGTCCACCACCATAACCATGTCACGTACTTCACTCAAAACGTTATCTACATCAACCTCGCCATCCTCACTGATTGCTGATACCCTAGTACCTTGGCATCTCATAGTTTGACAAACTTTGGCAAAATACCCGGATTTCCCACAAAGCCTACATTGTGCATTTCTAGCCGGGCACACCCAACTCCCCTTTTGATGTCGTGGATAACCACATTTAAAACAAATGTTAGTTTGTTTAAAACAATAGTTTTGTTGTGTAGGATTACCAAATGATGAACGTGACGAAGATGATGATGAAGAAGGTGTTATAAACACTTTTTCTCTGTCAATTTTGGTGGATACAGCATTAACCCGATCATCAGTTTTGGCCTCAAGTTCCCCTGCAGATTTGATAGACATCTCTATACTCTTAGCAATCCTGATGGTTTCTGTCAAAGAAGGGTTACCTAAAGAAAGCAATTTCTGCTTGATGGATTTGTCGGTACAGTGGCAGATGAACTGATCACGAATCAGCTGCTCTTCAAAAGTTTAGATTTGGCTTTCCACAGCCAATTTGCGCAGAGCAGAGATGTAAGTGTCAACATCTTCACTTTGTTTTTGCTCTCTTTTGAAAAACTTATGCTTTGACACCACCAAACTGGGAGCTACATCAAACCTATTGACCAGCTTCTTTACGGCTTATTCATGGACTTCTAGCTCAACCTCCTCTTCGATTTGAACATCCGGTAGATGTTTACATGTGGATTACCTCAAAACCAAAAGAGTGTAAAAGTAAATATTTATTTCTCTCAGATATGTATCTTGATGCACCAATTGCTCCTAAATATGTTTCAAATGCATCATGCCACTGCCTCCCTTAAAAGGTGGATCACCTGGTGTCTCCAAAAAAGGTGGTGGTGGATTAACTGGTTGGATAGTACTGTTTTGCCTGCCACACAATGTACCAAGAACAAAATTAAATGTACAGATTTCTTTTCTTGGGAAACCACAAGAATAGCAACAAAAAATATATATATATTTCACAAATATTTGTTTCCATATTAGTATGATTAGCTAACCATTTGTGAATAACTCTTGCTCCACAAAAACGAATGTAGTCTTGAAACTACTGCATCCAGCACTTGAGAGGAAAAAAAAATGCCTGAAGCGTAGACTTGACGGAAGTTGTATTCTAGTGCATACATACCAGAGTAGACCATATCACATAAGATGGCTCCCGGTTTGGTTAATGTTTCTAAAGTCATTACGCAAGTACATTTCCTAATATGCCAGTCATGTTTTTCCTCTTGTTTCAATTGAAGATAGGGCTTATTTAACTCTCATGCATGTCACCAACACTTGCGTAGATTCTCCCCTCTGGGCCTGGACCAGTGCCCCAGCTTCCTCAGCCTCCTGCCGATCACCTCGCAGGCAATGTGGCAGACCGCTGAATCTCCCAAACAGTCAACAGACCGTGTTGGCAGATCCATGTGCCTCACTGCAGCCACAAATGAAGCTCCACTCACCTGCATGGCTCCAGCGACAGCAGATCCAGACTCCTCTTTGCACAGCACCATTCAGGACAGTTTAACTGACGAGGGGGAAACCCGAAATGCGTGAAAGCACTCCGACATGCCCCCACCGGTCACAGTGCGCAGTGAATCTCAGTGGCAGTGATTGATGGCGAAACCGACACCTCCGACACCGGGTAAGTACCTGTGCTCAAAATAACACTTCTTGCACACGGTGAAAAGGGGTTCACCAATCGGGCATACTCAGGTTCAGCTTGTCGACACATGAAGTAAATGGCTGACAACGTTGTGGGGAGAATAATACTTTTATTCAGTATCAACAACAGTGCCTCCGACCGCTTCAGGCAAACAGACTGGAGCCAACCGCCACTCTCTGGAACCTAGTAATCCTAAGTTCCAAGAGAGAATGTACTAACTTAACGTAATACAAACTTCGGTAGAAAGGAAAGGAGAAAGACCTTACTACAGAAGTATTTTTAGGCAAATGAGGCCTGAAGCCCACTGAAACACTGCATGATCCATTATAGTTGAGATTCCGCAGCTTTTGCTCCTGGGTGCTTGGAAAGCCTATCAAAGATTGCAATCGATTTTGACTTCGATAATCCTATACAACGTATGGACGTTACCTAAGTGGAGAAACCGAGTAATAAACCAGATGGGGCACCGTCTGAGGGGGGGAGACCTTTCCAGGCCGATGTCCCATACTTTCTGATGTGGTCTGATGTATTTCTCTCTGTCTCCTTGCATGGGGTTGCATGAGGTTTGACTGAGAGTAGACACTATAGATACAGACACAGGTGGAATGACACACATAGAATTTGCGAGGATGTTTTAATGATAGGCACACCTTGTTGTAACTTTTTCAGTGGGTGGAAGGTTAAGTGTAACTACACCGACGAGTCAACAAAGGATGTTGTAGAAAATATTGCCTATGGAGTCAAGGACCAGGTTGTTGTGATTATAATGATATGAGTGGAGGGTACCTGTGTCCAAAGTTTCCCCTCTGAGCTCCTACTTTGAGAGAAATATATAAGCCTTGAACCAGGACCAGATAACTTTCCTTCATTCCCTTTCCCCTCATCTTCCGGGATCCCTTGTGGATGACCTTTTACTGGGTGTAGACTTCAATGTTAAAGTAATTTCTAGAGCACAAGAATACCCAGAGGTGCCTTAGAGATAGCTCATGCTGAAACCTTATGACTGCATGTTCATGAGACTTAGAAAAGATACGTTTTAAGAGCTTTCCTGAAATGGAGAAGATTGTTCATGGATTTTAGGTGAAGCAGTAATGCATCCCGGGCTTTGGAGGCACTAGTAACAAAGTTTCTTCCTCACCTGGAGGCAAGTTTGAAGCTTTAGATCGACACATTTTTGTCTACAGAGGAGCGTAAGGACCTAGGTGGAGAATACCACTTGAATTTCTTCTTCGTGTAGTCCAGCCCTGTACAATATAGAGCTTTAAATGTGATACAGAGAACCTTAAAAATTACTCTTTGTCTAACTGGTAGCCAGTGCAGCTGTTTAAGTGCAGATGAGATGGATTGGGATGTTAAGATACCCTAAAACAGTCATGCTGTAGCATTCTGAATGCTTTGTAGTTTATCCATGTGTTGCTGTTGCATGTTCACATATGGAGCATTGCAATAGTCGATTTTTGTAAGGACTATGGATGTGGCTATTGTTTTCTGAAGCTCACAAGGTATAAAAGGCAAGATTTTTTTTTAAGGTCCTTAATGTGTGAAAGGAGGATGATGTAATCACATTGACCTCAGCACCAGAAGTAAGTCTATCATCCCCCAGTTCTCCCAGGTTACGTACTTTCCTTACAGGAGTGGTGAGGGAACTCAGTTCCAGTGGCCACCAGGAAGGGGAGCAGAGGGAGTTTAGAGTTTCCAAATATTACAACTTCAGTTTTTGCAGAATTAAGCTTCAGGCAGTTATTTGTCATCCAGTCACTGACTGCTCGCATACAGTCATAGAATCTCAGACAAGCATTCTGCTTATCCTTGTTCAATGAAACCATGTGTTATCAGCATAGGATGGGAGCAAAAACTCAAATTATCCAATTAGATCAGCCAAGGTTGTGACATAAATGTTGAACAGAGTTGGACTTAGCAAAGATCCCTGGGGAACCCAACAGGGAAAGGAGAAAGGATCAGAAGTAAATTTAACTGTGTGTTGGATGTACTGTTGTACTGTTCAATGCCACATACTGGGAGCACTCACCCACAGGTTGGCTGAAGGGCTTAGGTACCGGATCAGACACTGGAACATCACAGATGTCTGGAGAACACAACATGGGGAGCACCGGAACTCTTCTTTTTCTCACATATCCACAGACTTAAGAAGCAGATAGACATATTTTTGTGCTCCCACAGACTCAGCCAGTACGTACTGCGTACCAAATATCTAGGACGTACCCTTTCAGACCACAGCCCTGTCTTGCTAGGTCTCTGGCCGGTAGGGGAACACCCACGGATTCCCACATTGCGACTCAATACGTTTTCCCTGTAAGACACTTGCTTCCTGGAGTTCCTGGGGGAGGCATTTGCTGGCTATTTTGCTCTTAATCAAGACTCTACATCCTCAGGTTTAGTTGAATGTGAAGCCTTTATAGTAGTCGTCCGAGGCCATAGCTTAGGTCACTCTAGAAGTGTCCAGAGGGAGCTAAATGGGGAACTTCGAACCCTATATGGCAGACCGCATGACGTGGACAGTGCTCTTGGTACAGATGCAATGGCATTGGGCAGGCTTAAGGAGGCCTGGAAACAATACAATGTTATTCTTGAACAGCTACGCTGCCATGATTGTAAAAGCTATGTTGCTAGAGCATATGAGGAGGAAGGGTGGCCGGGCAGACTGCTGGCCTTGGATCCAGGGGATCTCTGTAACACACATCCAGATGGAGTACGGATGGTCACTCTACTCCCCTGATGACATTAATACCATATTCTGTGAATAATACGAAATGTTACATAATAGACCAGAGCCGTCCAGAGTTGGGGCTACTTTCTTGGCCAGACTGCCACTGTGGGAACTTCCAGGGAGCACCAGGAGGGCTTGGGGGTTCCAATTTCAGTACAAGAGATCAGGGCTGCCATCAAGGATATGGCTACGGGGAAACCTCAGGGCCCAGATGGCCTCCCTGCAGAGCTTTATTCTGCTTTTTCTGTGACGCTGATCCTGAGATTGGAGACGCTCTATGTCGTGTCCCTGAGGATAGGGACTCTCCCGAAATTCACTAGGGACCGGCTATAATCCCCTTTCTTAAGACCAAGACCCAAGAGTCCCGGCCTATGGAGTTTCACCAACACTCCATGTTAAACAAAGATTTTAAAATCCTCAGTAAAGTATTCACCCTTAGGTAACTCCCCCACATGCCCACATTAATCCATAGTGACCAGAACGGTTTCATCCCGGCCTGCAACACCTCTCTGAACAGAAGGTTGTAACACGCCCTGTCCCACTGGAGGCCCAATCACACCCACGTGCTATGCTGATGCCAGTTGATATCAAAAAAACCTTTGATACAGTACCTTGGGACTTCCTGCTCGAGGTTACGTGGCAGATGGGACTGGGAGATGGATACTACCATCTCCATGCAGTATAGTGTGTACAGGTGCACCAGGCAGAGGTGCCCACTGTCCCCTCTCCTGTTTTCTCTGGCCATTGAACCACTGGCGGAGCTCTTACGGCTGGAAGGCAAGGACACAGGAGTTAAAATTGATGGACAGGAACATATTAACTCCCTTTATGCTGACGACATTCTCCTTTACCTGAGGGGTGGAATCACAGGTTCTGTGGCAGCGTTGAGCCTTCAGGGGGAGCTTGAGAGCATCTTGGGCCTCCGGGTTAATAGAGACAGGAACCATGAGATTCCCTAATCTGCAGCTACCCAGTGGCCGCTAGATCTGCCTCCGGAACTGGCATGGCCACCCTCCTCATTTCTCTAATTGGGGGCTCAAATCTTCCATATTCTGGAGGATTTAAAAGAAGGCAATCTTGGGAAGGACCTCCAATTCCTCAGGTCCTGTGTCCCCTCTTGGTGTTCTCTTAAGCTGCTAATCATGGCCAGGATTTCAGTGTCTAAAATGGTTATGCTCCTGAGATTGCCCTATTTCTTTATAAACCTCCAAGTGGGGATTCCCATTTCTAGGTTCAGGCAACAGGACACTTTCCTGAGGGAATTGATATGGGACTAGTGACGCACCAGGGTGTCCCTGGATGTGCTCTGGACACCCCCCTGACAAGAGGGGCGCTCCAGACTTCAAACTGCAAATTCTGGCCACACAGCTTCAGTAGATCGCACTGTAGTTTGATGGAGCCGACCAAGAGGAGCTGGGATTTGTGGGACAATCCTCATGCTTGAATGTTTTACTTGCAATACTACTTTGTCCGGCAATAGAGATTCCATGTACAGGAGTATTATTGACAGCGACACTAAAATGCTGGAGACCATACGTACTGAAAATCACAGGAATGATAAGATGGCATCTCTGCCACTAAGAGTTTCAAGAAGAGATCACAGAGCTCTGATATATCCAACTGTTGGGGTCTGCTGATTGTGTTAGCGACAGACTGGACTGTCACCCAGGTGTTTCAGTTTTATAAGGATTTCCTTTCCAGGCTCTACAGTATAGCAATGGACTTCACTAGCTGCACTAGATACTTTTTATGTCAGCCTTATATGCAAAAATCTTGCTGTATTTAAGCTGTATAATATGAATTGGCCATATGGGTTGCACTCAATACTTTTCCTGCTTGCACTTTATATTGACTTAATGAAATGTGTTGCCCTGTGATCTGATGTGTAATTGTCCATTTTGTTTGTACATGGCAAAACTTTTCCTTTTTTTAAATTATGTAATGGTTATGGAAACCTAGAATGGCTTTGTCCATGGAAGTAAGGTGGGTCCCCCATCTAGCCTAACTTCTGCAAGTGTAATACAAAAGAATCTAGGTAAAGGACATTTCCCTTGATATTGATACCAGGGTCTCCCGGGAGCTTTTCACTCCTTCTGTTCAGCCTATATGTATGGAAAGAGACCTACAGGCCCACGGCACTCATAAATGTGGATGTCAAGATTTTTAGTAAAATACTAGCTGCCCAACTTGAAACTATTTTGACCTTCCTGATACATATCGACCAGTTGGGCTTTATTTCCCACCACCAAACACAAAATAACATCAGACGAGCAGTCCACTTGGTCAAAAAAGCAAAATGAGAAAGTAATATCTGCGTCTTGGTATAAACATTAGAGAAAGCAGGAATCAGCTCTTAATTTCAAACCACTGCTGTTGCAGGCCACCAGAGCCAGACATCTGGCATTGTTTGAATGGTGATCCATTTGCACTGCTTCAACTAAGCAGAGGCATGCAGCAAGGGTTCCCTCTAGCCCCTTAATTGAATTCTCAGAAAACCCTTGAATAACATATTAGGAGGAGTGTGGAGGGGTAGGTCTACCTTATGGAAAGAAAGAACATAAACCTATGTTGTTCACAGACAATATTTTACTAACCCTCACTAAATACACAGAAAACATCTGTTGCAGCTATAGACACATCTGGAAGCCTTCAAAAGTGTGTCAGACTTAAAAATAAATACTACCAAATCTGAGATTCTTATTAAGTGAATTACGTGAATTTCAGACACTCCTACTATTGACATACTTTATATAGGTAAGTAAAGCACTGGTGTGGACATTCACCTATTGCTCTAATGGGTGGCTGGTAAATCCTGAGTTTGTGAACTCCTACAGTACCTCCCTAAGCAGCCTGTGACTGCTTGCCATCACTATCACTGAGAGCCACATGTTGAACGGATTGTACTTAGCCCTGTGTGCAGAGCCATACTAGGACAAACCATTGGACATCAGAAGCAAATGACCCCAGCGCCTACAGCTGTGGCCCAATAGCTCCTGCTTGTCACATAGCCCCCAGAACAGAGTCTGACAATGGATCATACAAAATATCAAAAGTTCTCTAAATGTTACAACCTACATATGTATCTGTCCAACAAAACACTAGCTATACTGTTGCGAGTCAACGTGTATCTATACCAAAACCAACGTCATACTAATTTTATGTCAATCATAAATACATTAGACATTATCTGTGAATTGTCAGCTTCTATTTCTTAATACATTGCAAACCACTTCCCAGCTGTGAGGTTCTATCTTGGTGAGACTCATTTTTGCAATTGTGCAATATTGAATGAAAAAAAAACCAATGCGGATTAGGGCAATATGAACCAGTAGCGGAGATTAGTATACTTGTGATCTGACTTGATGACAAGATATACATATGTGTACGGATTGAATTGTAAATGTATGTCTCTTATAAAATTATGAAGTACATTTTTTAATATAATCAACCTACTTTAGGTATCACAAAAGAAGAATTCATCTATTTGCACTGTAAATATTTTAGACCACAAACATTTATAAAATATCCGGTCTGTGTATTCTGTGACAAGTCATGTTAGCTCCCAATTTGACATATTAGGTAGGATTAATCAAATGCTTTACAAATAACTTCTTTTTCAATGCACTCTGACACATTAGAATTCCATGAGATATTAGCTCATGTCATATTTGACTTTGGGATGACATTTGTGTTCCCTGAAAAATGAGTTACACACAAGATAGCAGCTACTTTTTAGACATAATGTGGTTTCGGACTGCCTAGCACAATGACAGAGCTAGTACCATAACTTGTACAAACTGCAGCAACTTGCGGCTGCCACAGTCGCTACTCCTGATCAAAATATAGCCTTTTCACCCCTATTAGACAAATGTACTACAGAATAGTAAGCATGGAAATATTCTGGTATCACAAAATCATGGACAGAATATCGTGGACAAGGGAGTAATAAGAGAATTACCTCCTCCCACTTTGAAATGAAAGCTCTGGTGGCAAAAAGCAAACAAAGCATGTGATCCAACCCCTCCCTAGAAGAGCTCCCCTGTCCCTTCCATCCAGACATCTAATCATTCATCCTTTTACCTTTCCATTCATCCACTGATAGTCACAATTTCACCATTACATCTTACTTCCATTAATTTTTTCATGCATCAGTCAATCTTTTCCCATTCCATCAACTCATCTAGTCTGCCATGCATTCACTCTGCCACCCATCCATCTTGCCATTCATCCATCCACTCTGCCATCCATCCATCTATCCATTCTCCCTGCCAGCCATCACTATCCTTCCATTCACTCTGCCATCAATCCATCCACCCATCCACAATTCCATCCTTTCACTCACTTGTCCACTCTGCCATCCATTTGCTCATCCTTTCACCCACACATCCATCCCTGTTTTCTTCCATATTTTCACCTGTACATCCATCGACAGCGACATCCTGACACCTTTCTGTCCACCTTATCCATTCTCTTATTATTTCACCCATTCATCCATATAACTACACATTAATCCACCTACTCATCCCTACATTCTTCCCTTCGCCCTTCATTCTATTCAATATTAGGTCCTTCTTTCCTTTTTCCATTTACCACCTTAAGTTTTTCCTTGCTCCTATTGATATTGAATTCCTCCATCGTGTTAACTATGAGATTTTGTCAACCAAGTTGCAGACAGAAAAAGCCCATAAAGGGCCCTTCCCCATTATAGCTGCCAAACGCCTCTGATCATGGGACAACATATTGAAAAGCAAATGCAGGCAGAGGAAGTGTAGATTCACTGTTGTTAATTCCACATGTATTACCCTTGACGATATATACATATATATATATATATATATATATATATATATATATATATATATATCGCCAAGGTACATACATGTGGTTTAGGTATAAAAAACTTCCACTTACTTACTTTTCAATATTTTTCTGCCTTGATATTCTGGTCAATATATTTTGTTCCATCGAGAACTCCAACTCGATATTCTGGAGGCACACCTTGCTAGACATATTCTTACACATCTCAGAACACTGTCCAAGATCCTGTCTTCCTGACAGGGAATTTCACAGGAAAAGTAAAACTGAAATGCACGACCTGTGCTCTGAACGACAGTATAAAATTAGCCTGATACATTATCCTTAGAACAGACCACATATGGACAGGAAGGTGAACCATCATATACCAAATAGTTTTAACAATGACATGCCATTACAATGAGATTGGTTTCCCGCATGTGACATTCCTACGTTTTACTTTAGCACGCAAGTCATTGCAGTGGCTTTCTGTAGGGGGCACGTTGTTGGACTGGTGTGGTATTTTTAAGTCCAACACCTTCCCTTCTGTTACATAGACTGGAGTTGGAATAGTAATTTATACTATTTCAAAGTCTATCACCTGCTAAAGCAAATCGTTGTAATGAATTGCGTGCTAAAGTAACACATGGTAATGTCCCCTGCAGAGTACTGACTGCATGGTAAAGGCATGCAGAGTAAATGGCTATGGGGTTCCATCATATATCTGGACAAGAAGTGAATCCTTACCTCAAAGCTAGCATTTTTCAGGATGGGGCTTCCGACAGACATTAGGTTATGCATTAACACTAGTGTCATATTCTAATAACTCACTTGATATAACATAGTACTATGACCATGACCACTTAACTGACTTCCTTACTACTTTCTCCCATGCCATAGAGATATTAAAGAGTGGAATCAAAATATAATCAAAAGGAATTTTGCCTTACACTGCTTTGTGCAGTGTCTTCTTGGCAAAATCAGTGGAATGGGCATTGAAGGAGGTTTTTATGGACCAAACTTAAGGCATTTGGGCACGTTCAAAGCTCAGATGGTGACTGAGCAGAACATATAATCTAGCACTGCTGATCTTTTCGGGCAGCGATGGGTAGGGCAGGGCGGTTGGTCTTCAGGGAAACGCTAATTCAGTGCTTACCGCGGCAGGGACTCTAGGGCTGCTAGCAGAGTGCATTTGAAGGAGTCAGTTTGTGGCCTTAAGACCTGTGATGGAATAACCCACTGAGTGTCTGCAGTTTTTTCTGTGATGCTCCGAAAGGAACATATTGCAGGTTTAAATTGAAGTCTCCAGTTAGGAGCAGTTGAACATTCACACGATTGAACTTGATGTCAGCAATCAGCTGCTCTAATTTGTTCCGACTCCTATGCTTCTCTGAAGACGTTAGGTGTATATAGACATTCATCAGGAATACATTGCAGATTGTGTGATTATGTCACCAGTTTTTTATTTCAATGCATAGGAGGTTTTTATTGCAAAAAACATAGGAGGTTTTTATGGCCGATGACATGCTTGGTGGAGGCACACCTACCGGTGCTGGGGGGCGAGGGGAGTCCTCTTCTGTCGCCGCCACCGCCAGGAGTCACTATATTGCTGGGATAGCGCCACCGCCACGGGACTACAACTCCCGGCTGCCTCAGCGACGGCGCTGCATTTACACGCACCGCAAGCCCCAGGAGGTGCCCATAAACAGCGCTCTGCTTGGCGGAGCAGGGGGAGGCACACTTACCGGTGCTGGGGGACGAGGGGAGTCCTCTTCTGTCGCCGCCACCGCCATGAGTCACTACATTGCTGGGATAGCGCCCCCGCCCCGGGACTACAACTCCCGGCTGCCTCAGTGGCGGCGCTGCATTTACACGCACCGCAAGCGCAGGAGGCGCCCATAAACAGCGCTCTGCTTGGCGGAGCAGGGGGAGGCACACTTACCGGTGCTGGGGGACGAGGGGAGTCCTCTTCTGTCGCCGCCACCGCCAGGAGTCACTACATTGCTGGGATAGCGCTGCCGCCCCGGGACTACAACTCCCGGCTGCCTCAGCGACGGCGCTGCATTTACACGCACCGCAAGCACCAGGATGCGCCCATAAACAGCGCTCTGCTTGGCGGAGCAGGGGGAGGCACACTTACCGGTGCTGGGGGACGAGGAGAGTCCTCTTCTGTCGCCGCCACCGCCATGAGTCACTACATTGCTGGGATAGCGCCGCCGCCCCGGGACTGCAACTCCCGGCTGCCTCCACGGCGGCGCTGAATTTACATGCACCGCAAGCGCCAGGAGGCGCCCATAAACAGCGCTCTGCTTCGCTTCACGGGACGCCGAGCGAAGCCCAGGCAAAGGGCGGGCCCTCTGTGGCCCTCAGAGGCACGAGGAGGACGGGACAGGCCACCCCATTTGATGTTCGCATCATGTTCACTGGAAAAGGAAGGTAACATGAACTAACCCATTAAACTGCTTGACATTATATACTCTCCAGCATCCCCTACCTGGCTACCCTCAGACTTCTCTCGTTTGGGCTACTAGAGTACGTGCACTACCCGCATAGGCACCTGTTATTGTCACATATATATTTAGATAGCTATCCACATTATGACTGACAAAGGGCCTCACACAAATAATATCCTTCAGGGGGGGCAAAGGAAGGGTACATTGGACAACTATCTAATTATGGCTACATCAGCAATCGAGTCCGTAATAGAGAGAGTAGAACAAAGTCTCCCCGTAGATCTCTCACTCAGCATCCAATCTCCTCTGGCGTTACCAGACCAAACCCAAAATGTTACCTTGCTGGAGGAATTAAATCTACTTTGCAAAACTATATATATCAACGTTGAAAATGGGAATGAGCAAACAAATGCTCCTGCACGTGCAATAAGAAACACAAGTCCCCAGCATAGCATTACATCTCAACTAAATGTAAGCCATCCTGGTACTTCCCCTCTATTATCACCTATAGACACTACCCAACTGACAGCAAATGTCCAGGCCCCCTTTCTTAACAGAAAGCGCAAAGGTGCTAAAGAGAGGGGAAGATTAGCTAAAAAACAAAAGTTGTATCTAAGACCCCTTTCGGCCATTAGTAATACCCCAAAAACATCTGAGGTACGTTCTATTCTGGATTCTCTTGCACCCACTATACTATCCAATTTACTGGTCCAGATTGAACTTCTGGTAAAATCTTTAATATCCCCATTGGAAAAAAGAATTGAGGTAATAGGGGAAAAGCTCACAACCATAGATGAAACCATTAGGGCAAACGTAATTCGTACACAAAGACTGGAAAGACATAAGCAAGTTGAGACCCCAGTTGCTACTGACATCCCCATCACCTCTGCACAAAGCAATACCGCACAAATTCATGGACCTGCCCCCAAAACATCCAAAACACTAATCTTATCAAACCCCCCAATAGCCCAGAGTCCTGCCATTAGAGAAAGGCCAACTAAACCATCCACGCTGACAGAGGGGAAGTCCTACAAGCATGGCAACATGCAAAGAAAGGTTAAACATATAGATCTACCGCCGGAGGCGGCTCCTTTTGTGTGCATCCTCTCGGGCGTGCCTGAACTCACTAACAATAAAATTGAAAGACCAGCGGATCTGGCAAATAAGGCGACTTTCTGGCTGAC
Organism: Lissotriton helveticus; assembly: GCF_964261635.1. Taxonomy (NCBI): domain Eukaryota; kingdom Metazoa; phylum Chordata; class Amphibia; order Caudata; family Salamandridae; genus Lissotriton; species Lissotriton helveticus. Next base: position 1,413,425,303 of record NC_136065.1, read on the forward strand.
CAGAAATAGACCCCTACCACCCAACATAGATGGAACAATTTTAAATGTCAGAAGGGTAGGGTGGTTAGGTTCAATCCCCAAGGACATACCGGGAGACCTGGTCTTGGTCAATTTTAGGGACACCCGAGTTATCAAATATCTGCGAAGTTGGCAGCCACAAATGGGCGATGGCCCAATTGGAACTTGGGAACTGTGTGACTTTTACCCTAGAACTACATACCCGCCCCCTGTAAGATCATGTGTACAAAACCACTTCGGAATGAGTAGCAGAGGCCCTGGATCTAGTAAGCACATAGTACCCATTCAGAATCGATTTGCTTTATTCTCAGGTATAGACCTGGTGCACTGACTTATTAATCCGATTTCGGAAGGATTTTGTAATTATTTGAAATTGATAATGACTCACTTTAACCCTGGGGATGGTCTTTACCAAAGTAACCACTTATGTAATTTGCTTTTTTATACTCCCTGAAGCTTTCTGATTTAATTGAAATTTATGTGATGACGCCTTGTACCATAGTTGCTAGGGTTTGTTTATGATGGACTGCAAAATTGATTTTATTAGTATAACGAATTCTCTTTAACCTTGTACAAATAGTGACCACGTAATGTACATAACTTTTTTTTTTTGTTGCTTCTAATGTGTTTTTATCTTGTATGCTTTTATGAATTTTTTACATGAATTCGAATAAAGCTTGATGACTGACTGACTGCTTGGTTGCTCCAAAGTCCCAGCAGGCTGAGAGAAAAATTGAGTTACCCCCCATTGCATGACCCTTTGGGTGCGATCTGATTGCGGGGGAGTGGACCTCACAGTAACCTTATATTGGTGTCTCTGTCTCTTGCCAGGACTCCTGAATGCATATAATGTCATGCGAGGTTAGAAAGGACATTACCTCAGAATCAGTTAAGTTAAAAGGTGTTCTAGTCCTGCCACATTCCAAGAGACTAAGGACACTGTTGAGGCCTTGATCACATTTCCTGGTTTGGGCTTATTATGGTCCCTTGATGCACGTCAATGTGGTTTTGAGACGCCCAGAGTTGGTGTGATTCTTAGCTGGTGATGCAACTAGTATGTACTGTCTTCTGATCTTGTTATTCATAGAAAAGATTAGTGATTGTAAGTTGATTGATGCAATTAATCGAAGAGGGCCAGCCGCTTTTCTTAAGAGCGATACTGGTTTATGATTGGGGTCTCTGCCCAGATATCAATAGGTTTACTTGTGGGGTACATGTTTTGTGCTGCGCACTGATCAAAAGCCTCTTATGAAAATATTGTCATCTGGTGGGGCAGGCAAAGGATCTACCAGGCTAGCTAGATTAGCAGCCAGACTTCAAGAATACTCATATACCTTGGCCTTTGTACAGGGGTGGAAAAACGTACAAGCAGACTGCACCTTTAGGTTACTGCTCGATTGGAAAAGTGTGGATACCATGGCTGTTAAAAACCTTGAGTCTGAGAGTGCGGTAGCATCCATACATGATGTAGTTCTCAGTGGTTTAGGAGCTTTCACCATTGATCAGTGGGAGGAAGAAATGGAACGTGACATTGTGCTTAAGGATGAATGCAAGTTGATCAAGTGTGGGATGGCAAGAGATAACACATCACCACAGGCGGTTTGCGCTTATTATCAGATGGTGGAGGAGTTATCTATGTGCAGTCCCAACCTCATCATGATGGGTGATCGCTTTGTTCCTCCTGTGGGATTGAGACAGAAATTATTTGATTTGGTGCATGAAGGCCGTTAAGGCTAAGGTTTGACAAGCAATAGACTCAAGGAAGAGTTTGGGTGGCCAAGTCAAAAGGTGAGTGGAAAGTTGCTCCATCTGCAAGGAAAGTGAGAAAAGTTTAAGAGTTGGATGTAGAGATGAAGGAGGAGACATTGATGATCCAGTGAACTAGTGGCATATGATAGAATTGCCTGCTGACTTAAAATGTGCTGTCATTGTGGTGGATGTACATTCTAAGTGGATTGTTGTAAAGTTCTTGAAAGATGTGACAACAAAGACCACTATCAAAGTGATGGAAGAAATTTTCAGGGAGAAAGGTGTACCGGTGTTTCTGATCACTGACAATGGTACTCAGTTAACTTCACAGATGATGGTGGACTTCCTATTGAGGAATGGCATTAGACACACGCGGGCCTCTTTATACAATCCAAGGGCTATGGTTTGGCGGAGAGGGTCAACTGACTGGTCAAGGGCACCATTCAATTCGCTCTTGCAAAACTTTGTGATGTTGAAGGGATGGTAGCCGATACGGTGTAGGCATATCGCACCACCATCGAAAGTACCCCACAAAAAATTCCCTTTCAAGTTATGCCTGGAACCAAACTGATTCCTGCTTGGCTGAAGGAATGGGTTGAGAATGGCGAAAGCAGGGGAGGTAAATCTTGCGTTGTGGGAAGCAACAAAGCGAGGTTTAACATTGGTGAAGTGGTCAAAGTGAGACCGAGGAGTATTGGAAGGGGTCTCTCTAAGTTTAAAGGTCCTTTTCGTATTTCTAGTGTAGGAAAGTATATTGTGTCACTGGAGAATTGTGAGAAGTGGAATTTTAGAAATATTGTGTTGTATCTAAGAGGGGGAGAGTGCACAAGCCGGAGGGATGATGGATGCTCACCTGCAATGTTTATAAAAGATGTGGATGTCAGGGGTTTAGCCTCAGAACAAGGTGATGGTTATTTTGCCTGAGATAGGGTGAGTGGTTGTATGTATAGGACCGGCACAAGAGTCCGCAGGGCACCATCTTCCCTTGAAGAGTTTATCAGATAAGCTCTTTGGGTTCTTCTGCCTTAGTTTAATTATCTCTCTTTCGTTCTTTATTGTTTTATTTTGTTTTTAGGGAAGGAAAGGGGATATGTTATGATGTTGTGAATTTTCATATTTGCATATGTACTATTGCCTGGTTCTGCCCTAGATTGTAAGGTAGAGGCCATTCATAGGAGTCAGTTGATGCTGACACCTTGGAGTTAACTGACACCAGGTTGTGCCTACAATTAAGCTTATTTGGAAAACCTCCCTGTTGGTGCCTAGACGGTTTCCTTCCTCCACAACAGTGTCCAATTTGGGAAGTGGCGTCTTGGCTGCAGCTGCTGCCGTCTTCGTGCCATGCTTTATGTAAGAATTATTAAGAACATGTAGTTTAATCATTTTCAGCCCAGGCTGACACAGTACTGGACCTGCCGTTGAAAGGCCCATTTTGTTGAGGTGTGAGAGCATATAATCAGAGCTCACCAGCACAGTGCCATCCCACTGCAGTTTCCCTGTAGAGCCTCTCTACACACTCACTGCCCTCTGCAGTCAGACTCCCTTCAAATCCATTGCCTACTGTACTCCTAACAAACTCTTGGCACTCTGTATACTATCTGGAATGACCTATTGCGGATACCCCTGCAAGCACTTTGCCAATTCCATAGTGTCTGCAAACCCCATAGACTTCTGAAGACTCCTTCAACCCCTTTGCAATCTGCCTACTGTTTACAGACTACTGCAGATTCTCTACCAACCATGTGCACGCTGCAGTCTTCCTGCAGACTATGCCCAGTGCATACTCTCTCTAGACTATAGCCACTGAAGATACCCTGCCAACAGTCTGTCCGCTGTGTACTATCTGCAGACTCACTGCAGACTCCCTGCTTATCCTCTGCCCACTGCATGCTTTCTGCTAATCTCCTGCCCACTGCATAGTGGCTGCAGACTTGCTACCCAGTGCCCCAGTGCAGACTCCGTATAAACACTCTGCAGTCTGGAAACTGTCTGCAGGCACACTGCAAACTCCTTAGAAACCCTCTGCCCACTTCATACTGTCTGCAAGCACACTGCAGATTCCCTGCAAACACTCTGCCCATTACATGCTGTCTGCACATCCATTGCCTGCTGTACACTCCCTACAACTCTCCACCAGTTTCATTGTGTCAACAAACCCACAGTCTGCTGTAGTCTTCCTACAAACCCTTTCCGTTTTCATGTTGTCTGCAGTTCCCCAGCCGAACCCGTCTCTGCATACCTTATGCATATCTTGTGCTGACCTTGATTGCACTGCAGACATTCTCAAACTGCAGACTACTTGCCGACACTCTATACTTGCTGTTAATGTACCCTCTGCAGGTCTCCAGCAACCCTCATAGTGCAGACCTAATGTTCTTTGTATTCACTTTACATGCTCTCTAAAAATGTGTACTACAGAACAACTGGCCTGCCCTCTGCAGGTGCTCTAAAACTGCACAAACTGTCAACATTATACTTTTGATATGCTCTCTGCTGAGTCCGCACCATATGCTCAGTACCTTCTTGGATTACGTTCAGTGTTTCTAATGGCAGTGGACATCGGACAGCCTGATAGCTGCATCTGATGCAGCCTCCATAAGGTTCCCAGTCTGAGTGCATCTCTGGACCAGCATCATGTGCTGCTGACCTGGTTATGGACAATTCAGCCTTTAGATGGGCTCTTCAAATCTTTAATTTTTAGGTGATGCCTTATGAACTGGCTGTTGGCAGACATTTGCCAGCTTACAGCTTGGTTAGAACCTGCTCATTGTTTACCATTTGTTTGCCTTATTGACCCTCTCTATTATTTGCTTCTATTTGATGGCTTATGTGGGGTTTACTTCCCCATTGTGAGTATGCTCATCCCCCAAAGAATGGACACATTATTGTATCCATATATTGTTCTGGGCTCTGGAGCTACTTTTTTCTTGAGTTAAACATTGTAGAAGAGATTATGTGTTTTCCAGCTGTCTCCCTCCTGTGCTTCTCTGCCCCACCGTCTCCATTTTGCTGTTTCTTGCCCTTTGCTTCTGTTGTCCCCCACATCCGTGATGCTTCGTCAGGGCCATTGCCATGGCGGACCGTGTACAAAAATCGGCCGAAAACTGGCCCGGCAAGGAGCTTGGCGGCACCTCCAACCCCCCCTCCCCCTGAGTGGGTGTGGGGGGGGCGGCCGAGCACTTTGCCAGGGCCGGTTGTGGTTCCCAGTCCGGCCCTGTGCTTCGTCTCACCATGTTGTGTACTCCTCTGCCCCTCCCATGTTGTTGCTGTCCCCCATGTTGCTTCCCCATGTCCACATAGCTCTGTCTAGCAGTGTTTGTGTTCCTCGTCTCCATGTTGCTCTGTCTTGAAATGGGCCTCTATGCTTTTCCGGCAATGTTGCTTTGTCTCATCATGTGCTTCTCTCCCACATCTGTGTTGTTTCTATTCCCCGTGATGTTTAACCACTCCTTCACCTGCCTCCCCCATTTTTTGTCGCCTTACCTCCCTGGAATTTTTTCATTGTAGTTTCTGATCCAACTTGGATTTGTAAAAACAATGCTTGTTAAATGTTGTAGGCACAAGCATGCGTAGTGCTCTCACTTTCAAAATGACGCCACCATTCAAGCCCTAAAGTGGTTTTTTTTTATTCTTTATCGATGCTGTATAGGATCAGGGATGCTATGCAGCATGGCTAAAATGTATCGGCAAAGCCGCTAGGTCCCAAGACTCTTCCCGCCTCTCTCATGTGGTTGACTTCAGGAGTTCGAACACAGTTTCTTTTCTGTGCCTTTTCAATATTTCCATCCCTCAATCCCACACTCTCCTCCTCTTCTTGGGATGTCTTCTGCTCCCTCTTTATGCATCTATGGCCTGCTCGCCTTTTCTTTCTTTCTCACACATCGCTTTCGGCTCCTCTGTCTCGAGTTTATTCTCCATTTCGTACACAAACTACCTATCGCTCTCTGTCTTCCTGTCTATCTATTCTGTGCAACTCTCACCCCTAGCGATCTACCATGTCACATAATTCCACTACACAAATCCACTCCACACCACACAATTCCACCGGACATAATTTCACAACTAACAATTCCAATCCAACCCACATAATGCCACTCCAAACCACATACACCCACTCCAAACCAAAGCACATGGGTAAAAGTTATTGTCATTTACCAGGGCCGTTTCTACCATTAGGCAGGACTAGGCCGCCGCCTAGGGCGGCAAAAGGGGGAGGGCAGCAAAAAGCATGTTTGGGAAATCCCCGAATGGCTGGCCTTGGACCTCAAAAGGGGGTAAATACAGCACACTTTGGAGAACGACGCAATGCCCTTTTCCGGTACCCCTGGAAGTTGCTATCCTCCTTTGCCTGAAGCGTTTATTTTCCCCTCAGCATTTACTAATTGTACTTATCTTTCTGCAGACGGAATTTCTTTCAAATGCAGCCTGCAGTATGAAATCTAAAACATGTTATTAAGCAAATAAGCACCCCTGATCCTGTTCAGTTGTGCAGGCCGGGGCCCTAGCAAATTGTCTTCAATTGTCAGCAATTGAAGGCAGGTTAGCCATTCTATTTGGCAAATGCGATAGGGGGAGAAAATCTGTCCAAGTATGGGCACTTTTTTTCTCACATTACCAAAGATTGAAAGTTTTGATTTTGATGGGATTTGGTAACTGGAGCAATAGAAGCTGTCACAGAGAGGGGGCCCTGCCTGCCCCTGACACATGAGGCTTCAAGGCTGCTCAAACAAGGCAAAGAAAGCCAGAAGCCCCTCTGACGGACAACAACCACTGACAAAGCCTGTGGGCCTGGCTTTGTGCTTACACTGAAATGTCCTTTGTGTATAAAGCGAACCTGGAAAGGAGAGTCGTCTTTTTTATTTGTAACCTTATTACATTGCTGCAGCATTATTGTTGGAAGATAATATTGTGTATGAATAGGATTGTAATATATTTAAGATTAAATAAAGCATGGGGTCGCTATCTGCTGACCAAGAGACAATTTGTAAGGCCAGTTGTGAATTATTTTAAAAAATGGGCGTAGAGTACATAGCAAACCAAGAAGGATGAAACAGGAGAGTCGCACGACGAGGCCAGTTGTGTGCAGAATAGGTCTGCGGGCAGAAGCCACGTCACCGCTTTCGGATAGTCACTGACTGGTTGATATTGCCATGTCTGTGCATTGCATGCACGTTTATCTCATGCCGAAATGTTGCCATTTTTCTGTCCTTCCTGGACCTACATTGTTGACCTCTGGGCTGCTATGGGCAACTGTCCACCTAAGTTCGACACCTGGGACTAGGATTTGCAGCGGGCAAGTATGAGCAAACTCAAGTGGGTCTGGTGTTCGCTATATCTACCTTTGGTACCTACTTACCTAAGCGTTACAAGAAGGATAGCTACTTTCTTGCTAATTAGCTTTTTCCACCGCAGAGTCTTGAGCAGAGGACCTCATGAAATCTTCAGCTTCTCCTTTTGAGCGTGTAAATTAGGATTTTTTTTAGGGTCAAAGTTCCCTTGATTGAAGGAGGACAAGATGGCGGCTGCTACTGTTTCCTGAGATGGGAGGGCAGGGGTTCGGGCGGGCCCATTTCGCTTTACTAGCTAAGTCCCACCCTCTCCCCTTCTTCCCAAGGATGGAGCTGTGCTATAACATGGCTCACTCGGCCATGAGAGGGGTATAGCTTCAAGACCCAGCCAGGCCATCAGCAAACGTGTGCTGAATCCAAGGCAGGTCTGTGTCCTCCCTTATCGCTCATCTCTAGTGCACCTCAGTCCCATGCTGGCCTGTTTCTGATGCAGTATACCAAACAGGTTTATTTTCTAGAAATAAAAAATAAAGTTGAGGGCAACGGCGCCCCAAGTATTTTGTTAAAGCCATCCACAGGCCTGATTCCAAGACTCCCTAGTCTGGACTCCACCTCATGCCACTTTCTTCCTCCGCCCTACACTTCCCATCTCCTTATAATACTCTTGCAGGCTCTTTTTCAGCCCTCCCGCTCCCTTTGTCGCTGTTTCCACATTTTTCTCTTCCTCCTCTTTTCTTCCTTTCAGCCTTTCTCATTTCGATCTCTGGTTCAAAGTCTGAAAATGAAAGATAGGTCTCGGTGCCTAAAAAAGAAATGGTCCTCTGAAAGCAGTCTCTCTTCCATCTTTCCTCCAAAAATCACAGAATTCTTCCCACGAGGGATCAGTGGTCTCTAATGTACATGTCTCGGACAGTAACATTAGATGCTGCCATTGGCTATATATAGTACAAGCTGAGCTGTTGGGTGACAGAGGCTTGAACATTTCTGATGTACAGTCAATTATTTTGTAACCACTGGACTAGTATTAGGCCTTCATGCTACACTTGGTTCGCATCAGAGCAAAACATGATTCTCTTGCTGCCTGTGGCACCAAAGTACACCAAATGTGTGTGTGTGTGTGTGTATCTGTCAGACTACTGTGCTATAACTGTGGGCATCTGAGGATGGCTCTAAAGCAGCCTCTTGTCCTCCTACCCAAGAAAAACATGAGCCATCTCTTTGTATATCTATCCTGTTAGTGATTTTGTTGCAGCACATCTATTCTGTTACTGTTTTTATTGCAGTACTTCTATTCCATTAGGATTTTTGTTGCAGTACATCTATTCTGTTAGTGTTTTTATTGCAGTACTTCTATTCCGTTCGGGTTTTTGTTTCAGTACATCTATTCCGTTAGTGTTTTTATTGCAGTACTTCTATTCCGTTCTGGTTTTTGTTACAGTAGGGGGTAGTTTGAGTGTGCTGCAGGAATGTATAATGTCAAAAATAAAATCCAAACTTTGTTTTATAGAAGAATGATTGAAAACATATCTAGGCACTGTAAAAAAAAGAAACACATTTTGATGAAATGGGCCATTTAAAAATGGCATTGTGCCTAGCAGATCAGAGATGCATTCCAACACCTGTCAATTTTGAGCTGAGGCTCCTCAGCACATGGAGTGTTGTCCTTTGTGTCAAGCCTCAAGACTTTGGAGCTTAGCGTCTGAAGTCAGACTAGGACCTGCAACCCTAGCCCACCCCGTCGCCTACATGATATAAATGAAATATCATTTACATAGTTCACACATTACATGATCTCTTACCCCTACAGAAACAAGCGGTTGGGCAAAGCGGCCTCTTGGACTAATGTATTTTTATCATAAATCTGTGAAAAAGCTGCAGCAGGTATCAGCAAATGATTCAACATAGTTAATCGAGCATTCTCTCTTCCAAGGTCTATAAAATAAGGACCATTGACTAATGCTGCTGGATAGTAGTATTATCTCCTGTTTATTGTGCTTTGAAGTCTGTAGAGGGTGCCATGGTCTTCATTAAGAGTGAAGGTGTCCGATGTTTACCCATGGGCCGCATAAGATGCTGTGATTGTGGGGCACCCACATAACTGTAAGCTGTCATGCCCACATAAGCTAGTCTATATATCTAATGCATTAATTCTTCTAACCTGGATGACAGGGGGAGAGAGTGATGGTAGTAAAAGGGAGGGGGCGGCATTTTTCAATTCTCGCCTAGGGCGGCAAAACACCTAGGGGCAGATTTATGAGTTCTGGCGCATCTCTGCAAATCAGCAGGGATGCGCCAGAATTGATGCGTCACGCAATTCCCTCCTTGCGGCACCACAGATGCGCCGCATTTACAATGCGGCGCACCATGGTGCAAGGAAGGGCAGATGCGTGACGCATCTTGTGGTGTACGGGCGGCGCATTGCTGGAGTAGCGTCACAAGTGCGACGCAACTCCTGCAATCTATAGAGGCCACCCATACATAACGTGGTGCGTCACTCCTTACGCCTGCTTCAAGCAGGCGTAAGGATTTGATGCAGCAGCGTCGTAAAACTGACTCAGTGAAATCTTGTAGATTTCACTGCGTCAGTTTTACGGGGCTTTCCTACGAGGGAACGCCCACCCTGTGACAGAACGCCCACATGAAACCTGACGCAGGTTCCATGTGGCGCAGGGCTTTACAATGTGACGCATCTGCCTAGATGCGTCACGTTGTAAATAGGTCACAGGGATGCGCCATGTTTCCGCGCCGTTGCGTCACGCAACGGCGGCGTAAACGTGGCGCAAGTCCGACATAAATCTGCCCCCTAGAAACGGCCCGATCAAATGCGAGACCTATTAGCATTGCCAATGCTTGTTGTTCATCTCTTGGGTGGAGACGGTTGGGATACAGTTCATATATGGACTGATTTCTGCTTTCTAGTGGTTTGAAAAGGTAGAAGGTCAATAAGTGAATTTCTACAACTGTTTTCCCCTTCTCAATCCTCTCCCTAGTCTGGTTTGTCAAGAAATGTTTCTGGATCTTTCTTTACCATGAGAGTTGAATGCCTCGTGGTGCCTGCACCATCGTTGCGTCCCTGCGCTGTATGCGGCGTGTGTCACGTGTTGACGATCCACGCGGTGCCCGCAGGGCGCACAGGCTGTGTGATGGATGACACAGCGCATCTTCGCTGTGGTGGCAATCTCACTCTGTTGTGTGGGCGTCAGATGACAGCGCTCGGGAGCACTGGAAGCGTACAGCCCTAATATGTCAAGGACGTTGTTTTGAGACAATGTTGTGCTGAGGATATTGGACAGGGCTCTTCCGGGACACTGACGCGATGGGCTTTTCTGGCGCCTGCAGGGGGTACAGTGAATTCCTTTAACTGGATAGTACGCAGAGTTAATGTTTTGTTTTAAGGCAACACTGCTCAGAAACATAAATAGGAAAACCTCGCTCTCTGTTTCTGAGCTGTACTATCCTGAAGTGAAGCACTGACCCGAGAAATATCAGTTACGTTAATGTACTTACACTGCAGGTGCATACAGCTGACATTCGGTTCTGCCCTGCACCGTCATGATAAAGCCCCTGGATCTGTGGTGAATGTAATCCTGACAGTGTTTCACGATAAACCTCCCTGCATTTATAAAGGATGTTTATTGTCTGTCAATAATGTAGTAATGACAGATGACAACGTAGCCTGTCTATTGGGCAAAGGTCCGTACATTTATATTATGAAACTCATGTGGACATTGTGTTTTGGGAAATTGTACTCACAGCTCGTCAGGATAGGACCAGGCTGGCGGGCTGTCTTTACTAATATAGGAAGGGTGTACTGACACCCTAAAACGTACCTCTTGAGTCCCCACGTTTTTGTAGAATAGCTGGTGTTCTACAATGTCTGTGGTTGAAGTTGGGGACCAGGCAGATGCTACTCAGTGGTTTCCTAACACTCCCTAGAAACATAAAATAGGGGAGAAGGGGGCTGACAGACTTGATAGCTGACCTCTCTCATCTGAGTTGGTTGCAAGTTCCGGGGTACTGGCCCCAGTTTGACCCATGATAGGCGTGGTAGGTACAGGAATATGTCCACTGAGGTAGGGGGTGACTGAGACAGCGGAAAGCTATCAGCTGCCCCAGTCCACAATTCCCACTACTGACTTTAGACAAGCATTTGCAATGCAATAGATCTTGCATTTATGCAAGTTTAAGCTATTGGCATTGTAAATGACCATGCTTATTATTTTTGTTTTTTAAAACATAAGTAAAAGGCATTGCCATTTACAATGCCAATAGCTTAAAATTGTGTAAATGCGAGACCTATTGCATTGCAAATGCTTTCTTAAGTTTAAAACTGAACACAGCACAACTTCAAGGACACTGCACTTGGTTTCTTTTTTAACTTTAACACTGAGCCATTGTACCCATAAGTGCCTATAAACAAAATAGTGCTGAACCCCTAGATAAAGCTGACCACGCACGGAGCCAAGTAAAAGGTCCAGTTGTCATGAGCGGTAACAAATGGTGACAAGGCGGTAACAAGGAGGGACTAACAAGCCTCATATTGAATCCGAAGCTAGCATTTACCAAGGATAATGGCGCTAGCCAATGAAAAGTATGGGCGGAGAGTGGGTGAGGATTACACAGCATACTTGACTACTGCATGCCTCGCAGAGCGAGCAGTGGATGCGCGTGGCTGCTAGGCTCGACCTAAACACAACTCATGCCATGACAGAGTTCATTATGTGGGCCTTCAGTTAGCTGCTCTGACCCCCTCTTCACGACAGACACAGTAGTGTTTCTACTCTGTGTGTGTTGCTAGGAGTGACTTTCTAAACATAAAACCAGTGCACTGCCATGCTTAATTTCCAAAGCAAGGTTATAATTGAGATGAAAATATGAGCGCCTGAACACTTCAGCAGGCTTTTATTTTGGCACATTCTAATCTTGTGGCAAATGTATGAACGGGCTTCTGGGGGTCCAAAAGACGCCTTGATATTCGCCAGTGACCAAAATATCCTTACCCATAACCCGCACATACTTAAAGGCCCACTCAGAGCAATCTTGTGTACACATTCTCGCTATAGATTTGAGTAAACTTCCCTCGTGTGTTTTGATGCTATGACTGTAATCTGAATAAAAAAAAGTGCTGAGAAGTGTGGAAGGTGCCTCTTTGAAACACTTAGGGCTAGATGTAGGTAAATGTTATTTACCGATTCATAAATACCGAATTTTACCGATTCGGTATTTATGAAACGGTAAATATGAAGGGGGGAGATGTAGGTATTTCCAGATGTTGAAATACCGAATCGTTAATAATCGGTATGTACCGATTCGGTAAATACCGAATCGGTATTTCCTATTCATTCCTATGGGCTGTGAATACCGATTCCAGCAAGGGTGAAGGGGGTGTCACTTGACACCCTCTGGCACCCCAAAAATAGGCATGTGTGCCATGTGGCACACAGACATGCCCTAAGGGCATGTCTGTCTGTCACATGGCTAGGTGTGCATGCACACCTGGATTCGGTATTTTAACACCCAATTGGATTGGGTGGTAAAATACCGAATTTGTAGGGCCTTTGGGACTCAGAAGAGTCCCACCTACATCTGGGATTTACCGAATCGGTAAAAATACCGATTCGGTATTTTACAGAATCGGTAAATTTACCGAATCGGTAAATTTACAGATTCTGTAAAATTATGCCCCTACATGCCAATTCTTAAATACCGGTCGGTAACGGCCGAAATCGGCCATTACCGATTTTGGCTCCTACATCTGGCCCTAGGTCATGGAATGTCACTGACATTGTCCACAGCCTATTCAGTTACTACGAAACTCAACAAAATGCTTGACACTGCTTGGCTGTGTTTTTCATCTGTAACTGAATTTTTTCACGTTATGCATCAGCAACATCCACCATCGAAGATTCCAGAAGCACACCTGCCTCAGCGCTGCCGTTTAAAAGGTGTTCCGTTCGAGCAGTGGGGTACCATTGTTCATCAAAATTGGGAATCAGTTCAGTTGTGAGCTTGCCGACTTCGCTCATAAAGTTCATTTTGGGGCACGTTTCTGCCTGCGTGCTATGCCTACAGGACTTCGGTACTCTGAAAGGGATTCCCGTTGTTCTTCGGTGCTTAATAAAAACACATCGTCATTCAGAAAAACCAGAAGAGCTGGGCCCATCTGTTCGAGGTACGTGTTCATTCATCTTTACTGTGGCCATCAGGCTAAAGCGGGAAAGCATCGGCTCTCCAGAGAATGGCCCTGGGATTCTCTTTAGCTGAGTCTGTTACCTGGAATAAAACATGAACAAATGTCAGGCGAGAACACCTACACAGTACACTAGAGGACAGAGAAGGGAAGTTGGAGTGGGGTGGGGGGGGGGGGGGCGAGAGGCTTTATCCTGCAAGAAGCTACTTTAATACACTCCCATCCCCCTCACAGTTCGCTTTGAAGACACTGCACAGCCTTAAGCAATACTTTGAAGTTGTATAAAAATAGCATTTGTAATTGTTTAAAAGCGAGATATTGAAATACATATTATTCCCAGAACGCATTCAACCTTTTCACTATCTTGCAGCATTATTTCTATTTTAACATTGCTGTAGGTCTTAAAAATGATGTTTTCTGTAAGGTGCAGGACAGCAGACCATGTCTGAAGGAGCGTGCAGGCGATGTTATGCCACCATTCAAATACAAATAAAATGGTAATTGATATAGACGCCCTGTGGCACGAAACCAACAACATTTCTTCATTTAGCTTCAATTAACGAATTAACCCTTAATAGGCCTTTTTGTGATCACATGTTTGCATTATTACTAAGCATGCAAACTCCCTTTTTTGTATGCCTTTTACTCTTGATTTAATAGCTTTCTCGTCTATCTCAGTTCACTGCTCCTGATTGGATGGATTTCCTATATATTTTTATGTTGATACCACTTCTCATCTTGTTTTGATTGAGTTGTGTCATTCCACTGCTGATGTCTCTACCATACATTGCTATGTATGAGGAAATGTTTTGTCTCCCACTGTGTCTCTCTCCAGGTTCTGCCTCCTTTGACTCACTTTTTTTTCTCTAAATGATTGGCCTACCCCAGCCTGCTTGCCTCCCTGACCCCCTTGTGCTGTCACTTCTTGGGTGCCTCAGTTACGTAGGTGAATTGCTCTTCGGGAAGCAATAACCACAGCCGGAATCATATCTTGTCAACATTTTTTTATGAATGATTAGCTGCCACTTTGAGCTAATGCTACTGCTAGAGGTGAATAATGACTTCGAAATGTAGAGGTGCACCAGTGAAGGAGGGGAACATACAGATTCAGTTGTACCAACGACAGGCCAGCCGATGGGTTACATGTCTGTTTCCATTCCTTGCCTCTGTATTGTCATAGTTTGTCAACGCTTGGCAACTGAAAATTGGTGACATTTCTAATGTTCACAAGATGCCAGACATTTTCAGTAGTTGTATCTATAACAGTAATTTATGAATGTTAGACATTTCCTAAATTTTCTATTTTCCCACCCGTTTGTCTTTGCCTTACCATACATACCCCATCTCACCTAAAACACTGTCAGTCCATCCAAAAACTGTCTGTCTATCTATCTATCCATCTATCTATCTATCTATCTATCTATCTATCCATCCATCCATCCATCTATCCATCTATCCATCTATCCATCTATCCATCTATCCCTCCATCCATCCATCTATCTCAACTTCCTCAGCTAGCTAGACTATGAAATGTTTTTTGACGCATGTTTTTGAGTTTTTTGTGATCTTGTTAAATACAGTTTCAGTTGTCTGCTGCAGACAGCATTGTATACAATACTAACTACATAGATCTGACTTTGGGCTAGCACCTTGTACCCGATTGGACTGATTTCTTGCCAATTTCAAGTGTCTGACATTTACATTCTGACGTTGCTGGCTTTCCTCCATATTCTTTTGTTTGTCCCACCTGGGAGTTTTGCTTCTTTGTTATCACTTTTGATTGAATGGGTTGCATCTTTACACTGCTAATATCATGGAACTATTTTTTCCCTTTCACTTACCAATAAGCACTACATGAGAGTACATTTCTTCTCCTGGCTCTCTGCTCATACAGTGAGCTTACACTCTCGTTCCCTCACTGCTAACTCCCCTTGCCTCTTTGTCTTCCCACCTCATGTCTTGCTACTTCCTCTCGGTCTTTTTTTGTTTTATACTTTGAGCAGGAGCTAGCATAATTTTCCTCAATCCCCTTCCCTTTCTGTTTATATAACTTAGTCATGTTAGTGTTTCCCATGTCCTTTAGGCTCTGTTTCCCTTCAATAGCTTTTCTACCATCCTTTGCCTCTCCTCCCACCACTTTCTTCTACCACCCTCTCATGTCTGTCCACCACCCAACAGTATTGGGTTTCTCAAGGACAGATGTTTAAAAAATGCACTAGCATTGGTAGAGCCAACAGTTTTGACCGAACATTTCAGAACCCTATTTTTTATATTTTAAAGTTGGCCACCACTTTGTGTGATGCAACATGATGCAATGCAGCAGTCATCTTAAAAGAATAAAAAAATATTTTCTTGCTTCAAAGATGGCTTCCACGTTGCATCATGTGTCACAATATGCACAACCAATCTTGAAAGTAGGATAAGACTTTCAAGATGGCCCTGCCTTGTGTTAGGCCATGTTGCATCACGCAACATGGAGGTCATCTTGAAAATATAAAAAATAGACCTTTAAGGTAGCTGATCTGTTCTAGCAGCTTTAAATATAATTTTTCTTAATGAATAAATATTAATTTTCTAAAGTGCAAACTTAGCCCGGAGGCATGAAGGCAGAGATAGAGTAGGAACTCAGACAGGCGTACCTGTAAAAAGCCAGGTCTTCAAAGCTTTACGGAACTGAGAGTGGGACACTTGTCCAGACATCTCAGCAGGGAGGGAATTCCAGAGCCTGGCTGCAGCAACGGAGTATGCTCTGCCACCCCATCTAGCTCTCTTAAACCTAGGGACTATCAGCAGATTTTTACTAGCTGATTTTAAGCTGTTTAGAGGGGATATAGCACAAAAAGCCCTTTAATAGCATCCGAGTAGGGATCATAAAGAGCCTTATGAGTAAGGCAGAGAGCCTTGAACAAAAGTCTTACATTTGAGGGGAGTCATTGCAGCTTACTGAGAGAGCCTGAGACTGAGTGAAATTTGGGAAGATCCATCACCAGCCTGGCTGCTGCATTCTGTACCAGCTGCAGACGACGTACAAGGCCCTTGTTAATGCCCAAATAGAGGGCATTACAGTAGTCCAGTCTGGACAGCACTAAGGCAACAACTGCCTGCTTTGGGGAGGCAAAGGAAAGGAAATGAGGGATATTCCTAAGAATACTAATAATCCCAAAGCAGGTGGACACAGTTCTGTTTATATTAAGGCTCAAAGAGAGCGAATTGTCCACAATGTCCCCTAGATTTTTTGCAAGTGAGACAGGACAAGGACAGGCACCAAGCGTCTCTAGCCACCAATGATTAGACCAAACATTCAGTTGATTTCCAAAACTCAAGACAGAAAATTAAAAGTATTCCCTGGGTTTTTGATCATTATTTGGAGAGACACTGTGTCCCCACGTTCAGAAAAAAGGCGAGTCTATCACCCTCTCATTCACTCTTAATTGCCCATGTATATAGAATTAGTATATTGCATCCCATATAATAGTAGAACCACAAAGGCAAATATAATTTGGCATAGAACTATTTATTAAAATTAATCAATCTTTTATAAAAAAGCAAATATATATGCTTGAACGGTATGATCATAGACGTTCCACTTTTTAATACAGTTCCTGGTGCTCGTCAGTTTCAAATCACAAATGCACACAATTTTTAATGCAATTAAAAAATGAACAACATATAACAATAATACAAAAATATTTTTTTAAATTTTTTTTAAAAAAAACCTTGTTTGGGTTGTCGACGCGTTTTGGTGGATAAGGCACTGGGCCCCACCTTCTTCAGGAGAATTTACATAACATGGATCTGGACACAATCTCGACTGTATCCGTTAGTGACTTTGGATACGTTGTTATTCAAAGGTCTTATTCAAACAGTCTTCTTATGATCGTTTTAAATCAATTGCGACCTGAACTTTGTTATGACAGTATTCTCTTATTTAATACGGATACGGTGTTCTTCAAGCCTCATATTAGGGTGATTTTCTGCTGGTCGATTTACTCAATTACGACCTGCAGTTCCTTATGATTAAATATAGACCGGTGTGCTCCTGGTGCCTTCTTTTCTATTGGAGAGCAATTG
The DNA here is from genome assembly GCF_964261635.1 of Lissotriton helveticus. Classification (NCBI taxonomy): domain Eukaryota; kingdom Metazoa; phylum Chordata; class Amphibia; order Caudata; family Salamandridae; genus Lissotriton; species Lissotriton helveticus. The sequence goes on from NC_136065.1 coordinate 1,413,442,619, forward strand.
CTCGTGTTCTTTTTTTTAAAAAAATACAAGTGTTGGTTCCAAATAACGATCAAAAACCCAGGGAATACTTTTAATTTTCTGTCTTACTCTACCCAGTTCCCTTGGGTCCAGAGGGTACTCTCTTTCCTTTATAAGACTTCCAAAAATCAAGACCTCTGTGTTGTCTTCGTTAAGTTTAAGAAAATTCTCAACCATCCAAAAGGAGACTGCCTGCATACAGTGTTTAAAGTTAGTGGCAGATTCCCCGATGCTGTGGGTGATACACCATAATTTGCATGTCATCGGCATAAGACAACACCTCCAATCCAAAGGATCTAACAACCTTAGCCAATGGGGCAACATAAATGTTGAAAAGGGTCGGGCTCAGAGAAGAGCCCCGCGGGACTCCACATAACAGATGGTTGGGAGCTGAGTAACATGGACCCATTTTCACAATTTGTGCCCGATCACTAAGGAAGGAGGTAATTAGCATAAGGGCCGTACCCCCGACCCCAATCTCCCTGAGCCGTTCCACCAGTCTCATGGTAGATAGAGTATCAAAGGCTGTGGTGAGGTCAATAAGAATCAACAGCATGGTGTGCCTTGGACACGGATATTATCAATTACCATGGTAAGAGCTGTCTCCGTGCTGTGATTCCTTCTGAAACCATGATGTGACCCATCAAGCAGCTGGTGCTCCCCCAAGAAAGAAAGAAAGGTGAAAATTCAGATGTTTCTCTAAAATTTTAGCTGGAATACAATACAGCATCAATCTTCAGCTACCTCATCACAGCAGTAATCATGTCTGCACAACTAGGCATGGCCGTTAAGCAGCTTCCTGTTTACAACTGTTAGCTGAATAAATAATACCACTTCTCTTCCACCCATTCCATTATCCTTATGTGGATTAACCTCTGACATAACCTGGCAAAGATGTCTAATTAAAACTTGGAATTGTGGCACTCCTACCAATTCAACTTTAAAAAAGGGAGTCATTTCTGACAGTCACTGTGAGCATAAAATATGTCCTTCACCCGAGACTAAGCAGAAAACTATAGCTAAAAACAGAGCTCAGATTAACAGGAAATAGAAGATAATCTGCATTGTCCAATATTTTTTCCTTGCTCTGGGCAGCACTTGTGCGTTTAAGAATACTAAATTAGCAAACTTATCTTCTTTGCGTTCTTTGTTAAATCTTGTGGGATCTCAGTGTGAGAGATGTCTGGAATATATTACTACAGCGGAATGCTTCACTTCTATTGCTTTTTGGAGAGAGCTGCAAATAGGTGTAATTCTTCAAAAATCTCCCAGATTGTCATTATCTACGGACACCGTAAGGGTTACATGTTTCTTTCTTACCTGTTCACATAATTTAATTGTGCCTAGCTTTTGTGATTTGCCCTTTATGGTTATGTAAGATAGAACGTGTATTTACATCTCTCCATGAAGTGGTCTCCTGGTACTACTGACAGATGGAAAAAAGGATCATAGTTACTCAGATCAAAGGTAACTGGTTTATTGACCTCAAACCGATGAATGGCTAAATGGACCTGCTGGCATATAAACCTGTGACAGAGGGGTTAAACACTGATTTAGTGCGGTTGATGAATAAGATATAGCAGTTTTTAGCTCTCGCCTGTCAATGCGCCTGCGCATTGAGCTTTCGAGAATATAGAGGCTTAACCAGCATTTAACCATCGAGCGATTCCATGCAGTGCCGTGAAAAGCAAGCTCAATGCGCAAGCGCATTGACCTAAAATGCGCGTGTACATGAAAGCCAGCCATCTGCCGCCAGCAGCTTCACTTGAAAGGCATCCGCTCCGCCCCCTGCTGCATCAAAGGCTTTCGGCCGTGTCTCTCGTTTCTCCTCCCCCTTCCCCCCTCCCCACTCGCTCATCAAAGGCTGCTCACTCTCCTTCTCCCCCCCACCCCATCCGACTTGTCTTCATTTCGCGCCGATTTATTTTGCGGGCCATGTCTCTCGTTTCTCCTCCCCCTTCCCCCCTCCCCACTCGCTCATCAAAGGCTGCTCACTCTCCTTCTCCCCCGCCCCCCACCCCATCCGACTTCTTTTTCCGGCCGCCAATGCTTGTTATTTAGGGGGATTTGTCTTTGTTTCCGTTAGTCAGTTACCTTCATACCATGCACCCACCCATAACCACTTCCTCTATTTTACTTCCCTGGGTGCCCCGTGAGCGCATGGGAACGGCATTTCCTTGATTACACTAAAGTGTGCTGTTTGGAGGTGGACGCAGGCGATCATGACGATAACGCTTCATTCCATTTCAAGGCCCCAAATTGAGGAGAGCAGTGCCCTAAATACAGAGTGTTTCATTAAGGTAAGAACGTCATAAATACAGCTTCGTGTACAATGATTCCAAAGACTATAGCACATCTAATAACGTTGTAAAGGCATCGCCACAGCAGCAGTACAAGCGCATACACTTTTAACTCTCTTCCGGGACCCATACATGCCAGCTCTCACAACATCCACACACCGCATATAACTTATCTCCCTCATAGGCCCATAAATCCCAGGCTGCTTGTTTCCTTCGCGCTCACATCCTAGCCCAAACATTGCAGACCAATCTGAAAAAATTACTTGTAAAATGTGTCACGATTTTCTCTCCCCAGCAGTCAGCAGCCAGTCTGTGCCACCCCCTCCCTCCCAACACCACCTGCCTGTCTCTGCTTGTTTACCATCTTATTGTCAGTTGTCCATTTTGCTTGTCTCGCCTGTTGTCTGTGCGTTACCAATGCTTGTTTTAACTGTAATAGTGCTGTAAGCTGTTAGTGGGAGAGAGGTTCATGGTTACTTTTTCTGAGTTCTTTTAATTTTAAAATTGTTAGAAATCACATCCCAAACTCACCTTACTTCATGATATTACTAGAAGAAATTTACGGTTTTGTAATATCTTAGCTGGTGTTGTTGCTCTTATTTTTGTGTGCTGAAACCGGGAGTTGGGTGGAATAGTTTGCTTCTCGTTATCTGATCTCAGTACGGCAAGGAAAGTGTTTTTTTAACATGCCTGTTGTGTGCCTTGCTTCTTGTAGGGGACGGATGTAAATTTAGAGATCTGCCTTAGGAATGGCCAAACCCACCCTCTAACTAAAACAGCTGTTCCTTATGTGCTGCAGTATCAAGCTCCTTATAAAACACCCAGGGTAAACAACATCAAGAGGTTAAAGCCTCCAGTGCATATTTGCTGCTCTTTAGTACTGCTTTTAGCACCACCCGAAAGGCTGCTGCCACATCCAGGACCTGGCATAATTTTGAGGGATTATTCAGTAGCTGGGTTAAATTTACATTGCCTTTTTGTACCAGTGTCTGTAATATGCGAGGCAAAGGAAGGGCACACAAACACAAAGATAATAATTAATTCCATATGGTTTGGCACCTTTACTTTCCGCACCCCACCCCTTGTTGCTTTTTACAAAGCTGCATTTACTTGAATTCTGCCTTTTCTGACTTCCCAGTCCGCATTATAAATTACAACAACTATTAGGTAAGTATTATTTACTTTTAACATTTGTAAGCCATTGTGATGATAAAATACAAAAAAAAAGAAACTACTTTCTAAACGTCAACATAAGTAAAAAAATAATTACATCTACAAAAAAATTGGCTCCAACTTTTCTAATGCGAGACCTATTGCATTTCCAATGCTTGTTTAATTAGCTCCCCTTCAGTCTGTATTTAGCATCTAAATTTACTAGCATCAATCTTGCTCTGGTAAAGGATTAATCTCTGCAAATCAGCAAGGTCTGTCTCAGTAAGTTATTTTACACAATGTTTTCTTTTGAATTGGGTTTGATCTCAGGACAATCTTTAGGTGATAGGGGATCTATGCTATTATTTCTGTCAACACTTTTTCAATATTGTGCAAAGCACATCTTTTGAAGCCTCGATTTATAGCAAAGAGCCCCCCGTTTAGACCTTGTAACCATTGTGTTTTCATTATGAAGTATAATATCACCACAGCAGGTTTGTCATTATTCTGTACCTTGTTATTTTTACCAGCCGCGGTCCGTGCAGGTGACAGCAGTGGAGCCGAATGGGGGGGATTTCGAGGGACAATGCAGAGGGAAAATTAAATAAACAAATTTCCCTCTGCATCGTCCCTCGAAATCCCCCCACGTGTTTAGTATGTAACAATTTGTTACATACTAAACATTAGTATTTGTGGTGCTTGGTGCTTGCACTTACCTTTCACATGACAGGAGTTCGCCTGGATGCCATAAAATCTGGGCGTGTTGGCTGTGAGAGGACTATGTTTCAAAAGTTAATGTTTTGGTTACAGGTGTGTGAAATCACAAAGTCAAAGGCTTTGTGTGCAGTTTTGAATTATTCATTTTATTTTATTTATTTTATTTTTGGATTGGCTACCCCATCAACTTAATAAGACAATATCCTACGAGGTCAAAACATTGTTCAAATAGAAAACATGCTCAGTCTTTCGTATCTATAGTTCATGCAGCAGGCTTTTCCCAATAGATCTCCATGCTTTCAAGCCTTACCAAACAAAATATAAGCAAAAAGGCAACACAATTAAGATATGGAGCCAATTTAGAACAATCAAAAAAATATTAATAGCCGAATGACACAAAATTTATAAGAATTAAACCAAGGACACCAGAGATATGACTTATGATTTTTTCAAGGAAAACAATTTGACAACTAAAGACATGTGTTGTGTCGGACCGGAAAAGTTTTCTTTAAGACTGACTATGATGGACTGGAGTTCTGATTAGTCTTGCCAGCAACAATAGTAAAGTGGTACCTTTGTTTTGGAAGTCAAATTCCTCCAGTGAGAAAAGCAGAATGCTGAAATTGGCTAGAGTCCCTCAAAGTTGTACATCTTCAGATATGGTGATTAAAGCATCAAGCAAAACAAAGATGGATTATTTTCTTCAGGGAATCCTCAGTGGCATGTTTTGGTCCTATATCCTATGCTTTGACTTTTTTTAGTTCTTAGAAATCTCAAGTGAGGTGAACCAGGAAGCTGTCGCCAATAAGGGCTTGATGGGATTGATTCATTGTTTCAGGTGGTCCTTTCGTAGCTTTCACTGGAAAAGATCAAAGAAGAACATATCAATAGTTAATAGTTGTTGAGCTATTTAGTACGTTAAGTTTACAGCGAAGGAAAGCTACTAGTGTCCAGGGAACTCTCCAAACAGGGGTGCAAAAGTTTCCAATGCAGTCCACTCCCAAGTGGATAACTGGTACTCCCTGTATCAAAAAGAAGAGAGGGACTAGGAGTTAGTTATGGTCCATTAACCATACTCCATATAGTAATCTCAAACCAAACGTTGGGTAACTGTTCCAGTGTGGGCACAATAGTTGTCCGCAGAGAACGAGAAATAGAAAAAGGAACAGACAGGACTAGGTCTAAACCCCACAGGATAGACGCAAGCCCAAGTCTTGTCTCTTGATGCCCTCACACATCCCAAGGGATGTCTTGCTTCATCATCGGGTGTGGCTCCTTGTCAGGTCGGTGCTGCAATGTCCTACAGGTTCCCCGAAGGGTCGCTTTAGCGTAGATCTTTTGATAACACCATATGTTGAGTGAGGTGGTGAGATTGAGGGTTCATAAAAAAGGGTGAGTGAGTGAGTGAATGATTAAAACTGGCTAGGAAATACCAAATCGAAATTAGTTCAATCTGTGGATTCTCCTGACAGGTTAAAAACCCATAGGTTGTGCGTTTACTGACTAGGCAATAATGTACCTCAGTAACTCTTTGGTCGACATGTTTCGTACCCTAAAATGGTCGTAACGATCCCTTTCGCTTCCTCAGGACTAATGAAGTGAATAAAACCATGAATAGGTAAAGAACCCTACTAAAGAAAAATAGGCAGTTCCCCTTGTGACAAGCTACAAGGTGGCCTAAGCTCAATTAGTGACGACTCTTGTTGCGACCTATTAGTAAGTTTTGGGTCGCTCCATAGGCTAGCGCCTGTTTGCCCGCAACATAATGGGGGTTGTCGGGTGCACTGCCTTCCAACACCTACCCCTTACACGCGGGTCAATCTGTAGCCTTTTTTGCTTAAGCCTTTTTTTATCCCTGGAATTAACAGGAAACTGAACAACCGACCTTTTTAGAACAATTCTGGTCCCTGGGCCCAAGTAGTGAGCATGCAGGTCTAGACAGTATTGTATTTCATGCAAGTCTTCACCATATCCTGTTGTGCTATGAAGAGTTGATAGTGGGTTGCAATTTTTTCTTGCACAGTTGTAAGTTATTATTAGCACATCGGAATGTGGAGCACTCTATTGAAGACAATGGAGTGCTCTATGCTTCTACGGGCCGGTAAAGGCCCGCAAAGCAACATTCCAATGTTGTTTTCACAGAGGCCTCTCGGAGCCCAAGGGAATTTAAACCCCCTCGGGCTCTGAGAGGCCTTTGTTTTACTTTTTAGAACATTCTGCCCTCTAGTGGCAGAATGTTCTAATAGCCTTATAGCCCTCCGTAGCTGGGCTATGCCGGCTATTAAAGTCCCGTTCCCTTGTTAAAAGGGCCTTTAATAGCCGGTATAGCCCGCTACGGCGGGTTATAAGACTATAGTATCAATCTCTGATCCAATCTTTGCATAATTCCCACAGACCAACCATCCCACCTTTGCACCAGTTCCTGTTTGCCGATGTGTACGTTTTCCCAGAAGCCTTTATGCAAAATGTCAGGACTCAGTCGCCTATGTTCAGAAGCCTGGTCACTTTTCAAGATATGATGCTTGGAAATCAGGATCCACCGCCTAAAACTGTTCTGGAAACAGGTCCCACACCATCAACAGAATTCTGAGAGAGATGCCTAGATTAAAGACCTGGTCCCTTGGGATGCCCTCTCTGTTTCTGTTCTGTCCCAACTTCCACATTCCAAGGTAGCTATCCAGTGCTTATCCCCTACAATCTTTACTACACTTAGGCGTCATGACATTGTAATAAGTGTGAGGAAGGACAGCTGGGAGAACTAAATGAATTATTGCTAGAGCATCCTCAGAACACAATGTAGGTATTTAAAAAGTTAGCCTTCCAATATACGTAACCTTTATCATTGAAGTGAATGCTTATTAAGTGAATGGCTTTTTAAATCCTTATTGGAAAATACACGAAAGCGAAACAGGGTTCTTTATTTCTCTGTTTCGCAGATCTCTCGAGTGCCTTTGACTTAGTAGACCATACTTTGTTATGGTGCACTTTACTGGATATGGGAGTCCCCCCAGCAATGATATACTTCCTGACCAGACTTTACAATAAGTTATCGGCTCAGATCCGTTATGGCCAGGCAGGTGAATGCACTGGGAAAATTAGGGTTAACTCTGGCATACGACAAGGCTGTGTGCTGGCCCCTCTGCTCTTTTCCCTTTTTATAAATTCTATGGAGTCAGAATTGAAGAGGGTACAGGCTGACTCTCCGCAGGTTGGTGGCTACCCTGTGCCAGTCCTGCTCTATGCTGATGACACGGTTTTACTCTCGCGTACTCCAAACGGGCTCCAAAATTTAATGAACTATTTTTATGACTTAATTAAGGGGAGAAAACTGAAAATTAACAATTCCAAGACTTATATTATGGCCTGTGGCAAACGGATGAAACTTTCCAAGCCGTTTCATTTTAATAATCACAAAATTGAGGTGGTGGATAGATTTTGTTACCTTGGAGTAACTTTTAATAACAGATGGACTTGGGCACCTGAGATTTCAAACGTGAATGCTAGGATGGGCAAAAGCTCCTCCGGAGTTTTTCGCTTTGCATCTAAGCTAGGTAGTCGCCGCATACCAGACATGTTAAATATCTATAGGCATAGATGTGTATCTATTGCTCTATATGGGTCTGGTATATGGGGCTATTGTAAGCACAGGGAACTACAAGTCACCGAGAACCGGTTCCTTAAAAGACTCCTTTGTTTACCCTCCTCGGCATCTAATGAATTGTGCCACAACGAGGTGGGTATGAACCATCTTACAGACCTAATGGGAATGAGACCTTTAATGGTCTGGAGGTCAATCTGGGCTAAAGATGAGACTGATTTTACCAGGCGGATTATTTTAGATTGTCTCAATCTGGACAACACCCGCAAGATTCCCTGGTTAAATTATGTTTCATCTTCTTATAGTGAAATCTTTAACCTGGACATTGTTAATGACCCCCATAGTGCTGTCTTAGTGCCAAAAAAGGAACTCAAAAATTTCTTTATAGGGACCAAATCTAACTTACGCAGGGCTAAATGCAGCCCCATGTCAACTCATGTATTTTACTATTCTAATATGTTGGAAGACAGGGGCATGCCTATGTACCTTAAATCTATTACCAAGCAATCGCACCAGTTTGTTCTCACGAGGATGAGACTTGGTATAGTACACAATCTAGTGGCTTTTCCAGAGATGAAAATTCATAGCCAATCTCCCTGCCCCTGTGATGGCCTATCTAGGCAAGGCACCTTGCACTTTATGCTTATTTGCCCCCTCTATATGCACCTTCGTCGTTATTATCTCAGACCTGTTTTTAAGAAATATTCTGTGTATACTACAGCCCAAGCACTGAAACTATTATTTGCACTTGATACCATTGATATCTGTTTTTTTACCGCTACCTTTTTACTTAAAGCTGTTTCTCATAGGAAAAGCCTGGTGTTTTAATTCTTTTAATCTCATTATTGATGAGTTGTCTCCTCCACTGAAATGTCTGTAGTCTGTGTTTTTATATTGTATGCTTTTGTGATTGTTTTTAATAATCGAATAAAGCTTTGGAATTGAATTGAATTGGCTTTTTAAATCATTTTTCTGACCCGTTGTACAGAAAAAAAACATTTAACAACAAATTGTCCTTTTCTTAGGATACAAATCAGTTTCTCTATACAGTAAAACATACTTTGCAGTAATTTACTCTAGGATACACTAGTTTAATATTTAGAATGCCTCACATTTATACAACCTTATGGAATACATAAAATATTTTTGCTATACAGAAAAACAATTTCTATTTAGCATACATTGCTACTGTGCTTAGGTTGCAGCCCATCATGTCACATCGAGGTACAGGAAACTAGGGGGCTTATTTACGAAGAGGTTTGCATTGCGTTTGCACCACTCAAGGTGATATATGCGCAACGCAAACCTTAAGTAAGATTTATGAAGCCATGCAAAGCCACTTTGCAATTGCCCTGAGTGGCTTCATAAATCTAGAAAAATGCAACATAGTGCAAATCGCTGCGTTGTGTTACTTTGCCCTAGGAAGCATTCCATGGGCATTGTGTGGGTGTTCCCACGAAACTACCCTGGTTTTTGACAAATTCCTAGATTTACCAGTATCGGTAAACCTAGGAATGAGCAAAAATGTTACACCTTCTCAGGGGAGGCATACCAAGTGGAAATATCTCTATTTTTCCTCGTTTTGTCCTCTTTCTATGTGTGCTGCCTTCTGCAACACACATAGAAAAATAAATATGCCTCCCAGAAATGCTTTTGTGCCGGAAGCTGACCCTTCCTGCACAAAAACACCTTCCATGCAACACAGGCATCCTTGTACCATGGTGCAAGGGTGCCTGCGTTGGCGCTAGGCTCCCAAAAGGGCACCAGCGCATGGGAAAGGACAAGAATGTGGTATACTGCCTTAAATATGGTACATTGTTGCCCTTTCACTGTCATGCAGTGCAGCACAGTATGGTGACTTGCTGCGCTACATTGCATGACTTTTTCGTAAATCGGCCTCTAGGTCTGTCAAGTCAGAAGGAGCACTTCCACCTACATAAAACTTCAATAGCTGTGTTGGAAATTGGGTTACTGATTGAGGGGTTAAAACCCTAATCAAACAGCAATCACAATCTCTGTCAGGGTGAAACACAAGCAATCCCCAAATTAACCTATACTCACCCTCTGATAGCTTGGCGCAAAAATCAGTCAGGCTCATCTTAGATGGAATGTGTAAAGCATGTATGCAGCACTTCAAACAGTAACAAACTGAAAACACAACATAAGAAAAAGCCAACACTAATATAGAAAAATTAAGTAAATGGTAAGAAATTATTTGAGAGCAAAATGACAAGAATCCAACCAGTAAAACCAGATATGCAATTTTAAAGATTTAAGTGAAAATAGCATCTAAAGGCACAAAGCGCCAACTGTGTTTATCTGGTCGCAATTGACCGGGACAATGTCACAAGTTTAGGCCAACCTCAATGAAGTGTGGGCCATGTACAGGGCCCAAGTAATCTAGGCCAAGTAAACCACGTATCTGAAATCCTGGTTGAGGAGTGTTGTGAGATCCTACGTCGATAATGCGTCGCAAAGTGGTGGTTTCAAGGAAGCTGCAGGGTTATGATGCAGAGCCCTGTATCGTCATTGAGGATACCATTGAGGAGAGGCTTGCAATGTGTTTCGAGGATGCATAGCACAGCGGTGGTTCAGAGGAAGTTGCAGGCTGCAATGCAAGTCCTGGCATCAGAGATGTGTTGTGTAGCGTCAGTTCCAATGTGACTGTAACAAGAAGCATCGCACTGCATGAGTTATGCCCACAGGACCACAGCTGGGCTGGCAGAGCACCTCCATGTCCTCTTCCAAGTGTCCAGGACTGGGTTGTCACCACTTTGAGGGCCTGACTCACAACAGTCCAAGTCCAGGTGCTGGGTTCAGTGTAGTTGGACTCTTTTTTTGTCCCAGAGGTTCTTATCAGGAAGCGAGCCAACCAGTCCAGGAAGTCACTATGGAGGTCATGGGTTCAAGATGCAGGTCCAGTCTTTTTCACTCAGGCGGCAGGGCAGCGAGGTTGCAGGGCAACAGAATAGCAGTCCTTCTGGCAGAGCAGCACTGCAGTCCTTCTGAGAGATCCACAGATCCAGAGGTGTACTGATGAGTTGGGTCTAAGGGTCCAATAGGTATACCTGGTGTCAGCTTCGAAGTAGGAGAAGGTTCAGGAGGTCCCAACCTCAGAGCTATTTGGAATGTTCTGCCTCACTGTGTTGGTCCCAGCTTGTCTAGGGACACCAAAGATTAGTGTCGAACCCTTTGTGACAGTGATGAGGTAAAGGCTTTTTTAGTGTGCAAGTGTGTTAGGTGTCATCACCCCCTATCAAGTCAGAGATGCCCATGCTGTCAACACATATTCCCCCTTTGCCTCACTGTCAGGAAGGAATGCACAAAGACCAACTGCCATTTACACTTAGTCATATTACTCAGTTTACAGGCTACAGGCACCAAATGGTTAGAACAAGGAAATGCCAGCTTTCTAAAAGTGGCAGTTTCAATTTATTTTAATTTTATTTCTTTATTAGGAAAGTACATCAATATAACATTTCATTAACATTTATGCAACAACATTTTAAAAAATGTACTACAATTTCACCACTTACAGCATCTCCTATATTTTAAAACTTTTAAAAACATATTCACAGAACTTAACAGGTTATAGTCGTTTTAGACATTTTAGACAATCCTTACAAAATTACCAATACATTTTCTGTTTGCTTTAAATTTACCAACCTTCTATACCATAAACGCACCCCCATATCAGAAATACCTTTTTTCCAAATCTTTAATCCTACTTATTTTAGCTCTGAAATGTTGAAATGTGGGGCTTTCTTTGGAGCTCCAGTTTTGGAGGATTAATGACCTAGCTAATAAAGAGATATTATACAATTGTTTTTTTTCAATATCAGATCCACATTTAGGGGCTCATTAGGATGGCGGAGGAGGGACCTTCCGCAGGGGCATCGGCGGTCCCTCCAGTGCAATTAGGATGTGACCGCCAGCCTGGAGGTCACATCCTCAATATTTAACATTGCGGCGGGTGCTGCTTGATTGCGGCGGGTACTGCTTGAAGCAGCACCCGCCGCAAGGTTAAATATGCATGCTTAGCATTTGCATGCACAAAGCGGCAGACACTGCGCGGTGCCTGCCGCTTCGTGCACGCAAATGCAGGGGGGTACCATAGGTACCCCCCATGTGCACCCCGCACCCCCCCACTCACCCTCAAAGAATTCACCGTATGCCTTTCCACGGCAGAGAATCCGCCGCGGAAAGGCATCTGTTTTTCACCATCCTAATATGGCTGGCGGTGTCTGATAGACACCGCCAGCCATGTTAGAGTTTTTCCACCGCGGTCGGAAGGCGACCGCGGCGGAAAAGCTGCGGACCGATTTTGAGACCCACCGCAATCCTAATTTGGCGGTGGGTCTTTTGTGCCTCCCCAGCGGTTTTCCCGCATCCTCCGGGCTGGCGGTGGCTTCCCCCGGCCCGGAGGATGCGGGGAAAACCACGATCCTAATCGGCCCCTATATTCTGATGAATATCCGAGATGGCTGTCATAGTATCCAGTGGTTGTTGCATTTGCAAAATGTGGCAGCAGAACTGAATAACATCATCCCAAAACTTAACTTTGGGCAAGTCCAACTGTATGCATTCAATTACCCCCTTCCTCGGCCCCACATCTAAAACAATTAGCAGGAATCTGTTGGTTGATCTTATGAAGAAAAGTGGGGGTTCTACATATCAACCATTTAGTGTAAATTTGCATGCAGTGCATATTTGCACCCTTTGATAATGAAAAATGAAACTCATTTATCTTATCCCACACTGAAGCTGGAATCTGAAGATTTTCTTTAGCCAGCCATTGCGCTTTCTCGTACAGTTTAGTTGCTGCATAGTTACGTAGGAGCGAAACCCAATAACTAATTGACCAGCGGGTGTTGGATTCTATAAATCTTCGAGTTCTGCCGATATCATAATCTGTGTAGGGTTTAGATTGGATAAAATATGGTCTTATTCTAATAAAGGACCATTGCATTGATACTGTATAATGTTGAATGCTGGGTTTTATTTCATCACACTTTTACCAGTGTCCATCTAAAAAAAAATCCTGTATCTTTTCATACCCATTACTCAACCACCTTAACACATTGTTCCTATCAAGTTGGGGAGCTTCCCCGACATGTATCTCTGATTGCTGAGTTGTCACATTGAGTACCGGAATACCATAGTAGCCAAAACATTGCTGTCTATGTTTCACATTCCACCGTAAAATCTTATATCTGATTTTCATGGGAGTTTTTGTTAACTGCATAAAATCAATTATATTATACTCTTGAAAAATTAAATCTGATTTTTTTTATCATATCTGTCGATATTTAAAGTTTTATCTAATCTGTATGCAGTGTGAGCAAAAGTCGCAAAATAACATTCCCTCAAGTCTGGAATCCACCTTCGTTCAACTACCTGTATAGTGAATCTATAGCTAATCTAGGTGCCTTATTTGCCCATATAAAAGATGAAAATATGCCCTGGACTGCCTTAAAAAATGTAATCTGTACAGCACTTGGAATAGCAGAAAATAAAAAAATTGTATAGTGACATGAAAAGGAGACTTATAAAGCACAAACATTCACCCGAAAGGTGTCAATGCTCTAGCTCATCAGACAGATGAGACAGACGTGGCCAGATGATTCGAGGCCACGTCAGAGGTTAAACAGCCAGGTCTTCAAGGTCTTGCTGAAGGCCAACAGATGCGTTTATTGTTTTAATCTTAGAGGAAGGGAATTCCAAAGTCTGGTCGTACCGACCCAAAACTCCTTCGCAGGAATTTTTTTTAAACCTGGGAATTATCAGGTTATGGGAATGAGATGAACGAAGATTGCGAGCAGGCATATAAGGCTGTAGATTAAATTTAAAAAAGCCCAGCTCTATATCATGCGTGGCCTTAAAAGCAATACAAAGAGCCTAAAACTCAGTCTGCCTCCACACTAGGAGCCAGTGTAGTTCCCTAAGCACTGGTGAGACAGATTTGTGTCTTGCACTGTTCAGCAAAAGACGTGCAGCAGCGTTTTGCACAATCTGTAATTTTAACAGGCACTTCTTCCAAAGGTTAATAAATATGCCATTGCAAGAGTCGGCTCAAGATAATACCAGAGCCACAACCACCAGGTTCCGCAACCCAACCGGAATAATTGGAAGAATCCTTCTCAGCAATTTTCTTGTGAAAAAAGAGAGGGATGTTCCCTGATTGATATAGCTTTCAAAAGAAAACCTAGAGTCAAAGGTGACTCCCAAGTTTCTCACCGTATTTGTAGGTGTTGGGAATGGGCCCAATTCGAACGGTCACAAGGCAGGGCACCAGAAATTAGTATGGCTGCCAAAAAGTAGAATTTCGGTCTTACTGGAATTCAGTTTCAAACAATTGGCAGCCATCCAATCCCCAACCTGACGAAGACAGGTGTGAAACTGTGCAACAGTGTCATCAGGGGAGCCTGTCACTGAGACTACAATCTCGGTGTCACCGCCATAAGAAATAGCCGAGAAACCCAGAGACCTGTTTAGCTTTGCTAGTGGTGCAACATAAATGTAAAAAAGGGTTAGATATAATGAAGAACCCTGTGGCATTCTGCATGGCACTGTAAAATGTGGTGACTTAAACTCACCAATAGCCACAAATTGTTCCCGAGCAGATGAAAATGATGCAAGTAAAGCAAGCGCCTTCTCTTTAATACAGATCCCCTTCAGTACTTCCAATAATTTTTGGTGGTTCACTGTATCAAATGCGGCAGGGAGGTCAAGCAGCACAAGTGTTTCACTGTCTCCTGCATCAACGGTCTTCCTAATCAATTTGGACGCTGTAATCAGTGCCAATTCGGTGCTATGATGCTTTCTAAAACCAAACAGGAAAGCATGCTTCTCAATATATTCAGATGAATCTATGACATAATATTGACAGACAGAATATCTACATACAAAATTATCGACACAAAAATATCGACATCAAAAATATCGGAGTTATATCTTCATAAAGGCAAGTACAAAAATATCGAAAAAAATATCGTAGTACAAAAATATCAAAATTAAAAATCTCGTTTTTTAAAATGTATTATTAATAATGTAAAAATTATTTTAAAATACATATAATTTTACAAATATTAAATAAAAACATTAAAACATATTTAAAAAATAATAACTAATACATATACATTTAAAATAAATTAAAAACTCTACATATGAATTAATATATATACTTACTCTGCATATTGCAACAGTAGGAAAAGCGTTGGATAGCGTAGAGGTAAAAATTACTATTCCCACTCCAGAGGGTGCAACAGTAGGGAAAGCGTTGGATAGTGTAGGGGTAAAAATTACTATTCCCACTCCAGAGGGTGCAACAGTAGGGAAAGCGTTGGATAGCGTAGGGGTAAAAATTACTATTCCCACTCCAGAGGGTGCAACAGTAGGGAAATCGTTGGATAGCGTAGGGGTAAAAATTACTATTCTCACTCCAGAGAGTGCAACAGTAGGGAAAGTGTTGGATAGCGTAGGGGTAAAAATTTATATTCCCACTCCAGAGGGTGCAACAGTAGGGAAAGCGTTGGATAGCGTAGGGGTAAAAATGACTATTCCCACTCCAGAGGGTGCAACAGTAGGGAAAGCGTTGGCTATCGAAGGGGTAAAAATTACTATTCCCACTCCAGAGGGTGCAACAGTAGGGAAAGCGTTGGATAGCGCAGGGGTAAAAATTACTATTCCCACTAAAAAGGGTGCAACAGTAGGGAAAGCGTTGGATAGCGTAGGGTAAAAAATTACTATTCCCACTCCAGAGGGTGCAACAGTAGGGAAAGCGTTGGATAGCGTAGGGGTAAAAATTACTATTCCCACTCCAGAGGGTGCAACAGTAGGGAAAGCATTGGATAGCATGGGGGTAAAAATTACTTCCAAACCACTCCCCCTTTAACACACAACACACTACACATACAAAAGAACACAATTAATATAAATATCAATTAATCAATTAATAACAAATAATATTATTACATTGATGTTATTATAAATGAACTAATTAACACATATTAATTACCAATTAATTAACAACACACTACACATACAAAAGAACACAATTAATATAAATATCAATTAATCAATTAATAACAAATAATATTATTACATTGATGTTATTATAAATGAACTAATTAACACATATTAATTACCAATTAATTAACAATAAATACCAATAAATAAATACAATCTCTTTAATTAATTAAATTTAATTATAAAAACACAACCCACTACACATAAATAAATCACATCATTTAATCACTTAATAATAAGTAATTACCAATTAATTATTAATTAACAATTACCAAAAATTAAATATATTAGCACATTAACTCTAATTAATTTAATTAACGAATTAATAATAATTAATTACCAATTGTTATCAATTAACAATAACAAAAAATTAAATATATTAGCACATTAACTCTACTTAATGTAATTAACTAATTAATAATAATTAATTACCAATTAATTATTAATTAACAATAACAAAAAATAGTAAATACTACTACATTAACTCTAATTAATTCAATTAACTAATTAATAATAATTAATGACCAAATAATTATTAATTAAAAATATTTTTTTTAAATATTAATTAATTAATTATTATTAAATTACTTCCCACCCTAGTCCCCTATAAACCCACAACCCGCTCTGATACTAAAACGCAAAATGTAAACAAAATTACTAATTTCCAAACATACATTAAAAAACATATTTAACAAACATATAAACAACATAATAAAATACATAACACTAAACAAAATTTCGATATTAGTAACATATATACCTTAAAAACGATATTCTGTCTATCGATATTTTGCACATCAATATTCTATACCATCGAAATTAAAACATCGATATTATTGTATGTCGATATTTTAATTTCGATATTTTGTCTCTCTACCATTCAGATATAGCACCATTCATGGCTTTCTCTATCGCTTTGGCAGGCAGAGAAAGTCTAGAAATTGGACGATAGTTGGTAGGATCGCCCCCCTCCAAATTTGGCTTCTTCAGCAGTGGGGGAAACCGACACCAGTTTCCAACTTGTGGGGAATATGCCAGTCGAGAACATTTGATTGAAAATAGGAGACAGCTGTAGGGCGAATAATTTAGGCAAAAGATGGAAGAATTTAGGGGCGCAAGGGTCCATTGGGGAACCGGATTTAGTGGACCTCCTCGGTAGTCAATGAAGGAAAGGACGACAGTTCCGGGGGGTCACTGAAGTCTCGGGGGGCTGAGGAGATTTCCCTGAATGCACTAGATGCTGCTAACTTCCCGGGGGATAATGAGGTTCCTTGAGCAGGAAGATAGACAAACAAATCAGTGCAGTTCGGCCGATTCTTGACAACGACAAGCTGTTCCATTATAAAAACAAACTTTTGAATTCAATTAACAGAGGGGCAACATTTAAACTGTATACATAATTAATGTTCTCTGAGACATATGTTCCCAAATATCTCTTGGACCAGGTGTTAACTGCTAAGTGAAAATCTAGCTTTAAAGTGTTGAGCGCAGTGTTAATCTCTTTTTTCGATTTATTTATCTTATAACATCCCAGCAATTGATACCTCTGAACAATTTCAAATATATCCTTTTGTATCTCTAGATCTGGTTTAAGGAAGAGGGCTATGTCGTCAGCATACAGCTTTATATTTGTCATCCCCCGCATTGGAGAGGTTACATTGCTAATTGAGCAGATGGCTATTGCTAATGGCAATATGAAAAGTGCAAAAAGTATTGGTGACAGAGGGCAGCCTTGCCTTGCTCCTCTGAACACATTGCATGTGCCAGTGCAGCTAGAATTAATAATTATTTGCGCTGTGGACCAACTATAAAAACCTGAGATCAGGCTGATAAATCTAGCAGGAATTCCAAATGTGGCCAAAATATAAAAGAGGCTTTCCCAGTAAACCCATTCAAAAGCTTTCTCAGCATCTCACAGCATAATTTTGGCCAGTATTTTAATATGAATAAAATAGTCGCCCTAATATTTACATTTATTTATTTATTAGATTTGTAAGGCGTAGCAGCTGCCCAAAAAGGGTTTTCCAGCGCTGGAGCAGGCCAAAAGAATGTATAGCAGCTTTGTGAGATTAATGGTTAAAAAGCCAGGTCTTTGAGGATTTGCGCAAAAGGGTGGAATTGAAATACACATTGATCTGAATTCATGACTGACCCTATACACTTACTTATTCTGTTGGCTAGCAATTTAGCTATAAACTTATAGTCAGTATTTGAAAGACTTATCGGTCTGTATGAATTTACATCTTCCTTATCTTTATTTTTCTTTAAAATCGAACTACTACAGCCATTTTAAAGGTGGGGGATACCTCTACCCCTCGCAGGATATGGTTAGCTAATACTAACAATTTCATACTGTAGAAAACTTTTTATATAGCTCACCTGGAAGTCCATCTACTCCACATGCTTTACCGTTTGCTAGTGATTGCACCACTTCTCTATTTCTTTCTATTTCAGAGTGTAATATCTGCCAACCGATCCTTTACGTGATTTACCTGTATTTTGGGAATTGGGAAGTCATCTAGAAACTCCTTAAGTTTTAAAATATTAACCTTGTGTCTCGTGGAGTAGATGGTTTTATAATGGTTAAATAAATGCTCATTAATTTGTGTTTCTTCTGTCAGACGAGCTTTTGTATTTTTTTCCCATCAAAGATATCACCCTATTGGATGCTTGGCGGTCTCTTATTTGCCAGGCTTAATATTTCCTAGAAAATTCACTATCCTCATACACTTTCAGGAAGTATTTGGAGTTAGCTAAGTAGTCTACATTATAATAGTATTCTTGCATCTTTTTACATGCTTGTACAATAGCAAACGTATTTTTTGCACTCTTATTCCTAACGTATCAGTCATTTGCTTTGTAAACCAATAATTCTAATTGAGACCTTTCTAGGTTTTGGGATTGCTTTACTATAATTTCTTTGGAGGTTATATACCCACAGAAGGTTTCCTTAAAGGCTTCTGAAACATTTTCTACTTTATCTGCCTCTCTATTCAGTTGAAAAACACATTTTATCTCATTATGGACCTCAATGCATCAATCTTCATCCTCAAGATGGATTTTATGGAAAACCCATCTCGAAAATCTTTTACATTTATCAAACTCCGCTATCTCCATTTTTTTCAGGGCATGGTCGGAACAACCATTCTGATTATGCATGTACTTATTTAATCTTGAATTACGGGAAGTAAGAAAGTAGTCCAGCTGAGCGACGGTTTTATATTTAGCGGAGAGACATGAATACTCTCTCTTTTCTGGGTAGTTAGTCTGCCAGATGCCAATAAATTCTAATTTCTGCATGCATCCCGCCAGTGCCCTAGCTTTTCGAGGCTTATTTTGCCTATGGGCCTCAAAGGACGAATCCCTTTCAGGGTTTTGTAGAAAATTTAAATTGCCACCTATTATTGTGCCCCAGTTATCTGCTCAGAGCCTACCTCCTTCTTTATCTGTCTGAAATGTGATAAGTTGTAAAGGGAATGATTTATTAATAAAGATGGCAACCCCTCTATGTGTACTGTTAGCTGATGAAAATTATTGATCGCTAGCCCAATACTTAAACATTCTATGTGTGGACTAAGTTTTATCAGTGTAATGCGTCTCTTGAATTGACATGATATTGGGAATGTGGCCTCTTATCCATTCATCTATGGCCCAAGCTTTAATCCCATTGTTGAGGCTATTCACATTTAAAGAGGCGATGCAGATGGAGCCTCATAAATTTAAAAAATAAGAATACGTCTGCTAATCATCCCGCCTCCCCATCCATCTTTTAAAGTGCGCTGTACTGCCATTATAAATAACCATTCCCTAAAGCTTCCCCCATCTCAAACATTTTAAAGCGCACAGAGGAATGTGATATACATCCTACATCTGCAATTTCATCATGAACAATCATAATTTCCTCACATTGCCGTCCTGAGTAGTATAAAGTGCATTTTTTGTTTTTGTGCCTATACAAACACAAGTGCATGGTGCATAACGCAAAGTGCAAAGTGCATGAGAAATATTGAACATACATATTTATACAATTTTATACAAACACCTAAAACCGAATTTGATATAATATTATTTTTACCCCTTATTAAAGTGCTTATATGAAATAAAGTGCCAAATAAGGTCCACAAAGTGCACAGTACATTGATAATGTATAAAGCGCATCTTGCATTTTAGGCTGAAATATAGAAGAATCTGAATTCATTTATACAATATTACTGCCATAATTATATGATATCTCTCCATGTATCCCCATACTCAGCCTTGTGAATACAAAGATACAACGGATACCTAAAGTGCTTGTGCATATTAAAGGCATGCAGTTTATAAACACCTATAAAATAATGTTTGGTGGGGAGAAACTCTCCAGATGCAACTATCTCAAGTGTTTGCTCTTCTCTTACAGATCTGTTTACTTTTGTCAAAACATAAAGATGCACTCTCCATTTTTTTACCCATATTGCCACCCAGCGTCCATCCCTATTTCCACCTAGGTCACCCACCCACTCCAACCCACTTGTGCCCCTTAGGGAAAATAGCCCACACCTCCTCCCAAATCCCACTAGATACCTTAGGTGCTATGGTTTTGCACCTGTGGTAATGCACACCTGGTCAGCAGGAAGACACTGAGTCTTCCGGCTCTTTGCCACCCGCCCCATATTAATCTAATTGGACTTCTTAGCCAAATCAAGAACCCAGGAACCAACAACCTGAAATACCAGAAAGTGCTATATCCTATCAAGATCATAACTTTGCCTGTATATGCCAGTTTTATAGTTAACTAGACATTTGCTGAGTTCTTGCGCTTTTCCCACATCATCAAATATATGGAATTTGCCATTCACAAGAACTTTCAGCTTGGATTGCTGCACAATAGTCGCATGTCCACCTTTTTTTTAAAAAAGTCAATCATTCGTACTTGGGGCTCCATTAGGATGGCGGTCGGTAAACCACCCCGACCGCCATGGAGGCGAGAAACAACCGCCCGCCAGGACCGCGGATAAACCGGCGGTCAAATTAAGAACAACTGCCAAAAAAGACTGTCCGCGGCGGAAGCGGGCCAACAAAAAACACCCTACGTGGGCAGTGATGTCCAAAAACCGACCGCGGTGGTCGGAAAGGCAGCGGAAAAGCTACAACCAGCCACAAGCAAAACGGAGACACCGCACGGGAAATTAGTATATCCCTCATGGTCCGGCGGGACGAACCGCTGTTTCCGACCGCCGCAGTCGAACACTGCAGTGAATGGGAGAGCCAGCGGGAGAGCTGCAGAATTGCCACCGCAGCGGACGATCCTCTAAAAACATGGCGGATGATGCAAAAACACCACAACAAAGGTAAACATCGCACACAAAAAAGTAGCCATGCCCCCCAAATACACAAAACACTTACAAATAAAATAAATAAATAAATGCCAAACAAAAACATACATTTTCCAGGACAACTCCCACAACATACCTGACAGCAAAACCCAATTATGACACACCCACAAAGCTGAGTATAAAACTAGCCCCTTCTCTGAACACAATCCTTTACAACACTCCAGAAGAAAAGGGCACACATTAGACCTGACAGGAGAGGCAAGACAACACAGAACACCCACCAACACCACCATCACACCAGCACCAACAATCCCCCACCACATAACACACCTCACACAAAAACACCATACCCTTTCCCCACAACCCTGCACTCACAAACACTCCAAACACCACATACCATGGCATCACAGAAAATTTCCAAATTCACAGAGAGTGAGTTGACAGTCATGGTCAATGAGATAGTCAGAGTGGAACCACAACTGTTAGGTAGCCTGGTCCAATAGACACCATTAGCCACAAGGACACAAATGTGGGAAAGGATAGTACAAAGGGTCAAGGCAGTAGGGACCACCCCGCAATCCAAGAAGGAGATCATGACGCGGTGGCATGATCTCAAGAGGGTTGTCAAAGAGAGGAGAAGCAAGAACCGGGAGCTGGCTGACAGGACTGGTGGTGGTCCTCCCACTCCATCAAGAACATACACACCATGGGAGGAGAAGGTGCTTGCCATACTGCATCCTGAGAGTCTCACAGGAGTATCCGGGGGAGTGGAGGCTGGTAAGTACAAACACATGTTAAACAGCACATCCATATGTACTGTATTGCACATCTAAAAACACACCCCAGACAAATCACATCCATCTGTACCACATACCCAAATAAACCTGTCCCACAGATCCAACAGACACCCACTCCCATGTACCCTAAACATCTTTTCCAATGTAACCATGGGTGCATGAGCACAGTCAGCCTGCACTACCACTCCCACCATGCCCCCTATCTCACACCCCAGCAGCATGGAGCACCCCTCCCTCCCAGGAGCCCCTGGAAGCCATTGCATTGTCCACCCTCACCTCACGGGTGGGTAGCCATCTTGCTTGTGAGGCCTGTTTGGGGAGAGAGGCCGGCACTCATACTCCCACCATGCCCCCTGTCCCATACCTGAGCAGCATGGAGCACTCCTTCCCTCCCACAAGCACTGTGAAGCCATTGCATTGTTCATCCTCACCTTACAGGTAGGTAGCCATCTTGCTTGGGAGGCCTGTTTGGGGGAGGGAGGCTCGTACTCATTCTCCCACCATGCCCCCTGTCCCATACCCCAGCAGCATGGAGCACCCCATCCCTCCCACGAGCACCTGGAAGCCATTTCATTGTCCACCCTCACCTTACAGGTAGGTAGCCATCTTGCTTGTGAGGCCTGTTTGGGGAGAGAGGCCTGCACTCATACTCCCACCATGCCCCCGTTCCCATACCTGAGCAGCATGGAGCACTCCCTCCCTCCCACAAGCACTGTGAAGCCATTGCATTGTTCACCCTCACCTTACAGGTAGGTAGCCATCTTGCTTGGGAGGCCTGTTTGGGGGGAGGCTCATACTCATACTCCCACCCTGCCCCCTGTCCCATATCCCAGCAAGATGGAACCCTCCCCCCACACCACCCAGGAGCACATGGAAGCCATTGCATTCTTCACCCTCACCTTACAGGTAGGTAGCCATTTTGCTTGGGAGGCCTGTTTGGGGGAGGGAGGCTCGCACCCATACTCCCACCATGCCCCCGTTCCCATACCTGAGCAGCATGGAGCACTCCCTCCCTCCCACAAGCACTGTGAAGCCATTGCATTGTTCACCCTCACCTTACAGGTAGGTAGCCATCTTGCTTGGGAGGCCTGTTTGGGGGGAGGCTCATACTCATACTCCCACCCTGCCCCCTGTCCCATATCCCAGCAAGATGGAACCCTCCCCCCACACCACCCAGGAGCACATGGAAGCCATTGCATTCTTCACCCTCACCTTACAGGTAGGTAGCCATTTTGCTTGGGAGGCCTGTTTGGGGGAGGGAGGCTCGCACCCATACTCCCACCATGCCCCCTATCTCACACCTCAGCAGCATGGAGCACCCCTCCCTCCCAGGAGCCCCTGGAAGCCATTGCATTGTCCACCCTCACCTCACAGGTGGGTAGCCATCTTGCTTGTGAGGCCTGTTGGGGGAGAGAGGCCCGCACTCATACTCCCACCATGCCCCCGATCCCACACCTGAGCAGCATGGAGCTCTCCCTCCCTAGCAAAAGCACTGTGAAGCCATTGCATTGTTCACCCTCACCTTACAGGTAGGTAGCCATCTTGCTTGGGAGGCCTGTGGGGGGAGGAAGGCCCGCACTCCTACTCTCACCATGCCCCCTATCCCATACCTGAGCAGCATGGAGCACTGCTCCCCTCCCACAAGCACTGTGAAGCCATTGCATTGTTCACCCTTACCTTACAGGTAGGTAGCCATCTTGCTTGTGAGGCCTGTTTGGGGGAGGAAGGCCCGCACTCATACTCCTACCATACCCTCTGTCCCACACCTGAGCAGCATGGAGCTCTCCCTCCCTCCCACAAGCACTGGGAAGCCATTGCATTGTTCACCCTCTCCTTACAGGTAGGTAGCCATCTTGCTTGGGAGGCATGTTTGGGGGAGGGAGGCTCATACTCATTCTCCCACCATGCCCCCTGTCCCATACCCCAGCAGCATGGAGCACCCCATCCCTCCCACGAGCACCTGGAAGCCATTGCATTGTCCACCCTCACCTTACAGGTAGGTAGCCATCTTGCTTGTGAGGCCTGTTTGGGGGAGGAAGGCCCGCACTCATACTCCCACCATGCCCCCTGTCCCACACCTGAGCAGCATGGAGCTCTCCCTCCCTCCCACAAGCACTGTGAAGCCATTGCATTGTTCACCCTCTCCTTACAGGTAGGTAGCCATCTTGCTTGGGAGGCCTGTTTGGGGGAGGGAGGCCCGCATTCCTACTCCCACCATACCCCCTGTCCCACACCTGAGCAGCATGGAGCACTCCCTCCCTCCCACAAGCACTGTGAAGCCATTGCATTGTTCACCCTCACCTTACAGGCAGGTAGCAATCTTGCTTGGGAGGCCTGTTTGGGGGAGGGAGGCCTGCACTCATACTCCCACCATGCCCCCTGTCCCACACCCCAGCAAGATGGAGCCCTCCCCCCACACCACCCAGGAGCACATGGCAGCCATTGCATTCTTCACCCTCACCTTACAGGTAGGTAGCCATTTTGCTTGGGAGGCCTTTTTGGCGGAGGGAGGCTCGCACCCATACTCCCACCTTGCCCCCTGTCCCACACCCCAGCAACATGGAGCACCCCATCCCTCCCAGGAGCACCTGGAAGCCATTGCATTGTCCACCCTCACCTTACAGATAAGTAGCCATCTTGCTTGTCAGGCCTGTTTGGTGGAGGAAGGCCTGCACTCCTACTCCCACCATGACCCCTGTCCCACACATGAGCAGGATAGAGCCCTCCCCCTCCCAGGAGCACTTGGAAGCCATTGCATTGTTCACCAAACAAACTTACAGGTAGGTAGCCATCTTCACTGGGCTGGCTGTTTGTGGGTGGGAGACCTGCATCACTACACACAGCACCAATTGCATGCAATGCATCGACATGTACGAGTAATTGATGTACCTCTGCATCATGTAATGAGGCACAGTATTGCACTTAATAAAAATAGTGAAGATCTCTCAATTATGTAGTGTACAGACAGTGGATGACATGCAGCTAACAGAATACTTGCACAGTGCCCAACACTGACCTTTCCCCATCTAATCCACAGGTGACAAAGAACTCGCTGCTGAGGACAACAAGAATGACCAGCAGAGCCAGTCTCCACCCCCGGTCCATGGACTCTCGGATGTAGACTCCCAGGATACTTTGGACGATGAGCTCCAGGCCTGCCTATCTGGTGAGCCAGGGAGCAACACGTCTCAGGCTCCCGTCTTCCTCACCACCACGTCTGCTGCAACAACAACTGCACAGCAAACCCCTGCAGTCACGGTCTGTGCCTCCACCACCGCAACCTCCACCACCTCCACCAGCGCCACCTGCAGCACCCTCCCTGTCCCAGGGGATAACCAGCCCACAACAACAACTGTGGACGGCAGGGAGAGTGTGCAGGGACCCACAGTGGTGAGGCAACAGGTCCATGGCAGCAGGGCAGGGGGAAGGGCCAGGGTCACCCCCAGACCTCAGGAGGTTGGCACACAATTCCTGGACCTCTTCAACAGAGTCATTGGGGCCTACGAACAGGTCCAGGGTCAAAGTGGCCGGTCTGGCGAACTATTGTGTGAGCTCATCCTGCTGATGTGGTCCATCGACAGACGCATTGGACAAATGGTGGACTTCATGGGCCAGCAAGTGGTGTTACTGAGGGACAGGCCTGTGTCCCAAACAACACCTCCGCCCCCCTCTGTTGTGCTGCAGGATGATAGTACACCATCCTCCCCTGCGACCACAGAGAGGGCGAGTCCTCAGACGCCGCTAGCTATGCAGCAGGGTCCCCCCCCAGCCAAACAACCAAGGGGGCATCCAAAGAAGAGCCTGGGAGTCTCCTGAGGCAAAGCACCAGACAAACGCCAGTCACGGAGCAAGCTTCCCCACTGCATTGACTGTTTGGACTGACCTTCCTCACACTGCCTTGTCAATGGCACCTGTCTGTTGAACTGGGTCACCGCATCCATGTGGTGTCTACTCTTACATCTTATTTACCATGACTGTCAACTCACTGCTCCATCACCACCTTCATGTAAATCTGCCCACACCCCTCACATGTCAACTTTGTAAATAAAATACCTTACACACTTCAATTGGTGCAGCTTTGTCTTTAGTGCAATATTTACAGTGTTCAAAATGTCCATGATGTATCCAAAACATGTACAGTAGGTAGGCCTGGATAATTTTGAGGCACCTAGGGAGACACAACAGAACAACAGTCACTGGCTTGACTGTGGCATCACAGACATAACACTACACCAACCATCTACATAAGTCAACAGGCAGATAACACAATATGCAACAAGTGTCAACAAACAGAGTTCCGTATACATTCAAAGGTGAAATGTCACTGCCTCATTTCCACACACAGGTGACTCTACATGTGCCTGTCTGTACCATCCACACATAGCCCTTCACAACAACAGCAATCACACCAGATAATGTATAATTTGTACCTCGTCACCCACCTTCAAGTGAAGTAGCGGGTGATGAGCTGTTGACGCATGTCATCTCCTCCCTCCTCTCCACTGTCCTCATCACTGTCCTCAGGTCCCTGAACAGACGGGGGGTCCTCACCATCATCCAGGAGCAGGGGAATCTCCTTGTGAATGGTCATGTTGTGGAGCATACAGCATGCCACAATGATCTTGCAGACCTTCCCAGGTGAGTATGACAGTGCACCTCCAGTCATGTCAAGGCAGCTGAATCTTGATTTGAGCAGGTCAAAAGTCCGCTAAATGACACAACGGGTCCTGCCATGGGCCTCGTTGTACCTGATGTCAGCCGGGGTCCTAGGATTCCGTAGTGGGCTCAGCAGCCATGGTCGGCTGGGATATACAGAGTCACCTGTGAATGACAAACACACATTGCAATGTTGCACAGGCAGAGGGCAGCAGGTCACACACACAGCACGCCATTTCACTAGGCATATTCACCCACATTCCAAGCATGCTCGGGAAGCAGATTTGCCATCATCCGGGGCACAATGCTGTTCCTCAGGATGTACGAGTCATGGGCTGAGCCGCGGAATCTGGCACACACATGTGAGATGGTCATGTCTGCAAGGCACACCACCTGCACATTGATTGAGTGATAATGTTTTCGATTCTTAAAAATGTGCTCACTCGCCTGCGTGGCAGCAGACCAACATGGGTGCAATCGATGGTACCAACAACATGGGGGATGTGCCCAAGGGGATAAAAGTCTCCCTTCACAACGGCCAATTCTGCTCCCCTGGAGAAATGTATGTATCTATCCTTATAGATCATCATGGCTGCAAGAACATCCCTCAGCACCGGGCTGAACATGGATTGTGACATCCCTGCAGTGCTGGCAACAGTCTCCTGGAAGGAACTAGTTGCAAAAAATGGAAGGTTGCTTGGTCACTTGCTGTTGGGTAGTGGCGACAAGGCTGCAGGTGGGGCTCTAACAGATCACCAAGGATCTTCAGGGTTGGTCAGTCGAGGCGGAATTTGCGAATTATCGCAACATCCTCCATGTCCTTCAGCAGTGTCATGTGGCGTAGGAGATTAGGCCTCCTCCTAGTTGAGAAGAAAATGGACACATGTCAATGACAACCATCATGAGATGTCCACAGCACATCCCGTCAAGGATGTCCAGGAAAAACAAAGACTGCCATGTGAAATGCGTGACACGCCAGGTTACATGGGTGAACATTTGAGACACACAGAGGACACACCTCTCCATTTACCATACACAAGTGCCTCAAACAACACATAGGTCAATGTGAATGCACACATACTGAACCCCACATTTCACATGTGCACGCCTTGTAGCGGACCACCCAGCTAATGTGTGTAAAATTAACATGACTGTCTCATACTCATCTGCTGTACCTGTCACACCTTAATGCATCATGTTAACTTGGCACACATCCACAACACAATGATCACAGTAGGCGGCGAACTGTCAGTTGTGTGCACGAGCAGATATGAAAGCACAAGTAAGTAACAACACCATACAGTAAGACAAGCCTTGCCAAGGTCAGCAATGACCCACAACACATTGATTGGTTACACATTGTTGAGTCCACTACAACACTGTCACGCATCATCAACCATCAAATGCATAATTGACGTGGCAGGGACCACAGACCAATGTACATCACACATAGCCAACCATGGCACTTGCGTCCACCTATGGATTATATGGAATAATGGAATTGTGTGCACGATGATGTGCCCTTAACCATGTTGCCGCTGTATACTGTAGAAGTGTTCACGATGGAAATTGCCATTGCATGTGTCCCAAATCACGGTAGCTACTGCCTGGCCCCGGCGGTGTGACACCAGCACCAACCCCTTCACAAGTGCGGTAGTTATTTGCATGGAGACATGGGTTGATGGTGGTTGGCATGCTCCGCCACCCAAATCGCGGTAGCTACCGCCTGGCCCCGGCGGTGTGACACCAGCACCACCCCCTTCACAAGTGCAGTAGTCATTGGCATGGAGACATGGGTAGATGGTGGTGGGCATGCTCCGCCACACAAATTGCGGTAGCTACCGCCTGGCCCCAGTGGTGTGACACCAGCACCACCCCCTTCACAAGTGCGGTACTCTTTGGCATGGAGACATAGGTAGATGGCGGTGGGCATGCTCCACCACCCAAATCGTGGTAGCTACCGCCTGGCCATGGCGGTGTGACAACAGCACCACCCCCTTTACAAGTGCAGTATTCATTGGCATGGAGACATGGGTAGATGGCAGTAGGCATGCTCCTCCACCCAAATCGCGGTAGCTACCGCCTGGCCACAGCGGTGTGACATCGCCATGGGGCGTTGCCTACAGCCAATGGGAGCGATGATTGCGGTGGCATGATGCAGTTTTGAAAATCGCGGAAGGCGTGCTCCGCCACCGCGGAGGCGGTCATTGGATGAATTTGTAAGATGCACCATCGCGGCAGCGCACCCCTGGCCCCTGCGGTGCATCACCACCATGAAGCATTGCCTACAGCCAATGGGAGTGATGATTGCGGTGGCATGATGCAGATTTGAAAATCGTGGAAGGTGTGCTCCACCACCGCAGAGGCGGTCATTGGATGTGTTTGAAAAAGGCAGACCTGGACAACCAACTGTTGCAGCTTGGCACCTAGGAAACGATCCTAGGGGGCTATAAATCTGTGGGAGTGAGCCTCACATTTCCACTGCTCACAGAACCTGCTGCCTTTGACCCTCTCCTGCTGCTGCCTCCAGAGCCTGCTGCCTGGGACCCTCTCCTGCTGCTGCCTCCAGAACCTGCAGCCTGGGACCCTCGCCTGCTGCTGCCTCCGGAGCCTGCTGCCTGGGACCCTTTTTGCTGCTGCCTCAGGGACCCTCTCCTGCTACAGCCTCCAGAGCCTGCTGCCTGGGACCCCTCACCACCCACTTCCACCAAAGGTGTTCCATGTCCACAGGGATGGCAAGGATAGAGTAGATCTGTGCCAGTCCATTCACAAGTGAAGAGCTGGAGGTCACTGTGGATGAGGTGCTGGCACAGTACCCAAGGCTGTATGGTGCCCCCGATGTTGTGGTAAGTCATCGTAAATGGAGGTGTAGGGCAGGGGGGGTCAGAGATGTGGTTGTACTGCTGCAGTATATGCCTGAGTGTGTGGGGTTGTGTCATACACTGACAAACATGCTGTCTCCAGGGTGAGGGAGTGTGTGTGTCCCAATGTCACGGTTTACCCTGCCTGCAGTTGTATGTCTGAGTGGAGTGTGTTACATTGTCAGCCATACACAGCCACAGGATATTGGACATGCAGGTGCCAGCACAGTAATTGCCTGGGTGATTGTCTCTGTGTGCCCCTTTTGTCCAACTCAATGTGAACCCAGCGACTATGCCCAGTGCCCACCCACCAAGAAGAGATGACATCACTGCACTTACTGGGTTCTTAATCTTGTTCATTCACACTGAAATAAAGATATGCACCATCTCAGCCCTGTATAATTGCACACAAGCACACTTGTGTACATGGCTATTTTGTTGGTGAGTCAATGTGCCCCGATGCCACACACATTACATACACATATGTTCACAGGACATGCTCATTGAATGCTGCCCAGTCATGCACACAGTGATTCTACACACAGACACAGGTAGATATGTGATGTATATAGTGGCCAGACATGCATAGGACTGGAGATGTGTGCAAGCCACTGAGGGGGTTCAGTGCAGTCATCCTGCATGTGTGTGAGATTTGGCACGGCGCAACATGACAACACTGATGGGCAGCATATTGGCAGTGACTCATCCTGAGCTGGATGCATGTCTGAAGAAGCATCGGCAGCAAGGCAGGGGTGAGTATTTGGGGAGGGTGACTTTGGCTGGGAGCGGATGCATGTGTACAGGGCCTGTGGCAGCGGTGGCCCATGTGATATTCGTGGAGTGGTGTTGTGCTGTGTCATGTGAGTGGCTGCTGGGATGGGTGCCAGTGTCATGCTTTGGCCCAAACTGCCCTTACAAGGGTGAGCCTCCCTACTGTGCTTTCCCATTGCCAGATGTTTTAGGATCTACATGGTCATTTAGCATTGAGATAGTGTGGGAAATGTATTAGGGGTGAACAGCAGTGTCCACTATCTGAGTGTGACTGCATGTATGCCTACTTTGCATGCACCATGATTGGTGAGGCACACACATCAGACAACAATGTGCCCCAGAGTACCACATGGTCTTTGGTATGGCATACTTGCCAATGTGGACAGTCATGTCCTAATAGGTGTGTGTGTTGTCCCCTCCTGTTCCCTCAAGGTCTGTCAGTGGTAATAAGTGGTGTCCCCACATAATGTCCCAAGGTGTGGGCAGAGCAAGTTGTGTGTCTGGTACACTTCATCCACGGGCAGGGTGTTGTGCTGTGTGGCCTCAACATGGCTCAGTCATGGCAGATATTCAGGGTTACTGTTGGGGTCTATGTAGTGTGTTGCTGCAATGTGATTGCAGGGTGTGGTGGTCACCATGTAGATTTGGGCATCTCCTGTACTGCATTGATTGGTTTGCTTTATCCTGATGATGAGACTAACACAACCCTGCATCTCTCTCTCATGCAGAATCTACAGTGGACACGGAGGCGGAAACCAGTGGTGGCGAGGCTAGCAATACAGATGCACTGGAGGCCAGTGACACAGAGCTCACCAGCGCATCTGAGGGGTACTGGAGTATGCAGGAGGAATCCGTGCCTGAGACACAAAGTACTACATCATCTGATGCCAGCGGTGATGCATCCATGTTGGCAGGCACAGGGAATGGGGACCCTGCTTCATCCTCTACCACACAGCGGCCAGTGGCCAGCCACCCATCCACTTCCTCTGGTGCTGCCCGTGTCTGTGTCAGTAAGAGGGGACGAGTTAGCTTAACCTGCACCTGTCCCCCCCTGCTGCCCTCAGTGCTCCTGCACCAGCTTTGTGTGGGCCAGACAGCCATGCTCAATGCCTTCAGTGACCATGACAAAAAATTAGGCCAGGTGGTTGCCTACATGGAGGGCATACACTCTGACATGGGTGGGCTACATGTACAGTCCAGGCTTTGTCGTCCACAGTGATGTCTGCCCTTCAACAGACACATACTCCCATTCCTGCTCTAGGGCCTTTGTCCACCCCCCAGTCAGCGGCCACATCGGATGATAGTGACCAAGGTTCCCAGTCACGATACAGCACAAGAAGCACCCAGCAGAAACAACCCAAGCGGTCCCACCCACAGACACCATCCCCACAGAAGAGCAGAACCAGCCCAGAATGCAAACACAAGAGCCCATCAGGGAAGAGCAAGGCCGAAAAAGCAAGGAGGCAGGCATCAGGCTCCCATGCCTCAGAGGCTTCACCAGCGAACGACTCTCGAGGCCGTAAAACTTCATGCAGAGCTAGGCGTGCAGTGTCTATGCCCACTGAGGAGGTGTTGTCTGGCAAAGGTATACCTAGGAAGGGCTCAGGGCCACATTCGCCCGCCACATCAACAAACCGGTTAAGGAGGGCACTGTAGGGGGTACACCTGGCAAACATGGGAAGGTGGTCCAGAGGCGTAGCCAGACAAAGCATCCTGCAGGATCCATCACATCACCAGAGGAAGTGCCAGTGTCTGCACCTGAAGTGGCTCTGTTGGTGTGTGTGCCTGTTCTATCATCACCAGTTCCCATTAACCCCAGTACAGGAAAGCCATTTTGCATTCCTAAGAAGTGGAAAGGCACCCCTCCAACCTCTCCCACCCACACTGTGTCCCAGGTCTGCATGACTCCGCCTCCACGTGCCACTACACCACCTGGGCCAAAAAGCCCTCCAGCTTGCCAAGCCACTGATAGCCCTACATCACCTGGGCCTCTGTCTCCCCAGTCAAGTGGTCCTGCTGTCCCGGACACACAGCCAGCTCCAAGTCAGCCTGACAGCCACGAGTGAGCAGTAGTTCCCCTCATACACCTGTCTCTCATACAGGTGTGCTAGTCCTGCCCATTGTTTACAACCTGGGTGTGTTTCTGGCCATGGAAGGGTACAGTCAAACACACTCACTGTACAGCTTTTCATGTCCTGACTCTGCACTTTGCCATGCCCACTGGCCTTGTCATTCACTGTTGTTCTGGCCTTGCCTGTGCAGCTTCTCATGTCCTGACTCTGCACTTCTCCCTGGCCACTGGCCTTGTTGCCCTGCTATTCTGGCCTTGCCTGTGCAGCTTCTCATGTCCTGACTCTGCACTTTGCCATGCCCACTGGCCTTCCTGTTCTGGCCTTGCGTGTGCAGCTTCTCATGTCTTGACTCTCCACTTTGCCATGCCCACTGGCCTTCCTGTTCTGGCCTTGCCTGTGCAGCTTCTCATGTCCTGACTTTGCACTTTGCCATGCCCACTGGCATTGTTGCCCTGCTGTTCTGGCCTTGCCTGTGTAGCTTCTCATGTCCTGACTCTGCACTTTGCCATGCCCACTGGCCTTCCTGTTCTGGCCTTGCCTGTGCAGATTCTCATGTCCTGACTCTGCACTTCTCCCTGGCCACTGGCCTTGTTGCCCTGCTGTTCTGGCCTTGCCTGTGCAGCTTCTCATGTCCTGACTCTGCACTTTGCTATGCCCATTGGATTTCCTGTTCTGGCCTTACCTATGCAGCTTCTCATGTCCTGACTCTGAACTTCTCCCTGGCCACTGGCCTTGTTGCCCTGCTGTTCTGGCCTTGCCTGTGCAGCTTCTCATGTTCTAATTCTGCACTTTGCCATGCCCACTGGCCTTATTGTTCTGGCCTTGCCTGTGTAGCTTCTCATGTCCTGACTCTGCACTTCTTCCTGCCCACTGGCCCTGTTGCCCTGCTGTGTTGTACTCTCACCTGTGCAGCCTCTTATGTACTTTGCTGTACCACCGGCATTGGACACTGGCCCTGTTGCTCTGCTGTGTTGGACTCTCCCCTGTGCCATGGACACTGGCCATGTTGCTCTGCTGTGTTGGAGTCTCCCCTGTGCCCTGGATACTGGCCCTGTTTCTCTGCTGTGTTGGACTCTCCCTTGTGCCATGGACACTGGCCCTGTTGCTCTGCTGTGTTGGACTCTCACCTGTGCAGTCTCTCATGTACTTGCTGTGCCACCTGCCATGGCCACTGGCATTGTTGCCCTGCTGTTCTGACCTTGCCTGTGCAGCTTCACATGTCCTGACTCTGCACTTTGCCATGTCCACTGGCCTTCCTGTTCTGGCCTTGCCTGTGCAGCTTCTCATGTCCTGACTCTGCACTTTGCCATGTCCACTGGCCTTCCTGTTCTGGCCTTGCCTGTGCAGCTTCTCATGTCCTGACTCTGCACTTTCCCATGCCCACTGGCATTGTTGCCCTGCTGTTCTGGCCTTGCCTGTGTAGCTTCTCATGTCCTGACTCTGCACTTCTCCCTGGCCACTGGCCTTGTTGCCCTGCTGTTCTGGCCTTGCCTGTGCAGCTTCTCATGTTCTGACTCTGCACTTCTGCATGGCCACTGGCCTTGTTGTCCTGCTGTGTTGTACTCTCACCTGTGCAGCTTCTCATGTACTTGCTGTACCACCTGCATTGGACACTGGCCGTGTTGCTCTGCTGTGTTGGACTCTCCCCTGTGCCATGGACACTGGTCCTGTTGCTCTGCTGTGTTTGAGTCTCCCCAGTGCCCTGGACAGGGGCCCTGTTGCTCTGCTGTGTTGGACTCTCCCCTGTGCCATGGACACTGGCCCTGTTGCTCTGCTGTGTTGGACTCTCACCTGTGCAGCCTCTCATGTACTTGCTGTGCCACCTGCCATGGCCACTGGCATTGTTGCCCTGCTGTTCTGACCTCGCCTGTGCAGCTTCTCATGTCCTGACTCTGCACTTTGCCATGCCCACTGGCCTTCCTATTCTGGCCTTGCCTGTGCAGCTTCTCATGTCCTGACTCTGCACTTTGCCATGCCCACTGGCCTTCCTGTTCTGGCCTTGCCTATGTAGCTTTTCATGTCCTGCCTCTGCACTTTGCCATGCCCACTGGCATTGTTGCCCTTCTGTTCTGGCCTTGCCTGTGTAGCTTCTCATGTCCTGACTCTGCACTTCTCCCTGGCCACTGGCCTTGTTGGCCTGCTGTTCTGGCCTTGCCTGTGCAGCTTCTCATGTCCTGACTCTGCACTTTGCCATGCCCACTGGCCTTTCTGTTCTGGCCTTGCCTGTGCATATTCTTATGTCCTGACTCTGCACTTCTCCCTGGCCACTGGCCTTGTTGCCCTGCTGTTCTGGCCTAGCCTGTGCAGCTTCTCATGTCCTGACTCTGCACTTTGCCATGCCCACTGGCCTTCCTGTTCTGGCCTTGCTTGTGTAGCTTCTCATGTCCTGACTCTGCACTTTCCCATGCCCACTGGCATTGTTGCCCTGCTGTTCTGGCCTTGCCTGTGTAGCTTCTCATGTCCTGACTCTGCACTTCTCCCTGGCCACTGGCCTTGTTGCCCTGCTGTTCTGGCCTTGCCTGTGCAGCTTCTCATGTCCTGACCCTGCACTTTTCCATGCCCACTGGCCTTCCTGTTCTGGCCTTGCCTGTGCAGCTTCTCATGTCCCGACTCTGCACTTCTGCATGGCCACTGGCCTTGTTGTCCTGCTGTGTTGTACTCTCACCTGTGCAGCTTCTCATGTACTTGCTGTACTACCTGCATTGGACACTGGCCCTGTTGCTCTGCTGTGTTGGACTCTCCCCTGTGCCATGGACACTGGCCCTGTTGCTCTGCTGTGTTTGAGTCTCCCCTGTGCCCTGGACAGTGGCCCTGTTGCTCTGCTGTGTTGGACTCTCCCCTGTGCCATGGACACTGGCCCTGTTGCTCTGCTATGTTGGACTCTCACCTGTGCAGCCTCTCATGTACTTGCTGTGCCACCTGCCATGGCCACTGGCATTGTTGCCCTGCTGTTCTGACCTTGCCTGTGCAGCTTCTCATGTCCTGACTCTGCACTTTGCCATGCCCACTGGCCTTCCTATTCTGGCCTTGCCTGTGCAGCTTCTCATGTCCTGACTCTGCACTTTGCCATGCCCACTGGCATTGTTGCCCTTCTGTTCTGGCCTTGCCTGTGTAGCTTCTCATGTCCTGACTCTGCACTTCTCTCTGGCCACTGGCCTTGTTGGCCTGCTGTTCTTGCCTTGCCTGTGCAGCTTCTCATGTCCTGACTCTGCACTTTGCCATGCCCATTGGCCTTCCTGTTCTGGCCTTACCTGTGCAGCTTCTCATGTCCTGACTCTGCACTTCTCCCTGGCCACTGGCCTTTATGCCCTGCTGTTCTGGCCTTGCCTGTGTAGCTTCTCAAGTTCTGATTCTGCACTTTGCCATGCCCACTGGCCTTCCTGTTCTGGCCTTGCCTGTGCAGCTTCTCATGTCCTGACTCTGCACTTCTTCCTGCCCACTGGCCCTGTTACCCTGCTGTGTTGTACTCTCACCTGTGCAGCCTCCCATGTACTTGCTCTACCACCTGCATTGGACACTGGCCCTGTTGCTCTGCTGTGTTGGACTCTCCCCTGTGCCATGGACACTGGCCCTGTTGCTATGCTGTGTTGGAGTCTCCCCTGTGCCCTGGACACTGGCCCTGTTGCTCTGCTGTGTTGGACTCTCCCTTGTGCCATGGACACTGGCCCTGTTGCTCTGCTGTGTTGGACTCTCACCTGTGCAGTCTCTCATGTACTTGCTGTGCCACCTGCCATGGCCACTGGCATTGTTGCCCTGCTGTTCTGACCTTGCCTGTGCAGCTTCACATGTCCTGACTCTGCACTTTGCCATGCCCACTGGCCTTCCTGTTCTGGCCTTGCCTGTGCAGCTTCTCATGTCCTGACTCTGCACTTTGCCATGCCCACTGGCCTTCCTGTTCTGGCCTTGCTTGTGTAGCTTCTCATGTCCTGACTCTGCACTTTCCCATGCCCACTGGCATTGTTGCCCTGCTGTTCTGGCCTTGCCTGTGTAGCTTCTCATGTCCTGACTCTGCACTTCTCCCTGGCCACTGGCCTTGTTGCCCTGCTGTTCTGGCCTTGCTTGTGTAGCTTCTCATGTCCTGACTCTGCACTTTCCCATGCCCACTGGCATTGTTGCCCTGCTGTTCTGGCCTTGCCTGTGCAGCTTCTCATGTCCCGACTCTGCACTTCTGCATGGCCACTGGCCTTGTTGTCCTGCTGTGTTGTACTCTCACCTGTGCAGCTTCTCATGTACTTGCTGTACCACCTGCATTGGACACTGGCCCTGTTGCTCTGCTGTGTTTGAGTCTCCCCTGTGCCCTGGACAGTGGCCCTGTTGCTCTGCTGTGTTGGACTCTCCCCTGTGCCATGGACACTGGCCCTGTTGGTCTGCTGTGTTGGACTCTCACCTGTGCAGCCTCTCATGTACTTGCTGTGCCACCTGTCATGGCCACTGGCATTGTTGCCCTGCTGTTCTGACCTTGCCTGTGCAGCTTCTCATGTCCTGACTCTGCACTTTGCCATGCCCACTGGCCTTCCTATTCTGGCCTTGCCTGTGCAGCTTCTCATGTCCTGACTCTGCACTTTGCCATGCCCACTGGCCTTCCTGTTCTGGCCTTGCCTATGTAGCTTTTCATGTCCTGACTCTGCACTTTGCCATGCCCACTGGCATTGTTGCCCTTCTGTTCTGGCCTTGCCTGTGTAGCTTCTCATGTCCTGACTCTGCACTTCTCCCTGGCCACTGGCCTTGTTGGCCTGCTGTTATGGCCTTGCCTGTGCAGCTTCTCATGTCCTGACTCTGCACTTTGCCATGCCCACTGGCCTTTCTGTTCTGGCCTTGCCTGTGCATATTCTCATGTCCTGACTATGCACTTCTCCCTGGCCACTGGCCTTGTTGCCCTGCTGTTCTGGCCTTGCCTGTGCAGCTTCTCATGTCCTGACTCTGCACTTTGCCATGCCCATTGGCCTTTCTGTTCTGGCCTTACCTGTGCAGCTTCTCATGTCCTGACTCTGCACTTCTCCCTGGCCACTGGCCTTTATGCCCTGCTGTTCTGGCCTTGCCTGTGCAGCTTCTCAAGTTCTGATTCTGCACTTTGCCATGCCCACTGGCCTTCCTGTTCTGGCCTTGCCTGTGCAGCTTCTCATGTCCTGACTCTGCACTTCTTCCTGCCCACCGGCCCTGTTACCCTGCTGTGTTGTACTCTCACCTGTGCAGCCTCCCATGTACTTGCTCTACCACCTGCATTGGACACTGGCCCTGTTGCTCTGCTGTGTTGGACTCTCCCCTGTGCCATGGACACTGGCCCTGTTGCTCTGCTGTGTTGGAGTCTCCCCTGTTCCCTGGATACTGGCCCTGTTGCTCCGCTGTGTTGGACTCTCACCTGTGCAGTCTCTCATGTACTTGCTGTGCCACCTGCCATGGCCACTGGCATTGTTGCCCTGCTGTTCTGACCTTGCCTGTGCAGCTTCTCATGTCCTGACTCTGCACTTTGCCATGCCCACTGGCCTTCCTGTTCTGGCGTTGCTTGTGTAGCTTCTCATGTCCTGACTCTGCACTTTCCCATGCCCACTGGCATTTTTGCCCTGCTGTTCTGGCCTTGCCTGTGTAGCTCCTCATGTCCTGACTCTGCACTTCTCCCTGGCCACTGGCCTTGTTGCCCTGATGTTCTGGCCTTGCCTGCAGCTTCTCATGTCCTGACTCTGCACTTTTCCATGCCCACTGGCCTTCCTGTTCTGGCCTTGCCTGTGCAGCTTCTCATGTCCCGACTCTGCACTTCTCCATGGCCACTGGCCTTGTTGTCCTCCTGTGTTGTACTCTCACCTGTGCAGCTTCTCATGTACTTGCTGTACCACCTGCATTGGACACTGGCCGTGTTGCTCTGCTGTGTTGGACTCTCCCCTGTGCCATGGACACTGGTCCTGTTGCTCTGCTGTGTTTGAGTCTCCCCAGTGCCCTGGACAGGGGCCCTGTTGCTCTGCTGTGTTGGACTCTCCCCTGTGCCATGGACACTGGCCCTGTTGCTCTGCTGTGTTGGACTCTCACCTGTGCAGCCTCTCATGTACTTGCTGTGCCACCTGCCATGGCCACTGGCATTGTTGCCCTGCTGTTCTGACCTCGCCTGTGCAGCTTCTCATGTCCTGACTCTGCACTTTGCCATGCCCACTGGCCTTCCTATTCTGGCCTTGCCTGTGCAGCTTCTCATGTCCTGACTCTGCACTTTGCCATGCCCACTGGCCTTCCTGTTCTGGCCTTGCCTATGTAGCTTTTCATGTCCTGCCTCTGCACTTTGCCATGCCCACTGGCATTGTTGCCCTTCTGTTCTGGCCTTGCCTGTGTAGCTTCTCATGTCCTGACTCTGCACTTCTCCCTGGCCACTGGCCTTGTTGGCCTGCTGTTCTGGCCTTGCCTGTGCAGCTTCTCATGTCCTGACTCTGCACTTTGCCATGCCCACTGGCCTTTCTGTTCTGGCCTTGCCTGTGCATATTCTTATGTCCTGACTCTGCACTTCTCCCTGGCCACTGGCCTTGTTGCCCTGCTGTTCTGGCCTTGCCTGTGCAGCTTCTCATGTCCTGACTCTGCACTTTGCCATGCCCACTGGCCTTCCTGTTCTGGCCTTGCTTGTGTAGCTTCTCATGTCCTGACTCTACACTTTCCCATGCCCACTGGCATTGTTGCCCTGCTGTTCTGGCCTTGCCTGTGTAGCTTCTCATGTCCTGACTCTGCACTTCTCCCTGGCCACTGGCCTTGTTGCCCTGCTGTTCTGGCCTTGCCTGTGCAGCTTCTCATGTCCTGACCCTGCACTTTTCCATGCCCACTGGCCTTCCTGTTCTGGCCTTGCCTGTGCAGCTTCTCATGTCCCGACTCTGCACTTCTGCATGGCCACTGGCCTTGTTGTCCTGCTGTGTTGTACTCTCACCTGTGCAGCTTCTCATGTACTTGCTGTACTACCTGCATTGGACACTGGCCCTGTTGCTCTGCTGTGTTGGACTCTCCCCTGTGCCATGGACACTGGCCCTGTTGCTCTGCTGTGTTTGAGTCTCCCCTGTGCCCTGGACAGTGGCCCTGTTGCTCTGCTGTGTTGGACTCTCCCCTGTGCCATGGACACTGGCCCTGTTGCTCTGCTGTGTTGGACTCTCACCTGTGCAGCCTCTCATGTACTTGCTGTGCCACCTGCCATGGCCACTGGCATTGTTGCCCTGCTGTTCTGACCTTGCCTGTGCAGCTTCTCATGTCCTGACTCTGCACTTTGCCATGCCCACTGGCCTTCCTATTCTGGCCTTGCCTGTGCAGCTTCTCATGTCCTGACTCTGCACTTTGCCATGCCCACTGGCATTGTTGCCCTTCTGTTCTGGCCTTGCCTGTGTAGCTTCTCATGTCCTGACTCTGCACTTCTCTCTGGCCACTGGCCTTGTTGGCCTGCTGTTCTTGCCTTGCCTGTGCAGCTTCTCATGTCCTGACTCTGCACTTTGCCATGCCCTTTGGCCTTCCTGTTCTGGCCTTACCTGTGCAGCTTCTCATGTCCTGACTCTGCACTTCTCCCTGGCCACTGGCCTTTATGCCCTGCTGTTCTGGCCTTGCCTGTGTAGCTTCTCAAGTTCTGATTCTGCACTTTGCCATGCCCACTGGCCTTCCTGTTCTGGCCTTGCCTGTGCAGCTTCTCATGTCCTGACTCTGCACTTCTTCCTGCCCACTGGCCCTGTTACCCTGCTGTGTTGTACTCTCACCTGTGCAGCCTCCCATGTACTTGCTCTACCACCTGCATTGGACACTGGCCCTGTTGCTCTGCTGTGTTGGACTCTCCCCTGTGCCATGGACACTGGTCCTGTTGCTATGCTGTGTTGGAGTCTCCCCTGTGCCCTGGACACTGGCCCTGTTGCTCTGCTGTGTTGGACTCTCCCTTGTGCCATGGACACTGGCCCTGTTGCTCTGATGTGTTGGACTCTCACCTGTGCAGTCTCTCATGTACTTGCTGTGCCACATGCCATGGCCACTGGCATTGTTGCCCTGCTGTTCTGACCTTGCCTGTGCAGCTTCACATGTCCTGACTCTGCACTTTGCCATGCCCACTGGCCTTCCTGTTCTGGCCTTGCCTGTGCAGCTTCTCATGTCCTGACTCTGCACTTTGCCATGCCCACTGGCCTTCCTGTTCTGGCCTTGCTTGTGTAGCTTCTCATGTCCTGACTCTGCACTTTCCCATGCCCACTGGCATTGTTGCCCTGCTGTTCTGGCCTTGCCTGTGTAGCTTCTCATGTCCTGACTCTGCACTTCTCCCTGGCCACTGGCCTTGTTGCCCTGCTGTTCTGGCCTTGCTTGTGTAGCTTCTCATGTCCTGACTCTGCACTTTCCCATGCCCACTGGCATTGTTGCCCTGCTGTTCTGGCCTTGCCTGTGCAGCTTCTCATGTCCCGACTCTGCACTTCTGCATGGCCACTGGCCTTGTTGTCCTGCTGTGTTGTACTCTCACCTGTGCAGCTTCTCATGTACTTGCTGTACCACCTGCATTGGACACTGGCCCTGTTGCTCTGCTGTGTTGGACTCTCCCCTGTGCCATGGACACTGGCCCTGTTGCTCTGCTGTGTTTGAGTCTCCCCTGTGCCCTGGACAGTGGCCCTGTTGCTCTGCTGTGTTGGACTCTCCCCTGTGCCATGGACACTGGCCCTGTTGGTCTGCTGTGTTGGACTCTCACCTGTGCAGCCTCTCATGTACTTGCTGTGCCACCTGTCATGGCCACTGGCATTGTTGCCCTGCTGTTCTGACCTTGCCTGTGCAGCTTCTCATGTCCTGACTCTGCACTTTGCCATGCCCACTGGCCTTCCTATTCTGGCCTTGCCTGTGCAGCTTCTCATGTCCTGACTCTGCACTTTGCCATGCCCACTGGCCTTCCTGTTCTGGCCTTGCCTATGTAGCTTTTCATGTTCTGACTCTGCACTTTGCCATGCCCACTGGCATTGTTGCCCTTCTGTTCTGGCCTTGCCTGTGTAGCTTCTCATGTCCTGACTCTGCACTTCTCCCTGGCCACTGGCCTTGTTGGCCTGCTGTTATGGCCTTGCCTGTGCAGCTTCTCATGTCCTGACTCTGCACTTTGCCATGCCCACTGGCCTTTCTGTTCTGGCCTTGCCTGTGCATATTCTCATGTCCTGACTATGCACTTCTCCCTGGCCACTGGCCTTGTTGCCCTGCTGTTCTGGCCTTGCCTGTGCAGCTTCTCATGTCCTGACTCTGCACTTTGCCATGCCCATTGGCCTTTCTGTTCTGGCCTTACCTGTGCAGCTTCTCATGTCCTGACTCTGCACTTCTCCCTGGCCACTGGCCTTTATGCCCTGCTGTTCTGGCCTTGCCTGTGCAGCTTCTCAAGTTCTGATTCTGCACTTTGCCATGCCCACTGGCCTTCCTGTTCTGGCCTTGCCTGTGCAGCTTCTCATGTCCTGACTCTGCACTTCTTCCTGCCCACCGGCCCTGTTACCCTGCTGTGTTGTACTCTCACCTGTGCAGCCTCCCATGTACTTGCTCTACCACCTGCATTG
Source organism: Lissotriton helveticus (assembly GCF_964261635.1). Lineage (NCBI taxonomy): Eukaryota > Metazoa > Chordata > Amphibia > Caudata > Salamandridae > Lissotriton > Lissotriton helveticus. The sequence goes on from NC_136065.1 coordinate 1,413,484,407, forward strand.
GACACTGGCCCTGTTGCTCTGCTGTGTTGGACTCTCCCCTGTGCCATGGACACTGGCCCTGTTGCTCTGCTGTGTTGGAGTCTCCCCTGTTCCCTGGATACTGGCCCTGTTGCTCTGCTGTGTTGGACTCTCCCCTGTGCCATGGACACTGGCCCTGTTGCTCCGCTGTGTTGGACTCTCACCTGTGCAGTCTCTCATGTACTTGCTGTGCCACCTGCCATGGCCACTGGCATTGTTGCCCTGCTGTTCTGACCTTGCCTGTGCAGCTTCTCATGTCCTGACTCTGCACTTTGCCATGCCCACTGGCCTTCCTGTTCTGGCGTTGCTTGTGTAGCTTCTCATGTCCTGACTCTGCACTTTCCCATGCCCACTGGCATTTTTGCCCTGCTGTTCTGGCCTTGCCTGTGTAGCTCCTCATGTCCTGACTCTGCACTTCTCCCTGGCCACTGGCCTTGTTGCCCTGATGTTCTGGCCTTGCCTGCAGCTTCTCATGTCCTGACTCTGCACTTTTCCATGCCCACTGGCCTTCCTGTTCTGGCCTTGCCTGTGCAGCTTCTCATGTCCCGACTCTGCACTTCTCCATGGCCACTGGCCTTGTTGTCCTGCTGTGTTGTACTCTCACCTGTGCAGCTTCTCATGTACTTGCTGTACCACCTGCATTGGACACTGGCCCTGTTGCTCTGCTGTGTTGGACTCTCCCCTGTGCCATGGACACTGGCCCTGTTGCTCTGCTGTGTTGGACTCTCCCCTGTGCCATGGACACTGGCCCTGTTGCTCTGCTGTTTTGGACTCTCACCTGTGCAGCCTCTCAAGTACTTGCTGTGCCATGTGCCATGGACACTGGCCATGTTGTTCTACTGTGTTTTACTCTCACCTGTGCAGCCTCCCATGTACTTGCTGTGCCACCTGCCATGGACATTGGCCCTGTTGCTCTGCTGTGTTGCACTCTCACCTGTGCCATGGACACTGGTCCTGTTGCTCTGCTGTGTTGTACTCTCACCTGTGCAGCCTCTCATGTACTTGCTGTGCCACCTGCCATGGACACTGGCCGTTGAAGAACCGGGGTTTAACCCAGCGGCGTCAGGGGCACGCCTAAGATATTCGAGTTCACCTGTCTTGGTATTCAAAGACACAGAATACTTCTGGATGGCATCAGAGACCAAGTTTATTAGCTGCAGCTAGTAACCGTGATCCTAGAAATACATCATGGTGTAAATTCTCAGGAGACTGCTCATTTTACTAAGGCGAGACGTCTCCTTTTATACCCAATATTCACATAATAAATGTACACCCACTGCACAAAATTCTAGCCAATAAGATACATTTTCAAACAAAGTATCACATAGCAAAAACTCAATTTACAGTATCCCAACCCAAAAGTTAATTATTAGGAATGTCCCAAATTCAATCTCCACAAGCCGGACAAGCCTATAATTAAAAGCATAACCCATGTAATGAAGAAACAATAAAAAAAGAAACAGTAACAGATGCTGAACAAGATAAGGCATGTGCAAGGAAACTAAAAAGTTAACGATGTCCTGAACATTGATTGGCAATCTCAGACAAAGATCGATCAGGGAAATTGGCTTTGCGAGGTCAGTTTCAGGTGAAGAGGTCAGTTTCTTACAGTTCATTTTAGAGTCAAAAAGAAACCTACTTAATGTATACATGAACTAAGAAGGCCAGGCCACTTTGTTCACCAGGCTACCTTTAAAGGCCTACGTGAGGGCAACACAAAATGGTGGCACAGAACAAAATGGAGTCAGACTCGAGAATTACAGAACCTCAGCCCCTCCTTTTGCCATTACGTAGGCAATAACCTAAGACTCATGTTAATCTGAATCTAGGTCTATATCGATATTCATTAGGTCATCAAAGTGTTGCTGTAGCATCATTTTATTATTCTCTACTTCTCTCGGGACAGATCTCCGAACACACATAGTGCAAGTATGATGTCTAATACCATACGATTCTGCAAAGTCATAAGGCGGTCCGCTTGAAGCTCAGCTGTAACATTACTAAGTACACCTGCTGTCTCATTAATAGTAGCTTCAACAACGCGGACAAGCTGTCGAATATGCCTACTATTGATCATAGGACCCCAAAAGGGCAAGAAGCCCTTGAAGAAATCTCCTACTTCGTGTGCTGCAGTATCTTCCTTTTTGAAGACACCTCTACCATATCTCGTTCTATGATAGTCTGAAGTAGTAGTGTATGTAGGGGGAAGCAAAAACGCCACATAACATGTTGTGAAATCTACGGTCAATGGACAATCGATATTTGCCCGGCGGTATCGCCTCTTTAACCCACGAAATATTAATCAATGAAGAGGCAGGCGCTGGAGACGGGAAGGCAGGAAACAAGGTTTATTCTCTCCGGAGGAGAACACATCAGTTCAGACAGCAGGTATCGTCATGAGGTGCTCTAACCGCATCTCTCTGAGGCCTGGCCTTTTATACATATCTTCATCATCTTTATTGCAAGTCACACATCTTTGTAATGCTTTGAAGTATGGAAGGATATCCTCCGAATCTCCCCTTCAGGCCCGTTCCCACACACATTTACAGTTGAAGTCCCCACCCCGGTCACAAAAGGTGATGGTTATCGCGCAGCTGGACATTCCGCCGATTCACGGAATGTGGGGGTTCGATCGGATCTCATAGGGTGGGCGTTTTGATCAACTCGGGAGTCCTTTGATGAGGGAAGCTTCCTACTGTACGGGGGGAGGCAATAAACGGTGTCGGCAGAGCTAGGTGTCGGCCTGGGAACGAGGGAGACAAACGGGCACGCAGGAAAGGGGGTTTGTATCAAAAGGACCTGGGATCATGAAAGGAATGAGGGGAGGTGTCGCGCTGGGAACAGGATGGGGCTCTGAGGCAGAGCTGCGCTGGAGAGGGGTGTATGACCCAAGGCATGTGAGAGCGGGGGGGTTGTCAGCGTGTGGGCTTTGCGAGGGTGAGGGGCCATGCTGGGGGCCAGTGGCGTGCAGAGGGTGGTTCTGATCGAGGCACCTAAAACGGCGGGTGCGCACGACAAAAGTGTGGCATCCGGGGAAAAGGCAAGATGGCGCAGATAATGTTTACCAAGCCGTACTAATTTTCCACAGTCCTCCCTTTAACATGTTCAAGACATCTTGCCGGCCTATTTCCCATTCATGTCTACTGGGGCGGTCATAAGAAAAGAAGTAGGTACCCAGGCGAAGGAGCTATAAACATTACATTTTAAAATCGTTCATCCTAAGAGGCGGGTCTATCAATAAAAACTCGTTTGCAGGAAAGTCATAGTAATGCAATATCGGACAAAAAATGATTCTGTAGTGAGAGCATTGAGTACATTTCATAGCTTACTTATAGTCGCTCGGAAGGTAAACTGATAGGTCATTACATATGCAAGTTCTGTTCATTTTTGGTTGGAGCATAATCAACACAAGGGTGGCTGGGAGAGAAATGAGACACAGTAGACATGATAATTAAGGGTGTCAATGTTCGAAGTTAGTGAGTTCTCAGCATTCTTTGTCGTCGTTTGTTGGCACTGTGGAGCACCGGCGGTGGAGCTATGAGTCCAGCTCTATTCTAGGCTCCGCGTTGCAGGGCATGACCTTTTTCTCGCATCCCCGGTCAAAAAAAGGTCCCTTCCGCCCTGTGTCCTTTGAGTCGATTGTCAGAAAAGTTCGGGTGGAAGAAGAGTGTGTAAGCAGTCCATAGGGTAGGTCGGAGAAAAAGGGAGATGGAGCAGGGCCAGATCGGAAACAGACCAGGGGGACGGAAAATTCCAGGTAGGCGGGCTCATGACCGCGTTCAGAGAGCGGGGACTTTTCGGCACACGTTGAACATTGAACAGGGGCATCAGGTCAGCCCTTTCCTCTCATTTTGTCGAAAACAGTGCCTCGTCCTGCAACTCCTTTCTGTCGCGATCTCGCCTTGGCCAATGTCGTAGACGTTCCATGATCCGTAGTCAGGCCACGTGCTCCCACATCCGGTCTCTCTTTCCTCCGACAGCGGTACCCTTAAATGAGTTTGAAAAGATAGTCTTTAGAGAATTGGCAGAGGAAGGTAATCACATAAGTCTATTTCTCTCCCAGCTCCAAGCAAATAAGAAACATCCGTTACATTGGGGTTCACAACCATCATATAAATAATTGATGATGGACTTGTTGGATTCCCTATAACTTTCCTTCGCAACTATTTCTTTGGTGTTTGTTGGTGCCACATTCATTGTCGTGGTACGAGATCTGGTACCTTTTATTGCGTTACAGTTACGTCAGTTCTTCTGATAGAGACCCACCTTCCTAGTACAAGCCTTACAAAGCTATACCGCTCTCCAGGGCTTTATATATTTATTTTTTTTGTCGAAAAAATGTAACGTGCCATCACCATGGTCTGATAGGTATCTTTCTGAGGAACGAGCATAGGCTAAACATTTTTCACTTCTATCAAGGCATCCTACCCTTTTAGCTAAACATTTTCCTTCACCAGGGTTCATTGTAACAATTCCTTCATTTCGGTCTAATCTTAACCTTTGCAGAACATTATTCTCATTCCTACGTAGTCTCTTACAACCTGACTACTTCAAAAAAAACGGGGGCTTGCGATAACTATTTGATTCATCCTTGGGGTGACCGGGGTCTTTATAGAAAACAACTAGGAACATAGCAAACGGGGGTGAGGGACACTTTAAAAACTCTCATCCGGGTCAGCTGATACTAAACTGGGGGCGCTCGGGGATGCTTCGATCACCTTTATTTGTTTGGGCATCGAGATAGTTCGGGACGGGGAAGGTCGCGTTATCTGAGGCATCTTTTTATAACACGGGAGCCGCTGACATGTAGTTCCCTTATTTCGGGTCAGATTAGGGAACCTCAGTCGTCTTACCTGTCCTTTCCCTTATGGCCAAATCTCGGTTTCATCAATTTTTAGCAGAAAGGAGAGGTAGTGACACAGCGTCAGGGTGATTTTTATTTAGGATAAATTTTGAGCAAATACTTGTGGTATTTGGAGCCAATTGGGTGGTGCACTAGGGGTGGCGGTCTGCCAATTTAGGTGCTAGTCGTTCGGAAGAGCGAGAGAGAGAGAGAGAGAGAGAGAGAGAGAGAGAGAGAGAGAGAGAGAGAGAGATGTGCAACAACAGGCTAAATAGTACAAGTGTGACATGGGGAGTGGCCGTGCATTAAGATAGGCTATTCAGCGCATTACACAACATAAGACATTACGGGTCTGTGTTAGAATTTTGAAAGCATGCAGTTTGGGATGGACAAGCATTAGGCAGGGTAGAGGGGGCATGCATTGAGTAAAAGACACCATTGTATCGCACTTCTCGCACTCTCGGTCCGCCGACCAGTCAAGTCAGCGCCTCAGTCGCACAAAAACATTTTCTCATAGATTCAGACATACGTGACACGTGTCCATTTACGCAACACGGCATAGGTTCAGACAAACGTGACACGTGCCCATTCACGCAACACGGCATAGGGGTGACCGTGTCTTATCATATCATTCAACTTCTTGGCTCTTTCGTTACAAGAGTAGTTTGTGGGTGTGCTTAGATGCCATCTGGCAACGTTAGTCCGCTTCGTGTATCAGACATGGCGTGGCTTCGGATCTTCACCATACCTAAGTCGTGATCTCCAGTGTAACCTGTAGGGGGAGAAAAAGAGGGGAAGGGAGGGGGACAACATTCGAGCATATCAGATGTACGGGCACGAAAATCCTTTACTTACCTCGTACTCGTCTTGTCTCCTCGGGATAGAATCCCTGGGGTCTTGGTTTCCGATATCGGGGGGGGGGGGAGGGGGGGAGGGGTAGTGTGGCAAGAATGGCGAGCGATAGGTAGTTCATGAGGGAGACGGTCCGAATGTGACATCATAGGCCGTGTATAAGGAAACGTTAAAGAAAATCAGAAGCGCTTAGAGCGAGGTGTCTAGTTTGCAGATGTATCTAGCTATCGGGGTCCTTAAATCCCTTTTCCTACGCAGTGATGTTCTAAGGCATATCGGCTCTTCAGCCAACTCTGTTCCCTAGCACCTTTGAGTGCCGTACCTTTATAACATTCTATCATTTACACCGCTTCACTTTACCCATCCTCAGAAGTCGAGGTCCTTCTTCGTGCGTTAATTTCTGAGCCAGTCGCATACTTGGAAGCAGGGTATCGTGTCGTAGATTCGATCCTTCATCCGGAGCTGGGCACCCATCTTTCGATAACCTTGAAAAGAGAACAAAACAGGGTGCACAGAAAATCTCTCCCGCTGATCCCACATTTTACAAAAAGCATGCAATACCCAGTTCATAGTTTGGAAAACCTTTATTTGCACAATCGTTCAGTATGTTGATATGACAGTATGATCTCGGTTTGGCCGGGCACAGCAATGGCTAAAGTGCGTACAGTAGGGGATGATTTTGCAGTATTGGGAATATTGAGAATACTAGAAAGGCTTATTCATTCATTTGCAGGGAACTAAAACGTCTATCGATAGTTGAGGGATCAAGGGGCATTCATTTCATAATTGGAAGCACATTCGGACTAGTTGCAATCAACTTTTCCTATATGTATACCGTGGGCGTGTGTCGTAAGCGAGGTTATGTATCGGCTATAATAAACATCAAAATAAAATTGTACATTTGAAAAAAAAACATTTTTCACGGGACCCTTTTACATGTTCGTCGAGTGAACCTTCTCTCTTTTTCGTCAAGTGTACAAAGGATCATATACATATTTCAGAACATCGAGTCTTTTTAGCTAAAAACACCACGAGGTGTTCGCATGTTCCTATTGATACCGGCGCCATTTTGGGCGGGGCCGGGTTAGTCCGGAAGTAGCATCAGGGAAAAATGTTTCCTACAACCGGCAGTTGGACCAGAGTCCTTTTCGGCAGTTCAAGAATTCATGCTAACAGAAGGAGTGGTTATGTCATGCTTATTTCGTTAGCGATCAAGGCAGTTGTTCCTCACCGGAAGCCTGCAGGGGCCGAGGGCTCCTGGGACTTTTGTAGAATCTTCAAAGCTGTGGAGATGCTGTCGGAGGTGGGGGCTCGTGCCCCGGTGGGCAAGCGTCCGAGTTACATTGCTGGTCAAAGTTACTCTAGCGGCCTAGACCCGCCTTCCCGGGGGCCCAGACGCCATTTTGCGGCCCTGCAGCAGCCGCCTTTTGTCCAGTTTGCAAGAGTGGAGGAGACCCTTTGGGGTGAAAGAAAAAGGAACTCTGTGTTGTAGGAGCAGGACATTCGGCTAGGGTGCAGCTGTGGCGCCCCCACCTGGGGGGGGGCGAGGGAGACTCGTTCGCGCCGTCTCCCTCTCCCGGTGCACTCCACGCTGCTCTTTTTCATGGGCCTGCACGATGGCCTCTCCACATCCCGTGCTTCACAAGTCCCATGTCCAGTGCTGAGGAAGTATGGCCACCTGCGGCACACATTCAGTGCTGCACAAGTATCGGTGCAGCCATTGCATGTTCGGTGCTGCGCAAGTATTGGCACCGCTGCATGTTCGGTGCTGCGCAAGTATTGGCGCCGCCCGGCTGGAGGATTTCGGCGCCGGGCCGGGGGCTGGGAAGCCTCCTACCTGTGGGGGTGGGAGAGGCTCGTCCGCGTCGTCTCTCCCTCCCAGCCCGCCCAGGAGCAATTCCAGTGGAGGTACTTGTGATGGCCGGACTGGGGCTGGGAAGCCTCCTACCTGTGGAGGTGGGAGAGGCTCGTCCGCGTCGCCTCTCCCTCCCAGCCCAACCTCCAGAGTTGTCACGGCCATTATTCAAGAAAGAAGTGGCGCCTGGCGTGTTGCTGCTGCCATGACGGAGGAGAAAAGAAAGAAGTGGCGCCTGGCGTGTTGCTGCTGCCATTACGGAGGAGAAAAGAAAAAATGTCCCGTCCGTCTCTGGGCCGGGCTTCCGGTGGATGTCGGCCGGACGCCCTTTGCTCTGGCCCCATGAACGGGTTCTTTGGCTCATCGGCTGCAGCCGGATCCAGTTGGCCCGGTCCCTGGCCATTGGTGGCCGGGCCGGGAGGGCATGTGGCGGGACTACCTGAAACTCTCAAGGGTCACCGTGGCCGGACCGGGAGAGCACGTGGTGGGACTATCTGCAACTGTCACGTGCCACCGTGGCCGGACCCCGGCCCCTGACTCTCCTCCGGCTCCCCCTTATGTTACGATTTCCTGGCCGACTGTTGGCAGCAGGACCCGCCTTATATGGGTTGCTGCCGGCTGGGCGTAGCCGTAACCCTGCCCTACCTTGGAAGGTTCCAGAGTGGGGGGGTGCTCTGCTGACTTTCATTTTCTACAGTTTACCGTTCTTGTTTCTAACGTTTTCTGTTGTTAGGGCATTAATAGGTGTTTATCATTACGTATTGTTATTTGTTTCTTGTTCGTTATGTTAAATAAAAGTTCAAGTTCATCAGTGGCCTACGGGTTTCGTTTTCCCATTCCTTTCTTTCCAGGTTGTTTCATGCTAAAGTTTCTGTTAACAGAAGTTAAGTAACACGGAAACACAGGTAGAGGGATGACGTTGATTCATGCGTCACGTACACACAAACTCAGACGGGGAGACAATACAAGTATTATATACAAAGACCCAAGACAAACATAAAACAGTTATTGACCAAAATTATCTTTTACCCTAAACTTTTCCCTACTTGGCTAAACATAAGAATGCTTGATCACGTGTGTACATTATTTCTTTTGCTTTATTCGGGGTTTGTCGTCTGTTAACTTAGAGCTAGGCTGGGCTTCCCGTCTTAGCGTTGTTTGATCTATGAGAACTCGAGCATGTCGCTGAGATCGGTCTGGCGAAATCTGTGCCATCGGGCATAATCGAACGTGGTGGTTCTATCTGATTTGTCCATGCCAGTCTGATTCATCTTTGTCCCGCGCCTTTTCCCTTTCTGTCGGCCTGTTGTTCCTGTCGGTCCTCTGTTCCTACTCCCATTTAGTAGAGTCGGACATTGGGCTTTCCAGTGCCCGACATATCTACAGAAAGCACATTGGTTTTGCCCTAAGTCTGGCCGTCCTGTGTGTAGCGTCAGGGGATTACTTTCGGGTCGTTGTGTCCAGGGGTTGTCCTGCTGATATATTCCTCTACCTGCTCTGTCCTCGTCTCTTTTCTTTCGTTGCATTGCTTCTTTGCGCCACATACCGAGACTGTCGAGCATAATAGGCGTTGTCTTATTTTTACGAAGGGCTATTTCTAACGTTTCTATTTTATCAAGGTCGAAGGATCCTACCAGTGGCCACTGTTTCTCTTGATTTTCTTTGGTATACCTGTGCCATAGTTCACTATAGGCTATAGTAACTAATCCATAGTTTATGAACATGTCTTTATTAGGGGTGCCTTCCAGCGGAGCTAGATGGTCCACCTCTAATAAGCGGTCCGGGCTGAACCAACTATCGACCAGTGGGGAGAAGACAGACATGACAGCTCGCAACGAGGGACAAAAAGTCAGCACTGCCTATCTTATCACTGTGTGCAAAGACTAGACAGAATATTTCTATTCTACGTTGTTTGCAGGCGGTGAATACCTCATGAACCAATAACAAAACAATAAATAAATAAACGACCAGTGGGGAGAATAAGTAGATCCGCAAAGGTCTGCGTCCTCTACCCTTTCACTATCTGCAAAGGGGAACCTGTTCTTTCCTGTTTGTAGACAGAGAATCTCCAGAAAACAATCTGCGAACGGTAGCTCGGGGTCAAATAACCCGTTAATCAGTGTGGGAGAGGGAATCTCCCGAAAAAAAAACCGTTAATAAATAATCAATTCAGTGGGGGAGAAAAATAGGCACGACGGCTGCATTACCTATCCTTCACTGTTTGCAAAGGGAAAGAGCCTACTATTTCTCCGTGTGCAGACAGTGAATCTCCAAATAAGTCAGCAAAAGAGTAATACTAGTATTTTCTGAACAATTAAACAATTATTTCGTAGTTCGTCGTGTTTACACGACCTTACCCGGACCGTATGGACAGTTTCTTGTCTTCCGAATCCAGCGCCCGATCGTCCTCCTTTCCTCGTATTCTTCGCAGCACTCCTGATGGTTCCCAGTCAGGACCGTAGATCACTCGAGAGAGGTCTGTTCGGAACTAGTGAAGTTCGGATGATCGGCTGCCAGACGAGGGTCTATTGGGCAAGAGCTCTCCCGATCGTTGCAGTCGTTCACTCTGTCGTCAGGACCTCTCCCACTGGATCCACAAGTCGCTGATGGGCCCCACGCTTGGGACGCCAATTGTGAAATCTACGGTCAATGGACAATCGATATTTGCCCGGCGGTATCGCCTCTTTAACCCACGAAATATTAATCAATGAAGAGGCAGGCGCTGGAGACGTGAAGGCAGGAAACAAGGTTTATTCTCTCCGGAGGAGAACACATCAGTTCAGACAGCAGGTATCGTCATGAGGTGCTCTAACCGCATCTCTCTGAGGCCTGGCCTTTTATACATATCTTCATCATCTTTATTGCAAGTCACACATCTTTGTAATGCTTTGAAGTATGGAAGGATATCCTCCGAATCTCCCCTTCAGGCCCGTTCCCACACACATTTACAGTTGAAGTCCCCACCCCGGTCACAAAAGGTGATGGTTATCGCGCAGCTGGACATTCCGCCGATTCACGGAATGTGGGGGTTCGATCGGATCTCATAGGGTGGGGGTTTTGATCAACTCGGGAGTCCTTTGATGAGGGAAGCTTCCTACTGTACGGGGGGAGGCAATAAACGGTGTCGGCAGAGCTAGGTGTCGGCCTGGGAAGGAGGGAGACAAACGGGCACGCAGGAAAGGGGGTTTGTATCAAAAGGACCTGGGATCATGAAAGGAATGAGGGGAGGTGTCGCGCTGGGAACAGGATGGGGCTCTGAGGCAGAGCTGCGCTGGAGAGGGGTGTATGACCCAAGGCATGCGAGAGCGGGGGGGTTGTCAGCGTGTGGGCTTTGCGAGGGTGAGGGGCCATGCTGGGGGCCAGTGGCGTGCAGAGGGTGGTTCTGATCGAGGCACCTAAAACGGCGGGTGCGCACGACAAAAGTGTGGCATCCGGAGAAAAGGCAAGATGGCGCAGATAATGTTTACCAAGCCGTACTAATTTTCCACAATGTTCCTGAAAAATCAGGGGGCAACCATGTGTAGGCTCTGTCATGACAAAAAAAATATGTGCCTTTAGCTGGCACAAACGGTGGAGAAGTCCGGGATGAATAGACATAGGTTTGAGCACACACACTCTTACCTAGCTGAGCTTTCGGATTCCGACCAGTACCTTGCAAACAAAAATGGCCTCGGTGGGGTACAATCCAAATAGGGGGAGACCTTTTTCGTCTGTCCTTCTCTGTCAAGCTGGTACTATATCCAGGCACGTTCCAACCAACATAAGCCTGCACCTCATCCTTAGGGATAGCATTATATGCATTAATATCTCGGATCATAGCTACTATTCCCCTTAACAAGGCACTATTGCTGGAGTTATCTTTAAGGGAACGTAAGGGGCGTACCTCATTTGCATAGATAAACATGGTCTGTAAAGCCCACACAGACCCATTAAAAGAAAAAGGCAAAACCAAATATGGCATACCTTTGTCTGTCGTATGAGGCATAAGACCACAAACCCAACAATTAGTGGTATTTACTACTAACTGATGCTGATGCAACAACTGTATGAATGAGTTGTTGACAAATTCTGATCTCCTTGTTTGTTCATGTTCAGGCAACGTATAAAACTGGTGCAAAGAAACAGTAGTGAAAGAAAGCATAGGTTGGGAGGTGGGCGCAGATGTCTGTTGTGTAACATAGACAATCCAACCCACACAAGCTAATGTGATATTTAAAAACATCAAAAAGCACAATATTATAAAACATTTACTATATATCAATGTACAAAATCTTGTCTTAAGATCTATTCTCTCAACATCTCTTTCAGTTACAACAGACTCCATCCTCTAACGTGCTGCTCGCTGCAATTTTCCTTCTTCACTCAAGTGTGCGTCCAGGCGTCCTAGACGTCCCTAGAACCGCAGACCTTTCGTCAATACGCGGGCCACCCCTCAAGTCTTATACCGCGACCCTGCAGCTGAACACGGATGGTGGCTCAAAAAAGAAAAAGAAAAATAGTCTCTTGTCTGAAAGAGTGTAATTCACAAAAAAATTCTGATTTTATTTGTCCTTTTTAGACCTTAAGTTGTAGCGTTCTTTACCAGACACAGTTTGATCCTGAAAGAGTGTCTATGGATGCGTAGTACCTAATCTCAAACACAGCGGCACAGCTTCTTGCAAGACTTCATTATCCGCACGTTCTGACTGAGTCCATTCCAGATGTGCATCGCTAAAAGGTAAAAATCTTGGAAACCCTTTCACTCTCGGAATCTGCAACACCTTCCCGGACCCATTTATCGTACGGTAAGGGCAAAGGTATCTTCTTGCAATGGGTACCATGTACCCAGTTTTTTTTGCCGAACACCTCAATAGCAGTCCGAGTTGATAACAGGACTTGGTATGGACCGGTCCATCTTGGTTCCAAGTTCTTTGACCTCTGGAAATTCCTGGTTGAATCCAGTCGCTAGGTTGAATAGTGTGGCCTGCGTCTACAGAAACTCATGGACCTGTTGGTGAAGAACACGCAATTTAGCAGTCAAATCATGTAAGTAGTTAACCAACATAGTGTACTCAATATCACTGTACTTCTTAGGCCTCGGCACACCCCAGACATTCGCCGGGCGTCCAAAAACAATCTCGTATGGGCTAAGTCCCACGCGAGAATGTACTGTCGTTCTCGTGGACAAAAGTGCCAAATGTAAGGCATCGGGCCATGTAAGACCAGAGCACGCTTGCACCTTGGCCAACTTCAGCTTCAGAGTGCTATTATAGCACTCGACCAGGCCTGCTGACTGGGGGTGATTTGCAGCATGAAATTTCTGTTTAATACCCAGACCGCACATACTTTCTTCATAATCTGACCCACAAATTCACTTCCATTATCACTCCATACCATCCTCGGCAAGCCATATCTGGAAAAAAATTCTTTGAGCAAAACCTTGGCTGTAGACAAGGCAGTATTATCCTTTAGGGGGTAGGCCTCTATCCATCTGGAAAAGGCACAAACAACCACAAGGACATACTTCAAATTATTGCATCTTTCCATATAATTGTAGTCTATCTGCAGCACCTCGAACGGATACGTTGGAGGAGCAAAATGACCCGCTGGAGTTGGGGTTCCCTTTCCAGGATTATTCATCAAGCAAATCATGCAGTGTTTAACCAAATTCTCAGCACACTTAGGAATTCCACCATTCTGCCATACCGGAGCCAACAACTTACATATCCCTTTTGAACTAATGTGAGCCAGCCCATGAGCCATAGTAACCACCGGGAGCACATATGCATCCGGCAACAACCATCGCCGGTGCTCTGACAACTCAACCCAACAGCCTGTCGAATCCAACATTCCCGTACTCTCTCTCCACATACTCAATTCTTTCTCAGTAGCTTCTGCCTGAATCATCTTCACACTTTCTGTTGTATCTTCACACATTCCTCCTTCCACAACCCATCTGGCAGGAACTGCAACATACATCCGACTCGTCACATCTTTCGCTGTTTCTCTCGCTACTTCATCTGCAAACGCATTCCCTCGACCCACATCATCCATAACCTTCTTATGCGCATGTTGGACAGGCCACATGAAGGGCTCGCTCCCTCCCCGCAGGACAGGGCCCGGGCCACCGTCAGCACCATTGCCCGGCCCAGCCGCCATCTTGGACACGGCACCACGCGGCCACGTGGCCTCAGCCCGACCCCAACCCTGGGCCTGGCCAGGCCCCGACATCCCGGCACCACCCTCCACCCAGGAGGTGAACGGCCCACTTGGCAGGTCAATAGGAGTACGAAGTGTCGATGGCTCTCCCCCGCCAGGTGCCGAGCACCCCCAGCCTCCTCGGGCGCTGGCTCCACCCCCCTGCTGGGTGTCTGGATTCCCTCATCCCAGACCTCCCGACCTCCAAGAGCGAGGGTCCGGACATCAAAGGGGGCCAGACCTATAACTGAGGCAGCCCCAGGACAGGAAGGCAGTTGTATCCTGGAGTCGAGAGACACCGCGACGAACTCATCCTTGACGGACTGTTGGCGCTGCCACAGCCCTGCCTTGTGAACTATTGTCCTGCCTGCTGGCGCTGCCGCGGCCCTCTGCAACCTTCATCCTCGTGGGACCTGCTGGCGCTGCCGCGGCCCTCTGCAACCTGCATTCTCGTGGGACCTGCTGGCGCTGCCGCGGCCCGTAGTAACCTTCATCTTCGTGGGACCTGCTGGCGCTGCCGCGGCCCTCTGCAACCTGCATTCTCGTGGGACCTGCTGGCGCTGCCGCGGCCCGTAGTAACCTTCATCCTCGTGGGACCTGCTGGCGCTGCCGCGGCCCGTGCAACCTGCATTCTCGTGGGACCTGCTGGCGCTGCCGCGGCCCGTTGTAACCTTCATCCTCGTTGGGACCTGCTGGCGCTGCCGCGGCCCGTTGCCACCTACGACCCCTTCGGGACCTGCCGGCGCTGCCGCGGTCTGACCCATCCGAACACCGAGCTCGAGGATTGTGAGCTATCACCGTTACACACCCGTACCCGTGGGTACCAAGACTGTCCCGCTACCCCCTTCCCTTACTAGAGACTAGAATTGAGAGGATCATCGTGTCCTGATCGCCTTGTATCGTACCACTCTACTACCAGAAGTGCCTATAAAAGGTGTTACCCTAATCTTTGTGTGGTGTCCATCTGTGGGGGGGAAGTTACCTGTCTGTGCGATCACTGTGCTCGGCCGACCCTCCAGGTCCCCGTCTAACATTGGTGGCTAGCGGCGCGATCCGAACCAACGCGTACCGTACAGACAGTAACTCACCCTACGACTAAAACCACAATGACGACCAAAGAGAGCGGATCGGCGGAGAAGTTCCAGATGGAAAAGCTGGAAGAATACAACCACCGAGAGCTCAAACAATTTTGCATGGACTTAGGCATTGCTACCACCGGGCTAAGCACAAAAGAAGACTTCAAAAACGCCCTAGAGGCCTGGACAGAGACAAATACCGCAACCCCCCGGGACCCCGCAGCCCCGGAAGTCAACACCACCCGGACGGAGGAACGGAGAACAGGCCCCTCCCATGAAGAGATCCAAGAGCGGGAAAAAAATAGATTACACGAGTTAGACTTGGCACGACTCAGATTAGACGGAGAATTGAAACTGGCGGAACAAAAAATAAACTTAGAACACTTACGGCTCAGAGAAGAGCGAGAGGAAAAACAGAGACAGAGAGACCTCGAAGAAAAAAGACTGGCATACGAGCACGAGTGCAAACTAGCGGAGATAGAAATACGCAAACTGAACAAAAACCTAGGGGTGCCCGAGCAACCGCACTCCCCGGGTCCTACCGAGCAGAAGGTCCACATCCCCAAGGATGTGGTCCGAGAATATCACCGGAACGACGACATACAGCAGTGGTTCAAGGCCTATGAGATTGCCATGACCGCCCACCGGGTCGCTCGAAGTGACTGGGGAGCCGGTCTATGGGGGAGATTCGTCAACGAGGGTCGTGATGCCCTGCTGCAGCTTCCGGACCATCAAATGACGTCCTATGACCACATGAAGGCCGCCCTCCTCAGTCGATATGGACTTACACCCGAAATGTACCGCCAGAGGTTCCGCAACTGCACCCGGATCCCAGGTACGACGTGGTTGGAATACGTGAACTATTTCAGCCGAGCCTTCGAGGGGTGGATCAAGGGTAACAACGTAACCACTTACGAACAACTCTTCAATCTCATTGTGTGGGAGCACCTCTCCAACAACTGCTTTGTCGAGCTCAGGCAGCACCTCCTCGACAGTAAATTGACTGAACCCCGGCAGCTCGCCACCGAGGCTGACCGGTGGGAGAGCACCCGAGTGGCCCAGAGTGGGCCAAATGAGCAGAACAGAACCAACCAAGGTCACCATCGTCCCCGAGGAGGAGGAGGAGGCCCGGGCCGGGGCAGAGACGCCGCCCCGGCCGCACCCACTAACGCCACCCCGGCCCCAGCAGGCCGGGGAAACCCCCCGATGCGCCCGGGGTTCCGAGCTAACGTGACGTGTCATCGATGCCAGCGAGTCGGCCACTATGCCAGTGACCCGACCTGCCCGAAGAACCAGGCCCCCGGGCCCCGCCAGATGGCGGCCGCCGCCCTGGGAGAAGAACAAGTCTCCGAAGACACGGAGACCTATGAGTCGGAGCAGTTCGAGTGGGAACCCGCCGCCATGACCCTGGCATGCCTAGGAGGAAGAGACATGGTCCCGCGGACTCCCCTGCCCGCCAACACTCGGAAGTACAGCCAATGGGTGAGCATCAATGGGCGCAAGGCCGAGGCCCTGCGTGACACCGGGGCCAGTGTGACGGCCGTCCGCTGTCACCTGGTGACCCCAGAACAAATCCTACCAAACGTACTTTGCCCCGTCCGATCGGCAGATAACTCAGAGAGCCTGTGTCGGATGGCCTGCGTCCCCTTCGAATGGGGAGGAGTGTCCGGCATGCTGAAAGTAACTGTCCGTGACGATGCCCCCGTAGACTGCCTCCTGGGGAACGATCTCGAGAGCTCCCCGTGGGCCGCTGTGGAAAGAAGAGAGCATCTGGGGATGTTGGGTCTCCCGGACTGGGCGTGCGTAACCACCCGGTCCATGGCCACCCGCACCATCCCTAGACCAGAAGGACCAGAATGGGCAGCACCTCCGCCCTCGATCACTCCAGAAGAAGACTTCCTCCAGACCGACCACCCGGACCCCACCCCAGAGGGGTCCACACAGCCCCCCGAGCTTCCCGACCTGGCTCAGTGGCGTCAAGAAGGGGGGCCCACCCAGGAACAATTCCGGCAGGAGCAAAAAACCTGCCCCTCCCTCGAGGGATTGCGACAGCAAGCGCTCGCCCAGAGCCAAGGAGACGCCACCGGGGCCCACTGGGTTTATTGGGACAATGATCTCTTGTACAGCGAACAGAAAATCGCAGAACTGGGGGCCGGGCGAGTGCTGGTGGTGCCCCTCCACTTCAGAGACTTCCTGTTGAACCTAGCCCATGATGTCCCCCTGGCCGGGCACCTGGGCCAAGACAAGACCTACCACCGCCTGGTGACTCACTTTTTTTGGCCCAAAATGAGAAATGACGTATCCAACCATTGCCGGTCCTGCCCGACCTGCCAGGCCAGTGGGAAGAGCGGCCGCAAACTCAAGGCACCCCTACAACCATTCCCCGTGGTGACCACCCCGTTCGAAAGGGTGGGAATAGACATTGTGGGGCCCCTGGACCCCCGAACAGCACAGGGACATCGCTTCATCCTGGTCCTGGTGGATCACGCTACCCGCTATCCTGAGGCGGTCCCCCTTCGTACGATAACAGCCCCAGTAGTGGGTCGAGCCTTGATGGGGATCTTCTCTCGAGTGGGCTTCCCACGGGAAGTCGTCAGCGACAGGGGTACGAACTTTATTTCAAAGTATATGAAATCCCTCTGGCAGCAGTGCGGAGTCACTTACCGATTCACCACCCCCTATCACCCCCAGGGGAACGGACTGGTCGAGCGGTTCAACCGCACCCTCAAGGGGATGATCATGGGGCTGGAAGAACCCCTACGCCGCCAGTGGGACGTGCTACTACCGTGCCTCCTCTTCGCCTACCGAGAAGTCCCCCAGAAGTCCCTCGGCTTCAGCCCCTTCGAACTCCTGTACGGACACCCCGTTCGCGGGCCTCTCAGCCTAGTGAAGGAGGAATGGGAAATGGCCCCCCTAAAGACCCCTCCGGACGTCTACAAATACCTCCTGACCCTCCGTAATCAGACCCGGAAATTCAGGGAGATCGCTAAAGCCAATCTGGAGGCCAGTCAAGAGGACATGAAGAAGTGGTACGACCAACATGTCTCCTCCATCGAGTTTGAACCGGGTCAGCAGGTATGGGTGATGTCTCCCATCGAACCGTGTGCCTTGCAGGACAAATGGACGGGGCCCTTCAAGGTGATCGAGCGCAGGAGCCCCGTCACCTATCTCGTCGACCTGGAGTCCCCCCGGAACCCCCTCCGGGTCCTCCACGCCAACCGACTCAAACCCCACTTCGTGCGCTCAGAGCTCAGCCTGCTGATGGCTACCGACAGTGGCGCAGAAGGAGACTCCGAGCCCCTCCCTGACCTACTGAGGACCCGGGAAAGAGATGGTTCGGTGGACGGGGTCCGACTCTCCGAGGCCCTGACCCCAGAGCAGCGTCAAGATTGCCGGGCCCTCCTGCTGCCGTTCGCAAACCTGTTCTCTCTCGCACCCGGAGTCACCTCCTGGTGCCTGCACGACGTGGACACGGGGGACAGTCCTCCTGTTCGACACCGGGCGTACCGAGTACCGGATCGGGTACGTACATGCATCCAAGAAGAAGTCTCCAAGATGCTCGCCCTCGGAATCATCGAACCTTCGGACAGTCCCTGGGCCAGCCCGGTCGTCCTGGTCCCCAAGGCCGCGGCCCCGGGCACCACCCCTGAACTCCGGTTCTGCATTGACTATCGGGGTCTGAACGCGGTCACCCGAACCGAGGCTCACCCTATCCCCCGAGCAGATGAACTAGTCGACCGCATGGGGGCAGCCCGCTACCTAAGCATCTTCGACCTGACAGCGGGCTACTGGCAGATCGGCCTCACCCCCAGAGCCCAAGAACGTTCCGCTTTCTCCACCCCGGATGGGCACTACCATTTCAGAGTGATGCCCTTCGGCATGAAGAACGCTCCAGCCACTTTTCAAAGACTGGTGAACCAGGTATTGGCGGGCCTCGAAGAATTCAGCGCCGCCTACCTGGACGACATCGCGGTATACAGCCGCCACTGGACGGATCACCTCCACCACCTCAGAGAGGTCCTGCAGGCCCTCCAACAGGCCGGCCTCACCATAAAGGCCAGCAAGTGCCAAATCGGCCAGGGGTCCGTGACCTACCTCGGACACCAAGTGGGGAGCGGTCTGGTGGCCCCCCTCCAACTCAAGGTAGCTGCCATTCAGTCCTGGCAACCCCCCGAGACACAAACCGAGGTCCGAGCCTTCCTGGGGCTCACCGGATACTACCGGCGGTTTGTAAGGGACTATGGCAGCATTGTGGGGCCCCTCACGGAGCTCACGTCTAAGAACCACCCAAAAAGAGTCAACTGGACTCCCGACTGTCAAGCAGCCTTCGAGACGCTGAAGGCCGCCATGTGCACCGCTCCTGTGCTCCAGGCCCCCGACTACAGCCGCGAGTTCATCGTGCAGACCGATGCCTCCGACCATGGTATTGGGGCCGTCCTCTCCCAACTGAACCCCGAAGGAGTGGACCAACCAGTGGCCTTCATCAGCAGACGCCTACTGCCCCGAGAACAGCGCTGGAGCACCATTGAGCGAGAGGCCTTCGCGGTGGTATGGGCCCTCAAGAAGCTCCGGCCGTACCTCTTCGGAACCCATTTTCGGGTACAGACGGACCATCGGCCCCTGCAATGGCTCATGCAGATGCGGGGGGAGAACCCCAAACTATTGCGATGGTCCATCTCCCTGCAGGGGATGGACTTCACTGTGGAACATCGCCCTGGCCAAGACCACGCCAACGCGGATGGCCTGTCCCGCTTTTTCCGCCTCGACGAGGAAAGTCCCCAAGAAGATGGGTGACTCTCCCCGCCTTCAGCTGGGGGGGACGCATGTTGGACAGGCCACATGAAGGGCTCGCTCCCTCCCCGCAGGACAGGGCCCGGGCCACCGTCAGCACCATTGCCCGGCCCAGCCGCCATCTTGGACACGGCACCACGCGGCCGCGCGGCCTCAGCCCGACCCCAACCCTGGGCCTGGCCAGGCCCCGACATCCCGGCACCACCCTCCACCCAGGAGGTGAACGGCCCACTTGGCAGGTCAATGGGAGTACGAAGTGTCGATGGCTCTCCCCCGCCAGGTGCCGAGCACCCCCAGCCTCCTCGGGCGCTGGCTCCACCCTCCTGCTGGGTGTCTGGACTCCCTCATCCCAGACCTCCCGACCTCCAAGAGCGAGGGTCCGGACATCAAAGGGGGCCAGACCTATAACTGAGGCAGCCCCAGGACAGGAAGGCAGTTGTATCCTGGAGTCGAGAGACACCGCGACGAACTCATCCTTGACGGACTGTTGGCGCTGCCACAGCCCTGCCTTGTGAACTATTGTCCTGCCTGCTGGCGCTGCCGCGGCCCTCTGCAACCTTCATCCTCGTGGGACCTGCTGGCGCTGCCGCGGCCCTCTGCAACCTGCATTCTCGTGGGACCTGCTGGCGCTGCCGCGGCCCGTAGTAACCTTCATCTTCGTGGGACCTGCTGGCGCTGCCGCGGCCCTCTGCAACCTGCATTCTCGTGGGACCTGCTGGCGCTGCCGCGGCCCGTAGTAACCTTCATCCTCGTGGGACCTGCTGGCGCTGCCGCGGCCCGTGCAACCTGCATTCTCGTGGGACCTGCTGGCGCTGCCGCGGCCCGTTGTAACCTTCATCCTCGTTGGGACCTGCTGGCGCTGCCGCGGCCCGTTGCCACCTACGACCCCTTCGGGACCTGCCGGCGCTGCCGCGGTCTGACCCATCCGAACACCGAGCTCGAGGATTGTGAGCTATCACCGTTACACACCCGTACCCGTGGGTACCAAGACTGTCCCGCTACCCCCTTCCCTTACTAGAGACTAGAATTGAGAGGATCATCGTGTCCTGATCGCCTTGTATCGTACCACTCTACTACCAGAAGTGCCTATAAAAGGTGTTACCCTAATCTTTGTGTGGTGTCCATCTGTGGGGGGGAAGTTACCTGTCTGTGCGATCACTGTGCTCGGCCGACCCTCCAGGTCCCCGTCTAACAGCGCACTACACTTTACTATCGCAATTTGGGTCGGCAAAGTAAGTGATTCAAGAAGTTCACTCACTAATTGTCCATGCTGAATTTTCGTACCATGGGAAGTAAGAAATCCTCTCTCTTTCCACAAACGACCAAAACTGTGAGCCACGCCAAATGCATATTGGCTATCAGTAAAAACATTCACTCTCTTTCCTTTTGACAACACACACGCTCTAGTCAATGCTATCAACTCTGCTGCATGTGCTGAATTCTGTGCAATACGTGCTGTTTCAACAATCGTGTGCAAAGTTGTGACAGCATATGCTGCAGTCGTCTGTCCATTCAGAAGCTTAAAGCACGAACCATCTACTTATAGGGTACCATCAGGATTCGAAAGAGGAGTATCTTTCAGATCAACTCTACCCTTCGTTTCCTCCTCTGTCCGGAGAAAATAGTCATGCTGTTCCTGAACATCTGTCTCTACAAAAATTGGCAACAATGTAGCTGGATTCAATGTGTTGCACCGCTTGATGTGCACATGGCTAGCCAAAAGCGTCAACTCATAACCTGACAAACGTGCACTGGTAAGATGTTGAATGTTTGTTCTGTTCAATAGGTTATCCACTGCATGTGGAACCATCACAATCAATGTATTATCCAATACCAAACCAGCAGACTGTCGGATAGAAACAGCCGCTGCTGCTGTAGCTCTTAGACAACTAGGCAACGCCCTAGCTACCGGATCTAAAGTGGCTGAAAAATACGCACATGGGTGCTGCTTGTCTCCAAATTGTTGCGTCAACACTGACAACGCACAACCTTCTCTCTCGTGTACATAAAGTGTAAAAGGTTTACTATAGTCGGGTGTACCCAACACCGGAGCAGAACACAATGCATCACAAAATTCAGAAAAACTCTTCTGACATTCGTCAGACCAAGGAAGAGGGTGTGGTGTGTCCTTAAGAGTAAGTGCCAACAAAGGTTTCGCTAGCAAAGAAAAATTCGGAATCCACTGTCTACAATACGATGTGATACCTAAGAAGGCACGCACCTCTCTCTGTGTACATGGCACAGTCATTTGGGCAATCGCTTGAATTCGCTCTGGGGTCAATCGTCTTCCCTCCTTCGACAAGAGATGACCTAAGTAGGTCACTTCTTGTCGGCAATACTGCAACTTTGAAGGTGACACTTTATGATGAAGGTCAGACAGGTGTCGCAACAAAGAAAGAGTAACCTCTTTACAAATCTCTTCATGATCAGCAGCAACCAACAGATCATCAACATACTGGATAAGAGTAGCACCAGAAGGCAATGCAAATGTATCAAGCTGAGTTTTCAAAGCCTGACTATAAATGGAGGGACTCTCACAATAACCTTGAGGAGCGTGTTTAAACCGGAAACTGCGGCCTCCTAAAGAGAAGCCAAAAATATCCCTACTTTCCTCAGCAATCAGAATACTGAAGAAAGCGTTCTTCAGATCAATAACAGAAAACCAAGCAGCTGTGGCAGGGATCATAGTCAATAAAGCAGTAATGTCTGGGACAACAGGAAATTGTGGCACAACAATCTTATTGACCTCTCGAAGGTCGATCACAAACCGATACACAGGTGGCTGAGAAGAGTCAGTTCGCTTAAGGACAGGCAGAACAGGACTATTACACACATTACCTCTCATTTCTTCAACCACACCTTTCTTAACCAAATCATAGATAATCGCTACAAGAGCTCTTTCGCCATCACTGGAAATTTTGTACTGAGGAATACGAGGTAATTTAGCATTCGACTTAAGGGTAACAACGTAGGGTGGAATCTGCAAGAGACCAACATCATTAGGACCTGTAGCCCAAAGTGTATCAGGGAGAGAACGCAGTTCCAGTGGAAGGCGATCCTTAGACAGATACAATGGGGAAATCACTTTCTTACCCACTGTAAGATGTACTCCCAAAGGAGAACAATGTAATGTTGCATGCAATCTTTTCAACAAGTCCAAACCCAACAAATTCTCGCCACAGCCAGTCGTTAGAATAAGGGGAGCCTCCAATTCACAAGGACCAATCGAAATGGGCAAAGGACAAGAAACCGGGTTACGAATTGGGGCACCAGAAAATTCTACCGAAACATTAGTCAAGCCAGACAAGGGTGCGCCAGGGAGTTTAGAGTGCATGATAGAACTATTTGCTGCAGCTGTATCCAAAAGAAAAGGTTCTGCCACACCTGCTGTAATCACTTCAACATAAGGTCCACTCTGGTCTACTGGAACTGACACTACTCCCCCCTTTGTCCATGGCTGTCCTAACTATTATTAAAACTAGCACTCTCACTTCCAACATAATAATCATCAGTGTAGTACTGAGCGGACTGGACGGTCGGAACATTCTGTTGGGCAAAATAATTTATAGAATTCTGAGGGGAAAAGGAACGTTCATTCTGGGGAAACGTACCACATCCCCTACCCCTAGGTACTTGTTGGTAACCACCACGGCCTCTCAGACCAGACATACCATTCGCACGCTGTAGCAAGATCGGGCAACTATTCTTGAAGTGACCTGCCTCTTTACAATAAGCACAATGATTAGGGCCTAGCGGGAGTCGCGAAGCAAAAGATTCAGGCTTCTGCAACAGTTTCTGAAACTGTGGGGGTTGCTGAAACTGACGCTGATTAGGGCGAGACGGATAAGCCTGCTGTAGAAGAAGTTTCGTTTTTAATTCTCTAGTCTTCTTCTCTACTTTATCCTTCTCATCTTTATCTCTATTCTCATAGTATTGTGCAGTAGCCAATATCTGGGCCGAAGAAGAAACAGCCCATGAACTCTCAGAGTCCTTTAACTTATTAGAAAGTTCAGGAAGTAAATTAAAAACAAACTTATCTACAAACAACCTCTGACCACCTTCTGTACTCATGTTCTGACCACTATGATCAATGAATGTTTCCTCAAACCTCTTTTGTTTGCATGCTGCTAACTTGTCCCAATTCACCCGCAAAGGAGGCATGGTAGTTTTCATTAAATTAATAATCCTACCAGGTAGTTCTGCAACTAAGGGTTCAGGTTAGGCACCTCCCACCTGCCAACCATCTGCAGCAGTAATATTAACCCACGTATCTCCTAACTCTGGCGCATGATCCTCGTGACAGATCTTCGCTCACAAGGGTTGAGGAACTACATTACCCATCAACACATCTATGTCAGCTAAATTCATAACACACGCATCAACTGTCTGAGACAACTCCTTGTAATAACCAGCAGGATTTTTACTGGGGTCAGGCAAGGTCTGCTTAAGAGCCAGGACCTCAGCTCTCTTCCAAGGGACATGCACCCACACTCGCTGAAAATGAGCCGGTGCAGCCTCAATACCATGAGCGGCATCAGCCACAACTGCCTCTCTCCATACAGGGGGAACCTCTCTCATAGGATACTGCTTCACTTTTCTCCTAACAGAAGGGTCAGGTTCGAACAATAACTGAGGTGGAAGTCTAGACCTAAAAGTGAGTAGTGTCTCTACCGCTTCCTCAACATCGGATCCCAGTATCGTTCCTTTAGCAAATTCAGACTGATCATTAATCAATTCCAGTGGAATTGAACCCAACTCATTATCTTCCCACTCCTGACGAAGGAAGGTACACATGACATCAAAAACATACCTTTGTTTTGGTGCCTCCCACTGTAGGAAGATATCCATAACCACTTGTGGACCATACTTGGAGGCATTCGAAACCCATCTACGAGCAAGGAGATCTAACACTGCCCGCTCTTCGGGACCAGGAAGCTGACTACGTCTCTGCTTACGTTCAGAAACAGGGGTCATATTCAATGACCCAAAGAAAGGAGACAAAAGACTAGTGACAGTCTCAGTCATTCGTTGCCGAGCAGAAGGAGAAGAAGTTGACATGAGGACTGGAGACAAAGTGTTTTGTGGCAAGAGAGACGTAGGGACAGAAATAAGAGAAGTCGAAGATAAAGGAGTGTAAGGCAAAGGAGTTTGAGGCAAGGCTGGTGACAAAGTTGGCGGCCCTGGAGGGGGCTGCTTCGCGGGAGAAAGAACCACCTGTGAAGCAACAGATGGCTGAGCAACAGCAGGGGGTTGAACGACAACAAGGGGTGCAACAACTGTAGGTAACGGAGGTGCAGTAGCACCCTGCACATAAGGGGGTGGTAATCTCAGTAAATGTGACATCAAAGGATCCTTTTCAGGGTCTTCAGTCACATTTGAAAGGGGAGGTGGCAATGCCGGGTAACATTTGTCAATGGCCATGCAATGTTGTCTATCTGACACTTCAATCGCACGATCTTCTTCATCTTCCTTAAACTGCCTAGCAGCTTGCATTACCTACATATTCCTTCCCTTCCTATCTCTCTTAGCTTGCTTAATTTCTCGCTGTTTGGCTTCCTTACACCAAAGGCGGAAAGAGTCAAACATCGCTGGCCCGGCTTTCTTCTTAAATAGAGCAACTTCTAGGTTATCTAAAACATCTGATTCAAAACTACCATGTTGGGGCCATCGTAAAACACCATCTTTCCTTATATAACGGACCCATACTTCATGAAAGGTAATGGGACCCACACCATGCTTTGAATAGAGCTCATAAGTTGGAGTTCCAACCGGAGGTATCGGACACGAGTCCTCCAATCGGGAATCCTTATTACAACTACAACAAAACCATTTCCTAATTTTGCCCAAACCAGGCATCTTTAGCTCACTAGTCTTGCTTCAAACTTCAAGGGGTTATCAAAAATGATACACTCGTACATATAGGAACCCCTCTGCTTCGACTATTGCAATGGCCGAATCAAAACCAAGAAACAAAACAAAGCAGTGGGAGCGACCCACTTATACTTAACCAAAATGTCCTGTCACGCCACCAGAAGACCGTCTAACGTCTCGCCTTACAAATCATCACAAGAGGGTCCAAGGCAGGGCGACAGTCAGGGCAGCAGTCCTTCGCAGCCGTCGGAAAGGGGAAGCCTCGCAGAAAAAACCTTCGGTCCACGTCGACATGCAGGGGTCAATGAAGTGGCGGCCGTCCTCCAGAATTTCGTCACAGGCTCCTCACAATCTTCGGGCTTGGACCAGTACCGCTGAAGTCGCCCCACGTTGGGTGCCAGTTGAAGATCCGGGGTTTAACCCAGCGGCGTCAGGGGCACGCCTAAGATCTTCGAGTTCACCTGTCTTGGTATTCAAAGACACGGAATACTTCTGGATGGTGTCAGAGACCAAGTTTATTAGCTGCAGCTAGTAACAGTGATCCTAGAAATACATCACGGTGTAAATTCTCAGGAGACTGCTCATTTTACTAAGGCGAGACGTCTCCTTTTATACTCAATATTCACATTATAAATGTACACCCTCTGCACAAAATTCTAGCCAATAAGATACATTTTCAAACAAAGTATCACATAGCAAAAACTCAATTTACAGTGTCCCAACCCAAAAGTTAATTATTAGGAATGTCCCAAATTCAATCTCCACAAGCGGGACAACCCTATAATTGAAAGCATTACCCATGTAATGAAGAAACATAAAAAAAAGAAACAGTAACAGTAACAGATGCTGAACAAGATAAGGCATGTGCAAGGAAACTAAAAAGTTAACGATGTCCTGAACATTGATTGGCAATCTCAGACAAAGATCGATCAGGGAAATTGGCTTTGCGAGGTCAGTTTCAGGTGAAGAGGTCAGTTTCTTACAGTTCATTTCAGAGTCAAAAAGAAACCTAGTTAATGTATACATGAACTAAGAAGGCCAGGCCACTTTGTTCGCCAGGCTACCTTTACAGGCCTACGTGAGGGCAACACAAAATGGTGGCACAGAACAAAATGGAGTCAGACTCGAGAATTACAGAACCTCACCCTGTTGCTCTGCTGTGTTGTACTCTCACCTGTGTAGCCTCTCATGTACTTGCTGCGCCGCCAGCCATGGACACTGGCCCTGTTGCTCTGCTGTGTTGTACTCTCACCTGTACCATGGACACTGGCCCTGTTGCTCTGCTGGATTGAACTCTCCCCTGTGCCATGGACACTGGACCTGTTGCTCTGCTGTGTTGGAGTCTCACCTGTGCAGCCTCTCATGTACTTGCTGTGCCACCTGCCATGGACACTGGCCTTCCTGTTTGGAGTTTGCCTGTGCAGATTATCTTGCATATGATCACCATGTTCTCCCTTGCTCTTGTCTACTATTGTTCTACTGTCACACCTGTGCAATATGTGAATAAATACAGTTACTCCTGTTGTCTGTTTTGTCAATTTCCTTGCTGATTAAAGTTATTTTGGTGTGTGCATTTGGTTGCCTGTGCCCCATGCTCTATGTGTCACTTCAACATTGCCAAGATCTTTGCCCACATCACATTCTTATACAGGGATGACAAGGTTTTCAGGCCATTCAGACACTGATACTAGTATTATCTGTGATGGCTCTTTTCCCTGTCATGCAGTTATCTTTTTAGTGGTTTGCTATTGTTGGGTACATTATTCACATGTCAGGTTGGGGTACACTGCCAGCACAGGGTGTGATGCTGTGCACAGGTTTGCATGCAGGCTGGGCACTGTCATGATGTTATTCCTTTATGTGTGCCCAGCTGTGTATGTGTATAGTCATCCTGTGTTGGCCCTTAGTCCTGGTCCCATGGCCTACATGAGATGTGTGCTCCTGGGTAGTCAAGAGGTGTGCAGTGTGAAGGGTGTGACTTTGTAGTGGGTGTGGATGTGTGTCTGCCCCTGGATTCTGAAAGACACACATGTGTCACCCAGGAGTTGTGTGCCTGTTGTTTGGATTGTTGTGCCCTGTGGATATGGTTGTATTCACATGTGTGAGTTGTCTATTGTGCACTGTGCAGTGTGGTGGTGTGTCCATGCTGTTCTGTCTTACTCCTTCTTGTTGATTTGGTCACTTATGAGTATGCAAAGTGTGTGTCTTGCACATCAGTGTTGTGTTTGTTTGATCATCAATGTGTCTTGAGTGTGTTTGTGTAGACTGTGTGGCCCTGCTGCTCCACACTGCCATCGTGGTTGTGTTTCTCATGCATTGCATGCACATGGTGCCTTTTCTCCTCCTGCATGGCATGGTGTGTGTGGTGTGATGCCATCCCCTATGTGTGCCACTTATGCCTACCCATTGTGGGTCTGCACTTCCTCTTTTTGTATATGGTACACCCCTTCCATGTCTACTACTGACAAACAAGTGAGTTCACTTTGATGTCAGCTGTCCCCTTGGTTTACTTGTGTGTGTGCCTCCCCATCACTTCATTTGTGAGCCTGTGCGTTGTGGTGCAGTTCTTGGGCCAAGAGTGATGTTCCACTCTGGACATTGCCCCAATGGTTTATGTGTGCTGTTCTTGTGCTATTAATGAGTCATGATTGCTCATGTGCACTTCAGCTGTGTGTGCTGCCCAGTGCTCTGATCAAGATTGTTGTGTTCTTGTATTCCAGAGTGGTGCATCTGTTGTTGTTGTGTAGGATGTATGTGTGTTGGCTGTGGAATTGCTTTACTTTCTGGGTGTGTTGTTGTGTTTGTGCTGTGCTGATTAGTGGTTTGTGTGTTGAGTTGTGTCAGTCATGTCTGTGTGTCACTGTTCTGCTTGTTGTGCACACACTGCTTGTTGTGCATACAGTGCTGTGTGTATGTGGCCTTGGTATTGCCTGATGAGCATCCCCTGATGTCCTGTGGTGTTTATTCATTTTTGATTTCATGTGCATCTGTGGTTGGTTTCATGTGGCAGTGTAGTTCTGTGCTGGTGCTCTTCTTGTGTGATTTGTGGTATGTTGTGTGTGTTTTGTTCCTGGGTGATGAGGTTGTGCACTTCTGTTGTGTCTGTGCTCCCATTGCCTTTCCACAGTTTGGCTGACAGGATATGTCTGTTTCTGATGTGGTTCTGTGTGTGTTCCTGTAGTGTTTGTGTTTTGTTTTTGGGCAGGCATCTGTTCAGGCATCCCTGTGTGTGTTTTCTGTTTATGGCTACACCCAGGGTGTGTGTTTGTGTATGTATGTGCTTGCAGGTATGGGCAGCCTTCAGTGTGTGTCTCCTTGGTTGTTTGTTGTGTGGTGCAGGGTGTGTATTGTGCTTGCTTGTTGTTGTGCTTGTTGTTTGTTGCTGTGCATGGGGGTGCACAGGATGGGCCCCTTGCTGTGACTTGATGGGGTGTGTTGATGTGTGGTTGGGGGTGGTGTGTCCCTGTGGTCTTTGTGGCCTGTCCATGCCTTGGACTGGCCCTGCCTTCTGCATTGTGTGCATGTGTGTGCATGTGTTGACCACTGCGGTGGCGTGAACGGGACCGGGACATTGCTGCAAGTTCGTGTTCGATGTGCGTCCAGGATGCAGTGGGGTGACATGGTGGCAGGTGGGTCATGTGTGGGTGCCCTTGTGGATGTGTTGTTGCCCCCAGGAGGGTGTCTGTTATAGTTTTGGACCCTGTGTCAGCCCGTGTGTTGTGTGTTGTATTTGTGAATTTGCGTACCTGCGGCGAAGTCCGCGGTGGCCCATTAGATGATAGTGCTGTAGCAGGTACAGCACCGGAAACACATGTAGAGCTGGGTTCATGGCGGTCGTGACCAGGTGTCTGCTATCGCGCTCCGCTGTCGAGTTCCCGCTGTCTCTGGTTGGGCGGTGGCTCCACTGCGGTGCGTCTGCTTGCTTGGGCCATCCTAATTTGTGGAGTGGGGTGGACGTCATTCCGCTCGGCAGTGAGTCTCCATTGGCTCCCACCGCCACGTGGTAGGTGCACTTTGATGGCGGTGCGCGTCGCTCCACGGCGGACGGGAACTGACCTCTGTTTGCAATACTAATGTGGCGGACGTGAGTACCGCTGCTCGCGGGCGGAAAAAGGTGTTTTTCTGCCCCGCCAGCACCGTGGTGGTGCCACCGCCCGACATCCTAATGGACCCCTAGGTCTCTTCTCTTTTTGCAGAGATTGCTGTCATGTCTGAGAAAATCTTAAATTGAGGTACTGTTTGCTTCGTAAAAGATCTTTTTTCAATGTCTTTGGTTAAAATGTTCTCACGCATTCGATAATCGGCAACGTTGACCAATATTTTTCGGATATATTTTGCATTAGGAAAACATTGAGAAGGTTTCCTATTTGCCCTTTTGATTGTTAAATCCCCAGTTAGCTCTGGAATAACTTCTTTCAATAAAGATTCTACCCACTTTTGCCCTTGAGGTCCTTCAACCAGTTCTGGAATTCCCACCAAGGGCAAGTTTGAGCATCTGTTATAGTTCTCTAGATCTTGGAGCTTAGTCTTCAAAGCATCTTTATTCCGTTTTATTTGTGCAAGCACCAGTTGGAAAGTCTCTGTCCAGCCCTCTGCCTCTGCCTCTGCCTCTGTTATTCGCTCCAGAAGTTTACTAATTGTTTCCTCAATATTTGACAATTTTGCGTGGAGGGAGGCAATTTCCTGAGATTGTGTTAAGCGGAGCTCTTTTATCTCAGAAACGAAGGGCTCAAACATGTTTTTCACGCCTGGCCGAACTGTGGATCGAGCAGTGGTTGCGGTTTTTGGGAAGAAGCTGTCTCATTAGCTGGTACTAGTGCTTTAGTTCTGTCGACTGCTGATCCACTTTCTGCATGCAGAGACTACTCCTGCGGCCGGGGCGAGATTTGGGCTGGCTGTAGGGGTGGCTGACTTTGTATCCGATTACTGGTGCTTAAAGCTGCTGGAGCTATATGCAATTTAGAAAAAAGAGGGTATTCCTTGCAGCAGAGGGGTGCTGTACTTGATTTCAGGCAGGTCTCCATTAAATTGTAATCTCTTCATTCTCCGCGCTCCCCCGTATGAAATGTCTGCTGTTCTCCATTTCTGACCTGCTTTCTACCCCTGTCTGTGGAGCCGGGGCCTCAAGGCATCCAGCTTCCAAGATTTGCTGCACTTTAGTGTCCATTTTCTGCTGTGCCCAGTGTCTCTCATTAGCATACAACTCTAAGTTAATGGAAACATTTAAATAACAAAAATCAGAAAAAGGCCCAGAAATCAAGTTTTCCTACTACTATAATCCATACTGTCTCTCGTGTGGTCAAACAGGAGTTCACATCTATGGAGACTTGGGGGCGCTTCCCGCACACATATATTGCTAGCAATTACCAGATAACAATCTCTCATGCACCCTCAGGAGCCCATGGAGGAACAACATTATCCCCTGGCACATCGCCGCCTTGCTGCACTCAGAGTGTTCTGGTCATCTGCACAAGCAAGTCACAGCACTGCAGTATAATTTTTTGGGAGGTCACGTTGTCTCTGCGTTTCAAGGCTTTGACAGCCGCCCGAAATGGCTGTGGCCGCCAACTCTCATTCCAGGGGTGTGGCCGGTCCAGGTGTATTTGGGGAGATGCCTGTAGGAGGCGTCCACTGCCGTCATCGTTCTCCCAACCCGTTCTTGTCCCTGGTGACACCACAACAAGGTTGCTGTTCCTGAGTTTCAAAAAGAGAATTGACAGTTTCACAATATTGACTTAAAATTTGACTTTACCATCAGATTGAGTTTTAAATTACAAGACACCAAACTTGATATTCCTACTTGCTAACAATTGAAAGTTTGCACTTATTAAATGTAATAAGGTAACACAATTGTATCCTATGAGTGAGGTAGACCTTACAGTAGTGACAAACGAATTTAAGAGTGTAAGATTTAAGAGTCTTTTACTACCATGACATGTCAAACTTATTTCCAACATTTTAAATACACTGCACCCTGCCCTCTGGGCCGTTTAAAGCCTACTGTAGGGGGTGATCTATATGTATTAAAAAGGAAGGATTGGGCCTGGCAAAAGGTTTAATTTACCATGTCCAAATGGCAGTGTACAACTGCACAAACGGGCTGCAATGGCAGACCTGACACATGTTTAAAAGGCAACTTAAGTAGCTGGCGCAATAGGTGCTGCAGGCCCACTAGTAGCAATTACTTTACAGCCCCCAGGTACATGTAGTACCATGTTTAAAGGAAAGAGCACAAGCACTTCAGCATTGGTTAGCAGTGGTAAAGTGTGCAGAGTCCTAAAGACCAAAAAAATGGGTTCACAAAACATGAAAGTAAAGGCAAAATTTTGGGGGTGACCCCGCAGAAAGAATCAAGTTGCATGATGTTGCTTATATAATGAAGTTTTAAAAAAGGGGGCAATAAAATGTGCTGCATCATAAAAATATTTATTCTGCCACTCAAGGCCACAAGCTTTTTTACCCTACCATGGCCTGGCAGTTGCTCATCATCCACTAGACTTCCATTGCCTATATAACAAGACATCTGATGGAGGGAATGGATTGTTCACACTTCCTAAGGGAAGTCCTGCCACTTAGGAGGATACATCTTGCAGAGTAATTGTCAGTTTGTGGATATTGCAGATTTTCCCTGATGCCAGTCAGGGCTGAGGAGAACTCTGAAAAGAGGTAACAAATCCTAATCCATGTGTTCAGCCTATTCCCTGTATCCTGAAATAATGTCTTTCTTTTATGAATTAGAGCTAAAGTTACATTTTGGTTTGGACAACGAATACAAGCAAGCTCCTAGCTTCAGAATAGAAGAAATACAACAATTTATTTCTTTACGTACTCTGGCAGTAAACTGGGATAGAGAAAGTAAACACACATTTGCAGATTATCTTTTTCTAGTAACCACTGGAAACCTTGTCCAACAATTGGAGTTGTCAGGGGATGCTGAAATATTCCTGAAGGTTTGAGGAAGATGAAATGCTAAGGTCCAGCATTATGTAAAATGGTATTCCATGTACCATATGGACCAGACAATGGGATGTTCCTGACATCATATGCACTATTAACAAAGGCCTGCAGTGGCAGATATAGAATGTATGCATTAGCTAAAGCCTCTAAGTGACTGTAAGGTGAGGCCAGGCTGTGGTAGGCTCAGTAGTGGAACTCCGAAAACAGTCTTAAGGCTTCCAGGATAGTTGGAGTTACAAACTTGGAGCTCAACAGTACAGCAATAGTTCATTGTCCTTGACCAAACTACAGGAGAAATATTGTTTGCTTATAAGTACTAAGGCTTCCACTCCATGAATCTGTGTTTGACCTCCTAGTCACATGTTCAAATCCTGATGGGTCCACTCAGCCCTGTATCCTTTTAAGGTAGATATACTGAGTATCACTAAATTGAATAGCAATAAACATCTGCTATCGTCCATAGTACTAAGAGACTCTTCAGGGGTGAATGTGTTCCCAACAAATATGCCTGTTATGTTATATTTAAACATAATGATAATTATAAGGTTAAACTGAAACTTAAGTGTACCCGTTCCATTTGACAGCATATCTGGCTCACATATTCTTCCAGGTGACCTGCCCGCTTGTTCAAGGATAAAGGTCCACAGCTTTTGATATTGCCCCTTTCCCACTAACCATTCCGCCATTTCTTGCGTTTTTTGTTTTGCTAATCTAAGGGTTTACTCCAAGCTGCTGCAAACCATGTGCTACCAAATTGGAACTGGTCTTCCAAACTCATTAGTCTTGAGAGGATAGTCTTCTTAGTCCCAGTACACATGGGTTTTGCCCGGTGACAGTGTATTCAAAGTTTAGAAGTGCCTGCCAGTCTTGAAGCAACAGAACTTTGTTACCCGGATTTAGGGCAGTGCCACCTGTGCTGCCATACTGAACACCACGCTTGAAGGGGGCGCCCTTTGCATTTAAGAAAAGACTGCAGAGTTTTTGAGTGCCCTGCATTTTAATTACAATGGCATGAAAACTCTCATTGCCAATGCACTTAACAGGGAAATCTGGGTTTGGTCATCACAGTTTTGACTAATGATAAATTAGCACTGTGGGTTAATGTTCTCACTGTGATGCACAAACTTTATCATGCAGGTCACAGATTTTTATTTTATGTAGATAGCTCAGTTGGCTACAGCTTTTGTCACAGAGATCTTTTTGCTAATTTGAGCTCATACGTTCCAGTACTTCTAATGTAGCACATGGAACTGGTATGAAAGGGCTGCACACAAATTGCAAGCCATAGCTTTGGAACCTTATTGTTTTCCCTCATCTTTTTTTTAGTCTAAGGTTGCTAAAAAGAGTTCCTTTAGGTGGTAATGCAATTTTCTAGTGTGACACCTCAATCATTGAGTTATATGTCAAATATTGAGTTTATGGGGTAGATTTATTGACAGTTTGCTTCTGGTTTGCATTGCAAAAGTGTTGCAAACCTTGTGCAAAGTGCTGTTTAAGGGTGTACTTGCCTGCTCAAATCCGGAATTGCATTGAACTATAGCCCTAAAGTAACACAACGTAGCACATGTGCTACTTGGTGTCAAGGAGATATACAGTAGGTGGCAGATGAACTTGGCAAACTACCCAACCATGGATTTTGAAGGCAGCCTAAGGTACGTCCATGCTGAAGAGAGAGCAACAGGACCATATCTTAGAAGATATGATGTTGTAATGTTCTATCCTTTTCATGCAGTGGAGCGACTTTGGTTACTAAGTTGTACAAAAACTTAGTAAATCTTCCCTTTTGTTTATCCAGACTAAGCACTCTTACCATATAATGCCTACCAGTATGGATCACACATGGCCCCTACAACTTGTAATCCTCATTGGCTTAAATAACATTTCCCATACACTATTTATTATCTCTATATAATACATTTGTGATGTAAAGCACTGTGACATGCTACACAAGGATGAGCAGCACTATAAAATAAAATAAATGTGAGAGAGGGGCTAAGAAGAGGCGAGAGGCACTATTGGAGGGTGGTGGTGTGGAAATCCAATGAAGATAGAGGCCAAACAAAGACTCTCTCACCAAGCACCACCAGCGTTAAAGCCAGCCCTGTGAACTTTAGAATAATCACAGGAAACTTCAATAAACTTCTCATAATGTGTGCCTCTACACAAACATAAACAACATTTTGTGGGAAAGCTTAAGTAAAGAGAGAGGGAGAAATAATACGGTCAACCCATCCAACAAGACTTCCACTTCCTCCTTCTCCAAGGGCTGTCATCAGGGCCGGACTAGGAACCGAAACCCGCCCTACCAAACTGCTCGGCTGTGCCATCCTGAAGTAAGGGGGGGTGCAGCCGAGCTGTTTGCTGGGGCTGGTTTCGGGCGATTTTGTTACAGGGGGCTGATATTGCCGCCCCCGTAACAAAAACGGCCCCCAGGGGCCCAAACCTGGCCCCCACCCTCGCAGCCCACTTGGGAAACGCCCAGTGACCAATACGGCCAGTCCGGTCCTGGCTGTCTCTGTGGCATATTTGTAAAGAAAAGGGTACCCCTGACTCATTTTCCTAAATCAGGGTGAGTAAATCAAGTGTAAGAAAAATACATTTAGGAAGATAGAATAATATTCCTGGACCTAAACAATCAGCAAAATACAATACAATAAGATATAAATGTGGCCTGTCAGATTCAACATAAACCACAGATAGATTTTTTAGATTTTTGGTTTATTTTTAGTATTATTTATTGGTAGTTTATATTCTATAGATTATACACTGAATGTCTGTACTGATTCAAAGATTCAGATTTTTTAAGACAATGTCTGATATTTACAATTCTATTTGCCTAGTACATGTCTTATCACTATGCTATCACATCATTTCTTATTTTCACAGTGTTTAAAAAATCCCAAATATAAACAAATGTTAAGTTCATTAGATAGAAAAAAATATATACAAAAAAAGAAAGACATTCAATACTAGCATGGCTATTCAATTTTGTTAAATCCTACGCACGTTTCAGCTGTGAGCCTTCATCAGGAAGCCATGTGTATGGGTCAGTCAGAACCTTAGCATAAAAGTAGGGTGCTCTGACATCTAAATAGCGGTACAAAAGGGGGTGGCGATGGACGGAGCATCTGAATCAATCAAGCACTCACACCCAGTCAAGAGATCTGGGTTTAATCCATCACCTTTCTTTGGCCCACTCTGCCAACCCAGTTCAGATATGGCTATATGCAAATCAGTCTGACCCTGTGCCTCATGGGAACAGTCCAGCCCGAACTGCCAGGCCATGTCTTCCCTGGACCGGAAACAAGCTTCCGAAACCCGATTTCTGGCATTCCTGCCGTCTTCAGCCCGTCTTGCTTGAATCTAGTGGCAAAGTGAGCAAGGGACTCACGTCTGAGCATACCCTGCCACACTTATGGCGACCAAAAGCGGTACAAAAGGGGGTGGCGATGGACGGAGCATCTGAATCAATCAAACACTCACACCCAGTCAAAAGATCTGGGTTTAATCCATCACCGTTCTTTAGTCCACTCTGCCACCCCAGTTTAGACATGGCTATATGCAAATCAGTCTGACCCTGTGCCTCATGGCAACAGTCCAGCCCGAACTGTCAAGCCATGTCTTCCCTGGACTGGAAACAAGCTTCCGAGGACCGGTTATGGCATTCCAGCCGTCTTCAGCCCTGGCGTGCTTGAGTCCAGTGGCAAAGTGAGCAAGGGACTCACGTCTGAGCATACCCTGCCACACTTATGGCGGCCAAAAGCGGTACAAAAGGGGGTGGCGATGGACGGAGCATCTGAATCAATCAAGCACTCACACCCAGTCAAGAGATCTGGGTTTAATCCATCACCTTTCTTTGGCCCACTCTGCCAACCCAGTTCAGATATGGCTATATGCAAATCAGTCTGACCCTGTGCCTCATGGGAACAGTCCAGCCCGAACTGCCAGGCCATGTCTTCCCTGGACCGGAAACAAGCTTCCGAAACCCGATTTCTGGCATTCCTGCCGTCTTCAGCCCGTCTTGCTTGAATCTAGTGGCAAAGTGAGCAAGGGACTCACGTCTGAGCATACCCTGCCACACTTATGGCGACCAAAAGCGGTACAAAAGGGGGTGGCGATGGACGGAGCATCTGAATCAATCAAACACTCACACCCAGTCAAAAGATCTGGGTTTAATCCATCACCGTTCTTTAGTCCACTCTGCCACCCCAGTTTAGACATGGCTATATGCAAATCAGTCTGACCCTGTGCCTCATGGCAACAGTCCAGCCCGAACTGTCAAGCCATGTCTTCCCTGGACTGGAAACAAGCTTCCGAGGACCGGTTATGGCATTCCAGCCGTCTTCAGCCCTGGCGTGCTTGAGTCCAGTGGCAAAGTGAGCAAGGGACTCACGTCTGAGCATACCCTGCCACACTTATGGCGGCCAAAAGCGGTACAAAAGGGGGTGGCGATGGACGGAGCATCTGAATCAATCAAGCACTCACACCCAGTCAAGAGATCTGGGTTTAATCCATCACCGTTCTTTGGCCCACTCTGCCACCCCTATTCAGATATGGCTATATGCAAATCAGTCTGACCCTGTGCCTCATGGGAACAGTACAGCCCGAACTGCCAAGCCATATCTTCCCTGGACCGGAAGCAAGCTTCCTAAACCCGATTTCTGGCATTCCTGCCGTCTTCAGCCCGTCTTGCTTGAATCTAGTGGCAAAGTGAGCAAGGGACTCACGTCTGAGCATACCCTGCCACACTTATGGTGGCCAAAAGTGGTACAAAAGGGGGTGGCGATGGACGGAGCATCTGAATCAATCAAACACTCACACCCAGTCAAAAGATCTGGGTTTAATCCATCACCGTTCTTTAGTCCACTCTGCCACCCCAGTTTAGACATGGCTATATGCAAATCAGTCTGACCCTGTGCCTCATGGGAACAGTCCAGCCCGAACTGTCAAGCCATGTCTTCCCTGGACTGGAAACAAGCTTCCGAGGACCGGTTTCTGGCATTCCAGCCGTCTTCAGCCCTGGCTTGCTTGAGTCCAGTGGCAAAGTGAGCAAGGGACTCACGTCTGAGCATACCCTGCCACACTTATGGCGACCAAAAGCGGAACAAAAGGGGGTGGCGATGGACGGAGCATCTGAATCAATCAAACACTCACACCCAGTCAAAAGATCTGGGTTTAATCCATCACCGTTCTGTAGCCCACTCTGCCACCCCAGTTTAGACATGGCTATATGCAAATCAGTCTGACCCTGTGCCTCATGGGAACAGTCCAGCCTGAACTGCCAAGCCATGTCTTCCCTGGACCGGAAACAAGCTTCCGAGGACTGGTTTCTGGCATTCCAGCCGTCTTCAGCCCGGCTTGCTTGAATCCAGTGGCAAAGTGAGCAAGGGACTCAAGTCTGAGCATACCCTGCCACACTTATGGCGGCCAAAAGCGGTACAAAAGGGGGTGGCGATGGACAGACCATCTGAATCAATCAAACACTCACAACCAGTCAAAAGATCTGGGTTTAATCCTTTACCGTTCTTTAGCCCACTCTGCCACCCCAGTTCAGACCTGGCTATATGCAAATCAGTCTGGCCATGTGCCTCATGGGAACAGTCCAGCCCGAACTGCCAAGCCATGTCTTCCCTGGACCGGCAACAAGCTTCCGAGGACAGGTTTCCGGCATTCCAGCCGTCTTCAGCCCGCCTTGCTTGAATCCAGTGGCAAAGTGAGCAAGGGACTCACGTCTGAGAATACCCTGCCACACTTATGGCTGCCAAAAGCGGTACAAAAGGGGGTGGCGATGGACGGAGCATCTGAATCAATCAAACACTCACACCCAGGTAAAGGATCTGGGTTGAAACCCATCACCGTTCTTTAGCCCACTCTGTCACCCCAGTTCAGACATGGCTATATGCAAATCAGTCCGACCCTGTGCCTCATGGGAACAGTCCAGCCCGAACTGCCAAGCCATGTCTTCCCTGGACCGGCAACAAGCTTCCGAGGACCGGTTTCTGGCATTTCAGCCGTCTTCAGCCTGGCTTGCTTGAGTCCAGTGGCAAAGTGAGCAAGGGACTCACGTCTGAGCATACCCTGCCACACTTATGGCGGCCAAAAGCGGTACAAAAGGGGGTGGCGATGGACGGAGCATCTGAATCAATCAAACACTCACACCCAGTCAAAAGATCTGGTTTTAATCCATCACGTTCTTTAGCCCACTCTGCCACCCCAGTTTAGACATGGCTATATGCAAATCAGTCTGACCCTGTGCCGCTTGGGAACAGTCCAGCCCGAACTGCCAAGCCATGTCTTCCCTGGACCGGAAACAAGCTTCCGAGGACCGGTTTCTGGCATTCCAGCCGTCTTCAGCCCGGCTTGCTTGAATCCAGTAGCAAAGTGAGCAAAGGACTCACGTCTGAGCATACCCAGCCACACTTATGGCGGCCAAAAGCGGTACAAAAGGGGGTGGCGATGGACGGAGCATCTGAATCAATCAAACACTCACACCCAGTCAAAAGATCTGGATTTAATCCATCACCGTTCTTTAGCCCACTCTGCCACCCCAGTTCAGACATGGCTATATGCAAATCAGTCCGACCCTGTGCCTCATGGGAACAGTCCAGCCCGAACTGCCAAGCCATGTCTTCCCTGGACCGGCAACAAGCTTCCGAGGACCGGTTTCTGGCATTTCAGCCGTCTTCAGCCCGGCTTGCTTGAATCCAGTAGCAAAGTGAGCAAAGGACTCACGTCTGAGCATACCCAGCCACACTTATGGCGGCCAAAAGCGGTACAAAAGGGGGTGGCGATGGACGGAGCATCTGAATCAATCAAACACTCACACCCAGTCAAAAGATCTGGGTTTAATCCATCACCGTTCTTTAG
Source organism: Lissotriton helveticus (assembly GCF_964261635.1). Classification (NCBI taxonomy): domain Eukaryota; kingdom Metazoa; phylum Chordata; class Amphibia; order Caudata; family Salamandridae; genus Lissotriton; species Lissotriton helveticus. The sequence continues at coordinate 1,413,523,714 of NC_136065.1, forward strand.
CCCACTCTGCCACCCCAGTTCAGACATGGCTATATGCAAATCAGTCTGACCCTGTGCCTCATGGGAACAGTCCAACCCGAACTGCTAAGCCATGTCTTCCCTGGACCGGAAACAAGCTTCCGAGGACCGGTTTCTAGCATTCCAGCTGTCTTCAGCCCGGCTTGCTTGAATGCAGTGGCAAAGTGAGCAAGGAACTCACGTCTAAGCATACCCTGCCACACTTATGGCGGCCAAAAGCGGTACAAAAGGGGGTGGCGATGGACGGAGCATCTGAATCAATCAAACACTCACACCCAGTCAAAAGATCTGGATTTAATCCATCACCGTTCTTTAGCCCACTCTGCCACCCCAGTTCAGACATGGCTATATGCAAATCAGTCTGACCCTGTGCCTCATGGGAACAGTCCAGCCCGAACTGCCAAGCCATGTCTTCCCTGGACCAGAAACAAGCTTCCGAGGACCGGTTTCTGGCATTCCAGCCGTCTTCAGCCCGGCTTGCTTGAATCCAGTGGCAAAGTGAGCAAGGGACTCACGTCTGAGCATACCCTGCCACACTTATGGCGACCAAAAGCGGTACAAAAGGGGGTGGCGATGGACGGAGCATCTGAATCAATCAAACACTCACACCCAGTCAAAAGATCTGGGTTTAATCCATCACCGTTCTGTAGCCCACTCTGCCACCCCAGTTTAGACATGGCTATATGCAAATCAGTCTGACCCTGTGCCTCATGGGAACAGTCCAGCCCGAACTGCCAAGCCATGTCTTCCCTGGACCGGAAACAAGCTTCCGAGGACTGGTTTCTGGCATTCCAGCCGTCTTCAGCCCGGCTTGCTTGAATCCAGTGGCAAAGTGAGCAAGGGACTCAAGTCTGAGCATTCCCTGCCACACTTATGGCGGCCAAAAGCGGTACAAAAGGGGGTGGCGATGGACAGACCATCTGAATCAATCAAACACTCACAACCAGTCAAAAGATCTGGGTTTAATCCTTTACCGTTCTTTAGCCCACTCTGCCACCCCAGTTCAGACCTGACTATATGCAAATCAGTCTGACCCTGTGCCTCATGGGAACAGTCCAGCCCGAACTGCCAAGCCATGTCTTCCCTGGACCGGCAACAAGCTTCCGAGGACAGGTTTCCGGCATTCCAGCCGTCTTCAGCCCGCCTTGCTTGAATCCAGTGGCAAAGTGAGCAAGGGACTCACGTCTGAGAATACCCTGCCACACTTATGGCTGCCAAAAGCGGTACAAAACGGGGTGGCGATGGATGGAGCATCTGAATCAATCAAACACTCACACCCAGTTAAAGGATCTGGGTTGAAACCCATCACCGTTCTTTAGCCCACTCTGTCACCCCAGTTCAGATATGGCTATATGCAAATCAGTCTGACCTTGTGCCTCATGGGAACAGTCCAGCCTGAACTGTCAATCCATGTCTTCCCTGGACCGGAAACAAGCTTCCGAGGACCGGTTTCTGGCATTCCAGCCGTTTTCAGCCCGGCTTGCTTGAATCCAGTGGCAAAGTGAGCAAGGGACTCACGTCTGAGCATACCCTGCCACACTTATGGCGGCCAAAAGCGGTACAAAAGGGGGTTGCGATGGACAGAGCATCTGAATCAATCAAACACTCACACCCAGTCAAAAGATCTGGGTTTAATCCTTCACCCTTCTTTAGCCCACTCTGCCACCCCAGTTCAGACATGGCTATATGCAAATCAGTCCGACCCTGTGCCTCATGGGAACAGTCCAGCCCGAAATGCCAAGCCATGTCTTCCCTGGACCGGCAACAAGCTTCCGAGGACCGGTCTCTGGCATTTCAGCCGTCTTCAGCCTGGCTTGCTTGAGTCCAGTGGCAAAGTGAGCAAGGGACTCACGTCTGAGCATACCCTGCCACACGTATGGCGGCCAAAAGCGGTACAAAAGGGGGTGGCGATGGACGGAGCATCTGAATCAATCAAACACTCACACCCAGTCGAAAGATCTGGGTTTAATCCATCACGTTCTTTAGCCCACTATGCCACCCCAGTTTAGACATGGCTATATGCAAATCAGTCTGACCCTGTGCCGCATGGGAACAGTCCAGCCGGAACTGCCAAGCCATGTCTTCCCTGGACCGGAAACAAGCTTCCGAGGACCGGTTTCTGGCATTCCAGCCGTCTTCAGCCCGGCTTGCTTGAATCCAGTAGCAAAGTGAGCAAGGGACTCACGTCTGAGCATACCCAGCCACACTTATGGCGGCCAAAAGCGGTACAAAAGGGGGTGGCGATGGACGGAGCATCTGAATCAATCAAACACTCACACCCAGTCAAAAGATCTGGGTTTAATCCATCACCGTTCTTTAGCCCACTCTGCCACCCCAGTTCAGACATGGCTATATGCAAATCAGTCTGACCCTGTGCCTCATGGGAACAGTCCAGCCCGAACTGCTAAGCCATGTCTTCCCTGGACCGGAAACAAGCTTCCGAGGACCGGTTTCTAGCATTCCAGCTGTCTTCAACCCGGCTTGCTTGAATCCAGTGGCAAAGTGAGCAAGGGACTCACGTCTGAGCATACCCTGCCACACTTATGGCGGCCAAAAGCGGTACAAAAGGGGGTGGCGATGGACGGAGCATCTGAATCAATCAAACACTCACACCCAGTCAAAAGATCTGGATTTAATCCATCACCGTTCTTTAGCCCACTCTGCCACCCCAGTTCAGACATGGCTATATGCAAATCAGTCTGACCCTGTGCCTCATGGGAACAGTCCAGCCCGAACTGCCAAGCCATGTCTTCCCTGGACCGGCAACAAGCTTTCGAGGACCGGTTTCCGGCATTCCGGCCGTCTTAGGCCCGGCTTGCTTGAATCCAGTGGCAAAGTGAGCAAGGGACTCACGTCTGAGCATACCCTGCCACACTTATGGCGGCCAAAAGCGGTACAAAAGGGGGTGGCGATAGACGGAGCATCTGAATCAATCAAACCCTCACACCCAGTTAAAAGATCTGGGTTTAATCCATCCCCGTTCTTTAGCTCACTCTGCCACCCCAGTTCAGACATGGCTACATGCAAATCAGTCTGACCCTGTGCCTCATGGGAACAGTCCAGCCCGAACTGCCAAGCCATGTCTTCCCTGGACCGGAAACAAGCTTCCGAGGACCGGTTTCTGGCATTCCAGCCGTCTTCAGCCCGGCTTGCTTGAATCCAGTGGCAAAGTGAGCAAGGGACTCACGTCTGAGCATACCCTGCCACACTTATGGCGGCCAAAAGCGGTACAAAAGGGGGTGTCGATGGACGGAGCATCTGAATAAATCAAACACTCACACCCAGTCAAAATATCTGGGTTTAATCCATCACCGTTCTTTAGCCCACTCTGCCACCTCAGTTTAGACATGGCTATATGCAAATCAGTCTGACCCTGTGCCTCATGGGAACAGTCCAGCCCGAACTGCTAAGCCATGTCTTCCCTGGACCGGAAACAAGCTTCCGAGGACCGGTTTCTGGCATTCCAGCCGTCTTCAGCCCGGCTTGCTTGAATCCAGTGGCAAAGTGAGCAAGGGACTCACGTCTGAGCATACCCTGCCACACTTATGGCGGCCAAAAGCGGTACAAAAGGGGGTGGCGATGGACAGACCATCTGAATCAATCAAACACTCACAACCAGTCAAAAGATCTGGGTTTAATCCTTCACCGTTCTTTAGCCCACTCTGCCACCCCAGTTCAGACATGGCTATATGCAAATCAGTCTGACTCTGTGCCTCATGGGAACAGTCCAGCCCGAACTGCCAAGCCATGTCTTCCCTGGACCGACAACAAGCTTCCGAGGACCGGTTTCCGGCATTCCAGCCGTCTTCAGCCCGCCTTGCTTGAATCCAGTGGCAAAGTGAGCAAGGGACTCACGTCTGAGCATACCCTGCCACACTTATGGCGGCCAAAAGTGGTACAAAAGGGGGTGGCGATGAACGGAGCATCTGAATCAATCAAACACTCACACCCAGTTAAAAGATCTGGGTTTAACCCATCACCGTTCTTTAGCCCACTCTGTCACCCCAGTTCAGATATGGCTATATGCAATTCAGTCTGACCCTGTGCCTCATGGGAACAGTCCAGCCCGAACTGCCAATCCATGTCTTCCCTGGACCGGAAACAAGCTTCCGAGGACCGGTTTCTGGCATTCCAGCCATCTTCAGCCCAGCTTGCTTGAATCCAGTGGCAAAGTGAGCAAGGGACTCACGTCTGAGCATACCCTGCCACACTTATGGCGGCCAAAAGCGGTAGAAAAGGGGGTGGAGGTGGACGGAGCACCTGAATCAATCAAACACTCACACCCAGTCAAAAGATCTGGGTTTAATCCATCACCGTTCTTTAGCCCACTCTGCCACCCCAGTTCAGACATGGCTATATGCAAATCAGTCTGACCCTGTGCCTCATGGGACCAGTCCAGCCCGAACTGCCAAGCCATGTCTTCCCTGGACCGGAAACAAGCTTCCGAGGACCGGTTTCTGGCATTCCAGCCGTCTTTAGCCCGACTTGCTTGAATCCAGTGGCAAAGTGAGCAAGGGACTCACGTCTGAGCATATCCTGCCACACTTATGGCGGCCAAAAGTAGAGCAAACGGATGTAACCCCACTGCCCAATTGTTTATAATAAAAACTTTATTTATAGAGAAAAATAGTGAATATTGCCAAAGTTGATAATGTTATAAATTTGGAAGAAAGGCTGTGTTCCACAACCAATCAGAGATGTATTTATCCGAATTCCGTTGAACTCAACAGAAATCTTCGTTAAACAAGGTTGATGGCTGTGCAGAGATTAGCTTGCATTGTAGCTGGATGCAGCGCTCGAGGAAGGACCTGTGAGGTCCCTGTGTGCCCCTCTATTCTTGTGTATGCATATTACATTTGAATTCGAAGCTCAGAGTCCACCTTGACCTTGTTCATTTGGAAGATCGGCCCCACCTGGACTTGGAGCCATTGCCCCAGCGTCACAGTAATTTTTGTGTTACAAAATTGACAACTTCTACTTCTTGGCTAGTCCCAACGCTAAATCAGAACCTATGATGTCTCCTTGCTTGAAATACTGTTGAAACAAGGAAGTCGCAAAAACTCGGCATTCAAATGCATGTTTCTTTATTATTATGGTCTGTGTAAGTTTTTAAATGTTTTTTATGAAATTACACCAATTGTGAATTTGCAGTTGTGTTTTGGTTGGTGAACACAGCTAAAGCCTTGAGTTGTGATGGGTGTATCAGAAGCCGGTTGCCATCACACTAAACAATATAGGTCCATTGTCTCACCTTGGAAGAATCACTGACAGAATATCGAAGGTCAGAATATCGACCTACAGAAATATCGAAGCAAGAATATCGAAGTCAAGCATATTAACATCATATCTACATTATGGTAAGTACAAAAATATCGAGAAAATAAATATCGATGTCAAATATATCGCTGTTAAAATATCCTTTTTTATTTAAGTTAACAAATAATGTAAAATAAAGTAAATATTAGATATAAATAAAATAAACATAGTTAAAAATATTTCAAAATGTTTAAACATTATAAGCAATATATATATAATATAACAATACATTAAACATATATTTATGATATATATACTTGTTTATATATTTTTTTAATATTATTTTGATAATTAAACATTGGTAAAAATATCTTATAATAATAAATAATAAATACATCTGTACACACAAAACAATATTATAAATTAAATAATTATATATAACAAATGTAAAAAAATTTAACTATATTTAATATTTTTTAAATTAATTATGTACTACATTAACTAAAATAATTTAAAAAAATTAGATAGCGGAGTAAATAAAACTACTATTCCAACTCCAAACAGTGCAACAGTAGGGAAAGTGTTGGATAGCGTAAGGATAAAAATTATTATTCCAACTCCAAACATTGGAACAGTAGGGAAAGTGTTGGCTAGCATAGGGATAAAAATTACTATTCCTATTCCAGTGAGTGCAACAGTAGGGAAAGTGTTGGATAGCGTAGGGATTAAAATGACGATTCCCACTCCAGTGAGTGCAACTGTTGGGAAAGTGTTGGATAGTGTTGGGGTTAAAATTACTATTGCCACTCTAGGGAGTGCAACAAACAATAGGGGACGTGTTGGATAGCGTGGGGGTAAAAATTACTATTCCCATTCCAGTAAGTGCAACAGTAGGGAAAGCGTTGGATAGCGTAGAGGTAAAAATTACTATTCCTACTCCAGTGAGTGCAACAGTAGGGAAATTGCTGGATAGCATAGGGATTAAAATTACTATTCCCACTCCAGGGAATGCAACAGTAGGGAAAGTGTTGCATAGCGTAGGGTTAAAATCTTACTATTCACACTCCAGCTAGTTCAACAGTAGGGAAATTGTTGGATATCGTAGGGGTTAAAATTACTATTCCCACTCCAGGGAGTGCAACAGTAGGGAAAGTGTTGGGTAGCCTAGAGGTAAAAATGACTATTCCCACTCCAGTGAGTGCAACAGTAGGGAAAGTGTTGGATAGTGTAGAGGTAAAAAATTACTATTCTCACTTCAGTGAGTGCAACAGTAGGGAAAGTGTTGGATAGCGTAGGGTTTAAAATTACTATTCCAACTCCAGTGAGTGTAACAGTGTGGAAAATGTAGTAGAGCGTAGGGGTTAAATTAACATACTTATTAATTAAATAATTTCTGTAAAATAAATAACATAAATAATTAATTAACAAAAAAAATAAAGACCAATAAAATGTAATTAATATTTACTTAAATAACATTAAATTACTTCCCACCCTATTCCCCCATGAGCACACAACCCACTACACATGAATAATACCACAAATAATTTATCAATTAATCAATGAATACAAATTAATTACCAATGAAAAATTAACTAACAAAAAATTTATACATAATACCAATTAAGAAAAATTAATAATGTCTTATTTATAATAAATTACTTCCCACCCTACTCCCCTACAAACCCACAACCTGCTACACATAAAAATACAATTCATGTAATTATCAATTAATCAATTAATACAAATTAATTACCAATTAATAATACATTTACAATAAATTCAATTTAAAAAAAAGTATTATAATTAATAGAATGATTAAGTAATCAATTAGTACAGATTAATTACCAATTAATAATTAAGTTAGAATAAATTAATAATCAATTACAATAAATAAAAACATATACATTATTTATTATAATTAAATTACTTCCCACCCTATTCTCCCATAAACCCACAACCCGCTACACATAAATAACATAATTCATTTAATTATCAATTAATCAATTAATAAAAAGTATTTACCAATTAATAATTGATTAACAATAACAATACATAAAAATAATACTAAATTAAGTATAATTGTTATAGTAATACATTAATCAATTAATCAAAATTAATTGACAATTAATAATTAATTAACAATAAATTAATAATTAATAACAATGAATACACACATTATAAATCATTAATTATAATTAAATTACTTCCCACCCTATTCCCCTATAAACCCACAACCCGCTCTGGTACTAAAACGCATAATTTACATTAAAAAAAGTTCTAATTTCTAAACATTTAATACATATATTTAAAAATAATAAAAATACATTACAAAAGGGGGCCGATTCCGATCCTGGAAAAACGCTGTACATATCGTGGTATGGAGCGTTTTCCCCATACAACTCGTACTTGTAAGGAGGCCCCTACAACCTAGGAAGTACGATCCGTACAAATAGACGCACTCCATACAAATTGTAAAAAAGACCATACAACTCGTATATACAAGCGATTCCGATTCGGATTGCTCTGTACGCGACCTTCCCATGTATTCCCGGCAGCAGTTTACAACCCGGCAAGCTCGATTTGTACAAACGGCACTCCGTACGGCTCTTTTTTACAAGAGCCAAAAAGTGCCGGAAAAACCTTGTATGCCCCTAAAACAGTACGAGACAGACCCCCCCATGTACGCGTTGTACACCCCATGAATACAGGGGTACGGTGCATATGTACGGTGCATACGGATGACACGGAAAGTGCGGTACGGTGCGTACATATGCGATGAAGGGGTACTGGTCGTGTACGCACCGTACAAGCACCGTACCCCAAAATTGCCTGTGTACGCACGGTACCCCAAAATCACGTATGTACGCACCGTACCCCAAAATCGTGTATGTACGCACCGTACCCCAACATCACGTATGTACGCACCATACCCCAAAATCGCCTGTGTACGCACCGTACCCCAATATCGCGTATGTACGCACAGTACCCCAAAATCACGTATGTACGGTGCGTACATGCGCGATGTTGGGGTACGCACCATACACACGCCTCGCATGTGGGGGAACCCCTGTACGCCTCATACCCCTATACGACCCGTACCCCGGTATGAGTCATACACCCAGAACGAGTCATACCAGGGTACGTGGGGTAAAGGGGTTCGCTTCGTTGCCCGGTACGAGTCATTCCCCGTATACAGGCCATTTTCCATACAAATCGTATGCTGACAACCCGGTACGAATCGTACTTGACTGGTTGGACAGCCTTTTTACAAATTGTATGGTCTTTTTTACAAGTCCGTGTCGGACAGCTTTTCCCGATCCGATTTGTAAGGATCGGGCTGATCTGTATGTATTTTTCCCATACGAATCATACTACACAGGTTGGAAGGGACTTTTACACTTTGTATGGAAAAAAATACAAATCCTATTTGTGTGGAAAATAAAAATCAGAATCGGCCCCAGAATGATTGCCAAAGATTTGGTCAATAATAATATCAGATATCTATTAGTCTGTTTGATTAAGTCTGTATGAGGTGCTATGTATTGTGTACTAATATACTAATATAACCCTTAATCTAGAAAGCCCTATAGTTATGTGGTAATAATGTGCCTAGCTACTGCCCTGCTTTTCCTTGCTACCACTTTGGACATTTCCTCCCAACAGTTTGCTATGGCTTCTCTGGCACAATTTCGCAGGGCAAACAACTGTGTTTTTCACATTCAGATTCTGGTACAAACAAATGTTTTGTTTAACATTTGCTTGTCTCCTTTTACATATCCTAACCTGCACTCATTAAACTCTGAGGGCTCTGGGACTCTGGTTTCACTGAGTTGTTTGCTAACAAAGGGCCTGATTTTGATCTTGGCGAACGGGTTAGGTACTTTGTCACAACTTTCACGGATACCCTGTCCGTTGAAATATAAATCCCATAGGTTATAAAGGATTTATATTTCGGCAGATGGGATATCCATCACTATCGTGATGGAGTAACCCATCCGCGAAGATCTAAGGCTTGTCCAAAGCCTCAATAAAGAGGGGAAGGATGGTGGACAAAAATAATAAAATGCAGCATATTTGTTATGAAACTTCTCATACTCTGATTCAGTGGTCATTGACTCTCTCTTCAACTCTGAACAACACAATAGGCTGCTCAAAAAGACTTCTGAGTTTAACAAAAAAGAGAAAGTTAGAATTAATGAACTGAAAAACCAAGAGTTGCCCCCCTCCCCCATACAAATTAACTTAATAGTAGTGTTTGAATGTGGCATAGGCCTTGGTGGCTAGTTCAATGAAACCTGAGATCCTATAACCAAAGTAAAGGAGAACACCCTTGAAGTTCTCAGTGACCACTTAGGGCCCTAGTTGGTTTATAGTATCCTCAATGCGGACAAATCCAATAGTGGATCATCAGTACTGTGACTGTGACACTTGTCCTCAAGATTTCGCTATTTGCAAAAGTAAACTTAACTGCAGGCTTAGGGACCAACCACATCTTGAATACTTCACGAACTATAAAGAATAAAAGGGGTCTCCAATTGGTTCTACATTCAGTTGGCACCATGCAACAAGCTCAGACCCAACTCCAGGGGTCAGAAAATTAAGAATCTCGATCTTCTCGAAATCTTGTTTCACTGGGAATGGAATGGATAGATGCAGCAAGGCTAAGGCTGGTGGTGGTTCAGGAGTGGTGCAGGCTAAATAATGATGGTGTATAAAAGTGTCTTTGCTACTCCAGGAGCCAGGTTAGGTTGTAAGCTTGCTTCTTGGGCGACTGGGCAACAGGATCTTTCAGTTTCTTGATTTCTTGAGGAATCTTCCATGCAGGTGCTACAGCCAGCTGAATGTGTGCATATTTTCGAAAAGGATGAGTGATACTTTCTCTCCAGAATGCAAATCCATAATAACCAAAGGCTAATCAAAGCTCAGGGGGGGTCAGTAGGAGAGGTATAGGAATTGATGCAGTAGGTACAGTAGCCTCACTTTCTTCTTCTCCTTTACAGTTCACTTTCAGTTTGATCCTGCAATAGGGTTTTACCAGAAAAAAATCTTATTTACACAACATGGTATAATAGCTTAATCTGCCAGAGATTAGATGGAATTACCAGATAGAAATAAAGGTTCACCTGCAAGTACTATAGATAAGGGGAGGGTATGATGTTTTCAGAAGGGAATTAGATGAAAAATGCAAAGTTTCTTGGTACCATGGTTGATGTGCTTGACATTTAAATTTTAACTGAGCGCGACAGAAGGCGGTAAAGTGGTAATCTCAAAACAACTAACAAAGAGGTAAATTGTGGGCTTGTGCTGAGGAAAGAGAAGAGAGGGGTTCGATTGGGAGTCTTCAGAAAACTACTGATAGAAATAACTGATATAGGCAATGTGGTCCAAGTAAAGACAAGCAAAGTCTTAGGACATACCTCTGAGTGACACCCAAATGTAAATGATTGTATGTGGAGATAGTGCAGTACCATAACACTGATTCGTAAGATATGAAGATATGCTTATTAGAAGGAGGGGGCTGTATTCATTGTGTTCAGACTATCAAAAGCCACCCTATTTGAGGCGGTATAGACATAAAGGGGGATTAACATAGGAAAGATGGATGGTACGGGCAGTGATGTGAAAGTTCAAAACTTGAGTAAGAACCTTTTTTTCTGCTGTGCCAAATAATAGAAATATGACTTCAAGGAGTCCTTTGTAACCAAAAGTAACCAAAAGGTAACGCTGCAAAGCTGAAATAAATTCAGTCACGGAGTAACCAAACAATTGTTCAATGTCACACAGCTTAAGAAACATCCCCAGAAATCACCATAAGGTATGATACTACTGCAAACCTCACTTAACCTGCCAGCCAGTTATTGTAATGTCTTGGCACAACCAATTCCACCTTGGCTGTCAGGGCCGGACTGGGAACCAAAACCGATTCCGGTCTGGGAAAGACATGGCTTGGTAGTTCGGACTGGACTGTTCCCATGAGGCACAGGGTCAGAGCTGATTTGCATATAGCCAGTGTCTAACCCACGGTGGTGTGGAGTGCAAAAAAACGATGGATTTAGGCCCAGATCCTTGTACTGGGGTGAATGTATGACATTGTTCTACATTCTGTCCATCAACTGTGTTTTTTGGGAACCAAAACCGGTCCTGATAAAGTGCTCAGCCGCCCACCCCACCCCCGGGGGTTGGTGGTGCGGCCGAGCTCTTTGCCAGGGCCGGGTTTCGGCCCATTTTGTTACAGGGCCGATTTTGCTGCAAAAACGGCCCTGTAACAAAAACAGCCCCTCGGGCCCAAAACCGCCCCCCATCCGTGCACCAGGGGATTGCCTGGTGCCCGCTACGGCCAGTCCAGCCCTGTTGGCTGTGCAATCTTGGGGGAGTGAGATTTGAATATCATAAGCTGGTTCCCTAAGCCACCAAAGCCCTGCTACCCCCCGAAATATGGTATAACTCCAGGCAATAATAGCACCCAGGGAAAAGGGGAGATGGAGAAAAAAAGCACAGAGATGGTGTTCTAGGGTCCTTTCAAAGTGACTGCATCAACTCACTGCGCTGTAGATGGTTTCGGGGTACAAGTGTTGTGGTATATCTACAAGTATATAATGAGAACTTAAGACCCTCAATTTTTCAAAGATGAACATGGATATACATGGAATATAACTGTTACATATATGCTCTTACCTAATATCTCCCACTTTCCCACTCTCAATCTAGCAGCTGGAATCCCTGGGAATGCAGTGAAAATCCTGAGAGAACGAAACAAACAAACACAGGAGGCTGAGGATCAGAATATCGCTACTACTAGAACACCACTTTGGTACCCAAAATGTACTTAAACAGCAAAAGGGAAAAGGTTTAAAGGCAACACTGAAACAGGATTACACCATTGCTTGAATGTTTAGCAAAACAAATCCATATAAAACATGATTAAGTAACGTCCCACGGAGCTCCAATAATAGTCTTTAAACTTGCAATCACTGTTTTAAGTTGAGTAACAATAAATAAGAGTATTTTCCTTCTCTTGCTGAGTATGAATATCACCATCCACAAAGTTCATAGATTCAAAGATCAGCACTGGACGGTGAGTATATATTCAACAATTTGTGTATGCATGCACCGTACCAACATCGAAGACCAGTGAGCTGTTGGTAAACCTTTAGCACCCTTTATATCTCCACAGACTCCACAGGAGAAGCATAACAGAAGCAGAAAAAAATTACCAGGTAGCCCTTAAATAAACGGATCATCTATTGAAGGAAGTCTGGAATCCAAAACAGCAGTGATCAGAAGAAGCTTGAATGCAGCCGTCGAGGGAGAAAGGGTAAAGTGTATTGTTTTAAAAATAATTACAGGCACTGAGGATGTCTTGAGTGCATCGTTTATACAGCCGCATTCGAGAAAACCTGACCGTGACCAACGCCGGCTTCCTGTGCGCCTGCCTGGACCGGGGGAATGCAGAAGACTCTGGGCGGCAAACACGGGGACTGCCACGGGTGGCCAAAGTGCTTGCTATGCCACTGAGAAGACTAGACCACATTTCCTGCCTCAGCCACTCCCCCCTAATTATGCCCTGATCCCTCATGTCCTCGCCCCATTCATTGACAAATTGGAGATAATCATCTCCCAACAGAAAAAAAGACAAGAGGAATGCTGACATACTGCCCCTCAAACTGGGAGTACATAAGCAGTACTTACCCAGCGTCCCGCCTGTTCCTTTTTTCTGTCTGTCGACAGTTTGGACATGGTGTGCTGGTGTTGATCCTGCTGAGCTGGAGCGGCGGTGCTTCTCTTCTACCCCGGCCCAGCTGCCTGGGTGTGTGGGCATGGGGTTCCCTGGGCTGTCTCCTGGCCTGCCAGGCTTGCTGGGAGTCAGTCACTGTTGGAGTCGGTATCCTGCCTGAACTTCCAGCCCTTTGCAGCTGGGGATTGGTCTCCCGGTTTCTTCCGGGTCGGGTGCTCGTCTTTCCGAGCCTGGCCGGGTGGGACATGCTGGGCTTGATGTGTTCCTGCCGGTCTCTTGGAGTGCAGCCGTTTGGGGTGGCGGCCTTGTTCATAGGGTTGTCCCCTCTCCGGGTGAGTTCCGCTTGCTGGATTTTGTTTCTTTCCCTGCTTCTCAATGATCTTGCTTTTAGCTGTGCTTCAGGGTACGGCTGGTATCTGCCTTTAATGCTGCTGTGTATTCCTGGCTCCGTCACTTCTCTTCTGCATTTGTGACTCTATGCAGGCTGTTTGTACCAGAAGAAGGTTTAGTTTGCATGTTTCCCTGCCTCTGGGGCACACTTCACGGCGGTGGGCCCTTGCAGTGTTCCTGCTGTTCCCTCTGGCAATGGTGGTGGGGGGCCTTGTTGCTGGTGGTGGACCTCACTCTGGGTGAGTTCTGCTTCGCGGATTTCTTTTCTCAGCCATTTGTTGTCCGTTTCCACCTCCTTTTCTTTCACGGTTGCGCATGGAGTTGCTCCGGACTCTGACTCCAGCCCCTACCAGCACCTGCTGAATGTGGATGGTGCAAGGGGGGTTGCAACGCATTCTGTGTGACTGGTGCTCCGGGTGCTGGGCGCTGCGTTGTGGGGGTTCCTGGTGCGGCATACTGCAGCTGGAGTTCTCTCTCAGGGTCGCTGTCTTCATGTATTGCCCCTGTTCCTAGAAGTGCGTGATTTGGCCATTGCAGTTCTGTCATTTGGGGCACTGTTGGGAGGGTTACCCTCTCCATGGAGTTCGTTTGGTGGCTTGGATCTCTGTGGTAATGGGCATTCAATCTATGTGTTTGGTAGACTGCCCCGGGCTGAAGTGTGTTCCTGTCCCTGCTGTGGCGGCATATTCCTTTTTCACTGGCTCCCTCTGTGCTTACTCCAGGAGTTGCCTGGGTTGTTGGGGTCCTCTTGTGTGATTGCTTGCGCTCTGCCCCCTGATGCGTGCTCTAGAGTTGGGGTCCCCGCTCGCACCTGGCGGCCGCCAGTTGCTTCTGCTTCTAGTCTTCCTTCTGGGCTCTGCTGTTGTTCCTGCCCGGGCTGCTGGTGGGATGGTGTTCGAGCTCCTCTTGTGTCTGCTGGGGAGATCCTGCGGACTCGTGTTTTCCCTCTCCTGGGTTCCTGCTGGCTACCAGTGTCTGCCCCACTTTTCTTGGATGTCCTTGCTCGGCCCGGCTCCTCGGAGTGTACCTGGTGCGGGTGCTGTGGTCTGCCATTGGACATCCTGGGTCCTTGTGTCTGCCCGCCGTTTTTCTCTTGCAGCCTTGCCTCTGCTGCGGGAGAATTGTTCAGCTGTGGCATGTGCTCTGCTTGGGTGTGCTGTGTGTTCACCTGGTTTCCTGACTTCTGCGTGGCTGGTCAGGGTCCTTGCTCGGGGGCTCCCGATTCCTGTTTGGCGGTGCTGTGTTCACTTCCTCCTCTGGTTTCCGTGGGCTGAGTCTAGTACCTCTTGGGGCTTTCAGGGGTAACTAGACATAATATCGACTCCACAATATCGAATGGACAAAATATCGAGTTAAAAATATCGACAATAATAAAATATCGATAACAAAATATCGATTAAAATAATGATAAAAATATCGAGTACAAAAATATCGACTCAAAAAAATCGACAAGACAAAATATCGATAAATAGTCAAAGTAAAAAATATCGATAATATGTAGAAAAAAGGTATAAAAAAAAAAAATTATTAATAGTAATATAAATTGTAGTTAATGTTTAGGAGCGGGATGTTGGGTTAATAGGGGATAAGGGTGGGGAGTAATTTAAAATAAATAATTAATTAATATATGTTTGTAAATATTTTTAATTATTAATTAATTGATAAATAATTAATATTGATTAGCTAATTAATTAATATAATTTTGTACATATTTTTTATTAGTAATTAATTGGTAATTAATTCATATTAATTAGTTAATTAATATTAATTAGTTAATTAATTAATATAATTTTGTACATATTTTTTATTAGTAACTAATTGGTAATTAATTAATATTAATTAGTTAATTAATATTAATTAGTTAATTAATTAATATAATTTTGTGCATATTTTGTATTAGTAATTACTTGGTAATTAATTAATATTAATTAGTTAATTAATAATAATTAGTTAATTAATTAATATAATTTTGTACATATTTTTTATTAGTAATTAATTAGTTAATTAATATTAATTAGTTAATTAATTAATATAATTTTGTACATATTTTTTATTAGTAATTAATTGGTAATTAATTAATATTAATTAGTTAATTACATTAATTAGAGTTATGTTTTTATATATAATATTTTGTTCTTGTTAATTAATTAATTGGGAAAAAATAATATTAATTATTACATTACATTAATTACAGCTAATGTGCTAATATATTAACTTCTTTGTTATTGTTAATTAATAATTAATTGGTAATTAAATAATATTAATTAATTTTGGGTAAAGGAGTATTTTTAGGGTTCAGGGTCAGTTTTGGGTTTTTGGGTAAAGGGGTATTTTTAGTGTTCAGGGTCAGTTTTGGGTTTTTGGGTAAAGGGGTATTTTTAGTGTTCAGGGTCAGTTTGCAGTCTTTAGGTAAAGGGGTATTTTTAGGGTTCAGGGTCAGTTTTGGGTTTTTGGGTAAAGGGGTATATTTTAGGGTTCAGGGTCAGTTTAAAGTTCTTGGGTAAAGGGGTATATTTTAGGGTTCAGGGTCAGTTTAAAGTTCTTGGGTAAAGGGGTATTTTTAGGGTTCAGGGTCAGTTTTCAGTTCTTGGGTAAAGGGGTATAATTTTGGGTTCAGGGTCAGTTTTCAGTTTTTGGGTAAAGGGGTATTTTTAGGGTGCAGGGTCAGTTTTCAGTTTTTGGGTAAAGGGGTATTTTTTGGGTTCAGGGTCAGTTTGGGGTTTTTGGGTAAAGGGGTATTTTTAGGGTTCAGGGTCAGTTTTCAGTTTTTGGGTAAAGGGGTATTTTTTGGGTTCAGGGTCAGTTTTGGGTTTTTGGGTAAAGGGGTATTTTTTAGGGTTCAGGGTCAGTTTTAAGTTCTTGGGTAAAGGGGTATATTTTTGGGTTCAGGGTCAGTTTTCAGTTTTTGGGTAGAGGGGTATTTTTAGGGTTCAGGGTCAGTTTTCAGTTCTTGGGTAAAGGGGTATTTTTTGGGTTCAGGGTCAGTTTTCAGTTTTTGGGTAAAGGGGTATTTTTAGGGTTCAGGGTCAGTTTTTTTGGGGGGTAAAGGGGTATTTTTAGGGTTCAGGGTCAGTTTTGGGGTTTTGGATAAAGGGGTATTTTTAGGGTTCAGGGTCAGTTTTGCGTTTTTGGGGTACAGGGATATTTTTAGGGTTCAGGGTCAGTATTGGGTTTTTGGGTTACAGGCGTACAGGGTAAATATAAAATAATTTTATATTAAATCAATGAAATGAAATTATTAAAAAAAAAAATCCCTGATAATAGTTTGAATGGAGTAGGAATAGCAATTATTAATTGGTCAGTGTCCAGCACCTTCCTTGATATTAGCTTGACTGGAGTAGGAATAGTAATTAATAATTGTTCTGTGTCCAGCACCTTCCCTGATATTAGCTACACTGGAGTTGGAATAGTAATATATTTTTTTTCTGAGTCCAGCACCTTCCCTGATATTAGCTAGACTGGAGTTGGAATAGTAATTAATCATTGGTCACTATCCAGCACCTTCCCTGATATTAGCTTGACTGGAGTAGGAATAGTAAATAATTATTGGTCAGTGTACAGCACCTTCCATGATATTAGCTTGACTGGAGTAGCAATAGTAAATATTAATTGGTCAGTGTCCAGCACATTTGCATATAATTGTACATTACCGTGTTATTATATTACAAAATAATGCAAAATGGATGTTTTCACAAAACTTTATAAAATTTTTTTTATTTTTTTATGTGTACTACAATACAATCACAATCAAAAAGAACATAACATTTTTATTAATTGTAGTATTTGCAGAATAACACATTATCATTTATGTACATGTTGTACATTATAACACAAAATTATTTTACAACATTTTTTCTGTAAATAAACATATTTATCATCATTAACTTTGAGTAACAAGTATTTATATTGAAATAAATTAAAAAACAGTTTTTTTTCGGCTTCTTCCATTTATATTTAATAATGTTAACATTATATATTAATATTATTAAATATAAATTTTTTTAATTTACATTTTTATAAAGTAAAGTAACATGACAATTATTATATTTGCTCAAGATATGGAAATACAAAGTAAGACATTTTTTGGTACATATTTCAGACAATGTTGTTTTTAAATGAAACATATAAATATATTATGTTGTAAACTTTATAACTGTATAGGATAAGAATATGTTTAATAATAATATCTGGTATTGGCAAAAGATTATTTATGCAATTATATACTTTTATAATACTTAGAAATTATTATAAAACATTTTGTAATAATTAATAAAAATAATAACAATTATATTTATTATTATTATTATTAATTAATAAACATAATCATTTATCTCTTCTTTTCTGAAAAACATACATTCAGAGAAATAAAAATACATTATTTCAGGGCATTGTTTATATATTAAATGGTTATAATTTTTTTATTAATAACAATAAATAAGTTATATTATTTATTATTATTAATTATTACCATAAACAATTATAATGTTTAGTTATAAACAAACACAAAGTTATTCCAATAAATGTACACAATAAGAAATTATTTACATATATTATTTCAAGTGTTACATAATTTTTTAATATTATTAATATATAATAATTACTATATATTAATTAATATTAAATATATTTATATTTTTCAAACAGTTTAAATTATAATGAGTCTAGTGTATTAATTTGTTAAAATAACAATGTGTATGTATTATATTTTTTTACTATAACATTGTATTTTCTATGATACCTTTTCAAAAATGGTTTAAGGGGACTACTTTTTTACCGCGTAAGGTTATTGCGCTTCATTCAGGACTGGAGAAGCTCGCGGTTGGGAGTTGCTTCGCGTTGAGAGAGGTAAGGTTAATTTTACATACAATTTATAACTGAGTGGTAATGTTTGAGGGTATATTCGAACTGTGTAGTGTTTTTGTGTGTATGTATGAATTGTTTATGTAGCGTTTAGGTGAAATGTCGTCGTTATAGATGCGTCGTGTATGTTTTAGTTCTAGTGTTATTTTAAGTGTTAGGAAATGTCTTCTTACATGGTTAATGTTAATTGTGAGTGTATTTACAAATGTTATGGGCTATTTGTGGGTGGGTTTCGTTATGTATGTTTTTTTCCAGGTTCCGGTTCCTCGCATGAAAACTACATGGAAGGAAGCGTGTTTTTTTCCGGAGAAACTAATGTATGACTTATTATGGTTATATTTTGACATGTATCTCCTATTTTTCGTGTTTGCCAGGAGCGGATTTTAAATTTTTAAACATTTTTCGGGTTTTTGGAGGGTTTCGTATTGGATTGATACATTGATATGCGTGACCGTTTTTTAAAAGTTGTGTGTATATCACTTTAAATACTAAAGTGTCCACACTACTGTTTTCGGGATTTCCTGGAGCGTTTATTTCATTTTTACATAATTTTCGGGTTTTTGAGTGTTTCCCATATTGGAATTGTCCTACATTGCAATGGATTGTATGGATTGTATTTTGCTTCATTACGTCTTTTTCATCTACAAAAATTGTAAGTATTTAAAGTAGTTTTTTTATTGGGTGGGAAATGTCGATCTTTATGTCATGTGTATGTGTGATGTAATTTTAAATATTGCATATTTGTTCAGAAATAATGTCCCAAATTTTGATAAGTTTCTTAAACAAATATGTATTATTTATAATTGTTTAGAAATGTTTATGATTTTTATATTTACCATTATTGTAAGAAGACATTAGTATATTTTGTAGACATTTTTATAGTAGGCTTTTAGCTATTATTGACAGGTATTCTAATCCTCTAGTTGTAGGATATAGTGTGACTTGACTTTGCAGTAGTCGGAACATTTGTTTAGTTTGTTTAGTTAGTTTTGGACCAATTTGGCTCACAGATTGTTCCATTCTTAGTTCTTGATAGCTTTGTTCTTTTTTCAAAGCTTCTAGTAGGTTATGGAATGTGGGTTTGGCTCTGCTTGTGGTAGCTTGGAAAGCATTATGCCACCCTTCTACACTGTTGTTTGTTTTAGCCTCTTGGTTTAAAGTACTAAGATAGACATTCCACCAAGGGATTTGGAATTTGGGTTGGGGTCGATGTCCAGATCTGTGCAAACTTCCCACCCAAGTATCTTCGAAATAGTCCAGTAATGGGGTTAGTTTATCTTCATTCCTCTTGTAATATGTGCTGTCAATTAATAAATTATAGTGTTCCGCTACATCGGTAACAGGAACGTAGGCCAGTGCTATCAATTTTTTAATTTGATAGGCAAAGGTGCTATCTGTTGAGTATAGAATACTTAAAGTTGATTTCTGGAGATGTCTCCATATGCTCTGATTGAAATGATAGTAGCAACCCGGGATTTCTGTGTGGGGAAATGTTTTCAAAATGCTATTAATCATAGCTAATTCAAAATCAATAATTATTTTTTGTGGAAAATAATTATTGATTTCATTTTTGAGAACATTTAATAATTCTGTATAAGTGTTTTGCTGTTTGTTAGGTAGCAAACAGTAAATGAAAGGGATGTTATAGTTATGGTATAAACCGTGGATGGAATATAGTTGATAAAAAGGTTTTGGGCATGGTTTAAATGTTCCATCCATCATCCATTGTGAATGTGAATCTGTTGGGCAGTCCTTCACATACCAGAAGACTCTCTGTTCGCCTAGCCTTGCCTGAGCCAAGCCCCGCCACGCCACGCCCCGCCAGGACCGAGTGCAGCGAGCGCGGAGCAGCCGAGCGGAGCGGAGCCTGAGCGAGCCTGTGCGAGCCTGTGCGAGGGAAATTACGGAGATTTACGGAGAGGGTGCTCCGTTCGCGGACGCGGACGACCGCCTTCATTTCTCAGCGGTAAGCGGAAAGCGGGAAGAAACAATACCGCATATCGTCATAAACCCCGTCTCCCGCCCGGATTTCAGCGGAGCCTGCGGGGGGGAGGAGGCGCGAGCCGGAGAGCCGCCGAGAGCCAAGAAGGACATGAAAGGCACAAGAGGGGAACAAAAGAAATATTAGCTAACGTCTGCGAACCCACCCACTAGCAGCCATTCAGCGCCATCCAGCTAGCACTTAGCCCCTACCAACCCTCAGGCAGACTCGAACATTTAGCTGGAGCAACGAACCAGCAGAGACTGCAGGGGGAAGCAGGGAAATAGGGCACTAGTAGCGTAAGGGAGGCGCCAAAAGGCACCAAGGAAGAGCTTAGTAATTTAAGCACTTGTCCAAAGAAGCTTTTGGTTCAACTAGGAAACAGGTGATTTACCAAATACGACAGACAGTGCAATCGTGGCAAGGAAAGCTGAAGGAAAGCTGGTGGAAGGCAACTAAGGCATTTAAGGCAGAACAGAGGTAAGTGATTAACTTGTAAGAAAGTAAAAATTAATAACTAAGTGTTACACCTACACTTATACAACAGTTTTGTACCAAGAAATGGTTCCTAAAAAAGGGACGAATCTACGTACAGGGGATGAACAAGGGAGGAGTAAATTAATGGAGGGCTCAAAATCTCTGGAAGAGAGCCAAGAAAGTCAAGTATCATCCTTGGATAATAGTAAGGGTAAAAGAAAGAAAAGGAAAGTTAAAAAAGCAGCGAAGAATGCCCAGAAGGCAAAAAGAGGTGGCAATCAAATGACTAACAGACAGAAAGAGAACACAGGAGGGACAAAGTCCATAAAGGAGTTTGTGGGTAAACACTATAAATCATTGAACCCAGCGCTAACATCGGAGATAGATGAAGAAATAGTGGAAATTGGCGGAGAAATTGGTGAAAACCCAGGCAAGCCGGACGAAAGTCAAAGTCAAAGTCAAAGACGGTTAGAAAAGGGAGAAATCCACGAAGAAGTCAACCTGGATAGCAAAGAGGAGGGGGAGAACTACAACACTATAAACCTGACTCTGCAAAGCCAAAATCACCAAATCTCGGCACCTCGACTATCATCATCTCCCAAATTGTTCTCACAGTTGTCACCAGGAAACGAAGGTCATAGGGGAAATGAAGACCATAACCAGAGTGTTATCTGGGGAGGCGCGCCAGATCAATTACAGCCGCTCTATCCACTGCAAAAAACATCGATCCCCCAAGAGAGCATAAGGTCTAGCAACCCAGTAAACCCTGTCAGAAACACTATACAGGATTCGGTGACCTCTGAAACGCCTACATCTTCGCTGATAGAGTTAATCCTGTTACTCCAGAAGGAACTACAAGGAATCCTGGAAGTGAGTCTCTCAAACAACGGATTGATGAAAGCTCAGAAACAACATCTAAAGAACATAGAAGAAGAACTAAGAGAAATAAAGAGCAAAATGCCAATCAAGGTAATGACAATGGAGACAACCACTTCGAGGGAGAAAAGTGACATGATCATATTAGAAGAGGAAAGTAGGGTATCTCTGGAAAGAGCTCCCCAACCCGCAGATCAAACAGCAAAGGAGGCAGAAGAGTCTGCAGATAATGTATACATATCAAGAAGACCGATGCTTATAAAAAAGCGCGGGGGTATGTCACACGTGGGGCCGCGAACAGGACTGGAAAAAACAGGCATCTGAAACAAGCAGGGAAGAGTAAAGGGAAGAAAACAACGACGAGGGTGGTACAGTCAGGCTTAAATGAGTCGGCACCGACCTTTACATCAATTAGACCCTCGCATGTAGAGGCAAAAGCCCCAAAAGCCCCAAAGACCCCAAGGACCCCGAGAGTATTAAGGAAAAAGCAGAGACGCATGGAAGCAATTGAGTTCCCCACTTCCATCCGTACGATGAAACAGAAAGTAAGGCAAAGGGACGACCGAGTCACAGAACAAAGGACAGTAAGACCTCAGGTACATGAAGAACCCAACATGAGAAAGAACGGACGGCAAACAGGGAGATCAATCACCTATCAACAGGCGCTGACAACAAACACGAATCTACATGAAAGAGATAAGAACAATTGGTTATTTCTGGACCTAGTACCAGCTGGGAGGAAAGAGAAGCCGACAGGAAATCCTAGACCCCTAAATAGGGCACGGATTTTGTCCGCATTTGAAAAATGCGGCAGCCTGAGAGGGATTGGGACTAAAGATCTACAGCAAGTTGGGTTTGTAGAAAATAGGAATGGAAAAGAGCTAACAAAAATTACCCTTCATTCAGACCTGGTAAAAAGGGCAATCCAGAAAGCCTCAAATGAGATTTCTCAACAGGGAATAAGGATCATCCCAGAGAGGGAAATAAAAACCTCTAATGATAACAATTTCTTAAATCAGCATGCCGGGCTTCAGAAGAGGCAAGTGATCCTCTACAGAGAAACAGAAAAGGATTTAAGCCACCTGAACGTCGTAATAGACAACACAAGGAATGACCTCTCATGGGGTAACTGGTCGTTACTTAGTAACCCAAGGGGAGAAGTCAACTTAAGTAATTCATTGGATATGGAGGAAGAAGGAGCTTTGAGTGACGTTGAATAGGACGGAGGGGGTTCGCAAGATCTAGGTCTCTTATCCTGGAATATAAACGGGCTAGGCAATGAGCAAAAACGTGAGTATATAAAGGAAGTTATAAATAAAGCGGACATTGCCTGCCTGCAAGAGACCTGGCTATGCAACAACACCCCTACATTCGATGGATACGTCCACATACAGCAGCCAGCCGTAAAGAAAAACCATGGACGGCCCTCGGGGGGGCTGCTGACATTGATATCAACAAAAGTTATGAGGGATATTGAACTGTTGAATACAAAATGTAAATGGGTACAATCATGTAGAATTGAACTTATGAAGGTGGAACAGAAGTATAAAATGATAATTGTAATGAATGTATACATGCAGTGGGATAACGGGGAGGAGTATGAAAGGGAAATGAAGTGTTTTAAAGAGGACGTAGACAGTACCCTAGAAAAATATCCCGCAGAGACAATAATAATAATGGGGGATTTTAACCATAAACTAAATCCAAAAAAGGCAGATCTTTGGAATAGGGAACAGTTAGAGGTGTACGCAATAAACCCGGCTAAGTTCCCAACTGGGGAAATCTCGAAACAAGATCTTGGCCTAGTACACACCCTAGGAGGTAGGGGCTTTCGCTGCGTAAATGGGAGAATAGAGACAGACTCCCCAGCAGGAAAGACATTCATCCAAGGGCAACAGAATTGCCCAATTGATTATATATTCTTGCAGGCCTGGATTTTCACCCAGATTAGGGATTTTAGGCTAGAACAAAAAGAAGTGAGTGATCACAAACTCCTGTATATAATAATAGCAGGGGGAAGGGAACTACAGAGAGAAAGGGTGATCACCCAGGAGGTCGAGTACCCCAAACGGGTGACGACACGTCTCACCGTGGAATATATGGAAAAATTGAAGGCCATGCAAATAAAAATTGTTCCGGAAAGCTGTGAGAATAAAAAATTGGAATGGTTTATAGGGAAATTAGAAGAGGTGGTCCAATGCCTAAAGATAAAACTAAAAGGGAACCAACTCACAAGGGTGAAACAAACAAACCGATGTAAAGAGTTTTCTGTGGCGTGCCAAAATAAGAAAAAGGAGATACGTGCAGTACAAAGAAGACAAAAAAAGAACTTTACACTAGAGAGACAGGACCAGCTAGTTAAGCTGAAAAGAGAATTTAAGATAATGGTAACCAATGCAAAAAGGGTATATAAAGAAAAATGCTGGTTAGAATT
The DNA here is from genome assembly GCF_964261635.1 of Lissotriton helveticus. NCBI lineage: Eukaryota > Metazoa > Chordata > Amphibia > Caudata > Salamandridae > Lissotriton > Lissotriton helveticus. The sequence continues at coordinate 1,413,547,741 of NC_136065.1, forward strand.
ATTAGAAGCCATAGAGAATAAAAATCTAAGGCAATTTTGGAGATTAGTAAAGTCTGTAGCGGGAACATCAGATGGTGAATTGAACTGTGTGGTGAGTGAGGCTGCATGGGAAGTGTACATAAGGGATTTGTACGGGGTAAGGACTCCTAGAGAGGAGGTGGAGTCTAAAATATGGCAAGAAATCTCAGAGGATCTATTAACTCAATTCAATGAAGAACAAGTTGAGCTCACAATAAAAGAACTCAAGTTAACTCGGGCAGCAGGTCCGGACAATCTTCCTGCAATAATTTTGAAATCCGAGGTTAAATGGTGGGCAAGATTTCTTGCCAAGATGTTCCTGGTAGTCCTTAAAGAAGGGGTAATGCCACCAACCTGGAAGGGGGCCATAATTAGGCCAAATTCACAAGAAAGGGAGCAAAGAGGAGCCAAAAAACTACCGGCTAATCAACCTGCTAGATATAGGCGAGAAAGTGTTTTCTAAAATAGTGCTGAAACAATTGAACGCATGGGTAGACGAGTTTCAAATAATACCCATAGAACAGGGTGGATTTAGAGCAGGCCACTCTACAATAGACCACGGATTTGCTCTATGGGCGATGGCGATGAAGTCGACGGAACAGAACGGCAATCTATGCTGCTGTTTCGTCGACTTCAGAGCAGCCTTTGACTCTGTGGATCGGGCCTGTCTATGGGAGTTATTAGAGCGGTTGAAGATCCCCAATGAACTATTGATTATAATAAAAGAACTCCACAGGGAAAACTGGGGGCAAGTAATTAAGGATAAGGTGGGCTCTTTGACTCCAAAAATACCCATTGCTAATGGATTAAGACGGGGATGTGTGTTGGCCCCACAGCTTTTTTCAATCTTCCTGTCAGATCTTCTGGCACATTTAGAGGTGGAGGGTAGCACCAGCCCTAAAATGGATGGCAATAAAATACCCTGCTTATTGTATGCTGACGATCTGGTGATAGTAGACCAGACCGAGAGGGGCCTCCAAAGGAAGCTTAATGCTTTCAATACATATTGTGCCAGTAAACGCTTAACAATCAATTTGGATAAAACCAAAACCCTATGCTTCGGGAAAAAGAAAAGTAAATTTATTTGGTATATAGGTGATCTCAAACTGGAGACAGTTAATGAATATCGATATTTGGGCTTATGGTTCGATAGGGCTTTAAATTGGAACTCCCACCTGGATACCCAAAAAGCAAAGGCACTCTCCTCCATAGGTGGTCTAAAAAGGTTTAATGGGGTCTATGGAGAGATGTCTCACCGACCAATGCTGAGAGCTTTCGAAGCAATGATTCCTTCTCAAGTTTTGTATGGCGTTGAGATCCTTTATTTGAGCGGTAAGGGATCCTGGGACGTGATAGAGGGGAATTGCTTAAAAAGGCTCCTATCCCTTCCTCAATCTTCGATGATACAAGCCATCAGGATAGAAATAGGCACAAAATCGTGGAAAATATAAACCCAGATGGCTGTGATTAGATTCTGGAAGAGATTGGAAGACTCCGAAAGCCAAAAAGTAGCACATTGGTGTCGCAATGAAATACTGAGAAGCGAGCTAAAATGGGCAAAGGTCTGCAGGGACAAACTGAAAGGAATCTGTAACTCATTAGAGTTAGATTGGGTCCAGGAAACGCTTCAGGTCCTAAATACCAATGGGGAGCTGAAGCAAAGGGGGAAGGAAGTTTCTAAATCGATTGACATAGGCTATCTAACAAAGAAAAAATCAGTGGCGCATATGATAAATGCTTGGTCCACCGAAAATTGGTTCCCCTACCTTGATAGATTACCTAACCGCGGGCTCAGGCAAGAGATCCTGAGGTGTCGAATTGGGATTAACCCGTGGATAATAAACAAAGAGCTCAAATCAAAATTGTTAGATCAAGAAGGCCGTTGCAGGTGTAAGTTGGGAACCAAGGGAGACTGGTCGCATATTCTGTTGGACTGTCTGTTACTCCTCGAGCAGAGAAAACTATGGCTGCACCCGGTTTTCCTAAAATATGGAATAAAAACAAGGTTGCAGGCAGCCAGCCTTCTAACAGAAATACCCTTCATTGATATTGTAATCGCCCTTGGGAAATTTTTAAAGGTGGCCCTGAGTGCACTGAGAACCAAGGAAAAATGTAGTACTGTATGAATTTTAACTATTGAAACTGTTATGGTGGTAAGAAAGTGAATAGGTTTTAACTTTTATAAACAAGTTTTAAGGGATTTGCAATTTTTTACTGGTTGTTAGTATTTTATAGTTTGGACTCTGTATTTTTGAAAATGAAATGTAGAATTGCTTTTTAAAGAACAACAGTTTTAAAAATAACCAAATATTTATTGTAGACGCCCCCTATTGCGGTATGCTCACTGCGTTGTTTAAAGACTACGGTCATAATAAACATACATTTGACTTGACTTGACATCATCCATTGGGGACACTGTTGGATTTTTCTTAAATTACTTGCAGTTGCAAACATTATGATTCTGTTTGTACTGCTTTCATTGTCAAAAAGGATACATTTGTCTTTATTGTGTGTGATGCACATTTCTGGTGAAATAATAATTTCCTCAAAAGTAGTAGGGTTGGGTTGGGTTGTGGTAGTGAGTCTTTTAGTGTATGCAATTGTGCGTTTAAGGGAGTCAATAGAGGGTAGTTGACCTGAAGCATGGGCTGGGACTTTTAACAGTTCTTCTTTAAGGATTTGTGTTGTTGGTTTATCACTTTGTGTGCTAGCAGTTTTCATACTTTCTAAAGCATCTCTTATTTCAATTTCTGTGACATTGGGGGGATGATTGTGTTCCCTGGTAAATAACACATTAGTTTCCTCAGTAGTAGCCCTTCCATAACATTTGTTTGAGTAATATTTGGTACATTTCCAGAAAACTTTTCTACCACTTTGTCTTTCCTGATTATAAACATAACCCATATAACATAACAGTAATTTATTTTTCTGTGACATAACAAATTCTGCACCTTCTGTCATTTTGTTTTACTTGTTCTAGGAAAGAGTAGAAAGAAACAAAATCAAAAAACATATATTTTACTTTGTGGTGTAAACATAATTAATGATGTTTTTATACTTACAGTTACTAAAAGTAGTAATCACAAATGCAGAACTGTATTTTGAAGGATTTTCTTGTATGTATTTCTTTATTTACTGTTGGTATGAAAATATAGAAATGCTAAGTTAATGTTTACACATAACAAACGTTTTTCCTAGGAAAAAGCAGTTTTCTATTTTGCTTAGTTGTACATTTGATGTAAACATTACATATACTTACTTGTTTAAATAGTTGAGTTGTAGTATTTGGTGGAGTACATCAAGGTAGTAAAGTTCAGATCTGTAGAGAAGATAGAATAAATAAATGTTAAATATTATAAATAATATTTGGAACCGTTGGGAAATTGGAAATATTTAAAAGTATACAAACTTCTAAATAAGTAGTTTTGTTTGCTGTAGGTAGAATAGATGTATGATGTATTCAGAATATCTGTAGAGGAAATATAAAATAAATAACATGGTGTTAAGAACATAGTTTTCGTTTTTTTCGGAAGTTTTAGACAAATTACAAGTATACTTACATTTTTTACAAGGGTAGTCTTGTCTTTTGGTATAGTTGATGTTGGATGTTTTTATTGGATCTGTAGGGACGATGTAATATGCAAGATATGTTGTTTAGAAAATAGCATTTTTAATATTGGGTGTTTACTAACAAAAACATATATACTTACATGTTTAATTAGTGTAGTTTTATACATTTGTAGTGTTGAAATAGGAAAATATCAGAATATCTGCGAATAAAATGTTTAAAATAAAGAATGAATCTTGTGAAATAGTGTTTAAAAACAGCAGTTGGTGTATAACAGAGCATTAATATATACTTTCTATCTTATTTTCCAGGTGAAGAAATAGGAGCATGTATTAGGAATTTATTTGGAGTAGTTTCTATCAGAAATGTAGGAGGAGATAAAAATTAAATAAGTGCAATAGTTAGGAGATATAAGTAAAATAGTAGACTACTAATTTAGATTTCTAAATAATGCACTGTAACTTACTTGAATAATTAGCTAGTGAGCTGGATCTTTAAAGATGTTTGTTCAGGAACAAAATCTTCAGAGTGTTGGCATCTTCTTTCTATAGAGCTAGCAGCAGCAAATGGTAGAATGTATGTATCCCTTTTATAGTATGTGTATTTTGTGTGCTTTGATTTGATTGGTTGTAGGATGAAATGAAGCATTGTATAGGCTAGTTTGAATTGTTTTTGTTAATTGGTGTGTTTGTTAATGTGAGAATGGTGGTATGTGGTGATTTCCGCATTAAAGCAGGTTAGTTGTTAAATAAAATAGATGTGTAAGTGAAAAAAAATAATGAAAATGTTAGTTAAATGCAAAGAATATTTTTCAAATGATAGAACGCTTTTAATAGAATGTATAGCAAATGTAGATAAATAGGAATGTTATAAAAGTAACAGGTATTATATGTAAAATGTTTTTGTATAGAGCAATGACTTTTATTGACGATTAATATTGTATTTTAGACATGAAAGGGTACAAAAAAGAACTCGATATTTTATTTGAAACGATATTTTTGTACTCTATATTTTAGTAGTCGATATTTTTGTAGTGTTAGGGGTAATTTCATGAAAAACGATATATTTGTAGTCGATATTTATTAAGGCGATATTTATGTACTCGATATTCTAAAGAGTCGATATTTTTGACTCGATATTTTTGTAGTTGGTGTAATAAGTATACAAAGTCGATATTTTTGTAGTCGATAATTTTTCAACGATATTTTAGCAAGTCGATATTGTGACCGTCGATAATATTTCAGTGATCCCTTCCAGGTTTTGTGCCTGGGGCTCTGTGTGGCATTCTTTCCCCCCTACTTTTGGGTCTGGGTTGCGCTCTTGGCCTGCCCCTGTTCTGTTCTGTGGGCTGGCCTCTCTGTGTTTTGGGTGTTGGCTTGCGTGCCGCCTCCTTTTGAGGCTGGCCTGCCCCCTTTTTTGCTCCAGCCTGGGACTGCAGGTGTTTGTCCCGGGGCCTTCGGTGTGTTTGAGTGGCTTCTTGGGTGTCTGGCTGGCTGGGGGGGCTGTCTCCAGATGATTTCCTCTGTCTGGCTCTAGCGCTCCCCTTGCGCTTCTGGGGTTTACTTGGGGTTGTCGTTGTGTTCCACTGCTTCTGCTGCAACCCTGCTCTGTTTCTGGTGCTTGCCTTTGGGCTTGCTTCTGTGGGACCTGGCCGCCGCTCCTGGTCCGCTCGGTCTGGTTGGGTGTCTGGCAGGTCTGCGGGGCGCTGTGCCTTGTTTTTTTCTTGCCTGCGACTTTCCCCTCCTTGCCGGCTCCTGCGCCTGTCTGGTCTCTGGGGTTTGGTTGGTGTGGTTCGGCTCCTGATCTTCCTTTCCTTGCCCTCCCTGGATGTGTGCCATGCGGCGGTTTGCCTGTTGGGCCCCTGGGGTTGTGCAGCTTCTGTTTTGGCCTGGCTGTGTTTCGTTGCTGCCACTCTTCTGTCCTGCGGTTCTCCCGGGTGGGAGTCTGCCTGGGCTCTGGGGGCTGTTGTTCCCTGGGGGTCTGCTTGGGCTTTCCGGCTCCTGTGGTGGTCTTCTTCAGTCCTAAATTCTTGCCTGTGCTCTCTCGGGGGGTCATGATGTGGTGCTTAGTTGGTTTCGGGACATTTCTTGCTGTGTCCTGGGCCTGCTCCTGCTGGCGGTTCTCTTCCTGGGCTTTGTTCGCCTCTGGTTGGGTTTCCATGTTTCTGCCCGGTCTTGGGTTTCTGTTGGGTGCTGTTGGGCTTCGGGTTTCCCCTGTTTTCCCGGGGCTCCTTCTTCATTGGTTTCCCTGTTTCACCTGGGATGCGGCTACCTTGTTCAGGGCTTTGTGGGTTCCTGTTGTTCGATGCTTCTTGGTTGCTGTGTCTGGGGTTGCCTCCTGTTGCTCCTGATCTGCCAGCTGCCTGGTGGTTTGGTTTGGCCTCTGGCTGTGCCTCCTTGGCTTTGCTGACTGTGCTGCTGCCTCTCTGTTGGCTCTGGGGTGTGTTTTGCTGGGCGTTCCTGGTTCTTTCCTCGTTCCGGTGTCCTGGCTCGCTCCTATCTTCCCTTGCTTCCCTGGGCTCTGCTCCCATTGTGTGTCTGTGTGGGGTGCTGCCCTACCCCCTTTCTGGGTGGGGTGCAGTTCTGGGGTTCTTCTTTTGCCTCTCTGGGTTCCGGCCTCCTGGTTGTCGGTTGTCCGGGGTCTCCTGCTCCTGGCTTCCCTGCTTCCTTGGGTTTCCGCTTTGGTGGTTTCCTCTCTTTTTTTTCCTTCTGCCCCCCTGTTTGGTCTGGTTGTGGTGTGCTCGGAGTCGCGGCTGGCCTCCCGGTGCTTGGCTTTGGCCTGGGCGCTGCGTGGGCCCCTTCTGGGGCTGGTTGGGCCTGGGGGTCTTCCTGCTTGGACAGGTTGCTTGGCTTTGGTCCTGGCTTCCTGGTTCCTTTTGCTTGTTGCCCTGATTCTGCCCGTTGTCTTATCCCCTTCCGGTTCTTGTCGGGGTGCTGTTCTCCCTGGGGCCTTTCTGCCGTCTTGCCCTTCTGTAATGTGGGGCCTAGGTGTTGGGTGTCCTTTGGCTTCTGCCCCGTTTTTGGTTCCTCTCTGGTCCTCCACCTTGTTGGCTCCTGTTCCTTTCTGCCCTCTGGGCTTTGCGGGTTGGTGCCTGGTTGGTTCCTGGTTTGGGTTCTGTCGGGGGTTCCCAGTTGCTATGCGCTTGTGCCCTGCGATGTTCTACCTTCCCTTTTGGCTTGGGTTTTTGGGGTTGTGGCCGTTGGCTCTGTCCCCGTCCCTGCGGTGCTAGTTCAGTTCCGGGTTGTTGGTTCCTGGTGTTTGCTGCCCTCGGTTGTTTGGCCGGCTGACTGCTGGGTCATTCTGGCCTTGGGTCTTTGGTTTGGCCTCCTCTGCCCTTGTGCAGTGGCATTTTGTGTCTGGTTCTGGTTCGTTTTTGTGGTCTCCCTCCCTGTGAGGGCTCTTGGCCTCCTGGGGTTTCTGGTCATTGGCTCCTTCCGTGTTCTTTTCTGTTTAGTTGGGGCCTGGTTCCTGGACTGCTCCTTGGCCCTCACTTTGGCTCCTCCCTCTTGGCTGTGTGTGGTCTTTGGCGGCCCTGGTGGTGCTGTCCTTTCTTTTCTGGGGCCTGGGCCACCTCTGCGGGGTTTGGTTGGTTTCGTCTTCTGGTATTTCTGGGGGTCAGTTTCTTTGGTTTGGTGTGATGGGCCGTTGTCTGGTGTGTGCTTCCCTCTGGCCTTTTTGGTTGGGGTGCTTCTGTCTGCACCCTATTGTCTGGCCTTGGCTTCTTTCTTTGGCCTTCTCTGGGTTTATTCCTTGTCTGTGCAGCTGCCAGGTCCTGGGTGTCTTCCTGGTGGTTCTTGACTGGTCGTCCATGTCCGGTGAGTTTCCTTGGCCTTGTCCTTTTGTTTTTTTGCCTGGTTGCTCTGTCTCCAGATTTACTGGTTGGCGGCCTCCTTGTGTGGTTCTGGCCTTCTGATTTTGTGTTCTGGGTTGTTTCCGGTCCTTGTTTGTGTCCCTGTCGTCCAGTGCTGGGGTGCTTCCTGCGGTTCCCGCTTCCTGTGCTCCCTTGGGTTGCTGCATTTTGTGTGGTTTCCTGGGTGCGCTGGTGGGTTCGGAAGGCCTGTTTTTTGCTTTGCTATTCTCCACTTTGTCAACGAGTGGGACGAGGACATAAGGGACCTGGGGGTAATGCTCTATTGCTTACCAGTAATCTTCATTACTCCAGATCCCGTTGTCCTCGTCCCATTCATACGCCCCTTCCTCCCTCCCGGACGGCTGGCCTTCCTGTGTGGGCTTGGTTGTACAGGCGAGATGCTGGGTAAGTACCGCTTATGTACTCCCGGTGGGAGAGTCAGTATTAGGATCCCTGCATTTCTCTTGTCTTTTTTTCTGTCAGGAGATGGTTACCTCCACTTTGTCAATGAATGAGACGAGGACAATGGGACCCGGAGTAATGAAGATTACCGGTAAGTAATAGAGCATTTCTGGTGTTCAGCTGCACAACAAGCCACACATCAGCAGCCATGACAGTTATTCTCTAAGTTTCCCAGCTGTCTCCTAAACACAGTACAATAGCTGTTGGTAAAGTAAACACCAGCATAGCGATTACTGCTCAATTTACCAGCAATTTTATAAAACAGGGCTTAAATCTGTTACAGTCCTGCCTCTAGTGAAAATCTGGAGAAGAGCAGTTTGGAGACTGGATGGCGAGTGACAAGAGATAAAAAGTGAACTGCAGGCTTCATTAAGTAAGGGAGCAACACCATCAAAGTTGTTAAAACAGGGAGGGAAGGAAACAGGCATGGACTTCATGTAGGGGTATGACCCATGGCTTGCCTTTGCTACCCTTGTCACTGCCTTTGCGACCCTTGACCTCAGAAGTAGCTCCATTTTCCTGGTTTTCTGTCAAATTGTTTATCACACAAACAGTGAATAATATTCACCATTAGTGCAATAAAAATGAAGTATAATTAGCTGGAATATGACCCTATCTGATGGCTAAGGTACGTAAAAATGCTTTTAAATGTATGTTGTATGCATGCTTGCAGGTCAGTGTGTTTATCTGAGAAGGAGTGCATGAATATGTGTGTATGGTTACGCATGAGTATGCGAGTCAAAGTAAAGAACAAATGGTGCATCATGTTACTTCCATTGACCCTGGTATTTTGGTCAATTGACATCCATGGAAACAGGTGTAGTAGGACTACAGCGAATGTTCTGTTTACCCTCTTTTATGTAATGGGGCATATTAGGATTGTGCCACCGGAGCATCACTTTTACGACTCTCAAGTGATGCAATGCCCTGCTACATATTTACAAAGCATTGTTAGGCCACTTTGTGTGGTTTAACGCCCCTGTGTGAATGTTATACCCTTTCAACCAAGTATATGCGTGAAAGAGGCGTGTTATGGGTGTTGCTGTGGGCATTCCATCGCAACATCAACTGCTTTTTGACGCTGCCCTAGATTTACATGGATATGTAAATCTGAGGCAGTACCAAAAATGAATGCCACTGAATAGCAGGCATTAAGTACTTGTATTTTTAGCTCTCGCCTACGCAGCGCGCACGCGCTACATAGGAAAAAGACCATTTGGAATCGATTCACTTTTCGCCCTAAAAACGTGTAGGGGTTGCATTGCTTTCAATGGCAATGCGTGCACGTTTGGCGATTCCCTTGCAGGAGCGAGCTTTGGCGCCATGTGTTAGCAATTATCGCTCCTGGCGCTGCTCGATCCCGCAAGGGAAACGCTTTTACTTTTGCTGTCTTTTTTTTTTTTTACTTTTAGCCCAAGGCGCGAGCGCTCATTTATGGGTGCTACTGCTGGAGGGATGGGCATGAAAGATGGACATGGTTAATGTATTGTTTCCAGGCTTTATGCAGCACTTAAGTGCCTGCTTTGTATTACTTTGAGGCTCTGTAAGCATACAGACACAAAAACGTGACGCCATACTCGGACCGTAGGCGTGAATAGAGTGAACATTGTGCATCAAAGGGTAGTGCCCTGGGGGATGCTCTGTGCCTTAAAGCCCTCATGGAGACTTCGGAAACCCCTGGAGAGTCACGTATTTACTGCAGAGGCCGGCGGGAGTTGCACAAGGCAGAAGTTTTGAGTAAAGGAGCGATGTAACCGCAGAGCTGCCTCAGTGTCACATCATTACTAGTACCAATATTACACAAAAATGTTAGCAGAGGCAGTTTAATATTAGAGACACTGAAATGAGCCTTGTCTTCTAATGTACTTCATCAGCGTGTTACAAATTAACAAGGACTAAAAAATGTGTTGGTTCTTGGCCATAATCCCAGAAAAGTGAAAATCTGTATGTGGCAGCATTTTACAGCCAATTCCCAGCACTCGTCCCCAGCTTTTATTGGCTGATCGATTTTTGACGATTGCACTTCGGTTATTATCAAGATCTATGACCGTGCTACTGCAAGTGGTGTGCAAAACCGGCAGCTTAGAGAAAGCTCTTCTCAGGCCTCATAAAAACATTTTACTAGACACTATGTGGTTCCCACAGTGCTTTTCACTTGAAATCTGAACACAGACGGATGGTCAGTCTGAGGAAATAAAGATCCGGCGAAGAGCGTATGTTTAATGGAACGCGATTTTTCATTTACAAGTGCTGCAGGAAACCTTTCAAAACATAAGTATTTCATAGGTTATGGTTATTGAAAACAGGGCAGGATTTCATTTTTGATGTGAGTGAGAATATATTTTAATTGTTAGGGTTTTTTTCAACCTCGTAAGGTATAATAAAACAGTGTATCTTTTGTTTGAGGCATAGCTTTTTTTTGGTCTTTCCTACAAGCACGAGTTCAGACGACACCAAATCATCCCTGTAAAGCAGGCCCCCTTGCACCATGGCTCAAGGGTGTCTATGTTGGCGCTAGGCAGTTTTTTTTCAGCACAAGCGCAAGGGAAAACACAGAGGTGTGCCGTATTCTTGTGAATACAGCGCATTCCTGCGTGTTTGAAATAACGAAGAGCGGCGCTGCTAAATTGCTTGCAGTGCGGCGCCACTCCTTCTCCTTGTAAATATCCCCACAGTTCAATAACAAGAACCATTGACCCACAACCTTAAAATGACTTTGTGAGCTTCTCCTTAAAACATTTTAGCACTCAGCTCTGGGCACTTTGGTGTCATTACTCTATACAAAGCACACTTTACATAAACATCTGAGCAAAGATCCATTAACGTCGTGCTATACAAAACACATATCTTGAAGTTTGGAAGCTGCAGTACGTGTGTCCAGCCTTTTGAACTCTCATGTGGAGAGACCTCTTCCTTCATTTTATAATTACCATCTCAATGAGAGCTGTGAACGCACTTAAAATGGGTTAACTGATTCAAAGCCGTCATCCGTCTGCACGGTTTCAAATAAACGGCAGCCTCTCTCATTAAAGCAGGGCCAGAGATCATTCTCGACGGGGAACGCGGACAGCTTCCTGCCTTCCTATCAAGGCGCTCGCGCACACGAACGGTTCCACAGAGGCATTAACCAACGCTTCTGAGCAATAATCAAGATGAAATCAGAAATTGCAGCTGTGTGTTCGAGGGGCTGCTTCCCATTTGTCATCTCACATTATCTTTATTGTACGGGTCGGCACTATGTTCAAGTTTCAAAGCGCCCTTACATGCGAAGAAATTTAGTTAGGCCTTTCAGATATTAGAACATTTTTATAAAGGCATTGTGTTTAAATATTAAAACGAAATATTGCAGGTATATAATTTCAGATTTATACACCTTGAAGATGAAGCAGACATCTCTTTTCCTTGGTTTTTAGTCAGTGCATTTGAAGTACTCGAAGTTAAAATGTTGTGATGTAAATTTATTTTTAGTACTTTGACAAGGATGGTTGGATCAGAAGAGACAAAGCATTGGCTGTTCATCAAATTTAAGAAGGATGTCAGAAGGATATTTGTACCTAGGTCGATGGATTGTGCAGGTAATCAAATAAGAGGCAAATAGCTTTCAAGACAATTCATATTTTTTTTAATGTGGATTAATTGCAAAAGACGCGATTCGTCAAGCAAAAAGTATGTCATCTGCAAGTGTCTAATGAAAGAAGATAAAAAAAACGCAAACGAAGAAGGAATAAACCACAATGTTGCCTACCAAATCGCTATCATTTGGGAGTGGCAGAGAACAGCTGCATATGTAAGGAGATCACAAAGTGTGCATTTAAAGGCAAAGATACCTAGAACATACTGTTTTCTCGCCTGCAGCATTTCCAGCTTGGACGAATATGGGGCTTCTTTTGCAAAATACTTTTACAATCAAATAGGGTCATATTTACGAGAGGCTTGTGCAGGTGTTGCACCACCTATTGTGATGCAACGTCTGCGCAAGCTCTAAATCATATTTATGTAATAATACATTTCCTAAAATGTGTCATTTTTCAAGGGTTGCGTGGTGCAAAACCTGAGTTTAAAGCAGCTGTGCCATGCACATTTTAATTTAAGCAATGTAAGAGTTCCCCCTCAAATTCTGACACAACTCTGATGCAGTGGTATTTATGGGTTTCCCATTACATCATGCATCACCAGGAAGCGCAATGCAAAGCCTTAAATGAGTCGCAATTGCTGCACACTGGCTAACAAAGCATAGGAAATGACGCAGTGGCTGTGGTATACAAACATACACATCACAAAACACTTTTGCAAGCCACCTACTCCATGGAGTAGCTAGGAGACCACTGCCCCCACATAGGCAGGTAAGGAGGAGGACGGTGTTTACCCGCAGCGCATCTCACTTATTGACGTCAGGGAGGATGAGGTCATAAAGTTCTGCAGACTCCATAGGAAGTCAATCATGGAATTGTTGCCTATGAATGGGCAATATCTACTGCCACCTACTGCCACCAACTGCAAGGCCCACTTACAGAGTGAAAAAGCAATACAACTTACCAAAAACTCTTTGGAAATATCTCAATTTCTTTCATTTTTTTACATACATAAGCATATTTACAAGACAATACTTGAAGCATTTATATAAATAAAAATCGTCTCACCCCCACAAACAAAATATAAACATAACACAGTCAAACTCTGTATTTATAAATGATTTTCTTTTTCGTTGTGGATGTATAAAAAGGTGTATTAAATAACTGAAACAGATGTTGTAATAGAACAGCAAATCCTTCTATGGGGTCTATCTGCATACTAAAATAAGATCATAGTGGTAACATCTGGAGGTTATACCCAGTATGAAGAATATTTGGGTTTTTAAATGGTTATTAATATGAGAGTTTTTAATGTTGTATTGTACATGAGGATGATATGTAAGGTATAAGTGAAATGTGTAAAGTTTGACTGTGCAATGTTACATATTTTCTTTGTGTGAGATGATTTTTTCCATACATATAATTGTTTAAATCATTGTCTTCTAAATATGCATATGTATGTAAATAAAATAAATTGAGAAATTTCCAGTGTATTACGTTTTTGGTTGGTTGTATTAGATTTTTGACTCTCTCTATAGAGTGTGTTTTTATAGGTGAGTTATTACTCAATTTTTGTGCTTAATTTTTACCTCTCCCACTCCAATTTCAATTGTTCTTTGAGGAACCCCTTTATATATATTTGGTATTTGTAGGTTTGTTAGTGGCCTAAGGACACCTTACATTTGAATAATGTATGGACCCTTTACCATACTTTAGACACTGTAAGTGGGGTTCAGTTAGTGATTTTACACAGGTATTCTCCTACTGTTGCACCCTGTGTGAAAGAGATAGGGCAGGTACAGTCACTAGATATTGCTGCTCCCTGCCTGCTCTGGAATACACACTGGTGCCCAAAGCCCTACCGCACACACTTGTGCACCATTGTGCAAGGAGGTCATTGTTATTGACAGGTTACTAATTGTGAAAGTAGTCACACATGCCTGGAGAGTGTCGATCATCAATGCCATTGCCTGTTTGCTAAGTGTGTGACAAAATTCAGCTCATTTCGGTCAACTAAATTCAAAGTTTCATGTTCATATATCTTCCATTTGCTTTTCCCCTGAGGAGGTGTTGATTTTTTTCTGGTTCCGTGGTCCAGTATTTATAGAAAAAATGTATGTACAATGTACAAGAGTTGTAATGTGTTTTGCATTTACACTCAAAATATATCAGGCCTCTCAGGGGCAGAAGAACACATTTTATCTACTTATCCAACTGGAGCAGTTTGTGACTAATTATCCGTTGACACAGGTCCCCCACATAGAACCCTTGCATTACCTGGTTACTGACAATCAAGGTATTGGACTGGCCATGTGCATCCTTGTGTGACACAGGTATAATGCTAATTCATGAGAAATATGGGCATGAGTATGTGACTATTATTGGTACAAACATACAGATGTATGTTCTGTAGATATCTAGTTTTTTTTAGATTTCAAGATGGCCGCCGGGGGAGAGGTCTGAGGGTGAGCTCTTGGGGCAAAGGATCACTTCTTAGTGTAAATCCTGGTCCCCCCCCCCCCACGACCCCTTCTCAGATCAAGGGACTCACCGATGCAATAACGCCAAGAGGATATCCCAAAAATCGCGCTACGATACCCCCACTCGGATTGCAGATCTGCTCCTCTTCACCCTCGCTTACGGAGGGGGAGAACGGCCGAAGGACCCTAAGTTGTTGGTCCGGGATATCCACTCTTTAACTCGGAAGAGTCCCAATAAGTCCCTAGCAACACCCAGTGCCAGAAAGTCACGGGAGGCAGTCCGGCCTGAAAAAATTACTGCAACGCCATAAGCAATGCAACGAAGTGAGAAGCCCCCCCATCATCAGAGGCATCCGCATTCCCACCAAGAACGGGAAGCAGCATCAATGTACACCCTCGAAACCAATAGAAGGGATCCACTCACCGGTACACTGGAGCCGTGAAGGAGCCCTCAGAAGAATCCACAAGGAATCTGGAACTAGACCCAACAGAGGGGCTGTTCCAGCAACGGGAGCCCCAGTCACCATGCCTGACATCAAAATGGCGGCTATCATTCTCCCACCAAGCGAGCTCCCATGCAACTAAGCAGATTATATCCGCGCACCGAAGCATCGGATCCTAAATCTCAAACCCCTGGAAACGGATTACCAAACAGATCCGAAATGCAAGATTAACCAAAGCGCTATCTCAACAACCGGAACCCCCCAGCCACGCTACCTGACGCCTGACACCAAAATGGTGTTGTATTTCTATCTAGGACCCTAATTCGATATTCCCGATTTATGCCCTTATATGGTTATAACAAACAATATCCTTATAAAGGCATAAGAATCATATCCATATTTAGTCGTAGCCCATGCAGTCCAAATTAAGCAAGGCTACTTCCCCAGACTCCTAGAAAGTACAACACGTTCTTTAAACAAACCAAGCCTCCAGCAGCTCGGGAAATCCCCCTGCTCTTGTTTTGATTTGCACAAGAACTCCTGGAGTCCAGAAAGAACTGTTAGTTCTCAGTGACGTCTTATGTCCAACCTTAAATCAAACCCGGCACCTTTCAGGTATAAATATACCAACGTTGCCTTAAAGAAACACACGGTGGTTTGGAGCAGAGCGGCTATCTACTTGCCGAGAGCCCAGCTGATGTGAGAGCCCACGGAAGCCACCTCTCCCTTTTGACGCACTGAGAAAGACGCTGTCTTTTCTCCAGCCGAGAAAATCCAGCTCCGGTGTTTCCAGCTGCCCTTGCGGGTTGCTGGGATATCGAGTCCTGAGAGAGAGATACCAGACCTCCTGCATTCTATTACCCAGGTACGGAGCTGACTAAACCCTTAAAGAGAATGGAGTAGTGTGGCTCACTGGTTAGAGGCAGCAGACCCGAGAGCAGAAGTCGGCCCGGGACCAGGGTTCGATTCCCGACGCGGCAGGGTCATGGACCTTGGTCAGCGGACTCGATAATTCTCGCTTCGGTGCTTACTCTAATCAGGGATCACACTCGGCAACTCTGGGCACTAGCTTGCCTAATCTCCACAACGGCCCCACCAATTCCGGGGATGCCTGGCTCCACCTTGGGGACTCCCAGCAGGGACCATCCCACAGGGAAAGCCAGGACGGGTTCCCCAGAGTTATACAGCGCCGGGACGCCCCGTTGCTGGGGCAGCTGTGCGCTTTACAAGTATACTACATTTACATTTACATTTTTGATTCAGATCCTTGGCAAAACCAACTTAACTTAAACTGCTACTTACTTACTCCTTCCCACCTATTAGGCTTAGGTCAGGTACCCCGGGGTAGGCGTATTTAGATGTTTTTATGTATGTATATATTTTATCTATTTTAAAGTATCATATGGCTAAGAAACCATATCAATGCTTTTACAGTATTATTTTATAATACTCCTTTTACTGTACGCACTTAACTTTACTATAAGTATTGCAATTGTGGCAATTCATTTCTCTTGCATGAGAAAGAAGACTGCTCAATAAAATAACACCTTTTATTGAAAACGCCCGTCTCTCTATTTCTCTGCACTCTGGTGAAACTAAGTATGCACGATTGACTGAGTGAAATAGCTGTCTATTGTTTTCACACGACTCTAGAGATACACTCTTATTCTGAGGGAGCAAAGTTGTCATGTTTTATGGTTGTCAGAAGCTAATCCCTTCTTGTCTATCCAGGGAAGTTAAACTCCTCCTTGTTTATTCGAGAAAGTTTCTAGTGACCTCTGAGCTAGCTGGCAAAACTAATTAAGTCTAATATAGTCAGTAGAGACCTAGTCGACCTCAGTCCTACGTCTACACTGCTGTTTATATTATTCCAATGCGCACAGCCTATTGGGAATATAGGAACTATACTACATGGCGGCCAACGTTTGGTAAGGCGATAATCTAACGCAAGACACTAGAGTAACTCAGTCGTGCTTTTTCACACAGACCCTTTTCCTGTAAATACTCCAATAGATGTCTGGAGTGGGTAAAAGGTTAAAATCCGCCGGAACTTAGTAGGAAGAGATTCCTATATATAGTTTTTGGTTTAGACA
This sequence comes from Lissotriton helveticus, assembly GCF_964261635.1. NCBI lineage: Eukaryota > Metazoa > Chordata > Amphibia > Caudata > Salamandridae > Lissotriton > Lissotriton helveticus. Next base: position 1,413,564,227 of record NC_136065.1, read on the forward strand.
AAGTTGAAGGATACAGTGTTCCAAAATATTGTGCACCTAATCTTTGTTTCCTTGAAACTTGATCTGCAACAGAAAACTTTCTGTCAGTAAAAATGGTAGAAAGTGAAGACGAAAGGGAGGCAGCTAGAATAACAGCTCAACTCCTAGAGGATGACACAAGTCTCCAAGAAAATGACCCGAATGCTATACTCATTCCTTTCAACATAAGAAGAACTATAACTATTAAACTTATAGAAAATGGACTAACACCAAGAGGTGGTACAGTCATATTCGTGGTAGAGGCCCATGAATATCGGCAGACAGAGGTATTCTATTCATGGATACACTTTCCAGCAGCAAACGCTGTAACAAAAGAATTCCACTATTACAAAATAGAGGAACCTCCGGATGAATACACTCCTTTCGAGGACGTTGAAATCCCACTAAATTACCAAGAGCACCTGCTCTGGTTTAATGGCGCCCTAAAACATCAAAATCACATCACCAGGCTCGGTCCACTAGGTAGACCAGGAGCAACGTGGAGGGTTCTAGCTACACACCACACCCAGACATTGATAAAATGTCAAGCGAAGAACTCTTAGTTAAAATAAAAGAATTAACAAAGGCATATAGAGAGTTAGTTCAATTGGCAATGGAGGATATAACTTACCTCCAGAAATTGAAAGAAACAGATATAGCAGAACAACTATTTGAACTTGCCAGAATCATAGAAAAATCCTATGAAGAACTAGGAAGAGATAGTTTGGGTGGGAAACCAGTAAAACCCCAACTAACTGAAAATCCTGAAAAAACATTTACTAAAAATAATCTAAATACTCCAAAAAAGAGTTGGGATGGTAATAAACAATCCACTCCCAAAGAAAAACGATTCCAGTCCAGAGGAAGGTCTCCTCAACGGAGAGAAAGATCTCCAGACCGAGGAAACAAGTCTCCCCAGAGGGAGCCCTCTGAGAAAAGATACAACCTTAGAAATAGGGATAATCTGAAAAAACCTGATAGATATCAAGATATTGATACACGTCCCTCTCATTCTTTTCAGACTTCTTCGCAGAAATTGGATAGAAGAGGACGGTCAGAACACAGGGAAGAGCACGTCAAGTCCAAAGACAAGGAACCTGCTCATCAAAGTAAAAAATTACAATTTCCAAGAAAGAAGGTAGCCAGTATTAAAATAATTAAACATGCCGAGGATACTGAGGACACAACTGAAATACGGAGAGTGGGCCCAGACAATGCTAGGCAGCGCAGCAGAAGTGACAATAGCTCGCAAGATCCTGATGAATCTTCTGGAGACAGTGGACACATCTACCACATCGCCGCGCTCGCGCATTACTAGAGCGGAGTACTTTTAAACTTCCTGTTTTGTATTTGGGTTCGTTTTTGTGTTTTATTTTCCCTGGTTTTAGCCTGCTTGTCTGCAGCTAGCGCCCCTGTCTCCCCTCACCTGCACTTTAAAAACGGCATTTTCTGCCTGCTAAGCACCACCACTTCGGTGGGTCCGGGGCCTGGGGGTCACTTTGGGCGCCATCTTCCATCGGGATACCTCAGCCAGCGGCGGCCGCCATCTTGGAGCGGACTCGCACGCTCAGGGGTGATTGGAGCGCCTACTTAAGGCGGGCTTTAGCGTGGTGCTGGTCAGACCATCTACCACATCGCCGCGCTCGCGCTGTTACTAGCGCGGAGTACTTTTAAACTTCCTGTTTTGTATTTGGGTTCGTTTTTGTGTTTTATTTTCCCTGGTTTTAGCCTGCTTGTCTGCAGCTAGCGCCCCTGTCTCCCCTCACCTGCACTTTAAAAACGGCATTTTCTGCCTGCTAAGCACCACCACTTCGGTGGGTCCGGGGCCTGGGGGTCACTTTGGGCGCCATCTTCCATCGAGATACCTCAGCCAGCGGCGGCCGCCATCTTGGAGCGGACTCGCACGCTCAGGGGTGATTGGAGCGCCTACTTAAGGCGGGCTTTAGCGTGGTGCTGGTCAGACCATCTACCACATCGCCGCGCTCGCGCTGTTACTAGCGCGGAGTACTTTTAAACTTCCTGTTTTGTATTTGGGTTCGTTTTTGTGTTTTATTTTCCCTGGTTTTAGCCTGCTTGTCTGCAGCTAGCGCCCCTGTCTCCCCTCACCTGCACTTTAAAAACAGAATTTTCTGCCTGCTAAGCACCACCACTTCGGTGGGTCCGGGGCCTGGGGGTCACTTTGGGTGCCATCTTCCATCGGGATACCTCAGCCAGCGGCGGCCGCCATCTTGGAGCGAACTCGCACGCTCAGGGGTGATTGGAGCGCCTACTTAAGGCGGGCTTTAGCGTGGTGCTGGTCAGACCATCTACCACATCGCCGCGCTCGCGCTGTTACTAGCGCGGAGTACTTTTAAACTTCCTGTTTTGTATTTGGGTTCGTTTTTGTGTTTTATTTTCCCTGGTTTTAGCCTGCTTGTCTACAGCTAGCGCCCCTGGCTCCCCTCACCTGCACTTTAAAAACAGCATTTTCTGCCTGCTAAGCACCACCACTTCGGTGGGTCCGGGGCCTGGGGGTCACTTTGGGCGCCATCTTCCATCGGGATACCTCAGCCAGCGGCGGCCGCCATCTTGGAGCGGACTCGCACGCTCAGGGGTGATTGGAGCGCCTACTTAAAGTCGCTCTCTCACGCGCAGCGTGACGCGCAGGTGGACGCCCTCGCTTAGCCTGAGTCGTGCCGGAGTCCTGCCCGTCTGCGCCCGTCAGCGACCCGGAGGCGTCGGGGCGGTGGGGGACCCCTGTCCGGCGATACTCTGGCTGAGATGATTTGCTATTCCTCTGCGACGCTGCGGGATATGCGGGGTCATTCTAGCTCCTGCCGCTTTGTCTTCCCTGGGTGGTTTAATGGCAAACGACGTTGCCCGGGCTGTGGCTGGACGCTTTCTGGGTCTCGTGTCATTGTTCCTCGCCCAGCAACAGCTGCCGTGAAGCATCTTTGCCTGCTGCAGAATACGAGGTCGGTAGGATACCACGCCCTGCATATTTACGATCTTCTGGTCAGGGAAAATCCCCTGTGTCTGCTGTTGACCGAAACTTGGCTGGGAGAGGCTTCCAATCCGGACGTCTTCTCAGCCATCCCTCCGTCGTATAATATCTTCCGGCAGGATAGAGTGCAGGGGAGGGGTGGGGGAGTGGCGGTAGTGGTGAAAAAGAGCGTTTCTTACTCAGTGCTTCCTCTGAATTCCATCGGGACCGCTGAGTCGCTCGCTTTCACGCTCAGACTGTCCCCGGGTCAGGCTCTGAAGGGGCTGCTGGTCTATAGACCACCAGGCCCTGTGGGTTCCTTTCTGGATGATCTGCAGACAGCCGCCTCTGAGCTGGTGCTGACCACACAGCATTGTGTCGTGGCTGGTGATTTCAACTTCCACCTGGACGCGGCGGATGACCCCGATGCGGCCAAATTGCTGGATGTTACATCTCCGCTGGGTCTCATACCGTTCGTGTCAGGGCCTACACATGAGAAGGGGCATACCCTGGATCAGGTGTTTTCGTCTGTCCCACTCATGGAGGTCGATACCCTGCCGGTGCTCTGGACCGATCACAGGTTGATCAGATTTTCGGTGCTGGAGTGTGCGCGGCAGGAAAACAGAGTGTCTACCCTGTTAAGACCGGCCTCGAGAGCACTGCACAGAGTGACACCGGATATGTTAGTACAGGCGCTGCTGGATCACCCATGCCATCTCTCGGGTGATTTAGATAGTGACATTGAGGCTTTGCAGCTATGGCTCACTGTCAGGCTGGACGATCTTGCCCCTAAGGCAGCCCCCCGGTCCTCGACGGCACGGCAATCTGCACCGTGGTTTACGGAGGCGCTTCGTGTGGCCCGTAGCCAATGCAAGGTTGCCAAAGGGCTTGGCGCCTCTTTTATGATGGGGAGGCTAAACTCGCCTATAAGGCGGCGGTGAGGGCCTACCATCGGGACATCTTGGGTGCCAAGAGGGACTACTTGGCTAGGAGGATCGAGGCATCTGCGAACTCCTGCAAGGAGATCTTTATTATTGTGAAGGAGTTCACAACCCCCAGCTCCGACCCGCCCCCATTAGATTCTTCGGAGGCATGGGCGTGTGACCTTGCCGGCTTCTTCACTAATAAGATCATGGCGATTCAGGCCACCTTCGTGGAGGGACCGGATGGAAGGGGTGTCATCAAGGTGGGCTGCGGACTCCCGCATACACCTTTGGCGGTGCTGTCCGATTTCCCTGCAGTTTCTAGCGATGTGTCCAGGTCGTTGCTGGCCAATCTTAAATCTGGCTCACCACTTGACCCCTGCCCCGCCAAATTCCTGGCCGGGATGGCCGCAGTGGTGAATCCACTGGTCAACCCCATCCTTAATGCCTCCTTGAGGGAGGGGAGGGTCCCTAGCTCTTGGAAAAGAGCGATGGTGATCCCCCTCCTAAAAAAACCGGGTCTTGATGCCGAGGCTCTGGCCAACTATAGGCCAATCTCGCTTCTTCCGGCTTTAGCGAAGATCACGGAAAAACACGTCCACGGGGTCCTGTCGAGCTTCTTGGAAGCTAACAACTTGCTCCATACATCCCAATCCGGTTTCCGTCCTAACTTTAGCACGGAAACGGCTTTGGTGGAGGTTACTGAGATCATCAGGGAGACCTTGGACGCCGGCGGCAGGGCTATGTTGGTCATGTTAGACCTATCGGCGGCTTTCAACACCGTCCCCCATAAGGCGCTTTTAGCTAGGCTTTACGACATCGGCCTAAGGGGGACGGTGCTCAGGTGGTTCACATCTTTCCTTGAAGGCCGCCGCCAGACGGTCTGGGTTTCCCAGTGTTCTGCCGAGATGCCGCCACTGGGAGTAGGGGTTCCACAGGGTTCTGTGTTGAGCCCCACGTTGTTCCCTTTGGCGGCCTTGGTGGAGGCATACGGGGCACAGATCGTCTCTTATGCCGACGATACGCAACTCCTCTTCACATGCGGGAAAAATCAAGAGTTTGATGGAGAGAGAATTCGGGACTGCCTTGCTTTGGTCTTCGACTGGTTCCAGCGGAACAGTCTGAGGGCCAACTCAAGCAACTCTGAGGTTCTATTCTTTGGTTGCGTCTCCGATCCGGAGTGGCAGCAATGGTGGCCGTCCGACATGAGCCCTCCGGCACAGTCCTCCTTGGTGGCCAAAAATCTTGGCGTCGAGCTTGACAATCAGCTGTCGCTCAGATCTCATATCCTTGGTCTGGCTGGCGCTTGTTACGGAATCTTGAAAATGCTCCGTAAATTCCTGCCTCTGTTGTCTGAGGAGCACAGGAGGATTACTGTGCAGGCTCTTGTCGGCTCAAGGCTAGAATATGCCAACGCCCTCTTTCTTGGCCTCCCTGACTACCTGGTACAGCGCCTCCAGGTGGTGCAGAAATCTGCCGCCCGGGCTATCTTTGGCCTACGCAGACGAGCCCGAGCATCCGGGCTGTTACAGGCGCTACACTGGCTGCCTATCCGGAAGCGGATCCAGTTTAAATCCCTGACTTTGATGCACAAAGCCCTGTTTGGATCAGGGGCTGGATATCTGCAGCGGAGACTGGTTTTCTATCGACCACTCCGTTCCCTACGTTCGGAATCCCTTTTTAAAGCAGTGGTCCCGCGGGTGAGGAAGACCCGCGTGGGAGGGCGTTCTTTTAGCTGCAGAGCTCCCCAGCTGTGGAATTTGCTTCCACTTTCGCTTCGCAGCACTGCCAATTTACTTCAGTTCAGGAAGAGCCTGAAGACCTGGCTTTTTAACCTTTAGTCCTTTTTATTGCTTACTGTTGTCACTGTTTTCCTTTTTCATTTTCGCTGTGTTGTGTTATTTTTACTCTGAGCTGCAGGTGGAAAGCGCCGGGACACTCAGCATGAGTAGCCGTGCGCTATATAAAAAGTCATATAACATAACATAACATAACACGAATGAATACATTCAAGTGGAGACTGCAGACACCAGAGTTAGCAAACCTCATAAAATATACGAAATAACATTGCGTATAGAGGGAGATAAGACTAGGAAAGTAAGGTGTCTCTTTTGGGATAACCTTTCAAAAGGCTATGACATCCTGTTAGCTGAGAAAGACTGGCCACCAGAGTTTGTCAAGGAGTGCCCTCATGGCGAAGAAATGATTATGCCTGCCTTCTCAAATCATATTCCAGTTCATAAAAAATATACACTTGCAAGAAAATGGGCAGTGGCCCAAGCTCCTGCATTATATAATAATCATGTAGGACGGGATGAGGATTCTCCTCCTAACAAAATCCAGTTAAAAAGTCAACCCACTGCACAAAGGCAGTACCCAGTTAAACAAGAAGCTAAAAAGCAAGTCAGGGAGATCTTAGATCAACTTGAATACCAGGGGGTGATTGAAACATGCACCTCGCGAATGAACAATCCTTTGTTTCCTGTCTCCAAGCCAGACGATTCATATCGCCTAGTTTTGGACTACAGACCGTTAAACTCATGTTGCAAAACATTTGCAGTAAAAACTCACACAGTGCAGCACTAATAAATAACATCGTGCACAAAAAATACAAAACGACATTAGACATCTCTAATGGATTCTTTTGTCAAAACATTGCACCTGAGAGCAGGTATTTGACCGCGTTCTCAATAATGGGGTCACAGAAGCACTTCTGTCACCTCCCACAGGGATACAAGAACAGACCAGGATTATTCTCAGCAAGGGTAACAGAGTTACCACAAATATATGATGATGAGGCATTATCTTATGTCGATGACATCTATCTCAAAGACGATGACCTGGAGACTCACTTGAAAAGAGTGAACACCATAATACTGGAGTTCGCAGCTGAGGGTTACAAATTCAACTTTAAAAAGTCACGAATTGCCCATTTAACTGTCCTATTTTTAGGATATGAGTTATCAAGTGAAGGCAAAAGCCTAGCAGACAACTTCTTAGAGAAATGCGCTGTACTCCAAGCACCAAGAACTTACAATCAATAACAATCAATACTAGGTTTCCTGAATTTCAGAAGAACATACATTCTAAATTATGCAGAGAGGGTTAAACCTCTTTATGAATTAATAAAACCTGATTTCAAACCAATCAATTGGACTCAGAAACACACAGAAATGTTAAGATCATTGCAAACAGACATGTTAACCAAAACTAAATTGCAAACTTGCGAAAACGTACGCAACCTTTTAATCCGAGTCATCCCAGGAAGATGCGGATTCACGTGCCTAACCACTAATGAGGGAGAAACGGTACCTATAGCTTACAAATCACACTTGTACACACAAGCTGAAATGAAATTCAGTTCTACTGAAAAGATTCTAATAGCGGTTCAAACTGCTGTAGCAAAAGTAAGAGCCCAAGCGCAAGCAGAAGAATGACTGTTTTAACAGCAGAATCTGCCCTTGAGGCATTAACAAGTCTACACAATTTGACTGCTGTGGCATTAGATCCAAAATGGATACAATGGGGAAACTCTCTTGCTACAGAAGACGTGAAATACTATTTTGACCCAAAAATGAAAAAACTAGAAGATCTAGAATACGAAGAAGAATATCCTCTGCCAATCGAAATTCTGCCTCTCGAACAGTACATATGTGTAATCTGTATGGACAGATTTGCACAACATTTCGATGTAGAGAAAAAATCCTACAATGCAGCGTGCGCGATTGTTAAAAGTCGCTGGCGCTTTGGTAAATTCAGACCAATAGTCACCAAAACTGAATCACTGAGAAACTGTTCAGCTCAGCGAGCTGAAATCAGATCTTTAAAGATGGCGCTTGAAAATGCCGATCGTGAATTCCCGACACATATAGTGTGCGATTCGCATTTCTGCGTCAGGTCTTACAATAATGACTTGCAGAACTGGGTTCAAAACGATTACAAAGATGACACAGGTTCCACAATAAAGCATAAAAAGCATTGGGAACAGGTAGTTGTTTTACAGAAAGAACTACAAAAGACTCACATGATACATACACTGAGTCATCAACGTGATGGCGTTCACGTTGCAGGGAATTCATTGGCTCTCAGAGCCACAGCGGAAGCAGCTAAACCGGCTTCTGTAGCCACAAAAAAGCATTCAGAAAAATACATAGACGGGGAAACCATGCTGGCGGTAAAAGGCGACTATGCAGCATTACCTGTGTACTATCCACTCAATAATACATACATAATTGATGCAAACTCCGTTTCTTTTGCTTAAATCCCTGGAGTGGGGGATAGAGTAATTCCAAACACGAACAGGAGAGTCTTAATAATAGCAGACGCACACATGGGTGAAAGTCTAAGGCACCAAGAGATCTTGAAATCTCTGAAAGAATTACAATCAGAATACTGGTGGCCGGGGATGAGCCTGCAACATTACAAATTTGCAATGGGCTGTCCAAACTGCAACAGAGATCGCAGTCGTGAACCGACCGGAGTATTGCCAGGACCATTTTTTTAGAAACCATCAGGCTTTCTATACGCAAAAATCCAGCAGGAGAAATCGTCCCCATCAGACTAGATTCACTTAAAATGTAGACACCAGCGCTCAGCTGACGCCAGAACTGTTATAAAAGATTTGCGAGTCTTTATCGGCACATACGCAATTGGCATGCTACATTCTGACCAGGGTCCTGCTTTTAGCTCTCGGGCTTACAGGGAGGACATGACCAGCATGGGCATTGCATTGCGGTACTCTTTTCCATTCCATCCTGAGGGAAATGCGGTAGTGGAAAGAAAAAACCGGGACATAAAGCAATCTATAACGGCGAGGGTATTAGGTTCGGGTGATGGGTGGGTCCAACATTTAACAAGTGTCCAACGTAGTCTTAATAATCTGCCAAGAAATTCTCTAAAAGGTCTCAGTCCGTACGAACTATTGTTCGGTACTAGAATGCACATTCAGGATCTTGATAGTCACACTTCAGTGGTAGAAGAAAAATCCTTTGATATCAAAGACCGTTTGGCTGTTTTACAGGACCTAAATGAAACAAGAAAAAGCCTGAGCAACATAAAGTTAAAGCAACAGCCAACAGCCACTGAAGAAAAACCACCTGTCCCAGCAAGACCTGTCTGTATTCCAAAGATTGGGGATCTGGTCAGAGAGAAGATCGCGGTGAAGAAGGAATTTGGGCCTTCTTACAGAAAAGCAGTACTTGTCTTAGCTGTCAGCGGAACAAGGTCAGTTGTATTACCGCCGCTTGCTGGTAAAAAGGAGAACCGAGTTGTATCCATCGACATGGTAAAACCACAATCATGTGGCCAATAATAAGTAGTAGGCCCAGTGGACTCCCAAGAAATAGCAGAATACCAAAATTTGCTACAATCCAAGAGGTTCAATCTGAGAGACTAATCACATTCGATAAACCTGCAGTGAATAAAAAAGGACTAAAATAAAGCCATGGAACGTATGCCTCTTGAAACCCAAATTGCAACAGTTTGTCAAGAAACACCAGTCTACAATGATGTAGCCTAAGACTATGCTGATGAAACAAAGAAAAATCCAAAAGCAAATGAACATTCGGAAGCAATTCCAACAATTGACAAAACTGCATTTGGCTACTTCATCAATTTCGATGACTTTTCTGAAGATTCAAGCGAGCATGAAGAAACGCCAGCAACAAAACTTTCAAAGACAAAGTAACTGAACTCTTTCATCAACTAAAAGAAACCTATCTGATTTCACCATGGATTGAATTTTGGATTGTGTTAGGTGTACTTTTCCTCCTGCTTTGGCTCATCATGGTTCTTTGTTTGGGACAATTCATTGAAGGAAAATACAGTACAATGGACACAGCAAGTCAGAACATCAATTTGGTCCTAAGGCGTCACGCATCCTCTCACATCGAGAAAAGAGAACTATCATCAGTGAACATCACAGCCAATCCAATACCCGGTGGGGTAGCATGGGACAGAACTGATTATGACATTTTTGGCCCGATTGAGCTCTTGAAATATCCACACCAGTTTAAGGTTTCCTTAAGTGACTTTGTGACACCAAGTACTTTCTCTGATGATTGGGACTTTGAAAACATTAATAATATGATGTCAGATTTAGTAATGTCAGCTAAATTCACAGAACATGATTATTTGCAGGGTTCATCAAATTATGAAGAGTTATATTGTTATCATCATTTTGGTGATCACTATCTGCATAAAACTGCTCAGTCTAGAAATGTTTTTAAATATAATCAATGGGAACATTGTCCAACTCCGCCAAAAGGCAGTTCGAAAACATTTTATGAGAAATTCCAATACTTCTCAGGGTTTAACAAAAGTGATCCAGAAACGTTTTATTTCAAAATGTTAAATAAGACAGGAATGAAAACAATGTTGACAAATACTAAATTGATATATTCTGAACATTTTTATGACAAAATGTCTACATTTGGTTTCGAATTTTGGAAAAACAACATTGAAACAAAAACGATCTGGGGTACCAAAGATTGGCAGGTACAAGGCCTAGAAGCATTATTTAAGGCCTGCATGATCCCAGAACAAATGATATTTCTGAATGACACAATTCATCAAACTACTTGTCTTGGCCTAGCTAAGATAAAAGACTTAAATAAACCGTCTATTCCAAAGCCAACACCTGACAGTAATAGCACTACAGATGTTGAGATAGACGTATCCCATATTTTATACCAAAACAGAACACATCCTGATTGGAAAAAATGGTTGATCTGGCCCACAGACACAAATAACTGTCAAGATAGATTCCTGAACAAAACACAGGGGTTCAAAATGACCATGCCAGACCCAAGATACTCCCAGAGACAACATCCAGGGATAATTACAACATACAGTGTAGGGAAACTATGCCTCGAATGGCTACAAAAATCCACACTGGCAGAAATTAAGCAACACTTGACTTTACTTAAAGACGGTGCTGACTTGCGTGATTTCATTCTGGAACCACGCAAACAGCGTCAAAAATGTTTCATAGCGGCCGGTATATACGCTAAATACAACGAGGGTTGGAAAGTAACACAAATTGAAACAGCAGAAAAAATACGAGAAATTGATCGTATTAATTTGGAAAAATCACTTCCTGTTGTGGACAATGGGTTAATGACTCTGTCCTCCAGAATATATTCACTGGACAGTATTGTATCATCTGCTATTGATATAATAATAATAATAATCCACATTTGTAGAGCAGGACTTGCTAATGTTACAACATGGTCAGTCCCAATTGCGTTCTATTGTACAGCTTGGCTGGACGTTGCAAAATCTGCGTTCAGGCTACGTGCCATGGCGTTTAATCAACACAACGTCATTATTCTCTATCTTTAACCTTACTGATAAACAAATCAGTTTGGCACAAAAAGGAGCAGACTATACGATTCTGAGCATTGAAAAACTTGAGAGATTACCATTGACAATGTCAGAAAGACCTGTCATTGAATGGATAATACACGGAATAATTACAATTCCGATAACAACTTTCCAATTTAAATATTGCCAAGAGTATATACCAGCGGGCCAGTATGAAAGGTTGGGTAAAGGATACATCAAGTCAACATGGAAATTACCTTATACACACAAATGTTATAGTGAAAAGAAAAAGGAGGTATTTCTTAGTGGTAACAATTGTAAAAAACCGCTAAGCGTTACACTTCTGTGTCAAGGTATTAACTTGCATGGAGCCTGCAAAGGGTCTTCGAATAACCTTTCATGTCACCTGCACAGCACTCCTGCAGCACAGATAGAGTCATTCTTTAGACAGCTTTCCAACGGCAGCTACGTTCTAATAAATGACCACAGCTGTTGTGGCATGGTGCCAGGAAAAGCCTATATAGTGAGCGTTAGTTCCATGGTCACTTGCTGTATGCAAGTATTGTATCCAAACAGCACTCCAGACATGGAGGTGGCAATATGGCCTTATTTGAATATCTCTTCTATTCGAATTGATACTTTAAGCAGAATGAAGTCTATTCTTTTACAGACAACTGTGCCTTTGACCTCGTCCAAAGAAACGTATGATCTGCAAGTTGCAAGGACAATGGCAGAGATACATTCCCTATTATCAACAAATTGCCCCGTGCATTTTGTAGAAATGTTAAGCCAAATCTTAAACATGTCAGATACCAATGGCATCGCACATGTATTTAAGACAATTTTTTCGGGACTGTTAACACCCTTTGAAACAGTTCTGGGCATCTTTCCTAATTTTGTCCATTCTGTCTTTGGCGGCCTACCTCTACTTTTGGGACTCGTGGCAGGAATTTTATTTTTGATCCTTCTGCTTCGATATGGCAAGCCAAGCCGCAGACAAGACTCCAGTAACAATGGAAGAAACGATCTTAGTTATACGCTATCGGGACCGCATCACTGAAGTCCTCAGATTAGCCCGGCTAAGAGATCTAAATATGACCTGGTTTCTTTCATTCAGACCAATCTGTCAAAATTGCATCTTACCTGTGCTTCAATGTATGCTATGCGGAGAAGAATGCGTGTTGGACGTCTGTCTTACACTACCATCAGCAGTACCAATGGATACAGATACCTTGCTAAGTCCTGTAACGGCTCATGCATCTTGTTGTCCCCAGCGGCTACCTATCCTGATGACGGCATTTGTTGAGACTTCACCATTATGAGTATGTGGCAGTGGAGCACGAGATGAGAGCAGCATCACACAGGTACAACCTTCTGTGAGCATTGCTTATCCTGACATCGATGATAGCAATCATACTCACACATGCACTGTTTCGGCATTTTCAAACTTGGTCGAACTTTCAACTGATGTTGTAGACCAATTTTTTGCGAGTCTGTCTGATATGATGTTCTCCCCTGAACAACGGGAATACCTTTTTAAAACAACGAGCACACAGCGTTCCCTGAACTCTGAATTCGGCCTTCAGTTTTTGATAAACACAGCTACTGAGAACAATTGGAACTGTTTTTTCCCCGAAAGCGAAATTATTATTTTTTTCACTTCCAAAATATTTACCTTTTTATGGCACATGTACTCTGCTTAAAGTAAAACTATTCTTAGAGAACAGAGCTTATATTTTAGGAACTCTAGATACAATATTTTTCCTCAGCCTCTAGCATATGTACAGAATTTATATTAATATGTGATGGAATGGTCTCGACCTTCTTTTCTGTATTCAGAGCCGTTTCATGTGTAATTTTCGCAATTCATTCAGCTGATATATATATGCACTTAACTGAATGATACAACTGCTTGAAAAGCGTACAGTACCAATACTCATTTTAGTGTATTTACCATATACCATTTCAAATGCGATTATGTATTTTGGGTAGGTTGGAAAACACACATGCATCGTTATATGTTTACTATTGCTTAGTTTTAGTAATGATGGACATTAGATCATAGAGTGGGTGTTGTATTTCTATCTAGGACCCCAATTCGATATTCCCGATGTATGCCCTCATATGGTTATAACAAACAATATCCTTATAAAGGCATACGAATCATATCCATATTTAGTCGTAGCCCATGCAGTCAAAATTAAGCAAGGCTACTTCCCAAGACTCCTAGAAAGTACAACACGTTCTTTAAACAAACCAAGCCTCCAGCAGCTCAGGAAATCCCCCTGCTCTTGTTTTGATTTGCCCAAGAACTCCTGGAGTCCAGAAAGAACTGTTAGTTCTTAGTGACGTCTTATGTCCAACCTTACGTCAAATCCGGCACCTTTCAGGTATAAATATACCAACGTTGCCTTAAGCAAACACACGGTGGTTTGGAGCAGAGCGGCTATCTACTTGCCCGAGAGCCCAGCTGATGCGAGAGCCCACGGAAGCCGCCCCTCCCTTTTGACGCACTGAGAAAGACGCTGTCTTTTTCTCCAGCCGAGAAAATCCAGCTCTGGTGTTTCCAGCCGCCCTTGGGGGTTGCTGGGATATCGAGTCCTGAGAGAGAGATACCAGACCTCCTGCATTCTATTACCCAGGTACGGAGCTGACTAAACCCTTAAAGAGAATTCTTGATTCAGATCCTTGACAAAGCCAACATAACTTAAACTGCTACTTACTTACTCCTTCCCACGTATTAGGCTTAGGTCAGGTACACCGGGGTAGGCGTATTTAGAAGCACCAGTTGTGTACGTTAGTCAATGTTTTTATGTATGTATATATTTTATCTATTTTAAAGTATCATATGGCTAAGAAACCATATCAATGCTTTTACAGTATTATTTTATAATACTCCTTTTACTGTACGCACTTTACTTTACTATAAGTATTGCAATTGTGGCAATTCATTTCTCTTGCATGAGAAAGAAGACTGCTCAATAAAATAACACCTTTTATTGAAAACGCCAGTCTCTCTATTTCTCTGCACTCTGGTGAAACTAAGTATGCACGATTGACTGAGTGAAATAGCTGTCTATTGTTTTCACACGACTCTAGAGATACACTCTTATTCTGAGGGAGCAAAGTTGTCATGTTTTATGTTTGTCAGAGGCTAATCCCTTCTTGTCTATCCAGGGAAGTTAAACTCCTCCTTGTTTACTCAAGAAAGTTTCTAGTGACCTCTGAGCTAGCTGGCAAAACTAATTAAGTCTAATATAGTCAGTAGAGACCTAGTCGACCTCAGTCCTACGTCTACACTGCTGTTTATATTATTCCAATGCGCAGAGCCTATTGGGAATATAGGAACTACACTACAATGGCAGCCGGTCCCGCATTATCATATTCCTTGGAGGCGAGACCCATGAAAACAATATAAAGTGACCTACTCCACGGATCATCAGATCGGAAACAAAAAACCCACTAACAATCTAAATCCAAGCCGAGCCAGGATCAAAGCGCAACAGGCTCGCCTCTCTGCAACGGGAACACCATTCTAGCTACCTGAAGCCTGACACCAAAATGCCAGCCGGACCCATGCAAACATTCCCCCACTGGTCGAGTACTTGCGAAACCCATCCAAATTGATTCCCGCTACGATGCACAAGATCTCGAATAAAAGCCCCTGAATAATAAAAGCCAAGCGAAGCCCGATCCAAAGCTCAACAGGAAGGCTGTCTCCGTAATGGGAGCACCCAGTCACAACACTGATGCCTGACATCAAATAGGCGGACTGACCTGTACTACAACTCTCCCACCAGGTGAGTGCATGAGATTATAACGTAAATAATCCCACTCACCCTAACACTGGACTTATAACAAAAGGCAATGTCAGTGATAAAAACTTCAGACATGCGGATGCAACATAGAGAGTCAAGGGGCACCGTACCTTAATGCCTGACCCCAAAATGGCGGATGCCTGACTTGCTCTAACCTATCGCTCATTAAACTTCTCCCTCATTTGATCGGAGGCCCCAAATGCCCATATATCACCGGTCCCAGAACATGAACTCAGCCCCTTGGATCCTGAAGAAAGCTTCACAATTGCGCTGCCCTAGGAAGGTGATCTGAACCCTCATTAGAACTTGAATAAAACCTCACAGTCACCCCCAATGCCCACATCTTACAGGATCCCAGTACGTGAACTCAGCCCCTTGGATACCAGTCAACTCACACCTTGAGCCTGATTGCTGAGCATGTGGTGGAACAAAATGACATAGCTCTCCCCAATCTGCCTCCTAATCATGGTATTGGTCACTAAATGCAAACACCTCACAGTCACAGCCCACTCAAACCAATTGACTAGCTGAGGCTCCGTGTTCCTACCCCCCCCCCCTCATCGCAACGGAGACTTAATGGAGCCAGCCACCTCTACCTCCCATGACCTCTCCCTTCCACACTACATGAAACCACATGGTCCCAACTCCTTCTCCATCATCTTCCCCCCCAACCTTTCAGTAAAAGGGAAAAGAAACTGCAAACATAGACTCATTAGACAGCACCCGGATACACTATTTGCCGACCTATACCACTGCACCTCTAAAGGCCAGCTGAAAATGGATCTTATTTTCCAAACAAAAAGCCCCAATAACTTGAATACCATTCTAAGAACACACCTCCTCATATCCAAAACAACTAGCACTCCATACAGCTCCAAACTAACAACCTCATTCCCTAACCACCCCGCGCATAGTGGCAACACCTCGGCGACCATCTACACTAAAGGTACAGTCATGATCCAAGCCAACAACGATAACCTAGATGCATTCCACCACCTTTTCCTCTCGTTATGAAATGCCCTCAATCACCCACGACACTCTCACCCAAGCAACTACACCATTAACTCCAACCGCTCCCCCTGAGCAACAACCACACCCATCATCACCCCCCTGAAACGCACAAAGCACACCTACCTACTGTTAGACCTGACATCATTGCCGTGAGTCTCCCTTCCATTTTTGACAGATTGCCTCCTCTGTTTTGAAATGTTTGTGCTGGATTTATGCTTTGGGCACTATGCCACTGCTAATCATTGCCACAGTGCAAGTACTCCCTATGTTAAATTGATGTACTGATTGGTTATTCCACAATTGAGTTATTTGATGTACTGTCAGCCCCTAGTACAGTGCACCCTGTATGCCCAGGGCTTGTAAATCAAATGCTGCTGGTGGTCTTGCAGCACTGGTTGTTCCACCCACAGAAGCAGCTTGTAAAGTATATCTCAGGCCTGCCATTTCAAGGCTTGTGTGCAGTCTAGCACTGCCATGTCGACTTGGCCAAGTGCACCCACTTGCCAGTCCCTAAACCTTCCCTTTGCTTCATATTAGACACCCCTATGGTAGGCCCAAGGGCAGGGTGCATTGTAAGTATAAGGTAGGACATGCTCTGATGTGTGTAGCATGTTCTAATAGTGAATTACAGCCATTTTCGTTTTTCACTATTGAAGGCTACCTGTTCTCATAGGCCAGAATGTGGAGTGAAGATTATTACATTCTTATAATCCTTACTGACTCAGGGAACATGGTAGAAATTCGAATTTAGTATACCTGAACTCAGAATAATAAAATACATCTTTTAGTAAAGTTTATTGTAATATTCTGTGTTTGCAAATACCACTTTTATAAAGTAGGTATTTGCTTGCCTAGCCATTTGAGCCCGCCTCGGCTGAGTTGTGTATTCCTTGTCTGGGTTTGTGTGTGACAGGGCTGGGGAAATTCCAGGAGACAGTCTGGGACAGCCCAGTGGTGAATAGGGAGATTTACATCCAGATGGGAGGGGGAGAGTGCAACTGGGACCTGAATAGGGCTGGGCCTTGCCTCTACAATGCTGGCTCCACCCCCTGTGGCTTGTCTGATGTCTCTGCCCTGCGCAGTGAAAGGAGAAGAGGAACCGTGTCAACAGAGTGCTCCAGAGCTGTATCTTCCCTCCCCTCTGCTGGCTCCACCTCCTGTGGGGCGGCTGATGTCTCTGCCCTGCACAGTGAAAGGAAGAGGAGAATCATGTCAACAAAGTGCTCAGGAACTGGTTTGAACTAGGCAGAGGCCTCTTTGCCTTCAGAAAACAAATGATTTTGGGGTATAAACATTGGGACCCAGTCCCACAGACTTTAGATCACTTCTGGAACAAGAAACCTTTCTGCCAAGGAGAAGAACCAAGGAAGCTGCAGGAGTTGGACTGACCTTCTGACACTGTGCTGTTTGCTGGGTTGGCCTGCAGTGGTTGCTTTATTGCCAAGGGAAAGGAGAAGGAACTTTGTAAGGACTTTCATCTACAGAATATTCTCCAAGGGCTTGAACTGTGCTTGCCCCCTGCTGAAGTCTCAGGGCCAAAAGACTTCACCTCCAGCTCCCTCCTGAATTTCCTTGCTGGGAATTCTGACTCCAGTCACTTGCATGCCGCTGGGAGCTGGTAACGCGACGCATCAAGAAGAAGCGTGCTGCCGCCGCAGCTGACATCGTCGCAACGCCAGAGAAGGGAGCCTTCGTTGCATCTCCCTGGAAGCGTGTGTTCATCGAAGCTGCCTGCTGTCGCATCACCGGAGAAGCGTGACACCATCGAGAGAGTCGCCATCGCATCGCCGGAGAAGCGCGTCGCAGGGCCTGTCGTGGCTCTAAAGTACTGAGTCGCCGCAAGGCTGCCAGGGCGTCATCGCATCGTCATTGTATCACCGCAACAAGGGCGCCATCTTCTCGCATCGCAACTGGATCCTCGCATTGTCATCGCATCAAAGCGCCATCTTGCGCACAGCAACAGGTTGAAAATCTACGCATCACCTCCGCATCGGTAAGGCTCACAACAAGTCCCCTACTCTGCGCAAGCATTGAGGAAGGAGGCAACTGTTCCCCCGGGTCACGGAACCAACACATCTTCCCTTCTGCGAGTCCTTTTGTTTACTTTGCATTACGCATCCAGGTACTTTGTTGAGAACTTTGTCGCATCTACCATCAACTTGAACTAAGAGACTTTAATCATCTTTTAAGTAATCTTAAGTGTAGTATTGTGGATTTTTGTTGTTTGTGGTCTTGTGTTTAAGTCTATATAAAGAATACTTATTTTTATAAAACCTGTGTCGTGTCCATCTGTAGTGTTATCACTGTATTACTGTGTATATTCACAAATGCTTAACACACTGCCTCTGAGATAAGCCTGTCTGCTCGTGCCAAGCTACCAAGGGGGTGAGCAGGCGTTATTAAGGTGTGTAATCCCCTTATCCTGACTTAGAAGTAAGGGTCCCTATTTGGACAAGGGTGATAACCATTGCCTATTAGAGACCCCCAGATCTAACACCTACCAAACCAAACAGTGGCATGCCCCAGACGAGACCCTAAAACCCCCTGACTGTCACCTACCAACTCCCCATCTGAATTACTCTTCACCACTATCAACTATCAAAATGAATCCTCAGTCATGGATTCTTATCTCGCTCACTCTACCCACGAGCCAGAGGCGACCACACGAATCATGACGTGACCCTTCTCACTCTAGGTCCAAAGCCACACACAGGAATAACTCTGGCAACATTACCTAAAAAAACATTATCTCAATTCCAACCATCCCTCTTCCCTGGGCAACACCCCCCATGACAGCCAGCACCCCAAAGCCCTCACCACTCACTCCTGGAAGACTCGCTTTACTGGAAAGCCAGCTTGAAACGGTAATTGCAGGAATCAACGAAATCACAATTTGCCTCACCTCACTCTGGAATTCTCAGCAAAGCCCACACCCAACAATAACAACACGAAGCAACAAGACCTCTAAAGGCTCAATGGCACATCTGGAAAGCAACGCCCCTGGCAAACCAATCACAGAAACCCAATAGAACTAAAACAGCCATGCCCTTGAGAGAGGCGATGGAACTTGCCACCTCATATAAAATATCCCCCACTAGCACACCTAACTCGAAGATCCAGGTTATCACCGGAATCGGTAGAGACCGCTCCCCTTACAGATCGCCAAGACCACCTGCTTTCCTCTCTTTTATTCCCATGGCCCCCCTTAACAACAAGGAGAGCAACATCAAATACCTACTCACTAACTACAGATTGGCCACAAAATATGCTACCGAACTGGCAGAAAGCATCATTGAACACAACATAGACATTATGTTCATTACTGCAACATGGCTCAATGAGTTCTCTGCCCCATACATGGACATGATTGTACCCCCAGGTTTCTCAATCATTAACAAAAACAGAAAAATCAAACAAGGTGGGGGTACTGCAATCATACACAAGGACAGCATCTCTGTAACGGACAATGACTCCTTTAACTACATCTCATTTGAATGTCTAACTGCCAACATTAAGATGAGTGATAAAAAGAACTCTAATATGCCATCTCCTTTACCATCCACCTGGCAAAACCACCGCATTCAGTAAACACCTCCCCGACCTGATAACACACTGTGCACTCCGGGACTCTAACAGCATAATTCTTAGTGACCTCAACCTACAATGGAATGAGGAAAGCAACTCGATGATCCAAACCTTGAATGGACTGCTGCACAACACCAATCTTACCCAACATTGTACAGAACAAACACATAACAGAGGATCAACCTTGGATGCCGTCATAGCCCAAGCAGACACAGTCACTATCAACCAAATCCTGCCGGTGGACTGGTCAAACCACCACTTAATTCTATTCCACATCAACCAAACTACCCAATGCCGGCCACACACACAAGAACCCCCATACTGGGCGAGAAACCTAAATCAAATTCTGCTTAGTGACTTAGAAGAAAAGGTAAGACCACTCCTCCCCATCACCCCAGACAACCTCTCTACAACAGAACTCATCTCACAATACAATACAATTATGACCTCCATCATGGAACAAATAGCCCCCTTGAAAAAATAGAGAGTCAGGAACACCCCTTTGAGAGCCTGGTTCAACACTGACAACAACGCAGAAGGAAGACAGCTTAGAGCTGCAGAAAGACTCTGGCGGAACAATCCGTCTACAATCCTACTGAATCGACTCAAATCAATTTGCAGGGCATACAATAAGTACATCAAGAACGAGAAAAAGTCCTTCTTTTGTAGGGCCCTATGTGAGAACTTTGCCAATTTCTTCGGTGATAAAATCATAAAGATTGATCTCTCCCTGGACGTCCACGTCTGCAACCCGGACAATAGCTCACTCACCAAGACAGAAGCTACCACACCAAAGCACCACCCTAACAGAAGGAAATCTTTCAACCCCATCTCTGAAGTTGAGATATCAAGAATGATTGCTAGTTCGATTCCCTCAACTCACGTCTCAGACCCCATCCCGTCCCAACTGGCCAAAAAGATCAATCTCACCCTAGCACCGATATGGACCAAGATTCTAAATAGCTCCCTGAGAACTGGAGTAATGCCGGACTGTCTCAAATTCAGACAAGTCACACCTCTACTAAAGAAACGGGGCTCGGACGCTAATAATCTGAACGACTTCAGACCTGTCTCCAACCTCCCTCTCTTAGCCAAAATCCTGGAAAGGTGTGCTCTCCTCCAACTTACACAACACACGGACTGCAATAATCTTCTAGACCCTCACCAATCGGGTTTTAGAAAAGGATACAACACAGAGACAGAGATCCTGAATGTCATAGATGACATCCGCAACTCTCTAGACAACAACCAATGCAGTCTACTCATACTCTTAGACCTATCAGCAGCCTTCGACACGGTTAACCACAAACTACTCATTAAATTACTACAAGAAAGGGTGGAAGCGGATGAGGTGGTCTTACAGTGGTTCACCTTCTTTCTACAGAAGAGCACCCAAAAGATAAAAATCTACAACATCCTGTTGGACCTACGCCCCATCAACAGGGGTGTACCCCAAGGAACTGTCCTCTCTCTGCATCTCTTCAACATCTACATGGAACCACTCACCACCACACTTAAAAAATCCAACATCCCCTTCCACCTCTATGCGGACGACACCCAGATCTGTCTTGAAACCTCTTCCATTGGCGACATCCGAAGACTAAATGACACTTTAAAAGAAGTCCAACACTGGCTATCACTCAATCACTTGAAACTCAACCAAGACAAAATGGAAATCTTCCTTATCTCCGACAAGGAAAAGAACCCCCAAGTCATAGAATGGCTCAAATCCTTGGATGCTCTTAACTGCAACCTCACCCCAGGCCGCCTCAGTGAAATCACTGGGAATCATACTGGACCCAAAATTAGACATGACCAAGCACATCAAAAACTCGACCAATTGCGCCTTCCTCAACCTCAAACTGCTAAACAAAATAAAGCCCTTCGTCCCTCCGAATGACCTCAAACAAGCTACTCAAGCCCTAGTGCTGTCCAGACTGGACTATGGGAATGCAACCCTCATAGGAGCAGCAGAATTCCACCTGGCACCCCTCAGAACAACTCTGAATGCAGCAGCCAGAATGGTCACAGGAGTAAAGAAATTTGAACACATCTTACCTGCGCTCAGAGAACTAAATTGGCTCCCAATAGAAATGCGTGCGAACTTCAGAACTGCCTGTCCCATGCACAAAGCCCTACACACAGGAAAACCAGTCTACCTGGCCGCGAAACTCTAAAAAGCAGGCCAGACAACGACCCTCAGGGGTAGCAACACTCCACTCCTCATCCCTCCGAGAACTCACAAACAAAAAACCGCATCTCCTTCCTTCTCGGGAAATGCGCCTAAAATCTGGAACTCCCTCCCAGTCCATATCAGGACCACCCCCTCCTTTGTAAATTTCTAAACACATCTCAAAGACCTCTTCCTCAACCAATCCCTTCCGATTGGATAGCCGCTGCTCAAACGCAAACTCCTGCACTCGCAGCACTCAGCCACCTGAGCATCAAGACTTCTACCTCACCCACCATCCGATCGGTACCTGGACCCCCCCTCCAGAAATAGGTCTTCACTCACATCAATTTAGTTATGACTCCAATACAATGCGTTTTTATGCCAAGAATATATTATATTCTCAGACTTTTGATTCGCCATGACTCAATTGTATTATATTGTTTTTCTTTGACTGATTTCACCATTATTTTTGTTGTAAAGCGCTCCAATACCGTCGGGTCTGGCCAGCGCTATATAAAACTCCTAAATAAATAAATAAATATCTTCAGTGTGAGCAGTGAGGTTATCATTTTAGGATGATAACATTTTCATGTTCAAAGAGCGACATTTATATGGGTGAGTGGAACAGTGTTATGGCTTCACATTTCTCATTTATAGGTAGTAAGTATTAGTGTGATTAGAAGCAGGTTCTCATTGTGTATCAGTCAAGTGATTGGAACTTGTTGTTACACACTGACATTCGATTGAGAGAGAACACATTCCTCATTATACCATTGCAGTGTTTGTACTTGGTGTAGGTGCATAACCAAAGACAAAATGTGCAATTTACTTTAGCTCACTCTTCTTGAAATGCAAACAAGTGGGTTAGGATTTTACACTTTCAACATGGTATATGTAGTCCTTTCTGCAACAAATATGTGATATTATTTTTTCTTTTCCGGAAAAAGTTCTATATGAGTGATTTAATTGAATAATGTATGTCACTTAGATTGACTCTATTTGTAGTGTTTGGGGCAACAAGAGCAACAGTGGTTGGGAGCTAATAATGACCAGACAGAGTACATTTGGGAGGGATGTCATGCTACATGTAGAGGTGAGGATTATTTCAGTGAGGTGGTAGAAATTGCCTTCAGGGAAGGTAGGCTTCTTCAAATGTTCACAAGTGGATAAGATAAACAGGTGCACAAACAACTACAGGACTAGAAGGAAACTAGCCAGGAGGCACAGACAAATGGTATCTGGCAGTTTGCTGACAGAAACTAGGGCACTCCAGATCTTTCTCCTCTTATGTGTGTTGCCCCTCCCATGCAGTTGGTGTTGTTTGTATGGGAGACATCTGAGGCGCACAAACATCAGAAGATGTGGCTTCCCTGTCCCCATCAGCATCTGTCTGTGCCAATAAGGCAGGCAGGATATTGGTGAGAAGGTTCTGGTGGCTTGCCAACAGGGCAAAAACATTACAATTGAGGGCACTCATTGTTCTACTGCAGGAGTCCAACTTGCACTCCATACGTTCCATGATGTTATAGATTTCCCCCAGTTGGCAGGCAACTTCACTGGTGACAGATGTAGAGGGCTGTTGTTTTTCCCTCTGTATCATGACACCAGAAATATCAACTAGGGTCACATCCATCCCATGGAGCCACGTGTAGGTGTCTCTAATTGCCTTAGCCATATCCTTATTAAGACTTTGACACCTATTGACTCCTCCTAGGGTGCCCACTAGGTTCTCCATCCACGTCTGCGGCTCATCCACCATTCACTACTGTACTCCAACCATTCTCTGTTGGAATACAATTTAGGGGTCCTTGAGTCTTCAGCTGGGATTGGACTGCTAGATGGGGCATGTCCTGTGGGTTATGGTTCTTCTGAAGACCTTGCAATGGCGCCTTACCTTGCTAAGTCCAGAGGCAAAAATTCAAGAGTTCAGGAGTTGTTGGAAGGTGTCATCATCCAGGGGGGCAGGAAGGCATCCTCAAATGTTGTTCATCAAAGAAAGGCTGCTGCACAGGAGGTGTTGTTTGTCCCTCTGCAATGAGATAGACATATGTCAATAATGATCCATGATAGGTGTAGGCATAAGTGATTTAGGTGACAATGAGACTGTTATTTTTATTTAATTCAAGTACACAGAGATATGTGGAACACATGCTAGTACAAGTAAATGTGGTCATGTTACACTACTGTTGCCTTTCACATGGCAATAAATGTACATTGTTCACACAACCACTGTTAAACAAGGGGGGCTGTTTGTGCAATGACACACAATGCAGCACAGCTAGGCAGCTAGCTGGCATGCCCTGCCTCAAAAGGCGAGTGCAGGTAAGGACCTCATTTCACATATTGATTTGCTTTTCATGTTTGTGACTACAATGATGTTACATTCACTAATTGACACCCGTGCTGGGGCATTGCACCAAGTCACCAGGGCGCCTGCATTCCCTCCAGCCATCAGCTAGCCCACAGCACTGACCAAGTAATGTTATTTAGTCATCTATTGCATATAATCCTACACTCTGCCTTTCACATGGTACAACACGTAAATCTGGCTTGTTATACTGTCTTTTATGCATTTTGGGTAATATTGTTGCCTAGAGATCATATATGACAAGCACATCCACACAGCTCTAAACAGCAAGCAGCCTTGCTACACAGCAGGAAAAGGAAAGGGCATGGATTTACTATACTTTACTTATTTGTGTGGAATCCACCTATAGTTTCTTAGCACACACAGTCATCTCCAGAGTCCAGAACAGTGTGCACAGAGAACCATCTCTGAAGGGGATAGCCACTGTCACACTTAAATGCACAGCTCATGCACACTCCGTTTCCTCAGAACCCAAGATGCTCATCTGCAGAGTTGTGCAAATGTCTTCACTCAGCCCCATTCACTTGTACTTATACATGAACCACCTGGCAATCATCATTCAGGAACTATACTTCATCTCATACACTGATGATACCCAGATCCTCAATGACTTTCAGGAGACACCAACACCACTAACATTTCTTACATTATGCTATTTACCAGCCAGCATGTGAGAGTTATGGCTCATACTGTACCTCACAATATAGTAGTGAGGATATTCTGTCACATACACCCACCCTGGTCACCCGCACAACTAGACCCAAACACCTTGCTCTTCAAACTTCCCAAAAACCTGCCCATCATCCTGCTCACCTACCTTACCCTGACATTTCACAATTCCCTGTTTCACATCCACCTGCTTTAGCATATAAACAGGCTTTTCTTCTTATGGCTTCCTCCTGATAACTGAGACACCATCACCCAGTCCCATATCGCAGGTAGACTGTGATACACCAATGCCCTCTAGCATGGCATCTCTACACAGCTGCTACACAAGTGGCAAAGTATCATACACAGCAGTGGCTCACTATCACTCAGTCTACCTTTGTGCACTCACATCATACCTCACCTCCTTGAGATACAATGGCTCACCATTCTGTGACACTGCCAGTTCAATGTGCTCAGGCGCACTTACAAGGCACTACACTGCAAGGGGCCCACCTACCTCACACACCATCTACGCTTCCAACACACAATCATGGACCTCTGCCATGCATCAATTGTATTCACCCCCATCCCCAATATCCATTTGAGCAAGACAGGAGACAGTGTGATCTCTTACATGCACGCAACACCTCTAGAAATTCCCATCCAGCACATCAGGACAGCTGCATGCAATTAGTGCTAGTGACAGTAGGGACTGTTCACCTGTCTCTTCGCATGTTCCTACGTGGAGTCTTCACACACTCAGCACCTGGATCCTCTCTTGGGTGAGAAGCTTACCCTTTGGCAAACCATGTTCCATTCAATTACATGACATTACACTTTTGGCTGCCTAGCACTCAGACTAGCACACTTGCTTCATGGTGCAATGGGGCCTGCATTGTTACTGACATATCTGCAAATTTTCCAAAGTTCATGCATGATGTGCTGGTCTAGTCCAGGAATTTTACAAAGTATTGTGGGACTTGTAGCCCTGGTCAATCATGTTGTATATTACAATACAAGTCCCAGCAGTCAAAGGACAACCTTGACTGTGGCAGCACATCACATATGGACCTGAGAAACCTGGAAGGGCTGGACTGGGCTGAATGAATTATCACTTCCCAAGTAAATTACATTTATATAATGTATGCATTAACATGTGAGACATGCCTGTAATTTCCCTCAAACACAGCACAGTGCAGTACAGCAAAGTGTGTTTCTCCTCTGTGCTGCAGGACAGTTTGGACCATGTGGTCCCATGTTTTGAATTACCCTGTAGATCTTCCTGCTCCTCACATAAGAGCACTGTCCTGTCCTTCCCCTCTTGCTACCAACTCTGTTGGGATGTGTGACGCCACCTGCTCTTCCAATGGGTATAACTTCTCCTGGACATCTGGTCCTCCTCCAGTCTTTATTGCTGCTGTCTGGTTCTTGGCCAGTTTCGCTTTGGACCTGTACAGTGGTTGCCCCTCCACTAAGGGGGAGGAGTGTCGCCACACAAGAAAAATAAAATGATAATAACGCCAGGTTATTATTATTCATTTTTCCCCGGCAGATCTCCAGGTACAGTGCGGGGTGGGCTGCCCAAATTACAGGGGATGAGGGGTAGGCACTCCCCAAGTGCGCATGAAGGTTTGGCTGGCCGTTTCTTGCCAACCAGAGAGTCATTCTCACTGTGATTGTTCCCCCTGGTGAAGAACATGTCTAGCCTCCCAATCCGCGTCTAAGCGCTGAGCCACGATGCTCAGACTAAAGACGACGCTGATAGAAGCATCTTGGTTGGCTAGAGGAGTCTGGAAGCCTGCTTTCTTCCTGTTCCAGCATTGTGGAAGAAGGACAGAGGAGAGGCGGCCACTAGTAGGGTAAGTTTTTTATTTATTTTTTATTTTTCCGTTTTTCTTTTTTTTCTGCATCAGCCCTATCCAAACAAAGAAAAATGTTGTTTTCCATATTGCTGCTTTTATTCAAACAGCCTTTCCTACTATTACCATTTAGATGTTCAGCTATAAAAGCTAATCAGGGGGATTGCTTCCTCCATGCATGAGGTTCCACAAACCAACCTTAATTTGCGGTAGTGTCATTTTCTGAGGTCTTGTTTCTACCTTGTTGTTCCATCTTAAACATTCCATCTAGACTCTTTTATGTTACATGATGCTATCTTAACAAAGGTGTGTGTCCTTGTGGCTCTGTTAGGTTCGGTTACCTTCAGCTGGTCTGAAGGAATCCATCAAAGTCCTGATTGTAGCTTTTTACTCAAGGTATATTGGTAAAAGGATGCACACAGCAGCATAATATAACTGCTGCACAGTTAAGACACTGAATCATTACATTCCACATTTTCCCTAAATATATAAGAATCCTACAACAATCTACAACTCTACTCATATCACTTTTTACCAAGTGTTTTTTTAAGCATTATCTATTACTGGCAAACAAAATTCTCTAACATTCTAGGCTTTCCCAAATTGCTTCTAAAGTGCTCATTCTCCCTTTGCAACCAGTCAGATTCTCCTTTCTCTCAGATCTAACAATCTCCTTGCGTTCTTCTCTGGTCCTACTATTCTCCTCTTCACCTTGTGACATGCCACCTTCATCCATAATCCTGTTCCCTTCTCTGTGACACATCCAACTAATAATAATTATTTCTCCTCTCACCTTGCAACCCCTCTCCTACGTTTTCATTGTTTTCTTTACTTTTTTTGACTACTGAATTTACTCTCACCTTTACCCACTTTTTTCTGGATTTCACACAAACCCATTGAACATTTCTCAAATGTACTTCCTTCACTCCATTTTTATCATCAAAATAATTTTTATTCTTTTCCTGTAAATCCAAAATGCACTTCCTCATGTCCTTACCTTCCCAATTTAATGTCTTACTCCCACTCATCGATCCAGGATTCACTTTGAAAAAAGGCAATCTGACTCTCATCAAACCAAATGGACTTTCTCCCATCATATCA
This sequence comes from Lissotriton helveticus, assembly GCF_964261635.1. Classification (NCBI taxonomy): domain Eukaryota; kingdom Metazoa; phylum Chordata; class Amphibia; order Caudata; family Salamandridae; genus Lissotriton; species Lissotriton helveticus. The sequence continues at coordinate 1,413,592,016 of NC_136065.1, forward strand.
TGAGGTGTCATTCTGTATGCCCATAACATCCTTATGTACTCATAATCCCAATTTTTTTTTCTTTTGCTTGTCAACTGAACTATTCCTTTAATCATGCTATTCGGTCTTTGCACTACAGAATTGCCTCTAAGATGATACAAAGCTGTGAATTTCTTTTCTATACCAGCTAATTTCACAAAAGTTTTAATCTCCTCAGACTTGAACTGTTGCTCTGTTTTCTGACTAGTCTGACTGGGGGCCTGCTAATCAGGACTCCAGTTAATGTGCTTCCTCCCTAAACTTGACAGTGGTAAGTACTTTGGCACCTTCCCAATTGGCTACTGGTCGCTAGTATTTGGTACTAAGGTACCCAGGGCATAGGTAAACCAAGGGTATCTAATGGGCTGCTTCATGTATAAGGCTCCCTGTTTTCCACTTCTACTGATTTTTACAGATAAATACAGACAGAAAACCATGTATGTTCCTGTCTTAAAAATGGAAATAGGTTTCTTTTGAGTGAATCTAAATGCTGTCAAACATGACTGCCAGGCCAATAGCTGTGCGGATTGACAGACAAGGGATTTTAATAAAGAGCCTCAAACAGCAGTAGATTTGCACAACTTTGGTACTAAAATGTACATATTTTCTTACATGTGCATATTTTACCACCTGATTATACATCAATGAAACCTGTCAGGCATTCAGGCACAAATGCACATTAAATGGTTATATAAATGCAGGACTATGCACATTTCTGCTTCAATTTTCCACAAAACCTAAAATAAATATGGATAAATACAGGTCAATTTTGCAAAAAATAATTATGGATGAATACAGACAGAAATGACAAAAATATAAACACCATAAAACCGGGAGCCCTAATCATGTATTATATCACCCATGAGAGACCACTCAAACTGTGACTACAGGCCTGCCATTGCAGCCTGTGTACGTTGGTGCTAGCACCACTTACAGCAGATAGTTTCCTTATATCTGAGGTCACTGCACTTAAAACCTATAAGTCACCCCTATGGCAGGCTCTTCAGTATTGAGGACAGGGTGCCTGGTTACAAGTGTGAGGAGTGCACAAGCAGGGCCCCTCTACAAACCCCAGAGTCAGTTCTCCAGGCTTTGTAAGTTTGGTCAGCCATTTAATACATATAATATGGCTAACTATTCATTGGCTGCACTGAAACGCTCATGTTTGATATCAAACATGTTGGAATCCGACTCCAAAATCAATTCCAGTGTTGGATGTAGAATTCAATGTACTGGGGCGGTCCCCTAGGGTACCCCCCTGTATTCCCAGTCACCAGCCTTTAAGGGTGTAACAGCACACTAGTGCTGCTGCCACCCGAAGACACGATTCTGCCCTCCTGCTGCTGAGCTGAGCTTGAGCAGGGGAAGGTAGAACCATAGGTTTCCTGCGACAGGGCTTGGTGTATTGGTCTCGGGGTGGGAGCTTCCCAGCACCACCAGACTGCTTTGCAGGGCACATTTGGTGCCCTCCTTGCATAATCTAGTTTTAGCCAGTTCAAGGAGCCATTGGCTCCCGCTCTGGTGCGAAACTGGACAAAAGACATGGGAGTATCATCCCCTCTGTCCAGCTCCTCCTATAGGATGGATCCTTGAATCATCCCAACCCTTTCTCTAGGGTATCTATGAGCTTACCTGTGGATGGCTCTTCAGATTAATCGTGGGACAAGATTAAAATCTAAAACCACTTCAACTTCAACCTTCTGGGTACCTTTGTTGGACTTCGCCTGGAACCCAGACTGCATCAAGGATGACTCTTGCTGCTCCTGGTCTCATCGTCCTGCCTGTCTTCTGCATCGTCTGCGCCTGTGCTTTATCCAGGTTCTTCTCCAGGCCTGTGAGCATCAAAGACATCCAAAGTAATCTCCCTTGGGGTGAAGGAGTCACCCCCCTGCATCTGCAGACACCGCAACAAAGCAGACCAGTTTCCTGCTCCTGAGGACCCATGGACTCTAAAAGGCTCAGCAAGTAGTAGTTCTACAGCTCCCTCGAGGCCTGCACTGACCTCTCAGCAAGTTTGAGGCCAGTGGCTCTTGTTGGAACCGCTGGAAAAGAACCCCTGTGTGTCTCATTGACTTGCTATTGCCAAGGATTGTAGACTCTTTCCACCAGAGATCTTCAGGATACGAGAATCTCCAGCCTCTAGCATCTCTTCATGCTAATACTTTTATCCTCACAGAATCCTCTGCACCATGGGCCTGCATATTTGGTTAGCTGTTTGAGGTCCTCTTGTGACTCCTGTGCCTTCAGCCTGTGGGTATCTGGAGGGTCTTCTTTGGCTTCAGTGGTCTCCCCTGCTTGCTCGGGGCTTGCTCTGACTTTCCTGCAATTAGTGAGTCCCTCAGACCCTTCTGGTACCCACGCTGCACCTTTTTCATTTTACATGTCTGTTACTGCTGCAAAGGCTTGTTGGTGCTCTCGCCAGACACCTACCACCTAGTTCCTGACTTCCAACATGGGACAGCTTGTGCAGGGCTCCTGGTCTTCCACAGCATTGCCTGGTCCTCACAGCTGCAGTAACAAGGTCTCTGTCATCACTCCTGCATCTTCCGTCATTGGTGGTCATTGGTCTTCTATGCCTCCTGGCCACTTCTGAGTGGCATAGACTGTGTCTCCTCTGCTTGCAGGTACCTCTCTTCTATAATACATCCTTGGATTCCACTGGACTCTTTCACCTTCCTTCGCCAGGGGCATCTTTACTAAGTATGGGTGAAATTTGCGAATTCGCGTTCCGCGAATTAGCGAGACATCGAATTCGCAATCCGCAAAATCCGCAAATTCGTGCGAATTTGTGGATTTTTGGTTTTCTGCGTGTTCGCTGAGTTTTTTGCGTGTTCGCGGGGTTTTTTGCGTATTCGCGGGGCTTTTTGCGTGTTTGCGGGCCGCTTGCATGGCAAAGTTACCCATGCGGTCGTGTATGGGCACAGCACCCTCTGGTTCACCACTGCCACCCTCTGGTTCATCACTGCCACCCTCTGGTTCACCCCTGCCACCCTCTGGTTCACCCCTGCCACCCTCTGGTTCACCACTGCCACTCTCTGGTTCACCCCTGCCACCCTCTGGTTCAGCACTGTCACCCTCTGGTTCACCACTGCCACCCTCTGGTTCACGACTGCCACCCTCTGGTTCATCACAGCAACCTTGGTTCACCACTGCCACCCTCTGGTTAACCACTGTCACCCTCTGGTTCAGCACTGCCACCCTCTGGTTCACCACTGCCACCCTCTGGTTCACCCCTGCCACCCTCTGGTTCACCACTGCCACCCTCTGGTTCATCACAGCACCCTCAGGTTCACCCCTGCCACCCTCTGGTACAGCACTGTCACCCTCTGGTTCAACACTGCCACCATCTGGTTCACGACTGCCACCCTCTGGTTCATCACAGCACCTCTGGTTCAGCCCTGCCACCCTCTGGTACAGCACTGTCACCCTCTGGTTCACCACTGCCACCCTCTGGTTCACGACTGCCACCCTCTGGTTCATCAAAGCACCTCTGGTTCACCACTGCCACCCTCTGGTTAACCACTGTCACCCTCTGGTTCAGCAATGCCACCCTCTGGTTCACCACTGCCACCCTCTGGTTCACCCCTGCCACCCTCTGGTTCACCACTGCCACCCTCTGGTTCATCACAGCACCCTCTGGTTCACCCCTGCCACCCTCTGGTACAGCACTGTCACCCTCTGGTTCACCACTGCCACCCTCTGGTTCACAACTGCCACCCTCTGGTCCATCACAGCACCTCTGGTTAACCAGTGTCACCCTCTGGTTCAGCACTGCCACCCTCTGGTTCAGCACTGCCATCCTCTGGTTCAGCACAGTCACCCTCTGGTTCACCCCTGCCACCCTCTGGTTCATCACTGTCACCCTCTGGTTCATCACTGCCACCCTCTGGTTCACCACTGTCACCCTCTGGTTCATCACTGCCACCCTCTGGTTCACCACTGCCACCCTCTACCGAGACCTTTTGTGACGCAGCGGCAGCACAAAAGATGCGCCATGGTGCTGGGTATTAACAACGTGACGCATCTGAGAGATGCATCACGTTGTAAAGCCCTGCGCCATCAGGAGGCGGTCCGGCGCAGGGGAGGGCGTTCCTGCGCAGGAACGCCTCCTAAAAATGGCTGAGTGAAATCTACAAGATTTCACTCAGTCACTTTTAGGCCAATGCTGCGTCAAAACCCTGCGCCTGCTTGAAGCAGACGCAAGGCTTGATGCAGCATTGGGGAGATAGGGCCCCCCAGAGCATTTCTGGAGCTGCGTCGAAAGCGTGACGCAGCTCCAGCAATGCGCTGCTTTTACGGCACAGATGCTTGACGCATCTGTGCCGTTTATGCCACATGGTGCGCCGCATTGTAAATGCGGCGCACCATGGGTGGCGGAGCTGCGGCGCACAATAACTGGCGCATCCCTGCTGGGGATGCGCCAGTTATTGTAAATCTGCCCCTATACATTTAGCCAACGAGGGACACTTACTGATTAGACAGTAGAAAGTACTCCAGTTGAGTAGAGGTATTGGACAAAAAGGTGGCATCTTCGTGGACAAACACGCAGGGCGGGATTCATTCTTCCCCCTGTTAGACTCGTTTTTTGTGCCCTTCTGCCCTCTGTTAGACTCGTTTTTCCCTTGTTTTTCTGCCCTCTGTTAGACTCGTTTTTCCCTTGTTTTTCTGCTCTTCTGCCCTCTGTTAGACTCGTTTTTTGTGCCCTTCTGCCCTCTGTTAGACTCATTTTTCCCTTGTTTTTCTGCCCTCTGTTAGACTCGTTTTTGTGCCCTTCTGCCCTCTGCTATTCCCTTGTTTTTCTGCCCTTCTGCCCTTTGTTAGACTGCTTTTTGTGCCTTTCTGCCCTCTGCATCACCACATCATCACTCAGCGCTACCCCAGCATCACTCAGCACCACCACATTATCACTCAGCACCACCACATTATCACTCAGCACCACCACAGCACCACTCAGCGCCACCACAGCATCACTCAGCGCCACCACAGCATCACTCAGCGCCACCACATTATCACTCAGCACCACTACAGCACCACTCAGCACCACCACAGCATCACTCAGCACCAGCACAGCATCACTCAGCACCACCACAGCACCAATCTGCTTATTTAAGTATTAATTATTTAAAACAATTAAAAGCCATTGTAATTTGTAATATCAATACAGCTAAGTCACGTAAATACAAAACATGTTGCATTACAAATGCTATAGGTGTCACATTTGCGAAAGTTATAACTATTGGTATTGTAAATGGCAAAGCTATTAATTTAGCTATTTTCAAAACCAACACATAAATAAAAAAAAATGTCATTTACAAGACCAATAGCTCAAACTTTCCTAATGCGAGACCTATTGCATTGCAAATGCTTGTTTTTATATCTGTCAGTGGGGAAACATCCTTTACCACGCAACTTTTACCACGCAGTGCCTTTACAAAGCAGGTTTTACAACAAAAACCATTACAACGCATTGCACTGGGGAGCGCTCTAGGATAGGGAATAGTTTTAATTTACTATCCAACACCTTCCCAACTATCCACGGGGACTGGAGTTGGAATAGTAAATTAAACTATTCACTATCCAGCACCCCCCAAACCAATGCGTTGTAATGGCTTGCGTTGTAAAACTTGCGTTGTAACAGCATGCGTGGTAAAAGCATACGTTGTAACTACGTTGTGGAGTAGTGTGGCTCACTGGTTAGAGGCGGCAGGCCCGAGAGCAGAAGTCGGCCCGGGACCAGGGTTCAATTCCCGACGCGGCAGGGTCGTGGACCTTGGTCAGCAGACTCGATAATTCTCGCTTCGGTGCTTACTCTAATCAGGGGTTCCACTTGGCAACTCTGGGCATTAGCTTGCCTAATCTCCACAACGGCCCCACCAATTCCGGGGATGCCTGGCTCCACCTTGGGGACTCCCAGCAAGGGACCATCCCAGAGGGAAAGCCAGGACGGGTTCCCCAGAGTTATACAGCGCCAGGAAACCTATGGACGGGTAGCAGTGCACTTTACAAGCTCAAAAACATTTACATTTACATTTACATCCGCTTCAAGGGTCAGAGCAGGGTCAGAGAATAGTTGCAAGTAGGCAACGAGGCGCCAGGAAGCACTTACAGGCTTACAGCAGCAAGTGCCCAAGTTGAAGTTAATTTCTTTGTAACCCTTTTGTAAAAGGTTACAAAAAATTAGCTTCAACTTTTGCACCTGCTGCTGTAACCCTGTAAGTGCTTGGCTGAAAATTCGTCCCCGCTGATTCGCGGATTTTACTGCGATTTCACGAGATTCGCGGATCGTGAAATCGCGGAAAATCCTCAAATTCCGCGAGCGGAACGAATTTTCAGCCCGTGCTTAATCTTTACTAAAGTCCTCCATTGTGGTCTACGGCGATTTTCGATGTCAGTTCGCACCTATCCACCTATCCACCTTCCCTGGTGCAGGTGTCCTGGTTCCTGGGGTATTCACGGGTGGGGTGACTCTCCAACCTTCAATATTCCATGGGGTTTCATCAGGGTCCACTGGGAAGGGTTCTTCTTCTTAAAAAATGCAACTGCTTCTTTTCAATTGACTTGCATTGAGTAGAGGACTGGGTTCCCACTCTGCACACAGCCTCTGTAGGGTTTCTGGGTACTTACCTTGGGTGGTTCTTTGGGTCCCAAGCTGTTCTGAGTCTTCTGATCCCAGTCTCGACTTCGATCATAATTCACATTCCACTTCGTTAGTATATGGTTTGGTCTCCCTCTGGAGCCCACTGTGCATTTGTGCCTACTTACCAGTTCTCATTTGAAATATTGTGTGTATTGTTTTGATTTCTCTGGGTAGGCGATATACCAGTGTGTTAGTGAGTGTGTATAATAAATATAATTATTTCATAACTACACTGTATGGTTATTTTTTGTTTAACCTACACTATATGTTTAGTTCTGGTAAAACAAGTTGCATAACACTCCTTCTGGACAAAGCCTGAAGGCTCTTCTCCACAGCTACCACTTAGAGAGCTTTCTGTGGTTGTCTAAGAGCACTAAAACCACCATCAGGGTTGTCTGGATTAGTGCAAGGTAATTCACTTAAATAAGTGTGCACCATATACTAAGCCAGCCTCCTACAAGGTAAGTCAGATACACAATATAAATTAACCTGTACTCACCCTCTGGTAGTTTGGCAAAGAGCAGGCAAGCTCCACTTAAGAGCCAATGTGGAAAGTATTCGCCCACACCAGTTCAGAAAAATGGATTATGATTTTATAAATGAAACAAGACCAAAATCCAGAAGCACCCCAAGAACAGGAAGGCGTGAGCAGATTAGAGGGGTATTGAACTGGATCCTATCTGATCAACGTGTCCATTGTTGGATGATGAAATCAGGACATTTATGGGTTGAAAATTGCCAGTTTGATTGTAAAATATTGAATTGTATTGGTAGATGTGCATCCTGTTATATTGATGGCTGCTTGGAGAGGGAGGATGGATGTATTTGTGAAGACATTTGTATATTTCTTTGAACTTTTTTTGTTCGATATTGGATTATTGTTGGCCTCATGGGCCTCCTTTTTGGTTTAAACTGCAAAATCAATAAAATGTTGTTTTTTTTAAAACAAGACCAAAACAAGAAAAATCCAGTAAATTGAAGTCCATATATGAATTTTTTATTATTACAGGTGAAAAAAAGCACTTAGAGGCAATAAGCGCCTGTGGGGTTATGTGATCGCGTTGGACCGGAGCAAATACTGGGGCGTTTGTGAAATGTGCTATTTTTGTACCTCCCAGCTTAGGTGGAATGCCCTGATTGGAATCCAATGACTCAGTTTTAATCGGCGATGTATAAGGAAAATAATAAGGGGGCCAAAATACAATCTTGTTTGAGGCAGTTGCAAAACTTTGAAGTAACGGTATTGTCAGTGGATAGCTTTACATGCAGCCATGTATTAGTGTGCAGTTCAACAATAAAGTGCAGCAGATAAGGATCGATTTTCCATTTGATTTGCTTGGCCCATGGCCTTTGCTGGTTTACTTTGTTGACCGTGGTGGAATAATCTACAAAACAGGCATAAAATTAATCTATAAAACAGGCATATAATGTTGATTTAACTGTAATTGATTTTTTTGTAAGTAGAGTCAGTGCTGTGATGTTATTGACAGTTGAGCAGCTGGTGTGAAATCCAGTTTTCTTTAGTGGCCAATTCTTCAGTTTGTTTAGTAGGTGCTTGGCAAATAGCTTCCCTTCTAAATCTAGGAGTACTATTAATATGTAGCTGGGTGGGTTTTGCTTTTGACCCCTCTTGTAACTTGGATGGTCTGCCACACCTTTCCAAGAGAAAGCAAAAGACACAATTGATGGACAACAAATCAAAACTTTCACCCCCAGTCAAGAGATCTGGGTTAAATCCATCATTCTTTTGCTCACCATGCCATCCCAGTTTAGACCTGGCCATGTGCAAATCAGACTTGACCCTGTGCCTCATGGGAACAGCCCAGCCCGAACTGCCAAGCCAGGTCGTCCCTGGACCGCAAACAAGCATCCGAGGGGCGGTTTCAGGGTTTCACCCCTCATCAGCCAGGATAGCTTTAATCCAGTGGCACGGTGAGCCCAGGACCCGCGTTTTGGCATACCTGGCACACTGAGGGTGAGAAAGCAAAAGACACACAATTGATGGACGGAATGCAGAACAAATCAAAACATTCACCCCCAGTCAAGAGATCTGGGTTAAATCCATCATTCTTTTGCTCACCATGCCATCCCAGTTTAGACCTGGCCATGTGCAAATCAGACTTGACCCTGTGCCTCATGGGAACAGCCCAGCCCGAACTGCCAAGCCAGATCGTCCCTGGACCGCAAACAAGCATCCGAGGGACGATTTCAGGGTTTCACCCCTCATCAGCCAGGATAGCTTTAATCCAGTGGCACAGTGAGCCCAGGACCCGCGTTTTGGCATACCTGGCACACTGAGGGTGAGAAAGCAAAAGACACACAATTGATGGACGGAATGCAGAACAAATCAAAACATTCACCCCCAGTCAAGAGATCTGGGTTAAATCCATTATTCTTTTGCTCACCTTTCCAACACAGTTTAGACCTGGCCATATGCAAAATAGTCTTGACCCTGTGACTCATGGGAACAGTCTAGCCTGAACTGCCATGCCAGGTCCTTTCTGGACCGGAAACAAGCATCCTAGGACCGGTTTGGGGTTTCACCCACCATCTACCAGGATAGCTTGAATCCAATGGGACAGTGAGCCCGGGACTCATGTCTGACAATACCTGGCACACTTAGGGCAAGAAAGCAAAACATGCACAATCGATGGACGGAATGCAAAACAAATCAAAACATTCACCCCAGTCAAGAGATCTGGGTTAAATCCATAATTCTTTTGTACACCATGCCACCCCAGTTTAGACCTGGCCATATGCAAATCAGTCTTGACCCTTTGCCTCATGGGAACAGTCCAGCCCAACTGCCGAGCCAGGTCTTCTCTGGACCGGAAACAAGCATCCTAGGACCGGTTTTGGGGTTTCACCCCATATCAGCCAGGATAGCTTGAATCCAGTGGCACACGGAGCCCGGGACCCAGGTCTGGGCCTACCCAGTGCACTTAGGACAAGAAAGCAAAAGACACACAATTGATGGACGGAAAACAGAACAAATCAAAACATTCACCCCTGTCAAGAGATCTGGGTTAAATCCATCATTCTTTTGCTCAAAATGCCACCCCAGTTTAGACCTGGCCATATGCAAATGAGTCTTGACCATGTGCCTCATGGGAACAGTGCAGTCTGAACTGCCTAGACAGGTACTCCCTGGGCCGCAAACAAGCATCCTAGGACCGGTTTCGGGGTTTCACACCTCATCAGCCAGGATAGCTTGAACCCTATGGCACAGTGAGTCCGGGACTCACATCTGGGCATACCCGGCGCACTTAGGGCGAGAAAGCAAAAGACACACCATTCCACTGGAGTCAAGCTATCCTGGCTGAAGAGGGGTCAAACACCGAAACCGGTCCTAGGATGCTTGTTTCCAGTCCAGGGAGGAGCTGTCCTGGCCGTTCAGGCCGGACTGTTTCTATTGACGCAGGATCAAGACTGATTTGCATATGGCTATGTTCAAACTGGAATGGCATTGGGAGCAAACAAAATGATGGTTTTAGGTCCAGATCTCTCTACTGCAGTGCATGTATAACATTGTTCTGCATTCTGTCCATCAACTGTTCTTTTTACATTTGTCACCCTGAGTGGGACAGGTATGCCCAGTCGTGGGTCCCGTGCTCTCCCTGCCACTGGAGTCAAGCTATATTGGCAGAAGAGGGGTGAAACCCCAAAACAGGTCCTAGGATGCTTGTTCCAGTCGAGAGAGGGCCTGGGCTGGCAGTTTGGGCTGGACTATTCCCATTGGGCAAAGGATCAAGACTGATTTGCATATGGCTGGGTTCAAACTGGAACAGCATGGGGAGCAAAAAAGATGATGGAATTAGGCCCCGATCTCTGTACTGGGGTGAATGTATGACATTGTTCTGCATTCTGTCCATCAACTGTTCTTTTTGCATTTGTCCGCTGAGTGGGACGGCTATGCCCAGACGTGGGTCCCGTGATTTCCATTCCACTGGAGTCAAGCTATCCTGGCTGAAGATGGGGTGAAACCCCAAAACCGGTCCTAGGATTCTTGTTTCCAGTCCAGGGAGGACCTGGCCTGGCAGTTCAGGTTGGACTGTTCCCATTGGTATGGGGAGCAAAAAAACAAAACAATGGATTTAGGCACAGATCTCTGTACTGGGGTGACTTTATGACATTGTTCTACATTATGTCCATCAACTGTTCTTTTTACACTTTTCCAGGAGGAAGGAACTTTCCCAGATTTATTTCCATAAGAGAATAACTGTTTCAGAAGTGTACTACAGAAGGGGACATCTATTGGTATGCCATTTGGACTGGCTGCTTTAGACAAGCAATATATTGATATATCCTCCTTATTAGTATGAGGATATAGTGCAAGATCTCATGGAGATTCAAAAGAGCAAGTGATAGCTGAGTTGTATAGGTACATAATATGTGATTCCCACTTGTTGTATGAGTATGATATAAACAGATCATCTTGTCACTGATACGATCCTGAGACGTGACCGACCAGAGACCAAAAGGCTCTTTCGTTTTGAGATTGGATGATATGTAACAATTTTGCCCAACCAATTTCTTGATTGTCCCATTTCTTGCAGCGCAATTCTTAGAAGGAGGTAGTTTGAAAGTGTGTCACAATATCTTTCGATAGACCTTTATTGACTCGCTTAGTTGCTGGACGAATGAGAAATATTTTGCCATGCAATAGGTAACTTTGTCATCAGAGCAGACATTATGGAATCTAATGTAGATAGCCCGCTGTTCATCCAGCCATCACTAATCTTGAGATTGGAATTGTAATTTTTCAGCGTTGAGCTAAATGGTTGCAGTACTTCACCCAAATTGGATGGTTTGTTTTTCAAAGTGTTGTTCCATTTCCGCTTCTTGCCATTGACAGCGATCAGATGGTGACAGTTTGCAGTTGTCCAGGTCAACAGCTGTCTTTTGAGGTTCATGGTCACTCTCTGGTCTCTGGATAGTGGCATACCCTTAGCAGAGGTGGTAATTAGTTTAATGAACAAAGGTGTATTCAATGATAGTAGATGCCATTGCACCCTGGAATGTAGATACCACGTGCTGGTAATCACCTGATCTCCCAGTAAGTGCTCTATATCCAAAATGTGTCAAAAGGTTGTAGGTGAATTTGGTTTGGGTGTTGGGACACTTCTGTTTTCCCTGTTGTAGGATCTTTGGCAGAGAGATATTATAACTTAAATATGGGTCCTCTGTGGAGTTGTTCGCTGGGTGGAACCAAGTTTGGTTAAAGTCCCCTGTAATGATTACAAATAGCTGCCCATACGTTTCCATCAATAACTTCAGCTCTTCTAATATTTTTTACGAGTTGAGGGGGAAAATAGAGATTTATAATTAGTAACTTGGGGGTGGAATGGCTTCTCAGTAAGAAAATATATAATCCGATTATGACTGTAGTTTTATACTTTTTATGCAGATTATATTGCTGATCAGTGTTGCCAACCCTCTAATCGGACTCCCAAGGCCATTCTTTAATGCTTTGATTTCATTCATGTTGTAATTGGAGATCATTAAGGTAGACAATGATCTTCGATGAGGTTTGACAACTTTTCCCCCAAGTGATTTGATTGCCAGTAGTAGCCTGGGATATCCCAAGATATAATAGAAAAAGTGTTGTACGGAGATTCCAGTGTTCTCTGCCCATTAAGTATACTGACCATTTGTTAGGAGCAGTGATTGATTGGTTAGTGGTAAGTTTGCTGGCCATCAGATTCATCGCACATTGGGTGCAGTTTAACTCGCTATCATTTGTAGGTTTCAAATCTCGTAAATGTCTCTGAGTCTTTTTAATGTGGTGCAATTGTTGATGAGAGAATATGAGACACAGCATGCCTATAATTCCTAAGCACAATGGATATTTTGGCATTTGAAGATGTGAGACCATAATTCCCCAATCTGCTACGGTCTCTCGGATGGCCGATATCCTTTAAGCCATAGTTTGCATAGACCATTAGTTCTAATGGTTTCAAACTCCGAGTTTATTTGTGAGTTTATTTTGGGACAGAAGATAAAGCAAACGATTAACAATGACTGTGAGTCAAGACTTTTTAGGTAATCAAAAGATTTTAATAACTTCAGCATGTTCTGATGTTTTAATATGTCATGAGGACCCTCAGATTTATATGATGAAAGTCCATTACATTTTTCTCTTGGCTGGCAGGCAGTTCATTGTGAGTAGTTGTTTTAGCATTATGGCTTTGACCATTTGTGTCTGCCATCCGTTGCTGCTCCCTGTTTGACTGTTGCAGGTGAGAGAGACTTCCATTAGATTCAAATTAAAATCTTATGGATTCTCTTTATTCCAATGTTGCATGCATATGGCGGGAATTAGCTGAAACAAGTGGATTAGAGGGCTTGCAATGTAGTGATTTTGCTATCCTGACCACGCCATACATAATCTGTCGTATTACAAAAATAATCTATGGAGCTATACCTACCAATAGCCCCCACTTATTGTCTTACCAAATAATCAATCAGTAGGCAGTGAAGAAAAAGTCAATCGTTTATTAGACAACCAATACTTTATAGAGGATCCCCTCCGACGTCACCCAGCCAGTGCGTGGAGAAGACTGACGATTCACACTCTCAATACATGGCATATATACTTTTATTGCGTTACATGAGATCACGTACATGGAAAAGTACTGGTAGGCACAGTAGCTTAAAGGAAAGACCTTATATGGCCCATAAAGCTTGTTTAGAAGTCTGTTTCTGCTATTATTGGGGAGGGTCAGGAGGGGTGACTCCAGCAATGCTCTTATCACCTGTGAAACCAGATGCGACCTTGGGTCTCAGAACAGAAAGAAAAGTATGAATTCAGCTGTCTGTATAACTCAACTAACAGGGCTTACTGGACTGCTGGAGGATGGCTCGTGACCACCGTCCAAATCTAATACACGTACAACAAAATGGAGTCTGTTTGGTTCTCAGTCTGCGTGCAAAGAAACATAATGCAAGAGCAGGAGTGGAGTTCCTGTATTGACATAACTAATTAATCTAAACTATGATAGTATGAATATAAATACATTTGAATATAGATACATCGCGCTAACACAAAAGATTGCGATTAATGTAGAGTATCGATTTTATCCCTTATAATCTGTTTGAGCAGCTCAGGGTCATTTGTTTGCCTTGGAGATAGATCAGCATTGGTTTGAATATGTTTTCTTTTATCAGAATGATATGTAATATGTATCCTTGACTGCAGGACTTCGCTGTACAATGGTTGAGGTAGTACCATCAAAGTACCGTAGGTAGATGGCACAGCTGAAATGGCCTGGACAGGAATAATGCTTAACATATTCAAATTCAAATTCCCAAAAAGCTTTATTCGACAGCATGTCATAAAAGAAAAATTATACATCTTCTTACAATCATTAGACATAAACATTATAAATACTAACAAAAAAATAAAAAATACAATTTTAAAAAGTTATTAAATCTTGTGGCTGTCATTTACAGGTTAAAAAGCAAATATTCTAAAAAGATTAATTAAACAACTGATGGGTACAAAAACATGATCAATCATCTTGTTGAGTGTCTTTGAAAATCATTGGCTGGTATCTAAGGAATTTAAAGTGCGGGTGCGAATAATCCATGCCCACCTTAAGAATTTGGCAACAGCAATCGCTAAGCAAGGTGAACAGTCAGTCTCCAGTATCCGTAGCGCCTCAATGTATCTCCGGGTGCCCATATTAAGACATATTGGTTTAAGCCACTTGCTACGAGGGCATATATAGAGGGGACATACAAACAGCATATGGGATACATTCTCGATCAAATTTTTACAATTATGGCATTTGTCATCCCGATTTACCGACCACTTGTAACTGAAAGCTTTTACAGGTAAGGTTCCAGTTCTAAACTGGAAAAACAGCTTTCGGTGAAGCGGGCTCTCTATGATATCCCAGTAAGCTTCACAGAGTGAGCGAGATTTAAAATCAAGGAACCGTCCTGTTAAGTTAGTGTTTATACAGGTACTATGGGTGAACATCCAAATCATTTCCCAATACATTTTTTTCAGAATTATTTTTGACGGGAAGCTTGGGACGTCTACATCTACCCATAGATGATCAAGCTCCAACTTAGTTAATAAGCCCCTTATCTCTTTAAGCCATTGTATAGAGTGAAAATGGTCAGCCCTGATACTATCCTTTAATGCAAGGGCGTAGTGCGCTAGTTCTGGAGTTATCCAGATACGCCTCCAGTACAATAGGGGTCGTAACCGTACTATATCCTCAACTTTTTTCCTGCCAAGATCATATAAAAGCGGAATGGTAGGAGTACTTTGGGGTACCCCGACTAAACAACGTAGAAATTAATTCTCTGCCGTTGTCAGTTGGGTTAGGTTGTTGAATCCCCAAAGTTCAGAACCATACAAAGAGGCACTTATGACCTTCTTATTATTAATCTCTAGGGCAGGTATAATTGGCTTTGTAAAGGAAGCTCTGTGCTTTGTGGCTAAGGCACCCGTTAGCTGGTGGAATTTTAAAACAGCCATGTCAATATGACTTTTCCAGCCCATATTGCTCTGGAGAGATATTCCCAAATACGTGCATGCCTCTACCTGTTCTAGTGGAGTTCCATTAAAATTAATTGTACCTTTGAAAGTTTTCCGTTGGCTCAGGGACATGAACTTGGTTTTTGAGGTGTTTATCTCAAGTCCACGCAGTTGGCAAAATTCTCCGAACGCGTTCACACCCTTCTGGAGCCCACTCGGGGTCCGGGAAACTATCAACGTATCGTCCGCAAACATGAGGACAGGCACGCGGGCCCCAGCCAAAATCGGGGCATCAGTGGGGGAACGGTTAAGATGGTCCACAATACCGTTGATGTATAATGAAAACAGCGTGGGTGTCACTACACACCCCTGCCGAACACCACGCTCGACAGGAAATGAGTCGGTCACCTCACCCTGCATCCCCCATCTGATTCTGGCGAAGATGTTCTCATGGAGGCGGACGAGAAGAGTCAATAGTTCCGGAGATATCCCTGACTCAACAAGAACCCTCCAAAGTTTGGAACGGGGGACTTAATCGAAGGCCGATTTTAGGTCTACGAAGACCGCATAGAGGGTCCCCTTAGTCAGGGCCACGTTCCTACAGTAGAGTGCTATGAAATAAAAAACCTGGTCGATTGAGCTAGTGCATGGCCGAAAGCCGGCTTGATATGGGGACAAAATATTGTTTTCTTCTATCCATTGTTGCAATTTATTTTGTACTAAACGACCCATAAGCATTTGAGCTGAGTCTATAAGACTGATGGGTCTGTAGTTACTGGGTAGAGATTTGTCACCCTTTTTAAAAACCGGTATTATTTTGGCACCTTTCCATGAGGGTGGGATTGGCGCACCCCTTGCCACCGAGTTAGCTAGACACTCAAAATACCTACACCAAGATGATCTATCACTTAGAAACACGTCAGCAGGGATGCCATCCATACCTGGGGCTCTTCCCCCAGTTACGCAATCTAGCGCTATGCTAACGTCCTTGGTTGTAAAAAGCTGATTCTGATAAAAGATAGTTGGGGGAAGTGGGCAGTCTTCTTCAGTGCGGTTTCGTGCATATTGTGGTCTGAAGAAATCTACCCACTCTTGTTTGGCAACGTTGTTTTGGGGGGCTTCAGCTACACCTCCTCTGTCCCATTTCACAATGGCCCAAAATTGTTTTGAATCCTTTGCTCCACAGGCTAGTTTCAAGTCACGCCATTGATCCTCATCCCACTGTTTCTTAGCTGCCTTCTGAGCAAGCCTATAGATCTCCCTTGCCTTCCTTTCTTCTATCTATGGGATTCTTACTCCTTATTTCTATACACAGATTTTGGCGGGCTACTTTACACGCGTTGTTATACCACCCCTCCTTCGGTAATTTATTGTTTCCCTTGTCTGGTTTTATAGTTTTCCTAAAAAATTGTTTTAATTTTGCAAATAAGTGGATATGTGCCTCAAACATTATTTGGGGAAAGTCTAACTTGTTAATGTGAGTATTTAAATTAGCCACTTCTTCGGCAACCATATTTTTAAGGACCGCCAGTTTCTCAGGTTTCTCAATGAAACGACCCCATTTAATATGGCGCATATTATTGGAAGCGACTATGTCCAAGGTGACCTTTCATTACATGTTGACATGTTTACATGTTGACATGCTGGCTTTATTTCAACCGGACTTTCATAGGAGGAAAATGGAAGTGTACAGGTGACACTTTTTTCTGTTCACAAATGTCCTGTTGTTTCACACATTATCACGTTATGCAGTAGCAATTAAGTTTATGGGTCCTGAGGAAGCGGTTGGTATAATATATGACCTTTACCCGCAGAAACATGTCGACCAGATAGCCCAGTCAGAAGTTATTTGTTTGAATCATCTGACTTTTTTGCACTATTGTTGTTTTTAACATTGGAGGTGCATGACCTTAGAATAAAGTAATGTTTGTATGCACTATCTAATCTTATACTTATATTTTTCCCTTCGCACTTATTTTTTATGCACTGCTTTCCGTTACTCACAAATATATATAAAAAAAACTTACCAGACATTCATCCACCACTATATTTCTCCGATATATATCTATGGGGATAGAGTGGTGGTCATACTACTGTGGAGTAGACCAAATGATGTACTGGGAGCCCGAAAATGAGTAACTGATGGACATTTTTCACAGTGGTTGATTGTCCAGTCTGTCCTCTACACAAACAGTAGCAGCAGACACATAGCCAGCTATACATAGCATGTCTTGAACGTATCATTAGACCCACAGTTATTTGTTGTTTCTTAGTACGTGTGTGGGGGGTCATAACTGTGCCCGGGTCTCTAAATACTTCCCTTGAACCCTTAAATAATTGTTTGTTGATTGACCTTCCCACACCCCAGATTCAATTCTTTAGTCCCCATCTGCACTTGATAATCCATGCAGAGTGGGTTGTGGTCGCTTTCCATCCTGGTTTTGACAGTCATGTCTATCAGACTGTGCCACCCCTTTATATCCACCAGGATGTAATCTATGCGACTGGAATGCCTACCATTGTCAAAGCTTAACATATTCTCTTTAGCACAGGAAGTTGTTGCCATGTAAGAAGTAGGATGTGGGTGTCTTTCTACAACTGTAATATTTTTGACTTGCCATCATTTGGTTGTTTGTCTGCTTGAGGTTGATTTACTGGATCAGTTTTAACTGAATTTTGAGAGGTTGTGATGCATTGAAGATCACTTGTATTACAGGCAATAATTTTTGCTAATGGTTCATTAAATATGGAGAAGTTTTCTCTTGGCACTGAAGTGCTTAGAGCTGGATTTACTTGGTTGATCCATCAATTCCTCTTAAGATTATTTTGTTTTTTGAGATGTCTCTTGCTTAAGTAAGGGGTAAATCCATCCTAAAGGTCTTGAAGGTCTTCCTGGGTCTGCAACTTGATGGGTTTTTCCGCTTGGGGGGATTTTGGGACTGATGCGGCACTTGGAAAGTGGATCATATTAGAATCCCCGTTGTAATCATATTTAGGCTTGGGTGATTTGTTTCAGCCAAGGCACAATTCCCTCACTTGTAGGAGACGATCAAGGATTCTGTGTGTGATTTGCTATCAGGTTTTCTACTTTTTACTGGTAGAAGTTGTAGCGATTCAACAATATCATCCAGCAGTTTGAGGTGTTTTCAAGGCAGTTAATAATTTGCTCAGGTTCTGATTGATCCAAGATAATACTTTAGAATGTTCCTTCATCAGCACCAGTTCCCCGGCAATCTGTTTAAGAAATAATCATGCTTAGATAGTAGTGAGGATTAATTTGTTAAAATGCTAGACAGTTGTGACAGTACATTACCAATTTTCCCATTGCAGTGTAGCTTCATTTTCTGAGGATTTAATTTCATAACTGCCGCTAATCAGGGGTTTAATGCTTTGACCAACTATTGACCTCAGTTTTGGGTCTAAGTTGTTGGGATTTGAACCCTGACCATGTAAAATAGTCTTGATTGCCTGAGTACTCCAGTTCCTGCAATTGGTTGGATAATAATGAATTATTTAAAAAAGTCAACTGATGTTTTGGCTTGCTCAATTTTAAGCTCAGTTTCTACGTCCATGCCTCCTGCTGTACTGAAGTCTTCATGATCATAGATCAAATCTGTTTCTGAGTAGAGTTCCATATCATCACTATTGGTTAAATCTGTAGTTTCTTCATGTACTTGATTTTCATGATTTATTTGATTTACTGCAGATGAAGTCCCCAAGGTCAGAGTAGTAGTGATATTGGAAATCAAAATAGTGGCTTGCAGAACTTGTGGATTTGCAATAGTTGTTGGAGATGGGCCAGAAATTGTCTCTTACAAAAGCAAAATCCTTATCTCCAGGTTTTCACTGAAAGGCATTCCAGAAGAGAAATCCTTTCTTCTAAAGCAGTCTTGAATCAAATACTGAATCGTGTTTACTAGTACAGCTGACATAGGTGGTGTTGATTTTGGTGTGAAATTTTGAATTTAGAGGAGGCTTTCAATGACAACTTCTCTGTCCAAGCTGTCTTGGAGTAGGTTGCTTTTTGTCCCTCTGTTGTGGCTGCAGTAGATTTGTTTGATAAGTCACTTATTGGTTCCCTTGTTTTTTTAGAAGTAGAGCTCATTTTATATGAACGCAGGGTCGCAAATTTTGCAGAGCAAGTTTTTATCCTGTAGCCTCCAAACTGGCAGATATTATGGTAGTACTTTGGCGGGGAGTCATATGCAGTGAGCAAGCCACACCAGCACCTGGGCTGATTGCTTCAGCACACAGTTGTCCTCTACCCTGCTGTGCCTATTACACAGCTACCTTTCTACATAGCCACATCTGATTCCCTGCACCTGACTTCTTTAAGATCTCCAGTGAATTTCCTAAAGCCTTTGGTCTGGTTTTGGGAAGGTAGGTTGTTGTGTGTTATTGAAGTAGATATGGCAGGAAGCAGTGGCAAGAGAAAGCCCCAGGCATGAGATAGCACAAGCTACAACAGTACAGCTCCCTATGGCTCACTGTGGTTTCTGGCAGCTCCTTAATGCTTTCGGGCTTCAGGCTACAGGCTCGCACATCATGGTCTCAAGGTCTCATGGTCTTACATTCCCATAGTTTTCACACTACTCCTGTCACTTCTGTTACTTTTGGCTACTTCCTTTGCGGTGTCTCCCACCAATTGCTGTTCTCTTGGCGTACTCTTTCTGCCTTTGGCTGAGGCTGTGGACTACTGTGGGACTGCTGTAGGGCTTTAGGACACTGCCTTATCTGGCAGTAGTGGGACGATAAGCTGCATTGCAACCTTGTGCAGCTGCTTCCGCCACCCACACCTCACATGTTTGGTCTCCTGTTGTTCTTCCTGTGCAGCCTTGCCTGCAATGGGCCTGCAGAGCAGTTCACGGCCCTCAAACCACTGGGCCCTGCCCCCACTGACTCTCCACTCACCTCCTCACTCACTGTCCAAGGTCAGACCAGTGTTACTGTCCGGCCGGTCCAGTCATGTGGGGAGGACAAGGGAGAGTGGAGGTTAGTGCAGTGAGATTCGGTGCCCACATCCACGTGCTCACTTCAGCACAGCCTTGGCCAACCCCAAAAAGAGCAATGGGGAGAGGAACCAGTGTAGTGCAGTGAGGGTAGTGGGGGCGAGTGGCAGAAATTGCAACTCCGATCACAAGGCTCAGCTCAGCACGTTCCAGAGCTCCAATGTTTGCAGCATTAGCTGCAATTGCTCCATGTGTTGAAGAGTAACCAGTGATGTTATCCAGGTAAGCAGTACAGAAGGCCTTCATATCAGCCAATACCTGGTTTACCAGTCTCTTGAAGGTGGCAGTGGCATTCTTTAATCCAAAGTGCATCACTCAAAATTGGTATTGACCCTCTAGAGTGGAGAAGGCTGACTTCTCCTTGGCTCCTTCAGTTAGGCCAATCTTCCAGTACCCTGAAGTAAGGTCAAAGGTACTCATGGACTGGGCAGTCACTAGCCTATCAATCAGCTCATGAGCCCAGGGGATGGCATTATCAGCAGTCTTATTGACTGATTTGAGCCCCATACAATCTACACAGAACCTGAGCTCGGGTGTAATGCCTGGGCTGCTTTTGGTGCCAGTACCACAGCACTGGACCAGGGGCTACTGAAGATTTCAATCACCTCCAACACCAGCATCTTAGAAACCTCTTCTCTTTGGTGGCCCTCACATTGTCAGAAAGCCTGTACGTTTCATTTTTGACAAGGAGGCTGTTGCATGTGTCAGCATTATGGGTGCACAGGTGTGTAGTCCCAAGATTTATGGAAAACAGAGAGGACAACTGGCCCAGTAACTGGCGACAATACCTCTGATGTCCCGAAGTCAGGGTAGGGGAGAGGTTCACACCTTCCTCTAACCCACCCTTATCTTTGGAAGCTAAGAGATCAGGGAAAGGTTCACTCTCCTCTTCCTCCCCTCTATCTAGCACCAGCAACATGCTGACATCAGACCTCACAAAGTGTGGTTTGAGATTGTTGATATGGAGCATTCTGTGGCGGTGCAATTGGGGGCCATGAGGTCCACCAGGTAGGTGACCTCCCCCTCCTTCTCAGCTATCTCTTAGGGCCTAATTTAATGGTCTTGGAGGGCCCTGAACTCCACTGGTTCCATCACCCATACATTCTGCCTAAGCTGCAATTCGACAGCGATAGCCGTTTGGTCAAAACCCAGTTTCATCACCTCCTGGCTGGCCTCTAAGTTGTCAGCAACTTGCTTCCACAACTCTGCCTTATGGCTCCTAAAGGCCAGCATGTAACTAACTACATTCTCGGGAGGGTTCCTGGGAGTATGCTTGCACCTACTTACACCAGACTGAGAGGTCCCCTTACTAGATGACCATACAGAAGTCCAAAGGTGCGAATTCTAACCCCCTTCTGTGGTACCTCTCTGTAAGCAAAGAGAAGGCATGGCAAGAGGATGTTCCACTTATGCCTCAGGGCCCCAGGCAGGCCTTGATCGTGCCTTTGAGGGTCTAGTTAAGTCTCTAAACAGGCCCATTGGTTTGTGGATGGTAGGGGGTGGAGAACCTGTAAATAAATCCACACTCATTCCACATTGACTGCATTTAAGCAGACATGAAGTTGGTGCCCCGTCAGATACAACTTCCTTGGGGAAACCCAGTCTAGAAAAAATCCCTATTAGGGCCTTAGCCACAGCAGGTGGAGTTGCAGTCCTCAGAGGTATAGCCTCTGGGTATATTGTGGCATGGTCTACAAGTACCAGGGTCAACCTGTTGCCAGAGGCTGTCTGTGGATGCATAGGCCCTATAATATCAAAGTCCACCATTTCAAAGGGGGTGGAATTGACATGCAATGGATTAAGGGGTCTTCCCACTGACATGTCAGGTGAAGCAAGTCCTACAGAAAGTGTCAGAGGAAATCTTCATCTTGGGCCAATAAGGATGGGGGGAAGCCTGGTAAAGGTACTGTCCTACCCAAGGTGTCCTGCCAGGGGTAGCTCATGAGCTTGGCCTGTTTCCTCAATCCCTCCAGGGTTGGGTACTTTATCTATGCCTTGCAGAACTCCTCCCTGGTGCCCCCCTTCTACTTGCCATCCGACAAATTCAGACAGGTCACCAAGGAAGGCAATGTCCTCCTCAATGGGCTCTGGGGTGGCCTCCTCTCCCACCCCATCCACTTCAGCTGGCAGACATTAACTCCTGAACTGGAAATGTATGGGAAAAGCAAAGGGCATGGGGAGCAAAAAAATGGATTTAGGGGCCAGATCTGTGTACTGGGGTAAGTATTTGACATTGGGCAACATTCTGTCCATCAATTGTTCTTTTTCCCTTCCTAGGCAGCCATGGACCTGATAAGATCATATATCCACTCAGGCAACCCTTACATTTGCAGGTGTGACTTGAGCTCCACTTCCTTCTAGGTAGTGTGGCCAAGATCATTCCCTAACAAATAGTTCACAACCATAGCAGGGCTCACAGCAACTTTCGGAAGACCAGAGTCACCCCCCCCCCCCCCCCCACACTCATATGGAACAAAGACCACTGGATTGTGACCCGCACAGTTGTCAGCCACCACAACCTGGTTGACTGGACTGGGTATAACTTGCTCTGGGGCCACCACATGACTCCTTACCATAGTTATACTGGGTCCTGCGTCCCTCAGAGCATAAACACCTTGCCCCTTGATGGTAATTCACTGCCTATACTTAGCAGTATTGGAGGTCACATGGGTTTTAGGAACCATTCCATTGTCAGCCAGGACCCTAGGGTAAACTCACTGAGTTTCCCCCACTTACTGTGACAAACTCCTCCTCCAGGACTATACTTGCCACCTTAGTATCTTATCTCCAATGGGGGGCTGTGTCTTTTTTTGCCACTTGAGATCCCCCTTGTAATACCCACACTCGAAGCACTCATAGCATTTGAGATTCTTTGGATGACTCTTATAGGGAAGCTCTTTTTCTGGTGGCCAGATTTGGGATTATACCCTTTCCCCTGTAAACTAGTATGGGGGCCTTGAGAAGCCTTGGGAGTCCCCTAAAATGCCTTCTTGGACACTGTGGTGCTAATCCAGATGTCCGCCGTGATCAAACTGCTTGGGTAGATTAGCTTGCTCTCAATCATGTGTTGGTGCAGCTCTGGAAACCAAATATCTAGCACGTGTTCCTTCAAAATCAAGTTGCACAGCCCAGAATAGTCATCAACTTTGCTGCCCCTCACCCAGCCCTTCAGTGACTTGCTAGCATAATCAAGGAAGTCCACCCATGTTTTTGAATAGAGTTTGTGTCTGACCCTGAACCTCTGTCTACACCTCACATGGGTCAGTCCAAATGTATTACCAAGAATGGCCTTCATGGGGGTGTACTGTTTTTGATTCTCTACCTCTAGTGTCAGGAGTGTGTCCCTCCCCACTGTAGCCATGTATCTCCACAATCTACTACCCACCCTGGAAACCCTTGTGACCCTTAGAGCCACCTCATAGACAGAGGAGCAATTGTCAATGTCATTCCTTACAACAAAAATGGGTACTAAATATATTGGGATGCAAACTCTCTCCTCTCCAGCAGACCCTGAATGTACACAGCCACCACTACTAATGGACTCTACTTCCATAGATTTAATGTCCCGCTGTCCAAGGCTTAGCTCATGAGCCTTTCTCTTTTCCTCTATGGCGAGCCTCTTCTCTTCTAGAGCTTGCTTCTTCTCCATTTTTGCAAGCTCTAGCTTTGTCTTTCTTCCCCCCTACCCCCTCCTGTCCTCTAGCTCCTCTGGAGGCAGATTCCCAGAAGACACACTGCTCCCTGCACATGGAAGGTTGTTTGACCCTTGCTCCTCACTGTCTGTGTGAGTCTGGTGCGCTTCTGCACATGCTCTCGAAGCTGTTTGGAGCTCTGCTTTCTGAGCACTCCCATTAATAAACAACCTCTTTTTCTGGTAAAATCCATTGAGCTGAGCCACTGTGTCTCTCTAGGTTGGATAGCTCAAACTCCATCTTGTCAGATAAGGTCACAGACACAACAGTAAAAATGGGAATTGTGAAATCTTAGGAAACCAGAGCTAGCGGTGCTGTCCTGACATTGTGGGCTGGAAGCGATGTTGAGACAGCCTCCATGGCATTCTGAGGACCCTTGTGCGTCATTCCTGGCAGCGTGGGAAATTGCTCAGCTGGGGAAGGGCAATGTACTGCTGAAGGGCAATGTACTGCTGATGGTTCATTAAAGGTTAGTCTTTCAGATGTTTGAAGCTCAGATTCAATACAATTCTTGGTTGAAGAAGCAAGTGATTTTAAACATTAGGTAAAAGATATTTTTTTATTTGTTTTAAGCTTAGACTGACTTGTCGTCGGGGAGCATCCTTGGCGGGTAGAATTATGCAGGTAGAACTAGGTAGTTAAATAAAAATTGCAGAAAGTGGAAGAGGAGGACCTTTATGTGCCTCTTTAGCAGGACTCTTGGGTTAATTATCAATTTGGTGTGTGGATTGTTCACCCTGTATAAAAAATCACCTGGCTACCGCTTGGGGATATTCAGAGTACAGCTATATCACTGCATGTTAGGCTGATTCAGGGCTTTGTGGGGATCAAAAAGCAAGCTCAGAAAAAAATCATCAAGATCCCTCTGGTGAACCTGAGAGTGAGGAGTTGCTCTCCATATCCAGAGGGGAGATAGAGGCAACAATAAAGAATGCAGGAAATTCAGCTAAGGCTGAGCCACAGGACAAGAGGAATGGCTGGCCTCTCATGAGGACTCTGAGGATTGTCCTAAATAAAGGTACATTTAAGGGCATTGGTTGGAGGACGTGACAGCCGTTATGAGTTACATGCCAAACCACAGTGGAATGAGGAAGGTTTCTTGGTGCAATACGCAACCCCACAGGTGGACACTCTTCCATTTCATCATGTTGTAAAGTACATGGTTTTGAAGTAGTGCAAGGATTTGGGAAAATCTTCCTTCCCAAAATTCATGCCAAAGAAATATAATCTGGAGCAATTTGATGTTAATTTTCCTCAGGTGCCAAATGTTAACATGATTCTGGCAAGTATAGCTTCAACCTCATTTATGTTATGTAAGGAATCTTCTCTTCCATTCGCAGTAGAGCTTTTTTACACCTATGACTCCCTACATCCTCCATCAGCCTAACTCGCATTGATATTAAGCCTGGGCGGTGAACTCCATTCCACTCACGGAGATTGCGGAGTTTCCCACACTCCACATTACGCAGAGCTCCGAAAAACTCAGCTTCGCGCAGCGGAGCTGAGTTTTTTTCTTCTCTCGCATTCACCAACATCAAGTTGGTGTGCGCAAGCGAGGAAAATCAACCTCCCAGTGATTTTTCCTTGTTTGCAATCGTCAACATAAAGTTGGCAAGCATGAGCATGGAAAATAAACATCCCGGTGTGATTTCTCAACGCGGGGACCTCAGGTTTCTCATTGCGAGTGGTCACGTATGCTCACGACCACTTACGATGAGAAACTGCTTGTTTACGTCAAGAAAGTTGCCGCTTGAGTAAAAATCTACCTGAGTGGCAGAAAAGAGAAAGAAGGGCCAGCTTGTGCTGTGCAAGTTGCCGTTCGCAATGATTGCACAGTGCAGACAAGCATCCGCATTGTACAATCACCTGAATGGCATTTTTCTATGGAACTCCACCGCTTGTGGAGCTCAGTTAAGTGCGACTGAGTTTTTTTGCAATTCGTGTAGCTCCGAGTAGTGCAACTCCGTGAACTCCGCCCAGGGTTATTTGATATAGCCACACTCTGAATGTCCCCAAGTGGCTAAACCTGTTGCAGGTTTTTGATAAATCAGCTCCCTTTTATGGTCAACAAGCTGTTTGATGCAAAGTTGGATGGCATGGTCAAGAAATCAGCAGAGCAAAGGAAGATGTTGCATCCTTTTCCCACTCCTTCAGGTAAAAAGTCACTCTGTTCTCAAAATCCCCGATAAAGTCAACCAATCAGCAGTTAGGCAATCAGCAGCAAGGTAAATCCTAATTACATGGACCTGGCAATTTGGGCGCATCTGAAGGACTTTCATCCACAGTGGGTTGACATGGTAACAGACAAATAGGCTCTGGAGGTGGTCAGGAAAGGATACAGTATACAAATCACAGATCAAGCGCCAGAGCACTGATTGTGGAACACCACAGTACCAAAGAATCTCATAAGGAAGCAAGCAATGGTGGATTGCATCCAAGCAATGATCCAAAAATTGGCCATAGTGCCTTTTCTGGTCTCGCAGAGAGATTGTGACATGTATTTTGTGATTTATTTGGAGCCAGAACCAGCGAGCATATATAGGCCTGTTCTGGATTTGGAATGGTTAAACAAGTTTGCTCAATACACCTCGCCCCCTCAGGAAGCTCACTCTGCAGATAGTAATTCCAATCATGATGAAACGGGACTTTTTGGTGACCTTGGATTTACTAGATGCATATTTACATGTTCGAATCACAGAGAAGAAAGCCAACAGTACCTCAGGTTTGTGAATGAATGGCAGAACTTCCATGTCAGAGCACTCCCCTCAGGAATCTTGTCATTCCGTAAGTTGTTCATAAAGGTACTTGCAACTGTTATTTCCGTTTTGCAGTTAAAGGGGTTTCAGTTATTTCCATATCGGGATGATTGGATGATATCTGGCTCTTCCTTCCTGAAGAGGGAGTCAAATGTGAAAATGATGTGTTGCTGTCTCGAGGATCTGGAATTTCTGCTGAGCTATCAAAAGTGCAGTCTGCTCCCACATCAAGTAAAGCCATTTATATGTGCTCTGATAGACACACAAAAGAGGCAGGTGTTCTTACCAGAGAAGAAGATGCGGTCCATGTACGATGAACTGCCCCAGATTTTGTCAGTGCCCCGTGCACCAGCAAGGCAGTGGTTGAAGCCAAGGTTCAAGGTTTGATGCCAGCTACAACAGCAAAGGTAGGAAACAGCATTTGCAAACAGTCTAAACCATGATGCATCTTTACAACGTAGTCTTAACCACACTTTAGTCTTTACCATGCAGGTTTTGACAACTACTATCTTTAACACTAGTGTCATTACTACGCATTACTTGACAACAATTTTTGGTCTTAGACATTTAGCACAAACGTGTCATTATTAGGCATTTTTTTACCCCTAGTGTTAAAACTACTTGTGTGTTTTACAACGAGTGTCATTACCACCCATTTTTTTAGTACTGGTGTTGTTAGTACTCATGTTTTACAACTAGTGTCATTATCACAAATATGTAAGAACATGGGTAAGTGTATAAGTAAGTGTATGTTATAATGTATTTGGTAAATATTAATTTTATATACATTTTTTATATTATATTTTTTAATGATAAGTTTTAGGGTTGGGATGTAAGGCATATAGGGGTATTGGTTGGGGAAGTGTATTAATACTCGTTTACTACGTTAGTATTGATAGTTATGAATTGTAATTGTTTTAAATTAATGATAATAAAAAAAATAATAATCCTAAAAATGCAAAATTAGTATTTGGGGATGAGTTGCTAGGCATATAGGGGTATTAGGTGGGCATTCTGGTATTATTGGAATACTTTAGTATTAATACTTATTAATTGTAATTGTTTTAAATTAATGATAATTTTAATTAATAAAATATTTAAAAATTAGTATTTAAGGATGGGATGTAAGGGCTATGGAGGTACAGGATGAAGAAGCAAATTCATACTTAGTATATGTAATATTGATATTTATTAGTTGTAATTGATGTAAACTATTTTAAGAAGAAAAATATTTTATAAAATTGTAAAAAAAAATTAGGGACGGGATGCAATGGATATATGGGTTTTGTGTGCAGGAGTGTATAAATACTCAGGTATGAATTTTAATACAGTCGTATTGATATCTAATATCTGGGATTTAGTAAAAATAATATTAATATCGAACTTAAAAAAAACATATCAAAATGTGAAATTAGTACTTATGATGGGATGAACGGATATAGGTGTATGTTTGGGGAGGTGTGTTAATACCTAGGTTATTAAATATAGTAGTTGAATATTAACAATGAAAAGAAATGTATTTAAAGAAAAAAGTTGATTTTAATAGTTTTTTATTATATACAAATATATATTATTGAATTTCTAAAATATTATGTATACATTTACAAACATCTATTTGTCAAAATTACATTTTAACACATTATTTGTAAAAAATGAAATGTAATACAAAGGTTTAATATTATTTATATTATTTATTTAAACACTATAAAAATAATAAAAATCTGTACAAAAATAGTAAATAATATAGCATATTTTAGAAAAATATAAACACATTTATTATAATATGTAATACTGTTGATATTTACAATACTTACACAAATATTTTTGTTTGTTTTGTTTAGGATTGGTCCAGTAGTTAGGTTTATTTTTAGTTGCATTGTTGATAGGTATACCTGTTAAAATAATGAACCACATACATGTTATTAATTTGTATTGTATGAATTTGAGCATTTTGTTTTAGTTAAATATTTGGTGCTTTTAACTATTAACTTTGTACTTTAGTCACTGTCTAGTAGGTGTTCTAAGATAAGTACTTGTTATTGTGATTGCATATACATTGAGTTTACTATCCCTGACGAGGTGTTGAAGCACTTTTTCCGCAAGTAGCTCACTACTCCGGAACTCATAGCAGTAGGAGGAGGTTTGGGGTGAGTAAAAGGTGAGGTAGAGGGGGAAGGGTCAGAGGGAACGGTTTAGAATGGCTTGCTTGGGAGATCTGAATAGTAAAAAAGGCATGAGATGATGCAAGGTGATGCAGGGGATGGAAGAGTCTAGAAAGGGTTAGTTTGTGGATCATTGTTGTAGAAAGGGGTTTGGGATGAGCCAGAGAGTGGAGGTAGAGGATATATTGAGAGAGGTATAGGGTGAAATATAGGGTAGTGCCTTGGAGATGCTGAATTAGAAGTAAAGTATTAAATATAAAGATACATAAGTACATGGACAGTATATGTATACAGAAGGTAATATATGTAGATTTAAGTTGTATAAGGCAGAAAATGCTCCCCTCTTTAATGTTTGTAGACAAAGGGACAGTATAAAGAAAGAAGCTTGTGTTCTCCCATAACAGAACTGTACACGCTTTCCAGCTACACCTATATTCCGGTCTTCTATTATTTTCCCGGTTAGAGATCTGCGACTGCAGAGCTGTTCAGCACCTGTCCTGAAGTAAGCACTTGGTGGATTTAGAATAGTTATTTTGGCCCTTAGTCACTGTCCAGCACCTGCCCTGAGTTAAGTTATTGGTGGAGTTAGAATGTGCTATTCTCCCTTAGTTAGTATTCAGCACCTGCCCTGAGGTAATTACTTGGTGGAGTTGGAGTAGTAATTTTGGGATTGGTCACTGTCCAGCACCTGCCCTGAGGTAAATACTTGGTGGAGTTAGAAAAGTACATTTTCCCATAGTTAGTTTCCAGCACCTGCCCTGAAGGATTTACCTGGTGGAGGTAGAATAGTACTTTTGGCCTTTATTCACTGTCCAGCACCTTCTCTGAGGTAAGTTCTTGGTGGAGTTCGAATAATAATTTTGCCCCTTACTTACTGTCCAACAATTGCTCAGAGTTTAGTAATTAGTTGAGTAAGAAAGACAATATTACATCAAGCTGAATAGATGTTGGGTCAACTTTTGAAAAGTTTATGATTGAAATTTGTAAAGTTAGCAAAATAAAAATGAATAGATGTATCATAGAAATAGGCAGTGCAAATATAAGCATTCATTGTAAAAGTTTTACTTGGATGGGTAGATGGTGTATTTTGTGATAGGCAAAAATAGATGAAAGTGTAAACAATGATATCTGTTGGAATGTCCGTTTACCCTGAGTTTTATTGCGTATGTGTTCTTCATCATTTTGTTTGGAAAGGGAAAAGTAGGGGATAAAACAAAAGTAGGACTACATTGCAAACACATTTGGGAATACGTTTTTTCATTATTAGTTGTATGTCTCATTTTTCATTTATTATGATCATTTGTAGAATGTGTTTTGGAAGATATTTGTTGTATATTTTCTTGTTTCTTTTTAGAATTTCTGTTTCTTTTTTTATATTTTGTGAATTAAAGTGCTTTCTGTATTTGTTCTAACTGTACATTGTAACTTTATGCATGCTGATGTGCTCTGTGGTAATGGTTTTCATGGTAATGACACCTTGAATAATGCCTTATGTATACGTGTGGTAGTGTGTTTCTGGTGAAAATGAGCTTTGTAGTAGTTAGTGAGTTGTAAAAATTGTGTGGTTGAGGCATGCATGGTAAAGGCATTTGTAGTTCTGTCATACATCCACAGTGGAGCCCAGGGATTTTCACTGTTTGAGGCTGGTGGTCTATCATCTTCTAGACAAATGGTCTCCAGTAACTCAGCAGTTTGAGACATTGCTCTCTGTATCGGAGGAAATAGGGGGGCACTTGCAAGTGGTGGCTAGACCCAAGAAATCTAAGAAGGGGTGTGTACTTTCAACTCCCAAATCCAAAAGTAGTAACCTCAGATGGGAAAGTGGTAGAGGGGTCAGACTTTGAAAGGTTAAACTCCTCAAATTAGAGGGAGTTGAAGGCAGTTTGGTGCACCCTTCATATCACTGCTTCCCAGTTAGAGAATATTGCAGAGGTGGTAAGGACAGACAATCAAGTAGTGAAGGCTTATGTCAATAGGCAATGGGGCACAAATAACAGAGAGTAGGCAAAGTTGGCCATGGATATATCATCGTGGGCTGAATTTGACCTCCTGGACCTGAGGTCAATGTATATTCCAGGGATAGAAAATGTTTGGGTGGACAGGTTGGGTTGCAATCTTCCCACAAGAGTCTCTTATTACCTGAGCAAGAAGGTTTTCAGGGGATATTCAAGAGGTTTTTATGAGACTGTGGTTCGACCGGTTTGCCTCCCCAGACAACACTTTTGTTCAGAACTGTGTCATCAGGGGATGGGGCAATGGATTAAATGTCAGTCTGGTGGTCAGCAGATCTTCTATCTGCATTACCAAAGCTCCAAAGCAAATAGGTTTAGGAGGTCTGGTTGCACTTTTTTGGCCCAGAAGAGCTTGGTTTCCATTGTCAAACAAGTTAGGTCAAGGGCAGTACTTCCAACCTCCACTTCAAGCTCTGCCCCTATACTCTCCATGCTCTGTCGGGCACAATTGACAACTATAAATTTCACGGTTTGGAAGTTGAATGGCTGTTCGAAGGAAGTATCTATTGACATTCAGAATGGTAGGAAATGTGCTGTGCTGGTGCTATATGGTAGGCATTGGAATTTTGTATAAGTGTTACCAAAAGAAATGAGTTTATCCTGCTTCTTTTTATCAGTTTCTTTTTTGGGACTTTTTGCATGCCAGATTTGTGTATTCACCATCAAGGTAAATGCACAATGGGGGACAATGAAGGGCTGCAGGGAGCCAGTTGGTACTATTTTTAAAATATTGCCCTTTGTTGGCAAACTGTTGAAAAGTTGTTGATTCTCCTACAGTTATGTGGGACGTGTCAGTGTTAATTAAGGGCTTACAAGAGACATCTTTTAGCCTGTTTGGATCAAGCAAATATGGCTTGGTTGTCTACTGAAGTAGCTATGTTGCTAGAAATAACTTCAGCCAGGGGTTTGGCTGAACTTGGTGAGCTAGTTTTCTATTATCGATACCTCAGGTACCTAGCTAATAGGATAGTGTTAAGGCCTGATCAGAAATTTAGACATGTGGTGTAGAGGCAATTTCATTTTTCTCAGAAAATTGTTTTACCAGTGGTTTCTGACGGCACATGTTCAGTCCTTCCAGTATCTTTGGACGTGAAAAAGGATTTGACGGTTTATCTAGCCGTGACAAAGGAGTTTTGCTCATTAAATGCATTGTGTGTGGTTCATGGAGCAGCAAAGGAAGAGAAAAGGTTTGCTATGACCACTTTCAGCAAGTGGATGAGACAAGACATTACGCAGGCTTAGGTTTTGGCTCGGTGTGATACTCCCAATGGTCTACATGGGAGGTCTACAAGGGTGGTGTCTACGTCCTGGGCAAAACATGCATGGGTGTCTCAACAGGAAATGTGTAGGGCCTCTACCTGGACTAACCCCAACACTTTTGTCACACATTACAGATTGGATGTAGCAGATAACAACACTTTTAATTTTGCTACAGAAGTGTTTAAAGTCGCAATACATTTTTTGGTATATTTCTGTAATATTTCTCTGGATTTATAATATGTCTCTAATTAAATACTTTGTGAAATGTTTCATTCTTGGGGGACTTGTGTACATCATCAAGCACTAAGACTGGGACTAGGAGCAATGATAAAGAGGTACTAAATCAATTTCTTACTAGGAATCTTCATTACTCTGAATCAGGAGCTCCTCATCCCAGTCAGGTTCCCATCCCTCCCATCCATGCAAAGCACCGATAAACTGGCTTGTAAAGACAAGAAGTGCCCAAGGGAAGGGAGGGTCTTTATGGTAAGGTTGTTGAAACAAACAAGGGACTGTATGTTGGGTTTTCCGAGGGTGCTGGCAGAGCGGCAATATCCTAAGCATTAACCCCTTCGCTGCGGCGGCTATTCCGCCGCAGCGCTAAGGGGGAGGCGTGGCCACGCGGCGGTCCCGTGCTCGTGACGGAACCGCTCCACCACAGCCCGCGGGTGAGCTGTGCGTGTGACGGAACTGTTCCATCACGGCCCCGCCCGCCCAATAGAACCTTCAGCGCAGGCGCGGAATTCGCGCCGCGCAGGCGCGGAATTCGCGCCGCACAGGCGCGGCGAGGGGGCCGTGACGGAACCGTTCCATCACCAGCACAGCCCACCCGAGGCTCGTGACGGAATGGTTCCGTCACGAGCATGGGAGGGGTTAAGACTGGGATGAGAAGCTCTTGATTTGAAGTAATAAATATTACCGGTAAATAACAAATTAATTTCTACCGTTGTGTCATACATCTGCCCAAGCTATAATGGCTACTCCCCCTCGAGATAATCAGGCTGTAAAAAACGTCATGCATCACTGTTCTTGCTCTGTAACCAACTGTCTCTGGCACCATGTGCTGAATGTGCTTGCACAAGAACTACCAACAAATTGCCTGAGACAACAGAGGCCGCACTGTCTTTCGTAAAAGCCTTGAGTGTGAGACCTTCAGCTGAAGCCGTCCGTCACCAGCACCGGAGGGCTGCTGCTCGTGCAAGTTACTAGGATCCCTGAAACCAAAGTAGCTAGGAACAGACCAAAATGTTCCCATGTCACTCCGGATTCACTCTAATGATAAGTGGCCTAACAGCAGTCAATAAACATACACTTTAATTAAATGTATTGTTAGAATCCAGTTTCTTCCTTAATAAACAAAACAAAAATACTCATGAAAAGCACACACTAAATGAACTTTTCGCAATCATTCTAAAACACTACCTTGTGCTTACATGTTAATGCTTTCATGAATTGCAATGTGAGCATCCATGTTTAGGCTCATGTTTAAGGAGACTATGAATAATGCACCCCATCTACCCTTAACAACAAAAAGCAATCCAACCACATTACTCATCTAAACCTAAGGATCTAAGGAACAACAGAACAGATGAAAAGCAGTGCTTATCTTCAGGGAAGCAGTGTAACAAAGAGGATTCTCTAATGTCTGAAATGTATGGGGTATAGAGTGTACTTCTGGTGTTCTAAATTCTGTTTAGATTGGTATATACGGACATGTTTTTTTAAAGTGCTACAGAGAGAAGTGGCATTAAGAGCATAAACATAATGGCAGCCTCCAGACTTATAATACATTCCCATTGCAAGCCTTGGCTCCTTGAGCCTTACATGGCATTCCACAGTAAGGCCAAGGTTGCTTAAGATGCCTCTCTTACATTGAAACCTAATGCAACCTATGGTTTATTGAGAAAGTATGCTTTTTCTCGCCTAGCGAGCGCATGCACTGTTTCTCCTAGACGTTTTATTTACAGTCAGTGGACTAACAGCCTGCCCATCATTTGTTATGTTCGTTGTCACTTTTAAATGCTTGCTTTTAGGCGGTCAGACCGTGCTAGATTGCCCTCTTTTTCATCTTTCAAATCCTCCTTTGGACCATAACCAACTACTTGGGCCCTTCCACTGCTTTGCTTGTGGGAGCTAGTTTTTAGGTCGAGCTTAGACAGTTCAGCTCTCTCTTCGAGACCTGCTTTAATCAGTACGTGTGCATCAAGTCCATCCCCTTTCGTGACACTGCTTTTTATTTGTCTATGTCAGTGTCCTTTAAAAATCCCTGCTTGCTAGTGGTCAGTCCTGCCTCTTTTTCCCTCCTTTCTCTCTTCTGTTCCTTCCACAGAGCAGGGGCTTAGTGCTCTCTACTTACACTATGGCTCTTCATCTGTTCTCTGTGGGACTCTTTTTTTCCTTGGTTTCCTGTTCTGTTACTGTTTGTCAGTCTTTAGCTTTACCACCCTAGCTGCTTACTTTAAAATATAGCATTTTTCCTCCCACTGCCTCTTAACACCACAGTTGTGTTATTGCTGCTTCCCCTGCCATGCCTCCCCTGGGTTGCTTGTTAATAATTGTCATTAGTTATAATGGGGTAACCCAGTAACCCTCAGAACCTGGATATTGGCTGTCCGACACAGAAAAACCCATAGACTGCGAAACACTTAGTCATTGGTCGTGATTTGTGACATAGTGCTGTACAGAAATAAAACCTGTGACATCTGGACAAAACATTTTTTCTTGAGTGTCCACTCTTGAAAACAATAGTCATAACAGGATGGTGACATAGTGCTGTACAGAAATAAAATAAAACACGTGACATATATTCATACATCTGGGTAAAAAAATACTTCTTGAGTGTCCACTCAGGTCTTCATCAGGACTGGGGGGGTTGGACAGCCTGAAAACACAAGGGAAGTGTGTTGAATGACTTCCTTAGGTCCTACTTTTAAGGATGTCAGCCGACACCCTTGTAACGTTTCTTGGAGTGGTCAAATCTTGCCTGATTTATGGGGATCATCTTCACCAGCCAGTGGAAGGATTTAAGGATGGGCACTGCAGTAGCGATTACCAGAGATTGGGAATTCAAGAGGAGACGTCTGCGTCCATCTCTACTCAGCGCCGAATGACAACGAGGGCCTGCGAGCAGCCTGTATATGACGTGCCTAAAAATAGGACCTACGAAAATCATTCAACATACTTCCCTGGTGTTTTCAGGCTGTCCAAACCCCCCAGTCCTGATGAAGACCCGACACAGATGCAGATGAGTCTGCACTATTACATAGGGTCGAAACGTCTACTTTGTTTATGTCAACCCGTCCACGCAAGGTCTCAACTAAAATAAGGAAATACTTCATCCTGTTGTGACTATTGTTTTCAAGAGTGGACGCTCAAGAAAAAATGTTTTGTCCAGATGTATGAATATATGTCACGTGTTTTATTTCTGTACAGCACTATGTCACAAATCATGACCAGTCACTTAGTGTTTCACAGTCTATGTGTTTTTCTGTTTCGGACAGCCAGTTATCTATTGATCCATTCGAAAAAGGTATATACTAAAAAACTTACCTTTAGAACAAAATTTAGTGTTGTTTGTTTCTTTGTGCCTTTCATTTGATGTTTGAAACATGATTCATGATATGTATTAAGTACAGTGAAACTAAGTATTTGTGATTCCCCACAGAACCATTGTTTTTGTTTAGTGTTAATAATTGTCATCATAATCTATCGGCTCTGTGCCCTTTTCACCAGCTGGTTTTATTTTTATTGTTGTTTATTTCCTGGCTCCTCAGTCCCACTTTCTCTGCTCTCCCTCCCCTAAACCCCTCCTAATCAGTCACAGGGCTCCGGCCTGGTCTGCCTCACAGCAGAGCAGGGGAGCCAGGCAGATGGAGAGGGAGGGCTGTTCTGCAGCCTGCCTCAGAACAGGGGGCACTGCTGTCTGTGCCCGCCGTGCTCCTAGCAGCTGTCCCAGCAATGCACTGACTCTGGTTTCTAAAGAGAGCGGCAGATTTTTTTAATTATATCTATCTTCTGGAAGGTAGGCTCTTTCTATTCGTGCGGTGCCATTTCATGAGGGCACCACCACCCCACTCTCTCTGCTGTCCCTCCCACTACCATCCAATCAGTCATGGGCCTCTATCAGGCAGTTCCTGATGATTTATTGTCAAAGTTTGTTTTGTCAGGGAGCACCCTGTACAGTGCTCGTGTCTTCAGATCACTCGTTCCATCTATTTTTTTTTTAAATGCAGTTTTATATGGCGGGAACACCACTCAAATGTATTACTTAGAGCACATTATGTGAGCGCCAGTTACTTTGCACAAGGACACACTCGTTTTTGCAAGAACATATTGATTTAGTGATTTGCCCAAGATCACAGGATGTTGTGCCGACGCCAAACCCAGTTTCCAGCCCCATCATAGTTGGCAGCTCTGGCCTCAATGCCAGGAAGAAGGTGTCAAGTGGCCAGAGGCTGGGGCCCCGGCAGAAGAAAAGCAGGAAGTAGGGGTGGGCTGCACGGGCCTACATGTGATTGTGAGTTTTTCTTGCCATTCGCCATTTTACCTTTATTACAGGCTGTAATGCGTTTTTTTGGTGCAGGTCTAGTGCGCCAGCCCTATCCACCAGGTATCTGCGCCTACTAAAGGGCATTTTATCTCATTGTTTTGCCTGATATCCTCATCACACAAAATAAACTGGTTATAGTAGATCTGTCCAGAATCTCGGGTAGAAGACTTTTTAATCGGTTTTTAGGGCTCGGCTGAACGCGCGGAAGCGCGTCTCCGCCGAAGCTCTTTTGTCGGCATGTGTGCTTCCCAGGAGACAATCCTGGCCGCGCGCTTCGCCTTTGAGGCGATTTGAAAGTGGCACGCACCGACTGGCACGCGCCATGCTCGGCCAGGCTGTCTCCTGGGAAGCACAAACATACCCAGGCACACCTCCCCCTGCACGCATGCGGCCACACACACACGAGCGCAGACAGACATGCAGACACGCAGACAGAGACACTCCCCCCCTCCCCCGCACACAGAGACACACACACAGGAGCGCACATACACGCACACATACAGAGACACATGTACACACATCCACACCGTGATGCCTTTAAAATGTGGCGCGCATGGCCCTTGCGGTGCAGTTTACCCTATTTCCAGACGTGGCTCGCACCCATCCATGCCCGGTCGCCTGGCGCCCTCTCCCGGTCCCTCCTCCGGGTCTTGCTCTGCTCCCCTCTGCGGGTCCCCGTCCTCCGTAGCTCTCCAGAGCGACCCCTGGCGGAGAGTGTGTGTCCGTGCCTGCTACCTCCGGCTTCGCTGGGCAGCCCCGAACTCCTCGTTGCTGCTTGATCTGGGAGTCCTTGGGGCCGCCCCGACCCACTGTTGGTCCTAAGTTCTCTGCCGTGCTCCGGGCTCCTCTCTGCGGCTGCACCCCTCTGCTCTCTGCCCCTGACCTCTGCCTCCCTCGGCTCGCACACTCCCCGATCCCTCTCTCAGACCCAGGAGGTCTCCGCTCCTCCTCCTTCTCCCGGCCTGCACTTCCCTCCTCCACAACTCATCCCCCTCCCCTGATTTGGACGTCCTTTCCAGAATCGTGCAGCTGCAGCATGGGCAATATTAATGAATGGTTCCCTCTGCAGTCGTGCAAGTGTACCTCATGCACAAAGAACATGTACAGTATGCACAGTATCAGTGCCTGCCTCCGTCAGCATTAGTGCAAAATAATGCCGAGACCATTGCATCGTAAATGCTTTTTTTTTTCCAATTCCTGGCTCCTTCCGATCTTCTCTGTGTTTTGTTATCGGTCCCACTGCTATTCCTGGCCCCCTCCTTTCTATTCTTGGCCCCCTCCTGCCCAGGCATCGGAGCAGCAGCCACCTGGGTATGTAGAACCACTGGAGTACGCCATAGCCTGTGCCATCACTCACACGGAGTCTGACAGCATACGGGGTTACCTGGCAACGTGCACTGTCCTCCCCTTGTAAAACCTGGTAGCCTCCACTAGTATTCCTGTGAATACCTGACGGCGCGCACAGTTGCGCACATATAGTGTATGTAAACAATGATTGGTAGCCCCAGGGAGCAAATGACACCATGCATTATTACCTCGGGCAGTACCCCACAGAATGGATTGTTGCCTATAGGGAATAGGGCATATGTGCAAGCATGCCACGTTAGCCCTGCACCACACCCGGTAGTAATAGCATACGGGCTTTAATGCCTAGCCTACATTATTAGTCCCAGGCAGTACATGCAGTATGCTTTGTTGGTCACGGGAATATTCAACAGGATGCACTGTTACCGCTCCCCCAACTCCCCCCCCCCTCCCCGATCTAACTTGCAGTTTTATCCCCAGCCTATCTGACGCCTGCATTGTTAGTCCCAGGTTGTACATGACAGCATGTACTGTTGGTATCAGACACGGAATTTCTGAGTGTGTGCACATTTACAGCATGACGGCATAAACTGTTAGACCGAGGTGGTGTTTGACAGCATGTTTTTTTACCCTACAACATGTATTGTTATTTGCTCCATTATTATTCCCAGGGAGTATCTGACTGACAGCGTTCACTGTTGCGACCACAGAGATTCAGTAAACCTCCATTTTTATCCCACAGGGAGTAACTCACACCATGCATTGTTACCCCCAGGAGTAACTCTCAGAATACAATGTCATTTATTTAAGATTTAAAAAAATAAATAAAGAGCAATGCCAATAGCTCTACCTTTAATGCTGCCGAGACCATTGCATTGTAAATGCTTGTTATTATGTATTGCCGCCACATGCGATCTTTGGCATCTGTTCTTTTGGTTTCCCTGTCCCCCCTGTGGCTTCTACATGCTGCTTCTTTTGGGATATATGTTGTAACACGTCAGCAGTCATATACTGCTGTAGCACCACATCCGTGAGTCAGGCGTGGGTCAAGGGGTTGAATAAAAGGGGAGGAACCGCATGTGGTTCTACTCCCGAGCAGAGACCAACCGTGTGGTGTGTTTGTGTCCCAGCGCTGCATAGGGCCATATATATCTATATCTATCTATCTATCTATCTATCTATCTATCTATCTATCTATCTATCTATCTATCTATCTATATATCTATCTATATTTATGTATATATATATATATGTATATATATGTATATATATATATTAGAGAACAAGGCGGGAGCAAGCCGCCGAAACGCGTCTGAGCAGAAACTGAGATAAAGAAATAAACCGTTTGGATTGAAATTCACGGAGTCAGCGCCTTCTTTGATTTGAAGTTTGGTGTGGTAAAGAATATATATATATATATATATATATATATATATATAAAACACACAGAAGAGTTGCCCCCTTGGTGAAAGCCACACGACGCCAGGTAAGTTATAAGCGGTTTATTGGGAGAGCTGCAGTTGCCTCGTGCAAACATCCAACTGAAAATTAAAGTCAATCGCCGACGCGTTTCGTGCGCTATACGCACTTCTTCACAGGCTGACTTCATGAATGGTGCAAGCAAGGTCAGGGCACCTGTATTTCATTATACCAACACGCCCCAGTGGGCGTAAACAGTCCCGCTGCCTGCTGGTTGATGTAGTTCCGTGCATTGTTTTCCAAGTGGATTGCTTGCCAATAATCCTTCAAATTTAATTAAAAAGTCCCCAGTGGGTAGATGGAGGTTTCCATCAAGGCAGCGACACCATCCGCCTCTCCTCCCCGCTCCTAGTGCCTCCAAATGCCGGCGTCGGTTGGCGCCAGCACGCAGACCGAAGGCTCGGCAGGGCTTCCACCGCGGCCGGACCAGCCGCATCCATACAAAACACACAGAAGAGTTGCCCCCTTGGTGAAAGCCACACGACGCCAGGTAAGTTATAAGCGGTTTATTGGGAGAGCTGCAGTTGCCTCGTGCAAACATCCAGCTGAAAATTAAAGTCAATCGCCGACGCGTTTCGTGCGCTATACGCACTTCTTCACAGGCTGACTTCATGAATGGTGCAAGCAAGGTCAGGGCACCTGTATTTCATTATACCAACATGCCCCAGTGGGCGTAAACAGTCCCGCTGCCTGCTGGTTGATGTAGTGCCGTGCATTGTTTTCCAAGTGGATTGCTTGCCAATAATCCTTCAAATTTAATTAAAAAGTCCCCAGTGGGTAGATGGAGGTTTCCATCAAGGCAGCGACACCATCCGCCTCTCCTCCCCGCTCCTAGTGCCTCCAAATGCCGGCGTCGGTTGGCGCCAGCACGCAGACCGAAGGCTCGGCAGGGCTTCCACCGCGGCCGGACCAGCCGCATCCATACAAAACACACAGAAGAGTTGCCCCCTTGGTGAAAGCCACACGACGCCAGGTAAGTTATAAGCGGTTTATTGGGAGAGCTGCAGTTGCCTCGTGCAAACATCCAACTGAAAATTAAAGTCAATCGCCGATGCGTTTCGTGCGCTATACGCACTTCTTCACAGGCTGACTTCATGAATGGGGCAAGCAAGGTCAGGGCACCTGTATTTCATTATACCAACACGCCCCAGTGGGCGTAAACAGTCCCGCTGCCTGCTGGTTGATGTAGTGCCGTGCATTGTTTTCCAAGTGTCGCTGCCTTGATGGAAACCTCCATCTACCCACTGGGGACTTTTTAATTAACTTTGAAGGATTATTGGCAAGCAATCCACTTGGAAAATAATGCACGGCACTACATCAACCAGCAGGCAGCGGGACTGTTTACGCCCACTGGGGCATGTTGGTATAATGAAATACAGGTGCCCTGACCTTGCTTGCACCATTCATGAAGTCAGCCTGTGAAGAAGTGTGTACAGCGCACGAAACGCGTCGGCGATTGACTTTAATTCTCAGTTGGATGTTTGCACGAGGCAACTGCAGCTCTCCCAATAAACCGCTTATAACTTACCTGGCGTTGTGTGGCTTTCACCAAGGGGGCAACTCTTCTGTGTGTTTTGTATGGATGCGGCTGGTCCGGCCGCGGGGGAAGCCCTGCCGAGCCTTCGGTCTGCATGCTGGCGCCAACCGACGCCGGCATTTGGAGGCACTAGGAGCGGGGAGGAGAGGCGGATGGTGTCGCTGCCTTGATGGAAACCTCCATCTACCCACTGGGGACTTTTTAATTAACTTTGAAGGATTATTGGCAAGCAATCCACTTGGAAAATAATGCACAGCACTACATCAACCAGCAGGCAGCGGGACTGTTTACGCCCACTGGGGCGTGTTGGTATAATGAAATACAGGTGCCCTGACCTTGCTTGCACCATTCATGAAGTCAGCCTGTGAAGAAGTGCGTACAGCGCACGAAACGCGTCGGCGATTGACTTTAATTCTCAGTTGGATGTTTGCACGAGGCAACTGCAGCTCTCCCAATAAACCGCTTATAACTTACCTGGCGTCGTGTGGCTTTCACCAAGGGGGCAACTCTTCTGTGTGTTTTGTATGGATGCGGCTGGTCCGGCCGTGGTGGAAGCCCTGCCGAGCCTTCGGTCTGCGTGCTGGCGCCAACCGACGCCGGCATTTGGAGGCACTAGGAGCGGGGAGGAGAGGCGGATGGTGTCGCTGCCTTGATGGAAACCTCCATCTACCCACTGGGGACTTTTTAATTAACTTTGAAGGATTATTGGCAAGCAATCCACTTGGAAAATAATGCACGGCACTACATCAACCAGCAGGCAGCGGGACTGTTTACGCCCACTGGGGCGTGTTGGTACAATGAAATACAGGTGCCCTGACCTTGCTTGCACCATTCATGAAGTCAGCCTGTGAAGAAGTGCGTACAGCGCACGAAACGCGTCGGCGATTGACTTTAATTTTCAGTTGGATGTTTGCACGAGGCAACTGCAGCTCTCCCAATAAACCGCTTATAACTTACCTGGCGTCGTGTGGCTTTCACCAAGGGGGCAACTCTTCTGTGTGTTTTGTATGGATGCGGCTGGTCTGGCCGCGGTGGAAGCCCTGCCGAGCCTTCGGTCTGCGTGCTGGCGCCAACCGACGCCGGCATTTGGAGGCACTAGGAGCGGGGAGGAGAGGCGGACGGTGTCGCTGCCTTGATGGAAACCTCCATCTACCCACTGAGGACTTTTTAATTAACTTTGAAGGATTATTGGCAAGCAATCCACTTGGAAAATAATGCACGGCACTACATCAACCAGCAGGCAGCGGGACTGTTTACGCCCACTGGGGCGTGTTGGTATAATGAAATACAGGTGCCCTGACCTTGCTTGCACCATTCATGAAGTCAGCCTGTGAAGAAGTGCGTACAGCGCACGAAACGCGTCGGCGATTGACTTTAATTCTCAGTTGGATGTTTGCACGAGGCAACTGCAGCTCTCCCAATAAACCGCTTATAACTTACCTGGCGTCGTGTGGCTTTCACCAAGGGGACAACTCTTCTGTGTGTTTTGTATGGATGCGGCTGGTCCGGCCGCGGTGGAAGCCCTGCCGAGCCTTCGGTCTGCGTGCTGGCGCCAACCGACGCCGGCATTTGGAGGCACTAGGAGCGGGGAGGAGAGGCGGATGGTGTCGCTGCCTTGATGGAAACCTCCATCTACCCACTGGGGACTTTTTAATTAACTTTGAAGGATTATTGGCAAGCAATCCACTTGGAAAATAATGCACGGCACTACATCAACCAGCAGGCAGCGGGACTGTTTACGCCCACTGGGGCGTGTTGGTATAATGGAATACAGGTGCACTGACCTTGCTTGCACCATTCATGAAGTCAGCCTGTGAAGAAGTGCGTACAGCGCACGAAACGCGTCGGCGATTGACTTTAATTCTCAGTTGGATGTTTGCACGAGGCAACTGCAGCTCTCCCAATAAACCGCTTATAACTTACCTGGCGTCGTGTGGCTTTCACCAAGGGGGCAACTCTTCTGTGTGTTTTATATATATATATATATATATATATAGATAGATATAGATATATTCAATATAGGATTATCCCACACAAGCAGACAATCATCCGGCACTCCAAGGTAGGTTTAAAAGTCCTTAGTCTTTATTTTAAATTGACAAGCTACATCAACGCGTTTCGGGAGTCAAGCTCACTTGTTCACGATGTTTTAACCACCATTTTTTTCGCATTCAAATACACTTCACAGTGATAGTAAAATTCGACAATGGACACAGTATTTACAAGTATCACAATTCTCTGGAATATGGCGGCCATATTTAAACGTGTTACTTTCCAGCAATCACCAAGCTTTTTACCTCATCAGAATTCATTTACAGTGATTCTCATTCAGCATAACTGGGTAAAAGATTTTTTTCTTTTTTTCTTTTGACCCTGTATATTAATTGGGAATATTAGTTCCTCAAAAAATAGGCATAAATTACCACATGCATTCGTTCTAAAATGAAAGTGCAAGTGCTTTTTTAGAGAATTCACAATCGGAGAGCGTATATCCGATGTTTTGGAAAGTGCTCTTTCCAGTACTTATTGGTCCTTGCAAAATTAAAAAGTGCTAGTGCAACTTTACTTTTTCATACTATGCATTCCCAAAGAGGACAAGAAAAATTCATTATAGAACGGAAAAAACAATCAAAATAATTTAGCCACAAACTAAACTTCGTATCATTAAGGAAGGGGATTTACCCCTATAAAAAAGTGCTTGTGCTTATGTAAACCATGGTATACGAAAAAGTGCTTGTGCTTATGTAAACCTTGATAATTTCTCAACGGAAACAATTCACTCTTTTCCGAAACAGTACTCTATTGATAAATAAAGTGCAAGTGGTTATGTAAACTAGATTCATATCTCTCGTAGTAAACATTTCCACTCTTTACCTATTCACAATTCCGTTTTATATAAGTACAAAAAGAACAATTCTATCATAAAGTGCAAATGCACTTCGGAATATCATCGGCGGCTGAAGTTCTTCAGAACGCAATCCGAGAAATGCTGTCAGGGCTACCCGGGGTGCTAAACATCAGTGACTGATCC
The DNA here is from genome assembly GCF_964261635.1 of Lissotriton helveticus. Lineage (NCBI taxonomy): Eukaryota > Metazoa > Chordata > Amphibia > Caudata > Salamandridae > Lissotriton > Lissotriton helveticus. The sequence goes on from NC_136065.1 coordinate 1,413,635,954, forward strand.
ACTCAGCTACAGTGGCAGAACACCACAAACATATGAAAGACACCTTTCGGCACCTCAGAGAACATGGTGTGACGTTACACTGGGAAAAGTGTTCATACTTCCAGCCCTCCCTGGAGTTCTTTGGCCATGTGTTCAACAAAGATGGTATTCAGGTGGACCCATGCAAATCACAGGCCATCCGTGATGCTCCGGCCCCCAGCACCCCATCGGAAGTGAAGAGTTTCCTCGGTATGGCCACCTACTGTGGGTAGCTCATCCCGGACCTCGCAATCCCTGGCTGAACCACTGTAAGCCCTCACCAGGGCAGAAGCTAAATGGCTGGGGCACCCAGGAAGACAGGGCATTCCAGAGCATCCAAGATGAATGTGAGGAAAGCACTGGACGCATTTTTCCTACGGACGACACAACCCCACAAAACCTGGACTGGAGTCCTTACCTTAGTGAAGATCGCGAAACAGCGGGACTGGCTCCGATAATACCTGCCTCTTCCCTCCTCCCACAGAATGTCCAAACTAACCCGAATGCAGTCGGGCTGAAAGGCGGGACAGGAAACGACGTCAACCAATCAGGAGCCACAGAAGGAGGTCAAGAACAACAGAAAAAGGAAATGGACGACACAACCAGCGCGTCACCAGAAGGAGAGTCCTGGAAGTCCCGAGAGCTGGAGAGGAACTACGAGGACGTCAGACGCCGAGAATCCGAATAAGAAATCCCCGAGACATGGACCGAGGAGTGGTGGATCCCGGAAGACGCAGAAGCCGCCACAACTACGGAGAGTTGTGGCCCATTGCGGTACGTGACGGGCAGAGGGACTTAGGGAGGGGGAGGGAAGGCGAAGTGGGTGGCGGGAGGTAGTGTCAAACCACGGGTCGTAGAAAAGTGTTTTCGGCTTTTCCTAGAGACTTGCCTTGGTTTCCACAACCCCACCCTTGTGCACTAACCCCCCCTTTTCCCTGCATATCTGCAGTGAGACCGTATCTTGTCGGGGCATCAAGCAAAGACTGCCATTGACCAACCCCCCTCACGTGGTTTTGGTGACGGTATATCGGCTTAGAAAGGACAAGATTTTGACTGCTGCTTTCTTTGTTTTTCTTTTTGAGCCTAACCCGGAACCCCAAACCAGCGGAGGAAACCCGTAATAGGTTTCCCTAATAACCAAGGATAAAACAACATCCAGATCAACTAGGACCCAGGGAAAATCGGACTTCCATTCTAATGACCGAACTTTTGCTTTACCTAGGCCATCTCTTACCTGCCTACTTTTCTTTTGTAACCTAATAAACCCTCATTATTGACCCCATACGGCCTCCTCGCTTCTGCTTCCGACCATCCCTCCGACATTTGGTGTCAGAAGTGGGATCGGAGGAAATGGAGGCCGTAGTTAAAAAGATGGCGGAGGGACAAGACCGCCTAGAAAAAATAATGGCCCAATTTTTGGAAACCGCGGAATCAGAACATGAAGTCCTGCATAAGACTATTACTAGTCAGGGACAAACCCAAGAAGCCACTATGGTCCAACTAGCAGAGACACTTGGACAACCACGGGGTTATACCGCCCTTCCCTCAGTGGTGGTACAAAAGTATGTTCAAGGAGAGGACCCCGACTTTTTCCTATCTAACTTTGAGATGATGCCCCGCGCTGCCCAGTGGCCAGAAGATAGGTGGGGACAGTACCTCTGGCCTCTTCTGAGTGGAGACCTACAAGCAGCTTATGAAGCTGCAAACCCTTTAGGAACCACGCTGTACCCAGACATTAAGCCTTGTGTCCTAGAAAGAATGGGCATAGATGAAGAGACATACAGAATGTGTCTCTGTCATATCAAAGAAGGCCCTCAAGAGAACCTGCGGGCCCTTTGCTACCGCATAAAAGACACTGCTGATAGGTGGTTAAAGCCATTAACTGCCTCCAAAGAAGCCATCCTAGAAAAAGTCTATCTTGAGCAGTTTCTTGCTTCTCTTCATCCCCCGATACAAAGATGGGTGCGTAAACATACAGATTTGACCTTAGACAAGACAGTTGAAGTCGCAGCGGCCTATTTTAGAGGTCAAGAGTTGCAGAAAGGAAGTATGAGGGCACTTGGAAGCAACTCAGTCAAACCTCAGTCAGATCAAACCGGCCAACCATATATCCTAAAAAAACGAAACAGTAACCATGATACCACATCTCTTACCAACCATAGTTAGACCCGCCGCTCCCTTAGGACTCCAGTGTTTTCATTGTGGCCAATTTGGACATATAGCAAGAGTATGCCCACAAAAAGAGGAACCAATGGAGGTCGGTTATACAAGGGTTTTCTACACTGGTCCCGATGAGGAAGCCCAGATGTTCCATCGACAAGTTGCTGTCAACAGGGAACCCAGAGAAGCGTTGGTAGCCACAGGAAGTAGACAAACCCTGATGCGACCACAAGTCATTCCTGGCAGAACCCCTATTACCACTGGTATGGTGAATATACAGTGTATACACGGAGACAGTAAATTATATCCTCTAACTGAGGTCGCGATACAACACCAGCCCGCCCAAAGTCCAGTACACATGAAAGTCGGTCTCCTGCCCCATTTGCCTGAACCCATGATCCTTGGGACCGACTATCCTCACATTAACAATCTGTTGGCAAACCATGAAACTGAGAAGAAAGACTGGAGAGAGGAAGCCCCGTTCTTTTCAGAACCTCATCCGGGTTGGGAACCCGGAAAAGACAGAAAAAGTAGACAACAAAGACAAAGAGAAAAAAACGTGGAAAAGCTGTTCTTCTGACAAACCCAGACCCCACTTTATGGGATCACGACCGTAACTTTCGCTCTGCTCAAAGGGAGGATAGCAGCCTAGAAGAAGCCTGAACACAAGCCCTGGAGCAAGAAGACCGGCACCAAGTAGGTCCCCAGTTCTTCAAGTGCAAAGGGTTGTTGTATAGGAAAGGAGGGAAAACACTTCCTGTACAACTTCTAGTCCCAGTACCCTTCCGTGAGAAAGTCCTATACCTGGCCCATAGCCATTTATTAGGGAGTCACTTTGGTGGGGAGAAAACAGAGAAGTCTATCCTCGAAAGGTTTTACTGGCCAGGGATTTACCATCAGGTCCGGAAGTACTGTAGAGAGTGTACCATATGCCAAAAAACCAGTCACCATATTCCACCCCGGGTACCACTGAGACCATTGCCCGTCATTGAAGTTCCTTTCTCAAGGGTGGGAATGGATATCATAGGTCCCCTTCTACCCTCCCGTAGCGGTTGTCATTATGTACTAGTACTAGTAGAATATGCTACCAGATTTCCAGAGGCTGTGGCTTTGAGACAACCTAATACTACCCAGATCGCCAAAGCCATGATCAACATTTTTGCCCGAGTCGGATTTCCCAGAGAAATTTTGACGGATCAAGGCACTCCCTTTACCTCTAGACTCATGAAACAGGTGTGTCAACAACTAAATATTAAACAGATACGTACCGCACCCTACCATCCTCAAACAGATGGGCTGGTTGAACGGTATAACTCCACCTTACAAGCCAACCTAAGGAAGTTATTGAATCTTGAGGCTCGTAAATGAGAAGATATGCTTCCTCTAGCCCTTTTTGCAATCAGGTGTAGCCAGCAGAAAAGTTTGGGGTATTCTCCTTTTGAATTGTTATATGGAAGACCACCATGCACACTTCTAGATATGGCCAGAGAAGAGTGGGAGGAAGAAAGAGATATCTCTCAACCTCTACTAGACTATGTAGTTGGCCTTAAGTCCCATCTGAATCAAGTACGAGAGATTGTACGCACCAATTTAGAACAGGCACAAATAGCTCAGAAGATCCAATATGACAAAACCACCAGAGAGAGGTCCTTAAATGTAGACTATCAGGTCCTGCTGTTACGCCCCTCTTCTGAGCATAAATTGCTCAGTCAATGGCAGGGTCGCTTTAAGGTTCTAGAAAAGGTAGAAAGAAAAGATAGAATGGATTCCCAGAGCAACTCCACCCAGATTTTTCATATAACCCTTTTAAAGAAGTGAGAAGGACCTACCCCTGTGTTGATGACACAACCCACTAAACCCCTGACAGAACAAAGTATAGACCCTGACCTAGCAGACCCACTAAAACAAGAACTAAGGAGAACTCTATCCTCCTTAGAGGAAGTATGTTCCCTAACGCCTGGTAGGACCACCTTGGTGGAACATGAGATCCCAACCCCTCCTGGGAAATCAGTTAGATTAAAGCCCTACCGTATACCAGAAGCTCGGAGATAAGCCATTAACCACGAAATCCAACACATGTTACAGACGGACATCATTGAGCCGTCCAAAAGCGAGTGGTGTTCTCCGGTGGTACTAGTACCCAAACCAGATGGGTCCATACGTTTCTGTATCAACATTAGGGAGGTAAACAAGATCTCCCAGTTTGATGCCCATCCCCTCCCTAGAGTCGATGAAATGGTGGAAAAACTAGGAGAAGCCAAATGCATCAGTACCCTTGATCTGTGTAAAGGGTATTGGCTGCTACCCTTGAAGTGTCAAGATAGGGAAAAAAACGCATTTTGCACTCCCCAGGGATTATTTCATTTTAAGGAACTGCCTTTTGGATTACATGGTGCACCCGCAACATTTCCGCGGCTAATAAATAAAATCCTCCAACCACATTAGAGGTATGCCGCCGCATACTTAGATTCTATTATTATTTACAGCAATTCCTGGGAGGAACACCTCCACCATCTGACTCAGGTTATACGATCTTTAAGAGATGCAGTATTAACCATAAATCCAGGCAAAAGTCACCTGGCTGCTAAATCAGTCAGGTATCTAGGGTTCCTATTGGGGGGAGGGTGCGTGAAACCCCAGGAAGAAAAAGACACAGCAATCGCTCAATTTCCGTTTCCCAAAACCAAAAGAGATCTCAGGGCCTTTTTAGGCCTACTTGGTTACTATAGACGATTCATCCCAGGTTTCTCAGACATAGCCACATCCTTAACTAATCTTTTAAGGAAAACCAGTCAAACTGACAAGTGTCTAAAAAAAAACCTTCCTTTTAGAGTTGAATGCGTTCAAACAATTGAAACATATCATTAGTTCCAGACCTGTTCTTATCAATCCAAACTATGAGAAATCATTCATCCTCCAAACCGCCGCCTCTAACTAGGGTTTAGGCGCTGTGTTATCACAAGAAGATGAGGCAGGACAGGAACATCCTATTCTCTTTATTAGCCGCGAGCTGTTTCCCAGGGAAACAAGGTATGCTGTCATCGAAAAGGAGGCCTTAGCCATTAAATGGGCCGTAGAAGCGCTCCGATATTATGGATGGGAGGGAGTTTCTATTATATACAGATCATGCCCCCCTTGAGTGGCTTTCTAGGAACAAAGGACAGAACCAAAGAATCCTGAGATGGTTTCTTACCCTTCAACCTTTTAGATACACAGTCCATCACCGGAAGGGGAAGGAACATGCAAACGCTGATTTTTTATTCAGGAATCCCACCGAGCCTTTTCTTGTGAACAAGAAAGTTAGGGAAGGGGAATGTGAGGAAAGCACTGGACGCATTTTTCCTACGGACGACACAACCCCACAAAACCTGGACTGGAGTCCTTACCTTAGTGAAGAGCGCGAAAAAGCGGGACTGGCTCCGATAATACCTGCCTCTTCCCTCCTCCAACAGAATGTCCAAACTAACCCGGATGCAGTCGGGCTGAAAGGCGGGACAGGAAACAACGTCGAGCAATCAGGAGCCGCAGAAGGAGGTCAAGAACGACAGAAAAAGAAAACAGACGAGACAACCAGCGCGTCACCGGAAGGAGAGTCTTTAAAGTCCCGAGAGCTGGAGAGGAACTACGAGGATGTCAGACGCCGAGATCCCGAAGAAGAAATCCCGGAGACGTGGACCAAGGAGTGGTGGGTCACGGAAGACGCAGAAGCCGTCATTACTCCGGAGAGTTGTGGCCCATTGAGGTACGTGACTGGCGGAGGGACTTAGGGAGGGGGAGGGAAGGCGAAGTGGGTGGCGGGAGGTAGTGTCAAACCACGGGTCATAGAAAAGTGTTTTCGGCTTTTCCTACAGACTTGCCTTTGTTTCCACAACCTCACCCTTGTGCACTAACCCCCCCTTTTCCCTGCCTACCTGCGGTGAGACTTTATCTTGTCGGGGCATCAAGCAAAGACTGCCATTGACCAACCCCCCCCCCCCTCACGTGGTTTTGGTGACGGTATATCGGCTTAGAAAGGACAAAGTTTTCTCCGCTGCTTTCATTGCTTTTCTTTTCGAGCCTAACCCGGGACCCCAATCCAGCGGAGGAAACCTGTAATAGGTTTCCCTAATAACCAAGGATAAAACAACATCCAGATCAACTAGGACCCTGGGAAAATCCATACGGACAGCAGAGGATTTTCAGACTTCCATTCTAATTACCAAACTTTTGCTTTACCTAGGTCATCTCTTACCTGCCTACTTTTGTTTTGTAACCTAATAAAACCATCATTATTGACCCCATATGGCCTCCTCGCTTCTGCTTCCAATCATCCCTCCGACATTGCACTCCTCAGAGAGTCCACCTTAGCATACTTCAACCCAGCCCATAGAAAAGAGCTGCTGGTAGATGCGAGCCCAGAAGGACTTGGGGCGGTGTTGACACAGGAACAGGAGCCAGGGCGATGGGTCATGCTAGCATTTGCCAGTGAGTCGTTGAGTCCAACTGAATCCAGATATGCACAAAGCTAGCGCAAAGCACTCGCCATCAAGTGGGCGTGCAATCATTTCCACCTGTATCTGAGTAGTCAACCCTTCACGATAGTAACCAATCACCAGCCGCTGGTCCCGCTGTTCAAAGGATCAGCTCCACACCCACCACCGCGGATCGAGATGTGGGCTGTACAGCTGCAGCACATCCACATGGAGGTGGTATACCGGCCAGGAGCCAAAAATCCAGCAGATGTTCTATCTCGTCATCCTGTGCAGGGCAAAACAACTGGACCTCTCGACAACTCAGAGCACTACATCAGAATGATCTCAAGATCGGTGTGCCCACAAGCCATGACTTTGGATGACATCCAGAAGGCGGCGGAGCTTGACCCCATATATGGCCGGACCATTTAAGCAGTCCAAAGTGGGTCATGGAGGGAGTTTCTATGACAGTCAAAAAAAATGGTCCCTAGAGAATAAAGACAAATTAGCGAAGATATGGAGGATAATGAACGAGCTCAGTGCCAAAGAAGAAGGAATCCTTTGCGTGGTTTCGGCCTTGTGATTCCCCGGCACTTCAACACCAGGCCACCCAGCTCGCACACAGGGGACATCCGGGCACCGCCAAGATGAAGTCTTGGATGCGTGAGAAGGTGTGGTTCCGGGACCTTGAGACAATGGTAGAATAGCATGTGCATAAGTGCCAGGCCTGGCCAACCTACCGGAGCACCCTGCTCCAGTGTTGACGGAAGAGTCCTGCACCGCCCGTGGTCTAAGCTGAGCATAGACTTTAGGAGTTTCCCATGGGGAAAAACCACACTTGTCCTGGTAGATGCATACTCCAAGTATCCGATTGTGGAGATCATACCATTGACAGCGTTCGTACACGTAGCGCCCATCCTAGAGAAGACATTTGCGACCTTCGGCCTCCCCACCGAGATTAGGAGCGACAATGGGACTCAATTTCACAGAGAAGAGTTCGCTGACTTCCTTACCCTGAGAGGAATCCACCACCACTGGATTACCCGCAGTGGCCCGAGGTGAACAGTGACGTAGAACAGTTAATGCGCATGTTGAAAAAGACAGTGTGCATTGCCCTTGTTGAGCATGCTGATCCAGAGCAATGACTAAATCTGTTCCTCCGGGAGTACAGGAGCACTCCCCACTGCACAACGTTGCAATACCCCTGGGTGATGATGTTCAACAGTGCCCAGAGAGACCTCCTGCCCACCTGTCCAGGCTGGTAACCTCTGCCTCATGACGCCCGGGGTGCACATTAAAGGAGGATACGAAGGAATGACCGAGCCAGCAAGCGCCGCCAGGCCTTACAAAGATTGCTTCGGCCTGGTGCGACGGTGCTCATCAAGAACTGGTGCCCTGGAGGCAAGTTCAAAACCGCTCATGAACCAGGGACCTGGACGGTCATGGCTAAGAGGAGCACCATTGTAAAGGCCCATCGAGGGGTGGAAGAAGTCTCCCGTAACATCTCCTGGTTCAAGGAAGGTCCGTCAACCCAGTCTGAACCCGTCTCGGAAAACCATCCAGAGATGGCACGGAACTCTGACCACCATCTAACCAGAGAACAGGACAAAGACACAGACCCTGCAGAGTCCGAAGGATCATCATCAGACACACCACCGGGTACTGCTTCAAAAGGTGACTAACCTATCTGGAAACTCCCGCATGCATACAGTTTCAGAGCAAACCCTCAGCCTCCATCCCGGCTTCAGGACTTTGTGTGCTAGCTGATAAAGACTTTGTTCAAAGACTAACTTGGGAAGGGATGTAACAAGTCAGCAGTCCTGTTGTCCGGTCACACACCTGGATAGTGCTGTAGCACCAGATCCATGAGACAGACGTGGCTCACGGGTTTGAATAAAAGGGGAGGAACCGCACGTGAATCTACTCCAGAGATGAGACCAACTGTATGGCGTGTTTGTGTCACTGTGCAGCGTAGCATATATATATATATATATATTTACACACCGTCCTGCTCACCGGCATTCCACATCACTGCGTCGCCTCGAGACCCAGAGCCGGATTACAGCATTCTGGGTCTCGTAGTTTGTCCACCTACTGTGCGCTCTACAAGAGGCGGGGCCAACTACGTGAGGAGTAGCCATTCGACCAGCAGCGGGACAATCTATAGGTGTGGACACTTACCCCTTTCCTTGCTTCCATTGGGTGCTGACGAAGGCACACATTGCCAAAATGCATTCGCCTGAAGTAATGGTGTGAAATAAAGTGTGCTCCCTTTGATCCCCACTGAGGCCTCCGCCCTTCATTCCCTTGGAGGGATTTCTTGGAGATATATATATACATACATACATACATACATACATACATATATATATATATATATATATATATATATATATATATATATATTTATATTATATTTTGACAGTGCCAATCCTCCTATCACATATGTGACTATAAAACATTGGACCGAATTTGTTTGCAAGAGGCACTCGGTTGCACGCACGTTTGATATGATCTACGGATGTTTAGTCTGACATTGTTTTAAAAAAAATATATATCATTTTGCTATGTTTACGCCCTTACTTCTCGCGTGTGTTTTTGTTTGAGTAATATTCTTGTAATTTACTTCTGATCCGACCAAACTTGATCGAATCACAACTTAAAGCTTTTTATTGTTTGTTTTATCATGCAGCGCCTCCCTCGGATACTGTTAGTGCACGTTTGAGCAAATTTCGCTGTATGGGCTTGTTCGGGCAGACAGACCAAGCCCTACACAATGTTTTGTAAAATAGAGTAAACCTCTCTACATAGTGTCATGTATAATTCGTACCATGTTCCATGCCATCGAAGACCCTCAAAGGTTAGTGTATTCAAGAGGTGTGATGTAGTCCAGGGCGTGGGATTGTGGTAAGGCTCAAATGCAGGCTCTTGGGGCCGACTTGAAACGATCAGGTAGGGGCTGCTTGAGATGTCTCGTGCGATCTAATCTTTAGGACATGTTACTCATTTCTTTCACACTCAATTTTTTCACAGGATTCAGTCCTTTCTGCACATATTCTTACATTTTTACACATTCTTTGAGGGCCTATTTTAGTAGAACAAAATTACTCCACCTGCTCTTTGGGATATCTCTGAGGCTCACTCACCAATGGGGACCACAGTCACCTGTTGCCGAGCCGTAAAACGTAACTAAACTGGACCAAACATGTGCTTGTTTCTTCTGAGCAGTCCGACAGTATTCCAGAAACCAATAACATTCTTAACAAGCATTTACAATGCAATGGTTTTGCCTTTGTTAAAGTTAGAGCTATTGGCATTGCTCTTGACATTATTTTTATTAATGCTTTTTTAACATAAATAAATGGCAGTCATTTACAATGCCACTAGCTTTATCTCCCGCAAATGACACACACAGAGCCCCCCCCCACACACACACACCCACACAGAGTCCCCCACACACACAGCCACACAGAGCCCCCCCCACACACAGCCACACAAAGCCCCCCACACACACACAGCCATACAAAGCTTCCTACACACACAGCCACACAAAGCTTCCCACACACACAGCCACACGGAGCCCTCCACACACACCCACACAGCACAAGCAGGCAACAGGGGCACACGGAGGCACAAGTAGGCAACAGGGGCACACGGAGGCACAAGCAAGCAACAGGGGCACACAGAGGCACAAGCAGGCAACAGGGGCACACAGAGGCACAAGCAGGCAACAGGGGCACACAGAGGCACAAGCACGCAACAGGGGTACACAGAGGCGCAACAGAGGCACACGGAGGCACAAGCAGAGTCCATAAAAAAAACGGCTTTTATTTTGAATGTGGTACTAGGCCTTATGGGTGTGCACTAATTTCGCTTCCAGCACTGACATTCATTACCTCTTTCACCAGTTGTTACTCAGTCTATACGCCAAAATATTGTTGATTCTGTCTTATTAGCTCAAACCTGGAAATTCTCCATGCGGTCTTCCTAATTCTTTACCAATGGGTGTTTACATTTTGTCTTCGCCTATTGCTTAACCACTGGAAATACACCAACCCTTCACCGTGCCCCTCCCCCCCCCCCACGACACCTGTAACTGCACAGTAGGGAAGCTTATATTTAGCCAAAAATCAAAACGCAGGGTAACTTCAGGATGGAAAGTCCAAAAACTGGAAAATACAGCTGCAAAAAAAAAAAAAAACAGCTGGTCACTTTTGTACTTACGCACAAGATAGCTTGTAATGCTAAAAAAAGAAATGTTCATTATGCCAAGTGCAAAAGTTACCAAAACAGAAACCAACCAGCTTTCTTCTGTGACTCACAGGAGAAGAAAAGAAACAATCTGTCACTCTTACAATCGACATAATATGACTTAAATTGCAGTGACTGCAGTTTTGCTGCACTGTTTCTTTTTGCCAACTTGACTGAAACCCTTCCAATCAACCTTTGAAGGATGAAGGGGTGAGGGGGCCTGCCTGGATCAGAACATGTATCCAGCAGGTCAATCACAATTATTAGCTTGGAGCACTTAACTCATGGCCATAGCTCAAAGCAGCTGAAATATCCATGTTAAAAACCAGGGACAAATTAAAACTTAGGAAAGAATAGTATCGAAAATTACAGATTCCACCACAATTTTTTATGGGGCGTCACACTGTCTCGATCGGGATTTGAATCACCCAGCCGAAGATTTGGGGTGGGTTACAGTGTCACACTCTAAATCGGTTTAAGGCGTGGGAACCCACCCCATATATTTGCAAGTAGTTCACTCATTCCCATGGATGAAAAGGGGTTCTTTTATAACATCCCTCAACCGTTGAGTGATTTACACAGCCGAGAGCGTTGCTGATCGTCCGCACGCCCCCTTACCCTAACTCCGAAAGCCCTGATCGTTGCTAGCCCAAAGCTCCCTCGAGAGGACCCGTGCCTCCCATCTTGACCCTTCTATCCACCGTAGCCTTTCCCCCCCTCCAGATTCACCACAAATATTTACTGCGAAGATAAGCGCAATAAATAAGCCAATGCCTCCTATTTTTTTTTTAAACGGACGTAAAGTTGTGTTCTTCAAAACTTGCAGTTCAAATAAATAAGTCTCTAAATCAATGTTATGATGCTGTATGCGCGTTACTACGCGCAGGGGGCGTGGCCATTAATCATCTATACAGAAATCGAGCATCTTGCAGTTACGGCCAGTATATGACGTTGCAGCTCAGTGGCGAGTCTGCCTGAAGTTTAACTCAAGCTCACTTATTTGGGGCCCTTTGGGAGAGGGGTGGTCATCACGTGCCAGTGCGCATGGGCCACTGGCCGCCAATAAACAAACAGTGCTGTGCATTGTGAAGGGGATGCAGCAGCAGTACGGAGTGCAGCGGCCCCAGACAGCTGCCCGCTGCAGTCCGAGGCTCGCACACTCCCCCGGGCTCGGATCTGGAAGGATGGGACGGGAGCACGGCCTCCAACTTTACACTCTGCGCTTCTGAAAACAATAGCGGAGCCTGCGAGTTCCCTCCAGCTCCCCTAGTCCCACCTACCACTTCCTGTCAGTGCCGTGGGGAGGGGGCAGACAGGCCTCGCCATCAATAAAAGTAATACCCGAGGGTTTGGGAAATGTACATCGAGGCGGGGAGGGGGGTGCGAATGCAAGGCGTCGCTGCATACCCCTCCCCCTAGGGAAGACCACGAAGCACCCGGCCCTGCCATATAGGCCCATGATATGGAGGGGGGGGTGAGGGCAAATCACCGCCAAGCGCTGCCAGTCTGTGTCCCCTTCAGGTAGCTGTTGCTCCGGAATGAAAGACCCCGGTCCTGAATAGCACCATAGATAATGAGCCGCAAGGTCATGCCTCGGAGCCGCATGTGTTATAAACTGTGTAGGGTACAACCGACAATACGCAAACTGTGCCTGTGCGCAGTGATAGTATACATCCTGAAGTCCTTTTACTTAATGTTATAAATACTGTAGGGGACATCCGCATTATATTTAGTGTGCGAGTTAAGCTTTGAATGGCATTTATATGAACTATGGTGTGCGGAGCTAGCGAAAACTGGGGCATTTCAGAGGCATTCGTTTTTATTATGTAAACTTTAACTGTTTAAAATAAATTTCCGAGGTTTTCTTTAAACAGACATTAAGGTAACCTAAACTGCAAGCTCTTTCAAGGCTCAAGCTGGCTGCCTCACCCGTCCGCCGGCGTGAACAATGCCGAGCACACAAGCACTCATGCTCTCAGATGCGCGCCGATGCAGCTCTCGCTGAAGCCCCGCACCCGAGCCGACCACCCAGGGCCATTCCCGCTAACCCAGCCGTATGTGCCATCCACTCCTTACCCCACCGAAAATAGCAAATACCTGCCTGTTGAAAATGGCTTAGCGCACATGGGGCCACAGACCCGAGAAATACCGACTCGTCCCGCAGCCAGAAGCATCCCGACGCCATGACTCATCCACTACACTACAAACAAAGAGGCGGCATGGACACTCGCATCATCCGAACCGCCGGAAGAACAACACTGCCCGCCACGCTTCTCCCTCGGCCCCCCGGGCCACACAAACAGCAGCTCTGCATCGAGGACAACAAACGCCCCCCCGCCAGCGGGTCCCGAATACCAGCACTCACCGCACACTCATCGAAGCAGACCCGACGCAAGACCAGCGAGGCAGAGACCGGAACAGCGCAGAGTAGTCAAGATGAAACGCGGCGGAAAAGAGAGGAAACACTAGAGAGAACAGAGGGAGAGCAAAGGAAAAAAATAAATACATTACAATCTAAACAATATAGGCTGAACACAGTTATTTCTTAATTACAAAACACACCATCGCTTACCTGCAAGTCGATTCGGGGGCGTTCCCGGCTTTCGGCTGACGTCGCGTGACGTCGGCAAAAGCCAAAGAATCTCGGGAACGCCTCCGAATCTGGTCCGGCATTGACGGACAGGCCCCTCGTCCAATGGCTAGGCTCCATTTATGGAGCCAGCCAATGAATGACGAGGGCCGACCCAAAGCCACACTACAGAACTCATCAGGATTTCGCCTGCGCGAAAAAGATGCGCAGAGCGCATCTTTTCGCCAGGCAAAACCTAAAAAGCAGTGCTCAAGTCGAGCACTATTTTCAGGGAGTAGAGGCAGTCTACCCTGCTCCAAAGCTGGCCGCTTTCTACAGAGTGCCACATTCCTTTCCAAGTTCCCAGGAAAGCATCAGTACTTCGGAAAGTTGCCATGGACATGCTCCTCAAAGGGATTTTTTCTTTATTTTTGAGCTGAAAGTAAAATAAGTTATCATTATCATTGATTGTATTGTGACTGTACAGCATACCTGAACTGTTGTCATTGCAATGAAACGGTACCAGCACTCACAAACTGCAATGTATCTAATTGGGGCAATGTGTGCACTCCTTAATTGCCATGTGTTTAGTGAGGCAATACTTGCACTTCAGAGTTAAACTACCTTTTTATGGGGCTCCACCTGCATGTCAGAGCTACCACACATTTTAAGGAACATTGCTTGCACTACTCAGCATCCATGCATTCATTGGAATTGTGCCCACTCTCTTAAGCTGCCATACTTTTTAAGGCAGCACTGACTGTATTCCAGACCTTACAAACCTTTATGCAGAACTTATGATTGGAGAGTGCGCACAAAATATTCTGAACAGGGCTTCAATGTAGTTATTGGGACCTTATTCTAACTTTACAAGAGGGGTGACATATGGTTAACACTGCAGTAAACACACGTGTGGTCAGCATCCTCAGGGAGCGCAAAGGCTGATTTGGGGACTCTCCTTAAATCCTCCTGAATGGGTATGATGCATGCTTTTCCTGCCGCTGCATGGCCCTTCATTTCTGTTTCCCCTTCTCTGCCTTAAACCATCTAGTGGACAACTTGCTGGGCCTCAACATTTTTCTGCGAGTCTTGTTCTTGTCTTCTTTACTTCCTGCCTCAGTGTGCGGTTCACAGTCTTTTTTTTAAAGGAAACGCTGCAAAACCTAAATGTGGCATAAAACACCATAAACGAGGTTTACCCTCTTTACTCACACCTCCATCACATGGATCCCTTGTTTTGTTTTCCTGTCACTCATTGCCAGTGTTATGTTTGTAGCTTTCTCGTCAGGCTATAGGTGCCTTACATTGTCGCAAATACCAGGTAAACAAGCATTTGCAATGCAATATGTATCGCAATTGAGAGATTTCGAGCTCTTGGCATTGTAAATGACAATGCCTTTTATTTGTGTGTTTAAAAAAACCTGCAATATTAAAAGGCATTGCCATTTACAATACCAATAGGTAAAAATTTGTAAAATGCGAGACCTATTGCATTGCATATACTTGTTTCTTTTGTTTCTGCAGCTGTTACTGAGCGCAGTTTGGCTGCATTCCTTACACTGTCAGCATATAATCAGGGGCGGCTCTAGGCTCATGGCGGCCCTGGTTAGGGAGTGTAGGTAGGGGGCCCCGGAAGAGGGGGGGGTCAGGGTGTTTGGAAGTGGAACAGAGCCTGAGGCCACCAAATCCCTGCCAGGGGCCGCCTCGCAAATATGTATACATCCTCAGAGGATTATTATATTAAGAATATATATTGGCGTGGTGGCCACTGGGGTTTGGTGGCCCCGTGCAGGTGCACCGCTTGCACATGCCTAAGGCCGCCCCTGATATAATGGTTTTGTTTTCTATCATCCTGCATTATAATTGCTTACCTTTATTTTGGGGTGTCCTACTGCACTTTGATCATGTTCGCATTTTTTTTTCTAAATTGGAAATAAAGGCAGCATAAGACTCTGTGGTACACAGATGGGCTGTTTTTCAGCTGGAGGCCACGGCTTAGGCCATTGCTTTACAGGAATGTTTGGATGAAGCCTGCTTTCGCTGAAGGGAAAGGCAGGGATTGCATTTGTCATCTCTAAATCAGCCTTATAGTGATTGTAAAATTGAGGTTTTTTTTCATACAAACACACACAATACACACTAAGGTCGTTTTTCTCTTTTTAAAGGTATAGGGAGACTAGGCGATTTTCCCAGAATCACTGGAAGTTGACCCAACAGCGAGACTGAAACCTGATTCCCCAGTTCCAAATTCAGCAGATCTGCCCATTAGCCACCTCCACTGCCATTTGTTCCATGCAGATGTATGCCAAACTATCCGGTAATGGCAACTTTGGGGTATTGTTGGACTTGGCCCTTTTTGCAGGGTCATCCCTGTACTTTTTGTCTTCCTCCTGTATTTTGTTTGACCTGTTTTTGTTGGTTTATGACTCTGGGCACTTTACCACTGCTGATCAGTGCTAAAGTGCATATGCTCTCACTATTGTAAATTGATGTATGGATTAGTGATTCCATGATTGGCTGGCTTGGTTTACCTGTCAGACCCCAGTATAGTGCACCAGGTGTGCCCAGGGCTTGTAAACCAAATGCTGCTGGTGGACTTGCAAAAAACAACAAGTGATGGACTGAATGTGGATCAATGTCACACACTCCCCCAGTCAAAAGATCTGGGCCCAAATCCATCGTTTTTTTGCACTCCACACCACCCTGGGTCAGATAATGGCTTTATGCAAATCAGCTCTGACCCTGTTGCCCCATGGGAACAGTCCAGTCCGAACTACAACAGCCATATCTTTCCCAGACCGGACCGGTTTCGAGGTAACACCTCTCTTCAGCCCGGCTAGCTTGACTCCAAGTGGTGTGGAGTGCCTGGGACCCACGTCTGGGCATCCCCAGCGCACTTAGGGCGGCAATTGCAAAAAACAACAAGTGATGGACTGAATGTGGATCAATGTCACACACTCCCCCAGTCAAAAGATCTGGGCCCAAATCCATCGTTTTTTTGCACTCCACACCACCCTGGGTCAGATAATGGCTTTATGCAAATCAGCTCTGACCCTGTTGCCCCATGGGAACAGTCCAGTCCGAACTACAACAGCCATATCTTTCCCAGACCGGAATCAAGCATCCGAGGACCGGACCGGTTTCGAGGTAACACCTCTCTTCAGCCCGGCTAGCTTGACTCCAAGTGGTGTGGAGTGCCTGGGACCCACGTCTGGGCATCCCCAGCGCACTTAGGGCGGCAATTGCAAAAAACAACAAGTGATGGACTGAATGTGGATCAATGTCACACACTCCCCCAGTCAAAAGATCTGGGCCCAAATCCATCGTTTTTTTGCACTCCACACCACCCTGGGTCAGATAATGGCTTTATGCAAATCAGCTCTGACCCTGTTGCCCCATGGGAACAGTCCAGTCCGAACTACAACAGCCATATCTTTCCCAGACCGGAATCAAGCATCCGAGGACCGGACCGGTTTCGAGGTAACACCTCTCTTCAGCCCGGCTAGCTTGACTCCAAGTGGTGTGGAGTGCCTGGGACCCACGTCTGGGCATCCCCAGCGCACTTAGGGCGGCAATTGCAAAAAACAACAAGTGATGGACTGAATGTGGATCAATGTCACACACTCCCCCAGTCAAAAGATCTGGGCCCAAATCCATCGTTTTTTTGCACTCCACACCACCCTGGGTCAGATAATGGCTTTATGCAAATCAGCTCTGACCCTGTTGCCCCATGGGAACAGTCCAGTCCGAACTACAACAGCCATATCTTTCCCAGACCGGAATCAAGCATCCGAGGACCGGACCGGTTTCGAGGTAACACCTCTCTTCAGCCCGGCTAGCTTGACTCCAAGTGGTGTGGAGTGCCTGGGACCCACGTCTGGGCATCCCCAGCGCACTTAGGGCGGCAATTGCAAAAAACAACAAGTGATGGACTGAATGTGGATCAATGTCACACACTCCCCCAGTCAAAAGATCTGGGCCCAAATCCATCATTTTTTTGCACTCCACACCACCCTGGGTCAGATAATGGCTTTATGCAAATCAGCTCTGACCCTGTTGCCCCATGGGAACAGTCCAGTCCGAACTACAACAGCCATATCTTTCCCAGACCGGAATCAAGCATCCGAGGACCGGACCGGTTTCGAGGTAACACCTCTCTTCAGCCTGGCTAGCTTGACTCCAAGTGGTGTGGAGTGCCTGGGACCCACGTCTGGGCATCCCCAGCGCACTTAGGGCAGCAATTGCAAAAAACAACAAGTGATGGACTGAATGTGGATCAATGTCACACACTCCCCCAGTCAAAAGATCTGGGCCCAAATCCATCGTTTTTTTGCACTCCACACCACCCTGGGTCAGATAATGGCTTTATGCAAATCAGTTCTGACCCTGTTGCCCCATGGGAACAGTCCAGTCCGAACTACAACAGCCATATCTTTCCCAGACCGGAATCAAGCATCCGAGGACCAGACCGGTTTCGAGGTAACACCTCTCTTCAGCCCGGCTAGCTTGACTCCAAGTGGTGTGGAGTGCCTGGGACCCACGTCTGGGCATCCCCAGCGCACTTAGGGCGGCAATTGCAAAAAACAACAAGTGATGGACTGAATGTGGATCAATGTCACACACTCCCCCAGTCAAAAGATCTGGGCCCAAATCCATCTTTTTTTGCACTCCACACCACCCTGGGTCAGATAATGGCTTTATGCAAATCAGCTCTGACCCTGTTGCCCCATGGGAACAGTCCAGTCCGAACTACAACAG
This sequence comes from Lissotriton helveticus, assembly GCF_964261635.1. Taxonomy (NCBI): domain Eukaryota; kingdom Metazoa; phylum Chordata; class Amphibia; order Caudata; family Salamandridae; genus Lissotriton; species Lissotriton helveticus. Next base: position 1,413,654,161 of record NC_136065.1, read on the forward strand.
CCATATCTTTCCCAGACCGGAATCAAGCATCCGAGGACCGGACCGGTTTCGAGGTAACACCTCTCTTCAGCCCGGCTAGCTTGACTCCAAGTGGTGTGGAGTGCCTGGGACCCACGTCTGGGCATCCCCAGCGCACTTAGGGCGGCAATTGCAAAAAACAACAAGTGATGGACTGAATGTGGATCAATGTCACACACTCCCCCAGTCAAAAGATCTGGGCCCAAATCCATCGTTTTTTTGCACTCCACACCACCCTGGGTCAGATAATGGCTTTATGCAAATCAGCTCTGACCCTGTTGCCCCATGGGAACAGTCCAGTCCGAACTACAACAGCCATATCTTTCCCAGACCGGAATCAAGCATCCGAGGACCGGACTGGTTTCGAGGTAACACCTCTCTTCAGCCCGGCTAGCTTGACTCCAAGTGGTGTGGAGTGCCTGGGACCCACGTCTGGGCATCCCCAGCGCACTTAGGGCGGCAATTGCAAAAAACAACAAGTGATGGACTGAATGTGGATCAATGTCACACACTCCCCCAGTCAAAAGATCTGGGCCCAAATCCATCGTTTTTTTGCACTCCACACCACCCTGGGTCAGATAATGGCTTTATGCAAATCAGCTCTGACCCTGTTGCCCCATGGGAACAGTCCAGTCCGAACTACAACAGCCATATCTTTCCCAGACCGGAATCAAGCATCCGAGGACCGGACCGGTTTCGAGGTAACACCTCTCTTCAGCCCGGCTAGCTTGACTCCAAGTGGTGTGGAGTGCCTGGGACCCACGTCTGGGCATCCCCAGCGCACTTAGGGCGGCAATTGCAAAAAACAACAAGTGATGGACTGAATGTGGATCAATGTCACACACTCCCCCAGTCAAAAGATCTGGGCCCAAATCCATCGTTTTTTTGCACTCCACACCACCCTGGGTCAGATAATGGCTTTATGCAAATCAGCTCTGACCCTGTTGCCCCATGGGAACAGTCCAGTCCGAACTACAACAGCCATATCTTTCCCAGACCGGAATCAAGCATCCGAGGACCGGACCGGTTTCGAGGTAACACCTCTCTTCAGCCCGGCTAGCTTGACTCCAAGTGGTGTGGAGTGCCTGGGACCCACGTCTGGGCATCCCCAGCGCACTTAGGGCGGCAATTGCAAAAAACAACAAGTGATGGACTGAATGTGGATCAATGTCACACACTCCCCCAGTCAAAAGATCTGGGCCCAAATCCATCGTTTTTTTGCACTCCACACCACCCTGGGTCAGATAATGGCTTTATGCAAATCAGCTCTGACCCTGTTGCCCCATGGGAACAGTCCAGTCCGAACTACAACAGCCATATCTTTCCCAGACCGGAATCAAGCATCCGAGGACCGGACCGGTTTCGAGGTAACACCTCTCTTCAGCCCGGCTAGCTTGACTCCAAGTGGTGTGGAGTGCCTGGGACCCACGTCTGGGCATCCCCAGCACACTTAGGCCGGCAATTGCAAAAAACAACAAGTGATGGACTGAATGTGGATCAATGTCACACACTCCCCCAGTCAAAAGATCTGGGCCCAAATCCATCGTTTTTTTGCACTCCACACCACCCTGGGTCAGATAATGGCTTTATGCAAATCAGCTCTGACCCTGTTGCCCCATGGGAACAGTCCAGTCCGAACTACAACAGCCATATCTTTCCCAGACCGGAATCAAGCATCCGAGGACCGGACCGGTTTCGAGGTAACACCTCTCTTCAGCCCGGCTAGCTTGACTCCAAGTGGTGTGGAGTGCCTGGGACCCACGTCTGGGCATCCCCAGCGCACTTAGTGCGGCAATTGCAAAAAACAACAAGTGATGGACTGAATGTGGATCAATGTCACACACTCCCCCAGTCAAAAGATCTGGGCCCAAATCCATCGTTTTTTTGCACTCCACACCACCCTGGGTCAGATAATGGCTTTATGCAAATCAGCTCTGACCCTGTTGCCCCATGGGAACAGTCCAGTCCGAACTACAACAGCCATATCTTTCCCAGACCGGAATCAAGCATCCGAGGACCGGACCGGTTTCGAGGTAACACCTCTCTTCAGCCTGGCTAGCTTGACTCCAAGTGGTGTGGAGTGCCTGGGACCCACGTCTGGGCATCCCCAGCGCACTTAGGGCGGCAATTGCAAAAAACAACAAGTGATGGACTGAATGTGGATCAATGTCACACACTCCCCCAGTCAAAAGATCTGGGCCCAAATCCATCGTTTTTTTGCACCCCACACCACCCTGGGTCAGATAATGGCTTTATGCAAATCAGCTCTGACCCTGTTGCCCCATGGGAACAGTCCAGTCCGAACTACAACAGCCATATCTTTCCCAGACCGGAATCAAGCATCCGAGGACCAGACCGGTTTCGAGGTAACACCTCTCTTCAGCCCGGCTAGCTTGACTCCAAGTGGTGTGGAGTGCCTGGGACCCACGTCTGGGCATCCCCAGCGCACTTAGGGCGGCAATTGCAAAAAACAACAAGTGATGGACTGAATGTGGATCAATGTCACACACTCCCCCAGTCAAAAGATCTGGGCCCAAATCCATCTTTTTTTGCACTCCACACCACCCTGGGTCAGATAATGGCTTTATGCAAATCAGCTCTGACCCTGTTGCCCCATGGGAACAGTCCAGTCCGAACTACAACAGCCATATCTTTCCCAAACCGGAATCAAGCATCCGAGGACCGGACCGGTTTCGAGGTAACACCTCTCTTCAGCCCGGCTAGCTTGACTCCAAGTGGTGTGGAGTGCCTGGGACCCACGTCTGGGCATCCCCAGCGCACTTAGGGCGGCAATTGCAAAAAACAACAAGTGATGGACTGAATGTGGATCAATGTCACACACTCCCCCAGTCAAAAGATCTGGGCCCAAATCCATCGTTTTTTTGCACTCCACACCACCCTGGGTCAGATAATGGCTTTATGCAAATCAGCTCTGACCCTGTTGCCCCATGGGAACAGTCCAGTCCGAACTACAACAGCCATATCTTTCCCAGACCGGAATCAAGCATCCGAGGACCGGACTGGTTTCGAGGTAACACCTCTCTTCAGCCCGGCTAGCTTGACTCCAAGTGGTGTGGAGTGCCTGGGACCCACGTCTGGGCATCCCCAGCGCACTTAGGGCGGCAATTGCAAAAAACAACAAGTGATGGACTGAATGTGGATCAATGTCACACACTCCCCCAGTCAAAAGATCTGGGCCCAAATCCATCGTTTTTTTGCACTCCACACCACCCTGGGTCAGATAATGGCTTTATGCAAATCAGCTCTGACCCTGTTGCCCCATGGGAACAGTCCAGTCCGAACTACAACAGCCATATCTTTCCCAGACCGGAATCAAGCATCCGAGGACCGGACCGGTTTCGAGGTAACACCTCTCTTCAGCCCGGCTAGCTTGACTCCAAGTGGTGTGGAGTGCCTGGGACCCACGTCTGGGCATCCCCAGCGCACTTAGGGCGGCAATTGCAAAAAACAACAAGTGATGGACTGAATGTGGATCAATGTCACACACTCCCCCAGTCAAAAGATCTGGGCCCAAATCCATCGTTTTTTTGCACTCCACACCACCCTGGGTCAGATAATGGCTTTATGCAAATCAGCTCTGACCCTGTTGCCCCATGGGAACAGTCCAGTCCGAACTACAACAGCCATATCTTTCCCAGACCGGAATCAAGCATCCGAGGACCGGACTGGTTTCGAGGTAACACCTCTCTTCAGCCCGGCTAGCTTGACTCCAAGTGGTGTGGAGTGCCTGGGACCCACGTCTGGGCATCCCCAGCGCACTTAGGGCGGCAATTGCAAAAAACAACAAGTGATGGACTGAATGTGGATCAATGTCACACACTCCCCCAGTCAAAAGATCTGGGCCCAAATCCATCGTTTTTTTGCACTCCACACCACCCTGGGTCAGATAATGGCTTTATGCAAATCAGCTCTGACCCTGTTGCCCCATGGGAACAGTCCAGTCCGAACTACAACAGCCATATCTTTCCCAGACCGGAATCAAGCATCCGAGGACCGGACCGGTTTCGAGGTAACACCTCTCTTCAGCCCGGCTAGCTTGACTCCAAGTGGTGTGGAGTGCCTGGGACCCACGTCTGGGCATCCCCAGCGCACTTAGGGCGGCAATTGCAAAAAACAACAAGTGATGGACTGAATGTGGATCAATGTCACACACTCCCCCAGTCAAAAGATCTGGGCCCAAATCCATCGTTTTTTTGCACTCCACACCACCCTGGGTCAGATAATGGCTTTATGCAAATCAGCTCTGACCCTGTTGCCCCATGGGAACAGTCCAGTCCGAACTACAACAGCCATATCTTTCCCAGACCGGAATCAAGCATCCGAGGACCGGACCGGTTTCGAGGTAACACCTCTCTTCAGCCCGGCTAGCTTGACTCCAAGTGGTGTGGAGTGCCTGGGACCCACGTCTGGGCATCCCCAGCGCACTTAGGGCGGCAATTACAAAAAACAACAAGTGATGGACTGAATGTGGATCAATGTCACACACTCCCCCAGTCAAAAGATCTGGGCCCAAATCCATCGTTTTTTTGCACTCCACACCACCCTGGGTCAGATAATGGCTTTATGCAAATCAGCTCTGACCCTGTTGCCCCATGGGAACAGTCCAGTCCGAACTACAACAGCCATATCTTTCCCAGACCGGAATCAAGCATCCGAGGACCGGACCGGTTTCGAGGTAACACCTCTCTTCAGCCCGGCTAGCTTGACTCCAAGTGGTGTGGAGTGCCTGGGACCCACGTCTGGGCATCCCCAGCGCACTTAGGGCGGCAATTGCAAAAAACAACAAGTGATGGACTGAATGTGGATCAATGTCACACACTCCCCCAGTCAAAAGATCTGGGCCCAAATCCATCGTTTTTTTGCACTCCACACCACCCTGGGTCAGATAATGGCTTTATGCAAATCAGCTCTGACCCTGTTGCCCCATGGGAACAGTCCAGTCCGAACTACAACAGCCATATCTTTCCCAGACCGGAATCAAGCATCCGAGGACCGGACCGGTTTCGAGGTAACACCTCTCTTCAGCCCGGCTAGCTTGACTCCAAGTGGTGTGGAGTGCCTGGGACCCACGTCTGGGCATCCCCAGCGCACTTAGGGCGGCAATTGCAAAAAACAACAAGTGATGGACTGAATGTGGATCAATGTCACACACTCCCCCAGTCAAAAGATCTGGGCCCAAATCCATCGTTTTTTTGAACTCCACACCACCCTGGGTCAGATAATGGCTTTATGCAAATCAGCTCTGACCCTGTTGCCCCATGGGAACAGTCCAGTCCGAACTACAACAGCCATATCTTTCCCAGACCGGAATCAAGCAGCACTGGTTGTGCCACCCACAGAAGCAGCCCGTAAAAGTGTGTGTAAGGCCTGCCATTACAGAGCGTGTGTGCAGTCTGGTACTGCCATGTTGACTGAGCATGTACACCCACTTGCCAGTCCCTAAACCTTCCCTTTCTTCATTTCAGACACCCCTATGGTAGGCCCAAGGGCAGGGAGAATTGTAAGTATAAGGTGGGACAAGCCCTGATATGTGTGGCATGTCCTAATAGTGAATTGCAGCCATTTTCGTTTTTCACTATTGCAAGGCTACCTATTCCCCATAGGCCAGAATGGGCAGGTAGATTATTACATTTTATAATCCTAACTGACTCAGGGAACATGGTAGAAATTCGAGTTTAGTATGCCTGAACTCAGAATGATAAAATACATATTTTAGTGAAGTTGATTTTAACATTCTGTGTTTGAAAATACCACTTTTAGAAAGTAGGTTTTTTCTTGTCTAACTATCCAAGCCTGCCTCTGCTAGGTTGTATATTCCTTGTCTGGAGCTTGAGTGAAAGGGGCAGGGGGATTCCAGGAGACAGGGTGAGTCAGCCCAGTGGTGAATAGAGAGATCTGCATCTAGATGGAAGGGAGGAGTTGTACCTGGGACCTGAATAGGGCTGTGACTTCCCTCCACAATGCTGGCTCCACCTCCTGTGGTGTGTCTGATGTCTCTGCCCTGCACTGTGAAAGTAAAGAAGGAGTCATGTCAACAGGGTGCTCCAGGACTGACCAGAACTGGTTTGGACTAGGCAAAGGCCTCTCTGCCTTCTGAGAACAAACGGAAACTGCATATAAAAGAGGGGACCCAACCCTCAGAGAATTAGATCACTTTTGGACAACAAGAAGAAACCTTTGCTGAGGAGTGGAACCCGAAGAAACTGAGGAGAGACTATCCCTGAGCTGAAGTGCTGCTTGGGGGATTGGCCTGCAGTGGTTGTCTGACTGTCAAAGAAAGAAGAAAGGAACTTTGTGTGCTTTATTTCAACTTGCAAAGGATCTCCAAGGGCTGGAGAGAAGAGCTTGCCTCCTGCTGAAATCTCAGGGACAAAAGACTTCAACCCCCAACATCCCAAGAGTTCTTTAGAAGTGCCTGCTGCTGTTTTGAGCCTTCTGAGGGACTGCGTGTCGCAAGGAGCTGGAAGCATTTTGCAACATCGAAGAAGCGTGTCGCAATCGCAGCTGCTGCTGTCACATTGATGATGTCGCTGCTTAGCTGTCACATTGCACTGCATCAAGGGAAGCGTCTCGCAACATCGAAGAAGCGGGTCGCCGTCACAGCCACTGCCTTTGCATCATGGAACAAGGGTGTCACCGCTGTAGCTATTGCCTCGAGCAGAAGCGCCTCGCATCGAGGGAGAAGAGTGTCGCCGCCAAAGCCGCTGTCGTCGCATCTCGGAACAAGGGTGTCGCCGCTGCAGCTGACGCATCGAGTCGAGACTTCTCGCACATCGGAGAAGCGTGCTGCATCAAGAAGAAGACGACATCTTTATTTCTTTGCACCAAACTTTCATCACTTCACGGCGTTGCTCACTGCATCGCCCAGGAAGTGCAGTAAGGAATAAACACATCACCATCTTTGCAACACTTTCGTAGCCCTGCGTGTCGCATCTTAAGGTACATTGACTCTAAGTGTCGCATTTTAAGATCTAAAGAAAACTAAGCCAATCCTGCCATTTTAAGTACAGTATTGTGGATTTTTGTTGTTTGTGGTGTTGTGTTAAATCTATATAAAGAATACTTATTTTTAATATACAACTGTGTGGTGTCCATCTGTAGTGTTGTCACTGGGTTACTGTACGTGTTCACAAATGCTTTACACACTGCTCTGAGATAAGCCTGTCTGCTCATGCCAAGCTACCAAGGGGGTGAGCAGGGGTTATTTTAGGAGTGTAACCCCTTACCCTGACTAGACGCAAGGGTCCCTATTTGTCACAGGTCCCTACCTATGCCAAATGGAGACCCCCAAATTTAAAACTGGTGGTCAGCGGTGAGGATTTGGACTTGCATTTGTGACTTATGTACAGTGATTGGTGAACACTACTAGTGAGTGCAGAGCAAAACACGACCACATACTTTTCGGTAGATTGTATTCCTGGAATTTTCTATTTTTGCAAAGAACTGCCAAGTTTAACCATCATGGAGAAGGCAAAATCCATAGCATTTGTTGATTTTGATTGGGAAGAGGTAACACTGGAATGCTACAATGTAAGGCAGCTGGAAGGGCCATTGGGCCCAGGAGGGAGGAAAGCACCTTCCCCAGCAGGTAGCAGTGTTTCTGGCCAAAGTCTGTCCCAAGAGGAGCTGGAGCACAGAGACAGATGTAGGATGCATGAAATGGAGCTGGCGAAGCTCAAGTTGAGTGGACAACTGGAGTTAGAGAATAGAAAATTGGCCCTAGAGGTAAAGAGAATGCAAATCGAGCCTGAGTTTAGAATGAGGGAGCTTGATTTAAAGCTTGAGAGGCTTGAGATCATGCGTGTCTCAGCCCAGCAACAAGAAATGTGTGTAGCTCAGAGATTGAGCGTTGCCGAGTTGGAGGTGAAATCCAGCTCAGATGGTGGCAGTAAACTCAAATTTTTTAGTGCTGAGGGAGTAGTACACACATCCAGAGATGTAGCGACTGATTTGAAGGGGTTAACATACACCAGGAGTTTCAAGGACATGAGGTATCTCCAGTAGTGTACAGGGTCCCTGAGGAGAATGGGGTAACTGACACAGGGGTTCATGGTCCTAGAGATGGGAGTGACAATCTACTGACCCTAGATGAGAGGTGCAGGGAGAGGGGTTCCCCCATGGTTGAAGTCCTGATAAGTGAGTGTGGAGACCTCCCAGAAGAGTGTAGATTGAATGATGGAGACAGTCAGATACTGTCTTGCCAATCTCAAGAGAGTGGTGGGGAATACGTGTGCGAGGCACTGGATGGTGAGGTGAAGGATAGTTTGGGTAACCCTGTGTGGGGCTGTGTGATCCAATTGTGGGAGAGCATATTGTAGGTCCCTGTTTTCCAGAGCTATGCCAACACCTGTTAGAGAGTGAGTTATCTGACCCCAGGGAGCTCACATTGGAGACAGACCTTTTGGTGGATTCCAGAGGTTCTGGAGAGGCATTGGAGAGTGACCCTGTGGCTAGTGGCTCAGGTATCTTCCAACCCAGAGTGGTGGAAGTGGTGCAGAGGAGCCCAGCTAGGTCCTGTTGTAGTGGGAGGGGTGTAGGGGCTCACGTCCTGTCTCAGTGGAGAAGAAGTGAGTGTGGGCCTGCATGTCCCCTGGTGCCCGAAACCCAGTCTCAGAGCCTGGATGGTTCTTTAAGGGAACACCAGGGGGGGATGTCCTGATGGGCCGCCCGTTGAGGGCAATCTCCTAGGGTCTTGTGAGCTGGGAGTGTCTGTAAGCAGGCCTCCATTAGTTCTGGTGTCTGGCCGTGCCGCTCCTAAGTATAGGGTACATAAGTCCAGACTGAGGTGTGAGAGGGGGAGAGAGTCCCCAGTGGAAGAACCAGTGGGTCATGGGCCAGCCATGAGGGCTGCGTCACCAGTGAAGGATCATGGTGACACCACTTCTGTCCTGGGGGATCTTTGCGCACGGTCAGATGGACAGGGGTCGGGAGATCTGCGCCAGGCTGACTGTCACACCACACACGAGTTATGTGTCACCCTCGGGTGGGGGCATAGGTGCTCCCAATGAAGTCCAGATACCCAGGGCAAGTGTTTAGCCGCACGGGTTGGTCCCTCTGTTGGTAAGCCAGTGTCAGGTGTTGTCTGACCTGGAGAAAGGGGCAACTGTAATCAGTGTCCTGACCGATGTAGCTTCTAGGGGTACCATTCAAGAAGGGAGGGTACAGCACTCTGGAAGGGGGTACAGAGGGAGGGAATCCTCGCCTCTGACCCCGGTTCAACTAGAGGGTTCAGACCCTAGGTTGGAGGGCCAGGTTTGGGGTGTCTCCCCTTACCTGGTAGCCCAGTTGCAGGATAGAACCCCATAACTGGTGGGCTAATTGTGCAGGATACCTGCTACAGGCACTTTGACAATTCCGGAAGGGAGTACCGCTCCAGGTGAGAGGGTACAGAGCCCCAAAGAGAAGGACCAGGTGTGGGAGAGGTCACCTCAGTCTCTGGTCCAGCCGCCGGGTACAGGCCTGGGCTGTTGGGTCAGTGTCAGGATGTCATACCTGACCTGACAGGAGGGAGATTGGACAAAGGGTACCAAGCACCTAGGGTTACTGCCCCCCACTCTCAGATGCCACAGAGGTTTGAGAGGCACAAGGCCTGGGTCTCATCAGTGACTACTGTCAGTGTCCACTGTGGCTTGCTGTCTGTCTGTTGTGACACACCTGTGAGCAAGCTAAGGTTAGGTGCTGCACAGATGGTGTCCTCAGAGAAGGAGAAGGGTTCCACGTGGTTTAGCTTGGTGGGCCCTGAGAGTATGGACAGAGTTATTCCAATAGGTTCAGATTGGCGTAGAACTGGAGTATGCCCCTGCAGTTGTGGGCCAGGTCCAGGTTATATTGCCCAAAGCAGGGAAGCCCATCAAGGTAGTAATTGGTATACCCTGCGTTTTGGCTGGAAGGGGTTTGTTTTGGACTTGGCCCTTTTTGAAGGGTCATCCCTGAACTTTTTGCCTTCCTCCTGTATTTTGTCCGACCTGTTTTTGTTGGTTCTATGACTCGGAGCACTTTACCACTGCTGATCAGTGCTAAAGTGCATATGCTCTCCCTATTATAAATTGATTTATGGATTAGTGAGTCCATGACTGGCTGGTTTGGTTTACCTGTCAGACCCTAGTACAGTGCACCAGGAGTGCCCAGGGCTTGTAAACCAAATGCTGTTGGTGGGCTTGCTACACTGGTTGTGGCACCTACAGAAGCAGCACGTAAAAGTGTGTCTAAGGCCTGCCATTGCAGAGCCTGTGTGCAGTCCGGACCTGCCATGTTGACTGAGCACGTGCACCCACTTGCCAGTCCCTAAACCTTCCCTTTTCTTCATATCAGACACCCCTATGATAGGCCCAAGGGCAGGGTGCATTGTAGGTATAAGGTAGGACAAGACCTGATATGTGTGGCATGTCCTAATAGTGATTACAGCCATTTTCGTGTTTCACTATTGCAAGGCTACCTATTCTCCAGAGGCCAGACTGGGCAGTTAGATTATTACATCTTATATAATCCTAACTGACTAGGGAAACATGGTAGAAATTTGAGTTTAGTATGCCTGAACTCAGAATGATAAAATACATCTTTTAGTGAAAGTGATTTAAACATTCTGTGTTTGAAAACACCATTTTTAGAAAGTAGGTATTTTCTTGTCTAACTATCCAAGCCTGCCTCGGCTAGGTTGTGTATTCCTTGTCTGGAGTTTGAGTGACAGGGGCTGGGGTATTCCAGGAGACATGGTAAGTCAGCCCAGTGGTGAATAGAGAGATCTGCATCTAGATGGGAGTGAGGAGTTGCACATGGGACCTGAACAGGGCTGTGCCTTCCCTCTACAATGCTGGCTCCACCTCCTGTGGTGCGTCTGATGTCTCTGCCCTGCACTGTGAAAGGAAAGAAGGATTCATGTCAATAGAGTGCTCCATGACTGTCCAGAACCGGTTTGGACTAGGCAAAGGCCTCTCTGCCTTCAGAGAACAAAGAGAAACTGTGTATAAAAGAGGGGACCCAAACCCCAGATAATTAGATCACTTTTGGACAACAAGAAGAAACCTTTACTGAGTGGAACCAGAAGAAACTGAGGAGCGACTATCCCTAAGCTGAAGTGCTGCTTGGGGGATTGGCCTGCAGTGGTTGTCTGACTGCTAAAGAAAGGAGAAAGGAACTCTGTGTGCTTTATTGCAACTTGTAAAGGATCTCCAAGGGCTTGAGAGGAGAGCTTGCCTCCTACTGAAGTCTTAGGGACAACATACTTCAACCCCCAGCTCCTCAAGAGTTCTTTGGAAGTGCCTGCTGCTATTTTGGGCCTTCTGAGGGACTGTGTGTTGGAAGGAGCTGAAAGCGTCTCGCAACATCGAAGATGCTTTTCGCCATCGCAGCCGCTGCCGTTACATCGAGGATATCACCACTGTAGCTGTCGCATTGCAACGCATCAAGGGCATCGTCTCCCTACATAGAAGAAGCGTGTCGCAGCCGCTGCTGTTGCATCACGGAACAAGGGTGTCGCCGCTGTAGCGGTCGCATTGCACTGCAGAAACGCCTCGCATCCACAGAGAAGTGTGCCACCGTCTGAGCTGCTGTCGTCACATCACTGAACAAGGGTGTCGCTGCTGCAGCTGTCGCATCGAGCGGAAGCGTCTCGGATCGTGGGAGAAGAGTGTCGCCGCCAAAGCCGATGTCGTCGCATTTCATAACAAGTGTGTCACTGCAGCAGCTGATGCATCAAGTCGAGACTTCTCGCAACATCAGAGAAGCGTGCCGCATCAAGCAGAAGACAACATCTTTATTTCTTTGCATGAAAATGTCATCACATCACAACGCCGCATCGCCCCAGAAGTGCAGTAAGGAATCAACGCATCACCATCTTTGCAACACTTTCGTTGCCCTGCGTGTTGCATCTTAAGGTACATTGACTCTAAGTATCGCATTTTTACATCTAAAGAGAACTAAGTCAATCCTACCATTTTAAGTACATTGTGGATTTTTGTTTTTTGTGGTCTTGTGTTAAATCTATATAAAGAATACTTATTTTTAATACACAACTGTTTGGTGTCCATCTGCAGTGTTGTCACTGAGTGTATGTGTCCACAAATGCTTTACATAGTGCCTCTGAGATAAGCCTGTCTGCTTGTGCCAAGCTACCAAGGGGGTGAGCAGCGATTATTTTAGGAGCGTAACCCCTAGCAGGTTTGCTGTATTCATTGTATATAGTCAGGTCGATCCCGTGCACTGACACTGTAACCTAGGAAGATATGTGGGGGCTCTTTATTGCAGGCAGATATACAGCGAGATTGGACAGCACATCGTTGGTGTTCTTTATTACATACTGTTAGAACAGGAGATATTATGTATTCCACAGAATGTCAGGCATGTCTTGAGTGTTCATCATTGCAGGCTGTACAGGAGAATGAAAGGGGTGTTATCATTCATTCCCCACAAATATTAAAAATTGCATATATTGTTGGAGAGTGTTCTTTATTCCATGCAGTGACACAGGCTCTAATCCACTCCACTGTGACTCACTGTTATCCACTCCACTCCACTGCAATCCACTCCACTTCACTGTACTCCACTCCACTTCACTGTAATCCACTCCACTCCACTGTAATCCACTTTAATCCACTCCACTCTAATTTAATCCACTTTATAGTAATCCAAACCACTCCTCTCTAATTCACTCCAAGCCACTGTAATTCTCTCCAATCCACTGTAGCCACTGCAATCCATTGTAATCAACTCCAATCCACTGTAATCACATGTACTCCACTCCAATCCACACTAATCCACTGTAATACATTCCACCGTAATCCACTACAATCCACCACAGTACAATGTAATCCACTTGACAGTAATCCACTCCATTTTATTCCAATGTAATCCACTCGAGTATAACTCATTGAAATCTACTCCTCTGTAAACCACTCCAATAATCCACTCAACTGTAATCCACTCAAATGCATCCACTATAATCCACTGTAATATACTGCAATCCACATCAAATCAATCCACTCTATCCCACTGTCAACCACTACAATCCATTATAATCTGCTCCACTTTCATTCACTGTAATCTGCTCCACTGTACTCCACTCCATTGTAATCCACTGTAATCTACTCCACTCCTCTGTACTTCACTCCAGTCTACTCCACGAACCCACTCCACCGTATTACAATGTAACCCACTCCAATCTCCTGTAATGCACTCCACTGTAATCCAATCCACTCCACTTCTCTGTAATCCATCCATTTCACTCCCCTGTGATCCACTCCAGGCCAAAGATGTTCCACTCCACTGGTATTCACTCCACTCTACTGTAACCAACTCCATTGTAATCCATTCCACTCTAATCCACTCCACTCAAAATCCACTGCAATCTAAATCCGCTGCACTCCACTCTAATCCATTGTACTCCATTCTAATCCACTGCATTCTAATCCACTCCACTCATTCAATCCTTGCAATTTCAGAGCCCAACACAACATATGAGATTAACTTTATGTAACAAAGGACAGTTGAAAGCACTGAAAATTCTTTTTTTTGTTAACTGTACACATATACATCGGCATGGAAAGTTACACCCCTTTGACTCGTGAATAAACTTGGTCTGTGCAATGTGTGCTGTATTCGCAAGACCTCTGTAAACAGTAAGATGTGGGATAGACCCTTAGACCAAAAATATAATACCAACATTTTGTACAGTGATTAACCAGAACAGAGGCAAAATGTGGGCTGTGATTTACACAGGTGTACACGTCAGTGAGTTTAGCACTAAAAACTGCATTCTGGAAGTCAAGTATTTTTTTATATAACTTTTTCACAGGGATTTGGAAGACAAAGGAAGAAGGCATATTTTTGATGGTCATTCCAAATTTAGGGCCTAATTACAATGGCCGATGGACCGCCACCAACAGGCTCTCAGTGCCGGTCTTTCGGTCATCAGAAGGCCATTTCCCGCTGCCACAGTAGGATGGCAGGCGGTTCTGTGGCAGTCAGAAACTCCGGCCACCACACATCCAACAGGCTCCTTGTGCCCGCCGGTGCAACGGAGGGCCTCCTAATCCCTAAAATGGTTGCGTGCCTAGCAAACACTGCCGTAGGGCTTAGGATGCTCCCTCCCCGTCAGCCTTTCCATGGCGATTCACCCGTCATGAAAAGGCTGGCGGATATGGACATTGGGGGCCCGTAGCAGGACCCGCCTTCAACGCTTGTCCTTTTCTTTGGGGTGGGTGGACACCTATGGAGCCCGCCTACATATCCCTATACAAAGTGACAGGCACCGTATGGTGTCATTCACATAGTGCCGGGATATGTTATACATCCCTGTTTTCCATTGCAGCGGTTGCTGCAGCCAGCAGCACCTGCCGCAATGAAAAAGGTGGCCAATGTGACCGCCGTAGTGGTAGTCACATCATATTTTGGCCTGTGGAACATTCGCCTTGTAGGCAGGCGGTCCCACAGACAATATGATGGCGTAGTGACCCCCTAAGTTTGCGACTCTAATGCGTCATTGGTGCCACTGAGTCAACACAAGATGTGCCCATGAATGAAGACACAATGCTTTGTTCAGTCTCACCTTGGTCATGCTATGTAGCATATATCATCTAGTAAAACAAAAAATAGTAGGTGATATAACTAACACTATGCAAAGAATCTATTAATACAAAGATGATTGAAGACATATTTGGAAAAATGTGTAGTATTTGCCAAATTATATTGCTCATTTGAGTTCATCAGCTTCATTTAAACTTCGAACTCGAAATATTTTACAAAACTCAGCATGTGTCTTTTATGTTAATCACAGATGGAATTTAAATTCAAATAAATACTTTTATTAAGCTACATATTATGACAGAGCGAAAACATAATTGCAATATTTATACTTAAACGGCGCCTTTGGGTGTAAGTGTTCACTTTTTTAATGTTTTTCAAAAATATTTATAACCTAAACTTAATTGTACTTAATGCTATCTGGAAATGAATCCTTAATTGCATCATTATTGCTTTGCAAAGTTGCACTTCTTATTAAACAATCTCATTGGAAATTTAAGTTTAGTTAATATTTAATGAGCCGTTCAGTGCGTGAATGGATTGAACTTCTTTCAACACAGGACGGAATTACATTCCTTATCTTACTTTAAACAATAGATATTGCATTGAAATGTGTTTCTGTACTAGACGATTTCTTCTTCCTCCCTCCTCATTGCCCCTTGTTTCTTCCTTATTTATGAAAGCTCCCTGGTAGCAACGAAGATTGGCTCCTGCCAGGGAATAGGATGTGGTCTCACGGCCAAACTGCCCACTTTGGAGCTGGGAAACCAAGGTCCGAGCCTCGTTGTCGTCTCCACATCCTGTGATTCTGGGTAAATCAATTAATCTCCCCGTGCCTACCAAAAATACAAATTAATGTGTCCTTGTGTAATGCAACTGGTGCTCATGTTAAGCGCTCCAATACCTTTGGGTCGATTTCGCGCCACATAAATCTGGGAATTCATGACCACAGCCCAGAACCTCCAGGTTTCTTGCTCATCATAAAGGCCACAGGATAAAGCAGTGGGTTCGCCCACACTACAGCTTGTAATCTACGAAGAGCAGCACGTGCACATCCTATTAGGACAGCTTCATGGTGGGTATAGACTCCATGAAAGGACACTCACTTTTTCTGCTTCTTCTTCCAAAGGATTCCTAAAGTGCTGTTGTACCTGTAGGGACACACATTCCAAGGCCTGGCAAAAACTAACACTAGTTAGCCGCAGTTTTCTCACCGGTGTGTACCGCTGAAAACCATCGCCTTGTTAGAGACGTATGGACAAGATGTCACTACATGGTGATAGCTTCAGGGGTCAGTGATGAAAACTACTACTTTCATTAGCGTGATGGTGATAGGAATTCGGGTGTTAGCGGGCGAAAACCAACTAAAGGCCCATTAGCAGCAAAAAAAACACGTTAATCAGCCCAACGTTTGTTTTTTTGCTTCTATTGGAAAAAATAGCCTATCAGTTGACCTCCAATAGAAAGTAGGGAAATAAAACATGAAATGCAGAATGGAGTAGCCAGGGCCAAGTGCAGTTCACATCAACAACGCCCTCAAGCCACCCAACATCCAGGATGACCCGTCTGAGTGCTTCGAGGCCTGGCAGGACCTGCGCCTGGAGCCTGAATGCCTCACTGGACCTGCATCTGGAGCCTGGATACCTCACTGGACCTGCGTCTGGAGCCTGGATGCATTGCTGTACCTGCGTCTGGAGCCTGGATGCCTCGCTGGACCTGCATCTGGAGCCTGGAGTGGGATGCGAAGGAGCTGTGGAGTTGATGAGCTGTGGTGGGAGACAATGAGGCGCAGCATTCGCCCGTACCTGGTGATGAAGTCTGGCCGGTTCCATGTATACACGTTGCTGACCTGTGTGAGAAGACTTGCGCCCCTTGGAGCTGTGAATGGTAGAGGCGCTCCTGGGCACCAACATAGGAAGGTCTGCATTGCATACCACGATCAACCACTACACCAGGGTGCACAGAGGGGATTACCAATGGTGGGCGGCACCTCTCTGCATCACAGGCCGGATGAGGTTGCGCCGTCTGGACGCTGTGGAGGGTGAGGCCCCTTAGCTGCGCCAAACTTGGGTAGCGGGAGCGCTGCAAGTTCACGCCTAAGAGGACCCTGCTGCATCAGTTGCATCGGGAGGTTCACCAGCAGACTTGGCAGCGACTGCTATACCCACGCTTGTGAAATCCCACCTGGCACAATCCGCTAAACTCTCTCCAAAGCTGTGACTCAGCCAGCAGGAGCTGCGGGCTGAGTCACAGCTTTGGAGAGAGTTTAGCGGATTGCACCACAGTGTCAATGTCCAGGTAAGGCGAAGGTGGGACACGTAGCAGAGGAAGCCCGGTGGTCGACTTGCCCAGCCCTAGCACCTGTAGATGATGCCGCCCCCAGTGTCAGATCATCCGCTATGGCGGAAGAGCGTCACCCCACTGCTTCTAAGCAGTGCAAGAAGAGGAACAGTCATAACATGATGATAACTTCATGATGGTATTGTGCCATGTTTCCTTTGAGTCCCCGGAAGCTTGTTTCCTTCCCAGTACAAGAATTGGCTTGGTAGTTTGGTTTGCCCTGTTCCCATCATGCACTGGGACAGGAACAGACTAATTTGCATATAGCCAAGTTCTGAGCTGGGATGGTGCAGTGAGCTAAAAAACGGTGATGGATCAAGCCCTGATCTTTGGACTGGGTAAGAGTGGTCTGCTTAATTCAGGCACTCTGTTCATCACCACCCCCTTTTCTGAATCATTTTGTCCACCATAAGCGTGGAAGGGTATACTCAGATGTGAGTCCCTTGCTCATTGCACCATCAGGATTCAAGCAAGCCGGGCCGAAGACGCCTGACATGGCAGAAACCGGTCCCCGGAAGCTTGTTTCCTTCCCAGTACAAGAATTGGCTTGGTAGTTTGGTTTGCCCTGTTCCCATCACGCACTGGGACAGGAACAGACTAATTTGCATATAGCCAAGTTCTGAGCTGGGATGGTGCAGTGAGCTAAAAAACGGTGATGGATCAAGCCCTGATCTTTGGACTGGGTAAGAGTGGTCTGCTTAATTCAGGCACTCTGTTCATCACCACCCCCTTTTCTGAATCATTTTGTCCACCATAAGCGTGGAAGGGTATACTCAGATGTGAGTCCCTTGCTCATTGCACCATCAGGATTCAAGCAAGCCGGGCCAAAGACGCCTGAAATGGCAGAAACCGGTCCCCGGAAGCTTGTTTCCTTCCCAGTACAAGAATTGGCTTGGTAGTTTGGTTTGCCCTGTTCCCATCATGCACTGGGACAGGAACAGACTAATTTGCATATAGCCAAGTTCTGAGCTGGGATGGTGCAGTGAGCTAAAAAACGGTGATGGATCAAGCCCTGATATTTGGACTGGGTAAGAGTGGTCTGCTTAATTCAGGCACTCTGTTCATCACCACCCCCTTTTCTGAATCATGGTTCCTTTGAGGGCAGGAGGGCGGGTGGGGCTGCTCCACTCACGTTGCAGTGCTGGGGCAGAGTGACATGCACACTCAAGTGCCAAGTGACTGTTTGGTCAGCCCGCTCAAGCAGCACAAAGCAGTCATGCGCACTGTCCTGTTTGCAATGCAGGCTGCATTACAGCTTGCATGGCGAACATGCCCACACATCCAGACCCTGGCTGAATGCCTTGTCCCAGCGCCAATGACCAATCCCAATGCCACATTGCAGCATGGTGATTGGCTTAGGGGAGGGAGCCAGGCTGCCTACTTCCTGTTCCTGGAAGCAGACTCAGGACAGCAGGAGCAACGAAGACACAGACCCGGCCTCGAGATAAGATTTCTCTCATTTAAATATTTACAACAGCCGCTCACACACCCCCCCCGCTTCCACATCCCATTCGGTGTTCTTTCTGGCGTTTCTCACCTACCAGCTGTCCAGTCCCCCCCGCAGCACTTCTTAATGGCAGCCGCTGTGCGGCCATGCGCATCGGGCATACCACTGGTGTGCTAAAGGTATATATGGAGTTACGATGCATACCATTATTTTGCATTCCATTACAATGCATACTAATACTAGGCATATTGCAACACTAGAGAAGGTGTTGGATTGCGGAGATGTGAACATTACTATTCCCACTTCAGTGAGTGCAACCCTAAAAATAACCCTTGCACCCCAAAGCAAACCCTGAACCCAAAAATTCATCTTTTAGCCCCCAATACACACCCTAAGAATCATATTTGACCCTAAGGCACACCCCAATTTTCATATTTGACCCAAATGCACACCCCAATGTTCATGATTGGCCGTAAAACACACCCCAAATTTCACATTTAACCCCATAATACACTCCACATTTTATCTCCGACACCCAAAACCCATACCCTCCCTAAAATTTAAAAATACCCCATTACTGACCTCACAATGCGTTGTAATGGAATGCGATGTAAAGGCACCTGCATTGTTGGATTTGCATTCTAAAGGCATTATGGTGTAATGCCTGCATTGTAATGGGCGTCTCCCGTGCCAAAGGTAAGCCAAAGGTAAGCCAGTCTGCGTCTGTCTGGCCCTGGACCATGCTCAGCACCAAGGACCCTTCCTCTCAGACACTCCACCCATACGCCACCAGCACCCTCCTCGCCATCAACCCTGTACGCCACATTGATTGCCAGGACCAACATGTGCTCTGGACCAGACATCGCCATCGCCATCACTGATGGCTACTAAATCATGCGCAAGGACCGTCCAGGAGGAGGCATTTCCACCCCCTACAGAAGCACACTCTGACTGACCACGCACTCTAATGACCATATGGTCACCTTGGAACACCTCAACTTCCAGATCCGGATCAACCCCATCTGCAGCACCCTCATCTGCGGGCCCCCGGGCCATGGACACCCATTCTCGGATTCCATAGTAGACCTCATTGCACACCAGGCTCTGCCATCCACAGATGACATGCTACTTGGCGAAATCAAGTTCCACCAGGACTACCCCAGTGACCAGAATGCTACCCCTGCTGGGGTAGCCCTCCAACATCAGACTCAAGAAGCTAATCACACTGCAAGCCACATAGCAGGACACATGGTCGAGCACGTCTCCTACGCCATCGGGACCTTCATCTACAGCCACTCCACCGGACTCTTCTGGACCGACCATCATTGTACAATCAGGTCTTCACCATGTTCACCGTACACAACTGCCATCATTGCCCCCTTGCAGCTGGATCAAGGCCGCTGAAGTACGTCTCGTCAACTCCCTCAGCACCACCACTCCACCAGCACTTACAGGTGATGACACCGCAGCACGCCCCTAATACTGCTGGACCTCACGGCAGCGTTTGGCACTGTAAATCATACAGTGTTAATTAATAGGCTGCGGACTGTGGGAGCCAGCGGTAAGGCTCTGTCCCTTCTCTCCTCCTTCCTTGACTCTAGAGAACAAATAATTTACTGGGATGACCTAAGATCAGAGCAGTTTACCCTTCCTGGTGGAGTCCCTCAGGGCTCGGCCTTATCTCCCACCCTATTAAACATTTACGTAACACCACTGGCAAGATTAATTAAAAGTCATGGTCTGTGCCTTCTGACCTATGCTGACGATACTCAGCTGATGGTGTTGGTTACTCAAAATGACCCTATGTCTCCTGATAGGTTCCGTGATGCTCTTTCCTCTGTGATGTCATGGATGAAGGCAAATTTCTTAAAACTAAATACTGAAGAAACCGAGATCTTGGAATTTGGTAAACTACCCTCATTCTGGAACCACTCCTGGTGGCCCCCCGCAACCGGCGCCAGTCCATCGCCGGTGGGTAAAGCCCGAAACCTCGGCTTTCTCATTGATAAAGGTCTCACTTGTGCTTCCCAGACTAACTAAGTGGTCTCTACCTGTTTTTTTACGCTTAAGATATTACGTAAAATCCTCCCTTTTATTCCATTTTCCCTTAGGAAAACGGTGGTTGGCGCTCTTGTTCTATCAAGGATAGATTATTGTAATGCACTCTATTTAGGTGTAGGAGTGAAACAGATGAATAAGCTCCAGTCACTTCAAAATGCGGCTGCTAGGGTCTTGTATGGTCTACCTAAACATCATTCCACCTCGGCCAGCATCAAACAACTGCATTGGCTGCCAGTTAGGCGCAGGGTGGATTTTAAAGCATTATGCCTGGTGCACAAAGCATTCTATGGAGGCGGGGCGGAAGACATACAACGACTCTTCCCCCGGTATGTCCCTTCACACTGCCTAAGATCACTGGATTCTGGGTTGGTTCGTTCTCCACTGATAAAGCAAGCTACATGGGGTGGAAAACGTTTCTCGGTCTTAGCTGCTAAGCTATGGAACGCTCTTCCCATCTCGCTTCGACTCCAGCCATCTCGGACCATCTTTAAGAAAGCTATTAAGACCAGGCTTTTCCTGCAAGGCTAGATTGAGCTGTGTGCCTTGATCTTGTACCCAGCGCCAAGACGCCTCGGTATAAGTGCGCTCTATAAGTACCTTCAGTCAGTCAATCAGTCAGCACGCAACCATCACCGATGGAACTCCAACTGCTCCAACTGCGCCAACACCCGGGCACCTCTCAAGAACGGCACTGCGTCAGTACCTTACGCCTGCATGATGGCAGGTGTAAGGGTGACATAATGCCACAGGAATAGGCTGGCACCAGGCATTGCTGGAGTTGCGTCACGGTTGTGACACGACTGCAGCAATGGGTGATTTTAGCACACACAGATACATCAGGATTCCATCTTCTGTCATGGAGCGCTGTGCAGTAAATACAGTCTGAAAGAACAGGAGTGGGACCCATAAACCAAATCGGGATTGGGTATAGAGTGTACATAAGAAAAAATATCCCAACCGGTATCAGTTTAAAGACAGTTTAACCATGTATGCAAACAGCATTACATAAGTATGAAACAAGGAGACTCAACTGATTTGTATAAGGCTTGTAATTCACCAATTCTTAAAAGCAGTTGCACATGGAAATACAGTTAAAGCAGCACTGTACAGAGAGAATCGTGTGACAACCCGGAGGCACTTGGTGAATAGTGATATATACAAGTAGTAAAAAGTGACGACGCAAGTGATAAAAGTGAACAGCGTGAACTGTGCAAGGTGACCAATATATGTACAGTAGTGGCTCAATGAGTGACACTTCTAATCAATCACAATCATAATTTTCCATATTTTTGAGCCAAACGCATGAAATACGCTAAATAATTGCGCTGTGATGTTGACGATGTTTCGATCCTCGTTATTCGGAATCGTCTTCAGGACGGGGTTGTCGTATTTGCTGTGTGCTAGAAGGGCACCGCCGGGTATGCCAGGTGCCCGTGGAGCCGGCCGGGATGGCAGGTGCTCCTGGGGTGGTTGATTGGTGAAGAGGGAGGCGTGGCTCGGAGGGTCCGAGGGCGTCGTCAATTTAAGCTCATCTTGATAGATGCTGAGATGGGCATCTACGGTGGGAGAATACAGCGCCTGTATTACTCAAGGCTGCTGTCGCGGTGGAGCACTCCGACCACTACCTCGTCGGAGTGCTCCACCGCGCCAGCGAGTGGCATCTTCGTCCCGTGATTTACCCCATGACAGTGGATGGAGTTCATGACCTTGCGTGTCTCGTCATCGCAGACGTTGGACCAGGAGGTTAGGAGGTTGGTGCTGATGGTGTTCGCAGGAGGGGTGGGGTCTGGTGCGGTTGGGTCGGTCGTGGCGTTGAAGCTGTCGTGGATGTCAGCGATCTTTCGGTGGAAGAAGTTGGCGAGGGAGTCGCACAGTTCCTGTGAGGGCGGGATGTCGTTGGCGTTGGGTCTGGGGTTGGAGAGTTCTTTTACGATGCGGAAGAGCTCTTTGCTGTCGTGTGCGTTGTTGTCCAGTCGGTCTTTGAAGGAGGACCTCTTGGCTGATCTGATGAGGCCGTGGTGTCTGCGGGTGGCGTCCTTGTGATATTGTGACTTATGATATTAGTTGTAGTTTACTCCTTAGTATGTTTTATGGAAAAAGCCATTATGAGTACTACTTCACAAATTATGATGTGGTACTTTCAGAAATCCCAGTCTATAAACACCTGAACAAATATGATTATTATAAGCAAATAGAAAGAATGGAAAATTACTTCTTATCAACATTTACATCAGATACTGCTTATGCACATGGACATAACTTAACTTGCATACTAATAGACATAGAAAATACATTTATAGATTAAGCAGAGGATAGACATAGGGGATTAGTTGTTAAGTCTGACAATAAGAATAAAAATTCAGAGTGGACCGAGGAGTTCGCTCACGAGGCTAAGGGAAGTTCTGGTCCTATAGCTTTAGATTGGGAACAATGAAGCATGCTTTGCATACGCCTAGTTCAGAGCTGGTATGATACTTTATTTGTGGGATAGAGTGTGTGTGATCATATCTTCCTATTAAATGGTCCTTGGAAGGTGTTCTTGTAAGAGTCAGTCGTATGTGCCAGGAGTGTATTTTGTAGTTGGAAGGAATGCATACGTTACTTTTTATGTGGTGGTTGTGTTTTCAAAGATATATCATGTGGGGGATTTGGAGGGTTTGGAGGAAAAATCAAACAGTAGAGAAAAACATGGGTTGAGTGGTGGTGAGGTTATTGGAGATATATTTGGAGTGATGATACCTAGTCTAGCGGTAGTATAGAATGACAAAGTTTAGACGGCTGTCTACTAAAGTGGATAGGATATCAATTAACAGGGCTCAGTTTTTGCTACTTATAGACTGGGATGTGGTCTTGATAAGGGCGATAGTGATTCAAAACCATCTTGCTTTAGATGTGCTAATTGTAAAAGAAGGCAGAGTCAGTTGGATGCTGAAGATCCAACAGTTTTGTATTTGTATCCCTGATAGAAGTAAATATCTGAGGGGATATTTTAATACCATCACTGATATACATCATGTGATACAGGATATGGCAGCTGAAGGAGTTTGGGATACAATTGAAAAAGGATTTGCTGAAGTTGGTACGCAAATTTAGGAAGTGAAATCTATGGTTACATCTTGAAGGAGATAATTGTTATAAACTGTATCATTGGCTTGATAGGGATGATAAGGGCATATAAGTGGCTCAAAGCGACACAAGTGGAAAACTCCTTCAGGGAAAGAGAGAGTAGAATGGAAAGACTGAATGACAGTCTCTATGAGAATTTCAAGAGAATGGAGGAGTTCAGACAGAGGAGATTAGCTACGACATCTGTTTAGATTGGTCTGCTCTGCAGGGATAATATGTAGTGTTTTCAACATCATTAGAAGGGGGAACTGGTGGCATGGAAATTTTGTTTCATTTGCGGGGTGCATCATAATCACGCGCAGAGTGCAACCCGCATATAATCATCTACTGTATTAACATTGAGTGTTAGAATTGTGAACGTATTAACATGAATATGTGATATATTTTAGGCCATTGGCAAGTAGCATGGAGGATTAATGTAGGACATGCATGTAACTAGGAAAAAACTTTAACATGAAAAACTTGTGTTGTGCAAATGACAAATATACATGTACTAAATGTGTTTAATAATTATGACATTTCACACATGATCAATCAATCAATCAATCATAAAATTTGTATAGCGCGCTACTCACCCGTAGGGTCTCAAGGCGCTGAGGGGGGGGGGTCGCTACTGCTCGAACAGCCAGGTCTTGAGTTGTTTCCTGAAGGAGAGATGTCCAGGGTCAGCCGTAGGTGAGTGGGGAGGGAGTTCCATGTCTTGGCTGCCAGGTAGGAGAAGGATCTACCTCCGATGGTGGATTTCCGAAAGCGTGGGACGGAGGCGAGGGCGGGCTGGCGGATCGGAGCTGGCGGGTGGGTGTGTAGAAAGTGAGGCGGCTGTTGAGGTACTTCAGGCCCGTGTCGTGGAGAGCCTTGTGTGCGTGGGTGAGGAGTCTGAACGTGATCCTCATGTTGACGGGGAGCCAGTGCAGGTTACTCAGGTGGGCAGAGATGTGGCTGCGGTGAGGGATGTCCAGGATGAGACGTGCTGAGGCGTTCTGAATGCGCTGGAGTCTTTTCTGGAGTTTGGCTGTGGTTCCTGCGTAGAGGGTATTCCCGTAGTCCAGACGGCTGGTGACGAGGGCCTGGGTTACTGTGTTCCTGGTTTCGGTGGGGATCCACCGGAAGATCTTTCGGAGCATGCGCAGGGTGTTGAAGCAGGATGACGAGACGGCATTCACTTGCTTGGTCATCGTGAGGGAGGAGTCCAGGATGAAGCCCAGGTTACGTGCGTGGTCCGTTGGTTTGGGTGCGATGCCCAGGGCAGGGGGCCACCAGGAGTTGTCCCAGGTAGAGGGAGATGGTCCTAGGATGAGGACTTCCGTCTTGTCTGAGTTCAGTTTCAGGCTGATCTTCATCCATTCTGCAACGTCTTTCATTCCTTCCTGGAGGTTGGCTTTGGTGGTGGCGGGGTCGTTGGTGAGGGAGAGGATCAGCTGGGTGTCGTCGGCGTAGGAGATGATGTTGAGGTTGTGTTGGTGAGCGATGGCTGCGAGAGGGCTCATGTAGACTTTGCAGAGGGTGGGACTGAGTGAGGATTCTTGCGGACTGCCGCAGATGACTTTGGTGGCCGCGGAACAGTACGGGTGGAGGCGGACTCTCTTGGTTTTCCGGTGAGGAACGAGATGATCCAATGCAGTGCCGCTCTTTGAATTCCGGTGTTGCTGAGGCGCTGTATGAGGGGGTGGTGACATACGGTGTCGAAGGCTGCTGAGAGGTCCAGGAGGATGAGGGCTGCAGTTTCCCCATTTACGAGCAGAGACCTGATGTCGTCGGTGGCTGCGATGAGGGCGGTCTCGGTGCTGTGGTTTGCTCGGAATCCGGACTGTGAGGGGTCGAGGGATCCGTTGGTCTCGAGGAAGGCGGAGAGTTGTCTGTTGACGGTCTTCTCGATGACGTTGGCTGGAAAGGAAAGGAGCGAGATGGGGCGGAAGTTCTTGAGGTCCGTGGGGTCCGCGGTGGGTTTCTTCAGGAGGGCGCTCAGTTCGGCGTGTTTCCAGCTCTCCGGGAAGGTGGCGGAGGCGAAGGAGCTGTTGATGATGGTTCGGAGATGGGGTGCGATGATGGAGTCGGCTTTCTTGAAGATGTGGTGTGGGCATGGGTCGGTAGGCGAGCTGGAGTGGATGGTGTTCATCAGGCGGGTGGTGTCTTCGGTGCTGACGGGGGTCCAGGTGCAGAGGGTGGTGGTAGGGGGTGCTGGCTCGGTGGTTGGGTGCGTCGTCAGTGCGCCAAAGCTGTTGTGTATATCGGCGATCTTGCGGTGGAAGAACGAGGCGAGAGAGTCGCAGAGGTCTTGAGAGGGTGTGATGTCGTTGTTACAGGCGCTGGGGTTGGAGAGCTCTTTAATGATGCTGAAGAGTTCCTTGCTGTTGTGGGTGTTGTTGTCCAGTCGTTCTTTGAATGCTGTCTTCTTGGTGGTGCGGATCAGCTGGTGGTGTTTGCGACTGGCGTTCTTGAGGGCTGTCATGTGTTCTGCTGTTTGGTCGTGGCGCCAGGCTTTCTCAAGGGTGCTTTAGGTTTTCTTAGAGTTTTTGAGGTCGTTGGTAAACCACGAGGCTTTCCTGCTGCCGGGTCTGCTGGGAGACTTCTTCAGTGGTGCGAGCTCGTCGGCGCAGTTGGTGAGCCACTGTGTGAGGTTGCGGGCTGCTTCGCCGGGGTCCATCGTGTTGGTGGGCGGGTTCTGGCTGAGGGTGGTGGCGAGCTGGTTGGCGGTGATCTTGCTCCAGCTTCTGCAGGGAACCTGTTGCGGGTGGTGGTGGGTCGTGGTTCTCTTGAAGTTGAAGTGGACGTAGCTGTGGTCTGTCCAGTGTAGTCCGGTGGAGTGGCTGAAGGAGATGTGCTTGCTGGAGGAGAGGACGGGGTCAAGCGTGTGGCCCTCGTAGTGGGTGGAGGTGTTCACCAGTTGCTTGAGTCCGAGGTTGGCTAGGTTGTCCAGCAGGGCGGCGGTGTTGCAGTCCTTGTTGTTCTCCTGGTTGAAGTTGAGGTCCCCTAGGAGGGTGTAGCGATAATGCCGTGGCGATCAGGGGCCACAGTCACCCATAGACGGTGCAGCCATAGCAGGATTATCATCCATATCACTCATACTGTCAGCCACGAGTGAAATACCAATCAGAAGACAGCAGTCCTCAGAAGTACACCGAAGCAGCAATCACTATCCAATTCAGCGAGGTAGTGTCAAAAATAGCAAGCAGCACAGGAAAATAATTCCTGATGAAACCAGCTGGTTGCTAGATGACGCCATGCTCCCGTAAGCCCCCCCCCTTCCCCACTAAGACCATGAAACAGAAATAATTGTGTTTGTCGTGGGCTGACCTGCAAGCCCCAGACCCCCTCATGATCACATATGCTCCGGGGTACACTAGCAATCTAAAACCCAAATTGAAAATGAAAACGATAACTAAGACGGCTATAGCTAACAATAAATACCAATAAAACCTATCTGTAGCCAAGATGGTAATCAGCTGTAGAAAAAAGAAAGCAGAAAGTCCTTTCCAGGACGTGATGTATTAGTATTCCTCCTACGGATGGGGCCAATCTGTATTTGGGAAGGAAAAAAATTAGGTTCTGCATGAATGGAAAGGAAAGGACCGAGAGGAAGATGGACGAGGAGGTAATTAGTATTTAGAAGGTTTTCAATCTGCCCCCAGGCAGGATGTTATGCAAATTGGAGTTATATCAGACTTAGTCCTAAGTGTGAAACTAACAATTACCTTAAACCTAAGAGAAACAGGTTAAAGGTGGGCAGAGGGGAGTCGCAAACGTCCTTAGCTGTAAATCAGAGTGACCTGCAAAAGGTGTGGCGGACATTAGTTGCAGCATCCCACACATTTCCACCAGTTCTTGGTTGCTGTATGTGGTGGTGAGTTGCCCATGACATCGTTGGTATGTGGGTGCTGTGACCCTTAATAATAATAATACCCTTAGCAGCCTCAAATGACATCCACGTCCCAGAAGCCTCCCTTTTTGGCCTACAGTATAAAATAAGTCTCAACTTGAAGTTCTGATTAAACACCACTATTGCCTTTATCCTGTGCTATCCCAGTTATGTTAATTCCACGTAAACACCCTTTTTCCTTTACACACTACCAATTATTTGCACTTGAAAGCGCATAAACAGGGCAGAATGCATTTTTGTGAGTGAGAAAAAAGCCACAGAGGATTGAAGTGACATGCCTTAGTCTCTTTCATTAAAACGTGTGAAGTAGTAATTACCCTGTAATCTCTCCACTACACATGTAAACCTCAGGGGCGGGGGGGTTTTGTCACTGATTATAGAGCTGGTAGGCTGCTGGGAGGGAATGGAGTGACAAAGGAATGGCGGAAAGGGGGCAGAGGGCAGTGATCTGCTTTAAAACATGCACAGCCAGGAATCCTGCCTAACTCGATTCGTTCCAAAATCCCTGTCCGTGTTCCCCAAGGCATGGAGGAAGTAGGAGCAAAAGAAACAAGCATTTACAATGCAATGGTTTTGCCTTTGTTAAAGTTAGAGCTATTGGCATTGCTCTTGACACTCTGAAGCTCCACTCTGAAGCTCCACTCTGCACTCTGAAGCTCCACTCTGCACTCTGAAGCTCCACTCTGCACTCTGAAGCTCCACTCTGCACTCTGAAGCTCCACTCTGCACTCTGAAGCTCCACTCTGCACTCTGAAGCTCCACTCTGAAGCTGCACTCTGAAGCTCCACTCTGAAGCTCCACTCTGAAGCTCCACTCTGAAGCTCCACTCTGAAGCTCCACTCTGAAGCTCCACTCTGAAGCTCCACTCTGAAGCTCCACTCTGCACTCTGAAGCTCCACTCTGAAGCTCCACTCTGCACTCTGAAGCTCCACTCTGAAGCTCCACTCTGAAGCTCCACTCTCAAGCTCCACTCTGAAGCTCCACTCTGAAGCTCCACTCTGAAGCTCCACTCTGAAGCTCCACTCTGAAGCTCCACTCTGAAGCTCCACTCTGAAGCTCCACTCTGAAGCTCCACTCTGAATCTCCACTCTGAATCTCCACTCTGAAGCTCCACTCTGAAGCTCCACTCTGAAGCTCCACTCTCAAGCTCCACTCTGAAGCTCCACTCTGAAGCTCCACTCTGAAGCTCCACTCTGAAGCTCCACTCTGAAGCTCCACTCTGAAGCTCCACTCTGAAGCTCCACTCTGAAGCTCCACTCTGAATCTCCACTCTGAATCTCCACTCTGAAGCTCCACTCTGAATCTCCACTCTGAAGCTCCACTCTGAAGCTCCACTCTGAAGCTCCACTCTGAAGCTCCACTCTGAAGCTCCACTCTGAAGCTGCACTCTGAAGCTCCACTCTGAATCTGCACTCTGAAGCTCCACTCTGAAGCTCCACTCTGAAGCTCCACTCTGAAGCTCCACTCTGAAGCTCCACTCTGAAGCTCCACTCTAAAGCTCCACTCTGAAGCTCCACTCTGAAGCTCCACTCTGAAGCTCCACTCTGAAGCTCCACTCTGAAGCTCCACTCTGAAGCTCCACTCTGAATCTGCACTCTGAAGCTCCACTCTGCACTCTGAAGCTCCACTCTGAAGCTCCACTCTGCACTCTGAAGCTCCACTCTGAAGCTCCACTCTGCACTCTGAAGCTCCACTCTGAAGCTCCACTCTGCACTCTGAAGCTCCACTCTGAATCTGCACTCTGAAGCTCCACTCTGCACTCTGAAGCTCCACTCTGAATCTGCACTCTGAAGCTCCACTCTGCACTCTGAAGCTCCACTCTGCACTCTGAAGCTCCACTCTGAATCTGCACTCTGAAGCTCCACTCTGCACTCTGAATCTGCACTCTGATGCTCCACTCTGAATCTGCACTCTGAAGCTCCACTCTGAAGCTCCACTCTGAAGCTCCACTCTGAAGCTCCACTCTGAAGCTCCACTCTGAAGCTCCACTCTGAAGCTCCACTCTGAAGCTCCACTCTGAAGCTCCACTCTGAAGCTCCACTCTGAAGCGCCACTCTGCACTCTGAAGCTCCACTCTGCACTCTGAAGCTCCACTCTGAAGCTCCACTCTGCACTCTGAAGCTCCACTCTGAATCTGCACTCTGAAGCTCCACTCTGCACTCTGAAGCTCCACTCTGAATCTGCACTCTGAAGCTCCACTCTGCACTCTGAAGCTCCACTCTGAATCTGCACTCTGAAGCTCCACTCTGCACTCTGAAGCTCCACTCTGAATCTGCACTCTGAAGCTCCACTCTGCACTCTGAAGCTCCACTCTGAATCTGCACTCTGAAGCTCCACTCTGCACTCTGAATCTGCACTCTGAAGCTCCACTCTGCACTCTGAAGCTCCACTCTGAAGCTCCACTCTGAAGCTCCACTCTGAAGCTCCACTCTGAAGCTCCACTCTGAAGCTCCACTCTGAAGCTCCACTCTGAAGCTCCACTCTGAAGCTCCACTCTGCACTCTGAATCTGCACTCTGAAGCTCCACTCTGCACTCTGAAGCTCCACTCTGAATCTGCACTCTGAAGCTCCACTCTGCACTCTGAATCTGCACTCTGAAGCTCCACTCTGCACTCTGAAGCTCCACTCTGAATCTGCACTCTGAAGCTCCACTCTGCACTCTGAAGCTCCACTCTGCACTCTGAAGCTCCACTCTGAATCTGCACTCTGAAGCTCCACTCTGCACTCTGAAGCTCCACTCTCCACTCTGAAGCTCCACTCTGAAGCTCCACTCTGAAGCTCCACTCTGAAGCTCCACTCTGAAGCTCCACTCTGAAGCTCCACTCTGAAGCTCCACTCTGAAGCTCCACTCTGAAGCTCCACTCTGAAGCTCCACTCTGAAGCTCCACTCTGAAGCTCCACTCTGAATCTGCACTCTGAAGCTCCACTCTGAATCTGCACTCTGAAGCTCCACTCTGAAGCTCCACTCTGAAGCTCCACTCTGAAGCTCCACTCTGAAGCTCCACTCTGAAGCTCCACTCTGAAGCTCCACTCTGAAGCTCCACTCTGAAGCTCCACTCTGAAGCTCCACTCTGAAGCTCCACTCTGAAGCTCCACTCTGAAGCTCCACTCTGAATCTGCACTCTGAAGCTGCACTCTGAATCTGCACTCTGAAGCTCCACTCTGAAGCTGCACTCTGAAGCTGCACTCTGAAGCTGCACTCTGAAGCTGCACTCTGAAGCTGCACTCTGAAGCTGCACTCTGAAGCTGCACTCTGAAGCTCCACTCTGAAGCTCCACTCTGAAGCTCCACTCTGAAGCTCCACTCTGAAGCTCCACTCTGAAGCTCCACTCTGAAGCTCCACTCTGAATCTGCACTCTGAAGCTCCACTCTGAAGCTCCACTCTGCACTCTGAAGCTCCACTCTGAAGCTCCACTCTGCACTCTGAAGCTCCACTCTGAATCTGCACTCTGAAGCTCCACTCTGCACTCTGAAGCTTCACTCTGAATCTGCACTCTGAAGCTCCACTCTGCACTCTGAAGCTCCACTCTGAATCTGCACTCTGAAGCTCCACTCTGCACTCTGAATCTCCACTCTGAATCTCCACTCTGAATCTGCACTCTGAAGCTCCACTCTGAAGCTCCACTCTGAAGCTCCACTCTGAAGCTCCACTCTGAAGCTCCACTCTGAAGCTCCACTCTGAAGCTCCACTCTGAAGCTCCACTCTGCACTCTGAAGCTCCACTCTGAAGCTCCACTCTGCACTCTGAAGCTCCACTCTGAAGCTCCACTCTGCACTCTGAAGCTCCACTCTGAAGCTCCACTCTGCACTCTGAAGCTCCACTCTGCACTCTGAAGCTCCACTCTGAAGCTCCACTCTGCACTCTGAAGCTCCACTCTGAATCTGCACTCTGAAGCTCCACTCTGCACTCTGAAGCTCCACTCTGAATCTGCACTCTGAAGCTCCACTCTGCACTCTGAAGCTCCACTCTGAATCTGCACTCTGAAGCTCCACTCTGCACTCTGAAGCTCCACTCTGAATCTGCACTCTGATGCTCCACTCTGAATCTGCACTCTGAAGCTCCACTCTGCACTCTGAATCTGCACTCTGAAGCTCCACTCTGCACTCTGAATCTGCACTCTGAAGCTCCACTCTGAAGCTCCACTCTGAAGCTCCACTCTGAAGCTCCACTCTGAAGCTCCACTCTGAAGCTCCACTCTGAAGCTCCACTCTGAAGCTCCACTCTGCACTCTGAATCTGCACTCTGAAGCTCCACTCTGCACTCTGAAGCTCCACTCTGAATCTGCACTCTGAAGCTCCACTCTGCACTCTGAAGCTCCACTCTCCACTCTGAAGCTCCACTCTGAAGCTCCACTCTGAAGCTCCACTCTGAAGCTCCACTCTGAAGCTCCACTCTGAAGCTCCACTCTGAAGCTCCACTCTGAAGCTCCACTCTGAAGCTCCACTCTGAAGCTCCACTCTGAATCTGCACTCTGAAGCTCCACTCTGAATCTGCACTCTGAAGCTCCACTCTGAAGCTCCACTCTGAAGCTCCACTCTGAAGCTCCACTCTGAAGCTCCACTCTGAAGCTCCACTCTGAAGCTCCACTCTGAAGCTCCACTCTGAAGCTCCACTCTGAAGCTCCACTCTGAAGCTCCACTCTGAAGCTCCACTCTGAATCTGCACTCTGAAGCTGCACTCTGAATCTGCACTCTGAAGCTCCACTCTGAAGCTGCACTCTGAAGCTGCACTCTGAAGCTGCACTCTGAAGCTGCACTCTGAAGCTGCACTCTGAAGCTGCACTCTGAAGCTGCACTCTGAAGCTCCACTCTGAAGCTCCACTCTGAAGCTCCACTCTGAAGCTCCACTCTGAAGCTCCACTCTGAAGCTCCACTCTGAAGCTCCACTCTGAATCTGCACTCTGAAGCTCCACTCTGAAGCTCCACTCTGCACTCTGAAGCTCCACTCTGAAGCTCCACTCTGCACTCTGAAGCTCCACTCTGAATCTGCACTCTGAAGCTCCACTCTGCACTCTGAAGCTTCACTCTGAATCTGCACTCTGAAGCTCCACTCTGCACTCTGAAGCTCCACTCTGAATCTGCACTCTGAAGCTCCACTCTGCACTCTGAATCTCCACTCTGAATCTCCACTCTGAATCTGCACTCTGAAGCTCCACTCTGAAGCTCCACTCTGAAGCTCCACTCTGAAGCTCCACTCTGAAGCTCCACTCTGAAGCTCCACTCTGCACTCTGAAGCTCCACTCTGAAGCTCCACTCTGCACTCTGAAGCTCCACTCTGAAGCTCCACTCTGCACTCTGAAGCTCCACTCTGAAGCTCCACTCTGCACTCTGAAGCTCCACTCTGCACTCTGAAGCTCCACTCTGAAGCTCCACTCTGCACTCTGAAGCTCCACTCTGAATCTGCACTCTGAAGCTCCACTCTGCACTCTGAAGCTCCACTCTGAATCTGCACTCTGAAGCTCCACTCTGCACTCTGAAGCTCCACTCTGAATCTGCACTCTGAAGCTCCACTCTGCACTCTGAAGCTCCACTCTGAATCTGCACTCTGATGCTCCACTCTGAATCTGCACTCTGAAGCTCCACTCTGCACTCTGAATCTGCACTCTGAAGCTCCACTCTGCACTCTGAATCTGCACTCTGAAGCTCCACTCTGAAGCTCCACTCTGAAGCTCCACTCTGAAGCTCCACTCTGAAGCTCCACTCTGAAGCTCCACTCTGAAGCTCCACTCTGAAGCTCCACTCTGAAGCTCCACTCTGCACTCTGAATCTGCACTCTGAAGCTCCACTCTGCACTCTGAAGCTCCACTCTGAATCTGCACTCTGAAGCTCCACTCTGCACTCTGAATCTGCACTCTGAAGCTCCACTCTGAATCTGCACTCTGAAGCTCCACTCTGCACTCTGAAGCTCCACTCTGAATCTGCACTCTGAAGCTCCACTCTGAATCTGCACTCTGAAGCTCCACTCTGCACTCTGAAGCTCCACTCTGAAGCTCCACTCTGAAGCTCCACTCTGAAGCTCCACTCTGAAGCTCCACTCTGAAGCTCCACTCTGAAGCTCCACTCTGAAGCTCCACTCTGAAGCTCCACTCTGCACTCTGAAGCTCCACTCTGAAGCTCCACTCTGAAGCTCCACTCTGAAGCTCCACTCTGAAGCTCCACTCTGAAGCTCCACTCTGAAGCTCCACTCTGAAGCTCCACTCTGAAGCTCCACTCTGAAGCTCCACTCTGCACTCTGAAGCTCCACTCTGAATCTGCACTCTGAAGCTCCACTCTGCACTCTGAAGCTCCACTCTGAATCTGCACTCTGAAGCTCCACTCTGCACTCTGAAGCTCCACTCTGAATCTGCACTCTGAAGCTCCACTCTGCACTCTGAAGCTCCACTCTGAATCTGCACTCTGAAGCTCCACTCTGCACTCTGAAGCTCCACTCTGAATCTGCACTCTGAAGCTCCACTCTGCACTCTGAAGCTCCACTCTGAAGCTCCACTCTGCACTCTGAAGCTCCACTCTGAAGCTCCACTCTGAAGCTCCACTCTGAAGCTCCACTCTGAAGCTCCACTCTGAAGCTCCACTCTGAAGCTCCACTCTGCACTCTGAAGCTCCACTGAAGCTACACACCGCGCAGGGCAGCTCTGGATGCTGATGCGAGAGGCCAGCTGGGAGGCGCGCTGCTCGTCTTCCTGCTCGTGCTGACTCGGAGAGAAAACTTGTTTTCATTGGGAGAGCGGCCTTCAAAGACCCGGTCACTGCGCCTCTCCGAGTGTTTAGCTTGGGATAAAATGGGCGCAGTGAATCTGGGTGTATGGTGAATGGGGCCACTCTGAATCTGCACTCTGATGCTCCACTCTGAATCTGCACTCTGAA
This sequence comes from Lissotriton helveticus, assembly GCF_964261635.1. NCBI lineage: Eukaryota > Metazoa > Chordata > Amphibia > Caudata > Salamandridae > Lissotriton > Lissotriton helveticus. Next base: position 1,413,688,432 of record NC_136065.1, read on the forward strand.
GCTCCACTCTGCACTCTGAATCTGCACTCTGAAGCTCCACTCTGCACTCTGAATCTGCACTCTGAATCTGCACTCTGAAGCTCCACTCTGAAGCTCCACTCTGAAGCTCCACTCTGAAGCTCCACTCTGAAGCTCCACTCTGAAGCTCCACTCTGAAGCTCCACTCTGAAGCTCCACTCTGAAGCTCCACTCTGCACTCTGAATCTGCACTCTGAAGCTCCACTCTGCACTCTGAAGCTCCACTCTGAATCTGCACTCTGAAGCTCCACTCTGCACTCTGAAGCTCCACTCTGAATCTGCACTCTGAAGCTCCACTCTGCACTCTGAATCTGCACTCTGAAGCTCCACTCTGCACTCTGAAGCTCCACTCTGAATCTGCACTCTGAAGCTCCACTCTGCACTCTGAAGCTCCACTCTGCACTCTGAAGCTCCACTCTGAATCTGCACTCTGAAGCTCCACTCTGCACTCTGAAGCTCCACTCTGCACTCTAATGCTCCACTCTGAAGCTCCACTCTGAAGCTCCACTCTGAAGCTCCACTCTGAAGCTCCACTCTGAAGCTCCACTCTGAAGCTCCACTCTGAATCTGCACTCTGAAGCTCCACTCTGAAGCTCCACTCTGAAGCTCCACTCTGAAGCTCCACTCTGAAGCTCCACTCTGAAGCTCCACTCTGAAGCTCCACTCTGAAGCTCCACTCTGAAGCTCCACTCTGCACTCTGAAGCTCCACTCTGAAGCTCCACTCTGAAGCTCCACTCTGAAGCTCCACTCTGAAGCTCCACTCTGAAGATCCACTCTGAAGCTCCACTCTGAAGCTCCACTCTGAAGCTCCACTCTGAAGCTCCACTCTGAAGCTCCACTCTGAAGCTCCACTCTGCACTCTGAAGCTCCACTCTGAATCTGCACTCTGAAGCTCCACTCTGCACTCTGAAGCTCCACTCTGAATCTGCACTCTGAAGCTCCACTCTGCACTCTGAAGCTCCACTCTGAATCTGCACTCTGAAGCTCCACTCTGCACTCTGAAGCTCCACTCTGAATCTGCACTCTGAAGCTCCACTCTGCACTCTGAAGCTCCACTCTGAATCTGCACTCTGAAGCTCCACTCTGCACTCTGAAGCTCCACTCTGAAGCTCCACTCTGCACTCTGAAGCTCCACTCTGAAGCTCCACTCTGAAGCTCCACTCTGAAGCTCCACTCTGAAGCTCCACTCTGAAGCTCCACTCTGAAGCTCCACTCTGAAGCTCCACTCTGAAGCTCCACTCTGAAGCTCCACTCTGCACTCTGAAGCTCCACTGAAGCTACACACCGCGCAGGGCAGCTCTGGATGCTGATGCGAGAGGCCAGCTGGGAGGCGCGCTGCTCGTCTTCCTGCTCGTGCTGACTCGGAGAGAAAACTTGTTTTCATTGGGAGAGCGGCCTTCAAAGACCCGGTCACTGCGCCTCTCCGAGTGTTTAGCTTGGGATAAAATGGGCGCAGTGAATCTGGGTGTATGGTGAATGGGGCCACTCTGAATCTGCACTCTGATGCTCCACTCTGAATCTGCACTCTGAAGCTCCACTCTGCACTCTGAATCTGCACTCTGAAGCTCCACTCTGAAGCTCCACTCTGAAGCTCCACTCTGAAGCTCCACTCTGAAGCTCCACTCTGAAGCTCCACTCTGAAGCTCCACTCTGAAGCTCCACTCTGAAGCTCCACTCTGCACTCTGAATCTGCACTCTGAAGCTCCACTCTGCACTCTGAAGCTCCACTCTGAATCTGCACTCTGAAGCTCCACTCTGCACTCTGAATCTGCACTCTGAAGCTCCACTCTGCACTCTGAAGCTCCACTCTGAATCTGCACTCTGAAGCTCCACTCTGCACTCTGAAGCTCCACTCTGCACTCTGAAGCTCCACTCTGAATCTGCACTCTGAAGCTCCACTCTGCACTCTGAAGCTCCACTCTGAAGCTCCACTCTGATGCTCCACTCTGAAGCTCCACTCTGAAGCTCCACTCTGAAGCTCCACTCTGAAGCTCCACTCTGAAGCTCCACTCTGAAGCTCCACTCTGAAGCTCCACTCTGAAGCTCCACTCTGAATCTGCACTCTGAATCTGCACTCTGAAGCTCCACTCTGAAGCTGCACTCTGAAGCTCCACTCTGAATCTGCACTCTGAAGCTCCACTCTGAAGCTCCACTCTGAAGCTCCACTCTGAAGCTCCACTCTGAAGCTCCACTCTGAAGCTCCACTCTGAAGCTCCACTCTGAAGCTCCACTCTGAAGCTCCACTCTGAAGCTCCACTCTGAAGCTCCACTCTGCACTCTGAAGCTGCACTCTGAAGCTGCACTCTGAAGCTCCACTCTGAAGCTCCACTCTGAAGCTCCACTCTGAAGCTCCACTCTGAAGCTCCACTCTGAAGCTCCACTCTGAAGCTCCACTCTGAAGCTCCACTCTGAAGCTCCACTCTGAAGCTCCACTCTGAATCTGCACTCTGAAGCTCCACTCTGAAGCTCCACTCTGCACTCTGAAGCTCCACTCTGAAGCTCCACTCTGCACTCTGAAGCTCCACTCTGAATCTGCACTCTGAAGCTCCACTCTGCACTCTGAAGCTCCACTCTGAATCTGCACTCTGAAGCTCCACTCTGCACTCTGAAGCTCCACTCTGAATCTGCACTCTGAAGCTCCACTCTGCACTCTGAAGCTCCACTCTGAATCTCCACTCTGAATCTGCACTCTGAAGCTCCACTCTGAAGCTCCACTCTGAAGCTCCACTCTGAAGCTCCACTCTGAAGCTCCACTCTGAAGCTCCACTCTGAAGCTCCACTCTGAAGCTCCACTCTGCACTCTGAAGCTCCACTCTGCACTCTGAAGCTCCACTCTGCACTCTGAAGCTCCACTCTGAAGCTCCACTCTGCACTCTGAAGCTCCACTCTGAATCTGCACTCTGAAGCTCCACTCTGCACTCTGAAGCTCCACTCTGAATCTGCACTCTGAAGCTCCACTCTGAATCTGCACTCTGATGCTCCACTCTGAATCTGCACTCTGAAGCTCCACTCTGCACTCTGAATCTGCACTCTGAAGCTCCACTCTGCACTCTGAATCTGCACTCTGAAGCTCCACTCTGAAGCTCCACTCTGAAGCTCCACTCTGAAGCTCCACTCTGAAGCTCCACTCTGAAGCTCCACTCTGAAGCTCCACTCTGAAGCTCCACTCTGCACTCTGAATCTGCACTCTGAAGCTCCACTCTGCACTCTGAAGCTCCACTCTGAATCTGCACTCTGAAGCTCCACTCTGCACTCTGAATCTGCACTCTGAAGCTCCACTCTGAATCTGCACTCTGAAGCTCCACTCTGCACTCTGAAGCTCCACTCTGAATCTGCACTCTGAAGCTCCACTCTGCACTCTGAAGCTCCACTCTGAATCTGCACTCTGAAGCTCCACTCTGCACTCTGAAGCTCCACTCTGAAGCTCCACTCTGAAGCTCCACTCTGCACTCTGAAGCTCCACTCTGAAGCTCCACTCTGAAGCTCCACTCTGAAGCTCCACTCTGAAGCTCCACTCTGAAGCTCCACTCTGAAGCTCCACTCTGAAGCTCCACTCTGAAGCTCCACTCTGAAGCTCCACTCTGAAGCTCCACTCTGAAGCTCCACTCTGCACTCTGAAGCTCCACTCTGCACTCTGAAGCTCCACTCTGAAGCTCCACTCTGCACTCTGAAGCTCCACTCTGCACTCTGAAGCTCCACTCTGCACTCTGAAGCTCCACTCTGCACTCTGAAGCTCCACTCTGCACTCTGAAGCTCCACTCTGAATCTGCACTCTGAAGCTCCACTCTGAAGCTCCACTCTGAAGCTCCACTCTGAAGCTCCACTCTGAAGCTCCACTCTGAAGCTCCACTCTGAAGCTCCACTCTGAAGCTCCACTCTGAAGCTCCACTCTGAAGCTCCACTCTGAAGCTCCACTCTGCACTCTGAAGCTCCACTCTGAAGCTCCACTCTGCACTCTGAAGCTCCACTCTGAAGCTCCACTCTGCACTCTGAAGCTCCACTCTGCACTCTGAAGCTCCACTCTGAAGCTCCACTCTGCACTCTGAAGCTCCACTCTGAATCTGCACTCTGAAGCTCCACTCTGCACTCTGAAGCTCCACTCTGAATCTGCACTCTGAAGCTCCACTCTGCACTCTGAAGCTCCACTCTGAATCTGCACTCTGAAGCTCCACTCTGAATCTGCACTCTGAAGCTCCACTCTGCACTCTGAAGCTCCACTCTGAAGCTGCACTCTGAAGCTCCACTCTGAATCTGCACTCTGAAGCTCCACTCTGCACTCTGAAGCTCCACTCTGAAGCTCCACTCTGAAGCTCCACTCTGAAGCTCCACTCTGAAGCTCCACTCTGAAGCTCCACTCTGCACTCTGAAGCTCCACTCTGAAGCTCCACTCTGCACTCTGAAGCTCCACTCTGAAGCTCCACTCTGCACTCTGAAGCTCCACTCTGCACTCTGAAGCTCCACTCTGCACTCTGAAGCTCCACTCTGCACTCTGAAGCTCCACTCTGAAGCTCCACTCTGAATCTGCACTCTGAAGCTCCACTCTGCACTCTGAATCTGCACTCTGAAGCTCCACTCTGCACTCTGAAGCTGCACTCTGAAGCTGCACTCTGAAGCTCCACTCTGAAGCTCCACTCTGAAGCTCCACTCTGAAGCTCCACTCTGAAGCTCCACTCTGAAGCTCCACTCTGAAGCTCCACTCTGAAGCTCCACTCTGCACTCTGAAGCTCCACTCTGAATCTGCACTCTGAAGCTCCACTCTGAATCTGCACTCTGAAGCTCCACTCTGCACTCTGAAGCTCCACTCTCCACTCTGAAGCTCCACTCTCCACTCTGAAGCTCCACTCTGAAGCTCCACTCTGAAGCTCCACTCTGAAGCTCCACTCTCCACTCTGAAGCTCCACTCTCCACTCTGAAGCTCCACTCTCCACTCTGAAGCTCCACTCTGAAGCTCCACTCTGAAGCTCCACTCTGAAGCTCCACTCTGAAGCTCCACTCTGAAGCTCCACTCTGAAGCTCCACTCTGAAGCTCCACTCTGAAGCTCCACTCTGAAGCTCCACTCTGAAGCTCCACTCTGCACTCTGAAGCTCCACTCTGCACTCTGAAGCTCCACTCTGCACTCTGAAGCTCCACTCTGAAGCTCCACTCTGCACTCTGAAGCTCCACTCTGCACTCTGAAGCTCCACTCTGAAGCTCCACTCTGCACTCTGAAGCTCCACTCTGAATCTGCACTCTGAAGCTCCACTCTGCACTCTGAAGCTCCACTCTGAATCTGCACTCTGAAGCTCCACTCTGCACTCTGAAGCTCCACTCTGAATCTGCACTCTGAAGCTCCACTCTGCACTCTGAAGCTCCACTCTGAAGCTGCACTCTGAAGCTCCACTCTGAAGCTGCACTCTGAAGCTCCACTCTGAAGCTCCACTCTGAAGCTCCACTCTGAAGCTCCACTCTGAAGCTCCACTCTGAAGCTCCACTCTGAAGCTCCACTCTGAAGCTCCACTCTGAAGCTCCACTCTGCACTCTGAAGCTCCACTCTGAATCTGCACTCTGAAGCTCCACTCTGCACTCTGAAGCTCCACTCTGAATCTGCACTCTGAAGCTCCACTCTGCACTCTGAAGCTCCACTCTGAATCTGCACTCTGAAGCTCCACTCTGAATCTGCACTCTGAAGCTCCACTCTGCACTCTGAAGCTCCACTCTGAATCTGCACTCTGAAGCTCCACTCTGCACTCTGAAGCTCCACTCTGCACTCTGAAGCTCCACTCTGAAGCTCCACTCTGCACTCTGAAGCTCCACTCTGAAGCTCCACTCTGAAGCTCCACTCTGAAGCTCCACTCTGAAGCTCCACTCTGAAGCTCCACTCTGAAGCTCCACTCTGAAGCTCCACTCTGCACTCTGAAGCTCCACTGAAGCTACACACCGCGCAGGGCAGCTCTGGATGCTGATGCGAGAGGCCAGCTGGGAGGCGCGCTGCTCGTCTTCCTGCTCGTGCTGACTCGGAGAGAAAACTTGTTTTCATTGGGAGAGCGGCCTTCAAAGACCCGGTCACTGCGCCTCTCCGAGTGTTTAGCTTGGGATAAAATGGGCGCAGTGTTGTGGTGATGACAGTAGAGCAAGGGAGGTGCCGGCAATGCCGGACCAGACTCGGGGGCGTTCCCGGCGTCGCGTGACGTCGGCAAAAGGCAAAGAATGTCAGGAACGCCCCCGTGTCTGGTCCGGCATTGACGGACAGGCCCCTCGTCCAATGGCAAGGCTCCGTTTACGGAGCCAGCCAATCAATGACGAGGGCCGACCCAAAGCACCCTACAGTTCTCAACAGGATTTCGCCTGCGCGAAAAGCTGCGCAGAGCGCAGCTTTCGCTAGGCAAAACCTAAAAAGGATAGAGTGTATGACAGAGACAACGAGAGGAGAACAAAAGAAAGCAAGAAACAAAACAGAAGCATGGGCAAAGCGAACATGGTTGGCCTGGACAGGCTCGTGAGATGGATTTTTTTTTAGTATTAATAACCATATGCCTCAAAGTATCATGCAAGAAAATGGATAGGAAAAAAGAAAAACGTATTCCACAATAAAAATGTTGCCTGCAAAAATATTTGCCTTGGCATATCAAGTAAAAGAACAAAACCAAGTGCTTCCTAGCAGACACTGGGTATAAAAGACCGTGTTAGTTTTGCACATGACCGTAAAATAGGATTCTTTTAGTAGAAAGAAAGGCTAGTTTTTTTTTCTCATTATAGTAACCTGAAGGCATAGTTTAAATAAATACGGTTAACTAAACAATAAAAAGAATAAAGTACAGAAATTAAAAAACACTGCCAAAGTTAAATATTGGCCAACCAGCTCTGGCACTGGCGTGCATTTATTTTTTGGTATATGTGTACGCGTGCTCGGCCAAAGTTGTCTTTAACCAACCATGCCAGAGCCAACACAAAGAGGGATTCTCCATCAGTAACTTTTGGAGATGGGCCTGGGAATATGGGCTATGCCATTGACCCCTACCACAAGCACCAACTCCCCACAGTCCCCTGGTCAGTGACATAGGGTATACCAGAGGGAGAGGGACAATAGTTGTAGCACCTACCACTGACTCTACCTAGGCTTGAACACCACGTTCCATGCCCCAGCTTGGGTATACGATTTGTAGCAAAATCAATTCAGAATTTGCATGACGTTGTGTGCCTCCACAACTCCACCCTCAGTCACTTACACGAATTCGCTCTGCCCCATACGCCTTGTCCGTATTCCACTAGACCCAGCAAGACGTCCCCACATCGGGCTCAGTTTAGCCTCGGCCAACTCTCCCCCGGATGGGCACAAACACTGCACCGTTCTTTCAGTATGGTTAAAAATGTACCTTTGTTTAGTATTTTCATATAGAAATGTTTTTCGTTTTAAAATTAATGAAACCCGATTATACCGCTCTCGGGCAATTGGCATGCTAAAATGTGATACCGCTCTCGGGCGAATTGCTTGCTACACTGTGATTCTAATTGATTATTTATGACATCTTGTCACAATCGGGTTCAGTCTAGCCACGGCCAAATCTCCACCGGATGGGCACAAACACTGCGCCGTTCTTTCAGTATGTTTAAAATTGACCTGTGTTTAGTATTTTCATTAGAAATGTTTTCATTTTAAAATTAAGGATACCAGAGTACGCTCCAATTATACCGCTCACGGGCACTTGGCATGTTACATTGTTATACCGCTCTCGGGCGACTGCCTTGATACACTGTTGACACCTTGTCACAATAACCATTTCCACACCTTGTCACAATTATCTACTGCCAGCAACTGTTCACTACAACTGTTAATTCTACCCAATTGATCGTTCGAATCCGAATAATGTGTGCCTTTAATATACAAGCGCTGACCCACTGTAAATTTCTAAATGGTTCAAGTGATTCTTAATGGTCACTTTCGTCTCTTTTTTCTCCCTGTTTTTCCCTTAAAAGGCTTTAACTGTATATACCAGGCAAACGTTATGTTCTAGTCCTGATCATGATCCCGTATAATTCTGAGCAAGGGATCGAAACGTTGACTTTCTATAATAGTGTCACATATGACCATTGTGCCTAATTCTTGTGATTACTATTTTGGCTATACTTGCTGAACCCCTTTGTATACTGAAATGCAAGTGGCCAATCTGCTCAGTCTTTGCCTGTACTTTTTCAATTGTTGTTTGTCCTAAACTGTTTGATTTGTCCTTCCACTTCTGCACACCTTCCCCTCATTGTATGGTACAGGACTGTGCCCTACTTTAAATGATGTTGTTCGCGTATCCTTCACTTTATTTCCAGAATATTATAAAAATAAAAATCCATGTCCGGCTGGACATTGGAACTATATAGTAACCTAATGCGGTCTATATCTTATTCTCTATACATTCCTAAATGTCTACTAAGGACCTTTGTCTTTTGAAGTATAATTGATACCCGTGTCCCCAACCAATTTTTGGGTTCCCTTGTTCATATAGAAAGCACGTTAGCGCAATCGCTGGATTGCAAGGGTCTTTTTACCCTTCTCAACCCCTCCCTTGGGGTGGGCCTTCCTAGTACCTCTATTTTTGTCTCTTCTATACTAAACTCTTCTCTACACTTTATGTGGAGTGGTGTGGCTCACTGGTTAGAGGCGGCAGACCCGGAAGCAGAGAAAGGCCCGGGACCAGGGTTCAATTCCCAACGCGGCAGGGTCGTGGACCAGGGTCAGCGGACTCGATAATTCTCGCTCGGTGCCTACTCTAACCAGGGATCACACTCTGCAACTCTGGGCATTAGCTTGCCTCATCTCTACAACGGCCCCCCACATTCGCCGGGGATGCTTGGTTTCACCTTGGAGATACCCAGTAGGGACCATCTCACAGGGATAGCCAGGACGGGTTCCCCAGCGGTCTACAGCGCCATGACGCCTCAGGGCAGCAGTGCGCTTTACAAGACACATACATACATACATAATGTCAGCGCATGCACCCCTCTATTCAGACGATTATATCAAACAAATCTGTTCAGGCACCTATCTCCTTTCAGACACTCCAGATGCACCAACTCTCGCTAATTCCTCTCTCCCCGAGCAACTTGAGAAACTCCGAAAAAAGCAAGTCCGCTTACAATTAATGGTATTAATGTTGACTGACTACTTCAAAGCTGAAGTGATACCCGTTGGCTTGCAAGTAAGAAACATCCCAGGTATCCTTACCGACAATCCGAAATATATTTCAGACTTCAGTTACATTGGCACTACCTGCTTCCGACACTGGCTAGTGTTGGGTATAGATATTGCCTCTGAAACCTTAAAATCACTGGAGATAGAGATTCTAGATATCGAAAAACAACTACAGGAGTCTAGTAACACTACAGAGAGCAAAAAACTCTTAGAACAGGTGAAAAAAACAGTAGCTGATTTCCATAGAAAAGAGCAGAACAAGAAAGCAAACAAAATTAAAAAGGACATTGGACTCTACAACGTAGAAAATACCCGTATTTACAGAAAGATTTCTACATTAAAAGAACCTACTCAAATCCTCAGAAAGTAGACCTTGGGGACGCTTTAACCGGCGCCAAAACTTAGTGGGTTTCTCTGACACCTCTGCTGATTCTTCAGACAGCTCAGATCCAGGTGAAGGGGTTAGTACAGCGAGATGAGGTGGTGGTCACTCCACTCAATTTTTAGGCAGTGGCCAACCCAACACCCCACAATGGGGACGAGTGAAGAAAACACAACGGTGGTTCAACCCACCAGGGGAACGCAGGACACGCAACAACTTCTACCAGTGGTAGCTACTCAAACTGACACCATGACACTGACAGATGTTATCCCCATCTTCAACTTATCTAAACATACTCTGCTTGATCATGAATTGTCATTGCTCAAGAAAGGTCTATCCTTTGTCCCCACCATTCGTCCCAACTTTATGGAGCTACAAACGGAACTCCTTGGATACTTTAGGCACATTCGCCTAAAGGCCTTTTTCCAACTTCATCCATCCCCTGTCAATACCTCCAACACCCCATTCCGTCCCCCCTCTACATTCTCACCCTCTGCAGGTATGTTACCGGCTGAAATTCTGACATTTGAGAAGCTGGTACTCAAAGATCTGTCCAACCTGGTGAGTAAGAAAAGATATATCCCTTACAACATCTCTCTCCAAGAAAAAGAAGCCATCAGCACTCTCAAAACCAATGTCACCCTGGTGATAAAGATCGCCGACAAGGGCGGCGAAATCGTGCTTCAGGAAGCAGATTCATATAAAGCTGAAATCTTACGTCAACTTGGTAATGCTGAGCACTATTAAAGATTACCTGGCAGCCCCACAAAAGAAATTCAGGAGATCATTTTCAAATTGACTTCTCAAGCATGTACGGATGGCTTTCTCAGTAAAAAGGAATTCACTTTCCTAAATGTAAAGTCGCTTCGTATACCAGTCATTTATACCCTACCCAAAGTTCACAAGAACTCCACCAATCCCCCTGAGCGACCCATCGTCTCAGCCTGTGGCTCAATTCTGGAACCACTTGGCTCCTATGTGGACTTTTTCATTAAAGGTTTTGTACCAGAAACAGCCTGCTATGTGAGAGATAGTATAGCTATGATAAACCCCATTGAACACCACACCTTCAACCACACGACTGACACACTTTGCTCCATGGATGTAGAGTCCCTGTATACAAATATTCCTCAGACAGGTGCTCTTCTAGTCATAAAGAAAACCCTAGACTCTCGCCCGCGTCCACATACGGTCCCCACTCTATTCATTCTCCAACTCCTTGAACTCAAGTGGAAAAAACAGTAGCTGATTTCCATAGAATAGAGCAGAACAAGAAAGTAAACAAAATTAAAAAGGACATTAGACTCTACAACGTAGAAAATACCCGTCTTTACAGAAAGATTTCTACAATAAAAGAGCCTACTCAAATCCTCAGAACAGTAGACCTTAGGGACGCTTTAACCGGCGCCAAAACTTAGTGGGTTTCTCTGACCCCTTTGCTGATTCTTCAGACAGCTCAGATCTAGGTGAAGGGGCTAGTACAGCGAGACGAGGTGGTAGTCACTCCACTCATTTTTTAGGCAGAGGCCAACCCAACACCCCACAACGGGGACGAGTGAAGAAAACACAACGGTGGTTCAACCCACCAGGGGAACGCAGGACACGCAACAACTTCTACCAGTGGTAGCTACTCAAACTGACACCATGACACTGACAGATGTTATCCCCATCTTCAACTTATCTAAACATACTCTGCTTGATCATGAATTGTCATTGCTCAAGAAAGGTCTATCCTTTTTTAAGCCCTTTTTCCAACTTCATCCATCCCCTGTCAATACTTCCAACACCCCATTCCATCCCCATCTACATTCTCACCCTCTGCAGGTATGTTACCGGCTGAAATTCTGACATTTGAGAAGCTGGTACTAAAAGATCTGTCCAACCTGGAGAGTAAGAAAATATATATTCCTTACAACATTTCTCTCCAAGAAAAAGAAGCCATCAACATTCTCAAAACCGATGTCTACCTGGTGATAAAGATCGCCGACAAGGGCGGCGAAATTGTGCTTCAGGAAGCAGATTCATATAAAGCTGAAATCTTACGTCAACTTGGTAATACTGAGCACTATCAAAGATTACCTGGCAACCCCACAAAAGAAATTCAGGAGATCATTTTCAAATTGACTTCTCAAGCATGTACGGATGGATTTCTCAGTAAAAAGGAATTCAATTTCCTAAATGTAAAGTCACCTCGTATACCAGTCATTTATACCCTACCCAAAGTTCAGAAGTACTCCACCAATCCCCCTGGGCCTGTGGCTCAATTCTGGAACCACTTGGCTCCTATGTGGACTTTTTTCCTTAAAGGTTTTGTACCGGAAACAGCCTGCTATGTGAGAGATAGTATGGCTATGATGAACCCCATTGAACACCACACCTTCAACCCCACGACTGACACACTTTGCACGATGGACATAGAGTCCCTGTATACAAATATTCCGCAGACAGCTGCTCTTCGAGGCATACAGAAAACCCTAGACTCTCACCCGCGTCCACATACGGTCCCCACTCTATTCATTCTCCAACTCCTTGAACTCTGCTTGACTAGGAATTTCTTCATCTTTGAGAACACATATTACCAGCAAATTAAGGGGACTTCCATGGGCGCTATTTTTGCTCCCAACCTAGCGATTCTGTTTATGGACCAATTAGAAACCGTTTCCATTCTCACGTCCACTAACCCATTCATCATAGGCATTTGTCTATGGCGAAGATATATTGACGACATTTTAATCATTTGGCATCAGAATACTAACACATTACATCAATTTCTTCACTGGTTAAACAATAATTGTTCTGGTTTATCTTTCACCATCACCCTTGACAAATCAACCATCGCCTTTCTTGACTTAACAATTTATCACTCAGAGGGTGAGTTGCTTACACGCCTCTATAGGAAGCCTACGGAGCGCAACACGCTCTTGAGCTACGCAAGCAACCACCCACGAGCATTAAGGGACTCACTTCCTTATTCCCAATTCCTTAGAATCAGACGGAATTGTTCCTCTAAAGAGGACTATTTCAGAGAAGCAGCAAATCTCTCCTGCAAGCTCAAAGATCGTGGCTATCCAAAAAGAACAGTGAGGAATGCCTCCAAACGAGCATGGTATTGCCCACGTGATGTTTTACTGACCCCGAAAACCAGAAATGAACTTGAAAGAATAGCCTGTGTAACCACTTTTTCCCCAGTATCAAACAAAATAAGGAAATCTATTATACAGCACTGGCCAACCATCAATGTAGGGTGCCTTAATATTGAGAGACCGCTGTTTGCCTTTCGCAAAAGCAGGAACCTAAAAGACCATCTTGTCAGAGCACCTCTCCCCGCCCCAGTCTCACACACAACAATTGATAATATCTGGGGACTAGCCCCCATCTTAAGTCATGCTAAGTGTGGTGGATGTAATGTATGTGAGTTCACGATTGAGAGTAAGAACTCCACGTTTAATAACATCACAGTGGATCGACGAGCTTTTTCAAATTGTAACACCAGTAATGTGATCTACTTAATACACTGTCCCTGTATGACATTGTATGTGGGCCAAACAACTCAGAAAGCCAAACCAGAATTTGCCGTCCCAGGAGCCGCATCAGATGCAAAACACCGAATGCACTATTGGTGGACCATTTTTCTGCTGCCAATCACAACGAAGATTATATTTGCTGCACAATTCTGAAAGTTCTCAAGTTGCCACAAAGAGGTGGCAATATGGCTCAATTACTCAACTGTGAGGAATTAAAAACAATAATCCTGTTCGACACAATTCGAAATGGCCTTAACAGAAGCGAGGACTGGACTACTTTATTGTGATTGGTCAGAAACTGATACTGTTCCCTCAATAATGCTTTGGACCGCTTCCCGCTGGTACAATTTCTGGAGGCTTCACATTGCTTTCCTGTACACCTTGCCATACTTGAACCTGAGCCTTAATATAATAATTTCTGAATTCTTAATTGTTTAATTTCTAATTTTAATCAAATTTTTTCTGGTCACTTCATTGTAAATATGTAAATATGTAATTATCTCGTCACTTTTCACCTGCTAGTCACGCCGGCCGTACCTTCCTAAAAGCTTATTCCAACCACTCAATACTCACACCCCCTCCACAGTCTATTCACTCACCCAAGATGGCGGCATATTCTGACTTCACCAAGTGAGTCCCCTTTTCATTTCCTCTAGCATTGACTCAATCAAAATGGCGGCCGCACCACTGCATTTAAGCACTGATTCTGCTTCATGTACCCCGTGCCTGCCATCACGCTGCACGGGTCATGCACATTGCTGCAAATCCACCCGTTAGCATATCACGGCTAACTACCGCATATTTAATGTAAGATTCCTTCGTCGGTACGGGTTACCGAACCTAGTCTCGCACGCCCGTGACTGTTCCCACTTGAACAGCGCTCTGACTTTATTAATTCTTCTCCCTAGTGGAACCACTTTCGGCAATCAGCCACCAGACGTGAGAACACCCAGGAGGTCCACCAAGGTACCTCACAGACCTGGTCGCTACAAGCAAGGGGCTACATGCCCCCATCAGAGTACTAACTCCGTCTGTCTGATCAAGGTAGGCGCTATTTCCCTGTTTCCTTCGCCTTGATCACGCCCAATTGTTTATCACCACTGACCCGCACCCTTTTGCCCCGCAGCACTCTGTAACCACACTTATCAAGGCGGATTCAGGCTGGCCCTTCCTCCGTCGAGCCGCCCCATTCCCGCACCGCGGTAAGCCTCCACAACCCCACCCTCAGTCACTTACACGAATTCGCTGTGCCCCATATGCCTTGTCCGTATTCCACTAGACCCAGCAAGACGTCCCCACATCGGGCTCAGTTTAGCCTCAGCCAACTCTCCCCCGGATGGGCACAAACACTGCGCCGTTCTTTCAGTATGGTTAAAAATTGACCTTTGTTTAGTATTTTCATAAAGAAATGTTTTTCGTTTTAAAATTAATGAAACCCGATTATGCCGCTCTCGGGGTATTAGCATGCTAAAATGTTAAACCGCTCTCGGGCGACTTGCTTGCTACACTGTGATTCTAATTGATTATTTATGACATCTTGTCACAATCGGGTTCATTCTAGCCACGGCCAACTCTCCACCGGATGGGCAGAAACACTGTGCCGTTCTTTCTGTATGTTGAAAATTGACCTGTGTTTAGTATTTTCATTAGAAATGTTTTCATTTTACAATTAAGGATACCAGAGTACGCCCCAATTATACCGCTCACGGGCACTTGGCATGTTACATTGTTATACCGCTCTCGGGCAACTGCCTTGATACACTGTTATGCTAATTGATTTTTTATGACACCTTGTCACAATAACCATTTCCACACCTTGTCACAATTATCTACTGCCAACAACTGTTCACTACAACTGTTAATTCTACAAAATTGATAGTTCGAATCCGAATAATGTGTGCCTTTAATATACACGCGCTGACTCACTGTAAATTTCTAAATGGTTCAAGTGATTCTTAATGGTCACTTTCGTCTCTTTTTTCTCCCTGTTTTTCCCCTAACAGGCTTTAACTGTATATACCAGGCAAACGTTATGTTCTAGTCCTGATGATGATGCTGTATATTTCTGAGCAAGGGATCGAAACGTCAACTTTCTGTAATAGTGTCACATATGCCCATTGTGCCTAATTCTTGTGATTACTGATAGAGCGCGCAGGTCACCCGACTATAATTTTACCATACACGTATCGGGCCCATAAAAAATTCAATTTACCACATTTATTAATCGGGTAACCTTACACTCTACTACCAGTAACCCTTGTTCCTTCCTATTTATTTTCCACTGTACCCGACTTACCAATCCACTGTTAGGGGTACCTATCATCACAATGGATCAGAGAGCTAGCTGTAAAAGAAAGGCAGACACAAAAATACCTTTTCTATATTTTCTATCTTCATAATAACCACAAACTCGGGAAGTTTTGAAAACCTTTATCTAAAATTCATCAAATTCCGAAAGCATAAGATTTACAGTGAGTAAACAATCAATAACCAAGATTTTAAAGAGCACATATCCATAAAGGAAATGAATCAGGTCAACCATTTAGAATTTTAAAGGCAGGAATAAACAGGGATCATGCTAGTAAGGATTTTCGTGAACTTAGACTAAGCATGGAGTGACTAAAGGATGAGAAGAGATAAGGAACATACTAGCATATACTCCTTCAAAGTGGTACAGTACGAAGATTTAGTCAGTCTATGGAGACTCGAAAAATAACATGGGACGATAGGGGAGGTAAAAAGTGGAACACGCTAATATCTCTGAACAAATATTTCATTTAGCTAAGGGAAGGTAAAGAAAAAAGGAAAATCTATATTTCAAGAACTGAAACAGGAATGTACTTAAAGGATGGGTAAGAAAGGGTACATGCTAAAATAACAATTATAATGTATGACCTTTTCGTTTGTTGGTGCAAAGAAAACATGGAAAATTAATATGCAAGACCACGTTTATTAGAGCAAGGAAAAGAGTGAAAGATGCAGAATAGACTTCCCAGCACTATATTTACCTAGAACGGTGTGAAGACCAGCCCTGGCCACGGGTCAGTTAAGGACAGGAGAAACCCCAAGGAAGGACAGTCGCCAGTAGGCCAGCAGGTGCAGAATGGACACCCCAGGACAGGACAGGAAAACCAGATTAGGATCAGGACAGGATCACCAAGGTAAGACCAGCACCCGCAGTTCGGAAGCAACGCCTGCGCTCCACCCTCTCTGCAGCTATCAGTCAGAACCCCGATTGGGTTATCGAATTCCCCAGCAAAGTGCTCCGCCAGCACTTAAGGTTTCCAATACCCCGCTTGAGTCTATGGAAATTACGGACAGAGTGCTCCGCAGCTCTCTGTATCAGTCACCTATTGAGTGCGTTGGGTCAGTGACAGGTCAGCTATTCGGACAAGTCGGACAATTTTTCTAGCTAAACCTAGACTAGTTATACTGTTTTCGGGTCATTGTACCACCCCCCAAATGTTGCAAGTGTAAGAATCCCCAATTTCGATTGGTCCTCAAGTAGGACAGGTTAACACACCAATCAGGACAGACTTCTACAATCCTTAATTTGCATTTTGGGGGACCGCCTATTGAATTTGGGGTTCCCATGACATAAGTCTCTGAATTACAATAGCGCATCTATGAATTATGATACATTTAGTTCATTTCAGCTTCTTCTGCTAGGCGAAGGTGCATCTTCCAAGGCACATCTTGGCGGGGACCTCGGGTTGGCACGGATACAATGTCATAGAGCTCGTCCACTGGCAGAAGACTGTCATGCGCAGAAAGGCTGTTTGATATGGAGTATTCCCATCCCTCATGCCCACGGATTTTGGCACATGAAAAATAAGCGAAAACAAATTAAAAATACAGAAATAAATGAATACACTGTATACCAGGAATCCCTATATGACTCCCCTTACTTTATACTAACTTATAGCATTATTAGTAGTGCAAACGAATAGTAGCGCAAAAGCAGCAGCGCAAGCTTTGGCATGTGAGAACACAAAGCGGCCATCTTAATGCTAGTGCGCAAGCGCAAAGATTCCCACCAGAACTGCGAGTACGTCACGTCACGTGATTGTGACCAACGCATGCGCAGACGAAAACCCCGCTAAGCAGCGGCCATTTTAGCGACAAGCGGTTTAGGATAAGTAAACACATAGGCAAGCTTCACTGGGACACCCCGTGTAATGTAAAATGTGCAATATTAGTAACACAAAACAGGTTGAATTAGTTCATTAGGGTTATTCGAGGTTCATGAATACAAGCAAGCCGCTTTACGTGCAAATTCTTGCTCCATCAATCCCCTCCTTGATGATATTTTATATCATCACAAATCAATAGAACCAGATGCCAACTTTTTCACTTTTTTCCCAATTCCATTTCTTCAAACATTCTGTTCAATCTCTCTTTTGTTTCTTTATTAGGGTGAGAATTTTTCACCCTTTTATACAGCTGATTATTCATCTCTTCTAATTCAAGTTCATCCACATTTCTCTTTACCCCTCTCTGGTTCACAGTATACTTTTTCTGGTGCTTTCGACATTTACAACAGACAAATATAATGAATACTACTAAACCTATTCCCGCAATGGGCATTAGTACCTTAATCAGAAAACTTTTACCTAAATTAGCAAACCAATGACCTACGGCGGAGAGACCATCAGTCATCTCTTCCAGGCACTGTCAACCTCCAGTGGTTTGAGTTCTTTTGCCAAATTAGTAATGTTCCTTACATACCTCTGGATTTCTACACTTTTATCAGGTATGTAAGTGCAACAATGTTGCGCTTTCAACATTCTGCAGACTCCGCCCTCTTTTGCTAATAGAGTATCAAGGGCAAGTCTGTTCTGTAAAACCATTGATCTGACCGCAACCATTTCGGTATTGACCATCAAGAAACCTCCAGCAGTGTCGGTAGATAACCGATCTACTACTGTAGACAATTTGCAAATTTTGTGTGTGTTCAGAACCACTCCCACTGCAGGTATTATTGCGCTAAAAATATCTCCTACAATTTCGCCAGCACTTTCTCTTTTATTTCGTACTAATTGGTTAGTTCCTTCATTGCTTCCAGTGATTTCCCCCACATGGTATATCTTTGGAAAGACAATACCAAAATAGCAACTCCAATACCAATGGTCGGGCAATTTGAAGTAAGCCTTGTTCCCACAAATAAAATACATTCCAGGAAACACAGGCTCTGTCCCATCTTTGAAACCCCAACCTCCGATTACCTTGTAATTATGTTCACATTCACTGGAACCAATGAAAACATTGTTATAATAATTAGTCTTTTCCCTTTTAAGACAAATATTCCCCTTCTTTTCGAAATCCAAAAGCATAGCAGCACTAGTTCCACCGTTTGGGGTGCTCCCTATACTCTCTGCCCATTTAGGAACCTTCTGGTGTTTGTCTTTTGCTTTCTTTTGCAAATTCTCTCTTCTTTTCTCTACCATGTCCAGAAATTCTTTTTCCTTTTCATGTAAAGAACAAGTCAGGTTATTTTTATGTGCATCATATATATTAATTTTTCCTACAGTTAGAAAATAATCACTCATGAATTTAGCTACATCTCTAGTCGTATGTACAGGGTTCAGGTTTCTTCGAACAGGAAGTTCAGAAAATGTCACGTCTGCGTTTGAATAGTAATACTGTAAAGGTCCTCTTTTGTAGAATAAGCTAGTTAGTATACTACATGAAATTCCATAGGTTAAGGGCAGGTGATGATAAGTCACGCCTTCAGCTACAGAAGTAGGTAGCTTCATGCAGACAGAACAGTCGTCTATTTCCATAGTTTCTACGTAATGCAATAACAGGTTTGCGAAAACATTTAAATGAGTCTTGTTCTTAATCTTGTTAAAGTGTGATACTTCCTCATCTGGGTCTTCTAAATTTAACTGTCTCCGTTTCAGGCTAAGTGGTTTGTCCAAAGTTTCTACTCTTCGTGGTGTAATTCTAGTGTGTGATTCTACAGTGTCGTCAGGTAAATTATTATTTGGGTACAAACTTGGGTTCTTACTCATCATAGAAGGAATGGTTACTGTTAGTCCTATCCAAAGGATCAGTACTATGGCTACACTACATAAACATACTTGACAGCATGTTTTACAACAACTTTGTCTCGGTCTCCCATTCTCAGAAGAATCAGACATTTTTGGCTCAAAAGAGGTTACAACCCCTCTTTGTATATTTACACAGCTTGCTTACTCGTTTAACTTTTCAGGTGGGGTTTACTTCCTCACTGGTCTGTTCAGGTATTACTTCTTCATCACTTTCACTTTCGTCACTGATTTCCAAGTTCTCAAACTCCTCCAACACAAAGTAAGTCCACTCCGGACTCGCGTACTTGTTATTCAGTTTCTTAATGCAAGCAGTTCTTCTCTTTATCTTTGTGTGGACTGGGTCAGTTTGACTCGAAACCTCATTTATTTGTTCAGGCTCCTCGTTTATCATCTTTAGACGCAGTCTCAGCCTTTTCACAAATCGAGGTACTGAATCACCTTTTTTCAGCCTTTTAACTGGTACTGTGTCTTTGCCTTCGTTCAACACCCTTTTGTTTTCGTTCAATTGTGGCACACTTCGATCAAGTTCGGTTTCAGTATCATTCCCTAACTGACTAGGTCCAGGTCTGTCGTCTGTTTCTTCTGCCTGGTCCCTAAACTGACCTTGTTCAGGTATATGCTGAGTTTGGCTTTGATCTGTTTCGATCTCTTCTTCCTGAACAAAATTGTCTAGTTCTATCTGTTCCTGCTCACGCTTTTCGAACTATTGATTTTCTTCTGCGTGAACTTCCGCCCTAATTTCTATCTGTCCCTCTTCTGGTGCAGGTGTTCTGGGTGGAGTGTCAATTACCTGCTCTTCCCCTATCTGGTCCTCCTCAGAATCAGATCTGAAGTGTATTTCGATAATCTGAGTAGCTTCTTCTTCACCTGTCTCGTCCTCACTATCCCACTGTCTGTCTAGCTGGGCTTGACTTCTGGTTCGGATAGGGTTGATTGTCAGGTCATTGAGTGGAACCCAATCTTCTTGACTGGAGCTCGGTTGTTCCTCTTCAGCCACTTCAGGACCGATGGCTTGGAATCCTTCAGCTGGGCAACCTTCAGCTTCATTTAGGTCTGGTTCAGTCACTCTCTTCGTGTGGCTGGCATGGATCCAGCGAGGTACTCCTGCACACTTTACAGCTGTGGTGGTAACCAGGATCACCTGTCGTGGCTTTCCCCACCTGGGTTCAAGGCAGCTTTTCCGAGTGTGCTTCTTTATTGCGACCCAATCACCAGGATTCAGGTTATGCGTTGGAGTTGTTGGCCTGGCGACGTCTTCTCCCCCAACCTGGCGAGAGATAGAACGTACTTGGTCAGCCAGCTCTTTACAATATTCCAGCACCAAATCATCAGATAAGCTTATTAACTTGTATCCTGGTACCCACGCTTGCCGCATTGCTCTTCCCATCAGGATTTCATGTGGACTCAAGCCCGTATTCCGATCTGGAATACTTCTGAGTCCCATCAGTACAAGAGGCAGAGCATCTGGCCAATCCAGTTGAGTGTATTCACACATCTTTCCCAATCTTGACTTGATCGTGCCATTTATCTGTTCTACCACTCCAGAAGCCTCTGGACGATATGCACAATGTAGATGTTGCGTGATTTTGAATGCTTCACAGATCTGTTTTCATAATTTCATTCTGAAAATGACTTCCTCTGTCCGATTCAATCAAGACTGGGAAACCGTAACAAGGTATTAGTTCCCTAAGTAACAACTTTGCTACCGTGATGCTGTCATTTCTTCGTGCAGGGAAAGCTTCCACCCATTTTGAAAATAGGCAGACAATGACAAGTAGGTGTTTCATTCCTCGACAAGGGGGCAACTGAATGAAGTCAAGTTGTAGTCTAATGAAGGGGCCTTCTGCCTTTCCAATTTTTCCTGGTAGTACTATGGTCTTTTTCCCAGGGTTAAATTGCTGGCAGGTCAAACACCTCTGGCAGAGTGCCTCTGCTACTCTTCTGAATTTCGAATTGAACCATGTTCGGCGGAACATGCGAATCATCGCATCTCTGCCCACATGTGTATTTCCATGTATCAACCTAGCCATAGGAGCAAGCATACAATCTGGTAACACAGGCAACCCATCAAGGTAAACAATGACACCATCCTCATCTCTCCTGCGGCACCCAAAGTTTCTCCATCTTTGTTTTTCTTGAGGCTCTACTGCTTCCTGTAAGTCTCTCACTTTCCTCCCATGTATTCACTCCCTCTAGCATCAAAAGTTGGCAGCTGCTTCCAGTTCCCCCAACCCTTATATTGATTGAGATTTTGTACTTTGCGCAATGTTTGGCTAACTGATCAGCATAACAATTACCGGCTGTCACATCGTCGTTGCCAGATTTGTGAGCAGCACACTTGACCACAGCCAATTCTTTTGGTAACTGGATTGCTTCCAGTAAATCCTGCACATATTTTCCATTTCGGATAGGGGTACCTGAAGAAGTCAGGAACTCCCTCTGTAGCCACAATTGGCCAAAGTCATGCACAACCCCATAACCGTACTGGCTATCAGTATACACGGTTATTCTCAAATTTCTCCCAAAGTTACAGGCTTTTGTCAATGCAATTAATTCGGCTATCTGTGCAGACTTGACTCCATACAAATAAGATGCTTCCACCGGACGATCCAGAGTGCACACAGAGTAGGCAGCACTTAAGCCACTGTCCTAGTGTCTCATGCATGAACCGTCTACAAACAGCTCATAATCTCCATGGTACAAAGGGTTCTCTTTAATGTCTGGGCGTGGTGTTGTACTGAATTCAGTTAAGTCAATGCAATCATGTGCAAATTCTTCCCTCACTTCTTCTGCAAATGAACTAGGCAGTAAGGTAGCAGGATTCAAAATGTTACATCTTTCGATGGTTACGTTTCCTGCCCCTACAAGGATTCTTTCGTACTTAGTCAGCCGACTAGGTGTGAGATACTGGGTTTTCGTTCTTGTCAATAAAATCACGACAGAATGTGGAACATACACAGTTACTGGATGTCCCATCACAATGGACTCACTCTGTTAAAGACTCATGCATGTTGCAGCTACAGCTTTCAGACATCCAGGTAATCCAGCTGCTACTGGGTCCAATGTGGAAGAAAAGTATTCGACTGGACGTCGAGTCAAACCATGAATTTGGGTCAGGACTGAAAGTGCACAATTGTCTCGTGTGTCACAGAACAGTGCAAAATCTTTTGAATAATCTGGCATTCCTAAGGCTGGAGCAGTACAGAGACAATCTCATAATTTGGTAAAAGCTGACATGCTTTCGTCATCCCATTCCACTGGGTCACTTGCTCCTTTCCTGGTCATTTTTATCAATGGTTTTGCTAGGACTGCAAATCCCACAATCCATTGCCTGCAGTATCCTACAACTCCAAGGAACATTCTGATTTCCTTCTGAGTGTTTGGCAATTCCATGTTTCGAATTATCCTGATTCTTTCTGAGGTGACTTTCCTGATACCTCTCTCTATCTGGTGCCCCAGATACTTTACTGATGTGGTGCAGAATTGCAGTTTTTCGGGTGATACCTTATGCCCTCCCTCACCTAAATGATTTAGCAAGGCAATTGTGTCAGTCACACAGTCCTTTCGACTTTTAGACGCCACCAAGAGGTCGTCTATGTACTGCACCAGAACTGATTTTCCGGGCAAAATTAGGGTCTCGAGGCATTTTTTCAGAATCTGATTAAAGATTGACGGGCTTTCTGTATACCCCTGAGGGACGCGATTCCAGACGAACACGTGACTGTCGAATTCAAATGAGAAAAGAAATTTGCTGTCTGGATGCAATGGGATAGAAAAGAACGCATGACATAAGTCAATGACGGTAAACCATCCAGCATTCCATGGAATTTGGTATAAAATTACTGCAGGGTTTGGCACGACAGGACAACAGGGAACCACAATTTTGTTAACCCTTCGCAGATCCTGTACTACCCTGTACTTACCGCTAGGTTTCTTGATTCCAATTATGGGCGAATTGCATGGACTGCTCATCACTTCTTGTATGATTTTGGCTTCTACCAATCTTTTTATTTCAATGGCAACTCCTGCTTTTACTTCTGCTCTCATCTTGTACTGTTTAATGTTTGGGTACACTGCATTCTCCTTTATAGTTATTTTAATCGGGTCAATGTTTTCCATCAATCCTACATCTTTTCCAGTAAAATCCCATACTTTAGGATTCACCGTTTCTTGGAGCTCCTCTGGTAAGTCCTGCATGGTCAGTCTTTTAATTTCAGAGCCTGGTCTTGCTAACATTAATTTGTAAATTCCATCTTCGTCTGGGGTTTGGAGTTCGACGCCATTTGGTGTGCAAAAGATAGTGCAATTCATTTTACACAACAAATCTCTCCCTAACAGGTTTACAGGACTGGTGTCGCAAACGACAAATCTATGCATCTCTTTAGAATTTCCAATTTTAACTTCCATAGGTTTTGTAACAGGGGTACTAATTAACTGATTAGAAACTCCCACTACTTGGATTGCTTCTCCCGAGAGGGGTAGGTTTGGAACGTCTGCTGTTCTCACAGTAGAACGAGTGGCACCAGTGTCCAACAGAAAGGTGACGTCATTTCCTTCAACCTTTCCTTCAATGTATGGCCCTGACTGGTCCACCGGCAAGGAGGCGCCAAGCACGCACTCCTCGTCCTCCCCCCTCAGGCACCGTCAGTAGGTGTCATCACAGAGAAACATGTCATTTAACAGGAACTGTGAAACTGCTGCATTTCTATCTTCCCTTCCTTCCCATACTTCAGTGTCCTTACTCTGTTGTGCTCTGTTTTTATAATTCTGCCTAGGTGCACGAGGCAGCTGATTCTACTTTACCTGTTGCTGGGTCTTTCGTGGTTTCTCATTCTGTGTCTGTGGATTTAAATCATTAATTTGGATATTACCATTCTGTGCATGTGGACACTCGTCTCTCCAATGACCTATCTGGCCGCATCCGTGACAGGGGAATTTCTTTTTGGCATCTACTCTGCTCATTTTTACTCTGGGCTTTCCCCCACCCCTGGAGCTTTGATTCTGATTACTGGTCAATTTATTTAACTGCTGATCCTGCTGTTCTGCCAATTTTACCTGTGCCCACATGACCTTTTCTTTCAGGGCTTTTCGTTTGTCCGCCATCTCATCCTCACAGTACTTGGCATACTTCAGAACCTCATCAATTGGTTTGGACTGCCAACAGATTTTATTGTCTTTTATCCATTGTGAAATTTCAGGTCTTAATCCTAATACAAACCTGTAAATGAAATGGGTCATACCCTTCATCTCGATGTTGGCCAGACCACTGTACGTTTTGAACACCTGTAACAGTCGTTCATAATAGGAATGAACAGTTTCATCTCTATTCTGGGTAGTTCTATCTATTCTGGTCCAATCAGTTTCCTTTGCAGGCACTTTCCCTTTTAGATGCAACATTACCTGGTTGTATTTCCTCATTACATCAGCAGAAGGAGCCCCCGTGATAGGGTCCCTCGGGAATTCCTCACTAGGCCAATCAACCGCAATTTTGCATTCTGTCCACAAATCTACAGGTACCACAATGGCGAAAAACCCATCTTAATCTTTCCAGAGACATTTTTGGACCTTCACAAATCTTTCTACCTGCCTGTACCAATCCACAGGTTTTTCTCGTAATTTCGGGAAGTCATTGGTAAAGGACACAATATCCTGTCGGGACCATGGAACATGCACATACTTTCCACCTGGCACTTCTCGCATAGGATATAATTTTTCTGCCTTGTCTGCTTCTTTTAAGACATACTCGGAAGCCATCTGTTTTGATCTAATCTCCTCCTTTTTCTTTGCCCACCTGGCTTTCCATTTTTCTAATTCTCGCCATTTTTGCAACAAGTTCAACAATTCTCTGATCTGCACCTTTCCCCCTGACACATTCATGTTTTCCAAATCTTTGTCAGAAAATTCTGCTCGGTAAGGTTTCTGCAAAGCTTTTGATTTGCTAATATCTATTCCCATACTAGCCGCGGTGTCCATTAATTTCTCATGGAACACCCTGGTATTACAGGTGATACTCTTACAGATAAACAGCAATTCTTCCTCGGAAAAAGTATTTAGTCTGTCTAATCCCACATTTCCAGCCATCAGTTCTTCCAATTCTATTCTTAATTTGTAAATATCTAATGGTCTCGACTGAGTATTTTGTTTCTCTAATTCTCGACTCCATCTCTCAATTTCTTCAGGAGTCACTACTGTGGCACTTCTAGTACCAGAAGCAGATTCAATCTATACTTCTCCTGAGTTGAAAGGTGAGTTCTTTCTCTGTGATCCCCTTTCCAGCTCTCTTACTGGCAAATCCATCAAAGAAATTACAGATTCACATTCACTTGCCTGTAAGCATGAGCGTAAAATCCGTTCCGCTCGCGGATTTTGCGGATTTTCGGCAAATTCGCAATCCGCAAACTCTCGCGAACTTGCCGAAAATTCGTAAAATCCGTGCGAAGCGGATTTTTTGCTTGGTCGCACTTGCCAACTAGAATACTATACAATTTCGCGGGAGTAAACACTTGCGAACACATAGATGCGGCGGGCAGCGACAATCTCGCAATTGCGAGATTGCAAAATTTGCAATTTCGCACAAGAAATCCACCAGCAGGCAGCATAAACCTTGAAAATTATGATTTTTATCAGAATAACTCCTCAGGTTGACATTTGCCTGCACTTTTTCTTTGCAAGGAGTCCATTTTGGGGGAGGGGGGTGGGAGGAAGGAAGTGCCCCACAGTCTCCAACTTCCTGTTCCTGTCCAGCAGGCTCCTCTCAGTGCTTTCTTCATGTGCTGGTCCCTTTGATTTGGATCTTGACCTGGAAGGATTACTTTTTGTGGATGCTGCTGGATATTTGGATTTTTGCAAAACTGAAAGCACTCAGCAGGTGCAAAAGTTCAATCTTATCATTAGTAACCATTCCCTGTAGTGCTTCCTGAGGGGCCCCTTCAGAGTTCATTTGCCTACTTGCAACTATTCTATGACCCTGCTCTGACCCTCACAACAGGCTCAGAGAATAGCTACAAGTATACAACAAAGGTCCTGTTAAAAAAATTACACTGCAACAGAAAGCAATTACAGACAAAACTGAAAGCACACAGCAGGTGCAAAAGTTCAATCTTATCATTAGTAACCATTCCCTGTAGTGCTTCCTGAGGGGCCCCTTCAGAGATCAGTTGCCTACTTGCAACTATTCTATGACCCTGCTCTGACCCTCACAGCAGGCTCAGAGAATAGCTACAAGTAGGTCACAAAGGTCCTGTGAAAAAAAATTGCACTGCAACAGAAAGCAAATTACAAATAAGGAAGCAGGTGCCAGCCAGACTGGAACTTTAAATTCAGTGACACATTAATCAACCCCAAATTAATTCATGTCAGTTGAAGCAGGGCAGGTGTGCTTGCTTTTTGTCACCCCCATAATCTACAGTGATAAACCAACCACAGGGTGGCAGTGATGTACCAGAGGGTGGCATGGGTGTACCAGAGGGTGGCAGTGGTGAAACAGAGGGTGCTGTGAACCTGTGATGATGAACCAGACGTAGAAACAACATAGTTGCGGCAATTGCGAACTGGTACACAACCCTCGCGAACTGGCAGAAACCCTTGCGAACACAAAAAAAATCCGCAAATTCGCGAGAGTTCGCGGATTGCGAATCCGTAAATACGCAAGTTCGCGGATTGCCAATTCGCAAAATCCGCCCATGACTACTTGCCTGATCATCTACAATTAAGGGCTCTTTTCTTGGCAGTACTACAGCCGGGGTAATATTCGGCGTCTTGGGACACCCCTGTTTATCCCCATACAAAGGAACCACTGGTCCAATAGTTACTGGAATTGCCAAGGCTTCAGGACTTGTGTTTAATTGGGAGATTTTCTGAATGAATTCTGTTCTCTGTTTAGCTATAGCTTCTCGCTCTCTCTCCTGTAGTACTCTCTCCAGGCTAGTTTCAGGTACTATTTGCGGAGTCAGGGTTGGGGTATAATTCGGGGCAGTTGGATGTGTCACGCTTGGTCCCTCACCATAGTTAGGTTTCCGGTACGGATTCCCTGTGCTTAAAGATCTCGGCTCCTCTTGATAAGGAGGTATTAGATAGCCGTCTCTCACACTTACTGGTCTTGATCCCTCCTGGTAAGGGGGTCTTAGGCAAGCATTCCCTACACTTGAGGATCTGTGTCCTTCATTAGAAGAAGGTGGATTTTTCATTAGCAATTCCTCCAAATAATCATCGTCTGAATCCCCCCCGGTCATCAGATGCTTTGTCTTTTCTGTCCTTTTCCCTTCCATGGGTTCTCCTAGTGCCATCATAGGGTATAGTCCCTCCACTATCATGTTCTGCCTCCATTCTTTCATTTTTTTCACTCGAGTTTCTTGTTTCAATTTTGGATACCATTTGGTTAACCCTTTATCCATTCGGGGTTTTTCTCGCTCAAAAGCCTCTATCTCCCATTCCTCTAAGGCCTCATATTGCGTTAGTCTGGGTCTGGGATGTAAATCATTCATTCGGGTTCTCAAATTGAATAGAATCCTGCTATTAAAGGTACCATCCAACGGAAATGCCAAAATTCCGTCATTTTTAGTATATTCCACCCAATTCTCCAACCACACACAAGAGTGGTACCCTTTATCAAACATCATGAATGACGCAGGGGTATTAGGTGGAGGAATGACAACTCCTTCTCTAGTTTTGATAGGTTTGTCTTTCTTGAAATAATTCTTTACCTTTTTTACTAAGGTCAATTTTCTCTTATTTCCGTACATAATGCTACAGTTACGACCTTTCCATTTTTCTTTAGCAAACCCTAGATATCTTGGATCAGTTTTAGTCTCTGGGTTAGACGTATGCCACATACACTTTTCCGCAAGCGACTTTGTTTACAAGTCACTTCCAATCCAATCGCGTCTTTTATTTTCGTGCAACCAATCAAATGCGCAATTTCAAATAACCTCAACCAATGGGTGCGTGGCGTTTCTCGTAAACGAGTCCTCATGCTTCTGTGCTCACCCCTCCTTTACAATTCTACCTCAACTACACGCCCGCTGTCTCGACCAATACCAGCGAGGCACAAAATGACGTCAGCGCAGCTCCGCAACTGACTCCCTCCTTCACAAGGTAAGAAACACTACGATTTCTACCCTTTAAAGTGCAAGTGCTTTATTTAATTTACAACGAAAACACATTCGCCACTGAACTCGAGTGTCTAGAAAGGAAAGATTTGTTTCACTGCAAGTAAACTTCTTCTATTTACTTTTCAAATACTGCGAGTAGATCCCTTCTGCCTACCATTAACACAAGCATCAGTGAACCTGCTACTCCTTCGACTCATCCACTGCGGGATATATACTAGGCCAAAAGTTTCACTAGTGAACTCCTTTGCTACCAATCAAGCTTAGACGAACTTGCTACTCCTTCCGTGTGACCCTTACTAGGTTATATCACAATAGAAGTTTTGCCAGAGAACTCTTCGCTACCATTTATTCACACATTTATTCAGAAAACCCTAATTAGTGCTTCCAGTTCTGCCTAACCTGCACCAATTTTCCTCTAGCAAGTGACCTCGCTACGGCGTGGATTCTCCTCACCATCCGTTATTCTATTCCCCGGGTATTCCAGACAAACATATAACAATCACTAACGAGGTTTGTTAGAACATATATCAATATACCAGCAAGAAAAACAATTTAAAACATTTCATAATTTTCAAAGTAATAAAACATTTGTAAATTCGTTTAAACGTTTAGCAGCAAAATGTTCACATTTAGCAGCAAATAACCTACCTACCTATCTTAACTAGTCCCTAACCATTACCTCTGCTACCAGAAAATTACTGATAGAGCGCGCAGGTCACCCGACTATAATTTTACCATACACGTATCGGGCCCATAAAAAATTCAATTTACCACATTTATTAATCGGGTAACCTTACACTCACCTACCAGTAACCCTTGTTCCTTCCTATTTATTTTCCACTGTACCCGACTTACCAATCCACTGTTACGGGTACCTATGATCACAATGGATCAGGGAGCTAGCTGTAAAAGAAAGGCAGACACAAAAATACCTTTTCAATATTTTCTATCTTCATAATAACCACAAACTCGGGAAGTTTTGAAAACCTTTATCTAAAATTCATCAAATTCTGAAAGCATAAGATTTACAGTGAGTAAACAATCACTAACCAAGATTACAAAGAGCACATATCCATAAAGGAAATGAATCATGCCAACCATTTAGAATTCTAAACGAAGGAATAAACAGGGATCATGCTAGTAAGGATTTTCGTGAACTTAGACTAAGGATGGAGTGACTAAAGGATGGGAAGAGATAAGGAACATACTAGAATATACTCATTCAAAGTGGTACAGTACGAAGATTTAGTCAGTCTATGGAGACTCGAAAAATAACATGGGACTATAGGGGAGGTAAAAAGTGGAACACGCTAATATCTCAGAACAAATATTTCATTTAGCTAAGGGAAGGTAAAGAAAAAAGGAACATCTATATTTCAAGAATTGAAACAGGAATGTACTTAAAGGATTGGTAAGAAAGGGAACATGCTAAAATAACAATTATAATGTATGACCTTTTCGTTTGTTGGTGCAAAGAAAACATGGAAAATTAATATGCAAGACCACGTTTATTAGAGCAAGGAAAAGAATGAAAGATGCAGAATAGACTTCCCAGCACTATATTTACCTAGAACGGTGTGAAGACCAACCCTGGCCACGGGTCAGTTAAGGACAGGAGAAACCCCTAGGAAGGACAGTCGCCAGTAGGCCAGCAGGTGCAGAATGGACACCCCAGGACAGGACAGGAAAACCAGATTAGGATCAGGACAGGATCACCAAGGTAAGACCAGCACCCGCAGTTCGGAAGCAACGCCTGCGCTCCACCCTCTCTGCAGCTATCAGTCAGAACCCCGATTGGGTTATCGAATTCCCCAGCAAAGTGCTCCGCCATCACTTAAGGTTTCCAATACCCCGCTTGAGTCTATGGAAATTACGGACAGAGTGCTCCGCAGCTCTCTGTATCAGTCACCTATTGAGTGCGTTGGGTCAGTGACAGGTCAGCTATTCGGACAAGTCGGACAATTTCTCTAGCTAAACCTAGACTAGTTTTTTTTTTTTTTTTAAGGTTTTTATTGAAGAAGACAAGGGAATTTACCATAAATCGGGTGTCATACACAAAATACGATATAGCGATAGGTGAGCGAGTAGACCAATGCAGAAAAACAATTCACAGAAGTATGTAGCTTTGGCAACAACATATACATTAAGAGGAGAAACGATCAGAAATCTGACAAAACAACAGCCTGCAAGGTTCACCCACCCACGATTCAGGATAGTGAAGACCAAATTAGACACTCGACTAGGTAAGAAATCGATACAGAATAAGCGACCCATCTCTCGTGAAAGAAGAAAGGAAAGAGAAAAAAGGCCATAGAACTAAACAAAGGTAAAATAACAAACCCCTCCCCATTCCCCCCACCCTGCACCCCTGCAATAGCTACGCCCCATCCCCACTAGCAGCGTGCCTGTCGCCCCGGAACTAAACCTAAAAGTAGGAAAAAAGAGTGGAGGAGGAAATATCAAACAGGCTCCCGATCTCCCTTACCCTCCGCCAGCAACAATCCACCCCAAACATCTCCAGAATAATAGAATGCAACAAGTAAAAGCCAACGGGGGAAGCTTGTAAGAACAACCCCACTCCCGCGCAATTATGAGGTACAAATCCCGTGTCAAATGAGGTCATTTTTCAAACCCATCCAGTAAAAGTCAACCCTGGCCGCTACGATTCTTCATGCGAGCCCTGTCCATTCGAACCGCCATCTCAATAGGAGAATCAAAATATAGAAAAAGTTCAAAGTCAGTACGGAAGGATTTAAACCAGGATAGCGGTACACAAAATCCAAAAGTCAAACGGAGTTCACTGCCCACCAGAAATAGGGCGCCAGAGCGTATTTGAACCATCTGGGAGAAAAAGGGCGAGGTATCAGTCCGACAGTCACTGGAGAACTCACTCTGAAATATAAGATTGTCCATATCCATCTTGGGCGGTATCGGCGTAAGGCAGGATGCACCTTTGATAGTCTCAGGCTCGCTTGCTGCCGTTCGAGAGTCGAAGAAGAATACAAAGTCTGACTTCAGCACGGGGCCCTCTGGAGCAGTCGGAGCTTGCTCCACGGGTAAAGCAACTTGTTCCAGAACCAACAAAGGGTCGGAGTCCGGTCTCCGGCAGATGATATCAGCCGTTACGACCATCCTCTGGACGATGGCGGTGACTTGTGAATGGAGCTCCCCAATGGCGGCCATTACAGTATGCAGCGACGGTGCACATTCCACCCGCTCCATCGCCCCTCACGAAGCGACCGAGCAGGTCTCTGAATCCCGGAGGCCGACTACTCCGGGGCACCAGGCACAGGCAAAGCCAATGACAACTGTGGGCATCTCCAAAAGCGCGATTACAACACTGTCGCCGCCAGTGAGGAACCAAACCCATCGACCCCGGGAGCTCAACGGGGGCCTCCGGGCAGCGGATCCCCGACCACAGCAATCGATGCGTCAAGCCGCCGTAGCTGCGAGATAAAGCTGCCACCGAACCACCATCCAAAACGGACAAGAAACACTCCTCTTCGGGAGACCGGACGCCACCCACGTCCCGCAGCCGATGTTATTCAATTCAAACCCGGCTGAGTTAGAAATCGAGGCCTCGGCTTCAACTCCGGGTTAGGCCGATAATGGAACACGGCGTATCTTCGTCATCCGAGCAGCTAGAAATTCCGGGAGTGCACCTTTAGAGTCAGGAACACTTCAGCTGCACGGGAGTCCGGTGAGAAATCAGGATAATCGTCAGGATTTGTGAGCAACTGGCGGAGGTCGGCGGAGCCGGGAGCTTATGCGGCCATCTTGGTTGCTAGCGTAGCTCCTCCTCCCAACCTAGACTAGTTATACTGTTTTCGGGTCAGTGTACCACCCCCCAAATGTTGCAAGTGTAAGAATCCCCAATTTCGATTGGTCCTCAAGTAGGACAGGTTAACACACCAATCAGGACAGCCTTCTACAATCCTTAATTTGCATTTTTGGGGACCGCCTATTGAATTTGGGGTTCCCATGACATAAGTCTCTGAATTACAATAGCGCATCTATGAATTATGATACATTTAGTTCATGTCAGCTTCTTCTGCTAGGCGAAGGTGCATCTTCCCAGGCACATCTTGGCGGGGACCTCGGGTTGGCACGGATTCAATGTCATAGAGCTCGTCCACTGGCAGAAGACTGTCATGCGCAGAAAGGCTGTTCAATATGGAGTATTCCCATCCCTCATGCCCACGTATTTCGGCACATGAAAAATACGCGAAAACAAATTAAAAACACAGAAATAAATGAATACACTGTATACCAGGAATCCCTATATGACTCCCCTTACTTTATACTAACTTATAGTATTATTATTAGTGCAAACGAACAGTAGCGCAAAAGCAGCAGCGCAAGCTTCAGCATGTGAGAACACAAAGCGGCCATCTTAATGCTAGTGCGCAAGCGCAAAGATTCCCCCCAGAACTGCGAGTACGTCACGTCACGTGACCAACGCATGCACAGAAGAAAACCCCGCTAAGCAGCGGCCATTTTAGCGACAAGCGGTTTAGGATAAGTAAACACATAGGCAAGCGTCACTGGGACACCCCGTGTAATGTAAAGTGTGCAATATTAGTAACACAAAACAGGTTGAATTAGTTCATTAGGGATATTCGAGGTTCATGAATACAAGCAAGCCGCTTTACGTGCGAATTCTTGCTCCGTCATTACTATTTTGGCAATACTTGCTGAACCCCTTTGTATACTGAAATGCAAGTGGCCAATCAGCTCAGTCTTTGCCTGTACTTTTTCAATTGTTGTTTGTCCTAAACTGTTTGATTTGTCCTTCCACTTCTGCACACCTTCCCCTCATTGTATGGTACAGGACTGTGCCCTACTTTAAATGTTGTTGTTCGTGTATCCTTCACTTTATTTCCAGAATATTATAAAAATAAAAATCCATGTCCGGCTAGACATTGGAACTATATAGTAACCTAATACGGTCTATATCTTATTCTCTATACATTCCTAAATGTCTACTAAGGACCTTTGTCTTTTGAAGTATAATTGATACCCGTGGTCCTCAGCCAATTTTTGGGTTCCCTGGTTCATATAGAAAGCTACCTTATACTTACAGCGCACCCTACCCATTGGGCTAGCTAGGGCCTAACTTAGGGGTGACTGATATGTAGTAAAAGGGGAGTCACAGACGTGGCACCTACTTTATGTGCCACGTCGCAGCGGCAGTGAACTGCGCGCGCAGGCCCTGCAATGGCAGAGGCCTGAGACAGGTTTGAAAGGCTACTTTGGTGGGTGGCGCAAGCAGCACTGCAAGCCCACCAGTAGCATTTATTTTACTGGCCCCGGGTACATGAGGTACCTCTTTACTGGGTACTGACCAGTAAATTAAATATGCCAAAAAGATGCAGACCAATCTTACCACGTTTACCATTGGGAGCACATGTATTTTACACTGGACCTCAGTTTCAAAGTGCTCAGAATCCTTAAACCACCAACACCAGGTCAGAAAAAATACCAGGAGGAAGGCAAAAAGTTCAGGGATGACCCTGCAAAAAGTACCAAGTCCAACAATATGTTAAAGATAGCTCTTGCTCCCTGGGTTTGCTATAATTGTGTTTATATAACTATATACATAAATATGCCCAAACTGTAATGCAAGTTCTTCGTTATACTAGTACAATTCAGAGTGTTCACTTCTTCCCAACGGGCTTCCTGTATTCTGGGAAGATATGTTTGACACTAAACTTTTATAGCCATCCCCCCTTACGAAATCCCATTCGAAGCAGATTCCAACTACTTGATCGCTCATCAGATATATGATTCAAGAGTAGCTCAGCACGCCTATGGCTAGACATGTTCTCCCCCAGCTGAAAAGAAATCGTCTTGGGTCCTAAGTCACCCTTAATGAGACATTGATTTCCTTTTTTATCAACTAGCCCCTAATAAACATTTAGCTACTGATACAGATGGGGAAGATCAGGTGAATAATCGTCCGGAGACTGATCATGACCCACACGTCTTTTTGATAACCAGACCTATAATGGTGCCCTTGCATCTCTCTGTTCTCTGATCTGGTAATGGGCTAAAGTAGAGCAATATTCAGGAAAAGATTAAAAGAACAACTTAATATTATTTAATTATTTAGTGTTTTATAGAGCGCAAACCAGACCTGTGAGGGTATCAGAGCGCTTTACCGTAGTATCAGGTGGGATACAGAACAAAGGGGGGGGGGAAGAGTCAAGGGATAAGGAAACAAATAGAAACAATATATGGTAAAACAAACAGTCATAATATTCGACTACTATAAGGGATAGGAGCAAAAATGATGCAATAAACTAGAAAAGCAGTCTCATCACCCTGAAGGATTGTTCAAAGTGCAAGGTGGGTAACATAGGGGAAGGCAGCCAAGGAAAAGTGCAGTGATGCTAAGTAAAGTCAGGTTGAGGGGGTGATTGTAGCGTGAGCTTTAGGAGAGGAATTTGCCTATTTGGAAAGATTTGGTCTCCTTTTTGAACTGGGCTAGAGACGGTATTCTTCTAATGGCGGGTGGGAGTGAGTTCCATATTCTTGGGGCGGCCTCAGAGAAAGCCTGATTGTATGTTCTTTTTTTCTTGAAGTGTCCAGGTTGGAGCAAAAGGGCTCTGGTGGACCAGGATTTTCTGACTCCTCCGGATAATACAAGCTTCGGTGTGAGAAAAGCAGGGGACTTGGAATAGAGAGCCTTGTGGGTGATGCAAGCCAGTTTGAATTGGATTCTGGCCTCAAGAGGAAGCCAGTTCAGAGCTTTAAGGTGGGGCGAGATGTGATCATACTTCTTAGAGCCAGTTAGAAGTCTGGTGGCGGCGTTGAGGTAGACTTTCAAGGGTGTGAGGGATAGAATCGATGTGCTGCACTTGTCGTAATCTTATGTTAGCACGATGTATCTATATATACATATATATATATATTATGTTTATCATAGTTTAGAACAATTAGTTAATCAATACAGGAATTCCTTTCCCGCTCTTGCATTGTATTTATCTGCATTCCAACAGAGAACCAAACAGACGCCATTTTGTTGTACATGTATTAGACACGGCAGCGGTCACGTGCTGTCCTCCAGCAGTCGAGTAGGCCCCAGTTAGTTGAGTTACACAAGGCAGCTGAATTCATACTATTCTTCCCTGTTCTAAGACCCAAGGTCGCATCTGGCTTCAGAGGTGATAAGCACATTCCTGGAGGCGCCGTGCCTGTGCTCCCAGGCACCGAGACGAAAGGGAGTCACCCCTCCTGAACCTCTCCAATAATAGCAGAAGCAGGCTTCTAAAGGAGCTTTGTGCGCCATATATGGTCTTTCCTTTAAGCTACTGTGCCAACCAGTATTTTTCCATGTACGGTGATCTCATGTAACGCAATGAAAGTATATATGCCATGAGTGTGAATTGGCAGTCTTCTCTGCGCACTGGCTGGGTGACGTCAGAGAGGCTCCTCTATAGAGTATTTTGCTTAATAAACGATTGACTTTTCTTCACTGCCAACTGACTGATTATTTGACTGAAGCTAATGTTTGGGGCCTATTGGTAGTTATAGCTCCATAGATTATTTTTGTAATACGACAGTTGGCGACTCTGGTTGGACTCCGCGTTTGGGGTCGTCCTCCCGTAACACGTTGGCGAGAATGGACAAATGAAGGGGAACTCTGGTCGAGGGGGTGGACTGACTAACGATTCTGGCTGAACTCCGCTCTCGCGATCAGGGAGCCCCAGCTGCTAGTGACCCCTCGCCGGAGTCCTACGGGCGTAACCGAGGAGCTGACCGTGTTGGTCTTCAGGAGTGGGCAGTTGAGAACACGCAATCGTACCTGTTTGCACCAGGTGAGTGTATTGATTTGGTGTTTTTTGAATTACGCTGCCTGAGCGGCGTCTTGGCAACAGTTAACTGTATTTGGTTTTGTTGGTCGGTGTACCATGGAGAACTTTGGAGGTCTGACGGGGCAGCATTGAGGCTGCACGGTAAGATGCTCCACTGACTTGTTTGGTGAATAATAGAGGTTTCAATCCGTTTCCTAGGTGTGGCACATATGGTGCGCACCCGGCCGGACTGTTCTCGGAAAGGCAAGTGGTTGCACCTGGGTATCCTTTTGGACATATCTAAAGCGGCACTAAGGCAGCGGGCTCAGTCAGAATAGTCCTGAAGGAGAACCAGGAAGATCGTGGGATGGTCTGTAGGCCGGTCTGTGGTTCACTCTTGTCTGATGGCCTCTTGGTAGTCTTCGGACTGCCTGTTTTTGGTATCTGTTGGTCTGGTGTTCTAAAATCTGTGAGTTCTCCACGAGCGAGAGTCGACGGGCTCCGTTCTTTGGTTTCCGGTTCTGGAAAAAGACATGTCAATTTACAATATTGTACTTTTTGTTTATCTGTTCTGTGAGTAAAGATTGAGCATGAGTGAAGATGGCCATGTTTGAGAGTGTGTACTATTTGTCAGCGGGTGTATTGTTGATAACCAAAATGTCATGTTTTAGTAAACTGTGTTTCAAGTGTTGTTGCCGCCACAAGAGCGGACGATTGGATGAAAGCCAGCCTGCCCCGCCAGAGGGCAGCCCAAATTTTGATATGTATGTAAAACATGGCCTTTCCCCCATACTGTTGAATAGTTTATGGCACAAATACACAAAAGATAACGTGGAGTTGCAGTGGCCCTTAACTGGGTCATTCGATGAGAAAAAGATACAGTATTTACAGGATCGATTGTTCGCAAAAAGAAGCCATCAGGCAATGTTCGATTCTTTGAAACTATGGCAGAAAGAGGCGAAAAGCTGTCGTATAAGGGAAGAAAAGTTGCTCAAAATAAAAAATGGTCAGACCATAACTCAGAAGGCTGTAGCATACGATAAGGAGCAAACTGAGGAAAACATTGAGTGTATAGACAGACAGTTTAGGTTACAGGTAGATAAGAGTTACACAGCTCGAATCGAGCTGGAAGATGAAATAGAGGACCTATTGAATGTACGTCCTCCGCCTCCTTATGCCCCACAACGAGTATACCCCACGATACCTCTCGCAATGACCCCCGCCTCGTCCGCCCTACAAGCTACGGCCCCAGCTGTTACTACAGCCCCCGCCCCTACAGGGCCAACTTTTGCTCCTGCCTCCCCAGTACCAGTCACGGCCACACTTTTGACTGACACCCTGTCACCCCCCACTATGTCTTCGGTAACATTAGTCTCGCCGGCCTCGGCTTGGCCATCTTTGTCGGCCACTTCGACGCCTGCTATGATCGATACAACCCCCTCCCATGCCTCCAGAACCCTTGGTGCCCGACGGTTGTATACCCCCGCTATGGTGGGTTACCGGGAAAAGCAGGTGGTATTAGATCAAGCATCCCAATGGGTACGGAACGCCCTCTATACTGTTCCAGACATATGGGGGACCATGAAGGATTACGAACCAGTTATGCAGCAATATGCATTAGAAACCATGGCAAATCGTTTAATCTCCCTAAGGGAATTGTATTTTGCGGATGGGAGAGCCCCGCAGGTCCTATATGACATTGTGGACTGGGCACATAAATTCGAATTCGGTTTAGACGATGTATATGGGAATACCGAGAACTGTTGTTCACCAAATGCCCGAGTTGGGACTCCCAGCATCCCATGCGGGAAGTTCATCCCATTTACCATTGCGAAATACCCGAGGTTAGGGACGGTGGGAATCAAATCATTCAAGCCCGCGTTGAATCCCAGTTCCAAGAGCAATGGGTTTACACCCCTTGGAAAAGGAGTGAGGCTCTTTCCTTGAAATCACAGTTACCTGACCCTCGAAAGAATCCCACTGCTTATTATAAAGAACTTACTGAGACCGCTTCATCGGCCGTGATGACCTTAGCCGATATAGAAATATTTTTTGGTTTACTGGTCCCCGTCGATGTATGGCGACAGGTGCATGATCATCCCCACATTAATGAGTTAGGAGGAACTTGGGACCAAATTAAAGATCGGGAATGGGACAAGGATCGGAAACCCGGAGATAAACCAAGACCAGAAATTCTGGCCTTGCCGGGTCGGATTATCACATATATGCATTCTTTAATCCCACCCCGGAAGGTGGATTGGGACAAATTAACCGCTGGCAAACAGAAGTAGAATGAGAGTGTGTCTGATTTCTTTACCCGATTTGAGGGGGTGTTCATTGATTTTAGTGGGCAAGATCTGTCGCTGGAAGGTGGGATAAGATTATTTGTTAATCGTTTTGTGACTAATCTGTTGCCCGAAATATCTGCCCGGCTTCTGGAAGCAGAAAGTACTTGGATCACCTCCACTCCTTCTGTTATTTTGAGTATGGCCTAATATTATGAGCATAGGGAAAACGAGAGCAAAGATAAATCTGACAAGAAGGATCTTAAGACCCGAGTACTATTACAGCAAGTAGCTAGAGGACGGGGCAGAGACAGAGTGGAAAGAGGGTTTGTCTCAAGAGGGGCAGGAGCAGGACGAGTAGGAAGTCTAGCTGTTACTTTGGGAGCAAAACAATGTGCTTACTGTAAGCAGGAAGGGCATTGGCAAGCTCAGTGTCCTTTGTTCCTCGCACAAAACGGAGCAGTAAGAGGCAGAGGAGGAGGACGAAGAAGAGTTGATCGGAGTGGTATGAGAAGAGAAGAGGTGATTCAAGGTGAGGCAGGGGGAAATTGCTTTGATAAGTCAAGAGGGAAGCAGTATTATAATGACGATTATGGAACTGACAGGACAGATAAGTATAGTTACGCATAGGACAGCCACGGACAGAGTAGGGGCCAAGTGCCAGTACCCGTCGATCAGAGAGGGCCTAATGTTAAAGGACAATTAATGGGCACGGTCGAGGATTTTCTAGTAGACACGGGGCAATGAATAGTTCGATTGCTCGTTCACTGGTCCCAGGGGCTGCTCTGTCCGGGCAAAAGAATGTCTCAGTCGGGTTTTCTGGAATCCCGGTAGTGAGCCCCATTTCTAAACCTCTCCCACTTACCTTAGGTCCAGTTACGGTGGATTCCCCATTTCTGTTGATGTTGCATTGTGGGGAAAATTTATTGGGATTGGACCTACTGAAGAAATTGCATGCAAAGATTTATTATTCTCCTGATGGAGTGTATTTGACTATTCAATCGCTTGGTCAGCATACTCGGCAGTGCTTTGCGAAAAATTAACCCCTCCCTCCTGAGTTTGCTGCCATTCCATCTACATTGTGGGCGACTGGTGATACGGACGTTGGTCTTTTAAATATTCCGCCGGTCTCTATCACCTTAAAACCAAATGCTCGCTTTCCACGTATTTCGCAGTATAAGATCTCACCGGCTGGTGAGAAAGCATTGTTGGCAATCATACAGGATTTAATCGACAAAGGGGTAGTGGAAGAAATGGTTTCAAATACCTGTAATAGCACTATATTACCAATTTTGAAAAAGGCCCCTACAGGGAGTGGCCCTGATTATGTTGATACTTATCATTTTGTAATTGACCTGCGCAAAATCAACAAAGTAGTAGTACCCGAATATCCAGTGGTTTCAGATATCACTTCGATTCTCACCATGATTCCCCCGACAGCTAAGTTTTTCTCTGTTATAGACCTGAAGAATGCTTTCTTTAGCATTCCAATACACCTTGATAGCCGTCATATTTTCGGCTTCTCGTTATCTTGGCGCACCTTTGGAGTTTGTCGCGTTCCACAAGGCTATACGGAAAGTCCTAGTATTTATAGTCAATGCCTGAAAGTAATTTTAGACGAATTGACTTTGCCCTCAGGAAACGTCCTCCTTCAGTACGTGGATGATTTACTAGTGGCCTCAGACACTGAGGAAGGTTGTAAGGAAGCCACGGTTAAATTATTGTCCCATTTAGCAGCCAATGGGAACAAAGTGTCTCTTTCTAAGTTTCAATATTGACCTATCTTTGTCATCTGCTGTCGAAAGAGGGGAGGAAACTAACTCCTGAAGGTGTGTCTACTATTTTTAACATGCCTGTTCCTCGTACTCAACGTGATGTTCATGCATTTCTTGGCATAACCTTTTACTGTCGCCAGTGGATTCCTAATTTTTCTCTTCTTACTAAACCTCTCTTTTACCTAACCACTAAGGATGTGCATGAACCTTTACCTTGGAATGACAATTGTCAGAAGGCCTTTGATTCTTTAAAAACTTCTCTTTGTTCTGCACCTGTTCTAGGAACTCCTGACTACCGAAAGCCTTTTGTGCTTTATGTACACGAGGTGGACGGTTGTTCGCTTTCTGTGTTAACACAAGGATTTGGTGGTAAGCAAAGGCATTGTGCTTATTTTTCCGCAGTATTGTATTATGTCGCCAGAGCACTTCCTAGCTGTTTGAGGGCTACCGCTGCGGTGGTGGTGGCCATCAGACAGTCGGAAGGACTCGTTTTGATTTCTGACCTCACAGTGATGGTACCGCACGCTGTGGATATGCTCCTGAACAAAACCAAGACTCAGCACCTTACAAGTGCACGTCTTACTGGATTAGAATTGACTTTATTCGCTCCCCATATCACTATCAAAAGGTGTGCCACTCCGAACCAAGCCACGTTACTACCCCTCCCTTCGGACGAGCCAAACAATGACATACATGATTGTATATTTCGGACTGAGGAAGAGACGAAGGGAAGGGTGGACCTCACAGACATGCCCCTATCTGAACCCCAAGGGGAGTTGTATGTGGATGGCTCCTGTATCAAGTTACCAGATGGCACAGCGACAGCTGCATATGCAATTACCACTCTCCGCACTATAGTTGATACTTTTCGAGTTCCCTATCATTCAGCGCAAGCAGCTGAGTTAATAGCATTGTTGCAAGCCTGTGAGTTAAGTGAGGAATTGAGGGTAAACATTTACACTGATAGCCAGTACGCCTTTGGCGTGGCTCATAGTTTCGGAAAATTATGGGCAGAAAGGGGGTTCCTCACCTCACATGGCCAGCGAATACAACATGGCCCTTTGATCCTAAGGTTGTTAACTGCTTTAACTCTGCCACAAAAGGTAGCAATAGTGAAGTGTAGTGCACACAAGGCAATAGTGGATACTGTGGGAGAAGGGAATGCTTTTGCTGATCAAATAGTGAAGGAAACTGCCAGATCTAAAATGTCTCCCATGTATGCGAGTTCGGCCAGATGGGTCGAGGAGATTGATATGTTTGATAACACCATGGAAAGTGTCTGAGAAATACAGAAAGAAGCTACCCCTGTTGAATTGTTTCATTGAGAAAATGAGGTGGGGAGGTTGGATGATAATGGCTGCTGGATTGACTTAAGTGAGAAACAAAGGTGGATGCTTCCCAATGCATTTGTCAATTCTGTAGTGACTATGGCTCATGGAACAGAGCATGCTGGAGCAAAGGGCATTTGTGCCTTGTTGGATCCAGTCTGGAATAATCCTAATCTTTCCAAAACTGTAGCTCATCTAGTTCAGCATTGCATGGTTTGCTTACGACATAATCCAGGGGGACGGGAACTTGTTCGTAGTGGAAACTTTGCACCCCCGTCTTTACCTTTTGAAGTACTCCAGATGGATTATATTCAGTTAGAAAGAGTGAATAATTTGAAATAAGCTTTGGTGGTGGTTTGTGCTTTCAGTAAATGAGTAGAAGCCTACCCCACCAAGGAAAACACTGCTCTAGCGACAGCCAAAGCCTTGATCAAAGAGTTTTCCCCGAGATATGGATTACCTAGAATGATTTGGTCAGACAACGGGGGGCACTTCAATGCAGATCTTATAAAGCATATTTGTAATGGGCTGCACATAAAACAGAAATGTCATGCTGCTCGGCATCCCCAGTCCGCAGGGTTGGTTGAAAAATATAATGGAATTCTGAAACTGAAAATGGGCAAAAT
The DNA here is from genome assembly GCF_964261635.1 of Lissotriton helveticus. Classification (NCBI taxonomy): domain Eukaryota; kingdom Metazoa; phylum Chordata; class Amphibia; order Caudata; family Salamandridae; genus Lissotriton; species Lissotriton helveticus. The sequence goes on from NC_136065.1 coordinate 1,413,730,491, forward strand.
ACAGGAGAGCACCGGGTTGAAATGGCCCGACGCTTTGCCTTTAGCTTTAATGTCTTTACGTATCACCCCCATTCCCGATCAGGATTGTCACCATATGAGGTTATTTTTGGCAACCAGCTAATGTTTGGGGCATTCCGCGACCAAGAAATTTTCGAGAGATTAATTATCCAATGATGACAGATTACCTGTATGCTTTGACTAAAGACCTTCATTCTATCCATCAACAAGTGTCAGATACGCTGCAGCCCCTGCCGGAGGGTCCCGGACATCGTTTGGAACCCGGCCAGTGGGTGTTGGTGAGGAATTATCAACGGAAATCTAGCCTGGAGCCTAGGTGGACCGAACCAGTCCAAATTCTACTGGCTACTCAGACAGCGGTGAAGGTGAACGGTCGGAAACATTGGATCCATGTTTCCCATCTAAAGAAAGTACCTTTCCCACTTCCTTTAGATCAACAAAACCCAGAAGGAGTTTTCACCCAGGAGATTGAGAGGGCTCCTCGTGTTGTTCCTTTTTCCAATGCTGAGGAAATTGAGAAAAAGCAAGAGGAAGGAGCATCGTGCACGGAAGGGGTCTCATCATCAACAGTGGAATTGGCCCCAGAATCGGTTTTCCCTATTGTTGCACGAGGAGTTCATGATAAGTCCGGTATCACAAATGCCACTTCATCTGTTTGGTTTGCCGACCAGGAGTTACCTGGTCATGTTCAATACAACCTGCGGCCCAGAAAACGACACGGTACCCCCCAATGAACTTGGTAGGAGATAGGGAGAGACTTGAGTAATAGGGCATTGCTAGACAAGTTTGTGGGTGCTGAGCGAGACGCTGGACTGAACACGTTGAGAGCTGAAAAATGGTATTGCTCTGCTCAGAAAGAAAGACTAAGAAAATTGAAAGGGGGGCCCAGGTTGCAACTGTATGAAAAAGTCAACGTAAGGATTTGTTTCCTTTTTGATGAACGATAGGAGCCTGCCTGTGAGGCTCAGTCTAGATGGACACAGGAAAGAAGTACCCTCTGGCAGGTTGGACTGCGTCCCTTAGTATCCCTTTGGTCGTTTTATTCCTGAAGAGGAATGCCCCCTTGCTCCTTGATATATGCCTAGTTATGTCCCTATGTTTTCTTCTTGGACAACACGTGTGAACGTTGCTTTTGTGATTACTATTGCAGTTATTTTTTCATGATAATGGGTGTATTTTTATATTTAGAATTTCATCATCCCATGCATACTGTACTAGGCACTCCTACCCCACCGACTGAGCATTTCTTCCTTACTTTGGCCCCCCCATAAGGAAAGGCATCGCCAGACTTATGTTAAAAATGTATTTGTAGAAATGTTGCACCAAACCCATAGTGCTACCAATACAACAAATTGTTGGGTTTGTGGCCTGCTGCCGTCGGTAATGCATAGACATGATCTTTTTATTTCACTGCCTTTATCTTATTTGGGAAGCTGTGAGGCCTGGTTTAAATTGTTGTCAATGATGTACATGCATTACACGATAGATTCATCTCGGTATTCCGAAAAGGACTACGAGATGATCCTGGCCTATATAGAAGTACATCAGGGGTTCGATCCACAGGGAAATAACGGAGATGGATCACTTGACTCTAATGCGTGTATGAATTTATATACAGAATATGAAAATGTCACATGGTTGAAAAGTGAAATTTTAGACTTTGCAGAATTTAATTTCACTTAGTACTTCCAGCATTTTCAAGATCGAAACATTACTAATGACAAAACTATCCCTGTGCCTATACTGAATAGTACTTTTGCATTCTGTGTACAAGAGACTGGCCATCTTCCAGTGGGAGATAGTCGTTGTAATTACACTTATCGACGACGTACCTATAGTAGCCCACCTTTGTTGACCTCTCCGAATGTTTATTTTGTATGTGGCGAGAATGCCTACACATGGCTTCCCCGGGGATGGACAGGTCGTTGTTATTTATCCTTTCTGTGTCCACCCGTTTATATAGCACCCTCCAATTATCATAAGGATCCTCGGTTAGATGGACAAAGTTTGCCAGTAATACGAGATAAAAGAGAACTTGATACATCCTAGATAGATCAGACTGATACTCCTGAACAGCACTTTATCGACATTGTCAAGGGAGTATTTCCTATTTGGGGGCCCATCATCACTAGTAAAGAAGTAAGGCGCCTATCTAGGGTAATTGAGAGAGTTATAAATACCACAGCTGGTATATTAACAATTTGACTGTGGAGCTTCAGGCTACGAGACTCGTTTCTTTTCAGAACCGTATGGTGCTAGACGTTATCCTAGCAGATCGAGGACGAGCTTGCCGCGTGATCAGCAGCTCCTGCTGTGTATATATTCCTGACTCTGCCCCATCTGCCCATTTGGCTATTAAAAAACTACACTGTCTAGCTCCTGAAATACATGCAGACACTGGTACGTGGTCCCTTTCTGGATGGTTTTGGGGTTTATTGTCCACCTGGGGTTGGAAGATCCTGATGATATTAGCTGGTATAGCGGGAGTTACCTTTACCTGCTTCCTCTGTATGCACTGTGGACCTGCATGTTGTTCTTATTGTGCTGCAAGAATCACTTCCTCTGTAACAAAGCCATCCCCAACTAAGGTAAAAGCTCAAATGGTTCAACAAGTAATACGAGATATGATGCAGATTGACGAGGGTATTTTCGAGGACTGATTCTCTTGATTAGCTTCATCATGCTAAAAGGGTGGTTCTGAGGGATAGAATCGATTTGCTGCACTTATCGTAATCTTTTGTTAGCACGATGTATCTATCTATACATCTATACATCTATACATCTATCTATCTATACATCTATAGATATTACGTTTATCATAGTTCAGAACAATTAGTTATATCGATACAGGAATTCCTTTCCCGCTCTTGCATTGTATTTATCTGTATGCGAACAGAGAACCAAACAGACGCCATTTTGCTGTACATGTATTAGACACGGGCAGCGATCACGTGCTGTCCTCCAACAGTCGAGTAGGCCCCAGTTAGTTGAGTTACACAAGGCAGCTGAATTCATACTATTCTTCCCTGTTCTAAGACCCAAGGTCGAATCTGGCTTCAGAGGTGATGAGCACATTCCTGGAGGCGCCGTGCCTGTGCTCCCAGGCACCGAGACGAAAGGGAGTCACCCCTCCTGACCCTCCCCAATAATAGCAGAAGCAGGCTTCTAAACAAGCTTTGTGTGCCATATATGGTCTTGCCTTTAAGCTACTATGCCAACCAGTATTTTTCCATGTACGGTTATCTCATATAACGCAATGAAAGTATATATGCCATGTATTGAGTGTGAATTGGAAGTCTTCTCTGCGCACTGGCTGAGTGACGTCGGAGAGGCTCTTCTATAGAGTATTTGCCTTAATAAACTATTGACTTTTCTTCACTGCCAACTGACTGAATATTTGACTAAAGCTAATGTTTGGGGCCTATTGGTAGGTATAGGTCCATAGATTATTTTTGTAATACGACAGGTGCCAGAGAGAGCTTGGGTAGGCCTGAGAGAGTGGAGCAACCATATTCTAGTCGAGAGATGACTAAGACCTGGATAGCCGATTTTAGATCAGGAGGGTCGAGGAAAGGTTTCAAGTTTCGAAGGTAGTTCAGGTGAAATCTGGCGGTTTTGGCCATCGTGTTGATATGGCCCCACATGTTCAGGTTGCCGTCTAGGGAAATTCCCAGGGATTTAGCAGAGTCCACAATGGTAGGAGAGCAGTTTGGCGCTGTGATAGCCTTGGTCCAAACTTGAATGTCTGTATTTGCATTGGGTGGAGATATTAAGAGGAACTCTGTTTTTTTGGCGTTGAGTTTAAGCTGGTTGGATGTGAGCCAGTGAACAGTTAGTTTCAAGGCCTCATTCAGGGAATGGATATCCTCGGGAGAAGAGATATTGATGTCCAGCTGTGTGTCGTCGGCATACATGTGGTAGGAGATATTGGCAGTGCGCAGCACGTCTGAGAGTGGTTCGAGGTACAGATTGAAGAGGGTAGGGGATAAGGTTGATCCTTGGGGGACTCCAACTTTGATCGGAGAGGAGGCGGATAGGTTGCCGTTGATCAGGACTCTCTGCGAGCGGTTCTGGAGGAAGGATTGGAACCAAGCCAGAACTGTGCCATCCAGGCCCATCCTAAGTTTGAGGCGATTCAGGAGAATTTCGTGGTTAACTGTGTCAAAAGCCGAGGATAGGTCAAGGAGGATCAAGAGACAGGTTTTGCCTTGGTCAAGGGCTTGAAGGGCATCATCCACAATGTGGAGGAGTGTGGTTTCCATGCTGTGCCCAGGTCTGAAACCATATTGCAAATCATCTAGAAGGTGGAAGTTGGAGATGTGTTGGCTTAGCTGTTGCTGTACACATTTTTACAGCACTTTAGCTAGGAGAGGGATGTTAGAGATAGGTCTGTAATTGTCAGGAGAGGCAGGATCTAAAGTGTTTTTTTTTTAGAATGGGGACCACCTGGCCGGCTTTGAGAGAGTCAGGAATTGATCCCTGTAGGAGAGAGGAGTTGATTATAGTTGTCCAAGAAGTGATGATAGCCTGAGAAACAGAGGCAAGGCAGTTTGAAGGGAGAGGGTCGTTGAAGTGATTGTTGGGGCTTAAGGAGGAAAGAGTTTTTGAGATTGAGTGTTCATCATAGACTTTGAAGTTGGACCATGACGCTTGGTTTTTTGGGGAGGTCCGGGAGGGCAGGGCCGAGTGGGGATGGAGAAGAGGAGGGGTTTGGGAATAGGTAGCAGAAATGAGTTCCTTTCCTAGGGCAGAAATTTTATCACAGAAGAAGGTGGAGAATTGCTCGCATGGGATTGTAGAAATAGGGGTTTCTTTGGATGATTTAGCAAGTTTGTTTGATTGGTGTTTGACCAACTCGAATAATTTGTAAGGTTTATTCTTAGCATTATCCAGTTCAGCTCTGAAGAATTCTTTTTTAGAATTGATGATTTTTTTGTTGTAGGCGTTTCTGGCCAGACGGAGAAGTTTAAGATGGTCGGCGGTAGGGTGCTTTTTCCAGTCCCGTTCTGTATGTCGGAGGGACCTCCTCTCATTATTAATGGATCAGTTGAACCAGGGGTTCCTGTCTTTGATCTGTGTCAGTTTCAGTTTTAGCAGGGCAAGGTCATCGATTATATTGGCTATCGTTGTGGAATAATGTTCAGTGAGGTTGTCGACCGTGGTGATATGGGGGCGAGGGGGGAGGTCGGTTGCACAGCGGGCAGCCAATTTCTCGTGATCAAGGTTCTTGGTGTCCCTGATCCATCTTTTGGGGATCACCAGTGGCGGTGTCCATGTCTTGTAAGTGCCAGGAAGACAGAAGGTGATAGCGTGGTGGTCACACCAGTCGCAGGGATCTATGTAAATGAGTTTGACCGCAGATTCCTTGGAGATGATCCAGTCTAAAGTGGCCCCTTTTGAGTGAGTAGGGAGGGAGCAGGCTTGAGTAAGGGCTTGGTCAGCCAGGAAGTCTCTGATGTGTTGACCTGCGGGTTCTTGGGGTTGTTCCAGTGCAAGTTGAAGTCGCTAAGAAAAATGTCATTGGCCTTGGCTGTGGTGATTTCCATGAGGTAGTCTATGAAGGTGTCATTCTTGCCTGGTGGGTGGCAAAAGATGTGTAGCTTGCACTGAAGGGAGGTGTTGTTGCAGACAGCTAGGGCAAGATATTTGCAGGAATCAGTAGGTTCGGCCAGAAGTTCAGTGATAACGAGGTTGGAGCGGTAGATGCAGGCAACGCCATCCCCTTCTTTTGTGATTGCATGTCCAACCTTAGGATGAGATAGTTGGGCGGGACTAGAAGCTCTAGGCAGGGCGAAGAGGATTCATTTAGCCAGGATTCCGTCAGGATCGCTACATCTGTATTTAGATGCAGGATGAGATTGGCGACATCAGCGTCATGCTTTACAGCAGAGCGGCAGTTGATAAGGAGATAGAGAGGGGACGGTATGCGAATTGTGGTTAGGGCCGGAGGTTGGGACTGGTCCTAAGTTACTGTTGACTATTCCTCTGTTGTAGAGAGTGGCTGATCTGTAAGGATTGATTAAAACCGTGCGTATGGGTTGATCTTTCTTCAGGTCAGAGAGACATGGGTGTTCATAGCTAATGAGGAGGTCAGCAATTTCATCCTCCGAGTGTTCCATAGTGCTAGTCATAGTAGGGGTAGGTTTGTAGGATAGGAGGAGGGCCTGCTATCTCTGAGAGGTAGCATGAATGCCTGTGAGGGCGCAGGTGTCTCAGGAATGGGTGGAGGAGGGGCTTAGAGTAGGATGTGGGGGGGTAGGTTTCTGTGAGAGCCTGATCATAGAGAGAGTGAGCTCAGAGAGGTGCAGGAGGTTTTTGAGGTCTGTGAAGGACTTGTGGATGCTCAAGGTTAATTCAGTGGCTTTGCGGTAGAGAGTGTCCAAGTCCCTAAAAGAAGGGTGCTCTTGTGGGCAGGGGTCGGCGGTGGAGAAACTGACTTGGAGAAGAGTGCAGTGGGCTTAGTAGTGTGGTTAAGACAACAAAAGTCATGGGTTTCAGTATCCCTGCCGAAGGGAGGATTTAGGGTAGAGTGTTTAGGGAGGCTACTGATGGCTTGTGAAGGTGGCCTGGTAGACGGGCTATGAGGTCTAGAGGGTTTGGCCAGGGTGGGGGGGGGGGTGTCAGTAGGCTTAGTAGTGTGGGTAAGTCAACCAGAGTCATGAGTTCCAGTATCCTCTGGGTTAGGTGGATTTGAGGTAGAGGGATTAGGCTTAGTAGTGTGGCTAAGGCATCCCGAGACATGAGTTCCTGTATCCCCACGGAAGGGTGGTTATGAGGTTGAAGGTTTAGGGAGGCTACTGATGGCTTGTGTAGTTGGGCATGTAGACGGGCTACGCTATCTAGAGGGTTGTACCAAGGGGATGGTGTCAAGATCAGTAGGAGAGGGATGGGTATATGGAGTGGAGGTAGTGGGTAAGGGCTTGCCGGCGTTGGTAGGCACTGGATGCATAGTAGGGGGCTTCTGTTGGTCTGTGTTGGGAGCCCTGTCATGGGTGGCTGGGGAGAGGGCAAGTTTCCTTGGAGGTTTTAGCGGGAGAAGGCACAAGGGGAGCGAGGAAGAAGGGGGGTCGTGAACATGTTTTTAAGAAGAGGGAATAAATACCCATTCGAGACTCAATGCTGTTAATGAACTGCGGACATCCGAGGTGAGTTCCATTTCAGAAATGTAATCCATTGAGAAATGTTCCAGAGGAAAGCTTACTAAAATTTGCTTACCACATATAGTAACCTAGGGTCATTGGGCCCAATTTCTATAACACCTTATTTGAGTGACTTTTATCACTTACCCCCCACCCCCCCCCCCCGTTATCATGCAACTTAGGTCCTCCGATCAATTTTGTTGAGCTGATAGGGACAAGAATACTCAGAAGATGCAGGCAATTACCCTATGAGGACCTGGAATAGATAATTGCTAACCTAACTACAACCTTCATAATTCAATAATCAAAATTTTCGTTAGCCACTCATATAGATTCCTTGAGATAACAAATCGACCAAAACAATGAGACAAAATCAATAAATTTAATTCACGGAAAACATGTATTTATTGCCTCAGATTGCATAGACAAATTAGAAACACATTTGAGGTTACATTTAATGATTTGTTTGTTAATGCAAGTAATTACACAACATAGCACAGAACAAATTCAACAGCAGCGATTCAGCCTACAGAGAGCATGGAAAAAATACAGATTCAGTTTATTAATCATACAAAACCAGCAAGACAGTTTGCTTCAGGTCTGTCTTCAGATAATTCAGTTCAAGTTCAAGCTGCAGCACCGCATGCCACAGCAGCAGTCAGATTATCCTTCATACGGAAAGGTTATTGTTGTATTTTCATCAGGTTTTTCATATGTCCAGTTTCTCTTTACATTTCCCTTTTAATATAGTGTACTTTTAGTTGGTGCACATGCACATCTGTTGGAGATTCTATTTAGAACTGTGATTTTCTGAAATGTACTGGATGCACTTGAAACTGAGGATCTGAAGCTGAAGTACTGTGCTGCTCATCAATAAATCTTTCAAATCTCTTTTGGATCCTTTAGTGAATCTCTCAGAGAAAAAGGTATTGTTATTTCTTTGGTGAATGTTAGGGAAGTTGAAGGAGATGTTTTAAATTCCTCTAAATGTGTGGTCAGTTTCAGGGATGTGGAATTGGAGCTCATGGCCGATTCCGGTTCTCCTTGGACAATAATAACTGTAGATTATTTCAATGAAAAATATGGGTCAAAGATTTCCAGAAGTGAGTAATGTTCTCCTGACATCATTTTCCAGGGTTTTAATGGTTCCACTATAGATTTCATTGGTTATATTGCTTCTACAATTCATTTCAAAGGAAAATCAGCATTTATTAAGTTATAATGTTGCTGAAAAGGGAGTCAATGTCCTGGGATGGAGAGATCAGTGGAAACTTAATAATATTTTGAATCCACGTAGCAAGGATCCGGTCATGGTATTGCAGGAAAATCACTCAAAAGAGGAGCATGTTATGGTGGTAGGAAAAGATAATGAGTGGAAAAGTTTGGAAGGTGAATTTCCTGATGTTTTTTTAGAGAAGTTGGGTAGGCTTAAGGGTTTTACACATGTCATCAAGCTTAAACAAGGAGCATCACCGGTAGTGCAAAAACTAAGATGTGTACCACTTAATGTTAGGGAAGAGTTGAGTGATGCTTTGAAAGAGATGTTGAGTAACAATGTAATAGGGGAAATAGAGTCCTCAGAATGGGTGTCTCCGGTGGTTCTTGCACGGAAACCCGATAAATCTTTGAGACTTTGCATTGATTTGAGGGCGTTGAATGCAAATATTATTGTGGATTGTCATCCCCTGCCAAATATAAATGAAGTGGTGAGTATGCTTGGAGTAGCAACAGTGTTCTCCACTCTTGATCTTAGATCGGCCTATCACCAGGTGGTGTTAGCAGAAGAGTCACGACACTTAACGGCTTTTATCACACCCCAAGGCCTGTTTCAATTTAAACGAATCCCGTTTGGACTGGCTTCGGCAGCCTCTGTCTTTCAAAGATCAATGTATCACATTTTTAAGGATATGGGAAACTATGTCAAGTGTTTTCAGGATGATATCCTTATTTTTTCTAAGAATGATGAAATTCATATGGAACATCTCAGGAATGTGTGTAAAGTTCTAAGTGAGTATGGTCTCACTATCAAGAGTAAAAAATGCTAACTATTTAAAAAAAAACTGTGGAATATAATGGACATACTGTTTCTAAAGATGGTGTATCACCAAAGAAGTAATTGATTGAGGCCATTTTAAAGGCTCCTGCTCCAGATTGCAAGGATACATTACTGTCAATTTCTGGACTCTGCGAGTACTACAGTAAATTTATCAAAGACTTTGCAACAAAAATGGAGCCGTTAAGGGAATTAACAAGAAAGAATATAGAATGTGCATGGGGCAGTAGACAACAAGATGCTTTTGATGATATTAAGATTGATATGGTTTCTGCTCCAACTCTTAAACCTTTTTGTTTAAACAAGTTATGTATACTTACTGTAGACGCCAGCCTTTATGGTTTAGGATGTGTTTTGTCGCAGCGTTCTGGTAAGGAAGAGTGGAATGTTGCATTTGCTTCTCGGACACTCAATGTCACTGAGAGGGGATATGCGGTAATCGAGAAGGAGTTGTTGGGATGTGTGTGGGCCGTGGAACATTTTCGCAACTACATTTGGGGTGCAAGGTTCATGATAAGAACGGATCATAAGCCGTTGGTGAACATACTTTCACCCGGTGGAGGACTTAGTACTACTGCTCGCATTGCCAGACTCATGTCACGTTTGCAAGAATATAGTTTTGATATTGAGTATGTCCCGGGAAAGCTTAATGTGACAGCAGATTGTTTGTCTAGATTACCGTGTGCCAGTGAGGATGAAGGTGGTGATGAAGAAGTTGTTGATAGTATAGCTGAGTCTATGTCTGAGAAGTTTAGTACGATTTCAGAAGAAATGTGGATGAAAAGCATGAGTGAAGATGCTATATTATGTCAAGTTAAGGAATTCATCAATTTGGGTTGGCCTTCTAAAAGTCAAGTGTCTATTGAAATTATTCCTTTTTTCAGTGTTGCTGAGGAGCTAGTCATAGAAGGAAATTTGATGTTCAGAGGAGGAAAATGCATTCCACCAGTCTCTATTCCTAATGTTATTTTGTCAATGAGTCATGAGTGCCACATGGGAATGTCGTCTATGAAGAGATTGATTAGATCTAATTTTTGGTGGCCTGGAGTAGATAGGTTTGTGGATAAATTTGTGAGAGAATGTCCTGAGTGTGTTGAAAGTGATACGATGTGTAAATCTGATCCAGCTCCTTTAATAACTGTGAAATGGCGAGACCAACAGTGGCAGAAATTAGGTATTGATATTGCTGGTCCGTTCAATTTTTTGCCTCAGGAAAGTAGATTTGCAATTGTGGCCGTTGATTATCATTCTAAATAGCCCGAAGTTAAGCTGATACCTCATCCTAACTTTGAAAGTGTGATTCTGTTTCTGAGGGAGATCTTTTCGCGTGAAGGTTTTCCTGAGAGTGTCATTACAGATAATGGTGTGCAGTTTAAATCATCAGAGATGTTGGACAGGTTGAGAGATACAACAGGGTGTTCAAACAATATATACTGTGGGCTCGTGGTTTTGGGGGACAGTGGAAAGAGAAGTTGAGAGAAAAACTTTGGTTGTATCGCATAACGCCTCATGCTACCACTGAGGTGTCACATTTCCGTTTGTTGAAAGGTAGAGATCCTGCGTCAAAATTGTGTCCGTGGTGGTTCAAGAAGTCCATAGATGGTCACAAAACTGAGATGAACATTAGTGACGTTGCTCGTAAAGTGGAAATTAAACAAGACAAAAGCAAATGTAACTATGATATTCGCATGAAGGTCAAACAACCTTCATTTATGGTGGGTGATTTTGTAAGAATTTGCAAACCAGGATATATTTCTAAAGGTGAAGTTAAGTTTGGTAAACCCATTAAAATTGTGAAGGTAAATCGGAACAGTGTTGTCACCCAGGATGGTAAGGTGTGGAATTTTAGGAGAGTATCTAAATGTACCGGTAATTTTACTTACATTTTCTTAGGGGAAAAATGTGTTGTATTTTCATCATGTTTTTCATATGTAATATTTCCCATTTTAATGCGGTCCAGTTTCCCTGTACATTTCCCTTTTAATATTGTGTACTTTTAGTTGGTGCACATGCACATCTGTTGGAGATTCTATTTAGAACTGTGATTTTCTGAAATGTACTGGATGCATTTGAAGCTGAGGATCTGAAGCTGAAGTACTGTGCTGCTCATCAATAAATCTTTCAAATCTCTTTTGGATCCTTTTCAAGTTCTTACAAATATTTCCTGTACACCTTTGCCAAGCGGCAAAGCAGAGGATCAGAGGCCGCAGATTGAAATAAAGTTCAGTTTATCAGAGTCTTCCATCAAAAGTAAGGTGAAACGGACATAGAGTATGATGATAGGAAATAGAGAGTCAAACTGCCAACATGCCAGGCAGGATGATGAAAAAATGACAGTCAGCCCCTATGCCATCCTTGATGGGGCAGTTATACTCCTAATGTTCCAGGTTTACACCCACTTAACTTATCAATCCCATCGGTCACTAGGGTTTTCATTGACCACTTATGGTGAGCTGTTGTGAAGTGATCAGTAGGTCATCCAATTCTGGATGGGTTACGTAATCCGTCTTGCAAATCTCATTAATATTCATTTAGTTAGCATTTCATGACTTCCACAGAAGTAGGAGGTACTTGTTTTTGTCTATAGTCAGTTAGTTCCCAGGTGCCTTTCCCTGGGTTTGCAACAATATTTGCTGCAGTTCTATCGAATACGCTCCTAGTGAGAAGTGAATTCATTGTTTAACAGAACAGAAGAGAAGCTTTGCAGAAATTCTCATAGGGGTTAGGTGACTGCCTCGCATGATTTTACGTTAGCGTAAAGGAAAGAAAAACTCAGAGGCCTACATGAAAAACAGCTGAACCATTATTGCGTTAATATTCATGAAAGAAAAATCATACATTTGCATCTTCATTTAATCTTCTTATTTAATTCAGTTATGACTATTTTCTAGGGCTGGGCAGAATTGATGTAAAGTCTCTACAAAGAATTTTGGAAAATAAAAGTGTGGAAAACGAGCGCACTTCTTGAGGGTCTGTGTGCTCGGGACAGGGGTCCCTCGTGCCTGGGCAGGCTCCCCGATCTCCCCGGCCTGGCTGGATTGAGAAGCAGGGACCGGCCCTGGGGCCTGGATTTCGGTCAGGGCCTGGGGAGTGGGAGCCCCCGTCCTGCGGCCTGCCAAGTGTCCATCTGCCCAGGACACTGGTCCCTTGTGCTGAGCCCCAGAGCCCTGCAGGAGCAGGCTGGAGCCCTACCGCTATGGCTCGGCGCGGGCAGATGGGCGTCCTTTCGGTCCCGGCCATCTGGTCACACCTTTACCCTCGGCCATCTGGTCGCACGCAATACTTTCCAATGGGGCGACCAGATGGCCGGGCCACCCTGGAAGTCCCGATTGGGGCTCAATTGCCTCCCAGATCCCAGCCAGGGCTCCAGGAGGTCTGCCACATCCGGGCCTAGGGTCCCCTGAGTCTCGCGGTACGTACGGGTTCCCAGAAAGAGGGGTAGCCTTCCTCTGGATTACTGGGGACAGGGTATGCCAGAACACCCCTCCCAGGCTGGCGGTTCTTCGTCGGGGACCAGATGGGCTATGCCGGGACACCATTCCCCTTCGTCCGTGGGCTCCCTCCTCCGGCCCACAGTGTATCAAAGTACCCGGGATGGGCTCCATGGGTCCCTGGCAGTCCTCCCCCAGGCATCCCGGCATCTCCGGTGGTCCTCCCCATGACTGAGGCCCAGCCGGGGTCCCAAGTCCCCCCGGGACACAGAGCTACGAGCCCTGCGGGAGCCCTACAGCGAAGGCTCAGGCGTGCAGAAGAGAGTCCTTTCGGTCCTGGCCATCTGATCTCACCTTTCCCCTCAGCCATCTGGTCGCATGCAATGCTTTCCAATGGGGCAACCAGATGCCGGGCGACCCTGGAAGTACCGATGGGGGCTCATTCGCCTCCCTGATCCCAGCCAGGGCTCCAGGAGGTCAGGTCCTAGGGACCCCCGAGTCTGGCGGTGCACATGGATTCCCAGAAAGAGGGGTAGCTTTCCTCTGGATTACTAGGGACAGGGTATGCCAGAACACCCCTCCCAGGCTGGCGGTTCTTTGCTGGAGACCAGATGGGCTTTCTCCTCTGGCCCACGGCGTGTCAAAGTGCCCAGGACGGGCTCAATGGGTCCCGGACAGACTTCCCCGGGCGTCCAGGCCCGAGAGCTCCAGTGGTCGTCCCTGTGTCTGAGGCCCAGACAGGGTCCCCAAGCACCCCCTGGGACACGGAGCCCCCGAGCCCTGCGTGGGCAGGCAGGAGCCCTACCGCGAAGACTCCATGCAGGCAGATGAGTCTTTGCGGTCCCGGCCATCTGGTCGCACTTTTCCCCTCTGCCATCTGGTCACACACAATGCTTTCCAATGGGACGACCAGATGGCCGGGCTTCTCTGAAGTCTCGATGAGAGCTCATTCGCCTCCTTGATTCCGGTGAGGGCTCCAGAGGTCAGGCACATTCGCGCCTTGGGTCCCCTCTGTCACCTTGTGTGCACGGATTACAAGAAAAGGGGGTCATTCTCTCCCGGATTAGTAGGGGAGCAGGTGTGGCTGGCTTTATCCACTCCGCTAGTGGAGCAAAGTTTTCTGCCCACACATATTATCACAAATTACATGTCAATATTAAGCAGTCCTAAAAATTGATTTTCAGCCCCGTCATTATTTGGCACATTATCATGCAAGCATAATTTTAATGTGACACTTAACCGTCCGTGTATTATTTTTCATATGCTTTTCAAAGGCTTATAATCATTGTATACCAGTTTTTCTTAGCAGTGACCATTTCCTACATGTCTTCAGTACAACTATGCATATATTGCAATATTTTTAATGCACATTTGATTGTTATTCACAAAACTCTCAATAGTCACTTCATTTTCATGGTTACTCGCATCACACAAATGCATCAGCATGAAATTCTCATTTTATCTTATTTTGTTTACATTTTCATCTCATCATTCGTCTGAAACTCTGTATGCTTTTACGAAGCAGTATGCAAACTCATGTTCTGGACAAGTAGGTTATGTCTCATCCAGTAAAAAGTGTTGCAAATGATTTCTCTACTTATGAATTAGTAAAGATAGATGCCCTAGAACATCCACACTATATCAGATTCTAGTGCAGAACTTTGGATCTGCTTTTTGTGTGCCTACAAAAACATGTTTCTTCAGTTTTATGAAAATTGCAGGTGGATGAAGGTGATACTGAACAACTATGTTCAAGAGAGTTCAAGAGAAGGGCTTTTATACGCCCGAAATGCATTGGGTCAATAAAGAAGACTGCTTGGAACCAATTTGTGCATTTTTGTGATCGTTATTTGCGAAGAGGCTCAGATGGGCACACGTGATAATGAGAAGCTAAACAAAAAAGCACTTAAAGTTTTGTGTGGACTTTCGAAAAATGGCTTGGAAACATGATGAATTTGGCGAAATATATTTGACGAGTTTGAGAAAAAAGGTTAAAGGACTAAGGTTAAAAAATGAAGGTTAAGGATCTAGTATCCATTCTTGCAGTGTAACCGGGAGTGGAGCGCTAATCACGCTCCCCACATGCATTATGTAATTATGGTGCACTCTGGGCAGAGCACAACCCGGTTTTGCACGCATTACGGAAACATTGAGAAAAAAATGACACGGATTAAACGCTGAAGAATCAGGAATGCAGACCACCACATGCAAAGTAATCTTTATTCGGCATTTGAATAACACCATAAAAGTACAGCTTTTAAAATATACAAACATTTCTTTAAAACCCAACACACTTAGTCCATCAATTCATAGAAATGGAGGGAATTAAAAATACTGTTTTTTCACTTCTCGATACAATAACAATTATCATGTTCCCATAGTGGACCTTAGACTAACTGAGGCTCTTAAAAAATTTGTTACACAAAATAAGGAAAGGGGATCTCTAGACATTTTTTTTTAAAAACTAGGGCATCTTTAGCTGAATTAAAATTAGCCTTTTTTAAAAGATCAATTAAAAAACGGCGCCTGGGCATTAAATAAAATGGTCATAGTAATACAAAGTGAAGGGTATCCTGCGGAGATCGACGATCGCAGCCGCAGGGACCCTTTGACTCAACTAAGTCAGTAAAGCCCACGGGGTTAGCTAATAGATGGTGAAATAAGTTGAGTCTAAACGCGTAAATAAAAACCGGTCATGTGGATTATATACAAGGGCAAGATAGGGCTCAAGCCCACTACAGGATTTTACTCTCGCATACGTCTGAATGGTCTGCATGTTATTTGCGTGAACTTCCCGTATAATAGCTTTATGTTTGACAAGTTTCTCATTCACTCTTGCTTGCTTGATCCAATTTGATGATACTTTGTGGGTTTGAAAACAGGTTTCCACAACCGATACCCTCAAGGCCCCCTTTCACGTATTTCAACCAGGGGATGGACAAACCTTTCTTCCTGCCCATGCAATCTAGAATTATTCGCTGGGTTAAGTTAGCTTCCTATTTAACCCATAATTTTAACCAGGCGACCAATGGCCTATTTCTTACTCTATCTTCCAGATACTTACAGCCTAGTTCCTCATGTACTATTTGGGATGATACACTGGAGGAACTTTTAAAAGCCTCCTCAGGTGTTTATTTTCCTGTATTTTCAATGTGTCAACATTCACCATACCCCACAATTCAGCCTCATATACAGCTTTAGCAAAAGAGACCGAGTTGTACATAGTCATTATTTGGTCGGGTGACCAACGGCCCAATCGATGACCAAAATTCATGATCGCTCCAGAACAAGCTGCTAGCTTATTTCTGTGCCCCTCAATCAAAGGTTTAAAAGTCAGATTCCTGTCAAATAAAATACCCAAATATAAGAAAGTCTGGACTTTTGCCAGACTTGTAGAACCTATTCTGTAGTTAAAATCTTTCCCATTATGTTTTGGGCCCACCTCCATGACATATGATTTTGTCATGTTTGTGGATAGATCTAAACTACTCATGAACTCAAAAAACCCATCAATCAGACGCTGCAGACCCAGTGGCGTGCACGCCAACAGGACCGCATCGTCTGCGTAAAGCAGAACAGGCACTGGTCTGTCTCCTATTCTTTATAATTAAAAAACTTTCAAGCCCGTTAATATAAATAGAAAACAGAAAGGGTGCTAATATACATCCTTTCCTAACCCCACTTGTACATTTGAAAGGCTCGGTCAGACCTCCCTCCAGGTTGTACATCACTTTTGCAGTGGTGTTCTGGTGGAGGGCTCTCAAGATGTGAATGAGATCGGCATCAGCACCAAGACCCGACAGTATAGCCCACAGCTACACAATCGAATGCCGCAGCCAGATCCATAAAGGCTAAATATATTTTTTCATTACTGGCCACTGTATACTTTGTGACCAATAAATATAGATTTAAGCACTGATCCATCGTGGATCTGCCGGCCCAAAAACCGTACTGTACTTCAGTTAAAATACAGTGTTCTTCTTCCCAACTCATGAGACGGTTCAGGATAGCCCTACCCATTACCTTGGCTGTTACGTCTATCAAGGAAATGGGCCTATAACATTGAGGGTTATCTCTACAACCTTTCTAAAAAATTTGGACTATTATAGCAGTCGACCATGAGCGGGGTAGGCCTGAGGCTATAGCAGCGTTAATTACTCTTGTCAATACCGGGCCCCATAACTCTATCTTGCTTAAAAAGAGGTTGGGCGGGATCCCATCTGGGCCAGGAGCTTTGTTACGGGTAAGGTCCTTAAAACCCCCCTCAATCTCTTTTAGGGTAAAAGTGATCATCTCTGCGCTCATCTCCCTATGGGCATCCTGCTCTCCTTCCATCAGGTTGCCTCTATTGTATAGGCTACAAAAATGCTCTACCCATTGCTCGGGCAGTACAGTTGATGCTATACTGGGGCTATTCCCTTCTTGGAAGCAGGGTCTATTAATTATTGACCAAAACCCAGAAAGATCCCTTTTTTCCGCTGCCTCACGTAGATCTTCCCACGTCTTGATTTGGAGGGCTTTTTTTCGACGCCTGACTTCTTGTTTATAGTGTAATCTGCAGCGTATTATCTTTAAGCCATCTCTAGGTTTTTGTTTTAGTACAGCTCTAAGCTTACTCTGGGCTAAAGAGCATCCTTTATCAAACCATTTAGGCTTAGTTGATGTCTTGCCATTCCCGTCACATGCAATAGGCTATCTACTAATCGTCCTATGCCCTCAAAAGCCTCAACCAGCGGAGGTCCACTAATCTCCAGATTGAAGCACACTTCCAAATACTTTGTACCCATTACCACTAGTGAGTTATAAAAGATTTCCCCATCCAGTTTTGCCCATTTTAAATGTCTGCCCTGGTCAGTGACCGTCTCCCTGACATCTGTTACTCTCCTCTTTATCTCTTTGTTCACCTGCGACATATCTTAATCAAGGTGAGGGAATGGATCACTTGTCCTGTACAACCTTCGGTATGCAGGTAAATTACAGGAAATGGGGTGTCCCAATCTAAAATGACCCTCATGCACGTGATGGGTATGTTTGACGTTAAAGCGGTATATCTTGGTTCTCCGCTTTTAAATCACGTGTGTGCATAATCATTGAGTCGATCGAGTTATGCAGCCTCCACCAGGAGGATCTTACCCAAGGTTGATGCAGTAGTGAGCCAGTGAAAAAATGCTTTTAAAAGGGGCCAGGAAGACCAGGGTATGGATTTATTAGTCTGGCTTCAAGGTCCGGAAACTCTTTAGTGTAGTGCACGTTGGAACTGGATTATGAGTAGTAAGTGCACTTAGAGTCTAAGGTTCTTAAATGAGTGAAAGGGATGTTCTAAAATGGTCAACATGTTTCTGCCATACTGCCTGGGTTAGGACTTATAGGCATTCTTCAGGACCGTTAGGTGAATGACGTGAAAGTAATATAAAGATAGTGCTCAGAAAGGTGACAAATAAAGGTTGTTGACCTGTTATTCTTGTTATGAAGGTCTCATTGTACCTGCGAAAAGTAAACACAGTGGTATCGCAACACACACAAGTGAGAGGGTACAGGGGGACACAAAATTAGCAGCAATCTGCTACATCTATCTCTCTTGTGATAGGATACTAAACAACTAAAAAATGGCAATACTATTGTAACCGGCAATCCAACATGGCAATGTCATCTCTCTCATGTGGCTCTCCATACTCATGCAAAGATTGATAGCATGCTTGTAATCGTAATATGCGTGTTGTTCTTAAAAATATCTTGGTGTTTATTTATAACCATTGTCACAGTGAGGGGGTTATGCTCACTAAAACTACTACACTCAATATTGAATTCTAATATTCTTTGTTTTATCGAGTGAGACACAATTACAAAGTCAATGTAAGAGCTACACCCTCTTCTCTTAAAGGTGGGGATAACCCCACTTTCTGTGGTAAGAGGTATGAGATCCATTGAGTGTACCAAATCAAAGTTTGTCATCATTGTATTAAATTTGACCCCCTCTATTGTGTGGTCGAAATGGGCACCCACCTCCAAGTTACAGGAAGACCAGTTATCTGTGAAGGGTATCAAATGTGGACATAGATGGCAGTTAAAATCCCCTGCAATTAGAATTCGTGGGGCTAGGACATCTTTCATCTTCTCGATCTGTGTGCCTAGCCGATCTTCCAGTCTAAACCCCCCTGCATTATAAAATTTACAATAATTAAATTGAGATCCCTTGTTTTCAGCTGTACTGCCAACATACAGTCTGACTTCCAGTTGAGATCCTTCCACGTTCCTTCTACCGTCAGTCGGACCCACAGGAGAAGACCACCTCTCGCTCTCCCTGCTCTGGATCTGGCTGCTGGGATACCGAACAGTTAATAGCCCTCCAGATTAAAGTTAGTTGGATTCACTTCCCAAGTCTCTTGGGCACAAATTACATTGTATCTGTTTACATATTCCAACCATTCATTATTTTCAAATTTGGCTGAGAGTCCCGCCACATTCCAGGACAGTAGTTCGAGGGTATTCCACTCACTTAGCTTTACTAATCCTTTGACTGGATAAGAAATTCTGGCTGTTTCCACTATGGGTATTGATTCTGATAAGACAATACCTACCCCGTTGCCGCCTTTCTGGGTTTGCAGTCAATCACAGTACGACAAACCGGACAGGGCATCGAACCTATTTTGTAACCTTATATTACGTGGGGTGTAATGATTCAGTACCTCATTTCCTGTTGCATTTCCCCAATGTGAGGTCTGCCCTGGTGCATAGAAGTACATAAGAGGGAGGGCTTGGATTCGGGACCTAAGATCTTTTTGTGCCCAGTTACAGATATATTCAACACATCTTGTGTCCCTAAAATTAATGATAATACAAACCCCCCTACTGACTTTGCCTGCCTGCCCACGCAATTAACTCTTCTGACCATCAGTATCTCTGCACATATATGGGCTGGTAAAGGCCGGTTTGCGTTAAGCCAGTAGGTACATTTGTTTTTTAACTCCATATATGCTTCCCTTTTTCCCTGTTCTAACAGTGGCACCCCAGCTAATATTACCACATAGGGGGCTGAGGCACGAGGGAGGTCTATTGTTTGTGAGTTGGGTGTAGTACGGGTTATTGGTGGTTTTGGCACCGGTTGGGTTTGTGCTACAAAGTTACTCCCCCCCCCCGTTGCTTCCCTGCCTATTTGTTCGGGTTGAGGAGCCCCTGCTGGGTTAGTCCTCAGGCCCGTAACACTGGCTGTCGAGAAATTATTTACTGCAGATATATGACTGTCAATTGAGGGAACAACAAGGTTTAATGGGACATTAGAATTATTGTTAGTGCGCTCAATACTTTGCCCTGCCCCTTTTGACTCTGTAGAGTGTGAGTCACCGGCCTGCGTTTCCCTTGTTTGTGCTGATGCAAGCAAAAGTTCCATGCACACCAGTCTCGATTCAATCCGGTCCAGTCTATCATGTATCAGGTGAATTCTCATTTTAACAATACTCTCCAGTCTTTTCCAGAAAGAAGAGTCTGGCTCACCCACTGCTTCTTTGTTTGGGAAATCATTTGCTCCTTCATTTGCTGGTTCCAAATTATGCAGGTATGATGAGGAGCTAGCTATCAAATTCTCTTTGGGCTCCGCATCCTTAGCTTTTTTTGCCTTTCTTCCTATTTCTTGCGTTCGCACCTCTGTGCGTTTCCTTTTTAATAATGATAGGCTCTGCAATGTCTGTGCCGCCCCTGTTTTGGCACTTCTGGCTGATCTGGTCTTTACATTAGGTGATGGGTGCCTCTTGGGATGATTATTCCTACCTGGCCCAGTTATTACAGCATGTACAGCTGTGTCCGAGGGTACGAAGCACTCTGTTAGCTGTAAAATGCAGCTTCCATCACCTCCTTCACTAGAAATCAGTGTATCCTGGAGGTCAGACATTTGGACGGCCGGAGATCTTGCCCTAGCCAGACTTCCCATTGATGATTACTTGTCTAGTAGATTGTCAAGAGATAGTCTCTTTTCTGTCAGCTCAATATCTTTAGCCAAAGCACTTGACACTCTTATCAGAAAATTGTCTAGAGTGCCCATTAGAGTCCCCCCAGTACTTCTTCTGCTATTTCCTCCTATGGGTGGTGATATAGCCATGATGTTATAACTTTCAACTGTTCTACGGCGATATATGTCCCACACAAATCAGGCAGACAAGCTGAGGAGATACAGGATTTCACTAACCTTTTCGTTGATTTTGTAGGTGTTAGTGGATGGGGAGGCAGCGCGATTTAAAGCCTCCAGGCGCGGGAAATAGCGTGGCCGGCTTCTGCCGCTAAGCACCCTGGGACAGGTAGTCCTCCACTCGGTGGCCGCGGGATTGGTGTGCGCGGCGGCGGGAGGACAGCGGTCCCAACACAGTGTCCTGCTTCTGATGTGGCAGCCAGGGAGGATAAAGTGAATTGCCCCCAAAACAGTGAGTAAACAGTAAGAATTGAACTTATCTGTAACCAGGCAGATCTCCGGTAAGGATGACTGGGTCGTATTAGAATTCCCAGGAATACTTCTGTGTCATGAATGCCAACTGTTCCCAACAGTGATTGTTGCTTCGTTTCCACTCTGAAATCCGAGCCTTTCAATCGGCTCCTAGGTGTTTGTTACTCCACTCCTGGTTTTGATTAATCCTGACTGCTGTCTCAATGAACTATAGATGCCTCAAAAATAAAGTGAGTAAAAATATAATGTTGTCCACTCAGTCCAACGCTGCCATGCACTTTTTCCTAAGACATTGCATTCCACTCCGTGGCTTCCAAAACATCCTTCTAGCCCGAAGACACAGTTTTGGGCGCAGCAAACTGAGCGTGATAAACTTAAACAAAAGTTGTCGAATACGCACGCTACATTCGCATTGCGTGTGCCTCAAGAATGCGCTAGCTCTAATCGATCACGGAATGCGCTTGTGGCTCACCGCCAGGTATAAGAATCACTGCGCTTTCGCGTGCGTTTGAAATACCTAAATCCTTCTCAGAGCACACTCGCTCTAAGATGAAAGCGCGGCAATGCGCTTTCCAAAACGAAAAAGGCTTTCCCCTCAGAAATCTCTCTCCAGACGAAATAACAGACGTCTCCTCAGAGTCAACAACCTATGCTGAGTAATGGCTTCCGTCATTTGCAGGCTACTATTGTTAAATGAGACACACAAGCCAATCCAAACTGTGGGAGGAGTCAGACACTACAAAGTACAGATCGGCTTGCAGCGCAAGCGTTGTAGGCTCGACCTAAAAAATAATTTGGCTATTGAGTGGTGGGGAAATCACTTACTCTTTACTAAAGTCGTTTTAGTACTACGTTGAGGGAGCAAATTTGGGTTATTCTGACATACAAAATGTGTTTGTTGTTTACATTTATCAAGTATTTTATAAATACTGTTAAGTACTCCGGCTAGCACAGTAAGACCTGAGGCAAATTATGCTACTCAGGACTTTATGGACACATATCAAGTTCAAAGTTAATGAACAATTCTTTGCTTTCATTTTCATTCTAAATTATGAGTCCAATTGGTTTGAAATTTTGCACTCGACCAGTACCACAACCACATTAAAAGCCTCCCTAATCAGTTCAGGTTTGGGACAACCATAGCAGCTGCACCTGTATTTAATTCACTGAGCTGGTAGCTACAGGTTAAAGCTCTCTGTATGATGGAGGATTATCTCACAACCACTATCCCTTCAGAGAGAAACCACACTGCCAACTGCTGTGTTGCTAGATTGCTCAAGGTGGGAGTTGAGAGAAGACCACATTGGGTCTAACTGTCTTTTGGTGATTCATGTGCGTGAAGATACTATGCTTTTTTGTTGGACTACAATCAACATAGGAGTTTGCCTGAAAACATAAACAGCCTCCGACTTTTTATGTTAGGAAAACACACTATGACCTATTCTCATTAAGCATGTATCTATAATGCTAAGAGGACTTAGCATGCCAATGTATAGTTTTCTACAAACTAACAGTGTAGATAACTAGGCATTGCTGTGAAATTAAGATGTTTTGCTTGTTCACAAGGAGGCAGATAGCATATGCCACATAGCTTCTCATATTCTCAGCAAACGACGCAATAAAAAATGTACACATTTGAAACATCCTGGCACTATGCGGCAGGCATCATGCGGTGTCTGCCACATGGTACAGCAACGTTTAGGGTGACACCATGGGTGCCCCCAGGCCCCATAGCAGAGGGTCAGTGGGAAGGGGGGCCTCAGTCACTTTCCACCTTCCTTTTTATGGCGGGTTAACAGCCATGAAATGGCTGGCAGAAAGAGAGATCCTAATCCCTATGGCGGTCCCTGAGCTGGCACTGCTCCATTGTAGGGAATAGGAATCCAACAGCCGCACTGACGGGATCCTTGATCTTGTTGACCGCGGCGGTCTTTCCCCTGCGAGCCTAAGTCCCTCCGCCTGCATCCTAATGTGGTGGTCGGATCCAATGGGCTGGATGGCAGTGGGATGGCCACCAACGGTCTCACGGTGGCAGCCCCACCGCTGTCATAATCAGGCCCATAGTAACTGAAGTGGCTTGACAACTGAAGCGATACTGTGCAAGAACTTGCTCAAAACACATTGCTACTGTATAATTATTCCAAACATAGTTTGTGTAAGGCAATGCCTATTTTTGCACGAGCATCCTCACAATTTTGGATTGATGCTCCTGGTTATTTAGCTCAGAGTGCATGGAGGCCTCTAATCAGACCTCAGTGTCAGTGTTTTAACCCATTTCAAAAGGTATGTCGCATTGGCTATCCCCTATTGACTTAGACTGAGTTACTTATAAGTCCCTAGTATAAAGGTACCCAGGGCACGCTAGACAGTTTCACCCAGGGCTGGAGCACTGGTTGTGCCACCCTGTGTGCGCCAGAGTACAAAATGGCTCCCAGCCTGCCACTGCAATTTGGAAGAGCAGTTTTAAAACGGCTACTTCGACTGTTATTTAAACCAATGGCAGAGCCCCCACTTCCCTTAACAGTATATACAAGTCTTCCCAAAGTAAGTCCTACCAAGCACTAGGGCAGAGAACTGCATATCATCAAGTAGGACACATTTGTAATATGTCCTATTAGCAAACCCCCCATCTTGTGGTTTTGCAGGTGGAACAGATTGCATCCCCATTGCCCAACACAGAGTTACCGGTTGACTCCTTAGTCCAGCTAACTTTTGAATAGGACTACTAAAATGGGTACTTCAAGGTTTCAAATTAATCATGGCATTAAACCTAACTTGATGCCCAAGTTAAACCTAATGTCAATTTTAAGGATAAACACTCTGTTGCCCAATTTGTACAGAGACCTCACACAGCAGTTTTCCACCAGACAGCATTCTGCCCTCCTAGGGAGTAGTGTGAACGACTTCCAGAACAAAGCCCCGACATGAGCACACTGTGCATGGAATTCAACCCTGCACTGGTTGGACCATAGCCCATGTATTGGGCGTCATTGGCGACACTGTATGCCTGGAGGGGCTGCCAGGAACAGAGCTAGAGGAGCGCAGTGGGAGAAACCAGCCCCTCACATAGACCAGGCCATTTACTTTTTTCTGAGTTTTTATAACGTGAGCTTGACCCGAAGGTATCGGAGTGCTCTGCTTGAGCACCAGTTGCATTACAGATGGACGCATTCACTTTTGTTAGGCACCTGGATATTAAGTGATTTTGCCCAGTACCACAGGCATCCCTGCCGAGACCCCGAACCTGGTTCCCTAGCTTTGAGGTCAACCATTCTAGGGGTTAGACCATATCCATTGCTTGTCTGCTGAATTACCAGGGCAACACCATATGCCAGGAGTGGTCACATTGCGTGGATTAAAGCCTGTGGCAGGAGGAATCCATCCCCGCGCCGATCGGGCCATTGCCTGTGTGCTGAAGTGGCTTGGTGACCACGACTGCCAGGAGAGGCTGCTGAACACAATGAAGCAGAGAGGTCCAGGTCATCACCAAAAGATATTGGGCAGTGACCATTGCCCTGTAAGTGTGGGTTTAAATATAACATTCTGAAAGCAAAGAAGGGTTACACTGCTCCTCGCCTAGCAGAAGAGATGGACAATTTAAATTGGTAATCAGTACCCTTTGCTATTGACTCAGACAGAAATTAATCTGGAGTCTTAGGTTATTGATGATGATGAAATCATATTCAAGTACACAGAGCTACTCAGGAGGGTAGTTAACGGCCTTAAAATCAAGCTAAAAAAAAGTCCTGCTAAAACAAAGGTTGTGCATTGATGTCCTAGGAAGAAAGCTGTCTGGTTTAAGAGTCCCTGTCTTAGCTTAAAAGGAAGGGAGAAAATGGAGAAGACAAACGGGAATGTAAGGGTGTTTAATTCCTACCAAGGAATAGCGGTAGAGTAGACTGTCTGGATGAAAGGGAGTAATGCATCTTATTTCAGGTCCAACTCGGAGGAAGTAAGTACTCCTGCATCAAAGGACCCCTGTGGGTTCTCGAGATTAGTTTGTGAAGGATGAAGGGCAGAATAGAGTGCTCCATCATGTAGCATCCCAGAAGAATGCTACTTGCCTTTATGAGGGCATCCGGGAGAACGCAGAAAAGACTTGTTTATAGTTTAAGACGACATTCTAGGATACCCGTCTGCAAGCTCATTGAAAAAAACATTTCAACGTTCAGTTTAACATGTGCTGAAGGCCCTCATCATTTGCCTGCACTAATAATGAAAAACAAGACTGGTGGACAAGATTACTCGTGGTTTCCTTCAAAAAGTGAATCTAGAAAGGGGCAATCATTAAGCCCAGAGTGAAGAAAGATCACCGGTCTGACTCCAAACAAATGACTGATTGATTAGTTTGATTGATTTGGGAGAGAAAATCTATGCTAGAACATTGCTCCTATGAAATATTGGATGGATGTGACTCACCACATCCCGATTGATCAGGGTGGTTTTCAAGAAGGCTACTGAACGATAGATCGCCTCTGTGCCATGGGCCAGAAGGGAATTAAAACTAAGGGAATGATGAAATTCATATGGAACATCTCAGGAATGTGTGTAAAGTTCTAAGTGACGATGGTCTCACTATCAAGAGTAAAAAATGCAAACTATTTAAAAAAAAAAACTGTGGAATATCTTAGACATTCTGTTTCTAAAGATGGTGTATCACCAAAGAAGTCATTGATTGAGGCCATTTTAAAGGCTCCTGCTCCAGATTGCAAGGATAAATTACTGTCATTTTCTGGACTCCGTGAGTACTACAGTAAATTTATCGAAGACTTTGCAACAAAAATGGAGCCATTAAGGGAATTAACAAGAAAGAATGTAGAACTTGTTTGGGGCAGTAGACAACAAGATGCTTTTGATGATATTAAGATTTATATGGTTTCCGCTCTAACTCTTAAACCTTTTTGTTTAAACAAGTTATTTATACTTACTGTAGATGCCAGCCTTTATGGTTTAGGATGTGTTTTGTCGCAGCGTTCTGGAAGAAAGAAGAAATGTGGATGAAGAGCATGAGTGAAGATGCTGTATGATGTCAAGTTAAGGAATTCATCAATTTGGGTTGGCCTTCTAAAAGTCATGTGTCTGTTGAGATTATTCCTTTTTTCAATGTTGTGGAGGAGCTAGTCATAGAAGGAAATTTGATATTCAGAGGAGGAAAATGCATTCCACCAGTCTCTATTCGTAATGTTATTTTGTCAATGAGACATGAGTGCCACATGGGAATGTCGTCTATGAAGAGATTGATTAGATCTAGTTTTTGGTGGCCTGGAGTAGATAGGTTTGTGGATAAATTTGTGAGAGAATGTCCTGAGTGTGTTGAAAGTGATAAGATGTGTAAATCTGATCCAGCTCCTTTAATACCTGTGAAATGGCCAGACCAACAGTGGCAGAAATTAGGTATTGATATTGCTGGTCCATTCAATTTTTTTCCTCAGGAATGTAGATTTGCAATTGTGGCCGTTGATTATCATTCTAAGTGGCCCAAAGTTAAGCTGATACCTCATCCTAACTCTGAAAGTGTGATTCTGTTTCTGAGGGAGATCTTTTTGCGTGAAGGTTTTCCTGAGAGTGTCATTACAGATAATGGTGTGCAGTTTAAATCATCAGAGATGTTGGAGTTTTTGAAAACTTATGGTATAAAACACTTTACCACTGCTTTGTATGAACCGCAGGGTAATGGACAGGTTGAGAGATACAACAGGGTTCTCAAACAAGATATACTGTGGGCTCGTGGTTTTGGGGGACAGAAAGAGATGTTGAGAGAAAAACTTTGGTTGTATCGCATAATGCCTCATGCTACCACTGAGGTGTCACCTTTCCGTTTGTTCAAAGGTAGAGATCCTGCATCAAAATTGTGTCCGTGGTGGTTCAAGATGTCCATAGATGGTCACAAAACTGAGATGAAAATTAGTGACGCAAAGTGGAAATTAAACAAGACAAAAGCAAATGTAACTATGATATTCGCATGAAGGTCAAACAACCTTCATTTATGGTGGGTGATTTTGTAAGAATTCGCAAACCGGGATATATTTCTAAAGGTGAAGTTAAGTTTGGTAAACCCATTAAAATTGTGAAGGTAAATCGAAACACTGTTGTCACCCAGGATGGTAAGGTGTAGAATGTTAGGAGAGTATCTAAATGTACCGGTAATTTTACTTAAATTTTCTTAGGGGAAAAATGTGTTGTATTTTCATCATGTTTTTCATATGTAATATTTCCCATTTAAATGCAGTCCAGTTTCCCTGTACATTTCCCTTTTAATATTGTGTACTTTTAGTTGGTGCACATGCACATCTGTTGGAGATTCTATTTAGAACTGTGATTTTCTGAAATATACTGGATGCATTTGAAGCTGAGGATCTGAAGCTGAAGTACTGTGCTGCTCATCAATAAATCGTTCAAATCTCTTTTGGATCGTTTTCAAGTTCTTACAAATATTTCCTGTACACCTTTGCCAACCGGCAAAGCACAGGATCAGAGGCCGCAGATTGAAATAAAGTTCAGTTTATCAGAGTCTTCCATCAAAAGTAAGGGGAAACGACATGGAGAATGATGATAGAAAATAGAGAGTCAAACTGCCAACATGCCAGGCAGGATGATGAAAAAATGACAGTCAGCCCCTATGCCATCCTTGATGGGGCAGTTATACTCTGAATGTTCCAGGTTTACACCCACTTAACTTATCAATCCCATCGGTCACTGGGGTTTTCATTGGCCACTTATGGTGAGCTGTTGTGAAGTGATCAGTAGATCATCCAATTCTGGATGGGTTAAGCAATCCGTCTTGCAAATCTCAATAATATTAATTTAGTTAGCATTTCATGTCTTCCACAGAAGTAGGAGGTACTTGTTTTTGTCTATAGTTTGTTAGTTACCAGTTGCCTTTCCCTGGGTTTGCAACAATATTTGCTGCAGTTCTATCGAATACGCTTCTAGTGAGAAGTGAATTCATTGTTGAACAGAAGAGAAGCTGTGCAGAAATTCTCATAGGGGTTAGGTGACTGCCTCACATGATTTTACGTTAGCGTAAAGGAAAGAAAAACTCAGAGGCCTACATGAAAAACAGCTGAACCATTATTGCGTTAATATTCATGATAGAAAAATCATACATTTGCATCTTCATTTAATCTTCTTATTTAATTCAGTTAAGACTATTTTCTAGGGCTTGGCGAAATTGATGTAAAGTCTCTACAAAGAATTTTGGAAAATAAATGTGTGGAAAACGAGCGCACTTCCTGAGGGTTCGTGTGTCCGAGACAGGGGTCTCTCGTGCCTGGGCAGGCTCCCCGATCTCCCCAGCCTGGCTGGATTGAGAAGCAGGGACCGGCCCGAGGGCCTGGATTTCTGTCAGGGCCTGGGGTGTGGGAGCCCCCGTCCTGCGGCCTGCCAAGTGTCCATCTGCCCGGGACACAGGTCCCTGGTGCAGAGCCCTGGAGTCCTGCAGGGGCAGGCTGGAGCCCTACTGCTATGGCTCGGCGCGGGCAGATGGGAGTCCTTTCGGTCCCGGCCATCTGGTCGCACCGTTACCCTCAGCCATCTGGTCACATGCAATACTTTCCAATGTGGCGACCAGATGGCCGGGCCACCCTGGAAGTCCTGATTGGGGCTCAATTGCCTCCCTGATCCCAGCCAGGGTTCCAGGAGTTCCGCCACATCTGGGCCTAGGGTCCCCTGAGTCTTGCGGTACGTACGGGTTCCTAGAAAGAGGGGTAGCCTTCCTCTGGATTACTAGGGACAGGGTATGCCAGAACACCCCTCCCAGGCTGGCAGTTCTTTGTCGGGGACCAGATGGGCTATGCCGGACAACACCTCCTCTTCATCCGTGGGCTCCCTCCTCCGGCCCACAGTATATCAAAGTACCCGGGATGGGCTCCATGGGTCCCTGGTAGTCCTCCCCAGGCATCCCGACAGCTCCGGTGGTCCTCCCTGTGATTGAGGCCCAGCCAGGGTCCCGAGCCCCCCCGGGACACAGAGCTCCGAGCCCTGCGTGGGCAGGCAGGAGCCCTACCGCGAAGACTCAGGCGTGCAGATGAGAGTCCTTTCCGTCCTGACCATCTGATCTCACCTTTCCCCTCAGCCATCTGGTCGCATGCAATGCTTTCCAATGGGGCAACCAGATGCCGGGCCGCCCTGGAAGTCCCGATGGGGGCTCATTCGCCTCCCTGTTCCCAGCCAGGGCTCCAGGAGGTCAGGTCCTAGGGACCCCCGAGTCTTGCAGTGCACATGGATTCCTAGAAAGAGGGGTAGCTTTCCTCTGGATTACTAGGGACAGGGTATGCCAGAACACCCCTCCCAGGCTGGTGGTTCTTTGGTGGGGACCAGATGGGCTTTCTCCTCTGGCCCACGGCGTGTCAAAGTGCCCAGGACGGGCCCCATGGGTCCCGGGCAGACTTCCCCGGACGTACAGGCCCGAGAGCTCCAGTGGTCGTCCCTGTGTCGGAGGCCCAGACGGGGACCCCAAGCACCCCCTGGGACACGGAGCCCCCAAGCCCTGCGTGGGCAGGCAGGAGCCCTACCGCGAAGACTAAATGCAGGCAGATGAGTCCTTTCGGTCCCGGCAATCTGGTCGCACTTTTCCCCTCGGCCATCTGGTCACACACAATGCTTTCCAATGGGACGACTAGATGGCCGGGCTTCCCTGAAGTCTCAATGAGAGCTCATTCGCCTCCCCGATTCCAGTGAGGGCTCCAGAGGTCAGGCACATTCGCACCTTGGGTCCCCTCTGTCACCTTGTGTGCACAGATTACAAGAAAAGGCGGTAATTCTTTCCCGGATTAATAGGGGCCGGGGAGCAGGTGTGGCTGGCTTTATCCACTCCGCTGGTGGAGCAAATTTTTCTGCCCACACATTTTCACGAAGTACATGTCAATATTAAGCAGTCCTAAAAATGGATTTTCAGCCCCGTCATTATTTGGCACATTATCATCCAAGCATAATTTTAATGTGACACTTTACAGTGCGTGTATTATTTTTCATATGCTTTTCAAAGGCTTATAATCATTATGTGTCAGTTTTTCTTAGCAGAGACCATTTCCTTCATGTCTTTAGTACAACTATGCATATATTGCATTCTTTTTAATGCACATTTGATTGTTATTCACAAAACTCTTTATAGACATTTTATTTTCAGCGTTTCTCACATCACACAAATGCATCAGCATGAAATTCTCATTTTATCTTATTTTGTTTACATTTTCATCTCATCATTTGTCTGAAACTCTGTATGCTTTTACGAAGCAGTATGCACTCATGTTCTGGACAAGTAGGTTATGTCTCA
Source organism: Lissotriton helveticus (assembly GCF_964261635.1). Taxonomy (NCBI): domain Eukaryota; kingdom Metazoa; phylum Chordata; class Amphibia; order Caudata; family Salamandridae; genus Lissotriton; species Lissotriton helveticus. The sequence continues at coordinate 1,413,760,837 of NC_136065.1, forward strand.
TCCAGTAAAAAGTGTTGCAAATGATTTCTCTACTTAGGAATTAGTAAAGATAGATGCCAGCGAACATCCACACTATATCAGATTGTAGTGCAGAACTTTGGATCTGCTTTTTGTGCGCCTACAAAAACATGTTTCTTCAGTTTTATGAAAATTACAGGTGGATGAAGGTGGTACTAAACAACTATGTTCAAGAGAGTTTCAATGTGCTTTGCTAAAAGAAATTAAATGTAAATATAAATGCATTCTACCCTTAAGGTGGGAATAAAGCCCGAAAGGTTTAGCTATAATACCAAACATGATAACTACAAACAATTAGCGTCAGAGGGGTGTAGGGTGGTCGGTGTCTGTCTCTGTGTCACTGTGTCACTCTCAGACTATGTTGTAGAGGCCTGTTTATGGGTGTGATGGGTCCACAAAAATTACATTTGCATCCAACTGAGATGTTCTAGATTTCTAGTTAGCCTCAACAATATTTTTCCTACTTTTAGAAGATTTTGCTAGAGGCCATGTCATTCCTGCCTTTCGTAAGTGTTGACAGACGGACCACAAAAGGCAACATGGTATTGAAATTGCTTGACATTCTTAAATAAAAATTAATTATTAACGTATCTGAAAATAACATACATATTGAAGTTTGCTGCTATGTACCTATGGAGCATTAATGGATAATAGGTTGTGCTGGAAGATAACTATGAATATTAGGTCCGCAATTAATATTTATTACGCGGGTGTAAGCTTGCATATTACTCAAACTTACACTAAAGGAGCAAAATCTCCTGTGATTTTGCTGCAGGAGCGAACGAATAATATGGCCTAGAACCTCAGTAAATTGTAGCTGTGCTTCCTATACGGACTGGATGAAGTTGAAGGCCCAGCAGAAGGTAGGTATTTTAAAAAAACATGTATTGGCAAAGCCAATAGTTCACACCTTTGGAACATTCTAAGTGTTTAGCCAGAGGTATTGCCTATGCCAAGGTCTTTAAGCTATGCTGTAGTGGAGTGTGACTGCTGTGCAGCATGAAGAAAATGTTTTCATAAAAAGGCATCAGAAGCATTTTTTGTTATCTTATATAAGACCAAGAAGGCATTATGTGCAACTGAATGACCATATTAAAAAAGTTTTAATAAAAATGTCTTCAGTTTTTTTTTTGTCCTTGCAATGATGGCAACTTCTTACTGCCTGGTCCAATGGTTGTTTGTTATAGCCTTTTTTTGTTATTGGGGGGGCATAAACAACTGGAGAGTGAAGGTTGGGAAATAGTACTCGTAGTAGAACACTAGCAGTGGACGGACGTTAGAGAAGACTCAACAGATGCCTGATTCTGTGGGCAGACTGGGGTGGTGGTGGTGTTGAGTGCTGCAGAGGTGATGCTCAGGTGAGGCTGAACACCACTCAGGTCTTGCTGAGTGATGCAGAGGTGGTGTTGTACTGGTGCAGAGGTGAATATTAGAGATACTGAGGTGGCGCTGACCGATGCTGTGGTGCTGAGTCATGCGGAGGGGTGGTGCTGCACTGGTACTCAAGGGGCGCAGAGCTGGTGGTCCGGTGATACTGAGTGATGCTGAGTTAGTACTGTGCTGAGGTGGTGCTGTGCTGATGTTGAAGTGGAGCTGGTTGGTGCTGAATTGCTGCTGAAGTGGTGCTGCGCTAGTGGTGCACCGATGAGGAGATGGTGCTGTGCTGATATGGCGGTGAACTGATGAGGAGGTGGGGTGATGCTGAGGGAAGGTTTGGTGGAGCTCAGGTGATGCGCTGGTGTTGAACTGGTGCTGCACTGATGCCGGGGAGGCGCCGAGCGATGCCGTGGGGGCGCCGGCGCAGAGTGACGCTATGGTGGTGCAGAGTGATGCCGTGGTGACGCAGAGTGACGCCGTGGTGGCGCAGAGTGGCGCCGTGGTGGCACAGAGTGGCGCCATGGTGGCGCAGAGTGGCGCCGTGGTGGCGCAGAGTGGCGCCGAGTGAGCCTGCGGTGGCGCCGAGTGAGCCTGCGGTGGCGCCGAGGGGCGCTGCGGTGGCACCGAGTGGCGCTGCGGTGGCGCGGAGTGACGCTGCGGTGGCGCCGAGTGAAGCTGTGGTGGCGCCGAGTGAAGCTGCGGTGGCGCAGAGTGGCACTGCCGTGGCGCCGAGTGATGCTGTGGTAGCATTGCACTGATGTTAAGGTGCTGCACTGATGCTGGGGCATTGCTGTGCTGGTAGTATTTAATAGATACTGTGAAAGCCCTTGTGGAGTTCAGGAGGTTACACCATGGCAATGATTAGCACAGCACTAACTGGAAGCAGTTTCAAATAAAGTCACAAACAGGCTATTTAATCAAAAACACGTTGTAGCGTTTCTAATTGTTTTGAAGTAATGACTTCCGAAAACAGTTGTAATTCTACTAAAAGGTGAACGTCGGTGCATTAAAAACGCCATTAGTCATTCATGAAACAGCAAACAATGCTTTCAGTGGTGGGTTATGCTCAGACGTGAGTCCCTTGCTCACTTTGCCACTGGATTCAAGCAAGCCGGGCTGAAGACGGCTGCAATACCAGAAACCGGTCCTCGGAAGCTTGTTTCCGGTCCAGGGAAGGCATGGCTTGGCAGTTCGGGCTGGACTGTTCCCATGAGGCACAGGGTCAGACTGATTTGCATATAGCCATGTCTGAACTGGGGTGGCAGAGTGGGCTAAAGAACTGTGATGGATTAAACCCAGATCTTTTGACTGGGTGTGAGTGTTTGATTGGTTCAGATGCTCGGTCCATTACCACCCCCTTTTGTACCACTTTTGGCCACCAAAGTGTGGCAGGGTATGCTCAGACGTGGGTCTCTTGCTCACTTTGCCACTGGATTCAAGCAAGCCGGGCTGACGACAGCTGCAATGCCAGAAACTGGTCCTCGGAAGCTTGTTTCCGGTCCAGGGAAGGCATGGCTTGGCAGTTCGGGCTGGACTGTTCCCATGAGGCACAGGGTCAGACTGATTTGCATATAGCCATGTCTGAACTGGGGTAGCAGAGTGGGCTAAAGAACGGTGATGGATTAAACCCAGATCTTTTGACTGGGTGTGAGTGTTTGATTGGTTCAGATGCTCCGTCCACTACCACCCCCCTTTGTACCGGGTTATGAAGCACAGCATCGCACCCTCACCCCAAGCCCCGCCCTGGTTCTGGTTCTGTGCCATAGATGAACTGAACCACTGGTGAACAGGGGAAGCACACAGACAGGTATGCATACTAACACAGATAGACGCACCTCATCAGACCAGGTAGAGGATACCAAAACCATCATGGTTTTCCACTGATGTTCTGCTCTACCTTTGTGCAAGTAGGTTTCAGACTGATCCCCCTATTAATGCCCTAAAATGCAGTTAGGACAACACAACCAAACGGAGACAAAATGCACAACTCTTCCCAACACTTTCACTTATTACAATCGCACCAATTATGAAGAATGTCACCCTCTAATGCCGTGGATAACCTTCCTGAATATTTGAAATAGTTTCACTTCAGGGAGCCAGCTCAGCATGAGGCGGCAAAAATGAAGCCCATTTGTAACTTGCCCTGGACTCAAAGGGTAACCAAGTCATTGAAATAACCAACATTATCGACCTCAGCTCCTAGTGCGAGTCCTCCATCTAGCCGTGTCTCTAAAGTGTTCACCTCATGTGTGTCCTCCACCTAGCTCTGTGTCTGTAAAGTATTCACCACATGCATTCATGGACAGGGAGAATATTCAGGAACTCCCATCCCCTTGACAAGGAGTTAATGATCCCTCGGGATCAGCGCGGGACAACCACCCCAGGCTCTGCAGTATAGAACACATGGGGCCCGATGTAGGTCACCAAATACCAGTCGGTAACGGCCCAATTCGGCCGTTACCGACCGGTATTTGGTGATTGAGATGTAGGGGCCAATATTTTGCACAATCGGTAAATTTACTGAATCTGTAAATTTACCGATTCTGTAAAATACCGAATCGGTAATTTTACCGATTCGGTAAATTCCAGATGTAGGTAGCACTGTTTACAGTGCTACAGGCCTTCAGAATTCGTTATTTTACCACCCAATCCTATTGGGTGATAAAATACCGAATACAGGTGTACATGCACATCTGTGCATGTACACCTGTGCGATGTGACACACAGACATGCCCTTAGGGCATGTATGTGTGCCACATGGCACACATGCCTGTACTTGGGGTGCTAGAGGGTGTCAAAGTGACACCCCCTGCACCCTTGCTGCAATCGGTAATGACCAAAAATCGGTAAATACCGATTCGGTAATGCCCATTGGTATTTACCGATTCTGAAATACCTACATCCCCCCCTCCCTCCATTTTACCACTTCTTAAATACCGAATCGGTATGATTCGGTATTTAAGAAGAGGTAAAATTAAATTACCTACTTCGGGCCCTTTGTGAGGTAGTCACAAACCAGGAAAGAGCGCTTTAGGAAAATGAATGGTGCATATTTTTGGGAAGTGCTACTTCACGTTCGTGCCACTGAAAAGTAAAGCAGACAAGGGGACAACATCCGCCACTGCATGTCGCTGCCTATTCTAAATAAAGCAAGATTTATAGGCCTGTTCTAACTCTCACTGGTAATGGAAAGGCAGAAATAAAGCACCAGACTGCATGTAGGGAATGCATCTGTGTGCAGCTGCTAGCTCCTGCGGCAATACTTGATGGTAATTAACTTTTCAGAAAAGGTGGGACACGCACCCAACAGTAGTCATTTGCAGGCTACTATTGTTAAATGAGACACACAAGCCAATCCAAAGTGTGGGAGGAGTCAGACACTACAAAGTACAGATCGGCTTGCAGTGCAAGAGTTGTAGGCTCGACCAAAAAAATAATTTGGCTATTGAATGATGGGGAAATCACTTACTCTTTACTAAAGGCATATTAGTACTACTTTGAGGGAGCAAATTTGGGTTATTCTGACAAACAAAATGTGTTTGTTGTTTACATTTATCAAGTATTTTATAAATACTGTTAAGTACTCCGGTTAGCACAGTAAGACCTGAGGCAAATTATGCCACTCAGGACTTGATGGACACATATCAAGTTCAAAGGTAATGAACAATTCTTTGCTTTCATTTTCATTCCAAATTATGAGACCAATTGGTTTGAAATGTTGCGCTTGACCAGTACCACAACCACATTAAAAGCCTCCCTAATCAGTTCAGGTTTGGGACAACCATAGCAGCTGCACCTGTATTTAATTGACTGAGCTGGTAGCTACAGGTTAAAGCTCTCTGTATGATGGAGGATTATCTCACAACCACTATCCCTTCAGAGACAAACCACACTGCCAACTTGGCTTAACTTTGCTGTTGCTAGATTGCTCAAGGTGGGAGTTGAGAGAAGACCACATTGGGTCCAACTGTCTTTTGGTAATTGATGTGCGTGAAGATACTATGCTTTTTTGTTGGACTACAATCAATAAAGGAGTTTCCCTGAAAACATGAACAGCCTCCTACTTTTTATGTTAGGAATACACACTATGACCTATTCTCATTAAGAATGTATCTATAATGCTAAGAGAACTTAGCATGCCAAGGTATAGTTTTCTACAAACTAACAGTGTAGATAACTAGGCATTGCTGAGAAATTAAGATGTTTTGCTTGTTCACAAGGAGGCAGATAGCATATGCCAAATAGCTTCTCATTCTCAGCACACAACGCAATAAAAAATGTACACATTTGAAACATCCCTGCACTATGCGGCAGGCATCATGCGGTGCCTGCCACATGGTACAGCAACGTTTAGGGGGACAGCATGGGTGCCCCCCGGCCCCATAGCAGAGGGTCAGTGTGAAGGGGGCCCTGCTAGGGGCCCTTAAAGTCACTTTCCACCTTCCTTTTCATGGCGGGTTAACAGCCATGAAATGGCTGGCAGAAAGAGATCCCCTAATCCCTATGGCGGTCCCGGAGCTGGCACCGCCCCATTGTAGGGAATAGGAATCCAACAGCTGCACTGACGGGATCCTTAATCTTGTTGGACGCGGCGGTCTTTCCCCTGCCAGCCTAAATCCCTCCGCCTGCATCCTAGTGTGGTGGTCGGATCCAATGGGCTGGATGGCGGTGGGATCGCCACCAACAGCCTCCCGGTGGCAGCCCCACCGCCATCATAATCAGGCCCATAGTAACTGAGGTGTCTTGACAACTGAAGCGATATTGTGCAAGAACTTGCTCAAAACATATTGCTACTGTATAATTATTCCAAACATAGTTTGTGTCAGGCAATGCCTATTTTTGCATGAACATCCTCACAATTTTGGATTGATGCTCCTGGTTATTTGACTCAGTGTATGGAGGCCTCTAATCAGACCTCAGTGTTAGTGTTTTAACCCATTTCAAAAGGTATGTCGCATTGGCTATCCCCAATTGACTTAGACTGAGTTACTTATAAATCCCTAGTATAAAGGTAACCAGGGCACGCTAGACAGTTTCACCCAGGGCTGGAGCACTGGTTGTGCCACCCTGTGTGCGACAGAGTACAAAATGGCTCCCAGCCTGCCACTGCAAATTGGAAGAGCAGTTTTAAAACAGTTACTTTGACTGTTATTTAAACCAATGGCTGATCCCCCCCCCCCACTTACCTTAACAGTATATACAAGTCTTCCCAAAGTAAGTCCTACCGAGCACTAGGGCAGAGAACTGCATATCATCAAGTAGGACACATTTGTAATATGTCCTATTAGCAAACCCCCCATCTTGTAAATGTAGTTGAGCTTATATAGCGCACAGCTACCCGCAGTGGGTTTCTCGGAGCTTGCTTAGGGAACCCTTCCTGGTATTCCCCTGTGAGATAGCAGGGTATCCACAAGGTGAAAGTCAGGCATCCCGCCGCGAGGGGCCGTTGTGGAGATTAAGCAAGCTATTGCCCAGAGTCGCAGAGTGTGAACCCGTGAGTCGAGGAGGCACCGGGGCGAGAATTATCGAGTACGTGGAATTTTTAGCCCATGACCCGCCGAGGCGGGGAATTGAACCCTGGTCCAGGACCGATCTCAGCTTCCGGGTCTGCTGCCTCTAACCCCTGAGCCACACTTCTCCAAATCTTGTGGTTTAGCAGGTGGAAAAGATTGCATCCCCATTGCCCAACACAGAGTCACCGGCTGACTCCTTAGTCCAGCTAACTTTTGAATAGGACTACGAAAATGGGTACTTCAAGGTTTCAAATTAATCATGGCATTAAACCTAACTTGATGCCCAAGTTAAACCTAATGTCAATTTTAAGGATAAACACTCTGTTGCCCAATTTGTACAGAGACCTCACACAGCAGTTTTCCACCAGACAGCATTCTGCCCTCCTAGGGAGTAGTGTGAACGACTTCCAGAACAAAGCCCCGACATGAGCACACTGTGCATGGAATTCAACCCTGCACTAGTTGGACCACAGCCCATGTATTGGGCGTCATTGGTGACACTGTATGCCTGGAGGGGCTGCCAGGAACAGAGCTAGAGGAGCGCAGTGGGAGAAACCAGCCCCTCACACAGACCAGGCCATTTACTTTTTTCTGAGTTTTTATAACGTGAGCTTGACCTGAAGGTATCGGAGTGCTCTGCTTGAGCACCAGTTGCTTTACAGATGGACGCATTCATTTTTGTTAGGCACCTGGATATTAAGTGATTTTGCCCAGAACCACAGGATGTTTAGCATCCCTGCCGAGACCCCGAACCTGGTTCCCTAGCTTTGAGGTCAACCATTCTAGAGGTTGGACCACATCCATTGCTTGTCTGCTGAAATACCAGGGCAACACCATATGTCAGGAGTGGTCACATTGCGTGGATTAAAGCCTGTGGCAGGAGGAATCCATCCCCGCGCCGATCGGGACTTTGCCTGTGTGCTGAAGTGGCTTGGTGACCACGACTGCCAGGAGAGGCTGCTGAACACACGGAAGCAGAGAGGTCCAGGTCATCACCAAAAGATATTGGGCAGTGACCATTGCCCTGTAAGTGTGGGTTTAAATATAACATTCTGAAAGCAAAGAAGGGTTACACTGCTCCTCGCCTAGCAGAAGAGATGGACAATTTGGATTGATAATCAGCACCTTTTGCTACTGACTCAGACAGAAATTAATCTGGCGTCTTAGGTTATTGATGATGATGAAATCATATACAAGTACACAGAGCTACTCAGGAGGGTAGTTAACGGCCTTAAAATCAAGCTAAAAAAAAGTCCGCTAAAACAAAGGTTGTGCATTGATGTCCTAGGAAGAAAGCTGTGTGGTTTAAGAGTCCCTGCCTTAGCTTAAAATGAAGGGGAGAAAATTGAGAAGACAAACGGGAATGTAAGGGTGCTTAAATCCTACCAAGGAATAGCGGTAGAGTAGACTGTCTGGATGAAAGGGAGTAATGCATCTTATTTCAGGTCCAACTCGGAGGAAGTAAGTACTCCTGCATCAAAGGGACCCCTGTGGGTTCGAGATTAGTCTGTGAAGGATGAAGGGCAGAATAGAGTGCTCCATTATGTAGCATCCTAGAAGAATGCAGCCTTGGCCTCATAGAGGCAACTCAGACGTGTATCTGGGAGAACGCCGAAAAGACTTGTTTATAGTTTAAGACAACATTCTAGGATACTCGTCTGCAAGCTCATTGAAACAAGCATTGGAAATGCAATAGGTCTCGCACGATTAGAGTTAGTGCTTTTAGAATTGTTTATGGGTTTTTTTTGTAAATGTTTAGCATTTTTGTTTCCTGTAGCCAATGCTAAAGTATTACAAATAAAAAAAGCCATAAACATTTCTAAAAGCTCTAACTGAAATGGTCTGAGAACTATTGCACTGTGTGAGGGTGAGGGTGGGTGAGGGTGAGTGAGGGTGAGGGTGAGTGAGGGTGAGTGAGGGTGAGTGAGGGTGAGTGAGGGTGAGTGAGGGTGAGTGAGGGTGAGTGAGGGTGAGTGAGGGTGAGGGGTTGAGGGTGAGGTGTTGAGGGTGAGTGAGGGTGAGGGTGAGTGAGGGTGAGGGTGAGGGTGAGTGAGGTGTTGAGGGTGAGTGAGGGTGAGGGTGAGTGAGGGTGAGGGGTTTTGGGTGAGTGAGGGTGAGGGGGAGTAGTTGAGGCTGAGTGAGGGTGAGTGAGAGTGAGGGTGAGTGAGGGGTTGAGGGTGAGGGGTTGAGGGTGAGTGAGTGAGAGTGAGGGGTTGAGGGTGAGTGAGGGTGAGGGAGGGTGAGGGGTTGAGGGTGAGTGAGGATGAGTGAGAGTGAGGGTGAGGGTGAGGGGTTGAGGGTGAGGGGTTGAGGGTGAGTGAGGGTTTGAGGGTGAGGGGTTGAGGGTGAGTGAGGGTGAGTGAGGGTGAGGGTGAGGGGTTGAGGGGGAGGGGTCGAGGGGGAGGGGTCGAGGGGGAGGGGTCGAGGGGGAGTGAGGGTGAGTGAGTGAGGGTGAGGGGTTGAGGGTGAGTGAGGGTGAGGGGTTGAGGGTGGGTGGGTGAGGGTTTGAGGGTGAGGGGTTGAGAGTGAGTGAGTGAGGGTGAGGGGTTGAGGGTGAGGGAGGATGAGTGAGAGTGAGAGTGAGTGAGGGGTTGAGGGTGAGGGGTTGAGGGTGAGTGAGGGTTAGGGTGAGTGAGGGTGAGGGGTTGAGGGTGAGTGAGGGTGAGTGAGGGTGAGTGAGGGTGAGGGGTTGAGGGTGAGTGAGGATGAGTGAGAGTGAGGGTGAGTGAGGGGTTGAGGGTGAGTGAGGGGTTGAGGGTGAGTGATGGTCAGGGTGAGTGAGGGTGAGGGTGGGTGAGGGGTTGAGGGTGAGTGAGGGTGAGTTTGAGGGGTTGAGGGTGAGGGTGAGTGAGGGTGGGTGAGGGTGAGGGTGAGTGAGGGTGAGGGTGAGTGAGGGTGAGGGGTTGAGGGTGAGGGGTTGAGGGTGAGGGGTTGAGGGTGAGTGAGTGAGGGTGAGGGGTTGAGGGTGAGTGAGGGTGAGGGGTTGAGGGTGAGTGAGGGTGAGGGGTTGAGGGGGAGGGGTTGAGGGGGAGGGGCTGAGGGTGAGTGAGGGTGAGGGGTTGAGGGTGAGTGAGGGTGAGGGGTTGAGGGTGAGTGAGGGTGAGGGCGAGTGAGGGTGAGGGGTTGAGGGTGAGGGGTTGAGGGTGAGTGAGTGAGGGTGAGTGAGGGTGAGTGAGGGTGAGGGGTTGAGGGGGAGGGGTTGAGGGTGAGTGAGGGTGAGGGGTTGAGGGTGAGTGAGGGTGAGGGGTTGAGGGTGAGTGAGGGTGAGTGAGGGTGAGGGGTTGAGGGTGAGTGAGGGTGAGGGGTTGAGGGTGAGTGAGGGTGAGGGTGAGTGAGGGTGAGGGGTTGAGGGTGAGTGAGGGTGAGGGGTTGAGGGTGAGTGAGGGTGAGGGTGAGGGTGAGGCTGAGGGGTTGAGGGTGAGTGAGAGTGAGTGTTGTGAGAGAGGGGTGATGAGGCCTGGTTGTTGTGAGAGAGGGGTGATGAGTCCTGGTTGTTTTGAGGTACAGCTGATGAGGCCTGGTTGTTGTGAAGTATCTGACTTTCTTGTGAAGACAAGTGCGTCATAAGCTTAAACGAGAGCCTTGCATTCTCTGTTCCCGATCCTTGCACCCATGCATGGCTCGGGTCTCAGGGCAGCTACCAGGAGTTCTAACAGCTCTCATCAGGTTTCTACAGCTAGTTCCCCGGTTTTGTGGGCTGGGCATGAATAGTGGGCAAGAAACAGCTAATTATAGAAGGGCCGCTTTTGAATGAATTAATTAATAAACCTTTACACCGCAGATATTCAAAGGTCAAGCCACTGATGAGTTGTGATGTTTTGTTTTGTAAGAGGTGTTAAGCTGACTTGCAGGCGCCGGAGAGAATTCACACGGCAATTTGCCCGCCTCCGTTTCAGTTGCAGACTGTTTATGAGCTCAGCAGCAAGGTTTTGGTTGGTTAATCACAGGAACCCTCAAGAGGTGTAGAATTAAATGTTAAACCTGAGGTAGGATGGGGCCTTCCCACGGCTGCATTTATCCACAGTCCGGCTTCCAGGAAGAGGTGAGGTGAGTGGCACACGTCTGTCTCGTACAGCTTTTCCTTGGGTTGGTGAGCCTGCGGGGGCTCTCGTAAGTCAGGCTGCCCTGTTTGCCTCTGGAGAAAGACAAGCCCTAGCTCGTCTGCAGCGAAAGTGGGGGTGCTGGCTTGTGGCCATGACAGACGGTACACTGAAAAGCAGAGTGGAGGGCGGCCTCTGAATTCCAGCATGCCCTGACGTGTCGGCGGGGACAGAAGTGTATGCAGCCCCTCCTCCCCCCACGCTCAAGGCTGGCAGCCTGAAGGAAGAGACAGCTGGAGCGGTGGGTTATGTGAGGAATCTTTCACTCGAGTGTGCCGGGTCAGAGGCCTACCTCTAGGGTCAGTGAGCAGAGCCTTGTGTAATGTGTGCACCTGCAAACAAACCAGGACAAGCACAAGCGCTAATACACACAGCCCTGTACACACAACGAGTAACGGCTTGAGGAGGTGAGGGAAGGGCTAAAGGCAACAATGTCACCGGGTGAAAAGAAAGAGAAAGCAGGGTAACCTGACCCAGGAGGGGGGAGGAGGGAGGAGAAATGCGTCTCGGCTGGAGCAGGGGGCGGAGCAGGGAGAGCGGGCTTAGAAATGTACTTCACACGGCCGGCCGGTCGTGAAACTGAAAGCATGGCCGGCCGGCCGGCCGTGAAAGCCTTTGATGCCGCAGGGGGGGGAGCGGCACCAGCTGGGAGAGTAGGCAAGGCAGGCGGATGGGGGCATGTGCACGCGCTTTTAAGCTCAATGCGCATGCGCATTGAGCTTAAATTTCTCGTGCACTGCAAGGAATCGCCACGATTCCTTGCAAGTTGGATAAAGAGTGGATAAGCCACCATAGTCTCGCTTGCTCGATGCGCATGCGCATCGACAGGCGAGACCTAAAAAACAGGGGCAATCATTAAGCCCAGAGTGAAGAAAGATCACCGGTCTGACTTCAAACAAATTACTGATTGATTAGTTTGATAGATTTGGGAGTGAAAATCTATGCTAGAACATTGATCCTATGAAATATTGGATGGATGTGACTCGCCACATCCCGATTCATCAGGGTGGTTTTCAATAAGGCGACTGCACGATAGATCGCCTCTGTGCCATGGGCCAGAAGGGAATTAAAACTAAGGGAATATTTTATTACCGTTTTGTGGATTTTCGTTCAGCGATTGATCGACCAATCGGGTGGCATAAGATACAATGTATTAAGGTGCGGGGGTGGGCAAAGCTTGACAGAATCACCCAATCCAGTTTTGTGCTATTGAAATTGCATAAGGGGCTGAACCCACTATTTTGAGGAGAATACCAGTTTTTGAATAGAGATGGAATTTGTAGCTGCATCCTAGGGTGCTCGCCCCTCCACATCATATGATTTACATTTCATGGTCCTACGGCATAATTTACTAAAACACAATTTTTATGAAATATAGGATTACGGCACATGCAGAAAAGCTATAGGACTCAATTTTTAAATGGGTGGAACTGCACAAAGTTTAAATTAGGTTCAATTGTTTTTGCCTTCTATTTATGCTTGGAAACGTTATTAGCGTTTTAGGTGGTGTCATGTTTAAAAGACCAAGGTCTAAATACATTATTTTATCTATCTATACTCTAGGGGTCGGGGTCAAAGACTAGGAGGAAGGGAAGCCAACATAAGAAGCCAACTTATTTTGATAATAGTTTGTAGTTAAGACATAAAAAGTACAGCCTGGAATGGGCAAATAACTGAGCAGATGAGATTGAGTCAAGTATCCTCCCAGTAACTCACTCATACTCCATAACCTTCTATGGGTGCAGAACGCCAGCTATAGTTTTTTTATGATTAAATCTTACACAAGGCACCAACTTATTACCACCTTATGAATAGACGTTTTTCAAATAGCCTATTTGTCGCAATTACTCAATTCAATAAGCTTTATTAGATTGAAACAAGCAACCATAAAAGCACAATACAATCAAAATACATGAAAAGAACAATTAATAAGAGTCGACATCCATGATAAAACACCACAAAATAACTAATTCCATTAAAACCATATACACTACATCAGTTCTCTTAGTGTAAACAATAGACTCCTAGCAGCTTTTCAGTAATGGCACCACACCAATTCTCCTAATGTAAACAATAGACTCATAGCAGCAATACATGGTTTTTAGGTGGCAAGTTCCACAAAACATGGGCTTCAGAAAGTGCAAAGTGCTTAATTAGTGGGACCATCCCCAACCATAAGGGAGATGGTTAATTACATTAGAACAGTCTTCCTAGCATTAATTGAGCTTAAAATAAATATTGCAGTATAAAAACAAATCTCAGGTTCTCTTAGCGTAAAAAGTAGGGTCATAGAAGCATTAGTTGTTTTGGCATGATACTTTTTAAACAATAGTTTAAGATAAGCAATTCTAAAAGACAGATAAAAATCGCATAAAAGTAAAAAGTGCAGGGTGCTCTGCTTTGTATTCTCGTCACAAGGGCATGGGGAGACAGGGTGCTGTTTCATCGTGGGCAACGCTACTAAATAGTGCACAAGGCCTAACCTCATTCTGGTTAAAACATAGCGATGGGAAGGTCTCGTGACAAGTGAAAGGTACGTTTGGAAGCCCTCCGTATCTATATGCAGATGGTAAAGCGGATACATGGCGTGCTTTCCTACTATTTCCAGCCTGCGTTCGTTCTTATAGCGCAGGAAGGTACTCTATAACTCCTGTTTAGAAAAACCAGATACTTCATTTTGATTTTCCAAAATAGTACGATCGAATATAACCCCAAAAGAATTAGCTAAATAGATAAGCCAGGGTATCTTAAGGTAATTACCCAATCGCAGGCAGTCATTAATAATGGACGTGGTAAAAATAGTCTCCTCCTTTAACCATATAGATCTCCATAACAGAAGGGGTCTCAGAGCTATCAAATCCATCAGATAGTTAAGACCTACTTCACAGTGAATAAGTTCCGAGGAGGCTGAAACCAGGAGACTTCCTTTTTTAAAGAATTCTCTTCCGTTTGTAAATCACAGCAAGGTTGGAGTCCCCAAAGCCCAGCCCCATAAAGTGCAACTGGTATGCATCTTGCTTTATAAATATTAACCATGTCTCCAATGCCACCGTCCCCCATATTAGAAGCAAATTTAAAAACACCATATATACTTTTGCTCATTTTGGCCCAAACGTGAGACAATTTGTGGTTCCATTTGCCGTCAGATGAAAAGGAAATGCCTAAATAGAAAAAATTATCCACGTTTTGCACTTATTGGTAAATCGGACCGCATACCATTGTAAATGTTTTAGCCTTAGCAGCTTCCTCTTACTGAAAAACCACAAACCCATCAATTAACCTCTGAAGGCCTACCGGCGTTCTAGATAAAAGCCCAGCGTTGTCCGCACAAAGCAGGACTGGGACTTCCTTGCCCTTCCACTAATGGGGAATCTGCCTGTATTAATATAAGGGCTGTGTCAAATTCATTAATAAATAGGGTAAAAAGCAACGGAGCTAGGCGGATACCACGTTTTACGTTAAAATTAGGGCTGCATTCGCCTAACTGGCCGTACCGTACTTTGGTCTATAGTTTTTCGTACAGCCTGGCTAAAAAGTAAACAATGGGTTTGGGGGCACCAAGACTGGCCATAATATAGCATGATCCACTAAGTCAAAAGCGCTGCTAAAATCAACAAAACATAAAAAGAGCTGTCCCTGTTTGGCATGTGTGTACTTTCTGACTAAGAGCTCCAGGTTAATACACTGTTCTAACGTGATGTATGACATTACCACGCATGCTTTTACATTGTGGAGAAGCGTGGCTCAGTGGTTAGAGGCGGCAGACCCGGAAGCTGAGATCAGCCGTGGACCAGTGTTCGATTCCCCGCCTCGGCGGGACTCGGGCTCAAAAATTCCACGGACTCGACAATTCTCGCTCCGGTGCCTACTCGACTCACGGGGTCATACTCTGTGACTCTGGGCAATAGCTTGCTTAATCTCCACTACGGCCCCTCGCGGCGGGATGCCTGGCTTTCACCTTGTGAATACCCAGCCGAGGTATCTCACAGGGGAATACCAGGACGGGTTCCCTAAGCAAGCGCCTTGAGAACCCTGGGTGATTCGTGCGCTATATAAATCGAAATAAGTTTACATTTACATCGCAAGTTTTACAACGCATGCCTTTACAACGCATAGTGCTTTGGGTCGCTGGATAGTGAATTATTTAATTTACTATTCCAACTCCAGTCCCCGTGGATAGTAGGGAAGGTGTTGGATAATAAATTAAATATATTCCCTATCCTAGAGCGCCCCCCAGCGCAACGCGTTGTAATGGTTTGCGTTGTAAAAGTTGCGATGTAAAAGCATTGCGTGGTAAAAGTTGCATTGTAAGTGATGTTTACCGTTCTAACGTGCCTAACCCCTTTCTAAAACCATATTGTGCCTGAGCCAGAATATCATTGTCCACGACCCACTCCTCCAATCTTAACAATAAAACCCTACTCATGATTTTGACTGAGGAGTCAAGCAAGGTAGTGGGCCAATAGTTTTTGGCTTTAGATTGGTCACCCTTTTTATAAATAGGAATAACACCAAATTGCCCTCAAGTGGACGGGCAACCCTCGGTTACTGCATCGTTAAAAACTCCTGTTAATATTTGTCCCCATAGTTCTGGTACTGGTCACAATTACTCAATCGTGAGCTCAAGCTAGTCACCCGCAGCCAACACAACAAAATGAACATTTTAGCTACTTAGTTTAGCAAGTCCTGACATTCCAAACCAACAGAAGGAATGCAATGTTTTAGCGAATAGGAGTATATGAAAAGAAAGGAACATCAAGAAAGGATGATTGAGGGAGGGTGGGGGGGGAAGACACCTACAGCAGATTTAAATAAAAATAAAAAGCCTCTCCTTAATACACATTGCCATACGTTGTGGTGACTGGAAATCTTCAATAGTGCAGTGCACAGTTTAACCTCCTAGTCAGAGCACTGCTGTCAGGAAATCAGTTAACAGTCTCCAGCCTTTTCAAGGAAGGTGAAACCCATTGAGAAAGCCTGAATGTTAGCTGCTCTGATATTTCTCCATCACTTCCATTTTGTTATGCATTACAACCATAGCACTGGCCATCTCTTCTTTGAAGTCATTATGCTGTTTAACTGTTGATCCAACTGTCCCCTTTTCACTTTAATTTGCTGCATATCACCCTTTGCCACTCGTAGCCACCTTGGTGCTCCTATCACTCTGGATTCTGTTGCCACAAGCACCCACCACCTTTGTCCTTGGGCAAATTCCCTCCACCCATCCATCTCCTCTCCATTCTCATTCAAAGCAGCGCCTTCACCTCTCGGTTTGGAAGAGTCAGGTTTCCCTCGTTAAGAGGGTCCCCATAATTATACAAAATACTCCATTGCGCTGCCGTCATGCAGTGACAGGACTCAGTTTTAAGCCCATGGGTCTCCCCCACTTCCTGGAGGGACTCTTCCCAGCAAGACCATTTCAGCCTACAAAGGCTCAGACCGAGTAATCCCTCCCACTAATGCTGGTTAGGCCAGCATCACTTCAGCAGTGGATGGCCCCCCACCATTTGTTCAAGATGGCTGTTGACACAAGATTACCGCAACACCCCCTCTTGCCAAACTTATCACCTCCCAGCTGGTCACACAACCCTTCATTCAAGACAGTTGTGCCATAAGGTCAAAGTTGCATTTCCAAAGACCTCGTCCAGATTAAGCAAGTGCATTCAGTTAATTTCAGCAAGAGAGATCGCTACCACTGGTTCATCTGAAGCTCCCTCACCGTCGGAGGTAAGTGCATCAAGTCACCACTGGAGGCCACACACAAGTCACGTCAAAGCCAGAGCAGCCATCTCGCATTCCACTCCCAGCCATGACCGTTTCCCCTCAATTATCGCATTTCACATATCGCAGCAGTACATTTGCCTCTTCATCTTCCCTTTCCTCAGACTCCTTTCTCTTTTCAGACTACCTCATAGCAGTCAGGAATATTTTTAGCCCTCCGGTAACCCCAGCTAATGGCACTAAACTACCTACGCTACACAGTCACGTTCAACCCCTATACTAACATAAGCCGATACCACTTATGGGCCCTCTGACCCCTTCACTCCAGAACCTCAAATCCTTTGCGTTCAGCGAGTGTTGCATTTTGCTTAACGTCTCAAACTTTAAGTCCCTGCCCGCTATGATTTAAGCCAGTCGCATTCAACATATGTCCAGGAGGGAAGATTGCAGGATAACAAGCAAAGCAGTTTTAGATTCATCATGTGTAAATCCTAACAATCTAGCGTGGATGTAGGGTGCCTCCACTTTGATTCAAGTGGGGTGGGGTAATATGTATACATACAACATACAACACACATATATACATACATGCACAGACACACAGACAAATTATATATATTTTTTAAATTCCCACTGCTGACTCGGACCCTCATCTAACTATGATCCTGGAAACCTCTCCAAAGTATGTATCTAGTTATTTGACACCATGGTTTTCATTCCACTGACGCAACCCAACTCGTTGCTACTTTCATTACATTCATCACTAGAACCATCTTGCAGAACCTACTTCTAGATCGCCCAGTCATGTTAAGAAACCTTTGATCACACGACCCAGATTGTATGCCCTATTCCCTGCATCACCGACAGCACTCAGCTGGCTATCCTACATTCTTCTTAATGAACTTTTGCCTTAAGGTTCTCCTTGCTCTCAACAACAACTCCATTAATTACAATTAAGACACCACCCTCTGATTCCCATGTCTTGCAACCATCATTTCCTCCACTTTCAATTTAGACCTTGAATTTAGAGTCAGACTGCCGCCGTGTCATCCAGCACTGGGTGGCCCTCTGCTTGCATGCTCAACTGTGATGGAATGTATTCCTTACATTTCTAAAACGCGACCTCCAGCTCACATATGCCTTTCAATTTGTCCCCTCCATCACATATCCACTCATGGGCTAGAAATCTGGATTTACGTTTGCAACCTACTATACTCCAGAGGCCTTCATAACTGCAACAACTACCTGCTAGAAAACTAATGACAATATCTGTAAAATCCAGCCAAAACAGTCCCTTCAAAACTGCCAAACTATGAATGTTCGCACCGGTCCTCAAAAAGTTGGACTGGTTACTGGAACAGTATTTGGTCTCCACGGCATATAATTTTCAGCACTTATTGCTTGTAATTAACTGGTGCAAGTCCGACCACCCTGGATAGCCTGCTAAAAATAAACAGAGCCGTAAATAAAATACTCAAGTATGCAAAGTTAGGATCACACCATTTCCAACTTCCTAGCTGAAATACTCGTCAGATACTTCCTGCTTTGAAATCTTTTCATAAAACCAAACCACACCTCCTGAGGTGACCTCAAAGTTCAGTTGTAACTTGCGTGGACTTAATCACTGGAACTCACTCCACACTGACTTCGCCCAATCTACCACTTTTTGGAATTACAAAAAAAATTAAACACACCCACACGTAAAGATCAACAATACCCACCCCTTCAGCCACGAGTACCATGTTCTTCTATAAAAGTACATACTTTAAAAATGTTCAGTCTGGAACGCCTTGCAATGTGTGCAGTATCTTCCATTGCTGCTCACGCCATCCCATTCACCTTACCAACAAAACTCATTTTTGTGGTAAGTACCGCATAATTGAATGCTAGGACTCGCATGTCTTATCAAAGCATTCTGGTTTTTGGAAATAAAATGCATCTGAACAATCAATGTAAATTCTCCTGCCTTCGCCCCATGGAACACTGAAACACTCGACACTTATAAATGAATCATTTGGGAACGAACGGAAAAACACAGGGAAGAAGACAAAACACCACCACACTGTAATACCCTCTTAAGGCTGAGTGAGCAAGTCTTATCTGTGCAATGGATTCCCCAGTGGCAAACCCCTAATGTAACATTCAGTTTTCGGACAGAAAACCTGAGACAGTTAGCAGTTTTGAAAACTTTATTTCCTTAAAGTTATCTCTATATACAATTACTGTTGATCCTAGCAGCAGTAGTTGGCTCTCCCTAGACGTCCTCATTTGCTGCTGGTGTACTTGGTGACAGCCTTGGTGCCCTCTGAGACGGCATGCTTGGCCAGCTCCCCCGGCAGCAGCAGGCGCACCGCAGTCTGCACCTCTCGACTGGTGATGGTGGAGCGCTTGGTGTACTGGGTGAGTCGTGCTGCCTCCGCCGCGATGCGCTCGAACACGTCATTCACAAAGGAGTTCATGATGCTCATTGCCTTGGAGGAGATGCCAGTGTCTGGGTGAACCTGTGGAAGATTGTACAGAACTCATGAACTAGACAAGGCAAGAGAAATTAACACAGCCTGAAGCCATGATCTGACTGCAGGGGTACATTAAGCTACAGCATAGTAAGGATGATATTCGGTGGTTGGAGGGAGGAGATAAACCTGGTTATGGAAAAATAGACAATATAAAGAACGCCCATCTAACACAAAGCTGCCAATCTCACAAAAGGTAACTCTCCCACAACCACAGCAACCCTAACTGGATGGATGGATCTGCTCTTACCCCACATTCTAATCACCTCTACCCCCTTCCCCCAAGGCCAGGCCAATCACAGGGACAATGTCTTCAAGTGGTGCATACAACTGTACCATGTCACCTCTGCACTTTTCCTGACTGAACCCACATTTTCCACCCAGTGGACTAATCTCAAGCTCACTGCAGGTGTTCCCACATTTGTGGTCGCTCTCCAGTAGAGCACAGATCTCAGCTGGACTGAAAGTCACCCAAGGTGTCAGACATCCTACTGTATAAAGCTTGCCTCCTCAGGAACACAAGGGAAGGCTGGCACTCAGCCGATTGTTCAAGCAGGAGCACAGCACTTTCTTTAACTTGTACTCCTAGTAGGGTGTCAGAGCATCTTGTTCAACCTTCCATGGAAAACCCATTTAAGATCTCAACTGGGGTCCTTCGGTTCCCCCAGGGCATGTGTGGTCCTTGCATGTGTGATGCACGGAGACTGCCTGCCTCTGCATGATTACATTGTACATCATATAAGACTGGCTCATGGTCTGAAGTAGAGCCTAAAGCCTACATCCAAGGCACCCCACAGAAATTTCACTTACTATGTGCATTTACATTGAGCCTAACAGCTTGATTTGGGGCAGTGAAAAGACTGAGCTTTTTGGTTTCTGGGGCAGCCTCCAAAACCACATTTAAGGAGCAACAGCTGAATGTCACTTCTGGAGTCTGATCTGACACCAGCCCTTATATTCTGGTATACAACGGTAACCACGCATTTTTTACAACGCGGTACCGTTACCACGCTACTTTTACCACGCAAGTCGTTACCACGACTTGCGCTGGGGGGTGCTCCAGGATAGTAAATAGTTTAATTTACTATCCAACTCCTTTCCCTAGAGTCCACGGGGACTGGAGTTGGAATAGTAAATTAAAAAATTTACTATCCAGCGTCCCTCCACGCAAGTCGTTGTAACGACTTGCGTGGTAAAATTAGCGTTGTAACGGTACGCGTTGTAAAAGTACGCGTGGTACCGTCATATATCCTTATATTCTACCATTTGTTGCTGTGACTTCCTCTACTGTAGAAAGCCATTTCTAAGCCAGATAAGTTGATCCCTGTTCAGGCTGGCGTTATGTATGAAAGGGATTCAATTGAGACCAGCTTCCTTTAAGCGCAAATAGTTCTAAGAAACAAACAATAACTCTACAGATGCGGGTTGACTTCAGAATCTCTGCAGCAGATAGGAGGAGCTAAATCATATCTGGGAGTTGGAGCCCACCTATTTATGGTAGCCTATATACCTTTCTTTGAGTCAGATGAAAACATATTTGTGTTCCAATGGTGGAGGCTGGAGACCCTGGACTGCTTTCACTTTGCGTACTGTGGTTTCAGCATAGGTTCCAATCCGACCATAACCTTGTGCCTCCAAGCCCCATAGGTACCGAATCAGTACAACGGAGGACCCTTAATTAATTTATGGCTTCAAAAATTATGGCTAAACAGTCATTTAGTGTTCACCCCTCAAATTCAGGACACTCAAGTTCTAACCCGAAAGTACCAGTCAGTCCATTTCCAGGGACCACGTGGTATCCAGATCATTGATAAAGTCCGTTCTAAGCCACTCTCCACCCCAAGCACAGTGGCAGGTGATCCCATGGCCAGTGAGCGCTTAGAAGCTCCAGTTGGCCACACTTCATCCTGTGCTTGCTCAGTGCTTTACAATCCAAGACACCCACTTCCTTCAGTGGTTCGGGATTTCCATTGCTCCCGAGCGGTGGGTCACTGAATTTTTGGCACAGACTGCTTCACTGCCATGTAGCCTGCTGTCAAGAAGTGGACGCCGAAATCCAATGAATTCAACAATAACACCTGTCTTCCAAACTGTAGAGGAAACTGGGAGGCTGTACAGAAGGATAACAGCGCTTGGAATACTTAAGGGCAATCTCATCGACCAGGGTTAGCTTGGCTTCCGGGGACGAGCGGTTTAACTGCTCTACATTTTCTCAGCACACACCGGTGCATGGATTTTTCATAATTACTTGCTCGGACGGGGTTTGATTATCTTGCCGATTTCACTGTAGCTGCCAGTCATAACTACCACTTCTTCGAGTAAGCTGCAGCCCCAGGGTTAAGAGTTGGAGCCGACAGGATCGGAGCCCGGGATCACCAATGGGTTGGAGGAACCATACCGGCCAGGGACTCTGCCAATAAACAACCAGCTGACGCAGGAACCAGCGCTAAAAACCTGCCCAACTAAGGGGCATATTATCTGCAATGGCGTAAAAAATTATCACCGTTTTAGCGGCAGAAGACTGCAGCTAAAGCGGCGATAATGTGCTTGATAATAAGCCCTTGTGAATTCCAATAGAAACCCATGTTATGGTGTGAACCTGGGCTTCTAATGGAATTCTCCAGGGCATATCATCAAGCCCATTATCGCCGCTTTTGCAGTAGTTTTCTGCCGCTAAACCAGCGATCATTTTAACACTGTCCTTGATAATATGGCCCTAAATAACTATTTTTCACCCCAAAGAGCCAGGCACGCAGAACCCAAACCAAAACTCACCAATCAAGATTTTCTAGTGCCTTCATTACCAACCCCCCATGAAACCATGAACCCAGGACGCTTTAGAAGCACCAGTCAGACTGACTACAATCACTCAGAATTATGGCTCTAACCGGACCAACTTCCACCTTCCTCAAACTAACCTTATTGGGGGTGGGGGGAAGGGGGGGAGAGAAGCAGCGTTAGGGGGTTGAAGATCATGCAACAGAGCCAAGCCCGCCATGACCCCACAAAGGGAAAACATTCTCCCTGCCGGCTCCCATAAATACTTGCAGTGTAGACCCACAGCATGGCCGAATGGCATGGCCCTCGTGATCCCAGCAGTGAGACTGACACCCATTTAACCCCAACACCTAACTAATAGCTCAGAAGTGTTCAAAGAACATGTCTTAGCACCCCATCAAGTCTAGGTTTTTTACCCCGGGATTTATATTTCCGTTTACCGTTAGAAGAAGCATGACTACAAGTCCCAGAATGCAACAAATGAAACGTCACTTAATGTGCTACTCGCACATGGACCTAGGACATTTGAGAGGCCCATCATGGCTACACACTAGTCCTCCCACACACGGAACCACCAACATAATTAGGCACCTACATTCAGGGCCACAGTTAAATCAAAGATCGTGACAAAATGTGTCTTCAGTCCAAAGCCCAAACACGATCAATCACTAGCCCAACCTGCTTCAGGCTATATCATACAGCGTAACCCCACCCCCTTTCCCCCAAAGCAAGTGATATGAATCCATCTTCCCACTTTCCCCTGGACGGAACTGTCCAAACACCAGTGAAAACCCCACGCACCTGCTTTAACACTTTATAAATGTACACAGAGTAGGTCTCCCTTCTCTTCCCCTTTCTCTTAATCCCTTTCTTGTCTCCTTGAGCCTTCGGTTTCTTTTTCCCAGGGTCTGAAGTCATGACTAAAGCACCTTCAGTTACCAGGGAATCCACTCACGTACTTTCTCAATGAGACCGCACTACCTGCTCTCTATAAGAGCCGACAAAGACCAGAGCGCCTTTAAACCAGGCCCTTTATGAACCTTGTGCAGACCCAGCTGGGTCCAATCCATGCGTGTCTCACAGGTGCGCGGGGCGGGGCACGCAGCTAGCTCTGTGATGCTTCTGCTAGCAACTAGGTCCCTGCTCTCCTGCCTTTGTGACATCACTGGAGGTCGGACCAGTCACTGGCTCTGTTCGTGGCTGGTTGAACTGCTACAACTAGACTGACCAAAGCAAACAAACCATTTCCTTGTGTTTGTAATTCTCTGATTGGCTGCTGTTATTCAGAGAGCTCAGACTGTCTCCTGGTAGATGTGTCTACATTAGACAGCCCAGTTTTTTTATAGTGCATTCTGGTACGTGTAGTCCCGAATTTAAAATGGGGAAAAAAAACGTAATTAGAAGTGCTGGAATGCTAAGACCATAAAGAAATATACAAGGGTAAAAGTAAAACACAAGCACGTGTTTTAACATAGGACTGATATCAAATAGACCAGGACAGCAAGCTCAAGTTATTTATGATTTCCTGCTGAATCTTAAGGCGAAAAACAGCTGTTATTTACTTCTTACCCATGCGCAATGGACCGGCAGCTTTCCCCTGCCAAACTGGAAACAATCTGGGGCTGCATTATGCATAGTGTTCCAGCCAGGGGCATATCCGGGGTGTGCACCCGCCTCCTGCAGCCCCACGGCACTATTGCATTACAGAAGGGGCTGCAGAGGCTTGTGCAGGGCCTTCTGTAATACTGTTAGTACCAGCGCTGCCGTGAGAGGGCGTTCCCTTGATTGCATGGGGACACGGCCCCAGACATGTGAAGGAATCAATGTGCTTCTGCTCCCACTTCCTATTTCGGGCGTGGGCGCAGAGACAAAAATGCCCTTTAGGAGGCGCCACGAAGAGGTGGTGCAGAGTCAGTCCACCCCACGAGAGCAGCCCACTGGAAGGGAAAAGGGAGTCCTATGGATCCTTCCAGACAGCCCCCTGCAGGGAAGGCCATTTCAGTCACTGGCTGACCCCTCTTTAAGGTGCAGGGGGCTGCCTGGCTGCTCTGTCTCTCACTGAATGCGCTGCCTGCAGGGCAGTCGCAAGATTGTGGCCCCTTGGGGGCTGCATACTCATGATAATAGGGTGCACTCTCAAAGTATGCACCAGGCGCATCTTTTTTGTGAGAGCCGCCGGGCAGTGCAGCATAGAGCGTGTGTTTCGCTGTGTGCGGTGGTCTAGGGCCCAGCACAGCACTGATAGGGGAGTGTGGTACCTGCTACAGGCAGGGCTCCCACTGTGCTCTCCTACCTCTCTAAGGTAAGAGGAGACCCAAGAAGAGACAAGAACAGAGGTGAAGGGAGAACTACCCATGGCAACAAAACGGCAGTGGGAATCAACGTTTGTTTCTAAATGTTGCTATGTCATGCTAGTGATTAACTATATTACGATGCGGTAATTCACATTAACACTTCTCAAAGAGAGCCTTGCATAATATAATTGGGTGTGAGGACGTGTCACACCTAATATACAACAATTTATGTGCTATTCTTAAAAGTTATGCATATTGTGCTGCCTTGTGCATATCTGATACATTTCCCTGTGTAGTGTGAGAGAATTAGTAAATAATCACAGTCAAGCTAAAAGTAAGGTGCATTCTTAGATTTCAGAGAGCTCAAGTTTCTCCTGTTCCTGCACAAGTAGCTCATCAAGCCCAGTTTTGTTATTTGCATTATAGGATATGTAGCACTAATTGTATAATTGTGTAGAAACATAAATTACAAATCCTAGATTTGAGAACTCTGTTATTTTATATATATTTTTTGAATCTTCGGTATGTCTAGATAGCTGCCGAGCTTCCCACGTGAAAGCGTGGTGTGCTGTTCTAGTCTAGATTTTCTCCTTTGAATCCTGGGACTTGTAGTCTTTTTTAATAATGGAATAGTCAAGACCCAGAATTCAAAGAAGAAATCTAGTCTGGAGCAGCAAATCAGGCATGGAACTGGAAAACTTGGCAGGGTAATAATCCCTTGGCAGGCGGCTAGCTAAAAAACAAGGACTTTACAAACTCCTCACTCCCGGCATAGACCAACTCTTGTGACTAAACAACTCTGTTCACCTCTGCAAGCTCATGTTTTTCTTTCTTTCTTTCTTTCTTTCTTTCTTTCTTTCTTTCTTTCTTTCTTTCTTTCTTTCTTTCTTTCTTTCTTCCTTCCTTTCTTTCGTCTTTATTTTAGATTTTCAACATTAGCAATACAGAGCAGAGGCTCATCAGAGCAACATAATACAGTATCATAGGATGGGACGGTGACCACAATCGTAGAACCCACAATGAGAACCCACACCAAACAGAAAAGGGACTACAAAGGGGAGAGATTGCCAGGATAGCTGGAGCGGATAGGGAAAGAGGGGGGGGGGTAGGGCAGAGAGGTGGGGTGTACATACCGGACCTAGAACCCACTGCACTCCTCCACACAACCAGTGCTTTAAATGGGTAAAAAAAAGTGCAGGTACTCATTAAAATAGAGATGTGGCAAGTGGACGGGCCTAGGGGCGGAGCTAAGGGCAACCTTTGATCATACATAATTACTTCTGTACCAGTTGCAGCACATATTAAAACACATGAGGAGTGTGTTTCTGTAAAAAAAAAAAACAGAATAACTCCTTACACAAGATAAAAGTCATGATGGCACTTTCACCGGAGTGGTCGCTGGCACCTGATTCACAGTGCAGGGTCTGTCTAGAGACCCTGTCCTGTTAACACACGCCCTCTCAACCCCCTGCAGTTTGGCCATTCAAAGGGGCGCTGCTGGAATCTTCGCCAACAAATCTGCAAAAGGCTGCTTCAGCCGTGTTAATTACCAGCTCCTCAGAAGCAGAGTGGCCTCTGCCCTGGAGGAGAAACCTAACCTGCGCCTGCCCTGCTGTCGATCAGGGTACCGGTACTCTCCCTGGCTCCAGAGAAGTGCCGGTACTGACGGCAAAAAAAATCGGAAGTGCCGGTACTCAGTACCGGTGAGTACCGGCCCATTTAAAGCACCGCACACAACTATAACAGCGGAGACAGGGGAACCAGCGACAGTGGGAATGACGATGACAACAGCGCCTCCTTCGCACACCTTCCCAGGCATCAGGTCCTCTCAGGCGACCTTCCCTCCCCATCATGGCACATCCTCAAAGAACGGGGTCCACGCCTGTAGGTAGATGTCCAGTTTATCGTCGAGTGAATAAATGAGCCGCTCATAGGATGCTACTTTAAACATTTCGATCAACCATTCCGCATGCGTAGATACATGCGGGGAGTGCCAGTGCCGGGGGATACACAGCTTTACTAATGTTAAAGCTGTGACCAGAAACCGGCGTGACAGATGGGGTATAGTGGCAAGACCGTGCAGTGATGGGAAAGTGGGGAGGAGACCGTGACCTGGACCTCTGCCCAAAACCACCAGAGGCTAGGACAATCGAACAGAACATGTGGAGTGTCGCAGCTGGGAGGGCACCATGCCAGTAGCGCGAGTTGTGGAGAAGGCTAGTGTGTTCCAGCTTGGAGGGCGTCCAGTACCAATCGTGCGCCACCATTGAGACCCTCCATGATCTCAGCCCAGTTCTCCTTGTCATACTCCACATCTGGAGGAGTGCCTGCCATGTCGCTCTTAGCCAGCTTGATTAGGACAGGAAATACTTGTGATGAACCATCAGATTGTAGAGACCTGAGATCACACTGTGGTAGCTGCCCCACACCCGGATATAGGCAACAATGCAGGAGGAGCCCAAGGCCCATGGTGGCGCCCCAGGAAGCTCCAGAGGCAAGGGGCGGAGCTGTAAATACTGCCAGTTCTGGCACATGAGTAGGTGGAACTTCTCCTGGAGAGCTGCAGAGGTCTTAAGGGAAGGGAACCGTCAACAATCAGTTGGGAACATTTTTCCTATGCCCACCCATTGCCATTTAGGCCAGTTGGGCAGAGAGCTCCTACGTTCCGCCATAGGAGGGCCTCAGCATGCAGACAATGGTCAACCAATAAGAGACATGCGCCCGCCTCTCCATTACGGCTATTGCCAAGATCATGGGGTTAGTGATGCATGCCTTGTGGGCGCCATACCCATAAAGCGGGGAAAAGTTGGGCGGCTAGCAGAGAGATTGCGTTGTATCAGAACCCACAAGGGGGGTCCACCGCACCCTGCTCCTTATCGCCTAGCTGTGCCTGATGAAGCACCATTGCATAATGTTCCACTGAGGGGAGACCCAGACCACCATACTTTCTATGAGCAATCAATTTTGCGAAAGCCAGCTGCGGTTGCAGCGTGCCCCAGATGAAACCCTTGACGAGGCAATCCAGAGAGCAAAGGAGGCCGACTGGGAACTGGAAGGGCAACATACCCAGAACATACGTAAACCAAGGGAGAGTGACTGTCTTGACTGCCTTGATGTGCCCCCAGATGGAAAAATTGAGGTGCAGCCTCTTGGAAAAGTCGTCCCTCATCCTCTTCATCAGGGACCCAAGATTATTCAACGTCATGCGTTCCAACCGCCTTGTTCATGAATACCCCTAGGCACTTAAGGCAGGTTAGCACCCAGCAGAATTGGTAGCCCTAACCATGGCTGCCGTCATAGAGCATGAGAGTGGGACAGCCTCACTCTTCCCCTAGCTAACCTTAGCCTCATCTGTGTGAAATCATCCAGAAGAGAGAAAATGGCAGATAGAGATTGTGTGAGATCTGTGAGTGTGAGCAAAGTATCGTCCGCGTAAAGAACAGAGGAGGGGCCACTCAGAGTCAGAATACCCACAATCTCTACTGATTGAAGCACAGCCGCATCCAAGGGCTCCGAGGCAACAGGGAAAAGGAGCAGCGAGAGAGGACAGTCCTGATGGCTCCTGTGCTTAATCTGAAAAGGGTAGAGAGAAAACTCCCACAATTCACCTGCACTGCGGGGTTGCTATACAACAGCTGGACCTTAGAAATAAAATCATCTCCTAGGTCCAACTGGTGCAGAACTGCAAAGAGGTATCCCCACTCTATGCAATAGAACGCCTTCTTGTCGTCTAGGTAGAGGGTCTGTGCCTTCCCCGGTAGGTCTTTTCCCAGCCAGATGACATGAGCCAGGGTCCGCAGGTGGTTGCGGGAGGATTGGCCAGGGACAAAGCCTGCCTAGGTGAGGTGGGCCAGAGTGGCTGTGAATTTTTTTTATGTGTTTATTGGCATTTTTCATAGTTGCAGTACAGAAAAAATTCTCAGCAAGAAAGTGAAGACGCTTTGGTGATAATACATCAGCATCATGTGCTTTCAGCAGTGGTAAATGGTAAAACTGCGGTTGCAGGTCCCTCCGGTTCCCCTCAGGTCCACCTCCCACATCCCACCACCATCCCGCCTTAGGGTATCATTGAGAATTAGTGAGCGTAAGTCCATAGTGGTTAAGCCACGGCTTCCATATTTTCCAGAACTTTTTGGGACAGTTCCGTGCCTCTGGCTATGACATTCTTGACCCGGTTGGCCAGGACACTCGCTAAGGTCTTAATGTCCCCATTCAGGAGCAAGATGGGCCATAGCTGTCACAAGAAAGGGAGTCATTGTTTGGCTTGGGAAGCATGATGATGAGGGCCTTGTTGGAAATTGGACCTAGAATGCCCAGCTACCCCACCTCAACGCATCCTGCTGCAAGGGACTCCGCCACGTCACCAGATGACCATTTATAAAACTCTGTGGGGAAGCCTTCCTTCCCCAGGGCCTTAATATAAGGAGCAGCGCAAATCACCTCCACAACCTCTTCCTTGGTGACGGGGCCTGAGAGTGAGGCCCCTGCCATCCTCATTCAGCCGTGGTTGAGTGACCGCATACAGGAAGCAGTGGACCCAAATGTGTCGGTCACCATCTTTGACGTATAGAGTTGGCTATAGTAATTAGCGAAGGCATCCACAATCCCTTGGAAGTGTGTGAGAAGGTGACCCGTTGTGCCCTTGATAACTGAGACCGGAGAGGCCCCCTCTCACTGGTGGAGCTGAGCCACAAGCAACCAGCCAGCCTTTTCGCCCTGTTCATAATGGCGGTATCATAGCTTGTGGAGGGCATGTTCTGCATGGGTTGTAAAGAGGCTATTGAAGTCTAAGCAAGCCTTTTCCAGCCTCCTGCAAATGTGATCTCTTGGGCGGACCGTGTAAAGCCAAGTCAGGCTGCAGATAAACTCCACCAAGGAGGCCTGTTGCTCTTCCCTGCTCCTGTAATGAAGGACCTCATCCCGTATGAGCTGTCCATTGATGGTAGCCTTTGCTGCCACCCAGAGCATCCTTCTGGATGCCACTGAGCCTTCATTGTCATCAAGATGCATGGTGAGATGAAATGGTAGAGGCTGCTTCCGGTCAGGCATCAAATAGAAGGAAGTGTTATATCTCCAAGGTTTCCCGGCTGGTTGTACAAAGCCTAGGTCAAGCAAGAGACAAGTTAGAGGTGGTCTGAGAGCGAGACCTCTAAAATGTGGAAATCGACCACCATGGTAGAAGGGGGTAGGAGAGCAAGAAATAGTACTTCCTGGACTGGGTGCCATGTACCAGCGACAGGTGGGTGTAGAACTTGTTGGCTGGATGAAGGAGGCGCCCAAAGTTGCAGCAGACCATGACTATCCCGAAGGTGGCACATTGAGGCCCTATCCAAACACGCCACCCTATCAAAGGGGCCCAGACAGTCCAGAACTGGGTCCAGGGCAACATTGCAGTCCACCCTTAGAACCTTAGGTTGGGGAACCCATTTACATGAGTACACAGTTGAGGCAGAGAAGGAAAGCTGCCATCTCCTTGTGTTTGCCTTGGTCCTAACAAGGGCATGGATGGATCCCACACACAGGCCCGAGTCCATGATCTTAAGGCGGGTAAACGCACATTGGTGTTTGAAGGGAATGCAAGACCCATTTTCCTTGACTTCATAGTTGCTGCGCAGAAGGCGAGATGAAAATTCACTGCAAAGGAACAAAAGCTTCAAAAGGCAAACATACAATATGACATGCTGTATGCGGTGAGGCTCCGGATCCCCCATCAGGGGAAAGCAAAAATATTTCGAACACTGCAGCAGATCTCTGAGTTTCTGTACACACTCACCTGCTGACCGACTCCTTTGCCTGATAACTCAAGGTCCGTCTACCAGAAGGCTAATCTGGACTGATCCAAGAATTCTGACATCAAGATGCTGGGACAGAGCTGGCTGCTTAGGGGATCTGCGCATCTGACACAGCATTTATTCCCCAGTATCAATGACTAATGAAGGGAGGCCTACTGGTTTATCATTTATGATACTGCGAGTGGAAATGATGGAAGTCTGGCTGGATTGTGACTGGGATGATGCCCTGGGAAAACAACAATTGATGGACAGAATGCAAAACAATGTCATACATTCACCCTAGTACTGAGATCTGGGCCTAAAGGCATTGTTTTTTTGCTCATCATGCCATTCAAGTTTGGACCCAGCCATATGCAAATCAGTCTTCACCCTGCACCCAATGGGAACAGTCCAGCCTGAACTGCCAGGCCAGGTCCTTCCTGGACTGGAAACAAGCACCCTAGGACCGGTTTCTTGCTTCAGCCCTCATCGGCCAGGATAGCTTGACTCCAGTGGCATGGAGAGCACAGGACCCACGTCTGGGCATACCCATCCCACTCGGGGTGACAAAAGCAAAAACAACAATTGATGAACAGAATGCAGAACAATGTCGTACATTCACCCCTGTACAGGGATCTGGGCCTAAATCCATTGTTTTTTTGCTCACCATGCCATTCCAGTTTGGACCCAGCCATATGCAAATCAGTCTTGTCCCTGCACCCAATGGAACAGTGTAGCCCGAACTGCCAGGCCAGGTTCTCTTTGGACTAGAAACCATCATCCTAGGACCGGTTTCGGGCTTTTAGCCCTCATCAGCCAAGATAGCTTGACTCCAGTGGTATGGAGAGCAAGGGACCCACGTCTGGGCATACCCGTCCCATGCGGGGTGACAAACCGGCCCTGGTCCCAGGATGCTTGTTTCTGGTTCAGGGTAGACCTGGCTTGGTAGTTCGGGCTGGACTGTGCCCATGAGGCAAGACTGATTTGCATATACCTGGGTCCGAACTGACGTGGCGAAGCGAGGTAAAGAATGATGATATATTTAACCCAGATCTGTGACTGGGTTGAGTGTCTGAAAAGTTTCAGTGCTCTGTCCATCATCTCCTTGTGTGTGCTTTGTTTGCCCTAAGTTGGCAGGGTATGCCCATACGAGGGTCCCTTGTTCACTTTGCCACTGGATTCAAGCTAGCCTGGCTGATGAAGGGTGTTACCCAAAAACCGGTCCCAGGATGCTTGGCAGTTCGGGCTGGGCTGTTCCCATGAGGCACAGGGTCAAGACTGATTTGCATATAGCTGGGTCTGAACTGAGGTGGCGAAGTGAGCTAAAGAATGATGATGGATTTAACCCAGATCTGTGACTGGGGGTGAGTGTATGAAAAGTTTCAGCGCTTCGTCCATCATCTCCTTGTGTTTGCCATGATGCCCTGAGAAACAGGCGGTTTCTGACCCTTGAGATGTTTGGCTGTCACCCCCAACTTACTAAATACTGGGCTGCTCGTGCCTAATGGAGATGCAATAGATTTCCCCGTCACCCTTAACACTAGTTGAGGGTTACTTTTTGACTCCTTTGCTACCCAAAGGGTTAACCCCTATAAATGTTTCACCTAATTGGTATTATATGGAAAGCTTTTTGCTCAATTGGATTTCATTTTTGGTTTACTCAGGCTGGGAGCGATGACCTGGTGGTATTCTGCTAACGGAGTGGGAAGAGGTGGAGAAACTTATGGGGTTGGGTTCTTTGACAGAAGGAATGTATGCAGCAATGGGATATTAGTGGGACCTACAAAGCGGTAGATGTGCAGCCTGAGAAAGTACACAGACATGCATACCAGTCACATTTAAAAACTCAAGCTCAAGCTCCTTGTGCCACTTTTGCATAATTTTTACTATGGGAAAAATGATGCAAAAGTGGTTCAAGGGGCTTGTAAATCTGCCCTTCAGTTACCAGACAGACGAGGTATGGGACTACCTGACCCATTGACGTGCCTGACTTTGAATGTGAAAGGGCTGAATAACCCTCACAAAATGAGACAGGTACTTTCAGCCTTAGACCACCATTAGGTACATATGGCGTTCCTGCAGGAAATGTATGTATCACCCTAGGCAACGAGTGGATTTTCTCTGAAAAGGGAATCATACCAGCTTTTCTCCTCATATTCCATATATGCTAGAGGGGTAGCCATATTAATAAAGCATGGAATCCTGTACTTTGCGACCGGTATTTTTGCATTTGGGATGCATCATCCCAAATGCAAAAATCGCAATTTAAGTAATCTCTAAATTGTGATTACTTAAATTGCGATTGCATTTAAGGAACCCCAATTGAGATTCCTTAAATGCAATGCATTAAAGTAAATAAATTACCGATTTCGCTAATAGGGGGTGCAAATTACCTGAGAGTTGAACTTCATGGTAATTTGCAAAACCTTTGAAAAAAGCACTTTTGTGCATTTTTCAGTTTCATGTTGCGCACACACATGCCCTAAGGGCATGTGTATGAGCAACATATGTGCACAGGCAAATTCCAGGGGTGCAACACCCTTGCACCCTGAAATTGCATGCGCAATTTGAGAGTACCTATTGGTACTCACTAATTGCGCTTGCAATTTCACATTCATTCCTATGGGCCTGTAGGCCTGTATGCCCATAGGAATGAATGTGAAGATATTCCTTATTTGCAACTCACAATTTGTGAGTCGTAAATAAGGAATGTGTAGGAATCGCTAATAATATAGCGATTCCTACATGCATAGGATTTTGCGAGTCCTTAATTGCGAATCCTTAATATTCGCAATTAAGGACTCGCAAAATCCTAGTTTGATGCATGTGCCAGTATGTCTTTTTCTCCATATATCAGTGCCGCTAACAACAGCATTTTTCTCTGAACTCAAGGCCCTAATCATTCTGTTAGCATGACCTGGGAAATAAATGCAAGTAAAATGAGAAACCCTCAAATTACCATTTCACAAAGGAGGATGTGAGGCACCCAACTTTAAACTCTATTATATGCTTCCAGGCCCACTATGCACTCCATGCTGCCTGTTCCGCCGCAGTCATGAATTGGAACTCCACTCATTGGGGCAATTCAGCACTGTGGAGTGCACCATTAGTGTATGGAACAGATTGAAGAAAAAGTATGGCGCAAGTGGTGTATGCTCCCCCCTGCCGGCCACTGGTACATCAGCTGGTATTATTGGTCACACTTAAAAGATTAATGCAATCCCAATCACAGGCAAGGAATCTGCGATATTGGGGTGACCTGTTTCGACAAGGCACCTTTCGGACATTAGCGGACTTCCTCAGGATGGCCAGGAACTCCCTTGGTGGTCTTTACATATCACTGTCTCAAAAGTAGCTGTAGAAGTAAGTTACCACGATTCACCAATGAGCCCCTACCATATTTGACACACTGGATAACTTCATTGACACCTAATCTACAACGCACCTGATTAGCCGACTGCATTGCAATACCCAAGAGGAGACTGAGGCGCTGGTTCTGAAAACTAGAAAGGACTAGTAGGAGGAATTTGGTCAGGTAATTTCAGATGTGATGTGGCAATATAACTTTACACAAACGGGACAGGTGTCTGCTGGCGGTAGGGTTCATATTATACCTTATAAATTCCTATTGCATGCCTACTACACCCCTAAGGCTATTTATATAAATATGGCCTGAGAGAGAGCAACCGCTGGTGGAGATATGGGGCAGCGGATGATAGATTTTTCCACCTCGTGTGGGCTTGTTTGGCGATTTATAAATACTGGGAGATGGTCTATTTAGCCCTGATCCAGCTGATTGGGGATGTGCTTGCCATAGATCCAGGCATAGGCCTATTATGTTATGTGAATGATGTTGAAACATTTTACAGGAAGGTTGTAGCACTAGGGCTTCTTGCTGGCCAAACATTAGGTGGCTTATAAATGAGGTAGGGCACGGGCTCAGAAATTTAAGCCATGATTCGCAGACTTAACATATTGTAATGAGCAACTTCAACTGTATGCGGAAATGCAACCCCTTCCATCAAGACCTAGGGATATTTGGCTGCCCTTCAGATGCACTTTCTTCAGCACTGGGCAGTGGTGGTCCGTGCAGGTAAGCGGTGTGATGCGGGGAGTCAACAGATGATGGAATAGGGAAAATTAAATAAATAAATGTATCCTATTCTGTCTGTAGACATCCCCCCCACCCAACCGCGCTTACCTGCACGGATTGCTGCTGTACAGCAGTCTACAGATTCAAGCCGGACCCAATATTGAGGATTGACAAGGCCATTGAGTTCATCAGTCAATCAACACTCTAATCCTCATCTATAATATTGTTGCACAGGCTGTGTTGCTCTTGTAAAATGCTGCTACACTGATTCTTCTATATTATGTATGTTATAGTCTCACTTCAGTGTATACTTCAATGATTGGTTGATGCTTATTGTATGTACCTCTCTCATGTGTTTTTGTGTATCTGGAGTTCAGTGACATCAATGTCTATACTGTATTGTAATGTTTAGCTGAAATTATAAATAAGATTTAAAAAAACTGTTATAATTGTCAACCTATGCACACCTAACCAACTGAAAGAATGGCTGTCTACTCTATGTCAGTTAAGAGTTGTAAACTGAACTACGGTTGAAATATATTTACACAAGTTAATTCATGAATTTATATTTATTATACAACCTCTTGCTTGAATGCATTATCAGCTATTATCATTCTATAGCCTGTAAGGAATAAAAACACCTCAGCTGATTACTTGTTAGTAACAAATTATGAATTCAAATTGAGGTATTGACTTATTTAAAAGTAATGTAATTATATTTTAATATAAGTTAATGTTATATTCATTGATACGCTTCTTAAGTATTAAATTATTTCTATCTTTATCTTTAACTATTTTAAATAAGATCAATTAATGTAACATTATCTCCTTTGGGGTCCCTATTGCTATTATTTTCTATGGGAGGCTGTTGTACAACCAGGTATTGGCCATGCGTGGTTCTGGAATTATTCCAACTCTGAGGTAGAGTAATGTACTACTGTTTTAGGTCTTTTTTTGGCTATAGTAACTTTAGAAGTGCAGTTTGTGTATAGCAATGGGGCTACTCTTTTGCAGGTGGGTACTGGACTCTCCCTAACCTTCCCTGAACTCCTCCTTACTCCTCACTACCCCGCCCATTTAGCAGTAAGTATGTCCCCTTTTTAGCCAGTCCTCCTGGTCCCTCCAACATGTGTGAAGTTGTCACCACAAAAAAGGTAGGAGAGGTGGAATTGGATATTAACATTGGTAGGTTTGTGAATAGTATTCTGTAGTATTTTAGTAGTATTATTTCAGTACTACTAAAGTACTACCACATGCAGTTGATGACTAGGCTACTTTGTCTTTGAACATGGTAAATTATGTTTACTAAATACCAACTATAGTTTTACATTTTGCGATTCCACCTGCATTTAACCAGTTCAATCAATTAGACCAGCTTGAGTAGACCTTTGTTTTTAATGGTTGTACACATTTTAATTTTTATTATAGCTAGTAGATCATATCCTTTGAGAGTAGTGACTTTCTGACTACCTAAAAGTGCACAGAAATTCACTATGAATAGTATACATGTACCACGTATGCACACCTTGATACCACCAAGGATAGGTAGTCATAGCTTCTATAGCTGTAGAATCTTTAGTCTCAAAGTATTACCACTGACCCACTTAGGGATTTTAATAGGCAAGAAACATGTTGACACAAGGACCTAATGTTTGGTAGTCAACCCTCTTGTTTTAATCTTTGTTGAAGGGAGGCACCAAGTAAGGGAAAGAATTAATCTACCTCACTGAATTTGAACTGTTAATGCCAAATAAAGCTCCCACGCTTACGCAACATTGAGATAGTTTATCGCATGCATTACAATTTAAAACTGCGAAATTCTATTTCCCGGTACGGTTGACTTTAAAGAAACACTCAGAATGCCACAAAGGTGCTCTTTAGTTAGTAGACCCCACTCCAGAAAATTCCAGGAATGAGGAGCAGGCTTGATGATGAAGCTTAGCACATGAGTTGGTAAACGCTTTTCGGACTTTGAATCAATAGTGGTTGACCACAACCACCGCTAACACTAAAGATCAGGAATTTTGAAACATCACAGAGAACGCATAACCAAATAGAATACAACCTACAGTTAAACCAATGCTACCATGTTTAGGGGAGAGAGCACAAGCACTTTAGCACTGGTCAACAGTGGTAAAATGCACAGAGTCCTAATACTAGCAAAAAGAAGCTCAGAAAATAGAGGGAGGTGGGCAAAAGTTGGGGGAAGGCCACCCTAAGGCTGTCAGGTCTAATATGTGTCCCCCCAGCTGAAATTTGGGAGAGCTACCCACCTTTTGAGAGTTCTCTTCATTATAAATAATAAATAATAATTCCGATTTGTAAAGCGCAAAGATATCAGCCCTTAAGGGTTTCAAGGCACTGGGGTCCGTGAGGGAGCTAAAGTGAGCTATTGCCCTGAGTCACATGATGCTGAGGCCTCACCCTTTCACTCCTTGATTTCGTATGGGCCACTCCAGCGGTCCTGGAGAACCCTTGTCTCTACTGATTCTGTGACCCATACCATCTGGTCAGGTGTAAACTCTACCAGTGTGAGCTGCTGGTCATATCAGAGTTTCATGACTTCTAGGCTGGCCTTTAGATTACTTTTCATCTTTTTCCAGAGTCGGATCATCTAGTTGCAGAGGGCCAGCATGTACCTGGCCACAGCTTGGGTGGAGGATTCTTGGGAGTTTTCATCCAGCCCTCATTGACCAGGCTAAGAAGTACCCTAACAGGGTGGCCATAGAGGAGTTCAAAGGGGCGGCTGTCCCAATCATGACCCGCATTTCCACAGACCTTTTCATGGCAGGGTCCCAGCCATGAAAAAGTTGGCAGAGAGGCAGAGAAGGGGTTCCAAACAGGGCCCAAGGGCAATTTTGCCCATTGGGCAAAGTGCATGGGGGAACAAGTGGTGCCCACGCTCGGCGTTTGAGCGAGGTGGTGGCAGCGCCTTGTGACAGCGCTTGGGAAAAATACAAGGCGTGCAGACTGCGAGCTAATCTCTTCTGCCCTCCTTCTCTGCACTGGACGAACGCAGCAGGCGCTTTTAAACGTCGTTTTTTAATCTTTTTAAAACGATCGTGACCCAATTGATTAACTAATTGTGGAGTGCTGATATTAACTGCTCGTTTTTTATAAACTTACTTAACTGCTGTTGCTTGATCCCCCTGCTCCCCGGTCCACCGCGGCTTGTCTGTGCCGATTGTGTGGAGGGACAGGTCGGGCGCCATCTTGGTAGTCCCGGACCCCTACTGGACCGGAGATAGCGCTCCAGCTTGGGGAGGGGCTTGTGTGTCAAATAGGACCAGTTCAGGCAGTTCTGGGCGTTTGAGCGAGGTGGTGGCAGCGCCTTGTGACAGCGCTTGGGAAAAATACAAGGCGTGCAGACTGCGAGCTAATCTCTTCTGCCCTCCTTCTCTGCACTGGACGAACGCAGCAGGCGCTTTTAAACGTCGTTTTTTAATCTTTTTAAAACGAACGTGACCCAATTGATTAACTAATTGTGGAGTGCTGATATTAACTGCTCGTTTTTTATAAACTTACTTAACTGCTGTTGCTTGATCCCCCTGCTCCCCGGTCCACCGCGGCTTGTCTGTGCCGATTGTGTGGAGGGACAGGTCGGGCGCCATCTTGGTAGTCCCGGACCCCTACTGGACCGGAGTTAGCGCTCCAGCTCGGGGAGGGGCTTGTGTGTCAAATAGGACCAGTTCAGGCAGTTCTGGGCGTTTGAGCGAGGTGGTGGCAGCGCCTTGTGACAGTGAGAGAGCACAAGTTTGGAAAAAAATGTATAAGTACGCCATATTTACAAGCACGTAGTTAGTTAACATGTACTTTGCACCAGAGTGTTTATATTTAGAAGTGAAATACACCGAGTGTCTTATATTCAGTGGTGAAATGCATAGAATGTTTAAGTAGAGTAACAATAATCATAACTGTGTGAGACTAATGTAGAAATGTTTGGGATGAATATGAAAACCTCACGTTCTCATGTTACAGGAATAATGTAAGAGTTGAATGTAACTCTAAAACCCAGTATTTTGTGTAGGCCTCATGGCAATTCACAAGCAAATCTAAACGTGCTGCTAAAATAATGTGAGACAAGGTTGACATGGTTCTTTCAAAATGTACTATTGAACTTAGGGTTAAAAGTATATGCTTTATAGATGTGTTATTTTAGAAACGTATGCTAGTTAAGAATGTTTGCTGTTTAAATCAAGTTAACGTTTTAAGAGTGCAGGAACCTGCTGCATGTAAATCAAGTAGGCCAGAGCAGATAATGTCATGTAGTTTAAATCGTCATGTGCTCGTTAGAGGAGAGGTCGTGAGGTGTCCAGTATGGAGCTCTGAGAGTGTTTTATGGCCTAAGATATGGTGAAGTCTGGAATTTGAGGCCCACTGCAGGACGAGCTGTATGCAGGTGCGAGGGTCCTAATCAGCTCGAATGAAAGGGACTTTGTTCAGTGGCGCCTTGCGCAGGCCTGTAGGAGTTTCCAGGAATTTCAGGGGGTATCAGCGCACGGAAGAAGAAGCCTGGGAACCAAGGTCAACTATAACGAGGGTCTTCAAGAGTACCATCATGGAGTTTGCCGCGGAAAGATGTACCACGTGAGGGGCGTCCCAAGGGGCGTTTCTATTGGAAATGTGATGTGGTATTAGGGAAAGTGACCCGGGAGGAGGGCAGAGCAGATGATTTTGGGAGCCTAAAGAAGCGGATGGGTAGGCAGATAGGCTGATCAGGAGAGACCCATTATCAGAGAAGAGACAAAGAGAAGTGCGTGATCTTCTTAGGAAATCACCACGGCTGACACCTAGAGGGTTAAGATCTTGTTAAGTAGGGATGTCATTTAGTGTAGTGTAGGGACAGACTAACCTTAATTTTTCTTTCTGTAATGACTTTGAGGTTGCAACTTGTATTCATTTTGGCAACGCTCATGTTGTTAGAGCTTGTACTTATTAT
Source organism: Lissotriton helveticus (assembly GCF_964261635.1). Taxonomy (NCBI): domain Eukaryota; kingdom Metazoa; phylum Chordata; class Amphibia; order Caudata; family Salamandridae; genus Lissotriton; species Lissotriton helveticus. The sequence goes on from NC_136065.1 coordinate 1,413,799,954, forward strand.
TTTGTTCTTCAGACTCAGACTATTCAAGAAGTTCATGTTCATAGTGATACCGATATACCTTTTGAATCTCATTTTGAGAAGTTTGTATCTTCAGTTATCTTTGACTTTATATTAAATCTTTAAAACTTAATTTTGGTCAGTGGTCATTTAGAGTGGTGTAAGTTCTTAAATTGATTTTTATTGTGAGATTACCTTTTACTCAAGACAGGTACCAACGATTCAGTCGACAGGAAATGGGATTTGGTAAGATAATTAGTAACCAGTAATCCCGCGTTAGCAGTTGGTAGCAGAGTGAGGATGGTTATCTTCTTGAGGAAGGTAATCTAGAGAGGTTAGTTTACCCCAAGGCCCGAGACGTCGAGAGACGAGCAGCGGAAGAATCGTGTGCCGAAAGGTGCAGACGGTGCGAGAAAAGCAGCAGTATCGGAGAGTGAGTATAAAAAGGGTCATGCGTGAACAGATTGCGGTGTTTTGTGTTGTATTTGTATTGTAATGTCTTGCGGAGTTGAATGCCTGTAGTGTGAAAGAGAGAAGGTTGTGAGCGCGCGCAACCTGGTAAACTGGTAACCTGGTAAACGGGTGTACTGGTGAAATCTTAAGTTCAGGCCAGAGCTTAAGTGGTTTTGGGTGTATCGAACATCCAGGGTAGTTGTCGACCATAGTACGGAGGTCACGAGGTACCATTGACCGCCGTGGATCCAAGATAGGGGGAGTGTAAGAGTGAGTGTATGAGTAACGGACGCTGGTCGAAAGTTACTGTGTGTGAGTAACCTATCGGAGAAGGCGATTGTCTGGAAGTAATCGGAAAGACATTTCGCCAAGTTAGGGTGACAACTACAGAAAGACTGTGGGCGTACAGTCAAAGAAAGGTGATCGCTTGGACGGAAGTAATCATTTTTCAGAGTATGAATGGGATGCGTGCATGACCGAGGAGACGAGCTGAGAAAGGAGGGGAACTGCTGCGAAGGGGGACGGGTGACGTCGGCTAGAGCCGCGCTCTGATTGAGCGGTTGGTGTGACGTTAGCTAGAGCCGCGCTCTGGTTGGGCGGCTAGAGTGACGTCGGAGGAAAGTCGCGTACGGATAGGCCAGTTAGTGAGAACGGCGCCGAGATTGGTGGAATATCATCAGGAAGTAAACAAACGCGGAGAAAAGAGAAATAGTGAAGATGTTGTGCTCCACACTGAATATCGATCAAAAGCTGCATTGTAGTTATCGACCAGAAGCTTCAGGAATTGTGGAACAAGTGAATGGCACTTTGAAGAATAGATTGGCTAAAGTAGTGGCATCCACATCTTTGAGTTGGCCAGATGCTCTTCCATTGGTGCTCATGAGCATGCGCAGCACACCTGATAGGAGGACAGGTCTCTCTCCTCACGAGATCCTGATGGGGAGGGCCATGAGACTTCCTACAGTTCCAACTACTGCTCTATTGAATATTACAGATGATCTGATCTTGGATTATTGTAAAGGACTGTCTGACGCCATCCATTCTGTGTCCCTTCAGGTGCATGCGGCTGAAGTTCCAGCAGCGAGGAACCTGTGTCATGACCTGAACCCAGGGGACTGGGTCCTGGTTAAAAAACACGTCCGGAAGAACTGCCTAGATGTTCGCTGGCGTGGGCCCTTTCAGGTAATCCTGATCACGAACACCGCGGTGAAGTGCGGGGGGCTGCCAAATTGGATCCATGCATCCCATACTAGAAGAGTTCCAGCACCTCTAGAAGGAACAGCTCCCATCCCAGACGAAAGCCCGGAAGTGGAAGAAGAGTCGCAAGAAGGGATTGAGGCAGCTGAGGAGGTGTCGGAAGAAGTTGGGAACGCATCGGATTCAGAAGAAGAGCGAAGGCAGGACGGCAGTGAGACAGAAGACGCAACTGAAGGAGAGAGCAGAAGTGAATACGACTCAGACTCAGATCCGTATCGGAGCGACCAAGAACCAAATGGGAGGACAAGGAATAGGAGAATAAGGCTTGGAGCTGCCACTTGGCCAACAAGAAGAAGAAGGCTAAGTTTGAGGTCGGCCCAAGAAGAAACGCTTACTCCTATATCCGAAGACTCAGATCCAGAAGAAGATATCCAGGATCAAGCCGAGGAGGGTCTTAGAAGATCAAGTAGGGTGCGAGTGCCTAGCAGAAGATACTCTACTCCCGACTGGACCTACCTTGTTGCAGATGTCTGGGAGACACAGAACAGGGAGGATCAGGGAAGTGGAACTGATCAGAACTGACCCGATCATCACAGTGCAAATAAAGTTTCTACTGCCAGGAGCGGAGACCGAAAGGTTGCTGACACTCAACATCGTTCATCCTGCTCTCCTGAGTGGAATAAGAAAATTGCTTTTAGAGACAGTTGAGTTTCCAGTTTGCTGTTCACGATATCCAATATTGGAGGGAACTCTTCTTCGTTTGGAAATGCTTGAACGAGTAGTAGAATTGCTAGGAGTGCTTATTGTTGTGGACTAAAACCATACTACGAATGTCTTCAAAGGGGTGCAGATCTGGAAAAGTGAAGAAAGTGATCTTGATTAGAACGGACCCCTTTGTAATTGTGGATATAGAACTGATAGTACCAGGATTGGAAATTGAAAAAACGCTAACTCTCAATTTCGTCCGTCCACTTGTCTTGAGCGAAATAAGGAGAATAATCCTAGAAAAGGTTGACTTTCCATGGTGTGGTACGAACTGTCCAGAACCTGAGGGAATGATACTTCGGATGGACGTTTATGAAGAAGTAGTGTCACTCCTTGAGTCATACATAACTTCAGACGAAAATAAGACTTTTGAAAAGAAATTGTAAACTTGTTGCAGGATAACCTAGCGCCGAGTGGAAGAAGAAAAGTGATAGGGGTTTCATTTTAGTGGATGGAGAAGGGCTAGGGTTGTCTATTTCTACTGGACTTCGAACTGTTTTGCGGAAACAAATTGTCAAGCTTCCAAGTGTTTCAAGAAAGACATTGCAAGAGAGAAAGACTTTGTTTGAAAAGAAGAGGAAGTGAATGCTGGAAGAAAGTCGAAAACTACACTGTTTGAGAACATGGAGGCTGGCAACCCGAACCGCAGGGCAAAATGTATAGCTGTTACATTTTTAGGAGTAGTGGTTTCTCTTATAATTCTAGTGGTAACTGTTTCATTCCTAGCGGGACATGAAGGGGATGGAACCACAGTTAAGGAGGATAAGGGAGTGTCAACACCGAGAACTACCACAGTTAAGGAAAAGGGAAACATCAATGAGAAAGACAAAGCGTTGTTAGATGCAGAAGTAAAAAGGTTACACATGGATGAGTCACAGGGGAATTACAAGTCAAATGCTTATGCTAAATTGCTTTATGAATATGTTGATGCCATGGAGGTAAAGGACTGCTATGTATGTATGCAATTACCAATTTCGGTGGAGGAGGGTATCAAATACCATCATCTCCCGTTGACATATGGAATAACGTGCAGTTTATTGTTAAGTATGTTTTATGGACGAGACGGATTTGAGTATTACTTCTCGAATTTCGACTCGACATTGCCAGAGGTTCCGAATTTCAAGCATTTGAACAAATGGGACTACTACAAAAGCGAAGACAGGTTACACAAATGGTTTATTCCATGGAGAACGTTAGATACCTCACATGCTCGAAACAACAATCTGACTTGTCAAATATCAGAAGTTGAGAAAAAGTTTATAGCTCAGGTAGATACTAGATACAGAAAGCAGAAGGCATTGAAGGCATCAGGACAAGGAGAAACAGATTGGACCAAGGAAGAAAGGGCACAACAACGAAAAGGAAGTATTGGTCCAATTGCTTTGGATAAGGAGAAACGGGGGAAACTGTGCATTCACAGGAGTTACTCCTACTATGAAAACGTTTATGTAGGACAAGTCAATTGCGAACATGCTTTTCAATTGGAGTACTACTCTAAGAACTTCATGAAAGGGATGCAAGCAATACCAAATGTATATTTTGTATGTGGAAGATATGCCTATGTGAAGTTACCAGATAATTGGTACGGATCATGCTATCTGGCTGTTGTCTTCCCTAAAATATATCATGTTGAGAATTTAGACACGCCTAAGAAAGAAATATCAACTAGATGGAAGCGAGGGCTGGGTGCAGCAGAAGTAGTTGGAGATGTAATAGGTGCTGCATTCCCTTTCTTAGGATTGATAATGAATGACATTAAGATCAGGAGGTTAGCTACAGTCGTAGATAGACTGTCTGCCAGTACTGCAAGATCCTTGATGCTGATAGAAGGGGAGATGCAATCGATTAGGGCAATGGTTCTTCAGAATCGACTTGCTTTAGATGTTCTGTTAGCAAAAGAGGGAGGAGTCTGTAGGGCCTTGAAGGTTCAGGAATGTTGTACTTACATTCCAGACAATTCAAAGCCTCTAGAGAAGTATATACAAAACATCACTGCCATACACTACGAAATTGAGGACCTGGCAAAGGTAAATGTGTGGGAAAAAGTGGGTCATGGAATGGGTAAAGTTGGAAGTTGGTTTGCCAACTTAGGAAAGGGTATCGTTTGGTACATATTGAAACCCATCATCATAGTAGTGATTTGTGTAATCACTTTGTGGGGATTGGTGCGTTTGTATCAATGGTATAGAGCAAATAGGTTACAGAGAGCTATGAAGAAACAGGAAGAAGAGTTGACAGCGATGCAGGACACTCAATATAAGAGTCTGAAAGCATTAGAGAGTATGAAAAGAAGTGGTACTGCCCTGTCTTCACTTTAAAGGTTCTACATTTTTAGTGTCATGGTGATGATGACCCCTGAAGGTCATCAAAGGGGGGACTGAGAGAGCACAAGTTTGGAAAAAAATGTATAAGTACGCCATATTTACAAGCACGTAGTTAGTTAACATGTACTTTGCACCAGAGTGTTTATATTTAGAAGTGAAATACACCGAGTGTCTTATATTCAGTGGTGAAATGCATAGAATGTTTAAGTAGAGTAACAATAATCATAACTGTGTGAGACTAATGTAGAAATGTTTGGGATGAATATGAAAACCTCACGTTCTCATGTTACAGGAATAATGTAAGAGTTGAATGTAACTCTAAAACCCAGTATTTTGTGTAGGCCTCATGGCAATTCACAAGCAAATCTAAACGTGCTGCTAAAATAATGTGAGACAAGGTTGACATGGTTCTTTCAAAATGTACTATTGAACTTAGGGTTAAAAGTATATGCTTTATAGATGTGTTATTTTAGAAACGTATGCTAGTTAAGAATGTTTGCTGTTTAAATCAAGTTAACGTTTTAAGAGTGCAGGAACCTGCTGCATGTAAATCAAGTAGGCCAGAGCAGATAATGTCATGTAGTTTAAATCGTCATGTGCTCGTTAGAGGAGAGGTCGTGAGGTGTCCAGTATGGAGCTCTGAGAGTGTTTTATGGCCTAAGATATGGTGAAGTCTGGAATTTGAGGCCCACTGCAGGACGAGCTGTATGCAGGTGCGAGGGTCCTAATCAGCTCGAATGAAAGGGACTTTGTTCAGTGGCGCCTTGCGCAGGCCTGTAGGAGTTTCCAGGAATTTCAGGGGGTATCAGCGCACGGAAGAAGAAGCCTGGGAACCAAGGTCAACTATAACGAGGGTCTTCAAGAGTACCATCATGGAGTTTGCCGCGGAAAGATGTACCACGTGAGGGGCGTCCCAAGGGGCGTTTCTATTGGAAATGTGATGTGGTATTAGGGAAAGTGACCCGGGAGGAGGGCAGAGCAGATGATTTTGGGAGCCTAAAGAAGCGGATGGGTAGGCAGATAGGCTGATCAGGAGAGACCCATTATCAGAGAAGAGACAAAGAGAAGTGCGTGATCTTCTTAGGAAATCACCACGGCTGACACCTAGAGGGTTAAGATCTTGTTAAGTAGGGATGTCATTTAGTGTAGTGTAGGGACAGACTAACCTTAATTTTTCTTTCTGTAATGACTTTGAGGTTGCAACTTGTATTCATTTTGGCAACGCTCATGTTGTTAGAGCTTGTACTTATTATTTTGTTCTTCAGACTCAGACTATTCAAGAAGTTCATGTTCATAGTGATACCGATATACCTTTTGAATCTCATTTTGAGAAGTTTGTATCTTCAGTTATCTTTGACTTTATATTAAATCTTTAAAACTTAATTTTGGTCAGTGGTCATTTAGAGTGGTGTAAGTTCTTAAATTGATTTTTATTGTGAGATTACCTTTTACTCAAGACAGGTACCAACGGCGGCTTGTCTGTGCCGATTGTGTGGACGGACAGGTCGGGCGCCATCTTGGTAGTCCCGGACCCCTACTGGACCTGAGTTAGCGCTCCAGCTCGGGGAGGGGCTTGTGTGTCAAATAGGACCAGTTCAGGCAGTTCTGGGCGTTTGAGCGAGGTGGTGGCAGCGCCTTGTGACAGCGCTTGGGAAAAATACAAGGCGTGCAGACTGCGAGCTAATCTCTTCTGCCCTCCTTCTCTGCACTGGAGGAACGCAGCAGGCGCTTTTAAACGTCATTTTTTAATCTTTTTAAAACGATCGTGACCCAATTGATTAACTAATTGTGGAGTGCTGATATTAACTGCTCGTTTTTTATAAACTTACTTAACTGCTGTTGCTTGATCCCCCTGCTCCCCGGTCCACCGCGGCTTGTGTGTGCCGATTGTGTGGAGGGACAGGTCAGGCGCCATCTTGGTAGTCCCGGACCCCTACTGGACCGGAGTTAGCGCTCCAGCTCGGGGAGGGGCTTGTGTGTCAAATAAAGATGCCTCCTAGGACGCGCAGCGGTCACGCGCAGCGGGCGCGCCGTCTGCGCGCCGAAGGAGCGCCAAAGGAGGGCCCGTCTGTGCCCGTCCGTGCCTCAGACGGGCCCAGGGCCTTCCACTCTGCTCGGCAACCCCCGGGGAGGGTCTTATCAGAGACACGCAAGTACTCGCGCCTCGATCTCTGGAAACTTGCCCCCCCCCGCCAAGGGTTTGCCGTGTATACGTGCGGGTCCTGACTGCGCCCTGGCTATTTGCCCTACCTGTGGTTTCTCTCCTCAACCATTCCCCCCCCACGCTTAAACTACAACGCCACGGTTACCAATATTAGGGCGGGTCTGATAAATGCTAGGTCTGCGGTGAAGCATGCCGCTGAGATCTTTGAACTTCTGGTGGGCGGTCAGTTGGAGCTGTTGTTCCTCACGGAGACATGGATGAACAGCACCTCCGCTCCCAGCGTGGAATTGGCTGTCCCCAGGGGGTTTAAGATCGCTAGAGTAGATCGACCCTCAGGTAGAGGAGGTGGACTTGCAGTTGTTTTTAAAGAGGGGTGGAGCTTTGCTTCTGAGCCTCCGGTTGTGGGTGCAGGGGGTGAGGTTCTTCACTTCTCTATTGTAACTTCCCCCCATTTTACCTTGGGCGGATCCTTGATCTACAGGCCCCCGGGCCAGGCCACTCACTTCCTGGACTCCCTAGAAGAATATATAGTGCCGCGGGCCTTAGGCTTTCCTAAGTTTCTTTTGGTCGGCGACCTAAATATTCATATGGATGTTCCTGACTCGCCTGATGCCCGCAGGCTTGGTGAAATTTTTGAGCTCGCTCAGCTTAAACAATGGGTGACCGCTCCGACGCATTCGGGTGGTCATCTGCTTGATCTGGTGTGCTCCAATTTCCCCATTCAGTCTGTGGTCACTGAAAAAACAACCTGGTCCGACCATGATCTGGTTAGATTTATGTGGGAGATGGAAGAGTCTAGTCCTCCACCTCTTATATGTTATTCCCAAAAAATTAACCTGCCCGTGTTCAGACAGGCTCTGGTTAAAACCAGTCCAAATTCTAGGACAATTTTGGACGTTGCGGTTGGTGAGTTTAATGAGTGGATACGGCAGGCGGCTGCGGCCTCCACTAAGCAAACTACGCTGGCCAGAGCTAGACGCGCTCCTTCTCAACCTTGGTTCTCCCCTGAACTGAGGGAAATGAAGCTGGGGTGCAAAAAATTTGAACGAGCGTGGAGACGTGCATATAGCACTGAGGCTAAATCCGCCCTACGGCTTGCCCAAAAAGATTATTATGCAGCCATCAAGGTAGCTAAGGGGAACTATTATGCGGGACGAATTGCCAAGGCAGATAACAATGGCAGGGAGATCTTTGCCATTGTTAAAAGCTTTGTTGCACCTGTCGCTGAGGCTGTTTCCCTTTTGCCCTCGGCACAATGGTGCGAAGAGCTGTCAACTTTTTTTTCTACTAAAATAGCAAGGATCCAGAAGGACCTGCTAGCTGCTCTTCCCAGTGACAGCTCGGCAGATGCCCCGCACCCCTCTCTCTGCCCATGCTCTGGACAGCAACTTACTAACTTTGTGCTGATTTCGGAGGATGCTGTTCTCCCCCTCCTGCAGTCCCTAAAATCTGGCTCTCCAACTGACCCGTGTCCGGCCCGGGTGCTTTCGGAAGTGGCGGATATAGTCTGTGCTGAGACCACGCAGATAGTGAACCTCTCCCTGGTTGTGGGCGAGGTTCCTCCTGTCTGGAAACGGGCCAAACTTCTGCCACTCTTGAAGAAACCTGGACTGGACGTGGCTACTCCTGGGAATTATCGCCCGATTTCCCTTCTTCCGGCACTCACTAAAATCTGTGAGAAGGTAGTATTTCAACAATTGGAGAGCTTTGTTGAAACTTCTAACGCCCTCCATCCCGCCCAATCGGGCTTCAGGGCTGCTTACAGCACCGAGACGGCCCTGGTGGAGATGACCGAGGCTATCCGGGACTGTTTAGACGGAGGTGGCAGAGCGGTCCTAATTTTATTGGACCTCTCTGCCTCGTTCGATACTGTCCCTCATGAGCTCCTCCTCGGCCGGCTGTCGGCTATAGGCATTGGGGGGGTTGTCCTAGATTGGCTGTCCTCTTTTTTATCTGATAGGACCCAGCAGGTCTGGCTGCCGCCCCATGCCTCTGAGCCCAAACCTCTGCTTACAGGTGTCCCGCAGGGGTCAACTCTTAGCCCCTTACTGTTCAATGTTTACATCACTCCCCTGGTTTATCTAGCGGAACAGTTTGGGGCTAAGATCATAGGGTACGCTGACGATACCCAACTGCTGTTCACCTGGCCTGATGCTGACCTGGATACATCTACGGTCCATTTGTGTTTGTCCTCGGTATTTCGCTGGTTAACGCAGGCCCAGCTGAAGTGTAACGAGGACAAATCAGAGGTGCTCTTTTATGGCTCTTTTCCCCCCTCGTTCAGGAGCTCACTGTGGCCCTCTAACATTCCTGGCCCGAAGGAGATGGGGAGACCCGCCAAAAATCTTGGCATCTGGTTCGCGGAGGACCTTAAATTTGAGCATCATATTAAAAAGCTTACAGGCACCTGCTTCGCCACTTTGAGAATGCTTCGCAAATTCTTCCCCCTGCTCCCCAGGGATGCGAGGGAGTCGGTTGCTCGGGCGCTCATACTGGCCAGGTTGGATTATGCCAATGCACTGTTTAGTGGCATTCCAGCCTATCTGGTGCAGCGCCTGCAAATTATTCAGAATGCGGCTGTCCGTCTATTATTTAACATACCTAGATGGAAGAGCGTTCGCGCGGAGATGCGCACGCTCCATTGGCTTCCTGTTAGACAGCGCATTGTGTTTAAATCTCTGGTGTTGGCGTTTCGGGCAACTCATGATCAAGGCCCCCTGTATCTGAGAAAGAGATTTATCAGCTATGTCCCTGCACGTACCCTAAGATCTTCTACTCTGTTTAAACTGTCCCTTCTACGTTTTAAACGTGCCAGACTTGGTGGCCAGTCGATTTCTGTGATTGTGGCCCGGGCCTGGAACGCTCTCCCTTTCCATCTGCGTTCCATGCCAACAGTGGCTGCATTCAAAAAACACCTGAAAACTCACCTCTTCAAGAGTACAATATGATGTGTTTTTTTTTTTTGCTCTGTGCACTGCTGTCTGTTCTTTTTCCCTCTTTCGCGCCAGGATACTCCCCAGTAATGGAGCGCGTTATAAAATGGTTTAATACTAATACTAATACTATTGCACTGCCATGCATGACATGATGCATGGTACATAGTGCTTCCGACACTCAAGCAGTGCTGCCACAGTGACAACATAGGCTTTAGTCTCTCTATGTCAAGGAGTGTAATCGTAATACAGCAGTCGGAATGCCACAGGTTTGGCAGCGTTCTCCCGTCTGCTGCAACAGCCATTCAGTGGTCAGACCGCCAAACTCATAATCAAGCCCAATAACAACTTTCCCTTCTGTGACATTATAAACTTTGCGCCTTCTGTCATTATTTCTTTGAGTACTGTAACAATAGGAATATAAAAAAATAGATATTTACTATGTTTTGTTTATTAATATAAAGTTAAATATACATTTCCTATTTTTTGTCTAAACTTATTTGTATGTTGTTCAAAGCCGTTTTGTGTTGTTGGAGTATTTTCTTTCAAGAAGCTTCTTCATGAAATGGAAGAGAAAAAGTTGTTTTATTTGTTGCATGTGGTATGCTCTTAATGTTTTATGACATTTAGGAGATTAGCAGTTTTTGGCATTGCTGTTGGAGTAAGTTTAAAGTTGGTATTTAATTAGACTAACTTTTATTTGCAGTGTTTGATGTATATTTGTAGATGGTGTTTAGTAGAAAGTTGGACAATCTGTTTCAAAGGAGAAATCTTAAAAGTGTGTTAGACATTGTTTGTTAATTAATCTGTTTGCAAGTTAGATTCATTTGACGTTTCATTTTAAATATAATTAATACTTACTTGGAGATGTAGCCGTATAGTTGTTTATTTTGCAGCCTTCTATTTTGCAGGAAAAGGCTGGCAGAGTTTCCTCTTCTTCAAATGTTTGCCATTTTGTGAAATATTTTTTGCTTTAATTCGTCTGGTTTTTATATTGTTTATTTAATGGGTTAAGCTATTTTACTGTTTGTTGTTCTCTATAGTTTAATATTATTGGTTGCTTTAGGCTGATTCAATTTACTTTGGCAGTTATATCCTTGTTTGGGTAACACTAATTAATATTTTTTAAGTTTGTATTTTATATAGGTTTATTTACTTAATTTTATATTTATTTGTGTTGGGAAAAGAATTTTGCTTGTTAATATAAATGTTTATTGTATCTAATTGGGTTTTAAATATGTGTAATGTATATTTCAGAGGTGTTTTTTGTTGATAATGTTTTAGTTTTCCGGTGTCTTACAATACTATTATTTATTTATATTATTTAGTTATAATTTATGGATATATTTTTTGTTTGTTTAAATAATATGTTTGTAGTAATGTTTAATCATATTTACTTGTTTTAATTATATTTATGTATTCAATATTGTCGTAGTTGATATTTTGACATAATATATGTTTATTTTTAACTCACGATATTTCTGTTTCCAATATTTTTGTTATTGATATATGCAACAAAAGATATTTTTGTCATCTATATTCATGTGTTCGATATAAGGGACTTATATAGTTATGTACAGAGGCTTGATGTTTTTGTTAACAATATTACATTTTTGATAATTTTGTGAGTTGATATTTGTTGTCTCGATATTATGCCACTGATCCATTTAGGTGACTGTCAATAGACACAATTCCTACTGCTCCTGAATTGACACTGATGACCACAACTGATGAAGAAATTTATAGGTGGAAGGATTGGCACAATGACAGTTTCAGCAGGAAGAGGAGAACCAGTCTCTCAACCACTGACATGAATGATGATTGAATACACACATTTTGAGAATAATGTTAAATAAGTTGTTTGAATGCTCCCATTGATTAGTTGTATTAAGGAAAGGCATAATAGTTACAGCCATGAAAGGAAAAGGCAAAGGGCCTTATTACGAGTACGGCGATCCTGGGACCGTCATACTCGTAGTGGCGGTCCGACCACAGCCATCCCTGTGGATCCGCCCGCTCTGTTAGGAGTGTGGTGTTCAGATCGCCACAGGACCACCGCCAGGCCGCCAGGATCCAGGATTCTGTAGCTGTGGCGGTGTGGATTAGAGGCCGAATTTGCGACGGTGTCGATGCAGGCATCAGTGAATGTATTGGAACCTGCCTTTCCACCAAACATTTCATGGCGGAAAGAGGAAGGGAAATATCATCTTATCCACCATTTGTCATACCCGCAGAGCGAGTCAATCAATTTTTTTCAGTTTCAAAAAGATTTTATTGATCAGAAGATAAGGCATCAGTACAAGATAAAGGAAGGTAAACGAGGGAAATAAGGAAGGGGAAGGAGAAAACAAAAGAAAAAACAAACTAAGTACATTTCACAAGAAAATTAAATACCAGAAGACTTATCATGAGCAATAGGATTAAAAGGGAATACAATAACTGTACATCAGAAGCAAATGCGAATAATTACATATTAGAAAATAATGTAGAGAAAAAAAAAAATAAAGGAATTGAGAAGGGCATCAGGGGGGTTTAGGGACCTCCTGCTGAGCAGGTCTTAGGCGGAATGAACAAGTCGCACAATTATCCAAATACAATGTAACAGGTAACCATAAATCAGCACGTTTGGCTGCTAGTTGGGCAGGAAACACAAAGGCCGTATCAAGTCTGTGATTATGACAAACATTATACCACCATGCTATAAATGAAATGTTAGAAGAAGTCTTCCAATTAATAGTAATCTGTTGAAACGCAACAGCCAATAGCAAATCAACAATGCGAACAGGCAGGTCAATTCCCTCCCAACGAGAAGAGAGGCTCCCTAAAAAAAGATTAACATGGGAAAGGGGAATACGGGTATGAAAAATTACATTGATTTGAGCCCAAACCTGCAACCAAAAGTCATGCACTGGTTTACAAAGAATTAACATATGAAACAGCGTAGCGTGCGGTAAAGAGCAAGACCAACAAGCGTCTGAGACGGAGGGGAACTGCTTATTAAGGGTAAAAGGTGTGTGAAGTAGCCTGTTGTAAATGAAAAACATGGATTGCGTCAAGGACGCCGCTCTAGATGATTTACAAACTTTTGTCCATATCCTGTCCCATAAGGATACTGGCCAAGATACGGCAAGATCCTGTTCCCATTGCTCTTCTGCCTTGGACTTAGGCCTAGTAGACGTATGGGTATGAAGGTGCTTATAAATAATGGAAGCTTTAGGAGTAGTGTGTAAGAGAGAATGAAGCTGGAGAGCTGGGTTAGGAGAAATGGAGGGAGGTGATGTTTGCATGATTCTGGTGTAAGTCTCCATGACCGCTGCTTTAAGTAAAAGATACTTGGGAGCAAAAGACGGGGGTAAACCAAAGGAGGAACAGAGAGCGTGAAAAGGCAAAAAGGTGGAGTTGGAGAATAACTGTGAAATCCATATCAATCCTTTAGCCCTCCATGATTTCCAGTAGAAGGGTCTATTGTGTATTAAAAGATACTTGTTATGCCAAATGGCAGACGTGAGAAAGTCAGCAATAGTCAGAGGAGAGGGAGGTTTGGAGGATAGAAGGAGTTTGACAGTGAATTTGTGGATGGGAGTGGGAATCGAAGAGGGTTTACGTGAAAAAGAGATATACTCAGCAAAGAAGAATGGGAAGAGGAAAAGGCACTCAACCTTAGTCCATAAAGGGCAGGGATAGGTGGGATCCTGAAACCAAAAAGAAGCTTGGCGTAACAAAAAGGCTTTTTGGCAGGCAGGAAAGTCCGGAAAATTAACTCCACCTTCAGAAGCAGGACAAATTAATCTGGCAAGGGACATTCTGGGTTTCTTACTATGCCACAGGAAAGAAGTCAGGACCGAATTAAGTTTCTTAAAGAACTTGGCTGGAATGGAAATGGGGATATTAGAAATTGTGTAAAGAATTATAGGGGACAACATCATCTTAATGGTGTCAAGACGACCCCACCAAGACAAATAGAGAGGATGCCACCTGGCTGTAAGGTCTGATATTTTCTGAGAGCACTTATTCAAACAGAGGGAATGGTGTCTGAGATAGAGGGGGTAATGTGCAAACCCAAGTATTTAATATGGGAGGGACTCCAGGTAAAATTGGAAGCACTAAAATCAGGTTTGAAGGTAAATTTTGTCAGAGGTAAAATCTCACATTTGTCATTGTTGAGCTTATAGCCCGAAATGGAGGAATAAATGCGCACTTCCTCTAGGAAAGCTAGAATGGATTCTGTGGGATTGGAAATGAAGAGTAAAATGTCATCTGCATAAGCAGCGAGTTTAATGGGAGATTCCGGAGTTCGAAAACCGTGGATATTGGGATTCTGGCGAAGCTTGGAAAAAACGGGCTCTAAAGCAAGGTTAAAAAGAAAAGGTGAAAGGGGGCAGCCCTGACGAACACCTCTGCCAAGCTCAAAATAAGAAGAAACCTGGCCGTTCGCATAAACCGTAGCCCGTGGGTGGGAGTACAGCAATGAAACTAGGGAAATGAATTTAGACCAAAACCAAACCAACCGAGAGTGTGGAAAAGATATGGCCATTCGACCCTATCAAACGCCTTCTCGGCGTCGAGGGCAATTGCTGCAACGGAGTGTTGGAGATGTGATGATTTCGACAATACGTTGAATAAAAGTCTAGTATTATCAGTGATGTAACAACCCTTAACAAAACCAGACTGCTCTTCGCCCAAGAGGTCTGGGAGTAGTCGGTCTAACCTTATTGCCAAGGCCTTAGCAAAAATGTTATAGTCAATGTTGACAAGGGAGATAGGTCTGTAATTCTTGCAATGTTTCGCATCCTTTCCCTCCTTAGGTATTAAGCAAATGTGTGCATCGGAAAAGGTTCCTGAGGAGTTACCCAAAGAAGCAAAGGTATCAAGGAGAGAGTGTAGTCTCGGAAGTAACAGGTTGGAAAAGTGGAGATAAAATTCAACGGTAAAACCGTCTGGTCCAGGAGCTTTGTTAAGTTTGAGATGTCGAAGCGCAGTGGACAATTCCTTCCTTGAAATGTCAATTTCCAAAGAAGAAAGGTCAAGAGGGAAGTGTGAAGGCTTTTGGATAGTGGAGAAGAATTGCGTGAGAGAATGAATGGAGGGTTGGGTTTCAGAGGTGTAAAGGGTTTTGTAAAAACGGGAAAACTCAGTAAGGATGTCAGCGTCCTTGTACTGTAGATTAGAATTAGTGTCATATATAGATTCAATGTTCAACTTGTTGTGCTTGACCTTCAAATAATTTGCAAGGATTTTCCCAGCTTTGTTCTTGCCACCATAAAACTTGGCACTAGATTTTAGCAAATACAAGGAAGCATCCTCCGTAGACTTCTCATTAAATTTAATCTTGGCGGAAACAAGAGCTGCCAGACTATCTTTAGAAAGCGAGGTGAAATAAGCATGCTCCAATCTCTTAATGTCACAGAGGAGGTTTTTAGTAAACTGACGTGCAGCCCTACGCTTCTTTGCGACATAGCCAATAATAAAGTCGCGCGCCGCTGCTTTAAAAGCATCCCAAATGGTGGGCTTTGGGATGGAGGGGGTATCATTAAATAAAAAGAATTCATCAAAAAAGGCAGTGAAGGAGGCAGTGAATTTGGGATCTAAGAGGAGGGTGTTGTTAAAGCGCCATCTCTTAGGCCCATCAATTTTAGGAAGCACATCAACACTAATTATAACAGGGGCATGATCCGACAGCAAAATAGGACCAATTTCAGCAGCGGTGAGTGTTTGAGCAAGAGTATGACAAACAAAAATATAGTCGATCCGCGACTGGGATCGGTGGGATGGAGAATAAAAAGTAAACTCCCTTAGGGTTGGATTACAAAGTCGCCAGGGGTCAACAAGCTTATGTTGGGAAATAGCTTGAGTGAAAAATTTGTGCGGTTTGTTGGGAATATAAGTGGCGTCCGAATTCCTATCTACAAATGGATCTAGGGGATGGTTGCAGTCCCCCGCTAGGATGAAATTATCATCCATAAATTGAGTAATGATTTGAGAAAAATCAGCCCAAAAAAGAGGTTCACCATTAGTGGGAGCATACTCATTAAGGAGGGAGATTGGAACAACTCTAAACGATAGTCTGACATTTATCCATCTTCCATTAGTATCTGACTCCTGAGAAATAATAGCAAAAGGGAGCGATCTGCGACACAAGATTGTTACCCCATTACGCTTACCATCACCTTGTGAATAAAAGACCTCACCTACCCAGCCCCTCCTAAGCTTTGCAGATTCTGAGTCGGAAAGGTGGGTCTCCTAAAGAAACGCCACATCAACATTCAATTTGGCAAGGTGAGATAGAATGCGTTGACGTTTGATTGGAGAATTAATACCCTTAACATTCCATGATACTATGTTCAATGACATACTATAAACAGTAATCTATGAAATAAAGCATATGCAAGAATAGGAGAAAGACCCATGAGTAAGAATGTAGAAAGAGGAGATAGATATACAATATAGTTTGAGAGAAGAGAAAGAAAAAAGGAATTGGTGAGAATGAAAGAACGTACAGAGAGAGAGAACAAGGGAAAAGTTAGAGAGAAGCTCATGAAAATTGATTATTATTTATTTATTTATTTATTTGTGTATTTTATAAAGCGCACAGCTGCCCCAACGGGGCGTCCCGGTGCTGATAGATCTGAGAGCAGGGGGCGTTGTGAAGAGGAAAAAGAAGAGAAAAGAAAGAAACATTATAAGCAGAAAAGATGGGTCTTGAGAGATTTTCGAAATACCGATTCTGTCTGACAGGCACGGAGGGCAATCGGGAGCTTGTTCCAACACTGTGAGGTGCAAACTTCAAATGTTTTCCCTCCTGAACGAGTTCGTTTGAATCTGGGAGTGGCGAGAATAAGTAGGGAACTAGAGCGCAATGTCCTGGCGTTGGCATATGGCCGCAGAGTGCTTTTCTAATGGGCCGATCCTTTACCCCTAGAGGCTCTAAAAGCCAAAGTCATGGCCTTGAATACGCATCTTTTAGCAATGGGTAACCAGTGCAGTTTGCGGAGATGTGGGGAGATGTGATGTCTAGCAGGAATTCTCTCCACCAGCCGAGCGGCAGCGTTTTGGACAGTCTGGAGTTTATGACATAAACCTGCTGTGATGCCGAGGTATAGCGCGTTGGCATAGTCAAGATGGGATGTTATCAATGCTTGGACCACAGTCTTACGGCAGTCAACTGGCAGGTAGTTGATAAGCCTGTTGATTGTCTTGATCTTCGCAAAACAAGATGCTGCTACTGCTTGGACCTGGGCATTAAAACTGAGATGGTTATCCCAGCGAACTCCCAGATTTCTCACAGAGTCTTTGGGCGTGGGGGCTTGGCTCAGATCCTCAGGCCACCACAAGCTGGAATACAGAGGGGACGGTGAATTGAAAAACAGGATCTCCGTCTTTTCAGCGTTGAGTCGGAGAGAATTAGAATCCATCCATCTGGAAATATCCCTAAGACAGGATTTCAGTGGATTAAAGGCAGAGGCAGAGGGTTCGTCAAAGGTAAAAAGTAGCTGAATGTCATCAGCGTAGGAGGTGGTTTTAATCCCAGTTTGCGCAATTAATTTCGCCAGTGGGGTGAAGTAAACATTAAACAGGAGCGGGCTCAGGGATGAGCCCTGCGGAACTCCCCATTTGAGTGGTCTAGCGGAGGAGGTATAAGGGAAAGTATATACCTGCTGTGTGCGATCGCATAGATATGAAGAAAGCCACTTCAGCACAGATCCGCCTACACCCAGATCCCCCAGCCTTCTCAGCAAGATCTTATGAGAGACGGTGTCGAATGCTGCTGAAAGATCCAGCAGCACAAACACCGCCCTCGACCCCCGGTCCAGCGTCCATCTCACCGAGTCAGCCATTTCAATCAGGGCTGACTCCGTGCTGTGGCCTGACCGAAAGCCATGCTGAGAGTCGTGCAGAAGTCCATTGGATTCGATGTAATTCGTAAGCTGGGAGTGTGCCAATTTTTCCAGGATTTTAGCAGGAGCGGGCAAAAGAGAAATTGGCCTGTAATTACTGGGATTGTCTGAGTTGGGCTTCTTCAGGATAGGGACCAGAGAAGCGTGCTTCCATTTGGTGGGGAACCAACCGTTCTCAAGGATTCATTCCAAATAAGGTTTAGGTGGGGATTGAAAAAAGCTGCCAGTTTCTTATATTGTTTCGCTGGCCAAGGGTCATTAGGTGATCCAGATTTACATTTAAGGAGTTCCACCAAAGAGTCGGAAGGGGTCCGTGAATTGTAAGTAAAGGGTTCCTCCTCCAGTACATCACTGTTGGAGATAGGGAAGGAGGAGTATATACTCTCAATTTTGTCCTCAAAGAATTGCGAAAGATTGTCACAAAGGGACTGGGAGGCAGGCTGAATCCGAGTCAGCGCGTTAGGGTCTGTAAAGGACCTGACTATGCTAAAGATCTCCCTGGTGCTATGGCTAGCCTGTTTAATTCTAGAAGCCAAGTAATCCCTTTTGTGCTCCACAATCAGTCTGCGGTATTCCTTGAGGGCCGTCTTATAGGTAGCTTTGCTTTCCAAGGAATAATTCTGTCTCCAAGATCGTTCCAGAGATTTACATGAGGCTTTTTTCTGACGGAGCTCATCGGAATACCAAGGTGCTGATGGTGCTGCCCTGAAGGTTTTAATGGGTTTCAAAGGGGCCAAAACCTCTAGGGCCTGATCGATCCAGACGTCCAGTTAGTCAATGCTCTTGTCGACGTCGGACGACGGGATAGGTTGTGAGTTTTTTTAATATTCCTGGAGCGTCTCTAAGGTAATGCGGCTCCAGTTTCTCCCTGAGGCCTTGGGAGTAAGAATAGGTCTGTTGGGACAAGGAATATCAATCTCAAAAGGGATGAGGAAGTGATCTGACCAAATGACCGGAGTAGGATGGGCTGTCAAGATATATGTCAAATTGGTACAGATCAAATCTAATGTGTGTCCCGCTTTGTGCGTAGGTAGTAATACTTTTTGGGCT
This sequence comes from Lissotriton helveticus, assembly GCF_964261635.1. Classification (NCBI taxonomy): domain Eukaryota; kingdom Metazoa; phylum Chordata; class Amphibia; order Caudata; family Salamandridae; genus Lissotriton; species Lissotriton helveticus. The sequence goes on from NC_136065.1 coordinate 1,413,818,732, forward strand.
AGATTTACAGGCCGCCAGCGTGGAAACAAAGTTTTTGCTGTGGGGGCAGGATTCCTCGTTTCCTCGTTTACATGGAGATTAAAGTCCCCTAAAGCAGTGAAGTTAGCATAATGTAATCTGCCAGAACTGGCAGGTGTGAGGTGTTAGAGTGCGGAGGGCGGTAGATCAGTATTCCCGAGCAAGAGGTGGACGGGGATATTTTAACACTAAAAGGCAAACCTTCTATGCAGTCGATTTGATCATAAGGAGGGATGGTGACCGTCCATTTTGATTTATAAATTAGGGCAACGCCACCTCCCTGTTTACCGTTATGTCTATTGGCGCAAATGATACTGTAACCCTCCGGAAGGGCAAGAGTGACGATGGGATTCGTGGTATCATTCATCCATGTTTCTGTTAAGAAAAAAAGATCCCAATTGTTGTCCTGGAGGGACTGCCAGATGTCAATGGCATGTTTGCCCAATGATCTGCAGTTCACCAGCACAGCTCTAAGAGTCAGAGAAGGACAGACTCCATGTGTAAAGTCAGGACTCTGAGCGTGAGCCGAGTTGTTTGTGAGATCAGGAGAAGAGAGGGAGAAATAACAATCTCTACATACATATTCCTGGCTCCAAACGTCCGAGATAGGCCAGAGGCAAGACGAGCACCGAGGGGGTCTCAGGGCCATCAGCTCACAACGTGTGTACATGGCGCCGGTATCGCTAGAGATTTGGGCAGAGAGACCGGCCCCGGCCGCGTCATGGTCGCGAACGGGCGCAGACGGGCTCGCCTTCGGCTGCGCAGCCGAAAGGAGGCGTTCATGTCAAGGAGGGGAGGGTGGGAGGGGCCAGGCAACTGTACCGCCAACCCTCCAGTTCCCCAAGATGGCGGCTCGATGCGAGGAGACCTCCGCGACAGCGATTAGTCGGCTGCGCGGTCAGATGGAAAGGGGTACGCCCTGTCAAGAGCAGCAAGTAGGTGCAGCTAGAAAGTGGTGTGCTAAAATCCACAACACAGTACAGTACACGATGTAAAATCACAGAGTCTAAATCACAATGTGCAATCACAGTTTGAACATAAAATCACAATTTTTAAAATAGCGCGCCACAGCCTTCCCGGTTTCCGCCTCAGGAAGGTCTGCAACCAGATCTAGCGCGCGAGGGGGAACAGCGCTGTCTAAATACCGGTGAGGGCGGGAGGGGCCAGGCAACTGTACCGCCAACCCTCCAGTTCCCCAAGATGGCGGCTCGATGCGAGGAGACCTCCGCGACAGCGATTAGTCGGCTGCGCGGTCAGATGGAAAGGGGTACGCCCTGTCAAGAGCAGCAAGTAGGTGCAGCTAGAAAGTGGTGTGCTAAAGTCCACAACACAGTACAGTACACGATGTAAAATCACAGAGTCTAAATCACAATGTGCAATCACAGTTTGAACATAAAATCTAAATTTTTAAAATAGCGCGCCGCAGCCTTCCCGGCTTCCGCCTCAAGAAGGTCTGCAACCAGATCTAGCGCGTGAGGGAGAACAGCGCTGTCTAAATACCGGTGAGGGCGGGAGGGGCCAGGCAACTGTACCTCCAACCCTCCAGTTCCCCAAGATGGCGGCTCGATGCGAGGAGACCTCCGCGACAGCGATTAGTCGGCTGCGCGGTCAGATGGAAAGGGGTAAGCCCTGTCAAGAGCAGCAAGTAGGTGCAGCTAGAAAGTGGTGTGCTAAAGTCCACAACACAGTACAGTACACGATGTAAAATCACAGAGTCTAAATCACAATGTGCAATCACAGTTTGAACATAAAATCACAATTTTTAAAATAGCGCGCCGCAGCCTTCCCGGCTTCCGCCTCAGGAAGGTCTGCAACCAGATGGAAGAAAACAGAAAAGAAGGAGAAGACTATGACCTGAAAAGAAAGAAGTTATAACTTCCGCACAAACAAGGAAGCTGAAACACAGGAGGAAAGGCAAGGAAAAAAGGGAACAGGGTAACAAAGGGAAATAAGGGAAGAACATACCTACAAAAGGAGAAGACAAAATGGAGCTGGGGGAAAGGGCCACTAGGCAAGGCGACACAACCGTGGTCAGCCGGGTAGTAAGCCAGGGATACATCGTCAAACGGGGAAGAAATCCTGTGGAAACAAAACGGGGAAATTCGAAAACCGATTACAAACATAGATCAAAGGAGAACAAAGTAGAACAAGGAAGAACAAAGGAGAACAAGGAGCAATTGACAACAATGTAAGTGAAGGGGAGTAACAAGCAAGGGAACAGAACAAAATAGGAAGGCAAAAACATGACCAAAACAAGAACATCAGAAGAACAAGAACAAGCACGGCAACTGTTCAGCCAGGACCAGATGAAGAAGGTCCAGAAGAATCCATGGCGGTAGTCTTGTGTGCATTAATGAAACTCTGTAGGCGCACTGGATCTTCATAGGTGGTCGTCTTGTTGTTGTAGGTGACTTTAAGCAAGCAGGGATGGTACAATCCATATCTAGCACCCATGGAACGGAGGACATCTCTCATGCCTAAGAAGGCCTTCCAACGATTGGCAGTCGCCCTTGCGTAGTCCGGAGCGAAGAACAAGGGGGAACCCGACCATGTTAATTTTGGTGAAGCCTTGGCAGCCGTATGAACCTTCAGAAGGTTAGTATATTCCAGAAAATAGAGAATGGCACCTCTTGGTCGTTGCGACATGGAAGCAGATGTAGGTAGGTGCCCCAGTCGATGAGCACGCTGAATGTTAAGAGTCGTACCTTCTGGCAAGTGGAGTAGCTTAGGGAGAAAGGACCGAAAGAAAGTGACTGAGTCTGAGCCCCCAAGACCTTCCACCAAGCCGTAAATGCGGAGGTTGTTCCGCCTGTTCCTATTTTCCAATTCCTCCACCTGCTTCTGGAGGGCGCCAACCTGTGAGGTTAGATGGGAAACCGCAGTATGAGTTTCCTGAAATGAGGCAACAGATTGTTCGACTGAAGAAACTCTAGTTTCAATTTGCGACCAGTTGTCCGTAAGAGACTGAAGCTTGGCATTGGTTTCCTCCATGAAAGGACGCAAGGTCCCGATTTCCTCCAAAAAAGGTAGAAAGGATCTTATCTCTTCCAGCAAGAGTTCCATTGAGACAGGTGGAGATGACTTGAGAGGCGAGGGAGGATCTTTTTTTAGTCTCTTGGTGTTAGTTTTACCCAATGCTGACTGGGAAGGATCCATGGCAGTGTCAGAGTCAGACGAAGTGAGAGAATCCTCTAGTTTAGAAAGAGCTGAAAACACTTTGGAGTTCTTCACAAAGGCCACCTTTGTCGTAGTTTTGGAATGTATACGCAACATAGATTTAAGCCGTCCCATATAAGATATAGGAAACTGTGTCAACTTACAAAACGCGCAGTACCTGTTTAACAAAAAAGACTCCAACACAAGTAGGTGCGCAAGAGCATGAAGTTGAGAAAAAATAAATAGTCCAAGAAGGCACTGCTGAAGCTAACGAGACTTAATCTAGAAAAACGCCAAAGAAAGGCCGACCACCCTGTATGGAGTCACAATCGACGATCATCTCGACCACTGTATTGTCAGAAGACATCAAAAAGTATCAGCAAGCAAACAAAAAGCAGTAGTTATTGATGAAGGAAGGTGCGTATCACCATCAGAACAGGGCAAGCGAGCGTCGGTGAAGGCGTGTATTAGTGGGTAAAAAAGAACAGCAGAGCTGCAGCATTCCGTTTCGTTAGTGTAGTAATAAGCCAGAGTACAACTCTTGGTAACTCCCCTCGCCATTAAAGTCGATGAGACTGAAGCACGTGAAATAGCATGGTAAAAGAATGACGACCTACTGTCAAACAGAGTAGTAATCACCCAGTAGGAGACAGCATGCAGTTCGTGCTCAGCGACAATTTGTACAGAGAAGGCTGCCGTCTCATAACTCAGGCACTTCCACACCACATCGGCAGGAAAATTAAGTAAAGCACAAGAAGCAGCATAAAATGGCAGTTAGAGGTGAAAAATAATGCAGCAGCCTCTCATGTCGAAATTGAGGAGAGGAGAGTGAAGAGCTTGCAAGCCATAAAGAAAACATATAAATTATGGCGGAGGTTCCAGAGAACAAGCAGTGGCGTTCACAGAGAAAGTCCCTCGCAGAAACGGCAAGAGTTCGAAGTGCGCGGCGTCATAAAATGGCGGCCGCGCTAATACCTGAAGTGAAGCCGTCAACTGCTGCAAGGTTCTCCGGTATCAGGGCATCACAGCGTGTAACATCGGTCGCGGCGCCACCTAGAAGTGTTCCGCCGCTAAGAACAAGTCGTCCAACAGGGAAAGACGAGCTTTAGAAGGTATATCTCCCGGGGCTTCAGCCGAGCCTCACACAGGCGCCGCCATCACCAAAGGGCGCTAAGCCACGCCCCAGCGAGTCAATCAATGATAGGGTAGACCAAAGGAGCTGTTCTGTATCATATGCCACAGTAGATGAGGCAGTGGATATGATACGGAGGATGGGAAAAGGAGCATTGGTAGCAAAGACAGACATTGAAGCTGCGTTTCGTCTCCTACCAGTACACTCCGACAGCTACCAGCTGCTGGGGTTCCAACTTGATGATGCATACTACTTTGACAAATGCCTGCCCATGGGCCGTGCCATCCCTTGCTCGTATTTTGAGTCCTTCAGCAGTTGCCTCAAGTGGGAAATAAGGTCACGTAACCCAGCAGGGGGACAGATACATTTTTTGGACAATATTTTGAAGGTGGGAAGAGAAGCATTTGTAGCTTTACTATTTTCATTGGCAAAGAAAGTACTTCTACTTTTAATTTATATGGGTGACTAAAGGCTGCTAAAACAGCAGGAGCCTTAAGAGCAGCCTGGGCAGTGGAATCATCTCATGCCATCATTTACTTCTGTACTAAAAAATGCTGCAAAATTCTGTGAAACCAGACTAAGTGCCTGATTGCGAGTTTGACAGATGCTACTCTGTCTGTCAGTGCGGTGGAGAACATTCCCTCCACCATCCATAGGGACAACTGTCTGTCAAATTTAGAGATGACCACTGGCCTAGACGTCATCTCTGTAAATTGAAAGGAACCAGTTACAACATTTCTTTTCCATATACAGAATGTTCCCTCATCTGGAAAACTCTAAGTTGATCCATACTTGGAATATAGCGCAGGCCAGGAAGGCAAAGCCTGATCTCTGGAAGGCAGAGAAGAACGTGTCCTGAGGGCATGGTCTCACGGAGCAAAGAAAAGCCCGCAAAAAGGGGATGGAAGTACCCATGGACGCTAAGTGGCTATTACTGATGATAAAAGGGGAGGAAACTGGCCCGACATAATAGACTCTGGCTGGCATTGGCAGTAGGAGTAGCAAAATGGAACATAGAACGCTGGTTGGGAGCGCCTCTCCCCCTGTCGGTGGTGGAATGGGAGGCTGATCTAGACTGGTGTCAACGAGCAGAGGAAGTAATCTGCACAGGGTCTATCAAAAAGTAGGAAAAAATTTGGTCTCCCTGGTGGGGATAAAGAGGCTTGTAAGGGGGCCGAGATGTCTCTGACACACTATTCCACTCATCAAATCACGTGATAAAGCAAGCTAAGAACGACTCATGCCCCATACAGTACTTAGCTTCAAATGGTTCTTGTGTAGCTACTGATTCTTGACCCCACCACACTGTAACACAGCATGCACACTCATACTGGAAAACCGAAACGTGGGATAAGCTCTCTAAGTAAAAGCTTAGCTACAGTGATGCTATCATTTCTGCGTGTGGGGTAAGCTTCCACCCATTTTGAAAACAGGCAGACAATGACAAGTACGTATTTCAATCCTGGACAAGGGGGTAACTGAATCAAGTCAATCTGTAATCGAATAAAAGGACCTTCTGCCTTCCCAATTATTCCTGGGAACACTACTGTTTTCTTCTCTGGGTTCATTTGTTGGCAAATCAAACACCTCTGGCAGAGTGCCTCTGCTATGTTCCTGAATTTCGCATTAAACCATGTCCATCTGAATACACGTATGATAGCATCTCTTCCCAAATGAGAATCTCCATGAATAAACCTAGCCATAGGAGCAAGTAGACAGTCAGGTAACACTGCCGTTTCATCAAGATAAACAATGATACCATCTTCAGCCCTTTTCTGACAACCTATTTTCCTCTATTGTTCCTTTTCTTTTGGTTCTGCTGCATTCTGCAAACCTCTCACTTCTTCCCATGTATTCACACCTTCCAGCAACATAAGTTGGCAGCTGTTTCCGCTCACCTCAACTTTTTATTAACAGTCATCTTATATTTTGCACAATGCTGGGCTAACTGGTCAGCATATCGATTACCAGCTGTCACTTTGTCGTCGCCAGATTTGTGAGCAGCACACTTGACCGCAGCCACTTCCTTTGGTAACTGGATTGCTTCAAGCAAATCCTTTACATACTTTCCATTTCTAATCGGAGTACCTGAGGTGCATGACACAGGTCAATGACAGTAACCCATCCAGCCTCCCACGGTTTCTGATATAGAATCACTACAGGATTTGGCACGACTGGACAGCATGGGACAACAATCTTATTAATTTTTCGGAGGTCTTGTACCTCGGTTTCTTTATACCAATTATGGGAGAGTTACATGGACTGCTTATTATTTCTTGTAAAATGCCTGCTTCAACCAAACGTTTTATTTCTACTGCAACACCTGCTTTTATTTCTGCACTCATTTTATACTGTCGAGTATTTGGGTAAACTGCATCTTCTTTTGTTGTCACTTTTATTGGGTCAACATTCACCATTAATCCTACATCTTTTCCAGTAAAGTCCCATACATCTATTTTTACCGTCTGTTGCAGTTCTTCTGATAAGTCCTCTATTGTCAGTCTTTTAAATTCTGTCTCTGGTCTTGCTAACATTAATTTATAAATTCTATCTTCGTCTGGGGTTTGAATTTCAACACCATTTGGGGTACAGAAAATAGTGCAATTCATTTTGTACAGTAAGTCTCGACCTAGGAGGTTTACTGGACTTGAATCACAAACAACAAATCTATGCATTTCTTTAAAATTGCCTATTCTAACTTCCATAGGTTCTGTAACTGGGGTACTAATTTGTTTATTAGAAACGCCCACTACTTGGATCGCTTCTCCCGAGAGGGATAGGTTTGGATGGTCTGCTGTTCTTACAGTAGAACGGGTAGCACCAGTGTCCAACAGAAAGATGACATAATTTCCTTCAACCTTTCCTTCAATGTGTGGCCCTGACTGGTCTACCGGCAAGGAGGCACCAAGCACGCACTCCTCGTCCTCCCCCCTCAGGCACTGTCAGTAAGGTTCATCACAAAAGAATGTATCACTTAGAAGAAATTGTGAAGTTGCTGTATCTCTTCTTTCCCTTCCATCCCAATCTGTGTTATCTACACTCTGTTGTGCTTTGCTCCTGTATCTGGCATAGGTGGAGGGGGTAACTGATTCTGTATTACCTGCTGCTGGTTCTTCTGTGGCACTTCATTCTGCGTCTGTGGATTTAAATCATTAATTGCCACATTACCATTCTGTATTGCCTTACACTCGTCCTTCCAGTGCCCCAACTTGCCGCACCCGTGACATGGGAATTCTTTTTAGCCTCCTCCCTATTGAACTTTCCCCTTGGCCTTCCTCCATTTCCGTCACCCTGCTTCTGATTACTATTTACCTGGTTTAACTGTTGTTCCTGTTGCTCTGCTAGTTTTACTTGTGCCCACATGACTTTCTTTTAACTCTTTTCTTTTATTTTCTAGCTCGTCTTCACAATATTTGGCATATTTAAGGACTTCATCTATTGGCTTAGCCTGCCAACAAATCTTATTATCTTTAATCCATTGTGAAATTTCAGGTCTTAATCCTAATACAAATCGATAAATGAAATGCGTCATATCCTTCATGTCGATGCTGTCGAGTCCACTGTACTTGCAATAAGCGTTCATAATAGGCATGCACAGTCTCATCTCTATTCTGAGTGGTTCTATCTATTCTCATCCAGTCTGTCTCCTTTGCAGGCACCTTTCCTTTAAGGTAAAGTATTACCTGATTGTACTTTTTCATAACATCTTCGGAAGGTGCCCCTGTCTTTGGGTCTCTAGGGTACTCATCACTCGGCCAATCAACGGCAATTTTACATTCTGTCCACAAGTCTACTGGAACTACAATGTCAAATAATCCATCTAAGTCTTTCAAAAGACACTTTGAAACTTTTACAAATCTGTCGACTTGTCTGTACCATTCTACAGGTTTTTCACGAAGTTTTGGAAAGTCATTGGTAAATGACACAATATCCTGTCGGGACCATGGAACATGCACATAACCTCCACCTGGTACTTCTGGCATAGGACATAATTTTCCCACTTTTTCTGCTTCTTTTAAAACATATTCTGAAGTCATTTGTTTTGATCGAACCTCTTCCTTTTTCTTTGCCCACCTGGCTTTCCATTTTTCTAATTCTCCCCATTTTTGTAACAATGTTAGTATTTCTCTTATCTGCACTTTTCTTCCGGACACATTCATGTTCTCTAAATCTTTGTCAGAGAATTCGGCTTGATAGGGTTTTTGTAATACCTTTGATTTACCAATGTCAATTCCCATACTAGCTGCTGTGTCCATTAACTTTTCATGAAACACCCTTGTATTTCGAGTAATGATTTTACAAATAAATAGCAATTCATCTTCACTATGGGTATTTAGCCTGTCCAATCCCACATTCTCAGCCATTAATTCCTTCAATTCAATTCTCAATTTATATATGTCTAATGGCTTCGGCTGTGGTTTTGGTTTCTCGATTTCTCGTGTCCATCTGTCTATTTCTTCAGGTGTCACTACAGTTGCACTCCTTGTACCTGAAGAGGTCTCCGTCTGTACTTTTCTTAAATTTATAGGAGTGGTTTTCCTCATTGAACTACTCTCTGGTTCCCTAATTGGCAAGTCCATTAAGGAGATTACTGACTCGCATTCACTTGCCTGATCATCTACTATCAATGGTTCTCTTTTTGGTTGTACTACCTATGTGGTTATGACTGGAGCTTTTGGACTAGCCTGCTTCTCTCCGTATAATGGAACAACTGGGCCAATAGTCACTGGAATTGTCAGAGCTTCGGGACTTGTATTTAATTGGGAAATTTTCTGAATCAATTCACTTCTCTGTTTATTTAATGCTTCTTTTTCTCTTTCTTGTGATACCCTTTCAATGGAGTTTTCATGTATCACTTGCGGAATCAAGGGTGGTTTTAGAAACGGTGCACTTAGATTCACTATACTTGATCCCTCATTATAAGGTGGTGAATTTTTCAGTAATAAATCCTCCATATACTCATTGTCTGAATCACCACTAGTCATTAGGTGTTTTGTTTTTTCTGTCTTTTTTCCCCCAACAGGCTCTTCTAAAGTTAATACAGGATAAGATCCTTCTACTAACATGTTCTGCCTCCATGTTCTCATCTGTTTATCTCTGGTTTCTCCTTTATTTTAGGGTAGAATTTGCTCAACCCTTTGTCAGATCTTGGTCTGTCTCGCTCAAAAGCCTCAATTTCCCATTCTTCTAGTGCCTCATATTGCATTAGTCTAGGTCTAGAATGTAAATCATTCATTCGAGTCCTTAAATTAAACACAATTCTGTCAATAAATGTGCCTTCTAAGGGAAATGCCAAAAGTCCGTCATCTTTAGTGTATTCCACCCAATTCTCTAGCCATACACAAGTGTGGTAACCCCTATCAAATATCATAAATGATGCGGGAGTATTTTTTTTTAAAGTAATTCTTTATTCTGCTTACGAGTGACAATTTTCTTTTGCTTCCATACATTTTGCAAGGTTGCCTCTTATCATCTGTTCCCTAGCAAACCCTAAGTATCTTGGGTCAGGCCGCATTTCTGGACTATTTAATTGCCACATATATTTTCACACAAATTTTTTTTCAAGATCGTACAATAATCACTCAACTTTGTATACAAAATACTTCCAATGCTAGTGCGTCTTTTATTTTTCTACCAATCAACAGTGTGGTTTCAAATGAATTTTTAACCAATGGCTGCGCGGCTTTTCCCGTGAGAAGAGTTGCTCACCCCTCCTTTACAATTCCATCTCAGCTACACGCCCGCTGTCTCGACCAATACCAGCGCGACTCTGAGTGACGTCAGGGCAGCTCCGCAACTGACTCCCTCCTTCACAAGGTAATGGAAAAATTCAATTCTTTTAATTTAAAGTGCATTTCTCTTTTAATCAACAACGTAAAAACATTCGCCACTGTACCTGAGTGACTAGATAGGAAAGAAATGTCTCACTGCAAGTAAATCCCTTCCGTTTACTTTTCATACACTACGAGTAGATCCCTTCTGCCTACCCTTCACACAAGCATTAGAGAACCTGCTACTCCTTCGGACTCATCCACTCCGGGATATATACTAAGGCCAAAGTTTCACCAGCGAACCCCTTTGCTATCAATCAAGCTCAGACGGACCTGCTACTCCTTTTGTGTGACCCTTTCTAGGTGATATCACAACAAAAGTTTTGCCACCGAACTCTTTGCTATCATTTATTCACACATTCATACAGAAACCCTAAATAGTGCTTCCGGTTCTGCCTAACCATGCACTATCTTCCTGCGGGTAAGTGACCCTCCGCCCGCAGCTCTCCTTCGTCCCCCGCTCTCGTGCGACATTGTAAATGGAGGAAAGGCTGGGTCAGCCCTGATAGCATACTCATTAACCCCCTTCCCTCCGCCCGCAGCTCTCCTTCGTCCCCCGCTCTCGTGCGACATTGTAAATGGATTTGAGCTGCTTCACCACCTCTGGTGCACGTGTAATTGCTGCTGTGTGCGGTGGCCAGCTCGCACGTGACTGCACAGGCCCTGCTCGGGTTTATGGGACCAACATTAAAATTCATTATGAGTAGTCATGCAGTGAATACAAGAGACAAAAGTACGATCTTTATTGCGAGGGTTGAGGAGCCTCCACACCTCCACTAAGGCATAGTCATGGAGCAGGTCTTTGATCATGCCGGAGAATATGCCACAGCTTTATCCTGCTAGATCGGTCTAATGTTATATTCAGACCTCTGCCTAAATCCTGTTTATTGTCGCTAAATTCTGTTATCACTCTTGAGAGGTCAGAAAACAAGTACGACTTGGTCCCTTCTGGTGCATGCGCTAAATCGAATACTAATACCTACCCCTGAATTCTGACTTTTGTAAAGACATATCACTCTGCTAAGTAGGTACAAGTTTCAGAATGCCCAGGGAGAAAAACGTACAAATTAAAGAATCGCCACCCCTCTCTTGTACAGTGCATACTTACAGCATCTGTTCATGAGTCCCATGCATTGCAATAAAAAAATAACCTTGAACACCCAATCTCTTCTCAACTTTTCAGACTCAGTAGGAGCTAAGTGGGAATTCTGTATTAGAGCAATATTCATATGGCTAAACATGAACTTCTCAAGAACTTTCTTTCATCTTATATGGTGTGTGAGTCTGTTGGCATTAAGCGAGAGGAGTTGGATATTTTGCAAGTGAGCATTAGCGTTTCTGTAATTTATCTAAATACCAGGGTGCATTGTTACCTTCTACCAATGGTTCCCATCAGTAGAAACCCATGCCACCTAATGTGTGAGTGCCACCCAGGATTCAAGGACTACTTGTAGATAATGGGTAATTATGTCAGAAGACTGCACAAAACGCTCAGTTGGAATAAATATAGAGCAAAAAGAGGGCTGGGAATAAGGTTTTTCGCCTGTTGCACTGCAGTGCCTAATTTAACAGTGGGGCAGTTGTTGGCAGCGAAATATCCTTCGGCTGGTTGGGAAGGGGAGTGGCGCACAAGGGGCACCCCTTATTTAAAAAAAGGCAATCCGTGCAGGTAGACACCAATGTCAAGACTGAGTTAGCGTTTGACCCGCGATGAAATGTTAACAAATCATGAATAACATAATGGACTAGAGTCATTACATTTGGGCTGTGTGCGGTGACCAGGTCGCACGTGACTGCACAGGCCCTGCTCGGGTTTATGGGACCAGTTATTGGGTGGTTTAGATAACTTGTAAGATGTGGGTTATTCGCAAAACAAAGCGAGTTAAAACTGTCTAGAAATGAAGTGGGGCCGAATGCCACGCTTGACGTTGAGTCTGCGGCGCCACCACAGACTGCTGACCGCAGATCAGTGCATTTGAAGTTGCCATTCAAGTGTCGTTCATTTCGAAAACTATTTCCTCTGATGGTAAGGCCTGCATTCTGACGCTTCCTGCACTCAAAAACAAACGGATTCCAACCATGCAGGACCACAGTGCTAGGAAAGAGAGGAGTACAGGGATGGGAAAAGCCTAGCAACCTAGTTTATATGTGAGATCTATTCATCATGGTTGCAACCCACTTTTAGTCACCCCTTTCACCTCAGTTTGTGCTGCCTACATCAGCATGTTGGGTTCAAAGGCAGTTAGTGGTGGGAATATGGTGGTCTGAAAGGCGCCAAACGTCTCATTTAAGAGTTACTGGCTGTGCTTGCTCCCCTGCCCCATGGCTGTGTGTGTGTGTGGGGGGGGGGCTCTGTGTGTGTGTGTGTGCGGGGGGCTCTGTGTGTGTGTGGGGGGGCTCTGTGTGTGTGTGTGTGTGGGGGAGGCTGTGTGTGTGTGGGGGGGGCTCTGTGTGTGTGTGTTTGGGGGGGCTCTGTGTGTGTGTGGGGGGGGCTCTGTGTGTGTTTTTGGCTCTGTGTGTGTGTGGGGGGCTCTGTGTGTTTGGTGGGGCTCTGTGTGTGGGTGGCTCTGTATGTGTGTGTGGGTGGCTTTGCGTGTGTGGCTCTGTGTGGGTGTAAATGCAATAGGTCATGCATTTTGCGAGCGATTAACCTATTGCCATTTATTTAACGATTAAGCTATTTCCAATGTAAATGACAATGCCATTATTTAAGACGTAAAAAAAAAAAGTCATGCGCAATGCCAATAGTTCTACCTTTAATAATGCCAAGACCATTGCATTGTAAATGCTTTTTTACTTTTTTTCTCTTGTTTTGCAAAAGAAATTACTGGTACGTGAACTTGTGGTAGCCGCTATAATGGCAGCTCACTCAGCTTTAACCCAAGAAATACAGACACAGGCCATGATGATGCAGACTTGCAGTACTTTAAGCAGTACATGCAGGTGGGAATAGGAATGTCTTACTTTTCTATAGGGGTGGCACTGCCACTGGCCAAACTTCATCCACTCAGCGTCTGCTCTACTACATCATACACCTCTGCTATCAACAAGGAGGATAAAGAAGATAACATCCAGGCTTCCAAAGTACGTCTATGATTCTTCTTAATGTCTCAAATGTACCAACATTTCTTTTTGTCTACAACCAACTAACACCCTTTTCATTATATTTTGGAAACCGCCGTCTTCTTTCTTATGTTGAATTGTATTCAACAAAACCATTCTTTACAGTCAAAAATAAATATTAAGACTCGCTCGTCCTTTGTTTCACCCTTCTTTAACTTTTCGTTCTTCACATCCCTAAACTACATCTGATCTGATATGACTTGGCTTCACAATAAAAATTTGCCAGCTGAGTTCAAGTGAAATAGAGGGGGCCATTGGTTACCAGAGAAGTACCGCCGCTAATGCTATTACAAGTCAAGGTTGACTGTCTTCTCCGTGATAGCCCAAAAAGTAGTTATAAATTAGTAAATGTTCTTGACAGTACAGTATACTTATACTAGTGTACTGTGTACTACTGTAAAGTACATCATACACTCCTTTACGAGCCTACTCAAAAAAATTTCAATAAGTAAGGAGTATAATAACTTACCACCATCCGCCGCCGCTGAGTCTTCCCCCCCAGCTCCTCCTGTTGGCGCCGCCGCATCCAGAGTGGACCCCTCCGCACTGCTGGCCCCGGCACTGGTGGTGATCTGTGCCGCATCAGATGTTGTGACGTCTAGAAAAAACATGTCATATTTTCAGATGCCATACACAACCCCCTATTTTGTCTCGTAATGGAAGGAAATGTTACATAACACATTTTTTATTACGGGGATTGAAAAAAAGTAACGGTTTTGGGGAGGGTGTTAACCTTTTAGATGCTTATTCCATTAAATGCTACACTTCTTCTTATGACAACTGATGAATGCTTGCTTAACGTGCACCATTTTTCTCATTACAGAAAGAAGATTCCATTGCCCTTCTGCCAGACGATTCACCAACTACTACTGAGTCACCACCAGCAGTACTTTAAGTACTTTAAAGAAGGTGGGGGCTCACGCACAGTTATTCTACTAATTTCCTGTTTCTGTTAGTGTTAACTATTATAAAGTTTGAGTCATACTGATTTCATTCATGGGCATGTTGTTTAAACGTTAACGTCATCTTCATCCATAAGGAATACTACGCTATTAAAAATAAAGAAATAATGTTTTCATTTCTCAATTGAAAATAAAACTTTAAAACTAACAAACACTGTGTGGTTTTTGTTCAAGAGTGAGTGAGCGGAAAGGTTTGAACTACTGCACTTGGCAGTCATGTTTCAGTGACTCAGATAGGCCGGGACTCGGAGGTAGTCTTCTTCTGTTCTTCTGGGTCGTAAAATCATTGGGCAGACATTCTAGATAGTCGGTCAGGGGGATGGGGGTTCAACTTCTGTTCGGACTGAGGTATGTCGAAAGTCGAACTGCACCTATCATCAACAATGTCCTATTTATCTTGTCCATACTTCTTTGTGTGCAGAATAGTCCCTGAAACACTAGCGGTATGGTATGTGCTCCTCTCAAATCAAAAAGGCAACTGCTACCTTTTACTTGATGTAAACAATGACATTTTGTTGTTGGAAATTGTCAAAGCACTTACATTAAGAAGACTGGAATAGACAGCAAGGGCAACCCAGAGTACTGCACTCAGTGCCTAGAGCTATTGCTGTATCAGAGTTTTGTTTCACACCGTTTGCCAAATGGGCAAGCTTAGCTACCTACACAGACCGACTCATAATTGTAAATAGTAGTAGCACAGAGAGTGATGGTGGAGGCAGGATAAGAATGTAAAAAGTAGTCTACATTAGAAGAAGATCAAAGACTATTTTGAAAAACATAGAATTATTAGGAACCAGTTTGTAATGAATAGGAGCTGTAAAAGTTAGGGAAGTATAAGTATTAATATACCAATAGAACAACTTACTGGGGCTAGCAGAAGAACCTGCAAGGGACTGAACCTCTCCACCTTCTGCCACCGGAGTCTCTGTCGCCGCCGCCGCCGCCTTGCCCCTGGGAGGTCCTGGTGATCATGAAATAATGAAACACAACATGGATGATTGTTTTTTGGGAAATATTTGATTTCTTTGTACTCAATCTAAAATTATGTCGGGGAAACAAATTAACATCAATTGCATCTGATCTGGTCAACTAGGAGGATAGTAGTACAGTATTGCAGGATTCGCAGACCATCTAATAGGAAAGTTATGTAATTCACTAACTACTTCAACAAGAAAAAGGTTCTACTATGACTGCCATCACTCAGCAGCACGAGACGTCGCGTGACAGACACAGTCCGTCATCATGATTGCAAACCACTAACAAATGTCCTATAACAAGTAAAAAATAATAAACTCAACGTATCAATCCACCACTATCTCATCAAAGTGGCAGCAGCAGGAGTACAAAGAAGGACTAGACTTGAGTCTACTGTCTCTAGCATTACGCAGTAATGCTCTCAAATGACTAAAAAGTTGCAAACAAGTAAGCATAGTAGCACCGCCAATAACCAGGCGAGCACCTGCAATGACAGAAGCTATTTAAACATTAATTTACCTGCAATGTAATCGAATCAGCAGCATTCGTACTCTTCAGGAAAAAAAATAGATTAGCAATATAACAGAGCAGAAGGAAAAAAAGTAGTTAATAAATAGCTACTTACCAAGGCCAGGGATCTCCACACCGAGCAGGTCGACCATGTCATACTCCCGGTCCATGATGTCACTTCACCGGTGCGTCACTTGCTGGTAGGTGCGCCGGACCCCAGACTCCTTATACATGCGCCGGCAAACCTTCTCCCACAGCTGGCGACGCTCCCGGAGGCCGTAACCGGAGGCAATCCGCCCACCTGCTGCCACGGTTTTAGGGAGGTGGACTTGCACAAACACCATCAAGGCGGCCACCTCCACCGCGGAGAAGATCTCCCTGGCCTGGACTTCCTCGCCCCTCAAACGCCCGCAAGGGAGCCGGGTACGGGGTGCTGGGCCCTTCCCTTGCCCTTGTCGCCTCCCTTAGCCATGGTCCTGGGCACAAGAAGAAGGAAAGAAGAATAGCTGTGAAAAAAAATAATAGAGAGAGCGAAAGAAATAAAGTAGGTAATAAAGTAACAAGAAGTTAAAAAAACACAAAATATAGATGTAGGAAATTGAAGAGAGAGATAATAAGCAAAAAAAGACAAAAAAAGTTCAGAAAAACATAGGATTACGAAGATGTGAGATGGATAGAAAGGTAGCATGCCCAAAACCATAGCAGTGAATGAAAAACAAGATGGCCGCGCCCGTAGAGGACCGCGTGGGTAAGTTCGCGCGATATTTTCCCCGCGAGCACGCAAAAACGCCCATGAACACGTAATCGCGCGCCGCATACGTCGTGAGCATGCAAAGAGCGCCCGGAAACGGAAACACGTCACACAAACAAGATGGCCGTGCCCATACACGACCGCATGGGCAACCTCAGGGTCGGTGCGCTGCAAGCGGTCTGCGAATAAGCAGGAAACAGGGCGAACACGCAAAAAGAAAGAAATCAGCAAATTTGCACGAATTTGCGGATTGCAAGTTCGATTACGCACGAATACGCGCCCCGCGAATCTCGTGAAATGGCAGAAAAACGACTTTTGGAAAACTGAAAGCACTTAGCAGGTGCAAAAGTTCAAGCTAATTTGTAACCATTCCCTGTAGTGCTTCCTGAGGGGCCCCTCCAGAGTTCAGTTGCCTACTTGCAACTGTTCTCTGACCCTGCTCTGACCCTCAGAGAATAGTTACAAGTATGGCACAATGCTCCTGTAAAAGGATGGCATAACTGCAACAGGAAGCATTTACAGCTAAGGAAGCAGGTGGCAGGGATGAACCAGAGGGTAGCAGGGATGAAGAAGAGGGTGACAGTGCTGTACCAGAGGGTGACAGGGGTGAACTAGAGGTGCTGTGATGAACCAGAGGGTGCTGTGATGAACCAGAGGGTGGCAGTGCTGAACCAGAGGGTGGTAGTGATGAACCAGAGGATGGCAGGGATGAACCAGAGGGTGGCAGGGATGAACCAGAGGGTGGCAGGGATGAAGCAGAGGGTGACAGTGCTATACCAGAGGGTGGCAGGGATGACCCAGAGGGTGGCACTGGTGAACCAGCGGGTGCTGTGATGAACCAGAGGGTGGGAGTGCTGAACCAGAGGGTGGCAGTGATGAACCAGAGGGTGGCAGGGATGAACCAGAGGGTGGCAGGGATGAAGCAGAGGGTGACAGTGCTGTATCAGAGGGTGGCAGGGGTGAACCAGAGGTGCTGTAATGAACCAGAGGGTGCTGTGATGAATCAGAGGGTGGCAGTGCTGAACCAGAGGGTGGCAGTGGTGAACCAGAGGGTGGCAGGGATGAACCAGAGGGTGGCAGGGATGAACAAGAGGGTGACAGTGCTGTACCAGAGGGTGGCAGGGGTGAACCAGAGGGTGCTGTGATGAACCAGAGGGTGGCAGGGATGAACCAGAGGGTGGCACGGTGAACCAGAGGGTGCTGTGATGAACCAGAGGGTGGCAGTGCTGAACCAGAGGGTGGCAGTGCTGAACCAGAGGGTGGCAGTGCTGAACCAGAGGGTGGCAGTGATGAACCAGAGGGTGGCAGGGATGAACCAGAGGGTGGCAGGGATGGACCAGAGGGTGGCAGGGATGAACCAGAGGGTGTCACTGGTGAACCAGAAGGTGCTGTGATGAACCAGAGGGTGGCAGTGCTGAACCAGACGGTGGCAGGGCTGAACCAGAGGGTGGTAGTGATGAACCAGAGGGTGGCAGGGATGAACTAGAGGGTGGCAGGGATGAACCAGAGGGTGGCACTGGTGAACCAGAGGGTGCTGTGATGAACCGGAGGGTGGCAGTGCTGAACAAGAGGGTGGCAGTGATAAACCAGAGGGTGGCAGGGATGAACCAGAGGGTGGCAGGGATGAAGCAGAGGGTGACAGTGCTGTACCAGAGGGTGGCAGGGGTGAACCAGAGCTGCTGTGATGAACCAGAGGGTGCTGTGATGAACCAGAGTGTGGCAGTGCTGAACCAGAGGGTGGTAGTGATGAACCAGAGGGTGGCAGTGCTGAACCAGAGGGTGGCAGTGATGAACCAGAGGGTGGCAGGGGTAAACCAGAGGTGCTGTGATGAACCAGAGGGTGCTGTGATGAACCAGAGGGTGGCAGTGCTGAACCAGAGGGTGGTAGTGATGAACCAGAGGGTAGCAGGGATGAACCAGAGGGTGGCAGGGATGAACCAGAGGGTGACAGTGCTGTACCAGAGGGTGGCAGGGGTAAACCAGAGGTGCTGTGATGAACCAGAGGGTGCTGTGATGAACCAGAGGGTGGCAGTGCTGAACCAGAGGGTGGTAGTGATGAACCAGAGGGTGGCAGGGATGAACCAGAGGGTGGCAGGGATGAACCAGAGGGTGGCACTGGTGAACCTGAGGATGCTGTGATGAACCAGAGGGTGGCAGTGGTGAGTGCTGAACCAGAGGGTGGCAGCAGGGGTGAACCAGAGGGTGCTGTGATGAACCAGGGGGTGGCAGTAGTGAGTGCTGAACCTGAGGGTGGCAGGGGTGAACCAGAGGGTAGCAGTGATGAACCAAAGGGTGGCAGTGGTGAACCAGAGGGTGTCAGTGGTGAACCAGAGGGTGGCAGTGTAAACCAGAAGGTGCTGTGCCCACATACACAACCGCATGGGTAACTTCGCCATGCAAGCGGCCCGCGAAGACGCACAAAACCACGCGAACACGCAAAAAAACTAATATTTGCAATTTCGCACGAATTCGTGAATTATGCGGTCCACGATTTTGCGGACCGCAATTTCGCTGATTTCGCCCATACTTAATACATATGTAGAGCAGATGCAACACAGGAATCATCATTCCAATTTACTTGACTCAGAACAGGATTATCAAGCGACGCTGCATAAAGTTTTCCTGACGCAAAGCAGGCAAAGCACAGGCAGTAGTTGTGCACATAATTACACAGACACACTATGAGCAGCCGCAGTTCAACCTTTCCTCTCACAGAAATGGTGCAGCTTGGGTCGCAGCTGTGAAGCAACGCCCTCATGGGAACAGGTACAGTAAAATCCTTAGTAGTCCAAACCTTCTTCTCAACAAGCATTGGCATAGCCAATAGGTCTCGCCTTTGGAACCTTATAAGTGTTTTGTTATCCAGCACAATATCCTTGGCGCAACAACATCAAGTGTTGCATGGCTAAACACTTATAAGGTCCCAAAGGTGAGACCTATTGGCTCTGCCAATGCTTGTTTTGATTGAGTGGCTCATGCAGGTATGCCACTGTGAGGTAGGGATGCTGTGAGTTTTTTTACAGGAGCCCCTGTGACATTGCGCCTCTTCAAAATGTATCTTGGATCTGGTGTAATACTTCTAGCCCCTATTCTCGTCTTCTCCCACCCAATGCATCCTTAAATGTCCCATGTAGAGCCGGGGTTGACACTCCTATTACCCTTGCCCTCCAGTGACACTTTACCCGTCACAGGTGGGGTGGTGGACGCGGTGGTGGTGGACGTGGTGGACGTGGTGGTGGTGGACGTGGTGGTGGTGGTGGACGTGGTGGTGGATGTGATGGTGGTGGATGAGGTGGTGGTGGACGAGGTGGTGGTGGACTTGGTGGTGGACATGGTGGTGGATTTGGTGGTGGACGTGGTGGCGGTAGTGGACATGGTGGATGTGGTGGACGTGGTGGATGTGGTGGAGGTAGTGGTGGACATGGTGATGGTGGTGGACGTGGTGGTGGTCGTGGTGGTGGTGCACGTGGTGGTGGACGTGGTGGTGGTGGTGGATGTGGTGGTGGTGGTGGTGGAGGTGGAGGTGGTGGTGGTGGAGGTGGGGTGGAGGTGATGGTGGTGGTGGAGATGGTGGTGGTGGTGGAAGTTGTGGTGGTGGTGGTAATGGACATGGTGGTGGTGGACGTGGTGGACATGGTGGTGGTGGTGTTGTGTTCGATTTTAGATTCCGTATGCATTTCCCGATACATGCCCTTATATAGGAATATTTCACATTGCCCTTAAATAGGCATAGATATCCAGTCCTTATTTAGGCATAGTCCATGCTACCCAAATAAAGGCATGGCTACTTCCATCCGTTCATCTACGTCACACAAGTTCTAGGAAAACCAGGCTCTTAAGCTGTTAGGGACTTCCCCGTGCTTGGATATTGATTTCTCCAAGAACTCCGTAATTATACATGAACATCTATTCCTTAGGGGTTCATTCATGACGTTCATATGCCCGACTTTATGTCAATACTGGCATCCTAAAACACCTTCAAGGTATAAATATACCTTCACTTGCTATGGCAGGGGATGTTGTGGTTCGGTGCAGTTCGACTACCTACTTGCACGACGCAGCTCACTACAGAAAGTGCCGTAGGAAGCCAACTCTCTAGCTGACGCACTGAGCAGAAGCTGTCATCCTCCTGCCGAGAATCCAGCTCCAGTGTTTCTGACTCCCCTTGCGGGGTGTTGGGAAATCGAGTCCCGAGAAAGAGATACCAACCTCTCATTCTAAGGTATGGAGCTGACTAGAACCTAGAGAAACCTTTGGCAATTCTTGGCAAAACTAAACCTATGCTAAAGACAGCACCTACTTCTTCCCTCGTACTAGACCTAGGTTAGGTACACTGGGGTAGGGAAATTTTAGAAGCACCAGTTGAGTATTTTAGCCTGTGTTATTTATGTATGTATTTTTATATGAAATAGCAACAGACAATGCTATTACGGTATTATTTTATATTACTGTTTGCGCTATATGCATTATACTTCGCATTCTGTCTAACGATTGTAGCAGTTCACCTCTCTTGTATGAGAAAGAAGACTGTTCAATAAATCTTTTTATTGTAACGCCCATCTCTCTATTTCTGTGCACCTCTGTAGAAACTAAGCATGCACGATTGACTAAGTGAACTAGTTATCTATTGTTTCCACGACTCTGAAGCTACTGTTCCGGTTCTATGGGAAATAAAGTTGTCATGTTTATGCGGTTGTCAGAAACTAATCCCTTCTTGTTTATTCGAGAACGTTTTAGTGACCTCTGAATTAGCTGGCACACACACAATTAAGTTTTAATGTACTCGATAGAGACACACTGACCTCAGTCCTATGTCAAATCTATAGTGTATATTATTCCAAAGTACAGAGCCTATTGGGAATAAAGGAACTACACTACAGTGGTGGATGTGGTGGACGTGGTGGTGGTGGTGGATGTGGTGGATATGGTGGTTGGGGATGTGGTGCTTGACGTGGTGGTGGACATGGTGGTGGTGGATGTGGTGGATGTGATGGTGGACGTGATGGTGGTGGTTGACATGGTGGTGGTGGACATGGTGGTGAACGTGGTGGTGGACGTGGTGGTGACGTGGTGGTGGACGTGGTGGTGGTGGACGTGGTGGTGTTGGTGGTGGTGGACATGGTGGTGGTGGATGTTATGGTGGTGGAGGAGGTGGTGGTGGTGGTGGATGTGGTGGTGGACGTGGTGGTGGATGCGGTGGTAGTGGACGTGGTGGTGGACATGGTGGTGATGGACGTGGCTGTGGTGGTGGACGTGGTGATAGTGGACATGGTGGTGGACATGGTGGTGGTGGACGTAGTGGTGGTGGACATGGTGGTGGTAGTGATGGTGGACATGTTGGTGGTAGTGGTGGACGTGGTGGTGGATTTGGTGGTGGTGGTGGTGGTGGTGGACGACTATTGGGTAGGAGGGTGCTGGCAGAACGAGGAAAGAGAGGAGGATCTTGAAGAGGGAGAGCAGAAAGAGGGCGAATATTAGAAACAAATAACGGCGAGTAGAAAGGAACACGAAACAGATTTAACAGAGTGGTCCCTTCTTATAGCGCATGTGAGTGTTGCTTAGCACCCCGTTTATAGTAAACAGGAGGACCATGGGGAGATTAATTGATTAATCATGCATGATGATTGCATGCGATTAATTGATTAATCACGCATGAGGATCACATGCGGAAGCTGGTGTTACAACATTTAGTAAACTAAATGTCAACAAATTAGGTACAAAGCTACATCTCACAAGAGGTGAGGGAAGACCACTGCTTTCACTTTTCAAGCACTTCCGCTCCTGCTTGTGGCGGCATCCACCTTGCAGGAACGAGCAGGGCGTGGCCACGTTAATTACAAGCAGCACGCCGCGCTGCTTGGCCACGTTAATTACACTCCCGCAAGGTGGATGCCTCCACAAGCACAAGTGCAAGTGCTTGAGAAGTGAAGACCGATTGCTAAAGGCCCTCTCCTATACAGCGCATGGGTGCTGCCTAGGCGAGACCTAATAAAACTACATCATGGGCAAACTCCTCTCATACAAAACATCAAAGAATCATTGCCAGCTGCTGCAGAAACCTCCCTCATAAAAGAGATGCAGCACGGAAAGCAGAACAGGAAGCAGTGAACGCCTCTTACAGAACACGTATAGCAGCTGTGCACACCTGTTGTGACCTGCTCAAGAGACATGTAGCTCGGAACGTTTGAGGAACACGCAGGCCACCCCTGGCTCAGTGGAGTGACGTAAAATGTTGGGGCCCCCTTCATAATATG
This sequence comes from Lissotriton helveticus, assembly GCF_964261635.1. NCBI lineage: Eukaryota > Metazoa > Chordata > Amphibia > Caudata > Salamandridae > Lissotriton > Lissotriton helveticus. Next base: position 1,413,841,444 of record NC_136065.1, read on the forward strand.
AAAAGGGGCACCAAGCCTCCCAAATCTTCCTGATCTTCTTTTGCCTTGGGCTGAATGTGTGGCCCTCTGAAGGACAAAGGGCCCCTGAAGGGTTGCCTGTGTTATGCCCTTGCCATGGTTGTCAAAGTCTGGGTAGAGTACCACAGCAGCAATGCCTACCTAACAAAACAGAGCATAGGCAGCAGGGCAGGAGCTCTATCATGTGCATTGAATTATGGCACAGATTTTGCAAGCATCTCATGGGCCTGAGGGAGGCCACACATGTTGACAGAGACCTGAGGAGCGATGGTTTCCAGATCTTCAGATCTGAAGCCACATGCACGGCACAATTTGTGTATAGGGGAGGGGCTATTAGCAGGGGCGTAACAAGCTCCTGGAGCCCCTGAAGTGCAGCCTCCCAATACTTTAGGGGGCCCCAAATGACCAGAGTGCCCCCCTCTAAACCTGAAGCCAATGTCTGTGAGATAAGCCGCTGCCCGCATCCCCCACAGGGGGACATCATGGGCAGCCCCCTTAGTGCCCATTAGTCGGAGCCCCCCCTCATTCTTCGGAGAGGGTGAGGCTCGGCCAGTTCACCAGCCCCTCCCCTGGCCGGGTGCACCAATGACGTGCATGTTTTGAGGGGCGGTCCGGGTATTTAGGCACCTGCCGCCCAGTATGCGACCTCTTTGTCGGTCGTTCTGCCCTGCCTGAGGCGCTGCATGACCTTGGTGAGTAGCGTTGGGCTTCCCCCCTCGTGCCTGCTCCCCCACTTCTGGGGGTCACAGCTGGGCCAGCCGCTGAGGTTGGGGTGGCTTGCAGGGCCTATCAAGATTAGATTACGGTTGGCCCGGAGCCCGCGGATATTCTCCTCATGCCCGCTCCCCCCCTTCTGGGAGTCGCAGCTGGGCCGGGCGGCCCGCTTAGCTGCGGGCTGCTGAGGTTGGGGCAGCTGGCAGCGCCTATCAGATTAGATTATGGTTGGCCCGAGCCCGCGGATATCCCCCCTCGTGCCCGCTCCACCCCTTCTGGGGGTCGAAGCTGGGCCGGGCGGCCCGCTTAGCTGCGGGCCGCTGAGGTTGGGGAGGCTGGCAGGGCCTATCAGATTAGATTACGTTGGCTCGGAGCCCGCGGATATCCCCCCTCGTGACCGCTCCCCCCCTTCAGGGGGTCGCAGCTGGGCCAGGCGGCCCACTTAGTTGCGGGCTGCTGAGGCGGGGCCGGCTTGCAGTGCCTGTCGGGGAACCATGCTGATTTGCATGTGCGCATGTGGCGTGATATGGGCATGGCGTCTCTGTTGCTGGACAAGTGGGATTGAACTGGCCATAACTTCTATGAGAGGCCAAACGAACCTGTAGACGGGCCACCTCATTGGTTTGGCCCTCGCCTCGTGCAGGCTCCCCCCCTTTGGGGGTTGCAGCTGTGCCGGGGGCCCGCTTAGCTGCGTAAGATGGCTGAGCCTGCGGATGTCCCTCCCCGTGCCCGCTCCCCCCTCTTCTGGGGGTCGCAGTCGGGCCGGGCGGCTTGTGCTATTTAAAGCGCTCTGTTATCCGATGCCCTGGCCTAGTTTGCCACGGGCTACGGCACGACGGCTCACTTTCAAGGGTCCTGGTGATAGAAAGGACCCGCCAGCAGTTTTGGCCGCGCCTCCTGGAATTTTACCAGAAGCCCACCTCCAGCCGCATCCCCACGCGCCCGACACGCACGTTTCACTGGCATGCTCCCGTTCCAACACTGTGCGTATCATTGTCAACATGACCTCGTGTTGCAGCGGAAGCGCGCTGACTCTGCCTGTTCGAAGCAGGGCGGGGTCAAAATTATCTTGTTGTGGGGTCAGAACTGGTACTTGGTTAATCGCACAACCCATGGCGATGCTTGAACCGGCTCCGGGATCACTAGTTCATCTGCATGCGGCGAGTGCAGTGTCCCCCACCCGGGTCTTGCCTGCTCACGATCATCCCCGGCCCTGCCCCGTGTGGGCCTTCATAGGCGCGTAGGGTGGGGGAAGGCAAGAGGTGTAGCACCCTCATCCCAAGGTATGCTGGAATGCTAGTGAAGACAGCACAATCATATTTCATTTACGAGAGTAAATACAGATATACTAAAAATCGTTATGAAACAGGATTAATTGAACAGTCTCCTGTTGTCCTTCTGCAACATATGACCACCGCATGGAGAATGTTAATAAGTGTGAACTGAAACTACATGTTAACCCCGTTTGGTGGTTTAGGTAGGGTTAGCGCAGGAAGCTAGCTGCTACGAGATGCAGAGTTTCCACGGCACAGATATTAGCCTCTCTTTTAGATAGGAAAAACTTGTCAAGAGCAAAGACAAGGTTGCTGGGATGCTTCCAAACTTGCTTAACTCGATTTTGTGTGTGCGGTTGTTCGTGTGCCAGGGCCAGGAGGAGGAGCTGTACCCAATTCCCCACTTAACCGGTTCCTTTCCCCGTGGGCAAGAAATGCAGAACATAAAACTCCAGAACTGCAACAGTCAGGAAAGGTTTGCATAATGTGTAAATGGGAAACTAGGAACTGTAACTTTTAACACCAGTAAATGTGAATATTCCTGACAATGTCTTTAATGAGCTATTGTTTGGGCACGCATCACCTAGCATTGCCTGGGGCTGCAGCGTAGTGCCATATTTTCCCAGTAAACAACGCAAAGACCGCTATGTACAGTGTGGCATTGGATTATGTCCCCATGTGCTAGGCGGGACGTACACCGTGTTGGTGAAATGCTGGCCCACCACGGGTGTATTCTCGGGGGTTCCGTACTTCGTTCAAGGTAGTGGGGCAAAGCGTAGCCAGACAGGAAAGAAAAACGTTGTTAAAATTTCCCCTTTCTATTACAGGGAGACTTAACACCACGGGGAAAACGAAGGCTGACCATGCCAGTTGAACGGAGAATAGTTTGAGTCCAGGTACAAGGCTGGGTACGGTGCCACTGGGGGGCACGGGGTGTGCGGGACAGGTGGAGGGCAATGGTGCGAGGGTTCGGCGGGGCATCCAGGTGGGCGACCATGGACTGGGGTGGCCCACGCATTCATATACCTTTTCACCCGTGGGACCCGCGAGGGCAGAAGCCACCGGTCGGATAGATGGCCTCGGACCCCGTTTCCGTTATTTTCCCAAATAACCTGCGTGGATGAATCACAGCAGGCCACGTCGCGGAATGGGCTGCGGGAGGAATTCATGGCCATAGCTAAGGCGAAGGGACCAGCGTGGGCGCAAGGATTCATTGAGGCGCGCAGACAGGAAGACTCAGGCGTGGTGGCCGTCACCCCACCGGACGACGCGGCTGGCCCCTCGACCCAGGAGCTTTGGAGGTCCAAGCGGAATTGCAAACAAACCTGCAAGGACATTACGGGCGCAGCACCTCCTGCGAAAAAGAAGCAGGCCACTGCCACGTGGGACCCTGAGCCAGTGAACGCACCAGTTGTGGTGCAGGACTCAGCCACGGGCCTGACTGACTTGGTTCAAATGGGTAAGGCAATGGACCAAATGTTGGGTCTTATGGCAGTCTTTCAGAAACGTTTGGATCTTATATCGGCAATGCCACAGGGGCTGCCAGCTGCCCCTCTGGAGGCGACGCCGGTGTTGGCGGAGCAGGCCTTGGCCACAGACGTAACAGGCGAGCAGGGTAGTCAGGAGGCTGTGGTTGGGGCAGCCACAGTACCGGCCAAGGCTGGGACTGTTGTACCCACTATGCCAGCCGCGCCAACCACAGTACCCGTTGTCAACCAGCCGATGGGGCCCCCCCAAACCAGCACCATTGTGGTTCCCAGCGGCCACACACAAACGAGTGCAGGGACTGAAGCTCCGCAGCCCTGCACGCTCGGCACCACCCCCGGCTAAAGGGAGATGCCCAACGGGGTCCCGGGGGGCACCGCGACCATTAGTCATGCAGGCGCCACTGGCTTCGGGCAGTTGTTCACTGGCATGGCAAGTACCTCAGGCAGCGAAGGAAGGGGTATGGAGGCCAGAATATATAGATATCCTTACACTGTTGATGCATGGGACGGCAGGCGCAGATACAAGAAAGATGGGGAGAAAGGAAGATGTGAAAAAAGTTCGATACCAGCGCTGGCCAGAAAAAACGTTAGAGAATTGGACTGCGGCATTCAACATTTTAGCGTCAGTAGAGGTGCAAAAGTTTCCCGAGCAAAGCGAGGCCTTGATGCAATATGGGAGCACCATCAGCAAGAATCACAATTGTCAGGAGGGGTGGATTGGTTTTATTATGACCAAGATTTTCGCAAAAGAATGCCTATAAATCCGGAGTTGGGTTGGGATCAGAAAGAGATACATCTCTGGGTGCAACACATGTGCAGGTTTCCTCAAGAAAAGAAGGAGATGCCATACAATAATAATAGGGGGTCTTGTAAAGCGCATGGTGACGCACAACGGCGTGTCCCCGCGCTCCGATCCGAGCGTGGTAAGAGGTGGTACTGAGGGGAGGCCGTTATTTCACATATAGGAGTGTTTTTAGCTTTGCTCTAAATATCGACTCTGTAGGTTCCAAACGCAGCGCAACCGGAAGTTTGTTCCAGCTGGATGCGGCAAGATACCTGAAGGACCTGCCGCCCATCCTAGCTCTGGTCACTTTGGGAATGGTAAGGCGCCCTGATCCAGAGGATCTAAGTGCGCGTGTCGGTTCGTAATGAGTCAGGAGACCCTGAAGTGGAAAGGGTACCCTGCCGTTAATAATCCGATGACAGGTGCAGAGGGCCTTGAATTCCACCCTGCTTCTGACCGGGAGCCAGTGTAAGGCCTGGAGAGCGGCTTTGGAGGCTGATCTTCTCGGCAGTTTGAGCACCAGCCGGGCAGCGGCATTTTGCAAAACCTGTAGACGGCTCAGGTTTTTCTCAAGGGTACCCAAATAGAGCAGGTTGCCGTAGTCCATTTTGGACGTAACTAAAGCGTGCACTAGTGTCCTGCGGGCTTCGGTGGGAAGGAGCTCCAATACCTTCCTGATGGTCTTAAGGATCCCGAAACAGGTGCCGACCACCCTGTTTACCTGGGGACCAAAGGTCAGATCGCAATCGAACCAGATACCTAAATTCCTCGTCTCCCGGCAGGGAGTAGGAGCTGGTCCCAAGCAAGGCGGCCACCACGCTGACTTCCACGCCGCCCGATCACCCCCTACCACCAGCACCTCAGTCTTGTCGCCGTTGAGTTTAAGGCAGTTGGCAGACATCCAGGCAGCAAGTTCTTGCATGCATGCTCTGAAGATGTCCGCCGCAAGACCGGGTGCGCGCGATAGGGAGATGACTAGCTGCGTGTCGTCAGCGTAGGACACCATGCGCAGGCCGTGTCTCTCAACTATGGAGGCGACCGGGGCAACATAAAGGTTAAAAAGCGTCGGGCTTAGGGACGAGCCCTGAGGTACCCCCTCAGGGCGCAGAGTGAGGGAGAGAGCAAGAAAGAGGAGCAGTTTACCAAATGGTCTTTCAAGCAGCCCTTTTGTGGGAGCCACGGGAGGGGCCAGAGGGTAGGGACCAAGCGATTCAATTCAGGAACATGCAGGCTTTTCAATGGGGGGGTTTGCACCTGGGGTAGAGCATGCAAATTCACACATAACTGCAGCAGGTGCGGTGCCCAGCATTTAACCATTTCCTGCATTTCCGGTCAAAGTTTGCCCCCCGCTGTTCAAGCAAGCAGCACAGACGCCCCCCGATAGAGAGGGCAGCAATGCGAGCTTGACCACAACGTTGACAGACAGAAGGGCCCCTTTTCCAACAGCCATCTGTGAGCAGCCAGCTGGGAATAGCAAGGGCCCCTCCCCCATCATCCTGCAGAACTTTCTCCCACTACTCAGGTTGTATCCCATGGACAAAGACAGGTTACTGCTAGCAGAAGGTTTCATCTATGGTTTCAGGATACCATACAAAGGTCCGTTGGGCTGCAGGGACGCTTTGAACTTAAAATCAGCCAGGGAACTGCCTGGGGTGGTCAGTGATAAAATCAGAAAGGACGTGGCCCTGGGGAGGGTGGCGAGCCTATTCCCTAATCCCCCACTTGACCATTTCTTGGTTTCACCACTGGGAGTTGTGCCAAAGAAGCAGCAAGGTACTTATCGCCTCATTCATCATTTGTCCTACCCCAAGGGTAACTCTGTGAATCATTGGCTGGAGGAAGGGGCGTGCTCTGTATCATACTGCTCGCTGGACATGGCCATTGATATGGTAAGAAGGACGGGTAAGGGGGCATGGCTGGCCAAGGCGGATATCGAATCAGCCTTTCACCTCCTGCTGGTTCACCCCTCCAGCCAGCACCGGCTAGGTTTTAAATGGGAGGTGAGTTCTTCTTTGACCGCTGCATGCCAATGGGGTGTGCAGTCTTGTGTGCCTACTTTGAGGCGTTCCGTTCATTCCTAAAATGGGCACTTTCTCTTACCCACGACATAACACAGGTGACGCATTACTTGGATGATTTTCTGTTCTTTGGCCAGGCAGGAACGCAGGAGTGTGCAGTGGGTCTGCGGGCCTTTGAAACGATGGTGGGGCACCTTGTGGTTCCCCTTGCTCCAGGTAAGACCAAGGGTCCTGCGCAGGTCCTGACCTTTTTGGGCATCGAGCTGGACACCATCAAGGGTGAATCTAGGCTCCCTACTGACAAGGTTCTGGATCTGCAGCGGGACATTCAGGCGCTGTTGGGCAAGGATAAAGCGACCTTGGGGGCGATCTAGAGCCTCTTGGGCAAGTTTAACTTTGCCGCTCGAGTCATACCTGCATGCAGGGTATTTTCACGCAGGTTAGCGAAGGCCACGGCGAACATAGGCAAGAAGCATCATTTGGTGCGACTTGGTCCCGGGGTGAAGGCCGACCTGGAGATGTCGGCGGACTTCTTGAAAGAGTTTAATGGGACTGTCATTTGGAGGGCCCCTTGGGCGGGTAGCCAGGAACTCTGCCTATTCTCTGATGCGTCAGGTAGGGAGGGCTTTGGTGTTATCTTGGGAGAGGAGTGGTGTGCAATGAGGTGGCCGAATGCTTGGCAGATAAAGAAAATCACCTCAAACATCACAGTGCTGGAGCTCTTCCCCATTATAGTTGCACTCCATATATGGCCAGAAACTTTGGGAAACAGGAAGGTGGTGTTCTGGTCAGACAATATGGCCGTAGCTCAGGCAATAAATGGGTTATCAGCCACATGCCCCCTGGTTTTGAGTTTACTACGAGAATTGGTCAGGGTGGGTTTGCGCAGCAACATTGAGTTTAGGGCGCGATACATTGAGGGTGTGAAGAATGTGGCAGCTGAAGCTCTCTCTCGCTTTCAGTGGCTCCGTTTCCGAGAGGCCTGGCCGAGAGCGAGGGTGGAGATGACACCATTCCCGGCCTCCCTATGGCGACTGCTACTGTGGGGGAGCGACTGAAGATGATGGGTGAGCGGTCGCTGGCCCCAGCAACAAGGAAGAAATATGGTCACAGTTGTGAACATTTAGGACAGTCATAGCGTCTGTGGAAGCAGAGGCAATGTTGCTGGAGGAGCAGGTGGAGGTCTTTGTCGTTTGGGCCAAGGATGCCAGCAAGAGTCATTCATGGGTGTGCGGCCAACTGGCCGCTCTGAGGCATTACACCAGGCTTAATGGGGGCCAGGACCCCACTGGCTCATTCAAGGTCAGGGCGGCACTGAAGGGGTGGGCTATGGATGAAGTTAGAATCCCGGACGCCAGGGCACCGATAAATTTCCCATCCTTGCAGGGCATGTTAGAGGTTGTGCCGCAGGTCACTAAGTCCCCCTTCGAGGCCAGGCTTTACACAACAGCATTCTGCCAGGCGTTCTTCGGGGCTCTCAGGGTGAGTGAGCTTGTCGCCAAATCCAAGACAGACACAGCAGGGGCGGCCTTGGCCATACAGGATGTTAGTGCGACTGACCACTTGGTACTTCGCATTCGGAGATCCAAGACAGACCCGGCTGGGCAGGGTGCGACAATAGTATTACAAGCTTCGGGGGACCCCAGGTACTGCCCTGTTACCACAGTGAGGGAATACTTGAAAATAAGGCCAGCAAACCCGGGGCTCTTCCTTATACATGCAGATGGGGCGCCCTTGACCAGGTTCCAGCTGGACCGTATCATGGCCGCCGTCCCTGGCTGGTCTCGTAAGTTTGGGTAAAACATTTTCAAGCCACTCTTTCAGAATTAGCGCAGCCACAGCGGCTTTCAAGGCGGTTATGGGGCCGGAAGGCGTCAAGGGAGTGGGGGGTTGGCAATCGAACTGTTTCCAGAGTTACATTCGTCCCTGAATATACTAAGTCAATGAAGTGTAACGAGGTGTGCTGTGAGAAATTTGTATAATCAATGTATGCAGTGTTTTCAGGCAAATTAAACAAGTGTGACAAGATGGCGTCCTTCCCCTTTTTTATTTCATCAGGTTGTCGGGTTTGGCTGCTTGGACACTCATATGTTGCCAGGTTAGCACAGTGGGCAATACACAAGAATTGGACCAAGGGGTTCGCACGGACGCAGTTTGTATGGATGGGCATCCCTGGGATGACATGGAGCAGGCGAGAAACAACCTAGAGCAACGCCTGGAATTAGGGGGACCCCCACCCAATGTTCTGATTATCCATTTGGGTGGCAATGACTTGGTCAACAAGGGGAGGAGGGCACTCATACAGACCATGCAAACAGACATCGGGGCAATCAGCAACAGACTGGGATCATGCGAGATATGGTGGTCAGAAATAGTTCCACGTAGGGAGTGGCGGGGGGCCAGATCCACTGCTGCTGTAAAACACTCAACTAAGAGGACCATGCAGAAGTTCATGGAACGGAGAGGCTTTGGGTTCATAAGGCATGCATTGATACAGGCAAGAGTAGAAGGTTATTATGAGAAAGATGGTGTGCACTTGTCCGGGTTTGGGATGGATATGTTTCTCCTAGACGTGCAGGAGGCACTTAATGCAAGTAAGGTATGAGGAGGTGGGGGGCTCTGTCATCGACGATAGCCTCCTCCACAGCTGTGGCAGAGTTACAGGGTGATCTGGAGGCAGACTGGTACAGTAGGGGTACCTATGCGGCAGACTGGTACAGTAAGGGTACCTCTGCCTGGCACAGTAAGGGTGCCTGAGCCAAAGACCTGGAGCCGCAGGGAGGTTCTGGGGAAACCGCGACGGCGCCCCGTTAGTCCTTCGGGCAGTTGGGGGGCCTGACCCACCAGGGGTGTGCCATACCACGCTATGCCCTGAAAGGGGCGGGAGTAGAATGCATGATCACTTGATCCAGAAGGGGATCTACAAAGGTGCTGCACTGTCCGGGCGTCGACCCACGGTGCCGGCTGGCTCATTAGGCGGGCTGGGCAGCGAGGGGCTGCCTGCCCAGTATCGCCCGTAAGATAACCCACAAATAACGGCATACTTTTGTGTATGAAAATAAACCTGCAGCAGTTCTTTACCCATAAAAAATGTGTCCTGTGTAATCATTATATGGGTAAGTGTATGAAGTGCAAGGGGGAGCAGATGACGGTGTGGGCACAATACCGCTGCCCGCGTCTCCCACAGGGGGACATCAGCAGGGCAGCCACCTTAGTGCCCATTAGTCAGAGCCCCCCCTCATTCCTCGGAGAGGGAGAGGCTCGGCCAGCTTTCCAGCCCCTCCCCTGGCCGGATGCACCAGTGACGTGTATCCGGGGGAGGGCATGTTTGGAGGGGCGGGCCGGGTATTTAGGCCCTGCCGCCCAGTATGCTACCTCTATGTCGGTCAATCTGCCCTGCCTGCTGCGCTGCACCCACCCTATCCTCGTACCCAGCCGCGTGGCAGGCGGCATACAACTTGAATGTTTTAATGTTTCTTTTGTGCAGCTGTGGCGGAGTTACAGGGCGATCTGGAGGCAGACCGGTACAGTAAGGGTACCTCTGCAGCAGACTGGTACAATAAGGGTACCTCTGCCTGGCACAGTAAGGGTGCCTGAGCCAAAGACCTGGAGCCGCAGGGAGGTTCCGGGGAAACCGCGACGGCGCCCCATTAGTCCTTCGGGCGGTTGGGGGGCCTGACCAACCAGGGATGTGCCATACCACGCTACGCCCTGAAAGGTGCAGGAGTAGAATGCATGATCACGTGATCCAGAAGGGGATCTACAAAGGTGCTGCACTGTCCGGGCGTCGACCCACCATGACGGCTGGCTTATTAGGCGGGCTGGGCAGCGAGGGGCTGCCTGCCCTGGATCGCCCGTAAGATAACCCACAAATAACGGCATACTTTTGTGTATGAAAATAAACCTGCAGCAGGTATTTACCCATAAACAATGTGTCCTGTGTAATCATTATATGGGTAAGTGTATAAAGTGCAAGGGGGAGCGGATGTCGGTGTGGGCACTATGGGAGACTCTGGGGAGCCTCATTACATTCTGCAGGGCTGCCCAATCATTGTGCGTGACGTCACTGTCTCTTTGTCCATCTACCTCAGGCAGGAACCCTGCCTCCCCCTAGGAAGCTACAGTCAGGGTTGGTTATGGGCACGCAGAGGGCCCACAGTCGGCAACATTAAAACAAGAATCTTGCAAACTTATACTTTAAGATCAGTGGAACAAAAACAGATTTGCTCGATACGTTGTTTTTCAAACGATGGCCCATGCAGAGGGTGCTAAGGGGACCCCCTTGGAAGAGACGCCGTCTGCCGCTCCCCATTTCCTCCACAAGGACTGCAGGACACTTCTCTTTGTCAACACTTTAATTTCCAAACCATTCCTTAAAAGAGGGAAGCCCCAAACCTCCATCTAAAGTGGCTTTTAGATCCCATAAATATTTAAGCATTGTAACACGTATAATGTGCTTGGAAATAGGAAATCATTCAACCGAAAATTATTGGACGAAGGTGAATGAAACCCATAGCGTCGCTTGAAATTGTCTTCAGACGCTATCAGCTTTCATACATTTTACTGGCCAATGTGCAATAAGAATTTTTTTTTACATTAATCTTTTAAAATCTTCTTTCCCAAAAAACTATTACACCTATGTGAAATGGTGCTTAAATCAAATTCTGACTAATGTTCATTCATTACCAACTACCTTAGAAACTGCTTTGAGGAGGACAGAAAGTGGGGCATTACAAGAGGTGATTAACTCAAGCCATGCAAAAGTTTGGACAGGTTATCAGTCAAAGGGCCAAAACGGAAATATTTTCTTTGTTGCCAGATTAATGGTCTTTGGAAGTAAAACATGCAATACTTGTTGAAAACACTTTTTAACTATACATTGATAAACAGATTTGTGGCGGTGGTAATACGTGACACGATTATCTATGAATATTTTAGCAGATGTAATGTAGTTGAAGAAAAGCAACAACACTATGTTATAACAACACCAGAATGACACGACCGTGGTTTAGTATTGAAACAAAAGCACGTGACAACAAAACACGTCAACACAACTATGATACAACATTCTCCAATGTAACAACACTACTGCACACCAGGACAACAATATACAAAACACAATAACATAACACTGCACCAATATATCAACACAACAAAACAAAATCATTTACAAACACGAAATGAAAGCTCAAGACAACAAAAACAACACAATGAAGCTATGCTATGTTTTGTGTTGTGTTTGGTTTGGTTTTTGTTATTTTGTGTTGCGTATTGATATTTGGTTCTGTGTGTTATTGCAGAGTTTTGGTGTGTTGTTGTGTTGTGACAGTCTGTTGCTTTGCAGTGCATTGCTGTTATGGTGCTAAATTGTTTGTGCTGTAATCACATTGTATTATGTTAGTGTAATTGTGCTCTTTTTTGGTTGTTTGTTATTTTGTGTTCTATTGTAGGCTGTTGTGTTTTTCAGAGATTGTTATTGGCATGTTTTGTTTTTCATAGTGTTGTTGTTTTTGTATTGCATTTTTCTGTTGTATTTTTATATGTGTTAAGTTAGGCTGTGTTTCTCTACTGTGTGTACAGTGGCTCTTTTTTGATTTGTGTTAATTTTAGTTGTGCTACGTTGAATCTTGTGTTGTGCTGGTGAAGTGCTGTTTAGGTTTTGCACTTAAGTTACTTTTGTGTTGCTTTGTTGTGTTGTTTTGCATTGTACTGTGGTTGTGTTGTCAATGTATTGTTATGTTATTCTGTCACTTGCTTTTGTTGTTGTTTTGATGAGCTACATGTTGCCCGATTACAGATTGTTCATGTTGTACTGTGTTCATTTGTTTTCTGTTGTGCTTGGTACTATGTAGTTATTTAGCTCTTATGTCAGAACGCCTTTCAGAGAGCCACAGGGTAGGCAGGGGTTACTGGGCCCAACTGCGGGGTTAAGGTCTTTTACTCCTCAAGCTCCCGGCCCGACCTGCTATAGGTCCTAAGCAACTGATCTAAGTATCCTTAAGCAGTTGACTCTCTGAGTGGTAGGGCAGGATGAGCAGTCAAATGCTTCTCTGGGGGTTGGCAGACGTAGGAGAGTGAACACAGGCTCACAACTCAAAATACATTCAATAGCAACAACAAAGGATTATCCAGTCAAATAATTGCTTCCATGAAAAAAAGAGTATGTATATACCAACACAAAGTGAAATACGGCTTCACAAACAACATGCACAATCCCCTCAGTGTCAATAGGTAGATTCCTGTGTAACACTGCCCTCCCAACACCAGTGGTGATTATTTACAATTTACTGTAGGCGACATACAGGTTAAGCTTCACTAGTTGTCCGAGTCTCACTATATGGCAGGCACGCCAATGAATGAATGAATGAATCAATCAATCAAATCACTTTATATCAGTTACAGAAAGTAACTATAAATGCACATAAAAATGAAAACAAAACAAATGCAACTTCATATGGCAGGCACATCCCCCAGGGACCTTCTGGCCCGTCATTCATTCTTCCCTGAACCAGCAGGACGTGTGCTACTGCAGTCTCTGAGAGTGACCCTTTCATTGCCGTAGACTACAGCAGCTATCTCTGGTGGGTATCGGACACACAGCACTCAGGGGCAGCGGTCGGGTGTCCTCAAGTTCCTTACAAGTGGCCCTGCTGGAGCAGCCACCAGGTGTTCTTGATGCTTCTCTGATGCCAGTAAGTTTCCTTGGATCCTCCCAACAGGTGGCAGGGGGGACTGTATGCTCTTGATACAGATCCTCAGTCGGGGATCAGACCCTCACATGTTACCATAGCGGTCCCTTCCTCACAACGACGGTCTTAACATGACCATGCTCTTTTTCTTTTTCCCGGTGGCCCCACCTGGCATTCAGGTTGACTTCACTCCGCACACAGGCTATGGCCCACTTGGCATGGTAGTATTCTTCACAGTAGCCCCACCTAGCATACAGGGTGTTGAAGGGAAAAGATCTCAGTAAGAATAACACAGGAGCAGGTTGACAATACAATATGGTTTAATGCATTAATCAGCTGGGGAGATCAGCCAGGCGCAGCAGAGACTGGAATCTGATGTCCAACGAAAAGTTCAAAAGCAGTGGCTTATATACTGTAAAAACACAAGAGAAAAACGTTACAAGCATAGGATTTATGTCACAAATTAGTAGATTAAAATCAGCAGTTGCATGAATTTCCTTAAAACAAAACACATATAGATATGGCATCTCATATTGGCGGGAACCACCTCAGTGGTTTTCCTGTTCTCATACGTTATTAGCAACTTTCTTACACACATCGGTTTTCCTGTAAAGCAAGTGGTTATATGTTTCCCTAACACTTTTTGGTCATGCTTATCTGACCTCTGACATGTGCTTTCATCCATCATGCCAAGCATTGTATAAGTGTGACATGTGGTTTTCAAATGAAGCGACTTATGAGCAGTGGCAATGTTTGCACCTGGGCCAGTCCATCCTGTGTGCGTGCTTAATCTATGTGTGCAAGCATTAGTAACCCGGTTGCAAAAGACATGATTGGCCTTCCAGCTCAGTCTCGCTAGCAGATGGGCTTGTGGTTTGTGGTTTTTGTAGTTCCAACATTTAAAACAGTACTGGTTTCCTGAGTCTGGAAGAAGATATGATCTACGCTTCATGCAGTAGCTTATCTATGTGACTGCTGGCCATTTCCTGACCTTTCAACAAACTGTGTGACCTGATAAGTTCAGCTAAACTCATTGTCTCTGTAAAATGCATTTTCTGACCTGTTTCTCATGCAGAGGCCTGGGCTGTATTTCTACTGAGGCCTAAAGCTGCTTTTAACTTGGAACTTCTTCATAGAAGTTGCAGGCCTTAACTCTGTGTGTTTGCACAAAATGTATCCTATTTTTCCCCATCTCGGGCCGCCAACTTCACCTCGAACATGGGCTACTACCTGATTTGCATGCTAGTAATCTTCTTCACAAAACCAAAGGGAATGGTGGACGGAGTGTTGAACATTGAAAGCACTCACCCCAGTCAACTGATCTGGGTTTTCTCCATCATCATTTTTTAGCTCACTCCACCACCCCAGTTCAGGCATGGCCATATGCAAATCAGTCTGATCCTGTGCCTCATGGGAACAGTCCAGCCCGAACTGCCAAGCCATATTTTCCCTGGACCGGAAACACGCATCCTGGGACCTGTTTCTGGCTAATCAGCCGTCATCAGCCAGGCTAGCTTGAATCCAGTGGCAAAGTGAGCAAGGGACCCACGTCTGGGAATACCGTGCCAACTCTGGGAGAACAAAGCAAAACCACAGGGGATGATGGACGGAGTGTTGACCATTGCAAGCACTCACCCCCAGTCAACTGATCTGGGCTTAATCCATCATCATTCTTTAGCTCACTCTGCCACCCCAGTTCAGACATGGCCATATGCAAATCAGTCTGACCCTGTGCCTCATGAGAACAGTCCAGCTCGAACTGCCAAGTCATGTCTTCCCTGGACCGGAAACAAGCATTCTGGGACCGGTTTCTGGCTAATCAGCTGTCATCAGCCATGCTAGCTTGAATTCAGTGGCAAAGTTAGCAAGGGACCTACGTCTGGGCATACCCTACCAACTTAGGGCGAACAAAGCAAAATCAAAGGGGATGATGGACAGAGTGTTGAACATTGCAAGCACTCACCCCCAGTCAACTGATGTGGGTTTAATCCATCATCAGTCTTTAGCTCACTCCGCCACCCCAGAAGTTGAAGGCAATATCTCTGTGTGTGACTGCACAAAATGTATCCTATTTTCCCCTATATCATTCCCCTCTCTAGTTGATTCTTCAACTAGTTCTTCTCCTAATATCCCATCCTCAATGGGAATCTCCTCATATATAACACTCTGTTATAAGACATATGTGGTGCTTTTCCTGACCAAGAATGCACCTCCCACACTAGCTGTCATCTTTTTGCCACAGGCTTGTATCACCTGAAATACAAGGCACATCAAAAGCAATACAACAATTAGAGGCAACAAGGCCTTGAACAACCCCGACATCCAGGACAGCACCCCTTAATCCAGCCCTTGGATCACTTATCTGGAGTACCCCCCTCTTCAATCATCTTCTTATGGAGATCGTGCAATGTCCGAATGGCCCCGGTCAATGTCCTGTTGTCTGCATCATTGGCTGGCACATACGTGCAGCAGGTGAATCCAATCTTCTTGCACACGCCCCCCTCCATGGCTGTTATTAAATCTAGAATGTATCTATGCTGCATGACCATTAATCTAAGGGCACGTAGTTCTTCCTTTATGGCATTGACGCCATTTTACATGGCATTTATGGCCTTCATTAGCTCCCATCTTGTGATCAGGAGCCAGCGGGCTATTGCTTTTGCCTGAAACAATGGAATAATGCTGCCAAAGAACAGCTGGGCATCATTAAAATTCTGTATTCTTGCGGAACATCTTTCCAGGTTGTGGTGCCAAAGTACTCAGCATATAATTTCTTTAGGTGGTGATGTAGCAGAGTCATTGGACAGCTCATGGGATGGTCATGCAATGTCTTAATATCCACTCCTGGTATCACCTGGGAGGGGGTGTGCAGTGTGACCAGGGCGCAGAGACCACTCCAGTTCGGAGGTAGCTGTAGGTGGACCCGGGCCCCACACTGCCAAAAGGGGTCCATCAGGCTGGTGGTGCCCCCCTGCATGTCAGCATTGTCCACAGTGGTATTCCAGTTGAGGTTCCTTCTGTCCCATTTCCTCTAAAACAAAGAGAAAAATGTGTTCATTTTATTGCTACCCTAGGCTGTGTGTTAGTTCCTGTCCAGGTATATGTCTGTATGTTTGCATCCCATATTTGCTGACATTGTCCTACTGCCTTATCAAATTTTAAAGGGCTATTTGTTTTCGTGCCATTCCACAGTGATATAGCTCTCCATATGAATGTGGCACCAGTGTGCCATTTATCATTGACAAATACTGATCCTGTAACATTGAGTACTGGCCTAGCTGCGCAGTCAGTGGGCAGAGGTTTGGCTGAATAGTCACTACATTCGGACGATGGATTAGACTTTCCTAAACAGCCACGCAGTAATATCCACTTTTCCCAAACTGCATAGTTTCTTTTCTGCCCTGCTTTCTTCATTCTTGATACTTCCTTCGCTATGTGGGGGGTGTAAAAAAAGGTTGTATTGACTCGAGATGTTGCCGGACTAACATGTATTGGTTGTAGCTGTGCTTTTATTCTACATAAAAAGAGGTGCAAAAGACAGCAAATAATGCTAATGGGAGACAGTACAACCAGTTCTTTTTCAAGGTGACATACAGTTTACTCAATTTGTTTTTGAGGAGACCATTAAGGCGTTCCACAATACCATTACTTTGAGGGTGATAAGCTGATGAGAGCCTGTGTGTTATTCCTAGCAAGGTGGTAAGATGGGAAAAGATGTTATTCACAAAGTGTGAGCCATTGTCAGATCTGATCCCTTTGGAAATTCCCCATCTCGGAATAACCTCACGGATCAGAAAAGTCGCAGCAGACTTGGCATCACAGTGCACACAAGAGCTTCGATCCACCTTGAAAATGGACAGACTAATCAATGTGCAACTCCTTGAAGGGTCCTTGTGGTCGGGGTATTGTAAAAGCTATTAACTTGAAGGTGGGATTTGGGGAATACTGCTGACACAGGATGCATGTGTATAAGTACATTGTGATCATCTCATATAAGTTGGAAACAAACCAATCCTGGCGTATCTTGGGGGACATTTTGTCTCTGGCAATGTGTGATGGAAAATGTAGCTGGTTCAAGGCTATACATAGTAGCACTTGGGGCATGACAGGCTTCCCTGTGGATATCTGTCTGTATATTAAATCTGTACATGTCTGTGTGCATCCCCTAGATTCCCACAACTGCTTTCATGGTCTGGAGCATTTTTCTGTATCTCTCTTAGATGTAGGTGACGTGTTTCTGTATAATGCCTAGAAGGGTCCAGGGGATCAGAAGATGCATCTGTGTCACTAGCTTTGCTGTCAGTCGTTAATAGAATTGTGGCAAGTATATTGTTTAGAGGGAGTTTGGCTGCTTCCTTGGCTGCCCAATCAGCCAAGGCATTTCCATGGAACACATAGTCTTGAAAATTGGTGTGAGCTGCGCATTTTACTACAGGGACTGCATGTGGTAGAGCTAGAGCTACAATTAGGTCTTTTAAAAGAGGGCGATGTATGACAGGATTCCCATAGGATTTTAGGGATCCCCGTCGGCTCCACCGCATTATGCTGGAATGCACTGTTGTAGTGACGTAGGCGGAATCAGAATACACTGTAATTGTTTTGCCTGTACCCTGTTTAAGGGCCGCCATCAGTGCTACTAGCTCAGCAGCTTGAGCAGAATAATGGGATGGCAAAGTTATCTGTTCTGTTATCTGCAAAGTATCTGAAGAATCATGCTGCATGGCTCTGACCACTGCTGTCCCTGTATGTTGTATTCCTGTGTCCTGATCTATTGTGGAAGATCCATCTACAAAACATAGGACACTACCTGGAATAGGGTCTACTCTTGCTGGCTACACTCATCTGGAGTATATGTTGCACAGTCATGGGGATCACTATCTGCACCTCCAATAGGGGGTGCAAAGAAAATAGCAGGGTTGACTGTATGACACTTGACTACCTTGAGAGATGGCAGTGATAAAATTATCTCATAGCCTGATATTCTCTGTGTTGTTAGTGTTGTCTTAGACTTCTGAATTATTGCAAACATTGCATGTTCTGTAAACAGCGTCAGAGGTGAACCCAATGGCAATGGGGGCACTTTTCTCAACAAATTCCGCTGTTGCCAAAGCTTGCTCGCCGGGGGGTAATGGCCTTTCATAACAGGCCACTATAGTACGCAAGTGGTTTGTGGCCTAAAGGGCACTTTTAGGTGAGGACAGCTGTCATCACCTGGCCATTGAAGTGGCAAAAAAGGAAAAACTCTTTAGTGTAGTCTGGTATTACTTTCACTAGTGCATCTGTTATCTCTGTCTTTAGTTTTTGAAATGTTTCTTGCATTTCTGCAGTCCATGTCATTCTGTCTTTCTGTGTCGTTGCCTGTTTGATGGCTGTGAGCAAAGGGGCTATCAAGGTGCTATAGTCAAAAACCCATTGTCTGACATAGTTGCATAGGCCCAAGAATGTTTGCATTCCCTTCACTGTCTCAGGCTCAGTCATCTGTTTTAGGTGTAATCTGCGACATGAGGCTGATAGCAATTGTCCCAAATAATGGACTTCTTCCTGGCACTATTGTAATTTGTCTCTATCTACTTTGTATCCTCTTTGGGCGAGGATGAAAAGCAGAGACACAGTGCCTTTTCTGCATTGTTCTTCTGTTGCACTACAAATTAGTAAGTCATCAACATACTGCAGTATTGTACTGTCACCTTGAAAATTAGCGAGTTCATTCTTGACTGCTCTGTAGAAGACACTAGGGGACTCACAGTACCCCTGAGGTAAATGAGATTGGAGGTACTGGGAGCCACGAAATGTGAATGCAGTCAAGTAATGACTATCTGGGTGCAGTGGAATGCTAAAAAATGCATTTTATCAAGTCTATGACTAAGAAGTATTTAGCATCTTTGGGTATGTTAGTCAGAATAACGGAAGGGTCAGGCACTACAGGGAATTCTGGTATCACTATGTCATTAAGGGGGCGCAGGGCTTGAAACATGCGCCATGAATTACCCTTGGCCTTCATGACCGGGTAAATCGGGGTGTTGCATAGGGATACACCTGGGTATATGACTCCCTGCTCTACCAATGCCTGTCTAACTGGGGCTATGCCCTCCTCTGCTTCTTTGGATAGAGGGTATTGCCTTAACCGTGGTAGTATTGTTTCTTCCTTCTAGGTTATTCTGAATGGGACTGCTGTGCGGACAAGGCCCACATCGTGAGGGCCTTTGGTCCACAAACCAGAGGGTACCTGCACAAGGTCATTGTCCTAACTAGGACCAGAAACAGTCTTTGGTATTGCAGACCTTGTTTCCAGCATAGTACGCAATGGAATACTGTCTTGAAAAACTAACACTGATCTTGTGGGGTCATGGGTAAACAACTGGTCATCTGATATATCTTTTACTTTTATATTGGGGTCATGAAAGATGACACAGGCCCACACCGTACAGGTGTAATCACTGGCCATCACCATCCCCCGGTGGAAGATATCTCCACAGCTTCCACCTCCAGTCAGAGATCTTTACCTGACACTTCAGAGTTCAGCTTTTCTGACCAAAGGCTCTGGCGGCGGAACAGAAATATCCTTGACAATTCAATTAGCTTTCCTTTTAGTTCTGGTGTTTCTGCTATGATAGTATACATTGCTCTAGTAAAGGCTGGGATGTCTATAGGCTTAGCTCTGGTTTGGTCACCGTCTGGGTGGTGAGTGACCACAGTCATGATACGTGGTGTTGAGCAAACAATTGTCCCATCCTCCTCAAAGTGAATGGACATGTTTAATTTTGCCACACGATCCCGTCCAAACAGGTTTGCTGGGGCCGTGGGGGAGAATAAGAGACTGCTGTTAACATACCTCCCCCCATTTCCATATCCACAGGTTTGGTGAATGGAACCCTCATCACTTCCTCGGAGAACCCCTGTGTGTCCATTGATGAATTTGACAGCGGGATCTTCTCTCACGGATACAGCACCTAGTGGCCCCAGTATCAATGAGAAAGCTGTATTCCCTGTCATTTATGGCTACAGTCAGAGTGGGTTCCTCGTCTGACCTGTGATTTATCGATAGTACTGGACACATGAGACTACTCCGTGGGCACCTTCATTGAGCATATCCTCCCACATAATTTTGCTGAAAGGGGTTTCCTCCTCTGACCATTACCCCACCTTCTAAGGTCTGGTGTAGTACAGTGGGCTGCACTGCCTGTTGCTGCCTATACTGCATTTGGAGTACGTGTTGTTGCACCTGTTGGGGCGGGAACTGTTGTCGAAGCTGCATTTGGGGCTGTGTACGATGAATCACTGACATATTATCGAAAGTCCATAAATCGATATACAAATACATAGAGTTCAAAATATCGATAACGAAAATATTGATGTTCCATACT
Organism: Lissotriton helveticus; assembly: GCF_964261635.1. Lineage (NCBI taxonomy): Eukaryota > Metazoa > Chordata > Amphibia > Caudata > Salamandridae > Lissotriton > Lissotriton helveticus. The sequence goes on from NC_136065.1 coordinate 1,413,861,792, forward strand.
TATTTATAAAAATATAATGATATAATAATATCGATACTACATTATCGTAATGCAAAAATATAGGCAACATAAAAATCGCAAACACAAATGTCGTAATACAAAATATCAAAGGTTATAAATAAATATAGTACATGTACAAAATATCAAAACCAAAAATATAGAAATCATTATTATCGCCATTAACAAAATATCGACAACTCTAAAACACATTAAAACTACTATTCTCAACACTATAATTGTAATAAATAACATATATACACATATCACATTACATTTAGATACAAACATACCTAACAAAATTAATACAACATAAATTAAAAAAACAACTACAAAAACGAAAATATTAGGAAACAAATATAATCAACATCTTCAATAGTTAAAATATATATTATACCTTTTTGTAAGCAAAATAGATTTTGAATCTCCTTCCTCAAATAATAAAAATAAATGTTCTCTTCTTTGCCAATTTACATACACGTAAAACAATTATGAAACTAAAAAAGTTCAACTAAACCAATAGAAACACTGAAAAAGAAAATTGACCAATGACATACAACAACTAATTAAATACTCACTACATAAAGAACTCAACTGAACACTATTACACCTTCAACCAAAAAATCAGGAAGGAGAAACTCTGCACTCTCAAAGACTCCTCTAAAATAAGGCCTACTACAAATAACAAAAAGTAAGAAAATAAGCATTTCTAAATAAAGTGTTAAGTTAAAATATAACCTAGATTTAAATTAATTACTAAAATACTAACTTATATATTTTATCTCTTTATATTTCCATAACCGATATAAAGTAAGTATACTTTAAAAATATTTTATTTAATCTAACTAAAAGAGAACTAAACACCTAAAATGTCCTGACCATCATAACAACTCCATTAAGACTTTTAACTCATGTAAAAAACGTTTATAACATGAAAAAAAAACATTATTGTAAGTACACTTCGTCCTAAAAACGCCACCACCACATATAAATGATAAATATAGAATAAAAATACTTTACTTTCTTTCCACAGACCACTTAAAAAAGATCAGCAATAACCAAACAAGCAAACATCTACATTCAACTTCAACTAAATAACAGTTGATAAGTATATAATAAAACTGCATTTGTTATTATGCATGCATAATGTATAACATTGTTTTACATATACTTTTATTGACATTTCTTCTAGATTTTGCTACTCCACAATGACATGTATTACATCTCAAAAAGGGAACTTTTTATTGTGCTATATGGGGTACGTTTATACCCAAGAAAAGCAAACAGGGCTTAAAGTAAACTGGAAATGTTCAAAGTATTACTCAAACAAATGTTATGGGCTTGCAACCACCAGGGAAACAAGTGTAATACATACAAGTGAGCACAACCATCCACCAAATATCTCTGAAACAGAAGTGAGATCAACTCTAGAAAACATTAAAGAATTAAGTAGCTCCTCAGAACTGCCTACACGTGTTATACTTAAAGAACTATTACCTAGAGTACCTAGAGAAGCAAGAGGTCAATTACCAACAATAGCTTCTATTAAAAGAATAATAGCTAGAACAAAAAACTACACGACTAGCAATACCTACACCTAAAACGTTTCAAGATGTTATAATCCCCCCAGAACTTAGTATAACACATAATGATGAACCTTTTGTCTTCTATGACAACCTAACTAAAGATACAGCTACAGCAAACTATATAAATAAACTTAAAGAAAGCCAGATATGGATGATGGATGGCACTTTTAGCATATGCCCTAAGCCATTCTATCAACTGCACACTATTCATGGGCAATACAATAACACTTGCATTCAATTTATATATTGAATGTTACCAAACAAACAAACTGCAACATACACAGAAATGTTGAGTAAAATAAATCAAGAAAAATAAGACTTCTTCACCCAAAAAATAGTGATAGACTTTGAACAAGCCATGATAAACTCCATCCTCAAATTATACCCTCACACATCTATACAAGGATGTTACTTCCCCTTCAACCAATGTTTGTGGAGACATTTACAGAAATCTGCACTTAAGCGCCGATTAGGATGTCGGGCATACAGCGGGAAACACGTCCGCCATATTAGTATTGCATAACATAGGTCAATTCCCGTCCGCCGCAGAGCGACGCGCACCCCCATCAAAGTGCGCCCACCACCGCGACGGTGGGAGCCAATGGAGACTCTCTGCCGTGCAGAATAACGTCCACCCCACTCCACAAATTAGGATGGCCCAAACAAGCAGACGCACCGCAGTGGAGACACCGCCCAACCCAAGACGGCGGAAACTCTACAGAAGAGCGCGATACCACAGCCCCAGTCCACTCCACCCGGTAACGACCGCCATGGAACCTGCCCTACACGTGTTCCCGGTGCTGTACCTGCTACAGCACTATCATCTCATGGGCCACCATGGACGCCACCGCAGGTACGCAACTACACAAATGCAACACACAACACACGGGTTGACACAGGGTCCAAATCCACAACCGACACCCTGCTGGGGGCATCAACACATCCACAAGGGCACCCACACATGCCACACCTGCCACCAAAATTAGAAAAATTTAACCACACCTCCGTTCATTTAAGATCAGATTTCCGTTCCAGAAATAAGATAAACCAAATAAATTATGTTTATCTTGGCAATAGTTTTTGCCTCTTTATTATTGGATTATTTTGTAGAAAAAAGAATAGATATTTGTTTAACCACAATAAGGACACATCGTCTACCAAAGAGAATGTCACATTGGTATAAACCAGACTAACAAAAACTTAATTATTTCATATTACACATAAATATCCACATAAATTTACAATACATTTAGACACACGGGGAAATTCAATACATCAATTCATTACAAATCATTCAACATGTCAAAAAAAGCTGTTTATGTACACATATATTCAATCTCAAATCGTTACGAATTAAATCAAACAACTCCAAAAAACTCTTTGCACCCAGAGAGCAACTAATCCTAATACTCTAGGTGTTGCAAAGATTTAGTGAGGACTTGAATCCCACATAGCCGACGCGTTTCGAGTTCTGGCTTTACAAGTTACCAAACTCTCATCAGGGCTGGCTTAGTCTTGTCTTTGACAACTGTTTTTGACAAAAAAAACAACAAAAAAACTTTTTAGAACGTTTTAAAACGGCTTCACAGCTTTCCTTAAACAGCTAACCTCGTCATTTATTAGATATGTAGCCACATACCTGTATGTTGCCAAAATGGATTTGTGGCTGTAAAATTATGCTTCTACGCAGTGGTTGCCAATCTGCAACAAAGTATCAAACCCTTATTTAATCTGTATGCCACCAAACCTGCAGATTACATCCAAAAAGCCGTTTTACACAAATGAGAGCGAGTTACCTCAAAAAGGCGGTGTTCTAATCCATCCAGAAGGATGATGAAATAAAATACTCTCAGTTCTTTGTTTCTGAAAAATTAAATTGTAGTGGTTTTACTTATCTGGCCCGTTTACTAAACATAAACATATTAATGTGAGCAAACACGGTGGTTACTCACTCGGTAGCCGGTGAATGACTGCAAACTGAAGAGGGATTGTAGTATTTCAATTACGATGAATATTTTCGTTTGTGGCCAGAAAGCTGTAAAAGCACACGGACTGAAGTAAGTCCCGCATTGCCACAGCTTCAATTATATATTAGAATGTTCAGGGTTATTCACGATCACTTACCTAATTCAGAATTGGGCGTATGGCGTTTGATCAGGCTCGTTCTCACTCCGTTGTTCGGAACAAACCGTTTCATCCAACTCAGTTATTTGATTACCGGGTCAGGGTACCACGTGATCGCTAATGTCACCAGTGGAGGCGGAAAAACCGCCGGCATCACTCGTGGTGCATTTTGGACGATGTATTGCTGGGACCAACACATTTTTTGAGGATTAGGCAGAGATTTTTTTAAAATGAAGTTAGCATCCCATGGTTTTTCAAATTAGTGTCCCTCATAGTGAAAATTAAATAAATGGGGACTAGACATCATGGAACTCTACTCATGTTATGTTAGACAGATAGGAATTAGATCCTATTCAGCTCACTCATGCAATTAACCCCCTTGTTGATACTGTCGAATTTCATGATTAGATAGACTTCTTCACGCAACAGAGCACTCTCAATGTTGGGGGACCGATGTTTGGGGTCTATCCCGGCCAAAACTGTCCATTCAAAATCATTCTCAGTATGGTTAGCGGACAAAAAATGCTCAACCATAGGAGCAGTCAATACCTTACGCCTTATGCGTGATCTGTGTTGTGTTATTCTCATATTGATTTGTTGGCATGTTTTGCCAATGTATATCTTGCCGCATCGGCAGACCACCGCGTAGATAACATTTTTCGTTTTACAGTTTGTAAAACTGTCATGTCTCCATTTGGTTCCATTATGTTCAAAAATATTCCCCTCCAAAGTCATCGGGCAGGCCACACAGTTACCACATTTGTGGTGCCCACATATTGGTTTCAAATTCCATTGTGTGATTAAATCACTTCTGGGTTTAGGAATATAGCTGTCAGCTCGTACTAGCTGTTGTCCTATGCTGAGATTTTTCTTCATTGCGAAGATAGGTTTAGGCATAGGGTATTCCAGGTTCTCCAGCAGATGCCAATTTTTTTAAATGATTTTTCTAAACCTGTTAGTGTGAGGACTGTAGGTTGTCACACAAACCAGTTTATTCAACTCAGCCTTGTCCTTTTTGTGTAGTAAACTTTCCCTAGGTGTGAATCTCGCTCTTTTCTTAGAATGTTTTAGCAATTTTTTAGGATATCCCCTCTTTTTCATTTCCTCACAGAAAGTTGATGCATGAGTCTCAAACTCATCCAGTTCAGTACAATTTCTTCTAATCCTTAACAGTTGCCCGTACGGAAGGTTCTCTTTTAGGCATTGAGGATGTGAGCTTCTGTAGTGGAGGATAGTGTTCCTGTCTGTCTCCATTTTGTACAATGATGTAATGAGTGTTTGTTCGACCGGGCTAATTGACACATCAAGGAACGTCATCTTAGATTTACTGGACTGCATTGAGAACTTAATGTCGATGTGTCTTGTGTTGATCCAATCAACAAACTGATCTAACTCCGTCTGACTCCCCTGCCAAAGGAGCCAGACGTCGTCAATATACCTCAGCCATTGGATCATGTTATCAGAAAAGGGATTATTACTGTGTATGAACCTCTCCTCATACTGAGCCATGAACAACACTGCCATCTCAGGCGCATAAGGGCATCCCATTGCGGTGCCCTTAACTTGTACAAAGAATTCATTCTCAAATTGAAAATAATTGCTTTTGAGCGAGATTTCAGCCAATTCAATGATAAAGGATGTAGGTACCCGATGTGGTCTTTCTCTCGAGTCCAAGTATAGTTCCATTACTTGGAGTGCCTCGTCCTGATGAATTTTGGTGTACAAAGATGTTACATCCATTGTAACCATTATTTGTGTCTCTTCATTAAAATGTCTACCCTCCACCTTTGTAATGAAGTCAGTTGTGTCTCTAAGATACGACTTGACACCAACTATAAATGGTTTTAGGAAAAAGTCAATATACTTTGAGATTGGCTCCAACACCGAATCGCAACCCGAAACAATGGGTCTTCCTGGGGGTGTTTGGCTGTTCTTATGTATTTTTGGTAAAAAATACATAGTGGGAGTTCTTGGTTGTTTTTTATTCAGAAATTCAAACTCCTTAGGTCCCAGAAAGCCTTGATCAAAGGCGGCCCTTGTTATTTTGCCAATTTTGTCTTGTATTCCATACAGTGGATCTTCCCTGACCAGTCTGTACCATTCACGGTTTTCAACATGTGATTTCCCTCAGTTAAATACATGGGGAGGGGCCAGATCACTACTGCCCCGCATTTATCGGCCTGCTTTATTACAATTGAGCTATCAGTCTTAAGATCATGGATGGCTTTAATATGATCCTTATTTAAATTGTTATGCACAAAGCATTTTGTTTTTCAAACTTCCTGATAGATGATAAAACAACCCGCTCAAAAGCGTAAATTTGCTTAGGTATATTTTGAGTCGGGGTAAATTTAGATTTAACTTGGAGGCCAGTTATTTCTTGGGTCGATATCAATTCTATACCTGCAAAATGGGACTTTAACCTGATCTTTCGGCAAAAATTGAGTGCCTCTAATTTTAACTTAGTGAAATCAGTGCGTCTACTCGGGACGAATTTGAGCCCTAAGCTAAGAATAATTTTTTCATCCGCAGTAAGCTGTTTGTCAGAAAGATTGATAATGGCATAATGGTCTAGTTGTTGTAATGCCTGCTACGTGTCCTCATTTCCCAAGGTTGCTTGAAGCGGACCCTTGATTGACCTCCTTTGGCTAAAAAAGACTGATTAGAGTTTCCTTGTTTTTTTGAAGTACCAGGTCTTGAGTAAGGTGAGGAATCTGATGATGAAGTATCAGAAAACCCTATAAATGGGAAGCTGTCCATGCAGAAACAAGTTGTGGCTGTGGTGGGTACTTGTGTCGGCCTTCTCCGACAACTGAGGAAAGTTTCCTCGCTGTTGTCCTTTTCCACCTTGAGGCGTGCGGTTTCTGCCACAATTTTAGCCAGGCTAGACTACGGCAATTCGCTGTACATAGGGCTGCCGCAAAAACTTTTGAATAAGATGCAAGTTGTTATGAATGACGCGGCAAGACTTATTTTTAAAAAACCGAGGAACACGCATGCATCCCCCCTCATGCAAGAACTGCACTGGCTGCCAGTCAAGCAGAGGGTGATGTTTAAAGGGGGTTGTGCATTGTGCACAAAGCCCTCTTTGGCAGGGCTCCGAGCTATCTGAAATCTCGCCTAACTCCTTACAGGCCAGGGAGGGCGTTACGATCTGCAGAAGCTACCCTCCTCATTCAACCACGCTGCAGACTGGCTACCGTTGGTGGTCGCGCCTTTTCCTCTACTCTTCCTGCTTCTTGGATTAAACTGCCAATGGAACTGCGGAAGGAAACCAATCTGATGTCCTTCCGAAAGAAATTAAAAACAGTGCTTTTTCAGCAAGCGTGGGGTTGTTTGTAACTTATGACTAGCTGCTCTTTTGTACTCGTATGTGTGGATCCTGACAAAGCGCTTAGAGACCCCCGGGTTATAACGCGCTATATAAATCAAATAAATAAATAAATAAATCTATTCCTTGATCTTCCTTGAAAGGTAGTTAAGGCTTTCCTAGAGTCAGCCAATGTATGGTAATCCTCTTTTAAGAATGGATAAACATGTTCAATTTTAAAGGATTTGGAGTCTCTCTCGAACTGAGTAGTTTTAGCATTAATGGTATAGTCCTTAAAAGTCTGAATCTCCTTCTCTATCTTCTCAATCAAGGCCTTGGCATCAGTTATGGCTGGATTATCTGAAATAGCCCTAATGAGTTCCTGAATTTCCTTCTCTTCTTAACTACAAAGTCTCTGAGCAGTCTCTATGGTGTGCACCATAAGTTCTCGACTGCACTTTGTATTTGTAAAGCTGAAGCCTTTTTTATATTCAGGGTCTTCAGTAAAAATAACAGGGACATTTTTTATTTGGAGACCCCACGGAATGGTGCCTGCCCGCAGATGTTGGAGTAGGAAGTAACCATGAAGTTCAGTTCTTATATGTTTTTTCTGTAATCGAATTAACTTATCGGCCTCATTCTGTTGTTTTGCTGAGGTACTTAATGATAGTGCTGAAAAAGGACTGGAAGCTATGAGATTTTGAATGTGATCCTCTGTAAAGGACAACGTGTCCTTTTCGGCCATACTAAGCAGTGGACTGGTCCACTGCTGTCGATTGAATCGTTAGATAATGTGGTAGACCTTAGTGTCAATCCACACCCGCTCGGGTAATCACCCGCTCTAGAGTTATATACAAAGGAGGGGTTTGGCCCAAAGAGGAAGGAGGGGGGTGGGGCCTCAGTATCCACAATTAGAAAAATTTACCCACACCTCCGTTCATTTAAGATCAGATTTCCGATCCAGAAATAAGATAAACCAAATAAATTATGTTTATCTTGGCAATAGTTTTTGCCTCTTTATTATTGGATTATTTTGTAGAGAAAAGAATAGATATTTGTTTAACCACAATAAGGACACATCGTCTACCAAACAGAATGTCACATTGGTGTAAACCAGACTAACAAAAACTAAATTATTTCATATTAGACATAAATATCCACATAAATTTACAATACATTTAGACACACGGGGAAATTCAATACATCAATACATTACAAATCATTCAACATGTCAAAAAAAGCTGTTTATGTACACATATATTCAATCTCAAATCGTTACGAATTAAATCAAACAACTCTAAAACACTCTTTGCACCCAGAGAGCAACTAGTCCTAATACTCCAGGTGTTGCAAAGATTTAGTGAGGACTTGAATCCCACATAGCCGACGCGTTTCGAGTTCTGGCTTTACAAATTACCAAACTCTCATCAGGGCTGGCTTAGTCTTGTCTTTGACAACTGTTTTTGACAAAAAAATAACAAAAAAACGTTTTAGAACGTTTAAAAACGGCTTCACAGCTATCCTTAAACAGCTAACTTCGTCATTTATTAGATATGTAGCCACATACCTGTATGTTGCCAAAATGGATTTGTGGCTGTAAAATTGTGCTTCTACGCAGTGGTTGCCAATCTGCAACAAAGTATCAAACCCTTATTTAATCTGTATGCCACCAAACCTGCAGTTTACAGCCAAAAAGCCGTTTTACACAAATGAGAGCGAGTTACCTCAAAAAGGCGGTGTTCTAATCCATCCAGAAGGATGATGAAATAAAATACTCTCAGTTCTTTGTTTCTGAAAAATTAAATTGTAGTGGTTTTACTTATCTGGCCTGTTTACTAAATATAAACATATTAATGTGAGCAAACACGGTGGTTACTCACTCGGTAGCCGGTGAATGACTGCAAACTGAAGAGGGATTGTAGTATTTCAATTACGATGAATATTTTCGTTTGTGGCCGGAAGCTGTAAAAACACACGGACTGAAGTAAGTCCCGCATTGCCACAGCTTCAATTATATATTAGAATGTTCAGGGTTATTCACGATCACTCACCTAATTCAGAATTGGGCGTATGGCGTTTGATCAGGCTCGTTCTCACTCCGTTGTTCGGAACAAACCGTTTCTTCCGACTCAGTTATTTGATTACCGGGTCAGGGTACCACGTGATCGCTAATGTCACCAGTGGAGGCGGAAAAACCGCCGGCGTCACTGGTGGTGCATTGTGGACGATGTATTGCTGGGACCCACACATTTTTTGAGGATTAGGCGGAGATTTTTAAAAAAATGAAGTTAGTATCCATTGGTTTTTGAAATTAGTGTCCCTCATAGTGAAAATTAAATAAATGGGGACTAGACATCATGGAACACTACTCATGTTATGTTAGACAGATAGGAATTAGATCTTATTCAGCTGACTCATGCAATTAAGCCCCTTGTTGATACTGTCGAATTTCATGATTAGATAGGCTTCTTTAGGCAACAGAGCACTCTCAATGTTGGGGGACCGATGAAAGGACTGGAAGCTATGAGATTTTGAATGTGATCCTCTGTAAAGGACAACGTGTCCTTTTCGGCCATACTAAGCAGTGGCAAGATATACAGATCACGCATAAGGCGTAAGGTATTGACTGCTCCTATAGTCGAGCATTTTTTGTCCGCTAACCATACTGAGAATGATTTTGAATGGACAGTTTTGGCCGGGATAGACCCCAAACATCGGTCCCCCAACATTGAGAGTGCTCTGTTGCGTAAAGAAGCCTATCTAATCATGAAATTCGACAGTATCAACAAGGGGCTTAATTGCATGAGTGAGCTGAATAGGATCTAATTCCTATCTTTCTAACATAACATGAGTACTGTTCCATGATGTCTAGTCCCCATTTATTTAATGTTCACTATGAGGGACACTAATTTAAAAAACCATGGGATGCTAACTTCATTTTTTTTTAAATCTCCGCCTAATCCTCAAAAAAAGTGTGGGTCCCAGCAATAAATCGTCCACAATGAACCACGAGTTAGGCCGGCGGTTTTTCCGCCTCCACTGGTGACATTAGCGATCACGTGGTACCCTGACCCGGTAATCAAATAACTGAGTCAGAAGAAATGGTTTGTTCTGAACAACGGAGTGAGAACGAGCCTGATCAAATGCCATACGCCCAATTCTGAATTAGGTGAGTGATCGTGAATAACCCTGAACATTCTAATATATAATTGAAGCTGTGGCAATGCGGGACTTACTTCAGTCCGTGTGTTTTTACACCTTCCGGCCACAAACGAAAATATTCATCGTAATTGAAATACTACAATCCCTCTTCAGTTTGCAGTCAGTCACCGGCTACCGAGTGAGTAACCACCGTGTTTGCTCACATTAATATGTTTATGTTTAGTAAACGGGCCAGATAAGTAAAACCACTACAATTTAATTTTTCAGAAACAAAGAACTGAGAGTATTTTATTTCATCATCCTTCTGGATGGATTAGAACACCGCCTTTTTGAGGTAACTCGCTCTCATTTGTGTAAAACGGCTTTTTGGCTGTAAACTGCAAGTTTGGTGGCATACAGATTAAATAAGGGTTTGATACTTTGTTGCAGATTGGCACCCACTGCCTAGAAGCATAATTTTACAGCCACAAATCCATTTTGGCAACATACAGGTATGTGGCTACATATCTAATAAATGACAAAGTTAGCTGTTTACGGATAGCTGTGAAGCCGTTTTAAAACGTTCTAAAAAGTTTTTTTGTTGTTTTTTTGTCAAAAACAGTTGTCAAAGACAAGACTAAGCCAGCCCTGATGAGAGTTTGGTAACTTGTAAAGCCAGAACTCGAACGCGTCGGCTATGTGGGATTCAAGTCCTCACTAAATCTTTGCAACACCTAGAGTACTAGGATTAGTTGCTCTCTGGGTGCAAAGAGTGTTTTGGAGTTGTTTGATTTAATTCGTAACAAATTGAGATTGAATATATTTGTACATAAACAGCTTTTTTTGACATGTTGAATGATTTGTAATGTATTGATGTATTGAATTTCCCGTGTGTCTAAATGTATTGTAAATTTATGTGGATATTTATGTCTAATATGAAATAATTTAGTTTTTGTTAGTCTGGTTTATACCAATGTGACATTCTGTTTGGTAGACGATGTGTCCTTATTGTGGTTAAACAAATATCTATTCTTTTTTCTACAAAATAATCCAATAATAAAGAGGCAAAAACTATTGCCAAGATAAACATAATTTATTTGGTTTATCTTATTTCTGGATCGGAAATCTGATCTTAAATGAACGGAGGTGTGGGTAAATTTTTCTAATTGTGGATACTGAGGCCCCACCCCCCTCCTTCCTCTTTGGGCCAAACCCCTCCTTTGTATATAACACCTGCCACCAAGTCACCCCACTGCATCCTGGACGCACATCGACCGCGAACTTGCAGCAATGTCCCGGTCACGTCACCGCAGCGGTCAATACATGCGCACAATGCAGAAGGTTAGGGCCAGTCCAAGGCATGGGCAGGGTACAAACACCGCAGGGACACACCTCCCCCCACCACACATTAACACACCCCATGAAGGCACAGTCCAGGTGCCCATCCTGTGCACCCTCATGCACAGCAACAAGCAACAAGCAAGCTCAATCCACACCCTGCACCACACAACAAATAACCAGGAAGACAGTCACTGCAGGAGTGGCTGCACAGGAACACACACCACACAACACCATTGCCACACACAAGGAAGGCTGCCAATACTTGCCAGTACATACACACACAAACAAACACACGGCCTGGGTGTAGCCACAAAGATAACACACACACAGGGATGCCTGAACAGATGTCTACCCAAAAACAACACACAAACACAAAACACTATAGAAACACACACAGAATCCCATCAGAAACAGACATACCCTGTCAGCAAAACTGATGAAAGGCAATTGGAGCACAGACACCACAGGAGTGCACAACCTCATCACTCAGGAACAAAACACACACAATATACCACAAATCATACAAGAAGTGTACCATCACAGAACTACACTGCCACATGAAACCAACTACAGATGCACATGAAATAAAAAATGAGCAAACACTACAGGACATCAGGGGATGCACATCAGGCAATGCCAAGGCCACATACACACAGCACTGTATGCACAACAAGCAGTGTGTGCACACCAAGTAGAACAGTCACACACAGACATGACTGACACAACCTCAACACACACACCACAAATCAGCACAGCACAAACACAACAGCACACCCAGTAAGTGAAGGAATACCACAGCCAACACACATACATCCAACACAACAACAACAGATGCACCACTCTGGCATACAAGAGCAGAACCATCTTGACCAGAGCACTGGACAGCACACAAAGCTGAAGTGCACATGAACAATCCTCATTGATTAATAGCACAAGAACATCACACATAAACCATTGGGGCAATGTCCATTCTGGAACATCACACTTGGCCCAAGAACTGCACCACAAAGCATAGTGTCACAAATGAAGTGATGGGGAGGCACACACACATGTAAACCAAGGGGACATCTGACATCAGAATGAACTGTCTTGCATGTCAGTAGTCAACATATAAGGGGTGTCCCATACTCAAATAGAGGGGCTGCCGACTCACAATGGGCAGGCATAAGTGGCACACATAGGGGATGGCATACACCACACACACCATGCCATACAGGAGGATAAAAGGCACCATGTGCCTGCAATGCATGAGAAACACAACCACAATGGCAGTGTGGAGCAGCAGGGCTGCACAGTCTACACAAACACTATCAAGACACATGGATGATCAAACAAACACAACACTGATGTGCAAGTCACACTCTCTGCACACTCATAAGTGACAAAAAAACAAGTAGGAGTCAGACAGAACAGCACGGACACACCAACATACTGCACAGTGTACAACAGACAACTCACACATGTGCATACAACCACATCCACAGGGCAGAGCAATCCAAACAACAGGCACACAAGTCTTGGGTGACACATGTGTGCCTTTCACAATCCAGGGGCACACACACATCCACACCCCCTACAAAGTCACACCCTTCACACTGCACACATCTTGACTACCCAAGAGCACACTTTTCATGTAGGCCATGGAACCAGGATTAAGGGCCAACACATGATGACCATACACATACACAGCTGGGTACACATAAAGGAATAACACACATACATGATGACATTGCCCAGCCTGCATGCAAACCTGTGCACATCATCACACCCTGTGCTGACAGTGTCCCCCAACCTGACATGTGAACAATGTAGACAACAAAAGCAAACCACTAAAAAGAGAACTGCATGACAGGTAAAATAGACATCACAGATAACACAAGTGCCAGTGTCTGAATGGACTGAAGACCCTGTTACCCCTGTTAAAAAATGTGATGCGGGCAAAGAGCTTGGCAATGTTGAAGTGACAAATAGAGCCTGGGGCACACTCAACCAAATGCACACACCAAAATAACTTTAATCAGCAAGGACACTGACAAAACAGACAACAGGAGTAACTGTCTTTATTCACATATTGCACAGATGTGAAAGTAGAACAACAGTAGACAAGAGCAAGGCACAATATGCTTATCATATGCAAGATAATCTGCACAGGCAAACTCCAAACAGGAAGGCCCGTGTCCATGTCAGGTGGCACAGCAAGTAAATAAGAGGCTGCACAGGGGAAACTCCAACACAACAGAGCAACAGGGCCAGTGTCCATGGCAGGTGGCACAGCAAGTGCATGAGAGGCTGCGCTGGGGAGAGTACAACACAGCAGAGCAACAGGGCCAGTGTCCATGGCAGGTGGCACAGAAAGTACATGAGAGGCTGCGCTGGGGAGAGTACAACACAGCAGAGCAACAGGGCCAGTGTCCATGACAGGTGGCACAGCAAGTACATGATAGGCTGCACAGGGGAGAGTATAACACAGCAGATTAACAGGGCCAGTGTCCATGGCAGGGGTGCCGCTCGTAGCAGTTCTTGGATTGTGGGACTTTGTCTTTCTGCCTGCCGGTGTGGAAATTAACACTTCTGCCGAGTTACCTGTGAAGCTGAGGACGGGATTACACGGGGGGAGTCACTAATTGCAAGGAGCCAGTGCGGACGCCCGGGACTGCGAGGACCAGCATTCTTGCTGACATCCACAGCTGGTGCCTCTTCCCGGGCGTGCTCCGCCCCAACCCTCCGCTAGGATTTAATTGGAATACCAACGCGCATCGCGGGACGCGCGCGGGACGAAGCCCGGGCAAAGGGCGGGCCGTTTGAGGCCGTTAGAGAACGGCAGAGACCGGACCGGGCTACCGCCCTGCCGCCCGATCCCCAGGTTCATTTACGGATCTGTCTGGCTGCAGGGATACTTGGAGCGAGTAAAATGGCCACTAGAGAAACAAGAAGTAAGGCCAACATTATGGCCTCAGGGACTTTGGATAACTTTCTAATTAAGGCAAATACAGTGGTGAACAAGGGTCTTACTGTGTTGGAGAAGCAAATTGCGGAGGGTATAGAGCATTCACATTTGGCTTCACAAGGGTCATCATCCAATGTTAGGTCATCAATACTACTTGATGCCACGCATTTATCACTCATGGACAGTATTGACCAAACCATAGAGTCTGTCCTACAACAGCTAAGGACACCATCTAACTCTCATAGGGATAGAGATTCACTACGTGACACTGATGAGGTGGAATCTTCCCCTATTGTTGAGTTAGTACCACCTAGGGCTCAGGGGGAGGGTCTTACATCAACTGAACACTTGGGCAATAGAGAAGCCGCAGCCCCGAAAAGGAAAAGATCTAGGAAGTCCAAAGGTGCTAAAAGGGCTAAAGTTGACCCTCTAGTGAACATTGTTGAGGACAGCCTGGTTACCCCTGGAACATCTACAACGGGGAACGATCTGGAAACAGTATGCACTCCACCCCCCACTCTCATTTCCACTCACACTGGCCCTTTTGTTTTTGGTGGGGTAGTTCCCAATACCCCAGAGCACATTATAGGCTCACTGACTGGTATCTTTAAAAGTCTCTTGGTTCCTCTTTTCCTTAAATTAGACTCTATAGAGGCTAGACTTCTAGCTATAGAAAGATTAGGTGGTAGTGGTGGTGATCAGCTAGGGCCAAGAGTAAGCACACATGGAGAACATGTGGATAATGCTGGGACTTCTCATTCCCCTATTGTTACAACTACCATGGCCCCTATTCCATCAATAGCTCCCAACAGGGAAAATATGAGTACAGCCCCGGTGCCACAGTCTGTTCCTGTACCCCTCCCTAGGCAACTGCCTCCGGTACCAACTGTAAGGAGGTCGAAATTACCTGCTTCGGTCAGCTCACTTGGTCAAGAGAGACCAATGAATGAAACAGCTAGCCTCCCAACCCGGTTAGCTAAGTCTAATAACTGGCGTAAAGCAGTTAACCTGCCTCCAGAGGCGGCAGCCTATACTGTGATTTTGATGGGGGTACCAGAGCTTTCCAGTGACGTGGTAGAATCTTATGATTCTCTACGTAATAAGGCTATTAGCTGGTTAAATATCCAAAGGCCCTTACCACCTAATCTCAGAGGAGAGGTTCTTATGGTTAGAAGAGTCCCGTGGGTTGGGTACACCGCCAAGAAAAGTGTGGAGGACTGTATAATTGTAAGTTTCAAGAGTCCCCAGGTTGTTACCTATATCTGTAACTGGCTAGGAGGTCCAGGAAATACCTCTATAGAATTGGTTCCACTGTCATACTTTTACCCTAATGTACGTGATTTGACTGTGAGGAGGGACGATGGTTGGACAAGGGTTGGCTTTGCTGTTGATGGGTCAAGATACAGGCTCGCCCGTAATGTCATTCCTGCTTGTGGTACCTATGTACACCCGAATAGATTCAGTTGCCTTGATCAGGTTGATTGACTTGGAAAGGGTGCATCCTTACGATGTACCCGAAGTATCGTTAGTGAATCTGTAGGCGACACTGATGTCATCACTCGAGAAATTGACCTAACCCCCCAGGAAGACCCAACTCCTTCCTGCCCCCCGGGCCGAGCAAGTAATTTACCATGTAATCCACCTGGATATAGCCCAACACCTGTAGTTCCGTCTGGTCCCAACCTAACATCTGCTGCCTTATCCCTTTTGGAAACAACACTGCAAGGGCCCGCAGTTCAATTACTAGAAATCGAACCAGGGAAAATTGGGGGGCTGGGAATAAAACCTACAGCCGAAACCCTAAAAGTCCTCTCCTGGAATGTGGCGGGTATTGTTAATAAATTACACACAAATGACTGGGAATCTTTAGTTGGCAGTAGTGATATTTGTCTTTTTCAAGAGACATGGGCCAGGGAACCCCTGTGTAGAGTAGGGTACGCAGTTTTTGAAATTAAAGCCAGGTGGAGTGGCAAAGGGAGGCCCTCGGGTGGTTTGGCGATTTGGGTAGCTAGTCACATTGGGTGTAATGCGGAGAATGTACCGACGTCTTTGTAAGACATTCAGTGTGTTCTACTCAAGTGGCCTAATGTGTTAAATTTGGCAATCATTAATGTTTACTCTCGCCCAGTCAGTGTGGCCGCGGAGTCACCCACATTAGAAGAACTTTCGTCATTTCTGGGTCAACTCCCCACTGATTGTAAGATAGTGATGGGCGGAGATTTTAACTGCCACTTTGAACCACTGGAAGGTCTAAGGGAGGGTGCTCTTACTACTGAAGATGACTTCTGGGGTGTACCACCATGTCAATCCCCTCACCCTAAATCTTGGTCCCCTCTTGCAGTGCAACTTATGTCCCTAACATTACATTTTGCTCTAAGGGCTTGTAATGGACGTACCCCGTCTGACATCCCTTCATTGTGTACCTTCAATAGGAAGGACCATGAATCGAGGTTGGACTATATTTTTGTGGATATTGGTCTTTGGTCTAAGGTTCAAGATTTTAAGGTAATCGTGAGAACAGACAGCGACCATAACACACTTTTATTAGATATGGTGCATCCTGTACCTGTTGGCGGGTTACTACCTAAAAATCCCAGTGATGATCCATGGAATCTGATTCTTAGCTCTAATAGGCGTAGGGTAAAATGGGGGAAATTGGTTAATTCAGAAGAGAGTATAGCTAAAATCTATGAATTGGCACTCCCTAAGCTAAATGATCTGGACGTATTAATTAACCAGCCCAGAACACCAAATTACAATGAGAAAGTGGCCCAAATCCATGTAGACCTAGTGGGAGATCTTGGTGAGGTTTTTTTCCAGTGGTAGTCCCACGGAAGAAAAAGACCCGAACTTCAAACTTGTACAATTCTTCCTGTAGAAAGATTAAGGCAGAACTAATAGCTACAATAAAAGTAGGTTCTGATAGGGGTAAGGTCGCTGAGCTTAGGCGAAATTATAGGGAAGCTATGGCAGAGGCAAGGTCGGAATGGAATTGGAACAGATGGCAGGATCTCTCCCTAGCGCTAGAAGCGAGGGACTCTAGAAAATTTTGGTCTTTGGTAAACATAGGTACAGGAGAACCAAAGGCTGCAGTTGAGCCAAACATTGCATCTTCCGTCTGGGAAGACCACTTTGGCAAATTGTACCAAGATACCTCTGAATTTGCCAATGATGTGGATCCGGATGTTCTATCCAATCCTGTAGCTGGACTAGAATTTACCCTTGGTGAAGTGGTTAGTGCAATAGAGAGATTGGCAAAGGGGAAGGCCCCGGGATTAGACAGATTGCCCGGTGACCTTTTTAGACATCATCCAGAGATATGGGGCCCGTACTTCCTCATTTTGTTCAATTCCATCGCGGGAGGTATGGAGATCCCTAGTACTTGGCTGGGGGCGGAGATAGTGCCCATTTTCAAAAAGGGTTCTCCTCTTCTCCCAGCCAACTACAGGCCGATCAGCCTCATAGATGTCCCCCAAAAATAATTTTCTCGCCTTCTCCTAGACCAGCTTCTGGACTGGATGGAGGAAAATGAAATTCTGAGTCCCCTCCAGGCTGGCTTCAGGAAAAACACGTCCACCATGGATCAGATTTTCCGCCTTGTTCTCCTCTACTGGAAAACTGTGAGGATTGAGGGGGGGAGGCT
This sequence comes from Lissotriton helveticus, assembly GCF_964261635.1. NCBI lineage: Eukaryota > Metazoa > Chordata > Amphibia > Caudata > Salamandridae > Lissotriton > Lissotriton helveticus. The sequence goes on from NC_136065.1 coordinate 1,413,879,881, forward strand.
GTACATGGTGTTCGTGGACCTGAGGTCAGCCTTCGACCTGGTCCCCCGCAAGAAATTGTGGGAGGTCCTAAAGGAGCTGTGTGTTCCTACCCATTTACTACACGCTATAGTTAGGCTTCACACCAGTAATTTTGCACAGGTTAGGTGTGGGAGGGATGGAGCGTTGTCATCCAGGTTTCCAGTCCATAGAGGGGTAAGACAGGGTTACGTTTTGGCGCCAACCCTGTTTTGCCTCTTTGTTAACAGTGTCATATCCCATCTCGACAGTGTCAGGGACAACGACGCTCCCTTTTTGGCAGGCAGGAGGGTACCGGCTATCATGTTTGCCGATGATACCCTCCTGCTTTCCAAATCACCGATGGGGATCCAACGGATCCTAGATGGTTTTGGTCTTTTCTCTGCAAAACATGGTCTTGAGATAAATACAGGGAAGACCAAATTCATGATATTTAACCCCTCCCCCAAAACCAGATCTAACCCTTCCTTTGGCACAGCGAAACTGGAAAGGGTAAAAACCTTCCAGTATTTGGGTGTAACCCTACATGAGAACCTATCCTGGGAGCCCCAAATAGCAAGATCTCGGCTCAAACTTTGTCAATTGTCCGGTGCAATTCTGAAGGTTGCAAATACTTCTACTTTTAAACCCATTAGCCCGGCAATAGAAATGTATAAAACTCAAGCCAAAGCGGCCGCTTCTTATGGTAGTGAGCTATGGGGGCACAAAGCTGGGGCAGAACTTCTCAGTGTAGAAAACAATTTTCTCAGACGTCTCTCAGCCCTCCCCCGTGGCACACCTCTGCTTCCCTTGAGACTTGATGTGGGTCTTCCCTCTGTAGCTGAGGATCTTGACCTAAAGCCTTTAATATTCTGGCATAGGCTTTGGGCCACTAATGAGCTTGCTTACTACAGGCAAGACCTCATTCATGTAATGAATTTGAACAAGCGTGACAGAATTCCTTGGTTGGTTTTCATCAAGAAAGAACTGTATCGCCTGAGACTCCAGGAGTTATGGGATGCTCCTGAACAAGGCTACCAAAGGGTCTCTCGCAAAAGACTGGTGGAAATATATAAGGAAAAAAGTTTATCTAATCAGGTATCTGCACCCAATAACGGCACCTTAACAGATCGATTCTTGGATTCCAAAAATTCCTATAATTTTGAAGGTTTTATGGACATTATTTTTACCATTTTAGCTCGAAAACTGTTCATCCAATGGAGATTGGGCACCCTGCCTATTAAAACTTTTACTTGTAAATGGACAAAGAGTGATGATAAAATCTGTCCGGGGTGCGCTAATCATGATGAGGAAGAAATTCATGTCCGGTTCTTTTGCCCAGTCTACAATAGACCAAGGAAATACTGGCTTGTGCCATTATGTAGGAACTTGGGCACAAGGAGCCATCTGTACTCTTACAGATTACTGAAAACCAGCACTCTGCCCCATATAGTTTTTGCAGTTGCCAAATATATACTGGCCATGTGGCAGATAAGAAATAAACTCCTAAAAGACTGATCATTCATATGAATGGCAATGTTCTCTCTCCCATGAACAGATTTACAAGGAATTTAACTTTTATGTAATGTTTTATACAAGGGAATGTTATTTTTATTGTTGAATGCTTTAATTGTATCTTTTATGGTCTAAACGACCGAAATAAAGAATTTTTGGATTGGATTGGCAGGGGGCACAGCAAGCACATGAAAGGCTGCACAGGGGAGAGTACAACACAGCAGAGCAACAGGGCCAGTGTCCATGGCAGGTGGCACAACAAGTACATGAGAGGCTGCACAGGCAAGTGCAACACAGCAGTGAATGACAAGGCCACTGGGCATGGCAAAGTACAGAGTCATGACATGAAAAGCAGCCCAGGCAAGGGCAGAACAGCACTGAATGACAAGGGCAATATGAGGAAAGTCAGGAAAATGGTCAGGCGATTTAGTCGATGTTTCTTTAAGTAATTTTGCCCGGCGTTAAACGCCTCTAATACCATACGAAGTTTATCAAATAAAGAGGCAGGCTCTGGAGACAGGAAGACAGGAAACAAGTTTTATTCCGACGGAGCAGAACACATCAGATCGGACAACAAGGTATCGTCTCGAGGTGCTCTCTAGCAGCCTCTCTGAGGCCTGGCCTTTTATACACTGGTTTACGACATGTGACCGCTCTTTATTACAATAAAGACATTGTGAAGTAATGGAAAAAAGACATCCCCGGTACCCCCCAGTTCCGGCTCATTCCAACACGTGGTTACAGTAGAGGTCCTCACCCCCCATACAATAGGAGGGGGCTATCACGCAGCTGAGTGTTCCGCCGATTCCTTTGGAATGTGTGCGCCTGATCGAATCTCAGGAGGTGGGGAGGTCATGATCAATAGTAACTTCTTTGAAGAGGGGCGAGTGCATACAGTAGTGGGCAATAAACTGTATCCTCAGGCTAAGGGATGACCAGCGGTCCGTGCAGACAATCGGGCTCAGAGGAAGGGGTCATCAAAGGAGAGATATTCATGAAAGGAAGGATCGGTGTGGACAATCGAGCGTAGAGGAAGGGTTTATCAAAAGAGGGGTATTCATGGAAGGAAAGGAGGTGTTGGTCAGGCGCGGGGTGTGATTCCCAGAGACAGAGTCATGCGGAAGAGGAGGGTTCATGACTTGTGCATGTGAGCGCGGGGGCAGCCAGGGTGCATGGGGGAGGCTTGCAGGGTCAGGGAAGTGCGCTGATGATCGATCGTGAACAGGGAGACCATGGTACCTAAAATGGCTGTCGTGCATGTTCATACGTGAGTCTGAGGAATGGGCAAGATGGCGCAGATGATGTTCAGTTCACGAACTAAAATTCCACAGTCCTCCCTTTTAACATGTCTCGCCAGCTTGTCAATTCGGATCTATCCCCATAAGACCACGTATTTCCATCTCATAGAGGGGACTCATGTGCTCAGTTCTAAAGTCCAAAGTCTTAGGGCACATACAGTTAGAAATGAGTGAACACAAAGGTGGCAAACATTGAATACCTAAGCAACACCCACACAGTATCACGACTGGTATCAGTATAAATGTAAACAACCTCCATCCCCAGTCCTTCAAAGTGTCCCAAAACCAGCTTCCAAGCGACCATCCTTCTTGCTCCTGGTGAACCTCTGAGGATAGTCTGTGGAGGTGTTCGATTGCTTTGTAGACTGAAGGCGAGTTATCTGGCACGAAGGTGCAACAGCTGGAGCCGATGATGCGGCATGCTCCTCCACGGTCGGCCAGAACCACATCTAGAACAAGGCGGTTTTGAAGAGCCACCAGGCGGACTGCCTGAAGCTCAGCCGTGTTGTTAGCGAGGATGCCAGCCGTGATGTTAATGGTTGTTTCTACTGCCTGAGTCAGGTGTCGGATAGCGCGGCTATTTGCCATTGGGCCCCACAGAGGAACAAGTCCCTTCACCGCATCCAGGAACTGTGCTCCGGTAGAGTCGGCTTGTCCAATGTCTCCGGCGCGCTTTTGCCGGTGATGGTAGGCTGGGGCCACATACGTGGGGGGAAGAATGAAGGCGATGTAGCAAGTACCCCTCCAACCTTTCGGGAGCCAGGTGTAATCTTTGATGCCACAAACAAAGTACATATTCGGAGAAGCAACAAAGGAGGGGGGATCCACTGAGACCAATGTTCTGGTGATGTGGCAGGAACTGTGACCCACCAGCTGTGTTCCCTGGCCTTCGAGGCTCACGAGACCTGTGACATTGATGACAGACAGGGCCACAGTCAGAGTGGCAGCCGTTCGCTTCCGCAGGTGGGAGAAGGTGGGTCTAGCTGGATTGTGGAGCACTTGCATTTCAACTCGTTCTTTGGCAGGGATGTTCATATGGAAGGCGGAACCTGAGGTCACAGGACAAAAGGGGGCAGACGTCCTTCCTGTTTTGTTCAGCCAGAACCCATAGTAGAAGTGTGACACTGTTTGATCAGAAGCGGCGTTGTCCTTGTGGCTTTCCTGCAAGAGGATCAACCAGGCGAGGCAGGAGCCGTGAACTGAGAAAGGAGAAGGGATGAAGGGGATGGAGTGTCCAGTGGCATGCGGGAGCAACCCGCAGACCCAGCAGTTCGTGGCATTTGCAGCAAGGTTGTGCTGGTGCAATATTTGCACGAAAGAATTGTTCCAGAACTCCTTACGCCTTTCTCGGAGCTGAGGCGAAAGGGAGATCAGGTGATGCTCTTTCACGGTGGTTGGCTGTGCAGTGGTCAGCAATATCTGATGAGCAGGTGTGCTGTCCTCCAAGATCCAGAAGGAAGTCATGAGGAGGAGGCAAAGGAGGAAGAGAATGAAGAAGGCGATTGTCTTTGATTTGTGCAAATTGTCAGCCTTTGGGTTCCTGTAGTGGGTATTTCCGGTTGCGTCCATCATCTTCTTATCTGGCGCTTCCATCATCTTCTTATCTGGCGCTTCCATCATCTTCAAGGTGCTCGGTAGTGGGCAGAGCCACAGACTTTGTTTAGCTTCTCTCCGGGTAACCCTTGGTTGTTTTAGGCCACCGTTCTGAGATTTTAACTTAGTCCGTGGTCTACTTAGCCGAAGCTCCCTCCTTTCGACGCAGGAAATACCCTTCCCGGGATGGCACAGTGGGATCAGGGAATTTTGCAAGTTCAAGTGCCTCGGTATCAGGATAGCAGTTCAGTGATGGCCGGTCTTTGTTCAGGAGCTCTTCTTGGGTGTCGACGTTGTCTGTCGTGGCCAGGGTCGAGGAGACCTTCTTGCAGTGGTGGGCGTGCAGCCAGTGCCTTTTTCCCTCTACTCGAAGAGCCGTCCGAGTGGTGATCAGTACTTGCCAGGGGCCCGTCCACCGGGGTTCCAGACTCTTTGCCCGTTGGAAATTCCGGACTAAAACATAATCTCCCGGTTGGATATCGTGACCGGGACCCCTGGAAGCATCGGGGATGGCCTGCTGCACCTGTTGATGAATGACAGACAACGTTTTAGTTAACTTGTATAAATAATCTGACAGCAGGACGTCTGGGACGTCGTGAATGGAGATCGGTTTGGGGGCAGTCCAGAGGTTCATTGGTCGCCCAAACACAACCTCGTAGGGGGTCAAGTGGTGCTTAGTGGGAGTGGAGCGCATCGATAGCAATGCCAGTGGGAGGGCATCTGGCCACTTAAGTCCTGTGGTGGCCACTATTTTTGACAGTTTCAGTTTCAGTGTAGCATTGTGTCGCTCAACTAGGCCAGCGGATTGGGGGTGGAAGACCGCATGGAACCTCTGCTTCACCCCCAGCCCCTTCAAGATTAGTTGGATAACTTCAGCTATGAAGTGGGGGCCATTGTCGCTCCATAAAATTCGACAAAGGCCGTAGCGAGGGAAAAACTCTTTCAGTAGTACTTTGGCAGTAGTCATGGCAGTGTTATCACAGGTTGGATAGGCTTCCACCCATTTGCTGAAGGCGCATACAATGACTAATACGTACTTCAAGCCTTGGCATCTCTCCAGCTGGATGTAATCCATCTGGAGGACCTCAAAGGGGTGGTCGGGGATCCCAAACCCTCCCCGGGGTACCACAGTTCCTTTCCCGGGGTTGTGTTGTAGGCAGATAAGGCACTGCTGGACCAGGCGTTTGGCTGAGTCGGGGATTTTGTTGTTGTGCCAGATTTTGGAAATGAGTTCAATCATGGGGGCAGAACCTATGTGTGCAGGGGAGTGTGCCATAGTCAGTATGGGAATCAAGTATGAGTCAGGCAGCAACCATTTGTTTGTGTCTTTTGTCCGCCAGCCGCCTTCATCGTCCTTCAGACCCACCCGTGCCCATTCAGTCAGTTCGTGAGGTGTGCTGGCCGACTGGATGTCCCTAATCGTTTCCCTAGCGTCTGTCCATTTTTCTGCTTGTGACCTGGTCACATATATGCGTGTCGTCGTCCTATTTTCAGCTGTGGTTCGGGCAGTGATGTCGCCAGTGCGTTTCCCTGTCCAACTAAGTCCGTCACCTTCTTGTGTGCCTGGCATTTGATCACTGCTAATCGTTTGGGGAGGAGAACTGCTTCAATCAGGGCGGAGACTAGATCCCCGTGAAGGATGGGCGTGCAGTGGGACGTCAGGAATCCCCTTTCCCTCCACAAGAGCCCAAAATGATGAACCACCCCGAAGGCATACTGGCTGTCCGTGTAAATGTTCGCCGTGGTTCCTGCTGCTATGATACATGCTCGTGTGAGGGCAATTAGCTCTGCCGCCTGTGCGGATCGTTGCGTGATGCGGGCTGTTTCAACTACTGTTCGGGCTGTCGTCACCGCATAGGCAGCTGAAGTGGTGCCGTCTGGGAGTTTGATACAAGAGCCGTCTACCCATAGCTCTCCATCAGGGTCTGTAAAAGCAATGTCTCGGAGGTCAATTCTACTCCTGGTCTGTTCGTCCGTGAGGGTCACACAGTCGTGTATAGGGGGCACATCGGGGTCATTTTCAGGCAAGGGCAACAGTGTAGCAGGATTCAAAGTTGTGCATCTCTTCAGAGTGATGTGGGGTGCAAGTAGAGTCAATTCGTACCCCGTCAGTCGTGCACTAGTCAGGTGTTGGGTCTTGGTCTGGTTCAAAAGGGTGTCAATTGCGTGGGGTACTAACACCGTGAGAGAGTTCGAAAGTACAATTCCCTCACTCTGACGGATAGAGACAGCAGCGGCGGCTACTGCTCAAAGGCAGGCAGGTAAAGCTCTGGCGACTGGGTCAAGAGTGGCAGAGAAGTAGGCACAAGGGCGTTGTTTGGAGCCGATGGGCTGAGTCAGAACAGACACTGCGCATCCCTCCCTTTCGTGAGTGAAGAGGGAGAAGGGCTTGGAGTAATCTGGTGTTCCTAGGACGGGTGCCGAGCAAAGGGCATCCCGCAACTCCTTAAAGGACGCTTGGCATTCGGGGGTCCAAGGGAGTGGGAAGGGAACATCTTTGGCCAACAGGGAAAGTAGGGGCTTTATAATGAGACTGAAATTTGGTAACCATTGTCGGCAAAAAGAGGTAAGGCCCACCAATGAACGGACTTGCTTCTGTGTTTTTGGGATGGGGGTGTCTAGGATGGTTTGGATTCGGTCGGGCGTAAGTTTCCTCCCTTCTTTGGACAGGAGATGGCCTAGGTATGTCACTTGAGGCTGGCAGAACTGTAGTTTCTTTTTGGAGACTTTGTGGCCATTCTCCGCAAGGAAGTGCAAGAGTTGGATAGTGGCCGTGATTGCAAGTGGAGTGGTGTCGGCCACCAAAAGGATATCATCGACATATTGGATCAACACCACTCCATCTGGTAGCTGGACGGCGTCCAGCTGTCTTTTGAGGGCCTGGCTGTAAATGCTGGGACTTTCAGTGTAGCCCTGGGGAGCTCTACAAAATCGGTACGAACGTTTTTTTAAGGTAAAGCCGAAGAGATAACGGCTGTCTGGATGGATGGGGATAGAGAAAAATGCATTCTTGAGATCAATAACGGTGAAGGTGGTGGCAGTGGACGGGATGAGGGTCAGAATGGTGGTGATGTCTGAGACTACGGGGTACTGTGGCACCACCACTTTGTTGACTTCTCACAGGTCGATGATGAAGCGGTACGCTTTCTCATCTCCCTCACCTTGCTTCTTAACAATGGGTAAGATAGGGCTGTTGCAGACATTACTAACCACTTCCTCTACCACTCCTGCATCTACCAGGGACTGAATAATCGCTACCAATGCCTTCTCGCCTTCGGGCGATATCCGGTACTGTGGGAGTTTCGGGAGTATTGCGTCTGGTCGAACAGTTATGTGCACAGGGTCGATCATCATTCGTCCTACATCCGAGTCGGTTCTGGACCATAGGTACAGGGGTAGGGTGTCGAGCAATGTTAGGTCAGCATCAGTCATAGAGTACATATGTCGTGCGGGGCGGGATCTGGACATGCTCGGGTTGTCGTACAGGATGACTCGGACTCCATCTGGGGAACACCTAATAGTAGTTCAGAAATGTTTTAGTAAATCGATACCCATAATGGCGTCAGGAGAGTTGGAGGAGAGCAGAAATGTTGTGTCAGTGGAGTTGTTTCCTAGGTCAAAGGAGATAGGTACAGACAGGGGATTTGTGGAGGGCGTTCCATCGAAACCTATCGATGTAATGTGTGAGCCAGACAAGGGTGCCCTTGGAATCAGTCGCTTTGATAATACACTACGTGTCGCTCCAGTGTCTACCAAGAATGGAGACTTTGTACCCAGGACCTTAGCGGTGACGTAAGGACCTTGCTGGTCAACACAGAGCTCGACTGGATCCCTCCCTTGCCCTTGGCAGTCCTATGCGAAATCGGGAGTGTTCTCACTGTCAGATAGTTGGTACTGGTTCTGTCGGGGACGGTCAAATGTGTTCAATCTTCCTGGTCTGTCGCTGTTGGTGTCATTTGTGTACCCCCGTCCCTGTCCTCTAGTCCTGGGGCCATTCGTCATGTCCCTCGTTTCTTTATTTTTAATTAGTTCCAGAAGAGCCAGACATTGAGACTTCCAATGCCCGAATCCTTTGCAAAATGCACACTGATTATCTTCTATATCCCTACGTCCAGAGTAGGGAGTGGGTGTGCGGTCCTTTGGGGGTGGATTTCTAGGGGCGATTGATTGGTAGCTCCCCCTGTGTAGTTCTTTCCCGACTGCCACCCCTTGTATCTGGGCTATCATCACCCTTTCTTTCAAATCTTTCTTCTTTCTCTCGGTTGCCCTATCATTCTCATTCTTTTGGTGTTCGTAGTACTGAGCCATTTGGAGGATAGCGGCGGGTTTGGAGGCCCCCCAACTACTCTCGCTCGTTTGTAACTTTTCGGAAACCTCTCGTGACAGACCCTTTACGTAGTTTTGTACAAATAGGTGTTGTCCGGTTGCGGTGGTCATGTCTTGGCCACTGTAGTCGGAGAACACCGTTTCAAATCGGGAGAAGTATTCTGATACGTCTTCCTGGGGTTTCTGACGGCAAGCCGTGACTATTGACCAATCTACCTTCTTCTCTGGGATCAAGGTTTTCAGCTTCTGAACTATTTTGTCCGGAAGTTCCAGTATGTCTTTTATCGGTTTCCTTCCGGGCTCTCGTCGTTTATCTAGCTCACTGAGTTGATTCCAGGTATGTCCGAACAGATCTGTGTGTTCGGCTTTCCGGATTTGCTTCCACACGTCAGCCGGCAGACATAACCCGAAAAACAAATCAATGTCTGCTAGAGTCATTATCGTTGAGCCCAAGGCTGTGCCTAATTCGGTGTAAAATGCTGTCGGGTTCTTCCTTAAATCAGGCAGGGTTTGCCTAAAGGTTAAAATATCTTGTCGATCCCATGGTTGGTAAACCCAATTGTACACAACCCTTCCTTTTGCATCTGCGTGGTTGATATCGTCGTTTGTTCCCTGACCTCTTGGGGGAACCCAGTAGGGGGCGGCTTCTCTGATAGGCATCATAGTGTTGGTTACTTCTAATGGGGACTCAGCCGTTTCAGGGACTGTGATCTTAACCTCTGGTTTCTGTTCCGTGAGGTGGCGGAAGACTTCAAGCGTTTGCATGAAGAGGTCCGTCACATCGCGTTCAGTCCCATCTCCAACATCAATCTTTCTATATAGAGCCGTCAGCTTAGCAGGACCCTTAGTTTGATACCTATCCTCATATGCGTTCAGGGTGTGGTAGCTGAACCGTAAAATGAAATGCCGTCTGTGGCTACCGGCATGTGAATTGTGCATATCCATCGTATATTCTTCGCTCTCTTTCCGTTCTACCAGTGTCTTTGCCATCTTGTCAATCCCATCCCGCTCGTCGCTGCTCAACCTATTTGGTCTGGCCGTTAGCTGCTTGCTAGCCTCGAGTTCATCTGATGTTGTTACCGATGTGGCTGGTGCGAAGGCCGTAAGAGCCGGGGCACTAGCGCTAGAGTCACCCTCGCCCGCACTCAGAACTGGTAGGTGCTGTGCTAGAGGCTGACAGGGGGCATAAGGAGGGGGCATGTAGATAATCGGAGGACCTAGCAGTAACTCGTCGTTTGCCCGTTGTTTGGAGGGCATCTCCGGGTAGAGCGTAGAGGGGGTCCTAACAGGGCATTGGCCTGTCGACCCTGATTCTTGCGTTTGTCTAACTTCCTCTCTCCTTCTTATTTCTTCGTCTAGTTCCTTAGCGGCCAGGTGGGCTGCCTTTCGTAACTCTTTCCCTATTCTTGCTTCTTCTCTTTTCCTTCGTTGCTCTGCTTCTTTGCGCCACATGCCGATACTATCGAGCATGGTGGGTGTTGCCTTATTTATTCTAACAGCTGCTTCTAGCGCTTTTATTTTATGATCATCAAAGGAACCTATCAGTGGCCACTGACTTTCGGGATCCTTTTTTGTATATTTATGCCATAACTTACTATAAGCTATAGCGACTAGTCCTTGTTTAGTGAACATGTCCTTATTAGGGGTGCCTTCCAATGGAGCTGGATGGTTCATCTCTAATAAGCGGTCCGGGTTGTACCAACTACCAATCAGTGGGGAGATGACAGGCATGACAGATTACAACGGGGGACAAAGGTCCGCACTACCTATCTTTCACTATTTGCAAAGACTAGACAGAATATTGCTATTCTACGTTATTTGCAAGCAGAGAACCTCAAAAGAACTATACTCCAAACAATCTATGTTCGGACAATCAATCAGTGGGGAGAAAAATAGGCACGGCAGATTACAATGGGGGACAAAAGTCCGCGTTACCTACCCTTCACTATCCGCAAAGGGAGATAGAATATTCCTATTCCTCCCCGTTTGCAGGCAGCGAATATCTCAAAGAGCGACAATGCAAATACTAGTATTTCAATCAATCAAACAATCAATCAATTCGCAATTTGTCGTGCGTCACGACCTTACCCGGACCGCATGGACAGTTTCTTGTCTTCCGCTTCCAGCGCCCGATCGTCCTCTACTCTCTGCTGCTACCGTGGCACTCCTGATGGTTCCCAGTCAGGACCGTAGATCACTCGGGAGAGGTCTGCTTGGAACCAGTGAAGTTCGGATGATCGGCTGTCAGACGAGGGTCTATTGGACAGGAGCTCTCCCGATCGTTGCAGTCGTTCACTCTGTCGTCGGGACCTCTCCCACTGGATCCACGTGTCGCTGATGGGCCCCACAATTGGGACGCCAATTGAGGAAAGTCAGGAAAATGGTCAGGCGATTTAGTCGATGTTTCTTTAAGTAATTTTGCCCGGCGTTAAACGCCTCTAATACCATACGAAGTTTATCAAATAAAGAGGCAGGCTCTGGAGACAGGAAGACAGGAAACAAGTTTTATTCCGACGGAGCAGAACACATCAGATCGGACAACAAGGTATCGTCTCGAGGTGCTCTCTAGCAGCCTCTCTGAGGCCTGGCCTTTTATACACTGGTTTACGACATGTGACCGCTCTTTATTACAATAAAGACATTGTGAAGTAATGGAAAAAAGACATCCCCGGTACCCCCCAGTTCCGGCTCATTCCAACACGTGGTTACAGTAGAGGTCCTCACCCCCCATACAATAGGAGGGGGCTATCACGCAGCTGAGTGTTCCGCCGATTCCTTTGGAATGTGTGCGCCTGATCGAATCTCAGGAGGTGGGGAGGTCATGATCAATAGTAGCTCCTTTGAAGAGGGGCGAGTGCATACAGTAGTGGGCAATAAACTGTATCCTCAGGCTAAGGGATGACCAGCGGTCCGTGCAGACAATCGGGCTCAGAGGAAGGGGTCATCAAAGGAGAGATATTCATGAAAGGAAGGATCGGTGTGGACAATCGAGCGTAGAGGAAGGGTTTATCAAAAGAGGGGTATTCATGGAAGGAAAGGAGGTGTTGGTCAGGCGCGGGGTGTGATTCCCAGAGACAGAGTCATGCGGAAGAGGAGGGTTCATGACTTGTGCATGTGAGCGCGGGGGCAGCTAGGGTACATGGGGGAGGCTTGCAGGGTCAGGGAAGTGCGCTGATGATCGATCGTGAACAGGGAGACCATGGTACCTAAAATGGCTGTCGTGCATGTTCATACGTGAGTCTGAGGAATGGGCAAGATGGCGCAGATGATGTTCAGTTCACGAACTAAAATTCCACAAATAGGCATGGCAAAGTGCAGAGTCAGGACATGAGAAGCTGCACAGTGAGTGTGTTTGTACCCTTCCATGGTAAGCAACACACCCAGGTGGTAAACAATGGACAGGATTAGCACACCTGTATGAGAGACAGGTGTGTCAGGGGGACTACCACTCACTCTTGGCTGTCAGGCGGACTTAGAGCTGGCTGTCGGGGACAGCAGGACCACTTGACTGTGGCGGGAGAGGCCCAGGTGATGGTGGGCTATCAGTGGTTTGACAAGTTGGAGGGCTGTTTGGACCAGGTGGTGTAGTGGCATGTGGAGGTGGAGTCATGTAGACCTGTGACACAGTGTGGGTGGGAGAGTTTGGAGGGGTGCCTTTCCACTTCTTGGGAATTCGAAATGCCTTCCCTGTACTGGGGTCAATGGAAACTGATGATGACACATCAGGCACACCCACCAACAGACCCGCATCAGGTGCAGACACTGGAACTCCCTCTGGTGACGTGCTGGATTCTGCAAAACACTTTTTCTGTCTACTCCTCTGGACCACCTTCCCCTGTTTGCCAGGTGTCCCCCTACAGTGCCCTCCTTCCCCTGTTTGCCAGGTGTCCCCCCTACAGTGCCCTCCTTTACCTGTTTGCCGGGGGTAGCCCCTACAGTGCCCTCCTTCGCCTGTTTGCCAGGGGTAGCCCCTACAGTGCCCTCCTTCACCTGCTTCACTGGGCTTAGAATTGGAATTGATGTGGCTGGGGAATGTGGCCCTGAGCCCTTCCTAGGTGTACCCTTCCTATACAACACCTCCTCAGTGGGCATAGACACTGCACGCCTAGCTCTGCATGCAGTTTTGGGACAGGAAAGTCCTTCACTGGTGATGCCTCTGAGGCATGTGATCCTGATGTCTGCTTCATTGCTTTTTCGGCTTTGCTCTTCCCTGACGGGCTCTTGTCTTTGCAATCTGTGGTGGCTCTGCTCTTCTGTGGGGATGGGGTCTGCGCGCGGGCCCGCTTGGGTTGTTTCTGCTGGGTGCTTCTTGTGCTGTATCGTGACTGTGACAATTACAAAAAACACAGTTGATGGACAGAATGTAGAACAATGTCATACATTCACCCCAGTACAAGGATCTGGGCCTAAATCTATCGTTTTTTTGCACTCCACACCACCCTGGGTTAGACACTGGCTATATGCAAATCAGCTCTGACCCTGTGCCTCATGGGAACAGTCCAGTCCGAACTACCAAGCCACGTCTTTCCCAGACCGGAATCAAGCATCCAAGGACCGGTTTCTGGCTATCAGCCTTCATCAGCCTGGATAGCTTGACTCCAGTGGTGTGGAGAGCCTGGGACTCACGTCTGAGCATACCCAGCCCACTCGGGGTGAAAATTGCAAAAAACACAGTTGATGGACAGAATGTAGAACAATGTCATACATTCACCCCAGTACAAGGATATGGGCCTAAATCCATCGTTTTTTTGCACTCCACACCACCCTGGGTTAGACACTGGCTATATGCAAATCAGCTCTGACCCTGTGCCTCATGGGAACAGTCCAGTCCGAACTACCAAGCCATGTCTTTCCCAGACCGGAATCAAGCATCCAAGGACCGGTTTCTGGCTATCAGCCTTCATCAGCCTGGATAGCTTGACTCCAGTGGTGTGGAGAGCCTGGGACTCACGTTTGAGCATACCCAGCCCACTCGGGGTGAAAATTGCAAAAAACACAGTTGATGGACAGAATGTAGAACAATGTCATACATTCACCCCAGTACAAGGATCTGGGCCTAAATCCATCGTTTTTTTGCACTCCACACCACCCTGGGTAAGACACTGGCTATATGCAAATCAGCTCTGACCCTGTGCCTCATGGGAACAGTGCAGTCCGAACTACCAAGCCATGTCTTTCCCAGACCGGAATCAAGCATCCAAGGACCGGTTTCTGGCTATCAGCCTTCATCAGCCTGGATAGCTTGACTCCAGTGGTGTGGAGAGCCTGGGACTCACGTCTGAGCATACCCAGCCCACTCGGGGTGAAAATTGCAAAAAACACAGTTGATGGACAGAATGTAGAACAATGTCATACATTCACCCCAGTACAAGGATCTGGGCCTAAATCCATCGTTTTTTTGCACTCCACACCACCCTGGGTTAGACACTGGCTATATGCAAATCAGCTCTGACCCTGTGACTCATGGGAACAGTCCAGTCCGAACTACCAAGCCGTGTCTTTCCCAGACCGGAATCAAGCATCCAAGGACCGGTTTCTGGCTATCAGCCTTCATCAGCCTGGATAGCTTGACTCCAGTGGTGTGGAGAGCCTGGGACTCACGTCTGAGCATACCCAGCCTACTCGGGGTGAAAATTGCAAAAAACACAGTTGATGGACAGAATGTAGAACAATGTCATACATTCACCCCAGTACAAGGATCTGGGCCTAAATCCATCGTTTTTTTGCACTCCACACCACCCTGGGTTAGACACTGGCTATATGCAAATCAGCTCTGACCCTGTGCCTCATGGGAACAGTCCAGTCCGAACTACCAAGCCATGTCTTTCCCAGACCGGAATCAAGCATCCAAGGACCGGTTTCTGGCTATCAGCCTTCATCAGCCTGGATAGCTTGACTCCAGCGGTGTGGAGAGGCTGGGACTCACGTCTGAGCATACCCAGCCCACTCGGGGTGAAAATTGCAAAAAACACAGTTGATGGACAGAATGTAGAACAATGTCATACATTCACCCCAGTACAAGGATATGGGCCTGAATCCATCATTTTTTTGCACGCCACACCACCCTGGGTTAGACACTGGCTATATGCAAATCAGCTCTGACCCTGTGCCTCATGGGAACAGTCCAGTCCGAACTACCAAGCCATGTCTTTCCCAGACCGGAATCAAGCATCCAAGGACCGGTTTCTGGCTATCAGCCTTCATCAGCCTGGATAGCTTGACTCCAGTGGTGTGGAGAGCCTGGGACTCACGTCTGAGCATACCCAGCCCACTCGGGGTGAAAATTGCAAAAAACACAGTTGATGGACAGAATGTAGAACAATGTCATACATTCACCCCAGTACAAGGATCTGGGCCTAAATCCATCGTTTTTTTGCACTCCACACCACCCTGGGTTAGACACTGGCTATATGCAAATCAGCTCTGACCCTGTGCCTCATGGGAACAGTCCAGTCCGAACTACCAAGCCATGTCTTTCCCAGACCGGAATCAAGCATCCAAGGACCGGTTTCTGGCTATCAGCCTTCATCAGCCTGGATAGCTTGACTCCAGTGGTGTGGAGAGCCTGGGACTCACGTCTGAGCATACCCAGCCCACTCGGGGTGAAAATTGCAAAAAACACAGTTGATGGACAGAATGTAGAACAATGTCATACATTCACCCCAGTACAAGGATCTGGGCCTAAATCCATCGTTTTTTTGCACTCCACACCACCCTGGGTTAGACACTGGCTATTTACAAATCATCTCTGACCCTGTGCCTCATGGGAACAGTCCAGTCCGAACTACCAAGCCATGTCATTCCCAGACCGGAATCAAGCATCCAAGGACCGGTTTCTGGCTATCAGCCTTCATCAGCCTGGATAGCTTGACTCCAGTGGTGTGGAGAGCCTGGGACTCACGTCTGAGCATACCCAGCCCACTCGGGGTGAAAATTGCAAAAAACACAGTTGATGGACAGAATGTAGAACAATGTCATACATTCACCCCAGTACAAGGATCTCGGCCTAAATCCATAGTTTTTTTGCACTCCACACCACCCTGGGTTAGACACTGGCTATATGCAAATCAGCTCTGACCCTGTGCCTCAGGGGAACAGTCCAGTCCGAACTACCAAGCCATGTCTTTCCCAGACCGGAATCAAGCATCCAAGGACCGGTTTCTTGCTATCAGCCTTCATCAGCCTGGATAGCTTGACTCCAGTGGTGTGGAGAGCCTGGGACTCACGTCTGAGCATACCCAGCCCACTCGGGGTGAAAATTGCAAAAAACACAGTTGATGGACAGAATGTAGAACAATGTCATACATTCACCCCAGTACAAGGATCTGGGCCTAAATCCATCGTTTTTTTGCACTCCACACCACCCTGGGTTAGACACTGGCTATATGCAAATCAGCTGTGACCCTGTGCCTCATGGGAACAGTCCAGTCCGAACTACCAAGCCATGTCTTTCCCAGACCGGAATCAAGCATCCAAGGACCGGTTTCTGGCTATCAGCCTTCATCAGCCTGGATAGCTTGACTCCAGTGGTGTGGAGAGCCTGGGACTCACGTCTGAGCATACCCAGCCCACTCGGGGTGAAAATTGCAAAAAACACAGTTGATGGACAGAATGTAGAACAATGTCATACATTCACCCCAGTACAAGGATCTGGGCCTAAATCCATCGTTTTTTTGCACTCCACACCACCCTGGTTAGACACTGGCTATATGCAAATCAGCTCTGACCCTGTGCCTCATGGGAACAGTCCAGTCCGAACTACAAAGCCATGTCTTTCCCAGACCGGAATCAAGCATCCAAGGACCGGTTTCTGGCTATCAGCCTTCATCAGCCTGGATAGCTTGACTCCAGTGGTGTGGAGAGGCTGGGACTCACGTCTGAGCATACCCAGCCCACTCGGGGTGAAAATTGCAAAAAACACAGTTGATGGGCAGAATGTAGAACAATGTCATACATTCACCCCAGTACAAGGATCTGGGCCTAAATCCATCATTTCTTTGCACGCCACACCACCCTGGGTTAGACACTGGCTATATGCAAACCAGCTCTGACCCTGTGCCTCATGGGAACAGTCCAGTCCGAACTACCAGGCCATGTCTTTCCCAGACCGGAATCAGGCATCCAAGGACCGGTTTCTGGCTATCAGCCTTCATCAGCCTGAATAGGTTGACTCCAGTGGTCTGGAGAGCCTGGGACTCACGTCTGAGCATACCCAGCCCACTCGGGGTGAAAATTGCAAAAAACACAGTTGATGGACAGAATGTAGAACAATGTCATACATTCACCCCAGTACAATGATCTGGGCCTAAATCCATCGTTTTTTTGCACTCCACACCACCCTGGGTTAGACACTGGCTATATGCAAATCAGCTCTGACCCTGTGCCTCATGGGAACAGTCCAGTCCGAACTACCAAGCCATGTCTTTCCCAGACTGGAATCAAGCATCCAAGGACCGGTTTCTGGCTATCAGCCTTCATCAGCCTGGATAGCTTGACTCCAGTGGTGTGGAGAGCCTGGGACTCACGTCTGAGCATACCCAGCCCACTCGGGGTGAAAATTGCAAAAAACACAGTTGATGGACAGAATGTAGAACAATGTCATACATTCACCCCAGTACAAGGATCTGGGCCTAAATCCATCGTTTTTTTGCACTCCACACCACCGTGGGTTAGACACTGGCTATATGCAAATCAGCTCTGACCCTGTGCCTCATGGGTACAGTCCAGTCCGAACTACCAAGCCGTGTCTTTCCCAGACCGGAATCAAGCATCCAAGGACCGGTTTCTGGCTATCAGCCTTCATCAGCCTGGATAGCTTGACTCCAGTGGTGTGGAGAGCCTGGGACTCACGCCTGAGCATACCCAGCCCACTCGGGGTGAAAATTGCAAAAAACACAGTTGATGGACAGAATGTAGAACAATGTCATACATTCACCCCAGTACAAGGATCTGGGCCTGAATCCATCATTTTTTTGCACGCCACACCACCCTGGGTTAGACACTGGCTATATGCAAATCAGCTCTGACCCTGTGCCTCATGGGAACAGTCCAGTCCGAACTACCAAGCCATGTCTTTCCCAGACCGGAATCAAGCATCCAAGGACCGGTTTCTGGCTATCAGCCTTCATCAGCCTGGATAGCTTGACTCCAGTGGTGTGGAGAGCCTGGGACTCACGTCTGAGCATACCCAGCCCACTCGGGGTGAAAATTGCAAAAAACACAGTTGATGGACAGAATGTACAACAATGTCATACATTCACCCCACTACAAGGATCTGGGCCTAAATCCATCGTTTTTTTGCACTCCACACCACCCTGGGTTAAACACTGGCTATATGCAAATCAGCTCTGACCCTGTGCCTCATGGGAACAGTCCAGTCCGAACTACCAAGCCATGTCTTTCCCAGACCGGAATCAAGCATCCAAGGACCGGTTTCTGGCTATCAGCCTTCATCGGCCTGGATAGCTTGACTCCATTGGTGTGGAGAGCCTGGGACTCACGTCTGAGCATACCCAGCCCACTCGGGGTGAAAATTGCAAAAAGCACAGTTGATGGACAGAATGTAGAACAATGTCATACATTCACCCCAGTACAAGGATCTGGGCCTAAATCCATCGTTTTTTTGCACTCCACACAACCCTGGGTTAGACACTGGCTATTTGCAAATCATCTCTGACCCTGTGCCTCATGGGAACAGTCCAGTCCGAACTACCAAGCCATGTCGTTCCCAGACCGGAATCAAGCATCCAAGGACCGATTTCTGGCTATCAGCCTTCATCAGCCTGGATAGCTTGACTCCAGTGGTGTGGAGAGCCTGGGACTCACGTCTGAGCATACCCAGCCCACTCGGGGTGAAAATTGCAAAAAACACAGTTGATGGAAAGAATGTAATACAATGTCATACATTCACCCCAGTACAAGGATCTGGGCCTAAATCCATCGTTTTTTGCACTCCACACCACCCTGGGTTAGACACTGGCTATATGCAAATCAGCTCTGACCCTGTGCCTCAGGGGAACAGTCCAGTCCGAACTACCAAGCCATGTCTTTCCCAGACCGGAATCAAGCATCCAAGGACCGGTTTCTGGCTATGAGCCTTCATCAGCCTGGATAGCTTGACTCCAGTGGTGTGGAGAGCCTGGGACTCACGTCTGAGCATACCCAGCCCACTCTGGGTGAAAATTGCAAAAAACACAGTTGATGGACAGAATGTAGAACAATGTCATACATTCACCCCAGTACAAGGATCTGAGCCAAAATCCATCATTTTTTTGCACGCCACACCACCCTGGGTTAGACACTGGCTATATGCAAACCAGCTCTGACCCTGTGCCTCATGGGAACAGTCCAGTCCGAACTACCAGGCCATGTCTTTCCCAGACCGGAATCAGGCATCCAAGGACCGGTTTCTGGCTATCAGCCTTCATCAGCCTGGATAGGTTGACTCCAGTGGTGTGGAGAGCCTGGGACTCACGTCTGAGCATACCCAGCCCACTCGGGGTGAAAATTGCAAAAAACACAGTTGATGGACAGAATGTAGAACAATGTCATACATTCACCCCAGTACAAGGATCTGGGCCTAAATCCATCGTTTTTTTGCACTCCACACCACCCTGGGTTAGACACTGGCTATATGCAAATCAGCTCTGACCCTGTGCCTCATGGGAACAGTCCAGTCCGAACTACCAAGCCATGTCTTTCCCAGACTGGAATCAAGCATCCAAGGACCGGTTTCTGGCTATCAGCCTTCATCAGCCTGGATAGCTTGACTCCAGTGGTGTGGAGAGCCTGGGACTCACGTCTGAGCATACCCAGCCCACTCGGGGTGAAAATTGCAAAAAACACAGTTGATGGACAGAATGTAGAACAATGTCATACATTCACCCCAGTACAAGGATCTGGGCCTAAATCCATCGTTTTTTTGCACTCCACACCACCCTGGGTTAGACACTGGCTATATGCAAATCAGCTCTGACCCTGTGCCTCATGGGAACAGTCCAGTCCGAACTACCAAGCCATGTCTTTCCCAGACCGGAATCAAGCATCCAAGGACCGGTTTCTGGCTATCAGCCTTCATCAGCCTGGATAGCTTGACTCCAGTGGTGTGGAGAGCCTGGGACTCACGTCTGAGCATACCCAGCCCACTCGGGGTGAAAATTGCAAAAAACACAGTTGATGGACAGAATGTAGAACAATGTCATACATTCACCCCAGTACAAGGATCTGGGCCTAAATCCATCGTTTTTTTGCACTCCACACCACCCTGGGTTAGACACTGGCTATATGCAAATCAGCTCTGACCCTGTGCCTCATGGGAACAGTCCAGTCCGAACTACCAAGCCACGTCTTTCCCAGACCGGAATCAAGCATCCAAGGACCGGTTTCTGGCTATCAGCCTTCATCAGCCTGGATAGCTTGACTCCATTGGTGTGGAGAGCCTGGGACTCACGTCTGAGCATACCCAGCCCACTCGGGGTGAAAATTGCAAAAAGCACAGTTGATGGACAGAATGTAGAACAATGTCATACATTCACCCCAGTACAAGGATCTGGGCCTAAATCCATCGTTTTTTTGCACTCCACACCACCCTGGGTTAGACACTGGCTATTTGCAAATCATCTCTGACCCTGTGCCTCATGGGAACAGTCCAGTCCGAACTACCAAGCCATGTCGTTCCCAGACCGGAATCAAGCATCCAAGGACCGGTTTCTGGCTATCAGCCTTCATCAGCCTGGATAGCTTGACTCCAGTGGTGTGGAGAGCCTGGGACTCACGTCTGAGCATACCCAGCCCACTCGGGGTGAAAATTGCAAAAAACACAGTTGATGGACAGAATGTAGAACAATGTCATACATTCACCCCAGTACAAGGATCTGGGCCTAAATCCATCGTTTTTTTGCACTCCACACCACCCTGGTTAGACACTGGCTATATGCAAATCAGCTCTGACCCTGTGCCTCATGGGAACAGTCCAGTCCGAACTACAAAGCCATGTCTTTCCCAGACCGGAATCAAGCATCCAAGGACCGGTTTCTGGCTATCAGCCTTCATCAGCCTGGATAGCTTGACTCCAGTGGTGTGGAGAGGCTGGGACTCACGTCTGAGCATACCCAGCCCACTCGGGGTGAAAATTGCAAAAAACACAGTTGATGGACAGAATGTAGAACAATGTCATACATTCACCCCAGTACAAGGATCTGGGCCTAAATCCATCATTTCTTTGCACGCCACACCACCCTGGGTTAGACACTGGCTATATGCAAACCAGCTCTGACCCTGTGCCTCATGGGAACAGTCCAGTCCGAACTACCAGGCCATGTCTTTCCCAGACCGGAATCAGGCATCCAAGGACCGGTTTCTGGCTATCAGCCTTCATCAGCCTGAATAGGTTGACTCCAGTGGTCTGGAGAGCCTGGGACTCACGTCTGAGCATACCCAGCCCACTCGGGGTGAAAATTGCAAAAAACACAGTTGATGGACAGAATGTAGAACAATGTCATACATTCACCCCAGTACAATGATCTGGGCCTAAATCCATCGTTTTTTTGCACTCCACACCACCCTGGGTTAGACACTGGCTATATGCAAATCAGCTCTGACCCTGTGCCTCATGGGAACAGTCCAGTCCGAACTACCAAGCCATGTCTTTCCCAGACTGGAATCAAGCATCCAAGGACCGGTTTCTGGCTATCAGCCTTCATCAGCCTGGATAGCTTGACTCCAGTGGTGTGGAGAGCCTGGGACTCACGTCTGAGCATACCCAGCCCACTCGGGGTGAAAATTGCAAAAAACACAGTTGATGGACAGAATGTAGAACAATGTCATACATTCACCCCAGTACAAGGATCTGGGCCTAAATCCATCGTTTTTTTGCACTCCACACCACCGTGGGTTAGACACTGGCTATATGCAAATCAGCTCTGACCCTGTGCCTCATGGGTACAGTCCAGTCCGAACTACCAAGCCGTGTCTTTCCCAGACCGGAATCAAGCATCCAAGGACTGGTTTCTGGCTATCAGCCTTCATCAGCCTGGATAGCTTGACTCCAGTGGTGTGGAGAGCCTGGGACTCACGCCTGAGCATACCCAGCCCACTCGGGGTGAAAATTGCAAAAAACACAGTTGATGGACAGAATGTAGAACAATGTCATACATTCACCCCAGTACAAGGATCTGGGCCTGAATCCATCATTTTTTTGCACGCCACACCACCCTGGGTTAGACACTGGCTATATGCAAATCAGCTCTGACCCTGTGCCTCATGGGAACAGTCCAGTCCGAACTACCAAGCCATGTCTTTCCCAGACCGGAATCAAGCATCCAAGGACCGGTTTCTGGCTATCAGCCTTCATCAGCCTGGATAGCTTGACTCCAGTGGTGTGGAGAGCCTGGGACTCACGTCTGAGCATACCCAGCCCACTCGGGGTGAAAATTGCAAAAAACACAGTTGATGGACAGAATGTACAACAATGTCATACATTCACCCCACTACAAGGATCTGGGCCTAAATCCATCGTTTTTTTGCACTCCACACCACCCTGGGTTAAACACTGGCTATATGCAAATCAGCTCTGACCCTGTGCCTCATGGGAACAGTCCAGTCCGAACTACCAAGCCATGTCTTTCCCAGACCGGAATCAAGCATCCAAGGACCGGTTTCTGGCTATCAGCCTTCATCGGCCTGGATAGCTTGACTCCATTGGTGTGGAGAGCCTGGGACTCACGTCTGAGCATACCCAGCCCACTCGGGGTGAAAATTGCAAAAAGCACAGTTGATGGACAGAATGTAGAACAATGTCATACATTCACCCCAGTACAAGGATCTGGGCCTAAATCCATCGTTTTTTGCACTCCACACAACCCTGGGTTAGACACTGGCTATTTGCAAATCATCTCTGACCCTGTGCCTCATGGGAACAGTCCAGTCCGAACTACCAAGCCATGTCGTTCCCAGACCGGAATCAAGCATCCAAGGACCGATTTCTGGCTATCAGCCTTCATCAGCCTGGATAGCTTGACTCCAGTGGTGTGGAGAGCCTGGGACTCACGTCTGAGCATACCCAGCCCACTCGGGGTGAAAATTGCAAAAAACACAGTTGATGGACAGAATGTAATACAATGTCATACATTCACCCCAGTACAAGGATCTGGGCCTAAATCCATCGTTTTTTGCACTCCACACCACCCTGGGTTAGACACTGGCTATATGCAAATCAGCTCTGACCCTGTGCCTCAGGGGAACAGTCCAGTCCGAACTACCAAGCCATGTCTTTCCCAGACCGGAATCAAGCATCCAAGGACCGGTTTCTGGCTATCAGCCTTCATCAGCCTGGATAGCTTGACTCCAGTGGTGTGGAGAGCCTGGGACTCACGTCTGAGCATACCCAGCCCACTCGGGGTGAAAATTGCAAAAAACACAGTTGATGGACAGAATGTAGAACAATGTCATACATTCACCCCAGTACAAGGATCTGGGCCTAAATCCATCGTTTTTTTGCACTCCACACCACCGTGGGTTAGACACTGGCTATATGCAAATCAGCTCTGACCCTGTGCCTCATGGGTACAGTCCAGTCCGAACTACCAAGCCGTGTCTTTCCCAGACCGGAATCAAGCATCCAAGGACCGGTTTCTGGCTATCAGCCTTCATCAGCCTGGATAGCTTGACTCCAGTGGTGTGGAGAGCCTGGGACTCACGCCTGAGCATACCCAGCCCACTCGGGGTGAAAATTGCAAAAAACACAGTTGATGGACAGAATGTAGAACAATGTCATACATTCACCCCAGTACAAGGATCTGGGCCTGAATCCATCATTTTTTTGCACGCCACACCACCCTGGGTTAGACACTGGCTATATGCAAATCAGCTCTGACCCTGTGCCTCATGGGAACAGTCCAGTCCGAACTACCAAGCCATGTCTTTCCCAGACCGGAATCAAGCATCCAAGGACCGGTTTCTGGCTATCAGCCTTCATCAGCCTGGATAGCTTGACTCCAGTGGTGTGGAGAGCCTGGGACTCACGTCTGAGCATACCCATCCCACTCGGGGTGAAAATTGCAAAAAACACAGTTGATGGACAGAATGTACAACAATGTCATACATTCACCCCACTACAAGGATCTGGGCCTAAATCCATCGTTTTTTTGCACTCCACACCACCCTGGGTTAAACACTGGCTATATGCAAATCAGCTCTGACCCTGTGCCTCATGGGAACAGTCCAGTCCGAACTACCAAGCCATGTCTTTCCCAGACCGGAATCAAGCATCCAAGGACCGGTTTCTGGCTATCAGCCTTCATCGGCCTGGATAGCTTGACTCCATTGGTGTGGAGAGCCTGGGACTCACGTCTGAGCATACCCAGCCCACTCGGGGTGAAAATTGCAAAAAGCACAGTTGATGGACAGAATGTAGAACAATGTCATACATTCACCCCAGTACAAGGATCTGGGCCTAAATCCATCGTTTTTTTGCACTCCACACAACCCTGGGTTAGACACTGGCTATTTGCAAATCATCTCTGACCCTGTGCCTCATGGGAACAGTCCAGTCCGAACTACCAAGCCATGTCGTTCCCAGACCGGAATCAAGCATCCAAGGACCGATTTCTGGCTATCAGCCTTCATCAGCCTGGATAGCTTGACTCCAGTGGTGTGGAGAGCCTGGGACTCACGTCTGAGCATACCCAGCCCACTCGGGGTGAAAATTGCAAAAAACACAGTTGATGGACAGAATGTAATACAATGTCATACATTCACCCCAGTACAAGGATCTGGGCCTAAATCCATCGTTTTTTGCACTCCACACCACCCTGGGTTAGACACTGGCTATATGCAAATCAGCTCTGACCCTGTGCCTCAGGGGAACAGTCCAGTCCGAACTACCAAGCCATGTCTTTCCCAGACCGGAATCAAGCATCCAAGGACCGGTTTCTGGCTATGAGCCTTCATCAGCCTGGATAGCTTGACTCCAGTGGTGTGGAGAGCCTGGGACTCACGTCTGAGCATACCCAGCCCACTCTGGGTGAAAATTGCAAAAAACACAGTTGATGGACAGAATGTAGAACAATGTCATACATTCACCCCAGTACAAGGATCTGGGCCTAAATCCATTGTTTTGTTTGCACTCCTCACCACCCTGGGTTAGACACTGGCTATATGCAAATCAGCTCTGACCCTGTGCCTCATGGGAACAGTCCAGTCCGAACTACCAAGCCATGTCTTTCCCAGACCGGAATCAAGCATCCAAGGACCGGTTTCTGGCTATCAGCCTTCATCAGCCTGGATAGCTTGACTCCAGTGGTGTGGAGAGGCTGGGACTCACGTCTGAGCATACCCAGCCCACTCGGGGTGAAAATTGCAAAAAACACAGTTGATGGACAGAATGTAGAACAATGTCATACATTCACCCCAGTACAAGGATCTGGGCCAAAATCCATCATTTTTTTGCACGCCACACCACCCTGGGTTAGACACTGGCTATATGCAAACCAGCTCTGACCCTGTGCCTCATGGGAACAGTCCAGTCCGAACTACCAGGCCATGTCTTTCCCAGACCGGAATCAGGCATCCAAGGACCGGTTTCTGGCTATCAGCCTTCATCAGCCTGGATAGGTTGACTCCAGTGGTGTGGAGAGCCTGGGACTCACGTCTGAGCATACCCAGCCCACTCGGGGTGAAAATTGCAAAAAACACAGTTGATGGACAGAATGTAGAACAATGTCATACATTCACCCCAGTACAAGGATCTGGGCCTAAATCCATCGTTTTTTTGCACTCCACACCACCCTGGGTTAGACACTGGCTATATGCAAATCAGCTCTGACCCTGTGCCTCATGGGAACAGTCCAGTCCGAACTACCAAGCCATGTCTTTCCCAGACTGGAATCAAGCATCCAAGGACCGGTTTCTGGCTATCAGCCTTCATCAGCCTGGATAGCTTGACTCCAGTGGTGTGGAGAGCCTGGGACTCACGTCTGAGCATACCCAGCCCACTCGGGGTGAAAATTGCAAAAAACACAGTTGATGGACAGAATGTAGAACAATGTCATACATTCACCCCAGTACAAGGATCTGGGCCTAAATCCATCGTTTTTTTGCACTCCACACCACCCTGGGTTAGACACTGGCTATATGCAAATCAGCTCTGACCCTGTGCCTCATGGGAACAGTCCAGTCCGAACTACCAAGCCATGTCTTTCCCAGACCGGAATCAAGCATCCAAGGACCGGTTTCTGGCTATCAGCCTTCATCAGCCTGGATAGCTTGACTCCAGTGGTGTGGAGAGCCTGGGACTCACGTCTGAGCATACCCAGCCCACTCGGGGTGAAAATTGCAAAAAACACAGTTGATGGACAGAATGTAGAACAATGTCATACATTCACCCCAGTACAAGGATCTGGGCCTAAATCCATCGTTTTTTTGCACTCCACACCACCCTGGGTTAGACACTGGCTATATGCAAATCAGCTCTGACCCTGTGCCTCATGGGAACAGTCCAGTCCGAACTACCAAGCCACGTCTTTCCCAGACCGGAATCAAGCATCCAAGGACCGGTTTCTGGCTATCAGCCTTCATCAGCCTGGATAGCTTGACTCCAGTGGTGTGGAGAGCCTGGGACTCACGTCTGAGCATACCCAGCCCACTCGGGGTGAAAATTGCAAAAAACACAGTTGATGGACAGAATGTAGAACAATGTCATACATTCACCCCAGTACAAGGATATGGGCCTAAATCCATCGTTTTTTTGCACTCCACACCACCCTGGGTTAGACACTGGCTATATGCAAATCAGCTCTGACCCTGTGCCTCATGGGAACAGTCCAGTCCGAACTACCAAGCCATGTCTTTCCCAGACTGGAATCAAGCATCCAAGGACCGGTTTCTGGCTATCAGCCTTCATCAGCCTGGATAGCTTGACTCCAGTGGTGTGGAGAGCCTGGGACTCACGTCTGAGCATACCCAGCCCACTCGGGGTGAAAATTGCAAAAAACACAGTTGATGGACAGAATGTAGAACAATGTCATACATTCACCCCAGTACAAGGATCTGGGCCTAAATCCATCGTTTTTTTGCACTCCACACCACCCTGGGTTAGACACTGGCTATATGCAAATCAGCTCTGACCCTGTGCCTCATGGGAACAGTCCAGTCCGAACTACCAAGCCATGTCTTTCCCAGACCGGAATCAAGCATCCAAGGACCGGTTTCTGGCTATCAGCCTTCATCAGCCTGGATAGCTTGACTCCAGTGGTGTGGAGAGCCTGGGACTCACGTCTGAGCATACCCAGCCCACTCGGGGTGAAAATTGCAAAAAACACAGTTGATGGACAGAATGTAGAACAATGTCATACATTCACCCCAGTACAAGGATCTGGGCCTAAATCCATCGTTTTTTTGCACTCCACACCACCCTGGGTTAGACACTGGCTATATGCAAATCAGCTCTGACCCTGTGCCTCATGGGAACAGTCCAGTCCGAACTACCAAGCCATGTCTTTCCCAGACCGGAATCAAGCATCCAAGGACCGGTTTCTGGCTATCAGCCTTCATCAGCCTGGATAGCTTGACTCCATTGGTGTGGAGAGCCTGGGACTCACGTCTGAGCATACCCAGCCCACTCGGGGTGAAAATTGCAAAAAGCACAGTTGATGGACAGAATGTAGAACAATGTCATACATTCACCCCAGTACAAGGATCTGGGCCTAAATCCATCGTTTTTTTGCACTCCACACCACCCTGGGTTAGACACTGGCTATTTGCAAATCATCTCTGACCCTGTGCCTCATGGGAACAGTCCAGTCCGAACTACCAAGCCATGTCGTTCCCAGACCGGAATCAAGCATCCAAGGACCGGTTTCTGGCTATCAGCCTTCATCAGCCTGGATAGCTTGACTCCAGTGGTGTGGAGAGCCTGGGACTCACGTCTGAGCATACCCAGCCCACTCGGGGTGAAAATTGCAAAAAACACAGTTGATGGACAGAATGTAGAACAATGTCATACATTCACCCCAGTACAAGGATCTGGGCCTAAATCCATCGTTTTTTTGCACTCCACACCACCCTGGGTTAGACACTGGCTATATGCAAATCAGCTCTGACCCTGTGCCTCAGGGGAACAGTCCAGTCCGAGCTACCAAGCCATGTCTTTCCCAGAGCGGAATCAAGCATCCAAGGACCGGTTTCTGGCTATCAGCCTTCATCTGCCTGGATAGCTTGACTCCAGTGGTGTGGAGAGCCTGGGACTCACGTCTGAGCATACCCAGCCCACTCTGGGTGAAAATTGCAAAAAACACAGTTGATGGACAGAATGTAGAACAATGTCATACATTCACCCCAGTACAAGGATCTGGGCCTAAATCCATCGTTTTTTTGCACTCCACACCACCCTGGGTTAGACACTGGCTATATGCAAATCAGCTCTGACCCTGTGCCTCATGGGAACAGTCCAGTCCGAACTACCAAGCCATGTCTTTCCCAGACCGGAATCAAGCATCCAAGGACCGGTTTCTGGCTATCAGCCTTCATCAGCCTGGATAGCTTGACTCCAGTGGTGTGGAGAGCCTGGGACTCACGTCTGAGCATACCCAGCCCACTCGGGGTGAACATTGCAAAAAACACAGTTGATGGACAGAATGTAGAACAATGTCATACATTCACCCCAGTACAAGGATCTGGGCCTAAATCCATCGTTTTTTTGCACTCCACACCACCCTGGGTTAGACACTGGCTATATGCAAATCAGCTCTGACCCTGTGCCTCATGGGAACTGTCCAGTCCGAACTACCAAGCCATGTCTTTCCCAGACCGGAATCAAGCATCCAAGGACCGGTTTCTGGCTATGAGCCTTCATCAGCCTGGATAGCTTGACTCCAATGGTGTGGAGAGCCTGGGACTCACGTCTGAGCATACCCAGCCCACTCTGGGTGAAAATTGAAAAAAACACAGTTGATGGACAGAATGTAGAACAATGTCATACATTCACCCCAGTACAAGGATCTGGGCCTAAATCCATTGTTTTGTTTGCACTCCTCACCACCCTGGGTTAGACACTGGCTATATGCAAATCAGCTCTGACCCTGTGCCTCATGGGAACAGTCCAGTCCGAACTACCAAGCCATGTCTTTCCCAGACCGGAATCAAGCATCCAAGGACCGGTTTCTGGCTATCAGCCTTCATCAGCCTGGATAGCTTGACTCCAGTGGTGTGGAGAGGCTGGGACTCACGTCTGAGCATACCCAGCCCACTCGGGGTGAAAATTGCAAAAAACACAGTTGATGGACAGAATGTAGAACAATGTCATACATTCACCCCAGTACAAGGATCTGGGCCAAAATCCATCATTTTTTTGCACGCCACACCACCCTGGGTTAGACACTGGCTATATGCAAACCAGCTCTGACCCTGTGCCTCATGGGAACAGTCCAGTCCGAACTACCAGGCCATGTCTTTCCCAGACCGGAATCAGGCATCCAAGGACCGGTTTCTGGCTATCAGCCTTCATCAGCCTGGATAGGTTGACTCCAGTGGTGTGGAGAGCCTGGGACTCACGTCTGAGCATACCCAGCCCACTCGGGGTGAAAATTGCAAAAAACACAGTTGATGGACAGAATGTAGAACAATGTCATACATTCACCCCAGTACAAGGATCTGGGCCTAAATCCATCGTTTTTTTGCACTCCACACCACCCTGGGTTAGACACTGGCTATATGCAAATCAGCTCTGACCCTGTGCCTCATGGGAACAGTCCAGTCCGAACTACCAAGCCATGTCTTTCCCAGACTGGAATCAAGCATCCAAGGACCGGTTTCTGGCTATCAGCCTTCATCAGCCTGGATAGCTTGACTCCAGTGGTGTGGAGAGCCTGGGACTCACGTCTGAGCATACCCAGCCCACTCGGGGTGAAAATTGCAAAAAACACAGTTGATGGACAGAATGTAGAACAATGTCATACATTCACCCCAGTACAAGGATCTGGGCCTAAATCCATCGTTTTTTTGCACTCCACACCACCCTGGGTTAGACACTG
Organism: Lissotriton helveticus; assembly: GCF_964261635.1. Classification (NCBI taxonomy): domain Eukaryota; kingdom Metazoa; phylum Chordata; class Amphibia; order Caudata; family Salamandridae; genus Lissotriton; species Lissotriton helveticus. The sequence continues at coordinate 1,413,909,634 of NC_136065.1, forward strand.
GCTATATGCAAATCAGCTCTGACCCTGTGCCTCATGGGAACAGTCCAGTCCGAACTACCAAGCCATGTCTTTCCCAGACCGGAATCAAGCATCCAAGGACCGGTTTCTGGCTATCAGCCTTCATCAGCCTGGATAGCTTGACTCCAGTGGTGTGGAGAGCCTGGGACTCACGTCTGAGCATACCCAGCCCACTCGGGGTGAAAATTGCAAAAAACACAGTTGATGGACAGAATGTAGAACAATGTCATACATTCACCCCAGTACAAGGATCTGGGCCTAAATCCATCGTTTTTTTGCACTCCACACCACCCTGGGTTAGACACTGGCTATATGCAAATCAGCTCTGACCCTGTGCCTCATGGGAACAGTCCAGTCCGAACTACCAAGCCACGTCTTTCCCAGACCGGAATCAAGCATCCAAGGACCGGTTTCTGGCTATCAGCCTTCATCAGCCTGGATAGCTTGACTCCATTGGTGTGGAGAGCCTGGGACTCACGTCTGAGCATACCCAGCCCACTCGGGGTGAAAATTGCAAAAAGCACAGTTGATGGACAGAATGTAGAACAATGTCATACATTCACCCCAGTACAAGGATCTGGGCCTAAATCCATCGTTTTTTTGCACTCCACACCACCCTGGGTTAGACACTGGCTATTTGCAAATCATCTCTGACCCTGTGCCTCATGGGAACAGTCCAGTCCGAACTACCAAGCCATGTCGTTCCCAGACCGGAATCAAGCATCCAAGGACCGGTTTCTGGCTATCAGCCTTCATCAGCCTGGATAGCTTGACTCCAGTGGTGTGGAGAGCCTGGGACTCACGTCTGAGCATACCCAGCCCACTCGGGGTGAAAATTGCAAAAAACACAGTTGATGGACAGAATGTAGAACAATGTCATACATTCACCCCAGTACAAGGATCTGGGCCTAAATCCATCGTTTTTTTGCACTCCACACCACCCTGGGTTAGACACTGGCTATATGCAAATCAGCTCTGACCCTGTGCCTCATGGGAACAGTCCAGTCCGAACTACCAAGCCATGTCTTTCCCAGACTGGAATCAAGCATCCAAGGACCGGTTTCTGGCTATCAGCCTTCATCAGCCTGGATAGCTTGACTCCAGTGGTGTGGAGAGCCTGGGACTCACGTCTGAGCATACCCAGCCCACTCGGGGTGAAAATTGCAAAAAACACAGTTGATGGACAGAATGTAGAACAATGTCATACATTCACCCCAGTACAAGGATCTGGGCCTAAATCCATCGTTTTTTTTGCACTCCACACCACCCTGGGTTAGACACTGGCTATATGCAAATCAGCTCTGACCCTGTGCCTCATGGGAACAGTCCAGTCCGAACTACCAAGCCATGTCTTTCCCAGACCGGAATCAAGCATCCAAGGACCGGTTTCTGGCTATCAGCCTTCATCAGCCTGGATAGCTTGACTCCAGTGGTGTGGAGAGCCTGGGACTCACGTCTGAGCATACCCAGCCCACTCGGGGTGAAAATTGCAAAAAACACAGTTGATGGACAGAATGTAGAACAATGTCATACATTCACCCCAGTACAAGGATCTGGGCCTAAATCCATCGTTTTTTTGCACTCCACACCACCCTGGGTTAGACACTGGCTATATGCAAATCAGCTCTGACCCTGTGCCTCATGGGAACAGTCCAGTCCGAACTACCAAGCCATGTCTTTCCCAGACCGGAATCAAGCATCCAAGGACCGGTTTCTGGCTATCAGCCTTCATCAGCCTGGATAGCTTGACTCCATTGGTGTGGAGAGCCTGGGACTCACGTCTGAGCATACCCAGCCCACTCGGGGTGAAAATTGCAAAAAGCACAGTTGATGGACAGAATGTAGAACAATGTCATACATTCACCCCAGTACAAGGATCTGGGCCTAAATCCATCGTTTTTTTGCACTCCACACCACCCTGGGTTAGACACTGGCTATTTGCAAATCATCTCTGACCCTGTGCCTCATGGGAACAGTCCAGTCCGAACTACCAAGCCATGTCGTTCCCAGACCGGAATCAAGCATCCAAGGACCGGTTTCTGGCTATCAGCCTTCATCAGCCTGGATAGCTTGACTCCAGTGGTGTGGAGAGCCTGGGACTCACGTCTGAGCATACCCAGCCCACTCGGGGTGAAAATTGCAAAAAACACAGTTGATGGACAGAATGTAGAACAATGTCATACATTCACCCCAGTACAAGGATCTGGGCCTAAATCCATCGTTTTTTTGCACTCCACACCACCCTGGGTTAGACACTGGCTATATGCAAATCAGCTCTGACCCTGTGCCTCAGGGGAACAGTCCAGTCCGAGCTACCAAGCCATGTCTTTCCCAGAGCGGAATCAAGCATCCAAGGACCGGTTTCTGGCTATCAGCCTTCATCTGCCTGGATAGCTTGACTCCAGTGGTGTGGAGAGCCTGGGACTCACGTCTGAGCATACCCAGCCCACTCTGGGTGAAAATTGCAAAAAACACAGTTGATGGACAGAATGTAGAACAATGTCATACATTCACCCCAGTACAAGGATCTGGGCCTAAATCCATCGTTTTTTTGCACTCCACACCACCCTGGGTTAGACACTGGCTATATGCAAATCAGCTCTGACCCTGTGCCTCATGGGAACAGTCCAGTCCGAACTACCAAGCCATGTCTTTCCCAGACCGGAATCAAGCATCCAAGGACCGGTTTCTGGCTATCAGCCTTCATCAGCCTGGATAGCTTGACTCCAGTGGTGTGGAGAGCCTGGGACTCACGTCTGAGCATACCCAGCCCACTCGGGGTGAACATTGCAAAAAACACAGTTGATGGACAGAATGTAGAACAATGTCATACATTCACCCCAGTACAAGGATCTGGGCCTAAATCCATCGTTTTTTTGCACTCCACACCACCCTGGGTTAGACACTGGCTATATGCAAATCAGCTCTGACCCTGTGCCTCATGGGAACTGTCCAGTCCGAACTACCAAGCCATGTCTTTCCCAGACCGGAATCAAGCATCCAAGGACCGGTTTCTGGCTATGAGCCTTCATCAGCCTGGATAGCTTGACTCCAATGGTGTGGAGAGCCTGGGACTCACGTCTGAGCATACCCAGCCCACTCTGGGTGAAAATTGAAAAAAACACAGTTGATGGACAGAATGTAGAACAATGTCATACATTCACCCCAGTACAAGGATCTGGGCCTAAATCCATCGTTTTTTTGCACTCCTCACCACCCTGGGTTAGACACTGGCTATACGCAAATCAGCTCTGACCCTGTGCCTCATGGGAACAGACCAGTCCGAACTACCAAGCCATGTCTTTCCCAGACCGGAATCAAGGATCCAAGGACCGGTTTCTGGCTATCAGCCTTCATCAGCCTGGATAGCTTGACTCCAGTGGTGTGGAGAGGCTGGGACTCACGTCTGAGCATACCCAGCCCACTCGGGGTGAAAATTGCAAAAAACACAGTTGATGGACAGAATGTAGAACAATGTCATACATTCACCCCAGTACAAGGATCTGGGCCTAAATCCATCATTTTTTTGCACGCCACACCACCCTGGGTTAGACACTGGCTATATGCAAACCAGCTCTGACCCTGTGCCTCATGGGAACAGTCCAGTCCGAACTACCAGGCCATGTCTTTCCCAGACCGGAATCAGGCATCCAAGGACCGGTTTCTGGCTATCAGCCTTCATCAGCCTGGATAGGTTGACTCCAGTGGTGTGGAGAGCCTGGGACTCACGTCTGAGCATACCCAGCCCACTCGGGGTGAAAATTGCAAAAAACACAGTTGATGGACAGAATGTAGAACAATGTCATACATTCACCCCAGTACAAGGATCTGGGCCTAAATCCATCGTTTTTTTGTACTCCACACCACCCTGGGTTAGACACTGGCTATATGCAAATCAGCTCTGACCCTGTGCCTCATGGGAACAGTCCAGTCCGAACTACCAAGCCATGTCTTTCCCAGACTGGAATCAAGCATCCAAGGACCGGTTTCTGGCTATCAGCCTTCATCAGCCTGGATAGCTTGACTCCAGTGGTGTGGAGAGCCTGGGACTCACGTCTGAGCATACCCAGCCCACTCGGGGTGAAAATTGCAAAAAACACAGTTGATGGACAGAATGTAGAACAATGTCATACATTCACCCCAGTACAAGGATCTGGGCCTAAATCCATCGTTTTTTTGCACTCCACACCACCGTGGGTTAGACACTGGCTATATGCAAATCAGCTCTGACCCTGTGCCTCATGGGAACAGTCCAGTCCGAACTACCAAGCCATGTCTTTCCCAGACCGGAATCAAGCATCCAAGGACCGGTTTCTGGCTATCAGCCTTCATCAGCCTGGATAGCTTGACTCCAGTGGTGTGGAGAGCCTGGGACTCACGCCTGAGCATACCCAGCCCACTCGGGGTGAAAATTGCAAAAAACACAGTTGATGGACAGAATGTAGAACAATGTCATACATTCACCCCAGTACAAGGATCTGGGCCTGAATCCATCATTTTTTTGCACGCCACACCACCCTGGGTTAGACACTGGCTATATGCAAATCAGCTCTGACCCTGTGCCTCATGGGAACAGTCCAGTCCGAACTACCAAGCCATGTCTTTCCCAGACCGGAATCAAGCATCCAAGGACCGGTTTCTGGCTATCAGCCTTCATCAGCCTGGATAGCTTGACTCCAGTGGTGTGGAGAGCCTGGGACTCACGTCTGAGCATACCCAGCCCACTCGGGGTGAAAATTGCAAAAAACACAGTTGATGGACAGAATGTAGAACAATGTCATGCATTCACCCCAGTACAAGGATCTGGGCCTAAATCCATCTTTTTTTTGCACTCCACACCACCCTGGGTTAGACACTGGCTATATGCAAATCAGCTCTGACCCTGTGCCTCATGGGAACAGTCCAGTCCGAACTACCAAGCCATGTCTTTCCCAGACCGGAATCAAGCATCCAAGGACCGGTTTCTGGCTATCAGCCTTCATCAGCCTGGATAGCTTGACTCCATTGGTGTGGAGAGCCTGGGACTCACGTCTGAGCATACCCAGCCCACTCGGGGTGAAAATTGCAAAAATCACAGTTGATGGACAGAATGTAGAACAATGTCATACATTCACCCCAGTACAAGGATCTGGGCCTAAATCCATCGTTTTTTTGCACTCCACACCACCCTGGGTTAGACACTGGCTATTTGCAAATCATCTCTGACCCTGTGCCTCATGGGAACAGTCCAGTCCGAACTACCAAGCCATGTCGTTCCCAGACCGGAATCAAGCATCCAAGGACCGGTTTCTGGCTATCAGCCTTCATCAGCCTGGATAGCTTGACTCCAGTGGTGTGGAGAGCCTGGGACTCACGTCTGAGCATACCCAGCCCACTCGGGGTGAAAATTGCAAAAAACACAGTTGATGGACAGAATGTAGAACAATGTCATACATTCACCCCAGTACAAGGATCTGGGCCTAAATCCATCGTTTTTTTGCACTCCACACCGCCCTGGGTTAGACACTGGCTATATGCAAATCAGCTCTGACCCTGTGCCTCAGGGGAACAGTCCAGTCCGAACTACCAAGCCATGTCTTTCCCAGACCGGAATCAAGCATCCAAGGACCGGTTTCTGGCTATCAGCCTTCATCTGCCTGGATAGCTTGACTCCAGTGGTGTGGAGAGCCTGGGACTCATGTCTGAGCATACCCAGCCCACTCGGGGTGAAAATTGCAAAAATCACAGTTGATGGACAGAATGTAGAACAATGTCATACATTCACCCCAGTACAAGGATCTGGGCCTAAATCCATCGTTTTTTTGCACTCCACACCACCCTGGGTTAGACACTGGCTATTTGCAAATCATCTCTGACCCTGTGCCTCATGGGAACAGTCCAGTCCGAACTACCAAGCCATGTCGTTCCCAGACCGGAATCAAGCATCCAAGGACCGGTTTCTGGCTATCAGCCTTCATCAGCCTGGATAGCTTGACTCCAGTGGTGTGGAGAGCCTGGGACTCACGTCTGAGCATACCCAGCCCACTCGGGGTGAAAATTGCAAAAAACACAGTTGATGGACAGAATGTAGAACAATGTCATACATTCACCCCAGTACAAGGATCTGGGCCTAAATCCATCGTTTTTTTGCACTCCACACCGCCCTGGGTTAGACACTGGCTATATGCAAATCAGCTCTGACCCTGTGCCTCAGGGGAACAGTCCAGTCCGAACTACCAAGCCATGTCTTTCCCAGACCGGAATCAAGCATCCAAGGACCGGTTTCTGGCTATCAGCCTTCATCAGCCTGGATAGCTTGACTCCAGTGGTGTGGAGAGCCTGGGACTCACGTCTGAGCATACCCAGCCCACTCGGGGTGAAAATTGCAAAAAACACAGTTGATGGACAGAATGTAGAACAATGTCATACATTCACCCCAGTACAAGGATCTGGGCCTAAATCCATCGTTTTTTTGCACTCCACACCACCCTGGGTTAGACACTGGCTATATGCAAATCAGCTCTGACCCTGTGCCTCATGGGAACAGTCCAGTCCGAACTACCAAGCCATGTCTTTCCCAGACCGGAATCAAGCATCCAAGGACCGGTTTCTGGCTATCAGCCTTCATCAGCCTGGATAGCTTGACTCCAGTGGTGTGGAGAGCCTGGGACTCACGTCTGAGCATACCCAGCCCCCTCGGGGTGAAAATTGCAAAAAACACAGTTGATGGACAGAATGTAGAACAATGTCATACATTGACCCCAGTACAAGGATCTGGGCCTAAATCCATCGTTTTTTTGCACTCCACACCACCCTGGGTTAGACACTGGCTATATGCAAATCAGCTCTGACCCTGTGCCTCATGGGAACAGTCCAGTCTGAACTACCAAGCCATGTCTTTCCCAGACCGGAATCAAGCATCCAAGGACCGGTTTCTGGCTATGAGCCTTCATCAGCCTGGATAGCTTGACTCCAGTGGTGTGGAGAGCCTGGGACTCACGTCTGAGCATACCCAGCCTACTCAGGGTGAAAATTGCAAAAAACACAGTTGATGGACAGAATGTAGAACAATGTCATACATTCACCCCAGTACAAGGATCTGGGCCTAAATCCATCGTTTTTTTGCACTCCTCACCACCCTGGGTTAGACACTGGCTATATGCAAATCAGCTCTGACCCTGTGCCTCATGGGAACAGTCCAGTCCGAACTACCAAGCCATGTCTTTCCCAGACCGGAATCAAGCATTCAAGGACCGGTTTCTGGCTATCAGCCTTCATCAGCCTGGATAGCTTGACTCCAGTGGTGTGGAGAGGCTGGGACTCACGTCTGAGCATACCCAGCCCACTCGGGGTGAAAATTGCAAAAAACACAGTTGATGGACAGAATGTAGAACAATGTCATACATTCACCCCAGTACAAGGATTTGGGCCTAAATCCATCATTTTTTTGCACGCCACACCACCGTGGGTTAGACACTGGCTATATGCAAACCAGCTCTGACCCTGTGCCTCATGGGAACAGTCCAGTCCGAACTACCAGGCCATGTCTTTCCCAGACCGGAATCAGGCATCCAAGGACCGGTTTCTGGCTATCAGCCTTCATCAGCCTGGATAGGTTGACTCAAGTGGTGTGGAGAGCCTGGGACTCACGTCTGAGCATACCCAGCCCACTCGGGGTGAAAATTGCAAAAAACACAGTTGATGGACAGAATGTAGAACAATGTCATACATTCACCCCAGTACAAGGATCTGGGCCTAAATCCATCGTTTTTTTGCACTCCACACCACCCTGGGTTAGACACTGGCTATATGCAAATCAGCTCTGACCCTGTGCCTCATGGGAACAGTCCAGTCCGAACTACCAAGCCATGTCTTTCCCAGACTGGAATCAAGCATCCAAGGACCGGTTTCTGGCTATCAGCCTTCATCAGCCTGGATTGGATAGCTTGACTCCAGTGGTGTGGAGAGCCTGGGACTCACGTCTGAGCATACCCAGCCCACTCGGGGTGAAAATTGCAAAAAACACAGTTGATGGACAGAATGTAGAACAATGTCATACATTCACCCCAGTACAAGGATCTGGGCCTAAATCCATCGTTTTTTTGCACTCCACACCACTGTGGGTTAGACACTGGCTATATGCAAATCAGCTCTGACCCTGTGCCTCATGGGAACAGTCCAGTCCGAACTACCAAGGCATGTCTTTCCCAGACCGGAATCAAGCATCCAAGGACCGGTTTCTGGCTATCAGCCTTCATCAGCCTGGATAGCTTGACTCCAGTGGTGTGGAGAGCCTGGGACCCACGTCTGAGCATACCCAGCCCACTCGGGGTGAAAATTGCAAAAAACACAGTTGATGGACAGAATGTAGAACAATGTCCTACATTCACCCCAGTACAAGGATCTGGGCCTAAATCCATCGTTTTTTTGCACTCCACACCACCCTGGGTTAGACACTGGCTATATGCAAATCAGCTCTGACCCTGTGCCTCATAGGAACAGTCCAGTCCGAACTACCAAGACATGTCTTTCCCAGACCGGAATCAAGCATCCAAGGACCGGTTTCTGGCTATCAGCCTTCATCAGCCTGGATAGCTTGACTCCAGTGGTGTGGAGAGCCTGGGACTCACGTCTGAGCATACCCAGCCCACTCGGGGTGAAAATTGCAAAAAACACAGTTGATGGACAGAATGTAGAACAATGTCATACATTCACCCCAGTACAAGGATCTGGGCCTAAATCCATCGTTTTTTTGCACTCCACACCACCCTGGGTTAGACACTGGCTATATGCAAATCAGCTCTGACCCTGTGCCTCATGGGAACAGTCCAGTCCGAACTACCAAGCCATGTCTTTCCCAGACCGGAATCAAGCATCCAAGGACCGGTTTCTGGCTATCAGCCTTCATCAGCCTGGATAGCTTGACTCCAGTGGTGTGGAGAGCCTGGGACTCACATCTGAGCATACCCAGCCCACTCGGGGTAAAAATTGCAAAAAACACAGTTGATGGACAGAATGTAGAACAATGTCATACATTCACCCCAGTACAAGGATCTGGGCCTAAATCCATCGTTTTTTTGCACTCCACACCACCCTGGGTTAGACACTGGCTATATGCAAATCAGCTCTGACCCTGTGCCTCATGGGAACAGTCCAGTCCGAACTACCAAGCTATGTCTTTCCCAGACCGGAATCAAGCATCCAAGGACCGGTTTCTGGCTATCAGCCTTCATCAGCCTGGGCATCGTGACTGTGAAGCATGGGAACCGTGGTCACTATCATCCGATGTGGCCACTGACTGGGGGGTGGACAAAGGCACTGGAGCAGGTATGGAAGTATGTGCCTGTTGAAGGGCAGACGTCACTGCGGATGACAAAGTCTGGACAGTACAGTGTAGCCCACCCACGTCAGAGTGTATGCTCCATGTAGGCAACCACTTAGACTAATTTTTTGTCATAGTCACTGAAGGTATTGAGCAGGGCTGTCTCGCTCACACAAAGCTGGCGCAGGAGCTCACCAGACTCAGCACTGAGAGCAGCAGGGGGGACAGGTGCAGACTCAATGGTGCCAGGTGTGAATGTAACTCGTCCCCTCTTACTGACACGGACATGGGCAGCACCAGAGGGAGTGGATGGGAGGGTAGGCACAGGCTGCTGTGTGGTAGAAGATAATGCAGAGTCCCCATTCCCTGTGCCTGCCAACATGGATGCCTCCCACCTGGCATCAGATGATGTTGTACTTTGTGTACCAGGCAGGGATTCTTCCTGCATACTACAGTCCCCCTCTGATGTGCTGGTGACCTCTGTGTCCTGTGCAGCTGTAGTGCTACTCTCGCCACCACTAGTTTCCGGCTCCTGTTCCTCCGTGTCCACTGGCGAATCTGCATGAGAGAGAGATGCAGGGTTGGATTAGTGTCATCAACAGGACAAAACAATTTAATCAAAGCAGTACAGAAGATGACCAAATCTACATGTTGACCATCACACTCTGCAATCACATTGCAACAACTCACTACATAGAGTACAACAGTGTCTGTAACCTTGAATATCTGCTTTGACTGAGTCATGTTAAAGCCACACAGCACAACACCCTGCCACTGGATGAAGTCTACCAGACACCCAACTTGCTCTGCCCAAACCTAGGGAAATGATGTGGGCACACCACTTATTGCCACTGACAGACCTTGAGGGAACAGGAGGGGACAACACAGACACCTATTAGGACATGACAGTCCACATTGGCAAGTAGCCCATACCAAACACCATGTTGTACTCTGTGGTACATTGTTGTCAGATATGTGGGACTCAACGATCAAGGTGCATGCAAAGTACGCATACATGAAGTCACACTCAGATAGTGGACACTGCTGTTTACCCCCAAATAGATTACCCACACTATCCCAATGCTGAATAACCATGTAGATCCTAACACATTCGGCTATGGGAATGCACAGCAGGGAGGATCACCTTTGTAAGGCCAGTTTGGGCCAAGGCATGACACTTGCACCCATCCCAGCAGCCACTCACATGACACAGCACAGCACTACCCCACGAACATCACATAGGCCACCGATGCCACAGACCCTGCACACATGCATCGGCTCCCTGCCAAAGTCACCCTCCCCAAATACTCACCCTTCCTTGCTGCTGATGCTCCTTCAGACGTGCATCCAGCTCAGGATGAGTCACTGCCAAGATGATGCCCATCATTGGTGTCATGCTGCGCCGTGCGAAACGCCCAGGGCGTGGTAGCAGCCCCACGGTCATCTCTGCCACGTTCTTTGCCAGCTGGCTGATGTCGTCCCACCTCTTGTGGCAGTGGGTGCTTCATCGGTTAGATACCCCCAGGGCTCGCACCTTTGCTGCAATGGCCCTCCACACGGCCTTAGGCTGGTGTACCTTGAGCTGCAGGCATAGGAGAAAAGAAGGGGAAATGATCAGTGACACAGTGTCATGTACCAACATCTATCAGTACAGTATCAAGACACAGACTCAATACCAAATGTAATCTCTGTCCATCCCACCCTGGGGTACACCTCACATGGGCACTCTGCATGGGTCAAGCAGATGTGATTGCATGAATTTATGAGGGCATACAGGGTCCCTGATCAATGAGCATGTCCTGTGCACTTATATGCATGTCATGTGTGGGGCATTGGGGTACATGGACTCACCAACAAAATATACATCAACACAAGTGTGGTCATGTGCAATTATACAGGGCTGAGATGGTGCATATCTGGGTTTCAGTGTGAATGAACAAGAGTAAGGGCACAGTAAGTGCAGTGATGTCATCTTGTCTTGATGGACGGGCACTGTGCAGAGCATCTGGGTTCACACTGAGTCGGACAACAGGGGCACACAGAGACAATCAGCCAAGCAATTACTGTCCTGGCCCCTGCATATTCAACATCCTGTGGCTCTGTATGGCTGACAATGTAACACACTCCACTCAGACATACAACTACAGGCAGGAAAAACCGTGACATTGGGACACACACTCCTTCTCCCTGGAGACAGCATGTTTGTCAGTGTATGACACAACCCCACACCCTCAGGTATATACTGCAGCAGTTCAACTACATGTCTGCCGCCCTGCCCTACACCTCCCCTTACGAAGACTTACCACGACATTTGGGGCATCATATAGCCTTGGGTACTGTGCGAGCACCTCATCCACCAGGACCTGAGGCTCCTCGCTTGTGAATGGACTGGCACGGATCTTCTCTGTCCTTGCCATCCCTGTGGACATGGAACACCAGAGGTGGGATTGGGTGGTGAGCGGTCCCAGGCAGAAAGCTATGGAGGCAGCAGCAGATGAGGGTTCCAGGCAGCAGGCTCTGGAGGCAGCAACAGATGAGGGCCCCTGGCAGCAGGCTCTGGAGGCAGCAGCAGGTGAGGGTCCCAGGCAGCAGGCTCTGGAGGCAGCAGCAGATGAGGGTCTCTGGCAGCAGGCTCTGGAGGCAGCAGCAGATGAGGGTCTCTGGCAGCAGGCTCTGGAGACAGCAGCAGGTGTTTCTAAGGTGCCAAGCTGCAACAATTAGTTGTCCAGGTCTGCCTCTTTCAAAAGCATCCAATGACCGCCTCCGCGGTGGTGGAGCACGCCTACCGCGATCTTCAAAATTGCATCATGCGAACCGCAATCATCGCTCCCATTGGATGTAGGCAATGCTCCATGGCGGTGATGCACCGCAGGGGCCCGGGGTGCGCTACCGCGATGGCGCATCTTTCAAAAGCATCCAATGCCCGCCTCCACGGTGGCTGAGCATGCCTACCGCGATCTTCAAAATTGCATCATGCCACCGCGATCTTCGCTCCCATTGGCTGCAGGTAATGTTCCATAGCGGTGATGCACCGCAGCGGCCCGGGGTGCGCTACCGTTATGGTGCATCTTTCAAAAGCATCCAATGTCCGCCTCCGCGGTGGCGGAGCACGCCTACCGCGATCTTCAAAATTGCATCATGCCACCGCAATCATCATTCCCATTGGCTGTAGGCAATGCCCCATGGCGGTGACACACCGGCGGGGCCAGGTGGTAGCTACAGCGAGTAGGGTGGCAGAGCATGCCCACCGCCATTTCTCCATGCCAATGACTACGGCACTTGTGTAAGGGGTGGTGCTGGTGACACACCGCTGGGGCCAGGCGGTAGCTACTGCGAGTTGGGTGGCAGAGCATGCCCACTGCCATTTGGGTATGTCTTCATGCCAATAACTACCACACTCGTGTAAGGGGTGGTGCTGGTGACACACCAACAGGGCCAGGCGGTAGCTACCGCGAATAGAGTGGCGGAGCATTCCCACCGCCATCTTCCCATGTCGCCATGCCAATGACTACCGCACATGTATGAAGGGGTGGTGCTGGTGACACACCGCCGGGGCCAGGCAGGCGCTATTACGAGTTGGGTGGCGGAACATGCCCACCGCCATTTGGGCATGTCTCCATGCCAATGACTACAGCACTCGTGTAAGGAGTGGTGCTGGTGACACTCCGCTGGGGCCAGGCGGTAGCTACTGCGAGTTGGGAGGCGGAGCATGCCCACCACCATTTGGGCATGTCTCCATGCCAATGACTACCGCACTCGTGTGAGGGGTGGTGCTGGTAACACACCGTCAGGGCCAGGTGGTAGCTACCACGAGTAGGGTGGTGGAGCATGCCCACCGCCATCTTCCCATGTCTCCATGCCAATGACTTCTGCACTTGTGTGAAGGGGTGGTGCTGGTGACACACTGCCGGTGCCAGGCAGTAGCTCTACTGCGAGTAGAGTGGCAAAGCATTCCCACTGCCATCTTCCCATGTCTCCATGCCAATGACTACTGCACCTGTGAGAAGGGGTGGTGCTGGTGACACACCGCCGGGGCCAGGCGGTAGCTACCGCGAGTTGGGTGGCAGAGCACGCCTACCGCCATTTGGGCATGTCTCCATGCCAATGACTACCGCACTCGTGTAAGGGGTGGTGCTGGTGACACACCACCAGGGTCAGGCGGCAGCTATCATGAGTAGGGTGGCGGAGCATGCCCACTGCCATCTTCCCATGTCTCCATGCCAATGACTACTGCACTTGTGTGAAGGGATGGTGCTGGTCACACACCGCTGGGGCCAGGTGGTAGCTACAGCGAGTAGGGTGGCGGAGCATGCCCACCACCGTATTTCCATGTCTTCATGCGAATGACCACTGCACTTGTGTGAAGGGGTGGTGCTGGTGACACACCACCGGAGCCAGGCGGTAGCTACCGCGAGTTGGGTGGCGGAGCATGCCCACCGCCATTTGGGCATGTCTCCATGCCAATGACTACTGCACTCGTGTAAGGGGTGGTGCTGGTGACACACTGCCAGGACCAGGCAGTAGCTACCGCGAGTAGGGTGGCAGAGCATGCCCTCCGCCATCTCTCCATGTCTCCATGCCAATGACTACTGCACTTGTGTGAAGGGGTGGTGCTGGTGACACACCGCTAGGGCCAGGCGGTAGCTACCACCAGTTGGGTGGCAGAGCATGCCCACCACCATTTGGGAATGTCTCTATGGCTAGCACTACTGCACTCGTGTAAGGGGTGGTGCTGGTGACACACCGCCGGGGCCAGGCGGTAGCGACCGCAATTTGTGGTACAGACAATGTCAATGTCCATCAGGAACACTTCAACAGTGTACAGTGGCCACATGGTGAAGTGCACATCATCTTGCACACGAAGTCAATGTTCCATTGACTCCACAGGTGCCTACATGGGCCTGGTTGTTTATGTGTGATGTACATTGGTCTGTAGTCCCTAACATGTCACAAATGCATTAGATGGTTGGTGAGGTAGGACAGTGTTGTAGAGGACTCTACAATATGTACACATATGAATGTGTTGTGGGCCAGTGATGACCTCAGCAAGGCTTGTCTCACTGTATGATGTTGTTACTTACTTGTGCTTATTTGTTCGCTCATACACGCAATTGTCAATTTACCTCCAACTGTGATCATTGTGTTGCGGATGTGTGCCAAGTTTGAATGATGCATTGAGGTGTGACAGGTACAGCAGATGAGTATGAGATAGTTGTGTTGATTTGTTGCACAATGGCTGGATGACACGCTCCCAGGCGTGCACATGTGGAATGTGGCCTTGAAAATATGTGCATTCACATTGACCTATGTGGTGTTTTACGCAGTGGTGTATTGTAAATGGAGAGATGTGCCTTCTGTGTGGCTCAAACGTACACCCACGTAACATGGTGTGTCAATCATCCCTCAAGTCAGTGTTTGTTCATTCTGTTTCATCCTGAACGTGATATGCTGTGGCCATCTCATGACGGATGTCATTGACATGTGTCTAATTTAATCTCAAATAGGAGGAGGCCGAATCTAATACGTCACTTGACACTGCTGGAGGAAATGGAGGATATAGCAATCTTTCGCAAGTTCCGTCTCGACAGAGCCACCCTGAAGACCCTTTGTGATCTGTTGGAGCCCCACCTGCAGCATCGTCGCCTCTACTCAACAGCTTTCACATCAACTTACAAGGTGATGGCAACCCTGCATTTTTTGCCACTGGATCCTTCCAGGAGACCGTGGCCAGCGCTGCTGGGATGTCTCAACCCATGTTCAGCATGGTGCTGTGGATGTTCTTGCAGTCATGATGATCTACAAGGAGGACAGATACATACATTTCCCCTGGGGAGCAGAATTGGCAGGTGTGAAGGTAGACGTCTGTCCCCTTGGGCACATCCCCCATGTTGTTGGGGCCATTGATTGCAAACGTTGGTCTTGTGCCACCACAGGTGAGTGAGCACATTTTCTGTAATAGAAAATATCACTCAATCAATGTGCAGGTGGTGTGCCTGGCCAATATGACCATCTTGCATGTGTGTGCCAGATTCCCCGGCTCGGCCCATGACTCCTACATCCTGAGGAACAGCATTGTGCCCAGGCTGATGACTAATCTGCTTTCCGAGCGTGCTTGGATTGTATGTTTAGTATGCCCAGTCGTATGGCGTG
Organism: Lissotriton helveticus; assembly: GCF_964261635.1. Lineage (NCBI taxonomy): Eukaryota > Metazoa > Chordata > Amphibia > Caudata > Salamandridae > Lissotriton > Lissotriton helveticus. The sequence continues at coordinate 1,413,925,103 of NC_136065.1, forward strand.
CTGGGTGTGTGACTTGCTGCCCTCTGCAACATTGCAATGTGTGTTTGTCATTCCTAGGTGACTCTGCATATCCGAGCCGTCCATGGCTGCTGAGTCCACTGCGTAATCCCAGGACCCAGGCTGATATCAGATACATGAGGCCCATAGCAAGACACAACATGTGGTTGAGCATACTTTTGGCCTGCTCAAGTCACGTTTCCACTGCCTTGACAAAGCTGGAGGGGCACTGTCATAATCGCCTAAGAAGTAGGCCTGGGCAGTAAAGTCTGCTCCGCTGGTGGAATTTGACGAATTCGGGTAATTTGCGTTCCACGGAGAACGCGAAATTGCCCAAAATTCTGCATTCCGTGACATCGCGAAATCTTTTGCTTGTTCGCGTTCTCAAAATGCGTGTTTGCAAGATATTTACCCCCGAGCATGCAAACAGCGATTGTGAACAGAAAAAATCATCTTGAACAAGCAATTCCACGTGTTCGCGGAATTTCTGCGTGTTAGAGAAGATTTTTTACCGTTTCGCGGAGATTTGCGTAACGCAATTACGCAAATTCCGCCCACACCTACTAAGAAGGTGTGTAACATCATAGTGGCATGCTGCATGCTCCACAACCTGGCCATTCGCAGGCAGATTCTCCTGCTCCTGGATGATGATGAGGACCCAAGGCCCCCGCCTGCACAAGAACCTGAATCCAGTGATGAGGACAGTGGAGAGGAGGAGGAGGTGACATGCGTCAACAGCTCATCACCCGCTACTTCACTTGAAAGTGGGTGACAAAGTACAACATGTAAATTGTCTGGGTGTGATTGCTGTTGTCGTGAAGGCCAATGTGCAAATGGTACAGACAGCCAGATATAAAGTCGCCTGTGTGTGGATGTGTGACAGTGACATGTAATCTGTGAACGTATACGGGACATGTTTGTTGACACTTGTTGCCCATTGTGTCATCTGCATGTTTGGTTATATAGATAGTTTATGTAGTGTAATGTCTGTGATGCCACACTCACACCAGTGAATGTTCTGTTGTGTTTCCCTAGGTGCCTCAAATTTCTTCATTCCTACATACTGTACAACTTTCTGATACATTATGGACATCTTGAAGACTGTACATCTTACACTAAAGACAAAGCTGACACAATGAAGGTGTGTAAAGTGTTTTATTGACAAAGTTGACATGTGAAGGGGCTGGCAGATAAACATGAAGGTGGTGATGGAGCAGTGAGGTGACAGTCATGGTAAATGAGATGAATGAGTGGACACCACATCGATGTGGTGACCCAGTCCAACAGACAGGTGCCATTCCCAAGGCTGTGTGGGGAAGGGCAGTCCAAACAGTCAATGCAGTGGGGAAGTGGGTTGCCATCAGGGCTGGCTCAGTGACTGGCGTTTGGCTGGTGCTTTGCCTCCAGAGACTCCCAGGCTCTTCTTTGGACGGCCCCTTCGTCGTTTCGCTGGGGTGGGCCCTGCTGTGGTGACAGCGGCGTCTGAGGACTCACCCTTGTCAGTGGCTGCTGGGGAGGATGGTGAACTGTCATCCTGCAGCACACCAGAGGGGGGCGGAGGTGTTGGTTGGGATGCACGCCTGTCCCTCAGTAATGCCACTTGCTGGCCCATGAGGTCCACCATTTGACCGATGCGGGTGTCGATGGACCGCATCAGCAGGATGAGCTCGTTTAAAAGTTTGTCAGACCGGCCACTTTGTCCCTGGACCTGTTCGTAGGCCCGATGACTCTGGTGAAGTGGTCTAGGGATGGGGTCCCAACCTTCTGATGTCTGGGGTGACCATGGCCCTCCCACCTGCCCTGCTGCCACGGACCTGTTGCCTCACCACTGTGGGTCCACGCACACTCTCCCTGCCGTCCACAGTTGTTAGTGTGGGCTGGTCATCCCCTGGGACAGGGAGGGTCTTGCAGGTGGCACTGGTGGTGGTGGTGGTGGTGGCGGTGGACCCACAGGCCGTAACAGCAGGGCTCTGCTGTGCTGTTGTTGTTGCATCAGACATGGTGGTCGGGAGGATGGAGTCCTGGGACCTGGTGCTCCCTAGCACACCAGATGGGTCAGCCTCAACCTCATCGTCCTAAAAATCCTGGGAGTCTACATCCGAGAGTCCATGTACCGGGGGTGGGGACTGGCTCTGCTGGTCATTGATGTTGTCCTCAGCAGTTAGTTCTTGGTCACCTGTGGATTAGATGGGGATTGGTCAGTGTTGTGCACTCAGCAAGAATTCTGTTAGCTGTTTGTCATCCAGTGTCTGTACACTACACAATTGACTGATCTTCACATCTTTTGGTATGTGCAATACTGTGCCTCATGACATGATGCAGAGGTACATACATTACTCGTACTTGTAGTCAGATGTTGATGCATTGCATGCAAATCTTGCTGTGATCATGTTCACAGGGACCAGTTGCCATGTAGGGACCAGCACAAATGATTTTGATGGTTCTCTCAATATTGATTCGTATGCCCTGGCTGACGTCACATCTGGCCATGGAGTGGCCATTGTATTGTACTGCATGACTTTGACCTGTAATGTACTTATTTGTTTTTATGAGCCCACACATACTTCCTGTAAGGATCTTCACTCAGCCCCACCCTCTTCAACATCTACATGAAACCTCTCGCAGCCACAACCTCAACATCATCTCTTACGCCGACGTAAACTGAACTCGGACAAGACGGAAGTCCTCATCCTGGGATCTTCGCCCTCCGCCTGGGACGACTCCTGGTGGCCCCAAGCCCTGGGCACCGCACCCAAGCCAACCGACCACGCACGCAACCTGGGCTTCATCCTGGACCCCTCCCTCTCAATGACCAGACAAGTCAACGCCGTCTCCTCATCGTGCTTCAACACCCTGCGTATGCTTCGCAAGATCTTCCGCTGGATCCCGACCGAGACCAGGAAGACTGTCACCCAGGCACTCGTCACCAGCCGACTGGACTACAGAAACGCCCTCTATGCCGGAACCACAGCCAAGCTACAGAACAGACTCCAGCGCATCCAGAACGCCTCCGCCCGACTCATCCTGGATGTCCCCCGACGCAGCCACATCTCCAGCCACCTGAGGAACCTGCACTGGCTCCCCGTCAACAAGAGGATCACGTTCCGGCTCCTCACCCACGCACACAAGTCTCTCCACGACCTGGGCCCCAAGTACCTCAACGACCGCCTGACCTTCTACACGCCCACCCGCCAGCTACGGTCCACCAGCCTCGCCCTCGCAGCCGTACCACGCATCCGAAGAGCCACCGCCGGAGGAAGATCCTTCTCTTACCTGGCTGCCAAGACTTGGAACTCCCTCCCCATCCACCTTCGGCTGACCCAGGACCATCTCGCCTTCAGGAAACAACTCAAGACCTGGCTGTTCGAGCAGTAGTACCCCTCCCTACAAGCGCCTTGAGACCCTCCCGGGTGAGTAGTGCGCTATACAAATGGCATGATTGATTGATTGATTGACATGCTCCTAGCTGATTGGGCCACATGGCAATGCACTCATTAGTGTGTGCTGTGCATCGTTGTGCACGGTCTTCCTTGTGCATGTCCATTGGTGTGTTACTCTTTGTTATCTCTGACCGTTCCCTTTGCTTACCTGTGTGTACACTGTGTATGTCCAGCGGGGTCGGTGTGCATATTTGTGCATGGAGAGGGCTGGTTTTGGCACATGGCACCTGTTCATTGGTGACAGATGTGTGGCTGCACGTACATGCTACCTACCTGTTAGGTGAAGCAGAACAATACAATGACTGCCACATGCTTGTGGGTGGGAGGGAGTGATCCATCTTGCTGGGGTGTGGAACAGCGGGCATGGTGGGAGTAGTGATACAGGCCTCCCTCCCCCACACAGACCTCCCAGGTGAGATGGCTACCTACCTGTTAGGTGAATGTGAACAATGCAATGGCTTCCAAGTGCCTCTGGGTTGGTGTGGTGTGCTATTCCTGCTTAGGGGTGGAACAGGGGGCATGGTGGGGGAGTAGTGATACAGGTCTCCCTCCCCCACACATACTTCCCAGGCAAGATGGCTACCTACCTCTTAGGTGAAGGTAAACAATGCAATGGCTGAAAACTGCTTCTAGCTTGGTGTGGTGTGCTACTTCCTGCTTAGGGGTGGGACGGGGGGCATGGTGGGCATAGTGGTACAGGCCTCCGTCCCCCACACAGACCTCCCAGACAAGATGGCTACCTACCTGTTAGGTGAAGGTAAACAATGCAATCGCTGCAAACTGCTTCTGGGTTGGTGTGGGGTGCTACTTCCTGCTTAGGGGTGGGACAGGGGGCATGGTGGGGTGTAGCAGTACAGGCCTCCCTCCCCCACACAGACCTCCCAGGCAAGATGGCTACCTACCTGTTAGGTGAAGGTGAACAATGCAATGGCTGCAAACTGCTTCTGGGTTGGTGTGGTGTGCTACTTCCTGCTTAGGGGTGGGACGGGAGGTATGATGGGAGTAGTGGTACAGATTTCCCTCCCCCACACATATCTCCCAGGCAAGATGGCTACCTACCTGTTAGGTGAAAGTGAACAATGCAATGGCTGGAAACTGCTTTTGGGTTGGTGTGGTGTGCTACTTCCTGCTTAAGGGTGGGGCAGGGGGCATGGTGGGAGTAGTGGTACAGGCCTCCTTCTCCCACACAGACCTCTCAGGCACGATGGCTACCTACCTGTTAGGTGAAGGAGAACAATGCAATGGCTGCAAAGTGCTTCTGGGTTGGTGTGATGTGCTACTTCCTGCTTAGGGTTGGGACAGGGGGCATGGTGGGAGTAGTGGTACAGGCCTCCCTCACCACACAGACCTCCTAGGCAAGATGGCTACCTACTTGTTAGGTGAAGGAGAACAATGCAATGGCTGCAAAGTGCTTCTGGGTTGGTGTGATGTGCTACTACCTGCTTAGGGTTGGGACAGGGGGCATGGTGGGTGTAGTGGTACAGATTTCCCTCCCCCACACATATCTCCCAGGCAAGATGGCTACCTACCTGTTAGGTGAAAGTGAACAATGCAATGGCTGGAAACTGCTTTTGGGTTGGTGTGGTGTGCTACTTCCTGCTTAAGGGTGGGGCAGGGGGCATGGTGGGAGTAGTGGTACAGGCCTCCTTCTCCCACACAGACCTCTCAGGCACGATGGCTACCTACCTGTTAGGTGAAGGAGAACAATGCAATGGCTGCAAAGTGCTTCTGGGTTGGTGTGATGTGCTACTTCCTGCTTAGGGTTGGGACAGGGGGCATGGTGGGAGTAGTGGTACAGGCCTCCCTCACCACACAGACCTCCTAGGCAAGATGGCTACCTACTTGTTAGGTGAAGGAGAACAATGCAATGGCTGCAAAGTGCTTCTGGGTTGGTGTGATGTGCTACTTCCTGCTTAGGGTTGGGACAGGGGGCATGGTGGGTGTAGTGGTACAGGCCTCCCTCACCACACAGACCTCCTAGGCAAGATGGCTACCTACCTGTTAGGTGAAGGTAAACAATGCAATGGCTGCAAACTGCTTCTGGGTTGGTGTGGTGTGCTACTTCCTGCTTAGGGGTGGGACAGGGGGCATGGTGGGGGTACAGTAGTATAGGCCTTCCTCCCCACACAGACCTCCCAGGCAAGATGGCTACCTACCTGTTAGATGAAAGTGAACAATGCAATGGCTGCAAACTGCTTCTGATTTGGTGTGGTGTGCTACTTCCTGCTTAGGGATGGGATGGGAGGCATGGTGGGAGTAGTGGTACAGGCTTCCCTCCCCCACACAGATCTCCCAGGCTAGATGTCTACCTACCTGTTAGGTAAAGGTGAACAAATCAATGGCTGCAACGTGCTTCTGGGTTGGTGTGGTGTGCTACTTACTGCTTAGGGCTGAGACAGGGGGCATGGTGGGAGTAGTGGTACAGGCCTCCCTCCCCACACAGACCTCCTAGGCAAGATGGCTACCTACCTGTTAGGTGGAGGTAAACAAAGCAATGGCTGCAAACTCCTTCTAGCTTGGTGTGGTGTGCTACTTCCTGCTTAGGGTGGGACAGGGGGCATGGTCGGAGTAGTGGTACAGGCCTCCCTCTCCCACTCAGACCTCCAAGGCAATATGTCTACCTACCTGTTAGGTGAAGGTGAACAATGCAATGGCTTCCAAGTGCTTCTGGGTTGGTGTGGTGTGCTACATCCTGCTTAGGGTTGGGACAGGGGGCATGGTTGGAGTAGTAGTGCAGGCCTCCCACCCCCAAACAGGACTTCCATGCAAGATGGCTACCTACCTGTGAGGTGAAGGTGAACAATGCAATGGTGTTTCGGTTGTGCAAGAAAGTACATATCAGTGTGTTGGTTAACATTTGTTTGTACTTACCAGCCTCCACTCCCCCAGATACTCCTGTGAGACTCTCAGGATGCAGTATGGCAAGCACCTTCTCCTCCCATGGTGTGAATGTTTTTGGTGGAATGGGAGGGCCACTGCCAGTCCTGTCAGCCAGCTCCCGGTTCTTGCTTCTCCTCTCATTGATAACCCTCTTGAGATCATGCCACCGCTTCATGATCTCCTTCTTGGATCGCGGGGTGTTCCCTACTGCATTGACCCTTTGGACTATCCTTTGCCACATGTGTGTCCTTGTGGCTAATGGTGTCTGTTGGACCAGGCTACCAAACAGTTGCGGTTCCACTCTGACTATCTCATTTACCATGACTGTCAACTCACTCTATGTGAATTTGGGAATTTTCTGTGATGCCATGGAATGTAGTGTGCAAAGTGTTTGTGGGTGCAAGGGTGTGGGTGGTGGGTGTGGTGTTTGTGTGTGAGGTGTGTTATGTGCTGGGGGATTGTTGGTGCTGGTGTGATGGTGGTGGTGTGTGCTGTGTTCCCTTGCCTCTCCTGTCAGGTCTGGTGTATGTCCTTCTCTTCTGGAGTGTTGCAAAGGATTGTGGTCAGTGAAGGAGCTGGTTTTATACTAAGCTATGTGAGTGTGTCCCAATGGTGTTTGGCTGTCAGGTGTGTTGTGGTAGTTGTCCTGGAAAGTGTATGTTCCTGTTTGGCATTTATTTGTTTCATTGGGATGTGTTTGGTGTATTGGGGGGCATGGCTACTTTGTTTTGTGCAATGTTTGCCTTTGTTATGGTGTTTTTTGCATCGTCCGCCATGTTTTGTGAGGATCGTCCACTGCGAATGCTCTGCTGCAGCTCTTCCGCTGGCTCTCCCATTCACTCCAGTGTGCGACTGCGGCGGCCGGAAACAGCGGATCGTACCGCGGTACCATCGGGGTTTTCCTAATTTCCCGTGAGGTGTCTCGGCTATTTATTTTTATTTTATTTTCTTATATAGCGCAGGACGCGACCCCCGAAGGGGTATCTCCGCGCTTGCGCTATTGCTTAAGGGTGGCCAATCAGGATTATAGACTGTGATGTGCTTAGGAAATCGAGAATAAATATGTTTTAAGGGATTTCCTAAAGGTCTGGAAATTGATATTTTGTCTCAGTGAGAGGGGGAGTGAGTTCCAGAGTATTGGGCCCTTATAGGAGCTATGCTAAGCTATGCTTGTGGCGGGTTGTTACTTTTCCGCTGTGTTTCCGACCGCCGCAGTCGGTTTTTGATAGTCACCGCTCGCGTCGAGTGGTTTTTATTCACCCGCTACCGCCGCGGTCTGTCTTTTTTGGCGGGTGATCCTAATTTGACCACCGGTTTATCCACGGTCCCGGCGGGCGGTTGTTTCCCGCATTCGTGGCGGTTGGGGTGGTTTCCGCCCGCCATCCTGATGGGGCCCTTAGTGTGGAATATGCAACAAATATTACTTTTGCATATCAAATAAAACACCTAATAGCCCTGGCCTATGTGCCAGTCACAGATGTGGCTGAGGACTATAACGTTTTACTAGAAAGTCCATTCTACAACCAAAATGAACAAAAATTACAACACTAAACCAAGAAGCCAAAACAAACAACACAGTTGAGGGTTGGCATAATGCCTTCCTATCTTCTACAGGATGAACAACTCCTACCCTACACAGACTTTTAATGGCAATACTAAAAGAACAATGGGCCAGATGTAGTAAGGCTATTACCCGTCGGTAACGGCCGAAATTAATGAATTTTGGCCGTTACCGACCGGTAATAGGCTTTTCTGATGTAGGGGTCTAAATTAAGGATTCGGTAATTTACCAAATCGGTAATTTAATGAATCGTAAATTACCGAATTCTTAAATACCGATTAGGTAAATTACCAAATTCCTAATGTAGGGAGCACTTAAATGAGTGCTTATCCCATGTTAGGATTCATTATTTACCACCAACTACAAGTTGGTGATAAATAACGAAAACCCCCAAAAAAGCATTTTCATGCAAATTACTTCTGTGCCATGTTGCAGACATACATGCCCTTAGGGCATGTATGTGTGCCACATGTGCACCCATACACAAATAAGGGGTGCAACAGGGTGTCAAAGTGACACCCTGCCACCCTTTAATGTTTTCCCCCTTTTACCGAATCGGTATTTACCGATTCGGTAATTGACATTCATTCCTATTGGCCTCCAGGCCCATAAGAATGAATGGCAATTACCCAATCTGTAAATACCGATTCGGTAAATACCGAATCTTAACGATTCAGTAATTTTTACCAAATAATTTGCTACATAGTATTTACCGATTCGAAAATGCCGAATCGGTAAAATTCGGTATTTTCGAATTGGTAAATTTCCCTCACCTACATCTAGCCCCATGTTTCCAAGAATTGAGAATGGAACAATCTGTCACACAATTAAAACCTAAGCTATCTAGACAGACTGCTCAAATGTATCAATATCTACAACAAGTACAACTTTATTCTTCAACAAGAGGCCTAGAGTACTTAAAAATGATAGCAAAAACTCTAATCTAAACAAAGAAAACATTTTAATGACAGAACAGCCCCAAAAAATTAGAATAAAACCAAATACTTTTTCTTTATTAAACAAAAGAATTATTTTGTCTAATATATAATATTTTAAAAATATATATATATGCAGACAAAATAATTACACAACAAAACAACTACAATATAAAAATAACATAATTTCCCTCCCACAAAAAATATAATTAAAAAGACTTACCTTTTCCACTGTTGTAATCCGAAATTCCATCTCCCCCAAAATAATCCTGGTAGTTATGAATCCATAATGTCTAAAAATAGACCCCAACAAAATGCAAAAATACAACTGTGCCAAAAACCCGAACATCCAGGAAAAATCGATAATCCAATAACCATAAAAAACACGAAAAAGTTAAAAAAAGATTAAAAACCACTCCAGGAAACCCGAATAATAAAGGAAGTGTAAAATAAATATTAGTAGATATAACTAAAATACACTTCCTTTAAAAAAAAAAACGCAAGACTCCGTAAAAAGAAAAAACTTCATCGAAAAACCTGAAATAGAAACTTAAACAATCCCACCCACACAGAGGTACAAATAATACTCTTTAAAACACCATTTCATACATAATTAACACAATATTAAAGTAAATAAATACAAACACAAATATTCTAACTAGGCCGGAAATCCAAAATACAGCGATAAAAATGAATACCTAAATAAACAACTACAAACACCATAACTTCCAAAACGTTACTCCACATACCCTAAACACAACACTACTACCTTCTAAACACACTTAAAATAATTACATTTAAAAGAAAATGACTCTTACCTTCTCAGATGCGAATCAGCTCCCAACCGCGAGCTTCTTTCTTCCCAAATAACCCAAAAAGAAAACGAGCGGTTTCAAAATTAAAGGCCCATATACAGATGTCAACAATAAAAATGTTAAATAAATGACTAAACAATTAATTTAACCTTAAGGGGCCGATTCCGATTCTGTGAAATCCCCTACGATTCGCCGTATGCAGCGTTTTTCCCATACAATTCGTACACCTACAACGTCCCCATACGTACATCCAAGTACGTTCATATAACCAAGGTAATCCACGTACGATTCGGAAAAACACCGTACAACGTGAAAACACATACGATTTGCTTCCGGGTCACGCAGTATGGTACGTCCGTACGTAAAGAAGCAGCAGTTTCTGGCCCAGCAAGTACGATCCGTCCCTGCGACACTCCATACGACCCTTCTTCTACGGGACCCAAAATCTGCCGTAAAAGCAGATTCCAGCTCGAACTGCACCCCGGTACGCGACATACACACCATGAACCCCATCATCCGTGTCATCCCAGTCCTGTACGCCTACGACCTGGTGCATAGAAACCGAAGACGACACAGACGGTGAGAATTACGTACCGTAACAAGGTAAGTGTACCTGTCATACATTGCCACATATACCATCATTGTCATAGAGATACGAGCCGCAAGCACGCCATGAATGTCGGGGTACGGTTCATCACACACGCTCGCATATGGCACCATTGTAATAGAGATACAAGCCTCATGCACGCCATGAATATTGGGGTATGGTTCATCACACGCGCTCGCGTATGGCACCATTGTAATAGAGATACGAGCCGCACGCACTTCATGAATGTAGGTGTACGGTGCGTGGCACATGAGGGGTGGGTGGATAGGACTCCCAGCAGTGTCCAGACATAAGAGGGGTGGGTGCAGAGGACTCCCAGCAGTGCCCAGACATAAGAGGGGTGGGTGCAGAGGACTCGCAGCAATGCCCAGACATAAGAGGGGTGGCTGGATATGACTCCCACCAGTGCCCAGACATAAGAGGGGTGGGTGCAGAGGACTCCCTCCCAGCAGTGCCCAGACACAAGAGGGGTGGCTGGATATGACTCCCAGCAGTGCCCAGACATAAGTGCGGTGGGTGCAGAGGACTCCCAGCAGTGCCCAGACGTATGAGGGGTGGGTGGATATGACTCCCAGCAGCGCCCAGACATATAAGGGGTGGGTGGATATGACTCCCAATTCAATTCAATTTTTATTATGATTTGGAATTCCGAAGACTTCCACATAACATTACAATAAAACATTAATTCATAAAAGACATTATTAAAAGCCCAAAAGATTACACCTTGCAATTATCCTACATTACACACAGTACATAATACAGTTTTCAATAAACCCTTAACATTAGTTACAATAAATACTTTAAAAAAACAATTTTCCTAAAATTACCTTCTCCCTGAAGGGACTAATCTCTGTTGATCATTGAATACGTCACTCAAGAGGACTGAATACTTCTAATCATTATCTGGAAAGGGACGCTATTGGCTAACTCCCTAATTTAATAAAACAATCTAATCTAGTATAAAATTACATTTTAGCAGCAGATAGTTAGGAAATTATGTATGGTTCATCCAATATACGGTTACAATTAAAACATTTCTTGTGTCGAGGACAGAAAACAGTGTTAACAACAGATGATTTTGTAAGGTGCTACTGAAGGTGCAAGTGTTTTAAGATAAAGTGCTAGTGCATAGATGCCCTACTTATTGACTTCTAATATACATTTAAAAATTCTTTAAAAAAGCAGAAAATCTTAAAACATATCTGTTCTGACGGGGGGTGCAGAAGAAAGTTGCGTGCCTGTTCTGCTGTTGAAATATTATAATGTAAAAAACCATGCCTTAGAAATTTTCTACGTATTGAACTAAGTGCAGGGCACACAATCAAAACATGATTAAAGTCTTGGATGCCACCATTGCATAAATCACAAAGTCTTTCATTTTTGGGGATACCCTCCCAAGCTCCTGTTACTATCCTCAACGGCAACAAATTCAATCTGAGGAGTAGAATCACTCTGCGTACTCCATGTTTCAGGTTCCAAAGAACATACGGCTGAGGATTTTTAATAAGTGAGCTCGCCGCTAAACAGTCCAATCTGCCATTCCCTCTGCATATTTTCAGATCTCTTTCTCGCGAGATTGCATATATGCTTTTTTTAATTAATTGCGTTAAAGTTATTTTGTTTAAAACTGCTGCCCCTACTGAATCCAAACCAAAAAAGCTTAAAGCTTTTAAATAATTTCTAAAAATTACACTTTTACAAAATAGATTATCAAAAATGTCCTTGTGCAATGATAGCCTTAATAGATTTTCTTGACCATTTATCAAAGCGTTACACCATCTTAAAGACCCCGCCAATGACATAATGTACGTTGAGAGAAGGTCAAATTCGAGCCTAAGAGCCGAGATTAATGCAGCGTGACTCAAGTTACATATTTGACGCCAAATTTTACCTTCCACTTTCTCAAACTTAGCCCACTCACATTCGTCAATTGTTTCGCATGCGTAATTCAGGGTCGGCGGAATCTTTATTTTATATACTGCAATAGTGTGTGAAAAATGTATTTTCCCGCATTGCTTATACAAGTGGTTGATTGCCGATGCCTGCGAAATAGCTTTACTTTTGCAGTGATCTAAATGTCTGTTAGCGGAGCACCTATTTGTAAAAATGTTTCCTAAATAAGGATAAAATGTCACTATTTCCATATTTTCATCTCCCAAAAACCATTTCAGATTTGATCTAACCTTGCTGCCTTTCTGACTAAAAATCATCACCTTACTCTTAGAAGTGTTTATTTAAAAAAAATATTAATTAGTGTACTTGACCAACTCCATCAAACGTCTTTGCAACCCAATTGGAGTTAGGTCCATGATGATAGCGTCGTCAGCATACAACAAACAACTTAATTTTAGATCACCCACTTGTGGAGGGTCCCCTTTACTCTCCCCTACCCGGCTTGGAAGGTCATTTATATAGATTGAAAAGAGTAAAGGGGCCAAAAGGCACCCCTGCTTCAACCCGTTGTGGGTGGGGATTTTATTTGATAGGCCTTGGGTCCCCCCTAACAGAACTTGAGTCCAGGTAGAAGAGTGGAGAGCGAATATTACTCTAAGCAAATTCCCTGGGATCCCCATCCTTATCAATTTCCTCCACAGCGTCCCCCTATCTACCCTATCAAACGCTGGGGAGAAGTCAATGAAAGCTGTATACAGCAGAAGCCTTTGAGCCACAGGATATTTATCTATTAGGGTTTGTAAGACAGAGATATTGTCCAGGGTGCCACTATTCTTCCGAAAACCAGACTGTTCAAGGGGAATTAAATTATTACCGAATACCCATTCTTGCAGGTGGACAAGGATGCTTTTCGCAAAAAGTTTTCCCGTTGCGTCCAGAAGGGAGATTTGCCTATAGCTTGCGGGAACATTTTTTGGGCCTTTCTTATATAGAGGTCATATTATACTGCCTTTCCAGGAATTAGGGATATCCCTCAAACTTATAACAATGAATGAACAGCTGATGTAACATCTTTGCCCAATCGCCACAGTCCTTTTTTATTATGGCTACAGGGACATCATCCGTTCCCATTGCCCAGGAGTAACTCGCCCCCTTGATGTATCCCTCAAGATCGCTCATTAATGGTGCTTCTACCTTTTCTACCGAAAAAGTAGACCTGTTGAACCCCTCATCCCCAGCATCTAAGGGATTCGGGCGTAAAATAGGGATATATAAGTAGACCATTCAATTTCAGAGATCAACATGGGCTGGGATTTTACTCTACTGTCACAATATTTGGCAATCAATGCCCAGTACTTTCTACTATCCCCCGAGAGTGCCACTTCCCGAAGGTTAACCCATTTTTCGTCTTCAGAGGCCCTGCGATCAGCGACTATTTTCCTTTTCCGGACCTGTTTTAATCTGTATATCTCTTTTTGTCTTGACGGCCATGGGTCAATAAATTGTGATCTAATCAACCTATTTATCTTATTATTAAGAGATTTAATTTCATTAGGAAGTATTACTTTGAGGGTGGCGCTATCACCTTTCATCTTTCTTCCCAACTTTCTGACAGCAGTCATGACTCTTTCATATCTCACGATCGGGTTCTCCCAGGTTAGACTGAACGCAATGTTCTTAAATATCCAATGAAGATTCGGAAGGTTCTTATGTGACCAACAAGTGCGACCATTACTTCGCAAATATGTTATTGTCTCATTCCTATGATTCCCTAGTTCAGGTTTCTCGGAGTTTAAAGCTATCTTGACAGCCAATATGTTGTGGTCACTCAAATTAGTAGGAAGAATCTTAAACTGGGAGCATGCCCCAAACAATTGCAATGACATTGCCATATAATGGAGAAGGGAATTGCCATGTGACCCGTGAAAGACAGCACTTACAGCAGTGTGCCACTCCATGGAGGATAGATTTCTGTCACACACTGCGTGACACACCACATGTGTGTGTGTGATGTCAGATCCCACATCCATACCCACCCACAGAGGTTGCAGGCTACCTACATACCCTAACATCATGACACAATACTGTATAGTCATGTGACAGCCCACCAAACAAAGAGAGCGAAAGGGAACACACACTGTCATGTACATCCCTGGGCTGAGATGAATGTCCAGGTGGTGGTCAGAGCACCAACACGTACTCTCTCATGGAAGGAATAGGTTTGAAACCCCTTAGATACAATGAACAAAATTGTGAGACATGTGCGCAAATACCCTGCATAACATAAGCCAACATAGGGGTAGGTTTTGATAGCACATCTGCATAGTGGGGAAAAGGATGAATGTGTCCATGAAGGCATTTCTACATACTCAAAATACAAGTACAGTGAGTAGCATGGATGGCACAGACTAATGAGCAGTACTCATCTGTGAGCAGGCATGTCCATTGCTGAAGGGAACGGTCAACGAAATAGGAAATCTGCACACATGTCAGAACAACAATTGTGCAATTGTCTGTAGTGAAGAGCTCATGTTTCACTGATGAAGGATCACTCCTTGGGACAATGTCTCTAGCCAAACTGAACACACACAACCAAAGATCAATAGCTGCAACATTGTGATGGCACATAGATACCATGGTCCACATCATCACCATCATAAAACCCCAAAACATTACCATGACACCAACTCTTAGGCCCACAGCACCGAAAGCAAGTAACATAAATGCAATAGTTTAGAATGAAAAATAAAATGCTTTATTCAGCTCCAAAGTAAAATGATTTAGAAAATGAGTCGAGGCTCAAAAAAGGCCAATGGCCAGTCCACAGTAAAGTCTGTATGGGGGACGTTGGGGAGCTCGTCGACCCCAAACTTGCCTGCACATGTAGGAGCTAAAGGGTTAGTGACCTGTGGGGGGCATCATCTTGGTCACGGCCAGGCACCGCAGGGACAGTAGAGGGAAGGGTAGGCTTTGTAGGTGCAGGGGGGAGGATTGCTCCTCAGTGGCAAGACCACCACCTGCACCCGGGGACGCAACGGGAGTGGAGGTAGAAGGCTGTGAGTCAAGCGGACTTTGTCTGTGGCTGCGAGCATGCCATCTGTCCCCAGTCCCTGTGGATGTGCCTGCATCCCTCTGAGATTGCGTGCCTGTAGATCTGCGCTTAGACTTTGGTGGTGGTGTTCTGGTTGTGTCTGTTGATGTACGTGATCTTGTTCATCTGTGTGTGTCTGTGTGTGCCTTGGACAGGTATGGGAGAGGGGGTGTGGATGGGTCTGAAGGTGGGGGGGGCGGACTGCTGCAGGAGGGATACTGCTGCCGTCAGTGAGGACTCCATGGACAATAGAATCCGACATTGGTCAGACATCATAGCTGACATGCCCTTCATGAATGACAACAACTGTGTCAGTATTGTAGTGTTGCCATGGAGGACAGTCAGCATCGATGTCTGACCAACCTGAAT
Source organism: Lissotriton helveticus (assembly GCF_964261635.1). Classification (NCBI taxonomy): domain Eukaryota; kingdom Metazoa; phylum Chordata; class Amphibia; order Caudata; family Salamandridae; genus Lissotriton; species Lissotriton helveticus. The sequence continues at coordinate 1,413,940,691 of NC_136065.1, forward strand.
CTGCCGGAGTATGTCCACAGACTCCGCACTGAGGGCAGCAGGGGAGACAGGGACAGGGGCTGCGGTGCCGGGGCCGAAGGAGACATGGGGGGCAGCACGGACAGAAGGGACACTAGCAACTGGGAGAGGAGGAGATGGTTCTGGAGGAGGCGGGGCCAGACACAGAGATGGAAGTTGGTGTCGCTGCGTATTCCCCCTCCTCCCGGGAGTCAGAAGACGATCCGTCCTCATGGTATGAAGTGTCGCCTTGGAAAGGTACAGACGGCGGACTTCCCTTACCCTCCGTGCCACTGGCTTCCTCCGCATCCTCAGCAGTGGTGGCACTGTGGCTGGGTCCTTCCTCTTGTTCCGTGCTCATGTCTCCTCCTTCTGGCTCTGTTGATGACACTGTGGGCAAGGAGAAGAAACAAAAATGCATCAGTCACCTGTACACATCTGACACATGAGCACAAAATCAGTTGGTCACTTTGCAAATCATGGCATGCATCATGAGTAACAGCCAGATAGCTCTGCACATATTTGAGACTAGTACTGACCAGGTGTTATTGGCACAATGCTACTTGGACACAAGGATACAAAGAACACACCAGGCCCCAACTTGAATGAGAGTTACACTTAGAAGATTCTGTTTGTTTACATGAGAGCAGATCTATACAATGAAGTAATGCCACTTCAAGTTCACCAACAAATAAACAGTTGTGGTGGCCCTCAGGGCAAACTAACACACCTCACTCCCCAAGGTGACATCACATTCAGAGCCATGTAAGTACATTTAGGTGATCAAAAATGTAACGAATAGTTTACATCTTGGGACTCACAATACTTCACACATTCAACATGTATTGAATGTGTAAATTCGCAAACTTGTGAAGAGAACACGTATGTGCCTGCATGAAAGATCTCTCACAAGGAAATGCATACAAAAAACATAGACACATTCATTGAAACAGCTGGCACCCTGGAAGATGAAACACTGTTAGAAATAAATGGCATTGCAGATTTGCCATATACATGGGCCAACGGAGGTCTTTATGGCTTGACACACTTACGTTTGTACAATTGAGAACAAAGGAGTTGCAAGACATCAAGACCACTGTGGGGACATGTATATGGAGATCAACACCCAACATTAATCACTAACACTGGCCTCATTCAAAATCTGCCAGCTTGTATCAAAAACTTGCTATTGTTGTTTCGTGTGCACTACCCTGTGAGACAACTATCATGCAGGCACATAAGTGTTACTTACACAAATCGTCATATGTACACATTCAAAACGTAAAGAACTAATAACAAGTTTTGAGAGTGGCAAGGTACAATCATCAATAGGAGTCAACTTGAAATATGTCAGTCCTCACTGGGGCATCTATTACCTGATCATGCAGTTGCTAACACATAAGACCTACTGGCTGTCATGTGAAGTGGCCCACATGTCCCAAATCAGGACAATGCTCAAGCTAATGGGCCTGCAATTGTGAAAAAAAATCCTAGCTGCATCGTGGACACACCCTCATCCCTAGGCAAAATGACAATACAGTAGTGTGCACATTAAGACAAAACAGCGTTCCACTAGAACTTCAAACATGTGGCAAAAATGAAGGAGGCACAATCATGTCTGGAAACAAATTACATAGGCTGTCAAGCACAAAATGAAAGCACTGGCCACCATCACAGGGGAAGAGCAAGGTGAAACACCGACCAGCCAATTCTCACCCACAGGTCACACCTGGCAAGGCCAAATCAGCCAGGCCCATTAGACCTCTCATGCACAACACCCCCATCCCTCAGTCAATGTGATTGATACAGATCAAGAAGTGAGAACTCAGAATCTGGGTAACAAAAACTGTGCAGCAACAATTCCAAAAGTAACATAAGCTCACCTTGTGGGGCTGTCAATACATATTAGTCACAAACAACCAACCACAGATTGTTGTGAATAGGCACACAGGCACTGCCCAGTGTGAGCATGCACAAGCCAAATCTTGTATCCATGTACAGTGGGCACATGTAGCAGACACAGGATAAATACAAACTATGCCAGGGACCAATGCCACAGAGGCAGACCCATGCTGAACACACATTGAATGGGCACAGTGTTGGATGACACACAAGATTAGGCGGCCAGGGTGTGTCTGGTGACTGTAGTGAGCACACTGATCCGTGGTTCTGAAATGAGCTGACTGTACCATGATTAACCGGAAAGCCACTATGCATATCTCACAAATGATGTACATCATGTCTGAGAACACAACATGGGTCATGCTGCAAGGGTGTGCAGTTAAAACCTCACACTCCTATGTTGAGACTCATCATCAGTGCAAACAAATATGAAGCACAAACACAGTGCACAGGTCATGGCACAGGCAAGGTACCAACACATGTCACAGACCTACCTCCCATATGATGCGCTAATCAATGTGCAGTCTAATTACCTGGCACCCTAGAAGAACATGTGCAAATGTCAAAAAACACATACCAGGGGAAACATGTGGAGGAGGGGGGTAAGGGATGTAAAAGGGCACCAGCTGAATATGGGGAATTGAAACTACAATGCACAAATAGCCTGTCTGATCAGACAATCCCAACTGTGGGAGTGTTTCCAGGCTTTAGAGCACCTCAAGTAGCAGGTGACACACAACACTACAAACAGCCATGTACATACCCCCTCCTTGCTGCTGTCTCTCCTGCAACTGCCTATGGAGGTCTAGAAAGACCACTTCCAGGACCCGGAGCATGTGGGGGGTGAGGTGACAGCTTCCACCATGCAGGCGTGGAGGTGACAGCTTCAGCTGGACCCGGGCGATACGCCAGGTCCAGCACCGGATGTCCTGCCACCTTTTTCTGATGTTGGTCAGCCGCCATGCAGCTGCGGTGCAACACTTCACATATACACTCACCCAGAAGACAAGGAACATTCACACACTTCTATGTCCATGAGGTCAAAAACATATTTTGTTTAATATCACCACAGGTCCCCACAAGTCATAAACATTGGTGAGTACATTCAGCTGTCAGCCTGGGGAAACACTGTTACATCTCAGGACATTTGTGAATAAAGCCACCAAGGTCTTGCACGGCTGAATGTGTCATTCACTATGCAGTGAATGTCACAGTAAGCACAATGCAAGTGAGGAGTGAACACACATGAACTACATCATGCTCTGCATGAGAGACACCACCATGTACACCCCCTGGGACTCTCTCAAAACCACATTGCATGTCTGTCACACCAATACACAATGCCTGTTGTGACACCCACACAACAGGTGCACAGTCAAAGCTAGTGCAGTCAGCGCTTACCTGCTCCCCTGGTCTCCCTTACAGCTTGTTGTTCTGTGGTAGGAGGGCATCCAGCAGGGCCTGGTTTTCCTCCTCAGAAAATGCTGGTGCCCTCTCCATCGTAGGCGACATAAGAGTCCAGGGAATGCAGAGAGGGCAGCAGTGTGGTCCACTCCAATGTTGTGCAGGCAAGTGCTCTCTCCCAGCCACATGCAGCCTTAAATCTGTGCTGCTGAGGGGCTTTCAGTCTCAGGAGTACAGTGTGATAGGCCAGATTACTTTGCATCCTATGTTTCATCCAATCCCTTTCAACATAAGGCACTGACACACATTTACATGGTTTAAAATTTGAGCTTCAGCTCCACAATCATTTTGCAACATTGTATATTTTAGACCAACTGACTTTTGCAGGACACCTGTAGCACACATTCAAATCTCAGTATCCATGACAACCAGGCTACATTCATCCTACTACTTGTCCCCTAGGTGTCCCCAGAGTATTTTTTTAGATCCCCTCACGTGTACGGTGAATTTCACATCGCGTATGTCACCATTTCAATAGTGAAAGGTCCCGCACACATGCACGGAATGTAGGGGTACGGTTCGCTCGCGTATGGCACCATTTCAATAGTGAAACATCCTGCACACACGCACGTTATGTAGGGGTACGGTTCGCTCGCGTATGGCACCATTTCAATAGTGAAACATCCCACACACACGCACGTAATGTAGGGGTACGGTTCAAACAAGGATGGCTATCAAGATCCTGTCATTTTTACTTACATGAGCAGACCCTAGGCTGTGATATAGCATCACACACCCTTTTGTACCGCTTTTGGCCGCCATAAGTGTGGCAGGGTATGCTAAGACGTGAGTCCCTTGCTCGCTTTGCCACTGGATTCAAGCAAGCCGGGCTGAAGACGGCTGGAATGCCAGAAACCAGTCCTCGGAAGCCTGTTTCCGGTCCAGGGAAGACATGACTTGGCAGTTCGGGCTGGACTGTTCCCATGCGGCACAGGGTCAGACTGATTTGCATATAGCCATGTCTGAACTGGGGTGGCAGAGTGGGCTAAAGAAAGGTGATGGATTAAACCCAGTTCTTTTGACTGGGTGTGAGTGTTTGATTGATTCAGATGCTCCATCCATCACCACCCCCTTTTGTACCGTGATATAGCACAGGGCATCTGATCTTGTTGTACAATCAATGTGTGCAGTTGTTCAAAACAGCTTTATTTCGATTGATAACAAATCATAAAAAGCACACAGACACAAATACTTAATCAGGGGATACAGTTACATTAAATAGATATCACTGTTAAAATTGAAAAATTAAAATATTTACAGCTTTTTTTAAAAATACAACAATTTTTCAGTAATTTCATAAGTTGTCGCCAATGATGTTATGTTGTCTGTTTCCGCTACTTTTTTTAAGGCGAAAAGCAGCTACCAAAAAAATTGCAACACTAAGCATTGTTAGTGGTGAGTCTAGCTTTTTTAAATAGAGTAGGGCTGGTTTAGCTTGAACAAACCCCTTGTTTTTAAGCAACGGAACAATATATTTTTTCCTAGGCAAGGCGTAAGTACTGCAAAAAAACATAAAATGAATAGTGTCCTGCAAAGAGTAACTATTACATTTGCAGACGGGTAGGTCCTCGGGCTTAGCCCACACCTTAGAATCATTTAACAGGAAGTGAATCTGGTTAAGTCTTAGTTTGGTTAGTAACCAGCGGTGTAACGGAATTGACACAACCGTTAAATAAGGTTCAATGGCCAATGTAGACTTAGAAATATAGTGCTCCCTCACAGTGGGTTTCTCAAGCTCACAGCTCTCCCGCTCTATTTCTCTCATTTTAAAAAAAGTCACTTTGAACCATTCCAGGTCATCTTTGACAATACATTCCGGTTTGCAGAATAAGTCAGGGCGGCCCAGGGAATTTAAGGTGTTTTTAATGTATACGAGCCACGGGATATTTTTCATATTGTCCAAGTTTAAGCAGTCCCTCATGATTGTGTGGTTCAGGGTTAAGTTAGAGTTCAGCCACATTCTTAACCACATCAGAATTGGGGACTGTTTGATAATATCACTTATATACCCCTGGCCTAATTCCGTGTGAACGGAGAAGGTAGCCGTGGATTGCGGCAAACCTAACAGTGTACGTAAAAATCTGTTTTCTTCAACCTGGATCGCTTCTGCGTTATTGGTATAACCCCAAATGGAAGCCCCGTACCTTGCTACTGCAATCGATTTCGCTCTATAAAGTGCTAGTAATGCTTCCGTGGGTTTGCCGCCCAATCGTTTCGCAAAACCGGTGATAGCAGCTGCTGTTCTTTTCATAGCGTTAACTTTGACCGTTATTTGGGGTGCCCAGGTGCCCTTATCGTCATAAACCACCCCCAAATAGGTAAAAGTTTTTACGCTAGAAATTGGTGTGTTGGCACAAAAAAAGGGCTTCAAGTTCTTGTTCTTTCTCCCGCCCACCGACATAACATGTGACTTGTCTGTGTTAATTTTTAAATCAAGGGAGGTCATAAAGGCCTCAAAGGGCGCCAATAATCTTTGTAGCCCAAGGGGAGTACGTGCCACAAGCACGGCGTCATCCGCGTAGAGGAGGACCGGAGTAGACAGTCCTCCAAAACGCGGGACGTCTAATGTTGCCAGCTCCAGTGTTGATTCTAGATGGTTTATATATAGTGTGAATAACATTGGGGCGAGGATGCACCCCTGTCGTACCCCTCTAGTGGATTTGAAACCAGCGGTGCAAGCTCCCTCCTGTGACATCCTGATAGAGGCCTGTAGGTCCCGGTGTGCCTCAGCCAGAAAATAAACCAAAGAATGGTCCATCCCTTGGTCCAAAAGGATTTTCCACAGCCTGGACCTGTTCACTAGGTCGAAGGCTGTGGACAAATCCATGAACCCTAAATAAATTGATCCGCTGGATGCCACTGTATATTTACCTAGGATCAGGTGTAGGTTGAGGCACTGATCCTCGGTCCCTCTTCCCTTTCGAAACCCATATTGGGCGTTAGATAGAATATTGTTGTTGACAGCCCACTCATCAATCCTTGCCAGTATCACTTTCCCTAGGATTTTAAAGGAAGAATCGATGAGTGAAATGGGGCGGTAACACCTCGGGTCTCCCCTTTGGCCTTTCTTAAAAATGGGTATGATGGTGGCGTGTGACCAGGAGACAGGCAAACTACGGTTGGTGGCGGCGTTAAAAACGTTGGTCAAGATATTGGCCCAGAAGGAGGAGTTGGCCTTGTACATGTCGGCTGGTACGCCGTCCGGGCCTGGCGCTTTTTTCCCTACGGTATTGGTTATGGCCTTCTCTACTTCTTCCACAGAGAAGGAGAGTACTGACTTGGGGAAGTTAGTTGTGAGAAGAGTGGGTGTATCACACACATGATCGCTCCCATAAATGATTTTGAAATGCGCTAACCAGTCCTCCTCACTGATATTGGCATCCAAGTTATCGTTTGCCTCACCGGAAAAAAGAGGATTATTTATAATGGCCCAGAAGCTAGCACTGTCTCTTAAAGTTGCCTGTTCCATTAAAGTGGCCCAAGCATCCTTTTTGAGTGCATCTTTGCGTGCATGGATGGTGTTATTGTATTCTTTTCTTAATCTGGCCACTTCCCCCCTATCCCTTGGTGATTTTTTCAGTTCTTCCAGGAGGCAACTGTGTGCTTTTGAACAAGCTCTGTCAAACCAGCCCTTATGTGGTTGTGTGTTCTTTCTGGATTTGACAGTTAGTTCTTCAGAAACCAAAGCACACATGGTGGCAAAGGCGTTAATCACTTCCTCCCCCTCAATGTGTGATGTCCTGTTGACACATGTCATGTGTACTTGGCCACTATGTGGTACACATCACCTTCACACTTGGCCCATATGTATCATTATGCACATGTAGATATGCACATCAACACTGGGATGACACAGTCATCACTACGGGCACCAGGTCCATGATGCCAGGGACCGGGGCACTTTGTCAATTGACAATTAGAGGCTCAGCATGACCCAATGTGAGTATGTCCAGTGTGTGTCATGTTAAAGATTGAGCTTGCTGTTTGTATTACGCAAACTGCATCTGCTGTTGGTGCATCTATCATGGTTCTGTGTTGAGATGTAAATGGTTTGACATGTACGCACACCATGCCACAACGACATTTACACGGCATTTGGGTCTGATGGCATCATACCTCATTCATCCCCAGGCATACATGTCTGCATCGTGACAATGGCTGTGGTGTTTTGTTGTCACATGCACACCTTCATTGCAATTTGTTTCATATTTACATTTGATATTCCATGTGACCTGGGCGTGTGCCTTGCAGTCAGCTGTCTGGATGGGATGACAATCTTCCAATGCAGGTCTGGTGACGTGTGCCACTTCAGTGATATCTTGGGCTGATCACTCAGGCCAGACCAGCAGCTCTTTTGAGGGCATGTAATGTATATTTCTCAATCAACAGGTGTATGTGGGTTTTCGTAGGAGGGCCAGCAAGCTGGCATATGTGGGCTGGATGTATTGCACATGTCAGACTCCATAGTGACCTGATGTGTAGTAGCAGTGTTGCATGTGCTATGTACATTGATATCGATGTTGGCTGACAGTTGTTATCCATTCTTCACAAATATGTCCTGCAGGGCACCATCTCCACCAAGGCCATTTCCAGACTTGGCTACCATGAGGGAATGTGACAGCATCCGACGTTACAGATTCACTCGAGCGTTGTTTCAGGACTTGCCGAACAGGCTGGAACCACATCTACAACCGCGACACAGGTATAAGACTGGGCTGACCCCCAAGGTAAAGGTGATGGCAGCCCTACATTTCTTTGCTACAGGTACGTTTCAATTTACCATAGCTGATGTTGGGGGTATGTCTCAGACGATGTTCAGTCGTGTCCTTCGTGATGTGTTGTCAGCCATGTTGGAGCACATTGATGAATTCATAAAATTTCCCACTCCTGAAGAGTTGAAAGATGGCAAGGGGGAAGTCTATGCCCTGGGAGGGATGCCACATGTGATTGGGTCCATTGATGGAACACATGTGGCTTTGGTGCCACCATAGGCTCAGGAGCAGGCTTACCACAACAGGAAACATTACCACTCAATAAATGCCCTGGAGGTGTATCTTGCTAACATGCTGATTTCCCATGTTTTCGCACGTTTTCCAGGTTCGTGCCATGATGCATTCATCATGAGGCGTAGCAGGGTACCACAAATGATGCTGCAGCTGCACAACGATCGGGCATGTCTTGTTGGTGGGTAAAATCTCCTGAGCCATTTATTTACATGATGTATAATTGTAGGTGACGCAGGATATCCCAACATGCCATGGCTAATGAGACCTCTGCGCAACCCGAGAACAGCTGCAGATCAGCGGTACAATAATGCACACGGGCAGACCAGGCGAGTGATTGAGCGTATGTTTGGCCTCCTGAAGAGCCGATTCCGGTGCCTCGATAAGACCGGCAGATCCCTCCCATATGCGCTGGCCAGGGTCTGTAACATCTTCATTGTGTGCTGCATGCTGCACAACATGGCAGTTGAGAAGGCCATGCCACTCATCCTGAGGAGCTGGAACATCCACCCATTGAGGATCAAGAGCTTGGCCACAATGCAAGTGATGAGGAGGAGGACATGTGTACTACATTGTTTTTGGTTTTACCATGACCATGCCTTTAGGAAAGAATATTGAAGGTGACCCCTTGTGTGCCTCTCATTCCCAGGTTGCTGTGCCTGTTGTCTGTTCGTGTCACCTTAGTCCTCCTGCTATTTCTCATGATGAGTGCAACGTGGCCCGAATCTGCGTTCCATGCACGGACATGTGCAAATTTTAGTTCGGGTAAGATATCCAAACAGGCTGTTGGAGTTGTCATGGTTTGGGAATGTGTGGAAACTGATTCTGTGCATGTTGTAGAACCATCCATACATGTCTCATCACCATGGGTCCAATTTAATGTAGCACCAGTCCCATGACAGGACAGTCACCCTTCTTGACAGCCAACTGTTGTTGAGTTTTGAGTCTGGTGAATGCATCAATGTGTGTAAAGCTTGACCTGACACATTGCGTATACCACCGGTGGCCATTGTTTGTGACATCACAACCACAGGCACTGTGGGGAATTGCAGCCTCACTGTGTGCAGCAGGATGTGTTTGGTTATCCCCTTAATCTTGTGAGCCAGTACAGTTAGATTTCCAAACAACCATGTTGTGAAGGTGTGGTCCAGAGTATGTCCCACATGTTCTGTCAACTGTCCTGTGAGTCTGTTCATATGGATGCATTGCCCCTTGTGCCAGTAAGTAATGTCACTGTCACGTCTCTACCTCAGTGCCGTTGGAGAACACTGCTTTGCAAGCCTTCTCTGTAAGTTGATGTTAACTTTCTATTCCCATGATGGCAGGAATGTTGCGCATATGACATCACAATTCAATTCAATTAGTTTATTTGTTACAGAACTCCAACGGAGGTCCACAAAAATACACCAATACAGTAAAAAAAGACATACTTTATAACAAATACAATTCTAATAAATATCCAAGAATGTTTTAAAAAAATGGAAATATTCTATAACAAGTCATTTCATTTGGAGGGGACAACACAAAAGATTGTGCCTCCTGAGCAGAACAAATATGACATTTAATAAATAAAGGTCTCAAAAACATTCGCCTTGCCCTTCGAAGTTCTGGGCACACAAATAACACATGATTAAGATCCTGTATTTGGGAACAACAAAGTTCACAGATTCTCTCCTCTCTAGGAGTGTTTTCCCAAATGCCTGTTACTTCTCTCAGGGGCAACAAGTTAGTTCTTAAGAGTAGTATTAGCCTTCTAATTCCATGTGGGATATTCCATGAGAGATAGGGCTGGGGTCTGCTCCCCATCGCACTCGCACAGATCACCCCGTTACGGGCTTTAGGGTGACTTAAAGCCATATCTCTTGCCGTACTAATCGTGCTTATTGACTTCTTTAGAAATAACTTCAATACAGGCTTTGGCATGGGTAAATCACAGTTTAAATTAAGCCCAAATAAATGGTTTGCATTAGCAAATGATCTAAAAAAAGCAGATTTATCTTTTAATTTTGCAAAAATTTCCAACTTCAGGGCGGCTCTTAGGGTGCCCTCATCCCCCCAAAAAAGGGTATTCCCCCACCTCAGAACCGCTGCCAAGGACAAAATATAAGAAGAAACTAAATGGAATTCCAGATGAAGAACATGTGGGACAGCCAAGGAATTTAAATTACAAATTTGACGGAAAAATCAGCCTTCAGCCTTATGGAAAGAGAGCCAGTAATTCCTATCCAAAACTTCTGCAGCATAAGTTAATGTCGGGGGGATTTTAACCTTAAATACTGACAGAACATGATTAAAATGACGTCTCCCGCAGGTCTTATAAAATCTATTTAGAGCTCCGGCCTGGGAGGCGGCCTTGCCAACGCACCTTTTATTGTGCTCTGAGTCACGCCCATTTTTTGAGAAAACCTTCCCCAGATACAGATACGTATTGACCAATTCAAGAACTTCGTGCCCCAACAGCCACTTATACCCTTTCTTTATTGGAAAACCTTTCTTGCGAAAGACAAAAATTTAGCTTTTAGCGATATTGATTTTCAAACAATGGTCCTCCGCATATTTAGTTAAAACATCCAGACGAAGCTGCAAACCAATGGGAGTTAAATCAAAGATTACAACGTCATCTGCATATATTAGGGAGCCAATGGACATTGTACTAATTTTAGGGGCATCCCCCTTCACTGAATTTAATTTCTCGGGGAGGTAAAAAATATAGAGAGAAAACAAAAGGGGGGACAACAGGCATCCCTGCTTGAGACCGTTATGTGTATTAATACTGCAGGAAAGCCCCTGCGAGCCACCCATCATCACTTGACACCTAGGGGTCGATTCGGATCCGGGATTAAAATCCGTGTTACGATTCGTATTCGTACCCGTTTACGTACAAATTCAAAAAACCCGTCCGAATTGCGAAGTACGAATCGAAATCCGCAAATACGTACAAAAATCTGCGAACCGTACGAACCACATTCGAAAACCTGTACGAAATGTCATCGGAACTTCAACCTTACGATTTGTAAACATGCCGTACGAACTAACAAGTACGATCCTGACCAGGAACCAAGTACGCGATTTGTACGGGCAAACGGTGTCCCGCATGAAGCACGATTCGTACGGAAAACATCGCGTATGAGCGAGCCGCACTAACAAATACGAGGCGCACACCCCACTATCAAGCGTACAGGTACCCCCGGTGACGAAACACGAGCCTAACTGACAGACGCACTAACAAATAGGAGGCGCACACCCCACTATTAAGCGTACATGTACCCCCGGTGAAGAAACACGAGCCTAACTGACAGATGCACTAACAAATACGAGGCGCACACCCCACTATCAAGCGTACACGTACCCCCGTGACGAAACACGAGCCTAACTGACAGACGCACTAGCAAATACGAGGCGCACACCCCACTATCAAACGTACACGTACCCCCGGTGACAAAACACGAGCCTAACTGACAGACGCACTAACAAATACGAGGCGCACACCCCACTATCAAGCGTACACGTACCCCCAGTGACGAAACACAAGCCTAACTGACAGACACACTAACAAATACAAGGCGCACACCCCACTATCAAGCGTACACATACTCCCGGTGACGATACACGAGTCTAACTGACAGACGCACTAACAAATAGAGGCGCACACCCCACTTTCAAGCGTACAGGTACCCCTCCGTGACGAAACACGAGCCTAACTGACAGACGCACTAACAAATACGAGGCGCACACCCCACTTTCAAGCGTACACGTACCCCCGGTGACGAAACACGAGCCTAACTGACAGACGCACTAACAAATACGAGGCGCACCCCCCACTTTCAAGCGTACAGGTACCCCTCCGTGACGAAACACGAGCCTAACTGACAGACGCACTAACAAATACGAGGTGCACACCCCACTATCAAGCGTACACGTACCCCCGGTGACGAAACACGAGCCTAACTGACTGACGCACTAACAAATACGAGGCGCACACCCCACTATCAAGCGTACACGTACCCCCGGTGACGAAACACGAGCCTAACTGACAGACGCACTAACAAATACGAGGCGCACACCCCACTTTCAAGCGTACACGTACCCCCGGTGACGAAACACGAGCCTAACTGACAGACGCACTAACAAATACGAGGCGCACCCCCCACTTTCAAGCGTACAGGTACCCCTCCGTGACGAAACACGAGCCTAACTGACAGACGCACTAACAAATACGAGGTGCACACCCCACTATCAAGCGTACACGTACCCCCGGTGACGAAACACGAGCCTAACTGACTGACGCACTAACAAATACGAGGCGCACACCCCACTATCAAGCGTACACGTACCCCCGGTGACGAAACACGAGCCTAACTGACAGACGCACTAACAAATATGAGGCGCACACCCCACTTTCAAGCGTAAACGTACCCCCCCGGTGACGAAACACGTGCCTAACTGACAGACGCACCAACAAATACAAGACGCACTAACAAATACGAGGTGCACAGGCCAATAAAGAAAGCTACAGTCTACACAGCATAGGAAAACAATGTCCTTGGAACATACAAACAAACAAACAGAGGGCCCAAGTCACAAACACTCTTTATGACACACCCACCAGAAATTCAAAAAAAGCCACGCCCACAAATGGACCAATAAAAGGGCCCACACATAAAACCCATCATCCTTTGCAACATACCTATTCTTGCTAAGACACAACTATCACACCAACAACTGCAGCCACACACCTTCACACATACACCCTATCTCATTCACACACACCACCCCCTTCACAATCAGACCCACACACCCTCATCCATACACACCATCACCCCCCCAATCACATACACCCCACACCATGACCACAGCAAAGGGTCCAAAGTTCACTAACCTGGAGATGGAGATCCTTACAGATGAGGTCATCCCAGTCTATCCACAGCTGTTTGGCGCATTGGTCAGACAGACCAGCATAGCTCAAAAGACAGGCTTGTGGGAGAGGATAGTCGAGAAGGTGAATGCTGTGGCACCCATCAGGCGCACCAAGACGGTTTGCCAGAACAGGTGGTACGATCTGCGGAGGATGGTCAAGCGCAGATGGATGAGGACTATGCCAACGCTCATCACACTGGAGGTGGACCTCCCCGCAGACCTGCACAATACCAGCCCTGGGAGGAGAAAGTCATGGCCATGCTACCACCGGTGGGAGTTCACGGAATTGAAGGAGCAGTTGAGCCTGGTGAGTATACAAACAACTCATGTAACATGTGTAGTCTCCCAGCAGTGCGGGGGGGGGTTTGGGGGGTGGTGGCCATGACTCCCAGCAATGCCCAACAGTAGGGGGGGTGGGGGGGGTGTTGGGGGTTGGGGGGGTGGAGCCATGACTCCCAGCAGTGCCCAACAGTAGGGGGTGTGGGGGGGTGTGTTGGGGGTTTGGGGGGGTGGGGCCATGACTCCCAGCAAAGCCCAACAGTAGGGGGGTGTGGGGGTGTGTGTTGGGGGTTTGGGGGGGTGGGGCCATGACTCCCAGCAGTGCCCAACAGTAGGGGGGTGTGGGGGGTGTGGGGGTGTGTGTTGGAGGGTGGGGCCATGACTCCCAGCAGTGCCCAACAGTAGGGGGGTGTGGGGGGTGTGGGGGGTGTGGGGGTGTGTGTTGGGGGGTGTGGCCATGACTCCCAGCAGTGCCCAACAGTAGGTGGGTGTGGGGGGGTGTGGGGGTGTGTGTTGGGGGGTGGGGTCATGACTCCCAGCAGTGCCCAACAGTAGGGGGGAGTGGGGGGATGTTGGGGGGGTGGGGCCATGACTCCCAGCAGTGCCCAACAGTAGGGGGTATGGGGGGGGTGTTGAGGGTTTGGGGGGGTGGGGCCATGACTCCCAGCAGTGCCCAACAGTAGGGTGGTGTGGGGGTGTGTGTTGGGGGGTGGGGTCATGACTCCCAGCAGTGCCCAACAGTAGGGGGTGTGGGGGGGTGTGGGGTGTGTGTTGGGGGGGTGGGGCCATGACTCCCAGCAGTGCCCAACAGTAGGGGGGTGTGGGGGGGGTGTTTGGGGTTTGGGGGGTGGGGCCATGACTCCCAGCAGTGCCCAACAGTAGGGTGTGTGGGGGGGGTGGGTTGGGGGGTGGGGCCATGACTCCCAGCAGTGCCCAACAGTAGACGGGTATGGAGGGGTGTGTTGGGGGTTTGGGGGGTGGGGCCATGACTCCCAGCAGTGCCCAACAGTAGGAGGGTGTGGGGGTATGGGTTGGGGGGGTGGGGCCATGACTCCCTGCAGTGGCCAAGAGTAGGGGGGGTGCAAGGGGAGTTGCAGAAGGCTGCAAGGGGGAGGGTGAGAGAGTGCAAGATATATGGTAGGAGGCAGCACTCAACCCATATGGGCCAGGTACACACCCATGCACCATGTTCAATGCACAGGGAGTGTGAAAGTACTGACAATATAGCTGACCCTGGGCCCTGTTGTAGGCAGCACATGGGCCTCCTGTGACCAGTGCAAACACTAACACCAGGACAAGTGAAGATATCTTGCACAGGAACTCACAAACACCATAATGGCAGCATGCTACATGGGGGGACAGACACACCACGAGGGACGCCCACTTGTCAATCACACTCAAACTACTACCATGGCCTGTCATGCACACCCCTTACAGAAACTGAGTCCCTGGGGACAGACAATGGAGTGCACCACTGTCACAATTGTCATGTGACTAAACCCCAAAAATACTGATCTGATGACGTATGCAAACAAAAAAATCACAGTGCAGCATCACAAGTCCATTGTGCCTCTCACACAGTGCTGTTGCCACAGCTTGGTGATGCTGTGGATGCACCCAAGTAGCACCATGGACATGGGTATTGACAAGGTAATGCCTCATAGAGAAGTGGCACGTGCTAAAGCCCTGTGCCTGAAGAGGGTGTACTGTTCCTAGGGGGCTGGCAGTGGGTGTCTGTCTTGTCCCTGCAAACCCTCTCTAAAGTAGTATGATGACATCAGCTAAAATCAAATCAGTCGCCATCATAAACATGCAGCATAAAAACCCTGTGCATGCTTGCACCAGCAATAATTATTCAGACTGCATTGTGCAGATTGTGCCACACAGAGCACATCTTGAACTGTGTGGTGCTGGGCACACAAGCCACAGCAATGGTTGTGAAATTCATCAAAAGACAGTAGCCAACATGTCAAGCACCCCTGATCACATGTCAATCTCAGCCCACAACATACACATACACAAGTGAACAATTTCGATAATACAAAGCAGGGGGAACATTGATAACGACTATGTATATTACATTTGGATGTTGCATGATAGTGCATTAACACTGTTCCTCTCTCACACCCACAGGGGAACGTGTGGAAACTACCCCCAACCAGGGGGGAGAAGGATCCCAGTCCCAGGCTCAGCATGGCAGTGACCCCACCGTAACAGAAGCCTCTCAACACACAGTGGATGACCCCAACCAACCAGGCCCCTCTGGATTCCAAACCCCTGCAGCAGTTGAAAAAGATACACCTGTGCCAACCACCACACCCATTCCCGCCACATCCCAGCAGACAGCTCGGAGCCCTGCCCATGATACACAACAGAGCCTGTCTCACAATGAGGGACATCATTCGCCGGGCACCCATGAGGTGGCAGACGACACCTCCACTGCCAGCACTCAAGTGTCCCGTCGACATGATGTGCCCACAAGCGTCGGACCGGCTCGTGTGGGCAGGGGTGGTGGTAGTGGCGCTAGGCGGAGGGGAGAAACTGACCAGCCAGCTGCGGGGCCCGGTATGTCCGAACTATGAGACATCATGGATGAATACCGGCGGGACACCAGGGAGTTCAGCCTGGTAGTGGAGGCCCTCAACAAAATGACAGAGCAGCAGGCCCAGCTACATGCCAGTCAAGAACGACACCAGGGAATGATGGAGGCAAGACTGGATGAGCTAGTGACGGCGCATCGGGAAATTAACCAATCGCTGTCAACATGCAGCACCCTCCCTGTGTCACAAGGCCAGAAACATCTAGGCAAAGACCAACAACAGGCACAGGGAGGGAGGAGGAGGCGGAATTGTCAGACAGAGATTCCCATGCATTGCCAAGGCCTGCACGTGAGGGTCCCCCAAGGAAGGTTGTTCGTCCACGGTCAAGTCGTTGAGAGGCATAGGGCCATGAACAACTCCCAGGTCACCTGGTCTGGCATCTTGCCTTTGTGTGCAACAGCATCACCCTATTGACTTTAACTCTCTCCCACATGGACTTGCTGGTCGCAGTGTGGCCAATGATGCCAAGCACTGTGGCCTGGACTCTGTTCACCCATACTGTAAGGCATCACATCTCCCGCTGTGAACTTTGGATTCCCCCCTTTCTTGTACAGCACCTACTCACGTTACACGCACAAGACTAAAAAATAAATCTCACTTGCACTAAAAGTATTGATGTATTTGTATGTACTCAGATTCTAATACATTTGTGGGGTGAAATGTCTTCAAATACCACCCTCTCCTGCAAACTATTGCCATCCACACTCATGGATTTTAGTTAGGCAGTGGAAATATATAGGTCGCAAGGTAGCCGAAATTGCATACATGGATAGCAAGACTCACCTGTGATGGTTACTAACTGCAGAAGATGGGGTTTGCTTGAAATACTGCAATGACAGACAGTTATACAAGAGTGTGTGAGGTGTCAAGAGCATGGCAAATATGCTAGGTGTCCACAGAGGGGGCACCAGGATCTGTCTAATGAGGAATGAGAACTAGCAGCCACATGCTGTTGTACTGTGGATGTGAAGATTGATGGCCTGGCCGAGGGTGCCAACAGGGACTCTGTTCAATAGGGTGTTAGATGTTAGATGTCCATATCATTTATTTAGCCTGGATCTGTGGAGTGCCAAATAAGTGTGGCTGATGAGTATGAAGGTGAAAGTGCATTTGACTGTGGGACCATTGTAGGTATCTCAGGCGGATGGTCATGTGGCACCAGCAGGGGATGTTGGGGATGAGGTGTGTGCATGCGCCCTGCATTTCCACAAGTACTCCGTAAGTCACGTTCTTGTTCCTGTGTAGAGGTAGTTGCTGTAGTAGGGCTGGCTGGTGTTGTGGATGGTAACCAGGCAGAACACCACCTTGCCAACATACATCACCATAGACATACCTGAAGGAAATTACAAATCCCGCTAACACCACACCGACAGAGTGGTAGGAGGACTTCCCATCATCCACATTAATAATCCCAGACTCACAACCAACAACAACGATACCCTCCACATCGCCTAAAACATGCATTTACTGATCCACACAAACAACACCCTCTGAGGAAAACTCATCTAAAGACCACCTGGAGTCCCAACACTATTCACCAACTCCATCGCTCACCTCATTAGCACGCATGCCCTCGCCTACACGGACTACATCCTCCTTGGGGAAATTTACTGTCACCGTAATGACAACTATGACGTAAACTCCACCGCCCTGATGGACAACCTTGCCAACCTTGGATTAAAACAACAAGTGACAACCAATACCCACAACGCTAGACACACACAGGACCCCATCTTAGCAGAAACTCCACACATCTAATCCAACAACAACACCTCACAACACTGGAAAGACCAGAGAAGCCTACACTTCACCTTCAGGAAAGCATACACAATCCCCCTGCACACAGACCATGCCACACAGCTGCAGGTGCAAGCTCAACAAGGACTAAATGACAGCCACCCTTACCCTGGGCCCACAAGCCAACACCACCAACCCCCACACCGCTGCCATCTTCCTCAAACAGCGGATCACCGACTGCGCATACACCTTCATCCCAATCAAGTCCTCCCCCACCTAACACCACAACCACACTCCTGAGCCTGCTGCAACGCATCTGTAACACATCGGCACATCTGATCCTCATTTACCACAACTCGGCCACAGCACACAACCCCCCAGAGGCCTGCAGAGACTCCCTGTCAACAACCAAATAAGCTTCTAAATCCACATCCACGCACACAAATCTCTACACCACGCAGGACCACCATACCACTACCACAGACTCACCTTCTACACACCCACCCGCAGCCTCTGCTCTACCAAACATGCTCTCGCCACTGTCCCTCACATCCTGAATAACACGGACAGTGACAGATCAATCTCCTACCTCGACTCCAAGACCTGGTACACCCTCCCAAAAGTCAACTACAGAACCAGGACCTGCTGCCCTTAACAACAATTCTCCAGGCCAGTGTCTTTAGATCAGTACCAGCACCCCCCAGCACATTGAGACCGTCATGGGTAGGTAGTGCGTCAAACTAACGAATCTACTGATTGTAGATGGCTGAGGCAAAATCTGTGTGTAGTGTAGGAGAGCTGTAGATGATAGTTACAATTATGCTGGTCAGGATGCTGGTGTGAAACAGGCTGTGCAGATGTTTGACAATGCAGAGTGTGTCCATGGTGTTGGATGTGACTCAGAGGGTGTAGGCCTTTAAATCTGACCAATCATAATCTTGGATTGGGTGTGTGATCCCTGTGGGGTTTTGAAAAACCGTCTGTGATCTCCCGGCATGAGTGGCGCTATCAGGTTGCGTACTACCACGTTACAGCATTTGAGTCGATGTGTGGTGGTGTTGTGCCAACGAGGTAATACACCACAATGTGGTTCTGCTGGAAGTAGTGTGTGTGCAGTACGAGGCACATGACCTGGGTGTACGTACACGCACTGTTAAGTGTGTCTGCGTCGAGTTGTCAGTATGAGTTGCACACACAGCCTGAGAGGCTGTCATGGGTGTGTTTGTGGTAGGGTGTTACCAGGTGGATGATTGTCTGCTGTTCACTGTGTGGAGGTTGGCTGGGGCATGAGTCTGTTGTGTCACATGTGTCATTCAATCAAAAGGAGCCTAAGTGGATACAAAGGGAAAATGCTGCACCCCATTCAGACACTGTTCAACCACAAAAAGGCCAAACCCAACTCTCAAGAAATTCCTAACAACCAATGTCAGAGTTACATGGCCAATCTAAAATAATGCCTCAGAGGTGTACCTTTACACTAATCCATAGGGTCATGTGTTTTACGTTTACACAACATTGACACCAAGGTCTGATACCACTCACTAAAGTAAAAATGAAGAGAGCTAAGAGAGAGTGCCTCACGGTAGCAACACCCGAGGGGGTTCCTGACAGACAATTGCCAGTTTACCAACTTCTCATCATTGGCCACTCTGTCTTCGTCTGAGCAAGGAACAATGAGGCAAATACAAACAGTGATTCACTAACTAATAATAATAGTGTGATACCATAATCAACCACTATGACCCCTCATGTTAATTATGGTTAAAATCATGTGTGTCTGCACCTGTTACCCCTATGAGAGCCAAGGACAATCGACCACCACTATTAAAAAGGGGGGGGACTTGCTAGCTACACAACTTCCTACTGATGTGGTCACATGTGTCATGAAATGAGCTGAGTGTCTAGCAGTGTGCATGTTGCAGGTGCTGACGGACGGGCCTTTGTCATGGCGGTTGTGCAACAGTGGCACAGACAAGATGCGGCATGCTCCAATGATGGATTGATGGATGTATGGATGAGTATCTCATAGGTGTGTGTGGCTTGATTGGGGCATGCGGTGCAGCGTTGTGGCTGTGGATGCTGCAGCCAGGAGGAGTGAACACATGAGGGCAGAAGGGGCATTTGAACATGCCAAACAGCCACACAACCCAAGGATTTTTGCTAGGCAAAAATTGAAAATTGTATGTGAGTCTGGAGTGGCTGGTTACCCATGGCTCAGTCCCAGCAAATGTGTGAACATTGAATACACATCACGGCCACAGGACCAGGCACCATAATGCCAATCAGGGCACACGACACACTGCGTGAGCAGCAGTAGCCTGCACGTTGTGTGTATCAAGCAACAGAACACATACGCAACCATGTTCATCATGCACAATATGGTCCATTAGCCATTAAGAACAGCATGCTTGTTGTAAGTGTACACATAACCACATATGACCACTCACTGTAAAGAATGACATATTGAATGCATGCAGTCTGGAAAGATACTGGCGGTGACAGCAATGAGGCACAATGTACATTGTGAAACACAGTTCCTATACAATAGTTTGAACTTACTTGCAAGGACATGCTGCATCTGCCAAATTACATGTCCAGTGGCATTGCTCAGACGACTATAAAACTCATGCAATGATGTTACCTGTAATGCTGGTGATGCACTCTCCACACAACTGCCAGGGACTGTCCGTACCTGTGACCATCAGAGTAGTGTGATGCTGGAAGGTTTCCATCTCCCAATATCCCCTTGGTCTGACTACTAATGACAGACACATTAGGGCGATCAGGCGAGGGAAGGTGAGGATGGGAACTGCAAGGAGGGAGATCTGAAAAAGTGCAAAACATGCATGAGTATTCCATACTTTCAGTTACAGAATCTCAGAGTATCTTGGCATCTACACTGCACCACTCACACCTGTGTAGTGCAACCACTGCCACTGTGTCTTATTAGTGATCACAGATCTTGCAATGGACCAAGATCAGATCCTTCTACAGGGACACATGAGAGTTGGTAGGGGTTCTCACCATAATGGAGCATGTATTATGCTCACTAGGCTGCTACAATGGAATTAGATCCATGCAGTCATGAACGACGTCACAGTGTAAGATTGATGCTCACGATCTCAGTAATTGTAACGTATAGCAGTGCAAATGACACAAAGTCAACTATACGTACTCAGCCCTGTGAATAAGTGAGGGTCATGACGGGAAAGTTGACATCACCCGCAAGAGCCGTAAGCAGCTCCTCAAATGAGAAAGGAAATAACCAAAACAACATTAAGCCCCATAGGGCCCACTCATTACCTCTTGCAACTGTGCCTTACTGTGCTAGACAGGAAAAGCATGTGAAACAAACTCAACTGTGAGTACATAGGCAGAATGATAAAAGATACAACCCTACCATGACCAGGATATGCTGCATGGCAGAAGAGAATTCATACATTTACCTCAACGGATTGTTGCCATGTAAGTGTGAACATTAGCCCCAGGCCAACGTTGTGATGTAATCAGCGCAACATACCTGGCATCATAAGAAAGGAAAGTTAACATCAACTTACTGAGAAGGCTAGCGAAGCAGTGTTGTCCACCGGCACTGAGGTAACGATGTGACAGTGACATGACATACTGCCACAAGGGGCAATGCATCCATGCAAACAGACTCACAGGAGAATTGACAGAAAATGTGGGACATACACTGGCCCACACCGGCACAACATGGTTCACAGGAAAACAAACTGTACTGGCCCACAAGGTTGATTGGATGATTTGGACACATCCTGTTGCACACAGTGAGGCAGCAATTCTCCACAGTGCCTGTGTTTGTGATGTCACACACAATGGCAAGCCGTGGCATCGGCAATGTGTCAGGATCAATGTAAACACACATTGATGCATTCACCAAATTATAAACTCTACTACAGATGACTGTCAGGTTAGGTGACTGTCTTGTCATGGGAGTGGCGCTACATGCAATTTGATACATGGCAATGTGACATCTATGTATGGGCCTACAACATGCGCAGGAACAGTTTCTTCCCAAAAACAAACCATTACAACAATGAAATGCCGGTTTGGAATCCTTACCCAAAATGACATTTCGACATGTCTGTGCAGGGTACGCTGATTCACCCAACGTTGCTATCATCAAGAGGAATTGCAGGAGGACCAAGATGACACAAATGGACAACAGCCCGAGCAAACCTGGAAAGGACAGGCACACAAGTGGTCACGTACTGTATAGATTCATTTAGACATGGTCACGTACAATACACTGACAACGTAGTACACTTGTACATTCGAACTGGAATCATCGTGCTCATGTGTGTGGCATTACATCTTTATTTGTGTGACACAGCACCACCAACATCAAAGTGATATTGTGTACAGTCTGCTGGACACACATTATTCTACAAATGTCACTCTACGGTGAAAGATTGCACACTATCATACAGGTACTCACTGTTATGAGAAGAAGTTACGTATGAGTTGACTCCGGATATCCCCGTCCTCCTCCTCATCACTAGCAACCTGGCCAAGGCCTTCGTCCTCAACAAGCCGATTGTCTTCTTCATCAGGATCCAAGATGAGTGGCACCTCCCCCTCCACTGCCATGTTGTGCAGCATGCAGCACATGGTGAAGATGTCACACACCTTGAGCGGGGAGTATGGTAGTGATCCGCCTGTCTTGTCGAGACACCTGAACCGGCACTTCAGGAGTCCAAACGTATGCTCTATCACACGCCGTGTCTGGCCATGTGCATTATTGTAACGCTGGTCTGCGGCAGTTCGGGGGTTGCGTAGTGGAGTCATGAGCCACGGCATGTTCGGGTATCCGGCATCTCCTACAACAATACATCATGTCAATGACTGTGCAATGAGTAGCCATGAGAGAGATGCTTGACATTGAGACATACATGAGTAACAGTGTATACCCACCAACTAGACATGCCCGATGGTTGCGCAGCTGCAGCATCATCTGTGGTACCCTGCTCCGCCTCATGATGAATGCATCGTGGCATGATCCTGAAAAACGTGCACAAACATGGGAAAGTATCATGTTAGCAAGACACACCACCAGGGCATTTATGGAGTGGTAATGTTTCCGGTTGCGGAAGGCCTGCTCCTGAGCCTGTGGTGGCACCAGTCCAACATGTGTCCCATCAATGGACCCAATTACATGTGGCATGCGTCCCAGGGCATAGAATGCACCCTTGACATTGTTCAACTCTTGTGGAGTGGGGAACTTAATGAAATCATCAATGTGCTGCAACATAGAAGCTAAGACATCGCGGAGGACCCGACTAAACATGGTCTGGGACATCCCCCCCACATCACCTTTGGTGAATTGGAACATACCTGTGGCAAAGAAATGTAGGGCTGCATCACCTTTACCTTGAGTGTCAGCGCAGTTGGATACCTGTGCCGGGGTTGTAGGTGTGGTTCCAGTCTGTCAGTCAAATCCTCTATCATTTACTGTGGAAATCTGTAGCGCCTGATGCAATCCCGTTCCCTCATGGCATCCAAGTCAGGCAACGGCCTTGGCAGAAGGGGTGCCCTGCACAACATGTGTGGAGAAAAAAGTGTACCACTATCAGGCAAAACATTTTACAATGTACATATCACAATCAACAGTGATTACACACATGAAATCACTTATGAACCTGCCATGGGCTATACGTCATGGATAGTTAAGCAAGCTACTTGGCTCTCTTGACACATAACTGATTGCCCTGTTGTCCGTGAAATATACATGACATGCACACAAAAGATCATCTGGGAATGTCAGAGTTGGCAGAGCAATGTATAGCGTTAGTGACACACGTCACGTGACCTGCATGAGAAGGTGGTCAACACATCCAGACAGCTGACTGCACGGAACACACACATGTCACATGTGCTCCATATTTTGCTTTTCAGTGATATTGTGCATGAGTTTAGCATTTTACAATACTACACCACAGACATCCTCTGAATGCAGATCTGTATGTCTGTGGCCAAATGCTCTATGATGCGATCACACACATGAGCTCTAGAAATGCCCCTGTGGCACGGCGTGCGTACATGTGTGACACTTGCTATCACGACACAGACCCATCATAGATGCACCTATAGAGGATGACGTTTACCCAATACAAACACCATGTACAATGGATTACATGGCACACACATTACATTGTCACACAGGGTCATGCATAGCCTAAATTGGTACTGTGAGACAGTGCCCCTGTCCCTGGCATCATGTGACAGATGTCCGTAATGAAGAGTGTGCCATCACAGTGTTCATGTGAATGACTACATGTCCACTATGTTACTCATGTGGCAAGTGTGAAGGTAATGTAAACCACATAGTGGCCCGTCACATATGTCATGTCTCCACAGCCCATCAGTCATCAACAATGCCACTTGTTCACATGCCCTCTGCTATTTGAGTGTGTGCCACACCGGGGGCCTGCTAATGTAGGTCAGCCATGTGACTACATACATGGACATCCTCATGATGAACTCACACCCACATCCCTGCCATGTGTTTTCCTGTTGTCACTATAGTAATGGTGCCATGCATGAGCCTGTGGAACGCACTGTACACATGCATTGACTGGAGCATGTGAAACGCACACTACCCCACTGGTGCGTGCGGGTGTGCGGGTTGTCTCCCCGATGCATTGTGCCTATACGCGATACACGTCAGGAGCGTACCCCACTGGTACGTGGGGGTGTACGGGTTGTCCCACCAATGCATTTTGCCTATACGCGATACACGTCAGGAGCGTATCCCACTGGTGCGTGCGGGTGTACGAGTCATCCCACCAATGCATTGTGCCTATACGCGTGTGCAGCGGACCCCACTGGTGCATGCGGGTGTACAGGTCGTCCCACCAATGCATTTTGCCTATACGCGTGTGTAGTGTACACCACTGGTGCGTGCGGGTGTACGGGTCGTCCCACCAATGCATTGTGCCTATACGCGTGTGCAGCGTACCCCACTGGTGCGTGCGGGTGTACGGATCGTCCCACCAATGCATTGTGCCTATACGCGATACACGTCAGGAGCGTACCCCACTGGTGCGTGCAGGTATACGGGTCGTCCCACCAATGCATTGTGCCTATACGCGTGTGCAGTGTACCCCACTGGTGTGTGCGGGTGTACGGGTCGTCCCATCAATGCATTGTGCCTATACGCGATACACATCAGGAGCGTTCCCCACTGGTGCGGGTGTACGAGTGTATCACTATCGAAACATGGCGTTTGCCAAGATTCACGCACCATACTTGTGTGTGGATGCCTGAAAATACATAGGGAACACCTATGGGACGAGTTGGATGCACTGAATGCAGGCTGGTTGTCAAGGAAATTGATATTTCAATGTGCTACAGGTGTTCTGCAAATTTCAGTTGGCCAAAAGTATACAATGTTGCTATGTTTGTTGTGTAGCTGGAGCTAAAATTTCAAACCACGCAAATGTGTGTCAGGGCCTTATGTGTAATGGGATTGGATGAAACATAGGATGCAAAGTGATGTGCCCTATCACACTGTCTTCCTGAGAATGACAGCCCCTCAGCAGCAGAGATTTAAGGCTGCATGTGGCTGTGAGAGGGCACTTGCCTGCACAATATTTGAGTGGACAACACTGCTGCTGTCTCTGCATTCCCTGGACCCTGATTTTGCTGGACATGGAGAGGGCACCTGCATTCAGTGAGGGGGAGAACCAGGCACTGCTGGATGCCCTCCTTCCCAACTACAGCAAGCTGTATAGGAAACCAGGGGATCAGGTGAGTGCTTAATGTGTGAGTGTGACTACAGCCATTATGTATTTATGGGACAGCGAGAGATGCAATGTACTTCAGAGTGAGTGCCTGGTGTGTACATTAAAATATCTACCATGCAGTGAATGATGTATCTAAATCTTGTGTACTGCTTACCGCCATTGTGCTAGGTACATTCACTTGAGAGTGTGTGGTCTGCTTAGAGTTCTTAGGTGTTGTGGGATATGTGCCAGCATGTCACGTGCCGGACACCACCATGAAAAAGCATAGCTTGTTCAGTGTTAGCCATGCTCAGTGAGTGTTTAGAAAGCCCTAGGGCATCAGTTGGCTTTCACAGGCATGTAGTGCATTGGTGTTTGCTCACAGGCCACATTCACATGAACAATGATACTAGTCCTGTATGCATCCTCTGCCCTGTTGTTATCATCAATGTGGGGCAAGTGTGGGTCTTTGGGACATGGAGCAGGTGTACTGATGTACTTTCACTTTTTATTCGTGACAGGTATCTGCCTATGAGAAGGGTGAAATCTGGCTGGACATCGCCAGGGCTGTCAGGAGTGAGGGGGGGCTTGCAGGAAGCTCAGTAACATCAGGAAGAGGTGGCAGGACATCCGGTGCTGGAGCCGCTGCATCGCCAGGGTACAGCTCAAGCTGGAAGCTCCACGCTGGCATGGCGGCAGCCGCCACCTCACCCCCTACATGCTCCGGGTCCTGGAAGTGGTGTTCCCAGACCTCCATAGGCAGTTGCAGGAGGGACAGCAGCATGAAGGGGGTAGGTACATGTCTGTTTGTTGTCATGTGTGTCACATGCTACCTACAGTGCTCCGAGGCATGCTAACACTCCCACAGTTGGAGTGGTGTGGTCAGACAGGCACTTCATGCATTGGCATAAGAATGGCCCAGTTTCAGCAGATGCTTGTTTACATCCCTTGCCTAGCAGACGCTTGAAATATTTGGTTTGTCTCAAAAAGTAATTAATAATACCCATCAGGCTGGTCACACGCTCGACGGGATATGTTCCAATTTTTTGCACTTAGTTTCCCATCCACCAATCCCTCAAATTTGGAGCGATCACTGTTTTATTCCATTTGAGGTGAATACTGGGCATACGCAGAAAAGAGTAAAAACTATTCCCTCTTCTGCCACTAGCCAAAACTGGGCTTTGATTGCAAAAAATAACCAGCTCAAGGCCTCTGCTCAGTCACGGGCCCCTAGCCTTTCCGGTGACGTATCGCAGGATTCCAAAATGTTCCACACCTGGATGCAACTTACAACTAATAATCTTGCCCCACCAAAAATCCCTGGAAAAAATAAGGAGAAATCCAAAAAGATAAGTGCACCGTGGTATACGAAGTCCCTAGCAGAAGTGTACCTTCAGTGCAGAAAAGGGGAAAGAAACTGGAGGAAGAATTATGACCCACTAGCAAAAAGTCTGTATATAAAATATAGGAATCTTTATTTTGTAAATATTAAAACTGCCAAAAGGGCTTATTACACAAAACTTATCCGGGAAGCCCAGCAAAAACAGAAAACCGTCTTTGATATAGTTAAATCTTTTACCCTTCCGGCAGTCGTGAAACAAGAAATCCCTCCTTCACAAAATCTTTGTGACCAGATTGCCGACTATTTTGATGACAAAATAAAACGATTACAGGATGGTTTCGTACCCACTGTGTGCCCCAGTAGAGTGAGTACTAGTGGCCTCGTGCCTTCACGGCCGCATACTTTTGCGATGTTTAAGCCTGTAACCCTTGCACAAACGCATGAAGCCATTATGTCCTGTAAATCGGGATCACCGTCTGATGCCTTCCCTCCTTTCATCCTTCATCAAATAGTTGTGGTGGTTAATCCCATAATTAACCAAATAGTGAATGAATCACTTAGCTCCGGGGTTGTTCCCCGGGATTGGAAAAAGGCCATAGTTAGACCCCTGATGAAAAAGCAAAATAAAAATCCTTCAGACCTCTCTAATCTCTGCCCTATTTCCTTGCTTCCAGTCCTTGGTAAAATTACCGAGCACATGGTTCATGAAGAGCTATCAAATTTTGTGGAGACACATAATATTCTGCACCCTCATCAATCTGGTGTCTGTCCAAAACATTCCACGGAGACGGCTCTCATGGAATTAACGGATACCATCAGAAATGTACAGGATGAAGGGAAGAACGCCGTCTTGATTCTCCTTGATTTATCGGCGGCGTTCGATACCATCTCCCATAAAATCCTCCTTGATAGG
Source organism: Lissotriton helveticus (assembly GCF_964261635.1). Classification (NCBI taxonomy): domain Eukaryota; kingdom Metazoa; phylum Chordata; class Amphibia; order Caudata; family Salamandridae; genus Lissotriton; species Lissotriton helveticus. The sequence continues at coordinate 1,413,968,590 of NC_136065.1, forward strand.
CTGAAACTAAATGGTATAACAGACGGGCTCTAAATTGGATAAAATCTTTCCTATCATAAAGAACTCAGACCATTGCCTTAGGACCTTTCCACTCAAAGGAGAAGAGTATCACCTCCGGAGTCCCCCAGGGCTCTATTTTGAGCCCATTACTCTTCAACATTTATATGGTGCCCCTCATTTATTTAATTGAATCCCATAGGATAATGGTAACATCATACGCTGATGATACACAATTGATTGTATCCCTGGATAAAGATTCCTGTTCGGCTGAACAAAATTTTCGGAATTGTCTTGCGGACGTTTTTCAATGGATGAATGAAAACTGTTTTAAATGGAATTCCGGGAAAACAGAAATACTGCCCATTGGGAAAAATGTTAACTTTAGTCCCAATGACTGGTGGCCAGAGGGAGCCACTTCACCTCTGAGCTCATTAGAAACGGCCAGGAATTTGGGCATCCTTTTTGATGCGTCATTATCTTTTGACCACCATGTAAGGAGTTTGGCCGGTAGTTGTTTTAATATCATCAAATCATTGAAGAAATTCTTTGACTTTCTCCCCATTGATGTAAGAAAATCAGTGGCAGTGGCCCTTATACTCTCCCGCCTCGACTATTGTAATGGTCTTATGGCAGGAGTAAAAAATCGACATAAAAAAACTACAAAGTGTCCAACATGCAGCGGCTCGCCTGGTACTGAAACTCCCCAGAAAATCATCTGCTTCTGCGGCGCTTCGGAAATTTCATTGGCTCCCCCTACATAAAAGGATTCTCTTCAAAATTTTTTTGACCTCCTCTAGAGCTTTAAACAACATCGGCCCCAAATATCTTATTAAAAAATACTCCCACTATTGTCCCACAAGAGTTCTGAGATCAACAGGCTGTAACTTAGCCAATATCCCCTCCTTTCATCTCAAAACTAAAGGGGGAAAAACCCTCAGTGTCTTGGCCTCTAGGGCATGGAATGGGATGCCAAAGGAGCTAAGGCTACTTGATCAGGAAGCGCCTTTTCGCAACCAACTTAAAACTTGGCTTTTTAATCTGTCAGATGCTTATGTACTCGCTGCCATATAGATCTCACTTCTGTTGACCTCCCCCTCTTTATAGCGCCAGGATGCTCATTTCGGAGCGATAGTTTGAGCTTTATAAATTCCAAAATAACATTAACATTAACATTAACTCCACTTTTGAGCAGCACTTTGCCTATTGATTGTTTTTCACATGTACTCCTATGGTGCAATGTCTTAGTATGCATATTCCTTTAAACATCATCATGTTGGAGGGAGGGTCTGTGACACCTGTTGGTACCTTACATGTAGAACCACATGTGCACTGTGTCTGGCCTTCTTCATATTTTGGCACAGAACTTGAGTCTCAACATGTGTTTATTGCACGATTCTGCCTCAGTGGCCTTTGTCCATGGTACACTTTCTAATTGTCATGTGTTAGCTACAGGTGCACACTGTACATGTGCACTAATTTGGGCTTGTGCATACTCACAGTGGGCAGTGCGTGTGTGCATATCTTCAAATTATGTGGCATGTTCTTTGTAAATAATATTGATGGTGAGCCACACAATGTGAGTTTGAGTGTAGACAGCTGTGATGGCAGTGTGAGGTGATGGAACAATAGTTTCAGGTCCCAGGATGGCATCACAAGGCACTTTGGCCTGGACTTTTCCCATGTGGCACAGGGTGAAAGCAAAACAAACATGACCAGGTCTGGATTTGGGCAGCAGGGTGGGCTAATGAACTGTGATTCATCATCAGCTATCCTGTTGTCAGGCAGTGGCTCATGATTGTGTCTCTCATACAAGTTTTTGCCTTGCCTGTTACTTGTATCCTACTATAGATTTTGCATTGTGTCTCTTACAATTGCCCAAGACTAGACTTAGCATTGTACATAGTTCCGTGCCATGTGACTCATTATGCATGCCATGTTTAGAAATGTCCCCAAATGATTTGTATGTGGTATGTCTGATGTGTACCGGTGACTGATATGTTTTTCTTCTTCTCCTTGCCAACAGCATCACCATCACAATCTGGAGGAGACACAGGCGCGGACCAGGCAGAGGGACCCAGCGACAGTGCCACCTGCTTTGAGGAGTCAGAGGGAGGCAGTGGCCGTCTATCATGTGCACGACACCTCCTACAATGCGGACGGCTCGGAATCAGACTCTCCGGAGGAGGGGGAATATGCAGCGATGCCATCTTCAACATCTTTGGCTGTCCCCTCCTCCTCCAGTACCATCTCCACCCTCCCAGTTGTTAGGGTCCCTAGGGTCCGTGCTAGCCCCCGTGTCTCCTTTGTTCCCGGCACTGCAGCCCCTGCCCCTGTCTCCCCTGCTGCCCTCAGTGATGAGTCTGTGGACCTACTCCGGCAGATTCTAGTAGGTCAGACATCCATGTTGACTGTCCTCCATGAACATACACGAATAATGACACAGTTGTTGTCGTTCATGGAGGGCATGTCATCTGCCATTTCTGATCTACGTCGGAGTGTGGCTACCATAGAGTCATCACTGACGGCAGCACTGTCCACCCAGCAGCATCTCCCCACACCCTCATTCAGACCCATCCCCCTCCGCCTCTCCCATACCTACCCAACATACACGCAGACGCCACAGATCAGGCACAACAACAGACACACCCAGCACACCCACACGCCAGAAGAAGCGCAAATCTCCACGCACACAATCTCAAGGGGATGTAGGCACACCCACAGGGAGAGGGGACACACGTCACACACGCATCCACAAACCCACGAGAACAGACTCACAGCCCTCTACCTCCACCCCCAATGTGTCCCCGGGTTCAGGTGGTAGTTTCTGTGAACTGGCTGCAGTGTGAAGCCAAGTCTATGTAGCCACATTCGGCGAGGCACCGGCCAGTGTGGAGGGATCCACACCACCTGCACCCACTACACCTGTCCTTCCCTCTCCTGTCCCTGCGGTGCCAGTGGATTCCACAGATGATGCCCCCACTGTTTCCCAAGACAATTGAACTCTATGTGCAGGCAAGTGTGGGTGTGACAGCATCCAGGATGCCACAACCTTGTTTGAACTTTATTTCGACTGGCAATTGGCCTACTATGAACATGGACTTCTATTTAGTTTTTCTCTTTGGATGCGGCTGAATAAAGCTTTTTATTTTTGGTTCATCACTTTTGGTTTTCTGATAATGGCTTTGACTGCTGTGTGCCTGGGAGCTGGTGTGATGTTCACATTTGGGTATTGTTACATGGGTCTATTTCCTGATGGTAATAAGGTCAAGCATGGTATGTTTCTGCTTTCACTGTTGGGCAGTGCTGGGGGTCTTAGCCACACACACCCTATGCTGGTAGGCACTGCTGTGCACTGCTGGGCGTCTTAGCCACACACACCCTATGCTGGTGGGCACTGCTGGGCACTGCTGGGGGTCTTAGCCACACACACTGTAATGCTGGGCACTGCTGGGGGTCTTAGCCACACACACTGTAATGCTGGGCACTGCTGGGGGTCTTAGCCACACACACCCTATGCTGGTGGGCACTGCTGGGCACTGCTGGGGGTCTTAGCCACACACACCCAATGCTGTTGGGCACTGCTGGGCAGTGCTGGGGGTCTTAGCCGCACACACCCTATGCTGGTGGGCACTGCTGGGCACTGCTGGGGGTCTTAGCCACACACACTGTAATGATGGGCACTGCTGGGGATCTTGGCCACACACACCCTATGCTGGTGGGCACTGCTGGGCACTGCTGGGGGTCTTAGCCACACACACTGTAATGCTGGGCACTGCTGGGGGTCTTAGCCACACACACCCTATGCTGGATGGGCACTGCTGGGGGTCTTAGCCACACACACTGTAATGCTGGGCACTGCTGGGGGTCTTAGCCACACACACCCTATGCTGGTGGGCACTGTTGGGCACTGCTGGGGGTCTTAGCCACACACACCCTATGCTGGTGGGCACTACTGGGCACTGCTGGGGGTCTTAGCCACACACACTGTAATGCTGGGCACTGCTGGGGATCTTGGCCACACACACCCTATGCTGGTGGGCACTGCTGGGCACTGCTGGGGGTCTTAGCCACACACACCCTATGCTGGTGGGCACTGCTGGGGGTCTTTTCCAACCACACCTCAGATGTGACGCACCGTACGAAAACGTAATGTAGATAAGGGTCTTAGGGGAATTAATTAAAGACTGAAACACCTCTGCTCCCCAATCACAGTCTACACAACTAAAAAAGAGATGCCCAGTCAAATCTAGAAGGAACTGGAAATGGCTAAATGCTGCAAAAATGTGGAAGCCCAATTCTAATAGTTTGCCCACCACCTGGCTAGAGGCAAGAGTCCATCAGCCCACCCTTATTGGCGGAGCTTCGTCTACTGGAGCTCAAGGAGATTAAGATCTAGGACCACAGCCCTGAGCCACCTTGCCCCGCTGGGTACCTGACCTCATGCTCCTAGACGGCTCAAGCGAAGGTGGATGTTCAAGCTATATGTACTCTAGTGAAGTGCAGTGCTCAAGTGTGTGAGGATTTAAAAATGACTACTTGGACAAAAAATATGTTTATTAGGGATTATCTAAGTGCCATACTTAAAATAACCTGATAGTGTGAAAAATATTACCTATCTCCTGGCTATGGCTAATGCGGTTGACATGTTTCAGCCGTAATGGTCAACTGACCCGGCTTTCTTCAGGACCCAGATGCTACGTAATGTAAGCTACTGCAGGAAAAAAATTACTACAAGTGCATAAAAAACTGTGTTTGAAAAATAAGAATAAGACTGTTAAGGTAAATCTGTGGCACTCGCCACCCTACCGGTTACGCAATGTACGTGCTTGCAGGCAAGAGCTACCTCTTCCTTCCTAAAAAATAAAGAAATGTATGGGTCAAAACTATTGAAAAGTAATTTGACATATTGCATCATCAGCTATTAATGTACCGTTGTGCAATTGATGCACAACTCATTACAAAAACCCAATGCAAATGCAAATATCGTTTTGTCCTAAAAACTACATTTCACTTACCCAGCTTTATGTGGGAGGAAAGCCTCACCTCACCCGGCTGACTGCTCGGAGAAGGAAGCCCCGCTCTGTTTACATGCAAAGTAAGACAAAGAAGTTGCTCAATGATACCACTCTGTCTGAATACTTTGCAACAACGTTAAACATTCTCAAAAACCTAAAATTAAAAAACCTAGAAACACGCAGCTCCAGATAGAATCAAAATGCAGGGAGGCTAGTCCTCCCAGTCTCACAACAGAACTTCCATAGTGGTGCAATCTTGGTGTGTATATTTGATGAGGGCCTTAGTCTATGTACAGCCTATCCGCTTATTATAAATGTATTAGTAAGAAGACTTAGAAAATACATAAAGCGTTTATGGGACAGCAGACCACTAGGGGTGTAAAACAAAACAAAGTGCAAGGAAACCTCCCTTCCCTGCAAAGTCAGTAACAACTAAGGGAAAACGGGAGAAGAGTAGTACTGACAAGATGCAGAGAAGTACAAGCAGAGAGAATATCTCCTTCTTACCTGTCCGTCGGTGCTCCAAACCAGACTGCGAGCAGTCTAGGAGGTGACGACAGGGGGAGGGAGAGCTGCTTAAATACTCGCCCTGATTGGTTGTAAACCAGCTAAATCCTAACAGCTGATACTTGTGAAATCCCGATCTATTTGTGAGCACATTGAACAGGCTCACTCGCGGGACACTACTCCCTGCGCATGCACATGATGAAGACTCGATCTTACACATATACTGCGCCGACATGCTCCCAAATGTACTGCTAATCCGCGCGCCTGCGCACAACTGTGTCTGCCTCAAGAAGTCACTGTTTCAAGCGCGCACAAGCAATGCCTAAATACTACATCAGGCCAGGATAAGCCTGTATTAGAAAGGCAGAGTCAGCACAAGTAGCGGTATAAAATTAAAACCGTAACTCAATGTGTTCGTGTGGTGTGTGTCTCTCGCTACCGAATCTGCATAAAAAGCTAATATTAGGAAAACCTCATATTTGGAAGCATCATTATCATGCAGACAAGAGGGGCAACGGACCTGAAGCACTGTTAAATGTCAGATGATACGGGATGATAGGATGTGTGTGAATCCAAATTAGTAATTGCTATTTGCTCCTGACTCATCCTAAATATATTATGCAATGTTTACATCTTCATTAGAAAGTGACAAAGAGGCACGGGTAAATGCAACAGTAGTCGCAATACCCATGGTCATTAGCATCAGATCATGAGTCTCGAGTGGTGGCTCTAGCAAATACAATGGTTCCTCAGATTGACGCCCATGGTATATGATCATTAAGGCCTTCAGTATCCGTTTTCATTCTGAAAATCCATCTCTGCTCCTTTATGAACAAGAAGCGGGTAATGTCCGATATATGTTGAGGGATAAAGGGTCGTTCCAATACACACCATTTCAAATCATCGGCCTTGTGTTGTTTAAGAAGAAAATGGTCAGTCAGGCAGGTGGATTGTTTTCTACAACGTATGGTGCTTTTGCCTCCCTGCATTTTGATTCTATCTGGAGCTGAGTGTTTCTAGTTTTTTAGATTTTAGGTTTTTGAGAATGTTTAACGTTGTTGCATAGTATTCAGACAGAGTGGTATCATTGAGCAACTTATTTGTCTTACTTTGCATGTAAACAGAGCGGGGCTTCCTTCTCCGAGCAGTCAGCCGGGTGAGGTGAGGCTTTCCTTCCACATAAAGCTGGGTAAGTGAAATGTAGTTTTTAGGTCAAAACGATATTTGCATTTGCATTAAACCACGATTTGGGTTTTTGTAATGAGTTGTGCATCAATTGCACAACAGAACATTAATAGCTGATGTTGCAATATGTCAAATTACTTCTCAATAGTTTTGACCCATATATTTCTTTATTTTTTAGGAAGGAAGAGGTAGCTCTTGCCTGCAAGCACGTACATTGGGTGACTGGTAGGGTGGCGAGTGCCACAGATTTACCTTAACAGTCTTATTCTTATTTTTCAAACACAGTTTTTTATGCACTTGTAATTTTTTTCCTGCAGTAGCTTACATTACGTAGCATCTGGGTCCTGAAGAAAGCCGGGTCAGTTGACCATTACGGCTGAAACATGTCGACCGCATTAGCCATAGCCAGGAGATAGTTAATATTTTTCACACTATCAGGTTATTTTAAGTATGGCACTTAGATAATCCCTAATAAACATATTTTTTGTCCAAGTAGTCATTTTTAAATCCTCACACACTTGAGCACTGCACTTCACTAGAGTACATATGGCTTGAACATCCACCTTGGCATGAGCCGTCTAAGAGCATGAGGTCAGGTACCCAGCGGGGCAAGGTGGCTCAGGGCTGTGGTCCTAGATCTTAATCTCCTTGAGCTCCAGATGACGAAGCTCCGCCAATAAGGGTGGGCTGATGGACTCTTGCCTCTAGCCAGGTGGTGGGCAAACTATTAGAATTGGGCTTCCACATTTTTGCAGCATTCAGCCGTTTCCAGTTCCTTCTAGATTTGACTGGGCATCTCTTTTTTAGTTGTGACGCACCGTACCCCGGGCTTTCTGAGGTGTGTGCGGCGTGTTTCACTATTGCAATGGTGATTTGTGCTAGCGTGTAACACACCGTACCGTGTGATTTGTGACGTGTGTGCGGTGCGTATCACAATTGCAATGTTGATGTGCGCTAGCGTGTGACGCACCGTACCCCGAGATTTGTGACGTGTGTGCGGCACATATCACAATTGCAATGGTGATATGCGCTAGCGTTTGACGCACCGTATCCGGAGATTAATGACGTGTGTGCTGCGCGTATCACAATTGCAATGGTGATATGCGCTAGCGTGTGACGCACCGTACCCCGAGATTAATGACGTGTGTGCGGCGCGTATTCCTATTGGGATGGTGATATGCGCTGGCGTGTGGCGCACCGTACAGGTATATTTCCATTGTTGCGATGGGTTGTACTCACCGTCTGCGCCGTTGTCAGTTTCTATGTACGTGGTCGTAGGCGTACAGGGCTCGGATGACACGGTCGATGGGGTTCATGTCGTGTATGTCGCGTACCGGGGTTCAGTTTGTGGCGGACTCTGGAATTACGGCAGTTTGCAGCTCTAGTAGGAAAAGTGCCGTACGGAGTGTCGTCAACACGGATCGTACTTCCTGGTTCGGAAATGGCTGCCGATTTACGTACGGACGTGGCGTACAGCGTCGGACGGAGTGAATCCGTAAGTAGTTTGTAGTTGTACGGTGTTTTGTACGAGTCGTACGGAGTGGAGCTTTGGGTTAGGATCGTACTTGCTAGTCCGTACGGGGACGTTGTTTGTGTACGAATCGTAAGGGAAAAACGCTCCGTACAGCTAATCGGAGTGCTTTTTACTGGATCGGAATCGACCCCCAAGTGTCTGTGTGTAATTCAATTATAAGGCCTAAAAGATGGTATGACATACCAAGATGAGAGAGCTTTCTCCACAGCGGCTGACGATCCACTTTGTCAAACGCTGTGGAGAAATCAATCAAAGCTGTATAGACTGACATATTTTTTGAGAAAACATATTTCTCCACAATGGTCTGGACGGCCGCGATACTATCCAGCGTTCCGTGGTTCTTTCAAAAACCAGCCTGTTCTGGCGGTAAGATGTTCAGGTCATGGGGCCATTGCTGCACATGCTGAAGTATGCTTTTTGCGAATATTTTGCCCGCAGCGTCCAGCAGCGTGATCTGTCTAAAACTAGTAGGTGACCTTTTGAGCCCTTTTTATACAGCGGGACTATAATGCTCCCCTTCCAAGATGAGGGAATACTAATCGATTGAAAGCAGTAGTTGAATAGTGGCACCAAGAGGGCTCCCCATGCAGCTGGATCCTTTTTAATTAGCATAATTGGTATACCATCCGGTCCTTGTGCACCGGAGGTTCTAGCGTTCTTTATATAACCCATCACTTCAGCCCTTGACGGGGAACCATACTCAACACAGACAGCCTCCTCTATTAAAGGCATCTGAAAAGGGACTGAGCTGTTAGATTTATATAGTAATGAAATGTAGTCCACCCACTCCCTTTCTGGGATCGGAATGGGGAGTGCCCTCTGTCTAGAATCACAATACTCTGCGATCAGGTGCCAATACTTTTTTGTATCTTTAGCTCTCGCTGCTTCTCTCAACCCTATCCATTTGCATCCATCTCATCTCTCTTTACTCTTAATTTAGACCGGCCTCTGACTCGCTTAAGGTGATTAATTTCCCGTTGCACACATATAGAAAATTGTTTATATTGCTTCTGAACTAAATTGTTAATTTCGTAATTTAAAGCCTTCAGGATAGAGGGATCCTGATTTATTCTACGTCGGCCAAAGGGTACTGAGCTTAAATTTTTTATCTTCCTCATTTGTGCCTCAAAGAATTGCATAGTATTTGCGGCAAGGCAACCATACTGTTCACAACATTGTGCTGTAGCAAAATTGAACGCTTCCGTGGCCCCAGTCGGGTGACGTTAATTCCAGGATGCTCTTGTGCCGTGCTGCATTTCATGGTCACGGTAGGGGCGGTTTGGTGTCTTTGTTCCTCATTACTCTCTGTTGAGTTTGTTCCCTCCTGCTTGTCATGTTAGGCATTGTAAAGGCCAGTTGGAAGAGCCAATGACTGGCTTGTGCGTGGCTTCCTTGTGTTTACATAATTCCCTCCCTCGTTGTATGAGCCTCATATGGCTCTTGCGGGTGATGTATAATTTCCATTCTTGACCCTCACTGATTCCCAGGGATAACAACGGATTGCTGGCTTCATGTGAGTATCACTTACACACATTTGTTAATCTGTATATTGGCCCCAAATTCATACACTGTGACTCACTTGATGACCGCATGGATCTGATTGCATTGAAGCAGCCTGGAGAGTGTTTTGCCCCCTTCATTTAGATGACAACCTCTGCTACCTTTCATGTGACCGTGTTCAATACATATATCTAGTATCATTTACATTTCTGTGATGCCAACTAGGATACAGTGGATGTTGTTTTCCTTTACAGGTGTAACTGTTACAGCATAGGTCCTGATGTAATTTGTGATCCAGTGACAAGAAGTGTAGAATCCTTATGCTTGTTTAACTTTGTTGCAGATCGCCCTCCCTGCTGTTCCCATCCTCTCCTTCCCTCGCCTAATCACCCTTTTGAGTCAGTTAATCATACTCAGACCAAGGGGCTATCAGGAGATGGACCTCTTTAAGCATCGCACTTCTCTGAGGATTCAAGGTACCGACAGACCCTGGCAGCCGTGTGGAGATTGTTTCACCAGCATCACAGGTAACAACATTGCATTACTGTTATTTTGTTCGAAGCAATGGCCCTGGCCATTGACATTGGCTGAAGCAGCATGGCCTCAACACAAAGTAGATCCAAATGTGTTCACCACACTACATTGTGCCTCATCACTGTCACCGTGGATCTGTTAACAGGCTGCATGCGTCATCGATGCCATAATTTTCAATGATTGTGCATATGTGAGTATGTGTACTGTGGCAACATGCATGCAGTTCATAATGGCTAAACATCCATATTGTGCATGACGTACATGGTTATGTATGTATTGTTTAACCTTGCTACCCACAACGGTCAGGCAACACCTGCTGACGCTGTGTGTCCTGTGCCTGGCTTGGCCTTTTGGTGCCTGATCCTGTGCCTGTCATAATTGGTGATTGTTCATCCATGTTATTTCAGTGACCCATGACTAACCAGACACTCCTTCCTTTCCATACACATGTTACATGGTACATTTCAAAACTCCTTGCCTTTGTGTGGTACTGTTGCACCCCTTCTGGCATTATGTGTTCACTCGTTCCTGCTGCTGCCGCCCCAGCGACACCGCACCACCGTTTGCAGTTTGAGTCAACAGAGTGAAGACCACAGTGCTTGGCAGCATTGTTCAGACTGTGACCAGCAAGTCCATGTGGGAGAGTAGGACAGTCAATAAGGTGATGCTGTTGCACACAAAGGCAAGATTCCAGCCCAGGTGACCTGGGAGATGTGTATGGCCAACTGCCTCTCACTGTCTTTTGCGTGGACGACCCACCTTCCTTAGAGGACCCTCATGTGCAGGCCTTGACCATGCCTGGGATGCTTCGTCGGACAATTCCTCCTCCTCCTCCCTCCCTGTGCCTGGTGGCAGTCATTGCCTAGATGTTTCTGGCCTGGTGACTCAGGGAGGGTGCTGCATGTTGTCAGCGATCCGACGGAGTGAATGGCTTATGTCCCTCTGCACCATCAAGAGCTCAGCCAGTCTTGCCTCCATCCGTCCTTGGTGTCGTCGTTGACTGGCGTGTTGCTCGGCCTGCTGGTTTTTTATTTTGTTGAGGGCCCCCACTACCTAGCTGAACTCCCTGGTGTCCTGCCATTATACCTCCATGATGTTTCTGAGTTCAGACATACCGGGCCCTGCAGCTGGCTGGTCAGGTTCTCTCCTCCGCCTTGTGCCACTCCCACCACCCCTGCCCACACGAGCCTGGCCTGCTGTTGTGGGCACATCGGATCAACGGGACCCCTGAGGGATGGCAGTGGTGGTGTTGTCTGTCTCCTCATGGGTGCCCAGCGAAGCTTGTCCCTCATTGTCAGACTGGCTGAGTTGTGGAGTGTGGGCAGGGCTCCGAGCTGTCTGCTGGGATGTGGCAGGAATGGTTGTGGAGGTTGGCACAGATGTGCCTGGTCCAGCTGCTGCACAGGTTTGGGCTCCAGAAGTGCCAGGTGGGTTGTGGTCATTCATGGAGTGGTGAGAGGCATCGCTGTCGGTGGGATCAGGGTCCTGCGGAGCCTGGGACTGTGATCCATCTCCCCCTGGTTGGGGGTAGATTCCGCACGTTGCCCTGTGGGTGTGAGAGACAGACAATGTTAATGCCATTTCATGCAACATCCAAATTTCATATACATTGTCGTTGGCACTGTTCCACCTGCTTTGGATTGTTCTCAATGTTCACTTGTGGATGGGTATGTTGTGGTGTCAGATTGATATGTGCTCAGGAGTCATTGACATGTGAGGGACTGTTTACAATAACTGGCACAGCCATGCATGTCAGCAGGGATTTTCCAGTCATTTCGCAACACAGCTATGACAGCATGGATGCAACACATTGACTATGCGGATCACTATGGTGGAAAAAATGAACGACTGCGTCACGCATATGTGCCATAGAGGTGGCACATTGCTGTGGTTGTGCCGCCGGCGCAATGCAGATCCAGCAATGCTCTGTGTGGCCCTATCTGCACAATGCAGTGTCAATCCTTACACCTGCTCCATGACGCACAGGGTTTAGATGCAGCATGTGCATAAAAGTGACTGAGTGAAATCTTTGTGATTTCACTCAGCAACTTTTGGGAGGTGTTGCTGCGCCATCACGGCCACCCACTGCCCACCCGCCTGGACCAGTACACCTACTTGTGGCACAGGGCTTTAGAACGTGGCACATCTCCCAAATGCATCACCTTGTCAATACCCAGCACCAAGGCACAACTTTTGTGCGTCTGCTGCATCACAAAGGTGAAGCTACGGCATCGTGTAAGAAGCACACGGTACTTGTGAATCAGCACTGTGCATTTTTTCTTTGGATGCTTAATCAAATCTGTATTTGTTTCATTGTGCTATATGACGATTGTGACAGTGGGGCACTCCATTGCCTGTCCCAGGAGGCTATGTTTATGTAAGGGGTGTGTGTGACAGGCTGTGCTGGTAGTTGGAGTCTGATTTGCACCTGGGCATCCCTTGTGGTGTGGCTGTCCCCCCATGGAGCATGCTCCCATGACAGTGGTTGTGAGTTCCTGTGCGAGATATCTGACCTTGTCCTGGTGTTTGTGTTTGCACTGGTCACAGGAGGGCCTTGTGCTACCTACACCAGGGCCCAGTGTCAGCTGTCTCCTCAGTACTTTCACACTCCCTGTGCATTGAGCATGGTGCATGGGTGTGTACCTGGGCCATATGGGATGAGTGCAATTGGGCATGTGCGTACACAGTATTGGTGATAGAGGTGTGCAAATTTTTGGCTTCTTCACCATCCCCCTTGCACCCTCCTAACCTCCCCCTTGCACCCTTCACACCCTCCCCCTTGCAGCCTTCTGGCCCTCCCCCTTGCACCCACCCCCATACTGTTGGCCTATGCTGGGAGTCCTATCCAACCACCCCTCATATGTCTGGACACTGGTGGGAGTCATATCCACCCACCCCCATACTGCTGGCCACTGGTCATAGTCCTAGCTACCCCCCATACTGATGGCCTATGCTGGGAGTCCTGTGCACACACCCCTCATATGTCTGGACACTGGTTGTAGTCCTATCCACCACCTCCCATACTGTTGGCCTATGCTGGGAGTATTGTGCACACACCCCTCATATGTCTAGACACTGGTGGGAGTCTTATCCACCCCCCATACTGTTGGCCTATGCTGGGAGTCCTGTGCACACACCCCTCATATGTCTGGACACTGGTGGGAGTCCTATCCACCCATCCCTCATATGTCTGGACACTGGTGGGAGTCCTATCCATCCACCCCCATACCGTTGGGCTCTTTTGGGAGTCCTATCCACCCACCCCTATTATGTATGGACACTGGTGGGAGTCCTATCCACCCACCCCCATACTGTTGGCCTATGCTGGGAGTCCTGTGCTCACACCCCTCATATGTTTGGACACGGGTGGGAGTCCTATCCACCCACCCCTCATGTGTCTGGACACTGGTGGGAGTCTTATCCACCCCCATACTGTTGGCCTATGCTGGGAGTCCTGTGCACAGCCCCCGATATGTCTGGACACTGGTGGGAGTCCTATCCACCCACCCCTCATATGTCTGGAAACTGGTGGGAGTCATATCCACCCACCCCCATACTGCTGGCCACTGGTCATAGTCCTAGCCACCCCCCATACTGATGGCCTATGCTGGGAGTCCTGTGCACACCCCCCTCATATGTCTGGACACTGGTTGTAGTCCTATCCACCACCTCCCATACTGTTGGCCTATGCTGGGAGTCTTGTGCACACACCCCTCATATGTCTGGACACTGGTGGGAGTCCTATCCACCCCCCATACTGTTGGCCTATGCTGGGAGTCCTGTGCACACACCCCTCATATGTCTGGACACTGGTGGGAGTCCTATCCACCCATCCCTCATATGTCTGGACACTGGTGGGAGTCCTATCCATCCACCCCATACCGTTGGGCTCTTTTGGGAGTCCTATCCACCCCCCCCTCTTATGTCTGGACACTGGTGGGAGTCCTATCCACCCACCCCCATACTGTTGGCCTATGCTGGGAGTCCTGTGCTCACACCCCTCATATGTTTGGACACGGGTGGGAGTCCTATCCACCCACCCCTCATATGTCTGGACACTGGTGGGAGTCTTATCCACCCCCATACTGTTGGCCTATGCTGGGAGTCCTGTGCACAGCCCCCCGATATGTCTGGACACTGGTGGGAGTCGTATCCACCCACCCCTCATATGTCTGGAAACTGGTGGGAGTCATATCCACCCACTCCATACTGTTGGCCACTGGTCGTAGTCCTATCCACCCCCCATACTGTTGGCCTATGCTGGGAGTCCTGTGCACACACCCCTCATATGTCTGGACATTGGTTGTAGTCTTATCCAACCCCCCATACTGTTGGCCCATGCTGGGAGGCCTGTGCACACACCCCTCACATGTCTGAACACTGGTCGTACTCTTATCCACCCCCCCCATACTGTTGGCCTATGCTGGGAGTCCTGTGCACACCCCCCGATATGTCTGGACACTGGTGGGAGTCCTATCCACCCACCCCTCATATGTCTGGAAACTGGTGGGAGTCATATCCACCCACTCCATACTGTTGGCCACTGGTCGTAGTCCTACCCACCCCCCATACTGTTGGCCTATGCTGGGAGTCCTATGCACACACCCCTCATATGTCTGGACACTGGTCGTACTCGTATCCAACCCCCCATACTGTTGGCCCATGCTGGGAGTCCTGTGCACACATCCCTCATATGTCTGGACCCTGGTCATAGTCCTCTCCACTGCCCATACTGTTGGCCTATGCTGAGAGTCCTGTGCACACACCCCTCATATGTCTGGACACTGGTGGGAGTACTATCCACCCCCCATACTGTTGGCCTATGCTGGGAGTCCTGTGCACACACCCCTCACATGTCTGGACACTGGTGGGAGTACTATCCACCCCCCTCAAACTGTTGGCCTATGCTGGGAGTCCTGTGCACACACCCCTCATATGTCTGGATACTGGTGGGAGTCCTATCAACCCCCCATACTGTTGGCCTATGCTGGGAGTACTGTGCACACAGCCCTCATATGTCTGGATACTTGTGGGAGTCCTATCCACCCCCATACTGTTGGCCTTTGCTGGGAGCCCTGTGCACAAACCCCTTATATGTCTGGACACAGCTGGGAGTCCCCCCATGTTACATGAGTTGTTTGTATACTCACCAGGCTCCACGACTCCTTCAATTCCATGTACTTCCACCGGTGGTAGCAGGGCCATGACCTTCTCCTCCCAGGGATGGTACTGTACTGGTCTGCGGGGACCACCACCTCCAGTGTGCTGTCTCTGGGCATATTCCTCATCCATCTTCCGCTTGACCATTCACCGCAGATCGTACCACCTGGCCTGGCAATCCCTCCTGGTGCGCCTGATGGGTGCAACAGCATTGACCCTATTGACGATCCTCTCCCACAGCCGTGTTTTATCAGCTATGCCGGTCTGTCTGACCAATGCGCTAAACAGCTGTGGCTTAACTCTGATGACTTCATCTGCAAGGATCTCCATATCCGGGTTTGTAAACTTTGGATTCTTGTGTGTGGACATAGTGTGGGGTGTCTGTGATTGGGGTGGTGTGACGGTTTGTATGGATGGGGGGGTGGGTCTGAATGTGAAGGGGGGGTGTGGGTCGGAATGTGATTGAGGTGTATGTGTGAAGGTGTATGTGTGCAGTTGGTGTGTTGTCAGTCTCTGTAGGCAAATGTGTAGGTTGCAAAGGATGATGAGTTGTGAGTGTGGGCCCTTTTATTGGTCCTTTTGTGGGTGGGGCTTATTTTGAATTTTTGGTGGGTGTGTTATAAGGGGGGTTCTGACTTTGGCCCTCTGTTTGCCTGTTTTGATGTGGCCTGGACATTCATTTGCAATGGTTTGTACACAGGATACATGTTTTGTGGTGTTGTGCGAGTCGTTTGCACCCTCCTTGTGCTATTTTTAGAGCTTTGAGTGTGCTTCGTTCATGGGGGGTTCGAATCGTATTTGCTTTTGTGGCTCGTGCATACGTGGCGTTTATACGGGGTTTGCGTGCGCTTTGTTAAGGGGGAGTCCGTTTCGTATTTGTTTGTGTGTCCCACTCAGATGGAACGTTTTCCGGGGGTTCACGTGCTCTTTGTTAATGGGGGAGTGCGTTGCGTATTTGTTTGTGTGGATGGCTCATACAGGACGTTTTCCGTGGGGATCGCGTGCGCTTTGTTAAGGGGGATACGTTTTGTAATAGTTTGTGCGGCTCGCTCATACGCGATGTTTTCCGTACAAATCACAGTTCATACGCGACTACGTTTACCCGTACAAATCGCGTCCTGTGTCCCCGGTCTGGAACGTACTTGTCAGGTCGTACGGCATGATTACGAATCGTACGGTTCAATTTCCGAAGCCATATCGTACAGATCTTGGCTTGTTTTTCGTACGGTTTGAAAACATTCTGACATATTTTTGGGAAACGGATCGTACTACGCGATTCGGATGGGTTTGTACGATTCGTATGGAAACAGCTACGAATACGAATCGTCGGACGTTTTTTTCCTCCGAATCGGAATCGACCCCTTAATAATTAATTAAAAAATTAGATTTACATTATTATTAACTATTTAAAATTGTACCTTATATTTGAAAAAATATTGTATTTTTTTCATGTATTTTACAATTATAATAATAAATATTATGACATAATAATATTTAATATTATAATTAAAAAATATGTATGTTGAAAACAATTACGAAAATAATGTATTAATATTTATAATTCATTATTAACATTAACAATATAAATAAATGTACTTTATATTATCATTTTGAACTATATTATTTTTGTACAAACTTTATTCTAAAATATTTACAGCATATTATGTTAATAAACATTTAGCAATTTCTGTTAACATTTATAACAATAAAATGTAAAAAAACAATATGTTAAACATATAAGAAAATATGTACTAATGAACAAGATGTCAAATGAAAAAATAAAAATCCATCAAAGTATTTGTATAAAATATATGAAAATGTAAAATATATTTGTATTCACTGTTATTTTCTTTGTCCTATAATGTACTTGTTGTAACATACATACTGAGAAAAATAGGATTGTATAAAATAAATACATAGTGCAGCAAATACTGATTATATTTCTACTGTTTAATGAAAAATACTATTTTGATTTACTTATGACCTCTATATTTTATATAATAAAATATTTGGAAATAAAATGTCTCTATTTTTTTTACTACCTTTACATTGCTATGACTTTAAATGTATTAAAAAATTGCTGTTCTTATAATTAATATATATAATTTTTATAATCTAAATATAATAAAATACGTAAAAAATATATTTATTTAACACATATATAACATGTTATTTCAATAAACATTATCATAAAAAATATTATTACATATTTTAAAATTAATAATGTAGATTTTATTTGCAGCTTAATTCAACTTAAACATAAAATACTTTATATATTTTTCAATTGAATATTTAATTATACTAGATACTAAACACTGACCCTGTTAACGTTACTATTCCCACTCCAGTCTAAATTAAATTGAGGAAGGTGCTGGACACTTAACCTAATTATTTTACTATTCCCTCTCATATCTAAATTAAATTAGGGTAGGTGCTGGACATTTAATCTAATTAATTTACTATTCCCACTTCAGTCTAAGTTAAATTGAGGTAGGTGCTGGACACTGACTTAAATTAATGTACTATTCCCACTCCAGTCTACATTAAATTGGGGTAGGTGCTGTACACTAACTTAAATTAATTTACTATTCCCACTCCAGTCTAAATTAAATTGGGTTAGGTGCTGTCACAGGGATCCTGCTCTCACACAGAACTGTGCATAGAAACTCGGAACCTCAGTGAATTTGGGTGTACCAAAACTCACCTTAGTAACCAAAATCCCCTACCAGACTAGCAATCAGTGTCTCATTGATTCTTACAAGCTCCCAATGTTTAGACAACCCAAAACATGGACTTAGAACACCTCGGGTAACGTGGAACACATGAACACTCTTTCGTTATACCAACATATCAATCCAGAACGGGGAGTAAATGAAGACACGTGCACGTTTGAAATGTTTATTTCTAATGCAGTGTTCTCAAGCGCAGTATCTTAGATAATACAAGCAAGCATATTATAAGAAACAAAGTAATCAGCATAGTTACTAGTCCATAGAATACAAAAGGATAAAGCATGTTAAAATGCTAGAGGGAAGAAGGCTAAATAGCACCTAAATCTTACCCTCCCTTTCTAGTATAATATTTTATATCTAAGAAGGTCTCTTTGCGTTTTAGAAGGGCGGCCCCATACCTCTGATCCTAGTGGAAAGGGATCACATCATCTTTCACCAGCTCTCTGCATGAGAAGAATCATCAAGTGTGTGGCATGCTCTGTGTAGTGCAATATTAAAACGTGCCTAAAGCCAGAGTTGGCTGCAGCTGCATGTATGTTATGTCTAGAACGTGCAAAGATCAGACCTCACAATAACCACTGTGTTGAAATACCCTTGAAGGCCTCAGCACTCACTGTACAGACGTAGCTCACCAAGCAAAGCTGATACAATAGAAAAACATATTATTCTCGTGTGAAGCAAAATATTCTACTAGGCTCAAAGTTCTAATAACAATATGTGCCGTGTACAGAAGCAGTAGAAACGTAAAATGGCATTTAAACTCCTAAGAAGCTCATGCTAATTTAACACAGTGTGAAGGCAAAGCATATCTATATGACACCCTCCCTTGATCCGAGCACGGATAAGATAAGACAAGATAAGATAAGGGGCTAATTTTTGGAATGCAGAGTTTAAGTACGACAGTCAGCTCAAATTTGCGCAAGTGAAAAAAATAAAAAAAGTCCCCCAAAAACAAAATCTCACAATCAAGAAAATTTAGTCAGTGGTTTTAGCAAAGTCAATAGGCCTGGGGCAGAAAACATTTTCATATGCAAGAAAAAAAAATAAGAAAAAAATGTTCAATGTCCAATAAATGGTGATGACATACTTCATCCTAACATTGAATATGCAAAATATGCAGCAACAGCTTCCAATAGGAAGTCACTGTTCTCATCGGAAAATAGTTCAGCCATCCAATTTAATAGCGGGAAACAACATACATGCTCTTAAATTACCAGAGCCTCTAGTATCATCAGAGGGCAACTCGGTGGATTCTCAATGAAGATGTGTGCCAAGAAATCTTGCGCCGCTGCGAATACATTCCAACGACCCAGTATTCCATGCATCGCTGCAAAGGCCATAATCCCTCCGTCAGAACAAAGCAATTCATGAGCAACTAAGGGGCTCACGATCTGGTTATAATCCACATCAGGAGACACCGTATTGCAGAGACACAAATTCAGGGCCCAGTCAAAATCGCAGCTCAGGCAATGAAAGACAGGCTAGACACATGTAAAATAGGAAAATCGAAATGATAATCCATAAGCTGCTCTTAAGGTGGCAAGCGGCAGCGCTCCATAGTACTCAAGCATTCTGTTACGAAACAGTGCCAGTCGTAACAGCTCGTCTTGAAACACAGGATGGGCATCCATTTTGAATGAAACAAAACTGCAAAAGAACGCTGGCAGCCAGCGCCAGTAGAATGGCTAATCCACCAAATAGGCTGGAAAAGATCGAATGGAAGAAAGCAGCAAAGACCCCAAATATACTTTGAAACGTAGTCACATGGCCGCTGCTTACCACTTTAAAAAAGTGTGCCAGCCCAGTTGTGGAGAATGCATTAAAGATTGTGTGAATTACCTCACCGAAATGCAATGGCAAGTCAGTATTTAATAAAGCATGCACCTCTGTGCGGGTGTTAGCTACGTGAAGGACAAATGTTTCACGAGCAGATGTGAGGGCAACTTCTTTTTGGGACAATAGAGCTCTTATGTAACTCATCTTATTGAACTCTGCTTTCAAGGTCAGAATATTGGGCCAGATGGAAACATCCAGTTACCCATGCGGGGGTGGATACATTACATTCTTACAGCAAACCACACGCTCACTGACTGTAACGACATAAGCAATTCCTTTTATTAACCCACAGCAATCCTCATTGTTTAACAGTAAATAACTCCCCTTGCCAGTAATGTGAATGTAGGAACGATAGCAGGCACGGGGGTACCTTTCAAAACACAGGCTAAATTGGGCTCGTCTTGATTACAAGAGCCGTGTAATTAGATATGTCTACACATTAATGAGTGATCTGGTGTTTCGGTGCATTCTTCACCATTCAAATAAACTTCCTTGCCCTCCCTAAGGCATCTGTATGTAAAAGGAAGCGACCAGGCTTCATGGAGATAGGAACTACCAAGAGGCTCGTATCTACCAATGGCAAAGTACTTCATACAGTTTTTAAACTCAAACAGAGGAAACGGGAGCGTTATCAATCCGTGGATAAGCCACATTGCAGTAGTGGCATCTGCCACAGAAAATGGTAAAGACTCCAACTGCTGTGTTACATGGAAAAAGAGGCATCTTTCAACGAAAGTAAACGCTGCTGGTCAGTCAAATTAAACGGGGCAAATAGGGAAGAGGTATTCATGTAATGCCATGGCACTTTTCCTGCCTTAAGCGTCTGCAGAGTCCATGCAAACTGCATAATAGAACGCAATTGATTCTGACCATGGTACAATACAACAACAGATGACACAATATTATCCAATGTGTAAATGCGGGAGGAAAGTGTGTTAATGCTATTATCGACAACTGCTAGCACTTTTTCTAAATTAGCTTGATCTATAGCCCTAAGGCGGGTAGCCGCCTCAATCTGGGATGTTTTCCAGAATTCGTTATAAACAGCATATATCCATCTTTTAGATCTACCTTTAGCCGGGCCTTTTATGAAATCATTCAAATCAACATCGTCAGCCAGTTTAGATAAATGCTGTTTAACTGACGCCAAGGTAGAATGTTTGAGCCAATTCTGACATAATTTGCCTACAGAATAGGTAGTCACAGAATGGTCACTTTCAAAATGGGGATCCACCCTGACCTGTGTTAAGCCTTGAGCTAAACCCAGAAAACGATGCTGGCATGAGTCAGCACTTCTATGCAGAGCAACCAGCCATTGGGATCCAAACTGGATATGTTAAAAGAAGAATGTAGCAACAGAGTTTGCAACTCTCTGCTCGAAAATTTTGTAGTATTACCCCAACCTGAATATTCTTCTAAATCAGGGAAAGAAGGAGCATTTAATTTTTTAGAGGTAGCCAATCCAAAGCATGTTGTCTGTGAAATTGTAGAATTCAAAAACAACATATGATTCGGGATGAGACATGCACGGTGCAAAGCCTCGGTGCCTTGCACCTGCCAACTTTTAGAACCCCAAACAGATTTAAGGTCAACTTTTTCCTTCCACAACTCGTAGCCTCCAACAGCTAACTGGTCTAGAAAGGACTTCAAGTACAATAATTTAGTATCGGTAAGTCTAACTTTGGATGTGGACTTTTCAGTCATTTTAAAATAAAATGCATTGGGATTGGACTGATCAAAATCGGTAAAATAAGTTAACTTTTTCAAAAAAGAAGCAGAACTGCCTTGTATAGGAGCTGGGCAATGCTCCCATTGTGTATAACTTACAGTGTACATCCTGGTATTAGTTTTATGCAGGTAGTGATTGCCAAAATGTTGGTAGCAATATAAATCACCATAATTTGCAGATTCTAAATACAAATCTACAGCATCAAAGGCAGCATAATATTTCAAATCAGAAAACAACGACTCTACGGCCTGAGCATCCCAATCATCAGAACGTAAATTTTGTTTAACTACATCCCCCATGTTAACTCTAAGCACATAAGGACATTTATAACCTCAGTGGGGCCATGGATTTGAAATTTAACAGCATCTCATACACTCCCATCTAGGACAGGCCAAGCAGTGATGTTAACAAAAGCCAAGTCTCTCTTCAATCTGTGTGATGAGGAATGGGGTACCAATGTTCCATTGATATGTCGAATGCATGTTCTCTTCTCGACATAGTGTCCATTGACGAGACGGAAAAAATAAAATACAAAACCAATTGACATAAAAAGGTAAATCGAAAAAAGCACCAGACAAATATAGGTCCAAGGGGGAATTAAAAAATGTTTTTTAAACAGTCTCACATAAACTGTAATCCTTGAAGGCTTTCTTGATGTGTGTGAAACAGTGTCAAATGAAAATCTGGATTCTGTGGTCAAGCGAGTTTGTAAATCAGGCATCGATAAGTCAGTTGGGTAAGTATAGTCAGTTTCATCAAGCTGAGTACCAGGCAGTGTACTCAATAAAGGACTAGAAATAGCATGCATCTTAAAGGCAACCTCAGGCACTGGATTAGAAGCTGGGGCCAAAACAGAATTCCTCACAATCGAAGGACATGAGACAGCCGGTGTCATACTAAGAAGAATCGGCCACTCTATATATCTTGACATTGTCATTGGAGATATACCTGTTTTCCTTACGACCTGGAAGTGATGGTAAAATTACTGTTCTTGTGCCCTTCACTCCAAGCACTGGAACTGGAGCTCGATAAGAGGGACCAAATTCTTACTTGTTTTCGATCTTCTCCCGAACCAGTTCTCCAACTTGGGGTAGACAGCCAACTACTGGGATCTGCAACGCATCATCTGAGGTGGAGGGCAAATGTTCCTTTCAAAGACTTTCTCTTGTCTCTTGTAGATTCTGTAAAACATTGCAATGTTCATCTACATCAAAGGAGGCAGCAACAGCCGCCGAGTCTAGACCGTCAAGGTCCGGTACATACATCTTGATACCAAAGAGCATTTCGTATAGGGTCCGCCCACCCAGAGACCTTCTAGGGAGATTATTAAGAGCACGCTGCACGCCATTGAGGTGGGCCAGCCAGTTCCTGCCAGTGCCAATAACTCGAACTGTCAAAGACTGCTTTAAGACACGGTTCATTCGTTTCACAACATTATTACCCTCAGGTCTGTATGGAGACAAAAACTTGACTTGGACCCCCAACAAAGTCATGGCATCCTTATACGCCTTAGAGGCGAAAGCTGGACCCTGATTCGAATGGAAGGTACCGCAGGCAAAAATACCTACAAAGACACGCAAGTCTCTTATGACAGATCGTGAATCAGCGCTGCGGTGAGGCCAAACCCACACAAAGCGTGTGCATGAATCAACAGCTACTAAGATGTACTTATACGCAGTATCAGAAGAAAAAGGACTGCAGTGATCTAAATAAACACAACCAAGTAGTTTATTAGATATGTACAACTTTGTCTGGGGCGGACGTGCAGCAGTTGAAGGCTTAATCTGCTGGCAAATGTCACATTGAAGGACATAATCACGCGTCTGTTTGTACAGTCCCCGCCACCAGAAACGCTGTTGTAACTGAGCCACAATAGCCGAAACGCCCGCATGCGCAGACGAAACTCCTTCATGGGCCGCTGTGAGCAATGTATGCCTGCGATCTGCGTTGGGAATCAACCTCTCCCCAACGTCAGGTATTTTCACATAAGGAACTTTATCAGGACTAAAGTGGTATAAATACTTTGAAGGGAATCCCTTAGGATATTTACTTCCCTTCTCAGTCGCAGCAACAGCTGCCAAGATATCATCATCAATCTTACTTTTGGACCGTGTAACTGCTGCAACTAAATATGCTGATACTGCTGATTTTGAGGCCTCATCTGCCAACGAATCGCCAACAGCGTGGACTCCTACGCGCTGATGACCTAAAGTGTGAGTTACAAACACGAGTGGCAACTGCTCTTTAAGCTCAGCCACTCGGACCCAGATCATTTTATGTTTTATTGTGCTACCCTTGGAATCACAAAAATCATTCTGAATCCAAAAGAAGAGGTTCTCATTGTAAGACTGGACACAGTAGTAAGAATCACTCACAATAAGAGTTGTCACACCAGGATCAGCGTACTCCAATGCAAGCATCAGAGCATGAAGCTCTGCCAATTGTGCGATGCAGTCCCCTAGAGTCTGCGCATGTACGACTCTGGACTTGAACTCATCATTCACCATGGCACCTACCACAATGGCGCAAGCGGAAACGTATGCGTGTTTAGACCCATGCACAACTTGTGCTGAACCATCAGTGTATATGATACAATGGAAAGCCTCCAAAGGCCGTATAGCCAAAGGTGCAGGTTGAACAAATTCATATTGCAAAAACTCCCGCGACTGTAAGGAGGCATCAAGAATAAACGTGACATCCAGAGACGTCAATGATGCAGCCCATTGTATCCACCGAGGGTGCAAAGCTTTGGAATTTGGTACACTGGCTTTCGTAACTGCCTCCAATGCAGGATACGGGGTAACAACCGACATGCGTTTTCCCTGTGACAGTGCACGTTCCTTAAGAATCGCCATCTGCACCGCTGTCAAAACTTTTTCCACAGTAGAAAACCGCATTTCAGCCGATGTGTACAAGTGTGACTTGTAAGCAATAGGTACTGTGTCTCCTTCGTTAAAAGTGAGGTAAGGGAAACCCAGGGATGATTCTTATCACCAGGTTGGTGTGGTTATCACGAGTCAGTAAGAATTTAGATTCTAAAAGATCAGCCTGCAAAGATTGCAAAATAGCTGAGTGTTCTGGCAGCCAGCACGATTTGGTAAAAGTAGGTTGTATCAAAGCATACAAAGGCTTGATACGCTGGGCATATTCAGGATTGTATGTACGCCCAAAATTCAAAAATCCCAGCAAGGACTGTAATTTTTTCAGAGTTGACGGAACGCGCAGTTGTGCGCATTTCTCCAAGAAGTGAGGAGCCAATCCTCGACCTTCATTGTTGAGCTTGTAGCCCAGGAATAACACTGTGTACTCTGCAATGTGAGACTTTGCAAAGTTAAATTTGTAACCGAAGTCCGCAAAGCTACAAATTATGCGGTCAACACGACACAGATGCGCCCAAAGTTCGTTGTCTGTGAGATAAATGTCATCCACATACGAACACGCATCTGGGTCTACTCTCTCCAAGAGAGAGACTATGCGGGCAGCAAACATGCCAGGACTATTCTTATAGCCCATTGGTAAACGTTTGAATTGTTTTTGTTCGCCACCGCTTGTAAAACTGGTCCATTGGGAACTTAGACCATCCAAATGGTGAGCAAAAAAAACGTTGGGTATGTCAAGCGTGGTCTTAAACCGCTTACGCACAAGACAATCCACTAAGGCAGAGCCGTGTGTATTCTGTACTGCACAGGTACGGCAATGCGAGTTTGAATGCCGGTAATCCAATACCAAACGATATGATCCTTAAGGCTTGGTCACAGTAAAAAGAGGGTTATTCATCGGTGACACACATGTTTCAATTACACCTTGATATTCCAATTGTTCAAGTATTTCCGCATCGGAAGCCTTCGCTTCGCGTCTGATGGGATATTGAGGTTGAGGCTGTGGCATAGACCGTAAGGGAATTTTGTGGTGTGGGGAAAATTTATCCAAACCACAGTGTGTACCGTACAGAGCCGGCGCAAGGGCTTTAGCCCACTCTTCTGCAAAATTCAGTGCATGCTCCTTCGAGACAGTGTGCGCGAAACTAGGGAGGATTACCTCCTCCCCTCTCGGAGCTGCGAGCACAAAAGGTGGGGGCCAGTCAGCCGCCACTAACAAAATGTCATAGGTAGTCGTAAGATTTTCCCAAAATACCCCTTTTATGGTACCTTGTATGTCACCTTCAATTAAAAGAACTATTTCATAAAGTCTATCAGGGGGAGCTACTCTAGTGTCAGCTGTCTCCACAACAACATATCGGTCAGTCGCTGTCACCTTCAGTAGTGGACGCAGGGCCTCTCGTACTATGGTAATCTCTGCTGCGTTGTCCAGCAAGGTCAGAGCCCATGTCTGATTCCGAAGCTGCGTTCTCACTATCTGTGGCATATCTCGCTGTTAAAGCGGCAACTTTCTTTTTCTGAAACTGGGGTCTTTTCGGTGTTGAATCGTCCTGCTTGCCTTTACCGTCTTTCGGGCGGGGTGGTCGAGTCCCTGCTGGACGCCCCGACCTCTGCCGCCTCATCCACCATCGTCGATGAGGTCGATGATTCCTGAAAAGAACGAGGAGAGCATTGTTCAGAAACCTGAAAATGATCACCCGATCGCGCAAGTCATAAATACATTCTGCAGGTGCAGGCACTGGAGATGCAGGACGAGACTCCTGTTTCTGCTGTTGCTGTTTTCCCTGTTTTTGTTGTTTTTTCGGCCAATTTTGCTTCTTAGCCTTGGGCTGTTCGTCAGTTTCTGACTTCTGCCTTTGGGGTTGTTTTTTCTCCTTTGTTGATTAAGGCTTGAGTCCCAAGCTATTACGGCCTACGGTCATATAAGCCGCTACAATAATTCTAGTTAACTGTTGGGTTTGTCGACATCAGGTACAGCCTGTAAAGCATAAGACACCTGAAAGTTCACAGCATCTCCCTTGACATTCGCAAGTACGAGATCGGAAACTACGTCAAAAGCGCCGCATAGGCGCATACCCAATTCAACCGCCGCCTCGGGTCCGTGCTCATCTTGAACACGCTTAAGGACCGTTGGAAGCACAGTCATTGACGGTGTGCCGAAACACCTCGTATACACTGCCGCAAAGATCTTACCCCAAGTTTCACAGTCACCAGCTACAGGGAGCAAGGCCCAGATGTAGGTAATAGCACATTACCGAATGGTAAATACCAAATTTTACCGATTCGGTATTTACAATTCGGTAATTGCTATGTAGGTAAATGATTCGGTAAAAATACCGAATCGGTAATATTCGGTAATTACCGATTCGGTAATTACCGAATCGGTATTTGCCATTGATTCCTATGGGCCTTGAAGCCCATAGGATTCAATAGCAAATACCGATTCGGTAATTACTGAATCGATAAAATTACCGAATTTACAAGGGGGACAGGGTGTCACTTTGACACCCTGTTGCACCCCTGTTTCTGGCTTGTTTGCCATGTGGCACACAGACATGCCCTAAGGGCATGTCTGTGTGCCACATGGCACAGGTGTACATGCACAGATGTGCATGTACACAGGAATTCGTTATTTACCATGCAATTGTATTGCATGGTAAATAACGAATTCTAAAGGCCCTGTAGCACTGTTAGAAGTGCTACCTACATAGGAAAATACAGATTCGGTAATTTTACCGAGCGGTAAATTTACCGAATCGGTAAAATTTACCGACTCTGTAAGTTTACAGAATCGGTAATTATACCGATTTGGTAAAATTACCGATTCGGTAAAATTACCGAATCTGTAAGTTTTCAGTGCCCCTACATACCAATGTCAAAATACCGGTCGGAAACGGCCGGAAATCGGTATTTTCGGCCGATTCCGACCGGTATTTTGACACCTACATCTGGCCCCTAGTCTTTTGGCATGCTAATTGTCAGAATCCTGTGTTTTTCACCAGGAGTCTTGTTAGGAAATACGGCTTCCAACTGGTCAAACTTTTCGGCAAGCCAGAAAGGAAAATCATCCCTATTCTGGGGGCGCTTGCCCATTACAGCGTTAACCATCACAGGACTGAGCTGCATTCCGCCCTGTCCGGCAGGAAGTGCCGCAGCACCCGGGGCCCCACCCGGGAGATTGCGGGTAATGTATTGCACTAACGACCTGATCACACTAATTGCGACTACATGTAGTCGTCTCAAATCTGCAAGGGGATATGACCCTTGTTGAGGATGCGGTGTAAATCCAGCCAAAACAGGCCAAGTTGCGCCTGGATTGGACAAAGGACCTAACCTCGGAGCTAACAAAGAGTGGGGTAGGGCACCATTAAATCAAACACGGTGCTGCCAAGCATTAATCGGAACTTCCTGTGTTCTATCTGGAACATATTCCTGTGGCATGGCAGTCGCAGTGTACGTGTCGAACAAATTTGTATTTGCATTCACAGCAGGGAAGGTCACCCAAGAATAAAAAAAATTCGTATGGGTAAGCCACTTCCGCACTCACCACCATGATCACAGCCATGCCCTCCACAGGGACATCATGAGCCTGCAAATGATTGCGAACTGCAATCCGACTATGCTGCGCAATATCAACGGCAGCGGCCATAGCGACACAGGAAGAAAGAGGTACAAGAAAAACTCCGTAACACAACAGGGTAGTAATTCAAAAGGAAACCGTTTGAAAAGAATCAAGCTTGAAAAGACCTATGTAACTATAGGTAGGATTGTCCAACACCACCGTTAACCGGAAACAATAGTGTAGGGTGTTAAGGACTGATAGAAGCACTACTCTAGTGTCATGTAATAAGACCACCAACGTTGGGCGCCATGTCGCAGGGATCCTGCCCTCACACAGAACTGTGCATAGAGACTTGGAACCTCAGTGAATTAGGGTGTACCAAAACTCACCTTAGTACCCAAAATCCACTACCAGACTAGCAATCAGTGTCTCAATGGTTCTTACAAACTCCCAATGTTTAGACAACCCAGAACATGGACTTAAAACACCTCAGGTAACGTGGAACACATGAACACTCTTTCGTTATCCCAACATATCAATCCAGAACGAGGAGTAAATGAAGACACGTGCACGTTTGAAATGTTTATTTCTAATGCAGTGTTCTCAAGCGCATTATCTTAGCTAATACAAGCAAACATATTATAAGAAACAAAGTAATCAGCATAGTTACTAGTCCATAGAATACAAAAGGATAAAGCATGTTAAAATGCTAGAGGGAAGAAGGCTAAATAGCACCGAAATCTTACCCTCCCTTGCTAGTATATTATTTGATATCTAAGAAGGTCTCTTTGGGTTTTAGAAGGGCGGCCCCATACCTCTGATCCTAGTGGAAAGGGATCACATCATCTTCCACCAGCTCTCTGCATGCGAAGCATCATCAAGTGTGTGGCATGCTCTGTGTAGTGCAATATTAAAACGCGCCTAAAGCCAGAGTTGGCCGCAGCTGCTTGTATGTTATGTCTAGAACGTGCGAAGATCAGACCTCACAATATACAATAGCAAAACATATTATTCTCGTGTGAAGCAAAATATTCTACTAGACTCAAAGCTCTAATAACAATATGTGCCATGTGCAGAAGCAGCAGAAAGGTAAAATGGTGTTTAAACTCCTAAGAAGCTCATACTAACTTAACACAGTGTGAAGGCAAAGCAGATCTATATGACAGTTCTGTACACTAACTTACATTAATTTACTATTCCCACTCCAGTCTATATTAATTTGGGTTAGGTGCTGGACACTTAACTTAAATAATTTACTATTCCCACTCCAGTCTAAATTAAATTGGGGTAGGTGCTGGACACTGACTTAAATTAATTTACTATTCCCACTCCAGTCTATAATAATTTGGGATAGGTGCTGGACACGTAACCTAAATAATTTACTATTTCCACTCCAATGTAAATTAAATTGGGGCAGGTGCTGGACACTTAACCTAATTAATGTACTATTCCCACTCCAGTCTAAATTAAATTGAGGTAGGTGCTGGACAATGTGCCTAATTCATTTACTATTCTCACTCCAGTCTAAATTAAATTGGGATGGGTGCTGGACACTGAACCTAATTAATTTACGATTCCCACTCCAGTCTAAATTAACCCCTTGGGCGCTGGGGTACCCCCA
The DNA here is from genome assembly GCF_964261635.1 of Lissotriton helveticus. Lineage (NCBI taxonomy): Eukaryota > Metazoa > Chordata > Amphibia > Caudata > Salamandridae > Lissotriton > Lissotriton helveticus. The sequence continues at coordinate 1,413,998,384 of NC_136065.1, forward strand.
CTGTGCTGGGGGGCGGGGGTGCGCACAGCGCCCCGCTGCTCATGTTGGCCGTGTGCTCATGACGAGCTGAGCTCATCACGGCCACACCCGTTTGTCTGGAACGTTCAGCACAGCAGGGGAATTAACCTCGTGTGTGAGCGTTGGAGCCGTTATGACGAGCTAAGCTCGGCATGAGCACAAGGCAACCGTGGCTGATGATGAGCTGAGCTCATCATGAGCATGGGAGGGGTTAAATTGGGGTAGGTGCTGTACTCTTAACCTAATTCATTTACTATTCCAGCTCCAGTCTAAATTAAAATGTGGTAGGTGCAGGACACTGACTTAAATTAATTTACTATTCCCACTCCAGTCTAAATTAAATTGGGGTTGGTGCTGGACACAACCTAATGAATTTACTATTCCCACTCCAATCTAAATTAAATTGGGGTAGGTGCTGGACAATTAAACTAATTAATTTACCATTCAGACTCCAGTCTAAATTAAATTGAGTAAATTGGGGCAGGTGCTGGACACTGAGCCTAATTAATTTACTATTCCCACTCCAGTCTAAATTAAAATGGGATAGGTGCTGGACACTTAACCTAATTAATTTAGTATTCCCACTCCAATCTAAATTACATTGAGCTAGGTGCTGGACACTGAGCCTAATTAATTTACTCTTCCCACTCCAGTCTAAATTAATTTGGGGTAGGTGCTGGACACTGACTTAAATTAATTTGCTATTCCCAACCCAGTCTAAATTAAAGTGCGGTAGGTGCTGGACACAACCTAATTAATGTACTATTCCCACTCCAATCTAAATTAAACTGGGGTAGGTGCTGGACACTGAGCCTAATTAATTTACTATTCCCACTCCAATCTAAATTAAAATGGGTTAGGTGCTGGACACTGAGCCTAATTAATTTACTATTCCCACTCCAGTCTAAATTAAATTGTGGTAGGTGCTGGACACTTAACCTAATTGATTTACTATTCCCACTCCAGTCTAAATTAAATTGGGTAGGTGCTGGACACTGACTTAAATTAATGTACTTTTACCACTCCAGTCTAAATTAAATTGGGGTAGGTGCTGGACACTTAACCTAATTAATTTACTATTCCCACTCCAATCTAAATTAAATTGGGGTAGGTGCTGGACACTGAGCCTAATAAATGTACTATTCCCACTCCAGTCTAAATTGAATTGGGATAGGTGCTGGACACTTAACCTAATTAATGTACTATTCCCACTCCAGTCTAAATTAAATTGGGGTAGGTGCTGGACACTTAACCTAATTAATGTACTATTCCCACTCCAGTCTAAATTAAATTGGGGTAGGTGCTGGACACTTAACCTAACTAATTGACTATTCCCACTCCAAACTAAAATAAATTGAGTATGAGCTAAAATCTAAACCTAAATAATTTCAAATTATAGTAAATTTAAATTATAAAAATGAATAATATTAATAAGAATATTTGTATATAAATAAATATTCTAAATACTCACCACCCTTATCCACTATAGACTCAACATCCCACTCCTAAAATGTATTTTAAATTTGGAGAATTAAAAAAATTATTTCATATTTTATATTTAATTTTAAATTAATTTAATTTAATTTAAATATTTTAAAGAACTCCCCACGCTTATCCCCTATAATACCAACATTCCGCTCCTAAAATGTAATTTGAAATTCGAAATTTAATAAATTAATTTCCTAAATATATTTGAAATTTGTATTAATTAAATATACATATTTTAAAACACTACCCATCCTTATCCCCTATAAACCCAACATCCCGCTCCTAAAATTTAATTTGAAATTCAAAATTTAATAAATTAATTTCCTAAATAAATTTGACATTTTTATTGATTAAATATAAATATTTTAAAACACTACCCACCCTTACCCGTATAAACCCAACCTCCCGCTCCTAAAATTTAATTTGAAAGTCAAAATTTAATAAATTAATTTCCTAATTAAATGTGACATTTTTATTAATGAAATATAAATATTTTAAAACACTCCCCACCCTTATCCCCTTTAAACCCAATATCCCGTTCATAAAATTTATTTTGAAATTCGAAATGTAATAAATTAATTTCCTAATTAAATTTGACATTTTTATTATTTACATGTAAATATTTTAAAACACTCCCCACCCTTATCCCCTATAAACCCAACATCCCGCTCCTAAAACAATATTAAAAATAAAACATTATTATGTGTATATGTATATATATATATATATATATAAAAAAATTGAAACTTAACACTAACTACAAAATAACACAAAAAACATTCTAAAACGATATTTTTACATTTTGATATTTTTTATTCCGACATTACTTACCTCGATATTTCAAAAACTATGTGAAATCGAGTCTTTTTACTTCGATATACAGAACATCGATATTTCCAACTGTCGATATTTACAACTCGATATTTCTGTATATCAAAATAAAAGACTCAATATCTTCACTGTGCACCCTGGAAGATATATCACTTGGAGGCTCAGGGCAGGCTGTGCCACAGTGCGGCCAAGTGGTACCATTTGTTGGCCATATATTACCCCTGCCTGTTCATTGTTCTTTTTGGTCCTACATTCTCTAACGAAATGTCCTGGCATGTTTCAGTAGTGGCATGTTTGCCTGCCCCTGAATGTGTTTTGCCTATTTGCCAAACCTTCCTTGCCCTCCTTGCCCATTCCTGCTAATAAATCTGGGGGCATATTGCTGAGATTGGGAAGTGGTGTTTACAGGTGGCACGTCCAAAGACACTGTGCCCATCTGGGAAGCCGCAGTTGCAGTTCCTCCCTCTGTCCTCTGTGCTAGTTTCTGTTGCACTAATTTAGCTGCTGCTTTCTCAATTTTATCCTTCTCACTCTTTTCCTTGTCCTGTCTCCTTTTACAATAATGTATTATGTGAGCCTGTATCTCAGTCCATGATTTGGCTTCTAAGGCTACTATGTTGCCTAGTTTGTCCTGCACTTCAGCTAGTAATCCCTTCTTCAATATGTTATGAAACAGGATTGCATTTTGTCCAGTCACTCCTCATCTCTCCCCTACCTCCTGTGTCCATTTCTCTTTTGTTCTGCTTAGGAATTGTGCTGGGTCTTCATCTCGCTGCATTGTCTGTGCCATGAGAGATCCAATATCTGGCCTATCGGGGTACATTTGTCTTAGTTGTGTCCAAACAACTCCCCTTACTTTGTTGAAGTGTGCCTCATCACATTTTCAATTAGTCAATGTTACGTCCTTTACTCCTGCTTTTATGAACAGTGCATCTGTTTCATTTCCTATAAGGGAGCTTAATAAACTTTTGATGTGCCTATTGCAAGGGGTATCTCTGCTGTGTGTTTTTCAAAAGCAGCTATCCACTTCCCGGCACCTGCAGCAAGTGTTGGCAGCTGTTTTTTAAAGATTTTCTTTGTCCATCTGGGGCCATGGTATGTATTGGAGTGACCCTGAACCTTTAAATATTAAGGGCAGTTGTGACAGGACCGTGTCCCTATGTCCAGTAGGGTGACGTGAGTCATACTGTCTGGCATATCTTTGCCATATTCTCAGGCTGTCCTTCCTGTAAGGATAATCCCAGTCAGGATCCCCTATGCTGTGAAGGATACACATCTCCGCATTTGCAATGTCTCGTGGCTCAAAAGAACTATCTTGTGGCCATGGTGTCATTTGTGGTGCTAGTCCTTCTTTCCAACCTGCTAGATCATCAGTAAAAGGGACAACATTTTACCAACTCTGTTTTTGTTGGGTCACTATTTCATTGGGTGTCAGGTCACTGCCTGGGCACACAGGGAGTAGGCGTGCTGTGTCTTTTCTCAATGTCATTCTTCACGTCATGTTAAATGTCCCCTACTTCTCATAAGTGTGTGCATGCATTCCATCAAATCTCAATCTGTCTATCTCTTGCTGTCTCCTCTGTAAGGCCTTAGCACCCCTGTTGGTGTCTTCTGTCTCACAGGTAAATTGTGACTGTTCTCTATTATATTCGTTAATGATGGACATTCTTTTAACATGCTCTGTAACATCATCTAATGCCCCATCTGATCCTTTGTAAGATCTGTCTGACCTCATGTCTTCTTCACCTAAGAGGTTATGTGCACGGAGGAAGTCCTCCGAGCTTTGGTGTTCCATCATCTGTGACCTGTCTAGTGTCCTCCGATGCCACAAGGGCACCTCCTCTTTTTCCCAGGTTGTTCTTGTGTCCATCTGTCCGTCTTCTTGACCTACTTATCGCCACCCTCCTCTATCAGCCTCTAGCGTTCTGCAGGAGGTATTTTTGGTGGAAAGGCTACATTTTCTGTCCTCCTCTCACTCTCGGGGCTTAAATTCCTTGGACTGCTGACTGTTTTCCTAATAACACCTCTTCTCTGTGTGTCCTTTGAATCTAATTTTGGGTGTTGAACTTCACTTTTATCTTTCTTGATAGGTGCAGTTTCATCTACTAAATGAAGTGCTAAGGTAGCATCCACTGCTCCTACATATTTATTGTTGTCTCCCCCTGACATCTCCCAAGGTGTGCTAGCCATTCTTGGGCGTGGAGTTAGCAGGACATACTCACTGTGTTTGGAAGATGATTCTGATGGTAGGCTACACTCAGGATCTGGATATCCTAAAGCAGGCAGATGTGAAGAGGTGGGGAGGTGTCTTTAATGTATTAGCCTGCATTATATACATGCCCTGTACCTTTCAAATGTTTAAACTTGTTTGTGCCTCTCGGTTATCAAATGAGCCCCTTTCAGGACATGCATGTTCAAATTTTGATGTTGCCTTATGCCACTCCTTACAATATTTCTCTATTTTGTCCTTGTCACCAGGGAACACCTTAACCATGTGTTCTAAAGGTGTCTCCATTATTTATGAGGTGCACTTGGCCCCTGTTTAGTCTTAGTTTTGGGTCTAACTTGTCCCTGTTATAAGTATTCACTCTTCCTAATGGTATTACTTATTTTCAGTTCTATTATACTTTCCACCTGATACCCTTATCTACCTAATGGGTATTATGGTAGATTTAATTCAGGCTAGTCTCCTTGCTACTCATATAGGTGATAGGTTAATTTCTTGGGGGGCCTTCTGGGGGGTGTCTCACAGTGGGGTGAACCACTGCAATAGGTATTGTAGAATTCAAAACCAATTCCAATACCTTAAGAGTGGAAAGGTTCTGTTCAGAATCAACTGCAAGAAAATTAAGGACGTTCCTACCAAGTCTATGTGTTACTTCTTCTATGGTATGTGTACATTGAAAATAGCTATTTAGGTCCTCATCTTTACTATTTGATAGTACTTCTAGGCTCCAATCTGGAGGCTCTAAAGTTTGAATATAGAGATAATAATTGATAGCATCAGTATTTGTTGTGGGGTTCATGAGGTTGCTGTACACTACTCTTAATCACTGTAATGTGGAGGACACTGTCTTTGTGTTTAATCCTTTGGGACTGATCTTATTAATTATCTGACAGGCGTTTTACTGTCACATCAATGTATGTTGTTAGGAGACCCAGTGGTGATGTATAATCAATACCTAGGTGCTCACAAACCCCTGACATGAAAGTGTTATCTGATCCTACTAGGGCAAAACTACTACTATACTAGGGCAAAAACTACTACTACTGCTGCTGCTGCAGCTGGTTGCTTCTCCCGAACTCACAAGGAGGATATACTTCACTGCCTGTAACTACAAACTGTGACTTTCAAACTTAAAGTCTGAGATGACTTGTATTGTTCTGTTCTTACTCAGAATAAAGTTCCAATGAACAACAGGTTTTCTCACCTGTTTCTTTGCCACAATGTCAGAAGGTACGCTAGCTGTCCAGCTTCAAGTCCTACTCATTCCTGACCACTTCTGGCCCTTTTAGCCAGGTCCTCTAGTATTTATCGGACTTACCACCGGAGCTCTAGTCCTTGTTATTGTGTCAGTGCACAATCATGCATGCATTTTCCCACATATAAACATTAATAAAAAAAGAATACCATAAGACACATTATACTGTCAACATGCTACCTGTAAAGTATAAGGGACAACATTCGCACTGTTCTCACCTTTGAAGAATGGCAACTCCCACGCCCCACCTGTCCCAGAGAAATGGGAAGACCTTTCTAACCGGTGTCTTCTTACCTTCCTGTAGTTGCACAAAACCATCTCCATAAGGAGAGATGGTGCCCAGGGTGTGGCAGGAGGCAAGAAGAATTGGATGTCCTGGCTCAGCTTGCCACAATGATGAAGAGAAAAGATCTCTGTAAGAATAACACAGGAGCAGATTGACAATACAATATGGTTTAATGCATTAATCAGCTGGGGAGATCTGCCAGGCTCAGCAGAGACTGGAATCTGATGTCCAACGAACAGTTCAAAAGCAGTGGCTTATACACTGTAAAACCGCAAGAGAAAAAAGTTACAAGCATAGGATTAAAATCAGCAGTTACATGAATTTCCTGAAAACAAAACACATATAGATATGGGCCACATGGCCCTAGCATCTCATATTGGCAGAAATCTCCTCTGTAGTTTTCCTGTTCTCATATGTTATTAGCAACTTTTTACAGACATCTGTTTTCCTGTAAAGCAAGTGGTTTTATTTTTCCCTAACGCTTTTTGGCCATGCTTATCTGATCTCTGGTTTCATCCATCATGCCTAGCATCAGGTAAGTGTGACATGTGGTTTTCAACTGAAGCGACTTATGAGCAGTGGCAATGTTCGAATCTGGGCCAGTCTATCCTGTGCGCGTGCTTAATCTATGTGTGCAAGCATTAGTAACTTGGTTGCAAAAGACATGATTGACACCTTCCAGCTCAGTCTCGCTAGCAGATGGGCTTGTAGTTTTTGTATTTAAAACACTACTGGTTTCCTGAGTCTGGAAGAAGTTATGATCTACGCTTCGTGCAGTAGCTAATCTTTGTGACTGCAGGCCATTTCCTGACCTTTCAACAAACTGTGTGACCTGGTAAGTTCAGCTAAACTCATTGTCCCTGTAACATGCATTTTCTGACCTATTTCTCGTGCAGAGGCCTGGGCCTGTATTTCTACTGAGGCCTAAAGCTGCTTTTAACTTGGACCTTCTGCATAGAAGTTGCAGGCCTTAACTCTGTGTGTGTTTGCACAAAATGTATCCTATTTTTCCTTATATCAGGGGCTGCCAACTTCACTACACACATGGGTTACTCCCTGATTGGCATGCCAGTAATCTTCTTCACAAAACCAAAGGGGATGATGGACGGAGTGTTGGATATTGCAAGCACTCACCCCTAGTCAACTGATCTGGCTTTAATCCATCATCATTCTTTAGCTCACTCCGCCACCCCAGTTCAGACATGGCCATATGCAAATCAGTCTGACCCTGTGCCTCATAGGAACACTCCAGCCCAAACTGCCAAGCCATGTCTTCCCTGGACCGGAAACAAGCATCCTGGGACTGGTTTCTGGATAATCAGCCATCATCAGCCAGGCTAGCTTTAATCCAGTGGCAACGTGAGCAAGGGACCCACGTCTGGGCATACCCTGCCAACTCAGGGAGAACAAAGCAAAACCAAAGGGGATGATGGGCGGAGTGTTGAACATTGCAAGCACTCACCCCCAGTGAACTGATCTGGGTTTAATCCATCATCAGTCTTTAGATCACTCGCCACCCCAGTTCAGACATGGCCATATGCAAATCAGTCTGACCCTGTGCCTCAATGGAACAGTCCAGCCCGAACTGCCAAGCCATGTCTTTCCTGCACCGGAAACAAGCATCCTGGGACCAGTTTCTGGCTAATCAGCTGTCACCAGCCAGGCTAACTTGAATCCAGTGGCAAAGTGAGCAAGGGACCCACGTCTGGGACATACCCTGCCAACGTAGGGAGAACAAGGCAAAACCAAAGGGGATGATGACGGAGTGTTGAACATTGCAAGCACTCACCCCCAGTGAACTGATCTGGGTTTAATCCATCATTATTCTTTAACTCACTCCTCCACCCCAGTTCAGACATGGCCATATGCAAATCAGTCTGACCCTGTTCTTCATGTGAAAAGTCCAGCCCAAATTGCCAAGCCATGTCTTCCCTGGACCGGAATCAAGCATCCTGGGACCGGTTTCTGGCTAATCAGCTGTCATCAGCTAGGCTAGCTTGAATCCAGTGGCAAAGTGAGAAAGGGGATATTTAACAAAGGAAGGAGAGAGAGAGATATGGATTCGTTCTCCCTAGGTGACGTTTATAAAACAAGAAGAATCCATAAAGTTATGGGTTGACGATGTCCCTACTGTGGTTGGGAGCACGTCTGATGTTTTTAGGTACCCCTCACACACCAACAGGCCCCTTGGTGTCATGCTTCATCATCGGGGTCATCATATCCCTCTACGGGATACGGCGTGCTGCGACCAGCGAGTACGCGGGAGCACTCTTATGGCTATGTGTGGTGTATAGTGAGGGTTGTTTTTATCATATAGTGAGTGAGTGTGGTGGTGGGGTTGGGAAAGTGATTGGAAATTAAAAAGGACCTGACTCGTGGGTAGGCTCAAAAAACTTTAATGGTTCCCCGAGTTGGTACTATTAAAAAGATATCAGAGGAAGAGCGTAGTATTATGTGCGCTGCCTCTTGGTGTGTTTCAACATGTTTCGATGTAAGAACATCTTCTTCAGGACAGGGTTACACAAAATCCCCACCTTACTCACGTTTTTCTAATTTGTGTATATACAAAAAAGTGATATTTATTAGTGAAGGTCTATTATTGTACCTAAACTTTTAGCCGCTATTTTGCAGACCTGTAGAGAGAAAGGATAAAAAAAAATTCTGGTAGTCCTTGCTTTCAAAAAAGACCATGGGTTAAATACATCCGTGGTATTGGTCATGCAAAAAAAGTGCGGTCTTCAATATGTTGAAAAATAATCATGGCACGAAGTGTTTACTCTACACAACTATTTTTAACGTGCCTATTGTGAAAAATACTATTTCAAAAGTATTCGAAAAATATTCGAAAAAAGAGGACACATACAAAACGAACACACATACAACATAAAGCACACACTCTAGATTATGGCCATGTTTGGTGCCACCTGTACTTTCCAGTGGTGGTAAGGTAACTGTGCTGTAAACAGTAAAACGGCTGAAACATACTGTAAAAATGGGAGTTCATTGCTCCATGAGACCGTGTCTAACGTAGGGGTTACCCGGGCTTCCTTGCTGCCTGTGAAACAGGAAAAGTGGACAAGATATATACATCCTGCTGTTTATATTTTTTGGTACTTACAATGCCGTCTGGAAATGTCCGTTTCATTCAATTACTCACGGGTCTATGAGGAGAATCCCTCTTCGCTGCCCCTTACGCCGGCTCCGCTGTGTCTAAGAGTGTGTCTTAGACGGGCCCTTTTATGTGCTGGGTACACGCCCAGGTTTTTCTTAATTAGCGGCCGGTGTGCAGGTATTTAGTCAATTAGCCGCCGGACAGCCCATATTTGGTCCGCCGGTGATCTGCCTGTTAATTGGTGAGAGGCAATGCGGTTGTCTTACGCGCATGCGCATGGTAGTGGCCTTCCCCGTGTATAACCTGAGAGTGCGTCTCTGTTTCGCGCATGCGCATCACAACAAAACGGGACGAGTTGTTGTTTCTGTTGCTTAGTGAAACTTTGTGTGTATAACGTGAGAGTCCGTCACCGTTTCGCGCCTGCGCATCGCCTCAAAAACGGGATGAGTTGTTTTTGAGTGAAACTTTGTCATTATACCAAAAACTTCCATTCGTTTCTCTAATTTTCTATATATTAATGGGGCAGGAGTGCTGGCAGTGGGACTTTTGTGTTAAAGCATCCCGGCCCCTGTTATTCATGCTGCTCTGTGCATGCTCGCCACATCGAGCTCATGTTCCTTCTTTTCTATGTATTAGGCAAGCAAGATGGCTGGTGACCTATTACAGCACGGTCCCATGGTGGATATAACACTAGATGTGTATATTTAGAGGTATCTTAATGTAAACTCAGATTCTTAATTGCCCCCATGGTATGTCATCGTTGAGGCCTGATATATGGGTCCCCAAACGGAACACCCAACGTTGCTCCTTCTCAAAAAGGCCATGTTCAGAGGGCAATTGTTCAATTATGGTCCAGTGGATGTCATTGACACAGTGTCCCATCTCCAGGAAGTGGTTGGCCATTTTGGTGGTGCTTTTCTTGCACCGTATATTGCTCTTATGTTCATTGAGTCTTGTTTTTATTGCTCTTGTTGTCATGCCAATGTATTCCAGACGGCAGGGGCACGTAATCATGTAGACAACGTTTTTGCTGTTGCAGTTTGTCAACCTTCTCTGCTCCCATTTCGTGCCATTGGTGAAGGTAAGTTGTTTACTCCTTTTTGTCAGGTGACAGCTGGCACAGTTGCCACATGGGAAATGACCCTGTGTCCCATGCACAGAAGGTTGGTGTTGCGGAGAAATTCTGGGGCGTGTATGTACAAGGATGTCCTTAAGGGTTCTTCCCGCGTCTGTGGGAGAACATTGGTTTTTCTATCTCCAACTCACCGCAATTCAGGATGCGCCAATGCTTGTTCACTATTTTTGACACCTCATTCGAATGGGTGTTGTATGTGGTGATACATATTGGCCTGGTTTGTTTCTCACTGGTTACCACCTTGTTTTCAAGGAGAGCCTCTCTGTTGTTGTTCTTGGCTCTCTTCATTGCTGTGTTGATTACTCTGTCCGGGTACTTCCTAGCTTGCAGTTTCATCTTTAGGTCCTTGGCCTGTGATTTGTAGCTGTCCATTTGTGTGCAATTCCTCCTGAGCCTCAGGAACTGACCATAGGGGAGGTTCATCCGGAGGTGTCGCGGATGAAAACTGTCATACTGAAGTAGACAATTCCTGGCCGTGGGTTTAAAATGTGTAGTAGTTTCCAACCCTCCATTCCGATGGTAGATGTTGAGGTCAAGAAAAACCAGTTCCTCTTTAGAAACTGAATGGGTGAATTTCAGGAAGCGATCTTGGGTGTTAAGCCATTCCATGAAACTGGTCACTGTCTCTATGTCGCCTTCCCAGATGATGAAAATGTCATCGATGTATCGCTTCCAGGTGAGTATATTGCCTCTGTAGGGGTTCCGTGGAGTCAGGATTTTGTTGGTTTCCATATGGTGCACATACAACCCCGCCAGACTCGGCGCAAATGTGCTCCCCATGCTCGTGCCATGGCTTTGGAGGTATATGGTGCCATTAAACTCGAAAAAGTTCTTAGTCAGAGCTAGTGCAATGCACTCCATTACCACTCCTCTTGGAGTTTGGTACCGCCAGCTTGCATTGTACAGAACTTCCTCAATTATGGCCAGGGTTTCGTCATGGGGGAGGCTGGTGTACAAGCTCTCCACATCCAGGCTGAGTAGTAGTTGGTGGTTTGGATCAAATGGTAGGTCTTGGAGTAATTGTAAGACAGCTTTTGTATCTTTCAGATAGGTGTCTGTGGCCTGGATTAGAGGTCGTAAGAATGCGTCTGAGAATTTCGAGAGTGGTTCGAGGATTGAACCGATACCCGAGACAATGGGTCTCCCGGGTGGGTTGTCTATGTTTTTGTGGATTTTGGGTATGCAGTAAAACTGGGGTGTCCGTGGATGGCTCTGTATTAAGAATTCAGATTCTTTTTTGGACAGCCAGTCATGTGTCACAGCCTCTTCAATCATTCCACCAATGGTTCTCCTTAGGGATTCGGTAGGGTCTTGTGCAAGTACAGTGTAATTGCGTCTGTCTGATAGGAGTCTCAGGCATTCCTGGTTGTATGCCTCTGTTGTTAGCATGACAATCGCTCCGCCCTTATCGGCGGGTTTTATGGTTATGGCCTGGTTTTTGGTCAATTCACGTATTGCCAATTGTTCCTCTTTGCTGGTATTATGGAAAACTGGTCGTACTGTGGAATTCAAATTCTTCAGGTCGTTCATTACCGCCTTTTCGAAGGTTAATACTTCGATGGGTAGCAGGGCATCAGGTGGTGTAAAAGATGATAAGGGTCTCAAACCCGTGTCTGTCTCTGGGATACTTTCTTTGTCCTTAAAGAAAACCTGCAACTTAATTTTGCGTAGAAATTCTTGTAATTCCGCGTGTAGTTTGAAAGAATCCAATTTGTTAGTGGGGACGAAACTCAGTCCTTTGTTCAGTACTGCCCTTTGTGTTGTTGTCAGTTCCCATGGTGTAATGTTCACTACTAGGTCCCTCTGGAACTGGCTGAGGGGTTCGATAGTGCCCCTGTCATGCTCCTCGTGTTCACCCTCGGGTCCTCTTGGTTTGGGTCTTGCCACATCACTGTGTTGCCTTTTCTGTTTCGCCCTCTGTTGGTGCCCCGGCGGGTGCCTAAAAAAGGCTGATTGCTGTAAAAGTTTGGGTCATACTCAGGCATCCATGGCTGGTACATCGGACATTAAACCAGCAGAACTCAAAAAAAGGCTGGAAGAACTGAACCAACAAATGGCAGATTTCGAGGCCACACTAAAACAAAGCAAATTCAAGAAACTGGGTAAAGACAAAGATCGCTTCACTCCGGAGACAGCCTACCCATACACAAAAGACGACTACAATAAAAGCAACGCCAACAGTGACCATGATAGCGATGGCTCAGACAGCAGTTCCTCTAGCTCAAGCACCCGCAACAACCAGCGGCAAAGAGGGTACCAAAGACGTCAAGGCCAAACCTATCCGAGACAGAGAGGTTGGCGGGGTTATCAGGCACAACCGTTCCAGCCTCCTTTCACAGCACCAACACCTTTCCCGCCATTCAACTATGGTCAAGGCCCGTTCGGTCCGATGTACCAGCCATGGATGCCTGAGTATGACCCAAACTTTTACAGCAATCAGCCTTTTTTAGGCACCCGCCGGGGCACCAACAGAGGGCGAAACAGAAAAGGCAACACAGTGATGTGGCAAGACCCAAACCAAGAGGACCCGAGGGTGAACACGAGGAGCATGACAGGGGCACTATCGAACCCCTCAACCAGTTCCAGAGGGACCTAGTAGTGAACATTACACCATGGGAACTGACAACAACACAAAGGGCAGTACTGAACAAAGGACTGAGTTTCGTCCCCACTAACAAATTGGATTCTTTCAAACTACACGCGGAATTACAAGAATTTCTACGCAAAATTAAGTTGCAGGTTTTCTTTAAGGACAAAGAAAGTATCCCAGAGACAGACACGGGTTTGAGACCCTTATCATCTTTTACACCACCTGATGCCCTGCTACCCATCGAAGTATTAACCTTCGAAAAGGCGGTAATGAACGACCTGAAGAATTTGAATTCCACAGTACGACCAGTTTTCCATAATACCAGCAAAGAGGAACAATTGGCAATACGTGAATTGACCAAAAACCAGGCCATAACCATAAAACCCGCCGATAAGGGCGGAGCGATTGTCATGCTAACAACAGAGGCATACAACCAGGAATGCCTGAGACTCCTATCAGACAGACGCAATTACACTGTACTTGCACAAGACCCTACCGAATCCCTAAGTAGAACCATTGGTGGAATGATTGAAGAGGCTGTGACACATGACTGGCTGTCCAAAAAAGAATCTGAATTCTTAATACAGAGCCATCCACAGACACCCCAGTTTTACTGCATACCCAAAATCCACAAAAACATAGACAACCCACCCGGGAGACCCATTGTCTCGGGTATCGGTTCAATCCTCGAACCACTCTCGAAATTCTCAGACGCATTCTTACGACCTCTAATCCAGGCCACAGACACCTATCTGAAAGATACAAAAGCTGTCTTACAATTACTCCAAGACCTACCATTTGATCCAAACCACCAACTACTACTCAGCCTGGATGTGGAGAGCTTGTACACCAGCCTCCCCCATGACGAAACCCTGGCCATAATTGAGGAAGTTCTGTACAATGCAAGCTGGCGGTACCAAACTCCAAGAGGAGTGGTAATGGAGTGCATTGCACTAGCTCTGACTAAGAACTTTTTCGAGTTTAATGGCACCATATACCTCCAAAGCCATGGCACGAGCATGGGGAGCACATTTGCGCCGAGTCTGGCGGGGTTGTATGTGCACCATATGGAAACCAACAAAATCCTGACTCCACGGAACCCCTACAGAGGCAATATACTCACCTGGAAGCGATACATCGATGACATTTTCATCATCTGGGAAGGCGACATAGAGACAGTGACCAGTTTCATGGAATGGCTTAACACCCAAGATCGCTTCCTGAAATTCACCCATTCAGTTTCTAAAGAGGAACTGGTTTTTCTTGACCTCAACATCTACCATCGGAATGGAGGGTTGGAAACTACTACACATTTTAAACCCACGGCCAGGAATTGTCTACTTCAGTATGACAGTTTTCATCCGCGACACCTCCGGATGAACCTCCCCTATGGTCAGTTCCTGAGGCTCAGGAGGAATTGCACACAAATGGACAGCTACAAATCACAGGCCAAGGACCTAAAGATGAAACTGCAAGCTAGGAAGTACCCGGACAGAGTAATCAACACAGCAATGAAGAGAGCCAAGAACAACAACAGAGAGGCTCTCCTTGAAAACAAGGTGGTAACCAGTGAGAAACAAACCAGGCCAATATGTATCACCACATACAACACCCATTCGAATGAGGTGTCAAAAATAGTGAACAAGCATTGGCGCATCCTGAATTGCGGTGAGTTGGAGATAGAAAAACCAATGTTCTCCCACAGACGCGGGAAGAACCTTAAGGACATCCTTGTACATACACGCCCCAGAATTTCTCCGCAACACCAACCTTCTGTGCATGGGACACAGGGTCATTTCCCATGTGGCAACTGTGCCAGCTGTCACCTGACAAAAAGGAGTAAACAACTTACCTTCACCAATGGCACGAAATGGGAGCAGAGAAGGTTGACAAACTGCAACAGCAAAAACGTTGTCTACATGATTACGTGCCCCTGCCTTCTGGAATACATTGGCATGACAACAAGAGCAATAAAAACAAGACTCAATGAACATAAGAGCAATATACAGTGCAAGAAAAGCACCACCAAAATGGCCAACCACTTCCTGGAGATGGGACACTGTGTCAATGACATCCACTGGACCATAATTGAACAATTGCCCTCTGAACATGGCCTTTTTGAGAAGGAGCAACGTTGGGTGTTCCATTTGGGGACCCATATATCAGGCCTCAACGATGACATACCATGGGGGCAATTAAGAATCTGAGTTTACATTAAGATACCTCTAAATATACACATCTAGTGTTATATCCACCATGGGACCGTGCTGTAATAGGTCACCAGCCATCTTGCTTGCCTAATACATAGAAAAGAAGGAACATGAGCTCGATGTGGCGAGCATGCACAGAGCAGCATGAATAACAGGGGCCGGGATGCTTTAACACAAAAGTCCCACTGCCAGCACTCCTGCCCCATTAATATATAGAAAATTAGAGAAACGAATGGAAGTTTTTGGTATAATGACAAAGTTTCACTCAAAAACAACTCATCCCGTTTTTGAGGCGATGCGCAGGCGCGAAACGGTGACGGACTCTCACGTTATACACACAAAGTTTCACTAAGCAACAGAAACAACAACTCGTCCCGTTTTGTTGTGATGCGCATGCGCGAAACAGAGACGCACTCTCACGTTATACACGGGGAAGGCCACTACCATGCGCAAGCGCGTAAGACAACCGCATTGCCTCTCACCAATTAACAGGCAGATCACCGGTGGACCAAATATGGGCTGTCCGGCGGCTAATTGACTAAATACCTGCACACCGGCCGCTAATTAAGAAAAACCTGGGCGTGTACCCAGCACATAAAAGGGCCCGTCTAAGACACACTCTTAGACACAGCGGAGCCGGCGTAAGGGGCAGCGAAGAGGGATTCTCCTCATAGACCCGTGAGTAATTGAATGAAACGGACATTTCCAGACGGCATTGTAAGTACCAAAAAATATAAACAGCGGGATGTATATATCTTGTCCACTTTTCCTGTTTCACAGGCAGCAAGGAAGCCCGGGTAACCCCTACGTTAGACACGGTCTCATGGAGCAATGAACTCCCATTTTTACAGTATGTTTCAGCCGTTTTACTGTTTACAGCACAGTTACCTTACCACCACTGGAAAGTACAGGTGGCACCAAACATGGCCATAATCTAGAGTGTGTGCTTTATGTTGTATGTGTGTTCGTTTTGTATGTGTCCTCTTTTTTCGAATATTTTTCGAATACTTTTGAAATAGTATTTTTCACAATAGGCACGTTAAAAATAGTTGTGTAGAGTAAACAATTCGTGCCATGATTATTTTTCAACATATTGAAGACCGCACTTTTTTTGCATGACCAATACCACGGATGTATTTAACCCATGGTCTTTTTTGAAAGCAAGGACTACCAGAATTTTTTTTTATCCTTTCTCTCTACAGGTCTGCAAAATAGCGGCTAAAAGTTTAGGCACAATAATAGACCTTCACTAATAAATATCACTTTTTTGTATATACACAAATTAGAAAAACGTGAGTAAGGTGGGGATTTTGTGTAACCCTGTCCTGAAGAAGATGTTCTTACATCGAAACATGTTGACACACACCAAGAGGCAGCGCACATAATACTACGCTCTTCCTCTGATATCTTTTTAATAGTACCAACTCGGGGAACCATTAAAGTTTTTTGAGCCTACCCACGAGTCAGGTCCTTTTTAATTTCCAATCACTTTCCCAACCCCACCACCACACTCACTCACTATATGATAAAAACAACCCTCACTATACACCACACATAGCCATAAGAGTGCTCCCGCGTACTCGCTGGTCGCAGCACGCCGTATCCCGTAGAGGGATACGATGACCCCGATGATGAAGCATGACACCAAGGGGCCTGTTGGTGTGTGAGGGGTACCTAAAAACATCAGACGTGCTCCCAACCACAGTAGGGACATCGTCAACCCATAACTTTATGGACTCTTCTTGTTTTATAAAAGTGAGAAAGGGACCCATGTTTGGGCAATCAGGTCACACAGGCTGTGACCTGATTGGAGCAACAGCTGTTCCCTCACACTTTACTTCAGCGATCCAAACCCCACGATCTCTCACTGTAGCTCACACTCTTTAGCACTCTCCTCTTCCTCACAGGGCATACTGGTCTTGGCAAGCAGTCAGGGACTGGTGCTCCAGGCTCCAGAGGTTGATGGTCTTGGCTTTACTGTTTGGTGTCATCTTACCCAGCAGGTGTATGGGCAGGCCTTAGCCTCCAGTCCTGGTCAGAGGAAGAAGTCTCTCAGAGCTTCTCTTCCTTGCAACAGCCTGTCTGGCAGACTGACAATTGACAATTCTGGGGGTCTTGAGCTTCCTTTCTTATAGATTATTTCAAATATACCAAATGTGATTTAGGGTATGAGTCTTTGAAGTTTATGTTGTGGGTCTGCTTCCTTTGCCCTGTCCTTTCTCCAGAAAGCAGTCTGTCACAGCAAGAGGGACTCCAACTCTGATAGCCCCACAACACAGGGCATGAGAGTGAATAGAGGTTTACACCTGGATAACCAGCCACAGTGACATCAAAACGTTACCCCGGGGCCCCATCCCAACTCTTCAAGATTCTTTTATTAGTCCCATCTCCCTCTTGAAATGTGCCCAGACAGTTTACAGCGACCTCTCTCTGAATCAAGGATCACCCTTTGAAGTATACTGAGGAGCCTGACTCTCCCTTCCTCCAGTCAGTCCCACCCATCTCATAGTAATTCAGCAATCCACAAATCTGCCTGGTGGGATTCCTTTACTTTGTCATGCTCTGCCGGTCAGTCCTGGGACTCCCAAAATGGAACCCAAAATCTACCATGTATCGTACCATTCACAGGCACACATGCACAGCACATCCATATAAAATAGATATACTGCACTGCACTGAATCTTTCATGTATTGTACAATTCATAGGCATGCATACACCCAACACATGCATATAACACACACACACACACTGCATAGCACTACATAATAGTCTGATGTATGCCAAGTTAAGCACACAGCAGTAGAACATTTCATGTGTTAGCCTGTAGGCCTTACTCCAGTGACACAGGTAAAAAAGGCCCTCTCACTGAAGAACCGGGTTTTAGAACCTAGCGGCGCCAGAGGCACGCCCAAAGTCTTCGGGTTCACCTGTCTTAGAATACAGAGACACGGGATACTTCTGAGTGGCGTCAAAGATCAAATTTATTGGCTGTAGCCAGCAACAGAAGTCCTAGAAATCATCATGGTATGAGTTCTCAGGAGATTGCTCAATTTTACAAAGCAAGTCATCCCTTTTTATGCAAAAAATCACATTCCAGACAAATACCTAACATTTACAAACTGTCCAATCACATGTATCCGCACCAGAGGTATCGCATGCAGGTAAAACCCACTTTTCAGTTGCCCAGCCCATGATCAATCATCGGTCAAACCAAACATTCTTCTTTAGACAGGTTGAACAAACCCATAATAAAAAAGGCCACAACCCAATCACAAATAGACCATAAAGAAAGGAGCAGATACAGGTGAGAGTAGGATAAGGCATATTTGTGTGCAGTAAAACTTTATGATTGCAAAAAACATAGTTGATGGACAGAATGTAGAACAATGTCATACATTCATCCCAGTACAAGGATCTGGGCCTAAATCCATCGTTTTTTGCACTCCACACCACCCTGGGTTAGACACTGGCTATATGCAAATCAGCTCTGACCCTGTGCCTCATGGGAACAGTCCAGTCCGAACTACCAAGCCATGTCTTTCCCAGACCGGAATCAAGCATCCAAGGACCGGTTTCTGGCTATCAGCCTTCATCAGCCTGGATAGCTTGACTCCAGTGGTGTGGAGAGCCTGGGACTCACGTCTGAGCATACCCATCCCACTCGGGGGAAAATTGCAAAAAACATAGTTGATGGACAGAATGTAGAACAATGTCATACATTCATCCCAGTACAAGGATCTGGGCCTAAATCCATCGTTTTTTTGCACTCCACACCACCCTGGGTTAGACACTGGCTATATGCAAATCAGCTCTGACCCTGTGCCTCATGGGAACAGTCCAGTCCGAACTACCAAGCCATGTCTTTCCCAGACCAGAATCAAGCATCCAAGGACCGGTTTCTGACTATCAGCCTTCATCAGCCTGGATAGCTTGACTCCAGTGGCGTGGAGAGCCTGGGACTCACGTCTGAGCATACCCAGCCCACTCGGGGTGAAAATTGCAAAAAACATAGTTGATGGACAGAATGTAGAACAATGTTATACATTCATCCCAGTACAAGGATCTGGGCCTAAATCCATATTTTTTTGCACTCCACACCACCCCAGGTCAGACATGGCCATATGCAAATCAGCCTTGACCCTGTGCCTCATGGGAACAGTCCAGCCCGTCAGTGCAATCAACTCTGCTGCTTGGGCTGAATTTTGTGGGATACGTCCAGCTTCAACGATCGTACACATATGCTGCAGTCGTATCACCATTCGGGAGCTTGTAGCATGACCCATCAACCCATAGCGTACCATCAGGATCCGAAAGAGGAGTGTATTTCAGGTCGACTCTACCCTTCGTCTCCTCTTCCGTCCTCAAAAAACAATCATGCTGTTCCTGACCATCTGTATCTACAGAAATCGGCAACAATGTTGCTGGATTCAATACATTACACTGCTTGATGTGCACATGACTAGCCAAAAGCGTCAACTCATAACCCGACAACCACGCACTAGTAAGGTGCTGAGTCTTTGTTCTATTTAACAGAGTATCCACTGCATGTGGAACCATCACGACCAATGTATTATCCATCACCAATCCAGCAGACTGTCGGATGGAAACAGCCGCTGCCGCTGTAGCTCTTAAGCAACTTGGCAACGCTCTAGCTACCGGATCTAAAGTCGACAAGAAATACGCACATGGACGTTGCTTATCACCAAATTGTTGAGTCAAAACTGACAATGCACAACCCTCTCTCTTGTGGACATAGAGTGTAAAAGGCTTACTGTAGTCAGGAGCACCCAACACTGGAGCAGAACACAACGCATCACGCAATTCAGAAAAACTTTTCTGACAATCGTCGGACCAAGGAAGAGGGTTCGGTATATCCTTACAAGTCAATGCCAATAGAGGTTTTGCCAATAAAGAAAAGTTTGGAATCCACTGTCTACAATACGACGTGATACCCAAGAAAGCACGCACTTCTCTCTGTGTACTTGGCACAGTCATTCGAGCAATCGCTTGAATTCGTTCTGGGGTCAACCTTCTTCCCTCCTTCGACAAGAGATGACCTAAGTAGGTCACTTCTTGGCGACAATACTGCAACTTAGAAGGTGACACTTTATGATGCAAGTCCGACAAATGTCGCAACAAAGAAATAGTAGCTTCTTTACAAGTTTCCTCATCATCAGCAGCCACTAATAAATCGTCAACATACTGAATAAGAGCAGTACCAGCAGGCAACGCAAGAGTATCAAGCTGAGTCTTCAAAGCCTGGCTATGAATAGAAGGACTTTCGCAATAGCCTTGGGGAGCTCTCTTAAACCGGAAGCTTCGGCCTCCTAAAGAGAAGCCAAAAATATCTCTACTTTCCTCAGCAATTGGAATGCTGAAGAAAGCATTCTTTAGATCTATAACCGAAAACCTGGCAGCTGAAGCAGGAATCAAAGTCAACAAAGCAGTAATATCCGGAACAACTGGAAACTGTGGCACGACAATCTTGTTAACCTCTCTAAGATTGATCACAAACCTATAAACAGGTGGCTGAGTAGAGTCAGTGCCCTTCAGAACAGGCAAAACGGGACTGTTACACACATTACCTCTCGTTTCTTCAATCACATCTTTCTCAATCAAATCATAGATGATCGCTAAAAGCGCTCTTTCACCATTGCTAGAAATCCTATATTGGGGGATGCGCGGCAATTTAACATTCGCTTTAAGCGTTACAACGTAAGGTGGAATCTCCAAAAGACCCACATCATTAGGACCAGTAGCCCAAAAAGTATCAGGGAGAGAACGCAATTCTGGTGGAAGCCGATCTTTAGACAAATACATCGGAGAGATCACTTTCTTACCCAATGTTAGCTGTACTCCCGAAGGAGAACAACATAATGTTGCATGCAACCTTTTCAACAAATCCAAACCCAACAAATTCTCACCACAACCTGTCGTTAAAATGAGAGGTGCTTCCAACTCACAAGGCCCTATAGAAAGAGACAAGGGACTAGAAACTGGGTTACGAACTGGGGCGCCAGAGAATCCTACTGAAACATTAGTTAAGCCAGACAAAGGTGCGCCAGGGAGTTTAGAGTGCATGATAGAACTCTTCGCTGTACCAGTATCGAAAAGAAAAGGCTCTACCACACCCGATGTGGCTACTGCAACATAAGGCCCACTCTGATCTACTGGAACCGACACTACTCCCTCTCTTTGTCCATGGCTGTCCTAGCAATCATTATAATCAGCATTCTCAATCTCAACATTATACTCATCAGCATAGTACTGAGTCGACTGACCAGATGCAATTTTCTGATGATCAAAGCAATTCATAGAATTCTGCGGGGGGAAAGGAATGTTCGTTCTGAGGAAACGCACCACGTCCTCTACCCCTAGACACTTGCTGAAAACCACCACGGCCTCTCGGGGCCGGCATACAACTCGCGCGTTGTCGTAAAACAGGGCACTCATTTTTATAATGACCTTCCTCCCTACAGTACGCACACTGATTCAAACCCAAGGGGGGTCCTGGAGGAAAATACCCAGCGTTCTGTTGTGGTCTCTGAAACTGTGGAGGTTGCTGAAACTGTGGGCGTTGCTGTGACTCTTGCTGATTCGAGCGAGGCGGATACGCCTGCTGCAAAAGAACCTTTGTCTTTAAGTCTTTTTCTCTGCTTTTTCTTTCTCGTCCTTATCCCTATTCTCATAGTACTGTGCAGTCGCCAATATCTGGGCCAACGATGAAACAGCCCAAGAACTTTCAGAATCTTTCAACTTATTAGAAAGTTCAGGGAGCAAATTAAAGACAACTTTGTCCACAAATAATCTTTGCCCACCTTCCGTACTCATGTCCTGACCACTATGATCTATAAATGTTTCTTCAAACCTAGTGAAGAAATCAGATACACTTTCATCTTTCTTTTGCTTACATGCTACTAACTTATCCCAATTCACTCGTAAAGCAGGCATCATCGTCTTCATTAAATTAATAATTCTACCTGGCAATTCCGTAACCAAAGGTTCAGGTTTAGCACCTCCCTGTTGTCTACCATCTGCAGCAATAATATTCGCCCAAGTATCTCCTAATTCTGCCGCATGATTCTCATGACGAATCTTCGCCCACAAAGGTTGCGGAACTACATTACCCATCAACATGTCGATGTCGGCTAAATTCATAATACACACATCTACTGTCTGAGACAATTCTTTGTAATAACCAGCAGGATTCTTACGAGGATCAGGTAAGGCAGTTTGAGGCAAAACTGGTAGGGAAGCTTGCGACCCTAGAGCGGGTTGCGCAGGAGGCGGTAAAGCCATCTGTGGAGTACCGGGTG
Organism: Lissotriton helveticus; assembly: GCF_964261635.1. Classification (NCBI taxonomy): domain Eukaryota; kingdom Metazoa; phylum Chordata; class Amphibia; order Caudata; family Salamandridae; genus Lissotriton; species Lissotriton helveticus. The sequence goes on from NC_136065.1 coordinate 1,414,020,853, forward strand.
GCTGAGCAACAGCAGGAGGTTGAACCACAAAGGGTGGAACAACCGGAGGTAATAGAGGTGCAGTAGCACCCTGCACATAAGGAGGTGGTAATCTTAAGACATCAAAGGATCTTTTTCAAGATTTTCAATCGCTTTCGGAGGAGGAGATGGCAATGCCGGATAACATTTATCTATGGCCATACAACGCTGCCTATCTGAAACTTCACTCGCTCGCTCCTCTCCATCATCCCTGTACTGCCTAGCAGCTTGTAGTACTGACATATTCTTATCTTCCCTATCTCGTTTAGCTTGTTTAATTTCTCTCTGTTTGGCTTCTTTACGCCAAAGGCGAAAGGAGTCAAACATTGCCGGCCGGGCTTTCTTCCTAAATAATTTAGTTTCTAAATTATCTAAAATCTCGGTATCAAAACTACCATATTGGGGCCATCGTAAAACCCCATCTTTCCTAGTATAGTGGACCCATACTTCATTAAACGTAATGGGGCCCACACCGTGTTTAGAATAGAGCTCATAAGTCGGAGTTCCAACTGGAGGTATCGGACATGAATCCTCCAATCGGGAATCCCTGTTACAACCACAACAAAATATCCCCCTAATTTTGCTAAGACTAGGCATCTTCGCTCACTAATCTAGCTTCAAACTTCAAGGGATTATCTACAACGATAGTCTCGCAAATATACGAGTCCCTCGGCTTTGGAAATTGCAATTTTCAAATCAAAACTAAGGACCAAACAAACTAAGAACCAAAGAACCAAAAACTAAGGACTGGGAGCGACCCACTTATACTTAACTGAGGTATCAGTCACGCCACCAGAAGACCCGTCTATTGTCTCGCCGTACAAAGCATCACAAATGGGTCCAAGACAGGGCGACAGTCAGGGCAGCAGTCCTTAGTAGCCGTCAGGAAAGCAGGAAGCCTCGCAGAAAAGACCTTCAGTCCACGTTCGACATGCCAGGGTCGATGAAGTGGTGGCCGTCCTCCAGAATTTCCTCACAAAGCTCCTCACGATCTTCAGGCTTGGACCGGTACCACTGAAGTCGCCCCACGTTGGAAGCGGCAACTGAAGAACTGGGTTTTAGAACCCAGCGGCGCCAGGGGCACGCCCACAGTCTTCGGGTTCACCTGTCTTAGAATACAGAGACACGGGATACTTCTGAGTGGCGTCAAAGATCAAATTTATTGGCTGCAGCCAGTAACAGAAGTCCTAGAAAGCATCACGGTATGAGTTCTCAGGAGACTGCTCAATTTTACAAAGCAAGTCATCCCTTTTTATGCAAAAAATCACATTCCAGACAAATACCTAACATTTACAAACTGTCCAATCACATGTATCCACACCAGAGGTATCGCATGACGGTAAAACCCACTTTTCAGTTGCCCAGCCCATGATCAATCATCGGTCAAACCCAACATTCTTCTTTAGACAGGTCGAAGGAACCCATAATAAAAAAGGCCACAAACCAATCATAAATAGACCATAAAGAAAGGAGCAGAAACAGGTGAGAGTAGGATAAGGCATATTTGTGTGCAGTAAAACTTTATGATGTCCTGTGCTCTGATCCTTAATCTTGATCAGCTAAAGGGCAGGAACTGGTTTAACAAGGTTAGCTTCAGACAACAGGGTCAGTTCCCTCAGGTCAAACAGGAGTCAGCACGAACTCGAGCTAAGGTGTACATGTCCTTAAAAGACTAGTTCAGCCACAGTCATCGGCCTATGTGAGGGCAACCACAAAATGGCTGCCATACACAAAATGGAACCCAAGGGTCCAGAACGAAATCCCTAAATACGTAGTGAATCCATCGGTCTAACATGACGAAAAACACTCATACTTGTCGCACTAACTAGTTACGGTTCGCTAATATCAAATTCGTAACGAAACCATGACCTTTATGAAACGGGTTCAGAATTCACGGAACCTCATCACTTCTACTGATTGATGCATGGTATGCTGCCACCACCGCATTCATGCTGCCTAATTCTTGGAGAAGATGGTAGCCTTCAACCACTATGAGGGTGGCACTCTGAGCACACTTCCCGGTCCAGGCAGATGCACATAATTCATGTTCGCCCATGACAAAAAATCAGCTGCAGGGATCCAGACATCATTGCAGATGAGGCACTCAGGGCAGGGATAAACGTCTGTCACCATGTGAGGTACTTTTCCACCCTAACTTACCATCAAAGTTCCACTGAAACTCAACTATTTGCCACTGACAAAGGTAGTAACATTTCACCACTCCATCACTTCCACTTCTTAGAACACCAGTAAGCCCCAAGCCTCTGGAAGATCAGATTTTAAGTTAGCAAGCAATGCTTTCTGTCTATATGATTCTGCCAAAAAGGTAAATACTTTTTATTGGGCGCTGCCTGAAAGAAGATTAGGGTAAACAATAATAAGAATGTATCCCTCAAATAGCAAAAATTGCAAAAATATCATTTTCCTTGCCTAACTAGGATTAATAGCAGAATAAATCGAGGCTTCAGAATGATTTGTTATTTTCCGCCTTTTGCGCTGCAAACAGGTTCAGTTATTGACTAGAAACGTTGCCAAGTTAAATCCTTTTTCAAGCTTGCTGTTTCTATCCATATTTATATTTCATGCGAACGGTTTTATGAAATTCCACAAATCAGCTTAAAGTTTTCAATAACAATCTGCTTGGTCTTTTCTCTTCACAGTGGTTGCCGAGGCATTATGGAAGGCATTTAATACACAGAAATGAAACGGGTAAGTTATCTCAGCAATTTTCCTCCTTTCAGAGGGCTAAATGAATTAGGGCTAGAAATAATGCTAGCTTAGGAAGAGTCGCCACAATAATTGAACTTCAGTGACTCTGAAATTCTTTGCACGTTGTTCACTGGAAGTTCCATAGCTTATTTGATCATAGACTTAGAGTTGCTAAATAAAACTGTTAAATCATGGATTTAGAGGTGGCTCTTAAATATATTCATAACATTGGAGAAAGGGAGAACGCTCATCTCTCCTCTCGTAGTCTTTGATACTGCTGGAGGAAAGTATACAAATTAAAGGCGATCTTTCCCCAGTATAGAATACAATCCATTTGCACAAGGCAGGCATTGGTTAGGTGAACTCATCTGTTGGGAAACAAAATGGATCCTTTCGTCACAAACCTTATTGTGTGTAATAACTTTAAATAATGCCTCACAACTGGATAAAATTGCAGGTGGTTTGAGACGTTTACCCTAAACGAATTTTACTTTGGGCCTAGTACATAAAGAAATGTACTGTCCTGTCTTTAGCTCTGGTGGCGCCCTGTGCGACAATGTTTGTTGGCACCCCCACAGGCTCCCTCACTACCACCCTTTCACAGTGCCCCCTCAGGTCTCCATAATCACTCTCTCTCAGATGTATTTTATTAGTTATATAGCGTTTCCTATACCAGTGTAGGGTGTCAGAGCACTTTACATCACACACACGCAATCAATCATAGCTGTGTAAATCGAATATGTGACGAAATACCGCAATCCTACATCCCGCATACCAACACTCCGCAATTTTTACAACGCAGGACTATTACTCCGTAAAGCCATCATTCCTAAAACTTTTACCCCGCATATGACTTTATCACGCATGCCATTGCAATGCAAATGCATGTGTGGTGAAGTCATATACATTGTAAAAGTACATTATTTAAAAAAAGTATATGTATGTATATATATATATATATATATATTTGTTTATACACACTTATTTTTTTATTTAAATAAAACATTTATTCTTTTAAATTGCATTATTTAAATATATATTTGTATATATATTAATATTACATTTATACATTTACTAGCAGCCCGTCCCGACATTGTCCGGGTATGAAAAAGAATGTCTTAAATGGTTAGAATAGGCAAGGCAAAGTTTTTTTAAAAGTTCATGTCATAGTACATTTATTGTTTCATGCGACTTGCCTGTGTGGCTGCTCAGAACCCCTCTTTCTGTTGCGCGGAAAGTGAGCGTGTGCTCTTCGGTTTGTTGTCCTTTCCGCAGAATGCGAACGTGTGTGTCCGCTCCTGCCGACGCCCCTGATCAGTCCTGGCATGCACACTGAGGGCGTGTGCCTTAGTAGGTTCACGCACTCCCCAAAGACTTGCTTGGTGCACTTAGACACCTCACATAGCGTCACTGCCAATCGCCACAGCTCCAAGGACGCTATTCCCCCTCTCCGCAATGCTTCCGGCATCTTTGTGAAAGCCACGCCACTTTCTTTATGCGAGTCCCCTGTGACAACACCGAGGCTCACAAATGAGTAAAGCTTTGTTTTTGTTCCCGCTGCAAATACTGTGAGTGTTATCATTAATGCAGCGTGAATGGGCTTGCACAGTGAAATCGGCGGCCATTTATTTATTGTTTCTAGTTTTGGGCCAGGCCTCTCTGACAACGTTGACGCCCACAAAGGCGTGAATGTGGCGCTGAATGGATTTCGCGCTTCTGAAAGCCACGCCCCTTTCTTAATGCCAGCCCCGGCCCCTCTGACAACGGTGACGCCCATAAAGGCTTGAATGTTGCGCCGAGTGAATAGTGCGCTTTTGAAAGCCGCGCCCCTTTTTTTTATGCCAGCCCCCTCTGCCAACGCCGAGGTTCACAAATGAGTAAAGCTTTGTTTCAGTTAGCGCGGCAAGTACTGTGAGTGTTATCATCATTTAATCTTTATTTCGGCTCATTCGGCCATAAAAGATACATAAACAACAATAATACATTTTGCACAGTGGATACAACATACCAGTGGGAAGCAGAAGATATACAATTCATCAATTAATATGATTAAATCATCTAAATTAAAATAAGCATAAGAGAAAAAAAGATTATATTACACAATAAATAACTATAAAACAGATATTTTGAATAGTACCACCACCAGCCAAGATCAGGGCAACCTAACCTACATACAAAGTGCACCCATTTTGTATCTACAAATCAAGGGCCACGTATTTGCGGGAGTAACTAACACTCAATAGGAATCTACTGAAAAGCGTACAAATAAAAGACATCATAATTAAAAAGGCAAAAAACATATAGACAGTGATACAATGCGGTCAAATATCTACAGGTTAGGAGAACTACAAGTTAAAAAACATGTGCCCAAACTTTTGAGGTACTTTCCAAATTTAAAACCGTGCTGTGTTTGAAACTGGGTTACCAACTAGGCTAATACATGAGACTGTCCCTTCATACAATTTCATCAGCGGTTACAGTTATTATACCATGAATCTAGTCTCTTAGATGCAAAAAAGTTACTACCACTGAAAGCATGAGAACCACTTCCCAGCAGATAGGTATTATCTGCCTTTGATCTTATTGGCGGGATATATGGGGTACTTGGGTAGAAGTCATGTAAGTCCCACACAGATATGGGGCCGTCTCCTTTTTGGGGCGGGTTGGATCGTAGATAGGGGGACAATATTCCTATTTCTGAATTTCACTAGAACCAGGTCCCCGCTGATGTCTTTAGTTAAAGACCCTAGACAACCCACCCTTCTAACACACAGGATTCCACCATCATGATTGGGTGTGAGTGGTCTATTTTTGGATAGCCAGAATATGACCTTATTTAAAAGTTCCTGGCGTCTTTCGGGTTTTCCGTGGGAGGGTGCGGTATTCCTGAGAGAACGAGAACGAATGGGGCGGCTTCTGGGGGTAAGTGTATGGATGCTGCTCTATTTGGGTCCACTCTGGCAGCAGTATACGTAGTAAACCCAGATTTAGGGGCGACTTTAGGGGCAGTTGTAGCAGTTTTATTTAAGAATTGTGGAGGGGTTTGGGCGTATTTACTTATTTTAACAGGCAAAGGAGCATTGGGGGCAATAAATAGGTCAGAACCGTTAGGTATTACCTTTTTAGAAGTGGACGGAGAGTTGATTTTAGTGGTTTTCTCTTTTCTTGAGGTAGTTAGCTGAGGGGCTCTTCCCCCACTAGACAGCTCTTTAGAAGTTGGTGGAGAGTTGGCTTGAATGATTTTTTCAATACCTGTTAATCTATCACCCAGGGCGTTAATTTTTTCTACCAATGGTAATACAATAGAATTTAACAATAGCTCTAACTGAGAAATAAAGGAAGACGGGGAGAAGATATTTTGTCGTCACATATTCCAGCCTCCGCCATAGTTAAGGTGGGGTTAGTGACTGGCGATGTCGGACCAGTACACAGTTTTAGTATTTTCGGATGATTCCCACTGTCATTAGTCCCGTCATGCTTCCTTTTAGCGTTTGGACCCTGAGACAATGCAATACCTTGGGTATTGTATTTTTGAGAAGGTAAGAATGAGTCACAAGGTTTCCTAATTGGGGTGGTGGTTCTGATGCCTTTTTACGGGGGTTGGTGATACCACTAGGGCATACTTAGTGCCACACAAGGCGTTTAATTCCTCCCAAAAAGGCAAGTTCTGCGGACTATCAGGAATCAGTGGGGGAGATTGCCTAGTATCTATGGATTGATGCGGGTCATTCTCAGCTTCACTAGAGATGGGCAATGTTCTACTAGTCACCATAAAATTTATGGTCCCCTGGCCTGGGTTGCGCTGCGAGGGAGATTTCTTATTAGTCCCCTTTCGTGTCATGATACCGTGTGGTACTATATAAGCGATGATGGTGGCTTTAAGGGGTGAATGAACTGTCCAAAGAAAGTTAATGTATAGTTCTAATCGATATACCTCCACTAGTCGAGGAACCAAGGGGAGTGGCCCGTCCCGTACTCCTCTGGCCTCCGAGGGCCGGGCTAAGCCCTTTGCCCGGGCTTAGCCCGGCGCACGTCATGCACACGTCCCGCGACGCGGGCTGTTGATTGAATTTAGGGTGCCTCCAGGCGCGGAAACGGGATCAGGCGGCTTCCTGCCGCAAAGGACACTGGGGGTCGTAGTCTCCCCCGCTCGGCGGCCGCGCCGGGATGTCACAGGCTGCGACAGCGGGGGGAGACAGAAGGCAGGGACCAGCGGTAAAACAAGCTTTCTCCAGGTGAGGCAGGGGAGGTCCGATTATATTGCTGGCGGCAAGGGTCCAATTTCCCCCAAGGCAGCCCGCTCCACAGGGGCTGCTGATTGAATTTAAGGCGCCTCCAGGCACGGAAACGGGATCAGGCGGCTTCCTGCCACAAAGGACACTGGGGGTCGTAGTTTCCCCCGCTCGGCGGCCGCGCCGGGATGTCACAGGCTGCGACAGCGGGGGAGACAGAAGGCAGGGACCAGCGGTAAAACAAGCTTTCTCCAGGTGAGGCAGGGGAGGTCCAATTATATTGCTGGCGGCAAGGGTCCAATTTCCCCCAAGGCAGCCCCTAGGTGAGTGTTATCAGTATCAGTAATGGAGCGTGAATGTGCGCGCATATTTTATTATCGTTTTTTGTTTTGGGCCAGGCCCCTCTGACAACGGTGACGCCCACAAAGTGTAGTTTGAGACGCCCATTGCTACTTTGACACGCCCACGCTACTTTGACACGCCCATCGCTGACAGCAGAACGCCAACGCCCACAAGGGACTACTTTACCCCTAAGGTTGTTTGACCTTCGTAATGTATATGGTGGCCAGATGTATAGCCTATGTCCATCTGCTGCAACTCCCTTTTACAATGCTGTATTGGGTGTTGTGATTGATGCTGTACTTCTTGAGATTACCCGCCTCAAAGGTTTCAGCTCTCTCTTTATAATAATAGTATAGATATAGATATACATTTTTAATATTTTTATTTTTTTAAATTACCCTTTACACCCTAAAAACGAATTCCACCCTGGTCCCTTTAAATACCCCTGCACCCCTTAAACATAACCCACCCTTACTCCTTAACATACACCATCACCCTTAAACTCTAACCCATCCTAACCCTATAAATATACCCTGCACCCCAAAACCCAAACCTATCCCTGATCCCAAAAAATACCCCTGTACCCCAAAACCCAAAACCTATCCCTGAACCCTAAAAATACCCCTGTACCCCAAAACCCAAACTTATCCCTGAACCCTAAAAATACCCCTGCACCCCAAAACCCAAACCTATCCCTGAACCCTAAAAATACCCCTGTACCCCAACACCCAAACCTATCCCTGAACCCTAAAAATACCCCTGTACCCCAAAACCCCAAACCTATCCCTGAACCCTAAAAACACCCCTGTACCCCAAAACCCAAAACCTATCCCTGAACCCTAAAAATACCCCTTCAACCCAAACCCCATACCTATCCCTGAACCCTAAAAATACCCCTGTACCCCAAAACCCAAAACTATCCCATAACCCTAAAAATACCCCTGTACCCCAAACCCCAAACCTATCCCTGTTATGTTATGTTATGATTTCTTGTATAGCGCATGACTCACCCGGGGGCATCTCAGCGCTTACCAAGGGGATTCCAAAAAGGGGAGCAGAGAAATGATTCTGTAAAAAACAAGTTTAAAACAGAAAACTTTTTAATTGTTTCCTGAAAGACATATAGGAGGTGGATTTTCGCTGGGCCACAGGTAGCGAGTTCCAGTATTTAGGGGCAATATAAGAGAAAGCTCTGCCACCTGTGTGAGTTAACCGAATACGTGGCACCTTCAAGAGAGCCTTAAAAATTCCCCTGTACCCCAAAACCCAAACCTATCCCTGAACCCTAAGAATACCACTGTACCCAAAAACCCAAACCTATCTCTGCACCCTAATAATACCCCTGTACCCCAAAACCCAAACCTAGCCCTTAACCCTAAAAATGCCACAGTACCCCAAAACCCAAACCTATCCCTGAACCTTTAAAATACCCCTGTACCCCAAAACCCAACCCTAGCCCTTAACCCTAAAAATACCCCAGTACCCCAAAACCCAAACCTATCCCTCAACCCTTAAAATACCCAATCACCGCAAAACATATACCTCAGAACCCCAAAACATATACCCCTATACCCATACTTACCTTATCCTAACATATAAAAAAGCATGTTTTTACCATTCATGCATTTACAACAAATGTCGCTGTAAATGTAATCGTGGTAAAAGCATAAAAAATGTAATGGCATGCGTTATAATGGCATTGCGGACTCATGGTAGATTTGTTGTAAAAGTATGCGGGGTGATAGTATGCGGGAAGAAAGATTCAGGATAATGGGTGTTTACCGTGTAAATCAGTGTATAGGTAATGTTACATAAGCCAGAAGACTACAAGGTCTAGGAACCACATGACATCCATACTGGTAGACATTTTAGTTTAAGAGTGCTTGGTTTGGAGAAGCACAGAATCAGAATTTAAAACATAACCTAGTGGTTTGGGGTTACATTTAATAATAAGGATTTTTTATTGTTATCATAATGAACCCTTTTTGAAACATTAGAATAATGAAAGACAGAGGAAAAAATGATATCTATATTTCGCAATTTGCATGCAACTCTGACAGTTATTAGCTCACTGTTCCATGTTAGGATTTTGACTTCTACACTGCTAGTAACAAAAGAATCTCTCTGACAAAAGCACTGACCTATTTAAACTATATGCACTTTCTGATATGCATGCTACACATTCTTGGCAGCAGGCACATTAACCCTCTGTGTTACCATAAAATGAGTTAAAACTTTCACTAGAGAAAACTCCTCCTCTATTCAGGAAGAACATTAATCACAGTAGTTATCTTGAAATCTGTATTGTTGTTTGAAAATTGCCAGAGGCCACCAATGCAGCAGCAGGTGCTTTTAAAACTGTAAAATACTTCCAAGCACGGCACCCCCTTGAAGAGTCAGCACCCGGTGCGGTGGCACAGGTCACACCGCCCTAGAGCCGGCCCTGTGTGCTTTAGATGCAAACCAAGGCCAGACATTCCATTAACATGTCCTGTACTTGCGCTAACTGAAACACTTACTTGTGATGGGAAAGGGGTTCACACAAGGTTCCACGTTTGCCCCCCTCCTACCTTGAAACACCCTTGCCCTGACTATACACCCCCATCTTCGTGGTAGCTTCAGATCGAAGTATGAAGTGCCCCAGTTCAGACCAACAGAGATGTATATGCTGGACAGGTAGGGGCATTTTTGCATGGCCCTTTCGCTACCTGAGCGTCACTTTTTTGGAAGCTGCAGTTCTCATTCTGCAGCACACATAGAAAGAGCAAATCTCAATTATTTATTGCATATTTGCAGGAAGGTGTCCCTTCTTGCAAATAAACAATTTGCCCCAGCAGACACACCTGCAACATGGTGGCAGGGGGCCTGCGCTGGTACTAGGCAGCTTTTGTTTTGCACCAGCTCTAGGTGAAACACAGGGTTGTACCAGATTTTTATAAATACGGCATATCCCTGCATTTAGAAACTGTCGGAGCACAGCGCTGCCAAATTTGGTGTAGCACCGCGCTCCTGCATTTGCTTATACACATATCCCCTATTTTTTTCTTTAAAAGTACACCAAAACAACAAACTTCTAATGCAGGGAACCGGGGATATTCATTTTTAAAGAATAAACATTTTCCAGTACTTAAAAAACAATAGCAACAAATTGAGACATCTGCTCGCGCTTGAAGGGGACAAAGTCAAAGTTTGAGGCCGACCGCGATGGAGCCCTGGTCGGATACGGTAAGCAGGAGGCATTAGTCAAAATTTGACCTTCGCATTTAGAAACTCTGGAGGATTTTATCTCGTCATCGAGTGAGGCTTCTCTTCAGGCTGTGCATCTCTTCAGCTTGGATTTGCCCTCAGTAAAATCCTGGAAGTATTGAGCTGTGGAGCTTTCAGCGAGGCAAATCTGTAATCCAGGCCGTGTTGTGGTTCGATGGCGGCTTAGCTCTCGTCGAAGAGTGGGTCACCTTACGGAGCTTTTTCTCAAAAGTTCTCCAAACTTCAGGAGGTGCTTCCTGAAGTTCATTTTGGGGGTCAAAGTGTCCACAAACAAAACCCAAGGTTTCAGAGTCTCTAAGCTGTTAGTTGGACACTGGGAGTACAGTTCGCACAATGCTCCTGGCCAAATCCTTTAATGTTCAGCTGAAAGTATTCAGCTTGGTTCTTCTACCTGGAGATGATGCAGGTCGAGCTCTTTCACCCTGTTGGTTTCAGGGAGTCCACTCCTTATGTTTTTGAAGGAAGGCAAAGTCCCTATGGCTGTAGTTTCTTAGTGCGTAGTAGGTGCAGTCATTCTGAGTGCCGTCCTTTTGGTGCAGGCCATGGGTCCAGCAGGGCAGTTCTTTTTCTTGCAGGTCCAGGCAGGGGATCTGAGTTGCTATGCAGCTCTTGCATATTTATCCAATCTTCTGTGGTGACAAGTAGGGGGGCACCCCTGACCAATGGGGTACAGGGTGCCACCCAAAAGCATGACAGGTTCTTCAGAGTGTCGCATATTCTTATCCCACAAAGCACTGCACTTTAAAATGCAAGATGGAAAAACTTTCTCCGTGGGGTTAAGATCTGGCTAAGTCAACCTACTGCTGTGGCACATTTCCCTTCACACTCCCATCCCAGGCCTTCTGCAAATTCCATTCCTGGGACTCCCATCTGGTTGGGTGGTACAGGAAGAGGGGGGTAGGCCTGGCTTGCATCCTTACTGTCCTGCTCTCCTTAAAGACAAGTTTGTTTTCCCAGCCCCCTTCCTGGCCTGCTCTCTGCAGATCTCCCCCCACCAGATATAATTTGTCTCTGCGCAGGTCACTTATCACAGCAGCAGAGCACTTTGACCAAGGCTGGCCAGTCAGGAGAGATTGCAAGTCTGAATTTTGGCTCACAGAAAATAAAGTTCTGTAACTTCTTTTCTGTACTAGTTATGATACATTCAACAAAGTCAAGTTATTGAATTTATCATTACCAATCTGTTAAGTCATGGAACTATTATTGTAGCTCAATCCTGTTAATAGTTATATTTTAGTTAAGTATTACAGTGCTAGCCTATGGAGCTAAAATGCTACAATGGGAAAAAAACTAAATTGATCGTTTTTCTATCATCAGGTCACATAAAACCTCTTTTAAAATATCCCTGCTTATTTGTACATGGCACCCTACAAAAAAGGTAATTTAATTATTTGGATATAATTTCAATTTAAAAGCAGCTTGCAAGCCGGGCTGACTTTTAAAATGACAGCAGGCAACACAGCAGTGCACACTTGAGTCCATTAAATCTGCTGGGCCTCTACACCTAAATGCCCTTCGATATAAGAGGGACTTACAGGCAGGTTGTTAGTACCAATTGTAATTTCCCTTAATTACCATATCCTTTTTGATCAGTACACTGGCCCACGGCGTGGTTAGCAAAGCCAAGGGCACAGTCAGAATCAGTTACCACCAGTATCAGTAAAAAAAATGGAGGCGATCAGGGCACAAAGGATTACTTTCTCACACATTTTTAAAGTCTTTAAGTCTTGGCCAGTCTCCAGGTTTTTTATTTCTTCCGGAGGTATAGTGGCTAATTGTACTAGTAGGCAAAATGGAGGACCCTCCTAGTTCATTTTAAATATTAATGTGAAATACTTTGGGTTCTTCTTTTGAATATGACCAGATAGATTTGGGAATCCCAAGCAAACGTCGGGAAGTCTTTAAAAAAGTATATAATCAATTCAAATGTTGCATCAATAGGTTAAGGAAGTCAATGTAAGAATATATTGAAAGAGATTAAGAAAGGCAACAAAAGAAATGGTGACCAACGAATGAAAATGCTTGTGCTGTGGGAACGTTCATATAAAGTACTCATGAAAAAATAGGTGATGTAACTTGCCAAATAGACATTTCAGAATCTCATACCGGCCGGAGGGGTGCAACAACAAATTTCAGTCTTGAGGTTGAAATTCTTTAACTTTGGTCTTTTGGTCACTGAGAATGACCACACTGGACCTAGGTGTTCATCTTTGGGCCCAGTCACAATTTGTTTAAGATAGTGTTGAAGAAGGGCCAGTAAACACAGTCAAACACCTTCTCTGCATCTTTTGATAACAGAATAGCTGTTTCCTTGGACTAAGTGATGTTGTACAACATGTGGAGAATTTCTTTAATGTGGACTCTGCATCTTCTCTATGGCAGAATTCAGGATTGATCAGGGTCCATTCGACCATGCATATTTGGTTTGTGATATCACATTAAAATGCCTGTGATGATTTTAGCGTCAACATTTAGTGGGGAAATGGCTCTATAAAGGTCACAAGAAGATAAATCTTTCATAGCTTTTTGGATTACTGTTATAATGGAGTTTTTCAGGTGACAGGCAGAGATCCTGATGTTGGTATGAATTGTAGAGACACATTAGAATTGATAATGTCAAGGGGCAACAGCTTTCATAAAGTAATGATGAATAGCTATTGAGGCGTGGTGCTTTAGAGGACTGAAGCTTTGCAATCCCAGAGATCACTTCTTTAAGAGTAATTTATATTTCAAAACACCCTACTTGTTGCTGTGTCTACGATGGTGTAGAGGCTACTAGAAATGGTTTCAGTGGCTATGTCAGCGAGGTCCACACCTGAGTAGAAATCCCAATAAAAGCTCTGGAATGCTCTGGCAATCTTCCTGTAAGATAGAATAGTCGTGTCCTGTGGGGGTGATGATCTGAAAGACTCTCTCACTATGGCGCATATTCTCAAGGACGCATCGCCGAGTTATCAGCACTTTAACGCAGCAAAAGTGCCGAAAGAATTATCGCCCCATTCACAAGCTGGTGCAAACTATTCTCAATGACCAGCCAGATCTGCGATGCGACCCAAAAACAGAAGAGAAGGCATGATAGCAGCAGGGATTTAACACCTGCCTTTACTGGTGTTAAGCAGGATGACTGCCTGCAGTATGAAAGGGAGCCCAGCCCAGAGCCACATCTGAAGACCAGCACATGCCATTTATTTATTTATTCATTTATTTATTTTTAACATTTGTTAAGCGCGAACAAGTGCCCGCAGGCGTCTCGGCGCTGTACATTTGTTTGCTCTCCTGTGTACTTTTATGGAATGTTTAGAGATTAAATAACCATGTTTTCAGTTTCTTCCTGAAAGAAATAAGATTTGGGCTGGATCTTATGGATTGCGGGAGAGTGTTCCATAGTTTTGGGGCGGCAACCAGGAAACGTCTGTCTCCCCAGTTGACCAGCTTAGTCCGTGGTACTACCAGATCGTTCTGTTTTGCTGAACGGAGTGTTCGAGAGGGAGTGTATGGGACAAGATGGTCTCTCAAAAATTGGGGTGCTTGATGATGTAACGATTTGTAGACAATACATAATGTTTTAAATTTAATTCTGTTCCTGACAGGGAGCCAATGAAAACTTCTTAAAGTCTCAGCTATAGGCTTAAATTTGGGAGTGTCTGAAAGAAGTCTGGCTGCAGCATTTTGGATTGTCTGCATTTTCTTGATAACCCTGACTTGGGCATTGGAGAACAGGCCATTACAGAAGTCCAATGCTGATAGGACCAGAGAGCTGACCAAAGTTTTGCCTACATTTTTTGGGAGGAAAGGGAGGATCTTCCTAACCAGGCATAGTTTATAAAATGCTGTGGTGGCCGTTTGATTGGCATGGGCCATGAAGTTCAATTTGTCATCGAAGATGACGCCCAGATTTCTCACTTTTGTGGCAGGTTTTGGCAAGGCTCCAAATGATGATGGCCACCATATTGGGGACCAGTTAGGACTGAGATGGCCAAAAGTGACCACCTCAGTTTTATAAGAGTTTAGTTTCAAACAGTTTGCTGACATCCATTGTCCGATGGCCAGCATACCTGTTTTGAAACTTTCTGCTACTGTTTCCCCATCATTTCTAACAGCCAGGATCAACTGGGTATCATCTGCGTATGAGGTAAGGTTCATCCCATGCGCTTTGATGGTTTTAGCGAGGTCCGACACATAGATATTAAAGAGTGTCGGACTGAGGGATGAACCTTGAGGTACCCCATATGGCAGTGATAACTCTGCGGATTCGAATTGACCCAGAATGACTGCCTGGGCTCTCTCCGCCAGAAAAGATGCTAAAAGATTTTTTGCTAGGCCTTGCACGCCCATCCTTTCGACACAGCTGACCAGAATCTTATGGTCAACCGTGTCGAAGGCGGCCGATAAATCCAGAAGCACCAGTAGTGCAGCGCCACCTTGATCTCTAATTAATCGGATATCATCCGCCGCTTTAATGAGCGCTGTTTCAGTTCCATGAAACTTGCGGAATCCAAATTGTGTTTCATCGAGCAGATGGTTTTGCTCGAAGAATTCCGCAAGTTGGATATTCATGGCTTTCTCTACTATTTTGGCGAGGAGCGGTAGGTTAGCTATGGGCCTATAGTTTTTCAGTTCAGTTTTATCTAGGCCGGGTTTTTTTAGGAGAGTTTTTAATAAGGTTTTTTTTAAGTGGTTAGGGAAGATGCCTGTACGAAACATTAAGTTGCATATTTGGGTTATAACTGGAGTCACAGTGTCCATTAACGGACGGAGGGTGTTCAGGGGACATGGATCTAAGGCCGATCCAGACTTAATGGTTTTAATGATGTCCTGGATTTGATTTTCTGTGACTTCTGCAAAGAAAGATAGATTATTGCTTGTAAATGGATTAATTTTCTTTTCTGTGTTTTGATTATTCCCAAGGTTGAATGCTGAAAAAATATCATTCACTTTGGTGAAAAAGAAGGATGCCAATGAGTCACAGAACTCTTGTGAGCAGGGGGGGTTCAGGTCTGGAATACATCCCGCCAGCTGTTTGGTTATTTCATATAGCTTTTTATTTGAATTTTTAGCACTTTCAATTTGCTCCGTGTAGTACTTTTTTTTGGTTTCTATGATCAAGAGTTTATATTGGGTTAAAAGTACTTTGTACGTCTTTCTATTTTCCTGATCATAAATTTTCCTCCAGTGTCTTTCTTTATTTCTGCATTGCTGTTTGAGTTTTTTAAGCTCCTCGGTGTACCATGGTGCTGAAGGGGACCTTCTATTCCTAGATATTCTTTTTATTGGTACTAATTTATTAGCTGCCTGGTTCAACCATGCATGGTATTGTTCAGTAGCAATTCCTGGGTCATTAGACAGGGTGGGTTTAGAGATATCTAATATGTCCCTAAAGCTGGAAGTATTAATGTCTTTCCATACCTTAAACAATTCTGGTCTGGGGAATGGTGTTGTAGCGATAGATGTTTTGCCAATTTGTATCGTGGCCAATACCATGTGATGGTCAGTCCAGGTCATTGGCAGGACATCGGTCACTAGCAGGTTCTCTAGGTTGGTAAATATTCCGTCTAGAGTGTGTCCTGCATTATGAGTAGGTCCTTTCACCAGCTGTGTTAGACCAAAAACCTCCATTTCCGACTGCAGAGATATGGTGTCTTTATCCTCACTACAGTCCAAATGGAAATTAAAGTCTCCTAGCAGTGTTGTGGATTTATCATTGGCGGAGGCTTCTAGAATGGTGGTGATTTCTGTGAGAAATCCCAACCGAGTTTCAGGTCGTCTATATAGTAGTACGCCTCTAAAGTTATAGGAGGGGGACAAATAGATATCAAATTGAAGCACTTCACATGTCGTGGAAGGAATTGTTGTGATGCGGATTTTAAAAGTATTGCGGGCAATTATGGCAATCCCACCTCCTCTTTTGCCAGTTCTGTCTAGCCTATAGGATTTAAATCCTTTTGGGACGGCTATCACAAGGACTGGATCTGATGCTTTATCCAACCAGGTCTCTGTCAGGAACATTATATCAATGTTCCTGTCTGTGATTACATCGGCCGTTTCTTGCCTATGTTTGGCTAGAGAGCGCACATTAATAAGGGCTATTATAAAGTTTTGTGCTGTCTGTTTAAGGTTGTCACTTCCCACCGTTTTATTTAGAAGGGAAATGGACGCCTGACAATGTTTACAGTGTAGTGCAGTCATGGGCGATATAAGGTCTGGACTATACCTTGTGCATCCTTCCTTGGTTTGTGGGCGGAGGTCGGTTAACAAGGAGTGAGAGTATATTAGCCGTCGAGCACCTGCAATAGAGCCAGGGGTAGTGGCCCTAGGCCCGTGTCCGGCGCGGACGGGCGCAGACGGGCTTGCCTTTGGCTTGACTTTGGCGCGCCGCCGGCGCGCCCGCTGCGCGGACGGGGAATGCGGCTGTTTTAATCCATTGGTTAGGTGAGGAGGGTGGGAGGGACGATAGACTACACCGTCTCCCTTCCCTTCCCAAGATGGCGGATCCGGTGGGTGGGGGTGAGTGCCCAGCGCCAATCGCGAGCGGAGCTGCAATGTCCGATCGTGACGCTGCCTGTAGCGATGTAATCTCGCCCCAGGTAAGGATCTACCTAAAAACTGCCATTTAAAATATATACAATTTTTAAAATTTCTGATCCTGCAATACTGGAATGTTATTTGCAATCAATAACAATCTATACAGAAAAGACGCAAGAGAGCGCTGAGAACCCCGGCTGCCAATGATCATGATGCTTGGAGACCCTGGAGGGCCACAACACCCACTGCCACCAACCCCAGGACCCCCTGCCGGACCCCACTCCCGGACTACCACCTAGGCAGGGCAGGACAGTAGATGTTCCAAAAATGGCATGGCCCCTCAGCAGCACAATACAGAATGTGTGGAGAGGTGCAAACCAAGTATGTGTGAAGGAGGCAAGTAACCCATCAATAACAATGCACACAATGTCAAGTGTTGCAGTGGTGTGCTGGACGGACTTAGCATGCAGAGCACAGACTTTTCTATGTGGACATATACTGCTGGTGTTTGCAGTGTTGTGGACAGTGGACGCACCCATGCTACCTCAGGCAGTGGGGAAGATCTTGTCATGTAGCTGTGTCATCCCCCGCTGTAAGCGGAAGCGGAATGGGCTGGTCCAACTTATGCCACTCCAGCTTAGGAGTGTGAATAAATTGGCTGGGGCTCTGGGCATGGATCACTTCTGGGAAGGCCAACGCGTCTGCCAGAACGGCAGCCCTCACTTTACCACAAGGCCACTGCCGTGACCGCCAACCTCCTCGACACATGGCCCCTGCGAACCCAGCGGCACAGCACCGCAGAGTTATGTCTGTACAGACTGCTTCCTTTGATGTACACTGCGGACAGCAGGGCTCACAATTCAGATCAAGTCACAATTACAGATGATGCAGTCCAGTAGGCAACAGACATTGCTCTCAGTGCACCCCGCCCGGAGCACGCATCATTGCTGGCTGCGCACACACGGAATGCTTCTGGTACCACTAACTGTGCAGCTCAAGTGAACGCCACGTGGCTGTGGGCCGTTGCTGACCGCTGCCTCCGGCCTACACTGCGGACAGCAGGGCTCACAGTTCAGATCGATTTGCGATTGCAGATGAAGCAGTCCAGTAGGCAACAGAGATTGCTACCAGTGCGTCTTTCCTGGATCGCGCATCATCGCTGGCTGTGCACACGCTGAGTGCTTCAGGTGCCACTAACTCAGTGCACCACAAGTCACTGCCACGTAGCCTTATTGAGGCAGAATTCATTAGGCAAAAGACATTGATCCCAGTTTGGCCTGCCCAGACCACGCATCCTTGCTGGCTGCGCACACACTGAGTGCTTCAGCTGCCACTAACTCTGTGCAGCTCAAGTGAACGCCACTTGGTTGTTGGCTCTTGCTGACCGCTGCCTCCAGCCTACACTATGGTCAGGAGGGCTGACTCTCATCTGACTTTAAAAGAGAGCATTTGATTCAGTAGCGGGTTCTGGGTTTATAGGGGAAAAAAGTTGTGGGAAGTAGTTTAATTATATTAAATTAAATATTAATTTTTATAAATTACTAATTATTTTTAATTTAATTTTGCGTTTTAGTTCTGTAGCGCGTTGTGGGTTTATGGGGAATAGGGTGAGAAGTAATTTAATTGTAATTAATTAAATCATTTGTATTTATTTATTGGTATTGATTTTTTATTTATTGTTAATTAATTGTTAGTTGGTAATTAATTTGTATTAATAGGTCATTCATTTTAATAACTAATATTTATTTGTATTTATAATTGATTAATTATTACATATTATTACATTGGTAATTAATTGTAATACATTTTTTATTGGTATTGATATTTAATTTATTTTTATTAATACATTACATCTTTACTTTCCCTACTGTTAAACTGGGAATAGTAATTTTTACCCCTAGGCTATCCAATGTTTTCCCTACTGTTGCACTCTCTGGAGTGGGAATAGTAATGTTTACCCCTACGCTATCCAACGCTTTCCCTACTGTTGCACTCTCTGGAGTGGAAATAGTAATTTTTACCCCTACGCTATCCAACGCTTTCCCTACTGTTGCACTCCCTGGAGTGGGAATAGTAATTTTCACCCCTACGCTATCCAACGCTTTCCCTACTGTTGCTCTCTCTGGAGTGGGAATAGTAATTTGTACCCCTATGCTATCCAACGCTTTCTCTACTGTTGCACTCTCTGGAGTGGGAATAGTAATTTTTACCCCTACGCTATCCAACGCTTTCCCTATTGTTGCACTCTCTGGAGTGGGAATAGTAATTTTAACCCCTACGCTAACCAACGCTTTCCCTACTGTTGCACTCTCTAGAGTGGGAATAGTTATTTTTACCCCTACGCTATCCAACGCTTTCCCTACTGTTGCACTCTCTGGAGTGGGAATAGTAATTTCTACTCCTACGCTATCCAACGCTTTCCCTACTGTTGTACTTTCTGGAGTGGGAATAGTAATTTTTACCCTCCCACTATCCAACGCTTTCCCTACTGTTGCACTCACTGGAGTGGGAATAGTAATTTTTACCCCTACGCTATCCAATGCTTTCCCTACAGTTGCACTCACTGGAGTGGGAATAGTCATTTTTACCCCTAAGCTATCCAACGCTTTCCCTACTGTTGCACTCACTGGAGTGGGAATAGTAATTTTTACCCCCTACGCTATCCAATGCTTTCCCTACTGTTGCACTCACTGGAGTGGGAATAGTCATTTTTACCCCTACGCTATTCAACGCTTTCCCTACTGTTGCACTCACTGGAGTGGTAATAGTAAATTTTACCCTCCCGGTAACCTACGGTAAAAATATTGTATATTTTTTAATAATAATATGTTAATATATATATATATGTTTTAAAAAATAAAATTGTATTTTTGTTATAACTTAAATTAATTATTTAATAACTTTAAGGTTATTTAAGTATTTTTAAGTATGTTTTAGTTAATTATATTTATTATTTCATTAATTTTAAATTACTTTTAAGACATTTAAACGATATTTTTGATTCGATATTTTTGTACTTACCTGTTTGTTGATAGGAATTCAATATTTTTGTATTCTATATTTTTTCCTCGATATTTTGGTAATTCTATATTATTGTATTCAATATTATGTCAGTGATCCCTGTGTCTGTGTGTTCATTATGTGGGCATGATGGCCCTGGGCCCTACAACATTACATTGTGCTGTTGACTGCGCACGCAACCATGTTACTTCTGGCAGTGGGGAAGACCTCAGTTTTGTAACTTTGTCTGGGTCATTCGATGAGTATATGGATAGAGACTGGATGAATAGAGTACTGCAAGGAGCGTGTATGGTGAATTTATAAGTGCTTGGGGATTGTGGAGTGATTGGATAAGTACATATGTTGGTAGAGCCTAACCCCCAAGCATGAGCTTAGTTCTAATTGGCTGCCAAACAGTGGCAACCCTGGCAGAGGGTCAGGATTGCAAACCAAGCCTTGGGAGAGCCGGACACTATGCACAGAGCATGAGTAGGCACCGCGCCGGTTCCTGAGGCACCCGCCTTCTTTGCTACGGGATCCCCACAGCCTTTGCTCTAGTACCCTGGGTTCCCGCCAGCTAAAATCTGGACCACTGGCTAGCGGGATTACCGCATGGATGCCTAGAAAACCAAGTCCAGGAGCTTGGAATTCTCATTGTGGTATACTGCATTCTCATTCAGTGGATACCCTCCCAGGTCCTTGACCTCTGGATCAAGGAATTCTGACTGTTGGATCCCCGGAGTCCCCTAGACTGGATCCCCTAAAGCGAGCTGCTGGGTCCGTGGAGCACCAGTAATAAAAGGCCAAGAATCCTGTCTGCAAGATATTCCAAGCCCCACAGCTGGATCATTGACATACAGCGGATACAATCTACAGAATTCCGTAAGCGTAAGCGGAGTGGGCTGAGCCGGCATACGCCAGTCAGGGGCGCAAGTATAGCCAAATTTTGGGGGTGGCTGATGAACATGTTGGGGGGAATAAATCTTCCAGTCATAGGCAGAGTGGAGATGCAGGGGCTCTAAGAAGGGGTGAAAACACAACAAAGCCTCATTAACAGGTAAATGGTCTTTTAAATAGCTGTGAAGTACTCGGGTGCTGCGCTGAGAGCCGCGTACCCAGCGCATTCACACTAGGGGGCTGTGCTGAGAGCTGCGCACCCAGCGTGTTCACACAAGGGGGTCGCACTGAGAGCTGAGCAACCAGTGCATTCACACTAGGGGGCCGTGCTGAGCGCCCTGTTAGGATCGCCATTCCAAACTTTAAAAAAAAAAGATCCATTTCCATTAAATTATATTCGCCCGAGGATCCCATCCCCTGGGCATGCCCAATTCTTCAATGTTTTCATTAATCATTAGGAAAGGGGCCGTGTGGTCCCCCTTCCCTTGTCCACTTCTGGTCCCGGGGACCAAATCCCCGGGGCCTGGCCTCTTCATTGGAGACCGTGTGGGGTTCCCCAATACCCCATAGTCCTGCCAGCTCCCCGCCTCCTGCAGGAACCGGCATTGATTTTGGGCAAGGGGAGCTGCTAACATGCAGCTCCCCTTGCCCAAAAGCAATCCTGCTTTGCTTCATTGAAGCAAGAGCAGGTTTTCCTGCTCTCGCTTCAATGAAGCAAAGCAGGGTTTGCTATGACAGGGTGGGAGCCATGCTCCCGCCCTGCCATAGCAAACAGCAATGTCCCATTGGTGGGTACCCCAGGACATTGCATGAGCCGGCCATGGGGGGGTGGCGGTCCCCAGGGCAATCAAGAGCTCCAGGAGGGGGGCTGCACGGCCCCCCTCCTTCTACTTTCAACGCCCCGGGGAGGTGGTGGTCCCCGGGGCTTAGGGGGGCCTGCGAGGTCCACCTGCATATTTAATTAAAGCCCCAGGGGTGGCGGTCCCCGGGGCTTAGGAGGGCCTTGGAGACACCCCACTAATTACAAAACAAGCCCTGGGGAGGTGGAGGCCTCCGGGGCTGCGGAAGGGCCGTGCACCCTCCCGCACCTAATTTACATAGCCCCGGGGAGGTGGCGGTCCTCAGGGCGGCGAGGGCCCAGCAGGCCCCCACAATATAATTATAGGATTGCCCCCGGGACCTGGCCCACCCTTTGGCTCATTTTCTTTTATTTTTTTGTCCAGGTTTGCGCACCCAGCGCACATTTGGACATTTTAAAAAAAATATATATATATATTTTTTTTGGGGCCTGGGGGTCCTTGTGGGACCCCCTGAGCAAGCCTAGGAGGTCAGGGTGTTTCTACCCTGCCCCCTTTTCTTCTTTCTAAATCTTTTTTCGACTATTGTCTTGTGGGTTCTACTGAGTCACAAGATGTCTGCCAACACTTCCTGGTTTGGAGTGCCATCAGCCAATCACAGTGAAGCTCGTAGTCGGGAGGGTGCATGCCCCAGATAACAAAACTTTTATTTTTGAATTTCCCAGCAACTATTCAACAGATTTACACCTTTTAAACAAAAAGTCGCTTTCGGAACCAAGCACTACCTTTTTGCCAAATTTGGTGTAATTCTGTTCAGCAGTTCAGACTGTAGCCTTTGCTAAAGTTTCCTATGGGAAATAGATTTTCGGACTTTTATTTTTTGAATTTCTCAACAACTACTGAACGGATTTACACCATCTAAAAAAAAGGTCGCAGCGTGATAAATGTGATTCATCTATTATGTTTTCTTAAAACTGCCATGAATCTATTCCCCTTTTTCCTTAAGAGATTTTTAATCATGTCACTGTTTGATCATGTCATTGTATGAGTCTAGTGGTTATCACTTTCCGATTCTTGCACTTAATTGCTAGTATAGTTTTATTACTACTGTAAGATTACTATCTCCTGTTCTCTCTGGTTTGAATGTAGAATGAATGTATCCTATTACTGTTCCAGTCATAGGAGGCTTTTGTTATAATTTTTGGACATGGATGATATATACTTTTTTGTGACGAGCACCTTTTGAACTAAACCGGTGATATGCCGATACACGGCTAGATCTGGCATGACACCGGTAATGGTGACTGTCTCATGTATTATTTACATACTTGCATATCTTTTTGATTTTTGAATTTTGATTGTGCGTAAATGCGAAATGTACATATGAGCCGGCCGCCTGGTTCAATTGCACTCCCCACTTTAGAATCTGTATTATGCACTGTAGACATGTTGGGTGTTCCTGAGCGGTTGTTTGGTAATTTATGCCAGTGACATGCCGATACACGGCGAGATCGTAGATCTGACTGGCAGTGGGAATCAGCCAACTGTGAGGGTGTGTTGTAATAGGGATCGTACCATATATACAATACCATTTTCTCATGTATCTTACTTTGTATAATAATGGCTGCCACGTTTTACCAGTGCTCTAATATGCACTAAGGACGCATTCAAAATGTAGTCCATCTTCACTTTATGTTTCGGTGAAGACGCACACAAAAAGAGCCGCGCGCAGCATGCTAATTGACACTGAGGAAGGACTTGTTGTCTGAAACGCGTTTGTCTGCATCACTGCTGCTGTTGCTGGCGAAATAGAAACTTTGCCACTTACCCGGAGTGCTTTGATATTTTTCACGAAGGTAAATCGATTACTGAGATACTATGTATATATATATATATATATTGTGTTTTAAGTTACTCAGACAATCTTAATTGCTGCCCTTTTCCACTTTTTCCTCTCTATAGAGCTTGTTTGCTGTTAGAATCACCCCCCTGGTACAGACACAGCTCTCCTGGACTGTGGCAGGACTTCAGCTCTACCAAAGACTTTACCAGTCTTCTGACCAGGTCTCCTCTGGCTTTACTTCCATCTCTCTAATTATCCTCCGTGATCATGACTGCCCTTCCTTTTGCTTGTGAGGTGGCATCCCACTCTCCAGTTCTGATCACTACCTACATGTGAAGACCCTTTTTCTTTGTGTTAGAGTCTTCCATGTTCCAGCTCCTCCGCCTTGGTCCTTCCTCTGTGTTTATCCTTGTGAGTGTTTTACTCCCCTTACTCTTTGCTCTCCATTTCTTCTTTTTTCCCTATCCCCAATCAACCTTGTTGTCTTTCCTCTTTTTCTGGTCAAAAAAGGATATGACAATAACAAGGGAGTGCTGCAACATCAGAAGTAAGTTAAATATTCACATATTATGCTTATCTATGAAATGACACCAAAGTGATTAGTATTTGTGGCACCAGGACTGTCCCCTGCATAGTGAATGAACATGTACCCCTGCCATAAGCGTCCAACTTGTGTGGACCTTTTTTCTGAACCTAGTGTTATGCTAATTTAGCATGTGGCCGAAGGCCTAGGCCTTTCCTTTTAATTTGAGGTCGAAAACCTGTTCTGTGACCTGGAGGTGCGCAACAAGCCTACATTTGTAGTGGGACTACTATACATGCCCTGGGTGCATCACATAAAGAGGCGCTGGTAGCTTACCATATTCTTATAATCCATAGTGTGACCAGACCTATTTCACTGTGTTAAGGAGAGGGAAGCCTATTGGCTCCTCATCCGTAAAGTCCCTCTTTTATAGGAAATCCAGAATCTTGTGCTGGTATCCAGCGTGAATGTCTTTTTTTTTAAATAGCTCTTTACTTATTTTCAATTTAGTAAGCGGCATTTCAAATGAAATTGCCAGACTTTGTGATCAGCATTATTCGTCTGTATATCACTTATCCTTGTTGTGTATCCCTATTTGCAGCATGAGCTTTGATACAGTATAACATTGTAACGTGCAGTGTGTATCCTATTTCTCTTGCTGTACTCAGGTGTGTGTATGGCTTGGATTGCTGGTCATCAAGGGGGGAATTCATCAGATTTAGCTTGGATTGCTAGCAGAAGAGTATCCCTTGCCCAATCTGTCTACATATCACCGTCATGATGCTGATTTCCGCTGTGATCCATTTCGACACGGTCAGCCACACGATCCTGATTAGGAGATTGGAGGAAATAGGGGTATCGGGACTGGCGCTGGATTGGCTGGTATCCTATCTCGATAACCGTCACCAAATGGTTGCCCTGCCGCCCTTTAAATCTAACATCAGAAAGGTGGGGCAGGGCGTGCCTCAGGGATCGGCCATCAGCCCGATCCTAATTAATCTCTACCTCCGCCCCCTGATTCAGTTAATAAAATCTTATGGCATAGCAGTCACCAACTATGCGGACGACACCCAACTTGTCTTCGCGTTTGAGGGCAAGGAGGCAGTGTCGCAAGAAACTTTTCACCAGTGCATGTCCATGACGGCTGCTTGGTTGAGCCGGAATTCTTTGCAATTTAACGGCTCCAAAACGGAGGTGTTGCACTGTTCTACGGACCTCTCCCCTAGGCCTTTGCCATCGAATTTCTGGCCTCCAACCTTTCGGGATACAGGTATGCCGGCACAATCAGTCAGAAATTTGGGGGTGATGTTTGATTCCAGCATGCAGCTGGATGGGTCGGTAAATAAAACAGTGGCCACTTGTATGGTCCTTCTGCGAATACTGCGGAAAATATTACCGATGCTCCCGGCACAATCTAGGCCAGAAGTAGTGAGAAGTATCATACTAAGTAGGCTTGACTACTGTAACTCACTACTTCTGGGGGATCCAAAGACCCTGGTGGCAAAACTGCAACGAGCGCAAAATCTCGCCGCCAAGCTGGCTCTCTCACGTAGTCGGATTGACTCTTCTACAAAAGCGCTTAGGGAGCTCCATTGGCTTCCAATCCCTCAGAGGATTGAGTTTAAAGCCCTCTGTCTGGTACATAAAGCCCTTCATGGACAGGGCCCCTCCTCCTTGCAGAACCTGTTTTCCTGGTACGTACCTGCCAGATCTCTTCGTTCGGCCTCAGCATGTATGGTGACAGTTCCCAAGATTCTAAGGATTCGGTTAGGAGGCCGTTCCTTTAGATTCACTGCGGCAAAATTGTGGAATTCTATACCTCTTGGCTTACGCCGCATAGATGATCTCATTTCCTTTAAGAAGGCTTTGAAAACATTTTTGTTTCCCATAACCTGTTAAAATCCCTCCTGTAGGCTTTGCAACTGTCTGTATACTGTGATGTGTCATCTAAGTCTAAGCGCCAGGATACCCGATGGGTGACAGTCATTGCGCTATATAAGAGCACCAATACATACATACCAATACATTTTATCAGCTCCCAGAGCCAGCACGCCACTGTGCGAAAAGCAGGACCAGATCTACAAATTTTGATGTGTATTCACTGACCTCGAGCATCGCCCCAGAAGACACATCGCCATAGTGGGAGGTAGTGAGTGTCTAGCTAAGTCTGTCAACAAACAAAGGAGGGTCAACTAGTAAGTGCGTACATAAGAGCTCATGTGAAACAAATCTGCCAGTGCAGCCTGACATCTGACAGGAGTCCTGGGTAGACATTGTGAGTTGTGTCGGTGACATATAAGTGCAGTGTAAATGATTGACTTGTGTGTATTTGAAACAGGAGTTTTGGTTCACTATTTTCGTGTTTTCCAATATGTTCCTTCAGTTTTATTCAGGGATGTCCTCTCCTATCTTTTGTTCCCATTTAGCCATCGGAGCATTTGTGGTCACATAGTATGCGGGAGCCAGGGCACGATGCATACATGTGTCAGTAGTCTTGTAAGGGCTTCTGTCTTCGTTGGTTCGCCCTGTGCCTTTTCCCCATATATCATTGTTCGCTTCTGTCAGTGTTTGCTATGTCAAGAATTGGACTTTGTGTAAGCCGAACTTATTGACTGTCTTGTTGAATGCAAAAAGCGTACTATTTTCATTCAAGTCACCTGTCGTGTTAAACCTGCCCTGACCCCATGCATGTGTGGCATGATTTCAGCCACAGTCACTTAGTTGAGTGTCATCCACAGGGGCATGTCTGGGGAGTATGGGACATCCAAACCCAATCTCTTGGAATATTTGCTTCAGCAGGTTTTAATGACCCATAGTGCCTGTGGGGAATGATGTCTGGACCCACCTCTAGAACAGAGCACCTGCAGATGGTTCCTGTCGCTTACAATGTGCCTGATGTCTCTCCTTTCAGATGTCTCTACTGTGAATCACCTCTCCATACATACTAATTGGGCGGCTATATGGCAGGTCTCTGGATTAGACACTACCATACCACCCTTGTCCATCAGGAGCATTACTTTGTCTATTGCAAGACGTTGCCGCTGGGCTCCCCAGATAATTCGGCAAATGCAGGGGTAGGGACATAAAAAAATCAAGGCAGGATGATAATTTTTATAACAGCCACTCATCCAAGAGGAGAAGGTGGAAGATGCTGCTTGTACTGAAGGGCCTCTCATACATTGTTGACATATTTATCTAGATTGCTGTCTCCCATAACAAGACCCGATTGGTAAATTCTAGGTATATGAAAATGGTAGGCTCCCACCTGAGGGAGTCTCCAAGATGTGCTGGGCAGTTAAGCTGGAATAAACAGGATTTCTCCAAGTTAACCTTTCGCCCCAACAATTCCCTGAATCCTGTCACTTGCAGTTTTGGTTGGGGTAGAGTGTGCTCTGGAACATTCAGAAATGCAATGCATTATCTGCGTACCATGCCTCTGCATGGTATTAGTCTTGTACTTTAATTTCTCACTTTGGGCCTCTGCCATAAAGCAAACACGCCAAAGTTCCGAGAGTCAGAACAAACAATATCAGAAACAGGGTGTGTCCCTATCTGTTGCCCCGGTGTGGCGGTCACCTGTCTGATAATACTTTCCCAGAGCTTACCCGACCTGGGGTTCTGTGTATGAGAGGAGTATCCACTTCAGGAGATTACCCCCGAGTTCCCTTGTGCTGAGCACTTTAAATAAATATGGGCACATTAGAGTATCAAAGTCCTTCCTAATGTCCAGAGAAACCACTGATGCACCAGCTGGCTGGTTCTCAAACAGGTCCATAATATGCAGCCTTTGGGGGATGTTAATATGTATGTTACAGCCCAGGAAAAATCTGCATTGATCCGGGTATATCAGCCCCGGTAAATAAGGGAGTGTAGGAAGGGGGAGTCTCTAGTTGGCGCAGTGCAGCACTGGCGACAAGCAGGGACTCACTCTTCCCCGTCAGGGCTAAGGGTTACCTTCAAGAACAACCTCTGCTTACCCTCTAGGTAGTGTGGCGCAAGCAGTCTAGGCTAATCTCTGGGGCACATAGGGTTAAACATCTGCAGTATCACACCAAACACCACCAACCCACCACACAATGACACTAGACTGTATTTTTGTAAAAATATCTCCTTTATATATATTTTAACGCAGGCTTGTAAATACGGTCTTGGTACAAAAAATGGTTCCAGTTACTTGTTAATAGGCCACAGTTCTTATTCTGCTTCTTCTAGTCTCTCAAAGGTGGTCTTTGGGGCCTTTTGCCCAGCTCCTGCCAAGTATAGTGCTTTCTAGCGCTTCTGGGTGCTTCCTAGCGCCTCTGTGCACCTCCTGCTTGAAAATCGGGCCCGGCCTGCCAAAGCTCACGCTTCTCGCGTGAGCGGCGAAGGGCACGGCCGGGGCTGGCTCTCAGGATGAGTCACAGGCTGTGTGGGACTCGCTGTAGAGGGGGCGCCGGCCACAGGGAATGTCAGGGGGGGCCTCGGGGAGCCAGGAGCGGTGCGAGCCTCTCTGAAGAGGGGAGGCTCGTGCCAAGGTGCAGACTGCAGCTGGGGGCTCCCGGGCACACAAGGTCACAGAGGGCGGTGCGAGCTGCAAAGGGCAGGACGCTCGCACCGCGGGGGCACACAGTACCTTGAGTGATGAGAAGAGGGTCGAGGCGGCAAGGTCAAGGTCGGCTCGGTGTCCTGCGTCGCGGTGTCTTCCTTCCTGGGCCAGTCAGAGCGGCGGCTCGGCTCGGGCTTGAAGGTTGGCGTTGCGGCGCGGGCCGGGCCAGAGAGACAAAGCGCCTCGAGTCCTGGAAAGAGGGGGTGGCGCCCCGGGCAGCAAAGTGAGGCACAAAACAAGCCTTGGCAAAGCACAGGGAGTGCTCCTTCTCTCCCCACGCCGCTGCTGCACACGAACGGCGGCGGCTGGGGCTTCAAGGCACTCTCTCCTTCAGGAGCAGGCGGGCAAAAGGCAGAGTCCGGTCTTGCGGTGCAGTCCGCAGTTAGGCAGGCGACAGGCACGGTGCTGGGGCCAGCGAGGCTGGTCCTGGCGATGTCAGCTGGGGCCTGCCAGGAAGCAGATGCGTTGCTCGGCGGGACGGGGTGCCAAGGGCCTCTCAGAGGGCACAGTGATTCCTTCACAGCGCACTCCGCTTTTTCCTCAGGAGGATTTACCAGGCAGATGCAGATCTCACAGCAGCTTCTCTTTCCAGGGGGGGGTAGCGCCCACTGTTCCTGGGGCGCAGTTCAGGGGGCAAGTTCCACAGCAAGCCCTTGGAGATCTTGGTAAAAGTTTGGCACAAGTTGAATAAAAGCAAAGTCTTTCAGTCTTTCTTCTCCTGCTCTCCTTCAGCAGCAAGGCACCCACCACAGGCCAGTCTCTTGGGGTCAGAGGCAGTACTTCTCCATGCAGCTTCCAGGGTCCTTCTCCTCGGGCAGAGCTTCTTCTTTGCGCAAACAGGATCTAATTTACAAGGAGCAGGGCTCCTACTTTTATACCCAGTTTCTTTTGTTCTAGCAGGCCAGGGGGGCCTCTGCATAACTGCTCCAGTCTCTGAGCACTTGCTGTGGGTACTTATGGCTTCTGCATTCAGTGTGAGGGCAGGCACATCAGCCGCTCCCCAGGGGGGCGGAGCCAGCATTGTGAGGGCAGGGGCAGCTTGGAGCACTTTGTTGACAAGCCTCGGTCCTTCCTGGGCCAGGTGCAGGCTGAGTCCTCAGTCGCTCCCCAGGGGGGCGGAGCCAGCATTGTGGTGGCAGAGCACAGCCTGATGCAACATTCAGGGGAAACTCCCACCTCCCACTAAGGTGTCATCCTGCTATTCACTACCTGTCAACTCCCAGCCCTGTCACTCACACACACCAGACAGTCAGATCCACATCCAAGCAGAGGCGGGCTGAAATGGTTAGGCAAGCAAATGCTAGCTTTCTAAAAGTAGCATTTGCAAACACAGGATATTAAAATAAACTTTACTAAAAGAAGTATTTTATTATTCTGAGTTCAGGCATACTAAACATTAATTTCTACCATGTTCCCTGAGCCTGCTGGGATTATAGAGTGTAATAATTCCAGCAGCCCATCTGGCCTAAAGGGAACTGGTAGCCTTACAATAGTGAAAAACGAATTTGGCAGTAATTCACTATTAGGACATGCCACACACACCAGAGCATGTCCTACCTTACACTTACAATGCACCCTGCCCTCAGGCCTACCATAGGGGTGACTAATATGAAGTTAAGGGAAGGTTTAGGGGCTGGCAAGTGTATGCACTTGCCCAGCCAGCATGACAGTACCAGACTGCACGCAGGTTCTGCAGTGGCAGACCCTAGACACATTTTAAGGCTGCTTCTGTGG
Organism: Lissotriton helveticus; assembly: GCF_964261635.1. Taxonomy (NCBI): domain Eukaryota; kingdom Metazoa; phylum Chordata; class Amphibia; order Caudata; family Salamandridae; genus Lissotriton; species Lissotriton helveticus. Next base: position 1,414,051,322 of record NC_136065.1, read on the forward strand.
TGGCGCAATCAGCGCTGCAGGCCCACTAGCAGTATTGGCAGTTACAAGCCCTGGCACTCCTGGTGCACTTTACTGGGGACTAACAGGAAATCCAATGAACCAATCAGGTATATCAATCATATATACATTTTACAGTAGGGAGAGCATATGCACTTTAGCACTGGTCAGCAGTGGTAAAGTGCCCAGAGTCATTAAACCAACAAAAACAGGTCAGAGAGAGTATTGGAGGAAGGCAAAAAGTTTAGGGATGACCCTGCCAAGAGGGTCAGGTCCAACAGGGAGCAATCGATTCGCTATAATCTTCCCTAGTTTTTTGTTGTCTGCTGGTAAAAGGGATAGTGGTCTATATGATCAAACAGCTAATGGATCTCAACCCCGATTCAGCAGAACCACTATGGTGGCTTGCCTGGCAGAGTCCGGTCAACAAACAGGACCTGTAAGTGACATGGAATTCAGGTGGTGTCCATCCATCCCTGGTGTCTTCCCTTTTGCTAATTGATCAATGGTCTCATGCCAAGGATCTGTCTCTGAGTCAAGAAATGAGCAATGCAGCTTTTGTTGGGGGGCCTGCGGAGACGTGTATAGTGTTTTTTGATAATCATCTAATATCACATTGATTTCCATCTGTGTTGTGATTATTTGGCACATGTGCAGTCATATGATGCCTATGGGTTTCTGTATATTGTCCGACTTCACTAGCCAAGCCAAAAGCTGACCCATTCTGTCTCTCTCCCTGTGCTGCAGTGTAAGTTATTTCTTGTAGTGTAAGCACCTAATGTGTTCCAAAAGCATCTGACGCGATTTTATCAATTCCAACAGCTGCGATATGTCGGTTGGCTCCTCTACTACTGATATTACTAGTTTGTGGTATTGTTGTTCCATATCAAGAACTTCTCGCGATAGCGATTTCTTAACACCGTAAGGGGTATACATAAAGAGACTGCGTATGGCACTTAAAAAGCATTTCACTCCAGATTTGGGATTCAGTGCCCTTGTTAGCTCTAAAAGAGTCATCTATATCTTACCTGATCATTTCCCTATAAGGGGCCTGTTAGGTTCTCTTAAAGGATATCACAACAACCGCAGCAGCAGCGGTTAAAGGTAAGCTTATTGAAGAGTACACATATATCATTCCTACTCCATGAAGCCTGGGCCAACCATCCTGTGTGGGATCTGGTCACACACTGTGTTCCAGATTCCTCCCAAGACCGGACGGATGCCACACATACCCTTCCATTAACAAAGAAAGGTTTTATGATGGCATCATAGAACATTAACTAAACAATATTTAACTATTTACATATTCACACACTACCACATGTAATACTCCGATGTACCGTTGAAAAACAGAATTAGTAATCCATATGATAATCTTTACACCACACCAGTTTCTGTCTCAGTCTCACATCTCTCTGCCCTACATCATCCCTGGATTGACAGCTCATCTCTTTAAACAAATTTATATTTTTTCTCATGAAACCTGAACCCATATCATCATCACCTGGACAAAACCACTGTGGAATCCTCACAACTTTACTCATGTTCCACGCATTGCCATCAGACAACTCTATAACCTGTTTACCAACCCTGACTATTTTCATGGGTGATGAGTACCTTGACTCACCAGATTTCACCAACCTCCCTTTTTCACTCGAACCCAATCATTCACCTTCAAAGGTTGCAACTGTCCATTACCTTGTAGAACACCAGTGTCAGATTTGACAATTACTGATTTTCCATTTACTCTTTCAAGTAACTCCACCGTCCACCTCTGATTCATATTGCGTGCACTTTTACATCCTCTCATTTTTTCAAATGGAGAAATATCCATATTCTGTCGCTCCATATTAACTCATATATGGCTTGTCGACAATTTTTACCATTAATAATGGCATGTTGTAAACCTTCCTTTAACACGCTAATCCACCTCTCCACAATTCCATTGCGCTGGTGATAATAAACCGAGGTACGCCTATGTTCAATCCCATGCCCCTCTAGGAATATTTTCATTTAATTGGATGTGAGTTGCACACCATTATCCATAATCAATGATTCTGGGAAACCTTCCCTCTCAAAAATGTCATTCACTAATTTAATCACTATTCTTGAAGTAACCTGCGACACCAACTTAACCTTGGGCTATTGGCATAACTGATGAATTAAAACTAGGGCATACATGGGATTATCACCTATGCACATGGGTCCTGCAATGTCCAATGATACTCTCTCCCAAACTCGAGATGGCCTCAACACTGGTGATGGTTCATATACCTTCGTCTTCTGATATTTGTCACTGATGCATCATTCAGCGCAACATCTGACCTTCCTTTCAATACATCTATCTATAGGAGGCCTCCAAAATTCACTCCTCATTCTTCTCTTCATACTACTCATGCCTGGGTGTCCTTCATGAGCCATGTCTAAAACCGTTTGCCTAGGGCTCTCTGCCACGACCAATTATTGTCCTCTTATCAATATGTCTTGTATGCAAAACTCTTGTGCCACATGTGGGAAAGGCAAAAGACTTTTAGTCAACTCATTTTTCCTTGGCCAAGACGACTTAACATATCTTAAAACTTCTTTAAGGTTTCCTTCATTATCGCATGCCATCCTCTATTGATCCTCTTTAATGCACACTTCACAAACAGATTCCACTCTCTCTAAGTCATTGTCTTCAATTTCAACACTGTCATAATGCACAGGTAATCTTGACAAACAATCTAATAAGATATATTTTACACCTGGAATATACTCAACTTTGAAGTGGAAATCTTGTAATTTGTATTGTGCCCTGGCAATCCAGGGTGTTGCTTTGCCACAGCTTTTTGTTGTAAATAAATCCACTAGTGGATGATGATCTGGTCTGACCTTAAAAACTGTTCCATATACATACTTTCGAAAATACTCATTAGCCCACCAACACACTAAGTTTCCTTTTCTAGGGTAGAGTATTTATCCTCTGCATCTCTTAATGGTCTAAATGCAAAAGCAATGGTGACTAACCGTCCGTTTTGGTTTTGCATTAAGACTGCCCCAATACCAACATTGCTACCATCCAACATAATAACAAGTTGTGTCAAATGTCGCCAATGCTGGAGCAGAAGCTATAACACTTTCAAATACTTAAATTCATTTGCGCAATGTTCATCCCCTACAAATGATTGATTTTTTTTCATTAAATTACTCATATGGACAGTTTTGTCTGAAAACCGTGGAATAAATTTGGCATAATATTCTGCCAACTACAAAAAACATCTTAATTGGTCCTTATTTTGTGGTTCGGGAGATCCTTCAGTTGCTTTAACTAAGTTGTGTGTAGGAGTCAGGCCATTTTTACTGATACAATGCCCTAAGTAATCTGCTGGATCCACTCCAGATTTACATTTTTCTTTAGTGAGAGTCAAACCATTGTCTTATAATATACTTAAAACTTTGTGAGGGGTTTCGGCATGTACTTGTGCATTGTTCCAAAGACTAAAATATCGTATTGAAAAGACAAGACGTTGTTAAGATCTTTAAATAGCTTGTGCATGATTCTCTGAAAAAGAGATGATGCAGAGATTAGCCCAAATGGCATCCTTTTATGCCTGAGTGCACCCTCTGATTTAATAAATGACGTATATTGCTTACTATCTTCATGCAATGCTATTTGGTGGTATGCATTTGACAAATCTAGCATTGAAAATACTGTAGCCCCCTTCAACTTGGCAAATATATTACCAATGTTGGGTAAGGGATGACGATCTAACCATACAATGTCGTTTAGATCTCTTAAGTTAACACATAACCTGACCTTACTATTAGGTTTGTGCACTACGACTACTGGTGAAAATCATTCAGATGAATCAATTTCCTCTATCACATCTTGTTCGCACAATCTCTCTAACTCTTCGTTTACCTCATCCCTTAAAGCCAACGTAATGTTCCTTACTTTGTACACTTTGGGAATAGCAATAATTGTTTACAATAATCTTATGCACAACACTTTTCATTAATTCCAATTGTGAGGAAAAAACTTTGGGAAATACTCACTCACTACATTGTCACCAACTTGTAGAACCAAATCAGAATAACCTAGTACCTGATCTGGATGGCCACCCTAAAAGACAGGATCCTTCTTTGGCTACATACACCTTTGCTCCAATGGTCTTGCCTTTAAAGATCAAATTGGATGTAAAGTATCCTAACACCTCAATGGGTTTTTCCCATTACCCACTAACTTGATGTCCGGAGGGGACAACTTCACACCAGGAAACTCTTTTAACCACTCATCGCCAATCAAGGTATTTCTTGCTCCTGAATCTGCCATGACCTTTATCTCTTAATCTCCAATCTTGGTAATACAGAATGGGGCATCCTTACAATTCTTTTTTTTAAATTATTATTATGAGGTGTGTGAATCACCGGAATAGCGATATGAAATTCACCATATAATTATAACACTGTGGGGCCGATACCGATCTGGGTCGGAAATCACTCCGACCGAGCCGGATCTGGGGTGTTTTCCGACCGATCCAGACTCCTGCAGTCCAACTAAGCCAGTATGATGTAGCCGTATGCTGTCGGACTCGTTTCGGTCGGACTCCCATTGAAGTCAATGGCAGCCGGTCGCACAACGCGTACATGGGCTCCCATTGACTGAATGGGTATGTTCCGGACAAGTGCACCCCCTACAATATGTACGCGTCGGTGCCATCCGCACCACACATGCCTATGTTGGGGAGATCCATGTGTCTCCCCCTGTGTCCAAGCCGTAAGGCTGCGGGTAACAGGGGGTCCGATGGTGACCCCCAATGTCCAGCTCCAGGAGCTATTGTGAGCCAGAAGCTCCGACCCGATCCGGCTGTCTGAATCGCGCATCGTACTGGCTCAGTCGGAATTCGCCTCCATTGCACGCCACAGTTAGCTTACGGCTGAGACGTACGGAGCGGTTCAAACCTGGAAATGATTCGGCCGGAGATTTCGCGCTTCTTCGCATTGTACTTCGTCGTCCAGACCTGTGTACGAACCGGATGAAAATTCAGCCTACGTATCCAACCCGCTAATCTCAAACCAGATTCGGAGCCCTTCTGACCGAGATGGGAATCGGCCCCTGTGTGTTACAATGCTGACTAGCAGATACTAAATGGCAAACATCAGTGTCATGTGTGAATCACTGAAATGCTACAAATTGGTGTGTTTATGCAAATAAGCTTGATTGTGGTGTGTGGATCACTGAAATGCTGATGACCGCCGCGTATAACAAAATATACTGGCTCACAAGGAATGGGTGTGCGAATCACCGAGATGTCGATGATCACAAGGCATTAAAACAAAGAGCACAGTGCTTGCAGTTGTCTTTGCCGGCAGCGTTCTAGTCTTTGTTGTTGGAAACTGATGTGCTCATGCCTGACAGCTTCGATCTCGAGGCTTAGGCTAGCTCACAGACTTGTACAGTGTCTCATGCAGACGCCACTTACCATCTATATAAGAAAAATGTAAATGTTCGTTTGTTCAAAATCGCAAATGTCCGAAAGTACTTCACCGATTGCTTTGAAATTTTAACACAATGTTGGATTCGAATACGCGCGTGGTTTTATATACACACCGTTGGTTTCCAATATGCGCATGTCGAATACGCGTGTGTTTTTAATCGAAAGCCGGAACAGACACATAAAAATGTCAATGTTCGTTTGTTCAAAATCTTAAGTCTCCAAAATTTGTTCACAGATTGCTTTGAAATTTTGACACAACGTTGGATTCGATTAAGCGCGTGTTTATATATACACAACGGTGGAATCGAGTACGCGCTTGTCCAATACGCGCGTGTTTTTAATCAAAAAGCTGAACAGACCCTATCGATTTGGTTGCTGCGCAACAACTACAAGGGATACATAGGGGTCGATTCCGATTCGGGAAAAACTGCTCTGAATAGCCATACGGAGCGTTTTTCCCATACGAATCGTACCCTGCAACGTCCCCATACGTACGACGAAGTACGATTCGTACCAGGAGCTGCACTTCGTACGAATCGTAGAGACAGTACAAATCAAACCACCGTACGAATCTCGCTCGGAACCTGCTGTACGCGACAACCATACGGTTCGCGGCTGGTTTCTCCAACCCAGCAAGTACGATTCGTGTCGGGTACGCACGTATGACGCTTTTTTTACAGGAGCCGAAAACGTCCGGAGAAGCAGAATTCGCCTTGAAACAGGTACGGAACGGCACCCCCGGATACAGTGCGTACACCCCATGATCGCAGGGGTACAGTGCGTACCCCTGCGATCGTGAGGTGTACGCTCCGTACCCCGTGATCATGGGGTGTATGCACCGTACCTCATGTTCGCTGGGTGTACCCCTGCGATCGTGGGGTACGGTGCGTATACCCCATGATCACAGGGGTACGCATGCGATCATGGGGTGTACGGACCATACGGTGTGTATGTGATTGTGTGCCTTTCCGTACTAATCGGCCTTACCTGACATGGACCGTACGAATCGCGTCCTCATACCCCGGTCCGGATCGTACTCGTCGGGTCGTACGGCATGTTTACGATTCGTATGGACGTTTTTTTTCCAGGATCGAATCGACCCCATAGAGACAATAGTCTACATATATTAGGATGGACAGTTGGTCTCAGGATGGCAGACCGGAAGTGGGTCGTGGGTTGAGGGAGGGGGGAGGATGTGGTTCACTTTGCAATATTAGCGCGTGTTTATATATGCACAAATTTGAATAAGCGTGTGTCCAATACGTGCATGTTTTTAATCGAAAGGCCGAACAGACCCTATCGATTTGGTTGCTGCGCAACAACTACAAGGGACGCATAGAGACAATAGTCTACATATATTAGGATGGACAGTTGGTGTCAGGATTGCAGACCGGGAAGTGGGTGGAGGGGGAGGAGTTGGTTCACTTTGCAACATTAAGAAAGGACGCATAGAGACAATAGTCTACGTATCTTAGGATGGACAGTTGGTGTCAGGATGGCAGACCGGGAAGTGGGTGGAGGCAAGGGGGAGGAGTTGGTTCACTTTGCAACATTAGAGCGTGTTTATAGATACACAACATTGGATTTGAATACGTGCGTGTACAATACGCATGTGTTTTTAATCAAAAGACTGAACAGACCCTATTGATTTGCATGCTGTACAACTACAAAGAACGCATGGAGACAAAAGTCACAAAAACATATTGCATACCCACAAGCATTGTGAAATTAAACATATTAGAAACGTGCGCTTACTCTTTTCTTTCTCTTCCATTTAACCAGACTGAGCCACAGCAACGCGTGGCCGGGTACTGCTACTGTTAAATAAATCAAGAAAGCATCAAAATTATGCGATACTTCACAGGAATCACTGCCAGGGCTGGAGTTACCACCTCCGGAGTCAGTTCTGTACATACTCCAACACCGATGTTCCAGATTTGAGCTCAATAGCGTAATTTGAGGAATTTGTCATCTGCTCATCGCAGGGCTCCAGGCCTCCTTCGTCCATACTCCGCTCGTTGCCAGTGTTAAGTTCTCTTGAAGGATAGCATGACAGCCACTGCAGCATTGGTTAAAGCTAAGTTTATTGAAGAGTATACGTATATCAATCCATCTCCTTGAAGCCTGGGCCAACCGTCCTGTGTAGAATCTGGTCGCACACCGTGTTCAAGATTCCATGCAAGATCGACTGGAAGCCACAGGGGCACCTCTGGCTGCAGTCTCCAAGACAGTATTACTGTCAGCAACCTCCTCTGTGTTAATGCCACTAGTATGGTGTTGTGGTCAGAGTCTTTATGACATAAGTACTCAGTTGTGCAAGAGCATGGTATAAGTGCTACACATGTCAGGACTCCGTTCATGCATGTGTGTAATCCATGTAGCTTAAAATAATGTGAATATTCTCTACTCTCAGGATGTACCTACTGGCATAAATCCGCTAGTACTCATCTGTTATGTTATGTTATGTTAAGTCCATTTATATATCGCGCACAGCTACTCACAAGAGTGTCCCGGCGCGTGCTCAGGAAAGGATCCGCTAGCCAAGACACTATTCAAATAGGAAAGTTGTAAACTTTTTTTGAAGATCACTGAGTCTTGAGTACTACGTAAAGTCAAGGGAGGAGCGTTCCAAGCCAAAGTAGCTTTGCGCACAAAGGAACTCCCACCTAACCTCTGCTGTTTAAATCTAGGGGTCTGCATCAGATGCTAAGAGGATGACCGCAACTGTCTCATAGGATTGTAGAAAACAAACCTCTTATGGAGGTAGGAAGGACCCTGGCCATATAAGGCCCTATGGGCAATAACCAGGGTTTTGAATTTTATTCACGCCTCCACCGGTAACCAGTGCAGAGAACGCAAATAAGCATGCACACTACATCTGCCAGATATACCCAGTAAAAGTTTAGCAGCTGAGTTCTGCACGACCTGCAATTTGTTTAGGAGGTAGCAAGAGATGCCCACATAGAGCACATTGGCGTAATCCAACCGAGACAAAATCAAAGCATGGACAACCGTTTCTTTGGCAGGTCTAGGAAGAAGAGGCAGGAACTTCCTCAGGGCTTTTAGAGTACCAAAGCAGGTCCCAGCCAACTTTCTGACCTGGATAGAGAAGGTCAGATTGTCATTAAACCAAACCCCTAGATTTTTTGCCACGATGCCAATGGCATTAGGCATGGGAAAACCAGGAGGCCATAACCTCTCTCGGAAGTCAGCTGGAAAACCACCATACAAAAGAACCTCTGATTTCTCTTCATTACATTTAACTGTGCCCGGGCAAGCCAGCCAAAGACCGAGGAAATGCAGTAATGGGCTGCCAGAACTGAGTCCTCTGCCCTTCCCCAGAAAAACCGGAGCTGGGTATCATCCGCAGAGGCCATCACCTTAGCCCCTAAAGACTCCGCTAAATAAATCAGCGGAATAACATAGATGTTAAAAAGAAGGGGACTAAGGGATGACCCCTGCGGGCCACCAGTAGCTACCTGCTGAGAGGCTTAGGCACAGGGAGGGAGCCAAATCTGCTGAGACCGATCTTCCAAGAAAGATTTCACCAAACGCCAGACAGAGCTGGATATCCCAATCTCCGACAGGCGATCCAGAAGCAAAGCATGCGGTACAGTGTTGAATGCTGCCGACAAGTCGAGCATGACCAATGCCGCTCTTCCACCGGCATCCAGACACCCGCCAATTGCTTTTGTCACATCCAGCAGGGCAGACTCTGTACTGAACGAGGCTCGAAATCCCGATTGAGCCAGATGTAACAGGCATGATGCTGCTACAAAATCGGTAAGTTGTTTGGCATCGACCTTTTCACAAACTTTGGCCAGGCTTGGAAGCAATGATATAGGGCGATAGTTTTCCGTTATCAGAGGGTTGAGGGATGGCTTCTTAAGGAGAGGGAGGATTTGTGCCTGCTTCCAAGAAGGTGGAACACGACCTTCCAGCAGAGACTTGTTGACAATTTTATTGGCTTCCGGGTTCATCGTATCTGCAACCGCGGCCAAAAGTCGAACAGCACAGGGGTCATTCGGCGAACCCGACTTCAAGGATTTAAGAATTTTGAGCGATCCGGCTAACTCAATAGGCTCAAAAGTTGACAAAGTGTTAGTAGGTGTATCAGCCGGCCAGCCACACACCGGGACCGTAAAAGCTGTGGAACACGAAGGAAAGCTGGCTTGACTAGAGCAGATCTTGTCCAGGAAGAATTTTGCGTGTTGCACCAACTCGCTGAGACTGGTGCAGTTCGAGCTTGAGCGCTAGGAGACATAAAACTTTGCACAATAGCAAACATTTCTTTAGAATTATTATTAGCCTTATCGATGCGTAGAGAAAAGTAGCAACTTTTTGCGGCTGCTATAGCGGTATAATAGCTTTTTTGTTTTGCTCTAAGTAAGATTTTTGCTTGAAGGCCATAGTCACTAGAGCGCCATGCCTGTTCCAGTACTTTACACTCCTTTTTCAAGGCTTTCAGTTCTGAAGAAAACCAAGGTTTTGAAGGGGAATCTCTGGCCAACTTGGGCCGGCAAGGTGCAGAGAGAAGCGACACAGAGGCGGAGATCTAATCAGTAAAATTGGACAAGTTCCCCTAAAGATCTTCCTGGTGAGAAGGCCGCGATGAGTCCAAAGTATTGGAAAACTGGGTAGGTTCTATTTTACTAAAGGTTGGAGGGCGATGACAGTTAGCCTGCCAAGCGGGCTGGGTAATTTCCCTCGAAAAACAGATGAGAAAATGATCTGACCTGGACACCGGCAAAGGTTTGGCCACCTGAATCGGAAAGTTAGAGCAGTCCACTGGAAGAACCCCATAGCCAACAGCACACCGGGACCCAATGTCAGGGGTTGCAATGAGTGGTCCAGGGTGCAGAATAGCCCCATATTGAAATCTCCTCCCCATTTGCAACGTGTGCTCATGGATTGGGCGGGGTGCACTGTGAGAGTCAAGAACCTGTAAAGGCTTATTATTGTGTGTGCAGATGCTGGCTATTTACACTGACCTCTCATTTAATGTCCCATCTAAGATTCTGAGCTTGCCTCTGGGTCTGTGATAGTCCAGTGGAGTGTGAGGAGAATCCCAGATGCTACCCATATCAGTGTTACATGAACCATTCCATATAATTGTCCCCTTTATCTTTTCCCTAGTTTACCTATTTCTGTTTGTGTTATGTAGGTCTTCAGTAGGGAGGAGTACACCGTATGGCTCTTTGTCAAGATGCACAATACCCTGAGATTCGATGTGATAATGTTATATCTCTGAGTCTTAACACCGGGCCATCATGGGGATGGAGGTTAAATCTTACGCTTTTGAAATACGTATATTGCGCCGATGGTTAGTGCGGCTAGGACCCAAGCTCATCCCACTCAAACCCAGTCAGTTGAATCAGTATCAGCTGTCCCTTTTTATATGGGCAAATAAGGCACACTGCGTGAGGCCACCAACCGTGTCACAGCCAACCAAGTTATCATCCGTATCCGAAGCCCTACACAGCAGTGTGGAGATGAAGAGTGGTAGAAGGGCCCCTATGCATGTGTCACCATGTAATTAGTCCCTTTTCAAGCCCCTCCATGCACACTGGGCCATGCTGATTGTTGATTGTACCCTTCTATATTGCAAGCGTGCCCCACATTTTCACCCCAAATATCACTGGACTCAGCTGCATTACCCTGGCTCATGTGCATGCTCTCCCTTGTTACGGTCCACATTCACATGGCAAGGGGGTGTCTTTACTGTGTCCTTGGGTGCCCCAGCTGTGTTAAAGGGTTCCAGAGTGGATGGGAGGATTCCTGCATTCCTGTGATGGAAGGTGGAGACCTTCCAACAGATGTGATGGAGGATGAAGAAATGCAATGAGGACCTTTTTATCAAAAGGCTGCTGATTAATTCTTTCTGAATACTACCCTTTTCTAGATGGTTGGGAGGTGTACAAGAGAGAGTTGGGACTGCAGTTTCTTCTGTTCATGGTGATGACATCTTTAGGTAGGAACTGCCTTTTACTCTGTCCCTGATCACTACACCAGTAAAGCTCATGACAGCCAGGTGTGGAGACCTCACTTTCCTTCATCAGTCAGTCATAAGCTTTTATTCGATACGCAGAGATATCTTATAAGCACATACATAATACAATCAGTACAGTATACAAAAAATGTATGCCATAAGAAGTCAGTAAGAAATGTTAGGAATATTAAAAAGTGATAAAAGGGTGTAAAGTCCGTTAATAAATTAGCTAAAACGAGGATTAAACAGCTACTGACAATCTCTTACATCGAATGAGCCAAAACTGCTTTAAAAATTTAGCTATTCCACAAACTATGGGGGGGGAAGTGTCCGTACTTAGGATACGCAAGGCTACTAAGTGACTGCGTGTGCCCATGTTACGGCAGAGTGGTTTCAGCCAAGAGCTCCTAGGCCTTGCATAATCCGGGCATTCAAATAAAACGTGCGCAATAGACTCAATCTTACTCGGGCAACATGCACAGTTGGGAGAAGTGCGATCCGCTGTTGACCATTTCGATACCAGGGCACCTAGCGGGAGGGAACCAACTCTAAATTTAAAGTAAAGAGCGCGGTCAAAGGGGAGAGTGATCAGGTCCAAGTAAGGTTCAGTGGCCACAGTGTCTTTAATTTGTAAAAAGGTGGCAGTCGACCTGCAGTGATTGGAGTTAGAGATTAGACGCTCTGCAGTCCATTTCCAAAAAAGCGCCTTGACAACTTCTTTTGGAGGGGCTGAGCAGGATGACCAACAATCCCCTAGTCCTATATTCTCCAACAGCTTTTTGGTGTCCTTTAGCCATTTTATCTTGGCCCAACCCCCCTGGCTCATTATGTCTCTCAGGGCATCAGCATAGGATTTTAATTCTTCGCACCTCCAGATCCGTGTCCACAATAGGAGCGGGCGAAGCTGGGCCTGATCTTTAATGTTTTTACATCCCGTGTCCATCCTCACTGGTACTGACGGTGTGCTCAGAGGAACAGCGATGAAGGATTTTAATAGCTTGCTCTCAGCAGTAACTAGGGCATCCAGACGGCAGTGGCCCCACAGTTCTGCCCCATACAAGGCTGATGTCGCTACTTTGGCCTTGTAGATGTCGAGTACTGGGGTAAGTGATCTCCTAGTTGAGGCCCTATATTCCCTCATGAGAGCTCCTCCTACTCTCCTGTGGTTAAGGACCATTTTTTCAATGTGGTTTGCCCAAGTCATCCTGTCCGTAATCCGAATGCCAAGGTAGTCGAATTCGGCTACTTTCTCCAGGGGAATAGAGTTGAGTGTAGGTGGGCGGCCCAATTTTTTCGGTGGGTTAACAACTAGGTATTTTGTTTTGTCCACATTTATTATTAGCCCTTTTGCAACACAGAACTCCTGGAATCGTGTTAGAAGTTTCTGTAGTCCTTGTGGGGTCTTCGAAATCAGGAGCGTGTCGTCCGCAAAAAGCAGGGTTGGGATACGGACACCTCCAAGACAGGGGGCGTCGGCTGGTTCTTGTTGAAGGTGTTTTACCACCCCATTCAGATATAATGAGAATAGGGTGGGTGCCAAGACGCATCCCTGTCTTACGCCCCTAGACACTGGTATTTTTTCCGTGAGCTCTCCGTTAATACCCCAGCGGACCTGTGCAAAAGTGTGGGCATGAAGGCTTATAAGAAGGGACAAGATGTAAGGTGGTAGCCCCAACTCACAAAGGACCCTCCAGAGCTCTTCCCGGGGAACTAGGTCAAAGGCAGTCTTCAAGTCTATAAAGGCTAAGTAAAGACTACCCTTGCCTAGTTCCACCACCTTCCACCCCAAAAGGGACAACCTAAACACCTGCTCTATAGTCCCCATACCAGCCCGGAAACCTGCCTGAAAGTCTGATAGGATTTTATTCTCCTCCACCCAATGGAGGATCCTACCAAGGATGGCTTTGCCAGCTATCTTTTGGGTGGAGTCTATCAGACTTATTGGGCGATAGTTTCCCGGGGTTTCCCTGCATCCTTTTTTATAAATGGGGACGACCACCGCCCCTTTCCAAGATTCTGGTACTACTCCTCCCCTCATAATATCATTTAGGAGAGCTGCTATGATCCTTCCCCATTCCGCTGGGTAAGCTCTCATCAAATCACCCGGAAGACCGTCCGGGCCCGGTGCCTTGCGAGGTGCCACCCAGCCTATAACCCCCTCAATCTCTAAGGGAGTGAAGAGGTCATAGGCATGAGGTTCGATTGCTAGTGTGAGATCCATCCCCGCAGACAGTTCCCCATCTGGTGGGAGGTATAAAGACCCAAAGTGTTTTGCCCAACTTTGAGGCGGGATGCTGCAGGGTCTCATGGCTACATTGGATTTGCTCCGTTTCCTTATGAGATTCCAAAACACCCCTGAATCCCTAATTTTGCTAGCCTGGAGTAGGTCTTCCCAGTAATTTTCTTCCCACTCCCTTCTAGCCAAACTAAGGATCTTTTTGTAAGCCTTCCTAGCTTCCTGGATCACACTTTGGGATTTAGATTTAACTATCTCAACTAGCTTTCCCTTATGGATCCTGCATGCTTGGGTATACCACCCCTCAACAGATTTTTTAGTTCCTGTATTGCCCGGCTTTTTAGAGTACAGGGTAAACACGTTGGTTAGGGCTTCAATCAGGGAGAGAAATAAACCACTCACATTACCCACCCCTTCTAGCGATGATTCCAGGGATGTTACCGCGTGGTTTAAATGGGATTGAATTTCCCCAACCTTCGCCTCGGATAGGACCAGTTTCGCCCATTTAATTCTTCTACCACATGGGGAGACTTCAGATTCATCTAGTGGTACGAGTGCCTCTTTAATGTTGGCCTTCCTTAGGGGTTGCCACCATTGTTCCATTTCTAGGGAGAGAGGGTTGTGATCACTTTCTGTCGAAGGGACCACCTGCATGTCCCTTACATAAGACCATAAGCACACGTCTATTAGGACATAATCCAACCTAGAGGTGTGCCCTGGTCTGTTGTAGGTATGTGCACCCCCCCTATCCAAGGAAGTCCTCCCATTCGCTGCCCTTAGATTAAATTCAAGAGTAAGGGAGTATATTTGGAGCGCCACTTCTGTCCACCTTTTAATCGGTGCGATGTCCAGAGCCGGGATCCCCCACCTGGCATCCTCCTCATCCTGGTAGAGGGAAACGTCCGAGCCCAAAGGCTCAAACGTACAGTTCATATCACCTACAACCAGGGTGCGGGTCTTATGGGGGGTGTTGTTTAACAGGGTCTCGAGAAGAGCTATTACAGGAGACTTTCTCCCACCCTTTGTACCCCGAGCATACACATTAAAGATGTTTAGAACAATTCTTCCCCTTTGGTCAATAAGGGTAATATTTTGTATGTCCGGGGAACCTGTGGGATAGTCCACTACTCTACAGTTTAGAGAAGCCGCGACCCAAATAAGAAGGCCGCCCGCTGGGCGGCCTCTCCCGGAATCCGAGACCCGCGCAGGAGAGGAGTATGAGGAAAAACCCACCCTATGGACCGGTATCAGGCTCCAGGTTTCCTGGAAGAGGCACAAGGAGTGCTTATCAACCCATGCAGTAAAGTCTGGGAGGGCCAGTTTTCCAGCAATCCCTGCGATGTTCCAGCTGAAAACCTTAAAGACTAGGTCCGTCACAGCTGGATGGTCGCTGGGCGCTTGCAAGCCCCTATCTATAGGGCTCCCCCTATATATCCAAGGAGAGCAGGGATCTTGTAGAATTATTATAGGGTCTCCCATTCCACTTGCAAGGTTTATTTGGGTTGGTGTTGCTTCTACTTGTTCTGCTCTGCTCGCTGATTCCAGTCAGCAGGGGCCAATTGCCCACATTTGTTTCTCCCTATCGCCTCCTACAACCCCGGCCCAGTTTTGGCCAGAATTAAAAGAACTTTCACTTCCTCCATTTGGGCTAACAAGGTGCCTAGGGTAAAAATATGAGAGGTCTACCAGTTTAACCCCCGAGGCCCCCATGTTTTTAATAGGAGTACAAATGGATGGCACCACTCTGTAATCTTGAAAGTTTATAATTACACAGTCTCCCTCCAGCATTTTTTTCCCTTGCCCTACCCATTCCACTCTACGGACACTTAAAATAATGCCGTCCATACCCGGGGGGATTGGTTTATTTGCCTTCAGCCAGTGTATACACTTGTTCTTGAGTGATTGATGGTTTTCCAACTGACCATCCTTTAGGGGAGGCACATTAACCATGACTGCAACAAATGGTTGACAATCTGGTGGAAGATTAATTGGGGGATCCGTCGTGGGGGGATACAGTGGGCCTGTGGGGAAATAGTTGGGGCAGAACATTGTGTTGCAGGCCTGGGGGCTTTCCTAGTCGTTGGGTCGCTGGGTTTACTGCTACCTTCTAATTTTTGTTGGACTTCCTTATTACCGTCAGTTGTCTGTTGCTGTTTTTGAGGAAGAGATTTTGGCTTATTTTTCTCAGGCTCTTTGTGTGTTGAGAGTCCCTTGTAGCTTGGACCTGGTTTCAGATGGGGAGGAGATTTAGGAATTGGGATTACTAGATTATTAGGAGCAGCTTTGTTTTGGGTTGTTGGGGGCTTAGGGCCTTTCTGCGCTGATAGATCATTCCCTTCTACACCCACATCCTTATTTACAGTCACTCTAGTTGCTAATTTGATTGTTGTTTTGAGTGAGTGTAACCCATCCAGTGTTGACTGCTCTAGTTTGTCAATCCTCTCCCCTAGACCCTTCACTTGAGTTAGTAACGGTTTCAAGAGGGTATATACCTTCTCCAGAATATTTTCGACTGCTACTAAGTCAGCTCGCTTTGAGACCTTGGTTGTGTGAGGGCCCTTTGGAGAAATCAGTACATCCCCTTCTGTGTCGGTTTCATTCAGCATAGGGGCACCCCTTATAGTTCTTGTATTAGGTACAGGAGACTTCCTTACTCTTTGGTAGAGGGCGGCCTGTCTCACTAGCCTACCCTTCTTACGTTTGCGCGATTTTTTACCTACGAGGGGGAACTCCTGCCTAGTGTCAGGAGTCACAGTGATATGTGAAGCCCCAACTAGGTTTCCATCTGGTACAACTGTGGTAGGTGCAGGGGAATTTGGGGACTCGGGATCTCTAATGACATCACTTGACGGAATAGGTGGTAGTGATATGGAACGGTTACTAGGGCCACCGTCTTCCATTGTGACTATAGGGAGGAGAGCGGCCAGAGTTTCCAGCCTATCTATATTTTGCTCGATACCAGTCAGATGGGGGGATTCTGAGGGAGCACTGACCATACTAGGGGGGGTACCTGCTTGAACCCGGGTAATGGCTGGTGTGAGCGACTGGGCGACTGCCCCCAATGATGAGCGTCTTGCAGGGAGGTATACTTCAGATAGACGCCGCTCAGACATGGCGATCTCCTTATCAATCACCGCCGCTACCCTGGTAATAAAACGGTCCATTGACCCTATGACAGGGCTCGCGACATTAGATCCCCTTTCAACCTCACCCCTGAGGGGCTTACCAGAGCGTGTAGACATGGTTTGAGCAACAGAGGGACAACAGGCACCAAGCGTGAGACGTCACGGTTGGTAAGAAGAAAGGGACAGGGCCCAGCCCAGCCTCTGTCAGCCCCTGACGGCCACAGACGGCCCGCCCTCTGCCCGGGCTCCGCCCGGCGCTGCCCGCGCGCGTCCCGCGACGCGGAGGGGTTGGCCCGCCTTTGTAGCGCCTCCGGGCGCGCTGGCTGCGGGAACCGGAAGTACACGCAAAGCCCGCTGGGAGCTGTAGTCTCCAGCCGCCGTGAGTTGGTAATAGCGGCGAGACTTACAGCGTGCCTGGACCCAGGGGCAGAGGCTGCGTGTGATGAGATGTGCGTCCAGGTAGGGTTCTCCGTGTAGCCAACAAGAAAGAAAGCCTCCCGCTCCACCGAGGGGCTGGCCCGCCTTTGTAGCGCCTCCGGGCGCGCTGGCTGCGGGAACCGGAAGTACACGCAAAGCCCGCTGGGAGCTGTAGTCTCCAGCCGCCGTGAGTTGGTAATAGCGGCGAGACTTACAGCGTTCCTGGACCCAGGGGCAGAGGCTGCGTGTGATGAGATGTGCGTCCAGGTAGGGTTCTCCGTGTAGCCAACAAGAAAGAAAGCCTCCCGCTCCACCGAGGGGCTGGCCCGCCTTTGTAGCGCCTCCGGGCGCGCTGGCTGCGGGAACCGGAAGTACACGCAAAGCCCGCTGGGAGCTGTAGTCTCCAGCCGCCGTGAGTTGGTAATAGCGGCGAGACTTACAGCGTTCCTGGACCCAGGGGCAGAGGCTGCGTGTGATGAGATGTGCGTCCAGGTAGGGTTCTCCGTGTAGCCAACAAGAAAGAAAGCCTCCCGCTCCACCGAGGGGCTGGCCCGCCTTTGTAGCGCCTCCGGGCGCGCTGGCTGCGGGAACCGGAAGTACACGCAAAGCCCGCTGGGAGCTGTAGTCTCCAGCCGCCGTGAGTTGGTAATAGCGGCGAGACTTACAGCGTTCCTGGACCCAGGGGCAGAGGCTGCGTGTGATGAGATGTGCGTCCAGGTAGGGTTCTCCGTGTAGCCAACAAGAAAGAAAGCCTTTCCTTCATTGTTTTGCATACTTCTGCATGGAGCTAGCTCCACTGCTACCTTGCTGTGAGAGACATCACTTTCTTTAAAGGGTGTGTGTGAAGAGCAACCTTAGAATAACATTGGAAAGCAAACAAAAACAAGGGCTAGTATCTGCTTGACAAGAGGTTTGGTGAGGTGACATTATCTGAAGTGTGTACTTTCTGTGGGAGGAACTGAGTTTCTGCTTGAAGGCCCTAGAGACCCGCTTGCATGCTGAGAGAGGGATTAAGTCTGTCTGGCCCTGAAAGAGGAGGGACTATCAGGGAGGAGCAGACACTCAGTTCCCAGCATAAAGAGCGCCCAGAGGAAGTTGATATGTCCAGAGGACCTATTCAGGAGTAACCTATGTCATGAAGAGATGCCTCCATGGCTGCTCTACACATTTTCAGTGAGAGCTGCATCAGAGAGCTGCATCAGACTGCACCAAAACAAGTATCGCATGTTTCCTTGCAGTGTGCCAAAGGCTTAAGAGAATGTTGCTGCTGCCAGTCATTTAGTGATGTAAATTCTCATGGGATTTCAGGTTTTTAGTTATTCTCACAGGAGCTTGTAATATGGAGCTTCCAGGGTCAGGTACGAGTGGAATGGGTGAGTTTAGTGGGTTTCAAGGAAGGCTGAGTCTGGATGTGTTTGCGAGTGTCTGAATTAGAATGTGAGGGTGTTAGAGTTCATGTGTGGGGGTCTGAGTCTGGATCAAGGATGCCTGTGTGCATGCATGAGAGTGGGTGCATGCTTCAGAGTCTCGGGGCAAGGAAGCCTTAGAGTCTAAGTCCCAGATTCTCGAAGCTTTAGCAGCAGATTAGTGTTACTTTTCTAAAGCTATCCTGACACTAAGCCAGTTTTGGTATTCACAAACCAATGCTAACAAATATTTGCATTGGTTTGTATGGTAAAGTAACGCAAAGCAGCGTGAAACACTGCTTTGCGTTGAGGGAGCGTTACATGGGTGGTGCATGGGTATTATGCAACCATCAAAGTCAATGCCTGCTTTTGGTAAGTCTTATTAATTTTTTAAAAATAATGAATCTCACCTCTGCCTTACACTATGTGGACCTACATATCTATATGTCTATTTTTGCATTTTTATTCACCCTCTAAATATCTTTTTTTTCCTTATCTTTCTCTTTCTTCTGTTTTGGTGTCTGTTAACCCCAAGTACCTACTTTTTCTTTTTCATTATATTTCCTTTTTCTATTTTGCCCTTTTATGTACTGTGGTGACCTCTTCCCTCCCCCTCTTTTAGTTTTCTCCTCTCTTCTCCCTTCCTATCTTCTCTTTTCCTTATTGTTTGCATTCCCCACCCTTTCCTTGCCATTTGCTCCATACTTTAAGTTTATTGCATTAGATTATTGACTATTTAAATGTTTTAAATGTAGAAGTAAATCTTTTAAAGTGATAATTTGGTTAGTACTAACTTCATATTCTTAAGGCAGTAGGTTTATTTTTTTGACATGTGCAGTTCCTGTAGTTGGTAGTCACCTAACTAAATAAGTGGCTTTGTATTCTAAAGCAAGCCAAGAGGAGGACCACAGGAGGGGCCAGGAGGAACAGGAAATCGCCACAGGGCAAATGGTAAGACAAGTTCCTTTCTTAACAAATGCTGCGTTCATTAACCAAACCAACATATTTAATCCTTATCCCTAAGCCCTGTCCTCCTCCCATTTGTAGAAAATTGGGCTACTGTTTGAGGGGGGTGAAACCTTTCTCAAGCAGCAGCCGCAATTCTTGCCAGGGGGACACAGAAGCAAACCCTAGATTAACCTGTGATGAAACTCTGGTAGCTTGGGGGTGTGGCCTGGGTGCCGAGCAGGGCGAACGCTTCTCGTTAGAGCTTCGCAGTTCGTTCCCTCCTTGACCCAAAATCCTGCATAATCCTGGACTCCAAGTGGCATCTTCTGGGTTCCTTCACTGAGGCTCCTGCTGTGATCCTCCAGATGACGTTTGCGGCGGACAGGAGATCTGGGCTGCCGCAGCTGGCTCCCCAATCTGCAACCACCGAGTCGGCGCTGGGCGGGCGGAACACACGCGCTGCGGCTGCTGTGGGCCCTCTCGGCCGGAGAGGCTGTGGGGGAGTGCCCACTGCTCCCGATCCCACTACAGGAGCCACAGGCGGAGGGTCACCACAATCACAGCACAGACACTGCTGGCGGCAGTGAGATGGAGCCCCCGCCGCGGTACCATCGTGAGGTGCCCATCCCCTTCACTGCGGCCTTGTGCGGCCCAGCCTGGTCCTGGAGACATCTCACCTGCGCGCAAAGACTCGTGCTGCCGGAGGGGCCTACCCACCTGATTACAATCTGTGGGCCTCCCGGCTGGTGGCGCAGTCTACCTAAGGCCGAGACGGAGGGCGGCCAGGCATAGCTGGGTGCATTGCCGTGTAGCGGTGGTGATCGACATTGAGCCGGCGAGGAGCCTGCAGTTCATCAGATTTGGGTGGTGTGGTGCCAGGGTGCATCCTCTTCATGGCGGAAGGTTGGCCAGAGATAGAGTGACTGCCAGATCCTCGACGATTGGAGGAGACTACGTTCCACTATTGGAGTTGGGCCCTCATCTCTCAGGGAGGCCTACATCCCTCTCCAGGAACTGCCGCATAGAGATTGGCTGCCCCTGCAGAGGACCCCCCATACTGAGAGTGTTGCTGCTGGTGGGCCCATGCGGAATCGCATGCGGCACGTGTTTTGGGCTGCGGCAACGCCCTGCGCTTGAGCCTGGCCGGGGGTTGCCCCTTGTTGGTATCTGTCGCTTCTCCCCGTAGCCTACTATACCGGCCACCGGGTAGTCCCCGGTTGCCATGGGCAGGGATAAACAGGATGTGGCGGCCCCCAAGCAGCATACTATGGACCGCTTTACCACTACAGCCACCCCTCCCTGGGGGGAGTCTGCCAAGGGCTTATTATCAGATGAGGCGAAGTTGTTGGAAGCGATCACACAATCGTGGACGGCCCTCGAGGCTCAGATGGGGGCCGTGGGCGCAGAGGTGTCTTTCCTTCGCCAAGATCTGCGGAAAGCAGTTGAATGCATCACGGAAGCGGAGACCAGGGTCTCCACTGTCGAGCACTTCGTTACGGAGCTACAGCGCAAAGTGGACAAACTGACCAAGCAATCGCAGGAGATGGTGGCACAGGTTGAAGTCGCGGAGGGGCGGGCCTGACTCAACAATCTGTGCTAGGTGGGCTTCCCGGAGGGCTGTGAGGGGGCCTCCATGGCTCGAAGTGGCTAAAGACGCTGATGCCCCAGGAGGGCTTGTCCTCCTTTTTCATGGTCGAGCGGGACCATCGCGCTCTGGCCAAGAACCCGCCGCTGGGGGAACTCCAGAAGCCAGTGATTGCTCGACTCCTTAACTACGCAGATCGGGATGCCATACTCCAATATGCCCGGCTTCATAAGGATGAAATATTCTTTGACTCACACCCCATCATGGTTTTCCCTGACTACACTAAGTTGGTGCAGCAACAGCGCAGTATTTTGTGGCTGCCAAGAGAAGGCTTTGAGATCCAAACTTATCCTATGCTCTATTGTTTCCGGCACGGATGCAGGTGATGTTCAATGAAAAATCCTTTTTCTTCAATACTCGGGAAGAAGTCTTTGTGTGGACTGATGAGAGAGGTATTCTTAAACCCCACTCACCACCTCCAGTGGACTTTGACTCCTCCAAGGGCTCCATCGGAGTGGTCGACAAGGTAGAGGTACAACATCCAGGCAACATCGTTCCTGCTCCAATTGGCTTGCCCAAGAGCCAACGGGCTCCAGAGGCTGACTTGCTTTGGGACACATTGCTTTGTTTGTCCTATGTTCACTTCCTGGGGTGGGTCATGACTACGGGCTGTGGCCACACGCCAATTCGATTAAGCCATAACGATAGGGGTCTTTATTACAGGCTCCGGAGGGATCTGAACTTGGCTCGCCCTGGACGTTTTGGGTGATGTTTGGGTGATGTTGGGTAAGTTGGATGGGGGGGATCCATTGGAGGGACTGCTTGGGTCATCCTGTTGGGGGCTTGGGGTGGGTTTCCACCACGACAGATACTCTGTGTTGCAGGAAGTACGGCGGTTGGGGGAAGTGGGTGCACAGAGGGAAGATTTTCAGTAGTTTTTTTATTCATTGTATGTTTCCACACCATGCACACGCAATATTACTTCGCCTTGCACACACGAGTTGCCGTTATCTCCTTGGGCACTTAGGGATGGCCCACATGACAGATAGCACACCTCCAGGGGTGCTGAATGTTCTTGCCTGGAATGTGCGTGGCTTGCTTAGTAAAGTCAAGCGAGGGGTAGTGCTCCACCAGGCAAAGCGTATGCATCAGATGTCCTATTGCTCCAGGAGACACACCTCCTGGGAACGAAGGCCCCATGCCTAGCCCGTTACGGTTATTCCACATGTATCATTCTGGTTTTACACGGGGGCACGGCGTACTGCCATTCCCAGTCACCTTAGGGTGCCTCTCCAAATCCAACGATATTGGCTAGATCCGGTGGGTCGATACACAGTGGTACCTTAGCTGGCGAACACATTACACTTTGTAGCGTATACGATCCTCCGCCGCTCTGCCAGACGTTCATAGATAAAATGACGCAGCTTTGGGGGGACCTCCCGGGGGGCCTTATGATAACTGGAGGCAACTGGAATAATATTATGGGTCCTTTGGATAGGTGGCGAGCCCAACAGCCTGATACACCCCCCGCTTCATCCGTACTTGCACATACTCTGGGCTGGGTGGACATGTGGCGTGCCCTGCACCCAACGGAAGCTGGGTTCTCCTATGTGTCATTGGTTCACCCCACTCTTTTACATCTAGATTATTTATTCCTCCCACACTCCTATCTTCACAGGGTGGCGCATACATCCATTCTGCCACATGACCTATCGGACCACTCGCCGATCCAACTTAAATTGCGACTACTAACTAGCAGGCCCCCTATCTCTGGCGTATGTCCCCCTGGCTGCTCCAGGACAAGGCATATAGGGAGAAGCTAAGTCGGGCAATCATCGATTACTTTAGACACAATGGCGGCACATGCCAGTCCCCAGGTATTTTATGGGAAGCCTTTAAGGCCACAATTCAGGGTGCGGATATAAATTACCGCACAGTCGAGAAGCATCGCCGCATGGCCTAGGTACATGACCTAGAGCTCTGGCAGGAGGAACTTCAATCTCTTGTGGTGGGAGGCTCTGAAACCGCCGCCCGCTGAAACCTGCTGCACGTGCAGCAACTGCTCCATCAGGCTCACACAGACTGGGCTAAGGATGCCTGGCTGGCCTCCCAGCACTGGCTCTACCAATAGGGTGACAAGTCTAGCCAAATGCTGTGTCAGACTAGGGTGGCCCTGACGCAGGTACCCCTTCTGTGGTCCCCCGCGGGCAAGACCGGCGCATCCCACAAGGCGGTTGTCGAGGCCTTTGCTGGTTTTTACGCAACATTATACGAAGAATGAGCGGTAATCTCCGATCACTTGATAGATGCCTTTTTTATGGATATTCCTCCCTGTCGCCTCTCGGACGAGCAGCGTGATGTCCTCCAGGAACCCATCTCGTTGGATGAAATGCAGTCTGCTCTCTCCAACATCCACCCTGGTCGTGCACCGGGCCTGAATGGGTTCCCCCGTGACTTCCTGAAGCCCCATTTAGAGATGCTGGGACCCTACTTGCTCGAGCTGATCCACGACACCTCGTAGAAGCATATTCTCCCTCTGGATTGGAGACAGGCAGAGGTGGTGGTATTTCTCAAGCCGGGTCGCCCCCCTAGACGACCCGGGTTCCTATCATCGCATCTCCTTTCAAAACTTTGTACCCAAGCTGCTAGGGAAGATCCTGGCAGACCGCCTCCGCACCTGTATACGGGATTTGGTGCACCCGGACCAGTCTGGCTGCAGGCCGCAACGTTCTACCAGACATAATATCAGATGAGCTCACAACGCGGTGGTGGAAGCTCATCGTCTGGAACGTCCTGCAGCAGTCCTGTTGGCCGATATCGACAAGGCATTCGACACGTTAAGTTGGATGTATCTTTTTAAGCTCTTTGAGGCAGTTAATTTGGGTCCCAAATTCTGGGCCTAAGTGAAATTGCTGTACACGGACCTCACTGCTTCGGTTTGAGTGGCTGGCCATTGTTCGGCCCCTTTCTCCATTCAGAGGGGCACACGGGAGGGTTGCCCGCTCTCCACACTGCTGTTTGCATTGACTATTGAGCCCCTGGCAGAGTTGGTCTTCCTCGACTCTAGCATACGGGCTACGGACTGGTCTCCGGAGAGCTCGGATAGCATCACGCTGTATGTTGATGACGCCCTGTTTTTTATGTCGGATCCATGGGTCTCCAGGCCTTGGGTGCTGCAGATTCTGCTGGTCTTTGGGGAGACCTTGGGCCTCTGCGCCAACCCATCCAAATCCATCCTGTGTCTGATTTGCAGGGATCCCAGGCTTGGGCCTCGCAGCTGCTGCTCCCTGAGGCGGGATTCCGGTACCTCGTGGTAGTTGTTACATGGTGCCCATCTGAAGCATGGTCACTGAATATCGCTTCGTTACTGCCTACGGTACGGAATGAGATGACGGTGTGGTCCCAACTCCCCCTCTTGCTATATGGTAGATTGGCAATTTTTAAAATGGTGTCTTTGCCTCGCCTGCTTTATAGGCTGCAGAACTCTGCCTTTTCAATCTCCCCGACGTGGTTTCGTCAAATTAATGCATTACTCAATAGGTTTCTCTGGGGGGTGGAGCAGTTCGGGTGGCCCTTGCAACATGCGTCCAATCTACCTACTGCGGTGGGATTGCGGCTGCGGATGTTCAGGCGTACTACTGCGCATCACATCTCCTAGTGATAAATGACTGGTGGTATGGTTCACAATCAGACCCAGCTTATTCTGTAGAACGATTCTTCATGGCCGAAACACCACTGCTCCACTTCTTGTACAGCTTCTCGTCCCTGCTGCAACTTCCCCCGGCATGCAGGACTGTCATCCAAATCTGGAAGCGTGCGGTCCGACGGATTGGTTGGTGGGGCAAACTCACTGGTGCTACACCTCTTTGGCGCACCACCTACCTTTGGCCTGTCGCCGCTCCGGAGGGTTTCCGTAGGTGGGATGACATCGGGATCTCTGTGTTGGGTGATGTAATGCGTGGGTCCACACTCTAATCCTTTCAGCAGCTACAGGCTGATTTCGGCCTCCATAAAATGCAGTTTCACAGATATCTGCAACTCAGGCATGCCATATCCCCTTTGATAAGGGGCCTTGCAGGTCTCCCGGAGTTCCACCTGTTGGAAGGCCGGTTGCTCATGGGGGCTCTGGGTGTCCACAATGTTTGTCAAATGTATCAAACATTAACTACACACTGCACAACCACTTTACACCGGACTCGGGCGGCGTGGAAAGCATATGTGCCGACATTGACGGATGATGACTGGGCAGAGGCAATTGCTAACCCCGGTACTCTGCGGTCTCGGTCCCGATATCCACTGATCCTGTTTAAATATCTTCACATGGCTTATTTTACGCATGTACGACTTTACAAGATGGGGGCTATTCGGTCCCCTATATGCCTCCGTTGGGATTTGGAGGAGGGGTCCTTTCTCCCTACTGTGTGGACATGTGGGGCGCTGCAGCAGTTCTGGTCAGGTATAAGGTCCTTTTCGGGGCGGGTTTTGACGTGGCGCATTCCGGCAGACACTCGTTTGATACTCCTGCACAGTTCCGAGGACATTGGGGAGAGATATAAAAGGCATTTATTGCTTCTGGGGCTTGCAGTAGCTTAACGGGACATTGCACAACACTGGAAGGCTAGTTCCCCACCCATTATAGGCACCTGGAAGAAAGCAATGGATAGGTGCCTGTCTGCTGAAGTCGCAGTATTCCAGGCTAGAGGATGTTCGCAAAAACACAAGAAGATCTGGGCTAGATGGGCCATGTACTGTGGCATAGACCTGTCTCTCCTGGCGCCGGTGGTTTCCTGAGACCCTATTGATAGGCTGGTGGTGAGCAATTCACCGATATAGGGTAATTGTGTTATCCAGAGATAACGGAGCAAGATTGCAATACGTTCGTATAATGTGGTGTAAATGATGTGTGGTGCGTAGTTGAGGGTAGGGGAGGGGAATTAGGTCTGCTGTTTTGCAGACACCACGGGGATATTATTAGGTGCCTTGCATTTGTATATTGTATCTCTACATGCTTCGATGCTCGCTGAGCTTGCCCATTTGGTACCTTGAAAATCAATAAAACTTGTTAAAAAAAAACTCTGGTAACTTGGCAAAAAATTAGTCAGGCTTAACTTGGAGGCATAGTGTAGAGTATTTTTGCAGTACTTCAAACAGTAATAACATGAAAACACAACAAAAGAAAAATCCCACACCAGTTTAGAAAATAGAGTAAAATGTAATGAATTATTTGAGACCAAAATATTAAAAATCCAATCAGTAGAACCGTAAATATATAACTTAAAAGATGTAAGGTAAGTATGGCACCTAAAATCACAAAGCATCACTCATAGTTATCTGGTTATGCAAGACTTGGTGAAAGTCACAATTTGAGGCAGACTGCAATGGAGCACGGTCAGATACAGGGAACAGGTTAGTCCCACTGGAAGAGTTACCTTCAAACCTCCACCACAAACAGGTCCAGGGAGAGCATTGTGGATGGCCTTCGATGTAGCATGGAGGCCGGGTGTCGCTGCAGCACAAAGATCTTATTGGGTGTTGTGGACAGTCGTAAATGGAGCTTCGCGCTGCTAATCACCGTGGTGTGACGATGCTCTAGCGCAAAGTGCAGATCTCGTTTTGCCAGTCATTGCTAGTGATCACTGTGGAGCAAAGAGTCAGGTTCACTGGAGCAAAACGTTGGCTGGCAGCAAGAGCTCTGCACGAACAGGCCTGTTCTCGATCGCAAAGAGCCCAAACAGGATTTTTCTTCTTCTTAAAGAAGGATCTCAACTGATGCCACTCCAAAGGTCCCGGATTTGAGGGGAAATGCTGGGTGATCAGGAACTCACTCCAACAAAGGACAGCAGGGCTCTAGCAGATACAGTTGCCGGTCATCTAGGCAGATGCAGGGAGGTCTCTTGAGGTTGTAGCTCAGAACAAGAGGTCACTTTAACCTGGGATGAAAGCTGCAAGTCCAGTTTTTCTTCTCAGCAACAAAGCAACAAGGCTACAGTGCAGCAAAGTAGCAGAGCTGCAGAATAGCAGTCCTTCTGGCAGCAGAGCAGCACAGTAGCGCAGAAGACCTTTATATGTAGGATCCACATGTCCAAAGGTGTACTATGTTTATGTCTAGAGCCAGCCTTGAAGTAGGATACTGTTTTAGATGTTTCCACCACTAAAGATGTCTGAAACCCTTTTTGAGTGTGCTAGGGCAAAGCAACGTAATGTGCAAGAGTGGTAGGTGACATCTCCACCCCCCCATCAAGTATGAAATGGCCCATCCAGACAATACCAATTCCCGCTTTGTCTCACTCTCTGGAAGAAATACACAAAGTCCAATAGCCACCTACACCTAGTCATGTGATCCAGGCTGCAGGCACCAAATGGTTGGGACAAGAACATGCCAACTTTCTAAAAGTGCAAAAAACACAGTTGATGGACAGAATGTAGATCAATGTCATACATTCACCCCAGTACAAGGATCTGGGCCTAAATCCCTCGTTTTTTTGCACTCCACACCACCCTGGGTTAGACACTGGCTATCTGCAAATCAGCTCTGACCCTGTGCCTCATGGGAACAGTCCAGTCCGAACTACCAAGCCATGTCTTTCCCAGATCGGAATCAAGCATCCAAGGACCGGTTTTTGGCTATCAGCCTTCATCAGCCTGGATAGCTTGACTCCAGTGGTGTGGAGAGCCTGGGACTCACGTCTGAGCATACCCAGCCCACTCGGGGTGAAAATTGCAAAAAACACAGTTGATGGACAGAATGTAGATCAATGTCATACATTCACCCCAGTACAAGGATCTGGGCCTAAATCCATCGTTTTTTTGCACTCCACACCACCCTGGGTTAGACACTGGCTATATGCAAATCAGCTCTGACCCTGTGCCTCATGGGAACAGTCCAGTCCGAACTACCAAGCCATGTCTTTCCCAGATCGGAATCAAGCATCCAAGGACCGGTTTCTGGCTTTCAGCCTTCATCAGCCTGGATAGCTTGACTCCAGTGGTGTGGAGAGCCTGGGACTCACGTCTGAGCATACCCAGCCCACTCGGGGTGAAAATTGCAAAAAACACAGTTGATGGACAGAATGTAGATCAATGTCATACATTCACCCCAGTACAAGGATTTGGGCCTAAATCCATCGTTTTTTTGCACTCCACACCACCCTGGGTTAGACACTGGCTATATGCAAATCAGCTCTGACCCTGTGCCTCATGGGAACAGTCCAGTCCGAACTACCAAGCCATGTCTTTCCCAGATCGGAATCAAGCATCCAAGGACCGGTTTCTGGCTATCAGCCTTCATCAGCCTGGATAGCTTGACTCCAGTGGTGTGGAGAGCCTGGGACTCACGTCTGAGCATACCCAGCCGAATCGGGGTGAAAATTGCAAAAAACACAGTTGATGGACAGAATGTAGATCAATGTCATACATTCACCCCAGTACAAGGATCTGGGCCTAAATCCATCGTTTTTTTGCACTCCACACCACCCTGGGTTAGACACTGGCTATATGCAAATCAGCTCTGACCCTGTGCCTCATGGGAACAGTCCAGTCCGAACTACCAAGCCATGTCTTTCCCAGATCGGAATCAAGCATCCAAGGACCGGTTTCTGGCTTTCAGCCTTCATCAGCCTGGATAGCTTGACTCCAGTGGTGTGGAGAGCCTGGGACTCACGTCTGAGCATACCCAGCCCACTCGGGGTGAAAATTGCAAAAAACACAGTTGATGGACAGAATGTAGATCAATGTCATACATTCACCCCAGTACAAGGATTTGGGCCTAAATCCATCGTTTTTTTGCACTCCACACCACCCTGGGTTAGACACTGGCTATATGCAAATCAGCTCTGACCCTGTGCCTCATGGGAACAGTCCAGTCCGAACTACCAAGCCATGTCTTTCCCAGATCGGAATCAAGCATCCAAGGACCGGTTTCTGGCTATCAGCCTTCATCAGCCTGGATAGCTTGACTCCAGTGGTGTGGAGAGCCTGGGACTCACGTCTGAGCATACCCAGCCCACTCGGGGTGAAAATTGCAAAAAACACAGTTGATGGACAGAATGTCGATCAATGTCATACATTCACCCCAGTAAAAGGATCTGGGCCTAAATCCATCGTTTTTTTGCACTCCACACCACCCTGGGTTAGACACTGGCTATATGCAAATCAGCTCTGACCCTGTGCCGCATGGGAACAGTCCAGTCCGAACTACCAAGCCATGTCTTTCCCAGATCGGAATCAAGCATCCAAGGACCGGTTTCTGGCTATCAGCCTTCATCAGCCTGCATAGCTTGACTCCAGTGGTGTGGAGAGCCTGGGACTCACGTCTGAGCATACCCAGCCCACTCGGGGTGAAAATTGCAAAAAACACAATTGATGGACAGAATGTAGATCAATGTCATACATTCACCCCAGTACAAGGATCTGGGCCTAAATCCATCGTTTTTTTGCACTCCACACCACCCTGTTCGGACTGGACTGTTCCCATGAGTCACAGGGTCAGAGCTGATTTGCATATAGCCAGTGTCTAACCCAGGGTGGTGTGGAGTGCAAAAAAACGATGGATTTAGGCCCAGATCCTTGTACTGGGGTGAATGTATGACATTGTTCTACATTCTGTCCATCAACTGTGTTTTTTGCAATTTTCACCCCGAGTGGGCTGGGTATGCTCAGACGTGAGTCCCAGGCTCTCCACACCACTGGAGTCAAGCTATCCAGGCTGAATGAAGGCTGATAGCCAGAAACCGGTCCTTGGATGCTTGATTCCGGTCTGGGAAAGACATGGCTTGGTAGTTCGGACTGGACTGTTCCCATGAGGCACAGGGTCAGAGCTGATTTGCATATAGCCAGTGTCTAACCCAGGGTGGTGTGGAGTGCAAAAAAACGATGGATTTAGGCCCAGATCCTTGTACTGGGGTGAATGTATGACATTGTTCTACATTCTGTCCATCAACTGTGTTTTTTGCAATTTTCACCCCGAGTGGGCTGGGTATGCTCAGACGTGAGTCCCAGGCTCTCCACACCACTGGAGTCAAGCTATCCAGGCTGAATGAAGGCTGATAGCCAGAAACCGGTCCTTGGATGCTTGATTCCGGTCTGGGAAAGACAAGGCTTGGTAGTTCGGACTGGACTGTTCCCATGAGGCACAGGGTCAGAGCTGATTTGCATATAGCCAGTGTCTAACCCAGGGTGGTGTGGAGTGCAAAAAAACGATGGATTTAGGCCCAGATCCTTGTACTGGGGTGAATGTATGACATTGTTCTACATTCTGTCCATCAACTGTGTTTTTTGCAATTTTCACCCCGAGTGGGCTGGGCATGCTCAGACGTGAGTCCCAGGCTCTCCACACCACTGGAGTCAAGCTATCCAGGCTGAATGAAGGCTGATAGCCAGAAACCGGTCCTTGGATGCTTGATTCCGGTCTGGGAAAGACATGGCTTGGTAGTTCGGACTGGACTGTTCCCATGAGGCACAGGGTCAGAGCTGATTTGCATATAGCCAGTGTCTAACCCAGGGTGGTGTGGAGTGCAAAAAAACGATGGATTTAGGCCCAGATCCTTGTACTGGGGTGAATGTATGACATTGTTCTACATTCTGTCCATCAACTGTGTTTTTTGCAATTTTCACCCCGAGTGGGCTGGTTATGCTCAGACGTGAGTCCCAGGCTCTCCACACCACCGGAGTCAAGCTATCCAGGCTGAATGAAGGCTGATAGCCAGAAACCGGTCCTTGGATGCTTGATTCCGGTCTGGGAAAGACATGGCTTGGTAGTTCGGACTGGACTGTTCCCATGAGGCACAGGGTCAGAGCTGATTTGCATATAGCCAGTGTCTAACCCAGGGTGGTGTGGAGTGCAAAAAAACGATGGATTTAGGCCCAGATCCTTGTACAGGGGTGAATGTATGACATTGTTCTACATTCTGTCCATCAACTGTGTTTTTTGCAATTTTCACCCCGAGTGGGCTGGTATGCTCAGACGTGAGTCCCAGGCTCTCCACACCACTGGAGTCAAGCTATCCAGGCTGAACGAAGGCTGATAGCCAGAAACCGGTCCTTGGATGCTTGATTCCGGTCTGGGAAAGACATGGCTTGGTAGTTCGGACTGGACTGTTCCCATGAGGCACAGGGTCAGAGCTGATTTGCATATAGCCAGTGTCTAACCCAGGGTGGTGTGGAGTGCAAAAAAACGATGGATTTAGGCCCAGATCCTTGTACTGGGGTGAATGTATGACATTGTTCTACATTCTGTCCATCAACTGTGTTTTTTGCAATTTTCACCCCGAGTGGGCTGGGTATGCTCAGACGTGAGTCCCAGGCTCTCCACACCACTGGAGTTAAGCTATCCAGGCTGAATGAAGGCTGATAGCCAGAAACCGGTCCTTGGATGCTTGATTCCGGTCTGGGAAAGACATGGCTTGGTAGTTCGGACTGGACTGTTCCCATGAGGCACAGGGTCAGAGCTGATTTGCATATAGCCAGTGTCTAACCCAGGGTGGTGTGGAGTGCAAAAAAAACGATGGATTTAGGCCCAGATCCTTGTACTGGGGTGAATGTATGACATTGTTCTACATTCTGTCCATCAATTGTGTTTTTTGCAATTTTCACCCCGAGTGGGCTGGGTATGCTCAGACGTGAGTCCCAGGCTCTCCACACCACTGGAGTCAAGCTATCCAGGCTGAATGAAGGCTGATAGCCAGAAACCGGTCCTTGGATGCTTGATTCCGGTCTGGGAAAGACATGGCTTGGTAGTTCGGACTGGACTGTTCCCATGAGGCACAGGGTCAGAGCTGATTTGCATATAGCCAGTGTCTAACCCAGGGTGGTGTGGAGTGCGAAAAAACGATGGATTTAGGCCCAGATCCTTGTACTGGGGTGAATGTATGACATTGTTCTACATTCTGTCCATCAACTGTGTTTTTTGCAATTTTCACCCCGAGTGGGCTGGGTATGCTCAGACGTGAGTCCCAGGCTCTCCACACAACTGGAGTCAAGCTATCCAGGCTGAATGAAGGCTGTTAGCCAGAAACCGGTCCTTGGATGCTTGATTCCGGTCTGGGAAAGACATGGCTTGGTAGTTCGGACTGGACTGTTCCCATGAGGCACAGGGTCAGAGCTGATTTGCATATAGCCAGTGCCTAACCCAGGGTGGTGTGGAGTGCAAAAAAACGATGGATTTAGGCCCAGATCCTTGTACTGGGGTGAATGTATGACATTGTTCTACATTCTGTCCATCAACTGTGTTTTTTGCAATTTTCACCCCGAGTGGGCTGGGTATGCTCAGACGTGAGTCCCAGGCTCTCCACACCACTGGAGTCAAGCTATCCAGGCTGAATGAAGGCTGATAGCCAGAAACCGGTCCTTGGATGCTTGATTCCGGTCTGGGAAAGACATGGCTCGGTAGTACGGACTGGACTGTTCCCATGAGGCACAGGGTCAGAGCTGATTTGCATATAGCCAGTGTCTAACCCAGGGTGGTGTGGAGTGCAAAAAAACGATGGATTTAGGCCCAGATCCTTGTACTGGGGTGAATGTATGACATTGTTCTACATTCTGTCCATCAACTGTGTTTTTTGCAATTTTCACCCCGAGTGGGCTGGGTATGCTCAGACGTGAGTCCCAGGCTCTCCACACCACTGGAGTCAAGCTATCCAGGCTGAATGAAGGCTGATAGCCAGAAACCAGTCCTTGGATGCTTGATTCCGGTCTGGGAAAGACATGGCTTGGTAGTTCGGACTGGACTGTTCCCATGAGGCACAGGGTCAGAGCTGATTTGCATATAGCCAGTGTCTAACCCAGGGTGGTGTGGAGTGCAATAAAACGATGGATTTAGGCCCAGATCCTTGTACTGGGGTGAATGTATGACATTGTTCTACATTCTGTCCATCAACTGTGTTTTTTGCAATTTTCACCCCGAGTGGGCTGGGTATGCTCAGACGTGAGTCCCAGGCTCTCCACACCACTGGAGTCAAGCTATCCAGGCTGATGAAGGCTGATAGCCAGAAACCGGTCCTTGGATGCTTGATTCCGGTCTGGGAAAGACATGGCTTGGTAGTTCGGACTGGACTGTTCCCATGAGGCACAGGGTCAGAGCTGATTTGCATATACCCAGTGTCTAACCCAGGGTGGTGTGGAGTGCAAAAAAACGATGGATTTAGGCCCAGATCCTTGTACTGGGGTGAATGTATGACATTGTTCTACATTCTGTCCATCAACTGTGTTTTTTGCAATTTTCACCCCGAGTGGGCTGGGTATGCTCAGACGTGAGTCCCAGGCTCTCCACACAACTGGAGTCAAGCTATCCAGGCTGAATGAAGGCTGTTAGCCAGAAACCGGTCCTTGGATGCTTGATTCCGGTCTGGGAAAGACATGGCTTGGTAGTTCGGACTGGACTGTTCCCATGAGGCACAGGGTCAGAGCTGATTTGCATATAGCCAGTGTCTAACCCAGGGTGGTGTGGAGTGCAAAACAACGATGGATTTAGGCCCAGATCCTTGTACTGGGGTGAATGTATGACATTGTTCTACATTCTGTCCATCAACTGTGTTTTTTGCAATTTTCACCCCGAGTGGGCTGGGTATGCTCAGACGTGAGTCCCAGGCTCTCCACACCACTGGAGTCAAGCTATCCAGGCTGAATGAAGGCTGATAGCCAGAAACCGGTCCTTGGATGCTTGATTCCGGTCTGGGAAAGACATGGCTTGGTAGTTCGGACTGGACTGTTCCCATGAGGCACAGGGTCAGAGCTGATTTGCATATAGCCAGTGTCTAACCCAGGGTGGTGTGGAGTGCAAAAAAACGATGGATTTAGGCCCAGATCCTTGTACAGGGGTGAATGTATGACATTGTTCTACATTCTGTCCATCAACTGTGTTTTTTGCAATTTTCACCCCGAGTGGGCTGGTATGCTCAGACGTGAGTCCCAGGCTCTCCACACCACTGGAGTCAAGCTATCCAGGCTGAACGAAGGCTGATAGCCAGAAACCGGTCCTTGGATGCTTGATTCCGGTCTGGGAAAGACATGGCTTGGTAGTTCGGACTGGACTGTTCCCATGAGGCACAGGGTCAGAGCTGATTTGCATATAGCCAGTGTCTAACCCAGGGTGGTGTGGAGTGCAAAAAAACGATGGATTTAGGCCCAGATCCTTGTACTGGGGTGAATGTATGACATTGTTCTACATTCTGTCCATCAACTGTGTTTTTTGCAATTTTCACCCCGAGTGGGCTGGGTATGCTCAGACGTGAGTCCCAGGCTCTCCACACCACTGGAGTCAAGCTATCCAGGCTGAATGAAGGCTGATAGCCAGAAACCGGTCCTTGGATGCTTGATTCCGGTCTGGGAAAGACATGGCTTGGTAGTTCGGACTGGACTGTTCCCATGAGGCACAGGGTCAGAGCTGATTTGCATATAGCCAGTGTCTAACCCAGGGTGGTGTGGAGTGCAAAAAAACGATGGATTTAGGCCCAGATCCTTGTACTGGGGTGAATGTATGACATTGTTCTACATTCTGTCCATCAACTGTGTTTTTTGCAATTTTCACCCCGAGTGGGCTGGGTATGCTCAGACGTGAGTCCCAGGCTCTCCACACCACTGGAGTCAAGCTATCCAGGCTGAATGAAGGCTGATAGCCAGAAACCGGTCCTTGGATGCTTGATTCCGGTCTGGGAAAGACATGGCTTGGTAGTTCGGACTGGACTGTTCCCATGAGGCACAGGGTCAGAGCTGATTTGCATATAGCCAGTGTCTAACCCAGGGTGGTGTGGAGTGCAAAAAAAACGATGGATTTAGGCCCAGATCCTTGTACTGGGGTGAATGTATGACATTGTTCTACATTCTGTCCATCAATTGTGTTTTTTGCAATTTTCACCCCGAGTGGGCTGGGTATGCTCAGACGTGAGTCCCAGGCTCTCCACACCACTGGAGTCAAGCTATCCAGGCTGAATGAAGGCTGATAGCCAGAAACCGGTCCTTGGATGCTTGATTCCGGTCTGGGAAAGACATGGCTTGGTAGTTCGGACTGGACTGTTCCCATGAGGCACAGGGTCAGAGCTGATTTGCATATAGCCAGTGTCTAACCCAGGGTGGTGTGGAGTGCGAAAAAACGATGGATTTAGGCCCAGATCCTTGTACTGGGGTGAATGTATGACATTGTTCTACATTCTGTCCATTAACTGTGTTTTTTGCAATTTTCACCCCGAGTGGGCTGGGTATGCTCAGACGTGAGTCCCAGGCTCTCCACACAACTGGAGTCAAGCTATCCAGGCTGAATAAAGGCTGTTAGCCAGAAACCGGTCCTTGGATGCTTGATTCCGGTCTGGGAAAGACATGGCTTGGTAGTTCGGACTGGACTGTTCCCATGAGGCACAGGGTCAGAGCTGATTTGCATATAGCCAGTGCCTAACCCAGGGTGGTGTGGAGTGCAAAAAAAACGATGGATTTAGGCCCAGATCCTTGTACTGGGGTGAATGTATGACATTGTTCTACATTCTGTCCATCAACTGTGTTTTTTGCAATTTTCACCCCGAGTGGGCTGGGTATGCTCAGACGTGAGTCCCAGGCTCTCCACACCACTGGAGTCAAGCTATCCAGGCTGAATGAAGGCTGATAGCCAGAAACCGGTCCTTGGATGCTTGATTCCGGTCTGGGAAAGACATGGCTCGGTAGTACGGACTGGACTGTTCCCATGAGGCACAGGGTCAGAGCTGATTTGCATATAGCCAGTGTCTAACCCAGGGTGGTGTGGAGTGCAAAAAAACGATGGATTTAGGCCCAGATCCTTGTACTGGGGTGAATGTATGACATTGTTCTACATTCTGTCCATCAACTGTGTTTTTTGCAATTTTCACCCCGAGTGGGCTGGGTATGCTCAGACGTGAGTCCCAGGCTCTCCACACCACTGGAGTCAAGCTATCCAGGCTGAATGAAGGCTGATAGCCAGAAACCAGTCCTTGGATGCTTGATTCCGGTCTGGGAAAGACATGGCTTGGTAGTTCGGACTGGACTGTTCCCATGAGGCACAGGGTCAGAGCTGATTTGCATATAGCCAGTGTCTAACCCAGGGTGGTGTGGAGTGCAATAAAACGATGGATTTAGGCCCAGATCCTTGTACTGGGGTGAATGTATGACATTGTTCTACATTCTGTCCATCAACTGTGTTTTTTGCAATTTTCACCCCGAGTGGGCTGGGTATGCTCAGACGTGAGTCCCAGGCTCTCCACACCACTGGAGTCAAGCTATCCAGGCTGATGAAGGCTGATAGCCAGAAACCGGTCCTTGGATGCTTGATTCCGGTCTGGGAAAGACATGGCTTGGTAGTTCGGACTGGACTGTTCCCATGAGGCACAGGGTCAGAGCTGATTTGCATATACCCAGTGTCTAACCCAGGGTGGTGTGGAGTGCAAAAAAACGATGGATTTAGGCCCAGATCCTTGTACTGGGGTGAATGTATGACATTGTTCTACATTCTGTCCATCAACTGTGTTTTTTGCAATTTTCACCCCGAGTGGGCTGGGTATGCTCAGACGTGAGTCCCAGGCTCTCCACACAACTGGAGTCAAGCTATCCAGGCTGAATGAAGGCTGTTAGCCAGAAACCGGTCCTTGGATGCTTGATTCCGGTCTGGGAAAGACATGGCTTGGTAGTTCGGACTGGACTGTTCCCATGAGGCACAGGGTCAGAGCTGATTTGCATATAGCCAGTGTCTAACCCAGGGTGGTGTGGAGTGCAAAACAACGATGGATTTAGGCCCAGATCCTTGTACTGGGGTGAATGTATGACATTGTTCTACATTCTGTCCATCAACTGTGTTTTTTGCAATTTTCACCCCGAGTGGGCTGGGTATGCTCAGACGTGAGTCCCAGGCTCTCCACACCACTGGAGTCAAGCTATCCAGGCTGAATGAAGGCTGATAGCCAGAAACCGGTCCTTGGATGCTTGATTCCGGTCTGGGAAAGACATGGTTTGGTAGTTCGGACTGGACTGTTCCCATGAGGCACAGGGTCAGAGCTGATTTGCATATAGCCAGTGTCTAACCCAGGGTGGTGTGGAGTGCAAAAAAAACGATGGATTTAGGCCCAGATCCTTGTACTTGGGTGAATGTATGACATTGTTCTACATTCTGTCCATCAACTGTGTTTTTTGCAATTTTCACCCCGAGTGGGCTGGGTATGCTCAGACGTGAGTCCCGGGCTCTCCACACCACTGGAGTCAAGCAATCCAGGCTGAATGAAGGCTGATAGCCAGAAACCGGTCCTTGGATGCTTGATTCCGGTCTGGGAAAGACATGGCTTGGTAGTACGGACTGGACTGTTCCCATGAGGCACAGGGTCAGAGCTGATTTGCATATAGCCAGTGTCTAACCCAGGGTGGTGTGGAGTGCAAAAAAACGATGGATTTAGGCCCAGATCCTTGTACTGGGGTGAATGTATGACATTGTTCTACATTCTGTCCATCAACTGTGTTTTTTGCAATTTTCACCCCGAGTAGGCTGGGTATGCTCAGACGTGAGTCCCAGGCTCTCCACACCACTGGAGTCAAGCTATCCAGGCTGAATGAAGGCTGATAGCCAGAAACCAGTCCTTGGATGCTTGATTCCGGTCTGGGAAAGACATGGCTTGGTAGTTCGGACTGGACTGTTCCCATGAGGCACAGGGTCAGAGCTGATTTGCATATAGCCAGTGTCTAACCCAGGGTGGTGTGGAGTGCAAAAAAACGATGGATTTAGGCCCAGATCCTTGTACTGGGGTGAATGTATGACATTGTTCTACATTCTGTCCATCAACTGTGTTTTTTGCAATTTTCACCCCGAGTGGGCTGGGTATGCTCAGACGTGAGTCCCAGGCTCTCCACACCACTGGAGTCAAGCTATCCAGGCTGAATGAAGGCTGATAGCCAGAAACCGGTCCTTGGATGCTTGATTCCGGTCTGGGAAAGACATGGCTTGGTAGTTCGGACTGGACTGTTCCCATGAGGCACAGGGTCAGAGCTGATTTGCATATAGCCAGTGTCTAACCCAGGGTGGTGTGGAGTGCAAAAAAAACGATGGATTTAGGCCCAGATCCTTGTACTGGGGTGAATGTATGACATTGTTCTACATTCTGTCCATCAACTGTGTTTTTTGCAATTTTCACCCCGAGTAGGCTGGGTATGCTCAGACGTGAGTCCCAGGCTCTCCACACCACTGGAGTCGAGCTATCCAGGCTGAATGAAGGCTGATAGCCAGAAACCAGTCCTTGGATGCTTGATTCCGGTCTGGGAAAGACATGGCTTGGTAGTTCGGACTGGACTGTTCCCATGAGGCACAGGGTCAGAGCTGATTTGCATATAGCCAGTGTCTAACCCAGGGTGGTGTGGAGTGCAAAAAAACGATGGATTTAGGCCCAGATCCTTGTACTGGGGTGAATGTATGACATTGTTCTACATTCTGTCCATCAACTGTGTTTTTTGCAATTTTCACCCCGAGTGGGCTGGGTATGCTCAGACGTGAGTCCCAGGCTCTCCACACCACTGGAGTCAAGCTATCCAGGCTGAATGAAGGCTGATAGCCAGAAACCGGTCCTTGGATGCTTGATTCCGGTCTGGGAAAGACATGGCTTGGTAGTTCGGACTGGACTGTTCCCATGAGGCACAGGGTCAGAGCTGATTTGCATATAGCCAGTGTCTAACCCAGGGTGGTGTGGAGTGCAAAAAAAACGATGGATTTAGGCCCAGATCCTTGTACTGGGGTGAATGTATGACATTGTTCTACTTTCTGTCCATCAACTGTGTTTTTTGCAATTTTCACCCCGAGTGGGCTGGGTATGCTCAGACGTGAGACCCAGGCTCTCCACACCACTGGAGTCAAGCTATCCAGGCTGAATGAAGGCTGATAGCCAGAAACCGGTCCTTGTATGCTTGATTCCGGTCTGGGAAAGACATGGCTTGGTAGTTCGGACTGGACTGTTCCCATGAGGCACAGGGTCAGAGCTGATTTGCATATAGCCAGTGTCTAACCCAGGGTGGTGTGGAGTGCAAAAAAACGATGGATTTAGGCCCAGATCCTTGTACTGGGGTGAATGTATGACATTGTTCTACATTCTGTCCATCAACTGTGTTTTTTGCAATTTTCCCCCCAAGTGGGCTGGGTATGCTCAGACGTGAGTCCCAGGCTCTCCACACCGCTGGAGTCAAGCTATCCAGGCTGAATGAAGGCTGATAGCCAGAAACCGGTCCTTGGATGCTTGATTCCGGTCTGGGAAAGACATGGCTTGGTAGTTCGGACTGGACTGTTCCCATGAGGCACAGGGTCAGAGCTGATTTGCATATAGCCAGTGTCTAACCCAGGGTGGTGTGGAGTGCAAAAAAACGATGGATTTAGGCCCAGATCCTTGTACTGGGGTGAATGTATGACATTGTTCTACATTCTGTCCATCAACTGTGTTTTTTGCAATTTTCACCCCGAGTGGGCTGGGTATGCTCAGACGTGAGTCCCAGGCTCTCCACACCACTGGAGTCAAGCTATCCTGGCTGAATGAAGGCTGATAGCCAGAAACTGGTCCTTGGATGCTTGATTCCGGTCTGGGAAAGACATGGCTTGGTAGTTCGGACTGGACTGTTCCCATGAGGCACAGGGTCAGAGCTGATTTGCATATAGCCAGTGTCTAACCCAGGGTGGTGTGGAGTGCAAAAAAACGATGGATTTAGGCCCAGATCTATGTACTGGGGTGAATGTATGACATTGTTCTACATTCTGTCCATCAGCTGTGTTTTTTGCAATTTTCACCCCGAGTGGGCTGGGTATGCTCAGACGTGAGTCCCAGGCTCTCCACACCACTGGAGTCAAGCTATCCAGGCTGAATGAAGGCTGATAGCCAGAAACCGGTCCTTGGATGCTTGATTCCGGTCTGGGAAAGACATGGCTTGGTAGTTCGGACTGGACTGTTCCCATGAGGCACAGGGACAGAGCAGATTTGCATATAGCCAGTGTCTAACCCAGGGTGGTGTGGAGTGCAAAAAAACGATGGATTTAGGCCCAGATCCTTGTACTGGGGTGAATGTATGACATTGTTCTACATTCTGTCCATCAACTGTGTTTTTTGCAATTTTCACCCCGAGTGGGCTGGGTATGCTCAGACGTGAGTCCCAGGCTCTCCACACCACTGGAGTCAAGCTATCCAGGCTGAATGAAGGCTGATAGCCAGAAACCATTCCTTGGATGCTTGATTCCGGTCTGGGAAAGACATGGCTTGATAGTTCGGACTGGACTGTTCCCATGAGGCACAGGGTCAGAGCTGATTTGCATATAGCCAGTGTCTAACCCAGGGTGGTGTGGAGTGCAAAAAAACGATGGATTTAGGCCCAGATCCTTGTACTGGGGTGAATGTATGACATTGTTCTACATTCTGTCCATCAACTGTGTTTTTTGCAATTTTCACCCCGAGTGGGCTGGGTATGCTCAGACGTGAGTCCCAGGCTCTCCACACCACTGGAGTCAAGCTATCCAGGCTGAATGAAGGCTGATAGCCAGAAACCGGTCCTTGGATGCTTGATTCCGGTCTGGGAAAGACATGGCTTGGTAGTTCGGACTGGACTGTTCCCATGAGGCACAGGGTCAGAGCTGATTTGCATATAGCCAGTGTCTAACCCAGGGTGGTGTGGAGTGCAAAAAAACTAAGGATTTAGGCCCAGATCCTTGTACTGGGGTGAATGTATGACATTGTTCTACATTCTGTCCATCAACTGTGTTTTTTGCAATTTTCACCCCGAGTGGGCTGGGTATGCTCAGACGTGAGTCCCAGGCTCTCCACACCACTGGAGTCAAGCTATCCAGGCTGAATGAAGGCTGATAGCCAGAAACCGGTCCTTGTATGCTTGATTCCGGTCTGGGAAAGACATGGCTTGGTAGTTCGGACTGGACTGTTCCCATGAGGCACAGGGTCAGAGCTGATTTGCATATAGCCAGTGTCTAACCCAGGGTGGTGTGGAGTGCAAAAAAACGATGGATTTAGGCCCAGATCCTTGTACTGGGGTGAATGTATGACATTGTTCTACATTCTGTCCATCAACTGTGTTTTTTGCAATTTTCACCCCGAGTGGGCTGGGTATGCTCAGACGTGAGTCCCAGGCTCTCCACACCACTGGAGTCAAGCTATCCAGGCTGAATGAAGGCTGATAGCCAGAAACCGGTCCTTGGATGCTTGATTCCGGTCTGGGAAAGACATGGCTTGGTAGTTCGGACTGGACTGTTCCCATGAGGCACAGGGTAAGAGCTGATTTGCATATAGCCAGTGTCTAACCCAGGGTGGTGTGGAGTGCAAAAAAACGATGGATTTAGGCCCAGATCCTTGTACTGGGGTGAATGTATGACATTGTTCTACATTCTGTCCATCAACTGTGTTTTTTGCTATTTTCAACCGAGTGGGCTGGGTATGCTCAGACGTGAGTCCCAGGCTCTCCACACCACTGGAGTCAAGCTATCCAGGCTGAATGAAGGCTGATAGCCAGAAACCGGTCCTTGGATGCTTGATTCCGGTCTGGGAAAGACATGGCTTGGTAGTTCGGACTGGACTGTTCCCATGAGGCACAGGGTCAGAGCTGATTTGCATATAGCCAGTGTCTAACCCAGGGTGGTGTGGAGTGCAAAACAACGATGGATTTAGGCCCAGATCCTTGTACTGGGGTGAATGTATGACATTGTTCTACATTCTGTCCATCAACTGTGTTTTTTGCAATTTTCACCCCGAGTGGGCTGGGTATGCTCAGACGTGAGTCCCAGGCTCTCCACACCACTGGAGTCAAGCTATCCAGGCTGAATGAAGGCTGATAGCCAGAAACCGGTCCTTGGATGCTTGATTCCGGTCTGGGAAAGACATGGTTTGGTAGTTCGGACTGGACTGTTCCCATGAGGCACAGGGTCAGAGCTGATTTGCATATAGCCAGTGTCTAACCCAGGGTGGTGTGGAGTGCAAAAAAAACGATGGATTTAGGCCCAGATCCTTGTACTTGGGTGAATGTATGACATTGTTCTACATTCTGTCCATCAACTGTGTTTTTTGCAATTTTCACCCCGAGTGGGCTGGGTATGCTCAGACGTGAGTCCCGGGCTCTCCACACCACTGGAGTCAAGCAATCCAGGCTGAATGAAGGCTGATAGCCAGAAACCGGTCCTTGGATGCTTGATTCCGGTCTGGGAAAGACATGGCTTGGTAGTACGGACTGGACTGTTCCCATGAGGCACAGGGTCAGAGCTGATTTGCATATAGCCAGTGTCTAACCCAGGGTGGTGTGGAGTGCAAAAAAACGATGGATTTAGGCCCAGATCCTTGTACTGGGGTGAATGTATGACATTGTTCTACATTCTGTCCATCAACTGTGTTTTTTGCAATTTTCACCCCGAGTAGGCTGGGTATGCTCAGACGTGAGTCCCAGGCTCTCCACACCACTGGAGTCAAGCTATCCAGGCTGAATGAAGGCTGATAGCCAGAAACCAGTCCTTGGATGCTTGATTCCGGTCTGGGAAAGACATGGCTTGGTAGTTCGGACTGGACTGTTCCCATGAGGCACAGGGTCAGAGCTGATTTGCATATAGCCAGTGTCTAACCCAGGGTGGTGTGGAGTGCAAAAAAACGATGGATTTAGGCCCAGATCCTTGTACTGGGGTGAATGTATGACATTGTTCTACATTCTGTCCATCAACTGTGTTTTTTGCAATTTTCACCCCGAGTGGGCTGGGTATGCTCAGACGTGAGTCCCAGGCTCTCCACACCACTGGAGTCAAGCTATCCAGGCTGAATGAAGGCTGATAGCCAGAAACCGGTCCTTGGATGCTTGATTCCGGTCTGGGAAAGACATGGCTTGGTAGTTCGGACTGGACTGTTCCCATGAGGCACAGGGTCAGAGCTGATTTGCATATAGCCAGTGTCTAACCCAGGGTGGTGTGGAGTGCAAAAAAAACGATGGATTTAGGCCCAGATCCTTGTACTGGGGTGAATGTATGACATTGTTCTACATTCTGTCCATCAACTGTGTTTTTTGCAATTTTCACCCCGAGTAGGCTGGGTATGCTCAGACGTGAGTCCCAGGCTCTCCACACCACTGGAGTCGAGCTATCCAGGCTGAATGAAGGCTGATAGCCAGAAACCAGTCCTTGGATGCTTGATTCCGGTCTGGGAAAGACATGGCTTGGTAGTTCGGACTGGACTGTTCCCATGAGGCACAGGGTCAGAGCTGATTTGCATATAGCCAGTGTCTAACCCAGGGTGGTGTGGAGTGCAAAAAAACGATGGATTTAGGCCCAGATCCTTGTACTGGGGTGAATGTATGACATTGTTCTACATTCTGTCCATCAACTGTGTTTTTTGCAATTTTCACCCCGAGTGGGCTGGGTATGCTCAGACGTGAGTCCCAGGCTCTCCACACCACTGGAGTCAAGCTATCCAGGCTGAATGAAGGCTGATAGCCAGAAACCGGTCCTTGGATGCTTGATTCCGGTCTGGGAAAGACATGGCTTGGTAGTTCGGACTGGACTGTTCCCATGAGGCACAGGGTCAGAGCTGATTTGCATATAGCCAGTGTCTAACCCAGGGTGGTGTGGAGTGCAAAAAAAACGATGGATTTAGGCCCAGATCCTTGTACTGGGGTGAATGTATGACATTGTTCTACTTTCTGTCCATCAACTGTGTTTTTTGCAATTTTCACCCCGAGTGGGCTGGGTATGCTCAGACGTGAGACCCAGGCTCTCCACACCACTGGAGTCAAGCTATCCAGGCTGAATGAAGGCTGATAGCCAGAAACCGGTCCTTGTATGCTTGATTCCGGTCTGGGAAAGACATGGCTTGGTAGTTCGGACTGGACTGTTCCCATGAGGCACAGGGTCAGAGCTGATTTGCATATAGCCAGTGTCTAACCCAGGGTGGTGTGGAGTGCAAAAAAACGATGGATTTAGGCCCAGATCCTTGTACTGGGGTGAATGTATGACATTGTTCTACATTCTGTCCATCAACTGTGTTTTTTGCAATTTTCCCCCCAAGTGGGCTGGGTATGCTCAGACGTGAGTCCCAGGCTCTCCACACCGCTGGAGTCAAGCTATCCAGGCTGAATGAAGGCTGATAGCCAGAAACCGGTCCTTGGATGCTTGATTCCGGTCTGGGAAAGACATGGCTTGGTAGTTCGGACTGGACTGTTCCCATGAGGCACAGGGTCAGAGCTGATTTGCATATAGCCAGTGTCTAACCCAGGGTGGTGTGGAGTGCAAAAAAACGATGGATT
The DNA here is from genome assembly GCF_964261635.1 of Lissotriton helveticus. Taxonomy (NCBI): domain Eukaryota; kingdom Metazoa; phylum Chordata; class Amphibia; order Caudata; family Salamandridae; genus Lissotriton; species Lissotriton helveticus. The sequence continues at coordinate 1,414,095,728 of NC_136065.1, forward strand.
TAGGCCCAGATCCTTGTACTGGGGTGAATGTATGACATTGTTCTACATTCTGTCCATCAACTGTGTTTTTTGCAATTTTCACCCCGAGTGGGCTGGGTATGCTCAGACGTGAGTCCCAGGCTCTCCACACCACTGGAGTCAAGCTATCCTGGCTGAATGAAGGCTGATAGCCAGAAACTGGTCCTTGGATGCTTGATTCCGGTCTGGGAAAGACATGGCTTGGTAGTTCGGACTGGACTGTTCCCATGAGGCACAGGGTCAGAGCTGATTTGCATATAGCCAGTGTCTAACCCAGGGTGGTGTGGAGTGCAAAAAAACGATGGATTTAGGCCCAGATCTATGTACTGGGGTGAATGTATGACATTGTTCTACATTCTGTCCATCAGCTGTGTTTTTTGCAATTTTCACCCCGAGTGGGCTGGGTATGCTCAGACGTGAGTCCCAGGCTCTCCACACCACTGGAGTCAAGCTATCCAGGCTGAATGAAGGCTGATAGCCAGAAACCGGTCCTTGGATGCTTGATTCCGGTCTGGGAAAGACATGGCTTGGTAGTTCGGACTGGACTGTTCCCATGAGGCACAGGGACAGAGCAGATTTGCATATAGCCAGTGTCTAACCCAGGGTGGTGTGGAGTGCAAAAAAACGATGGATTTAGGCCCAGATCCTTGTACTGGGGTGAATGTATGACATTGTTCTACATTCTGTCCATCAACTGTGTTTTTTGCAATTTTCACCCCGAGTGGGCTGGGTATGCTCAGACGTGAGTCCCAGGCTCTCCACACCACTGGAGTCAAGCTATCCAGGCTGAATGAAGGCTGATAGCCAGAAACCATTCCTTGGATGCTTGATTCCGGTCTGGGAAAGACATGGCTTGATAGTTCGGACTGGACTGTTCCCATGAGGCACAGGGTCAGAGCTGATTTGCATATAGCCAGTGTCTAACCCAGGGTGGTGTGGAGTGCAAAAAAACGATGGATTTAGGCCCAGATCCTTGTACTGGGGTGAATGTATGACATTGTTCTACATTCTGTCCATCAACTGTGTTTTTTGCAATTTTCACCCCGAGTGGGCTGGGTATGCTCAGACGTGAGTCCCAGGCTCTCCACACCACTGGAGTCAAGCTATCCAGGCTGAATGAAGGCTGATAGCCAGAAACCGGTCCTTGGATGCTTGATTCCGGTCTGGGAAAGACATGGCTTGGTAGTTCGGACTGGACTGTTCCCATGAGGCACAGGGTCAGAGCTGATTTGCATATAGCCAGTGTCTAACCCAGGGTGGTGTGGAGTGCAAAAAAACTAAGGATTTAGGCCCAGATCCTTGTACTGGGGTGAATGTATGACATTGTTCTACATTCTGTCCATCAACTGTGTTTTTTGCAATTTTCACCCCGAGTGGGCTGGGTATGCTCAGACGTGAGTCCCAGGCTCTCCACACCACTGGAGTCAAGCTATCCAGGCTGAATGAAGGCTGATAGCCAGAAACCGGTCCTTGTATGCTTGATTCCGGTCTGGGAAAGACATGGCTTGGTAGTTCGGACTGGACTGTTCCCATGAGGCACAGGGTCAGAGCTGATTTGCATATAGCCAGTGTCTAACCCAGGGTGGTGTGGAGTGCAAAAAAACGATGGATTTAGGCCCAGATCCTTGTACTGGGGTGAATGTATGACATTGTTCTACATTCTGTCCATCAACTGTGTTTTTTGCAATTTTCACCCCGAGTGGGCTGGGTATGCTCAGACGTGAGTCCCAGGCTCTCCACACCACTGGAGTCAAGCTATCCAGGCTGAATGAAGGCTGATAGCCAGAAACCGGTCCTTGGATGCTTGATTCCGGTCTGGGAAAGACATGGCTTGGTAGTTCGGACTGGACTGTTCCCATGAGGCACAGGGTCAGAGCTGATTTGCATATAGCCAGTGTCTAACCCAGGGTGGTGTGGAGTGCAAAAAAACGATGGATTTAGGCCCAGATCCTTGTACTGGGGTGAATGTATGACATTGTTCTACATTCTGTCCATCAACTGTGTTTTTTGCTATTTTCAACCGAGTGGGCTGGGTATGCTCAGACGTGAGTCCCAGGCTCTCCACACCACTGGAGTCAAGCTATCCAGGCTGAATGAAGGCTGATAGCCAGAAACCGGTCCTTGGATGCTTGATTCCGGTCTGGGAAAGACATGGCTTGGTAGTTCGGACTGGACTGTTCCCATGAGGCACAGGATCAGAGCTGATTTGCATATAGCCAGTGTCTAACCCAGGGTGGTGTGGAGTGCAAAAAAACGAGGGATTTAGGCCCAGATCCTTGTACTGGGGTGAATGTATGAGATTGTTCTACATTCTGTCCATCAACTGTGTTTTTTGCAATTTTCACCCGAGTGGGCTGGGTATGCTCAGACGTGAGTCCCAGGCTCTCCACACCACTGGAGTCAAGCTATCCAGGCTGAATGAAGGCTGATAGCCAGAAACCGGTCCTTGGATGCTTGATTCCGGTCTGGGAAAGACATGGCTTGGTAGTTCGGACTGGACTGTTCCCATGAGGCACAGGGTCAGAGCTGATTTGCATATAGCCAGTGTCTAACCGAGGGTGGTGTGGAGTGCAAAAAAACGATGGATTTAGGCCCAGATCCTTGTACTGGGGTGAATGTATGACATTGTTCTACATTCTGTCCATCAACTGTGTTTTTTGCAATTTTCACCCCGAGTGGGCTGGGTATGCTCAGACGTGAGTCCCAGGCTCTCCACACCACTGGAGTCAAGCTATCCAGGCTGAATGAAGGCTGATAGCCAGAAACCGGTCCTTGGATGCTTGATTCCGGTCTGGGAAAGACATGGCTTGGTAGTTCGGACTGGACTGTTCCCATGAGGCACAGGGTCAGAGCTGATTTGCATATAGCCAGTGTCTAACCCAGGGTGGTGTGGAGTGCAAAAAAAACGATGGATTTAGGCCCAGATCCTTGTACTGGGGTGAATGTATGACATTGTTCTACATTCTGTCCATCAACTGTGTTTTTTGCAATTTTCACCCCGAGTGGGCTGGGTATGCTCAGACGTGAGTCCCAGGCTCTCCACACCACTGGAGTCAAGCTATCCAGGCTGAATGAAGGCTGATAGCCAGAAACCGGTCCTTGGATGCTTGATTCCGGTCTGGGAAAGACATGGCTTGGTAGTTCGGACTGGACTGTTCCCATGAGGCACAGGGTCAGAGCTGATTTGCATATAGCCAGTGTCTAACCCAGGGTGGTGTGGAGTGCAAAAAAACGATGGATTTAGGCCCAGATCCTTGTACTGGGGTGAATGTATGACATTGTTCTACATTCTGTCCATCAACTGTGTTTTTTGCAATTTTCACCCCGAGTGGGCTGGGTATGCTCAGACGTGAGTCCCAGGCTCTCCACACCACTGGAGTCAAGCTATCCAGGCTGAATGAAGGCTGATAGCCAGAAACCGGTCCTTGGATGCTTGATTCCGGTCTGGGAAAGACATGGCTTGGTAGTTCGGACTGGACTGTTCCCATGAGGCACAGGGTCAGAGCTGATTTGCATATAGCCTGTGTCTAACCCAGGGTGGTGTGGAGTGCAAAAAAACGATGGATTTAGGCCCAGATCCTTGTACTGGGGTGAATGTATGACATTGTTCTACATTCTGTCCATCAACTGTGTTTTTTGCAATTTTCACCCCGAGTGGGCTGGGTATGCTCAGACGTGAGTCCCAGGCTCTCCACACCACTGGAGTCAAGCTATCCAGGCTGAATGAAGGCTGATAGCCAGAAACCGGTCCTTGGATGCTTGATTCCGGTCTGGGAAAGACATGGCTTGGTAGTTCGGACTGGACTGTTCCCATGAGGCACAGGGTCAGAGCTGATTTGCATATAGCCAGTGTCTAACCCAGGGTGGTGTGGAGTGCAAAAAAACGATGGATTTAGGCCCAGATCCTTGTACTGGGGTGAATGTATGACATTGTTCTACATTCTGTCCATCAACTGTGTTTTTTGCAATTTTCACCCGAGTGGGCTGGGTATGCTCAGACGTGAGTCCCAGGCTCTCCACACCACTGGAGTCAAGCTATCCAGGCTGAATGAAGGCTGATAGCCAGAAACCGGTCCTTGGATGCTTGATTCCGGTCTGGGAAAGACATGGCTTGGTAGTTCGGGCTGGACTGTTCCCATGAGTCACAGGGTCAGAGCTGATTTGCATATAGCCAGTGTCTAACCCAGGGTGGTGTGGAGTGCAAAAAAACGATGGATTTAGGCCCAGATCCTTGTACTGGGGTGAATGTATGACATTGTTCTACATTCTGTCCATCAACTGTGTTTTTTGCTATTTTCAACCGAGTGGGCTGGGTATGCTCAGACGTGAGTCCCAGGCTCTCCACACCACTGGAGTCAAGCTATCCAGGCTGAATGAAGGCTGATAGCCAGAAACCGGTCCTTGGATGCTTGATTCCGGTCTGGGAAAGACATGGCTTGGTAGTTCGGACTGGACTGTTCCCATGAGGCACAGGATCAGAGCTGATTTGCATATAGCCAGTGTCTAACCCAGGGTGGTGTGGAGTGCAAAAAAACGAGGGATTTAGGCCCAGATCCTTGTACTGGGGTGAATGTATGAGATTGTTCTACATTCTGTCCATCAACTGTGTTTTTTGCAATTTTCACCCGAGTGGGCTGGGTATGCTCAGACGTGAGTCCCAGGCTCTCCACACCACTGGAGTCAAGCTATCCAGGCTGAATGAAGGCTGATAGCCAGAAACCGGTCCTTGGATGCTTGATTCCGGTCTGGGAAAGACATGGCTTGGTAGTTCGGACTGGACTGTTCCCATGAGGCACAGGGTCAGAGCTGATTTGCATATAGCCAGTGTCTAACCGAGGGTGGTGTGGAGTGCAAAAAAACGATGGATTTAGGCCCAGATCCTTGTACTGGGGTGAATGTATGACATTGTTCTACATTCTGTCCATCAACTGTGTTTTTTGCAATTTTCACCCCGAGTGGGCTGGGTATGCTCAGACGTGAGTCCCAGGCTCTCCACACCACTGGAGTCAAGCTATCCAGGCTGAATGAAGGCTGATAGCCAGAAACCGGTCCTTGGATGCTTGATTCCGGTCTGGGAAAGACATGGCTTGGTAGTTCGGACTGGACTGTTCCCATGAGGCACAGGGTCAGAGCTGATTTGCATATAGCCAGTGTCTAACCCAGGGTGGTGTGGAGTGCAAAAAAAACGATGGATTTAGGCCCAGATCCTTGTACTGGGGTGAATGTATGACATTGTTCTACATTCTGTCCATCAACTGTGTTTTTTGCAATTTTCACCCCGAGTGGGCTGGGTATGCTCAGACGTGAGTCCCAGGCTCTCCACACCACTGGAGTCAAGCTATCCAGGCTGAATGAAGGCTGATAGCCAGAAACCGGTCCTTGGATGCTTGATTCCGGTCTGGGAAAGACATGGCTTGGTAGTTCGGACTGGACTGTTCCCATGAGGCACAGGGTCAAAGCTGATTTGCATATAGCCAGTGTCTAACCCAGGGTGGTGTGGAGTGCAAAAAAACGATGGATTTAGGCCCAGATCCTTGTACTGGGGTGAATGTATGACATTGTTCTACATTCTGTCCATCAACTGTGTTTTTTGCAATTTTCACCCCGAGTGGGCTGGGTATGCTCAGACGTGAGTCCCAGGCTCTCCACACCACTGGAGTCAAGCTATCCAGGCTGAATGAAGGCTGATAGCCAGAAACCGGTCCTTGGATGCTTGATTCCGGTCTGGGAAAGACATGGCTTGGTAGTTCGGACTGGACTGTTCCCATTTGGCACAGGGTCAGAGCTGATTTGCATATAGCCAGTGTCTAACCCAGGGTGGTGTGGAGTGCAAAAAAACGATGGATTTAGGCCCAGATCCTTGTACTGGGGTGAATGTATGTCATTGTTCTACATTCTGTCCATCAACTGTGTTTTTTGCAATTTTCACCCCGAGTGGGCTGGGTATGCTCAGACGTGAGTCCTAGGCTCTCCAAACCACTGGAGTCAAGCTATCCAGGCTGAATGAAGGCTGATAGCCAGAAACCGGTCCTTGGATGCTTGATTCCGGTCTGGGAAAGACATAGCTTGGTAGTTCGGACTGGACTGTTCCCATGAGGCCCAGGGTCAGAGCTGATTTGCATATAGCCAGTGTCTAACCCAGGGTGGTGTGGAGTGCAAAAAAACGATGGATTTAGGCCCAGATCCTTGTACTGGGGTGAATGTATGACATTGTTCTACATTCTGTCCATCAACTGTGTTTTTTGCAATTTTCACCCCGAGTGTGCTGGGTATGCTCAGACGTGAGTCCCAGGCTCTCCACACCACTGCAGTCAAGCTATCCAGGCTGAATGAAGGCTGATAGTCAGAAACCGGTCCTTGGATGCTTGATTCCGGTCTGGGAAAGACATGGCTTGGTAGTTCGGACTGGACTGTTCCCATGAGGCACAGGGTCACAGCTGATTTGCATATAGCCAGTGTCTAACCCAGGGTGGTGTGGAGTGCAAAAAAACGATGGATTTAGGCCCAGATCCTTGTACTGGGGTGAATGTATGACATTGTTCTACATTCTGTCCATCAACTGTGTTTTTTGCAATTTTCACCCCGAGTGGGCTGGGTATGCTCAGACGTGAGTCCCAGGCTCTCCACACCACTGGAGTCAAGCTATCCAGGCTGAATGAAGGCTGATAGCCAGAAACCGGTCCTTGGATGCTTGATTCCGGTCTGGGAAAGACATGGCTTGGTAGTTCGGACTGGACTGTTCCCATGAGGCACAGGGTCAGAGCTGATTTGCATATAGCCAGTGTCTAACCCAGGGTGGTGTGGAGTGCAAAAAAACGATGGATTTAGGCCCAGATCCTATAACTGGGGTGAATGTATGACATTGTTCTACATTCTGTCCATCAACTGTGTTTTTTGCAATTTTCACCCCGAGTGGGCTGGGTATGCTCAGACGTGAGTCCCAGGCTCTCCACACCACTGGAGTCAAGCTATCCAGGCTGAATGAAGGCTGATAGCCAGAAACCGGTCCTTGGATGCTTGATTCCGGTCTGGGAAAGACATGGCTTGGTAGTTCGGACTGGACTGTTCCCATGAGGCACAGGGTCAGAGCTGATTTGCATATAGCCAGTGTCTAACCCAGGGTGGTGTGGAGTGCAAAAAAACGATGGATTTAGGCCCAGATCCTTGTACTGGGGTGAATGTATGACATTGTTCTACATTCTGTCCATCAACTGTGTTTTTTGCAATTTTCACCCCGAGTGGGCTGGGTATGCTCAGACGTGAGTCCCAGGCTCTCCACACCACTGGAGTCAAGCTATCCAGGCTGAATGAAGGCTGATAGCCAGAAACCGGTCCTTGGATGCTTGATTCCGGTCTGGGAAAGACATGGCTTGGTAGTTCGGACTGGACTGTTCCCATGAGGCACAGGGTCAGAGCTGATTTGCATATAGCCAGTGTCTAACCCAGGGTGGTGTGGAGTGCAAAAAAAACGATGGATTTAGGCCCAGATCCTTGTACTGGGGTGAATGTATGACATTGTTCTACATTCTGTCCATCAACTGTGTTTTTTGCAATTTTCACCCCGAGTGGGCTGGGTATGCTCAGACGTGAGTCCCAGGCTCTCCACACCACTGGAGTCAAGCTATCCAGGCTGAATGAAGGCTGATAGCCAGAAACCGGTCCTTGGATGCTTGATTCCGGTCTGGGAAAGACATGGCTTGGTAGTTCGGACTGGACTGTTCCCATGAGGCACAGGGTCAAAGCTGATTTGCATATAGCCAGTGTCTAACCCAGGGTGGTGTGGAGTGCAAAAAAACGATGGATTTAGGCCCAGATCCTTGTACTGGGGTGAATGTATGACATTGTTCTACATTCTGTCCATCAACTGTGTTTTTTGCAATTTTCACCCCGAGTGGGCTGGGTATGCTCAGACGTGAGTCCCAGGCTCTCCACACCACTGGAGTCAAGCTATCCAGGCTGAATGAAGGCTGATAGCCAGAAACCGGTCCTTGGATGCTTGATTCCGGTCTGGGAAAGACATGGCTTGGTAGTTCGGACTGGACTGTTCCCATTTGGCACAGGGTCAGAGCTGATTTGCATATAGCCAGTGTCTAACCCAGGGTGGTGTGGAGTGCAAAAAAACGATGGATTTAGGCCCAGATCCTTGTACTGGGGTGAATGTATGTCATTGTTCTACATTCTGTCCATCAACTGTGTTTTTTGCAATTTTCACCCCGAGTGGGCTGGGTATGCTCAGACGTGAGTCCTAGGCTCTCCAAACCACTGGAGTCAAGCTATCCAGGCTGAATGAAGGCTGATAGCCAGAAACCGGTCCTTGGATGCTTGATTCCGGTCTGGGAAAGACATAGCTTGGTAGTTCGGACTGGACTGTTCCCATGAGGCCCAGGGTCAGAGCTGATTTGCATATAGCCAGTGTCTAACCCAGGGTGGTGTGGAGTGCAAAAAAACGATGGATTTAGGCCCAGATCCTTGTACTGGGGTGAATGTATGACATTGTTCTACATTCTGTCCATCAACTGTGTTTTTTGCAATTTTCACCCCGAGTGTGCTGGGTATGCTCAGACGTGAGTCCCAGGCTCTCCACACCACTGCAGTCAAGCTATCCAGGCTGAATGAAGGCTGATAGTCAGAAACCGGTCCTTGGATGCTTGATTCCGGTCTGGGAAAGACATGGCTTGGTAGTTCGGACTGGACTGTTCCCATGAGGCACAGGGTCACAGCTGATTTGCATATAGCCAGTGTCTAACCCAGGGTGGTGTGGAGTGCAAAAAAACGATGGATTTAGGCCCAGATCCTTGTACTGGGGTGAATGTATGACATTGTTCTACATTCTGTCCATCAACTGTGTTTTTTGCAATTTTCACCCCGAGTGGGCTGGGTATGCTCAGACGTGAGTCCCAGGCTCTCCACACCACTGGAGTCAAGCTATCCAGGCTGAATGAAGGCTGATAGCCAGAAACCGGTCCTTGGATGCTTGATTCCGGTCTGGGAAAGACATGGCTTGGTAGTTCGGACTGGACTGTTCCCATGAGGCACAGGGTCAGAGCTGATTTGCATATAGCCAGTGTCTAACCCAGGGTGGTGTGGAGTGCAAAAAAACGATGGATTTAGGCCCAGATCCTATAACTGGGGTGAATGTATGACATTGTTCTACATTCTGTCCATCAACTGTGTTTTTTGCAATTTTCACCCCGAGTGGGCTGGGTATGCTCAGACGTGAGTCCCAGGCTCTCCACACCACTGGAGTCAAGCTATCCAGGCTGAATGAAGGCTGATAGCCAGAAACCGGTCCTTGGATGCTTGATTCCGGTCTGGGAAAGACATGGCTTGGTAGTTCGGACTGGACTGTTCCCATGAGGCACAGGGTCAGAGCTGATTTGCATATAGCCAGTGTCTAACCCAGGGTGGTGTGGAGTGCAAAAAAACGATGGATTTAGGCCCAGATCCTTGTACTGGGGTGAATGTATGACATTGTTCTACATTCTGTCCATCAACTGTGTTTTTTGCAATTTTCACCCCGAGTGGGCTGGGTATGCTCAGACGTGAGTCCCAGGCTCTCCACACCACTGGAGTCAAGCTATCCAGGCTGAATGAAGGCTGATAGCCAGAAACCGGTCCTTGGATGCTTGATTCCGGTCTGGGAAAGACATGGCTTGGTAGTTCGGACTGGACTGTTCCCATGAGGCACAGGGTCAGAGCTGATTTGCATATAGCCAGTGTCTAACCCAGGGTGGTGTGGAGTGCAAAAAAAACGATGGATTTAGGCCCAGATCCTTGTACTGGGGTGAATGTATGACATTGTTCTACATTCTGTCCATCAACTGTGTTTTTTGCAATTTTCACCCCGAGTGGGCTGGGTATGCTCAGACGTGAGTCCCAGGCTCTCCACACCACTGGAGTCAAGCTATCCAGGCTGAATGAAGGCTGATAGCCAGAAACCGGTCCTTGGATGCTTGATTCCGGTCTGGGAAAGACATGGCTTGGTAGTTCGGACTGGACTGTTCCCATGAGGCACAGGGTCAGGGCTGATTTGAATATAGCCAGTGTCTAACCCAGGGTGGTGTGGAGTGCAAAAAAACGATGGATTTAGGCCCAGATCCTTGTACTGGGGTGAATGTATGACATTGTTCTACATTCTGTCCATCAACTGTGTTTTTTGCAATTTTCACCCCGAGTGGGCTGGGTATGCTCAGACGTGAGTCCAAGGCTCTCCACACCACTGGAGTCAAGCTATCCAGGCTGAATGAAGGCTGATAGCCAGAAACCGGTCCTTGGATGCTTGATTCCGGTTTGGGAAAGACATGGCTTGGTAGTTCGGACTGGACTGTTCCCATGAGGCACAGGGTCAGAGCTGATTTGCGTATAGCCAGTGTCTAACCCAGGGTGGTGTGGAGTGCAAAAAAACGATGGATTTAGGCCCAGATCCTTGTACTGGAGTGAATGTATGACATTGTTCTACATTCTGTCCATCAACTGTGTTTTTTGCAATTTTCACCCCGAGTGGGATGGGTATGCTCAGACGTGAGTCCCAGGCTCTCCACACCACTGGAGTCAAGCTATCCAGGCTGAATGAAGGCTGATAGCCAGAAACCGGTCCTTGGATGCTTGATTCCGGTCTGGGAAAGACATGGCTTGGTAGTTCGGACTGGACTGTTCCCATGAGGCACAGGGTCAGAGCTGATTTGCATATAGCCAGTGTCTAACCCAGGGTGGTGTGAAGTGCAAAAAAACGATGGATTTAGGCCCAGATCCTTGTACTGGGGTGAATGTATGACATTGTTCTACATTCTGTCCATCAACTGTGTTTTTTGCAATTTTCACCCCGAGTGGGCTGGGTATGCTCAGACGTGAGTCCCAGGCTCTCCACACCACTGGAGTCAAGCTATCCAGGCTGAATGAAGGCTGATAGCCAGAAACCGGTCCTTGGATGCTTGATTCCGGTCTGGGAAAGACATGGCTTGGTAGTTCGGACTGGACTGTTCCCATGAGGCACAGGGTCAGAGCTGATTTGCATATAGCCAGTGTCTAACCCAGGGTGGTGTGGAGTGCAAAAAAACGATGGATTTAGGCCCAGATCCTTGTACTGGGGTGAATGTATGACATTGTTCTACATTCTGTCCATCAACTGTGTTTTTTGCAATTTTCACCCGAGTGGGCTGGGTATGCTCAGACGTGAGTCCCAGGCTCTCCACACCACTGGAGTCAAGCTATCCAGGCTGAATGAAGGCTGATAGCCAGAAACCGGTCCTTGGATGCTTGATTCCGGTCTGGGAAAGACATGGCTTGGTAGTTCGGGCTGGACTGTTCCCATGAGTCACAGGGTCAGAGCTGATTTGCATATAGCCAGTGTCTAACCCAGGGTGGTGTGGAGTGCAAAAAAACGATGGATTTAGGCCCAGATCCTTGTACTGGGGTGAATGTATGTCATTGTTCTACATTCTGTCCATCAACTTTTTTTTTTGCAATTTTCACCCCGAGTGGGCTGGGTATGCTCAGACGTGAGTCCCAGGCTCTCCAAACCACTGGAGTCAAGCTATCCAGGCTGAATGAAGGCTGATAGCCAGAAACCGGTCCTTGGATGCTTGATTTCGGTCTGGGAAAGACATGGCTTGGTAGTTCGGACTGGACTGTTCCCATGAGGCACAGGGTCAGAGCTGATTTGCATATAGCCAGTGTCTAACCCAGGGTGGTGTGGAGTGCAAAAAAACGATGGATTTAGGCCCAGATCCTTGTACTGGGGTGAATGTATGACATTGTTCTACATTCTGTCCATCAACTGTGTTTTTTGCAATTTTCACCCCGAGTGGGCTGGGTATGCTCAGACGTGAGTCCCAGGCTCTCCACACCACTGCAGTCAAGCTATCCAGGCTGAATGAAGGCTGATAGCCAGAAACCGGTCCTTGGATGCTTGATTCCGGTCTGGGAAAGTAATGGCTTGGTAGTTCGGACTGGACTGTTCCCATGAGGCACAGGGTCAGAGCTGATTTGCATATAGCCAGTGTCTAACCCAGGGTGGTGTGGAGTGCAAAAAAACGATGGATTTAGGCCCAGATCCTTGTACTGGGGTGAATGTATGACATTGTTCTACATTCTGTCCATCAACTGTGTTTTTTGCAATTTTCACCCCGAGTGGGCTGGGTATGCTCAGACGTGAGTCCCAGGCTCTCCACACCACTGGAGTCAAGCTATCCAGGCTGAATGAAGGCTGATAGCCAGAAACCGGTCCTTGGATGCTTGATTCCGGTCTGGGAACGACATGGCTTGGTAGTTTGGACTGGACTGTTCCCATGAGGCACAGGGGCAGAGCTGATTTGCATATAGCCAGTGTCTAACCCAGGGTGGTGTGGAGTGCAAAAAAACGATGGATTTAGGCCCAGATCCTATAACTGGGGTGAATGTATGACATTGTTCTACATTCTGTCCATCAACTGTGTTTTTTGCAATTTTCACCCCGAGTGGGCTGGGTATGCTCAGATGTGAGTCCCAGGCTCTCCACACCACTGGAGTCAAGCTATCCAGGCTGAATGAAGGCTGATAGCCAGAAACCGGTCCTTGGATGCTTGATTCCGGTCTGGGAAAGACATGGCTTGGTAGTTCGGACTGGACTGTTCCCATGAGGCACAGGGTCAGAGCTGATTTGCATATAGCCAGTGTCTAACCCAGGGTGGTGTGGAGTGCAAAAAAACGATGGATTTAGGCCCAGATCCTTGTACTGGGGTGAATGTATGACATTGTTCTACATTCTGTCCATCAACTGTGTTTTTTGCAATTTTCACCCCGAGTGGGCTGGGTATGCTCAGACGTGAGTCCCAGGCTCTCCACACCACTGGAGTCAAGCTATCCAGGCTGAATGAAGGCTGATAGCCAGAAACCGGTCCTTGGATGCTTGATTCCGGTCTGGGAAAGACATGGCTTGGTAGTTCGGACTGGACTGTTCCCATGAGGCACAGGGTCAGAGCTGATTTGCATATAGCCAGTGTCTAACCCAGGGTGGTGTGGAGTGCAAAAAAAACGATGGATTTAGGCCCAGATCCTTGTACTGGGGTGAATGTATGATATTGTTCTACATTCTGTCCATCAACTGTGTTTTTTGCAATTTTCACCCCGAGTGGGCTGGGTATGCTCAGACGTGAGTCCCAGGCTCTCCACACCACTGGAGTCAAGCTATCCAGGCTGAATGAAGGCTGATAGCCAGAAACCGGTCCTTGGATGCTTGATTCCGGTCTGGGAAAGACATGGCTTGGTAGTTCGGACTGGACTGTTCCCATGAGGCACAGGGTCAGAGCTGATTTGCGTATAGCCAGTGTCTAACCCAGGGTGGTGTGGAGTGCAAAAAAACGATGGATTTAGGCCCAGATCCTTGTACTGGAGTGAATGTATGACATTGTTCTACATTCTGTCCATCAACTGTGTTTTTTGCAATTTTCACCCCGAGTGGGATGGGTATGCTCAGACGTGAGTCCCAGGCTCTCCACACCACTGGAGTCAAGCTATCCAGGCTGAATGAAGGCTGATAGCCAGAAACCGGTCCTTGGATGCTTGATTCCGGTCTGGGAAAGACATGGCTTGGTAGTTCGGACTGGACTGTTCCCATGAGGCACAGGGTCAGAGCTGATTTGCATATAGCCAGTGTCTAACCCAGGGTGGTGTGAAGTGCAAAAAAACGAGGGATTTAGGCCCAGATCCTTGTACTGGGGTGAATGTATGACATTGTTCTACATTCTGTCCATCAACTGTGTTTTTTGCAATTTTCACCCCGAGTGGGCTGGGTATGCTCAGACGTGAGTCCCAGGCTCTCCACACCACTGGAGTCAAGCTATCCAGGCTGAATGAAGGCTGATAGCCAGAAACCGGTCCTTGGATGTTTGATTCCGGTCTGGGAAAGACATGGCTTGGTAGTTCGGACTGGACTGTTCCCATGAGGCACAGGGTCAGAGCTGATTTGCATATAGCCAGTGTCTAACCCAGGGTGGTGTGGAGTGCAAAAAAACGATGGATTTAGGCCCAGATCCTTGTACTGGGGTGAATGTATGACATTGTTCTACATTCTGTCCATCAACTGTGTTTTTTGCAATTTTCACCCGAGTGGGCTGGGTATGCTCAGACGTGAGTCCCAGGCTCTCCACACCACTGGAGTCAAGCTATCCAGGCTGAATGAAGGCTGATAGCCAGAAACCGGTCCTTGGATGCTTGATTCCGGTCTGGGAAAGACATGGCTTGGTAGTTCGGGCTGGACTGTTCCCATGAGTCACAGGGTCAGAGCTGATTTGCATATAGCCAGTGTCTAACCCAGGGTGGTGTGGAGTGCAAAAAAACGATGGATTTAGGCCCAGATCCTTGTACTGGGGTGAATGTATGTCATTGTTCTACATTCTGTCCATCAACTGTGTTTTTTGCAATTTTCACCCCGAGTGGGCTGGGTATGCTCAGACGTGAGTCCCAGGCTCTCCAAACCACTGGAGTCAAGCTATCCAGGCTGAATGAAGGCTGATAGCCAGAAACCGGTCCTTGGATGCTTGATTCCGGTCTGGGAAAGACATGGCTTGGTAGTTCGGACTGGACTGTTCCCATGAGGCACAGGGTCAGAGCTGATTTGCATATAGCCAGTGTCTAACCCAGGGTGGTGTGGAGTGCAAAAAAACGATGGATTTAGGCCCAGATCCTTGTACTGGGGTGAATGTATGACATTGTTCTACATTCTGTCCATCAACTGTGTTTTTTGCAATTTTCACCCCGAGTGGGCTGGGTATGCTCAGACGTGAGTCCCAGGCTCTCCACACCACTGCAGTCAAGCTATCCAGGCTGAATGAAGGCTGATAGCCAGAAACCGGTCCTTGGATGCTTGATTCCGGTCTGGGAAAGTAATGGCTTGGTAGTTCGGACTGGACTGTTCCCATGAGGCACAGGGTCAGAGCTGATTTGCATATAGCCAGTGTCTAACCCAGGGTGGTGTGGAGTGCAAAAAAACGATGGATTTAGGCCCAGATCCTTGTACTGGGGTGAATGTATGACATTGTTCTACATTCTGTCCATCAACTGTGTTTTTTGCAATTTTCACCCCGAGTGGGCTGGGTATGCTCAGACGTGAGTCCCAGGCTCTCCACACCACTGGAGTCAAGCTATCCAGGCTGAATGAAGGCTGATAGCCAGAAACCGGTCCTTGGATGCTTGATTCCGGTCTGGGAAAGACATGGCTTGGTAGTTCGGACTGGACTGTTCCCATGAGGCACAGGGGCAGAGCTGATTTGCATATAGCCAGTGTCTAACCCAGGGTGGTGTGGAGTGCAAAAAAACGATGGATTTAGGCCCAGATCCTATAACTGGGGTGAATGTATGACATTGTTCTACATTCTGTCCATCAACTGTGTTTTTTGCAATTTTCACCCCGAGTGGGCTGGGTATGCTCAGATGTGAGTCCCAGGCTCTCCACACCACTGGAGTCAAGCTATCCAGGCTGAATGAAGGCTGATAGCCAGAAACCGGTCCTTGGATGCTTGATTCCGGTCTGGGAAAGACATGGCTTGGTAGTTCGGACTGGACTGTTCCCATGAGGCACAGGGTCAGAGCTGATTTGCATATAGCCAGTGTCTAACCCAGGGTGGTGTGGAGTGCAAAAAAACGATGGATTTTGGCCTAGATCCTTGTACTGGGGTGAATGTATGACATTGTTCTACATTCTGTCCATCAACTGTGTTTTTTGCAATTTTCACCCCGAGTGGGCTGGGTATGCTCAGACGTGAGTCCCAGGCTCTCCACACCACTGGAGTCAAGCTATCCAGGCTGAATGAAGGCTGATAGCCAGAAACCGGTCCTTGGATGCTTGATTCCGGTCTGGGAAAGACATGGCTTGGTAGTTCGGGCTGGACTGTTCCCATGAGTCACAGGGTCAGAGCTGATTTGCATATAGCCAGTGTCTAACCCAGGGTGGTGTGGAGTGCAAAAAAACGATGGATTTAGGCCCAGATCCTTGTACTGGGGTGAATGTATGACATTGTTCTACATTCTGTCCATCAACTGTGTTTTTTGCTATTTTCAACCGAGTGGGCTGGGTATGCTCAGACGTGAGTCCCAGGCTCTCCACACCACTGGAGTCAAGCTATCCAGGCTGAATGAAGGCTGATAGCCAGAAACCGGTCCTTGGATGCTTGATTCCGGTCTGGGAAAGACATGGCTTGGTAGTTCGGACTGGACTGTTCCCATGAGGCACAGGATCAGAGCTGATTTGCATATAGCCAGTGTCTAACCCAGGGTGGTGTGGAGTGCAAAAAAACGAGGGATTTAGGCCCAGATCCTTGTACTGGGGTGAATGTATGAGATTGTTCTACATTCTGTCCATCAACTGTGTTTTTTGCAATTTTCACCCGAGTGGGCTGGGTATGCTCAGACGTGAGTCCCAGGCTCTCCACACCACTGGAGTCAAGCTATCCAGGCTGAATGAAGGCTGATAGCCAGAAACCGGTCCTTGGATGCTTGATTCCGGTCTGGGAAAGACATGGCTTGGTAGTTCGGACTGGACTGTTCCCATGAGGCACAGGGTCAGAGCTGATTTGCATATAGCCAGTGTCTAACCGAGGGTGGTGTGGAGTGCAAAAAAACGATGGATTTAGGCCCAGATCCTTGTACTGGGGTGAATGTATGACATTGTTCTACATTCTGTCCATCAACTGTGTTTTTTGCAATTTTCACCCCGAGTGGGCTGGGTATGCTCAGACGTGAGTCCCAGGCTCTCCACACCACTGGAGTCAAGCTATCCAGGCTGAATGAAGGCTGATAGCCAGAAACCGGTCCTTGGATGCTTGATTCCGGTCTGGGAAAGACATGGCTTGGTAGTTCGGACTGGACTGTTCCCATGAGGCACAGGGTCAGAGCTGATTTGCATATAGCCAGTGTCTAACCCAGGGTGGTGTGGAGTGCAAAAAAAACGATGGATTTAGGCCCAGATCCTTGTACTGGGGTGAATGTATGACATTGTTCTACATTCTGTCCATCAACTGTGTTTTTTGCAATTTTCACCCCGAGTGGGCTGGGTATGCTCAGACGTGAGTCCCAGGCTCTCCACACCACTGGAGTCAAGCTATCCAGGCTGAATGAAGGCTGATAGCCAGAAACCGGTCCTTGGATGCTTGATTCCGGTCTGGGAAAGACATGGCTTGGTAGTTCGGACTGGACTGTTCCCATGAGGCACAGGGTCAGAGCTGATTTGCATATAGCCAGTGTCTAACCCAGGGTGGTGTGGAGTGCAAAAAAACGATGGATTTAGGCCCAGATCCTTGTACTGGGGTGAATGTATGACATTGTTCTACATTCTGTCCATCAACTGTGTTTTTTGCAATTTTCACCCCGAGTGGGCTGGGTATGCTCAGACGTGAGTCCCAGGCTCTCCACACCACTGGAGTCAAGCTATCCAGGCTGAATGAAGGCTGATAGCCAGAAACCGGTCCTTGGATGCTTGATTCCGGTCTGGGAAAGACATGGCTTGGTAGTTCGGACTGGACTGTTCCCATTTGGCACAGGGTCAGAGCTGATTTGCATATAGCCAGTGTCTAACCCAGGGTGGTGTGGAGTGCAAAAAAACGATGGATTTAGGCCCAGATCCTTGTACTGGGGTGAATGTATGTCATTGTTCTACATTCTGTCCATCAACTGTGTTTTTTGCAATTTTCACCCCGAGTGGGCTGGGTATGCTCAGACGTGAGTCCTAGGCTCTCCAAACCACTGGAGTCAAGCTATCCAGGCTGAATGAAGGCTGATAGCCAGAAACCGGTCCTTGGATGCTTGATTCCGGTCTGGGAAAGACATAGCTTGGTAGTTCGGACTGGACTGTTCCCATGAGGCCCAGGGTCAGAGCTGATTTGCATATAGCCAGTGTCTAACCCAGGGTGGTGTGGAGTGCAAAAAAACGATGGATTTAGGCCCAGATCCTTGTACTGGGGTGAATGTATGACATTGTTCTACATTCTGTCCATCAACTGTGTTTTTTGCAATTTTCACCCCGAGTGTGCTGGGTATGCTCAGACGTGAGTCCCAGGCTCTCCACACCACTGCAGTCAAGCTATCCAGGCTGAATGAAGGCTGATAGTCAGAAACCGGTCCTTGGATGCTTGATTCCGGTCTGGGAAAGACATGGCTTGGTAGTTCGGACTGGACTGTTCCCATGAGGCACAGGGTCACAGCTGATTTGCATATAGCCAGTGTCTAACCCAGGGTGGTGTGGAGTGCAAAAAAACGATGGATTTAGGCCCAGATCCTTGTACTGGGGTGAATGTATGACATTGTTCTACATTCTGTCCATCAACTGTGTTTTTTGCAATTTTCACCCCGAGTGGGCTGGGTATGCTCAGACGTGAGTCCCAGGCTCTCCACACCACTGGAGTCAAGCTATCCAGGCTGAATGAAGGCTGATAGCCAGAAACCGGTCCTTGGATGCTTGATTCCGGTCTGGGAAAGACATGGCTTGGTAGTTCGGACTGGACTGTTCCCATGAGGCACAGGGTCAGAGCTGATTTGCATATAGCCAGTGTCTAACCCAGGGTGGTGTGGAGTGCAAAAAAACGATGGATTTAGGCCCAGATCCTATAACTGGGGTGAATGTATGACATTGTTCTACATTCTGTCCATCAACTGTGTTTTTTGCAATTTTCACCCCGAGTGGGCTGGGTATGCTCAGACGTGAGTCCCAGGCTCTCCACACCACTGGAGTCAAGCTATCCAGGCTGAATGAAGGCTGATAGCCAGAAACCGGTCCTTGGATGCTTGATTCCGGTCTGGGAAAGACATGGCTTGGTAGTTCGGACTGGACTGTTCCCATGAGGCACAGGGTCAGAGCTGATTTGCATATAGCCAGTGTCTAACCCAGGGTGGTGTGGAGTGCAAAAAAACGATGGATTTAGGCCCAGATCCTTGTACTGGGGTGAATGTATGACATTGTTCTACATTCTGTCCATCAACTGTGTTTTTTGCAATTTTCACCCCGAGTGGGCTGGGTATGCTCAGACGTGAGTCCCAGGCTCTCCACACCACTGGAGTCAAGCTATCCAGGCTGAATGAAGGCTGATAGCCAGAAACCGGTCCTTGGATGCTTGATTCCGGTCTGGGAAAGACATGGCTTGGTAGTTCGGACTGGACTGTTCCCATGAGGCACAGGGTCAGAGCTGATTTGCATATAGCCAGTGTCTAACCCAGGGTGGTGTGGAGTGCAAAAAAAACGATGGATTTAGGCCCAGATCCTTGTACTGGGGTGAATGTATGACATTGTTCTACATTCTGTCCATCAACTGTGTTTTTTGCAATTTTCACCCCGAGTGGGCTGGGTATGCTCAGACGTGAGTCCCAGGCTCTCCACACCACTGGAGTCAAGCTATCCAGGCTGAATGAAGGCTGATAGCCAGAAACCGGTCCTTGGATGCTTGATTCCGGTCTGGGAAAGACATGGCTTGGTAGTTCGGACTGGACTGTTCCCATGAGGCACAGGGTCAGGGCTGATTTGAATATAGCCAGTGTCTAACCCAGGGTGGTGTGGAGTGCAAAAAAACGATGGATTTAGGCCCAGATCCTTGTACTGGGGTGAATGTATGACATTGTTCTACATTCTGTCCATCAACTGTGTTTTTTGCAATTTTCACCCCGAGTGGGCTGGGTATGCTCAGACGTGAGTCCAAGGCTCTCCACACCACTGGAGTCAAGCTATCCAGGCTGAATGAAGGCTGATAGCCAGAAACCGGTCCTTGGATGCTTGATTCCGGTTTGGGAAAGACATGGCTTGGTAGTTCGGACTGGACTGTTCCCATGAGGCACAGGGTCAGAGCTGATTTGCGTATAGCCAGTGTCTAACCCAGGGTGGTGTGGAGTGCAAAAAAACGATGGATTTAGGCCCAGATCCTTGTACTGGAGTGAATGTATGACATTGTTCTACATTCTGTCCATCAACTGTGTTTTTTGCAATTTTCACCCCGAGTGGGATGGGTATGCTCAGACGTGAGTCCCAGGCTCTCCACACCACTGGAGTCAAGCTATCCAGGCTGAATGAAGGCTGATAGCCAGAAACCGGTCCTTGGATGCTTGATTCCGGTCTGGGAAAGACATGGCTTGGTAGTTCGGACTGGACTGTTCCCATGAGGCACAGGGTCAGAGCTGATTTGCATATAGCCAGTGTCTAACCCAGGGTGGTGTGAAGTGCAAAAAAACGATGGATTTAGGCCCAGATCCTTGTACTGGGGTGAATGTATGACATTGTTCTACATTCTGTCCATCAACTGTGTTTTTTGCAATTTTCACCCCGAGTGGGCTGGGTATGCTCAGACGTGAGTCCCAGGCTCTCCACACCACTGGAGTCAAGCTATCCAGGCTGAATGAAGGCTGATAGCCAGAAACCGGTCCTTGGATGCTTGATTCCGGTCTGGGAAAGACATGGCTTGGTAGTTCGGACTGGACTGTTCCCATGAGGCACAGGGTCAGAGCTGATTTGCATATAGCCAGTGTCTAACCCAGGGTGGTGTGGAGTGCAAAAAAACGATGGATTTAGGCCCAGATCCTTGTACTGGGGTGAATGTATGACATTGTTCTACATTCTGTCCATCAACTGTGTTTTTTGCAATTTTCACCCGAGTGGGCTGGGTATGCTCAGACGTGAGTCCCAGGCTCTCCACACCACTGGAGTCAAGCTATCCAGGCTGAATGAAGGCTGATAGCCAGAAACCGGTCCTTGGATGCTTGATTCCGGTCTGGGAAAGACATGGCTTGGTAGTTCGGGCTGGACTGTTCCCATGAGTCACAGGGTCAGAGCTGATTTGCATATAGCCAGTGTCTAACCCAGGGTGGTGTGGAGTGCAAAAAAACGATGGATTTAGGCCCAGATCCTTGTACTGGGGTGAATGTATGTCATTGTTCTACATTCTGTCCATCAACTGTGTTTTTTGCAATTTTCACCCCGAGTGGGCTGGGTATGCTCAGACGTGAGTCCCAGGCTCTCCAAACCACTGGAGTCAAGCTATCCAGGCTGAATGAAGGCTGATAGCCAGAAACCGGTCCTTGGATGCTTGATTCCGGTCTGGGAAAGACATGGCTTGGTAGTTCGGACTGGACTGTTCCCATGAGGCACAGGGTCAGAGCTGATTTGCATATAGCCAGTGTCTAACCCAGGGTGGTGTGGAGTGCAAAAAAACGATGGATTTAGGCCCAGATCCTTGTACTGGGGTGAATGTATGACATTGTTCTACATTCTGTCCATCAACTGTGTTTTTTGCAATTTTCACCCCGAGTGGGCTGGGTATGCTCAGACGTGAGTCCCAGGCTCTCCACACCACTGCAGTCAAGCTATCCAGGCTGAATGAAGGCTGATAGCCAGAAACCGGTCCTTGGATGCTTGATTCCGGTCTGGGAAAGTAATGGCTTGGTAGTTCGGACTGGACTGTTCCCATGAGGCACAGGGTCAGAGCTGATTTGCATATAGCCAGTGTCTAACCCAGGGTGGTGTGGAGTGCAAAAAAACGATGGATTTAGGCCCAGATCCTTGTACTGGGGTGAATGTATGACATTGTTCTACATTCTGTCCATCAACTGTGTTTTTTGCAATTTTCACCCCGAGTGGGCTGGGTATGCTCAGACGTGAGTCCCAGGCTCTCCACACCACTGGAGTCAAGCTATCCAGGCTGAATGAAGGCTGATAGCCAGAAACCGGTCCTTGGATGCTTGATTCCGGTCTGGGAACGACATGGCTTGGTAGTTTGGACTGGACTGTTCCCATGAGGCACAGGGGCAGAGCTGATTTGCATATAGCCAGTGTCTAACCCAGGGTGGTGTGGAGTGCAAAAAAACGATGGATTTAGGCCCAGATCCTATAACTGGGGTGAATGTATGACATTGTTCTACATTCTGTCCATCAACTGTGTTTTTTGCAATTTTCACCCCGAGTGGGCTGGGTATGCTCAGATGTGAGTCCCAGGCTCTCCACACCACTGGAGTCAAGCTATCCAGGCTGAATGAAGGCTGATAGCCAGAAACCGGTCCTTGGATGCTTGATTCCGGTCTGGGAAAGACATGGCTTGGTAGTTCGGACTGGACTGTTCCCATGAGGCAAAGGGTCAGAGCTGATTTGCATATAGCCAGTGTCTAACCCAGGGTGGTGTGGAGTGCAAAAAAACGATGGATTTAGGCCCAGATCCTTGTACTGGGGTGAATGTATGACATTGTTCTACATTCTGTCCATCAACTGTGTTTTTTGCAATTTTCACCCCGAGTGGGCTGGGTATGCTCAGACGTGAGTCCCAGGCTCTCCACACCACTGGAGTCAAGCTATCCAGGCTGAATGAAGGCTGATAGCCAGAAACCGGTCCTTGGATGCTTGATTCCGGTCTGGGAAAGACATGGCTTGGTAGTTCGGACTGGACTGTTCCCATGAGGCACAGGGTCAGAGCTGATTTGCATATAGCCAGTGTCTAACCCAGGGTGGTGTGGAGTGCAAAAAAAACGATGGATTTAGGCCCAGATCCTTGTACTGGGGTGAATGTATGATATTGTTCTACATTCTGTCCATCAACTGTGTTTTTTGCAATTTTCACCCCGAGTGGGCTGGGTATGCTCAGACGTGAGTCCCAGGCTCTCCACACCACTGGAGTCAAGCTATCCAGGCTGAATGAAGGCTGATAGCCAGAAACCGGTCCTTGGATGCTTGATTCCGGTCTGGGAAAGACATGGCTTGGTAGTTCGGACTGGACTGTTCCCATGAGGCACAGGGTCAGAGCTGATTTGCGTATAGCCAGTGTCTAACCCAGGGTGGTGTGGAGTGCAAAAAAACGATGGATTTAGGCCCAGATCCTTGTACTGGAGTGAATGTATGACATTGTTCTACATTCTGTCCATCAACTGTGTTTTTTGCAATTTTCACCCCGAGTGGGATGGGTATGCTCAGACGTGAGTCCCAGGCTCTCCACACCACTGGAGTCAAGCTATCCAGGCTGAATGAAGGCTGATAGCCAGAAACCGGTCCTTGGATGCTTGATTCCGGTCTGGGAAAGACATGGCTTGGTAGTTCGGACTGGACTGTTCCCATGAGGCACAGGGTCAGAGCTGATTTGCATATAGCCAGTGTCTAACCCAGGGTGGTGTGAAGTGCAAAAAAACGATGGATTTAGGCCCAGATCCTTGTACTGGGGTGAATGTATGACATTGTTCTACATTCTGTCCATCAACTGTGTTTTTTGCAATTTTCACCCCGAGTGGGCTGGGTATGCTCAGACGTGAGTCCCAGGCTCTCCACACCACTGGAGTCAAGCTATCCAGGCTGAATGAAGGCTGATAGCCAGAAACCGGTCCTTGGATGTTTGATTCCGGTCTGGGAAAGACATGGCTTGGTAGTTCGGACTGGACTGTTCCCATGAGGCACAGGGTCAGAGCTGATTTGCATATAGCCAGTGTCTAACCCAGGGTGGTGTGGAGTGCAAAAAAACGATGGATTTAGGCCCAGATCCTTGTACTGGGGTGAATGTATGTCATTGTTCTACATTCTGTCCATCAACTGTGTTTTTTGCAATTTTCACCCCGAGTGGGCTGGGTATGCTCAGACGTGAGTCCCAGGCTCTCCAAACCACTGGAGTCAAGCTATCCAGGCTGAATGAAGGCTGATAGCCAGAAACCGGTCCTTGGATGCTTGATTCCGGTCTGGGAAAGACATGGCTTGGTAGTTCGGACTGGACTGTTCCCATGAGGCACAGGGTCAGAGCTGATTTGCATATAGCCAGTGTCTAACCCAGGGTGGTGTGGAGTGCAAAAAAACGATGGATTTAGGCCCAGATCCTTGTACTGGGGTGAATGTATGACATTGTTCTACATTCTGTCCATCAACTGTGTTTTTTGCAATTTTCACCCCGAGTGGGCTGGGTATGCTCAGACGTGAGTCCCAGGCTCTCCACACCACTGCAGTCAAGCTATCCAGGCTGAATGAAGGCTGATAGCCAGAAACCGGTCCTTGGATGCTTGATTCCGGTCTGGGAAAGTAATGGCTTGGTAGTTCGGACTGGACTGTTCCCATGAGGCACAGGGTCAGAGCTGATTTGCATATAGCCAGTGTCTAACCCAGGGTGGTGTGGAGTGCAAAAAAACGATGGATTTAGGCCCAGATCCTTGTACTGGGGTGAATGTATGACATTGTTCTACATTCTGTCCACCAACTGTGTTTTTTGCAATTTTCACCCCGAGTGGGCTGGGTATGCTCAGACGTGAGTCCCAGGCTCTCCACACCACTGGAGTCAAGCTATCCAGGCTGAATGAAGGCTGATAGCCAGAAACCGGTCCTTGGATGCTTGATTCCGGTCTGGGAAAGACATGGCTTGGTAGTTCGGACTGGACTGTTCCCATGAGGCACAGGGGCAGAGCTGATTTGCATATAGCCAGTGTCTAACCCAGGGTGGTGTGGAGTGCAAAAAACGATGGATTTAGGCCCAGATCCTATAACTGGGGTGAATGTATGACATTGTTCTACATTCTGTCCATCAACTGTGTTTTTTGCAATTTTCACCCCGAGTGGGCTGGGTATGCTCAGATGTGAGTCCCAGGCTCTCCACACCACTGGAGTCAAGCTATCCAGGCTGAATGAAGGCTGATAGCCAGAAACCGGTCCTTGGATGCTTGATTCCGGTCTGGGAAAGACATGGCTTGGTAGTTCGGACTGGACTGTTCCCATGAGGCACAGGGTCAGAGCTGATTTGCATATAGCCAGTGTCTAACCCAGGGTGGTGTGGAGTGCAAAAAAACGATGGATTTAGGCCTAGATCCTTGTACTGGGGTGAATGTATGACATTGTTCTACATTCTGTCCATCAACTGTGTTTTTTGCAATTTTCACCCCGAGTGGGCTGGGTATGCTCAGACGTGAGTCCCAGGCTCTCCACACCACTGGAGTCAAGCTATCCAGGCTGAATGAAGGCTGATAGCCAGAAACCGGTCCTTGGATGCTTGATTCCGGTCTGGGAAAGACATGGCTTGGTAGTTCGGACTGGACTGTTCCCATGAGGCACAGGGTCAGAGCTGATTTGCATATAGCCAGTGTCTAACCCAGGGTGGTGTGGAGTGCAAAAAAAACGATGGATTTAGGCCCAGATCCTTGTACTGGGGTGAATGTATGATATTGTTCTACATTCTGTCCATCAACTGTGTTTTTTGCAATTTTCACCCCGAGTGGGCTGGGTATGCTCAGACGTGAGTCCCAGGCTCTCGACACCACTGGAGTCAAGCTATCCAGGCTGAATGAAGGCTGATAGCCAGAAACCGGTCCTTGGATGCTTGATTCCGGTCTGGGAAAGACATGGCTTGGTAGTTCGGACTGGACTGTTCCCATGAGGCACAGGGTCAGAGCTGATTTGAATATAGCCAGTGTCTAACCCAGGGTGGTGTGGAGTGCAAAAAAAACGATGGATTTAGGCCCAGATCCTTGTACTGGGGTGAATGTATGACATTGTTCTACATTCTGTCCATCAACTGTGTTTTTTGCAATTTTCACCCCGAGTGGGCTGGGTATGCTCAGACGTGAGTCCAAGGCTCTCCACACCACTGGAGTCAAGCTATCCAGGCTGAATGAAGGCTGAGAGCCAGAAACCGGTCCTTGGATGCTTGATTCCGGTCTGGGAAAGACATGGCTTGGTAGTTCGGACTGGACTGTTCCCATGAGGCACAGGGTCAGAGCTGATTTGCATATAGCCAGTGTCTAACCCAGGGTGGTGTGGAGTGCAAAAAAACGATGGATTTAGGCCCAGATCCTTGTACTGGGGTGAATGTATGACATTGTTCTACATTCTGTCCATCAACTGTGTTTTTTGCAATTTTCACCCCGAGTGGGCTGGGTATGCTCAGACGTGAGTCCCAGGCTCTCCACACCACTGGAGTCAAGCTATCCAGGCTGAATGAAGGCTGATAGCCAGAAACCGGTCCTTGGATGTTTGATTCCGGTCTGGGAAAGACATGGCTTGGTAGTTCGGACTGGACTGTTCCCATGAGGCACAGGGTCAGAGCTGATTTGCATATAGCCAGTGTCTAACCCAGGGTGGTGTGGAGTGCAAAAAAACGATGGATTTAGGCCCAGATCCTTGTACTGGGGTGAATGTATGACATTGTTCTACATTCTGTCCATCAACTGTGTTTTTTGCAATTTTCACCCCGAGTGGGCTGGGTATGCTCAGACGTGAGTCCCAGGCTCTCCACACCACTGGAGTCAAGCTATCCAGGCTGAATGAAGGCTGATAGCCAGAAACCGGTCCTTGGATGCTTGATTCCGGTCTGGGAAAGACATGGCTTGGTAGTTCGGACTGGACTGTTCCCATGAGGCACAGGGTCAGAGCTGATTTGCATATAGCCAGTGTCTAACCCAGGGTGGTGTGGAGTGCAAAAAAACGATGGATTTAGGCCCAGATCCTTGTACTGGGGTGAATGTATGACATTGTTCTACATTCTGTCCATCAACTGTGTTTTTTGCAATTTTCACCCCGAGTGGGCTGGGTATGCTCAGACGTGAGTCCCAGGCTCTCCACACCACTGGAGTCAAGCTATCCAGGCTGAATGAAGGCTGATAGCCAGAAACCGGTCCTTGGATGCTTGATTCCGGTCTGGGAAAGACATGGCTTGGTAGTTCGGACTGGACTGTTCCCATGAGGCACAGGGTCAGAGCTGATTTGCATATAGCCAGTGTCTAACCCAGGGTGGTGTGGAGTGCAAATAAAAGATGGATTTAGGCCCAGATCCTTGTACTGGGGTGAATGTATGACATTGTTCTACATTCTGTCCATCAACTGTGTTTTTTGCAATTTTCACCCCGAGTGGGCTGGGTATGCTCAGACTTGAGTCCAAGGCTCTCCACACCACTGGAGTCAAGCTATCCAGGCTGAATGAAGGCTGATAGCCAGAAACCGGTCCTTGGATGCTTGATTCCGGTCTGGGAAAGACATGGCTTGGTAGTTCGGACTGGACTGTTCCCATGAGGCACAGGGTCAGAGCTGATTTGCATATAGCCAGTGTCTAACCCAGGGTGGTGTGGAGTGCAAAAAAACGATGGATTTAGGCCCAGATCCTTGTACTGGGGTGAATGTATGACATTGTTCTACATTCCGTCCATCAACTGTGTTTTTTGCAATTTTCACCCCGAGTGGGCTGGGTATGCTCAGACGTGAGTCCCAGGCTCTCCACACCACTGCAGTCAAGCTATCCAGGCTGAACGAAGGCTGATAGCCAGAAACCGGTCCTTGGATGCTTGATTCCGGTCTGGGAAAGACATGGCTTGGTAGTTCGGACTGGACTGTTCCCATGAGGCACAGGGTCAGAGCTGATTTGCATATAGCCAGTGTCTAACCCAGGGTGGTGTGGAGTGCAAAAAAACGATGGATTTAGGCCCAGATCCTTGTACTGGGGTGAATGTATGTCATTGTTCTACATTCTGTCCATCAACTGTGTTTTTTGCAATTTTCACCCCGAGTGGGCTGGGTATGCTCAGACGTGAGTCCCAGGCTCTCCAAACCACTGGCGTCAAGCTATCCAGGCTGAATGAAGGCTGATAGCCAGAAACCGGTCCTTGGATGCTTGATTCCGGTCTGGGAAAGACATGGCTTGGTAGTTCGGACTGGACTGTTCCCATGAGGCACAGGGTCAGAGCTGATTTGCATATAGCCAGTGTCTAACCCAGGGTGGTGTGGAGTGCAAAAAAACGATGGATTTAGGCCCAGATCCTTGTACTGGGGTGAATGTATGACATTGTTCTACATTCTGTCCATCAACTGTGTTTTTTGCAATTTTCACCCCGAGTGGGCTGGGTATGCTCAGACGTGAGTCCCAGGCTCTCCATACCACTGCAGTCAAGCTATCCAGGCTGAATGAAGGCTGATAGCCAGAAACCGGTCCTTGGATGCTTGATTCCGGTCTGGGAAAGACATGGCTTGGTAGTTCGGACTGGACTGTTCCCATGAGGCACAGGGTCAGAGCTGATTTGCATATAGCCAGTGTCTAACCCAGGGTGGTGTGGAGTGCAAAAAAACGATGGATTTAGGCCCAGATCCTTGTACTGGGGTGAATGTATGACATTGTTCTACATTCTGTCCATCAACTGTGTTTTTTGCAATTTTCACCCCGAGTGGGCTGGGTATGCTCAGACGTGAGTCCCAGGCTCTCCACACCACTGGAGTCAAGCTATCCAGGCTGAATGAAGGCTGATAGCCAGAAACCGGTCCTTGGATGCTTGATTCCGGTCTGGGAAAGACATGGCTTGGTAGTTCGGACTGGACTGTTCCCATGAGGCACAGGGTCAGAGCTGATTTGCATATAGCCAGTGTCTAACCCAGGGTGGTGTGGAGTGCAAAAAAACGATGGATTTAGGCCCAGATCCTATAACTGGGGTGAATGTATGACATTGTTCTACATTCTGTCCATCAACTGTGTTTTTTGCAATTTTCACCCCGAGTGGGCTGGGTATGCTCAGACGTGAGTCCCAGGCTCTCCACACCACTGGAGTCAAGCTATCCAGGCTGAATGAAGGCTGATAGCCAGAAACCGGTCCTTGGATGCTTGATTCCGGTCTGGGAAAGACATGGCTTGGTAGTTCGGACTGGACTGTTCCCATGAGGCACAGGGTCAGAGCTGATTTGCATATAGCCAGTGTCTAACCCAGGGTGGTGTGGAGTGCAAAAAAACGATGGATTTAGGCCCAGATCCTTGTACTGGGGTGAATGTATGACATTGTTCTACATTCTGTCCATCAACTGTGTTTTTTGCAATTTTCACCCCGAGTGGGCTGGGTATGCTCAGACGTGAGTCCCAGGCTCTCCACACCACTGGAGTCAAGCTATCCAGGCTGAATGAAGGCTGATAGCCAGAAACCGGTCCTTGGATGCTTGATTCCGGTCTGGGAAAGACATGGCTTGGTAGTTCGGACTGGACTGTTCCCATGAGGCACAGGGTCAGAGCTGATTTGCATATAGCCAGTGTCTAACCCAGGGTGGTGTGGAGTGCAAAAAAACGATGGATTTAGGCCCAGATCCTTGTACTGGGGTGAATGTATGACATTGTTCTACATTCTGTCCATCAACTGTGTTTTTTGCAATTTTCACCCCGAGTGGGCTGGGTATGCTCAGACGTGAGTCCCAGGCTCTCCACACCACTGGAGTCAAGCTATCCAGGCTGAATGAAGGCTGATAGCCAGAAACCGGTCCTTGGATGCTTGATTCCGGTCTGGGAAAGACATGGCTTGGTAGTTCGGACTGGACTGTTCCCATGAGGCACAGGGTCAGAGCTGATTTGAATATAGCCAGTGTCTAACCCAGGGTGGTGTGGAGTGCAAAAAAACGATGGATTTAGGCCCAGATCCTTGTACTGGGGTGAATGTATGACATTGTTCTACATTCTGTCCGTCAACTGTGTTTTTTGCGATTTTCACCCCGAGTGGGCTGGGTATGCTCAGACGTGAGTCCAAGGCTCTCCACACCACTGGAGTCAAGCTATCCAGGCTGAATGAAGGCTGATAGCCAGAAACCGGTCCTTGGATGCTTGATTCCGGTCTGGGAAAGACATGGATTGGTAGTTAGGACTGGACTGTTCCCATGAGGCACAGGGTCAGAGCTGATTTGCATATAGCCAGTGTCTAACCCAGGGTGGTGTGGAGTGCAAAAAAACGATGGATTTAGGCCCAGATCCTTGTACTGGAGTGAATGTATGACATTGTTCTACATTCTGTCCATCAACTGTGTTTTTTGCAATTTTCACCCCGAGTGGGCTGGGTATGCTCAGACGTGAGTCCCAGGCTCTCCACACCACTGGAGTCAAGCTATCCAGGCTGAATGAAGGCTGATAGCCAGAAACCGGTCCTTGGATGCTTGATTCCGGTCTGGGAAAGACATGGCTTGGTAGTTCGGACTGGACTGTTCCCATGAGGCACAGGGTCAGAGCTGATTTGCATATAGCCAGTGTCTAACCCAGGGTGGTGTGGAGTGCAAAAAAACGATGGATTTAGGCCCAGATCCTTGTACTGGGGTGAATGTATGACATTGTTCTACATTCTGTCCATCAACTGTGTTTTTTGCAATTTTCTCCCCGAGTGGGCTGGGTATGCTCAGACGTGAGTCCCAGGCTCTCCACACCACTGGAGTCAAGCTATCCAGGCTGAATGAAGGCTGATAGCCAGAAACCGGTCCTTGGATGCTTGATTCCGGTCTGGGAAAGACATGGCTTGGTAGTTCGGACTGGACTGTTCCCATGAGGCACAGGGTCAGAGCTGATTTGCATATAGCCAGTGTCTAACCCAGGGTGGTGTGGAGTGCAAAAAAACGATGGATTTAGGCCCAGATCCTTGTACTGGGGTGAATGTATGACATTGTTCTACATTCTGTCCATCAACTGTGTTTTTTGCAATTTTCTCCCCGAGTGGGCTGGGTATGCTCAGACGTGAGTCCCAGGCTCTCCACACCACTGGAGTCAAGCTATCCAGGCTGAATGAAGGCTGATAGCCAGAAACCGGTCCTTGGATGCTTGATTCCGGTCTGGGAAAGACATGGCTTGGTAGTTCGGACTGGACTGTTCCCATGAGGCACAGGGTCAGAGCTGATTTGCATATAGCCAGTGTCTAACCCAGGGTGGTGTGGAGTGCAAAAAAACGATGGATTTAGGCCCAGATCCTTGTACTGGGGTGAATGTATGACATTGTTCTACATTCTGTCCATCAACTGTGTTTTTTGCAATTTTCACCCCGAGTGGGCTGGGTATGCTCAGACTTGAGTCCAAGGCTCTCCACACCACTGGAGTCAAGCTATCCAGGCTGAATGAAGGCTGATAGCCAGAAACCGGTCCTTGGATGCTTGATTCCGGTCTGGGAAAGACATGGCTTGGTAGTTCGGACTGGACTGTTCCCATGAGGCACAGGGTCAGAGCTGATTTGCATATAGCCAGTGTCTAACCCAGGGTGGTGTGGAGTGCAAAAAAACGATGGATTTAGGCCCAGATCCTTGTACTGGGGTGAATGTATGACATTGTTCTACATTCTGTCCATCAACTGTGTTTTTTGCAATTTTCACCCCGAGTGGGCTGGGTATGCTCAGACGTGAGTCCCAGGCTCTCCACACCACTGCAGTCAAGCTATCCAGGCTGAACGAAGGCTGATAGCCAGAAACCGGTCCTTGGATGCTTGATTCCGGTCTGGGAAAGACATGGCTTGGTAGTTCGGACTGGACTGTTCCCATGAGGCACAGGGTCAGAGCTGATTTGCATATAGCCAGTGTCTAACCCAGGGTGGTGTGGAGTGCAAAAAAACGATGGATTTAGGCCCAGATCCTTGTACTGGGGTGAATGTATGTCATTGTTCTACATTCTGTCCATCAACTGTGTTTTTTGCAATTTTCACCCCGAGTGGGCTGGGTATGCTCAGACGTGAGTCCCAGGCTCTCCAAACCACTGGCGTCAAGCTATCCAGGCTGAATGAAGGCTGATAGCCAGAAACCGGTCCTTGGATGTTTGATTCCGGTCTGGGAAAGACATGGCTTGGTAGTTCGGACTGGACTGTTCCCATGAGGCACAGGGTCAGAGCTGATTTGCATATAGCCAGTGTCTAACCCAGGGTGGTGTGGAGTGCAAAAAAACGATGGATTTAGGCCCAGATCCTTGTACTGGGGTGAATGTATGACATTGTTCTACATTCTGTCCATCAACTGTGTTTTTTGCAATTTTCACCCCGAGTGGGCTGGGTATGCTCAGACGTGAGTCCCAGGCTCTCCATACCACTGCAGTCAAGCTATCCAGGCTGAATGAAGGCTGATAGCCAGAAACCGGTCCTTGGATGCTTGATTCCGGTCTGGGAAAGACATGGCTTGGTAGTTCGGACTGGACTGTTCCCATGAGGCACAGGGTCAGAGCTGATTTGCATATAGCCAGTGTCTAACCCAGGGTGGTGTGGAGTGCAAAAAAACGATGGATTTAGGCCCAGATCCTTGTACTGGGGTGAATGTATGACATTGTTCTACATTCTGTCCATCAACTGTGTTTTTTGCAATTTTCACCCCGAGTGGGCTGGGTATGCTCAGACGTGAGTCCCAGGCTCTCCACACCACTGGAGTCAAGCTATCCAGGCTGAATGAAGGCTGATAGCCAGAAACCGGTCCTTGGATGCTTGATTCCGGTCTGGGAAAGACATGGCTTGGTAGTTCGGACTGGACTGTTCCCATGAGGCACAGGGTCAGAGCTGATTTGCATATAGCCAGTGTCTAACCCAGGGTGGTGTGGAGTGCAAAAAAACGATGGATTTAGGCCCAGATCCTATAACTGGGGTGAATGTATGACATTGTTCTACATTCTGTCCATCAACTGTGTTTTTTGCAATTTTCACCCCGAGTGGGCTGGGTATGCTCAGACGTGAGTCCCAGGCTCTCCACACCACTGGAGTCAAGCTATCCAGGCTGAATGAAGGCTGATAGCCAGAAACCGGTCCTTGGATGCTTGATTCCGGTCTGGGAAAGACATGGCTTGGTAGTTCGGACTGGACTGTTCCCATGAGGCACAGGGTCAGAGCTGATTTGCATATAGCCAGTGTCTAACCCAGGGTGGTGTGGAGTGCAAAAAAACGATGGATTTAGGCCCAGATCCTTGTACTGTGGTGAATGTATGACATTGTTCTACATTCTGTCCATCAACTGTGTTTTTTGCAATTTTCACCCCGAGTGGGCTGGGTATGCTCAGACGTGAGTCCCAGGCTCTCCACACCACTGGAGTCAAGCTATCCAGGCTGAATGAAGGCTGATAGCCAGAAACCGGTCCTTGGATGCTTGATTCCGGTCTGGGAAAGACATGGCTTGGTAGTTCGGACTGGACTGTTCCCATGAGGCACAGGGTCAGAGCTGATTTGCATATAGCCAGTGTCTAACCCAGGGTGGTGTGGAGTGCAAAAAAACGATGGATTTAGGCCCAGATCCTTGTACTGGGGTGAATGTATGACATTGTTCTACATTCTGTCCATCAACTGTGTTTTTTGCAATTTTCACCCCGAGTGGGCTGGGTATGCTCAGACGTGAGTCCCAGGCTCTCCACACCACTGGAGTCAAGCTATCCAGGCTGAATGAAGGCTGATAGCCAGAAACCGGTCCTTGGATGCTTGATTCCGGTCTGGGAAAGACATGGCTTGGTAGTTCGGACTGGACTGTTCCCATGAGGTACAGGGTCAGAGCTGATTTGAATATAGCCAGTGTCTAACCCAGGGTGGTGTGGAGTGCAAAAAAACGATGGATTTAGGCCCAGATCCTTGTACTGGGGTGAATGTATGACATTGTTCTACATTCTGTCCGTCAACTGTGTTTTTTGCGATTTTCACCCCGAGTGGGCTGGGTATGCTCAGACGTGAGTCCAAGGCTCTCCACACCACTGGAGTCAAGCTATCCAGGCTGAATGAAGGCTGATAGCCAGAAACCGGTCCTTGGATGCTTGATTCCGGTCTGGGAAAGACATGGCTTGGTAGTTAGGACTGGACTGTTCCCATGAGGCACAGGGTCAGAGCTGATTTGCATATAGCCAGTGTCTAACCCAGGGTGGTGTGGAGTGCAAAAAAACGATGGATTTAGGCCCAGATCCTTGTACTGGAGTGAATGTATGACATTGTTCTACATTCTGTCCATCAACTGTGTTTTTTGCAATTTTCACCCCGAGTGGGCTGGGTATGCTCAGACTTGAGTCCAAGGCTCTCCACACCACTGGAGTCAAGCTATCCAGGCTGAATGAAGGCTGATAGCCAGAAACCGGTCCTTGGATGCTTGATTCCGGTCTGGGAAAGACATGGCTTGGTAGTTCGGACTGGACTGTTCCCATGAGGCACAGGGTCAGAGCTGATTTGCATATAGCCAGTGTCTAACCCAGGGTGGTGTGGAGTGCAAAAAAACGATGGATTTAGGCCCAGATCCTTGTACTGGGGTGAATGTATGACATTGTTCTACATTCTGTCCATCAACTGTGTTTTTTGCAATTTTCACCCCGAGTGGGCTGGGTATGCTCAGACGTGAGTCCCAGGCTCTCCACACCACTGCAGTCAAGCTATCCAGGCTGAACGAAGGCTGATAGCCAGAAACCGGTCCTTGGATGCTTGATTCCGGTCTGGGAAAGACATGGCTTGGTAGTTCGGACTGGACTGTTCCCATGAGGCACAGGGTCAGAGCTGATTTGCATATAGCCAGTGTCTAACCCAGGGTGGTGTGGAGTGCAAAAAAACGATGGATTTAGGCCCAGATCCTTGTACTGGGGTGAATGTATGTCATTGTTCTACATTCTGTCCATCAACTGTGTTTTTTGCAATTTTCACCCCGAGTGGGCTGGGTATGCTCAGACGTGAGTCCCAGGCTCTCCAAACCACTGGCGTCAAGCTATCCAGGCTGAATGAAGGCTGATAGCCAGAAACCGGTCCTTGGATGTTTGATTCCGGTCTGGGAAAGACATGGCTTGGTAGTTCGGACTGGACTGTTCCCATGAGGCACAGGGTCAGAGCTGATTTGCATATAGCCAGTGTCTAACCCAGGGTGGTGTGGAGTGCAAAAAAACGATGGATTTAGGCCCAGATCCTTGTACTGGGGTGAATGTATGACATTGTTCTACATTCTGTCCATCAACTGTGTTTTTTGCAATTTTCACCCCGAGTGGGCTGGGTATGCTCAGACGTGAGTCCCAGGCTCTCCATACCACTGCAGTCAAGCTATCCAGGCTGAATGAAGGCTGATAGCCAGAAACCGGTCCTTGGATGCTTGATTCCGGTCTGGGAAAGACATGGCTTGGTAGTTCGGACTGGACTGTTCCGATGAGGCACAGGGT
Source organism: Lissotriton helveticus (assembly GCF_964261635.1). Lineage (NCBI taxonomy): Eukaryota > Metazoa > Chordata > Amphibia > Caudata > Salamandridae > Lissotriton > Lissotriton helveticus. The sequence continues at coordinate 1,414,130,542 of NC_136065.1, forward strand.
CAGAGCTGATTTGCATATAGCCAGTGTCTAACCCAGGGTGGTGTGGAGTGCAAAAAAACGATGGATTTAGGCCCAGATCCTTGTACTGGGGTGAATGTATGACATTGTTCTACATTCTGTCCATCAACTGTGTTTTTTGCAATTTTCACCCCGAGTGGGCTGGGTATGCTCAGACGTGAGTCCCAGGCTCTCCACACCACTGGAGTCAAGCTATCCAGGCTGAATGAAGGCTGATAGCCAGAAACCGGTCCTTGGATGCTTGATTCCGGTCTGGGAAAGACATGGCTTGGTAGTTCGGACTGGACTGTTCCCATGAGGCACAGGGTCAGAGCTGATTTGCATATAGCCAGTGTCTAACCCAGGGTGGTGTGGAGTGCAAAAAAACGATGGATTTAGGCCCAGATCCTATAACTGGGGTGAATGTATGACATTGTTCTACATTCTGTCCATCAACTGTGTTTTTTGCAATTTTCACCCCGAGTGGGCTGGGTATGCTCAGACGTGAGTCCCAGGCTCTCCACACCACTGGAGTCAAGCTATCCAGGCTGAATGAAGGCTGATAGCCAGAAACCGGTCCTTGGATGCTTGATTCCGGTCTGGGAAAGACATGGCTTGGTAGTTCGGACTGGACTGTTCCCATGAGGCACAGGGTCAGAGCTGATTTGCATATAGCCAGTGTCTAACCCAGGGTGGTGTGGAGTGCAAAAAAACGATGGATTTAGGCCCAGATCCTTGTACTGTGGTGAATGTATGACATTGTTCTACATTCTGTCCATCAACTGTGTTTTTTGCAATTTTCACCCCGAGTGGGCTGGGTATGCTCAGACGTGAGTCCCAGGCTCTCCACACCACTGGAGTCAAGCTATCCAGGCTGAATGAAGGCTGATAGCCAGAAACCGGTCCTTGGATGCTTGATTCCGGTCTGGGAAAGACATGGCTTGGTAGTTCGGACTGGACTGTTCCCATGAGGCACAGGGTCAGAGCTGATTTGCATATAGCCAGTGTCTAACCCAGGGTGGTGTGGAGTGCAAAAAAACGATGGATTTAGGCCCAGATCCTTGTACTGGGGTGAATGTATGACATTGTTCTACATTCTGTCCATCAACTGTGTTTTTTGCAATTTTCACCCCGAGTGGGCTGGGTATGCTCAGACGTGAGTCCCAGGCTCTCCACACCACTGGAGTCAAGCTATCCAGGCTGAATGAAGGCTGATAGCCAGAAACCGGTCCTTGGATGCTTGATTCCGGTCTGGGAAAGACATGGCTTGGTAGTTCGGACTGGACTGTTCCCATGAGGTACAGGGTCAGAGCTGATTTGAATATAGCCAGTGTCTAACCCAGGGTGGTGTGGAGTGCAAAAAAACGATGGATTTAGGCCCAGATCCTTGTACTGGGGTGAATGTATGACATTGTTCTACATTCTGTCCGTCAACTGTGTTTTTTGCGATTTTCACCCCGAGTGGGCTGGGTATGCTCAGACGTGAGTCCAAGGCTCTCCACACCACTGGAGTCAAGCTATCCAGGCTGAATGAAGGCTGATAGCCAGAAACCGGTCCTTGGATGCTTGATTCCGGTCTGGGAAAGACATGGCTTGGTAGTTAGGACTGGACTGTTCCCATGAGGCACAGGGTCAGAGCTGATTTGCATATAGCCAGTGTCTAACCCAGGGTGGTGTGGAGTGCAAAAAAACGATGGATTTAGGCCCAGATCCTTGTACTGGAGTGAATGTATGACATTGTTCTACATTCTGTCCATCAACTGTGTTTTTTGCAATTTTCACCCCGAGTGGGCTGGGTATGCTCAGACGTGAGTCCCAGGCTCTCCACACCACTGGAGTCAAGCTATCCAGGCTGAATGAAGGCTGATAGCCAGAAACCGGTCCTTGGATGCTTGATTCCGGTCTGGGAAAGACATGGCTTGGTAGTTCGGACTGGACTGTTCCCATGAGGCACAGGGTCAGAGCTGATTTGCATATAGCCAGTGTCTAACCCAGGGTGGTGTGGAGTGCAAAAAAACGATGGATTTAGGCCCAGATCCTTGTACTGGGGTGAATGTATGACATTGTTCTACATTCTGTCCATCAACTGTGTTTTTTGCAATTTTCTCCCCGAGTGGGCTGGGTATGCTCAGACGTGAGTCCCAGGCTCTCCACACCACTGGAGTCAAGCTATCCAGGCTGAATGAAGGCTGATAGCCAGAAACCGGTCCTTGGATGCTTGATTCCGGTCTGGGAAAGACATGGCTTGGTAGTTCGGACTGGACTGTTCCCATGAGGCACAGGGTCAGAGCTGATTTGCATATAGCCAGTGTCTAACCCAGGGTGGTGTGGAGTGCAAAAAAACGATGGATTTAGGCCCAGATCCTTGTACTGGGGTGAATGTATGACATTGTTCTACATTCTGTCCATCAACTGTGTTTTTTGCAATTTTCACCCCGAGTGGGCTGGGTATGCTCAGACGTGAGTCCCAGGCTCTCCACACCACTGGAGTCAAGCTATCCAGGCTGAATGAAGGCTGATAGCCAGAAACCGGTCCTTGGATGCTTGATTCCGGTCTGGGAAAGACATGGCTTGGTAGTTCGGACTGGACTGTTCCCATGAGGCACAGGGTCAGAGCTGATTTGAATATAGCCAGTGTCTAACCCAGGGTGGTGTGGAGTGCAAAAAAACGATGGATTTAGGCCCAGATCCTTGTACTGGGGTGAATGTATGACATTGTTCTACATTCTGTCCGTCAACTGTGTTTTTTGCGATTTTCACCCCGAGTGGGCTGGGTATGCTCAGACGTGAGTCCAAGGCTCTCCACACCACTGGAGTCAAGCTATCCAGGCTGAATGAAGGCTGATAGCCAGAAACCGGTCCTTGGATGCTTGATTCCGGTCTGGGAAAGACATGGATTGGTAGTTAGGACTGGACTGTTCCCATGAGGCACAGGGTCAGAGCTGATTTGCATATAGCCAGTGTCTAACCCAGGGTGGTGTGGAGTGCAAAAAAACGATGGATTTAGGCCCAGATCCTTGTACTGGAGTGAATGTATGACATTGTTCTACATTCTGTCCATCAACTGTGTTTTTTGCAATTTTCACCCCGAGTGGGCTGGGTATGCTCAGACGTGAGTCCCAGGCTCTCCACACCACTGGAGTCAAGCTATCCAGGCTGAATGAAGGCTGATAGCCAGAAACCGGTCCTTGGATGCTTGATTCCGGTCTGGGAAAGACATGGCTTGGTAGTTCGGACTGGACTGTTCCCATGAGGCACAGGGTCAGAGCTGATTTGCATATAGCCAGTGTCTAACCCAGGGTGGTGTGGAGTGCAAAAAAACGATGGATTTAGGCCCAGATCCTTGTACTGGGGTGAATGTATGACATTGTTCTACATTCTGTCCATCAACTGTGTTTTTTGCAATTTTCTCCCCGAGTGGGCTGGGTATGCTCAGACGTGAGTCCCAGGCTCTCCACACCACTGGAGTCAAGCTATCCAGGCTGAATGAAGGCTGATAGCCAGAAACCGGTCCTTGGATGCTTGATTCCGGTCTGGGAAAGACATGGCTTGGTAGTTCGGACTGGACTGTTCCCATGAGGCACAGGGTCAGAGCTGATTTGCATATAGCCAGTGTCTAACCCAGGGTGGTGTGGAGTGCAAAAAAACTATGGATTTAGGCCCAGATCCTTGTACTGGGGTGAATGTATGACATTGTTCTACATTCTGTCCATCAACTGTGTTTTTTGCAATTTTCACCCCGAGTGGGCTGGGTATGCTCAGACTTGAGTCCAAGGCTCTCCACACCACTGGAGTCAAGCTATCCAGGCTGAATGAAGGCTGATAGCCAGAAACCGGTCCTTGGATGCTTGATTCCGGTCTGGGAAAGACATGGCTTGGTAGTTCGGACTGGACTGTTCCCATGAGGCACAGGGTCAGAGCTGATTTGCATATAGCCAGTGTCTAACCCAGGGTGGTGTGGAGTGCAAAAAAACGATGGATTTAGGCCCAGATCCTTGTACTGGAGTGAATGTATGACATTGTTCTACATTCTGTCCATCAACTGTGTTTTTTGCAATTTTCACCCCGAGTGGGCTGGGTATGCTCAGACGTGAGTCCCAGGCTCTCCACACCACTGGAGTCAAGCTATCCAGGCTGAATGAAGGCTGATAGCCAGAAACCGGTCCTTGGATGCTTGATTCCGGTCTGGGAAAGACATGGCTTGGTAGTTCGGACTGGACTGTTCCCATGAGGCACAGGGTCAGAGCTGATTTGCATATAGCCAGTGTCTAACCCAGGGTGGTGTGGAGTGCAAAAAAACGATGGATTTAGGCCCAGATCCTTGTACTGGGGTGAATGTATGACATTGTTCTACATTCTGTCCATCAACTGTGTTTTTTGCAATTTTCACCCCGAGTGGGCTGGGTATGCTCAGACGTGAGTCCCAGGCTCTCCACACCACTGCAGTCAAGCTATCCAGGCTGAACGAAGGCTGATAGCCAGAAACCGGTCCTTGGATGCTTGATTCCGGTCTGGGAAAGACATGGCTTGGTAGTTCGGACTGGACTGTTCCCATGAGGCACAGGGTCAGAGCTGATTTGCATATAGCCAGTGTCTAACCCAGGGTGGTGTGGAGTGCAAAAAAACGATGGATTTAGGCCCAGATCCTTGTACTGGGGTGAATGTATGTCATTGTTCTACATTCTGTCCATCAACTGTGTTTTTTGCAATTTTCACCCCGAGTGGGCTGGGTATGCTCAGACGTGAGTCCCAGGCTCTCCAAACCACTGGCGTCAAGCTATCCAGGCTGAATGAAGGCTGATAGCCAGAAACCGGTCCTTGGATGCTTGATTCCGGTCTGGGAAAGACATGGCTTGGTAGTTCGGACTGGACTGTTCCCATGAGGCACAGGGTCAGAGCTGATTTGCATATAGCCAGTGTCTAACCCAGGGTGGTGTGGAGTGCAAAAAAACGATGGATTTAGGCCCAGATCCTATAACTGGGGTGAATGTATGACATTGTTCTACATTCTGTCCATCAACTGTGTTTTTTGCAATTTTCACCCCGAGTGGGCTGGGTATGCTCAGACGTGAGTCCCAGGCTCTCCACACCACTGGAGTCAAGCTATCCAGGCTGAATGAAGGCTGATAGCCAGAAACCGGTCCTTGGATGCTTGATTCCGGTCTGGGAAAGACATGGCTTGGTAGTTCGGACTGGACTGTTCCCATGAGGCACAGGGTCAGAGCTGATTTGCATATAGCCAGTGTCTAACCCAGGGTGGTGTGGAGTGCAAAAAAACGATGGATTTAGGCCCAGATCCTTGTACTGGGGTGAATGTATGACATTGTTCTACATTCTGTCCATCAACTGTGTTTTTTGCAATTTTCACCCCGAGTGGGCTGGGTATGCTCAGACGTGAGTCCCAGGCTCTCCACACCACTGGAGTCAAGCTATCCAGGCTGAATGAAGGCTGATAGCCAGAAACCGGTCCTTGGATGCTTGATTCCGGTCTGGGAAAGACATGGCTTGGTAGTTCGGACTGGACTGTTCCCATGAGGCACAGGGTCAGAGCTGATTTGCATATAGCCAGTGTCTAACCCAGGGTGGTGTGGAGTGCAAAAAAACGATGGATTTAGGCCCAGATCCTTGTACTGGGGTGAATGTATGACATTGTTCTACATTCTGTCCATCAACTGTGTTTTTTGCAATTTTCACCCCGAGTGGGCTGGGTATGCTCAGACGTGAGTCCCAGGCTCTCCACACCACTGGAGTCAAGCTATCCAGGCTGAATGAAGGCTGATAGCCAGAAACCGGTCCTTGGATGCTTGATTCCGGTCTGGGAAAGACATGGCTTGGTAGTTCGGACTGGACTGTTCCCATGAGGCACAGGGTCAGAGCTGATTTGAATATAGCCAGTGTCTAACCCAGGGTGGTGTGGAGTGCAAAAAAACGATGGATTTAGGCCCAGATCCTTGTACTGGGGTGAATGTATGACATTGTTCTACATTCTGTCCGTCAACTGTGTTTTTTGCGATTTTCACCCCGAGTGGGCTGGGTATGCTCAGACGTGAGTCCAAGGCTCTCCACACCACTGGAGTCAAGCTATCCAGGCTGAATGAAGGCTGATAGCCAGAAACCGGTCCTTGGATGCTTGATTCCGGTCTGGGAAAGACATGGCTTGGTAGTTAGGACTGGACTGTTCCCATGAGGCACAGGGTCAGAGCTGATTTGCATATAGCCAGTGTCTAACCCAGGGTGGTGTGGAGTGCAAAAAAACGATGGATTTAGGCCCAGATCCTTGTACTGGAGTGAATGTATGACATTGTTCTACATTCTGTCCATCAACTGTGTTTTTTGCAATTTTCACCCCGAGTGGGCTGGGTATGCTCAGACGTGAGTCCCAGGCTCTCCACACCACTGGAGTCAAGCTATCCAGGCTGAATGAAGGCTGATAGCCAGAAACCGGTCCTTGGATGCTTGATTCCGGTCTGGGAAAGACATGGCTTGGTAGTTCGGACTGGACTGTTCCCATGAGGCACAGGGTCAGAGCTGATTTGCATATAGCCAGTGTCTAACCCAGGGTGGTGTGGAGTGCAAAAAAACGATGGATTTAGGCCCAGATCCTTGTACTGGGGTGAATGTATGACATTGTTCTACATTCTGTCCATCAACTGTGTTTTTTGCAATTTTCTCCCCGAGTGGGCTGGGTATGCTCAGACGTGAGTCCCAGGCTCTCCACACCACTGGAGTCAAGCTATCCAGGCTGAATGAAGGCTGATAGCCAGAAACCGGTCCTTGGATGCTTGATTCCGGTCTGGGAAAGACATGGCTTGGTAGTTCGGACTGGACTGTTCCCATGAGGCACAGGGTCAGAGCTGATTTGCATATAGCCAGTGTCTAACCCAGGGTGGTGTGGAGTGCAAAAAAACGATGGATTTAGGCCCAGATCCTTGTACTGGGGTGAATGTATGACATTGTTCTACATTCTGTCCATCAACTGTGTTTTTTGCAATTTTCACCCCGAGTGGGCTGGGTATGCTCAGACTTGAGTCCAAGGCTCTCCACACCACTGGAGTCAAGCTATCCAGGCTGAATGAAGGCTGATAGCCAGAAACCGGTCCTTGGATGCTTGATTCCGGTCTGGGAAAGACATGGCTTGGTAGTTCGGACTGGACTGTTCCCATGAGGCACAGGGTCAGAGCTGATTTGCATATAGCCAGTGTCTAACCCAGGGTGGTGTGGAGTGCAAAAAAACGATGGATTTAGGCCCAGATCCTTGTACTGGGGTGAATGTATGACATTGTTCTACATTCTGTCCATCAACTGTGTTTTTTGCAATTTTCACCCCGAGTGGGCTGGGTATGCTCAGACGTGAGTCCCAGGCTCTCCACACCACTGGAGTCAAGCTATCCAGGCTGAATGAAGGCTGATAGCCAGAAACCGGTCCTTGGATGCTTGATTCCGGTCTGGGAAAGACATGGCTTGGTAGTTCGGACTGGACTGTTCCCATGAGGCACAGGGTCAGAGCTGATTTGCATATAGCCAGTGTCTAACCCAGGGTGGTGTGGAGTGCAAAAAAACGATGGATTTAGGCCCAGATCCTTGTACTGGGGTGAATGTATGACATTGTTCTACATTCTGTCCATCAACTGTGTTTTTTGCAATTTTCACCCCAAGTGGGCTGGGTATGCTCAGACGTGAGTCCCAGGCTCTCCACACCACTGGAGTCAAGCTATCCAGGCTGAATGAAGGCTGATAGCCAGAAACCGGTCCTTGGATGCTTGATTCCGGTCTGGGAAAGACATGGCTTGGTAGTTCGGACTGGACTGTTCCCATGAGGCACAGGGTCAGAGCTGATTTGCATATAGCCAGTGTCTAACCCAGGGTGGTGTGGAGTGCAAAAAAATGATGGATTTAGGCCCAGATCCTTGTACTGGGGTGAATGTATGACATTGTTCTACATTCTGTCCATCAACTGTGTTTTTTGCAATTTTCACCCCGAGTGGGCTGGGTATGCTCAGACTTGAGTCCAAGGCTCTCCACACCACTGGAGTCAAGCTATCCAGGCTGAATGAAGGCTGATAGCCAGAAACTGGTCCTTGGATGCTTGATTCCGGTCTGGGAAAGACATGGCTTGGTAGTTCGGACTGGACTGTTCCCATGAGGCACAGGGTCAGAGCTGATTTGCATATAGCCAGTGTCTAACCCAGGGTGGTGTGGAGTGCAAAAAAACGATGGATTTAGGCCCAGATCCTTGTACTGGGGTGAATGTATGACATTGTTCTACATTCTGTCCATCAACTGTGTTTTTTGCAATTTTCACCCCGAGTGGGCTGGGTATGCTCAGACGTGAGTCCCAGGCTCTCCACACCACTGGAGTCAAGCTATCCAGGCTGAATGAAGGCTGATAGCCAGAAACCGGTCCTTGGATGCTTGATTCCGGTCTGGGAAAGACATGGCTTGGTAGTTCGGACTGGACTGTTCCCATGAGGCACAGGGTCAGAGCTGATTTGCATATAGCCAGTGTCTAACCCAGGGTGGTGTGGAGTGCAAAAAAACGATGGATTTAGGCCCAGATCCTTGTACTGGGGTGAATGTATGACATTGTTCTACATTCTGTCCATCAACTGTGTTTTTTGCAATTTTCACCCCGAGTGGGCTGGGTATGCTCAGACGTGAGTCCCAGGCTCTCCACACCACTGGAGTCAAGCTATCCAGGCTGAATGAAGGCTGATAGCCAGAAACCGGTCCTTGGATGCTTGATTCCGGTCTGGGAAAGACATGGCTTGGTAGTTCGGACTGGACTGTTCCCATGAGGCACAGGGTCAGAGCTGATTTGCATATAGCCAGTGTCTAACCCAGGGTGGTGTGGAGTGCAAAAAAACGATGGATTTAGGCCCAGATCCTTGTACTGGGGTGAATGTATGACATTGTTCTACATTCTGTCCATCAACTGTGTTTTTTGCAATTTTCACCCCAAGTGGGCTGGGTATGCTCAGACGTGAGTCCCAGGCTCTCCACACCACTGGAGTCAAGCTATCCAGGCTGAATGAAGGCTGATAGCCAGAAACCGGTCCTTGGATGCTTGATTCCGGTCTGGGAAAGACATGGCTTGGTAGTTCGGACTGGACTGTTCCCATTAGGCACAGGGTCAGAGCTGATTTGCATATAGCCAGTGTCTAACCCAGGGTGGTGTGGAGTGCAAAAAAACGATGGATTTAGGCCCAGATCCTTGTACTGGGGTGAATGTATGACATTGTTCTACATTCTGTCCATCAACTGTGTTTTTTGCAATTTTCACCCCGAGTGGGCTGGGTATGCTCAGACGTGAGTCCCAGGCTCTCCACACCACTGGAGTCAAGCTATCCAGGCTGAATGAAGGCTGATAGCCAGAAACCGGTCCTTGGATGCTTGATTCCGGTCTGGGAAAGACATGGCTTGGTAGTTCGGACTGGACTGTTCCCATGAGGCACAGGGTCAGAGCTGATTTGCATATAGCCAGTGTCTAACCCAGGGTGGTGTGGAGTGCAAAAAAACGATGGATTTAGGCCCAGATCCTTGTACTGGGGTGAATGTATGACATTGTTCTACATTCTGTCCATCAACTGTGTTTTTTGCAATTTTCACCCCGAGTGGGCTGGGTATGCTCAGACGTGAGTCCCAGGCTCTCCACACCACTGGAGTCAAGCTATCCAGGCTGAATGAAGGCTGATAGCCAGAAACCGGTCCTTGGATGCTTGATTCCGGTCTGGGAAAGACATGGCTTGGTAGTTCGGACTGGACTGTTCCCATGAGGCACAGGGTCAGAGCTGATTTGCATATAGCCAGTGTCTAACCCAGGGTGGTGTGGAGTGCAAAAAAACGATGGATTTAGGCCCAGATCCTTGTACTGGGGTGAATGTATGACATTGTTCTACATTCTGTCCATCAACTGTGTTTTTTGCAATTTTCACCCCGAGTGGGCTGGGTATGCTCAGACGTGAGTCCCAGGCTCTCCACACCACTGGAGTCAAGCTATCCAGGCTGAATGAAGGCTGATAGCCAGAAACCGGTCCTTGGATGCTTGATTCCGGTCTGGGAAAGACATGGCTTGGTAGTTCGGACTGGACTGTTCCCATGAGGCACAGGGTCAGAGCTGATTTGCATATAGCCAGTGTCTAACCCAGGGTGGTGTGGAGTGCAAAAAAACGATGGATTTAGGCCCAGATCCTTGTACTGGGGTGAATGTATGACATTGTTCTACATTCTGTCCATCAACTGTGTTTTTTGCAATTTTCACCCCGAGTGGGCTGGGTATGCTCAGACGTGAGTCCCAGGCTCTCCACACCACTGGAGTCAAGCTATCCAGGCTGAATGAAGGCTGATAGCCAGAAACCGGTCCTTGGATGCTTGATTCCGGTCTGGGAAAGACATGGCTTGGTAGTTCGGACTGGACTGTTCCCATGAGGCACAGGGTCAGAGCTGATTTGCATATAGCCAGTGTCTAACCCAGGGTGGTGTGGAGTGCAAATAAAAGATGGATTTAGGCCCAGATCCTTGTACTGGGGTGAATGTATGACATTGTTCTACATTCTGTCCATCAACTGTGTTTTTTGCAATTTTCACCCCGAGTGGGCTGGGTATGCTCAGACTTGAGTCCAAGGCTCTCCACACCACTGGAGTCAAGCTATCCAGGCTGAATGAAGGCTGATAGCCAGAAACCGGTCCTTGGATGCTTGATTCCGGTCTGGGAAAGACATGGCTTGGTAGTTCGGACTGGACTGTTCCCATGAGGCACAGGGTCAGAGCTGATTTGCATATAGCCAGTGTCTAACCCAGGGTGGTGTGGAGTGCAAAAAAACGATGGATTTAGGCCCAGATCCTTGTACTGGGGTGAATGTATGACATTGTTCTACATTCTGTCCATCAACTGTGTTTTTTGCAATTTTCACCCCGAGTGGGCTGGGTATGCTCAGACGTGAGTCCCAGGCTCTCCACACCACTGCAGTCAAGCTATCCAGGCTGAACGAAGGCTGATAGCCAGAAACCGGTCCTTGGATGCTTGATTCCGGTCTGGGAAAGACATGGCTTGGTAGTTCGGACTGGACTTTTCCCATGAGGCACAGGGTCAGAGCTGATTTGCATATAGCCAGTGTCTAACCCAGGGTGGTGTGGAGTGCAAAAAAACGATGGATTTAGGCCCAGATCCTTGTACTGGGGTGAATGTATGTCATTGTTATACATTCTGTCCATCAACTGTGTTTTTTGCAATTTTCACCCCGAGTGGGCTGGGTATGCTCAGACGTGAGTCCCAGGCTCTCCAAACCACTGGCGTCAAGCTATCCAGGCTGAATGAAGGCTGATAGCCAGAAACCGGTCCTTGGATGCTTGATTCCGGTCTGGGAAAGACATGGCTTGGTAGTTCGGACTGGACTGTTCCCATGAGGCACAGGGTCAGAGCTGATTTGCATATAGCCAGTGTCTAACCCAGGGTGGTGTGGAGTGCAAAAAAACGATGGATTTAGGCCCAGATCCTTGTACTGGGGTGAATGTATGACATTGTTCTACATTCTGTCCATCAACTGTGTTTTTTGCAATTTTCACCCCGAGTGGGCTGGGTATGCTCAGACGTGAGTCCCAGGCTCTCCATACCACTGCAGTCAAGCTATCCAGGCTGAATGAAGGCTGATAGCCAGAAACCGGTCCTTGGATGCTTGATTCCGGTCTGGGAAAGACATGGCTTGGTAGTTCGGACTGGACTGTTCCCATGAGGCACAGGGTCAGAGCTGATTTGCATATAGCCAGTGTCTAACCCAGGGTGGTGTGGAGTGCAAAAAAACGATGGATTTAGGCCCAGATCCTTGTACTGGGGTGAATGTATGACATTGTTCTACATTCTGTCCATCAACTGTGTTTTTTGCAATTTTCACCCCGAGTGGGCTGGGTATGCTCAGACGTGAGTCCCAGGCTCTCCACACCACTGGAGTCAAGCTATCCAGGCTGAATGAAGGCTGATAGCCAGAAACCGGTCCTTGGATGCTTGATTCCGGTCTGGGAAAGACATGGCTTGGTAGTTCGGACTGGACTGTTCCCATGAGGCACAGGGTCAGAGCTGATTTGCATATAGCCAGTGTCTAACCCAGGGTGGTGTGGAGTGCAAAAAAACGATGGATTTAGGCCCAGATCCTATAACTGGGGTGAATGTATGACATTGTTCTACATTCTGTCCATCAACTGTGTTTTTTGCAATTTTCACCCCGAGTGGGCTGGGTATGCTCAGACGTGAGTCCCAGGCTCTCCACACCACTGGAGTCAAGCTATCCAGGCTGAATGAAGGCTGATAGCCAGAAACCGGTCCTTGGATGCTTGATTCCGGTCTGGGAAAGACATGGCTTGGTAGTTCGGACTGGACTGTTCCCATGAGGCACAGGGTCAGAGCTGATTTGCATATAGCCAGTGTCTAACCCAGGGTGGTGTGGAGTGCAAAATTCCGGTCTGGGAAAGACATGGCTTGGTAGTTAGGACTGGACTGTTCCCATGAGGCACAGGGTCAGAGCTGATTTGCATATAGCCAGTGTCTAACCCAGGGTGGTGTGGAGTGCAAAAAAACGATGGATTTAGGCCCAGATCCTTGTACTGGAGTGAATGTATGACATTGTTCTACATTCTGTCCATCAACTGTGTTTTTTGCAATTTTCACCCCGAGTGGGCTGGGTATGCTCAGACGTGAGTCCCAGGCTCTCCACACCACTGGAGTCAAGCTATCCAGGCTGAATGAAGGCTGATAGCCAGAAACCGGTCCTTGGATGCTTGATTCCGGTCTGGGAAAGACATGGCTTAGTAGTTCGGACGGGACTGTTCCCATGAGGCACAGGGTCAGAGCTGATTTGCATATAGCCAGTGTCTAACCCAGGGTGGTGTGGAGTGCAAAAAAACGATGGATTTAGGCCCAGATCCTTGTACTGGGGTGAATGTATGACATTGTTCTACATTCTGTCCATCAACTGTGTTTTTTGCAATTTTCACCCCGAGTGGGCTGGGTATGCTCAGACTTGAGTCCAAGGCTCTCCACACCACTGGAGTCAAGCTATCCAGGCTGAATGAAGGCTGATAGCCAGAAACCGGTCCTTGGATGCTTGATTCCGGTCTGGGAAAGACATGGCTTGGTAGTTCGGACTGGACTGTTCCCATGAGGCACAGGGTCAGAGCTGATTTGCATATAGCCAGTGTCTAACCCAGGGTGGTGTGGAGTGCAAAAAAACGATGGATTTAGGCCCAGATCCTTGTACTGGGGTGAATGTATGACATTGTTCTACATTCTGTCCATCAACTGTGTTTTTTGCAATTTTCACCCCGAGTGGGCTGGGTATGCTCAGACGTGAGTCCCAGGCTCTCCACACCACTGGAGTCAAGCTATCCAGGCTGAATGAAGGCTGATAGCCAGAAACCGGTCCTTGGATGCTTGATTCCGGTCTGGGAAAGACATGGCTTGGTAGTTCGGACTGGACTGTTCCCATGAGGCACAGGGTCAGAGCTGATTTGCATATAGCCAGTGTCTAACCCAGGGTGGTGTGGAGTGCAAAAAAACGATGGATTTAGGCCCAGATCCTTGTACTGGGGTGAATGTATGACATTGTTCTACATTCTGTCCATCAACTGTGTTTTTTGCAATTTTCACCCCGAGTGGGCTGGGTATGCTCAGACGTGAGTCCCAGGCTCTCCACACCACTGGAGTCAAGCTATCCAGGCTGAATGAAGGCTGATAGCCAGAAACCGGTCCTTGGATGCTTGATTCCGGTCTGGGAAAGACATGGCTTGGTAGTTCGGACTGGACTGTTCCCATGAGGCACAGGGTCAGAGCTGATTTGCATATAGCCAGTGTCTAACCCAGGGTGGTGTGGAGTGCAAAAAAACGATGGATTTAGGCCCAGATCCTTGTACTGGGGTGAATGTATGACATTGTTCTACATTCTGTCCATCAACTGTGTTTTTTGCAATTTTCACCCCGAGTGGGCTGGGTATGCTCAGACGTGAGTCCCAGGCTCTCCACACCACTGGAGTCAAGCTATCCAGGCTGAATGAAGGCTGATAGCCAGAAACCGGTCCTTGGATGCTTGATTCCGGTCTGGGAAAGACATGGCTTGGTAGTTCGGACTGGACTGTTCCCATGAGGCACAGGGTCAGAGCTGATTTGAATATAGCCAGTGTCTAACCCAGGGTGGTGTGGAGTGCAAAAAAACGATGGATTTAGGCCCAGATCCTTGTACTGGGGTGAATGTATGACATTGTTCTACATTCTGTCCATCAACTGTGTTTTTTGCGATTTTCACCCCGAGTGGGCTGGGTATGCTCAGACGTGAGTCCAAGGCTCTCCACATCACTGGAGTCAAGCTATCCAGGCTGAATGAAGGCTGATAGCCAGAAACCGGTCCTTGGATGCTTGATTCCGGTCTGGGAAAGACATGGCTTGGTAGTTCGGACTGGACTGTTCCCATGAGGCACAGGGTCAGAGCTGATTTGCATATAGCCAGTGTCTAACCCAGGGTGGTGTGGAGTGCAAAAAAACGATGGATTTAGGCCCAGATCCTTGTACTGGGGTGAATGTATGACATTGTTCTACATTCTGTCCATCAACTGTGTTTTTTGCAATTTTCACCCCGAGTGGGCTGGGTATGCTCAGACGTGAGTCCCAGGCTCTCCACACCACTGGAGTCAAGCTATCCAGGCTGAATGAAGGCTGATAGCCAGAAACCGGTCCTTGGATGCTTGATTCCGGTCTGGGAAAGACATGGCTTGGTAGTTCGGACTGGACTGTTCCCATGAGGCACAGGGTCAGAGCTGATTTGCATATAGCCAGTGTCTAACCCAGGGTGGTGTGGAGTGCAAAAAAACGATGGATTTAGGCCCAGATCCTTGTACTGGGGTGAATGTATGACATTGTTCTACATTCTGTCCATCAACTGTGTTTTTTGCAATTTTCACCCCGAGTGGGCTGGGTATGCTCAGACGTGAGTCCCAGGCTCTCCACACCACTGGAGTCAAGCTATCCAGGCTGAATGAAGGCTGATAGCCAGAAACCGGTCCTTGGATGCTTGATTCCGGTCTGGGAAAGACATGGCTTGGTAGTTCGGACTGGACTGTTCCCATGAGGCACAGGGTCAGAGCTGATTTGAATATAGCCAGTGTCTAACCCAGGGTGGTGTGGAGTGCAAAAAAACGATGGATTTAGGCCCAGATCCTTGTACTGGGGTGAATGTATGACATTGTTCTACATTCTGTCCGTCAACTGTGTTTTTTGCGATTTTCACCCCGAGTGGGCTGGGTATGCTCAGACGTGAGTCCAAGGCTCTCCACATCACTGGAGTCAAGCTATCCAGGCTGAATGAAGGCTGATAGCCAGAAACCGGTCCTTGGATGCTTGATTCCGGTCTGGGAAAGACATGGCTTGGTAGTTAGGACTGGACTGTTCCCAGGAGGCACAGGGTCAGAGCTGATTTGCATATAGCCAGTGTCTAACCCAGGGTGGTGTGGAGTGCAAAAAAACGATGGATTTAGGCCCAGATCCTTGTACTGGAGTGAATGTATGACATTGTTCTACATTCTGTCCATCAACTGTGTTTTTTGCAATTTTCACCCCGAGTGGGCTGGGTATGCTCAGACGTGAGTCCCAGGCTCTCCACACCACTGGAGTCAAGCTATCCAGGCTGAATGAAGGCTGATAGCCAGAAACCGGTCCTTGGATGCTTGATTCCGGTCTGGGAAAGACATGGCTTGGTAGTTCGGACTGGACTGTTCCCATGAGGCACAGGGTCAGAGCTGATTTGCATATAGCCAGTGTCTAACCCAGGGTGGTGTGGAGTGCAAAAAAACGATGGATTTAGGCCCAGATCCTTGTACTGGGGTGAATGTATGACATTGTTCTACATTCTGTCCATCAACTGTGTTTTTTGCAATTTTCTCCCCGAGTGGGCTGGGTATGCTCAGACGTGAGTCCCAGGCTCTCCACACCACTGGAGTCAAGCTATCCAGGCTGAATGAAGGCTGATAGCCAGAAACCGGTCCTTGGATGCTTGATTCCGGTCTGGGAAAGACATGGCTTGGTAGTTCGGACTGGACTGTTCCCATGAGGCACAGGGTCAGAGCTGATTTGCATATAGCCAGTGTCTAACCCAGGGTGGTGTGGAGTGCAAAAAAACGATGGATTTAGGCCCAGATCCTTGTACTGGGGTGAATGTATGACATTGTTCTACATTCTGTCCATCAACTGTGTTTTTTGCAATTTTCACCCCGAGTGGGCTGGGTATGCTCAGACTTGAGTCCAAGGCTCTCCACACCACTGGAGTCAAGCTATCCAGGCTGAATGAAGGCTGATAGCCAGAAACCGGTCCTTGGATGCTTGATTCCGGTCTGGGAAAGACATGGCTTGGTAGTTCGGACTGGACT
The DNA here is from genome assembly GCF_964261635.1 of Lissotriton helveticus. NCBI lineage: Eukaryota > Metazoa > Chordata > Amphibia > Caudata > Salamandridae > Lissotriton > Lissotriton helveticus. The sequence continues at coordinate 1,414,146,940 of NC_136065.1, forward strand.
GTTCCCATGAGGCACAGGGTCAGAGCTGATTTGCATATAGCCAGTGTCTAACCCAGGGTGGTGTGGAGTGCAAAAAAACGATGGATTTAGGCCCAGATCCTTGTACTGGGGTGAATGTATGACATTGTTCTACATTCTGTCCATCAACTGTGTTTTTTGCAATTTTCACCCGAGTGGGCTGGGTATGCTCAGACGTGAGTCCCAGGCTCTCCACACCACTGGAGTCAAGCTATCCAGGCTGAATGAAGGCTGATAGCCAGAAACCGGTCCTTGGATGCTTGATTCCGGTCTGGGAAAGACATGGCTTGGTAGTTCGGACTGGACTGTTCCCATGAGGCACAGGGTCAGAGCTGATTTGCATATAGCCAGTGTCTAACCCAGGGTGGTGTGGAGTGCAAAAAAACGATGGATTTAGGCCCAGATCCTTGTACTGGGGTGAATGTATGACATTGTTCTACATTCTGTCCATCAACTGTGTTTTTTGCAATTTTCACCCCAAGTGGGCTGGGTATGCTCAGACGTGAGTCCCAGGCTCTCCACACCACTGGAGTCAAGCTATCCAGGCTGAATGAAGGCTGATAGCCAGAAACCGGTCCTTGGATGCTTGATTCCGGTCTGGGAAAGACATGGCTTGGTAGTTCGGACTGGACTGTTCCCATGAGGCACAGGGTCAGAGCTGATTTGCATATAGCCAGTGTCTAACCCAGGGTGGTGTGGAGTGCAAAAAAATGATGGATTTAGGCCTAGATCCTTGTACTGGGGTGAATGTATGACATTGTTCTACATTCTGTCCATCAACTGTGTTTTTTGCAATTTTCACCCCGAGTGGGCTGGGTATGCTCAGACGTGAGTCCCAGGCTCTCCACACCACTGGAGTCAAGCTATCCAGGCTGAATGAAGGCTGATAGCCAGAAACCGGTCCTTGGATGCTTGATTCCGGTCTGGGAAAGACATGGCTTGGTAGTTCGGACTGGACTGTTCCCATGAGGCACAGGGTCAGAGCTGATTTGCATATAGCCAGTGTCTAACCCAGGGTGGTGTGGAGTGCAAAAAAACGATGGATTTAGGCCCAGATCCTTGTACTGGGGTGAATGTATGACATTGTTCTACATTCTGTCCATCAACTGTGTTTTTTGCAATTTTCACCCCGAGTGGGCTGGGTATGCTCAGACGTGAGTCCCAGGCTCTCCACACCACTGGAGTCAAGCTATCCAGGCTGAATGAAGGCTGATAGCCAGAAACCGGTCCTTGGATGCTTGATTCCGGTCTGGGAAAGACATGGCTTGGTAGTTCGGACTGGACTGTTCCCATGAGGCACAGGGTCAGAGCTGATTTGCATATAGCCAGTGTCTAACCCAGGGTGGTGTGGAGTGCAAAAAAAAGATGGATTTAGGCCCAGATCCTTGTACTGGGGTGAATGTATGACATTGTTCTACATTCTGTCCATCAACTGTGTTTTTTGCAATTTTCACCCCGAGTGGGCTGGGTATGCTCAGACGTGAGTCCCAGGCTCTCCACACCACTGGAGTCAAGCTATCCAGGCTGAATGAAGGCTGATAGCCAGAAACCGGTCCTTGGATGCTTGATTCCGGTCTGGGAAAGACATGGCTTGGTAGTTCGGACTGGACAGTTCCCATTAGGCACAGGGTCAGAGCTGATTTGCATATAGCCAGTGTCTAACCCAGGGTGGTGTGGAGTGCAAAAAAACGATGGATTTAGGCCCAGATCCTTGTACTGGGGTGAATGTATGACATTGTTCTACATTCTGTCCATCAACTGTGTTTTTTGCAATTTTCACCCCGAGTGGGCTGGGTATGCTCAGACGTGAGTCCCAGGCTCTCCACACCACTGGAGTCAAGCTATCCAGGCTGAATGAAGGCTGATAGCCAGAAACCGGTCCTTGGATGCTTGATTCCGGTCTGGGAAAGACATGGCTTGGTAGTTCGGACTGGACTGTTCCCATGAGGCACAGGGTCAGAGCTGATTTGCATATAGCCAGTGTCTAACCCAGGGTGGTGTGGAGTGCAAAAAAACGATGGATTTAGGCCCAGATCCTTGTACTGGGGTGAATGTATGACATTGTTCTACATTCTGTCCATCAACTGTGTTTTTTGCAATTTTCACCCCGAGTGGGCTGGGTATGCTCAGACGTGAGTCCCAGGCTCTCCACACCACTGGAGTCAAGCTATCCAGGCTGAATGA